>NC_136382.1:113288750-118288750 GCF_965140285.1 Lepidochelys kempii
GTTAGGACGGGTGCAGCTGTGTTCCCTGGGCGGTTTCCCTCCACTCAAGGCTCTTGAGGGTGGGGCCATAGGAGATCGGGAGGGGATTTGGCATGCTGCCGCATAGGGGTGGTGAAGTTGCACCCGCACAATGCGGCTCTTCTGCATGCCAGAAGAATCTTCCAGGAAGATGGTGCTCGAAGTCAAACAGAGCAGAGCAGAGCGTGGCAGCTCCTTACCTCGCTCCCCAGCAGGAGCTCAAGGGCCGGATAAAAACATCTCACGGGCTGGTAGCAGCCAGAGGTAGTTTGCCCACCTCTGGCCTAGAGAATGGAAACAGTCATCAGTTGGAAATGGAAACAGTCATCAGTTGCTCCTGTGCTGCGGCTGACTGAGATCTTGGATTTGGAAGCTTTCTCTGCTGGTTCTCAGGGTGCTGGGGGAGTAGGGGGAGGAAAGTGGTATTTTCCTGCTGGGGCCCTGCTAGTGTGTCAGTGTTGAGGCCCCACAAGCAGACATGGCTTCTGTCCTAAGGCACTGGCCTCCTCCCTTGTTTTGTCAGTGCTTCTTTCAGTGTATTATGGGATATTAACCAGATCAAACAGAGACAGGTCAGAGATGGGAGGGGGCATGAAGAGACTTGGGTGGGAAATAGTTCCAGTATCTCCTAATTGGGTATACTGGCTTACTTTGAGCCTTGGGTTTAACCAATTTCAGTATCTGCCCCAGATATTATCAACAAGGATAACATCTGGCACAGTTAGATGTTTTGCATCTGTTATTCTTTGTTGTTAAACACTAGGTGTTTTGTTGTGGAATTGTGTGGATTATTGAACTTCATTAACTCTGCTATCAGCCAGCAGGTGTGAACTTAGTTTTCTAATAATCATCTGTTACCCTGGAAGGCCTTGCATGTGGAGAGAGAATATGACAATTAAACCTACAGGTTGTTTATAGTTTACTTCCAGCTGGAAATAATTAGTACCTGGATGAGGCAGCCTGGATAATGGCATACCACTATCACCCCTCTCACTATCCCACTACCCACTATCACCTTCCCTCCACCCCCCTCATAGGCCATGAAGAGAGGTGTGTATCATGCAGCACAATATTTACAGTTCCAGGGGCAGCATTTATTATGGAGATTTGCTTGGGTGAGGATTGTCCTTTTTGATGACACTCTCAACACAAACTCTCTCTCTTATAGCATCTATGTTGTGAATCATATTTGGGTCTACTTTAGGAGATTGTATGTAATGATGGGTGTTGATGTGAAATTTTCAAATTGTTACTTAAGCTTCTACTCTGAGCAGGAAAATATCACTTCTCTGTGTCCTGTTTTGCTCAGTCTTTACAGGTCTGGTGGTTATGTGGGAAAAACCTGGTCTGTAAGCCTTAATTCTGCATCAAGTTTCTGCCACAGAACTCGGTCAGATGCATTTACATACCTAGATTTTGTGTTTGTTCTCTTTATCAAGATCTGATTATTTTGTTGGAAAAGGTAATCCTTTAGTAACATGCATAGTAATCTGCAAAGAGCTTTATTATTTGGACTGTAAAAAGGAGCAATTTTAGAAATACTTAATGCTCTTGAATGTTTCAAAGCACAGACTTCAATTAGAACATTAGCATATGACTAACAATCTCAAAGCCGCCTTCTTATAACCTAGAAAATATCTCAGTAACTTAGAACGCAGCAGTTTAATTCTGCACATGATAAAATTTGATACTTAATTCACTTAGCTTTAGTTAGAATTTTAGTTAGAAATTATTTCATATTTCTCTTCTTCTCCCCACCCTCCCTTTATAGAACTAAAATTGCAGATCTGTTGTAAGGTGTATTCATCTCACTTAGTGCACTGAGATCTATGTAAATATACTTGATAGTTAAACTAAAAAAACCCGTGTTTCATGTAAAGAGACTAGTAAAATATTTCTAATGTAGTATTGCTGTGTCTTACCTCTGAATACAAAAATCATATGTGTTAGGGTTCTGTCCCACTCAGTCATACAACTTCACATAAATCTCTCTTGAAGCACTGCTGACAACTTGATTTGAATGTATTCCAATTTGTCTGTCCAAAAAAGACTTCTATGAAGGGATTTGTGGAATGACTGAGTTCTGATTTACTGAACTGCTGTTTTCTGCTGGTCACAGTTCACTCAGTTCCATATATTCAATATCTCTTCCCCTTCATCAGACCTGTTTCTTTCAATAGTTACAAGATTGCAATTTAATTTATTCAATAAATTTTAATAATCAGTTCTGTACATAAAGGTCCTCTTTAGCTTATGAATAGTGTCCTGGATGGTTTTAGATTTGCTGAGAATGAGACAGAAGGGTGATTCTAAATGAAATACAGTAGTAGATCTTTAGAGGTTACTGAGCAAGAATGCTCTTAAAAATAGTCTGAAGACTATTTAAAAGTTGCAAGTTAAATTAAAAGTAAATACACCTTATGGTCTGTGGAAGACATTTAATCTAAAAGAGACCAAATTCTATGTTCTAACAAATATAAAGTACTTAGCCCAGATAGGGTAGTTGGTGGTTAGCTGTAAAAGGACCCTGCGACTGACTTCCTACACTGAGTGTGAACAAGGAAGTGGGTGATGTTGGGAAACAGCGAAATTTACCCCAGTGCAGAAGGCTGCCACAAAACCTGTGCACCACTTCAGTCCTCAGGTGGTTCATAGACCCTGTGGTAGTTCTCTGCACATGGGTGAATTCCACTCCAAACAGGGGAAGATACATGCTGCTTTCAGAGAAGGTGCTCTGACCTGCAGAATTAGAGTTAAAAATGAATCCAAAATAAAACTCCAACACTGATATTCAGCCACTTAAATTGTCAGAAGTCATGAATACCATCAGCTAGTCTGCAGCCTAGCTGTGCAGGAAAGAAATGCACTTGTGTGCTGTGTCTATTGTCTGTGTGTTAGATATAGCAAAACTGACTGCAATTTTTACTGCTGGTCTCCAGTTAATTTTGCCTTCGAGGCCAAACATACGAACAATGCAGGTGTGGGGGAATAATATACACACTAAACAATGCACTGAAAAGCCATATTTGCTCTTCTGGTTCATAGACCTTGGACTCACTTTGGCTACATCAGTACTAACAGGTGCTGACACCGAAAACCAATAGCAAATAGTAGTAGTTGTGTTAGTGGTGTTGCCTCATGAGAGACATAACACTGAAAGCCAAGTCATGCTCGCACTCCAAATCGGAAACACAGTGAAGGAGTAAAACCCTGAGAGAACAAAAAACTCTTGGCACTCTTCACCCCAGCATTCTGAAATGATGCATGATTGAATCTTCCATGATTAGTCAGACATTTATTTGCATTTCTTGAAATAGGGAAAACATGTTGGAAATTTAGGGACTCACTGTCTGAATGTATTGCAGGAAATAAACAAAAGCCGTTGGTGGCAAATGACTCATCCATCATCCACATGGGTGTCACATCTGGTTTAAGTGTGATGAATACATGTTTGTATAAATCATGTGGCAGCAGTAATGCTGTTTGACATAGAGGTTTGCAGATAGTATGGGACTCCCTTTAGTGAATACTCCTGAACAGAGTGAACCCGGAAACAGGAAAACGTGTTTGTTTACCACATCAAAGCATGCATTAGAATACCACAGAGTGTTAGTGTTTGACTGCTCCCTTCAACAACTCAGGAATTGCAGGGCTTCACTTGCTGCATTGTGTAATAATATAGCCTTAGCCACATGAATACTGCTTACATGACTTGTGACAAGCACCCAGAAGGACACTGATGAAGTTATAAAGCTAAACATGTTAACTGTGTAGTTAAAAAGAAAAGTATTTCTTTGTACAGAGCTTGTACATTTCACACTTTGTGAACGGCACTGTGAATGTTGGAAAGAAAGGATCTGAAAGCACCTGTACATCCAGCACTTTTCTTGAAGGATTCCTTCCAAAATTTAACTGTCAGAAGTCTTAAGTTATTTTCCTCTGAATACTCAAAATATGAATATTGTCAGGCTGTCTGAGTGGCTCAAGAGTGTGAGTAACAACCTCAGGGCAGACTGTTAAGAGGCAGGGCATTAAGCACAAATTGGTGAAATCTAAGTCTAGGACTCACAGCCTATCAAGTGTAAACTTCTCAGGCACTAGAACAGCCCTCACCATAGAGTCACAGACAGGCTACTTCGGTACTCCGATCTATCTGGTCACCTAGGCAAGCTTGCCTTTGTGTTAGCCGGTCCCTTACAACAACAAATATCACAACAATATTCAGGTTACTCCCAGTCCCAAAGGACCAGTCACTTACCCCAGGTCAATTGCACTTTAGATCTCACACCAAAGACAGTGCTTGTAGCCAATTCTCTAATAAACTATCTATCTAAATCCTATCCTATTAACTAGGAAAAGGAAATAAGTTACTGACAAGACTAAAGCAGGTAAATGTAAACACACAAATGAGTTAGTCTTAAATTTCAAAAGGTAATAGAGCTTGCTTATTACAGAAGCTTCTAAATGTCCCTTAGGGCTAACCCCAGGCTAAACAATGGGGATCTCTTGCTTATGCCTAAAAAACCTTTGAGAGCCAAGCAGCATAGAGATCCAGTTTTCCTTATTGCCTTTCCCTCCTTCTCTGAACTGCCAGCTCAGCTGATTAGAGGAATTGGCTTGCATATCTCCGCTTCATTTGGGGGAGAGATGGAGAGAGCAATCAGCAAACTCTTGTCTTCTTTGATGTTCCACAATTGCTGGTCTGGTATTGATGGGCCTTCTCTGTTGTGCAGCATGCAGAGGCAGATTAAGGTTTTGTGGGGTCCTGGGTCAAAGCAAGTGGAGGGGCCCCTCCCCACCCCTTTCCCCCACGGCTCTACCCCTGTTCCACCCATGGCTCCCCCCCCCCCACTGTGGCCCACAACCTATTTGTTCCTTTCTGCCCCCCCAAGTCCGGAGAAGCTCTGTCTGTGCTATTATAGCCCCGGGGCCACAGTGTGGAGTGAGAGCTCCTCCAGCCCTGAAGCCATGGCAGGGAGCAAGAGCACCTCCAATCCCAGGGCTGCAGCCAGGGTCTAGGCGCTGGGGCTTTACCTGGCGCTTCTGCTGGGCAGTGGGGTTGGAGATGCTGGAGCTTCCCCTTCGCCACCCAGCATTTCTGCCGGGGAGTGGGGTCAGGGCGTGGGGGCTTCCCCCACCCTGTCTGCCCACCCAGTGGTTCTGCTGGGACACCAGGCTTCCGCCGCCTCGTGGCAGAGTTTTTCATGCTAATCCACCACTGGCAGGATGTCCTCATTACATACTAGTTAATGTCTCTTTCCTCTCTGGTGATTTACAGTTACAGACGCTTACAATGCAAATGCTCAGATATTACCTTACAAAATGGGATACAGATGTTGTAAGTGAGATTAATGCATGCAACAATTTACAAGTATTCAATAAATTCTAATCACTAAGCACATTTTTAGAACTCTAATACCTATGTTAACAATGCTAACACAGGTGAGCTAGACTAATTCCAGTTATGTATTTGTCAGTGTTCAGTTGAGACCCGGAGGCCTTGGCATGAGCCAGCACCTGGTTTAAGCTGGTTTGCCAGCGTCACTCCCATATTATTGACTTAGATATCAAGAGCCTGATTCCAGTTGAGTTACGCGGGCATAAAATTGGAGTAACTTAGTGCTGAATCAAAACCCAAGTCCTTTAATGGCAGTCCCTTAGTAGTTGCCTTCATTCAATAGCATATTAAAACTTCCTTCATCTCATCCTTATGTTATCTGTGTTACAAGCTATTTAAGAAGGATAAGAATAAACTGTGTTTGAAGAAATATGCAAATACTTGAATTAGGGATCGGGAAAAATAATTGAGCTCTGATGTTTTGTGAATCTCTCTATTTTGGGGGGTTAGAAAAGTTCATGAGATTTAATTCAAGTTTGTGAAGGATTTGAAATTATGGAAAATCTCACATATCAAATAGATGTATCAGGAGGTCATGTTTGCCATTGCAAATCTGTGTTTTAATGATGGCTATGCCTCTTGACTTATTTTACACAAAAAGAAGAGAGATGTGGGAGGATATTCCCTTTAAGATCCAATATTACTGTCTTCTCCTCCCAGCAACCCCTACTGATCCAGTTCTGAGGAGTTAGAGTATATTATAAATGAACAAAAAAAATTGGTGTATGCCACTAATACTTTAAATTAAATACTCCTAGGCACTTGACTGATGCTTCCCACTCTGTGCCCGTTTTAGATAACCAGCCTCCATTTTGGAAGCTTTGCTGTAGTTTATTTTATTGAAATTTTATAAAATATTTTGTGATGTTTTTCTACATTTTCAAATATATTGATTTTTTATTACAACACAGAATACAAAGTATACAGTGCTCATGTTATATTTTTATTACAAATATTTGCACAGTAAAAATGATAAACAAAAGAAATAATTTTCAATTCACCTCATACAAGTACTGTAGTGCAATCTCTATCGTGAAAGTGTAACTTAGAAATTTAGATTTTTTTGTTACATAACTGCTCTCAAAAACAAAACAATGTAAAACTTTAGAGCCTGCAAGTCCATTCAGTCCTACTTCTTGTTCAGCCAATTGCTACGACAAACAAGTTTGTTTACATTTACAGGAGATAATGCTGCCTCCTTCTTGTTTATAATGTCTCCTGAAAGTGAGAACAGGAGTTTGCATGGCACTTTGTAGCTGGCATTGCAAGGTATTTACGTGCCAGATATGCTAAACATTCGTATGCCCCGTTATGCTTCAGCCACCATTGCAGGAAACATGCTTCCATGCTGATGTCCATTAAAAAATTGTGCGTTAATTAAATTTGTGAAATCCTTGGGGGAGAATTGTATGTCCTCTGCTCTGATTTACCTGCATTCTTCCATACACCGGACCCTCGGTAGAATGCAAGTCTATATAGCGTGAATTCGCATATAATGCGGTCGTGACCATGGATCCCAAATTTAATTACTTTAATTGGAATTCATTTTAATGCGGTCTTCACGTTAACGTGGTACCTTGCATGGATCCCAAATCCCACGTTCTAGCGAGGGTCTGGTGTATTTCATGTTATAGCAGTCTCGGATGATGACCCAGCACGTGTAGTTTGATTTACAAACACTGTCATGCAGATTTGACAAAATGCAAAGAAGGTACCGATGTGAGATTTCTAAAAATAGCTACAGCACTCGATCCAAGGTTTAAGAATCTGAAGTGCCATCCAAAATCTGAGAAGGATGAGGTGTGGAGCATGCTTTCAGAAGTCTTAAAAGAGCAACACTCCAATGTGGAAACTACAGAACCCGAACCACCAAAAAAAAAAAAATCAACCTTCTGCTGGTGGCATCTGACTCAGATGATGAAAATGAACATTCATCGGTCCGCTCTACTTTGGATTGTTATCTAGGAGAACCTGTCATCAGCATGGATGTGTGTCCTCTGGAATGGTGGTTGAAGCAGGAAGGGACATATGAATCTTTAGCACATCTGGCACGTAAATATCTTGTGATGTCTGTTACAACAGTGCCATGTAAATACCTGATCTCACTTTTAGGTGACATTGTAAACAAGAAGCAGGCACCATTATCTCCTGCAAATGTAACCAAACTTGTTTGTCTGAGCAATTGGCTGAAGTAGGACTGAGTGGACTTGCAGGCTCTAAAGTTTTACATTGTTTTATTTTTGAATGCAGTTATTTTTTGTACATATTCGACATTTGTAAGTTCAACTTTCATGACAAAAATATTGCACTGCAGTACTTGTATTATGTGAATTGAAATATACTATTTCTTTTGTGTTTTACAGTGCAAATATTTGTATTCAAAAATAAATAGAAAGTGAGCACCATACACTTTGTATTCTGTGTTGTAATTGAAATCAATATATTTGAAAATGTAGAAAAAATCCAAAAATATTTAAATAAATGGTATTCTATTATTGTTTAACAGTGCGATTAATCATGATTAATTTTTTTAATCGCTTGACAGCCCTATTAAAAATCCATCTCACATTCCACACAAAACTGATGAATCAATTTCACTTGTAGTCAGTTTCACATTTCAGTTTTCATACACTAGTTCAGTGGTGTAATATGTTGGTTTCCAAACAATGCAGGAGAATGTTTACATTTTTTTTACTAAAAACCCCAAACATAGAATTTATAAGAAATTAATTAAAATAGTGTTGTGATAACAGCTGATATTGGCATGCACAACATAGTAATAGTGCACTCCAGGCCACTTAAAAGATGGAGATGTTAAATATTAAAGTATTAATGTTTTTATCCACAACATAGGACTTTGAGAGCTGGTGCATCTGCTACTGAATAACACATAGTCCTTCCATTACTGGGCAGAAAAAAATTGCTCCTTAATAGTTTAAAGATGATATCAAGGATATTCTTCTGCTCCAGTTAGCATTTTGTGTAGTGGATTCCCACTCCCCAGCATCCAGTTAAAGCATAGGGAATGCCTTTTGGAAGGGCAAAAGAAATATAGTAAATATGGCAGGCGACCAGCTTGGCTTAATGGTGAAATCCTAGCGGATCTTAAACATAAAAAAGAAGCTTACAAGAAGTGGAAGGTTGGACATATGACCAGGGAAGAGTATAAAAATATTGCTCGGGCATGTAGGAATGATATCAGGAGGGCCAAATCGCACCTGGAGCTGCAGCTAGCAAGAGATGTCAAGAGTAACAAGAAGGGTTTCTTCAGGTATGTTGGCAACAAGAAGAAAGCCAAGGAAAGTGTGGGCCCCTTACTGAATGAGGGAGGCAACCTACTGACAGAGGATGTGGAAAAAGCTAATGTACTCAATGCTTTTTTTGCCTCTGTCTTCACTAACAAGGTCAGCTCCCAGACTGCTGCGCTGGGCATCACAAAATGGGGAGTAGATGGCCAGCCCTCTGTGGAGATAGAGGTGGTTAGGGACTATTTAGAAAAGCTGGACGTGCACAAGTCCATGGGGCCGGACAAGTTGCATCCGAGAGTGCTGAAGGAATTGGCGGCTGTGATTGCAGAGCCATTGGCCATTATCTTTGAAAACTCGTGGCGAACGGGGGAAGTCCCGGATGACTGGAAAAAGGCTAATGTAGTGCCAATCTTTAAAAAAGGGAAGAAGGAGGATCCTGGGAACTACAGGCCAGTCAGCCTCACCTCAGTCCCCGGAAAAATCATGAAGCAGGTCCTCAAAGAATCAATCCTGATGCACTTGCATGAGAGGAAAGTGATCAGGAACAGCCAGCATGGATTCACCAAGGGAAGGTCATGCCTGACTAATCTAATCGCCTTTTATGATGAGATTACTGGTTCTGTGGATGAAGGGAAAGCAGTGGATGTATTGTTTCTTGACTTTAGCAAAGCTTTTGACACAGTCTCCCACAGTATTCTTGTCAGCAAGTTAAGGAAGTATGGGCTGGATGAATGCACTATAAGGTGGGTAGAAAGCTGGCTAGATTGTCGGGCTCAACGGGTAGTGATCAATGGCTCCATGTCTAGTTGGCAGCCGGTATCAAGTGGAGTGCCCCAAGGGTCGGTCCTGGGGCCGTTTTTGTTCAATATCTTCATAAATGATCTGGAGGATGGTGTGGATTGCACTCTCAGCAAATTTGCGGATGATACTAAACTGGGAGGAGTGGTAGATACACTGGAGGGGAGGGATAGGATACAGAAGGACCTAGACCAATTGGAAGATTGGGCCAAAAGGAATCTGATGAGGTTCAATAAGGATAAGTGCAGGGTCCTGCACTTAGGACGGAAGAACCCAATGCACAGCTACAGACTAGGGACCGAATGGCTAGGCAGCAGTTCTGCAGAAAAGGACCTAGGGGTGACAGTGGACGAGAAGCTGGATATGAGTCAGCAGTGTGCCCTTGTTGCCAAGAAGGCCAATGGCATTTTGGGATGTATAAGTAGGGGCATAGCGAGCAGATCGAGGGACGTGATCGTTCCCCTCTATTCGACATTGGTGAGGCCTCATCTGGAGTATTGTGTCCAGTTTTGGGCCCCACACTTCAAGAAGGATGTGGATAAATTGGAGAGAGTCCAGCGAAGGGCAACAAAAATGATTAGGGGACTGGAACACATGAGTTATGAGGAGAGGCTGAGGGAGCTGGGATTGTTTAGCCTGCAGAAGAGAAGAATGAGGGGGGATTTGATAGCTGCTTTCAACTACCTGAAAGGGGGTTCCAAAGAGGATGGCTCTAGACTGTTCTCAATGGTAGCAGATGACAGAACGAGGAGTAATGGTCTCAAGTTGCAGTGGGGGAGGTTTAGATTGGATATTAGGAAAAACTTTTTCACTAAGAGGGTGGTGAAACACTGGAATGCGTTACCTAGGGAGGTGGTAGAATCTCCTTCCTTAGAGGTTTTTAAGGTCAGGCTTGACAAAGCCCTGGCTGGGATGATTTAACTGGGAATTGGTCCTGCTTTGAGCAGGGGGTTGGACTAGATGACCTTCTGGGGTCCCTTCCAACCCTGATATTCTATGATTCTATGATTCTATGATTCTAAGTAGGGGCATAGCGAGCAGATTGAGGGACGTGATCGTTCCCCTCTATTCAACATTGGTGAGGCCTCATCTGGAGTACTGTGTCCAGTTTTGGGCCCCACACTACAAGAAGGATGTGGATAAATTGGAGAGAGTCCAGCGAAGGGCAACAAAAATGATTAGGTGTCTAGAACACATGACTTATGAGGAGAGGCTGAGGGAGCTGGGATTGTTTAGCCTGCAGAAGAGAAGAATGAGGGGGGATTTGATAGCTGCTTTCAACTACCTGAAAGGGGGTTCCAAAGAGGATGGCTCTAGACTGTTCTCAATGGTAGCAGATGACAGAATGAGGAGTAATGGTCTCAAGTTGCAGTGGGGGAGGTTTAGATTGGATATTAGGAAAAACTTTTTCACTAAGAGGGTGGTGAAACACTGGAATGCGTTACCTAGGGAGGTGGTAGAATCTCCTTCCTTAGAGGTTTTTAAGGTCAGGCTTGACAAAGCCCTGGCTGGGATGATTTAACTGGGAATTGGTCCTGCTTCGAGCAGGGGGTTGGACTAGATGACCTTCAGGGTTCCCTTCCAACCCTGATATTCTATGATTCTATCCCTTTCAGCAGCTCTTCACTCTTCAGAGACTGCTGTAGTTGTCCATGGTTCTTACACACACCTCCCTCAGGGTGTAGAGGAGGAAAGGAGAATGCACAGGGTCGGGCCCTGCAAATCTTGTGGCTTTCCCAACCCCCAGCCTATAATTCCACAACACCGAATAAGGAGCACCCTAAACCTGGTCTCTGCCGCCTAATGTGTATATGTGACGTCCCCAACTCCTGCCCAGCCTGCCTCTCACACAGAGCAGAACGACCACCTGAGGTTCCTTCACACCTGGAGAAGAGGGGACAGAGCTTGTCCCTAAGTGCAGGTTTGATTTCCTTCCACAGCTCTCTTCACTATGCAGAGCAGTGTGATCTGCAGCTGAAGGCAGTTGCCAGTTTAACCACATCTTCACCACGCTTTGCTTACACTTTTCTCTCCAGCTTTGGGCTGCTTCTAAATTTGATTACACTGCACATTGATATCATTATGCACGAGATTCTGTTTCTTTATCTTACTGGGAGTAAATCAGCAGACAGCAGTCATGCCTTTTTCTGTGGCTTACAACAGGCCTGAGGGCAGCTCTCAAGCCTCCAACAAGCTGAGGCTTCAGCATTTCCATATTCCCAGCTGTTTAACCCACTCTGCAGATTTTTTAGAATTGTCAATCCCTAGAGTTCAAAAACCATGTGTTTGACTTAAAAATCACCGTATAGAGTGTGTTCTTGTTAGGTTTCACATTTCCTTCATAATCTTAAGGGATAGAAACTTTTTTTCTTATGAAAGCTGAAATTCTCACATAGAATCATAGAATATCAAGGTTGGAAGGGACCTCAGGAGGTCATCTAGTCCAAGCCCCTGCTCAAAGCAGGACCAGTCCCCAACTAAATCATCCCAGCCAGGGCTTTATCAAGCCTGACCTTAAAAACTTTGAAGGAAGGAGATTCCACCACCTTCCTAGGTTCCCCATTCCAGTGCTTCACCACCCTCCAAGTGAAAAAGATTTTTCCTAATATCCAACCTAAACCTCCCCCACTGCAACTTGAGACCATCATCAACCCAATGACTCTAGGAAGCAAAGTTTTTTAAGAAAAAACACAAAATATCTGGGTACTCCAGTTAAAAACACGAGAATTAGCAACACTCCTGGGTTTTTGCAGGAGCTGATTTACCATGCAGGGCCAAATCCTGCAGTACTCTCTCAGGCACTACTCACTTTGACCTCACTGCAAGTTGTGCTTGAATAGAGACTACAGGATTTAACCCATATTTATTGGTATTCTTTGCTTACTACTACTACAGCTTCTTCTTTATATTATGGCAGTGACTAAAAACCTCAATCAAGGGTCAGGATCCCATTGTGCCAGGTGCTGTAGAGACAAGTATCAAAGAAGACAATCCCTGCTCTAGGGAGTTCTCAATCTATGCATCATACAGGATGTATCAGGGACAAAATAGACAAACCTATTGGATGTGTGTTGGGAGATGGTGTTAGTAATAAAGTGAACAGAGTTTTTCAGAAAAGCAGAAATCTTCTGCTATAATTATCGGTTTGATGGTGACTTTATGGCACAGCCCACAGTAAGAGGGTGTGCCTAGTGCACAGGGGGAGTGCTACACCCCTACATGAGGAGCAGTTTACCACTCTCATCCCACCGCACCGGTTCAGCACTGCACAGTGGGAGCTGGAAACGTTCTAAGTATTCTCAAGGGCATAGGACAAAAGCAGTCCCTGCACTTCCCAGAGCACAGGGACTGCACTTCTGCTTGAACTTTATGTGGGCTATGCAAGTGAGGGGTGCGGGCCAAGGCCTGCATAAGGGCCATGCAAAATCTGGCCCTGAGATTTAAGGACAACAGTGTTTGTTTGTCCCCAAGTTGTGGTTTTACTTAACTGCTACAATGAACTTAGTTCACTGCTAGATTTTCCTTAACAGGTTGTCCACCTGAATATAGGTCCATTTCTTAGTGCTGTGGCATGTCTTAAGATCTCCTGTAACAGTTGATATGTAGATTAGTGTGGTGGCATTTCTAAATGTATTTGTGTCTGGGTTTGTTTTCTTACCTTGATGTCAGGCTGTGACAACTGCCCTTTTACTGTATGCCTTGCAGCTACAGTTGTGAACTTAATTTATGTGCCATACACTGTTTTAATTCTGTTCTTTGTCTGACATTTTTTCCCCTCTATGCAGTATCTGCTCTCTCAGAATTCTTCAGAAGTTATATACAGTACGTGTTTCAAGCCCTGTTTTCCAGTAGGTTACTTACTGTCTTCTGTCACCAATTCAAATGAGCCCTTTTACTTTGAATACCTTTGTTTTTGTTTGTATTTTTCCCCACCTATTATCATATTCACCAGGTTTATATATACATGCCACATTCTCAGTCCAGTCATTATGATGTTCAATCATCTGCATCACAAAATCACCAAAAAGATTTAGCCAGCAACATTTGGTATGACTGCTAAGGGTTATCTGGAGCTGGAGGCTGATTTAGAACATACTCTTAGAGTTTAAAACATAAAACTAATGGTGCTGAGACAGTAACGTGGAGGTACCTGTACATTATTCATGGCCTGAGTGATAAGAGACTTAAATTACATTATTACTGCCCTGTAACTTTCATCTGTAGCAAATATTGTTACTTATAATTGGGGCACAGAAACGACAACAAAGAATCAAATCTGACTGTCGAAAGCTAATTCACAAGCATATCTGAAATGCCTGGGCACATATTTGTACCATTCTGTTCTTGATAGTTTTCCTAAGATTTTCTGTTCTGAGGATAAACAGTACAGTGCTACTAACTATTTTAAAACTAAACTTCAGACTAAAATGAGGTTGGGAAGCTTGGATATTTTCCCCCTTGCTTTGATTTTATTCTGCTTTTTCAGGAGTGATGAACTACAGTCGGGCTTGAGGAGCCTTTACTAAGAGCAACAAATTGCTGCTGTGGGTACCATGCTGTCTACAGGCTGCAGTTGTTGTTTGTTTCCTGCAACAAAGAGATTAAAATGAAGACACATGTTTTTGGTCCCCAGTTTGAAGGGACCCTATGCAAATTCCCACACTTGGTTTCTTAAAAGTTTTAATGGGTGCTGCATTTGGAAGCAAGAGACCTGGGTTCTGATCCCAGCTCTTCCACTGACTTTCTGGGTCACTTTAGGCAAGTCATTTGACCTCTTTTCATTTATGTGGACACAAATTCAAGGGGGGAATGCTCACGCACCTTTGTGAAATGGATTGAGAGCTACGCATGAAAAGATCTGTATTAATACTGAGTTTTTGTTGTTGCTATTTACCCTACAAAAACTAGCTTATTCATGATGGCTGATCCTTGGGACCTTGCTAATTTCCAAGGTATTTTGGAAAGCACTAGGGATTGCTGGTTAGGGTTTCCACCTGCTGGGATGCAGGGCTGGATTGGAACTCTGCAGTGGAATTAGTCTCTCCCTCAACCTAATCTCTCAAAGTGACACCTGTTGGTGGTTCGTGACCAGGAACTAGCAAGAATAGGTGGGCCTGGTCACATCAGGAGATCTGAATAGTTTTAGAGAAGAGCGAGCATACAGCCAGAATGGAAGGAAGATAGGGAATGTGAGTCAATTGGGATACAGGGATGTCTTAGTTCTCCTCTCTAGATCTCTCCCAAGAAGAACGAAGAAGGTGGAAAGGGTTTTGTTTGGCAAAAGAAAGGAGAACTCCATTTTGCAGGGAGGAGAAGGTAATGAGGATGAGTATACTTGTCTTCAATAGCTTGGGCAGAGCAATGAGGTTGAATATGCTTGTCCTCTGTGTTTAGTTACGAGTTTTACTTTTGCAATGGCTAACTTTTGATACCTTAGAGACTAACAAATTTATTGAGCATAAGCTTTCGTGAGCTACAGCTCATTTCACTGAATGCATCCGATGAAGTGAGCTGTAGCTCACGAAAGCTTATGCTCAAATAAATTTGTTAGTCTCTAAGGTGCCACAAGTACTCCTTTTCTTTTTGCGAATACAGACTAACACGGCTGCTACTCTGAAACCTAACTTTTGATAGAAACCCTGACTACGTTCCATTACGCTCAGGCAGGACACAATGGTTTAGCAGTCAGTAACTTTATTGGCATTGGCATTGATTTACAACCCATATCTAGACACAGGATGTATTAGAAATCTGTTTAAGCTATGGCACCAACATGTTCAATTAATAGGTGTTAATCAAGCACTTTGTTATGTGACTGTAGAATATGACAGCTTTGTCTATATTTTAAAATCCCAAGGTCAGTCCTTAAAATAAGATGTGTCATATGGATGCAGTATTGGGGTATATTTTGTTGTGTTTATTTGATGTGTTCAGCAGTATTGAAGGGATAAATCATGCTTTTTCAGGAAATACATTGTGGCTTGGTACAAAAAGATGTAGCTACAAATATATTCTTCTATTATATTTTTTTTGGTGAATTGGAAGTTTATTCTTTCAATTAGGTTATAGTTAAATTAATGTGATATTGCTTATGTATGTTTGTTGGGTTTTTAATTTGCTTACCATAAGTATGAATATTGTTTTATGTAGATAGTGTAGTTATATTTATTTGTTTACATTTTTAAATGTCAATGCTTTATCAAGTGTTTATTGAAAGATGTTCACAATCCTTTCTTTATATGGTTTCATGGAAATTGTATTTTAAACAAGGGCCATTCCTTTTAAAGTTGGAGAAAGCAACTTTGTTTATTAGCGTGAAAAAACCAAGTTCAGCACCAGTTCAGTGAACAGCGTCCAACATAAGCAGAAGCATAGATGCCGTTTTGTTTATTAAAGACTACATAGTTTTATATGGTGCAAAAGGGCTTGTCCTTTTGTTGCAAAAATCTTATGCATATAAGATGTGAAACTGTATCACAGCTTTCCATTGATACCACACAGCTCAATCAGTAAAACACTTTTTTATAAAAAGTGAGAAAAGGGGTGATCCTGCTTTGCTCAGGCAAATGTCCCATTGAACTCAGTAGGATTTTTGTGTGAATGGGGAGTGCAGAATCAGAGCCTATGGGTATGTGTACTTAGGGAAGATTCAAATCCATAGGTCTTTGTTGCGCAATGCCACACTTGATAGGAACAATGGTATCTGTAGTTTAGACAGGGCTGAGATGTTTTTACCACTCTGTAGTCTAACTGCTGGCTGAGCCATAATATAATAGGTGACTGGATGGGATAACATGAGTAGGAAAGTCCTGGGCTTTATGTACTGTAATTTGTACCCACCAACTCCTTTATTACACTGGGATTTTTCTGTCACAATTGTTGCCATAGGTGGAGCTGCACCAATAGCAATGATGAAAGAGAGAGTGTAGAAAGGGCTCATGCACTGCTTGGAGTAGAGCTAGATGATATGGTGGTTAAAATACCAGCGGTCAGTCTATACCAGGGGTAGGCAACCTATGGCACGCGTGCCAAAGGCAGCATGCAAGCTGATTTTCAGTGGCACTCACGCTGCCCGGGTCCTGGCCACCAGTCCGGGGGCTCTGCATTTTAATTTAATTTTAAATGAAGCTTCTTAAACATTTTAAAAACCTTATTTACTTTACATACCACAATAGTTTAGTTCTATATTATAGACTTCTAGAAAGAGACCTTCTAAAAACGTTAAAATGTATTACAGGCACGCAAAACCTTAAATTAGAGTGAATAAATGAAAACTCAGCACACCACTTCTGAGAGGCTGCCGACCCCTGGTCTATACCACTGTTGCTAAATGGGTAGAGCTGTGTTACATCATTCGTGGTGCAAGAAATAGAGATTTCAAGAAAAAGGGTCGCTAAAAACAGTGTTCCTAAATAGAAAATTTGGACCTGTAATTATCCACGATAGTACCAATGCTATAAACTTTAGTATATACAGTACACAGGGCTTAGGGGCTTTTTTTTTTTAATCAACATATAGTATAAGCCTGCAGCAGCTCCAGTGGAGAATTACAGGTTTCATTGTTCCCAGTGTAGGTGTGTCCATAAGTTCCAATACCATGCTACTATGAGCTGTGGGTTCGTATTAAAATATGTATAACCCATTATTTTCCTCCTCAGTGTATCCCCCGTCCGGTAGCTTTTTCCCACAGCTGTTTCATTATTGTAGGGGATGCCCAACTTAAACGAACCAGTAAATTAAAATGGGGTGGAGGTGGGGGGAGAAAAGGAATTATTTTAATTAAAATAAAATGCTCTCTTGATAACTTTGCTCAATAGTTATTATTAATTCACCTGCCTTCAAATGGATACTGCAGGTGCTTTGAGTGGATTGAACGATTGCCTACTAAGTACCTCTGCTACTTGTAAGTACCACAGTATCCTCTATGGGAGATTTGTAATTTCCTATGTCAGGATGTCCTTCTAAAACACAACAAATAACCCCGTGCCTCCTGCAACAACAGCATGAGAGAGAAGCTGAATGATAGAAAAAGTATTATTAAAACAAACTTGATATTACACCTTAATTTTATATATAGAATCGTAGGGTTAGAAGGGACCACAAGGGTCATCTATAACCCCCTGCCAAGATGGAGAATTAGGGTCTAAACAATCCAAGACGGATGGCTATCCAGCCTCCTTTTGAAAACCTCCACTGAAGAAGCTTCTGGAACCTGCCAAGGCAGTCTGTTTCATTGTCCTACTATTCTTGCAGTTAGGAAGTTTTTCCCGAGATTTAATCTAAATCTGCTATGCTGCAGTTTGAAGTCATTGCCTCTTGTCCTGCCCTCTGTGGCAAGAGAGAACAACTTCTCTCCATCTTTTTTGTGGCAGCCTTTCAAGTGTCTGAAGACCACTATCCTGTCCTCCCCTTTAATCTCCTCTTTTCTAGAGTAAACATACCCAGTTCCTTCAGCCCTTTGCTCATATGGCTTGCATTCCATCCCTTTGATCATCTTTAAGGCAAAGATTTTGTCATGGTTTTATTTTTTAGTAAAATCAGTGTCTCTGACCTCTCACCCCAAGATATTCAGGGAGAAAAGAATGCATGTTGGGTGGGTGGTGGACCGGGAAGGTGTGCACATCTAAAATAAATTAAAAAGCAAATGACAGGGATTAGTTAAAAATGCAGAATAGCAGTACTTCAGTTCTATTTCTCTTCCTGAATATGCTTTACAAGCATTTAGTTAATCCTCAGCATTGCTGTGAGGTGGGTAGGTATTATTTCTTTTGTACTGTTGGGAAGAATGAGGCACAGAGGTTAAATAACATGTCCAGGGCCATAGAAGTATCGCTATCAGAGTTGGGAATGGAAGTCCTCACAGTCCCTAGCTCTCAATCCCATGCACAGACCATTAGATGGCCCCCCTTAAAAATCTATTTTTAATCATAGAATATCAGGGTTGGAAGGGACCTCAGGAAGTCATCTAGTCCCATCCCCTGCTCAAAGCAGGACCAATCCCCAATTTTTGCCCCACATCCCTAAATGGCCCCCTCAAGGATTGAACTCACAACCCTGGGTTTAACAGGCCAATGCTCAAACCACTGAGCTATCCCTGCCCCTGAGCTATCACCAGAATTTATCACCAACTTTGTAGCTTGGGGTGATAAATTTTCACTCACTTCTTATTCCTTGTTCTCTAAGTTTAAGGATAATTGGGCCAAATACTCATAGCACTTGTACTAATGATGATGGATGTCTGGAGGATCATGTGTTTGTGTGTTCTTCTTTTCCTAGCTGAGAAGGAAAGCGCTTTCTGGGCGACCATTAGTGCCCTTGCATTGGTCAGGTATGGGTGCACCCTGAGGAGTATTGCATGGGGCCCCGATATTGCTGAAAAGCAAATATATCACTTGAGGCAATTCATCTAGTGTTGTGGGGATAGACAGTAATTCTATTCACAGTTCATTGGTGGTTAGAAGCCAGGCAAATAGAGAAATTTTAGATCCCAAATGTCTCTTAAGTGGGACAACAAATGAAACTCAAACATGCTAGATCTACTCTTCTGAGAATTCAGAGGTGTGAGATAGATTGGCTCTAAGGATCTTTACGAACAAGGCTTTAGTTGAACATTTGTCCCGGAAGATAGTGTGTTTTTTTTCCTTACAAGATTATCAGTATTTTTCTGGTATTAACATAACTGTTTCTACTCATACCTCTTCATGTGCCTGTTTAAGAGGTATGAACGGATGTGTCTGTGTGGTAGGGCCCCAAGTAGGGAAGAAGGTATTAGTGGCTGCCATCAAGTTTGTCTCTACTCTTTAGCAAATCACAGACCTTTTTAAAGATGACTGGTATGCTAACTAATCTTCATTCAGGTTAAAGAGAAGAAGCAATTAAGCTCCATTATAGAGAAAAAATAGTTGGATACAAGGGAAACCACCGCCCAAAATATTAAGCCACATGTAAAGGCAATCAGAAGCAGACCTACACAGAAGGAGTAGTTTTCCTGGAGTCTGACTGCAAACACTGGGGCATTTATTGGTTGCAGTTATGTGTCTATATGTCTGAGAACCTGAAAGCAACCAGAAAGCCAAGAGAATGCCAGCAGACACCAAGAGAAACCGTGGTGAGCGTGGTCCTGAGAGGAAGCAGAGACAGAGCTCCTTGAGGCACTAGACTGGCTGAAAAGGAAGACTTGGAAACTGTGAGCAAGGAAACTGCTGCCTGTTGATTGTTCCTAGTGTGCTTAGGGAAACAGGACTTTTTGTACATTCGTGGCAAATAAACAAAGAAATACCTGACTCATATCATGAATTTCTCCTTCTAATTCAGGGCCTGACAAGGCCCTGAATACTGACTAACCTCTTGGGCAAAGGGGCAACAGTATCTGATGGAATTGATGAAGTGATTGGCTGTATTGCATTAGCTGCTTTCAGGATTTACTCCCTGTTACGTGTATCAGGCAAGCTAGAAATAATAATGCTATGCCTCTTATATGGAAAAACAAGAAAGAAGATAGAGTCCTATAACTCTTCTGCAGATATATGGCATCATTTGTAGGGTCCAGTCACAGGTGGATGAATTATATTGTGGCCTGGGGCTCAGAATCAATATCACCCAGTATTCCGAGGATATTCTGAACCCTGACTTGTTCCCAAAATGCTTCGAATGTGCTTTGCATCAGAAAGTGGTTTTAGTAAGAGATTTTCCAGTTTTGAACATCTCTTGCAGTTTTCTTTGTTTCTTGAAACTCGGATTCCACATAGTATAATCTGTGCCCTTTCCTGGAAACCGTTGAACCAAAGGCCGACAGCTGCCCAGAATTGGACTCTGCTTTCTCTGAGGAGACAGATTTTTGATGTGCATGCAGGACCAAAATCATAACTCTTTGAGAAGAGCTTTTGTGGCCTTTTTCTCTTTTGCTGACGTTGCAGAAGGAAAAGCTGGTTCTGATTGTTTTCTGTTGCTGCCGAGCTCTGACTTGAAGATGTCGGAACTCCAGCTGTCCCTTTAGTTTTTCCTATTCTTGTGTAACCCTGAAAAGCTGAACTCAAGATCTTTTATCATCATCATCATCATCATTATTCATCTGGGAAAACAAAATTGTGTCTTTTTGTTGTATTTAGAGAGTTTTTTCAGTTCTGCTCACAGCTGCTGCTCGCCTGTTGGCACAACAGCTTTTTAGCTGCTCCCATTCTGATGTAACGCATTCCTGTCAATCATCACCACACCACTGGGCATCCTAGAGCCGGCTAAGGGAGACTGAAATGAATCTGCAGTCATGGTTTATATTACGTGTATGTGGAAGTGGGGACCAACTGCTTGTTCTTTCATAGCTAATGCTAGTGATCCATTTATATCAGGCTTTTTTCAAGGCTACTTTGGCAAGGAAAAAGGCTAGACACACAGAGAGAAGTCTAAGGAATCTCCTTCACAGAACGCAAAGGCCAGTTCCGTTAACAAAGGGCTTGAGCTGGCTTCTTCCAGCTAACTTGTGGTTTGCTCCTTTGGTTCTTTTGTAGCCTGAAAAAGAAGTAGAATGTGGCTGAGATGTAAAACATTTCTGCTGACATACAGAAGGACTGATTTGTAATGTTTGTGACTTCAGATTTTTCCCCTACCTCACAAAGCTACAGTAAGGCTCATTTAATGTTTGCAGAGTACTTTGGTGTTTTCTAAGGAAGAGAGAGAAATGATACATATTAAATATTTTTCACTAATATTTGACAAGTTGCCTGCTCCTATTGGTGGTCTGTTACCTGGTAAAACTAGTTGTAAATTAAAGGAAATCCAGAAGCCCTAGTTCTCTAACATGAAATCTCTGAGCAGAAGTCCAAACTTGGATACTTAATCTTTTTAGACAAGGAGCCAATATGTTCTGGCAGAGCCTTGGTTGCTGCAGTAGTAGGGCTGGGGCAGGGGTATGGGACTGGGAAATTTTTTGTCTCCATTATTCCTCTGAGTTTTGTGAGGGTTTTTGTGTGCATCATTTAAAAATCTTTTCCTTCCAACCCTGGTGTCATTAAAATACAAAGCATGGAGCTGTGCAGTGAGTGGCTTTAGCAAGCTTTTGTGGGCTGATAGCTCCTGCTGCACTTCACAGAAACTGGTATTGCTGTTAACTCTACTTGTCAGAGGAATCTTCAAAACCATAGTAATTGGTAGCTCCTTTCTGGATTAAGGCAGGCAACATCTCAGGTTGTGTCTTAAAAGGAGAAGAGCAATAGGGAAAGAATTAAAATTAAGTATATTTCTTGTGCTTGATCGGTAAATATATCAGTATTCCCATTTTGCAAAATACTTTCTGTAACCCTAAAATGTTAATTAGGACAGGCAAAAAATTAAGCGTTACTACAGCATAAACTTGTAAATATGAAGGAAGACAGAATAGTTCATCACTTCAGATATAGATCCTAGATAAACTTACTAGAGCCTTATACAACTATAATACTGGACTTTGTTGTAGAATGAGGGCTTTTTAGCTAGGATTCATCATCATTCATGGTTCCAAAAGCAGTTTGGTTGTAGCAACAAGAGATTCGCAAATTTCAGTGTAAAATATCAGAATTATAGTTTAACACACACATGCTGCCAAACGTGTCTGTAATACAACAGTATGTGGGGGGGAGGGTTGTTTTGTTTTATTCAGGGAGAAAAGAATCTGGTTTTTAAACAGGATTGTGTTTTAGGATTGTGTCATAAAAATCTGTCAAGTGCTTACAGCTATGGATAGGCACTTTTTCTATACATCAAAAGAAATAAAATAATGAAGTGCACTGACTCTTGAATGTTACCTGAAAACTGAAAATGAATTTTAATGACCATTATCCCAACTCTCATAAATGAGTGTTGTGTATGTTGGATTAACAATGAGATTTGACTGACAATAGAAATATATGATTCTCTGTAAGGCACTAGTCCTGTGATTGACTGTGTACAGGTTGCCAGGTGGTAGTAACTAAAAGGTAGCTTGGAGGCTTGTGTAAAATGAGCTGGTTGTCTCAGCCCAGTTCTAAGTTGACAGATGTCCCTATCATAATAGACACCATTGTTTGCAGTACAAAGGGCAAGGAGTGAGTGGACTTGTAAAGTGAACTATCCTCTCATCCATTAAGAGATGGACCCTCCAGAATAAGATTAAGGTGTATTGACAGGACAGTATGGGGAAACTGTCACTGCCTATGCTGTGTTTTGCTAGTAAATAACTTTTCATGAGCATTTAATTTAATGGGATGTAAAAAGGAGGGTGGGTAAGAAGAGGGTTAAGGCACTGCTATGAGTTATATAACAGTTCAGGAAATACATACAGTTGTACGATTCTATTATCAATGTGTGTTTGAGCCAGAATGATTCTCTTTGGAATCCAAAACTGTTGCAAGTGTTTGCATTCGATTTCTTGGGGCGGGGATCCTGTAGGTATTACAGTGGTGAGTGCTTTTCCCTCTATACACATAGCTGAGTGCAGCTAGCTTTCACATGGATTTAATTTTAAAGGGATATTTCAAATTTCACAAGACAAATATAGAAGAAATGCCCCAAAACAGACTTCGCCTCTCCACCCCCCATGCCAAATGCCGATCTCAAAATAATATAATTAAGCAGTGAGGCTGTCCCATACTGTCTTGTCCTTCTTAGGGTGTTTGCTAAGGCAATGAAGTGAAAGCAAATTTTAGGACCTGATCCTAAACAGTTAAGCACACGTGTAAGTTTACTCATGTGGCATTATTTTTCAGTAGTGTGAAAAGTGAGTTTGGAGGCACAAAGCCAGCAGCTTCAATGTTTAAACCATCATTTTTATCTTAAAGGGACTTTTTCAAATTTGGAAACAATCTGACCTAATATATTACTGCTTCAAGTATTAACTAAAGTTACTATGAATGAAAGAAAGATATACTTCTCATTTGGCTAGTTTGTTTACTTTAGATATTTGACAACATTTTTGCAGTCTGTTCCCTGATGTATGTGTTGATTTTACCTGGCAGAGAGATTTCTTCTTCTTCTTCTTCTTCTCCTTCTCCTTCATTAAAAAAAGAGAGAGAGAAACAATCTAAATTTGCAGTCACATTCAAGAACAGGTATAATGTTTGTGACTGTTACCTCTTTTAATAAAAGCAATATTGATTAGATTTCACATTGACAATATCCCTCTACAAGGTATCTGGACAATGAGGACTGTAATTTCAAACAGAACTTTACTCACATATGACGGCTTTTTAATTTTCACCTTATATTTTTGGTGTGTGATTGTGGTAAATGGTGAGAAATGAAAGTGTGGGGAGGTCTATGTTAGAAGCCCACCCATATAATTTATTTGTTTTTGTTTAACTCAGCACTTCTGGTGGCAAAAGTGATATTAGATATTGCAAACTCCTGGTTTCTATTTAGTGCAAAAAAGAAGAGATATATCCAAATGGGCCACAATGTGTCTCTCACTGAACAGTTGAAGTTGTATTTCTACTGGATGTTTAATCAGTTTTTTGCTTTTCCTTTACAAATGGATCACAGTCAGGGCATTTGCAGTCTCCAAACCAACAAGGCACCCTGAACACTGGTTCTTGTTCTTATAATAGATAGCTTATGAGACCTACCTTTTACTGGCTTGAAAGGAGTTGGAGAACAGGTCAACAAGGGCATCTGACTGAAAATATCAAAGCCCAGGACAATTTATAAGAAGAAAAAAATGTAGGATTGAAGTGATAACAAAAGCAAGGTAACTCCATAGTTAAGGCTGACATTTTTTGACTCTAACTCCTCACATTATACCTTGTTGGTGGAACACTTTAACTTAAAAAAACCCAACACTAATCTAAGAGTCTTAAAACAACCAGGTGATATTGGTGTCACAGCCTTAATGCTGTTGAAACATTGGTTTTAAATGCTAATTTCCTTTCTTTTAACTCATGGATTTTTTTTTAATTGGTCACAGACATGCATGAGAGTTGACACTTGGCATGTGCTGATTTGAAAATCAGCTGTCTGCCCCTTGATGCCTTCATCTGACAACATCTATATGTTGCCAGGTTGTCATGACAACTAAGTACAGTTGTAAATGCAACCCAGGAAAGGTAATTCTTTCACTCAAAATGTGGCATACATTTAACCTGTCTAAAATTTCAACAAACCATCTTTTAATGACAAGTGTTTTGAAAGGTCTGATTCAGGCTGCATGTTGGATGTCTTTTTTTAAAACTTTATGTAGCTTAACTAGGTAGATATGTTACCTTTTATTTCGTGGAATCAACATTTTTAGCTTTTTTATGTTCTGTTTAATTGTACAAGTATATGGCATTAAATAGGAGTCTCAAATTAATAGACGGTGGGAAACTATCAGGTTAATCTTTCATCTGTAGTACCAATAATTATGATCCAGCAGAAATTATCGGAACATAGTGATTTTCCTACTGGATCAGACCTGTGGTCCATCTATTCCTGTACCCTGTCTCTGATAGTGTCTAGTACCAGATACTTCATAGGAAAGTACATGCAACTTTGTATTAAGGAGGTGTGGGATAATCTGCCCCTGACTCTAGGTCTTTTGCTAATCCCTTGCAGTTAGAAATTGGCAAGTCAGTTTTGTTGTATGATTGACTCTTCTTAGTAAGAAAGCTCCTGGGTTTGTGTCTCTCCCCCCTCAGGCTTCCCATAATATCTACAGTGCCAAACTGTGCGGTGGGAGGTATTCTTGGGCAGCATAAGAACTGCTCCTGATGTTTACATTGGTGTAAGTGAGACCAGAATCTGCCTTTTTTATGTACAACTAAGGTAATAGATGTAAAAGAACCCACTCTTCTCCTTTTAATATGGAGCCAGAATATAGAAACACAAGAATGGCCATATTGGAGTAAACCAATGACCTGTCTAGTTTGGTGTCCTGTCTCCAACCATGGTTAGTGCCAGATGCTTCAGAGGAAGGTGTAACAGTTGTCATAATATACTCGTACATTTCTATACTAAGAGGGAGAGTAGGAGAAGGAGGATAAGAGACAATAGAAAACAGAATTTTTCCCCATGATCCTACTTCATGGATCTAATTCTAAAATAATAATAAAAGTTGGCCCAGATTTTTTCTGTGCTGAGATCTTCTTGGGCCAGGAGGGAGGGGAATCAGTCAGGTTGCTGACTGAGCCTCCTTGATTCTCAAGTTGCTCCAGCCATGGTGCTGCATTGTATGTTACACTGTCTCTAGCGTGGCTCTAACTTATGCCAGCTGCCCCTATGGTTTTCCAAGGGAACAGAGGCCAATTGGGAATTGGCAGAGTATAGTTGCTGTCTGCCCCACTGACAATATGACTGTTCTTGCCTATGACATGTCCCTACCTGCTCAGGACATCCCTCCCACCCCCATGCCAGTATGTGTGGAAGATGATTAAGGGGCCTGCTTTGTGCCAACTGAGAATTCTTCTTGCTAGGGAAAATTTCATTTGGATGTTTAGGGCCAGAATCTGCCAGAATCTTTGTAGCGTAAAGGGCTATAAAAGCACCAGAGAAGATAGCCCATTGCATTACATTCCCCAAACTCTGCAGTATTGCTATTGTCAGACCTAGTGATTTGGAGCATTTCTGTAGTTGCTTTTTCATAAGGGGATAGTAGTACTACTGATATGAATCAGCCAATGTTTAGGCTTTGAATCTGGTCCTTCAGGAGCATAGCAGAGATCACTGATGGCTGGACTAAGTTGTTTAACATGTAATAGGATAAATGTCTGGATATAACCATTTATTTGTCTCTGCAATACACAGAAATAAAATCATCCTACATAAGGCACAGCTGGAAAAGCTAAAGCTTTCCCTTTCTGAAGCAGCAGGGTAGGACCCTGAATTAATGTTAACACTCTCACTGGAATTCAACAAACATGTTACATTTGAACATCAGGCCAAATCTACTACAGCAGTCCTTTATCTGATTTTCAGCTGCCACTTAAGCTACCAGCCAGCAAATATTTTGTGTGGAGGAAGGCCGTACATGTTCTTGATGTATTTTGTCATTGTAATAGAAATCACAGCTACAAGTCTAGACATTTATGATTATTTCAGAAGGACAAATCCTTCTGAAACAATCGTGGCTCTATGCCAGCTGAAGTTTATTGATCTGCTTTTCTGTGCTTGAAATTATTCAAAAAAATTTCTTTTTTCTCCTTTTCCCCTCCTAATGGAAAGGAAAGCAAAATCATGGGATTGCTCAACAAAATAATTGTAGACCTAGAAATTAGTTGCAGTCATGACGTACCCAGGGAAAAGATTTCCTAGCGCCCCTTAAATTTACCTTGCATTCTATCATGTTATCTTTCATGAGGAAACTACTCAGGTTTGCCAGAGCTTAACACATACAACAGAGTGATATAAATCAGAGGAAAAATCCACTGATATTGTTAACCCAGGTAGTGAGTGTTTATATTGGAAATAATATTTAATCTCTTGGGCCTCTGCTGTGCATAGAACTTCTATGTGCTTCAAGCCGTTAGCACGATTCACTGATTAGTGTCCAAGTTATTTTGGCAGACTGATAAATCTAAAAGACACACTTAGCTTTTGTATGTTAAAAGTATCATGTAGTGTAAGAATTTCATATCAGGATAAATCTGGAGAAACACTACTGACTTCAGTGGAGTTGCCTCTGGAAATACACTGGTATAATGAAGATCAGAATCTAGATGTTAATGTCTGTTTTAGACACAAAGTTTTATATGAGAGATTTCAGAAACAAATATTCTGCAGCTGTTAACACATTTGGACAGGAAGGATTAAACCGTGATTCGCTACTAACCTTTAATATTTTATTATTTATACATGAAGACCCATTAAAACATACATACTCTTTATTGGATTATATTGCAATTCTTTACTGAAAATTGTTGACAATTGTAAGTGGCTGGGGCCAGTATTTCTACATGAAAACAGGATCTATGTATATTGAAAGTTACTGTGGGATAGTGAGTGTGTGTGCAACATATGTGTGGTTTGAGAGTGCTTGTTCAAACTAAATTGTAATTGATTTATGGCAGAGGCATTAAAATAAAACATCAAAGGTTCAGGGCTGGAGAATACACTTTTGCTCTAGTACGTTTTTGTTTCCCAGACTAATGCGCTACAATTGCATAGCTGAATTTCAGTCTACGACCTTGCTGATCAAACTAGAAAGGTAACTGTAAGGATAACAAATATCTCCAGACATTAACAAGTTTATATTGTCTAACTTTATTACTGTTGTCATTTTCATAGAGGAATACTGGTATGAAAGGTAAAGACCAACTCATTTCCACTCTTCAGGACGTGAAGATTTGTTGTTCCTTCTGTAGAAATATGGGGTAACCTACAATGGCTCACATGCTAGATTAGAGTTCTGACATTTTATGTGTCCCTGTGAACAGCATTGTGAGTAACAGTCAGATTAGGGTGTGGGGCAGAAGGAATGGTAAAATTATACAGGTTTAACTACCCTACCAAAATGGACCTCTGAAATCAAACAGCCATTTCAGCAATGGAGCAAACCTATGTGTGGGAGGGAAAAGGTATTTAAATGAGAGGCTCACATAACTGTATAAAAATGGATGCTAATACAAAATTGATGCTAATTTTGATTTAAATCTCTCATCTTGTCAGCTGTCTGTGCTGCCGTGTTTGAAGTGCAATGTTTATTGACACAGCCTTCCTCATGCAAAATTGGTTTCTCTAAATTCTTTGATGTTGTTCATAAAGGTGAAAGCATAAAAAACTTCTCTTCAGTAAGAATAATAAAAGGGGGATTGATTTTCTATTCACTTTAACTTCTCCAGGGCTTGTCATATAAGCATTAACAGCCATGACCTATCGCTAGCAAGAAATACAGATAAAATGGTTATTGTTCTTATTGTTATCACAGTAGCAGCAAGAGGGTTCATCTAATACCTAAGTTTGGTCACGCTAGGAAATGTTGATACACATGATGAGAGAGTCTCTGCTCCAAAGAGTTTACAGTCTAAATAGAGAAGACAAATGGTGGGAGTAGAACCAGAGATGCAGTGACTTCCACTGGCCTGCTGATTGATCTCAGGAAGAGCCTAGAACCTAGGCCTCCTGAGTCCCAGTCCTGCTCTCTGTCCACTGGACCACGCTGCTTCCCCTAGTCCTGTACCTGGTAGGTAAATAAAACAAAATATGCCAGATATGAACAAAAAATAAGAATGTAATGTCTATATATCATACCACAAATCCATGCATAAATGTCAGTTATAAGTAATATATTACACACACAAACTCTGTTAAAGGGACATTGTTAAGTTTGCAAAGCCAAACACTCAAAAGTTAGAAAATGACAGAATGAACATTGCCCATGTATTCTTAATTTGGCCCTCTTGAGTGTATGCATTATGATACAGTCTTTAATTAAATGATCACATACTATTTCCTCCCCCCTGCTCTGGGGATAAATCAGGGTTGACTACTGAAGGAGGCTGTTGACTGTAGAAACCCTGCTTCATTTGTTGCTGAAGTTGGAAGGTGTGTAGGAGGGGATTGCAGGAAGAGAAAGGATGGTCTCGTTGTTAGGCAGTTGAATGCTGCCATAGCCCTGGTCTACCCCCGGGGGGGTGGATTGTTCTAAGTTGCGCAACTTCAGCTACGTGAATAATGTAGCTGAAGTTGACGTACTGAGATTGAGTTACCATGATGTCTTCTGCTGTGAGTCGACTGCTGCCGCTCCCCCGTCAACTCCACCTGTGCCTCTCATGGAGCTGGAGTACAGGAGTTGATGGGAGAGCGCTTGGGGGGTCAATTTACCGCGTCTAAACTAGACGCGATAAATCTATCCCCGCTGGATCAATCGCTGCCCACCGATCCGACGGGTAGTGTAGACATACCCATAGAGAACTGGGTTCTATGCCTATCTCTGCCACAGCGTTCCTATGTGATGCTTGGCATTCACACCATACTTTTCACAGGTGGTCACTAATTGTATCTTCCTCATTTTCTGGGTGCTCAACTTGAGACCCTGAGGTATGATCTACAGAATTGCTCAGTACTTCTGGTTGTCAACTGAAGTCAGTGGGAGCTGTGCTTTGAACATATGAAGTGTTATAATGCTAAGTTCTCTGAAAAATCAGGTCCCAGGCATCACAAAGTTGAAGATAAGAGCGTGGAAAAAGCTGATGAGTGGGATTTGTGGATCTCTGATTCTGCACAATTTTACTGAGGACATTTACCAGAATATCTGTAAAAAGGCCTGCTTTATGTCTGATCTGTTGGCTGTAAACTCAAATTGCTTCTTCAGACACAGTGAATCGCAGCAGTCTCATACATCTAAAAGGAGGAATTTAGAAATGTGAATACTATTAGACATAGAAGAAAAGAGAAATTTAAAAGTGTAGATATTAAAGGGACAGAAAAAAAGTTTTTAAAATGAAACAGATGAGAGAGAGAACTTAGTATTGTCAACTCTTGTGACTATTGTGAGTCTCACAATATTTGGTTTCAGAGTAACAGCCGTGTTAGTCTGTATTCGCAAAAAGAAAAGGAGTACTTGTGGCACCTTAGAGACTAACCAATTTATTAGAGCATAAGCTTTCGTGAGCTACAGCTCACTTCATCAGATGCATATCGTGGAAACTGCAGCAGACTTTATATATACAGAGAGAATATGAACCAATACCTCCTCCCACCCCACTGTCCTGCTGGTAATAGCTTATCTAAAGTGATCATCAGGTGGGCCATTTCCAGCACAAATCCAGGTTTTCTCACCCTCCACCCCCCCACACAAATTCACTCTCCTGCTGGTGATAGCCCATCCAAAGTGACAACTCTTTACACAATGTGCATGACAATCAAGTTGGGCTATTTCCTGCACAAATCCAGGTTTTCTCACATCCCCCCCACCCCCATACACACACAAACTCACTCTCCTGCTGGTAATAGCTCATCCAAACTGACCACTCTTCAAGTTTAAATCCAAGTTAAACCAGAACATCTGGGGGGGGGTAGGAAAAAACAAGAGGAAACAGGCTACCCTGCATAATGACTTAGCCACTCCAAGTCTCTATTTAAGCCTAAATTAATAGTATCCAATTTGCAAATGAATTCCAATTCAGCAGTTTCTCGCTGGAGTCTGGATTTGAAGTTTTTTTGTTTTAAGATAGCGACCTTCATGTCTGTGATTGCGTGACCAGAGAGATTGAAGTGTTCTCCGACTGGTTTATGAATGTTATAATTCTTGACATCTGATTTGTGTCCATTTATTCTTTTACGTAGAGACTGTCCAGTTTGACCAATGTATATGGCAGAGGGGCATTGCTGGCACATGATGGCATATATCACATTGGTGGATGTGCAGGTGAACGAGCCTCTGATAGTGTGGCTGATGTTATTAGGCCCTGTGATGGTGTCCCCTGAATAGATATGTGGGCACAATTGGCAACGGGCTTTGATGCAAGGATAAGTTCCTGGGTTAGTGGTTCTGTTGTGTGGTATGTGGTTGTTGGTGAGTATTTGCTTCAGGTTGCGGGGCTGTCTGTAGGCAAGGACTGGCCTGTCTCCCAAGATTTGTGAGAGTGTTGGGTCATCCTTTAGGATAGGTTGTAGATCCTTAATAATGCGTTGGAGGGGTTTTAGTTGGGGGCTGAAGGTGACGGCTAGTGGCGTTCTGTTATTTTCTTTGTTAGGCCTGTCCTGTAGTAGGTAACTTCTGGGAACTCTTCTGGCTCTATCAATCTGTTTCTTTACTTCTGCAGGTGGGTATTGTAGTTGTAAGAAAGCTTGACAGAGATCTTGTAGGTGTTTGTCTCTGTCTGAGGGGTTGGAGCAAATGCGGTTGTATCGCAGAGCTTGGCTGTAGACGATGGATCGTGTGGTGTGGTCAGGGTGAAAGCTGGAGGCATGCAGGTAGGAATAGCGGTCAGTAGGTTTCCGGTATAGGGTGGTGTTTATGTGACCATTGTTTATTAGCACTGTAGTGTCCAGGAAGTGGATCTCTTGTGTGGACTGGACCAGGCTGAGGTTGGTGGTGGGATGGAAATTGTTGAAATCATGGTGGAATTCCTCAAGGGCTTCTTTTCCATGGGTCCAGATGATGAAGATGTCATCAATATAGCGCAAGTAGAGTAGGGGCTTTAGGGGACGAGAGCTGAGGAAGCGTTGTTCTAAATCAGCCATAAAAATGTTGGCATACTGTGGGGCCATGCGGGTACCCATAGCAGTGCCGCTGATCTGAAGGTATACATTGTCCCCAAATGTGAAGTAGTTATGGGTAAGGACAAAGTCACAAAGTTCAGCCACCAGGTTAGCCGTGACATTATCAGGGATAGTGTTCTTGACGGCTTGTAGTCCATCTTTGTGTGGAATGTTGGTGTAGAGGGATTCTACATCCATAGTGGCCAGGATGGTGTTATCAGGAAGATCACCGATGGATTGAAGTTTCCTCAGGAAGTCAGTGGTGTCTCGAAGGTAGCTGTGAGTGCTGGTAGCGTAGGGCCTGAGGAGGGAGTCTGCATAGCCAGACAATCCTGCTGTCAGGGTGCCAATGCCTGAGATGATGGGGCGCCCATATATTTGGTGTTTTTCTTAAAGCTCCTGGTTTCATGTGTTTACTGAGACTCTCAGCTTTCATTTCAAAAATACAGTGGAGTCTCATCTTAGACGGGGGTTAGGTTCTAAAGTCAGTGCGTAAGGCAAAAATCGCATTTAGTCAAAATTACCCTTGAAAATCCCTTAAATCGCCCATAAAGTACAGTATACTGTACATGGTTTTGTGTATACTACCCTGTAAAGTAATATGTATAAATGTGTAATGTATACAGTAATGTACAGTATATAATAAAGAGTACATATGCAAAATATAATTTTACAGTACTGTATTTTTAATTACAGGGGGGTAATTACAGGGGGTCATCAGGGCTTGATGTCGATCCAGGAAACGGAGGTGATGAAGAGCTTGGGTGATGGAGAGCGAGTTGTAGACAAAGTGGTTGGCTCTGGTTCAGCTCAAGAAGTTGATTGTGTAGGCTCATCTGCTGCTGGTAGATTTTCCTTGAAAAACATGGTGATTAGCAACTGTCTCTGTTGTCTCTTGAGCTGCTCAAACATTTCTTGATACGGTCTCAAATAGTCCATAATACTACGTGTGATTTTGAGGCTTCATTCCATAGAGGATTGTATTCAGAAATTAAATCATTCAAGTGTTTCGCTACTTAAAACACTTCAGCAAATTTATGAAGATTCCGACTTGCTGGCTCTTCCTGTTCGTCATCATCATCTTCATCTTCTGTAGCGATTTTATTGGTTCCTCTAACTCTTTGTTAGTCAGTGTTTCTCTATGGCTCTCAATTAATTCTTCAATTTCTTCCTCAAGGATGTCGGCAAAGCCATCCTTGCTTGGCCACCTGAACAATGCGTTTCACTTCTCTGTCAATGGTCGGGAAACCCTTAAAATCATTCACACATTCTTTCCTAGGTTTCACCAACATGCATTGACTGTTTCAGGCTTGGTTGCATCCATTGCCCGTTTAATATAAGTGATGCAATCGGCAGTGTTGAAGGACTTCCAACACTTCATCACATTAAGATTGGGATTAACATCCATAGCACTACGTATCCATGAGAACATAAGCCTCGTATATGTGGCCTTGAAACAGCGAATCATGCCTTGGTCGAGAGGATGGAGGTGGTATTGGGGGGGAGAAAGATGATTTGAACGTCGTTATGCACAAACCGGAGTGCCGCAGGGTGGGCAGGAGCATTGTCTACGATCAGCAACACTTTAAAGTCAAGTCCTTTTTCTTCAAGGTACCGCTTGACCTCTGGAATGAAACACTTGTGGAGCCAATCCAGAAATAATGCTGCTGTCATCCAAGCCTTTTTATTTGATTGCCAGAACACAGGCCGGAGATTTTTGTTCTTGCCTTTTAGGGCATGGGGATTTGCAGCCCCGTAGAGCAAGCCCAGCTTTATTAAATGCCCAGCTGCATTGCCACAAAACAACAGAGTCATATGGTCTTTAGCTGCTTTGAAGCTTTTCTTTCTGATTTCGAAGTGTAAGTGCAGTTGGACATTTTTTTTCCAGAAGAGCCCAGGATTAAAAACTTGTTCCGGAAGATAGCCCTTTTCTTCTATGATTTTCTTTAATTGTTCGGGGTAGGCTTTTGCTGCCTCTTCATTGGCAGATGCAGCTTCACCAGTAGTCTGCACGTTTTTGAGGTTGAAGCAGTTCCTAAAACGGTTAAGCCATCCTTGGCTGTCTTTGAATTCCTTCTCATCAGAAGGCTGTCCCTCTTCGGCAGGAGGTTTGAACAGTGCGTAGAGTCTAAGAGCCTTTTTTTGCAACATGTTGCCATCGATAGGCACACTTTTATGTCTTCCAGCCATAAGTTTAATGCCTTTTCAGTCTTCACTAAAGTCTTATCACTCACCTGGCTCATCACCTTAGCAGTTATTGGAGCACTTGATGCCACGGCTTGACGAATTTCTCTCTCTCAAATCTTGATGGCACGGATGCTAGAATCGTTGCGGCCATATTTACACACCTCGTTGGAGACAGACATACAATAATGTCTCTCAATAAGTCCAACACAGCCAGTTTTTCCTCCAGCGTTGGAACAGATCACTGTTTCTTCAGTTGAGCACCAGATGAAGTAGTTGGCTTGCGTTTCGGGGTCATGTTGTACGAAAAATACATATCTTTAAACACTAGACTCACACTCAGCGCAGTGAGATGCTCACGCTATGAGAGGCACGTGGGAACTGAGACCGACTGAGGGACCAGCAGATTCATGTCTCCCATCTCATGCTCTCTCCGGGGCATACTCTCCTTGAGTGGAATGGAGGGTGGAATCGCCCGCACTATTTACCAGTATCTTGTTTTTCTTTCTTTTTTGCCGAGCGTGTATAGTTGAATTTGTGTAAGTTAAGTGCGCGTATGGTGCGACTCACCTGTAAATCAGATTTCCATTCCTCATGGTTACAGCATAAAGCTTGAAAACATGAGCCAAGTGTAACCTAAAGGCTCTAAAAAGCCCCCACCACTCCTTATGATTAAAAACGTTATGATTTTTAAGCCAGCTTCATAATTTTCTGAGACTGGGCACATGATTTTTGAACTCTTGAGGTTGACAAAATACTAGAGAAGAGAAAAAGAAATTAAGAGACAAAGACTCCTCTTCAAGAAGTAGAACTAGGATTATTTTATGTTCCAGAAAGTGTGGTATATTGGAAGGATATTTCAAATATAGTTTTTGTGGGTTTTTAACTAAGACTCAGCTCCATTAAAATGCATTTATCTTATACTAATAAAATCTTAAATCAGCAGAAAAATTGATGTATGCAGTGTTGTAGTAATGCTGGTCCCAAGAATATTAGAAAGACAACATGGGTGAGGTAATATCTTTCATGAGACCAACTTGTGTCAGTGAGAGAGACAAGCTTTCAAACTTAGAGTTCTTACACACCAGACTTGAAGAAGCTCAAAAGCTTGTCTCTCTCACCATCAAATTAATTCATGTCACTTATCCTTTTCACACTAATAATGAATAGCACCTGGAATTTTCATTGACTGAGGAGATATTGTTGCATAAACAAACAGCTTTGAGCTCAAACAGCTCTAATGTTTTAAACAAACAACCACATATATTTACAACGTTTTTCTTCATTAGCAATGGATAGTATGAGATACCTGAACAGCCATAATTATTCCAAAAGGAACCTTACCTGTCACTGGGAGATTGAGAAATGTGAGACTTGGGCTGTAGAAGCAGTAAAATAATAAAACCTATGGAGGTGGGCAACTTATACTGCTTTTCAATGATGTAGAAATGTTAAAATGTACAACATTATCATTTATTTATTTTACAAAACCTAGGAATCACTAACTTTCCCTAAAATCCTAAGCCAGCTCTGTATAAAGCAGTGTGATCATAGTAGAAAGCAGTGAATACAGTTTGGCAGTGAAAAACTGTCTGAGCTGCCACAAATTACTAATGCTCACTAAAAAATACCAGTATATGCTCAAATGTCCTGAATTTTCCACTTTGGGTTTGGCTCTGTTCCATTTGGGTTTGTTTTCCGCTTTGGTTGCTTCATGCTATTAAGGTATTAAAGGTTTCAGACTACTTTCATCGTACATCTCCAGCATTCAGAACACTGTTGGCGAATTGAACTGGAGTGGAATGCCAGACCGTCTTTCCTTATTAAACAAATAAACTATTTCCAGTATTCTAATGATTAAAATGTATTTCTAGTCATAGGATTTGACTTCTGGACCTTTATCTTTGCCTAGTTTTTCCCCCTCACTATTTCAGCTCATTACTAGTCATGAGAATTCCAGTTGCCTGGTGGCTAGGCAAATTAGAAGGTCACCAAGTGGTAGTTGAAGCTTCAGAAGAGGGTGTGTGTATGTAAGTGTAGCAGGGTGACTACCCCGCTCCTGCCCTGAAGGGGTTAAAGCAGCCCCGGGAGGGCTGTGAATGGGAAAAGCAGGCTGATTGGGAAAGCAGCCACAGCTATGGACAGCTTAATCAGGGTCCATCTGGCCCTTATAAGAGGACTGTGGGCCAGCAGCAAGGACAGAGACTCTCTCTAGCTTCCTAGAGAGAGAAGGACCTGGCTGCCTGGGAAGCTAAGAAGGGTACCTAGGGTGGAGCAGTGCTGGGGAAGGGCAGAGGGAACTGGGGAGCTCCAGCCGAGCAAACCTGCAGGCCTAGTGAAAGACCTATGAAAGGCTACTGGGGCTGCAGAGGGGCAGCCCAGAGATAGGCAGAGGCAGCTGGTCCAACCCCCCTTGACAATGGTGAGTGGTTCATAGACTGCAGTCTGCCCCAGAGAGCGGGGGCTAGATGGTGACTGGCAGTGGCCACTGAGGCAAAGTGGGGGTAGAGGGTTGGGGGATCCCCTGGGTGGGGAGACTCGGATTGTGGGTTACTGCTGGGGTGGAACCCTCACGAGGAGGGCACTGGGGTCCGGGAGTGATTTCAGCTCTTATTGAGCACTTAAAATAACAAAAGACTCCCCACGGAGCCTCTTTAGCTCTATCTTTGAACTGTGGGGCGGAACAGGTTAAACCAGACCGGGGACTCTGAGGTAGAGTCCACACCTCCTGGCAGGGACACCTCTTACTTTTACAGGAGTCTGGCATTCCAGCCCCTGGCTTAACGAGGTCCTTTCAGTTTATGGTGACCTCCTCATTTGGGACAGGTAAAGCATAGTTCTGCTCCCCTTCACTCATACATTGAAGACAACAACATTGATAACAACATTTCACTACCCCTGCATTCGTGCTAAAATCATTTGTAACCCAACACCATCCAAAGCTGATCACTTGGAGCTACACAGCTCAGTTTATATTTGAGATTAATGTATTCCTTGGATCAAGAAAAGATATAGGCTTATTCCATCATTTCCCAAACTTTTGAAAGCTGACACTGTCTCCCTGCCCCACTGCCTCTTCTTTAGGAAAATTAAACACCCCATCTTCAGCTCTGTCATGTGTTGTGTTTGTAGGCCTTTTTATATCTTTCACATTCCCCTCTCCAGGCTAATCCTTTTGTATTCCGTCCAGGGAGTGCATGTCGCACTTAGGGAAATGTTGAACTATTATTTCCCATGATGTAGTGCAATTTGATCTTTATGCAGACTGTGTCCATCTATTCAACTTACTTCAGTTCAAGGACACAGCTGGCAAAACTTGTCCTTTTACTAATATTGTTCAAAGGGCCGCATTTCCAATTCCAATGCAGTTTATTTTTACCATTAAGTGTGATGAGTCAAAACACACATAGTGACTATTCCCAGATTCTTGAGTATGGCACTAGTTTCATACAGTTTCTTGAAAGGAAGCAAACATAAAAGAATGCTAATTATTGTAGCAGTTAACACTAGCTACATCAGCCCACAAAGCTGTATTTAACACTAATTGTCTGTAGCAAATATTACAACTATTGAGCTGTTACTCTGCTGGATTTGAAAAGGTCACATTATGATATGGACACCTGACTATTAATGGGGCCAAGCAGAAGTCAGTTAAGGCCTTGGGTAGAAATTTCTTGTTGAAGAAATAGAAAGCTCTAATCTAGAGCCACCACCTTGCAAATGAAAGGAAAAATATCCCTTTGCTTTATGTTTTGATTTTTTTTTTCTATTCTGCAATAAAAATGCACAGCCACTTAAAGCTCTGGGCATGCTTGAACAGGAATGAATAAATGTCTCATACCCCAGCAATAACACCATATAGCAAACTGCATTTTAACATTCATCTGGATCCCTGCCAGAGTCCTCTACACCAGTGGTTCTCAAAGCCAGTCCACCACTTGTTCAGGGAAAGCCCCTGGCGTGCCGGACCGGTTTGTTTACCTGCCGTGTCCGCAGGTTCGGCCAGTCACGGCTCCCACTGGCTGCAGTTTGCCGCTCCAGGCCAATGGGGGCTGCGGGAAGGGCGGCCAGCACATCCCTTAGCCCACACCGCTTCCTGCAGCCCCCATTGGAGCAGCGAACTGCGGCCAGTGGGAGCCGCAATCGGCCAAACCTGCGGACGCGGCAGGTAAACAAACCAGTCTGGTGCGCCGGGGCTTTCCCTGAACAAGCGGCGGACCGGCTTTGAGAACCACAGCTCTACACGTTGCTGCCCAGCCCCATCCATCTCCTTATGGGCAAGCGAGAAAGAGTGAGTTTTTCAGCACACCCTGAAAATTTAACAAAGTTGGCTATTCATACTTAAAAGAGAGGAAATTCCATACATGCAGTGCTTAATAAAGAATGTCTACAATTTTGTATCCTTGAGTTTTATGCTGTTTAGGGTGTGTATGGGTGTGCATGCCTGGTGGACTATGGTCAACATGAATCTGTTGTGTCCATAGATCTAATGCCTTAACATTACATCTGCCTACAAGCATACAAAGCTTAGTAGTCTGTTCCTGGATGTACTACTGGAAGTTTGAGTCTCTGATAAATCAGGATCTTGGGTGAAAATTTGGAGAATAATGCCAAGGAAATTTGATTGATTTGGGTAGAACAAATACACATCTTAGACACAGGCCTCAATGATCCCAGAGGTGGCTGAAACTCTTCAGCCCAATATGCTATGTGGAATTTGCGTATTATTTTTCAGGCTAGAGAAATTATATGTATTTGAGACAGAACATTGCCAACGGCTGCATAAGTAAGAAAAAATTTAGTCTTCATACTATCTCTGTATGCTTTGTAAATTTTCTTTCGAATCGATGTGGTAATTGGAAGAGGTGAAAGATCTAGCCATAACTATAGTTTTCTATTCATGAGCAAAGCTAGTAAAGAGTGGGTCTCATTTCAGGGTTTATACTTCCTGAGACTCTTGAGTAAATTGTTTCTTGTAGCACTCCTGCTGTCCTAGGAGCTGTACAAATGTGAAAGAAGATGTGGTCCCTGCCCTGAAGAATTGACACTTTCATTTTTATAAATGAGATGAGAAATTATTTTACATTAGATGTATTTCTGCAGTTTAAACTTCTTGGGGGAAATATAATACATGCTCTTCCTGGAAACAGGCAATACTTCTTGGTGCCCCAAAATATTTTATTCATAGTGAAGTTCATGAGACATATTGATGATCTTCATTTACTGCCTTTCAAGTTAGTGTGGTAATAAAATATGTTCAGCTCAGAGGTCTGCTCAACATTTCCTAATGCTATTTAATATTTTATGTTAAATTGTTTGGAAGGAAAAGTTAATCCACTCTAGATAATAAATAGTGGATGCATATGAGGCAAATATATGGTTGAGAAATAACCACAATTTTCCCCCTCTTCTTCTTTTCATCTTTATATTGCCTTTCACAGGATTGGCAACAGGATATGCAGCATCTTATAGGTGACTAGTTTGATTCTACTCCAGTTTGATGGTTGAAAATCATTGAGGTCTGATAGCTGTTGAGTAGCCAATAGAAGTGGCGATTGTCTTATTTCAGTTTCTAATGGTTAGGTATCTGTATCACAGGTAGCACCCTTATTGGTAGTTTTCACAGAGACCACAGATTGTATGGGATTGAGGATTGAACTACCTTTTGACAATGAGAGGGTTTTCTTCCTAGATTGGGATGAGGCATTTCCGCATGGCAGCGTGTTCTACCATTGCCAATGCTGTTACTATGGAGATTGGAATTTGCTTTCCAGGGAGGTCAGTCTGGTATCTCACACAAGCATTAATCTCTTACACGAGATAATTTTTAAAAGGAACAAAAAACATGTTCTTGTTTTCTGTTTCTCCACAATGTGCTATCCACAGTTATCACACCTCCAACCAGGAGCCCTGCCACTTATACATGACAATGTCATATTAAGCTCAAAAACATTTGAGGACTCTCTCCCAAGTGCCATTTTCAACTTGAGACTCAAATAGCCACCTGAAAATGTTGCATCCACTATTATTGAAGTAACCCATAATGTTATATCTGAACTATGCAGGGGGAGGATTTCTCCAGCACAGTAAGGTTCAATGGTTCTAAATAAATCTTCAGACTGTTTGCACGTTTGGAGGCAGGACTCAGCCCTGTCAGCCACTTGCTCAAGGAGATATCATTCCTATCTAAGAGATTGTTTTATTCTGACTCTCTAGATACTGGCAGGAAGGCCAGAACTCCCTACTGCAGAGCATTAGCCTCTTTGGGTCTAAAACTTTTGTAAACTAAAAGTTAGATTTCTGGTGCTTTTGGGCTTTAATTTGTCCAGGTCTGCATGAATCTTACCAGCCAGCTTTTGGAGGAGACTTCCTTTTGCTCTTGAGGGACATAGCAGCAGCAGAAGTGTACACAGCAAGCAGAGTAGAAGCCTAAAAGGAAAAGTCTGCTCCTATTGCATTTCTTTCCAGGTAGTGCACAGACAGCTAACTTTGCTGTTTTTTCAGCCCAGGAGGAACAAACATCTGCACACACTGACACGTGTGTCACTGGGGGAATTCCCCAAGTGCAGGAGCTGCATGAAGATGACATATGTGGCCTTACACTGCTCCCCCTCACTGCCGCTGGCATAGAGGCATGGCTGAGGAGAGAGGGTATTGCTGGAGGGCTATGTGCTCAGCCTGTTATGTGCTGTGGACCAGACCAAAGGCCAGGGGCTGCTCTAATTTATGCCAGGGACCATGCTCTTGAAGTAGGCAGAATTAAATAGGTACAAAACTCCACTGTAAAGCGCCTGAGAGGTGCAGAACAGAATCTGGCCCAGTATATCTGTAAAATTTGATGGCATTGCAACCCTATGTCTATTAATAATTTTCCATGAAATGACGGTAGAGGTTATTAATCTAGAATACCCTCTGCCCAATTCCAAAGGTATTAAATCTTCATTAGATTTAAGACTCAGGTAGCTTACGCCTCCGAACAATGAAGGTATGGAGGCTCTGTGCTACCAGGCCAACCAATTACTGTAGCAAGTGTGAAAGATAATATAAATTGCTTGGGGTTTTTTTTAATGAAATTCAGTGTTTGCCAAAGGATTACTTTTAGCTGAGCAAATGTAATACTACTAAAGATCTGACTGCTGTCATGGTGTGCGATTTCTTAAATTCATCACTGAAAAAAAACCCACAGTGACTAGTTTAGGTTTCAAGCTTTTTGAAAACTTTGATATGTTAAAATCTAAGATCTAATTTCTTGCAGTGAAAGCAAGCAATTATCACCATCCTTTAGAGTCTGGCATAGTTCCAAAATGAGTCTGTCAGTGCTTATAATATATGCATATCCTTCATGAACAGCTACCAGGACATCCCTGTAAATGAGGTGTTGCACTTTTTAGTGGGATTTATTTTGCCTTCTGTCCATTTTTAATTAACATATTCCAGACAATCACTCTGTTGTCCAAGTTTCTGTGCACAACTCTGCCAATGCATCTTACTCCTGATGTACAACCCACCCAGGTTATTTCATTGCAGTGGCTGCCACCCTTTGACTGCACCTGCCAATCACGTCAAAGTTGTATGTGATTTTGTGATGTGGACAGATGTTCAGCAGGGACAGATGTTCAATGTGAGACCACCAAGTGCATTTTCAGTTGTGGTTGAAGATGGATTTCAAACCTAGTTATAGAAGTTAAAAGTTGGTGAGCTAACCTACATTGCACAGTGTCATAAATAGAAAGGGAAGGGTAAACCCCTTTAAAATCCCTCCTGGCCAGAGGAAAAATCCTCTCATCTGTAAAGGGTTAAGAAGCTAAAGGTAACCTTGCTGGCACCTGACCAAAATGACCAATGAGGAGACAAGATACTTTCAAAAACTGAGAGGAGGGAGAGAAACAAAGGGTCTGGGGCTGTCTGTATGCTGCTTTTGCCGGGGAAAGAACAGGAATGGAGTCTTAGAACTTTTAGTAAGTAATCTAGCTAGGTATGCGTTAGATTATGATTTCTTTAAATGGCTGAGAAAAGAATTGTGTTGAATAGAATGACTATTTCTGTCTGTGTGTCTTTTTTGTAACTTAAGGTTTTGCCTAGAGGGATTCTCTATGTTTTGAATCCAATTACCCTGTAAGGTATCTACCATCCTGATTTTACAGGGGTGATTCCTTTACTTCTATTTACTTCTATTTGTATTAAAAGTCTTCTTGTAAGAAAACTGAATGCTTTTTCATTATTCTCAGATCCAAGGGTTTGGGTCTGTGGTCACCGATGCAAATTGGTAAGGATTTTTACCAAACCTTTCCCAGGAAGTGGGGTGCAAGGGTTTTGGGGTGCAAGGGTGGAAGTGGGGTGCAAGGGTTTTGGGGTGCAAGGATTTTGGGGGGAAAGACGTGTCCAAACTATGTTTCCCAGTAAACCCAGTTAGAGTTTGGTGGTGGCAGTGGATATTCCAAGGACAAAGGATAAAATTAATTTGTACCTTGGGGAAGTTTTAACCTAAGCTGGTAAAAGTAAGCTTAGGAGGTTTTCATGCAGGTCCCCACATCTGTACCCTAGAGTTCAGAGTGGGGGAGGAACCTTGACACACAGTCACAAGTGATCCCACAAGTTAGTGTGCTTTTCCATCATGTTAATGCTGTTCTTAAAATTGGACTGGACTAGGAAATATGCCGTGTTTGAAGTGTCAATAAACCCAGCATTAAGTAACTTTTAAAAAACATTTCACTAAATAGAATAAAAAAGAGAGACTGAGAAATTCCAATATAATTTTAAATGCTTTTAGAAGAACTTCACAATATCTTAAAGAGAAGATGGGACCTTTGTGAAAAATGATATTAGTGGAGTCCTTGAAACAAGTGCTGGAAAATGGCATTTTCATTACTTCAAAGGCACCATTAAAGTACCACGAAACTCAGAGCTCCTGGTTTTATCAGACATTTTTGTCACCGTTTAAATATTTCCTAGCTAGACCTTATTTCTAAGGGCCACCATTTTAGATAGAGGAACTGGTGTAATTGGGGTGGATCACAGGGTGATTATTAAACAGCAAGCTTTAAATGGGCTAGATATGCTAAATATTGCAGCTCTTCATAGATCATAAACTAACAGCACAAAGGATCTTTAGATTTTAATTAAAAATTTTAGCGTAGATAGAATTTGCATGTAAGAAAGTAAACTGCAAATTTGGCTGACGCAGTGCAAACTCCTGATTTTTTTTTTTTAAATTGCTTTGGCCCCACAAACTGTAGGTTAAAAGTGGGATGATATGTTGAGCTAATGGTACAAATGTATAAATCTCAGCAGAAATTCTTCTAATTATTTCTTGCACCCAGTCATAGAAAAGTGGTATGATTGGCATTTCCCTCCCTACCACATTGTTACCGATGGTCTTTAAAGATGAAGGTTTGCTTTTTATCACCCCCTGGAGATGAGATATGAGAAGACTGGAGTAGTGGGTACAGTGGAGGGAGAACGAAATAAAACCATCTCTTTGGCTGTCCACCCTGCCCCCCAGCCCCCTTTACTCATTGAATTTAACATTTGCTCAAACTTAGTGATTATATAAAGAATAACTGTGGTTGTTTGCTGCCAAGAACACAGCTGCTAATACCTGAAAGCTATAAATAGAGGGATTGGTGGAGGAAAAGTAGGTGCATACCATATCTTTTTAAGTTCATGAAAATACATGGTCTTTTCTTCAGTAATTTGGCTCAGGAAAACTCTGCTGCCCATTGAGGATTAGGACAATTTTATTTTGCAGTAAAATAACAGATTAAAAACCTGTAGCCAAAACATCCAAACCTGTGACATTACTGTGATCAAAGCTTAAGGATCGTGAATGCTGGTCAGTGCTTGGATAGTAAAGAGGGTTCCCAACTTCCGATTTGCAGAAAACTGAATGCCCTTGCCCCACCCCCTGCCTAGTCCCTTCCAGAAGCAATGCCCCTACCCGCTCCCCCCCCCGAAGCCCCACTCCCTGCTCACTCCATCCCCCCTCCTCCACTTACTTGCTGTCCCCCACCCTCGATCATTTTCACAGGGCTGGGGGAGAGGGTTGGGATGTGGAAGGGAGTGCAGGCTCTGGGCTAGAGATGTGGGCTCTGGGGTGGGGCCAGAAATTAGTTGTTCAGGGTGCAGGAGGGGTCTACAGGCTAGGGCCGAGGGGTTTGCAATGTGAGCTCCAGGCTGGAGGCTGAGGTGCAGGGGGTGAGCGTTCAGGCTGGGTGTGTGGGCTCCAGGCTGGGGCTAGAAATGAGGGGTTCAGGGTAGAGGAGGGGCTCTGAGCTGGGACAGAGGGTTGGGGTGTGAGAGGGGCGAAGGCTCCAGCTGGCGATGTGGGCTCTGGGATGGGGCAAGGGATGAGGTTTTTGTGGGGCAGGAGGGGGCTTGGGCTGGGGCAGACAGTTGGGAAGGGGGGAGGGAGAGGAGTGCAAGTTCTGGGCGGTGCTCATCTCGGGCGGTGCTCACCTCAGGTGGCTCCTGGGAAGCAGCCACATCTCCCTCCAGGTCCTAGGCACCAGAGCAGCTAGGTGGCTGTGCATGCTGCCCCCCTCAGCAGGCACTGTCCACGCAGCTCCCATGGGCCGCAGTTCCTCAGCCGGTGCTCAGGGGCAGTGCACGGGGCTTCCCTGCCTGCCCCCGCACCTAGAATCTGAACGTGCCGGCTGTTTCCAGGAGCTGCACAGAGGCGGGCAGGTAGCCACTGCCCCGCTGTGCTGCCAACTGGACTTTTAACCGTCTGGTCAGCACTGCTGACTGGAGCCGCCAGGGTCCCTTTTCAACCAAGTGTTCCTGGCAATCCTAATAGTAAACCTAGAGGGGAAGAACTTACAGTGTGGTAGGAAGAGGCAGTGGTGACTGACGGTGTTTGGGGAGCACTTTGCTGATGAAGGTGCATTCTTTTGGGTAAATTGTAACTCTGAAGTATGACCACCTGGGAGCCTTAAAGATCCCCTCTCCTTTTTCACAAAGGTAGAGCTTTCATCTTGGCTTCCAAACTAATTCCATTTTGCGTACTTACACTCTGTCTACCTTGTAATTTTCATGAGAGTTTATTCATTTCTTCTCCAAAACTATTCTGTAGAGTTGCTGCGTAGTGTTAAAAAGCTGCTGCTTCATCCCAGAGGATGGTGTCTGTACTTAGGGCAAAGTGGGCAAATTGTTTCTGTTTTATCAATTACAAACAAAGCTGGGAGCTACCTAATTAAAGTGGCCTAACACTTCCCAGCATTAGATTCTGTTTTTCATAGTTTATAGCTTTGCCAGACTTGAATAATTTGGGCAGAAATTTTCTGTGCTAGGTCTTTTTGTCTCAGGCTGATTTTTAATTTGTTTTCAAAGTTTCAGCAAAAAATTCAATTATTCAACGAGGTTAGGAAAACGAAGTTGTTTTGCCATTTTTATAGTTCTTATAACCATGTCTTTGAGAAGCTCTGGCACCTCCACGCTTTGGAGGTGAAACTTGGAATCTGTGCACTGAATTAGGCAGGGACAAATAGTCCGACCATGTAATTAAAGATTGCATTATAGTGCATATGCACAAGGAAGCCAAATTAAGGTTGCACGAGCAACCTTAAGTTTGGCATTTCCTAATTAATTTTCTCCCTCTTGACTGTCAGAACTCCCTCCTTGATAGGAAGGGTCTCAGATCCTGCTGATTGTGCCAGTATCAGAGTGTGGCTGCCTCCTCTGCATCCCCTCATGGCTCAGTGCAGCCTGGCAAGCAGCTGCTGCCTCAGTTTCCCCCTTCACGAGGCTTCTTCAATAACTCCCAAAACCTTTTTTCCATTCACAGCCCTTCTTATGTTCTGATTTACTAAATTAACAAACATTCATATTAAAGTTCTCAAGTCCATCCATCTAGACCTTCTTATCAGGTCACTCCCAGGCCTTTTCCACCTGTAGTCTTATTCCCTAAGCAGTGGTACAAGTAGAAATCATATCTTGCCAGTACTGCACTTATGGGAGGGACACAAGGAAGGGCACGTGACCTCCCCACTTGACCCTCCATGAGACTCCTCCCTACCCCCAGTCCAGGACCCCCACACTCTCCCCATCCCCTCTAACACGCCCCCCTTACCTGTCTAAAATTCTACAACTGCATCTGTTTAACAGATACAGTTGTAAAATAATGCTCTGGGCCCCTGGTGCCACCTGTACTTCCAGGTGTCACTGAGGATCCAGCAGCACCCCAAATTGAAAACTTCTTAAATGAAAGGATAGGAAGGACAATCACCCCACTTTCCCTTAACACACTGATCGTGCCTCTCTTATGTCCAAACTAAGCTTCTGCCAGCTTGCCTTTATCTAAGTGTTGCTCTCCACCAGGCACTAGGAAAGCAAAGATGCTGTGCCATATGGGTTTGATGGAAAAGAGGCATAGAACGGCGTGCACCATGTACATCTTGATAGAACTACAGCCCAAATTGCTTTATAATTTTTCTCAGCATGACATATAGGAGGGGAAATCAAAATCAGCCTGGCAGTACATGCATGAGAATTGTCTCTACACAGATAAGCAATTGGTCAAAATCATTCTGTGATCTTTTGGGGCCAAATCCTGTTCCCAATGAGATCAAAAGGAATTTTGCTATTGAGTTCAATGGGAACAGGCTTTGACATTTGGAGAGGAAAGAACAAAACAACTCAAGCAAGGGCTATGTTGCTTATACCACAGGTATCAAAGGCGGCTGACGCATGTGAGAAAGTCAGCAGACATCTGATATTTGTCCATTGCAAGGGAGAAATCAGCAATCAATGAGGCTAGAACGGTCTCTGTACCATATCCAACTCATAAATCCATCTGCAAAGGATCAAGGAAATATAAAGGCTCCAGATTACCTTAAAGTCCTCAGTCCATTGGTTAGAGTGCTCCCATTAGTATATGTTCATAGTCCAGAGCCTGGAGCAGGAAAGACGCCAGAGCAGGAAAGAGGCAAAATGGATATGTTTCCAGGCCAGGGCCTTTTAGCTTGTGCCAAGTAAAGGGAAATCTGTTCTTACTGTGAAAGATGGTGTTTGGAGTCACATGGACAAGTTACATGTCCATCATCCCCACTCATATTCTAGTTAGAACATTCACAAAAAGTCCATTAAGTGTAGACAGGCATTTTCCAGAGTCTCTTGTGAGCTAAGTGTTCCTTAATGGGCCATTCAACTTGACTTGTCCCTTCATGTGCTGGCTCAATATCTTGTGGGCATTACCACAGGAGCAAATATGTAGTAAACATAGCTAATATTCATAACTTCAGATACCAAGATGAATATATATCCATAGAAATAGCATAATCTATTATTTCCAAAAGGGATTCTGAAAAATCACACAACGTACCTGAGACCCTATATGCCAACACCATGACCCACTGGAGTTTTATTATCTGTTACATAACAACAGAGATGGAGCCATTGTCATGACTCCATTTAGCTTAAAAGGGCAAGGTTAATTTTTAGCTTTTTCAGGTGTGACTGCACCTTTAGTCAGTAAGGGCATACTGGCTGGCACACATTCAGGTTAATGGACTTCAGTGTTCCTTTGCAGTTAACTTTTTAATGTTCATAAACCTGGTATGTGCTGAGGTGGTTTAAAGCATAACACAGGTTTTTAGGTTTGCAAATCTGTTGACCTCTGCCTCTATTTTATTATATAATATATTTTTTGCTGGTCCTCTCCACCCTCTGCTCATGCGGTTATGTGTGTGTCTTGTAGCACTCTTCTGAACACCAGTTGGAAGGAATTTTTTTCAGTAAGTGGGGACTTTTTTCTTTTAGAAGGCATGTAATTTTTTTCAAATTCACACTGATTAACACAGAAAACAATTGGGGCCGTTGAATTTGAAGAAAGTTTCATAGGAAATTAAGTTCAGCTATATTTTCCAGTACAGTGATGAAATTGGTGTTTGTATATATAAACATCAACATGCTTAACTACTCACTTTCCCCCAAACAGTATTTCAGTCTGTTTATATGAAATATAGGAGTTGGGTGAGGAGCCATTTCAGCATATGTATGACTTATTAAAAGAAAAATTTTAGGTAGAACTCTGTCCTAAACTGCATTATGATATTGTACCCAAACATTGCATTTCAATGGGAGATTCAACTTCCTTTATAGGAACAGAACAGACTCCTGAAACTCTTACCACAAAAGTGGTCCATAGATATGCAAATAGTAAGAGTTTCAGGAGTCTGTTAGACTAGTTTGGCTGCAAAGAAGAATTCTGTATACACTGAGGACAACACCTGATACCTGTCAGTCTGCAGAACTGGGCTGACATCAGAATCCAAACATCTTCTGGTCAGTGGAAGCAGAGGCATTCCTCTAATGATTTGGACTTGATGATGTGATGCAGTATGAATGTCATGGATAATTCAGACTAATGGGGAGAAACAGAATCAAGAACACTGTTTAAATCACCTTCCTTCCTTCCCGCCCGCCCCTCCTCCTTCCTCTTCTTGAGGACTCCTGACCAATTTAACTGAACAATACATATGCTAACAAACTTAAAGCCTTTAAGTTTGTTAGCATATGCATTGTGCTGTTAAAGCCATATAAAGAATGACTGCCCTCCCTAGCCCTGTTCTGCTGCTTTCAGGAGCAGAGCACAGCCCCACACCCCCTCTGGAGGGAGGGGGCTAGCCCCAAGTCTTTCCAGTACCCCATACCCCCTAAAAATCTCTTGCCGGTACTGCATACTGGAGAGTACCACCCTACTTGCACTGCTGTCTCCAAGTGCCAGGTTTCTCTGCTGGAGCTACTCTACATTGATCTCATCACTCCTCTGCAAATCTTTCAGAGCATCGCTTATGTATCTTCTTGAACCTTCTTACTCTTACCACTGCCTCTGTCATCTATCTGCTCTAGTCTCCCTAGGGATTCTCTCTCTCTCTCTGCAGCTTCCTGCTGCCCTTTATAGGGGAATTAGCTGATCCCTGCTCAGGCGCCACCTGAGTAACTAGGGTTGGTTGCCTTCCGCCTTTTAAAGGCACAAACCCATCCTTTTACAATAATATATAATAGTAATGACCTCTTACATTTGGAGAAGGAAGCAGGAAACAGCAATTACCTAATAGGGGTTTTTATTAAATTGCCTGGAATGCTCTTTCAGTAAGTTTACATTTAGTCCCTAGTAAAATAATGGAATAAATTCTAAGGGAATAAATCTGCGAAATCACTGAAAGGGTAATGTAACCATGAGCAATGAGAGCATAGTCTTATGAAAGCAGATCAGGTCAGACACATCTGATCACTTTTTTTCATCTAATCACAGTTATGGGACAAGGTTATTGCAGCAGATATAGTATATCCATACTTAAGTCATTTGATACTGGATCATATGAAATGTGACTTGAGAATATATTTCAAATTGACTTGGATATGAGTACAGCCTCGTGGATGGAAAACTGGCAGAGAATCAGTAACCCAAAAGCAATGAATGAACAATGGCAACATATTGAGCTTGGGAAGGGATCTCCATTTCGTGCTTGCTGCAAGGATCAGCATTGGATCCTATTTTACATATTACATATATTATGCGAACCATCTTTACTAATTTGGAAAAAGCAGCATACAGTATATTAATTATATGTGTACATTATATTATATTTGAAGATGTTTTTTATACCAGCGAGAACAGACAGTAATAAATGGGACACACAGAATACATATAAATAGGTAGGAAAACAACAAAATTAGATTGTTCAAGGAGGGCATCAAGCCAATGTCTTGCAGGGGACAGAAATATTGTGAAACACAAATATTTAGGTCCAGTTTCTGTCATCCTTACTCAGATTAAGGAGCAGTTTACTCCTTGAGTAGTGATGTTGATTTTAGTGGGGTTTCTAAAGGAGTAAGGCACTTCTCAGCATGAATAAAGTATTAGAATCGGTCCAGTAAGGAGATTAGAGGTATTTGTAGAGATGTGGTGCCATAAAAGATGTAAAACTGGGTGTGATCTATTAGATTTGTGATGTAGCATGAGAAAAAAGCTAACGCCGTTCTTGTTTAGAAGGGAATTGTAAGGATCGTAGGGTTCTTTAAACAACAAACCAAATGAATGAGAAAGGAATAAATCTTTTAATAAAAGCAACTGGAGAGCTTCTGTGGTGAACTGCTGCACACAGCCGTGCAGTGTTCCCAACCCCTGCCTCCAGGGCACATCTCCAAATTCCTGTGTTCATAATACTGTCTGTTATGAGGGAGTGTCTCTCAATTATAATCATCCGCAGACACATCTCTATAGGAATTGTTACAATAGGGAGATTTCTCACTGCATGGGTGTGGTGAAACCGCATCAGTTCTGGGCAACTCAGTATGGGAGAGAATCAACAAACTCAGTGGAATTTGAAAAAGTAAAACACACAAGTAAGGTGCTCGACAAACTGACTTCCTTCTTTTCTTATTGTACTTGCATAGTGTCTGTAACAGTACCCAGGTTACTGACCTGTGAAGTAAGATTAAAAATAAACTAAATTAAGGATTGAAAAGTACAGTGGCTTGAGGTCTGGAATTGGCTATTTTATGTCCTGGACCAGTGCCAAAAATAATGTTTGAGGGACCAATAGCCTTTTTAATATCTAACATCTGCCACACCATTAAGATTAGATGCTACACACCTTGGGAAACCTGGGAACTATTTTATTGGTTCAAACAGACTTTAAAATCTTGTTCTGATTATTGTTCTTCTCACACTAATTTGATTGTGACCTGAGATTGGTGACTGCTCTCCTGAGAAGTATTAGAGCTGAATCAATGTGTACACTGAACATGAGCATGGAAGCCCAGCTTTTAAATGGCATAAAGCATTAATATCAATGTTGGCCTTAGTAAGAACAATTGCATTAGAAATGCTGGAATTTAGAGGTTGAAGAGAGAGGTGAGATGGTAATCAAAATACCAGACCTTATAGCATCATTAGCCCACCCACCTCCCAAAATCAGTATTCTTTGTTGAATATTAAGAATGTAAAGCTTCTGAATGGTTTAATAAAATTGTACCTCCATTATAATTCCCTTTCCCAACAACGTTTGAGAGACGGGTTGAGTCCCATGCTGCTGCTGGCAAATTATACATCTTTCTATTTTCAAGAACAACAACTATGGGTCAGTTAAGTGGTTGGGCTTATGAAGAAAAAAATTCATGTCTGAAGTTTCCCTGCTTAATAGGGCCATCAGAGTTTCTCTTGATCAAGTTATCTCTTAATACTTTGGGCTGTCTCGGCGTTTAAGGCTGAGCAGTACAACCAAGATACAAAAGGTGTGTATAGCATTTTGTTTGTGGTGAAGAAAATGCTATTTTTAAAACATTTTCAATTACAGTATATGCACTTAACTAATAGGCAGTGGTGGCTCATTTCGTCAGATAAGAAAAGGTGTTCCCAAAATTAGAATGCGTAACAAAAAAGGTTTTGGCCACAAAGGCCCTTATGGTTGTGGAGCGAGCACCTCTTCATCTGTCCAGTACCAACAAATATGGTCACAGCGCTGGAAGATGTTAACACCGAGAGAAAACCCTGCAAACCGTATCACTGGGTCACCTTGGTGGAAAGCTGTTAACATTCATGTGGAGTTTTCTAATGCTTTTCCCTTTCTAATATGCTTCTAAAACAACCTGCCTTTACCAACTGGTCCCTTGTCACAGGTTAAAAAAAAATAGACAAGTGTTTTATGAAAATTGCTTCTGAATGTAACCACAACATCAGTCAGCTTATATGCGAGCAAAAATTCCATCTGCGCAGTGACTTACAGAGAGGGGGGCAAAAAGTATATAAGGAGTAGGATCAATGCCAATGGAACTTCTCAAGTCTTGCCAATGACTTTGAGAATAATTCATTTTAAGCAAGCAGAATCACGTTGTTTTATGACAAAGCAGTAATTTCAGGGTCCACACATTAACTTTTTTCATTGCTAAAGAAAGATTCAGATGTCATATAAAAACATGACCTGTTAGAACAATCTAGTGCACCGTCTATTTGCGAAAATTGTGCTGTAAATCATGATTCATTATGTGATAGTGATCAGCAAGCAGTACAGAAACTTCATCTTTTTCAATGATGTATTCCTTTTATTGCTTTTTTTTTTGCAGTTAGGTTATTTTACTGCTTTGTTCTTTATCTCAGCTTACTACTTTGCTTGCATATTTTCACATAATCTTTTTTTATAGCACCAGACTGTTTTTTAAAAAAAATAAAAGGGGGTGGGGGAGCTTTTCAGAAAAGAACCATCAATCTTGCATTATATTAGTTTTATAGGGCCTTAGGTTAGAATCTAGGCCATCATTATCCTGCAGGCCTGATGCCCTTCTCATATTAAAACGAACTACATAGATTAGGTCATCCTAATGGCTCAAATAATAGGATATCATGCTGCATGGCTGATCCAGGTTTGAGACCCTCCTCTTGTGTTTTGTCTCTCAGGCCACAAGTGTCTAGAAACATTGAAATATGACAGTTACCTATGCTCAGTGTTGGCCAGACTGTGGCACAAAGTACTCATCTACAGACAAGAGTTAAGGGGGTATAAGGCTCCCCTACATAAGCTACATGCATCGCAGATCATAGGATGCAAGGTGGGGAGAGCAGACTTCATGGCCTCCACAGGTGGGCAAGAAATACTAAGCATGGATGGGGAATGAGCAGAGTCTTGATTCCCCCTCCTCCCACAGCCATGTGCTGGTCAATGCAGCAGAGCAGGCACACAGGGAGATGTAATCTGCACCAGCAATAAGGCAGGGACTGACGACTTCCCCATTCTCTGAGTCACAGTCTGGTCTATTTTTGGGCCAGTGCAACTGTGCTTTGTCTCTTACTCAAAGCTTGTGGCAAAAGCGGAATCTAGCCCCTTATGATCAGAAGGGTATAGGTAGATTCACTCCTCTTGAGTACCTCCTTTCAGCTGAGTCTAAGCATTTAAAGTAGGATTCTAGTCTGAGAAGAGATTCTGTGAAATGACCTGTTGAGCTTTCATGTTTTTCCTATATAACATTTGCTCATTTTGCAAACAGAAAAAGGCTTCTTTTTCTACCTGCCACCTCTGCAATAATACTCTTCTTTCGATTTTTCTGTGCCAACCCAGAAACTTCCCTTGCCAGCAAGTGGAGATACAGTATATGGAGTCTCTTTGCTGATATTATCCCCGAGTAATTAATGAGGTTGGCAGTTACCAAAGCTCAGCCATTTGTGGGATGGAAAACAGCAGATGGAGAATGTAATAACTTTACTAACTACCTGGGTAGAAAGCCAAAGAACACAAAATGCTAAATCCCATCTATTTGGCCTCAGGATCACATACAAATTGTATGTCTATGCAGCTGTAGCACCATGGTACAGCTACTTCCTACATTCACACAACTTTTTTTTCCATCAGTGTAGTTAATCCATATCTTCAAGAGGTGGTAGCTAGCTTGATGGGAAAATTCTTCTGTCAACCTAGCTGCATCGATACTGGGGATTAGGTCGGCCTAACTGTGGTACACAGCTTGCACATTTTTTCACAACCCTGAGTATATGTAGCTGGGTCTATCTAACTTTTAAGTGTGGACTAGGCCCTAGACACAATCCTTGTCTCAGTTTACAATTTAAGATGTCAAGTAACCTGCAGAATTTGATGTATACATGTATGCACATATATTTTCAGTGGCTTTATATTATTATATATGGGTAACCCCACATATTATTTTATTAACTGCTTTATATTGTATATGGGGAACGCGTCTAGCCATGATGACTTAAAAATCATAAACTTATAGAAATGTAGGGTTGGAAGGGACTTTGATAGGTCTGCTAGCCCAGTCTCCTGCACTGAGGCAGGACTAAGTATTATCTAGGCCATCTCTGACAGGTGTTTGTCTAACCCAGTGGTTCCTAAACTTGTTCCGCCGCTTGTTCAGTGAAAGCCCCTAGCGGGCCGGGCCAGTTTGTTTACCTGCTGCATCCACAGGTTCGGCCGATCGCGGCTCCCAGTGGCCATGGTTCACTGCTCCCGGCCAATGGGAGCTGCTGGAACCAGCAGCCAGTACGTCCCCCAGCCCACGCTGCTTCCAGCAGCTCCCATTGGCCTAAAGCAGCGAACTGCAGCCACTGGCAGCCGAAATCGGCCGAACTTGCACATGCAACAGGTAAACAAACCGGTCTGGCCCGCCAGGGACTTTCCCTGCACAAGCAGCGGAACAAGTATGGGAACCACTGGTCTAACCTGTTCTTAAAAACCTCCAGTGATCGAGATCCCACATCTCCCTAGGTAATTTGTTTCAGTGCTTACCTACCGTTACAGTTAGGAAGTTTTTCCTAATGTCTAACCTAAATCTTTCTTGCTGCAATTAAAGCCCATTACTCCTAGTCCTGTCCTCAGGGAATAACAAGAATAATTTATCACCATTCTCTTTATAATAACTTTTTACTTGAAGACTATGTCCCCCCTTGGTCTTCTCTTCTCCAGACTAAACAAACCCAATTTTTTTTAATCTTTCCTTGTAGGTCATATTCTCTAGAGGACCTTTAATAATTTTTTTTGTTGCTCTCCACCTTTTGTTGTTCTCCAGTTTCTCCACAATTCTCCTAAGTGTAGTTCCCAGAACTGGACACAGTACTCCTTATTAGTGCTGAGTAGAGTGGAAGAATTCTTGTGTTTTTGCTTACAACACTCCTGCTAATATATTCCAGAATGCTATTCAATTTTTTTGCAACACTATTACATTGTTGACTCTCATTTATTTTGTGACCCACTATAACCCTCAGATGCTTTTCTGCAGTACTCTTTCCCTAGGCAGTCATTTCCCATTTTGTATTTGTGCAATTATTCCAGCCTAACTTTGCGTTTGTCCTTACTGAATTTCACCCTATTTATTTCAGACCATTCCTCCATTTTGTCAAGATAATTTTGAATTCTAAGCCTGTCCTCCAAAGCATTTGCAACCACTCCCAGCTTGGTATCTTCCACAAATTTTATAAATGTACTCTATCTGCCTTTATCCAAATCATTCATAAAGGCATTGAATAGAACCACATCCAGGACAGATTCCTGTGGGACTCCACTAGATATGCCCTTCCAGTTTGACTGTGAACTGTTAACTATTCTCTGAGTATGCTTTTCCATCCAGTTGTACATCAACATAATAGTTGGTTCATCTAGGCTATATTTCATTACTTTGTTTATGAGGTCATGTAAGACAGTATCAACAGCCATATTAAAGTTGAGATATATCACATCTACTACTTTCTCCTTATTCACAAGGCTTGCTACCCTGTTGAAGAAGGATGTTAGCTTGGTTTACCATGATTTGTTCTTCATAAATCCTGTTGACTCTTATTTATCTCCTTATTATCTTTTAGGTGCTTACAAATTGATTATTTGTTCCATTATCTTTTCTGGTATTGAAGTTAAGTTGACTGGTTTATAAATCCATAGGCTGTCCTTTTTCCCTTTTCTATAGATAGATACTCTATTTGCCCATTTCCAGCCCTCTGGGATCTCTCCTGTCCTCCACAAGTTCTCAGAGATAATCACTAGTGGCTCACAGATTTCTTTAGCCAGTTCCTAACTATTCTAGGATGTATTTCATCAGGCCTTGCTGACTAATATTTCAAAATAATTCTTTCCCTATTTTAGCCTCAGATCCTACTTTGTTTACACTGATATTCACTATGTTAGGCATCCAATCACTGCTAACTTTTCTGGTGAAAACCAAAACAACAACAAAAAGGATTTAACACTTGGGTCATTGCTGTTGTTGTCTGTTATCTTTCCCTCCTCATTGAGTAACAGACTTACTCTGTCTTTGGTCTTTGTCTTGCTTCTAATGTATTTATAAACTGTTTTCTTGTTACCTCTTATGTCCCTAGTTTAATTTCATTTTATGCCCTGGCCTTTCTAATTTGTTCCTTCATACTTGCTTGTGTCATTCTTTTATATTCATCCTTCGTTATCCGACCTAGTTTCCACTTTTTTGTATGACTCTTCTTTGAGTTTCAGATTGTAAAAGACCTTCTGGTTAAGCCAGGGTGGTTTCGTACCATACTTCCTGTTCTGCCTACGTATTGTGATAGTTTGCTCTTGTGCCCTGAATAGTATCGCTTTAAAAAAAATGGCCAACTCTCCTGAACCCTTTTTTCTGCTGAGACATGATTTCTGGGGGATCTTGCGTACCAATTCTCTGAGTTTGCTAAAGTCTGCCTTCTTGAAGTCCATTGTCTTTATTCTGCTGTTTTCCCTCCTACCATTCCTTAGAATTCTGAACTCTGTGATTTCATAATTACTTTCACCCAACCTGCCTTCCACCTTCAAATTCTTAACCAATTCCTCCCTGTTTGTTGTAATCAAAATCCAGAACAGCTTCTCCCCTAGTCACTTTCTTCATCGTTTTTTTTATCAAAAGTTGTCTCCAGTGGATTCCAAGAAATTGTTGGGTAATCTGTGCCCTGCTGTGTTGTTTTCTCAATAGATGTCTGGATAGTTGTGACCCTAACAGCATCCCAGAGCAAGAGGCTGACTGGTATCTAGTAGTGAGTTTCAGCTGGCTTGACCAGCTGAGTGTACCTCAGCTCACTAATGTCATCTGTGTCTAGAAGGTGTCATGTAAGATAGCAATAGAAAGCTAATATCATACTGATCATTAATATTATTGAATGGTGTATGTGTGGAGAACAAATTCAAAATTACAAACCTATTGGGATTTATGTTCTTAAAATGTGTCTGCCACACTGGGTTAAAGTTATCCACATCCTAGACAAAGGAATGTGGTGGTTTTGCCACCTGGAAGGTATTTCCAAGGTACGTTAAGAGACACTGATCAAAAGGCAGGGGACTAGAGCCTTGCTTGTGCCAATCCAACTAGCAGCTAGTAGGTCTCTAGCCCCTACTCCCACACATTCCCCAAAAGACCATACTGCAACCTTTAAGCAAGCCAAAGGGAAAACCAAACAGGCAAACAAGCTTTCCTACTCACCCCAAGAATTAGTGCCTGCTCTTTCTTCAGCAGATCATCTCCCTCTCAAACTCCCCTGTTTTTTGTCCCCTCGTTGCACTGAAAATAAGTATAGGTTTCAGAGTAGCAGCCGTGTTAGTCTGTATTCGCAAAAAGAAAAGGAGGACTTGTGGCACCGTAGAGACTAACCAATTTATTTGAGCATAAGCATCCGATGAAGTGAGCTGTAGCTCACGAAAGCTCATGCTCAAATAAATTGGTTAGTCTCTATGGTGCCACAAGTACTCCTTTTCTTTTTGAAAATAAGTAGTTACAGTGCTAGCTTTTTTTTCTTCCCTCTGTCTCACTTACATTAAGTACCCTATTACTTAAATTGGGGAAGCTTATAAATAATTACTAGCTCTTTTTGAGGTGCACCTTTAAATGCTTGAGATATTCCAATACATATTAAAAATGATGTCCTATTTATATGTATTATGATTAATGATGTAAAGGTTTTTAAAACTTTGAGGTAAGTCAGTCCAATTTCATGATGTCTCTCTTTTTTTTTTTAAATTGGGGTTATAGTATCCTGGACTAAAATCAGGCAGGGCTTGCCCCAGAATTAAATTCTGTGCTGCTTCTTTGAGAGCAAACCAGCAAGAGATGTGTAAATTATGCAGAGAGTAAATCCCAACTGTGTTCCGTTTACTTGCACAACAAGCTCCATTTTAATTAAGCCAGGGTCTAAGACCCTTTGCCAAGTTTCTTTCAAGACTGATTTTACAGTTCATAGAGCAACATCCTACTACCTCATCTCCAAGCTATCATCTTGTTAACCCCTGAAGAACATACCCCTAGGACTTGCAGAATACATCTGATGAGAGGGCATGCCTCCCTTAGCAGTCGATGGACATATTTTATGAGAATATAATTTATTAGACTGGATTAGCTCCAAGAAGAGTGGCCCTGGATTGGCAAGTGACAGGGTCCTTAAAATTTTCAGTGCTACAGACATAATGATTGACATGGCCTACCACTATAATATCCGTGTTAAAGCTGCAAGATTATCACCTGCTAACATCAGACTGAAAGGATTATACAGAGGTTACCTAAAGGGCACATGTGGGATTTGGAAATGAAATAAGTTTTCACAACTCAAGAACACTGAACCTCCCATGTGAGCTGCGAAGGTCTTCCCCTGTGAGTGGAATCAATTCTAGAGATGCCCATTACTGAATTAATTCTTTGCTGCGTGAGGAAATAAAATATTATTCCATTCCCCTTGTATTCTGTAGTTGTGTATATTAAGTCCTATAAGAGCTGCTACATAATAAATGCAGCAGTTTCACTTGACGGCACTGTGATTGGCTTGTTATGTCCTAGTGCAATAAAAGCAGTGGATACATTTATTAATTCATCCTTCCATGGCTGCCAGTAGCTGAGTGTGATTTATTGTATTACCTCTCCCTCTCTTTTTGTCAGGCTTTTATATATTTATGTTGCATACAAGGGGAGCTTAACAAACAATATGGGACGTAAACAGCACAGCAACAACTTGAGACTAAAAAGTACTATTAGGTCAACTTGTCTGGCAGTTAGAGTAAATGGGCTTAGGGAAGAGCATGGGCTATTTTAAAATATATATTTGACACAACCATTTTAGCAAATGGATGTGTGTTAGAGGAAAAACCTGAGATCTGGAAAATTATTTCTAGTTGTTCTTACCTTGCTTCTCTGCCTCCTATAGAAAATATTAATTTTCCATTACAAATGAATTTACATAAATTGAATCCAGGGTGGTTGTTTTTTAAAAATCTGCTTTCAAATTATGAAGATGCAAGGGGAAAACAGATGTTGTTTTTCTTGAAGAAAAAGATGTCAGCACACTTGGGAATAATAAAACCACACCTGCTTTGCTCCTGTAAGCAGTTAAATATATTATATACAATAAGGAGCAGGCTTGGAAGGTTTTACACTTAGTTGTTTACATGAGCTAGTTTAAGGAAACTGTAGTTCTGTCCTTAAACATACGTCCTTTGGAAAACTTTTTTTTAGTTTTATTTTATTCAGCTCTTTGATGTATTTAATGGTTACTTACATTTTCTACATTCCTGAACTATATATCATTTAAAAAATGAGCTCAGACTAACACCCCAAATCAGACAACTGGAAAGTTTGGAGCTTGACCCAAATGTCTTGACTGGATTCTGTCTCCTTCATGTTATAACTAAAATTGTAAGTGAACCAGTCTTGTGAAAAGACTAAGTCACCAGCCTCGTTGCTTATGCCATACCATATATTACTATATATGATAACTATAGTACTGTAAAGGACAGATAATCTCAGAAAAGTGACTTTGTAAGAATTATTGACTTGCGCTCAAATAGATTTTGATTAAAATGTAAGAGATAAGTTTAACTGGCACCCATGCATACTCCCAGCTGAGATCTGAAAATTTAAGGGACATTGTCAATTTTGCTTTCAATTAGTCAATTACAAAAAAAAACTAATCAGTTTCTGATAGCGCACCTTTCAAATTGTAAATCCTGAAATTTAAAACCCTTCCTTTTCAAAAGAAAAGTTTAAGCATTTTTCTATTCCTCTGTTGGCATTTATAGAGGAAAGCAAATAAATTGAGATGAGTTGATACCTGTTGCAGAGCAGGTTCCTTGATGTGCTGATGTAGCTATGTCACTGGGCGTGCTGGTGGGGCAGAGTCAAGGTTCCATCCCCTCCTGCCATCCTGAGTGAGGGGAGAGCATAGCAGTTCTGCCGAGCACAGAAATTGGTGGTGCAGTGCATTGGCTCAGGGGAGTAAGGAGGTGCCATATGTCCACTTCCCCATTTGCACAGATATTCAGGATGGGCCACAATTTGTCCCGAAGGAAGTATTAAACACCTCTTCCAGGGCAAGACGCAATCCCAGTGGCAAAACTTACACACTGTATTTACCTTTTGGTCATAAAAAAGCAAAAGAAATCACAGCCCATAGGTCAACTTTTTGAAAAGTTATACGTGCCTAAATATAGGGGCTTATGAAGAAAAGTCCTCTGCAGCCATAACTGTAACATCTGTATGGCAGTGCTGCAAGAGGGTGTATCGATACATATGTAAAATATTCACACAATAAACACAGAGTACACAGTGAGCCAAATTGTCTCCTATTGTAGTTCCACTTAAGTCATAGAATTGTCTCAAAAGAAACCAGTGGAGTTACACCAAGAGAAGAGTTTGTCCCATTGTGTATAGACCCCAGAATGGTCATAAACTCAAATGGTTAGTTCAAGTGGCATTCTGGATTATTTTTTTTAAAAGTTGGCTGCATTTCACACTCATGCATTACCTCTAACCTTTAGGGGAAAAGGAATTTCATATTAGCATAAATATTAAGCAGATGCCATTTCTGCTATTTATAGTGCCTCCTTCAGCTAATCAGTTTTTCATGCATTTAAATAGAAATATTAGGATGATGGTAATTACTTCAGTTTTCCATGAGTGATCCATCAAGACATTGACTTTCACTGTATATTGTACAGAATAACAACCACAGAATTAAATTATTACCAATGTTGGAATATTTTAAATATTTGGTTGACAACCTTGATACTTTGCAGCGTTTAATAAAATTGGTATGATTTCATAAAAAGTGCATGTGCTTCCTATGGGAAAATATCTGTTGGCAGGGAGAGGTACCATGAATTGGACACTTAAAGAAAACTATTTATTGTAAAATGCGAATACTTAAATGAAGTGACTTGTACATATGCAATTCTGAACAACCAAATAAGGTGTGGACTCAAGGGCAGATTATAGGGCGGGAGAGAGAGAGAGAGTAGGAGTAATAAGCTCTCCCAAAAAGAGGAGTTAAAGAGAATTCACCATGCATGTCTTAATCTGCATTTAAGTTGTTACACTCAGTATTTCTGAAGTACAGTAAAGCTTTGATTATCTGAATGTACTTGCAATTAATAGACATTTGGAGTATGAACTTGTTTCAGATAAACAAGATAAAGCCACCCACCTGCCTCAATGGGTGTGGGAAATTTCTGGGGCTGATGGTGAAAGGGAGAGAGTCCCAGCAGCAGGAGAGGGTGATTCTCAGTAAGGGACACTAGGCAAGGGTGGCCCATCCATATAGGTGAACTAGGCAGTCACCTAGGGTGCCAAGTTAAATGGGGTGCCAAATTGAAGGAAAAAGAAAAAAAAAACCACAAATAAAATAACACAGATGTCATTTCAATTCCCATGAGCATGTGGAGGGAATATGAATTATAATTATCTACATTTCTGAGAATTTATTAATATGTCAAATCTTTTATTTACTGCAAAAATAAATATTTTAGTGAATTTTTTTTTCAATTTGCAACATAGGGTCAAGATGACCTGCTCTGCAATTTTGATAAGCAATAACTCAACCACAATGAAACACATCCACCAGCAGCAAGACCTGCAATGCTAGTGATACCTAACTCGAATATGCATCAAGGTTGCATAGCAAGAAATTCATGTAGAGCAGAGATATCACGAGTTGATAGTGTCAAACGGTCATTTTAACACACATTGCAGCTAGATGGTTAAGAATCGAGCAAATACTGTGGAAAATTGTTTCTTGGTGCCAAAGAATAAGTTCTTTCAGCATTATAAATCCAAAATGTCAATATCTTTAAGCATTATTAAACCTTAGCGTTATAATCGGGCTGTATAATTATGAACTTTTCTTTGTTATAACTGGTTCACATGTAATAAATAAGGTCCATAAAAGAAAAGTAACAGCGTTAATGCTATAATGCTTGCAGTCAGGAGCACAGTACGTAATATTAAAATGCCCCATAGCAAAAAGAGGAAAAAGAAAACCTTCAGGAGCTGAGTATCATAAACAAAAGGCTGAGAAGGAAAAGGACCATGCAAAACAGCAGGGATCCTTCCTGAAATATCTTCTCTTTAATCCAAATAAAGATGGAAGCAGTTCACAGCATCCAGATGAAGGAATTTTACTTGGAGAGGAGGTTAGCTCACATCCGCATGGAAGCAGTTTGGAACATCAAGATGAAGGTATATTATTTCGAGATGAGGGTAGCTCACATCCACAAAAAAGCAGTTTGGAAACTCAAGATGATGGAAACTTACTTTTAGATTAAGGCAGTTTACAGCGTCAGACTCATATGGAATTGGAGAAAATGTATTCACCTTCAGAGAGACATGAAGAAATTGAAGTAAATAAAGTAGAAGAAAGGATGAGGAAGTTACAAACAAGTTATAGTATAGGGACCCAGCTTCATGGCCCAGATGTGATGACAGTGTATGGAAAATTATCATGGAATATGGACCTGAACAAGTTCATGAATTTCCCTTCCCTAAGGATAGAAATAAAAGAAAATTCTCTGCTCAGCATTGCAAGAGGAAATTCATTAATGGGGAAGAAATTCATCAAAACTGGTTACAGTATTCAGTGTTGAAGGACTCTGTGTTTTGCTTATGCTGCAAGTTGTTTAGAAATCAAGCAATTGGTACATCACTTACTGAAAATGGTTCGAAGGACTGGAAAAACATATATATTCAATTCTCCTCACATGAAAAGTACAGAACATTTGGAATATTTTCAAAATTGGAAAGAACTTGAATTACGATTGGGAAAAAAAGAAACTATCAATGAAGAAAACTTATGTGTGATCAAGGAAAAAGAAGAATATTGGCAACAAATATTCGAGCCTCTGATTGCTTTATTGAGAGTTCTCAGTGGGCAAAATTTAGCATTCAGCGGCCATGGTAGAAATGAAAAATTATACACTACAGGTAATGGAAACTTTTTAAAATTTGTTGAATACCTAGCTTTGTTTAATCCAGTCATGAAGGAACATCTAAGTAAAATAACTGATCATGAAACAGAGGTTCATTACATAGGAAAAAATATGCAGAATGAACTGATTCAAATTCTAGCAAATGCCATTAAAAAGAAAATTGTAGAAGCTGCCCATTCTGCAAAATACTCTTCAATAATACTGGACTGTACACCAGATGTGAGTCGTTGAACAAATGACGATCATTAGTTTTGTGGATATGGAAAAGTCTGCAGATGAAGATAATGTAGAAGTGCTCATAAAAGAACATTTTTTGGGTTTCGTACCACTGAAGATGATGACTGGAGCCTTTGTGACTGAAACTATTCTACAAGAGCTTGAAACAATGTCATTATCTGTTGAAAACATACGTGGCCAAGGCTATGATGAAGGGTAAAGACAATGGTGTGCAAAGGAAAATGATGGAAATCAATCCTAGGGCTTTTTTCGTTCCTTGCAGTGCGCATTCTCTGAATATGATTGTCAATGATGCTGCTAGATGCTGTTTGGAGAGAAGCTGTTTCTTTGACCTGGTGCAATGTGTTGGTGTTTTTCTCATGCTCAACATGCTGTTGGGAGATTCTGACTCACCATGTGAATTCTCTAAGTGAAACCACTTAGTCAGACAAGATGGGAGTGTCGCATTGATGCTTTTGAAGCCTCTTCGCTACGAACTTGGAAACATTTATGATCTAATTAAAGTTTCTGATACTACCTTTACTGGATCATCTGGCAATAAGGCACGTTCAGATGCAGAAGCTCTCGCAAATGGCCTTTCCAAGTTCAAATTTGTGACTTCACTCATTTCATGGTATAATATCTTTTTCGAGATTAACCTCACTAGTAAGCAGCTTGAGGGAAAAAACGTGAACATACATTCTGCTATTCAAAACCTGCAGCAAACTAAAAATATCCTGGAGGAATTCAGAAGTGATGAAGGGTTCGAAAGAACACTGGTAGATTCTCTCGAGCTTGCTGAAGAAATAGACTTTCCGACAGAATTTGAACCAGAGCCAGTTCGCATTTGGCAAAAGAAACAGCAGTTTTCATATGAAGGATGAGACACACCCATTCAGAACCCAAAACAAAGGTTCAAAGTGAATTTCTACTTCGCAGTCCTTGATACTGCTATTCACTCGGTTGACGAAAGATTTCAACAGATGCAGCAGCTAGAGTCTTTCTATATGATATCCACATCTTGCAAAAGAAAACAGCAAAACAGATAAGAGAATTTTATATAAAAGTGGAGTCTGCATTGACTCATGAAAATTCAAAGACATTGATGCTACAGATTTGTGTAGTGAGCTTCAGGCTTTTTCAAGACGACTTAAGAAACATTCCATTCCTGAAGAAGTACTAAAGTTTGTTTTTGTGAAAATAAACTCTGACAGTTTTCCATACATTTTTATAGCTCTACGCATTCTTTTAACTTTGCCAGTGTCCGTAGCTAGCAGGGAACGTAGCTTCTCAAAGTTAAAATTGATAAAAACTTGATAAAATTGATAAAAACTGTGTTCAACAATGGTGCAAGAGAGACTTGTTGGACTTGCCACAATGTCAATAGAGCATGAAATTGCTGGAAAACTGGATCTAAAAGAACTAGTGACTGAATCTTCAAAACTTAAAGCAAGAAAAGTCATGTTTTAAGAGCACAGTGTGTTTTATTTGGAGTGTTTTGTAAATACAGGTTAGAGTTCATTGAAGTTTTCTTATTTCTTTCTATATTGGATGTGGTGGTAATGGCAGTTAAAGGAGGATAGCATAATGGATGACTTTGGATTTGTAGTAATAAAAATTATAATGAACATTTTAATGCATTTTTTATTTGAAATCTGAGTGAAATATCATATAGCTGTCGTGTACAAATCTATTCTGAAAATTTCTTGTCTCTATTTTCTGATCTCAGAAACATTGGTTGGACAGAGGGATGGACAAACCAAATAATTAAGCCTCTGTTTAAAAAAAAATGCTTAAAAAACATTAAAAGGGAAAAAAAGGGGCAAAATGTTTCTCAGTTTACCAAAAACCTCAGCCTAGATCTGACCTTAGAGTTTGGGGGTGGGAAGGCGCCGATAGCGTAGGGTGCTAGTTGCTAGCAGCTAGTCTAGGGCCACCCCGACACTAGATAGCTGCTCCCCACAGGAGTTTCTGGCACTCTTTGGCCACATGGGGGAGGAATGCTGATTGGCCACTGTTGCCCAGCTCCCAGGGTTTAACCTAGAGCAGAGGCCATGTGGAGTCTTTTTCAGCTCCATTCCCCATCCAGAACTAGGAATGTGAACCTGCCTTGACAGTTGCTGCAGGTCTAACTGATTGCCCATTTTGGGGTCAGGAAATAATTTTTTTCTCCCATGGGCCATTTGGCAGAGGACTGGGGAGTTTTTTGCCTTCCTCACAACACCTTCTAGCCATAGGGGGTTAAGTAGGAATCTAACTGAGGTACTTGGGTTGAGTTGTTTAGTCGTCGCAACTTGTGACCAGTTTCCAGTATGGTTAAAAGGATAAAATGAACAGTTCCCAGACGTAAAAAAAAGTGGGATTTTTGTGATGGTTCTTAGGCTCATGGGTGAGATCTCATGGCCCTTGCGTGCCAAGGTACCCACCCTTCTGCACCCTCTATCCCCTTCATGGGGAGGAGAGAGTGCTAAGCCTCAGAGAGCTGAATCCTGGGGGATTAGCCTGAGGAGAGCATACCTCGCATTACAGGTTGTATGGTGAGGAGTCCTGTAATCCTTATGCTAGTTATTGGTGATATGGTAAAGAGCTCTGTAACCCCCCTGTAACCAAGTAAATGCCTGCTATAGGAGAGTATAGGTGATAGGCAGGTAGCACCCCTCCCCTGTGCTAATGTTCCATCCTGCCTCTTAATTTCATGCATGTGTCTGTCCTCATTTTGCTGCTGTGCCTGCATCAAAGCCATTTAGGATAAGTGAGATATGGATAATGGAGGTTCGACTGTAGCTCATTATGTGATTAGGCATAATATTGTTTGTGAACTTTGATAAGAAGTTAGGTGTATTTCTTTGTAGCACTGGAGTTCACAATGGCCAGATACAGACATTTTCCTTCCCTTGCTCAAATTTATCTACGTTTTACACAAGTGGAAGCACTTTTCCTATTTTAACAAAAAGAAGCTTTCAATCATTCATTCATACTGGGCAGTCACTGAGTCTGCTCTTCTTATTCTTTATGAAGATATTTGTATTGCATCACATTTTTAATTCAAGAGGGCTTGGCATCCTTTCCAAATAATGGCTCTCTAAATTAGCCTTGCAGGGAGTGCTCAAGAATAATGCAGTGTGCAACCTTTTCTTCCCCTTCCCCATGTCCTAGGGGCTAAAAGCAACACTTGTGTGTTCAGTTCCTTTTGGCCTAATGTGTGAAAGCTGGATGTTAAACGAGCTTTATCTGCCAAACCTTGGGACACAGGTAGAAATTTGATTTTATTTTTTTAATAAAATAGGTTGGGTGTCTATATGAAACATCAGAGAATTGCTGTTGTATATTCACATATCTGATATCATCAGCATATTATTCCAACACTTTGAAAGTAGATATTGACTTCTGTTGCCAATATCAAGATTTATCGGCACAAGAAGTATTGATCAAGGCCAGTCAAAGACATTATTGGACCTCAAGGATTAATACATCTTGATGTTGGCCAAACACAAAAGTCAATATTATTGTGCTTTAATTATACACACACTTTGTCCATAAGATCCCAGCATCATATTTTTATTTTTAGAAAAATATTGAAAAAATTACAGAAACAACTGAATGAAAAGTCACTGTGAGCAATCGCATTCAGTGTCAGGTGTCCTGTAATTCCTAGGTCTTTAAAAAAGTACAGAAACAAGCACAGCTATTCATTTCACCTATTTAAAATGGTTTTGTCAGCCATTTTCTGTAAATTAAACTGAATTGTCCCTAGCAAAAAAGACTAAGTTTTGATGTAACTGATTTCTCATGTTCTAGAATTAGATGGCACATAGTCGTGTAATATCTTTCTTCTCCCTCTAGACTTTTTTGAATAAATGGACAGGTGCTTTGTTTGGAAATAGACTTTGGAACAAGACACTGCAATTCCATAGGCTCTGTTAGAACGTTGTCTTTTAGATGCAGTATATTTTATTAATTTTGTAGGGGAAACAATTTTGCAATGCTTCAGTAGGTAACTGTTTCATTTGAAAAAAAGGTTCATCTACCATTTCACTGGTTATTCTGAGTGCTCTTGCTGTTGTGCCACCAACAAATTAAAAAACAAACAAAAAACCTTCCTATTGAAAGCAGCACTGCCATAGATCATCCATACAGCTGATTTTCAGTTAGTTTAATTTTCTAATTTTATTACCTAAAATAGGGGGCAGGGAGAGGCCTGGATGCAGCAGATTCAGTGCCTTTCTGCTCAGTGCATGTGGTGACAGAAGGGAGCATTCTGGGAGCCCACTCAAGGGGTCTACACCTCCTGCAGGCCACAGGGAAGATTTCCATGGGGACTCGTTGTACCTTAATGTGACGATCAATAATATTATGGTCACCACTTTTACAAGACTATGAGACATTTTGTACAAAGTATGCCTTGTGAAGTATCATTTGAAAACTCATAATCTGCTGAATATTGTTGTCCTGGTAAAATGTGTGTATTGATATTGTATGAGAAGTTATTAGATTCTACTATGCACCATTGTTATAATGTGCTCAGAGATTAAGACAAGCAGGCACAAACCAGTTTTTCAGAGACAAAAACACAGTAAATCCCCAGCCAGGTGTTAAAGAGCTATCACCATCTTAAGCAGCCATTCTTCAGCAACAAGACGGTGTAAACAAAAAATTGACATTTCATCACAGAGACAGTTCAACCCTCACATCCACAAGGGACTACTTGTTTGCACACCAGTTGAGGGTAATACTCAAAGAAGTGAGGGTGGCATAAGAGATGAGAGACAGTGACCTCCATTTCACCTCTTCTCCTCCCATCTTTCTGCTCATGACATCACTGCCTCTCAAAGAACTGAACTAAGGGGACACAGCCTGTGAAATTTACATCAGTGTATGGTGAGACAAAACCTTTGCTTTTAAATTCACTTAGCTTGTTAAATTAGGTATTAGCTTGCATATTACTCTGTTATTTTCTTTTGTAACCAATCCTGAATTTTATGGATCATCGCTTGTAATCACTTAAAATCTATCTTTCTGTAGTTAATAAACTTATCTCCTTGTTTATCGTAACAAGTGTTTTTGGATTAGAGTGTGGGGAAACTCCATTTGGGATAACAAACCTAGTGCATATATCATTTGATATATGATGGATGAAATGATGGACTTTCTATGAGCTTGCATTGTTCAGTAGTATCTTGGACAGTAAAAGACACACATTTCTGGGGGAAAGTCTGGGACTAAGAATTTGCGTGTCACCCTGTATGTAATTCATGAGTGACTGGTCAGAATGCTCATGTATTTAGCAGGGAAGGAATTTTCTTGTATGAACAGGTCAGGAGTGGCTGTTCTGACAGCAAAGCAGTATAAAAGACACCCAGAGAATTAAGGGGACACAGCTGTTCAACAGTACAGATTGTACCCTGGCTAATGTCACACACAGCATTTAGGGAGAGGCTGCTGGTTCCATGACTGTGCATATCCATTCTTTCCACACAAACACATCAGATGCAGAAATTACACAGATCTGATGCTGCAGTTGTGGCTGTGTAATGACTATCCTGCATCCTGTGGGGGGAGAATTCATTCCCTCAAGTGATACACCATATTCTTCATGGAGTACTGAGCTATACCCTATAGTGTGAAGGCAGGGAACATCATGGAAATCACCCTGCATTAACTTGGTCTTGGTTTTTTCTTTCTATTGAAGTCTATTCTAATTGTACAACTCTTAAATAAACTGCTGTCACTACATACTGTATGCAATGTACTACCCATAGATTTCCCAAGTTGTACTGTGATTTGGGATTATTCTGTGAGCCAATAGCCTCTCTGATTTCTATTCTATCCTCCCCCCTCCCCAAGTAGTCCTCATCAAGCCTTTGTTACATGTTTTCCTTATTGACCTATCAAGTAAGGGACTGCAGTCTAAATCGATGTGTCCTAACCCATTGACCCCTGAAAATAAATGAGTGCCAAACTTTTAATCTATTAAATTTTTGAAGCAAACTAAGGAGATTCCCCAAAAGTAGCTGTATGTTTAGTAAATTATATATAGTATATTTCAAAGCAGATAGTAAAAAATAACAAGGATCTGTGATGGCAAAGGAATGGAAATAATAGCTCTGCATAGAGGTTAAATGCAACATTGTGATAAAACAGTTACTGAAAAAGTAATTTAGCAAGATAGAGTGATGGATGCATTTTGTACACTCTCCTCTTCTCTCTCAAATCCTTTGCTTCGGATTTTATCATCAGTCTCAGGTGAGAGGGGTGTGGACAGGATATAGGAAAGTCATCTTATTTCTGTAAAGTCTCTAAACCATCTATCAAAGCATAAGCAAAGTAGTATAGGAGGCACTTGGTCACACTGATATAGTTAAATTTGCAAAACAGTTTCCATATGACTTGGGGCACAGGGGCCAGTATAAAGTATTAATGGTTCTATAAACGACTCAGTGAATCCATTCTAATAATCTTCCTTTTGCCACTAGTTTGAAGCTTACTTTACTTCTGAGTAAATAGTTATTCTCTAAGTACTTCTCTGTCTCAGAAGCACAGATTAGAGATCAGGAAGATTTTCTCTTTGTACAGAAATATTTCAGTTGGGATTTTTTTTTGTACACATGATCTTGATGTACATTTACCAAATCACATCTGATAAGGAGTAATGTGATAATCACAGTTTACAGTCAACTTTTAGAGATTGAGGCAGCAGCATAAATCAAAAGAACAAGAAGAGACCAAAAGAGAAAAACGTTTATAAGACTTTATGGAATACAACAGATTTTTTTAATCTTCTCTGTCCTTTCAAAATAATAAGCTTTAAAGAGGCCTAGAAATATTAAATACTTTCATTAATGTGTCAGCATTTCAGGAGAAAAAGAACATTCGTATCACTGTACACAGAAGAAAACACTCTTCAAATTCTTTTTAAAATGTATAGTAATTAACATGTTTCAGAGTAACAGCCGTGTTAGTCTGTATTCGCAAAAAGAAAAGGAGGACTTGTGGCACCTTAGAGACTAACCAATTTATTAGAGCATAAGCTTTCGTGAGCTACAGCTCACTTCCTCAGATGCATATCGTGGAAACTGCAGCAGGTTTTATATATACACAGAGAATATGAAACAATACCTATTCCCACCCCACTGTCCTAACTTTACGGATATAGTGACAGGGTCAGGCCAGATGGCTATAGAAGAGTAATAGAAAGCAGATATATTAGCCCCAGGCTAAGTAGGTCCCTTTTCCCTGGGTAAGGTAACAGGGAAGGTTCCAGAACAATCAGGAACCTTCTGGAGACAATTAGAACACCTGCAGCCAATCAAGAAGCTGCTAGAATCAATTAAGGAAGGCTAATCAGGGCACCTGGGTTTTAAAAAGGAGCTCACTTCAGTTTGTGGTGTGCGTGTGAGGAGCTGGGAGCAAGAGGCCCTAGGAGCTGAGAGTGAGAACGCGGACTGTTGGAGGACTGAGGTGTACAAGCATTATCAGACATGAGGAGGAAGGTCCTATGGTGAGGATCAAGAAGGTGTTGGGAGGAGGCCATGGGGAAGTAGCCCAGGGAGTTGTAGCTGTCGCACAGTTGTTCCACGAGGCACTCTTGACAGCTGCATTCCACAGGGCCCTGGGCTGGAACCCGGAGTAGAGGGTGGGCCCGGGTTCCCCCCAAATCCTCCCAACTCCTGGTCAGACACAGGAGGAGTCGACCTGGACTGTGGGTTCAGAAAAACGGCCAAGCTGAGGGCTGGTGTGGAGCTCCAAGGCGAGCAAATCCGCCAATAAGCGCAAGACCCACCAAGGTAGAGCAGGAACTTTGTCACAATGGATAGATAGATAGATAGATAGATAGATAGATATTATCAATTGGTATACTACCCCTTGGAACAAAATGTAATGTTAAGTATAGTTATGTACTTCATGGCTAGGAAATGGGGAGAGGCAAAAAGTAATAGCTCAAGACACATCAGAATCATAGGGTATGTCTACACTACGGAATAAGGTCGAATTTATAGAAGTCGGTTTTTTAGAAATCAGTTTTATATATTCGAGTGTGTGTGTTCCCACAGAAAATGCTCTAAGTGCATTAAGTGCATTAACTCGGCGGAGTGCTTCCACAGTACCGAGGCTAGAGTCGACTTCTGGAGCGTTGCACTGTGGATAGCTATCCCACAGTTCCCGCAGTCTCCACTGCCCATTGGAATTCTGGGTTGAGATCCCAATGCCTGATGGGGCTAAAACATTGTCGCGAGTGGTTCTGGGTACATATCGTCAGGCCCCCCTTCCCTCCCTCCCTCCGTGAAAGCAAGGGCAGACAATCGTTTCACGCCTTTTTTCCTGAGTTACCTGTGCAGATGCCATACCACGGCAAGCATGGAGTCCGCTCAGGTAACCGTCACCGTATGTCCTCCTGGGTGCTGGCAGACGCGGTACGGCATTGCTACACAGTAGCAGCAACCCATTCCCTTCTGGCAGCAGACGGTGCAGTACGACTGGTAGCCGTCCTCGTCGTGTCTGAGGTGCTCCTGGCCACATCGGCTGGGAGCGCCTGGGCAGACATGGGCGCAGGGACTAAATTTGGAGTGACTTGACCAGGTGACCTGCAGTCAGTCCTATTGAACCATCTTATGGTGAGCAGGCAGGCGATACGGATTGCTAGCAGTCGTATTGTACCATCTTCTGCCGGGCAGGCAAGAGATGAGGATGGCTAGCAGTCATATTGTACCATCTTCTGCCGGGCAGGCAAGAGATGAGGATGGCTAGCAGTCGTACTGTACCATCTTCTGCCGAGCAGCCATGAGATGTGGATGGCATGCAGTCCTTCTGCACCGTCTGCTGCCAGCCAAAGATGTAAAAGATAGATGGAGTGGATCAAAACAATAGACCAGATTTGTTTTGTACTCATTTGCTTCCCCCCCTCCCCTGTCTAGGGGACTCATTCCTCTAGGTCACACTGCAGTCACTCACAGAGAAGGTGCAGCGAGGTAAATCTAGCCATGTATCAATCAGAGGCCAGGGTAACCTCCTTTTTCCAATAAGAACAATAACTTAGGTGCACCATTTCTTATTGGAACCCTCCGTGAAGTCGTGCCTGAAATACTCCTTGATGTAAAGACACCCCCTTTGTTGATTTTAGCTCCCTGAAGCCAACCCTGTAAGCCGTGTCGTCAGTCGCCCCTCCCTCCGTCAGAGCAATGACAGACAATCGTTCCGCGCCTTTTTTCTGTGCGGACGCCATACCAAGGCAAGCATGGAGGCCGCTCAGCTCACTTTGGCAATTAGGAGCACATTAAACACCACACGCATTATCCAGCAGTATATGCAGCACCAGAACCTGGCAAAGCGATACCGGGCAAGGAGGCGACGTCAGCGCGGTCACGTGAGTGATCAGGACATGGACACAGATTTCTCTGAAAGCATGGGCCCTGCCAATGCATGCATCATGGTGCTAATGGGGCAGGTTCATGCTGTGGAACGCCGATTCTGGGCTCGGGAAACAAGCACAGGCTGGTGGGACCGCATAGTGTTGCAGGTCTGGGACGATTCCCAGTGGTTGCGAAACTTTCGCATGCGTAAGGGCACTTTCATGGAACTTTGTGACTTGCTTTCCCCTGCCCTGAGGCACATGAATACCAAGATGAGAGCAGCCCTCACAGTTGAGAAGCGAGTGGCGATAGCCCTGTGGAAGCTTTCAACGCCAGAGAGCTACCGGTCAGTTGGGAATCAATTTGGAGTGGGCAAATCTACTGTTGGGGCTGCTGTGATGCAAGTAGCCCACGCAATCAAAGATCTGCTGATATCAAGGGTAGTGACCCTGGGAAATGTGCAGGTCATAGTGGATGGCTTTGCTGCAATGGGATTCCCTAACTGTGGTGGGGCCATAGACAGAACCCATATCCCTATCTTGGCACCGGAGCACCAAGCCGCCGAGTACATAAATGGCAAGGGGTACTTTTTAATAGTGCTGCAAGCTCTGGTGGATCACAAGGGACGTTTCACCAACATCAACATGGGATGGCCGGGAAAGGTACATGAAGCTCGCATCTTCAGGAACTCTGGTCTGTTTCAAAAGCTGCAGGAAGGGACTTTATTCTCAGACCAGAAAATAACTGTTGGGGATGTTGAAATGCCTATATGTATCCTTGGGGACCCAGCCTACCCCTTAATGCCATGGCTCATGAAGCCGTACACAGGCAGCCTGGACAGTAGTCAGGAGCTGTTCAACTACAGGCTGAGCAAGTGCAGAATGGTGGTACAGTACGTGTATTTGGACGTTTAAAGGCACGCTGGCGCAGTTTACTGACTCGCTTAGACCTCAGCGAAACCAATGTTCCCACTGTTATTACTGCTTGCTGTGTGCTCCACAATATCTGTGAGAGTAAGGGGGAGACGTTTATGGCGGGGTGGGAGGTTGAGGCAAATCGCCTGGCTGCTGGTTACGCGCAGCCAGACACCAGGGCGGTTAGAAGAGCACAGGAGGGCACGGTACGCATCAGAGAAGCTTTGAAAACCAGTTTCATGGCTGGCCAGGCTATGGTGTGAAAGTTCTCTTTGTTTCTCCTTGATGAAACCCCCCGCCCCTTGGTTCACTCTACTTCCCTGTAAGCTAACCACCCTCCCCTCCTCCCTTCGATCACCACTTGCAGAGGCAATAAAGTCATTGTTGCTTCACATTCATGCATTCTTTATTCATTCATCACACAAATAGGGGGATGACTACCAAGGTAGCCCAGGAGGGGTGGTGGAGGAGGGAAGGAAAATGCCACACAGCACTTCAAAAGTTTACAACTTTAAAATTTATTGAATGCCAGCCTTCTTTTTTTTGGGCAATCCTCTATGGCGGAGTGGCTGGTTGGCCGGTGGCCCCCCCACCACGTTCTTGGGCGTCTGGGTGTGGAGGCTATGGAACTTGGGGAGGATGATGGTAGGTTACACAGGGGCTGTAGTGGCAGTCTGTGCTCCAGCTGCCTTTACTGCAGCTCAACCATACACTGGAGCATACTGGTTTGGTCCTCCAGCAGCCTCAGCATTGAATCCTGCCTCCTCTCATCACGCTGCCACCACATTTGAGCTTCAGCCCTGTCTTCAGCCCGCCACTTGCTCTCTTCAGCCCGCCACTTATTCTCTGCAGCCCACCACCTCTCCTCCCAGTCATTTTGTGCTTTCCTGCAGTCTGACATTATTTGCCTCCACGCATTCGTCTGTGCTCTGTCAGTGTGGGAGGACAGCATGAGCTCAGAGAACATTTCATCTCGAGTGTGTTTTTTTTCTTTCTAAGCTTCACTAGCCTCTGGGAAGGAGAAGATCCTGTGATCATTGAAACACATGCAGCTGGTGGAGAAAAAAAAGGGACAGCGGTATTTAAAAAGACACATTTTATAAAACAGTGGCTACACTCTTTCAGGGTAAACCTTGCTGTTAACATTACATACATAGCACATGTGCTTTCATTACAAGGTCGCATTTTGCCTCCCCCCACCGTGTGGCTACCCCCTCAACCTTCCCCCCTCCCTGTGGCTAACAGCGGGGAACATTTCTGTTTAGCCACAGGCAAACAGCCCAGCAGGAATGGGCTCCTCTGAGTGTCCCCTGAAGAAAAGCACTCTATTTCAACCAGGTGACCATGAATTATATCTCACTCTCCTAAGGATAACACAGAGAGATAAAGAACGGATGTTGTTTGAACGCTAGCAAACATACACTGCAATGCTTTGTTGTACAATGATTCCCAAGTACATGTTACTGGCCTGGAGTGGTAAAGTGTCCTACCATTAAGGATGCAATAAGGCTGCCCTCCCCAGAAACCTTTAGCAAAGGCTTTGGGAGTACATCCAGGAGAGCCGCCAATGCCAGGACAAAGTAATCCTTTCACATGCTTGCTTTTAAACCATGTATAGTATTTTAAAAGGTACACTCATCGGAAGTCCCTTCTCCGCCTGCTGGGTTCAGGAGGCAGCCTTGGGTGGGTTCGGGGGGTACTGGCTCCAGGTCCAGGGTGAGAAACAGTTCCTGGCTGTCGGGAAAACCGGTTTCTCCACTTGCTTGCTGTGAGCTATCTACAACCTCCTCATCATCATCATCTTCTTCGTCCCCAAAACCTGCTTCTGTATTGCCTCCATCTCCATTGAAGGAGTCAAACAACACGGCTGGGTAGTGGTGGCTGAACCCCCTAAAATGGCATGCAGCTCATCATAGAAGCGGCATATTTGGGGCTCTGACACGGAGCGGCTGTTCGCTGGTTTTCTGGTAGGCTTGCCTCAGCTCCTTCAGTTTCACGCGGCACTGCTTCGGGTCCCTGTTATGGCCTCTGTCCTTCATGCCCTGGGAGATTTTGACAAAGGTTTTGGCATTTCAAAAACTGGAACGGAGTTCTGATAGCACGGATTCCTCTCCCCATACAGCAATCAGATCCCGTGCCTCCCGTTTGGTCCATGCTGGAGCTCTTTTGCAATTCTGGGACTCCATCATGGTCACCTCTGCTGATGAGCTCTGCATGGTCACCTACAGCTTGCCACGCTGGCCAAACAGGAAATGAGATTCAAAAGTTCGCGGTTCTTTTCCTGTCTACCTGGCCAGTGCATCTGAGTTGAGAGTGCTGTCCAGAGCGGTCACAATGGAACACTCTGGGATAGCTCCCGGAGGCCAATACCATCGAATTGTGTCCACAGTACCCCAAATTCAAGCCGGCAAGGCCGATTTAAGTGCTAATCCACTTGTCAGGGGTGGAGTAAGGCAATCGATTTTAAGAGCCCTTTAAGTCGAAATAAAGGGCTTCATCATGTGGACGGGTGCAGGTGTACATCGATTTAAGGCTGCTAAATTCGACCTAAAGTCCTAGTGTAGACCAGGGCTTAGAGTTAATACCACATTGTGCTAGGTCTGATCTTTTTGAAAGACTATTTCATCTAGTTAACATGTCAAAGATAATGTCCTGAATGTACTTTTTCAGAATTTTTGCCTCTTAACTGCATATTACTAAGCTATTAGGTGTTTGTCATACTGAATTTTGGGCAGTGATATTAACAAAATCAGGGGCAATGGAAATCATGACAAACATTATGAAAAGACGCTAAAATGTTGAGTATCATAACCTAATTACCTTTGCAGATCAGAGGACAGGCCTCTAAACTTACGAGTTTAAAAAAATGTTTTTGGGAAAGCCCAGAGCATGTTGGGTATTTAGCTACTGGTCCTTCTCTTTGCCACAACCATTTATATGTCTTGAATATTGTTTTCATTCCCCATTCTATCCCTCTCCTCCAAATGTGGTTGTAAAGTTTAAAGGTGATACCTTTCTGCCAAATTTTTTTTTAAATCTTCTCATCTACTGCCTTGCCAGTCCTTTGCTTGGGACCCCATCTGCAACTCCACCAGTCCTAGTTCTTTGTGTCTTTGCAGGGTTGTCACATTCACCTTCTGTCTGTCAGCCTTCACTGCAATGATATGATGGCTGTTTTATACTCTTGGTAAAATGCTCATTCACCCACATCCTTGTGCAATATTTGTGAGCATTAAAACAATCAGGAAGCTCACGGAATCCACACCATTCTGGACAATCCTTTATCCTTCTATTTTGGTACTAGGTCCACTTTCCCCCCCTCCCTCTTCCCGACTATTCCAGTGCTTGTTCCATTTCACTTCAGTATTATGGAAGCAACTCAAGTGTCACAAATGCTGAGTTGTGGTTTCACTGAATGACTGTATAAGATGTGCACAGAACCAGAAGTGTAAGAGCTTCAGATTCTTTATACAGATAAGCTTATGTACTTTCAGTAGACGACCCCTCTGTCTTGAGACCACTTTAACGTACTCCAAAAGTCTTCAGTAAAATTTGTTTGACCTGTACTTGGATACCATTTCTATTAGGTAAATGATTTTTAGTGGCCACTTACAGCAGTTTTCACTGTATCTTGTTTGTTAATTTCCTAATAATGATGGTTACAGTAATAATTTGTATGGCATGCTAATGAGCTGTTGGCATAAAGTTACATATGGTATACTCAAATAAAAATGTTATCAGTGACCATTTCAAGATGAATGATGAAGTTTGTCATTAGGGAATGCTCAGGCAGAAAACAGATACAATGGCTGCCATTCTTTAAAGACTTCAGGGTAACAGGGCTGGAGCCAGATTATACTGCAAATACTAAATTGGACACTATAAAATTCCTTTAAGAATTAGTGTCTTTATCATTTTGCGTAAGCCGCATGAATGGCCCTGAAGTAAAATTTTGTACAAGTTCCCTAATCTACTGATCAAATCATTTTGTGTGCAAGCAATATAAAATAATGGTACATACTGTTGTGTGCATAACTGAGCTATAAACCTTTGCTCTCTGTTGTGCGAGGGATTGAATTTGCAATCCTTGATTCAAGGCAGTGCTCTTCTTTTTTATATCCTTCCCACTTGGTTGGCTGAGCCCCAGCACAGTTTGTTCTTTAAGCAAGCATTGGGAGCTATAACCATTAACCTTTTTAAAGCAGTATTTTAACATGTCATGAGTTTAGATATCTTGCTTCTTTTTGCTGTTAACCTTTCTGATGGGACAGCGCAAGGTGTTTTGCTTGCTTCAGCATGTCAGTGACTTCACAGTCATTTTCACCTCTTCCCCATTTGCAGCTATTATATTTCATTACTAGAAGGGTGAAGGAAGGTTGGGGCAGAGAGGGGAAAGCTGTTCATGTTATACCTTCCAACTATCAATGCAGGCAGCTAAATGTAGCCCCTCGGTCGAAAAGAAGAAATAAAATGAGCATATTTAGTTGGGGACAGGAATTGTTCCTTCTGTCAAGCTTTCAGTATATCACTGAAAAACATTGCTTGGTCTTCAGTAGTAGACTTTAATTGTCAACTATATATGATAAGGTGGTATAACTGACGCTTTCAAAACAAAGCTTTTTATCTAGGGCCAACATCAGTGAAAGGTTCAGTTATTCTTGCTTTACTGAGCATGAAATGGAATTGAAAGACAATATTAAATGGGTTATTAAACTTAAGAAATGGTGTCTTGTGATCTTTCCCTACAGCTCCTCTTCTTGCTTTCATAAATAATCTGCATGGCATATTCCCCTTGGAACTGGTCATTTGTATGGCCTTTAGATTTCAAGAAATGTTAGCATTGCAATTATTCAATAGTCATTTTATGATCAACTAAAACTATGGTCCCTCAGGGATGCAAACTCCTTTTGTCTGGTTATCTCCATCCCATAGGCGTGCATGCGCATAATGCACAAAATACAAACCTATCTTGGAGAGTGAATATTTTTTGCACAGTCAGGAAAAAAAAGCCCAGAAAGCAAGTGGAATTTTGTTTTTGCAAAGCATGCTTTTTTCTTAACTATAACTTCTGGTCTCTTCAATTCCTGACTCTTTTGTCCATTTCACAAAACATAGGTTTAACTTGCACTATTGTCTAATTAGAACAGCTTTAGTGTGCTTCATATAAATGTAGTTCCTGAAAATTAACCATAAATGACAACTGAGTACCATAGCTCATATTCAGCTTCATAGGAATTTTACCTGAGCCTTTTCTCAACAAGGGCCTAATCCAAAGGCCACTGAAGTCAAACAGAGTCTTTCCATGGGCTTCAGCTGGTTTGGGATCAGCTCCAAGGGAGCTGAAGGAAAGCACAGTAATATTGTTGGATTCTTTAAACTTTTCTAGCATGTTTATTCAGAATGTCTAGTGACTGGAAAGAGTTGGAACATTAAACAAAAGTCATTGATCTTAGGGGCATTTGTCAACTAAAGGTAACAATTGGTCAAGTAGGCCAGTTAACTAGAAGATGAGCAGAAGTCTGGTGCCCAGTAATCCAACTGAATAACCACCACTTGCACCACATATAACCAAATTAGCCGTTGCCTAATTTATGATAGACAGACAATATCTCTCAATACAATTTCAGTAGTATTGTGAGCATGAAGCAATATAAGAAATGACAGTGTGCCTAATTGCCAAAGGAAGGGCGGGAAGTGGGAGATGAAGCATTAGTCATCATGCCCTTGACTATAATTGGTTGATAACCTATTTGTGCGTACCATATTTCTGTGTACCATATTTCCTGCCAAAATACAAGAAAAATGTATTGCAAACATTTTTCCTTTTTCCATATAGTGCAAGAAAGCCGTTGGAAGATGTTTTTGAAAAGGAAAAGATGGTACACAGTAGAAACATAATCACGATCAGTTAGACTTTGTCTTTATGCATTTTGACAGAATGTGTAACTTGTAATTCGGATTTGTTCAATGAAAACTGAGCAATTCCGACTGCAAGATGCTTGAGGACTGTTTTAAGGAGTGTGACTATTGATGTAAATGTCTGATGAGAGAGATTTAAGATTTAATTTTTTTAGAAACACTTGTCTTTTCAAAAATTCAAGAAAGCATTTGCCTAGAGTTAATATTCACAGTGAATCACTTAGACTAAATGATACACTGTCAGTTTTATGTTGTGCTAGCATCCTGATGCTCTGATCTGGATTGGAGCCCCATTGTGCAAGATATGGTACTGCACAAACAAAAGAATATGCAGTTCCAGCCCTGCAAAAACTTGATAACTCAACCGTCAACGTAGTTAAAATATCCAGTGCAGGACTATGTTGTGTTCTCCCTGGACAATAAGGAAACAAAATGTGAAGCAGCTGTCTCAAGTGCAGGATAAAAGGGCATCATACCATCTTGAAGCTGAGACAGGGAAAGGAACATAAATCTAGTGCCAGAAGATGAGAAACAGTAAGCTAGAATATTAAATGTTTTTAGAAATAATTTAAGGTTGAGTGTTACCAAGGCTCATAAATTAATTCTATACAGCAAATTAGGTGGAGAGAGCAAGGGTGGTAGGTTTCCCTACAGGCAATCTCTTTGCCATCCCAAAAGCTAAGTCCTAGAAATGCCACTGATGAGAGTGGCAATTTTTACTGGTCAAATTATACTACCCATTGCCAGAGGATAAGCATGTTTCTAAACAGACAACCCCCACTTTAAAAGAACAGATAGTCAAATTCAGTCTTTCTGTGTTAATTTTGGAAGCTTCATATAAATTAAGGAGATAAAAAAAATTGTAATCCTGGAAGCTCTGGCAAGCAACAAACAAAAAAAGAAAACTGAAGATGGAACTGCAACATTCTATTATAAATAGCCTCCGAGCCAGAACACATTTGAATGGAATTAAAGATATTTATCAGCAGTCTCAGCTGTAAGGATTTCAGTTTCATCTAATGATTTGCTTTTCTATGTGGCTGTCTGGACACGAAGAGACCAGTTCTGTGCCTCAGCTTTATGTCAAGATTTTCAAAATTCATAGCCAAAATCCCCAGAAGCACTAAAATAATCATTAAAAAAATAACCTCCACTGGAAAATAGTAATATGTCAGCCGAAAGTAAAACTAAATAAAAACTCATGGTGAGGTGCTGCTGTTCAGGCAGATACTATAGTTGTAATATCTTAAAAGGGTCAAAGCCATGAAATTTGGAACCACTTTGAAACTAGGGTTCAAAAATCTTCAGAATCAAGGCTTTTAAATTTACATTTGGAATCCGAACTCGACCCAAATGTCCCCAAAATTGGGTGGTGGGTTGTTTTTTTTTTGTTTGTTATCTGGGGTTTTGGTTCAAGCCCAACAACAGGGCCTGCAACATTTAAATATACCATATCTAGAACTATATTTAAATACTGTATGCACTGTTCTTGTAAAAGGTTTCAGATCCTCAGCTGGTGTAAGTTGGAGCTATGACAGTTTACACCAGCTGAGGATTTGCCCCTAGGATTGCTGCTGCTTCTTTATGGGCATTTGAAAATAGGTCTTTTTCTCGTGGAATGCCTAGAATTCACTTTGCATTCTTACTCTGAATCTTCCCTATTCCTCACTGAAACCCCCTGAAGTCTGGAAGTCAAGAGCCACAGACAGTGGGGTTTCATATGAGACTCTTTTATTTTAAATGTTAACACAGAAAAAGGGGCCAGTACAGCTAAGTAAAAAATGAGCAGGTGTACTCCTCCCTCCCAGCTAGCTCAATCCATTTTCGTACTGAAAAGGAAAACACCATACTTTTCTTGGCTACTAATCAATGCCTGTATTACCAACATGGTGTGTGGTTACCAGTTTATGGCTTGTGGTTTAAGGTTTTCACATAGAACAAGCATGCCCACACACTCCCTGAAATGAAAATCATGTTTTGTGGTTGGAGGTTCTTATTGTTCAGGCATTCCCTCAACAGCTGTTTTTTTTAAAAACCTCTTTAACTGTCACCAACACAAGGTTCATTGTTCTCGCTGCCTCATGCTCTCTTAGGCTATGTCTATGCTACCCACCACTGCTGGTGGTCTGTAGGGTATGTGTAGCTACACACCGCAGTGAAAAGCCTCTTGAGTCCACGCTACAACGTGTAGCTACACATCAGTGAAAGGCTCTGGCAGTGGGGAGACAGCAGGGAAAAGGATCCACAGCTCCCCCTGCCAGAGCTTTTCCCCAGAGAGGGGAGCCGGTAGCCTTTCCTGCTGCTGCCCCACTGCTGGAGTCTCTCTGTGACAAGCAAAGGCTCTGCAGCGGAGAGCTGCCCGAGGCCTGTCCCCAATGCCTCCCATCTGCCAAAGCCTCCCTCCCTCCCCCCACAGCCCCCAGAGAGAGGCTCCAGCAGTGGGGAGGCAGTGGGATACTACACTGCTAAAAATAGCATGGCTTGGGCCAGTAGAAAGTCAGAAAAGGTAGGTACTCACATACATACCCACAACCTTCAGTCATGTCTTCACTCTACTTGATTAAGCTATACCTCACTGGCTCCACCGTGCTTGGGGGTGCTATGGAGGTACGTACGCTACACACCATTGAAAGAAGCAGGCAGTATAGATGCACCTTTAGTCCCTGTGCGTCTAGGACCTATCAGATAGCATGTTGGGTGGTGCAATATTCTGCTGTGGGGACACCTGGGTTTGAGGGTCTACTCCAGCTATCACACACTGAGGCAATCAAGAGAAACTGGGATCATTTTGGGGTGATTCCCATCCGCCTCCAAGAAGTCTCTGTGCACATGTTTTGCGCCACTCACATGTAACTTACTGGGGGGTCAGTACATCAGGGCACATTGCTTTTCAAAGGAAACAATCAGTTCTTCAATCTGCAAGGTTTGCACAGCTTGAGCATCAGGGAGATGGAGGGAATTTATACTGAAAAAAATGGTAACACAGATGGAGAGGTAGGTGAATGCCCTATGATTTTGTGTAATAATACTTTGCACTACTGCAGCACCTTCCACCCCAGGATCTCGAAGAACTTAACATTAATGAATTACAACACCCCCTCTGAGGAAGTAGTATTATCCCTGTATTATGGAGGGAAAAACTGAACCACAGAGATAAGTGACTTACTCAGAGTCACATGCAGCGATTCTGTGGTGTATCTGAGAACTGAACACAGATTTTTTTTGGCGCTTAGTTCTATGCTCTAGCTAACAGACTGTTTTCCTTGGTGCTTACGCAAGCCATCTATCACAGGAGGCAATATGAGTAACATTAACATGATTATGCCCGTACCTAGTCTGAACATATACTCTGGCAGGAGAGCCTCAGGCTCCAGTACTGGAAGATACTGTTTGGGGTGAAGGGGGCATCATAACTGCACACTGTTTTGCAGGTTTAGACAGTATCCAAAAAGGAGCAGAATAACCCCTTCAATCCGTCCTGCTTACTGCGCTCCGTTAATAGGTGCTGCTGCTGCCGCCGTGGTCTGCTGTGGTGTCAGAACCAGCTCCGTCCAAGTAGCTCTGAACGTGAGGGAAAGGGTCTTCTTTCAATTTAAAGCTACTTCTAAGTTCGCTGACGTTTTGCTCAATGCCTGTTCCTAAAATATAACAAGGCCCCTTTCCTCTGAAGCAAGGTGTGTGGTTTTAACTGGCTTTTTTTTCCCAGGGTGACCTGAGGTTAAGACTTTTCAGGGTAATGACATCTGGATCGGGGTAGACACATGCATTTTTTTCCAGTTCATTTTAAGATTCAGCCCTATAAACTATTTCTGCTGGCTAGCTGGAAGGAAGGGAATGTAAAGTGAAATTAGCTTTGTGTATTCAGGGGTCAGGGCAAGATCTCCATTACAGACTGGTGCCAAACTCCCTGGTAAAAAATACTTATCCAGCCAGTGCTTCTTGTGCTATGGATGTAATCCATGCTCATCATAAACCAGAAAAAGAAATGTCAGAAGTTTGCTTATATCAAAGAGTCCCTGAAATCCAAACCCATATGTTTATTAAGATGTACACCCCTGTTGCTAAGACCACCTTGTATTGCCTTGAACTGCAAAGAAAAGACATGCAATGATAGAGTGAAGGGGGTTGTTTTATTTATTTTATTTCATGTTTTGTACCTGAGTTTAGTCTCAGTCTGGCTCCTAAATAGAATAATCAATGCCATTATCTCCTCCATCCTTATCTAAATCACATCAGGATTCTGCAGTAGATCAATAGCTATAACAAAGAAGGCCAGTGCTTTCATTCCACTGGGACTCATTACTTTGCTGCCTAAGATCTGGGTATAGATTCTCAGTAAGGTTATCTAGTGTTCCATAGTAGTTAACAGCAACTGTCAGTTATTAATGCTGCACTGCAACTTTACCTTTACAGTACTGTGACTGATAACAGGACATGTCTGTAACAAAATAATGCTCTGCTATCCCCCTCACCGCCCGTTCTTTTTTCTTTTCTTTCTCTCCCCTCCTTTCTCAGTTCTATTCTAAAGTGGCATGTCCAGCAATCTAAAATGTTTGGGCCTTCTCATTGAGATTCTTAGCAAGTGCAGGTTTGCTTTTAAACAGACTAACATCTGCTGCAGTATTACAAAGACTAATTAAAATAAATTCAGATCCTAAATTAGTCCTTTCAGTGGCATTTATTACACAAGCCACTGGGTGATAAAGTATATACTATGTAAGCTGAAGAGAAAAGTGGTATTTTGATTGTTTTTAACAGGCCAATCCAAAAAAAAATTCACATTTGCAAAACAGCATCTTTCAACAAAGCTCATCATAAATTCCACAGCATTTTTCTCTCTCAATATTTTTTAAATAAGCTTTTGTGAAAAAGACCCTGTTTTTCACATCAGTATGGACAGCTCTCCTAATCCATCTTGTCAAAAATAGACAGCCAATTTGCAAGGGCTAGGTAAATGGTATGACAGACAATTCACACGTCAAGTCATCAAATCCTCAGAGGGATGGTTAGCAGCTAATGTAATCACTTCACCTTGTAGAGTGTTATACCCTCTGTGTAACTATAGATTCTCCTATGTGTTGTAGTTCTGATCGCAGGAGCAAGTCTGGAGTATGGCAGGAGGAAAGAACACATTTCCATGTGTTAATTACTGGGGAAAAGCCAAGCAAGAGCATTTTGTGTAGATAGAGCACTTTGGAAGTTTACACTGAATGTACATACACGCTGATGGCAAGGATCATATTAGTTCAGTGGTTTTCAAACTTTTTTTCTGGTGGCCCAGTTGAAGAAAATTATTGATGCCCGCCACCCAGTGGAGCTGGGGATGAGGGCTTTGGGATGTGTGAGGGGCTCAGAGCTGAGGCAGAGGGTTGGAGTGCGGGGGTGAAGGCTGCGGGGTGGGGCTGAGAATGAGGGGTTCAGAGTATGGGAAGGGGCTCTGGGCTCGGGGAGAGGGTTAGGGTTCAGGAGAGGGTCAGGGCTCTGGGCTGGGGGTGCAGACTCAGGGTGGGGATGGGGATGAGGAGTTTGGGGTACAGGAAGTGGCTCTGGGTTTGGGGGGGGATCAGGGCTGCGGCAGGGGATTGGGGCACGGGGTTGGTGCATGGGCTTACCTTGGGTGGCTCCTGGTCAGCGGCACAGCAGGGGTGCTAAGGCAGGCTTCCTGCCTGTCCTGGCACCACAGACCGCACTGCACCCCAGAAGCGGCCAGTAGCAGGTCCGGCTCCTAGGCAGAGGTACACAAGCGGCTCCGCACGGCTCTCGCCTGCAGGCACCGCCCCCCTTCCCCAGCTCCCATTGGCCTGGGACTGGCCAATGGGAGTGTGGAGCCGGTGCTCAGGGTGGGGGCAGCGCGTGGAGCCCCGTGACCCCCCCGCCTAGGAGCTGAACCTGCTGCTGGCCACTTCCAGTGTGCAGCACATTGTCAGAAGAGGTAGAGACTAGCCTGCCTTAGCCAGGCAGCACTGCCGATGGGACTTTTAACGGCCCACTTGCCAATGCTGACCAGAGCTGCCGCGACCCAGTGCCTTACATTCTGCAACCCAGTACTGGGTTGTAACCCGCAGTTTGAAAACCACTGTATTAGTTCATTTCCTTATCTATTTCAGTGAACTAGAAGACAGGAAAAGGTATATAAACAATAGTGTCACTATTTCTAACCAAAGAAAATGAAATGAATGAAAATGACTGGAGAGCAGTTGTGAAACCACAGTTCTAAGCTGCAGAATCAAAGCAAAATGTTTATTTAGAAAACGCTGAGCCTGACCTGCATTCATTGAAATCACTGGGAATTTTGCCATTGATATAAGTAGGAGCAGGATCAGCCCACATTCTGTCCTTAGCTGCTGAACTACTAAAGCATTAAGTGACTTCACTATTGTATTCCTTTTCAGATAGTATGATGTTTCATACCTTTAAATTATGAACTGCCATGTGTACCATATTTTAAGTCCCTCCACTGTTCAGCCTTCTGTCTTAAAAAGTAAGGAGAGACTAATATTGAATAACTTAGTGCTGTTTGTGGTACTGTTTATTTTCACATCCGTAGATTATTCTTTTAACAGTTCTTTGTTAACATTTCCATGTGAACATGAATAATTGTGTTTGTTGAAAACTGGCAGCTGTCCGAAGCCACAACTTCCCCTTCCCAAATTCAACCAGATAGAGCAGAAAAAGAAATGTTTGGACTTATCCTCAGATTGTTTTTTGTTTTTTTTTTAATATACATCAGAACGCTCGGGTGCTTAATGATGTGTGAGCATTCCTTTCCACTGGCTGCACAGCATTTGAAGTGCAAGACACGTTGGCATCAGCCATCCCTGGTTGTATTTCTTTACACATTTTAAGTGCTTTTGTTAGACATTTTTTCTCTAAAGATTCGAAGGTCTTTTTTTCTAATTAATCACTTGGCACCTGTCCTGGAATTGAAAGATGTTGCATGCCTTCCAGTGGTTGGGAAACAAATTAGTTAGAAAGAGCTTGCATTTTGTGTGTGTGTGTGTGTACTTGTTTGACTACCACAGTAGTGTTTATTCGAGATTAATATATAACTTTCAGAAATGTTTTTCAGTAGTTCTCTCCCCAACTGCTTCATTTTCCCTATATAACAGCAAAGTGTAGAGCAACGTGTAAAGCCTGAGTTGCTGATAAAAGACCTGAATCTCTGAAAAAGGCATACATTAGGCAACTCAGCACAAATATTTGAGTGTTCGCTTTTACCCTGTCTGTCCCCCGGTTATAATAGACAGTTCAAGGAGTTGCCAGCGGCACTGCAGGGAGGCTTGTGGAAAATCCAGACTGGATTGTGGTTGGTATTAAATTAAAACCAAAAAAACTAAAAATAAGTGAACTGCTGTGTAACCTCACAGCAGCAGACAACTTAAAAAAAAAACAGAAAGAAATTGAAAGAAAGAGATGACTGCTACAAAAGTGGCTGAAGCTGGCTTGAATTAAAAAGCCCAAAGGAAATAGAGATGTCTGTCTTTGAATTTCTGGAAGGTGCAGGGTTGAGGTTTCCTTGATAGGTTTTCAGCGTAATAAATAAAAAGACTCACATCTGAGTTCACTTCCTGCAATCTGTCTAGGAAAAAAAACCCTAACAGGTTGTTAAATTCTGAGTAGGCTGATGCTGTAACCTCTGTATGTTATTTTTAGCTCTGTCAGCTTGGTGACATTAAAATTCCATCGCACCTGGTGATGAAAAGCCTAGATCTCTTGAAGCTCACCATTACCTACTTTGGTTTGTGAACTTCATGAGCATTTCTCTGTGGTTTTAGGAAGCTTTCTATGTGCTAATGGAAATAGCTTTATATCTGTGCATCTATCATTGTCTCTACTCTACTATTGCTCTTATTGTTCTTAGGGACCAAGGAGGGCCCAAAGCAAACTGCCTTTAAATCAAAGTATGATTGTTAACTAACATGAGCCATACATCTTTGCCATCTAAAATTGAGAAGCTACATTAACTGTAAACCTTAACCTTTGGCAAGCTAAGAAATGAATGGTATTGAAATTCGGATCCAATCCTTCAAGAGCCCCTAAATATATAGTGGAAGTCCAGTGATGTTGCCCTTGGTCATTCAATTCACAGTGCCACCAAAAGCTCCTCCTATGTTGTGAAAATAAATAATGAGGAAAGGGGACAAATGCAAGCACAGGAGTTCTGAAGAGATGTTACACTTAGGTGATTAATGCCCATTTACAAAATTGGACTATTTACAAAATTGACCATGTAACTTAAAGGTTGTCAGAGTCAAAAGGAAATGTCCCTGCTGCTGGCACTTCTTTTATCCCTCATTACTCCCTCTCTACTCCATTGTTCCATAATTATGGCTGAGCTTTGCAGCAGGCTGATTTCAGGTGGTAGCAGTACCGTTGCTGTGTGCTCCCTCCTCCTCCAGCTCAGTGTGTTTTGCCGGGCTTGGAAGGTTAGAGGGAACAGAGAAGTTTCCATTTAAGGCTGAACCAGGGGTGAAAACCATTATAGGGAAGCTTCAGAGCACAACAGGAAGAAACTACCATAACTAGGAGTAATGGGATAAAATTGAGCAGAGGAAAATGTAGGTCATTTCCTGACAGTGAGATCTATTAGAATGTAGAATAGCCAAGTCTCTCAAGGGAAGTGGTCGAAGTCCAAGCACTTGTGTCATTTAAATTTACACTGGATACAGCACTCGATAATATATTATAATTGGGAATAATCTGGCAATGGCTTCAGGAAAGCTAAAATGACTGAATAGATCTCCTCCATCCTACTGACTGATTGGAGTGCCCTAGCTTGAGATTTCCTTGTAAATATTTTTTAATATGTTTTTAATAGAAAAAGTATTTGTAAACATTTTTTTTAATTGGGACTTTTTTGTACTGCTCTACCTGTGAAGTCAGGCTCCCTTAGTTGTGCAAGACACAGAGAGAAGGAAATTTCAACTAACACATTTAAAGTCTCTCTAAACATGCCCTAGCACTGATTACTTTATATAAAAATGCAATGGACTTAAGGTCTGATCTTAGGATTTCCAAAGTTAGAACCAAGTGCCATGTGTGTTCAATGGGAAATCTGGACTCTGCTTTCCAAAAGTGTAAAAGCTCCCGTTTCTAGTCTTCAAGAGCTGTAAGATACTGAACGATAAACATTTCTGGAAGGTGCAGGTGTGAGGTTTCCTTGATAGGTTTTCAGCATAATAAATAAAATGACTCACATTATTTTGTGTAGGGGTGATAAACATGTCACTGCCATACTGAATATTGTCCCTCCTGCATCTCAGGCCAGTGTAGTTTTTTTTGAGGGGAAACACTTTTTGGTGTTTTGGTGTCTATAAGAGACTTGGCCTTTTTCTCGCCTCAAACTCTGGGCTCTCTCTTAGGTACCCCATCACCATAATATCTGAGGGCCTCACAATCTTTAAAATATTAGTCCTTCAGCACACCTGTGAGGTAGGCAAGTGCTATCTTTCACAATCACCAGCTGCCCTGCTGTCCTCTCTCTGCATTTCTCTGGACCCCCAAAGGTGACAGGCTTTGAGCTTTCACTTCTCCTGCGATTCTCCCTCTCTGAGACTAGGACTTGGGTTCCCATCACTAGTGTTCTAACTGTGATTATATCAGCAGGTTCAACTTAGTTTCAGTACCTGCAGTTTTGCTCTTTGGGAGCTGTGACCAGTGATACAGACGGTGACCATACACCTCTTTCAAAAAAAGATATTGTTCTTAACAATAGGAGCACTGCATAGCATAAAAGAATAAGGGTTTTAAACCAGAGGTGGGCAAACTACAGCCTGCAGGACCATCCTGCCCGGCCCCTGAGCTCCTGGCCGGGGAGGCTAGTTCTGGCCCCTCGCCTGCTGTTTCCCCGCACCTGCAGCCTCAGCTCACTGTGCCGGTGGCACTCTGGCCCACCGCTCCTGTTGGGCAGTGCGGACAGTGTGGTTGGCTCCGGCCAGGCGGTGGGGCTGAGAGCTCCTGCTGCTCTGAGCAGCTTGGTAAGGGGGCAGGGGGTTGGATAAGGGGCAGGGGGTCCCAGGGGCAGTCATGGGACATGGAGCTGTTGGATGGTGCAGAGGTTCGGGGGGGGCAGTTAGGGGACAGGGAGCAGGGAGGGTTGGATAGGGGGTGGAGTCCCGGGGGGCAGTTAGGGGTGGGGGATCCCAGGACGGGGCAGTCAGGGGACAAGGAGCGGGAGGGTTGGATGGGTCCGGAGTTCTGAGGGGGGCAGTCACGGCGTGGGAAGTGGGAGGGGGCGGATATGGGGCGGGGGACAGGCTGTTTTGGGAGGCATAGCCTTCCCTACCCGGCCCTCCATACAGTTTCACAAAGCTGATGTGGCCCTCGGGGCAAAAACATTTGCCTACCTCTATTTTAAACAGTCTGCATGCAGGCATCATAGCTAGAGCTTACTGTCACCCACAGTGTTAGTCAGGCAGCCCAACTTCTTCAGACTCCCTCCTCAGTGCTTCTCACTGTCTCCCAAACGACCCCTGACAAACGGCCTTTCCTCTCTTGAGCGAGAAATAAGCACTCAGATGCTGTGGTGATGAGCTCAGGGTAAAAATCCTATATAGAATAGAATTTAACTCTTTAATGTCCTTTTGATCTTAAGCCCGCAGCCCTGGCAAAATAAGCTTTCTATCTTTGCTGAAGCCATTGCAGTTGGACCATTCCCAGTTAGTAGCCCTGCCATTGTTCTCTTAATGACCCTTAACGTGTTTTCCCAGGAACTATCTTATCTCATTGTTTTTCCGAGCAGCTCCCTTGACTCGGGTGTGGTCTACACTAGGATTTACCTCAGTATAGCTGTATCTCTCAGGGGTGTGAAAAATCCACCCCCCTGAGAGATGTAGCTATATCGACCTAACCCCTGCTGTAGACAGTGCTAGGCTGATGGAAGAGTTCTTCTGTTGACCTAGCTACTGCATCTTGGGAAAGTGGATTACCTACGCCACCGGGAGTATCCCTCCTGTCGGTATAGGTGGTGTCTACACTGAAGCATAACAGTGGCACAGCTATGGCGGTGCATTTGTACTGGGCTGTGCCACTCCCCAGGTGGGTTCCCTAATCACTAGGCTATGGGATATTCTGATGTGGAGGCTCTCTCAATCTTTCCTGTTAACGTTGCTGAGATAGATGATCCCAGTTTAAATCCCTTCTCCTTAGGTGGAGGGGGGCTTGAACTGGGGAGTCTCCCACATCCCAGGTGAGTCCTCTAATCACTGAACTAAAAGTTCTGAGGGAGCTACTCCCCTGCCTGAGCCTTTTTGTTTAAGTTCACCTCTAGGGACCGATTCAGTAGGTGAACTCTGAGCCCACTTACCAAATTGGGCCCCAGATATGAGTTGGGTGGTGGAATGCCTATTTCCCCCTGGTTCAAGCATCACTCTGGAGTTTAGGCTTCTGGACGCCTAGCATGCGGCTGCAGTGTGCACATTTGAAAGGAGAAACTTAGGCATCTACCGCACATTAACTGCAAAAATTTGGGCACTGAGTGACTTTGAGAACCTACAGGGCTTGTGGCAGCTGAGTGGGGTTTTAATGAATACCAGTGGGGCCTGATTCTAAGATTTAGGTGTCTAAACAAGCAGTTAAGTCCTTTTGTGAATCTTGCCTTAGGTGCCTAAGTGACTTGCCCAAGGTCATACAGGAAATGCATGTCAAAGCAGGGTATTGAGGTTTCCCAAGACAGGGGCCAATGCCCTAACCGCTGGGCTGTCCTTTGTCTCACCCTGAAGTTCTTCTTCAGATCGCTTCTGTTCCTAGGACTCCTAATTCTGCAGCTCCCCTTTTTCTTCTCCCTCCCCCTTCAATTTGTTGAAGATCACATGCTGCACTATTCCAGGACGTGTCTCTGTGAACCAGATATTCTTTGGTGCCAACTAGCACAGGGCACAGCGGGTGCATAGGGTTTTACAGGGATCTCCCGATATCTGCATAAAGAGTGACGTGAATTCTCTACCAAGAGCCAGTAGCTCACTCGTCATTATAATCATTGTGAAATGTATGTAGAGATAATATTTAAGGAATTGTATATTTTTACTAAAAATTATGTTCTTAATGTCTTTGAGTTAAGGCAAGTCACCAGGAGGTGATGTACCCTGGACATGTTCCTTTCAGGCAGGAGGTAACTGACACCTCTCTCTCTCTATCGGGCCATTAGCATATTGTCTGCCTCACTCTGTATGCCTATTTGCCTAGCGAGGCACAGGCTAAATAAGAGATTGTGAAAGCTACAAGGGAGAAAATCTGCAGGAAGAAATAAACAACAAGAGGTGTCCTGTTTCTGAATAAAATGATTGTTCTGGTATATCCTGAAGTGCCAAGGAACACAATGAATCCTTCACCTAGGAGGCAAACGGACACAGCATGTCTGTCTCATGATAGGAGTATCACAGCGAAACCTTGCTATAAAGCGTTGCCGGACTTTGGGTGAGCATTGCTGTACAAGACAGGAAAGGATCTAGTTAGTTAAGTCTGGGCTCTAGAATGTGTTATAATGTAGCCATTTGTTTCCACTACTTTACTCTCTCTGCTTTTACAAATAAACTTGATTTCACTATACACACATCTGAGTGCAGTATGTGAATCTGAGGTGAAACTGGTAAGCTGGGGTGTACTGTTTTTTTGGAAGCAGCGAATCTGTGAATACTGCAAGCATCCAGTGGAATAGGGGTTAGACGCTCCAGGGCGGTGCTCAGGGATTGTAGTGTGCCTATTGCTAACCCATGGAGTAAGAGCAGGGCCTGTGAGGCTTAGAGGGCAGTGCTTATGTTGCCAGTGGAGTTGGGGATCTGACCCATAGTAGGCACAGAGAAAGCTTCCTCACACTAAGGTCGGGTGGTAGCAAGATGCCTCATAACCCTGGGTATCCCCAGAAAGCATCACAGCCTCCCTCATGGCTCCAAATACATGTATTATAAGAAGATCAGGATCAGATTTCCCATTGCTCTGCACTTTGTTTAATCATTTACTCCAGTATGTGGTTGGGGGAGGGGAGATAAAGTGTATTAAATAATTACAGCAATGAGAATCTGGCCCAAAGTGTCAGCCGTCCCCATATTCTCCAGAAGCCATCGTTAACTGGCATGTTTTACATTGACATGGCAGAGCAGAGGCGGTCTTGAGGAAGGATTCTTGAAGGCGGTAAAGTGATTAGTTCAGAGGAGATATTTGCTGCATAAGAGGCCATGTCAAGGAAGGCACAGATTATATTTGTGTGAGAAGTTCACAAAAAAAGCAGAAAAACTGGTGTCATCGGAAGAGAAGAGGAGACAGGGAGAGGTGCGGTAAGAAAGAAGAGCAGACAAGTTGGGAGGGGGCAGAGTTCTGAAGGACCATGAAGAAGAGGACAAGAAGCTTGACCAGGGTCAGGACATTAGGCAAGGAAGTTGATGTAAATAGCTGTATTTTGAATGGCCTGAAGAGGCTAAAATGAGAGATGGTGGACAAGAGTTCTGGCGTGTGGGCAGAGAGGATTAGAAGAACCTATAACTGCTAAACACTTTTCTTTTTGAAATAAAATCTGTATTGCCTCACTGTGCATCTTGAGACATTCTCAGTTTGAAGATGTGGCTGATTTTTGGCTTTTGTGCCTTGAATTCACTATATTTCATTAATCACTTTCTTGATCAGATGCACTGTATGGGATTCAAGTGTCACATGTTATTTCACAGTTGTTATTTCAGATTAAACTATAGGCTGCAGAAAATGAAAATGGCATGCGTTTCCCCCCAGACTTGATATAATTTCATCTCCTAGCAGGCATTTGTGGAGCAACACTGCTTGCATAATAATGGACCTGATCTTATATTTTAAGTTATGAAGCCAAAATTTATTATCCTGCAGTCTTGCTGGCTTTAAAAAACAAAAGCTAAAGAAGAAAAAAAGGGGGAAAGAGAATGATTGCATTCAAAAGGGCCAAACTGGGGCTAATCTGTTATAAGGACCTTAACAGCCTCTAATGACTGGTAGTTACCAAGAGGCTAGTTATACTGTTTGCCCTTTAAATTTATTTTTAGCAAAAAACTCATTTGCATTTTTATTGTTCATTCCCTAAATCCAAAATGCTACATATTTTTCTTACCCCCTTCCCTTGAAAAGATTTGTAAATTATTTACATTTGTAAAATGTGCTTATCATTCATCTACAAGTGTATCCACAAAAATATACAGTGTAAGTTAAATAACCTATCAAAGATCAGCCCAATGTCAATTAAAGGGCTTGGCTAAGAATCTAATCAATGAAATCAATAAAATTCCTACTCTGAAGAATCTCAAACTTCATATAATGGCCTGTACAAATAAATGGGCCTTTGCACTCTGCCTGGAAAGTGAGCAGGCTTTGGATCTTTCTAATTTGTGAGGAGAGTTAGCTCCAAAGTCTCAGATGTTCCTGTCAATAGCACCTAGATGTTTCTATATGGAGAGTGTTAGTTTGGACATCCAGCAGATCTCAGTTGTTGGGGTAATATATAAAGTCCTTTTTTGGTGTGAGCATTTTGGTGGCAGAGATCATATTGTTCACTGCATAGAAAATGTGGTTTGCCATTTTGAAGGAGATGGCATCCATAAATGGGAAGAGCATTCTGCACCCAGAATGCTACAGTGTCTCTTAGTTATTTGAAGTGGCATCTATTATAGGGAACTTTTTAATGCTTAGTTTTGTTTGCTTCTTTGCAGCCCCAGCAAGGTTTCATGCTCAACTGGCAGTTCTAACTTGGTGTGTTCTTTAGTTTGTTTCTCTGTGTATCTGTGTGTCTCTCTGTCTGTGTGTGTGTGTCTCTCTCTCTCTATATATATCAGTGAGTAAAGTCCCTCCTGCAGTTGCTCCAAAGGAAAAGCCCTGCTCCTCAGTGGGCAAACCCAGTAATATTCTTGTGCAGGAAGAACTGCTTTTTAAAGGACAGTAATAGTCATTTAAGAACACAAGCATGTGAGTTGCACCGAAATTGTTGTTTATTATTTCTATTACACTAGCACCTAAAAGGCCTCAATCGAGGCTCAGGGCCCCATTGTGAAAGACAGTGTACAGCTGTGAAATACAAAGATAGTCCCTATTCCCAAAATCATACAATCTAGGTGAAAGATAAAAGTTCTAAAAATATAAATATTCTGGTGTCCGTCAAAAAACGATACTGATTGTGATATAACATTTGGGCTGGGACATGCTTTACCAGATAGTATAAAAACCTATATTTTCCATATTATTCCTTGCAAACCACTTTCCATGAGGGACCAATAAGAGCTTGTGATTCCACTGGTGGTAGTGGCATTTGAACTATGGAGATGACTAGTAGATTCAAATCATTGTCCACTCATGCCTTTGAGGCAGTAGTCTTTCCATGCCAGATTTGCCATACAGATGAGAAAAACAGCTAGCAACCTGTTATATGAAAACCTTTAAACATCTTTCATGGTTACTAGCTATGATATGATGTGATTCACTTCAGTACATAGTGACTGAATATGTAAAATTATTCGATGCCCCGGACTCCTATTAACTAGTTAAAACTGAAAGTAGATTTTATAGTTTGCAAAATTCTAGATGTGAAAATGCTGAGGCTTGCTGAGTCTCTGCCTGTGAAGTTTTAACAAAGAATGGAAAGAGGCTTTGATTCTCTGGGAAGCCAGTTTTCAGAGTTGTGAGGGCCCATAGAATGTGTGCATATCACTTGATATACTTGTGACTTTATACTAGGGTGGGGAGCCACACTACCAGTATTGAAGCTGCAAAACAACTCAAATAGCTGGTCATAATACATTTAGCAAATGAAAGTGCAAACCACAGAAAAATATAGAGAGAAGAGAAAAATACATTGCCTAGTTGGGAAATTTATTGAATGTTAGAGCCAAAGAATAATTTAGGGAAGACATGTCCATGGCTTTTCCTCCGCTGTATAATTAAATCATTGGTGCAGATGTGCAGTCTAACCAAGGCTGTGGCCTAATCTGAATTCCTGGCAGAGAACAAATATCTACAGTGCACTTACTGGAGATAGAAATGGATTAGGATGGTTTTGAAGATGGATTTTCAGGATGCCTTTTCTCTGATAACAAAACTGAAAGAAAATTTAGTTATCTAAAGTTGTCTAGGTGCAGCTTCTCACCAGTCATTCAGTGATCCATGTCTGCACTTATTTTTTGTTTTTTGATCCTTAGAACCTTACGTCTTACACTGTATATTGAATTGAACTATCTGTGTTGGCTAAGCTACAGCTAAAGTAGCTATCTATTTAGCTAAAATAGATAGAGACAGATGGCTATTTTAGAAAGCTAGCTTGGGTAGATAGATAGTTATCCACGATATTTCTCTAAGCTGTCTATTTTAGCTATCTACTTCTGTATATTTATACCACACTCATCACCCTAGTAGCTGAACACCTATCAATTTAGAGTTACGAATCCAGTCTGAATCTCATTTCTAATGTGGATGGTTTGCTGGCTAACTTGTACTCTCTTTACGAGAGGGAGAGAAGATGTAACAATCTCCAACCAGGCTTTGTTTCTTCCTTCCCAGTATATTATATATGAGCCTGACCCAAAAACCACTGAAGAGAATAGAAAGGCCCCCGTTTGGATCAGGCCTGGTGTAGAGATGTTTTGTTTGTTTTGTTCCAAGTTCATTTCTAACAAAAATGGCCTTATTCTGAAAATGAACATTTTTACAGTAATGTCTAGTTTCCAGTTTTTCAATAACAAAAAACCTCCCCACAAAATAGTTTTGGATTTGAAACCAAAAATTACATTTTGTGGTTTCTTCCCCCTTTCTCCTCCGCTCCTTTTTTCTCTTTCCCCCATTTTACCCTTATTTCCTTTTTTCCATTTTGCCAGTGAAAAGTGGGTGTGGAAAAGAGAGAGAGAGCGCAGAATTTTTTTTTTTAATTAATAGAAAATTTCAAAAAAGTTGGAATATTTAGTGACACAGATTTATCATTTTATAACCCTGTTCTAGTCCTGTATCTTTGAAGAAAGTGAGGGTGCAGAAGTTCCTGAGGTAGTTTGTGACTCTGTGCAGTGTTTTTCTCCTGTAATGCAAAAGAACGCAATTAGTCATTTCAATATCTGTACCAAGGTTGTTATGAGTCCAGTGTGTTTCACCTCAGCGGATGCTTCCCTCTCTAAGGAAGAATGAGAGGTGGCCTTAGAGTCTTCATGGAGTCTTCACACAAAATCATGAGGATTGACTTAAGGGGCAACAGCACATGGTACCTTCCGAGACTCTCCACCCGAAGTTGTGGAAACAAAAAATTCAAATTGGATCTTGTATCCTCAATAATCCTGCTCCTGCAACTAAAGCTACGGAAGGGTTTCTGTCCTCCAAGAGAATAGCTATTCATGCCAGGGTTTTCTCCTTGATCTCTTATCTTTAGGAAAATCCTGACTCTGCATTTATTCATCTAGTGCATTTACACTTCACAGACATCTAAAAAAGAAACAGATCTCGTGGGCAGCTATAATAAAGGGACCTTCCAGTAGTGTCAGGTAATGACAACAGTAATATCCTCAAGAGGGCAATACAGTTTTCATAGTGCTCTTGATAATAAGATTTATAATGCTGCTAGAAAAACTCAGGCTGCTCGGAGACATGGTAAAATCGTAATGAATGCTGGTCTCCTGAAGTGGGAATTCTACAAGTCAACCCAGATGCCAAGAGATTCTTGTTCTGAAAGTGAATCAGGTCTTCATAGCCTATGCTAGAAAAGAAAATTGACTGACCAGATCCATAAACCAAACCTTTTTCACTCAGGACAGACAATTCATGGCTCTCATCACCAGATAAGGGCGAAGAAAAGTCAGATGTCTGTAGTCAAAGCTGTGCCTGCTTTCGTCTGAGACGGAACATTTCTGGCAAGACTAATAGGCCTATTATGTTTCAGGGCAAAAGAACCTGCTTGGATGATGGTCTGAAGACAAAAAAAATTCATTCGAGGACATTGACCAGACAGATCTGTAGCAGTTCAGGCAACAATCAATTTGCCATTTATTGCAGTTAGTATCTTGATCTGAAGATAGCAACATTGGTGGATATATTTAGAATTCTTTTAGTCAGAATTCTCAGTTTCTTAACCATTGCTACCAAACTATGCATTCCCCACCAGTACCTGTTACACACACATGCACGCATGCATGTGGACATACTAAACTGTTCACACCCTGTTTCTGCTGGACTGCAACATGTTGAAAAATGCTGTTTGCCTCTCATTGGATGTGATGATCTGGTACCTCTAGCTGTTGATCTCACAGTGTTGAATTGAGCTGGGAGAGTACCAGTGTGTTGCACTAGTCTATTAAAAGCAAATTACAGTGATATGACATGGGAATTTGTTATACATTTTTGTAGATTTCTTTCCTGGTAGATTACGTGGTGGCTATTTTTTTTTTAAAAATGCATGTATGTCCCCTTTGTCTCCTGGTAAGAGCTGTAGGCAGAGTACATGGATGTCCTTTTTACATTTGTTTCTTTTTTTCAATTATGTTCACATCATACAGAAAAATAACATTTATATAAACATTAAAAGCATAAAAACAGAGTTTTTTTCAATAAGGGAAAGCATGTAACATGGCTGGAGGAAGCCAAATTAGAGAGCATAGAAGCAAGTTGAATGGAATGGCTGTGAGCATGAAAGAAATGCTAACAAGTTAGAGAAGCATGCCATAGGCTACCAGAGAATTGGCAAAAGCTGCCAGGGCTGAAAGATGTATCTTTGATGGCTCCAACTTTGGAAACAAAGCTAAAGGCTAAGGTTTTCATTCTGAAGATAAGAATCCATTATCAGCGTAGTCCTGCTGTGCAACTATATTTGTTAACACACCTTGTACTCATAGGTTGCTTACAATAAAAATATAATGGAGAGAAAAATGTGTATATGAATATAAATCTCCAGAGTGGTTCATGACAAGGTTTCATCATATGAAACAGTTGATCACTGTGCAGAAAGGAAGAGGGGGTGTGATCCTAATCAGAAGACAAGGTTAGCTGCATCTGCCAAGTCTCCTGAAGTAGATGGAAGACTTGCAATTTCATCTTCAGCCACGTCCCGGCTTGGCTTCTTATAGCCATAAAACATCCATCTACCTGACATCCTTTTATGTTCACTTTCAGTCATGGGCCACAAAATGTTTCTTTTCAGGTTTACTCTGATTATGCAGCTCTGTTATTACCTATCGCTTTAGTTGAAAATTGAAAGGCTGAGGACGGATTTCATTTTCTTTCAGCTTGCAAGTTCTTTTTTTTTTTTTACTTGGAATGCGTTTCTTATTTGTGTTGCATTTCATCCAAAGTAATGTTGGCTAACAGTACTTGAATAATAATTAAACTGAAACAGACTATTTGGATTAAGGTCTTAAACTGGTATAGCTATGTATGGTGTGTGTGTGTGCTTTTTGACAAAATAGGACTTTCCAAACTTAAGTGGCAAGTGAACATTAAGGATCAGACCCTCATCTGATGTAAATTGGCATATTTTTATTGACTTCTATGGAGCTGCTACAACAGTTTACACTCCGTGGTAATCTAGCCTTCAATATTTTCCACCATTTTCTTCACAATCTATGGCCTATTCTAAACCACCAGAATATTAAAATATAAGTGAGGCTTAAAGGTTTGTCTACACAGTGGGGTAATGTGCTCTATGGGGTTGTGATTTCTAAAGCACACTAACATGTTCACATTAATTGGTCCATGTAGACTCTGCTGGTGCACTTTAATTTAGTACTGTTTGAAGAAATCTGTGAAAATACATTAAAGTGCAGTAGGGAACGTTCAGCAGCAGGAATCAAAGAACAAGAGAGAGGTCTTTGCTCACAGTTCCAAGCCTCTTCCAGTCAGCACTCTGCCCAAAAGCTCTCTCTCCCTTAGCTTTTCTGAGGGACATGTTTCTGGAGCCTGTTTTGACTGCATCCTTGGCTTTTTTGTACCTGCTCTCTGGTGTTTTTTCCTGCTTCTCTCAAAAACTCAGGCATACATAGCTCCTCCAAAATGCCAATGCCCCTGCATTTACTGTATCAGTCCCTAGGAATCCCCTCAAGCTGGATAGCATTGCTCAACGTTTGTCATGGGTGGGGTGTGCGTGTGATTTTGGATGGAAGGGTGGCTGTTTTACCCACTAGTTCCAGTGGGTTTAACTGATCCCATAATATTTCCCATTTTAGCTCTGCCTTTCCCACTGATGAAACCTAAAATGGTAGTGTCCTAAACAACACATCCCAGATAGAAAGAAACAGTTTACAAATTAGATACAATACAAGTGTAACTATTTACTTACTTACAACGTATCTTTCGGATAATATATTTTCCCATCACCAACAATGTTGTTGCTATCCAAATCTCCCTGGAGTTTTTCTTTCCTTGCCTTATTTCCTATCAGCCCCCTGGGTGGGACTCCTTTCTGTGACGCCCTGAGGAATGCATGTTGTTTCTGTGGAATCTGCTGGTTGAGACAGCCCTAATCCATTCTGTTCTAATACGGAACTCACCTCTGGGACAACTTGTCCAGCCTCAGTTTCCACAGCTATATTCTCCATTTTGGAATGCAGCCATGCTCAAAACCTATCCTCTTGGTAACTTCTCAGATAGTCTTTATGGATAATTTGGGGTTTCGTCCTGGGATCAAATTGTATCCTATACATCACTTCATTTGTTTGGGTCAGTACTGTAGAGAGTCCCTTCCAAGGTTTAGAGCTCCTACTTTTCTCTCATAGGGCTATGGAACCAGACCAGGTGCCCTCTTTTAAAAATTTCCCCAAATGACCTTACCTCATACAGCCTTTTCATCTTATCAGAGGTGATCCTCAAATTTTCTCTAGCAAATGTGAGCTTTTGAATTTTGGATTGTGGGGTCTCTGCATAGTCCAAATGATCCAAATCCCTTTGTTCCTCTTCAGGATGTTCATACAAAAGGTTGGCTGGCATCCTTAGCTCATGCCCAAACATGAGGAGTGTTGCATATATGTCATACTCTCTTTGACAGTTGTTCTATAAGTCATCAAAAGGGAAGGGGATTTGTGGTCCCAGTCCCTTTGGTGCTGTTCTACAAAGGTAGCCAACTGAACCCTGGAGTCCTATTGAATCTTTCCACCATCCCATCAGATTATGGGTGTGCTGGAGTGTTGCATATTTTATATATCTCTGGTATTTCAGAAATCTGCTGAAACACTTTGGATTTAAATATTCTTCCTTGATCTGTGTGTAACTCACCCGGGACCTCAAATCTGATGACAAATTCATTCACTGGAATGTCTACTATTGACACAGCTGTGGGGATATGTCAGACAATGGAATGCGAGCCCAGGCTAAGGCTTGAACTTAAACTCCTCTTCCATCTACACACAAATGTATCTGACTCATGCCAGTAACCCCTCTGGACCCAAGTCCTAGGACCTGGCAAGGGGAGTTGGGTCCAAACCCAAGTCCCACTGAGACTTGGGTCCTCAGTGCATCATTTTTATGGTGTAGATGCAGTTCAGGATTGGATCCCCCAGATTCATGTCCTGAGAGTCCACTAACACTATCCCACATTCCCATGGGCCAGTGTTTCTATCCTTTCTGTCCCAAGAGTGGCCAATTGACATCCAGGAAATGGAAGCAATCCTTTGTTTCAAGTACAGCTTCTAGGCATTTAACCCTTCCATTTTTTATTCTGATCGCTGAGCTGCAAACAGAGTGAACCATCTCCTGCATTAGCTATGGTCACTGAGAGGAAGAAGTCCTCTGCCAACTGCGCTGTTGCCTGGTCACAGAACCAAAGTCAGATTCTAGTAAATCTGTAGTGCAAGACAAGCTGGATGTTCAACTTCAGTAAGGATACCAGAAATGACCATGTGTGCCAAGAAATAGCAGACAAGCTGGCAACGTTAAGGATTCACTGGATCGATGAACAGTGCAGGGAGTGGATTAAGGAGCTCAAGGGCAACTACTGGAAAGCCAGGGATGAGAACTGCACTTCTGAGAACTCCCTGCCTTCCGGCCTCTTTTATCAGGACTTTGACCAGGTGCTGGGTACTGTGCCAAGCACTAAGCCCTCAGCAGTTCATGACAGTTTGGTCAGCCAGGACAGCAACCTTCTGACCCCAAAATCTAGGACAGGGGAGGAGCCAAGAGGCATTGGATCAGGCTAGTGAAGTGACTCTGGTGCTCACATCAGTCCCTGAAGAGGTTTTGCCACCAGAGCAGCTGCAGCACATCCTGGGCCCATACTTGGAGGAGCTGTTTAATGACCCTGCCCAGGGACAAGCCCCTGCAGAATCAGCAGCAGAAACAGAAGAGGCAGAAGCAGTCCCAGAACCTGGTAAGTGTTTGGCTCCATGGTTTTTGTCGTTAATATTTGAATGAGAGGGATTTCTGGTTTATGTTCCAGTGCAATTTTTATTACATGCAGCTGGTAGCAGCTAATGGCATAATATACACCAGTGTCTTGGCATGACCGCCCTACCAGCACCACCATGTGGAATTTGGAATGGAGACCAGGAAGTGGAAATGACAGTGAAACAAGCATTTAACATTAAGTTTTTACTAGACATTTGCACATTCTTACAGAGATCTGCTGGGGTGTTAGAAGTAAGAACCTCATATTACTTTCCCTTTGAATAGGTCACACCACCACAAATCAGCCACACCACAGTGTTACGATCTGCTTATGAACAGTAAACTGTCTGGATGAGAGGGAGAAATGTAGTGCACTGACAAAATCAGTGTTGGGAATACAGAAGGGGTGTTGTGTGCAGTCCAGAAACATGCCAAGTTGGGGAAGGAAGGCTGGCTATGCAGTTCTTGGAGAGTCCATATTACTGTATTTGCATGTAGTCCATTGGTAGATTTAGCCAGAGTAGGATGTACTGTAAACTGTAGGGAGGCAATAATTCATGTGGATGCTGACGCTGCGTTCTGTTGATTCCACCATGAATTTTGACCCAATCCCAGGTGCTGCTAGCTGCAGACATTTCCCCTAGTAGGAATTCCAGATAGGTAGTAACATTTTGAGAAAGGGCATATTTTCCAGGCCCTACTCTATAGGACACCGATCCATGCCACTCATAGATGCGTTGCTCAGTCACCATAAACTTGAAAACTTCTGCGGCGTACTGTACCACCAGGAGCTTGGAACAGAATGTCCCTTTGCCATTCAGGAACTCCAAATTTGTTATGTGCTCCAGAATGTGGAAGACCTGAAAGGACTGAGAAACCATAGGTAGTAAACCAAGCCTCCCTCGCCACACCCACAAGGTACAACAGTCTGTAAATTTTAAACAGATAGTATTTGTTAATTTCATTTTACTATTGTGTGCACATGCTTTTGCTTAACTCAATTGTGTCCATGGAGCTTCTGGGAACTGAAGCCTTCATCTGAGAATATATTGAAACTGAGTTTTACAAAGTATCATTTTTTGCCCTTGAGATTCCACAGGCACTTTTCTCTGAAGATGCACTGAATTTTTTTTTTTTAAGTATTGAGACTACTTGATGTCTGCTTTCAGGCCTCTTCCATCTCTGCAGCCCAGTCACGGACCAGCAGGAGCCTGTGATTTTGAACTGTCACGGACTGGACAAAGAGGAAGCTTTTCGGTGATGAACTGATAGTGCACATCTTGGGCAGGGCCAACCAGCAGGTGCAATACCAAAGGGAAAAGGATTCATGACAAGTGGAAAGGCACAGACAGGCAGCAGAGCATGAAGAGGGAATTGCAGTGCACAAAGAGAGACTTGCTGTGCAGTTTCTTGAGCAGAGAACATCACTTCAGGGAGGAAGAGAGTGCAGCAAAAAGACCTGTTTGAGAGGAGGCTTGTGTAAATTGTGGCAACAGTTCAGCCTCTTGCTCCACCTGCACCACATCCTGAGTCCACTCCACAGTGCCATAACCTGCAGACCAGGAATGCACTGGACCATAGTTGGGTAGCCCATGCAGCCAGGACTGAACACTAGCTGGAGAGGGCAAATACAGTCCTCCACCCCCTGCAGCGGCACCAAGCGCATGCTAAATGTGCTAGAAAGAGAAAGGAGAACAGGGGACCAGGAGACATGCAAAAGTAGAGAATGTATTAATTTGAGTGGGTTTCACTGTTTTGCACTGCTCAATTTATGCACATTATTTTATTACTGGTTTTGGTGTAGGTTTATTAGTGGCATTTTTGGAGTGGTAATTGCTGTTGGGCTGCCTGACAATGCTTTCGTATAGTTATTTTGTAATACAACCATGTTCACAAATAAAGGCTTTCATTGTATTACAAAAGTGTATTACCATCAATGCATCACGTCATATAATGTGTATTTTCAAAAATAAAGATAAAGACATGATAAGGTACAACTGGGAAGTTGAATCCAAACACAATTTCTGAGTACATCCATTCAGATCAATCCATAGTGTTGGCACACAAAGCGTCCCTGATACCTGTGGCCCATGTGCTCCAGCTGTGACAAGTGTGTTTTCTGTCTGAGTGTATGGGATCAGCAACCCATTACTGTCCTAGGGCCACGCAGGGCAAATGGCTCACCTCTGGATTTATAAAGGTTAAGAGCACAGCAAGCCACAATAATGTGGATAACATTGATTACACTGGAATCCAAACCATTCTGTAAACAGCACCAGTGGAATTTCAATCTGCCAAACACACATTCACTACCATTCTATGCTTAGGGAGAGTGTGATTAAACCTTCTTTTGCCAGGGCCTCTGAGATCAGGATAGGGTTTCATAAGACAAGGCAAAAGGGGGTATGCGGGGTTCCCTAGAGTATCAGTGGAGACAGTTACTTCCTTGATGATGTCATTTGGAAGGAATAGTGTCCCGGCCTGTTCATGAAGATAGACTCCTGATTAGCAGGAAACTCTGGCATCATTAACTTTTCCAGCCTAGCCCATGTTGGCATCCATAAATTGGCCTTCTGGTCCCCTAGGGCCTGCATAACAATGGAGTAGTACTGCTTGTAGTTTACGCACTTACGTGCTCCTTATGGAGTTCAAACTAGGGACACATGTGTCCCATCAGTGGTCCCAGCACAGTTTGGAAACCCCATTCTCTCAAAAACAATAGTTGCTTCAGGGAGACCCACCACCTTTGGGTAAATCACACACCTGATTACTTCAGAAAGCTCCACTATCACTTTACCCACAGTTAACTTTCCAATGCCAAATTGGTTAGTAACAGATCTGTAGCCATCTAGGGTGGCCAGTTTCCAGATGGTTATAGCAACCGATTTGTGGACTGGCGTGGCCACCCTCATGCAAGTGTTGTGATGCTGGAACTTTGGCGCAAGCTTCTCACAAAGCTCCAGAAGCATAGTTTTCTTCATGAGAAAGTTCTGGACCCATGCTGGTCATCCCAGGTACATGTGATGATGTGACCCAACCAGTCTGTGCTTGTGACCTTGCTCCAGAAGCTTCAGCCTACATAGGGGGCATCAGCAGCTATAACGAGAATTGAGAGTAGCATTAGCCAGTTTGAATCTGCCATGTCTGTACGGTCGTTGCCCTCCTCCTCTGTCAGGTACCTTTGGTGGGTCAGAAAATGCTGCCAAAATGTTCACCAACATCTCCTGGATGCCCTGCCCATTTCATGAGACAGGAAAGCCCAAGCAAGACAAGTTCTTCAAATGGTGACTCCTCCATGTTGCTCGCTTCAGTTGTTGGGAGTGTGCTGACCCAAAAGATGGCTCACCTGGATGTGTTGGTACACTGTGACAACTTCCTGTGAAGTGCTGCAGAATGGCCAGTGCACCACAAACAAAGAGCTATAGCGGGTACAGCTAGGAGCATGCAAGGCACCCGAGAGACAGGTTTGACTCAGGTGTGTGTAATGCAGTGTAGACACATGAGCGTTGGTGAGAGACCTGGGTCCAGAAAGTCTAGCTAGAATCAATATTTAGCGTAGACTGTCACGCCCAGGCTTACAAACACCTAGCCTGTGGACTCAAGTCCCACAGATCCTGGGCTTACATTGCAGTGTGGACATACTCTTGGTTTCTTATTGGATAAGCCTCAGGCCATTTTGTGAACTATTCCATAGCTACCAGCAAATATTGCTTTCCTGTCTCAGGCAAGGGTCAAAGAACATCAATAGCAATGTGCTCCATTGGTACTCCCCACAAGATCCAGCTGCAAGGGGGCTCTCCCAGACTTAGAGGCTTTTTCTTTGCAACACAGGCTTCATATTTTCTGCACCAGTTTTCTATACTTGGCCTGCATTTTACCCAATAGAAATCCTCTCTTAGCCTGACGAAGGTTTTAGCAAGCCCAAAATGTCCAAGCAGGACTAAAATCATGACGTAGATTGAAAAAGGAAGCTCTTGGGTTATCAGGTACAGCCAGCTGGTACCTGTGTCCATCACCCACTAGTTTTTTCCCATTTCATATACAATAGTTCATCTTTCAACTTCAAGCTTTCCAATTGTGACCAGAAAGCTTTTACTGTGGTATTGTGAGGGGATACTACATTCCAAGGTAACTGCGTTTGCCAACTGATTTTCCAACCACACACTATTCTGATATCAGGATCTTCTTTCTGCAGATTATGGGGAGAGAGGAGACAGCCAGCTCTTCCTGAGCATCCTCATTCCCTTGAGCAACCAGTGCCTTGACCTCCTGCACAGAGGACTGCACTGTACCATGCTTGTGCCCAGAGCTGTGTTGGACAGTGAAAATCATAGCACTGCATTTTTTTCTCACCAAAGGGCAAAGTTGCCCTCAGGATTCCTAAATCTAAAGAATCATTGCAGGGAAGCATGGTCTATCTTGACTTTACACTTCCTCCCATACAAATAGTGATGAAAATATTCTATAGATTTAACCACTGCTAGGAGTTACTGTGAGGTGGACAATAATTCCCTCTCTGGAGAACTTAGACTCTTACTCTAATAACCACTACACTTTCATGTCACTTGAATTCAGAACATTTTACATAGTTCACAATACTGAATTTTTCCTCAAATTAGTCGATACAATGCTCAAAAACAAGAATCAATAAATTGCAGGTAAAGTTTGGATCAGTGTGTAGTGGTGACCTTGGTGGTCAACATAATAGGAAGATTCTTTGTGTCAACAGCAGGTCTGGACCATGATTCTGAGACACTTTTATAGGCAGAAAATCATTCACTTCATCAAGGTTAATAGCTTTCTATAAAGCCACAGAACATTTTATCCCTTTTTATAAAGCCACAGAACATTTTATCCTTTTTTTTATTAAGCCCCTATTTGAATCATTTTAGTCCCTTTTATAGTCTCTTATTCAATCCATTTTGTCTTAGACTTGGGGGAAAAAAATCCATTAGTGGTCAAAGTAGCAATTAGATCTAGTAAGTTACAGTCTGATGGCTTGAAAACATGTATTAACTAAAACTCTTTCCACACTGCTTTAGTCTTTGAAAGGTTTTAACCCTTCCCTATGTCATCCAGACATGGGAAAGAATTATTTTTATATCTTTTTATATGTTGCAGCCTTGCTTCCAGATAGAGAATGTGATTTTACTACACTCTGGGTCTGCAAGGGGAGGAAAGGATATGTTAATAAAACATCAAGTGAAGGCCTTGCCATAAGAAGGTCTCACATCTACATAAAGGCAGCTACAGAACCTGATATGTAGATTTAATCAGAGTTAAAAAAAATATATGAGTGCTTAAAATGAGAAATGTTCTCGCTCTAGATATTCCTGAAGGATTAAAAAAAAACCTTTTAATTAATGACAACCCTGAAGGTAGTGAGCGATAGTTAATTAAAAAGCAAGCAAAAGAGAGAGAGGAGCTAGGGTTTAACTGGAAGTGAACCTGTTTCTTTTCCAGGGGAAGATTATTATAAAATCCTTTTGCTAATAAATACAAAATCATTGCAATGAGGAAAAAAGTGTAAAGAGAGAGTCAGCGTGCAATGATGTGGCTGGAACCTCTGGATGTCTGCGCATGTTCCGGGTGTCTGCGCACGTCTCCGTCCAAATTGGACCTCATCCGTCTGGAACACTCTGACCTTTTAGACAAGTAAAAAGTTGCACAAAAAAGTTGCCGTATATGCCACCAAATGTCTTAGTTTTCTCATGCACAATGTGAAGCAGCCAATTAGCATGACTTAAAACAAAAAAAGCAGCCCCTTCCTTCCCGTAGAAACTTTGGTGGGAAACGCCAGGCTTTAAGTCAGATACGTACAAAATGTTGAGTATTTTTCTTTTTAAAGAGAATAAAGGAGGGGCAGTCTTGGGACTCCGTGATGCATTGTACATGAACTTTGGGAGCGTGTACATCTTTGAAAGACTTTAATATCTTCCTGCCCTCTAGAGCTGATGTCAGCAGTCATGTAGCCCTTCATTCTGAAGTCTTCCAGATATGCTAACGTAGATAAGTGTACAATGCTCACGTAATATTTCATTTTATTGCCTCACTTCAAAACACTGCTAGTTAATTTCAAACAACTTAACTCAGCCTCTTAGGGCTTTGTACTTTCCTGAAGCCTTTGGTACCTATCTGTAGGAGGTTAGTGGATTGATAAAAGCACATCATCTGAGCCTCAGATTAACACCTCCTTTTAAGTGTTTGATACCAGCTAAAATCAGTGACTGAAGCCTGATAGTATTCTCTCTAAACAGTCCCTCAGCCTGGGCTTGCTGTATGTATGTTTAGGGTCAGATGTGAGAGAGAGCTCCCTGTGTTGGATGCTTTGTTCTTTTGAAAATCTGACCATAAATATTAGAGTGGGAGCTGCTGGCTGGAGAACACTTTGGGAAATCTGGCCTTTATTAGGTGCCTAAATAGGAACTGCATTCTTTTGGGGGGCGGAGGGAGAAAGTGATTCATGTGTACTTTGTACAGAAGTAGTACAAAAGTAAATGAAATATCATATATTGTACAAGATGATGAGCTGATAATTGTTCAGTTGTAGGTTTTGGGGAGGAAAATATGACAACATTCCTTTTCATTGTATATTAGTGCACTTCCCTTTCTATTAGACAAGTTGGAAACAAAACAAAACACCTTATGATACTTAGATATTTCACACATACAAGGTATACTCAATGTACTTCCACTAGGCTTGGAAGGATTAAGTTTTTATCAAAAAATGTCAGTGTCACCATACATACGCAAATTGAAGAAAAAATATTTCCTTTGATAACTGAAATTTACATATAGGCAAAGTAAGAAAAATGTTGCTTGAAAATTTATGGGAGTTTGATTTAAGGCTATTTACTTTGTAAATTTTGACATGTGATGTTGACAATTTGTGATTTAATGGTTATAAAGCTTTAACTTTTTGAATCTCAGTGTCTACTGTCATTAAATAATTGTCTGACTCCCCCTTCCCTGTCTGTCCCCCATGTAATGTCCCACAACTGTGAAATTTAAATATATTTAAAATAAACAGCTATTAGCTGTCTAAATATTAAAAAAATTGAGTTCTGCTAAGCCCATCTTTAACACACGATTGTTGATAAGGTCTGGCAACAATTAAGATCTCAGCCTAATTCACTTGGCAGTAGAACTTGGGATGTAGGCTCCCAGAGAAGAGGTAATATCACCACCACTTGTCAGCTAGTGGTGAGCAGAGTAGCTCTCAAAATAGGTGAGTGGGGAGGAAGGTAGGGCCAGAGCACCAAAGAGATGTACTGATTCAGCATCTCTTCCACTCAGCCAGTCGGTCTTGCCAATTTGTGTGATATTGTGTGTTTCTTCATAAAGCCTCAGCTCCTGGAATCATGTAATTACATGAGGATCTCAGCTTTTGTTTTTTAAAGAAGTTTCCTAGTGCTCATGGTGGCATGAAACACCTTGAAATTATGAGCCTTAAAGACTTCAAGCCCAGAAGGCATATAAAAAGACCCCAACTGTGTTAATTTTAGGACAATCATGATTTTGGGGGGGCCTGACTCATGCTTTTTGAATGCTAAGTGTCAGGAGTACTGGTAGCATCCACCAGTAGCACTCCTCCTGGAAAAGTTTCCCTCTCCAGTAGAGTGTAGTGTCATTACAGGGATACCTGTGGTGAATCTCCACTCAGAAACAGTTTCTGCTCAGGAAATCTTCTTGGTCTACAGGGATGGACCAAGGCAAACTGCTACAGAGAGATCTGGATTGCTTGGTAAACTGAGTTTTAATATTGCCAAATGTAAAGTTATAGATCTCGAAATAAAGGCCATAATACTAGATGTGGGACTCTCACTCCTTCCCAGGATACTCTTGAAAAGACTTGGGGGTCATAGTGAATAATCAACTGATCACAAGCTCCCAGAGCAATGCTTTGGGCAACAGGGCTAATGAGATCTTTGACTGGATAAACAGGGGAGTCTTGAGTAGAAGTAGAGATGTTATTTTACCTCTGTATTTGGCAATGATGCGATGGCTGTTGGAATACAGTTCTGGTGTCTGCAATTTAATAAGGATGTTGAAAAACTGGAGAGGATTCAGAGAAAACACAACGAGAATGATTAAAGGATTAGAAAACATGCATATCGTGATAAACTCAAGGAGCTCAATCTATTTAGCTTAACAAAGAGAAAATTAAAAGGTGACTTGATTCCAGTCTATAAGTACCTACATGGGGAACAAATATTTAATAATGGGCTCTTCAAATCAATAGCAGAGAAAGGTATAACATGATCCAATGTCTGGAAATTGAAGCTAGACAAATTCAAACTGGAAATAAGGCCAATCGTCAGGCCGGCATCAGGCCTTTTCTATAAGCCCCAATCTGCTTCCCTTGATTGGAGCTGACTGGGCAGGGGTAATTAGGTGCTTCTGCACCAGAACCCTGCTACAGTTGAATACAACATGTTGAGTAGAGTCACTTGAGCAGGGTAATGGGCACAGTGCTTACAATGTTGGCAGTGGCCAGCTACATTAGGACTACTAACATTTTTGAAAACCTTTTTGAACTTAGCCAACATTAGCAGGAGTGGGAAATTTTTGCACAATTTCAATAGATAGGCCAGGATTTAAACAGTTAAAACACTTAAACAGTAGGGAATTCCAATCTTCACCCGAACAATTATCCATCACATCCGGTGTTCTGTCTCCAACAGGGGCCAGTATCAGATCTTCAGAGAGAAGTGCTAGAATCCCCACAGTGGACAATTATAGAATAATCTGCTTAGAGGGAAAGTTCCATGCTAACCCCAGGATTCATTGAACTATTTTGTTCTAGCTAATGAAACTGTAGATGTTCATATTATTCATATATTGTTAATATGTAATCCACATATGAATCCTTTTGTGAAATTAATCCTTTTTAAAAGTCAGCTCTTTGGGTTAGTTGCTTAAAACAAGTAGAAAATTATCTTAAAATACATACAGTGATGCTTCCCTCTTTCCCAAAGGAGGGAAAAGAAGCCCATGTAGACTTTCTTGCTAATTTATAAACAGATTTTCTTCCCATGTGGGTTTCAGAACTAGAATTATTTTGGTCAAATTATTAATTCCTGCTTGAATATTATTTGTTTTATAATATTGCTTTTAGTTAGCAGTGTCCTTCATTCATAAGCTGTTGCATGCATAGTCCTTTAAACACTCCATAAGGAAGTCTTCATAGTGTACTGCAAGTTCTTCCCTGACATCTGCTACACAGAACTCAAGCAGGTGCATGATCCCAGCTTTAAACATGTAATTCACTAGTAATCTTTAAAAAGAATAGGATCATAAACTCAGACATTAAAGATAAATATTAGGTAAATTATAAGGGTAATGTGTTCCTAACTAGGTAATTTTCTGATAAGCACTGACATTTCTGGAAGATATTGAATTATTGATGTACAATACATCAGGAATTATTAATCAAAAGGGTATCATAAGTCCAAATGGATATAAATTACATGTATTATAATGCTGACATTATTTAATTCACTAGGATTTCTAATTTAATAGTCATGCTGGATTAGACAATGTAGTGTCATACCATGGGAATATTAATTTTTGCCTCACTACCCTCCAGTTCTAAAAAGACAGAAATTATGCACAGTTTCCAAGTCTCTTAAATCAACATAGAATTTCAATTTAAGTTCATATATCAACTATTATTTAACTTGTGTAATGATATCATAGACATTTTTTGTTTAAGAATAAAATAGTGGCTTTATTTTTCCAGTGATATTTTTCTACCTTTACCTGTCTTACCACTACTCAATCTCATGTTATCATGTGGTGAAAACACACTTGCACCCATTTTTTAAATAGCATTTAAGAGTCTAGCAACATTGATGCTTCAGCCTAAGAGATAAGTACTATGGTCCTGATCCTTATCTGATACCAGTTTTACATTACTGTAACGCCGTTGATGTCAATGGATTTGGGGGTTGGACTAGATGACCTTCTGGGGTCCCTTCCAACCCTGATATTCTATGATTCTGATATTCTATGATTTACTTCTGATTTACAACAATAAGAGAAGAATCAGGCCAAATATTTCTATTTATAAAGAGACCTATCCACTCTCCACTCATAAAACTGGAATATGCTCCCATCAGAAAGCCATTTGCTAATATAAGTATTTTTCAATGGGCCATCACTATGGTATTTGAAAGCTGCCTAAGAGTAAACAGAAAGCACTGTAAAAGGCTTCATCTTGTCCAGTCTTTTTGCTAATTGCCAGCTCCATTACCACTAGCATTTGTCTGTGGCAAGGTTCCCTCAGCTCTGTCCCTAAAGTTGCTTTGCTTTAGGAAGTTCCGGGGCACTTGTTCCCTACAACTTTGAAATGGTTTTGCTTTTAATCTAAGCCATGTAATCTTCGTAATAATAATTTAGAATTTCTTGACTAAGCTGTTTTTTAAATATAATGTTGCAATGAAAGAGGCAAACCTCTTATTTTTCAAACTCAACTTTCTCACATGCCTTGTACAACTAATCTTCAATTTAACAATTGAAAATTCCTGTGGTCACATAACATGCATGAGAAATTAGCGTACAGCTGAGTGGTTTTTTTGTTGAGGAAGTTGGTCAAGATCATGCTTACATGGAAGGCTAGGTACAGCTTTAACTGGGGAGTTTCTTTTGTGAAAAAAAAACATTGTTTAGATAGTTCCTTGTTTTCTTTAAGTCTCAATCACTCTAAATAGAGAAATATTCTAGTCCTATGACCTTTCTTTATCAGATCCTTTAGGTAGATTGGGGTAATATTGCTCTTCCCCAGCTTCCATGGCAACTCAGAACTATTCAGAAGATCACTTCAGCAGCACACACTGACGATAAATGGGAAAAAAGACAATAGCTCTCCAATGGTAACCTCTCAATTCTTAGTCATCCTGGTGTGCAAGTTAATGGAGGAGGACAAAGAAATCCCCCCCCCCAACCCACTTACAGAGGTAACTGGCAGACTGCCAGCCTCTATTTGTTTTATCATGTACATTGTGGATAGGAATACAAGTAATGTGTCAGGCCTTTGGCTTTTCTGAAGTAAAAGCCAAGTCCGTCCGACTCCTAGGCCAGGGGACCAGGGGCTGTGCAGTTCCTGCCATTGTTTAAAATGTATCTGCAAGGTTTCTACAATTTCCAGCTGGCATACTGTTCTTTGTGTTGTGAGAGATGGCATGAGTGGATTTTGCACTCTAACACTGAGAAACTTTAAAAAAAACTGTCAGTGCTTGGTTAAGGACTCATTTTGGACCACGATTGTAATTTCATATTGATTATTTAGCAGTAAGACCCCAGTGCCAAGGGCTGTGATTAGCTCTACATTGGGGAAATAATATTGGTGCCTCACTACTTTCAGTCTCGTAGGTTTCCCGTTTTGTTTTTAAATTGGCAAAATCCGTCTGTTTTGTTGCCCAGCTTGTTCCCTGAGAATAGTTTTGTGTGTGTGTGCGCACCTTCCAATGTCAGACATTAGACCATGAAGACGAGTCAGGAAAGTAAACTTTATTAACCTCCAAAACACAGCTGTGAACCTGGTTTAACAGGCAAAAAAGTGCTTGCTAAATGGGTATGTAATATTCACAATGAATTCCACCTCTACGCTCTGCATTAAGGACTGTTATGATTAATTCATTGCCCAACATTACAGCAATATGCTAAAACATATCTTACGGCATTCTTTTTGGTGTGAAATATTAAAGATTCAACATTTGTATCAGTGTACATAATTCATATTCCAGAGCCCATGAGTGTGAAGAGAAGCTTGAATGTATTAACTAATTTCACAAGTTGGTTTGTTAAGCATTCATTAGAATTTCCACTCAATAGAAGTTGGGGTACAGAGAAATTTATTTTAGAACAGTGAAATTAATAGAAAGACTGAGTTATTACCCTTTTTCTCTGCAATCTGTTTTGTTGCATAAGAAAAATGTGTTTGCAAATATGTGCAATCTTAGCAGTTACCATGTCTTCAATGAAATTTGTCAGTGTGATGATCTTATATTCCAATGTGTATCACTTGTTACAGATGAATGATTTATTAACTTACTGTTAATTACTGAAGGAAAAGGCATTTGGGCTAGACATGTTTATTTTCTAATATTTCTGCAGTGCAAAAAATATACTGTTGAACTCAAAACCTGGGCTACTTGAACATGTACATTAAATTACATTTCAGAGGATACAGAGAGTTCTGTGTCACAAAACTAATTACCCAACAGATTAAGTACTGGATCTGGCCATAGATGGTCATTATTTAATTGGCTGGAAGGTCATGATTACATTTAATGTACTATGGCTATAAGCAGTTTCTTAGTTGTTCAGCTTCCACTCCTCTCCTTTAGTCCCATTGTGCATTTGAAAGCATCATGGTACAAATACTTCAGTCTGATTCAATGTCTTCTGTACAAGTTCATGTATTTAGAGGGGCGATTACAGATGTTAGATAGAGATCCCCCCTTTAAATGCAGGTCTATGTTGCCTGTTCTGCACCTTTCTCATTTTTTAAGAACTAAAACAGAATGATTAATTTGGATACTGGCCTGATATTATTGGTACATTCCTACTTGCTGGCATGTGGTGATATGTAGTGTTTTTCAGGTCTTGTGATTATAATTCTGCTGACACGGTGTAGGGCTGTGCACCTCCCTCCAATTTGTTCAGGAATCTGTGTTAAGTGATTATTTCAGATTAAAGAGTTATTTCTTTAAGCACAAAACAAAATAGTATGAGATAGAGAAGATAGGATGTAGCTTTAAGGAATGAAACGAAGAAGAGACATGATTTCCCTCATGATTATGCACAGTGGTTATCTATTTATTAAAGGCCTACTCCTGTGACACACTGAGCATCCAGTGTGAGATGCTGTGTGTTGGTGGCACTCAGCATCTTGCAGCAGGTGTTCGTCATCTGTCAGGATCAGAGCAGAAAGGGCTAATAATATTCTATTAAATGAATGGTGAAGGCTGAGAATACATTTTCCCGAGATCATTGTTTAAAGATTGCTTATTGTAATGCATGAGAACCAAAAGGTTAGCAGGATAGTTTAAAGGACAGTTTCAAACTGTTAAAATATATTCCCATCACTTCTAACCACTTATTATGAGTACTTAGAAACTTAAATTTGTTTCCTTAAGTAATGACACTCCAGACTGGGGTCATCTGTGGGAATTGAACCTGGTACTTCTCATGGTTCTTCAAGGACTGGTCCCTTTGTGTATTTTATATGTGGTTTACGCATGTGCACCATGCACCTGGAATCAGAATTTTCCAGCAAGTAGTGTCCATTGGTCTGTACATGCGCGGTGGTTCTCCTCGTGCTCTGAACCAATGCCTTTCCAGTTCCTTCTTACTGCTACATGGCCTGAGTTGGAATCCTCTGTGTCCAAATGATCCTCATCTGTCTCCTAAGCTGTAAATATGTATGTTGTACATAGTTTTAGTATTTAGTATTATTAGTGCTTTTAGACTTTTAATGTTTATAGTCACAAGACCATAAGAAAGACCATACAACAGGGGATGAATAATTAATAGTTAATAGGCAACAGGTTTAAAACAGGATAAGACCAGTGGTCCATCTAGCTCAGTGTCCTATTTTCTGACAGTGGACTGCACCAGATGCTTCAGAGGGAGTGAATGGAACAGGACAATTTCAAGTGATTCATCCCCTGTTGTTCAGACCCAGTTTTTGGCAGCTGGAGTTTTAGGAACACCCAGTCATGGGGTTGTGTCCCTTACCATCTTGCCAAACAGCCATTGATGGACCTCTCCTATGTAAACTCATCTAATTCTTTTTTGGACTCAGTTACATTTTTGGCCTTCACAACATCTCTTGGCAATGAGTTCCATGGGTTGACTAGGTGTTGTGTGAAGAGGTACTTTCTTATGTTTGTTTTAAACCTGTTGCCTATTAATTTCATTAGGTGACTCCTAGTTCTTGTGTAATGTGAGGAGTAAATAACACTTCCTTATTCACGTTCTCCTGACCATTCGTGATTTTTAGACCTCTAGCATATCCCCCCTTAGTCATCTCTTTTTTAAGATGAACAGCCACAATCTTTTTAACCTCTCCTCATATGAAATGTTCCAGATCCCTAATCCTTTTCATTTCTCTTCTCTGTACCTTTTCCAATTCTAATATATCTTTTTTGAGATGGGCAACCAGTATTGAAGGTGAGGGCATATGATGGATTTATATAGTGGCATTATGATATTTTGTGTCTTCTTATCTATCTTTTTCCTAAGAGTTCCGTACATTCTGTTAGCTTTTTTGTCTGCCGCTGCACATTGAACAGATGTTTTCAGAGAACTATCCACAGTGACTCCAAGATCTCTTCTTTGAGCGGTAACAGCTAATTTAGACCCCATCATTTTGTATGTACAGTTGGGATTATGTTTTCCAGTGGGCATGATTTTGCATTTATCAATATTGAATTTCATCTGCCATTTCAATATCACCTGTCGTCCCCCCCACTCCTCCTCCATCAGTGATGACCATCAGCGCTCCCTTTACTGCATTGGGGAGGCTCATTTCGCCACCAAGTGTGATATGTATCACTTCTTCGTCCCAGTACCTGTGAGGGACAGCAGCTCCATCTGCAGAAACATCTAATGAGGCCAGGCAGACCTCCCTGTACAGTGACCTGAGATGGGGAGCAGTACTGCTTCGAACACGAGCTCTGGACCAGGCGCCAAAACCATGAAGGCAAGAAACTTTCTCATGAGAGTAGGGGTCATAGGCATAAGGACAGATCCCCATCAAGATTTGCCTCTTAAAAAACGAAACAAAAAAACCCTTCTCCCTGTTTCGGTCCAAGTCGGGTGAACTCTCTTGTGCATGCTCCCAAAGAATTAGGTTTGCACAAATCTTTTGATTGAGAATGGAAGGTGCAAAGGAGGAAGGATCTGTTAGTAATGGGTCTGGACCCAACACCAACTCAGAGGCCAAAAGTTTGCATCTGCCAGCTCCAGCTGCAAGTTTTATGTTGGACTCATATTAGGTGGTACTGACATACTCCAGGAATAATCCACCAAGCACTGTCTTCTGAGCTGCACCAGATTCATTGGTCCCAACCTCCAGGACTCCTCAAACTCTGGGACAAACCTTTACCTCACCGGAGGACATTTTTGCCTTACCCTATCTGCAGTTTATTCTTCTCTTTTGTCCAGTCCTCTTATGGGACATTCCGAAACAAGAAGAAACCAGCTCGATGGTAAAGGATCTCTCCCCATCCCATCCACAAGCTGGAACATGCTTCCCCTGGTTCCAACAGCACCCCTGGGGAAAACTGAATCTACCTTTTCGTCAGATGAGTCGGATATATATTTATATTTATATATTTATATTTATATATATGAGTCATATAAATAGGAAGAAAACAAAGAAAGAAGAAGTGGGACCGCTAAAAACTGAGGATGGAGTGGAGGTCAAGGATAATCTAGGCATGGCCCAATATCTAAACAAATACTTTGCCTCAGTCTTTAATAAGACTAAAGAGGATCTTAGGGATAATGGTAGCATGATAAATGGGAATGAGGATATGGAGGTAGACATCACCATATCTGAGGTAGAAGCGAAACTCAAACAGCTTAATGGGACTAAATCGGGGGGCCCAGATAATCTTCATCCAAGAATATTAAAAGAATTGGCACAAGAAATTGCAAGCCCATTAGCAAGAATTTTTAATGAATCTGTAAACTCAGGGGTTGTACCGTATGATTGGAGAATTGCTAACATAGTTCCTATTTTTAAGAAAGGGAAAAAAAGTGATCCAAGTAATTATAGGCCTGTTAGTTTGACATCTGTAGTATGCAAGGTCTTGGAAAAAATTTTGAAGGAGAAGGTAGTTAAGGACATTGAAGTCAATGGTAAATGGGACAAAATACAACATGGTTTTACAAAAGGTAGATCGTGCCAAACCAACCTGATCTCCTTCTTTGAGAGAGTAACAGATTTTTTAGATAAAGGAAACGCAGTGGATCTAATTTACTTAGATTTTAGTAAGGCGTTTGATACTGTGCCACATGGGGAATTATTAGTTAAATTGGATAAGATGGGCATCAATAGGAAAATTGAAAGGTGGATAGGGAATTGGTTAAAGGGGAGACTACAACGGGTCCTACTGAAAGGTGAACTGTCAAGTTGGAGGGAGGTTACCAGTGGAGTTCCTCAAGGATCAGTTTTGGGACCAATCTTATTTAATCTTTTTATTACTGACCTGGGCACAAAAAGTGGGAGTGTGCTAATAAAGTTTGCAGATGATACAAAGCTGGGAGGTATTGCTAATTTAGAGAAGGACAGGGATACCCTACAGGAGGATCTGGATGACCTTGTAAACTGGAGTAATAGGAATAGGATGAAATTTAATAGTGAGAAGTGTAAGGTCATGCATTTAGGGATTAATAACAAGAATTTTAGTTATAAGCTAGGGACGCATCAACTAGAAGTAACGGAGGAGGAAAAGGACCTTGGAGTATTGGTTGATCATAGGATGACTATGAGCTGCCAATGTGATATGGCTGTGAAAAAAGCTAATGTCGTCTTGGGATGCATCAGGAGAGGTATTTCCAGTAGGGATAAGGAGGTTTTAGTACCGTTATATAAAGCGCTGGTGAGACCTCACCTGGAATACTGTGTGCAGTTCTGGTCTCCCATGTTTAAGAAGGATGAATTCAAACTGGAACAGGTACAGAGAAGGGCTACTAGGATGATCCGAGGAATGGAAAACTTGTCTTATGAAAGGAGACTCAGGGAGCTTGGCTTGTTTAGCCTAACTAAAAGAAGGTTGAGGGGAGATATGATTGCTCTCTATAAATATATCAGAGGGATAAATACCAGAGAGGAAGAGGAATTATTTAAACTCAGTACCAATGTGGACACAAGAACAAATGGATATAAACTGGCCACTAGGAAATTTAGATTAGAAATTAGACGAAGGTTTCTAACCATCAGAGGAGTGAAGTTTTGGAATAGCCTTCCGAGGGAAGTAGTGGGGGCAAAAGATCTATCTTGCTTTAAGATTAAACTCGATAAGTTTATGGAGAAGATGGTATGATGGGATAACATGGTTTTGGTAATTAAATATTCATGGTAAATAGGCCCAATGGCCTGTGATGGGTTTTTAGATGGGGTAAGATCCAAGTTACCCGGGAAAGAATTTTCTGTAGTATCTGGCTGATGAATCTTGCCCATATGCTCAGGGTTTAGCTGATCGCCATATTTGGGGTCGGGAAGGAATTTTCCTCCAGGGCAGATTGGAAGGCCCTGGAGGTTTTTCGCCTTCCTCTGTAGCATGGGGCACGGGTCACTTGCTGGAGGATTCTCTGCTCCTTGAGGTCTTCAAACTACAATTTGAGGACTTCAATAGCACAGATATAGGTGTGAGGTCTTTTTTAGGAGTGGTGGGTGAAATTCTGTGGCCTGCATTGTGCAGGAGGTCAGACTAGATGATCATAATGGTCCCTTCTGGCCTAAATATCTATGAATCTATGAATCTATATTCTGGACAAATCTTCACCCCCTCCAAGAGAGACCAGTCTGAACAAAACCTCTTCGAGGTCTTGGAGGTGCTCTCTTCCCAGACATGGATTCCCAGGGGACCATTGGAACCCAGTGCACTGGGAACTTCCCCAACAAATAGACCCTTCACACAATCCCTACTGGAACCCATAGAGTCTGTACATTGATGCCGTGGATCAGAATAAGAATCACACCCACCCTCTTCCCCTGGGTAGTACTGCCCAGGCCCACCACAGTACACAGAGGAGGAAATTGAGTTGGATCCAATGTTAGCAATGGTTTAAACATCTGTGTCATCCTCCTCAGCAGATAAAGCAGTTACTCTGTCATCCCCATCTCTGCTTGATGACCACAGGCAACACCAGGAGCTGTTGTAGAGGGTAGCAACTGAGCTCGAGAGCTCTCTTGATGATATCAATGACATGCAACATAGTCTCCTGGATGTTCTACAACCCTCTGGCCCTAGCAGGTTGGCTCTGCCAGTAAATGAGGCCATTATGAAACCTGGCAAGGCACATGGTATACCCCGGGCTGCTGTGCCCCGACAGCAAAAAGGGCTGGAAAATATTTTGTTCTGGCTAATGGGGCAGAGTTATTTACCCACTCAGTGCCCAAATCCTTCATCGTGCAGGCAGCCACAGAAAGCACCAGACTGCATCACCCCAAAGCAACTCCATCAGACAAGGGCACTTAAATGCTTTGACGTTCTAGAAAGGAAGGTATTTTCATTGACCAGCCTTCAATTCAGAATTGCTAATTACCAGACCCTGTGAGCAAAATAAAATTTCACAAATTCCAGCTTTCTGGAATTCAAGGACAAGGAGGACATGGCTCAATTCCAAGCCTTCCCTGATGAAGGCAAATTGGTAGCTAAGTTTTTTTGCCAAGTGAGCTATAGTCATGAGGCGAGAGTCCTAGATTCACTCTTCAGGGCTCCCCAGGGAAGTGCAGGATATCATCAAGGACCTGCCCTTTGATAAGCCTAATCTATTCACTGAAAAGACAGATGAGTCGCTACACTCACTTAAGGACACCCCTACAAACCCTGGGCTTTTACACCCTGGTTCTGAAGAGAAAGAAACCATCAGCAGGTTTATAAGTCTAGACCACCCCCTCAGCCCTCCCCCACCCCACCAAGGCTCTTACAAACAGCCATGTAAGGGCTACAAAAACCCAGATTTGTGGCTCAGCTGCTGCCAGGGCCTGAAATGTACTTGGGTGTGGCTCTGGTCTTGTGCTGGTGAGAGAGCCATCACTGTACACATCCCTTTCAGCACAAGATGGAGCAAGATGAGGTTCATCCTATCTACCTTCCCCATAAAAATAGATTGTCATTCAGGTTTCTGACCAACCTAGTCTATTGTCAAAGGTGCACTGACTGTTTGGGAAAGAAAGGGCTACTCTATCCATCTTCTTGGACTGAGTGGAATACGATACAAAAGAGAGAAGGGAAAGAATAATTCTGTATTTTAGAAGTGTGATGGGTTTCCCTGTTTTAAGATGCGACCTGATGTGCTGAGATACCGCTGAGCCCACCTGGGTACCCTTTTTACCTGTCTTGCTGAGCCAGGCTATTAAGCCTCCTCCAGCACACACACAGGCAGGGCCACACCCAACTACAGAATGACACAGATGCAGAGATCAGCTCTGGGAAGACTCAACTTAAGGGGCATGCCCCAGCACTCAGGTGTCCACCTCCTTTGGAGTGCGGACCCCAAATTATGAAATCTGCCTCCTCCCTCAATGCGGAGGAAGGTATGCACAGCTTCTTACCCCTTCCCCCTCCCCCCATTATGAATTGCGCAAACAGGGTTATATTATAAACAATAAGTTTATTAACTACAAAAAAGTGAATTTTAAGTGGTTAAAGAGATAGCAAACAAAACAAATCAGATACTAAGCAAATAAAAACAAAACATGCAAACTAAACTTGATTCACTAAAGAAACAGGTTATGAAATGTAATTTTTCACCCTAAATGTTGAATTTAGGCAGGAATGTAGAATTTCTGTAGCTCAGAGTTCCAGTTATTTTTCTTACAGACTAGACCCCTGTCTCAGTCTGGACTCACCCCTGCCTTTCCCTTCAGGTTAGTGTCTTTGTCCCTTCAGGTACTTTCAGCACTCTTTCTTCTTGGGTGGGCATAAAGGAGAGTCCCCTTTGCCTTCCTCCCCACCCTTAGATAAGATTTACATAAGGTGGGAATCATTTGTTTCCCAAACATGACCCCCCCCCCTTCCCTGTTAGTGAAAAGTTACAAGGAGTCCAAGATAATGTTTAGTATCAGGTGACCAGACCACCTGATCTAGTAGTGTCACAGTTACATCCCACGATGCCTCCCAGGAGGGAGGGAGATTAGTATCTTCAGTGTCTTGTTGTTCCTTCCAAATGGCCCATCAAATCTGATGGCCTCTCATCTGGTGGGTGTCTTCCCAGTACATACCCAGTTGTAGTTGGTACAGTCCATATTCCTAACTTTAGATACAGAAATGATACATACAAATTGAATAATCACATTCAGTAAATGAACCTTTCCAATGATATCTTACGTGAGCCATCTTGCATAAAGTATATCTCAGTTGTGTCATATCCATAGCATAAGCATATTTTCATAAAGAATATGGAGTGTAACGTTACAAGTAGTGTGGGAGAATTTTACCTCTGAGCAGAGCCGAGCACAAGATCGATTCACCACTGAAGTCCCACTTAAGCCTGTGAAATAAAACATAAGTTTTATTTGATAGAACTTGTGCTGGACTTCTGCCTAGAGGTGACTCTCACCTAACATGAAGAGGTTAGTGTGAATGTCTAAAGGCAATTTACTGAGGAATCACTCCACTGCTAGGTGAAAGGTTATTTGTATGGAGAAATAATTCAATTTGAAAGTGTTCCCTAAGCATGCAAGAGAATCTCTTATCTGAGTCGAAGAGAGGCCTCTGAGTAGTCAGAGTTGTACTTCCCAGCCAAGTGAATGTGTTTGTGCTTTCCCTCAGTAGGGGCCCATGTGTGAAATGGGCATTCAAGGTTGAAATGGCATCTGTGTGATAATTTATTTGAAAATTGCATGATGCCCCTACATGAGAGAATACATAAAAATTCATAAAATACATGAAGAAGAAAATCTCATTAATATTTATCAGCCTTCTCTTTGTGTAACATACAGATGTTAACTCATTGTCTCATTTAAATGCAATATACTCAATATATGGAAGAAATAATGGGCAGTAAATTTCAGTAACTTAATTCTACGTCTTTCCCAAGGCAAAGTTGGTGCACAGGGTGGAAACCAGTCTTCCATTCCTCATTGTAATTTGCTGCTGCTTCTGTTTGCTCTAGGGCATTGAGATCGACTGTTCTACCCTCCCTGTTAAGTGTTCTTCTTAACGTCTCTGTTGGGTGCTCTTGTTTCCTCACACCAATCGGTTTCCACTTGGCAGCTTCGTGTAGAAGCATGTGTATTGATATCTGGAGTACATGCCCCAAATATGTCCAATACTTCCTTTGGATTCTGATGGAAGCAAGCTGCTCATTGCTGATTTCTCAGATCTCTTCTTTGGTGACAAAATCTTTACAAGCTATTCCCCAAATCTTTTGTAAGCATGTATTTTTGAAGGCATCTAGTTTTCCATCTAATGTTTTAGTAGCTCTCCAGCTCTCACAGCCACGTGCTAGCACTGAGATTACATTTGAATTGAAAATTCTCGGTTTTGTTCTGATGCTGTTTAACTTTAATTTCTATACATTGTTGACTTTAGTAAATGCTGTGGTTGCCTTTCCTATTCTTTATGTCACTTCCTTCTTGAGGTCTCCATTGGTGAATATGGGTGCTCCCCAGGTAGATTAATTTTTCTGCTTTCTTGATATTTTTTGCCTTCTAATTTGACGCTACTGCTTGCTGTATGTGTTTCAGGGATGTTTGCAACGTAGTGCTTCAGAGTAAATTTACACGTGGCCACACAGATGTGCAGAAAGCTTTGGAGCTTTCCAGCATTCTCCTCTTCTAGTGAGTCTATGAAGGAATAAATAAACTATGAATATTCAAAATTAAGAAATGCATAAGACCAGTTGCTCTGTCATAGGCTTAAAAGCATATCTTTAGACCTAGTCTATTGGCTTTTTTCTGTAATTTAGGAAAATAAAAAAAATATAGTACTAACATTCAACCGCCTCTTTTTCAAGCTTTCTACTGTAGTCTCGTCTACACTGGCAAAAATAGAGTCTGTAACTCATCACCAGTGCATCACTGGTTGTAACTGATGTGTAGACAGGACTGGGGTGTAAACATAGTAGATTCTGGACAAGACTACAGCTTCATTGTTGCTACCTACATGGGTTGCCAAGGTGGTGAATAATAGGTCCTATTTTTGCTGTGTAGATGCAGCCTCTAAAGATCTACAAACAGGATTGGCATCTAAATTTCCCTGGAGATTGGGGTGCTTGGAGCCCAGCACTAGATTAGATATATTTGAAATGTTTTTAACACCACATCAACTTAAATCAACTTCCTGTTTTAGGATTTTATTACAAAAATCTATATGCAGACCAAGGTTTTTAACACGTTTTAGAGTGAACCTGGGCTGAATTATGATATTGCATTTAAATCATGAAAATTCATGGTTTTGCTCAAAAAACCCAGGTGAAACTATAGTTTTGGTTTTTTGTTCTGAGATTTTGGGTTAATGGATGCATACCCACACATCCTGAAATGACAGAAAATATTTGTGTGATCTCCAACTGAAATGCCCAGTTTTGTACCGATGAGACTGAGAGACTACAGTTGGCTGTAGGACTACAGAGATAACAGATAATGGCACTTTTCCCCTCCAGGCCTTTCAACAGACTTCAGAGAATTACAACATTAGGCTCTGTCTCACTGGGAGAAAAAAAATAAGTTAAATAAAACAAAATCAAAATTGATGCAGTTCTCTCTGCAATAGAAGCCATCTCTAATGAACTATCAGAGACACATTCTGGTGTGGAATGGTGTGTATCAGACCTAGAAGATACTCTCCACACAATGGATAATAACACAAATGGCACCAGAGGAGCAGTTTCAAACTGCCTTGAAGAAAATCAATGATCTAGAAAACTAGAGCTGAAGCAATGATGTTAAGAACTGTAAAAGTTCCTGCAGGAATTGAGGGCTCTGACCCTGTGAGGTTTTTAACTAAATGGCTACTTAGTTTATTGGATTTACTCAGAAAAAATAGTTTAAATGAAGCTGGATGGAGAAAATATTCTCTATTTGTCAAAGACTGAAAAATAGTGAGAGTTTTAACTAGGTATGGGAACTTAGGGGAGAGCTCTTTCCTACACAATTGGAAAGAGGACTTCCGCTATGATGTTTACAGAACACTTGCAGCTGATGATCTCTAGGCAGGTGGGTAGCTGAGACTACTACTGATCTGCTTGTTTCCATTAACAAAAAAACACAAACAAAAATACTCTATATTTACTAATTGCGCACACAGCTAGTCTTAAAGTATGCCTGTATTACTGATAAGTAGAGCTGTACAGGAAACAATTTCCATTGCACAGGCTATTCCAATATTTCAACAATTGTTTTCATCCTAAAATAGGATGAAAGATCAAAAATTTTCACAGAACAAGAAGTTCAAAAAAATGTATTTGGAAATGCAGAAATGAAAGGCATTGACATTTTGAATTGAAACAAAACATTTTGTTTAGAACTTATCCATTGAAAAATTTTAATGAAATCCACCAAAAATTCAATTTTGAGCAAACGCATATTTTTGCTGGGAAAATTCTGAGTCAAAAAATGTCAACGAGTTCTATTGATTATATATTTTTACAGCACCTCACATAATGGGGTCATGCATATAGGCACTATCTATAGGCATATACATTTAATGATTGCTTTGACCACATATTAGTTTCGAGGGTAGGGGTTTTTGGAGCAGTGGAAAGTTAGCAAAACACAGAAAAGTGAAAGCCAGGTACAGGGATATATAAATAGACCCACAGAGTTGCAATGCCTACATTGGCCATGACACAGGAAATCTGGGCAGGAGGAAGGAATGGGTCAGAATGCTCAAGGACAAAGGAAGGCAAGCTGGGGAAAAAGACTCCAGAAGGGAAAAGTAAACCAGCATGTGTAAGTTTTGAGGCAGGAGACCCTGCCTATCTTCCAGAACAGATATTCATTGAAGGACTCCCAAAAGAAGGGTAAGCTAGTGAGGGTCATTATGTTTAGATTGTTTGTTGTGTTCTATACAATCTGTATTCACTTGTGGTTTATCTGTTATGTATAAAAGAGCAATGGTGTTAGAATCTGTCAAAGTGTCTGTGTGTATTACATCCTTCACAACTGTTGTGTGCTCCTGAGTTAAACTGTAACCTAGAAGGTTCACATCGAATCATAGGACTGCAAGGGACATCAAGAGGTCTTCTAATCCAGTCCCCTGCACTCAAGGCAGGACTGAGTATTATCTAGATTCTTTCAAACAGGTAAGGAGTACTTGTGGCACCTTAGAGACTAACCAATTTATTTGAGCATAAGCATTCGTGAGCTACAGCTCACTTCATTGGATGCATACTGTGGTAAGATTCTACACTTACCACAGTATGCATCCGATGAAGTGAGCTGTAGCTCACGAATGCTTATGCTCAAATAAATTGGTTAGTCTCTAAGGTGCCACAAGTCCTCCTTTTCTTTTTGCGAATACAGACTAACACGGCTGTTACTCTGAAACCTTTCAAACAGGTGTTTGTCTAACCTGCTCTTAAAAAAAAATAGCTAACGATGGAGATACCATAACCTCCCTAGTCAATTTATTCCAGTGCTTAACTACCCTGGCAATTAGGAAGTTTTTCCTAATACTAAGCTAAACTGCCCTTGCTGCAATTTAAGCCCCTTGCTTCTTGTCCTAGCCTCAGAGGTTAAAGAGAACAATTTTTCTCCGTCCTCCTTCTAACAACCTTTTCTGTACTTGAAAACAGTTATCATGCGCCCTCTCAGTCTTCTCTTTTCCAGCCTAAACAAACCCATTCCCCCCCCACCCCATCTTCCTTCATAGGTCATGTTTTCTAGACCTTTAATCATTTTTGTTGCTCTTCTCTAGACTCTCCAATTTGTCCACATCTTTCCTGAAATGTGGTGTCCAGAACTGGATACAGTACTCCAGTTGAGGCCTAACCAGCGCGGAATAGAGCAGAAGAATTACTTCTCATGTCTTGCTGACAACACTCCTGCTAATACATCCCAGAATGATGTTCTCTTTTTTTTTTTTTTGCAACGGTGTTACTGTTCACTCCTATTTAGTTTGTGGTCCACTATGACCCCCAGATCCCTTTCCGCAGTACTCCTTCCTAGGCAGTCATTTCCCATTTTGAATGTACGCAATTGATTGTTCCCTCCTAAGTGGAGTACTTTGCGTTTTTCCTCATTGAATTTCATCTTATTTACTTCAGATCATTTCTCCAGTTTGTCCAGATCATTTTGAATTTTAATCCTGTCCTCCAAAGCACTTGCAACCCCTCCCAGTTTGGTATCATCCACAAACTTTGTAAGTGTACGCTCTATGTCATTATATAATTCATTAATGAAGATATTGAATACAACTGGACCCAGAACTGATCCCTGCAGGACCCCACTTGATATGTCCTTCCAGCTTGACTGTGAGCCACTGATAACTACTCCCTGGGAATGGTTTTCCAACCAATTATGCACCATCTTATAGTAGCTCCATATAGGTTGGGTTTCCCTGGTTTGTTTATGAGATGGTCATGCAAGATAGTATCAAAAGCCTTACTAAAGTCAAGATATACCACATCTACCACTCCCCCCAATATAAATATTAAATCAGGGAATGTTAGGAAGTAATAATTCATCAGATTGTTATAAAAGTATTGCCTCAAATCTGTTATGATATTGCAGCTGTGTTTCTTTCATTATCCAGCAGAAAGTTAAGAGCTTTACAGGCAGAAGGATCAAAGTTACTGTACTTTGTGAAGGTTGGACAATATTTTCCCATCCTCTTAGCAGCCCCGTCTGTTGGCTTGCACTATTAGGTACCTAAATTTATCTCTTATTGTACAGTCTTCAAGGGAGTTGTGTGAATACATCAAGGTGAAAAGTATACTGCGCTCTCTCCCTCTTTTGCGCTCTAATTTTAAAAAGTTTCCAAAAAGAATGACATTCAGATGGATAATGAGAATTTCCAAAGATACAATAGTAAAAATAAAAAATGGAAGAAATATATAAACAGTCATGTTTCATGGCCTAAGCCAGCTTCTAAGTATCAGGGACTAGGAAGCTTTCCCGACAAGCTTTTTTTCCCCCCTAAAATTGTTTACTATAGGGTTTCTTGCAGCTCTCTGAAGTATGTGGTACTAGCAACTGTCAAACAGGCTACTGGACCACTAGTCTGACCTGCTATTGACATACAGTGTTCCTCAATAACTTTAGATTTGAGAACTTTTCACAAACTCACATTACATACATGACCAAGTACAATTAAAAAATTGTAACACTATCAAATAATATTTGATAGTTTAGATTGACAGAGTACAAAGTCTACACAAAATAGCTTTCTGTAGTCAGAAATGAAGGAAATAAAGATATGATTAGCCTGTTCTAATCAAAAAGGGGACCCATTTTGCTCAGCACATGTTTAGAAGGCAAAAATCATTTGGTCATCTGAATGAATGGGATTGGTTTTGGTTTTAAATTTAAGTGAACCTAGTCCTGGAAAGTTGCCATCTTGATAAAAAGTGATGTTTGCTGTGATTCTCTCAGGTGTGTAAATAATTATTGGTTTAAGAATAGGTTCTATTTGTCAATGTTAAATTATAAAGGGAACCTGGACAATCATTTGCAGTTTCTCAGGTAGCTTTCTCTCACCAACAGTAAACTCAGAAATGCCAGTGCAGGTGAAAGGTAAGTATTGTTTTAAATTTAATTATTTTTAAAAAATATGTTGTGTTTTATTCATGGTGACAAATGCTTCTTACCCATATCACCCTTAGGCAGAACAAAACAGATAATTTAATTGTCATTCATTTATCCTGTGTGAACTAGCATCAGAAGTAAGGTTAATATTGTGTCACGGTTATTTTTCATAAACAAAAATTCACGGAAGCCTGTGACCTGGCTGACTTTTACTAAAAATAAGGGGCAGGGGGAGGGCTGATGGGTGGATGACTGAAGCCCAAACCCCTTGTGGGGGGGTGGGGATGAGAGCCAGAGCCCCACTGCAGGAGGGGGAAGTGGGGATCCAGCACCTGCTGCCACCATGGCTGACAACTCCAGGGCTCTTGCCACAAGCCTGTCAGCTCAGAGCTCCGGGTCCTCCACTGCCCGCGACGGTTGAGAGTGCCGGGGCCCCACCACCACCTTCAGCGGCTTGGAGCTCTGGGGCGCCTGCTAGCTGATAGCTCCAGCCCTGCTGCCCTGGGCTGAACTGGAGCAGAAAGTGACACGTGTGTCTCAAAGCCACAGAATCCGTGACCTCCATGACAAAAATCTTATCCTTAATTATAAGTAATTTTGGCAGTAATGTAGGGGAATACTAACGAAGATTATATCTTTTTTAATGGCTTTTATTTATTTAGTAATGTCAGTGTTTGTTCTTGAAGTCCTGCCTCTTTCCAACATATGTACCTTTGATGGTGATTAAGATCAATTAGACAAGAGATGGTTATATAAGCTCTTTTTGTGTTTTCTAGCTTTTGGTGTTTGTAGGCCAGCCACAACTTGATTTAAGTCTATCAAGACACACATGGTTCTGAAAGCTTGTTTAATTTTAAAAGGAAAGCAGGTTCTCCAGACAGCAGTAACGTACAATGCTCTAACTGGTTCACAAAACAGTTGATACAAGGATTTTGCTTGCATGTAAACAATATCGATTATGAAATTCATTATAAATATTTTAAACTACATTTCATGTTTTTGCATAACATGCATTCATAGCCTCAAAATTTCTAATACGGTGTTATTTCTGTATGTTCCCATTTAGCAAAGCAGCTAAGCATATACTTAATGCTGTTGACTTCAATGGGAATTAAGCACATGCTCTAAATCAAGCCTGTGCTCAAATGTTTTGCTGAATAGGGATAGACTGCTGAACTGAGGACCTAATTCTGAAGACTCCACCCTCTGTTTAAAATGTATGGATTCAGATCACACTTTAGGAATTGAGTTTATACTGGATGAAGACAATGATAATGCTCAAGAGATGGGGTTTTTTTAAAAAAAACAAAAGCATTCAGTGTTTTTCAGAAATCCAGTCTTTTAACCTTTCCTTAAAAAGTAAATTGATGTTTTAAAGAGTATCCAGGATTAAAGACTTATTCCAAAATCTTGAGTCCAACATCATTGGTACCTAAAATTGTGTTCTTAAAACCATATTTACATGTTCCTCTTTGTGGGGTGCCCACCACTTGATGAAACTGGGCTCTTCTCTGCCTCTCTCTGGTAACATTCCAGCTTATTAAATGTCCACTGGTGTTCTTAAGCACACAATGGCTGACCTGTTGGCCATTTGTATTTGGCCTGAGTATGAAAGGAAGTGAATAGCTATTTAAAACCAATACCCATTGAAATGCCGTTTGAGAATGTCCAAATAAACGCTGAACTACTGTGAGCTCTTATTATTTACATAGAAGAAAAATAAGACTGTGTGTCCCAGGAAGCACCTGACTTACTGAAGATCAATGAAGGTATTACTAAATGTAATTTAATGTTCTGGAACAAGGATAGAAAGATGTGGAGATACAGATTTTAAGGAAATTGTTTATGATCTTAAACTTAATTACAGAGAAGATCATGATGAGGATACATAAAGGCTTGAAAGGTAGCCAATGCATTTCCCAAAGAACATTAAAAAAGTGATTATTGTTTACTAATTACAGACTATGTAGATGTAGAGTTGAGGCAAAAAAAGATACTTACAAAGATCTCAATCCTGTAAACCACCTGTATGAAGCTCATTCAGGATCAGGGCCAGACTTAAAGTAGTATTCAAACTTAGTTTTCTTAAAAAAAGAACAAAAACACACACACACACGAGTTCACTTTTTCCTAATGAGGACTGCAAACCTTCAAAGATGCTACCCCAAATTATATCAGTTCAGTAGCTTTCCTAAATTAAAAATACATCCAGACTAGAGCCCTGATCCTACAAGTAAATGAGTAACTTTGACTGATGTGAGCAATTCTTCTGTCTTTGTGTGTAAATACTTGGAAGATGGGGACCTACATTTAAAGCTATTTCACAGGAAGATTAAAAATTACAACTAGGAAATAAAGTCAGTGACAGCTGCAATACCTGTACTATAATTAGACGGGGTGAGGATTAGCTTCTTAAGCTTGTAGTTGAAAGCTGGGTTCAGTGTGACAGAAAAAAGTATTACACATTTCTGTAATCCTGCACCTTCAGACAAGAAGTGTGGCAGCCAAGGATGCAAATGAAAAGACTTATTAGGTGGAATGGTTTTATGGTTATTCATTTTCATCCCATTATTTTGGCTGTAACCGCCCTGAAAATATTGTTAATTTCTGACAATCTCGCTCTTGTGTGGTTTTATGGGAGAAGGGATTCAGTGGACCTGTCTGCAAAGACAAATCTACCAAGGGAGGGATCATGCTCACAATAGTAATTCCAACTATTTTAAAAGTAAAGCTGAGCTGAATTTAAGGTAACTAATTTCTATTCAGATAAAATTTGTCAATTTTGGATCCAGATATGCTACCAAATTTAAAACAAGAATCAGACAGTATGGGTCATTAATATGAACACACAGAATTTCTTTTTTCAAAAGAGCTTTGTGTTGAGTTTCTTTTGTGATTAAATATTCATCTTTGAAAGAGCTGTAAAACGATTCAGTAGCATGGGTAAGTGGTTGTTTGGTCCTTTCTCTGCTGGCAAACTCAAGTTGTGTTATAACCTTGGAAGAATATTACAGTGTTATGTCACAAGCTCCCAACCGGGCTAATTTGTAGGTTGAGATACACCCTTACTAATAAAAAAATTGTTACTGTCTTGTGGTTTTCAGTTTGCTAAGGCATCACCTGTCATTACTGCAAGCATTTGGGCAATTACATTATGAAGGTCACCTGACTGGATAATAATTTACAGAAACCAGCATTCATTTAACAGAACAAAAACCTCTGTGCAATTTTTATTTAAACCAGCAACAAAACGAATGGGTTTTCCCCCTCTGTTATGTTATAACATATAAACGATTTGCATTCCTCAAGTGTGATAGCAGACATTATTAAAATCTTTATTTAAATTTAATTTTTTAGAATTTTGTGATTGTATTTTCTCTTTGGAAATGCACATGTTGTATTGGCAATTTATATTTATTAAATAACAGTTGTTTGCCATTATAAATGGGAAAAATAATTAATGCAATGTTAAGAGTGCACAACTGCACACTCAGTAATGAGCATGGGCCAAAATTGTCATTGATCATCATAGCATGGCAACAACTCACCCCTGCGTGGCACCTCCTGCTAGTCATCCTGGGAATTAGCTCACCGAGCCCAGAGCGCCCTCTGCAGGCTGATGTCTCACCTTCCGCTGGCCCCTGTGTCCCTCCCAGACCCCGGTGCCCCTCTATGCCAGGGCTCTGCCCTCCATAGTAACCTCACAGTTCTGGGTCTCCCCACCCTGGAGAACCCTCAACCCTCTATCCCCACCTCACCTCAGTCTATGGCTACTGCCAGTCACCATCTAGCCCCTGCTCACTGGGGCAGACTGCAGTGTACAAGCCATTCATCATTGGAAAGGGTGGGGTTGAACCGGCTGCCCCTTTGCAACCTTAGTACTGACTTGGCCTTTGGCAAGGTCACAGCCTGGGGCTTTTCCAGGGGAAGCTCCCCAGCACTGCTCTACTCCGGGACCTCGCTCAGTTCCCAGGCAGCCAGGCCCTTCTCCCTCTATAGCTAGAGCAAGACTCTCACCTAACTCCTGCCTAGCAGTCCCTTTATAGGGCCAGCTGTGGCCTGATTGGGGCATGGCCCCAGCTGAGGCTGCTTCCCCAATCAGCCTAGCAATTGGCTCCCCAGGGCAGCCTTTTTCCCCGGGCTGCTTTAAGCCCTTTCAGGGCTGGAGCGGGTAACCACCCCACTACAATCATGCATCCTTAACTCTGATCCCTTGTGCATCTGCCTTATCATTATTATTATTACTAATTCATTATTTGTGTTACCCTGTAGCAATAGGTTTCAGAGTAGCAGCCGATGAAGTGAGCTGTAGCTTATGAAAGCTTATGCTCAAATAAATTTGTTAGTCTCTAAGGTGCCACAAGTACTCCTTTCCTGTAGCAATAGTCTTTATTTACCTCATCCCAAACTTTTTTATCAAATAATAAATTATAACATCTTTCCTGTAACTTTAATCATATTGCATGGTAAGACTGCATAATGTAGATTGCATGATAGTTTTCTCGAGCGTCTGTATTTCTAGTAAAAAGAAAAGGAGTACTAGTGGCACCTTAGAGACTAACCAATTTATTTGGGCATAAGCTTTCGTGAGCTACAGCTCACTTCATCGGATGCGAAAATAGTGTATCTTCATGGACTTTGACTTCTGACATGGTAAGTTCTCTCCTCCCTTAAGTAATATGAGGTGGAAAGGAAGTAAAGATAGGAGAGAACAAGTGGTCCCAGAAGATATCTAGCACAAAGGTGTCAAACAACTAGCCAATAGGCCCTATTGACATATCTTCACTTAAATATGGCTCCTGTGAACATAAGTGCCTCTCTATGCCAATTTAGTAACACCACCTCCTCGAGCAGTGTAGAGTCACGGTCGATGTAATTAGGTTGACACAGTATCAGTGTAGACACTCCACAAGCCATCCTACAATGCTTACACTCCCACTGACAATACAATTGATAAGGCGCTACTTGTGAGGACACACACCACTGACATAAGGAGCCAAGTGTGCACACACACAAGCAATTTAATAAATACAGAGGCTGTATGCTGATGTAAGATAGGTTGACAAGATTAGTATGTGTAGTTCTAAATGTATTCTCTGGTCCACAGAACATAATTAAAAATATAACTCTGCCTTCTCCAAAAATGGATTTGGCCCCTCTGCACAAGTCATTTTGTGGGAGAGCTTGTTTTAAGTTGTCTTATGTAGAATAATGTGATAAACTGGGTATTCAGTTTAACCCAGTACATAAGCAGAAGCAAAAGGAGCTAGAGAGGCATAACAGGCTACCAGAGGCCAAAATATCTACTGTGCTTGTTCTATTATTGTGGAAATGTATTCATTATATTTTAGGCATTGCAGAAAACACTGTGGTTCCTAGAACTTACAGGCTGTGCAACAGACAGTGGTGCTTTGGACTGGCACATGAGACAGGTGTTAAAGCAACTTCCAGAGATAATAAGAGCTGCAGCGAACGGATTCAGAAATACACCAGTGAGCCTTTCCCAGCCTCCCTCCGCTTATGGAAACAAAGGAAATGTGCTGACAGCAGTTTGTTCACCTACAATCTGTAGATCATTGTTAAATGGGGAAACATTTTGAGAAGTTTCATAAGTCATTGTTACGGATACCAATATATCACTAAAATCTGAGTCTATTTCTTTTAAGCTTTTTTAGCAATCTTACTGGGTATTACTTGGAAAGAGAGCTTCCTTTTGTGAAAGAGTGATAAGTGGTAATCTATATGTTTTCTATCAGTGAGGGGTTGGCTTTTTGAGTCCTCCTCCTCCATTCCAGTCTGTCTTAAAGCAGTTCCTCAAAAACCCCTCAGCTATTTAAATCCTTTTGTATGATAACCATCCATCTGGTTTTGGGTCTTCCAACCCTTCTATTACTCTCCACTTCTAAATTTAACACCGTGTTTCCTGTGTAAATGTAGCATGTTGTGAGTTTTGCCTCCAAGCTTGAAGGTCAGGGGTCATAATGGTATCAGGGTTATTGGTTATGGGGAAGCCTGCTACCAAGTGGACTTATGTGGATAGAATACTCTCTGTGTTTTACTTATTTGTTTAACAGTTAAGTCTCTCACTCTTTTTTTCAGCAATAAATTGTTAATCAATAGACTTGCTGTTGTGGGGTAATATGGTAACACTCCACATGTATGTAGCTAAATATAGTTAGAAATTATAAACTAGAGCTCTCTGGTAATGCAATCTGACTGACTGAATTGGAGAAAGACTGCTGTCTGGATCAGGCTGCTGGAATTGCTACCACATATTAGTTATGAGATCTGAATATCATCCAGGAGTGTGATGCTTAAATTTCCCAAACAAGCAACTGGAAATCTTTGTTAACATAGAGGGCAACGATACTATTTTCCACTTACTAAAATGCTACAAATGTATTGGTTCTTGAAGTGCCGCTCTAGACCTGAAGTGATTTTTGGGGAGCATCTTGCAACATTGTACTTACAATGTCCAAAAATTGTGATACCACCCACCACAACCTCCCCCCAAAATGACAAGAACAAACTGCCTCTTAAGCACTTCTGCTGGCATTGGAGTGAGCAGTAAAACACTTGAACTCTGATCCACACATAGTAGTGCATTGAGCTGTTGACTGTATTCCACCAGGTCATCCCAAACCAACAATGTTCAAGAATCAAGGGTGGGTTAGTAAATCACACAATGAATGAAAACCCCAACATAGGAGGGGAAAGGTGAAGGATTTCAAAAATCTCCTGGAGAGCAAAAGATGTGGGAGTATGGAAAGATTTAGAAAAAGTTATTAGTACAGATTTTTATACTTTGCTTATCACTCTCCAATAATAAAAATATAGTCAATGACTCACTTTGCCTATTTTACATAGCCTAAAATGCAACTGTTATTTAGAAGTGTCTGTAGTATGTTTAGCTGCTGACATGTCTGCATTCCCTAACCCAATAAGCTCTATATACCCTGCTTGTTTTTTTAACTAATTTACACGTGCCAAGGCTAGATCCTGAATGACCTCTACTAGGTCCAGTAAGTTGAATTAAAAGGTATTTTCACTATCCTTGCCTTGGAAAAGTCTATTTATAAGACTCCGTCCACATTTTCTTTCTTTTGTATTATGACATTCTGGCACCAGGCTGTGCAGGCTGAAAATAAAGTGTGAGATTTCCATTCCACAGGTGACAATTAGTGTGATGCTGGGAAAGTGCCCAACTTCTCAGTGACTGTTAGTACATAGCAGAAGGCTGCAATCAGAGTTTTGCATATCAAATTATGGAATCATTATTAATGGGGTTTTTTTTGCGACTCAAACATTTAGGGAAAGTATTAATTTTCATTTACCTCTGGTTTGGTATAAACATATTTCTTCTTTCACATTTGTTTCTTCCTATTCCTGTGAGTGTTTCATAGAATCATAGAATCATAGAATATCAGGGTTGGAAGGGACCCCAGAAGGTCATCTAGTCCAACCCCCTGCTCAAAGCAGGACCAATTCCCAGTTAAATCATCCCAGCCAGGGCTTTGTCAAGCCTGACCTTAAAAACCTCTAAGGAAGGAGATTCTACCACCTCCCTAGGTAACGCATTCCAGTGTTTCACCACCCTCTTAGTGAAAAAGTTTTTCCTAATATCCAATCTAAACCTCCCCCACTGCAACTTGAGACCATTACTCCTCGTTCTGTCATCTGCTACCATTGAGAACAGTCTAGAGCCATCCTCTTTGGAACCCCCTTTCAGGTAGTTGAAAGCAGCTATCAAATCCCCCCTCATTCTTCTCTTCTGCAGGCTAAACAATCCCAGCTCCCTCAGCCTCTCCTCATAACTCATGTGTTCCAGTCCCCTAATCATTTTTGTTGCCCTTCGCTGGACTCTCTCCAATTTATCCACATCCTTCTTGAAGTGTGGGGCCCAAAACTGGACACAGTACTCCAGATGAGGCCTCACCAATGTCGAATAGAGGGGAACGATCACGTCCCTCGATCTGCTCGCTATGCCCCTACTTATACATCCCAAAATGCCATTGGCCTTCTTGGCAACAAGGGCACACTGCTGACTCATATCCAGCTTCTCGTCCACTGTCACCCCTAGGTCCTTTTCCGCAGAACTGCTGCCTAGCCATTCGGTCCCTAGTCTGTAGCTGTGCATTGGGTTCTTCCGTCCTAAGTGCAGGACCCTGCACTTATCCTTATTGAACCTCATCAGATTCCTTTTGGCCCAATCTTCCAATTGGTCTAGGTCCTTCTGTATCCTATCCCTCCCCTCCAGCGTATCTACCACTCCTCCCAGTTTAGTATCATCTGCAAATTTGCTGAGAGTGCAATCCACACCATCCTCCAGATCATTTATGAAGATATTGAATAAAACCGGCCCCAGGACCGACCCTTGGGGCACTCCACTTGATACCGGCTGCCAACTAGACATGGAGCCATTGATCACTACCCGTTGAGCCCGACAATCTAGCCAGCTTTCTACCCACCTTATAGTGCATTCATCCAGCCCATACTTCCTTAACTTGGTGACAAGAATACTATGGGAGACCGTGTCAAAAGCTTTGCTAAAGTCAAGAAACAATACATCCACTGCTTTCCCTTCATCCACAGAACCAGTAATCTCATCATAAAAGGTGATTAGATTAGTCAGGCATGACCTTCCCTTGGTGAATCCATGCTGGCTGTTCCTGATCACTTTCCTCTCATGCAAGTGCTTCAGGATTGATTCTTTGAGGACCTGCTCCATGATTTTTCCAGGAACTGAGGTGAGGCTGACTGGCCTGTAGTTCCCAGGATCTTCCTTCTTCCCTTTTTTAAAGATTGGCACTACATTAGCCTTTTTCCAGTCATCCGGGACTTCCCCGGTTCGCCACGAGTTTTCAAAGATAATGGCCAGTGGCTCTGCAATCACAGCCGCCAATTCCTTCAGCACTCTCGGATGCAACTCGTCCGGCCCCATGGACTTGTGCATGTCCAGCTTTTCTAAATAGTCCCTAACCGCCTCTATCTCCACAGAGGGCTGGCCATCTCTTCCGCATTTTGTGATGCCCAGCGCAGCAGTCTGAGAGCTGACCTTGTTAGTGAAAACAGAGGCAAAAAAAGCATTGAGTACATTAGCTTTTTCCACATCCTCTGTCACTAGGTTGCCTCCCTCATTCAGTAAGGGGCCCACACATTCCTTGGCTTTCTTCTTGTTGCCAACATACCTGAAGAAACCCTTCTTGTTACTCTTGACATCTCTGGCTAGCTGCAGCTCCAGGTGCGATTTGGCCCTCCTGATAACATTCCTACATGCCCGAGCAATATTTTTATACTCTTCCCTGGTCATATGTCCAACCTTCCACTTCTTGTAAGCTTCTTTTTTCAAAGTGGTATCTTTTAACTGGCTGTACTAGAATCTATTTTTAAATTAGTGCCCTTGCACTTGTGCCAGTAGAGTTGATTTTTTTTTTATTGAACAAACATCAGAATAAGTGATATTGATCCTCTTGTGACAGGGCTATAGAAGGAACACTAGAATTTCACACTTTACTCAATAAATAATGAAGAGGAGTTTGGCCTTTTTTTGGTCGAGTAGCATTTTTATTTATTTAAAATATTTTATGAGATAAAACGTCTCCTCACCTATGCTCTTTTGAAAACTCCACTCAGCATCTGTCTGCATCTTTTGGTGCCTAAATACATTTAAAAATCAGGCTCCTGACTTCAGGGAACTAGAGAGTAAACACCAACTCAGTTCGCTTACCTAGCCATTGGATTGCAGTGGATTCAGTCACTGTCTACTTGGGATGATGGCTAACATAGGAGAGAATAAGTATCCCATAGAATATCAGGGTTGGAAGGGACCTCAGGAGGTCATCTAGTCCAACCCCCTGCTCAAAGCAGGACCAATCCCCAACTAAATCATCCCAGCCAGGGCTTTGTCAAGCTTGACCTTAAAAACTTTTAAGGAAGGAGATTCCACCACCTCCCTAGGTAACGCATTCCAGTGTTTCACCACCCTCCTAGTGAAAAGTTTTTCCTAATATCCAACCTAAACCTCCCCCACTGCAACTTGAGACCATTACTCCTCGTCCTGTCATCCGCTACCACTGAGAACAGTCTAGATCCATCCTCTTTGGAACCCCCTTTCAGGTAGTTGAAAGCAGCTATCAAATCCCACCTCATTCTTCTCTTCCGCAGACTAAACAATCCCAATTTCCTCAGCCTCTCCTCATAAGTCATGTGTTCCAGTCCCCTAATCATTTGTGTTGCCCTCCACTGGACTCTTTCCAATTTATCCACATCCTTCTTGGAGTGTGGGGCCCAAAATTGGACACACTTCTCCAGATGAGGCCTCACCAATGTCGAATAGAGGGGAATGATCATGTCCCTCGATCTGCTGGCAATGCCATTGGCCCAAAATGCCATTGGCCTTCTTGGCAACACTGTTGACTCATATCCAGCTTCTCGTCCACTGTAACCACTGTAGAACTGCTGCCTAGCCATTCGGTCCCTAGTCTGTAGCGGTGCATGGGATTCTTCCGTCCTAAGTGCAGGACTCTGCACTTGTCCTTGTTGAACCTCATCAGATTTCTTTTGGCCCAATCCTCTAATTTGTCTAGGGCCCTCTGTATCCTATCCCTACCCTCCAGTGTATCTACCTCTCCTCCCAGTTTAGTGTCATCTGCAAACTTGCTGAGGGTGCAATCCACACCATCCTCCAGACCATTTATGAAGATATTGAACAAAACCGGCCCAAGGACTGACCCTTGGGGCACTCCAATTGATACCAGCTGCCAACTAGACATGGAGCCATTGATCACTACCCGTTGAGCCCGACAATCTAGCCAACTTTCTATCCACCTTATAGTCCATTCATCCAGCCCATACTTCTTTAACTTGCTGGCAAGAATACTGTGGGAGACTGTGTCAAAAGCTTTGCTAAAGTCAAGGAACAACACGTCCACTGCTTTCCCCTCATCCACAGAGCCAGTTATCTCTTGAACCATTTAGGATCTCGTTTTGTTTTATTTTAATTATTCAGTGCTGTAGTGATAATTGTAAAAATAATATCATTTATATTTGGGTCTAAATAACATGACTGCATCTAGTTAATAATTCACTATCTACTGCCTAAAAATCAGTTTTTGAAAGCATTTCTTAGAAATAAGTATTTATGGAATTTTTAACAATGATTTTATTGTCCCTATAGATCACAAATGCCATGAGGCCTGTCCTTAAATCTGGAAGACTTTGTTTTACATATTACAAATGCGTGCAAGGAAAAGAGTTTATAAAGAACTTTGCAATCTGAAATGATGTGACAGCAAATTTGCTAACAGCAATAATCATAGAATCATGGGACTGGAAGGGATCTCAAGAGGTCTTCTAGTCCAGTCCCATGCACTCAAGGCAGGACTTAATATTATCTGGACCATCCCTGACAGGTGTTTGTCTAACCTGCCCCTAAAAAACCTCAGACGATGGAGATTCCACAATCTCCCTAGCCAATTTATTCAGTGTTTCACTACCCTGACAGTTAGGAAGCTTTTCCTGATATCCGGCCTAAACCACCCTTCCTGTAATTTAAGCCAGTTGCTTCTTGTCCTATCCGCAGAGGTTAAAGAGAACAATTTTTCTCCATCTCCCTTGTAACAACCTTTTCTGTATTTGAAAACTGTTATCATGCCCCCTCTCATTCTTCTTTTTTCCAGACTAAACAAACCCAATTTTTTCAATCTTTCTTCATAGGTCATGTTTTCTAGACCTTTACTCATTTTTGTTGCTCTTCTCTAGACTTTCTCCAATTTGTCCACATCTTTCCTGAAATGTGTCACTCCTAACTGGACACAATAATCCAGTTGAGGCCTAATTCGACATTGGTGAGGCCTCATCTGGAGTACTGTGTCCAGTTTTGGGCCCCACACTACAAGAAGGATGTGGATAAATTGGAGAGAGTCCAGCGAAGGGCAACAAAAATGATTAGGGGTCTAGAACACATGACTTATGAGGAGAGGCTGAGGGAGCTGGGATTGTTTAGCCTGCAGAAGAGAAGAATGAGGGGGGATTTGATAGCTGCTTTCAACTACCTGAAAGGGGGTTCCAAAGAGGATGGCTCTAGACTGTTCTCAATGGTAGCAGATGACAGAACGAGGAGTAATGGTCTCAAGTTGCAGTGGGGGAGGTTTAGATTGGATATTAGGAAAAACTTTTTCACTAAGAGGGTGGTGAAACACTGGAATGCGTTACCTAGGGAGGTGGTAGAATCTCCTTCCTTAGAGGTTTTTAAGGTCAGGCTTGACAAAGCCCTGGCTGGGATGATTTAACTGGGAATTGGTCCTACTTTGAGCAGGGGGTTGGACTAGATGACCTTCTGGGGTCCCTTCCAACCCTGATATTCTATGATTCTATTATTCTAATCAGCGCAGCGTAGAGTGGAAGAATGACTTCTCGTATCTTGCTGACAGTACTCCTACTAATACATCCCAGAATGATGTTCTCTTTTTTTGCAACAGTGTTACACTATTCACTCCTGTTTAGTTTGTGGTCCACTATGACCCCCAGATCCCTTCTGCGGTACTCTTTCCTAGGCAGTCATTTCCCATTTTGGATGTGTGCAACCGATTGTTCCTTCTTCAGTGGAGTACTTTGCATTTGTCATAACTGAATTTCAACCTATTTAGTTCAGATAATTTCTCCAGTTTGTCCAGATCATTTTGAATTTTAATCCTGTCCTCCAAAGCACAAAGGGCAGGAATAAATGGTCAGTTTTCAGAATGGAGAGAGGTAAATAGTGGTGTCCCCCAGAGATCTGTACCGGGCCCAGTCCTATTTAACATATTCATAAACGATCTGGAAAAAGGGGTAAACAGTGAGGTGGCAAAATTTGCAGATGATACAAAACTACTCAAGATAATTAAGTCCCAGGCAGACTGCAAAGAGCTACAAAAGGATCTCACAAAACTGGGTGACTGGGCAACGAAATCTCAGAAGAAATTTAATGTTAATAAATGCAAAGTAATGCACATTGGAAAACATAATCCTAACTATACATATAAAATGATGGGGTCTAAATTAGCTGTTACCACTCAAAAAAGAGATCTTGGAGTCATTGTGAATAGTTCTCTGAAATCATCCACTCAATGTGCAGCGGCAGTCACAAAAGCAAACAGAATGTTGGGAACATCAAGAAAGGGATAGATAATAAGACAGAAAATATCATATTGCCTCTATATAAATCCATGGTACGCCCACACCTTGAATATTGCATGCAGATGTGGTCTCCCCATCTCAAAAAAGATATATTGGAATTGGAAAAGTTCAGAAAAGGGCAACAAAATTATTAGGGGTATAGAACGGATTCCGTATAAGGAGAGATTAAGAAGACTGGGACTTTTCAGCTTGGAAAAGAGGCGACTAAGGGGGGATATGATAGAAGTCTATAAAATCATGAGTGGTATAGAGAAAGTAAATAAGGAAGTGTTATTTACTCCTTCTTATAATACAAGAACAAGGGGCCACCAAATGAAATTACTAGGTAGAAAGTTTAAAACAAACACAAGAAAGTATTTTTTCACGCAACGCACTGTCAACCTCTGGAACTCCTTGCCAGAGGGTGTTGTGAAGGCCAATACTATAATGGGGTTTAAAAGGGAGCAAGATAGATTCATGGAAGATAGGTCCATCAATGGCTATTAGCCAGGATGGGCAGGAATGGTGTCCCTAGCCTCTGTTTGCCAGAAGCTGGGATTGGGTGTCAGGGCATGGATCACTTAATGATAACCTGTCTGTTCATTCTCTTTTGGGCACCTGCCATTGGCCACTGTCAGAGGACTGGATACTGGGCTTGATGGACCTTTGGTCTGACCAAGTATGGCCGTTCTTATGTTCTTATGTTCACTTGCAACCCCTCCCAACTTGGTATTGTCCGCGAACTTTATAAGTGTACTCTCTATGCCATTATCTAAATCATTGATGAAGATATTGAACAGACCTAGAACTTATCCCTGTGGGACCCTACTCGATGTGCCCTTCCAGCTTGACTGTGAACCACTGATAACTACTCTCTGGGAATGGGTTTCCAACCAGTTATGCACTCACCTTGTTGTAGCCCCAACTAGGTTCTATTCCCTAATAATACATAGCTTTTGTATTGTACTAGTCATCAATAGCTCTTAGAGCAATGGGAAAGTAAATATAGTTATCCCTTCTTATACAGATGAGGAAACTGAGGCACAGAGAGGGGACATGATTGACCATGGTCACACAGTAGAGTGTATAATAACCTCCTTCCCAGTCCATTGTCTTAGCCACTGGACCACACTACCTCCCCAGACTAACTATACTCTTATTTTCTTCATACATTCATACAGAATGGCATATAGTTCAATGTGGTTACTTTGTCATGAAAAGTTGTATGAAACAAAGGACATAAATGGAGGGAAGGACTTCATTAATTTTTTCTATGAGTCTAAATTCAGAAAGTGCTACCACTTCTTGCTCATTCTTCCTCTATCCCTAGGCTAGTCAGATGTGGTAGTTGGAAACCCTCAGAGACAAATTGCTATTTCACTGAATTCTCTGCATGTCTACAAGAAAGCTGCCTGAACCATCTTTCTCCAGCTCAAATCAGTGAGTGAGAGTGGATTTGGAGTCCTGTGGGAAGATTTCACCAGATGCTGACGGGCCAGATTAAAACTAGAGAAAGTGGCAAATTCATGATTCCAGCTCCTGTAAACAACTACACTCAAAGCAATTTAATCTGCAACTGAAATCATTATGCATGGCACACATGGACCAGAGGCCAAATAGTGACTTCTACTGTCAGACAGACAGACAGACAGACAGACATGCAGAGTTTGAAGAGAGCAGCTCTGCCTAGGATGGTAAGAGAAAAGGGGAGGATATTAATGACAGAGTAATGGATACCTGTGAAGCATACTGCAATCAAGATAAGCAGCCAGCTCTCATGTTCTCCATCGCTGCCATCCTTCAGCTTGATGAACTCTGGAAAAGCTCTGGGTATTTGTTCTGAAGTGAGTCAGTTAAATGCAATAATTATATTCCTTCAAGAAGTGAAAGTGACATGTTCAACACTGACGTGATTTTTCCTCCTCCCTGATCATAACAATAGATTTGGGCTGATTTCTTATTCAGAGACAATCAGTGAGGGAGAAGAACAAGGAATACTAGCCAGATGTCCTGGCTGACCTTCGGAAGAATTATTGTTTCTCTCACTCCTGTTTTTTCTTCATTATAAGGGGAGCTACAAAAGCTTTCTATTTAAAAACAGGTACATAAATGAGCGGTCTACTATAGAGATATACTGTAATTGATTCAGGACCATAGTGTCCTTAATCTGACAGCTGCTTTTGTTGTCTTGCCCTTTTGTATGCGTGAATGGGAAAATTACTATTACTACCCATTCATGTCAGAAAAATATTCAACAAATATTTGCCAAGCAATATGTGTGTGTTTGGAGTATGGCTTGAAGTGTGTGTGTGTGTGTGTTGCACTTTTTCCCCCTTAATATTCAACATTGTCAAGCTCCAAGAATGCAACTTAATTAACACTGGCATTTTAATACAGTTTTTGGCACTAGCTGTATGCAAATAATGTATTTCAGCTAAATTGTATTTTAGTGATTTTAGGTTCAAAACATTTTTTCCAAGAAATATAATTCCTAAGTGAATCAAGTCTTGCTGATTTAAAAAAAATGCTTTCTAAGATGCTATGATGTAAGTCAAGGGTATAGGGGATAAACTTACTGTCACCTTTATGCAAATATCTGCCACTCAGCACAAGGCTCTCAGATTAAAATTGAAATGCCAGTGGGCTGAGACAGTAATGCCTTCCAAATAACCAGTGGTGAACACAATTGACAGACCACAACTGTTTGCTAAAATGAGAGCAAAACATGGCGCATTTATATCATTGGAGAAAATGTATATCAGTTTCACTGTAGATGTTTCTGAAAGCTTCTAGATGTAAATGAAGAATTCGTCTCTTAAAGACAAGTTTCCCTGAAGAGTTTGCCATGCTTGTCATTATACATTAGTGCAGAGGTCAGAGGAAAAACTAGGATGTATAAAATATTTCTTATATGCTTAAGAACACTTTTGTCAATAAAGCCTAGGAATCAAAAGTCTTGAGGGGGAGGCAAAACCAAGCTGTAATATTAGTGCTGAGTGAATAATTTACTTGATGAATTTAGCCTGTTTATCAACTCACCAAATGTCCACAAACAGATTGTAATCCCTGAAAATATACTTGTTATTCTAAATGATTTAGTAATTTTGTTTGTTGTTTTATTTTTTACTCTCTAGATTGCAAACAGTTTGTGAGTATTTGATACTTGGGGCTTGTCTACACAGGACACTCAGGAAAATTAATCCAAATTAACTAAAGGTTTGAATTAAAAGTGGCTAGTTAAATGTCACTAAACCCCAGTGTAGACACTCTGTACAGAATTCACTGGCCCTTGATCTTCAAAATGCAGTTTGTGTTGTGTAGGTGTCATTGGCATATAAATTACATAATATTGTTTCTGTCCCCTGATTGGATGAAGGTAATTCCTTTATGACCAGCTCCTGCAATGATTTAACCCCATGAAAAAGTGTTAGAGATTTTCTTCATGTATATTGCAGTATATCCTAAAAATTATAATTAAATTATATATATATATATATATATATATATATATATATATATATATATATATATATATATATATAAAGTTTCAAAAATAGTCATAACCAGCAAGAAATGCATAAAATAAATGTGTGATCTGTGCTCCATGAGAAATCTATGTCCACCACTGAGTTTGTCTACAGTTGGAGTTGCAGGGGGGAGGGGGGTGATTCCCAGCTTGAGGAGACATACCCACACTAGTTCTTATCAAGCTAGGGGACTAAAAATAGAACATAGCTGCAGCAGCATGAGTGGCAGGAGGGGCTAGGTGTCCCAAGTATGTGCCCAGGCCCTTGGACTGGTACTTCTTGTGGTGACTAACCCCTCCTACCACTCACGCTTCCACAGCTCCAAGTATAGACATACCCACTGTCTTCTATTCCTTGCCTGCCTTGGTCTGTAGTTTCTTTTGTAGTGTTTGCCATTTAACTTATATTTAAAAACTAATAATAATTGTAAGTTTCTTGAGGCATGGACTTGGTGTATCTGTATGCCTGGACAGCACCATAACATCTGTATGGCACAATATAAATAATGTATTTGTGCCATATTACTTGCTAAGATGCCTGCAGAAAAGATATTGCTCTCCCCATAATGATTGGGCAATGGGTTCATACCTGGTAGAGGGAAATATTTCCTTTAGTAGTAATAAATAAATGTTATCACATTTTCTTAAATTAAGTATTGAAAACTGCCTCAGTAAATGAAATTGCTGTTCCAACTTAGTAAAGTTGCAACATACATGCAGTCTATGTATTACTGAGTGGGAACATAATTTGTGATAGTATTCTAATGGGTAGTGCATAGGTTATCTTAACAGCTATAATAAAAAACATAAAGCTGCATAATCTTTTTAAAGTCTTCTCAGATAGAAAGAAAATATTATGATTTTCTAAAAATAGTAAATCAAGAATATAAATAACCTTCCAGTTGAAAAAAAAACATTAAATGGTATTACTGTTAGTTCCTGCCATTTGAAACTATTTATGTGTGGCACAACTAAACGGAAGACTGCTTCTGTCAGGAGTGTGTATACTCTTACATTTTCTTTTCTATAAATCCATTTGTTAGCCACCACAGGTGCTTCTGGATAGACTACGTGCCAGGTTTTAAAAATCATTGCATTTAGTTGTTATAGGCTCAGCAAAACTAAAAAAAAAAAAAGTGACAAGGAAAAAGGAGAACCATAACTAAGAAGGATTATATATATATAGTCACAATATTGTGGCAGATATATATATTGTGACAGGGTTGGGCTAGATGGCCAAAGGAGAGTAATAGAAGGCAGATATATTAGCCCCAGGCTAAGTAGGTCCCTTTTCCCTGGGTAAGGTAACAGGGAAGGTTCCAGAACAATCAGAAACCTTCTGGAGAAAATTACGACAGGCTGATTAGAACACCTGCAGCCAATCAAGAAGCTGCTAGAATCAATTAAGGAAGGCTAATCAGGGCACCTGGGTTTTAAAAAGGAGCTCACTTCAGTTTGTGGTGCGTGTGTGAAGAGCTGGGAGCAAGAAGCACTAGGAGCTGAGAGTGAACACGCGGACTATTGGAGGACTGAGGTGTACAAGCATTATCAGACATGAGGAGGAACGTCCTATGGTGAGGATCAAGAAGGCGTTGGGAGGAGGCCATGGGGAAGTAGCCCAGGGAGGTGTAGCTGTCACACAGCTGTTCCAGGAGGCACTCTTGACAGCTGCATTCCACAGGGCCCTGGGCTGGAACCCGGAGTAGAGGGTGGGCCCGGGTTCCCCCCAAATCCTCCCAACTCCTGGTCAGACACAGGAGGAGTCGACCTGGACTGTGGGTTCAGAAAAACGGCCAAACTGAGGGCTGCCGTGAAGCTCCAAGGCGAGCAAATCCGCCAATAAGCGCAAGACCCACCAAGGTAGAGCAGGAACTTTATCACTACATATATATATATATATGCATGTGTCTGTATGTTATATATACAATCAGAATAACTGTCACATACTGATATTTTTATTTTATTATTTCTATTATTGTAGCAAATAGGAGCTTTAGTCCTGGACCAGGATCCCATTGAGCTAGGAACTGTGCAAACAGAACAAAAAGAATTGACAATGTATGTAGAAAAGAATGGCTGGATACTGACAAACAAATGGGGAAGTCCAAGGTAGGGTGTCCAATATCCTGATTTTATAGGGACAGTCCTGATATTCAGGGCTTTGTCTTATATAGGTGCCTATTACCCCGCAACCCCTGTCCTGATTTTTCACACTTGCTGTTTGGTTACCATAGTCTAAGGAAACACTGCGACTATATCAGTCAGCATGGTAAACAGTGGTTTGAGCACACCAGTAGCCTAAATGTTCTCAAGTTTTTTTGTAGGCATCATAGCAAAGGAGAGTTTTAAGGAGGGATTTGAATGAGGATAATGTGGCAGCTTTGCAGGTGTTTACATGGAGCTCCTCCCAAGCATATGAGGCAACATAGAAGGAAGTGCGAAGATGCTTGTTTGAAAATGGGTGATAGAGCTTGTTATCATGGCCTGATCGGAAGCAGGAGTCAACATCTCAGTAGTGAGATGTCGCCTCAGTCTAGTTGGCAGCCGGTATCAAGCGGAGTGCCCCAGGGGTCAGTCCTGAGGCCGGTTTTGTTCAACACCTTTATTAATGATCTGGATGATGGGATGCATTGCACCCTCAGCAAGTTCGCAGATGACACTAAGATGTGGGGAGAGTTAGATACGCTGGAAGGTAGAGATAGGGTCCAGAGTGACCTAGACAAATTGGAGGATTGGGCCAAAAGGAATCTAATGAGGTTCAACAAGGACAAGTGCAGAGTCCTGCAATTAGGAAGGAAGAATCCCATGCATGGCTACAGGCTGTGGACCAAGTGGCTAGGCATCAGTTATGCAGAAAAGGACCTAGGGATTACAGTGGACAAGAAGCTGGATATGAGTGTGCCCTTGTTGCCAAGAAGGCCAACAGCATATTGGGCTGTATTAGTAGGAGCATTGCCAGCAGATGGAGGGAAGTGATTATTCCTCTCTATTCGGCACTGGTGAGGCCACACTTGGAGTATTGTGTCCAGTTTTGGTCCCCCCACTACAGAAGGGATGTGGAAAAATTGGAGAGAGTCCAGCGGAGGGCAACGGAAGTGATTAAGGGGCTGGGGCGCATGACTTATGAGGAGAGGCTGAGGGAACTGGGCTTGTTTAGTCTGCAGAAGAGAAGAGCGAGGGGGGATTTGAACAGCCTTCAACTATCTTCAACAGGGGTTCCGAAGAGGATAGAGCTAGGCTGTTCTCAGTGGTGGCAGATGACAGAACAAGAAGCAATGGTCTCAGGTTGCAGTGGGGAAGGTCTAGGATGGATATTAGAAAACACTGTTTCACTAGGAGAGTGGTGAAGCACTGGAATGGGTTACCTAAGGAGGTGGTGGAATCTCCATCCTTAGAGATTTTTTAAGGCCTGAGTTGACAAAGCTCTGGCTGGGATAATTTCATTGGTGTTGATCCTGTTTTGAGCATGGGGTTGGACTAGATGACCTCCTGAGGTCTCTTCCAACCCTAATATTCTATGATTCTATGAATGAGAGATGATAGGGAGGGTGGGAATAGGCTGTGAAGGGACTTTAAATTGAAGGAAAGTAGCTTATGTTTAATGTAATAGAGCAGGGAGAGCCAGAGAGAGGGGTGACATGATCAAAGTGACAGGCTAGGAAAAAGATCTTTGCAGCAACATTCTGAATGGATGTGAGCAAGATAAGATTGTATCTGTCAAGGCCAGAAAGAAAGGTGTTGCACTATCGAGATGCAAGATGATGAGAGTTTGTACATGAGTTTTAGCTGTGGCTCTATCTCAGAGAAAAGGTGGGTAGAAAGCTGGCTAGATTGTCGGGCTCAACGGGTAGTGATCAATGGCTCCATGTCTAGTTAGCAGCCGGTATCAAGTGGAGTGCCCCAAGGGTCGGTCCTGGGGCCGTTTTTGTTCAATATCTTCATAAATGATCTGGAGGATGGTGTGGATTGCACTCTCAGCAAATTTGCGAATGATACTAAACTGGGAGGAGTGGTAGATACGCTGGAGGGGAGGGATAGGATACAGAAGGACCTAGACAAATTGGAGGATTGGGCCAAAAGAAATCTGATGAGGTTCAATAAGGATAAGTGCAGGGTCCTGCACTTAGGATGGAAGAATCCAATGCACCGCTACAGACTAGGGACCGAATGGCTAGGCAGCAGTTCTGCGGAAAAGGACCTAGGGGTGACAGTGGACGAGAAGCTGGATATGAGTCAGCAGTGTGCCCTTGTTGCCAAGAAGGCCAATGGCATTTTGGGATGTATAAGTAGGGGCATAGCGAGCAGATCGAGGGACGTGATCGTTCCCCTCTATTCGACATTGGTGAGGCCTCATCTGGAGTACTGTGTCCAGTTTTGGGCCCCACACTACAAGAAGGATGTGGATAAATTGGAGAGAGTCCAGCGAAGGGCAACAAAAATGATTAGGGGTCTAGAACACATGACTTATGAGGAGAGGCTGAGGGAGCTGGGATTGTTTAGCCTGCAGAAGAGAAGAATGAGGGGGGATTTGATAGCTGCTTTCAACTACCTGAAAGGGGGTTCCAAAGAGGATGGCTCTAGACTGTTCTCAATGGTAGCAGATGACAGAACGAGGAGTAATGGTCTCAAGTTGCAGTGGGGGAGGTTTAGATTGGATATTAGGAAAAACTTTTTCACTAAGAGGGTGGTGAAACACTGGAATGCGTTACCTAGGGAGGTGGTAGAATCTCCTTCCTTAGAGGTTTTTAAGGTCAGGCTTGACAAAGCCCTGGCTGGGATGATTTAACTGGGAATTGGTGCTGCTTCGAGCAGGGGGTTGGACTAGATGACCTTCAGGGGTCCCTTCCAACCCTTATATTCTATGATTCTATGCTGTGCAGAAGGAATTGACAAGGTTTAGCAATAGCCTGGATGTGAGGCCGTAAAGATTGGTTCAAGTAAAAAATGAAGTCCAAGTTATGGGTGTTAGGGTCCAGTCGGATGGTAATGTTGTCTACAATGATCGAGAAAGGAGGTGGAGATGGAGGGAGAGCCAAGGTTGTGGGGGAAAATGTCACCAGAGATGAAGGAGGAAGAGGATACAGATGTGGTACTTAGATTTGTGCTGGCTGGAGGAGCAGAAGATTGTGATGGAGAGGGGAAGGATGAATAGGAAGAGCTGATGAGAACTGTGGAGGGTTGAGAGTAACCAGGAAGGGGAAATGGTGTCAGTGGGGGGAAGAAAGGAGGAGGGTAGGAGTAAGAGAGATGCTATGATGCAGAAGAGGGATGGTGAGAGACATGGGTGAATGATACAAATACAAGTTTACCAAAATAAGAAAACAAAACAGATAAGGGCTGAAAGTATACTCCTGGCACTAGTGCTGGGTCCAAGCTAGCCTGGGAAGTGCCCCCGTATGTGTATGAATTATTGTTAATAATTCTCCTTCTTCCCCTTTTCCAAGCTAGATGGGTCGGGTCACTGGATCCATCTTTTCCAGGCTTGCCAGTTCAATGCTTACTCCATATGCACTCCACCTCTTTACACAGTCTGTCCACTATTTTCTCAGCCACCCTCTTCTTGTTCTCCTCCTGCAAGCTCTAGTCTCAGATGCCTCCCTAACAAGATTTCCTTCATCTATCCTTCCTACTTGCCCATACCTTCTCAGCCTCCTCTCTTGCAGCTTCTCTCTGATACCACAGAACTTGGTCTCACATCTGATGACATCATTCCTCATGTGGTCCATGAGTGTCACCTCGTCACTGTCCTCAAACAATGGCTTCAGGTCTTCTCAAGTGCCTTTCTTTAGTCACCCATCTCTGATCGGTCCCGAAGAGCTGGTCTTACCATGATTTGTATTATTCCTTCCATAGCCTGGGCATCTGTTTATCATAAATCACTCTGCTTATCTTGTGCCAGACTTTCCCCACGATCTGCAGCCTTCCTTGTACTTCTCTGTCAATTTCTCCATTTGCTGCTAGCCGGCCCCCAAGATACCTAAACCTAGAAAATTAATAATTAATATAAAATTCTCACACACACACACCACCTCCCTACTCTCTCTCTCACACACACCCCACTTCCCTTATCTCTCTCTCACACACACACACACATACACACACCTATCTCCCTACCTTTATGGTAATAATTAATAGAAAATACAGATGCTTGGTGAAATTTATTTGCCTAATACATTCGATTAACTGGTATTTAAAAAGGACAAATTAATAAAAGAAATCTGTTCATAAATAATTCACACACTGGAAAAGAGGCAAAATGCATTGAATAAATTGCCTTGAGTTGTTAACCCAGTTCTGTCCATGACAGAGTGTTGATAACAAAGCACTGTTCTCCTGGACTTTATTTAAATAGATTTGCCATCTTGATGCTGACTAGCAGGTGTCGTCGTTACATTCTACAAGGTTTTATTGGACAAAATGTCCTGAATACAGATTAACTCATTGTTCAGTGTGCACTATTTTCTCTTTGCTTGACAGAGGAATTATTAGTAATTAGATAAACTGATCCCTTTAGTGTCCAGTTGTTTTGTTCCACATTTTGCTATACCATGAAGCACTCACAACTATGCAAACACCTGACACTGAATGAAGCATTCACTACTATGAACCATCCAGTGACTCCCTGTGGAAGTGGCTTTGCTTGGTATTAAAGGTGTTCCCTCTACTTTACAGATCCTTACTTGGCAATAATATGCCTCATAGTGTCACATCAGCTATCACTACCCTGCTACTGTATCAAGTAATATTTTACTAACTGGAACTATCTTTTCTTTTCACCTGTGAAAGCAATTATTGGCCACAAAGCTGTGATAAATTGGAGCACGTAGGGATGGCCCAAGGTAGCTTTTGCTTTTGTAAAGCCTTTTCAACAATTTAAAATAAGGGAAAGACTGGATCCAGGTTCCATTTTATCTAAACTTCCAAAGTTCTGTATGCTGGAAGGTTTGGTTTTAGACTCTTTTTACTTTTTGTACTGATACTGCTAAGTCAGAAGTGAGATACAGTAAACCAATCCCCATTAGTTTTCAGAAGATGAATCATTTAGTTTGGGAGAAAGAGAGGCAAGATGTCCATTTTGGTTATCCATGTTGGGCGCTATTTGTCTTTGGATGAATCCAAATCCTGTTATACAAAAAAGATTATCTGTTCCATCAATGCTATGTAAAGTTTAATCATTTCAGTCTAGTCTAGCCTGTCACTGGTAATTCTGCTCTCTTTCCCGTATTGGAGAATGGCTTTGTGACCCATCACTAGCAGAAAAAAGCACCATTTCTTTTCTCCTTTACTCATTACTCATAGTGGTGCTTTTTAGAATATGGGGAACACAGCAGCTGACTATGGGATTAAGCTGGAGTGTATGGCAACTAGATATTACAGTGATAGGCTTGCTACAGTCTGGAATACAGATATATTTGTATGCGCTCCGACAGTTTAAGTCCTAGACCATGCACCAGAAATATTTACATTCTGACTGTAACTTTAATTTACATACTGCAGATGCTATACAGCCTACTAAACATATGAACAATGGCAAAACGTTTTGAAGTGCTCATTGTGGAATAAGGAATAAATCATAAGAGAAATTAGAATGTGCGGAGAAACCTTTTTTAAAGAGGCAGGTTAATTCAGAAGTTGGCAAAGGCTGCATTAATGCCTGTGTGTGTACAGAAGTGTGACAGTTCTGTTCTTAAGAGCATAGAAAAGCAAAATGATCTCAGATTTTTACTGTATGGCATCAAATTTTCTCCCAGTAAAATAGGTGGTAAAAGTTTAAGTTTGCTTGGTTAATAGTAAACTAATTTCTCTTCACAATGCATGAAGTTGAAAAACTTACCAAACTTGCTATTGAAAGTCTCTCTTCACAGAGTGAGTGAAACATAGTTTATCTCAACTTTTGATAGAGCAAAGAAATTTCTAGCATTGGATGGGAAGGCAGAGGCACATGCTGCTTAGTATACTCATGCTGTCTCCCCTAAAATAGTTTGGGAAAGGAGAATTTAGTCATGAAAACAAGCTGGGAGTTGGTAGCTTCAGTCCATATTTTTTCTGTATTGCAAATCTATGAAGCAATTGGCAGTTGTGCAAAGAAGGGTGGAAAGGCATCTCGGTTGCCAGAAATGAGGTGCATTAGTAAAGCTGTATTGGGATTTGTCTGGACATAAAAGTGAGTTGGTACAACTGTATGGGAAAACTCTCTTCTGTGTTTGGCTGTAGCAAAGAGCTATTGGGGCCTCAATTTTGCATGCATAATCTCTATCCCTGCTTCCCAACCAACCAGAAGAAAAGTTAACAAAGAAAAGTTGTTTGTTTTTTTTAAAATCCTGGTATAAATAGAGCTGAATTTTCCAACTATGTATATTGAAACAAAAGCTTGTAGATTTCCCTCCTCCTACAATGGAGTTGTTCCTGTAATGGAGTTTTGTGTTTGGCTATAGGAAGTGGAAGCAGGTCTGATAGAACTGTGCACCTTCAATGAGTGATCTCTGTTATACTGATGGATGGCTGATGGATATGTTGGAGAAGGTCAGGTGCTTTTAGAGTAGAACAGCCTAACAGCAATGCATAATTGAATGTATTGGTATCAGCTCCAAGGGTCCAATATACAAAGCTTTTGTACTGGCATTAAACTGATACTTGTGTTTAAAAAGCATTGAAGACAAATGTGCTGATATAATGGTAGAATAGTAAGGAGAAAGTCAAAGTGAAAAATGATGGCAAAACATCAGTGGAACATTAAATGATCCTTCCAGTTTAAGCTCATTCTAATATATTGCCTTCATGGATCAGCTGTACTATCAAGTGACTGAAATTTGTTATGTAAGGGCACAAAAACAGTTGAATGGCAGCTCTGGGATGTAATCGGTTCCTTCGGTGAAATTCTGGCCCCACTGAAGTCAATGGTAAAACTCCCTCTGACTTCAGTGGGTTCAGATTTTCACCCCTCATGTTTTCAGGACAGGAACTCAGACACCCCAAGAGGAGCAGAGTCCCCCATGTGACGCTGGCAGACCAGGTGCCATTTCATGCCAAGGCCCCAGGCCTCACTGAACACTTACAAATGCACAGCTGGAGACCACTCTTGCTTACCTGCATGTTAGCATCATCAAAATGGATATTAGAGGTTAAGTGGATAAGAATGCGTTCAGTGTTCAGACTTTATAAAATGCTTGTAAGATGCCACCTGTACTGATCGCACTTCACACCATGGGCAAAAGAGTTTGTAAGTTAGATTGAGTGTTCACTTTGTAAACCTCTGTAATTGTATAACTCACCAAACAGGAAAACAAGTATTGATTAAGGTAAAGGGCTTGCCCTGCATACAAGATGGCCAATGGACAGCAAATGAGATATTGTGTAGCATCAAAGGAGAGAGGCCCTGTTGATTGTATTTCTAACTCCCTCCAGGAAGGGGAGACCTACGCATGAACTCATCCCATCAGTTTAGACTCGGGAGTGGAAGGGATAAAAATCCCTGACAAAGAGAAACTAAATCTCTTTTATGCTGTCTGGACTTGTCTAAACATAAGCAAAGAGATCCCCAGGCTGCTTGGCATGGATTAGCCCTGAAAAACATTTTGAATTGAGAGATTACTAGAACTCTGTCACCTTTGGAATCATAGGCTGAAACTCATTGTGTCTATATACTTGCTTCTTTTAGCCTGCAAATAACTCTCTTGTTTCTTTTACCTAGTTAATAAATCCTTAGTTAGTTTACTCTAGGATTGGCTACAAGCATTGTCTGTGGTGTGAGATCTAAGCTACAAATTGATCTGGGACAAGTGATTGGTCTCTTGGGACTGGGAGCAACCTGAATATTTTGTAATTTTTTATGTAGGTGACCATTTATCACTAAGTCTGGCTCGTTTGGGTGACAAAATAGACTGGAGAGCTCCAGGGGACAGTCTGTGACCATGGTAAGACTGTTACAGTGATACAGGAGTTTACATTTTTTACTGGCTTGGTGAAATCTAATTATAGAACATTATTGTCTGCCCTGTTTTTAGACAGTCTGCCATGACGGTGGCACTTGCAGTTGTGAACCACTCCAGACAGTGTGTCCATTCCCCCAATGCAAAATTGGTGTAGGAAAGGGTGTCACTGACAGTCCTGAATATGTCTCAGGATCCCCCCATTCTTGATAAGCCTTCTGCCATTACATTTTCTTTCCCATTGATAAGGACTATTTGAATGCCCAATTCCTGTATAACTAGGCTCCAACATCATAATCTAGAATTGGTCCCCTAAGCTCAGTGTAACAATTTTAGAGGACCGTGATCTGTTAAAACCTTACACTTTTTATTACAAAATAAGGTTTAAGTTGCTTAACAGCCCAGACAGTGGCATGGCATTCCCACTCGATGACAGCATAGTTCTGTTCAGTGGTGGGAGGGTCAGTTTTTTACTCAAGAAGGCAATGGATTGCCCTTTTTCCCCCCACCTCATCCTGCATTGGTACTGCACTTAACCCAATGTTAGAAACATCAGTACACAGCACAAATGGTTTGCTGAAATCAGGGCTGTGCAAAACAGGCTCGTTAGACAAAGCCTTTCGTTTGTTCTGAAAGCCTTTTTCACAGACCTCTGTCCATACCATCTGGTCTGGTTTCCCCTTTTTTGTAAAGTCTGTTATGGAGACCACAGTGTCACTAAACCCCATTACAAACCTCCAGTAATAGTTGGCCAACCAATAAAGGATTGGACCTGCTTTGTGGTTTGAGGGGTCCAATTCAATGTGCGACTCAGGCTATGTAACCAACCCTAGCCCTAATTTTCAATATCTACCTGAGGCCACATGGGGAGAGAGTGAGAGGCGGGAGGCTCAGCTGCTGACAATATGCTGATGACACTCAACTATGAATATCATTCTCAACTGATGCAGTCACCCCCAATACTAAAATGTGAGAATGCCTACAAGAAATCAGAGCAGCTGAACATTTTTAGGCAACACCACAAAGCAATCCTTTTAGAAAAGGTCTGTCCTTCATAAGAAGGTGATAGTCATAACATTCACACCCCCTTTTTTCCCAAAACCTAACCATCCTCATAGCTCCCCCCCCCCGAGTTTTTCCCCAAAAATTCCATGAAATCCACTAGGGACTTTGCTATTGCTATCACTTTTTACATGGAAGGCATTCAGATACGATGATGATGGGCAGCAGTATAAAACCCTAAAACGCATGACGAGTCACACTTATATAGAACAGGAATAACCCCAACAAGATGGATGGTGTTACACCAGTGTAAGTGAGATCACAATTCAGCCCAGAATTTGAATAGTGCTGCAATTTTTGATGGTTACTTTAAAGACATCTATTTTTTAACATACATTCTGGGTAAACAGCACTACCACTTCCCTCAATTTAATCCTACTCATATTGTCTCTGATATTTTTAAAATATGCCTTTTAAGGATAAGGGGTCGTTGAGCATTGGCAAGTTATGATTAGGGCCCTACAAAATTCATGGCTGTGAAAAACACGTCATGGACTGTGAAATCTGGTCTTTTGTGTACTTTTACCCTGTACTGTACAGATTTCATGGGGAGACCAGCGTTTCTCAAACTTGGGGTTCCAACCCAAAGGGCGGGGGCGTCATGATATTGCCACCCTTACTTCTGCACTGCCTTCAGAGCTGGGTGGCCAGGGAGTGGTGGCTGCTGACTGACCGCTCAGCTCTGAAGGCAACAGTGCAGAAGTAAGGGTGACAATATCGTACCATGCCATGCTTACTTCTGTGCTGCTGTTGGCAGTGGTTCTGCCTTCTGAACTGGGCTCCCAGCCAGCAGCTGCCGCTCTCCAGCTGCCCTGCTCCAAAGGCAGTGCCACCGCCAACAGCAGCACAGATGTAAGGGTTGCAATACCGCAACCCTCCTACAATAACTTTGTGACACCCCCTCGCCCCCGCCTCTCCACACCCTCTTTTGGGTTAGGACCCCTACAGTTACAACACCATGACACTCAGACTTAAATATCTGAAATCATGAAATTTACTATTTTTAAAATCCCATGACTGTGAAATTGACCAAAATGACTGTGAATTTGGTAGAGCCCTAGCTTTGACATTCTGGGGCACAATCCAGACTAGTGAAGGGCTGTGTCACCCCTGCCCTGATAACTAGGATGCCTCACAATGCTTTGCTACTGTAGCTCTCATCTGGGCCATTCACAAACAGCCAAACAGCATGCGGGTAACACACTGAATGTCTGTGTATAGCTACAGCCTGTCAGCCACACATTAGTCACACTCTGGCTTCCACCAGCCTGGGTTACCATTTGCAGAGTGACCCCACACACTCCCAGTCCCAGATTTTCTCACAGAACATGTGTTCTGCTCTGTCCAGCCCTCTTCTGTATGCAGTGTAGTAGTAGCCATGTTAGGCCCAGGTTATTAGAGAGACATGTGGGTGAGGTAATCTCTCTTATTGGACCAACTTCTGTTGGTGAGAGAGACAAGCTTTCAAGCTTACACAGAGCTCTTCTTTAGGTATGGGAAACAAACTCAAAGTGTCACTGCTAAACACAAGGTTTGAAAAGATTGTTTAGCGTAAGTAGTTAGCACATTTCAAAGGATCATGCAAGGTGAAAAGGCCTGTTAACACCCCTCCAGTCATAGAGAGGAAAGGAAGAGGAGGAGGAAGCATCTGGGAGGTTAAAATCATGGACTGAATGGAGACACTGGATTTACAGCTTATTACAACAATCTGTAACCTACTGACAACCCTCCTCCAGAGAGAAATGGATAGGGAAAGATAACTTGGACTGCTTTTGGCACTCACTTTGATAGTCCTGAAGTGCCTTTGAAATGCATTTTCTTGAGGGTTATCCCTAGATAAAGTCCCTTCTAGCTGTGAGGATGGAGGCATAAAAACTCCGGTGAAAGAGGTTTCATGCTGTTATTTGCTAAAATGCAGATTTGCTTGTCTCCCTTTTGCTGTCTCAAATACCTTGTTTCTACTTATATGTAAATTGAGGTAAACACACATTCCTTTGTTTAAGATAGACCTGCTCAATCAGGGCTACATGGATTTGAACATGGGCTACCAATATCATTAAGGGGGAATTCTTACATAGAATATTGCTACACACATTTCATCATGATATTATTGACCAGTGAGTTTTTAGTTTGCAAATTATACCTGACAAGGCATATTTTGTACAAAGATTATTACAATGAGGTGTCCGGTGTGAATACAGGAATGCATTCAGTCACACAAGTTCTCTCTTCATCTATGAATAAATACATGGCAACAGGAAACAGTGCCCCAAAGGACTTCCTTAAACCCTACCAGTGACTATCAACAAATCCTAATTATACTCCCGAGAGAGCAAGAGTACTCACCAGTTAGTTTTTTGTGATATGAATAAGTACTAAATATCACCTTGAGACAGAGGTAAGGCTAGCAAACTCTGGTCTTTGGATAAGCAATTTGCTGGCTCAGTACTATTAGACTATTGAAATCTGAAGTTGTTTCCTCCAGGAAAGAAAAGCACTATCTATACTGCTTGTTGGAATAATATCACTTCCTCCAGTCTCTATTTAAGTCTCTACCGTTAGTATAAAGAAAAGGAGTACTTGTCACACCTTAGAGACTAACCAATTTATTTGAGCATAAGCTTTCGTGAGCTACAGCTCACTTCATCGGATGCATACGTTTCCCTACAAAGGAGTTAAGTTTTTTACATTTAAATTTAGTGAGTTATATGTCACTTCCCCCTCCCTCACCTAGTGTTATCCATTGAAATTGGCCCTTAATAAGTTGTGAACATGCCAGTAGGAGAAATGGAGAAATTATCCACAGAACGGTAGATTTGATAGAATTAAAAAATTTACCTCTTTGACATGCAGTGACGTATTCAGATTGTGCTGGAAATGTACAATTTCTTGAACAGGCACAACACTACTGAAAGGAAATATGGGAGCTGCTGACTTGAAAGAATGTCAAAATCTGCTGGTCCTTATGATAAAGGTTAATGTCAGTACAGCTACAGGACTGAAGGAGAAATTAAGGTTTAGAATATATGTCACCCAGAGTTAAGATTCTAGAAGTATAGCTTGGCCTGGCTCTGTGATCTAGAGATAAACATGGAACATTATCATGCATGGGGCCTAGGCTTGAATACTGTATGGAGTCTCTTGCTTTTTTTGAAGCAGCAGCAACAAGTAGGGATGTCACGAGGTCAGCAAGCTAAGACCTTGTAATAGGATTGCAGCATAGCTTGGCACATACTGTTACAGTTGTGTCTGTAATAGCAGAAGTCAGGATTGGGGTGCATTTTGCCAGATCTGTTTTGGGAAGCTTGATTCTCTGCAACGTGAAGTTTTTTGCCAGTTTTATCACTTTCTAATGGGCTCCAAACAACATTAAAGGTGAACTGAAAAGTTTTTATAAACAAAATAAAGCCTTTTGAAAGATAACCCAAGTAACAAAATGTGTAAATTTAAGACATACATTTTACTGTTGTTAAGTCCTGAAACCACACTCAACACTGTATGAGACAGAAAGCTCAGCTCCTTCCTTTAGGAACTCTCCATCTAAATAGTATGAAATTAAAGTTCAGGATTTCATATTTCCCCAGCAATAAGTGATAGCATCATAAATATCCACTGAGGAGATTTTCAAGACACAAAGGGCAGTTAGGAGCTCAGCTCCAACTGAAAGTCAATGGGAGTTAGTTGTCTTAGGGCTTGTCTACAGGGGGAAATTTAACAGCATAATTATACCAGTATAATCTGCTGATGAATAGCACTATATAAAAGATAGATATTATTTATTAAACAGCTATATTTATACCAGTATAACTGCCCTGTGTAGACACCCTTTTTTCAGCATAATTCTGCCTTTTTCCAGTTTACCAGGTGTCACTTGAGTAGTATGCAATAGAGTCTACAACCTCCCACCCCAAAACCCAGGCAGGAAAGGTTTAAGAACACTCCAAGTGTGGAGAGAGCCAAACTAGCCACACCTGAACTCAGCAGGGAGAAATGCCAATTGTGGGACACACCCACAGCTGTGAGGACTATGGAGCCAAGATTAACTATAAAGAGCAAGGCTCATGCAATGAAAGGGTAGAAGAATTTGGGACTGCTAAGGAGTAACAGTTCTCTACCAGCTTATCAGAGTGCCTCCAAGAAACTAGTAAGCCCCTTAGAAGGACAAGGGAGGTAAACAGAAATGAAAGCCCTGAGGTGCAAGGGTCTTTTGATTTTTTTTATATTATGTATATAGACTCTGCCTTGTTCTTGCTGATTTTATCTGAGTCATTGTTGTCCAGGTCAAAGGTGACCCAGACTGTCTAAACTGGGACTTTTGCTCAACTGATGGGGTAGTATAACCTGGACAAAGGCACTCTTATTCCATAATAAGAGTGTTTATGTGGGGGATGTATATTAGGATAAATATGCCTGTATGTTTCCCCATGTAGACAAGCTCTGATTCCCTTTTACGCTCTTGAAAATCTCCTGCGTTGTGGGCATTGCAATAACATTCTTAGCTTTCTGTGGCAGTTAAACTGTTCTTATTCCTTGTGATACTCTCTGGCCCAATGATTATTTGTACAAAACAGAACACCCTCTACAAAAGAAATGTAGGGCTCATCTACGTTTAAAAACAGTACGGCTGTAGTGCTTCAGTAAAGACACCACCTACACAAACAGAAGAAATCCTCCCTTTGGCATAGGTAATCCACACCTCTGAGGAGTGGTAGCTAGGTCTACAGAGAATCCAGCACCTTGTACACCAGAGGTTAGATCAGTTTAACTGCATTGTTCCGAAGTCTGGATTTTTCACACCCTGAGCAATGTTGTTATACTGACCTAATTTCCTAGTATAGGCCAGGCTTGATGGTAGAATAGCCTATAACCTCATGGTTAAGGCAATTACCTGGTAGGGGTGAGATGTGAGTTCAAGTCCCTGCCCCCAAAGAATAAGTATTTATACAACAAAGTGGAACAACTTTAACTGGAGAGAGTGAAAGCTACCCACCCCACAATTGTTCCTAGACCAGGGGCTAGGATGCTTAGTGGGGAAGGGTGGAGCAGAGCTGAAATCCCCCCTCCAGCGTGGAGATTCAAACCTTCATCTCCCACACAAGTGCCCTAAATGCTGGGCTAAAGGTTAGATACGTTCTCTTTTTCTCTCCCCCTTCCTGAAACTGGCTTTGAAAAGCTTTTTCTCAACCAAAACTATACTCAAGTCTCATTCATAAATAGATTCAGGTAAACCAATACTGCATTTATAGATCCGATTTTTTTTTTTAAGGTCAGAAGGGACCCTTGTGAACATCTAGTCTGACCTCCTGCATATTGCAGGCCACAGAACCACCACCCACCCACTCCTGAAATAGACCCCTAACCTTTGGCTGAGTTATTTAAGTCCTCTAATTGTGGTTTAAATACTTCATTATAGAGAATGCACCATTTACACTCATTCACACCTGCAAGTGACCCATGCTGCAAAGGAAGGTGAGGAAAAAAACAGGCTCTCTGCCAGTATATGGGATTTCACAGCTCATTATGGAGCAGCCTCTGTCGTTACTGTCATTGTTTGCCAACAACAAGGTTTAGAAAAATTGATTACATCAAATGATGATGATGGTTTCCTGAGGTCTACACCATGTCTGAACTAAAGCTAGGTCACGTCATTCAAACACAAAGCTTTGTATGTTTAGCCTCCGACTGGATTATATTTATTTATTCGGTAAATAGCTTTTGCATTGTCTTCCTGAGCTGCTGAATATCTAATGTTGTTTACCAACTTTTGTGATCTGCTTTTATTTTTTTAATTAATCTGGTTGATTTATTTTTAAATGAAACAAATCAAAACAACCCATTTCAGCAGTGGATGTTGGATGTAGAATCGTTATTACGCAGTTGTTAAAAGCAGCTTTTAATATCCTAACCGTCAACGTTTTCTGTACTTAAACTGAATTATTCTATTTCAACTTAAGAGGTTAGTAGACATACAATGGTAGTAATCCAACATTTTTATATAGCCTCAATTTTTTGTCATCAAGAACAGCAAAAAAGTCATCCAAACAGTGTTGAAAGCTAAATGGAATATATCCATAGTGTAATCTTGCACCCATGTCACTGGATCAAAATAATTAAGCTCAAATAAATCCTGTTATGCTCTGTTCACTGTGGATAAAGAGAAAAATTAAGGTGTAACCGAATATAAGTTGATGTAAAATCTGTTTAACTTGACTATAACCTGTATGCTCTCTGCTTACTTATATAGATTGTATGCCTACAATTAGACAACATAAAATTAAGTAATGTACTAATATTTTGTCTTGTATTGCTACCTATAGCCCTGTTTGCTATATTTTCTGCTCAAATATCATTTTTCAGAATTAAAATGTTTGATATATAAAGACTAGGGTTGCAACCTTTTCTTTAAAGGAAACATGTTGCCTGTTCAAGCTCATCCTTTGTTTCTATTATTTTGGCAACGTTGTAAGATATATTTTCAAAATAGTCTCAGCTAAATTTTAAAAAGTCATATATTTCTATTGTCTGACCTAAGGACCTTAGTTCTCTTTGAGAGCATTTATTTTGTTAGTTTTTATCTAAACCTTTTATGCATATATGGATATAGAAACAGTTAAGTAAATCAAAGATGCTGTATTTACTATTTATATGATCAGCCTACTAAATGTGAATGATTTGGAAAAAAAAGAGTTTGAAATTACATTCAGAAGAACAGATTATAATCAATCTTATAACACTTAAATTACATAGCAAAAAGTCTACTTGCTACGTTTTATTACTTTTATTTAAAAAAAACCTATCAAACTTTTACTGCCATCTAGTGGACAGAATAGAGTTAGGCTATGAGATCTGCAAATAGAATGTTGCACACCTGTTTGCAGAATTGGCCTACTGAGTATGTTCTCTTCATTCTCTGTGTTTAGGAAAATGAAATAGCTCATTAGTGAGGCTATATGCTAGTAAAAGTGGCCAGTCTGAGTCAATTGTAGCTGCTTTAATTGTGCTTTATCATTAGAAAACTCTAAAGCGGTTGTTAGATATTTGCATATAAATCATGTTATCAGTGCAGCTATGTTGTAATAGAAATAAAAAAATCCCAAATCTGCCTTAGTATTTTGAAAGGAACTGCCTTCTGCTGAGCTATTAAAATTCTGTGGTTTTATTGGAATTGTAGCTTCTAGTTGTTCAGAAAAAATATAACATTTTAGATTATCTAATCTCTAGTCTTCCTGTATATTGTACAGAGCCTAGTACAAGGGGGCCCCAATCCTGACTTGGGGTCTTTGGGTGCTTCTACAATATAAATAACAAAGATTAAATCATTGTCTGTTCCAGAAACAATAAGCAACTCCCAAGAAATGCATCACCATTTAGATTTGCATTATGAAGGAAGGAAAGCTCTAGTCCTGTAGAAGGATTAAATTGTTATGCCTAAAATATTCTACGTGGTAATAATGAAGGAAAAAGGTAGAAAAATTGAGTTGATACAGAGTCAATGATGCAAAAAGAAAGCACACTGCAAACAAAAGCAATCCTTTAAATAATCTGATCGCTACCAAATGAAATGAAATTCCTTCCCATTTTGGCTTTAAAGTATATGCTGTCTCTGTGTGGTGCAGACACTCAAAATAGTTTCTTCCTTTGAATAGCGCTTCATGCTTTTATTGCATTTTTTAAAACTTGGATGCACAAATGTAGAAAGTAGGGCTCCAATCCTGTAAAGAATTATGTATGTGCTTAAACTTACTCACGTGAATAAGCCTTTGAAAGACCAAGGCTTAAATTTGGAAACACCCCTACTGTCTACCCAGAGCCCTTGAAAATTCTTCATTAGCACTACTTTGTTGATATTAATAACTAAAGTTATTACTACTTCAAGTACTATTAACCTTTAACCCTGACCCATGTTATATGAAATAAAGTTCAGTTGTCTTTTCATAATGCTGTGTTATGTTTGGAGTGGAGAGTACAGCATGCAAACACTTTGGAGGACAGGATTAGAATTCAAAGGACCTTGATAAATTGGAGAATTGGTGTGAAATGAGCAAGATGAAATTCAATAATGAGAAGTGCAGAATATTGCACTTACAAAGGAAAAAAAATTAAAAGTACAAAAACAAAAAAAAGGTGAATAATTGGCTAAGCAGTAATACAGCAGAAAAGGATCTCTGGGTTATAGTGAAACAGAAATTGAATATGTCAACAGTGTGATGCTATGGCAAAAAAAGCAAATGTCATTCTGGGATGTTGTGACAGGGCAAGGAGGACCTGGGAACAGCCAGCCCTTTCCTGGAGACAAGTCTAGCAGACCGGTGCTGGGAATTAGCCAACCAGCTGGATAGCATCTAGTAACTGGGTCTGATTCCCAGCTAGAGGGTATAAATAAATGCTCTGGCTCCGTGAAGGAACCAGAGGCTCCTGGAGAAGGCAACTCCTGTGGCTGCAGCAGAATGCTACAAGAGGATAAGCAGGCCCTGTGGACACGTGAGCCTGAGGAAGGACCAGACCCTGTAAGTACCAGAGGGCCCCACATTTTCTGTCAAGAACTGTCACTTTGTTATTCCACATTCTTTTTGAGAGTGTTGAGAAATACTCCCCCCTCCCCCTGAGGAAAGGGCTGCAAACTAAACTGGGCGTGACCAATCGTTTGTCCCAGGCTGGTGATCGGATCCACCAGCCTACAGATGTATTACCAGGAATGTTATATGTAAGACATGGGAGCTAATTGTTCTGCTCTGCATGGCACTGGAGTATTGTGCCACATTTTAAGGAAGATGTAGGGTAACCAGACAGCAAGTGTGAAAAATCAGGACAGGAGGTAGGGGGTGTGTGTGGGGGTAATAGGAGCCTATATAAGAGAGAGACTCTAAAATTGGGACATCTGGTCACCCTAGGAAGATGTGAACAAGTTGGAGAGCGTCCAGATGATAAAAGGCTTAGAAAACCTAACCTATAAGAAACAGTTGAAAGAATTGGACATGTTGAGTCTAGAGGTGAGAAGGCTGGGGGTGGGGAGCGTAAGAGTCTTCAGATATGCTAAGGGCTGTTACAAAGAAGACTCAATTGTTTCTCCATGTCCACTGAAGGTAGGACAAGAAGTAATGGGCTTAACCTGCCTGCAGAGAGATTTAGATTAGACGTTTAGAAATCCTTTCTAACTATAAGGATAGTTAAGCACTGGAACAGGTTAACTGGGAGGTTGTGGAATCCTCATCTCTGGAGTTTAAAAACAGATTAGTCTATCTGTTCTGTCCAGATATACTGAATCCTGTCTCTGCGTGGCAGGATGGATTAGATGACCTCTTGAGGTCCCTTTCAGCCCCATGTTTGTATGATTCTGTTACACTGTTGTTACATACCTGATGGCTCACTTTCTGCTCTCACATCGCACCCTGCCTCACTGAAATCAGTAGGATTGCACAGGGTTTCAGGGAGAGCAGGTTTTTGCTTTTTTTGTTATGACAGCAATGATGGATGGTTACAGCTGTGTTTGTGTAGAGTGAGCTTGACCATCCTTTATCCTTGTGGCCTCCTAAAACACCTCTAGTTTTGTCTTGCTTTGAGCCTTAAAAATGTAGACCCTTCTGGGCCTTCACAGCATGCTGAGTGACAATTTCTCTAGCACATGTACATCATCTCCTTTGAGACCAATATTGCAGCTTTTCCAAACCCAAGTATTCAAAAACTCATGAGTCAGGCCCCACATATGAGATTAATAATAAATTGGATTATTTTTATATACCTTCTGGTGGTTGAGCTGTTAGTGTTAATGTTTTCCTCTTTAACCATGAAGACTAAACTTTTATTTTTAAAAGAAAACTGAATCATTTAATAACAAGATTCCAGGAGCTGAAGCTTTCATGATATTTTGATTTTTTTCCCCCTTAGTCTCTTGATAAGTGTCAACTCATGATTTTATGGGAGGCCATGGGAGCTTTCTTATTTCCAGATAACAAAAGAATGTAGCTAGTGAAACATCAAGCAGGAGACAGACCAACTGTCTGAATATGGTACATGGATTGTTCTGTGACTGTCAAGTGTTCATTGCTTATAGCCACCCACTTTTACTGTGAGTAACATCAGGACTGTGCTAAACTCTGGCCTCAGCCACTTTCCTACAAACTACCAAACCCTGAATAACTCTTCATATCATGCTGTCAAGGAGTTCAATAAATACCATGCTGGTTATTTACATGATTCTGGCTTATTTTGACAGGTCCATCACACCAATATCTCCTGTTAACAAGTTTGTGTTGTAAATGTTTTCCCCTGGTCCTCAATTGCTATGTTAAAGTGATCACAATGAGTTTCTGCCATAGCAGCCTGAGAAAAAACAATATTTTAAAATCTCTGCTGGAATGTTTAAAGTAAAAAGGCAAAAGCTCTGATTTATTAAAGAGCTTCATACAAGGGTAGAGGAACCTATTTATGCTTCCTGTCAGAGTGCCTCTCTTTGACTGCAAACTGCTTTAACTTATAGGATCAATAAAGGGCATAGCCTAGGGATAGTAATTACAATAATTGGTAAGTTTACTGTTAATGTCGGGGAAAGGAACAAGTTGTGTGGGAAACAGACATGGCCAATGCAGTTTATAGAACTGTTGGAACGTTGTTACAATAAGATGAGCTTTGCCACCTTCCTTGTCTCTTTAGATAAAATAAATGAGAGCTCCGTATTTTTTTTTTTAAATGTGATGTTAGCCTTGGCCATTGGAGCTAACATAAATTTATTTTTTATATCTTCCTATGCCCCAGACCATGGTTTGTCAGACTCCTTTTCTCACCTTTTTCAGTGGGACCTTGTCAGGCAAATCCCAGAAAACAATGTGTGCTGTTGTGTAAGACACCCATGTAAGCACATCTCCTTGTTTGCAGACTGCTTCCATGGACACCTAGAATCTAGTTTTCGCCCATTCACCACGGCAAACTGGTCTGGTCTCTCTCCTATAGAATTGGAGGAGGCCAGCTTTAGTATGCATGCTACAGGCAAGCATTGTGGTTATGCTCTCACAAACTCAGGACAGGTGAAGTTAAGGGTGCTGGCAGGTATGTTGGTTGAGTGTCTATTACCTTTCAGGAATATTAGGGTTTGTTTTTTGAATGGATAGGAATCCAGGAAATTTAAGGATAAGGTTACACTCCTCAAGCACAGCACCTAAACTACTGAAATCTGCCACGGCAGAGATGTCAGTGCACCCTTTACACCTCAAAACAGTTTTATAATTTAGACATTTGTCTCAGTTATGATGTGTGATTTGCCTCCATACTAACCCTCACTTTCTTCATGTCAATGCTCTCATTTTATGACCTGGGCATAGGACACCTGTATATGGAGACACACTCAGCTGGGGCTATGAAGCCCACACCCTTCCCTAGGCTTTAGAGCTCAAGCTTCAGCTACACAGCTAGTTTTAGAGTGCTAGCATGAGTCCTACTATGCTGTCAACTCGGGGTAGAAGATTTGCTTCTGCAGGCTGTATAGACATTCCCTAAGACTAACAGAGTAGACCTGATCCAATGGCCCGCAGACCTAAGGAGGCATGCCATGACTTCTCCTCTGAAAGTCTTCACTCTCCGTTTTGTAGAACGGAGTCCTGATGCTGCAATCTCCTCAGATCAGCAAAAGGAGGCTTGCTATAGAAAATCTTTGTCGCTCCTCAGGACTGGGTCTCCTCGGGTACAGAAGGTACAAAGTGGATAGGCGCAAGACTCCTTCTGTCAGCTCCTTAACTTCAGAAGGACTAGAATCCTCCTTGTAGGGAATGCAGAGGGAGCTAGAATTAACCAGAAGCTGTGGGGTGGGAAAGGTGGAGCAGCAAAACTGGGAGAAATCTTCCACCTCCTGCTGCTTCTCAGCCTCTGTTAAGGCATTCGGGAAAGGGATGAACCTCTCCTTCCAACCCCAGCTGTTGCTTGTTGGGACCCTTGTAAGGGTTCTCAGAGTGAAGTCTCTGGCCCCTGTTTCCACTGACCTCCACCCACTGTGAGCCTTTGGATCAGGGGGGGGGAAAAACTTTTTGGCCTGAGGGCCACATCGGCATTGCAAAACTATATGGAGGGCCAGGTAGGGAAGGCTGTCTCTCCCCAAACAGCCTGGCCTCCGCTCGCTATCCCCCCCCTCAGAACCCCCGACCCATCCAAGCCTCCCTGCTCCGTGTCCTCTAACTGCCCCAACCCCTATCCCCAGTCCCCCTGCTCCCCATTCCCTAACCGCCCCCCCGAACCTCTGTCCCCTATCTGCCCCCCACCTCCTTACCATGCCAGAGCCAGCCACGCTGCCCTGCAGGAGTGGCAGGCCAGAGTGCTGGCAGCACAGCACACTGAGGCTGTGGGGGAGGGGAAACAGCAGGGGAGGGGCCAGGAGCTAGCCTCCCCAGCCAGGAGTTCAGGGGCTTGGCAGGACGGTCCCGTGGGCCAGATATGGCCCACAGACCGTAGTTTGCCCACCTCTGCTTTGGATGCTAGTCACAATTGCTATGCCCTATGTCAGCCTTAATACGCTCCCTGATATTCTTCCCACACCAGTAGTATGTTCCTGAATCCCAAATGAGCTAAACGTGCATGCCAGCCTCCAGATATAAAAAAAACCACTCATTAGGGACTGAAACTTACTCATTCTCACACAGGGGTTGGGTTTGCCCCCTGACAAGAGTCCTATGTGTCATGAGTAGGGAACTGACAAGCTGTTAAGGTTTACTTGGTTTACATCTGTCCAGATTTATTAAAATCTTTGTTTTTTCCACTTCTGGGGCACACTTCAAGGCTATTGGAGGCTTTCCTACTTCCTGAACTCTTTATTTTATCAATAATAAAATACGAGAATTCTTTTTCTTGCTTTGAATTCTTGGGAGTTTTTTTTATATGCCTCTATAATAAACAGGAAGAGAATTCCATTCATGTTTCAGACTTTATAGCTGGAATTGTTACTATTCATGTAATGATTCTCAATTCTAAATCTGAATCCAGTGTTACACAGCTGAGGGTATTTGGAGTTTAGAGTTGTAGGACTTTGCTATCAAAACTTAGTTTGTATATCAGAATCCAAAAAGATCTTTTGAAACATCTGAAAGAGGCTGTTGTCATGGACGATGACATGGATGTACAGTGGCATGCAAGTGTTTCTGGCAAGGCTGAAGGCTCAATCTAAGATACTTAAAAATCGTTTTTGTGTGGTTTGTAGTGAGCGCAGAATACTGCTCACAAGAATGAATGTCTAATACCTAGTGGCCAAATTTTGCTACCCTTACTCATGCTGAGTAGTATCTTACTGTGTTTGTAACCTCTGCATTACTTGAACTTGTTAGCCCTGATCCAAAAACTCTCGTTGACTTCAGTAGGCTTGAATTGTGTTCTATATCGACCATGTTAGCATAATGAAGTCAGGGCAAATTCTGCTAGATTCGTTACGGAGCACTGATTCAGGATGTACTGTAGGCACGCTGTGGTAGATAGGTGAAGTTGGAATTTTATAAGCGCTCAATTGTTGTTGCAGGTTATGAATCCTATTCAGTCATACAATTCCCCTTCTAGTGTCAGTATCCTGTATTTATATTACAGCACTGACCATACAAAATATGAGAGCATCGTTTCAGCTATTTCCTATAACTTTCAAGTCTGTACTTCTTTCTTATAAACTAGTGTTGTAACACTCTATGAAGTAAACATAAAATCATATCACAGTCTTGCCTGCATCACACAGTGGGAGAACATTCTGCTCTGTTGATGTTCCACAGAAAATATTTTGACCTGACATTTATTCTATGCATAATATGGGGGAAAGAATATGCAGATTACTAATGCTGCTAATTCAAATAGTTACACTCCACAGCTCGCCACAGCAGCTGGTGCCGCGCAGCTCCCAGAAGTGACTGGCATGACCCTCCAGATCCTAGGTGCAGGTGTGGCTAGGGGGGCTATACAGGCTGCCCCTATCTGAGGCACCGGCTCCGCCCTGAGCACCTGCTCTGCTGCTCCCATTGGCCGGGAACCACAACTGGTGGGAGCAGCAGGGGCAATGCCTGCAGATGGGGGGGCCAAGCACAGAGCCCCCTGGCCACCCCTGCATCTAGGAGCCAGAGGGATATGCCAGCTGCTTCTGGGAGCCACCTGAGGTAAGCACTCCTCACACCCTCCCACACCCAGACTCCGTCCCAGAGCCCCCTCCCACATTCTGAACCCCGTGGCCCCAGCCCAGAGCTCCCTCCTGTACTCTAAAGCCCTTGGCCACAGACTGGAGCCCCCTCCTGCACCCTAGACCCCTCATCCCCGGCCTCCCCCAGAGCACACAGCCAAAGCCCACACCCCAGCCCAGAGCCCCCTCCCACACATTGAACCCCTCATTTCTGATCCCATCCTGGAGCCCACACTTCTAGCTCAGAGCCCACACCACCTTCCACACCCCAGTCCTCTGCTCCAGCCCAGAGCCACCTCCTACACCCTGAACCCCTCATCCCTGGCCCCACCAGCGAGCCCACACCCCTGCCCCTGCCCAGTGAAAGTGAGCGAGGGTGGGGGAGTGTGAGCAACAGAGGGAGAGGGCATGGAGTGAGTGGAGTTGGGGTCTTGGAGAAGGGGCAGGGCAGCAGCACCTCAGAGAAGGGGGAGCAGCAAGGGTGTTCAGTTTTCTGCAGTCAGAAAGCAACCCTATAGATGATGGACGTGAAAATGTTCCAAACGTTTTCTGGGAGGAATCAATATAGCAGTACTTCAGAATGGTGCATAAAGATGATTTACTGCTCACCTATTTGAGCTTACATTTTTTGCGGTAATTGAACTTCAGACTGTGTTCTAGTTGTGTTTTGGTTTTTTGACCTCCTGCTAAAGAAGCAGAGAGAGATCTTTAATGGACATTTATTAAGATCTCTGATAGAAGAGCCTGGTGCCTCTGTGCAAAAGTGAGGTTTGCAAGAGAAACTAGGCAGAAACTAGTCTCCTCTACCTAATTCCCTGCAACCTACCCTCATGCTGAATCTTGACAATGTCCAATAATTGACAAGATGCTGGGCTTGTAAACCGTACTGATGCTACCATCTGCCATACCCTAGTACATGAGACTCCCCATATGAGTCTGCTGACTGGAGAGTTTCTGGTGAGCTCTCATGTATTTGGCCTTGTCTATTTCTTCATAGTTAGTCCAGCAATAGTGAAATCACTAGTGTGGACAAAGCCCAGGCATTTTTATGTGGAAGTGAACTTTGGCAACTGTGTAAAGCTAATACTGAAATCAAGATGTCCAATCAAATTAAAGAATGTAGACAAGATAAGGTCTGAAAACTTTCTTTTGGGACTACTGGAAATCTGGGATCTGAGTATGGAGCTCAATTGAAGGATCTATTTTAAGCCTTTGGACTAAAGTTACATAATTCTAAACAGGAAATCAAATACTGGAGATGCGCTAGCTGTAACTGGAAAGAGCAGAGGGCTGAGACTCCCTTGCAAAGGGACAAAGGTGTCTTACAAAAAGTGGGGAGACTTGTAGTCAGTTGCCAAGTGGCAGAATTCACAGAATAAAACAGGAAAGGCATATTTGCTGTTAGGCGCAGTGTGGTAGTTCCTGAAAATTAAGGAAGCCTTACGAATTTTAGATCTGTTGCTTAACAACAATCCTCATTTTCTTCTTTTTTTCTGTAAGCAGCATCATGGGGGGAGGGGTGTGTGTTTGTTTTTAATTTTGTTTATTTAAGGAGACCATTGAAGTGGCTAAAACAGTTAAAGGTGTGTCTAAGTTTATTGCTCATCATAGTTAAAGTGGAAAAAGTAGATATGCTTAGTTCATCTGTCTATGGGATACCAAATACATTGAAGAGTTAAATTTTCCTAATGTGTAATTGCTGGTCAGTGTTAATTAACATAAGTATATCTCAGGATGAGGTTTCTGAATTACAATCTGCTGTGGAGATCTTGGTAGTGTCAGATACAAGGATTTATAAAAATGTGGAATTTTTACTGTTTGGGTCAATAGCTGGATGCAATTAAAGGCTGTCTAAATTTGGATAAACAGTTCAGTCAAATGTCAGATTATGACATTCCTTAGTAGAATCTTTTAGTCCCCAAATTTCTGTTCATTTGGTTTTTTTAAATCTTATGCAGATTTGATGGTGTCCTTTGTTTTCCGCTTGAAAATGGAGTGGTATAAATATTTAAAGGCATGTAGTCTAGTTGCTCAGCTCTCAAATCTAGTGGGGAACACCCTTTGGTTTATTAATGTAAATTCTTTTCTAAATCCCAAACGCATGTTGCTGAGGATGAGGATGGTCATATAACTGCTGTTTTTGATTCATGACACTGAGGCACAACCAAGCAATAGGGGATGTTCAGAATTACTTACAAACATTTATTCCCAGAGCTGCGATGACCTCACTGATTGTAAGGAAGTAAAAAGAGGAACATAATGTCCATACTGTGTCAGACCAATGGCCTGTTATCCTGTCTTCTGATAGTGGCCCATGCGTACCAGATGCTTCAGAGGGAATGAACAGAATAGGACAATTAGTGAGTCATCTATCCCCTGTTGTTTAGTGGCAGTTGGAGATTTAGAGGCACCCAGAGCATGGTATTGCATTCCTGACCATCTTGGCTAATAGCCATTGATGGACCTGTCCTCCATGAACTGATCTAATCTAATTCTTTTTTGAACCCAGTTATATTTTTGTCCTTCACAACATCCCCAGCAACAAGTTCCACAGGTTGACCATACATTGTGTAAAAAAAGTACTGCCTTATGTTTTTAAATCTCCTGCCTATTAATTTAATCAATAATCAACAAGCCACTGTGGCTTGTTTTGGGCTGTGTGACTTTTGTGTGGCCTGGTGAGTGTTAAACTGTTGGCAGGCACCAGAATAAACACTGTATGCTCACGTTGAGGTTTTTGGCTTCTACACCCTCTTCCCCATCCCCTAGAACTACCCCTACGCTCTCAAAAAAAACGAATTTTAGACATTTTCTGAGTGGGGCATGGCTCTGGCACTCACCTGGGTCCAAATTGCCTTCTCCCAGGTGCTGAGGAAGCACTGATTAGCAGCTGCCTCAGTGTTTTGGTGTGGGGTCTAGGGTTGCCAACCCTGCAGGGTTGTCCTTGGGTCTCCAGGAATTAAAGATTCATCTTTAAAGATTATGTCATGTGACGATACTTCCAGGAATATGTCCAACCAAAATTCGCAATGCTAGTGGGGTCACTTTCTCCCAGGCCTTGAAGTGTGATTAGTGGGTATTATGTGCCTGCACTCTCCACTGTGTAAGGCAGCAGGAGCCAGGAAACATACTTGTCACTTGCTCTACTGATCTGTCCGCGCAGCTTTCTCATAATGATGGGGGTATGATTTCTTGGAAGACCTCTCCCTATGCAAATAGAGATACTATGACCCCACAAGGGCACTACACAACTTGGAGAAAACTGTAGCAGTGGTGGTCCTGAAAAATGGGCATACTGATACTTACTTTGAGCAGCTGATGTTCCCCGCAACTTGCTCCATTTTCTTGTTGAAGGGATCTTTCCATTCTACATTGTTGCTTGGCCCATGCATTTTTCTTTTTGTACACTTGCTAGCCACAAAAAGAACTTACAAGCACAATTAGGAAGTCAGAAGAGGGCTTTAAGGCGGGTGCCAAGTAAACTAAACTGTTTTCTGCTTGCAAATTACAACAATCTTTGAACAATAAAGGTTGAAGCTGTAAAGAAAATGAGTCTGGATTGACTGAACTGCTTTGATTTCTCACTTTATATGCTGTAAACTTTGCACAGGCACATTGTCAGGTGGTCCTGGCTTGTCATGAGATATCAAGAGGCGCAGTTTGTATACTGTCCAACAGTTAAATATGTCAAATGGGAGCTTGCAGGGGGGAAAAGCTTGTCTGATCCCCTTAGAGAAGATTTCATGGATACATAAAGGTCTGGCAAGAGTATTTATTGCCTTTGAGTGGTATTTTTAGTCTGCTGACTTGTAAATTTTTCCACCTTCTTTGGATTACGTGTAAGGGCATTTGAGTGAAAGCTTTAAAGAGTATGTACAAACACTTAAAAATTAACAATATTCCACTGGATTACCCCTGGTAACAGCTGATCATTAGGTTGTAATTTCTCCCTTTTCATCCTGCGTCAATAAGTTTTTGCTAAACTCTTCTGAGTACATTCTCCTCTCAGTGCACAGATATAACTCCCACTCGAGTTGATGGGAGTGGTAAATACATGTCAGGAGGGAAATATTTCCTTTAGGTTGCACCTGAGACTGAATTTCTCCATAATACTCTGCAAATTCATCTTTTCTTTTTTCTTTAATAGCTCACTTTAAATAATTGTAATAACTGATGATCATGCAAGCAGACTTAAGTTTTTATAATTTCTTCCTGTCAGAATAGTTGCTACACACATCTGAGTCTACAGTAGCAGAGTTCACTTACTTTTACATGCAGATTATGGGCTTGAGTTACTTTCATAACACCCAGAAACCCATTCTTAGTTCTATGTGTGTATTATATAACTTCATACACCTTAAACTTGCACATCAGAGTCTTGTACTTAGAAGCCTCTGGCTCAAGCTTGCTTTGCTTTCTCTTGGCTGAACTCAGAACCCACTAGAAGGTTGTACTTGGAACATCATTTTTGAGGTGTGGCACAGTTACACATGGTAACATGAGTTGAAGATTTATGAATGGCAGTAATGTTAGGGGATATGTATTATTTCTTGAGTTTGAGTATGACTCAGTTGAATGCCTGCACAATATGTGAGACATACTTAGCTTTTGAATCATAAGTATCATGCCACTCCCCTGCTTGCTTGTGACCTCGCTTGCTACAGAGCTTCCTTGCGTCAGCAGAACACAACATTGTTTCAGAATGCTCGTGTAGTAATATAATTGTCGTCTTTCCTACACTCAGTTGAGTAGTTGGAGTGATATTTTTTTGGCAAAGAAGAAATCATTTCTCTTTGCTATGGAGCATTTTGCAAATGAAGCTGAGTTTTGGAATCAAGTCCTGGTGAGTTGAAGTAAGAAGCGGTGAGTGAAAGGTTATTTTACTATGCTCTTTATCCAACAGTATTTGAAAATTAAGATGAAAGTGACTTTTTTGGCATTAAGATTGCAGGCTTATGTTATCTTAAAGCAGAAAACAGGATGTGCTGGCTATACAATTTACAAGACACTATCCGTGATAACCACTCTTGTACTATCAAAAAACTGAATGTAAATTCTTTGGATGGCAAGAAATACTAAACAGATCTGTTGTGACTTCTGAAAACAGAATGTGCCCTGGTCAAATAGATTATTTTTTATCTACATAGTAGATATATAGCTATACAGTATAAACATTTATACTGTATAAGAATGAGCTAGATTCCCCAAAACATTTGTGTTTTATCTTTTTAATTATAAGGAATTTTTATTGTCTTATTTCCAGGAAATAAGACAAGGAAAACCTAATAATTGCAAGGAAAACCTAATTTTGTTGCAGATAGAGGAAAACCTTATTAAATAATTAATAATATGATTGCTCTCTTTCTGAAAACTGCTTCCACAGCATTGTGTGTTTCGTAAACAGCTGGATTTGCCATTTCCTCTCTTTTTGCCACTGAGCTACAATTGTTACCTCAGTCAGTGAGCTATCAGTTTCATCCACAGAGGGACGCAATGTTTCTTTTTCTTTCTTTCTTTTTTTTTTTAATCTGATTTTTCTTGCCCCTGTATATGGTAGATGGATTGAAAAGTATAGAAATAGTAATGGGTACTTATGAATAGAGAGGTAATGATATGCTGTGCCTGCAGGTTAGGGCAAGTAAGCTTTACTTGCCCAGATTACCATGAGTAATCAGAGAACTGACATTTGTCTTAGCTCACTTGAACAGATCAAAAGAAGTATTGACCAAAGTAATTAAAGTCATTCTTTTGTTGTAGAGACAGTAATACCTACCTAGTGGTTAAAATGAGTCTTGGACTCGGGATATCTGACTCCTTTCCTTGTTCTGCCACAGACTTGCTATATGAGATTGGGCAAGCCACCTGGGACCAGATTCTGCCACATTTATTTAGTACCTTATTCATTGAGAAAGATACCATAGCAGCATCTGTCCATTAGCTTTCTTATCTGTAAAATGGGGTGTGTGTGTAATTTTTATCTACCCCACAGGGCAGCTGTGAGTCTTCATTCATAGAATCATAGAATATCAGGGTTGGAAGGGACCCCAGAAGGTCATCTAGTCCAACCCCCTGCTCGAAGCAGGACCAATTCCCAGTTAAATCATCCCAGCCAGGGCTTTGTCAAGCCTGACCTTAAAAACCTCTAAGGAAGGAGATTCTACCACCTCCCTAGGTAACGCATTCCAGTGTATCACCACCCTCATAGTGAAAAAGTTTTTCCTAATATCCAATCTAAACCTCCCCCACTGCAACTTGAGACCATTACTCCTTGTTCTGTCATCTGCTACCATTGAGAACAGTCTAGAGCCATCCTTTCAGGTAGTTGAAAGCAGCTATCAAATCCCCCCTCATTCTTCTCTTCTGCAGACTAAACAATCCCAGCTCCCTCAGCCTCTCCTCATAAGTCATGTGTTCTAGACCCCTAATCATTTTTGTTGTCCTTCGCTGGACTCTCTCCAATTTATTCACATCCTTCTTGTAGTGTGGGGCCCAAAACTGGACACAGTACTCCAGATGAGGCCTCACCAATGTCGAATAGAGGGGAATGATCACGTCCCTCGATCTGCTCGCTATGCCCCTACTTATACATCCCAAAAATGCCATTGGCCTTCTTGGCAACAAGGGCACACTGCTGACTCATATCCAGCTTCTCATCCACTGTCACCCCCTTTTCCGCAGAACTGCTGCCTAGCCATTCGGCCCCTAGTCTGTAGCGGTGCATTGGATTCTTCCGTCCTAAGTGCAGGACCCTGCACTTATCCTTATTGAACCTCATCAGATTTCTTTTGGCCCAATCCTCCAATTTGTCTAGGTCCTTCTGTATCCTATCCCTCTCCTCCAGCATATCTACCACTCCTCCCAGTTTAGTATCATCCACAAATTTGCTGAGAGTGCAATCTACACCATCCTCCAGATCATTTATGAAGATATTGAACAAAACCGGCCCCAGGACCGACCCCTGGGGCACTCCACTTGACACCGCCTGCCAACTAGACATGGAGCCATTGATCACAACCTGTTGAGCCCGACAATCTAGCTTTCTACCCACCTTATAGTGCGTTCATCCAGCCCATACTTCCTTAACTTGCTGACAAGAATACTGTGGGAGACCATGTCAAAAGCTTTGCTGAAATCAAGAAACAATACATCCACTGCTTTCCCTTCATCCACAGAACCAGTAATCTCATCATAGAAGGCGATTAGATTAGTCAGGCATGACCTTCCCTTGGTGAATCCATGCTGGCTGTTCCTGATCACTTTCCTCTCATGCAAGTGCTTCAGGATTGATTCTTTGAGGACCTGCTCCATGATTTTTCCGGGGACTGAGGCGAGGCTGACTGGCCTGTAGTTCCCAGGATCCTCCTTCTTCTCTTTTTTAAAGATTGGCACTACATTAGCCTTTTTCCAGTCATCCGGGACTTCCCCCGTTCGCCACGAGTTTTCAAAGATAATGGCCAATGGCTCTGCAATCACAGCCGCCAATTCCTTCAGCACTCTCGGATGCAACTCGTCCGGCCCCATGGACTTGTGCATGTCCAGCTTTTCTAAATAGTCCCTAACCACCTCTTTCTCCACAGAGGGCTGGCCATCTCTTCCCCATTTTGTGATGCCCAGCGCAGCAGTCTGGGAGCTGACCTTGTTAGTGAAGACAGAGGCAAAAAAAGCATTGAGTACATTAGCTTTTTCCACATCCTCTGTCACTAGGTTGCCTCCCTCATTCAGTAAGGGGCCCACACTTTCCTTGGCTTTCTTCTTGTTGCCAACATACCTGAAGAAACCCTTCTTGTTACTCTTGACATCTCTTGCTAGCTGCAGCTCCAGGTGCGATTTGGCCCTCCTGATATCATTCCTACATGCCCGAGCAATATTTTTATACTCTTCCCTGGTCATATGTCCAACCTTCCACTTCTTGTAAGCTTCTTTTTTATGTTTAAGATCCGCTAGGATTTCACCATTAAGCCAAGCTGGTCGCCTGCCATATTTACTATTCTTTCAACTCATCGGGATGGTTTGTCCCTGTAACCTCAACAGGGATTCCTTGAAATACAGCCAGCTCTCCTGGACTCCTTTCCCCTTCATGTTAGTCCCCCAGGGGATCCTGGCCATCCGTTCCCTGAGGGAGTCGAAGTCTGCTTTCCTGAAGTCCAGGGTCCGTATCCTGCTGCTTACCTTTCTTCCCTGCGTCAGGATCCTAAACTCAACCAACTCATGGTCACTGCCTCCCAGATTCCCATCCACTTTTGCTTCCCCCACTAATTCTACCCGGTTTGTGAGCAGCAGGTCAAGAAAAACGCCCCCCCTAGTTGGCTCCTCTAGCACTTGCGCCAGGAAATTGTCCCCTACGCTTTCCAAAAACTTCCTGGATTGTCTATGCACTGCTGTATTGCTCTCCCAGCAGATATCAGGAAAATTAAAGTCACCCATGAGAATCAGGGCATGCGATCTAGTAGCTTCCGTGAGCTACCGGAAGAAAGCCTCATCTACCTCATCCCCCTGGTCCGGTGGTCTATAGCAGACTCCCACCACTACATCACTCTTGTTGCACACACTTCTAAACTTAATCCAGAGACACTCAGGTTTTTCTACAGTTTCGTACCGGAGCTCTGAGCAGTCATACTGCTCCCTTACATACAGTGCTACTCCCCCACCTTTTCTGCCCTGCCTGTCCTTCCTGAACAGTTTATAACCATCCATGACAGTACTCCAGTCATGTGAGTTATCCCACCAAGTCTCTGTTATTCCAATCACGTCATAGTTCCTTGACATCACCAGGACCTCCAGTTCTCCCTGCTTGTTTCCAAGGCTTTGTGCATTCGTATATAAGCACTTGAGATAACCTGTTGATCGCCCCTCATTGCCAGTATGAGGCAGGAGCCCTCCCCTCACAGACATTCCTGCCTGTGCTTCCTCCCGGTATCCCGCTTTCCCACTTACCTCAGGGCTTTGGTCTCCTTCCCCCGGTGAACCTAGTTTAAAGCCCTCCTCACTAGGTTAGCCAGCCTGCTGGCAAAGATGCTCTTCCCTCTCTTTGTAAGATGGAGCCCGTCTCTGCCCAGCACTCCTCCTTCATGGAACGCCATCCCATGGTCAAAGAATCCAAAGCCTTCTCTCCAACACCACCTGCGTAGCCATTCGTTGACTTCGACGATTCGACGGTCCCTACCCAGGCCTTTTCCTTCCACGGGAAGGAGGGACGAGAACACCACTTGCGCCTCCAACTCCTTTATCCTTCTTCCCAGAGCCACGTAGCCCGCAGTGATCCTCTCAAGGTCATTCTTGGCAGTATCATTGGTGCCCACGTGGAGAAGCAGGAAGGGGTAGTGATCCGAGGGCTTGATGAGTCTCGGCAGTCTCTCCGTCACATCGCGAATCTTAGCCCCTGGCAAGCAGCAAACTTCTCGGTTTTCCCGGTCAGGGCGGCAGATAGATGACTCAGTCCCCCGGAGGAGAGAGTCCCCGACCACCACCACCCACCTTCTCCTCTTGGGAGTGGTGGTCGTGGAACCCCCAACCTCAGGACATCGCATCTCATGCCTTCCAACCAGCGGAGTCTCCTTCTGCTTTCTCGCCCCAGACATATCATCTGGTCCACTCTCCGCAACGGTACCTGTGGAGAGAACATGAAAGCGGTTAGTTACCTGTGTCTGTGTTACTGGAACCCGGACATTCCGCTTACCTCTTCTGGAGGTCACATGTTGCCAAGCTTACATCAATGCTTGTAAAGTACTTTTGGATCCAGACATGATGTAGAGAGGGGAGGGATAAGCATATGGGGTCATGTGCTTACCCAGATTTCTGCCAGGATTTTGTTGGTGGTTTTGGTTTTGTTTTGTTGGTGGGGAGCTGGTTGAAAATATGTCCACATCCCCTTTCTCTCCACCACCCCTAATCAACAGTTGTGCGTCACCTCTGTTCAGATCCTTGGATAAAATTGCAAAGCGTTATTAGAGATCACATATTTACTCTGTAATGACCTCATATCCATTTTCTTCTGCATGTGGATAGCATTACATTACTGTTGGGAGAAGAGGATTAAACTTAAACCACACACAAACAAAAACTGAGTTTGAAAGGAATTAATAGAAATTAATAGGAATAGGAATTAATAACTAACTGCTTTGGGCTATCCAAATCTTGAAAGTCCAGGTGTACATAAACAAGTTAAATGTTAGAAATGAATGAATTTTATTAAGGTGAGTTTTACATTATAAATAAAATTCTAGCAAGTCTACAAAGTGTGAGATTTCATTTTGTCATCTTCCATCAATTGTTCAGACAATATTAACTCATGACAGAAGGTCACAGGTGAAATCAATTACCTAGTGCACGCTTAGGCCCTGATCCCGCAATGAGATTTTTGCGGTTCAGCTTCTGGGCTCATGCAGAGCCGGACTTAGTCAATGAGACTCCACTTATGCACAGGAGTCTACCCACTTGCACCAAAGTAACACCAAACTGTGTGAACTAAAATGGTTTTAGTTATTTCTATGTAGGCAAGGCCACAGATGACTTGCCCTAAACATACCAAAATTGTTTTATGCAGTTGTTTCTAATAAAAACTAGTGGACAGATGCCCAGTTTTACTTTTTTCATCTCTAATTTTTAGTACTTATTTCCAGTATTATAAACCCTGCAAACACCAATGACCGTTTCCTATGGAGTTTGTAAGCTCAGCCAGGAGCAGAGAGCCGGTAGGGTGAAGACTTAGGTTATAAACTCCACAGGAGAGAGGCAGATCTTCCTGCAGCCTAATGGGTTTCTACTTAGCTTGAAGTTTAAGATTCTGATACTTTTCTGGGGCAGACACAGAAGTTTTATCTTCACAGGTCCATAGAATGTTGGTTAAGAGGGCAACGTGACTATTCATCATTCTTCTTGCAAGGCCAGAAGGATCATTGTGGTCATCTAGTCTGACTTCCTGTGTAACACAGAACATTCCCAAAATGATTCCAAAAGCAGATCTTTTGGAAAAACATCCAACCTTGATTTTAAAACTGCCAGTTATGGAGAATCCACTGCAACCCTTGATGGATTGTTCCAATAGTTAATTACCCTCACTGTTAAAAATGTACACTGTATTTCTAGTGCGAATGTGTCTAACTTCAACTTCCAGCCATTGCCTTGCATTATACCTTTCTCTGCTAGATTGATAATGGGCTCTTCAAATATTTGTTCCCCATGTCTGTACTTAAACTGTAATCAAGTCACCTCTAAACTTTCATTTTAAGTTAAATAGATTGAGCTGTTTGAACGTGTCACTGTACAGCATGTTTTCTAATTCTTTAATAATTCCTGTGGCTCTTTTTAAAAAAACAAACCAAAACAAAATTTTTTAAAATATTATTCAGAAGATGGAATAAACTTCTAGCTTTCTTTTTAGGGGGCGGAGAGAAAACCGATCCAAAGGATCATTTTCAGGCAAAACTCATTAAAAGTAGAGTGAAGGTTGCACATTTTTAGAACATAGTAATTTAGTTGGGAGGGAAAGGCCAGGAAAAGTAGATGTAGGTTAAAAAAACAAACTCTGCACTTTGGAACTTTGAGCATGTCCACATTTTCTAAAGTCATCCCTAACTACTCATAGTGAAGAACCCACCTACTTGCCACATGAAAGAAATAGAATTTTTTTGTTGAACAATGATATCAAGCATCTGTTAGGTATGGTGGACTCTTAGGTCAGTATAGAGGGTAAATAAGTTGTTGGGCTCCAGCCCATGTGATCAGGCTGGCCATAGAAAAGTTGATCTTTGGCAAGTATCTGGAGTTTGAAGTCTCTACTCCAGTATATTGGGAAGGTGACTCCAGATATCCAGTCCCTATTAAGGTGATGGGTGCGGCAGATCATATTTCAAACATGTGCAGAAAGTAGTGTGAGATATTGTGATTTATGTCCTCATCCTGAAAGATGGTGTAGGAACTCTTCTCCAACCTCTGTTTATGGGGATGATTAAAAGTACCCAGCTCAAAGTATGCATGTAAAACTTTTATAAGATTACTATCTATCATTTCCATTACAATAGATCCTAGAGACCCAGTTATATGGGAACCCCACAGTGCTGGCTGCTGTGCAGGCATATAGTACATACGGTATACAGACATATAGTAAGAGGCAGTACCTGCCTCAGTGCTTAACAATGATCCAATTGGCAACTGGCTCCCGACAGATTTGCTCCTGTTGACTTCAGTTACAGGATTTGGGCATTAATTAAAAGCAGATACCCAAAATGGGTGTAACAAACAAATGGAGGGAGGATAAGGGCAACAGTGTTAGAAGCACATGGTGACATGGACCATCTACAAGCACAATGAGAAAGTTAAAGATTCAATAATCCCAGCTGAGGGGGAATGGTGACCAGGGAGAAGAAGGCAAAGTTAAGGTTGTTTTTTAACTTTTATTTAAATATTTCCTGATTATATTTTTTTCCCCCGTGATGTTTCGGGGTTTGGTTTGTGTTGGGTTTTTTGTTTTTGTTTTTTAACTAGAAATAAAGTAATTTAGTTTGGAAACTGTTTCATAATGATAGTTTGCTAATTGTGTTTTGAATTATTCAAAATATATGTATACGTATGTACAAACAGCAGAGATTTGTCAGGGTGTTTGTGTCTGCTATAGTTACATATAAAGTCTTTTGCCTTTTGGCCACGTGTTGGAACCTGGCCAAGAACAAATTGTAAATTAATGTCATTGCTGTTTGATGCTTGGTTGACTAGATTTCTTACTGGACATGTCACATCACAGTTGACAAAGCCACTGGCAATCTGAGCTGACAGGCCAAGCACTGAATGGGAATGGAGCCTGAACACCACTCTCCCCCCCCGAGCTGGTCTCTGTTTGCCAGAGTTGAGGTACTCTGGCAGAGACCTGCAAGGCGTCTTGCACTGCTGCTACTTGTACTGCACCTGTTGTGCAGATAAACTGGGGACTTCGCTTTCAAAACCATCCAAAGTATTGAAAATTCAAAAAGTGAAAACGAGACATTTTATTTTAAACTATGTATTTGGGGTGGGAAGGGCAGGAGAGGTCTAGCAAGAAGAGATCACCACACTAACTAAAATTCTTTGATTTGCCAGTGATGTTGGCAAATGCCTGCCCATCAGTTTTCACACTTAAGTTAACTTCCAAAGTTGATTTATTTTTATGGTCTTATTCTATGCATGTTCACCCTGCAGTCTGTCTGATAGTAATAAAACTGTGCAAGAGACGTATGCCAGCCTTCAGAATTTGTTGGGCAGTGCACTTGTTTTCACACTTCAAATAGTGTATACATGGGTAAGTACTCCTCTTCCCCCTCCCCCATAGGCTCTATTAGAGGCAAAATCTTGCTTATTTTCAGTTACTCATGAGTCACCCTTTAACAATGGCATTTATTTGGCTTATCCATGCTTCAGTACACCAAGAGCAACTTCTCAATCAGTGCTAGTTTCCTTGTAGTGGTTTGCAATGTTAAGTTTTGCCCCATCAAAAAGGCATGGCATCTTCCTGGTGCTACACTGAAGGACTAACCTACTTAAATTAGGCTTAAACAGTGAGCACTTAAAAGGGGAGTGTTACATTCAGTTATTTATTTCAGTATGTATGAAGAGGTTGTGCCACCGCCCTGAGTATGGAGAGAGACTAGATGACTGAATACTAGAATACATAAACACTGATATTAAAATACTGAATCCAGTTCTGGTATCCAGATTTTAAAAAGGATGTTGAAAACTGGAGAAGGTGTAGAGAAGAACCACAACATTATTTGAAGGGTGGAAAAAAATGCCTTACAGTGAGACTTAAATAGCTATTTAGCCTTAATGATCTCTTTAAGTCTAAAGATCTGCTTCGTTTCTCAAACAAAAAGGCCGGGTATATAGGTACCAGAGAGAAAATACTAGATACTAACAGGCTCTTTAATCTGGCAGAGAAAGGCATAACAAGAACCACTGTCTGGAAGCTGAAACCAGCCAAATTCAAATTAGAAATTAGGCACAATTTCTTAACACTGAGGGTGATTAACTATTGGAATAAACTACCAAAGGAAGTGGTGGATTCTCCATCTCCTGATGTCTTCAAATCAAGACTAGGTGCCTTTCAGGAATATATTCTTTAGCCACACACAAGTTATTGGGCTCTGTATAAAGGAAACTGGGTTAAATTCTTTGGCCTGTGTTATGCAGGACTTCAGACTAGATGACTTAGTGTTCCTTTCAGGTCTTAAACTCTGACTCTCAGTTCCTCTCGGAGTACCCCTCTTACATTGGGGGATGGAGGAGGCTACTTATTATTGTTTTGAAATAGTGTGGCTGACTTTCCACTGTGCATCTATATTGGTGAGCTAGCCAGTGCATGGAGTAAATTAAGGGGGAGCCATGATTCCGGTAACTTTTTGCCCCTCTTCATCTACTCACTTGTGAGGAGTCAGCAGCTGTGCAGTCCATGTGGCCTTCACAGGACACCGAGATTAAGCCTAGTGTGACCATACGGGGATCTGCGGGGATTTAAGGCCATGTTAAGGCTAGGCACAATCTTAGCAGAGACCAAAATAAATGCATTTTCAGTACTCCCCCTTCCTCCTGAATGTTTTCCTACTGAGTTCAACAGTTCCTGGGGTTTGTTTTGGATTGACTTGTCTGAATCTAGTTGCTTGGCATTCTACAACCAAGTTAGGAATTCTGCTTAGGAGTTGGTTCATCTTTGCAAGTACAAGCTAAGCAAGGTATATCTACACATGTGTGCACAAAACTACCTGCATGATCACAGGGTGACTGCCTCCTTTAAGGTGAGATGGGGGGTCAGTCCCACCTGTGCCATGATACATTAGCTTCTACCCAGCCTGAGGGGGCAGGGCTAAGGGGTGAGCTGATACTTTAATGGGCAACTGCACCTGTTGGAAGAACAGAGAAAAATCTGTCTGAGGGAGGAGCAGGCAGACAAGCTTGTGTGGAAGGCCGTGAGCCAGGGTCTGCGGGAGGCTAGGTACTCCAGGGGAGCCAGCTTGGGATCTGAGTGCTCTGTACTGGAGCAGGGGGAAGGACTTCAAAGAAAGGGACTGAGAACAGAGCCCCAGCAGTGGGCTGAAGAGGGCAGAAGAACCTTTTGTTTTCTGGAACTTTTTAGATGCACAGTGCTTTTGTTAACCCTGGAAGGGGTTGCATGTGTTGTGTTTGACTTTGCCAGAGGGCCAATACACATCTACACCTGGTCATGCTGGAGAGTTGATTAAGGAGCCCTGAAAAAGAGGGCAGTGAGGCAGGGAACTGCAGAGCCACCCTGGGCATGAAGGGGCTTTTGGGAGGTGGCTACATGGTTACAGCAATCATCAGTGTTGGGTTATTAATCGAAAGATTTATTTTGCTGTAGTATATGACATCGTTCAATATACAGAAATTGTCAGGGATTGAGTATTAAAGTTTGCCACCAAATTGGTTTTTACGATGAAGACTTAAGCCATGTTGCCTGGATGACTTTTTTCATTTGATTCAGAACAACAAAATCTTGTAGGAAAGTGTTTCTAACTTCCTCTTTTTATAACTACCGATCGCCTCTAACTAGGACTGTAAGAAGCTAGTTGGGGATAGGCCCTGCTTTGAGCAGGGGCTTGGCCTAGATGACCTCCTGAGGTCCCTTCCAACCCTGATATTCTATGATTCTATTCTATGATTGGTCTGGAATGTTGCTGTGTTCGGGCAGTGGTTGATGGCTTTCTGACTTCATTACTCTGTCTCTTGGGCTCAGAAAAGTGCCCTAGAGTCTGTATTGTCTGCGCAAGTATTTCATTCAGTGTAAAACAAGCTAGCAACACAATCACTGTCTGCTAATGTAATTTTTGTAAGGTAAGAACTCTATTGGACTGCCAGGCAGGATCAAGACAATGTCTTAAATATATTGAAATAAGAGAAATTCCCTGGTTGACCCTCATCTGTCAAGCTCTGCAGGATCTATGCTACCAGCCAAATCATAGCATGTAGTTGGGCATGCTGTTACTGATATCTTTTCATTGGAGTAAGGCCATTGGGATATGCTTCAAGAAAACACACTGAAAAACTGCAAGTACGCCAGTATGCATTGCCATCTTCAAACAGATAGTGAACAATTCCAAGGGATTACACCTCCCTTTAGTTGAAGTGGTAAAGTGTATAAAGATTTTTCTGTAGAGATGAGTATGAAAATACTACCGCTAATAGGTGTTAAACACACAGTCACACACAGCATTACAAAACTCATGTACCAAAGCCAAAACAATTTTCCCATGGGAGGAAGAGAATCTTATGGTGTCCGAGTTTAAGGGGAGAATCAAGACTTGTATGCACATAGCCAGTGGAGGAGTAACAGTGAGCTACTTTCACCCTCTCCGTGTCTGGATTAAATCCAGACACAGAATTGCACAAGGTCTGGAAGTGCTGATCACTCACATCCCTTTGCCTTCAGTAGGAGTGGAGGGCACAGAGCACCTTGCAGGCTTGAGACTGCTGTGTGCAACCCTGAAAGCTCCTCACTCACCCCCAGCCAAAAGCACCCACCAACTTCAAAAATGTTTTGATTACTGACTAGCTGGAAAGCACAGGTGCATACTCTAGCATAACACTGCTGATCAATTTACAGGGCATGGTATGTTCCTGTTCCTCTCTTTAGGATAAATTGGGAAAGGAAGCAAAGACTATTGAACAGAATCCACATATTACAATTAGGAGAACACTTTTTCTCTCTGCCATTTTACCCCTTTTTCATGGTGGATTTTTGTGGGTTTTTTGTCCTACCTCAGTGGGCTGAAAGCTATTTGTTTTTTAAGGCAATATACATAAATGCAAGGGTGTGCGCTGTTTTCCAGTAACTCATTCACATTCTGAACACCCGAACCCAGCATTTGCAGGTAATTTGCTCATCTGGAAGAGGCAATTTTGTTAGTTAGGTTGAAGGCTATATACTTCCCCAGAGAAAAGACACAAACATTGATGTGTTTGTGCTTTTTGCAATAACAATATTTGTTCATGTAAGAATGTGGGATTTTTTATTTATTTATTTATTTTTGCTTTGCCACACCATATGGCTTATTACTATTCACAATTCAAACAGCAACAGCTGCTGCAATGTGTGAGAATGAGTTTCCTTAAGCTGGAGATGTACTGACTAGTGAATGACAGTTGATGTCCACAGATGTATCCTAATTACCAGTTGACATCCTGTCTGTCATTCTCTTCTGTAAGTCTATTTTGGGCTCTTTTTCTTGTGTGCTTGGGTGATGGGGAATTTCTTTTCTGTTGTGTTGGTGTATATACTGAGAATCCCATGAGGAAAATGAACAGCTCACTGTCTGAATTTTACAGAAAGGAGGAGGGTGAGGTGGCAGTCCCATGCACAGAGAAATGAAACAATGAATCCATATTCACTTTTAGTTTCATTTAAGAGATAATCGGGGCACTCTTAACCTTAAATACACTAAAATATGTGGTCTTTGGACCTTTAACATGTAGGTTGCTTTGTGACCAATCAATGGCATGCACATAGTTTGGAGTTTCAGCATTTGAGTTCAAAGATGCTGGTACATTTTGTCCTTGTCTTCCAAATGCTGGTATCACTAACTTCCAACTCCATATCAGCTGTCGCCTTGGGTCTTTTTGTTTCTTTCAGTCCTCTGTTGGTCATTTCTCTAAGTACCTGAATTTTTGTATCACTCATTATAATGGATGATTTATCAATGTCTGTCACTCCTGTCAGCAGTAAGAGAACAACTTCAAGATCTCTTAGAATTGGTCTGCATACCTGGCCTTTAACTATAGTGCTCTGATTAGAAGTGGCATTTAAACCTCTGTCACGTGGGCACCTGTCAGGGGTCTCTGGAGCCATTGTTCTCTCAGATTTGCACTGAGGTGTTCATGCACCTGCCCGTTCACAGTAGTTTAGACAATTGGAGCATTGTATTCATTAGGACTTATCTCTAAAAAGCATATTCCAGAGAGGTTGAAATGTTTGGGGGTGCATATTCTTCCTGTCAGACCCAAATCTAATGATGCTCATTAGCAAAAAGAATTGCAGGCTTACTGCACTCAACACTTATCTCTCAGGAAGCTTCAATGGCAAATAAGACCCAGTGGATTTCTTCCTATTTGCAGTGTTTTGGAAGGTGTCTGTGACTATAGACAAGATCACCCTCTCTAAAACTGTTCTGTATTACTGGGTAATATTTTAGAATTAGACTGGATGGTTGCATATGTAGTGCATAGGTACTGCATACTCATCTTCTGTCATTTAGAGATATGTATATATTTTTAAAATATCACTGTGTGTGTGTATAATATATATTCCTCTGTCAATGGGATTTTTTGCATATGTCCAGATTACCCAATGCAGTAGATATTCCAGAGATTCTAACCCTAAAAACAGAGTGCCCCTGGGGGATATGCCTCACTGAGGTATGCAATTCCCATTAATAGAGTAACAAACGTGTAGCAATTTATCACTGTGTTGCACACCATGACCCAGATTCAGCAGATAACTTTTATGCATGCACTGAATTGAGGCCCAGGGCAGCTATAAGGACAGACTTCAGATCCTCCTCCTATTAAAGCACAGTTCCTTCTACTTAGAGGTATGAAGAATCACTATTAGCAGTGTAGCCCTATAAGACACGGATGAGTTGTTCTGATTCCATCCTGAAGTACATACAGTCATAGAGTTTAAGGGCAGAAGGGACCAGATCAAGGGACCAGATCTAGTCTCCCCCCTGTATATCGCAGGCCACCAATGCCACCCAGCACCTGCACACTAAATCCAGTGTGGTGGCCAGCTCTTTGCTGTATGAATGGGAGCTACTTTGGAATAGACTCCTCAATGTGCATTTTATCATTCTTGCCAAATAGGATTACTGGAAATATTTTCAGAAAGAGCCATATGTGAAGCCTTAATCTATATCATTGCTGCAAGTGAATTTCTAACACACGCCTAACAAAAAGAGCAGTGACTGGTACCATTCTCTACCCTACCCCACCTCACATTCACTGGGAGAGAAAATATATCTGCTTTCTTGGATCAACACAGCTCTCCTTGGCTTAAACTTGGAACTTCATAGGAGAGAAATCAATATAGAAAACTGACAACAAAAATGGCAGGAAAAAATTGCTCTGTGTAAACTAACCCTAAGATTTCTTGCTGCTTGTGCCTGCCAAGTCTACTCCAGCAAGAGCAGGAATGGGTCATGCAAGCCTAGTGTGAGGAATTCAGAGATCCTGGTTTGTCCCTTTGTCCTTTCTAGTTGTCTGCTATTTCAGGCTGAGAATCCATGTTCTTACCCATCTAAGCATAATCCTATCAGCAGATCTGTTTTGTTTTTTTGTTTTGTTTTTAAACCATCAGGATATTGCTGAGGGATAACCTGGCTCTGTAGCAACACTGTCTCATCATACCAATCATGGTCATTAAAGTACTTAGTGAGCAAAGTTGCTCTGTAGGCCTGATGTGATCTGATGGCATTAACATCAGACTTCAAAGCCCATTCTCCCTGGGAGTCCGCTTTCAGCTAGTAGATAACTGAGAAGGGAATTTGCTCTTGGAAACAGTCTTTGCTTATAAGGCAGTGAGCCAGGGAACTCCATACACGCGGGGGAGGCCCTCTGGCAAGATACCTAAGGAGATATCAATAGGGACTGTGTTTTTTGGTTATCTTTAAAACCAAATAAAGCAAACAGAACACCCTTAAGACTCAAACAATTTGTTCCCCAATCCAAACTTGAAGACTAGAGTTCAACCCACTCAAAATATTCTTCTCCTTTGGCTGGCCAGCTACCCTCACAACTGGGCTTTCTACTGCTGTTGTTGCGTCTGCTCACCTACCTAGAGATACTGAGACAATCCGCTCACAGACTTGTGTTTTCACGTTAACCCAGCAAATGAGTGGTGCCGAGCCAGTAACCTGCACAGATGCCTGTGCCTTGATAGCAGCCCAGCATGCTAAAACTGCTGAGTTTGTGACCTCACAGCAGCCTGTGCCTTGACATCAGCCCAACAAGCTGGAAATGCTGAGCCAGTAAGTAATTTCACAGAGTCTATGCATTTGCTTCAGCCCCACAAGATAGAGCAAAGGCCTGCACAGAACCATGTACCTGGACAGCCTCCCAGCAAAACAGATACTAAGCCATTAACATCACAAAAGCCTGTGCCTTTCCATCAGGCCCAGAAAACTGGAGCTGCTGAGCCAGAGACCTCTCAAGTCTGCCCCTGGAAATCAGGCCAGCAAGCTAGCAGTGTTGGACCATTGAACTCCCAAGGCCTTTTCCATGACAACAGATGAGCAAATTGGAGGCACTGAACAGGAAACCTTGCAAGAGAATTTTCATTAACATTAGACCAGTGTGCTAAAAGTGCTAGTGCTCGACTAGTAATCCTCGCATTGGCCTGTGTCTTGACCTCTTCCCAGCAAGCTAGAGGTGCTGAGCAAGGCATAAAGGAGGAGTGCTTTTCTCCCTCCCTCCAGTGCAAAGGGAAAGTTTGCACTCCTTCCTCTTTCTGGGTTTGGGGGAGTGCCTTTTCACTGGCTGATTAAATGGAGGCTCTTCAGGTGGGAGAACCTGAAATGAGAGTGGGAGGAGGTACTTGTGTCTGGCTGGGGAGTTTATAGAACTCCTGTCTTCTTACCAGCTGGTGGCACGACATCAGCACCTGATGGGAGAAGAGTTGTCTAAGCTGGAGGTTCCCTATCTAGATCCATTCTCCTAGATGAATATCTGTCCCCTCCTTTCTAGCGGGCAAGGAGAAAAAGCAGCGAGAGCCCACCCCTCCTTGAGAAAGGGGTTACTCTGTTACTGGCTTTCTTTGCCCCTTGAATGAGAATTCAAGGGGCAAAGAATGGCCTTCTGAGTTACTTCTCTCATCCAGGAGCTCCATTGTGAGGTGTGCTGGTGAGGCAAGCACTTGGAGCGCAAAGAATGTTCTAAGCTCTTGAGCTACAAAGTGACAACCATCAATTACTGTTCCTGAGTAATGGCCCTAGAAGACTTATAGTTAAGGATTTGCAGGTTTGGGGCCTCTAACATTAATATATTTATACATGATACGTATCGTTTGCAAACATTGGCTATAGCTTTAAAATCTGTTCAAACATCTTCCCAGGAGAATTCATGAATTACACATCATAGTGGCACTGATCTTATAACTTCTATGATTTCACTCCTTTTATGGTGAGATTTCTCTGAGAAAAGAAAACAATTTGGTATGTACCACTTTGTGCTGTGTCAGGGTGAAATCACTTTCACCAATACCTTTTACTAGATTGGCTCTGCAGAGCCCCTCTAGTAAACCTACAATTGTTTTGATAGTTCTGACATATATTTTAAAAATGCATTTTTTCTTTTTGGTTTAAGAATCTAAGCCATTATATCAAAACAAAATGTTGCCTATTTTTTATTTCTTGAGTTCTGTGGTTAGTGATAGTTTCTCTCTTGAGTGATTTGATGGAGGAGGAGGAATGCAAGAAATATGTTCATTATTACCCCAGGCAGAAAACGATTCTCCTTTCAGATATTCAGGAGGTGGATTATTTTTTAAAGATGATTACCTTCATGACACATCTTTCACTATTTGCCTGCTCAAACAATTACGTAGTATGTTTTTTGTCTTGTTTTCTTTTTGACAAGAGAGTTCATAGTATAATGCCCATACACTAGGAAAAGTATTTATATATATTTTAGTGATTACTGTAAAATGATGCTGTTTTTAATTTCTGTATTACATACTATTAAATTAACACTTCATCACTGTTACCAAAAAGTAATATCTTAGATATTACTTTAACCTGTAGATACAACATAGTGAGAAACCTGTGACATCTCCAGTACCATTGTGTTGTTACTGTGGATTATTATTATTATTATTTATTTAACAACTGTTTAATTGTAACCACTGTACAAAATAGGGCTATGTCCCTGCAAATATACACAGGGGCTGAATTTTAAACACAGTTATCCGAGTGAAGTCAGTTCAGCATCTGTGTAAATCTTTATAGGATCAGGACTTAGAGGCATGCATACTTGCAAATATTTTCCTCCTATTAGTACCTCTGGTACCCTTCTATCGCCACCGAAAGAAAGCAAAAAATAGACCATCTTCTCTTTCCCTTCTACCCCTGCACACCATATTTGGAGATAAGTGTACATTTATGGCCCCTGTATCAGAAAGAAATTGGAGAATTCAATTTAATTATGCTTCTGCCCCATTTGAAAATATCAGAAAAAAGAATGTGTGTTACGCTAACAGTTCTTGATTAAAGACACTGTGCCCAATGGAATTCAGGCGGTACCTTATCAAAATAGTTCCATTCGGAAGCCAAAATCAGACACAGTAGACAGTGGTACATGCACTGGCATCTCAACTGCTTGGCTTTAGAACTGTTCTATTAGTTCACAAGTCAAATTAAGTTTGAAGGACTCGGTCTAGTCTCAAATCGCTCAGCTACATCTGACCATCACACATCCAGGCACCCTTAGATGAGGCTGTCTGTCTTCATCCAAAAGTGTCAGAACAGAACTGCATCCATGGAGTGACACAACATTGTTAGTGTTTATTGATTGACAAGGCTATGCTATATTCAGCGGTGGTCATTATCACTTACGTACACAGTGAACACCTGAAAGACTGCTATGTGTCATACAGAGAAGTAAAAAGTCTATCTCAGTTGATCACTATTGTGAGTACCAAAGTTGTTCAAATTGCTTAAGTTAACTGGCGTTTATCTTTTGCGTACTCAATCTCATGGTTTTATAATGAAATTAATAATAAGGAATAATGCATTACAGAAGAAAATGGAAGAGCTGAATATAATTCTGCCAGATTAATATGGTAATAAAAAAATTTCTTTGAACTATTCACTAAACCCACATGATGCACCCAGCTGAATAGGCCTAAATTGGTCATTTTCAGATTTCCTTTGCATTTTTGGTTCCTTTTAGTGACGTACTAAATACACTGTTTTCAGCAGCTGAATAAAAAGGGGGTGATTTATCAGTTCTTTTTTTTCTCTTTAAATTTTTGTGTGGCAGTTCTGTTTTAGTTTTTGAACATTCACAAAGCAAGAGTATGGATATAGTATACTATATTAATGTCAACCAGATGTTTAGCAATGTTTCAGTCTATAAAATTCAGAGATTATAAGGGGAGAAGGGATCACAGTGATCATCTAGTCTGACATGCTGCATAGTACAGGCCATAGAATGTCCCCCAAATAATTCTGTTTGAACTGGAGCAGATCTTTTAGACCAACATCCACTCTTGATTTAAAAATGGGAAAATCCACCACAAACCTGGATAAATTCTTCCAGCAGTTAATACCCTCGCTGTTAAATGTGCATCTTTATTTCCATTCTGAATTTTTGTCTAGCAGCGACTTCCAGCCATTGCATCTTGTTATACTTTTTAAAATTGTTTTAATTAATCATTCTCATGGCTCTTCTCTGAACCCTCACCAGCTTAGCAACATCCTTCAACTGTGGACACCAGGACTAATATTCCAGCAGTGGTCATACCAATGCCAAATACAGAGGTAATTTAACCTCCCTAGTTCTTCTTGACATTCCTCCATTCATACAGCCATGGATCACATTAACCCTTTTGGCCAGTGTGTCTCACTAGGGGGTCGTGTTCAGCTGATTTATCCATCATGACCCCCAACGTTTGGTTTGGTTTTGTTGTTTTTTTTCTTTTTTTTCCAGTGTCACTACTTCCCAGGATAGAGTCCCCCATCTTCTAAGTATGGCCTACAGTCTTTGGTCCTAAACGCATAACTTTACATTTAGCCATATTAAAATGCATATTGTTTGCTTGCATCCAGATCACCAAGCGATCCAGATCTCTCTGAATCAGTGAGCTGTCCTCCATTATTTACCACTCCCCCAATCTTTGGTCATCTGCAATCTTTCTGTCATAATTTTGTTTTCTTGCAGATCATTGATAAAAATGTTAAATAACACAGGTCCATGAAACAATCCTGCCTGACTCCCTCTAAACACACACACCAGATTGATGATTTGGCATTTACAGTTATATTTGAGACTTTTTAGTTTTAATCCATTTAATGTGTACCATGTTAATTTTGTATTTGAGTTTTTTAATCAAGATGTCATGTGCTACCAAGACACATGCCTTACACAAGTCTAAGTATTTTACATCAACATTATTCCTTTATCAACCAAACCTGTAATTTCATCCCCAAAAAATCAAGTTAGTTTGACAGGATCTAGTTTCCAAAAATCCATGTTGATTGGCGTTAATTATACTACCCTCCTTTAGTTCTTTTTATTAATAAAGTCCTGTATCAGCTACTACATTACTTTGTTTCTGATCAATGACAGGCTGACAGTCCTATAATTGCCTGGGGGCACCCTATTTACCCTTCTTAAAATATTGGCACATTAGCTTTCTTCTTGTCTTCTAGAACTTCCCCAGTGTTCCAACAGTCTACAGAGCTCTATGGCTAGCTCTTCTAAAATTCATGGATGCAAGTTATCCAGATCTGCTGATTTAAAAAATGTCTAGCTTAGTAGCTGCTGTTTAACATCATCCAGAGTTACTAGTGAAATGGAAAGATTTTCATGAGATGATTACGTTATCTGTTGTTCCCCCGTCCCCCAAATACAGAACAGAAACATTTTATTGAACACTTCTGCCTTTTCTGATAATTCTACCATTTCCATCGAGCAATGGACCAATACCATTGTTAGGATTCTTTACTTCCCTAATATCATTTATAATAAAAAATAATACCCCCTCTTCCTTACTGTCTTTAACTTTGCTGGCCATAGACTTCTGCTTGTGGCCTTTTGCTTCACTTATCAATCTTCTACAATTCCTAGTTTCTGATCTATATTCATTATCAATTTTTCTTTTCTTCCATTTGTGTGTATATGATAAAAGAAATAGTAATTTTCAGTTCACCTCATACAAATACTGTAGTGCAATCCCTTTATCCTGAAAGTGCAACTTACAAATTTAGAATTTTTTTTAACATAACTGCACTTAAAAACCACTGTAAAACTTCAGAGCCTACAAGTCAAAGCATGAACGGACATACTAATGTTTAGCATATCTGGCACGTAAATACCTTGCAACACCAGCTACAATAGTGCCATGCAAATGCCTGTTCTCACTTTCAGGTGACATTGTAAATAAATGGTCAGCATTATCTCCTGTAAATGTAAACAAACTTGTTTGTCTTAGCGATTGGCTGAACAAGAAGTATTACTGAGTGGACTTGTATAAGATAAATCAACAAATACTATTTCTTTTTTTTTACAGTGCAAATATTTATAATATGAAGTGAGCACTGTACACTTTGTATTCTTTGTTGTAATTGAAATCAATATATTTAGAAATATAGAAAAACATCCAAAAACATTTTTAATTTTAAACTGGTATTCTATTCTTTAACAGTGCGATTTTAAAACTGTGATTAATCATGACACTTTTTTTATCTAGTTAATTTGTGTTATTTGCATATATTAACCGTGATTGAGACTGAAATATTCTATTTAAAAAAATTGTGGGGCACTCTGCATAGGTGTGGATGAGACTGTGTCTCTTATCGTGGTTTGTGCCTTGGGAAGGTTTTGTCACATGAGACTGACTTAGAAAGGTCTCTTCCTATTTTTGTGACGCTGTGAGGGAGGGAAGCTATCAAGGTGGGGATTGAAGAGTTTTAGGGGGTGCTTTCTAAGTCATTACTGGGGAGACTGGTAAGATAGATACCTCTGGTGGATGGAGGTAGCTAAGAAGAGAAGCAGGTGCCCATGACATACAATACAGGTAGGCAGGGACTTCCACAAAAGATCGGCCTGACCCCCGGTGTTCAAAGTTGCCCTTGTTCTGAAAAGCCAGATTTTTCTCCAGCCTTTTGCACAGATCTGATCTTTCTGCCTTGTCTTTGCACTCCTCTAACACCATATCCTTTTGGGCCTTCAAAAGAATGTCTTCTCCTCTGGAGCATCTGCTCTTATTTAAAATCACAGCTGAAAAACACAGCTTTTCTCCTTGGCCTGTGCCTCCTGATTTCTGCTGTTCTTTGTGGCTTAACTCTTTCAGTGTGCTCGCAATTGTTTTCACTTGGTATATCAAAGGCACCATCCCAGATCATAGCATTGCTGAATTTCAGAGTGCTACAAAGATCAGCCGAAACTATGGTCATAAATAATGAAAAATATTTTCTTTCCATTCAAGTCAAAATAAAAATCTGGGTCCTTTTTCTTCAGCTGAATAAAAAGGTGCAAGGGGAGAGAGGGGAATCACTCTTGGGCTGAGAACCTGAAAGATTCAGCCGAAAGGGATTTGGACTTCTCTGTTGGACTTATTTTTATTTTATTTTGTTGATACTGTAAACCACCGAAAATAGAAGCTCATAATGCAACTGCTGTCAATCTTTTTGCTATAGGATAGATCATCACTTTGTAATTCCTGAATGGAATAAATAATACACACATTCTGGGGTAGATAGAAGATTAATTCCAGCCTTCCTTCCCCTTGGTACTTAGGTTTTTACTTCTTCCAGATCTAAAACCAACAGTGGGGAAAATAGAACAGCCGCTTGTCATCTTACCGTTCTAACAAACTAAAGTTGATATCCAGTTTGATTACATTTTTTTCCTTTTGGTGGATGTTGCAGTTCCTTAATTTGCAGATTCATTCTCTGATATTTCTGATCTGACTTCCAACAATGAGGCCTCAGTCCTGCAAACATTGGGGGCATGTCTACACAAGCACTTACCGGTTGGCAAGCTGGGGTGTAAATCTACAGCGCTCCAGTGAGCTGTGCACTGACTGTGTGGACCCTGCTGATGTGCACTAATGTTCCCCATAGGGCGCATTGTGATGTACAGCTGGGTGTGGCAGGGACATGTGTATATACACAAACTGTTTGTTTTGTCATATTTATAAATTAAAAGTGAATGTAGAACCGTGTTCACTAAATCCAAAACACTTGCAAGTTAAACCCTGCAGGTTTAAGATGGTAGACCATCTTTAATGTTAAGGTGCTGTCATCTTGAATAACCATTCTACCTCCAGTTGGTGCAGCTGCTCCTTAAAAACCACCTCTAGTTGTGAGCTAGTCAAATTGCAGGTGCAACAGGTGTGGTTTGTCTACATTTTGTTCTTTGAACTTGGAGGAAAAATATGTTGCCCACCCATGTGATTAAGAGCCAGCTGCTCTTTTCCACATGCACACACGTCTAGTTCTGCAGAAAGAGATACAGACTGAAATGATGCATTGAGCAAGTGGAATTTCAATAACCGATTTAATTAAAAATCTTAACTGGGTTGTCAGGTTCATGACAGATGCACAGGAATTTCTGTTGCACTTTGTATTGTCAGCAAATGCTGATCAACAGGATTTTCCTTGGTCTTTCTAAAATTTTGATTAAAATAGTTGTGTTCAAACTAGTCAAAACAGCAGGATATGTTGTCATCCTTAAGCTGATACAATTTATTCTCTACCAATCTGAGGGGGTTTTTTTCCTATTATGTGTCATCAGTAGCAATGAACACTGCAAAATGACTATTGTTAATGACAAATGAAGCAGAAAGAGGATTTGGCTTTTAAAATTTGGAGTGGTAAGTGCAACAGGAAAAGAATAGAAAAATAAATGTTTCTTGTGGAATTATAGAATTTTTTTACCTGGGCACATTTGTTCACTAGACATCGGTAATGCATGCACACACGTAGAATCCTAAGTGGGGTTAAATCTTGAAATGGTTGTGTAGGCTTTTAGCCACATGGTGCCTGTTAAATCGGTGAAAGTTGAACTCCCAACAACATTTGAAAATGTATCCTTAAAAGTTTGGATCTAATTTGGTTTTAACATATGATTGCATATACTGTATTATATAGAACAAGCTAAGATGTTTTTCCTCTAGCTAATGGAGTGGCATTATTAAAAGAAGAAATAGAAAATATTTCATAAATTTTTTTGTCTCAAACTGGAAGCTATTTTCTAAACATTTAAGCTACTTGATACTCATTTGTCAGAAAACAAGTGAGTGCCCAGGGTGGAAATTACATTTTAGAATGGAACCTCTTTCTCCTCTCAGGTCTTGAAAGTGCATAATTTATGTCGTATGGCGAGATCTCTAGGGGAACAAATGGGCAATTGATTCTCTGGATCATCTTTTATTTGCTCAAATGACAAAAATGAAAGTGATTTGAAAAATGGATTTTTAGAGCAGACAAGCTAAAAGAACTTGCTCAAAGCAAAATAGCTTCTTTCTTTAGTATCTCATCTTATTTTTCCAGCAGAGTGATAATGACTGGCCTGCATGTATTTGAATTCTCCCTTGCTTGAGTTGAATGCAGCATTAGAAACAAATGGGGGGGACCTTTAATTTCCAATATACTTTTTTAAAAGGTAGAACTGTACTCATTGTTAGTGATATTCCTTTAATTCATGCACACCTAACCATTTCCCACCACTGAATTCAGACCCTGACCTTTTTTCTTCAGATCTTTTACAATATATCAGTAAAATGCATATACAACAATCCTGTAGAAGATCTAAACACTTACCTTGTAAACACCTACAATCAAGGAACTGTTTGGCATATCGTTAGTGCCACTTTGTGGGCTGTGTGACTACAGATCTCTGGTGGAATTTGGGAGTGCCTAGTGCCACTCTGGGCCCTCTTCTGATAGACTGGCCATGATTCTTTGGCCAATGGTTAATCTGGAGAAACTAGCTCTGATGTCTCCTATAAGGCCCCATGTTTCCCATTATACATGATTAATAGAAACAGACAGCTAGACATCTGTATTTGTAAATTGAACTGTGCCTACGATTTTCAAAAATATTGGCAGTACAAAATATTTTCCCAAGTGTTAACTTCTTACAGTTCCCTTTGGCACATTCTGTGATTGTTTGTGAATTTCAGTCATTTTGGGGAAATGATCTTTAATATATACTGAAACTATTTTTTTCTGGCAAAACTCTAGATTACCATGGCTCAGATTTATCTTTCAAGCTCTATTAAAAGCCTAATTTCTGTGTTGCTGTTTTTGTGTATTGTAGCTTTATTAACAATTTAGCATACTCCTTTATTTGTGTCAAGACCACTAGGTGGCAAGGTAGAAAATTCACAGAAAACAATTTCTGTACCATTGGTCCACAAGCAGCTATTCAAAGGTGCCCTTAACCTTTGTGTGCCTCCGTTTCCCCTTCTGTAAAATGGGGATAAGTGTTCAGCTTTTGTAAAGTGCTTTGAGATCCATAAATGAAAAGTGTTGTATCGCTGTACAGTGTTGTTGGCCCAGATCATCTTGTCCCATAGTGGAACTTACAGGAGAGAGTTTCTATGAGAGTGCCCTTGCAGAGATCCCACTTCCTTTCCACCCAACAGAAAAGGCTGTAAGGCTCACCACCAGGGCTATCTGTGCCTTCATGCAAGCTCTTGCTCTCAGCAGTTCTGTTTCCTGGCTCCATGGTAAAACAGAGCCAGTGGAGTTGTGCTAGAGACGCTCCCTCAAATCATGCCTACACCCACCGTGGAGACAGAATAATGCATCCTCAGACTATATTATATTTTCTGGGATTTGCCTGCAGGGCTGAGGGAGAGGAGGACAATGCACATTTCCCTCCAGGCCATCTCCTCTTCCCCCACATGCTCAAGAAGAGGCATTCAAAGGACAAGGGGAATTCAGGATGGTACTGCAGATGGGTCTGGGAATTCCCATTCTTTCCCGTCTGCATGGGGGCAGAGAGCTGCGCACACATCTCGGCAGGGCCAGCCTGCTATTGTCACTAGGTAAGTGTCACTATTAATGCACTGATGGAGGGAAAATAAACTCCTTTAAACAGCCTTTTCCTGCTAGCTACCCTGATATTATTAAATGCCACTGTTCATCCAAATTCATGCACTGGAAGAACAGGCTGATTAAAAAAGAGCTAGTTGTCCAGCCAGGAACACATGTCATTATAAATACCAGCCCATGATTTTGTCCTTAGCGACCTTTAACATACCAAGGTTTTATTATTTTTCCCCAGTAAAGTTGTTTTCCACCAAACATCACATGTTAAACTGATTAGGTACTGTGTAATTTTAAAAGTATGTATTTGTTGTTGAATGATTTATACAGTCAGACTATGCACCGACTCAACAATTTCATCCTATAATAACAGCTCCAACCCACCCCCCCCCTCCACCCATCCCCGGCTGCCTGTTTTATATTGTAATGATTCAACTGCAGATCTGCACAACCACTAATTTCAGCCCACTAGTCCAAAGGGACACGCAAAACCCTGCCATTTTCCAGCAATTACAATCTGTGAAGAATACCAAATGGGAATGGTAGGCAGAAAAATTGACAGTCAAGAATTTACATCAGTGAGCATTTCTACTACTCTCTCCTGCTGCTCAGTCAAAATTGGCCTTTGACTGTTTGTTAAAACTGGTTAAATGATAATCCCAGACTCTATTCTCTCTCTTCCCCCCTCTCCCCCCCAGAGCATAATTCCAGAGAAGTCCAATGGAGGTGCAGAGGGTCTGCATCTAATTGAACAGATAAAATGGTCTGTGCAAGCTTTCACAGTGTCCCCGGACCCGTCATGAAAATATATGTAGAAAGCTCTGCTGGATATTATTGCTTCAAGTATAAACCAAACAAACCTGTGTACCTTGTACACATGCCGTTGCTCCCACAGAGTAACATACAAACTGAATAAGATGGGCAGTAGACACGGCAACACTGTTTGCATGTCTGTTTAAATTTAAAAGTAAGGGGACAGTCCTATGGCATAATGGCTAGTGCTTCACACTTCAGGAGTGTGGGGGGGGGAGAGAGGAGGGCTAAATGGGGCAGAGTTCTCTTATGTGTCCTATTCTTACACTCCCCAGGCCAAAGTCTGGGGGCATTGCAAAGAACATGCTGACCTCTTGTGGGGAAGAGAATATCTTGGATTGACCAACAGTCTTGTTCTCTTGAGAGTCCCAGCCATTCCACTCTGACTGGAGTACTGAAAAAGATGGGGATTAAATTCAGGTCAAGGAGAGGTATTCTCAGAATTCTGTAATGGCAATGGGAAATGAAGAGATCTCCATCCCAGCACCTAGCATTGAAGAATACAGAGCAAAACCAATGCCAGACTTCTCCGTTTACCTCCTGTTGTCTTTCAGCAAATTATTCAACACTCCTGATCTGTTCACTGATGGAACTGTATCAATAAGTGTCTGACTGTAGCTCAGGTCCCCAGCTTTTATCAGTCTGACCTCTTATGACCATAAGCATATATGGCAGTCATTTTATAGTGCTCTATCGAGCTTGATATCTAACTCGTGTATTATTCGTATTAATGATGCATAGCTAAGCCCCTTACAATGATGTAACAAGAAATATCTAACACAGTTTTGCTAGGAGTTCTCTTGTAGGGCTTGTGAAAGGAACATCTTTAACAGAGCTCAGATTTAAGGTGAATACGGTATTAATGAAATCAGAGCCATAGTGGCGTAAGTGATAACAGTGCATTTCCAATCTGTGCACCAAGCTAGTGTTTCAGATTTGGGCTTTAGGGTACAGATGGACTGAGCACAAATGCATAAATAGTGTTTTCATAGCATAAATACTAATTAGTATAATTATATTCTATGTAATTTGGTTAATTTATGACTTGGCAGGATGGCAGAAAGTTGCTTTCCTTTTGAACTGTTTAGAATTTGGTTATTAGAATGAGGAGGTTGGTTTACTATTAAGTCATTTTATTTCCTCTAGCACTAATATTAATGAACCACTTAATCACTTGAAGCCCTTCTTGCCTCTCTGGTAAATGGAGAGAAACTCATGTGGAATTCAGCTTCCCATTCCAAAAGTAAAGCTGCAGGAGGAATTTCTCTCAGATTAGATGAGAGAATGCGGCCACTGCACGTGAAGTCATCTGTATGTGCACATGCCCGTCTCTGTGCACATGCCCGTCTCTGTGCGCCCAACAGATCTTTCCTCACGTTGCTCTGCCAGCTCAATCCATCACTTCAGATGTGGAGGAATGTTCTGCAACACGATGGGAAAGAAATGCAAAACTTAACATCCAACAACACAAGCTTTACCAAATAAGATCAAACCGGGATCCACCTTGTCTAGCACTTATCGTCTACCATCAAAGACCTCTGACGAATGAATCTCTGGAAAGCTTTCTCTCCTCCCAATGCACCTAGCTAATCTCAGTGTTGTAGGGAAGGGATGATAATGTGTTCTTTTTTGATGCCTATAGATTGTCAACCTGCATCCTAAATCAAATTCATTGCCAATTTGCATAGCTACAAAAGTTATGAAGGGACATCATTTATTTTTTCCTTTCTAAAAAGATCCAGCTACAGTGAGCCCTATTGTAGGGTGACCAGATGTCCCGATTTTATAGGGACAGTCGTAATTTTTGTGTCTTTCTCGTATAGGCTCCTATTACCCCACCACCACCAACCCCGACCCGATTTTTCACATTTGCTGTCTGGTCACCCCAGTCTATTGTAATGTTCTGTCTGCATGTGTGTGTCTGTGATGTTACCGTGTGGTGGCTGGCTTAGACAGGATAAAGGAGGGCTGCTACTACTACCATCAGCTAGCATGGTGCTGCTTTAGTGCAGGTTGAAAAGGCTTATAATTTGGGGTCTGAAGAACCAGTGTTCTAGTTCCACTTCCAAGTTTTGTGTGTGAAATTTATATAGCAATTGTCATTGGTAACAGGAGTGTAAAAACTTGCAGGAGAAGAACTCTGCTTTCTGTGGCATTTTTGGAGGGATGATAAATGACTTATCGCACATATGACCACCACATAACATGTTTCCCTTTTATTTTCCTCTCTTTTGCTAGTAACCTGTTCAGAATGCAGGGCATGCTGCTACAGTAAAACACTGGATTTTAATACTGATCGCAGTGAATGTAACTGGCATTTAGCAGCCTTAATCATTCTAGTCACATTTAAAAAAAACAACTAATCTATTGCAAATGAATCCGCAGAGTTTTAACTGGGTACGTTTGTGCTGTGTATATGTGATGTTTGTGTATGCAAGTATGTACACACAATTTCTGAATTTGGTATCTTTAATCCATTTAAAATAAAAACCCTCTTCTTTTCCCAAAGTAAGTGGTGGGTGGCTTGTTTTGCAGTCCACAACCATGTGAGGATGTGTCACAACTGTGCTACTGCCAAAACTGGCCTCCTTCCACCCTCTGTTTGTGCACAGGCCTCTGGAGGGATCTTCCACTTGGCAGAAGGATGAGCTCTAGTCCCACTCTGCCTTAGTGGGGGTGGAGGAGTGGCTAAATTCAGCAGCTAGCATGGTTTTGAAAGCTGTTAAATGGGGACCTAGGGGTATTGTGTGCAAGTTTTGCGCTGGCATTCTTTCATCAAGCCCACGTTCCATCATCCTACGTTCATCTCAGATGTCTTCCAGGAACCTTCCCTAGAGAAACAGCTGCCTAATGCATAAAAGAGGAAATATTGACAACTCTTGGGGTTTAGGATCTGTAGGGTTGAGACACTTTTTCTCTCCTTTGGCAAAACAAACAGCATTAACTCTTCTCTTCCCAAAGGCAGCCACTAAGGAACTCTTTTTTTATTAAAAAAAAACAAAACAAAAACCAAAAAACAATTTCCTTGCTTGTGAGAGTGTGATTCATCATCTACTGTGTCCTATAATTAAGTTGCAGATTTTTAATACTGAACTAGCAGATCCTTTGCATTTTCATGTTACTTATTCTGATACTTTTCAAAATCTGTTTGGAAAGAGATGGCATGTTCCCTGGCATTGGTATGATATTGGCATACAGAGCCAGATTTTCAAAGGTGATTAGGTACCTAAACATGTGGATAAATCCCTTGGCACTTTGAAAATCCCACTAAACACCTTTGAACATCTGGACCATGGACCCTTTCACCTCCTACATCACTGTTCTGAGTACAGCAGAATGACCAAAAGTGCTTATTGCTTTAGGGCCAATGTAAATCAGTTTGACATATGTCCAGCTCCTGGAAAGACAGTGCCCACATCACACTAAAAATACCATCACTAATATGTTGCTTTATAGGACTCTGACAGAAAAGCTGAAGACTGAATGGGCTACATAGGAGCAAGATATTTCACTCTATAACTTATGGTCCAAATTCTGTTCCCATTTGAATCCATGTAAATCCAGAGTAACTCCTTTTAAGACGGTTGTGTTACTCTTGATGTTATACTGGTGTGAATGAGAGTGGAATTTGGCCTTGTCTGCTTAGAAAAGGTTGGGAGAGAGGTTCTGTGCTATTTCCTATACTGAAATTTTTGTGGATAAATAGATTTTATAGGCACATTGGCCACTTCAAAACTCTCACCTATGACTAAAAATAGTCTAAACTTCCCATAACTAAAAGTTTAAATGTACAAAGTAAGCAAAATATACATTAGACTGCATTTCCCCCCCTCTGCATCTAATCAGTCATTTAATCAGTTTCTGGTGGTTTTTTGTGTGTGTGTGTGTAGGGAGCCATTATTTGTAACAGTGCCGAAGACTAAACGACAATCCCTGCTCCAAGAAGCTCACAATCTAACGTTCAGAGACAGAGGAATAACAATAGGGATGTTATATATGAATCAACAAGATAGGCATAAGGTTGCATGGTGGAGGTGGATCTTAAGGGGTACTTACCTACAGACAGAGTAGGGCCCTTGTGAAGGGGCTCAGGAAGGCTTCACTATGCATAAGGGGCAGCATGAAAGAAGGCATGGAAATGAGGGTGAAAACCTGGCAGATGGGTAGATGAGGCTGGGAGCATAGTAGAAGAGCAGGTAATAGGATCAACCTGGAGCTTAGTGAGGGGAGGATAAATAGGGATGGGGGCAGAGTTATGTAGAGCTTTGAAGGTGGTAACAAGAACCTTAAATTTGGTAAGATATTGGATGGGAAGCCAACAGAGAGGGTCGGAACAGGGGGAGATAGATGATCAGATTGCTAGGCAAGGAAGTTGAGTTTAGTGGCAGCATTTGGATTTTTTGTGTTTGAGAGGCCAGGAAGGAGGGTGTTGCACTATTCAAGACTGAATATAATCAGAGCCTGAATGGGGTTTTGTCTGTGAGGCTGGACAATAAAGGGCAGGAGGAGAAAAGTGTCAGCATTTAGAAACTCTCTGGATGTGTGGCCAAGGAAAAGGAGTCAAAAATAACCCCCAGCTCAGGGGTCTGAGTAATGGGAAGGATGCTGGTCTTGTCACCAGTGACAAACTCTGATGGGAGGAACTCCTACAAGGGAAAAAATGTAGGTGTCAAAGGGGCTTGGTGCCAATAGGGTTAGGCAGCGCCGAGCAGAGATTTTGTGGATCACAGTGGTGCATAAAACTGGGGCTTAAGTGTTTAAATTTTGTTCATTTGTGGATCTGGGCTATTGAAACATGAAGGTCAATATCCCTTAAGCTTTCTATCCTGATTAATATAACTGCGGATGCTCCTATTATTCATGTAGGGATCAACCCTGCAAGGTGCTGAGCGCTCTGGCCCTGATCCAGCAAAGCTTTTTAAGCCAGTGCATAATTTAACCTGTTTGCATCAATGGGACTGCTTACGTGTTCAAAGTAAGCATCCGACTAAGTGCTTTGCTGAATCAGCGTCCAAGTGCTCAGAACCTTCTAGGACCAAATCCCTAAATGTCTAATCCTTTCTCTGAATTCTGCTTATACTCTTTGGCAGCAAGTTTCACATTATGTAGTGAAAAACATTCCTTTTTGTACAATGTAGGTTTTGGGGACGTTACTGTAGAATGTCCGTGCGTGTGTGTGTTTAAAGGAAGCTTCCTATGTTCCCTCAGGGCTTTGTGTTGCTTGTGCAATGCTTTCAGCCTATGCAAGATCTGGAGCATGGGCAGAATCCGTGTCTACCACATGGCAGTACAAGGCAACACGACGAAATGCTTCAGGATAATTTGTAAGCTACTCAACATCCCTTGTCTTATTTGGACAGAAGGATAAATATTAAACTATTGTTCTTGATCTTATTGATGATTAACACATGTCTTGAAAGGCTTGCTCACTAGTATGTGCATTAAACAATGTCCTGTTTCTGCTGCTTTTCAGTGTCTTGCTGTGAATGAGGCTGCCCTGCAGCAAAGTTGTAAATGCTTTTCCCAACTGGGAATTGGAACAGTTCCTGTAACTTCTTGTCAGCCACCCAAGGACAGTTGTGGCTGGTTTGTGATAAGCGAGAATTATTCATGCAATCTGACTGGCATGCAGATTGCCTCCTTTAGTTGAAACTGTTAAAGGAAGTCATCCGTGTGGTGGAAAGAAAAGAAATAGCAGTGCAAAAGTTTTTTAGAAAATTCAACCAAAAAAATCCAAACTGCACAAGCAAATTGTTCCTTAATGATTGCATGGCAGTGTAACACCAAGTCTGTCTTCTCTCCCAGTACCCCCTACATGATTAAATAGCAATGATCTCTATACACGTCTGTTGTTCAAGAAAATGCAGCAGAAAAGTAACTATAATGACCATTGTTTTAACCTGATATTATTTGTTAAGCACAATGCTGATTTCATCACTCAGTTTCATTGCCTGCTGAGACATCTATTTGCATTTGGAGTTTCTTGGCTTCTGGTTTTTGTTTTTTAAGGACATCAGGCTTAAAGTTTTGAAGTGCCTATTCCATACGTACTTTACTGTAAACGTTATTTGGAAAAACCCAGTAGAAGAGAAGGAAAAGGCAGTTTGTCAACTCATTCAGAGTGTTTTGAAGATGTGCTGGATTGCTAGAAGGGGCTGTGTCAGTTTGAGGAAAATCAGGCAATTATGCTCTGGCACCCCTCACTGGCAATCTTGTGACAATGGCTGTGAAGACCAGTCTTCCAAGATCAGAGTGCAAGAAAAATGGCGATAGAAATAGAAATAGATAATAGAAAAGCCCCAAATGTGAAAATGAGCTGCCAACAACACCGCTCAAGACTGCTTAGTTTTTGATCGCCGAGCATCTTTGTTTGCAGCAATTAGGCTCAAAACTAGATATTAAAAAATCCTCTAGGACATAACTGGGTCACTTACAGTTCTTAAGTTATCACTGGAAACTCTTGCTGGCAGTAAACAAATAGACTAAGAATGATAAAATGTCCTGTAGGAACCATTTGCACATGCAGGACGTGATTCACAAACTCAGGGCCCAATGCACACACATTGCCCACTGAAGTCGGAGGAGTCTTCTTTGCACAGTGACGAGCTTATGTAAGGAAATAATAGACTGATTTCTATTCATTAGGATGTTGAGTAACAGGAATACATAAGGGAGTATGCTAAGTAGCTCAAATCAACTGAAACAGGATTGCTCTGTATTTACTGTGGAGATTGTTCTCAATCATATATCCAGTAGTTGTTTCCCAGGAGCTAAAGTAAGTTAAGCAAGTAAAGCTCACCACCTCCTCTCCTGAAAGTAGGACAGCCCCCCTCTTCTCCCTGGCTTGAGTGAACAGTGCTCCCCCACAGCTCCCTCTCCTCCTTGGTTGCAGCAGTGAGAGCTCACCACCCTGTCAGTCTAGTTCCAGCACTGCTGGTTGTTCAGCCATAGCTCTAGCCATTAGAGACAGTTAATCTTTTACAAGACCCTTTCCCCCTGCATCTGAAACAACCCCATTCTAAGGCTTCATCTACACTATGGACCTTACAGCAGCACAGCTGTACTACATAAGGTTTCATGTGTAGCTGCTCTTTGCCGGCAGAGGATAGCTGTATTGCTAGCATAATTAAACCACCCTCAATGAGCGGCGTTGGCAGGGGAGCCTTTCCTGTTGGCATAGCGCTGTCCACACCACTTTTGTCGGTGAAACTTATGACCACCTCATAATACATGCCACAGAATTTCACTCAGTGTTTTCTGTATCAAACTCCTCTATTTATGTTGGACCAGGTGTCATCTGCTGCCCAAGCACCTGGTGGAGAGCTCCACCTCCCTCAGTCCCTAAGCAGTGGAGAGGTTGGTAGGAAAGTACAAATAGCTTCACTCAGGCAAGAATCTGAATTGCAATGGTTGGTAAAAATCGAAGTGGTCAGTGATATGTGGGAGGACGGGAGGGGAGGCAGCACATACATCATTCTCCAGTCAGAATTTATTCAGCATTACAATACAATTCCTATGTATTGACATCTTAGTTCCCCTCTCACACATACTGCTTGCTTCCTTGCTCCATGACTGATAACCTTTGATGCATTGTTTCATGTTCTGTGTGTATATAAAATCTCCTCACTATATTTTCCACTGCAATGAAGTGAGCTGTAGCTCATGAAAGCTTATGCTCAAATAAACTTGTTAGCCTCTAAGGTGCCACAAGTACTCCTGTTCTTTTTGTGGATACAGACTAACATGGCTGCTACTCTGAAACCTAGAATTGAGTGTTGCTAGTCAAACCAGGCTCCTTTCCTTCTGCATCGGTCCAGAGTATAATGTGTGTGTTTCTGGAGAGCAGAGTAACTTTGTTCCCCTAGCTGAGGTCAGTGAGATTTTTGTTTGTTTGTTTGTTCTCCTCTTTTTTCTCACATAGCTTCATTCTGATGAGATGCCATTTCTCATTTACCTCAGAGCTCCTGCAGCATTTTATTGCCCAATGTGTGGTCATAGCTAAACAAAGGAGGAAGAAAGATGGACACTGTGTGGCTCATTTCAGATCAACTTCTGAATGCCCTGGTGGTGTTTTCAGCACAAGCTTATTTCATTTCTTATATTGTATTTGAGTGGATACCAGTACTATGAACTATTGATCTACTTATCTGTGCCATAAACACTTCAGAGATGGTAAAAATAATGACTTGTGTATGTGTCTTGTATGATGAGGAGGAGGAGGAGGAAGGTGAAGGTGAGCACTAATGAGCAAGGGGTGAAGTCACTGGGGAAAAAACTCTGTGGAAAAAATTGCCAGGATTCCAGATGAAGAAAGGACACTACAACAGAGAGAGAGATATTTTTCCATCAAGCAAATATTGTTTGTTCACCTGCAGAAGAGAAGGTGACTATTTTTACATTTTGAAGCCGTTCAAATCGAAGTGCCTCAATTCAAGGTTTGGGTTTTTTTAAAATGAGTATAAAGAACCAATGCAGGGTTGTTGTTGTTTTTACTTACCTGCATATTGACAGTCCTACCTCCTTGCATTCTTAAACATGTTACTCTCCTAACTGGCTGTGTCATGGGGAAGCAGAAGGCTGTGCTCGGGTTCATTGAGCTGGAACAGCATATTGATACAAACAGACCAGGGACCTGCTGAAAGTGCTGTGCACTTGGAAATAACACCACCTTGAGTTCAGACGGGGTGCACATCTGTGCCTCATTGATAACATCATAACCTTCATTACATTTTTGGCTGAGAACACCTGTGCACAGGCCGAGAAGTCAGCCCAGGGCAACCATTTTGATTAAGGTGATATTAACAGTTCTCATTAAAACTGATGACTATAGCAGTGCCCGATAGCACTGCTGTAGTGAAGCGTCTGTCAGCATTTCTATTATAAACTTCTATTTTCAGGAGTTAATAACCCAGCCATAAAAGTTTGCTCAGCTCTGAGCTAAAACTGGAATACAGAATATTAGGCTGGGATTTCTTTAAAGTTGCACAACTATTAAAAAGTAATTTTCTTTTTTACTCATTTCTATGCTTTCTTGCACTCAGCTGTGCAATGACTTTAGCTAGGCAGTGATAACCGATGTGAAGAATTCATGCTCATCTTCCAAGACTAGAAGCGGGGGGAGGAAGGGAAATGGAGATGCCAGAAAAGTTCCAGATGAGAATAAGAGCTGTCAACACCACTCTGCCCCCAGTGCGAGATTTTTCAGACCTTGGTAGCTGAACACCTTTGCAGTATTTAGCCAGAATACTCTGCTGAAGTCAAAGGGCATCTTTCCATTGACTTTGAAAGTAATTGCATCTGAGCTTTAATCTCTAAGATTATATATTACACACCAAAATGTTTCCTGGGACATAATCGGGTGATCTACATTTATTCTTGTTCCATTTCCAATTGCAGTTTGGCATTTTTGTTTTTACAAATAGGCTTCACAATGGTCAAATGTCATCCAAGAGGTGCTAGTAATGCTAAATTTGAGGACAAGGGGGTTGACGTGCAAATACAGGCCTGACCCACAATATGCACGTGCTTAACTAGAGCTACTCACAATATTAACATTACACATACTGTACAAGTGTTTGAAGGATTGAAGACACAATATCTAAACATGAAGTATCTACAGATAAATAGTGCTATTGATATCAGTAGGAATTTGATGTCCACGATGACCGTAGGACTACAAATGTGCATTATCAAAGAAAAATGTAGACAAAATGAAATCGTGACACAAAAAATTCTAACAACTAGAAAATCAGTTGACTTTTACAAAATGTTATTTTGGTATCTGCATCTATGCTGGGTCCAAAGGCTCAGACTTGATAACTTACATGGACAATGTGTACTCTGATGATTAGTGTCAGACAACTGTGTCTATACTGGTTGGTCAATGCCTTCCTGGAGAGATGGGAAAATATGGAGGAATATTAATGGAGACTTAGCTGCCATTCATGACTGAGAAAACGAAGCATCTTAAAGTTGCCTTTCCCTTCCCCCAATCCGGAATCCCCACCCTGAAACTCAGGAGAATGACATTGCTGCAATTGAAACCAGTGCTGCGAGACGCTGAGTGCCTTTAACTCTCACTTTAATCAGTGGGAGTTGAAAGATGCTGAACATTCTCATGATTGTAATAACTATTGTAGGTACTGGGGAATTATGCTGTTTTGTGAAACATGAGTCTTGTCAACTATGTGCCCCGTAGTCTGTGTGTTCAGTGTGAATAGTAGTGTGCACTGAAATGCTGCTCTGTGACGTCCTCATGTGGACTCTGGGGGCAGAAAGTAAAAGGTTCCTAGTTCGCATGAATGCAATCCTGTTTGTAGAGGGTTACATTCATGTGAACTAGGAACTTTTTAGTTCGTGCCTGCAGTGCCCACACGAGGGAGTTACAGAGCAGCACTTTTGCTGTTCACACCCCCATAGTCCAAAGTGCAGGGCAGTGCAGGCATAGGCATAACTGTAGGCCTGATCCTGGAAAGACTTGGAGAGAAGTCTCATTGAAGCCAATGAACTACTTATTCATGGGGAATATAATTATTCACACGCTTCAGTCCTAGCAGGGCTAGTTGTTTGTGGTGTGTGTCTTCTGTTGCTCTGAATAATCTGTTTTGTGGTGGGGTCTCTCTCATTCCTAGAGTGACTATTATGTGTTCATGATCTCAATCGAAAAGAAGTTATGAACTTTTTTTAAACACACATCTCGCCCCTGGTCAGTGTGCCTTCAAATTTATCACCTTTTATCTACGTTTACTTTGGGTATGTTTTTTTTGTTTCTGTTGATCTCCATTAACATATTTTTAATTATTTTGGAATATGCACTGGAGTCTCATATGTTGAACTCAACAAAAACAAACTCCAATATTTTTAAAGATTTCCCTGAGAGATTAATTATATGAAAATGCAGAGGTGTTAGCCACAGACTGGGAAAACAGAATCCCAATAAAAAGATACCTATTGTATCTTTAAGTAGCCTGTGTGGATTATAATATCCTATAATATTCCAACACATGAGACCATAGGTGCTGACTCCATGCGTGCTCCAGGACTGGAGCACCCACCAAAAAAATTAGTGGTTGCATAGCACCCAATGGCAGCCAGGTCCCCTCCTCCCAGTGCCTTCCACCCGCTGATCAATTGCTCCTGCCACAATCAGGTGTTCCGCGGCATGCAGGAGGCACAGGAGTGGAAATTAGGGTGGCCAGACAGCAAGTGTGAAAAATCGGGACCAGCGTAATAGGAGCCTACATAAGAGAGAGACCCAAAAATCGGGACCGTCCCTATAAAATTGGGACATCTGGTCACCCTAGTGGAAATGGGGTGCACTTGGGGGAGGGGACAGAACTGGGTGGGAAGAGGCGGGTGGGGCCTTGGGGAAAGGAGTGGGAGTGGGGCTGAGTGGGGGTTGAGCACTGCCAGGGAAAGGAGGAAGCCGGTGCCTGTGCATGTGACTCATTTCATAAATATTTTAATATGACTCTGTGTGTATATGGTGCTTCATAATATGTACTATGTGTAAAAGCTATTTTGAATAATAGTACTACCTAGCATTTTATATCCAAAACACTCCCCATACATAAACTAATTAACAAATTCCCCAAAATGCCTCTGTGAAGTAGGTAATAAGTGTTATCCCCATTTTAGACATGGAAACTGAGACAATAAGGTGAAGTGAATTTCCCAAGGCCACTCAATGAGTCAGTGGCAAAGCCAGGATTAGAACTCTGGGTGTCCTGAATCCCAACCCTGAGTTGCTTTCTAAATCACATATTATGATGCACAGTATGTACACTTCAAATATATTTTAATTTATCTAGTTAGTGAAAAATAACCTTACTGAAGATACTTGTAAAGAATTGCAGTTTAGGCATTTTGTTCGTCATGAGTAAACCAAAACTCTATTCTTCTTCTCTCTGGAAGAAAACATATGTGTTCAGGGCCAGATCCTGCTCAAGTAGAAATCAATGGGAGCATTCCATTGGCTTCAATGAGAACAGGATTTGTCCCGCAGTGTTAGAACAGCTGTGCTTTAGAAACTTGAAAGTGAAATAAGCAGTAACCTTAAAAAAAAAAAAAAGTCTTTAGGGAGGATAAATGTGCTTCCAAGATTATGGCCTCCAAAGTAGAGAGACTGTCTCCTAAATCTTCACATTCTATAAGAATTTTATCTGACTAAATAATGACTAAGATGCTCAGTGCAGCTCTTGTGAGAATAGGTGGAGTGTCTTCAAAATATTGAGTTTTATTAAATTAATATGCAGGGGGCCTACCAGCTGAACAGTGCCTACTGGGGAAGTTAGGAAGCTGATCAGCTGCCGACTCCCTGGTGGCTGAACTTGGCCAGCAAGCTGTTTGCGATGGCAACAGATGTTATTGCCTTAGTTTTATGCCAAACTTAGCCTTATGGATTCCTTTGTGGTCCCTCCCCTCCAGCTGCAAATTCCAATATAGTCACAGTCTAAGAGTTTAATGTTTAATGCTAAATGCTTGAGTCAACTGAGGCACAATACTGTCCTGAGCTGTATTGTTTAGTCTCAAATGAATAACTGATATGATGATCCTCTCTAATGTAATATTTTTCCTTTTCTTTCCTCAAGTGTGTGGGTTTTTTTCTTGCTACAGTGTATAAACAAGCTTTTTGGTTGGAAATATTTATATCTGCATGGCCTTCTCTGATGTGGACTGTGAATGTATTCGGAGACAAGGTACATCAAGGCCAACACACAGTCCTTTGGAAAAAAAGTTAACACGGATTAATATGACAAGCAAGCAATATACTAAGTTCTTACATTCATGCAACTTCTTTCATCCTAAAGAAATCCTGCTTTTATTATTGATGGACTTTACAAGAATCACCATTAAAATGCAGGCAGCACTGAAGCAGGGGGCAAAAGTGAGCTGGTGTGCAGTAATGTACGTCAATGATAGGTAGGGAAAATGTTTGGCAGAAGATACCAGAGAAAACTCTTACTTCATTTGGGATGTCCTGCTTCTACCTGTAGCACCTCAAACCTGTGAAAATAGAATGGGACCATTTTTTTGCACCCTTTAGTTTTTATTCAAGTGAGGCAGTCACTTTAGGTGCTTTTTGAAAAAATTTTCTGAGTCACGCTTTCAAAAGTAACTTCAGCACTTAAGAGCCTAAGTCTCATTGACTTTCAATGGCTTTTGAGAATGTTGTCCGTCCTCTACACTACCTCCTATAAATGTGTAGTGTGACTAGTACCTAACTGTGGATTAAAAACCTTTGTGTTGTCGGACAATCTGAAATGCCTATTTAGCAAAATAATATTAGAAGATTTCTTTGTTAGATTAACCTAAAAATACTACTTTTTTGGTGGATATCGTATGTTAACCATTTGGCAGGCCCCAAGCCAGCCTCCAAGAAGCAGTTACTGCATCCCTACTTATCATACAAACAGTGATTTATTGTAATGTTAAGCAGCTCTAGGGCTGCAACAGTGCCCTGAATCTGTAGTGAATTAAAAACTGATACACATTAAAAAGTATTACATCAGTATTTCAAATTCATTAGAACTGAGTCAGATGGAAGTTTCAAGTAAATTTCCACATATGAACTGATAAACTTAATTGCTATGTGGGGCTTCCTTGGAGGGACAAGGTTATACAGGATGCATCTTTCATTTAGTAAAATATCTCAAGCTGTCCAAGATAAGAATAATGTGGACTGTACAGGTAACAGTGAGCTGTAGGGCTGTATAAAATTTAGGGGTGTCTTAGGTGTATTTCTAGGGCATGTCCAAACTATGACCTAAACCTTCAGCTGCTCTAACCCATCATAGCTCAATGCTCCTCCTGCTGAGCATCTGGCTCTACTTTTCTAATCTTGTCAGTTCCTAGTTGGCCTGGAAGAATTAAAGATATTCATGTTCTAATAAATGTTGTTTTGGTTTATAATGTGAATGGGATGATGTAACTGTGAAACAGTCAGTTAATTGCAGTTCATGTAACATGGTTCTGTACCCACGTTGTCTCAAAAAAAACCACCCCAAAGTGTTAGGCAACGAACATCCCTAAACTGTGTAAGATAACCATGCACTGGCATTGGTAGATAGACTGAGGCTTAGCAGCCATAAAACCAAGCTTAAGTGATTTGTGATGGTCAACAAAACTCTGAAATATCTGGATAGCTCGTTCATAGTTTTCCTTTGCTTTGTGGTGTTATATATTTAATTGACTTCAAAATATTTAACCAAAACAAGCATCTTTTTATTGGAATGCAAAATGTCCCTCCCATGGATTTTTAAAATCTTTTATCTGAAGTCAATAAAGCATATTTTAATTGCAAAAGTAAAATATCCCTCTGTTCCAACTTATTTGCAATGCCTTAAATTTTTTTAACATCTCTAGTACGATTTTGATAGTGGTGGAATAGCTTATTATTGGATGCTCTTACAGCGTAAGAGAGGAACTCACTCAAGCAATGTACACCTCAGTTTAGCCATTAGTCAGAGACGTGTGGTATAAGGAATTAGTTCTAGATGTTGTTCTGTGCTGCTTTATTTGGTTTATCTGGTTTATTTGTTTTAATAAAACAGCATTATTTTGTATTTTCACTAAATTATTTTTGTCATTTGTACATGGAATGAAGTGTCTTCTTGATAACTGGAATGAACAGTGAAAATTAAAGTTGGACCATCAAAAATATATGGCCACTTCAAAGAGAGATGGAGCATCAGCTTTGTTGACTGCTTCTCCACTGCTCACTTTTTGGACAGTTCTCTGTTTGGATCCAGTTCTCAAGGAAACGAGGCACTGAATCAAAGACTGACTCCGTACAGAAAGTGATAGTTTCTTCCAGTGACTTAACACATGTGAAAGAGATGGTGCCAAACATCTGACAGAAGTAGAAAGAAACATTTCAGGTGTAGAAAGCATTTGTAGTCCTTTCATTTTAACAGGCATGATGGAACCTAAGAAGACTTTGAAAAAACTTTGGCCGGTAGCAAGGTTGTTACCAGAAAAAGCAGGATGGACAAGAGTCACTGAGAAGCTTTTTTTAAATAAATAAATACAGAACTTCCAAGTGTTGGAGGCAAAATCTGATGGTCAGTTACCTCTTAAATTGACTCATCAAAATAGGCTAAGGGTTACAACCACTCTTGAACATGCTCATGTAGATTTTCTTCTATGCCAAAGTTGACTGCAAGCTATGCCACGGGACCATGCTGTCTTAATTCTAGTTAGACAAAGAGGCATATTATTTTTCTGAGTATTGGAGGTCCCGACAGGATTTATTGATAGAATCAACAGATTCTCAGAAACCAGAAATACTTGGAACAGTGGATTTTTGAGAGTTTTGTAGGGAAGGAGATCAATGCACAAACACAATCCTTTAATTACTGAAAAAGTGGATCCAGATCAGTAGGAGCTGGAAGTTATCTTTTTAGGTAGATGTTTTCCCACCTGAAATGGCTGGTGGTTCTAAATACAGTTCCTAGGAATAAGCATTGATCGCATATTTGACCCATTGGCACCTTTGATGGCAGTCTCCTTTTGGAAGATGCGGACTGAAGGCACCATGATAGAGGTATGGCCAGGGCAGAGGTAGGGCATTGTGAGTTGTACTGCGGGCCTTTAACTTTAATCACATGAGTAGTTCAACAGACTTCTTCAGTGAGGCCACTCACATCTTACCTGTTTTGCTGGATTAGGGCCAGAGTGCTCAGCATCTGACAAGATCAAGCCCATGTTTGTATCGTGTGCAGATACATCTGAGGGATCTAGCTACGCTGTAATTACCACCTTGTCAGGAGATCCAATTATAACACACCTGTCCCTGGTGATAGCATAGTTTCTTTTTGTGTGGTATAACTTCAGAGAAGTCTTTTTAAGTTCAACAACACAGTTAAGCTCTCACTGGAGCAAGGGGGCAACAGTGTCGTAATTTGGTTCCTTGACATAGTTGTAACTGTTTATTATTTCTCTCTACAACACCTCCCAGTTTGGAATCATCTATGAATTAATTAATAGCATAGTTTGCATCATCTTTACAAGTGTAGCACTCAGCAAACAGTAGGGCCCCAATCTTCACTGGGGATTTGAGTGGTAATGTAATGAAGATGTTAATGAAAGTTGGTGTAACACCAAGACCTGCAGTATGTTGATTAGCCTTTAACCCTTTGCCCTCTACTGAGGTGAGATCCACTGAATTTTATCTGAGTTTCTTCTGAAAAAGCAGTGTGACCAAATTTTCAGCAGAAGATATTCATTTTAACTAAGAATTTTATATAGGGACAGATTGTCTAGATGCATACTTTTTTTCATGCTTTAAGTTTCGCACAATAAATTTTATTTACAAACATTAGACAGATTTCCCCCAAATCAACATTTCAGAGTTCTCTTACAAGGAAGGGAAATGGAGGAAGGGCACTGATCGTGCATATACCCATTCAATCAACAATCATACTGGTTGATTTAGAAATTCACTATTACCAACGTAGAACCTGCTGGCTATGCTTATTCAGTTATAACTTGGTATTTGCATAGGGCATCTGAATGTCAAGTATCAAAGAGGTTTAAGTTGTGCACACCACTGAATGTTGTAGTGCCTTAAAATCACATGCTTTGGAACTCCGCTTTCTTAGCTACACACCTAACCGAACAAAAAGTGGTGGTGGTGGTTGTTAAAGAGCAGCTCAGTCCAGATGTGACTTCAGATGTGTACGGCCCAGGAGGACAGTAAATCAGATTTATTCTCTTCTAGGTTGCTGCCCGTTACATGTATAATTTCAAACATTGGTTTGCCAAAACTTATCTTCTGGTATGCAAATTTCTTCATTTTCAGGGCTCTCAAACCAAAGAAGAATCTAAATTTGAGAGTTTTTAAAGAATTATTGAGATTAAATATCTCATTGAAACACACATTACAAAATCCTCTAAGGAAATGCTTTAAAGGCAGTTTTTAAAATGAATCCAGAATTAAGCTATCCACCTACAAGTGAACAAGGTGTAGATTTGCTTAATGTACATTTAGAAAGAAAGCTTATTCTTTTTATTCTGTTCAAGAAGTCGTTAAGGAATTTTTTGAATGTTTTATTTACTTGAGAATTCATTTGGGCTGAGGCAGTACCAATGAATAATAGAATGGTATTCTGGTTACTTGTGTGATTCAGCGTGCACAACCTTGAAGACGGAGTTCCTCTAGCTACTTAAGAAATAGTTATTACCCTAAGATGAGAGATTGCACTTACATAATGGAACGTAGTCATGCTTCTTTGCTTTCACGTACTCAGTCCCCTTCTCTGCTTCTGACCATTACTTACATTCCCAGATAAAATCTGGGTTAAACTGGAGGTAAAATGAGAGTATACATCGGTAATGCAAGGGTAAACACATTGCAGGGCTATTGTGATTATCCCAAAAACCAGCATTGCAAACCCAGGAAATTCAGAGTTAAGGTTGCACTTATAAGAAATGCAGTTGACACTCCAAACCACCTTAACTGTGCCCTTTTGTGATAACATGCAATTAAATATACAGTTGATTAGAGCTTAATGATGTTTCTAGTTCTAGATTACAGTAACTTATTTTCAAATACACTTTAAGTTTTTTTCACTTTTCCCCAATAGAGTGCCATTTTCTTCTGTTCTTCCTCACAACTGAAAGTTTGTCTATCAGCAGATGGTGAAGAATATTGTTCTACAAAATTCCACAGGGAACTGCTCTTTGAAAGTGGCTGTTGCCACTCTTTATTCTTAATGGGGCTAAAGTCACAGCTATCCTTAAAAATGCCCTGTTTCAAAATGTTTCAAAATGCCTACCATTGTATCCAATAAGAGTGAACCATCTGCTAAAATGGCCGTTCCCTATGCTGTCAAGAGAGCATTACTAAAATCCTATGTCAGAAAGTGCTAAGTGTCCCTTTTTTTGCAGGGAATTCCTGCTGTGTAAACCACTGGTTCATATTCTCCAGTGGTAGCAATGGTGGCAGTAGTAGTGTAGAGAAGGTGCAGTCTTGCCAGCTCTTGTGATTTTTTTTTATCATAGGTTTGGTTATAGCCAATATTCTTAAATCCCAGCTCCTGCAGACAAATGATTGTGAGAATTTCGGCTTTCATTTAAAAAAAAATTAGCCCTCCTTGTTCTGGAGAAAAAACTGAAAATATGACATGAGTGCACTCTGAAGGTGCACAAACCAGATATAAAATAAAAAAAACCTTAATTTGTTTTTTTTAAATGGCTTAAAAATCATGATGTTAATCTTGTGATTCATTTGGCGTCAGATTCAAGGGTTTTGAACATCTGAGGTTGGCAATACTGGGCGCCATTTTTCTGTGTTCCCAGCGGGTGCTTGACCCCCACTCTACCGCAGACCCCGCCCCCACTCCACCCCTTCCCCCAAGTCCCCACCTGGCCCTGCCTCTTTCTGACGGCGCTGCGCTCCTGTCCCTGAGCACGCCCCACCATCATTCTCTCCCCCCCCCACCCCTTCACCTCCTGTAGGGCACTGAACAGCTGATCGGGGTGAACTGTTTTTTGGCTTGTCTTTGGGGAAGTAGAAGAGAGACCATTTATTTGAACAAGGCCTTGCTGCTTTTTGAATGGCAAAGTAGTGATAAGGAAACCCTCTGGAAAGTCCTCATTTCAGCCTGAGCTGGTGGGTGGGTGGGGGTGCGCCCGCGCTCCTGTCTCACTGTTTTCTTCTAATCATATTAAAGTTGCCATCTGAAAAGGTGTCAGTGATTCAATCTCTCCAGATGAAGGAGTTGCTAAAGGATGTCTAACTATATGACAATGAGAGCAGTTGGTTCAGTTGAAGTGTGAAAAGTTTGATTTGTCAGTCGCTTCCTGCCCTCTGGATTAAAGTGTATTTCCTATCTATTGAAATTCAGCCCTTCCTCTTTGCATTTTGGTCTTCATGTTGACTTTGGGATGTTTGCTCTAAAGTGGGACAGAGAGCCTTACCACTTTTAGATACTGTCCTTCTAGCAGACTCAGTGGGAAGTCTTAGCTAATGGGAGTCTCCCCAGCAGGAGAATAGTCTTGGAACTGAAGGCTTTTATGTTAAGGTTTCTTAAAGTTTGATTAACCACTAGAGACATAGGAAAACTGTTAATGACAAGGCTCTGTGCAACACAGGATAAGCTCAGAAAAGAGTGATTTTAAGTTGAATTTGGGGATGGAGTAAGGATTGGCTCTTCAGCATAATCAGAGCTTGATTTAATGTATGTAATTACAGTCATCATATACATTTCTACAATACTGCGAAGTGTTTGAATTTAGCAAGTCAAGTCCATATTTTAGGATATGTTTTTAAGACTACAATAACTGTTACTGTGAAGTATCATAGAGCATGTGTCTCCATTTTCTGAGATTTAAAGGAACTTTCACATCAAGAGCTTTCCTTGTCTTCTCTTATTAAAGGCAGGGATTTAAAGAACAATGGCTTGTCCAGGTTTAAAATAATTTCTCTAATTTGAAATCCCTTTAAAATATCAGTGTCCAAGACTTTCTCCCTCCTGGCACTTGAAACCCTTTAAAAACACAATCAGAACCAAGCACAGTTGTTATACGATCTGTTTCCACTACTTAAGTGTATGCTTGCGCAACATGTCTCAGGTGGTACATGATCAGGATTCATCACTGAATTTGGTCAGTGGTTGGCTCATTAGCTTCCCTGGCTTGGGTCAGGTACTGACAGGGAGTGAGACATGAATGCTAATCCACTTGCTGTTACAATTGAGTTTACAGAACTGCATTCAGATTCACTAAAGTGTCTGTCATTCTGATAGTAGTGTTTTTAAATGTGTGCTCTTCATATTTTGTAGAGGGAATGAATGTTTAGACTGTGGACTCAATCATTAAAGCTGGATGTCTTAACTGTGTGTGCAAATATCTATTTTGTGCAACCAAGTATCTAAGTGCAGGACTGTATGGGCCATTTTGCATGTGGGAATGAGGAACTCTCAGATAGTCAGGGGAAGCTACTTCTGAAAATTGGACTCTGCCCTATTTTGGTGAATTGTCCTTTTATTTAGTGTGTATTGTTCGGGGTTTCTGTGACTGCTGTGCTAGGAGACATATGTGGACACACACAAATGGAATAGTTCAACATTGTCGTCTTATAGAACTTTCACAAGCAGCTATGTGCCTCCTACAACAATAACCTAAGTAGCATGCAAATCACATTCAGAGACATTGAGAATGGTGAAATCACTCTTCTCAATGAATTCACTAGAACTGGACCATTCCTCACCCTGCTTAGAGAGTAAAAGCAGAGAATGCTTGGAATAATTTTTAATTAATAATTTCCCCAAAGCACTAAGCTAATAAGGATCAAAACCCAACTAATAAACTTTTTGAACATCCAATGACCCCAGTAATTGAGACTCCTTCTGCCTTTTGTTGGTGTGATTTGGTAGTCTAAGTCAGGTTTGTTTAATTTAGCCCATTTTAGTTAGGGAGGATACAGATTTAAGACTTGGTCTACACATAACATTTAGGTTGCTCTAGCTACATTGCTCAGGGGTGTGAAAAATTCACATCCCTGAGTGCTGTGGTTAAAATCATAGAATCATAAAATATCAGGGTTATCAGCTTCATTTTCGGGGGGGGTGGGGAAAGGAGGAAGCACAGTCCAGTGACTAAAACTTAAAAGCTTGATGGTGTAGTCCATGCTGTTCATTTTCCAAATGAACATGTATTCGACAGTGAATCATAGAATTATATAGAATCACAGAATATCAGGGTTGGAAGGGACCTCAGGAGGTCATCTAGTCCAACCCCTTGCTCAAAGCAGGGCCAATCCCCAACTAAATCATCCCAGCCAGGGCTTTGTCAAGCCTGACCTTAAAAACTTATAAGAAAGGAGATTCTACCACCTCCCTAGGTAACGCACTCCAGTATTTCACGACCCTCCTAGTGAAATTTTTTTTCCTAATATCCAACCTAAACCTCCCCCACTGCAACTTGAGACCATTACTCCTCGTTCTGTCATCTGCTACCACTGAGAACAGTCTAGATCCATCCTCTTTGGAACCCCCTTTTAGGTAGTTGAAAGCAGCTATCAAATCGCCCCTCATTCTTCTCTTCCGCAGACTGAACAATCCCAGTTCCCTCAGCCTCTCTTCATAAGTCATGTGTTCCAGTCCTCTAATCATTTTTTGTTGTCCTCTGCTGGACACTTTCCAATTTTTCCACATCCTTTTTGTAGTGTGGGGCCCAAAACTGGACACAGTACTCCAGATGAGGCCTCACCGATGTCAAATAGAGGGGAATGATCACGTCCCTCGATCTGCTCCCTATGCCCCTACTTATACATCCCAAAATGCCATTAGCCTTCTTGGCAACAAGGGCACACTGACTCATATCCAGCTTCTCATCCACAGTAATCCCTAGGTCCTTTTCTGCAAAACTGCTGCCTAGCCATATGGTCCCTAGTCTGTAGCGTGCATGGGATTCTTCCATCCTAAGTGCAGGACTCTGCACTTGTCCTTGTTGAACCTCCTCCGATTTCTTTTGGCCCAATCCTCCAATTTGTCTAGGTCCCTCTGTATCCTATCCCTACCCTCCAGCGTATCTACCACTCCTCCCAGTTTAGGGTCATCTGCAAACTTGCTGAGGGTGCAACTCATCCCATTCTCCAGATCATTAATAAAGATGTTGAACAAAACCGGCCCCAGGACTGACCCCTGGGAAACTCTGCTTGATACTGGCTGCCAACTAGACATTGAGCCATTGATCACTACCTGTTGAGCCTGACCATCTAGCCAGTTTTCTATACACCTTATAGTCCATTCATCCAATCCATACTACTTTAACTTGCTGGCAAGAATACCATGGGAGACCATATCAAAAGCTTTGCTAAAGTCAAGGAATAACACGTCCACTGCTTTCCCCTCATCCACAGAGCCAGTTATCTCGTCATAGAAGTCAATTAGATTAGTCAGGCATGACTTGTCCTTGGTGAAACCATGCTGACTGTTCCTGATCACTTTCCTCTCCTCTAAGTGCTTCAGAATTGATTCCTTGAGGACCAGCTCCAAGATTTTTCCAGGGACTGAGGTGAGGCTGACTGGCCTGTAGTTCCAGGATCCTCCTTCCCTTTTTTAAAGATGGGCACTACCTTAGCCTTTTTCCAGTCATCCGGGACCTCCCTCGATCGCCATGAGTTCTCAAAGATAATGGCCAATGGCTCTGCAATCACATCCGCCAACTTCTTTAGCACTCTTGGATGCAGCGCATCCAGTCCCATGGATTGTGCTCGTCCAGCTTTTCTAAATAGTCCCGAACCACTTCTTTCTCCACAGAGGGGTGGTCACCTCCTCCCCATGCTGTGCTGCCCATGATGACCTAACCCTGTAGACACTACTAGACTGATGGAAGAATTCTTCTGTCAACTTAGCTACTGCTGCTCAGGGAGGTGGATTAACCACATTGACGGAGAAATCCCATCCCATAATGTAGACCTGGTCTTAATACCATACTGATGTTCTAACTCGAACAGCATGTTTTAATCCCTGTCTCCAAACCTTAATGAATCAAATGAGGCTTTTAGTTCGGAAGGTCAGATTAAGCCAAAGTTTTCATTGCAATTGAGGGATAAAGTCTCTCCATTTGGTCAGACTTTTCAGTGTTAGCCTGTTTTGCAATCTCCTTTGTTCTAAAAAGAAAATAATTAACAAACCCTCTACAAAATGCAGAGCAGGTTGATTGCTATAATCCACATTCCTGTAGATAAAACTAGTGGTATGTCTGTATCCTGTTAGGCCAGAGTTTTTTGCAGGATCCTTCTGGAAGAGTTATTAAACAGATCTGTTGGAACACTTGAAAGCATGGCAGGAAGGCATAGGCTATGTTTTTAAATAGGCTATGTTTTTACTATCCTGTGTATTGCAGAAAGCAATTTGAAGAATTGGAGAGAATTCTGGGACTGTGAGGTCCATCCAGTTCCAAAGAATGCATCCGTGAAAAATCACATAGTTCTTGGTTGAAATAGTTTTCACATTCATTGCACATATAGTCTGGTTTTTGCTGTCTTCAGTGCCACCATTCTCACAATCTGTAAGGGTTGTTCTCCCCTCTGTGCATATGCATGGTTTCCATTCACGTAAATAAGTTAAGCGTGTGCATACTGAGAGAGTGAACCCTACTTTATCTAGTGCTGTAAAAATAGCTATAGAACTATTTATCTCCCACCTTCTTGGTTTGTTAAGCTGCCGTGACCTGTGTGTTCTTTGTTTTGAAGAAGTTGGAACCTTTATTTTAAGGTCATAAATGCCCATAAACCATTGGATAAGCTGAAAGTGCTAGACTTAAAGTCCTTTGTGAACTCAGATGTCTAAGGCCTGTTCTACACTTGGAAATTAGGTCAGTATAACTACATCACTCAAGGGTGTGAAAAATCCACACCCCGGAACGATACGGTTAAACTGACCTAACACCTGGTTTAAGGTGCCACTGGACTGCTCGTTGGTTTTGGGCATACAGAGGCTATTCCTCTGATACTTAACCCCTGGTGCACTAGATCGATTGGAGAATTCTCCTGTTGACATAGCTACTATCTCTGGCGAGGTGGATTACCTACACCAATGGGAGAATCCCTCCCATCAGCATAGGTAGGGTATTCATTGAAGTGCGACAGTTTAAGTGTAGACAAGCTCTTAGTGACAAGCTGTAAAATATGACGTTAGGCTTTTATCTGATCATAGAGGCAATTTTCATTTTATGTGGTGCCATCACACCTCAGTATTTCAGTATCACTTTTTTATTGCTATGAAATATGCAGGCAAACTTCTTTCTTCCACAGAGATTTTGCAAGATTTAACTAATTTTTTAAAAGCATTTTGAGATCCTCCAGATAAAAGTGGTGATGGTGGTGATTATTTAGACACTGAGAGATTATGACATATACTGCGGTGAAGGGGAGGAATGCTTCGGTTTCTTTCGGTTTGTTTACGTTTATATTGTTTAGCTAATAGGGTTACAAAGGCATTTCAGAAAACATATAGTGGAGTCCAGATTTCAGGGCTCCACATTTGTACAAGTGAATTGTAAGATGGCCAACATCGTAATTCTGAGGGTAATTTTTGAAACCTCCAGTTCATGTCCCTCATGTTGTACAAGGAGTCAGTTTAGGCTTTCAGTGTGGTAAAACTGCTGGGAAGTGTGGGGATGGTTAATTGTCTAACATCAGGTTTGATGTACCTGGATTCCCTAGAACTAAAGGCTTAAATTCCAAAAAAGGGACCCTGCCATTCTATGAGTGCTGTGCAGTTTACTTTGTTGGGAGTCATTCAGCTGAGGACGCACTTTTGGTTTCCCTCCTCCTCCTCCTCATCTTCACAAGGGATCCTGTGTGTCTCTTCCTCAGAGGGGATGAGGAAGTGTTTCCCTCCTTCTCTGCAACAATGGACTTCTCCCTCCCTTCCTTGGATACTCCAATCTCTTTCCTTGTTCCTAAACTCCTTACTTTCTATCTCCCTGAGGTCTCTCACAGCTTCCTCCTGTGACTACCCATTTTTCTTTCCCCTTTCCTCCCGCAGGTTTTTTCCTCTCTCTCTCTCTCTCTCTCTCCACCTCCCTACCTACTTACTAACTAGAGAGATTGGCACCTGATACTCCTCTCATGTTTTGATCAATTTGTGTTCTAGTTCCACCTCCTTCCCATCACTGCAGCATTAAAGGGGGATTTGATGCTGCTGCTAGTGGGTTGAAAACCAGTGTCTGTTACTCCCTGGCCATCCACACTGCCTCTGCTGTTCTTTTCTCTGCATTTGTACAGCATGAATCAGAGGAGGAAGCAGCTGAAGCAGAGAGAGAATAGACAACCAGCTTTCTTTTAGCACGGTACACTAGAAAAAAACAAAACTCAAGTGACAGTTTGCCCACCAGTAAGAGCCAGGCCACTGGAACTTCCATGGTTTTAAAACCAGACAACCCCAGCAAAGCAGGAATAATGAGTGGGTGTATAAATTGGGGCCCGATCCTGACCTGAGTAATCACATGAGTGAGAATTACTCACATGAGTAAGTTTCAGGATTGATCCATAGTATACAAAAAGTTTTGGGATGACAAGATGAACATTGATGTTGCTGACACTGTTAACAACTTTCTTCAGTATGGATTGTAAACCTCAGTTTTCGTAGGTTTCACCAGTTACAATTCTTTATAGCAAAGGACCAGTAGGTAACATTTCTTATAGCAAGAGGGCTTTGCTTTATTCTATGGTTTCCTTTTCTCATTTTGTGTAATAAGTATGGAAGCAAAGTTCTTTTCTGTATTACAATTTCAAAACAAGATATAAACGTATATTCAGCTTGCTTGGCCCAGGATACACTATGCTACTGAGAAGGGGTGTATACCTCAGTGTACCCTGGCATCGCTATTCTTCCTTTGCAGCTGCTATTTACCAGACAGCATTTGTGGTAAATGTAGCTGGCAGGGACTGTAGTCTAAGAATGCTGGATGAGTTTAAGAAATTTTCACACTAGCTTAGTCATTGATATTTCAGAATAATTCATATGAAGGGTAATTTTTATAAAACGTTGTATTACAACATCATCACATGAAGGTGGCTCATCCAAGTCATATTTGCCATAGGAAAAATTCAGTGCCTTTGTTTTGGCGATGAACATCCACACAGTGTTACACAGAGCATCTGAACTCTATTGACCCATTGTTTCACCAACATGGCAGTAGTACAACTAACGTGTCTGTCCTTGTGGGGGGATAGTAGACATTTTCTTGGCAAAAAGAGAAAAGGAATTAACTGTGAAAATACATTAATTTGGATTTTAGTCGAGGGCCTGTTACAGTATGTTTAAAATCTGATTTCTTAATTATTGTGTGTCTAGATTAAAAAAAAAAGTCAATTATAAATAAACTGGCAGGCTTGGTTATTCTGCATTGTATCTTGAGATTTAAAACCTGCTTTCTCCATTTAGTTTTTTATGCATTAGTTGTGAGATGACTCCATTATTCCTAATAGCAGATACCAAAGTTGTAGTTTGAAACCCTTCACTGGAAAATGTGTAGAATGATTTATTTTACCAACTCTGGAAACTTGGAAGGAAATGTAAAAACAATACACTTGATAGGGGATGAGGAAGCAACAAAAAAAAACAAGCTATTAATATCTTTGCTTAGCACCACTCTGATTTGTATGTTGCATCCTCTGCCTCTCCCTTTTATCTGTTTTTTTGTGATCTCTCCAAGGTAGGACTATGTTCCATTTGTGTCTAGAATGTGCCAAGCAGATTCTGGGTGCTCTGCCAATCTGAATATATGTAAATTAATATTTTTTTATTGTTGGGTCTTTTATTTTAGTGAGGACTAATTAAACCATACTGTTGGTCATCAGTCTCCTGAACGTGTGCAGACAATGAACCAGTCTTGAAATTGGAGTAATTGTCTTAGCCAATGCTATGAGACAGACTGTAATCTTTTGGACCCTCATTATTGGTGCAAGAGGCTTATGCTCCCATTAAAGAGCAGGACTGTATTGTATATGTCTAGTTCCCATTAATACTCAATGGGCATTTTGCCCATAAATTGCTAAGTACCAGTGGGAGGCTTGACCTCCATAGTGAGTGTACTTATTGTGAACCCTGGATGTCTCTGATCTTCTCACGGATGATATCTTTAGCTTTAGTCCGCTATGCAAGTGCAGTGTTGTTCCGATACTAACTGTTGCTGCTGTAGAAGCAGAAGAAGCACAGAGAAAGGGACTCAGTGCATGGCACCCAGAAGCACGCCCAGAGCTGCTGCTTTGTTTCCAGAGCTCTGACACTAGCATGGCTGTGAACCAGCTGAAGTAAACAAACCAACAAAAAAGGCATTTTTGTATAGAATAGAGCCATTATTCTGTCTGGTAGCATGACTTGGATTTTGAGCTCTAGTTTTTAGTATTGTTCCTTATTTAAAAAGAAACAGAAAGAAGCAGAACAAGGGATGATACAAATTAAACAGCCCAGAGCTTTAGTTTGCATATTGGAATACTATTAAGATCCCGTCTGCATTACAATAGTTACCATTTTGTAACTAGATCCATTTAACTCAGTTTATCTTGTTAGTGGACTTGATCCCTCAAATGTGATGTGCTCATGCCATCAGTTCTATTAGGACACTGAAGTGCAAGTCAGAAGTATAACTCACCTACGGTAAGCAGCCATTTGCCCAGACCAGCTATTTGATTATCCTGGCCTGGCAGATGGTTCTTCTTAGCTTGCTAATGGGGCTCGAGTCAATGTATGTACAAATATGTATGTGTAAATGTGTGCATATATATTTACTTTTTTACCCATCAATTCTATTTATGATTTAGGCAGGAAAGTGCCCTGCAGAGGAATATATTTGTAGCTAGCAAGCCAACAGAAAGTGACACGTGGGTGGGATATTTTTATGTTGGTTTTCTGCCACAGAACTAAAGATTAAAAATAAAAAAAAAATCGACAACACTATCAGCAAAAAGGGGTCATTCTCTTGTACTGGTATGGATTGGCCAGTGTGTTCTAATGGGGATGAACTAAGGTGGCCGCTAGCTCATCCCCAGAATACAGGACATCCCCATCATCCCTACCAGTTTGGGCCCATTCCTCACCTGTGTCACTCTGCACAGAGGCGCTGTTCCCACTCCCGCTGTTGGCGGCATGTCCAGTCCCCTCCTCTCATTTTCAGCAAACAAACCCACATCAGGTGCTATGGCCATACTGAATGGGGACAGTGCTCAACAAAACCAGCACTGTCCAGCTTTAAACTGGATGAATGGCCTCCCTATCGTGAACCCTTTCTCTTTGATTGGACTGGAGGCCTACTAGCTTCTTACATGCTGCAATATAAGAGAGTCAAACTGGACTCTGGGAAATGGTGTCTTTCTGCTCACTCCAGCAGGCACTAGCCTTCGGGCAGAGATGGCCCTTGACCTTGCTACAGTATGGAGGAATAAAAGGTTTCCCAGAATCCAGTTTGGCTTCCCTACATTGCGGGGCATATGTGTATATGCACTCACAAGAGCTATATCCCTGCCAAATGATAGGAAGCCAGCTTTCAGTCTGGTAACCAGGTCAGCTGGCTGGCTGGCTGAATGAGGTTTGAGTTCGGGAGAGACCCCGTCTGGGGCCTGTGGCCACCGCCGGCTCTACCGTTTTTTGCCGCCCCAAGGAGGATGACTGAAGACAGAAGCTGCTGCCGAATTGCCGCCGCGGCGCAGCCTGCAGGAGAGTAAAGCTGCCGCCGAATTGCTGCCATGGAAGCCTGAAGAAAGAGATTGCCACTGCCACGGAAAGACGAGTGCCGCCCTGGGGCACACAGACTGCCGCCCCTTTCACGATGCCACCCCAAGCACCTGCTTGGAAAGACGAGTGCCGCCCTGGGGCACACAGACTGCCGCCCCTTTCACGATGCCACCCCAAGCACCTGTTTGGAACGCTGGTGCCTGGAGCCGGCCCTGCCTATGGCTGTGCTGTGGTCAGGTTTGTGGGTAGGATGGTAGCGCTCCTTAGAGGGGCTGTTAGAATCCTCATGACCTCACTGTGTTTGCCTTATCTGATCTGAGACATTAGGGCAAGAGGGACAAACAATGAAGCCTTTGTTATTAAAACATACTATGTTGTTTTTTCCAATCTAATTAGTTGTCCTCCCCCCACCCTGCCTCTGAAGAAGTGTAATTAGCAAATTAAATGCTTTATGTTGCAAACCTTTACAATTGTAATTTTAATATTTTATTGAATTGCCTATATTTCAATTGGAGACAATTTGTTGGACTACTTCATGCCATCTTCTTGTTTCATCATTTCATTTGAGCCTTTTTAGGGGAAATTACATGCAATAGATTCACTTTATGTATTTCAATACTGTATGTAAAGCAAGCTTAGCGGGAAAAACTCCATGGAAAATATACTATGCATACAGAGCATGTGATTTTCAAAGGGTCCATAGCTTGGTGGAATCCAAACCAATTTTCACTAGAACATTAAAAGACATTTCTAAGTGAGTGCCATTTCTATTCAAAATTTCAACTATTGACCTCAAGCCTTTATGGCCATACAGCTGTTCAACAAAGGCTGCAAGATTTATTTATTTTTTAAATTAGGGAAATCAGTATTGCCAGCCTGTGGAGTCAAAAACTCTGTGTGCATATATGCACAGCCTGCAAAATTATGCAGTTTAAATTTTGTTCTGTGTTCTTCTTCTTTTTTTTTTTTTTATTAGCATGGAGTGACATTTCCACTTCTCTGGCTTTTATATGCAGGAAACCAGTTGTTGTGGCATAGCTGGGCCATGGAGTTTTTATAGAACGTTGAGGAGTGGGGGAGAAGGGCCTCAGAAAGAAAAAGGCCGAGAACCCCTGGAGTAGACGGTATTTGAGAGCCACTGCCCTGCAGCCTGAGGAAACGGACACACTCCTACTCTTCCCATTTCCCATATCCTTTATTCATCTGATATAATAGTGCCAGTGGTGGTTTGGAGCTGATGCAACCACTGCCAGTACTGGCTTTTTAACACTTACTCTGCTAGGGCCTGTCCCTGGTTCCCCTGGAAAAATGTTGCAATATTGCAGAAATCACGAAATCCTTGCTATAGCTGGCACCCCTGGAGAATTATATTTCTTTCCTTCTCTTCTTGTATTCAATTATAAGTGACCCATATTTGCTCAAACTTTAAAAAAAAAAAAATAACCCTAGAAAATTGTAGCCCCAAAAGTGGAAGTTTCAGAAATACATGAATGACTGACTCAAAGCAACATACAGACTGGGCATGCATCTTTTTCCATCACAGAGTCATTTTATATATGGAGTCGTATGGTGGTTTTCTTTTGATAGACTATTTTATTTTTTTAAACTGCTTCCAGACTATTTTATTTTTTTAAACTGCTTCCAAACGGAAATGATTTGAAAGATTTTTCTTAAGACTCTATGTAGGTATGTATCTTAGGCCCCAATCCGTCAAACATTTACACAGTACACATACATAACTTCACAGGGAAGTCAGTGGAAGTGCTCATGTTTGTAAAATTACTAAATTTCTGTAGGATTAGGCTCCAGATAAGACTTTAAAAGGACAAGAATTTAGCTGTAAAATTCTGCCTTATCGGCTGTGTTCATGATCAGCAGGACTTGGGTTTGTCCAGGCTGGAGGGAAAAGGGGAAGAGGCTGGGCTGGGCTATCCAACTGTGAGATTTAATTTGGGGATGGCAAGGGAAGGAGGGTTAGGTACCGGGATGGGGGATGGGCACTGTTAGGAAGTCAGTTAACCATTGCATTCGGGGTGCTGCCCTTCAGTGTGAGGTTTTTGGTGTTAATTTGGTAGTTAGCAAGCTGCAGTGGAAATGACACATGTCTAGCACAAAGGGAAAGAGATGTTTGTCAGAGGAAAGACCAGAAGCTGGGCAACTGCAGCTGGAAGGCTCTGTCTTTGTTTGAACTTAATGCTGGGGAGGCCAGCAAAACCTTTGAATAGTTTTTGTATTCCTTTATATATTATTTATACAGTGTCAACCTTTTTGTATTGTATGAAGTGACTATCCCAGCATTTCTTGGGTACAGAGCTCTCTTTGGAGTGAGTCAGTGCTTGACTAGGAGCTGATGCTCTTCATTTGGAATGTGAAGTGGGGTTCATTTTACTAAGAACTGCTGGCCCTTGAAGTTGATGCAGAACGGAGTGGTACCTGTGCTTTGGAGGATAGCCTAGGGACTGTAAAGAAGAACTGGCTTATTTATACTGTCCTGGCTGAGAGAGCTGTTGCATTGTTGTCACATGGTAAGTCAGCTCATTCCATCCTTTTTATTTTTCTGTATTTCAGTACATTAAAATAACCAAATTTGGATTGCATTGATGCATTTCATGACTTGCATAGGTTTAATTGCAGCCGAATTTAATAGTTAAATAATTACAGCATGTTTGTTTTAAACTGTAATTTCACTTTAAAATTTATAGTATAATCTCCAGGGAAAATACTTGTGCATGGTTTACTACACACTGTCCTGTTTGTTTTTTTAAAAAAAAAAAGCATGAGAAGGAATTTTTTTCAAAAAATATCCGTACTTATAGATAAGGTTTTAATGTTAGATCATTTTGTTTTAAATGACTTTATTTTGGGGAAAACGTTTTATAAATATAATGACTTGTACTAGGCCAAAATCAACCCCCCATTCCCCTCCCCCCCACAAAACTTGAAAACAGCAGGATGTGGGGAAAGGGTTAGTGGCTTTTTTCAGCTCTGCTTTAAATACGTTCGAGGCTTCCACTCTTGCCTAGTGTCGTTTAAGTTCCAGTAGTTCTAACTTGCTGTAGTTTCAAATTATGTTTAAATATCTATTTCACAGTGTGTGTTTTTAGTCAAAAGAAACGTCTAAGATGTGGAATGTTGCCCTATATAAATATATAAGGCAACATTCCACAGCTTGAACAGTTTGTTGGCTAAAAAACACAGCATAATAGGTATAAGGGAGGGGGTGTGTGTGTGTGTCTCTCTATCTCTATATACGATAGCTTGACTAGATCTAATTTCAAAAGTTGTTTTTCAGCATATCCACTACAGAAGAAATAAACTGGAGAAGGTTCAATGCAGTGATTGAAAATATTAATTCTGTGTGGGGATGGCACAAGAAATAAAATCTTAGTAAGATTATTTTATAACAGAAAATCACAAAGCCTTTGGGTCTGAGCCTATGATCTGCCAAATGGATGAGGGTGGGTGTAGGGATGTGTAGCTCAGTTCAGAGAACTCAGTCAAGATGTAAGGGGAAGAATTGCTTGGGGCATACAAGACCTGTTTCCAGTGATGCATGGATGTTAGTAGCACACTGAGCTTTAATATCCCAGAGGAGAGTGAGACATGGACATGAAGGGATGTGTCAAACAAAGTCTTTTTAGGAGAAGGAAATTGAAAAAGGTACAGAAGAAGTGTAATATTTTATATATTTGGTTAATCTCACATGTACATGTGTGCAAACACACATGCACTAGGCTCATGCATTGGATTCAGCTACGAGGAGAAATGTTTCCCCATTTGATTTTTATTTTAGGCAACTGTCACTACGTTCTGTCTCCATCGCTACCTCTGTAGATATGAGCGATAACTTTAATGCACATACTGTTTAGTTATTTGTCTGGTTTGAAAAACAGTGGGTGAGTTAGAAGGATGCTACTGGGTCAAATTTGCCTCCAGGTCTAGGTTTTGTAAAAGGAAGTTTAAGATCTTAGAAATGTTTTTAAAGTTTATGATAAAAATTCCAGAACAGCCAGTTGTTTTAGGCAGTTAAACAGGCCCCTGCAAGGATTTGCAACCCAGTGCCACCTACCTTTTGAGGCAGTGCTAGCTGTTTCCAGGCCCCCCCAGCAGAAAGAATGTTGAGTGCTTTGCACTATTTGGACCCCATCAGGCAGGGGTGTACTTTGTGCTGTCGGGGTCCTGTGCCAGGTATCCGCTAGTGCAGGGGTGGGCAAACTTTTTGACCTGAGGGCCACATCGGGTTCCCAAAATTGTATGGAGGGCTGGTTAGGGAAGGCTGTGCCTCCCCAAACAGCCAGGCATGGCCTGGCCCCTGACCCCCCCCCACTTCTCGTCCCCTGATGGCCCCCCCAGGACTCCCTACCCCGTCCTACCCCCCTGTTCCCTGATGGCCCCCCCAGGACTCCTGCCCCATCCACCACTCCTTGTTCCCTGTCCGCCCCACCACCATATCCAACCCCTCCTTTCATTCCTGACTGCCTCCACAGGACCCCTGCCTCATCTAACCCCCCCTCTCATTCCTGACTGTCCCCCTGGGACCCCTGCCCCCATTCAACCCCCCTGTTCCATGCCCTCTGACCATCCCGACCCCATCCACACCCCTGGCCCCTGACCACCCCCTCGAACTTCCCTGCCCTCTATCCAAACCCGCCCCCCCCCCGCCCGCCCCCTTACGCGCTGCCTGGAGCACGGCTGGCTGGTGGCACCACAGCCATGCCATGCAGCACAGAGCACCACATCAGGCCGGGCTCTGCAGCTGCGCTGCCTAGAAAAATGGGCTGGCGGGCAGTGAGCTGAGGCTGCGGGGGAGGGGAAAGAGTGGAGGAGGGGCTGGGGGCGAGCCTCCTGGGCCAGGAGCTCAGGGGCTGGGCAGGAGGGTCCCGTGGGCTGGATGTAGCCCGCGGACCGCAGTTTGCCCACCTCTGCACTAGTGGGACTCAGGACCTGAATCTGACTCATGACTATAGTTAAACATGACAGTAGATTCTTAAATCCAGGGAACATTGCCCCACTGCAGCTTACTCTGTAAGTTCACTCGGACTCTGTCCAAGATTGAATGCCAAATAAAACCTAAAGAAACAAACAAGCAAAAATTATTCAAGGTAAAAAGTGGCCCATGATGCTGTCATTGAAGACTTTTCAGTAGAGATGATAAAAAGTCTTAAATACCATGTCGTGGCTCTTCTTTTGTTTCTAATGTAACGGAAATGTGTCTCCTGTACATTCCACTCAGGGAGCCAGCTGTCACATGAAGGAAAAGCTGTGTACCTCAGGGCTAGAATTGCTACCGTGGTGCAGCCGCACCGAGGCAGCTGCATTGCTGTGGGCCTGCTGGTGCAGAGGCTTTGTGCCCATGGAGAGAGCTCTCTTGTTGGCACAGTTACCCCACCTCCCTGCGCAGCGGTCCACACCAACGCTTCGCTCAGAGTAACATATGTCGCTCGGGGGTGGCTTTTCCACACCCCTGAGCGACTTAAGTTATATCTAAATAAGTGCTAATGTGTACAAGCTCTCAGTCACAACTGTCTACGTCAAAGGAGAACAGTAATGGTTAAGAGAAGCTGGGTTTGTACTCTTCTGCTTCTTTATAAAACATAAAGTGTGAAAGGTTCTTTATACTATTCCTTCACTTTTATTATTCAGATTTTCTACTATAAATGGATAGCATTGCCAACCACAAATGCTCAAAAATCAGTGAGTCTTTAAGGTATGCTTGGGTCACATTTTCAAGCTTTTTCTCAACAACTGTAAGGGCTAGAAACTTTTTTAAAATGAAAACTGAGGTCCTTGTATATTCACATGACTCCAGGAGCTAGGGCTTTAAGAAGAGCGACAGTTATTGTCAGAGTCATAATAAAATCTGAAAAGTTGGCAACACTGATTCCTTTGGAGTTACAGGGCTAACATTCGATGGCGGAAGCTACTATGCCGGGGAGGGAGGGGGCACAAGTTGAGATTTTTACTCTCAGTCCCTAGGGCTTCAGGGACCATGTCCTTCTTTTGGGGCACCATGTGCAGCCCTTGGGTGGAGGAGTTTATCAATACTCAGCAAATACCTCTTTGACCAAGGAGTGGCACTAATGGACCAAAACAGGAGTCCCCATTTAATGGAAAGGTAGTGACTTTGGCAGTGCAATGGAAGGAAATCACAGAGAAAGGAGGCTACTCCAGGACTCTTCTGATAGGGGTGCAGATTTAGCTCTGGGGTGAAATGGAGAAATGGCAATAAAAGTAAGATACCAGTTCATCCCTTTGAATGAATGATAGTGGAGAAAATTGCTGTGGAGAGACAGGCATTCATGTCCCCTCTGAATCTTGGCAAAAGAGCCCATCATAGAAAGGAGTATTCCTTTGAGCAAAAGAGGTCTCACTATTCATCGTTCCCTGTCTTGAAACATAATATGATAATGAGTCAGACACTACATGGCTTTTGGCCTCCTCTGTTTGTTTTATCACCGTTCCACAAGGCTTCTAAATGTTGACAGTGTGCCCAGTGGATACAGGTGGCTGAAGTAGGAACTGGATTTCCTCAGTATTCCACACATGCTTTTCTTTGTAGAGACGGGAGACGGGGGGGACTTCCTGATCCTTTAGGGGCAGGGGAAAAGAGCATGTACAAAGCGCGCATGTCTTTTTTGTGACCTTTCTCTTCCTTTGACCAATTTAGAAAAAGTACCTGGGGATGGGCAGGCCAGCCAGCCAAAGTGCAGCAATGTTGAGAAGTCAAGAAAGGATGTTTTTTTTTTGGTGACTTTGGCAAGCAAAGCTGGTGTGGATTTTCAAAAGGTGTTACAAAATCAGCTCCACCTAATGGATTCACAAGACTTCTTTAATCTCCGCTTTTAAAAATAAATTGCTGCCTGACATTTTGGCCTCTCTGTACCCATTGTACATTTCAAAACAAATGCACATTCTGGAAGATTTGTCATGTAAAAGTTCAAAGCCAATCTTGCTGATTACACATGACGAATATTAGTATTAGAGATTAAAGTGTGTGTGTGTTTTATGAGGAGCGTGAGGTGGTAATTTTCCATTTAATTTAAATCCCATTATACTGCCATACATTATAAATGGATGTTTGTATTGTTTCTTGTTAAAGTGAAACAGCCAGTGCTGGTTTTTCTCCTTCAACATTCAGAAATAGTTACACAGGAATCAATAAACCGACGGGATCTCCATTAAAGTCTATCGGATTCCAGTGTGACTGGTGAGCAAGTGAGTGTCAGAAATCTAGGGTAATAGTGGATTAGTGTGTAGGCCCTGCCACAAAGGCAGAACATCTGGCCCATGAAAGAGCTGACCCGAGTTTAGGTGGGGAGGGTGGGAAGTAACTGCAAATGAAGCTCAATGGGTCTCAGTAGTAGAGTCTGCTGAGTGAGAGGCGAGAGTTGTAGAGTCATTTAGAGGATTTTGATCCCTTGACTTGTCAAGGAACTGTCCTGTTAAAGTTAAGTGTCATTTCCTCCTGAATATCAGAGATGCCCCAGGATAAAGGACAGGACTGCAAGACTGTAACTTACATAAACAAAACTATTAGGAAAATAAGGCTTAGCTAAGGAGTAGGTTTTTACTCAGCCTGGAGAAAATCCTGGAAATGTAAGGTCCTGGGTCCAGAGGCTCCTAGAAAGTCTCATTTTACTGAAACTAGTCTTGCAACTTTTCTTCAGTCTATTGCTTCTGTCTCATTCCTTGGAGAATATTTGTTCCGTTGATCCAGACTAAGTTCCTTAGAGTCAAGGAAGCAGAAGATTCTAAATCACTGTAAAACTTTGGATGTTTAACACATTATGACTGCTACTATAATAAGCACTATGTAAAAGCTAGGTATTTTCATCAGTAGATCTCAGTACTGACTGTTGAGATGCACCAGGCTAATTAACTTTGCCATACACTTGTAAAAGTAACATCTGGGAGTTCTATTATCCTACTGTTGCACACAAGCAATTCTCACAGACTTTAGGGATTTGATTCTGCTGCCGCTGAACTTAATGTCTGACTTCAATAGGAGAAAGGTCAGACCCACGCATCGGTGGCCTAGGCAGCCAAGGGATAAGTTCTTGATATCTTTTGCTTGTTGGAACACTGGTTTGTCATCATAACCCAACAGGTATATGAACCCAGTAGGAAGATGCTCTTGGGCCTAGAGAAGGTAGAGTTCATTGTGTTCAGTCAATGGAATGGTACTATGTTAGAAAGTGAAAGCTAGGGGTAGAATTTTCAAAAGTACTCAGCATTGTCCTAACTCTGCTCCCTCCATTACCTTAAACAGAGCGGGTAAGTCAATACTGAGTGCTTCTGAAAATCCTGCATCCACTGCACCCTCGATCCTGGTACATGGCTGTCAATAGGAAGTGCAGAAGAGTTAGGATAGGATCAGAAAAGAGACGATAACCTGGCATGAAATCTCAACCCTATAAATCTGACAACTCTAGTTTAGCTCCTCGGGAAGATGAGATTCCTTGGTTGTTCTTTCGTAGAATTGTGCCTGCTGTTGGCTTCCATCGGCAACGACATGGTCATATCAGATTATTCTACAAATATTAAGAGATTGCATTGATATTTTTCTAAATAAGGTTGCTTACTACAGTATTTGTCATCTAAAAGTGATCAGTGAAAGATATTACTGACTTAAAATACAGTATTTAGTTTCATCATTCATTTCATAGTTTTAAGTTTTGTATAGAAGAGACCATACTTAGGCTCAGATGTAGTTAGTTTTCTAATTCGACTTTTTGTAAAATTATCCATACTGTTTGAAATTTGTTGTTGAAGTCTCATTTCCCAGCACACACTCCAACCTTACCAAATAGCCTTTGCCTCTGTAAATAAATCCCCCTCCCCCAGTCACAAGAGTGGGTGCCTACTCTCAGCTGCACGTTGTTCTGGTGGTTACTGCAATGTTTTGAAAAGACTGATTTATCAAATGTTGCTGTTTCAGCAACAAAAAAATGCTAGAAAATATTGGTATAGGATTACTAGAAATGTGGACCAAATAACACATGGCATTGATTGGTGCATTATTTTTGTGGCATGGTGAAACATGGTCCACGGGATAGAGCACTGGAATATGCCAACTTTCTAATCACACAAAATCGAACACCCCTGCCCCACCCCTTCTCTGAGGCCCTGCTTGCTCTGTCGCTCACTCTCCCCCCACCCTCACTTTCACCTGGCTGGGGCAGGGGGTTGGGGTGCAGGAATGGGGTGAGGCCTCTGCCTGGGGGTGCAGGTTCTGGGGTGGGGCCAGGGATGACTGAAAAAAGGCTAATGTAGTGCCAATCTTTAAAAAAGGGAAGAAGGAGGATCCTGGGAACTACAGGCCAGTCAGCCTCACTTCAGTCCCCAGAAAAATCATGGAGCAGGGCCTCAAAGAATCAATCCTGAAGCACTTAGAGGAGAGGAAAGTGATCAGGAACAGTCAGCATGGATTCACCAAGGGAAGGTCATACCTGACTAATCTAATTGCCTTCTATGATGAGATTACTGGTTCTGTGGATGAAGGGAAAGCAGTGGACGTGTTGTTCCTTGACTTTAGCAAAGCTTTTGACACGGTCTCCCACAGTATTCTTGTCAGCAAGTTAAAGTAGTACGGGCTGGATGAATGCGCTATAAGGTGGGTAGAAAGTTGGCTACATTGTCGGGCTCAACGGGTAGTGATCAATGGCTCCATGTCTAGTTGGCAGCCGGTGTCAAGTGGAGTGCCCCAGGGGTCGGTCCTGGGGCCGGTTTTGTTCAATATCTTCATAAATGATCTGGAGGATGGTGTGGATTGCACTCTCAGCAAATTTGCGGATGATACTAAACTGGGAGGAGTGGTAGATACGCTGGAGGACAGGGATAGGATACAGAGGGACCTAGACAAATTGGAGGATTGGGCCAAAAGAAATCTGATGAGGTTCAATAAGGATAAGTGCAGAGTCCTGCACTTAGGACGGAAGAACCCAATGCACAGCTACAGACTAGGGACCGAATGGCTAGGTAGCAGTTCTGCGGAAAAGGACCTAGGGGTGACAGTGGACGAGAAGCTGGATATGAGTCAGCAGTGTGCCCTTGTTGCCAAGAAGGCCAATGGCATTTTGGGCTGTATAAGTAGGGGCATAGCGAGCAGATCGAGGGACGTGGTCGTCCCCCTCTATTCGACATTGGTGAGGCCTCATCTGGAGTACTGTGTCCAGTTTTGGGCCCCACGCTACAAGAAGGATGTGGATAAATTGGAAAGAGTCCAGCGAAGGGCAACAAAAATGATTAGGGGTCTGGAACACATGACTTATGAGGAGAGGCTGAGGGAACTGGGATTGTTTAGTCTGCAGAAGAGAAGAATGAGGGGGGATTTGATAGCTATTTTCAACTACCTGAGAGGTGGTTCCAGAGAGGATGGTTCTAGACTATTGTCAGTGGTAGAAGAGGACAGGACAAGGAGTAATGGTCTCAAGTTGCAGTGGGGGAGGTTTAGGTTGGATACTAGGAAAAACTTTTTCACTAGGAGGATGGTGAAACACTGGAATGCGTTGCCTAGGGAGGTGGTGGAATCTCTTTCCTTAGAAGTTTTTAAGGTCAGGCTTGACAAAGCCCTGGCTGGGATGATTTAATTGGGGATTGGTCCTGCTTTTGAGCAGGGGGTTGGACTAGATGACCTCCTAAGGTCCCTTCCAACCCTGATATTCTATGATTCTATGAGGGAGTTGGGATGCAGGAGGGGGCTCTGGGTTGGGGCAGGGGGTTGGGGTATGGGAGGGTAGTGAGGGCTCCTGCTGATGGTGCGGGCACTTGGGTGGGGCGTTTGGGGTGCAGGAGCGTGTTCTGGGCAGGGGATTGGTGGTTCCAGCTGGGGCTCTGGGGTGGGGCCAAGGATGAGGGGTTTGGAGTACAAGAAGAGACTCAGGGCTGGGGCAGGGGATTGGGGTGTAGGGGGTGGTGGTGTAGAGTGCAGGCTCTGGGAGGAGTTTGGGGTGCAGGAGTGGGCTCTGGGCTGGGGTATGGGGTGGGGACTCCTTCTGGGGCTGTGGGATCTGGGTGGGGCGAGGGATGAGAGCTTTGGGTTACAGGCAGGGACTCAGGGCTAGGGCAGGGGCCTGGGTGTGTGTGCAAGCTGAGGGAGGGAGTTTTGGTGTGGGAGGGGACTCTGGGCTGAGGGAGCAGGATGGGGTGCGGTGTCCCAGCGGTGCTTACCACAGCTCCCAGGAAGCGGCCGCCAGCTCCCTCGGCCCCTGGGCAGAGGTGTGGCCAGGCAGTTCCATGCGCTAACCTTGCCTCCACAGCCGCCGGGACTGGGACCTGCAGAGCCGGCACTTGGGCAGGGGCAGCGAATGGAACCTATGTGCTAGGGGCCGCAGGGACCTGGCGGCTGCTTCTGGGAAGCCTGCCTTAGCCCCAGGCCCCTGCTGCGATGTTGACCGGACTCTTAACGGCCCAGTCGGCAATGCTGACCAGGGTCTCTTCTCGACTGTGTTCTGGTTGCAAACTGGACACCTGGCAACCCTAAATATGACTCAAGAGCCCTGTGTTCTACCCTGGTTCTGCCACTGGCTTATTTGTTACCTTAGGCAAGTCACTTCGCCTCTGTGGCTCAGCTTCCCTTCCCAGTTTTGTCTCTTGTCTGTTTAGAGTGAAAGCTCTTACAGTGTGTTTGTACAGTGTCTAGCACAATGGGGACCTGATCTTGAATGTGGCCTCTTGGTGCTGCTGATACAAATAATAAATGGTGGCTATATTTGATCAGGTGACACAGAAAATGTTCAGAAGATGGAACACCACCCAAATCAAGATATATTTGGGCAAACTTTTCTCAAGAGAGAGATTTCATAAAAACCCCATTAATTGCTCCATACTTTTCCCTGCATTACCTTTCACATCATTTCTAGATTTCCAAGAAAATTGTGAGAAAACAGAAATTCTCCTTTTCACTCAAAATGTTGCTCTGACTTGTGTCGTTCACTGAAGTCACAATTCATTCAGTATTTGTGAAATGACAATTCGGTGTAACTGAAAGGATTAAAATGTCTTAAATATTGAATGATCATTGACATGACTGATAAGTCAGGCAGGAGGAGCAAATTGCACTGTAGGGAGAGAACTTGCATTTACCCATAATTGTATAGGAAGAGTAATTGTCAACAATGACAGGGTAGTGATTTTCTTTTTAAGGCAAGTCAATTTTATGAAAAATTAAAAGATGGTTATTGTGTGGGGTATGGGGAAACCAATTTTAATTTTGTTTTTCGAAAGCTGGGAGGATTGTTTTATATCCAGACCAACCATTATTTTCCATTTTGGTGCACATAAGACCAGTTAGATACAGATGACATATTAAACAAAATATTCTGTGAAGTTTTCTGGAGAGTGGAATTGTCTCTTTAGAGTGAATACTGTCTTTGTTAATGAAACAGGGAGACTCTGATATATAGTTCTGTTGCTTCTACTGCTCCTTGAAGTCAGAAGTTAAACTTGGTCCCTTTCTAATACCACTGGTGTTGATCTTTGAGCCTGATCCTTTTCCAGATTAAGTCAGTGGGAGATTTCCCACTGCATTTTATTTATTTATTTATTTATTTATTTATTTATTTTGGAAGCTGGTTTCAGCCCACAGAGTGCTAAGCAGTGAAGTGAAGTACTTGAAGTTTGACTGGCCAGTTTCAGTGCTCTTTACAGATTTGTATTTAACAGCAATTTTATCTGATGCTGGGAAGTTTCTTATTTGGGGCCAGATCCAACATTCTTGAAGTCAATGGCAAAACTCACTGATTTTTGGGGTGTAGACTCAGATCTTTAATATGGCAGCAGTCACTGGAGAGGATATTTAAAGTATTTTTTTTCTCCCTGACATAGCACCATTGTAGAAATATTCCAAAACTTTCCAAAGGGCTTCTGCTGTGGGAAGTACTGATACAAGTGATGCTTTGTTTTGTAGGAATATTCAAACCTGTGGCAAAACTCTTGCTCGTTTTTCTCCCTTCCCCCTCCCCAACAGGTGCCACAGGCTCTTCGACATTTGCAGAGCAGATGGGATGTCATTTTAATGTTGTATCTAACTGACAAGGCCTTAACATAATGTTCTCCATGTATCCTGCCTAGGAAAGTGTGGGCAAAGGAATCTTGGATCACTTGTATTTCCTCTTCAGCAATGCTTTTTTTTAACTTGCTTACTGCTGCATGAAAAAATGAGTGATAACTTTTTAACTGGCTTGTGTGAACATAGTTTGCTACTTTTTGATTTTTTTACTTCTTGGCCATCTGTTGTAGGCTCCTCTTTCATGCATTAATTTATGTATGTGGGTTTATGTATACACACGTACATATGACTGTGTTACATAAACACAGACAAATCAGTTAATGCAGGAAATTTGTGTGCACCTCTCCAAAATAGTGATTTTTGAGTGTCTCAAATTTTGGATTCCTAACTTGAGGCATCTTGGTGTCTGACTTCTCGGATATGTCTACACGGGGGGGGGTGGGAGCTGAGAAAACCTACACACCACCCTGGGGCAGTGAGTCTCGGAGCCCAGGTGAACTGACTTGAGCTCTCAGGGCTTTGAATGTAGATATTCGGGCTCATGCTGGAGCCTGGGTTCCAAGACACACCACACACACACCCCACATCCCCCTGGTTTCAGAGGCCGGGCTCCAACCCAAGCATGAACATCTACACTGTTGTGTTTAGCCCCACAGCACAAGCCCTATGACCCTGAGTCGGTTAACCTGGGGTCTGAGACTTGCTGATGTGGTCTTTTTTGCTGTGTAGACATACTGACAGAGGGCAGGTGCTCAGCACTTTTTGAAAATCAGGCCCCCAAATTGAGCACTCACACTGATGCATCCACTATGACTTATCATTTTTGCAAACCTTGGCATAGCTACATGCACACCCATTAACACGGGTGTATGTGTAACTCAGGGAAAGAGTAAGGAAAATTGTTTTTTTTTTAAAATAGGTTTCAACATAGTACATTGAACCCTTGTGAATTTCTTCTGAAGGTTGTCTCCTGCTATGCAGCATGTGCTGTGCATGTTCTGGTTGGAATGATTTAAATGAGAAATGAAATGTGCTTCCAAGATTTAAATCGCACTAAAGTTGTGATTTATCAGGAGGTTTTTATGAGCAACCCATGCCAAGATGACATTTGTTGTGAGAGGAGAGGTTGTACTTCCCCCAGATGGATTGGGGATCAAACTGAAAGGGGTGAGAGAGCCCCAAACAAATATTTAATATATTTTAATTGAGGCATAAGTGAACTAACAGCAAACCCTTTCCCCTTTGCAGCCGCATTTTCTGGGATCCTCCCCTTTCAAAGCATATTGAGAGAGATTCTTGGCTTCCTTGTGCATCAGGCTGCCCCTCAGGCAACTGTCATCCACAATCATATCGATTACACACTACCACAGGGGCTCAAACGTCTTGTACAAATATTGTCATTATAAAACCAGACCTGAGGCTGGCTAATATCTAGCAGAATCACAGTATTAAAAAAGACCTGCATAAAATATTCTAATTCTGTAGATATTAATTCTTTGTGAGAGGCACAGGTACGTAATGCATTTAAACTCCCTTGGGTTCTTTACAACTCATTATATTCTATACTTATAGACCCGGATTCTGCAAAGACTCAGGCATGTGTTTAACTTTAGGCACTGTGAACGGTCCCATTGACACCAGTGGACTACTGCTTGTGTGCATATCTATTCATCACTGTAAGAAAGAGGTTTGCAGTCTGTCCTGAACACATGACACAGAACAGTCAAACATGAAAATCCTATTTGGAGTCTTTTGTTTTAGCTCCCTCTCGTGCATCCACCCAAAACAAATCAGCTCCAGTTATTAAAATAATGCCCCCTTCCAGTCCATTATAATTGTCTTGGGAAACAGACACTAAAATATTTTAAATATCATCATTTTTTCCAAACTGCCAGATACATTTGACATGATTATTATAGCAGTGTATGCAGTAGGGAGCATTGGACTGTTAGGTCTCCTTGAAATTCTTGATTGCATTCCCTTCTAGTTACAGGCAAACATGAAAAAACAGCTGGGCAAGTACAGACAAATGAAAGTATCAGCTTAAATTACTTTTGATATATTGAAAGCTGTTTCAAGTAACTCCCCAAGGAACCAGCAGTGGTAATTTTCTAATAGAGGAGGCCTATATCTTTAAGTAAAACATTACCTAGGAAGTGTTATGGAACAAAATTTGGAGGGTACTTTTAAGAGGTTAATTAAGGTAGGCCGTAGCCTCATTGAGATATCTTAATGAAGGCTTCATTGTTCTTCATATGCACAAACATTACATGTAAATATATAATACACAATAAAGATTTTATTTTCCATGAGTTTAGGCTTGCCACGTAACAAATCCAGGCTTTGCCACTCATGGGTAATATAGGTCACCAAAATGAGAGCCAATAAAACATTTACAGAACATCATACCATCATGTGCCTTTATATGCCACCTTTGAACAGAGGCTATTCTAGATACTTTAAATACTGTTTTTTCTTCCTTCTCATAGCTTCAGGTGGAAATCTGGCTTGCAATCAGGATCCATGGTATGAAGAGTCATTGGTACTGTTTTCCATATTCCTTTCCTGTGAAGACGGGTTTCTTAATTACCATTAGACTAGCTGCACAGATCCTGGGTGAGAGACCAATGATAACAGATTTTTGAAACCACTAAAAATGACCAAAAATAGCTTTTGCATACACAGTAATGTCCTAATTGCAATATCCAAAGCTTTGAGACCATCTGTTTTGTTGCTGTGTTCTGAGTTACACCTTCTTGAACTATCCTAAACCATTCTACTTTTTAGAGTGCTATGAGATCTGCTGAAAAATGCTATATATGAGCAAAGTATTTATTATTATTGTGTTTTATTTCCCCCTTGGTGTTCATCTTACTGGTAGATGATTATTGCATCCTTTCCAAACCCCCTACTTTTCATGTAATCAAGCAATATTTACTTATTTCCTTTATTTCATCCTCATAAATCACTTCTCTCCACTTATGTCAGAATGTCACTAAACACTGTGTGTACTAATAACCTTTAAAAATCACAATATCAAATTACTTTTCAATAAGCATATGTTTGCTGTAGAACACACAGACAACTATGCAGAAACCTGTATGACCATCTTCAAACTGACTTGCCTGATTATTGCAACCTTTGCATTGTTTTCTCAGGGAGAGACAGATAGCAGCACGATACACCTAATGTTTGGGCACAATGATTTCCTTGCAAAACTTGAGAACTGAGCCCAGCATAGCTAGCTTACTGCCCTCAAGGGCTGCTGTATCATTATTGTTGCAGTTGGTCAGGTTGTATAGAATAAATCCTTCCCACTCACACCACTGTGATCAAAATAATCCTTCTCTTCACAGACTTTCCAAAATATGAATTGAGAGAATAGCTGGGAGACACATTCTGAGTGGTGCTTATGCCTGTCGTCACTATGTCTGTCTGTCTCTCTCTCAAATTTTGAAAGTGGATTGGCTGGTGTTTAAAAGCTGCAGTTTGTGGTAGAAGGCTTCTCGTCACTTTTAATTACAGTTTGACAGGCACCTTTACCTTCCAGCTGAGTTTCCCTAACTCAAAGCAGCTGCTCTTCTAAATTACTCCCCCTCCAATTCTCTATTTCAAATAGGTTACAGAAATGATATGTGTCTGCTACAGCCTCACCAGATTTAGGATAGCAAAATAGTCTTTCTCGTTTCTCCAGTGGTCCAGGTTTGTGTGTGGAGAGGTCAGGGCTCTGTCTGGTTTGCCCACTGAAATTTTTAAAGAGGATAAATTTCTGGTAGCTCTTTGATAGTCTAAGTAGGGTATAGTTAAAAATAAACATTACATATTGGACTTGGTTCTCCACTGCCTTTCACGTTGTGTTGCCAGTGAGTGTAAAGTGGGTTTTAAAGTGCTAATACTACCAGCATTACGAGTGGAGGATTCGGATTTGATAGCATTTTACACCAACTTATAACACAAGTGGAAATGACTACACAGGATCCAAGGCAATGGAGAGTCAGGCCCAATATTTTTATTATAGCCACAGATGGATCTTCATAATATTTGTCAGTGTGTTGCAAATGCTCATGATCTCATCACAAGTTCTGATGTTTTACTTAAAGCGACAACTCCTGGAGGCAAGTGAGGATGTGAGAATCTCAGCTTTCATTTAAAAAAATAAATAAATCTGGCCCTTATTGTTCCAAAGAAAAGCTTGAAAATGTGACCCAAATGCACCTTAAAGGCTCAGAAACCATAAACCAAAGAGAGAGAATCCAACATATATTATTTTTAAAATCTCGTCGTTGAGCCAATTCCATGATTTCTTGGTGCCTGACTGATCTTTGAATGCTTGGGGCTGGGAATGCTGTTACAATACACTCTGGTCTCCTGCGGCATAGCTGCTGCTATCTTCCATAAATTCCATCTTAATTTACTTGTCCAAGCCTGCTGGGTGGTGCCGGGGTCAGCTGGCCAGGGGCATATCCTGAAACAGCTGAAGATGCCCCTGGTTTGGTCTGACCTGGCAGCCAGAGGGGCAGCCAGGAAGCTATTAAAGGGACAGTTGGGCTAGGACCATATACAGCCTTTTTTTAAAAGGTGAGAGGAGAAGAAATGGGCTTCTTCCCTCTGAGGAACTGGTAGCCTGTGTGTTTGGGACTCTTTCCTTGCCTGGTCAACTTATCCAGTAGACAAAGCAATTGGCAGAGAATTACACTAGCAGGAAGTGACCGTGGGGGGGGGGGGGGAAAGAGGTCCCAGTGGTGGAGAAAGTTACCGTAGGTAAATGTCTGGTCTGCAGCCAGACACTGAGCTATCCGTTTGTTTTGTACTGGAAAGGTTACTGGTTTGCGTACACTGAATTTTAATTTGTTCCCCTAATTCTGTATTTACTTGGATAAATGCACCAGACATCTGTTTTTGTACCATACTGATGACTGGATTCACTTTCTGTGGATTCCCCTGATCCCACTGGTGCTGCTGCTGCAGCATTCCCCACATCCCTTGTGGAGCACAGGGTCTGGAGGTGCAGGTCCATGGATCTTCCCTGAATCCATTTTTGACTAAAAGTCAAGTTCTCAGCAGTGTCTATCCATGTATCTTTAGAATGACAACATATTCATTGTTTCGAAGGTAATTCATTGCATTTTATCTTGTCAGGCTCTGAGCTGTACTGAATTGCTTTGTATGTTGTTCAGGAGAGGATTATGTATCCCTTAAGGACACAGGAAGCGCTCTGTTTTTTTAAGAGAAATTGTTCAACCCATCCATTTAAAATAAGTTGACGTTACTTACAAGTTCACCCATTAAAAGAAGAGCAGAGTGACACTTTTACCAGCAGACTTTATCCAGCTATTTTGTCACAGGTAGCTCAGATGTTTCTCTTGTAATGGGTGGGAATTAGATAATTTTTGGTGTAATAAAGTGTCTGATTTTCTATGACACTTGTGCAAAGATTTATTTAATACAAATTTTAATCCTGAGGAGAACCTAGAATTTTTAGGAAGAAGACTTGTTTTTTTTATCCTCTAAAGGGAGGTGCAATAAACATCTTTTAGAGGAGTCGTGATGTTTGTTTAAAAATGTGTGACTCGGTCATGCAAAAGAAGGGTGTGTGTACCACAGGCTTGTTCCAGGCACAGTGTGGGCAACCATTGTGTGCAGATTTGTCTCAAGCATCTCCTCCTACATTTCCCCCCACCTTTTGCTATTGCAGTCCTCAGTACCATTTGCTCCAGCGCTGGGCCTCTCTGAAATATAAGGCTCCCAGTTGTGCTGAATTGTCCCAAATCATTGGGCAGTTTTATGATCAGAATTGGGATGAGATCAAAACTCATTTTCACTTATGACCTACTCAGAAGTTGAAGAAACTGCCTTGTTTGTTTGAGGAATTAGAATGTAAAAGGGTTCTGCTGTAACCCAAGCCACCACCTAGCAACCCTAATACAGCAATAAGGGAGGGAGTGTACCTACTCCTTGGGACACAGGATTGGGAAGTGAGAGACCTGGGTGCTATTCACAGCTCTTCCACTAACTTGCTGAGTGATGTTGGGCAACTCACTCTTCCTTAGTTACCCATCTGTAAAGTTAATTCGGATTCTTAGTTAATGCACAGAGAGCTGTGCTCCGAGAGTTAATTACCATTTTGAAAAAGGAGTGATAGAAGAGCAAAATATTATTTGTTCGTTATTGAATTTAATTGTTTAAATGCTGTGTAATGGAAGTTCAAACAAACTTAAATAACCAGGTACTGTGTGTGAGAGAAAATAAACACAAACAAAGTTAGTTGTCCCGTAAGACTGGAAAAGTGTGACGCTGGACAGGAAATTCGATGATGTGAGGAAACAAAAGTAGGATTATAAAACTGACTTGTGCTTCTCATGCTGGAGATCACCAAGTCAGTATCTGCATTGAAAGAGACTTTACCGTAGAGCTCAAGTGCTTAGGAAGTGTCATGTCAGCCCTAATTGTGGGGTGGGAGGGTGGACTGGACAGGACATGAGACAATTTCAGATATCTCTGCGTGCAGGAAAAGGGATATGATCCTTTCCTTTCTCCTTATGACTCAACATGTATCTTTCCAGAAAAGCTCAGAGTGAATATTACAGCCATGTTTAGATTTCTTTTCCTTCTACAATGAGTGATGCAAAGTGAGGGTCACTGCATTTTGCCTCTCCTAACTGAAGTCTTAGACCCCCCCCCCCCCGCCCCAGCCTTGACAGTGTTTTAAATTGGTGGTAGGTGTATATAGCACTAACTGTTGAAAGATTACTAGAGTAATTTTCAGGGGCATCTCTCTCTCTCTTCCCCCGTTTCCCCCCCTCCCCGTTTTTATTCTTTAGTCTGGAGGGATTCAGATCACTGAGAAAATGATGGATATTGTTTAATGTGGAGCTTTCAGACTTTTATCAAAATAAAACAATCTCCATAACTGCTTTCCACTAATTGAATTATACAGCTCAAACCCCTTTTGGTTTGTGTTGAGGGCATTAGTCTGCTGCTCTAGCGATAATCATAAAATTAGCAATAATAGTTGAAGCTGACAGCTAAACCTCTGAAACAGTTAGTGATTTCTGATCTCTACAGCAGCGCATAAGTTTAGCAGAGTATGTGGCCTGAATTACAAATATATTTTGAAAGAAAAACAAGTCAGTATTGTTGGATGGTCTGATTTATAAAATGTGCAAGACCTGACGGAATCATCTAATTAGCGATTGGTACTTTTGAATCATAAGCTTTTAACAATATATATAATTGTGTGATGTGAAAATAGCTTATCATAATGGGCCTGACTCTCTCCTGCCACTTGTATCTGCGTAAATCTGGAGTAACTCCTTTGAAATCAATGGAGTTGTGCCTGTGGAAAATTAGTGAGACACAAATCAGTCCCAATATACTGCCTCACATTAATTTACATCACCCACTCTGTGCATCTAGGGTTCAATCCTGCCTTCAGATACAGGCCTTTTAGGATGCTAAGCAGAGTATACTTTGCACTGGCGGGTAGTATCAGGATCCTGTAACTGAAGCAGTTAGTACAGAGAAATTGCTAAAGGATCCTGAAGCCAAAAGTATACTCCATATTGTTTAAATTAAAATTTTAAAAAGTTAAGGGAAAATAAAGAAATTGTTTTGAAAGAATTATTTTTGCATATAATTAAACTTTGAATGTTTAACTTTGTGCCTGTTACTACAATTGAGTAAATGGGTGTGACACCACAGAGAGATGACAGATACTACTTTGGTGCAAAAGGAATTTGACCCTTTAGCCTCATGACTAAAGGGTTTGTGCATATGCTCTTTTTGAGCACCCGGGTGTGTGTGTGTGTGTTTATGAACATACATGTGAGTTTTTCCTTACAATAGAGTACTATTCCTGGCATGTTTTCAAGTCTGACTTATAGTCAGGTGTGCACTGGGAATGGTAGGGGATTCTTGTTGGTTTGTGAAAAGTCAGTGCTCCTGGAGTTGAACAGTCCTCAGCTGTGTGTGCACAAGTCCCACTGACATCAGTGGATGTCGCAGGCACACAGACAGCTGATGAGATAATTGAGTTCTGGGATCTTGCAGCTATTGGCTGATTATGCAGATGATGGGGGGGAAGGTCTAGACTACAGTTTTCTTTCTGTTTCAATGCTGGTTAACTATTTTGCATTTACATGTTAGATAACTGGAAATCAATTAGCCTAAGATACAGCATGCAGGAAAAACTAATCAAGAACCCAAACTGTAAGCAGCCAGTCTCACTGCTGTAGATCTGTCCTTCAGCTTGCCCTAGAACTCCCATACTCGTGATACAACTGGTCCCTGTAAAGTGCTGCAAAATTCCATTGGGTCTCACTGCTCAAAGACAATGAGGAGCATTACCACTGGGGTGACTCTGAGTGTGGGGGGAAAGATGCTCTGTGAGAGTGGGGAGTGACAGTTTGTCATGCCTTTGTCATTGCAGCTCTTGGAACATGGCATCTTTAAGTAAGAATGTCTTGAGATGAAACCATAAATTAATAATAAGTTTATATAGGCTGGTGTTGAATCCCTGTTGCCAACTCTCACAATATTTGGTACTTTCCTAAAGCTCCAGCTCCTGGAGTCAAGTGATGAATTGAGAAGCTCAGTCTTTTGTTTAAAAAAAAAATTCTAGGCCTCTTGGTAGTGACGAGATGAGTGTACCCTATACATTTTAAAAAAATAGAAGATATATGAAAAGATTCCAAAAGCATTATATTTTTACATGAAATGATGTTTGGGTGCCTGATTCATGATTTTTGGATGCTTGAGGTTGTGTGACTGTGGTATGAAGGTTTAACATACATACATTTTGGATGGCCCTATTAATGCCAGATTAATGGTAGCTTGAAACAGCTTTTTGAGGTGTGGTTATTCATTTTTTAAAGCCTAACGGTGACCAATCACATTAAATTTAAACTATATCACTGCTGATCATTTTAGCAGATATCCAGCTCTTCTAAATTTGTGGGTGGGGTTTGGAATTGTAGGCCTGGGATTTGCTCTGTCCTGAGCAAAATACTATAAATTCTCTCCCCCCCACCTCCCATAACCTGTGTGGAGTCTACCATCATTCAGACAGCTATTTCTCTAGAAGTACTGTCAAAGTCATATTTATTTGTCATGATTTTATTGACTACACTTTCACAAACAAATGTATTTAAGTGCATATACAATCAACCACTTCCCCAAAAGAGTGATCACCATATGTAATTGTTGGTTATTGCAATTCATCATCAGGTGGGGAAAAAACAAAACTAAATAAGAAACACAAGGCAAAGAAATATTTCCATAACCTTGCCCTCAGGGAAGCTTGCCTTATAAAACCTAATCAATGACAGACCACCCCTTTTGAAAAAGAAAAATAGTGGGGGTCTAATAGTTAACTAAAAATATCTGTTGCTGGAATGTTTAGCAATAACATAATCCACATGGTCGTGTCCCTATCAGCTAAAGGTTGCAATTTTTACAGAAGTTTTTTACACTTTAAAATAAAAGTCACTGTTCCTCTCAAGTCATCAGTTTGCCTAGTCGGATGCCGAATGGTTCCCAAGCTGGGTATGTGTCTGCGTGTGAGAAAAGCGCCATAGCAAACCCGACACGACACACCACACCACCAACACACCCGCACCGAATAAAACAACCCTCACGCTCAGCCTCAGGGCGGACCAAGTTTCCAGCGCTTGTTGTTCTGCAGGAATGAAGGCGGAGTTAGGCTGGCGTTCCTGGAAAAGGTGGGGATCCTGGGACGCGAAGTCCTGGGGAGGCTGAGCTAGTGTGAAGACCGCTTTAGGTGGCTTCCTGTGTGTGACGGAGAATGTTTTAAGTGAATTGCTTTGGTGACTCGAAACTTGTGAACGCCAGAGGCTTCAGCACGGCTGCTCTTTCAACAGGCGATTTGTTCTCCTGCCTGTGGCTCATTTCCATGCAAAGAGCCTGACATCAGAGTACCTTTTGTTGCTAAAAGCTTTCTTTAGCTGGGGGAGTGAGCAGTCATGTGAAGCTGGGAGAGCTCATTTGGAAGACAGGGGTACTAGAAAGTTATCTAGGCGCTGAAAAGAAATCGTAGGCACCTATTCTGCTCGAGGTGCCTCACAAGCTCACTCTCTAAGGGACTCGCTTTTACATGGATGTTTGTCTGATTGTTAGAAGGAAGATTTTACAATTAATCCTTTGCTTTTAAGCTTACGAGAGCCCCCGCGGTGAAACTGTGGCGCAGATTTACCTTCTGCTACCCTGTTGCTGCAGCTCTACCAGAAAAGTTTTGGAAGGAATGTCAGCTGTGTACAGCTCCTGGATCCATCAGCTAAGAGAGGACAGACCCTAGGGGAAAGCTCTGGCTGAGCAGGGTCTGGCATCTGACCTGGAGAAGACTTCTGCCTCCACCCCCCTTGCCCTTGAAGATTTATTTTGGGAAGCAGTGATTTGGCTGGTAGCAGAGATCAGATGAGAAGGCACTGTGAAGCTGTTCAGAAGGACTGGGGAAGTGTTTGTTGTTGGTGTGTGGTGTGTTGAAGAGTCATCCCTTTGACAGAAAGTTGTTGTTGGGAACCAGTATTAAGCTCTACTGAGGCAGGGAATCCATCTAGTCATGGAGGAGGAACAAGCAGCCTGCCCCGAACCCCAGCCAGACAGCATGATGTCTGATGCGTTCTCCAAACTGTGGACGGATGTAATGGGAATACTGGTGAGTTGCTGGGGGAAGGGAAGGAAAGGGAAATAAGTAAGAAGATGAGAGATCTGAATCACTGTGTATTGTACCCAAAGCAGCTATTCTGTTGTGCTGTTTACTTTTTTTTTTTTAAGTGTGCTGCAAAACTAAGAAGGGAAATTGGTGGGATTGCTTGAAAAATGTGGAATAAAAATTTAGATTGATTTTCCTGTAAAGTAACCATTTTCTTGTTGAATAATCAGAGATGAGTGAGATTTTTTTCAAGGTTGTGCACAAGTGGTAAACCCTTACCAATATATTGCACTTTGTACAGTACCTGCTGCAAATTTGAACAGTGTTATCAGTTCTCATTATATCCGGCTTCATCATCCTGTTTCATTTTTGCCTTAAGACATTTTGTGGATTAGCTTTTCTTTTTTCTATCCCTGGAAAATTTTCATGCTGAGAAAAACTGTTTCTTGGATGACCATTATAATCAAAATTTTGGAATATAGTTAGCAATAATATATCTCTTTTCATCTTTAGCAGTTGGCACTTTGTGAATATATTATCTCCAAGAACATAATACTGAGCACCATTTTAAGAGTTGCTTTGCAATTTGCTATTGATTTAACAAAGATTTTAAGTGTTCCATGTCTAGAAAAATGCCTTTTCAGTTTGGTGATGAACTTACTGTTTTATATTGGTCTGTACCATATTTGACAATATAAGTAACTGGGACTAGTTTCAACTATTGAAACTTTTAAAAACTCTGTGCATGAGTTTCAGTTCTCACTATGTCAAACTTGGTTCAACTCTGGGGAGCTAGATTTTTTTTTTTTTTAAATAGATCAAAATTTGCAGTGTGTGGTTTTCAGTGAATAAGTAACACAGCACACTCTGTAGACTGCTATAAGGTTGGAACAAAGTTGTGCTTTAGAAATTGCTGCTTAGATTGTGCCAAGGAGTAATGCCGTGTTTGGATTCTTGCAATGTTAATTTTTAATTATTAAAATAAGACAATTGTTTATGAAATATGCTGTGAATTAAATATTTCTTTCTACTATTCTTACATTAGTGTCCTCTCCTCCCACCCTGAGGTTCAATTTATTCAACAGCTACAGTAGATCAAAATTCTACAGCTACACTGTACATGCTCTGAATTTAATTACTTTAACCACTATTTCTGTACTACTTCTAGAGAGAAGTGGGCTACAGAGTAAGTCATTCGTTCTGTAATTTTCTTTTTATTATTGTGACTTGCACTGCTTGAAGAATAATTATTTTAGATGACAGGTAATAATTAGCATAGACAATTGCCTCTTAGTAAATACCAAATAGTAATATTACGTACATGTTCATAGCTGGCAAATTTTTGTAAATATAGGAATCTGGTAATTAACAGGAGAACCCTCTATACTGAATGTTGAAAGCAAATAACCATAAAGAATGTTGGGGTTTTTTATCATTCGTCATAAGCATCGAGGAATATCATGACAAATTGCTTATGAAAAGTTCTATAGAACTTAATAGGGAAAAAACCAATAGACTTCCAGTCTAAAGCTTTTTAGAATTTAAGAAAAAGGCTGCTATTTGCTATGCTACAAGACTTTTCCATATGAACTACTTTAATTCTAAAGGGGATGTTTAAAAAATATCTCCTTATTTCCTTTCCCCAAAGAAATCCTCATTCAAATGGCAAATCAGTTTAGTAGCACCTGGCTCCATTCACTATTTCTCTGTTAATGACTTTAGTGTATGAATGTAAGCAGAGTCAGTTTTGCCAGTTTGTGTAGGGAGTACACAGTTAGTACTTTATGAACAGCTTCTTTCTCTCTCTTTCTGGCAGGTTTCAAGTTCTGCATTTACTGAAAGCAAAGGGTTATTGGATGTCTTAGAGAAGGGTGTAGAAGGTGGCCAAAACTACTGTACAGCATGGTGAAGTTTAATAGGGGAAAAGTTATGATTTTCTGAGATCAAATCGTTTGGGGTGATGTCAAGTTGTGGACAAGTTTTTTTTCTGGCTGCACATTCTATTTTCTTCCATGGGAAATAAATCCATCCTATTGTTTTTCTGGGAAAACTAATCTAAAACAAAATGTCCATATTATAAGTCCACATGGCAGGAGAGAGATATTTGGTAACTAAGTAGCTGCTGATTGCATTAGCCACAATAGTTATCCAGCATAACTCTCTTCCTGCTGTAGCTCTGAATATTACAAACAGGATTGCAAATACTTTAAAATAGGTTCTTGCACTGGGTCTTGAAAATGTACTCACCGGTGGGGAGAGTGAATGAATGAAGACCTTCAGTTTTCTTTAGAATTTAAGATTTTATTTTAATCAATAAGTTTCTAGCCCCTATTGTTGCAAAGTAAAACATTCTAAATATGAATGGAGCATAAACTGATTCACTGCTGTCGTCCTGGGTCTACAGACTCTAGTGCTTCTGTTGTTGCTCATACCTTTAGCAAGTGGAACAGAGTAAATACTTACCGGCGTTTTGTCAGTTTCATTCTGCTGCTAGGGGAGAGCTATGAGCTATAGCAGATGCAGGCACTAGACCAATTTACTGGAGAGGAGGACTCCAAAATAGAAATTGGTGTGGTGGTAGAATGGCTAAGCAACTGCCCTTGCAACAGCCTGAAAGCTAAGAAAGGAGTAGTCGTGTAGACATCCCCATCTCAGCAGCCTCAAGACTAGGGAGAAGTTAAAATGGCAGTGACCCATACACCCATGCAGTAGCCAGAAGGCATTAGGTCAGGAAGGGAACAGAGAGAAGGTGCTCCTCCTTTTTTCCAGCAGCCGCAAGCAGTTGGGAAGGTTTAAAATTTATCAGACATTTACTTGATGGAAGTCTGTGGGAGAGCCAGATCTTCAAACAGGATCTAGGGCAGTGCCATAGTCAGAAGTGTCCCTTTTTCAGCAGCTGAATCAGGGTTGGCATCTCACCTGGGCATTACCTAGGAAATAAAGCCCTCATCTCTTGAACTGGTCTTTGACTAGTAGGTATAGTCCCCTGGCAATTAGATTGCCTTTTGAAATGTCCAAGCTGACTGAGTGGATGGGCATTAGTGTAACTGGGGTTCAGTTAGAAAAGAGTATGGAATTGATATAGATTTGGGGGGCGATCGAGAATATAATGTGGGAAAAGTGAGCGAGAGAGAAGTTTTAAGTAGTGAGACGGAGAAGTGAAAGTCCCTCCCTCTCTCTCTCTTCCTTATTGCGGTTACTATAATGACAGTAGCATTTGTAGCATTAGCACCTTGGAGCAGTTTATGATGATACAATGCACTAGGTAGCACAATTATAGTTGAAAGCATGTTGGAGAGCACTGGCTAATTAATAGTTCAAAGTCTCAAATCAGCAATTGATGGTGTGAAATTCATCTGGGATTTTCAGAGCAAGATTGAAATGAGTGATCTGTCTATACCTTGGCAACTCTCTGTGTCACTGTATGCAGTACCATTTTAGGGACCTGTTCCAAGGTGTATAGTATTTGAATCAAACATACTATGTGGACAGAGCAAACTGAATGAAAGACTTACTTCGTAGTGAAAATCCACCCTGTTGGTAAGATCCTGAATGTGTTTGTCAGTGAGGCCTTTGATCTGATGTCAAAGTTAGTGATATTGCATAGGTACATGTATAGATTTGATTGTTCTATAGCTGTACTTTTAGGGCAGGGCCTAATGGCATTAATATAGTGAAGAAGATGGCATCCTAAATAGCATAGTTCTTTGTGTTACAAGTAGGTTTCTTCCCTTAAGGTACTGCTGCTGTAGTGGATATGTGGGGTAAAATCCTGGCCCCACTAATTTCGATGCTGAAACTTCCATTAATTTCAATGGAGCAAGGATTTAATTCAAAGAGAGTGGCTATGGCTCACTGAGGACTCTTCCTATTGAAAGGACAAGATCTTAGCAAAGGATACAGAGGTACTTGTATGAGCTACAATGAAACTAGATGACCTTTCAGTTCATTGTTTCAAAGTGTTAGCAAGTTCCTGGTTTCAAGGCTGGCGAATCAATGATAAGTGAGCACAAGAAACTTAACTTCTATCCAGAGAATTTTAAAGGTAGCGAACAGTTGCCAACGAAAGAGAACAGTTTATCTGTATTGTGGGGAATAAAATCAGCTTATATTTGCATCTGAAACTCTGCCATTTGCATGCATAATCTAGGCTCTTAGTACAATGCTCCATACAGTTTTCAACAATTAGGTTTAATTTCTTATCAAAGTAATAATAAAGATCTTTAAACATAAAAGAGATAATTCTTTGGCTACTGTTATTTCTAATTACATTAGTATTATCCAGTGTATTGTAAATAAAGGAGTCCGGTGTTGTTAAACCAAGGTCCTGGGGGTCAGAAGGCCTGGGTGCAAATCCTCAGCTAGTGTAACTTATCATAGGTCCATCAATGGCAATTTATTCCATCTGAAGATCTGCTCTCTGGATTCTATTCCTGACTCTGTCACTGGCTTGCTAGAACTTTAAACAAGGCATGCAAATTTAGGCTGACATTTCCAAAAAGTCTACTATTTGGAGTGCCTCAATTTTTGGGTGCCCAGCTTGAGACACCGAGGCTACTGACTTCAACTGGAATTGCAGATGCCCAGCGCTGCTGAAAATAAGATGCCGGGATGTCTCAAGTTCAACACTCAAAAATGGATGAACTCAAAAGTAGAGAACACTTTTGAAAATGGGTGCTGTGATCTCTAAGCTTATTTTCCCCATCTGTAAAATGGGGATACTACTACTTAATTGTCTTTGTAAATTGCTGTGAGATCCTTAGATGCAAAGTGTTTTCATTGTAGCTTCTACTTTAGAGTGGGTTTTTAAAGCAAATCACAGGTGCCAAGGCTAAGGATGAACAAAACAGACCTGACATATCTTTTGATGTGGGACATATGTGGTTTTGCTATCTTGCAGAACATGACTGTTGGATTAGAATATAATTTTTCATATAAATGAATTAAAATTGACTGTGATAAATGAAAGGGGTGGGGGAGATTGCTCCCTTTTATGGCCATCCAGCCATCCAGTTAGCTATAAGATCCTTCTTAGTAGTTGTTCTCTACTTGCTTTACCTGTAAAGGGTAAAAAAGTTTCCCTGCATATGTAAAAGGAAGGGAGTGGGCACCTGACCAAAAGAGCCAATGGGAAGGCTAGAACTTTTTAAAATTGGGGAAAAAACTTCCCCTTTGTCTGTGGCGGTTCTCCGGAAGGAGGGAGGAGAGCAGCAATACTGTAAGAAACTTTGGGCCAGGTATGAAAAATCATCAGATCATACCTAGAAACTACTCATTTAAAACCCCAGATATGTAAGTAGATCAGGAAGTGTCTAGAAAGACGCAATTAGGTTTATCTCTTTTTATTTCTTTATGGCTTGTGGACTTCTCTGTGCTAACCTCAAATGCTTTTGTTTAGCTTGTAACCTTTAAGCTGCACCTCAAGAAGTTATTCTTGATGCTTAATCTTTGTAAGGGTTTTTTTTTTCATTTTTTTTTTTTTAAATCTAGCCATAGCCTGAGTTTCCAGATGTATTTTTTCTTTTTGTTTTTAATAAAATTTACCATTTTAAGAACAGGATTGGATTTTTGTGTCCTAAGAGGTTTGTGCACATGTTGTTTAGCTGGTGGCAACATCTCATTTCCATTGTTTTCTTTCTCAGTGCTTCCCCGGGGTGTGTGTGTGTGAAAGCTTGAGGGTACCCCACAGGAAGGAATTCCCAAGTGCGCTTTCCTGGGTCCTCAAAGGGGGTTTGCACTTGGTTGGTGGCAGCATCTACCCATCCAAGGACACAGAAAAGCTGTAACCTTGGGAGTTTAATACAAGCATGGAGTGTCCAGTATTGATTTTTAGAATCCTTGTGGGCCCCACCTTCTTCACTCAAAGTGCCAGAGTGGGGAATCAGCCTTGACGTGGATGGTGACTGATTACAGATTAGCTTTTTTTTTTTTTTTTTACCTACATATTTAGTCTCCTTTCTTGTCTCATAAAAGTTTACTTCCACCAACACTAATCCTTCTCTGAAGAGAGACAGCTCAGAGAGGGAACTTCTGATAGACTTTTTCTTGCACGTCAGGTCCCATACACTGAAGTTTGATGGAGGCATCTGTGTTTTCTGTGAGATCCTGGAGACTAGAGCTTGATAAGCAGGGTCAGGCCTGGCTCCCACCAAAGAACTGGCTTTTCAGTATTGCAGAGAAATAAAAGAAGGGAAATGATATAGCTGTATATTGAATTGCACAGCTGAAATAGCTGTTTTCAAGAGATTAGCCACCCAGTTACAGTGAGCCGGGGGTCTACATTATAAATTCCTATTTTCAAGTTCCTGTCACTTGTCTGTGAAAATGCACCATTATGAGAATTTGCACACATGGTTTCATCTCACTTAATTTTTTCGCCTTATTTAACCACCAACCAATTCAGCTGTCTCTAAATTATACCAAATGCAATGGAAAAAAGCAGACTGACAGAATTTGCCCATTCTGGATACTGCTTTTGCATTTGTGAATATGAAAAACAATCTGGTAATTGGTTTAAAATAGCTTTACATGTTTTTGAAAATACAATAAAATTCCTTTAAAAATAGTTAATACACAAAAGGTATTTAGGTGCAGAAAGGTCATGGTCTTGGAAAATTCTACTTGCTCTGAGAGCAAAGAACTTTCTGTGATGGCTAAATTATGATTAATCATATTTATTACAGTAGTGCCTAGGGATTAGCCGAGTGGTAGGCACTGTACAAATACAGTGTAATAGACAATCCCTGCCCCCCAAAGAGCTTACAATCTAAAGAGAAAGAATAGACAAAGGATGGGGCAAAGGGATTTAACATGCAAGCAGAGTGATGTCACATCAGTTCAATTATTTATTTGTTTGGGGGGGATGTTTAGAGGCTCAGCTAAATGGAAAGACAGAGGACAGGAGAGCAGAGAAAGGGGGACGGAGCAGGTGAGAAGAGTTGGGAGGAAGGTACAAGGGGCAGGTGTGGGGTAAGGCTAAAGTGAAGATTGGAGGTTGGCGCCAACAGCCAATCAACACAAGGCAGAGACAGTCCAATCAAACTGTAGAGAATATTTCAGTGTCTGTTGGTCACTGCTTAAGCTGCTGCTGTCCCAGCTTCAGTCTCTGTCTGGCTCCTCCCTGCAAATTCTTTCCTAAAGGCCACATGGCTGTGGGGGAAGGGAACCACTGAGAGTCCTTGTCCCCCCAGAGGAAGGGTCTCCCCTACACAGTTTTAGGCCCATAGGTGCTGGGGGAAAGGTTGGCCATGGATAGGTGCCGCATTTTACCTTCTCCAACATTCCCCATGTAGCGGTATGATCTCTCCCTCCCCATCCGTCCTGTTATGTTAATGATTTGTGAGTAAATTTGGTCTCAGCACTGCTATATATTAATTAGTTTGACAGGCTTAAATAGCACATGAGTAGTGACATTTATTATGTAGAGTTGTTTGTCATAATATCCATTTCCACATAAAATTAGGCAGATTTTTTTTCTTTCTCACAATTGAGTGAGCTAGACCAGAGGTGGGCAAACTATGGCCCGCGGACCACATTCGGCCCCCGGGACCATCCTGCCAGGCCCCTGAGCTCCTGGTTGGGGAGGCTAGCCCCCAGCCGCCCCGCCCCTCTCCCTCCCCCCCCCCCCCTCGGAACTGCCACCACACCGCTAGTGCTCTGGCCCGCTGCTCTGAGCAACATGGTAAGGGGACAGGGAGCGGGGGGCAGTCGGCAACAGGGGGGTTGGATAGGGGGTGGGGGGCGGTTTGGGGTGGGGGTCCTAGGAGGGGGCAGTCAAGGGACAAGGAGCAGCGGGGGTTGGATGGGTCGGGAGTTCTGAGGGGGGCAGTCAAGGCACGGGAAGTGGGAGGGGGCGGTTAGGGGGCAGGGGCCAGGCTGTTTGGGGAGGCACAGCCTTCCCTACCTGGCCCTCCATACAGTTTTGCAACCCTGATGTGGCCCTCAGCCAAAAAGTTTGCCCGCCCCTGAGCTAGACTGTAACTGAACAACCTGTTTGGTCAGTTTCCATTGATTAAATGTGTCCTGGTGGTGAGGAGAGAGGAGGAGGAGGAGGCAGCAGGAGTTAATTTATTGAGGTGCAGCTTCAGGGATATTTGGATCCTAATCTCACATTTCTCATGATGGAACACACACAAGAGAATTGCTCTGTTTCGTTTTACTATGCACCAATCTCTCTAAGGACAGTACTTCTGTGATAAAAGCATGGTCTCCACTGGGGAAATATCTAGGAGTGTGTATTGTCTTTGGGAGCTAAAAAACCAAGTTGTGGCAGTCCCTATTCTACTGTTCTATTTTACAGCAGAGTTAATTTTAATAAATGAGTTTTAAATAAAAATATAAACTATTGAAATATCAGCAAACCATTCAAAATAGAAAGAAGGCACATGTTGTGATTGTAAAGTGTGTGATGTTGGCCCTGGTGAGTGCATACTGTGTTTAGTTGGATATTCTTGGGGCCTGAGTGGAATATTTTCCTTGGTTTTATTTACAATAATAGCTAAAGCCTTTCTCAGCTGTTAACTTGATGTTTCAAAACACATGCTAATTTTGTAATATAATTCAAATTGATATAAAAATAACTGGTGTGTTGATATCTGCTGGATAAGGTATTTGAGCTATCTGAGAGGTAAAAGCTAAGCCTTAATATTGTTTAACTTCCAGAAAAACTCATTTTTTTAGATGGAGACAATAAAAATATTGGATCTGTGTGTTGTGTTTTGAAGCTAAATCAAAAGCTTAAAGATATAAAACAATCATTTATTATACATAAGTTGGTTTTTTCATTTTTTGTTTGTTTGTTTTGTTGTTTTTTAGTACCCATCATACCTAAAAATCAGACATGGGTCAAGAATCAAAACTCTGGATCCTAACAGCCATGGCTTTTGGAATTTAGCTTTGGAATCTGGATAAAAATTCTGTTTCAGTCCTGCTTCTGCCACAGACACATTAGATTTTGCTGTTCGTTACATGCTTTTGACTTCTCTGGAGCTCCCTGCCAGCATAAGGATCTGCTTGTGAGCATCACTTTACAGGAGCAGGATCTAAGATAGTTATAAAGCCAAATATTTTTGCGGGGGAGGGTGAGAAGAGGGGAAAAATTCATACATAACAATGTAATACATAATAAAGGTAATATATTTAAGGGTTCTGCTTCAGTACCACAGGAGGTCTCTTAGTAGTTTATCACCAGAATCCCAAGAGGACAGTCCTGTATTTGTTGTTTAAATATTACATAGTATGAAAGAATGTTCCTCTAATAAGGTCTTTTGATCAGCAGAACATTCCTAACCCTCTTTTTTGCAGCTGAAGATGCTTTGGGCAGTGGAGTGGGTGCCATAGAAACAGAAGGTGGGGGAAACAATAGATATAGGGCCAATTTCTGCTGGCATAAATGGGTGAATTTCCATTAGTCAGTGGAACTGAGCTCATTTACATGAGCAGAGCATTTGGCCCGTAGACTTTAAACAAAAAGAAATATCCTTTGTCATCTCTTCATAAGTTCATGTGCTTCCCTAATCGTATAATAATGCCAGAGTTTTGTTGTGTGGTGATCTGAAATACATGGGCGTTAAGCTTTGTGGTCTTCAGCATTCCAATGACTTCAAGAGGAACTTGCTCTCAAAACAGTGAGCAAAGTCTGCTCTCATTTACAGCAGTGTAAATCTGGTTTAATTCCACTAGTATCAGTGAGAGAAACTTTGGCTTGATTTACACTGTGCCCCCTTTATACCACTCTGGCTGTGTTAAAAGTCCTTAAAGTGTGTGTAAATATGCTGTTGGAGACGTGTAAAGGAGCATCAGTGTAAATGTGAAGCAGGCCCAGTTATATTTCAGTGCATTTCACATTTTGGTCTTTATTTGTAATAGTTATGATTGCATTCCAGAAGCCCCCCCTGCCCCCCCACACACGTTCCTTTATGGCACCCACTGCCGTGGAACCTGCATGAGTCACATCCCTAAAATTAATATGTACAATTTCTAAGAATTTCCCTGAGTTCTCAGATCCACTGCTCCCCTCACGATTTAGTGTCTGCAGTCTTCCTCTTCCTTCTCAGCATTGAATAAAAGTATCTGACAGTATAACTGAATAGAAAGACCTTAATCTGTGCTCTGAGGGCTACTAATTCTCAGCTCTGGATAATTGAGAAAGATTATAAAATTTCACAGAAAGGAAATCTCAACTAGGGATGCTGTACCACCAGTAATATAAAATTCAATCCTAGGAACTGAAAGCTGAAACATCGTGGCTTGGTTTCTGAATTTCTTACAGTAGTCAGGATGGCTTATGTATAAGGCTACACTTTTTGTTTTTATTTTTGTTTGTTTTTTGTTGTCACAGGTATTTTTAGTAAAAGTCATGGACAGGTCATGGGCAAGAGACAAATTCACGGCCCATCACCTGTCTCTGACTTTCACTAAAAATATCCCTGACAAAATGGAGAGGTGGGTTCAGCATCCAATCTGGGCTGCTGTAGGGTTCCCGTGCCCCCAGGGTGGCTGGGAGCCCAAGGGGGTCCCCCCCACCATGACCGGACAGCTTCAGAGGGGTTCCCTGCTGTGGCTAGGTAGCTGCAGGTTCCCCCCACCAGGGTGAGGGCTGGGAGCTCTAGCCTTGGGCTGAAAATGTCAGAGGTCAAAGGAATTCACGGATTCCATGACTTCTGTGACCTCCATGACATGATTGAAGCCTTAGTTATGTATTAATGCAAATGAGTTACAACATAGATTCATCAGGTGAAAAGGCTGCTGTTAAGTCACTGTCATTTTAGAAAACAATACAGAAGGAAGGGTGCCGGGGTGAACCTTCCCGCTGTCACCTATTGGCTCATGTGAGACAATGTTTTATCAGAGCAAGGACACAGAAGAGGCCATCCTGTATTTCAGAACCAAAATATAGAAGCAGCTGTGCACTACAGCACCTGTACTAGACTGATGGTGTTTTAAAAAGTCCTTGACAAAGCAAGGAGTCAAATTCCAGTGGTCAGCTAGCACACTGGGAATATTGAAAAACATAAGAATTGGTGGGCAGTGGAGCAAGGATTTCCATGTCTGACACTGAATATGTCCATGCTGCAAGTGATGGTGTGATTGTAGTGTGTGGGTAGGCATACCTGTGCTAGCTTTAATCTAGTTAACACAGTTACTAATAGCAGAGTAGACCTGGCAGCATGGGCTAGCTCCCAATACAAGCCTGTCAGGGTACGTATTCAGGTTGTTAGCCTGCACTGAAGTGCATGCCTCCCTGTCTTCACTACTATTGTTACCTGGCTACCTAGATAACGCTAGTATGGGTATGCCTACCTGTGCCCTAAGAGCCATGTTGGCAAATTGCAAATGAGCACTCCAGCTGATTTGCATATACCCTTATATAATTGTTAAAATGAAAAAATAAATGCACACAACCATAATATTTGCTCTTATTTGCATAAGGATAGGAGCTGCATGAGTTTTGAGTTCATCCCCAAGAGTGAAAATCTACAGTTATCAGTTTTATCCTCATCTACTGGTTATGGAGAGACATTGTCCTGCAATAGGGCTGCATTTCCTGGTTCCTTGGGCCACATTTGTTCTTTGGGCTGCACGTCAGCTCTTGTTTTCTTAGGAGCATCTCACAGTCCTCACTACAGCCGTTAGAAGTGTCTAATCTTGTTTTCATTGAAGTCCATTGGAGTTTTGCCATTGGCTTTAATGGGAGCAGGATCAGGTCATTAGTAAGCTATTAAATCCCCTGACAAATGTTGCTTTTCTGGTGGCAAAGGTTGCAACTTAGGCCCTGATGCTGCAATGAGTTCTGTGTGCACAGACCTCACTGCTAGATTTTAACCTAAGTTTAGTTTCAGGAATAGTGGTTTCCTGTTTTTCCCTCTCCCTCCCGATAACTCAATACCAGAGAAAGGGTTGAATAAGGGAAGACTCCATGTTAGCTGGGCAAACTTAGAATCCCCATAACGGTCAAATTCTTTGGACGGCTTCGGCATGTTTCTGCATATTGCACTCCCTAAAGCTTCTCAGAGGTCATATTCTCCCTATGGAAGAAAACAAATTCCCAGGAATTCTTCTCAGTTACCCAAGTTGCCCAGTGAACAATTGTGCTTGTGTGTAGAAGTATTTACATTGCTATGTATCATTAAAATAAAATTGATGGGTGAAAATAGGTGGATTATCCTGCATTTTTCATTGTACTTTTTAGTATAGTGTCCTGTATTCATTCACTACTTTCAGGTATTCTGGGAAGACATTCATTTTTTTTTCTCCCAGGCAATGTACAGATGCATCTCCTTCTGCAAAAAGGTGATCTCAGTCTTTTTATAACTTCTTCTGTTCTCCACCCTGCTCACTTACTACCTTCTTATCTGAAATCTGTGATGATGAATCATCTTGGCACGCCCCTCACCGTGGTACTTAATTCATTGACGTGGCAAATTGTGATTTGTAATGGGTTTGGGGGAATCAAAACATGGCACCTCAAGGAAGTATATTACTGCTTGCTCAGCACAGATCCAACAGTGTATTGATTTTTTTTTTCTACCTGTGTATGGGTGTGGTGGGTGGAGGGGGTGCACACGCACACACAAGTCTGCCAATAGTCCAGAAGTTGCTCTTCAAGTGTTCTCCAAACCTAAGTACTGCATGATTTCATCTGGATTCAGGGAGCTAAACTAAGAACATTTAGGTCAAAGACCTAATCAAAATATTGACTCATACAAGGAAGCACTGGACTCATACCATGTGCATCTGTGTATTCGCTGCATAGTGGAGAAGGGAAAGGGATGCTTCCACATGTCTTGATGTTGAGTGCTCTGAACATGTGTTCACTAACTCTGGGTTATTGTTGGATATGGTTGGTGCAGGGGTTGGGAGGATTAGTTTAATAGGTCCCTTATCAGCATGGCTGAAGAAAATGGACAATGGTCAGGATTTGAATGTCGTGTTTTCATCCTGGTAGGATTTTGTACTAGTTTTTCAAGTAATCTTTGCCAGTTTACTCGTGGCTTTTAATCCTCATTTTAAATGTATTCAGAACACAAGGCTATTTTAATTTTATCTGCTAGCCTTCTTTAAAAATATTACAAAATGTTATAGAGATAGTTACTTATATGTTAAAGTGTTCTAGAAATGAGAGTGAAAAAAGAAGGTGTTAGGACTTCTAATCCTTCTACGTGTCTAGAATTGTGCACTGCTTTGTGGTTTCCAGTGCTTTGTCCAGCTTTAACTGATTCAAGGGACGGGGCTTCTTGGGAGACTATTCCACAGACTCGTGTCTCACTACCAGGAAAATAACCTTCATATAAAGAAAGAACGTTTAAGGGGAGATGTAGAGAGGGACTCATTGTCTAGAGGATGAAGGATTTCCATGGTGAGGAAAGTGAAAAATAGAGTCCCAACTTCGAAGTGTAACCTCTAAACTTCAGGGACCAGGATGTTCGGAGGATCATAGAAGCAAAAATTGCAATGACAGGAGATGCGTGACAGGAGATGACTAAGGGATGACAAGGATTTTGGAAGAGGCGTTGCCAAGTGGAAGACAAATTTTGGTGACGTTCCAGAGATGATGGCTGGTAGACATGTACAGACAAGGAATATGTGGGAGGAAAATAGTTGGGAGTAAAGGGCGACTCAGAGACTACTGAATTTGGGAGCAAAGTTAGGGGCAGAAAAAGCAGCACTGCAGGCATGGAATGCCAAGCAGAGATACTAGGAGAGGAAATAACACCTGCATGTCCCATTGCTGGTGTCTTATTTTATGTGCATTTAAAGACACGTACTGAGTATAGATTGAAAACTGTTGACTAATGTGGATGTGAGCTGTAAGAATAAGAATGCTCTTAGGTTGTGACCTGGCACATGCTTAGGATAGGCAGTTTATGGCCGTCAGTGTGATACAGCTGGGGAAAGTCTAGGGGATGTAAACATGTGCTTAGGTTCTGTGAAACAGGGCTGTTGTTCATTACTGGAGAAGCACCAATAGGAATCTTGTGCATGCTCACTCCTCAGAGAATCACCTGTATGTAGTCTCTGAGAGATATGGCAAGCCTACAGTTACTCAAGAGCAGACTGTGTAGGATTCACTTCTGTTGGGGAGCAGAGAAGACTTTTTTTTGGCAATGATGATGAGATATGGACATGTAGGAACCTAAAACCACATCTTTGCTATACACAGATAAAGGGGAACAAGTGAATACAAGTACCAGATCCCAGAGTCGAAAGGATTATAAACTGATCCACAAAATAGCCTTCATTACCGAGTTGATATTCCTAATTGATATAAACATGAAATCCTACAGAGTCTCTGGTACTTAAAAGATATGCATCTAAATAATATTTAAATGGATTCTTGCAGTTTTAAGACACACTGGGGTATAATTGTAGTCTGCTTAGTTAAATGAACTGAAACCCCTGATAACAGTACATTACTGCTCCTAAATAAAACCTCTTCAAACACAGGCTTTACCGTGCTTAGTGAAGACAATAAAAAACCCTAGTCCAGTACCGTGAAGTTTGTGCCTAGTTTTTTATTTAGCTAATTTGTCTAGCTGAAAAAAATGGGTCATCATAATTGCTACCACTGCTGCTGTGCTGAAATAAGTCTAATATTGAAGAAGTGATAAAGTACTTCAGTATATAGCCAATCTTTTTTCGGTTTTTAATATTTTATTCTTCAATAAATGGAGTGGAGGGCAGACTGGCATATACAATATACAAATAACAGTACTAAAAGTTATTCCATGCCACTACCAAACAAAAATACTTTGGGTCAGATTTTCTGAAGAGGTCAGCACTTCCATTTAGGCACCCAAATGCAGTGTTAAGATCTTCAAAAGTGCTCAGCACCCAAAAGCTTCCATTGAGGATCTAACCATTTCCATACATCTGCATTCCTAGCTCGGTGTTGATAAGACAAGCAAGGTTTGAAGTGATTGGGATTCAGAATGCCTAGGTTTTGTTCCTGTCTCTGCCACTCATTCAGTGTGGTTTCTGAGACAAGTCACTTAACGTAACCCCTAATTGCTGTCGTTTCTTCACGCATATGTAAGCGGGGGAATAGTCCCGCTCTTGTGGGGAACTTTCCTGGCTTCTTCACTACCCCGGTGAAGTGGGCTAGCGAAAGGATCTGAGTCCTCGCTCCCACTTCCTTTACACAGTGGCCTCCCTGCCCTTGAGGACTCCCCTTCCTCTCTCCTGTCTGGCAGAGTCCTCGTAACCCAACAAGGCTGGGCCCAGGATTCCTGGGGGGCTCGACCCCCAACCCTGCTGTGGTCACCTAGGACAGGGGCTATGGTGTCCCCACTCCAGGGTACTCTGCCTGCACTGGGCACTTCTCTGACCCACTGACCATTACATACAATTTAAAGCAAATGCAAGTTATTTAATCAACAATTAATTTTAAAAAGAATAAGGAGTAATGGGAAAGGTTAAAGGAAACTCATCAACCCGCTCTGTGGGAGGGAACATCACAAACAGTGTCTCTGGAATGTCAGGGCAGTTCACAGTCTGTTCCTTGTAAGACCCAGGCCTCCTTCTCAGGCCCTGGCTGTGCTGCAGGGATGCTGTGGGTTGGACACTTGCTCTGGTGGTGGCTACACGCTCTCAGGCTCTAAGTGGTAGGACCCTTCTTCCCAGTGTCGCCTCCGCCCTGTCGGGGTTACGATCCAAGCCTGGCCTGCAGAGCCTCTTGGCTGAGGCGTCTCCCTGTGCTGGGCCCGCTGCCCAGGGTCCCCCTCGCTCTCACCAGCTGCTCCGGACTGCTGCAGCCCTAGCTCCAGCTCCACTCTGCCTCCAGCTCCCTGGGCTGCTTCTCTGGCCCCTCTGGCTCTGGTTGCTGCAGCTCTGCTCCCAGGCCAGGTCTGCTCTGCAGGCTGCTTCTGTGACTCTGCTCCCAGCACTGACCTGCTTCCTGGGCTGCTTTTCTGGCCCCTCTGGCTCTGGTTGTTGCAGCTCTGCTCCCAGGGCAAGTCTGCTCTCTCTGGGCTGTGCCTCTGGCTTTGGGGCTGCAGCTCTGCTCCCAGGACAGGGGCTGCTTTTCTGGTCCCTCTGGATCTGGCCCAGCTCTGCTCCCCAGCTCAGCTCAGGCCCCTGCTTTCTCCTTAGCTCGGCCCCACTCTCACTGACCCAGGCAATTCCAGCTCACAGGGAAAATGGGACCTTCCTGACTCCCTGATTAGCCTGCCCGCCCTGTCATTCAGGCTGACCTGGAGCATTGGCCTCTCCCCATTGTTCCTGGGGGCTGTCAGTCTCAGGGTCCTGATTCCCCATTGACCCTTCCCCCTTTTTAGTACTGGGAGCTAGCAACTAAAACACCCCCACTGAATGTTAGTAAGGGGGCAACAGTCCCCTTCCACATAAACATTTCATAATACTTACCTCATAGGGGTATTGGGAGAGAGAGAGTCTTTCTATCGCAACTGGAATATATTACCTCTCACCTCCCTCTTTGCTCCCTGAAAAACTTATTCCAAGCAAAGACCCCTTCCCGAGAGAAAGGAGAAGACAGAGGACACCATAACGTCCTCTCAAGACCTTGGTTTTCCAATCTCATTGAGTGGGAGATGCTCAGATACTGTGGTGATGGCATTAGTGCAAAACCATAGGTCGGTCTTGCTTGAAGTTTGTAGAGCACCTCTATAGGTAAAGGTGCTATAGAGGACTGTAGGCATTTGGTTCCACTATATTCACCCTTGTACTGTAATTGTTTCAGTTTTCTTAAAATAGTACGTTTTGTTCTGCCTGCCACACTTTAAACATTGTCTTTTTGCTTCATTGCTGCCAGAAATTTTCAGGCTGAGGTCCAGCCTGCTGAGCTGAAAGACAAAATAGAATACTATTGTTTATATCCTTTGGACAATGACACCCCATTTTTGTAGCAGGGGGGATTTCCTCAGGAACCCTATGCGTAAACCGGTGGACTGTAACCACCAGGCCCCTGATACACAGTTCATGTCTGTCCTCTCAGTTACTGCACTAAAAAGGAGTCTGGCTTGCTTTAGGTTACAGGAAACCATTTCTCCTGCTGCTAAGATTAGATGGGGGACAAATGGATTTCTGCCATATTCAGTTACTCAATATTTTACAAGCAAAGGAAATAATAACGATCAGGGAACCATAGGAGAGAAGGCAGGAATTCAAGGTGCGTAATGCTTTGGATGTGTCTCCCATAGACCCAGAATGCTGAACTCTAGCAGCAATGGTTAAAGTTATGGCAAAGCGTCAGAGTAAACCATTAAAATATATGCCTGCTTGTTTTCCCCAGTCCACCACTGCCTATATTTCCCTGTGTGTATTTATGTGCATACATCAACAGAAATGTCTCCTGAGTGCACACTACACTGTACCACTGGGCACTATAACGAGGACAGCAAATTGCCATAACTAGCCACCAGATTTTTGGGAAAGCAAATCATGTTTTTGTATGCAGCGTGCTAGTAGACGTGCTCTGTGAACAAGATTTTAGGGTGATGACAGACACTCCAGTATTACTTTTATGTAGACTAAAAAGCTATTTACATACAGGGTCTTTACCCAACCACATGAACCTTCATATCTGTCGACAATCGGGGTCATGGATCTAGTGCTGTGGAAAGAGTAGCTGAGCCTGCTGCTGCATCCTCCAACACCATAGCAAGCAGCAGTTATTCATTACTTACTTGTATTACCATAGTGCCTGGGATCCCTAGCCACAGGCCAGGACCCCATTGTGCTAGGTGTTTTACAAACACAGAACAAAAAGACAGTCCCTGCTCCCAAGAGTTTACAATATATTGGATTCTTAGGATCTCATAAACCTTTGAAGATTTTGAAGTATTTTTTCACCAGATCTGAGAGAACTAGGAACCCCAAAGTGGGTAGAGAATTAGTTTACTAGATCCTCAGTTACTATTTAATTCTTGTGTGTGTTTGTAAGTATGCTTATGATATACGTATATACGTATCGTAATATGTGATTGCTTTTTGTGCATATAAGCGCTTTCTCACTCAAACTATGAGCCTGATTGATAAAATATGTGATGGTATAGGGTGCTAAAAAGGTTTTATTACCAGAAGTTGAGGATGACTCCACAAGACATTAGATGCTGTAAATAAAGATTATCTAATTTACTGATAGAAATCTCACTTAGCCAACACTTTACTGTTCATGATTTTGCTAAAGTAATTCATCATTAAAATACAGTAATGGCAAGATAAGAGCAAAATCCTGGATAGCAGTAGAACACTAAAATGCCAGTAGATGGACTTGGCGGTATACAGGACACTGCATGCATATGAAGGCCAGATTATTTGTTGTGAGGACTGGCACATGGGAAGTCTTGTCTAGTGGTTAAAGCAGGAGTCTTGCCTCGTGATTAGAGCCCAGAGCTGAGAGCCATAGGCCAAAGTTGGAGTCAGGAATCAAGCCAAGGGTCAGAGCCAGAGTCAGGAGTCAATAACCTGAGCTATTACAGCCGGGGACAGAAGCTGGACAAGGGAGCGGGGCTGGCGTGAACTGGAGCGGGACCAGACCAGGGCAGGAGCAGAGTGGAACAAGACAAAAGCAAGGCTGGGAGCAAAGCAGGCACAGGAGTAATTACTGAAGCAGTGGGTGTAGGCATTGAGCAGCCAGTGACCTGCAGCTGAGCTTAAATGCAGATCTGTTGGCTCCTTTGAGCGGATCAGGCTGGCTGGTGGCTCAAGCGATGCTGCTGTTGCGCAGCTAGGCTCATTAAGCTACATGAAGGCTGAACTGATTAGCGCCAGGTTCTGCTGACAGAACTCAACCCTGTGGTTCCTGGCATTTGTTAGACAACTGAACTATAAAACTAGTGGAAAAAATAAAAATTACTCCATGTTCTCAAAATAAGACAAACCCTGTATATCTCAGCGATACCACCCAAATACTGTGTGTGTAATTAAATCCTTATTTTGCAGCTATTTTCTGCCAGTTTTTGTTGAAATAGAAACTCTCCCCTAGATTTCTTACAGCAGGATGAGTAATAAATAGGATTCCAGTGGCGCTTGGTTCATTGACTTAATTCATTGTTTTACTGTATTTCATGAGCATATTCTGGGCTAGGGAAATGCCCCTTGCAGATTTTTAGTATTAAAGACAAACCAGGGGATAGACTACACCCTTTTGTAATAACTCATAACTATAAAGATGGAAAAAGTTTTGCTATGTTTTTAATTTGGGCTTTTGCTCTTATATGCCATTAAATCCCATATGCTAGGTGCTTCCAAGTCCAGTCAGTTTTTTGGGCTATGGTGGCCCGCGCGTTATTTTTTATTCTTAAATTTCTTTAAGTTTTTTCTTCAATTCTTAAATTTCTAAAAATTCTTTAAGAATACATTTTTCTTGTGTCTTTACTCGTTTCCTTTAATCTCTTCTGCTGTGATTGCTAGTTCACTCCTGAAGGTGCATGTGCATGTTGGAGAATTTTAGCGCCACATAAAAATATCATATTCTGCAGTGCTGTGTAACCAGTGGGAAAACTGATACAAAGGGTGAGTTTTTAAGTGAACCTTCCATTGATGTTTTGTCTTCGTTGTAAATGTTGTCTACAAAGTGAGATTGGTACTGGTTCCTTCCTCTACTTGAGGAATTCACTCAAGTCTCCTTCATTAGACGTTGGCTCAAGAAATAAGACCACACCATAGCACCTATTATGCTCCATGATCCTGGCCCACCAATAGAAAATGGCTTAAGCAACTTTTTTCATCTTCAAGATTTAGTGAGATGATGTCCCAAGGATACTTTTAGATTATGTGCATGTACATCCTTAATTAGTATTTTTGTTGTTTGTTTCTACTGGAAGCATGTCTAAAGGCCCCATTCAAGACAGGAGCCCCATAATGTTAAACGCTGTGCAAACGCATTGATGCAATTGCTGCCCCAAGAGCTCACAATTTAATTTTGAGGCAAGACTCAGGTGAATGCATTCAGCAAAAGGAAGGGAGAGTGAAGAGGGGTGCAATAATTGGCTTGATGGGTTCCAAACCATCTTAACTTATTCTTTTAAAAAAATGAACAAACCTAATCAGCAGTTCTTGACTAGCTATTATTAATGGGCTGACTTCTTGTAGGCATCACAGCAGACAACAGTCTTGAGTTGGGATTTGAAAGAGCCAGGGGTAGTGGCCTTCCAGATGAACAAGCAAAACATTGGTGCAAGATTGACTTTGTGGGAAGATTTGACTGACTTTTAAGTGTTCTCATATGATGTTGATTTTTAAGATACATGAGCACATGAAAGAGCTGGTTATAATTGGGATAAGTACCCACTTTTTAAGGATGTTAGAAAAATGAATGATTCTGGTAATTCTGATAACAAAGGCTAGGGCTGAACAAGAGTTTAGACAGGACTTTTCAGCTGACTTAGTTTTGACCTAGATGAACATCAGGTTTCCATTACTACACTACGTTGTGCTGCATGCAGAGTGAAAGATCCTAGCAATGTCACTTCAAGATGTTTAGCCTACAAGTAACAAACAGACAACATGCTCAGGGTGGTTCTATAAAGATGCTTTGTTTATATGTTCTTGACAAAGATAGAAGTTCTTTACAACGAATACCGAGGGGGAAAGAGATGATGGAAAGGAACTTTGCTTCCCATTGTCAGTGTTCTCCATGAAGTATTCTTTTTAATATATTTATATAGTAATATAGTGAGGCATCATAAACTACGAGGAGAGAGAATACATGATAATGTGGTTCAGTATAAAGTTTTTAACAGCATGAGTTCAGAATGGTTGCATTACTCTGTCAAAGCCCCTAGTGAAATATATAGGTCATCTCAAATGAATTGTTTTATAACTACACTATCGCACATTCCATATAGGGCACATGTTACAGAAACTATTTTAGGAAAAATGTTGAGATTCTTTTTGTACCTTTGTCTGTAAAGCCAAGTGCCTAAGGGCCCAATTCCAGTAAAATTAATGAAAAATCTCCCTCTGAGTCAATGGGACTTATGTCATGTCCTTTGTCATCCTAACTCCAACTGTACAGGAGCCAAGGGGAAGCCGTGACAATCCTCTAAACATAACCTAAAATAGATTTTCACTATATAAAAATGTCATGACTTTAAAGTCCAATGTTGCAGGCCATTCCAGGACTAGAGGGACAAGTGCTAGGTCCCCACTGGCTGCACCTTTCTGTCTTGGAGAGACAAGATGAGTGAGGGAATATCTTTTATTATCTTTTATCTTCCGTTGGTAAGAGAGACGAGCTTTTGAGCTTACACCGAGCTCTTCTTCTCTCTGTGTCGTCCATCTTAGTAACTGTGAAGATTCAGAAAATAACAGACTTTGAAACTGAGATTGTTAGGGATAAGAGAAGCTGTCTCTGGTGTAGGATGGAATATTGCCTATCCTGAGTCTTGGGGAAAGAAAGAAACACTTCTCTATCAGGTTGTTGGATTTGTTTTTAATGGCAGCTGTTTTGAAGCTGCTCTCAGGCTTGGGATGTCAGTCGTAGTCCCAGTACAAATGGATTGCTGGGCAGAGTGCAGGTGAGTGGAGCAACAGTGTTGTTGTGACGCAGCTCTGCAATATTTTCAGATACATATCATGACCATGTATGTGACATACCATAGCAAAAGCAAATACAAAGCCGTGGGTACAGAGAGAGGCACAGATTAATGGTTCCATTTTGAGAAAAGTTGTCTATTTTAAATAAATTTTGATGTTTTAAAAAAAAAATACAAGAAAGTGGAGCATATTGGCTCTCTCTCTCTCTCCAAATGCACAGAGTCTGTATTCATCTACATATCTCTTTTGCAATGCAGTAGACTATTTGGCCAGTTGCATGGAGAGGCTTGCAGAAGCTGAAATGGGGGCAGCAAAAAGGACAGAAGAAAGGGGAGGAAATGACCTGAGCAAGCAAGTTTAACAAGCGTGTATGAATTCATAAGGGAAATGTTTAAAAGAGATTGATGGGCTGTTTAAAGTTGTCCCAGAAAAGCCTGAACATCCCTGAGTTTTATTATGCGGTGGATAAACTCAGTTGTCCCTGACCCAGGAAGGAGCTCTGTGGTTATAATTCCACACGGAGGAGTGCTGTTGAATAATTTCTGCAGTGTACTCTGAGGAACAAATATGTTTTCCCTTCAGCTTCAATCATGCAGATGTTTTTATTCCACCACTATTTTCGGGAACAGCCCTATTTACTATGGCCCAAATCCTACTCTTTATGTATACACTTCTTACAATATCCAAAACCAAAGGTATTGGGGAAATGCAGGCTAATATGCCACGCATTTTTGGTAGCCTTCCCTGCTGAGAACTAAGTGCCAAAAATAAGCTGCTAATGTTTACCATGCTTTCCACACAGTAGTTCTGTGTTTCAGGCACTGAAATGGATCTGTTTTGTCTTAGGTTGTGAAGATCCAAAGTAGGCCCTTAGCCTGGGCTTGAATGTGAAGCATTTCAGAAGAGGAACTCCCTTTCCTTTCTACCATTTCCACATACTCGTATTTTAACAGGATGACTGGTGTGTCTCTCCTCCCAGTTACTCTTCTATTCCTTGTCTTTTGGCTCAGGCATGGGCTGTGGCCCCATCTGGAGTGGTTATGGAGATGGCAGCTTTTTGAGCAAAAGAACGAGCAGCAGTGTTCAGCAGTTTTTCCATCCTACTCTACTGTGGGCCTGATGCAGACACACGCCTGTCTTGCTAAGCGCTGCAAAGTGCTCACTTAGCATTAAGACTAGCATCATTCTCACCTTTATCAGACTAGGGAGAACCCCTACATGGCTGTTTGAAATCTGTGCTTAAATATACGCTGGAATGAACCTCCCACACAAGCAAGTGACAGGTACACATACACATGGTAACCAGTACATCCATCCTGACATGTAGAAGATCAACTGAAGTGGGGAGGTGTGTGTTAAGGTTGCCACCTTTCTGATTGGTGGTAACTGGACTCCCTAGGCCCTGCCCTTCTCCGCCTCTTCATCCAAGTCTCCCTCCCCGTTGCTCATTCCTCTCCCCCACCCTGTCTCTCGCTGGATTGTCTCCACCTCCCTCCCCCAACTAGCTGGGCTCCCTCTGTTCCAAGGCTGACACTGGAGTTGCTGCAGTCTGACAAGGAGCCTGTCTGCAGGTAGGAGGTGGCCCCACCGAGCAGGGGCTGGCATAGGTTAATGATCCAGCACCTCCCTCTGTCCCACGGTAAGCAGGCTTTTGGCAGGAGCGGTGGAAGGTCCCTAAAAGTGTGGGAGGCTGCCAGTGCCTGAAATGTGGCCCCCCCTTCCTCCCTAGACTCCACTAACAAGCCACCTCTTCCCTCCCAATACCCCTTGCGCAGCCGCCCCCCCCACCCCCCGTTACACGTCCTTACAGTTGGTAAAAGTGGTTTAAAAGTGGGGGAGCCATGGCCTCTGGTCCCACGTTCCAGGGCCCCTGGCTTTTGGTGTCCGGTCAGTACTGGACACTGCCAGATCCCCTTTTCAACTAGACTTTCCAGTTAAAAATGGGACACCTGGCAACCCTACGTGCCGGACCCAGAACCCAAAAAATAGACTGTCCAGGTAAAAGCCAGAGAGGTGGCAACCTGTGTTTGTGTGTAAGTAGACACACATCTATAAAAATTCCTGATACTATTGGATCAAAAATAAGCACAACAATAATAGAATGTAGACTCAAATTACCACTTTTCCCCTCAATGACACCAATTCTGCAAGGTAATTACGCAGGTGGAATTTATCCCCTACTAGGGTTCCATTGAATTCAAGGGTCCTTCTGCTTAGATCCCTCTTCAGGATTGGGCTATAACTTTATTGGTCCTAGTTGTGTAACGTATATTCATCTATATTCTTTCTGTGACTGTTGCCGCTCCCCCCACCATCTGAGGTATCTGACAAAATATGGCTCTTTATGCTGTTAAACATCACGTACAAAGGAAGCTGCCAGCATATTAAACCAACTGATGTTCAGTGACTGATTAATCTTAATTTTATAATAAGTGTCAAATCATTACAATATCCCTTTGTAGTCACTCCATCAGCATGAAACATGGCAGATACTTTTTGGAATTCACATGCATATCACAGCAAATACACTACCATGGAATTCCCAGTGAATCACTGAAGCTGTGTGTTGCCCAAAACTGTTATGCATGTGCATCAAAGGATGGAAATATCGGTACACACTGGATAACCATAGAATGAAAATATTGGACAACTGCTGTTTTCAAGAAATATTTTTATTAATTGTTTGTTTTAGTTTCTGCCCCTTAAAACTATTGGATTATTTACTCTTTTGCATAACAACCAGTGATGGTCTCAGGTAGAATTTGTTTATTAAGTATATTTTACAACCTTTTTACCTGAGAATTGAGCAAAGTATATTTGGGTGAAATATCAATCTCTTGCCATGCTGCTTATGAATTTCTTCCCTTGGGAAGAATATGTGGCAATGGGATTATATAGTTAGAACATGGCAGTTTGCATGACAATCATAGCAAAATTGGTGCTAATCATTTTTTGCAGTAGGGATTCAGTTATCTATCAAGTTTGGAACATAAAAGCTGGAGTGTTTAGGGTGCATAGTTCTGTTTTGTTAAAATGCTAGTGGTGGTAATTTAGCCCAAGAGATTTAAGGAAATGCGTTTCAGTGGGCTACTGGAGAATTTATATATTTTAAACAATGACATTTTAAAAGCTCTATCTTTTTCTTGTAATCACCTGTGGTATTTTAAATGTAGGACCTACATATTTTGAGTATAGAGCATATTTGTAATAAGATGAAGGGCATTTGCAATATACAGTAAATGTAAATTACATGTGCTTTTTTTTTTTTCAATATTATCTATCTCCATGCTATTTGGTGCCTGCTAAATAAATGAAAGTGGCTTTTCAGAAATGATTTAGGCAGTTAGTCGTGCTGTAGATCAGGCCCAAAATATAAGTTTGTGTACAAGGAAAAGAGGGCCTACACAAATTAATATGCTTTCAAGATTTGTTTATTTCTATGACTTTTTTTTAAATTTTAAGCATTCCAATGAAGTGTTGGAAACTGAAAACAAAAGCCTAATGCAAGTATGTAAAAGTCAGAAAACGAAAACAACTGTGATCAAAGGTAAAACTAACCAGAGTAGATTCACGGTCCTAGCTGAATAAAATAGAAAGGATAAACAGCATGCTTGCTTTAACAAAAATAAATTTTGGTTTTAAATAGTCTTTAAACGTGATTTATAAGCATGCTGTTAACAGTAGGAGTTTTAAAAAATCTTGTCTTGGACAATTTCCTTGGCTTTTTCATCTGGAAAATGGTGACTAGAAGTTACCTATCTCACAGGCTGAGTGGCGAGTCTTTATCTTAATATTTATAAAGCGCTTTGGAAGGAAGACACAATACAAATGCAAAGCATATAATTATTATTTTATTGAATAGTTAAGTTGGAAAAGTTAGTGGATATAATGTAATGAGTAGTCAAGCAACATACAGGATCTCAAACAGGTTATCTTCTGGTTAGTACTACCTGTGATTTGGTGATGCCTAAAATGGATACAATCTTTAGTAACAATGGTTTTGAAAAAGGCATTTTCTGTCTCCATTTTCATCATGATTTTTAATAGGACTTAAAAAATGAAGGTGTGCAGTAGAGATAAATAGTATGTATTAACTTCCATCCATGGAAGAAAACTTGAATGAACATAAAAGAAACGTATAATCCCTTGCAGAATGTTGACAATATTTGTGTAACCTGTAACATGAGTGGAAGCAGCTGAGTGTGAAATGTTTGCTGTCTTTGGCCTGTATTGATTTATACAGCTGTGTTGTTTCTTATACAACAGAGAGACTCTCCAGCTGCCCCCACCCAAAAATCATAAAATAAATACTCCAGTATTGGATAAAAATGATTTGATGAACATCGTCCTTCCCAAGTTCCTGGAAACTCTGGAATTTAAGTGCATGAATTTGGAGGGTATAATCTGTCTCAATTTGAGATTACATGAGCAGAGCTCTATCCCCATGGCTGGCCATGGTGTCCTATGCTACTGGAAAAGTCAGTAACCTCCAGGTCTGTTAACTCAGTGGAAGTTGTTCCAATGGTATAATGTTCCAACACCCTGTCCCAGGCTCTGTAATCTGCCAATGCTTCTCTTCTAACAGCCTGCTTTGTTTCCTCCATCCACTTCCAAATTCATGCTGTCTTTCACACAGGTCTTGTCTTCTTCATTGCAGAGGTAACTCTCATTATACCTGCTATGTTGTTCAGGTTTGTGTGTGTGGACAGAACTTGGGTTTGAACTCGAATGCAATGTTGCTTTTAACTCAAATTAGCTGGCACATCAAGAGTATGTGCTAAATCAAAGCTTTGGCCTAACTCATCCACTGCTAATACAGTTTCTCTGTACAGTAATCCAGTTACTCTGTGCAGCTTGAGTCTCATTTCTCAGAGTGGCTGCTCTCACCCTTGGTAGGCTAACTTGGGAGGAGTTGACTCAAGGGTACATGTCTCTTCAGTGAAGACATAGCCACAGATCTCCAAGCTTGAAACCATCTCTGTTAATATAAGACAAACCTGTCCTGCTTCCTTTAAAAAAGCTTCTGCTGCCTGTCTGTTCCAGGAAGTATATAATGAGCACTTGTAATTCTTTGTTTGACATGCTTCACCTGTTGTACAGAACCATTAGTGTACAATGATGCTTTCCAAATAAAAATCTTGTGCTGGTAATGCTGCATGAACTTCTCCTGGGAAGTTGTATGGGTGGAGTTCTAGAGTAAGCCTGTTCCATGTTGCTTGTCTAATTGTAATTTAGCTTGCGATAAAGCCATATTCCTTTTTATAGCTAAGCAAAATTTCAAGTATTAAATTTGGATTTAGAGTACTTTTGGCAATTTCAGATTCACTTATTTTAAAAAAATCACTTCTCTACTTTGTAACTTTGTCTCTGTTAAATAATTCTGTTTAGAGAAAAACGTGATATTGTAAATTTTAGTTTTACAAAAGTAATTTCCCCTCTTGCTCATCTGCGATAATTGTTTTCAACTTGCTCCTCAACTCTTAGGTACTCCGAGCGCACCAGGAAATGAATAGAAACCGGTTGTACCAGGCAAGAAACTCCACGCTAGAGTTTACCTGTAACACTCAGAGCTGATAAATGCATTAATCCTTCCAGAGAAAAAATCCGCTTTCAAATCGCCCTTTCCCATTTGAAACTAGCGCAAACTATCAGCAAGAATGCAACATGCATGTGACAATTAAACAGGCAAATCTCAGTTTTGCCTGTGGTACTGTTAGGTTTCCAGTGACTCCCCTGCAGTGTGGAACTGGCAACCATAATTGCATGCCTGAACCTACAAAGGGTGGCTCTTTGTGTCTGTGTGCGTGGGATCACACGAGTAGAATCAATCAGGTATCTGACAATGCTGAAAGGAATATCTGGTTACACAAGCAGATGTACTGAGCTTGCAGCACAGGTGGAGGCTGGAGTTTTCTCATACAACTTGTTCCAGAGTGACTAATTGCATGAAACAACTGGAAGAAAAACCTTCCAGTGCATGCTTGTGCAGTCTAATTGCTAGCCAGTCAGCATGGCTGCTGCTACAGAAGAGGATGGGTATGGCTAGTGTGACCAGACCGCAAATGTGAAAAATCGGGACGGGGTGGAGGGTAATAGGAGCCTATGTGAGAAAAAGACCCAAAAATCGGGACTGTCCCTATAAAATCGGGACATCTGGTCACCCTAGATATGGCTGGCATCCTCTCGTGCCTACCTCATTTTAATCACAAAGTTACTTATATTCCATACAAATGTGGTGTCCCCTTACTTCTGTTGAAAATTATTCACCAGAAATAAAGAATCATGAAACTAAGGTTATAGAAAGTTACTGATGTGAAGGGAATGAATCTCTCCGCATTTAAGCTTTCCTGCATGAATAATTTTTGTCTTTTATCGCAGAAAGTCCCATGTTTGGGCCTTGGCAGGCTGAGGAGTATGGTGGATGGGAGTTATACAGTTATTTTAAGTGCTGATGTGACTGCTTCAACAAGTGGCATGTAGGAGATTTTTCTGTATGTGCCACACATCATTTTGAGGAAGTGTACACTACTCTGAGTTTATTGTAACGTGAAAAGTACAAAACTTTCAGGGAAACTGTGTTCGGAGTTTAGTATGTGGAAAAGTACCAGTGTAAGTAGATCCTGTGTTTTAGAATCCTAGGTATGATACTAGACTGTTTTCATTGACCATCTGGAAATCTGATCTCAAAATATAGGGTCCTGCCTTTTCTTCCTAAGCAAGAAGATGGACTAGACAGCTAAATAGGTCTTGTTCAAATTTCTGTGGTTATAGTAAGATGTGGCTCATGAATGTAGGCCTCCTTGCTATAATCTTGCTTTCTCTGTTGTTTAAACATCTGCATTGCTACTTGTATATATAATTATTTTAAAAGATTGTTTCTTGATCATTTTTTATCCAAACATTCAAGAAACAATTTTTTTTAAAAATATATAAAAGTCGCAGTTCTGATATTTAATAAGAACTATGTAGATATTTTTGCCTAAATAATAAACATTTTAGAAGAAGTATGGACAGTGCAATGGAGACACTTTAATAGAACTGAGACAGCAAAATTACACTGAGATAATAAAAACAGATTTACAGTCAATCAATTCAGAACATGAAAAGTATTTTCTTCTGCTCCTCCTGCACGCACAAAGAACAAGCTCAAAATCATATGTTCCATTTTTTAAGGATCTGTACAATAATACACATGTTAATATAATACAAAAAACAGAAAAAATACAGTATGCTACATGCATTGGTTTATAAGCTAGGATAGGTGTAATTTTATTTCTGTTGTCAGTTCTATGTTCATTGCTGCAAAACAACTGCTTGGTTTTCCTCCCCTTTACATTCATGTTACAAACAAATTGAGTTTGAAATGGGTTCTATATTTCATTTCAACAATGCAGCCTAGTTCCAAACCTCTACATTGTTTGATTTTAAAGGCATATATTAATATTCTATATTGGCTTCAATGGGCAAATAACTAATCTATAGGAACCTTGCTAACCCATCCCGTTGGAATGACAATTGTCATTGGAATGACAGTATTTGGCCAGTGGATAGGGCATTTAGGAATCAAGAGACCTATATTCTGTTTCTACTTCTGATACTGGCTTCTCTTTGTGACTTTGAGCAAAGTTGGATGGCTAAAGTTAGGCACCCAAATCAGCATCTCTGAATATTGAGCTGGTATTAGTTGCTTAAATATCGATTAGGGCACCTGATTTAATTGTGAATTTTGCCCTTCACAACTCAGAGTAATACTCTTTCTTTGGTAAAGATATTTTAGATCCACTTTCTGTAAAGCAACTTATATTAATGTTAGGTGTCATTATGTATTAATATTGACTATTTCAACCTGAATTCTTATGCTCATCAATTAAGACACTAGTAAAATGCTCTGTACTCTTAATAAATTCACCTTCCACACAATATTAGACCCCGTATTTTAGTATCGCATAAAACATAGTTCTTCCTTCTGGTTTTTTTCCCCTGAGAGGATCTTTGCTGTTTTTCCAGTGTTTCATATTTTCCAAATATGGTTTTCACACCATAAAGAAAGGCAATTATCATTTTTATAATGATCTGATGCTTTGTGGCTGTGAAAAAGTCCAATGTCTGATAAGTTAGAATTTTAATTTCATCTCACCCTAGAGATGCAGTATTGATGAAATCGTGTCAGAGCGAGGCAGCAGGACTCCCCTCTGAAATATCTTGTGGATTAACACTAGATTGTTATTTCCAGCTTTATTGATTTTCATAGCAGAAGTTAAAAAATGTTTTAAGGAGAATGGGTCATGTTGGCTGTGCTCTCTGTCCTTTTCTAACATCTAAATTCTGATACAATGGTCAACTAGTAGTGTCCTTATGGGTGACAGAAACTTGCCTGTTAATGACAGGTTTCAGAGTAGCAGCCATGTTAGTCTGTATTCGCAAAAAGAAAAGGAGTACGTGTGGCACCTTAGAGAGACTAACAAATTTATTTGAGCATAAGCTTTCGTGAGCTACAGCTCACTTCATCAGACCCATCCGATGAAGTGAGCTGTAGCTCACGAAAGCTTATGCTCAAATAAATTTGTTAGTCTCTCTAAGGTGCCACACGTACTCCTTTTCTTTTTGCCTGTTAATGATGGTTGTACTGGGACAATTTGCAGTCTTGCTCATTGTGCTTGTAAGTGAAGAGTATGATGATTGAAGTGTTGTTGTTTACTATTGTCAGAGACAACAGAGCCACTCCCAGCAAATAATGGTATATGCAGTGAAGGAAATGTTCTCAATTGGGACCGCTGGGTTAGGCTGAAGGCTGGTGGTGGGATGAGTGGCTGGGTGCCTAAGACACCTAAGTGAGCTTGGATATGTGTTGGAGTGCCTGGTGTAGCAAGGAATGGACTGGAGTAGTAGTTTCTTGGGCGTCATTATTTCCCTGCCAGGTGTTGCTGTCGTCTGTATGACCTAGACACTTGCATGGCCCCCTTCTCACAGTATGTGAACACCCACACCCTGTGCTCACCAGCTGCTCTTCTGGTTGCCACCCTGCAGGGAGAGCAGGAGTGGCCTGCAGAGAAGGTGCAGCAACCCCCATTGCCCAGAAGAGGAACTATAAGGAAATCCCTGCTGGATATGGGTTATTCCAACAAAGGGGTTGGGAATCCATGAAAGGGGGCTTCAGGAATGAATGTGATGCCAAAGGTATGCCCCTTAGCTGCCATAATGTCAGCTTTTGTCCATTCCACATCAGTAATATAATAGAAAACACTCACTCTAAAGAAGCAAGCCACAGCCCTGAGCAATGACAATTTCAGTAAATTTTATATTAATAAGATGGCCTGATAATTCCATTTCATGTGTAATCACCGTGCTTACTTTTCAAATCTGACGTTTTTTAACTTTGATTAAGCTTTTGTTTTCATTGTGTCTTCTCCATAGGACGGGTCATTGGGTAACATTGATGACCTGGCACAGCAGTACGCAGATTACTATAACACCTGTTTTACTGATGTGTGTGAGAGGATGGAGGAGCTGCGCAAACGGAGGGTTTCTCAAGACCTTGATATGGTAAGTGGAGCAGCTACAACTTTCCATCCCAGGCATTTCTTGCATACGCTACTGATGGAATACTCAGCATTGCAGCTCAGGGAAATAGGGCTGAGAGCGCACACGGGTGCCCACAGACGAACACTTCCAAGCTGAAGGTCTTAATTATTTTTGTGGGAAATAGTGGGATTGGTCTATTGATATTATTCATTAGGTTGCAGATTGCATTAGCTTATTACTGGTATCTTTTTGCTTACACAGATTTCCTTACAGAAGTTGACTGAGATGGAAGAAAATGCTTGCTTTAATATGAGAGAAATTAGTTATTTCTTTGCTCAAGGATGTTTTCAGTATGGTTATTAGGAAATATAACTTCGTTTCTAAACCCTATATTATATTATTTTAAAACGTAGCTCCTCACAACTGTAAAATGTTGTCTTTTATTCAGGTCTCCCAAACTGAAGCAGTCTGTACACAGATACTGGTCCTGCATTAGGATACAGTAGAGTCCCAGAGAAGTTAGTCTGTCTCTTCAGAAGCATATAGTTCCACACTAGCTGAAACGGATGTAGGCATGGACCACAGTTGTCAGAGTGCTTTTGTGTTTTTATTGTAAAGAAAATCTTTTTCTCAAAAGAGCCCATTCTAAAATTTAAGTGAGATTCTTTCGTTGTTTGGCAATTGCTAATTGTTTCCTCTTTTCTTTTGTTTACATTAGTTAGCCTGATTGCTGAACAAATACCTATGTGGAATGTACAGTAAATATTATTACTTATAATACTTTTTCATTATAAAGGTTTTTTTTATAGGTTTTCAGAGTATCAGTAAGAATCCTTCTATTGTATAGAAACATGTTCAGGTCTTAAAATTTCACAGAATGTTGGGATCACTTCAGTAATGTTTCTTAACCTTGGACCTTGGCTTTTTTAATTTTGTCATGATAATGTTTGAGTAATAAATGTAGGAACCAATAAACCAAAGTAGTTCGCAAAGACACAGAGCTTACATACCATGAGCAGTGAAGTCAATCACTGTTAGTTCATAACAGCTGTGATGTCTTATAGTACATATCAAAGACATAGGAGTATATGCTGTCACATTAATACTTTACACCTCTATAGTGCCATCTACCCAGAGATCTCAAAGGGCCTTTCAGACAAAACTACTATGCAGTGGAGCATCCCTATTTTGTACAGGTAAACTGAGGTGCAGATGACTTGCTGTTGATTCACAAGCCAGTGGCAAAGCCAAGAATAGACTCGGGTCACTTGACTCTCACTCCTGTACTTTCACTGCAAGACCATTCACCCCTTCAGATAGTCCAATATTGTGAAACACCTAACATGCAGAGGAGGCTTGTGAGCCTCCTGAATTTGGTTTGTAGACTTTTGGATGCATGTATTTACTGTCTTAATAGCACAGAGAAGCAGAATACTACCATCTTTCCCTTCCCCACCTCCCCGCCCCACCTCCACCTGATCCATAGTATAGACAGCCAAGTGACTCTGGGAGCAATTAGTGACTTTCTGTTGCTGCAGCAGTTGTGGTTTATGAGATGGACCACATAGGGCTGCTTTCTTTCTTTGAGTCCAGCAGCCCTGCCACATAAAAAACTCTCATTGACTTCAGTGGGAGTTGTGCAAATGGAAGAGCTTCAGAATCCGGCCATAAGAAAATAACCTCCTGTGCTCAACTGAAGTTAGTTAATCCTTCTTGATTTATTTTTTTAAATGGAAACAATATTTCATTTTTAGCATGATTACCATGGTGTAACAAATTAAAAACTGTGAAGAAAAAGCTTTCATGCTGAAGTTTTGAATGTTTAAGATTTGCATGCAACTCTGTTGCGGGGGGCTCCGTATGGAACATTCCACAGCGTGCAAACAGCGGAGCCTTCTGCATGAATAAGTGAATGGAACAGTTTAGCGGTTCAATCTAATCGCGAGATACCATGCTGTCTTCCAAACTGCCTTAGTGACTATTCCAGATAAGCTTTGACAGTTATAAAATCTCCTTCCTGGCACTCAGGAATTTTGGAAGGCAGCTTCTGTGCTGGGTAACGAAGCATGCGTTCTGGCTGGAGAGAACTCCCTTCCATTTAGACAGATGGGCCTAATTTGGCTCTCTTCATTCCAGAGCTCCAGAAAGCAGTCTGGGGAAAGCCATCTGAGCTTAATTAGCTCACATCAAAGATGCAGAACTTCGTGGTGGGTTAAAAAGATATGAGCTAATGCAAGTCAGATCTGTGAGTGATTTCACCAGCTGTTGCTTTCAAAGGGAAGTTAGTCTGAAAAGTGGCTGTGCAAAAATGGCATCTTTCAGTGGCTTCTGCGTCAAATGTGCTCACTTTATGAATAAAAAGGATAACTTTTTTTGAACTGTTAGCCCTACGAGCTAGGTAGAGAGAGCCTAGTGGTTGAAAATCAAATTTAATGTTACATCCATTCTCAGTACAATGATAAAAGTTTTTGGGACATCAGCTAGCCATTCTGTTGATAATGCACTCTTCCACAGCTATGTTGTCCCAGCAGTGCTGACAGCAGCAAAATTTTTGTGGTTGCAAACTTTACTTGCAGGGTACATGAGGAGCAGGTGAGGGTCATGTCAGTAATACATTGTTGATTAATAGATTAATATTACTATCTACAACTCTGCTTTAAGCTTGGAGTTGATTTAAATTGAAGAGCAGATGAAAGTGGCTTGAGGAGCACCCAGAAAACAGGAGAAATAGTGTCCCATTCATTTTTGTCTGAGATTTTAACCACAGCTTGCTGCTGAATTTTCTTTTAGGGCTGTTTTAGCCTGCCACTGTACTACAAAAGCTATTCTTATTAAGTAGGGGGTTGCACATGTCATAACCTGTGTAGGCTAAGCTTAGTGCAAGTTATTGTTAATAATGTATGTTCCAGAAGCACCCAAAGGCTCCTGTCAGGACTAGGACCTCACTGTGCTGAGTGTTCTTATAAATGCAGATGATCTGTCACAGTGATCTTATAATTTAAAATACAAAGGGTGGGGATGGAGATCTAACATACAGGTAAATGAAGATGGCACAGTTTTGTTAGTTATGTATAGATCCTAGTGACTTGTTCAGATGAAAGTCATTGTCTTTTGAAGTCCAGTCACTGAAGGGAAGAAATCCGAAAGGATGGACTCTTTACTGGTGCTGCCCTATATACTGAGAGTTTTAATTTTCTGGGGAGAAAGTTTTGATATCTTAGTTCTAAATTTTGCTCTGTAATCAGCTCTCCAGCCATGCCTATCAGACCATGTCCATTTTGATCTGGATGTCCTGCTCCAGTTTGGAACAAAAAGCACACAGCGAAATTGTTCTGGAGAACAGTATATCTTGCATCAACAGAGCGGTGGCTGCAGATGGATGGCGGCTGCAGATAGATGGAAAGCAGCGTTCTATAAACAAGGATTATTGTTCCAAACTGTAATGTTATCAAGGCTTTTTAGTTGGTCCCTAACCACAATAACTGTATTTTGCATTTGGATTTTTGCCTTTGTTTTTATAATGGCGAATATGCTGGGTTTTGGGGCATTAGTGTTTGTGAACAGCAAGGGAGTTACCCACGTTTGCAAACATTTGGCCTGTTCCTGCACACCATGTGTTTTCTTGGCTGGGGAAAACTGCAGACAGAATAGATTGTGGCTTTTCAAGCCTGTAATGGATGGATCACTGGTAATATTCAACTGGACATCTGTTAAAATGGAGTTATGGACAGAAAAATGACTCTGAAAATGGCACCTTGTTACTGCTCATATCTGTTTCCCCTGAGTCTTTGGAGATGTATCTGCTCAGTTTACTGACATAAACAAGTTTGTAGTGCTGTCAGCAGGGCACCACAGAAATGATATAGCTGTGAAAGAGCATACATTGTCATCCATCACCGACAATCACCAGCTAAGTTCTGATTCCAGGATCTCTATTGTGGCTGATGATCTGTAAGGCAAAGAAAATACAGCTTGAGATTCAGATAGATTGAGTTTGTGCTTGTCACCTGCAAATGAGAAAAATGTTTGGACTTGTAAGCTGCTCAAATTAAAGACGGATGTCATTGAGAAGCAATAAATAAGGAACACAGATATGCCACTTTCGTTTTTCCTTTTTAATAATCTCTTATAAATATTTTCATATGGATATCCAGTATCTTTTAATATATACATTGTAAATCCACCCTCCTAATCCCTTATGTTCTTAAAGTGAGTGTGTGTGTGTATATATATATTATATATACACACATACACACACACACGCGTGCGCGCATGTATAATGTCAGAAAATACAAATGAACACAAAACAAAACCTTTTTTCACCACCAGCACACTTAGGGTATGTAATCTTTGTATGCCACTGTGACTATGTGCATAGTTCTGAAAGGTGCTGGGCACCAATTGTTGGTTCACAAATTCTGTGTGCAGCGAGGAAAAGTGGGGGAAGATGGCACAAATAGGTCAATTCATTAGCTTTCACCTCTGGAGAGATGGATTTAGATCACATGGGAAATGAGATCATCCACTCTCTAGTGAATGTTTGGCCATATCACAGAACTACCATACTGGTTGTTGATGAGGCTAATTGAGCTAGTCTTTGCACAAGAGATACCCAGATTAGAATGGCCATGTATGTTGTAGGCCACAATTGATGTGTATTTAGGGAACTGTGTGTGTTAAAGTACCTACCTGCATTATACCCAGTTCCGGGTGAAAGTAACTTAAAGGACTTACCGGTACACCAGAGTTCTGGGTGGGGGTGGGGCCTTTAAATCCGTGGGCCTTTTAAATCCCTGCCGGAGCAGTAGCTGCGGTAGCAGTGGCTTGAGCCCCGGGCCCTTTAAATTGCCTCCAGAGCCCCGCTGCCGGAGCCCTGGGCCCTTACCATGGGGTTCTGACTGCGATTTAAAGGGCCAGGGGCTCTGCTGTGGTAGTGGCAGCCAGGAGCCCCAGGCCCTTTAAATCACCGCCCGATCCCCGCTCCCGGCCACCGCCACTACTCTGGGGCTCCAGCAGCAGGGCTCTGACCACAATTTAAAGGGTCTGGGGCTCTGGCTGCTGCTGGGAGCCCCGAGACCTTTAAATCGCCGGCCTGGGGAAGCTGCCGCCTGCTGGTACAGTCGGCGATGGACTGGACCGTCTGTCTTTCACCTCTGCCCAGTTCTGTTTGTTTCTGCTGTTCACATATATTAAATTCAGTGTCTCCTAAAGTAGATGGGTGTTTCTTACCACGAAACTGGTTGTCTCTGCTCTTCAAATTCAGGATTATCTTTTTTTCTTTGGTTAGTACTGTTGGGATGCTTCCATTTCACTGGAACAGGATTCACTGTTTTGTTTTGTCTTGTTTCCTGCACTGGGCTCCCCAAAATATAAACAACATTTGGGTTTGTTTAAAAAAAAATGTAGAGAACAGAAGACGAACTCTGTACAGAACACGCAGATAAAACCTTCATAAGTGTGGAGAGTTTGCAAGCCTTATTAGTCAGACACACACACATGAAGCAGAAGTAGTGGAACACCTGAACTTCTAAAGAATTTATTTGCTGCAAACTAGTTCAAAAATGGTTTGTGCCTGTATATGATGGATGTAATGTGGATTTAATGTATTGGCAGCCCCAGGCACACAACTTCTTAGGCTTTATCTACACTAGTAAAATTCATGAGCATTTTTCTTCACCAGTAGGAGGAACAATGGAAGCTGTAGACAGGGAGCCAAGCATTTTTAGCATTATGCCATCTGACTGCACTTGGGCTCTGCTTCAACATTAAGCACATGCCTGACTTTAAGCATGGGAATAAAGCAAGGCATGTATTTAAGTACCATGCTGAACCAGAGCCTAAGATAAAAGGGTGGTAAAAACACCTGCACTTTCTCTATGCTAGCACCACCATTGCTACCTCTGCTGGAGCTGAACCAATGCAGGGGGAAAAAAACCTGATCAATCCTACCTTAGAATCCTATTAAAACTCCTTAAGCAAAACACATCTATTTTGCAGGCAAAATGAGATGGCTGTACAGGCTGGAAATTTGGCAGATGTGGAGTAATGGTTATTTTGGGGACCTTAACTACACATTTCCATACATTTATATTTGTGGGGGTTTTTTGTTTTGTTTTTTTGAAGTATAACCTCAGTTTGGCATTTCCAGGTTTTCTAGCATTTGCATTTTTTTGACATCCCCAAAAGGGATGGTTCTCTTTAGTGACTGGTAGATACTTAGTCTTAACTCTCCTTTACTCAAGTCTCTCCTCCCCCTCCCCCATTTTGTTTAATATGTGGTGTAAATAGGTAGCTCACATTTATCAAATATTATTTAGTAATTATGGTAACAGAATCCCTCCAGATATGTAAGCCGGTTTGTCTACTAGTTTCAATCTTATAGCACCATCTCTAGTGATTTTCTTGTTTTTTTTAAATTCAGCAGGACTTCTACTTTGAACCAAAATGAATTGAATTTGTTCTCACTGTGCTGTTTGGCCTTAGAAAGGTTGCATATCTGCTGGCACCGGCAAACTGGATTTTTATTAACTCTGTGATCTAATCTAATCAGAACCTGAGGACTTGATAGAGAAAAAACTTGGGTTTGGTGACTTCAATTCCTTCTGTGTCCCGTCCCCCATGTAGGAGATAACAAAAAGGAAACAATCATGTTACCCAATGTAAAAATGGCAGGTAAATTTCATTACGGGAATAAAACCACTTTTGTAAAAATAAGAAACAACAACAAAATAAATACAAAATAAACAAGCAGACAGGAAGACATCTCTTTAAAATAACTATCCAAACCTACAACAAACACGCTTTTTGTGGTATGCAGCTGGGTTTATTTCTCATTTGCATATGATTAGAAGAATTCCAAAACGCCAGTCAGATTGACACTAATCTGAGAAAGATAGCAAATGCAAGCGGGCGCCACAGAGGGGGGGAGGGGGGTAAGAGAGCTTCCAGAATGCTGTGGAGTTATTCATCAGCATCTCGGAACACTGTGCAATGTACCAATGTTTTTCAGACAGCTACTACTTGTGAGTAGGTGGCCCCAGCTGCAGGAAAAGATGGGTTAGTACTGATGACTTGCTAGATACAGTGGTTGCATTTATAAAGTGGCTACGTGGAGGAGTAGGGTCTAATAAAATGGCAGCCAATATTTACTTAAAATGTGCATTTGATGGTTCAGTGTCTGAGATTTCTTAGTGGTTTTGTAATCAGTTTGGGCCAAAGTCTGATATCCTTGTTGAACAGAGTGCTGCTAGACTAGAGGAAGAGTATCAGAATCTGGTCTAAGATGAAGGTGCTAAAACAAAGAATGGAATCTCCTAGGAAAATGTAATCCCTCGCCAGCACATCCATGCTTTTCCCTTCCTTTGTAACAATGTGTTGTTGTGTTTTTTTTTTTAAAGTTAAATACAACTCTGTTAGCAGATTCCTTCTTTCACCCCGGGAGTTGTTGCTCAAACACTTCAGTCAATGTATCCACATATGTTGACTCTGACCTACAATAGAGATTCAAAATGTCAGCCCAGCCCCGCACTTGCTTCTGTGTTTCCTAAGCTTCTGAATAAATTAGCAAAGCCTCTGATCCTTGAGGAATAATAAAGATGTTGTTTTAGATAAATGTTCAGAACTCACTCCGGTATTCAAAATGTGTAGCTGTAGCACCAGTATCAGCCTTGTGGGTCACCCAAGAAATGTACGGATCCTCCTCGAGAGTGTGTTCTGAAACAAATTAGAACCACATTGTGAATATTTGTGAACATCTGGATATGTTTCCCCCCCACCCAGCAGATTTGTCCCTCCAATAAAGCTGCCCAGAGGGAGAGAGACTTCCATCTGTGAACTCAAGGAGATTGGTTTCTCTTTTGCCTCTGTCCCTTCTCTTCTTTGAGATATAGATTCTGATGTTGCACAGTTACACTCCTTTGATCTCTTGATCTTTTATAGCATTGTGTAAATCCTTTATTTTTGGCAATGTCGTCTGAAGCAGACACAGACAGTTCCGTATCAAACAAGGTAGTTTGTGATTGTAGGGAGATAGAAGTTAGTTTGGAGAGACTGATCAGTAACCAAAGTCGTCATGCAATCTTTGCATTCCCCAAGATAAAAAAATGAATGACTATCAACTAAGACCCCCGCTCCCCTATTATTTATACTATAATAAGTTTTGCATCTTACATAAGGAAGCAAAGCAATGTGAGATTACTATGGCCGGTAGGTCCCTACCTCTTAATTTTTGGTTATTAAAGTAAATTGGGTTATGGAAGTAATGACATATATTATATACATATATGTGAATATGAACTGGCAATACTTTGCAAAAGGATTGAATTTCATCATTTTAGCAAAAGGATTAATTGATAGAACTTCCGGTATTGCTGGGCATGACAGGCAAAATGAGGTGGGGATTTAGAATAAATTCTTTCCTAATGGTAAATCTCGCAGCAGCAACACTTGGAATGTGAGACTGCCCCCATTAAAAACGCTGGTTAATAATAATCGCTTTAAATCTGTCTGCTACCTGTTGTTGCAGAATTCCTTGAAGAGACGACTGTAATCAGTTGGTTTAGGTCTATATGGGGAGTTAAGCTAAAGACTTAGATAAAGCAGGAACAAGAAATCAAAGAGAAGAAGAATCAAATTAGAGAAGCTTTGTCCAAGACAAATTAAGGTGATAAGAAAACAATAAGTGGAAGAACTTTTTTCTGAGTGATAGATAGAGAACTGACTGAAAGTTTTGTCTGTCTGTCTCTCTCTCTCTCTCTCTCTCTCTGTTTATGTATGTGCTCATGTGTCCCCCCTCACCATAGTATCTGAGCTGATACAGTCCTGCTTCACAGCAGCCTTTGAGAGAAAAGCTAGCTTAAAGCTGTACGGCATGTGAGAGCCACTGCAAAGTCATGTAAGTGAGGGGCAGAAAAGAATTTGAGCATTGGAAGTCATATGTTCATATTAAGTTCATATGTTTCATATTATCAACCATACCAAAATAATTGAAGGCCAAGTAATTAGAGCCTTTAGTTGCTAGCCTACAAGAAATCTATCAAAATATTTTTATTTAATCTTTGTATAGCATGTTCGATCTTCAAAGCACTTTACAAACATTAATTAAGTTACCAGCCCTAAAGGGTGTGATGAAAGTTAAGTGCCATTGTCCCTGGTGTGTGTGTGTGGTTTTTTTTGTGGGTTTTTTTTTTTTTAAACAGATGGGTAAATTAAGGCCTCATCTGCTCTTGGATTTCAACCACTGGTGAAGCTGTATCCATGGAAATTTCACTAGTTTAGCCACAGTTTTCATCACGGTACCACAATAATGACACAATTTTAAATTCAGAGCAACTAGGTTACAAACAATGAAGTTAGTCTGTATTTAAACCGGTGTAACGAAGAGCAGACTTTGGCTACAGGAGTTAATTATCTTGTCCAAGGACAGTGAGTCAGAGCTAGGAAAAGAATTTGGCATATGACTAGATTAGTCACGGGGTGTGAATGCAACTCGTGTAGACGTATTCAGCCTGGCTCTCGTCTAGCTAGCTCGGGTAACGGAGCAGTGAAGCTGCGGCAAAGTATGCTGTCGCTTGGGTAACTATCAAGGGTTCTGGGCAGGCTTGTGCAGCCTGTAGTGAAGTAGCTTCATGCTGCGGTACCCAGACTAGCTAGATGAAAGTGATTGAAGTATCGACATACCTTCTAGCTCAAGTCTCATGTTAGTCCACTAGCCCACACTAAAACAGAAGATATCCTGTTCAGAAAGCTCATTAAATGTTTCCCTGAGTTGTGTAGAATGGGAATTTTTTAATTGAATTATACTACTTTGCTCTGTTGCATACAGAGTCTGGAGTTGAGCAAAGAGGTTAAATAACACTGCAAAACTATAGAATTGATGAGGTCTCTATTATTTGACAGCAGGTAGACCACCATCTCCAAATCCCTGCCCCAAATGGCTCTCTTTGCCTGATTTAGAAAGGTGATGGTAGTCTTGTATAGACACCAAACCAGAGAGGTGCATTACCTCATTGTGAAATTAGCATGGATTTTCACTTGGATAACGTCATTAGATGACCCTAGAGATATCCTCAAAGAAATAAAGGTGGTGTTTGCGGTCCTTTTAGGCTCCAAGGTGATGAGTACCTCAGAAATGTGATTACTGTGCTGAAAATTAAATTAATCTTAAGAATCAGTTATAAAACTCATGCTTTTGGACTTTATTTGCATATATTAGGCAAGATAGGGTTGGAACTTGTGAAAGCACTAGAATATACTTAACACTCCCTTTATTTGAAAGCTCTGTATTATCTCTGAGGTTTCTTACCCTGGGACTCCTCAGTCACAAACTTTTAATTTTGTGAGCAAGGGGAGACCCATGTTTTCTTATCTTTTATAGATTTTCCTTTAGTGTGAAGCATTTGATAGTGAGACCTGAAACTCTTTGAGAAACAATTCTTTGTACAATCCAGAAGAAGAGCTGTAGTCCAGACAGCTATAAAGCCAACCGCATAGTGTTCAGTTAATTGAAAAATCGATGAACGTATTGAGGTGCTAAATATAGATTAGGAGCCTCTAATTCTGGCTGTTTTAAATATAAAATATATTTGATTTGTGATTAAGAATATAATTTTTAATCCATTTGAAATTTGTCCATAATCTTGAATAGGTAGGCTGTCCTTTTCTGTTTTTAAGCCTTTTAAAACATCCTTTAATCAATTAATTTGCATCAGAAGAAAGATGGACCTAAAGGAATCTGAATCAAGCCAAAGAAAATTTAGACTCAATGTCAGGAAAACTATCTGTTTAGATCTATTTGATAATGGAAAAGCCTCCTAAGGGAAATACTGGTAGGACTACAACTTGTAGCAAACTTAAAACTGATCAAAGCATTTCAGATTAACTGTAGGGAATTACCTGCATTGACGAGGGGGATGGACTTAGAAATTTACTCTATGAAGTTACTATGGTTCTGCAATGACAGTTGTCTGCCAGAGTTAGAGAGAGAGGACAGCTGAGCTACATTCGGTGTTTGTCAGTGGATCAGTTTGGTTATGACTTTTGAGTGGCAGGTGGTAGTCTATACATTCAATTCTCTAGTCATTCTTGATGTACAAGCCACTACAGGTGGCTTGTTTGTGGTTACCCCAGTTTAATACCAAAGCTTGTTGTGTAAATTCTTTAAAATAATTTTAAATCAATAAAGAGAAGAAATACCACAATCTGCATTAACACTACAGTCTTCCCCTCATATTGGACCAATATCAGAGGAATCCTGGGAAGCTGCCATTGTTTTAGAATGACATGGTGTAATAATGGAATATGAATCACAAGTTCAGCAGTTTTGAAGACGAGCAATATTGTGCATGTGACTTGTATCAAATATGTTTGCTTATCAGAATCTTATTCATTTGTTGGTTAAGACAAACTATTACTACAGATTCTTTGGGTTTCTCTGAGCTCACTACCATCCTCACTGAGCTCTAGTCTGTTCAAAGGGGAAGGAAAAAGGGGGTGGGGGAGAAGCGTGTGTGTGTGTGTGTGTTCGTTCTTGGGAGCTTCATGCTCCCATTTTGCTAGTCTGTCTTTTGCAGGCTGCTGTTGGAGGGTTTGCCAGAATTCTTCTGCTGTTTTCAGTGTTCCAGCACAACAGGAGCTGAGGATTGTTGAAGGGAAAGGCCTCATCTCCTGGAAATGTGGGAGCAGAATGAGGAATCCAAAGGCACTTGGAGTGAATTCATAAAAAGTTGGGCTCCGTCACAGAACCCTTCGATCTTGTTGATAGAAAAGAGGAGGATTTCTCTTGTGTCCTGTGACATAGTTTTGTTGTTCCCACTAGAGTGCAACCAGAACAGTAAAGTCCAATTTTAAAAAAACTGTGTGTTCTGGTGGCTGTGGAAAGACTGGAATCTGGAGACATGGCAATGTTTGCTGCATAATAATTCTTCTTTTTATTTTTATAAATAAAAAAATAAGCCCAGGGTGCTGCCTAGTAACGTAAAATACTATAAAATTAAAGAATAATCAAACAGGAAAGCAATTATATAAAGCCAATTAATGTGACATCACTTTGATTTATTTTACTTTCTTCATATGCTCCTTTTTAAAGGGGAAATGGGATTAGCCAAGATGGATATTTGGACCTGTCAAAAGCACCATCACCCAACAATACTCTTTCATTCCAAGTATTTACCACACCCACAATCTAGTATCTGAGCACCTGAGAGGACTCAACGGGGAAGTCTTTTTATTATAGCTACTTATTTATTATTTGTATTACTGTAGTGCCCAGAGCCCATAGTCAGAGATCAGGGCCTCTTTATAGTAGGCATTGAACAAATATATAGGAAGGGACAGTCTTTGCCTCCAAAGATCTGACATGCTTGAATAGACGAAACAAAGGGTGAGAAAGGAAACACGAGCGTGGAGAGGTGAAGGGACTTGCCCAAGGTAACAAAAAGATTAGTTTCAGAGTGTAGCCATGTTAGCCTGTATCAGCAAAAACAATGAGGAGTCCTCGTGGCACCTTAGAGACTAACAAATTCATTTGGGCATAAGCTTTCATGGGTTAAAACCCACTTCATCAGATGCATGGAGTGGAAAATACAGTAGCAGGTATATATACGCAGTACTTGAAAAGATGGGAGTTACCTTAGTGATTTTTCCTCTCTTGGTATTCTACTATTAATTGAATTGTCTCGTTAGCACTGCTCCCCTCCCCCACTTGGTAAGGCAACTCCCATCCTTTCATTTACTGTGTGTATATATACCTGCTACTGTATTTTCCACTCCATGCATCTGATGAAGTGGGTTTTAACCCATGAAAGCTTATGCCCAAATAAATTTGTTAGTCTCTAAGGTGCCATGAGGACTCCTTGTTGTTTTTAAAAAGATTAGTGGCAAGGCTACTAATGGAACCTGGTCTCTGTCCTGTTCCCTGTTCACTGAAACACCCAGCCTTTTAGGTTACTAGATAGACAGGAATTAACTGCCTCTGTTAGAGACAATTTTAATCCAAGAGTTTGCTATCAGGGAGCTTGTAAATTAAAAGTCAATTCCTATTTCACCAAAGACAGTTTTAGTAACCTGTGAGGAGCTGAAGTTCAGAAACAAGATACTTAAAGCATCCAGATCTTGAGACTAGCTTCTAAGAATGGCAAATGTTTAAATTTTGCCTTTTTTTTTTCTTGACTCTGTATGTGACTAGTGATTTAAAAGCTAGGAAGAATTCTGTGAAACTGTAAAAGCTTCCTGAATATAAAGGGCTATTATTAGTATTATTTTTTTTATAATATGGCCCACATTATTTTAAGCAGTGACAGGTTACCCAGACCCCTAGGATTGGTTATCTTTTATGTGTTTATAAATCTAAAATACCTTCTTCTTTTTGTTGGCTACCTGAATTATAGCTGGGAATCAAAAACATTTATTTGAGTGTAAAGTATCTAAAATTTAGGATTGATGGTAAACTCCCAGGAGATATGCATTGTGCCACCAGTTTGTGTGCAGGGGGGAGGAGTGAGGAACATACAAGTTCAGTAGGAAACAGCTTTCACATTTATGTCCCTCCTACATGGAGTAGGAAAAACATGGCAGCATCTCTTAAAATTCTTTCTAAATGGTGAGAATGAAGTTTCCCTTTCCTGGCTAGTGTAGACATGGTCTAAATTCTTCTACTTCTGCCATCTTTGATCCTTCAGGAAAACCTGAAGGCAAAATTGTTAAATATTGACCTATTCTCTACCTTTATTGACAGTAAAAGCAACATGACTAGGGGAAGACATTTCAATCAGCTCTCCGGATAAATTAGTTCATGATGGATTGTCTGTTTTCCTCTAGCTCCCCAGATAAATGGCTTATTTAAGGCAGATTGTTTGAAATTTGGTGCCATATTGCTGACACTGAAGTGCAGTTTGATTATCTTTGCTCTTGTACATACCTCTAAACTCTTTCTGGATGTTTCAAAGAGAATTTATAGCAATCCTTTTAGTTAGCGTCAGCTGTTGGAGAGCTCTGTTTTTAAGATATAAGCTGTATGAAAGATTGTTACAATTTTTTAAATTCTATACACATAACTGCATATGTGTATGGATACACAAAGCTGCGTTTAACAGGCTAACATTTGTCCACAGAAGATCCTTCATCTATAGATATTTTTACACCCACTTTACTTTTTTCACTGTAATATCACAGTCCTTTTTCACCCTCTAGTGGACTTCAGGATAAGAATATAGTATTTCCTCTAAAAAAAGAAATGTGGCACCTCATAGCCGTTTGCAAAGACCTGAGGCCTAGTAATTTACTTCTTAAGAAATCTGACTTAAATCTTTATACATACAACAGGACTTCTTTGTTTCCTCTCACTAATGATACTCACTGGTCGATCAATCTTTGTCACCTGAGGGATGCCATGAAAGTTATTAGCTTCATTTTCGGGGGCGGGGTGGAGCACAGTCCAGTGACTAAAACTTAAAAGCTTGATGGTGTAGTCAAAGCCATTCATTTTCCAAATGAACATGTATTCTAGAGTGAATCATAGAATATCAGGGTTGGAAGGGTCCTCAGGAGGTCATCTAGTCCAACCCCCTGCTCAAAGCAGGACCAAGCCCCAACTAAATCATCCCACCCAGGGCTTTGTCAAGCCTGACCTTAAAAACTTCTAAGGAAGGAGATTCCACCACCTCCCTAGGGAACGTATTCTAGTGTTTTACCACCCTCCTAGTGAGAGAGTTTTTCCTACTATCCAACCTAAACCTCCCCCACTGCAACTTGAGACCATTACTCCTCGTTCTGTCATCTGCTACCACTGAGAACAGTCTAGAGCCATCCTCTTTGGAACCCCCTTTCAGGTAGTTGAAAGCAGCTATCAAATCCCCCCTCATTCTTCTCTTCCGCAGACTAAACAATCCCAGTTCCCTCAGCCTCTCCTCATCAGTCATGTGTTCCAGTCCCCTAATCATTTTTGTTGCCCTCTGCTGGACGTTTTCCAATTTTTCCACATCCTTTTTGTAGTGTGGGGCCCAAAACTGGACACAGTACTCCAGATGAGGCTTCACTGATGTCAAATAGAAGGGAATGATCACGTCCCTCGATCTGCTGGCAATGCCCCTACGTATACATCCCAAAATGCCATTGGCCTTCTTGGCAACAAGGGCACACTGTTGACTCATATCCAGCTTCTCGTCCACTGTCACCCCTAGGTCCTTTTCTGCAGAACTGCTGCCAAGCCATTCGGTCCCGAGTCTGTAGTGGTGCATAGGATTCTTCCATCCTAAGTGCAGGACTCTGCACTTGTCCTTGTTGAACCTCATCAGATTTCTTTTGGACCAATCCTCCAATTTGTCTAGGTCACTCTGAACCCTATCCCTACCCTCCAGCTTATCTACCTTTCCCCCCAGCTTAGTGTCATCTGCAAACTTGCTGAGGGTGCAATTCATCCCATCATCCAGATCATTAATAAAGATGTTGAACAAAACCGGTTGAAAAACTCCGCTTGATACCGGCTGCCAACTAGACATCGAGCCATTGATCACTACCCGTTGAGCCTGACCATCTAGCCAGTTTTCTGTACACCTTATAGTCCATTCATCCAATCCATACTTCTTTAACTTGCTGGCAAGAATACAATGGGAGACCATATCAAAAACTTTGCTAAAGTCAAGATATATCACATCCACCACTTTCCTCATATCCACAGAGCCAGCTATCTCGTCATAGAAGGTAATTAGATTAGTCAGGCATGACTTGCCCTTGATGAATCTATGCTGACTGTTCCTGATCACTTTCCTCTCCTCTAAGTGCTCCAGAATTGATTCCTTGAGGACCTGCTCCATGATTTTTCCAGGGACTGAGGTGAGGCTGGCTGGCCTGTAGTTCCCAGGATCCTCCTTCTTCCCTTTTTTAAAGATGGGCACTACATTAGCCTTTTTCCAGTCGTCCAGGACCTCCCCCGATCACCATGAGTTTTCAAAGATAATGGCCAATGGCTCTGCAATCACATCCGCCAATTCCTTTAGCACTCTCGGATGCAGCGCATCCGGCCCCATGGACTTGTGCTCACCCAGCTTTTTTAAATAGTCCCGAACCACATCTTCCTTCACAGAGGGCTGGTCACCTCCTCCCCATGCTGTGCTGCCCTGCTTTAGGGGATATTGGAAGCCTGTAGCATTTTAACCATGAAAATGCAATCCCGACAGCACATAGAAACTTGTATTATTCATGCACACAAAAACCACTTAATGGAACGACACAGGACAAGTCCCAACTTCTCGCCTTTTTAACCTGAGGGAAATGGCACCTTTAACTTAACACCTAGCAGCAATACCAGAGGAAGCAGGGAAAGCAGACAGAATGTCTTAAATAATACTGTCTTTCAGCCATCTGGAGTTGCATTCCTCTGAACATTGCTATGGAAAATAGAATTGGTGTGTGTGTGTGGAAGGGGAGGGGGCTCTGAAGGACCATAATGCTGCTCTGTGTGCCAGGCAATAAAAGAATGCACCTTTAATAGCTCTTTTAATAAAACTGATCTGCTAGAAGCAGTCCAAGAATATATTGACTATGAAAGCCTGTTGAGTTTTCAATGGTGTCTGACATCTGTAACAAATGTGTGGCACCAGACACATTACCAATCCTGTTGAGAGCATTAACCTAATTTTCTGGTTTGTTACTCACCATGGGTCAGGGTTAACACCCCATCACTCCATTGACTATGCATAAGGCTGTGATTTAGTCACAGGTATGTTTAGTAAAAGTCATGGACAGGTCACGGGCAGTAAACATGGCCTGTGACCTGTCCATGACTTTTTCTAAAAATACCTGTGACTAATTCTTGGGGGGTGGTGTGGGGAAGCTGTTGCTGGGAAGTGGTGGGGAGGAGTGTTGCCCAGGGCCAGTGGCATCAGCTGCCGGGGGCCAGGGACCACAGCTGCTCTGGCCTGCTGCCTGGGACAACTGCCAGGGGCCACCCGCGCAGCGGCTGGTGTGGCTGTCCCTGGGGCTGCTCCAGCAGCGGCTGGTGTGGCTGTCCCAAGGTCTACCTGAGCAGCTGGCCCCAGAGCCAGCTGCTTGGGCAGCCCTGGGGTCAGCCACATTGGCCACTGCAGAAGTTACGGAGGTTGTGAAAAGTCACAGGATACATGACTTCCGCGACCTCCGTGACAGACTGGGCAGCACTACTTATGTGCTTGCCTTGGTATTTCAAGCCCCCACGCTAACTCTTTGTGAGAGGTTGAAGATTGTTTCTGTAGCTGCTTTCTTGTTTTTTGCTGCCTTACTCCATTTTTCAGTACTATTGCAATACAATATGGTTAGACACCCATTGGGATGAGGGTGGGGTGTTCCTTCTTTAACTACATGTTATAATCACAGGTGGTCCCCTCTCCCCCAAGATTTACAAAAGACACTGGACATTGATCTTATTTTTCTTTATTGATATTTCCCTAGTATTGTAGATGGAGTGACATGTTTATTTTTCTAGATCCATCGTTTTATGTGAAACTTAGCCTTTGCACACGTAATGAGTGATGACACTGGCTTCTGGGCCTTTCTTCCTTGATAATGGAGCTAGACAGCAGTTTCTCCTTCCACTTTTTCCTTTTTGATGTAGCAACAGAGATCAAGTATATAAATAGCAGTGTTGGCAGAAATAAGGCAAGATACAGGGGGTGTGTGTGTGTGTGTGTGTATATATATATATATATATATTTTGAAAACTGAGCAGTTATATTACATGCTTCCTTAGTCTTTAGAATAGTTGCAGATAAATAATTCTCAAAGTTTATTTAAATATCACATTCTATTGTGATGTTACAGTATGAGACCAGTCTTTGTCTGTAATATTGACCAGAGAATCCCTGACATTTACATATGCCCTTGTGGAGAGATGAGGCAGAATTTATCCACCTCAGCACTGAAGTCGCACCTAGTTTAAATGATTTATTCAAAGTAAATTATAAACCATGGATTGATTCAATGAAGACTTACCACTTGAAAACCTTTTCCATCCTCTTTATTAAATATGGTTACCATTATTAAAACAAAGGCTTTGTTTTATTCATTATGCCACTTGTAGTCACTGCTTATCGATTTCCGCTGCAGTCCTTTCCATGAGTTTAGTCAGATGAGTTATGTCCTCTTGAACATTATTGCTTGCTTATGGTGTAGTAAGGAAACAGGAGGTCAACCCAACTTGCAACATTACTGCCAATCACCTTATTTTAAGTGTAGTAGAGGATTAAAAATAGATTTTGGTTTTTGTCTAAGTTTCACAAAACCTGTTGACATGAATGTTTTATGTATTTTTTTTTAATTCCATGTAAAGCTTTTGCTTATTTCTGTATAATGTTTACAGTGCAAATATTTCTGCATCTTGCTAATGCATGAGGAACTTGAAGTAAAACTGGTTAGGGGAAAAAAAAAAGGTGACCAGTCAATTTTCATTTCCTCTAATCCTACGTTCCTCACTCCCACTGAAATTATAAATGCTGAAAAGTAGAAACCTTTAAGAAACCAAATCTACCACAATTTAAGATAACTCAAAACAGATGAAGGAGCTGCATTCTTCTGCAGTGTTGTTGCTTTGGAAACAGAATCTTGATTTTGGCGGGTGAAAACCCCATTCTTTCTCCTTGAAAATATTTGTGATTTTTTTTTTTAGTCAATACATTAAGTTCTGATTCTATCGCTTTGCTCATATGGAGTAGTGCCTTACTCCACAAATTGTGCCACCGAAATGCCTTTTCACTTTTTTTCCTGAAAGCGCTGTTCTTCATCCAAAAAGTGTTTGTTCCATGTAGCAAACAAGGGATCTGCCCCTAAGTGGTATTTTGAAGACTATAAAACAAATGAGCGTACACAGAGATTCACTCTTCTCCTTCGTGTAGCAAAGAATATGAGCAAATAGAATGTCCTAAAGCAGAACATATGTTTCTGCCACAAGAGTCTAGTCAACTCTATAATTCATAAGGACTGCTTCCATTGGTATCAGTGATGGTACTTTGCATTCATACAGCACCATTAATATAGCAGCTTACATCCAAGCACTTTACAATGATGGAGATTCTAATATCCATTTCACAAGTCATAAAATTGGGATACATAAAGTTAAATAATTTACACCAGGTGTCTTAGTTCCTGATTCAGTGCCCTTTGAAGGAAAGACACCCATTGTCTTCAATGAGCACTGGATCGGCACCCCTGTGAGACAATACTCTGCTCCAAGTACTAGAAAATGGTGCTTCTTTAGTTGCATTGCTGAATAACAGAAGTGGTTCAAACAAATGACTTGTGTTCCTGGTGCTGCCACTCATGGTATCCAATGCGATCCGCTGCTGCTGCTGGCTCCTGAACGTTCTTGAAGTTGGCTATGGGCCATTTCTGGATTTTTACTTGCCAAGATAAACTTCCTCAAAAGTACAGTAAAGTAAACCAAACTCACTAAGTGTGAGTGCAGCAATATTTGTCCTTGGTGAGCATGTTGCAAACCTCAGGAAACGTGCCAGAGATACATGATTGGCCATCCATCCACAGAGAGCATAAACTTACAGAGGATCAGAGGAACCAACGTAAAATAATGTTTAAAGGATTTTTAAAAAAGAATAGGGCAGACTGTTCAGTGGATACTATATCTACAAATGGATTTAAGTGTGTGTGTGTGTGTGTGTGTGTATGAATATAGTTGACACTGCCTTTTTAAAGAATCCAGAAATGGTCATAGTCTTGTGCGCTCATGAGAGAGATTTCTAGACTAAGGCAAGGAACCCTATGCATGGTTCCTTTTGTCTAATCTACCTGTTTTGATGGGGACGCTACTTTCTGCGGTCAGAAATGTGAGTCTATACCATGGAAATTGGGGTATAGAAACAATTACATTAATTCTACCTATCAGATTTATGGCATTCATAAACGTCTTGGTTTAATTAGGGGCCCAGTGCTACATACTGACATTTCCTTCTTCCCAAAGTGCACTTTCAGTAACAGAATTAGTGAATGTGTTCTCAAAACTCGGATAGCTAGGTGAGGAGAATTCAAATTTGATATTTAAATTGATTTTTGCTACTGAGTGTGGTATAAATAAGGTCACAATGCTTGAAATTCATGGGACTGCATACGTGTGTTTCAGGATTGGGGCCTGAGATTGTATGAAAATTGCCAGAGGTTAAATCATGGGTAACTTGGTGAATCTGAATTAAGATTCAGTCAAAATCTTGTTTAGTCTGCAGAAGAGAAGAATGAGGGGGGATTTGATAGCTGCTTTCAACTACCTGAGAGGTGGTTCCAGAGAGGATGGTTCTAGACTATTCTCAGTGGTAGAAGAGGACAGGACAAGGAGTAATGGTCTCAAGTTGCAGTGGGGGAGGTTTAGGTTGGATAGTAGGAAAAACTTTTTCACTAGGAGGGTGGTGAAGCACTGGAATGCGTTCCCTAGGGAGGTGGTAGAATCTCCTTCCTTAGAAGTTTCTAAGGTCAGGCTTGACAAAGCCCTGGCTGGGATGATTTAATTGGGGATTGGTCCTGCTTTGAGCAGGGGGTTGGACTAGATGACCTCCTGAGGTCCCTTCCAACCCTGATATTCTATGATTCTTAGTTTAACGCATAAGGCTTTAGTGAGGAAACATCTGTTAATGGAAATGGGACTGCCAAAGGTTTGCATTGAGCTGGGAAGTCACACGGATATGGTCATTGTTTGGGATTTTTTTCTGTATTTTAATTTGAAAAACTGTTATCTACTCTGACATGCAAAGAGCTGACAATAACCATGAAGTCACATAACTCCAATGAACTGTATAATCTACTCAGCAAGAGGCCAGGTAGATTACATCTGTCTGCTGACTGTTATTTTCACAGAGGCTGCATGAAAATCATCAAGAGCTCCCGTCTGCTTCAGCCTTCTCATTTACTTCTTTCTGATGTATACTGACACATAACATTACTTCTCAGCAAACTAGTCTAACTAAAAGGTGTCTGCATGTGCACAGCTTGTTAGAACTTGTGCCTCTGCTTTATGCGCAAGGTCACAGTTTTTTCCACCCTTTAAAAATTACAGGTGGGCATGTTTTTGTGGTTAGGAAGTTGTGAATTGATCTAGACTTCAGTGTAAGTGATTGTGGACATTACAATTCATGAGACTGCCAAACCTTCTTGAAATAAGCTAATTCATGAGACCTTTCTATATGTTGTTCTGCATTTTATTAGCATCAGTACATTTTGCTTACATGTAGGGGATTGAGAAATTATTTTTTTTGTTGTTTTTCTTTTTTAAGAGATGTCAGCCAGTTTACTAACATTTATGGTCAGGATATGAAATATTTTTTGTTTAGTAGTCTCCTGTACTCATTGGGACAAATTGTATTTTAGCTCACAGAACAGGTATTTGTATATCATACCTCATAAAGCAAACCAAGAGACCTTCTGGACCCGAAGGACCTCATATCATGGCTTGCCATAGCTGACAGGAGATTATATACATCTGTCTACCACCACTGAATTTAAGACCTGTAGTGAGGAGATTTGTGCTTACTCTCTGAGGAAGATCCCCGTGATGTTCTTCCAGAGTTTTTCTTGCTGACTGACTAATAGCATCAGGACCTGAAGAAAACCTGTGTGTAAGCTCGGAAGTTTGTCTCTCTCACTAACAGAAGCTAGTCCAATAAAAAGATATACAGACAAGATGGGTGAGGTAATATAGTATTGGAGTCGACTGTCAGCAGAGGCATTGGCTTTGTAACTTGGTCTAGCCTGAAATTTGGGGCTTTGAATGGCCACTAGCAACAAGAAAGAGGGAATGAAAAAGGAGGAAAGAAAAGGAGGAATGTTATAAGAGGGTTTTTAATACTTGTATGGTACCTCGAGCTGGGGTGGGCAAACTTTTTGGCCTGAGGGCCACATCTGGGTATGGAAATTGTATGGTGGGCCATGAATGCTCATGAAATTGGGGTTGGGCTCTGGGGTGGGGCCAGAAATGAGGAGTTCAGGGTGCAGGAGGGGGCTCTGGACTGGGACAGGGAGTTGGGGTGCAGATATGGCGGGGGGTGAGGGCTCCAGCTGGGGGTACAGGAGGAGGCTGGAACCAAGGGGTTCAGAGGATGGGACAGGGATTGGGGCGTGGAAAGGGGTCAGGGGTGCAGGCTCCGGGCAGCACTTACCTCAAGCAGATCCTGGAAACAGCGGCATGTCCCCACTCCGCTCCTACCTGAAGGCACGGCCAGGCGGCGCTGCACGCTGCCCCATCCACAGGCACCACCCCTGCAGCTCCCATTGGCTGTGGTTGCCAGCCAATGGGAGCTGTGGGAGCCGCGCTGAACAGGGCAACCCCTAGACCCCGCTCCCCGACAGGAGCTCAAGGGCCTGATTAAAACGTCTGAAGGGCCGGATGCAGCCCCCGGGCCGTAGTTTGCCCACCTCTGTGTCAGAAGGTCACAAAGTACTTTGTCAAACAAACCTATGAGACATAGTAGGGAAGGACTATTATATCCACATGGGTGACCTGAGACACAGAGAGCTCATGTGACTTGCTTGAATTCCTCCTAGGTTCCTGTTCTAACCACTGAACCACACTGTCTCACAAAGGATGAAAGAGAAAGCACTTTAGCTCTCATTATATATATATTTTTTAAGAAAATACTTTGTCACTGGCACCGCAACAGATGAGTCTCCATTTCATTCTGGATATGCTGTGAGCATTTGACTGTGTTATAATGAGAGAGAACAGATGCAGACTGTAGCTGCTATTTTTTTTTTTATGTGATAGCTTGAGTCACTTTTATTTAGGTTCCTCACTGTTAGGCCAGATCAGAGTATCTGCTGCCAGAGCACATTAAAGTAATGAAAAAGTGCATGGGGAGTGGGGGAAGAGGAGATATCCTTAGGCATCGCTGGATGACAACTCTCAGCAGTGCAGTTTTGTGTAGGACCAGCTTGGAGGGGAGAAGGCAGTGGGTGTAATTCACCTCACTTCCCATCTGAAGACATGGGCCATCTGTTATAATAAATAAGTAAATGTAATCACCATAGCATAGGGCCACCACCTTGCTGAACTTGTCCCCCACCTGCCGTTAATCCCAAGGGGGCTGTGTGCTAAACTGGCATGTTCCACCTTCATGCTTCCCGCTGTGTTCTCCTCCCCACTCTGCACTTTGCTCTGCTCTGCTGCTCTTCCAAGCTTCAGCAGATTAAACAGACAGGAGAGGAGGGGACATAAAATGATGGACTTGAACTTTGTGTGTCATGTCAGTGGGGAGTGGGAGTCTGTCCTCAGGGCTGAGAGGGTCAGTGCAGTCTTTCCCCTGTTGCTGCCCGGCCTTTGCATTGAGACTCCGACTGGGCATCTCTGGGGCTGAATCTAGCAAGCACTAAGTAGGGCTTCTGTGATTTTCTCCCATTCAGTTGCTGTGGAAAAATCCTTAGGGAATACATCCCCAGAAGCTAAGTACAATGTATGTAGATACAAATACTTCTGAAAAACATTTGCCTGTGGGATGCACCAGACTATATAAAATGGCAGGCAGTGGAGAAGGAAAAATCTTCAGGAGAGAATCTCCTGGGATCCCCCTTAGAAGAGTTTTCTTCCTTCCTTATGTAAATTTCAGATGACCAGAGGGTGCATGTTACCAATACCTAAAATCTATGTTTAATGTGCCCGCAATCTTGGGGGGGATGGGACGAGAGAGAATGTGGGGGAAGGAGAGATGTGTGAAAATAAGACCCTCAAAAGAAATTTTGCACCCCAGACCCAAATACTCTAATGATCTTGTTTCTGTAGTTTTCATCATCGTATATGGGCCGCTGGACAAGTGTACTAAATTTATAAAAAACTAAACAGTAAAGCATACAACATTCAAGTAAGACTGATTTCCAAAATACTAGAGTAAGCAAATAATTCATGCTTTTAAAAGTTCCACCAGCCAACACATTCCTCCTTTCAATAAATTGAAAAATGACTTACAGCTCTCTTAACTATAGGACTTGAGATGATAGAAGGGGATGGTAAAAAGCCAGTGTTAGAGGAACCAAGGACGTGCAAAGAAAGCAAATCCATTTACTAACAAACAAGTAAGGCCATGCAACCGTAGGAGAGCAGTTTTACAGGGGCTATCTTGCATAACAGTGCAGGGTCTGTAACGGGGGAGTGATCTACTGAGAGAACCTCGCATGTTTTAGCATCCAGACAACAGTAGCAGCATTTTGAACCCTTTGTAGGCACTTCAGGACCTTGTCACGGAGGCCAGCAGTGAAAGAATTGCAGGAATCTGTCCACAGAGTTATAAAATGTGCAGTAACATGTTGTGGTCAAGATGCTTTCCAATCCAGCAATATCTGAGGGATGGTGAAAGAATGAGAGACTGGGATTGTTAACATATCACCGCAATTTGTTTAGGGTTTTATCAGTAACAACCCCTAATTCTAACTGATATTTGAAGACAATTTAATTATTGTTAAACAAATGTTAAGATCAAGGATATGTTTTTATTAAAGACCCAGTCAGATTATTAAAGACTAAAATTTTAATGTGGGATTGGGTGAGGGAGTGGGTTGATTGGGGTTTTTTGTTTTTTGTTTTTTTTAACTTTTAGACAAACTAATGTTTATCCATAGCCCTCTGTTTGGAAGTATACATTGCCTTGCAGTTTTTGCCAGCAGACCATTGTGCTAGAACCTGGAAATGAAAGAGTCTGTTAACAAAAATGTAACTGATTAATCTCATCTATTGACAGCGCCATTGTCCAAGCTGAGTGGCATGCAAAGGGTAAACAAATAACAGAAATGGTGAAAACTGGTTTACACTTTTAGAATTCTTTCAGATGTACTATTAATATTTGGGTTTTTTAAAAAAAGCTGCTCTTTGTCTAACAATATCATTTTAAGTCAGGGGTGTGAGACAATTTTTAACATTTCATCAGCATTTGGGGCCTGATTTTTCAGAGGTGCGGAGCATCTGCCTTGCTCTTGGCTTTTGTGAAACTCTGTTATATCATTTATATTTGCTATTTAGCCAGGCACAAGATGCTTGGGGCACACAGAGAGCTTCCATTGCTATGCAAGTCTCAGGATTTTCATGGATTCTGGGGAAATGTGTGGTAAAACTGGCTCCAAACAATCTTCCTGTAAATGCTGCTGTTGCTGCCTTCTAGGTGTGAAATATTGCAACACATATGCACAGCTGTCTCTGTACATTCTTAACAATTGGCTAACAAGCAAGCATTCGCTGGATGTGCTAAGATGATAAATGGTTTATCCTTTCCAAACATTTAAAAGGACCTGGCCATACTCAAGAGAATTGGTTTGACATGTAGAGACTGAAATGTATAGGCTCCATAACGTACGAGCTCTGTGTTTAGCTGAAATAGAATCTGATCATTTATATAAATTATTTGAAGTGGTCATATTTTTCACTGTCTTGTACTTTTTAATATTGTAGATCATTTGTGGATTCAGGCCTTGATTCAGGAAAGCACTTAAGCACATTCTTAGCTTTAAGCATATGACAACCACTGACTTGAATTGGATTTAAGTATGAGATTAAAGATAAGCATGTGCTTAAATGCTTTGCTGAATGAGGGGGCCAGTTTCCTTGAAAGATGGCATATAAAATAAAGGTGTATTGGAATAAATATGATTGAAACTAAACCAAGTGTGCTAGAAAGATGCAGTAGATATTCAAGGCAGGCCAAGTGGACCATATGTCCAGATTAAAAGCTAATGGAAGACCTACCACAACTAAGTGAGGTTGCTAGATATAAATAACAGCCTGTGTATTTCACAACAAATTTGACCTAAATTCCTCCGCAAGACTCCCTGGTGTCTGTGAAACTCTTAGGCAGCAGAGGAGAGATTCTGCTGATGCTTCAGATACATTTACAAATGTAATTTTTCATTTAATTAAATAGGAAAATGAATAATAGTGATTTTATCATATTCAAATTAATTTTAAGTTACAGTATACTATGCTACATCATAGCTTTTAATTTTCAACAGACAGCAACATTTTGTTCAGAAGATATTACTATTATCAAAGTTGAAGGAGGGAAGTTTCTGGTTAGAAAGCTACGTAGAAGACAACTGAGTATTCTGACGCTTGAGAAGTTGTGGGAGACTGTTTGGGCTTGAGGGATAAACTCACTATCTGGATAGTAAAATAATCAGCAGTGAAATAGTTAACTGTTGCTACTAAACTTGTCATTATCAGGTATGAGTTAGCACCCTCTTGAAATTAATGGGGGTAGGTCATACCTTTTTAAGTCATTCTGTCAACAGCCAGTGTTTATTTGTCTCATTATAGTGTGTATGGTAACACCCATTGTTTCATGTTCTCTGTGTATATAAAATCGTCCTTCTGTATTTTCCACTGCATGCATCCAATGAAGTGGGCTGTAGCCCACGAAAGCTTATGCTCAAATCAATTTATTGGTCTCTAAGGTGCCAGAAGTACTCCTGTTCTTTTTGCAGATACAGACTAACACGGCTGCTACTCTGAAACCAGTGTTTTACTGATTATACTTGGTTCACAGCTGGAAGGTTTTCTTCCTGACCATAAAAACTATACCTTTTATTTATTTTATTTTTTGATGATCTCTTGGGTTCTGGAGCACAATTCTGTAGCAATGAGTGGATTCTGTAGCAAATTCCAGAGTCATGGAAATAGTGAGTTCACAAGGCCTTGAATATAAACACAAAAATAAAATTCCTGTGTGATATCAGTGCAGTGCTATAATCAGATCCGGAGCAAAAATCCTCTCCAAAAAATGTTTTTTGCAGTGGTGGGATCTCAGCTGCTTTAACAAACACTGTCAAGAACCTTAGCCAAAAGGGAAAGGTAAGATCGAGCTCTGTTAGGGTCCTGTTTAGCAAAAGGAAGACTTCTTCTGTCAAGAATTATCACAGCTCTGCCATCATCATCTGAGTTCATTTTCCAGAAGCCTGGAAAGCTTTTCTTTATAGATCCATACAGTTGAACAATGGAAGAGTGTCTACACTTTGCCCAGGAATTCATGTTGGGAGTGTTCTCATAGTGCCTGTCTACGCAAGCAGTTCCCGGTTGCGAGAGCTTTTCATTTAAAAACACTTGGAGGTGTTCATACACGCTTAAACTTTACTCATCTCAGATTTCCACCTTCCTGGTGAATTAATTTGCTTGTAGAGCCTACAAGCAAGCTGATTCTTAACGCCTGGAAAAGACACTTTCAAAGACAAGGTGTTCAGTAATTTGTTCTCTGGGTTTTGCGTACTTAATCTCTATTTTCTTGAGGGGATGGGGACGAGCCAAGATAAAACAAATTTACTTTTCATCACACTCCCTTTTGTTGTCACAGTAAGTGCAGTGTACAGTGTGCATCCTCCATATGCATTGTCAGCAATGGCAAAGCAGCAATTAAAATGTTATGGCAGCAAATTGTTCACTGGGGTGTTTTCACTCAAGTAGATTTTAACTTTTTTAAAGATTTGAACATTTGTGTCATGCTGTAATTAAGTTGAATGTTGGAACTGATATAATTGAAATGTCGTTAAGGGCCAAATCCTGCTCTGTGGACTCATATGAGAAGCTCTATTGACCTCACTGGCCCTGCTCACATGAGCCTAGATGGCTCAGAGATTTCATAATAGGGTAAAGAGCTTTTCACTCCAGATCTATGGTTTAAATGCAGCCTAAATCATTACCGTCTGGAGGCTGTTGGGTGTCTGTATGAGATTAATTCATACTCTTTCCAGTTCCCAGTGGGCAAGCACGCAAGAAACATCCCCATGATCCCCACTAACTAGCACTCTTGTTAGCAGTTTCGATGGAGAAGCCACGGTCTGAATAGGCCTCTAGACTGAAATATTTGTTTGTCTCTGAAAGTGGTTCCTGTAGATGAGAGTTCAAGCATATTGCAGGACAGTTCATAGAAGCGTACATGGCCACTGCCTTCACCCCATAATTGTTCATTTTCTAGGCTGACAGTCATGGGCCCTGAATGTATATAATTTTCTGAGTGTTCTCATGAGCCCTCATAATGTGCAAATGTGATTGCCCCCTGCTCTCAGTACATCCAATCCAATCTCTTTAAGGAAACAAGATTTCATCTCCATTAATTCCACAATACACCACCTGAGTGGATTTGGGTAAGCAGCAGGGTGAGTCAGCCAAATACAAGGCTTGTACAAGCTTGGCTGTAGTGAGCCTTTCATGCTACTTGTACACACAGAATCCCTGCATATTTAAAAAACCATAGGTTGCTCAATTTGACCTTCTTGGGATTACACGTCTGTGTCATAACTGAGTCACTGCATCCACATTGACATGCAGAAAAATGGCATTCCCAGCAGATCAGACTGCACAAGGCCAAACACTGCATACGTGCTTGTGGAGGCGATGGCTGAAGTGGCAAACAGAAATTGGAAGATGCATTGTAACTGTCACTTCAGGAATAAAATGCTCTCTTAAAAAATGGAACTACCCCTGTGCATTTTAAGAACATGCCAAGAGCCAGCGCAGGTGGGAAAGCGGTCTGAAAGGTTTAATCATACAACCATAACTCTCTGGTGTGTGGTGGATGGCAATCATAGATGGCTTTGCAGGAGCAGCAGAGAGGCTTCTTTGTGGATTCCTTAGGCATTAGATTAAATGATAATTGGAAACTGTGTTTTTCTGAAGTTTAACCACCTTTGTAAGAGGCATATAACTTATGTAGTTTATTATTCCTCAGTAGATCTTCTTAATAGGAGGTGGTGCCCAGTCATCATTCTGCAAGTGCCCTATTGTTTCTAACAGGCCATAATAGGAATTAGAGAGACAAGGTGCATGAGGGCAGCATCTTTTATGGGACCAACTTCTGAGGAGGAGAGATGCAAGCTTTCCAGCTCCACACAGCTCTTCTTCAGATCTGTTGAGCTGGAAAACTTGTCTCTTTCGCCAATAGAAGTTGGTCCAATAAAAATATTACCTCACCCACCTTATGTCTCTTGTATCCTGAGACCAACACGGATACATCAATACAGCAAACAAGAATAGAAATAGTAGGGGAATAACTACCATACTACGTTTAAAAAAAAAATTAGACCCAAATCCTGCACCTCTCGGCTTAGACATATAAAGTCTGGACAATAGCAGAATCTATGTGATTCCTCTGTGCTGGATTGGAGAGGAGGCAACCTGCAGAGATCTCACAGGTCTGGCTTATGCTACAGCCTCCCACCCAGCCCCCACAGAGAACTGCTTCTCAAAGCCTGTGGGCTGGTGCTTTGAACACCTGAGAGGATTTGTTTCAGAGTAGCAGCCGTGTTAGTCTGTATTCGCAAAAAGAATAGGAGTACTTGTGGCACCTTAGAGACTAACCAATTTATTTGAGCATAAGCTTTCGTGAGCTACAGCTCATTTCATTGGATGCATTCAGTGGAAGGGTCTTTCTGCATAGCTGTTAATCCTTGGAGTTATCAAGTGTTAGTTATTAAACTAATTACTTTCTTGCTGAAATCTGTATTAATCACTTAGCTACTGTGTGGTTAGCTGGTATCTCAGGCAAAACTCAAGTCCCAGGTATGTCAGAAAAGTTGCTTTGTGAATTTTCCGTGGAACAGGTGAACTTCAGAAGAACATGTCCAAGCACCACAGCTGGACTGGAGGGAGGCCCAGCAGTGAGAGCTGTTAATTGTTTGTTTTGAAACCCTTCATTTACCCATCCTCTATCAATTGTGCTGGTAGCATTGCAGCTGTCAGATAGCACACTCCTGACATGACCCTCCTAAGAAAAACGATCATCGTAACCATCCAATGGAGGATGGCTTGCAATTGATGCGACGCCATTTTGGAGCATTACTGTTTGTTGCCTGTTGTATTTATCAAATGATTTCCAGTCACAGCATTTTTCTTTTGGCTTGCTTTAGAATTTAAAAGGCAAATTCAGTGTGTTATTGTGACCTGTGGTGTAGACACAGATTTTTATAATAAATATATACATAGATAATTGTTTTTAAAGTTGTATTATGAATACCTATTTGAATACCTATGGGCAATGGATGGCGCTGAGCTTTCATCATGGAGGTTGCTGTCTTTCCTGTGAACAGACAAACTGATGGGGCAGTACTCTTTCCAGTTGATTTGGAGGGCAGCCGGTTTTAATGGGTAAACATCCATGTAGTTTTGGGTTGTAAATAAGGTTCTCTCTTAAATTAACTAAGTTGGTTTAGTTCACTGGATAAGCACGTGGGAGCTGTATATTAAGATGTGTAAATTGTGTTCCCCTCAGAGCATACCACTGGACGTTCCATGTAGCTGCCTGCATCTGCTCTGTGGGTATGTCTGCAGTGGAGCTGGAGATGTAATTTGCAGTTTGGGTAGGCAAAGCCATGATGATCCGCTCTCCCCTGCACAAGTACAATCCCATCAGAAATTCTAGATAGGCCCTCAGGACACCTAGCCTGTTCTGCTGCCCATGCAACTGCATCTCCATTTCTAATTTTAGTGCGCTAGCTCGGTCAGAACTAGCGTAGGTGTGCTACCCAAGCTGCAAATTACACTTTAAGCTCGGGTGTAGGCATCTCCTAAGTTTTCACAATTCAGTGGCGCTTTCTCCCAGTATTGCCAGCTTGAGGTTTTATCATAAATCTCACAATGTCTAGTGTCCTTTCTTTCATTTAAAAGGAAAAACTAGTTTCTAGCCCCATTGATCGTGGAGAAAAGTGTGAAAAATCACTAAATGCTCAATCGCCAGAAGACTAATAATAATAATCCAAAAATTATTTTAAAATCTCATGATTTCTGGAGGCTTTGGGATGACAATGCCATTGTTGGCACAACAGCTATGCAGATGTAACAGAGTAAAAAACAAACATCCATCCATCTCCTTGCATTTCTTCACAGGGTAGTGTTCTTTTGTACCATCAGAGGCTTTCTCACCAACAACCATTTGCCATTATTGTCCAGTCCCCTCCTCCCTCCAGACAAGGTGGAGAGTTGAAATTTTTCCCTGCCAGATAATTATCAAGTCCAAAGTTAATATACATTATGCAGGAATGTGTTAGTGGCTGCCAACATTGACAGACCTGGTAATTGTCAATGAGTGAACTAAGCTCTTATTATTCAGGCTAAATGAAGGTGCAATTAAGTTCCCTTTTAAGAGTGATAGCTGAAACAATGGAAGCCACCTCCCAAGGATCCAGGCAGCATGGCAATGTCTGAGCAGAGGCTAAGGCATGTGGACCGAGTGGTTTCCCTGATTGAAAATAGAGGTTCTCACACATAGATTAGTTGCAGCTGTGTGTGTCCATCTGTGGCAGAGGCAGACAAAATGAGCAGAGAGGGAAAAAAAACTGCAGAAGGCAAGAGAAGCAGTGATGAGAATGGCCATGGGAGGAAGCCAAGAGTCAGAACTGCTTTTGGGAACAGTACATTCTGGAAAGGCAGACTTGGGTATCTGGACAAGGAAATTGCCTCCTGCTGCTTGTTCCTATTGTGTTCCGAGAAATGGGACTTTGTACATTCCTTGTAAATGAACAGGTTTGCATGAAAGAATATACCTGACTCATATAATCAATTTCTGCTCCTAACAGAAAAATCTTTGCAAGGCCCTAAAATATAGGCTAACCAAAATGCAACCATGTGAGTACCTCAAAGCTAATTCAGAACTGTATAACAATGATCAGATCATCATCAGCTATTTAGTGGAGCTATACTGATTTACACCAGCTTGAGGGTCTGCCGCAAGCATCTGTCTAGTATAAACTTCAGATTAGTATTTACAAAGAGACTCCCAAATTAACGTCCCCCTCTTTACTTTTTAAAGGAAATTTCTATAGCATGGAAATTATAATGAATACAAGCCAACAATGTGTGCTAATCCTCTTTTGTATTACCCTTGTTAGTTTGTTTTCAGTGCCCCTCCTGGAGAAACTGCCTTTATTTTCTGTGAAATTTTGAAATTAGTGTCCCAGCAGTAAAAGCTCTTTTTCTTTCATCCCCAATCCCTGGAGGAGGTTTATGCATGTACAATGGAAGCAATTCAGTGTCAGACTCTGAGGAAAGGGTTTATTTTATCCATCTGACCTTACAAGTGTCTGATTTCATTTGCCTATAAAATAAAAAATACCAGCTTCATTTAAAAGAAAACTTCATTTATTCTCTTTTAAAATAACCAAATTTTAGGTGTATTTAATTAACACTGACCTGTTTTTTTCCAGTGAAATCAATTAGAAAGAGAATTTTGAAAACTCAAGGGGTCCTGATTCTCATGTACAGTGTGGCTCCTTTATGCTGCCAGAGCATAAACAAGAATCAGGCTCAGTGAAATTTTCATTGACCCTGTACATCTGTGAATGATAAAATACCCAAATAGCTTGTAATATCTTGGTCATCTTATTAGTACATGACCACGGAACCCTGAACATCAGGAGGAACTAAAATGGAATAAAAAAATTAAACTAATATTCCAGAACATCAACAGAAAATACATACGTAATCTAAAACATTACAAAGAAATAGATATAAACTTGATCTGAAAGACTTTTTTTACTAGTAAGGTCCAAGTTCAGGTTTCTGTATTTGTTTGGGTGCATTTGATGTTGTTTCTAACACCTGAAGCAGACCAAGGAGCTTCAGTTTTACCCTACTTGAGTGTTACCTGTGGTGTCATCAATTGTACCTGAAATAATGCAAAACCTTAAACTCAGGTCTTGACAGGTAAGTAAAGAGAGGCCTGATTTTTTCCATTTTCTAAAATACATTTATTAGAGAAGGCCCAAGCTGCAGTGTTTATAGCTTGATGTTCGGATCCAATTTTTCCCCAAATAAATTGAGTTTTTGAAATTCTATATTTTGGGTTGTCCTGTTGGAGCTAAAGAGCAGCCAAACTTCTTCAGACAGATTCAAAGCTGGGGTTACGGTCTGGATTTATTTGCAGTTGTCAGTCTCCCTGATGTGGGGTTCTCAATGAATTTCTTATGTTTCTATAAAGAAAACCATTTTATTTCACTACTACAGCAAAGTTACATGTATTAGAGTAATTATGGTGATGGAAAGGTTCCTTTTAGTTTGTTTTCCTGATCCTGAGGTGAGAGAGTAAGAAACTCGCATCCAATAATTAACAGGTTATAGTAAATAAAAATAATTTGTACAAAATTTAGCTTTGTATTAAAATATTTTTCTTTTTACATTATGTACGTAGTGTAACTTGTTATGAATCTCCCGCACTCAAAATGTTAGCACTTGGTATTGCTTTTCTGAGGAGAACAGCAAACTCAGGCTGTCTGTGTTGCTCCACAGGTCTGACTACAGAGGTGTGACGAGCGATGTGCTCCAAAGTTCTGTGCTGTAACTCCCCCAGGCGTACGCTGCAGATGTGAACTAAAAAGTTCCTAGTTCACATTAATGTAGTCCTGTATGAAGAGGGCTGTGTTAATGCCAACTAGAAACCTTTTAGTTCATGCCCGTGGTGCCCACACAGGGGAGTTACGGCACAGCACTTTGTGCACACCCCTGTAGTCCGAACTGCAGGACAGGGTAGACAAGCCCTCAGTGTACTGTAATCACACACTGGATTTACTGGTGCACCATCTTCTTAGTCAACACAGAGAGAACTTCAGCTCCTCCTCCAAATTCACCTCTGGTGATGTACTTTTTTGCACAATATGAAGTCAAGGGTTCTGGAAGAGGGGTTGGTTGGTTGGCTTGTTTACTCTTAATTAAAAGACCAGAGTAAATGATGGTGCAAGAGAGAAATCACTTTGAATAATCTCAGGTTTCAGAGTAGCAGCCGAGTTAGTCTGTATTCGCAAAAAGAAAAGGAGTACTTGTGGCACCTTAGAGACTAACCAATTTATTTGAGCATGAGCTTTCGTGAGCTACAGCTCACTTCATCGGCTCACGAAAGCTTATGCTCAAATAAATTTGTTAGTCGCTAAGGTGCCACAAGTACTCCTTTTCTTTTTTGAATAATCCATTAGCCTTACAATGTTTAACAGCTGCTTTTAAATGCCTATGATTTCAGCATGTTTGTTAAATGGGCGTTACAGATTACATTTAGTTAACAAATTCATTTGAGCCCTTTACAGAGCAGTCATCTATAAGTTAATGCAGAGGAGGGATAGAAGTTAGTGTAAGATCATAAACGCATCATTGATATGAATATAAGTTACAGTGAAGCTGGGTCTACCCGTGTTGCCATTATAACCTTGTTTGGGAAGATTTATAGTACAGCTTTGGAAGTTTGCTTAAGGGTAACATTTAGCATTGGACTTGGCCTAGTATTCATTTTCTGTCTGTCTTTCCCAGTTTTTGAAAATAAAATAATTTCATTATTCTTTACAAATTTGTATAGTTCCTTAAGATTTTTTTTATGTTCTGTAAGGTGAATATTTAATTTGTTTTAAAAATGAAAGCTGGGGACCTAACTCATCTATAATACTGTCTGGTGGCATTGGTATTTTTGCTGTTTTTTGCTGTGCAAATAGCAAAAAAATCTTGTTTTAAAATTATCTACTTGAAAAGGAAGTTTGAAAGAAATTTTAAAAATTATTATGGGTAATTAACATTAAGAATGAACAAACACCAATAAAACTATTAGTATTTCCCAGGTAAAAACCCAGTGACGAGGAGATACCTTTCTCCTTCCTAATTACTCTAAATTGTTGCCTTTATAGGTAAAGTGGAATCTTAGGAGGGATTTGAAGTTTAGACTGACATGTTGAGTTCTTAGTTCTTTGGGGATGCAAGTTAACAATTGATTTCCAGCTTCTGGACGGCCTACTGTATAATGGTGTACTCAGACTAGCGCCAGGTCGGCTGCTGTCCACATTACACCAAACGCCACCTCTAGTTAGCATGACTGGTTGCAGTCTCTGCTAAGAGGCCATGCATTGACTGAGCACAGAGACTTGAAGTAGCTTCTCCAGGATAGGTTTCAGAATAAAGAACAAACTCCTCCTTGCTATTACAGTACCACACACAACTCTGCCCTGCCTATGTCTCATTGTTCTCCTCGTCATGTCCAGCTCTCTGCTCACATTTCTCACCTTGCTCCCTCCTGTTCTTGCTTTTAGATCTTTTTTTAACATAGTTTCCTACCACTGAAACAGAATGTTCCTCCTGTGCCTTAAACATTCTCCCTACCTTAAAATCATAGAATATCAGGGTTGGAAGGGACCTCAGGAGGTCATCTAGTCCAACCCCCTGCTCAAAGCAGGACCAATCCCCAGGTTTTTTTTGTTTGTTTGTTTTGGCCCAGATCCCTAAGTGAACCCCTCAAGGATTGAATTTACAACCCTGGGTTTAGCAAGCCAATGCTCAAACCACTGAGCTATCCCTCCTTCCCCCTTCTTTAAGTCCATCCTCAAAAATCCATTTCTTGCACCTTATTTTCCATCATTGCCTTTCCTTAGCAGAGTAGTCACCTTCTCCCTTTGGCCCAGCCTTAATGACCCCATAACATGGACCAGAATTTATTTGATTTTTGCATTGTAGAACATGAATCGTGGGTTTTTTTTTTTTTTACACCCTGATCCCTCCTTTCCCTGAAAACTTTTTGTCTATTTTCAAGTTCGATGCTTTTCTGAGTTAAAGCCCTATTTGTTACACATGGGCTTAAGTGGTGGCAGGACAGGAACCTATGTCTTTTTCAATCCCAGTAAAGCATCATGCACTATTATGGAATTTCACCAATCTTGTGGTTGCTAATGTTTTTGTCATTTAAAAAGTGTTGGTGGGTATTAATAAACTAAAAGAAATCTAAATAAATGGAAAACACATTAGAGAAAATGATGCCGTAATTGTTTGGAAATAGAAAAATGTTTTAACTTTCTTTTTATCTGAAACGTTATATTTGTAGATTCTAGTATTTAGCAAGGGTTTACGCTGGGCTGAGACAGAAATTGTTTTAATACATAAGTAAGCACTTGAGAGCTACTATAATTGCATGTTTTGTTTCTGCCTTCTTGTAAAACCACACTTGGTTAGTAGCATAGCTAAGTGTTCACGTCTCTGTGTTGATGCGTGAGCCATTAGGAGAATATTTGGACTGTAGTTTCCTGAAAAGAAAAAGTATTCACTTGTTTGAAATCCTGTTTTTTTAAACCATTCCTCCCCCACACCTCATTTCCTCGCTCCTGAATTTTATTGTTGCTACAGAATGTCATAATTTGCTATGTGTCAGTCTTGGCAGTAACATGCAAGAGTAATGGAGCAGAAAGTCTCCACTGTTCTAGTGTAATGGCTAAAATGATGGACCTTGGGACACAATTTGAAACTCAAAATGGATCCTTTGCTAATCTGAACCATTGGAAACTCAGTGAGCTGGTTAATTCCTCCAAATAAACGCTTTCTGAGGTGGTAGCCACTGGAATCCTTCTTCCTTTATTTATTTATTTTTGATCAGTGACCCATGGCTAGCAACTGGTTGGCAGTTCTCATTAAACACCTGTGTGTTCCTGTGCTGTCACTGCAAAAATGTTTTGTTTGTCATAATCTTCTCTGGAGCTTCTGTGCAGGTTGGGACATGACTTGTGGCAAAGGAATCTATACCGAATAATTGGTGTCAGACTAAATTACCCCCCTGGAGGACTTGGATGTTATGAGTTCCTCACGATCTTTTGAATATGGCTTTCTATCATCATTGAGAAGAGAGGCTAGAAATTGCAGCGTGTATTCAGACTAAGCAAGGTGAAGGCCCTTGTGAAGAGAATGTTTTGGATTTTCTAATGTATAGTTTCCCTTCCTATCTGCCTTATTGCTAGCCATTTGGGGGAGGGTTGTCAATGGAATTATTATTTATAATCTCAAATCATGAAATTGGCAACATCAGCATTTTTAGTCCTATCTCCTATTTGTCATGTCTCTAAACTTCCCCAGCAACTCCACAGGTTTCCCTCTGAACAATAGCTGCTTCGCATCTCAGTGATCTTAACCACGCCTAGGATTCTCTGTTTGCTACCTATAGCTCTTAGGCCTTGTCTACATTAGCGTTTTTGGACCTGTAATTCCCAGTTAGTGCAATTCCACTTGCGGGAGCTGCAGTGTATACAAGGCTCAGAAGGGACAGAAGCTCTTCTATCCCCAGGGTTCGAGGATATGGTGATCAAAAATATATGAACTTTACGTACACTAATGGTCTGAATTGTGGGCCTGTAATCTAAGTGTAGAAGCCCTTTGAGACCACTGCCTCTTCAGTGACTCCCAGAGTACTTCCAGGGAGCCTCTTTATATGCAGAGGAGCTTCTGGACTGGAGCCACAGGCTATCGTTCTTCGCAGGGATGTTTCTATGAATAACTTTTTTCCTTATGTTTTTTTTTATCAAAATAATAGACAGAGTTTTTCCCTCCACATAACATACAGAACAGAACCCACCACAGGAAGGAAAGTCCCAGGTTGATTTAAACCCCGTCTCTCTGATCTGGAGCAGTGTTTCTAATTGTGATACAGCTGGCTAACAATGCACTCTTTGGCAGAAATATAGGTATATTTTTCCTGTTTTTTGTATTCCCCTTAATGAATAATGGGCAAAACCCAGAGCACTTTTAAATGCTACTTTCCTGAGATGTTGAGTTCTAAAGGAACACTGATAAAGTCCTACAGAAGTCAATTGAAGTCAGTACAGCTATGCTGATTTACACCAGCTGAGGCTTTGCCCCCAGAGCTACCAATAACACCTTGAAAGGCAAAATAATTAAACTGCAAGTGAAAAGCTTTCCATAAACGTCAGCTCCATTGTAAGTGCTGAGGGAGTGGAAATGGTGTATAGAAAGCTGTTTACATGCATTCATTTCACTTGTCCTTGAATGGATCGGTTCAGTTAGAAGAGAAATAGTTCACCACCGAGCAGTTCTTAAGAGCAACGTTGCAATGAAATGTTACATTTCTGCCATGAGACGCTTTCAAAGAGAATTAGACCTTTATAGCCATATCCATCCCCACAGCAGGGTATGTGTGAAGGTGCAAGCCTTATTTTATGGTATCTGGGTTTGAGCGCTGTTTATTGTCAAGTGAAAAAAATGTGTTGGTTTCATCCTAGTTCCCATTTGTTTACCTTACAGAATCACTATACATGTTAAACTAGCTGTGCGCAGCGGCCTCCTCTGCTGAAAGGAGGCCTTCAACTGGGTAGGTTATGCAAGTAAACTGGGGGATATGTCTTGTATTGATTCTGGATGCCCTGGTAGCACACACATTCTGAAACCTGATAGCACCGTAATATTGTCACATCTAATAGTGGCGAGATAGGTGGTTATTAGCATTCAGCAACATACTATTAGCCTTCTTGCTATGCTAAAAATGTGAGAAGTGAAGAGAATAATCCAGAAAAAAAGACCCACAAATAACACAGCGCGAGGAAAGGTGATATGGTGGTTAAAACAGAGGAGTCAGTGTCAGGAGAAGGATGGTCTGATGTGAGTCTGGGACTTTGGAGAGCTGGGTTCAGTTCCTGCCCCATCACAGACCCATTGTGTGAATTTGGGCAAGAGATTTTGTCTCTGTGGCTTAGTTTCCTATCTGCAAAATGGGATAACAGTACTTCCTTGTCTTACAGAAGTGTTGTAGTGATAAATACATTGAAGGCTCTGAGACACTCAAGACCTATGGTAATGGGGGCCATACAAGTACCTGTATAGGCAGATCTGGTTTCTATTCCCAACTCTGCCATAAATAACGAGCAAGTCTTTTAGATACAGATTTTCAAAATTTGGTCACCTCAGTTTTTGGGGTCCGATTTCAAATACCTTGGGCCTTCTTTTCAGATATACTGAGCATTCTCAACTCCAACTGAAGTCAACGAGAGATGCAGGTTCTCAGCAGTTGGGCACCCAGTATCAGTAGCTGTGTTTGAAAATGTGGGGTTGGATTCCCAAAAAATGCTTACTCTGTCTACTTAACTTGAAGTCAAGAGTTTTACTACAACTTCAGTGGGAGTAGTTAGGCCAATACGGAGTGCCTTTGAAAAGTCCACCTTTGGCCTAACCCTCTCTAGGCCTCAGTTTCACATCTATATAAATGCAGATCATACTTTCCTACCTCACATGTGTTTTTGAGACTCAGTTGATTAATGATTGTAAAGCTCTTTGAGATTCTCAGATGGATAGCACCTTAAGTGAAAAGTCATGTTGTTCAGAAATATGGTGGTTGTTAATTGGGTTATCCAACTAATAAATCACTTACCAAATGTGTCTTTGAGTAATAAGTAACAGATAAACATCAGAGACATCATGTTTGTCGGACTTTAGCTAGAGACGTAGGATTTGCGGTAACAGGATCGATGGACCGTTGGGTCTGATGTCCTGTGTCCATCAATGGCATTGTGGTTAATGAGAAAGATGTGAAAACCCCTAGAGCACCTGGCCACTTCACATCCTGAGCCAGGGTGAACAGCTGAAACCTTGAAGTGTGAGCCACAAGTCTCACTTGGTATGTTTACAAATCATTGTCTCTGTTATAGTAGAAATCATGTAAAAAGAATTGCAGTTGTTGTGTTGTGTCGTGTCAGTTCCTACCCTGCAAGACTCTTTTCATCATAATTCAATATTGGTTACTTCCTGCCGTGTAATGCATTGTTTGTCAATAAACGGATTGTGAAAAAGTAGGTAATGCAGGACATGACTGAGGCATGCTGACAGAGCTCTTTGTGGGTTGCCTGGATAGCATGTGTCCCTCCGGAACCTCACTTTCGCCAGTGCTTTTGGGGCCTGATTCTGCAGCTGTTGAAGTCGATAGCAAAGCATCCCCTGACTTCAGTGCTGTGGGAGAGGCCTTTCAGGTGGGAGACTGAATTCTTTCTAAAAGAGATGCTCTAGTTCAACCATAAGTAATGATCTTGATGCAAGAATTACTGGGTGATATTCTGTGGTCTGTGTTATGCAGGGGTAGATTTTCATAAATGGTCCCTTAAATTCTATGTATGTTCTGAAGCCAAATTCATAAAGCCCCTGCTCCCCTAGTGTTAAGCCATTTTGTTCCCCTCCTGATCCTGGGCTGCTCTGGGGACTGGAACAGCAGTTTCTCAGGGCTGCACTGCCTGAAATCTCCATAGTGATCCAACTCTGCCCCCAATACCCTCCACACCTCAGCATGTCTCCTGTGCCAGAACCAGTGAAGAGGTCTTTGGAAGGCAGCTTTATGAATACTTTCTGCAGTGCCTACATTGTGAAAATCCACTCTCAGTTGGAACTGGGATTTTTAAGGCATCTTTACACTACTCTAGCACTTTAACCTGGTGTGAATCTCACCCTATGAATCTGTATAAAGCCCATAATTCAGAACCTTTTAGAAATTCATCCACAAAGCTTTGTAGAATGTTTAAAGGTTTGTTTCAGGTTTGAGAGCTACAAAGAATTGACTTTTAATAAACTAATATTGTAAAATATTTAGCAAAATGTCATCAGTGTGTTTTTGAAACTAAAAGCAGCATTCCAGAATTCATCCCACTTTGCAAAATAAGACTGTGATCCTGCAATTGGGTTCATGTAGGCACACGGTCTACTCTCCAGTAGCCAGACCAGAGCGTAAATAAATAAAACTATTTATGGCTGGTTTAACTTATAAACCCTTCTTCTACCCAACATCCTTGATTGTTTGTCCGCACAGCAAAAATACCATTTAATTCTAATTAGGACTGAAGACTCTTGAATAATGATGATAGAGGAATGTCTTAAGTTATTTGTCTTTGATAAATAAAGCTGCCAGGGGCAAGTGCAGCTAAAGTGCAGCTTTGTCTGAAACTGCCAGGGGCAAGTGCAGCTTTAGAAGCCAGGGTGGCAGAGGAGGCTAATGGCATAAATGAGAGAAGAGGGAGAAGAGAGTCAAGATTTTGAAACACAGGATGCAGCTGGCTATATCCCCAGGAGATTAAAAAAAAAATACAATAAACCTTTCCACCCTCCATTTACAATGTACAGTGAACTTGGGCAAGTAAAAGGATCTCTGAGAGTGTCAGGAAAAAAGGGATATGGCCACCTAAATTATTTTTTTTAAGTATATCTGTTAAAAAGGATTTGCAGCAGATGCTTCTGTAACCCACATGCCTTCTGGGTGTGGTGTTCTGTCCCATCTAGTGGCACCGAGACCACTTAGAGAGTTAATTGAGTTTAGCTCATGCTGTGGAGGCTCATGCGCTAAGCTCCAGAGGTCCCCAGTTCGATCCCGCCCACCAGCGACTGGGGTTTGTTGGCGTTACGCTTCTTCAGACAGCAGGTAAATGATGAAAAACCAAATATTTATTGCCGAGGGGCAGGGGTACAAATGAACTTCAGGCACACAGTGGATTCCTTTGACTGGCTCTATGCAGCTTTAAGACGCCCATACTGGTGAAATGTTCTGTGTTGTCTTTGTGACAGTGGGTGGAGGAGGAAAAACTGGCTTGAATGAGCTGTGTTGCAAGTAGGTTTACTGCTGCTTCCTTCCTTCCTTCCTGGCCTTCAGGTCAATGGGAGAGTGAAGGAGAAAGACGTGCAGTAATGTTCCTGCTGCCTTGCTGGCTGGAAAGCTTGTTTGACTTCTCTTTTGATAGAAGTAATAGGGGAACAGGGACTACTATACCTCTACTTTCATGAGAAAATCAGAGTCACTTGGTAGTGGTACGGAGAAATGATTTTTACCAGTACCTTTTGATTCTGAACAATTAGTTTTGGCTTCTTGACCGGTTACATTTGCAGAGTATCCTGAGCCCCCAACAATTCCTATTAAAGTCGCTGGAAAGACATTTCCACTGGAGTCTGGCCCCCTTTATACGCTGACGCTTACACCCTGTCTACAATATTAAAACAACAAAGCCAAGGCAACCAGCACAGAACAGACCAAACCACGTCATAACAAAGTTACTATATCTTGTTACACCCTGTGTAGATTATGACTATAATCTAACATAATACTGTTATGTCGTTGTGCCATGGTGCGGTTGGGCCCAATCTGTTATACTACAGTCCCCAACAGTAGAAGCTGGTCTCCATTTGAATGAGTTCTATTAGAGTGGCAGTGAGTTTTGTTCTGGATTTTGCGGATTTTCTGGAAGCACTAACCCTAAAGTAGTTCAGGTCAATTAACACTAATCCTTTTTTTAAATTGAATCTCATTTTCTTATTACTTTCTTCTGTAGATACATTTCCTGTCTTTATCTTTAGGCCAAGGACATAGAAACTAGTTTTATTTTGAGATAGGAAAGAGAGTTAAAACTAGATTAACTGTTGCATTGGATAATATACCATAAAAAGACAACCCTGCTTTACTCAGGGATGAACAAATTGACCTGCTAGGTCTTTTCACTCTTTGATTTCTTTGAGTGTATGTTGTTAGACCTTAGTGATTTCCTGGAGTACAATAACAACTATTTGAAATCAATGGCAGAACTCTCACTGGCTTCAATAGGACCAGAATTGGGTCGAAGATTCATAGTCCTGCTATGCAAAGTGTTTTCCCCCACTGTTTTGCATTCAGATGAATGAGGTGCCAACAGTTAAATTTACCTCCAGTGACGCAGAACTGCAAACTTTTCTCCAGTGCCACCTGGCGTTTAACCCTTGACTTCAGTGGGAGCAGGATTAAGCCCGCTGTTAGCAACAGGTACACTTTAAATTATTGATATAAAATCTTAAATTGGACAATATGGGCCTAATCCACCGAAGTCAGTGGAAGGACTCTTGTTCTATCATGCTGGGGATAGAAACATGTCAGGCTACAGAATGCTCATTGTTAACCTGTGTTCCCAGATGAAGAACTTAGCTTGTTTAAGTCTACATGACTTTTGGTTAAGCTTGTTTGCTGAGAAATAGCTAGAAATTTTCCCCTTGAATTCTTGTTTTCAGTGAATTTGGGGGAGTTTGTTTTATATGTAATCTCAAAATACTCTCACACATCCTGAATCGTTTTTTTACCAAACTTAAAAATGATATGTCCTGTATAACGGCACCAGTAGTGCAGAGTTTTCGGTGGGAGGTTTCCATTTTGACTGCTAAATACAGTATCACTTGGAGGAGAATTTTCTTCAGTATACTAGATAGTTGGAGACAATAATTGAAAGGTGCTTTTTAAAAACAAAAACAAAAAAGGTATCCATCTGACCTTAGCATACATCCTTGATTTGTCATAAAAAAAATTGATAATTTCAAATGTCTTCACTTAAAAGTTAGATTTCTAAAGATCACTTTTTTTCAGAAACTCTCTAATTGCTAACATAGTTAATGGGCATAGTGATTAGTGCAGTGAACTGGGAATCAGGACTCCTGGAGTCTGGTCCTAGCTCTTTCTCAGTGTGTCAGTGGGCAAACCACTTAACTTTGTGCCTCATTTCCCCAGTGTGCAATGCTGTTGATAATAGGTATCTACCTCCCAAGAGGACTGAGAGTTTTAATTAATGTTTGTTAGGGCACTAAGGAATTTTGGCTGAAAAATAATCAGAGACCCTTTTTTTATTATTATTTATCCAATATATGCCATTGTAATTGGTTTTAAAAAAAAATCTTGAAACTCAAAATCAGTATTGTGCCACAAATAATTTTCTTCAATGGTTGCAGCAAATTAATTTCATTTTAGGGATCTGCTGAGAACATAACCTCTTTATAGCCCATACTTAATCCCGTGTGTTTCAGTTCAGGATGGGAAGAAGTGGGGGATGTCACAATAAGTTGCAGCACCGGCTATGTTAAACAGGAGGCATTTATTAAAGAAAACTACAGCAATCTGTCAACACAAACAGACTTCCATGCAGCTTGAGTTCCAGCTTTGTCTCCCCTGTTTACCAAGGATCACATTCTGTCTGTACCGTATATGAAGAAGTCTAGTGGCTGAATGATATACTGCAAGTAAACATACATTATCACAAGGGACAGGTGGCTCTGAAAGAGGAAAGAAAGCTCAGGAGGTTGGTAGTCCACATGTAGGAGTATGTGGCAAATGTTGATTATCCCTTGAAGACTGCTCACGTGTGTTTTCTTTATTATTATTTTAACCCATATCTATGTATAAGCCTTACATTGTGCTACATTTATCTGTAATAAGTATATAATTGGCTTCTACTTGAGTATTTCAGTGCTTCTTCAGAGAGCGATTCCACTGGAAAGCTTAATGCTTCCTATTTGAAAAGTCGTGGGATTTTTCAATGTTCTGTTCTTGTCTTCTTTTTCTTTTCTCATCTCGCTCCATATTTGTTTTTCTGGAGAATGCTGCCTCGTTTGGGTGTTGCATTAACCCGACATCTGTTCTGTTTTAGGAGAAACCCGATGCCAGCCCCACATCGCTACAGCTGCGATCCCAGATTGAAGTAAGCACAATGACTTTAATCATCTATTTTTGTTTTGGATTTTTTTAATTTGATATTTTGCACCAGTTGGGTAAAGCTTGTTGTTCTGTCAGCACTCATAGCAATATATCTTCCCTTACAGGAATCGCTTGGCCTCAGTAGTACTGTGTCAACACCAGAGACTGAAAGAAAGTAAGTTTGGGCTGTTGGGGAGCAGGAGGGTGTTAAGTGACACTTTTTTACATGAATCAGCCAATCCATGTTAAACTGATTTAATTTCACATAATTCCAAATGAATGCCCCATTGAAAACAAAACTGACACCTCTTCTTTTTCTGTTTTTCTCTTGGTATCGGTGTGCATATGTGTGCATGCATGCAATGTAAATAAAGTTGGTGGACTGTTGTGAGAAGTGTCATCGATTTCCCTGCAAACTAAAGTCTACCTTTTTTTTAAAAATATCTTCTTTTTTTTGTGACGACGTAAAAGTTCCAAAAACAGAAATAGGAGTTAAACACTGAAACCACTTTCCCCTTCTTGTGAGCCCATGGTTTTGATACCGTACTTTTGAAGAAGGTGCCAAGCAAGTGGGGTATTTAAAAGCAACTTGAATTTTAGCAGTCTTTAATAAAAACCTCTTTGTATGAGCTGTGTGGGTTTCTGTTTGCTGTCTCTTTCCCCGCTACTCCCCCCCCCCCCGGTCCTGCTGCAATGAATCTGTATCTGTTTGTTTTCTGTGCCTCCCTGGTTTTATCCCAAGAACTGGAATTCCAACTGCTGTGGGTAATGTGCAGTAGTGCGTGAAAACATCTAGCCTTGTATTTTCAGGGACTTCCAACTTCTTAGTGAGATCCCAACTTGGCTAGTTAAGAAAATGCACAGGGAGCCCAGTTTCAAATGTGTGGTGCTTTAATAGGACACTTCAGCCTCACAATTGAATTCCAGTGAGATACTTGTATGCCAGAATTGGACACTATGGCTTTGTCTCCATTAGGGACATTTTAAAAAAAAATTGCCACCATTGCTCATACTGGTTCAGCTGCATCAGCATGAGCCATGTTGGGAGCCCTTGTTGAGATAGGATACCAGCTGTTGTCACCATTTTATGTGCTGTTTCCATTAGTCGTGCTCAGAACAGACTTCGGTGACACATTATTTAAAGTGATGACAGCCAATGGCCCGTGTGCAGTAGGGCTTCCAGTCGGGCAAACACTGGTGCTATCTAGTATTGGAAAATCTCCTTTGTGTAGAGAAGGCCTCAGTATCCTCAAAGAGGATATCTCCCTGCCTATCTTCCATTTTATTCTATTGAAGTTAAACCAAAATGCCACATTTATGAAACTTTGAATAAGTGCGGCCTGGGGGACAAGCTAAGATTTCCTATCATAATAATTACTTAGTCCAGCCATAGATCTCGAACACTTTACAGAGGAGGTGGTATTATCCCCATATTCTAGATGGGGAAATGGCAGCACAGAGGGGTGGAGTGACTTGCCCAAGGTCACCTAGCAGGCCATTGGCAGGACTGAGAATAGAACCCAGATCTTCTGTTGTCTTATGTTCTAACCACTGGGATGTACTCCCTTGCAGTATAGCTGCTAAACTACAGATGCCTTGAATAAAAAGAAAGCAATACATACATAAATATACTTGGAGTGGTTTTATTCTGAAAAGTGCTTGTTACGTGTTTTAACTGAAAGAATAATAACTTCACTTCTCAATTTAAATGGAAAATGCAGAGGAATTCTTTGTAAACTAAAGTATTTCATGAATGAAATCACAAGTGTTGAGAGAGTGAGTGTGTGTGTGTGAACTGAAGCACAGAACTGATTTAATCCATCCACATATGTGTAGGATTGTCACAGAGGAAGTTTTGCATCAGGGAATTTGCAGAGTCATAAAACACTTAACTTGAAGAATGTGGTCCTTCTTTTTGATGTGAGAGATTGAAAATTGCAAAGAATACTCCTAAGGGAATTCTGCACCAAAAAAATTGCCAAAATAACACAATATAATCATGACAGTTTCAATTATTTTGGTAATTTATTTAAAATACTTGTCAGCCAGTAAGTCTGTAACAATACAGATAACAAAAAATTCAGGAAATGTTTTTCGACAAATAGATTCCTTACTAGGCATATTAATACAGAACTTTGAGTAATAATTCATTTAAACTACAGTACAGAAACGTATTTCCCACACCCCTCAGAAGCAGCGCAAAGGCTTGTGGGAGTTGTGGGTAATGGAAGAGCTGAGGGAGAGTGAAGTAATTGCTGGGAAGGAGCCGGGGTGTGAACTTGGAGGGTTGTTGGGTGTAGATGAGAGAAGTATGGAACAGGGTTGGTTGGGTTTTTTTGTTTTTTTGGGTTTTTTTTTGGAGGGAGGGGCAGGGATTGTTAGGGAGTTGGGGAATCTCCCCCATGCAGACCCTTGCTAACTCTTACCCTCTTTTATTCTGTCTGGCACATACCCCTGTCCCCATGTGTCCCTGCACTCCCCTTCCCTGTTCCCATGTGGCCTTGCACCTCCCTGTTACAATGTGGCCCTGCATCCCCACTAAGCAACTCCCTGATCCCATGTGTTCTTGCACTCCACTCCCACGTAGCCCCACCCCAATCTGTCCTCCCACTAGCCCATCTGAACCCTATTCTGTGACCCTCCAGCAGCCCCATGAGCCCCACGCTGTCCATCCCCCGCCCCCCATATCCCATGTCTCCTGACCTAGCCACATGGGCAGGGCGTCGTGAGAAACACAGCCTCTTCTCTTCCACATCTGCAGGTAGGGCTGATCTCTGTTCTGGAACCACGGCAGCCCCTGGTAGGCGAAAGGTGTAACTGCAGCACCTCTCCAGCAGAATGTATCTTCTGCAGAGAAAAAAAAATTCTCAGTGGGACATGAATTCTGAGCATGCACAGTGGCGCAGAATTCCCCCAGGAGTAAAAGGGGTCATGATCATTTGATGCCAGACTAAAAACACCGGTGAAAATAGTCAAGGTAGAAGTGATTTAAGCCTGTGTTGTTAAGATGATAGCTTGATTGATCAATGCTAGTTTCATACTCCTAGCTGAGTGGCATTGTCTTATCAGTTCAGCACTGTTACGTGCAGGTAGAAAGAAGACTGTACAATTCATTGGCAAGAAAATGACCCTCTACCAGCTGTTTAGTCCATCAAATGATTTTTTTTCTTACTGCTAACAAACTGAATTAGATTCTTTATAATTTTCTATTTAGGCCTCATGTATCTGAGTTATGTGCTTTCTTTTGTCCTGCCTGATAGGACACAGTACTCTGGAGAATGCAGGCAGTTCATGAGAGTATGTCTACACTGCAGTTAGACCCATGGCTGGCCTGTGCCTGCTGACTGGGGGCGGCAGAACTTGGGCTAAAGGGCAGTTTGGGTTTGGCCTGGAGCCCAAGCTCTGGGATCTTCGCAGGGTCCTAGAGCCCAGCCCCCAACCCAAGCCCAAACATCAATACTGTAATTAAACAGCTCCATAGCCTGAGCCCCACAAATCCAAGTCAGCTGTCCCAGGACAGCCACAGGTTTTTAACTGCAGTGTAGACATACCCTGCTGTACCACTTCTGATGGCTCATCTACACAGCAACGCAAACTGCAGCCAGTCAGGAATTTTTCAGTGAAACGTTTTTACTCAGAAAATGCTGATTTGTTGAAACTTAATTTTTTTGTGGAAATGTATCAATTTCAATTAAAGGTTTCTCAGGTCCAGGATGGAATTTCTGGTCAGAGACCCAACAGCTTGGTGTTTAGGGCACTCACCTGGGATGTGGGAGACCTAGTTCAGGCTTGATTCAGAACAGAAACTTGAATCTGTTTCTTTCAAATGTTTACCCTAGCCACCGAACTATATAGTGAGTCTCTCACTCTCTCTCTGACCCAGTACATTGTTATTTACACAGAGTGGAACAGTTCCAACAGAGGAGAGGGAAAGAGAGAAAAGAGAGTCTGACTCTCATCTGTGTTTAGGGCACCTGCGTGGGATGTGGGGGACTCAGGTTCAAGACCCTGCTCTGCCTTATTCAATGACGTAACTATCAGACAATTGCAGGGGAAGGGTCTCTCTCATGATGTTTGCTACAATTTTCAAAATATCTTGTTTTCGTTCCTGTGTAGAAGTAAGTTGGTAATCTCAGTCTAGCTTCTATTGGACAAGGGACTGCCAGTCACGAAATCCACCCTAGTGATCGGCATGAAACTAATAGAAACTTCCTATTCAGTAGAGAGACAAGAGGTCTCTGTGGGCCTGGAGACTGAATTACCTTCTCACCTCTAGTGATGGTCCCTCCAGAAAGGGAGTGGGGAAGTATAAACTTCTGTTACTGCTGTCCATACTGTTCTAGCTCGAGAGAGAGAGTAGTAAAATGTGTTTTGTCATGGCACTAAAAATGCTCATTCCATTAAATTGGCTAGATTGGTAACAAGGAAACCTGGGAGGTAGGGGGTGGAAACTGCAGGGAAAACATAATCAGAAAAATCCTTATAGCACCAAACAAAGCAGAGAGATGTCTGAGGTTTGTGTGGTTATGTTGCTTGTATAGCTAGTAATACCCAATATGTTTAAAAACTGCCTGAAATATGGTAAATTACAAAATAGGAAGCAGAGTCACATTTGTTCAAGTCTAGTTCTAAACTTCATGACCAGTTGAGTTTTTCAGAGAAGTTGCTTCTATAAATTGAATCAGTTCTGTGGTTTTTGTAGGGTTGTAATACTCTGCAAATAACTCAATGGAAAATGATACTCCTGAAAAGTTTGTGCTTTTTCTTCCATTAATAGGCGCATTTTTCTCTTGTCAGGTTTAATTTCCACACATACACCCTTCAACTTGCAGCATTATTGTCAGATTGAATGTTAGAGTAATATTGTGAAGTCTGATCTTGCCTCCAGCATAGTGGCATGCCTCTGTATACAACACAGATATTTTTCATTTTGAACAGCAATCCTGGCTATGCAGACACAACTGAATTTTGGTTTTGACTAAAAGTATGACCAATATAAGACCAAATACACAGGAAACACGTTCTTGGTGGCTATTGTTGCCTCGGTGCCTGTAATGTGTCAAGCCACGGGTGCATCGTATGTAATAATAATGCTATTATTTCTCTAAGATGACAACTCCCCAAGGAAGTTTACTCAAGCCAGGGGAATGAGGTGGGACGGGGGAAGGAGAGGTTGTTCGCCTCATTGTAAACATGGTGTTTTAAACAATGGAAACCAACATTCTGATTAGCTCCCAGTCCCCATATTTGAGCAGTCAAGACTCTGCATGATGGACTAATGAGCTCTGTATATTTGACAGGAAATCCAGGCCAACCCTACTCCCCTTGAACTCATGCTTCTGCATCCTGTCTCTCATCCTGTTTTTAGCAGATCCAGGGATGTTGCAAAGGGAAGTTATTTGTTTTCCCCCTTGGGGAATAGATCTGTTTGCTGTCACTATTCCCTGCACTGGCCTTGTTACGCATTTTAAATGTGGTGTATCCGAGAGCCTTCAGGAAAGGGTAGGAGCTAGATGCCAAGTGCAAGAGCACCATGTACAGGCAGGACAAGGCACAGTCCCCTGTGTGTAAGTTATTCTTCCAGTTAGAGGGGCGGGGAAGGAGGAAAAACTACTGATGGGTAAAAATGGGGGTCAATAACTGTGAGTGAAACTCTCAGCTCTTTGGCATTCTCATTGTGTTCTAAATCTTTGTGTCACAGTGGATGTCCTGAAGTGTCCCATCATGCAACAAATCACTCAGTGCTTCGTGAGTGATATTATTCATCAGTATAGCACAACTTCTAACCAAGAAAATAAAGATATATCATGTTAATGTTGTGATTCGTGCTCCCATATCTGTCAGGTTATAGCAAAATGCATTTAAAATGTTCTCTGCCAGTTGAGCCTCTAGACCTACATCACAGTTCAGGTTGTAGGAGTCAGGTAGAGGTTGATCTGTCCAGCAGAGTATTCAGGAATGCTTGTATCATGTGCATGCTGCATGATGTAACATTTCTGAGGGGCCTGGCATTCCAGTTTATAGGAGTCCCTGTTCGTTCAGCAGCTGTGTCCTTAACTCTGCTTCAGCTGTTCACAAATGTAAAACTCTGTTGTGCTGTGTGTGTGTCTAGTACGTGCCTCTTAAACTGAACCTCTCTCATTTGGAGTCCTTGCACTTTGGCCAGCTCTCTGGCCAGTGGGAGGAGGTTTATGGTGTTGTGAATGTTGGGATTGTTTTTTGTGAAAGCTACTTGATTCTCAAGGCATGCAGTGAAATTGTTATCAAAGAAACCAGAGCAGCAATGACCAAAGCAGCCATCTGCAGGCTCTGTCTTCCCTTTGGGGGACACTGTTAGTTTAATCCATTCTTACAGGCTGAAGATTTGCTTCCTGGGTATGCAGAGTTTTCAGCCCCATTGCCAATATGTGGTATAAACTCAAATTTATCTTGGGTATTAAACCTCCAGATCAGTGCAGTGCTGAGAGATTACTTGGAGTTCAGTGCTGTCTTGTTCCATAGCATTTCCTTAGCATTTCTTTTAAAACTTGCTTTCTTTATACAAAATAACACACAAGACCCAAACTCTGGACCCTGTGGTACTCTAATCCAGTGATCGTTGGCAGTAATATTGAGCACCAACCCTCCTAGTCCTCTTCCACTGTAGCGTCCAGACTCCAGGCCAAGCCCCAAAAGCAAAAGGGTCATTAAATCAGCACTCTAGGTCACATTCCCATTGTGCTGGCTTAAATTTGATCAGACTCAATTCTGGCAGCTTGTCACAGTGCCCAGATTAACTGTGGCAGATGACTGAGAGCTTATCTGTGATGAAACAGAAGAGCTACACTGATGGGGATGAGAAGCAGGAAGAGGACAAAAACGGAGAACAATAAAAAACCCAAACAAACCCAGGACACCATAGCTGCACTTAATTAAGGACGGAATAAATTCCCACTGTGTAGGTTAGAAATTGCAAGGAAAATATGGAGTTGGGGGGTGGGGGGAGTAGTTTTATCTCCTAAATTTATGGAGTAGTTAAGATAACATTTCTTTATATGCAGTGCTTGCAAGAATCAAAAGGAATTGGTGAATGTGTGTACGACCCCATATTAACTTGTTTGAGGCCAGATTCAGTAGAAGCCAAACTATTTGTGTTGCCTGCAAATAGCCTCCCAAAGAGAAACAGAGCAGGAAACTCCCACAATAACACTCACAATTGGAGTGAAAGGCCAGCCAAACGCAGCCTGTGACACGTGACAAGTGCTACCAGTGTGTGTCTGAGCAGCTGGAGGAAGATTTCAATCCTAGTAATTTTGTAAAAGGATATTTTTCAAAAGAGCCCTAAACTTGTCACAGCCATGACTAACATGCTTTGTATATAGAGAAACGTTACATTTGTTAGACTGGGCCTAGCTCACTGCTGTGGAAGTATTTTAGAGCTGATGATTATCTGCCTCTTTGCATGGATCCCTCTGTGCATGCTCTTGCCACTTGCTAAACATCGCATCCCCTGCTGATGGCCATGTTCAGACAGTACTAGTAGAACCAACATGGCTGGTTCCATGTTGGCTGAGGTGGGGGGGTGGGCAACAAAAATAACAGCTCAGTGTTTGTTTCCACTGAGAAAGTTTTGACCTGCTTAAAGAGCCATTGCTATGGAAACGTAATGAGAAAATAATTGAATGGAACCTCTGCTTTCCATCTCTTTACAGTGATGCCAGGAAGGTCAGAACCTTGCAGCCTTGCTTTCCCTTCAGGTCCATACAAATTTGATAAGAAACTAAAGGCCCATTTTCCTCCTCTATGCCAGCCCCGTTAGATAAACTATCTCGTATTCAGTCAGTAACAGTTATAAAGATGTCGGTTTTCATACTGATTATGTGGCCCTATATAATGCATATAGATAACCAAGTGGCCTTCCAAAGGAGCATGCAGAGGCTTTTGTGTTGGTTTATTCAGCCACCCAAATGTGAATAGTATTTTTAGATCCAAAATCGCATCCTGAACCATCCACCCCAAAAGGGTTGTAAATAGTTATTGACAAGCGTTAAGAGGGCCACTATCATTTTATTGAAGATCATAATGGTGTTGGTTTCATTTTTTGGACTGCATTGGACACCTGTGGATTTTATGTCCTATAAATAAGATGAGGCCATGTTTTAAAGCATACCTGCATTTATAAAGTTTAAGCTAAAATAAAAGCCAGTCAGAATCACTTCATTCTCTGCTACTCTGTTATGGTTTGTTTTGAGAATGATGGGCTTTTGAAAGCCAACAGCACATTCATAAAAGCAGCACATGGTGTCATTTGTTTCCCTTTCCAATTCTGTAATGGTCCAACTCGGGGCTATTTCACAACTTATGGCACATATGGACTGTGTGTCTTGTAAAACCAGCCACTGTGTATGCAAGATAAGCCCTGGTGCTTTCCTGTCTAAGAAGAAAATCAGCTCACAGTTAATAGGAAAAATTTTAGCCTACCTAGTTCAATAGAGCTGTAGCCAAAAGCCCATTTTCTAAGTGGATACTTTGTTCAACTAGCCTGTGTTGCGTACTTGTGCAGTGATCTCTGGCCTTAGGGGGGTGTCTTGGTGGCACAACCTCTAGGGCAGTAGTGGGCAATGGCCTGTCAGGGTAATCCGCTGGCAGGCCGCCAGACAGTTTTACATTTGCATGGCCACCTGCAGCTCCCAGTGGCCGCAGTTCGCCATTCCCAGCCAATGGGAGCTGCAGGAAGCAGCGCAGGCCAGAGGGACGTGCTGGGTGCCGCTTCCCGCAGCTCCCATAGGCTGGGAACGGCAAACCGCGGCCACTGGGAGCTGTTGGTGGCCATGCAAATGTAAACAAACTGTCTGGCAGCCCGCCAGCAGATTACCCTGATGGGCTGCGAGTGGGCCGAAGGTTGCCCACCACTGCTCTAGGGCTTAAAAAGGAGTGTATGGAATGTGCAAACAGGTAGGTATAGAAATAGCATTACCATCTGCTGTACTTTAATGACAAGATAAGTCCTGGTGGTACCTTTGGTATAGCTGGGGTTGCCATGGTGTGGCTAAAGCTCTATGTACCCAAGACACAACTCCATTGGAGCATATCATTTCTGTAAAATAGGTATGTAGCAAACATGTTCTTTGGATCCAAAGAGTAGCCTTCATTTTTAACCTATTCTGAGGCAATTTTTTATTTCTTGTTTCCACATCTCAGGCCCACAAAGTCTTAAAAATAGGCCTAGGAATGGTTTTGAAATTGTGAGATTCACAGATAAAGTTCTGGACATTTCTAAACTTCTATCCTACATAGGACTGGAAAATACTTCTATAGGAAGAGCTCTGTATTAGCTCGAAAGCTTGTGTCTCTCTCTCCAACAGAAGCTGGTCCAATAAAAGATATTACCTCACCCACCTTGTCTCTCCTCTTTGTGGAATATACTTGGCGATATATCCTTCTTGTATGAAGCTAGATCCATAGATTTCTCAGCTATATGCTGGGACAGAATACATTTCATATGGATGCCTACTAATGAAGTTGTACATCAGAGCACAACAAAACTGAAGGTCTCCCCAGTTAAGTAATGGCATTTGGCTGCCTTTCAGACATGCAGTGCTGAAACTTCTGCCAAGTGTCACTGCATCATTAACTTTCAGTACAAGTTATCAGTCTATGAATGGAAGAACACAAATCACTTTCAGCGCATGTTCACAGAGGAGCTGCAGATTTAACACAGTAAGGAAGTGTAATCAGCAAATCAAACAAAAATCAACTCTGAGGGCCTATGGAATCTTTCACCATACATGTAAGAAGTAGAAACAATTGATGTTTTTATATCCTTGGTTAAAAATAAAAAAAAATCAAAGTTGTCTGGGAGAACTTACAGGCAAGTGCCTTGTCTTATTGTCTATACTTGATTTTGTCAGCTTTTCCCTCTTGTAAGACAAGCTATTAGTATTTTCAAGGTCCGCCCAGAGATGGAAGACTTTGCAATTAGAGAATGCATCAAATGACGATTGGACATGTTTGCCCTTCTACCTAAGTACTATCTCTTCGTTTTGTCTGGTGCCAGGAATTTGCGTCCTAGGACTTTGCTCGGTTTCTTTCTTTCTTTCTCTCTCTCTCTCTTGTCAGAGTTACAAATTAGATGTTGGCCTGCTTGCTGTGGAATCTCCCTTCCATCACTATATCTAGCCCAGGAACATCAAAAGACTGCTGCTGCTGCAGGTTGTTGGTAGTCAATATGAAATGAGTTGGTGGCCTCAGGCCAGTCCCTAGTGAACAGATGCCCACAATACCACCACCACCTGGTATGTACTTGTATCCCGGTTGGCAGCTTTGGCAGTGAAGAAGAGGATTAATATGGATTTGAAGGCTGAACAACCCTCTCACCACAAGAAATGGTCTCTCTGGCTCAAGGCAGAGCTGCCATGGTGGAGCAGCAGGGACAAGCTTTCACGGCTTGGCCTACGTTGTTCCTGTTCTGATAATAAATAGGATTCGTTTTCCAGGGATGTCAGTTTGGCACCTTCCACGAGCGCTGAATTCACTAAAAAAGCATTTGCTGGATGCTGAAGTCCATGCAAAGGCGCAAAAAGGTAACAGGGTTAGTTCTTTCATCATAGAAGCTGAAAGCCAAGTTCTGATGTTGCGCTCATAGACAGGTCCATGTGCTTTATGTTTGGGATCAAGGAATGAGTGAGTGATGCCGTTTAGGAAATGCCAGTGCCATCATTACATTAGAAATACATTAGAAATTGAAGTCAATGGGAGTTTTGTCACTGACTTCAGTGAGGCTAGTATTTCATTCAAAGTCTAAAGGGACTGAGAACTTTTCTCCTGTGCCTGTTGTTCAAGCTCTTTCCTGAGAGCCAAATATTTGACTGCAAGGGCTGTGAACCACCTAGGTTATTAATTTTTCTCCCTAGAAGTTATCCCATCCAAGAGTAAACTTCATCAGCAAGGATATCAACAAATGCCCCCTTCCACCTGGTGCAGTCCAAATCTGGAATGTGGTTGCATCAGCTGGTTTGCAGTTTGTGCCGGATTACATTTCTAATCAGACTGAAGTAGAAAGGAGATGGCATTTCACAGCTCTGCTGTGCCAGCTTCTCTTTGCCCAGATGAATTACTGAATCAAAACTAAACTTCATGCTGTCTCATTTTCCCTTTAATGATGTCTTTTCAAATTGATGAGCATGATCTTCATGCTTACAAAGTGCTGGCCTGTAATTGCTTGGATTGTTTACATTGTGAATCCGTATGAAACAAAAAAGTTTTCCCTTCTGAGGTTTTCTGAATTGATCAAAAACTCTGTGGTGCCCTCTGCTGGGAACCCAAGAAAATGCAGAAGAGCATGGGGAATTCAGACAAAAAGGTTCATGAAATACAGAAGAACCTCAGAGTTGCAAACACTAGAGTTACGAACTGGCCAGTCAACCACAGACCACATTTGGAAAGTATGGAATCAAGCAGCAGCAGACTCACACACACACAAATACAGTGCAGTACCATGTTAAATGTAAACTGCTTTAAAAAAGGGAAGGGGGAGTTTAAAAAAAAGACAAGGTAAGACAAGCTCACAAAAGCTTATGCTTTAATAAATTTGTTAGTCTCTAAGGTGCCACAAGTACTCCTGTTCTTTTTAAGGTAAGGAAACTGTGTCTGTGCTTGTTTCATATAAATTAAGATGGTTAAAAGCTGCATTTTTCTTCTTCATTGTGAAGTTTCAAAGCTGTATTAAGTCAATGTTCAGCTGTAAACTTTTGAAAGAACAGCCGTAACATTTTGTTCAGAGTTACGAACAACCTCCATTCCCAAGGTGTTTGTAATTCTGAGGTTCTACTGTAAGTGGAGAATGGCATGTTCTGTATACAAGACTTGAACTGGGGTGGTGGTGGTGTTTTATTGTGGGGGTTTTTTTTGTAGATTGAAATATGCATGTTTTTATTTGCATAGGTACAACACAGGCATTGTATTATCAGGCATTATTGTATAGTAATATGTAATAGAGCAATATGCACACATAATCACGCTAATAATGGCCTGCACTGAGTGTGTGAAGCCAACAGAAATATTTTCATTGACCTAAATGGGCTTTGCTTCAGAGTGCTAGATAGAGATTTTCATCTGAAGATTTCAAAGAACTTTGCAAAGTTCAGTAACTATTATTCATGGACTTAAAAACTGAGCAAATGAGTGTTCCTTATCACTTTGGCTGATATTCTTACAGAATATGGGCTAAAAATAAGTCCTTTTAGCTGGATTTTGAGTGAGGAAGAAGTAGTAAAGCACATGATGGGAGTCAGGAAAGTGACTGATGATCAACTCTGCCGCAGACATCCTGGGTAATCTGAGGCAAGGCACTTAGCTTTTCCATGCATTGGTTTGCCATCTATAAAGTCAGGGAAATGATAGTTCCCTTTCTTACAATGATATGGTGAGGGTTTAATTAATGAGTACAGTAAAAGCTGTGTTGTTCAGCTCTGTACCAACCGGAAAGCTCTCTAAACCAGCATTTCTAATCTTTATAGAAAGTCTGGTGTATAGTCCGGATGGCGCAGGGCCAACAGGCTCCCTACCTGGCTCCGCATGGCTCCCCGAAAGCGGTGACATGTCCCTACCGCTCCTAGGCAGAGGAACATCCACGAGGGGTAGGGAGTGCGGGCTCTGGGAGGGAGTTTGGGTGCGGGATGGGGCTCTGGAACGGGGGTTGGGATGTGGGAGGAGGCTTGGGGTGCCAGAACCGGGGGAGACTCACCTCAGGCGGCTCCATGCAAGCAGCGAAGTGTCCTGGCTGCTCCTGGGCTGAGGCAGGCGGCTCTGTGCATTGCCTCTGCCCAGGTGCTGCCCCCACAGCTCCCATTGGCTGTGGTTCCTGGCCAATGGTTGCTGCAGAGCCAGTGCTCGGGGTCGGCGGGGTCAGTGTGCAGAGCCTCCATGGTTGTTCCTCCACCTAGGAGCAGCTGGGACAGGTCGCTGCTTGCGTGGAGCTGCCTGAGGTGAGTGCCCCCTGAGCCTGCTCCCCTGTCCCAACCCCCTGTCCGGAGCCTGCACCCCCTCCCACACCCGAATTCCCTCCCTCTTAGTTAACCGGCACCACCTATTCCCTGAACATGCCAAATGAAACAGCTTTTACTGTAGTTTATAAAGCATTTTGTACTCGTAAAATGAAAGGCACTATAGAAGTGCAAAGAGTTATACTGTCAGTTAAACAACATAGCCGTAGAGTAAATGAATACAGCATCACAGAAATACAGCTTCTAAATTAGTCAGAATTCTACTTCATTATATAGAAGAAGAAAAATATGTGAATCCCTTAGATGTAACTTATGATCCCTTAGATGTAACTTTGGGGTTTTTAAATGCTTATTTGTCTGTCTTGGTCAAAATAAACTTGCTTCAGGGTTTTCAGAGAGGAACTGAGTTAACGTGGTCAAACTACTGTGGTCAGAGCTCAGAAGCTGTTTGTAAATAGCTACATTTAGAAGAAAAAGAAGGGGAAACATTTGCTGATGCATTCGCTTGAAAACACAGTTTACTGTAACCAGATAGCTCCCAGGAGATGTGAAAACTCCGCAATAATTAGTCCATTTCTCTTTTGTGTTCTAGGCTTTCCCTTCATAAATCAAGTTCTGAAGAAAGCTCTGTAGGTCAGTATGTTTCATTTCATGTTTCTCTCTGTTTAATTCTCACATCTCTTTAAGTTTTGTGTATGTTGGGTGCGATTATCGGAAGAGCTGAGTGCCAACAAATCCTAACTGAAGTTTGTGGGAAGTTGGGGGTTACACCTTTAAAAATGAGGTACAGCATCTACAGGTGGCAGACAGATCCAGTCCAGCTAATACTGTCATTTTGTAAATATGCAACTTGTGAGTTGCAAATCCTAGAATTTTAGATCATTGCTGGTTTGTCCGTTTGCCTTCTTCAAACCACCTCCCGCACTAACTTTCAAATCATTAGGCATAATTTGCCAGCTTCTCTCCCTTAATTTTTGAGATACTTTGTGTTGTTTTAAAATGGTGTATTTGTATTTCAAAGTTTATTTTTCAGACTGCCCTCTCACACTTAGCTCCTGTAACTAGCTCGGGTACTCATTAGCTAGACATAAAATCCTGAGGTTTTTGCTGAGGGTATTTGGTTTTTATTCCTTCTAAGGCTACCCACACCCGATTTAAACTGAGAAAACTAGAAAACAGATAAATGGCAGGAGATGGAGTTAATGCTCTCATAGCATTTCTCATGCAGATCAGCAAAGGGAATATATAACAAAATAACATTCCTTATCTGAGTTGGGGTTTAGTCTAAATAGTTGTGCCTTAGCTAAAGAGAATAAAAAAACAAAAGACTGCAAAAATACAGCGAGACTTGACATGAACAGTTAAACAAATGTCAACATGAACACAAAAGGGTCTGTGTGTTATAATTCAAAAAATGCCTCTTGGTAACTTCTCAATCCTCCACAACCATCCTTGATGCCAAAGAACATACATTTCTTTTAGATAGTTAGATTAGCACAATTCTTATACAGATCAAATTCAGAAAATGAGCAAATTTGGGGAATTTTTCTTTCTTGGTAAAGTTACATGCTGAAGGTTTCAAACGGGAAAATCTAATTTTCGTATTAATGTTCCTTTCCTGTGCATTTTTCTTAAGGGAAAGCCGACTGGAAAAAGAAGAATAAGTATTTTTGGCAGAATTTCCGAAAGAACCAGAAAGGAATAATGAGACAGACTTCGAAAGGTAAAGCCTTTAAGGACACAGTGACACACTGCACTAAAAATGAGTCTCTGTAGCTCCTTAAAGTCTAAGAAACAAGTATCACAAAACAGAAACTAAAACAAGATTATAGTAACTTGGCGAATACGGATCTATATAAGTCTAATCTGCTCGACAAATATGATCACAGATTTGATCCATTGTGACTTTAGCTTGGGGTGGGCAAACTTATTGGCCCGAGGGCCACGTCTGGGAATAGAAATTGTATGGTGGGCCATGAATGCTCACAACATTGGGGTTGGGGTGCAGAAGAGGTTGAGGGCTCTGGTTGGAGGTGCAGGCTCCGGGGTGGGGCCAGAAATGAGGAATTCAGGGTGCAGGAGGGGGCTCCGGGCTGGTGCAGGCTCCGCTTGGGGGTGCGGGCTCTGAGATGGGGCTGGGGATGAGAGGTTTGGGGTGCAGGAGGGAGCTCCGGCCTGGGATTGAGGGGTTCAAAGGGTGGGAGGGGGATCAGGGCTGGGGCAGGGGGTTGGGGCATGGGAAGAGGCTCTGGGGTGCAGGATCCAAGCAGCTCCCAGAAACAGCGGCACGTCCCCGCTCCGGCTCCTACACAGAGGCGAGACCAGGCGGCTCTGCACACTGCCCCGTCCACAGGCACCACCCCTGCAGCTCCCATTGGAGCACTGGAAGGGGCCATTGGAGCTCGTAGGAGCCGGAGCGGGGCCATGCTGCGGCTTCCAAGAGTCCCATGGTGTGGCCCCCAACCCTGCATCCTGGCTGGAGTGGTGCAAGCCCCAGCTCCCGCTTCCCAGCAGGAGCTCGCAGGCCAGCTTAAAACAGCTAAGGGCTGTAGTTTTTCCACCCCGGCTTTAGCTGCACTTAAAGGATGAGTTATCAGCTGTATTCTGTTAGGCCTCAATCCTGCAAGGTTTGGGTGACCTGTTGAAGTCAATGGGAGATGAGTGCTCTATTAGTGGAACATGTATACCTAAATGTCCTAGAATAATATGAGAATATTAGTGTGAAATTCTGGGGAATGGGAAACGCATGTTTTCAAATATAACATCTGATCCCCTTTTTTTGCCCCAGGGCTGTGCTTTGATGCCTCTTGATCTCTTAGTTGCTCACTTTGGCCTAACCCAGCTGATTTGAGGGAGGTTGTTGCAAGTCACAGTTTGGAGGCTCAGAATGTTCCTACCATTGCAAATAGAGAGAGAGATTTTCAGTTGGAGCTGGGTTGAAAAAAGCTGTACGTTTAAGATGGGTTGCATCTGGCATGTAAATAGGAGGTCTAAAGATACTTTGTATTTATTGGCTACACTTGCTATGATTTATTCTTATGGCTGACGTGTTTGTTTAAGGAATAGTTAGCAAAAGACTCCACCCTGCTTTGGGTCTGCAGTACCTTCTCCAATTTACTTTAAGGCTGAGCTCAGCATGGGTCTGCATAGCGCCAGTTTGCAAGCATAAAAAGGAATGAAAGAGTATCTGCCTGCAAATGAAAACACATAATATGAATCCACCAGTTAGGTTATTGGGGCTTCTTCCCCAGTTCTGCTCCAAGTGGACACTGATCATTGCTCTGTACTGTCTTAAAAGAGTCACACAGGTGCAGTGATGCTGTAGTGCAAACATGGAGAGCGGGAAGGTGCTTGCAGACGCGCTCTCTTCTGGTTGTATCACTCTGTGGCAGGCAGGTGCCACCCCAAACCACTGAACAGGCACAATGAATGTGGTGAAAGTATGTGAAAGGTGACAGGACTCTGTTTAGGATGTAAAAAATGTCTTTAGAAGTGACTTGTCAAGGCAAGTTGCTACATTAGCATCCCCTTTACTGCTCTTGCCACTTTCAGATGTGGTCCCAATCAGTGCTATATATACACCTATACGCATTATGATTTTGGCCGCATCTGCTTTCTTCTTACCAAACTCTGCTGGTTTCAGCACGCATAGTAGGACGTTTATTGTAGGTGGGAGGCATTGATCTCCATCACTGTGGAGGAATAAGGCTGCCCTCTTTCCTGTATTTTCCAATGGAACAAAAGTGGCAACCTGCAGGTTCATCACTGTGTTACGCTGCATCCCTCTGCCTGATGCAGTATCCGTCACGAAGCTGTGACAACCACAGTTTTTCCCTACACAGATCAAATTGTGGTGTGTGGGGAGGGTTCATTCAGCCTAGCCTGACCCAACTGGGAACTGGGTTCTGGAACTGAAGCAGCATCGCCAATGCTTGTTTCCAAACATTCACCTTTTGGCACTGAGTCGTTTTATGGGTGCGTTTCATCTCTTCCTTTCTTCTTCAGGAGAGGATGTTGGTTATGTGGCAAGTGAGATCACAATGAGCGATGAGGAACGGATCCAGCTGATGATGATGGTGAAAGAGAAGATGATCACCATTGAGGAAGCACTTGCTAGGGTATGAGATGCATATAGTTTCCCATGATTCATTCTATCCCAGCTTCCTCTGGGAAGGATGCCCGGTATCCTGTCATCTGTTGACCCTAGCAGGGTGTTTTTCTGAGTAGTGCAGTGTTGTGCAGAGAACAAAGTGGTGGTCCCCTTTGTGAGTGGCGAGTGTGATGGTGTCTGCACTTTATCATAAGGTCACGAGGCTGACTCCACAGTAAAGGCTGAGGTTGCACTTTCAAACTAAACCCCTATTTTCAAACACTTCTAACTTTGTTCAAGGAACTGGTATCCTAGTTCCTTAGTCCAAACATGACTAAGGTCCTCTTTCAGAACTACATAAATAGTCCAAACATGTTTGGATGAGGACTAGTCGTGTTTGGAAAAGAATTAGACTGAGATACTAAATGCCAAGCATAAATAGCACACTCAATTTCACTAACTTCAGAAGAATACCCCAAGCTATGAAATGCACCAGTCTGAGATATTCAAAGGTTTGGGTTTATGACTGTACCCATAAAGAGAAGGAAAATATGATGAATAGTTTGAACTCGGAAGTCCTACTGAACATCATAACACAATTCTGTATAACCTCTAAAGAGGGTAGACCCTTGATGCACGTGGAGAAAGCTAATCACGTGACTGCAAGTAATTGAGTCATCGTTTTCTTATCCTAACTTCCATCCCAGCCACATCATTCGCTATCCTTTCTCATTACGCAGTGTCAAATTCAGGTCTGGTCTACACCTAAAACGTCCATAGACCTAGCTACTATAGTGACAGAAAAAATATCTTCCATCACCGACAAGTGTCTACACTACAGTGGCATAGCTGCAGCTCTGCCACTCTAGCGCATGTAGTGTAGATACACCTGCAAAATAGTGGTTCTCTTGTGCTAGGGATATCTTGTATTTTATTTGCCTGTGAGGGACTGTGTGCATTCACAGCAATGTATAAATAATATAGACTCTGCAGTGTTTTATAAAATAATAGAACAAATAGGTTTAGCATATGATACATGGAGACAGAGTAGATGTATCAGTGCATCTTTAAATAAATATATTCTAAGCGTCACTCACATGGAGTTATTTCAAAAGCATTCAGGCTGTCTGAGCTAAGGGAGCTTGTTCCCTGTGTTAGAGGACAGCCTGCAACCGTTCAGCGCACGTTTCTGCAAGCCCTTTTCCTGTCGAAGTTCCCCCATCTGCTTACTGACCAAACCCAGTGTTGGTTAGTTTTTAATACCACATTCAGGTTAGCGCTGTAAATATCCATCTAACATCTTGCTTCAATTGATTCCTCACAAATAAGCATAAGATTTCATCTGATGTTCCCTCACCAGGGTACCTTTCTGTACTGCACATTGTCCATGTCAGGCTTTGCAGTTTTTATCTGTTCTTGCTAGAATGTGCTTATTCATTAGCTGTTGTCATGCTGCTCAGGGCTACGTATACAGTTTAATCTGGGGGTGTGATTCCCAGCTCAAGAAGACATACCTGCACTAGCTCTGATCCAGATGGCCCATAAAAATAGAGTGTAGCCGGGGCAGCTTGAAAGCGAGAGCGGCTAGCAACTGGGCTCTGCTCTATTTTTAGTGTGCTAGCTCAATCGGAGCTAGCATGGGTAGCTCTCCTAGAGCTGGGAATTTCTCCATTTTGTTCTTAGACAAAAGATGATTTATTTTGTTCAAGTTTCATGAAAATCTGTTAAGCCATTTTTGGGGACTTGTCATTAAAATAAAGACAGATGCTTTTTTTCACAGAATGCACTGGCTGACATGAACTTTTCTTTGCAATGTTTAAAAAGTAAAAGCCTAAGATATATAATATATATGTTAATGTAGCATTAAGGTTGACATTTGCATAAGAGCCAAGAAATTCAGTGTTCAGATTGCCACAGCAATAACATTGTACCTTTGTGCAAATATGTGATCACACAACATACGTGCTGTAACACCAAGTATTATGTATGTGCTGCTTAGGTTATGGGAAAAGGTGGAGTTTAAGCATAAAATGGTGCTCTTTTACTTTCTGTTTATTTACACACACTTCCTTGAGTTAGAGTGGCAAAAAAGATGAAGATCCTTTCTTTTATATTGTATGTATGCAGGGTTGTAGCCATGTTCATCCCAGGATATTAGAGATACAAGGTAGGTGAGGTGATACCTATTATTGGATCAACTTCTGTTAATGAGAGAGACACCAGCTTTTGAGCTTACACAGAACTCTTCTTCAGGTCTGGGAATGATACTCAGAGTGTCACAGATAAATACAAGGGTGCACTGGACCCTGCCATAACCACTGATGCAAAAGCTGCAGATATCTCTCCACTGCTATGATGATCAATATCCCCCACAACACCCCTTTCAAAATTCATGGGTCCTATATATGCCTATCAAGGCATGTGATATACCTCATCCAGTGCACTGATTGCTCCCATCAGGCATTGCAAAACCTTTCCAAAAGGCTGGATGGTGGTGAGTTGCACAGTGGGGTACCTACCCATGGTACACTGCTCTCTCCATCGATACAAGCACTTCTGTTGAGTACATGCACTACCAACACAATGAGACAAGTATTCACACGCACCGGTGATGTATCAGTGGCAGCAGCTGTATGCTGACGTAACTTAGGTCGACATAACTTTGTAGACTAGATATAGCCTTGGACGCTCTGGTTACCTTCCCCAGACCTTAAAACGAGCTCTGTGAAGCTCCAAAGCTTGTCTCTTTCACCAGGAAAAGTTGGTCCAGGAAAAGATATGACCTCAGCTATCCTCTTTTATATTGTATGTTGCTTGGTGAAGAGTACGTCCCATTTGCTAACATGTATGAAATCATATAATAAAGTATTGTTAATATTCCTAGTGTAACTTTAACACTAACAAATTTCTCATTTTCTCTGCAATTAATTCTTTACCCTTGCATTGTTTTTTGTGTGTAATAATAAAGTATAATATGCATTATGCTTGTAGTTGCACTTCTTCCCTCTAGTGGCCTGAATTACTAGCAATAAAATGTACATCAGTAATTTTATCTTGTTTCCTTTAACAAATTTAGGTCTTGATCCAAAGCCCTTTCAAGTCAATGACAGTCTTTCCACTGATGTCAATGGACTTTAATCAAGACTGTAAACCAGGAACTGAGAATGTTTGGGGACCTAATTTTCAAACCTGGATTTTGATGGCTGCATGTTTATATACATCTGTTGTGTCTACAAATGCCACACTTGTGCACACAAATGGTTACTGAAATATGCAATTTCCAAATTTGCTAGGGGACCATTCTCATGTTGCATGCACAACAGATGCAAGCTTGTGTCCAACTTCAGTGTCATCCTTGACAATATGACCCTTTAGGAGTTAGTTCTTTTCTGTGTATTATACCTTTTTATTGTAAAACAATAAAGATAATCATTAGTTTTAAATTTAAAAAAGCTGAATCTCAAACTTCCATCCCTAGATCACTTTCTTTGTAAGGGAGTTACAAAGACTACCTTGAGTTAACCTATGCAGTGCAAAGTGTGTCTTTAGAAAGGAATATGTAATTTTGCATCTTGGGAGCCACAGTTCATCAGTTAAAACACAGTGTTTCCAGATCACTTCCTCCATTTGATTAGTGTCATTTCCTCAAAACTTTTTTCCATTCTAATGTAATTAGAGGATTAAAAAAGAGAAATGCACTGCAGAAGTTCTGTTTTTCCCATCTTTACAACAGTATGGACAGAAACTGAAAGTGACTATTTGTTGCTGAACAATGGGTTTATGCATATCTCGTAGTTCAGTATTCATTGAGTAACATTTCCTTGTTCTTTAATTTCAGCTGAAGGAATATGAGGCCCAGCATAGGCAGACAGGCATCATAGACTCTGCAGATTGGCCTGACGGCTCGTACCCAACATTTGACGGGTCTTCCAATTGTAATGTGAGTACCTGTCTCTGATATCACTACCCTAATGCTACAAAACCTTTTATTGATATCCAAAAATATCCCACCTCACCAGACTGATTTATTCAACACCATCTTTTTGTGTCATGGGATACAGTGCTGCTGTCATCTAACCATCAGGAGGTCCTCAGTATTGATTGAAAATCCTCAAGGTCCAAAGCCCTTAAGCAAGGATTGAAAATAGCTCTCTAAATATCTTTTTTTTTGCATCCAGCTCTTCATCACTTACCATTCAAAACAAACAATACACTAGGCAAAATACCCACCTACTATAGAGAAAAGTTATTTAGAACCTTTTTAGGCAATGGGACCTCTTTATCAAATGAAGTCAACCTCCTCAACTGATGTGAATCAGCATAGTTCCATAGACTTCCACAGAGCTCGCTGATTTACGCTAGCTGAGGATCTGGCTATGATCTGAGTGCCCACTGTTTTCCATTCAAATAGCTCCAACCATCCATTTGCTAACTCCCAGCTCAGAATGTTTGCAATTTATGCCAGACCCATAAACACGAAGAGTTTTCCTGCCTTGTTTTTTTAACATCTGAGTTATGTAGATAATGACTTTCCTTGTTTGTATGGACATCAGATAATTTGTGTCACACAATATTGAGTAAATTAATATTTGGAAGGAAGAAATCATCATTTTTGTAGAGTTGTCTACTCCCATCTGTTTATCTAATTGAAAGTTCATAGATAAATCGTATGCCCAAACACATTTGGCAGTCCTATTCAGATTCTTTGTATCCCACATAATTAAATCATAGACCCTTGAGACTTTTTTAAAACCATGAATGGAATCTTTTAGTAAACGCAGTGGGAGGTTGGCTTCTCATTGTTAGTTGCTCAGAGAAATTCTGTGTCTTCTTCTTTGGAGATTTTAAAAAAGGGGAACACAAAAATGGGGAAGTTAGTTAAATGGAAATTAAAAGATACAATCCAAAAGTGAAATGCCTGTAAGTATCATGGAAACTGTTTAATAACACTGTAACACAGGTTAAAATTAAATGTATACCCCAAGTAAAAAAAATTGTAAAAGGACCAAAAAAGTGCCATCGTGGCCGAACAACAAAGTAAAAGAAGTGGTTAGAGGCAAAAAAGCATCCTCTTAAAAATGGGAAGTTAAATCCTACTGAGAAAAATAGAAAGGAGCATAAACTCTGGCAAGTTGAGTGTAAAAGTATAATTAAGCTGGCTAAAAAAGAATTTGAAGAGCAATTAGCCAAAGACTCAAAAACGAACAGCAAAAACTTTAAGTAAATCAGAAGCATGAAGCCTGCTAAACAATCAGTGGACAATTGAGGTGTTGAAGGAGCACTCAAGGAAGACAAGGCCATTGCAGAGAAACTAAATGAATTCTTTGCTTCAGTCTTCACTGAAGAGGATGTGAGGGAGATTCCCACACCTGAGCCAATTTTTTTAGGTGACAAAAATGAGGAACTGTCCTTGATTGAGGTATCAGTAGAGGAGGTTTTGGAACATTGATAAATTAAACAGTAATAAGTCACCAGGACAAGATGGTATTCACCCGAGAGTTCTGAAGGAACTCAAATATGAAATTTTGGAATTATTAACTGTGGTATAAAGAAAAGGAGTACTTGTGGCACCTTAGAGACTAACCAATTTATTTGAGCATGAGCTTTCGTGAGCTACAGCTCACTTCATCAAGTGAGCTGTAGCTCACGAAAGCTCATGCTAAAATAAATTGGTTAGTCTCTAAGGTGCCACAAGTACTCCTTTTCTTTTTGCGAATACAGACTAACACGGCTGTTACTCTGATAACTGTGGTATGTAACCTATCATCTGAATCAACTTCTTTGCCAGATGACTGGAGGATAGCTAATGTGACACCAATTTTTTAAAAAGACTCCAGAGGTGATCCTGGTAATTACAGGTTGATAAACCTAATTTTGGTACCAGGAAAATTTGTTGAAACTATAGTAAAGAACAGAATTATCAGACACATACATGAACACATTTTGTGGGGAACAGTCCACATGGCTTTTGTAATAGGAAATCATGCCTCAGCAATCTATAGAATTATCTGAGGGTGTCAACAAACATGTGGACAACTATGATCTGGTAGATACAGTGTACTTTGTCAAAGGCTTTCTGAAAGTCTAGGTCCCTCACAAAAGGTTCTTAAGCAAACTAAGCAGTCTTTGGAATGTCCTCTCATGGATCAGTAACTGTTTCAAAGACAAAGCAAAGGTAGGAATAAATGGTCAGTTTTCAGAATGGAGGGAAGAAAATAGTGGTGTCCTACAAGAGTCTGTGGAATCGGTGCTGTTCAACATATTCGTAAATTATATGGAAAAGGGGGTAAACTCTTTGCAGATGATACAAAATTACTCAAGATAGTTAAGTCTAAAGCAGACTGTGAAGAGTTACAAACTGATCTCACTAAACTGGGTGACTGGGTAACAAAATGGCAGATGAAATTCAATGTTGATAAATGCAAAGTATTGCACATTGGAAAACATAATTCCAAGTATCCAAACAAAATGATGGGGTCTAAATTAGCTGTTACCACTCAAGAAAAAGATCTTGGAGTCATTGTGAATAGTTTTGAATATACGCTCAATGTGCAGCAGCAGTCAAAAAAGCTGACAGAATATTAGGAACCATTAGGAAAGGGAAAGATAAGAAGACATAAAATATCATATAATGCCTTTGTATAAATCCATGGTATGCCCACACCTTGAATACTGTGTACAGTTTTGGTCACCCAATCTCAAAAAAGATACATTAGAATTGGAAAAGGTAGAGAGAAGGGCAACAAAAAGGATTAGGGGTATGGAACAGCTTCTGTATTAGGAGAGATTAAGAAGACTGGGACTTTTCATCTTGGAAAAGAGGGACATGATAGAGGTTTATAAAATCTTAACCAGTGTGGAGAAAGTGAAGAATAAGGAAACATTGTTTATTCCTTCACATAACACAAGAACCAGGGGTGACGCAATGAAATTAATAGGCAGCAGGTTTAAAATGAACAAAAGGAAGTACTCCTTCACAGAATGCACGGTCAACCTGTGAAACTTGTTGCCAGGGGATGTTGTGAAGGCCAAAAGTATAACAACGTTCGAAAAAGAACTATGGTAGGTAAATTCATGGAGGATTAGCCAAGGGGGTCATTAGCCAATGTCTGTCAGACGCTGGGAGTGGATGAATAGCTTGAGTGCCTGTTCTGTTCATTCCCTCTGAAGCATCTGGCATAAGACACTGTCACAAGACGGGATCTTTGGCTAGATGGACCATTTGTCTGACCCAGTATGGCCATTATGTTCTTATGTAAAAATATTTTTACTAGAACAATATTTGCTTTTAAGTATTCTAAAAACTGAAAGATTCTCATCTTCAACTAGATGGGAGTAGCGGGAATGATGATCCTTGTTCTCTCCCTGATATGGCAGATTTATCTGAAAACTGTGGGGCAAATTGCTCTAATCATTTTCCGAGCCATTTTTATGTCCAACTGAGGACGTCTATCTTGATATTTCTTTCCTTTGTATTTACAGAGCAAGTAAGTCAGTATATCAGATGGAGGTATATTTCCACCTCCCCCTTCCTTTTTTATTCCCCAGTACAGTCCATTGTTCAGTCACAGCTCCAATAGAAGGGTTATTAACAGTCATTCTTGCCTTGTGGCATCTCAAGAGGGTGAAAGAGGCTAAAAATGTTACCATTAATAGTAGGAAATATGAGTTAGATTAGCTGGGTCTGTGTCCCTGGACAACAACACAATCAAATTAAGCAAGGCCATGGATTTAAATGTCTGTTTTGGGTCTCTTATTCCCAGACCCCAAAATATAAGCTTCCTATAACATAACATAAATTCTGAACAAAAGTAAAACTGTCCCTTCCAGGCTCTGTGGCTGGCAGAGTATACTTATAGCACTCATATAACAAAGTCTGAATTATTTTTTATTGAGGTTTGTGGCAGTCACATACAGCATCCACAACATAGCAAACTAAGAAATTCCCTTTTCCTTTGATCCAAACTCAGTAGGGATCTCAATTCCGAAAGCTCTCCCTTCTTAGATCCTTCAACACTGGGTGTTCCTTCAGAGAAGTCACTGGGGGTCGGACGTACCTTTGAAGGTAGAACTTGACTGTGATAGTCCCAATGTTTTCTCCCTAATGGAGTGACCTAGCAACTTTCCCCAAGAATAGGGTTCCTTGTCTTTCTCTATGTTGAGAGCAGAGAAATCTGCTACAGCTCTGTGCTTCATTGGTAGGTTTTAACCATCTTCCTGCTAAGTTCTGTGTGGGCCCATATACCCCATTTCAAAATGCCTCTTAAGATTTTTGCCCATTCTTTTAATTGTTTTCCCCCACGTAAATTTAGTGCTGGTGAAAGGCACCAATCTTGTTTACCCTTCAAGGGAGAAACAGATCAGGCTCTTTAATTAGTTTTAGTTAAGTACTAGGCTACCAAGGAAGGTTGTGAAATCCCTGTCACTGGAGGTGGTTTACTTGGTCCTGCCTCAGCACAGGGGGCTGAACTAGATGACCTCTTGAGGTCTCTTCCAGCCCTACATTTCAATGAGGCCACCCCTTTCATCGACCAAAAAGAAACGGGTAAAATGAGGTCAAAGGCATGGGGTTGTGATCAGTGTCAAATGTGAAAGAGATTGCAAGTTGCAAAAATCCAGTAAAGGACACCAGAGTGAAAAATGTCAGATTGATCAGTCTGGAGACAAGTCTTCTATGCAGAAGTAGAGTGGACAGTAGCGGTGCATGCTTCTCCAGACTGCTTTGACAATGGGCCTCTGTTCTGATCTAAAAAGAGCACCTTCAGTTCAGTTTCCATGCTCATCCAATGCCTACTAGGAAGACAACTGATTGCTTTTGTGGTGATGGTTTTGTGATTTGGACTTTGATCTGCTATGGACTAAACTGACTCCATCAAACTCATTTAATGTAGACCATCAAGCAGAGGAATTTTTAATATATTAGAATCATTCTTTAAAAAGCTCTAACTTTTCACAACAGGGATGAAACCTCAGGATATGATTTTTAATGAGTCACTGAAATTGGAATTTCTGGTTTTAATTAAAACTCCATGGATCTGCAGATTTTGTTGGCCTTTTTCCATTAAATCTCTGAGCCAAAGTGTTAGTGAGCAGTTTTTAATGGGACTCTGAGAACTTAGAAAATCACGTTTCCATCTGAACAGTTTGTACCCACTAACACTGTGACTGAGCCATGAGACGCTAAAAGTGAAAGAAAGAGAAAACAACAGTTTCCTCCAATATTTTTAGTTTTTCACTGTATTTGACAGCTGTTTGTGTGTAGACAGGGTCTCTGCTTTGCTGATGATCAGTTTCAGCTCTCTCATGTACTGCTCTGGAGAAACTCACATTCATGCTCTTTCACCACATCCTGCAGTAGGATGGTTAATAATAACACAGACACAGAGCTGCTGATGTTTCTGAGTATGGGGCCAAGAGAGCAATGCCTGCTTCCCAGATTTTAACACTGGTCTGGAGAGCACTAGGAGTCTGGTAGGAGGTTATCAGGGGCTTGTGCATTAGAATTTAGAGACCCCTGCTTTGTGTGCGTGATTTACCTGGTTTTGGTGTACATCTTTGACACACCAACAGGCAAGAAACAGGACAATCTATTCAGAAATTTTGCAGGGAGATACCCTGTGCAGTTCAGAAATTTACTTCAGTTGGGTAAAAGTGAGACATTTCAAGTTGTCCCTTTAAGTCACCATTTAATGTGGACGTTAGAGAAAAGGAGATGAAAGAGCATGGTTTTTTCAGCTTTGCTGTTTCATTAAATGAACCAGGCAAACTATGGACAAGAAGGATAGTGTGGATGTATTTATATCTTCAAAAGTCTGTTCTTTCCCCTGAATTCCAAGGGACTCCTCCGAGCCAGGCAAGTGCTCTTACTTGCAGGGAAGCATGTTGCTTTCAATCGTAGTTATAATCAGAAAAGTGACTGAGTGCCAAAAAGCACCTTCTTGCTCTAGCATGCAGCTACACACAGAAGCTTCTGCAGATATTAATAACTGAGAATCATAGAATATCAGGGTTGGAAGGGACCTCAGGAGGTCATCTAGTCCAACCCCCTGCTCAAAGCAGGACCAAGCCCCAACTAAATCATCCCACCAGGGCTTTCTCAAGCTTGACCTTAAAAACGTCTAAGGAAGGAGATTCCACCACCTCCCTAAGTAACGCATTCCAGTGTTTCACCACCCTCCTAGTGGAAAAAGTTTTTCCTAATATCCAACCTAAACCTCCCCCACTGCAACTTGAGACCATTACTCCTTGTTCTGTCATCCGCTACCACTGAGAACAGTCTAGATCCATCCTCTTTGGAACCCCCTTTCAGGTAGTTGAAAGCAGGTATCAAATCCCCCCTCATTTTTCTCTTCCGCAGACTAAACAATCCCAATTCCCTCAGTCTCTCCTCATAAGTCATGTGTTCCAGTCCCCTAATAATTTTTGTTGCCCTCCGCTGGACTCTTTCCAATTTTTCCACATCCTTCTTGTAGTGTGGGGCCCAAAACTGGACACAGTACTCCAGATGAGGCCTCACCGACGTCGAATAGAGGGGAACGATCACGTCCCTCAATCTGCTGGCAATGCCCCTACTTATACATCCCAAAATGCCACTGGCCTTCTTGGCAACAACGGCACACTGTTGACTCATATCCAGCTTCTCGTCCACTGTCACCCCTAGGTCCTTTTCTGCAGAACTGCTGCCTAGCCATTCGGTCCCTAGTCTGTAGCGGTGCATGGGATTCTTCCATCCTAAGTGCAGGACTCTGCACTTCTCCTTGTTGAACCTCATCAGATTTCTTTTGGCCCAATCCTCTAATTTGTCTAGGTCCCTCTGTATCCTATCCCTACCCTCCAGTGTATCTACCTCTCCTCCCAGTTTAGTGTCACCTGCAAACTTGCTGAGGGTGTAATCCACACCATCCTCCAGATCATTTATGAAGATATTGAACAAAACCGGCCCTAGGACCAACTCTTGGGGCACTCCACTTGATACCGGCTGCCAACTAGACATGGAGCCATTGATCACTACCCGTTGAGCCCGACAATGTAGCCAACTTTCTATCCACCTTCTAGTCCATTCATCCAGCCCATACTTCTTTAACTTGCTGGCAAGAATACTGTGGGAGACCGTGTCAAAAGCTTTGCTAAAGTCAAGGAACAACACGTCCCCGCTTTCCCCTCATCCACAGAGCCAGTTATCTCATCATAGAAGGCAATTAGATTAGTCGGGCATGACTTGCCCTTGGTGAATCCATGCTGACTGTTCCTGATCACTTTCCTCTCCTCTGAGTGCTTCAGAATTGATTCCTTGAGGACCTGATCCATGGTTTTTCCAGGGACTGAGGTGAGGCTGACTGGCCAGTAGTTCCCAGGATCATCCTCCTTCCCTTTTTTAAAGATGGGCACTACATTAGCCTATTTCCAGTCGTCCGGGACTTCCCCCAATCGCCATGAGTTTTCAAAGATAATGGCCAGTGGCTCTCCAATCACGCAGATGATTTTTCACTGACAGTTCATGCATGCATCATGTTGGTGTGGGTCCAATTGCCAATCAACTTGCCTGGCAGAGAACATCCTCCCTAATGCTATTTGTCATCATATGGCAGTTGAAGACATTTGGCAAGAGGTGTGAGAGAGAAGCAGATTGCAATGTTGTTCCCCTGGTCCCTCCTACTCTTTCCCAAACATCTGAGAAAAAATTACCTGCTCCTTAAATCCCCTGTTGGGGATGCTCTTAAGTGGCTTCACTAAGGTCCCTACACAGCACAAGTGTCTCGCTTACATTATGCAAAGCACAGAAAAATAGGAGCAAACGGGCAGTGTGTGCTCAGGCATGGAGTCAGTTGTCTGCCCATGTAGCTACATTAGGAAAGTGCCCTGCCCCATAACACACCATGTTAATGGTTTACTGAGCTGAGTACTGAGAGATTTTTTTTTTCATTTTACTAAATTTTTAATGGGGCCTGAAGAGATCCTGTTGCCTGTTCTTGACCCCACCCCCTCCTTACCCTCTAGGGAAGATGATGATCCACTGGTAGCTGTCTGGGGCAGAGCGGTGGGTGGTCTCCTGAAGAGTATTCTATGGTTGGTATGTCTGGGTATGAGTGCTCTCCTCGAAAGACATCCAAGAGATAATGGTAGAATTAGGAGAGAGTTCCAGGAAACTAAGATGAGAGATCCTGAGTGGAGGGAGGATGCTGGAGGGAGACCAAGAGGGATAGGAGCTCTCAGAGTTACAGCACTTCAGACTTCAAAGTTAGTTTTGCCATGCAACACAGAACTATAGGAGCGGTCCTACAGAGAGAGATTTGAAGGCTTAAAACAAAAATTGGTTGGTTGATTATTGATTTTCTTTTTCCTCCCTGTCCATATCATTTGCATTTGCCTAACAACAAACTGAGAGAGACAAGGTAGGTGAGGTAATAGCTGTTACTGGACCAACTTCCATTTGTGGAAGGTACAAGGTTTCAAGCTTCACAGAGCTCTTCTTCAGGTCTGGGGAAGGTTCCAGAGTGTCTGAGCTAAATAACAATCTGTCCCAACCTGTAAACAGAAGGGGTTCCCACATGCTATGGGAGACAATTAAGGGTTAGCAGAAAGTAGGGTATGTTACAAATTGTTGTAATGAACCGTAAAACCAGTGTTTCTGTTGAGTCCATTGTTTTCAGTGTCTAGCAAAGTTCGAATTGAAGTTCCCAGGCTTTTGAAAGTGTTGTGAAGGTTTCTTTTGAGGATGAAGATTGAGAGGTCAAATATGGAGTGATCGCTTTGTGAAAAGTGTTCACCTACAGGTAATAGGACGGTTTTGGTTTTTGTCATTGTTCTGTGGGAGTTCATTTGAGAGCATAAGGATTGTCTGGTTTCACACACAGAGGAGTTGTTGAAGCATTAATGCTCTGGATGGGGTACACCACACGATGTGATAGTCATGTTTAGGATTCAGGAATCGTGAAAGATGTGTGGTGGGGGGGGGGTATTGATCATCATAGCAATGGAGAGATGTCTTCAGGTTGTGCATCTATTGTTCTTGTAGGGTGTGGTGCCGTTTTGAGCTGGTGTGTCCTCGCCTGTGGGGAGCTTCTTTCTGACAATGAGGTTGGGGGTTTGTTCAAAGGTCAGAAGAGGGGCTTTGGGAAATTTTTCTTTCGGGATGTGGTACCCATAAATATAGGTTGTAATTGAAGAGACGAACGGCCATACTGAGTCAGACCAATGGTCCATATAGCCCAGTATCCTGCCTTCCAACAGGAGCCAGTATCAGATGCTTCAGAGGAAATGAACAGAACTGACAACCATTGAGTGATCCATCCCCTGTCATCCACTCCCAGATTCTGGCAGTCAGAGGCTAGGGACACCCAGAGCATGGGATTGCAGCCGTGACCATCTTGGCTAATAGCCATTGATAAGCCTATCCTCCAGTAACTTATCTAATTCTTTTTTTAACTGTGTTCAAAAAAAGAGTTGGCTCTTTTCCAAGCTGAACAGTTCCAGTATTTTTACTCTCTCCTCATATGGAAGCTGTTCCATACCTTCTCTGTACTTTTTCCAATTCTAATAAAGCTTTTCTGAAATGGGATGACTAGAACTGAGATGGCATACCATGGATTTATATAGTGACATTATGATATTTTCTGTCTTATTATCTAACCTTTTCTTAATGGTCCTAAGATTCTGTTAGTTTTTTGACTGCTGCTGCACATTGAGTGGATGTTTTCAAAGAACTACCTATAATGACTCCAACATCTTTCTTGAGTGGTAACAGATAATTTAGACCCCATCATTTTGTTTGAGTAGTTGGAATTATGTTTTCCAATGTGCATTACATTGCATTTATCAACATTGAATTCCATCTGCCATTTTGTTGCCCAGTCACCCAGTTTTGTGAGATTCCTTTGTAACTCTTCTCAGTCTGCTTTGGACTTAGAAAGTTACTCAAGATAGTTATCATCTACACATTTTGCCACCTCTCTTTCTCCCATTTTCCAGATCATTTATGAATATATTGAACAGTACAGACCCCTGGGGAACACTATTTGCCTCTCTCCATTCTGAAAACTGACTATTTATTCATACCCTTTGTTTCGGTCTTTTAACCAGTTACTGATCCATGAGAGGACCTTCCGTCTTGTTTGCTTTCCCAAACAGGGTATCATGAATCAGCAAAGGGCAGGAGTGTCATCTCTCTTGTGTCTGAAGGGAGGCTACCTTCTGTCGTTTCTAGGTTGTTAATAGTAAGGTTTTGTGTTCTTTAAAATTTGCTAAGCCATAGCTGACTTGGTTCTCTGCCAGGTTCATGCAGTTTACCTTTTAATCTCATTACTCTGTGACCAGTTTGTTTTTCAGGAAGTATATCACTCACTTCTATAGGAAGCCAATATCCCTGCTTTATGGAAATAGTTGCTGTCTTTTTGATAGGGCATCTCGAGTGTAGAATTTCTAATTATTTTACTTAAATATATCTTAATATTTTAATTTCATGTCTCTTCTGGAATAAAGGCTGGTCTCATTAAATCCCTAGACAGGCTCTTGCCAAGTGTTAGGACATAAAGCAGGTGCAGATTACAAACAAGACCCTCTCTGGATTTTATATAAGTGCTTATTTGTCTCCTCCTAGGAGTTGGAAAGAGTGGGTGAAGAAAAGGGAAGGTTTCATGACCACATTGCTTTCTTTTGTATGCTAACTGATGTGACTTCTGTGCTCTGCAAAGATAGTGGCCTATTTGATAACTCTGGAAACTGAAATCTTCTGCTCATCTAAAGTGGGAGTACAGCATGGAGATAGCAGTGCATAGCTCCCTACCCTGCTCTACAAATGTGCCTGAACCCTGACTTGAAAGAACCATCACTAGGATGATATGGCATAATTTCCTCTCCATGCACCTCTGCTGAGACTGCCAACTGGTACCAGTTGTCATGATCTTTTGTTCTTTTTCTTTTGTTTGTTTTTGTGTGGATTTTAGGGAGAGAGTATTGTGACAGATAGTGTACCCACCACAATATACCCTCTAGGCCTGAGACTACTAATAAACGTCACTGGCATTTTCTCTAGGTATCAGTTAAATTAAGTCGTCATTATCACTGGCTGCATTGTTTGTACTTTGTTTCAACTTTGATCAAGGAAGAGCTGTCTGCCATACAGAAATCCGACTTGCTAGCACAGACTCAAAATGGGATTATCTAGTTCCATTTGAAGAGGGTTCCTCTTTTAACCACGCCATGCTCCTGTAGCCTCCCATACTGCTTGGTGCCCTTGTCAATCTCAGCAAAGAGAGCAAGGAATGAATAGGCCTAGAAAATGAACTGCTCCTTCATTCCTACAAGGGGTGCCAGGAGTGAAGCCCCGTTATCAGTGGGGAAAGAGCACTGCTGCTATCTCTGTTGTACCTGCCCTTTGAATAAACAGAGGACTTCGCTCTCCAGGGCTGTCAGCTCAGCACCTTTCACCAGCACTAAATTAACCCACTCACTTATTTTCTTTGTAAAGCATGTCAGCAGACCAGGACTAACTCCTAAGGTATATAATGCAAATCACCATCTACGGCAAAGCCATTTTTTAGAAAAGCTTCCTACTTGATTTTTGCTGTTATCCATCTTATGCTAATGCATTTCTTAATAAGAGGAAATAGAGTCCCCACAGAAAATAGCTCCAGTGAGTACCAAAGGTGCTATTGCTGTTTTCATTCTTTATCGTTTTTCACAAAGGACATGCTTCATTTTACTACATAGTTTAATGGGCCTAAAATTTAAAAGAATGTCAAGCATTGATTTTTGTATCTGGCCACTATCAGAGACTGGGTACTCGACTAGCTGGACCACAGGACTGCTCCACTATGGCAATTCCTATGTATCTTTTTTCCAATTTATAATTAAATTTCTATTTAAAGAGGTTCTAAAATGTTAAATCAGGAATTATGCATGCACCTGCCCCCCTTTTATAAAACTGTTGGAATAAAACATGGTCAAATAAAAGGCTACTATTAGAATTGGCTCTTAGCATTACAGTTACTGTTATATTGGTTGATAAATATAAAGAAGTTGAAAAATTACAGTATAATTTCTTTAAAACCAATTCTGTCCCAATATCTAAGAAAAATAATGACGGTAAATCTGTTATGCTGTACTATGTAACAGCATTGTAATGATTAAGACTGCTGATACTTTCCAAATGCAGCAATCCTTTAAAAATTTCTACTGATTTTAGTCTTGTTACAGATGGATTCCTGAAACCTTCAACTAATAATCTGAGACACTATATTATAGTAACCAGGAAAAAAGCCCAGCTCTTTATGTTGTAATATAGTCATTTAAACTAATTGGAAGTAAATTAAAAGCCAGTGAATATTCACAGTCTGTATTTATTATTAGCAAATGAGGGAATGAGGAATATGTATCATTTGTAATTGTTTCAGGCACTACAGTGTACAAGGTGATACTGACATACATAGATGGATAGCTTTAACATTTTGAAAAATGATTTTGTCCTAGAGAGTATGAACTTTCAGGCATTAGAGCAAGCACATTATTGTCTCTAACAAATGGAGACTTCTAAGTTTATGCAAGAAGATTTTCTCCATGAAAAGCTAGAGGGTGCAAGTGGATGTTTGTGTTGTACTGTTTCTTGAGGAGCTTATGGTCCATCAAGGGCTGGCATAGTCTTTCAAGTAGTGAAAGCTGAGCATGCTTTTGGATGAACGCAGAGCTTTTTGTTTTTACACTGTACTGTGCTTAGTCCAGTTTCAACACAGGTTTGTTAGTTCCAGCATGCACTGATGTGATTTAATGCCTCTGCACCTCCTTATAATATTGGCAATGCTTAGAAATAGTTATAACAAAGAAAGAGTCTGTAATTGTCAAGTCTAGCTTTATAGTCATAGCACTGAATTCCCAGATTACATGTAGAACATAGGACGTCATCCTATAAAGTGCTGAATGCCCTCATCTCTCACTGACATCACAGGCTCAGCAGCTCACAATTAGGTCCTAGTGAGGTTGGCTAAAGAACTACAGCATAACAAAAGACCTGACCTTTATTGCCTCATGGGTGTAGTAACCTATGGGAACATTAACAAGAGAAACACAAATCAGCATTTTAGGTTCCAGTGAGCAATTCAGTGTTTGAAAGTTTTGTGAGTACTGTGTGGTGATGATAACATAGCAGGAGTTAATCAAAGATTTGTTAATACTTGGCTTTTAAAAACACGTATTTTTTCCCTTTCAGTCTGAAATTTTCCAGAGCATTTCTAAAACTTACAAGAAATGCCTATTTGGGTTAGGGTTAAAAATAAAACTTAATCAGTTTTTTTGCCGTTACAGATTACCATGGAGGCCATCTCCATGCTGTGATCATTTGCCTCGCTATTTGTAGGTTTAATCGCCATTGAGGCTTGTAGGGCTGTAGTGTTTCCCTGACCATTGTTACAAGGAATTTTTATTTTCTAACAACATGCTTATGCTAAACTATTGAATATGAGGCAACTCAGCTGATGGGTAGCCCAGCAAAACTCCCATTGACTTTCAGCAGGAGTTGCACATTCTTATGCTAGTGCTGGATATGGCCCTATATAATTAATTTGTAAGAAGTCTAAGAAAAAAATCCTGTTAATATTGCTAAAAATAAAAAGGATTAGAAGCCACCAGGCAACAACTGTATTTGAACATAGTGGTAGCTAGCACAGTTCTGATCATGTGGACAAGGTCATGCTGTCTTAATTTACTACAAGATATTAGGCCATTATATGGGGGGGTGGGGGGCTTCATTAATATTTCCTCCTTCTGGCTTCATGTTACCTTGTTCTTTCTATCCTTTTCCCCATCTGGCAGCTGCCTAATTCCCCTACTTTCTATTCAGCTGGCTAACAGTTCTTTCTATGGAATATGCCATTCTCAGCAGATGAATCAGCCAGCAGGAGATGGTGTAAATGTAATGTGGTTTCCCTCTCCCCACCCTGTGCCTTTGAAGACTAAGCATGTTACTTCTGGAACAAAGTCTTGCTCAGCTCAGGAATCAAGAGTTTCAAAATCCATGTGTTTCATTCCCCCACTTGGCAGGCCCGTGCCAAATCTTTACTTATGGTACAACAGAGAATTTTAATAGAGCTCATATTGATTGCCACTTGCCTTCCCCAGGATTGGCGTGTTCATTTTGCTTATGATGGTGCCTTTAATCATTTTACTGTTGTAAAAATATTGTAATAACAGAATTTAAATTATTTCATCCCGCATTAAAGGTATCTGTGGGCTGCACAAATCTTACAGCGGCGTGTAGAGTTCATATACAGCATCCCGCCCCCAGCACGGGTATAAGTAGCAGTGTAGAGGTGAGGCACTACTTAGGCAAATAAAGACATGCCAGAACCTTAGGGTATGTACCATACATAACGCTCTCTGCACCCAAGCAGTGCCTCCCCCATCTACACGGCTATTTTTAGCAGTGTAGTGTGCTGCTGATGGAGCCTTCTCCCACCGTGGGGGAAGGCTCTGCTAGGGGAAAGGCAGCAGGGAAAGGCCCTGACAGCTCCCTGCAATGGGGAAAGGCTCCAGCAGAGGTGAGCTGCCAGAAACTTTACCTGCTGCTTTCCCTTCCCACCCCCCGCCAGAGCCTTTCATTGCCATGTGTAGCTACACACTAAAGTGTGGACACCACCAGTGTAGTGCCTGTACCCTTGTCAAGGTTCCTTCCCCACTCTGAACTCTAGGGTACAGATGTGGGGACCTGCATGAAAACCTCCTAAGCTTACTTTTACCAGCTTAGGTTAAAACTTCCCCAAGGTACAAATTAATTTTATCTTTTGTCCTTGGAATAACCACTGCCACCACCAAACTCTAACTGGGTTTACTGGGAAACGTAGTTTGGACACGTCTCCCCCCCCAAATCCTCCCAACTCTTGCACCCCACTTCCTGGGGAAGGTTTGGTAAAAACCCTCACCAATTTGCATAGGTGACCACAGACCCAAACCCTTGGATCTGAGAACAATGAAAAAAGCATTCAGTTTTCTTACAAGAAGACTTTTAATAGAAATAGAAGTAAATAGGAGTAAAGGAATCACCCCTGTAAAATCAGGATGGTAGGTACCTTGCAGGGTAATTAGATTCAAAACATAGAGAATCCCTCTAGGCAAAACCTTAAGTTACAAAAAAGACACACAGACAGAAATAGTCATTCTATTCAGCACAATTCTTTTCTCAGCCATTTAAAGAAATCATAATCTAACGCATACCTAGCTAGATTACTTACTAAAAGTTCTAAGACTCCATTCCTGTTCTGTCCCTGGCAAAAGCAGCACACAGACAGACACAGACCCTTTGTTTCTCTCCCTCCTCCCAGCTTTTGAAAGTATCTTGTCTCCTCATTGGTCATTTTGGTCAGGTGCCAGCGAGGTTACCTTTAGCTTCTTAACCCTTTACAGGTGAGAGGATTTTTCCTCTGGCCAGGAAGGATTTTAAAGGGGTTTACCCTTCCCTTTATATTTACAACAACCCTACATGCCACTGCCTGTATAGACAAGGCCTTAAAGGGGCCTCTGTTATTATGAACCATCTTTGATATGAATGTAACTACATTTAATCACTTCACTGTTCTCGCTCGAGGTTTTTATTCTATTCCAAGAAGCTGGTTCTCATGGATGATGACGTTAAGCTCCATTAATTTTTAGTACAGTATATTCGAAAGAATGGCAGTCTCCCCAGGCCACCTCAGCCCTGCCAAAACATGTCACGCAAAAGGCTGTTAAGACATACCATTGCTAGAAGCACTGTTTCACATACAGTATTATTTGGGCTGATGAAAAATGTACTAGACCTTGAGGGAGAATGAGGGAGGACATTTTATTTTAACAGACATTAAATGCATCTTGATTCTGCCACTCTCTCTCTCATGCTGAGTGGTACATTACTATGCATGTCATCCCATTAAAATCAATTAGACAAATTACCTAGTATAAGGTACTATTCAACAGGAGGAAGTGTGGCAGTATCTGGCTCATGAATGGAGCAGTCAAAGATGTGTTCTAAAAAGTTATTTTAACTGAAAACCTGCAAATAGTTAACATCTTGAAACTTGCCTCAGCAACTGTTCCAGAATAAACAGACGACCTAGGAGAATTACATTTTTTTAATTTGTTCTTGGTACATATGACAAATATTTCCCACTAATTTCAACAGGCGATGTCATCACCCTCTAATGTGTAATGTGTCATCCGACTGCCATTGGTGAACTCCTCTGATTTCTTCATAAGTAATACTGGTCCAAATTCAGCTCTGGTGTTACTGAATTTTGAAGCTAGGGATAATTCGCACTATATGTTTTATATTTATACAGTTACTTTTGCTAAGTGGCAAACACATTTTTGACCCCTTATAATTTTTGTAAAGACGGGAGTAATTTTCTTCTAACCTTTCAGTATGGTCCATATTATCACATCCAAACACTACCCAATTTTACATACACAGCCTGTGCTGTGATTAGCTTTGTGAAATGTTCTTAACGAAACCTGAAACCAGGTAAAACTGAAGTTGCAAGCCCAAAACTTGAGCCAGCTTTGCCCATGCTTGAATCTGGGACAAATTTCAAGTGAAGCTGGCCAGTGTCTCATGGATATCTGAGAAAACTCAGTCATCTCTCCCAAAGCTCAAGAAGTTTCAGCTGAGTTTTACTTGGATTTTTGGGGTTCAAGTGAAAAGCAAAACTCAGGGGGTATGAAACTCATCAAATCAAAACCAGAAAAAAGGTTTACATGATTTCTGTGGATCTGAAAGGGCTCTGTTTGCACAGCTTTGGCTTTATAGTCATTGGTACTAAGATGGAGAAGGTAAAAAAGTGTCCGGATGGCTAGATGGGTCATGAAAGAACAGAGTGTTGCACACACCAAAAGGGCCAGATTCTCGGTACTGCTCCTGCTGCTTGAAACGGCAGTAAGTCAAAGTGCACTACGGAACTTTTAGTGGGCAGTAATGGGGTCCACGTGGCCTGGTAGTATCTGTAGATTTACACCCAGCTTGCTGTACACTGTCTCCGTGTGGACAAGCCCTCAGATTATCTCCCAGGAAATGTGGAGATCAGGCACGAGGCAAGAGATTTGAGCTCAGCCTTGGGAGAAAAGGGAGAGATCTCACTTTTCATGTGCACGGTCTAGTGCCTGATGAAGGAGCATCATGATAATCTGAGCTAAACTGAGATTTTGGTCAGTAAGATTTGGGAGAGAATTTAAATGGCACCTGGGTGAGGGAAGAACATTTGAGTTCTCGCTTATTGATTATTTTAAATAATAGATTCTATAATTTCAGCAATAACGTTCAGGCAAGGGTTATTTTTCAGTGGGGATCTCTCTGGGGGGCTTTTTGTCAAAAGAATAAAAAAAACCAAACCCCAACCTGGTAAAAGGTTTTAGTTGTGTTTCCTAGAGAGACAGCCTCCACTCTAACAGTAGTGTTTGAGTGTCAGTTCTTATCCTGGCTTTGCACAGATTCTCTGTATGTTTTTTTTTTCTTTCACTGAAATTCCATAGACAGTAATTAAGGAACTGGAGGCCAGCAAGAGGTCAGCAAGCCTTCGTCAGTGAAAACAGGGATTGTTTGCCATGTACAACACTCCCTTTTTTCCTTGTGGTGAATAGAAGATTTGCTTAGAGCTGATGACTTATGCCTTTCTTGCAAGCTATGCAGCTAGCAAGTAACTGGGGGAATCAGTCAGTGAGCAGAAAGCAGCTAATTGAGTCCAGCAACATGCTTTTTTTCTTCTTTACATATTAAGCAGTGGAGTCGGAGTCAGTGTGATGACTGATAATGTAACTCTGGAGAAGAGGTGTCTTGTGCACAGGATACTAATCGAATATAGTATTTAAGAAGTGCCTAATCCTAAATTTTAGGGTTACAAAGCTGACAGAGCAGGAGCTGATCACTTGGGGGAATTATTCGGAACTGAGCTGTAGGCCTATAAATGCCGAAGCCGGTAAGTCATTATGTGGTATGATATGGAGAGGATGTGCCTCCTGTCTCAGAGAGAGAAAAGGCTTTTGTGGTTATTGTTAGGCACCGCATAACATGCTGAGCTTTTCTTGTCTCCTCTTTTCCTTTCCCTGGGACTCTGTACTCTTCTGTTCTATTTTCCTGTCCCCGGCTATAGTCGGACTTCTTTTGGGGGGGGGGGGGGGGGTTCTTCCCTGCCCCGATAGTAAGATGATTATATTTCTGGAGGACGTAAAGCTTGTTCTAGAGAAAAAGGGAGAAGGGACATATGCAACCACGTCTCCCAGCGCAAGCAGCAAATCTGTTTGATTTGACAGGCTCGGAGTTCTGGAATGACTAATAAGTGGTTAATTATCGGGCACATCATACATAGAATTTGTGTATTTGCCCCATTCTGTCCCTCAAGAATTGTCTGACTGTCCCAACACAATTGCAATTTGGGCTCAAATTTGGAGATTTGGTGGGAGATTTTCTGGTTCAGTAAAGAAATAAACTATTACTAGGGCATGAAATTAATTTCAGAAGTTTGATATCTTTCCAGATGGTTTCATACAGCTTGAGTAAAACATCATGTATGTTTTTGTTTACAGGGCTGAAGCAGATCAATCAAGTAAGCTGGATTTATCTGGACATAGCCCTGATATTTCTTAAATACTTCTATTCTATTAGGAGTGGGCTAGCAAGCAATCGTACATTGTGTTTTACAAAGAATGCCTCTAAAACCCTGAAGTGATCCCAAAAATTTCCCTGCAGAGTGTTAGCTACTTCTGTTTTATATTAGTCCAATAATTCCATATACCCTCATAAATGTGAACATGCTTTGTAAAGATCTAATTCAAGCGGGGAAGTTAGGATTGTTCACTATTATTATTTATATACCGCCTAAAATGGACTGCGTAGTGTTTCATAGATCTAGAACAAGGTACATATCTTTGGCCCAAAGAACTTACGTTCTAAATTGACAGCATAAAAAAGTCATAGGAGGAGGAGGTAGGTGGGGTGGAGGACAGTAAGTTATGGGGATGCAGTGCTTATTTTAGTCCCTTGATTACTTTTTTTAAACAACTACTTTTAAAATTGTTCTAATTTTGGTTTAAGGGATCGTGGGAAAATATGGTTTTTGAGAATAGCTATTGAAGGAAGAAGGGGAGGTTGCGTGGGGTACAGAATCAAGGAGGACATTCTGGGCGTAGAGCACAGCAAAGGTAATGGCACAATTAGGGTTTCAAGAACATTTTTCACAGTATTATGGTCACACTTGCTCTCCAAAAAAGAGCTGAGGCTGCAGGTACAACTTGGAGTTATACTTTTCCAGTCATTCAATGCATGATTGTTGCAGTTCTCTGTATGCAGTCCTTGGTATTTACAGATGCTGTTAATTTAATTCCAGTTTCCCTGTAGCCCTTCGTGCGGTTGTGTAATAGAGTTCTCCAAACTGGCCCAGTTTCTTTGCTATTAGAACATTGCAGATGTGTCAAAGATGCACTTGTTCCAAAAGAAGCTGAGAAAGGAAACTCCGCCCAAGCATTAGTGCCAAATAGGCCCCATAGGCTTTGCTCTATTCCACTGGCAGCAGAATGGTGCACTGTCCCTTTAAAGCATGTATAATTTTTTGTATTGGCTTGGTCAATTTGTTATGGCTTAAAACTGTGGAGCCAGCTGTCTGCAATCTGATGTAATGTTGCCATGGAAACTAGAAATGAAACACTTAAGCATTCACCACAGAATTACTACATACAGCATTAGCCAAAATAATTAAAGTTGAGCCATATGGGCTTTTGGATGGAAAAAATGTGAAGCAGCAAGGATGGAAATTGGGTTGTTTCTATTTACAGTACTGTAAATCCATTTGTTTTCCCTTTGGAATATTCAGGAAGGCCTCTTAATAAGGTTACTTAAGAGTCAGGGTATTATGCATATTAAATGCCTCTATTTGCTGTACAGAAAGGGTTAACTACGCTGAAATTTAGTGTAATAGGATAGCCTTATACATGTAGCAATAAAACATTTATAGACTCATTGTACTGTAAGCGCGCTCTGACCTCTGTGTGGGACACCTACCATGTTGACTGCATAAAGTGCCCTTTCTGATTGCTAGCCTTGCTTGCTGTGGGACCTTTCCCTGCAGGAAACCATTGATTGTAACATAGATTTCCTTCGTTACCTATAAAATTGTTCCACCTCAGGACAACACTTTGCAAAGGTCTCCCCGAATATCCAGAGATTGTGCCTATACTTTTGTATTGTTACAATATGTTGAAAGACTTAAGAAGATATATCTGACTTCGATAGCAAGCAGCACTGAAAAAGCCTGTGGGAGAACGGTTGCTAGAGCTGGGTGGGAAATGATTTTCCGAGCCTGTGAGAAATGTTGAGACTTTGAACATTTTTTCCCATCCCAAATTGGGATGAAAAGTTGAAATGTTGAAAAATTTTGTGAACCAAAAAATAAGAAGAGAGAGAAGAGGATTAGGTCAATCAAAATATTTTATTTTGATCATTTTGACACATTTGGCTCCAATTTTGACCTTTTTTTAATTTTTTCACATTTTAAAATTATAAATGAATTTACATTTCAAAATGAAAAGCCATTTCAAACCAAAAATTTGAACTTTTTGTTTAGAAAATACCAAAATGTCCTGTTTCAACAATTTCAATACCTTTTTCAAAGTTGCTTTCAAAATGGGAAATTTGTCAAACCCAATCCTTTTCCATAAGCAATTTCAGTTTCAAAGAATCAGCATTTTCCAGCAAAAGTGTTATTAACTGAAAAAAATCCAGATCAGCTCTTGTGACTATCACTTGTAATGGCAGATGTATAAGGCCTAATCTATAAGGTATTAACAGTCTTTCTCCCCTACAAAAAAAAAAAATAGATATATATTCTGTGCCACACACTCTCCTGCTTGGTAGGAAAGTTCTGCTGGTCAGACTCTGCTGTTGCTTTTAATCAAACAAATATCCCTCAATCTGCTGGCAGTGCTCCTGCTAATACAGCCCAATATGCCGTTGGCCTTCTTGGCAACAAGGGCTCACTGCTGACTCATATCTAGCTTCTCGTCCACTGTAATCCCCAGGTCCTTTTCCACAGAACTGCTGCTTAGCCAGTCAGTCCCAGCCTGTAGTGGTGCATGGGATTCTTCCTTCCTAAGTGCAGGACTCTGCACTTGTCCTTGTTGAACCTCATCAGATTTCTTTTGGCCCAATCCTCCAATTTGTCTAGGTCACTCTGAACCCTATCCCTACACTCCAGCATATCTACCTTTCCCCCCAGCTTAATGTCATCTGCGAACTTGCTGAGGGTGCAATTCATCCCATCACCCAGATCATTAATAAAGATGTTGAACAAAACCGGCCCCAGGACCGACCCCTGGGGCACTCCACTTGATACCGGCTGCCATCTAGACATCGAGCCGTTGATCGCTACCTGTTGAGCCTGACCATCTAGCCAGTTTTCTATACACCTTGTAGTCCGTTCATCCAATCCATACTTCTTTAACTTGCTGGCAAGAATACCATGGGAGACTATATCAAAAGCTTTGCTAAAGTAAAGATACATCACATCCATGGCTTTCCTCCTCTCCACAGAGCCAGCTATCTCATCATAGAAGACAATCAGGTTGGTCAGGCATGACTTGCCCTTGGTTAATCCATGTTGACTGTTCCTGATCACCTTCTTCTCCTCCAAGTGCCTCAAAATGGATTCCTTGAGGACCTGCTCCATGATTTTGCCAGGGACTGAAGTGAGGCTGACCGGTCTGTAGTTATTCCACTCTATTCAGCACTGGTGAGGCCACATCTGGAGTATTGTGTCCAGTTTTGGTCCTCCCACTACAGAAGGGATGTGGACAAATTGGAGAGAGTCCAGCGGAGGGCAATGAAAATTATTAGGAGGCTGGGGCACATGGCTTATGAGGAGAAGCTGAGGGAACTGGGGTTATTTAATCTGCAGAAGAGAAGAGTGAGGGGGGATTTGATAGCAGCCTTCAACTACCTGAAGGGGGGTTCCAAAGAGGATGGAGCTAGGCTGTTCTCAGTGGTGTCAGATGACAGAATAAGAAGCAGTGGTCTCAAGTTGCAGTGGGGGAGGTCTAGACTGGATATTAGGAAACACTATTTCACTAGGAGAGTGGTGAAGCACTGGAATGGGTTACTTAGGGAGGTGGTGAAATCTCCATCCTTACAGGTTTTTAAGACCTGGCTTGATAAAGCCTGGCTAGGATGATTTAGTTGGTGTTGGTCTTGGTTTGAGCACGGGGTTGGACTAGGTGACTTCCTGAGGTCTCTTCCAACTCTAATATTCTATGATTCTATGATTTACCTTGATTTAAACCAGTCTGCTGCTATCCTACTTCATTGTATTAAAATAATAATCTTTCACTTGGTAACTAATTACATACTGTATTGGTCCCTATGATAAATGCACTCACTGGGTCTTGTGGATTCTTGTGTTTAGCAACATTGGAATTGCCATACAGCATCCGACCAGCAGACCAGTTAGTCTTTTTTATTTTAGAATAATGTGAATTTTGTTTTAATCAAGTAAATTGAGGAATGTGGGTCAAACGCTCTGCTGGCACAACCCCACTGGCTTCAAAGGAATTGCACCAGCAGAAAATTTGGCCCTATGAGGGATTCCCATTGACTTTCAATAAGCGGCATCTCAGTGAACTTTGAAAATATACCCAGGTGTTTGCCGTTTGACATCCTATCCTGTGGTTTATGTTGTTCCATTCTGACTTTTATGTATATTTTAAAAGTCCATAAGCTCTCCTATTTTGCCTGCCTTTAAATAGGCTCATGGTTAGGTAACAATAGGGTGGTTTTTTTTCATGAGAAGAAAATAATGCAGTTTGACATAAAGTTCATTGTGAGAAAGATGCATAAAAATTTTTGAGCTGGACCTTAGAATGTGATGAATTGGTTGGGGTATACACAAAGACAAAGGTATACAATCTGTGCAGCCCTCCAGCTGGAATGGGCAGTGCTTGCTGGAATGCACTGCATACAGTGCCAGTCCTGTACTGTAAGAGCTGGAGTGCCTTCCTCCCCTCTCTCCCCCTTCTTACATTTGAAATAGATTAAAACAGAGGAAGTAGCATATTGAACGTTGGATCTGTCTCAAAAATTGGAACCCTCATTTCGTCCACAAGGAATAAATTGTTTCAGCTTGTTGTGTGTCTGCTGCTGGAGCGAGTGAATTTTTTTTTGCCTCTGTAATGTTTGATACTTGAGGGAAAACAGCTGGAACTGAGCATAATGGATCAGATGCAAAATGAAACGGGATGCTGGGGAATATGGACTATACTGTATATCTGAAAAGGTCAGAGTTTTCCCTTGGTCATTGTTGGAGGAATGCTGTGTCCATCCTAAGCCTAGCCTTGAGAGCCTTCAAAAGGAGTGTGGGATAGTGGGAGGAGGAGAGAGAAGATTTTGTAGCTGTGGCAGCATGTAACTAATGAACGAGACAGAGAATGAAGTCTCTTCCTTTCCGTCCCCTTCTTGTACTGCTGGTTTTAATTTTCTGGGAAGACTGGAAAAAGTCAATGATAGAGTTTCAGTTTGGAGAAGCTGTTTATTACCAAGTTTAAATGGCAAGTTCCGACAGGCCAGACAAACCAGTGCCTGACCCAAACCACAGGAGCGTAACTGGTATGGTAAGAGAGCCCTGCCTGCAATGCGTTGAAAGAAGACGTGAAAGTAGTTATTACACAATGCATGGAAAGGAAGACAAGGGCAGCAATGTATTTCAGTGCTTTTAGGACCTTCCGTTGCACAGAATTAGAAGTCAAAATGGTATGTTATGCACTTTGAAACCTGTCAATAATTTCAACGCTTCTCTCTGACCTGGGTGGAGAATATAACCCCTGTTACAGAGCTGCTTTGACACAGAGCGGCAGCTGGGTTGGGTTAACTTGACTTCACGGAGCAACCCATGGAACAATTACGTTATTAACATTCCCTTTGTTTCTTTGCCAGTCAAGAGAACAATCGGATGATGAAACAGAGGAATCGGTGAAGTTTAAGAGGTTGCACAAGCTGGTTAACTCTACTCGCAGAGTCAGAAAGAAACTAATTAGGGTGGAAGAAATGAAAAAACCCAACACAGAAGGTAAAAGCAAAGTGCATACAGTTATTCTCAATTAAACTGAAATGGTGACTTTCTATTTCTGTGTTGAACAGGGTAAGGTTGGGGGCGGGGAGAATTCTGGGCGAGGGGTAATAAGAATGATTATGCTCATGGCCATAAACTTGTAGCTCTGTGAAACTGGGTGCTGTTTTCTATAAAGACTGAGTTATCCCAGCTGTTTTAAGACTTTAAGGAGAGCAATGTGGCTGTTTGGGAGGTGGTTACTGCTACAGCTGAAGGTCTGTTAACACTCCGAGTGCAATATTGGACAGCTCTTTTATCAGGAGGTTAGAACTTGGCTTTATATTTTGACTCCCCCTGTTGTATTTTGTGGAAAGAATGAAAGGTAGCAGAAATTCCTCGATATTTGTGCCCCTATTATGTCACAAACAGCAGAGCAGAGCCACCCTGACTTGGTTCTTTTTCTCCAAGCCTTTGGAGGCACCTTTGCAAGAACATTCCCCAATTGCAGCTCTAAGGATTTGGAAGGGGAGTGGCTAGTTGAAGGTGTAACTGTTCTACATGGTATCATTCTTTGGCAAGGCCAGAGAATTTCTATCACACATTCTTGCTGTATTAACTCCATCTCTGTGCCTTCTATGATCCTGGTGGGAAACACATAGGCAATCAGCTACGGCATGCAAAAGCCATGTTGCTGGTGGAGAAAGAACCTAGGGAGAGGTGCAGAGGCTCACCCTCTCAGTATGTATACACTGCAGTTAACTTGGATGATCAGTACCTAGGTCTGAGCACTGGAGTTAGCCTAACCTGTATGTGAACAGCCACACTGCAAAGCCATACCCAAGTTGCTGGGTCCTCACTGGTGCTGTGCTCACCTGTGTGTGTCACTAGGACTTGTAGGGTTATATCCCATTATTCTTTGTGCTGCAGTAAACTGAGCCACTCTATGGTTCTTTTTTTAGTGAATTGTAGGAGAACTTGTCTGTCCTTCTGGGCATAGACGGAAGTATGAAGGCTCTGGAGAACCGTCAGCACTCGAATGATTTAGCCTATATCCTCACTGCAAAATAGGCGAGTTACCAGCCTAAGTGAAGGCCTCACTCAGGTTTTAGCCTCTAGCCCCATACAAGCTAGCTAGACTTGGTTGAAAGCACCACTAACCTTGGGGTGAGATGGTTTTGTGTGTGGATGGGAGGGAGTTGGAACTAACATGCTGTTTGCTGCCATCACATTGTTCACTCTTTGTACCCTGCCCCCTACCCTGTGTCTGTCTTGTCTATTTGGACTGTAAACTCTTCAGAGCAGGGACTGTCTACTGCTCTGTGTTTGTTCAGCGCCTAGCACAATAGGGCCCCTCTTTTGGTTGACCCTTAGGCATCGCTGTAATAAACGTGATTAATAACAACAAGGGACATCTGTGTGATTATAGGACCATTCTCTCTAACCACTGAAAGCCTCTCCTTCACTAGGGGATGATGTGTGTGAAGTTTCCCCCAAGGAAATTTTCTCTCTTCCACAATGTTTTTCTGTGGCAGAGCATCATTTTCAGATTTAAAGTGCTTTACAAACACTGTCTATTTAATCGTCACAACACCTTCTGATAAGTATTATCCCCATTTTTCAGATGGCAAGTGACTTCCTCAAGAACACAGAAGATGCTATGGTCAGGGTCTCAGCCCTCTCTTTCAGCAAGTAGTTAAATTTGAGTGAATAAAGTTGATTCTCTAGATAAGACATTTGCTATGATTCTTAAAAATCAGGGTATAAGTGCTAAATCAGGTGGTGTGACTCATTATGGCTGCTAGGTTTGTTTGGTTTGGTTTACTATCAGTTTGGTCCAGCAAAAGCAGTTGATGTTAACAAGCTAATTAGTATTTAATGACTCTCAGACTCACAGACTTTAAGGCCAGAAAGAGACCATCATGATCATCTAGTCTGACCTCCCACACATAGCAGGCCACAAAACCTTACCCACCCCGTAATAGACCCGTAACCTCTGGCTGAGTTGCTGAAGTTCTCAAATCAAGTTACAGGGAATCCACCATTTACAGTAGTTTAACCCTGCAAGTCACCCATGCCCCATGCGGTCGAGGTAGGCAAAAACAAAAAAACAGGGTCTCTGCCAATCCTGATCCAAGGGAAAATTCCTTCCTGACCCCAAATATGATGACCAACCAAATATGATGAGCACATGAATAAGACCTACCATCCAGACACCTGAGAGAGAATTCTCTGTAGTAATTCAGAGCCCTCCCCATCTAGCGTCCCATCACTGGTTATTGGAGATGCCACTGTAGGCAGTCTCCTCATACCATCCCCTCCACAAACACATCAAGCTCGGTCTTGAAGCCAGTCAGGTTTTTTGCCCCCACAGCTCCCTTTGGAAGGGTGTTCTAAAACTTCACTCCTCTGATGGTTAGAAACCTTCATCTAATTTCAAGCCTAAACTTGTTGTCATCCATTTGTTCTTGAGTCCACAATAGCGCTTAATTTAAATAATTCATCTCTCTCCCTGGTATTTATCCCTATGATGTATTAATAGAGAGCAGTCATATCTCCCCTCAGCCTTCTTTTGGTTAGACTAAACAAGCCAAGCTCTTTGAGTCTCCTCTCATTAGGTAGGTTTTTCATTCCTCACATCATCCTAGTAGCCCTTCTCTGGACCTGTTCCAGTTTGAATTAAACTTTCTTAAACATGGGAGACCAGAATTGCACCTAGTATTCGAGATGAGGTCTCACCAATGCCTTGCATAATGGTACTAGCACTTCCCTGTCTCTACTGGAAATACCTCGCCTGATGTATTCTAGGACTGCATTAGGCTTTTTCATGACCACAGCACATTGGCGACGCAAAGTCATACTGGAATCAACCAATACACCCAAGTCTTCCTCCTCCTCTGTCACTTCCAACTGATAAGTCTTCAACTTTTAGCAAAAATTCTTACTGTTAGTACCTAAGTGCATGACTTGCCCTTTGCACTATTAAATTTCATCCCATTTATTCCTCAAATTCTCCAGGTCATCCAGATCTTCTTGTATGATATTCCAGTCCTCCTCCATATTGGCAATACATCCCAACTTTGTGTCATCTGCAAAGTTTATTAGCACACTCCCATTAATAAAAATGTTAAATAAGTTTGGTCCCAAGACTAGTTCATGAGGAACTCCACTAGTAACCTCCTTCCAGCTTGATGATTCATCTTTTAGTATGACCCATTGTAGTCTCCCTTTTAACCAGTTCCTCATTCACTTTTCAATTCTCATATTAATCCCCATCTTCTCCAGTTTAACTAATAATTTCCCATGTGGAACCATATCAAATGCCTTACTGAAATCAAGGTAGATTGCCTAAAAAATCAGTTATCTTCTCAAAGGAGATCAGGTTAGTCTGGCACAATCAACCTTTTGTAAAACCATGTTGTATTTTATCCCAGTTACCATTTACCTCTCTGTCCTTAACTACTTTCTCTTTCAAAATTTGTTCCAAGACCTTTCATACCATTGAGGTCAAACTAACAGCCTTTAGTTTTCCAGATCATCTTTTTCCCCTTACTTAAAAATATACATTAAAAGCTATTTTATCTGGCACTTCACCAACCAGAAAGCTCTATAAACCAGCATTTCTGATCTTCATTGAAAGTCCGGTTTATAGTTTGGTTGGTGTGGGGCCAGCACGGGGTTGGGGTGTGGGAAGGGGTGCGGAGCAAGGACTCTGAGACAGAGTTTGGGTGCTGAAAGGGGCTTGGGGTGCAGGATGCCAGATCTGGGGGCCACTCACCTCAGGCAGCTCCCAGCAAGCGGCGACCTGTTCTGGCTGCTCCTAGGCAGAGGTGTGGCAGGCGGCTCTGCATGCTGTCTCCACCCGCAGGCACCACCCCCACAGCTCCCATTGGCCGCAGTTCCTGGCCAATGGGAGTTGCAGAGCCAGAGCTCAGGGCAGGGGCAACACGCAGAGCCACCTGCCACACCTCCGCCTATGAGCAGCCAGGAGAGATCGCCGCTTGCAGGGAGCAACCCAAGGTGAGCGCCGCCAGATCCAGCACCCCCTCCCGTGCCCCAAACTCCCTCTCAGAGCCTGCACCCGAACCCCCAGCCCTGCACTCCCTTCCGTACCCAAATTTCCTCCCTCTTAGTTAACCAGCATTTTTCACTTATTGGGCACCCCCCAACATGCCCAATAAAACAGCTTTTACTGTATTAACAATCCTCCAGTCATAGGGTATGACTGCTGAGTTTACAGATTCACTAAAAGTCCTTGCTATTGGGGTTGCAATTTCATGTGCCAATTTCATGTGCCAGTTTAATATTCTTGGATGGAGATTATCCATGTCCCCCCAATTTAGTCCCATTAAACTAAAACTTAAACTGTTTGAGTTTGACTTCCACCTTGGATGTGGTAATTTCTATTTTCAATATCCTTGCTCCCATTAGCCAGCCTGCCACTCTCCCTAAGCTCTTCATTAGCCTTGTTAAAAAAAATGGAGACAAAGTATTTGTTTAGGTGTTGGGCCATGCCTTGATTATCTTTAATCTCTACCCCATCCTCAAACATCCTCCTTAGAGGTCCCACTTCTTCTTTCCTTGTTTTATTTTTATTTATATGGCTATAGAACATTCTAATATTGGTTTTAATTTCCTGAAGGTCCAGCTCTGCTTGGATTTTGGCAGTTCTCACTTTATCGCTACGTTTTCTGACCTCCAAGAGGTAGCTTTCCTTGCTGATCAAACCCATCTTCCATTCCTGGTAGGCTTTCAGTTAATCACCTGTTTGAGATACTTGCTCATCCAGCTTGGTCTGCAGCCTTTCCCTATGAATTTTTTCTGCTTTCTTGGGATGCAGGCTTTAGATTTCAGAGTAGCAGCCGCGTTAGTCTGTATCCGCAAAAAGAAAAGGAGGACTTGTGGCACTTTAGAGACTAACAAATTTATTTGAGCATAAGCTTTCGTGAGCTACAGCTCACTTCATCGGATGAAGTGAGCTGTAGCTCACAAAAGCTTATGCTCAAAGTGAGCTGTAGCTCACGAAAGCTTAAGCTCAAATAAATTTGTTAGTCTCTAAAGTGCCACAAGTCCTCCTCTTCTTTTTGGGCTTTAGATTGTTTTCTGCAACTTTGATTTAAAGTACTTCCAAGCCTCCTGCATGTTAAGATCCTTGAGTTCTCAAGTCTGGTCCACTTTCCTAACTAATTCCCTTAATTTTGAAAAGTTTTTGCCCTTTTGAAATCAAGGGCCCTTGTTGCAGATCTATTTTTGTTTCTTTTCATTTAGTTTACACTGAATTAGCTCATTATCACTCCAACCAAGATTATCCCCTACAATCAGTTTTTATGTGAGGTCATCACTACTCACCAATACCAAATCTAAAATGGCTTCACCTCTTGTTGGTTCAGTGACTATTTGGTGAAGAAATCTGTCAGTTTTCACATCCAGGAAAATCTGGGCCCTACTATTATTAGTAGCATGTGTCCTCCAGTCTATTTCAGGGAAGTTAGTTTCCCATAATCACACAATTCCTAATAGTAATTATTTCATTAAAAACATTAAATAGGTCTCTATCCATATCCTTATCAGATCCTGGAGATATGTAGCATACCCCAAGCACTATGTCAGGGGACCCTCTAGTAGCTCTTCGCCACCCCCAAAAGTGATTTTGGCCCAAAACAGATTGTCTTATCCATTCTATCACTTCTAATTTCTTTACAGTCTAACTCATCATTAATCTATAATGCTACTTCACCACCTTTACCATTTTTTTGGCTTTCCTGAACAGCCCATGCCCTTCAATACCTGCACTCCAATCATGACTATTATTCCATCATGTTTCTATTATCCCTATAAAATATCTGGTTTCACTTCCTGTACCAGTAGTTCTAGTTTCTCGATTCTGTTACCCAGGCTCCTTGCATTGGTGTACAAACATCTTAATTGTTGCTGTTTGGCTTTTCCCACATTCCTTGCTTGATTGGGTACAGTCATTCTACTGCCAGTATCACCTACCTGACTGTTAGCTTTGTTGGTGTCAGCACTATCTGTCCTCTTAATGTCCATTCTCCTACCCACTGCTGTTCCTTTCTTGCTGTTCCATTGCTGTACCCTTTCTTATTTGATTTTCCTCCTGCTCCATGTTAGAATAAGGTGTGGAGACTTCATGAGCATTTCCCCCAAATTCCTAATTAAAAGCTCTTTTTCAGTTGTACCAACCTCTGTCCCAGAAGTCTGTTTCCCTCTCTACTTAAGTGGAGTCCACCCCATGAGAACAATCCTCTGTCCATGAATTCTTCCCAGTGGTCAAACATCCCAAAGCCCTTCTTATAGCACCACTGCCTGAGCCATCTGTTGATCACCATAATCTTGTCTGTGTGCTAGGGACAAGTAGAATCCCACAGAAGATCACCTGAGCCTCCATTTCCTTAAGCATCTTCCCCAGCCTGGCATAGTCTCCCTTGATACGTTCCAGTGAGAATCTAGCTGTGTCATTTGTTCCCACGTGAAAGACGATCAGTGGATTCTTTCCAGCTCCCATTAGGATCCTCTTCGGCCTCAGGTCCACATCCCGTATCTTAGTTCCTGGCAGACAGCACACCCTTTGTTTTCCCGATCAGCTCTGGTGACAGGCCTGTCTGTTCTTCTTAGTAGAGAGTTACCAATCACATAGACCTCTCTTTCCTTGTGATGGTGATATTCTCCAGCCTTCCTCCTGTTCTTTCTGGCTGCAAATCCTCTTGTCTTTTATTCTCCCTTACAATCTTCCGCAAGTCAACCTGTATTCTCTTGGGGCTCTGAACTTCGGGTAGCTCCACTGACTGACTCTTCCCATAGGACTGGCCGTTCTTCTCTTCTTCCTTGCCCTCCCTCTTTCAGTTACGGCCTGCTGTTCGCCTTTTACATTGTCCAACTCAGCAAATCTGTTCCTGGGCTCTGTTTATTCCTCACTAGCCTGTCGTTTTTCCTCTGCCTGGTTCTTGTAGTCACATGCTTCCACTGGCCACTTTCCTCACCCAGCAGTCTCCCCTCAGAGTTCTTTAGTCCAGTTTGCAGCTGTCTTGACTTTTCCGTTCAGCCTCCTCTTGCCTTCCCTCCATCATCTGCTCGAATCCCCTTCGAAACTCTACCATAGTTTCCACCTGCATCTCCAAACCTCGGATCTTCTCTTCCATCTGCTCTATCAAGCAGCACTTCATACAAACGAAACTCTTTTCAAGTACCCGCTCTAGGATACTGTACATCCTGCAGCTTCTGCATCTGGTCATCTTCATTGTCTCTTCCATTGCTTGGTTCACTCCCACTGCTGCCTCTGTGTCTGTCATAGCCTTCCCACCTCAAGTCCTGTCAAGGAAAAAGAAAAACGAACAAAACCAAACCAAAAACCCAAACAATACCAGAACACCAGACACACCACTCCCTTTACAAACTCCCACTCATATTCCCCTGTTTATAGCTCAGTTTGCTGTCTCCTATGCCACTGGCTGGCTGCTTGGCTGTCTTTTATAGGCCCCCTAATCAGAGAAGCCCCATTCCCTAATCAGGGCTCTGCTTCTCTCAGATCATACTGCACCTAACAGCCTCTGCAAACTGAACAGAAAACAGAAAAAGCACACATCACCCACAAAAACTCACTGACTGCCACTAAGGATCAGGGTCTTGCCACCTCCTTTCTCCTCCAACAGGACTCCCACTCAAATGCCTCTGTTTACAGCTCTGTTTGCGGACTCATGTGCCACTGCTCATTAAAGTGTATAAGTAGACTCAGTTACCATAGGATCTGTACTGGGATCCTGTACTGCTCAACATATTCATAAGCGATCTGGAAAAGGGGGTGAATAGTGAGGTGGCAAAATTTACAGACCGTGCAGAATTACTCATAAGTCCAAAGATGATTCTGAAGAGTTTCAAAGGAGTCTCACTAAACTGGGTGACAAAATGGCAGATGAAATTCAGTGTTGATAAGTGTAAAGTAATGCACACTGGAAAAAATCTCAGCTGTATATACAAAATGGTGGGGTCTAAATTAGTTGTTACCACTCAAGAAAGAGATTTTGGTGTCATTATGGATAGTTCTCTGAAAACATCCACTCAATGTGTGGAAGCAATCAAAAAAGCTAATTGAACATTAGCCAACCTTTAGGAAAGGGATAGATAATAAAACATATCATGGCACTATATAAATCCATGGTATACTCACACCTTGAATATTGCATGTAGTTCTGTTTGCCCCATCTCAGAAAAGATATATTTGAACTGGAAAAGGTGCAGAGAGAGGCAACAAAAAGGATTAGGGGTATGGAACAGTTTTCATATGAAGAGATTAAGACGACTAGGGTTGTTCAGCTATTAGAAAAGAGATGAGTAAGGGGGAGATATGATAAAGGTCTATCAAATCTTAACTGATGTGAAGAAAGTGAATAAGGAAGTGTTACTTATTCCTTCACGTAACACAAGAGCTAGGGGTTGCCTAACATAATGAATAGACAGATGGTTTAAAACAAACAAAAGGAAGTACTTCTTGGAACTCATTCCCATGGGATATTGCGAAGGCCAAAAGCATAACTGGGCCCAAAAAAGAATTAGGTATCTTCATGGAGGATAGGTCCATCAATGTCTGTTCAACAAGATGGTCAAGGACACAATCGCTAAACCTCCAACTGCCAGATGCTGTGTGACTGGATGGAGGGGATGGATCACTCAAAATTATCCTGTTCTGTTCATTCCCTCTGAATCATTTGGCACTGGCTGCTGTCAGAAGACAGGATACTGGGCTAGTTGGACCACTGGTCTGACCCAGGATGGCCAATCTTATGTTCTTAGGGAATTTCTATGGGAAGTTTTATTATGCCACGTCAGGGAACTCGCCACAGGTAATTTTGCCAAAATTCCCCACCCGTTTCTCTTGTTTCTAAAGAAAGGAGAGGCATTCACTGCATTTCCAGATGCAGCTTCTCATGCTTTTCACACAGATTCTTTCATCCTGTTAAATGTAGATTTACTGGACAATGGAATTTGATGCTGACTGAATCTATCGGTATTTTATCTTAATTTTTTTTAGTGGCTAAGTCACTGATGCTTGCTAATTCTCTGCTACCTTTTTCTCCATAGCATTTTTAAAAATCATATATGTTAGTGTCATTAAGGCTCTGTACCAGGCATGGCCAAACCATGGCTCGTGAGCTACATGCAGCTCTTTTATAATTAAAGTGCGGCTCGCAGAACTCCCCCCAACCCCTACTCCCCCATTCTCCACTTACCAGACTGAATTTGGGGGGAGCTCGGGTCCTCTGCCTTACAGCAGAGATGGTGGGGTAGGGACTTCTGCCCAGCAGGTAGGGGGGGGTCTCAAGGCTTCAGCCCCGCGTGGCATGCCTGCCAGAGCTTCGGGCTTCAGCAGGAGTGGGGCTGAAACCCCAAGCCCTGGCAGGAGGATATTGATACAATAGGCATCACAGAAACCTGGTGGAGTGAGAACTATCAATGGGACACAATCACTCCAGGGTACAAAATATATTGGAAGGACAGAACAGGTCCTGCAGGGGAGGAGGGGAGTGGCACTGTCTGTGAAAGAAAATGTAGAATCAAATGAAGTAAAAATCTTAAATGAATCCACATGTTCCGTAGAATCTCTATGGATAGTAATTCCGTGCTCCAATAAGAATATAACAGTAGGGATCTATTATTGACCACCTGACCAGGACAGCGATAATGACGATGAAATGCTAAAGGAGATTAGAGAGGCTATCAAAATAAAAAACTCAATAGTAGTGGGGGATTTCAGTTATCCCCATATTGACTGGGTACATGTCATCTCAGGATGAAATGCAGAGTCAAAATTTCTCGATACTTTAAATGACTGCTTCTTCGAGCAGCTGGTACAGGAACCTACAAGGGGAGAGGCAATTCTTGATTTAGTCCTGAGTGGAGCGCAGGATCTGGTCCAAGAAGTAACTATAACAGGACCGCTTGGAAATAGTGACCATAATATAATAACATTTAACATTCCTGTGGTGGGAAGAACACCTCAGCAGCCCAACACTGGCATTTAATTTCAGAAAGGGGAACTATGCAAAAATGAGGAGGTTGGTTAAACAGAAATTAAAATGTACAGTGAGTCACTAGAGTGAAATCCCTGCAAGCTGCATGGACACTTTTCAAAGACACCGTAATAGAGGCCCAAAATAAAAAACACAGTAAAAGAACTAAAAAAGAGCCACCATGGCTTAACAATCATGTAAAAGAAGTAGTGAGCGATTAAAAGGCATCTTTTAAAAAGTGGAAGTCAAATCCTAGTGAGATAAATAGAAAGGAGCATAAACACTGACAAATTACTTGTAAAAATGTAATAAGAAAAGCCAGAAAGGAGTTTGGAGAACAGCTAGCCAAAAACTCAAAAGGTAATAACAAAATATTTTTTAATTTTACATCAAAAGCAGAAAGCCTGCTAAACAACCAGTGAGGCCCCTGGACATGGTTTCTGTAAAGGGAAATCATGTCTTACTAATCTATTAGCGTTCTTTTGAAGGGGTCAGCAAACGTGTGGACAAGGGGGATGCAGTGGACATAGTGTACTTAGGTTTCCAGAAAGCCTTTGACAAGGTCCCTCACCAAAGACTCTTACGTAAATTAAGTTGTCATGGGATAAGAGGGAAGATCCTTTCATGAGAACTGAGACAGGGAACAAAGCGTAGGAATAAATGGTAAATTTTCAGAATGGAGAGGGATAACTAGTGATGTTACCGAAGGGTCAGTCCTAGGACCAATCCTATTCAACTTATTCATAAATGATCTGGAGAAAGGGGTAAACAGTGAGTTGGCAAAGTTTGCAGACGATACTAAACTGCTCAAGATAGTTAAGACCAAAGCAGACCATGAAGAACTTCAAAAAGATCTCTCAAAACTCAGTGATTGGGCAACAAAATGGCAAATGAAATTTAATGTGAATGAAAGTAAAGTAATGCACACTAGAAAAAATAACCCCAACTACATATACAGTATGATGGGGGCTAATTTAGCTACAACTAATCAGGAAAGAGATCTTGGAGTCATCACGGATAGTTCTCTGAAGATGTCCATGCAGTGTGCAGCGGCAGTCAAAAAAGCAAATGGGATGTTAGGAATCATTAAAAAGGGATAGAGAATAAGACGGAGAATATCTTATTGCCCTTATATAAATCCATGGTACGCCCACATCTTGAATACTACATACAGATGTGGTCTCCTCATCTCAAAAAAGATATACTGGCATTAGAAAAAGTTCAGAGAAGGGAAACTAAAATGATTAGGGGTTTGGAACGGGTCCCATATGAGGAGAGATTGAAGAGGCTAGGACTTTTCAGCTTGGAAAAGAGGAGACTAAGGGGGGATATGATAGAGGGATATAAAATCATGAGTGGTGTGGAGAAAGTGAATAAGGAAAAGTTATTTACTTCCCATAATATGAGAACTAGGAGCCATCAAATTAAATTAATGGGCAGCAGGTTTAAAACAAATAAAAGGAAGTTCTTCACTCAGCGCACAGTCAACCTGTGGAACTCCTTGCCTGAGGAGGTTGTGAAGTCTAGGACTATAACAGGATTTAAAAGAGAACTGGATACATTTATGGAGGCTAAGTCCACTAATGGCTATTAGCCAGGATGGGTAAGGAATGGTGTCCCTAGCCTCTGTTTGTCAGAAGGTGGAGATGGATGGCCAGAGAGAGATCACTTGATCATTACCTGTTAGGTTCACTCCCTCTGGGGCACCTGGCATTGGCCACTGTCGGCAGACAGGATACTGGGCTGGATGGACCTTTGGTCTGACCCAGTGTGGCCATTCTTATGTTCTTACGAGGAGCTGAAGCCCCAACTCCCGTCAGGTGTGCCCTGGCTCTCAGACTTCCGAAGATTTTCATATGTGGCTCAGTGGGTCAGTAAGTTTGGCCACCCCTGCTCTGTACTATGGACTGACTCCGTACAACATCTGTTGTGGCCTATGACACACAATGCATATTTTGCAACTTGTTTAAATACATATTTTCTCAATAGGCCATTGTAATTTGTCAACGCTTATTCACTCTCATACGAACTATTATTCTGTTACACTGGGAAAAGGAAAAGTAACTGAACCACTGAACAGTTCAGTGCAAGTGATGTTAAGAGTGTCAAATCTGGCACACAACCATTCCTTTATTTAGCTGGCTGTACCTTCACAGAAGAGAGGCGTAGGTTTCAACTAATGTGTGTGCAGCAGATGTCTCTTGCCGACAGAATGAACAGAAGATGAAATAGGAAGTCTCAACTCTGAATTTACATCCTTGTTTAGGCTGAGGCTAGACCTGCAATGTTGTTTGCATGTTGGAATTTATTCACTATTATTAGGATAGTTTACCAACACCATAATTGAAGTCAGTGGTCCAAATTCATCCCGGCTGTAACACTGTGGAAGCCACTTGAGTTATAGTGGGGATGGATAAAACTTCAGTTTTCTTTTAAAAAGAAAGTTTCACAACTCACTAAAAATTAATTCAATCTGTACAAGACAGCTCTGTGAGCACTTGGGAACACATACAGATGTGTGAATTGCCTATATACATGCCCTAGCTAATATATTGGGCAGAAGTGTCATGTATGTGCGTGATATTTTTTGGCATTTTTCCCTAACTCAGCATCTGGCTTAAAAGATGCTCAGTAGAAAAATCTGAAGAAAATGTTTTCTAAACCCTTACACGTAAAAAGGAATTATGTTTTAAGTGTATTATTTGCCTCCACTAATCCCAAAAGCAGCCCAGGTCCCGTTCTTGTATCTTTGTTCTAGCCATTATTTTAAAATAATATTTCAGTTTGAAAAATCATTTTTTCCACCTAAAATATGGAGAGCGGCTGAAAAGCATATTTTTAAAGGGATGCTGAGGTTGGTACACCCACAATTTGACCTACTTCCTTTCTCTCACAAATGCGTTAAGTAAACATAATGTAAATAGAACTCGGTGCCACCCTCAGGAAGCTCTAGCCTTTCAATATGATCCTTGGGCTCAGCTCCATACCTTACACAGAGAAATACTGTTGGCTTGTAGCAGAACTGGCGATTGGAAATCTAAACCAAGTGGGGATGTTTGGTGTGGTGTTTGCTCTTGGGTATCTTGAATGCATTTCTTGCCCATAACAATTACATTGCATTGCTGGTAGCTGAGCTCTACGACCCAGCAGAATGGTATGGGAGCTCCTGTGGGTGTACACATTTCTTTTCACACTTTTCTGCAGTGTGTTTTGCAAGAAAGAAGTGGGGAAAACTCCTGTGATTTCACTGTGTTTACAAAATACATGTAACTTCTGATAAGATTCCCTCCACACTCAGTCCTTCAGTTTCCTTGTTTTCTTTAAATAAATACGTAAATATCAATGCATCAAAATCTGCAGTCCTCAGCTGAGCAAACTTTTTAGAATTCAATGGGAATGTTGCTCAATTAAAAACAGCAGAATTTGGCCCATTGCCAACATCTCAGCACCAGAGTGACAATAAAAAACCAACAGGAGGAGCATAGTCTGGCATATAAGTGATGTGATAGGACACCTGGGTTCTGGTCTCACCTCTGCCACTGACTTGCTTGGACAAGCCACTTAACTACTCTGTTCTTCATCTCTCTCATCTATAAACGAAAGAAATACTTTCTTCTCCTTCATTATAGCTCTGTGAGGTTTGTGAATGAAAAAGCACTGTATAAGTGCAAAGTAGTTTTATTACTATTATTATTTCTAATTAATAGAATAAAACAGTGTGTGCAGTGATTGATGAAAAAATACGTTCTGGGAAGAAGCATCTTGATTTCAACTTTTTAAAGCTTCATTACTGACACCACTTGGAAGGGGAGAATGATGTTTAAAATGCTGAAAAGGTCTTGGTAATGTCTTTTTAAAATATTCTTTAAGGCTACTTCTTAATTAAGTTATCCCAGAATTCTTGCTTTGCTTATGGAAGTGGGAGAACTTGCTGCAAGTCTGTCCACCAACAAAAACGTTATGGGCCACTGTGCATCACAAGTAGTCAGGAATATTTTCTCCATTTTAAGTATCTGTATTTTGTTGTTGTTGTCTTAATTTAATGAAATGATTGGCCAGAGCACAACCTCCAGGGGAAGACTCATTAGTGTATGAGTAAATTAGATGATAAGTGTGAAAGATGATGTATGTTTTGCTGCTTTTGTCCCCTATAGGTGTGGACGAGCACTCACTTGACAGCTCTCCTGTACTGGATGACAGATCGGCACTTTACTCAGGAGTTCACAAGAAGCAATTCTATTTAGATGGCTCTTCTGAAAAGCAGCCTGAGGATGATTCAGACTCACTCACCACTTCTCCTTCATCCAGCAGCCTAGATACTTGGGGTGCTAATAGGAAGCTGGTTAAGACCCTCAGCAAAACTGATAGCCGTGGACTTATTAAGCCCCCCAAGAAGCTGGGGACATTTTTTTCTTACCCAGAAGAGGAGAAGACCCAGAAGGTTTGCCGCTCTTTGACAGAGGGGGAGATGAAGAAGGGCCTTGGCTCCCTGAGCCATGGGGTAAGTACTGAAAGTATTTGCTTTTATGACAGCACCAGGCACAAGCACCATCTCCTGGTGTCCCTGGAGGAGGTTCAGAGTGTCAGGAAGCAGATCCGATTGAAGAAAATGGATACTAACTATTCCTGTTCCAGAGCTTTTCTCTGCCAGCGTCCTGTCAGGAAAGGCGCATCCCCTGCAACTTGTGACCTACAACTGCTCCGGCACAAAGCCAAAGGGGGAGGAGGTTGTGGCTTCCCAAACAGAAGGCTTCGAGGGCGCACCTCTGTCAGTGAGTTCAATATCACCTACGTGGTGGAGAGAAGCCTGTACAGTCACCTCAACCTATCACAGCTGGTGCGTCCCGTCACTGACAGGACCATGAGCAAGGCTGACAAGCAGGACCTGAGGAGATGCCTGCTGGATGAGGATGAGGAGGCCAAACGGAAGTGGGCTGCCACAGTGGACCGTTGTACTAAAAGGGTTCTCTTGAGAATCCACCAAAAGTCTGTGAGTCAAAGAGCTGTCATGAAGGTGGCCTTCCAGTTCCTGTGAGGTTGCAGTCAGCATTGTTTCTGCTTTCTGTCCCAACCTGTAAACTTTAGTACAGTGTTTTCCCCCTCTCATTTGCCAATAGAAGTTGTTAAATGCAAAAATGAGCTGTGAGGACAGGGGCCGTTCTAGTCCCCAGTGAAGAAATTGGTATAATCCCTTTCAGTGTATAAAGAGAAGAGCATTGTCAAGTCTGCGGTTCCCATGTGCATGGAGTGACTCAATGGGAAAGAGCAAAATTTACCACTAAAAGCTTCTTTTAAACTCTTCTAATTCAGCAATTGAGATTTTGGGGAAAAGAGAAGCAATGTGAAAAAAGTTTTCTGCTGTTTCATAAATTAGTTCAGCATTCCTTAAAAGGAAATATTGTAGGGTACCTAAATCCTTCAGGTGGATGGAAGACTGAGTAAATTCTGCTTCTCTCCTTCTGCTTCCTTCTGTTATCCGTCCTACTCTCATCCCAGATCTTCCCCCTCAGTTTTCCTCTCAATTGCTAACACAGTGCACTCCAGCTCTGTAGCCTCCCTCCCCACATGTCCAGCACTCAAGAGAGGTAGAGGGCTTTGTTATCTACATGTCTTCTTTCCTCCCCAACTTCTCTCTCCAGCAGAGAATCTCTCTGAGTCACTTCTGCCCTGCCCCTGACTGCAGCTCCTGCTCCCTAGCATGTGATGGAGGTGAGACCTGGGAAGTTGGGATACAGGGAAGGGTAGCCAGCAGAGGAGTATATGCTTTTAACAGCATGAGTTAAAAGCCGCATGGCTTTTAGCTAAGACTGTAGCAGACTCATTAATCTCAAGATGGTTGAGTACCACCAGAGGGGAAAAGAGCACCACACCCAGCAGGCATACACTTGTATTTGGTTGATGGCGACTGTGGTAATACTTTATTTTGACCCAGTACAATTAACAGTTTCTCCTGGCTATTCCACTAGTGCTTCTGTGTAGCCTACATAAGGACAGCCATACTGGGTCACACCAAAGGTCCATCAAGCCCACTATCCTCTCCTCTGACAGTGGCAGGTGCCCCAAAGGGAATGAACAGACAAGTTATCATTAAGTGATCCATGCCCTGGCACCCAATCCCATCTTCTGGCAAACAGAGGCTAGGGACACCATTCCTGCCCATCCTGGCTAACAGCCATTGATGAACCCATCTTCCCTGAATCTACCTAGCCCCCGTTTGAACCCCATTATAGTATTGGTCTTCATAACACCCTCTGGTAAGGAGTTCCAGAGGTTGACAGCGCATTGCATGAAAAAATACTTCCCTGTGTTTGTTTTAAACCTGCTACCTATTAATTTCATTTGGTGGCCCCTTGTTCTTGTATTATGAGAAGGAGTAAGTAACACTTCCTTATTTACTTTCTCTACACCACTCATGATTTTATAGACCTCTATCATATCCCCCCTCAGTGGCCTCTTTTCAAAGCTGAAAAGCCCCAGTCTTATTAATCTCTTCTCATACAGAAGCCGTTCTATACCCCTAATCATTTTTGTTGCCCTTTTCTGAACCTTTTCCAATTCCAATATAGCTGGGACTAGCTGACTCATCACTGGTAGTGTCATGTTACTTCCAGAAATAGTGTTCTTGAACAATATTCTTTTATGTAATGACATTTTAATTGATTGTACCTGAAACACCCCTCTGCAGGTTGAATATTTGTGGGGCATATGCAGACTGACAAGATCTGCTAGTTTCCGCTAATTCTTCATGTCTTCTAAAATACCACAGTTATGCATTAGAAATGCCCTTTGATGTTCTGTTCTTGTAAATACAGATGCCATCCCAAAGAGGAAGCTGTTTAATCATTTAAAAACATGTGAGTAGTCTCACTTTTGAAGTCTCATTATGGAACTCATTAGCTTGTTCACAAAGATAAAATTAGAGAAGAAAAGGACAGCACTTCTTTTCTTTTCTTTTTTGGACTGGACTTTCTAATCTATTAGCTTGAAAGAAACTTCTTTTTAAAACAGCAGAAACCTGATAAGAGTCTCATGACCTTCAAGCACCTCCAGTCCTTCTTCCTAAAATTGTAACGCTTGCTGCAACCTCAGGGTAATTGTAATGCCTTTGTATTCAGTGGAAGTGGTCACAGTCTAGTCTTGCCATTTGTTTTTGTCATTTATATTTGTTTCGGTGACCTGGGCATGCTTGAAATTTTTGAATCACATCAGTTTTTCTTTCCTCCCAGTATCCTAATATGTTGGGATTTTTTGATTGCATGACCATTCCATTGAATATCCCTCTCTTCATCCACAGACTTTTTGTTTGGTACAGTATTACCAGAAATGATCAAAGTGACATGAAAGGGCAAGGTAAAGATTTACAAGGACTTTCTTCTCAGAGAAGATTGCTACAAGAACTACTCTGGCTAGCTTTAAAAGCCATTGGCTGAGAACAATTCCTTAAGTTCTGTTCCACTGTCCTCTCTTCAGTGTTAGGTTATCTGAGCAAGGTGGGATTAATTAGAATTTGCTTGGCACAGAAGGTCCCAGTTATGTGGATAAAACAGGCAGGGCAAAGTTTTTGGCCTGAGGGCCACATCGGGGAATATAGAAATTGTGTGGCAGGCAATGAATGCTCACAAAATTGGGGGTGGGCTCTGGTTGGGGAGGCGGGCTCTGGGGTGGGGTTGGCAATTAGGAGTTTGGGGTGTAGGAGGATGCTCTGGGCTGGGACCGAGGGGTTCGGAGGGCGGGAGGGGGATCAGGGCTGGGGCAGAGGGTTGGGGTGTGGGGGGGGAGAGGCTCAAGTGTGCAGGCTTTGAACGACACTTACCTCAAGCAGCTCCCGAAGCAGTGGCATGTCCCTTCTCCGGCTCCTACACGTGGAGTGGCCCCCGACCCTGCGCCCCAGAGCGGGGCCATGCTGCGGTGACCCGGTGCCCTGGCTGGAGCACCGCAGCAGGGCTGAGCCACGGGGTGCAGCCCCCAACCCGGCACCCCAGCTGGAGCGCTGGAGCAGCGCAAGTCCCAGACCCCACTCCCCCGCAGGAGCTTGCGGGCCGGCTTAAAATGGCTCATGGGCCAGATCCGGCCCTCGGGCCATAGTTTACCAACCCCTGGGTTAAAAAGTGCTGTGTATGAAACATAGATCTTAATGGTGGTGTTTGCTGGTGTGGCTAGCGTATGACTTTTTATAAAACCGTTCTCACAGCTAGGTTGTGAGCTCGCCTTGACCAGTGTGACTAAGTCATTTGTTCTCAAACTTTTTCTGCTAATATCCCCCTTGTGACAGAGGGATGCCCTTAACCCAGTGAACACATGCACGCACACACACACACCCCTCCCTAGGTGGCTTCTCACCATGCCTCATTACAGTTGCTGTCATCTCTTTTCCTGTCCATAGTCTTTCTGCTCTCACACCTTTTTTTCTGCTCATCTTTTCTCTTCTCTTTGTTTTTCTCTTCTGTGTTCTAGATGTTGCTCTCTTGTTTGCAGTTCCCTCTTCCTCCTCCCAACTCAGCAGAAGGCTGTGGGCTGCTTGGAGTAGGAGTGTTCATTGAAGGTGGTTCCATGAAGCTGGATCTCACATGTTCTTGCATCTGAGTGCCATGGGAGCAGAGGAGCAAAGGCTTGGCCCTCTGGACTTATGTCTGAGCCTGTTGCCCTGCTCCTGTGGCCAGCTTCTTTAAGTGCCACTGAATGTGCAGGGAGAGAAAGCTGATAGCTTTCAAGAGACACCCGCTGCTTTATCCATAGCCAACTTTGACAGGTTCGAGGTCATGCAACTTTCTTCATCCCCATATTTGTTGTTCTGCTTTGTCCCACCCCACCTGATTAGAAATGAATAAGGTAGAACAAAGGTTTGTTCTAATAGGACCAATTAATCAAATTGTCCATTGGGGACTGTAATTTTTGGGTCTTCTTCCTGCAAATCACAGTCTCCAGGCTTTTCGTTGAGTAGCTGTCAGCTGATAGGTGTTACCTACCTTCAAGCCTTTCAACAGCTTCTGGATGTTTGTTAGGCAAATCTGAAGAACTAAGAACCTGATCTAATGCCATTGATGTCACTAGAAATCTCTCAATTGACTTCATTATGTGTTGGATCAGGATGTAAAAAAAGCACACCAATGTTCTTCAGGCATTTCCCCATCGCTTTGTCTAACTATAAAGAGATCATTTAAAACAGAGAACTACCTGTCTGTAAATCAGCTACCGAATATTACCATTGATACAAATAAATACTAATTGCTGCATCCTTATTTCCCTGGGATGTCCCATGTGGTTACTGTCAGTGAAAAGAATCTAAACACAGTCATTGGAACAGAGCAAGGTCACTGCAGTACAGTACTGTGCTCCAATTTTTGAGGGGGGAAAAAGTTTTAACAGTTTTACCTTCTTGTATTGAAAGGCAGTAGTTGTATTCCCACTGAGTTCAAAGGGGCCAGTCCTCTTCCAGCTGATACAAGAGCTTTAGAACAGGTCCATCAGCCAGAGCTGAACATGTTGTTTCTTGCTGTGGACGTGTAGCTTTACTTAGTGTGATTGGTCACGCTGTGACTTTGTGCTTTTGGGAGGGAACCGGTGTCATAGTGCTGATGCTTTTAGGCAGGAAGATTATTATCTACAGTATCAGAGTTTTTGGCCAGGTCTGAGGAGCAGTGAGTGAGTCACTCCACTGGGCTAATCGTGCCATTGTAAATATGACCTGCTTTCTTTCCCAGCGGCTGATAAAGCTGCTTTGTACCACCAAGCAGGGGTGAGAGATGCCTAAACTGGAGTCATTGCTTTGGAAGAATAAAACCTCTGGTGGCATATCCCTTTTTGACAGCTGGACTGGGGTTATGTTCCCCCCTCCCTCCACCCCCAGGGCCTGATTATGCAAGGTGCTTAGCTCATCCATTGATTTCAGTGGAAGTTGAAGGTGTTCAGCTACTCCCAGGAGGTGCTCACTCAACACCTCAAGGGATTGGGGCCCCTGACTATAGGGATACTACTTTGGACTAGTATAGGGGAGGAGGCTGGAATCAGGTTGCCAGAAAATTGAAAGGCTTACTACATAAAATGAGTGGACAGTTTTCTCAGTTTCTCATCCTTTTTTCCATTTTCATCTTCTGCATACATTTGTGTTTTCAGTGATGTTCTCCAAATGGGAGAAGATGCTTGAGTGAGTTAATTGTTTGTAATGTGATTGTTTCTGTACTAATCCTGTCCTTTCCACAGAGAACCTGTAGCTTTGGAGGATTTGACTTGACAAATCGTTCCCTGCACATTGGAAACAACAACTCTGACCAAATGGTGAGTAGGAGGTAGGAAGGGCTGGGTCTGAAATAGCAGGAGGCTCCTCATGTGTGGTACTATGAAATGCTTCTTGGTGGAGTTCAGTGTAGTCTTCGGTGTAGTTCTATAATAGCAGTTTGGGGATCCAAGGAAGCAGCCCAGAGAGCACAATTATTATTTTTAACCACCAACTGCACTGGTTTCTCAGCTTTGTGACAACCATATACTGTGTGTGTGTTTGTTTATATACTGTATGTGAGAATGCTCAGGTGGTTACAGCACAGGACTAGGGGTCAGATCTCTGTTCTATTCCTAGCTAAGTCATTGACTTGCTGCATCACCTCAGGCAAGTCAAGTGATATCTGTGCTTCACCACAGATGGAAAAATATCTAATTTGTGACCAGAACATAAGAAGAAGATGATGACAATGACCACTCTGGATTAACGAATGTGCCTTCAGTGCATTTGCACAGGGCCCCATCTTGGCGGGGGGCAGGGAGCCCTAACCACTGGAAAAAAAACCAAAACAAAACTGAGTGGTGCGGCGACCCAGCGAGGCAGTTCTCAATGCCACTTCCTCCAATTTTGCCTAGCTACCCTCCATGAGGGGTGGCCGGACCAAACCTGAGAATCGCAGGGTAGCTGGAATTGGGAGGAGCCACCCTAGCCTGAGATGGAAGCAGAGCATTCCACTGGAGGGGCATCTGTGAATGACCAGGAAGGTCCTGGGGCAGTGGGTGAGAGGCTGGGTGAGAGTTCTTGGTGGACTGTGGGGTGAGGGCTGGGGGAAAGCTGGGAATGTTGGAGGGGTTGTGAGGTTGGGGACGGAGATGGTGGGGACTGCTATAAATGGGGCTGAGGGGTTGGGGTCGCAGTTAGGTGGGATGTGTGTGTGATGGGTGTCATGAAAAGTGGAGCTGGGGTATATGTGGTGTGGGGGCATTTGGGGGGTGGAAGGGGCATTCAGGGGTCTGAGTGGGGTAGGGAAGAGGGGCATTCTGGGGTCCACGTGAGGTGGGGGCCCAATTTTCATGGTCACAGGGCCCCCAAATTATTTAATCTGGGTTCAGTGCTTCATCTATAAAATGCATACAAAAATGTTTTAGGCCTTCACTCATTGGTATCTGTGAAAGGCTTTGAGATATCTGGATGGAAGTCACTATAGAAGTGCCTGTTCTGAAGTTGGCAGTCCTCCCCCCAGCCTCTTAATGCTATTTTTGGTATTAAAAAATAAACTCTCAAATGTATTACTTTGATCCAAAAGTTGCTGTTGTGAAATCTGCAACCAAAAAGAACTATATTATAAATAATGATCAGCTCACTGTACCATTTTCCCCCTTCAAGAACAACTTTTACTATTTTAGCCTTGGTCTCTGCCAATTCTTTTATATCAAGTAGTTTAGATCAAATCTAAATAATAAAACAACCTATTGCCAACATGTCTGATAATGAGGGATTAGTTTCCTTGGGACTAGAGAAATCTGTACTCAGTGATTTTCTTCCTTACATGTGGTTTATAAGCACATGATGTATATCTTTTAGCTAGTATCTTTAAACCAGTTGTGATGTTTTGTTCAGGTTACCTTTTGATCTGGGAAACTATGAAATCTAGATGTTATGCTTTCCCTTTCCACCAGCAGTGAGAAAGATACGGTATACGAGACTAATGCATGCAGATCAAGTGGATTTGCTGAAAGTCTCTAACTGCATTAGTTTAATGTCTTTTCAGAACTCACAAGACAAAAGGTTATCTTTAACTTGATGAAAAGAAGCAGTAAAGTTAGCAATTAGGTTATCTTTGCAAAGAGAAAGGAAGGTAGAGTTGGTGACTGCCAGATTTCACAATGATTTGTAGAAGAGGGAGGGAGAGGGTTTTTTATCTAGACTAGCTTTGTTTGGGGGTTTGCATGTATGTTGTCTTTGGTTTTTGTAATGATAATGACCTTTTTTCTAAAAACAAAATTATAATCCTTGTGGAAAATTCAGTTATCCTCCTGAAGGGTTATTGTACCATATTGAAGATTAAATTCAACCATTAAAGTGTGAAATGGGTTTTTGTCCTCTTCGCAGTGCAAATCTCAGTGCAGCCTTGGCTATGGAGGTGCTACGAGTGCCTCTCTAACAGAGTTGTATTATAATATGTATTTTGGAAGCCATATGGAGAAATATTGTGCTTTACGGATTGTGTAAACTGTCTGTGTAAGAATCAATCAGTGCAGCCACTTAACACGTGTGGTGGATGCAGCAACTAGTTTAAACTATAGGAAACCTACACAACAGTTTAGAAGAGAGAATGCAGCTTATCCAGTTGAAAATAAAATGGGAATTCAGGCAGGCAGAATGCAGTTATCCAAGCAAGTATTTGGCAAGGATCACAAGGTTAGCAATGCCTACTCTTGTGTAAAAAGGGTAGGGGATCTTTACTGACCAAGCAACAGATCGGACTACGATTTTATGTTGTATCAGAAGGTAGTGTTGCCTAACAGCTCGAATGTTCAATGGTAACTCAAAGCGGAGGAACGCCCTCTACTGAATCCCCAACATAACTTCATGCAGTACCTCTAGAGCCGCAAACCAGTTCTTATAATCAGGTCTGAGAAGCATCAAGAGTCGATGAGAATGCTACAGTGGTTTATGCACAGAGTTTATTGTCAAGGCCAAAAAAGAGAAGGATTCCATGCTGAAGCTGAGAGCAGTGAACCAAACACTGTGCTACCTTCGTGTCACCCCCGGATACCTTTTTGCACTGAGCGCTGGAGTGAGATATAACAGGCAGGCAGCGTGGCAAGAATTTGCTCTTGTATTTTATTTTATAGACATAACCCCCTATTTTATTTTGCAGGGCAAAGAAGGAGACTTCATTTATAAAGAAGTGATCAAATCACCCTCTGCCTCCCGTATATCTCTTGGCAAAAAGGTGAAGTCTGTAAAAGAAACCATGAAGAAAAGGATGTCTAAAAAATATAGCAGCTCTCTGTCAGAGCAGGTATGTAATGCTCACAATGGACTATACTTGCTAGGATAAAAACTATAGGGGCTATTGATCCGCATGCTTCAAGGTATCTCCCAAAGGTCCAGTGAGGTCAGGAAGAAATTTTTCTGTGCGACTTAATGTGGTATGGCAAGTCCTGTGTTTTTCTTAAACCTCTCACTTTTATAGAAATGTCTTTTATAGAAACCTAATCATGACCATTCAGTCTCAGATCTCCTTCGAGGTGACTGTTCAGTAGAGGGAGATGACTGACGTGTTGTCGTTCCACCTCTATCATTTTATTTATTATTTCTTTGGATTTCTTCAGTGATAAAAAGAGCCCTGGCTCCTTGTACCAGTTCAAAAAACTAAAATTAAAATACAGCTGACACCCTAACTGAACTCCCTATAAAACCCAACACATACAACTCCCCTCTCGTAAGCAGAGCTAACCTACCGCTCCCCCCGCAGCAGCCTGTGAAAATAGATACACCTTGTATCTGTTTCTACCATTGCTTCATCACAGATTTGTACAGTTCATTCTTAAAAGCAGCCATCAGCGTATGCAGTTGTAAAGCTGTGCTTTGAATTTACTCTGGCCAAAGTAAATCTCTCTCCGAGAAAATCCCTTTTGGCAGACTTCATCTTCTTTGGTTTGGTGGATTGTCAAAGCGTCTAATGAACTAAAAAAAGATAAATCAGTCTTTCCACCTGTAATGTGTAAGTAATTGCTTACAAAACAGCTGGGAAAGCAACATTTTCTCTAATAAATATTACCCTCTAGTGGCCATTTAATAATCAGCAGCCAATTAGCATATCCTTGCAGTGTTAGAAAGCTGGAGCATGCTATTGGTGGACAGGAACAAATATACCATCATAGTGATAATTTATCAGCAGTCCTCTGGTGATACCTCTTGGGACAGCTTGGCTACATACTTCCAGGCGTTATTTTTCTCTCTTGTCATTTGCTGAACAGTACTCCGCTCTGATGTTGAAGATCCGGTTCGAACTATCAACTCCTCAGGGCAGGAACCTTCTCTTTGGTATATGTTTGAGCAATACCTAGTACAGTGGGGCTGGGACCTGTAGGTGCAATTACGGTTCAAATTAATAATGAGCATTGTGGATTTTTGCTCCCAAATGAAGTGATCCATATTTCTCTTCACTGAAGCAGACTGATCCCAGGCTAATGCAAGTGATAGCTATCAAGTCATAATTTTAACTGCCCTGATAAATGTGGACCTGCAGCACCAGACTAGTGTGACCAACTATAACTCTCATTTAATTCTTGCGGTCTTTGGAGAGGACTTTAGCAGCTAGCCAAAACAATTTTGTAATAATTTTTCTTGAAAACTTATTAGAAAGGAGCATCAAGAATGGGAGATTTGGGGTGGGTTTTTCCCCCTCTCTCTCCCTTGTGCTTTATAGGCTGGAGAAGAGCATGTTGCTGTGTTTGTCATCCCAATGAACTAGAGAATGGGTTTACTTTAGAAGGAAATAGCTCTGCCTTGCAGTCTTCCCACCTCGTGCCTTTTGAACTCCCTGAGAATGGGCTACCTGATGTTATTAAAGAGAAGGGATGAGTGTTAGGCCACACGTGCCCCAGAAGAAAGCAGTGGTAAGGTTTAGGGTGGCAGGTGGAACTGTAGAACCAAAGCTGCTGAACAAAGTTACTTCACTGGTCATCCCTGTAATGATTATTGTCCATCACTTCACACACACTGGGCTGCCTTGCTCAAGCCCATGCTGCTTGTCCGGAACTTTCGTTTTTGATTGTAAACTCTTTGGGGCAGGGATTGTTGTTTGTTCTGTTCATGTGGCAGCCGAAGTCTTGGCTAACACACCAGGTAACCTCCAGAGCTAAAAGCATAAGCTGTTACAGCTTGAGCTAAAGAGACACGGCTGTTTAGCTGGGACTGTACCAACTCATACCCTTTGCGAATCGCAGAGAGGAAGGTGGCCTTGGAATGCACACTCACCAGTGAGTTACATTAGAACAGTGCCCAGCACTACTGGGCCCAATCTGGATGAGGCCTTGAGGCACTACCATCGTACAAATGTTAATAATAATAATTATTAATATATTTTTAAAAATAACTAAATCCTATTCCAAATAATGACAAACGGAATTGTTCTATCAGTACATTTTTAAAAACGCAGCATGTGGTGTCATCCTCAATCATGTGCAGTGTTGCTCACACTTCCTAAGTATGTATGCAGTATGGAATCCCCTTCCTAAGTATGTATGCAGCCACGTTGGATCTATGCGGGTGATACTTTTTTTTAATTGTTCATTTCAAATGGGCAGTTCAATTAAGAAATAATAAGCTGCAACAAAGGTCATGTTTCCTCCTGTATTATGGAACTTTAAAGATAAGATGTTTGGGCCAAACCACCCTTTGGATATTCTACTTAGGAATGAGATAAATCTGAAAAACTGTGTGCACATTGGGTTAGTGATCTGCTTCTGCTCTTCTGCTTTCTCTGGCGATTCGCTTGACCTGTAGAGTCATATGCTGGGGAGATATTTCCTGATGATTCTGCAGTATGTAAATAATAGGTTTCATTCAGATGGTTTCATGACCACACGTCTGTGAAAATGCCAACTATTCTGTATATCAGCAGGGTTGGGTTTTGTTTTGTTTTTTAAATGCTGTACCATCTATCTTTGTGGCATCATTTCTCAAACTAAGTGCCTCTTTGCTGCCAGCATGTGTTCAAAAACATGCAAATGCTGCTCTGCCTGCAAATAGCTACCAGAAATGGAAATGATTGCTTGAGCCATTCTTCCGATAGGCTGTCACAATTTCAATATGGATAATATGCATTTGGATTGTCTATAATGCATGAAGGAATGAACACAGAAATTGCCTCCTCATATATGTGTCTAAGCATCCTTGCTTTTGTTTATAATTTCTTTGTGTCTGGGTTGCATTTTCCAGTTAATTGTTTTTCTCTTCACATACACAAACAAAAAATGACAGTAATTTGTGGCAAGAAGTTTAAAATTTCCATATCTGCATTTGTTTGCAGTGTTGTCTGTGTTGGTCCCAGAATATTAGCAAGACAAGGTGGGTGAGGTAATACCTTTTACTGGACCAACTTCTATTGGTGAAAGAGACAAGCTATCAAGCTCCATAGAGCTCTTCTTCAGGACCCGATATTACCTCACCCATCTGGTCATTTCTGTTTTGACTTACATGGACGCTATTTATTTTTGCTTATATTATGCAAATGCCTGATTGGGAAAGTTGACAAGCAGTTAAAAGCCTATAGCAAATGTTCTCACTAAAAATATTTAGTGTCTTAATTTTTTGTCTCTAAACTGGGAGTTTTGTGTGAAGGAAAAACTCTCTGCTGGGTTTTAAACATCTAACAATGCATCAAGCAAAATGTTTAGTTTGGGATTTTAAAAATACTATACAAAATGGTTGCCTAAATTGTAATACATCAGAGAGGGAGAGCAAACGAATGAACCTGGGGAGGAAGGATGGTTTTGTGATTAAGGCACTGGACTGGGATTCAGGAGTTTCCATTCCCAGCTCTGCCACAGACTTTGTGACCTTGGGCAAGTTACTTAACTTCTGTTTCCCCATCTATAAAATGGGGATAATGCCCCCTTTCTTTCACCTGTTTTTGTCTTGTCTGTTTAGATTGTAAGCTGCCTGGGGCAGGGACTGTCTCCTATTATGTGTTTATACAGAGCCTAGCACTGTGGGGCCCCAACTTCTGTTGGGTCCCCTAGACTTTACCATAATGCCGACAATAAATAAATCCTAATGACTTCTGTCCTTGCTGGTAACATGTAGTAGAATATGTACTAAGTTTTCTCTTAAGATACATGCAAGCAGTCCCTGCCATCTTCCATGGGAATCTGCCAATCTGAAATGGGTTCAAATCTCTTTCAGGACTCCAGCCCTGATGTAATGCCAGGTTCTCCGCAGTCACCACAGCCAGAGACTGATTCTCTGGATAAGCCCAAACTGAAAGCTGGTGGTTCAGTAGAAAGCCTGAGGAGCTCCTTAAGTGGTCAGAGCTCAATGAGTAAGTTCAATTATAATCGCATCATTTTGTTGTTGTTGCTGCAGGGCACATAGATTTCCACAGTAAATAAAATGAAGTTCTTATGAGCATTTTCGTGTTTGCATCTCATCTCTGACAGTGGCAGAAATGAATTGGTGTTGATGAGCCCTTCTAACAAGCATATTTTTTTTTTTAAGCTGTTACTCTGGTTCCCCACACAGGTGGTCAGACAGTGAGCACGACAGATTCCTCAGCCAGCAACCGGGAGAGTGTCAAGTCTGAAGATGGTGATGATGAAGAGCCTCCCTATAGGGGACCTTTTTGTGGACGAGCCAGGGTTCACACTGATTTTACACCCAGCCCTTATGATACTGACTCCCTGAAACTTAAGGTACCAGTTTTCTTCTTGGATCAAATGACATATGCTACTCAGGGAAAACTCCCACTGAAAAGTCAGTAAGAGCTTAGTCTGAGGAAGGCTAACACAGTACTTAGTCCCTTATTTAACTGAGGCTGTGCTCCCTGCATTCTCGTTACCTGTCTCTTTCTGGTATTGCAATGTGCTCTTAGGAGTTGTTTGGGTGATAAAATATAGGTGAGTAGTTCTTAGTATTTTCCTAAATCCAAGCAAACCTGCTTTAAAATTCCAAAGGGGCAGGCAGAGAAGGGAGTGGAGGGGTATGTGTGAAGGGAGTGGGGGAGTTAACTACTGTGGAACTGAAAATATATGCTGTAAATTTACTTCCACTCTGCACGGATTTGAAAAATCAATTTTCAGAGAGAGTTTTTCTAGCAACAGGCAAGCAGAAGAACTCAGCTGAAACAGGCCAGAGTTGTTAATTCCTGATCAAATAAATATTCTGAGCCAGATTCTTGGTTGCTGTCAAGGACAAGCCTTGTGGGGAAAGGGCTGCAAAGATAGTATAAAGTTCACTTTTGCACACTTCCCACGCTGTGTGCCCTGTGTCTAGGTGGCCACCTACGCTGCCAGACCTAGTCCACCTGCACCGAACTAGAATTGAGTCTATTATAATTTGCACTAGCTACAAACAGTGCCACAGAGCTGAAACAGGTTTCAGAGTAGCAGCCGTGTTAGTCTGTATCCGCAAAAAGAAAAGGAGTACTAGTGGCACCTTAGAGACTAACCAATTTATTTGAGCATAAGCTTTTGTGAGCTACAGCTCACTTCATCGGATGCGTCTGATGAAGTGAGCTGTAGCTCACGAAAGTTTATGCTCAAATAAATTGGTTAGTCTCTAAAGTGCCACAAGTACTCCTTTTTTAGAGCTGAAACAGCAACTGCTGATAGACACAGAGTAGGAGTAGTATCTTGTGGTACGGTCTCTTTAGAATTAGCCAGGAATAATCACCAGAGGGCCTCCCATTATAAGAGGTCACTCACATGATGCAGTCACACCCAGGGTCTGTGTGCTCAGAGTCTGTAGGAGCCATCTTGTCATGTAACTAATAAAGTGGTTTAAACTTCATATCACTGGCTTGACTCTGGTTCCTGAAACACAGACACTGCAGTACATTCACAAGGAAGATGCTCTCTGCTGCCTGACCATGTTCAAAAGCAAGACAGTGGAGAGCATGAGCAACAATCCATAGATAACTGAGAACTACTGGTGTAAGTGTGAACTCCTGGGATCTATTCCAGGATCTGTGACTAGCTTGCTGAATGATCTTGGTCTACACTGATCTTGCTGTATGATCTTGGTTTACACTGAAAACTTACATCGGCATAATCCCCACGCCTGAGAGATGTAGCTATACTGGCCTAACCCTTGGTGTAGACAACACTAGGTCGATGGAAAAATTCTTCTGTTGACCTAACTACTGCATCTCAAGGAAGTGGATTAACTCCGGGGTGATGGAAAAACCCTTCCATCGATGGATGGATGGTCCATCCATCGATGGATGGATGGTCGATGGAAAAACCCCTTCCATCGCTATAGTTAGTGTCTACACTGAAGCACTACAGCAGCGTCACTGCAGCTTTTTTAATGTGGACCTTAGTCTCTGTTTGCCTCTTTCCCCATCTGTAAAATGGGTGTGACAAGACACACCTCACAAGCGTATGTGATTGAGTCATGTTTGCAAATTCCCCTGAGGTCTTCAGGTTCTGTGTAAGTGGAAAAACAGAGTGAGGATAGTGAGTTTGCCTGAGTATTGATAGGAATTATGTGCCTAACTGTCCCATTCTTTCTTGTTGTGCCTTCAGAAAGGTGATATCATCGATATAATCAGCAAACCTCCCATGGGCACTTGGATGGGCCTGTTGAACAACAAAGTGGGCACTTTCAAATTTATCTATGTGGACGTGTTAAATGAGGAGGAAGAGAAGCCAAAGCGGCCCACAAGGAGACGACGGAAAGGAAGACCACCTCAGCCCAAGTCTGTCGAGGATCTCCTTGATCGTATCAATTTAAAGGTTAGTTCTCATTCTCTCTTGATACAATTTCCCTATGGGAAGGGGGGTGCGTGCTGTTAAGTAAGTTTTTAGGGGCTACACAGTAAGGTCCTAATCCTGCACCCATTGGAACGTTCACCATTTATGTAATGGAAGCAGAATTGGCTCTTAATTTACAGAGGGGATGTAGCTGATGCATAGAACAAGTAACGTCCAGTGTAATGGACTGCCGAAGGGGTCAGTTACCTACATGCCAGGATCCTAATACATTCCACAGATTGGCAGTGAGATCGAGTACAACAACAAAAAACCTAGCATAGATCCAAAGGACATTAGGTTACTGTTTCTTTTAATAAGGGAGTTGATCGTCCCTGTTCCAGGAAGCTCAAGGTCAGCCAGGTTGGAGATAAGCTGCTGTGCCTGTAGTTTGTTCTTCCGATTACGCTGTTACTGAAAAGATGTGACATGTTGTGCACCTGCAGGGCAGGCTGTTTGAGGAGATTGGCTTCTAAATCCAACAGCAGGTGTGGCGCTGAAGGGTTAGGAAGGTGGTTGTGCCAACGGTTAGGACACTATTTATGTACTCGGCGGTCCTATAATTTCTTTGACATGGTTGTTTGCATTTGTGGTGCAGTAGTGAAAAATTCCCTCTGTTTTATTTTTTTCTTTTCTTCTTACATTGCCAAAATAGGTTGTTCTGTTAATTCATAGTTAAGGGATCTGCAGAACAGAGGGAATGAAATTCAAACACAGATGCTTATAGCTTCAGTGATGTCTCCTAGTATTGGAATGCTTCATTTAAAGTGTAACGGTGACAGACCCCGGTCTTTGGCGGGCGAGATCAAACCTGGGGCCCCTGGAGCTGCATGAGCCTCTACTGCATGAATGAAAAGCCAACTGGCTCTTAGCTAAGGCTGTAGAGCAGACTCATTTAACTCTCTGTAAGTGGTCTCGGTGCCACGAGATGGGACAGAACAGCACACCCAGGAGGTGTATGTGTTACAAAAGCACTCTTGAAAAAAATGAACTTTTAATTCTTTTAAAAGCCTGAATTTAAAGCAGTTTAAAAAAAAAAAAAAAGTCCATGTGTAAATCCCTTCCAAGGCTTATGTCTGTGCAACCGTTTCACTTCAGTGAATGTATGAAGCTATGCAACTGCACGCTGAAAGCCAGTGAAAGCACCATGACAGTGATGTATTGCTGTGCAAAATGCAAAAGTGCGGTGTAACCTCTTCTTTCCTTATGAGCGTGTCCGTTATATTTTCTCTTAGCTCAATAAATTAAGCCCAATTTAAAAATTCTGGTCTCAAAATGTTAGCAGTTCAAGAAAAAGAAACGGGGGGATCAAAATCACCTAAGTCCCATTTTCAAGCATGACTGGGGCACTTCGGGTACTTCTCCACTGCAATTAAAACCTTATGGCTGGTCTGTGCCACCCGACTCGGGCTCACGGGGCTCAGCCGAAGGGTCTGTTTGATTGTGATGCAGACATTCGGCCAACCTCTGGGACACTCCCACCTCGCAGGGTCTTAGAGCCCAGGCTCCTTCCCAAGCCTGACTGTCTGCACCACAATCAAACAGCCCAAGTCCGCGTCAGCTGGCACGGACCAGCCAGCGTTCTTTAATTGCAGTGCAGACATATCATTAACAGGCTGTGCCTAATTCACTTTTGAAAATGGGACTTAAGCACTTTTGAAAATATTACCCATTGAGAATATTGTTGCAGAAAGAATCGGCCATAATAGGTGCATGCCATGGCATATCGAGGGTATTGTAATTGACACTGTGAATTTACAGCAGTTCAAGAAACCTGGTATAACAAAACAGAACTTGTTAGTACAAACTAAGGCTTCTAAACAATGTATCCCTCTGAAAGAAAGAGGAACTGGTATAGTCTGTGGATGTATATTGTTATGCCCCTCCTATGCCCTGCGTAACGAAGGCCCTGCATTTACAGTAAATATGGGGGGGGGGTCGTTGTTTTTTTTTTGTTTGTTTTTTTTTGTATTTCAGTTGATCCCTAGTAATAAGTAACAATCTGTTAGGAAGATCAAGCTGAAGAAGAAACTGCCTAGATAGGCACGGATTGGTTGAACTTTCCTTTGTTTTCAGGTGGTAGATCTCTTGTCTCGTTGTACGGCTCACTAGTTTCCTGTTTCCCCCACACAGGAGCACATGCCCACTTTTCTGTTCAATGGTTATGAAGATCTGGACACTTTCAGACTGCTGGAGGAGGAAGACTTGGATGAGCTGAATATCCGAGACCCGGAGCACAGAGCTGTTCTCCTCACGGCTGTGGAGCTTTTACAGGAATATGATAGTATGTGGGTTTTGGCTTTTTCCCAGTGCCCTGCTGAGGGCTCTTTTGACCACTTCTGGGAGAGGAAACTAGTTGAGGGAGTCTGTTGATATTGTCTTATGTAGTCTAGGCATTTCTGTGGTGCCTATGTTAAATAACTAGGCTTCTAGGGAATTGCAGATTGTTTTACATTTGCATTTCACTCCACCACAGTTATTTATTTTCCTGTAAAATCTGCTGTCCTGTGAGTGTGTGTGTAACTTTTAAGAGGAAAATATACATCAGCTAAGCTTGAATAGTCAGGGTTCTAGTCAGAGAACAATATGGGGCTCATTCATCTGGAAATCAAGTGTTGCTAACACAGCCAGTGGGTCCAATACTGTTGCTAAGAGATTTCTGCTGTCGGTTTACGCTTTCACAAACAGTGCCATTTCTCCCTTCTCCTCTGACCTCTCCTTGTACTGTTTGCAAGTAGCCTACACTATACATTCTCCACAGAGCTAGCCTTAACTTTTCTGTCATTCCCCAGGAATAAATTCAAGTTACAAACTTTAGGCTTTTTTCCCCTCTGATTTGGGGCATTTTTGGTCACTTAATATGATTTTTACCTCATTGTTTACAAGATTGATTTAATATGTTCACTTTTTTTTTTTTTTTTTTTTTGCAGTAAAAGTTTTTATAGTGACCTTCCACTTTGGCTTAAAAATGTAAGGCATTATTTGGAAGGGGGTTGGAGAGAATGAATTCCTCTTGCATGTGATGGGGGTGGACAAAAAGTGGAGTGGGACAGAGACAGTTGGAGCCTGTGTGAGCACAGCTCCTGGCTCTGCTCCATAATTACTTTTTTTCATGATCTGAGAATAGGCATCAGACTAGCAGTTTCTGGCTTTTGTTGAAGAACATAACATAACACAACATCAACGGCAGCTGTGCATCAGGCAATTGGTGGTTTGATTTCTCCAGTCCTGAATTTAGTTTCTGTACAAAACAGTTTGACCAAACTTTAAGGGCCAAGTCCTGGAATCCAGCACACAGCTTGATTCCCCTTCCTGGGAGTGCTGGGGATAGTCACAGAGCCAGCCAGGAAGGAAGGAAGGAATTCTTACCACTAGTTTCCCACTCACTCTCTGCCCCGTCATGGGGAAGAATTACTAGTAATTCCATCTGATTCTTCCCCTGGCTTCCATCTTCAGGATAGGTCAGTAATTTGGTCAAAGCCTTTTGACACTATCCCATTTAAACAAGTCCCTGCTGCACTTTCTGTTGTTCACGTCACTGTTCTCACACTTTAAAATGAGGGTATTGTACCGTATCTTGTCTTCCAATGGCATTATTCCCCATTGTGATTACTTTCCACAGAGCCTTATCCCCTCCTAATGCTCAGATGTCTGGGCTGACGCAGTGGGTACTAGCAAGTGTTTGGGGAGGAGAGGAAGTGTTTAGCCCAAGAACCTGCACCAGATTCCCTGTGTAATGGCGTTTTTTTCATTGTGCACTCTCACCTCCTCCAGGTAACAGTGACCAATCGGGGTCTCAGGAGAAACTTCTCATAGAAGGCCAGGGACTGAGCAGATGCTCCCCCCGGGATTCTGGCTGCTATGAAAGCAGTGAAAATCTGGAGAATGGTAATGAGAGCAAAGAGAATCACTGACATGCCCAGCCTGTGTGTGCAGACGACTTTTGCATCCTTTCTGCTTCCATGCTCCAGCTAAAAGTGGAGCTGCTTCATACTTGGCTTTCTCACTCCCTCATCCTTGCTCTCTCTCTTTTCCTGAGCCATTGCTTTTTGTTATTGTTGGTGTTGCTGCTTTCTAGCACTGACAGAGGACATAGGATTACAAAAGAAAAGCAGATGATCTGGAGATTGTGTTCTGAGAAAACCAGGCCTCCACCCCCATCTTCCTCCTGCTCCATCTCCTGTTGTAGTCTTGAGACTGGTTCTCATATTCATAGTTATTGCTAAGGGAGTACTGGCAAAGGGGAACTCTCTTCACTTCTCTTTGGAGCTTTGGAGGAGTTGTTCGCAGCCTTAACGAAAAAACAACCTTTGGAAATGAATGTTCTCTATTTTGGGCAGTGGTTTTGTGTGTTTGCTCGAGATGCATGTTGCATCCTCCTGCCATCAAAGGGGCCTGTTGTTGAGATGTTAAAGCATTTGCATGAACCTCAGCAAGACAATTGAATCCAAATGTTGGCAAGATGGGAGAGCAAGAACCACCTACTATGTAGACTGCCCATTGTCCTGGCTTGTGACGCTGGGAGATGGTGTCTGAATGGCAAGGGAGATCTCAGTAGAGGCTACAGTCCCATGTGTAGAAGAAGACAAACAGCTGTATGAAAGAGGGTTGTTAACAATTTTACATCTTTTTATTCAGTAATCAGTTAAATTGCTTTTGATCAATTGAGTTTGGTGATGTCACTCCAGACACCTGAGTTCTGGTTCTGCCTCCATCTGCCAGGCTTTATCACCAATGGCCGGTGCAAATGTGAATCCAAGAATGCAGTTGAAAAAGATCCTGTTCCCCCTTTTAGGTAGCTGTGGCTGCAGCTCCTTCTTCCAGCTGTGAGGGTGGGTAGAAGGTCTTCTCCTGAGTCAGTGCCTCCTCTATTAATGTGCCAGTTGAAGATCCTCACTTAGGGAACACAAATCACCATATGCTAGGAACCGAAGTGCATCAACTCCGTAATGCACTAAACCCCACAGGCCTCAGAGAGCAAGAGATCAGAATTGTCTCCAGAACTTGAGCCTCCTGCACTACAGTGTTGTTGTCACTTGACCAAAGCAGCTCGACCTCTCTGGTTTAATTCCCTTGCAGAGGTTGGTGCTTTTGATGACTGTATTTCAAATGTGACTGAAATCTGTATACTGTGCTAAAGAGAGAAAAAAATTCTTATTACTTTACATACGTTTATAAAAAAATATAAAAAAATTACATAGCCTATATTTGATTTTCTTTCCCTTATATTCACAAGAGGTCTCCTAATGAAGGCTTTAGCATTAAGGTTAAATTGCTGCCTGTACGTTTTCTTTAGTTTAATAAAATCTTTGCAAAGCAATTGTCATTGCCTGCCTGCTTTCAGAATGCTTGCTTTTATGTTTAAACTAATATTTCTATCTAAGCTTTCCAGAACTGAGATCACTAATGCTTTGTATTGCTGTTCAGCTTTGGCTTGCTGCATTTTTATACCATTTCTACATACTAGTGCATTCAGTGCTTGCTTTGAGAAACTGTTTCGGGTGTAAGATTTATACTGGATCATTCTCCTTGTGGTGAAAGGATTCTGTCAAAGCTGGTTGGTCTGAAGAGTGTCCCACCTTCTTTGCAAAGTCCACCGACCATCATTGTTTATATGCTTCTTGTTTCCAAAATACATTCTTCAGTTGGCCCTTTTCTGTTGAAGTGAGGATAACCAGCAGCCTAGTACAAGCACATAATGAACAACCAGACAATCATCTGCTTTTCTCACAGCGAGGGGAAATGCATTCTGAGAAGGAAGCAGGTTCTCAGATGAGGGATGGTTATTTTTTCTAATGACAAGTACAGAGGCCTGTTATGCGTAGATATCAATTCTCCTGGCGTCAATTCCAAATTTTCAGAGAATCTATTACAACTTGAACGCAGTTTGCTACATACTATATCTGTAGGTGCTGAATTGTTTGTCTATTTTAGGTACTTGTATGGCAGGCCTCCATGAGACAAGCATCTGAGCACCTCACACATTTTAATGTATTTATCTTTATAGCACCTCTGTGAAGTAGAGAAGTACTGTTTTCCCCCATCTGTAAAATGGGGATCTGAGCCACAGCGATATTAAGTGGCTTGCCTTTGGTCACACAGGAAGAATGTGGTGAAGCAGGGACTTAAACCCAGATCTCCTAAATCCCAGGCTAGCACCCTAACCACTGGATCATCCTTCCTCTCTCAGTAAACACAAGAAGAAATGACAAGGCAGGTAGCCATGTCACTTTGTTTAATTCTCTATTTATACCAGTTGACACTGTCAATGACGAGAAAAGAAGCCATGACTGTTTGTCGTGCCAACCATCACATCTTTGTTGTGTCAGTAAAACTGTAAAAACCCAAGGAAATGTAACCACAGAAAACAAAGCCAAAGTTAAGTTAATGACATCTGGAGTTAGGGCACACAGGCCATACTTAACTCACCCTGTTCTGTGTCGTTTTGAGTACTTGGCTCTGCAGGGTGATTTTCCTCAAAGTAAAGATTGGAGAAGGGTTGAAAATCTGCTGCTGTAGCCCCCTCTTCCTCTCCCCCCCCCCAATTTTTTTTCCCAGATACCATTGCACATCTGCCCTGTGACATTCTTCCTGGTACATACAGCTTTCTGAGCACTTCTTTTTGAGAAAGAAGATATAGAGTCAGACTCATTTATGTTCTAATTCCAGGAAGTAGCACAGGGAGCCTGGGCATTGCTGTCCCAAACAGGAAATACTGAACCACAATCTAGAAGGGGAATTGGCCTGTGTAAAGTAGTCGTATAGCCTGAGTTTACAGTCTCAGATTAGTCTCCTAAAATGGAAACATACATAAAGCTTCCAGACTCTACCATACAGCTGGAGAAAGGGCAACATCTAAAGACTACCTGTATCACTCACTGCAGTTTTCCCAAATACCAAAATCTTTCTGAACACGTTTAGCCCAACAGTGCAGAGATGATGCTGTCAATCGATAGCACTGAACAGGATGCTGAAAGGTGTCAGGCTGCTTAATAACAACAAGACTCATAAGAATGAATTAATACTAACAATATTGACCCTAAAAATGGTCAATTTAGAAATCCCTGGCTACACATTCACTTTGAGCTTTAAAAATCCGACAATACTGGCAAATGTTGGGATAGATTCTGAAAAGCTGGTGTAAATTAGGAGGAATATAATAGCTCTATTGGAGTTCCTCCTGATTTACCCCATTGTAACAGATCACAGTCTAGCCCATTGTCTTCCATCCAAGTAATGACTCTGATACTACCTTTCTCAGAGAAGTGCACCATTTGGGGATATCTCTTAAAACAATTTTGAAGCTGAGTGCCATTTTATTAATTAATTCATCGAATAGTTTTGGGTTGGGTTATTTTATTCATGGACAAAACTCCTTCTAGAACTGGTTTTATTCCTGGTAGCAACTGAGTCCATCTCCTGCAAATTGTTCTGCAGGAGTACTAGAGTCTGCCCGTGCAGAACAGCTACCAGAATGGAGGCTACCGTTGACTAAAGAATCTGCTGCTACGTACATTTGAAACTCTTGTTCTTTTTCATCTGTTTTCCTTTCCATTCTGCCTCTTGTTTTTCCTCCTCCATTCTCAAATGCCTTGTTTTGCACAGTCATGCTCCCCAGTGTATTCTTCCTAACTGCTAACAAAGTGAAGTTAATAAATATCCTTTAACACATCTGCACCTGCAAGGACTAACTTTGTGCAATAATCATGTACCACTTTTCTTTGAACGAGGGTGCAGGGACTTGGTTGTGCTCTAGTAGTAAAAACAATTCACTGGCTAGACAATACTTCAGAACCAAAAGAAGTTGCATGGGTTTTGATGTGTAAACTTCACAGCAAGCCTAGACAGTAAAATGAATTACAGTTGGAGCTGTAAATGTACAGGCAGATAAAAAACTAAACAGAAAAACACATTCCTTTCCCCACACCTGGCTGAAAGGCTAGATTCTAACATGCTGCCATGGAGGTACGGACACTGAAAGAGTACAACATTTTCTGTCACACAATCTCTCATACATATTTTAAGATACTTTCAGAAACCGATGGCATACCCCTTGTGAGGTAATATTTAAATAAGTCCTGTTTTGGAGGGATGTTTCCTGCCTTTCTCCTGAAATGTTGCAACTTCCTGAAGTGATGCCACGTTTTGTAAGTTGCCAGAGAGAGAAGCAGGCAAGAGAATGTAAGAAACAAATTTCCCTCTTAGATTAAATGAGTTCTTTCTTTGCACATGTGGAGTTTTGGAGACATGGTGTCCTGCCATGAAGCAGGCACATGAAATGTTTTAGGATTCAGATCCAAAGCAATCACTGCATTATTCAGAAGCCAAGTCTTAGTATCTTCCAGAATGCTCAGAATGCAAGTTGTATTGAAAGGAATCGTCCATCCCCTAAAAGTAGTGCACTTTAAATCTGAATGAAACTAAATTCTAAAATCTCTGACTGTAGCCTGCCTTTAGGTAGTAATTAGTTGGGTAATACCACTGACTCTAGGTGCCATTTAGCTGAAATTGTTTTTTCTCTAGACTGAGAAACAGCTTTCAAACGTCAGTGCAGGTGCAAAAACTGATGTTAGAAAATTCAGTTCTGTCTTTAAAAATATTAAAGTGTCCTGGTCTCTGAGAAAGGAACTATCCAGTATGTGCTGTCACTCTGGGTTGTTACCTGCTTTGAGGGGACTTCACCATTCTGATCAAAAGCCTAAGCATCATTTGAGAATGACCTTGCATCTCTCATCTATGAAAACTAAATCAAGATCAGTCCCTGCACTTTGCAGTCAAGAACATTTGATTGATTTTTGCCCTTGTTAGTTGTGCAGTGTAGCTCTGACAAAAATATGCAAAAACTTTTGCATAAAACCTCTGGCTTATATTATTTCAATTGAGTTTGGCCTAATCAAGATGCAACGACCAATCTAGTTGCCTTTCATTATGCCCCTTGACAAAGCTACCTCCAGGCCTAAAAAGAATCCTTGCAAATAACTGAAAGCTAGATAAAGTTGAAAGTGGGTGTTCGGTGTGAACAGTCACTCTAAAAAGGCATTGAGGGCATAAAGGCAGTGACTCCAAATCAAATTTGCTTTTTGCACAAATATAACAAGTTAATCTGTCATCCCTGATAACTCTGAAAGTCAGGCTTGGTTCTTTGCTAATCACACACCATTAGTGCAACTCCACTGTGCAAGGGCTCAATCCTGCGAGGTGCTGAGCACTCTGTCCCCAGTCTGTGAGGCACTTATGCAAAAACTTAATGTTAATTCCTGTGAATCTACTCATGTGCTTCAAATTAAGCTCAGTGTTTAAGTACTTTGCTAGATCCAATCTAGATTAATTTGAAGCACATGAATAGCCCCAGGGGAATTAGCATTAGGGATTTGCATAAGTGTTTTGCAGACTGGGAGCCGCGTGCTCAGCACCTTGCAGGATTGAGCCCTCTGTGTGTCCCGTGCTAATGCAGGCACCCAGTGAAGGCTAACGAATGGTATTGCACAAATGTAACTGGAGGGTACAGTCTGGTCTGTGGAATTTATATTCCTGATCATGAAGTATGAGAGAGAGAGAGAGAGACCCCAGCCTGACAGTCAGATCCAAGACTGAGCCTGCAGGACTGGCAGTTTGAAAACTCCAACTTTTAACTGTAAGCTGAGCAGTTTTCATACGGAAGCCACTGAGGAACAATAAACCAGGAAGCCCACAATGTCATTCTCACAGAATTATTTTTCAGAGTAGAAACACTTTAAACCAGCAAGCAATCCTTGGGACATGATGAGGTAGCTATTCCTAAGACTGGACAGCTGACCAAAGACAGCAAGGATAAACTAGTCTCTACTATCCTTATTTGATATTTGGGTTAGTCAATTAAATAGTTTGGTGGGCTTTTTTTAATAGTGACCTCATTCCAGGCTGAGCTGGTGCATCACCACACAAGTGGGTGTGGTGTTGAAGGAGGGCCCTTATTTGATTTTTTCCCTTCACACAGGGTTGCAACAAGTCCATAGAGACTGTTAGATGCTAAAGAGTCTCACACACCCCAGCTCAGGGGCTCTTATTAACAGAAAAGCCAATGCAGACCATGAACAAAACTTTCACCTCATTCTTTGTCCACCTGTCCCCGACCTGAGTCCAGTGCTCACTTCCACTCTGGCTCCTCCCCAGGGGTTCTCTCAATTCCAGTCTCTGCCCCTGCTGTTAGGCTTTTTGCCCCTACCAGAGTAAGATCCTTCTCTGGAGTCAGGGGTCCAGAGACGTCTGTCCATTGCAACTCTTCTCTGGGGACAGCAGGTGATCCTGGCCAGGCTGGGCTTCTGGGCAGTGTCTGGCTGAGACTAGGGGATGCCTGCTGACTGCAGCTCTCTGTCTAGGCGGCTCCCCTCTCTTGGAGTACCTCTGATGGGGCTCCCCATTCTGGTGGGTTCCCCAAAGAGCTCACCCTCTAGGCTCCCTGCTCAGGTGTCTCCTGGGAGCTTGTCACGACTGGAGTTCCCTGTCTCCTTTTGCAGCTCCCCTCTAACTGAGTTTGGGTCACCTTTATTAGATCCAGGTGCTTGTTCACTAATCAGCCACTTGTGGGAGTCAGTTGCCCCCCATGGGGGCCCTTCCTAAGGCAGTTATAAGCAGACAGCCCAAACTCCCCATAAAAGGCAGCTGCCCCATAACAAATAGTGAATGGGCAGAGTAAAAAAGACTCCCAAGTTGCTGATTTGCCAAGCTCCATCTGGAGAAAAAAAGAAACACATATTGTGTATTTTGTACTAGTCTGGCACATAGATTAAAAAAAACCCATGAGAGTTGAAGATAGAGGGCCAGATGCTTGGCTGGTGTAAATTTGCAGAGTTCCACTAAGTCAATGTTGCTATGCCAGTTTACACCAGTTGGGTGTCTGGCTCATCGTGGCTTTGATATTTTTTCTTTTGTAGTGTGCTTTTTCCCGTTTGCTCACACAATGGCTGATCATGACACCCTGTCTTGGACAAAACGCCCACTGTCGCCATTGACAATTCTGCTGTAAGGACTGTAGGATTTAGTTCAAAGTTTTTACCATTTAACAGGAAAAGTGACTGTTATGCATGCTTTGGTCATTTCCAACTGGACTAGGGTAACTCTAGATAAAGATACACCTTAAACCCATTTGGAAGGTGCAGAATGCAGCAGCCTCCTAACCAAGCAGTATTTCCCATTATTGCTGTGCGTCTTGATTTGCCCTGGATTTCAAGATGTTGATTCTAAAAAGCCTTAAATAGCTATGGGTCTTGGCTACCTTAGAGACTGACTCCCCCTTTGTATGATTTTTACAATAGAGGCAACCAGGTGAGACACGTGAGACGCCTTGTTTAAACAGGAGACTTAGCGTTTACAGTGACAGGGGCTTCAACCTTTTGAAAGACCTCCCAACCCCATCTATCAAGCCCCGATACGGGGGACCTTCTGCAAACGGAATTTGTGGGAAGGTTTTGGGTTCTGGAGTGGAGCTGAATGTAGCGCATTTTGCTTTCATAATGGCAGGTTTTTAATGGCCTTCTGGGTCCAGCCCCTGGAAAATCTGTACAGCACCCAAAAGATTGAATGTATGTTTATAGGGAGCTAGAAATACAGAGTCTATTCTGTAAGTGGACTTTTCTGTTTTTCTAAGTAGTAAAAATCACCAGTTCAGGCTATCTAAAATGATCCAAACAATCATTCAGTAACTGCCATACATTTATTTTACTGTGCTCCTAGCCTTCTTTTTAAAAAACAACTTTTAGAAAAAATGAGGCTGCATCTCTTAGTAAGATCTTCAGCGCTTCTTGTCATCTCCATCAACCACTCCAGGAGCCACGCCTGTTATGGAAAATGCAAAACATGCTCTTATAAAATGATTTTGTCTCAAACAGTGAACATAAAATACTAGTATACCACTTGGTCTTTCCACTCGAGTAGGACATTCCAATTTAAGACTAATGCTAAGGTTAGTACATTTGAAACACTTCTCCCTTTCATAATATAAGACACATTTCTCCAATAAAATTCTTCAACTGCTAAACACAGCCCTGGAAAGAGGCTAGTGCAATAGCAGTCCCAAACAATTCAAGCTGCCTGATGGTTTCCCTTTGTAAACAGCTCACTGTGCATTTAAACCATGAAATAACTGGGTGGCAGGTCTGTCATAATTCTAGGTAATAAACATTATCTCAAAAGAAATACAACATTAAGGGATAAAAATCCATTCTTCAAGAGTGAGTTCTCAAGCATAATTAGAAACCACATAATTATTGACCTAATGTAGCTACAAACACTGTCTGATTTTTATAAGTTATTTCTCTGTAGGGGTCAAATCTGTTACCATAATGTATAGGCTATAGCTACACCAAGAAAAGTTGTATTAAGCCAGCTGGACTATGACATCTTTGCAAATTTGGGTAAAGACTAGAATTTATCTTAAATTTATTTTGCTACTTTGGGATATTAAGCAGCTCTTATTAATCAAACTAGAAGCTCTCAAACGAGTCTGGGTGGAACTGTATTGAAGTGCAGCATAGGCAGAGACATCAGAAAAAAGGGACAAGACCTAGACATGTCTTCAGTTACCAATGAAGAATCCCTGTGTTTCAAAGGCATTTAGTGGTGATGCAAGTTCCTGGTCGTGCTTCTTTTGTACATTTCTCCTACAATGATTTGTAATGTCTTTTTTTCTTAGGCAAGACTCGGAGGACCTGTCTGCTGCCCACAAAGTCAGCCAGTGAGCACTGCTTTAACAGAAACCAACTGACAAGTTATCCAACTCTGCCTTTGACTAAATCGGCAGAAGCTCTCCAGCAAGGAAAGAAGGAAATCCGGTTGAGCTGCATGCATCATGCTCCCAAGAGCTGCATCAAGCCTTCAAGCATCACAGGTTTGAAGAAGAACCGCAGAAGTTTACCAGCAGCTGTCTGCCGGAGCTGCGAGACTCTGGATGGCACCCAGAATATGGCCAAGTGGCCAAGATCTCATTCACTGGATGACCTCCAAGGAGAATCCAGCACTGACCTACCGAACATTAGCAAGAAAGTAGATTCTTTCCCTCAGGATGCACTGGATGTATCAAAAAAGACAACTGGCTCTGTCCTGAAGCCTAAGGCTCCTGGGGCTGGCATGAGGGCAGAAGACAATCTGCCTAAGCTAAGTAAAGGAACTGCTGATTCTCAGAAGGGAAAAGCTAGGAAATTGGACTGCTCAGTAACAGAGACTTCATGTGGGACTCCTACTCAGTACCTGCTTAAATGCTGGGAGGCTCAGCCTACTTTAGTTACCCACAACGTAACAAGGACACCTCTAGAAAATCATCATAAAAGCAGTCATGACCTTGAAAGGGCTGATAACTCTCCAGTCCTCAAGGAAGGTCTGAAAGCTGAGCAAAAGGGCATGAGCGAGGCAAGAATTCAGTCAAAAAATCCTTCACAGCCACCACCGGTTCCTGCCAAAAAAAGCCGAGAACGCCTTTCTAATGGACTATTTCATCCCCCTCTGACCCTAAGTGGAGCCCTTTCAAGTCCAGATGCACCATGTTTGCCAGTGAAAAGGGCCAGTCCATCCAGCCCCATTGATTACCGGGAAGTACCTGCCTGTAGGCCGTCTTCTGAGCAGCCCAGTACCCCACCAACCACACTGCCCCCTTGGCTAGCTGAGCTTTCTGAGACTGCTAGCATTCAGCAACATGTGGTAAAGCTAGGCCCTGCTTTAGCCAGGAAAGTCTCTTGTACTAGAGGACTGAATCTGGAAATGTTGATAGAAAACAAGTTGCAGACTGAAGAGATTGATCTCACAGAGGAACCATATTCAGACAAGGTGAGAAGAGGCTATTGTCTCAACATTTTAACACTGGTCTTTATAACCGCTCGCTTTTCATTGCATCTGGTGCATTATTTGTCAGCAAGTAAGCTAGTTCGTCCTCTATAAACCATTGGAAAAGCTGGAAATATCTTTCAGGCACCCTGTTGTTAGTCTCTCAATCTGTTCTGTTGATATCAGGCCTCACACCAAAAGGCAGTCTTTCAATACCAGTAAAGTAAATAGCTGTTTGGGGCCTTGCTCCTTTGAACTCTACATTTCCTGCAAGCTCTGCTGCTCCAGCATGGGCTTGTCTCCTCCAACTCTAGGGTTTGAGAGAGGATAGAACCACATACCTCCCTTCTCTTCAACAAGAGGGCTGAATGAGGAGGCAACTCCTGGAAGGTGGAATCTGAGCATGAGTTTGGGATCCAGGCTGACCCTGATTACTCCATACCCATCCCTTTGAAGACAACGCAGTTCTGCCCATTAATTCAGTCTGTCCTTTCTAACACCAGTGATGCTTCTCAGAACTAAGGTTGGTTCAGAGACCCTCGCTGGAATTTCTAGAAGGGCTCAGCACCCAATGTGCTGAGCTATTGAAAATGGAGCCATAAAAGTCACAGTGGGAGCTCCTGGGTGCTGAGCACTTTGGGAAAATCTGACCTGTAAATAGGTGCCTAAATGGGAACTGAGCTCCTTTGAAAATCAGGACCACATTTCACTTTGAGGAGTGGGTGGAGTCAGCTTAATCACCGAATGTTGCAGACTTACCATTAATTGCATAACCAGCAACAGGCATTAGACATTAGTCAGCTTGCTTTGATGTCCACTTTTTTCTGTCCAAAAACCTCACAAGTACCCTCGAAGGGAACAAAAGAGTTTGGGAGAAATACATGGATACAGACACTTCAAATGAGTGCTGATTTTGAGGGGGGAAAGTGGGAAGGGGAAACTGATCAGTTGAGGTTCATTGTCCATGCTGGATGAAGTGCAAAAAGGATAAAAAGAGAATAAATGGTGAAAGTCAATCCGATTAAATGCTTTGCATTTTAATGATGTAAGGCAATTGATGTGCCACTCTAAGTGCGTCGAACTGCAGCAGTTGCAGGGAGAAGACCCCAATCTTGCAATGGTGCTTTGATGCTCTATTGATATGTGACAGCACTTGGTCATTGTAGTGCAGCAGCTGCATGAATTGATGCAATGAAAGGGTATGATGAAAAGACAGTTTCATCTCCCATTCCTTCCACATGTCCCTGGCTACTGGGAGGGAAGATGTGTGTGTATCTCACTCCACTCTTGCCTAGCGCGGGGCTGAAAATGGAGCACTTTGTCCTACACAGGCCATGTTTGCACTCTGTCTTACTGTGTGTCAGGAAGGGAAGAGAGCTGATGAGACATGTGAGTCCTACCAGAGATACGGATAACATCTCGAGGACTAAACTCATTGGGGTTGGGACTATCTTTTTGTTATGTTTGTATCACACCTAATACAATGGGGTCCTGGTCCGGGATTGCAGCTCCAAGGTGATACCTTAATACAAATAATATTAATATTGAACAGCCACATCTAGCTTAGTGTAAACTAAATTCCACACACAGGACCATATCCTCAGGTATGCCTGACCTTGTACCCAGTGCACTCCGGGGGAGGGACATAGATGCCTTCTCTCCATCTCTCCTCCCACCCGCTATTCTCAGAGCTGCCCTAATTTGCACTGGATATTAAAGGTAATTTACAAAAATATTATTGCTACCCTGTTGTTTAAATGATTCAGTGATAAATCTGAAAGCCCATATGACGTTACTACTTCTCTGGCGTAGTGGCTAGGCATGATGTGGGATCTCTTATTGATTGGAATATCAGTTCGCACGCTGGAGGGAAGTGCATATGAATCTGTTTATGTGAAGAATAGAAATCCAATTGTAAAGAGGTCACCAAGGGTTTTGTGAGGGTATAAAATACATTCTGCATAAGGGCAAAAGCCAACTTCTAATGGGGGTTAGGAAGAAATGGTCCTTGGCATAGAGTACCCCAGAATTGCCTATTTGACTCACTGTTGGAAGCAGGATACTGGACTAGATGAACCACTGGTCTCACAATTCCTATGTTCCTAATGGAACACTAACTCGGATCATTATCTCCAGAGGACCCCTAAATCTGTCAGACATCTCCCAAATTGTACAAGTCAAGAACCAGGAAATACACAGTGATCAGATCAATTTTCTCCAGCCCTGATTACAAAGTCATTTTCTGACTAAGCCAAAGAATAGCAAAATATCTCGTAAAATTTCTGAATGGCAAAATGTGTGCTGCCCTACAACTTGTCAGAGGCAGATTTCACTGGTGAAACCATTTGATGGCAGAGAGAGACTTTGGATAAAAAACTGGCCCTGTTTGAAGTCCATGGGATTTTTGCTCTTAACTTCAGTAGAGCCAGAATTTCACCCTTGGAGGATGCGTAATGGTAAAGGCTTTATGGACCAGTGTCCCAAATGCCCCACTGTAGATAATGTTAACACTAAATGAAACTCCATTCTTTGTGACTCTCAGATAAATCTAAAGCTCCCCTTATCATTTTTGTGTTTGATGTTTGTATAGAAACTTGTTGACTTGTATTGCTTCTGGTTTTCTTTCTTTCCCTTTTCCTTTCTCCTGCATGGCTGGATGGCAATTTGCAGCATGGTCGCTGTGGGATTCCTGAAGCTTTGGTGCAGAGATACTCTGAAGACCTAGAGCAGCCTGAAAAGGATGTTGCTACGAACATGGACCAAATCCGGGTGAAGCAGTTGAGGAAGCAGCACCGCATGGCAGTGAGTGTCTCTGTGTACCACGTTCTTTGTTTAGAAATGCATAGTTAATTGAATGATGATGAAGGGTACGGGATTCATAGCCAGGGAGACTGAAATCCTACCTCTGTTCGCAGAGATACAGCATAGGTAGCAGCAGAGCATGCCACCCCCTCATCCCTCCCTCCTCTGTCCTGGAGGGGAACCACTTCCAGTATTGAGAGCAGATTTGAGTCGCCCTGCTCATTCAGTCCTTGGCATCTCTGAGGAGAGCAGCAAACATAATTAAAGATTTAGGAAACCTGACGTAAGAGGAGAGGTTTAAAAAGAAACGGGGCATGATTAGTGTTGAGAAAAGAAGACTGAGTGGGGGGATCTGATAAGTCTTCAAATATGTTAAGGGCTGTTATAAAAAGGAAGGGATCCATGTTCCCCATACCTGCTGAAGGCAGGACAAGAAGTAAGGGGGTTAATCTGCAGCAAGGGAGATTGTTAGAAGGGAAAACCTTTTTAACTATAGGCGTAGTTAAGCTCTGGAACAGGCTTCCGAGGGAGGTTCTGGAATCCCTGTCACTGGAGGTTCTTAAGAACAGATTAAACAAATGTGTCAGAAATGGTCTAGATACACTTGGTCCTGCTTCAGATTGAGGGGACAGACTCGATAACTTCTCGGGGTCTCTTCCAGCCCTATAGTTCTATGACCAACTAACAGCATATTGGGAACCAGTTAAAAAGAGTAGAATGGGTGCTGAGCAAATGACTTCCTCATTGCCTAACACACACAGGAGAAATAGCTATCAAGGTTTGAAACATCCCTTTTCTAAAACTATCAAATTCTTACTGCCTGGGACGTGCAGAGGAAGACTGAAAGTAAACTGAGCAGTCAAAAGGTTACATTTTGCTTTCTCTTTCTCTATCCAGATTCCGAGTGGAGGGCTCACTGAAATCTGCCGAAAACCTGTATCCCCTGGACAGATCACGTCGATAACTGCCTGGCTGGTTTCCATTGGCCTGCCTATGTATTCTAGCTCGCTCACAGAAGCAGGATTCAACACGCTGAGCAAAGTGCCTTCTCTGTCACAAACTTGCCTTCGAGAAGCTGGCATCACAGAGGAGAGGCACATAAGCAAGCTCTTGGAAGCAGCAAGACTCGTCAAACCCCTCGATCCAGAGGCGATTTAACGTGCTCTGGAACGTGGCACTGCCCGAGACCCCGCTGCTTCTTACTGCACCAGTGTTGCCCTAATTTCTCCACACGGCAAACGGGATCAAGCAAGTGGATCCCAGGGATAGGCAAATAAAAGCCTCAGAGGATCTTCCTTTTTTCTGTCATTAGCAACAAAAGGAGAAAAGAAGCAACCACCAGGTAACAGAGACGTGGTACTTCCTTAGTCCTCAACAACAAGATATTTTTAGTTCTGAAAGTGCACGGGCTTAGCCAGTGGTTAGACGGCACCCCATGTGACCATTAAGCGAACGGGGCCCTTGCACACTTTCCACAAGATTGTGACAGCTACACCTGCTGTCAGCCCTGTTTCTGTTGCAAGGTCTCTCTGAACAGAAGGCCCTCTGTAATACTGGGTCCCAGTTTCCTAGAGTCAGCCCTGAAAGCCACATACAAGCCAAGGTGCAACTCACCAGCAAAAGCTGTTTAGCAAATCTTCTTGGGTTTTTTGTTTGCTTGTTTTGTTTGGTTTAGCAATCAAGTGCTGAATACATACCCTTTTTTGTCATCCTCTCTGTTGCTTGGTATAGTTGCTGTAGACCATAGAGCCTTTAGCTAGGCCAGAATAATGGACTGGAATTAGTTTACAATATTGACTCTTTTCTGTTGTTCCAGTACAACTAACCTAACAGAGTCCAAAACTCCTTTTGTGTATAGAACTGAAATCATTTTTGTAACTGCTTTCTAGCAACCAGCTTTTTTATTTGCCTTAAAATCAGCTTGTCAGCAGTTATCTAGTGTTGACTTATCTGTATCCAACCTTGCTTCATCCTGTCGTCGTTCAATGGCACTTAGGGTGATTTTCAGTTAAAGTAACTTCTATAAATTGTCTCGTAACATCTTCTGTTTGTAGAGGCGCTTTTGCAAATGCAGCGTTTCCATTGTCAGGCGAACTGTTCACCGTGGTCTGCATTTGCTGCTGTTATTAAAAAGTTCAAAGTTATCTTGCCTTGTATATATGTAACTGCTTTTCATTTTAATTATATTTTTATGTACTGGGTTATACTGTCAATCATTATACTGCAGCTTTGACTTGGTATCCTGACCATATCAATTCAAAACATTAGTTTCTTCAAATGAAAGATTGCCCTGGGGAAATAAAATGCACCGAAGAAGCAAACTGTGTCCCATAGAAAGTATCAGTGCAGTAATTTCACTGCCTGGGGGGGGAATCTCAGAGTCTTATGAATTATGCTGTAATTTTACAAACTTGATGTCCTCCAGTATCAAGTGTTTGAAATTTCTTCTCTTCAGAAGAAAGTGTCATTCTGGAATGCTGGACAAATCATTTTTTGTCCATAAAATAATGATCCTGTTTTCTGTCTAACCCACTGTAAAATCTCCCATTCACAGCTGTGGATACTAACAGATTTTATTTTTATACATGGGCACTCATTTTATATACCAAATACAGATCACCATGAATAGTATTAACTAGATTCTTCTTTGGTGTCTATATCCTATGTACTTTTCTTTAACTTACAGTGGTGGAAACTCTTCATCGTAGACAGAGTAGGCTTTCCTTTGGCAGGCTAATTAAAAGATGTAGTCTAGTGATCTGAGCACAGGCCTAGAAATCTGTTTCTATTAAGCTTGCTAGGTGAATTTGGGCAAGTCCCTTCCCCTCTCTGAGGCTCAATTATTCACTCATAAAATGAGGATAATGGTGCTTACTCTTCCTGATAAAGTGCATTCAGATTGATGAATGAAGTGTTAAAAGTGCTCTATTATTATTGCCTACCCTAAATCAGGTATGCAGTAAATTTTAGCTAAGGCGATAATCTGGCTCTGAGTGTAACGTTAGGCATCAGTTTTATTTACCTATTTTCAGTTGTCACCAGCTTCTGTTATTTTTATCAACTCTGCCCTAAATTCTGCCATCAGAATTAAAGACACCAATGTGTACAGCATAACTAATTCACTTCCTCATATCATCTGAAATTGTTCTGGATCCAGAGCTCCTCTGCATTTTGTCTAAAAGTTATTAGTGCTTTTCTCTGGAGAACTAGTAAGCTCTAGTGTGACAGCATCAGGGAATGTGTGACATAACTGAATGTTTTGCACAGGTGGATAGACTCTTACAAAAGAACAACATGCTTATAGTATGGGCTTTGGTTGTTATAGCAATGATTTGTCTGTCATCCCTCTCTAAGGCTTAAAGGGAAGTCTATAGAAAGCAGTAGCTGGAAGGAGTGCTGAGACATTCACTGATAGCTAGGGTCACCAGTGATTAAAAGTAAGCAGACTGCAGAATACCAATTAGCAGTTAAGAGGGGTAAAGGACTGCTTACTATGCACAGTTTGAGTATGAAGCATCATCTGATACAAAAGGAAAACAACTTCTGCTCACCATGGAAAAAGGAAGTCATATGATTAAAAAAATCCCTCACCTTCATTTTTTTCCCCAACCTGATTAATAACAGAAGGAGAGTCCCAGCAGAGAAGGAAACAATCTGGATTTCTGAAGCTCTCCATGTCCCAAACACTCATTGTAATTCCTATGACTTTTGAATGATTTCATTGCATGGAGAAATCAAATGACACCTATCAGAACTTTGCCATGAGGAGGCCGTTCTGACTTGAATTCCTTGAGATTTTTGTTGTTAATATTGCTTTTTGATCTGGTTTTTAAATTCTGCCATTCAGTCGTCTTTTGTGTTATATTTTTAGCATATATTTTTGATTTTAGAAAAGCCTTACACTGCTCAGTGGGTGAGCTTCTCCTGCTGGTTTCAGTGCAGTTCAGTGGACAGGTGGGGGATTGCCTGGTGTAACAACAATACCCTGTTCCTTACAATTTCCTTTTGAAGTGCAACATTCTAAGCAAAAGTTAGCTAGTTGGCTATTGGGAAGCACAAAAGAAGCCTGCTGATGAAATGCTAATCCGCTCTGCTCAGACAAGTACTGCTCTGTGTCCACTGTGTGCAATTCTAACTTGAAAAGCTATTTGGTAAGGGAAGAAGCATTCCCAAAATATTAGCAAGCAACATTACAATTGTAAATTCCTATTAATGCCCATGTATTACCATCTGAGTAGCTAGGATATACTCGTCCCTGGCCCTGTGCTCTTGTATGAGACTGGGTTTGGATGCAAACTGGGAGCATGGGAATGTGATCAAAGGCATTAAGTATTATATTATTCAGCCAGGTCATTCTCCCTAAGAGCAGCAAAAGAGGTCAATTCACCAAGTCATGGCTGTACAGTTGTACTGTATTATTTTTAGAATAAATAATACTTTTGGTCCAAGATACGGTCATCCTTAATTGACACTTTCTGGGGAAACAAAACTGTCAAGTAAGTTATGTAACAACTAACAATGTTGCACTTTCTGTATATGAAATCAGTATTTAAATAACTTATTTTTCTCCATTTGCTGTTCTTAAATGATGTAAGTAGCTGTAATATACCAGTACCCAATGTGTCTTTACAGTTTGCTTCAACCCGAGAAAGCTGTGTATTGTAAAGAAAACAACAATATGAACATGTAAAGATTATTGTGCTCTTTCATTTAGCCAAAAAAAAAAAAAAAGTTGACAAAAGGGTTTTCCTGTGTATCAAACCTTGTCTGTAATTATGTCATACTGTTCATAGACAAAAAGTAAATAAATTTCCTCAATCTTACATGTCTCCTTTTTTTTGAGCTATAATATCATGAAAGGGAATGGAATGGAGAGCCTAATTGATTGACTTCAGTTGAAAGAAGTGGCAGTCAGTGTTCTCACTGCTGAATTTTTCCTTTTCTAGGTTATATTGTGGTGCTTACAGGCAACATTTTCAAACTTGGGTGCCTAGAGTCAGACATATTTTTTTAAAAACCCCAAAGCAGCCAGTTTTCACTGGTGCCGCATCAATTTCGCTAAGTGTTGTGGGTGTTCAGTACATTTTAAAACGAAGCCACTTTTTTTAGGTTCTGCGTGGGCAGACTTTTTTCCAGTGTTGGGTGGCCCTTTAAGGGAGTTGAGCTTAGCCCCCATCTGCGACTAATTAGCTGTCTCCCAAGTGATGGGTCTGGTTACTTTTATTGGTATTCACACAACCATTACAGCACAAAGGCGGGGATAACATATTCAAGGCTCCATACAAACTAGACAGGAGAGAAAGGAACCCTAGCCCCAGCTTACAAAGATTCTGAAATACAAAGACAACTGTGACAGATAACGCAGAATCCCCACAACCGTTGCCAATGCTATGCATGCCTGAATCACTTTGTCACAAGATGGGCTGGCCCTTTAACAGAAGAGGACTTAGACCAGGGGTGGGCAAAGTTTTTGGTCCAAGGGCCACATCTGGGTGGGGAAATTGCATGCAGGGCCATGAATGTAGGGCTGGGGCAGGGAGTTGGGGTGCAGGAGGGAGTGTGGAGTGTAGGGTGTACGAGGGGGCTCAGGGCAGGGGGTTGGGGTTTGGCAGGGAGGAGTTCGGGGTGCAGGGTCTGGGGCGGCAGCAGCATGCAGCAGGGCAAAGACAGGCTCCCTGCCTGCTCTGGCCCCGCACCACTCCCGGAAGCGGCCGGCACTATGTCCCTGCGGCCCCTGTGGGGTCGGGCAGAGGGCTCCGCATGCTGCCATTGCCTGTGAGTACCTCCCCGAAAGCTCCCATTGGCCGCCGTTCCCCATTCCTGGCCAATGGGAGCTGTGGGGGGTAGTGCTTGCAGGGGAGGGCAGCGCACGGACCCCTCTGCTCACCCTCCCCAGGGGCTGCAAGGATGTGGTGCCGGCTGCTTCTGGGAGCGGTGCGGGGCCACGGGGGTGGCAATCCCACGGGCCGGATCCAAAGCCCTGATGGACTGGATCCGGCCCACGGGCCGTAGTTTGCCCACCCCTGACTTAGACCCACCTATGGCTAATCAGCTGCCTTCCAGGCATTGGGTCTGAGGCTGGAACTCAAGTGACAGAATGCAGGCCACCTGAGCCTTAGATAAAAGGCAAAGAAGCAGCTCACTAGACAGTGATATTTGCAGGGAGCAGGTAGGTGCCTCCAGGTCTGGGGAGAGGGTTGTCTGGTCAGTTGGATTTATGCTGAATTGTTTTGATTTGGGGAAATACAGCCTCAGGCTGTCATGGAGCTTGAATGTCAGCAAAGGGCATGGGCATGTTGCAGAGTGAGCTGTGACAAGAGGGGAACAGGAAGCAAGACAAAAGCAGAGTTGACAGGTGCTGACCCAGGATACTAGAAAGCAGGTTGTATTTAGCAAGGGGGAGAAGAATCGGGAGAAATGGGGAAGGGAGACATTTCAGAAAAGTTTGGTTCTGAGGACAATGCTTCAGGCTGATTCAAACAAATCCTCTGGTTCCTCTATCAAATGCAATCTGGTTAATCTGAAGCAAAGTGTAAACCATTTTGGAATCAGAAATTTGATTTCTATCAGATTAAGTAAGCTATACCTCATTAAAAAGTCAGTTCTACATATAGTAGGAACAAGGCTGAATAGCACTGTTATTCGGAGATGCTATTCAAGCATTTTACTGCTGCCTGGCCCTTCAGCTACATTATTTCCAGTCCAAACAATGGATCATGCTTAATTACTAGATAGTACGCGGCCTTCACAGTGGGTATGCAATTAGCATGCATCTGTCCCCATGGTATTCTATTCTCTATCATGCTCATAGCCCCCGAAGTATATTAGTAGCTTCATACAACAAATGAAAGCATGGGGTCTAATCCAAGATACACACTGCGTTGTGTCTACAGTCCCTTCCCTGAGGAGCACTCAGTGTGTTAAGATTAGTGGTCACTTATAGCGCTTGGATCCAATAATGAACAAAACATCCAGGGTAGATCATGGTTTCAGGTCGTCTTCACTGCCCAGCATTTTTTTTTTTTTTTCAATCAGGAGGGGAAGTAAGGCAGAATCATGGCTTGGATTTGACCCTGACAGTTGATTTATAATTCCCGCTTAAGCAAAGCTCCTCATCACAACTATTTAGCCCGAGTCATGTAGCACGTGAACATCAGTAGTGTAGAAGTAAATTGCCAAACATGAGCCTTTTAGTTTTCTTCCAGTTAGTTTGTTCCAATGCTGTTCAATACCTGCTGTGCATGGGCGCCAGAGGGCACTGCACGGCTGGCTAGAAGTAAGAGAGTGACCATCCTCCCGGGATTGCAACTGGCTCCGATGCAGGCTGTTTTGAAGAGGCACTTGAGTAACAAAACAGAAATTAAAGGAGAACAACGTGCACAGCCAAAGCACTTGCCATTCCGGCAGCTGGAAGGAGTAACACCGCCCTTGCAAGACTGCTGCCGTCCCTGGTCACCTCGGGAGCAGATGAAACACAGCCTATACGTTTTGTGCTTAACTTTTTGCTAATGCTGTTGATCCAATAGCGTTCTAGCAACAACAATCCCATCCCACACCAAGCATCTGGCCCCGGAGGCATTGGCAGCAGAAAGCGAAAACAACTCCTCCCACTAGTTCCCCTATAAGGGGAACTTCACACCTGTGGGGCGGGTCCACACAAGGCTGAGCCAGTGTTACGTAGGTTGCATTGATATACTATGCCATCAGAATTGCATTAGGAGACCAGTATCAGGTGCCCTTTGATTTAGGATGCCAATGCACCACAACCATCTCTCAGCAGAGACTGGTGTCTGAGGGAGAGGTTAGCTGAGTCTCCTGGTCCATTCCCTTCTTGGCCTTCGTGCAGGGGCTGAAAGTAAGAGAGCCAATGGTGATGTAGGCCTGTTCCTAGGAACTGTAAACACCCATTTTATAACCTCTTGGTCACTGAAAAGCCATCAGCTGATCATAGCCTCGGGTGTTGGGAAGGTCACCACCTTGTGTTTCTGTCAACACTGCTTCCCTCTCCAGCCTCAACTGTTGACGTCACTAACAGTCACAGCAACTGCTGCATTACATTGCAGCCCGTTTGTAAATAGGACAGGCTGAATAGAGCATATCTACCTGCACAGGCTATCAACTCACCAAAGTGCTGGCACTGCTCTACAATGCCTTTCATTGGCTACTAGCATAGGTATTTGGTGTCTGTTTTTCCAGGCCCAAGCACGGGAGCTGCAATTGTCCAGCATGACTGACCTCAGCTATATGTTACGCTATGTTTGAACTTGTTTCCCTGCTCCGTCCGTGAAGCAGTTTTATATTGGCTAGCTAAATCCATCAGAAAATGATGTTTCTATTGTTGTGGTAGTGAGTGGTTAGATGATTACTGGGAGATGTTGTCTTAAAAGTAATTAATTAGTACCTTTTGGGCTCATTTAGTTCTTGGTTTAAAATTTGTGGTTTGGACATAATTCTCCACTCCAATGGAATAGGGCTACAGAGCCTGAAGGTAGTGACAACAGCAGCTGAGAAATGTTTTCTCCCTACAACTTGCTAATTTTAGGATCATTATGCAAGTCCATTCAGTTTGAATAAAATTCCAGGCGTGCCTTTGCTTTGTCCATGGAAGTTAGCAAAGTTTAGGTCCAGGACAATGCCTCATATCAGCCTTTTGCATAAAGATGGAGGCAGCTGGATTTTTTCCATAATCCTAGGTTATGTGATTCTCAATTGGTCCTCTCTGGGTCTTAATGTTTGTTTGTATTTAGGCCACAGATTTTTGGCAGGTTAAAGCCTCATTTACTTTGACCTGTGTGGTGTTCCCAGCTCATTTATTCAACTGTTCAGTTGGGACTGGCACAGCAAGGCATAGTTATAATATTTGCCTCACTTGACAGAGTTTTTCCATCTGGTAATCTACGGCACCTAAGTTCCTTCAGTAGGGTTTATTTTTACGTTTGGAGTAGGGTGGTTTTTGAAGCGCCTGAGAATGGTATTAAGGACTTTAGACATTTAAATACCCCCCCCCCATTTACTTGGCTGCTTATCAAAGTTGCCTAACCAGAGTAAACGGGTGTAGTACGGCTCTCTCTCTCGAGTCATTAAACACGTCCTCTTTTCAGGGATATTTTTCATGGATGCTGGAACCAGGGTGTTACTTGGGGTTAGTGGCTGCCTTTGTGGATTCCTTGGTCCATTGCCTTGGGAGTCAACATGAGTATGAATTCAGGAAAGCTGGGTTTGGCAGTTGCCTTTGAATAGTGCCGTACAAATGTGACAGTAACTTATATCTTTTGGCATAGAAAAGACATTGTGGCAGTACTTCAGTGTGTTCACCACTCAAATTTCAGCAGCAGCTGGCAAAGCTGTGCTTTGGGAATACAATGAACCTTAATGGACCTCCCTTCCATGAGGATTCATGAAAATTAGCATTAAAAGTAACATGGCCATCTATCCTGAGTCAAGGGCAGTGTGTAGCTGCTCCTCCTCAGGAGCAGCGCAGAGTACAAGCTGTGACTCTGAGAGTCACTCATTTCACACTCTGGTTCCCCCCTTACTCCAGAAAGGAAGTAATCTGTGCCAGCCGCAGGTTACTTTCTCCTCCATGCCAGCTGCCTTGTGTGTTACTGGGGGAGAACCAAGGCTTCACCTCTTCCCTACCCGTCATGCCCCCCTCACCTGTGTGAGGGGCTAGGGATCTCATGGAAGCCAGTTTCCCCTGTGCTCTGTGATCCATGGTGCTAGTAGCCCATACAGGAAAGTAAAGCCTTATACAAAGATGTAGCTAATCTGCATAACTTTTATTTGTCCAATGTTACTTATATGTATTGTGGTCCCCCACATGCCCATTGCAAAATCCTTCATTCACTACTGGGGGAGATGGAGATGGCTGATAAAAGTAAGAGGCACTGGAAGGTGACACAGACTTGGGGGTAGATGGACAAAATTCTGTTTTTTCCTTAATGTTTTTCTACTTTTCTAAGCATTTTAACTGTTTCTGTTAGGATATAGATATTCAGGCCTGTCTGTAAAGGCCTATACTCTAAGAATTTAGGTGTATTCTTATCACTTGGCTAGTTAGAGGTATAAAAGAGAGAATCAAAATCACTGTCTGCCAGTGTTAGGTCCTTCTCTTACTGTGACAGTCTGAGGCCCTGTTCTTAGGCTAAGGCCTTTGGCTAAGCAACAGAGGCAGCCATAAGCTGGGAAGCGACCGGTCACATCCTCACATTCCAAACTAGTCACATTGAAAGAAGGTGCTATTGGGCTGTTAGGACTACAATCCTGTCCTGATAGTGTCTATCACCTCCAGAGAAAGGGAAGTGCCTAGAAGATGTAAAAGGAAACTTAGTTTGATAGCATCCTGTCTGGCAAGAACTCACTTATCAATAGCTGGGATGTGAAATCCTCACTTCTGTATCGTTTTGTCATTATGGTTCCCACTTTGCTATTGTTTGTCTGTATAATCTCTGTCTGGTTCTGTGATTGTTCCTGTCTGCTGTATAATTAATTTTGCTGGGTGTAAACTAATTAAGGTGGTGGGATATAATTGGTTACATAATCATGTTACAATATGTTAGGATTCAGAGTAACAGCCGTGTTAGTCTGTCTTTGCAAAAAGAAAAGGAGTACTTGTGGCACCTTAGAGACTAACCAATTTATTTGAGCATGAGCTTTCGTGAGCTACAGCTCACTTCATCGGCTGCATACCGTGGAAACTGCAGAAGACATTATATACACACAGAGACCATGAAACAATACCCCCTCCCACCCTACTGTCCTGCTGGTAATAGCTTATCTAAAGTGATCATCAAGTTGGGCCATTTCCAGCACAAATCCAGGTTTTCTCACCCTCCGCCCCCCCCCCCCCAAACTCACTCTCCTGCTGGTAATAGCCCATCCAAAGTGACCACTCTCTTCACAATGTGTATGACTCACTCTCCTGCTGGTAATAGCCCATCCAAAGTGACCACTCTCTTCACAATGTGTATGACCCACCTTGATTATCATACACATTGTGAAGAGAGTGGTCACTTTGGATGGGCTATTACCAGCAGGAGAGTGAGTTTGGGGGGGGGGGGGCGCGGAGGGTGAGAAAACCTGGATTTGTGCTGGAAATGGCCCAACTTGATGATCACTTTAGATAAGCTATTACCAGCAGGACAGTGGGGTGGGAGGGGGTATTGTTTCATGGTCTCAGTGTGTATATAATGTCTTCTGCAATTTCCACGGTATGCATCCGATGAAGTGAGCTGTAGCTCACGAAAGCTCATGCTCAAATAAATTGGTTAGTCTCTAAGGTGTCACAAGTACTCCTTTTCTTTATGTTAGGATTGGTTAGTTAAATTTCAGGAAAATGATTGGTTAAGGTATGGCTAAGCAGAACTCAAGTTTTACTATATAGTCTGCAACCAATCAGGAAGTGGGTGGGTGTGTGGGTGGGAAATGGGAAATGGGAACAGGGAATGGGGGTTGGGAAATTGGAATTATGTTTGGCTAAAGGGGGAAATGGGAACAGGGAATGGGGGTGGGGAAATTGGAATCATGTTTTGCTAAAGGGGAAAAGGGAACAGGGAATGGGGGTGGGGAAATTGGAATCATGTTTGGCTAAGGGCAGGAATGGGAGCAGGGATACAGGTGTAAGGCTTTGTGGTGTCAGAGCTGGGAAGGGGGACACTAAGAAAGGAAACTGGAAGTTCACCCCAATAAACATCAAATTGTTTGCACCTTTGGACTTCGGGTATTGTTGCTTTCTGTTCATGCGAGAAGGACCAGGGAAGTAAGTGGGTGAAGGAATAAGCCCCCTAACAGTTTCCATGAAGTTAAATTACTCCAAGGGGAAAGGAATTCTAAAGCAGGCGAAGTAGAGAAGTACGCAAATCAGATTCATCTCTTCTTTTGGTAAGTTGCTTTTGCTCTGGTGGAAGCATTTGACACCAAGACTTTAAGAGGAACTAGAGAAGCAGGATGAAGTGACAATGGAAATGTACAGCAGACAATAGTGAGATTCCAAGGTCACAATCATATATGTTTACTTCATTTGCATCAGCATGGCACACGTCTTGATTGACCTGAGAAGAGCTGCCAGGTTCCAGTCAGAGACTTGCATGAGACTGGAGGGAGATTTTGGGTTGGTTTTGTTGTTGTTTCTCTTGATTTGCTTTTCCTCCCTTTATTTTCTTGGCATCTCCTTGGTGTTCCTCATCTCTGTCCACCCCTGCTAATGCATGGGAGCAATGATTACCTTCTGATTGCTGGGTGCCTACTCTCATTTGTGTGCCTTGTTGTGTCTGAATGACACCATTGTAGCAGGGCACCAAGCATCAATCCAGGGCACTCAAGCGTTAAACAGAAAAAAGAGCACTCCTTTGATTTCACTCAGGTTGACCATTCTGGCCATGGTAGAAGCATATCAGGAAGAGGAACTGACCAACAGCACTTGGAGTAGCCCGAGAAGGTAAGGATGGGGAAGGGGAGTGATCCAATCAGAGTGAAGTTGGTGGTGGTAGTGATAATGGATTTCATAAATGCAGGTGTACTTGTAGTGCATAGGACTAGCTTGCCTTTATTATATTCACTGCCCTGCCTTCACTATATTTAGCTGCTTTCATTATATCCAGCTGTAACACAAGAAACCTATAGGCCTGTATCCTGCATATGTGTGGTTATGTAGGCCATAACCCTTGGCATACATTAACAGTTACCTTTAGATTTTGGGAACTAAGAAGAGCTTGCTCAGTGGTAGGCATTAGAATGTTCCAGTAAGTACTACTGCAAGGCACATGGAAGTATTAACCGCAAATCTGCTTAAGCAAGGGGTGACGGATACAATCATGAGCTGAAATGGTAGTTACATGTATTAACATACTAATCTATATGTAACCCTCTGCCAGTCAGAGTTAGCAGCAAGAAGGGCTGGATTCAGTATCTAAGGGTTCCTTTTCAACAATACAACACAAAAGTGGCTCGACCCCTCCACCCTCACCCAGTGATATGGAACAATTACACACCACTCTTTGGGTGCCTCTAAGAGGCAATACCTCCCCTCTCGCAAGCACGGAGTCTGAATGTAGCGAAGAAACTGAATGTAACGAAGAAAAGGAGGGAAGTAACCCAGCATTAAACTGGGAAAATACCACAAACAAGGATCATAAACATAAACAATGAGCAAAAGTCCCACCCCCAAGTAAGCTGGGCAGTGTTCTTTTCCCTCAGGTTCTCAAGTCCAGCAACCAAAAGTCCCTTTAACATGCCCGCCACTTCTCTGCATCCCACTCACAGTTGTCCTTGGTCAGTGCAGACCCAGAGTTCACCTCCTGACCTGGGGGAAGGAGAGGTAAGAAGGCACCTTACTTGCTCTGCTGCCTGGGCACTCGCTCACCACACCTCTTCACCAGCGTCCTACCAGCTGACTGGTGCTCCACTCCTCTTTGCCGGCCACCTTGCTGGCTGATCGGTGCTCCACTTCTCTCTACCAGCTGCCCTGCCTGCCGATTAGTCAGAAGACACTGCTCCTGTCTTCTGATCACCCTGCCAGATGATCGCTGCGTCTCTTCACCAGGCTCTGCTCCAATCCAATCCTCCCTGACAGCAGCCCTTCTGTGGCCGATCACCACGCCTCTCCGCCAGCCACCTTGTCGGCTGCCCTGCCAGTCAATTGCTGATCTGCCAGGATATCTTCAGGTTCTACCACTTAATACTGTTCTCAGTAATTTCATCTGTTAGTGGGGGAGCCTCACTGCTGGTGCACACTGGGCAGTTTCTTACATCAGAGACCCTGTTCCAAAGCAGGTCTAATGGCTAGACCTAGGTATCAGTGATTTCAGCTCTGTAGTGTGTAACAAGACTCTCAAGTGAGTCTTAATCAGCTGTTATTACACCATAAAGAGAGGAAGAATCAAATGGTGTCTTGAGCCCTTAGGCAGGACCCACATACAAATACTTGTCCCCACCCTCTCTCAACTCACTGGGCTTTGGAACTCATGTCCCCTGCCTAGCGAGTGCCATTTAGTTGAGGCTGAGTCCCTCAATCAGGGTAGGCCAAGTATAGTTCTTCTGCCCATGATTCACACAACAAGGATAACAACCCTTTATTACTCCTGCCCCAATAACAAGGAGAATGGGGATGCAACACCAGCCAAAAGTGATCATTTGGGCAAGTAATCCCAACATGCTGAGCACCTAGACAGGGTGGGTGTGCCCAAGCAAATGAGATCAGCTCCTGAAGTCCTCTTCCACAGCTCATCACTAGATGTCAGGGGAGAGCTCATTCATCTAGAAGGACACCTCAACATTAGTAGGATGAGGAAATACAAATAAAGAAAAAGGGGGAAACCCCTACTGAGTATGCATTAGATACAGTGGTGTCAGTGTAACATATTATAAAAGTTGTATCCCAGCCTATGGACAATTGGAGAGAGAGAGATGTAGCCCTTGGGAGGTGCCAGAATGATGGCCACTGGTGAGGAGGAGGAAGGTGATGGTGACGAGGAAGGTAATGGCTAACATTTGAGGTTGTCCTGCAAGAGATGATATGGATGTTCAGATGTACATTCTGTATTATCTCTGTCTACTTTCCTTGGTTAGAGTTTGTGATTTTGCTAAATGTATTAATAAATTATTGTAAATGTAGAAGAGTTCCTATAGTGTGAGCAACCATGCAATTGGGGTCTCCAACTATCTAGTATTTTTAATTCTATTGGGCCTGATCTTAGGACAAGATCCTATCAACCCTCCAAGTGATAACTGGGAATTCTTAAGTAATCATTATAATTATTACATAAGCTATAGATCAGGCTACTTACTCTGCCTTCTAGGAACACTGAGGTTTCAAAGTCTACATTGTATACCTGTGGCAGATTAGGCAGGTACAACCCCATGGGTTTGATGAAGAGGTTCTCTGAGACAGTTGTTCAGAAATGGTTCTGCTCAGAGGTAAAGGAAGAAGTTACAAAAAGGAGTATTTAGGCTATAGATTAGGAAAACTTCCTGACAGTAGGAGCTACTATATTGTGCAATAATCTGCCCAGAAAAGTGCTGGAAGCCCCATTGCTCAGGACATTTAATACAGCTTGGTCAAGACATGTTCCTTGACTTTAGCAAAGCTTTTGACATGGTCTCCACAGTATTCTTGCCAGCAAGTTAAAGAAGTATGGGCTGGATGAATGGACTATAAGGTGGATAGAAAGCTGGCTAGATTGTTGGGCTCAACGGGTAGTGATCAATGGCTCCATGTCTAGTTGGCAGCCGGAATCAAGTGGAGTGCCCCAAGGGTTGGTCCTTGGGCCGGTTTTGTTCAATATCTTCATAAATAATCTGGAGGATGGTTGGATTGCACCCTCAGCAAGTTTGCAGATGACACTAAACTGGGAGGAGAGGTAGATATGCTGGAAGGTAGGGGTAGGATACAGAGGGACGTAGACAAATTGGAGGATTGGGCCAAAAGAAATCTGATGAGGTTCAACAAGGACAAATGCAGAGTCCTGCACTTAGGACGGAAGAATCCCATGCACCGCTACAGACTAGGGACCGGCTAGGCAGCAGTTCTGCAGACAAGGACCTAGGGGTTACAGTGGACGAGAATCTGGATATGAGTCAACAGTGTGCCCTTGTTGCCAAGAAGGCCAATGGCATTTTGGGATGTATACGTAGGGGCATTGCCAGCAGATCGAGGGACGTGATCATTCCCCTCTATTCGACATTGGTGAGGCCTCATCTGGAGTACTGTGTCCAGTTTTGGGCCCCACACTACAAGAAGGATGTGGAAAAATTGGAAAGAGTCCAGCGAAGGGCAACAAAAATGATTAGGGGACTGGAACACGTGACTGACGAGGAGAGGCTGAGGGAACTGGGATTGTTTAGTCTGCGGAAGAGAAGAATGAGGGGGGATTTGATAGCTGCTTTCAACTACCTGAAAGGGGGGTTCCAATGAGAATGGATCTAGACTGTTCTCAGTGGTAGCAGATGACAGAATGAGGAGTAATGGTCTCAAGTTACAGTGGGGGAGGTTTAGGTTGGATATTAGGAAAAACTTTTTTACTAGGTGGGTGGTGAAGCACTGGAATGCGTTACCTAGGGAATCTCCTTCCTTAGAGGTTTTTAAGGTCAGGCTTGACAATGCCCTGGCTGGGACGATTTAGTTGGGGATTGGTCCTGCTTTGAGCAGAGGTTTGGACTAGATGACCTTCTGAGGTCCCTTCCAAACCTGATATTCTATGATTCTATGACATTTATGAGGGGCTGAGTACCTGCAGTTCCCATTTACTTTTGGGTGTGAGGGTGAGCAGCACAACAGCCATCAGAAGTATTGTGTGGGCTGAATCCTGTCAACAGAATAGTCCAGGTGACCTCATGGGTTTTTCTGTCTCCATCTCTTTCATCATCATTTATTTTAGGGTTTCAGTTGCAGGTTACCCTGTAATTAGATTAATTCTTTGCTGTTCAAGATGCCTGTTAAGGCTTAATGTGCTCTGCTGATGCAGCTGTGAGCGTTGTATGTCAAGTTCTCAAAGGATCCAGCCAGATGGCAATTCTGCAGCCATCAGGTTTGGAGGCCTTATTTTAAGGAACAGCAGTTGAGAAATATAGATAGTATCTCTGATTGCTTCTAGACACCCAGCTGGCCATTAGGGCTTTTTTGTGAGATGTAAACCTCCTGCTATAGGAAATATAAAATTATACCATTTAAGACAACAAAGCATACTCCACTCTTAGCACTAAGACTGCAACTTCTAGCTCTCTATTCTTAGAATGATGTGCCTGTACCCCAGCCAGAACAGCTTTAGGCCCCATTCTGCTCCCACTGAAGCCAATGGGCATATGGTCTGGCTTGTTAGTTTTATCAAACATATCAGAGTGGCAGAATATGGCCATGTTCATATCCTACACCCTATTGCAGTGGTTCCCAAACTAGGGGTGCTGCTTGTTCGGGGAAAGCCTCTGGGGGGCTGGGCCAGTTTGTTTACCTGCCACGTCCGCAGGTTCGGCCGATCGCGGCTCCCACTGGCTGCGGTTCGCCGTTCTCGGCCAATGGGGGCTGTGGGAAGCGGCACATGCCGAGGGACATGCTGGCCACCCTTCCTGCAGCCCCCATTGACCGAGAACGGTGAACTGCGGCCAGTGGGAGCCGCGATCGGCCAAACCTGCGGACGTGGCAGGTAAACAAACCAGCCCGGCTCGCCAGGGGCATTCCCTGAACAAGTGGCGCCCCTAGTTTGGGAACCTCTGCCCTATTGCAATAATTTTTGTACGAGGCATGTCTTGTAAGGTATCATGTGAAAACTCTTAATTTGCTGGTCAGTATCATCCTGATAAAATATGTGTGGAAACATTGTATGTGAAGTTATAAGATTTCCCTCTATAGTGCTTAACATATGTTCCAAACCCTATAGCCCTGCCCAAACTGAGGATGGCGAACAGGTCTGTCTCAAACAAAGGAACGTGTGCTCTGCTCAGTTTGCATTTAAGCAGTAAACAGTCATCAGGCAGGAAGAAAGCTCAAGAGAGAAAAAGCCGGCAGGGAACATCCTTCTGCATAGACTTTTTCTGTCTTAGAAATGGAGGAAGTGTTTTTCAAGAACCTATAAAAAGGAGAGGCAAACACCCCAAGGCACCCTTCTCTCTTTCCCCGCCTGAGCATTGCATTCACTGCACCTGAAGTGAAAAAGGAAGCATTCGTTGGATCCTGGGGGAGGGGTCCATACCTACAGGAGTTGGTCAGTAAGATAGCATGTGGTGAGAAACTTTGCTTTAATCTGATATAGTTTGTTAGGTTTTAGTAAATTGTCTTATCTTTATTTTTCTCATAACCATTTCTGACTTTACACATCATTGCTTGTACTCATTTCAAATCTATCTCTTTGTAGTTAAACTTATTTTGCTGTTTAAACTGAAGTGCCTGAATAACTATTTGAGACAATGAGCTGGCATGCTATTCCCTTTAAGGAATAACATATTTAAAATATTTTGTACGGTCTAGGAGAGGGCTTGGCAGTACTGGACATACGTTTCTGGGGGGAAATTGCGATTGGGGGTCACCCTGCAATATAACCGAGGCTGGTGAGAGTCCCAGTGTAACCCGGATGTGGCTGACATGCTGCAATTACACGCAGACACTCAAGGTGTGGATTGCATGCTGTCTGTGAGCAGCTCAGGCGGGAGCTACTTCAGCAAGGCACTCTAAGGTACCCTAGGTTGCAGGGTGGGGTGACATAGCTACTCCATCTGGATTGTGCCCTGCTATGTCACATGCAGCTTCTTGCTGAATCTTAAAACTCCAGCAAGCAAGCAGCAACTCACTAACAGATTTAAGATCTAACACCTTTATAGTGATGTATTATGTATACAACCCAAAGGCATTAAAGCAAACCGCTAGGATGTGTGATTACCCAGAGATGTGGAATAAAACCTTCATAATAGAAAGAAAATTGCAGGAGAAATTGATACTACTTTCAGAAGTCAATGGAGATCTTAAACTAATGCTACTTTAAAAATCAGCAACTTGACACTTTCTTTGTTGGCTAATTGCTCATTGACTTCCAAAAGTATCAAAATGTTTGAACAGTATAAAATAGAAATACAGCCACATAGCACAGGCTATCTTCATTCTATGTAAACTTTGGGTTTTTTCCCCCCAGTCCCTCTGAGTCCCAAAATATTATACAAATGTTACTGAATTAAGCTTGCACAGGCAACAGCAACTTAATTTTGGCATTTCCTAACTCCTGAGTGTTTGACTTTGCAACCTTAGGGTATGTCTACCCAGGAAAAAAACCAAACCAAACCACCATGGCAGTGAGCCCAGGTTAACTGACTTGGGATAGCACTGCAGGACTAAAATTAACCATGTAGGCATTCAAGCTTGGGTTGGAGCCTGAGACCCAGCAAAGGGAGAGGGGGCTCAGATCCCAGGCTCCAGCCTGAGCCTGAATGTCCACATGCCTGTTTTTAACCCCGTAGTGTGAGCCCCATGAGCATGAGTCAGTTGACCTGGCCTCTGGGACTCTTTGCCACAGGGCTGTTGTTTTTTCGGCTATGTAGAATACCCTTGGTGTCCTTTTAACAGGTTTCACAGGTTTTAACAGTGGGTACTTGGCCAATAACAGCTATGTGAAGAAAATTTCTGTGGACTCGTAGTAAGACAATTTTCTTCACATAGCTGTGATTGGCCAAGTACCAGATTGCCATCTACTGGATATAAGAGAAATAAGCCTAAAAGAAACAGATATTACATAATGAGAATGCTAGGTGACCTCAGCCTGTGGACTTTTTTCTGTAATCTCTCCCTGCCTCTCCACATCAACCCACGTACAGCTATGTCCCTTAAAAATGCTGCCTCTTTCTGGTGCGCGCGCGTGTGTTTTGAGAAGCGGGATTACTACGTAAGAGGAAGCCATTGTTGCTGCTGACCCTCTTCAATATTTTCCCCAGGCACTAGGCTACGCAAATATCAGTTTCATAACCAGAAAAGAACTCTGGCCTGCAAAATAAAATGATTATATTATCCACTTAGAAATGGAATGACTAGTGAAAAAGCCAGAAACACTGTCACTTACGAATGAAAATTCCTTAGGCCTGGAAATACTTCTGTATTTTTGCAGTCTAATTGACAGTCAGCAAAATGTGTTGTGTAGTCAAATAATATAATACTCAGAGATGGCATTACTACTAGTGGATAGCGGTGGTGCCAAATGAAAACTAAATGCCCCAAGCTCTCCTTCTGTCTATCTCCACCTGCTTGTACAAAGACAAGATTCTCTGTGTTTGAATCTATCAGCATATATTATTATTAAAAACATGTTAAAAGAACACCAAGGCTACAAAGTCAAACACTCAAAAATTAAGAAATGCCAGCATTAAGTTTGCCTTTGCAATCTTAATTGGCCAACTCCTTGTGTGTATGTATTATGATGCAGTTTGTAATTACTTGATCATATATTATGTTTTTCACACAACCCCTGCCTCGTTCCGTGCATATGATGGACCAGCTCTGGGGATGAATCAGACTTGTAAGAGTGAAGGAAATTTTTGCATAGTGAAGGAAGCTGCCTGCCTCACGTGTTCTCCAAGTTGGAAGGTATGTAGTGAAGGAGCCAGGGGATTGCAGGAAGAGAAAGAATGGCTTGGTGGTTCAAAGAAAAGGAGTACTTGTGGCACCTTAGAGACGAACAAATTTATTTGAGCAATTTAATGTTACCCTGGGGAATTGGATTCTATCCCTACTTCTGCCACAGAGTTCCCTAAACCAAAATTTTCACAGGTGGCCACTAATTGTGCATTTTAAGAGTGTGTGGTTCAGGAGGGAATTTTTTCCCTGATACACAATTGTAATCTGTGGCTGTTTTTTGTTTTCTTCTTAGCTCTGGCTGCTGTGTCTTGCTCAGCTGCTCAGAGGTCATAATGATTGCCAGATATGGAGTCAGGAAGGAATTTTCTCCCAGGTCAGATTGGCAAGGACTGTGGGTTTTTTATTTTGTTTGTTGCCTTTCTCTGCAGCACAGGGTATGGATTGCCTGTTATGATCATCTAGGTCAGTGGATTGCCTGTTATGATCATCTAGGTCACTGGGGTTCATGAGATGTTACAGGGGGGTTGTGGGAAAAAATTCCCTAATGGCAGACAGAGCTGTCCCTAGGGACCCCGGCCAGCAGTCCAGAGCCCCTGGACTTCCAAGAGCTAAGCAGATCAAAGCAAGCATATCTATCACACTGTGAGGCCTGGTCTACACTGCGGGGGGGGGGGGGGGAATTCGATCAAAGATACGCAACTTCAGCTACGAGAATAACGTAGCTGAAGTCGACGTATCTTAGATCGACTTAGAATCACTTACTTCGCGTCCTTGCGGCATGGGATCGATGGCCGCCACTCCCCCCCCCCCCCCGTCAACTCCGCTTCTGCCTCGCACCCTGGTGGAGTTCCGGAGTCAACAGCAGAGCGATCAGGGATCGATTTATCGCGTCTACACTAGATGCGACAAATCGATCCCCAATAGATCGATCACTACCCGCTGATTCGGCGGGTAGTGTAGACGTGGCCTTAGGAGATTTAAACTTAGATTCCTTATACGAAATGGAAAGAGAGGTTTTTTTGCTGTTTTTAAAATTAAGTAGGCAGCTAGTATTGTTTTTAAAATTATTATGAAGAACAAGTTTAAGCTTTGTTGTAACATGTATTGTTTGCTTGGCCTGCTCAAGACCTGAATGCTTGTGTAGGAGGAACTCTTTGAGTTGGCTTCTTAAATACCTTCATGTTGTTTCACATCTGATACTCCTTGATGAAACATAGAGGCCTTGTCTTATAACAGGCTTATTCAAAGTGATACAAGCGATGAAAGTGAGATTTTGGACAAGTGTTGCCGTTTTCATAATGTAATAAAAATACTGTCATGATAAATAATAATTAATAATAAATAGTGTGTAATAAGCATGTCAGAAAAACAAATTTTATATTTCCAAGATCACTGCTTTTATAATTTATACTCAGATAAAGGAGAAGATCCCTGGAAATATTCATTTTTAGAAGGGAGTTCACGAGACTTGACATTTTCCCAAAAGAGGTTCATGGGTTGTTAAAGTTTGGGAACCATGGCTCTAGGTATTTCTCACCTAATCAATCACCTGCCATCAGAGGGGCCTTGAGCATGGGTGGCACCTGGGTCTCTCCTGTTCTCTGCCTGTGACTCACAACAATTTAGCATCCAGAGGACTGAAATGCTTCAGTTTAACTGAAGTCACTGGACTCAACATTGGGGTGAAATTTAATGGCCTGGGATACACAGAAGATCAGATGAGATGATTGAATGGTCCCATCTGGCCTTAAACTCTATGATTTTATGAAAGTTGAGTCTCTGGGGCTGAGCACTGACAGCTGCAACTGAAGTCAATGAAAGCTGTGCTTTGAAGATGTAAAGTGCTATACAATGCTAACTAAGCTGAAAAATCAGGCCCTAAGTGTCTCAGACTGGACGCTCAAAATTAATGGACACTTTTGACCTTAATTTCTCCTTGCCTCCATTCCCCACCAGTATAATGGGGATAGTAAACCTCACCACACAGGAGTGCAAGGATAAATTAACTAACTTTTGTGAAGCACTCACGTGCTACCGGGATGAACATCATCGAAAAGCTCATGAGGCAATTAATGGTTATCAGAGCAGGGTTTGAACAGTGTGCAATAAATAAGGCATGGAGCCATACACTGAACAATGAGGAGAAAACAAATTATTGAATAGCTGCTCATTAACTGAGAACCATCTATTCAATTAACTGGGTTCCTGTGGAAAAAATAGCGTGTGGCCAGGTAATTAAAGACTATCATGATGTATACGCACATGGGGACACAATTAAGACTGCACACGCAACCTTAATTTTGGCTGTTTCTAACTTTGAGTGCTTGATTTTGCAATCTTAAGAATGTTCTTTTAACATAGATGCTTGGATGTGATTTCTGACATTTAAAAAAAGCCCTGACCAAAATTTCAGCCTAAGGCAGATATCCACCATAGGAAATTTCAGCCTCAACAGTTAAAATTTGACAGTATAAGCAACTGAAAATATGGTCTTATAATGGGAAGTGTTGGGGAACCTTTATCTATAGGTGGTGCTACTAGATCTGCTTACAATAATATCTGGGACTTTTCTTCTGTGGACTGGAATCAGCACTCTGCTAAACAGAGCCTCCTTCTGTAACAGTTGGCCAAATTTCTGTCTTTCCTATTTGTATGGGACAGGACTTACCAATCAGAAAACCTATCCTACCATGTGACTTGAATCATATATTCTTTTGTAATGACCCCCAAACCAACAGGCAAATCTTGGCATCTAGAAAAGTAAGACTTTCCAGTTAGAGCAAAGAAAATAATAATTTCTACTTTTTGATGAAAAAATTTACCCAGACTCAAAAGTTGAAATAAAATCCCAGTGATTCAAAATTTTTGTGCAGTAGTTCACAGTAGTTTTGCTTCTTGCTGAATGAGGAATTATTTCTTTAAAACTATAACAGGAAGCTGGGCAGAGTAGGAATTGGGGGGAGGTTTCTGGCATAGCACTCAGTGAAGTAGAGGGATACTGAGAGAAGCTTTAGGAACAATTCTATTTTCTTTCTTCTAATAAAATGCATTTTACACTTTTGAAAAGTAACTCTGTGATTCTTCAGCATTTGTCACATGGCAGATTTCACATAGCTCTGCAAAGAACCTTTCACTGTATCCTATTTACATTAGGTAGTCTCCAGACGAGCCAATATTACATTTTAGTGATCTGTACGTGGTAAGTGTGCAGTCTCATTTTTAGAGCTTTCTGCTACTTTGCTAAATAGCTAGGTGTAATATTGTGGCAGATACCCAGGTACTCCTGGATACTTTCCCCTCTTCAGGTATGCACATTTGATTAATGTAATTATAAATGATCACTTCCTTGATTCTGCTCTTGGCTGGTAGTGTCTATTTCACAAAATATTGATTCCCGAAAAGCTCTTTCATATTGTTATTGCTTCACTATAAGTCAGATAATAACACTGTCAGTCATGCAAATAGCCTGGATGCCAGAAAAATTACTTTGCTATTTCCTGTCACGCTAAAGCCGCTGTCAATTTTCTCCGCTCTGAGAAGGATGTGGTTTAGAAACCAACAGGCTATGAGAGGAAGTTATGTTTGTTTGTTTTCTACTTGTCCCTTTTATTTGTCTTCCATAATATGATACAGGATTCCTTCACCAAATTACAAGATTTTTTTAAAAATGCTGCTATTTTTCACTAGGCAAAAAGGTACTAGTATGTTACAGTGTTTTGTGTGTATTAGGGAGCTGCTCTGCTCTGAATTAAGAAACACAGCTAATATTAAACCATTATTTGTCCGGTACTGCTAGAAAACCTGGCAGATATCTTGCAGTAATTATCCATTCTGGGTTCTAGTAGTATTTATTTAATCATTCTGTACATCCTACTCCTTCCATAGTGCTCTGTATTTTGAAAGACAAATACATGCATACTTCTCCCCTCTCACAGACACAAATTTCTCATCTGCTCTCCTTCTTTACCCCCTCCATTTGTCCCAGTGGCCTCATCCCACCTCCTGCTCTCCATTGTGACCTCTCCTTTAACCATTTCCTCTCCTCTGATTTTTTCCCTCACAATCCAAACACGTGTTAATGTCTCCCACCTTAAAAAAACCCCACTCATCTCCATGTTCATAGAACATACTGTCTACAATCATTGTCAGGAGTTCCTCCCCAATGTGACCTCTGCCCTTTGCACTACACTGAAACCACTCTCAATAAAGTCTCTAACAACCTTTCCCCTCACCAAATCCCTGAACGAGTATTCCATCCTTAGGTCAGGTAGTATATCATCCACCATCAACCATACTCCTCTTCTTGAAAGCATTTGATCCCTTAGCTTCTGTGATTCTGTCCACTTCTGATTCTCCTCCTAGCTCTCTAACTTCAACTTCAGCATGGTCTTCAGAGGATCCCCTCCATCTCTGCCACTAACAGGGGAGTTTTGGAGGGCATAGCTGCAGACTTCGTGCTTGGAAATAGCGGGTCTTGGTGAGTGGTACATTTGGCCTGACTGTATGTTTGTTTGTTCGTTTGTTCTCTGTGTAAGGTATGCATAGTGGGGCCGTAGGTCCCTGAGTTAGCAGCTGAGGTTTGTTGGAGCCTTGGTAAAGCTTGCAAAGCTCTAACACTTGCAGCTTTAATGGACCCAGCTGCTTGAAGTCTCTGAGTGGTTAATTTCTCCTTGGTGGTGAGGGGTGGAGCTAAGGACCTAAAAAGTCATTTGCTAGTTAAACTTGAGCGCTGAAAACAGAGGCAGCTAACAGGAGAGTTTCAGAGTTGAGTTGAGAGAGGGAATGTGAGAGCCTTTCCTTCGAGGTTCAGCTCTATGTGTGATTTGAAGATGGCCAGCAATGGAACAATGGTGGTGGCCTACAACTGATGTGCCATGTTTTCTTTTCTGCTGGAAGTTAGAAGGGACTTCCTAGTCATGAACTGCAGGCTGGTGGCTGTGGTGAAGGAAAATTTTCTTGGATTGGAGGGACAAGTAGAGGTGCTACTGAGAGTCAGAGAAGCTGAGGAGTTCCTAGACAGCCAGGCTTGAGTAATATCAGTACCCCGGATTCAAGGAAGAAAGGAACTGACCACCAAGGAGTCAGAGAGAGAGGAAGTCAGAGAGGAGGGCTGGCAGTTTGTAAGTGATAAAGTTTGCAGTTAGTGCAAGAATTGGGGGAGAGGTAAATAATGAAGAGGACAAGTCACTAATACAGTAAGCTGGGCACAAGCAAACAGTATGTGTTTTAATTAAACTAAATGTAAATGTACATATCTAGGAACAAAGAACATAAGCCATACTTACAGGACTGGGGACTCTATTCTAGGAACCAGTAACTCTGAAAAAGATTTGGGGTTGTGGTGAATAATCAGCTGAAAATGAGCTCCCAGTGTAATGCTGTGGTCAAAAGAGTTAATGCAAGCCACTTCCCACAGCTCTGAACCACGGCCACTAGGAGCTGCGGGGGGCCTTGCCCACAGACAGTCAACATCAGCAAAATGTCTCGCGGCCCGCAACCAGATTACCCTGATGGGCTGCAGGTTGCGCACCACTGCTCTAAGGACTCAATCTGTTTAGTTTAACTAAGAAAAGGTTAAGGTGTTACTTGATTACTATATGTAAATTTGTATCTGGGGAACAAATATTTAATAATGGGCTCTTCAATCTAGCTGAGAAACATATAGTATGATCCAGTGGCTGGAAGTTGAAGCTAGACAAATTTATATTGGAAATTTTTTAACAGTGAGAGTAATTAACCATTAGAACAATTTACAAAGGGTTGCGGTGGATTTCCCATCACTGACCATTTTTAAAGTAAGATTGGATGTTTTTCTAAAAAGGCATGCTCCAAGAATTATTTTGGAGAAGTTCTGTGGCTTGTGTTACACTCTGCCCCAGCTTTCTGTGTGGTTCTACATGGCTCAGTCCCTGCTCCCCTTCTCTTCTCTCTATTTCTGAGTAATCTCATCTGCAAACTTTTCTCCATCTGTCCAAATTAAAATCTCAGCCTGTCTCTCTGACATCTTTTATCTATCTAGCCAGCAGCACAAGATCAACATAGCTAAAACAGAGTTCTTAATCTCTCCCCTCCCACGCCGTTCATCCCTGCTGCATTGTTTCTTGGTAACTGTGGATAACATCACCACCCTCCCTGTGACTTAGCCCATAACTTGGATGTCATCTCTGACTCAAACCTCCATCTAGGCCTTTATATTCAGGTTATGTCTAAATTTTGCAGATTCTTTCAGAATAACATGTCTAAAATGCAGCCTTTCCTATCCAAATTGTCATCCAGGCTTGCATCACCTCATGTCTCAGTTTCTGAAACATCCTTTTCTCTGACCTTGTCAAACGCAGTCTTGCCCTGCTCATGTCCATTCAGAATGCTGTGCAAAGCTCATAGTCCTAGCCTGTTGCTTTGACCTTGCTACCCCTCTCTTTGCATTCCTCCGCTGGCTCTTACTTGTGACTTGTGTGTCTGGGGCAATTTTTGTAGGACTGAAGAGGAGTCATAGTTTCTGCCTTTGCCCCAATGGACACTTGTACTTTGCTTTGCAGTCTAGAGTTGAAGTGACAAGACATGCTTTTATAGATCATTGTGGCAAAATCCAAGACTGTTTATCTTCTGACCAAGTACAAATGATAGTACCTCACACCACTGCTACAACACTACCTACATATCCAGAATCAGCCATGGATCCAAAAGGATCTCTGGATTACAAATCTGATTAACTAGCTGTATATAGGCTACTCAATGAGATCTCTTAAACTTCATCTGGTACAGATTGCAATGGTAATTTGGGGGATATGCCTGCCATGATCAGCACTGTCTTCCAATTCATTTCCAGGTGCAATTAAAGAGAGAGTTTTTAATTTAAGAAGTCTTAAATGCCCTAAGTACCACAGAAACTGTGTCTCTACCCCCCATGTAATACTGCCGTTCTTGAAATTTTCTGAGGCGCTCAATGAGGTGACAAAGCATTTTCAGTGAGAGGTCAAGGTACCTTTGGGAGGGTAAATCAGTTCACCACTGGGTGGCACAGAAGTGTCTTGAAGCCATCTTTGTGCTTTCACCCACTGCTATGCCTTCTGTGCTATCCCTCTCAGAAGGTGAAGCACAGCATCTGCCCCACGCTAGTCTAAAACTATACATAGAGAATGTGAGGAATCAATAAATCACTGGCACCCACCACCTAATTATTCAATTCGCCATGTAGAATAGGGAAGTAAAATAGAAGCAGAAGAAAAACATACAGTAGCTGATTTTGGAGGTTACCACAGGCTAAGGAAAGACTGATCTGCCTGGGTCAGCAGAACACAGTTTTCATCCAATGCAAGTTAATACTGGCCCTCATTCATATCCTATATCAAATACCCCATCAAGCACATGCTCAAGTATAGAATATTTTTAATGATGTTATGAGAAAATAACAGGCTTTTTACTGACCAGCAGAATAAAAGTTTACCCTTTAGAGCATCTGCATATGTGTGTGTTCCTTGCCATTGTTTTTCTAACAGCAAGAGACTAAAAGTCCCCCTATAAGTGCCCTGTAGTTTTTCCATAAATAGGTCCTGTCGTAATTAAATATGTTGCTTTCCAAGGTTTGAGAAATCCATCTGGCAGAAGTATTTAGCACAATAAGATTTGTTATTGTGGGACAGAACTAAGAGCCAAGGGTTATTTTACTGCATTAGTCATCAAACAGCAGTGCCACTAATCGTCGCTCTAGAGTGGTGTCTGATCCACATGTTCAAGATTACTGGGACTTATTTGTTCGAACATTTCAGTGTTCCTGACATGTTTAAAGATCTGGAGGACGATATTTTCCCCGCATTCCCCCTCATCCCCCAATCACTTTTTGAATTGTAAAATTAGACGTTGGCTAAATGTTAGCCTGAGGTATTGAGAAAGCACAGGATCAGTAATGATTCATTTTCCTGTCTGAAGACTCTGACCCTTACCACTTCATTTACAGGAAACTGAACTTAAAAGTGATCGAACAACTCGGTTGGATCACTACATAGAAAAGATTTTTTCGTTTTAAATATCTGTTCCTTAAAAGTTTCTCTTTGTAAAACATAGTAAATCAGTAAATCCAACATAATAAATCAGATTTTTTTTTCTAGAGAGTGACATAAGCTATAAATTTAGATCTGGATCAAAATGTTCCCATAATTCATGGGTGTTCAGATCTGGTGTTTTTATTGGGGCCATAAATAGCTTAAGGGGCAGCTGATAATTTCATATCCTGATACAAACTTTTCCATAATTCAGGGGTGTTTGGATCAGGTTTTCATTCAAATCCATTTATATTTATATTTTGGTGAGTTACTGTTTGTCACTGTATATACTCATAATTATTGTAGATAAGGCATTGCAAGGTTTTAAAAATCTCCAAACTATATTTTAAAAAAACTGTTTATTGCTAGAATTTTTTTTGTAATCTGTTGGGCCAAAATTTCTTGACTTCTGCAGCGTCTGGGGAGAAAACTATCCATCAAATCACCACAGATATTACAAAAACTTGGATGGACTTAATTCTTTGGAAATGATATCTTGGCCATTATTGTAAGGACCTGGGGACTAGAACTTGGCTGGGGAGAGCTTGGGGCAGCTGATATACTAACAGTGACATGAGAAGACCTTGTAGATGCATAGCCAGGGATCATTGTGGAGAGTAGGCACCAGAGGAAGTAGCACCCAAGAGACCCGAGTGACAGTATGCTGTGGCCCTCTGATTGGCCAAGGGGTTGCCCCAGGAATTTTTCTGGGCAAACACACAGACTGTGGCCTGCTGCAATGCCAGACTTCACCTCGTCTCCTCATCTCTGGTCTCTGATTCCAGCCTGACTTTGACCCCAATTCCTGCCTCTTGATTCTAGCCCAGTAAACTGCCTCTGCTTTCCAGCCTCTGACCCCTGCCTGACTCTAACTCTCTGACCCTGACCTTTGTTTATGGGACCTGGCCGTACGATCCCTCCAACTCCATCCCAGCAACTGCCATCCCTGGTGGGCAGACCTCAGCCCAGCTGTGATGGCTAGACCAGGGTACCCATGCCCTGGTCCCTGACAATTATTGACCGAGTCAGATAGACACTTGTGTTTTGGATTCATACTCAGGCCTTGAGGGTTCAGTAAGGCTCTTGACGTAGAGTTGGGTCGATCCAGGAATTCATTCATGAAGAAACATAACCTCAAATTTCCTTGGATGCTCAATAGCAAAATGATTTTCTGTTCCTAGTGCAACAAGTTCAGAAACCTAAAACAATAGGAGACTCAGAAGGATTCTTAGAAAAGGAAACTTTTTTTAAAACAGGGAGACTTATGAAATGATGAGTCATATACAAAGGAATTTCAAAGATCTTCTGCTGAAACCCAACCCTGATGGCCCAGAATCAGTGAAAGGGAATATAAGCAGACTAACAAGCAAATCAAAATCCCTATTCTAAAAACTTTCCCATCTCTGATTCCATATAAGATACAACAATCTATTCTTTCTGAGAGCAACAACCACTTTCAACCCTGAGGAAGGCCATCTGCTTGAAATATAAATTTTTTCTTGGAGAAGTCTGGGTTGAAGTGCACTGGATCATTCATGACAAAGTCTCTTTCAACATTTTAAAGACTGCATCACAATTGTCTGACCACTGCACTTTCTGTGGTTTCTCATCTCTTTTCAATGCTATAAGGGGGACTGTGATGGTGGCAAAGTTAGGCACAAAGCCTCTGTAGTATTCAGTCAATCCTAAACATTGCCTAACTTTCATTTTAGTCGTGTGTATCAAGTAGTTGATCAAAACCTGCCCCTTGTCCACAGGTTGGAATATGCACCCACTTCCCACTGTATATCCCAGGTAAGTGGTTTTGTTACTTCCATATTTGCAGTTTCCTAGGTTGGCAGTCCATATCAACTGTAATACTGAAGTAACATGGTGGAAACAGCTGTTCCAATTTGGGCTATATATGACTATTGTTGAAATAAGCTGTGGCATATCGCCCATGTGGAAGGAGTACCTGACCCATTCATTTCTAAAAGGTGGACACTGCCCCATACAGCCCAAATAGCATCCTTAGAACATGATACAGTCCACAGGGCATAGCAAACATAGTCTTTTCCCTGGATCCAGAGTTAAGGGGATCTGCCAATATCCTTTTGTATGGTCAATGGTAGATAGGTACCTGACTGCCCCAAGATGCTCCAGGAGCTCATCCACCCTGAGCAGATGACATGCATCAAACTTGAAAATCGCACTGACCTTGTGAAAGTCAATGCAAAACCTCATCATGTTGTCAGGCTTTGAACAAGGACTATGAGATTTTGCCACTCACTGTGGGACTCCTCCACTACTCCCATGTCTAGCATAGTTTGGCGTTTCATCTTGACAGTGTCCCATATCCTTTTGAGTAAAAGCTGTGGACTCTCTCTCACCACCACACGGAGTCCAAACCCAGAGAGATGGTATGTTAGCTGAGTACAGCCGGGAAGGGTGGAGAACACCCAAGGGAATGCCTGTATCAACTGATCCATCTGGTCTTTTGTTCATCCTTTAGTGTCTTTCGCAACTTGACGATGCTTGCCATTTCTGTCATTGGAATCTTGGGATCTAGTTTGGCATCAGTGGCAAGAGGAGTGATAAAGAAGGCTTCTCTGTCACACTAGGTCTTCAGTGAGTTTATGTGATAGAGTCGGGTGTCCTTTCTTTTCCCCAGATGTCACACCTCAGAATCCAAGGGGCCTGCCTGTCTCAGCAACTGAAAAAGCCCCTACCATTGGATCAATAAACTTAGACTCTGAGCTCAGCAACAGTAGAAGAACCTGGTTACCTCAAAGAGGAAAAGGCCAACAGTACCGTCTTACTTCAGGGCTATCTGCATAGTGGTTTTCCAGGGGTTCTTCTATCTGAGTAGCTGAACTGGGCTCACTCTGTCAGGCTTACCCTGGAAATTCACTGCATTCCCTGTAGGGTTTGGGGGAGATCTCCAGGATGAGAATTCCCCGTGCACCTTCAGGAGTCACTCCAGCCATTTTCTGCTCAGAGTGATCTCTCTCCTCCACTGACTGCAGTTTCCTCTTTTTTAAAGGCCTCCTCCCTATCATACATGATTGACAGGGCTAGTTCCACACACAGAGCCTCCCTGGCGCCTTTCTCATCAGCTTTAGATCTATACAGCCCGTCACAGAGTGACAATAATTAGTTGGTTATTATCCAGACCTTGGTCCTAGTAATCAGTTAAGATTCTAATGGATTACCCATTGAAATTGACAGAAGGAAGGAAAAGGAAAAAAATCAAATTCCTTGACCATATGTTCAATTTGTTTCTACTAATATTCATTCTTGGTAGATTTCATTCTGATCAGGGAGGCACTTCAAGCCGCTGTGTTTTCAGAATTAATTATTGTGTTGTCATCAAACTGCTTCAAAACATCAACTGAGTTTGACTCTTGGTTTTGATAGAGTATTTACTAGAGACTAGACTGGTTTAGCTGACAAAAATATGATTGATAACTCTTCTTCTTGTACTGCCATAGAAACATATACAGTATGGCTCTGTCCCAGCTTCTGAGGTTAAGAACTTAAAGTGCAGTTCTACTCTGGAAAGAAACTCTGTAAGAACACATCACAGAGTTGCATCTTTATTGACTCTCAACCATGCAACATCAAATTTGCTCACTTTAAAGTAAAAAAGATACTAGTTTCCAGTGTCAAAACTCAGCCTGGCACTGAAAGTCAAGCTGACCTTGTTCCTGCTCATAAATCATCTCCAGTACACCTCAAATGCACATTAACAATGCTTGTAATGTATCTCATTGGATTCAAGTTATTGGTGCTGATCATGGGTGGCAGGTATAATAGGCAAGAGGAGGTGTTGCCTCCCCTAGCACGGCCGTCACTGCCGCCCGACACATGGGCCGTGGCGACCTCTGCTCCCACCTGTCCCAATTTTTCACACTTGCTGTCTGGTCACCCTAAGCAGGGGTGGAGTGTGGGCAGGGCTGTGGGCGGAAGAGGCAGGACAAGGAGCTCGCCTCCCCTGGGGAAGTTTTACTCACCACCCATGGTGATGATATATGTGCCAGTAAGAACACAGCTTGCCTTTCAGATCTCAGGGTGCGTGTGAGGGTTGGATAATCATTCAGACTTTCAAGAGCAGAAGTGAACTGAACATCCAAATCTTTTGAAGTTCACCTATCTCAAAAAGTGAGTTGCCTGTTTCCTTGTATTGGGCTTCAGGTTAATTAATGCTTTTGAGAATTTGTCCAACAAAGCAAGGTTGTGCATTGTGAGGAGATGATATTTTGTAGATTCTGAAATTTATTTTGAGACACTTTTATGGTTTGCAAGAAAGGCTTAAAAGACCAGGGATCACTGCATGAAAATCAGAAGCTATGGGGATGCCACACTAGCAACAGGTTTTTTTAAAATTCTTTCATTTTCAGGAATAGGACAAAAGTGGAAGGAGTGAAGTCATAGGACTCCAAGATTTAAAGTTCACAGCCAGTTTAGATTTGTTAGTAAAATGCATACAAATTATAGATCTTACATTAAATGATTTCTACAAGACATCTGACTTTTATGTTCGTTTTGAGCCTCAATAGTCATTTTTAAGATTCTAAATTTGATTATAATTTAATACAGAAACATTTGAGGAAAGGAAGCTTTGTTTAGCTCCTACCATGCAGGCATGGGAATCAATAGATCCAGCTTCTAGTCCCAGCTCTGCAACAGATTTCCTCTACAAGTTTGGTCAACTCACTTAAAATCTGTGCTTCTGTTTGTCCATCTATAAAATGGGGATAATACTCAACGGTACCTGCCTCACAAAGGTTTTGTAAGGCTTAATTCATTAATATTTGCAAAATGATTTGAGATCTTTGAAAGGAATTTAATCCTGAAAGCATAAAATATTATTTATTTCATGCTTTAATACAAATAAATATGAAAGTACTCTTTCTCTCTGGCTTGTCTAATGTCATCTATTAATACAATGTCTAGGTACCAACTACAAAACTAAGAGTCACTGTTAAATTGTCTGTAACACACTGCAATATTTACTGCTCCAAGATTCAGCTGCTACTACTTAGAGGTCTTTTCCTTCTCCTTTTCTGCATCATAGTTAGGGCCATACCAAATTCACAGCCCATTTTGTTCAATTTCATGGTCATAGGATTTTAAAATTCATAAATTTAATGATTTCAGCTATTTAAATCTGAAATTTCACGGTGGTATAATTGAAGGGATCCTGACCCAAAAAGGAGTTGTGGGGGGTTTGCAAGATTATTGTGTGGGGGGTGCAGTAATGCTACCCTTACTTCCCCACTGCTGCAAGCAGCAGCGCTGCCTTCAGAGCTGGGCAGCTGGAGAGCAGTGGCTGCTGGTGGGAGCCCAGCTCTGAAGACAGAGCTGTCGCCAGCAGCAGTGAAAAAGTAAGGATGGCATGGTATGGTATTACCACCCTTACTTCTGTGCTGCTGCTGGTGGGGTACTGTCTTCAGAACCGAGTGCCTGGCCAACAGCTGCCACTCTCTGGGTGCCCAGCTCTGAAGGCAGCGCAGAAGTAAGGGTAGCAATACCAGTACCCTCCTAAAATAACCTTGTTACCGCCCTGCAACTCCCTTTTAGGCCAGGACCCCCATTTGAGAACTGCTGTTCTCTCCTGTGAAATCTGTATAATATAAGGTAAAAGCACACAAAAGACCAAATTTTATGTGGGGAGACCAGATTTCACGGTTCATGATGCATTTTTCATGGCTGTGAATTTGGTAGGGCCCTAATCGTAGTCTGTCCATGAGAACCAAAGAAAGGCTTTTCAGAAGAGGCAAGTTATGCACTGTGTTCTGAGAATAGTGAGGGTTGGATCTATTTTGATCTCTAGTGCTAATGTGCTCTCCTCTGAGAACATAGTGCCCCTGCTCCGAAGATTTTCACCCAGTGCTTTGTCAGCAACAACTTTCCTCATAGGCACAGCTGTCCTGGATAGAGAATGAGTCTCTTAGGCAGCCAGGCCTTAGCCTTTTAAGGACCTTGAAAGTTAGACACAGAGCTTTGATGTTCTGACATGAACTGGATGGTCTTTCTTGCTTACGAGGCAGGCTGGTGCCAAGTAGGAGTTTCTGTTCATTCCCAGGAGGAGTGACAGTAATCTAACCTGATGGTAACAGAGATATGGGTCACAGTGGCTAGGTCCTCACCCAGGAAGAACAGGTGCTATATAGGGCTGCCAGTCATCAGGTTTTCAAACGGAACACCTGGTCAAAAAGGGATCCTGGCGGTTCTGATCAGCACCGCTGACTGGGCCCTTAAAAATCCAGTCGGTGTCACAGTTGGGCTAAGGCAGGCTCCCTGACTCCGCGCTGCTCCCAGAAGCAGCAGCATGCCCGGCCCCTAGGCACAGGGTCGATCAGGGAAGCTCTGCATGCTGCCCCAAGGCATGGGCAAACGGGGCGAAAGCCCATGGCGCCATTATAAACAGGGTGCCTCCAGAGCAGGGGTGCCCCTCTGTGCAGCCCCTCATGTGCCCCTCATGTGCAGCCCCACGACTCCTGCCTGCTGCCTTGGAGCCGTCTCTGGCCAGCTGCTCTTGGGAGCTTCCTGTCTGCTGTAAGGAGGCGGGGGGGAGTGGGGGCACTGATGTCAGGGTGTCCCCTGCCCCCCCCATACCCCATCACCTCAGAGCGAGAGGGTGGGGACAGGGCTCACCAAGCTGCTGGCGGCGGCTGCTGCTGTGTCTGAAAGAGTTACCACCAGCAGCCTGCTGCTGGCAGTGGTGTTGCCTTCAGAGCTGGGTGCCCGGCCAGCACCCACCAGTATCAGGCTGCCCTGCCAGTGCCTAATTTGTGCCAGGGCTGAGCTCTGGCATCTCTTTCAATACAAACTAAACACTGGGGGAGACAGCGGGTCCCAGAGGTGATGAGGGGGTGGAATCCCACGGAGCCTGTGGGGGCCAGGAGTGATGGGGGAGTACCAAAATACAAGTTCACCCAGGGTGCCATTTTCCCTAAGGCCGGCCCTGCCCCCAGTGCCGCCTCCACAGCTCCCAATGAGCTGGGAACCACAGCCAATGGGAGCTGTGGGGACAGCACCTATGGGCATGGGCAGAACACAGAGCCCCCTGATCCCTCCAGCTAGGGGCCAGACATGCTGGCCGCTTCCAGAAGCAGCGCGGAGCCAGGGCAGGCAGGGAGCATGCCTTAGCCCCACTGCGCCACCAATCGTAGTAAGTGCTGCTTGGCCGGAGCCTGCACCCCGAACCTCCTTCCCCAGATCAGAACCCCCTCTGCACCCCAACTCCCTCCCAAACCCCACACCCCAACCCTCTGCCCAGGGCCAACTCCAGCTTTTTTGCCGCCCCAAGAGGCGGGAAAAAAAAAGAAGAACCACCGATTGAGCTGCCACTGAAGCAGAAGGGAGGGAATTTGGGACCCGCCGCCAAAGACGCGGATGCGCCGCCCCTTTCTATTTGCCGCCCCAGGCACCTGCTTTCTTGGCTGGTGCCTGGAGCCGGCCCTGCCTCTGCCCCAGGTCAGAACTCCCTCCTGCACCCTAACTCCATCCCAGAGCCTGCACCCCCTCCCACTCTCCAAACCCCTTGGCCCCAGCCTGGAGCCCCCCTCCTGCACCCCAAATCCCTCATCCCTGGCCCCACCCCAGAGCCCAGACCCCCAGATGGAGGCTGCACCTGCTCTCACACCCTTGCCCCATCCCTGAGCCCCCTCCCGCACTCTGAACCCATTGGCCCCCCCGCTCCCCAAATTCTTCATCCCTGGCCTGACCCCAGAGCCCACACCTCCAGCCAGAGCCTGCACCTCCCTCCTATACCTCTGCCCCAGCCCTGAGGCTGCTCCAGCACTCCAAATTCCTTGGTCCCAGCTCGGACCCCACACCCACAACTGAAGCCCTCACCCCCCACATCCCAACCACCTACCCCAGCCCGGAGCCCCCTCCCGCGCCCTGAGCCCCATATTTCTGGCCCCACGCTGGGCCCCACACACCCAGATGGAGCTCTCACCCCCACCGTACCCCAACCCCCTGCCATAGCCCAGTAAAAGTGAGTGAGAGCGCGTGATGGGGGGGGTGGGGCTGGAGTGAGTGAGGCGTGGCCTTAGAGAAGGGGTGGGGCAGGGGCAGGGCTGCAGGGAAGGGAGCTGGGCACAGGTGTTCAGTTTTGTGCAATTAGAAAGTTGGTAACCCTAGTGCTATATCTCCTACCTGGAAAAGGCTTTTCTTGCACCTACGTGTTGACTGATAGGTGCATGTCAAAGGGGAGTCAGGTTCTGGCTAGCCCCTCAAAGCAGTTCCCTCTTCTTGCCAGCATCAACTCTGTCTTATAGGAAAGCCAAAGCTTTCCTGCAGCTTTATATAAAATACAGTATTAGTGTTCTGACCATCTTGTAACTTAGGTCTCTAGTACAATAATTTGTTCCTTTTTACTGCATTTTGGCTCCAAACATTGACTTCAATGCGATTCCTCACAGGCTTAAAGTTAATCACTTACTTAAGTGCTTTGTTGGGCCAGAGTGCTCAGCACCTTGCAGGATCAGGCCTAACTGATATATTGGAAGCAAAACTGTGTGTAGACAAAAAAAGCTCTATCTTCAAAGGACGTAATATAAATAATATTCTTCATCTCCCTGATTATCTGAGTGGTGGTGGAGGACCCTTAACATCAACATTTATTTGCTGCTATTTCCTATTAGCACTTTAATATTCTTCTCATGTAATTTGCTAGGTGAATTTCTCTGCTGTCTATTTATAAAATGCACTCTTTTAATTAGTTTTTACCTACCACATCTACTCTTCCACTTCAGTGGCTGCCTTTCTGTCTCCTCTGTGTCTGGCGTGTCTGCACAGATGCTACTGGCAGGGCTCACTGCTTTGCAATATAAAGTTATTTTCTTTGCAATCCATGCCAGCATAAATATGCTGAAGTTGAAGTGATTAGATCAATGTTCCCATTTAGCTGAATGATAAGAAACTGTTTTGCTGAGTAATTGCATTTCTATTTTCAAACAGTTTGCTTTTTTTTAAAAAAAAATCAGATTCAGATAAATTTGTAACAAGCAAAAGTTAAAAAAGCCAGTTTATTCTTTCTGACAGCTGTCAAATTTTTAAGATTATTGTCAGCATGGTTATGTTTTTAAATTCTACCCGACACTGGCCATTAGAGGGCTGTTACAAATTGTTTCTAAGTGCCACCAATATAGAGAAACTGTGCATGACAAGTGCATGCATTATCGGTGTGCTTTTTTTAAAACCTAAGCTATTTCCTTGTTGCCCTCAAGAGGGGAAGGTATCATTTAGCAACGGTTGCAGCTTTTGGGAATGATTGTGTCCTGTGTGGGAGACCATTTTGTGATGATACTAAGCATGCATCTTACAAAGCATTTAAAGTGGTTTTTAGCATTAAGCTTTATTGTGATCCCAAGAAGCAATCTGACTAATAAAAATCTTTAGAATATTTTTGGGTTTCAATCCAGCACTCAGTGAACAGGGTTACATATTACAACCGCAGTAAAAATCACCATGGTTGGTACCCTTTATGTAGTCTTGGCAGAGTGGCCAAGGACCGAATGGACCCTGGAGAATAGGAGAAGCTCTCACCCACAAAGAAGGTTTCTTCATGTTAGGGATAAAGTATGTTGGCAGAGCAGTGGGAGGAAGCTTGCCCTGCCATTTGCCCCAAATAGTATTTGTCCTGTGTTTATACAGAAAATCCAGTCACCAAAGCTGATAATACATCCCCTTTTGTGAACACTAAAGGGGAAATTTTCAAAGGTAGTTAAGGTGTCCAATTCCCATTGAAAGTCAATCAGAATGTGGTGCTCAAATCCAATTGTGCTTTTGAAAACCTACCCCTACATTCAAAGGGGGGGGAAATTGAACATCACAATAAATAATTGATTACACATTGTTGCATTGTGAAACTTACCAAAATTGTCTCCTGGAACAAGGGAGTATGAAACCATTTAAGTCAGCCGTCTCTGCAGTGATGATGGCTATATTTTCTACTGTTCTTTATTATTAGAAAGAGTTACCTAATTGAGTACTGTTTCTATAAGGCACAGCAGGAAAGTAAAGTAAATGGATATTCTTTTGCTGAGGATAAGTGTAAGGGTAAGAGAATGATTTGTGGAAATGAACCTCCTACATCTAGGAAGCAGCTCATCAAGAGGGATGGCTGGGTGTCTCTCTCTATCAGCAATTGGCTGCAAGGACACATAGGGAGCAAAGGGACTGAAAGGAAAGCAATTGCTCATACTCTTCCTGCTGTGCTGCATGGACCCTGGATGATCACAGCCCGTGCTGTTGTATGTTGCTCAGCCAATGCCACACCTTTAAGCCTCATCTTCCCTGAAGCAGAGTGCAGAGAAGTGGGAGGAGAGAGAAGCAAGGAATTGTATTACCACCCACCAGCATCTATCTAGCCCTCAACCCGCAAGCCATTACCATGCCATCTGGCAGCTACCATAGCTTTCACAGGTTCCATAACCAACACTTTGCTAACTCAGCCACACAAACCCCATTCACAAGAGGGATACCCAGACCCCGCTCAATTCCAGAATACTCTGCTGGCTTGACAGGCCGTATAAGTGTTGTCAAAGAGTGAGGCAGCCAGACCCATCATGTTCTCTGTTGCAATACTCCTAGGCTAGGGTTTCACACTAGTTTTATCCCATGTAATTTGTCATCATCCCCACCACCACCACAGCAAGAGCACAGCCACACCTTCCACGAAGCCTACCCAGCACCCTCCCAAACACCAACCTAACCGCTCCTCCCAGCAGGATTTGTCCCAAGCCATTCTCATCCCTCCCTCCACCACTAACTCCCTTTGGTCTATGCTAGCAATTAAGAACCTACCACTGTATCAACACTCAATTACACATTGAAAATATATTTCTAAATCTATTCTTTGTTAGTGGGTTTTTTAAAAAAAACTCATCACCTGGAAAAATGCTGCCTTGCCCTGTGGAAATGTGTGGTTGAAGAGCTGTTGGTTGTTTTTATTTAAGCTGGTGCTTCAGCATACACACTGGTAAGAAAACTGGCATTATCACAGATCTCATTCACACAGTGGGAGGGAGAGTCTCCACTGACGAACTCCACTCCCTTTGCAATCATCAAGAGCAGTCATTTTCTACTTTCGTTCATGTTATACGCACCTAATGGTGACCTTTCAAGTACATCTTTTTAAGAAATTTGGGAAATGAGGATGATACCTAGTGAATCAAGAAATAAAATCTTTCCCTTGCTGTAAATGAAATGCAAGAAAACACAAATTACAGATTGCTAAATATAAATGATATTTCATTCAGTTGTGCCATGAAAATCAAATTAGCCTCTGAAAAAATAGCTTATTAATTTCCTCTCTTTATGGAGGAGGATTCCCACAAGAATCTGGAACAAAAATAATCTTCTATAAATAATGGAAAAGAGCCTCCAGTGATAGTAAAGCGTGCATAGTTTAAGATTAGAGTTTACCAATTAACACAGGATTCATGTCTTTTACTTTTAAATAATGTTTTGTCAAAGCACAGATTCTACTATGATTGATGACAGGGGGAGATGGGATGGATAGCTCAGTGGTTTGAGCACTGGCCTGCTAAACCCAGGGTTGTGAGTTCAATCCTTGAGGGGGCCATTTAGGGATCTGGGGCAAAAATTGGGGATTGGTCCTGCTTTGAGCAGGGGGTTGGACTAGATGACCTCCTGAGGTCCCTTCCAACCCTGATATTCTATGAATCCAGGGGTCATCCTCAGTCTCCCTAGGATATACCACCAAAGGTAGTGGTAGCAGCTTCTCAGTGTTCGGAGAGGCAGGGCTCTCTGGAAGCTCAGGCAGGTCCTCAGGGCAACCGCAGTTTTCCTCAGCATCCCACTCCAGCAGTAGGAAAGAAACATCCGTCTCCCTCAGCAGCTCCCCTGCTGCTGAGCCAGCCTTTTATACTTCCTCATCCTGTCCCACCCCTCTTGGTTCCACCCACCAGGAGGCTTGCAGCGTTCCCTCCATGTCCGCCTCTGAGGGAGACCGCGGCTCCTCGCTACAGCAACATTAAGTATTTGTGTACTGCATAATTGTACTTATGGCTTAACAATACTAATAGCTATACTTATGTTTTGAGAATGCACCACTAAAATGAGTAGCTTCTCACCAGATATGCATACATGGCAAGAAAGGAATTAAAAACCTTGTGGAAAAATAAAATACATTTCTTATATTAAGACCCATATAAGACTAATAAATTATTTTCACTAGAAAGCCCTAAGCTGGTCAAACAATATTACTACCAGGGCTTGAGCTAATGGGGGTGGGGAGACTGCTCCCTTCCAGCCTGGCAACCTTTAAGTTTATGGATGGCACTGTTTCACAGCAGAAGCGGCTCCTGTCCCACAGGACTGGGCCTGGCTCCCCACCCAGGATGTTGTAAGATGGTGCATGGGGTCCCATGTAACATGTACATGGGGGTCCCATGTAACAACACCACTCATTCAAATTTGGCCCAACCTCTGCTCCACAATGACTGAAGGGTGGCAGGGCCAACCCTGAATGGGGCTGCGATGCTGTGTGCCATGGTGCAAGACCCAGAGTGGGGAGTCAGGTCTAGCCCCGCAGGACAGAAGCTGCCACAGCAAGGTGAGTGCAGGGCAGGTTTGTGCTACCACCCTGCCTCTCTGCCCAGGGCACAGCAAGGAGGAGGAGGAGGCGGCAGCCGTGGCAGCAAAAGAGGAGGCGTGCAGACCCCATCAATGACCCATCAGCATCCTCCCTCCCCACATTTGCAAAGCCTGGCTCTGCCACTGATCACAACGTTATTTTGAGGCCAACCTGTATGTGCACAGAAAAAAAGCCAAACATTTCGTGGGTTGGCAATTGAGAAAGCAAAGACAACATATGAAATTTAGTTTGGCAGCTGGTTTGGTGAAGAGTGAACGAATCCTGAAACTGTAAATCAAATTTTCGGCTGAACAATTAGATAATTTCTTTGCAGAAATACACAGCTCTCAATAAACATGCAGAACTGTGAAAATACATATCAACAGCAGAAATTTACAAAGCAATTACACTTCTACAATCAAATAAATTGCCAGGCCAAGCCAGGCCAGGCTAGCTAGCCAAAAAGTACAGAATTCATCCATCCGTGAGATGTCAAGCAATCTTTTCCATCAGAAACAGAGACATGTTTGCTTGCAAAATTTCAGTTTCCACGTACTTTACAAGGAGCATCAATTATGGCTCAGCTGTACCAAGCAGAAACATGCCCGTTCAATTTGTGTGCACACATTTTGCTACTTAATGCTGATCTTCAGATACCAACAAAAGCTATAGCCCTAAGGATTTGAAAAACATCAGCAAATATATTTAGTGGAAATGGTGATAAACAAATGTGGCATATGGGAAGATGATTGAAGTAATGTGTACTGTGTCAGTGAGGTTAAACAACATGTACCTGAATTTGTTTTTAGATTAGGTGGAGTTTGAAACATTCAGTGAAAAACCAGGAATAAGAAAGAAGGGGCATGTTGGACTGGATTGTCTTTTCTTGTTGCTAAAATTTCCTGGGTCTTATTCACATATTTTCATTGATTAATACTATTATTCAATATATTTGTCATCAAATTACTGCTCTAGAATCTAAGATTTCATTCAAAAAAATATTTCTAGCAGTCATGGTTGTGAAGGAAACTTGAAAATGTGAACCAAGTACAAATGATGCAGTGCTGTCATCCTGAGACAATAGACAGGCTAAAACAATAATGTGCAAGGCTGTGAACTGCTTCATTCATCTCTATGGGTTGTTAATCCTGAAAACTAAAGGTGAGCCCCCTTTAAAACTGTAGTTTAAAGACTTCAGCACCGTGGTGGGGCATTTCTTAAGTACTGAGAGAGAAATGACAGCTAATTAATTAACATAACTCCCTACAGCCCTTATATGTTCCTTGGAGATCTCCCATTCAACTTCTGACCAAGTATGAAGCTCTTTAACGTATGAGATTTGATATCACTGCTTAAATGTATGGTTGCCAGGCTCTTTGAGCTGATCAACATTTCTCTGTGACTCTACTCATCAGGAGATCATTTCGTTTCTTCATTGCTTTCCTTCAAATATCTCTTTTCAAGAACTCCCAAGAAATCAAAGTTAACTCTTTTCCTTGATTTGAGCTGACAACATCACTTGTTTTCTTCCTGAGCATTAAGTTTTCTTTTTCCAAGGCTATGTCTGCACTACGGACCTTACAGCAGCACAGCTGTAAGCTCTCCTGTATAGCCAGAGTTCTCTCCCATTGGCAGAAATTACATCACCCCCCAATGAGTGGTGGTAGCTATGTTGGCAGGAGAGTCAGTGAAAATTAGCTGCCAGTCTTATTTTTTCAATCCACTTTACTAAAGGTTTCCTGAGCCTGATTCTGAAACTGGCTTTACTGCTGTATAACTCAATAGATTTCAGTGTGAGTTATTCCTTATTTATAACCAGTGTAAATGTGATCAGAATCAAACTTTTTGTATATCTATGTTGTCTTTTTACTAAGATATAATTAATCACCAAAACACCCGCCTAGTACAAATTCAGATATCGCACATAGTGATTTGGATGCTAACTGTCAAACTACAGATTTGCATTCCTCCTTGTTGCTGCTCAGGTGGTTTACAGAGATTCTAAATATAGTGAATCTCCCCACAGGGAAATACCACTACTCTCCCTGAAGGCCCTCTGAGGATTCTTCTTTCCTATCTCCCCTCCCAATTTGTTGTCATATGCATTTCTCCATTTTAACCATGATGTCATCTTTAGTGTTCACACCAATAATAGAGAATGGATTATCCAGCACTATGTGGCATCACAGGAGTGAGTGCTGCAGAAGATTGTATGGCGAGAGCCATTCCTCTAACATTTTGCTTTGTTATTTGAAGAGATATTCCAAATCCTTCATAGCTATGGATAATCCTCTATCAAAGCATCACATGGTCTAGGTCAATGGATATAGACTCAACAGAGTCAAAGGGAAAAATAAAAATCATAATACTCTGCTCTTTTAAAACATTTTCCACCCGAGGATCTCAAAATACTTTACAATCACTAACGAAATTAGCCTCACAACATTCTCTCGTGGTAGATAAGTATCATTCTACAGAAGTAGAAACTGAGGCCCATAAAGATTAGTGCCAACATTTTCTAAACTGGGAGATATATAGGGTAGCACCTAAAGCTGTCCTCTGGACACAAGTGCCTAAGTTTGTCACTTGACAAAGATCACAGATGGAGTCAGTCCCTTGTTCAATTCACTAGGCTGTATGATCACCCATGCAGCTGAGCTATGAACATGATTTGCCATGGTGTATGATGACCGCTAAGTTTGATAAGTATCATGTCATCCAGTTTGATCGTTCACAGCTATGTTCAAACACAGTAACATTTTGTCATTTAGACAATTCACAGTTGAGCTTTACACTCTGAAGTTAAGCAGTGGCTCATCGGAATACCAATTCTTATTGGTAAGTTGACTTACTTATTTGAACATTCATTAACCTTCAGTGGGCCCAAATCTTATATTAAGAATAAAGGGGTCTCTGTCTCAGTGAGTGTAATGTTAATACTCAATGGAATGCTTTCTAAAAAGGCCCCAGACTGGCAAGTCTCCCAACCAGAGTCCTCTGTTTCTCCACAGCACAGGTAAAGCATGAGCAGCATCAGTGCAAGCTTCCCCACACTGCCTCAGCATTATACCCCCAACTGTTTTTTTACATAAGGATCACCTTGTGAGAATGAAAGGCTCCAGGCCCATTCAAAATGCTGACTGTTTTCTGAGACTGCCAAGAAAAAGGCCAGTTGTTAATATGGTCTTTGTAGTTATGTCTTTGATCTACACACAAGACTAAGAATTTGAGGAAACTGCTTAGACACACCTGGGTTCCAAAAAACCCATGTTTACCAGTTATACACCAACATACAAGGCCTATCTTAAAGTCGCAGCATATACACAGAGAAGGAAGATAAAAGACTTAAAATACTCTTGCTGGAAGGCTACAGTGTAATACTACTTTTATTATTAAAATGTAGACTGATAACATACATTGACCAAAAACAGAGAGGAGAAAAACAGGCTGCTTCCTAAAACACTGACACAATATACAGAGCCCCTAGCCTGCAATCAGGACCAGGAAACCCACCATAGGATTTGAAGTGACAGGTTACAATTTCACTACAGTTTTCAATACACATTTATGCATGCCTGCTCTGTTAAATTATGGTGGCTTCTGCAAAGGAAGACAGGGAGGCCCACTCTACAGGGTTCCCAAACTATTTAATGGGATGCTACCCAATTCCTGTACAGTACAGTGGTGTATCTTTCATAGAATATCAGGGTTGGAAGGGACCTCAGGAGGTCATCTAGTCCAACCCCCTGCTCAAAGCAGGACCAATCCCCAATTTTTGCCCCAGATCCCTAAATGGCCCCCTCAAGGATTGAACTCACAACCCTGGGTTTAGCAAGCCAATGCTCAAATCACTGAGCTATCCCTCCCCTGAGGTGGGAGAGTAGGAAGGAGCCAAAGGGAATCAGACTACTGTCTGGCTGTGGTGCCACCGGAAACACCGTCAGTGTGCTATGGCTAGATTCCCCGCTGACCCAGTGGCAGATCACTCTGCCATCATTAGGGCCCTGAGCTGGGACACGGTGGAGTTGGGTAGGCTCATGTCCCTCCTGCCACCCCATCCCTGGGGTGGCAGTACTCCCCCTCCTTAGGCCAAGAGGCCTGCATTTGTCTGTTGTCCACCAGAGCCAGGATGACAGACTGTGCTTGGTGCTCACCTGTGCTGGAGTCCCATAGACTGTTTGGTGCTAAAGCTCTGCCTGACTGCTGGCCAGAGACCAGACTCTTTGTGGCCCAGCCCTGCTAGAAGGCCAGGGACAATTGACTACTGCTAATTCCCCCTTTATTATGTTTGGAGAATACTCTAGCAGACCAAACTGCGAGCAGGGCTGGCCTCCCACAGAGGTGGATACAGAGGGACAGCCATGCCAGTTTAGTCACAAACATACAGCACCTCTCAGCAGAGACTCTCAAGTACTTTACAAACATTAATGGCATCTCAGTACTCCTGTTAAGTATGTGCATATTATTGTTCTCATAATTATTTTACAGCTGGATACACTGAGACACAGTGTGGCTGCAATTTGCCCAAGAGGTCATGGGGGATCACTGGCAGTACAGTTGGCAATGGGACCTGAGCGTCCCAATGCCTGACCCTTGCTCTGCTCACTACACAACATTGTAGTTCTTAACCTAGGATAATCCTGCAAAGATTCAGGCAGTGGCAAGAGACTCTCACAGAGAAGTGTCCAACAGTTTGGATGCTTATCTATATCTTATCCAAACTTTTTGTGGTTCCCCCCTTGACTACAACCTTCTAGTTAATCCCCAGGTTCTAAATTACCTCCTTCCTGCCCTATAATAAACTTTTGGTGACAAACAAATGGGTATATACAATCCGGGAACAGTCATGGGTAGCTAGTTGTACACAATATAACACACATTCCTTTTGGGATTATTGTTGTGAGTGTGAAATTGTATTTAAATGTAAATAACTCATCATAACGTCCAACAAGCAAGGCCCCTTGATGAGTGCTACTGGAGGCCAATTGAGTGATAACTCCTGTTGTTGCAAGGATAGCTGCTGCTGGCAAAAAATGGATTGCAAGAGGAATTATGCTTTCCAAGGTACTTAAAGAATTCCTAATGGAGCCATGGTCCATTACCTGCTTGAAAAACTAGAAATAGTGATGACCTTAATATATGACCTTAATATATGTACATTTAATAGCTTAATTTAAGAAACTAATTTGTTCAGTCATGTTGAATAAAATACACTTGCCTCATCAGTATCTGACTATAAAGGAGGCCTGCATAAAAAAGGGGGCATAGAGAATGGCTTCCTGCTCCTCCTTATGGTTCTGTGTTTGTACAGCTCCCAGTGCAATGGGGTCTGGGTACCATAGCTACTAGGTGCTATGGTAATACAGATAATAATAATAATTAATAGTCATAATTAATAAAGGGCTGGAAAGTTGTTTTTTTAAAAACAGAAATAAAAATTATTTTCTCCTTGTTTCTTATGCTACAGTCGAATTTATAATGTAACATATTCAGAAGCGGCTGAGTGACTTAGGAGCCTGAATCCCATTTTCAAAAGGAACTTCAGCACCGAAGTCCAAGAGCCTTTCAATGAGCCTTAAGGCCAAGATTCTCAAAGGTGTTTAGGTATCTAACTCCCATTGAAATCAGGCTCCTAAGTCACAAAGATGCTGTTGAAAATGTTACCTTTTGTCTGTCCTGGCACACTCTAGAGAGACAAGGTGAGTGAGGTAATGTCAATTATTGGACCAACTTCAGTAGATGAGAGACAAACGTTCGAGCCACACAGAGCTCTTCTTCAAGTCACTGGTGCTCTCTAGACATTTGGAGATCTAGTAAAACTGCGACATTACAAGAGTCAGGAAACTTTGCTGACTAACTAACATTTTAGAAAAAGGAGAACTATGTTATAAATTGACATCCTGTCATTTTAATTAAGCTATGTGAAAGATTCCAAAATATATCTGAGACCTCTAGCAAAACCAAGGAGGGCCAGACTTGTCATTCTTGATATTTCTAAGATCAAAATCAGGCAGGAGGGGGAAAATCTTTCAGGCCTTCACTATTATGTTTCAGAAAAGGGCAAACTTCCATTTTTATCTTTGCAGGTCATCCTTAAGGCAAATGCTTCCGGGAGAATTATTTGTGGAATCCTATTTTAAAAGTCAGGTTCCTAAATTAGGCCTCTCATTTCATCATTCAGGCACTCAGGAGTTTGGGTACCCAACAGCTGATTTAAATGCTCAAATGCAGAATTGCTTGCCCTAATTGTAAGAGGACTGTTGCCCCCTTACTAACATTCAGTGGGGGTGTTTTAGTTGCTAGCTCCCAGTACTGAAAAGGGGGAAGGGTCGATGGGGAATCAGGACCCTGAGACTGACAGCCCCCAAGAACAATGGGGAGAGGCCAATGCTCCAGGTCAGCCTGAATGACAGGGTGGCAGGCTAATCAGGGAGTCAGGAGGCCAGGGAGGTCCCGTCCTCCGTGTGAGCTGGACTTGCCTGGGTCAGTGAGAGTGGGGCCGAGCTAAGGAGAAAGCAGGGGCCCGAGCTGAGCTGGGGAGCAGAGCTGGGCCAGATCCAGAGGGACCAGAAAAGTAGTCCAGAGAGAGCAGACTCTGTCCTGGGAGCAGAGCTGCAGCCCCAGAGCCAGAGGCACAGCCCAGAGAGAGCAGACTTGCCCTGGGAGCAGAGCTGCAGCAACCAGAGCCAGAGGGGCCAGAAAAGCAGCCCAGGAAGCAGGTCAGTGCTGGGAGCAGAGTCACAGAAGCAGCCTGCGGAGCAGACCTGTCCTGGGAGCAGAGCTGTAGCAACCAGAGCCAGAGGGGCCAGAGAAGCAGCCCAGGGAGCTGGAGGCAGAGCAGCAGCAGCCATGCTGAGGCAGAGTGGCGCTGAAGCTGGGGCTGCAGCAGTCCGGAGATGGGTGCAGTGAGCAGCTGGGGAAAGCGAGGGGGACCCTGGGCAGCGGGCCCAGCACAGGGAGACACCTCAGCCAAGAGGCTCTGCAGGCCAGGCTTGGATCGTAACCCCGACAGGGCGGGGGCAACACTGGGAAGAAGGGTCCTACCACTTAAAGCCTGAGAGCATGTGGCCAGCACCAGAGCGAGTGTCCAACCCACAGCATCCCTGCAGCACAGCCAGGGCCTGAGGACGCGGCCTGGAACTTACAAGGAACAGACTGTGAACTGCCCTGACATTGCAGAGACACTGTTTGTGATGTTCCCTGCCACAGAGCGGGGTGATGTGTTTCCTTTAACCTTTCCCATTTTCCTGTATTCTTTTTAAAATTAATTGTTGATTAAATAACTTGCATTTGCTTCAAATTGTATGTAATGGTCAGTGACTCAGAGAAGTGCTCAGTACAGAGAGAGTACCCCGGGGTGGGGACACTCTAGCCACTGTCCTAGGTGACCACAGCAGGGTTGGGGGTCGAGCCCCCACAAGAATCCTGGGCCCAGCCTTGTAGGGGTTACGAGGACTCTGCCAGACAGGAGAGTGGAAGGAGAGTCCTCAAGGGCAGGGAGGCCACTGGGAAAAGGAAGTGGGAGCGAGGACTCAGATCCTTTCTCTAACCCACTTCACCGGGGTAGTACAGAAGCCAGGAAAATTCCCCACAATAGCGGGACTATTCCCCCGCTTACATAATTTAGGGACTTATGTCTACTGTATGGTGCTACATAAATACAATTGTTCTTCATAATGTCATTCTCCCCAAAGATCACAAATGGCATAATAATGCTGGTGCTGTGGGGATTCTGCATAATGATTTAGTCAAATGTGGAATTCCTAATTCTGAATCCTTCCCACACTATATATAGATCAAGAAAATTCCACCATAACTGAGGAAAAAATCTGTAAAGAAGGAGAAAAAACATATTTGAACAATCAACACTAGCCCCATTGACTCAAAAGGAGAAGTGTTTCATATAAGCAATAATATGCCTGCCTTTTGGATATGTTTTTTGTTTTGTTTCTAATCTTGGCTGCACAAGAAAAAATGACTAATATTTGGCCATGCCTCTTGCACTGAAGGTAATGGCAGAAACTACAGTTACAGTACAATCTCTTTCTGTTATGTCTTTTGGATGTAATTGGCTAGGATTGTTCCTGGAGTCAGTCCACACCACCTTTAACCCTACTCAAAGGGATGACAATTTTTTCCCAATTCTGTGTTTAAAGACTGCCAATTTTTCATGTTAAGATATATATACAGAACTAGTTAAAAATAACAGCACAAGTCCCTATTCAGCAAATTACATAAGCATGTACCTAGGTCCCATTTAAGAAAATGCGTCTTAAGCAGGTGTCTAAAGTTAAACATGTGTTTAAGTGCTTTGTTGAATCACAGCTATACTGCAGAAGGTGCTTTATGTTGATTCATAATTCCAGTTGACATCTGAAAAGTGCAGTGCTTTCTGACAGATTCTGAGTGTCCCCAAATGAAAGTAACAATGCATTTTTGTGGAGGGGGGTATGTGACCAAATGCATCCCTGTATTCACATCCTAAACACCACTGTAATAATCTTTGTACAAAGTATGCCCTGTGAGGCATCATTTGAAAACTATTAGCTTGCTGATCAATACTATCATGGTAAAATGTGTGTAGCAATATTTTACATAAAGTTACAAATATAAGATGAAGTTATGACTGAAATGTGTTTACCAGAGAAGTCTAGGGAGTGTGTAAACGGGTTTCTCAAAGACAAAGGACAAACTGACACCTCTAGCCAGATGTTATCAAAGTGGCAATCACTGATCAAGTGGCCACACAAACAGCAATATGGAATATCCTCACAACTGGAAGGAACTTTATCGAGGGGTAACCCTCAGGAAAATTCATATCAAAGGGTGACTGGAATTAAAAAGAGAGTGGCAAAAACACCCAGGTATTCTTTCTCTCTATCTGTCTCTTTCATCTGAGAAAACAAAGGACCCAGCCTTTGGACTTTGGGAGGGGTTCTGACCTGAGAATTTGGTCAGCCCTGTTGCTGGGAACATATGGGAAGGATTTTACCTTGAAAGAAGTCTAGTTTAAGTCTTAGTTACTAGAAAGTGTTTTATCTTTATTTTTCTCATAATCATTTCTGACTTTAGTGCCTTATACTTGTACTCACTTAAAATCTCTCCCTTTGTGGTTAAATAAACTTGTTTTATTCTTTAATCAAACTAATCCAGTGTTGGGTTTGTGTTTGGTAACTCCAGTTAAAGTAGCAAATTGTTGTACACTGACCCTTTACAGAGGCAACAGATCTCTAATATCTGAACTATCCAGGAAAGGTTTGGGCAGTGCAAAACAGATGTTTTTGGGGAAAGTTCTGGACTGGAAGTGTTTTGGGGGTCATCCTGCAAGTAGAAACTATGGCTGCTAGAAGCCAGTATGACCGGTAAGTTGCTGACAGATTGTGAGAGGCCCAGATTAGGAGTTATACCAGCAAGGCATTGCGAGACACCCAAGGTTACAGGGCAGCTGGTGACACAACCTCTCACTGGTCTGGATTGCAACCAGGAATGGGGTAGGGAGAAATTATATTTTATTTATTTATTCTGACTCTGAATTGCCCGTTTCACATATTCAAAAACCATGAGTCAAGCCCAAAAAATTCATGAGAATTCAATGCTTTAGAGATTCTTTGTATCTTTTGGCTTTTGAGCCATTTCACACATAGAGGGGAACATGGAATAGGTCACTGAGGTAAGAGCAGGAGCATTGAGACTTGAATGGGTGTTGAGCTTCAATTGTCATCAGAGTGGAAAGATTAGGAAGAATGAGATAAAAGACAAGTCTGAGATCTAGCCTATAGTGAAAGGTTTGTATGACTTAGAAAGTGAGGACAGGAAGTTGAAACTTGACACAGCACACAGTGGAACAGAGCTTAATTTGTGCCGGAGCTCAGTGCCATCACCTCTTTTCATGCCAGGGCACGGACCCAGCTCCTTTTCTGTTATGGCATCCTCGTGAATCATACATGCAAGTTCACACCAGCAGGGGGCAGAGCCGCATGCTCTGCAAAATGGCATCCTCCATGCGGCGCTCTCTGCTTGAGGCCTGGCACCTCTTTCTTTAAAAATTAAGCACTGCAGTTGAATGATTAAAAGAGGGCAAGGACCTGGCAATGATGATGTCACAATGTAATGTCATATTTTTCAGCTGGTATATTCAAAGAGGTCTGAGGGAATTTGTGGCCCAACACCCATGGATTGGCTCATTTGAAAATCCCAGTTTACACTGCGACATAACTGAAACACCCGCCTTGCAGAAACCACACTCCAGCAATGGAGAATAGATGGCAGGAGACAGGTGGCCACATGGGGAAGCAGATGGCTTTTTCTTTTCTCCCTGCTTTCCAGTGATACTCTTTGTAGTGGTGGCACAACTAGATGATGCTGTAACACAAATATCATATTGTGATGTGTTTTAACCTCATATGACTGCCAAATTCAGATCTATGTTTGGCTTCAATTTGCAAATGTAACGTGCTTGTTGGGATGGGATTTTCTGTTCCAAACCATTTGTTCACTTCTGATCTACATTTTCTTCATTCTGTTTCTGTTATTTATTGCTAGATGGCTCACTAACCCAGTAGATACAGTAATTTCTCTTTGAATATATCCTATTACTCATCTGTGTCTTTCCAACTCATTATTAAACACGTCCTCTCTTCTTCCACACAATTCCTCTCTTCAATTTAATGTCCGTGGTTTTACTTTTTTTATTCCCCAATTAATTCCCATTTCAGACCATCTTAGATTAACATCACAATTGTTTACATTTCCCCAGTGTTTACATTTTCAGCTTAGTCCTGTATCTGATACACAAATTGTTTCTTTCCATTGAAATGTGTACCAATTAGTGATTGGATAATTTAAATTCTTTAATGTAAGTCTGACCTTTTTCTCTCCTTGCAGTAGTCTCTTCCACCTGCTGTTCCCTGATCGAGTTGTTTGTTACCAGTGTGATACAGCATGGCCAGAAGGTAGCAGGAGAGTGATATAGGAGAGATATCCAGGGGAATGAGTTGGGGCAGAGAGCAGTTTGAAGGAGTTGGGGCAGAGTGCAGTTTGGAGGAGTTAAAGTAGAGAAGAGTTTGAGAAGTGCCGTGGCTGGCTAGAAGACCAAGAACCTAGGTAAAGAGACACCCGGCTTGTGTAGAGAGAGAGGGCAGGAAGTCCCACAAGCTGAAGAGCAGGAGAGGGAAGTGACCCAGGGAAGGAAGCACTAGTTCAAGTGGTTTACCACTATCCCTAGGGCCCCTGGGCTGGGACCCGGAGTAGATGGCGGGCCCGGGTCTCTCCCTCTCCACTGCCCTTCTCTGGGTTACTAGTGGGACAGTAGATACCCTAGTTCAGGGGCAGGAAACTGTGTCCTGAACCTCCCCCCTCCACCCCTCCCCGAAGAGGAAGCATGGGACCCATCATAATCGTACTGGCAATTTGCCACAACAGATAGCAAATCTAGCTACCACTTTATACTCCTTTACTCTCTTAATTTCTCTAGTTTGAGGCCATGATACTCCACATTTATTTATTTTTGTCATCTCCCACTTCTGGACTCTCCCTTGTAAAAATTATTCCTCTTCTCCACCCTTCCTAATGTATCCTTATAGAAAGACAAACTAAATGTTTGACTCTAGCTGCACTGAGATTGGCTTCCCTGACAGGTTTTGGTTAGGTCCACAATAGTTGCCATGCATGTGTTTCTGCTGCTTCATGCATTGGTACATAGGCACATTAGAATTAGAAGTTCCCCCCAAGTATATTTGTTACTTGGGTTTGGCTTTTTTTTTCTCTTCTCATTAGTCCTCCTGCTGTTAGTTATTTTATTCTTAAGCACTCTTTTCTCTCTGCCTTCCTGTATGTTTCAGAGTAAATGTTGCCTCGTGGTAAAAGCATAAGATTGAGACCCAGAATTTCTGGCTCCTATTCCCAGCTCTGTGACTAACTCATTTTGTAACCTTGATGAAGTAATTATTATTATTTGTATTACCACATAGTTGCCCTGGTCAAAGACTAGCACCCCATTGTGTTGGGTGCTGCGCAAACAGAACAAAAAGAGAGTCCCTATTCCAAAGACTTTATAATCTAGATAAAAGACAAGAGGCAACAGGCTATTGGGCAGGGAATACACTGAAACAATAAGACAATCCTGGTCAATGTGACAGACAGTGGTCTCAGAACACTAGCGGCCTGACCATTGTCAAAATTTTTGTAGGCATCGTTGAAAATTAGAGCTTTTGAGGGGAGATTTGAAGTCGGATAATGAGTTAGTTTTGCAGTTGTTCACAGGTTGCTCCTCCCAAGCATTAGTTACAGCATGGGGAAAAGTACAAAGTTGCTGTTTGAAAATTTAAAAAGTGGGCAATGGAGGCTGGCATCGTGAGCTGATCAAAAGTGGAGTTAATAAGTCAATAGTGAATGAGAGACAATAGGTATGGTGGGGATAGGCCATGAAAGTGAAGACAAGTATGTATATGTATAACCCTATCTGGAGCTGATTGTTCCTGACCAATTACTCTAAGCCTCTAGGGGACTTTCCCCTGGACTACAGCAGCAATGGCTACAGAGGCTCAGGAATCATAGAATCATAGAATATCAGGGTTGGAAGGGACCCCTGAAGGTCATCTAGTCCAACCCCCTGCTCGAAGCAGGACCAATTCCCAGTTAAATCATCCCAGCCAGGGCTTTGTCAAGCCTGACCTTAAAAACCTCTAAGGAAGGAGATTCTACCACCTCCCTAGGTAACGCATTCCAGTGTTTCACCACCCTCTTAGTGAAAAAGTTTTTCCTAATATCCAATCTAAACCTCCCCCACTGCAACTTGAGACCATTACTCCTCGTTCTGTCATCTGCTACCATTGAGAACAGTCTAGAGCCATCCTCTTTGGAACCCCCTTTCAGGTAGTTGAAAGCAGCTATCAAATCCCCCCTCATTCTTCTCTTCTGCAGGCTAAACAATCCCAGCTCCCTCAGCCTCTCCTCATAACTCATGTGTTCTAGACCCCTAATCATTTTTGTTGCCCTTCGCTGGACTCTCTCCAATTTGTCCACATCCTTCTTGTAGTGTGGGGCCCAAAACTGGACACAGTACTCCAGATGAGGCCTCACCAATGTTGAATAGAGGGGAACGATCACGTCCCTCGATCTGCTCGCTATGCCCCTACTTATACATCCCAAAAATGCCATTGGCCTTCTTGGCAACAAGGGCACACTGCTGACTCATATCCAGCTTCTCGTCCACTGTCACCCCTAGGTCCTTTTCCGCAGAACTGCTGCCGAGCCATTCGGTCCCTAGTCTGTAGCGGTGCATGGGATTCTTCCATCCTAAGTGCAGGACCCTGCACTTATCCTTATTGAACCTCATCAGATTTCTTTTGGCCCAATCCTCCAATTTGTCTAGGTCCTTCTGTATCCTATCCCTCCCCTCCAGCATATCTACCACTCCTCCCAGTTTAGTATCATCCGCAAATTTGCTGAGAGTGCAATCCACACCATCCTCCAGATCATTTATGAAGATATTGAACAAAACCGGCCCCAGGACCGACCCTTGGGGCACTCCACTTGATACCGGCTGCCAACTAGACATGGAGCCATTGATCACTACCCGTTGAGCCCGACAATCTAGCCAGCTTTCTACCCACCTTATAGTGCATTCATCCAGCCCATACTTCCTTAACTTGCTGACAAGAATACTGTGGGAGACCGTGTCAAAAGCTTTGCTAAAGTCAAGAAACAATACATCCACTGCTTTCCCTTCATCCACAGAACCAGTAATCTCATCATAAAAGGCGATTAGATTAGTCAGGCATGACCTTCCCTTGGTGAATCCATGCTGGCTGTTCCTGATCACTTTCCTCTCATGCAAGTGCATGAGGATTGATTCTTTGAGGACCTGCTCCATGATTTTTCCAGGGACTGAGGTGAGGCTGACTGGCCTGTAGTTCCCAGGATCCTCCTTCTTCCCTGTTTCCAAGATTGCCTAAAGACCAGAGTGGAGATAGAACAAGCTGTAAGTTACTACCAGAACCAATCATAAACCCGAATTCAGAGATTAAAGGTTTGGTTTTATTTTCACTTTTGGCTGTCATTGCTGTGAACCAGAGAGACAAGTATCAGAGCCTGGGAAATCCCAGTTAAACTACCATTCCTACCCAAAGTGAAACTGTGGTTAATGGGTCACTGAAAAATGTCAGCCCAAAAGAGACCAGCAACCCACAAGGCGGAGGAGTGATTCCAAGTCAGCCAAGAGCCAGCCAAATTTCCACTGGACTCCAGACTGGGGAGCCTCTGGATGATTACGGGTGAAGACTGTATAACAAATCCCATGTCTGTTTATTTTGTATTGAGTTCTAAGCTGTCCAAGGATTACAGCACTGCATTATCCAGTAAAGAGCTGATTCTCAATTACTATCTGCCTAGGCAGGTGCTGGCAGTTGGGTGGTTTAGGCCTGTTGTAAATATTGGGAGGTGGAGGGTTTAAGGTATTACTGTTTTATTATTCTACATACTCCTGTTCTTTCTTTATCCTTTGTTCCCTGTACCTACTAAAGTTCCCCCTGTCATTGTATTGTTACATTGGGGACTGTGATAATTACTTTATTCCTTGTGTATTGGTGTACACGCCTAGTATATTATTTGGTAGTAAACATTTCCCCAAGGGACAGCACCCTCTGTGTTTCAGGCACTCGGAGGGACCCCCTTGTGGGAGGCACCCATACGCCTGAAGTGAGAGAAGAGAAGCCGCTCCAAGCAGCAGGCAAAAGGGAGAAGACTTAAGCATGCCTCAGGGCAAGAGTTACATATATTTGATGCAATGGAGGTGGGGGAGCTAGAGGAGGGATTCAAAGAGAGGGGTAACATAGCGAAGGATGTCACACAGTCGAGACAAGAGATGGTGCAAGCCTTAGCTGTGTGGATGGATTGGAAAGGCTATATTTTAGAGAAGGCATGCAGAAAGAATCAGCAAGATTTAGACATAACCTGGATCTGAGGACCTAGAGAGAGATCGAAATTGAAGATAAAGCCCAGAATACAGACCTTAGTGACAGTTAGGATGGTCCACAGTGCTTGAAAAAGGAGATAGCAGGGATGACTTTGTGGGGAAGATTAAGAGCTCTGTTTTCGCCAGGTTCATCTTGAGCTGATGACTGTCATGTTCTGCCCAACCCAGTGAAGGATTTTGTCACCACCGGCCCTGTAATCCCCGGTGCATTAAAGTTTTTGCTGCTTTAACCCCCGGCCTGGGATGTTCACAATCAGCAACAAGGATACAGCTCACATGGTGAGTGCTTGGATCAGCAACTCAGAGTCCAGCAGCCTGCCTCCGGCACAACTGCATCACCCTAGCTTCTGCCAGCACTTGTTACTACTTACAGGGTGACCCACACATATGCCCACCCCCAGTCAGGGGCAGCAGGTCTTGAACACAGATCCAAAGGGCACATAGGACCTAGGCAGTCCCAACCTGCCACCTAGTGACCTGCTAACAGCTCCCAGAATAGCAGTTGAACTCTGACAGAAGACTCCTTTCCTGGGATCTGATTGGTGGAATAATACTAGGGGTTGTGACTGGTTCCCAGCTTCATTTTAACCCAAGCACAGGAGCAGAAAGTTGTCTATATAACTTTGGACAGCTCCCCTTGCACTACCTGCTCCTACTGCCTGACTCTGATCACCTGGTAACTGGACCCTGCCTGCCTTCTGCCACCTCTGGAGGGTGAGGAGCACCGGTGGGCAGTCTATATTCCACCCTGGTCCCGAGGCCCACCAGGGACATCAGCTGGTGGCTCCTTCATGGAGCCATGAGCACTGGCATGTACTTGGCATGGTTCACTCCCCTCCCAGACACCTGCCCCTTTTGCGGCATGAGGGAAACCCTGGTGCACATATACCTGGAGTGCGCCTCGTTGCAACCCCTATTCCAGTTCCTCTTGAATATATTATCACATTTTTGGTTGCACTTTCCCCCCTCACCTGTTCATCTACATGCCCCCTAGCCAAGGCCCCACAAAGTCGTGGGACCTCCTTGTCAACCTCCTCCTAGTCCTGGCTAAAATGGCCATCTACAAAACCAGGGAAAGAAAATTGGCCAACAGGGTTTCCTGCGACTGTGGGGCCTATTTCCGCTCCTCAGTCTGTTCAAGCATCCAGGCAGAGTTCCTCTGGGCAGCATCTGCTGGCTCCCTTGACATCTTCGAGAAGCAGTGGGCACTGTCTGGGGTTCTCTGCTCAATGTTCCCATCAGGTTCCCTTCGTTTAGCCCTGTGACCTCATTCCCGTTCCTGTTATCTCCTTAGTTGTCCCCCACAATTATTTGGAATCCTGGACCTGTGGATCCTCCCCTTAGGGTGGCGGGAGGTCCTTTAGCAGTGGGCGGGTTTCTGCCCGCCCACTTCCTGGATCCCAACCGAACACCTGATTCCAGGTTTGCCCGCTGGTCTGGCTTAGACTCTACCTCCTAATATCTGACCCCGACTCTTGCTCTGACCACTAGGTCAGACTCCCCATATCCTGGTCATGACAGCACCAAGTCTTCACAAAACATTTTGCCCTGAACTATCCAGCCCTTTCCTGGATCACTCAGAGAAATAATAATATTTGGTTGCTCCTTTTAAGGGGCAAAAGCACATTACAACTTATTAATTTAACTGTGGTAAATACACCCTTCCCTTCAAACACAACACTGAGTTGGTTTACAATAAAAATAAAACAAATGTATTGACAGTAGGACATAGGTTACAATATAATGTCAGATAAAAGTAGCGATGGTTACAAGGAAATAAAAGTGAAAACACACATGTAAAAGATTAAAACTTAATCGAGCAAGGTACAGGCTTTGTTCAAGATGGTTTTTCTCACCAATCATTCTTCTTTCCAGCCCTGGCTGACTGTCCCTCGGTCAGGACCCACCACAGAAGTACAAGGTGATGGCTTCCTTTATCTTTCTAGATGAAAAGATCTTTGCCTAAGCAGGTTACTCACCTTTATTCAATTCCCAGAGGCTTCAAACCTTGTTGGTCGAAGGACTCATCTTTTTCAAATAGCACTGGCCCCTTGTATCTGTCTAGTTATGGATCCCAAAGATGGCTTCTGTGCTTGCTTATATCTGTCAGAGTTCAATGACCTTGTTTCAAGAGCAGGATGACCGCATTCTGTTCTTCCTTTCCTGCTGACTTCTACATAAAGGGGGCTTCCCTTGCTTTTGGTCACACCTTGCTTAATTTCTTTGAAGACAGATAGATAGCTGCCTTCCCTCCTGTTTGGGGAAAGCCTGCCCATAGCCAGTGCGATGGAGTCAGAGCTAACCTCTGGCAGGCACAGAAAAGGCTTTCCTCACAGTAAAGGTGCCTCACAACCCTGGGTATGCCCAGGAGCATCACAACATCCTTTTGTCAAGCAAATTCCTGTGGGTGAAACCAAACTGCCCTTCTGATTGAAAAGTAAAATAATCTTGAGCCAGATTCCAAGGCCTATGACACTTTTTCCCTTGTGGAAAAGAAAATGGGTACAAAGGGAACATTTTATGACATCCAGAATGATCAGCTGTAAGAAAACAAGTATAAGCACTCATTTCTTTTTCCACAGAAAATTAATGACCCACAAGTGTGTCATAAATTAGTCAATTATATACAGATGTCGGGCTCCACAAATGCTATAATATTGGGTTTTACAAATTAGTACTACCTAAAAGATTTTATGACAGTAAGTCCTAGTGATTAAAGTGTCAGTATAAAACACTGATCTTCACTGAAACCACCACCGTAGAACCAAGCCCTGTCATGATGGAATGTAATAATTAAATGCTTGGAAAAGCCCAAATGATAGCAAAGAAAACGTTCAAGTTATTTTAATTAGTAGTTTCAACTGAAAATTTAAAATGCTGGTATGGCACTGCTGAGGTGGTCTCCATATGTTCTGAAAGCATTCCAAAAGACCAGTATTTGCATAGGAAACAAATAGACAGCAAAAGTGAAAAGTATAGGCATCATATAGCTGGACTAGTAGCACAGTGTTAGTATGTTCCACTTCCAGCTAAAAGACCCACATTTTGGGGATGATCTCATGTACTCCATGTCCTCAGTTTGTGGAAGTTGTATACAGTCTGCAAGTGACAGTCAGGATTTCCTCAATTGTTTGCTCTCACTTGTACATATTCTTCACTTTCCATTCAGCCATTTGTGTACCTAAGAAGCTGCAATGACAGTACAATTCTTACTGTAATGACAGTTCTTACTGTGATGATACAATTTACAGAACTACACAGTAGTATCTAAGTGGACTTTTCCTTAGCACATAATTTACTACTTATTCCCAGTATGAGGTTTAATCCTTCTGTAACTTTAGTGCCCTCGTGGCCAAGATGGAGTCTGCTCTGGAGGCAGCTCTGGCCAAGAGAAGGCGCGCGCAGGCATGCAGCAAGAAAAATCCCTTCCACCCCAGGGGCATCTGTTAGAAACCCCCCAGAGTGAAAACAGACACCCACCAGAAAAGTACAATGGATACAAGAAAGGGAAGTATTTATTTACAGAGGGATGAGAGGAGAAAAATAACAAGGGGAAATATAGGGGGAGCGGTAAAACAGGGTTGCATCCAAACCAAGGCCCCACAGGCCCATTGGTAGCACAGTCTGAAAGGGCTGACCCTGAACAATGTGTCTGCACACAGAGTTCAGGAGTCCTGAGCAAAGTTCCAATCTGGCAGTGAGTCTTGGGTGTTCCTGGTCATCTTCGGCATCAGTAAACTTTCCCCAACAAACTTTCCGGTGTCCTCTTTTGCCGCTCTCTGCAAAGCCACACAGAGCGACCACCTCCCCACTTAATTAGCTAGCTGCCTCCCTCCTTATTCCTAATGCAGAATCACAAGCCCCAGTACTTACAGCCCCATGCAGCTATGGGCAGCAGTGATACTAGGTCTAGCTCCAGCCTGTCTTTCTCCGGCAATTCCTCCCTGGCACAGTGCTCCTCCTGGCTCCTGTCCTGGGGTGTCCCCGATCGGCCGCCCTGTACTTCCCAGCCCTCAGGCAGGTTCTCTGCTGCTTCATTTTGCTGCGGGCTGCAGCCCTTCTCTCTGGAGGTCCAGAGCCACCCCTGGAGTTTCCCTCCTTTCTCTCTCTGCTCCCCCTCCCCACTCAGGAAAAAGATTTAAAGGGGCCATGCTTTCTAAACCCCAAAGGGGTTACACTTCATACTTCACAAATCAAGAACTGCTACTGCTGGCTACAATAATTCTGAGTGCACAAGGAATGTTGCATCAGACCCCAGGCAATGGAGAAATAATTACCTTTAGCCTTTGTGAGGTCAAGATTTAACTCCAGCTGTGAACTTGACTTTCATTGATAAATCAAGTCTTACTACAAATATATAATGACTTTGTGTAGTACACAAATCAAGATATAATCAGATCAGATTAAAGGATAAGGGCTTTGCGGACAAATTAATTTGAAAAGCCCAACTCTAGGGCTGCGAGTGGAGCTGGGCATGGGAAAGAGAACCAGAATGGGCCCTGGGCAGGCACGAGGATGGAGCTGTGGTCTAGGCTGGATTGTGATCAGGGATCCAAAGAACTCCTTTATTCACTTGTAAATAATTCACCCGCACTTCCAGGCATAGGTGCAGGAACTAGGGTTGCTGGGGGTGCTGCTGCACCCACTGGCTTGAAGTTGTTTCCATCAGATACAGGGTTTACAATTTGGTTCAACGGCTCTCAGCACCCCTATTACGGAAAGTGTTCCAACACCTTTGCTTCCAGGTCTCACCACAAGTCTAGGACTGGACTGGTGAGTACAAGTAACTTGGGCAAGATCTTTTGACCAGTTCATAGAATTTAATCGTGACTCCCTTGAATTTTGCAGAATCAGTTGTGTATATGTTATAAAAACACAGACTGGTAAATTGAGAGAATTATGGTGAAATTTTGTAGATTGCGCCAGAAATTTTATTTTAAAAAAATCCATGTGTTCATTTATTAAATGTATATACTAAATGTTACAGTAATACATACATTTAATGTACTGCTTTATCTTCCTTTTGTCTTTTTTTCTCTCCATTCATTCTTTTATCCCCCCTGAGAATCCTGATAGCTTTATCCCCTGTGTCTTTCTGTATTCAGTGCTCTTCCAACTAATCTTTCTCTCTTTTTCCCTTGTGATGGTTTCTCACCCTCTAGCTTCTCTGTTCTTTCAGAAGACTACCTCTGTCCCCTCAATTCTAACTTCTCTCTCAGTTTCCCTTTTTCTCTTCCCCCATTGATACTACTTCTCTCATTCGCTTTCCTATAAGATCCCCCTCAATCTCTCCCTTCTTTCTCCACTTCCTGCCCACACCCCTTGCTCACTCTGCAACCAAAACACCCACTGTTAGCCATGCAGTCATCTGTCTTAATGACCTTTCCATGCACTATCTCCCTATAAACACACTATTCCTCCTTCTTTCCCCCTTTGCATCCACTATTCACTAGAACTGTCTTCTGGGTCTCACAACAACCTCTTCCCATTGTGGGGCTCTCAGAGCTCATTCTTTCTTGCTCTCTCATCCCCATCCCCAACATACCCCCTGCTGGACTCCTAGCCCCCTCCCCTTCTGGATCTCTCAGGCCAGCTTATAGTTCCCTTTTGACTCTACTGCCTCTCCCCCTTCTGGGTTTTCTGTGCACCCCTTCCCCACTCTGTGTGTGTGCATGTGTGCCTTTACAGGTTTCTCATTGCTTTCCCCTGCATTCACACACACTCTTCTTCCAGTAACTGCAGGGAAAAATAGAACAGGAACCTGGCTTGGGAGGCACCTCTAATCTGCCTCCCAGTCCCCATAGCACTCTTCTAGGATAGTCTGGAAAAGAGACGACTGAGGGGAGACACGATAACAGTTTTCAGGTACATACAAGGTTGTTACAAGGAGGAAGGAGAAAAATTGTTCTTTAACCTCTGAGGACAGGACAAGAAGCAATGGGCTTAAATTGCAGCAAGGGCAGTTTAGGTTGGACATTAGGAAAAACTTCCTGTCAGGGTGGCTAACTACTGGAATAAATTGCCTAGGAAGGTTGTGGAATCTCTGTCATTGGAGATTAAGAGCAGGTTAGACAAACACCTTCCAGGGATGGTCTAGATAATACTTAGTCCTGCCTGGAGTGCAGGGGACTGGACTAGATGGCCTCTTGAGGTCCCTTCCTGTCCCATGATTCCATGACAGGAGGAGCAAGTGCAGCAGAAACTTTTCTTCCTTCCTGCAGCTCACATGTAGGACTTCTGATTTTTGTGGTTTTAACCGATAAACACTTATAGACTACCCTGACACAAAATAAAATAATAATAATAATGTGTGTTTACCCAATAAAGACACGGAAAATATGAGAAATAGTTACTTGTATCTAAAAGGACTTGTCTACACCATGGAGTAATGTGCACTACAGGGCTGTGACTCTTAAACAGCATTCATGTGTTGTGCATTAATTGATCCAGGTAGATCCTGCTGGGCACACTAAAGGCTTCCTCGTGCACTTTAACACAGTCTTGTTGCAAACAGCACTACACTATAGCACACTAGGGAACATTACAAAGATCCCTCATTATACATAAAACTCAATAATTGCTTCTAAAAATCTCAAAAAATGAAAATACAGCCCCCCCCACAAGCCCTATGGGTGGGAGGAGCTTAGCAGGAGGGCAGGAGAAAGGGGCTGAAGAGTGTCATTGCGGGGAAAGCTGTTCCCCATCCATCTTTTAAAGACTAAAGACCTGGAGGGCTCAGCCTTTGACCCTCCTGCTGCTAATGTAAGCAAGTTAGCATGTGGCTGACAATGTGGGGCCTGGGCCTTTGATGCAGAACATCAAAATGATCATAAACCTCACCACCTTCTGAATGAAATGTAAAAGACATCTCCCTAAACCTAGCTATCCCACAATAGCCACGTACTTAAAGAATCTCCTCCTCTTGGCATAGAGAGAAACTGAGATCTGATGGGTTTCTTTTAAAATATGTAAGATGTTCAGATACTGTGGGGATGAGCCTGGTCTAAAAAGTTAGATGGATAGAATAGATTTACCAAGCAGTCTGTGGAGATCCTTGCAGTTCTGGTTTAAGGGAAGGAGACATAAGGTAAAACTTTCAAAAGCACAGAGAAGTCTTACCCATAGGAGCTGGAATTAGGGGTGCTGCTGCACCCCCTGGCTTGAAGTGGTTTCCATCATGTTCAGGGTTTATAGTTTGGTTCAGTGGTGCTCAGCACCCTTGGCCTTGCCTTCAGGTGACTTCCAGCTCTGTCCAGAAGTTCTGATTGGCTTCTTTTTTCCGGGGGGGGGGGGAGGGAGTGTGAGGCTGATCCCATTCTCACTTAAGGGGAGGAGGGAGCAGAAAGAGCCCAATAGCTCAGGATAGCTCTGCTCCCTCCCATCTGTGAACAATGGGTTGGCTCCTCTCTCCTCTTTCCCCTCACTCCCGCCAATCTTGCAACACCAGAACTGGCCAGGGAAGAATAGGGGCCCCATAAAGTTGCACCCCTAGGCTTAGGAAAAAGGGGGATCAAGAGCCCATGCATACAAAACACCAGGGAGATGGGAAGTCCACAGGCAGGGAAAAACCTCAGGTGGGTCATCCTGACTCTGAGGACAAAATATAAAGGGAAGCAAAAAGACATTTTAGCATCCATAACTTAGGGGGAAGGAGAACATCACCCTCTGATTCTGTGAACAGTGGCGCCTCCTGCCAGAAGGGCTGGAGATGCTGGTAGCTTGATGTCGGTGAGAAAGCTGCTTGGGCAAAGATTGTAGCTTGCCAACGTTGAAGTCTTGGACACTAAAAGCCTGTTTTGTTTTGTTTCTGTTATCTCTGGTTAGTATCCCTTAAATCTCTGTTCTTTAATAAACTTATTCTTAGTTTTACAATAAACCACCTCAGTGCCGTGTATGAAGGTGAAGAGTGTGTCCTCAGTGAGCTAACAGGGTGGTGTGTCTTCTGGCTCTTTGGAAACAGTGGACTTAATAATTTCGGAGTGTCTCGTGAGAGACATTTCTGGGGAACTCAGGAACAGGGATTCACTGAATGTTACCTGCAAGGCAAGGTTAAGACAAGCAGAGTCTCTGTGTTTTCTGGCAAGGTGGACAGGCTGGTGAGGCAGGGAGCTGACACCAAAGCTCTCTCTTGCTGAGGCAGAGAGGTAATGCAATGGCTAATGGTTTTGGGTGCTCCAGGAGAGCATGTCAAAATTATTGTTCCTACTGTAGCAGCTTCTTTGTTGGTTTCTTCTGGCTTGAGACTGTTCTTCTCTGCATGTATGTAATTCTTCTTTTTGTACACTGTTATGTAGCCTGCATGAAAGTGCAAACATCAGGCAGTCTTTCCTGGGTGTCTGCCTAAACAGTACTATTCATAGGGTTGCCACTTTTGGATGGATGTGTTCCTGGAGGTTTTCTCACATGACATAATCTTTATTAAAGATTAATCTTTATATTCCTGGAGACTCCAGGACAATACTGGAGGTTGGCAACCCTAACTATGCAACCTGTTCAAGATTTCTTTTCTGCTTCTCATTGTGAAGATCCCCAAAGTCTGTTCAACAGGTAATTTAAGTGTTGCTGCTGCACCTGTTGTTTTTAAGTAACACCCAATTCAACTCTTCTGTGTTCTTTAGAATCACAATAGTGCTAAGGGAGTGGTATTAGAAATCATAGTGTATCGGTATGTTTTAATATTCAGTGAGGACAGTGTATCCATATGGACTAGTTAGAGTTTAAATTAGGAGCTTCTCTCCATCTTTCTGCCATTCTTCCCTTTAGGCCATGTCTACACTAGCGAGCTTTCAGCAGCTCAGCTGTACCAATGCAGCTGCCCTACTGTAAGATCCCTTGTATAACTGCTCTATGCTGATAGGAGAGGGCTCTCCCATCAGTGTAATTAAACCACCCACAAGGAGCAGTGGTAGTAGCTCTCCCACTGACATAGCCTGTGCACACTACCACTTATGCCAGGGAAACTTCTGCCGACATAAGTGGTAGCGTAGACATGCCTCAGTGTCAGCTAGTGTCTGTCTCTTTGAAAATGTGCTGGTAGAAGGGAGTTCATACTTCTGAGTTTACAATTATGTAAATAGTTTACATTTTGGTGGGGGGGTGGGGTCTGTGAAACACTTTTTGGGGGGATTTCCCAGACCTGCTGTAAATCAGAAGTATTGCACTGTGCACAGAGGCTCAGAACATGAGATGATAAAATGCTTAGAATATGTCTGACTAACGTCCATCTAATTCATACATTTCTGAAAATTCAAGTTATGATTTTTTTCAGTCAGAATGTCGGTGTCCATTTTTGCACCCATTTTGCTTGCATGATTTGCGTGTTCGGTTGCAGAACTCACATGCAAATGCAAGGAGCATTTTGACTCTTTATACATATGATAGGTGCTCTGTATGTACAGCTGCAGTAACTGCACACTCAGTTAGGCACACACAGAAGCACGTGAGACTTGGTCCTTAATTTTCTAAAAATTAAACTATAAAATTTGACTAAAAAATAGGGAAGTGAAGACCATGGGAGAGAATTGTATATTTTTGTGATTATGTGTACTTTTGTTTACCTTTTTGTTATGCTATTTGCTAAAAGGCTGACTTCTGCAGGAGCTCACCCCAGACATCCCACAAAGGCAAACCAATGGCTTCAGATAGCCTGCCAGTCAGCTATTTACCTACACTGATGAAAGAATGATTTTACTGTTCTGCGTGGTGGTCTACCACCCTCTTGTGTGCTCACTAGACAAGTTTGGCAAGGAGAAAGGATCCCCACATGTGAACACAGGGAACAAAGGGAGCTGCTTGATTTTAAAAAGACACACTCCCTGAATCTCAGGTGAGACAGGGAACACAGAGACAACATCTGCAGGGAAGGAAGCAGACTGAAAACCCAATGCCCAGACGCAGGGTACCTGGTATAAATTGGGCCGGTCTAAATTTTGAGGATAATGCTAAGTTTAAGTAAGATGTGTATCTAGGCCCTTTTGTTCTTTTAACCCTGTTCTCTGATTATCTATCCATAGGAGCATAGCAAATAAATAATACTTTGTTCTGAAGAAACTGTTCAACTTCTGAGTAATTAGTTTCCAAAGGGAAATCTCTTGGCCAAACCTACCTGCTAAAGAAACATGGTGTGGCAGTCCCGGGGAAACCCAGTTGGTAAACAGGAATGCTGCAGCCTGGGGGACCTGGTCGAGGAGAGTGGGAACATTGATGGATGCCACCTAGAGAAAAGTGCAGGGGAAGTTCCTATCAGGTGAAAGAGTGCACTAGAGAGACTTACCAGGAGTCAAAGGTGCATCTTTCTCTCTAACCTAACAAAATTTATAATCAGACATAACTTTGTCATAATTAGCATGATGGTTTTATAATCAAGGGACAATAAAAATACCAATTTCTTTGAGTGAAATTCATTCCCCTGCAGAGATCCAGCACAAGGCTTATGTGCTGCTCAAGCCCTATTTTGAGGGCTTAAGTAGATGCATAGCCCTGGTGCTAGTCCTCTGTCCAGGGTGAATTTTGCTGTGAAAGAAGAGGAAAAAAGAAAACTCAGAATATACTTAAACTTACAATAAGTTAAGGCATGCAGCCTGTATCAATGCAAACATATTCAGGAATTTGGTTTTTTGTTTTGATATGACATATGAAGAGCAAAACTAAAAACAAACAGAACACAGGTACTTGAAAGAAACATTAAATCTTGTACTATAGTTTTCAGTGGGAGCTAAAATAGTTTTGGTTCTGCTTGCATTGCCTTAAAAAAAAGGGCGGGAGGGCGGGAACTTACATTTTGAGACAAACCACTGTAAATGAAATAGCCATAGTGCAGGGGCAGGCAAACTATGGCCTGGGGGCCGCATCTGGCCCTTCAGATGTTTTAATCTGGCCCTCAAGCTCCTGCCAGGGAGTGGGGTCGTGGGCTTGCCCTGCGCCGCGTGTCCCGTGGCTCCTGGAAGCAGTGGCATGTCCCCCCTCTGGCTCCTATGTGTAGGGGAAGCCAGTGGGTTCTGCACACTGCCCACACTCCAAGCACCACCCCTGCAGTTCCCATTGGACGGGAACCACAGCCAATGGGAGCTGCAGAGGTGGCACCTGCTGACAGGGCTGTGCACAGAACTGCCTGGCTGCGCCTCCACATAGGAGCCAGAGGACATGCCACTGCTTCTGGAGCTGCTTGAGGTAAGCGCCACCCTGATCCTGCACCCCTGAACCCCTCCTGTGCCTCAACCCCCTGACCCAGCCCTGATCCCCCCCGGCCTCCAAACCCCTAAGTCTGAGCCCAGAGCACTTTTCTGCACCCCCAACTCTCATCCCCAGCCCCATCCCAGAGCCCACATCCCCAACCGGAGCCCTCACCCACCCCACCCCACACCTCAACCCCTGTCCCAGCCTGGAGCCCCCTCCCACACATCACATTTCTGGCCCCACCCCCAAGCCCTCACCTTCTCCTGCACCCCAACCCCCAATTTTGTGAGCATTCATGGCCCACCATACAATTTCCATACCCAGATGTGGCCCTCAGGCCAAAAACTTTGCCCACCCCTGCCATAGTCCCTGCCTTTACCTTGATGCTGGATTAAAGTTTGGCTTAGCTAAATCTGTAGCACAGATGTATTCCCACCAAAACAGCAAGTGTCAAAGCAGAGTGAAGCACAAAGCTGGGAAGATTAAAAAAGAGAGACAAAGCTAGCAATAACAACAAAGGTTTCAGAACCAGCTGTATTTTGTAAAGCAATAAAAACTAGGTTAGATCATAATGGTCCCTTCTTGCCTTAAAATCTGTTTTACCTGACTGTTGTGACCAAGACCCAATACAGTAAATAAATATTTACTTTTCTACAGGAATTAAAAATTCTGTAGGCTGAAACTCACCATCCCAGCAGCTGGTAATGCTTAAAATGATTCATAGTTTTGCTCCAAGTGTGTGACTCTAGACAGAAGCTGAAGAAAAATAAAAGTCGTAAAAGGAGGCCTTGCATGTTGAGTAAAGAGTATAATTAATTGAGCAAGAGTCTTTGGATTTATTTATTCTATTACATCTAAACAAATGCTATCATTTCTCCACTTACAAATGTTTATCCATTGTTTGCATGTAAACATTCATGAATGTTTATGCTAATTATATTGCTTATTTGGTTCATTTTGCATAACTCATTCTTTTTTGCTTTAGAGTTTCTGAGTAATTATTAAACTGTGTCCTAAATCAGCAGGCATTTTTGTTAACATCTTCTTCCAGATGTGTGTCAGTTTGTATGGATCTTTTAAAAAATACTTAATGTCTTCCAGAAATATGGCTGGCAAAGGTTGCAATTTAGCGTGGCAAAAATGTAGTTTCTAAGAGCTAATTTATATTAGCTACTTTACACATTATACATTAGAACAGTGATGTGAAATTGCATGGATCACAACACTGAAATAGTTCAAAGGAAAATAAATTCCTACTGAGTTAAAAATAAAAAACTGATATCACTGTGTCAGAGACCAGATCCTGAGTTTTACACTGACAGAACTCCCTAATCTTATCTTTTAAAACCAAAAAATGGATTTAAAGTTGCAATATAAAAACATCCAGTAGTTGGGGGAGTGCACTCATAGTTGTTTACACCTACAGCGTAGGTTACTTGTATATCCTATGGCTCCAATAAGAGACCCATGGTACAGCTGTGGCTGGCCCAGGTCAGCTGACTCAAACTCATGGGGCTCAGACTGCGGAACTAAAAATTGCAGTGTAGACATTTGGGCTTGGGCTGGAGCCTGGGCTTTGAAACCCCACAATGAGGGTGGGTCTCAGAGCCAAGGCACCAGCCTGAGCCCAAAGAACTACATGACAATTTTTAGCCTCACAGCCTGAGCCCCATAAGCCCAAGTGACTTGACCCAGGCTCTGAGACTTGGTGCTGTGCTTTTTTTATTGCAGTGTAGATGTACCCTTAGGATGTACAAGTAACCTACATTGCAGGGGCAAACAATGAATGGGTGCAGTTCCCCAACTACTGCAAAACTAATGCAATTCTACTGCACAAGATCTGAGGAGGCCCTGCATTTAGGGTGTACTCATGCATAGTAAAACAAACAGCTTGCTGATCTGAGTACTGGGCCAAGGTGCATGAAGAAGAAAGCAACAGCTGGGTTGATGGATCACAGGCCACTGCTCCCTGCACAGCGAGGCGTCAGATGGTGCAGAAGCAACCATGAAATGACTCCACTGTCTGGGAAAAGGGTCCACCCAAAGCCCAGCTACTTGTCTGTCTGCTGCTTTTCCAAGATTTGGTCATAAATATGTGGTTGGTGCCTTATAAATGCATAGTTGGGTAGACTTTATAGAACCAAGTTAGCCCTAATTTTGCTTCCTGTAACCTCTTTTTAACTAGCTAGGCCTCTTGTCATGTGAAGTGAATAATTTTTATTTGGCATTTGTTGCCATGGCTTGGTCTATGAACAAACATTTTTTCAAATTTATTCATGACTGGAACTCTGCTTCTGAATTACATTAGGAAATTTTTGATCTGTAGATTGTTTGTATATGGTTCATTGTATTTGAGACAGGTTGACACATAAGACCAGATTTACAGAAGTATTGAGGCCCATAAAGATGCAGATAGGTGCCTGTGGCAAATTGCCAGCACTACTTTGATGGGTCTCACGCTTTCTCTTCTTGGGGAGGGTTCAGGGCCACCGTTTCTCACCCCTGAACTGGGGTATTAACTGCCCCACTAGTGTCCTAGAGGAGGGGAGTGGAGAGGGAGGGTCCCAGCCCAGGGGCCCTAGGGATAGCGGTAAACCGCTTGAACTAGTGGTTCCTTCCCCTGGGCTACTTCCCTCTCCTGCCCTTCAACTTGTGGGGCTTCCTGCCCTCCTTCTGCACAAATCAGGTGTCCCTAGGGTCTTGGTCTTCTTAGCCCACTGCAGCACTTCTCCAAACTCTCCTCTGCTTCCCTCCAAACTGCTCTCTACTCCAACACCAATCCACTCTGCTTCAACTCCTTCCCTTGTCTGATTGAAGCATGTGACTGGCTTCAGGTGCTCTAATTGGCTTCAGGTGCCTTAATTAATCTATAGCAAACTTTCTTCCCTCTACAGGGAATAAGGTGCCCTTCTAACACTCTCCTGCTGCCCTCTGGCCTGGGCTTTCCTTGCTTTTTGCCCCTGCTTTAGTTCCCCCCTGTGACCGGGCCAGACGCTTTTTTTTCGTTTTTTTTTTTTTTTTGCTGTTTTTTTTTTGCTGCCGTTCGAGTGCTGGTCGGCTGCCAGCTTGCTTGCCAGCCCCCCTACGCCTGCCCTCGGACGCTGCTACTGCTTCAGCTGCAACCCCCGGAGGAGGGGGGGAGGACTGCCGACCCGCTCCCCAGAGGAGGGGAGTGGAAGCCCCCAGACCCAACCATTTGCTATTTTTGTGGACCCGCAATTAGTCGTCTTCTTATCTGCTTGGCATTTTTGGAATGCTCCACAAAGACTGGGAGAGAAGACAGCCGAGAAAGACATCGCCCAGGAAAGCTACAAATCATTGTGGAGTGGGCCGTAAGACTGAGTAACTTTTAAACTGTACTCTCGTGTGGGGGGAGTTTGACTGTGTCTTAACTGCATTTGTACGGACACAGGGGGTGTGGCACGGAGCTGACCCCCGATCCATCAGTGCCCCCCCAACACTACTACAACCGTCACAGCCCCCCCGCTGTCCGTCCCTGCTGGCAACTTGCCATCTGCCTCTAGACTCAACTGCTTGCCCTGAATTCCATCGTCGGGACCAGACACAACAGCCGACCAAACAAGACTTTTTGGACAAACGTGCGTGGGTCCACATCCCTCCCTCCCCCCCTGGACTGCCCACCCCACAGTTTGCCCCTATTACCTGACCCCAACTCCTGTTTCCTTCCCCTGTCCAGTCCGACCCATTTGCCCCCCCCCCCCCCGCCTGCAGCCCAACAGGGAGAAGTGGTTAATCTCTTTCCCCCTTCCCCCTCCTCCTTCTGGTGTCTCCCCGTCTCTCCCTGCTCACAATGGCAGGGAATGAGAGGGGTGAGGCCCCTCTAACAACCTCAGTTGCCCCTCCCCCACCTACCCCCCTGCCCAACCCCCAAGCCTCCCCCTCACCACTGCTGCCAAAACACCTGCCATTGCCCCCGCTCGGGCATCGGCAGCCGGAGGCACCGGAGCGATTATTGCCGCTGCTACGCCCACCGCCCTCCCAGATTCTAGGAGAGCCCCCCTGGTTAGCTGGAAAGGCCAGGGTGTGAAGAAGGGAAAGGGCCCCACTACAACCACCAGGCCCTCCATGGCAGGGGCTGCCCCCACCGCTGTGGCCTCGTCATCTACCATGGCATCCATCCCTGCTGTTCCCTCCACCAGTTCTGTGAGCGTCCCTCCCCTGGCCCCCAGGGCATATGCCCGGGCAGTGGCAGCCCCCCCCCCCGCCTGCCGCCTCGTCATCTTGCCCACCCACCGCCTCCGCTGCCATCAATAGCGGCCGGGGCCCCTTTCCCACCATGACCAGGAAGCATGGCGTCCATTGCCTCCTGGTGCCCACCTCGCCCCGCGTGGAGACATACGTGCAGGCGTTGGCGAGGGTGGTAGGACCCATGGCTAGTGTGGTGGCCTCCAAAATGTACGGGAAGGTTGTCTTTTTCTTAGCATCGGAGGCTGCCACCCAGGAGGCGGTGGAAAAGGGCCTGGCAGTGGGGGGGGGGTGTTTGTCCCCCTGGAGCTGCTAGAAGACCTCGGCGTCCGCCTAGTCCTGACCTCTGTCCCTCCTTTTCTACCCAATGCCACCCTATTACCCGCTCTCTCCACCCTGGGGAAACCCATGTCTGTCATCAGCCCTCTCCCATTGGGCTGCAAGGACCCCACCCTCCGTCACGTTCTTTCATTCCGCCGGCAAGTGCAGCTTCTACCGCCGCTGGCGGCGCATGACGGAGAGGCGCTCGAGGTGTCCTTCCTAGTCCCCTACCAGGGAGCCCGCTATCGGGTCTTTTACTCCACGGAAGAGGCCTGGTGCTACCTCTGCCAATCAGCGGGGCATGTCCGCAGAGACTGCCCCTTGGCCCGGCGGGGAGGGGCACCCGAGACCCCTGAGACCCGGCAGGACATCAGCTCCGTCGTTGCCGACGCCCCTGGCCACCCGACATCTGAAACCACCTCTCCTCCTGCTTGATCCACCGCTGCTCCCGCCGGGGCCCAAGAGACACCTCCCCTACAACGTCCAGACGAGCGAGGGAGCCCTGCCCTTGCTGTTAACAATCCAGCAGAGCCTATGGAGGAGGGTGCAGCAAAGATATTACCGAGCATAGGAGAGGGCCCGCCACAAGGAGAACCGCCCCTCCCCATGCTGCCTCACCATTACCCCCCCGATCCCCTGAACCATCGCCTCTGCCCCCCGACACGACCCCTGCTAACCAGCCCCCAGACGATGCTATGGAGGGCTGGACCCTAGTCCAGGGAAAGCGAGGCAAGCGGAAGGCTCGAGCTCCGCTGCACCCATCCGATGCGGAGCCCCCCCGGAAGACCAGGAAGGGAGGCACTGACACTGAGCCTTCCGCTATGCCCACGAGAGAGATCCATCCGCCGGTGTCAGGAGGGGAAGACAAAATAGCACGGGAAGGTAGAAGCTCCCCTCCACGGGAGACCCTCCCCTCTGAGACCCCTGAGGAAGCCCCGTCTGCCCAAATATCACCCGAACCTCTCGCGAACCCCGAAGCGACCATCGTAGCAGGCGCCAGAGGAAAGACCCCCGGGGTGGCAGAAGACGACCTCTCCTCCATGTATGAGGAGATCGAGGCCCTAGGTTTGACCCCAGTCACCCTGGGAGAGAATGACCTACTGCCGGCTGGCCTCGATCTGGGCAACCTTACCCCAGTCCCCCTTTCCCCATGCTCCCTCCCCATAACTGCCTTGCCGGGCAAGCACCCTGCAGAAGGTAGTCTACCACCTGGTGCCGTAGCTGCCAAATCCACCACAGAGCCTGCGCCTTGCATCACTGGGAGCCCCCTCCCCACCCCCACCCCCTTAACCCTCGAATCTGTTCAGGAGGTGCCACCTCTTAGCTGCTTGCCTCCCGAAGCCCAGAGCCTTGCCTTTGCCCCTGCCCCCACCCCATCCCTGCCCAATCCACCTCCTCCTGCAATGCTATTGCCGCCCCTGGGGTTATTTCTTTCCCGTTTTTTGCGGATCTCCCCCAAGGAGCAGCCTTTGCATTTTCCTGCTGTGACCCATTAGGAGCTGCAATTTTCCCTCCGCCATCCCCTTCTACCCCAAGGCTTGAGATGGACCTAATAACTTTGGCCTGTCAGATGCCCAGTCGGTGGTCTGCACCCTGCCTGCCCGCCTCAGCGGACCACGAGGCTGCCCCAAGAGCCCCACCAGGGAATAACCCGGAAATCGCAACCCCACCCTCCCATGAGCTACGAAAAGCGTTGCGAGAGTTTTTAGAAGACATCTGTGGCTCCCACAACAGGGTACAGCTAGCTCTCCAGCTATGGGGGGACTTTGATCAAATCCTCCAGGCCACAAGGGCCCTTATAAAAGAGGGTAAAGGGAAAGGAAGTCACGGTGCTGTGGCCTACGGGCGGGCCCGCAGCTTCCGTGACGATTTACTCACTTATGGGATGGGTCACGGATTGTTGCGCGACCCACCGGGGACTGCAAACACCCCCGCCAACAAGGAACCCCCCCCCCAGCCCTCCGCATGACGCCCCTCATTATTGCAACTTTGAACACCAGGGGCTGTAGGATGGCTCTCCTCAGGTCCCAGGTGCTCTCTTACCTTCGGGAAGGGGGGTACTCTGTGGTTTTCCTGCAGGAGACCCATACGGATCCGACCGCCGAGGACAGCTGGCGGCTGGAATGGGGGGACGGGGTCTACTTCTGCCACTTCATGATCCGACAAGCTGAAGTGGCGACCCTGTTCTCCCCCAACCTACGGCCCGAGGTGCTAGGGGTCACTGAGGTCGTGCTGGACCACCTGCTGCATCTCCGAGTCCGTATGGAGGGGCTCGTAGTCAACCTCGTTAACATCTATGCCCCGACAACGAGCCCGAAGCGGCCGCAATTCTATCAGCGGGTGTCCGACTTCCTCAGCACCCTAGATTCTCATGAGTGCTTAGTCCTGGGAGGGGACTTTAACACCACCCTCGAGGAACAGGACCGCTCAAGGGCCGAGCTGAGCCCGGCCGCTGCGAACATTCTCCGAGAAATAGTCAAACATCACTCCCTAGTAGACGTCTGGCGTGACAACCACCCAGATGACACTTCCACGTTCACCTTTGTCCGGGTGGAGGCCCACTGGTCACACCACTCTCGTTTGCATCGTATTTATTTATCCCGTTTCCATCTTTCACAGGCCCACTCCTCCAACATTCAGCCAGCCCCATTTTCCGACCATCATCTAGCCACCATAAGGGCCTCCCTCCGTGCAGAGAGGCCGGGGCCGGCCTATTGGCACTTTAACAACAGCCTGTTGGAGGATGAGAGCTTTGTGACATCCTTTCGGGAGTTTTGGTTGGCCTGGCGAGAGCAGCGGCGTGCCTTTCCCTCGGCGCGGCGATGGTGGGATCTAGGGAAGGTGCGCGCCAAACTCTTCTGCTGTGACTACACCTGGGGCACCAGCCGACGGAGAAATGCGGCGATAGAGCAGTTGGAACGGGAGGTCTTAGAGATGGAGAGGCGTCTGGCCGCCAGCCCCGAGGACCCGTCCCTCTGCGGAGCGTGCCGGGAGAAGCGGGAGGAGCTCCGGGCCCTCGAGGACCATCGGGCCCGAGATGCCTTTGTTCGATCCTGCATCCGCCTCCTTCGGGAGATGGATCGCGGCTCCCGTTTCTTCTACGCCCTGGAGAAAACGAGGGGGGCCAAGAAACACGTCACCTGCCTTCTAGCAGAGGACGGCGCCCCCTCACGGATCCGGTGGAGATGTGTGGGAGGGCCCGTGACTTTTACACAAGCCTTTTCTCCCCGGATCCGACCGATCCTGGCACTTGCAGGGTGCTCTGGGAGGAACTCCCCACGGTCAGCGTGGGCGACCGAGACCGGCTAGAGCTGCCTCTCACCCTGGCCGAGTTCTCGGGAGCCCTCCGTTGCATGCCCACCAATAAATCTCCGGGCATGGACGGGCTGACTGTGGAGTTCTACTGCGCGTTCTGGGACATCCTTGTCCCAGACCTAGCCACTGTTTGGGCTGAGTCTTTGCAGGGCGGAGTCCTCCCTCTTTCGTGCAGGCGAGCAGTGCTCGCCTTGTTGCCAAAGAAGGGGGACCTCTGCGATTTACGAAACTGGCATCCCGTCTCGCTCCTTAGCACGGACTATAAAATCGTAGCGAAAGCAATCTCGCTGCGGCTAGGGTCCGTGATGGCGGACGTGATCCACCCAGACCAGACCTATACTGTCCCGGGTCGCAGCATTTTTGACAAACCTATTTCTAGTCTGAGACCTTTTGGAACTCGGGCGTAGAGACGGTCTGTCGTTTGCCCTCCTGTCTCTTGATCAGGAGAAGGCATTCATGGGTACCTCCTGGGCACTCTGCAGGCATTTGGATTTGGACCTCAGTTTGTGAGTTTTCTCCAGGTGCTGTACGCTTCTGCGGAGTGTCTGGTTAGGCTCAACTGGACCCTGACCGAACCGGTCAGCTTCGGGCGAGGAGTATGGCAGGGGTGCCCCCTCTCGGGCCAGCTGTACACTCTGGTGATCGAGCCCTTCTTCTGTCTCCGCCGCAGGAGGTTGACGGGGTTGGTGCTGCGGGAGCCGGAGCTGCGGCTGGTCCTGTCGGCGTACGCCGATGATGTGCTCCTCGTGGTCCAGGACCCGGGAGACTTGGCGCAGGTGGAGGCTTGCCAGACCATCTATTCGGCAGCCTCCTCCGCTCGAGTCAACTGGGTCAAGAGTTCTGGCTTGGCGGTGGGGGACTGGCAGCAGGTGAGCTCCCTCCCACCCGCGCTTCAGACCCTCCGGTGGAGCACGGGTCCACTGCTCTACCTAGGCGTTTACCTTTCTGCCATGCACCCTTCTCCGCCGGAGAACTGGCAAAATTTAGAAGGCGGGGTGATAGAGCGGCTCTGGAAATGGACGAGGCCACTCCGATGTCTCTCCCTCCAAGGGAGAGCACTGGTGCTTAACCAACTAGTCCTGTTCACGCTCTGGTACCGGCTCAACACCCTGGTCCCGGCCCCGGGTTTCCTGACCAACCTCTGGACATCGATTCTAGAGTTCTTTTAGTCAGGAATGCACTGGGCCCTGTTGGAGTTCTTCATCTACCCCTGAAGGAAGGAGGGCAGGGCCTGAAGTGTCTGCATACTCAGGTCCGTGTCTTCCGCCTCCAGGCTCTGCAGAGGCTCCTTTATAGTGCAGGTAGTTCGACGTGGAGCATATTGGCACACGCCTTCCTGCGCCGCTTCCAAGGGCTCCGATACAATCGGCAGCTCTTTTATCTTTGTCCGAGAGGTTTTCCGCGAGACCTCTCCGGGCTGCCGGTCTTCTACCAGGACCTCTTCCGGACCTGGAAACTGTTTTCAACGACCAGGTCCGTGGCGGCCACCATGGGAGCAGATCTCCTCACGGAGCCCCTGCTACACAACCCCCAGCTCTGTGTGCAGACGGCGGAGTCCTGCTCAGTGCGCCAGAGTTTGGTCCTGGGAGGAAGTCACAAGAGTCGGAGACCTCCTGGACTACGACCGGGGAGACTGGCTGGATCCCCTGACGCTTGCTCGGCGCATGGGGCTCTCCAGACCTCGTACCCCCCGGTGCATACTTCAGGAGGTGAAGGCCGCCTTGATGCCCGCTGCTCGGGCTTATCTCAACTGAGCCCTGCGCGAGAGCGCACCCCGCCCACCCTCTACCCCAGGCCCACCGGACCTTTCAGTTGGGCCCCTACCCTGTAGATCCCAACAAACCCCTCACCCTTTCACTGCGAGCCGGCTGCATGAACTGCAGCCGGTCAGCTTTCAAATCGCGCCACAGAAATATCTATACACACTCACACTTCACACCCTTCACGCCCACACCCCGGTGTCCCGCCCCGATACAAAGTGGCGGGACCTCCCCCAAACTGCCCACCCCGCAGCCGTGTCCATCTTGTTGGGCACTCTCAGGAGAGGAATAATCGGTGACACTGGGCATGGAACTAGGTAACTCGAGGGGGTGGAAGACCACGAGTGTCGAGGAAGCCCCCCCGCTCTGGGCCCAGGCTAGCCTGAACACTTCTCCCTCCTGAAGGCTGCTGTGTTATACTTTGTGTTTGCTTTTGTTTTGTTGCATAGTTTTGCTTTATCCTTTTTGGTGATACCTTGTAAGTGTTACACAAATAAAATTCTTTTCTGCTTCAAAAAAAAAAACCCCACTCTCCTGCTGCTGCTGCCCTCTGGCCATGCTGTATCACAGTGCCTAATAGGATTTCCAAAAGAACTTGAGCAACTTAGGCACCTAACTGCTATTGATTTTAATTGGAGTTAGGAGCCTAACTCACTTAGGCTCCCAGTGGAATTTTCCAAAGTACCTATCTCCAGCATTAGGTACCTAAAGATCTCTGAAAATCTGGCTCATAAGTTACATGGTATTATTTCATTCCCTGTCCAGATGATTGCAGCTCATAGTACATCTGCTGTATAAATTATCACACTTACACGTTATTTTTTCTTGTAGTAGTCTCTAATACTCACTTAAAATGAGCTGTTCCTGCAGATAAACTCACTGACAAGAATCGTATGGGAAAGTCAACACAAAGGAGGCATAAACAGTCAAATCAAATGGAGTGGGATTTTTGGGGTGAATATTCATGGGAGGGGGAAAAGTAATTTGTCTCCCCTCCAGATACCACATGTTTATATGGATGTTTCTCTCTCTCTTTTTTTATTGAAGTGAAACATTCTGAACCAGGTAAACTTAGCTATTGCTCTCACTGCCACAAAAGCTACAATTTAGGAAGGTATTTTTACCCTTACTACTCATGTAAAATCAATCTGTATTTTTCATAACTATGCTAATAAGAAAACATTCATTTGTTTAAGATGACCATTTACTAGAAGTCCACTCATCAAGACTGTTCCTACAGTCTTCTTGTACTTTCACCTCTTCAGCACTTGTGAATTGTATGCTCAACTCTAACTCAAGAAAATTAAAAACAAAAAAGTGTATTGTACTCCCCACTGTCTTGCATTCCCTACAGAGCAGTGGTGTTACCTGCATCATACCAAAGTTGGGATTTCCAGTGAGTAGCTCACTGCTGGCAATAGTCATAATGCCAAGGACTAATATAAATAAATCCTTTTTGATAAATCCTACTACTCTCTGGTGATGTTGATATAATGGGTTTGACATTAAAAATAGTCTTCTGTCTGACACAAATGCTGTAGATTCTGTCACTCACTTCCTTTTCTGAACTCTTCACTGCTACATTCTTCTCAGTGACAAATTCCTGAACTATCCACTAAAAATTAAAACAAGGGAGCATGGTAGAGGTGGGATTCAGATTAAAGCAGAGGATGCAACATGCACTTTTTAATTTAAATTAAGCTCAGAAGCTATGGAGCAACTTTATTTGATGTCCAGCAAATTATTGACTTACTGAATTGTGCAAAGCAGTTTTTGCAAAGTGTAGTCTGCACTGTTCTGACTAATATTGGGCTATCCTGAGCACATGCGTTATTCCAAAGGAAGTACAATGAGAGGCCCAATGCTATAAACCCTCATTGATGCTTCTACGTGGAAGCTAAAGTATTTGGGCTAAATGCTGTTGTTACACCAGTAAACCCCCTGACATCAATAAAGTTGCATGAATGAAACAGAGCAAACTCCATCCCTTTGCGTGCAATGATAAACAGTCTAGATGGGAGGGCATAAGAAACACAAACAAACTGATGAATTAGACTAAAGATATCACTGTTTTTTTTTGTTCGTTTTTTTTGCCAAACTAAAATGCAACTTGACACCCAAAAGAACCATAGAATGCTTGGAATGTCCAATCACTGCTGGATATGGGGATCCAACTCCATTTAGCAGGAAAAATGTATCTAAAAGTTGATGCTAAAGAAGATCCACTACCTATGACATGTCTTAATAGTCTCTTTGAAAGGTCCAAGTAGCATTTAAAATACACATAGTGGATTTCTGATCTAAAAGTGACTATCCTTCAACAAAAAACTTCGAAAACAGACTCCAGCGAGAGACTGCTGAATTGGAATTAATTTGCAAATTGGATACAATTAACTTAGGCTTGAATAGAGACTGGGAATGGTTGAGTCATTATAAAAAGTAACCTATTTCCCCTTGTTTATTATCCCCCCCCCCCACTGTTCCTCAGACATTCTTGTTAAACCCTGGATTTGTGCTGGAAATGGCCCACTTTGATTATCATACACATTGTAAGGAGAGTGATCACTTTAGGTAAGCCATTACCAACAGGAGAGTGGGTTTGTGTGTGGGAGGGTGGGGGGAGAAAACCTGGGTTTGTGCTGGAAATGGCCCACCTTGATTATCATACACATTGTAAGGAGAGTGATCACTTTAGATAAGCTATTACCAGCAGGAGAGTAGGGTTGGGGGAGAGAAAACCTTTTGTAGTGATAAACACCCATTTTTTCATGGTTTGTGTGTATAAAAAGATCTTCTACACTTTCCACAGTATATATCCAGTAAAGTGAGCTGTAGCTCACGAAAGCTTATGCTCAAATAAATTGGTTAGTCTCTAAGGTGCCACAAGTCCTCCTTTTTGCGAATACAGACTACCACGGCTGTTACTCTGAAACCTGACATAGTGGATTATTACTATGACTGTCTGGACCTTGACTCCATTCTAAAAGTAGTTGCAACAAAGAATAATGATACACAAAGGAATTCTCATGTGTTTGTTTTTTCTCTCAGATGTCAGCTCACAGACCCCAAACGGGGAATCTTTGCTTCACAAAACTTGATCTTGTCAATGAGAATTTCCTCAGTAAAGTCATGGAGTTAGTTACAATTATGAGGGGAAACCCTATGTTATCGATAAAGAAAAAATTTACAGTATGGGGTACAAAAATCAGCCAAAGAAAATGCAATCAATAATACAGAGCACAATCATGCAAACAGTTGAAACTGCCTCTTTATAATCTTTCTGCTGCCTGTATGGTTTTGTTATCTATACATGCGGAACATAACCTCGAAAAAGAGACATAAAGAGGAGAGCTCCTTAACATTAGAAATGGGAACTAGGAATTCACACTACTCTCACACTTCCCCCTACCTATATTGCAAATCCATGAATGTCATGATCTTTTCATCATACCCAGCCATACTGCATAGTCTCTGATCTACTGCATCCATGCACGCTCACTTCATAAAGCACACACCATCACAGATATACTATAAACACTGCAGGTCAGCTTGATGGGCATCACACAGTTTATAAAACACTTTGCAAGCATTCTAAATGTCTCAGATTCATCTATAGATTCACAGTGTTTATAGTCACACAATGCAGATTTATAGCTATCAACTGGAACATAAGATCAGAAAACATTTTTATTATGATGCTCAGGCTACACCAGTAAATGGCTCCAATTTTTAAAAGTGACCACTGATGTTTAGTGTCACCATGTCTGGCTGTTCATCTTGAAGCACCGTTGGCCTGAATTTCAGTGGTGCTGGGCACCTGTGGCCCCAGTTACTTCAGTTGGAGATGTGGGTGCTCAACACTCCGGAAAAATGGGATCCAGTTGTCTAAAATTGGACACCAAAAACTTGAGGCACCTAACATCCTTTGAAAAGTAGGGCTCAAACATTCAGAGTATTATAGGAGCTTCTGGTGTCACCTGTAGTTAAGGTTACCCAACACTTCCCATGATAAGGCCCTGTTTTCACTTGATTATAACTTAGCCAAAATTTAACAGTTTGGCTGAAGTTTTCCATGCTGGGGCTGGGTGTCTGCCTAAGGCTAAATGTATTTAGAAAACTTCAGCAAAAATGGTCCAGCTATTTCTGAGAAAGAGATTAGGTAAAAATACATTGTTTTGCCCAGGTTAAAAAAAATCTCAGAGCTGTTTCATTAAGAAGCTCTAGTGTTGGTGCAGGGAATAATATTTTGGCCGGGGTGTCATCTGGTGTTAGGAATGTGCCTCTTGCCTTTTCTGTGGAAAAACTGCCTAATTGGGCCAAGTCATAAATCTTTCCAAAAGCCCTGATTGCACATGGACAGCAGAGACTTCTGAGAGTCTGGCAGCTAAATTCTTCAAAGATTCTTTCTGCACCGAGCAAGCTCCAGACCAGGGAGACTGTCTCTTCTAGTGCTGTTGGTGCACTACCTGCTGGAGCACGGGCGACATAGAGGAGGATGCAGCCTAAGTGAAATGCCTAGGGGACAAGAGCTGAATCCGGGAGCAGGAGAGTAGGAAGTAGAGCAGAAGAAAGAGCCTGGGTTACAGATAGTGTTGCCAACTTTCTACTCGCACAAAACTGAACATCCTTGCCCCACCCCTCCTCCGAGGCCCTGTCCCCACTTATTCCATTCTTCCTCCCTCTGTTGCTCACTCTCCCCACCCTCACTCACTAGCTCATTTTCACTGGGCTGGCTCAGGGAGGTGTGGGAAGGGATGAGGGCTCTGGCTGGGTGTGTGGGGTGGGGCCAGAAATGAGGAGTTCAGGGTGCGGGAGTGGGTTGCAGGATGAGGCCGTGAGGGCTTTGGCTGGGGGGGTGTGGGCTCTGGGGTGAGGCAAGGGATGAGAGGTTTGGGGTGCAGGTGGGGCTCTGGGCTGGTGGGGGTGGAGCTGAGGGGTTTGGAATATGGAAGGGGGCTCTGGGCTGAGGCAGGGGGTTGGGATGTGGGAGTGGGTACTGGCTCTGGGGGTGCGGGTTCTGGGGTTGGGCCAGAAATGAGGGGTTCAGGCTGGGGCAGGAGGGGTGGGGGATGTGAGGGCTCCAGCTGGGGGTGCAGGCTCTGGTGTGGGGCCAGAGATGAGGGATTTGAGGTGCAGGAGGGGACTCCAGGCTGGGACTGAGGGGTTTGGAGAGCGGGAGGGGGATTGGGGCAGGGGTTTGGATGCAAGAGGGAGTGAAGGCTCTGGCTTGGGGTGCAGGCTCTGCGGTGAGGCTGGGGATGAAGGGTTTGGGGTGCAGGAGGGTGCTCAGGGCTGGGATCAAGGGGTTTAGAGGACGAGAGGGGGATCAGGGCTTGGGCAGGGGGTTGGGGCATGGGAGGAGGTGAAGGGTGCAGGCTCCAGGTGGCGCTTATCTCAAGCAGTTCCCAGAAGCAGCGGCATGTCCCCCTCATACACAGAGGTACGGCCAGGCGGCTCTGTGCGCCGCTCCATCTGCAGGCTCCATCCTGCAGCTCCCATTGGCAGCGGTTCATTGGGGCAGGGGCAGCATGTGGAGACCCTGGCTGCCCGTACGTGTAGGAGCCGGAGGGGAGACATACCGCTGCTTCCGGGAATCACACGGAGCCACAGCAGGTAGGAAGCCCACTTTAGCTCCGCTGCGCCACCAACCAGACTTTTAACGGCCTGTTCAGTGGTGCTGACTGGAGCCACCAGGGTCCCTTTTCGACTGGGCGTTCCAGTTGAAAACCAAATACCTGGCAACCCTAGTTACAGACTAGGGCTATGTTTACACTAGCACTTTTGTCGGTAAAACTTTTGTTGGTCGGGGTGAAAAAAACATCCCCCTGACAGACATAAGTTTCACTGACAGAAGTGCTGGTGTGGACAGCACTATGTTGGAAATGCTCCTCTGCCAACATAGCTACCGCCTCTCGTTGGGGTGGTTTAATTACGCTGATGGGAACGCTCTTTCTGATCAGCATAGAGCAGCTACAAGAGAGTCCTTACAGTGGTGCAGCTGCAGTGGTACAGCTGTGCCACTGTAAGATCTGTAGTGTAGACATAGCTTAGGTCTAGGAGCTGGGGTTTGGGAGTAGAGGGAAAAAAGACAGTACTGTGATGGGGAAGGCTGGAGAGGACAGAAGGGGTCCTGGGTCTGTGACCTCTAGAGTACACTCCCTCCAGATGAGATGGAACCTAAGATTTTGGAATCTCACTTTTCTTCTTCTGTTAGCAAATATTTGTGAAACCCACTGGCAAAGTGTCCCGTCCTCCTCTAGCACTGGTCCACAGGGAGAATGACAACCTACGACTCCTATCTACTACGTTAGCTCAGATGGCAGAGATCTATGCAATGGATCTAAAGGCTACAACCTTACTGATGACACATGGCTGTCAATATGGTTCTATATGATTTTTTAAAAATCTAGTACATTACATTAAAAAATAAACACTATGTTAGAAGAATGTCAAGGTTGCAAAGCCAAACACTCAAAAGTTAGGAAATGCCAGAATTAAGGTTGCCTGTGCAACCTTAGTTTGACTTCTTGTGAATATGCATTATGACAGAGTCTTTTTAATTATGTGATCACATGCTGGTTTTTAAAAGTTTGCATATGAAAGAATTCATTTTAGTTAATGTATACATCTACAAATATTTGTTTTTATGTTTCATTAATAGATTTATATCTCTTTTGTCTGTCCAGAGAATATTTACCTGTTGCTTTTTAGGATTTAGGAAAGAACTTCCTCATCCATAGAGTAGTCCCACTTAAATCTCTTCCCTGAGATAAGTCTGTGTTTTCACATTTTTCAAGAGCTTTTTCTAGAGATCAAAGACATTCTTTGCATCTAGAAAAATAAAGATTTATTGGTTCACCTTACAGATGTTGTCTTGTCATTATCTTCTCAAAGCACACTTTCTCTCACTTTTTAAATGTAAGTGCATATCAGTTTCTCATTTGTAATACAAAATATCACTCTAAATTTACTTTCTTTTCATCTTAAACCCACATTGTACATATTTCAGTAGTAAAAAAGATAAAACACACTTTTATGAGCTAAAGGTGGTAAAAAGTAGGAAGTTGTAAAAACATAACAATACTAAAATCAGGTTTGACTGATAATTCATTAGATTATTTAAAAAAGTAAACAATGTCTTTAACATAAAATGAAGGTTGTAATGATATCATATTTAAATCCAGCAACATTTCTGTTTAAGATAAATTGCTAAGCCAAAAAGGGGATTGCCCTTCACTATCTTGATGTATAAGCACTAGCTCAGTGTGGTAGCTTTGCCTTGCCGTTTTAAAAAAAACTATTATTTTTGTATTTTTTTCTTTCATAAGAAATATAGATGCTTGTTTCTTTCTCTTTGCTGCATGTTCTGTGTAAAATCTTTGGAAAACCTGAACATTTACATGAGTCCGTAAGTTAAACTGAGATTTTCCTTTTCACACTATCTACTTTATATCCTGCAAATAATTAAGCATGTGATTAATTTTATGCAAGTAAGTAATCCCATCACCTGTTATGTGTTTGCAGGATCAGGCTCTATGGTCTTGTCTGCACTAGCAAAATTAGTTCCTATATTTAAGCAGCTACCAGGAACAGTACTGAGCCAATAGTACAGATGAGGCTCAAGTGTTTTTACAAGGTTTTCACCATAGGTGGCAAAAACATATGAACCTTGTCTACACAGCAGTACTGGCAGTTCCAAGCATTCAAAAATCATGACTCAGCCTCCTCCAAAAATCATGAGAGGCTCAAATAATAATAATAATATTGGGATTATTTGTTTTGTTTTCCAATTGTTGGGTTACATTTTTCCCCTTTTTTCTTTTTCCAAAATGATGGCTAGAAACTTGCTTTTTAAAAAAAACCTGAAAACTGAGATTCTCATGTAATTCCATAGTTCCAGATGCTGAGGCTTCAATTAATCATGACCTTGCAACTTTGTATTAGTACTTACATCTTTGCTACCACTAGTGCAGCTTTAACATGGATGACAGCTGCTATAAATGGGACACTAATCATTCTAATGTAGACAAGGCCAAAGTTTGTCTACACTAGACAGTAGTACCGCGTTAACGACGTCATTGGTAAAAAGGTACTTTATACTGGTATAGCTATTCCTGTACAGCAAAGAGACAAACTATAAATTGCCTTTGCACTAATATAACTACATCAGTTAAAAAAAAATCACATCCCTAACCAAAATAGTTTGACTGTAAGACTTTTCAGTGTTCACCAGGCCTAAAAATCAGCTTATTCCCCTCAAGTGGGAAGTGGGACTGCTGCAGCATTGTGTGCTAGTCTTAATCAGGCCCTCTGATGACCTTGCCAAAGGCCTCCCGCAGAGAGTGAAGTGAGGTCTAGGTATGCCACCCATGTCAAACAAGGAGATGATGGTGATCATAAAGGAGCAGAAAAAGAAAAACACAATTGTTGTTGATTCTGCTTCTCATTTTACCTTTAATGAAATCCAAAGCACAAAAGATTTCAGATGTTAGAAATTTGGAATTAAAGTACTAACTCTGGCCCTGCTGAAGATGTCCCGGGGAGAGTCGGAGTGGGGAAGCACAGGACATTGGAAAAGGTGGGGCCATCCAGTGCAGTTGTTCTCAAACTTTTGTACTGGTGACCCCTTTCACATAGGAAGCCTCTGAGCGTGACCCCTGTTATAAATTAGAATACCTTTTTATATATTTGACTCCATTATAACTGCTGGAGGCAAAGCGGGGTTTGGGGTAGAGGCTGACAGCTCCTGATCCCCCATGTAATAACCTCAGGACCCCCTGAGGGGTCCCGAACCTCTGATCTAGTGCTACCTTGGAGGCAAGGCAGAGAGAGCAAGGAAGTCAGGTTGCAAAGTGGGACGGTAAGGGGGCTTGGGACAAGCTGAGGATGTGAAGGGCAGGGGAATCAGTTCTGGAGGGAGCAGGAGGTTGCAGAAGGCAGCTGGTTGGTTGGGAAACAGGGGCTTAGAGGCGGAGGTGGCAGGGCCCCTAGTGCAGGGAGCTTCATTGCTGCTGTATGGCCCTGGCCTTACTCCACCCCTGAGCGCCATCCAGCGAGCGGGAGTGAGCGGCAGAGCCCCCAGGGGTCGCTGGTGTGGAAACAGCAGGCCCCCGGCGCGGCTCGGGGAGGAGCGAGCGCCGCGCAGCAGAAGGCGAGCAGCGGGCTCGGGGGCGCAGACAACTTCGCGGCGAGTTAGAGCCGGCAGCCCGCGGTGCCTGGGCTGTAACCTGACACCGGGGAGAGAGCGCGGCGGCGGAGCGGAGGAGGAGAGAAGCCCCCGGGAGCGAGGGAGTGGGATGGTGACCCCCCCCGCCGCCGCCTCCGCCTCAGCCTAGCCGGACTCGGCGGCGGCGCCCGGGACTCGCGCTCCCAGCCGGGCTCGGGGCAGCCGGCCATGGGGAGGGGGCAGCTCGCCTGAGCTCCCGCTAACTTTCCCCCCGGGCGGAGCGGAGCAGGCGGATGGAGGATGCGCTGTCCCCGGCGGGCTGTGTGACCCGGGGGCGGCGGCGGCGGGGACGATGAAGAAGCAGCCGCAGCAGCACAACAGCAGGGGCTGCCAGGAGCCCCGGCCCCATGTGGCCCCTTCAGCTGGAGGGGGCCCCGGGCAGGGGGGTGCCTGGAGGAGGAGGCGGCCCCTCTCGCTGCTGCCTTTCCTCTCGCTCCGAGACTACGGCTTCTGCATGGCCGCCCTGCTGCTCTTCTGCCTGGGCTCCCTCTTCTTCCAGCTCAACGGGGGACCCCCGCACTTTCTGCTGGACCTGAGGCACTATCTAGGTAAGGGCGGCGGGCTGCGGTGGGCGGGGGGGGGGGTGAATGCCGCGTGGGGAGCCCCCTCCCCAGGGCTGGGACGCTCGCATGCCTGGCCGGCTCAGCCCCACTCCAGTCACCGGGGGGGACTTGTTGCAGCTCCTGCTGCCTTGACGTGCATCCTCTGCGTGGCGGCGGCAGGGGAGGATGGATGCCCTGGCGATCAGCCGGCCTGCTAAGCATCGCGGGGCACTGCGGAGCCCTGTGCATGTGTGTGTGCGGAGAGCCAGGCTGAGCAAGGAGCAAGTGGCCCAGCGCACATGCTGTGCCAGTTCCCCCCCCCCCCCAAGTGCTTCGTCGCTCGCCAGAGCCCCGCGGGATCCGAAATTGGCCCCAGCTGGAAAATCTAGCGGCGTTCAGTGTGGTGCAGAGCTGCGATGCTTTACCGGGCCTGGCTAGTTTAATTCTCTAGTCCTTGAATAACCAGGCCTGCAAAGGTATTTTTCAGTTTTGTTCAACTTTTTAACAAGAGAGGCTCCTTTCTCGAGAGTGTCTTGACCCTGGTTTTCCTTAGGTTCAAGGACTGCACGGTCCTCTGTACCTTCCTAATCCATATTCCTAATAGTGTTCATTCAGGCTGAATGTTTCTCGCAAAGAATGTGAACCTCTCTCAACTATGTGGCTAGGGGAAGCACAGGGGGTGAGGCTAAGTCTCTGGCTTCCTGAGTTGGAAAGAGGTGATTCCCTAGAAAAATAGTGTATTTCAGACTTTTGGGTCGATGAGTGGAAGCAAAAGAAGTTTTGTGAAGAATTTGGGAAGTAAATCTGCAGGATCTTATATTCTGAGTTTGTGTAAGAAGCCGTGATGTATTGGTATAGTCCCCAAATGAGAAGCTCAGTTTACACACAGCTATGCTACTGGTGAGGAGGGAAAAACGTGCAGTGCTTTTCGTAAATACCTATGAGTATGTGTTTAAAAAGCAGGAAGTAGGGAAAAGGATGATCAGAATGAACTTGCTGAGAAAATAGAGCTTTGGCAAAAGGTAGAGGACAGTGCACTGGAGACTATTTCTAAACTCTGAAACTAAATTAAGGCCTTTGGTCTTTTATCTTGCCTTTTAAAACTGTACTGAGAAAGGGTTTATAAATCTACATCTCCACTACTAATTTAGATTAGAACTTGGAATTGCAAGTGAAAACTATAGTTATTGCCCTCAGGATATAAATGTGGAAGTTCAAGCATAACAAGTCATATATTTTCATATCTCTAGTTCAGAAATACTAGGAGTTAAGTTTTTTACACTATAGAGGAGACAGGAATGAACAGGTATCTGAATAAATTTAATATTCTGTTTATTCATGATGGAATAGATTTCTGTTTCTGAAGTTTGAGTGAGATTTTAGGTTCAAAGCTTCTTTTATCCTTGATTGTAACATTCCTTAGTAGTTTGGCCATTAAATTTGCCCAGCTTATTTAAGCATTTTAGAAATTTGCAGATCTTTGTCTAAAACATTTTGTGAAGAATGAAGTATAAAAAATACATTAATAATTTTTACCATAGGTGTTTCTCTTGTTAATGTGTTGCTGATTTGATCTTTGTCCCTTATTAAAGACGTCAGGAATAATTCAAATAAGCTGAGCATTGTAGAAGGAGCCATTGGTTTTCCCCCAGGAGAACCATATTCACTTTAAAACTAAAATACAAGAGTTGATGAGAAAGCTAACACGTATTTTGAGAAGAAATTAAAACAGAAATGATCTGACTAAAACTGAAAAGTTTTCAGGCCCACATTTTAACATCACTAAGGCTTTGATTGTGCGGGTAGGCATGCAAACAATTTCATGTGGTCTTGGTGATGTCAATGGGACTACTCACATGCAAGATCAAGATAAAGGCACACAATCAATTTTCAGATCTGAAAATGTTGTACCAATCATTATTACAGGAAACAACTAGAGCTACGAGAACAGAAAAGGAATAGAGGACAAACATGGGTTTCTCTAGGTTTTGTATTTGTTTACTTGGTGCTTTTGACAATGTTTTGCGTAGTAAGTGTTGTTGCTTTGTTGATCAGTGGCACTACTCTGGGGCGAGCTCATGGGCAGCCTTTTCCTCAGGCTCTGCAAATATGTTTGTAAACAATACAGCCTACCAGAATTGAAACTGAAAGTGAGACTGAAGAGGCAGCTGGCAGGTGTGTATTCCAAGAAATGGGAAGGTAGAGGCTGGGGATGGGTCTGATTTGTTTGGTCTTAGGTCTGACCAAATGATTTTTTTTTTTACATGTCAAGATGTGCTATTTATTTGCCTATTTATAAATATTAAGTTTGCCAGTGGCTATTAAACTTTTTTATGGACAAAATTTCCTGCCATTTTTGGCCATACACTTTCCATTCCCTTATTGAACAGTATGAAGAGGGAAGAAAATATGTTTGAAAAAAAGCTGTGATGCCTTCCTGAGTGAGAAAGTGTCTATCTGTGGTAGTTCCTCTTTGCATAGCTGTCTTTCCTCTTATTTGCAAGGCTATGTGGAAAAAATGGGCAGAGTATGGTGGATGTGGAGCTGTGCTAAACACTGTGGTTCCTCCCATGTCAACCGTATACTTGGATCAACTCAAAAGGGAAAACCGTGGAAAGGTAACATTAACTCCTGTTTTACATTCTAGGCCTGATTCTCCATGGTATGATTTCAGTTTTATGTCAGTGTGACTCCATTGGGATAAAACTCAAGTAAAAAAATAGTGAATCACAACTTGTGACTTGACTTTACGGCTTCAGAGCAGCTGTGGGACAGTGTAGTTGCTGTTTCTGCCATGTTGCCATAGACAAGGAGGGGACTTAAATTTTGAGAGCATCAACTGGAATTCCTTAATGTGAATGACTAGGATCCCCTGGCAGTGGGGAGATTAGATCTCCTAAATCCTGGTTAGTCCTGTGAAGTTTGCGGAAAATGCGGAGGCTTTTTTTCCTTGTAGCTGCAGTATTTTTGTGTTACGTTATTCCCCTTTGCATGCATTTGCGTCTAGAATGTTCACATTGCCTACGGAATGTTCATATAGTATGTGAAATATCATATCTACCTTAGCTGTTTTGAGTGGTTGTTATTGCCATAAGATTAACTGTTCAGTGGTCAATATGAAATGAGTACTATTGTCGGATTTTTATCACGTTACTGAAACCGCTACCTCTGTTGGCACTAATTGGCATTCTTGTTGGAAGTCTCAAGGGAGAGACCAAGGATCTGATTGCATATGGAGGCTACCTATTCTGTGAACCTCTTGTGGCTGGTTTAATAGAGCACTTCAGTGTCCAGGATGGCCAGTCTAGCTCCTTTTTATACGAACACTAAATTCTCTCTTGCTCACACTTTTTGTTCCACCATAAATTTAAAATAGCCACTATTATTGTTGGGCCTGCTAAAACTTGGTTTTATTGCTGTCCCCAGCCTTCCCATTTCTAAAGCAGCAGTCTAATATTTGTAGAGCTGATAGTCTTTGATGCTATTTTAGCATGAGGTGTACTCGGTAAATTTAAAATTGTTAAAATAAGAACACTTGGCGGGAAAAAAACCTGTCTTTTGCCAAATGGAAAAGAACATAGCTCTTCTTTTATCATCAACTATGTCTGTCTTCTCTAAAAGCAAACAGATGGTGGAGAAGAAAAATTCTAATTAAAAATTCTTGACAATGTCTTTTAATTTTACTTTTTGTACTTTACTGAAAGTATTTAATATGTTTTAATTGGGCTGTTGATTAATCGCAGTTAATTCATGTGATTCACTTAAAAAAATGAATCGCGATTAAGAAATGAATCACAATCAATCGCAGTTTTAATCGCACTGTTAAACAATGGAATACCAATTGAAATGTATTAAATATTTTTGGATTTTTTTTTTTTACATTTTCAAATATATTGATTTCATTACAAAAAAGACTATGAAGTATACAGAGCTCACTTTATATTATTTTTATTACAAATATTTGCACTGTAAAAATGATAAATGAAAGAAATATTTTTTCAGTTCATCTTTTACAAACCATAATGCAACCTCTTTATTGTGAAAGTGCAACTCACAAATGTAACAAAATAAATCTACATAACTGCACTCAAAAACAAAACAATGTAAAACTTTAGAGTCTGCAAGTCCACTCAGTCCTACTTCTTGTTCGGCCAATTACTAAGACGGACAAGTTTGTTTACATTTATGGGAGATAATGCTGCTGGCTTCTTGTTTACAATGTCACCTGAAAGCGAGAACAGGTGTTTGCATGGCACATTTGTAGCTGGCATTGCAACATATTTACATGCCAGATATGCTAAACATTCATATTCCCCTTCATGCTTCGGCCACCATTCCAGAGGACAAGCTTCCATGCTGATGGCGCTCGTTAAAAAAATAATGTGTTAATTAAATTTGTGACTAAACTCCTTGGGGGAGAATAGTATGTCTCCTGCTCTATTTTACCTGCATTCTGCCATATATTTCATGTTCTAGAAACCAGTCTCGGATGATGACCCACATGTTGTTCGTTTTAAGAACGCTTTCACTTCAGATTTGACAAAATGCAAAGAAGGTACCAATGTGAGTTTTCTAAAGGTTGCTACATCACTTGATGCAAGGTTTAAGAATCAGAAGTGCCTTCCAAAATCAGAGAGGATCCGATGTGGAGCATGCTTTCAAAAGTCTTAAAAAAGCTACACTCCTATGTGGAGACCTCAGAACCCAAACCACCAAAAAAGAAAATCAACCTTCTGTTTGTGGCATCTGACTCAGATAATGAAAATGAACATGCGTCGAGTCTTCACTGCTTTGGATTGTTATCGAGCAGAACGTGGATGCATGTCCACTGGAATGGTGGTTGAAGCATGAAAGGGAATACGAATGTTTAGCATATCTGGCACATAAATACCTTGCAATGCCAATTACAAAAGTGCCATATGAACACCTGTTCTTGCTTTCAGGTGACATTGTAAACAAGAAGAGGGCAGCCTGATCTCCAGCAAATGTACACAATTTTTTTGTCTGAGTGACTGACTAAACAAAAAGTAGGACTGAGTGGACTTGTAGGCTCAAAAGTTTTACATTGTTTTATTTTTGAATGCAGTTATTTTTATACATAATTCCACATTTGTAAGTTAAACTTTCATGATAAAGAGATTGCACTACAGTACTTATATTGGGTGAATTGAAAAATACTATTGCTTTTGTTTTTTATAGCACAAATATTTGTAATCAAAAATAAATGTACAGTGCTCACTTTATACTTTGTGTTCTGTGTTGTAATTGAAATCAATATATTTGAAAATGTAGAAAACATCAAAAAAATTTAAATGGTATTCTATTATTTAACAGCGTGATTAAGCACGCGATTAATCATAAGTTTTTTAAGCGTGAGATTAATCACGTTTGATTTTTGTAAGCGCTTGACAGTCCTAGTTTTAATAATATCTCAGTAATAAAGACAGTCTGTGCTATACCTGCCCGTCAGCCTTCCTAGTTTTAAAAAATGTTTTTCTTTCCCCTTACAGCATGTGAAAGTTTTCCCTTTTGTATGTCTATCTAGTAAAACAGTAAAAGTGACTATACACAAAGTGCTATGAAATGCACAAAATACACAAAGTAGAGGAAAAATATTTTCTCCAACTTTTTCAATCTTTTCAGTTTCTGTGGCAATATTACATGTTTATTACAATGGAAAGTATACAATTTTCAGTCTGAAAATTGATTTTGAGTTGGCGTGTTCCTTTAAGACCCTACCAATAAAAGTCCCATCAATTCTTCATAATAGATGTTAATGGTGGGCGTGGGGGGAAGAGACATATTTCTCATCCCTGTATAAAAATCTGATGAAATGTATTTTTCTGTTATGGTCATCTATTTGTTAGAGGAGGGAAAAAAGTATTATTTTATTTTTTTTAAGGGACAGTGTGAGAACTGGTATGGCAAAAATGTAACCCACCAGTTGTGTTTTGGATCATGTCATAAGTGTATGCCTCATTATTGTCCAGAACTTTCAACCTTCCAAGGCCCAAATGTGGGAAAGAGACCTCAAATGAGGGGGACAAACTAACTGGTCTGACAGTTACCTTTAAGGAGCTATCTGTATAATAAATGTATGTGCTTATTTATCTGCTCTGTTCTTACATTGAAGCAGAACAATGATACATAATAGAATCTCATTTTTCAAAATGCTTTTTTTAAACAAAAATTGAATACAGCAGTGAGAATATCTTAGTTACATATGAAATATGCTTTTGTGTAACTCTCACACTACTGATTGTGAAATAGGGGTGTGTGTGTTTGGTTTGTGTGTTTAATTGAACCAACTTTGTAGAAATGTTGATTTTTTACTAAGTAGTTAACAAGACAATCTGAACAGATTGAATTAAAACTTTGCTGTGTTCTTTTCAATTTCAGGAACTTTCTTTACGCTCAAAATGGATGATGTTTCTTTGGTGGCTTTGAAATGCTTTGATTTTTAAATTGATTTTAAGGATTTATTACAATCCATAGATGTATTAATTGCTGTCTTTGTAGAATCTGAAAATCTAAAATTTTTGTCATAAAGCCTTGAAAAAAATGTGATAGATAGTCAAAAATCTCTACCTGATATTTTTCTACTCTCTGCTTCCTTGGGCATTGTTTTGTACTGAGAACATGAAGGTATTTTGTTTAACTAGAATGTGTCTGAAGTTTAATTCATTTTACCAATCTCTCAAAATTAAGATGAGTTTTAAGGAAAAAAACAAACAAATGTACCTCATCTCAAATAGCTTCTTTTTTAAGGCTGTGTAGGAATGTTGTTTTCCATACATTACTTGCTCATTGTTCACAAATTGTCCACTTGTAAAAATAAAGCTTAAAATGAAGATTTAGAATATGATACATTTACAACTTTTAGATTTGGCATTTGCAAATAGAAAATAGGAATAAGTACAGTGTCCTTATTTGTTTCATGAGTGACTTCAATTTTTGTGGAGAGTACTAGCTTTTAAATAGTAAGTTAACTGTTACCATGGCTATACAGTTATAACAATAATAACTTGGGGTCATAAGTGTATTTTGATGGCATTCTAAAATAGCATTTTCCATTTGGAGTATTGAATGGTGTTTGTTTGGAGATATACTGGGAAAGCACTACCCATGAACAGGTGTTGAGGTAAGTATGCAGCTGTGTATACTTCTCCACATTTCCTATCAATGACCTTAACTGTGATCTTGAAAGGATTTATTCTTCTCCGCGTGAAATACAGTGTAACTTTCATCCTTTCCAGGATTCTTCTCAGTGTGACTTCTGTCATTAGTATCAGATTATATAACAGGGAGTGATATATATGATAGGAAAGGATGGATGGCCGAATGGTTAGGACACTAGCCTGGGACTTGGCAGATTTCCTGTTTGGCCACAGACTTCTTGTGTGACCTCGGGCAAGTTGTTTGTTCTGTCTGTCTCAATTCCCCATCTATAAAATGAGCATAGAAGCAGTTTGCTGCTTCGCAGAAGTATTTTGAAGATAAATACATTAAAGATTCTGAGGTGCTCAGGTTCTACAGCCCTGGGGGCCATATAAGTATTTAAGATACATCAATATTTGTAGTATGGGCCATAGTCACCTCAGGATTCTGGTCCTACCCAAAACAGATGGTGGTGGTACTTCAGATAAGGCACAGGTTGTGTTTTAAGATGGGACTTGGAGATAAATTAACACAAAATCAGTTATCTAAGTATTTACCCTTCTTTTTAAAGCTGTCATAGTAAACTTTCAACATAATCACTTTTAGTAAGTTTACTAAATCAAGTATTTGATATAAATAACCTCTGAAATCCAATCATGGGGCTTTAATCTGTTCTCTGATGTGGACCTATCAAGCGGAGTGGTATTTTATGTATCTGAGGGCATAACTATGTCACTTACCTTCTGTTCCTGTTGGTGCTTTTTAGACTTCCCTTGCAAATTGAGTAATACAATAAAAAAACACCTCAGTTCATTTTGTTGCTCTAAGCTTCTCTTCCTCCATGAATAAATGGCAGGCACTCTAATAGTAGCTGAAGAATACGCAAGCCAAAATAAAGCAAGAAAGTGTCAGGGGAAAAGTGCTTCTGGATTAATGGACTGACTTTCATATTCCCTTCTGAATTCATGTTGGTTTGGGTTTTTTTTGCCTTTACTTATGGTGTCAGAAAGAACGATGTACATTTAAAACTGCCAGAGAGGGAAACGATATAAGTACAAAGGCTTCTATGCATGATGCTCTGTGGGGAAATAAAGTCTGCTTGATATGCTGAATCATAGCATGTGATAAGTGATATCCCTTTTGGTTTTCCTACTTCACTGACTCCTGAGATTGGTCAAAGTCAGTTTACTTTGAAGTTTTTGAATGAAACTGGGCACTTAATTAATTTCAGAATCTGCATATGAGTGTATGGTGGGAGAAATTAGTGGTCATAATTTGTTTCATTGTATAAGAAATTACACTTTTTTATATAAAATCTATATATATAACACAAGGACGATTCATTCCAGGAGGATTTGGTGTTCTTGGAATTTTGGGGGATGGGTGAACTAGGTCAACAAAATAAGAGCTAATTTTTAGAAAAACTTGAAGTACACCATGACTGACATTTGAACCTCCCACCCCAATATTAATTTTTCCACTCATTTTATATTTTTCTTTTTTGTATACTTCTGTGTTTCCTGACTCCAGTTGGGACCAGAGGTTGAAATGCTTCAGATGAGAGGGTATTATAAAATAATAAATATTAATAAAAAAAAGAGACTCTCCTGACCAATGTTTCTAGTTTGACGAAGCACAGGAAGTACTGGAAATCACATGAGTGCTTGTTACAAGATCTTCACCTCCATTTTTCAGGCCCAACGGGGTTGGATACTTACTATAAAATATTTAGAACATAGGTGCTGAGTCCATGGGTGCTCCAGGGCTGGAGTACCCACAGGAAAAAAAAAATAGTGAGCACCCACCAGCCCCAGCTGTTTTTCTGCTCTGGGAGGGCGGAGCACATCAAGATGGCAGAGTGGGGGTAGGAAGTGGCTGAGTGAGGGGGCAAAGTTGGGGTGGGAAGAGGTCGAGCAAGAGCAAGACCTTGGAAGATGGGAGGCGGAATGAGGCTGGGGTCTCAGGGGAGGGGGCAGAACAGGGGGGAATAGGCAGGGCAGCGCCTTGGGGGAAGGTGTGGTGTGGGGTTGGTGTCTTGGGGTGGAGCACCCACAGAGAAAACTAAAAGTCAGTGCATCTGATCTATAACCTTGGGTTTTTATCTAAACTTTCATCCACTGCTAGTGTTTATACACCGTCAACTGTGTTATTGTGACCCATGAGTGGCTGTTCTACATACAAAGATAAGTCTACTACTGTTGACAGCTGGGGGAGATTACTCCTTGTGGGACTTTATTTAATTTAATAAATTGGTTAGTCTCTAAGGTGCCACAAGTACTCCTTTTCTTTTTGCGAATACAGACTAACATGGCTGTTACTCTGAAACCTGTCTTTGGCTCAGGTGGAAGAAGCTTGTGCTTTTAGTGACAAGTCCTAGGTTCAAATCTCCTGATAACCCACTGCCCACTTTTATTGCTCCATCATTCCTTGGGGTGGGGGTCGGGGGTGGGGGGGGATAAAGAAAGCTGAGTTACACAAAGTCTCTTAAGTAGAGCCAACAGAGTTAAAAACTACACTACATACACACAAATCAGTGTATGCAGGCATACATAAGAAAATGAACTCTAAAACTTTTATTCTGGACTGAAACCATTTTAGATGTTTACAACCAGTGCTAGCCTGATTCCCATTGCTCAAGCATTATAAAAATATACTTGTCTATTTTTTCCCCACTTCATATTATTTCACTCTTTGAGAAGAGTAAAAGAAAGCCACAGCTATTTTCTTTTCTGCAACTGAACTCTTATTTTTGATCGCCATTCTGCAATTAAGTTATTGCTGCTGTCTGATTTAATAATAATAATAATTAATAAAGGTTGGTTTTGTTGATGGTGAAGTTTTGTAAGTGCAGTAATCTTCACCAAGTGGTGCTACAGTGTGTTTGGACTATATAATCAGAAGGCATATTCTACTCTACTCTCTGTTCCCTTGTGTCTCATGAGCTGTGCAGCCATGGCGCCCAGTTGCACCTGGGGTGAGCCTTCCCCTCCTCCACCGTGAGCTGGAGGTTGCATTGAATCTGTAATAATATAATTCTGTGACAGCATTGAGAACTCCTTGTTGGTTTGAAGGGAGATGAGACTGTGAATGTTGCATCCTCAGAACTCTGCCTATTATCCTTGCCTAGGTGTGGATGGAACATGCTGAGCCACAAAGAAAGGCTTCTGCAGAGTCAGGGTGTGTGTGTGTGAAACTGTCTTGGCTCAACCTACATTCTTCTCCTCCCAGCCCCCCCCTCCCCCCCAAAAAAAATTGGGAGTGAAGAAGTGAGTTCTCTGTTCCATTTTTCTGTCTGTGGCCAAAAGTAACAGGATGATTTGTTTTTGTTTTAGACAGTTCTGTGGAACACTTTCCATAGTATCTGGGCACCTATGAAAAAATTAGCAGACACCGACTAACTAGAGGCTTGGGCTTACCCATGAGAGGTCTATACAAAAGATGGTGCAGGTAGGAGGGCCACCTGTGAGGTCCATGTGCAACAACTGCAGTTCCTCAGCTGTTCCTCATAATTCTAGCTTTCCTAAGTGGTTGCAGAATGATACTGACATATGACGTATGCCAATTTCATTGCTGCCTAGAATGGTTGTGTGTATCAAACTAGTCATTCTTCTATCAATTTCATTCTGTGGCTGTTTAGAATGTATTGACAGCTTTTTAAATCTTTTTTAGATCCTTCTATGGCTCCCATTATTGTAGTATCTGATGGCCTCACAAACTTTCATGGGTTTATGCTCACAATACCAGGTAGGGAAGTGCTGTTATTCCCATCTTACAGATGGGGAACTGAGGCACAGAGAGCCTAAGTGACTTGCTCAAAGTCTCACAGGAAGTTTGTGGCAGGACAGGGAAACTGATGCTAACTATCCTCCTCTCCTGTGCCTCTGCTGATTGGTAACACGCTGCCCCAGGCATTATGACATCCACCACCAGACAAGACAACAGAAATCGGTATTGCATAGGGTATTCTTTTCTTGCCGAAATATCAGTTGTGAGCATGAAAGAATGTGAATGGACAAGTTAGTGAAACCACAGCATAGAGTATCTACCTTATACATTTTAGATAATACTAAAACTGTTGCTATGCATCTCCTTTTCCTATAAAAATTAGAGATAGAAGAGATATATTAGGTCATCAAATCCATCCCTCAGGCAGTACAAGATTTTTCTCTGCAGGATATTTTTCTACTGCTTTGTCCAGTCATGTTTTAAGTGAGCCAAGCTTTGGGGCTTCAGCCAACTACTCTTGGGGGTATGTCCCACAATCTGGTAAATCTAGTTTTTACTAAGCCTGTTTTGGGTCTTTATTTATTCTCATTACTTCTAGTTACCGTATAACCTTTTCATACCATCACACCATCCTTTTGTCTCCAAAAGTTTTAGGGACATAAAGATGATTATATCTCCAGTTTAGTAAACAAATCATATGTAGTCTAACTCTGAAATTACTAAACTTGATTATTTCAGACCCACATTAACTCAGTCCCATTTGTCCACATCTTTCTAGTACAGTGATGTCCAAAACGGAAGGTGATATTCCATGTGTAATCTCATAAAAAAATAATACAGACAAGAATCATCACCTTCCTAGCTCAATGATAGGATGCCTGTGTATACAGCTCAAAAATCATACTGGACTTTTTTCTTGCCATACAAAATTTCAAAGACATGTTTAATTTGCTTCATACTCTCTCCTCACGTATTAGTCAATGATTTCCAAGTTTCTTCCTTTCATCAAAATACCTGGAATTCAGGTTATTTTTCCTGTAGATATTTCAGACCAGTGGGGTAAGAGACTCAGAGACATGGGAAGAGCTAGTGAGGAAATAGGAGCTGCTCTCAGAAACTGGAGCCTCCAGTAGGACCAGAAGTACAAGTCACCAATAGTAGAGTAACATCAAGAGGTATATGTGGATGGGTGAACAAGGTGGCTGGGCAACAGGAAACCAATGAAGCATGTGCGAAGGGAGACTCGTATGCAGGGGAGCAGAGAGAGAACAGATGGAAGAAGAAGAATGAAATAAGAGCAAATGATGACAGCATGATACTTTTTTCTAAAAAGAACAAAAACACCTACTGCATTAAAAAAACACATAAAATACAATTAACATTTGCCTAATGTTGATTTTCAGGCAATACCGTAGGTTGTTGTTTTTTATTTCTTTTGCTATAGATTTTTTTAAAAATGTTCATATACACAAGTTCTGAGCACCTTCCCAGCCTCTTGCTACTACATAAACAAAGTGATAAAAATAATACAAAGCAATTACTGTAATTGTCATAGATTTTATGCAGATGAGAGAAGTGGCCAGAGAGAGAATCTCTCTACCATATTTAAAAACCTTCATTTTAGGGCTATTAGTTTTTAGAAAAAAGGTGTTGAAATTGACAAGAAACCAACACTTATGGTATAAGCATACAAATGAAAAGTCAATGATCTTTTAATTGGGGGAAAAAAAGGTAAAAAGAAAAAAGAAGGAGATTGGAAAACACTGCTGGTTCTACTTTGTATGTAAAATCCAGGGTAGCATTAGTGAATGTTAAAGGAAGCAATAAAACAAGCACGTTCAAGATAGATTTTAAGCCTGAGACTTAAATTTTGAACTGAAGCAACAACCCATGTATTAAACTCTTGTAAGAAACCCAGAGAGAGAGAGAGTGTGCACAGTGTATTCCAAAGTAACCAATTGTTCTGATTATTTGGCCAGCAATAACAGAGAAACCCACCCATAAATTTGGCATGACAAGTTATTTTACTATAAAATATATTCAACAGAACATCAAGACGGCAACAACAGTATTCCAAGACACATTGCCTGCCAACGTAGTGGTTCCTGCCATGATATGGAACACCTAACAACCCACCTAAATACACTTCATTTACATTTATGCTGGACTCAGAAAGCCAATACTAGGCTCTTAGCTTTATGTAGCTCTGAAAAATGTATGGTATATAAACTACCTAGCTTTGGACCATTTGTGCAATAGTGAAACAAGTGAACATGAGAACAGATGCATCATTTCTTCCAGATATAATGGAAACTTCCAGCATTTAACTACAAAACAGAAAAAATGTCAATCTAAATCAGTGGTGGGCAACCTGTGGCCCATGGGCCGCACGCAGCCTGTCCGGGTAATCCACTGGTGGGCTGTGAGACAGTTTTTTTTACACTGACCATCTTCAGGCACCACCCGAGCCCTCAGTGGCTGCGGTTCGCCGTGCCTGGCCAATGGGAGCCGCAAGAAGCGGCAGCCAGCATGTCCCTGCAGCCCACGCCACTTCCCACAGCTCCCATGGGCCGGGAATGGCAAACCACGGCCACTGGGACCTGCGGGTGGCTATGCCTGAAGACCGTCAATGTAAACAAAACTGTCGTGGCCCGCCAGTGGATTACCCCAGCGGGCTGCAGGTTGCCCACCACGGACTAAAATCAAGGGGAAGTTGCACTTTATGCAAACCCTTTGATTTCAAAGTGGTCCTAATGCACCACTTTAACAGTGTGACAGAACCCAGGTATTTTCAGAGCCACTTTCTGGGTGAAGTGAGCTGATTGTAATATGTGGGAGGGAGATTATTTTGGGGCTGGGAGTGTTAGAAGGTCTGTTCTTTTCAGCCCCCAGCTGAAAAAATCAAAATAAATGATATGCACATTCAGTGTCTTTTATCCAAAATTCTCAAAGTCATTTGAAACAACTAAACCTCGTAGCATTCTGTTAGACAAATAGGAATTACTATTCACGTCTCACATATGAAGAGAAGTTTTTCAGTGAGACTGAGGTAGAGGTGGGAACAGAAGGTGTAGGTTGTGCCTCTATCCCTTTCTCTAAGCACTAGACTGCACACGACATTGCTAATACTCATTATTTGATTTTCTTTACTGACTAAAACTAATCATTTGATGTAAATCTTTCCAGAATGCTTGTCTGATGAGTCAAGTGAATCCAAACATTCAGCTACTTTATCTTTGAATGAAAAACTTGTTTTCTTAATTTTATGGAGTTTTCTCCTCTAATTTTTTTAATCTGATATTTTTCTAAACAAGCAGTGAGTCAAACTTTGGCACAGTTCTAGGATTCTTTATAGCTAGGCATTCTCCTTTTTTCTAAAGTGGAATGTGGAACCAGCTGATGGTTTCAGTGTTTTTCCATAGATTTTTTTTTTAATGTGACTATTAGAAGCTATGGGATTAGATGATTTGTGGGATTATGAATGGTATGTGGTGTCTTTTACCTCCTGGCCACCAGCTCAAGTACAGCTGATGCTGACAGAGACAGAAAGTTGTTACTGTCTCAAGGCTGTTCCGGAGCTTCTGTGGAATGAGTTGATGTCAGTTCAGTGTTCATGTCACAACTCCCACTATCACCACCACAAGCACTAACCTGTTGTTGGTCTCATTAACAGAGCCAGGGACATGGGGAATGAACTGTTTTTTCTCTAGATATTCAGCTAGGTCATGGTTGAGACACAGCTGGGGAAGAGTAGGGGAAGCACGTATTGGATTTGTTTGTGCTGTCCTTGTTATGAATGTAGAGGATTTTGTTGTAGAGCTGTCAATCCAGCATCTTTTATCAGGAACAAATTGCTTAAAAATGGTGGCTATGCAGTACTTGAAAATCCTACTAGGTGTTGTAGAGGAGGTGCAGACTTTTAGCAAGACAGCTACTTTTGCAAAGTAACTGCTGAGTGGGATGCCTGCCAGACTGCCCGGCTTCTGGTCCTTCATCTCAATCGTATTTAGTTCTCAAAGAGCAGTGTTCATTCAAAATTCTTTAAATGCTTTACAAAGGAAGATTAATATTATCCCCCTTTTATAGACAGGAAAAGAGGCAACATGACTTGCCATATAGCCAATCAAGGAAGTCTGGGCAGGACCAAGAGTAGCACCCAGGTTTGCTAAGTCCATGTTCATTACCTTATCCACTGGGCAATAGCTCTCCTGTCATTATTGCTCAGAAGAGCTAGTAATAAATAATGACAGACTTCGTAGTGTTCGTGAAAGGGAGGAACACATGGCACTGTCTTGTGCCCAGTGCAGGCAGTTGCTGTACAAGTTTCTCAGCATAGCTGAGTAGCTTGAATGAACAGAAAGTGGTCAAATCTAGCTTCAAAATTTACAAGGATTTTTGTTTTTTCTTAAATCTGGCATTACTGATACAACCTTGCCTCTCCTCACCTATCTTTACTGTCTTTATCTGATCATTCTACTCTGAAGATGTGTGGAGAGGGGCTTGACCGGAAAACATGTACAGTATGCATGCTGGAAATCTGTTGTTGAGAATGAAAAGGTCTTGCTTATCCACGAATAGTAATCTCTAAGAATCTTCATCCAGGTTGCTCATATGCCATGCATCAGGTTCAGGACAAGATACTGAACAGGGAGTGGGGGACAGAAGGTAATTGTTGGGAGTATTTTTTTTAAAAAAAGTGGGGTGGGAGAAGTGTGGACAGACCTGTTAAATTTTCCAGAGTTTAAACTGTAAAAACATATCTTTTAGGGTTCTTCACTTAGAAATGTGTAAAGGAGGGAACAGAGAAGCAGTAATTTAGGTTCATATGCTCCTTTAACTTGCATGGTATTGAGGGGAACACCTGGCAAGTTAGGGTGGTCTGTCTTGGAAAGGAGCCTTTTCTCATGGAGGAGAAGATAGCTGGCAAGTTGTACCATTCATGTAAATTTTGCCCTTTTCTTGGGCCAGTTGGCTCTTTATATCTGGAGAAGATTCCTCAACTCTAAGGTAGGTACCTACACTCTTTCTGAAGTGTGAATAAACAGAGGTATTTGGTTTCAGATCGTTATCAGGTCACAAACAAAAATTAACAAACTTTAAAGTGACTTGATAGTATGGTTAATGTTTTTTTTTCTTAAATACGTTTGTGTTTTTGGCGCAGCTGGATGTACAGAGTTTTCTGTTTTCATATTAAATTATTCTGGATCCTAATTCAAGCCTGAAGTTTTGGTCCTGTAAGAAAGAGATGTGGTGGTCTGACCGTTCCTCTGTAGATGGTGGTTTACATCACACGCAAAACACAGCATGGTTCAGGTTTGCTAATTAAGTTCCAATTTAAAACCGACAAGTTTAGCAATTCAGTTGAAATTTGGCTCTGGCTCAACGGTATTTCCTCATTAGTATACTAATGTAAATAAATACATTAAAAGCAGGGTTTTTGCTCTCCTCATCGTCCTCACCGCTAACTTCAATTTATGTACTTATTTTAAAAACAGTGTTAAACCCTTATTCTGGTACCTTCCCTTTGGCCAAGTTCCTGGTCACCTGTGTCTTTGGGGGACAGGGAAGGATTACTGGACTCCAAAATCATGGACCTTTTCCCCCATTTGAAACTTCCCCCTCTGTGATGTTTCATCAGCTAGAAACATTAGTGTATGGATGTGTGTAGTGGTTTTTTTATTATATTCCACCTAAGATTCTTAACCTTTTGTAAAATTCACAACCACAGTTTGGAACCTGCTTCACTGGAATATGTTCCTGCTTTAATGTAGAGCACAGGGGTGGGGATGCCCAAGCATTCTTTCTCTCCTCCTACTTTTGTTGCATTACTCATAAACCATTAATGAGGTGAGGGTAAGCTCTAATGTAGGATTGCAATGTGTTCTGACTCCTGAAAGGCTGTACTTGTTCATGAACTAAAAGAACAGTATGACCATGAATAGACCCATAAAATATCGTGTAAGCTCCTGACTGTTTTGGTTTCTTTTGAAAAGGGAAATATACTCTTCGCAATTCTAATCCTTCTTGAGTTCCAAGAATTTAATCTTGGCAAAGGTCATAAGGCAACCGCCTTAACTTTTCTTACTAGGCACTATTCAGTTTCTTGATTTTGTTCCTAAAAGGTTGTTTTTCTGCTGAGATGGCAGTTAGGTAGAGACTAGTTTATTTTCTTTAATTTCTTTCACTAGAAATAACTTGAAACATGCTGTTTAAGTGGCTTTATTCTACTGTAATATATTAAAGTGTCCTTGAATGTACATTTCTTCATTTCTTTATTTATTTATGCAACTCTATCTCTGGTTTGTTTTATTTGGAACTCAGGCGAGAGTGTCACATTCTCCTTGTTACCTTTGTTTAGGGGGAAAGTCTGCTGGATTTGTTTCTTCTGGACCTAAATCCCCCCCCCCCCTTTTTTTTTTTTTTTTTAATTTAACTACAGAAGAATATGAAGAATCTATGAAGCTTGCTTCACTCTAGACTCTGCATTCAGCACAGGTCCCTTTTGCTCAAACTTCTCTCCTGCCGTAGTTGTGAGGTCCTCCGCTTGTTGAAATAACTGTGCCAGGTTAGCACCACAGGGATAGAGAGGCATTATAGCTCCTTGTAACTTGGTTTCTGTAAGATGTAATGTATGATTTAGCCAAGGTGGTGAAGACATGTAGTCATTCATGCATCTTGTAAGCATAAATGAATCCAATATCTTGCTGTTTAAACCTATGTTATTTTCCTTGCCTTGCTCTTTGGAGGACAGTGTACCAGTGACATTGCTCCTAATTTTAAAAAATGGAATGAGGAAAGGCATGAGTGATAGAATAAAAGTACCTGCTATTAGACCTCTTTGACCACCAAGGTCATATGAGTTGTGGCTGATTTCCTTTTAGTTGTGGAGGGCTAGTACTAAGCAAAGAAGTAGATAGACTATCCCCACACTTTTACTGACATGATTGTTAGGTAAATATGGGATCATATAAGAACAGCATCCTAGAAATTTTTTTTTCTAAGAATGGAAATAGGCTTGTTTTGAAGCAGATGTGCTTGATATCCATGGAGGAATTTGTTGGCACTCGTTGGCACATCTGACACTGAGCAATAAGTTAAAGTGGACTTAACAGTAACTTTGGCTTTAGTGAGGTCACTTGTCCTAAAATTTGAAATATACTCCCCGTTTTCACAGCTGTCCTGTACTACAATTTAAAGGGCTTCAAGTTCTCTTCCCCCCCACCCCCCATGTTGTATTTTTGTATCCTCCTATGTATCGTCACACATTGGCTTAGTGTCAGAAAGTGACTCCCTTAAGACCAATATATAATAGTGACATCTCTTTTTGGAGTTAGATGACTTTCTGGAAGAGCAGAACATGCAGTCAAGTCCAGAAAAGCTGTCCACATCAATGAAGGAGCAGAGGTGAATTGTCAGCCTCAGGATGAAATAGAGAGGAAATGCATCGTGTCAGATCCTGGGAAACAAAAAGGTGCCAAAAGAGAACCGTTTTCATACTACTTCTTTACTTTGTGTTTACAGGCCTTGATTCCAATTTCATTAAAGTCAAAACTTTCCTTGTCTTCAGTGGGAACAGGGTCAGATCCAAGTAGCACATTTTTCATTGTATATCTCATTGCATTTTACAAACTTGAGAGTGCATTATTAACCCCATTTGTAAGAGGAGTGAAATGTGGCACAGAGAGGTTTTTACTTCTTGAAAGGTACACAGAATGTGTCACTGGTAGAGCTGGAAAGAGAATCTGGGTTTTGTAACTCCTACTCAGTCCTTAGACTGCAGCTGACCCTGTGTGAAAATTTCATTTTACTACATTCATAAATCACCATTATGACTTCAGTTTGTTTTCAGAACTTTTTTTAATAATTTTTTGTAATCTGATTTATCCACTGCACTTAATGGCAGGCATGCAGCCTGATTTAATTATCTTGTTGCTAGAGAGGAAGTGCTAGCTATGACCCAGGATCATTTACCTTTGAACAGTTTGTCTATTAACTACTGTATTCTTCAATGTAGATGGAGGCTACTTTGCTGCAGACTGTTTTCTTGGTCATAAAGTGTTCTTTGCACAGAGTTACGTTCTGTTAATTTAGAAAGAGTAAATGGGCCAAAGGTATTAACATACCCCAATCACTGTCCAACATTAAACAGTGTTAAGCAAGGTTCAGGGTTTGGTATGCAGAAACTTCAGCCTGCTTAGTACCATGGCAAATACACCATTAAAAATCCTTTTAACCTTTTATTAAAGAAAGATACAGAAAAGGAGGAAAAACAGTTATAAAGCATTGGAAATGTCAAGTATTAAATAAGGCTTTCATTTTAACAAGATTTTTTGTTCCCTTGACCTTTAGCTGGACAAAGTTTTAAAAGGAAAAATACCCATTTTTCACAGTAATAACTGTCCTTTTGCATAAAAGAGAAGGTAGTTGAGATGAGCTGAAGCTATTGTTGCTATTGTTCTTGTTAAAGTCCAGTCTCATTTCATCTGAGGCGATGTTTGGGATGCAGCTGGTATGGGGTGGCAGTGTCATCTGGATTCTGTCCTGGTTTGGTCAGGACATTTCTTAAGCTCAGGATGATGAAAGCCTGGGGTCCCACAAAATGATTGAGGTGGCATCCATGATGGCAACGTGCTCTCGAGAAGCTTCCATCTGTTGTTCCATCTTTTCCCCGTAAAGCCTTTCCTTAAGGATCCAAAACGGGAGCGATGGATAGAATAGACCATCCCCTCATTATTTTGTCCACCAGTTAGGCCTAATATTCATCACACTAATTTTCTGGTTCTACCTCTTCTTCTGTTTCTACCAAGCATGATTTTAACATAGTCCTTGAATTATATTAACATGACCTTTTTTTTGGTTGATCTAATTTCATTTCTCTGTTTGTTTTTTGCGTTTGTTTAGTAACATTGATTATTGAAAGCAACTTGACCTATATTCTATTAACATTTGTTGTAATAATCTATAACATTTTATGAACTTTCATATACTTTTTATAATTGAGTCACAATTAGGGTAAATTAGTAGTCCCAGTTATTACAACAATTATTTTAGTAGGCTTGTGCAATGTATTCATTATCCTCCCTGTACCATGTTTAAAGTCTTTCTTACATGCTACAGATATATAGCTGTTCTGTGACTAAGTAGTCAAACTGATCGGTGAATATAGTAATAAACTTGCCATATACTTCCAAACATGGTGTAATTTATTTCACTGAAACGTTGAAATTAATCCGTTTCAATATGAAACGGATACTTCTGGCAAGCTGGATGTAATGCCAAGAACAGGAAGTCTGAAGGCTTTGGATTAAAGCTACAGGAGGCAGGAGAAAATAAGGATATCTTTATCAGTTAACTTAATAAAACCATAATATAATAAGATTAATTTTGAGTTGGATGTGAGTTTCATAGAGGGATTACTACTCTGTTTATTGAATTAATGAGATAGGAGACAATGAGTCAAGCATTTTACATCAGTATGCCCATGACATTCGCATTTGGGTCTGCAAAGCTCCACCATTCAAAGGATTTTTGGGAGAGTTTTCTGATTTGCTGGAGGTAGGGAGGATTGACATTTGAACATTTGGTGCATCTTTCCTTATGCAGCTTCCTCAGAACTTATTCATTTTTCTGTGTGCTAACAAGATCAGCTTTTAGACACAAAAAGTTAAGTTCAGAAGAACTTTAAAATGTCAAAATAAGGCCATGCAATCTGATCCATGTTAATGGACCTCTGCACCCAGGTGGAGCTTTGTTGACTTCAGTGGGACTGCATGGATACAAGGGCCTGCCTGCATGGCTCAGATTATAGGATTGGGGTCTATGTTTGCACTTCATTAATTTTTTCCCCCTGAAAGTCTGTAGTCTGCTGGATAGAATATCTCTAAGTCTACAGAAAAATCACCTATGACCGGGGTTCTCAAACTGGGGGCTATTACATGGGGGGTCGTGAGCTCTCTGCCTTCACCCCAAATCCTGCTTTGTCTCCAGCATTTGTAATGGTGTTAAATATATTTAAAAGTGTTTTTAATTTATAAGTGGGGGTCACACTCAGAGGCTTGCAATCTGAAAGGGGTCACCAGTACAAAAGTTTGAGAACCACTGGATGATGTCCTTTGCTTTAAAAAGCCATGAAATAGTTCCCTGTTCAAATATTTGTTTAAACTCTCCATTGTCTGTGGTAGTTTCCAATGCAGTGTCTCACTGATCACTTAAAATTTTTTCAACATAGAGTAATGGATAAAGGAGTATCAGTTGACATAATTTAGACTTCCAAGCCTTTGATCAGGTCCAGTATGAGAGTCTGCTAAAGAAGCTAGGTCAACATGGGATGGGAGGCAAAGTATTTTCATGGATCAAAAACTTGCTAGGAGATAGATGAGGTTTAAATAGTTGTTTTTCTTCATGGCAAAAAGTTAACAAGGTTCTATACTAAATCCCATGTTCTTTTGTGTATTCATTAATATCTGGAAGAGGAGGATGAGTAGTGAGGTAACAACATTTGCAGATTTTACGGAAAGAACGAGGAGTACTTGTGGCACCTTAGAGACTAACAAATTTATTTGAGCATAAGTTTTCATGGGCTAAAACCCACTTCATCAGATGCATGTAGTAGATAGATATACACACACACAGAGAACATGAAAAAATGGGGGTTGCCATACCCACTATAATGAGAATGATAAATTAAGGTGAACTGTTATCAGCAGGAGGAAAAAAAACCTTTTGTAGTGATAATCGGTGGCCCGTTTCCAACACTTGACAAGAAGGTGTGAGTAACAGTAGGGGGAAAAATAAGCAGAGTTATTTAGGTTAGTCCAGACCAGAGAGAACTGTGAGGAACTTTAGAGAGACCTAAATAAGTTAAGTATATGGTCAGCAAGATGGCATATATAATTCAGTGTTGATACATGAACATAAGAACATCCGTACGGGGACAGACCAAGAGTCCATCTAGCCCAATATCCTGTCTTCTGACAGTGACCAGTGCCAGGTGCCCCAGAGGGAATGAATAGAACAGGTAATCATCTAGTGATCCATTCCCTGTTGCTCAGTCCCAGCTTCTGGCAAACAGGCTAGGGGCACCATCCCTGCTCATCCTGGCTAATAACTATTGATTGACCTATTCTTAGTCTCGGCCTTCACACATCCTCTGGCAAAGAGTTCCACAGGTTGACTGTGCATTGTGTGACGAAATACTTCCTTTTGTTTGTTTTTAAACCTGCTGCCTATTAATTTCATTTGGTGACCTCTAGTTCTTGTGTTATGAGAAGGAGTAAATAGCACTTCCTTCCTTACTTTTTCCACACCAGTCATGATTTTATATAATAATGCACATTAGTTTACATTTTTCCCTCCAATCATACACCTTACAAGGTTTTTAATTAAACATACAGAATCAGCTCAAGAAGGAGACATCTGTGTGTTGTACACAACTCAGTGAAAATCTCTGCTGAATGTGCACCTGTCTTCAAAAAGCTAGGAAGATGATGGGATGGAGAGTAAAATGGGAAACATTATAATACCTCTTATATAAATGCAGCCTCTTTTGGAGTACTGTGTGCCACAGTGCTCACCTTATCTCAAAAACAAAAGGGCAGAATTAAAGGGAGCTCTGTGAAGAGCAACAAGATTGATCAAGGTCCTGGAAAAAGTTTCATATGAAGAAAGATGGACAATATTGGGATTGTTTACCTTAAAAAGGAGATGAATAATAGAGGATATGATAGAAGCATATAAAACAATGAATTGCATAGAGAAGGTAGAGCAGGAGCTCCTCAAAAAACAAGAACTTATTTAAGACCAAAGGGACATCCAATGAAATTTAAAGGTAGGAAATTCAGGAAGGAAAAACTTTTTCACAAAGTGTTTAATTAGACTAAACCTGACAAAGTGGGTATTCACCCATAAAAGCTTATGCTCCAATATGTCTGTTAGTCTATAAGGTGCCACAGGACTCTTTGCCGCTTTTACAGATCCAGACTAACACGGCTACCTCTCTGATAATTAGACTGTGTAACTTGTTTCCACAGAAAGTTGTTGAGGCCAAGAACTGAACAAGATTCAGAAAGGGATTGGAATATATGTTGTGTAGAGAGAGAGAGAGAGAATAGCCAACGTTATCATAATGATGACAATTTTTTTGGAAAGAATATATAACTTTGTGGAGAGCGGATTATCCCATATCTCCCTAGTAGTCGGGTTCTTACGTCTTCTTCTGAAGCATCTGGTACTGAACACTGCCAGAGACATGATACTGAACTAAATGAACCAAAGGTCTGATCCACTATTGCAATTTCTTTGTTCCCATAACCTCTTAGAAGGTGAAAAATAGTATTGTTATATATATTGGTATTGATCTCTTTTTTTGTTTTGGAAAACATTGATTCTTCCCCCACCACCTTTGCACCTATCAAACTTTCTAAATTTACACTTACTATATTTAAATTTAAGCAATCATATCACTGACATCAGTACATCTTGGAGTGGAGTAGAAGAGCCTAACGCCTCCCTGATTTCTCACCTTCCAAAATATTTTCTATTCTACACAAACTTTTCTGCCACTACTTTATTTCTATTTACCAGATATTCTTGTCAAATTCACAGTTTGTGCTTTTCAGTTTATACCATGTATGATTGTTGTTTTCAATGGACCCTTGTCTGTACTGGCAGCACACAAGGATATATTCATGTCCAGCAGCAGAGAAGGTGATTTTTCAGAGTGAGCAGAGCCAACACAACAATGGGAGGATGAGGTGAAGTCTATTCCTGGTTACCAAGAGAATTATTAATGAAGTTCCAGCTGCCTGGCGAGACCATGCCTTTACTTACAGCTGTGCAACCATAGTGAAGGCAATGTGCTTGTGCAGGCATGGCCAGGAACAGAATTTGATGGCAGTTGATTTGTTCAGGTATAATGAAAGGAAAGCTCTACAGAGTTTGCTTATGGTGGCAATACACAAAGCCGCAGCTCTGTCATACTCTGTCATACTCCATAGTGGCACTTCCTGCAAATTTTAAGTGCAGAAGTGTCTTCGCTTTCCAGCATTGTGGTGGGGCTTTTTGTTTAACTGGTAAACTAAAAAGTTCCTGCACTTTGATTGTGATATTGGTGCTTTGGACGTTTCTTTAATGTGAATTCAGCTGTGAACAAACCAATAGGGGATCCCAAAATTAGTGTGTGTGTGGGGTGGGAATAAAAAACTAGTTGGAAAGAAGCTGTAAATCCACCTGGAGAGATTAGAACAATGTGGGCTGTAATCAGTGGTGGGATATTCAGTACTATCAAAACAACATCCTATATCCAGAGAAAGGAAATAAATAGTAGTAGTACAAAACGTGGGAGCCAAACCAAGTAGCCACACAAATGCTTAACGCAAGTATTTCAGCTTGTCTAATTAATGATAGACCATTTTCATGGAGTCATGCCCTATAGTTGCTATATAGAAGGTGGGGAATTGTGGTAGTTTGGGAGGGGAGGTAATTCATGAGAGAAACTCTATATTAAGAATGGCTCCACAATATGAAATTCTTGTAGCAGTCTCCATAAGATGTCAGTTTTGTGGTACTCCAGCAATGAATGTGCGTGCCTTCGTCATCTTATAGTGACTCATATGAGAAGGGCCTTCTCAAAATGAACTTCTTGAAGATTTTCAGAGCTGATACTAGTGGCTGATGAGACTTAAGCCTACAAAAACCTGAAAACATGAGGATTTTTTCTGGTTTACAAGGAGACTCAAAATCAGCTGGTAATGGGACTCTCATTGCAACCTTAAGTGATCGATTGGCTATCTCTTGATTTGAGGATGATCTCTACCACAGATTTACATATGGGTCCTGAGATGACTCAGGAGTCCGATCCTGGAACTGAAAATCTGCCCGCAGTAGGTACAGACGTTACGTTGCAGGTCAGCTGCCGGCTGGGAGAAAGTTATTTCTTTTTCCTTCTTTCTCTCTCTCTCTCTTTTCAGCTTCGAGGGCAAGGCTCGTCTCCGCAAAGCAGGCTACTGTCTGATAGAGGATGTGGTGCCATTGGGATTGGTTGGTGACTTGCTCCTCCCAGCTTGTGATGTCCACATCAGGTTTCTTAAGATATGCTTTCAGTGTGTCTTTGTAGCATTTCCTCTAATCACCTCAGGATCTCTGACCATGGGTGAGCTGAGAGTAGAGGACTTGTTCTGGGAGGCGACAGTCTAGCATCTGCACACAATGTCCAACCCAGAGAAGTTGGTGCACAAGGATCATTGGCTTCAGTGAGGATGCTGGTGTTAGTGCAGTGATCTTGCCACTTGACACGAAGGATCTTCTGGAATCATCATTGGTGGTACCTCTCCAAACTCTTGAGGTGCTGTCGATAGGTCACCCAGGTTTCGCATCCACAGAGGAGTGTAGGAACAACAATTGTCTTATAGACCTGGATCTCTGTGTCCTGCCATAGGTCACGGTCTGTGAAAACGTGTTGGAGCAATTTCCCAAAGGAAGCACTTGTGCACTAGATCCTGTGCTGGATCTCACTGTTGATTTTTGAATTTTGAGAAAGTTGCCTACCAAGGTAGCAAAAGTGCTTGACAGTCTCCAAAATCTGTCCCTTTATGGTGATTTGTGGTGGGTCATGTGCAAGGCCTGAAGCAGGTTGATAGAGCACTTTAGTCTTCTCAATATTGAGTGAGAGTCCTAGGCTTTGGTAAACTTGTGCAAAAAAATCCAGGAAGGACTGAAGGTCATCCTCAGTGTATGAGAGGATAGCACAGTCATCAGCATACTGAAGATCAGTAATGGATGCCCTGAGGACTTCAGACTTTGAACAGAGACGTCAAAGATTAAAGAGCTGCCTATTCATTCTGTATTGAATGTCGACTCCATTGGAGAGGTGGTCTTTAACGAGGACCAAAATGACTGCTACATAGATGGAAAACAGGGTAGGGGCAATAACGCGTCCTTGCTTAGCCCCAGTTTTGATTACCTTAAGTTTTGACCTTAAGTATTGAAGGGTTACTGCCTTTCCACAATATACTTTGTAGGTCAGGAGTAGGCAACCTACAATAGTTTAGTTATATATTATAGACTTATAGAAAGAGACCTTCTAAAAACGTTAAAATGTATTACAGGCACACAAAACCTTAAATTAGAGTGAATAAATGAAAACTCAGCACACCACTTCTGAGAGGTTGCCGACCCCTTTGTAGGTAATCATGAGGCAGGTGTTTCTGCATGATTTTTTGGAATCTGTTGCGGTCAAATCAGTGGTTGAATGGGCAGTTGTTTAAAGTCAGGAAACTTTTTCAGGAACTCTTTCATCTGTGGCACTAACAAATAGACAGAAGGATACTTTCTTTGCAGAGACAAACAGTGTTGCCAACTCTCATATTTGTTGCCTTTTTCTTAAAGCCCCAGCTCCTGGAGCCATGTTATTACTTGGAAATCTCAGGTTTCTTTTAATCCTTTTTTATAAAGTACATTTCATGTCTTTTGTGGTTTTTGGAAAAAAAGTTGAAAATGTTATTCAGGTGTATCAATAAAATCCAAAATGTTGTCTTTATAATAAAAATCTCATGATTTTGAGGCCTGACTCAGGATTTTTGAACACTTAGGTTGACAATACTTCTCTAAGGATTGAGAGGATGGCCTGATAGAAGAACAGGTACATTATTCATTGTATGATTAATCACTGTTTTTAAATATGGATTGACCTTGGCTATTGAATAAGTGGCTTTTCAAAGTTATCTACAACCTAAATACTCTTTATCTGACTTGCTCAATGCTTAGTGAGTAACCATATGATCAGGGGTTTATTTCTTTATACTGCTCATTATTTCTTGGTGTTTGGTGCTTTCTCACACTGATCAATTCCTGCAAAGATCTCCATCATTATACCCTGTCCTCAGTGTAAGAGAATCTGAGGAGTTGCTATTGATGATGTGGCCTGGGTTTTGAGTTTGTGCTCTGTTTCTCAGTGAGGTGAATGGGGATCAGGCTGGGGAGGTGCAGTCGTGTTTCTTGTCTCAGTAGATTTTTAGTATTCTAAAATATTACATCTTAGGTGGTCCACCATGAATAAACAGGGCCATCAATTGCAAATGAAAGGACAGGCATTTTCATAATCTCAACCTCCCCCCCCCTCCCCCCCCCTTGGGAATGCTGCTTGACAACATCAGTTGAAATAGTACATTGTTTTCCTGGCTGTAGAATGGGAATTGCTGATTTCAGAATCTGGAAAGATGTCCTTAAACAAGAGGGAGATCATGTCTGCAAATGCCAGAGGGACGACATTATGGGGAACAGTAGCAGCAAGCTACATCTTGGCTGTCCTTCTCTCGATTTCAAGCTGAGACTTGTTTTCTGATGTGTTTCCCACATTGCCAGACAAACACTTTTGAAAAGCTAACTTTTCCCTCTATCAGCATGTGACCTTTGCTTATTGACATGGCAGCATACATCACAGATCCCCTGCTATGCAAAATTTCTATCTTTCAAACTGAACATCGGAGTACTTGTTGAGATTCCTGATGTAATAATACACAGCCTATGCTTTATCCACTCTGACTTGAAGATGAATGTGTATGTCCTTGAACAACTGAATGGTGTGGATTTCTTTTGTTAGTGAAAGATGACATGACTCTTGTTAACAAGTGTTGCAAAGATTTTTCATTCTTGTAAAGTAATATTTGAAGTGTAAATGGAAATCAAGTCTTGACGAATACATATAATGCCTCCATTCTGTGAACTATATTTTTCTCATTTGCAAAAGTTATATGTCACTTTCTTCTGTTTTCATACAAGTAACAAATTCATTATAAATCCCCAACTGAGACAAAGCTTCAAAAAAAGGGGGAGTTTACTTTTTTGAAACCATAGCTGGAAGGGAAAAGTTGGAAATGAAAATCCCTATAATCAGTGCAGAGGCTGTATAGGGGAAAATGCATGCTTCATAACTAAAGAAATAACACAATTAAGCAGCAAAATAAGAGTTTGTGGAGGCCAAAAAGATGAAAGCAAAAGGAATCTAGCCCTGATGACGAGGAATATTTATTCTATGTATTGTGCTAGTGTTGAAAGGCCCAGTTGTAATAAACTTTGGTAGAAAAAGTATTAGTTTAAAAAGCCAATAAATTATGGAGAACAAACCCAATAGATAATATGAAGAACCAAAGCCATTAAATCTTTATATTTTTAAAGTACTTTAGTACATTATTTCTTGGTGTTTGGTGCTTTCTCACATTGACCAATTCCTGCATAGATCAGAGCACAACATTTGTTATTGCTGTCAAAGCACCATACAGCACGGAAGTGGCACAAGAGAATGAGCAAGAGTAAGAAATGCCCGAATTCAATTAAAAATATTTATCTCTTATGCAATACAGTGTAGTGCTCAAGGTTGCAGAAATTTCTGAATATCTCTTCTGAGAGTATCTGTGATGAAGAATTGGGACATGTATTTGTTTCTAATTGCATCTGGCCTTAACAGAGGCGGCTACAGTAGTCTCTAATTTATAATATAGATGGATCCTTGTCAAATAGTCAGTATTTACTAACAATTGTCCTGTTCAAATGTTACATTTTTAATGGCAATCACTGTAATAATGGACTTATGTAGAAATCATTGCCTGGAACAGGGGTGGGCAAACTTTTTGGCCTGAGGGCCACAGCTGGGTATGGAAATTGTTTGGCGGGCCATGAATGCTCATAAAATTGGGGTTGGGGTGTGGGAGGGGGTGAGGACTCTGGCTGGAGGTGTTGGCTCTGGGGTGGGGCCAGGAATGAGGGGTTTGGGGCGTAGGAGGGTGCTCCAGGCTGGGACCGAGGGGTTAGGAGGGCAGGAGGGGAATCAGGGCTGGGGGTTGGGGCATGGGGGGGCTGTGAGGGCTTCGGCTGGGGGTGCGGGCTCTGGGGTGGGGCTGGGGATGAGGGGTTTGGGGTGTAGGAGGGTGCTCTGGGCTGGCACTGAGTGCTCTGGAGGGTGGGAGCAGGATCAGGGCTGGGGCAGGGGGTTGGGGTGCGGGGGGGGGTGGCGGCAGCTCAGGTGCAGGCTCAGGCAACGCTTACCTCAGGCAGCTCCCGGAAGCAATAGCATGTCCCCTCTCTGGATCCTATGAGGAGGCGTGGCCAGGCGGCTCTGCTGTGCACTGCCCCATCCACAGGCACCGCCCCTGCAGCTCCCATTGGTCATGGTTCCCAGCCAATGAGAGCTGCGCGGGGGCCAGGGGCAGCATGCCATGCAGAGGCCCCTGGCCCCCCCTATGCCTAGGAGCCGGAAAGGGGACATGCCGCTGCTTCCAGGAGCTGTGTGGGGCAAGCCCCAGACTCCGCTCCCCGGCTGGAGCGCCGGAGCAGAAGCTCGAAAGCCAGATTAAAACGGCTGGCGGGCCATAGTTTTCCTGCCCGTGGCCTAGAAAAATTTAGTACCAGTCATAGTTGCTGTCTAGTGAACATGAAATCAAAAACACTAACCAAAAGAGAAACAGCCATACACTGAAAAGTAAAATGGATCAGTTGTAGTATTAGTGGCTTCAGTTACTATGCTTGACTATTATTTTTTGTCTCAAACTGAAATAGCATTGTAAAAAGAATACAAATAAATAAAGGGGAAAGTTTTATATTTGGAGCTAACGATTTGTTGATTTAGTTACTTGAGGAATCAAGAATATATGAACTAGAACAATATATTCATCTTAATAATGTTGCTATTTACCCACTTTTATTCTTGATCTAGCTATTTCTTTCATAAATGTCTGTGTTGGCGTAAATAATCTCCCCTCTGGATTCTGTCAACTTGAGGGTATAAATCCTGTCTCAGCCAGCCAGCATCCCTAGACCTAGCAATTAGACTTGTGAGCATTTACATCCAGGAAAATCCTGCTGTCTTAGCTGAAACAAGCACCTATTTTCTTTTAGAGGTAGGGAATATAAAGTGGAAGCCAGAGGAGAGTGTGTTTGGTAACTCAGGAGGGCAGATGAAAAGTGTCTTAACTTGTTTTTATAGTGGACTTTGTTTCAGGAAGCTTGATCTTTTGATTAACAGACACATTTCAGTGAAGGTTGTGACTGTGTGCATGCTAATGGATTTTGAAGTGTGAATTTAAAAGTGGGAAAATCAAAGTTTAAGAAAGGTAAATAAATCTTCAAAAATGCTCCCAGTATGTATAGCTTCTTAAATCCACGTGTAAATTGTTCCATTCCCTGTCTTGATAACAACTTTAACTTTGGCCCCATTTCTTACCCAGCCACAACCTATAGACTAGAAACCCTTTTACCATTGTTATCCCCTATACTTCAAATATAAGACAAACTCAAACTCTAACTGACCTGTGGACCATGTTGTGTTTCACCCATCCATTATTAGTATCATTATTTTGCTTCTTATTATCCATTCCAATTACCCAGTATGCTCAAGAGACCACAGATTAAATCTTATTATGCATGTATGTTTAAAAATAACCCTTCACTTTATCCACTGTGAGACAATCATAGTGGTTATGTAATAATTGTATGTTTTTAGCAGATAAGCTCTTAATTTAGAAAGGGTTTAACTTGGGTAACTTAGTCAATGAGTATGAATGAGTTCTCAGCACAGGAAGCAGCTTTGGTCACAGACTGTCATACTTTAACAAGGAGTAACATCCTACTAGACCCATTTTGGGTGTTATATATAACCTAAAGCTCTCCTGGCAACAAAATAAAACTACCCCCAGCGGGGGGTGGAAGCTTCACCAATGGGTGAGCGGCTCCCACCGCCGAAGAGCTGTCCACATCCGTGCTTGGCGTTGTTAAAACTTTTGTCATTTGGGGGTGTTTTTTTCATATCCTTGAGCAACAGAAGTTAACACGACGAAAGTGCAGTGTAGACAAAACATGGCCTATGAGGAAAAGTTTAAAAAAACAAACAGAAAAAACCCCCAACCAACTGGAGTATGGTTAGTCTTGGGGGGGAAAAGAAGACTGCGGGGGGGGGGGGGGGGCTGATAAGTCTTCAAATATGTTAAGGACTGTTCAAAGAGGACTTAATCTGCTAAACTGTTCTTAAAATTAATTCTGTTGTTGTTTGCAATATTGCTGTAGCCATGTCAGTCCAAGGATACGAGAGAGACAAGGTGGTGAGGTACTGTAATACCGTTTTCTAGACCAACTTCTGTTGGTGGAAGAGACAAGGTTTTGAACTTCAGAGAGCTCTTCTTCAGGTCTGGGAAAGGTAATTGGAGCATCACGGCTAAATGCAATGTGGGACAGATTTAAGTATAAGGGATTAACACGTTGCAAGAAACCACTTAAAATGAACTGGGCAATTAATCCACTGTAGTTATAGGACAAAGGATTGTTAGACGGTTACAAATTGTTGTAATGAGCTATAAAACCAGTGTCTCTGAGAACAGAATTTTTAGTGTCTAGCAAAGTTCTGGATTTAAGCTCCCAGGCTTGCCTTTTGAAGGTGTTATGCAGGTTTCCTTTGAGGACGAGGACTGCTGGGTCAGATACGGAGAGACTGCTTTGTGAAAAGTGTTTGCCCATGGGTGACAAGAAACCCATGTCTTGTATCTTTTTGTTCTGTGAGAGTTCATTTGAGAGCCTGATTTCTCTCATGTAGTTGTTGTTGGAGCATTTGATGCACTGGATGAGGTACACCGTGTGTTGTGATAGGTATGTGTAGGACCCATGGATCATGAAAGATGTGTTGGGGTGGGGTATTGATCATCGTAACAGTGGAGTTGTGTTCAATTTTAGTATTTGTTGTTCTGCAGCTTTGAGTTGGTGTGTCCTGATCTCTGGGGAGCTTGCTTCTGATGATGAGGTTGGGGAGTTTGGAAAAGATTTCTTTCAGGATGCAGGTCCCATCAATACTGGAGCTGAATTATCTGTATTCTTCAATGGACATATGCCCCACCACAGAACCTGATACTATATTTACATGTGGAAAAGTTTGAAGAATTCTATTTCTGACTCTGCTCAAAGAATACAATTTCAGTCACATTCATGGGATCATATTGATATGTCTGCAGCTTTTAAGATAGAAAGAACTCCATTTTTATCCCTACCTAGACAGCTGTTCAATCCCAGAAAGAAATGGTTTACCAGCTGTGTTCCAGTGCTGCAAGGTCCATGAATAAAGTAGAGGTTTCAGAGTAGCAGCCGTGTTAGTCTGTATTCGCAAAAAGAAAAGGAGTATTTGTGGCACCTTAGAGACTAACTAACTAATTTATTTGAGCATAATAAAGTAGACTGACCCTTCTTCCAATTCTAGGTATGTTTTTTGACATCATAACAGAGGAGATTATATTTAACTATGTAAGAGGTTAGCATTATACAAGATTCTTTTATCCATGATAAACAGAGAATTAGTGTTTGTTATGGCTCTTAGTGACAACTCTCAATCTAGTGCCTGTCTCTCTGACATCTCCTCATATATTTCTTAACCACCAGATTGAAGCTAAACATGGCTTAAACAGAGCTCTGAGCTCCTCCCCTCCCAAACCGTCCCTGCAGTGCTACCTCCTTTCTCAATCACTGTGGGAAGCATTATCTTGCTTGTCACTAGGCCTTTTACTTGGGGGTCACCTTGAACTTGGACCTCTCAGTAGGTCGTCACATCCATGGTATATCTAAATTTAGCAGATTCTTTCTGTGTAGCATCTCTAAGATATGGCCTTTCCTATCCATCCACACAGCTAAAACTCTTGTCTAGTTTCTTATCTTGTGTCTCCATTATTGCAACATCCTTATCTCTGGTCTTGACAAATGCAATCTTGCTCCATTCATATCCAATCAGACTGCTGCTGCTAAGATCATTTTCCTACCCATTGCTTTGATCATGTCACCCCTCTCTGAATCCCTTCACTGCTTCCTCCTTCTCTATTGCATCAGACATAAGCTGCTAGTTCTCATAATAAATAAAAACCAAGCCTGTCATCTCTCATTCGCTATCGAGCTGTGCTAGCCTCCAATTGGACCATGATGCCAGCTTCCCCTGCCCAATTGTTAAATTTTCAGACAGCACCTTCATGCTTTCTCACATGCTGCCCCACACACTTGGAAGAGGATCCCCATAAACATCCATGAAGCTACCTTATTATCCACCTTCAGGTCCCTCTTCAGAACATTCCTTTGCTGCGTGCCTACAAAGGCTGTTAGTGTGCAGAGACCAAATCGATGAAGAGACAGATTCAGCACTTGACTTGCGGAATATTCGAGCAGAACCTTTGAACTCAGTAGCACACTGAACAGGAGAAACACAAGGATGCACAAGGACTTTGTAAACTTTGGCTGTATATAACTATTTAAAAAACAGCATGAAAAAATGCTGACCAATGTTATCTCATTGTTTGCTTGTAATCCCATGTCTGTCTGCATCCATCTGCTGTCTCTTGACTTACACTTAGTTTGTAAGCACTTTGGGGTGGGGACCGTATTTTTATTTTGTGTTTATGCAGTGCCTGTGTCAATGGGTCTCTGGTCCTTAATATAGCATCTGGGGCCTTAGTTAATACAAATAATAAATAATTAAAAATATGTGCATGGAAATGAGTTTTGGATACTGTAGCCCATAACAGATATGGGCATCTGACTTAATCATGCACAAAGCCATCGTTACAGAAATGGATATTTCTCTGAATAAAGCCCTAAGTGGATATTTGTGGAGTTGTCAGTTGAGGCAAAGTATGCATACAAAAAATAGTTTTCAAATACATAATGAATACTTTGTTTACCAATTAAAGTAATATACCTAGTTTTGGAGGGATTTTTATTTTTTTTGGCCAGTTAAAAACAACTGTGGTGGAAGGACCTACATTGTTTTGTTTTTACAGATCTGAAGGTTATGAGGTAATACCATTAAGTAATGTGTCATGGGATGATGAACCTGAGTACCTCAGTGTTTTTTCTCCATGTGGTCTTTAATTGCTGGTTACACAGTAGGTATTTATGGATATTAAAATAGACTTTAAAAATTACCATGTGTAAAATAGTATTTACTGGCAACTATTATATTTTTGTAAATGAAAAGCATTTAAAAATATAATAGAAGTAAATTAGGTATTGTCCACAATTAGAAGGGGAAAAAAAGCAAATTTTGAAAATTTGATGCTGTATGTTAAAGAGGGAATATAGGAAATGGTAGGAGAAAAAATTTCAGAAGTCTATTTAAACTAGCTTTTTGAGCTTTGTTATCAGAATTTTAACTTCTTAAAGGATCATGAGGAATCTGTTAATTGGTGAGCTTTGGTTTTTAGTAACATATTTGCCCTGTTTGGAGTTCACTATATTTCTAGAGTATTCTCTTCTGAAATGAACTGAGAATCTGAAAAAAATTGGGAAAAAACAACTGAAAGCTTTCTGCTATGTACACCTTGGGAAATTTGTCTGTGACTGAAGTACTAAGAATATAGTTCAACTCTCAATAGGAAAGAGTCCATCGGTAGTACTGATTAGATGGGGGAAATCTGTGGCAGTACAACAGGAAAAATTGCTTAGAGCAATAGCAAACTAAGAATCTGAAGAATGTATGTGCCTAAAGGACCAACCAGTGGCCTGTAACATGTTGCAGGTGTTTCCTGGTATGGTTAACTTTGGAGAAGGCATTGCTTAAGAGAGTACTTGTGTGATTCTAGTTATTAGTTCGTTTTGTGTTTATCAGTTAGTCATTTATGGTCCAATCCAGCAAAACATTTAAGCACATGTGCAACTTTAAGTATGTGATCAGTCCTACTGAAGTGACTGAGATAGACCCCATGCTATAAGGTTATGTGTGTGCTTAAGTGCTTTGCTGTATCATGACAGTAGTCCTTCATCTCTAGTGGCTGATTATAGGATTGTTTCATTTGATCAGTGTCCGTCTGAGAACTGAAAAGTGGATGCTGAAAATTTAACATTATGTATAATGCTTACTAACTTAAACATGACCTTGTTAGAGTTTGTGTTACAGGGTGAACTGTGCCTTAGACCCCTTTAGTCCCTCTCAAATACACCTTCTGAAGTGGTGGACCTGGATTCCTGCACCTCACTCTGGGTGGAACCATAGGGTTCAACTGCACTCAGACTGGTTCTCTGGACTGCAGCCCCCTTTTCCCAGCTGTGTTAACAACATAGGCCCAACTTAATTTTGGCACCTGTAATAGTTTTCCATCAGAAGTGTGTGACAGCATAAGTCTGTAGTGACAGTGCCTTCAAAATAAAACATAATTTATTCATTTCCTCAAAGGTACAAAGCATCTACCGCAAATGGCCTATATGCTTGGGTGGATCTTACACCTTAAACTTTCCTTACCAGTCTTTGTAAATTCCCCTCAGCCCAGCTAACTCCATCTCTGGTAGAGAGAAGCAGCTGGTTGGGATGTAGCAGTTTCTTTATGCGTCAGTCAGTCAGCTTTCACTGAGGCACCCTGGGCAGCCTATGGCCACTCACTTCACCCTTACCTCCTTTTCTATTATCGTTGACGTTTAAGATCCCCTTCAGCCTTTGGAAGAGTAAACCATTCTAATCTGGATGGAGCCAGACAGGGGGTGTTCCCAACCCATAGCTCCCTCCATTGTTTCATCCAAAAGCTTTATCTTTGCCATTATTTTGTTTCCTGTGGGTTTTCCCCTGAGCCTCTATTGATTAACCCCTGGCATTCAGACAAGTTAATATCAAACAGATAACCGGAGGGACATACAACAGTTATACCCCCCCACTGCAGTTTGTATAGGTGAGGAATATTTACAAGCACTTATCTTTCACTGTTACACAGATTCCAATAATTAACTCCATGCAGGGTGTATTCTCAACTCTCCATTTGCAATTGAAATATTTGGCAATGGATGTGGCTGATGATCATATGGTTTGTACTGTTGTCTGTGTGAACAGTAATGTGTTGTATAGTGCTTTTTCCTCTATGTGCATAGTTTCTATATCTGTATATAAGAATGTCCTTTGTTCACATTTCAAAGGGTGTGGAGAAAAATTATCTAGCTATAAAGCCAAAAAATATTTGTACAGATCATATTTGGCCTGTCCTTTTTAAAAACCAACAAACTGGTTGTATGGTTTTAGTTGTTTAGACTCCCCTTTTTTATTCTCAAAATTTGTACTAATTAATTTTAAAAAATCATTTAGAGAGATTGTTAGGTAAGTGTGCATCTGAATAAATACCTTGTTTTGAAAAATGGCTGTGTCTCTCAGAATGCAATACTTTGTTTTTTATCAAAATATTTATCTTGGTAAATGTTTATATGTATAGACAAAGTTGTTTGGACCTGTGTGCAGTCCCAGAAAATGTGTGCCCCTGTATTAAAAATTCACTGATTTATTTTGTTTTGTTTTAAGAGCATTCATACAAAGAATGGGCCAATTGTTTCCTCTATTTTATTTTATTTTTTATTTCTCAAAACTACTTTTCAAACTGTACCAAGTATGTTTCAATCCTGGTGAAAACAAGTTTTAAAATTTTGTCTTAATTTCCCCCTCATCACAAAATCACTTAGCAATTTGATGCAATAGGTAGTCACTGTGCAAAAGTGGACAAGGTAAGAATATCAAAGGGGTTAGAGGGCAGGCTAGAGATGCTCTGGCAGTGCTGTTAGGGGAAAATTGTACAACACCTGATATTGCTATACCCATGACAAGCTAATGCTACTGGCACATCGCCATAATGAACCTAATATGAGGCGCAGATTATCCCACTTCTATCTCATGCAGAGTTGTTTGTGTTGCTCTGAAACTTCTCTTATTAGCCATTGTCACTGAATGGGTCCTGGACTAGATGAATTTCCAGAACAGAAGTTCCTGTGTTTGTAACATAAAAATTCACTCTCAGAATAAAATATATATGAAAAGATTAGTACTCTGAATGTAAACATTGAATTAAATGCATTTGATTGCAATATGCTTTGAAATATGCATATTTCATAATAAAGTTACCTAGAGATTAAAGGGTCATGTTCAGAGGAGATGTATGAGATGGTACAGCATTGATAAGTGTGGCAAAATTTGCAGATGATACAAAATTACTCAGATAGTTAAAAACAAAGCAGACTGCAAAGAGTTACAAAGGAATCTCACAAGACGGGGTAACCAAATGTCAGGTAACATTCAATGTTGATAAGTGCAAAATAATGCACGCTAGAAAAAATAATCCCAACTATACACACACAAAATGATGGGGACTAAATTAGCTGTTACCACTCAAGAAAGAGACCTTGAAGTCTTTGGGGAGAGTTCTCTGAAAACATCTGCTCAGTGTACAGTGGCAGTCAAAAAAGCTAACAGAATGCTAGGAACTGTTAGGAAAGGGGTAGATAAGACTGCGAATATCATAATGCCAATGTGTAAATCCACGGTACACTCACACGTCAGTTACTGCTTGCAGTTCTGGTTTCCCCCATATATTCGAATTGGAAAAGGTACAGAGAAGGGCAACAGAAATGATTAGTGGTATGGAACAACTTTCCTATGAGGACAGACATGAAAGACTGGGACTGTTTAAGCATAGAAAAGAGAGCTAAGGTGGGGATATGATAGAGGTCTATATGATCATGAATGGTATGGAGAAAGTGAATAGGAAAGTGTTATTCACCCCTTTACATAACACAACGAGGGCTCACTCAATGAAATTAATTGGCAGCAGGTTTAAAACAAACAAAAGAAAGTGCTTCTTCACACAGTGCACAGTCAACCTGTGGAATGCATTGCCAGGGGATGTTGTGAAGGTCAAAACTATAACTGGGTTCAGAAAGAATTAGATAGGTTCATGGAGGGTAGGTCCATCAAAGACTGTTAGCCAAGATGGTCAGAGATGCAACCCCATGCTCTGTGGGCCTAATCCTCCAACTGCCAGAAGCTGGGACTGGGTGACGGGATGAATCACTTGATAAATTACCCTGTTCTGCCATTCCCTCTGAAGCATCTGACACTGGCCACTGTCAGAGACAGGATACTGGGCTAGATGGACCATTGGTCTGATACAGTATGGCTACTGTTATGTTCTGAATGGGTATGTGGGAAATATAAAGAGTCTGTAAGTGAAACTAACAGGAAGGTGGAAGAATGCTTGATTTAAGTAGGCCACCTGATACTTATATCCTTAATATATTTTCCTCCAATTTCCTTGGCATATAAATTGCACCAGTTTAGACTCCATTATAAGAGTTGACACTTCACCCCTAAATCTGGGCCACGGTGTGATCTTACAGATTTTGTTCTAAACTTATTAGAATATTTTATAAGATATTGTTATAAACGTTAGGGAAAGTAGTACTCTCTAAAATTTATAGGTGCACAGACAGTCTCAAAGCACAGTAGTGCTGCCAACCTTATCAAGGTAGATTGTGTCAGTTTAAATGTGATGAATTCATATTTTTCTTAGTTACATGTTTTTCATAAAATTTTGCAGCTTTTCTTTGTGTTTTGTGTTTTGTTTTCATGTGTTTTTTATTTTATTTTAGGAACAGCTTTAAGATTTCTCATATGTAGTCTTGTCATGCTAAAGGGTAAACTTGATAAACCTGAATGCAAAGCTACAATATATTGCATGTGTATAAAACACATTTAGCACTTTATAGTAATCAAATTTCCATTAGGAATGAAAATGTATATGCATTTCAGACCTATTTACTACTAAAGGAGAAGAGTATTTTATTGATCAGTATCTTGCAACTCCTGTTGAATGGTCAAATAACATAGCTAACTGAGAACTTGAGTAGATGATAGGTGACTCATCTATGCCAAGCATGGCAGAATGGAAGTGGGTTTGAAAATAAATGTATTGAAAATGCAGACAGGTGTCAATATAGGATTTGATCTCCTATGTTGTTAAATTATGTAGGGATCTTATTCTTAAGATTTATATCAAGAGTTCTTATAATCTTGAGCTAATGTGTCTCTCTTTATTTAGGTTCTTATGTGGCACGCATATTTGAAGTAACTGGGCACCTCCCAAGTATTTTAAAAATAGAAATAAAAACAATTAGCATCTCTTTCTCTTCCTTACTGGCTTTTATGAGTAAATAGCTTGTTTGCATTGGTGTGACAAACTTCTTATGGCAAAGCTACATTTAAAAAAGTAAATATTTGTTTCATTCTCAATGTGGTTTGTTCACTTCCAGGAGTAAATTTAATTTCTCTAGAAACAGCTACTCTGAAAGTTCTGTCTCCTATTCTCATGAGCCTCCTGCTACTTGTTGACAAGTTTATTGTTCTAATTGAAGGTTGTGGTTCCAGATGGGTTAGGGAGAGGTATGTAGGCCTAGGTCTATGAATGGCTTTGAATACCAGAAGATTGCTTGGATTGAATTCTGTATTCTGTGGGGAGCAAATACAGAGAGTGGCCCACTAGAGTGATGTGCTCATATGCATAAGTGTGTCTGAGCAGACGGGCTGCTACATTTTATGACAGTCGGACCTTTTCCAGTGTGTTTCCTACTTTCTGAGACATGAGTGAAATAGTTAAATCTGGAGGCCAGTACTATTTAGATCGCAATGGCACAATCTGGTGTCTTGACGCAGAAGTTATGTCTGTTTTTTTAACATAATATTTTATTGAAACACTTTTCAAGCTGAGTAAAAGTAAAACAACAAACGATTAACAAGTTAAAGTATAAAACTTGCTGTTTAGTTCATCTCTAAAACATGGCACATAGTGGCCATATTAACTCTGGTTCTTCAGGCACTGTAGTAATAATATTGATGGTAATAGACCCAGAAAAAATTCTAAAAAGAAAAGGAGTACTTGTGGCACCTTAGAGACTAACCAATTTATTTGAGCATGAGCTTTCGTGAGCTTTCATGAAGTGAGCTGTAGCTCACGAAAGCTCATGCTCAAATAAATTGGTTAGTCTCTAAGGTGCCACAAGTACTCCTTTTCTTTTTGCGAATACAGACTAACACGGCTGTTACTCTGAAACCAGAAAAATTTCTGGCATCTGCATCATTATTATTATTGTTTCATTACAAACAAATTTAAAGTTTTTAAGTAAAAGTCCAAAACTTGCTTCTGACTGTTCCAGAAACAATTCTGCACATCTTCTGGCAATTGTTGGCTAAGTAGGCACTGGGCTACAGTTCTATCTATCTTTTGTCTTGAGTTGAGACCTTAGAGGTAATGTTCAGTGAGGCTTGGTGCGCCGTAGCAGTAAACAGCTGATGGACCAGTAGGGGCACTTTGTTTCACTGCTAGAAGATGTACATCCAAACTACTATAGGGAGGATAGTATTGCACACCAAAATTCTTTGGTTAAATCCAAGAAAATCCCAAGAGATATCACCCCCTTCTCTGTTTGGTGTGGATCCCTTCTGTGCATGGTTCATCTTAGGCTCAGCCTGAATGGTTGAATGACCAGCCCTTGTCTCTTTTATAAATGGTCTATGGTAAGTCATGATGTGATGCTGGTAGACCAGACAACCTGTGGATGACCTATAACAACTTAACAAAAGGCATTGCAATTGTAATCAAGACAATCCACTTATGTATGGGTATCAAAGAAATGTTAAGAAGTACTTGTGGCACCTTAGAGACTAACCAATTTATTTGAGCATAAGCTTTCGTTGGGGCATTCGTTGGGGGGGGGTGAGAAAACCTGGATTTGTGCTGCAAATGGCCCAACAGGATTATCATACACGTTGTAAGGAGAGTGATCACTTTAGATAAGCTATTGCCAGCAGGAGAGTGGGGTGGGGCGAGGTATTTTTTCATGCTTTGTGTGTATAAAAGATCTTCTACACTTTCCACAGTATGCATCCGATGAAGTGAGCTGTAGCTCACGAAAGCTTATGCTCAAATAAATTGGTTAGTCTCTAAAGTGCCACAAGTACTTCTTTTCTTTTTGCGAATACAGACTAACACGGCTGTTACTCTGAAAGAAATGTTAAATAGGCTAGCAATCCCCAACTCATTCATTTTGTATTGATTAAGATCAAACAATAGTTGCTAAGTGTATTTGTGGTTTACCACTGTCCTGTTAGAGAAAACCAAATTAGCCTGTGGATGCTAATTCTTTTTCATGTCTTTCAATGCTATATTACTATACTCAATTGTCTCTCGATAAAGAGGGCTATTAACGTTTAAATGACGCTTGGGAAATAATAATGTTGTTCTCCTCATCTATCTTTGAAACTCACGATTCCATGTTGTGAAATATCTGTAAACTATCTTGGTAGTTTAAAGGGCATTATCTTTGAATAAAGATTGGACTATGGGCATATGTTTTGCATCTAAACTTGCCAGCTTGGTGAAGTTGCCTCTCAGCTTGCCAGCCTGCTTCAGATATAAAAAAAAGAATCTCGGGCCTGATGCTGCATCTCTAGGTGAGTGAACTTCGAACAGGGGAAGTTTAAGCCATGGGTCTAAATCTTCCAAATAGTCATTTGGAATACCATGGAAAATATATGTAAAGACTTGAACAGACTTTACATCTAATCTGCCTTTGGATTTTGATCTGTTGGGATAATTCCAAAGAAACTTTTCCAACCAGTAGATACAACATGACTGCTACAATTCTGTTCTATGAACGCTGAAAATCACTTGTATGTATATGATTCCTTAACCATTTATAACTCTCTCCTTTTGTTTTATTAATAAATGTTTAGTTGGCTTACTAAGGATTGGCTTACAGTGTGATATTTTGGGTAAGATTTGAGATTCATATTGACCTGAGGGTAAGTGTCCAATTATTTGGGATTGGTAGAACTTTGAATATGGTGAATAGGGTTTTCAAGGTCACTGTATTAGACTTGGTTGTCTAGATGGGAGGCAAGGGCTGAAATGTGTAAAAAGGACTGTGTTTGGCTTTTTGTTAATCAGTGTGGTATTAAAGAAGCTCTTTTGTTACTGGCTTGATGAATCTGATTATAGAATAACCCACCAGTTTGGGGGATTGTCTGTCCTATTTCTCGCAGTCTGCCATGAATGTGGCATTCTCAGTGTGGCCCATCCAGACACCTGGTCACACACATGACCAGGAATATATATTTGTAAAGTATCTACAGAAACACTCACAGTCCTGTTAGTTAATTTGTTATTAATTGTCAATCAATTGCTGTGTAGTGCAACATTGACCACAAACTTTAGACAAGGCAAGAGAATAGAACGAAGTTGCTGCTGCCTCTGTGGAGATGCCAGAAGGCCCATGCACACATTTGGAGGACTGTTTTCTGTTCCCTTCCCCATTAAGGATGTTACCTGCCAAAGGCCAAATTTCAAACCATGAAATTTCCTGAGTAATTTATTCCCTCTCCTTGGGCACAAGGTAATCTAATCTCAGTAATTCCTATTCCTACCTATCTCAGCCATTTTAATAATAATTTTTCAGGGCTGTTGATCTTTATGCTTTGTGTAATTTTAAAAACAAATGGGAATCTTACAGCCATGGATAGGTTTGTTTGAAGCAAAAACCAGAGCATTATGCATCCAAAATATAACCTTTCACTTTTATATTCACCTATAGCTGTATACCAGTATTGTTCTCCTACATACCTTCACATGATCTTGGAGAAAGATTTCTCCAAAAAATAGCCCAATTTATCATTTGTACTGCAAATTATGGGGAAGCTTTTTAGGGGATTGGCCCTCTTATAATGAGTCAGATCAAACCTCTGGATCCAAATGCTCCTAAATACTATTAAGGGCATAAGAGCAAACTATCCGACTGCATAGAAAGATAGGAAGTATGGCAAGAGACCACCTTAGCTTAATCAGTAGATCGTCAGTGATCTGAAACTCAAAAAAGTATGCTACAAAAAGTGGAAACTAGGTCAAATTACAAAGGATGAATGTAAATAAACAAACAACACAAGTATGTAGGGACAAAATTAGAAAGGCCAAGGCACAAAACAAGATTAAACTAGCGAGAGACAAAATGGGTAATAAGAAAACATTCTACAAATACATTACAAGGAATAGGAACACCAGGTAAAGGGTAGGCCCATTACTTAATGGGGGGAGAGGGAGGAAACAATAATACAAAATATGGAAATAGCAGAAGTGCTAGAGGACTTTTTTGTTTGTTTTCCCTAGAAAGTTTAATAGCAATTGGACATCTGACTTAATGAATGCCAGTGAAAATGAGGTAGGATCACAAGCTACGATAGGGAAAGAACAAGTTTAAAAATTATTTAGACAAGTTAGATGTTTTTAAGTCACTAGGGACTGATGAAATACGTCCTAGAATACTCAAGGATTGACTGAGGAGGTATCTGAGCCGTTAGCGATTATCTTCGAAAAGTCATGGAAGACGGGAGACATTCCAGAGGGCTGGAAAAGGGCAAATATAATACCAATCTATAAAAAGGGGACTAAGGACAACCCTGGGAATTACAGACCAGTCAGCTTAATTTCAGTACCCAGAAAAATAATAGAGCAAATAATTAAGCAATCAATTTTCAAACACCTAGATGATGATAAGTAACAGTCATCAACAGTCAAGAACAAATTGTGTCAAACCAACCTAATGGCTTTCTTTGACAGGGTAAAGAGCCTTGTGGATATGGGGGAAGCGGTAGATGTGGTATAAGGCTTTTGATACTGTCTCACATGACCGCCTCACAAACAAACTAGGGAAATACAACCTAGAAGGAGCTACTATAAGGTGGTTGCATAACTGGTTGGAAAATCATTCCCAGAGAGTAGTTATCAGTGGTTCACAGTCAAGCTAGAAGGACGCAAGGAGTGGGGACCTACAGAGATCGGTTCTGGGTCCGGTTCTGTTCAGTATCTTCATCACTGATTTATATTGGCATAGAGAGTACGCTTATAAAGTTTGCGGATTATACCAGGCTGGGAGGGGTTATAAATCCTTTGGAGGACAGGATTAAAATTCAAAATGATCTGGACAAACTGGAGAAATGACCTGAAGTAAATAGTCTGAAATTCAATAAGGATAAATGCAAGGTACTCCACTTAGGAGGGAACAATCAGTTGCACATATACAAAATAGGAAATGACTGCCTAGGAAGGAGCACTGCAGAAAGGGATCTGGGGGTCATAGTGTATCACAAGCTAAATATGAGTTAACAGCGTAGTACTGTGCGCAGAGAAAAAAGCAAACATCATTCTGGAATGTATTAGCAGGAGTGTTGTCAGCAAGACGCGAGAAGTAATTCTTCCACTCTGTTCTGCACTGGTTAGGCCTCAATTGGAGTATTGTGTCCAATTCTGGGGGAATTTGTGTCCAAATTGTGTCCAATTTCAGAAGAGATGTGGACAAATTGGAGAAAGTCCAGGGAAGAGCAACATAAATGATTAAAGGCCTAGAAAACATGACCTGTGAGGGAAGGTTGAAAAAGCTGGGTTTGTTTAATCTGGAGAAGAGAAGACTGAGGGGCGATATGATAACAGTTTTCAAGTACATAAAAGATTGTTACAAGGAGGAGGGGAAAAATTGTTCTCTTTAACTTCTGAGGATAGGACAAGAAGCTTTGGGTTTATATTCCAGCAAGGGCAGGTTAGGTTGGACATTAGCAAAAATTTCCTAACTGTCAAGGTGATTAAGCACTGGAATAAATTGCCCAGGGAAGTTGTCTGACCTGCTCTTAAAAATCTCCAGTGATGGAGATTCAACAAACACCTGTCAGGGATGGTCTGGATAATACTTAGCCCTGCCCTGAGCGCAGGGGACTGGTCTAGAAGACCTCTTGAGGTCCCTTCTAGTTCTATGATTCTATAAATACTATGGCTACATTGGATTTGGAATTGATGTTTGCTAACTGTTTAGGGCTGTTAAGAATACAAATGCATTGGCTTTCTGAAGATATCTGTAATGGAAAGATCAGAATGAAATACACCGTAGTATCATGTCTTTTCTTTGTGCAGAGAATTTTTGTTATAGCATGATTAACATTTTTGATGGTCTTCCTATATTGTAAAAATGTATGAAATGCCAAAACCCACCATGCAGTGGCTGAAGAATCCATAGGGGTGTGTGAGCTGGAACAAAACATGCTTTGCCTCTTACTACTGGGTTTATTGGTTATGTAGACTAAAATAGCTTACATTTTGTTTTTCCCATTTGATAAGCATGTGGGATGAGATTTTTATGTTTTTGTTTTTTTTAAATAACCACCAACCTCCTGTGACTATGCGCCTATGCACATAATTACTAGAGAGACTCTGAATGTAATCAAGCCCTTCTTCTTTTTTTTTTTTTTGTCTGAATGAGACCAAAGATTCCAAGTAATTAACAGCACAGAGCAGCAAAAATATATTCCTTTTAATAAACTTCATTGGTACAGATGATGTAGCTTCAAATGAGGTGCAAACTATTTGAAAGATGACGTGGCATAACTTCTTGGCTGTGCTGGTTCCCTTTTTTTTTTCCTGCCAGTTAGCTCATTATGTTTTCATGAGAAGAAAGTTGCAAAGGGGCCAAAAATCTGTGGTGTTGAAATACGACCAAATTAAGGCAATTAACTTTTTGTTAATGATTTTGTATTTTCAGCGGAATCAGTGGAGCACTATAGTTTTGAAAAGCATTTCCTATATCCTATCCTGTGTTGCTGTCAGCTGTGAGTAAAAGAAGTTGATGTCTAGTACTTGCCAGAATTTTTTATATTTTCCCACTGAATCTTTGCCGATCAAGGCCAAGCTAACAGCAAATATTACAGCATAGAAATGTTCTCACTCTATTAGTTTTTCTAATACAGCTCACTATGAGTTAATTTACTATAGATGGAAACTCCACGGAATAAATGGAAGCAAACTTATAGTAAATGGTCCACAGCCTATTTGAAATGGGTTGGGAATCTCTCTAATTTCCAATGGACTCATGGCCACCTGACTAAAACCACATCAATTACCACTAATTGACACCCTTGTCAGTAGATTGAGGACAGAGGTCAAGGAATGAATTAGCAGGGAGACTGAACTTTTACTGGATCCCTGGGCTGCACACTTACAGATGTAATTTGACAGCTAAGCCATGCACACAAAAGTCACAGGGCTTTGGTTCCAGAGTGATAGGCCCCTACCAGCGTTCCCTCTAAATTTGCTTTGGACTGAGCTGGCTACAAATTCCACTGAGCACTACATTTTTGTCTTTGGGCAAGCTTATACTTTTTAAGTCTTCTGACACAGTACGAACTCCCCTCTGTGTACATGCACTGAGAAGAAAATATCTGTAGTCTAGCATATTAAAACTGCAAAGGTGGCCAGTTAAAGTGAGAATGTTGTAGCACTTCAATTAAACTACTAAATAAATAACATTTAAGTAATATGCATGCGCACACATGTACATTCTCAGTGGTTGGAGTACCTCTGTTTTGAGTTAAAAACTACACACAGAAACCTAGGAAAGCAGGAGCCCCTATATTCCCCCCCCCCATGAATTCCTACACCCTCCACCTCCCCGGAGTCTCAGCACTTGGGAGCTGCCTCACTATCCCCTCCCAGCAGCTTCTGCCATCCTTCTCCTTTGCTGCTGGCTCAAGGCTTCCTTGGGGAAGGGATTTTAGGGTCTTCCCATCTCTGCCCCACATCTAGCCCTGCTCCTCCTCCTTCTCAGAGACTGTGGTGAGGCGGGGAGTTGTCATCACAGACCAGAGCAGGCAGGAACTCATGGACTGGGCACCCCACCCCAGTGCTGTTGGCAAAGGCTCCCCATCTAGCCACGCTACAACTTCCTACCAGGCTGTGCTGTTGAGGGCTCAGTTCAGCACCACCAGCTCTTGGATGCTACTGCCAGTTGCAGGGACAAGACTGTCCGCAACTGGCTCTGTGTGCCCGGGACGGGACCATGAACAGTCTACCTGCTGACAAGGAGACAGTCCTACATGCCCCCTTACTCCTGCCCTACCTAATTTCTTTCCTATCCTTGCTGTCTTGAGGCTTCCTGACAGTCCCCAGCACTAAGAGGAGTTGCTGCGGATTGAGGGCCTGGCTGGCAGAGCATTACCCAGGTTGTTACTTGCACAACATTTTCTGTTACTTTCACACTCTAGAGCCATTCCTAGGGCTCAGGAGCAGCCTTACACTCCAGGGCACCCACCCTCACCCTGTTCCTAGGGCTTAGGCATAACCCTATCAATGTAGGCACCCACCCTCACCCTTCTGTGGGCTCAAGCGTAACCTTACACTCCGCAGGTTTGCGGGGTGTTTTACCAGTGAAAGAGCCTTACTCAGTAATATCCTACTTAACCTCTACTTATTAACAATTACCAAAAACAGAATGCCCAGGCTACACATACAATGCTCACCCAATAAAACAGATGAACTTTTCTTGATGGCCAGTCAGGATCAGGTCCACCTTGGGGACTCCAGTTTCTGCACAGTGTCATTGGCAGTGTTGAGATCTGGCAGCTCTGATGGGGCTGTGTCCTGGGGTCGGTTCCCCAAAAAACTTCCTTTTGGACTCCAGTTTATATAGTGAAACTTGAGTCCTGGGGTGAACCTATACCTCAATCAATCATTCTACTAAAAATTTACTAACCAATCCTAACATAGTGTCACAAAATTCTCTAACCAATCCTACTCCACCACCTTAATTAATTTACACCTAGCAAAATTTATGATGTAACAGACAGACAGAAACAATCAAAGACAAACCAGACAATCAAACCAAACAATCAAACCAGACAGAGATCAGACAGACAAACTATAGGGAAGTGGGGACCATAATGACAATGAGGATTTCAGTAAAGAAATGAGGATTTCACAACCACAACTATTGATAAGTTTCAGAATGGTAGCTGTGTTAGTCTGTATCAGCAAAAAGAACGAGGAGTACTTGTGGTACCTTAGAGACTAACAAATTTATTTGGGCATAAGCTTTCATGGGCTAAAACCCACTTCATGAAATGCATGCAGTGGAAAATACAGTAGGAAGATATGTATATACAGAGAACATGAAAAAATGGGGGTTGCCATACCAACTGTAATGAGACTAATCAATTAAGGTGGGCTGTTATCAGCAGGAGAAAAAAAAAAACTTTTGTAGTGCTAATCCGGATGGCCCATTTCAAACAGTTGACAAGAAGATGTGAGTAACAGTATGGGGAAAAATAGCATGGGGAAATAGTTTTTAGTTTGTGAAATGACCCATCCACTCCCAGTCTCTATTCAAGCCTAATTTAATGGTGTCCAGTTTGCAAATTAATTACAGTTCTGCAGTTTCTCTCTGGAGTCTGTTTTTTGAAGTTTTTTTGTTGAATAATTGCGACTTTTAGGTCTGTAATTGAGTGTCCAGAGAGGTTGAAGTGTTCTCCAGCTGGTTTTTGAATGTTATAATTCTTGACGTCCGATGTGTGTCCATTTATTCTTTTTCATAGAGACTGTCCAGTTTGGCCAATGTACATGGCAGAGAGGCATTGCTAGCACATGATGGCATATATCACATTGGTAGATGTGCCGGTGAATGAGCCCCTTGATGGTGTGGCTGATGTGATTAGGAGTGGTGTCCTGCATTTACAATAGTTTTCAATACATGAGTGATTTCTGTATTATTGTGTTGTACTTCAATACGTATTTGTTCTCCTGTCTTTGCAATATCTTGTAAATGCGAATGTAACATATGTTACATGTAACATAGGATGGATTAACAATTTTCATATCATGGTCATATTAATACCTAAAATTACAGGCGTTACATTGTGATACAATTGTGGTTTAAACTTTAAGCAATGAATTATAGTCCATACAGATACATTGTATTCAAAATCACAGCTTTTGTTCTTTGTAATATTGCAAAAACATCTATTAACTAAATAAATCATAAAATGCAATTTCTTATCTACTACTACCATTGGACAATGACTTCTAACACAAACACGCCCCGTTCCTACATATACAACAGCTGACTTTGGTTTAGTGAATATATTAAACATAGGTCCATGGAATATAGACCTCATCAAACTAACTTGATAACTTTTCTGATGAGATTACAAGTTTGGCTGATAAAGATAATAGTGATGATATAATACATTTAGACTTCTGTAAGGCATTTGACTTGGTACCACATGACATTTTGATTAAAAAACTATGAATCATATTAATTTAACATGGGATACATTAAATGGATTAAAAGCTGGCTAACTGATAAGTCTCAAAATAGAACTTTAAACAGAGAACCATCAAACAAGTGTGTTTTTAGTGGAGTCCTGCTGGGATCAGTTCTAGACCCTATGCTATTTAACATCTTTATTAATGACCTGGAAGAAAACATAAAATCATCATTGATAAAGTTTGCAAATGACGCAAAATTTGGGGGAATGGTAAATAATGAAGACAGGTCTCTGATACAGTGTGGTCTGGATCACTTGGTAAACTGGGCACAAGCAAACAATATGTGTTTTAATACTGGCTAAATGTAAATGTTTATGAACAAAGAATGCAGGCCATACTTACACAGTTAGGACATATTAAAGACAGAGAACTGACTATTGGTCTGCACTGTAACCTTTAGGCAAAATAATATATTTTTAGCTTAAGATACTTCAAAAGATTTTGTGATTTTTCAGCCACATACAGAAGTTTTCTATATATCCACAGAAGAGGTGTACAGCATGGACAAAAGCAGTATCTGCTTCCCCATGCCATCCTACCAATGTGCGACTGCAGGTTGTAATTTACTGGTATGTCCATCACAGTCCTCTAGAGGCTGTTGTAACAGAAGATTAAAAACCCTACTATTGAAAACTAAATGAGACTCTCCTTTATCTTAAGTGGTAGGGTGTGTCAAAAGGGAGGCAAATTTTGCCCTCTTAGCACCTATTAGATGGTATCTGTTAAAATAGAGATGTATTACAAACATGCGTGTGCAACTTGGGGCTCTACTCAATAAAAATTACTTATAGGTGGTCTAAGTTTTGCTTTTGAAGATTTCTTTGTTCTGCCAAAGTACACAAGGGGATTATCAGATTGAAAAGGAAAGATTTCTAGATCACACCTCTTTTAGTGGCATGTGGGCAGTTTGCAGCTGTACATAGAGGCAAAAGAAAACTACAATATTTCACACTGGGTTGAGAAAACCATACCAAGAAGGTCTGCAAATAATTTTTTACTGTAGGCTTATGACACCCTGTGCATAAATTATTTCATTATTTATTACATCAGCTCTTGTTCATCTGCTGAGTTGGACAGCTGGCAGCAGGACCGATGTGTGGTAGTCATCTGCTGTTGTTTGAAAAGCCTTTCAGAAACCTCCTTTAGTATATCATTTTTGTTTTCTTACAGCAAATTACAGTAAATTTCAAGACATGTAGTAGATGCTGTGAAATCTTCTCCATCACTAAAGGTAAGTCTGCACTGCATCTGGGAGAGTACTTCCCAGCACAGGTACCCAGACATGTGCTAGCTCTGCTTGAGCTATCCTGCTAAAAATAGCAGGGTAACATGGACAACAGCTTGGGTTAGCCACCTGAGTGCATATCCGCGGGGTCCAGGTGGGTTTGTACTCAGGTGAGTGGCTTAGACAAAAGTGGATGGAAGGGAATACAAGAGACTGCAAATGTATTTGTTTTTAGAAGAAAAGGAGTACTTGTGGCACCTTAGAGACTAACCAATTTATTTGAGCATAAGCGTTCGTGAGCTACAGCTCACTTCATCAGATGCATATCGTGGAAACTGCAGCAGACTTTATATATACACAGAGAATATGAAACAATACCTCCTCCCACCCCACTGTCCTGCTGGTAATAGCTTATCTAAAGTGATCATCAGGTGGGCCATTTCCAGCACAAATCCAGGTTTTCTCACCCTCCACCCCCCCCACACAAATTCACTCTCCTGCTGGTGATAGCCCATCCAAAGTGACAACTCTTTACACAAAGTGCCTGACAATCAAGTTGGGCTATTTCCTGCACAAATCCAGGTTTTCTCACATTCCCCCCACCCCCATACACACACAAACTCACTCTCCTGCTGGTAATAGCTCATCCAAACTGACCACTCTTCAAGTTTAAATCCAAGTTCAACCAGAGAGGCTCGTTCACCTGTACATCCACCAATGTGATATATGCCATCATGTGCCAGCAATGCCCCTCTGCCATGTACATTGGTCAAACTGGACAGTCTCTACGTAAAAGAATAAATGGACACAAATCAGATGTCAAGAATTATAACATTCATAAACCAGTCGGAGAACACTTCAATCTCTCTGGTCACGCAATCACAGACATGAAGGTCGCTATCTTAAAACAAAAAAACTTCAAATCCAGACTCCAGCGAGAAACTGCTGAATTGGAATTCATTTGCAAATTGGATACTATTAATTTAGGCTTAAATAGAGACTTGGAGTGGCTAAGTCATTATGCAAGGTAGCCTGTTTCCTCTTGTTTTTTCCTACCCCCCCCCCAGATGTTCTGGTTGAACTTGGATTTAAACTTGAAGAGTGGTCAGTTTGGATGAGCTATTACCAGCAGGAGAGTGAGTTTGTGTGTGTATGGGGGTGGGGGGGATGTGAGAAAACCTGGATTTGTGCAGGAAATAGCCCAACTTGATTGTCATGCACATTGTGTAAAGAGTTGTCACTTTGGATGGGCTATCACCAGCAGGAGAGTGAATTTGTGTGGGGGGGGTGGAGGGTGAGAAAACCTGGATTTGTGCTGGAAATGGCCCACCTGATGATCACTTTAGATAAGCTATTACCAGCAGGACAGTGGGGTGGGAGGAGGTATTGTTTCATATTCTCTGTGTATATATAAAGTCTGCTGCAGTTTCCACGATATGCATCTGATGAAGTGAGCTGTAGCTCACGAAAGCTTATGCTCAAATAAATTGGTTAGTCTCTAAGGTGCCACAAGTACTCCTTTTCTTTTTGCGAATACAGACTAACATGGCTGTTACTCTGAAACCTGTTTTTAGAAGGTAATCCAGATAAGACTCTTAAGTGTAATATTTGGAGTGATATGTGAAATTTGGTGTGGTCTTGTTCTAAACTTTGGTCTTTGGAAATTCTGAAGAGGAAAACTTCTGTGTTTATTTTCCCAAAGCTTCTGCTTGCTGATCCACGTTCTCAGATCTTTATCATGTGCTGTTCCCGTTAATTTGGGCTGGTCATCCTTCATATTGGTGCTCACCTTTTGGTGATTAAAAAACTTAGACTTTCTGAGTAAATTGTGTTACATTGCAGAAAAAGCACCAGTCTAGGAGATCTGAGAGGTGTGAGCCTAGACAGAAGGCTCCAAAGACTTGAGAAGGGATGGCATATGTGTATCAGTGCCCTTTTTGTTCTCCTCCCTTTCCACTCCACTCTTCTTTTGTATTATTTGGACCTGCTGCTAGCAAAATGAGTAGGGCCCTACCAATTTCACAGCTGAGAAAAACACGTTAGGGACTGAGAAATAATCCCTTCCCTGTGAAATCCGATGCCCCACTTGTTCCTAGGAGAGCCCCAGCAAAGGGGGCTCCTAGGTTGGGAGGGACAGGACTTGTCTATCCCCTGCACAGCTGCTCTGAGTGTGGGGAGACCAGACCCACCGCCAAGTGCCTCCCTCTGCTGCAGGATGCTCTGGGACTGGGCAGCAGCCCCCAGAGGTTCCTGCAGCTGGAAGAGGCTGGTGGAGTTGGATCTCATCTTCCCTGTACTGCTGGGAGCAGAGCAAAGGGGCTCCAAGTTGCTAGTCTGGACAGGACTGGGGCAGGACAGGACTTGCTCTTTTCCTGCAGGACTGATCTTAGGTATCTCTCTCAGCTACCGATAGCGATGCACCCTATCATCCCCATTCTATCCAGCTCTGAAGGCATCACAGAAGTGAGGGTGGCAATCCCATGACCCCCTACAACAGGTTTGTGACACCTCCCACAATCCCCTTGTGGGTCAGGACCCCCATGGTTACCACACACTGAAATTTCAGATTTAAACATCTGAAAACGTGAAATCTACCAATTTGCAAATCTTATGGCCATGAAATTGACCATGATGGACCATGATTTTGGTAGGGCCCTAAAAATGAGGGATGGGGCAAGAAGCAAGTTGGTGTAGAATAGGAAGGGAGATCCAATTCACAGTCCATTTATATGCAGTTTGTGGATCTTGTAGAAAATTCTGTATAAACATGGTTCCATCTAAAATGGTTTTATATGTGGTTTGGAGTGCAATCATGATATTAAGAATTTTAGAAACTTTATTCTAGTCTGAAACTGACACAGGGTTTGAGTCACTTGCATAGGACAGTCAACTTGTGCTCAGAGTATTTTAGCTGGAACTGCATTTAAATGGAGTTTTAAAATATTTCACCAAATTCTGTACGATGCTCAGAGTAGATGGCCACACAAACTCTGCAGTCCCCTCCATAAGTTATTGAATCCTGGTTTTACAATTCAGTATGTAACCTGAAGATAGATCAGATTCTTCTCTGCTACAGCGGTATAAATCTGAATTCTTTAGAAGTAAATCCTGTAATGCTGCAGTTACACCAGTATAGCTGAATACAGGGTGGTCAAATGAGTAACGAAGCATTTGTATTACTTCCTAATTAAGTAGAAAGTGAAGAGTCAGGATGAAAATTTGTTCATGAAGGAAAAAATTTTTAAAGGTCTGTATTCAATGGCTTATTAAGGTGAAGGGGCATCAGTGACTTAAAACAGGAGGCATGTTTTGCTGTAGGAAGAGTGCTGAGGAAGAAATATGGAAAGTGTGGGATAGGGCCAATGAAAATTGTAATCAGCAGTAAATCTGCTCTGGAGGCTTTGCCCTTGACCAATTTAGTAGATGTGGTTAACTTGGAAAAAAAATATGTGGTTCAGCTTTTATTTATTTCTTTTAAGTCTTGCGTCAGACAGGTTGGAAGTATGTGGGGAACCATTCTGGGCATTGCATTGTACCACAGTAATACAGAAAGAGCTTAGATGCCGTGGCTGCATGCCCTTAGACTTCCACTGGTTCTTATGGCAAAGGGCTTTCTGTGCATCGCTGCTGAGCTGGGAGCGGCAATATAGGGGGAAACAATAGGTGAATGGAGCATATAGTGAAATGTTTCTTGTTGCATGTTGGAGCTTGAAAGCAAAAGAAGGAGATTTGGGAACAAAATAAAAGCACATAAATACTATGTCAAGAACAATTAAACTAATTGCTATGTTTTAACAAACGGGACATGGGGTAGTAATAGGAATACCTGGAAAAGAGCTGTTCTTAGGTTGTACAGTGTTTATATGGGCACACCATTTTATTAGGAAATAGACAATGGATTAGATGCAACGATTCAGGGTTTGTGAGGTGTACAAATGGGGAATAAGATAAGACAGACCTTCATTTCCAGTTATAAGATGACTCCATGCTGTTTCAGGTCATGGCAAATAGATTATCCTCTTTTGATTGATGAAACTGGCAAGGAAAGGCTGGTGAGTCATTGTGGGTGGCAGACATATCAGAATTTCAGACATAACTATTTCAAAGGTGGGTAGCTCAGACTATGTGGCAAGGAAGCTTCAGGCAGGGAGCCAAACTGAGAAAAAGCAATGCCAAACACCAGAGTAAGTTTAAAGGATCTCCAGAGCGCTCCACTGCTATTTAAGGCAGATAAAATACTGTTGGTTTACTGTGAGTGCATGACAAATATGCTTTTATCCAAAAGTTTTATTCAATGTTTAGAGTGATCCACCACATTTAATACCTAAAGAGTGGGATAGAGTAAATTATATTTGTCTGCAGTTTCTTTTTGGTTTCTTACACTTAATTTAGTAATTTATATTCTAATGTTATGAGCAGGGGCCAGGATGCCTTTCAATACTTGGTGAATTGAGTAATTAAAAATGACTGATTAGTAGATCCAAAAAGTAGTGTTATGCTTGCTTTGTCCCAGATAAATGTTTTTGTAATGATTTTATGCAAGTTAGTTTGTTGTTGGTTGGGGACAGGGAGAGGTATCCCTTTAACCAGGGAAAAGTCTGCACCCCGCAACCCTCAAGACTGGGAATGGCAATGACCACTGAAGGTATCTCTCTGGAGTTTATTGCTGTGCTCCTTGATTGATTGATTGGAAGGTTGCTGGAAAGTGTCTCAACTTTGCCCCTGGGAAAGAGCCTTTGCAACATTCCTAGCCCCTTCTGGAAAGAAAGTGATCAAATCCAGTTCTCCATTATAATGCAGAGCACTATCCACATGACCAGCTCAGATGATGTCCCCTTATGTGAAATTATACATTCATATGAATTTTCTATTTTAATTTCATCCAAAAAAAATTTTGTTTTAGGAGTTCTTGACCTGTATATGGAGTTACTGGGTGTTAGCTGGTCAAATTTGTGGAAATTGGTACTTCAGTAGATGAGGAGGTATGGGGCATGGGGAAGGGAAAGGGGAAATTTAGCCCTTGCTTTTGTGACTTTAAAATATCCTTTGCCATGGTGGATAAAAATCAATGATTTAAAAAAAAATCAGATTATTTTTGATAAAATGCTTTTTGAGGAAAAAACCCTGTGTAAAGATAGTTTTAATTAAGATGCATTATACCTGAAAGATATCTCATCATGGAATAGGGATTATAAATTCTAATTCTATGGTATGAGACAATATATTCATGTAATGTTTAAGAAAAATTTTGTAAATGAGTTCCAATAGTTCATGGATAAGGGACCCAATCTTATGGGGTTCCAGGGGCTTCTGAACAAATTATTTAGGTTAATCTTTCTATCTACCCAATGGGACTCAGTGCTCAGTCTAGAACAGGGGTGGCCAACCTGAGCCTGAAAAGGAGCCAGAATTTACCAATGTACATTGCCAAAGAGCCTCAGTAATATGTCAGCAGCCCCCCATTAGCTCCCCCGCCCACCGGCAGCCCCATCGATCAGCGCCTCTCCGTCCCTCCCCGCACTTCCCAATCAGCTGTTTCGTGGTGTGCAGGAGGCTCTGGAGGGGGAGGAGTGAGGGCACAGCAAGCTCAGGAGAGGGTGTGGAAAGGGGTGGAGTTGGGGTGGGGCCTGTGGCAAAGCCAGGGTTTGAGCAGTGAGCATTCCCCGGCACATTGGAAAGTTGGCACCTGTAGCTCCAGCCCCAGAGTCGGTGCCTAGACAAGGCGTTGCATATTAACTTCTTATGTATGTTGCACCGTGGCTCATAAGCTTGGGGCCCTAACCTGCAAAGTGCTAAACACCTTCTGTGGGATGCTGAGTGCTGTCAATTTCCTCTGGAGACAATGGGAGATGAGGATGTACAGCATTCCAGTCAGGCTGTAAGTATTCTGCCTAGTAGCTACTGAGTAAATGTTTCAAGCCTGCTTTGACTCGTGGCTAATGGTCACATCAACATCTTTAAACAAGCATATAAATTTGCAGCTGTCTGAAACTGGGCACACATGCAGTTACACTTTAATATTTTTACAAAATGTTGATTTAAAAAGTTGATCTGACATCTGTTGTTTCACCTGGGTACATTTCCTTGCATTGCTCTCTTAGATTTCAGACCATGAAAAATTTAAATTTAGAAATGAAATGCAAGTCTTTAGTTATTAAAATGCTTTTGCTGTTTGCAAATGTAAAACTCCCTGCACACCATTGTATTTCATGTCTTGTAGTATCTGTTTGATGTGGATACTGAGATAATATTGGTTTTGGCCTTTTGGGGTAGGGGATATTCACAATTTCCTTTGTGGGTTTTAAAGTGTACTGCCAAGTTCTAACATCTGTTGCAAGTAACATAACGGTGTGTAAATAGTATTCTGCCAAATTTTGGCAAAAGTTATGGAGCTGTTATGGCCTCAGTAGTTGAAAAACGTGTTTTATTTTATCCAAAGATAACTAATGGATCCAACTGAATATCAGTGAAAAAGGAAGGGAGTTTGTAGTATTATTTATGTTAGATGGCTATTAATGGTCCCCTTGAACTTAAAAAATCAAACTTCTATCTGAAAATTTGAATTTATTATTGTTAGTTATACCTCCTGAAATTAGTAAAACTGAAAGATGAGGAAAAAATATTTTTCTGATTTTTTTTCACTTTGTTTACTTTGTCTATAGTCAGTTAACTCCAAATCCTTTAAATTGTTCCTTATGAGTGCAGCTCTGTGACCATACAGCATGATTGGGGCTTTAGTTTCTCATTCACACAAAAATAGAGGGGTAGGGAGGACAGGAGAGAGAAACATTAAAAAGCTAGGAATATGTGACTATAAAACCCCCAAAATTTAATCAGAATTTGGGTAGGATTAAGTTTTAACATTGACAAAAGCAAAACTATTCAGTATTTCAGCTGGCATCCTGTCATTAAACCATCTCTCGCACTAAAGTACTATAAACATGATATTTTCTGAATACTTTCAGTACTGCTACCAAGAATAGTGGAACATTTAATGCCAAAACATTGACCTTAACTTTCCTTGCAATTATTAGTTGTTAGACTCCAAACATTATGCAATGTGCTATGGCTTTTTTGTTTTTAATGTAGACTAGTGCCAGTATACTGCAGTCATTCAGTAATAGAAGTTACTTGCTTATTATGGAACCCTTTGATAGCAGTTGGGTAGCAACCAGGACCTGTATAATAGGTGTTCTGCAATCTCAGGAGTTCCTTGGAATACTTTAATTCCCCATAGATGAGCAAACGACTAGTCAGCACAGGGGAGCGGGTCCAATCTCATGAGTTCTTTGGAATACTTTAATTCCCCATAGACGAGCAGTTAAATTTTAGATCTCAAAAACTTTGTCATAACCAGTGAATTGCTTTCAGGCTTATGGTGTTATGGTGGGGGTTGTTTAGATATAGAAGCGGAAGGCTTGAGTTAGGTCTTTATAGATGCAGTAATCTAATCATAAGAATTAGCTATTATCTGGAATTTGATGGGAAAAGTCTTCTACTTGAAATAGTAGTAGTATTTATATTTCTTATGGTAGTGCCTAACGACCAACCAAGAACAAACAGAGAAATAGATGGTGCCTGTCCTGAAAAGCTTTCAGTCTAAATAGACAAGACAGATACAGATGTGTGGGGGTGGGGGGTGTAATATGCACAGAGTGAGCAACAGTATGGCAGTACACTTGTTAGTTCCATGATTTTTGGGGGTAGGTTTAGTTAGGAGGGGATGAGCTAAATGGAAAGAAAAGTGAGGGCAGAGGGGACGTTGAAGAGAAAGGAGGCAGGACAGGAGAGAAGAGGGTAAGAGCAGCAGGTGTGGAGTGAAGCTGAGGGAGGAAGAGGGTTGGAACGAACGGCCGGTCAGCACAGGGGAGCGGGTCCAATCAAAACAGTGGAAAATTCCTCTGAACGTCCAAAGTTTAGCCGACTTCTGCAATTTGTGAAACCAAAGGGAGTCTCTAGCTGGTTCCTCTCTGCCGTTTTTCCCCAAGGCCGCTTGGTGGAGGGGAGGGGAGGCACTGTCACAAGTTGCTAGTGTGGTTCTGGTGCACTGTAGAACTGGACAGTGTAAGCAGATCGTTGATAAGTAGAGAACACTGCATTTTCACTTCAAGAAAGAGAATTCTCCCACAGTGCTTTACTACAGTGATATCACATATCTGTTTTCTAGGCAGAGATATTGAGTTAAACACTGGAGTAGTAAAAGAAATCTCACTTTTGGCCATCTGATAGCTTTATTGCAACTGTCTTGCCTTCCTGCTAAGAAACTGCTTGTGGCAAAGTTAGCATTTGTGATGTGTACTCTGTGAGCACTCTTCTATATAAAACAGAACAGTACAGTAGTTCTAGTCTTAACGCAACAGCATTATGGCCTTATGTGTTGGGCTTAGTTTCTATTATTGGTTGTCACTTAACTTTTCTTCCATGATTTAAAAATTATCTCCTTTTCCCCTCCAATTTAAATAAAATCCCAGAATAATTTTGCAGAAGATTCTTCTCTCTAATCTTCCCTCATTCTTACTTTTAGGCACAGTACAGTCTTCCTATGAGGTTCCCAGCACGATATACCTTCCATCCAGGCACTGTTGAGTTCCCAGGAATTTTACCATAAGTTTCCCAGCACCTCACCACAGCAGCTGCTTGGAGACCACTTGTCTTCCCATCGGTGCACAACGTGCAGAAAACTGTGTGGTCTTTTGACCCCATCACCAAAGATCTGCCATCGATGACATTGATAACCCTGCAGTGGGATGAGGGGTGGTATTCTGATTTTACAGGTGGGTAGCTGAGGCACACAGAGCTTAAGATCAAAAGTTTCCAATGATTTTGGGTGTCCAATTTGAGAGGACTGAGACCTGATTTTTTCAGAGTACTTAGCATTATATAGAGACCACTTTACATGTTCAAAGCACAGCACCCATTGGTCTTGACTGCAGCTGTGAGTGCTCAGCACTACTGCCAGTCAGACCCTACTCCTCAAGTCATGTATCCAGAAATAAGGAACGTATTATTTAATGTTCACCTGTGAAAAGTTTTGTTTAAGTGACTTCCCCAGCATCACATAGGAACTCTGTGTGGGATAGAATCCAATTCTCTAGGGCAGCATTCAGCTGCCTAACATTGAGACTATCCTTTCTCTTCCTGCAATCTCCTGCCTCAATCACTACGTCTTCAAACTTCTGCAACAAATGAGGCAGAGACAATATAGATAGCAGCCTCCTTCATTATACAGCTCTGATTCATCCCCAGAGCAGATCTATCCTGTGCAGTGATCAGGCAGAGGATCCTGTAGAAAAAATGTGATCATGTAATTAAAGATTGTATTGTAAAGCATAGACACAATGGGGCCAAATTAAGGTAGAGCAACCTTAATTCTGACGCTTCCTAACTACTGAATGTTTGACTTTACAACCTTAATACATTTCTTTAATGTAGGTGTTTCTGGTGTGATTTCTTAGGTTTTAAAAATCAAACCAGAAATTACATCATGTGGCATCATACTGAAATCCATATGGTTCATCAGCAATGTTGGAAACTTTTGATGGATCATGCAGACTTCTGCAGCTTGAGCTAACAGACTGACAGATACCTGCACTAGGTTGTCATCTGTGGACCAGCATTAGAGGGGGAGATGAGGCTTTGACGGGGGCGGGGGTTCACAATATTGCTGACAACAGAGAAAAGGTGAGATTTAGGAATCTGGGGTTCTATTCTAGGCTCTGGAGGGGAGTGTGCTCTAGTTGGCACGTGGTTTTCTGCCCTTTCTCCTCAAGCAAATGACCCCTTCTGAGCAGTCTGCTCCAACCTGTCCTTGTCTCAGCTCTGGCTTCTTGTCCTAGTCCTAATCCCATTCTCCTGATCTAGCCAGTCTCAGTGTTGACTCCTCAGGCTACTCATCTCATTTGCAGTTTCCTTGCCCAGCAAATCCTAGTCTCACCCCTCTGGACTTCTCATCCTTGTCCCAGTCTCTCTCCCTCCCCCCCGCCCCCAGTCTCTGGCACCTTCCCCATCTTACCCTCCTTACCCCATAGTTCATTTTCCCTATTCTCCTTGCCCAGCCTATCTCCCCCTCCCATCTCGTCATACAGTTTCTCTTCCTCCACCCTGGCCTCCAGGAGCTGATTCTGACTTTCCTCATCCTCACTGACTTCCAGTCCCAGTCTCCTTCCCCAGAAAGAACTGATGTTTGCAAAGCATATGTCAAAAGGCATATGTCACAGCTAAAAATTTTCAGCCTGAAGCTGATAAATGGCATGGAAAATTTGAACTTAAACTGAAAACAGGGTCATATAATGGGAAGTGTCGTGCCAACACAGGCAGTGCTGCTAGCCCTGTCTATAGCGCTCTGTTACCTAGGTTCAAAAAGACAAATTAAGGACCACGTGGTAGTCATGTGCTTTTCTGTTTAGAATCCACTATAACACATAGTAATATTTCTGTCCCTTTGCTGATGCCAACATCAGTGAAAATTTTGATAAAAATCCAGAAATAAATACTGTACTTCCAAAAACATTTCTTGATTTTTTTCCCCTCCCCACCCCCAAAAACCAAACAAAAACAACCCATTTTTTTTTGACAGCTCTGATTATCATTTTGTGCTATTTTGCTATGGTGAGAACTGGTCAGAATTAGGCTGGCTCTGTAGATGCAACAAACAACTGTTGCTCTGAAAAAATACTTCTAGTGAAATTGGAATGCGAGAGAGAACTGCTTTAAACATTGGGAAACCTCTGTTTCTTCAACAAGCAGAATTTCAAGATATAAAACTCAGCAGACAGATAGCACTGCTTGCAAAGGCATATGTTGTCTTTGGAGGAATTTGGGATTAGAATTTTTCTGTAGTTGTATAAAGAGGGCTCTAATATTTCATTTAAAATATGGGGGGGTCACGGGGGAGAAGAGAATATCTATGGAATTTAATATTGGTTCCTTTGCTTTTTCCTTTCAGCAAAATTAAAATGATTGCTAAGATTTTGGTAGCCAGAAGGTAAGACTGGCATGCCAGTGGTATTTGGAAGTGGTTACGTGTCTCTTACCTATGTATACGATTAAAAGAAGCAAAAACTTCTAAAATTTCATGGTGACAACAAAAACTCCTTCTTGATATGAGGGGGTGCTGCTACAGGGCAACAGTACTCCTGCAGCAGGGCTTCTTGAACCAAATGTTCAAACAGCTTGCCTTAAATGATGCACAAAATTCACTGGGTGGAGTGAATAATTAAAATTGGCATTGCACATAAAAACAAAAATCACTTTGGCACTCAGGCTGCTTGGAAGAGCTTGAAAGGGAAAATGGAATGTTAAAGACATTAAGGGAAAAAATGGGTAGTGGGTGACAGTTTTTTTGATTGATTTTTGCCTACAAAATACATTAAATGAATCAGTGATTTTAAAAAAAAGTGTTAAAAGTCCAGATGCTAAATTATTTATATTCTTCACCTCATTTTTAAAACTAACTGTTTGTATCTGCCTAAATCAACCTGGTGGTTTGGAAAATTTTCTTTGTATATAGAAAAAAGTTGGGAGAAATCTACTGTATGCTGAACAGAAATTAAGACAACAAATCTAAAATGGGATTTTTTGTTGTTTATATTTTCTGTAATGGAAATGTTGTAATAATCTCTTTGGCCTTCCAAACAATCGCCACCACATTAATAATGAAAGAGGAAGTTTATAAAAATCCTGGAAAAACTATGAGCAAAAGCAGTTGCCCACTTAGAATTAGAAATTTTTGAGCATAAAATCTCTATCCCTCCTACAATAGGAAAGTAAGTAATTTTTCCGTCCAAAACATAGATCCTATAGAGGTGTCGGAGGGGCTGGTGAACAGTTTTTTCTTTAGAAGAAAACAGTTATGCTATGGCTTGTGCTGCCTTACGACTCTAATCTTCTTTTAAATCAAAATAATTTTAAAAGAATATGCTCTGCCTCTTTTGAAATCTGTACTTCTGCTGCTGTGGCACAAGTTTAGGTTAGTTGTTATGAGAAGAAAAGTTAGTGAGTTTTTTTTTAATTAAAAATGTAATTGATACGAACTTACTCAACAGATCTGCTTCCTGTACCTATTTGGAATTACATAGTAGCTGTGTTTCTGACTAAAAGGCTTTTTGTGTATGTGTGGTTTTTTTTTTGGTTTTTTTTTAAACTCCTGTTCACTTCTGGTAGTGCTGAAGATGCAATATGGCTGTGAGAGAGCAAGTGATATTTAGTCCGAGTAGCTCATGCATTATTGACAGAATAGTTAAGGCCCTGATCCTGCAAACGCACACATTGAACAGTCCCAGTGATATTCTGTGAAAAGAGCGTGTGTTAGAAACAGCATTGTTAGGTTTAACTTTTTTCTCTGACACAGATATCAAATATGGTCATTTGACAAGTAAAGCCATTTTTTTTCCCAACTGAAACAGCCTCCAGCTCTCCCCTGATATATGAAACTCAACCCATGCTCTTTCTGGCCTGTGAAGCAGCATCCATCATTAAGATTGTGCCAGATTTAGGCTACAGTCTTGCAAATAGTTTGTGTGTACAGGTTTCAGAGTAGCAGCCGTGTTAGTCTGTATCCGCAAAAAGAAAAGGAGTACTTGTGGGACCTTAGAGACTAACAAATTTATTTGAGCATAAGCTTTCATGAGCTACAGCTCACTTCATCGGATGCATCTGATGAAGTGAGCTGTAGCTCATGAAGCTTATGCTCAAATAAATTTGTTAGTCTCTAAGGTGCCACAAGTACTCCTGTTCTTTTTGTGTGTACAGTTACTCAAAAGCATGTAGGTCAGGCTTGGAGCTTAATTTAGTTTCCTGCCAGTTTTTTTTCTTATATTTTTATCTGCCCCATGCAACATATATTGTGTTTCCCAAGGTGACCTAATTGGACATATTTCAGAGTAACAGCCGTGTTAGTCTGTATTCGCAAAAAGAAAAGGAGGACTTGTGGCACCTTAGAGACTAACCAATTTACATAGTTCTTCATTCAGTTGCATCTCAGTTTTAAAATTATAAATTACATTTGACCTCAGTAAACAGGTGTGTTGGAAAATGTTGGCATATAATATATAGTTTAGGAGAAGATTTCTTTTATATTGCATAACTCTAGCATACATACTTTTCACACAATAATGATACAAACATTAACACTTTAAATGCTTTAATCTTGGGCATTTTGGCCTCTCTTTTTTTCATATGCATTTTTTAACTTCCAGATTCACACAGTCAAGCTGGAAGTATTCTGAAAAACCAAACGGGAGAGAGAGAACACAAATAGTCATCATTAAGAAATTTATCCCCTCCATGAGAACAAACATTTAAATATACATGCTTGAAATGACTGATGTGTATATTTATACAGGTTTCAGAGTAGCAGCTGTGTTAGTCTGTATTTGCAAAAAGAAAAGGAGTATTTGTGGCACCTTAGAGACTAACCAATTTATTTGAGCATAAGCTTTCGTGAGCTGCAGCTCACTTATACACTCCACTTTTAGTCCTCTAATTTTAAATAAGGCACTTACCTCCCTCCATGTCCTTCAGAAACCCCCTAGTCTACCTCTAGACCCAGCTGCTCCCTGTCTCTCTCTTGTGGATCCCCTGCAACACTCTAGTACATTTTATTCCACTACAGTGTTCAGAGGCTGGTAAACCATCTTCAGGAGCAACAACTCCTGGCTCCAGCTGCTGATGACTTCAGGTCCATTGCCCCCATAGACCCACTACAATATCCTTGTTTCCTAGCCTTCCCCATTTCTAGCCCCAAAATACCACGGATAACTACATTTGTGAGAAGAATTTTTCAGAGAACCATAAAACTGACAAAAAGAAAAGAAATATCTGTTGTGGAGATGTTAGTTTATAGCTCCATATCAGTAGCAAAGCCTGGGTTTGGAAGCTCCATTATGAAACACGTTTTGGCATCACCTGGCCTTTCTTTGTATAGGAGGAGCGATCATTATGAAAAAAATACTTTAATTAAAGGAGGAGAGAAATATCCTGGAAGATTATAAAAAAACAAAGAACAAAAAAAATTGCAAATGGCAAGCATGCAAAGATTTGTCCTTTTTGGGGAAGTTAAAAAATGTTCTCATGGTTTCTTTGGCCAACTTTAACTTTAAAGTGCAATACTCTCCACTCCAAAAATAGATAGATTTTTGAACATGCTTATGTACAATATTGGTTGGAATTTTGGCTTTGAACAAAAACTGTGATTTAATCTTTGTCAGAATGGACTAGATCTGTTTTTCATTGGCTGTCTATGAAAGATTTGATTACTAAACAATTACCACTTTGTTTGAAGTGCTAAGCTCTTAACTGAGTTTTCAAGAGGCTGGTATTTTCCAGACACAAAAGGCAAATATATATATTTTCATACTGAAAAGCTTTTTATTTTAAAAGGGGGGAAAATATGTGCATGCCTCCTCTATAGTATGCTGCATCAACTCTTGCCTCCCAAAATGGCAGCAGGTGCTGTAGGGAGGCAGACTCTTTAGGTGGTGTAGCTCAACCAGAAGCTATGGGCTTGATGCAGGAATTAATGGAGCTAACACTGCCTATAGACTTTAAAAGAATGTTATGCTAGGTGTCCCGAATGGTTCCTTCTGGCCTTAAAATCTGAATTTGTGAAAGTTAAGGGTATAGTACTGAAGAAAGGAACCTAACATGATTAGGGCTTTACCAATTTCATGGCTGTGAAAAATGCATCACGGACTGCGAAATAAGCCTTTTCCTGTGAAATCCGATCTCCCCCTGCTGCTAGAAGCACCCCTCCCAGGGTACTCCTCGCTCTGGCTGTGCTGGGGAGGCACAGGACTTGTCCATCTCCTGCACAGCTGCTTTCAGGATGGAGCTCAGAGCCACCTCTGGTGCCTCCCCTTGCAGCTGGACGCTCTGGGGCTGGGCAGCAGCCCCAGAGGTTCCTGCAGCTGGAGGAGGCTTGTAGAGGTGGGTCCGATTGCCCCCTGCTGCTAGGAAGGTCCAGTCACAAGGCTCCTGGCTCTGGGGCAGTGCTGGAGTCAGACCCGCCTCCGGGAACCTCCTGCTCTTGCAGGAAGCTCCACGGTTGCTGCCTTCAGAGTCCAGCTGTGAAGGCAGCACAGAAGTGAGAGTGGCAATCCCATGACCCCCCCCCCCACCCCATAAAGGGTTTGGAATCCCCCCACCCCCTTTTGGTTCAGTACCCCCACAGTTACAACACTGTAAAATTTCAGATTTAAACATCTGAAAATATGAATCCTATGGCTGTGAAATTGACCATAATGGACTGTGAATTTAGTAGGGCCCTAAACATAATGCTACATTCACTACACTTCCCATCTCCCACATATGTTCCCTGTGAGACCTTGGGCAAGGTGTCAACCTCTCTGTGTTTCACTTGGATAACTTCCCCTCTATAAATATGGGTAACGCTATTTACCTCCCTCACAAGTGTGTCGGGAAGGCTGAAATTAAAGTTCTAAAACATCTTGGTATGGCAGGTGACTCATGATGGGGGGCGGGGAGGAGGAGGTGGTATTGAACCCGGAGCCTGAAAAGAGGCAGAAGGAGAGGGGAGGGGCTGTTGCTGAGCTCCAGCAAGTGGGTACCTTCAGCGGCTTTCAGACCTGCCAAGGTCAACTCCGCTTCAGCAGGTGTTACCAAACTCCCTCCCAGATGAGATCATGCACTTCAGAGTACAGTGTAAAACCTATTTCTTTAATCTAGCTTTTTCACAATGACTCCTATCACCACTGCCACCATTCCCTTTCCTCGACCACTGCCCCCACACCAATTCTCAGATGCTCAGATACTGTGGTAATGCATGCTTTGTCTAGATATAGACCTGTAGACCTTAGCAGAGGAAGGAAAGTGGATTTAGAGGGGGCAGAGGGAGATCCAGGGAGGCTGGCAGACATATCACAGCTGGAGAGCAGAGGTACAGCCAAAAATGACTGCCTGAGGGCTGGAGCCAGGGAGCAAGAACCTGAGAAGGAATCAGGGCTTGAAAATGACTAAGGGGCTGTGGATTTGGACTGTCTGGGGAACAAAGCCAAGGGACCAGTAAAAACAAAAAAAGCAGCTCCTGAGAAATTCATATATGCTGAAAGGATAGAACTTTAATACCCATAGTATTTTTGGACATAGTGCAAAGGTGGTTTTTTCCCACAGAAAGCAGCAGGAGATTGACATCATATTAAAATCAGAGGTTTACTCCTAAAAAAGTGAAATTGCAAAACAAATTCAATTATGTCACAGGTTTCAGAGTAACAGCCGTGTTAGTCTGTATTCGCGAAAAGAAAAGGAGTACTTGTGGCACCTTAGAGACTAACCAATTTATTTGAGCGTAAGCTTTCATGAAGGTTGCTAGGTGCAATTCAAGAGCAGATGTACCATTTAAAAACACCTCAAGCATTTAAAAACTAGGGTAATGCTAAACTAAGATGTCTGTAAACAATTCGATTCCTAATCTTAACCCTCTCTTTATCTTTACAAGACACTAAACAGAACAATTATTGGTGACTTGCTCTTGTATTTGTGTTATTATTTTAGGGATCCGTTCAAGTCATTGGTAATCTTTTGACTTTAATGGGAGTTGGCTCTTACAGGCTGCCTTTAATATTTTCAGTGATGGAGTAGACAGGTTGACTGGTGGTGGTTCCCTCCTGTGTTGCCTTCTGCAGTTACAGGAGCAATGAAAGACTCGCCCTTCACAGCACTAAGCAAAGCAGTGCCTTCCTCAGCACCTATTATAAGTACCTTAGCCCTGTGCTCTATTAAATACCAGGAGTGGCACTTCTCCACATGTATGCAAGAAGCATAACATCTCCTAGGTTGGTCCTGAACCAACAGCAGAATCTTGTCACCAGTTTTATGCTAAACTGAAAATCTGCTTTCAATGTGGATTTGCAGGTTGGAGTAGTGAAGTTCTGATGTTGAAAGACTCCTTTCCTTCTTCTTAAAGACCAGAATTCCCTGCTTCTGCTCTATAAACTAGCTAATTTTAAATACAGAGGATCCGCAGTGATTTTAAAAAAAATAAAAACCTATATTGTTGGTTCTTGCACTCCTAGTGGTTGGTCTGATGTGGAGGGTAACCATTTGGAAAGAAACATTTTTGTCATTTGAGACTGTGTGACCCTGAGCCACTCAAAGGATCTTATGATGTTACTAAAAAGAAAAGGAGTACTTGTGGCACCTTAGAGACTAACCAATTTATTTGAGCATGAGCTTTCGTGAGCTACAGCTCACTTCATCAGATGTTTACCGTGGAAACTGCAGCAGACTTTATATACACACAGAAATCATGAAACAATACCTCCTCCCACCCCACTGTCCTGCTGGTAATAGCTTATCTAAAGTGATCAACAGGTGGGCCATTTCCAGCCCACCTGTTGATCACTTTAGATAAGCTATTACCAGCAGGACAGTGGGGTGGGAGGAGGTATTGTTTCATGATTTCTGTGTGTATATAAAGTCTGCTGCAGTTTCCACGGTAAACATCTGATGAAGTGAGCTGTAGCTCACGAAAGCTCATGCTCAAATAAATTGGTTAGTCTCTAAGGTGCCACAAGTACTCCTTTTCTTTTTGCGAATACAGACTAACACGGCTGTTCCTCTGAAACCTATGATGTTACTGATATCAATCATTTCTCACACCAAACACCCCAAAACAAATATGTTGAAAGGAGTCTTCCCACATGTTCAGAAAAATACTCTTCCCTGCTATAATAATTCAGTGCTGGAGCATCTTATTGAAGACTACCGAGAAAGGCTGCAAGCTTTGACTATGGTAAATAGCTAAATATTTTATCAAATTTTACCTTTGATTAAAATAAGTGTTAAAGTGCAGTTTACAGGGCCCGCTGCTAAAAGGTTCACCATGATGCAGCTTGTATAATGCTGTCATGGATTTTTGGATATCTTTAAGACCTTCCTAGATACTTTACAGATCACACGATGGAAATCCCCACAGTTTTAATCTGACAATCTCTTATATCTATGCAGTTAAAGATTTAAGAGGATAATCAGGTTAGCAGTTAAAGGAAATGGGTCACAAGAAGACTGAAAAGAGACATTAATGCCTACATTTAAATGAAGAGATGTTATAAATGGAACTGGAAACAATTATTTTTGTTGGAAAAGGTAGAGAGGCCAAAGGAAAAGCCAGGAATAATAGGTTCAAGCTGTGCAGCAGCAAGTATTTACATGGACAGTGCTGGGAAGGCTCATTGCTCTCACCATCTTTGCTTGCTGAATTCAGAGTCTGTCTCAGCTTTTATTTGTACTTGTACTGCAGGAAGAGGGGAGGTCCTGATGCATATGAAATCCTGGAGTAAACTTTGGGTGTATGCAAAAGCAGCACTGTGAACAATTACGTAGGGAAAGAAGAGAGCTGTCAACTAGCCATGTTAGCCAAATTACCAGACTAGCATCCTTTCACAAAAGAGAGTAGTGCTTGGTTGATCTCTCCACTCACAACTTGGAGATGAAGCCAGGCTACGGGAAGGGAGAAGGATCTCATTTTCCGTAGAATCTACAGCAGTCCTCACATTGAGCAACCCCTCTGCCCATCTCTTTCCCCTTGAAGCTTCTGCCATAGTCTGTTGGTAAAGTCGTTGGTCTGGACCTTGTGAAATACTGTAGAATGAAAATTGGAACATTGGTGGCAAAGCTATACAGGAAGAAGGAAGTGAAATATATTTGACCTAGCTAGAAGAGAGAAGAAGCTGCTGTGGCTAATTCTGTATTGATGGATCAATGTGTAGAAAGTTATGTGATCAGAGAGCGACTTACTCCTTTTGTACAGCAACCGTAGAGCTTTATCTGGAAGTAATGGGTCAAATGTTGCTTGGAATTATATCTAGTCAAACCTATTGACTTCTTGGAGGTTGTACGTACAAAAGAGAAAAACTAGGCATGAAGCATCTCTCATTTTGAAGAACAAACATTTTAAAAAGTGACAGATCTAGGAGAAAAGTGAGGCATCCACTGGCGACTCATATTTTTTGTCTATAAATAACTACTTTTGAAGATCAGAACCTGAGAGTTGTAATAGACTGATCATATGCTGATGCCATAATTGCATTCCCGGTTTGGGTCAGATGCTGTGAGTATTTTACATATACAAGTTTTTCTTTACAGCTGTTAATAAACATGGGTTATGCTTTTACTGTCCCATGACCCTTAGACGTACAAGAAATGTTCAGTTCAAATAGTTCATTTCTGAATATTGAGAAATTTGTTAATTCAGTTCAGATGTTTTGACTGGAGAGCAATGAATTAAACACAAAAATGATACTTTTTGGTTCAGCTAAAGGTTTTTTTATTTTTTTCTAATTTATGTTCCATGTTGTGTAATTATACCATATATCTACTTAAAACCACTTGGATAGCCCTTTTAAGTTAAATGGCAAGCTTGTATGTGTTTGTTTTCAAAACAAATTAGACATGCTGTTTCCAGCTGTGATTTTCACATCTAGCTTCAGAATCTTTTTTTTTTTCAAATTTAATGTTCACCTGTGTTTAAAATATTAGTAGCTTGTAAAGTTTTAGAAGAAAAATAAAACAAGATAGTTGACACATTTTACAGTGTTTAGATTGAACAGAATAATTCAGCTGGAAAACACTCATTTCATGAGTTCTTCTGTATCAGAATTCGGTGCCAGAACTGAGGTCACTTTGTGAAAAGGGAGTTGGTGAATATATGCTTCCTCCCCCCCCCTTTTCTTTGCTTAGGAAATGGTCTGATTACAGGTGGAACTGGCACAGCTGCTAATAGTTAAAATATCAGGATTATGCCTTGCTATCGCTGTGAAAATTCACCCAAAGTTGGCTAAGTTGTAACCCTCTGAAAATTGCAGTGTGTACACACTTAGAGACTTTGTTAGTTTGCAAGCTAAAATCTCTGCAGATTCCATCTGTATTGAGCATACTCCAGCCTCCTAGGGTGACCAGACAGCATATGTGAAAAATCAGGACAGAGGGTGGGGGGTAATAGAAGCCTATATAAGAAAAAGACCCCAAAATGGGAATGTCACTATAAAATCAGGACTTCTGGACACACTACAGCCTCCAGCCCTTCACACTTGTTACTGCTGACCTGACTCAGTGTGTGCTCCAGCCTGGGACTGGGAGCTGAGCAGGACTTTACTGGCTGCAATCGCTCCTCTGGCAACTGGAGGGAGGGAGCACTGAGGGCACTTGAACAGAGAGCAGGGAGACACTCTCATGTTTTCAATGTTGTGCCTGCTTTACCCAGGCAAATGTGGCAGAGGAGGAAACTGTGTGACTCTAAGGCTGAGGGTAAGGAAGGAGGGCGGGGACAAAGGAGAACAGGAGCAATGGGGGGGAAGAGGGAGTTATAGGAGTCAGAGGGGGTGGGAGATGGATTGTGTTCTGGAATGAATCAGGCTTGTGTAATAAAGGAGGATGTTTTCTGTAGGACCCCTACCTCACTTGTTGCAGAAGTTGGAAGGTATGTAGTGAATGAGGCAAGGGGACTGCAGGAAGAGAGAGACTGGTCTCACGGTTAATGCAATTGAATGCAACCCTGGAGAACTGAATTCTGCCCCTGCCTTTGTCACAGAGTTCCTGTGTGATGCTGGGCAAGTCACTTAAACCAAAATGTTCACAGTTGGGCAGTAATTGTGTGCTGCTCATTTTCTGGGTACCCAACATAAGACACTTGGGGCCAGACTTGCAGATGTACTGAGTACGCTCAACTGCAACTGAAGTTGATTGTGCTCTGAACATATAAGCCCCTATAAACACACACACTATTCTGAGAATGGACATGGCAGTATCTAGCAGTGTGTCAATTGAATTTGGAAGAAAAGAAGACAATACAAATAAAATCGTAAATCAGAGTTGTGGTGGATAGAAAAACAGTACTATGAATAGCCATTTTAAATGTATGTAATTAATGAAAATGCCAAATAGAAAAACATTTTCACTGGGAGTTACCCTCCCAACATGCATACGTAACCCCCCAGATTAAGACAATCAGGAGAACAGATCTGACATTGCAGTTTAGTGTGTTGGCTGCTTCGGCCAGGTTGCATGTCCTGGCAAAGGACACGCTTCCCAGATTTCTTGGCAGGAAGCAGGAGAGGTTTTCCCCCCATGTCTGGGGACATTTGGCCATACTCCTTCCTTCACCTCTCCTCTTCGGTGACAGTGCCCCAGTTCTTGCCTTTCTAAATGCCATCAACTAAATTTCAAATCTAGTCATGCTTAATAAGTTGGAAATTTAACCACAGCAAGGAATCTTTTTTTTTTTTTTTTTGGAAGGATTCAGTTTAAGATTGGTTAGCTGTGTCACCATGGTTTTTTTCCCTTTCATCTTCTTATAGCTTCACAAAGTGTACAGTAAATATTCACTGTATATTCAGAATGTAATTGACCAGCATTATTACTATTGGGAGAATGGCATTGCCAATAGGGGGTAACATAAGCAAACATTTTACATTTGAAAAGAAGTAATAATTGTAAAGTGGGCAAAATAATGGGAAACCTAGGAGTAAAATAGCTTACACACAATGTTTGGTGTCTTTTGGAAAATGCAGAAAGGAGGAGTAGGACAGAGTTTGAAAACAGTTTAAAAAAGGCAAGAACTGGGTCATTGTCACCAAAGAGGAAAGGTGAAGGAAAGAGTATGGCTGGATGTCCCCAGCCATGGGTGATGGGGAGGGAACCTCTCCTGCTTACTGTCAAGAAATCTGGGAAGTGTGTCCTCTGCCAGGACATGTGCCCTGGCCAAGGGAGCAAACTCATAAACTGCAGTATGTCAGATCTGTTCTACTGATTGTCTGAATCTGGAAGGTTTTGTATGCGTGTTAGTAGGGTAACTCCCAGGGAAAATGTTTCTTCTTTCTATTTGGTTTAGAGCCAGAGTTTTTCTAAAAGTCCTAGAATACTTTAGAAATCAGAACCTGCTCCAAATTAAAGAGAGGAAAAAAGTGAACGGAACAGCAGCACTGAGTTCTTCTATAAACTAACCCAAAATATGTGAGAATTGTATCTTGCTGAGTAACCTTACCCACCTCATATATTAGAGCATTCCAGAGGTGTACTCAATAATACAATCACAGGTTATTTTTATAATTTTATTTAAAGATGACCTAGATCAGTGATTCTCAACTGGGGGTCTGTCTATCCCTGGGGCTTACTCAAAAGTCTTCCAAGGCATGCTCAATTCATCTAGATGAGTGTTTCTCTTGGAAGAAAAGGTTCAAGGTCTGGAGCAACAGGTATCGACCCTGCATTGCATAAGAGAAATTGAAGATTTCCTGGAAAGACGTCAGGATATGCTTCTACAGACACAACGTTCTGAAGATTCAGAGCAGGCTGCATTGCAGGGACAGGAGGACGGTGAAGAAATTTGGCAGCATGTGACCTCCAGAAGAAGAAAGGGGAGCGTCCATGTACCAGCAATGCAGATACAGGTAAGTAACCGTTTTCATGTTCTCTCCACAGGTACTAAGGCGGAGAGTGGACTAGATGATACATCTGAGGGAAGGGAACAGAAGGAGACTCTGCCGATTGGAAGGCATGAGATGCACTGTCCTAGGGTTGGGGGTTCCATGACCACCACTCCCAAGAGAAGGAGGCGGGTGGTGGTGGTCGGGGACTCCCTCCTCAGGGGGACTGAGTCATCTATCTGCTGCCCCGACTGGGAAAACCGAGAAGTCTGCTGCTTGCCAGGAGCTAGGATTCACGATGTGACGGAGAGACTGCCGAGACTCATCAAGCCCTCAGATCGCTACCCCTTCCTGCTTCTCCACGTGGGCACCAATGATACTGCCAAGAATGACCTTGAGCAGATCACTGCGGACTACGTGGCTCTGGGAAGAAGGATAAAGGAGTTTGAGGTGCAAGTGGTCTTCTTGTCCATCCTCCCCGTGGAAGGAAAAGGCTGGGTAGAGACTATCGAATCGTGGAAGTCAACGAATGGCTACGCAGGTGGTGTCGGAGAGAAGGTTTTGGATTCTTTGACCATGGGATGGTGTTCCAAGAAGGAGGAGTGCTAGGCAGAGACAGGCTCCACCTAATGAAGAGAGGGAAGAGCATCTTCGGAAGCAGGCTGGCTAACCTAGTGAGGAGGGCTTTAAACTAGGTTCACCGGGGGAAGGAGACCAAAGCCCTGAGGTAAGTAGGGAAGTGGGATACCGGGAGGAAGCACGAGCAGCAGCGCGCAAGAAGGCAGGGCTCCTGCCTCATACTGAGAAAGAGGGACGATAAGCAAGTTATCTCAAGTGCCTATACACAAATTCAAGAAGCCTGGGAAACAAGCAGAGAGAACTGGAAGTCCTGGCACAGTCAAAGACTTATGATGTGATTGGAATAACAGAGACTTGGTGGGATAACTCACATGACTGGAGTACTGTCATGGATGGATATAAACTGTTCAGGACAGACAAGTAGGGCAGAAAAGGTGGGGGAGTTGCACTGTATGTAAGGGAGCAGTATGACTGCAGAAAAACCTGAGAGTCTCTGGATTAAGTTTAGAAGCGTGAGCAACAAGGGTGATGTCGTGGTGGGAGTCTGCTATAGACCACCAGACCAGGGGGATGAGGTGGACAAGGCTTTCTTCTGGCAACTCACGGAAGTTACTAGATCGCAGGCCCTGATTCTCATGGGAGACTTCAATCACCCTGATATCTGCTGGGAGAGCAATACAGCGGTGCACAGACAATCCAGGAAGTTTTTGGAAAGTGTAGGGGACAATTTCCTGGTGCAAGTGCTGGAGGAACCAACTAGGGGCAGAGCTCTTCTTGACCTGCTGCTCACAAACCAGGAAGAATTAGTAGGGGAAGCAAAAGCAGATGGGAACCTAAAAGGCAGTGACCATGAGATGGTCGAGTTCAGGATCCTGACACGGGGGAAAAAGGAGAGCAGCAGAATACGGACCCTGGACTTCACAAAAGCAGACTTTGACTCCCTCAGGGAACTGATGGGCAGGATCCCCTGGGAGAATAACATGAGAGGGAAAGGAGTCCAGGAGAGCTGGCTGTATTTTAAAGAGTCCTTATTGAAGTTACAGGGACAAACCATCCCGATGCATAGAAAGAATAGTAAATATGGCAGGCGACCAGCTTGGCTTAACAGTGAAATCCTTGCTGATCTTAAACACAAACAAGAAGCTTACAAGAAGGGGAAGATTGCACAAATGACTAGGGAAGAGTATAAAAATATTGCTCGGGCATGCAGGAGTGAAATCAGGAAGGTCAGATCACACCTGGAGTTGCAGCTAGCAAGAGATGTTAAGAGTAACAAGAAGGGTTTCTTCAGGTATGTTAGCAACAAGAAGAAAGTCAAGGAAAGTGTGGGCCCCTTACTGAATGAGGGAGGCAACCTAGTGACAGAGGATGTGGAAAAAGCTAATGTACTCAGTGCTTTTTTTGCCTCTGTCTTCACGAACAAGGTCAGCTCCCAGACTACTGCACTGGGCAGCACAGCATGGGGAGGAGGTGACCAGCCCTCTGTGGAGAAAGAAGTGGTTCGGGATTATTTAGAAAAGCTGGACGAGCACAAGTCCATGGGGCCGGATGTGCTGCATTCGAGAGTGTTAAAGGAGTTGGCGGCTGTGATTGCAGAGCCATTGGCCATTATCTTTGAAAACTCATGGCGATCGGGGGAAGTCCCGGACGACTGGAAAAAGGCTAATGTAGTGCCCATCTTTAAAAAAGGGAAGAAGGAGGATCCTGGGAACTACTGGCTAGTCAGCCTCACCTCAGTGCCTGGAAAAATCATGGAGCAGGTCCTCAAGGAATCAATTCTGAAGCACTTAGAGGAGAGGAAAGTGATCCGGAACAGTCAGCATGGATTCACCAAGGGCAAGTCATGCCCGACTAATCTAATTGCCTTCTATGATGAGATAACTGGTTCTGTGGATGAGGGGAAAGCGGTGGACGTGTTGTTTCTTGACTTTAGCAAAGCTTTTGACGCTGTCTCCCACAGTATTCTTGCCAGCAAGTTAAAGAAGTATGGGCTGTATGAATGGACTAGAAGGTGGATAGAAAGTTAGCTAGATTGTCAGGCTCAATGGGTAGTGGTCAATGATTCCATGTCTAGTTGGCAGCCGGTGTCAAGTGGAGTGCCCCAAAGATCAGTCCTCGGGCCGGTTTTATTCAATATCTTCATAAATGATCTGGAGGATGGCGTGGATTGCACCCTCAGCAAGTTTGCAGATGACACTAAACTGGGAGGAGAGGTAGATATGCTGGAGGGTAGGGTGAACATAAGCCATTTTTCAGTAATAGTGTGCTGACACTTTTGCATTTTATATCTGATTTTGTAAGCAAGTAGTTTTTAAGTGTGGTGAAACTTGGGATACTCAAGACAAATCAGACTCCTGAAAGGCATACAGTAGTCTGGAAAGGTTGAGATCCACTGACCTATATTATACATAGTAACATGTAATTTACTAATTGAGCTTTGCATTTTTTTATATTATATGTAGTTTTTTGTATCCTGTATTGTATTCTAATTCAAAAGGCTTTAGAAAATTTCAAATCATTCAGTGTGTTGTTTGAGCATCTCCTTGACAGCAATAAATCTTGGCAGCTCTCACATACGTTCTAGCCAAAAGCTGTTCCTTTATTGTGTAAGAAGTTACTTCCCTATGTTATGGATGGCTTTTTTGAAATAAATAAATTGTCAGCAGTGACCTTGGAAGCATTTTCAAAATAACTGAAACAATCCAGGTTGAGTAGTCAACTTATATTTATCAAAATTGGAGTAATTCAAGATTGATAGCTAATATTTTGCTTACGGTAACATACTCTATGGTTTGACCTCGTGTTGTCTGCTAAAGATAGGGTTGGGAGGAAGCATGAGGTGATTACTTGCTCTAGGTCAGTCCCATATGCAGTTTTGCCCAGCATTGAACTCAGTGAAGTAGAAGTCTGAGGTCCAGCTACACAACGGGGCTTTTTATCAAGTTTGTAACATTGATGCCACACATGGCTAGTTTCCACATACAGCACAGTTGACAAGATTCCTAACCATATGGGTGTATGAAAAGGGCACTAACAGGGCTAAGCTTTGGTTCAAACCTTTAACTGTGCAAATGAGACTACCTACCTGTGCCTGTATTAGTAGTCCAGCGGTTCTCAAACTGTGGGTTGGGACCGCAAAGTGGGTCGCAACCCCATTTTAATGGGGTCACCAGGGCTGACTTAGACTTGCTGGGGACCAGGGCCGAAGCCCAAACCTCACCGACTGGGGCTGAAGCGGAAGTCCTAGAGCTTCCACCTTGGGTGGTGGGGCTCAGGTTACAGGCCCCCTGCCTGGGGCTGAAGCCCTTGGGCTTTGCGCTCTTCCCCCCCACTTCAGGGTGGAGGGGATCATGCTTCGGTTCCCCCCTTCTGGGGTTGTGTTGTAAGTTTTGTTGTCAGAAGGGGTATCATAAATAACAAGTGAAGGGTAAACCCCGTTAAAATCCCTCCTGGCCAAAGGGTTAAGAAGCTAAAGGTAACCTTGCTGGCACCTGACCAAAATGGCCAATGAGGAGACAAGATACTTTCAAAAGCTGGGAGGAGGGAGAGAAACAAAGGGTCTGTGTGCTGCTTTTGCCAGGGACAGAACAGGAATGGAGTCTTAAAACTTTTAGTAAGTAATCTAGCTAGGTATGTGTTAGATTATGATTTCTTTAAATGTCTTAGAAAAGAACTGTGCTGAATAGAATGACTATCCTTGTCTGTGTGTCTTTTTTGTAACTTAAGGTTTTGCCTAGAAGGATTCTTTATGTTTTGAATCCAGGGGCAACGGATAAAATTAATTTGTACCTTGGGGAAATTTTAACCTAAGCTGGTGAAAGTAAGCTTAGGAGGTTTTCATGCAGGTCCCCACATCTGTACCCTAGAGTTCAGAGTGGGGGAGGAACCTTGACAAGGGGGTCATGGTGCAATAAAGTTTGAGAACCCCTGAGCTAGTCTATTTCCTGGGGCTTGGGGCAGGAGGAAACCTCTTTGTTCTAACCCTGATGGCAGCACCCACTGGGGCAGTATGAGACAGTTGCCCAGATTTTCCTTGAATGCAAACTAGCTGCTCTGTAGCAAGATTTGTGAGACAGGCAAATGCCTTTGGCATGCTTTCGTGTTGGGGGAAAATGCTGCTGTTTAGATACTGACCCATGTTATCTATAGAGCCTAGTTACACTTAACTTGGTGTTCTCTATAATGCAGATTGTGCCTAACATTTGCTAATAGGTATTCCAGAGACTGATAATTTGATACAGGAGCACATCATTTTCTTTCCACCTTTGTTTCTGCACTCTGGTTGCATGTGTCCCTTTTGAGCATTAAAAATCCCCAAATATTTTATTTTAGCATAGTTCTTTTTTTAAGCACTGAATATAACAGCAGAGTATCTAGTTGAGAGAGATGTCTGTTTGATGTTTGAGAATGACAGTCTGGTCTTCATTAATATCTTCATTAATGATCAGAAAGTGGAATGGTAACAGCATTTTGATTACATTTGCAGATGATACTAAAGTAGGAGGTGTACTGCAAATCCTAGTGAGGACAGTCATAATGCAGAGTAATCTAGAGAGGTTAAAAATATGTGCAGTAAATAATAAAATGCAATCTAGTTTGGAAAAATACAGAACAAACTAGTACCACTTGGGGAAAAAAAGTCCAAAACACAGCTATTGCTTAAAATACTAAATATTTGCTAGCATGATTAAGGAATTGCATGCCATTAGATGACTAACCTCTCATAAAATGTAAAAGCAGGGTTCCATGCTAGATTATGTAGGAATTAAAAAAAAGACCCATAATATCAGCAATATGAAAACAATGTTTAGTGGGTCTAACATGTTGAAAATTGCTTAATTTTGATGTTTTATTGAATTTTCCAATTGTAGAAGACAGCATTTCTGTATATTTAACAGTTCTGTGCTGTCTTATGAGTTGCAGACAGCCTGAAAAATATAACTATGAGAAGTGTGAACAGCCTCTGTTTGTCTCAGTGGAGCATTGATTCTGAAGGGTAATGTGAAACTCTGTAAGGCCTGGTCTACACTTAAAATGTGGGTTGATGTAGCTACGGCGCTCTGGTGTGAAAAATTCACCACCTTGGCCACCATAACCTAACCTTTAGTGTAGACTCAGCTAGGTCAACAGAAGAAAACTTCTGTTGACCTAGCTAATGTCACTTGGGGAGGTGGTGTTCCTACAGCGGCAGAAAAACTCCTTCCATTGCTGTAGGCTGCATCTGGCGTTATGCTGACACTGGGCAGGTCTATACAACAGCCTAAGTTGATATAACTTACATTGCTCAGGGATGTAAAAAAGCCCTCCTGCCCCCTCTTCCCCCACTCCACGGTGACGTGAGTTTTGTGCTGTCCACACCCGCGCTGTTTCAGCGCTATTCCGCTTCTTGCTGAGCTGGAGTAATTATACTGATGGGAGAGTGCTCTTCCTTCGGCAGAGTGCTGCTTCACCAGACGCACTACAGTGGCGCAGCTGCATCTGTGCAGCTGCGCTGATGTAGCTCTGTAGTATAGACTTGCCCATAGCTACAGCGTTATAGCTGTGCCTCTGTAGCCTCAGAATGCAGATATGGCCTAAATGGCTGTTTCATTACTGATCATCTTAGCGGATTCATTCACCTACTCCAGGACTGTCGTCAGAGCTTGGATAGAGTACCGCTACTCCCCAACCCTTCGCCTCCACCATTTGATCTTAGAGTTTATGTCTACACTGCAGCTGGGAGTGAGCCTCCCAGGCCAGGTGGACAGGAAAATAGTTGTGTGGACATTGCACCAGCAGTATATCTACATAGCAGGCTCACCCCCAGCTGCAAACTTGGGTTGAAAGGCTCAGACAAGTGTGTTTAAAGTGGCTGTGCGGATGTTGCAGCACCAGTGGAGGCTCAGGCTAGCTACCCACGCTTGGACCCACCCTACCCCCTGGGCCTAAGCGTGGGTTGCTAGCCTGATCCTCTGCCAGTGCTGCAATATAGACACAGCCACTTTTAAAACACTTGTATGAGCCCCACTAGTCTTTCAGCCCAAGCTGGCAGGCTCACTTCCAGCTGCAATGTAGATATACCTTGAGTGATTGGGAATTACCCAGTGGTGAGCTGGAGCTGGTTCGCGCGAACCGATTTGTTAAATTTTGAAGCCGGTTTAGAACTGGTTGTTAAAGAATACAAGGAACCAGACAGTGTGCTGTGAGGCAACTAGAAAGCTTTTGAATGCTATAACAAGAAAACATTTAAGCACATGGTTAACTTTAGGCAATTTTTACTCACTCGGTGGCGCTCTGGGTCTTTGGTGGCACTTTGGCGGCGGGTCCTTCACTCGCTCCGGGTCTTCAGCGGGTCCGTCAGTGCTGCCGAAGACCTGGAGCGACTGAAGGACGTGCCGCTGAATACCCGGAGCGACTGAAGGAACCAGTTCTTCAGCTTTTGGCAGCTCATCACTGGAATTACCCCTAGATCTTAACTATACTATGGAGTTACATTTCCCAACTTAAATTGTTTACTCCTGATATTATTTAATCGTGAGGCCTACATAAAAGCACTGCTGATTTTAGGGCAGTAAAATGAAGAAATATAGAGATGTATGGGTTAAAGTTTACAAGGATCATTTAAAAATAATATTATCTTTATGTAGCAGCTGATTTTGCAGTTGTAGGTGTATATACTGTGATGGGGGGCAGGCCAGATGGCCACAGGAGAGTAATAGAAGGCAGATACAGTAGCCCCAAGTTAAGTAGGTCCCTTTTCCCTGGGTAAGGTAACAGGGAAGGTTCCAGAACAGTCAGGAAACTTCTGGAAACAATTAAGACAGACAGGCTGATTAGAACACCTGCAGTCAGTCAAGAAGCTGCTAGAATCAATTAAGGCAGGCTAATCAGGGCACCTGGGTTTAAAAAGGAGCTCATTTCAGTTTGTGGTGTGTGTGTAAGGAGCTGGGAGCAAGAGGCACTAGGAGCTGAGAGTGAGAACGCATACAGTTGGAGGACTGAGGAGTACAAACATTATCAGACCAGGAGGAAGGTCCTATGGTGAGGATAAAGAAGTATTGGGAGGAGACCATGGGGAAGTAGCCCAGGGAGTTGTTACTGTTGCACAGCTGTTCCAGGAGGCACTCTAGACAGCTGCATTCCACAGGGCCCTGGGCTGGAACCCGGAGTAGAGAGCAGGCCGGGTTTCCCCCAAACTTCCCAACTCGTGGTCAGACACAGGAGGAGTTGACCTGGGCTGTGGGTTCATGAAAATGGCCAAACTCAGGGCTGCTGTGAAGCTCCAAGGTGAGCAAATCCGCCAATAAGCGCAAGACTCACCAAGGTAGAGGAGGAACTTTGTCACAATACATTTTGAAAGATTGCAGATATGGAATCTTGTAGTTACAATGTCACAATATTAATAGGAATAGAGTAAAGTACCAGCAATATGTGTGATGTTCTCACATACATATAGTTAGCATCTCAAATAACTGCAACAAATCTTTGTGTCTCTTAAAAGAAAAGAGAAACAGTTACGACTAAGGATTCAAACAAAATTTAGGCAGCCATTTGAAGAATTTCCAGTGATTTCCAACAAACAGTACAAATAACGATTTAATGTATTCTGTCTGGGCTCTAACATCCCATATGTATTTTGACACTAGACTTTCTATTGTTTCCTGTTTTCTCCTCAAAACTGTTGAAAAATGATCATAAAAAAAAAATCCCCAGACGAACATTGATCTTATGTGGTGGTTTTATGTCACAATGAGAGGATGCAGTGTATAAACCATTGGTTTGGTATATTTAGTGTGGTTTTTATCTGATTGATGTTACTAGTTTCAGTAGATGTATTATGCTGGCTCTGTTGAATCTGTTCAAAGTGGAGAAAAGCCTATATGAGCCCATGAATTCCTTAGCAGCTGTTCTGTTTGTCAGTACTTTAACAGCTTGCCAATTCATTTTTGGTAAAACCAGAGGAAGGGGATGCACGTGATGCTGTTGGCATTTTATTCCAGACTTCCACAGAATCATCAGCATTAACCTTTATTAATGCTTATGTTAACTTATGTTAACGCCAAGGTGTGTTTAAAATAGAAACCCAAAAGTTTATTATAACTCTTGGAGGAGCAGTAAGCTCTGAAGACTGTCGGATGCAGACGTGGTCACTGTCTGTCAAACTCTTATATACATTTCATTTTTTTAAAAGTTTGACTGTGGTTAATAGATGTGACCCACATACGGCCATGATGGATACCAAATAAGAACCTAAACCAAAAAGAAATGGAATAAGAACAGTATTTTATATACTTTGGTGCTCATCACTGTATTGTTTGAGCACCTCACAAATAGTGGATTTATACAGCATTGAGGTAGTATAGTTCAGTCCTTGTTTATTAAGTGGAAAATTGAGGCACAGAGATGCTAAATGACTTGCCCATGCAGGCAATCGATAGCAGTGATAGGAAGAAAACCAAGAGTTTGAGTCCTAATCTGTGTCTTAACCACAGGTCGTCCGCCATCAACAAACAAAAAACCTGTGGTATTCACATAGGGTGATTTGTTGAAGTCTAGGCCTTTCAGGATTTCTATGGAATGCTACAGTTACATAAGACCCTTGCTCAGCCTTTGGTGCAAAATCCTGATTTTGTTCATTCACCACACTATCCGAGTGACAAAACCATATTTATGCTTTTTCCTTTTAAGTTTCAATAACTTAAAATGGCAGTATATTTCAAGGTTTTTCTAGAACTGAATATGTCATCTGTGCGCACCCCAGGAATGTGGTAAATTATGTAAGACTATACAAAACGTTGACGAAAAATGAATAAAATTAGTGATTTGTATTATGTATGAGGTTGTATAAATTTTACAGGGTGCTGAGTGTTGTGCAAAGATATCAGAAAGCCTAGTCTTTGCCCCAAAGAAGTGACAATATAAGGGTATGATCCTGCAAAAACTCATTACTAGAGTAGCTTTTACTACAGAGGTGGGCAAACTACAGCCTGTGAGCCCGTTCTGCCCAGCCCCTGAGATCCTGGCCCGGGAGGCTCGCCCCCGGCCCCTCCCCTGCTGTTCCTCCTCCCCTGCAGCCTCAGCTCACTGCGCCGCTGGCGCAAGGCTCTGGGTGGCGGGGCTGCGAGCTCCCGGGGCAGCACAGCTGCAGAACCCGGCCTGACTCGGTGCTCTGTGCTGCGCGGTGGCGTGGCTGGTTCCAGCCGGACGGCGCGGCTGCCTGTCCTGGTGCAGCCACGCCACCAGCCACCAGTGCTCCAGGCAGTGCGGTAAGGGGGCAGGGAGCTGGGGAGGGGGTTTGGATAGAGGGCTGGGGTGTGGTTAGGGGCTGGGGGCGGTCAGAGGACGAGGAACAGGGGAGTTAAATGGGGACAGAGGTTCCGGGGAAGGTCAGGGAGAAGGTGTGGTTTGGATGGGGCAGGGATCCGGGGGGGGAGAGGGGGTTGGATGGGGCAGCGGGTGGCAGCCAGGGGCGGGGGTTCCGGGGGTGGTCAGGGGACAGGGAGGAGGGGTGTTTGGATGGGGAAGGGGTCTGTGGAGGGCAGTCAGGAAGGAGCGGGGGTGTTGGATGGGGTGGCAGGGGGCAGTTAGGGGTGGAGAGTCCAGAGGTGGTCAGGGGACAGAGAGCAGGGGGGGTGGATGGGGCAGGGGTCCCGGGGGGGGGGGCGAGAAGCAGGGGGGGTTGGATAGAAGGCGGGGACCAGGCCATGCCTGGCTGTTTGGGGAGGCACAGCCTTCCCTAACTGGCCCTCCATACAATTTCTGAAACCTCTTGCGGCCCTCAGGCCAAAAAGTTTACCCACTCCTGTTTTACTACATCAATTACTTACTGAATTGGAGCCCAGGTGGGAAGTGTTTGTGGGGTTCCAATTCAGCGATAAATCAGTTCATAGTGTCTCAGACTATGGTTCAAATTCTGAACTGAGGATATCACATGGAGAGAATATCATTGAAAGGCTTTGATAGCACTGTTTTTTTAATTTTAAGGAAGGATCTGAAAGAAGAAAAGAGACATTTGAGGAGGAGTCAGTTCTAAGTGCATGGATGAGCATTGAAGAATACCCATTTCAATCAGTCACAGGATTTTACTGTTTCTCAGTTTGCTCTGAATAGAAAATGTCACCCTTGTGAATTTATCAATGTACTGTATACACTGTACCTAAAAATACAATACAGCTTGATATAGAAAGTGTGGGGAAGCCAGGAAAGGCATTTAAAAATGGTTTGAATGCAATTACAGTGAGACGCAAGGGAGAATATTTACATGGCTGAGTTTTGTGTGGACTGCAGGGAGCTGAGAGTTCAGGACTCTAGAGACTAAGAAATACCAGTAATGGAGGTAGGCTTGTATTAAAAAGGAAGGGATGAATTTTGGAGACAATGGAGCAAATCCAGCAATAAGATGAGGTGAACATTGCCTTTGAAAGGGAAAGAAAGAGAAGAGTTACCACAACTCTTTTCTATTTTCCACAAATCTCGGGTCTAGTTTGGCTAAAGAGTAAACACAAGGGTCATTTTTAAATTAAACTTTTTGTTTGCTTGAAGTTTTTAAATACATTTTGAAATGTGGATAAAACGAGCCTTTAGAGTAGTCCTTTTTCCCATTGCAATCAATGGGAGTCTGTTTCAACCACACAAAGTTGAGCAAACACAAGAGCAAAACAAAAACACAACAAATCTTCCATGCCAGCAGATCAGAGCTCAGAGCAATGTACAGCCATAGAAGTGTTAAAACGTCAATGTAATTTGTAATACATACTTCCATCTATACAACCTTCGATTTATAACAGTGGCCTGTATTTTCAAAAGTGATTAGTGATGTTGGGTGCCTCAGTTTATGGGTACCCACTTGAGACATCTTAAAGGGCCTGATTTCCAGAAAGTCCTGAGCGTCTGCCTGCTGAAAATCAGGCCTCTTTAACGGGTACCCATAATTACCACTAGTCATTCATAAAAACTTAGGCCCAAATCTGTTTCCTTTTAACCAGGTGGTGAAAAGATTTTATTTGAAAGGGATGAGACTTGATATAGTTCCTATGCTACTGCAGCTCAGCTATGTATATCTCCTGAGTAAAGGATGCCAATCATGCTAAATGGCGCTCAGTTGTGAATTAAGGGTTTTATGATCTTTTACCCTCCAGGGACCTAATTATTTAACTACAGAATTATTGTACTAATAGAACTTCTGGCAAGATGGAACAAAGGTCCCAACTGAAGAGGGGAAATGCGATAAGATTCATTCAGTTCTCACTCATTACATTTTTAGTAGCTTTTTATAACATTTTGACTTATGAAAATATGTACAGTACATAGGACATACCTTTTGGGCTGTAAATTGTATGTAAGTTAATATTTAAATTGTTAACATGTAGAAAAACATGTCTCAGTCAGCTTCAGAAGAGTGAAGCAAATATATAAAAGAGAACCATTTTCCAGGGATTGATAGGAATATTTTTGTAAACTTATTAATTCTTTAAAGTCTGTTTGATTCCAGTTTCTCACTTTTGGGGCATAAAAAGTCCAGGAACAGAGTGCTGTGCATTGCTTTATAGTGAACTGTTTGTTGCTTTGTTAGTAAGCAGCAGACATGCGCTTTCTTAAAGTTAAAGACTAGCCAGGACTACTTCTGAAGGGTGTGTTATCTATTCCTCCTTACCGATGAGGATAACACTGGATGACGTGCAGCCTTGAGATTGGGCACAGGAGTAAGGGAACGTGGTGGCATCTGGGATGTAGGGAATCTATCCCAGAACAAGGGGATTTTACATTTTATAAAATGTGCTGCAGAGCATTTAAGTGTAATTGACCACTGAACTGCACTAGCTGAAGTAATGAATACCATGCATTTGGGAAGCAATATCCTTGCTTTAATTTTTATTTGCTAAATCACTAAACTTAGTCACTTGTAACAGTTCCCCCATCTGTTAGTTCAAAGTAACAAGAGTGTGACTGTAATTTATACATTCAAAAGACTTCAGTTCTTCTATTTATGCATACTGTGGTAGTGAGAAGTTGAACCCATGGCCCTGTAACAGTGTGGTGGCAGTCTACGTAGACAGACATGTTTTGTGTATTTTAAGAGGTTTCCGTATAAGAGGCATGGTCTGTGGCAGAGCTGGTGAGTAGTAGTTAGAGGTCTACTAAACTACTGTGTTATGGTGATGACATACTGATGTGGTTCTGCAAGCTAAATAAAATATAGGAAAGAGACATAAAAAGAAATAAAGGGCACGCCTAAGTAATTATTGCCAGCAGTGAATGTTTGCATCACAGAGCTTAAGTGTGGTCAAAGTACCCAAAGACCTTACTAAATAAACAAATAGCAAAGTATCAGTGAGTCAAAATGCATATAGACAGGTTTCAGAGTAACAGCCGTGTTAGTCTGTATTCGCAAAAAGAAAAGGAGTACTTGTGGCACCTTAGAGACTAACCAATTTATTTGAGCATGAGCTTTCGTGAGCTACAGCTCACTTCATCTCACATCCGATGAAGTGAGCTGTAGCTCACGAAAGCTCATGCTCAAATAAATTGGTTAGTCTCTAAGGTGCCACAAGTACTCCTTTTCTTTTTGCAAAATGCATATAGTGCCTTTTTAATATTTTGATCAAATTGCATTTCTCACCAATAGGAGCTAGTTTACAGCAACAGGAAGAGAGCAGATATTTACAGAAAAGGTGCAGGGCAATAGAGAAATAACATCCTTATGGTTCTAATTATCATTATAAGCAGACAGCAAATATAGCAATGTAATCATCTCATCAATTATTTTTAAATACTTAAAACAGGCCCTAATTACTACTCCCACCCAAGTAGCTGTTGACCTTTGCTGTCAGAATGTTTTATGGTATTTTTAATTTAATCCCTTTAAGAGACTGAAACAAACAGTATATTTTTAAAGGAGTGATATGTTAATGAAGACTTAAAACTGCAAGGATTAATCATCATTATATTTGAAACCAAATGTGTACCTTTTGACCTCTACATTTTGAGCTTTCCTCAACTGTGACTTCGAAAGTTGAATGCATTTGAAGTAGTTTAATTACTGAGGATCAAATCCTTAGGCTTGAGTGGCTGGGCTGTGAACTGGGGCCCTCTACCAGGGCTGGTGAGGTTAAGAAATTCCTGCTTCCTGAGGTCCTGGAGTGGCAGCAAAGCTACTCTATGCCTGCATCTGTAGCTTGATGACTATGGCAGTTCCCTGACGGTTGTACTTTCCTCCTGGAGTGAGAATGGTGACTCCTACCTACTTGTGAATCCACTGAACTCCTCACCAAATCCTATAGACTAGGGCGAAGATCCTTCATCTTGTGGAGCAGAACTGCATCCCCAGCTTCCTCAGGGTTCTGCCGGGCAGTGGAGGAGGTGAAAGGGTTTGGTCCTAAGGAATGGAAAAAATATCACTATGCACCTACGTTACTGTTTCCACACCTCCTTCCTCACTCCCCATGGATGTGAGTAAAATTCAGTTTGAGGATTGATTACCTGTTTCATTCAATTAACACAGATGATTCTCTTTTTCCTTGAGATCTAACTCAGCTTTGTAACTAGCAATATGTGTGGTGGGTGTAGACCTCAGTGCTACAAGGTGGGATGGATTCTGAAGCATTACAGTTTTTTCTGTGTATGCTGCATGGAATTACTTTTCATTGGTTCTCTTTTCCAAGACACCACTAGCCTCAATCTTGGGATACGTACTTAGTTGGATGATAAAATCTGGCTTTGACTCAGTGTGTGTGCGTGCGCGCATGCATCCTGGTGGCCCAAAGTAATGTAGCTTATTGCTGCATAAATAGTGGCTAGTGGGATGCCATAAATTCACACTGCACAGCTTTTTCCTGTTAGATTTTATTTTACTATTTCTAGATCCCACTTGAAGAAAGCAAAAGTTGTATTAGTCTAGTAGGCCATAAATAAAACTAGTTGTAAGAAATCTCAGTCTCCCTCCTTCTCTTCCTCCTCCTCCCCCTCCTTTACTAAACTGACTTGGGGAAAAAGTAAGCATACTTTATTATATAAACTTATGTACATGTTTTTGGGGGAAGGAGAATGGATTTATTTTTTAACCTTTTTAACATTTTTAATTTGTGTTATGCTGTTACAGGTCTATCTAAGTGAGAAGTAGGAGACCCCTTTCAGAATCGTTCAGAGCACTGTATAACTGCTGCTCTTTTAAAACTCATGACTCTTCTACTAACTGTAACAGGCTACACCATGGGCTGGAGTTCTTCAGTGGAGGCATTGCAAGGGGGAAAAGGGGAATGACAGGAAAAGGTTTTCTTGCCTTTTTACAGCATGTATGATTTGAATAGTCACAGGAAATAAAAGGTTAAATAAGGGCCAGTCATGTATACTTACTTATTTAAACTTGGTATATCAGTTGAAGAAAATTGTAAATTGGTATCCTTAAATATAAAGGACTTAATCAGAGGACTTGTTTCCTCATTAAAATCCATCAGTTTATCTGAGAACACTGTGCATAAAAGAGTGAAAATGTCTTTTGAACTGAATCCAATAAATGCATAGTGTGAAAATTGAGTGGTATTGGTCAAATCATTTATAGTAATGAAAATGTTTACATTAAATCATATTAAAGTGTAGAAAACAATCTGAAGTTTGTTTTTTTTTTTGTACAAGAGAATAATTACATTATAGTAGTTTCCTAATGCTTCAGGACTGAAAAATAAGCTGGCTAGATATATGTTCCTCCTGTGCTCTTTTATGTGGCATTTTGCGCTATTGGCTACCTTTTTATGGAAGGTGACAAGAAATAATATGACCATGGTTTGTTTAAGTTTTAGGGAAAGGATAAATTGATGGTGATTGAAATAATCTGGAATAATTTGTAGCTACTTTGGTCTAGCAGATGAACTTCAATTCTTTTTATGTTCAAAGAGGAAAGCAGTACAAAGAGATGTTTGTCTTCCATATAGCCTTGTTTTTCCAGGGCAGTATTAAGCTGGGGAGGTCTTATGACCTTGAAAGAGAGACTTCCACAGAATTAAACAAATAAGGAGAAACATAGTATGTGCAAAAATGTTTTACTTGAGTAAAATTAGTCTGTTTCCTTTATTCAGCTTCTCCTTGATCCTTCAGTGAAGTCATAATCCTGTGCTTGTGGTATTGGTCAGTTGCCATAATAATGGTTGTTATGTCACACGTTCAGCAGGAGGTCACTGCATATTAACTAACTAATATTAACAATAAGAAGGAAGGAATGCAAGCAAAAATAGGGAAAGAATAGATTAGAGAATACTTAGATAAATTAGGTATATTCAATTTGGCAAGGGCTGATGAAATTCATCCTAGGGTACTCTAAGGAATTAGTTGAAGTAATCTTGGAACTGTTTGCATTTATCTTCAAGAACTCATGGAGGACAGGTGAGATCACAGACGACTGGAGAAAAGCAAACATAGTATATAAGATGGGCAACAAACAAGGACCCAGGGAATTACAGAACACTCCTCTTAATTTACTAACAAATTATTGAACAATCACTTTGCAAGCACCTGGAAGAGAATAGAATTTTAAGGAATAGCCCCCATGGATTTGTCAAGATCAAATTTTGCCAAATCAATCTACTTTCCTTATTTGATAGTTACTCACGTAGTGGATGGGGAGGAAGCGGTAGATGTGATATCTCTTGATTTTCGTAAGCCTTTTAATGCTGTCACACATGATATTCTCATAAATGAACTAAGGAAAAGTGGTCTTGAGTATATTGTTATAAGGTGGGTGCAAAACTGGTTGGAAGACTGTACTCAGAGAGTAGTTATCAGTGGTTCCCTGTCAGACTGGAAGGGTGTATCTACTGGGGTCCCACAGAGGTCAGTTCTAGATCTGATACTATTCAATATTTTCATTAAGGACTTGGATAATGGAGCGGAGAGTATACTCATAAAATGTGTGGATGACACCATCTGGGAGGGATTTCAAGCACTTTGGAGGGCAGGATTAGAATTCAAAATAATCTTAACAAATTGGGAGAATTGCTCTGAAATCAATAAGATGAAATTCAGTAAAGACAAGTGGAAAGTACTACACTTCAGATGGAAAAATCAAATGCACAACTACAAACTGGAAAGTAACTGGCTATGTGTTACTACTGCTGAAAAGGATTTGGAATTTACAGAGGATCACAAATTGAATATGAATCAGCATAGTGGTGCAGTTGAGAAAAAGGCTAATATTCCGGGGTTTATTTACAGGAGTGTCATATGTAATTGTCTTTGCATTGGTGGGGCTTCAGCAGGAAGGCTGTGTCCAATTCTGAGCACCACATTTTAGGAAAGATCACAGAATCATAGAATCCTAGAATATCAGGGTTGGAAGGGACCCCAGAAGGTCATCTAGTCCAACCCCCTGCTCAAAGCAGGACCAATTCCCAGTTAAATCATCCCAGCCAGGGCTTTGTCAAGCCTGACCTTAAAAACCTCTAAGGAAGGAGATTCTACCACCTCCCTAGGTAACGCATTCCAGTGTTTCACCACCCTCTTAGTGAAAAAGTTTTTCCTAATATCCAATCTAAACCTCCCCCACTGCAACTTGAGACCATTACTCCTCGTTCTGTCATCTGCTACCATTGAGAACAGTCTAGAGCCATCCTCTTTGGAACCCCCTTTCAGGTAGTTGAAAGCAGCTATCAAATCCCCCCTCATTCTTCTCTTCTGCAGGCTAAACAATCCCAGCTCCCTCAGCCTCTCCTCATAACTCATGTGTTCCAGTCCCCTAATCATTTTTGTTGCCCTTCGCTGGACTCTCTCCAATTTATCCACATCCTTCTTGAAGTGTGGGGCCCAAAACTGGACACAGTACTCCAGATGAGGCCTCACCAATGTCGAATAGAGGGGAACGATCACGTCCCTCGATCTGCTCGCTATGCCCCTACTTATACATCCCAAAATGCCATTGGCCTTCTTGGCAACAAGGGCACACTGCTGACTCATATCCAGCTTCTCGTCCACTGTCACCCCTAGGTCCTTTTCCGCAGAACTGCTGCCTAGCCATTCGGTCCCTAGTCTGTAGCTGTGCATTGGGTTCTTCCGTCCTAAGTGCAGGACCCTGCACTTATCCTTATTGAACCTCATCAGATTCCTTTTGGCCCAATCTTCCAATTGGTCTAGGTCCTTCTGTATCCTATCCCTCCCCTCCAGCGTACCTACCACTCCTCCCAGTTTAGTATCATCCGCAAATTTGCTGAGAGTGCAATCCACACCATCCTCCAGATCATTTATGAAGATATTGAATAAAACCGGCCCCAGGACCGACCCTTGGGGCACTCCACTTGATACCGGCTGCCAACTAGACATGGAGCCATTGATCACTACCCGTTGAGCCCGACAATTTAGCCAGCTTTCTACCCACCTTATAGTGCATTCATCCAGCCCATACTTCCTTAACTTGCTGACAAGAATACTATGGGAGACCCTGTCAAAAGCTTTGCTAAAGTCAAGAAACAATACATCCACTGCTTTCCCTTCATCCACAGAACCAGTAATCTCATCATAAAAGGCAATTAGATTAGTCAGGCATGACCTTCCCTTGGTGAATCCATGCTGGCTGTTCCTGATCACTTTCCTCTCATGCAAGTGCTTCAGGATTGATTCTTTGAGGACCTGCTCCATGATTTTTCCAGGGACTGAGGTGAGGCTGACTGGCCTGTAGTTCCCAGGATCTTCCTTCTTCCCTTTTTTAAAGATTGGCACTACATTAGCCTTTTTCCAGTCATCCGGGACTTCCCCGGTTCGCCACGAGTTTTCAAAGATAATGGCCAGTGGCTCTGCAATCACAGCCGCCAATTCCTTCAGCACTCTCGGATGCAACTCGTCCGGCCCCATGGACTTGTGCACGTCCAGCTTTTCTAAATAGTCCCTAACCGCCTCTATCTCCACAGAGGGCTGGCCATCTCTTCCGCATTTTGTGATGCCCAGCGCAGCAGTCTGGGAGCTGACCTTGTTAGTGAAAACAGAGGCAAAAAAAGCATTGAGTACATTAGCTTTTTCCACATCCTCTGTCACTAGGTTGCCTCCCTCATTCAGTAAGGGGCCCACACATTCCTTGGCTTTCTTCTTGTTGCCAACATACCTGAAGAAACCCTTCTTGTTACTCTTGACATCTCTGGCTAGCTGCAGCTCCAGGTGCAATTTGGCCCTCCTGATAACATTCCTACATGCCCGAGCAATATTTTTATACTCTTCCCTGGTCATATGTCGAACCTTCCACTTCTTGTAAGCTTCTTTTTTATGTTTAAGATCCGCTAGGATTTCACCATTAAGCCAAGCTGGTCGCCTGCCATATTTACTATTCTTTCGACTCATCGGGATGGTTTGTCCCTGTAACCTCAGCAGGGATTCCTTGAAATACAGCCAGCTCTCCTGGACTCCTTTCCCCTTCATGTTAGTCCCCCAGGGGATCCTGGCCATCCGTTCCCTGAGGGAGTCGAAGTCTGCTTTCCTGAAGTCCAGGGTCCGTATCCTGCTGCTTACCTTTCTTCCCTGCGTCAGGATCCTGAACTCAACCAACTCATGGTCACTGCCTCCCAGATTCCCATACACTTTTGCTTCCCCCACTAATTCTACCCGGTTTGTGAGCAGCAGGTCAAGAAAAGCACCCCCCCTAGTTGGCTCCTCTAGCACTTGCGCCAGGAAATTGTCCCCTACGCTTTCCAAAAACTTCCTGGATTGTCTATGCACCGCTGTATTGCTCTCCCAGCAGATATCAGGAAAATTAAAGTCACCCATGAGAATCAGGGCATGCGATCTAGTAGCTTCCGTGAGCTGCCGGAAGAAAGCCTCATCCACCTCATCCCCCTGGTCCGGTGGTCTATAGCAGACTCCCACCACTACATCACTCTTGTTGCACACACTTCTAAACTTAATCCAGAGACACTCAGGTTTTTCTGCAGTTTCGTACCGGAGCTCTGAGCAGTCATACTGCTCCCTTACATACAGTGCTACTCCCCCACCTTTTCTGCCCTGCCTGTCCTTCCTGAACAGTTTATAACCATCCATGACAGTACTCCAGTCATATGAGTTATCCCACCAAGTCTCTGTTATTCCGATCACGTCATAGTTCCTTGACATCACCAGGACCTCCAGTTCTCCCTGCTTGTTTCCAAGGCTTTGTGCATTTGTATATAAGCACTTGAGATAACCTGTTGATCGCCCCTCATTGCCAGTATGAGGCAGGAGCCCTCCCCTCACAGACATTCCCGCCTGTGCTTCCTCCCGGTATCCCGCTTTCCCACTTACCTCAGGGCTTTGGTCTCCTTCCCCCGGTGAACCTAGTTTAAAGCCCTCCTCACTAGGTTAGCCAGCCTGCTGGCAAAGATGCTCTTCCCTCTCTTCGTAAGATGGAGCCCATCTCTGCCCAGCACTCCTCCTTCATGGAACACCATCCCATGGTCAAAGAAACCAAAGCCTTCTCTCCGACACCATCTGCGTAGCCATTCGTTGACTTCCACGATTCGACGCTCCCTACCTAGGCCTTTTCCTTCCACGGGGAGGATGGACGAGAACACCACTTGCGCCTCCAACTCCTTTATTCTTCTTCCTAGAGCCACATAGTCCGCAGATCATAGAATTATAGAAATGTCGGACTGGAAGTGACCTCGATAGGTCATCTAGTCCAGTCCCCTGCACTGAGGCACGACTAAGTATTATCTAGGCCATCCCTGACAGGTGTTTGTCTAACTTGTTTTGTAAAATCTCCTGTGATGGAGATTCCATAGCCTCCCTATGTAATTTGTTCCAGTGCTTAACTATTCTTACAGTTGGGAAGTTTTTCTTAATGTCTATCCTAAATCTCCCTTGCTGCAATGTAAACTGAGTTTTGCAGAAGATTAAATTGTTTTAATGCTGACATCAAACAAATAAGTCTTCAGAACTGTCCAGATTTTTTTATATTAGTTTGATTTAAATGAGAAAATAGTTTGTTGGCAATTGTACAGAAGTAAAAAGTAAATAATTAAGTAAAGGATAAGTACAAAAGCAAACATTTACATATCTAAGACAGAATCATTAAAATAACACTAAAGTTTAGCAACAGAATACTGAAATTGCCAACAGCTTGACAGAAAAGTTGTTTCTCTCACAGCAGAAGCATTATCCCTCTGCCAACTCTCAGTCCAGATTATCTGTCCCAGAAAGGGGTCTCTGTATAATTACAGTCCTTTCTCACTTACGCTTAGTTAGCTTTTGAAGTCCACGTGACTGGAAGTCTGTAACCTGTGGTGACTTTCGTCCTTACATCAAATGTTCTTTTCCCCAGGGTCACATCTGTTCATTAAACCATAAGACAAACAATTCCTAGAAGTCAATGCGGACAGCCAAAATGTCTAAATGTGCACAAATATTAGGTAGTTGTCCCTGCAGTTTTCATTTCTGTTTTTCTATGGCAATACGCATTTTGCTTCTCACTTTCAAGGCTCACATACCTTTAGTAGTTTTTCATTAACATGCAAAGGATGGTAGCTCCTCTGCTGGCAGTCTAACTCAAATTAAGAAAATGATATGTGTAAGAAGCACACATTCAGAAGACCGTTTATTGCAGATTGTTATAATTAGGGATAGGCAGACTGGTTTGAGTAAAATAAGAACAGACCATCCAGCAATCTCACACTTTGAATCTGAGCAGAACCATTAGTTATTGCACTGCCAACACTTTTATTTATACTTAGCCAAGCCAGCTTTGCACACAATTTCTGTAGTCCAATATATTTTTCTTCATTAAACAATTTGTCCTAAAATATAATCTAGATTTCTTTATTTTTGAGTCAATATGCATCTATATATGATTTTCTGTCTCATCCCAATGTCATGCTTCAGGCAGCCTTTGCATCTCTAAGGTTTTAATAGATGAACCATCAATATTTTATTGAGTCAGATGAGGATTGTATATAGCATAGTTTTCTGTTCTCTCTTTTCTTTCTCTCTCTCACTTAGTTTCTCTTGAATTTGGCTGGTGAAAATGTTTTTATACATAATGTGAAATTAGAAGATTATAACTTTGCTGTTTGTGTTACAAACGCACAGGCATTTACCACTGGATGTAAAGTAGAATCTGTTTTCACGTTCAGCAGTATAGGGCTTATGACACACAGTACAGTAACTATGACTCTACCCTTCAGAGGGCAATGGTACATGTATGCATTATTTAGTTCATTTACAACATTAGCGAAAACAACACAACCAAAGCCTTGGTCCAGAACTTGAACTATCTCATCCCTTACTTTTCCTTTTTTGTATACCATGGCATTTCTAGATCCCAAATGAGATTTGAAGAAATGCTGAAATACTGCTAAAACAGCTGTGTATGGTCAAACTAATAGAAGTAACCAGTACCAATCTCGCAGACAAGCCTATTCCTGTGATATTTTCCACCTAGATTTTGTTATGGTTTGTATAATTTGGATGAACTTTGGCTAGATCTCAGAACTTTTGGCTTCTTATCTGAACTGAACCATTGAAAGTTTTGAGGTTCATCCATTAGTAATTATTATTATCCCATTCACTTTTTGAATTGATTCTTTATAAAAAAAAAATCCATGAAGGCCTGGTCTATAATGGCCTTATTTATAAAGGCTGACATCTTCCACAAAAAACTATAGATTGATCCACTGAACAGTTAAACTCTTAAATTGGAGTCTATTAAGGTAATTATATTTAATACAAAAATAACTTTTTGGTTTTATTTTTATACATAACAAGTTTTTTAATCTAAAAAATTTCCTCTTAAATTTGGACTTCAGCATTGATATGTAAGCTGCAGATATGTAAATCCTTTGTAGTGTCTCATAAGATACTAGTCCAGTTAGTACTGTGTTTCATATATGCTGTTGCTGCAGAATGAACAGTGAGAGAGCTTGCCAAGTTGACAGTACTGTGTATTTCTGGGAGCTTAGTGCTTTATTCTATTTATAGTAAACCAGCACTAAATTATTTATAACTGGTTAAATTGAAAGTTCCCAGACTTCATTTTACAAGAAAATGAAATTACCCAAGTGATCTCTTCCATGTCCCGTCTTTCTTTGCTTTCAGTGCACAATCCTGTATTCACTGGTATGGAGTGAATGATGACCTATAATGTGTTTTCTTCTTGAGATCAAGAAGCTTAAAAGAAGTCGTACAAATAAAATATAGCACATAGTTTTTAAAAAAAGGAAAATAAGGAATTCCACTTCAGGATGTCAAATACAGAATAACACTACTGTGCTGGTGTGTATTACTCCATAAAGATCTCAGTGAGGTGCTGGATTTATACTGAAGAGGGCAATAATAGTTATGTAGCTTTTCATACAGAATGGATGCAAGTTTGGGGTATAATGGGAGTCTTGTTACAGCACTGACTGGTTACTGGGGCTTCGTCTACACTTGCCTTTTTTCTGAGAAAGTTCCCTCTATTCCCACTGGTGCAGCTCTGCTGGTTGTAGCAATGGCAGGAATTGCCCTTTTAGATAAGACTTCAGCTGACTGCTAGAGTTTAACCATTTAACCATTTAAACCTGCTCACAACCGCTCTGTGTGACACTGGTGAAAATACTGGGAGTTGTTCGCATCTTGTTCACATTTGTGCTCTTGCTGTTAGGGCCATGCCAGTGTATTTGTGTAAGCAAGGACTGAGAGAGCCTCTACCATATAGTTGTTGGTGGTGTTCAAAATACCTCTTGAAACCATAGAACATGATGAAAAATGGTGCCAGGCAAAAAGTAGCAACATGACTTCAACTTAGTGACCAGTCACTGTCTCACTGAAGTTAATGGCAAATATCCCATTCATTTCAATGGTGCAGGATCCAGGTTCTTGATAACAAAGAGTCTTTTACATACCTACTTGATCCATGGGGTATGAGACTGTATTACACAGTAGCCAAGGGTGAAAGTGGGCCAGTACAGTGTACTGATAAACACCCGCACTGGCCCATACCCAGCCCACATTTAAAGCCCTCTTTAATGCCCCTGCCCCTTTTGCCTCCCTTGTCGGCGGCCCTGCTGGTAGGGTCCATACTGGCAGGGCCGCCGACAGTGGGGGAAGGGGCAGCAACGTTAAAGGGGCAGTGCTTTAAGGATGGTCCTTTGCTGCGGCAGAGCTTTAACGTTGCTGCTCCCCACCCCCCAGCAGCAGTGGCGTCCGGAACCCCGCGCCCCTTAAATCAACACGGGAGCCCAGGGCAGCATTGGGCTGGCTGGGGGATGCTGACCCCCAGCCCGCCCCTTCCTCCTGAGGCCCCGCCTCTTCTGGGGCTCGGAGCCGCCCTGGCCCGTACTGGTAAGTGTTCTGACTTACTCTCACCCCTGACTGTAGCAGACTTTGAGACAAGCCTCCTAAAGGAATAGGTAGTCAAGTATTGCTCAGAAGTATATAATTTATCCTTCTGTCAGAATACAACATAAATTCCTCCTCACGTGTCATAGATCGATAAAAGTCCTGGTGTGCTACGCTCTAGAGTGTCTCCACCTGCCGTTTTGCCTTCCTGTCTACTTCCTTTTTCCCCTCAAGTGGGGAGCTGAGAGGGTTTCATGCTCTTTTCCTCAATGTGCTCTTAAAAAGACATAGTAGGAGGACAGAAGTGGTCACAAACGCACCCATACCTTCTCTTAGATGATTTGGTGTTGGGAGACCTTTACTCTCCAGGCCAGGAAAGGCATGTGGTGGCCACTTAACTATTTTCCTTTGGGCCTTAGGAGGTCTACAGGGGGAAGAATGCATGGCTGGCTTCAGATTTGGGTAGCCACTAGGGGTACAATGAAGGCTGATATTTTCAAAGGAGTATAAGCTAGCTCACGGGGCGAGAAGACACCACTGTGATCAACTAAACCAGGAGTGGCCAACTTGCACCTGAGAAAGAGCCAGAATTTACCTATGTACATTGCCAAAGAGCCACAGTAGTAAGTCAGCAGCCCACCATCAGCTCCCCATGCCTGCCAGCAGCCCTGCTGATCAGCGCCCCTCTTCCCCATGCCTCCTGCGGCATGCAGGAGGCTCTGGGGGGAGCGGAAGGAGCGCGGGCATGGTGGGCTTAGGGAAGGGGGCAGGAAGGAGAGGGAGGCCTTGGGGGAAGGGGTGAAGTAGGGGCAGGGACTGTGGCAGAGCCAGGGGTTGAGCAGTGAGCACTCCCACCCCGGCACATTGGAAAGTTGGCACTGGTAGCTCCAGCCCCAGAGTTGGTGCCTATGCAAGGAGCCGCATATTAACTTCTGAAGAGCCACGTGTGGCTCTGGAGCCACTGATTGGCCACCCCTGAACTAAACCGATCTCCTGTATAATGCAAGACATAGAACTTTCCTGAATTAATTTCTATTTGGGCTAGAGCATATCTTTTAGAAAAACATCCACTCTGGATTTAAAAATTGCCAGGAAGGAGAATCTGCTGCAACCCTTTGCAAATTATATGTCATTAATTACCCTCACCGTTAAAAATTTGTTTCTTATTTTCAGTCTGAATTTGTCTAGGTTCAGCTTTCACACACCGGATCTTGTTATGCCTTTGTCTATTAAAAAGCCCATTATCACATTTTTGTTCAATTGTTGTTTATAAAATGTCTTCAAATAACACCTTAACCTTCTCTTTGTTATGTTAAATAGCTTGATCTCCTTAAATCTATCACTATAACAGGGGTGGGCTATAACAGGGGTGGGCCACATCCAGCCCGTCAGAACTTTTATTCTGGCCCTTGAGCTTCAGCCAGGGAGTGGGTTTGGGGGCTTGCCCTGCTCCGGCACTCCAGCCAGGGAGTGGGGTCCACGCAGCTCCTGGAAGCAGTGGCATGTCCCCCCGCCCCCTTTGGCTCCTACTATAGGAGCAGCCAGGGGACTCTACATGCTGCCCCTGCCCTAAGTGCCAGCTCTGCAGCTCCCATTGGCCATGGTTCCCAGCCAATGGGAGGTGCCATGGCAACGCCTGCGGACAGGGCAGCGCACAGAGCTGCCTGGCCGCACTTCCACGTAGGAACCATAGGGGGGACATGCCACTGCTTCGAGGAGCTGCTTGAGATAAGCACCGCCCAGACGCTGCATCCCTGATCCCCCTCCCAGGCCCCAACTCCCTGCCCCAGCCTTGATCCCCCTCCCAGGCCCCAACTCCCTGCCCCAGCCTTGATCCCCCTCCCACCTGCTGAATCCTTTGGTCCTACCCCAGAGCCCGCACCCCCAGCCGGAGCCTTCACCCCCTATCTCAGCCCGGAGCCCCAGCCCTGCACCTGACCCTCATTTCTGGTCCCATCCTGGAACCCACACCCCCATCCGGAGCCGTCATCCCCTCTCGCACCCCAACCCCCAATTTCGTGAGCATTCATCGCCCACCATACTATTTCCATACCCAGATGTGGCTCTTAGGCTAAAAAGTTTGCCAACCCCTGCAATATAAGTTATGTTTTCCAATCCTTTAATCATTCTTGTGGCACTTATCTGAACAGTCTGCAATTTATCAGTATCCTTCTAGAAGTGTGGACCCCAGAACTGAACACATTGTTCCAACATTGGTCACACCAGTGTCAAATTCAGAAGTAAAATACCCTTCCAAATCCTACTCAGTTTTCCCCTGTTTATGTATCCCAGACACCCAAATACAATTAAAATCCAGTGGAAGTTAGGCTTCTTGGAAAGAAGGCTTGCAGAAAACATGGCAGCTGCGTTGTAGAACTTCTGATCCCCACCAAGCAAAATCTTGCTCAAGGGAAGTTTTAAGAGCTCTGCATGGTCCTCTCCTTTCTCCTCCTTCCTAAACCTAATGTTTTCTCCCTGCAGCTCTTCATTCTATTCTTTCTGCCTGATCTCCAATTTGTTCATGTAGAACTGTCCCATTGTAATTACTCCCTGGGTGCAAGCAGCTGATCCTCATAATGTACATATGTAATTTCACCTCAGCTTCCCCATATTCCCCAATACCAAAAATGCCTTTCTTTCTGATTTTGTAATTTTCCTTCCCTTATTTAGTTTTGAATTGGTTATAGAAATAACTGCCTTGATTTGGTTACTGAACATTCTTCTTTGTTTAAATTTGGTCTGCTGGTCCTTGACTGAGAAACTTCCTATGTCTTTGATTCCAAGAAAAAAAAGATTTAACCACCAGGTTCTCACAAAGACCTTGTATATATATGACTCACTACATGTTAAAGATTACTAATTATCTAGGAAACCAGACCACTGTAATACCATAATCCTCTTTCATTCTATACCTGAATCTTTCTTTTCTGCAAAAAAAGTGAGAATTCAGAATATATGTTCAATCCATGCAAATATGGTATTGGTATCGATGTAGTTCTAGTGGATATTAGTCTGAAAACCGATTCCTTTTTTAAATGATCAAAATTTTCATAATATTAAAGGAGGGAGAAGACTAGTATTGGCTTATCTAGGAAACCATGTTTTTTAAGAATAAATATGCTAAAGAACTATCTGATGACATTTTCAGGACAATTAGGATCAATTGTGTCATTAATAACTTCTATTTTTTTTAAAAAAGGGGGTTGGGAGGAAATAATCTGTTATTACATGAAATGGGTTACTCCAGGGCTGTGGACCCAGATTTCAATGCAAACAGATTAGTGTACCTTCCATTATCATACCATAGCCACCTCAGAAAGTACTTTATTTTCTTATTGATATTTACAGTCATGGCACGCACATTCTCATATGCCAGTACAATGTTTTAAGTGTTCCTGGTGCTGTACTGTATAAACACAGAATAATAAATTTCTTTTTCTCTACTTCATGTAAGCATGCTATACAGAGATACCTATTTTGTCTTATCAACATAGTGACTGTAGTGTTTATGATATAGTACCGTAGTAATGAGCCGCTCACCTCTACGACATGTCTTTCTTTCAGATTAGATGATCACAATCATCCCTTCTGGCCTGAAAGTCTGAGTCTGTGTCTTTCTCTTTCAGCTCTTTTAACTTCTTATAGTAGGAAACAGTTCATAGAATAATTCGCCTTTTCTGGATATGTCTCTATCGAAACTTTCACTGTTTAACAATAATATATATATATATTGTTAGAGGCCATGTTGGGGTGAAAGTGGAGCCTTCTTTCCTACCTGCAAGTCCTCCATGTATTTTGTAGATGTCTTTCAGGTTCAATTCCCAGTTTGCCTTCCATAACCCCTTCTGCTGTACTAGAAGACCTTCTTCATTCTTACCAGGTTTTCAACTTGCTATATGAAACTTCCTGCAGATTTATTTCCCAGTAAAGCTGTTTCTCAGATTGGCTTTACATCGATATGAATTTAGAGCTTGATACTGTGATGTGGTGATCAGTGAGAATATTTGCAAAAGGACTTCAACAGGATTGAAGGCAGTGGGGAGCATACCATAGAGCAGCGGTTCTCAAACTGTAGATCGGGACCCCAAACTGGGTCCCAACCTCTTTTTAATGGGGTTGCCAGACTTGCTGGGGCCTGAGGCCAAAGCCTGAGCCCTGCTGCTCAGGCCCATCTTCAGCTCTGGATGGTGTGGCTCGGGTTACAGGCCCCCTGCGTGGGACTGAAGCCCATGGGCTTTGACTCCCCACCCCCCTCCACCCCCACCCCCAGCTGGCAGGGCTCAGGCTTCAAGTCCCTCTCCTGGCATCGTGTAGTAATTTTTCTTGTCAGAAAGCAGTCAGGGTACAATGAAGTTTGAGAACCCCAGCCATAGAGAAAGCTCTCTCCTGTCAATGTCCTCCATTCCTGGATCTGTTGGGTTTTTTGTTAACCATTTGGCAAAAGCTTTCATCTGTTTATCAAAAGGGAACGTTTGTTTTAAACTTGCTACACTGAAAAAAGAGGATTCAAATTAGTGCACTGATTTGTCATTCCATACATGTTCAAAATAACTTTAACTTACATGCCAAAGGGGCAGAAGAATGAAATGTAGCAGGAAAAGATATCTAATTTGAGGGTTGAAGTAAATTTTCCCTACTGGTGACCTACCCTTTTTGCCCCCTTTTTGGTTTGTGCAAGTTACTCTTATTGGATTCCAAATCAATCCTATTTAAACTTTCACCACTTATATCTGTCTCGTGACAAGTTTATATCACCACTTTTCACTGTTGAGACTTCCATGGTAAATGAATCTGTTTACATCCACTCAGAATTTGACTCATTATTTTTAAATGTGTGTAGTAGCAACCCAAAATCAAGCTGCTAAAATTAAAAATTGGTTTAAAAACAGAAATCAAGCACATGAAATACCTGTGCCAAGCCAGATATGAAGATCATTGTAGTTGCTCAAACACTGAAAGATTAGTTTCAAGAAAACAAAGTGAGGAAAATGCAACATACAGAAACAGTGGTATAGAAAGGTGAGATGTTAATAATTAGACCATATTCAATGTTTATGTGTATTTCAAAAAAGATTTTCTCCTTTTAAGGTATTAGCTCATACTTTCTAGTTCCGTCTTTTGTAGGGAACGTACTATAAGCTACAGTATATAGTATGAATATACTTATCTGTTTAAAACTTGAGAGGAAAAGAAAACAGCAGTAATTCAGATCTTTTTTTTTCAGCAAAATAACCATGACAGCTGTTTGCTAAAATTGTAATTAATGTTCTTTTAATTTTGGTAAACTCAAATGCCTGGAATAACTACAGTGGTGTGTATGAGTGTGAATGTGACTCGACAGGCTTAAACATACCTTTTTTCAATAAGATGTAATATTTTAAAAAGACCTATTACCAATTTCATACTTTTTAGTGAGTTGCTACTTTTCAGATATTATCTACCATTTTTAATGTGTTCGTTTGTTTAAAAATTGTCTGCCTTGCCTAATAAAGGTCTGTGCTTAACGCAGAGCAAGAAAGACAACGTACTCTTATTTTCAAGAAAAGTATTAAAAGTCATTTTTACATCAATAACATCATTCTCTTGACTGCATTCATTATGGGGTGGGTTGCTGGACGCATTTAGCTACTCCATACAAACTCTTCATTTTTAAGGAAAACTGATATGTACACATGGCCAGATGGTAGGGAAACGTAGTCTATGGCTAGTGCTGGAAAGAATGGTCTTAGCATAATGTCTTAGCTTTGACAAACTATATGTAACAATATTTTTTTCTGAACTGCTGATTCTTCCCCATCAAACATGTTTTTTCAGAGGCTTTGCCTATAGAAGAACCATTTTATCAAAGGACCATATAGGACTCCTTTCAATTATTTGTGAATAGAATTATTTTCCAGGCAATCAGAATCAGTGGAATGCAATATTAGGTGTGGGGTGAGAGTGGAGCATTCTGAACCAGAAAATAGACATTAGCAATTAATTAATTAGTCCCACAAGGAGAAGGTACTATTATATTAGAATAATAAGAAGATGAGCTTTTGATTTTGCATTAAGGACATATGAGGGAGACTTGAAGTGAAAAATGTGAATGTTCTTTAGAGCCAGTTCAATGAAATAAAAGATGTTGAGGCTTCTGCATTCGTGGACTCTCATGCCAGACCAAGAAAACTGTGAAGAACCATCTTCTTTGGATTTGGAGTAGGTTTTACATGATGTTGAACCCTAGATTAGTTTTTCTTGACTCCCACCCTTTATAGTGTCAGACAAGTGATTTTTAAACTTAAAGGAATTAGAAAAAGTATTGAAAACACAAAGTTTTAAAACTTAATTTACATAGTAATTCAAGCTTTTTTTTAATAAAATGGATTGATTAGTTGTATTTAACTAAATTAGTGGTGTGGAGCTGTCATTAGCAAACCTATTGGATTTCATGCCTCCTCTGTCCAAAATGCTTTCTTTTATGATGGTACCATGAATAATTCTGCAAGATCCTTACGTTGAGCCGCTGTCCTTCTGGCCAAGGAGGATGGAATGGAAACCCTTTGAGTCTGCAGTACACATTCTTAACTAACCAGAGCATTTCATTGCGAGCTACATGAGACACTTCTTCCTCCCAAAGACAGAGTGTGTTGCCGCTGCAGCACTGAACAATCCTGGGATCCAGAGACTGACTTATCAGTGGATCTCATTTGTAAGGAACTTTTTCTCTCGGGGGTACTTATGTGGGCCCCATCATTCTGGTATCTTAGTGCCTCATAAACATTAATGAATTTTATCCTCATACTACCTAGCCTCTTGGTATAGGGACAAAGGGATTTTCTTACTATCTTGGGCTTGGAGATGATTCAGATGACAAGATGTTTGAATGTAGCTGTCAGCCTGATGGAGACTGCCAGAACTGCGGAGAGCCTTTTGCCTTCTGATGGGTATATTAGGAAAGGTTCTGTTTGATATGGGGAACAGAGTGAGAGTTAAGGAAGAAATGCTGCATGCGTTTATTCGTGTGTGTGTATAAAATAGAAAAAACCCTGAAGTTGTGGGTCTTGGGTGGGTGTTTTATATTGGACTAACCTACAGGAAAGCACTTGAGAATCACGGGCTTTTTCTTCGGCCTCAGGAAGGAGAGCAAGTTGGAATGGCAGGCATAATAGTATTGTTTGTTCAGACTTTTTGAATATTCTGAGACAGAAATTAAATCACAGGTCAGTGGGCGGGAATCCGGTATAGGAAAATGCAGAAAGTCTAGTGTAGGTATCACACAGTGTTTGTCAACTTAATCTGACCAAAATCTAGGAGCCAGCCCCAGAATGATGTTATTTAAAATTAAATTGTGTCTACTGAGATTCATGAATTATAATTGTTTACAACTCTGTCCTTATACATGTACACTATATTTTTTAATACTGTGAATAACTAAAGGTGCCATTGTCCCATTTCATACACCTGGACCATTTAGTTTTGTACTAAAACTCTAACATTTGTGCAACTGGCTGTCAAACATGTGGATGAGCCAAATCACCCCTAGTTTTTAAAAAAAGAAAAATGTAGCAAGAGAAAGCGTTTGTTTGACTTGGTTCCTGTGACAAAACAGAAACACTGGGAGGGACACTAATTCCCATAAGATGTCACTAAGTAATTTTTATGGGTTTGAAATTACATTGCATAATTTTTGTGTTTGTCTCTTTTCCCCCCACCAGGAAATTCCACTTACTTGGATGACCATGGACCACCCCCGCGCAAGGTGAGCTCCTTCCATCCTTACCAGCTGCTTTCCTATTGTATATTTTGGGCCAAATTATGCTCTGTTCCTCCGTAGTAAATATGGAGGAGCTCCACTGAGTTTTACATTGGTGTAGCTGAAAGCTCAATTTGGCCCTTTTGCCCCCCCCTTTTTTAGAACGTATTTTCTTCTCAGGCTTTTGTAGATAGCTTGCACAAAAATACGTTTAACATGGGTAAAACTGGTTCATTGAAGTCAGTGGGAACGGGATTTCAAACCGTTCTTTCCTGGTGCCAACATGATGCAGTTTATCAACACGTACAATAGAATGCTCAGTGGTCCTCTATTCTGGAACAGTATTATCACTTGGTCACTTTAGGAAGCGTCATCAAATTGTTACAGTTATCGTTGTTCTTGTGAAGTATTTGCTCACAACAGCCTAACAGGGCTAAACTATTGTTTCTAAACCCTCACACTAAATCTCTTCCTCTCAGTGTTTCCCTTTTAAAAGGAAAGTATTTCAACAGGTATAGTACTTCTAAAACCTTAAACAAATGCAGAATACATGAACTCAGTGAAATTGGGGTCTATGTTAAAAAAAAAAAATCTGAGAGTGGCTGCACTGGTTTATGCTGAGGACAGTGTACTCTTAAAAGGAAATGGTTATCAAGATAAACATTACTGTTTCTTGATTTTTAAATGAGACTTGTAACAGAGGTGTTTTAAAAAAAAGGGAAGGGGATGGGGGAGAAATCACATGATATACTGGCATTTTACAACTGTAAACTTAAGTTGACCTACATTAGGTTGACTTACAGCCATGCAGTAATTACTGCGGGGGGTGATATCCACATTGCCCTTCTTCGGTCAGTGGTGTGCATCTTCATCAGGGGTGCTTCCACTGACTTAAGAGTGGCAGGCACATGCAGCCCCCCACTGGGAACAGGGCAGCTGCACCAGGCTTCTTAGCTCCCCGCTTCTCACCAGGAGCTGGGCTCAGCTCTGAGCACGGCAGCCGACTGCACTCTGGGCACAGAGCTTCCCCCTAAGTGCAGCCATGCCCTCAGTTGGGAGTGGGGAGCCGAGAGCCCGGGTGGCTGCCCCGTTCCCAGTGGGGAGCGGAGAAGCCCAGTGCAGCTGTTCCCTTCCTCGTGTAGGGATGGGGTGCTGAGAAGCCCAGTGCGGATGTCCCATTCCTGGCAGGGAGCTGAGAGCCTGGGCAGCAGCCTGGGCAGTGTGGGGATCCGGGACCCCGGGGTGGAGCATGGCTCTCCGTAGGGAACCTGGGTGGCAGCCTGAGCCAGGAGCCTGGGTGGCAGCAGGGCTGAGGAACCAGGAGACAGCTTTCTTGTCAATTTCATGGCCCCAGCAGAGCTGTGAAATTGACAGTGACAACCAATAGATGTAGGTAACGCAGTGTCTGCAGGGGCACTGTGTCACCCTAACTATAGCGATATAAGCCCTATGCCTCTCGTGGAGGTAGAAGTATCGTGTCAGTGTAGTAGGACACTTACATCGGGAGGAGCAAGGCTGTAGCGTGTACACTGACATAATTAGGTCAAAGTAAACTGCCTTAGGTTGACCTAACACTTTAGTGTAGAGCAGGCCTCAATAGTTGTGCTGCTAGTGTCAGATAGTAGAAGAGTGGTAGGTGGCAAACTGGTAGATTATAACATTAAAATTTAAAATTAGGTGTGTTTTATCAACTAGTGAATATAATATGGAAAACAATAGACACAAATAATACTATTGTAGTTTAGCATTAGATTGTATCAGAGGGGTAGCCGTGTTAGTCTGGATCTGTAAAAGCGGCAGAGTCCTGTGGCACCTTATAGACTAACAGACGGATTGGAGCATAAGCTTTCGTGGGTGAATACCTGATAGATGCACCCTTAATGCTGGAATAGCTGTGTCCACAGAAGGCAATTTTAGCTCTTTAACTGTATCATTTTTTAAGCCAATGTAGTTATAGCTGTACAAAAATTCTGTAGGCCAGACCCCAAATCGCTGCCTTCATTGGTGAGGGATGTGAAAATGGCCTGCGTGCTGGCAGCAGTTGCTAGAACCATTGTGCAAGCATAATGTTTCCAGGAGTGTTTGTGGTGGAGGTGTCAAGTACACTTACGTACAGGGTTAGGTAAGTGTAGTATGCTGGTCCAACTTTTCTGGCCAGTGAACTGTGGGGCGCTGTAGTCTTGCTGTGCTCTTTTTCACTGACTGAGTTATGGGCACTGCTTTCCGAGCATTTCAGGAATGCAAGGATGAAGATTATGTCTGGCCTCTGCAAGAGGAAAAGTGGTGACAGGCTTTTGTGCATCCAGGTACAATCTAGCCATTAATATATATGATTCTCTGAAACCTAATTTGGTGTTACCTTAGCTCTGAGACTTTCCAGAAAAGACACATAATAAGAACATTATAATGACATTGTTTTTGCTGCTCTATAAATAAATATAGTGAGTTTTCTTAGAAAGGAAGGCGTAATCCTGCCATGCTATTAATTTTATCATGTTAATTTTATTTTCCTATGCATAGTGTAATATGGTGACATGTTTATATCCTGGTAATGTAAATGTTTCATTTGCAAGGTTATGTACTGTGCAAATGATATACAATGACAAGATAAATATTTTTAAAAGGTTTCCTTTCCCAGATTCTCTCATTTTTCTCTGTTACTTGTAACAGAGGTGTTTAAAAAAAAAAAAAGGGAAGGGGATGGGGGAGAAATCACATGATATACTGGCATTTTATAAATAGCAGATTGGCTTTGGCTGTGGGTATGTTTTAATATGAAGCATTGCCAGGTGAACTCATTTCAGTGGGAATTAGGTACCTAGGGGCTTTTGAAAAGAGGCACCTATCTGCATCTTTGAGCACCCAAAAACCTGTAAAAATCTGGTCCTAAATGACTTAGGTGCTTGTGAAAATTTTGTCCTTAATCTCTCAAAATACAACAAAACCTCCCTTTTAAACATCACACTCCCTCTCCCAACCCCTAAGCTATATTTTTTTCTAATTGCACCTGGAGAGCACAAGTATCCTTATGGGTTTCCTGCATGAGTAGTTATGAAGGTAGATCATTATAGTCCTAGCAGAGATAATAAAATAAACTTAAGTAAACTCTCCACTGATAACTGCTAGGGTAAAAAGATAAAGCTAAATGATGGTTTTTTGTCTTGAAAAATTGTTTCCTGTGTGTCCCTGAAAGACATTTCTTCTGTTGTTTGGGTACAGTCTCCTGCTTCTCTCTTACCCAGAAACATTGTAGCATGCTTGGTCTACAGTAGTGGTTCTCTAACTTTTTTTTCCACGGACCAGTTGAAAATTGCTGAGGGTCTCAGCAGACCACTTAATGATCTTTCCAAATGTTGTTAGTACTGTTAGCTAACTATTGTAAAGCGCTTTGGATAAAAGCGCTATATAAAGAAAATTAATAATAAACTTTTTTTGTTCTACAAATAAAACAACACAACTCAAATTTTAATATCAGTAGTCTTACCTTTTTAATGCGATGGATGTGCCCTCCCTCCCCCGCCACGACAACTCCCGAGCTGGGGCTGGGAAGGAGGGGGGGGGGGTCTCTCCCCCGCTGCGGCAGCTCCCAAGCTGGGGCTGGGAAGGAGGGGGGGTCTCTCCCCCGCCACAGCAGCCACAGAGCTGAGGCTGGGAAGGAGGGCCGTCTCTCGCCAGCAGCTGCAGCCCTGGAGCTGGGGAAAGTCGCCTCCTTCTCTAGCCGCCACAGCCCTGCAAATCCCAAATTCCCCCCACCCCCTCTTCTCACCCCACTTCCCCCTATTCCCCTCAAGGCCACCACCTCATTTTACATGTGCATCTTCTTCAGGATCCAGGCACCTAATTAGTGAGCCACACCTGTGCAGCTTCACTAATTAGGTGGGTGGCCCTTCATTCTCTCATGTGTGGCTGCCCAGGCACTCACCTTAGAGGGAACTATCCGCGGACCACCTGAATGGAGCTCCTGGAGCACTTGTGGTCCGCGGACCACAGTTGGAGAACCTCTGGTTTAAAGAATTGCTTAGAACTGGCCTCCAGGGTAAAGTATTCGGTGCTTGACAGAGTAAAAGCAATGTTTATTCCAGATCCATATTTTTTGTGTTTGATTTAGCACTCAGAAATGCCTTCCCAGGCCAGTAAGGAAAGGACTGTAATCTAGATTAATATAAGATTTTTTTTAACCTTGTCAACTTTTTTCTGATTTGCATGCCAAATTTAGCATTTTGTTCCTCTTATTTCAGGAGTTTTGCGTTACACAAGAAAAGGGCTGGGGGATGTGTGCCATAATGCACAGTAGCAACAGTTCAGATTTATCCATCCTAGACAATTTCATAGTACAGTCTGAAAAATTTACCTTAGTTCCCTTGTCTTAAAGATTCCTGGCTAATCTGCAATTGCTTTAAGATCTTCCCAGTGCCTTACTATCTTTAGTATATTCACTTAGTACAGTGTGGTGTCTATCCCTTTTTTCTTCTTTATTTCACTCCTCTTCCAGCTGGCAGATAAAGTTTCAAACTTCTGATGACAAATACTGTAGTCTGAAGTGTGTCCCGTGCTTCAGTATTATCTGTGATACTCATAAGATTAAATCTGTGTCCTGCTGATGTCATCATGCTTAGTCTTTGGGCTTCCCAATGTGAACTAGGATGTTTTGAGCAGCCTGAACGTGCTCAGATTTGAATTGAGTGCTTGTGCAATGAATAAAAGTTCTGGGCATTTTGTCCAACCAGCCTCAGTTCTGGGTGTTTAAAAAACAGTACAGCAGGGCAATAGAATATAGTCTTATGTAAGTGCTAATTATCTTACATTTTGAAGCATGTGCCTAATTGCCTCTTTAAAAACATTGGGAGGGCATAGGTTGGGATATAAACATCTTGACTGTCCCAACAGCAACACATTTGCAGTTCTCACTTATTTTTCTGTTCACTCCGGTTTGTCTAAACATTTGCAACGCTGACATTTAGATATTGTGCAGATACTTCATAGTGTTTGTTTAGGGCCATATTCTTCCCTCAGATCCAAAAGTTCTATTGCATGATTAGGTAGGTGTGTATACGTTACTTACCCTCCTTTGAAGCATCAGCTACTGCCATCTGCTTGAGGCAAGAAACTACATGCGCCCTGATTCTCATTCAGGCAGCTTCTGCGTTTTTTATCTCAAGCTAAATATTAGGCTGTTGGAGTTGTAAATTATGAAGTGATAGATGGATGATTCCAAGGGGAATGACGTACAGAAATTGGTAGGTATGATTTGGCTCTTAAATCCATTGTTTAAAATAATATCCGTGTAAAGAATTTTTTAACAGGGCTTCTTACTTTACTACACCTGTCAGCATTCAGTTTTTTTTAATGTGCATAATGCATAACTGTAGAAGCTCTTGGCTGTCGCATGCAATCCTGCAATTCACTTATCCTGGAGTTGTACTTCTGACTTGTTTAATTCATCTGTGAATTCATAGTAGTACTGGGTACTAGTATGGGAAACTCTCCAAATGTTTTTATAACATCTGTGATATTAATCGGTGAGAATTACAGTGTGCTCTAAATGAAACAAAAACATGAAAAGGGGATTTTAGAGATTTAAAAAGTAAGTTTTTAGAATCAGGTTGATTCTAATTTTATATATCTGCTTAAAAAGCCGCTTAAGTTAGAAGTGTTTGTGCATTTTAGCTAATGAACAATGATCAATTGCCCAGGACTGATGTAAATAATGGCTAATAACCGTCTTTAATTTATGATAGTGAAAAGTAACCATGGCCCAATTTGCAATCAATTTAGAGGTTGTGCAGAGAACCTTCTTATATTTTGGCATTCAACATGGCTAGGTACCAGATAAGAATATTTTGAAATAGGACTGACTTTTTTTCCTCATGTGAAGAATTGAAAATAGCACTTTCAGAAAAGGACACGTTTTTGGAATGAGAAAAACCCAGTGTGTGGCTCATAGATTTCAGAAGATCAGGGCAGCTCTCAGCCATACTTCAAAATGGGGCAGCAGCAGCTTTCCCAAACATAAGCAAAGAGAGTGAGCTGGGCTCACTGCTGCACCTACTCAGACGCTATTGCTCTGGTGGTCTGATTCTCCCTTTGGAGTATACTGATGGCAGAAAGAGCAAAAAATCAGATTTAAAGTTGGCTTAAGTGGCCAGCTAAGGATTTACTGGACATAGAGGAATCCTCCAGTGACAGAAAGCTGGTGTAGCTGGCCTATGCTATCCTCCTTCTCAATCCTCGGTGTAAAGGACTTGGACAGAGCCATGCAGCATTCCAGCCATCCCCAGGTGTCAGAACAGATCCTTGGGTGCTGTTGCAGCTAATCATAACTTAAAGCAGCCTTAATGCTGCTCTAAATTGCTCTTGGGGACTGAACCACCCCCTAGCTGGTCCAAGGATCACAAGGTGTAAAGATGACATACCACCAGCCAACTCATCTTCACCATTTTTGGGTCCTCTGAGCACAGGTCAGCCAAAACCAAGAACTAGATCCTATAACTTTAACAGTAAAAAAAAAAAAAAAATAACTCTTCAAATAAAGTACCTAGAATTCCTAGATTGCTTCACGTTTTCAGGCAGGTGTAATTAAAGAAAAATTTATGTTCTGGAGTGAACTTTTATTTATCTTTCCCATGTAAAATGGAGCCAAAATAGTACCTATGGATGAAATAAACCTGTTTTAAAAAAATTTCTGTGCAGTTGGTGCAAATTAATGACAGTAATAGACAAAAATAAATTGATGTGTTCCATTACATTAAACTGGGAGGAGAGGTAGATACACTGGAGGGTAGGGATAGGATACAGAGGGCCCTAGACAAATTAGAGGATTGGGCCAAAAGAAATCTGATGAGGTTCAACAAGGACAAGTGCAGAGTTCTGCACTTAGGATGGAAGAATCCCATGCACTGCTACAGACTAGGGACCGAATGGCTAGGCAGCAGTTCTGCAGAAAAGGACCTAGGGGTGACAGTGGATGAGAAGCTGGATATGAGTCAGCAGTGTGCCCTTGTTGCCAGGAAGGCCAATGGTATTTTGGGCTGTATAAATACGGGCACTGCCAGCAGATCGAGGGACGTGATCGTTCCCCTCTATTCGACATTGATGAGGCCTCATCTGGAGTACTGTGTCCAGTTTTGGGCCCCACACTACAAGAAGGATGTGGAAAAATTGGAAAACGTCCACCGGAGGGCAACAAAAATGATTAGGGGACTGGAAACATGACTGATGAGGAGAGGCTGAGGGAACTGGGATTGTTTAGCCTGCGGAAGAGAAGAATGAGGGGGGGATTTGATAACTGCTTTCAACTACCTGAAAGGGGGTTCCAAAGAGGATGGACCTAGATTGTTCTCGGTGGTAGCAGATGACAGAACAAGGAGTAATGGTCTCAAGTTGCAGTGGGGGAGGTTTAGTTTGGATATTAGGAAAAACTTTTTCACTAGGAGGGTGGTGAAGCACTGGAATGCGTTACCTAGGGAGGTATGCGTTACCTAGGGAGATGGTGGAAGGATTCCTTTGAAATTTTTAAGATCAGGCTTGACAAAGCCCTGGCTGGGATGATTTAGTTGGGGCTTGGTCCTGCTTTGAGCAGGGGGTTGGACTAGATGACCTCCTGAAGTCCCTTTCAACCATGATATTCTATGATTCTGTGTGTGAATGTTCAGCAAATAAAAACAAAAGTAAATGTATTTTATTTCAGTCCTTGAATGACTGTTTTCTCAGCTCTACTGTATCTTTTTCTCCAGTACAATTTAGGAGGTGAAACTGACACTTGGGGACAAATATTGCAGTCCTTTCTCTAGCAAATCTACCATTGAGGTTGATGAGAGCTTTGCCTGTATAAGCATTGGGTAAGAGCTGCAGGATAGAGTCCTTAGCTTGTGCAGCTGATATATATGTGAATAAAGAAGCTGTGCTGTAGGCACTTGATGACAGATAAAATCTGTTGAAGTGGGGCTCTTTTCGGACAAACTTCCCATGGGATCCCCGTCATGCATCTGATGCTATTGGCAGCTGCTCGGGTATCAGCAAAGCCCTGTGCTTAGCACTTTTGTGACAGTACTTCAAACCATAAAGTGAATACAAAAATGAGTGTGGGTGAAGATTAGGTCAAGAAGAGAACAAACAAAGCACATACCAATACACAAGCTGAATCTGAACCAAATTTTACTAATAACTGAGTTGAAGCCATTACAAAGATATTGGGGCTGTGGAGCCAGTTACTGAAGAAATGCAAATGTCTTGCATAAGAACGGCCAGACTGGGTCAGACCAAAGGTCTGTCTAGCCCAGTATTCTGTCTTCTGACAATGGCCAATGCCAGGTGCCCCAGAAGGAATTAACAGAACAGTTAATCCTGAAGTGATCCATCCCCTGTCTTGGTACCATCATCCTAGGTTTCACCCACTGCTAGCAACATGGTACAATTGTGATAGCACATACACGCTGTATTATTTTTACTGCTTTTGGCCACAGACAGGTCTACAGTTAAGTCTTAATTAAAATTGGTTGTAGACTGTATGAGTCCATTGTCTCTTCTAGTTGTCAAGCAGAATTTTCTTTAAGGCAGCCTGTCTAAAAGATCATGTCATCATTCTAGGTATATATTTCCTTTTCAGTTCAACTCCTATGTGTATAGTAGCAACCAGGATTTTTTTTAAAGTCCCATATATTTTATCTTCTCTTTACCTGTTAGTTTTTGGTCTGGCTCCCCATTTATTTTAGTATCTTGGACTTATTTTATGTTTAAACTCTAGTTTTTGACTGCTAAAATGTTGTGTACAGACTATCCTTTTTGCCAAAAGAGAGCTGCCTTTGGGTTTTTCCCCGGACCCCCTGAACATCCAGTTAGCTACAATTGTGGTGTTTTGGAGAGTTTTATTTCTGGGGTTTTTGTATGAGCAATATCTTTACTGGAGGGTTTTTGCTATTGTTTTAAGAAACATTTTTCCCATTATACTGCTGTTCAGTCTAAGTGATTAATTTGTTACTGGCGAAGTGCCAGGTATAAAGATAAATCTCTTCCACGTAATTGTTTATCAAGCATTTTAAAAGCAGGAATAGTAGCAGATGTGTGTTTGATAGAATAGCTAAACAGAGCATTCCAGCTCCAAAACAAGTGGTGCATATTATTAAAAGCAAATGGTCCTACTGTGTGTGGAAGTCTAGGTTAACTATGGAGAAACAGCCAATAAAAAAAAGAAAGCAGCAGCAAGAAATTCTCTTCCTTTTGCTATTTTTGTTGGCTTTTTTTATTTCAGAGATAATGCAGTGCATGTTTGTACAGTAGAGAGGTGCCTTTTTTACTTCAGAGTTAACAATGTGGTGCCCATTTGTACAGAGAGGTGCTTATGAAAGCAAAATACATTGTGGAAGCTTTCAAAAACAGAGCTTGTCAACGTTTAGAAACATTGTAATATGTAAATAACTCGCAGTGAAGTTTACTTGACTCAGTGGCTACTAAAAAAGCAAATACAGTGAATAACACTTTAACATTTTAAACCAGAAGAATTAAAACAAATACTGTATTAATGGATTAAATTATCTTTAATTGAATTGAATGGGTAGCTCTAATGGAGTGTGAAATATTGGTGTGACATACTCATATTTGCCTGCCCCTCATTGACACTTACTTGAATATTTAATATGGTAGCTACAGATTCTGGGCATCATGTGGTCAAGAAACTGATTATTTATATTACTATCTATCTATGTCCTTACATGACGCCCATCCTGATAGTGTCTCAGTGTCTTACAAACATTAATGAAGTGATCCTCGCAACACCCTGTAATGTGGGAAAGTATTATAATCCGATTGTTATCTATGGAGAACTAAGACATAGTGGCTTGCCCAAGGTTGTACAGAAAGTCTGTTAACAGCCTGAAACTGAAACCAAAACTCCTGAATTCCAGTCCAGTTCCTTAACGCAAACCCATCCTTCACATTTTGAAGTAATGGTGTACACCTAGGAGACTATACAAATTGGGTTGTTAAGTTTGATAAGCAGTAGATTGAACAAATGGAATATCTGAAAGTGCTTTGTGTTAGAAAAATGGTACAAAAGTTTATTTGTAATCTGAATCCTCCCAAAAGGTTTTGACTGAATATCTAAATTAACTGCTGAAATCCCAGAAACTATGATTCTGGATATTTTGTGCTGTTTACGTACACTTGTACAAGAGTCTTTTAAATTATCTTTTTGTTATCCATCAATTACAGTATTTCAAGAAAAAAACTCATAATTCTGGATGATATTCTACCACCATATATAAATGAGACAGAGCCCTATGGTAATGTTATCTGCTGAAAGATAGATTACTGTAATACTTGTGAGCACACTGCTGGTGAGAAACCTCACAAGCTCATTTTTGTAGTCACTCAGGTGTAGCCATGTGTCTCCAAAGATAAATATGTGAACCTGGACTAATTGAAGTGTTGGTAGTCTGAAAGTCTGAATTGAGTCCTGGAGAATTATGTTCTGTTAGTTGCACTTTTTATTTTGTTTTTGTTTTTTGTAGGTAGAATCTTGTAGACAGGAAATTATTTTATTCCGTTCTTCCCCAAAATAGTGAAGATGGATTGTCCCTTTTCTGCATGCATCCTGATTAACACACAATATAGAATATCACTGTATGGGTAATTGAATGATACGGGTGGGGAAAAGTACAAAAAGACTTCCAAATTAAAACCAGACAACTGCCATCAGTAAATAAATCTTTGGGCAATAATGCATATACTGACCTACCTCAGGAGACTCGAACAATAGTTAACTCTTAAGAACGTAAGAATGGCCATACTGGGTCAGACCAAAGGTCCATCCAGCCCAGTATCCTGTCTTCCGACAGTGGCCACTGCCAGGTGCCCCAGAGAGAGTGTGAACCTAACAGGTAATGATCAAGTGATCTCGCTCCTGCCATCCATCTCCACCCTCTGACAAACAAAGGTTAGGGACACCATTCCTTAACCTTCCTGGCTAATAGCCGTTAATGGACTTAACCTCCATGAATTTATCCAGTTCTCTTTTAAACCTGTTATAGTCCTAGACTTCACAACCTCCTCAGGCAAGGAGTTCCACAGGTTGACTGTGCGCTGAGTGAAGAAGAACTTATTTTTATTTGTTTTAAACCTGCTGCCCATTAATTTCATTTGGTGGCTCCTAGTTCTTATATTATGGGAACAAGTAAATAACTTTTCCTTATTCACTTTCTCCACACCACTCATGATTTTATATCCCTCTATCATATCCCCCCTTAGTCTCTTCTTTTCCAAGCTGCAAAGTCTTAGCCTCTTTAATCTCTCCTCATATGGGACCCGTTCCAAACCCCCAATCATTTTAGTAGCCCTTTTTCAAACCTTTTCTAATGCCAGTATATCTTTTTTAAGATGAGGGGACCACATCTGTACGCAGTATTCAAAATGTGGGCATACCATGGATTTATATAAGGGCAATAAGATATTCTTCGTCTTATTCTCTATCCCTTTTTTAATGATTCCTAACATCCTGTTTGTTTTTTTGACTGCTGCTGCATACTGTGTGGACGTCTTCAGAGAACTATCCACGATGACTCCAAGATCTCTTTCCTGATTAGTTGTTGCTAAATTAGCCCCCATCATATTGTATGTATAGTTGGGGTTATTTTTTCCAATGTGCATTACTTTACATTTATGCACATTAAATTTCATTTGCCATTTTGTTGCCCAATCACTTAGTTTTCTGAGATCTTTTTGAAGTTCTTCACAGTCTGTTTGGTCTTAACTATCTTGAGCAGCTTATTATCACCTGCAAACTTTGCCACCTCACTGTTTATCCCTTTCTCCAGGTCATTTATGAATAAATTGAATAGGATTGGTCCTAGGACTGACCCTTGGGGAACACCACTAGTTACCCCTCTCCATTCTGAAAATTTATAATTTATTCCTACTCTTTGTTCCCTATCTTTTAACCAGTTCTCAATCCATGCAAGAATCTTCCCTCTTATTCCATGACAACTTAATTTACATAAGAGCCTCTAGTGAGGGACTGTGTCACTTCTTTACTAACTCTGAGAAATTACTGCCTTTGGAACAGAGAGAAGGAGAATTTTGCAATAGGGCACTCAGTTTCTGGGCATGAGAACATCAGTAGCCCCTAATGTAGACCATTTGATTTCTGATGTGAAATCTGTCACAGATGCTTATTAAATGTTTGTTTCTGTTTTTGCTCAAAAGACTTCATATTTATTATTTGTGTTCTGATAGTATGAACAGACCCAATCTGCATTGTGTCCCCACTGTGCAAATATAAGGTTAGAGTTTATGTATAACAAGTAATACATTAAACTCTCCAATAGCATATTGTGTTTCATACAGAAGTATCATTACATTATCAAAGGCTGTTATGAAACATTTTAGGCTTTCTTTGTTACATTGCATACTGTATCTAAATAATTATCCAAAATATCACATCCTCCTTGTTAAAGCTTGTCAGCTCTATATATCAATGAACCTTAAGGTGTAACTCATACGTGATATAATTACTCTATTCCTATTCACCCGCTAAGATGTCTTACACATATTCAAATGTTGTGGAAATGTGTTTTTCAGATTATTTTTTGCTGTTGCAGCCCTCCCCAATATGTCCCTTTTCCTCTGCTGTTTCTTCTTAAATTGTCCATCAAAAGTAATAAAATATAACAATGTATGGCTGTATCCAGGAAGGGATTAAATTACAGTATCAGATTCATCAGCATTAGTAATACATAACTTCACAAAATGCTGTGTAAAAACAAAATACAATAAAGCAGAACCACCTTGATTATACAAATGTCAGAGGACACTAAAGCTAATTGAGGCCCATTCTGTATAAACTTAACTTTGTAGAGAATCATTTATCCTGGAGGATGTTTGTGGCATAGGGGTCGCATAAAAAAAGCTTCAGGGCAACTTGTGGGAGTAGGAACATGAGCTACATTAGCAGAGTATAAGGTGAATGTTGCCAACTCTTATGGTTTTTAGCACCAGTTTCATATTGTTTGATACTGTTCTTACAGCTTCAGCTGCTGGAATTAAGTGATTATTAAATATCATAAGATATTCATGTAAAGTTTCTAGCCCTCATGGTTGCAGAGAAAAGCTTGAAAACAAAAAATGAATGTAGACTGAAGGCTCAGAAACCAGAAGATAAATAAAAATCAGAAATTATTAAAAAAAAATCTTATTCTTAAATTCCTGATTCTTGCTGGCCTGACTCTTTTTTTGAACTTTTTGCTTGGCCATACTCTAAGGTGTGATGAAGAATAAAAACTAGAGATGTCATGTGGATGGTCAGAGTTGTGCAGAGCCTTGATGGCGATGATGCCGAGTTCTTTGAGTGAGGGTCCCTATCTGTATTCCTTTGGGGGTGCACATTTGCTCCACAAGTCTGACCTAGGAAGATTTTTGCCAGGAGTGTCCATTGGTCCGTGCTTGCACAGTTCCCCCCCACCCCTCATGCTTCAGACTAAAGCATGTGGCAGCACAGACTGACCACCTCCCTTGTTCCCGTCTACCGCACCAGGTGTGAGAAGGACACTCTAGTGTTCAGCACTTGATTCCTTCATGGATTTATATGTAAATAATTAAGTCAGTTTGCTTAGTTAGGATAATACTTTTAATAGTCATTTAGTATAGTTAGATTTAGGGGTATCCCCCCCCAATCCATACTCTTCAAGATGATTATGCCCTAGAACCCAGGCTTTAAAAATTGTGCCTCTTTCCACCAATCCTTTCTGGTCAGCAATGACCACGTCTGCTGCCTCTGCAGCCTTCCCTCCAAGTGCTCAATTTACCAGTCTTTTCCCTCAAGAGCCCATGAGGCACATAAGTACTGATTGTGGAGGTTCCTCGTCGACCAAGCAGTGAGACCTCAGTCTGATCTGGGCCCAAAAGACACCCCCCCCACACACACACACACTGGACATTGGGCTGTGGGGTCACAGAGTGCTGCACCAGGCTCTGTGGCCTCCATTACTGCTTCTGGGAGGGGTAGGAGTAACTCCTCCTCCTCCCTCCAAATAAAAACATGGGGAAAATTCACTTGCCAGAGGAGGGATAAAATTCCATCTGTCTGAACCCTCTCCTAAGAAGGGAACCTCCTCTTACAAATCCACTGGGACTTTGCTTTGCAATATCACAACAGCTATTTTCAGAGCCTGGTACCAAAATCTCAGCTTCAAAAGGAAAGTCTGCTGCGAAACTGGCACCATCGGTTGCACCAATACCATCCAAGACACCGTTGAAGGAAAAAGCATTGTCTGCATCTGAAACCTACAGTATCAGGATGTTTTACTAAGGAGTCCTCAGCACCAAGACCTATTTCTAAGCTGTCTCTGACAGTGTAGCCAGAGAGGAACCCTTTCCCCCCCTCATTAGAGGACAAATACATCACTTAACAAGACATCCTTGTCATGCAGGATCCTTTTGGGCCCTATTGTCTCTAGAGAAATTCTGACTTCATCTATTCAGGAGAGTCCTTCCCCTAGACCTTCTGCATGTCAGGGTCTCACTAAACTGAAGGTACTGTGTCTGTCTGCAGAAATTCACCCTCCAATATCTACTCTTCGCAGAGATACTAAGCATCTGGTACCATTGGCACCACCCCGGGAACACAATCCCACCTTTTCATCTGAGGACTCAGACACTGGTGAAGGAATGTCACCTTCCCCACTGACGTGCAAGCTCTCAGTCCGGAAAGGGTGTCCAGAGTCTCATGGGCTCCATTGAGATCTCAGCAAGTAGTTTAAGCTCTACAGGAACATTGGTATCCTAAGGCTTGGGGACGACCCTAACCCCCATTTGACCCCTTCCACTGGCCCTACTGGCATACATCTGTTGCATCAAATTGACATGTTCCAGAAGGGACTTGCAACATGCCTCTCTTTACATGGAGGAAGTAGAACCTCCTCATGAGACAACGGAGGAGGAGGAGGAGCCGGAGGAAGCTCTTGAACCACTGATCTGTCAGGGTCCTCATTGTCATACCCAGATGAGGCAATTACATGTGCCTCACCTTCTCTGCCTGATGATTTCAGGAATTACTAAAAAGGGTAGCAGAAAAGCTCCAAATCACATTAGAGGAAGTGCAAGAAGTCCCCTTCTTCTCCATCGAACTCTTAGACATGTTACAGAATGTGGGACCCAGCAAAGTAGCCTTGCCTATTAATGAAGCCATCATGGAACCACCAGGGGTGGTCTTGCACATGCCAGCCACATGTGCTTCTACCCACAAGAGAATGGAGAAATAATATTTTGCCAAGCAGCTAGAATTTTTATGTACTCACCCAACTCCAAATGCACTGGTGGTCCAGGCAGCATCGGAAAGAAGCAGAGACTAGACAAGATCTACCCCTTCTGACAAAGAGGCTAAGTGTTTCGACTTTTTCAGTTGAAAAGTCTTTTCCACTGGCCTGCAGTTCAGAATAGCAAATTGTAAGGCACTAACGGCCAAGTACAATTTTGTGAACTACAGTAAATTCACAGAATTCTCAATTAAAATCCCACAAGAATTTAGAGGACAGTTTGAAGTGCCCATCAAAGAAGGAAAGCTGATTGCAAGATCATAGCTGCAGACCGCACTTGGTGGAGCTGATATAGCCTCCTATTCAATGGCCACTGCAGTCCTCTGGGTTCCCGAGAGAAGTCCAGTCAGGCCTGCTGACAGCAACTCTGGGGCCCAGGGCAGAACAGTCAATGGGCCCCCACTGGTGCCCAGTGAGGTGCTGGCTCTTCCGGCATGGCCAGGGCTTCCACATTGCTGCCTTTGCTGCCAGAACCAACGCGCACATGACTAGGAGCATAGGCACCGACTTCCAGATTTCCTGGAGGGTGCTCGACCCCCTCCTCCATCCTAGGCCCGTTCCCCCAGTGCCCCACCTGCACCCCACCTCTTCCCACCCCTGTTCCACCCCCTCCCCTGAGGGAGCCACGATCTAAAGGTCAGGTCATGTGTCTCCCCTCGGGGCCCAGCCCAGGGCCACCGCGCTCTCCGTGCCCCAAGTTACCTGCGGGTTGGGGGGGACTTTGTCCTCCTGCTGCGCCTCCTCCCTCCTGGCACGTTCTGTCGCTCTCCCTGATGGACAGGAGCCCAGGCGGGGAGCAGGAGGGAGCCGCTTTTTACGCCGGCCCCTCCCAGTCGCTGCTCTGCAGCACTGCCCAGTAGCTGCCTGAGAGTGCCTGGCTGGGGAGGAGGCAGCTTTCGCTCCCTGCCCGGTTCAACTTCTGGGGACCTGGCGCCCAAGCAGGGAGCAGAAGTCCCCTCCTCAGCCAGGCTGTCTCTCAGGCGGCAGCCGTTCAGCGCTGCAGAGCAGCATCTCAGCGGCTGTAAGGGGCTGGTCCTGCCTCTTCCACTCCCGTCATCTGGGCCATGCATCACCCAGGCCCATCCCGCCTCTTTCTACCCCCCGCTCCTCCCCCTCCCCCCAGTGCCTCCAGCACGCCACCAAACAGCTGATGGCAGCAGGCGGGAGGCACTGTGGGGGATTGGGATGAGCTGATTGGTGAGGCCTACCGCTGGGGGCGGGAGGAGGGACCCACTGGTGGGTGCTCAGCACCCACTTGCCACCTATGCGTAGGAGCCCTGCTGCCCACCTGGGCCCTTTTAAATTGACTGGGCCCCTGTGCAATTGTCCTCTTTGCCGCGCCCCCCCCTCCCCAATTGGTGGGCCTGGGTAGAGGACTTGCCTTTTGAAGGGAGCAGTCTCTTTAGTGAGAAAATGGGTAAGTCCCTGCACTGGCTAAAGGATTCTTGGGTCACCTTCCATTCAATCATGATTTATATACCAGCACCCAAGAGAGAGTTCCATAGACCACGACCATACAGGCAAAGACCTGCTTCCTTCCCTTTCTTCTACCACAGAATCTACGAGCCTCCCAGGAAGCATGAAAGGCTTCAGAGAACTAGACAGACTGCTCCTCTGCTTCGACATTCCAAACCCAAGCATCTGCAAGGAAACAATACGGACAGTATTGCTGAGAACTGCCAACCAACTCTACTGCCAAGTTTATCTGCCAGTACTCAATTTGGGGGCCATCTAATCCATTTCCGCAACAAGTGGCGGGACATCCTATCTGACAGATGAGTCCTCAACATTGGTCACATAGAATACCTGATAGAGTTCCTGTCCCTCATCAGGGACCACTCTCACTAGGAAATGCTATTTCAGGGAAATAACTTCACTTCTCTATCTGGGAGCCATAGAACCCATATTTCCTCAATACCAAGAAAAATGATTCTATCCAATCTAAGAGAGTATGGAGACCTATCCTAGATCTGACAACTCAGTGTCTACATCAGGGGTGGGCAAACATTTTGGCCCGAGGGCCACATCTGGTATGGAAATGGTGTGGCAGGCCATGAATGCTCACAAAATTGTGGTTGGGGTTCAGGAGGGGGTGAGAGCTCTGGGGTGGGGCCAGAAATGAGGGGTTTAGGGTGTGGGAGGGGGCTGAGGCAGGGGGTTAGGGTGTGTGGGGGTGTCGGCTCTGGCTGGAGGTGCGGGCTCTGGGATGGGGCTGGGATGAGGGGTTTGGGGTGCAGGAGGGTGCTCCAGGTTGGGACTGAGGGGTTCGGAGGGCAGGAGGGGGATCCTGGGTGGGACAGGGGTTGGGGTGTGGGAGGGGGTGAGGGCTCTAGCTGGAAGTGCAGGCTCTGGGGTGAGGGTAGGTGTTTGGGGTGCAGGAGGCTTCACCAGGCTGGGATAGAGGGGTTTGGAGGGTGGGAGGCGGATCAGGGCTGGGGCAGGGGGTTGGGGCCCGGAAGAGGGTCGGGGTGCAGGCTCCGGGCAGCACTTACCTCAAGCAGCTCCCGGAAGCAGTGGCATGAGCTTCCTCCAGCTCCTACATGGAGGCGTGACCAGGTGGGTCTGCGTGCTGCCACATCCGCAGGCGCCGCCCCTGTAGCTCCTATTGGTTGCAGTTCCCAGCCAACGGGAGCTGCGGGGGCAGCATTTGGGGTGGGGGTAGCGTGCAGAGCCCCCTGGTTGCCCCTATGTGTTGGAGCCAGAGGGGGCCAGAGAAAATTGGCTGGCAGGCCGGATGTGGCCTGCGGGCTGTAGTTTGCCCACCCTGGTCTACATCAAGCAATATGTTGCAGAATGGTGAAGTGTCAGCAATAATTCCCTCAGTGAACAAAGGAGATGAGAGATTCACATGAGAGATGCCTATCTTCGTAAGGGATCCACCCAGCGCACAGGAAATTTCTTAGATTAACTGTACATTTGAATCACTATCAGTACGAGGTACTTCCTTTCAGCCTTTCTACAGCCCCAGAGATGTCCGTGGCAGCTCACCTCTGCTGCAAGGGAATTTTGATGTCTGGCTATTGACTGAGAGATCTTATCAGGAGGACCAATCAGTGACAACAGCCATACCCAAGCTACTACTGTAGCTGGGAATCGGTGTAAACAAAGGTTTCAGAGGAACAGCCGTGTTAGTCTGTATTCGCAAAAAGAAAAGGAGTACTTGTGGCACCTTAGAGACTAACCAATTTATTTGAGCATGAGCTTTCGTGAGCTACAGCTCACTTCATCAGATGTTTACCGTGGAAACTGCAGCAGACTTTATATACACACAGAAATCATGAAACAATACCTCCTCCCACCCCACTGTCCTGCTGGTAATAGCTTATCTAAAGTGATCAACAGGTGGGCCATTTCCAGCACAAATCCAGGTTTTCTCACCCTCCACCCCCCCACACAAATTTACTCTCCTGCTGGTGCTAGCCCATCCAAAGTGACAACTCTTTACATAATCAAGTCGGGCTATTTCCTGCATAGATCAAGGTTTTCTCACATCCCCCCCACCCCCATACACACACAAACTCACTCTCCTGCTGGTAATAGCTCATCTAAACTGACCATTCTCCAGGTTTAAATCCAAGTTAAACCAGAACATCTGGGGGGGGGGTAGGAAAAAACAAGAGGAAACAGGCTACCTTGCATAATGACTTAGCCACTCCCAGTCTCTATTTAAGCCTAAATTAATAGTATCCAATTTGCAAATGAATTCCAATTCAGCAGTTTCTCGCTGGAGTCTGGATTTGAAGTTTTTTTGTTTTAAGATAGCGACCTTCATGTCTGTGATTGCGTGACCAGAGAGATTGAAGTGTTCTCCGACTGGTTTATGAATGTTATAATTCTTGACATCTGATTTGTGTCCATTTATTCTTTTACGTAGAGACTGTCCAGTTTGACCAATGTACATGGCAGAGGGGCATTGCTGGCACATGATGGCATAGATCACATTGGTGGATGTGCAGGTGAACGAGCCTCTGATAGTGTGGCTGATGTTATTAGGCCCTGTGATGGTGTCCCCTGAATAGATATGTGGGCACAATTGGCAACGGGCTTTGTTGCAAGGATAAGTTCCTGGGTTAGTGGTTCTGTTGTGTGGTATGTGGTTGTTGGTGAGTATTTGCTTCAGGTTGCGGGGCTGTCTGTAGGCAAGGACTGGCCTGTCTCCCAAGACTTGTGAGAGTGTTGGGTCATCCTTTAGGATAGGTTGTAGATCCTTAATAATGCGTTGGAGGGGTTTTAGTTGGGGGCTGAAGGTGACGGCTAGTGGCGTTCTGTTATTTTCTTTGTTAGGCCTGTCCTGTAGTAGGTAACTTCTGGGAACTCTTCTGGCTCTATCAATCTGTTTCTTTACTTCTGCAGGTGGGTAAGGACTTTGTCCTTACCCATAATTATTTCACATTTGGGGACAATGTATACCTTCAGATCAGCGGCACTGCTATGGGTACCCGCATGGCCCCACAGTATGCCAACATTTTTATGGCTGATTTAGAACAACGCTTCCTCAGCTCTCGTCCCCTAAAGCCCCTACTCTACTTGCGCTATATTGATGACATCTTCATCATCTGGACCCATGGAAAAGAAGCCCTTGAGGAATTCCACCATGATTTCAACAATTTCCATCCCACCACCAACCTCAGCCTGGTCCAGTCCACACAAGAGATCCACTTCCTGGACACTACAGTGCTAATAAACAATGGCCACATAAACACCACCCTATACCGTAAACCTACTGACCGCTATTCCTACCTGCATGCCTCCAGCTTTCACCCTGACCACACCACACGATCCATCGTCTACAGCCAAGCTCTGCGATACAACCGCATTTGCTCCAACCCCTCAGACAGAGACAAACACCTACAAGATCTCTGTCAAGCTTTCTTACAACTACAATACCCACCTGCAGAAGTAAAGAAACAGATTGATAGAGCCAGAAGAGTTCCCAGAAGTTACCTACTACAGGACAGGCCTAACAAAGAAAATAACAGAACGCCACTAGCCGTCACCTTCAGCCCCCAACTAAAACCCCTCCAACGCATTATTAAGGATCTACAACCTATCCTAAAGGATGACCCAACACTCTCACAAGTCTTGGGAGACAGGCCAGTCCTTGCCTACAGACAGCCCCGCAACCTGAAGCAAATACTCACCAACAACCACATACCACACAACAGAACCACTAACCCAGGAACTTATCCTTGCAACAAAGCCCGTTGCCAATTGTGCCCACATATCTATTCAGGGGACACCATCACAGGGCCTAATAACATCAGCCACACTATCAGAGGCTCGTTCACCTGCACATCCACCAATGTGATCTATGCCATCATGTGCCAGCAATGCCCCTCTGCCATGTACATTGGTCAAACTGGACAGTCTCTACGTAAAAGAATAAATGGACACAAATCAGATGTCAAGAATTATAACATTCATAAACCAGTCGGAGAACACTTCAATCTCTCTGGTCACGCAATCACAGACATGAAGGTCGCTATCTTAAAACAAAAAAACTTCAAATCCAGACTCCAGCGAGAAACTGCTGAATTGGAATTCATTTGCAAATTGGATACTATTAATTTAGGCTTAAATAGAGACTGGGAGTGGCTAAGTCATTATGCAAGGTAGCCTGTTTCCTCTTGTTTTTTCCTACCCCCCCCCCCAGATGTTCTGGTTTAACTTGGATTTAAACCTGGAGAATGGTCAGTTTAGATGAGCTATTACCAGCAGGAGAGTGAGTTTGTGTGTGTATGGGGGTGGGGGGGATGTGAGAAAACCTTGATCTATGCAGGAAATAGCCCGACTTGATTATGTAAAGAGTTGTCACTTTGGATGGGCTAGCACCAGCAGGAGAGTAAATTTGTGTGGGGGGGGTGGAGGGTGAGAAAACCTGGATTTGTGCTGGAAATGGCCCACCTGTTGATCACTTTAGATAAGCTATTACCAGCAGGACAGTGGGGTGGGAGGAGGTATTGTTTCATGATTTCTGTGTGTATATAAAGTCTGCTGCAGTTTCCACGGTAAACATCTGATGAAGTGAGCTGTAGCTCACGAAAGCTCATGCTCAAATAAATTGGTTAGTCTCTAAGGTGCCACAAGTACTCCTTTTCTTTTTTCGTGTAAACAAAGAGAGATTCATATTTGTACTCACACAGATGACAGAATTTATTGGAGCAACACTGAACTCTAGACAGGGTCCTCATCATCATACGCAGATGAGGCTATTACACCAGGCTCCGCTTCTCTGCCTGATGATTTCAGGAATTACATTTCAGGAAAAGGATGGCAGAAATGGTGTGGGAGTCCCATTCACTCACCCGCCACCCGAGAGAATACTGATCATGGGCACCATCCTGTCGGGGTGGGGAACCCATCTGGACGAGCATATGGTGCAAGACACATGGACTTTACAGAAGTCCAGAATGCATATAAACCTTTTGGAACTCAGAGCCCTCCGCAGAGCTTACAAATGATTTCTTCCATACATAAAAGCAAGGCGTGTTCAAGTACAGTCAGACAATATGTTGGCAGTATTCTTCTTCAACAAGCAGCTGTTCATAGCCTTCACAGAGAAAGCAGAGCACAGACGCTGGCCTGTTTAGGCAGCCTGGCTCACTAAGGATATCACAATGTAGGCAGTGAACTTTGCAGCCTGGAAAAGCCCTAATCAGGAGGGAAGGAAAAATGAGTGTCTGCTCAAGAGAGGTGACAGCTGAGAAGAAAGGAGTCTAGAGTGGGTGCCCTTGTTGGACCACCAGGTTGGCCTGAATGGGGACAGTAATAAGCCTTAATTTTAGGGCCTTAGTAATTACAATATGTAATCACATATTTCATTATCAGTCATGCATAAGATGTCAAAGGAACAAGGTAATATAGATTAGAGTACAGCCAAGACATTGAGAACTGCCTGTTGGGACTACTGTAAAAATCCTTGTCTAATTCATTAATATTGTTTGTATGATTTATTATTAGTATTACTGTAACACTTAGAGGGCCATGGTACAGACTAACACTTCATGTAGTATCTTTATGAGGGCCTGATCTGAGGTCAATAGGAATCTTTCCATTTACTTCAACAGGCTTTGGATTAAGCTGTATGGTCAGACCACTTGTTTCCAGGCAGAATTCCCAGAACTCTGATGATGTGTGCATGGATTTGTTTCTTGAGCTGTTGAAGACACCTTACAGAATCTATAAAAATGTGTAGGTTGCTTTTAAAACAAATTTTAGTAAGTTAAAGAACCTGAAACCTTGAGCTTAGCTGCATCTAGTATCCTAGTATTATTTGTCCTTTGTATTTTGGTTTTTCATTTATCTCAGTACTTAGGGGTAGTGGACCTCTACAAGTTTTTTTTTTTTTTTTTTTTTACTTATCCTGCCAAGTGCATTAGCTGCCAGTAATAACAAAAATCTGAAATGCTGATTTGAAAAAGTAGTTTGTTTTTCAACTTAGTCTGCTGCTTAATGAAAAGGAAACAGAAGAATCAGGTCTGGTTGTTTTTGTGCTTTATTTTCAATGTTCCGTGCAGTCTGTGCAGCTCTGCAGGTTAGCTAGCTAGCTCTGTTGTTCTGGTTTCAGGTGTATTTTCATTCACCCCTGTAGAAGATCTTGTCTAGTCTAGTTTAAAGTTGATTAGTTTCAGAAGTCTGTGTTTTGTTCTAGTGTCACTACAACCTGCGGCTAGGTGTTCTATCCCTGAAACTGAGCAAGACGGCATCTGATGCACTGGATCTATGTGGTTCAAGACAGGGAAAAGGAGACAGTGCTTAAGCAGTCTTCCATGCTTTAATTTTGGCCTTTCGGAGTTTCTTATGTTTCAATTACATTCACTACTAAACTGCATCTGAAACTTAAGCATTTCTTTGGTTTTGATGCTTTCAAATTGCTTAAGATTAGTTTAAGGGAGCTTCGTGATCAAAAGGGCTTTTGAGATATTCCGTTTTTGAAGAGTTCATCTTTGAGAGAGAAGTGTTGCCCATTTTTGGCCTGAGCCATTTCCCAATATTCGGGGAATGGCTGGTTTGTTTCCAGTGGGAAAAGAAATGGATTAAGTGAGTCTCATATTTCTCTAGTGTAATCTTATTTCTTTACCAACTCTGAACAAACAACAGGAGGCAGTTCCTTGCTCACAATTTCCACACCTGCCTTTCCAGCCAGTCCTGTGCCCCAAGGAACTCTGTCTCTGCTCCCTCCAAGGGCCATGCTCACCACTGCTTCTTGCACTGTCTGCTGGCATTCTCTTGACTTTTTGTGCTCTCACACACATACAACTGCAACGAATCAATTCCCCAGCCCCTGCATTTGTGTTCAGTCCCCAGGAAAACTACTCAGTCCATGTAGCTTAGCTTCTGCTTGGCCTTGCGTGCAGCCTAGTGCCTTGGCCAGTGGCTTCCATTCTATCCAGCTATCCTACATCATAAAGAACTTAATTGCTCCTTCCATTTAGCTTGAATGAAGGGTTTCTACCAGACCCACCAGCTTTAACAAGGTCTCGGATTGCGTATAGATCAAAGAAAATGCCTGATGGAAGCCTTTAATGCCTTCCAGCATAACAGAGGTATATGAATCCCTGTTGAGGTTACAGGGACAAACCATCCCGATGAGTCGAAAGAATAGTAAATATGGCAGGCGACCAACTTGGCTTAATGGTGAAATCCTAGCGGATCTTAAACATAAAAAAGAAGCTTACAAGAAGTGGAAGGTTGGACATATGACCAGGGAAGAGTATAAAAATATTGCTCGGGCATGTAGGAATGTTATCAGGAGGGCCAAATCGCACCTGGAGCTGCAGCTAGCCAGAGATGTCAAGAGTAACAAGAAGGGTTTCTTCAGGTATGTTGGCAACAAGAAGAAAGCCAAGGAATGTGTGGGCCCCTTACTGAATGAGGGAGGCAACCTAGTGACAGAGGATGTGGAAAAAGCTAATGTACTCAATGCTTTTTTTGCCTCTGTTTTCACTAACAAGGTCAGCTCTCAGACTGCTGCGCTGGGCATCACAAAATGCGGAAGAGATGGCCAGCCCTCTGTGGAGATAGAGGCGGTTAGGGACTATTTAGAAAAGCTGGACATGCACAAGTCCATGGGGCCGGACGAGTTGCATCCGAGAGTGCTGAAGGAATTGGCGGCTGTGATTGCAGAGCCACTGGCCATTATCTTTGAAAACTCGTGGCGAACCGGGGAAGTCCCGGATGACTGGAAAAAGGCTAATGTAGTGCCAATCTTTAAAAAAGGGAAGAAGGAAGATCCTGGGAACTACAGGCCAGTCAGCCTCACCTCAGTTCCTGGAAAAATCATGGAGCAGGTCCTCAAAGAATCAATCCTGAAGCACTTGCATGAGAGGAAAGTGATCAGGAACAGCCAGCATGGATTCACCAAGGGAAGGTCATGCCTGACTAATCTAATCACCTTTTATGATGAGATTACTGGTTCTGTGGATGAAGGGAAAGCAGTGGATGTATTGTTTCTTGACTTTAGCAAAGCTTTTGACACGGTCTCCCATAGTATTCTTGTCACCAAGTTAAGGAAGTATGGGCTGGATGAATGCACTATAAGATGGGTAGAAAGCTGGCTAGATTGTCGGGCTCAACGGGTAGTGATCAATGGCTCCATGTCTAGTTGGCAGCCGGTATCAAGTGGAGTGCCCCAAGGGTCGGTCCTGGGGCCGGTTTTATTCAATATCTTCATAAATGATCTGGAGGATGGTGTGGATTGCACTCTCAGCAAATTTGCAGATGATACTAAACTGGGAGGAGTGGTAGATACGCTGGAGGGGAGGGATAGGATACAGAAGGACCTAGACCAATTGGAAGATTGGGCCAAAAGGAATCTGATGAGGTTCAATAAGGATAAGTGCAGGGTCCTGCACTTAGGACGGAAGAACCCAATGCACAGCTACAGACTAGGGACCGAATGGCTAGGCAGCAGTTCTGCGGAAAAGGACCTAGGGGTGACAGTGGACGAGAAGCTGGATATGAGTCAGCAGTGTGCCCTTGTTGCCAAGAAGGCCAATGGCATTTTGGGATGTATAAGTAGGGGCATAGCGAGCAGATCGAGGGACGTGATCGTTCCCCTCTATTCGACATTGGTGAGGCCTCATCTGGAGTACTGTGTCCAGTTTTGGGCCCCACACTTCAAGAAGGATGTGGATAAATTGGAGAGAGTCCAGCGAAGGGCAACAAAAATGATTAGGGGACTGGAACACATGAGTTATGAGGAGAGGCTGAGGGAGCTGGGATTGTTTAGCCTGCAGAAGAGAAGAATGAGGGGGGATTTGATAGCTGCTTTCAACTACCTGAGAGGTAGTTCCAGAGAGGATGGTTCTAGGCTATTCTCAGTGGTGGAAGAGGACAGGACAAGGAGTAATGGTCTCAAGTTGCAGTGGGGGAGGTTTAGATTGGATATTAGGAAAAACTTTTTCACTAAGAGGGTGGTGAAACACTGGAATGCGTTACCTAGGGAGGTGGTAGAATCTCCTTCCTTAGAGGTTTTTAAGGTCAGGCTTGACAAAGCCCTGGCTGGGATGATTTAACTGGGAATTGGTCCTGCTTTGAGCAGGGGGTTGGACTAGATGACCTTCTGGGGTCCCTTCCAACCCTGATATTCTATGATTCTATGATTCTATGAATGCCTTGCTAAGTGCAAATTAGAAAAGAACACCACTTTGAGCTACAGCTTCTCTCTGGAATTCCAGATGCAGATGAGGGTCCAAAACAAACCCCTAAGTTGCAAACCAACTTGAAAAAGAGGGAGCTGATGCAGTCCTTGACATCTCCTTAATTCTTTAGCTAAATCACCTTAATTCACAATCCTGTTTCAATCGCACACCAAGAAAGTAGAGAGATTGTACTGGCAAGATCTGATATGACGCAGAAAGTCATCAACATATTGTTGGCATAGCCGTTACAAGCGTCTCACTTTCTCCCTCTATGGCCTCGTGAATATAGAGACCTATGTGAGCCCATATCAGAGCTCTGAGCTAAAAGGAGGAAATTCCCATCATCAGCTTCTAGAACCTCTCATCAGTAAAGAAATGGAGCCACCAAAGTGGGTTGTTTACCCATATACTGTATGGAATTAGAAAAGGAGTACTTGTGGCATCTTAGAGACTAATACATTTATTTGATCCGATGAAGTGAGCTGTAGCTCACGAAAGCTTATGCTCAAATAAGTTTGTTAGTTTCTCAGGTGCCACAAGTACTCCTTTTCTTTCTGCGGATACAGACTAACACGGCTGCTACTCTGAAATCTGTATGGAATTAGGCTCTTTTGGTGTGTGGCGTGTGGTTGTTGACATTTGTTACCATTTATGTTATGTGGGCTAGTAAATTTGTGCCTCTGCTGATAAGTTTTGGCAGTTCTGCAAGACCCAGCACTTACTGTGTTAAAATTATTCAAGTATTAATGTGTTCTGTTATGTGTACCTAGACTTTGGAACCAGAGGGCTAACAACAAGAGTAGTCTATACTGTAACTACAGTCACTGTCTTGTAAAGTGTAACCAAATCACCACCACCACAATATAAATGTCCAAATATGGTCTAGTTTCCTTGTTTCCACTGAGGTACCCAGAGAATTCTTCTTAGGTTTGTTCCTCCACTGGTGCCACCTCCATCTCCTGCTGTCTGCCTTTTGAGTTGTTTGTTGTTGTGATGGTGGGAAAGCTAAGCTGAGGCGATTGTCCTGAGAAGTTTCAATCCCTGCCGCGTATGGAGCTGTGTGATAATGAAATGCTCCTGTCAAGACTCTTAGTCCTATTTATAAGGAAGAGAGATTTTGGACTTTCTGTGACAATCCAGAAAACAGAGATATGGAGCATCTTTAAAAGGACAAGTCTCACTATGCGGATGTCTGCACGTAAACTGCATTGGAATATCAAGATCCCTTACAGCATCTGTGTTATATAGTACACAGCAAAATGGGGTCCTGGTCCATGAACGGTGCTCCTAGATACTATAGTAATACAAATAAACAAATTAACAATAATAATGTACCCCTCGGGCATTAAATACATATGATAAAGTTGCCCATTTGCTGTAAATGTTGTAATTATTTTTGTTAAATTTACATAGTCTATTATAAACTGAGATTTTAAAAACTCTAGAGTTTATCTTCAGTTGCGTAATTACACGTACATGGAATGATTGTTACTTAAAGCATTTTAATTTTGGCTGCCTGTGACCTAAACAAGTTTCTGAAAATAACAACTGTAAATGTTGGATTTCTCTATCATCACCTGATCAGCAATGAATCTTCCTGGTTACATATATACTTGTTTTTCTTGTGTGTGCGTGTGTGTGTGTGTTCGTGAGAGAGAGAACACTGAGAATTAACCAGGCAACTTGGCTGCACTTCTACTTTCCTTTAGGTGGTAAAACTATTCAAACATGGAGTTTTGGTGAAGAATATACAAAGGTGTGGGGTGGTTTGGTTTGGTTTTGAAAGAATGTCAAGGGTATAGATAATCAAATTGGGGGATTTAGTTGGAACTGTAGAGGAACTGACATACAGTGAAGCTCTGCATATGGTGAACCACACGTAGAATATAAAACCCTTATTTTTTCATCGCATTGCAAAGTGCAATTCTGCTTAGCCTGTGAAAATAGACTTCACTGTGGCCCACATTTAGTGCCTGGTTTAAGCACCCTGAGCAGATTCATGAATGCAGAAGGAATCCTCTCTACCTGAAGGCCACAGAGTTCCTCCATGGGTATTACTTCATCAGAGTACCTGGGTCATGACCCCCTAAATTCTTCATCTGTCTCCCTCTGGGTGCAAGAATGGACCTTTAGCCATGGCCTGATCATAGCTCATCTCACATTCCCTGTCATGTAGGGGGCTTTGCCAGAGCTGGGCTTCATGACACAGGGGTAGGGGGTGTCCATCCCTTGTGTGGCCCTCAAGCATCCAGAACGCCTTGTGTAGAATAACTGCACCAGTCCTTCTGTGAAGGAGAGGGCTGTATGTGTCCCTGTATGGTATGACAAGCTTCTCTTCCACATAGCATGATGAAGTAAGGGTATGTCTACACTTCAAGCTGAGGATGTAATTCCTGGGCTAGCTCTGATTGAGCTAGCACACTAAAAATAGAGTGTAGCAGTAGCAGCAAGAAGGCATAGCCACCCGAGTTGCCCATAGTTTTGGATGGCTACATACCCAGGGTGGCTAACCCCTTTTGCTGCTCACACTGCTGTGGCTACCCTCTATTTTTAGTGTGCTAGCTCAGTCAGAGCTAGTGTATGGCTCCTCAAGCTGGGAATTGCACCCCCTGCTCGAAGTCTTTACATACCCTAAAAGTACGTAATCAGGGTATACCGTAAGCTTTGTTGTACTTTGAATGGAATGAATGAGAAAATCCAGAACATCACTCACTTGAGTCTTTAAATCAGAGGATGTTTTATGGTCCTGTGATATACTAACAACATTTTTATTTCCCTGTCATAGATCCTGTTGTGTAACATTATTCAACATAATAAAAAGTGTTTGACATTACCCAGTCAAGCATCATGGACAATTGTTTTGGAAAGGCTTAGCAGCAGCTATTACTACCAGACATTACATCTATCACCTGTGGAGTTCTGCAGATGCTAGAATTCTCTGCTTAAACAAAGTAATACTTTTTGTAGGAAATGTTGATAATGAACTCTAGGACTCTAGGCTCCAAATGGAAATGTGTTATGATATTGTGTAGATCTTGTCTGTGGCTAGCCTCTGTAAGAGTATAGAAAGTCCCATGTTCACTTGCTAAAGAAAGCTTGTAATGCCTCTGGAATAATAGATCTTACCAGGTAATAACCAAACACTTCCCAGCTACCGAAGGTATTTTGGATGGTGCTAGGATTTCACGGTTCAGAAGTAAAAATGAAGGCCCCCAAATATTAAACAACATTAAGCTTTACTGCCAAGAATGAGTGTAATTTTGGGAGGGTAGAATTTAAAGGGTGTACTGCTGTATCCTGTGCTTATCACTCTTCACAGTGAATTACCATAAATAGTAGGTTTACTAGCATGTATCATGGCATTTGGTTTCTCCTTTCACTTTTTGGTCAAATTTGCAAAGTGGTTAAGAAAGAGAGACAGAATTTCCTCTTTTCAGAGTGGTAGCCATGTTAGTTTGTATCATCAGAAAGAACGAGGAGTACTTGTGGCACCTTAGAGACTAGCAAATGTATTTGAGCATAAGCTTTCGTGGGCTAATGTCCGCTTCATCAGATGCATGCAGTGGAAAATACAGTAGGAAGATAGATAAAGATAGAGAACATGAAAAAATGGGGGTTGCCATACCAACTCTTAATGAGACCAATCGATTAAAGCAGGAGAAGGAAAAACTTTTGTAGTGATAATCAGGATTGTCCATTTCCAACAGTTGACAAGTTGTGAGTAACAGTAGGGGAAAAAATAAGCATAGGGAAATAGTTTTACTTTGTGTAATGAGCCATCCACTCCCAGTCTTTATTCAAGTCTAATTTAATGGTGTCCAGTTTGCAGATTAATTCCAGTTCTGCTGTTTCTCATTGGAGTCTGTTTTTGAAGTTTTTTTTGTTGAATAATTGCGACTTTTAGGTCTGTAATTGAGTGTCCAGGGAGGTTGAAGTGTTCTCCGACTGCTTTTTGAATGTATAATTCTTGACGTCTGATTTGTGTACATTTATTCTTTTTTGTAGAGACTGTCCGGTTTGGCCAATATACATGGCAGAGGGGCATTGCTGGCACATGATGGCATATATCACATTGGTAGATGTGCAGGTGAACGAGCCTCTGATAGTGTGGCTGTCGTGATTAATTCCTATGATGGTGACCCTTGAATAGATATGTGGACACAGTTGGCAACAGGCTTTGTTGCAAGGATAGGTTCCTGGGTTAGTGTTTTTGTTGTGTGGTGTGTGGTTGCTGATGAGTATTTGCTTCAGGTTGTGGGGCTGTCTGCAAGTGAGGACTGGCCTGTCTCCCAAGATCTGTGAGAGTGAGGGATCATCCTTCAGGATAGGTTGTAGATCTTTGATGCGCTGGAGAGGTTTTAGTTGGGGGCTGAAGGTGACGGCTAGTTGTGTTCTGTTACTTTCTTTGTTGGGCCTGTCCTGTAGTAGGTGACTTCTGGATGCTCTTCTGGCTCTGTCAGTCTGTTTCTTCACTTCAGCAGGTGGGTATTGTAGTTGTAAGAATGCTTGATAGAGATCTTGTAGGTGTTTGTCTCTGTCTGAGGGGTTGGAGCAAATGCGGTTGTATCTTAGAGCGTGGCTGTAGACGATGGGTCATGTGGTGTGGTCTGGATGAAAGCTGGAGGCATGTAGGTAGGAATAGCGGTCAGTAGGTTTCCGGTATAGGTGATGTTTATGTGACCATCGCTTATTAGCACTGTAGTGTCCAGGAAGTGGATCTCTTGTGTGGACTGGTCCAGGCTGAGGTTGATGGTGGGATGGAAATTGTTGAAAGCATGGTGAATTCCTCAAGGGCTTCTTTTCCATGGGTCCAGATGATGAAGATGTGTAGCACAAGTAGAGTAGAGGCATTGGAGACAAGAGTTGAGGGAGCATTGTTCTAAGTCCACCATAAAAATGTTGGCATACTATGGGGCCATTCGGGTACCCATAGCAGTGCCGCTGACTTGAAGGTATACATTGTCCCCAAATGTGAAATAGTTATGAGTGAGGACAAAGTCACAAAGTTCAGCCACCAGGTTTGCCGTGACATTATCGGGGTTACTGTTCCTGACGGCTTGTAGTCCATCTTTGTGTGGAATGTTGGTGCAGAAGGGTTCTACATCCATAGTGGCCAGGATGGTGTTTTCTGGAAGATCACCAATGGATTGTAGTTTCCTCAGGAAGTCAGTGGTGTCTCGAAGATAGCTTGGAGTGCTGGTAACATAGGGCCTGTGGAGGGAGTCTACATAGCCAGACAATCCTGCTGTCAAGGTGCCAATGCCTGAGATGATGGGGCGTCCAGGATTTAATCTGGAGAGTTGCTTTCAATTAGAAGAATAGTTCTGCTTCTCTGACTGGGATCAACTAGGTGCTTGGATACTACGTTGATAAATGTCATACAAATGCCTAAAAATAATTAATCTGGGCCAGACCTTTGTCCCCCACTGCTTTTTCTGGCAATCCGCAGCTGGCAGAACTCTGATACACCACAGGCTAAACTGGCCACAGGATTGGGAAAGTGGATGCCTTCCCCCAACCCTCTGCCTCGTTCCTATGTTGGGCACATCTTGGCTAAAGTCAAAGATGTAGCCCTGTATCTTGAAATATTTTACTGTAACCTTTTTATTTTTTGTTAGAACAAGTTTTTTTCTTGAGTGAGTGCCTAAGGTACTTTTTCTAAAGGAGACAAAGGGCTGAACTCATTGGCCTGAAATTGCTAATCTAATAAATTAGATGTGTACTTGAAATGGAGTATAGTACCACTCTTCTCACCTGATTTGACTCTGGCATAGTTCAGACTTCCAAGTAGTAACTGCTCTAGTGCACACATGTAAATTTGCAGCAAGTTACATTGGAACACCAGTCTCTCAACCCTGGTTTCTTAACAGAAGCCATTACAGAACCGTGATATACTATAAAAATAATTCTATAAAACAGATTTAGCAGCACACCCAATATCCCCCACATCAGATGAAACTATGACTCCCCTGGGGGTGTGAGCTGGCACTGTGGAGAACAACAGTGCAATCTGCCTTTTCATTTATTGCCTCAATCATCAGGTCGCTAAACGATACTGTTCTTGCATAGTTATGTAGCAGTTGTTTGAGCTATACCTTGATTTCAGCCAGAGTTGGTTTTAGCTGAAAGGACAGTTTGTGCAAGCCACACAGGCATGTACAAACTATGCACCTAATTTATTTTACACTGTTGTTGTTGATTATTTGTATTACTGTAGAGCAGTGATCCCCAAACATTTGAGGGTTGGGGCCTCCCCCTTCCCTGTGTCTGCACCTCCTATCCCTCCCCCGGAGCCAGGAGCAGGGCTGCGGCTCAGGGGGTTGGGAGGGTGTGGACAGAGATAAGGCAGCCAACGCTGGGGCCACAGCTGGGGGTGGGTCTGGTGCCAGGCCTGGAGCCTCAGCCAGGGGCCGAGGCTGGAGGGGGGGCAGGGCTAGGACTGGAGCGGCAGCCAGCAGCCGGGCCCCTGGCCAGGGGCGGAACCGCACCAAGGGTGAGGCCAAGTCAGGCACGGGGCCAGGGGATGGGGGTGGGGCCGGAATAGAGCAGGGGATGGGGCGGAGCAGGGCTGGGTGGCCCTCCCTCCCTCTTTTCCTCCCCACATCCTTCCTCTCCCCTAAACGTTCCTCTGGGTCCCAGAGTTTGGGGACCCCTGCTGTAGATCTTAAAAGGCCTAGTTACGGGCCAGGATCCCATTGTGTGAGGTGCTGTATAAACACAGAGTATAAAGACAGTCCCTGCCCTCAGAGTTTACTATCTACCTGTAACATTGATGAGTACCACTCATGTTTTGCACTTTCCAGGTCTCATAGGTACAGTTTAAGTGCAATTATACTAGGATCTGTCTCTGTTACAGAATAGCTCTCCTTTCGTCTAACTCTATAAAGTGGACTTGACAATATCCAAGTCATCATTGGTGACACTCCATTAAAATCTTTGACACTTGTGTGTTTTATCCTACTGCTTTTTTTTTTCTTCCAATTTTCCTTAATAAATATTTGGCTGTTGACAAGTTAGAATGCATGTGGTTGTAATACCAAAATTCTCTGTCCACAGGAGAGAGAGAACAGAGTTTCTCAACGGTTCTGCTAGGCCTCCTTTTCTCAGAAGATGAGTGGGGCAGTCAGGTTTAGTTGTGCTGCAGAGAGCACACCAGTAGTATCACGTTTTTTTCTCATGAGTGTTCCTTGACAGCTGACTGAGTCAAGAGAAATATCAGAATTCAGGGAGCCTAGGTCACCTGTAATAGCTCAAAGAATAAAGGTATGTTGCAGTGTTCTTCGATGCACCATGTTCAAACAGACATTTGGAACTCAGATGGAGGTGAGATGCAGGTTGGAGGTAATGCTTTAGATCCCAGATAAGAAAGGCGCAGTAGAAATAGTAGAGGCAACTAACCAGGCTTTATTGATTTTTGCCTTCACTGCCATTAAGGAACTGCCAAAGGGCAGCTGAACAGGGTTGGAAACTGGAAGGTTTGTTAAAAGAGAAAAGGCAAAATGAGCGTACACTTTATGAAAGGGTGTTAAAGGAAAAGAAATGAACCTGTTTTCACCAGGTTGGAAAAACCAGAACTGCTGAATACATGCAAAGCTAGTATTGACAGATCCTCCTAGCAGTGAAAACTGTTTCTTTGTGTTGTAAAAATGTAGATTCCTACCCTGATTAGCATGAGGGAAGTGTGGACAGCAGAAAGAAAGCTGTGCTGTATTTTTGGCTCACAGTAAAGTATAATTGAAACAAACGATTAAGACTCTGGTGGCATTTGAACGAAAAAGACATTCTAAATTATGGCAGGATATATGCTACTTAAAAGATTTTCAGTTCAGAACTAGCTTTCAGCCAGTGTTGTCTGTCTTCATTTTGTTGTTGACAAAAAACCCTAAAATTGGCTAGCTAAATGATATCCAGTATGTTTTCTTTTCTTTCCTTGAACAGCTGCACTAGTATAGATATGAATACCGGGAAAGAGCTTGTTGCAGATATTTATGTAATATACAAAATGATTTTGTTTAAGGAGCTAAAGTGTATCCTAACAGTGAACTCTCTCGCTTGCCTTACTGTTAATTGAGAAATTCATCAACTGTTTCCTTCCCTTAATACCATGTGCTGTGGATATCATAGGCTGGGGGAGGCTGTGCCTCCCCAAACAGCCAGGTGTGACCCCGCCTGTGCTCAGTCCCCAGTCCCCCTCCTGCTTGGCGTGGCTCCAGTCCCCCTGTGGGATGGCCCCGGTTTGGGTCTTGCCACCCTCCCACCTGTCGCTCTGGGGCTGGAGGAGGGAGTTGGGGGCGCTCCAAGGCTGGGGGCACTAGTCTGGGGCAGAGTCCGGCAGCTGCAATGGAGGGGGCCCTCTGGGCTCCGGCAGGGGGCACGGAAAGGGTGGGGCCTCGGTGAGAAGGGGTGGGTCTGGGGACTAGCGTCCCACAGCTGGCGGTTCATGCACTGTCCATGATTAATACCTCTCTCCAAATGAGTAGCTAAGGGTGGACTCCCCTCTGCCCACACAAAGGCTAAGTATTCAGGCTCTGTGCTGGTGGAACACAGATTTGTTGGGGAGGTGAATTCTATCCCCGCCAACTCAGGGGAGCTACCCTCCCCTCATGTAGCTACGATTCCAGCTATTCAATATTTCAGAATTTCAATACCATTTGACCTTACCTCTAGTCGAAATTATGGTTCTCGCCATGATTTCTCACTTTGTTCATTGTAATGGTGGGGATTTCCTGATTTTGCTGATCTTCTCTTTTTTTTTTTGAAAAAATCAGCTTTTTATTACCATACTTCCTTCGTCCTTGCCATTTATGAATTCCAAATTTATTGTCTTTCCTCATGTGACTTGGATTTGAAATGTTCTTCCTTAGCTATTTGGATCTCATGATTTCCTTGGCTGCGTTGAATTCATACTTAAATCCATTTTATATTATATAGCTCTGGGGGGGCAATATGGCCAAATCTGCAGTACTTAATTTAGTTACTGCTAAGCTTCCTCGGTGAGGTTTTCACAACGAATTCAGGGTTTGGTACATAGTAGTTGTTTTTTCTGAAGCATATTTGCTGTTCTAAAATACCTAACTTGTTCAAAGACATTAGTTAATGACTATAAATAGCTTTGAGAATATAAAACAGAGTGCTTAATATTTATTTCTTATGTTACTTTAAAATATATTCGATATTAGACATCAATAGATCAATACAACATTTCCTGTGGCTATGGGTGCAATTCAGATCAGCATAGGGACTTCAGTGTCAGTGTGGACACAAATGAGGGAATAATCATTCCTTCATTCTTGCCATTTTTGATTTCCAAATTATTGTCTTTCCCCACGTGACTTGGATCTGAAATGTTCTTCCTTACCTATCTGGATTTCATGATTCCCTTGGTTGTTTTGAATCCATACTTAAAACCTTTTGTATTATATAAAAATATGGCCAAAAATCATTCAAAACATTAAAAATTAAACTGACAAAAATGAAAAATGACTTCCAAAAGCCACCAGTCAGCAAACACTTACTACCACACGATCTTTCCATCAAAGGCTGCATTTTTAAACTAGTGTTAAAATATGGTTGGACATTCTGTCTGAGTAATTCCTGTGGGATCAAGTTGGTCAGAAATAGAGTGTAAAATGTACTCAAATTGTACAACAGCAGAAGGAGTCTGGTGGTTGTTTATTGGGAGGGTCGATGAGGCCAGTTTGTTGACCCATCTAATTAGCTGACACTTAAATTCATTTGAGTTATCTACTGATTTAGAGAGATGTCATTTTATAAACAGTGTTGTGTGGTGGGTCAAGTAATCCACTTTTGAATTGGAGCCAACTGAACTCTGTTTTTAACTTAGCTGTCAAGGCATGATTCATACATAATGTCTCTTTAGAAGATTTATTCTCTTAATTTAAAAAAACGGTTAATGAATTTTAGTGCTGGTGAAAGGTTCCAGATTGATAGCTCTGGCACCTGAAGGCCTCTATCCATCACATCTTCCTTCACGTTGCCCTTTCAGAATATGTCAACGCTGACTCAAAAGGACCAGGTCCAGAAGTAGCATACTTTCCATAACCATTCAGTCTGCATTGTCTCTACTGAGACAGTCAGCAAGGGTGCTAATTGTGATGATGTGTTTTGTGATGTGGGTACAAGCAACCAGCTTAAGCCCATGAACTCATTTAAATAGAAGCCATCAAGCAGTGATATGTCTGTGTCACGACTGGCCTGTACTAGAATATTAAACTGGAACCTCATTGGGGGAGTCTCTATATCCCATCACCGTTTTCTGAGTTATCAAGCCTCCCATTAATATTCTAAAGAATCTAACTGTGTTTATAGCTTGCCAGTGGAATGGAACACTTCTGATCTAGACATGGACATGTGTAATACTCAGGAAATCTTTATCTCTTGAGTCACAGCAAATGTATTGTAGACATGGAAAGACCAGTGTGCTCACTGCATTTCTTTTCAATCTTTATCTAGGTACTTCCTTTCCCTAGCCAAGTGGTGTACAACAGAGTTGGAAAGTGTGGGAGTCGAACTGTGGTTTTGCTTTTGAGAATCTTGTCGGAGAGACATGGGTTCAACCTGGTTACATCAGACATTCATAACAAAACCAGACTGACCAAAAATGAACAAGTAAGTTGTTTACGCTCATTTAGATGTTCTGTGTGTGTTCCATTTTTAAGTTATGAAAGACAGGGATATATTGTTCAACTGACTTCTCTTAATATGTGGTAGATAAGGTAGTGTGGCTAAATCCCAATCACCATGTGGAAATGTATCTATAAATATGTATGTGATGGGTTGTTACCCCGGGGTGCAGTATAGGAGCTGTGGGAACCACTGCGCCCCTCTAAGACACACAGCTGGGTTGGGGACATAGCCAACCTCACCCAGGCCCTGTTATCACCCAGCGCCACAGCAGGTTGCACCACACACCCAAACTGGGTTACCTGAGAGCAGACTGACACCAGCCAATTTCTCAGCTCTCCAGGCATCCCCCACCCCCTTCTGGAGTATAAATGCAAAATTATACTGTCTTGCGCTGCACAGGGAATTGCACAGCGTAAGCTCATAGAGTTCCTCCCCTCCCTCAATGTGGGGAGGAAATACAACACTCCTGCTCCTTGAGCTAAGATTCCCAAGCACTTCACTCCAAACTTATTGGTTTAGATTTAAAACATAAAATAAGTTTATTAACTACAAAAAAGGTAGATTTTAAATGATAGCGAACAGATGAAAACAGATTACCTAGTAAAGAAACAAAAATGCAAATTAAGTTTAACATACTAGAAGGATAGGATTTGAATTAACAATCTCACCCTGATTGATGATACAAGCAGGTTTGTACTTGCTTTGCAGCTTTGGATCTCCACCCCAGTTCCAAGTCCTTTTCCTTAGGAGCTTCTCTCAGGTGTTGAGTTGTGGGAGAGTGAAGAACAACAGATGATGTCACTCCCTGCCTTATATAGCTTTAGCATATGGTGGGAACCCTTTGTTCCAAAACCAGTTCCCAGACCAGTTTGTGGAAAAATATAGACACCCAAAATGGAGTCCAGAGTCATGTGCCCTGGTCACATGCCCTTGCAGAGTCATAGCAGCCATTACTTACAGGCTGTCTGGAGCATTCTGAGGAAGGCTCACAGGTGGGGAATAAGCTTCTCCTAAGGTCTGTTGTTTTTCCTAATGGTCCATTACCTTGGATAGGCCCTTCACAGCCAGCTATCTAGACTGGAAGCCTCTTGCCTAGTGGGTGTCACACAGGTGTAACTACATTTGAAATACAGGTACATAGTAAATACAGGTACATAATAAGATAATAATAACTTTTCCAACGACACCTTGTACAAAATGCCTCATAATTACGCCATAATCATATCATCATCATATTACTATGACTAAGATGGGGTGTAGTGTCACAATGTATTACTGCAGATTCTTTGTCACTAAGTATTAATAAATATTATACCAAAACCTATGAGGTCAGATCTTTCCTCCAGTTTAATGTACATATGCAGCCTTCAACTGAGGAGAAAATGGAGAGATTAGAACTAGCAATTTCTGGACTAGTGTAGTTCCCACCATCACCGCCTTCCCCGATCTGTGCATAGAAGGCATCCTTTATGTGTGGCTCTCCTCGTTCCTGTGGTGAAGGGGGGACAAATGGGTAGCTGACCACGTCCATGGTTACAGTTGGTGCAATGTCCTTCCATAATGGAAACAATGATCCACCTATTTACTGATGTCCTCTGAGATGAAGTGAACCCCATCACCTGTCTTTACATGGAGACTGGGCCTTTTTTCCTGCAACATGGCACATTGGCAAAGGTGTCTTCACAGTCTGGTGAGCGTTTTTCTTTGATGACTCTGATCAGATCCTCAGAGGTGCCTAAATCCCATTGATTTCAATGAGAGGCACCTATACCGTTTTGAGGTTTGGGCCTCTAACACTAAAACTGCACAGAGCTGCTCCCAAAGTCAGTTCCATTGTAAGAACAGTGCTCACAGTTTGTTCCTTAATTCATAGTTCCTTGTGTCAAGAAAATGAGTAGTGGAAATTTATTATAAACAAGGTGGAAATCCAGAGGGTTTTTTCCCTTCCATTCAGTTTCTTAAATTAAATTTATAACTTTCACTTAGGAAGTTTTGGTTTTGTGACATACTTTTTAACCACTTCTTAAGTCCTTATACATCATCGCATCCGCTTGCAGGAGACAGCACAAGTTTTTAAACATTGTAAATGTCATGTTTCCCACCAGTATTCGAGGAAAATATCATTTTCTCTTCACACAGGGTTCAATAATTGTAAAAGAGTACTGTTCAGGCCCCTTAACATATGCTTCAGATTTTCCATGGAAGTCTTCCGTAAGTGGACATTTTACCTCATCCTTTTAAACAGGAAGCTTCTTCATTACTTCTGTGCTTTCTCTGAGCTCTTTGTTGCTTGTACCTTGTCCTTACATCCAGAATTTTTGTTTTATTTCCCGTAAACTAAAAATAAGTAATTAAAAATAAGTCATTAAAAACTAAAAATAAGTCATTCCGATTCTCTAGGTCTGTAAGTTAAGACAGGTCACCAAAAGATGATCCATATACTCCTGGCAGGCAGGGGAGAAGAGATGCTTACCTTACTCTGGCAGGTCACATGAAAACTAAGTAGGTGTGTGGCTCACAGTGAATACCTATTTACAGTCTAAGCAAAATGTGAATCCATAGGCCGGAGGAAGAAACAAAACAGCAGGAGTTATCCTATTTAGGGATAAGACAATGAACTTCTGAAACTATATCTGGGATGCAGATGAACCTCCACGTATTCCTTCATTCTGTGAGGATGAGCTGCCAGTGGACTTAATCTTATAAGAAGATGTCTCAGCCAAACTGTAAATGCTGAAGAAAGGACCTAGGGTAAGCAAGGGTATAGGGGAATGCCATGTTAGTTAAGCTTAGTCTCTAGAAAGCATGTCATGATTTTGTTATGTTGGTAACCATTTGTTTCCAATATTCTCACTCTCTATCACTTGACTGTCTGTTCTTTGATAATAAACTTATTCTTGTTTTCCCTGTATATGTAAGTGCTGTGTGTTAAGTAGAGTGGTGATGTGGAGTTGACTTTTGCAAGCTGGTGTGTACCATTCTTGTGGGAGTAACAAATATGAGAGTTCTGAGGGTGCTCAGTGGAACTGGCTGGGCACTCCAGAGGGAGGCTCAGAGGACTCAGGGGTTGGTGTATCTATTGCTGACCTGTATAGCGAGCATGAGGCCTGCAGAAGCCTGGAAATTAGTGCTGGTGTTCCCTGTGGCCTGTGGAGTCAGGGACCTGAACCCCAGCGGGCACAGACAAGACTTTCTCATCCTAGGGGCAAGTGTTGGTGAGGTGCCTGGGTACCCCAAGAAGGGTCATACTGACTGTTCGGACCTTCTAATTTAAATTGTATTACAAGAGCTACATATGATATTAGTAATCATTAATATCATGTGTGGTTCTTGTAATACTAATGATATCCTAATTAACCTTTCTTTACATCAGTAGGTGGCCCTATGCCTAGACTAATCGCTTTTTTAGCCCTTTTGGACTCTGATTCAAGACTCTACTTGTGTATAGATTTACTATTGCAGGTGTCCAATGAGAGCAGTTTTCCCTGACTATTAAATTTACATAATTCTCCCTCCCCTATTTTTGGATAGTCAGCTTTTTATGTACTTGAACTATAAAATACTAATAAAAGGTCAGTTTATTTAAAAAAATAACAGCTTATAAAAGACAACCTGCCATGGAAAAATGTTCAGAACAGTATGGACACTTAGGAAGTTTTTGAAGGAATTCTCAATACCTTAGAGATGAAAATGAAGACTGATTCACATTCCTGTGATGATGAAGCAGACGTGAATTTTCTACCAAAAGGAAGTATGAAGTACAGTGCAGATGAAAGTGATAAATGATGTCTCGAGATACCTGTATCTACTTGACCTTGCATGCTTTTTGTAAAGACTGAAATTAAGACAGTAAGAAGGTAAAATGTTCTGAGAGAGAGAGAGAGAGAGACAGCAAGAGAAAAAGAAAGCGTGTCTTTCTGTGTTTCCATTAGTATTAGTGAAGATTGTAAACTGACACCACTGTGCCGTTGGAAAGTCATGCCAGCCTCAGTGTTTTTACATTTTGAACTTGAATTCACTTCTGATGAAATACAGCAGTTTTAAAAACCACTTGGACAGCAAACAAATTCTTCAGGCAGGGTTATCTACTGATTTTGTTTATCATGGAACAAAACATGCTTTTTAGAAATAAAAAACAAAAGGCAATTGCTCTGAGCAAGGAAGCTAATAAGTGCTGATAGTACATCTTGATTTTCCTCTGTCTTCAAGTCCAAATTATTTTAGTTTTTGATCAATGATATGGCTGGATGCCATCCACCACATTTATATATACCCTTTAAAGGGTATAAAGGGGCCCCATCCAGTTTTCTTGTGAGCATTTCACTATGCCACCTGGTGGATTTTTGCTGTAAACGCAACAGCAGGCTGCATTCAAGCACTGATTATGCTGATCCATCCTGACTTGATGGGTTTTCTCACAGCATGACTGAAGATCTTCTTGTGATGAGGATGGTAACTTGAGACTTCCCTGTAAGGAGGAGGAAGTGTCTCCTTTGACTTTTACCCTTCATTCTGATGTTCTTGCTTTGGCTGGTTTAAGATAAACCTTCCTTTAAAAATAGTTTGAGACTTCCAGGGCTGCTGTTTGCATATGCATCTGGATCTGGGCCTGAATAGTTGACAGTTCTGTTTAAAATTCAGTGCAAAAAACTGTTACAGCAACATTAAAGTTGAGAACCTATCCAATAAATCATGTTAATAAACATTGTTTTTATTTAGGTCCTGATTTGCTCATTGGGTTGAGGAGCTAGTCAGGTCCTAGACTAAAACTCTGTTCTCTGGACTCAATCGCTGCTCCCTCGTAGATTTGTAGATTCAGGTTTTTCTGTACACACAGATCATAAATTGTGTTATAACAGATACATCACTAACAGTGGCAGAGAACTTGTGCTAGCACAGTTGTTCTTTTAGAGTAGATAGGTAATTGTGGCTGGCTTGCTTTTGTTTGCTAATTCCCCAGATATCTATGAGTAGTTTTTGCCTTATGTATTTTTTTCTTAGGTACAATTTATTGTACATACCAGTAGGTACTCACTTTTGGCCAGCAACCAAGCTTGAGCATTGGTGTGCTGCCAAGGCCCGAATTAGTTGGAGACATCCTGGGGTCTGATGTCACTTCCTGCCACTCCCCATTCCTTCCCTCTGCCTCTACACTTACTCTCTCCCTCCACTCCTGTGTTTGAATGGAGTAAGTTAAGAGTGAGCTGGAACCTAGTTTGATAGTATACCCATTTAGTGTAATCTAGTGCATTTCAAAGGGAAATTATTTGCTCTTCAGAACTATCTCCATTATCTAGGCTAAAAGTAATCCCTGAGAGGAGATATCATGGCAGTATCCAGAGAGAGGACATGAATCCTTCTAGAGACAGTAGAACCCTCCCTCAGGTCCCTTATCATAATGAACACACTCCCTTAATTCTTCCACTTTCTCCAGTCTGCCCTTTGATGTATTTGTCCCATTTAAGAATCTATATGTTCTACTGGTCCTCTCCTTCCTTCTGTGTCCTCCATCTGTGTCCTTCTAGACTTTTTCCTCTCATTTCTCAGTTTCTCACTCCTTTCTGTTTCCCTCCTACCTGTTGCTGGCCTGGGAAGGATCTCAGTGATGGCTTGCACTTGTATCTACTCCATCTCTTTCCATTTTCTTCACAAAGTCTGTCCTTCTTTCCCTCTCCCACTTTCATTTCCTCCTCAGTGTCTCCTTCCTCTTCCCCATTCAACATCACCTTCTCTCTTGTCTCTCCTCCCATGCTAAGACAGGCCTACAGATCTTACTCAGAGTGAGGATTGGAGTGAGGCCCATGGAAAACGTAGCCACAGGCATCATGGGGCCGTATGAGTTCCAAAACATCACACACACTTATGCTTCTTTCCTCTAACAGTTTTTCTCTTAGACTCCTTTGTAATTTTCCCTGCTATGTCCTTCTCATTTATTGAAATCTGTTTCTGTTGGGCCCTACTTTCCCTTTCTTGCTGTCTTTTACCACACTTGCTTGTTCATATACAACTATAGGCTTATCTTCATCTGCTGATGAGTCCATTGGCGCTTAAGCCTCTAAATATGAATATGCTTTAAGTCAAAACAGAATCCTATTCCTGTTTTCAGGTGTGAGTGGATATTATTGTAGCTCAAGAAATTGAGATTGACCTGAATTAGCTCCTGCTAAAAGACACATTGCAGTCAGGTGCTGTGCAAATAGCAGCATGTGACTCTCCAAATCCACTTTATTGCTGACCTACAGCGCTCTTTTATTCCATTCCTGAGACTTACATGAGCCTGGCTGGCATTTAGGTCAAGTGATGTCTAGTTTTGTTGAGGTGGAAAAATGTTGGTCAAGTTGTTGTTACCAAATTTGTGCTTGTAAGAAAGAGATACACCTGTATTAATATATGGTATCGGGCATGCAACCATCCTCACCACAGTTGTATAATATATTTTAAAGAGAGAGTTGCATGCATAATTAATGTATTTCATCAAATACTCTGTAAGCACCAGGATGATATGATGAAGTGAATATTTATCAATAGTGAATGACTTCCAGTGTGCCACTCTTTCATGCAGGTGAAATAATACAGTTAAAATTCCAATATTATCATTAAAAACTTAATATAGTTCTGGCTGTTTCATTTCTCCTGTAATTTAATTATTATTTTTTTTAATGTGGTACCTGAGATCTAACCATTGCAACCTCTTTTCCGTTTCTTTCTCAAAGCTAGGTAAGTCTCTGAATGTGATGATGCTTATGTCATGATATTATGATGATCTTCCACAGATACAACCACCACCCTTCTAGCAGATGTATCATGCTGACATTTGGTTGATGGAGATGGTAACTCTTGTTGGAAAATGTCGGTGTTCTGCTCTTTCAAAAATGACCCAGTCAAGCTCTCTGCATTATTTTGCCTGGCTTCTTCACCACACTTTACTAGACTCTGAACACTGTACTGGGGGAGCTGCACAGAAATCTGTTTATATTTGGGTCAGGGAATCCAGAGGCTACTAACAATGATTACACTAAACAGCTGCAATGTACCTCTAGCTTGTGGTTTATTAGGGAAAAAATGAATAAAATGTTTAGTCAAGTGAGTCATTGTATTTTCACATGACTCATCAGGATTGCCTCCAGGATTAATTACCTGCTTATTATTAGAGCTATTTGATACCCTTTAAGAATTCATTGGTAGGAGATTAGGATATTAGCGAGCACTTCCCCCTCTCCTTCTTTTCCTTAGCATCTCTCCTCCTTTCTTATCTTTCTCCCTTTCAGCCCTCTCTTTTTTCTCTCCCTTCCATAGGGTTTATAATCTCCGTAGACTGCAGCCAATAAAGGTAGACTTGGTCGCTCACATGGTGGAGCAAGAATGACAGTCCATCAGTAGAGGGCCATGCTTAACAAGATAGATGAGACAACCCTAGGGCTGCATCATTGCTTCTCATACTTATATGGGGGAACATCAGTTGTTGAGGGCAGGGAGAAAGAGCATGTATGTATATCTGAAATTGTAAACATCCAATTGCTCTTTTATTCTAACTCCTAGGTGTAATGTATAAGGATTGGCATGACACTTGGGATGCAGTTGCGATAGACATCTTAGAAAAACCTAAAATAGAAAATGAAAAATATAATGGATAAGAAGCAATAGACTGTGATCTATAAATTAAATCCAGAGACAAAGGACCACCAGATCAAAATGGGGATCAGTTAGTAAAAGTGGGTTTTAGATTTTCCACAGTAAGGTATTCTCCTCCAGCCTAGCATACTTCTGTGTAGGTGTGTCATTCCAAAATTCTCATCCCAGAGCAAGAGAAGGAAAGATGCATGCCCCTTTCTCCCTTGCTGTTTTCAGAAGGTGGGTGGTCAAGTTGCTTTATGGAAAAATACAATAGATTTGCATTTTCCTGTAAATTCTTTCTATAGGATTTTCAAACTGTCCTATATAACTTAACAAAGAATGATGTCCCTTTTATAGAGTTTAATGTATCTATGGTCAAGAGACCATTTTCAATTAAACTCTGTTGGTTTTTATCATGATTACTCATTAGAACTCTATTGGTTTCAAATCTGTTAAATGATAGGCTTGATGCCAAATTTGTCTGTTTTTGCAAGTGGCGAGTAAGATGCCATACAGTTTTAAGGAAAAAAAATCTTCATAACATTGAGGGAAACCATCTTCTAAATTCGTGACCTCAATTTTGATTTTACTTGTGCTTAGAATTTATACAAGTTAGAGCAGAACTTTAGAGTAATTCTTTGTATTGCTATTTTTCATTATGGATTGTTCCTACGTTGTGTATTAGTTTCCACTACCCAGTTTGTAAAATTACCAGTATAATTATTGTGCTCTTCAAATGCAGTCATGTTCAGTATCTTTTATTCTCTAATACAGCCTTGTAGCTTTTGATGTTGTCAATTAGAAAATCAAAGGAGAGCAGAAGTCAAGAAATCAGAGTAACAAGATTGCTTGGAATTTTTTGCATATATTCATTTAACATGTTCAGGTCCTTGACATTTTCCAGAACACTGCAAAAACTAGATGTCTGCACACATGAGAATTTATTAATATAAGCTGAGTATTATAATATATATATATATACACACACACACACACACTCAGTTTTTCACGTCCGCTGTTTTACATGAAAAAAGTTTTAATTATCCTTAATAATGCAAAATTAAATCTAAAAGCTTTTGCTAAAATGTCTTGAAAGCAGTAGGCCAAAAGACCATTATTTGAAAAGAGATTTATGTCAAATGTAGAATTATATTCACATTTTAAATATGTTATACAAAAGAAGTAATGGGAAATGTCTGCTTCAATATTTGAGCAGACATCCACCCATTCAGTAATCTGGTGATGATAGGAACTGTAAAAACAGTATGTAAAAACATTATGTAAAAACAGTAATAATCTCAATCCACTTTTTCTGATTTCAGATTTCAAGCAGTTCACATTTTGGAATTGTAGTTAGTAGTTTAGATCCATTTTGAAAATAAAGGCCACTTTCAAAAGTCAGATCCAGATTTGGGTAGGTTTAGAATTAGGATTTTAGTTTGTGCCTTTGTCGAAAGTAGAAATTAACTTTTGGAAATGTTTAAACTCATGGCCTAGCACGCTGATGCCTAATATACAATGGTGACATTGGTGCTACTGTCATGATGCTCTGCCATCTGTCCCTTTTTACGTGGGGGATAAGCACGAGCGTTGCAGTCCTAGCCTGACTTTTTTGTGAATAGGTCTCAACTACTAAATGATTAGATAGTGTCTGAGTGTTGCCATTTCTGTCCAAAAACGCAACTTGGCTTAATTTGGTCATTTTGATTTAGTTGTAATTCTTGTTTAATTTTTTTTAGACGGAATTGATTAAAAACATAAGCACTGCTGAGCAGCCCTATTTATTCACCAGACACGTTCATTTCCTCAACTTTTCAAGGTAAGGCACTTTCCCAATTACAGGGTTTTCTTGTTTCTTTTTATTGCAGTTAATAGAAATAACTTTTCTCTTCGATTTCAAACAAATGTATGTCATTGCTGTGAGAAAAATCTCTTTTGATGCTGGAAGCTACACAAATACGGTCAAAGGGTAAGACTTTCGCTACATAATATTCATACAGTTTGTTTTAATCCGCCTGCATGCCACTGCATGCTTTTAACTACAAGAGGTAATTTTCGTTAATGACATTTCTAGCTTAAAAAAAAATTATGTACTGCATCATGTATTAATGAAATTCCCGCCACATATTCAGTTGATTTTGCCTCCTTGAAGGTAGCTCTATTGTAAAATATTAATAAACTTCTGCCTTTAAAATGTGATGGGACAGGAGGTTCTATGAATTGGCATGGTTATGTACACCTGTTGTGTGTCTGCTAATAGGCTAAATTCAGACTTCCACTGAATTTAGTAAAAAGGACGAGGAGTACCTGTGGCACCTTAGAGACTAACACATTTATTTGAGCATAAGCTTTCGTGGACTAAAACCCACTTCATCAAATGCATGCAGTGGAAAATACAGTTGGAAGATATATATATATATATATATGTGTGTGTGTGTGTGTATCAATACATATACACACACACACAGAGAACATGAAAAAATGGGTGTTGACATACCCACTATAACAAAAGCAATCAGTTAAGGTGAACTGTTATCAGCAGGAGGAAAAAAAAAAAACCTTTTGTAGTGATAATTAGGATGGCTCATTTCCAACAGTTGACAAGGTGTGAGTAACAGTAGGGGGAAAAATAAGCATGGGGAAATAGTTTTACTTTGTGTAATGAGCCATCCACTCCCAGTCTTTATTCAAGTCTAATTTAATGGTGTCTAGTTTGCAAATTAATTCCAATTCAGCAAGTTTCTCACTAGAGTTTGTTTTTGAAGTTTTTTTGTGGAATAATTGCGACTTTTAGGTCTGTAATTGAGTGTCCAGGGAGGTTGAAGTGTTCTCCGACTGCTTTTTGAATGTTATAATTCTTGTCTGATTTGTGTCCATTTATTCTTTTATGTAGAGGCTGTCCAGTTTGGCCAATGTACATGGCAGAGGGGCATTGCTGGCACATGATGACATATATCACATTGGTAGATGTGCAGGTGAACGAGCCTCTGATAGCGTGGCTGATGTGATTAGGTCCTATGATGGTGTCCCCTGAATAGATATGTGGACACAGTTGGTAATGGGCTTTGTTGCAAGAGTAGGTTCCTGGGTTAGTGTTTTTGTTGTGTGGTGTGTGGTTGCCGGTGAGTATTTGCTTCAGGTTGGGGGGCTGTCTGTAAGCAAGGACTGGCCTGTCTCCCAAGATCTGTAAGAGTGAGGGATCATCCTTCAGGATAGGTTGTAGATCCTTGATGGTGAGCTGGAGAGGTTTTAGTTGGGGGCTGAAGGTGACGGCAAGTGGCGTTCTGTTACTTTCTTTGTTGGACCTGTCCTGTAGTAGGTGACTTCTGGGTGCTCTTCTGGCTCTGTCAATCTGGTTCTGTCAATTTCTTCACTTCAGCAGGTGGGTATTGTAGTTGTAAGAACATTTGATAGAGATCTTGTAGGTGTTTGTCTCTGTCTGAGGGGTTGGAGCAAATGCGGTTGTATCTTAGAGCTTGGCTGTAGACAGTGGATCGTGTGGTGTGGTCTGGATGAAAGCTGGAGGCATGTAGGTAAGTAAAGTGGTCAGTAGGCTTCCGGTATAGGGTGGTGTTTGTGACCATTGCTTATTAGCACTGTAGTGTCCAGGAAGTGGATCTCTTGTGTGGACTGGTCCAGGCTGAGGTTGATGATGGGATGGAAATTGTTGAAAGCATGGTGGAATTCCTCAAGGGCTTCTTTTCCCTGGGTCCAGATGATGAAGATGTCATCAGTGTAGCACAAGTAGAGTAGGGACGTTAGGAGATGAGAGTTGAGGAAGCGTTGTTCTAAGTCAGCCATAAAAATATTGGCATACTGTGGGGCCATTCGGGTACCCATAGCAGTGCCGCTGACTTGAAGGTATACATTGTCCTCACTCATAACTATTTCACATTTGGGGACAAAGTCACAAAGTTCAGCCACCAGGTTTGCCGTGACATTATCGGGGATACGGTTCCTGACGGCTTGTAGTCCATCTTTGCGTGGAATGTTGGTGTAGAGGGCATCTATGTCCATAGTGGCCAGGATGGTGTTTTCTGGAAGATCACCAATGGATTGTAGTTTCCTCAGGAAGTCAGTGGTGTCTCGAAGATAGCTTGGAGTGCTGGTAGCATAGGGCCTGTGGAGGGAGTCTACATAGCCAGACAATCCTGCTGTCAGGGTGCCAATGCCTGAGTTGATGGGGCGTCCAGGATTTCCAGGTTTATGGATCTTGGGTAGCAGATAGAATACCCCTGGTCAGGGTTCTAGGGGTGTGTCTGTGCAGATTTGTTCTTGTGCTTTTTCAGGGAGTTTCTTGAGCAGATTGTGTAGTTTCTTTTGGTAACCCTCAGCGGGATAAGGCTTGTAGAATGTGGTATTAAAGAGCTGCCTAGTAGCCTCTCATTTATATTTTGACCTGTTCATGATGACGACAGCACCTCCTTTGTCAGCCTTTTTGATTATGATGTCAGAGTTGTTTCTGAGGCTGTGGATGGGATTGTGTTCTGCACGACTGAGGTTATGGGGCAAGTGATGCTGCTTTTCCACAATTTCAGCCTGTGTACGTCGGCAGAAGCACTCTATGTAGAAGGCAGGTTTTATACCAGGGTGAATTTGACCTAATGGTTGTACATTTATATATTGGTAAAATTGTCTTTCATCCCAAAGGATACCAAAATGTGTTACAAATCCTACTGAAGGAATTAAATCATCGAATGGAGTGCGGCCCCTTCTAGCATAAAATGCAGTAGCTATTAAAAGTGCAGTTTATAGGAGAGAAAGTGAAGAATACCCAACTTGGATGAAACTAGTGGGGAATTTTAGGAAGACAGAATTTGACCAGGGCACAGAGGCTAACACTGCTTCTCTTTAATGGTCACATGTTAAACATTTCATTGGGAAAGTGGTGCCTCAACTAGCACAATGTCCCCAACACCACTTGGGGCTGTTGATTTAGTACCAATTTAGTACCAGTACCACTTCCTGCAGCACCCTGGATTTTTAGAGATCTTTTTGCAATTGCTTCCCCAGATTCCCAGTTGTTTTATTTATTTGTAATTTTTTTATTAATTTTTCCAGTACAACAAATATACCAAAATACCAGATTCATCATAATACACAAAGTGAATAAAGAGGATTAGGATAAAGGGAGGGAAAGAGAAGTGACATAGCTATCTTCAGGATCTGCATAAATCATCGACCTCTAAAAAGTCAGCTGAAATTGCTTTGATTTTTTTTGGCATTCCCTTTCTGCAGAATGCCAGTCATTTATTAGCTGCGAGGTCAGCCATATCACCAAGCCAGGCATCCATATTTGGTGGGGATCAATTTTTTTCTTTTTTGCAGGATTAATATTTTAACAACCAAAGCTGCATGTAGGAGCAACCCTGCCTTCTTACCATGTAATCTTCAGGAATATAGCCAAGAACGAAACTAGGGCTCCAAATTAGCATCCAGTATCAAATTGGTTCTTTGAGCTACCTGAGACCAGAAATTCTTGATACAGGGGCACTCTCAAAACATATGAGCTAATGTAACCTAAAGAAGTTACATTTCCAAGAGCAGTCAGCATTTATGAGGCCCATTACCATTAGCCTATGTAGGGACTGGTATTTTCAAAAAAATGTCTTTTGGTGTATTGCATTGGGTCAGAGATAGTTGTGTATCCAAATTTCTATTCCAAGCAATTCTCAAATTATCAATCTTTGGCACAGTTTTTTGGCCAGAAAATAATGAAAAGGTACAGCTGAGTAAATGCAGCAAGTTTCCTCCAAAATAATAAATTCTGCAGTTCCTAATCTGGTCCATATACATCAGTAAATAAATGCTCTAACTGGAAATATTTCTGTGCTCTGGAGCAGGGCAAGCCAAATTGTTGCTGAAGATATACAAATGGTTTACATTTATCATTGCCAATTAGCTGCCACACCCGTCATCATTCCTCTGTTCATCCAATCCCTCCACATCAAGGTTTGCTATCAATTTTAAGGCTAGGATTGATCAATAGGATTGCCTCTACATGGAAGAATGGATGAAAGCAGAACTTTCTAGCCAAGCTTGCCTTACAGCCATTATTGTGGGAGCTCTGGAGCCATTTCATCTATAATAATTTTGATCCTACGATGCCTGAAAGGAGGAGAGGTCATACCAATTCTTGTTTAATCTGAACCCAAGGTGGAGTCTGTGTGGTCATATCTAATAGCCACAAAGATGCTTGGCTGAACAAAAAGGAGATACGAAAATTTTCCACATCGAAAAAATAAAATCCTCACAGAGAAAGGGGAAGCTGTAATTTGTTAGAGCCAGTCTAGATTTCTTACCTGCACTTCAAAGGAACGTTCTTAAAATAAGTTTGAGGAATAGAAATAGGGAGACCTCTTAGGACATACAAAATTCTGGAAAGGACATTAGTTTTCAGTATATTAATTTTACTCCAAAAACAGGGTTAACGAACTCCAGTTCCCCAAATCATTACCCACTTGGGCAATAATTGGTTCTATACTTAGCTTAGGGGTGTCCTAAATATTTTTGGGAATCAGTATTTCTGATTATTTCATATAAGAAGATGGCTATTCAATTCCCAATTTGAGAAAAGGCCTTTGTGGGCATACTTGTTGTTGTTGCCTGAGAATTCTGATTTACCCTTATTAATTTTATATGCTGAGAAGAGTCTGAATTTATTCAGTGGTTAGAACAGTGGTGGGCAACCTGCGGCCCATGGGCCGCATGTGGTCTGTCGAGGTAATCCGCTGGCGGGCCACCAGACAGTTGGTTTACATTTGCACGGCCGCCCGCAACTCCCAGCGGCCGTGGTTCTCTGTTTCTAGCCAATGGGAGCTGCGGGAAGCAGCAGCCAGCATGTCCCTGCAGCCCCCACCGCTTTCCACAGCTCCCATTGGCCAGGAACGGCGAACTGCAGCCACTGGGAGCTGCAGGCAGTTGTGCAAATGTAAACAAACTATCTCTCAGCCCCCCAAGCAGATTACACTGATGGGCCACAGGTTGCCCACCACTGGGTTAGAGGGTAGGAATGGTAACTTTGGGCTTAGATACAAATACAAGAGCGTCATTTTGTGCTCTGTTTGACCCCCCCGAAACCATAAATATGTTGATTTGTTTGGATAGCAATGGCTAAAGGTTCTAGAGCTAAATCAAATAGAAGAGGAGAAATGGGACAGACCTGTCTTATACCTCTCTGTAATAGAAACAGGGTGGAAATAATACTATTCATAACTACCCTGGAAGTAGGGTTAGAGCAGGGGTGGCAAATTTTTTGGCCTGAGGACCACAACTGAGTATGGAAATTGTATGGCAGGCCATGACTGCTCATGAAATTGGGGGTGGAGTGCGGGGTGGGTGAGGGCTCTGGCTGGGAATGAGGGGTTGGGGGTGCAGGAGGGTGCTCCAGGCTGGGACTGAGGTGTTCAGAGGGAGGGAGGGGATCGGGGCTGGGGCAGCGGGTTGGGGTGCAGGAGGGCTTCAGGCTCTGGGCGGTGCTTACCTCAAGGAGCTCCAAGAAGCAGCGGCATGTCCCCGCTCCGGCCTCTACACGGGGGCGCAGCCAGGCGGCTCTGCGCGCCACTCTGTCCGCAGGTGCCATCCCTGCAGCTCTCGTGGGCCACGGCTCCCAGCCAATGGGTGCTGTGGGGGCAGCGTGCAGTGCCCCTTGGCTGCTGCTACGCATAGGAGCCAGAGGGGGTGACATGCCACTCCTTCTGGGAGCCATGTGGAGCGGGGCAAGCACCGGACCCCACTCCCCGGCAAGAGGTTGAGGGCTGGATTAAAACATCTGGAGGGCCGGATGAGGCCCCCAGGCCGTAGTTTGCCCACCCCTGGGTTAGAGTATAAAAGCTTAATCTGAGCAGTAAATTGTATACCAATCCAAATTTTTCTAATATTTAAAAAAAATAATACCAGGCTATGCAGTCAAAGACTTTTTTGGCATATAAAGAAATGACAGCTAAGGGTTCTTTAGAATCTCTCAACGCAGCAATAATATCAATCAGTTGATGCAAATTATCTGAGCCACATCTATTACGAAGGAAGCCTACCTGATTTATGTGTACAGTAGAACCTCAAAGTTACAAACTCCAGCGTTAGAAACTGACTGGTCAACCGCACACCTTGCTTGGAACTGGAAGTACACAATCAGGCAGCAGCAGAGACCAAACCGCCCCCCACCCCCCCACACAAAAATGTAAGTACAGTACTGTGTTAAACATAAATTACTACAAAAATAAAAGGAAAGTTTTTTAAAAAAACATTTGACAAGGTAAGGAAACAATTTAAATGAAACAATGTAATAAGAAAAGCGAAAAAGGAGTTTGGAGAACAGCTAGCCAAAAACGCAAAAGGTAATAACAAAATGTTTTTTAAGTACATCAGAAGCAGGAAGCCTGCTAAACAACCAGTGGGGCCCCTGGACAATCGAGATACAAAAGGAGCACTTAAAGATGACAAAGTCATCGTGGAGAAACTAAATTAATTCTTTGCTTCAGTCTTCACGGCTGAGGATGTTAGGGAGATTCCCAAACCTGAGCCGTCTTTTGTAGGTAACAAATCTGAGGAATTGTCACAGATTGAAGTGACACTAGAGGAGGTTTTGGAATTAATTGATATACTTAACAGTAACAAGTCACTGGGACCAGATGGCATTCACCCAGGAGTTCTGAAAGAATTCAAATGTGAAATTGCGGAACTCTTAACTATGATTTGTAACCTGTCCTTTAAATCAGCTACTGTACCCAGTGACTGGAAGATAGCTAATGTAACGCCAATGTTTAAGAAGGGTGATCCTGGCAATTACAGACCGGTAAGCCTAACGTCAGTACCGGGCAAATTAGTTGAAACAATAGTAAAGAATAAAATTGTCAGACACATAGAAGAACATAAATTGTTGGGCAAAAGTCAACATGGTTTCTGTAAAGGGAGATCATGTCTTACTAATCTATTAGAGTTCTTTGAGGGGGTCAGCAAACACATGGACAAGGGTGATCCAGTGGACATAGTCTACTTAGATTTCCAGAAAGCCTTTGACAGGGTCCCTGACCAAAGGCTCTTATGTAAATTAAGTTGTGATGGGATAAGAGGGAAGATTCTTGCATGGATTGAGAACTGGTTAAAAGATAGGGAACAAAGGGTAGGAATAAATGGTAAATTTTCAGAATGGAGAGGGGTAACTAGTGGTGTTCCCGAAGGGTCAGTCCTAGGACCAATCCTATTCAACCTATTCATAAATGATCTGGAGAAAGGGGTAAACAGTGAGGTGGCAAAGTTTGCAGATGATACTAAACTGCTCAAGATAGTTAAGACCGAACAGGCTGTGAAGAACTTCAAAAAGATCTCACAAAACTAAGTGATTGGGCAACAAAATGGCAAAGGAAATTTAATGTGCATAAAAGTAATGTAATGCATATTGGAAAAAATAACCCCAATTATATATACAATATGATGGGGGCTAATTTAGCAACAACTAATCAGGAGAAAGATCTTGGAGTCATCGTGGATAGTTCTCTGAAGACGTCCACGCGGTATGTAGCGGCAGTCAAAAAAGCAAACAGGATGTTAGGAATCATTAAAAAAGGGATAGAGAATAAGACGAAGAATATCTTATTGCCCTTATATAAATCCATAGTACGCCCACATCTTGAATACTGCGTACAGATGCGGTCCCCTCATCTCAAAAAAGATATACTGGCATTAGAAAAAGTTCAGAGAAGGGCAACTAAAATGATTAGGAGTTTGGAACGGGTCCCATATGAGGAGAGATTAAAGAGGCTAGGACTTTTCAGCTGGGAAAAGAGGAGACTAAGGGGGAATATGATAGAGGGATATAAAATCATGAGTGATGTGGAGAAAGTGAACAAGGAAAAGTTATTTACTTGTTCCCATAATATAAGAAGTAGGGGCCACCAAATGAAATTAATGGGTAGCAGGTTTAAAACAAATAAAAGGAAGTTCTTCATTCAGGGCACAGTCAACCTGTGGAACTCCTTGCCTGAGGAGGTTGTGAAGTCTAGGACTATAACAGGGTTTAAAAGTGAACTGGATAAATTCATGGAAGTTAAAAAGTTCTAGCCTTCCCCGTGGCTTTTTTGGTCAGGTGCCCACTCCCTTCCTTAGTGGCCATTAGCCAGGATGGGTAAGGAATGGTGTCTCTAGCCTCTGTTTGTCAGGAGAGAGATCACTAGATCATTAACTGTTAGGTTCACTCCCTCTGGGGCACCTGGCATTAGCCACTGTAGGTAGACAGGATACTGGGCTGGATGGACCTTTGATCTGACCCAGTGTGCCATTCTTATGTTCTTAAGCACAGAAATGAAGATGGTTAAAAGCAGCATTTTTCTTCTGCATAGTAAAGTTTCAAAGCTGTTGTGATAAATGAAGGGGGGCGGGGTAGCTCCCTTTTATGGTTACCTAGCCAGCCAGTTAGCTGTTAGTAGCTGTTTTCTACTTGCTTTACCTATAAAGGGTTAAAAAGTCCATAGGTCAAAGGAAGGGAGTGGGCACCTGACCAAAAGAGCCAATGGGAAGGCTAGAACTTCTTAAAATTGGGGAAAAACCTTCCCCTTTGTCTGTCTGTGCTGTTCTTCCAGAGAGCAGGGACAAGGCTGTAAAAGCTTGGACCAGGTATGAAAATCATCAGATCATACCTAGAAACTACTCATTTGAAACCCCAGATATGTAAGTAGATCAGGAAATGTCTAGGAAGACGTGATTAGGTTTATCTCTTTTATTTCTTTATGGCTTGTGGACTCCTCTGTGCTAACCCCAAGTGCTTTTGTTTTGCTTGTAATCTTTAAGATGGACCTCAGGAAGCTATCTTGATGCTTAATCCTTGTAATTGTTTTTTTTAAACCTAGCAAAAAGCCTAAGTTCCAGATGTATTTTCTTTCTTTTCTTGTTTTTAATAAAATTTACCTTTTTAAAGAACAGGATTGGATTTTTGTGTCATTAAGAGGTTTGTGCATATGTTGTTTAATTTGAGAAAAAATGTTCTACGCTGACCTCCTGTAGCTGGTTTGGGGGCAAGAGCCCAGTGTGCCTATTCTGTATCAAAACAAAAGTCTACTGGCAGATCCAATAGCTTAGTTACTTGGTAGTTAGAGGGTTTACCTTTCTCTCTTCTCTCAGGAACACCCACAATCCTGATGTTGTTTCATTGTGAGTGGTTTTCTAGATCAATTAGCTTGGTGTTAATAGTCTTGATATCATTATAGTTCTTTATAACCTGTAATTTGTTCTCTTTGAAATCCTCTTCCACTTCAGAAATTCTGTGTTCTGCTTCACCCATCTGTCTGGATAGAGCTCGTAGTGCACTCTGAATCTCAGTCACGGTGGTCTGTAGGTTGGAAACTATAGATTTAATTTCAGCAGTCTCTGCAGCCACCTTTTGTTGTACAGCCATCAGCTGCGGTCTGTCAGGCTCAGGAACCATTTTGTTTGTAAAAGGCAGATCTCCTCTCTCTTTTTGATGCTTTTGGGTTGCTGAAGGAAGATACAGAGCTAGAGGGAAGAGGGCAACTTGGGGGTTTCAGTTGTCAGGCACAATACTTTGGCGGGTTGGAAGGTGGGACTGAGGGAAAAATGTTGGGGATTCCCCATGGGCCACCTCACAGTTCAAGCAACCTACATCCAGCTTGGCTGCAGTGCACCCTGGGGTACCAGATTCCTGATGTGGAGTTTGTGAAATAGCATTCCTGCATGTACTTGGAACTTATGGCTGTAGATATGGGTATAGGACACAGTATGAAATATTGAGCCAGATTTTTATATGAACTTTTAGGAAATAAAAATGAGTTTGCAATGTTTGAAAGTTCCCATGTGCCGCCACTATTGCATTTTTGAGGTCTCAATATCCTAAGACTTAAAAATGATTCTTTTATTCTAAGTGTTTTATTCCACATTGGATTCCTTTAAAAAAATATTTTCTTTTTAAATAAGACATTCCCCACAATGCACACTTGCTTCTTCACTCTGCTCTTGCTACCAGAATACAAGAGCAGGCAAGTAGGATGCCTGAGGAACAGTGAAGGGAACCTGGTTGTGATTATGCAGACTTCTAGAGAAGGATATTTCAAAGACAGTACAAAGCACTATATGAGGGGGGCAGGAATGGGGGATGATCCAAGTGACTGTTTTCCCCCATACCTCCCACAGCTCATCTGCTCTAACAGTGTGGTACATCCTCTCCACACAGATATGAGTGCTTCTTCTGTTGTATTCACATAAGATTAAATCTATTCTCCATGTTTTTCTTTTCAGTTCTTTCTGGATAATTTTATGTTGCTGCTACTGTTGTAAAACTGAAACATGTAGGTTTCCTTTTATCCAAAGTGACAAAGGCGACTGGACCCAGGGTGCAGCTGTGTCCTGGCAGATCCTCAAGCCAGCCAGTGAGCTCAGCTGTGTGCTGGCCAGCTTCTACAGCAGGGGTCTCAGGCCCATGGAGTTGTTTGCTGCGGCCTGCCAAGCTCTCCCCACGCACCCCCCCCCCCAGTTATTTCCTGCGGCCGCCAAGCTTCCCTCCCGCGCTGCCTCCCCTCCCCCCCCCAGCGCGCCATGTTCCCGCTCCTCTGCCTACCTCCAGGCGCTTCCACTGCCAAACAGCTGTTTGGCGGCGCTTAGCACTTTTCAGGAGGAAGGGGAAAGGAGTGGGGAGCTGCGCTGTCAGGGGAGGAGGCGGAGAAGAGGTGGGGCAGGGGTGGGGATTTGGGGAAGGGGTTGGAATAGGGGCAAGGAGGGGCGGAGTTGGGGTGGGGACTTTGGGGAAGGGGTTGGAATGGGGGCTGGGGCAGCGGGGGGTTTGTGTGTCAGTGATGCGGCCCTTGGGCCAATGTACTAGTCCTCATATGGCCCTTGTGGTGACTTGAGTTTGAGATCCCTGTTCTACAGTCACACAGGCTCAGATATGTTTGGGCCTGGGTGCTAACTGGGTGGGTTGTGGCTCATCCAGCCCCACCCATGGCTATGCCCTGCAGTGTTGTATAGGAGGCCAGACTTCATGATCTAATGGTCCCTTCAGGCTTTAAACTGAAATCTGTGAATTAGACTTTACAATTCCCAGTGAAGTAGGTAAGCACATTCCCATTTTAGAGAGGCAAACAGAGGTTAAGAAACTTGCCCAAAGTCACGCAGGAAGCCTGTGGAAGAACTGGGACGAGAACCCAGATTTTCTGATATCCAAGCCTGTGTTTTAGCCATCGTTTTAAATGTATTTATATGCAAATGGGAGTACTGAGAGTACCCTAGGAGCTGCTCTAGCTTATGGCATCCTATGTCACCCCTCGTGGGCCATTGGAGCGCTCCAGAATAGCTTGATCACAGTGCGCTCTGACCACTCCTCATCCCGCCCGTGAGCTTTGTATCATCTCCCAGTACTGCGAGGTGTGAGGGCATAAGGTGGTTCCACCGGCCTTGGGCCACCCAGGGCAGCTCCGTATGCTGTAGAAATTCTCTGGGGGGCCAGTTCTGCTGCGGTGGAACTGAAAATCATTGGAAATATGTTAATAGAAACGTAAGAATGGCCATATTGGGCCAAACCCAAGGTCCATCTAGTCCAGTATCATGTCTCTCACAGTAGTCAGTGCCAGATGTTTGAGGCCCATATGAGAACCCCATGGTAAACAGATGTGGGCTAACGTGTCTCCTACGTACATCTCATCCTGGTCTCTGGTAGGTAGAGATCGGCTGAAGCATAGAGTTAATAGCACTTTCAAAGTTGTCGTTTTTGGTCATAACAACTCTGGATATTCTTGATATCTGTATAAAGGTTGGAGTGTGAAGGAGATTGTAAACAAAGGAGGACAAACAGGGTCTTTTTCTTTCAATACAAGTGGGGAGAGAGCACACACAACCATGGGAATGGCTTTCACTTTACTAAGCAAAGTGTCTTGCTCTAATTCATAATTCTTGGTCCTATCAAGATTATGTGATCACACTTCCTTTACACATCTTTAAAGTCCAGGCATTAAACAAGTTTATAGTTTTAAAAGGTGACTAAATCCAAGCCGGGGGGGGGGGGGGTAAATGTGAATCCTCTGAAGTCTGTTTATATTGATGTGTTCTTCTATCATCTGTACCATGCACATTACTGCCTACTCTCATTCCTATTTTCATTTTGTTAGTTATTATCTTCTAAAAGAACGAAAACCTTCCAACAAAAAACATTCATCTTTCAGTTTAAAAACCACTGACCTTAATTTCTTCCAGCCTGGGGCAGAAACCTGGAAAGGGCCCCCCTTTTTTTTTTCCTTAGCACATCACAGCATGGCCAGTCTTGGCAGAAATAGCTAGTGTTCAATTAAAAAATGTCTAAAAACTTGCCTCAGGGTACAAGAATGTTTCAGGTCAGGATTGTTAGAGGATAGTGCAGGAACTTGGAAGGAACATGTTTGTAACTGCCATGCAAAATACTTTCCCAATATCTTATCAGATCAAAGGACCAAAATATAGCAAGGATACAAATATTTTCTTGTTTAAACCTCAGTTAATTTCTCAAATATAATACATATAAAATTTGCTTTATGCCGCTTTCTAACTCTAATCTCAATGTCTGGATTATTTCTCCAGTGGCTCAAATCAGGGAAGCAGTATCAAGGCAGGGGAGAAAATTAACTGTAACCATTAAAACAAAGTCAAAAAAGCAATTTAAAAACAGATACTTTTAAAATCATGCTTTATATATTTATTTGACAGTGTTCTGGGAAGCTGTCACTGGCGAGTGGGAGGAAAGGGAGGGTGTCTTAAATTGCTGGACCTGCTTCAGTGAGGTCCTTAAACACATGCCTAACTTTAAGCATGTGAGTATTCCCATTAAAGTCAATGGGCTGTTCATGTGCTTAAAGTCAAGTATGCTCTTAAGTCCCTTTCAAATTTGAGACTGTAATTTCTACAAAATATCTTTTAATTAAAAAAAAAATATCCCTTCTGGTTGTGAAGGTAACCACCCAACGTAAAAAGGTGCGCAATGCTGTCTTCCTGAGTATTCAGACAACTCGAATACTGATAGATTACGCAAGCAGCGGCAGAATGAAAAGGACCAAAAACTCAGGTCATTTTTTTCATTTCAGAACCATGAAACTGACCAAAATTAAGTCAATTTCACCCATTACTGTTTGGGAAGATTCTGAGAGGCAGCAAAGGAATGCACACAGAAAGATGGTGGTAAAACAGGGCAAAGAATCTAGATCTACTGGCTAGCAGGCCTGTGTGTTAGCCTTCCTTCCAAGTGCATTATATGATAAATAGGAGTCACTGAAAGCACCTCTTAGTGCAACTATTTACAGAGGATGAAACCCCACCCCCTTTAAAAAAAAAAAAAAAAAGGCAACAGACCACAAACCCTGCATCTAGGTTGAGAAGTGGAGATCCCTCTTCCTCCAGCAGCAGCCTGGAAGCTCGATAATAGAGTAGTGGAGACAACTTGCTCCTCACTGTTACCCATCTAGAAATCAGGAGGCCACAGAGTAAGGCAGACAGAAAAAGAAGTCTTTGATAGAGGGAAGGTTTCAAAGGTATAAAATACCTACCATCTGAGACTGATATGAAACACAGATGACTGAAGAAGGGCTAAGACCACCACTGTGCTGAGAATCCTTGACTCTTTCCAGGAAAAGGCATTGGCTTCTACCAGGGAACAGCTCTTGCATCCCCCTGATCCTCTGTATTGGCCTATTAGGTATTGGTCATGTGTTTTCAAACTCTGAGGCAGAACACATTTAGTTTTCCCAGCATATTTTGACTCTCTCGCTTTTGCTTTCTTGGAGATTGCAGAGTTTTTATAATGTCAGATCAAACTAGGGGAACTGTATGGCTTAGAAAGTGCTGGCTGGGCTGTTCTGTAGAGACAGATATAGCTAATGAGTACCATTCTGAATGAACCGTTCAACCTGGAACACTTTTACAGTAATGTACCATTTATAGTGCACATTTAATACCTTTTCGGTAACATACCAAATATACATACAATGGGGAAAAACCTGTATTAGAATCCGAGTATGATACTTAGTACTTCACATCCTGAAAATGTAAATGTAGAAAATCTGCAGATTGATAAAGATTACAGCTAGGGAAAGTGGAGAAAACTCTCTGACACTGCTTCACTACTCAGTATAATCCTGCACATAGTCATTGTAACTAAGGCTAGAAATCTAAACCATTGATGCCTATTTTAATTTACACTATCAATTCTTACTAAGAAAATACAAACCCAAAATAAGCAAAACCACCATCACAAACTATAAATGTGCCTTATAAGACCCCTACATATTATGTAACTACTGTTTAAATCAGCAGCAGGGCCAGGAGCTACAGGGAGAGCAGCAACATCTGCTGCCATCCCATGGTGGAAGGAGCTGGGGTGCAGTGATGAGATGGTTTGTAGTGAGAGGGGATGCTGCCTGGAGCAATCGGGGGCCCTGGTGCTGCCATTCCGTGGGGAGGGGAGGGTGTCTTCCAACTACAGGAGGTCCCATTGCCCAGGCTCAGCACTTCACTGGCAGACCCCAGGCTCTGACATTCCACTCTGGAGAAGCGCCTTTATCCCAGTGGGAAGTAAGAGGGGGGCTGCTCAGCGCCCTGGTCAGCTGTGTGGCAGAGATCAGTTGAAGCCTACTTGTGTTCTGTCACCACTACTTCACCTCCAGCAATGAGTGGAGGAGGAGAGAGAGGAAGGGGGATCAGAGGCCAGAGGGATGTCAGAGGAGCTGGGGGTCTGGGATCTGGCAAACTGGGGTCAGAGGGACTGGGGAGTGAGGCGGGGGAGTCAGGAGAAAAGAGGGCAAAGAATGAGAGCTGTCACTACTGGGGACCCAAGGGATGAAGCGGGCAAAACCTAGCCCTGTCCTTTCTAGGAGCTGTGTGCTGGGCCGAGGATGCCAGCACAGGGGCTGGCTAAGGCATACCCTGGCACCTCAGTCTGCACTGCTTCTGGGACCATCCACATTGCCCCTGCCAGCCTTTGGAAGCAGGCTGCCCTCCCGACGGAACCCAATCATCACACTTCAGGTGAGCTCCCGAGCATTGCAACAAGCCTGGATAGAGCCTCCCACAAATGCAAAGGCAGCATTATCTGGGCTGGGGTTAGCTCCAAAGTAGCCCGAGTGAGCGTTGATGCCCACAGCCTGCGATCTCCTGCTCTGCCAAAGCGCATTGATCACCGACAGAGTGTGACTGCCGATGTACCAGTGCGCTCGGCTCTGCTGCTGAGTGGAGCGGGGAGCAGGCAGGCTGCACTACGGACTGAGCATTGTGATAGTGAATCCTGCTGAAATGAGCAGAGCACTTTGGTGCTTATTTATTTATTCTTATTGAATAAAGGTCCCTTAATTGGTTTTTACTGCAATTGCATTGGATTAAAACATTTTTCCCCTGTATTTCCAAAGAAAAATTCTCATGCTCACATACTAATAAGAACATGTTTTTCTGACACATGTAAAGATATGCCAGAAGCTGTTGTTAATAATCTAGGCTCTGTTCCTGCAGTGAACTCCACATAAGCAGACCCATCCACCTCTGCAGAACTCCGATGAATTCAGCAGGGCTCCATGGAAGATAGAAATCTGCCCTTCTGGGGCTCATTGCAGGATTGGACCCATATCTAGCTTTTTTTCCTCCTCAAATTAAAATCCCCGTTCAATACCAGTGTTGAGTATATTCCTTAACTTTTCCTTTGCTTTTCCTTTTTAAGGAATACATTGCTTTTCCTTTTTAAGATTTTTTTTTCTATTTAAGGACTCTTCTCTATGTATATAAAGTAACATTTTTCTACAATAGCAGCTGCAATATGAAATAGGGTCCAATTTAATATTTCCAAAAATGCATATACTTCAAGGTAACAAAGATATAAAAGCCTGTAATTTTGTTACAACCGAAAACATTACGGATCGATTGAGTCTTGTGGTTACTGGAAGAAGTGCTGAATGTTTTGTGCGGCTGGAATAACACATAACATAAAATGCTTATTCCGGAGGAGCTGAATGAGGAGGAGGAGTTCTTTGTACTTGATCATAAATGTCGCTTAGTATCAGTCACTTCATGAGAGGGATTGCTAACCAAACGTAAGCAGGAGGAAGCTTCAACTGTGCATGTAGAGCCCTTTTTGGACTCTTAAAAACAATAACTAAATCAGCCTGGGCAGCTACTTAAGACACGTGGTGTATGTCCCAAATATCACAAATTTCAGAGTAGCAGAAAAAACATGTGCAGGGAGTCATGTGAAAGGTAGCAGAGTCGAGGCCTTCTTGGTATGATGTAGGTCAAGCTTTTAATATGACTATCATGCTACTCATCACCTGGTCCAGAGCTAGTAGAGCATCTGGTCCTGTCACCAGCACACACAATGGGTCTTGCTGCATCTTTGGACCACAGACAGCAGATCCCGGCTCAGGTGGAGTTGGAGGCGGAGCTTGCCTCACCCTGATATTGTGTAACGGAACATTACAGAGGAATGTGGTATGCTTTGGTTCAAAGGCCTGTCTCTGCCAATGACTGGCAAGTCGCAATTATTAGTGTAAAGATTGGCTGACTGAGTTCATAAGACCTAGAACCATTAAAAAGGCCACTTGTATAGAAAGATGCTTTTTCATGTTTATTACAGCTGTGAACTCTTCGCTTTCTGAAGTAGTCACAATCCACTTGCGAGCAACCGTTTTTGTTGTTTAAAAAAAAAAAAGCCCACAAAATTATGTAGCATTCTTTTTCAAATAAGAAAAAGAGTAAATTTAATTATAAGCTTGGTTCTTAATATTTCTGTTTCAGTTCATTCCAGCTACTTGTCTTAATCCAGTGTGAACAAATGTACATCATTAAGATTTAAGAATTAATTCTCTCTGCATTAGAATGCTGTGGCTTGAGTGCTGTTCTGTTTCATTTCTTTCTATGTAACAGGAAGCAGCAGTGACTTTGGAAAACATAAAATTACTTTGGTTTCCATTTACATCCCACAAGTCCCCCTCCTTGTGATTTCCCCATTTTTTGTTTGTTTGTTTTAATATAGTTCCAACATACGTAAATTTTTGTCTCCGTTTCCATCATTCCTCAAATATACTATTGTGTGTGTGTGTTGTTTTTGAAAACGTATTTCTCAATAACAAGCATTCTTTAACTGTTATGCTGTTTTCTTAAAAACAGGCACTGCAGCTAACACAGATTTATTTATGTCTTAAATTATCTAGAGAGGCAGGCACTGTAGGATACAGTATTGCTAGTAAGTTTGAACAGTTTACCTCCACTCAAAAGTAAATTCTGAATTACTGGTAGAAATAAAGCATGCTCTCTGGTGCTTTATATAAAAATATAAAAGCAAAATTCAGTTCAGATTAGTCCATAACTCTGATTTCCAAATAGTGTCCACTTTCATTAGTGAAGTAATTTTGTTTCCATACTTATATCCTTCAAAAAAAGTCAAATATTGACCCTTTCCTCAAATAGCTGTAGTTCTGTTACACCTGGGGCTAACCTTTGAAGCTGAAAACATAGAGCAGTTTCACAGTGGTGTCAGAATACCTCCCCCCCACCCCCACCTTTTTGATTGAACAGCTTTCTTTCTCCAACTCAGAAGCAGTTCAAGAGTTCAATTTTAAAAAATGGTTTGACATTCCCAGAGTATCCCTGAACGATGATAATATAGTAATGCCTGGAACAATAGTTAACGTTGCTGAGGCAGGGTTTCTATTCTAAACTCTGTTTTCAGTTACTCATAACTGTTTAAAAATGTGGCCATTTAGGATGAAATTTTCTAGCCCTGGTCTCTACAGTAGACAACATTTATTTTCTGCTTTCGGGAGGAAGTATTAAACACTGAAGCCTGTGTTTTAGTATGAGTAACGTTTCAGAAAATTATAGTTTCTGCATTATAAGTAATTAGTGCAACCTTTTAATGAACAGTTATGCGTCTGAAATGGCTGAGAATATAGAAAGTTAAAATTCAATGGAGAGATTCCCTTAATTGAAGAGAAGTGTCTTTGATCTGTTCAAAACTGATTGAGATTTAGCTGATTTAAGAAGCTTTGAAAGTTGCACTTTGCACACACAATGTAAATATATCACTTAATCACGTGATAATAATAATGTTGGGAAGGGAAGTAGTCTGTGCTGTGCATGTGTGTGCTGCTGATGTGACTGAGTACTGAATGCACACATCTGCCAAGATACAGACTAAAGTGTATGTTGAATGAACCAGGCTTTAGTGCATAGTAAAGAGTGAGAGTATAACAGCCCTAGTTCATTCACTGCTCGTTGGCTAGCACAGTTCAGTTGCAGGAGCACTTGGATGCACACCTGGAGCGGTGTAGAGTATTCTAATATTATCTAGCTAATAGATCCAGGTTTATGGATTTTTTTCTTAAGACAACTTTCTCCTTAGGAAATGCCATTAAAAACTATGTTAAGAGAAAAGTTAAGACTGCATGGTAAAACCCTTAAGTCAGGAAATGTCAAAGTTGAATGCACGAGCTTAAAACTGTAGCTTTTATATATAGTCATTATACACATTGTAAGACATTTTCTATCACCTTGCAAGGTCCATCTCGTAGAGTGCATACTGACTGAATGGCCACCAGGTGCTACGGTCCCTCTTACCTCTTTTTTTTTTTTTCTTCTTTTCCCCTTTTGAACTCAACCTCTTAATGACAGTAACCATCACTTAATGGAAGACTCAGCACAACTACTGTGTGCTCTTTGGCCTTTCGGTATTCTGGGGCATTTTAGAAAAACACTGTGTGGAATAAGGCAGTCTGAAGGGGGTTCCACTCACCACAGGTGCACCTCTTTGTGGCTGGGTCTGGGAATTAGCTTTTGCGCCATCTAGCAACCCTTTCTTTTGGTTGTTCAAGCTGTGACCCCTCTGGCTGTGACCAAGAGTACTCCCTCTTTGTGACTCAGTCCTCCAGCCAGGTCAATATACAGTCTCCCCCCTCTTCTAAGGTAATTAAGTCCTCCTGGACATGCTGTCCGTATGCTGTCGCAAGTAGTCTTCTATTCCAATTCCAGGTCCTGTACCACTTTGCCAGTGGTTGGAAGGGGATCCCAGGTCCACCTATTAGTCTGGTTCGAGGCCGGGGACCCTATGACTAGCAACCTAGGTCTGCTCAGTCTCAGTGCCGGTTGTTGTTTCCCTTGATTCTTACTCCATCTCTATCTCCTTGCCTATCTCTGGGTTTACCTCCAGTGATTCAACTGCTCCCCAGGGCTACTTCATTCCTCTAGGCCTCTTGTAAGATTCCCTAGTCCAGAGCAGAACCCCGAGACTTATCCTACCCCAGTAGCTCTTTTTCGTCAATGGCCAATTCCCCCTTCTTTTAGAAAATGACTGGAGATATCTTCCCTGCAACCCCTTTCTGCCCTTGCTTCCTGACTTTATACTCCTCTTCCAGTTGGGCTTATCTGCCATTAGGCTTTATCAATCCCTGGTTCTGCTCCAGCTGCAGCATATAAAGTTAATTGGCTCCTTGTGGCCCATATTAACCCTTCTGTGGGCTGAACACCACATCAGAGGCAGCATAGAGCATTCGATCAGATTATTGTAACCTTGGTTTCCCAGTGCTATCATAAATGTGCTTCAGATATATCAAAAAGTTATAAAGTTATAACTGTTTATAGTTTTTATAGTTTAAAGTTATAAAGGCTAAAGTTATATTAGCCTTTTAAGGACAGTTTGTTGATTAAAGGGACATTGTTAACCTGAAATCTAGTCAGTTGCATAAAATGGATTAAAAGTTGTCAGGTGTCACTTCTGAACTACCGACCTTTTTTGTGTAGTTTTACATCCACATTGGTTTTTATTTTTAATTTCTTCCTCTCCTCTTCTGCTGTGTGACCCACGCAAACAGGAAAAAAGAACTGACTATGGCAGGGAAGCAATGAAACTGGTTGTACACAGAGTGATGTGAGATGCACAAAGCAAGCAGACTAGAAAAATATATTCTTCTCTAATCTTTCATTTATAATTGCCTTAGACATAACAGTAGAAGGGAAAATATATATATGAAGCACACTGGGCCTTGGGCTATAACAGCAGCCCTGGGAACAACTACAAGTTATGGGCTACAAACTGTGGGATCTGGGGAGAACTCCCTGGCTCCTGCCTGGATGTACCCTCTGCCCCCCATGGCAGGAGATCTCAGCACTGACTGAGCTGGGAGCACGTACAGACAAGCAGAGAGAAGGCTGCTGGACTGTAATCCTGTTCTATGTTCTTTACAGAATAAAGTCTTGTTCCTGGGTGTTTGTCTGAGCAGGTCTGGTCTGAGGTGAACACACACCACAGAGTACATAAAGGAGCCTCAGGCCCAGTTTCCCAAAGTTGTGTAAAAAGTCACAAGGCAGGCTTCCCTATCTTGAACAATCTCATACTGGGCCAGTGAACAGGAAAGGGGGTTACATATATATTTTGATGGAAGTGTGATTTGTTGGTAAATTGATCTTGTCCCCTTGAAATGAGTCTCCGATAAACAGTCAGTTCACAGGTTTGCAAGGTGTGGTCCATGCAGCACTTGCATGTGTTCTATGGCAGTGGTTCTCAAAGCTGGTCTGCCGCTTGTTCAGGGAAAGCCTGGTGGGACAGGCTGGTTTGTTTACCTGCCACGTCTGCAGGTTTGGCCGATCGCGGCTCCCACTGGCCGCGGTTCACTGCTCCAGGCCAATGGGGGCTGTGGGAAGAGCAGCCAGCACATCCCTCGGCCCGCACCGCTTCCCACAGACCCCATTGGCTTGGAGTGGCGAACCGCGGCCAGTGGGAGCCGCGATCGGCCAAATCTGTGGACACAGCAGGTAAACAAACCAGCCCAGACCGCCAGGGGCTCTCTCTGAACAAGTGGCTCCTTGCCACAGAGATGTTATGCAGTTACAAATGGGAGGGGATAGTAGTGTCTAGAAGAGAATAGTAATAGTAATTCATTTGATTTCATATTTGCTAAACTATTATGGTGTCCTCAGCACTATACAAGGCACAGATGAAATCCTGTTCTGTGCCTAAGGCACATACAGTCTAAGGGCTTGCCTATATAGTGCATTAGTGTGTACTAATGCACTAAGTGGGGTGTAAATTCTAGTGCTCACTAGCATGTTGCACACTAACTGATCCATGTGGACCCTGCTGGCACGCCCTGTAGCGGCAGTCAAAAAAGCAAACAGAATGTTGGGAATCATTAGGAAAGGGATAGATAATAAGACAGAAAATACCCTTGCCTCTATTATAAATCCATGGTACACCCACATCTTGGGGCGACCAGATCTGCATGCAGTATTCATCTCAAGAAAAGATATATTGGAAAAGGTATAGAAAAGAGCAACAAAAATCATTACCGGTATGGAACAGCTTCCATATGAGGAGAGATTTAATAAGATTGGGACTTTTCAGCTTGGAAAAGAGACGACTAAGGGGGATGTCAAGGTTCCTTCCCCACTCTGAACGCTAGGGTACAGATGTGGGGACTTGCATGAAAAACCTCCTAAGCTTATCTTTTTACCAGCTTAGGTCAAAACTTCCCCAAGGTTCAAAATATTCCACCCTTTGTCCTTAGATTGGCCGCTACCACCGCCAAAAAAATACTGGTTACTGGGGAAGAGCTGTTTGGAAACGTCTTTCCCCCCCAAAATACTTCCCAAAACCTTGCACCCCACTTCCTGGACAAGGTTTGGTAAAATGCCTCACCAATTTGCCTAGGTGACTACAGACCCAGACCCTTGGATCTTAAGAACAATGAACAATCCTCCCAACACTTGCACCCCCCCTTTCCTGGGAAATGTTGGATAAAAAGCCTCACCAATTTGCATAGGTGACCACAGACCCAAACCCTTGGATCTGAGAACAATGAAAAAGCATTCAGTTTTCTTACAAGAAGACTTTTAATAGAAATAGAAGTAAATAGAAGTAAAGAAATCCCCCCTGTAAAATCAGGATGGTAGATACCTTACAGGGTAATTAGATTCAAAACATAGAGAATCTCTCTAGGCAAAAACTTAAGTTACAAAAAAGATACACGACAGAAATAGTTATTCTATTCAGCACAATTCTTTTCTCAGCCATTTAAAGAAATCATAATCTAACGCATACCTAGCTAGATTACTTACTAAAAGTTCTAAGACTCCATTCCTGGTCTATCCCTGGCAAAGACAGCATATAGACAGACACAGACCCTTTGTTTCTCTCCCTCCTCCCAGCTTTTGAAAGTATCTTGTCTCCTCATTGGTCATTTTGGTCAGGTGCCAGCGAGGTTACCTTTAGCTTCTTAACCCTTTACAGGTGAGAGGAGCTTTCCCCTGGCCAGGAGGGATTTCAAAGGGGTTTACCCTTCCCTTTATATTTATGAGAGGGGAATATGATAGAGGTCTATAAAATCATGACTAGTGCAGAGAAAGTAAATAATGAAGTGTTGTTTACTCCTTCTCTTAACACAAGAACAAGGGGTCACCAAATGAAATTAATGGGCAGCAGGTTTAAAACAAAGTATTTTTTCACACAACACACAGTCAGCCTGTGGAACTCCTTGCCAGAGGATGTTGTGAAGCCCAAGACTGTAACAAAGTTCAAAAAAGAACTAGGTAAGTTCATGGAGGATAGCCAGGATGCGATGATGTCTCTAGCCTCTCTTTGTCAGATGCTGGGAATGGGCAACAGAGGATGGATCACTTAATGATTACCTGTTCTGTTAATTCCTTCTGGAGCAACTGGCATTTGCCACTGTCAGAAGACAGGATATTGGGCAAGAGGGACCATTGGTCTGACCCAGTCTGGCCGTTCTTATGAAAGGTCTGTGGTGCATGTTACAATGTAGTCCCATTTCAAACTGTACTACGTCACTGTGTGCTCTGAACTTTTTAGTACACACCAACTGGGTCCACATGGTCCAATGAGTGTGCACCTGCTAGTGTGCACTAGAACTTACGTCCCAGCTGGTACACACTGATGCACCATGAAGACAGGTGCTAAGAGGGAGGATGACTTCCAGTGCTTTTTAATGTAATCTGCTGACTGTTTGGTAGACTGTGCAATTTACAGAGGAATCACTATTTTATGATGATATTTCCCAAAATTTTAACTCCAGAAAATGGTATTTCTGGCACTGATAACAGAGCTCCAGAAATTTTAGTTAATGAGTGTAGTGTTGCCAACTCTTGCACTTGCACCAACTCTTGTAAGCCTTGCACCGTTTGATGTGATTTTTCTGAAAGCCCCAACTTATGGAAGCCTTGTGTTTGGGGTGAGAACCTCAGCTTTCATTGAAGAAAAGCCTGAAAAAGTGATTCAAGTGTAGCCTAAATGCTCAAAAGCTACAAGGCAAATAAAAAGTACCCGATTAAAAAAATATACTCATGATGTTGGTGGGCCTGACTTGTGATTTTGAATACTTGGGTTGGCAGTACTGTGGGTGGAGAAACACTAGTCTGAGGATTGTGTTAAATAAATTACTGATTGCAGCACATCATCTTCGGGAAGGTCCTCATGAGCCTGCTCACCTCTGGTATTTTGGATAGAAAACAGGTTTACTTTGCCCGAAATAGATATTGATACTTGACATTGCCATGCCCTCCTATTTCTATTTCTGTAAATCAGACTTCCTCTTCAGAAGATTCGTTTTGTTATAATTTAGTTTTTAGAAAAATTGAAGCACTTCCCAGTTGTCATAGTCATTTAAGTTAACAATGTCTTTGTGCAGTCCTCTTGTGAAGCCCTGCTTCATGTCTGGTAACGTGAAATGGCACAGTGGTCCTATGATAACGCTACAATTTAATTAAACGTGCAATGTTTCCTGGATAATTGTGCTATAAGCGTTATTGATTCTTGGTCACGCACAGCTGTAAAAAAAAAGAGGTTGTCATCTCTTTTTAAGGAGAGTTATGTGTGCTGATGTAGACTGGTAGTGCATGACTGTCAGAACTCCATTGCAATATAACTAACTTTAGCTTTAAACATATTAATTTATGTACAGGAACTTTTTAAATGAGAAGATTAAGATGTAGCAAAAGTTCTTCTATTGCTGTGAGGCTGGCAAACTTGTTTCCCTCAAGGAAGGCAGTTTGCCTGAAGAGATGAGTAAACCTGATTCTTTCTGTGTATATTTTAGCTACTGAGCTGGAATACAGAAACTTCCTGAAATTCAATGGCTAGTTCCCCCGAGTTCTAGTCTCACCTAGAAATGAATGTAATTAAAGTATGTAACAGCTGAGAGAAACTCTCTAAGTTATTGGTCAAGGATCTGTCCTTCATTTAAAAACCAAACAAATCAACCACCAGTTGTTTTTGTAATTCTTTCATTGCTGTTATAATTTAAATGTGATCTGCAAGCAGATTTCAGCAGAGCTTTCATTCAAATAAATAGGAAAATTTGGAACACACTGGAGACTCCCTTTCCAAAGAAAATTTGCAGCACTTGGCACATCATTCAACCTTCTAAATTAATTGTAAAATGTTAACTACTTTTTTTCTGAGAACAAGTAGATGTACTATTGATGAGTATAAGTATCATGGATGCCCCAAAATCCAATGGTTATTTTGATAACTATTCATAAATTATAGCTATAAACGCAACAGTTAAAACTATGATATAATATGTAATTAAACCTAAAATAACTGGGTTATTATATACCACAGTAATCAGTTAGGATTAGAAGTTAAGTATAGAAATAAAGGGGCAGAACCCCAGCTCCACTAACTTCAGAGGACAATTGACACCCGCTGAGGCTCTGCCCCAGATTGTTGTAAAGTTATTGCAGCTGAGCCCTACAACATAGTTAGAATGATCAGGTGCCCTGCATATTTATAGTCCAATCCTAATGCTATGGAGGGAAATGGCAAAACTCCACTCACTCAGTCTGAGGAGGATATGGCTCAGTATTACTGTTTGTTGTGTGCTTCTCAATACATGTACTTTATGCATGAATAATATATGATATATAATCATAGAACAAAACAATTCAGGGTGTATGAGTACAGCCGAGGAGTATTGTTCATATGATTGTTTATATTATTAGCAAAAGGTCCTCACACTGAAAACTTAAATAGGAATATAGGACTGAAAGAGACTTTCTGGGTCATTGAGTCCGGCCTCTGGTATCAGACAACCTTGTCATATAATCATGTTCAATAATTTATCAAGCCCCTTTTTAAAACTAGTCCAGTTGCTTGCTTCCAGTACTCCTATTTGGAGGCCGTTGCAGAACCTCAGTCCTCTGATGGTTAGAAACCTTCTAATTTCCAGTTTAAATTTCTCCAGGGCCAGTTTATGCCCATTTGTTCTTGTGACAACATTGTCCTTAAGTTAAATATCTCTTTTCCCTCCGTGGTGTGTCATCCCTCGTCGCAGCCCCCCACCCCCACCCGTGTATTTATCCAGGGCAATCATAGCCCCTCTCAGCCTTTGTTTTGGCCTAACAAATGAGTCACTTTTAGACTCCTCTCCTGCAATAGGCTATCCATTTTCCTGGTGAGTCTATTAGTCCTCTGCACTTGTCCTAGTTTGAATTAATCTTTCTTGAATAATATTTACTTTGCTTTTATTGATGTTTATACTATATAACATACATGTATAATTATATTGAGTTTACTTTGCTAATCTTTGTTGTTGCTGTTAATACCCTGAAGATACATCATGTCAGGCAGCTGTTGCTTACCATGGATGTTTGCATTCTGGAGCTGAACAGTTCAGATAATCGTGTAAACACAGCTTATAATATTTCAGACTCCAACCTTCTGTTAGAAAAAATGCATATCTGTACAAATGCCAAAACAGACTTAATTCTGAAAGAGGTCTACACTCATAAAGTGCTCTAATCGGGAAGTAAGTAACATCCTGGTTTCTAAATCTGGAAGTTCAGTTTTTTATGTTGTCTCTGCAATTACAAATTATAGCACTGAAGCTGCAAAAGCTGATCTCAGATATCAATCCAACTGTTCACATGCATAAAGTTAGCCATGTGTATAAGCACTTGCAGACTTTACTCACTGGTCTGTGGGCACATAGAGAAGAAGATGGAGCAGACTGGGAAGTCCTATAGAATAAATATCAAGTACACATAGCTATACACATTTTTCTTTCTTTTTTTTAACTAAAATTTACATTTTAAAACCTTTTTCCTGGTTCTGTATTATTTATAAAATGTTCTAACATTTCATTCTCATGTCTTAGTTTAGAAAATTAAGAGATGCTTAAAGATTAGTTTTATTTCCCTCTTGCTAAATGACAATTGCAATTTTCTCTCCTCTGATCAATTTTTTTTCCCCTGAAGCTTTGAGTCCCAATTCAGAAAAGTATCCTTATTCACAAAATCATATTAAGCATGTGCTTATGTTCTATCAAACTCAATGGCACTGAAGCACCTGCTTAAGTGCTTTCATGAATCAACATGTCATTTTGTAAATTTTAAATACTAAAACATTCCCCCCATCCTTAGTTCAGACAAGTTCCCAGTTGGGGCCACCCTAGGAATACCTCTCTCCCAACAGGCTCTACTCCCATTTTTGCTGTCTTGAGGCTTTTGTAGCCTGCAATATCCCCTTTTCACTTCAGATATTTTAGCTGAAGGAGTAACACAAGCAACTTTCTTTTTCTCACTATTGGGTTGGTGAGGTAAGCCTGTTCTCCCGAAGAGGATTTCTTAAATTGAGAAATATGATTACTTTTCCAGCATACTAAAAACAAAAGATACGGTAGAGAGCCAGCTGTCCTATCTTCCCCCCACATGAAATTAGGGGCGAGGGGAGATTGTAAACCATTGCCTCACCCCGGGAGATAAGAAAAGAGAGATCCCAGCATCTATTGTAAGGGTGTTCTCGATCTAGAGAGGAAGCCCTGGTTTATGGCTTCATCTGCGAGATCTGAGGGCTTAGGTTGCATTTTGCTTTTGTTTTAATGATGGTCCCAACTTTCGCTACCCCTTCCTTTTCCTTAAATCTCTATATACTGGTGATTCATATTTTAAGTTCTTTGAGGCAGGGGTTGTCTCTTGATAGATAGATATCTCAACATGCAAAGTTAAGGTGCTAAATAAATAATAATAGCCATTAACAAAAATAAGGAAAAATATTTGTATAAGCCACAGCATATAAAAACAATGAATTCCACCCAGCTCTGTGAAGCATGATTTTAGTTCTTTCACTTTTTCCAAGTGAATGCTTCTGCAACAAGATTGAGCATTGCAAGCTGGCAGCTGTCATCTCTCAGATCATGGCCTTTATTTTAAAGATGAAGGTGATTGCAGGGCCACCTTGTAGAACTCCAAGGGTTGCATTTTGTTTCCATTTCAGCCACCCCTGCCTTGTCATGATTTCCCAGATGGGAAATTAGTACATGGAAATATGAATCCAAAGAACCAGATTTAACTGCAGAAACTGAAAAATTCAAGGAGAGAGCCCAAGTAGAATAAAAGTTGTCATAGTTGCTCTTCATAGTAGGGAGCGTTTCTCTGGCTGAAATGTGTGTATCTTAATACAATACTGTTATTATCTTCCAGCTTAAAGGGGCTTTATGCACTCTTAGAAGGAGTTGAGGCACTTTTACCGTTAAGAACTTCTACATACAACTTCTAATCTTCATACAACTTCTAGCCTTCATACAACTTCTAATCTTCCAGCAGCTTTAAACTTGCACAGAGAACAACTTTTTAAAGCATTTGATTATGAGATGTGAATGTATGTCTGCAAACATCTAATGAGATCTACACATTTCCCCCACCAGGTTTGGAGGAGAACAGCCTGTGTACATCAATATTATTAGGGATCCTGTCAACCGATTTTTATCGAACTATTTTTTCCGTCGATTTGGAGACTGGAGAGGGGAGCAAAATCATATGATCCGCACCCCAAGTATGAGGCAAGAAGAAAGATATCTAGTAAGTTCTTTTAAATTAAAGGCTGTTAACAAAATACTTATTTGTTCACCATCCAGATAAATAATTACAAAAATTGAAACAGGATGTTTGGAAAGTTAGAGAATGAATTATCTTTCGTCTCCCTTCAGCCATTCCTGGTGTAGGGCTTCATGTTAAGTTGTATAGTCTTGATTTTCATCAGGCTGTATAGAGCATATGCTGCCTTGATCAGGAATATAATTATCTATTTGTCATGTTAGAGAGATGTGGTGAGTGAGTTAATACATTTTATTGGACCAGCTTCTGTTGGTGAGAGACAAGTTTTTGCGTTTAAATAGAGCTCTTCTGCATACAACAATGGAAGACATCTAATTTGTCAAGATAACTGTGAACCGGGTCCAACTGCCACTGAAGTTAATGGAGGCTTTCATTTACTTAATTGGCATTGGATTAGGCACTCTGTTTGTCATGCTGGATATTTGGGACTGAGACCAAGAATGTCAGTCATGCAGTTTCACTAGAGTAGGGGGGTTCTCTCAACACATTTTTTGGGTGGCCTCCGAATGTGGCCACCAATTCTCACTGGTGGCCACACTGACACTTTTTCCTAAAATATGTAATTAACTTGAGGAAAAACAATTAAATATGCACAGACACACATCCAAATCCTTGTAATGTGTATTTGTAGGGTTTTTTGGCAGACTCAGTAATACAAATAACGCTGCCTCCCCCTTTGCGAGTGATATTTGTATATTTGTTAATATCACAGCACACTTAGTACCTACCTGGGAGGCTGTGAAAAGTGATGTGATTTTTAACAAACATACAGGTATCACTTTTCACAGATAGTAAGTTTGCTATGAAAAATGATACTTGCATGTTTGTTTATCACTTTTCTCAATAAGCCCTGGATGGAGGGGACACGGCGGGAGGCGGCAGGGGCCAGAGGTGATGGTGGGATGGATGTGGGGATGGGGAGCCAGTTGGGGCCTGGGGCAATGAGGGGGTGGATGCGAGGCTATGGGAGGCAGCAGGGGTAATGGGGATGGGTGATGAGTCCAGGTGTCATGTGGACAGAGCCAGGACCCGGTGTCTTTTGCCATGCAGCCAGGGCCAAGGCTCAGCACCCACGGCCAGAGCTGGGGACAGGAACTGCGTGGCCGGAGCCATGGCCTAGTGTCTGTTGCCATACAGCTGGGCCGGGACTCAGTGCCCACGGCCAGAGCCAGGAGCTGGGGACAGGAATTGCATTGCCGGAGCCAGGGATTGGAGTCTCCTGCCACGCAGCCAGAGCTGCGGGTCAGTGCCCGGGGACGAGTGTTTGCCGCCTCATGGCCAGAGCTGGATCTGGGTGCCAGAGCCCAGGGCTGCGTGGCCAGAGCTCAGGAACAGAAGATCTGTGGGTTGGCGCCTGCTGCTGTGCAGGTGGGGCAGGGGATCAGTGCCAGGGGCTGGGGTCGGCGTCTGCCACTGCACGGCCAGACCTTGGGACTGAAGCCTGCTGCCACACAGCTGGAACCAGAGGCCGGAGGCTGGAGCCCTGCAGCTGGAGCCCAGGGCCATGGGGCCAGAGCTGGGGGGGGTCAGTACCACTGCCCCGCGGTTGGAGTCCGGGGCCGCACGGCCAGGCTCCTGAAGTCCCACCACTGGAGCCTGCTGCCAAAACCCCCTCCCCCCAAGGTGGTCAAGAACTCACCTTGCTCCTGCAGCGTTGTGCCCCACCTCTCTCCAGAGGTGGTGCGGGGCACTGCGCATCTAGGAGCAACAAGGAGGGAGTGTGAGAGGCTGATGCTTTGCCCCCTCCCCCAATCACTGCCCAGGAGGCTGTTGTGGCCCCATGAAAACCTCCTGGTGGCGCCAGGTGGCCACATTTGAGAAACGTTGCACCAGAGTGCTTAAGAAATTTGGGTGAGCCTAAAAATTTCATGTTCTTCCTGTAAAGCTAAAGTAGACTCAGCCAGCTGCAAGTGGTGTCTTTCACAGACTGATCCGATTCCAGTTCTTGATTTTATTTGCTCAGCTTTCTTTTGTGACATAAATGCTATTTGTGGTTGATCTTCTGTTCTGTGGAATATATGTTTGCTGATTTTGTGTTTTTTACATTGATACTGTGTGTGCTCAGCAACTTGAGAGTAGTAGACTGCCTGAGGTGACCTGTTGCACACCCAATGTGTAGTATACACCATAATGTCTCAGCAAAGACAAAAATATGGGGTTACATCCTGACCCCATCACAGTTAGTGTTGAAACCTCCCATTGGCTGCAATTGTGCCAGCTTTCACCCATGATTACCTAACACATTGGGTGTCATTAGGTATAAATATAAAGCAGTATGTTCAAGAAAGAGTTATGAAAGCTAGAAAAGATATTTTGTAATTAAACGTTCATTTGAAATTACTCTGCTTACAAGTTTCAGAAATAAGCTTTAGCCTGCTCCAGCACCATGTAAGGTTGCTGCTTATTGCCACATGGATCGGTTCCAGTTTGTGGATATTTAATTCTTTTTCCAGAGCTGTGATTGTCCTCACCAGCTGAAGTACCACAGTGCTTACTTCAAAGTTCAGAGACAACCAAGGAAAAGGATCCCTAGGGCACATTTGTGATAGGGCAGCTTGTTTCTTTATTTTATGATCTTATAGAAAATGGTACAGGATCAAAATAGATGAGGGTCTAGAGAACAACAAGAGAGAAAAATGGCATAGAATCATAGAACTGTTGCAGGGGGTTAGACGAGAAATCATCAAGTCTATCCCCCTGCACTATGGCGGGACCAAATAAACCTAGATCATCCCTGACAGGTGTTTGTCTAACCTGTTCATAAAAACCTCCAATGATAAGGGTTCCACTTGGAAGCCTATTCCAGAGCTTAACTACCCTAATAGTTAGTCTTCCCAAATATCCAACGTAAATCTCCCTAGCTGCAAATTAAGCTGATTACTTCTTGTCATACCTTCAGTGGACATGGAGAACAAGTGATCACGGTTCTCTTTATAGCAACCCGCAACATATTTGACGACTTATCAGGTTCCCCCTCAGTCTTCTTTTCTCAAGACTAAACATGCCCAGGTTTTTTAACCTTTCCTCATAGGTCAGGTTTTCTAACATGTTTTATCATGTTTTTGCTCTCCTCTGGGCTCTTTCCAATTTGTCCACATCTTTCCTAAAGTGTGGTGCTCACAGTTGGACACAGTACTCCAGCTGAGGCCTCCCCAGTGCTGTGTAGAGCAGGACAATTACCTCCCATTTCTTACATATGGCACTCCTGTTAATACACGATAGAATGGATGTTGTGAAGGCAAAAATTATAACTGGGTTAAAAAAAAATTAGATACGTTCATGGAGGATAGCTCCATCAGTGGCTATTAGTCAAGATGGTCAGGGATACAACCTCATGTTATGGGTGTCCCTAAACTTCCAGCTGCCAGAATCTGGGACTTGATGACAGGTGATGGATCACTTGATAAATTACCTTGTTCTTTTAATTCCCTTTGAAACATCTGGCACTGGCCACCATCGGAAGACAGGACAATTGGTCTGATCCAATGTGGACATTCTTATGTTTGTATGAATGATATTTTTCACAGCTGAATCATCTTGACTCATTCAGTTTGTGATCCACTGTAACCCGCACATCCTTTTCAGCAGTTCTACCGCGTAGCCAGTTATTTCCCGTTTTGTAATTGGGGATATGATTTTTTTCCTTCCTAAGTGAACTGTTTTGTATTTGACTTCGTTGAAGTCAGACCAATTCTTCAATTTGTCGAGGTTGTTTTAAATTCTAATCCTGTCCCTCCAAAGTGCCTGCAGCCCTTCTCAGCTTGGTGTCATCTGCAAATTTTATAAGCATATTCTTCACTCCATTATCCAAGTCAATAATGAAAATATTGAATAGTGCTAGACCCAGGACTGACCCCTGTGGGACCTCACTATATTATCCATGCCTAGTTTGATGACAAACCACTGATAATTACTCTTTGAGTACAGTCTTTCAAACAGTTGTGCACCCAATTTACAGTAATTTAATCTAGACTACATATCCCCCATTTGCTTATGAGAATGTAATGAAGGACTGTGTCAAAAGCCTTACTAAAATCAAGTTATAGCTGCACATCATCTGCTTCCCTCCTATCTATGAGGCCAGTGTCTTAAAGAAAAATAAGTAAATTTTTTGGAGGGACAAGGAAGTAGATGAGGCACAAGATGTGTTCTGTACCCTTTTTCACACCACAACTCTGAATTACTTCTGCACAGCACAATTCACAATAACCATCCTAGATGAGGTCAGTTTTACCTAAACAAGGCTATGTTTTTGCATGTAGCTGAGCTGTGGGGTTTTTTTTTTCCCTCATTTGTTTGTTTTTTGGCTCTGTTACTTTTATCATATGGCTGCTTGGGGTACTTGCATGGGTTACACTAAGCATTTTAAAATTTTATCACATCTACTATATAATTAAAAACTCATTTGTAAGTGTTGAAAGTATTTCTGCATTTACTGTATGTCTGGGGATATTAAGAGTCAGCTTGGGTCATTGCTGACATTCTCATGCGTGTGCTTGGAAGGCAGACTAACAGCTTTCCATTATGTGTGCAACGTACGTGTGTTTGTGTTCTGTGGTGTGTGTATAGGACAGAACAGTTGGGAAAGTATATTTATACTAGAGTCATCTTGCCTTCCCTTTAGGAAAAAAATAGGAGATTATTGGTACACTTTGTACTTTATCCTGCAAGGTGCTGACTGCCTTCTCTTGTCATTTAAATGGGCGGTATGGTGATTGGCACCTCTCTGCTTAAAAATAGGTGAGTATTTCATAAGGCTTCATGCAATTTAACCCATTCTTTAAGGCTTATGATTCACCAAATACATAAAGTTTCAGTATATTTACTTCCAACAGGCACTGTTACAGGATTGGAACTTCATAAACGTGTATAATTCGTTGGTATCCCTCTTGCTTTAAATGTTAATGGCAGAATGGAAAAAGATGCCCATCTTTGTACTCTAGCAAGTTTTCTCTCTCTCACAGACACACACACACGTATACACATGTGTATGTGCACATGGACAGTTTGGTCCAAACGTATTTGCATGGACACAGAAGTTATAGGCACAAGAAAAAAAATTATAGTAGCAGAAGGCCAGTAAAATGTTGGTGTCAGTAGCCCATTGTCTTGCTCAAAGAGCATTTTGTTCTTTTAGAGACATTGTCAGCAACTTTGTAAAGATTAATTTGTGTTTTTTGTTTTAATTTTCACTGTTCATAATGCTCTACTGGAAGACTGGAAACAAAATGTTCCCCTTTTGGACTCTGTCCTCCTCCTTTTGGCAAACTTTGATTGTCAGATGTCTTATTCAAAGAGGCTTGTTGTTCATGTCTGAGTAAAGTATAGGCCAGCTGCCAACAAAATTCATTTTAACAAAAGTCACTCGTTCAGAATGTTAAAGATTTTTGAAGATGTGTTATCTAACCAAATTTCATAGTATGTAACTGCATCTTAACCCTTTCCTTTGTAGTGCAAAGAGGTGTATACTTACATTTTAACTGAGATTATGGGTTTTATGGCCACTTTAAAATCTGCTAAATCAATTGCTTGATCTAGTTGGGAAGAAAATAAGGATAAAATTTTTACCCCAGACATACAGCATGGCAGCCTTTTAGTATACTACTGATCCTTGGGCAGGTTTCTGCCTTCAACCCTCCACATTTACTTCCTAAAGATTTTCTTTGGATGAAAACTAGCCATATAGTGTGTGTTCTTTTCTGGGGGGGAAGTGGGGGGTTTCAGAGGGTCATCTTAGTTTTGGGTAATCCCTCATAAAGCTCTTTAAATGCAAAACATTGCATTATAAGTGAGCTGCTGCTAGTGTAGTGGTGGTGTTGGTCATTGTACTACACATAAACAGCTTGGGGTGGATTGTGCCTAGCCATGTGCTGATGTGCAAAGAGAGAGGACACGAGTGAGGAGGACAGGAAAAGATGGCCCTGTTCCCCTTCCCTTATGCGCCTGAACAGGGGCCAGGAAGAATACCAGTTCTTGGATTCCACATATATAAGAACAAGGGGAGTCTAGCACAGATCACTATTCTAGCCTGCCAAAAAGGGAGGGGGTTGGGCAGAAGGGAGTACGGGGCTGTGGTCCCACGCTCATCCTTCCCTACCCCCTTTTTTGGACCATGTGAAATGTTGTATTTACGTACTAAATATGGTACAGGCAGCTGCTGCAAGGTGAGCTTCTCCACACAGCTCAGCCCGTTCCTTGACCTAATCTGCAAAGACCACTGTCTCTGCTGAAGTGATGTATACAGTCAATCATCTAAACAGCTCAGTCCTGGACTTCTCCAAAGGTAAATCGTGTTGATGTTTTAGTGTGTGTGACAGTATATTGGGAAATGTCTGAAACCACCAATCCCTCTTCAATTAGGATTTCAAGCACATTCACTGGGAACTGTCCCACCTTATGTTCCCATAAAATTAGAAGTTCTTTTGGTTCCTTTGGGCCAAAATCATTTGCCCAAATGTATGGACTCTGGAGGCATTCAGTCCAGCCTAACTAAAGCAACTATGTCATTCACAGCACAGGTAAGGCAGCTTTTAAAAGAAAACTCCATCCATGAATTCAGTTTAGGCCCCGGGCCTGAGAGATCAGAAGCTAAGGACACCTCACAAAGAATATAAACTATTTGTATTTGAAAACTTTTGATTACAGTTGTTCTTTCTAAACTTCCTGCTGGTCATGGGCACCTTTCAGAAACCACTGGGATCATTTGTAATACGAGGAGTGTGAGAGAGAAAATATAAAAGAGATGTAAGGATCTCTTTTAACACTGACTTAACAACCTTTGATCTAAGGGCCAAATACAGAAATAATGTGTGAAGTGGTGTAAGTTTTATGTTATTAATTGGGCTTCAGGGAGTCTAACTGGGTCTGATTCTGAACTCATAGTTGTAAATAAATGTCAGTGTAACTTCATTGACTTCAACAGAGTTACTCCTGATTTATTCCCGTGTAAAATCAGGAAAACCCTGAGTCCAAAGGCATAATTTGCATACTAAAAGGCTAAAAGAGGGGGGTTAGCCAGAAAAAAAGAGCCAAGAAAGGATAATTTAAGATAATATCCTTCTCGATGGATCACTGGATGATGACCGGTTCTGTGCATTCCCCCCCGGGGCGCCTGGTGTTGGCCACTGTCGGCAGACAGATACAGGGATAGATGGACCTTTGGTATGACTCAGTATGGCCATTTTTATGTTCTTTTGTACTTATAAAGTTTCATTATAAGTACCTGTTTTTACACACACACAAATTTCTGAAAACTTTGGGATGAAATCTTCCATACTTGGTCTCTACCCAAAGGGGAATATTTTAAACAAAATCCTTCATCTTTTTCTTCTTTAAGTTTAGTAGTTAAAATACATAATCCCTTTCCTTCTTTTAAAGAAATTCTAATCACATTTTAGGCCTCAGTTCTACAAAATCTTACTTATACAAGTGGCCCCACTGGAAAGTCTCTCCCTCCCCCCCTTTTTTGTCACCTTTAAATTAAACCTGGGAAAACAAATGCAAAAAAATGCATGAATGCTACATTAAGTACGGTTTCTGCCGCAAGTTTAGATACGCCATGTGGTACAGATTTGTTTTTCTTGTTAAATATGTAGATCAGTATATTTATTGAGGTCATTACTTTATGTGATAAAAAGCTCAAAATGCTGTTAGAACATCCATCTGCATTCCCCAAATTTGTGAATTTGACTAACAATGTTGTACTACTGCAGCGTTTTGCATTTGATATATGCATATTAATAAGTACATTTAAGTAATTAATAAATCCTCAATATTTGTCTAGCTCTGTTAATGTACTGTATTTTATTAATTAAATCAGTAATAAAATGTGTAGTGTTCATGTGTAGAAGAGAATTGGCCATCACAAGCATCTACCAATATCGGATCCTGCCTGTAGTATTTTTTCCTTTTTGTTTGGAAATTGAAAATATCCAGTAAAGAGTCATTATTTTTTCAGCATTAAGGAACAAATTGGGCCCAATCATGCCACGCCCTCTATGGATGAAATTCATTCCTGTGTTTCTGTTAACTTCACTGAGAGCTGCGTGCATAGATATCTTGTCAGATTCAGGACCCTTGTTTCTTATTAAAGGGTTAGACTTTATTTACCATCAATTGTCAAAAGTTCTCTAAGAAGCACTGCTTGCAAAATTAAGATTGTTAAACCCAGTATTTGTTGTATAATTTCAAATACTGTGATAACATTCCTTGTGTTATTTAGTTTGCTGCAGACATGGCCTCCTGGAGATATCAGGGCCCAGGAAACACTTAAGTCCTGGGTGCCCTCTAGCTATATTGTTTTCCCTATCTCCTTACATATGTATAACGCCTTCCAAGTGAGGATCTCAAAGCAGATTACAAACATGAATTGATTAAACCTCACTAAATTCCTCGAAGGGCCAAAAATGATGTTTCCTTTACATCGGGAAACGGAGACACAGAGCGGTTAGAAGTGAGTTGCCCAAGTTCACATAGTAAGTGTGTTATGGAGCCAGGAAAAGTTGTTCTTGGATCATCTGGTTCCCAGTCATGAGCTTTAACCATAAGACTATATTTTATGTACCTTCTTTCCCTCCTCTCCAAACTTACGCACACACACAGGCCAGCATGTTCCCAGTGTTATACCCCTGTGCTGAGATGACTGGTGGTATTCTTTTGATGTCTTTCAGTCTATCCTGCAGTGCTGATGCTTAAATTTGCCAGCTGTAAATTCTCATTTGAAGATCACACAGTAGCTTCAATAACTAATGCTACCATTCAGGATGAAGGCAGGGCGCTTCTCAGGCATAGCCACCTGTCAGCTGACCCGATTAGAACAGTTTTTTTCTTTTCTAATGAGTTCTTTTAATAGTCTCCAGCTGTTCCCTTTTTCTACGTTAATTCTCAAAATAAAGCTGTGTATTTGTCTCATATTTGTTTAACTATTCAGCGAGTGTATATGCTCTTAACACAATTTATTGTTCACTTAGATTCTCCCATTCTATATTAATCATTTGCAAAATCATAAAGAGTCACTGTCAGATAACTTAGGCCCTCAAATTAGATTGTGTTCTTAATTTTAAAAATAACTATAGAAAACATGATATTAACAGTAACATTTTCTTGTCAGTGATGTTTTTTTAATGGTTTTCCATTGCTGGGTTTGCACCCCAAACACTGTAGCATGATCCTGCTGCATGAGAATCAGAAATTAACCTCGCTAATTTATTTTCAATGACCAAGCTGAGCAAAGTGCAGATGGTAAATAATAAATAACATAACAGTGAAAATTGGGTCTTGAAAATAGTGTGAGTTTCAGCAACATAAGATGGTATTAGTAACACAAGTGAAGAGATTTGGATTTGATCAATGATTTTTAACCTGACAATAGTTACATCATTCTGTGTTGCACCCCTTTTCAGTAAAGGACTATGTAGGGTAACCACAAAGCTTTGCTTCAGAATATAAAAATTAAGTCAGTTTTTTCTTAAGATTTGTGGATGTTCAGCACTTTGTGACTGAGCATCTCAAACTATATTGCAAACGTTAAGAAACTCCATGAGAATTTAGGACCCAGGAAGCACTGAAGTCCTGGGTATTAGTCAGTGGTACCACAGGTGCTCAACACCACTGACAATCAGGCCACTTATATTTAGGAACCAACATTAGGCACCCAAGTCTGAAAATGTTGACGTTCATTTTTGCAGTTAGCAAGTTCAGGCAAGTTCTGTGCTATCCTTATGGGTGAAAAGAATATAATGCAGCTTTTTTTAAATTATTTTTCAAGATACTATTGTCTAGTTTATGCATGTGTGGCCATACTTTCCCTTTCAGCTCACAGCCCAAAGACCAGGCTGTGTGCTGGGTATCTTTGCAGGAAAGGAAATCTTATAGCGGAAGACCAAAATGGAAAGATCACCAAGTCTGGTGTTTGTAAGTCCTCAGGGGTGTGGATGGCATTTGCCACAGTGACATTGCACAAGCAAAACAATGGGGACAAGGAAATACATGTTTTTATCAGGAGTTCCTGTCATCAAGCAGACCCATCACCAGCCAAATTTGAGGGATAGTGTGTGCATGTGCACACATCTCCACAGATTGCAGGGGAACATCCCTTGTGCTTCCAGTCATCCTCCTGTACCCATACACCCTGTTGATCAATGCCAACAGGGCAGATGGAACTGACAGGACCATTCTCTTCACCTTAGATTCTGACTGTAGAGGTGGGTAAGCTAGCAGGAGGGAGAGCTGAAGGCTACAGGCTCGCTCTCTCTTTCCCACTCTGCTCCCCACGAGGAAAGGTGGGGAAACCAATAGGGGGACCGCCCTTCTTGTAAGAGGAGGGAGGCAGATGGAGCATCTTTCACACTATTTCTCCCATCAGGTGCTGCTCACCTGCTTGGCAGAAAGGTGAGGAGTTTGCTCAGGAACAGATTGTGTTTGACATTGGGTGACTGCTAAAACTGATGTGTTCAATGTGAGTTTCTTCAGTGTTGCATTGTTTGAAAGAGGAAGGGAACATTCCTTCCCTGAATGAGGTGTTAGCTGTTTTCCTCATGAGGGGCACCACTTGCTCCGGACTTGCTTTCACAAGCCAGGAAGGTCATGAGTTGATTTGCAAGTCTTAAAGACACCCCTTTGGGATGTCCAGTACTTCTTGATGAATGAATGTACTGAACTCCAAGAATGCAGGCAAGCTGTTGGTGGGTGGACATGTGTGGAGCGGATCCATGGTGTCTGCACCTCTCGGATCATGTTCTGATGCAAATGCACAAGCCGCTGTGATGTTACACTTCCTCACCATTTATCAGTTGCTGGGATGATGTCAAAGCAGAACCTGTCTTCACTTCTCTCTCCTCCTCTTCCCTTCCCTCTAAGGTGCCGAACGCCCGATGGAAAAGGGACACTGGTGGCTCTGGTTGGCACTGCCGGCCAGGCCATTAAAATTCTGGTTGGTGGCGCAGCATGGGCCCGGGGCTAAGGCAGGCTTACTGCCTGCTCTAGCTCCCAGCGGTGGCCAGGTCCTTGCATCCCCTAGGCACATGGGCAGCCAGGGAGGCTCCGCGCGCTACCCCCACCCCTAGTGTCATCTCTGCATATCCCATTGGCCAGGAACTGTGACCAGTGGGAGCTGCAGGAGCAGCACCTGTGGGTGTGAGGGCAGCATGCAGAGCCTCCCTGCCTACCCATGTGCCATGGGGCTGCAGCCACCTGCCGGCTGCTTCCTGGGCGCCACGGTAAGCACTGCCGGGACCCCACATTCTGAACCCCCTCCCACACCCCAACCTGCGCCAGCCTGGAGTCTTCACCCGCACCTAAACTCTCTCCCATAGCCTGCACCCCCTCAACACCCTACCCTAGCCTTGAACCCCCTCCTAAACCCCTCATCCTTGGCCACCCCCAGAGCCTGTACCCCCTACCAGAGTCCTCACCCTCCCTGCACTCCAACTCCCTGCCCCAGCCCAGAGCCCCCTCCTGCACCCCAAATCCCTCATCCCTGGGCCCAACCGGAGCCCTCAACCCACTCCCACACCCCAACCCTTTGCCCCAGCCTGGTGAAAGTGGGTGGGGGGAAGAGCAAGCAATGGGGGGGGTGGAGTGAGCAGGGGCGGAGTCTTGAAAAAGGGGTGTGGCCTCGGGAAAGGATGTTCGTTTTTGTGCAATTAGAAAGTTGGCAACCCTACCTCCCCCTGCCAGTTACCACATCAGTCCTTTGCTCTTCATGGGCCTGCACACAGTTGCAGCTTCTCCTTTAGGCTGGCCAGTGCAGCTGCTAAACTTTTAAGAGCCAGGTTGGCATCTCACTTCAGGGCCACTATGCCTGTTTTGTTCCCCTTCCTGCTGCTGCTGCTTTTCCTGCTAGCTGCCTCTCCAGACCTATGCCCAGACTTCCCCGACCTCACTTGTTGGGTACTATGGCCCTGAGTATAGGGAAGGTTATGAACTCATATGCCAATGCCTTGAACAAATTAATTTTTAAATATTTTTGTGGGCTCCATAACTCTGCAAACTGCTTCTCCCTCTCTGATGCCAAATGAGTGCAGTTGCCTTCCCAGCACTCTCTGAGCTGCCGGTCTTCTGCCAGGACCTCCTCCGGACCGGGAAGCTGAGCTCGGCGACCAGGTCCATGGCAACCAGTGAGGGGGCAGATCTCCTCACAGAGCCCCTGCTACACAATCTTCATCTTCTTCTGCAGGTGGCGGAGTCGCCCTCAGAGCACCAGAGGCTGGTCCTGGCAGGATCAGAGACCTCCTGGACTACGACTGGGGGGACTGGGTGGATCCCTATGCATTTGGCTGGTGCATGGGGCTCTCCACCCTTGGCATCCCTTGGCGCATACTTCGGGAGGTGGAGACAGCCTTATTACCCACTTCTCGGTCTTTCCTCAAGCGGGTCCTGCAAGAGATTATCCTCCACCCGCCCCTCACCCCAGGCCCTCCATATCTCTTCACCTGGCACCTGCCCCGTGAGTCCTCTTGACCCCCACCCCTTTGTACCCTGAGCTGGCTGCACGATTTGCAGCTGGTTCGCTTCCGAACTGCGCTGCGGGACCATCTTTACACGCTCGTGCTCCACACTCTTCACCACCCACGTGTCCCGTCCCAACACCAAGTGGCAGCACCTTCTACCAGCTGTAGAGGGTGAGGGACCCCAGTGGGCCAACCTCTACTCCATCTTGGTTCCACGGCCCGCCAGGAATATTAGCTGGCAGCTCCTTCCTGGAGCCATGAGCACGGGCATGTACCTGGCGCAGTTCACCTCTATTCCCAAAGCTTGTCCTTTTTGCAGTGTGAGGGAGACCTGGGCGAATGTCTATCTGCAGTGCGCCAGGTTGCAACCCCTCTTCCTGCTCCTCCAGAGCCTGTTCTTGTGGTTCTGGCTGCACTTTGCCCCGCACCTTTTTATATATGCACACCCCACTGCTGGCCCCATGAAGTCGAGGGGCCTCCTCGTCAACAACCTCCTAGCTATGGCCAAGGTGGCCATTTATAACAGCAGGGAGAGGAGGTTGGCTGAAGAGGGGCTCTGAGACTGTGGGGCCTGTTTTCGTTCCTTTGTCTGCTCACGCATCCGGGCGGAGTTCCTCTGGGCTACATCCACTGGCTCCTTGGATACCTTTGAGGAGCAGTGGACACTGTCTGGGGTTCTCTGCTCGTTGTCCCCTTCAGGTTCCCTAGTTTTGGCCCTTTGACCCTCACACCTGTTCCTGTTTTTTTTTTCTTTGTTGTCCCCTGAATTTAGTTGAGTTCTGGGCTCAGTAGCTCCTCCCTGGGCTGAGGGAGGGGCTTTCAGCCCACCCACTTCCTAGCACCCAAGAAGGACCGTTTGTAATCAGATACGTTTATCTATTTCTATTTGTTACAGGGTGGATTGTCCCAGAGGCTGGAGAGCCTGGGGCTAAGCCAGCCCTGATTACAGGATGTGCCACACCTGGGTTGAATCAGGGGATCCCAGGATAAAAAGAGTGGGAAGCTGCAGTGAAAGCAGAAGCCCAAGCAACTTGCTGTTTGGTCTGTAGACACTGCAGGGAGAAAGAAGTCTCCCATAGGGCCTTGAAGCAGCAAGAGAGGGTGGGAGAGAGTTCTCCAGGTAGGGAAGCTTAGGAGCGAGACTGTGCAAGCCGTGGAGAAACTGTCAAGGCCTGTTGGGGTGAAGTCTGTGTGCATTTGTGGTGTTTTGGGTTAATCAGGAGAGAGACACTGAACTGCGCTGGGCATAGGGGGCCTAAATGAAGTGTGTGTCAGAGGACTAAATGAAGCTTTTGTGGGGATTGTTTGAGCCACTTTTGAACTGAGAGTACTTAACGGCCCTTGAATGGGGGAAACATAGGGTGCTGCAGAGTGACTTCTGGCCATGAGGGGCTACTCAAGACATGGCTGCATGATCTTATACTATTTCACAAACTAAAGTAGGAGAGTTAAGCTGCTCTCCTTTTAGGTTTTATAATAGAAAGGAAAAATTATGCAGTGATTGTTGAGCCAATGTGCTGCTGAAATAGCAGCTGGGCTCATGGAAGGCCGCTTAACACTACCTGAGGCCTTCCCTATTGGTTCCTTTGTTCCTCTTTCTCAAGTTCTAGAAATGAATTTTGCAGGCGGTTGCATTTCTTTAAACTGTGTCTTGAGAGTGGCTGTTAACCTATTAAGATGTGGCCCCATTCCGTTCCATGTCTGTTCTTTGTCTAAAACTCACCCGTTTGTAACTAATCCTTCTTAGGTACCAGGAGTTCTCTTTAAAATGACTTTTTTGGATATCTTACATAGGGAAATAAATTGGGAGGGGAAAAAACATTCAATTCAGCTTTCCACATACCCTCCTTATCTTGGCAAGACTGACAGTATTTGGATATTGCTGAAAAGGAGATGAAGAAAGCCATCAAGAAATACATTATTTATCTTGTTTTGTCTCTGTTATTTACAACTTGTCCTTTTTCCAGGTAACCATGAAGGACATTCTAGTAGCTGGTTTTAGCAACTCAGGTTTTTTGATTTTTTTTTAAATAGTGCCCTTATAGATGAAGTATTCTATTAAGTAGGGTAATGTCTAAAGAATGTTACTGTTATTAATCAGATTATTTTCACAGTGGTATATTAATGCATCTTTATTTTTTAAATTAAAATATTCCAGTTTACTTTGAATTGCACTTGAGCATAACAGCTGGGTTAGAAAACAAATAAAGTGTTTCTCTTTGAAGTACTATGGGGAAACTTTGAAAAAAATGTTTTCATATCCCTTCCCCAGCTCATTTGTCCAACTACTTGAGGGTTTGTGGCCTGGTCCTTTGTATCACTTCTGTGTGGTGGCTGAATTTATATCATTCAAATTAGGATTTAACATTGATCTTTCAAGACTGACTATGTCTTGTGTTAATATCACATCCATCCACTTACAAACAAATATCCAAAAATGTTAAATCACAGATATATTTTCTTTTTAAAGCGTGAAAATCATGGCATCCTCAACTTCCGTGACAGCTGTCCAGCATTATTTATCGTTAGTGGAGATATAATACAAGAGCACATTTGTAGACCTTCCTGAACTGTGGGGTTTTGAAGTTCTCTTAGCCATGTAATGCATTAAGCTCTACTGTACTATTTTTTGGTTTTGTTGTTGTTCAGTGTTTTACAGGAAATGTAAATGACTTATTTTGAAATTCAAAGGTATTTGTTTTAATAAGTAATACCTTAGGGGTACTTTTGTTTTCTTCTTAAAATGTAATTGAACATTCTTCTCTTCAATTCCCCTTGCAGTGTTTTCTACACTCTTGACAAAAGGATTTCTAGAGACAAGGTGAATGAGGTAATCTCTTTTATTGGACCAACTTCTGTTGGTGAGAGAGACAAGCTTTTGAACTGTACAGAGCTGCTCTTCAGGTCTGGGAAAGATATCAGAGCTAAATACAAGGTTGACTAGATAGAAGTTTAGTGTAAGTAGTTTACACACATTCTAAGGGACTATTCAAGGTGAAGTGACCTTTTAACATCCCTGTAGTCACAGGACGAAAAGGTGGGCTAGTGGGTTACAGATTGTTGTAATAAACCATAAATCCAGTGTCTTTATTAAGACCATGATTTTTAGCGTCTAGCAAAGTTATGAATTTAAGCTCCCAGGCTCGTCTTTTGAAAGTGTGCAGTTTCCTTTGAGGATGAGGACTGTTAATAAAAGGATTTCTGTTAGTAATTTGAAGTTAGCATGATATGCTAAAGGAAATGACATAAAATAGTTCCCAAAATTGTGGTAGCTTCTGATATTTAGCTGATAAACTATTAATACTAGAAGAAAACCAGCATTCAGAGTATTGGAAACAAATCTGTAAAAACTGATGTTTTTCAGCTGTGTATGTGATGTTAAGCACTTAGTTTAACAGACTGTAAATAATGAAGTTTGATTGTTTGTTTGAAGGAGACAAAGCTCTTAAACAAAATGGATAATTAAATACAAGTTAGAATAGAATGATTTTTTTGGCACTCAAAATGTTTATTATTCTTAAAAAGAGCACATCAGACTTTTGGGGGGGGAGGGGGGAGTTAACAAGCATTTTAAATGACCTAACTGCATGTTTTTAAAATCCTGTGTGTGTGTATGAGGTTATATATACTTTGAAGCAAGTAAATGTATCGGTCCAGTTACAAATGTAGTGTGTTAATTAGCTTACAGTAAATCTTAAGGAAAAAACCTAACCATATCAAAATATTGTATATTTTTCTTAAAATTTGCTGTAGGCTAATTAACTTTCTACATTTTTCCACTGACGAAAGTACATTTACTTGCTTTAAAGTATATATAACCTCATAAGATAATATATTGTACTTGACTGCTTTTGGGAAGGGGGGGAAAAAAGGTTTAGAGACCAGGAGGCTATTAGTATGTCTTTAAAAAAAAAAAAAACCTACAACTGGAAATGTCTAGTAAGCTGCATAAAAGAGTACAGCTATTTAGTTTGACTGTTCAATGAAGCCACATTAGCATCTTCCTACCAAACCATGCTTAGGCATGGTCCTTGTTAGGAAGGGCCCAAAATGGTATCCCTCATCTTTATAGACATACCCTAACTGTGTATTAAACCAGTTGAAATCAGAATTGTTTTGTTGCTAATACGACTCTTTTGGGGGCTGGGGATGGGGAAGGATTGCAGAGTGTCATCCCTCTCCTTGCTGAAATTTTTGGAACTCCTTACTGCCAACATATTGCATGAATTCAGATTGCGGGGATAAAAATGACATTTTTATCAGTAATTTATAAAATAAACTGCATTTCCATCAAACCCTGAAGGGCTTGATAAACTCTAAAAATAACCAAACCTTGTTTTTTTAGTTCATTTTCTTATTTGTCTTCTCCTCCCCTCCTGCTACCCTTTTTTCCAATTTATGGATTGCTTTTCTGTTTGGTGCCACTGTGCACTGCCAGCGAAGTGAAGTAAACTAAAATCCTATTCTCTGAAAACATTGTGTTTTACTGAACCTTTCAGAGGATTTTAATCAAAATCCCAAAACCCTTTAGTTAATAGAATCACTCTAATCTGTGAAATACTGATAACTTTGCTGTTTCTTCCAAAGTATTCTTAAAAAAAAACTAGGGTGGCTTGTGTGGATTAGATTTTAGCAGGTATCCTATATTTTTGACATTTTCACAGAGGCATTCAACTTAAATACTGCATAAGTTTTTAAAGTACCATGATACCGGCACACTATATGCATGTTTAAGCATGCGTATTTAGTCCATTATCTTTATCTTTGACTAGTGTTGTCATTACAAATTATTTCTCTGCGGTGTCCTTTTACTTTGTGTGTGGATTCTTCCTGCAGATTTCCTGCGAAATGGTTTCCATTATAACCACCTAGTCTTTGAGTGCTGATTCCTATATGTATACCACTGTGAGGTGTGCGCATACTCCTGGATTTGGAGAATTCTTGCAAGCGATGGCCATGCGTCTGTGTGTTCACCCTAGTCTTCCTTGTGCTTTCAACTGAAGGCATAAAGGAAGGAACAAACTGTTCACCTCTCTAGTTCCTTCTTACAGCTGCATGGCCTGGGTTGGAACTTCCAGTGTCTGGAGCTTTCCTTTGATTTCTTCAATCTGTAAATATTTCAGTTTGCCTCCGTTCCTTTTGTATATTCTCACCAATCTGTACAGGTGAACGCAGACCCAAACCCTTGGATCTTAAGAACAATGAAAAATCAATCAGGTTCTTAAAAGAAGAATTTTAATTAAAAAAAAGATAAAAGAATCACCTCTGTAAAATCAGGATGGTAAATACCTTATAGGGTAATCAGATTCAAAACATAGAGAATCCCTCTAGGCAAAACCTTAAGTTACAAAAAGACACAAAAACAGGAATATACATTCCATTCAGCACAGCTTATTTGACCAGCCATTAAACAAAAGGAAATCTAACGCATTTCTAGCTAGATTACTTACTAACAGAAATTCTGAGACTGCATTCCTGATCTGTTCCCAGCAAAAGCATCACACAGATAGACAGACACTTTGTGCCCCCCCTCCAGTTTTGAAAGTATCTTGTCTCCTCATTGGTCAATTTGGTCAGGTGCCAGCAAGGTTATCTTAGCTTCTTAACCCTTTACAGGTGAAAGGGTTCTGCCTCTGGCCTGGAGGGATTTTATAGCACTGTATACAGAAAGGTGGTTACCCTTCCCTTTATATTTATGACAGGAGCTTTCTCCTCTCTGAATTAAGATTGTATACATTTAAGACTGGAAATCTGTTTGTGAAAAGGTATTTAAATTTTGAGTATTTATGCCTTAGAGGGTGATAAAATACCAGGCCTTTTTATTTACCTTTTGAAAAAAAAAAACAACTATTTGGAATGGCTGGAAGAACACCACCACAGAAAGGAATGCTTAGTGTGATCATAAAAATGAGCCATGGCTAAGAAATTAGAGCCCTGCCTTTCCTATCACACAACAGAGCCAGTATATCCGAATAGGGGAACATTTTCCCCACAAACTTAAGCAGACATTTTCTCGCCTGTCTGCTGTGAAGCACTGTTTGCTTTAATGGGATCCTCTGAACAGGAACCTGCATTATTATTTTTGCAAACAGACACTTGCATGGACTCCGAAGGCCAAGGGTTTTAATTGGCAGTTTGACTTGGATAACCGTGTTCTTTCTGACCAGTTCGGCTCCTTTTTGCAAGTAATTGGTCTGCTTTCATTGTCATAATGCCCGGTATTCTAAAAGTCAGATTTTTTCATGTTGTAAAAAGGCATTGTTCCTGTAGCGCAGTTTTTTACATAAAAGAAGATATCAAAAAAGTCAACTCTAGTATTGACTAAATGGTCCCCTCAATATAAGCGTTCCAGTGAGGTGTCCAGTGTGCTTAACTCCCATTCGTTTCATGAGGTGAATGTACCCATAAACTCTCAAAATCAGACCCTGTATATGCTAATACGGGGAAATTTACCATCATTGGGAACATCAAAAGACGAGCTACTAGTTACTGTTAATGGGGTTATGGTGGGAAAAGTTGCTCCCCGCGGTTGCTTTGAGAGGAATAAATTCAAGCAGCTGAGAAGATCAGTACTTGACTTGAAATGCATAGGCTAAAGCATTGTAGCACCATTATGGAAAGGGAAATGATCATGGACATAAAACTCTGCATTTAGGGAACATTTGATGGTGTTAGGAGGTCACCCACAGCTATTCAGAAAAGTTTACTTGTTCTGAGTTCTCTAGCAGTATCCTGCATAATATATTTTATTTGAATTAAAAATAAAATGATTTTAATAAATCAGTATGACAGTGTTGCAAAAAACAAGCTGAATGGAGGAACAGATTGTAACTCTTAGGACTCAGGGATGCAAAGTGTGTGTGTGTGTGGGGTGGGGGGGTTGCTAGAGGTGCCTTAGTTTTCTTCATCATCATTTGGTCCCTACATGAATAGAGTGAGAAATGGTCTTCATGTCTGCCATTTGCCTGTCTTCATGGCCAATGCAGTGCATGTTTGTCTCACTCCCAGGCAAGAAAGATGAAAGGTGGGAGAGAGTCTAATTGTTGCAAATCCTTGACGTTTTGCAAGGTACTTACAGTCAATTCTAAAATAAGAGCTTTTGAACTCAAGCTCAGATAGAAAATCAGTTATTCCCTGACTAAATACCTCTGATGCCAACAAGTCTAGCCTTAGGGCCGGATGACGTGGACTACTGACCAGAGCACCATGCTTGGGGGCAGTGAGCAAAGCCCTGGCTGGGATGATTTAATTGGGGATTGGTCCTGCTTTGAGCAGGGGGTCGGACTAGATGACCTCCTGAGGTCCCTTCCAACCCTGATATTCTATGAGCACTGTGGTGCAACAAGGCCAAGGCCTGATGAGTCAGGCTGCAGGGCAGGGCCGTGGCCCAGTGAGTCTGGGGGAAGCGCTGTGCAAGGGAAAGAGGGACCCCAGCAGGACCCTGGGATACAGACTTCTTGGACAGGCAAGTCAGCGAAGAGAATTTTGTTTGGGAGCTAGCCATTCCTCAAGCAGGAGGGAGAAGCAAAGAAACCACAGTAGGGCGCGGGGGAGGAAAGAGAGCACTGCGTGAAGCGAATGGAGAGGGGCCACCCTGGGCTGTGAGAGTGAGGGAAGGAGTGGCGTGTGAAGAAAAGAAGGGGAGCCTGGGCTGGGGGCAAACACGCTGCCTCTTTACACATGTCAGTGCCACCCATCGAGCTGAAACATGAGCCCAGAAGAGGCCCAAGGCGGCAGCAGCAGCAAGACAAGGGGGTGTGAGAGTCCCGTGCAGCAGCACTCTGCAGTGCAGAGCAATGCCCAGCAGACAGGTACATGCAGCTGCAGTGCTCAGTTCCCCCAAGATGGACTCTGTGCTTTTCCTCAGGGTTGGCGCTCTGCTCCCGCCAGCACCATCAGGATTTTGGCTCTCCCAGTCTCCATGGTGAGTGCCCCAGTGGGAGGAGACTGTGGCCCCATAATGCTCTGGGGGGGGGGTATATGCTGCATTGCAGAAGCCTCTCTCCCATTCAGTGTATCTATGGGGTCACTAGGGGGCATGGTTCTGTCGGTGATCTCCATCTCCATTCAGCATCTCTCTCACCTATGGTCAAGCTGTGGAGGGAATCAAGCTGGCTGCCCAGGCCTGGGGGGACGATGGTGCATTGAGGGTGCCAAAATACAAGTTTGCCCAGGATGCCCTTTCCCTTAAGGCAGGCCCTGGATGCCAATGGATTATCAACAGAGAAGGTATTCCCGGATGTTTTTAAATCAGCTTATGTCATTCACCGGTCTTAAATGGAAGCCTAGCTTTGTCTGTCAGGAGAAGCTGTAGATTTTGGACAGCAGTTGGAAAGCTGGGTCCTACGTGAATTGCTGGCAAGTAGAGGGAAATCTCCACTAAGGTAAATGACAAGTTGTTTTACTTGTTGGGTATTTTCCTGTTAGGACTCCTAAACCTCCTGTACTTTGGATAACAGCAGATTCTGTCTGTGAAATAAATGCCAAGGATCCATAGCTGAACACTTTTGAAGGCTTTAGATAATGGACTCCCAGTGCTTCAGGAAAAGCTGCATACTGCTCAATGAACGATTGAAACAGAGTATAGTTAGGTTACCTTGAACACAACTTTGTCCAGTGACTTGTAATTCAAGGAAAGCCAACCACTAATCATAACTACATGTGTCACAAATCATTTCCTTTTCCCCAGAGAAAAATCCACCCACCAATGGCAAATAAGAATCTTTCTGTGATTAATATCATTGCTAAGTCCATCAATTTCTTCAGAATTTAGCTTTTTTGAGGGGGAATAAAAAGGATCTGGACATGAAAGGTTACAAAACAAAAAAAACTTCAGACTGTACTCCAATGAGTTGGTATCTTTGTGTCTTCAGATAAAGCAGATCCAATGCTTTGCCGCTGCTTTGTCAGGGCAACCAATAGAGATGCCACTAGCTTATTTCACTATACATGTTTTTATGAGAAGACTTAGGGAGCAAATTTCTCACCACTCTTTCAGGGAAAAATAGTTCAGAGGAAAAGTGAACATTAACCATATAAAGGGGGACAGCAACTTCACAGTGTAGCCCAAAGAGGCACCTGTTATCTGTAAGGGAAAAAAACATTATTATTAAGCCTCTCCCAGGAGTAGATATAGTAAAATCCTCATTAAACAAAATTAACAACCCTGCAGCCTCTGCAAAGTTTTGTATCCGTATGCTGCCTGATTATAGCTTAGCAATAGTGCTCTCCTGGAGGCAATGGCAAAACTCCTACTGATATAAATGGGAGCTGGACTGCATATCCTATAAAACATGACTGAAAAGATTCAGTGGCATCAGTTACATTGTCCATCAATGAAGAGAATCTGCTTCCACACATTATCAGTCACAATCCAGCACCCTACTTTTTCTCCCTCCTCACCCTTAGGTTGCTGTATAGGAAAATCACTCACTCTCTCAAGTTTCAGAGTAGCAGCCGTGTTAGTCTGTATCCGCAAAAAGAAAAGGAGGACTTGTGGCACCTTAGAGACTAACAAATTTATTTGTTAATCCTTTTCTTTTCACTCTCTCAAACTGCTAGGATTTTAGGGTGTGGTCTTTCCATCCCCAACTTCCTGGATGCTGGCATTTCCCCAGCCTCTTGGCTTCTGAAAGCAGTGGGGTAGGTAATTGTCTCATCTTTCTCTCCAGTGGATAGTTTAATGCTTTCCTAGGCTGCTACTAAGAGCTTTCAGAAGCAGAAGAGGCGGCACCACTTTGGTATGACTGTCAGTTTTACTGCTGCCCAAAGGGTTCTGAATAGCAGAAATAAAACTGACAAGAATCACGTCAATACCATCTGCAGTTTGACAAGGCTATAACAGTGTTGGCCAATGCAAAGTGTTAAAAATAAAAGCATGAGTCAGGCTTCAAAAATCATGAGATTGGCTTTAAGGCATGAGACTTTAACTTTTTTTAAAAAAATGTTTTTTTTTCGTTTCTGATCCTTTAGAGTGCAAGTGAGCCATGTTTGCAAGCTTTTCTTTGCAACCGCGAGGACTGGAAACTTACTTGAGAGGAAAAAAAGCTGAGATTCTCTTATAAGTGCTCGACTTCAGGAGTTGGTGCTTTACGTAGAGCACCAAATATTTAGACTTGCTATAAAGTTGTGAAAGTTGGCAACACTAAGCCAACATGCCGGAGGTAGCCATGTTATCATATGATACATGTTACCTGTTAAATGAATTTTTGTGGCTGATTGATTGTCTCTCTCTGGTACTATCTTTAAAATTTTCCTCAAGAATTATGGCATTTGTTGTTCTTTACTCTCAGCTTTCAATTTTAACTTGTTTTCATGTTACCAGATAGAGCACTTTGAGAAGCTTTATTTTAAAACTCACTATGCTGCTAGTTATAAGACTTCTGGTTTCAGTAAAATCTAAGACAGTAGCTATTAGAATAAACTTAATTGTATTGAGTTTATTAAGTTCTGCTCTGTGTCATTTTTATATGTTCACTTAAGAGTTTTAATAGGATTGAAATATTTGGCCTGGGAGAGAAAACACTGCAAGGAAATGACAACTGTACTTGATTTAAAATTATCCATGATATCGTTGTAAATGTTCAGTAGTATTTTTTTTAATATTAACCAAGTTTTTCTGTTCAATCTTTTCTGAGAACTGGGTGAACAGTAGGATTTTCAATAAGAGTGATTGGATATGTGCATTAGGGAACTGAGAACTGGAGATGTTTGCGATGCTGTGGTTTATACTTGTTGAAATAATCAAATTGTTGAAATGTTTCTAGGATCCAACATTTAGTATGATACAGCAGATGACAAGCATAAAATAAGATAGTGATGTGAAATACCCACTAGGTCTTCCTAGTCCTCCTTCCTTGCTGATACAGGATTGTTTCCTGCAGTACGTTTCCTATTATTTTCTCTACTCTATTTTAAAAGTTTGAAGTGTCAGCTCTTGGGAAATTGTTCCTAATAGTCATTCTGCATTTTCCTTTTCTCAGTGTCTTCCTATTCCTCCCAGCTGTACACCCTATACATCAGACTTATATTCTTTTCCTCTGTCAATAGACATCACTTAATCAAGCTCTAAGTATTTATCTCTTTCTTCATAAATCAGTCCCTCCAAACTTCTAGGGAAGTGATGATGGGCAGAGCGCTGCCCCAGTCACCTTTCTTACCATTAAAGAGGTGGTGTGATAAAGCACCAGTTGTATTTTGAACTTGCATTTTTTCAGTTTATTCCACCCTGAATTACCATATAAATATTGATATTAAGAGTGCAGGACATGCTATTTCTCATAAGACAGCTCTGTTTTATATCAGCTCAGCTAAGGTAACAGCACTCTTTCATTGTGTGTAGCTTCACACACACATGCATTCATGCAGAACTTCTCCCTGCCTCTCCAAACCCAGACACATTCCATTTGGGTGTATGCCATGGCTGTCCCCGTTTTTAGTAACATAAAGTGTTCATTCCATACTCATGTTTCATCACATACTTAGGCTCTGATCCTGAAAACATTTATTCAGGTGAGTAACTTTACTCCTGGGCATGTCTACACTGAAGTCAGGACCGTGCTTCCCAGAGCAGGTGAACAGACACAGGCTAGCTCTGCTCAAGCTAGTATGCTAAAAATAGCAGTCTGGTCATTGTGATATGGGCAGCATCTCAGGCTAAGCACCCAAGTGCAATCGCACTCAACCCTTGGGAACACACTCAGGTGGCTAGCCCAAGCCACAGCCCATGCTGCCACGGCCACACTGCTATTTTTAGTGCACTAGCTAATATGTGTCTGGCTATCCATGCTGGGCAGCACCCTCCAAGCTGTTGTGTGGACATAACCATACTGGTAGCACCACTGTGAGCAAAAATATTTGCAGGATTGGACCCTCAGCTTGCTTCTTTTCCTATAAGTATTAGTATCTGTTGAGCAGCATAATGCAACTTGGTGTTGGCAGGAGGCCAGTGGAGAATATTTCACGTTTAAACTTTTAGGAATTCAATACGTTTCATCCCTAATAGATTTAGCAGACAAATCTGTCATAATTTGAGAGAACTTCTATGGTTTCAAAGTTTGCTTTTGGAAAGGTATTAAGAAATAGAATGTCCAGATGTTTCACCCGGATTTTTCCATTTTCAGGAACCATCCAAGTATCCTGCATTTATACTTGGTTTCAACCTGATGATTCCATGTTTTCCCCTACCCTGTACTTGGCCTTTCTTGGCTGCTGTATAGTGTTCATACACAGCAGCTCTTCCCCCAGCTCTCAGGCACCCTTACCTCCTCTCTCCCAAAGTTGTTTGCCTTTCAGAACAGGATCGATGCGCCTATGACATAAACTACATATTAACAATCAAGGGTGGAAGAAAACAGTAACAAAAATTACTAACAGTCTTTGGAAGAATAGTAATAGAGGAATAAGGCAATACATCATGAGTTTTCGTTTTAAAAATGATAATCTTATAATGAAGATTCCTTTAAAAAAAACAAACAAATTAAATCATTCTGAAAATAATCATAACATTTTAATGCTTTATTGGATTTATTATTCCAGCAGGTGTAAAAATAAAAAAACCTTCAATCAGAACAAAACTTTTAGATGTAACTGCATATTTCAGTGTCAGAGAGAGATCTTGTAGCCATTTTTTATTTTTGATGTAACATGTATACTACTTTGTCTGGCTGCTTTAACTAATATCTTCAGTGTTCTTTAGCATATGGATGGAAAATTGACAGGATGACAAGAATACTGAATTTGACTTTGACATTATATGTGTATTCAGCCCCATTTCAGTTATTCATTTATTTGTTGTCTTTGTATGTTCATCCCCGCAGTGTACTGAATCAGTTTTGGTTACATTTTGTCCTATGTACAATATCCCAGATACAAATTTGTTCCTTTTATACACCTCTACCACGATATAACACGAATTTGGCTATAACGCGGTAAAGCAGCACTCTGGGGGGCGGGGCTGCATGCTCAGGTGGATCAGCGTGTCTGGCTCAGACACGCTGCTCTGAGCGGCTTGTTAAGGGTGCTGGGCTGGGGCTGAGGGATTGGATAAGGGGCAGAAGGTCTCGGGGGGAGGTCAGGGGACAGGGAGCGGGGGGGGGAGGTTGGATGGTTTGGATGTTCTGGAGGCGGGGCGGGGATGGATAGGGCGTGGGAGTCCTGGGGGACCTGTCAGGGGGCAGGGGTGTGGATAGGGGGTGGGGCAGTCAGGGGACAGGGGGGTTGGGTAGGGGGTGGGGTCCTGGGAGTGATTAGGGGCGGGGAGTTTCTGGAGGGGATAGTCAGGGGACAAGGAGCAGGGGGGGTTGGAAGGGTCGGGGGTTCTGAGGGGTCAGTCAGAGGGCGGGAACTAACTATTAATAGCGGAAATGCTCAAGGCCAAAGCAAGTTCAACATAGTGCGGTTTCACCTATAACGTGGTAAGATTTTTTGGCTCCCAAGGACCACGTTATATCGGGGTAGAGGTGTATTTAATACATTTTTAAAAGGTGAAAGACAATTGCATTTCTTTTTAAATTCCACTACACAAAATCCACAAAATCTGAAATTTACCCTGATGCTCCTCAGATCCTCTATCAGTTTTGAAGGACCTGAGACAGAAATTAATACTATATTGTTCTAAAGTTTCAAAAAGTGACTAGTCATTTGGAATGCTTCTGTTTTTGGATGCCCAACTGAAAGACACCTAAACAGGGCCTGATTTCCAGAAAATACTGAACACCCATCAGCAAGAAATCAGGATCCTTTTAAGATGTTGCAATCGGAGTAGCTGAAAATTGAGGCACCCGACATCACTAGTCACTTCTGAAAATTAGGCCATTATGTTCTCTGGATGATTGAACGTAACAAAATACGGACAAGGAAAAGGAATGAAGTAATAAGATTAATTTACAGTTAATAAAAACCCATGGCTTTTACCACATCAAAAGTGAGGCTATCTTTTCGTGCTATCAGCAGGATTGATTAAAAGATGATCCAAAGGAACAACTGAAACAATATATCTCCTGAGCTCAGGTCAAAAGGGTGCTGCAGCAGGGAATTGCAGCCTCGGTGACAAGCTCCCAGCTGCTGTAGTGATAGCTTCCAAATACAGCTTCTGGCACCCTCACCACCGTTGTTATAGCTGCAGCAGATTCTGTAAATCCTGAGGCAAGCTAAGTCCTTTTAGCAAAAGTAGTTTTGTTTTTTGTTTTTAATTCATGAATAATTTTTTTTTAAATGAGATCAGATTGTTATAACTAAGCAGGGGATAGCCATGACTCTAGCACTGCTGATATAATAAAGACCTGCACAAGGAAAGCTCATGTGACTAATCACAGCAGCAGAATAAAAGACAAAGCTCTGCTTACTCCCTGTTTCTCCTTACATCTTCTCTCACCTCAGAGAAATGGCTGGATTTTACCCAGGCAAGTAACCCATGCCTCGGAGAGACTCTTCTCCCCCACCCAAATGGCACAGTTTTGCTTGCAGAAGCCCAGTTTCTATATAGTAGATATGGAGTAGTGGAATCCGAAATAACTGGATGAAGAACAGCTGCCTCTAACTGATCCCAATGAAGATGGAGTTACAGTGCTAGGAAGAGGGAAGAAATTCAAAGAATTCACTGAAAAACTGATCTCTACATCAAATGAATGCATCTGCTGATCACAGATTACTAAGGTAGCATAAAGCTTCAGCATCTTGGATTTCCTGCTGCTCCTGGACTATGGACGTTCATTATTTTAGAGGCAAGTAACATTTTCTATTATGTTCAGCTGGCTAGGAAGCTATGCCTTTTCCTCTCAAATGTGGCACCTTACAGCACAGTGGGATCACCTCCAGAGAAGATTATTCTAACTCTCTCTGTGTCAGGAAGAATGCAGCTGTCACCAGGAAGCTGAAGCTCATGCAGTATGCCAACAAAGGCAGCTGTGAACACACCATCAGAATTCTGGAAACTTTACTGTCTGCCTTTTCCTTCAGTTAAAACTGGAAAGGTCCCAGACCTGAACAACAGAGCGGTCATGGGTCAGATCTGAGGTACCTCAAAGACCATCTGACTATTTCCAGTCTTCTAAGACAGCTGTGCACATCAAATATGTTTTAATGAGGCTGGCCTGAGAGCACACTGTGGGACAGAAAACATGGCATGGTCACTGGCAGAACTCCAGCTATGACACTTTACCAAAAGGTGGTCAGATTGAGCCTGACCATGCTCAGATCTAAATGCAATCCCCACCTCTGTGATAGGGCATGATCTTTAACTGTTGTGGGGGACTTGAGCACTGTGGTGACTAGTTAGCTAACATACCTAAGGTGGAAGAAAGCTGTTTGAGTCCTTTGGGGAGATGGGAGGGTGAGCAAAGCAAATCCTTGACCACATGCAGTGTTCCCTCAGGCAAGTTTCTGAACATTCATGGGAAGCATTCACCACTGTTAATGAAATCAAGACCTGTGACTAGAATTCCTAAAAAGTGCTCAGAGCCAGCTAGGGAGATTTGCGGTGATATGTATATGTGTGTGTGTGTGTGTGTGTGTGTGTGTGTGTATATACATTTACATATACACACACACACACACATATATATATATATATAGGAGATAAGTGGATTTAAGCATTGAAACCCAGCAGAAAAGAATGCAGTTCATGGCAGTCGAAAAAGCCTAAGGATTAAGGGTTATACTAGGAGGGCCAAATTCAGGTGAAAAATTCAACAACTTTGAGAATGAATAGTTTCCAGCAAATTGTGTTTAAGGAATGGGGAAGGGTAGCAGCAGGATTTACCTTCCTGTGAAATGGGCAGGGTAGATGGGCCTCCAACAGTATAGGTGTCCTGAAGTCTGCAGGGTAATCCAGGGATCTTGGGGGTGCTGTGAAGGGCATTTGCTTCAGATAGAGGCTTCTGTTCTCCAAACTATCTCCAGGATCTCCCTTCACTCCTAGCAGCACAGCTCTGTGAATAGCAATGTTGCTATAGATGCCTCAGCCACATAAGTGGATAAAATTAGCTTGGGAGGTTGGCACTTGAAGCAAAAGTCTGCATAAGGTAACGGTGATAGGTTCATGTTTTTATTTAAAAGGAGAAATCTTCAATATATTTGTTGGGGATTCATACTGGAGCAGTGATACTTTCCCAGCTCCACCCATTTACTATCTGTGTGCCTTAAAACTGCAGAGGTCTCAACAGACAGCGCCCACATGCAGGGTCAGAGGGAGTGATTCTGCCACATTGGCACAAACTCTTCTCCCTCCAGCAGAACTTTAGTAAAACTGTTCCATTTCTTTCACCCCTTCCATAGGAAAAAGCATAAGGAATGACATGACCCAAGTTTTGAACAATGATTATCAGGCAATAGGGATACCGCAGACAAATGTCAAGGTTGGCAGTGCCTCCCCTTTCTGTAGTGGGGGGAACCATGAGGCATTCTCCTTAGGCAAGTGGCGATGAGGAAGAGCATAGGGGCAGGGTAACCTAGTGCTGAAGAACAGGCTGACGGTTCCAGAACAGGACCATCAGTTACAGAGGAAAGTGTTCTTCAGGGCTAAACACCTTCTCTCTTCCACCCAACCTGAATAACATGGGTAGGTTTGATGGCACTGTCTCCCAGAACTTGGTCCAGGCCACTCTACCCATGAGGGATAGTTTTATCCCTCTTGTGCAGCTTCTTTGGTGTAGGAGGAATTTACTGCAATTTCTGGGAGCCTCTGAAGAAAAGGGGACGGAGGGGACAGGCTGTATGGATGATTGATCAGAGAGGCTGGTTCTTATTTGTAGAAGTTCCCTGTTGTCTTCAGCAACTCTATGAGTTGTTACTGGAGATGCTACAGAGTCACTCTGCACCCTTTTCTCTAGGTAGGTCAGCACAATGCAGAGCCACCATTCACAGAATAATGAGCTAATTCATAGATTTATAGATATTAAGGTCAGAAGGGACCATTATGATCATCTAGTCTGACCTCCTGCACAATGCAGGCCACCGAATCTCACCCATCCACTCCTGCAATAAACCTCTCACCTATGTCTGAGCTATTGAAGTCCTCAAATCATGGTTTAAAGACGTCAAGGTGTAGAGAATCCTCCAGCAAGTGACCCGTGCCCCATGCTACAGAGGAAGGCGAAAAACCCCCAGGGCCTCTTCCAATCTGCCCTGGAGGAAAATTCCTTCCCGACCACAAATATGGGGATCAGCTGAACCCTGAGCATGTGGGCAAGATTCACCAGCCAGATACCCAAGAAAGAATTCTCTGTAGTAACTCAGATCCCACCCCTTCTAACATCCCATCACAGGCCATTGGGTCTATTTACCATGAATAGTTAAAGATCAATTAATTGCCAAAATCATGTTATCCCATGATACCATCTCCTCCATAAACTTGCCGAGTTTAATCTTGAAGCCAGATAGGTCTTTTTCCCCCACTGCTTCCCTTGGAAGGCTATTCCAGAACTTCGCTCCTCTGACGGTTAGAAACCTTCATCTAATTTCAAGTCTAAACTTCCTGATGGCCAGTTTATATCCATTTGTTCTTGTATCCACATTGGTACTGAGCTTAAATAATTCCTCTCCCTCTCCAGTATTTATCCCTCTGATATATGTATAGAGAGCAATCATATCTCCCCTCAACCTTCTTTTAGTTAGGCTAAACAAGCCAAGCTCCTTGAGTCTCCTTTCATAAGACAGGTTTTTCCATTCCTCGGGTCATCCTAGTAGCTCTTCTCTGTACCTGTTCCAGTTTGAATTCATCCTTCTTAAACATGGGAGACCAGAACTGCACACAGTATTCCAGGTGAGGTTTCACCAGTGCCTTGTATAACGATACTAAACACCACCTTATCTCTACTGGAAATACCTAGCCTGATGCATCCCAAGACCGCATTAGCTTTTTTCACGGCCATATCACATTGGCAGCTCATAGTCATCCTGTGGTCAACCAATACTCCAAGGTCCTTCTCCTCCTCCATTACTTCTAATTGATGCGTCCCCAGCTTATAACTAAAATTCTTGTTATTAATCCCTAAATGCATGACCTTACACTTCTCACTATTAAATTTCATCCTATTACTGTTACTCCAGTTTACAAGGTCATCCAGATCCTCCTGTATGATATCCTGGTCCTTCTCTAAATTTGCAATACCTCCCAGCTTTGTATCACCGTAAACTTTATTAGCACACTCCCACTTTTTGTGCCAAGGTCAGTAATAAAAAGATTAAATAAGATTGGATCCCTGAGAAACTCCACTGGTAACCTCCCTCCAGTCTGACAGTTCACCTTTCAGTATGACCTGCTGTAGTCTCCCTTTTAACCAATTCCTTATCCACCTTTCAATTTTCATATTGATCCCCATCTTTTCCAGTTTAACGAACAATTCCCCACGTGGCACCGTATCAGACACCTTACTGAAATTAGATCCACTGTGTTTTCTTTGTCTAAAAAATCTGCTACTTTCTCAAAGAAGGAGATCAGGTTGGTTTGGCACGATCTACCTTTTGTAAAACCATGTTGTATTTTGTCCCATTGACCTCAATGTCTTTAACTACTTTCTCCTTCAAAATTTTTTCCAAGATCTTGCATACTACAGATGTCAAACTAAAAGGCCTGTAGTTACCCAGATCACTTTTTTTTCCTTTCTTAAAAATAGGAACTATGTTAGCAATTCTCCAATCATACGGTACAACCCCTGAGTTTACAGATTCATTCAAAATTCTTGCTAATGGGCTTGCAATTTCATGTGCCAATTCCTTTAATATTCTTGGATGAAGATTATCTGGGGCCCCCGTTTTAGTCCCATTAAGCCGTTCGAGTTTCGCTTCTACCTCAGATATGGTAATATCTTCCTCCATATCCTCATTCCCATTTATCATGCTACCATTATCCCTAAGATCCTCATTAGCCTTATTGAAGACTGAGGCAAAGTATTTGTTTAGATATTGGGCCAGGCCTAAATTATCCTTAACCTCCACTCCATCCTCAGTGTTTAGCGGTCCCACTTCTTCTTTCTTTGTTTTCTTCTTGTTTATGTGGCTATAGAACCTTTTACTATTGGTTTTAATTCCCTTTGCAAGGTCCAACTCTACTTGACTTTTAGCCTGTCTCACTTTATCCCTACGTGTTCTGACCTCAATAAGGTAGCTTTCCTTGCTGATCCCTCCCATCTTCCACTCCCTGTATGCTTTCTGCTTTTTCTTAATCACCTCTCTGAGATGCTTGCTCATCCAGCTTGGTCTACAACTCCTGCCTATGAATTTTTTCCCCTTTCTTGGGATGCAGGCTTTGACTTGAAGTAATCCCAGGCCTCCTCTGCCTTTAGATCCATAAGTTCTTCAGTCCAATCCACTTCCCTAACTAATTTCCTTAATTTTTGAAAGTCAGCCCTTTTGAAATCAAAAACCCTAGTTGCAGATTTATTTTTTAATATGCCCTTTCTGCTTTCAGAAGAGAGGGATTTGGCTCTACCTGAGTAGGAATTTAAAATTGTGATTCTTAACAGAATAGATTAAGTAATGGTTTTAAAAGTTAAATTGATTGGTTTATTTGTTACAGTGGTAATGACAAATTAATCATTTTTATTTTCTAGCTGGAAAAATAAGACTATTTGATAACAGAGATGTGTTTAGTCCAAATAATTTTTTATTTCCTGGAAGAGCAGTCCTCCTGCTAATGATAAATTAGCAGACTATTTAATGGCGAAGAATACAATACTATATGTGATATTATTAGCTACCAAGTAAACATACTACAAGTAAGAAAACCAAAGCCCGTAGAAGTATTTCATATTTTGTCATATATAAATAATCTTTCACTGTTGTGGGCAAAGTTGATCAGCTTAAGCGACGTTCGTGCCAGTGAAAACTTAAAAACGAATGCATGAATAATTTGTATATCAATGCAAAATGAAACCTTAGAAATTCAGCACAAACATCAGTTTTGTAACCCATGCTTAATGTAACAAAATGCCTAGGAGAGGAACTGAATACATTGTTTAATTTGTATGCCACTTCTACTTAGCTGAAAGAATCCTTCACCAAAAAAAAAGAGTGGGAAATAAAACTGACAGGATGTTTGCTTAAGTGGTCTAGAAAAAAATTTAAAACATATAATTTGCAAAATAAAAGTGGAAAAGCCAATTAAAAGAAAACGCAAAAATATCCAGACATAATAACCTTCCAGAAATTCTATCATAGGTTTAAGGCACCCCAGGTTGAATCTGAGCAAACCATTGTCTAGCCTAGACTAGTTTAAAAAGTCAAGTTTCCACATTTAAATAACACTGAAAGAGGAATATTAGATGAACCAAGCTTCCCAACCTAAAACTTGGGAAATACCTAGGCCCTAATAGTTTTTTCCTCTGATTTTCACACAATTTTTGGAGTGGAGGTTGTTCTGCTCTTCAGGGTAATTCTAATTAGACAAGTTATCCTCTGCTGTGAAGTAAGCTAAAGTTTCATGTGTCCACGAGTCCAAATGTTTCTCCCACCAGCTGATATCCCTGTTGGTCACAAAAACATAACTCTAGTCCTCTATTTTGACTGCAAGATTTGAGGGAGTGATAAAGGAATAAGTAAATAACATACAGTGCCTGGAATGCATTGGGTTGACATTTTAGGACAATGCTCTAAACCTATCAACCCAACCAAGCTGAAACAGTAGGAATCATAACTGTCCCCTTAATTGCAGAGTGTCTTTTTGACTTGGTCCAGTGTCTAAGTGCAAACTACTCTTTTGGATGCAAAGATAAGATGGCCCCCCCAAAAGTTAATCAGTAAAACCCTTCCTCTTTGGAGATCACTAGTTAAGGGCATCCGAGACTTGGCAAGTCTGAAGGCTTTTATCATAGAATCATAGAGTATCAGGGTTGGAAGGGACCCCAGAAGGTCATCTAGTCCAACCCCCTGCTCAAAGCAGGACCAATTCCCAGTTAAATCATCCCAGCCAGGGCTTTGTCAAGCCTGACCTTAAAAACCTCTAAGGAAGGAGATTCTACCACCTCCCTAGGTAACGCATTCCAGTGTTTCACCACCCTCTTAGTGAAAAAGTTTTTCCTAATATCCAATCTAAACCTCCCCCACTGCAACTTGAGACCATTACGCCTCGTTCTGTCATCTGCTACCATTGAGAACAGTCTAGAGCCATCCTCTTTGGAACCCCCTTTCAGGTAGTTGAAAGCAGCTATCAAATCCCCCCTCATTCTTCTCTTCTGCAGGCTAAACAATCCCAGCTCCCTCAGCCTCTCCTCATAACTCATGTGTTCCAGTCCCCTAATCATTTTTGTTGCCCTTCGCTGGACTCTCTCCAATTTATCCACATCCTTCTTGAAGTGTGGGGCCCAAAACTGGACACAGTACTCCAGATGAGGCCTCACCAATGTCGAATAGAGGGGAACGATCACGTCCCTCGATCTGCTCGCTATGCCCCTACTTATACATCCCAAAATGCCATTGGCCTTCTTGGCAACAAGGGCACACTGCTGACTCATATCCAGCTTCTTGTCCACTGTCACCCCTAGGTCCTTTTCCGCAGAACTGCTGCCTAGCCATTCGGTCCCTAGTCTGTAGCTGTGCATTGGGTTCTTCCGTCCTAAGTGCAGGACCCTGCACTTATCCTTATTGAACCTCATCAGATTTCTTTTGGCCCAATCCTCCAATTTGTCTAGGTCCTTCTGTATCCTATCCCTCCCCTCCAGCGTATCTACCACTCCTCCCAGTTTAGTATCATCCGCAAATTTGCTGAGAGTGCAATCCACACCATCCTCCAGATCATTTATGAAGATATTGAACAAAACTGGCCCCAGGACCGACCCTTGGGGTACTCCACTTGATACCGGCTGCCAACTAGATATGGAGCCATTGATCACTACCCGTTGAGCCCGACAATCTAGCCAGCTTTCTACCCACCTTGTAGTGCATTCATCCAGCCCATACTTCCTTAACTTGCTGACAAGAATACTGTGGGAGACCGTGTCAAAAGCTTTGCTAAAGTCAAGAAACAACACTGCTTTCAACAACAACACTGCTTTCAACAAACAATACTGCTTTCCCTTCATCCACAGAACCAGTAATCTCATCATAAAAGGCGATTAGATTAGTCGGGCATGACCTTCCCTTGGTGAATCCATGCTGGCTGTTCCTGATCACTTTCCTCTCATGACTCCCATATGTCTGATATTTTTTTGCCTCCTGCTCAAGATCACAGGAGCATCTGCAACCAGTGTTTGTTGGGGGTTTTTGCCCTTTTTAAAGATGTCTGACATCTTCTATTGTTTTTACTGAGTTAGAAGCCATGTTGGCCTCTTTTGAGATTGCTGCCCTGCGTTCTCCATGGATTGAAACTCTGTTTTGGTGCTATCTGTTTTGCTTTCTGACTGAAACCTTTGCATCTGTGAGGAGATGGGAAAGGAGGAAGTGGGAAGAGTTTAGGGAAATGAGAGTACTGGAAAGTGTGGAAGCTGAAGTGAAACTAGGATTTTTGATGCAGCTAGGAAAGATTATTGAAATTAGTTCCCTGTTTTTGTTGTTGTTGTTACATTCATGTTCTTCCCAGCTACAACTATCCATGTTTTCAGTTGGAAAAGTCATGCTGGCAGCAAATAAATGCCCTTTTTAAAATGAAAAATCAGTCTGAATACAAAAATTGGTGATAAATGTCCCATCATATAAAAATCTAAAATGTCCATTCCAAACGAATGTCATGTGGCACCAAACCTCCATTTTGTGTGTTAATGAAAAGTGACAACCATCCTGTTTGTGAAGGAGAGTTTCCTGCTAGAGGGGAAAAAATAAAAAGCTAATGTGAAGGTCTTTCTTTTTAGGAAATTGTTTTTTTCCGCATTTGTGTAACGTTTTAAATTTTTTCATGTAAAGAAAATAATTTCTCAAAAAGAAACCTTTACCTTTTCCTTACTACTTTCTACTTGCTTCCTCTCATCTGCCTCGGCTGACTTGTTTGAAGGCTCCAGATTTGGTCTTTGCTAGACTTTTTGCAGCGCTGCCACTCAGCTTAGGAATCCTGGGGAAGAGCAAATGGGCCATGTTGTCACTGAGTGGAGCTGAATGAGCTTGAGTCTCTGGAAATCAGAAGGCTAGAACTGAGAGAATATTGCAAAAAAAAAAAACAACTTGTGAACATTTGTTTGAATAAATCATATAAATTCACTTTATCTTTTTATTCATTTTTTTCAAGCTTTTGTATGTGATACTTTTCGCGAGAACATCTGCAGAAAGTAAAAGCCTCATGAAGACTTATACAAACGTGTTAGGCCCCGATCCTTCAAGTTGCTCCACACTGAGCCCCACTGATTTCTGAGGGGCCATGCACAAATGCAGGGGGCCACCTGTATGGGGCAATTTGCAGGATTGGGAACATAGAACCCAAAGGATTTGTGCAGCCATCTTGAAATCTCAGTGATTTCCATTCTCCTGTGTGAAAGCTAGTTATCTGGACAGAATAGAATTAATACTGTGTGACTTTGATGACAATCACTCACACCAAATAACAGTCAAAATAAATTATTAGAAAATAACTTATTGACTGAATGTGTTCAGAGAGAGCATGTGAACAACTGGGAATAATGAAAATCTGTCTTTTTGCAAACAATAAACAGAGGATGAAACTCATTGAATAAACTATTTCCTGAGAACAGAATGCCCAGTTCTACGTGTCCCATAGAAGGTCTTCTGTTTTGAACTAATCTTCGAACAATATGGCTAGGGACAAGGGTGTGATTCAAATGAATTGGCTGTGTGGGGTGTTTTGTTTTTTCCTACATGCTGCTGCTAAGGATCCCTAAAAACTTTCCAAGAACATTTTTCTAATCCTTCTATGTGGGTTGTTTTACTGCACTCATCACTATGGTAACTGAGTGCCTTACAAATTTATTAGTGAACAGAAGATTAATATTTCAGTTCCCCTCTCTCTCCTTCGTTCTCTAGATACTGTTGTTGTTTTTTGAATATGTGATTTAGGTCAGTTTCGGGGAAGGCTAAGTTGAAAGACTGATAATGAGTTTCTTGTGGACATTTAAGAGACCCAGGATTAAGAAAAACATTTTTCAAGTGCTATCAGAAATGTGATGGAGGGGGATTTGAAATCTAAAATACTATGATATTGTGGGCAGCTGTTTTAAGAGCTATACATTACTACATACTTTCTGTAAAGAAAAAATATATTTTACAAGTTGGGGGATAGGGAAGAACAGATGAAAAGAAATATGAGTGAAAATAAGGATTATAAGAGAAATCCCATCTCAACTTTGTTTAGGGTTTGCTAACATTTAAATACACTTGCCTTTACAGTATATGGTGCCTCTGATAAGGTGTGGTTCCTTCCTTGTTAATCAATTCTTTGTTGTTTGTACATTTCAACTTGTTAATAACTTGAAAATATTACCTTTGGTGTAAGCCCCTGGAAGAGGTGAAGTTTTGTAGGGAAGAGGGGCCTAACACCTCTTCTCTGATCAGCTTCTCAATGGAAGGGAGGCAGAGACCTGTACAAATGCCACTCCCCATCCCTGTCTGTCCTCTAAGGGGTTGCAAGGAGTCATGCTGAAGGAACCCCTTGTAATCTTCTTGTATGGGGCAGATTGTGTGTGAGGAAGAACCACCTGTTGCACCTCCAGTCATGGAGTGAGGAAGACTTTTCACAGGTGTTCCCCTACAGCTGCATGAATAAGAGAGGGACCCTTCAGATAGTCTAGGGACCACAGTCACCTAAAGGTAGGCTCCAGTTACAGTGAAACTTCAGTTATCATCACAACATTAAATTGCTCTGTACTTTGAATGATTTCCTGGACCTATTGTTATAAAACTGGCAGTCTACCTAGAATCATGATCACATTTTCAGTCATTTGTTCAGCGGCCTGAAAGATCGTTTGTTTTGCACAGATGACAAAAGACTGCAACTGCATCTTTTAAGCACACTCACGGAGAGCTCAGTTTTATCCCCCATCCTGTTCATGAAACCTATACAGGAGATGGTGAGATCCCATGGTCTTCAGATGATACCCAGGTCTGCATCCCCTTCACTTCAAACACAACACCCTCAATCCAGCTTCCTGGTTCCAGAATAAAATAAAAATCTAGATGAAGACTAACTGGCTAAAGCCAAACTAAGGCAAGACTAAAGTGGTGGTGATGGGGAACGAGAAAATTTTTGAGGAAAAAAGCCAAAAATATAACATTGCCCTCAGTGAAGGCATCCGTCTTCCAGCTTTCAATCATTGAAGTGGTGAACAGTCTTGGAGTCCATCTAGGCTCCATACTGTTTCTGAATAAATCTTAATCAGTGGTGCAAGTAGCAATCATTTCTTGCTGGTACACTGCACTCATGGGAGGGACATAAGGGGAGGCACGTGACCCCCCCCTCCCCCCCAGCCTGAGGCCCCAACTCTCTCCCTGTCCCCTCCCCAGGATCCACATCCATCCCACATTACCTTGGGGGGTGGTTTCTGCCCTCCTCCCTCTGTGCTGGAGACTTCTGCTGTACAGACCCCAGGCAGGAAGACTCAGGAGGCACAGCTGCGTGGAAGGGCTAGCGGGTGGTACAGCTGTGCTGGAGGAGCTGCCAGTGCAGGGCCACCGTGTGGCCCCACGTTCTGCTCCTTTTGCCGCTGCAGTTCCCAGGAGAGCCCTGAACTGCAGGGCTATCCCGGGAATTGCAGCAGCAAAAGGAGAACGTGCAGCTCCTCCGGCGCAGCTGCTGTACCGCCCCCAGCCCTTCCACGCAGCCGCGTCTCCTGAGTCCTCCTGCCCGAGGTCTGTACAGCAGCCCTGCCAGAGGGCAGGTCTGGGGACAGTACAACAGCCGCACCAGAGGAGCGGCCTGCATGGGGCCGCCTGGCAGCCCCACATCCTGCTCCTTTTCCCTGGGAACCGGAGTGGGGAAAAGGAGGAGAAATTGAGAAATATCTGACTGGTACAGCGTACCGTACTGTACCATACCACCGTACTTGCACCACTGCTCTTAATAACCAAAGTACTCTTATTAAACTTGGGTGGCTAATAAGCCATGCCCCTTTCTGATTGATGCTAGCTGGCCGCAGCAGTCTGCACATTCATTGCCCTAGACGCCATTGCTGCAGTTTATTGTAATTATGGATAAACATGATTGCCATGAAGAAACCAGATGATACAGGGCATCCAATAGCTGATCTTTATCTTCAAGGGCCTCAGTGACCTGAACCTCTCAACTATATCAAAGACCACTTTTCTTTCTGTCTGCGGCCAGGATCTTCCTGAATAGCTACTTCTATCCAATAGAGCTGACTGTGTAGCATACAACTCAAACATATAGAGGATTGGCCTTTCAGGACAGCTGTCCTCAGTCTGTGGAACTCTCCCCTACTAGTTATTGGGATGATCAAAGATCTCTCTCTTTTCAGGATGAAATGTGGGACTCATCTCTTTCCCTTTCTATCAATAACTACCATAGAGGTAGAATGAAACAAAAAGGAAAAAGAAAAAAATAATCTCATATTAGTCACTTTCACAGAATCACACGGGAAAAGAAAATAATTGGTGGTTGTTTTAGGGGTTTTTTCTGACTGACTCCTAACATTATGGAGATTTGTATTTGCTCAGATACTGCACTGGTGGGTGTATTAAGAAATACCTAGAGAGACTTACTTCAGTGCCAAAGTGAAATGGTCAAATCATCATGACTGAATGCTTTTCAGTCATTTAATAACCTTTTTGACAGAATAACTACAAGATCTGGACAGTGGTAGTCAGGTCATTTTCACATTGGCTGCATTACGGTGAATGGGGCATAACATTGCTAAATTGTGACCTGATAGAGTTATAGGCTGAGGCACTAGCTTCTTACCTCTTAAATCCGGTTTGGATATTGAAATGGCTTTGAGGGTCAGTCTCTAGTGGACATTTCTCCTTCTCAGAAAACACCCACAGTCTGGCACAATTTAGTACAACTGGCACCCATTGGAGGGGCCTCACACCAGAATAGCATTGGCTGCTAAATGTTTGGCTGGAGTTGCATTGGCAGTGCTATGTGAGGAAGCTTGAATAGCATCTGCTTACCATATGGCACGCTCTAGCCAGTGTTACTAGTCCCCTGCATTCATTAGCAAGGACCAAATTCTGCCAGAATTTGAAAATGGAAACTTAAAAAACTGATTAAATGGAAATTCATCATCTTGACTTTTGTGGCTTTGCATTGAGATGCCCAAATACTTACTTGATATACATTGAATGAGAACATTAAACACTGACTGATTAAAATCATACTTATGCAGGGTTAAAGCTATGTATTACATAGTCATTTAATCTCCACAAAAATGTCTTAGTAACTTGTGATGTTAACATACAATAACAGTCTTAGTAAATCTTCATTACATTTGTATTTGGGAACCTTCATTCCAACCACTACCCTGATTTTATGGTATCACTAGAGCAAGGTAGGTGTTTCTACAGCCTTAAAAAGTAGAAAATCGTACCTTTCCTTCTTTCATTTTCTGTTTACACTGTTGAGCAATCTTCTGAGCATTCGTGTTTACACTTTTTCTCTCTTCCCCATCTGGGTGTTCAGAAACATCCAGGCTTGGAGAAAGATATGCCTTTTTTTTTTTTTAAAGTGTAGTTGTACTTAATACATATCTCGTGAGATTGTCAGGATGTGATGGTCAATTTGATCCACATATAAATACTGAGCAACAAAAATTTAAAAAGCAGTTAGAGGATTGTGAGTTTCTTAGCAGAGCAGAAAAACTTTCCTTGGCTGTTCAGAATAAGTACAATACTGTACTGTTGACTAAAAAACTGTATTAAGAACAGCCTTGTAAGCAGGAGAGATCATCATCGACTGGGCTTGCCGACTGGTTTTCCACATTATTTTATTTAGTTTCCTTTTACGGTTGTGTCTAGTTGAAAGCCATTTATTTAGTTCACCACTTCCTCTGTGGACCTTGTGACACACCTTCACTTCACATTTGTTACCTTCAGTCTTCGTTTGGAAGTACATCCTGGCTATATTATAAATAGAATCCCTCCCAATTATATTATACAAGTTACAGTTTATTAGCAGGGTATGGAAAGATGTCATTTTTCTCACTTTGGTTATGAGAGAAGAAAAGGCAGTTTTCATAACTTGCAGTAGATTAATGGGGAAATGGGTAGAAAATATTTGTAAGATACAAGTATCTGATAAAATATAATTCTTCATTATTTAAAGTCTCTAGGATCATTTAATAAGCATTAATATAAGTCTGTTAAATAGAATCTGAAATTTTTATAATCAGTTTAAGTTCATTTAGGATTAACAAATCAGAATTTTGAAGTCTGGATTTTTTTTTTATCCTAAGTGTTACCTACATTGAAAAAAATAGAGTACTTTATCTACCATTAACGTTGAGATTTTACACAAATCAAGAAATTCCAAATTATGCAATGGAAACCTAACTCCAACTGCTTCCCTTAGATGTAGTGTTCTGTATTACTGGGTATATAAAAGTGAATTCTGCTGGTATGGAGAAACCTTAAATGCTCATAGTTTTAAAATTGCAGAACTGATTTCATTCAGACATAGATAGCTATCCCTAAGGTCTCTTTGAGTTTTCTGTGTGCAAAATGTATGTTGGGATATATGAGGAAAGTGTTGATTTTTTGTTTTTGTTTTAATATACATAACTTTGACCTGGCAAAACCAACTATCTTCGTTATTTCAAAAATTCCTTTCTGGGTTGAGAATAAGCATAAAAAAATTGAGCTCCCCCCCCCCCCCCACCAAAAGTTGGCTTGACAGTTTAATAGCAAGTGAAATTAAAAGGGTGTTAATTAGGGCTGTCAAGTGACTAAAAAAATTAATCGCACTGCTAAACAATAATAGAATACCATTTATTTAAATATTTTTGATGTTTTCTACATTTTCAAATAGATTGATTTCAGTTACAATGCTGAATACAAAGTATGCAGTGCTCACTTTATATTTATTTTTATTACAAATATTTGCATTGTAAAAAACAAAAGAAATAGTATGTTTCAATTCCCCCATTACAAGTACAGTAGTGCAATCTCTTTATCATGATCGTTGAACTTACAAAAGTTGTATTATATACAAAAAAAACTGCATTCAAAAACAAAACAATGTAAAACTTTAGAGCCTACTAATCCACTTAATCCTACTTCTTGTTCAGCCAGGCTGTAAGACAAACAAGTTTGTTTAATTTTGCAGGAGATAGTGCTGCCGCCTTCTTGTTTACAATGTCACCTGAAAGTGAGAACAGGTGTTCGCATGGCACTGTTGTAGCCAGTGTCTCAAGATATTTACATGCCAGATGCCGTAAAAATTCATATGTCCCTTCATGCTTCAACCACCATTCCAGAGGACTGTGTCCATGATGATGACAGGTTCTGCTCAATAACAATCCAAAGCAGTGCAGACCAATGCATATCAGAGTAGGCCCGTTACTCAATGAGGAGGGAAAGACAATAACAGAAAATGTGGATATGGCAGAGGTGGTTAATGACTTTGTTTCGGTTTTCACTGAGAAGGTTGGTGGTGATTTGACGTCTAACATAGTGAATGTCAGTGAAAATGAGGGAGGATCAGAGTCTAAAATAGGGACAGAACAAGTCAAAAATTACTTAGACAAGTTAGATGTCTTCAGATCACCAGGGCATGATGAAATGCATCCTAGAATACTCAAGGAGATGACTGAGGAGATATCTGAGCCATTAACAATTATCTTTGAAAAGTCGTGGAAGACGGGAGACGTTCCAGAAGACTGGAAAAGGGCAAATATAGTGCCCATCTATAAAAAGGGAAATAAGGACGACGCGGGGAATTACAGACCAGTCAGCTTAACTTCTGAACCTGGAAGGATAATGGAGCAAATAGTGAAGCAATCAATTTGTAAACATGTAGAAGATAATGTGATAAATAACAGCATGGATTTGTCAAGAACAAATCATGTCAAACCAACCTGATAGCTTTTTTTGACAGGGTAACAAGCCTTGTGGATAGGAGGGAAGCAGTGGATGTGGTATATCTTGTCTTTAGTAAGGCTTTTGGTCAATGTTCCCTCTAATTTTTGACAGGCTGTGTGCGCAAAAAATTTCTTCTGTGCAAATTTTTGAAGCAGAGTTCAAATTTGTGTGCCATGAGGCAAATGCGCCCAAGCGAGTAAAATGCTTATACATTTAAAAACTTTTAATTTGTAATTTGTGATAATAGTTTAACACCATGTAATTTATAAATGTTATTTTTAAATATTTAGAAAAAGGAAATTTAACCATTCTTCATGAAGCAGAAGTTAGTTTTAAGCATTACGCTTTATGATCTTTTTTTATAGACAATCACGAGCATATATCAAGCACATATTAATCATGATCGTTATCAGTCCATAAGCTCCTGCCCATTGGTGTCCACTTTCACCTTTCTTTCTATACACATGTCCAAAAAGAGTTTTGATACTGTCTCACATGACCTTCTCAAACTAGGGAAATGCAACCTAGATGGACCTACTATAAGGTGGGTGCATAACGGGTTGGAAAATCATTACCAGAGAGTAGTTACCAGTGGTTCACAGTCATGCTGGAAGGGCATAACGAGTGGGGTCCCGCAGGGATCAGTTCTGGGTCCGTTTCTCTTCAATATTTTCATCAGTGATTTAGATAATGACATAGAGAGTACACTTATAAAGTTTGTGGATGATACCAAGCTGGGAGGGGTTGTAAGTGCTTTGGAGGATAGGACTAAAATTCAAAATGATCTGGAGAAACTGGAGAAATGGTCTGAAGTAAATAGGATGAAATTCAATAAGGACAAATGCAAAGTAGTCCACGTAGGAGGGAACAATCAGGTGCAGAATAGGAAATAACTGCCTAAGAAGGAATACTGCGGAAAGGGATCTGGAGGTCATAGTGGATCACAAGGTAAATCTGAGTCAACAGTGTAATGCTGTTGCAAAAAAAAGAAAACATCATTCTGGGATGTATCAGCAGGAGTATTCTAAGCAAGACATGAGAAGTAATTCTTCCACTGTACTCCGTGCTGATTAGGCCTCAACTGGAGGCCTATTGTGACCAGTTCTGGGCGCCACATGTCAGGAAAGATGTGGACAAACTGGAGAAAGTCCAGAGAAGAGCAACAAAAATTATAAAAGGTCTCGAAAACATGACTTATGAAGGAAGATTGAAAAAATTGGATTTGTTTAGTCTGGAGAAGAGAAGACTGAGAGGGGACATGATAACCATTTTCAGGTACATAAAAGGTTGTTACAAGGAGAAAAAAAAATTGTTGTTCTTAACCTCTAAGGATAGGACAAGAAGCAATGGGCTTAAATTGCCCCAACGGCAGTTTAGGCTGGACGTTAGGAAAAACTTCCTAACTGTCAGAGTCATTAAGCTCTGGAATAAATCGCCTAGGGAGGTTGTGGAATCTCCGTCATTGGGGATTTTTAAGAGCAGGTTGGACAAACACCTGTCAGGGATAGCCTAGATCAGAGGTGGGCAAACTATGGCCCGCGGGCCACATCCGGCCTGTGGGACATTCCTGCCCTGCCCTGCCCTTGACCCCCGGCTGGGGAGGCTCGCCCCTGGCCACTCCCCTGCTGTCCCCCCTCCCCTGCAGCCTCAGCTCACTGCGCCGCCAGTGCTCTGGGCGGTGGGGCTGCGAGCTGCTGCCGGGAAGCGCAGCTGTGTGGCTGCCTCCGGCCAGGCAGTGCGGCTGCCAGTCCTGCTGCTCTGAGTGACATAAGGGGGCGGGGAGCGGAGGGGCTTGGATAAGGGGCAGGGGGTCCCGGAGGGCAGTCAGGGGACAGGTAGCAGGGGGTGGTTGGATGGGGCAGAAGTTCTGGAAGGGGTAGTCAGGGGCTGGGGAACATTGGGGGTTGGATAGGGGGTAGGGTCTCGGGGAGGTGGTTAGGGGCAGGGGGTTCTAGGGGGGCGGTCAGGGGACAAGGGGCAGGGGGGGTTGGATGGGTTGGGAGTTCTGAGGGGGGGAGGGATAGCTCAGTGGTTTGAGCATTGCCTGCTAAACCCAGGGTTGTGAGTTCAATCCTTGAGGGGGCCATTTAGGGATCTGGGGCAAAAATTGGGGATTGGTCCTGCTTTGAGCAGGGGGTTGGACTAGATGACCTCCTAAGGTCCCTTCCAACCCTGATATTCTATGATTCAGTCAGGGGGCAGAAAATGGGAGGCGGCGGATGGGGGCAGGGGCTGTTTAGGGAGGCACAGCCTTCCCTACTCGGCGCACCATACAGTTTCGGAAACCCTGATGTGGCCCTCCGGCCAAAAAGTTTGCCCACCCCTGGTCTAGGTAATACTTAGTCCTTCCTTGAGTGCAGGGGACTGGACTAGATGACCTCTTGAGATCCCTTCTTGTTCTATGATTCTATGTTCATAGATGCCACCAGCAGAAGGTTGATTTTATTTTCTGGTTGTTTGGCTTCTATAGTTTCCGCATCGGAGTCTTGCTCTTTTAAGACTTCTGAAAGCATGCTCCACACCTCATCCCTCTCAGATTTTGGAAGGCACTTCAGATTATTAAACCTTGCGTCAAGTGATGTAGCTCTCTTTAGAAATCTCACAGTTGTACCTTTTGCATTTTGTCAAATCTGAAGTGAAAGTGTTCTTAAAACGAACAACATGTGCTGGGTCATCATCCAAGACTTCTATACCAGAAAATATATGGCAGAATGTGGGTAAAACAGAGCAGGAGACATACAGTTGTCCCCCAAGGAGTTCAGTCACAAATTTAATTAATGCATTATTTTTTTAACAAGCATCATCAGCATGGAAGCATGACCTCTGGAATGGTGACTGAAGCAAGAAGGGGTACAAGAATGTTTAGTATATCTGGCATGTAAATATCTTGCACTGCCAGCTACAAAAGGGCCATGTGAATACCTGTTCTCACTTTCAGGTGACATTGCAAATAAGAAGCGAGCAGCATTATCTCCCGTAAATGTGAGCAAACTTGTTTGTCTCAGTGATTGTCTGAACAAGAAGTAGGACTGAGTAGACTTGTAGGCTCTAAAGTTTACATTGTTTTGTTCTTGAGTGCAGTTATGTAACAAAAAAAAATCTCCTGTTCTAAGTTGCACCTTTATGATAAAGAGATTGCACTACAGCACTTGTATCAGGTAAATTGAAAATTACTATGTCTTTTGTTTATATTATTTTTATTACAAATATTTGCACTCTAAAAATGATGATGCGAGCACTGTACACTTGGTATTATGTGTTGTAATTGAAATCAGTATATTTGAAAATGTAGAAAAACAGCCAAAAGTATTTAATACATTTTAGTGGGTTTTCTGTTGTTTAACAGTACAATTAAAACTGTGATTAATTGTGATTAATTTTTTTAGCAAATCGTGAATTAGCTGTGATTAATCGCAATTAATTGTTTTTTTACTTAATCGCGTGAGTTAACTAGTGTTAATAGGAGAGTAACTAAAGGTCTGCACTTCCTATCACTATAGCATGCAGAAATGTCATAGCCTATATAGTGATACTGTAGTTAGACTGTAATTGATTGAAAACGGCTTGTGGAAGTGCTAACTTCCACACGCCTTTCCACTGGGTTAAGGGGGAATGTGCCATACGCTGTGGCTGTTCCCCAGAATAGTGCATCTCCCTCAACTCTGCCTCCCCACTCACCCACCCACACAAGCATCTCAGGCTTGTGGATCTCCACTATGTTTTCTTGTAGGGAAGGGGAAACAAGCATGTTACAAAGCTGCCTTTCTATCCCTTTGCTGCTTTCTCACTCTGTAGCAGAAAGGAGCATCTGGCCTGTGGTGATGTTAAGCTTTAAAACATAGTCTTTATTATATCATGTTCTTTTAACACTTCCTCAACCGACATAGATTTTGTTCCATTGAAATCCTTTGCAATGTTTAATATTACATTTAAACTCAATATTACAAATAAACTCCTTGGTTCCATGGAGAGAGAGGATTGTATTAACAAAAATATGAAAGCTATATATCGCTATAAACTTGCTAAAAGATACAGTAGCAGAAACTGCCTTTGTTGGGAGTACTGCATTGTTTCATTGCTGTCCCCAACTGCGACATCAGGGATGAGAGCTCATCTGATTTTTTTTATGCAGCATATAAAGTTCAATTTTACTATTTTACCCTAATTTTTGTATAATTAATTGCTCTAAGACAGTACAGCTTGATTGCACATGCTGATTCATTTCAGTACCTATAGGCAATGAACCAGGAAATGATTAATTTAAAGATCTAGCATAATATGATTTATGGACGTTTTTAGACATTTCTTCTAGGTAGCTAACATTACGCAATCTGGTTGTCACGGTTTTATCTTTTACCTTATTGAGTAAAGGCAGATTGGGTGTTTGCTCACAAAGGATTTATTACACTTGACCGCTGTTGTGTGCACATCATAAAGTACAAAGTGGCTTTATTAAAAAAGGAATTGATTTTTTTTAAATTTTTCTCCTTTTTTTAAATTTAAGTTGCTGGTTGTCCTTGTTTCCAGTGGACATGTGTCCCCTTCACAATTGTTGCCTTATCTGGCAATCGCAGAAAGCTGGGACAAAGTGAAAATTCACATCTGCAGGTCCGATCTTCCCGCTCCCACAGGTAGTTCCTGTTGAGCAGGGTTGAGGCTAACCTGGGAAGACAGTGTAGAAAAGATTGAGCTGCTGCAGGAACTCCTTGGGTTTACCTGTGGACTTTCAATCTCGAGAGCTAGCACCCCGATACCTTTCGTGATCTCTAAATTCACCGACAGCTTCTTTTTAAAAGAATGTTTCTGCAACACAAAAAAGTCAGACATTCTCACTCTAACAGGAAAGGAAGATTTCTAGTACTGTCTGACTCCAGGTGCTGCAGCATAATTTGTGAAATATTTAGAGCTAAAATATCATGCTTGGGTCAGCCCTAATTAACAAGATTTATGATTACTTCACAACACTAAGAAGTAACCACTATAGGGACACCCCGGTCCAATACTCAGGTATTTGTGGTCCAGAGTTTGTAGTGAGGGATTTGCAAAAATTTCTGAAATCCTGACAGGAAAATCAGCATTACAGTGTATTGTCCTCTGCATTTTCCTAATTAAGGGACCTTCAGGAATACTCCCCACTTTTCAGTAATCTGCATTTATAATTAGCTAAGAATTGTATTACAATTTAAAGATGTGTAAAGTCCCGTAAGTGTGATTATGTAATGAACTACTTTCTACATTTTCTTATCAGGTGTTTATTTCACTATAAAATAAATTCAGTTACCAACAGAGACCATGTCAGATTGTGATTCTTTACATTTTGTATATGCTGTATGTTTCACCAAAGTCTCATCTCCCCAGAGCACTGCCAAAGCCTGGAACAAGGCTGTATCAATGAGAAATCATGGAAGATATAGTTGTCTATACTTTTATGTTCTGTAAAAACATTTAAATCGTAATGAGTTGGACATACATCTACAGTTACAGAGTGATGCGGCTATTGCTGTTGATGTTGTCACTGGAAAGACTGTCCAGCAAAACACCTGTTGGAAAAGGCGTGTTTATTATAATTTGACTTAATTCGTGTCCTATACTTGGGCATCTCCTTGTCTCCAAATCTCCTATAATGCAGAAGTGGGGAAAGGAAGAATCTTACTCAAAACATCTGAGAATAAGGCCTGAATTTCATTGGGTAACAGTAGCTTGTAACTCAGAGTCTTTGATGGGGTAACTTTATGAGAAAGCAGCTTGTTTTGCGGGAGCATACTTGTAGTAACAGGAAAATGGATTTACCTATAGCAGCCCTATTTTAGTTGTAGGAAACCCATTTCCTGTTTTCCTACATATTGACTGAGTTTCATTCTGAAAATAAAATATGTTGAATGTGTTCTTAGACCTTTCTTCTCAAGGAGAGCACTGTTTTTTTCAGTAATGTGTCTTTTTCTGACAGTGTATAATAAGATAAAGGGTTATCAGGCATTTTATTAAGAAAAGATGTTTCTAAAAGTTGACATGAGAGAGAATAAGCGAAGTAATCTGGTTGGAAGAAAGCCTGTTAGGATCTAAGAGAGATGATCTAAGCTAATCAGTACTCCAGATGTGTAGGGTTTGGGAGAGAGGGCTGGGAGAAGTTGTTTGGGGCTTGTTGTTTTGAAAAGGCAGTTTTTCTTTCTGTAACGCCCCATCACTAAATTTATGGGTGGTCAGCAGCCTGACCTATCGCCAGAATACTAGACTAGCGCACTAGTTCACTTTGATATAATAATGTGGTGTTAATGAAATATTATTTGAAATAAAATTGTAGCAATGATAGGTGATGAATATGTTATGAAAAATTTCCAGTTTCATAATATCAGAACAGGAACAATGCAAGGCCTATGGAGATGGGGGAGGGAGGGTTTAATGAAAAGCTCCAATCAAAGTCTGTTATCCCAAATGCAATTATATTGTCATTGGGCTGAAGAGCTCTCATGGCAAATACTTGCAGCGATTGTCTTTGGGAATGGCATGTGTCTGACTTTAGCTACGATGACACAGGTTTCAGTGGCTTACCACAGCACCCCAGCTTGTTAAGAAAGCAACGAAAGTATGATACTTTACCATCCCCTCTCATTCCACAATTCTCATTACAGAATTTTCAGTGTCCAGATTTTTTTTTTTTTGGTGGTCTTTTTGATCTTTTAACACAGCTAGATTTGGGTAGTGAACAGTGTCTCTGAGATTAAATCAACTTCCTCTAGTGCATCCAGAACCTCAGTAAGTGAAACTGATTGATTGAAATTCAACCAAAAATCACATTGACACTTCTCTTCCCCATGCCACTATACAGACAGGTGGTCTGTTCCAGTTTAGTTTTAATTTTATACACACAATGGGTTGAAAAACTTGCAGCAAGAAACAATTAAGTTTCTGAGCAAAAATATTTGGGGTTCACCAGCACATCCATCATCCAGAACTGGTCAGGGCTTTGCAGATGCTATATTTCATCTCCACCAGTCACAACCCAGAATCTAAAAAAAACAAAACAAACTTCTTACAGCAATCGATTCATCTCAGGGCATGATCATTGCCACCAGCACAACTCTGCTCCTGAAACTTCATCTATTGCAAGACCTCTGTATACCTAAATGACCCTGGCGTGAGGATGGTACACTTACCTATCCCCATTTCAATGGTCAAGGATAAAAGATGATCATAGTGTTCTGTGAAGCCACCAGAAGAGGTCCACCAGCTCAAGGAAATTTGAAACCTCAGCCAAATAGGTTCATCTGCACTGGCAGATTAATGAGTGGTGTATCTGATACTCAGTGAACAAAGAAAAATGTCTCTTTCAGAACATTATTATGAATGGATGTGATCCAAGTTGCTTTCTTTCTATCTAATTTTCAACTATGTTCATATAGGTCTACCAAACAAAACAAAACACAAATCCCTCCCAAGCACCTCTAAACAATGACAGCTTGAAGTTGTCAATTTGGAATTGTGCCTTCTACAAGTGAAATTCTCCATAGGTGCTTTAAAGGATCCATTTCCTGTTACAGTGGCATATGTTCATCTATGCCATTGTAACAGAAAATGAAATGTTAAAATTGATCAAGATAATCTTTTTTAACCTTACTAGTCTTGGGGGGGGGGGATGTTTTGGTCCAGTTATCGGTCAACTGGCAAAGCAATCAAAATACCAAAGAAGACTCAGTCTAGCTAGGTATGTTCAAATTTAGAATAAGTATAAATGACCTATACTTTGTAATTTATTTATAATAATTAGAACACTAGTAAACACATTTCACATGAGTACACATCAGACCAAATGCACTTTTTTTCTCACGATTCATGCTGTAATTTCATAGATCATAAGGCTGCAAATTAAAAAAAAAAAAAAAAAAAAAACTTTATAGAGGGAATGGTTGCTGGTGTTTGCTTTCACAAAGGATAGCAGGTGCTAAACTTATTAGAACCCTCTGGATGCTGTAATGTACACCATATGGCATAAGTAATACTGGTTTTCAACATATAAAGTACAGAATTTAAAATAAATGATAGCAATCCCTTGGCCACACAGCAAACATGGTGTTGATGAGTTACGGAGCATTAGAAAGTGTACATCCACTCCCCACATGAAAAATTGTTGGTCTATAGTAAAACCTACTTCTCCCAGGTGTAAATGCTTTGTTTCAACAGAAGTTGTTGTTTTCTTCCTAATCCGTTTAATTTTTCCCTTATCAAATCAAATGCTAAGGGACTGTTCCTCTGCTTCCTTCAAACTGATGTCATTCCGTTGACTTCAGTGGAGCGACACCTGTTTACTCTAGCAGAGGATCTATCAATAGGGTTCTCTTTACACAACGAATTTTTTTCAGTAAAGAGACCCAAAATATTCAGTTGTCAAATGTGCAGGATTTTGTCTCTGAAGAAGTGTTTTTATTGTATGGGTTCTGTCTCTGCTTTTGTTAATCAAATTATGCTTTCAGAAGAGAGGAGGTCTCCATTCCTTTTTACATCAAATAATTCTTTGGGGTTTTTTGAATGAATGCAATCTTGTATTCATGTTTATGAAGAAGTGATAGAGCTGCAAAGGGAAATCCTCTCTCTTTTAGGCCAATTACAGGAAGAGGCAGTTGTAGTTACAGCTTTCACCCATTGGCTTGCTAAAGCCCTGAAACCTGCCTTGGGAAAGATTACACTCTAGGGATTCAGAGTAGCAGCCATGTTACTCTGTATCTGCAAAAAGAACAGGAGTACTTGTGGCACCTTAGAGACTAACAAATTTATTTGAGCATAAGCTTTCGTGAGCTACAGCTCACTTCATCGGATGCATGCAGTGGAAATGCATCCGATGAAGTGGGCTTTAGTCCACAAAAGCTTATGCTCAAATAAATTTGTTAGTCTCTAAGGTGCCACAAGTACTCCTGTTCTTTTTGTGAATATAGACTAATATGGCTGCTACTCTGAAACCTAGTTTATTCCTGTTTCCAGGATGATGAGTCTTGTGGTTGTTTAATATTCTGAGCCTCTATTTTCTAGGTATTAAAGTGAGAGCACAAATGCCTTTCTTACCCAAGATCATATGAGCAATTACAAAATGGCAGTAGCCGTAATAAGCATACTGAATTACCTAAATACATTGTAATACATTGCTGAACATGACAAATACTTGCTGATAATCCAAAATATTTTAAAATATGGACTTGGTGCAATGGTAATTCTTAGAAAAAGAAATAAAGACTCCAGGTAGGAATGCCTAAGAGCGGATGTTCAGAAGATAGCAAGGAGTGATTAAAGGAGCCCAAGGTGCAATGGTGGGAGAGACTGACCGTTGTGCCCAGCTTGGAAACTTCAAGACAGACCTCCAGGGGAGGGGAGATGAGTGAAAGAGATTGGCGTGGAAGAGACTTTTATTTAGTGTTAATGAATCAGACCTGAAGAAGGTGTGGTATTGTCCTAGTGTTATTGAGGAGCCTTAGTGAAGGGGATACTGAGGCAGAGTGCTGCAGAGCCATGTTTGGCCAAAAGGGGCCTACAGGGCAGGGATGCCCTTTTTACTCTAGTATTTCTAGATATTTCAGCAGACTTTAGTACCATTGATTATATGATTTGCTGGAAAATAGTTTAAAATATACAAACTTGAGTTTTAAAAGTTGTCCTTGGTTTTTGTTTTGTTTTGACAGGAGTGATTGATCGGTAATCTCTTCATACTTTACTAAGTATTTAAAGCAAACTTTTCTCAATATCCAGAGGGGTGTGTGTGGGTGTGTGTGCGTGAATGGAATTTACTTCACTGTCTAATACCTTATCTCTCACGTGTTAAATTATGATGTGTCACTAGGAAGAAAAAGAGTAGTAATTGATTTACATAAACAAAAGAGAGGGAGAGAAATGGGACTGTAGCTTGAGGAGACTCATCATAGACCCAAATACAATGTTAACAGCATGATGGTAGAATTAAGGCCTTGATTCAGTAAAGCATCCTTATTCGGAAAAGAAAGCACTTAAGCATCTGAAGTCTGAGGACATGTCTACACGTACAGTGCTGCAGCGGCGCAGCTGTACCAATGCAGCTGCAGCGCGTCTAGTGAAGACGCTCTGTGCCAACAGGAGAGAGCTCTCCCTCTAGCATAATAAAACCACCTCCGCAAATGGCAGAAGCTCTGTCAGCGGGAGAGCTTAGTTTGACTAATTCCACTCTGTTTATATTAGTAAAGTTCAATATCTACATCAGGTCTTTCGGTAAAGGCCCCTAGATGAGATCAAAGTCCTTTGCTTTCCTAGTGGCTGAGCATACTGCTCTTTTGTGAGGGAAAATTTTCGCCATAGGGTCCAGTCCTGAATAGCTGGGTGATATACTGACTTACAGTGACGAGCGATGCACGTTTTGGCTATCAGAAGAGAACTTTAATTTATATTCAGTATAAGGCCATTGAACAAAAGTAGAATAAAATAGTTTTGTATCATTGTGGTCAAAATTCAAATTATTGTGTCTTCTTTTGTCTTTTCCCAGAGGATATTTACGGGGGAAATTGCAAAGCATGTGTAATAATGGTGTTAATAAATTGATGCTTAAGCTGGCTATGTTTAGAAACAGTCTTATACCAGTCTTCAGTACATTTTAATCAAAGGGTGTGAAGTTAAAACCTGGCTTTGAAGATGTGATCACTACAACAGAATAATAGCATGGTGTTGCAGCAAGACGTTGTGATGCTCCCAGAAAATTTTTCCTATGCTAATGAATTGTTAACATATCCTGCAAGTTATTCTTGAGGGACTTAGGTGTAGATGCAGTGCGGTCAGGACTACACCATGAAGTATGGGAAAACTTTATTTAGGTGGGAAAGAAAAGAGCACATTTTTATGGAGGTGGTGAGATGCAATATTTAACCTTGTTTTCCTTTCGTTCTCCCTAGGATATTAATGTATGTATTCTTGAAAACTACCCTGAATGTTCCAATCCCAGGTTATTTTACATCATACCGTATTTCTGTGGACAGCATCCAAGATGCAGGTAAATGTATATCACACATACCTGATTCTGTACAGCAATAGACATTGAACACTTGCCAATACTTACCACACAGAGTGGTATCAGAGACACAACAGTTGTTCCGTATTGTAAATATAAGGGAAAACATGGCTCATGTGTCAGTGTGTGGTAAAAGCATGTCTTTATTATGAAATAATATATATAAGGGAATTGTTCAGTGGAGGGTGTAAATTTTGCATTATTATTTTTGTTTGAGTACACACTCTCTATAATTACAGGTTTCAGAGTAACAGCCGTGTTAGTCTGTCTTCGCAAAAAGAAAAGGAGTACTTGTGGCACCTTAGAGACTATAATTATAGCTTTGTGTGCATATCAGAAATGTGAAATAACACAAAATAAAATGAAAAAGAACATAAACTACATAAAATGATGATTTAATCTTCAGTGGCAGCTCCTGCAGCTTCTGTCCAATGGGGATATGATGGAGGGGTGGCTGGCCCAAATCTAAGCGGTGCTATGACCCTATGTACCAGATTGCACTGCAGAGAGCTGGGCCCAGCCCTGCAGGACAGGAGCCTCCACTGTGGGGTGAGTGCAGGGTGATCAACCCCACCCAGGGCCTCCCACCTCCATCCCACAGGGGTAGAATGCAGTCCACCCACCCCAAGGCTTCCCTCAGAGCAAGACCTTCAACCCCGCCTTTCTTTCATAAGGTCATATTCTGCAGCAGTGACCAACTTTTTCAGCCAGAGGGTCAAATATACTATTTCAAAATGATCTAAGGGCCACTATCAATAATTTGGGGCAGATTCTTTGTCCCATGCCACTCCCTTTGCACTGCTCAGTCCCCAGCAGACATACAGCCTCATAAGAAAAGCCTATGCCCCCACTTCTTGTAGCCCCTTGGACAGGACATGTGTCAGATTGGGAAGGGGGAATGGTTCAGGTGGGGTACACTCCCACTGTCCCTTAGATAGCATATGGTCCCTATGGAATTGTTGCCAGCTTGTGTAAGTTAGAGCAGCTCCTGGGCTGATTTACCCTGCACCTGAGCTAGGATAGAAAAAGAAAGAGTCAGAACCAGTTGTTGGATCTCTTCTTATCTTCCTTTTCCCCTGCCCTAGAATGCCTTTCATAACTGAGAAGGTTGGACACCACTGCTGCAGAATATGTGCTTATGAAAGGAAGGAGCGCTCTGACTGCAGGAAATGCAAGTTAATGTTACAAAGAATTATGGGACATACCCTCAACTGATGTAAATCATTGGAGTCAATGGGCCTACATCCCTTTATACCAGCTAGTATGGACCTGTAGGTAAATCTGCAGGCCAACAGTAATATCGATCATTTCAGAAAGTGTAAGTGGTGGTGAAAACTTTCCACTCTGAAAGGAGCCAAAAAGTATTATGGGTGGGCGCTATTAAAAGCATGATACTATCACGCTGCAGTCACTGCAATACCACGACGTGCGGCTGATAATTTTAATAGCGCCCACTGTCTAGACCATGAGAAAAGTGTAGAAAAATATAAAAACATAGTCTTAACAATGAATGGAAAGAATAAAAATAGGCAAAGTCTCTGTAAAGAAAAGGAAGACCACATAAGCTACCTTTCTGTAGGAAGCAATAAGCTCTGCTTTACATTATCAAAATAACTTTTTTGTCACATGCTGTAAATTTTCTGAGCTGATACTGTTTTATGGGTGAGAGGTTTGGAACCTCTCAGTGAAAGCTGTGTAGAGAATTTAGTACTACTATACTGTATCTAACTTAAACATAAAATAGTCACATTTTTACAAGCTAACCTGCTTCTATATGATTCATAATGAGCTTTGGAAGCCACATAGACCTTTCCATCCTTCCATTTTCTTTCCAGATCTTTTTCCATCTGATCATAACTCCAATAAGCATGATATCACAAAGCCTGCTTGCAAATCTATGAAAAAACTTATACACCGGACCCGTGCTAGAACATGGGATCCATACGCGGTACCGTGTTATAACGGGGGCCACATGACCATGGATTCCAATTTAAATATTTAAATTTAGGATCCATTGCCGCTACCGCGCTATATGCGAATCCGCGCTATGGCGACACACGATCTAGCAAGGCTCCACTGTATGAGCATATTTGAATCAGGGAACCAAGATGCTTTCTTAACTTCATATCGGTTTCTCCATGGGGATCTGTGTGAGGTTTTCCCCGCTGCTCTTTCCACCATAATTTTTTTTCTAGCAATCGTGCTCATTTGAATTTCCAAAGCAAACACACCATTTGAAGACTTTTTTTTTTTTTAATCCATAAAGGGAGCCTGGGGAATGGGCCCTTGAAAGAGCAAAACTGAACGTGAATGAAAATTTCCTGCTTGTGGGGATTCTGGAAGAGCTAGAGGACGTGCTGCTTTTACTGGAAAGATTCTTACCTCATTATTTCAAGGATGTGCTCAGCATCTACAAAAACCCAGGTAACTTTCCTGTTTCAAGATCACTCCTTATAGAAACTGTTGCAAGATGCCCAGAGCTGTTCAAAGGTTAGGTGTTGTCTCCTAGCCTCTCAATAAAAAGAGGATTCCCCTTTTAGGGGAGAGGATTTGAATGGAAGGGGTGAGCCTTTATGCTTTTATCTCTTAGATGCAGAAGAATATGAAGTTGACAGTTTTGCTTATCCTCCACTAAATGTGGTCATAGTGAGGCAAAGCAAAAGCACGTCATTTAAATTAGCTGCTTGTAATAAGACAGATAATGCAGCTATTTAAAAAAATAGTGTAGTTGTTAATTTGCTGTCATATCCTATGCAGTCATGGAGCTATTCGTAATAATAATAAAAAAATAACAAGAAGGAAGAGAATTGTATGTTTGTGAGAGCAGCTCCTGTCTTTGGGCCAGATGCTCTTTCTGGTTTATGGAGAGTGGAAAGGAGTGGGGTAGGACAAGGGTGTTAGAGCAGCAGGAAAGGAGACAGGGAGCAAGATGCTTTCTTAACTCTGTGTACATTTCCCAGTGGGGATCTGTATGAGGTTTTCCCCACTGCTACTTCCTCCTTAAATTTTCCCTTCTGTAGTTTTCCCCAGTCAAAGGGAGTAGTGTGTAGCATTGTTGAGATACAATGCCTTCTGAAGGAAGGGGGCGGGGAAAGCTGGCAAGCAACACAGAGGGTCTTGCTTTTCATAGTGATGCCACTGAGATCTACAGAGGTGAGGTCAGATTCACCCAGATATCCTTGAGCTCCTTACCACCTCCCTTCTTTGTGTGGCAGCGACCCTCTGCCTCATGAGGGAACATGGTCCAGCTCTGAAGGTTCATATCTGGGGAGATCTTGGTACGTGGTTTCCTCTCCCGTGTCTTGCTATGTGAGAGCAGAATTTGCCCCTTTCTTTCCTGCACAGATACTGTAGGATAATGCCATTTACTACAGAAATCTCTGAGCATCCGTCTCTTTTGACAGTGTTCTTCATGCTGAATTAAATTTCATTTCCTTTTTATTTTTTAACTATATGTGTTAACACTGAAGAATGAGTGAGCAGGAACCAGGACCAGCTCCAGGCACCAGCAAAGCAAGCACGTGCTTGGGGCGGCACAATTCCAGTGGGCGGAGTTCCAGCCACCCTTTTTTTTTGCTTGAGGAGGTGTTCTCTCAGAGCTTGGGGCGGCAAAAAACCTAGAGCTGGTCCTGGCAGGAACGTCCTTGTTAATACCCTGCTTCTCTTCTCTACTCCTTGCGTACACAGATGTTTTGTTTTCACTGTATTTATTTTTAAATTGTGAGTAAGTTTGATGCTCATGAATATAAGGGCTAATAGAACCAGACAGAGCTAAGAATATTGTAGGTAAATTCCATGTAAGAGTTCTTAGGCAGCTCTCCTCAGTGCACCTTAGTGCTGATTTAAAACACCCTTTGCTGTTCCATTCCTTAAGAGGCTTCATGAACAGCACTGATATTACTATCATGACAAATTACCTGGTTGTGAAAGCAACAGATGTCCAGAACTGCCTATGAAAGGACTACAAAATGATTTTCTATTTGTGACTTGAGCAAGGACTTAAAATTAGATCTTCACAGTTGATGGATTAGTGCACTAATCTGCTACGTCACCTAATGTTTTAAGGGGTTTTACCTTGGCTATCTTGCAGCTTTTTGAAGATAAAGGATGAATGGTGGGAAAATGTCATCAGCTGAATATACTGAGATAAGAACAACCAGTAATCACCTAGTCACGGAACTTTCTGTAACCATAAACTCCCAACTCACTGCATTTCGCAATTTGTGAGATTGGTTAGCTAGCTATCAACACTTGTGTTAAGTTCTGAAGCCAAGGATAGTCAAATGAGAGCAGTCTTTGTTAGTCACAGGTGAAGATAGATTAGGAAGTCAGTTAGGGAAATGTTAGTTTCACTTGATACAATGAATTAAGGGCACGGGGTTAAGTCATTTATTAACTTGATTTTATTCAAATTAGTATAAGCTCACATTCCATTCAAGTTAATATTCAGATTGGTGTACGGGGCAGGGACCCAAGCCAGGGGAGGCTGGGAAGTCACATAATTTGATGAAAAGACCACTGGGTAATTTTCTAAAATCAGAGAGAGAATCTGGAAAATCTTCCTGATTTTAGAAAATTACGTATTCATAGTGGTCTGGGGGAGGCCTGCTAGCTGAGTGTGCACTAGCAAGGGCTCTACCCTCCTGTCATTTGATCCTTGTGAGTTAAGGAGCGGGCAGGGCTGACCTCAGAGAGAAGGCTTAAAAGTCAGACACTAAGGGTACATCTGCACAGGGATAAAATACCCACAGCTGGCCACGGTCAGCTGACTTGGGCTGGAGCTCCAGGCTGAAAAATTGCTGTGTAGATGTTCGGGCTTGGGCTGCAGCCCAAGCTCTGGGACCTTCCCACCTCACAGGGTCCCAGAGCTCAGACTTCAGGTTTTCAGACCAGAGCACGAGTCTGCTGACCTGGGCCAGTCACAGGGTTTTTTATCCCTTTATAGATGTACGCTAAGGGGCCAGAAGGAGCTAGTGAACAGGGGACAGCAAACAGGGAAGTTTGGGATAGAGCTCCTCTGGTGAAGGAGGAGCAAGTACTAATTCTTGGAGTGAACGTGCCTGCTTGTCTGTCTGTTTTTCCTTTTGGCTTGCTTGAAGTTTAGTGTGGTCTCTTTGGGGATTGTGTATCTGGGGACTGTGTGGGAATAGGGACCAGAGGCCTGCTAGCCAAGTGTGCACTTGCAAGGCTCTCCCCTCCTGTCCTTTGATCCTTGATCACCCTTCCCAGGTATGTTAAGGAGGGTCAGGACTGACCTAGAAGAGAAGGGCTTTAAAGCCAGATGCCAAGCAATCAAGGGGAGCTAGCAAAGAGGGGAGTTTGTAGGAAGGAGAAAGAATAAAATCACCATGATTCAGAAAGGCAGCATAGCCAATGCCAACACTGCTGCTGGCTCCTCCACCTGCTCCTGTGTCCGAGCAGAGAACCTTGACCACGGATCCCTCTACTCAGGTCCTGGTGTGGATTTGAACAGACTGTAGCCTGCGTTTCCCATCATAAAATCCAGGCTGGGTAAACCATCCCGTGTTAGAGTGCCTACTGGTAGAATCTCTCAGGAAGCAGGTGGGAGAGCTACAGGAGGAGGTGGCTAGGCTGAGGAGCACCTGTACACACAAGGAATTAATTGAAATATGCATATGGAGATGTCCAAGGTTGAGAAGAAATCCAGCTGGTAAAGACTGCAGTAGCACCACCAGGGAGGAGGAAATGGCTGCTTCACAGGGAGGAAACTGGATGATGGCTATGTCTGGCAGCAGGCAGTGCTCCACATAGACTACCAACCCGTTGCCCATAGAGATTTAAAAAACAGGCTGCTGGCCTGGCAATGAGGGATGAGGAATCTCCCCAAAGGGGAGTAACATGGCTGCTCCTCCTCCACAAGGCTTGGAAGATCACGGCCACCACTCCCAAGAGGAAACGAAAGGTGATGGTGGTCAGCGACTTCCTTCTAAGGGAGACGGAAGCACCCATCTGCCGGCCTGACAAGTCATCCCGGGAAGTGTGCTGCTTGCTGGGCCAATGTACGAGATATTACAGAAGGATTGCTGAGGATCATCCTGCTCTCTGCCCCATACTGCTCATCCATGTGGACACTAGTGCTACTACCAGATATGACCATGAGCAGATGAGAAGTGACTTCAGGGCTCTGGGAGGAGGGTGAAAGAGTGAAGGTGCAGGTGGTGTTCGCATCAGTCCTTTCAGTCAGGCAGAGACAGACATATCCTGAAAGTGAATGCATGCAGGAGGGCTACAGCTTCCTTGACCATCGGATGCTGTTCCAAGAGGGACTGCTGAGCAGAGATGGGGTCCACCTATTAAGAAAGGGGAAGAGCTCCTTCAGATATGGATGGGCTGACCTAGTGAGGCAGGCATAAAACTGAGTTCAATGGGGGTCAAAGGGGACAAAAGCCCACAGGTAAGTCTAAAACATGGACCTGGGTGAAGGGTCAGAATCTGGGGGAAACATGGGCAATCACAACAGGGGGCAAAAGAGAGATGAGGGAATATAGAGATGTCTGTATACTAATGCAAGTGTAGGGAACAACAGGTACAACTAGAAATACTAGTGAATAATCATAGTTATGACATAATTGGCATACAGAGACACTGTATGATAATTTACATTACTGGAAAATTGGTATAGATTGGAACAGCTTATCAGGAAGGACAGGCAGGGAAGAAAAGGGAGAAGGTGTTGCCTTGTATATCAAAGATGTTTATGCTTGCACTGAGGTTGAGATAGAAATGGAAGGCAGACCCGTTGGAAGTCTCTGGGTAAGGATAAAAGGGGTAAAAAACCAAAGGTGATGATTTGATAGGGGGTCTACTATAGACCACCTAACCAGGAAGAAAAGGTTGAGGGTTTTTTTTTTAAACTACGAAGAACAGGTTTGGTGGTGATGCAGAACTTCAACTACCTAGACATCTATTGGGAAAATAATACAGCAGACACAGATTATCCAGCAAGTTCTCGGAATGCACTGGAGACAGTTTTTTATAACAGGAGTTGGACAGAGTGACTAGGGGAGAGGTTGTTCTAGATTTGATTCTGACAGATAAGCAGGAACTGGCTGAGAATGTGAAGGTGGAAGGCAACTTGGGTGAAAGTGATCATGAAATGGTAGGATTTTTGATTCTAAGGAGTGGTAGGAGGAAAAATGGCAGAATAAAGACAGTGCACTCAAGAAGGCAGATGTTAGCAAACTCAAAGAATTGTAGGCAAGATCCCATGGGGAGCAAGTCGAAGGGAAAAGAGAGTCCAGGAGAGCTGGCAGCTTTTTAAAGAGACATTATTAAGGGCACAAGAGCAAACTATCCCAACATGTACAAAAGTGTGGTAAGAGACCACTCTGGCTTAACCAAGAGATCTTCAATCACCTGAAACAAAAAAGAGTTATACAAAAAGTGGAAACTAGGTCAGATTACAAAAGATGAACATAAAAGAACACAAGCATGTAGAGATAAAATTAGAAAGGCCAAGGCACAATCAAGATTAAATTAGCTAGGGGCATAAAGGGTAACAAGAAAATATTTTACAAATTCATTAGAAGCAAGAGGAAGACCAAGGATAGGGTAGGTCCGTTACTCAGTGAGAAGGGAAAGACAATAACAGAAAACGCAGCAACAGCCCAAATGTTAAATGCCTTCTTTGTTTCACCTTTCACCAAAAGGTTAGCAGTGATTGGATGACTAACATAGTGAACTTCAGTGTAAATGGGATAGGATCTGAGACTAAGGCCATGTCTCCACTACATGGTTGTCAACTTAAGTTATGTTGACAACCCTAAACCGCTGTATTTGCATCACTTGTGCATGTTCACACAACGTTACCCCAGAATTTGACATTCCTACATGTACCCTAGAATTTGACAGTACTGCAGTCAGCAATTTTGAATTTTCAGCCACTGCCAGCTGAAAACTAAAGATCACACAGCTAGGAAAATCTTAGGCCCTGAGAGGCACATTTGTACTTTGCTATCAAAATGGGAGAATGGGATAAGAAGTGAATTTATTGTGAGAATAGAAGGAATGTTTGGGCAGCCGACCTTGGTCGTATGAGCCCTGACACCTTTGACATGTAAGTTTTATTATTATGACTAGAAATGTTATGATTATAAGAGATTATGAGTAGTTTTGCTGAAAGTAGGAGAATTGGTGACCCATTAAGAGTCACCATGGTGACCCACTAGGAGTCACAATAGGTTATGTGCTTTGTTTGAAATTAGCTATAAAAGATTAGGCGAAAGAATTTGCTTTGGAGCAGTCGAGGAAGCTTTCTTTGGGCAAGGATATGATATCCCAGTGGCAAGACCAAAGGTGGGGCCCCCCTGAAGCCTGTCTGCTGATCCCTCAGAACCGTTTCAGACTTTCTGGGTAACAATAAATGTTTTGAAATGCTTTAACCCTACTGTGACAGCGTGTGTGTGTGTATTCTTGAGATCTAATAAAAAGAACAGTTTTAGATGAAAGCACTCCTGCTTGTGCCAATTATTTGTCAGACGGATGAGCTGTGCCCCCATTAATTTATTCCTGAGACCACCTGGAGAGAACAGTAAAGTTAACACTGCTTTGGGTCCTGAAAACCCTGGGTAACAAATGCTCCTTGTGTTGGCAGAGTGCATCCACAGCTGATGCTCTAGCACCGACAGAGAGAGGGTAGGGTAGGGGTAGCTATCCCACTGCGCAAATCACCACCTCCTGCTGCTAGGAGTTCTGGGAATGGATTACAATGCATCATGAGGTGGGCTCACCATCCCATGATACAGTTTTCTCTGTCCCATCATTCCATGAGCTTCTGTCCATATTTTGTGTCATTGTTCAACTTCTTCTGCAAACTGTGCGCCCGCCATCTCTGCCTGAAAGCATGGATCCTGTACTGCTTACCAGTCACCAGTCTTGTAATGAGCATTATGAACACCATGTGGCTGATCCTGCAGTATTTCATGAACTGTGAATCTGAAAATGAATCTGTGGTGCCCACCCTGCTGTGTGCCATGGAAAGAAACAATTCAAGATTGATGTTGGAATTCACGGTGCAGCCGCACAAAGTGGATTTTCACTATTGGGTTCAGGAAACAAGCACTGAGTGGAGGGATTGGAATGTGATGCAGGTGTGGGATAACAGGCAGTGGCTGCAGAATTTTCGGATGCGCTAAGCCACCTTCCTGGAGCTGCGTGCAGAGCTCTGCCCTTCCCTCCAGAACAAGGACACCAAAATGAGAGTTTCCCTCACGATGGAAAAGCAAGTGGTGATCGTTGTGTGGAAGCTGGCAACTCCAGGATGCTACCGGTCAGTCATGAATCAGTTTGGAGTTCAGACGTCCACCACAGGGGTTGGGGTTGTGCAAATGTGCAGGGCCATTAATTGCCTCCTGCTGTGAAGGACTGTGACTCTGGGTAATGTGTGGGAAATAGCGGCTGGCTTTTCAGTAATGGGATTCCCTAACTGTGGTGGGAAGATAGATGGCACGCATATCCCCATTTTGGCCCGAGGCCATCTTGTGACAAAGTTCAGTATATCAACAGAAAGGGCTACCTCTCTATGGTATTGCATGTGCTGGTGGAGCACCAGGGTAGTTTCCCTGACATCAGCATGAAGCGGTCATGGAAGGTGCATGATGCATGCATCTTCAGGAACACTAGCCTGTACAGAAAGCTGCAAGCAGGGACTTTCTTTCCAGACCAGAAGATTCCAATGGGGGATGTTGAAATGCACCTGGTGATCCTGGGAGACCCAGTGTATCCCTTACTCGCATGGCTCATGAAGCCTTACACCGGAAACCTTGACAGCAGCAAGGAGTGCTTCAACAATAGGCTGAGCAGGTGCAAAATGATCATTGAATATGCTTTTGGCAGATTAAAGGGTCAATGGAAGCCTTTATGGAAGGTTAGACCTCAATGAGGAAAATATTCCCACAGTCATAGCAGCCTGCTGTGCTCTGCATAACATTGGTGAAGCCAAGGGGGAAAAGTTTCCCCAGGAGTGAAGCACTGAGGTAGATTGCCTGGTGGCTGATTTTGAGCAGCCAGATACCAGGGCTATTAGAGGGGCTCAGTGGGGGGGCTATTTGAAACAGGAAGGCTTTGAAGCAGCATTTGGACAATGAGCCCCAGTAATGTGTCTTTCTGTAATGCATTCAGCCAGATATTGTTTACTTGCCCCTTTGAATGACCCTTGTAATGGTTGCTACATGAGAGTTAACTGTAGTACGCAAATGTGCCGATTGCCACTGTGTATGAATTTCTGCAGCAACCACCATGTGTAGGACACAAAGATTTGTCGTAGTTCTAAGACTAATTTTTTATTAATCAGCAATACCCAGATTTCCATATATTACAAGGGACATGACACTGAGGAGCACTCTCTCAAATGAGGCTCTCACAGCTTTGTGCAAGTCCAGCTGTCATTATGGAACATGTCACTAGGAGTGGAGTGTAGGGGTACTGCAACGGGCCAGGAACATGCTTGTAGGTATGAAAAAGTTTCATAGGTTGGATCAGAGCTGCGACTGCACGGCCTTCTCTCCCCACAGACCCAACAACTCCTATGTACACCAGGCAGAAGCACGTTTGGAAAGCCAACCTGGTCAGCTAGGAAGATGCTATGTGAACTCTCCATGCCAAGCAAACAAGAAGAGGAATTTCAAAAATTCTTAGGGCTTTAAATGGGGGAGGGGAGGGTGCATGCCTGTGTACCTGGCTGAAGTTGATGGGGGGGGGGTTCCAGCAGTCCTGAGAGAGAGAGCATCACTGCCCAACACTGAGAGTCCAGGCTGTGGGCTCCCTGCTCCACATGGAGCTCTCAGCTCCCCACTCCACAGGGAGCTCCCTCCCATGGGGAGTGGGGAGCTTAGAGGAATGGCTCCAGGTTGGAGCTCTGCAGGGAGCTGAGAACCTGGGCAGTAGCTAAGCTCGCATGTGGGAGCTCAGTGCCGAGCTGAGAGCCCGGTTTCTGAGCCCCCTACCCTGCCCCTCTTAAATCGGTGCAAGCGCTCCTGCTGAGGACACATACCACTAACAGAAGGAGGGTAATGTGGACATGAAAAACCACAGTAATTACTGTGGTGGCTGTAAGTCGACCTAACATAGGTTGATTTAATTATGTAGTGTCGACATGGACTTAGTCCTGCCTCAGTGCAGAGGACTGGACTAGACCTATTGAGGCCCCTTTCAGTCCTACATTTCTATGATTCTATGAATCAATGCATTTTCTGGGAGCCCTTACCAAGTGTTTTCCCTGTCCAGAACTGCCAACTTTTGGGACTACACTGGCTAGCTCCTGATCTCCAGGCAGAGTGGAGGTTATAAGTGCCTTATAGTACTGCATCCCCCCATCCAGGTGAACTTCCTGCCATCAAGACGATGCTTATGGGAACCTGGAGTGAATTGAGTCCTATACGTTTTTCTTTCCTATTTATTCTTCTATCTGGACTATGCAAATTTTAATCAACTTCTCCCTTCTGCCTTTCCCAACAGTATAACCTATTTCCTGATATAACATTTGCAATCATTAAATTTACTCAAGTTGATCAAACTGTTACTTTGTTTTTTATTGTATAAGCAATGTCAGGATGAGCTCCACCCTGACATCTGGTGGTGAGGTGTGGCAAGTTGTGGAAAAGAACTTCAGGGGCCGATCTCATTTGCATAGGCACACCCACCCCGCCTAGAATGAGGCCATAGCTGCCCAAATGGTCACTTTGGCTGCTGTGGGATCCCCAGTGTCTCTGTTATTGGGGCAGGAAGAATAAATTATTACCCTGATTATGGGAACTGTGCTTGGAACTGTACTTGGCCTTTTGTTATGATGGAGGGACTCACCATCAACTAAGTAGCACTCACTAGGCAAGGGGCATGGGTTTTAAAAATTAAACTCTGTGAATTGAGAGAGGCTGGGGACAAGTATTAATACTTGGTGGCATGGGCCCCTTGGTGAGGGCCTTACATGCTAATTGCACTTCCTCCTCTCTCCACTGTGGAATATCAGAGCTGATTTTGATTCCATTAGGAGTCTAGTTACAGGCTGCTGAGCTCACTTTGGGCTAATGGTGCACCAGCACTGAGGCTCCCCTACTACAAGCTGAAATCACCAAAGAGCTGAACTGACTAAGAGCTGAAATCACGGAGCGTTGTGTTAAGTAGTGGGGGAGCCTGAAGATATATTGTGGAGCAGTTTGCAGGCTGGCTGGAGTGCCTTGTGGACAGGCTGGTGGAGCAGTTCGTAGGACGGTGGGAGCTGCTGGTGGGACGCGGAGCAGTTTGTGGACTGGCTGGTGGAGCAGTTCATGGGATGGTGGCAGCTGCTTGTGGGCCGCGGAGTGGAGCTGAGCGAAGGAGTTCGTGGGGCGGCTGGCGGAGTGGAGCGAAGGCCTATGGAGCTGTGGGGCGGTCAGCTTCAGATCATGTAAGGTGCCTCTTACCCCCGTCCCATCTCCACCCAGGTTGGGAGGTAAAGCTCCGCAGATAAACTTTCGAACTCTGGGGCTGCCCTGACCAGGGACAGAGACTTTTGGGTCATTGGACTTTTGGGACTTCGGGTGATTTGGGGTTGCTGGACTCAAGAACCAAAGGGAAAGGACATGCCCCAATTTGCTTGGGGTGGGTTTTTTTGCTCACGGGTTGTGTTATGAATCCTGTTGGTGGTGGTTCCCCAACATAATGCCACATTGTTTCTCTCTGTTATTAAAAGGCTTTTTGCTACACTCAGACTATGTGCTTGCGAGAGGGGAAGTATTGCCTCTTGGAGACGCCCAGCGGGGGTGGTATATATTTGTCCCAGGTCACTGGGTGGGGGCTCGAGCCGGTTTGCATTGTGTTATTGGAATGGATCCCCTAGATATTGAACCCGGCCCTTGTTGCTGCCAACTCTGACGGGCAGAAGGGTTACAATTGGTTGTAGTTGTTCTGACTAAACACCAAAGACCAAACACCTTGCCTTCAGAAATCATCCAGTACATGTGTTAAAATAGCAAAATATAATGGCTAGAGCACTATCATGCTAAGTTTCTACACCCATTCTCTAATTTGCCGTGATAGAAGAGTTCCATTATTCATCCATGTATAATGACAGAGGTGCCAACTTAATGGGATATGATTGTGGGTATTTTTCTCAGTAACACTAGTGATATTTTGTTCTGAAATTAATTTATGTAAGCTGGGAGGAGGGTAATGCAAAGATTTTTTTTTAGAACAAAACATTATTAAACTCTTCAATCACTGTTATTCACAAACTATGCAGTGTTTGAGATTTTAAATTCAATTAGCTTGGTTTACTAGCTACTGTGCATATAGTCTATGTAGACTTCTTCTTTTTAACTGCATTAAACTCGCAGTTCTGAAATGCATGCCAGCATATTTTTCAAATTTTTGGGGTCTAAAAACAATAATAAATCTGCACCACAGAAAATGTTAGCAGTAGAGAACATCAGGAAAATTAGTTTTTTAGCACGTGAATAAACATGTCAATCTTTGTTAATCCATATGCCTAATATTTTAAGCATTATACATCTTTATGATACTGTACAATGAAATGCTAGTGTTTTATATAGTGGTTAAGTTTCATTAGTAACATTGTTTTCATCCTCCAGAATGCTTTAAAGCTGTATGTTTGCTTTCTGGGTTTTTTCAATTCTTTCTTTTGGTTTAATTTTTTTCTTAATGGTAGCATCAGATAAAATGCAGTAGAATGGCAATTTTTTGCCCAACTTGCCCAAAAGTGTCCTTGCCCCAAATTAATAAGGTGTCTCTTGCCAGCTGGAGGACAGTGAAAGGCTATGAGGCTGACTGCTGGAAGAAATAACTCTTTCTCCTGATTTCAGACTTCCACTTTTTATCCCTGAAATGACTCCTGAACCTGGGTCTCTTAGATTTGTTGCTTTATCTGAGAAAAGTGCGGCTCAGGATCTCTGCTGTTCTCTCTGTGAATACTTGAAATGAGAATCACTTGACACAGCTGTAAACATTATACCGGCCCTGGATACCTACATTTTTGTTAAAATGTTCATGGCATTGGTGAAGTCACACACAGCTTTGTCCCCTGCTTACAACACCTGTCCTCCACACACAAGCTCCAACCCTTAAACACCTACCTGGTCATTTGTAAGGAACTGAATCCTCCTTAGTGCTCGCAAATATGTCAGTGTTTCCTTCCTGAACCAGATAGATATTTTGAAGCAGGGAAGAGGATCCTACTCTCCCTGCTGTTTACACTTATTTCATCTTCACCTGCACAAGGATGTACTGGGTTGACTGAGTCTTCCAGTTGAGCAGCATTGGATGTGGCCTCTCTGGAGTCTGTCATTGCAACTCTTGGTTTGATAGGAGGGGTTTAAAAAGACTAGTGTGTAGTTCATCCTTCCTTTAGGCACCAGATAGCACAGCCTTTCAAGGTTGGAGGAGCTAGGGAGTGAATTGGAACACAAATTGATAGAACATGGGGTCAACCATCGGCATAATATTTTCCAGATATCTGCTTTGTGATAAGGGTCCATACCTATTTGAGGGGTGCAATACACAGAGAGAATACAGGGGGATTCACATAGCAGATTTTTTCATGAGAGAATAAAAAAGCTCGTGTGCAAACGCAGCGTGTCTCATAAGTGAGCTATTACATCGCTCTTCTTGGCTAACTGCGATCATGTAACAAACATATTCTGTCTTCCCCCACCCCACCTCCTGTTCCTTAGGAGGTGGAGTGGGGGGAGATGCAATATGGAAGTGCTTTGAACGTGTGGGAAACAAGTGATAATGTCAGTTTACTAAACTCTAATTCTATAGCACTAGAATTTTCTACTCCTTTGCCTTTTTTTCCCCCCATCTTTTAAGCAGAGATATGCTCAATCCCAAAGCCTTGGATTGGAACACTTCAGAATTTTGGGAAAATGTGACTTTGTATCCATACTTCCCAGCTGGTCCCTTCCTATCTAGTGAGTTTAAACCAAACCCCTTCGTGAAAGTTCTGATCTAAACCTAAACCCGGATTGAGAATCATTGTACATGTAAGCCTTCTTGCTGCTCCTTATTTTCTCACAGTTTTAGGAGCCCAACTGAAGGAGAACCGTGGCCAGAGTTACACTAGCTCTGCTGGTTATGGAAATGGCTTGTGACCCTTACATCCGTTACTTTGACTAATTGCCCGCTGCCTTTGAAAGGAGATGGTGATTGCAGGTTCTTTTTACACATACAGTCTTGGGTTTAAAAAGCAAATGAAAAACAGGGAAGATATTCACAAAGCAGAGAAAAGCACAGGGTTTTACTCTGCCTTTTTATTGCATGCAGTATGCCAGAAAAGGTGAAAATTAATAACATCTAATGTAAAAGAATAGGCAATAAAAACCGCTGTTATCGCCTCAGAAACAACACTAATCCCTTCACCTTTCTATAGAAGCTCATAAATGTTGTCAGCTTTAGCATCAAAAGCCATAAAAAAAAAATTCCTCAGTACTAGAAATTTATTTTTCTGTCCATTGAAAGTTAGTTATAGCTGTAGCAATGCAGAAATTTTAATATGGAGCAAGAAAATGTTATTAGGTTTTTTAAACAGTTATTTTTATTGCATGTAGTGAAATGACTCATGCTGTCAAGTGGAGCAAAATTTACTATCAGAGGAAAGTGTAAGAAGTCTGTGTATTCTTGGAAATTACAGTGCAAGATACATGCAAATGAGATCACACTTCCTAAAAGTTCTTACAGGTACACTATCAATGTATAAAAGTCACATTCAAGAAGAATATGTTTTTATCTAGTTTACTAATAACCATTCAAGTAACAAAAACATTTTAGTATCAGAGGGGTAGCCGTGTTAGTCTGGATCTGTAAAAGCAGCAAAGAGTCCTGTGGCACCTTATAGACTAACAGATGTATTGGAGCATAAGCTTTTGTGGGTGCATCTGAAGAAGTGGATATTCACCCACGAAAGCTTATGCTCCAATGCATCTGTTAGTCTATAAAAAAAAACATTTTAAAGATCATTTTAATCAATTATGCTCATGTTCCTTAGCTTTTTGCACTTCAGACATCTTGGATTCTAACTTTTTCCAGGACTTACCTTTTTTTCTTTTACCCAGTAGGAAATGTGAAAGAGGGAGATGCTGCCATCTCTCTTTACTATAGGGCTGTGGATGAGTGATGAAGGTGCTAATGCTTCTTTCTGCAGCTACCTGCATCTGCCCAAGTACTATACTGCAGGTTGTGTTGCCCACCTCCCCAGAGTGGGGCAGTTGGAAGGGTGATGTGCATAGTGATGATTCTACCAGTGGAAGAAGAGCTCCTCATTGCCTCTGAGGTGACCAGGTCAAAACAGATTTCCTAATGTATGGAGGATGCTCAGACATTTGTTTTCATGTACCTAGGGAATGGAGTGGGGAGAGATCCATTTCCCTTTCTTGCTCCTTTCCTTGGTAATACAGGAGATGTGTATTTCCCTAGAGCCCTTTTGATGTCCTCAGCCTTAAATACTTACATGAATCGTTCCCCTGCCTTGTTCATGAGGGACACCACCGTTCCGGGCAGTAATGGAGTGAACTTCCAGTGACTTGGTGGCAGTACTGCCAGTTTCTTTTGGGGGAGTTGATGAAGCCAAGAGTGAAATCCAAAGAGAGCAAAGTGGTGTGGGGGGAGAGTCCACCTTGGCTTCTTTCCTCCCTCAAAGAGGATGGAGTGGATGTGTGTGCAGATAATGCTGCCAAGAGCAAGAAGAAGAAGTTGGAAAAGAGCCATTGTTTTTTGTTTAAAGTTATCCTTTTTTCTTTTCTCAAATAGTTTGCCCAATGATCAGTTTACGTTTTAAAATCTATCTTTGACAAAAAAGAAAACTGCAAATGTAGGTTAGATGTGCAGCTTATAACATTCACCAGGCTTTTCATGGAAATTATATATGCATTGAAATGACCTGTTATAATTAAATGTATTTGCATTCTCGCTTGGAGAAAACACCTTCATGCACCATTTCTCACCAGGGATTAGTACATAAGATAAATGTGCAGGTATTTTTTACATCAAGTTGATTTTAAGTAATACACAGACAAACAAAAAGTTGGAAAAGTTTTCAAAATGTGCTCCCCTCCATATGCTTTTTTACGGTCTCTTGTCCCAAAACCAGCTAATTCAATTAACTTCAACCCTTCCCTAAATAAACAAACTTCTCAAAAGGCAAGAATGATACATCACAAATTCTCTATGGAAGGAACATTTTCCCAAATTTTGGGGGGAGTTGCCCAAAGTTGTGTTTATTATGGGAATGTTTTAACTAGGGCAACTTAACTATAGAAACACTGCTATAATGAGTCCATAGTGTGTTTTCCGTCTGGCAAGTGGAACTGAGTGATTGTGTTCAAGAACTAATATGATTTGTCCAGAAGGTGGTGTAATCTCCCTACTTTTCCAGTGTTTTTAGGGAAGTTGGGCACTCTACCAACTTGCAATAGTGAATGTAGATTTGTATGTATATGCTGTTCAGTGACGAGAAAAGGAGAATATGAAAGCTGAAGGAATTCCCCTTTTCCTCCTTCTCTTGAATCTGTGAGCTTTCAAAATTACGCAGAAGAATGCTAATAGCCACACTAGCTAGAGCAGCTGGCTCATTTTATAAGTCATTGCTTAAATAATGGTGCCTTCTAAAACAAACAGTTTTTAAGCTCTGCGTATAGTGTTCAATCTTTTACCCTAAACCAAATTCACATCTGTGTGTGTGTGTGTGTGTGTGAGAGAGAGAGAGAGAGAGAGAAAGAGATTGGGAAAGCAGGGTGCCCACGCACATCCCCATTCATGCAGTGACATCAATGGGGTTCCGCAATCCACCCACCAAAAAGGTTTTACCTCTAATTGGCTAAATACTAGCAAACACAACATCAAAAACTGCTGGATTATTATTTTAGGTCCTTAGTTTTGGACATGAGATTCTTAGAGTTGAGTCTGAATTCGAACATTGGATCTGAAACCCCTCAAGCTTTGGGGGAAGTTCAGATCCCAGCTCTGGCATCATGGACAGATCTGTAATTTAAAATCTACATTGACTGCATCTGTCAAATTCTCTAGAAGGGAGGGAGCTCTGGTTTTTGTCTTTAGGAAATCTGAATCCCATTGTGGTAAAACTGGGAAGATCTTAAACATGATCTTTAGGGAGGATTTTAACAAACAAACACGTAAGGACCTTGGTCTTGAATCTCTGTTTTGCAATATGGACTCAAAAGATCCTCCAGTCTGGGTTAGATTCATGCTTCTTCACAGACAAACCTGCGTCAACATGTTCTCTAGTGGATGAAGATTAGGGCAGCTCAAAACAGCTGTAATCTTTCTTCAGCTGGGGTGGCTGGAATCAGCTTAGTTCAAAAAGTGGGTGCTGCTCGAAGAGGGAAGATAAAAACTTTGAGGGTGGCAGTAGTGGGAAAATCATCTGCCTTTCCACGGGTGAAGGGATCTCAAGAGATCATCTAGTCCAGCCCTCTGCGTTGAGACATGGCCTAGTAAACCTAGACCATCCCTGACAGGTGTTTGTCCAACCTGTTCTTAAAAACCTGCAGCGATTCCCCAACCTCCCTTTGAAGCCTATCTAACTTAAATCTCTCTTGCTACAGATTAAGCCCACTACTTTTCCTACCTTCAGTGGACATGAAGAACAGTTGATTGCAGTCCTCTCTATTATAGCCCGTAACATACTTGAAGACTGTTATCAGGTCTCCCTTCAGTCTTTTTTTCCAAAGACTAGCCATAGTTAGTTTTTTTAACCTTTCATCATAGGCCAGGTTTTCCACACCTTTTATCATTTTTGTTGCTCTCCTCTAGACCCTCTCCATTTTGTCCATATCTCCTAAAGTGTGGCACGCAGAATTGTACACAATACTCTGGCTGAGGCCTTCCCAGTGCTGAGTAGAGCAGGACAGTTGTCTCCTGTTTCTTATACAACACTCCTGTACATACACTGCAGAATGATATTAGCCTTTTTTTGCATCTGCATCATATTGTTGACTCGTATTCAATTTGTGATTCACTATAACTCCCACATCCTTTTCAGCAGTATTGCCACCTAACCAGTTAACTCACATTTTGTTGTTGTCCATTTGATTTCTTCTTCCTAAGTGTACTAGTTTGCACTTGTCTCTGTTGAATTTCATCTTGTCTTCCAATGTGCTTGCCACCCCTTTCTGCTTGGTGACCTCAGATTTTATGAGCATACCCTCCACTCCATTATCTAAGTCATCAACAAAAATATTCAATAGTACCAGACCCAGGAGAGATCCCTGCAGGACCCTACTAGATTTGCCCACCTAGTTTACCAGTGAATCATTAATAACTATTCTTTGAGTATGGTCTTTCAACCATCTGTGTACCAATCTAGTAGTAATTTCATTTTGACCACATTTCCCTAGTTTGCTTTTGAGAACGTCATGTGGGACTTTGTCAAAAGCCTTACTAAAATCAAGATATATCACATGCAGCTTCCCTCATTGACTAGGCAGTAACCCTGTCAAAGAAGAAAATTAGGTTGGCTTGGCATGATTTGTTCTTGACAAAGCCGTGGTGGCTATTCCTTAAAACCCCATTATCCTCCAGATGCTTACAAATTGATTGCTTAATAATTGCTTCCAGTAACTTTCCAGGTATCATAGTTAGGATGATTGGTCTATAATTCCCCTGGTCCCCTTTTTTACCCTTTTAGACGATAAATACCATGTTTGCCATTCTCCAGTCCTTTGGGACCTCTCCCTTCCTCCATGAGTTCTCGAAGATAATTGCTTACAGTTCTGAGGTAGCTTCAGCTAGTGCCTTAAGTACCCTTGGGTGGATTTCATCAGGACCTGCCAACTTAACTTACCTACATATTCTTTAACCTTTTCTTTCCCTATTTTGACTTGTGTTCCTTTCCCCTTGTGAATATTAACAAGGGGAATGAACGAGTAAAGTTCCCTAAAAACTTACTGCTGCATGTACTTGAACCATATTGCATCATGAAAATTAAGCCAACATACAGCATCTCCTCCATATTTTAACTCTGTTGTGAAATACTGCAGGTTCCAGAGCTTATGTTTCATTCCACATGTTCATGCTCCTTGCATTATTTTCAGTTTTCTTTTATCAGAACTATTGATAGGCTTTCTGGTTTTAGACTAAACCCACATGGATGTAATTTCATGCTTCGGTCTATTGAAGATCAAATATTTTTGTGGCCCGATGTAGGCTGCATGTCAGTCAAGAATTCATGCATATTCTTTGCCAGGAGTTAATTTCAGGAGTTCAGTGTTGGTATCTTTCAGGCAACTATATATTTATGTAATGAGCAAAACATCCTTTTACGATATCAGAGCCTCAATACATTAGTGCTGCTTTTAATCTGAGAATACTCCAAGGTTCCTTGACACACGTCTTGAACATTTTTTGTCTGCACTCTCGCAATTTAGAAAGTTCATAAGCAAGAAGTGAAGCAAAAGCTCTCCGGATGCTGGGAAAGCTGCATTCAGATCCAGTGCAATATTAGCTAGTTGAATATGTCCCTTACATAATGTCAGGCTAGTGATGGCAAAAACCCCACAACCTTTCTTATGCTGGGTAATTAAAGTTTGAGATGACAGTTCATTCCTTCTTTGATAACAGACCACGATTGCAATGTTATATTAATTAATAACATGACCGTCAGATCAAACCTTGCTACTGTGTATGATCTGTCACAAAATGTATTATTTTTTAAAAAAAAGATCATTTGAATAGGAATTACGTCAGCATAACTTCTTATGATAATTGACTTCCATTCGGGCAAGATAATATATAAGGGGAGCTGGATTCTGTTAACTAAGTTCCAATGTGTAGGGCCAAATCCTGCCCTCAGCTACACATAAATAATCTGACTGTCTCCAGGAGAACTGAACAGGTGTCATTTTCACCTGTGTAAAAACAACAACCTTGAACAGATGTACCTGAGGGCAGAGTTTGGCCTGCAGAATCTTTATTACTAGGGGTGATCCCCAAGTCATTAAGCACCAAGCTTGATCCTAGGATGAGTTTGCAGAGCAGACAGTTGGGAAAACCATCATTTACATCAGGGATGGGCAAACTATGGCCCACGGGCTGCATATGGCCAACCAGCGGTTCTAATCTGGCCCTTGAGCTCCCACTGGGAAGTGGGGTCTGGGGCTTGCCCCACTCCGGCACTCCCAGAAACATCAGCATGTTTGGCTCCTATGCATAGGGGCAGCTGGGGGGCTCCACTCCACATGCTGTCCCCGCCCCAAGCGCCATCCCCACAGTTCCTATTGGCCAGGAGCTGCGGCCAATGGGAGCTGCAGGGGTGGCGCCTGCGGACAGGGCAGTGTGCAGCAGAGCTGCCTGGCCACGCCTCCATGTAGGAGCCAAAGGGGAAACATGCTGCCACTTCCGGGAGCAGCTGGAGGTAAGCGCTGCCCGGAGCTTGCACCCCTGAGCTCACCCCCTGTGCCCCAACCCCCTGCCCCAGCCCTGATCCCCCTCCTGCCCTCCGAATCCCTCCATCCCAGCCCAGAGCACCTTCCTTCACCACAAACCCCTCATTCCCAGCCAGAGCCCTCACCCCCGGACCCCACCTGCCCCAGCTCGGAGCCCCCTCCCACAGCCTGAACTCCTCATGTCTGGCCCCATCCTGGAGCCTGCACCCCCAGCCGGAGCCCGCACCCCCTCCCTCACCCCATCCCCAATTTTGTGAGCATTCATGGCCCGCTATACAATCTCTATAAAGTTTGCCCACCCCTGATTTACATCAGATGAATTCATTTAATATGAAAGACACAATATACATGGGACCTCACAATGCCATATTTACAGTCATTTTCAGAGCAGAATAAGGCTTGAGCTTTCTCACTTTTCCCTAAAGACTGCAACATATTTATTTTTGCACATAGATCCTAGCTCCTCACCCACAAAGATAGCAGTGTAGGCCGACTACATGTTTGTCTGATTGCTCTGACTTCTGAGACTCATTGGAAAAGCCCCAGGAGTTGCTTGGGACTGAGGATATCTCTGATGCTTTGAAATGGTTTCTCCAAGTGCGTCTTTAGATAACCAGGAAGTCCTGAAGGTATTAATTACTAAAGGTAACTTGACATTTAATTTCTGAACAGTATGTCTTTTCAGCCTTATTAGGCGGCTTGATTCAGTTTTCAGGTTAGCATTGCAGTTCATCTTGCAGTTCATCCCTTCTTGTTTAACAGGGACTTTGGAGTGATGTAAATATATGAATTATGATAATATGGAGTTGTCATAAATATAAAGGGAAGGGTAAACCCCTTTAAAATCCCTCCTGGCCAGAGGAAAAACCCTCTCACCTGTAAAGAGTTAAGAAGCTAAAGGTAACCTCGCTGGCACCTGACCAAAATGACCAGTGAGGAGACAAGATACTTTCAAAAGCTGGGAGGAGGGAGAGAAACAAAGGGTCTGTGTCTGTCTATATGTTGCTTTTGCCGGGGATAGACCAGGAATGGAGTCTTAGAACTTTAGTAAGTAATCTAGCTAGGTACATGTTAGATTATGATTTCTTTAAATGGCTGAGAAAAGAATTGTGCTGAATAGAATGACTATTTCTGTCCGTGTGTCTTTTTTGTAACTTAAGGTTTTGCCTAGAGGGATTCTCTATGTTTTGAATCTAATTACCCTGTAAGGTATCTACCATCCTGATTTTACAGAGGTGATTCCTTTACTTCTATTTACTTCTATTTCTATTAAAAGTCTTCTTGTAAGAAAACTGAATGCTTTTTCTTCGTTCTCAGATCCAAGGGTTTGGGTCTGTGGTCACCTATGCAAATTGGTGAGGATTTTTACCAAACCTTTCCCAGGAAGTGGGGTGTAAGGGTTGGGATGATTTGGGGGGGGAAAGACGTGTCCAAACTACGTTTCCCAGTAAACCCAGTTAGAGTTTGGTGGTGGCAGTGGTTGTTCCAAGGACAAAGGCTAAAATTAATTTGTACCTTGGGGAAGTTTTAACCTAAGCTGGTAAAAGTAAGCTTAGGAGGTTTTCATGCAGGTCCCCACATCTGTACCCTAGAGTTCAGAGTGGGGGAGGAACCTTGACAGGAGTGTTCATATATATGAATTATTAAAATATATTGTCTTCACCTTGTATTTCTGTAGCTCATTTTTCCTTTAACTGGCAGATCCCATGGGATAATTAGACCAAATTATCTGTAAAAGGACAGGGTTTTACCGTGCACCCTAGTGTTTGAGGGAAATACTGTACTTTTCAGGATGGATATTTGAGTGAAGTTTAAATGAGGTTTAACATAGTGTGACAGGGTCAGGCCAGATAGCTGTAGGAGAATAATAGAAGGCAGATATATTAGCCCCAGGCTAAGTAGGTCCCTTTTCCTGGGTAAGGTAACAGGGAAGGTTCCAGAACAATCAGAACAATCAGAACACCTGCAGCCAATCAAGAAGCTGCTAGAATCAATTAAGGCAGGCTAATCAGGGCACCTGGGTTTTTAAAAGGAGCTCACTTCAGTTTGTGATGTGCATGTGAGGAGCTGGGAGCAAGAGGCACTAGGAGCTGAGAGTGAGAACGTGGACTGTTGGAGGACTGAGGTGTACAAGCATTATCAGACACGAGGAGGAAGGTACTATGGTGAGGATAAAGAAGGTGTTGGGAGGAGGCCATGGGGAAGTAGCCCAGGGAGTTGTAGCTGTCGCACAGCTGTTCCAGGAGGCACTCTCGATAGCTGCATTCCACAGGGCCCTGGGCTGGAACCCGGAGTAGAGGGTGGGCCTGGGTTCCCCCCAGATCCTCCCAACTCCTGGTCAGACACAGGAGGAGTCGACCTGGACTATGAATTCAGAAAAACGGCCAAGCTGAGGGCTGCCGTAAAGCTCCAAGGTGAGCAAATCCGCCAATAAGCGCAAGACCCACCAAGGTAAAGCAGGAACTTTGTCACAATAGTTTATAGTTTTCTTTACCCATGTAGATATAACTTGATCTATCTGTCCTTTGAACACTTCAGGGTATAATTTCATTTCAGCGAATGGAGAAATTGGTGTGCAATTCCCATTTAAAAATAGATGTGGGTGAGACTTGGGCTGCTAAGAGCCTGAGTCACTTTTGAAACTGGAACTTAGGCTCCTAAATTACTTAGGTGCTTTTGAGCTTGTTACCCATTGTGTGTAACAAATGAAGCACTGCACTAAAAGTGCGGCTCTTGTTTTCCCCCCAGATTCACCTCACGGGCTACATGCAGCCCAGGAGGATCCATCCTCAACACAAAGGAGTATGCTAGGAGGTACAATCCGCTAGCGCGCCTGAGTACTACCAACTCTTCAAGTTAGTAGGTACATATGTAAGTTAGCAGGTGTTTTAAATTGCTTCTACGTAGAGAAGTAGCTTCCAACCACGTTGAACGAGCCCACCCTGGGTGTTCTTGCTCTGTGCCATTAGTGTTTCATAGATTCACAAATTCCAAGGCCAAACGGGACCATTGGGATAATCTAGTCTGACTTCCTGTATAATACACACCACAGAACTTCCCCAAAATAATTCCTAACGCATATCTTTTAGAAAAAAAATCAAATTATGATTTCATAATTGTCAGGGATGGAAAATGTACTATGATCCTTGGTAAATTGTTCAGTGGTTAAGTACCCTCTCTGTTAAAATTTTATGCCTTATTTCCAGTCTGAATTTGTCTAGCTTCAATTTTCAGCCACTGGGTTGTTACACCTCTCTCTGCTAGATTTAAGACCCCATTATTAAATATTTATTCCCCATGTAGATACTTATAGACTGTAATCCAGTCACCCCTTAACCTTCTCTTTGTTGAACTGAAAAGATTAAGGTCTCTGAGTCTACCACGATAAGTCATATTTTCTAATCTTCATGGCTCTTCTTTGAACCCTCTCCAATTTATCAACATCTTCTTGAATTGTGGACACCAGAACTGGACACAGTATTCCAGCAGCAGTTTCACCCAGTTCCGAATACAGAGGTAAAATAACCTCTCTACTCCTACTTGAGATTCCCCCTGTTTATGCATACCAGAATCGCATTAGCTCCTTGGCCACAGTGTCACACTGGGAGCTCATGTTCATCTGATTAGCCACTACCACCCCCATATCTTTTTCAGAGTCACTGATTCCCAGGAAGAAGGAGTCCCCATTCTGTAATTATGGCATATATTTTTTGATCCTAGATGTATACATTTACATTTAACCGTATTAAAACACACATTGTTTGCTTGCGCCCAGTTAACCAAGCGGTCCAGATCTTTCTGAATCAGTGACCTGTCCTCTTCATTATTTACCACTCCCCAATTTTTTGTGTCATCTGCCAACTTTGTCAGTAATGACCTTATGTTTTCTTCCAAGTCTATAATAAAAATGTTAAATAGCGTCGGGCCAAGAACCAATCCCTGTGGGACCCCACTGGAAACACACTTGCTTCAGTGATGATTCCCTGTTTACAAGTACAGTTTGAAACTTGTCAGCTAGCCAGTTTAATCCGTTTAACGAGTGTCATGTAATTTTATATTCATTTAATCAAAATGTCGTTTTGTACCAAGTCAAACACTTTACAGAAGTCTAAATATGTTACAACAACACTATTGCCTTTATCAATCAAACCTGTAATCTTATCCAAAAAAATATTAAGTTAGACAGGATCTGTTTTCCATAAACCCATATTGATTTGCATTAGTGATATTATCCTTCTTAATACTTTATTAATCAAATCCTGTATTGGCCGCTCCCTACTTCCCAGTGTCTACAAATTTAAATTAAGTGCCTGCTACAATATTCCCAAAGTTAAACAGCATATATTATCAATTATAAAGAAACAGATTTTTGAAGAAATTAAAATCAATTGGAATTACAATGGATGCCATCTACACATCTCTCTCCTGCGTAGTCCTTACTAAAGCAGTACGACACATGGAATACAGTAGCAAAAATAAACTATTTTATTTGTATGTGTCTAGTACATGGGACCAGCGCTGGTGTGAGTTTTTACAGTATTACTGTTTTTCAGTATTCTTAGTTCCCCAGGGACTCCCAAGATTTTAGCAGCATCAGAGAAATCTTAAGATAGTCTCCTAGCCACTTTCAGAAGTGGGAAACATTCGGAAAACTTCAATTTCTTAAATTTTTGGAGGCTCCTGGGAGGGAATCAGTAAAAGGTGAGCGTGAATTTTGTGATGGATCCACCACCTATGAGGGCTTTGGTGTGAAACCATAATCCTTGCTATAATCAGTGATACTTTAAACTTCCCGTTCATGGTTTATGCTGCTTCCAAATCCACTTATTTGTTGGAATAACAAGCAGCCTTATACACAGTTTGGGATATACTGTTCCTTATATTAGTAGGACTGTCTCTTTCTTGGCCTAGAGCCCGCACTGCATTGCATATAGGCTGTACTACTAAAGAACCCCAGTGACTTCAAGGGGGTTCTATGTGGGCAAGAGTCCACAAACACAGAGACCAGTGCAGGATCAAGGCCTGTGTCTTTGCACACCAACTTGCTCAACGGATCCTCTGGGCCCTAGGGGAATACAAATAAGGATTATTACAGTTCAACAGTATTTGCAAAAATAGGAGAGGGGGTGTTAAAGAAAATAGGGTTCCTGTGGCAGAGAATTCACTGCAGGCCAGAGCAGGATGTGGCCTTCAATTTTACAAACTGCAAGAAATGAGTGGAGGGGAGGCCTAAAGTAGATTACTGGATCTCAGGTAGTTGGATCTACTATTCAAAACAAAAATCTGCTAGAATGCTGAAAAAGTGAACAGTTTAAGGGGGGAATAAAGTTTGTGTTCCAGGTACTGATCCAGCTGCCAAGCACAGTGTACATGCCACCTGAAGATCCCATTTCCTTTTCACTCTATGTGCTTTGAGAGTCTTCGTATATTTCTGTTACTGCTGGTCTAATTTGCAGATACTTTTCTTAAGTTATGTTCCAGCTAAACCAAGGAGCTGGAATGGCAGCGAGGCCAAACAATGTTAATTTTGTCATAAAAGTCTGAGCCTGCTTTGTCAGCTAGTCTTACAGAGGAAAAAAAAACATTGAGATGGTTTCTGATATTCTAGCAGGAGTAGCAGCAGCTGTTTTGGTAGCAGTAGCAGCAGCTCACATAACAAATGTTTCATGATGAATGCAAACAAAAGCCAACTCTGAAATTCCAGCTCCACTATGTACACACAAAATATAAAACGAATTCAGAATAACACAACCACTCTGGTTTCCCCTCCTCCCCTAAATAAATTCCACATGAGCATCCATGTTTGGTCTGATGGGCTCGCCCAGAAAACATTTTTAACATACAGCCTGGGGAGGGGGGGGGAAAGAGTAAGCACGAAAACAGACCAGAAAAAATATTAAAATAGAATCCATGTGCAAGAAGGTGTGTGTTTTTGGGGGTGGTTCTTTAAGATACCAAGCATGCAGATTGGAATTAAGATATACCTAAGTTTGCAAATCAGTTCACTTTCTTTGATGGGAGGGTGTAGAGAATTTCTTCATGTACCTCCATGCAATCTGATTTCAGCAGGGAATGTATGATTTTAAAAGCATCCTCACATCTGCCCTCTGACATGGGGTGGGTCTTCCCGTACAGCTGGGAGATTTCCATTGAAGTGGTGTGTGCTCAGGGGGAATGATAGGTTAGTATTGGAGAAAGGAAAAATGAAGTGGAGATGGGGAAGGAGGAATAATAAAAAATCTTTGCTGTGGGGCAGTTTCTCAAATTGCCATACTTTTCCAAATGCACAAGTTAAAAGGCCAAAAAGAATGCAGGTGACCTGCACATTTTCTCTTCTCTCCCTGACTTGCTGCTCTCTCTGGAGCTGGCACGCCTCTCACTGGTACTCTTGCTCTCTGCAGGAGTCTCTGCCCCAGGTCTTTCTCACCAGGGTCACCACTCGCCTTCAGATTCTTTTACCCCAGCTTCCTTACTCAAACTATAGCACCAGGTTCAGGAGGGAGAACAGCTCTTGTCTATACTTGAGCATCTTGACTTTTCACTGGGAGAGGGGAGAGAAAGGAGTCCAGCAGCAAAGCAGGAGAAAGGCAGGAGGCTGGGCATCCAGAGATCAGTGGGTAAAATGAGTTGAGCACAGGCAAAAGCAGGCTGCAGTTGCCTTGGACAGTATCCATTATCTGTTCTCCAAAACCCCCCAATTTTTTTTTCTGTTTGACTCATTACAGTTCTGCGTGTGCATGCATGCACTCACTCACGCTCTCTGTCTCTCCACAATCAATTCATTTCTCCCCACGCTCCCCCAATTAATCTACTCTGCCTCCCTCCTAATCAACTCTGTGTATCAATAAAAAGTATACCGTGATCAGAAAACTTTTCCCCTGTCAGCCGTTGACTTTGCATGTATCATAATTGCAAACCTTTTTAGAGTGATTCCCTTTTTTACATTTTGCACACTGAAGAGCTTCAGTGGGGTAATTTTTAACTGTCATGTCTTGCGCCACAGGATCAGTACAAGTTATGTGTCTTTCATCATACGAAGTTGCTGCTCTTTTTACTATGTAGGGTATTGGCCTGCCTCTGTGGCTGCATCTACAATAGCAAATGTTGGAGCCATAATTCACCATCAGTGTAGCATCTCTCGTGTTAGAAAAGTTGAAGCAGTAGTGCAGACAAGGCTCAGGTGCTTTTCTCTACCTCTGCTACTACTGATAGATCTGCACTGGTGGTGAATTGCAGATTTGATTTTTGCTAGATTAGATAAGAGGTTTATATCCCTTTGTTTTAGCAGTGAGTGCTGGCAAATCCCATTACTGTTGAATGTACTTAATTTCATTACCTTGTATTAAAGTGGTTATCTTTTTTTAGCAGGGCTTTGTTGATTCATTAGCTCTGGCTATATCTATAGCTTTCTCTAGTAAAGGAAAGGGTCTTGCACTGGTTTTTGGTTTGGTTGGTTGGTTGGTTTTGCGTTAACTCATGGAAAATTAAAGAGATGTGGTAGTTTCTCACATTTTGTCATTCTAACCTCAGTCTTTGGCTGCTTACATTCAGTTACAAACTTTGCTTTCTGTGACATCTTGCTTTTTGTGTGTGTGCAATTTATATCTAGCAAAAAACAGATTTACTTTTGGCAGCCAGAAGGGACAGGTATTGGAGGCACATGCACGCACTGCAGCTTTAGCAAGGAAGGAGGGAAACCGAGAATGCAGCTTATCCTTTTCAGCAGGAAGTGGCCCTGAGGCTGGTCTTCACATTTATCAGATCCTTACTAGTTGGAGACAAGACAAAAGATGGAGCTGTCAAACAAGTTCTAGAAGTAGCACCCTAGTAGGACTCCCAGCATCCTCCTCTTCTTTCCCAGAGATTGGCTTTTCAGTTGGGCAGTGGTAAAGCTTCCAAGCCCTACTTTGAGGGCTGAGATGAGACATTAATGGGGTAAGTTAGAAAAAGAGAACTCTGGTACCCAGAGACAGAGAGTTTGGGGCAGTGGGGAGAAATGGAAGATGAAAAGGAGAGAGCGCAAGACTGTAAGGAAGAAGGTAGACAGCACAATGTAAGCAAAGAGAGATGTGGAGGGGAAAATCAAAAGAAATGAAGTAACGCTGAAGATAACACTGGAAAAGCTACATTAGTCTATATTAGAAAATAAAGGAAAAAGTGGAATGAAGCCAGAAGATAAAATGAAAACAACTGAGGTCTGTAGTAAGTAATGTATTAATAGAAAGTTGATTGAACGTATGTTACAGTTAAATGCAGTACACAATAACTATCTCACACTTGCCTTTAAATTGGAGTGTTGAGGTGGTGCTGGAAAACATGCATGTGCACGTGCATATGTATATGTGTGCTTATTCACAAAAATCCATGTATGGATATAAAATGGGATTCGTTTTCAACGTGGTTTGCGAGGTTTTAAGTCTGAGTCACTAACCCCATGATGTTAATTATAGCTGCAAACTTAAAGCCCTAAAAACAGTTGAAAAATTTACCCTGCAGTCTCAAAATAACATTAGGTTTCAGAGAATTCATAGCAGATGTTATCATACAACAAATGTTGGCAGCAAACTTCATTATAATAAAAATGTACTATCATCGTCTTTACTTTTCTTTCCTATTTCCTTTCCTTTAATCCTTTTTATATTGATTTATTTTTCTGTTTTTACTTTGTCTACGTTTTCTGTTTCACTGAAATGCCTTCATCCTCTCAGGTGTGGTTTTTTCTAATGGTGCAGGTTTCCTTTATTTCCCAACCCTAATTTTCATTTTGTATTTTTCACAAGATTTTAATTTCTTACATTTTCATTATATTCATTTTATTCATTCAGCCTGATATTTTTCCTTTCACTTTTCTCTTCTCTTTTTTGCTTCAGTTAAATCTCTTGCCTTTCACTCTCCTTATTTCTTTCTTTGAATTTCCTTTTGCACTCTGCCTTCCCCTGTTTTCTCCCTTCCTTTTTCTCTGTCTCTGTCACAAACTCGACTACCGTCCCCTCAGTCAGAGTTTAGTTAGTCTCTGAAATAATAGGGTAATAACTGACCATGTCAAAGACCATGGATGAGTCTTATAAATAAGGTTCCTGCCAATTCTTTGCAGTGTGATATATATCTTTGGTCACTTTCAGTATGACAGTATTTACAGTATTCACTCACACAAATAAGTTTTATTTTTTAATAGATTCACAGGTATATTTTTTCTGTAGTTAAAAAAAAAATTCTAGAAAACAAATTTTAGCTTGATATATTCCCAGAAATTTAACAAAGTCAGGAAATGCAAAATCTTTTTTTTTAATTGGTTGTATAATAGAGTATAATCGTCTTAAGTGCCCAAAACTACAATTGATCTGTGCTCCGAAATTCCACAGATTGCGTCAGGAGCTCTGCATACAGACTGATGGAGATTCCTGCCCTTCTTTTGACAAATATATCTGGTAGAAATGTCCCAGTTGATTCATTCCACTGTAAATGCAGTGCAAAGTATTCTAACTTTTTAAAAATACACTGAAATAAGGTAAAATCAAATGGTTTAGTAGCCAGAATCTAGAGCAGGAAAACAAACCTAACAAATGGATTCCCAATAAGAAATGCATGGCACTAAATACCAGTTGACACCTGGAATCTCTGAATAGTTTGTAGACCATGCCCAACATGCCATTTAAGTGGCTTGTTCAATAAAAGTTGACCCAGGATACAACATGTGTGGAAGGATCAGTGGTCCACACTCAGTTATGATCATTCACCACAGGGTATTAATGGAAGTTTGAGAGTCAGGTATCATCGGGACTATTTTTTGCCACCGAGACTAGTCTGACTTGGTAGCTCTTTTATTGCATGTTTCTGTAACCTTGGGGTTGGGTTATTGTTCTCAACAATGGGAGGAAAATAGCAACAGCAATTTTCCCACAGCAATTTTCCAACCTGAGCTGGCGGAGATTGAGCAGCCAGATAAGCAGCAGCCTTCATTGAAGGCCACCACACCATGGCAAGCCGCTTGGATGGAGGAGTTGGCGAAGACGGCCTCCTTCAATGACTTTGACCTCCTTGTAGACAGACTCACTAAAGACCTGTCTACAGAAATTGTATCTGGGAGAAAGGGAACTCATGAGAACACATCAACTGCTCACGGAACTCCTGCATTGGGCTATACCAACAACAACGTGAGAGAAGCCAGGAGAAGGAACATCAGTCGTTGCTATGATCCAGCAGCAGCATCCAGGATCCAGAAGCTCTACCGGTCAAACTGCTCTCAGGCTATGAGAGAGATCCTCGATTGGCCCTCATCTTACTGTGCCATCCTGTCAGAGAGACTATTTTTAGTACTTCAAGGGGGTGTTTGACGTGTAGGTCAGAACAACGTGCAGTGTCCAGAGTGCCTTCATCCTCTACTCCAGGTTGACTATGCAGAGGACCTGGAAGAAGACTTTACATCATGTGAAGTAGCAACTAGATTTACAAAGACCAAAAACACAGCCCCAGGAAAAGATGGCATTCACTACAACCTCCTGAAAAAACGAGACCTCGGTTGCCTAGGATTAACTGCCATTTTCAACAAATTCAAACAGTTCCGCCGTATGCCCAGCTCCTGGAAGAAGTCTATGTCGGTGCTTGTCTACAAGAAAGGAGAGTGAGACAACACCAGCAACAGGAGACCCATCTCCCTCTGTTCCACCATGTACAAACTGTATGCCACCTGCCTCGTGGCTAGGATAACAGACTGGTCTGTGAACAGAGGAGCCATCAGTTCCATCCAGAAAGGCTTCATGTCATGTGAAGGCTGCTATGAACACAGCTTTGTCCTTCAGACCACCATCCACATGGCCAGGAGGGCACAGAGGCAATTTGCCATAGTGTGGCTTGACCTAGCTATTGCGTTTGGATCGATGAACCACCAGCATATTTTTGGCACACTGCGAGAGTTCAGGATGCCTGAAAACTTTCTCCAACTGATCCGGGAACTTTATGAAGGCTGCACCACCACCATCTGCTCCATGGAAGGAGAGAGACCTGAAATTCCTATCCGTAGCAGCGTGAAGCAAGGTTGTCCCCTTAGCCCCATTGTTTTCAACTTAGCTCAAATGAGCAGTTCCATGGCTATCTCCAGCGGTCTAGGCGGTTTCAACCTGCATGGTAACAGTGTGAATATCCTGGCCTACGCAAACAATCTGGTCCTGATCACAGACAACCTTGAGAGTCTCCAACAAATGCTTAATGTCACCATGCTAGGTAGTTCACATCCCTGCATATCAATGGCAATAAAAGGAACACGGTCCAGGCAACGCCATTTCAGATCAAGGGTGAGCTCATGATCTTCCACGAGAACAGGCAAGCATACCAACATCTCAGCATGCCCACGGGTTTCCGCATCCAGCAGACAGCTGAGCATACCATCTCAGAGATCCTACAAGATGTGGCCAGGATCGACTCCTCTCTACTGGCACCATGGCAGAAGATCAACACCTTGAATACCTTCCTGATCCCCCATATCTCATTCATCCTGAGCGGATCTGCTGTGGTGAAGGTACCTATTAACAAGACAGACAGCTAGTGAAGAAATGGATTTTTCTTCCCCAGAGAGCAAGCAATGAACTGGTGTACATCTCGCACAGGCAGAGCGGCGCCAATGTCCCTCATATGGGTGATCTATACAACATTGCAGTGATCACTCATGCCTTCTGACGTGCCCAGATGCCATGGTGAGGAACACTGCAGAAAATGCTATGCAGGATGTCATCAAGACGTGAATCGCCAGGACCCCCTCCAACCAAGATGTTGCCACCTACCTGAGTGGCTCACTGGAAAGCGAATTTGGAAGAAATGCGTGAGATTTTTTTTCACTCTGGACTCATGCCCGCAACGCTACACGACGACTGGAGAAGTGTATCGTCTGCCGCTGGACTTGGTGCAAGGAACGCCAGGAGCTGGGAGTCCTGGTGCCACAGGTGAAGAATGCAGAGCACACAATCATCACTCCAAGAGCTCAAACCATGCTGGAGAGGACCCTAAAGGATGCCACCAGCTTCCAATATGTGAAAAACCTGAAATGGAAGCCGGACCAGGGGAAAGCCAGCAACCACTTCCTCCCCGGGGGCAGCTTCACCTGATTTGCCAACTGGAGGTTCATCCACAGGGTCCAGCTCAACTGCGTTCTGCTGACTGGAGCCGTCCGCCATAGAAATCGGGACAAGCAATGCAGGAAGTGCGGCTATGCCAACTAGACGCTATCCCATGTCCATTCAAGAGCTTGGCAGCTGCAACAGAACACCATCCAAGATTGCCTAGTCAGAGCCATCCTGCCACCCATAGAGAGGTGGCCATGAACTTCACCATCCCCGGAACCGACAGCCAACTGCAACTGGTCATAGTCATCACCAACGAGGACCAGAAGAAGATCATCATGGTGGACATCACAGTGCCCTTCAAGAACAGGATCTCGGCCTTCTGCAACACCTGAGCTCAAAAGGTGGAGAAATATGCCCCTCTGGTGGAAACCTTGAGAGCTAAGGGCTACCAGGTTCAGACAGACGTGCTGATCATTGGAGCCCTGGGTGCATGGGACCCCAGTAACGAGCGAGTGTTGCGGGAATGCAGAATCAGTCAATGCTACGCTCTGCTGATGCGGCAACTCATAGTGTCAGACACCATCAGGTGGTCCAGAGACATCTATCTAGAACACATCACTGGACATCGGCAATACCAGGAGGGATGAGCTGGAATGTCGATGAGAAGCGTGGTCGGGAAATTAACTGAAATACTTCCCTGATGGATTGTATTTTCTAATGGACAACCTACCCTAAATTCTCATTTACTGAGGGACAATCGTCACTGACTGATATATTTTCTTTCCACAACCAATTCCCTGTATAACTTTTCATGAGTGATGCACCCAAATACATGCATGCTAACACCTAAACTGTATTGTTAAATTTATCCACCTAAATTTGGGTCATTGCTGATTATGCACTGTATGTATCTGATGACTTTTAAAACAAACTTTCTATTCTAAGCACTATACCCAAATCTATTCAGAGATTCCAAGTGTCAATTGGTATTTACTGCCATGCATTTCTTGTTGGGAATCCATTTGTACAGACACTCTCATCTTAACCTGTGTATTATATCATTTTTTTAACATACTATTCAATAAATTTTTTAAATTTATATATGGCAAAGTTCTGTCTTCCCTGTCCTTTTAAGGGCCTGTTTCTGCTCCTGCTGAAGTAAATGGCAACTTCATTGGTGTATTAGGGCACCAGTTGGCCCGGATCCTTCAAATTGTTCCGTGGTGACAGACTCCTACACCTTCATGAAGCTCTACTGATTTCACTGGGACTCTATGTAGGCAGAGGGAATCTGTCCATGTGAAAAAACTTACAAGGGCTTGATCCTGCAAGATGCTGAGCACCCTGGCCCCTGATCCAGTCAAGCATTTAAGCATATGTTGAACTTTAGCATAGGAGTAATCCTATTGACTTCAGTGTACTTATATTAGAACAGTGTGCTTTGTTGGATCAAGTCCAGAGTGTTCAGTACATTGCAGGCTCGAATCCTAAGTGAGTGATGTTTTCATGGTTTTAGCTAACTTTCCAACCTTAACTGCTTGAGCAAGAGAGCATACTTCTTTTACAGGACGTGAAGAACGCTTGAACACTGCTTGTGTGTGCACATTCGTCTCTTGACAGCAGAAATTGAACAAAGGAATGTGAGCACAACCAAAGCAAATTCTATTAAAAATTTGAAATAATATTCCAAGGAAAGTGTTTACAGGAAATGGTTTTCTCTCCTGAATGCTTCCACAGCTTATTCAGTGAGAGTATTTAAATTGGGACTCAACTCCATTTTCTTTTTTGCTTTTCAGTTCCCCTTTTAAGATTGGAGTCATCAGTCACAATAACTACCCACAAGCTCCACAGTACCCACAGGTTATTTCAAAGCCCAGGGTCTTGGAAACACTTACAGACCTGGGTAACTTAATGTGTAAGAGTAGTGTTTATAAGATCAGGTCATTAAAGTATCAAGTTGTGGGTACTGCAGAGTTTGTATGTCATTTTTATGGCAATTTGCTTTAATCTGCTTAAGAACAATTTAAAAGGTGAACTGAAAGGCCAAAAAAAAAAAAGCTTAATTGGAGTGCTCGCATGTCTAAAATAGCTATTAAAAAGTGTTTGCAGGAACAAAGCCTAAGTGCGAATATCAAAGTAGACTTGATTTCACACTTTAATATTCTCTTTTCTTTTCCAGAAGCTGGGCCAACCTATCCGTATTAAAATAGTTTCTTATATTAATCAGTGTTTGCCACTAGTCATTCTTTGAGATATCTTGGTTATCTTTGTTTTACATTAGATCTTGAATACAGCCCTTTCTTTGGCTAGAGCATTTCCATCAGCATAAATTATAACTGAATTCCTTATAAAACTAAATCACATTCAGGAGTTCTCTGAACTATTTGCTCTGTCCTCCTTGAAATTTCAACTAGTTTGATGTCTTTCAGAAATGTTTTTGTACTTCTTAAACTAGGGTTGCAAAGCGTCCCGTTTTCAAACATAATGCCTGGTTGAAAAGGGACCCTGGTGGCTCCAGTCAGCACTGCTCACCGAGCCATTAAAAGTCTGGTCGGAGGGGCTAAGGCAGGCTTCCTGTCTGCCCGGGCTCTGCACAGCTCCCTGGAAGTGGCTGGCATGTCCAGCCCCTAGGTGCAGGATCGATCAGGAAAGCTCCACGTACTGCCCCCCCATCACTCAGCACCGGGGACCATGGCCAATGGGATCTGCGGGGGTGGCGGCTGTGGGCGTGGGCAGCGTGCACTGCGCAGAGCCTCCTGGCTGCGCCTCCGCTTAGGGGCCGGATATGTTGGCTTCTTCTGGGAGTAGCGCAGAGCCAGGGCAGGAGAGGAGCCTGCCTTAGCCCTGCTGCGCCGCCAACTAGGAGCCACCTGAGGTAAGCGCCGCCCAGCCAGAGCCTGCATCCCAAACCTCTTGCCCCAGATCAGAACTCCCGCAACCCCCCACCCCAGCCCAGAGCCCCTCCCACACCCTGAACCCCTCATTTCTTGCCCTACCCCAGAGCCTGCACCCCCAGGTTGAATCCTCACTCCCTCCCGCATCCCAATCCCTGCCGCAGCCCAGTGAAAGTGCGTGAGGGTGGGGGAGAGCGAGCGATGGAGGGAGGGTGGATGGATGGAGAGAGTGGGGGTGGGGCGGAGCCTCAGGGAAAGGGGCAGGGCAGGGGTGAGGCAAGGGTGTTCAGTTTTGTGCAGTTAGAAAGTTGGCAACCCTACTTAAAACGTCAAACCTTTTCTTTTTAAAAAAATACTAGTGTTAGAATCAGATTTCTGTTGATGTAGCTTACTTGTGGCATGCACATGCTTCATCTGAATAACAGGAATTTTGTCTATGGACAAAGTTTTTCTTTTGTACTTTCTTTTGACAGAAAGGTAAGTGGAAGGAAAACTTTTAAAATATAATGGTCTAAACTGAGTCCATAGGAAAATTGGTAGGAGAGGGCTCTGAGAAGATGATCTAGGAGCGGGTTATAGGAGGATTGTCTCTGAGTTTTCCTAGGAGGAAAGGATTCTGACCCCAAATTCCAAAATGGATTTACTTCTGAGTCTCCAACAATGTGTGTAACAGGGCATGGAGGCATAATAACATACACTTCAGGCTCAGCACTCTCTGGCTCCAGCCCAGACTGAGTCTGGGCATAGTTCCCAGGCAGGTGGGAGTTGTAGACCTTGCAGTAATGATTTTGGGAATGGGGACAAAAATATAAAGGATCTCTCTGGGGAAGCAGCAATAACCCACTGGTATGGGTCTCTCTTCAGAGACCAAGAGAGATAAGGAAAGGATAAGCGCTCCAGATTTCTCCATTAAGGGCTGGGGAAGCCACCTGTGTGGTGACAAAGGGAGCAGCTATTGGAGGAACTGCATAGAGAGTTGGACTACTGGAGAAGAAAAACCTGGGAAGGGAAGTTTTATATTGAGACTCTTTTTGAGGAGGTCTTGGAGAGATTGAAGAACCTCAGGAGCAATTGGAGGAAGAGACTTTTGGGGCAAGGAAGTCTAGATGGATTGGATATTTGGTCAGGCTCTCATTTGGCAAGTTGCTTCTTCCCTATTCATCCAGGACTACTCCTAGATCCTCGCAACTGTGAGATCTTGCTGATCTTTCTGTTCCTCAGCACTCCCTCAGGACCTACCCCAGGGTCAGTTCTTTCAGATTGAGAAGTGCTGGTCTAATCTCGTTTCCCTGAAAGTGCATGGAACTCTATTATACATTTTACTCATGGTTTTGTCCAGTCTAATTCTTAAAGTTCTGGGTAGAGGTATTTCCACAACTTTCCTCGGGTTATTATTCCACAAGCTTAATAGTTCTTACAGTCAGAAACTTTTTCCTGATACTCAGCCTAAATGTTCCCTTTCTTAATTCATCCCAGGAAGATTTCATGGCAAATTTTAAATGTCTGTGGCTCCAGCTTAATACTAGTAGAGACAGGATATAATTTGAGGAATCTTGGACCCGATTGTAAAATGGAGAATACTTTGAAGAGGTCACTGCCCTTTCCATTTCATGTTTGGGCAGTTATTTTGTTTTTAGTAGTAGAGATTTATTTTTAAAAAGGTTTTTTTCTTTATTCTCCATTACACAGCTGAAAAGCCCAGCATGGGCCCTCTGCCCTGCAAGGGGGGAACATCATAGAATATCAGGGTTGGAAGGGACCTCAGGAGGTCATTTAGTCCAAACCCCTGCTCAAAGTAGGACCAATCCCCAACTAAATCATCCCAGCCAAGGCTTTGTCAAGCCTGACCTTGAAAACCTCTAAGAAAGGAGATTCCACCACCTTCCTAGGTAACCCATTCCAGTGCTTCACCACCCTCCTAGTGAAAAAGTTTTTCCTAACATCCAACCTAAACCTCCCCTACTTCAACTTGAGACCATTACTCCTTGTTCTGTCATCTGGTACCACTGAGAACAGTGTAGATCCATCCTCTTTGGAACCCCCTTCAGGTAGTTGAAAGCAGCTATCAAATCCCCCCCCTCATTCTTCTTTTCTGCAGACTAAACAATCCCAGTTCCCTCAGCCATTTCCTCATAAGTCATGTGCTCCAGCCCCCTAATCATTTTTGTTGCCTTCCGCTGGTCTCTTCCCAATTTTTCCACATCCTTCTTGTAGTGTGGGGCTCAAAACTGGATGCAGTACTCCAGATGAGGCCTCACCAATGTCGAATAGAGGGAGAATGATCACGTCCCTTGATCTGCTGGCAATGCCCCTACTTATACAGCCCAAAATGCAGTTAGCCTTCTTGGTAACAAGGGCACACTGCTGACTCATATCCAGCTTCTCGTCCACTGTCACCCCTAGGTCCTTTTTTGCAGAACTGCTGCCTAGCCATTCGGTCCCTAGTCTGTAGCAGTGCATGGGATTCTTCTGTCCTAAGTTTCGTCATCTTTTGTGTGTATTCAAAGAGACAATTTTCTTGTTAGATTCTCTCATTTTACCCACCAGTTGCAAATGTTAAAAGCTACATAATGGCTCTTGAGATCCAGGGCTGGGGCAAGTGCTCTGAGTGCCCAGGAGCTGTGGAGGGAGGTCTGATCCCTGTGTAAGACATTATATCTTCTGGGCACTGGGTACAAATCCTCTGAGATTGCACGCTGCTATTTCCCAAGTTGCGCCATGCAAACCCCGAGCATGGATAGACAAAGCTGTGGGTTCAAGCTGGGGTTAAGCTATAGAGGTGCAAATCACAGCATTAGGGCCCTACCAAATTCACGGTCCATTTTGGTCAATTTCGTGGTCATAGGATTTTAAAAATAGTAAATTAAACGGTTTCAGATATTTAAATCTGAAATTTCACAGTATTGAAACCATGGGGTGGGGGGGGAGCGCAAAGCTAATGTAGGGGGTTTCAGTATTGCCATCATTACTTCTGCCTTCAGAGCTGGGCAGCTGCTGGCCGGATACCCAGCTCTGAAGGCAACACCACCACCATTAGTAGCAGCACAGAAGTAATGGTATCAATACTGATATTCTGTGATTCTGTGAATACCATGCCATGCCATGCCATGCCAGACTCACATCTGCACTGCTGCTGGCAGCAGCGCTGCCTGCAGAGCTGGACTCCCAGCCAGAAGCTACAGCACTTCCTGCAGTCAGGGGAGGTTCCCAGAGGTGGGTGTGACTTTGCCTTGGGAGCAGCCCATGCAGAGGAAGAGGAAGTCCTGTCCCTCTCCAGCCCCTCCAGGACCAGCAGTTGGAGTTCAGTGCTTGGGAATTAAGGGGTCTTGGGCTGTCTGTGGGGGAGGTGGGGCACTGAGCCCTGGACAGTCACCCACTTACCTACCTGTCAGGCCAGCCTTGTTTCCCCCCCACACACACCATGCCACCTGACTTCTGCGCTGCTGCTGGCAGTGCCACTTCCTTCAGAGCTGGACTCCTGGCCAGCAGCCGCTGCTCTCTGGCCACCCAACTCCGTGAAATCTGGTCTCCCCTACAATAGTCAGATTTCATGGGGGAGATCAGATTTTATGGTCCAGGCACATTTTTCATGGCTGTGAATTTGGTAGGGCCCTACACATTGTATAGCAGTTTTTAGCCTGTCTCTGCTAGGGCTTTGCATGGTGCAGCTACATTTGTGACTGTTGGCTGAAATCTTCTGTCCAGACAAGCCCTCAGTTTTTTTTATGTGATAGCACATTGAAGCATGAGATCTGCCAAACCCTCAGCCCAAGCTCATTTTGTCCTTTTAGGAACAGAATAACAGTAAAGTTACAAAGCACGTTTGTCTATACTTTGAATTTCCATATTTACTTAGCATTTCCTCATCTGCTGGTGAATATGGAAAGGGGTCCCTAGCTGACTCCAGTCGTGGACTAACCTATTTATCCTACTTCTAAGGGCAGACATATCCTCTTAGCAAAAGATTCTGCTTTGAGTTGCTGTAAAGTTATTTTCCATGGTGTATATTTTGCAAAATGCTTATGGAAATCCAGAAGTAGGGTTCTTGTTTAATATAAATTCAAATATTTAATTCCTAGGAGATATATTAGTCTTCCAGACCATCTCCTGCTGCACATCCCTCTTGTTCAATAAATATATTTTTAAGATAAATCAAACATTAGAACACGTGTACATACTCTCTCCTGTGAGAAAAGGAGGGGAAAACCTAAACCCCACATCATTATGTTGTGTAGACACACGGGTAATTTTATGAAAAAATGGCATGTGTTACTTCATTAGCACTTGATAAAGCCAGGCCAACATTTTTGACTATAAACTAGTAGAGGAAAAGATGTAGCTTGCCATTAAAATCACAGGATGAATCACTAACACCATGACCCCTGTGAATGTATTTTAAGACACATGGTGGGTAATCCAGGGCAAGCGAAATACAGGGATGTTTTGATGAACAGATGTTGGACTTCAGAAGTGCTAAATCTCAGGTTACATAACCAGCCCCCTCACGTCCTGCAAACCCTTGCATTCCTGTGTCCCACAGTTATCCGAACCTGGTTCAGCTCAAATGAAACACACGTGGGGCAAAAAGCCTTCTGGAGGTTTGTACGCCAATTCAGTATAGCTCCCTATTTTTCAGTGTTTGAAATGCATGTACGTACAAGGATGACCTGTTTGAGGGATAAGCTAACTTTATTAGCTGGAGTTGTAGCATTATAACTGGACTTGGCTCTGGGAATGGAAATCCCTGCCCATGGAAAATTCCACATTTTTCAAAAAAGTCCATCCCAAATCAGGATAAAATGTCAAAACCATGAAAATTTTCACAGAAATCTTAGGTTTTGAGAGAACCAAAACAGAAATTTTTTTGGCTTCCTGGCTGCCCACCAGGAAAGTTCTTGTCTATTTCACTTTTTTGAAGAAGCCTTCTAGTCCAGCTGCCAGCAAGGCAGAGAGCCTGGGAGCTCAGCCTCTCTGGCCCTGGAGCTGGGAAGGCGGGGAGCTGAGGTACTGCAGTGGAACAGCTTTACAGGAGAGACTGGGAGAGACCCACATCAGAATATCCTATAGTTCAGTTATTAGGGCACTGTTCTGGGAGGTGGGAGACGCCTATTCAAATCCTTTCTCCCCCTCAGCCAAAGGGGGGGCATTGAGCCTGGGTCTCCCACATCCGGGGAGTGTGCTCTACCCACTGGAGTTAAAGTTATACGGTGGGCACCATCACCTCCTGCAGCCATTTTTATGGAGTGAGGCAGATGCCTATTTCATTCTCATGAGAAACAACTTAAGCATCTAAGCTTCCTGACTCCATATACCAAGGTTCCCACGCACCGCTAGTGCACCTCCTTGCATCTAGGTCTGGGAACGTAGCTGTCACAGCATAGGTTGCTGCTCACTCTGAGATGGTCTTTATTCTGGTAACTGGGCCCTCTGGCCAGGTCACCATTTAATCCTTTCCAAAGTTACAAAGTCCAAAAGGAAAACTGTCCAAATGCCATAACCAGACAGTGTTTAGCCCCAGCTCGGGAGTCTATGCCACTCTGCCTGAGGTTGGCAGGAGAACCTGGACCCAACCAATACACCAGGTTCCAGCCAAGGGACCCGACAATCAGCAATTCAAGTCTGCTTAGTCCCTGTTGCGGTTTCCCTGGGCTCATTCCTACATGGCCTCTCTATCTTCTTGACTGCTTTGCGTTTACTATTGGAGCCTACTCTTCTCCCTGTGGCTAAATCACCTGTCTGAGCCTCTTGCCAGACTTCTTACTACAGGTCAGTATTGCAGGGATTACTCTCCCCCTGAATTTCCTCTTTGTTCCTGATGGCAGCCTTCTTCCCCTGCAGCTCCCTTCTGCTTTCAGCCTCCAAGCTTTATAGTGCTGTCCCAGACCTTCCCCAGCTGGGCTTCACTTTTAATTAACCCTGGTCCTCCCTCTCGCAGGTGATGCCAGGTAACCTCACTGGTCTCTCAGGCCCTTGTTAACCCTATCAAGCTGGTGTAGGGTACACACTTCTTCACACTCCAGGAGAGGGATTCTGGTTTGGATCACAGTCGCCTCCCTGCAGCCCAGACTTAGGCACCTATCCCTGGCAGAGCTTAGGACATACACCTCTCCTTGATATCTCCCATTGGCTAGCTTAGATGGCTCTGGGCATAGCATGCTGGCTTTTCTGAATAACGTTTTTAGACAGCTGTCTCTTCCCATCCCATTGGATAGGGAACCTAGGCAACTAACTCAATCTTTGTGGATTGCAGTGTTGGTCCAGTGATTTTCCAAGTGCCTAAAAGTTAGACACTGCAGTGGTGGATCCAGGCCTTAGAGCTCAGGGCCACATTTTCAAGTATTTGGCACCCACAACTGGGATCCAGTTTATAAGAGAACTTGGCTCTCATCTAAGCACATAATGCTATGTGGATAAAATCTGCTTGATATTTTGTCAATTTCAAAAATGAATTAGAAGTACTACATCTGCCTTGACTCCCCCTGCCAATTTAGTGGCTTTAGCCATATCTTCCTATTTTAGTTTTTTTTTTTTTCCACTCGCCTCTTGCTACATTGAAGCTCTGTATAAAGAGGTAAAATTGACTAGTGCTCCCTACAGAGAAAACAATGAAATCTTATTTGTTTATGATTGCCCCACAATGTTCTAGGTACTTTACAGACAGGATATATGTACATACCTCATGCTGTGGCTTGGAAAGGGGAATTTCCATCTGGACTCATTGAGACAGGTATATAAAGTAGTAGTAGCTTGGGGATTTCCTAAGGGAAGGAAATACTCACCCCTTTTAGTCCAGGGAGATAATAAGGCCAGGAGACACGAAGACCCTGGAAACCTTGCTGCATTAGTTGCACTGAAAAATGGTACATTTCCTTCGCTCCTTCTAGTTCAGGGAAGTAATAAAGCCGCAAGATTGCCCGACAAAGAATGAAGAACCTGGGAAGCTAGTTACTTTAGCCACACTGGCGGACTATACTTCTCTCTAGAGACTTTAAGCTTAAATGATTTCCCTTTATTACTGGTTTCCTCTTACTGAAGCAAGCCTGCGAGCATTTGACAATGGACTCTTTTTCCGTTTGGACCAAGTGAGGAAAGCCTTGGTCCTGACTCCCTGGCAGTCAGCCAGAGTAGTCAGGCTCCATACCAAAAAGAGAGTGCTTTAAAGGGACAGTGTTTTATTTCTCATTTTGTTGTATTTTCCCTTCTTTGCTAGTGCCACAGATGCTGACTATACTCAAAGTAACTAACCTGAAAAATAGATTTTTTTTTTCTAGCCTCTTTCACTTACAGTAATGGTAGGTGTTAACATAGGTGGTAAAATCATTTCAGGCAGCAGTGTAGTTAAATTGATGTTGTCCATGTAATCACCCCTCTACAAGTTGTCAATATGCAGACACATTTAATAGAAAACTTTTCTCAAACTCAGTAACTTTCTCCTCTCCAGTGTTAGATGAGAGAGGAATAAATACCTTCTTCATTTCATTGTTTTTAAAATAGCTGGTGCTGAACAAGAGCTAGTGTGCCTTTCAGTGTTCCAGTACCAGTGTCACGTTTGTCATGATAGTGGGTATATTTTGTTACTTGGCAATTAGCTCAGTCCTACTTAGAATAAAAAACTTATACTACTAGCTTACATTGTAGCTACTTGTAACCATATAAATCCTAAGGAGTCGTATGTAAGCTGCAGCAATTCAGCAATATACAATATCTAGAATGAAGCATTTTTAAGATTTATGAACTTTTTCAAACTCAGCCTTTTTGTTTTCTAATAATACTTTGCACTCACATAGAGCCTGATGCTGCAAGATGCTGAGTGCTCTCGACTTCCATTGGAAACTGGGAAATGAGGATGCTCAGCACCTTCTAAGATCAGGACCACAGGGCCTTTCATTCAAGTATCTCAAAGCACTTCACAATCATTCATTAATTTAGCTTTCCTACACCTCTGGGAAGCAAGTAAGTTTTATTCCCATTTTACAGATCTGGAAACTGGGACACAAAGGGATTCATAGATCTTTATATCATCCAGTTTGACCTCCTGTATAACACACAGTATTTCACCCAGTTACTTCTGCGCTGAGTCCAATAATTTGTGTTTGACTAAAAGCATTTCTTCCAGAAAAGCATCCAGTCTTGATTTGAAAATATTAAGAGATGGAGAATCTACCACTCCCCTTGGTAATTCTTCCAGTGGTTAATTACCCTAACTGTTCAAAAAAAAAAAAGCCAATTTCTAATTTGAATTTGTCTGGCCTCAGCTTCTGCCCATTGGTTTCTTTTTGTGCTTTGCTCCTCTAGCTTAAAAAAAGGCCATTAGTACCCACTGTGTTCTTCCAGTGAAGGTACTTATATGCTGTAAGCAAGCCACCTCTCAATCTTCTTTTTGATAAGCTGAACAAATTGAACTCCTGAAGTCTCTCGCTAGAAAGCATTTTCTTCAGCCCTCAAATCATTTTTGTGACTGTCTTCTGCACTCTCTAATTTTGCAACATCCTTCTTTAAAAAAACGTGGATGCCAGAACTATCTACAGCATTCCAGGATCTATCTCTCTCCAATGCCCTAAATCACCTCCTACTTCTACTTTTTTTACTCCCCTATTTATACATCCAAGGATTGCAATTAGACCTTTAGGTCACATCATCACACTTGGAGCTCATGTTGAGTTGCTTCTTTATTATAACCCCTAAATCCTTTTCAGAGTCACTGCTTAGCAGGACTCAGTACCTTATTCTGTAAGCATGGTTGGCATTCTTCATGTCAATATATATATATATCTTTGTATTTGGCTGTGTTAAAATGCATTTACTTGCCTGGGCCCAGCTTACCAAGCGATCGAGATCACTCTGTATGACTTCTCTGTCCTCATCATTACCACTCCACCAATCTTTGTGTCATAAGCAATGATTTTGTTTAATAATGGCCTAGTACCAATCCTTGTGGAACCCCACTAGTAACATCTCCATTTGATGAGGATTTCCCATTAATGTTTACTTTTTGAGAGCTGTCAGTTAGCTAGTTCTTAATCTCTTTTTTGCTTTAGTGCTTCATTGATGATGGCAAAACTCCCCTTGACTTCGGTAGTCTCAGGATTCTACCCAGAGAGTTTAGTAGCCTAATTTTCAAAGATGCTCAGCTCCCTTAGCTCCCATTGAATATTGTAAGAGCTGAGGCTTCTGAACATTTCTGGAAATTGGGCCATCAGTGAGATGTCGGAGATCAAGCAGCGAGTTAGAAACAAAGCTGGAAATGGAACCCAGGAGTCTTGACTCCTAGTAAAACTTTAAAAATGTTCAATTCTTAGGTTGTAAGCTCAACAGGACGTAGACTGTCTTCCTCTGCATTTGTATACAGCACCTAGCACCATGGATCCTGGTCAGGGCCTTTTGATATCAAACCACAGAGAAAAATAATAATAGGAATAGTACTGGTATCTGATTAGCCTATTATGTAACACTGCTAACCAGAAATCTGCAAGAACCTGTTTTTCTTAAGGTTTCCCATTCCCAGCGCCTCGGCTCCTTTTAGGATTCCCTCCCACAGGGTGACTTGTATTGTTATTAACTATGAGACTATACACACCAGCTAAAATCTTTTCTTGACCTGTGACTCAGAACTGAAGCTCCCAGTGCTTGGAACTCTTTTCTCTTTGCTCTCTTTGTTCAAATTCATTTTCTATGACTCAATTTTATATTGTGGGTCTGTCACATTATTGAGCTGACTGGATTTTTTCATTGTGGAAAATTCTATACTACATATGTCTGTGTGTATTTCAGGTGCATAAGGAGTTTCATATGAACTGGAAACAAAGCATTTCTCTCTGCAGTTTAAGCTAGAGTATCCTGGCATTTCCTCTGCAGATGAGTTTGGTTTTGGCACCACCGTCTCTGTCAAGTTCAACTTAGAAGTTTGTTTCAAGCAATAAAAGTACCTGACCATATTCACATAAGTATCTATCTTTTCATGCTACCAATGTGAGTAAGTTTCAGCATAATTCTTTCTTACGCAGTAATTTGCTTGAGTTGGGGATGCAACATTAAATTGCGATCAAATGTAAGGAACCTCTTCTAAGTTTCTGTTCGGATTTAATATCTGACTTTGTGTGTAACTCTTCTGTTTGGTCACTATTAGGAGATTTCTCTTGCATGCCGTCTGTTTCCAATGTGATTTCTTTTCAATTCAGTGTCAGCATCTCTGACCAATTTTGAAAAGTCTGAGTGTGACACTTCATAAATTAAAATATATATAAATATATATATGTTGCAAAAAAGTCTTCCAGTGCAGTGCCAGCGATGACATGCTGCTGTGTAGAAGAAGAACAGGATGAACAGGCTACTCCTGAGCTTGGATTCTAGGCCCCTGTGTGGGAGAATTTAGGATTCCACACCTTTGAATAAGTGGAAGTAAGATGCATTTAACTTGATAAGACTGCTACTGCCAGCAGCTTCCTCAGAAGGGGCTTCATGATAAAACTTCCTAGTTGGAGAAAAGGGCCCGTTCGCTGGCAGTTGTTGTATAGTATGGAGTAAGCTAACTATCTCTATTGTCTCCGTAGGCATTTTCTGTATATTCTTTTATAAGCAAGTGTTTCATAATAGTAATATAACATTTTGAATAGTTTATGAGATGGAGAAGAATGATTGCATTTTCTAGTTCACTGCTAGGCCGGTGCAGGATTTTCCTGTACAGTATGTTCCATTGTGCTTTTCCCAATAAAGGTTTACATGTAAGCGATAGAGTTTCCACCATTTTCAGTGGTGAACTGTTCCATTGTCCAGCATATCAATATTTTCCTTACATTTATCCTTAACTTTATTTTTCTTAATTTTATTTGATTGTTCCTAGTTATGAACTTTTTCTACCTTGCTAAATAATTTCTCTCCTTCCTTGGAGTTTTCACCCTTCAAATATTAGTAGATGGTTGTCATGTTGTTTCCATAATTGCTTAGCAAGCTGTACATGTTTAATTCCTTCAATCTTTTTTCTAGTCAATCCCTCCATCTCCCTGAACAGCTTTGTTGCTCTTCTGTGAGCGTCCTCCAGCTTGTAAATTAATAATGAATTTAAGTTGGAATAACTATGGCACTATCTTCTCTCCTGTTTTCTCTCCTCATCCTGAAGATAAGACGACAAGCTGCTACATCCTTTGTGGGGATGTTCTTCCAGACAGGCACTGCCAGAACACAATAGTACTCCAGCCTTGATCCCAATACACTCCTAATCCAGACATCAGAGGGGTGTTATAGACTCTTCCCAGGGGGGGTTCCAGAATGGCACCAAGAGCTGAGAATCTGGCCCACTAGAGCCTTAAAATAGCTTTGCTGCCATGCAGTTAACTTTTTTTTTTTTGTCATTCTCAGTATATTAACCACCAAAAATCTTGTTTTAGGAGAACATTGATCATTTCAGTGGCATATCAAATAAGGGCCCTTCTAGACTGGCACATTACTACTAACCATAATGACATACATTTATTTCCATTAAATGAAGCAGTGGAGAAGTATTCACAGTAGTTCAGCTGCATGTGGGTTGAACATTGGGCCATTCCTGTGTAGCTGGGGAAATTAATTTACTGTATCTTTGACAACCACCTCTAATGTCCTGGGACTGACACAGCTACAATTACACTGCATAAAACAATGGAAGATATTGAATTTAGCCACCTGAAATGGAAACTCCACAACATAAAGAAGAAGGAAGTAAAACTTAACAGGAACATCTACTTCCTGAGAAAATGCAAGAAACAAAACATCGTCCCCAGAAGTCTCACCATCTATAACTTTCTGACTATTACATACAACTCAAATATGCTGAACAACTCTGCAGATGGACTTCAGAAAAGCTGAGGAACCATTTACTGCACCTCACATACTCCAAAAGGGAGCACCTCAAACAAGCCATCATCACATACTCCCACACACTGGAGGAAAATAATCCAGGAAAGTTACCTGGGAATCATGCAAGAAATCCAAAACAACTATCCAAAAAACCTGATGACAGGCATTCAACACAAAAACAAAAAGTGGAACCAACTACTCCACAACCCACAAAATACCACCTCCAGGAAAAACCATGGCACCACTACGCACCACATGCACACTACACACACCTGAACATCATCAGTTTATCAGGACTACCCTTCACTGGAGCTGAATTATCTGTTCTAAGGGACTGAATCTCTGTCTCACCACAGAACCTGATACCATACTAACATGTGGAGAACTAGGAGAATTCTTCCATCATCTCCACCTCAGAGAATTCTTTCACAATAATGACAGCACTCACAATTACCGCTTCTCCACTGACAATCATAAGAAAAAAGAATCATCTAACTGGAAACCACAGAATGGGTGAAACTACACTCTTAATTGTTACACTGATTGCTTCAGGAAAAACATGACTGCAAAATCCTTAACCAACATCCACCATAATCGCTCCACCGCTGAGAGGACAGCCAAACGGTCCCTAAATCTAACCACCAGTTAGTGATCAAACCAACAAACAAAGGGACACCATTGTAGTCCTCAACTATGATGACTACATTAGCAAGTTCAACCAACAACTCTGACACCACCTACTAAAAGGAACTCAAAGAAGACACCACATCACAATTTACCTAGGAATTTAAGGACATCATCAAATCCTTCCCCAAACAACTCCAAGAGAATCTCTACAAACTCACGCCCCACCCTCACTCCCAAACTCACCCAGAGACCTTCTGCATGCTTCCCAAGGTACACAGGCAGAGGAACTCAGGCAGACCCATCATATCTGGCCACAGCACTCTTACTGAAGGAATATCAGGACTCATATAAAGCATCCTGAAACCACTCACACAAAGGGCCAGCTTCCTCCAGGACACTAGTGACTTCCTCCACAAACATTCCTCCGTAACATTGTCAGTTTCCCTCAGAACACCATCCTGACCACTATGGATGTCATTTCCCTGTACACTAGTATCCCTCACAATGACAACATAGCTGCCTACCTCAAATATTTACATATATTTAACTCTCAGGTATCCACCCCAAACATGTCTCCAAACTCCACCATTTCATCCTCACCCATAACTGTTGTATAGTCAACAAGAAACATTTTGTCCAAATCATGAACATCAATGGGTAAGAGGATGGCTCCCCAAAATGGGACACCTTGAAGAAGAATTTCTGGAGAAATGCAACACGAAACATATAATATACCTGAGATACATGGATGATATTTTCATCCTCTGGACAGACAGCTTAAACTCCCTCATAGATTTATACCTCAACTTCAACAACCACCATCCATCCATTAAACTCTCTCTGGAACACTCCCACACTAATAACTTTTTCCTGGACACCATAATCAACTTCAACAATGGAACCCTACAGGCATCCATATACAAGAAACCCATGTATTACCACACCTACCTTCATAAATCCAGACACACCCAGAAATGAGTTATCTATAGCCAGGCACTCAAATACCACAGAACATGTTCCCAGAAGAAAGTCCAGGATATACACCTTAACACACTCAAAACCACCTTCACTAAACAAAGACACTCCACCGGAGAAGTAGATTGCATCATGGAATGGACCACCCAAATATCCCAGGAGAACCTGCTTCAATACAGAAATAACTCCTGCACACCACACAGCACATCCCTAGTTGTCACCTACCGCTCCACACTGGAACCCATATGGGGTATCCTCAAGCAACTACAACCCATACTTGATGGGGACCCTATTCTGAAAGAAATCTTCCCTAAACCCTGACTTCAGGCCTACAAACAACCTTCCAGCCTCTCCAAGCTCATAATCAGAAGCAAACTCCCCACAGACCAGGACACACCAATTTAAAGCATCACCAAGACCCTGCCAGAACAACAGGTGCAAAACTCACAGACTTATCCCCACTGCTACAATGATCAACACAACACACCTTTCAAGATGCATGGATTCTACACATGCCTGTGACAACATGTGGGTTACTTCATCCAGTGCACTAAATGCCCCAGTAACAACTATGTGGGTGAAACCAGAAAAATCACTATTGTCTCCAGTGAACTCTTTCAGGAAAATGGCAAAAGTCAAAAACACCCTGTGATGCTGTACGATTAAAGATGACCCTTTGTATCATGGTTGCTGCTACTGTAGGTGTCAGTGGAAAAGTTATGATTTACTAAGTATGATTATCATGTTTATATGCGTGTATCATCTTTGTATCTGAAGTTATGAATATTGGCTACGTACTTGCATCTTAACCCTGTGTTGTATTCCTGGTTAACACACCCCAGGATAGGATTTACATCAGGGCTAGACAGCTATGTGTTGATGGCGTATTCAGGACACTCCACTCTCACAACGGGCTATTGAAGAAACTCATCCTGTCCAGATAGCTCTTCCTGAGGATGCCTCAGACAGCGAGGAGCCAATGGCCACCCCCCTCTGATTCAGCAAAACGTGTAAGGACATGTGATATGCTGCTGTGACCCTGGACTCGATCTTGGCCAACAACTCTCCACAGACAAGGGTTGTCTGCTTTGCTTGGGACAGTAAATTTCCATGCACATGGCAAAGGATATAAAAGACCTCTGAGACATCTCCATGTTGCCTCTTTCCTGATATAATTCTCTGGACTGTGGATTTACCACCACCATGGACTAAGGATCAGTCAATCTTTTGGAAGTTACCAGAGAGACTTTACAAGCCAGCAGTCTATACCAGTGGTTTTCCAACTTCGGGTCATGACCCAGTACTGGGTTGCAGAAGTTAACACACTGGGTTGCAGCAGCTCTGGTCAGCACTGACAACCGGGCCATTAAAGGTCCTATCGGCGGTGCTGCCCAGCTAAGGCAGGCTAGTCCCTACCTATTCTGACACCGCACTGCACCCCAGAAGCGGCCAGCAGCAGGTCCGGCTCCTAGGCAGGGAAGCCATGGGGCTCCGTGCACTGCCCCTGCCCTGAGCACTGGCTCCACACTTGGGGGGGGGGCGGTGCCTGCGGGCGAGAGCCACGTGGAGCCGCTTGCATACCTCCGCCTAGGAGCCAGACCTGTTGCTGGCTGCTTCCAGGGCACAGCACAGTCCATGGTGCCAGGACAGGCAGGAAGCCTGCCTTAGCACCCCTGCTTCGCCGCTGATTAGGAGCTGACTGAGGTAAGCCCAGGCCCCAACCCCATGCCTCAATCCCCTGCCCCAAACCTGGAGCCCCCTCCTGCACCCCAAACCCTTCATTCCTGGCCTCACCCCAGAGTGTGCACCCCCAGCCCTGAGCCCTGACCCCCTGCCCCAGTCCAGAGCCCCTTCCCATACCCTGAACTGCTCGTTCCCAGCCCCACCCCGCAGCCCTCACCCCAGCCCTGAGCCCCTCCCACACCCCAAATACTTCATCCCCAGCTCCATTGGGTCACGGGCATCAACAGTTTTCTTCAACTGGGTCACCAGAAAAAAAGTCTGAAAACTCTTCTTTTATTAATAAAATCTTTAGTTAGTTTACTAAGGATTGGCTGACAGTGTGATATTTGGGTAAGATCTGAGATTCATATTGACCTGGGGGGTATGTGTCTTATCCTTTGGCATTAGAAAAAACATCACATACGGTGAAATGGGTTTTCAATAACCTCTCACTACATTAGATTTGATTGTCTAGATGGGAACCAACGGCTGAAATGCCTAAAGGGGACTGTGTTTGGCTTCTGGTTAACCAGTGGGATACTACAGAAGTTCTTTTGTTACTGGTTTGGTGAATCTAATTATAGAATAAACCACCAGCTTTTGGGGATCATCTGCCATGCTTCTTGCAGGTACCTGGTCATACACCCTAACACTTTTCACAAAGTGATCACTCTGTATCTGACCTGTCAGTCCTCATCCTCAAAGGAAACCTGCAGAACACTTTCAGAAGACAAGCCTGGGAGTTTAAATTCATAACTCTGTTAGACACTAAAAATCATGGACTGAACAGAGACACTGGCTTATTACAACAATCAGTAACCCACGGACCCTCTCTTCTTGTATTATGACTGCAGAGGTGTTCACGGGCCACTCTACCTTGAATGGACCCTTGGAATATGTGCTGACTACTTATGCTAAACAATTTGTGCCACCTTGCATTTAGCTATGGTCCTCGGAATACCCTTCCCACACCTTAAGAGCTCTATGTAGCTCGAAATCCTGTCTCTCTCACCAGCAGAAGTTGGTCTGATAAAAGATATGACCTCACCCACCTTATTTGTCTAACCATCATATTCACACAGTTTCAGGGCAGCAGAGTTGGGTTTTCCGTTATCAGCAATAAATGGGCTGATGTGCAGTTATATGCTGTTGCACCACTCTGTCATTCTAAAGCTCCAGCTTCGGCCATGTAACTCCTTGAGTTCCAGCTCCGCTCACCTATGTCTCCATCCTGAAAGATGCTGAGAACTCTCAATTCCTCGTGATTTCATTTAGAATTGAGAGTGCTCAGGATTAAGACCCCAGAGTCTTCTCATCTGAAAATATTCAATCGTTCGAGAAGGCTGAGTGATTTCCTAAATTCTCCATTTAGTAGAGATTTTTTTATCCTTATTTTGATTTAATATGGCAATGCAAAATTTTTCATGCAAGGGACATATGAAATAGTTTCCTACATTTCAGATATCAAACTGCTTTATTGCATTGAGGAATACAGATTTATTCTTTCTTTCTTTCTTGGTAAATACTTGTCACCAAGTTACCCAAAATGTATTTAATTTTTTTCATCCCTATTTGCATTTCAGTTTCTTTGTATCTTGGTTGTGTTAATACAAGACAGGCTGTGACTACTGCAAGAGGTTTTGCTCACTGTACAGTATATTCTTTTTAGTAAATTAAAGGAATGCCAAAACAAACACAGAAAAAATAACCCTAGAAAGTAAATGGTGTAGTTTGTTGCTCTCCATATGGTGAATTGTCACAAAGGTCATAAAAGGGGGGCGGGCGGTACCCTGTCCTCTGGTGGAGCAGCTGGATTTACATAACATTTCCAGATTGTTTACTTTGGCATGCTGCCAGATCTGCATAATTTTTATATTATGCTTGTTTGATGGATTAAGGGGAGGTGGTAACGATGACTTCAAGGAGTGGTTCTGTCATTTCCTTTTTATTTGTATTAAAGGGCCTTTTAAGAGAGTTGAAGATTATAAACTAGTCTAACTAAAATTTAAGTACAAATCAAGGTGAAGATCAGTTGCGTTATCAAAACTTAGCTTAGATCGAAGCCAGGAAGGCAGGCCCATTTTGATCATAGCCCTGGCCTGCACTTTTTCCCAAACAGCATATATACTTTTGTACTTTTACAGGCAGTTTATTACTAATTAAGAGCAGTTACTGTGAGGCAAACTGACAAAAGCCAAGAAATCTAAAATGCTCCTGAACAATCAAAAATAACCACAATGGGCTTGAGGTTCCCCTCCCATAGAAAAACTCACTGGAGAGGAAAATCACATCTGGAGACTGCAAGAAAAGCCTCATGAAGTTTCCTCCTCGTCATCTCCAAGGGCAAAGGGGGAGGGCGGTATGCGTTTGCAGCTTCTCAAAGCAGAAAGAGGGGGAGGCATGCTGTAACTCAAGGATCTGTGTGGTAAGCAAAGGGCAACTGCACATAGCTAAAAATCCTCTATGCTGCCTGCAGGCCTCTCCTCCCCAGGAGCAGCCCAGCTTTTCTAGCATTGCTGCCATTGGCACAATTCCTTGTGACTGAACACAAGCCCCTCTCTCTCTACTGGAGTTAGCAGCCACAAAGGGGAATTAGTGCTGCTAGAAGTAGGGATTTCCTACTGGGGTCCCAGAGAGACCATGTACAGAGAATAGCTGTTTCCAGTTCTTGCCCAGTGCCCCCACATCCCTCCTCCTGCCTCTAATCTGTGTCCTGTTTTGGAGGCGCTCCAAGGGAAATGGTCATGCAAGGGAACATACAGTGAAGGCACAGATCTCCCTTTTTTTTCCTTCCTTTCGTCCCCCTTCCCCCTCCCACACACACCAGATTATGCTTTCCTCTGCTCTCATGGAACTGGAGAGGAACAGCAGGCTCAGTAATTGCTAAGCAGGAGTAAGGGGAAAATATTTCACTTAAACTTTTTTTTAATCTACTACCAAATACATGCTAGACACTGTGCAGTCAAATATGAGGACAAGGTCCTTGCCCTGTGCAATCTAACTAGAATATTACTAAAATAAACATAGCTTTGGCTTTGAAGGCTCTTTCTGTTTTTAAGTAAGAAAACATGGATTGTAGCTGGAAAGTGTATTATCCAGGTCTTGCACTCACATAGCTGTTGTTCTATGCTTCCAGTCATCTGAATTTTCACAGGCATTGTTTTATTTATTCTGTTTTGCTTTGTGCATGCCTTTATGTAATGAACACTGTTATTGGGCCCTCTAGGTAAACTTAATATTTTTTCCTAAAATAGATGTCTTGTGGCTTTTATAGCTGGTTAAAAATATTACTGCGTTCCCTAAAAATCATTGTAGATCATTCCTGCTGGGTGAATATGTAGGTGTTGGAGTTCACAAAGTTGCTTCACTGTTCCTCCTAGGAACTCTGCCTTTGGAGCTATTGATCTATCTTGTAAACATATATGTAAATAATTCTTCAAATGTGTATATATGGGCCCCGACCTGTGAAGCACTTAAGCATACGCATAGCTTTGTTCACATTCACAGCTCCACAGACTTCAATGGAACAGCTCACCTGAGCAAAATTATGCACATGTTGGTGCTATGCAGGATTGGAACCTTTCTTTATAAACTACAATGGCTTCCTTTGGATGGAATACTGTATAGACCAAAAGTAGCTTTTTAGTTATATTAAACCATGTTGAGCTGTCCATGGTAGTCTTGCCTCAGCATGCTGGTTGTGTTTTGTTACTTCTTTGCCCAAGAAGAGGCAGCTACCAGTAAATCTTCCCTAGCAGGCAATTTAATTTAACTAGCCTCTCCAGTGCCATAAGATCTCTCTTCTCAATACCCCACTGCTGTGTCGTCTTGGATCTGTCCAAGCCTGTAGTGGTAACTGCAGGCACAATAAAGTGGATACTCCAACAGCAATACCAAGGCCCCCTCTGTTGTGACAGTTAATGACTAAAGTTGTGTGGAATATTTAGATTTCTTATTGGCAATTGGGAGGCACAGATGATGATCACTTCAGGGAAGAAATGAGCAGCAGAAACAGAGAAATTATCCAAGATCAAAGATCCGGTTTTCATACAAATCTTAGTAGTAAACGATGACGTAACAAAGAAGTATAAAGAACTGAACAGATAAAAATTAGTTCAGTTGTTTTTAAAATGGTTGTATTCTGGTGTTCCTCTACTAATAATTTATGTATCAGGAAGTTTGTGAAGGATAAGTGCTGCTTTGTAGGCTAGCAGAGTAAAAGGGTGTGGGGGTGAGAGAGAGAGAGAGAGAGAGATCACATGGTTTCGCGTCAACAGTTTGTCTTAGCACCAAAGACAAAATATTCCAGTAGACCTTTTAGATAATGGCAGTCTGGTACAATCGAGATCTGCTATAACACAGAGATAAGTTTGATGACAAAGAAGACAAACTCAGAGAAGAATAAGATTCTCAGATTTTTCTTCCTGCTGGGTTTGTTGATTTGTGTTTCTCTGATATTAAAATAAAACAATACTTAATGCTTTCAGGTCAATCTGAAGATGTTGGGCTCTAATAAATCACCATGAAGATGTTGAGAGACCATGGTGATGCATGTGGTATAAAGGAATGTATAAACAGGCCTTTCTCTTTATTTCAAGGAAACTTGCAAAGTGGTATAGGATATACACTACCGCCTTTATCCTTGCTCTAACTACGGGTATCCATCACTCAGAATCTCTGTCACCATTGTCTTGTAGCACTATCTTCAGACCAAGGTGACAAAGCCAGGTGGAACAACTGTCTCATCTTGCTGTTTCATCTCTTATTTCATGTCAGTGTTATCTAATATTTTGAGATCAAGATGTCAGTGGTAGGACCAAAATCCTTGATTCCCCTTTTCTTAGTTCTCCAGCCTGAACCTTTCAGTGCAACTCTCAATCTTTTTTTAAGAACATACAGCCTTCATTTTAGATCCAAACATATACGTCCCACATAATTTACTGCTGTTTCCCTTTCTGTTACTATAAATCATGAATATCGTACGCTCTGCATTGGGAAAACTAAGTGTCAGGAAACATGATTAGTTATAGAGATGAATTCCTCACCATTTTACATTTCCATCTCCACTTTTGCTAAAGAAAAATGTGGACATTAGGGAGGTTTCACAGTTAGAAGTTTAGTAAGTGGCTTTTGATCTACAGTATTAATGGCACTCTGAGCAGTTCCCTCCTCCTTACATTGACTTGTGACTTCTCTATCCAAAAGAGGAAGAAAATGTTGGGGATGCTCAATGTTGTCTCTTGGTCTTATGTTTCCATCTAGTGGAAAACTGGGAAACCACAAAAGTAAACATGCCCTTCTTCTGACCTGGCGAGCTCTTGCATGTTTTTTTTCTCTGACATTAAAATAAAACCAATTCTTGGGAGAGAAAAGACAGCTATATGCTTTTGTTAAGTGAATAATTTTATTAGGTGTTGAGTTGTTTTATGTGAACTTATCACTTGTGAAAGCTATCTGATGCAATCCTATAGACTCAGGACAGGGCAAGATTCTTCAGACAGTCCAGTCAATGCACCTTAATTAACCATGGAGGGACCACCATTAGGGTGAGAATTCCCCATGCACAGCCAATCCTTGACATGTCTGCTACGGCTTTCCATTGGGCACTAGACTGTAACTCATCAAACTCATTTCACAAAGGCAAGCAAACAATCATCAGGTGAGAACAACTGTTGATCGGTACTAGCGTGCTGGATTCAGACAGGTAACATATGGGTTTGTGGCACTATATCTCATTACCAATTCCCCCTCCCCCAGCTATCTATCTAAATTAGAACAAGAAGAAAACACAAAGTATTTGGTATGTTTTTTAATTACTAGACCTAGCTATTTTGGGGAACATTTTCCCCCATAGCTAATGTTTACAGCAGACCAAGAAAGTACATTAAGTATTACATTGGAGACAATGGTTCCATTGAGCTCTAATAAATATTTAACCTTCCAACTACTTGAGAAAAGTTTTCCCAAGCTAGGTGTGATTATGTATTTGTGTACACTTAAATTATGCTCATTCATGATCCTAGTTTACTCAGAGAAGTGTGGCCAATTAGGAGCCTAGCTTGCCATATCCTGGCTAAATACAAGATTAGTGCAAGCGTCATTAGATAACCCCAGGCATAGAATAGCCATGTTCAAGTGTGCATGTGCAAATGTGCATGTGTAATTTTGAAAGTCTGGTCCACTATACTTTGTCCTTCTTTAAAAGTTTAATATTAAAAATTACTACACAAAAAGGGCTGGAGACATTTTTTTAAATCAATAATACAGTAGAACAATGCCTTAGTTCTAAAGAAGAATGTGATTTTTGGTTCTAACTGTTGATCAGATCCAAATTTTTTTTTCTTTTACAGAACATAGGAAACTTGGAAATCTGACTGTGACAGTGAAAAAGACCATCCCTTCTCCAGAAGCCATACAGATCCTCTACCAGCGCATGAGATATGAATATGAGTTCTACTACTATGTCAAAGAGCAGTTTCACCTGCTAAAGCGCAAATTCGGACTGAAGTCTCATAGCAGTGAACCACCTCCCAAGCCAGAATTCTTTATTCCTTCTCCCCTGGAAACTGAAGAACCGATAGATGATGAGGAGCAAGATGATGAAAAGTGGTTAGAAGATATCTATAAAAGGTGATGCAAGCACCGAGCTCTTCTCTGGTGACCCCTCCAGCTTTCTCAATATTTTTTTATTATTAAAAAAATATTCCTTAAGGGACTGAATTAATGCGCAGCAGCATTTAAAACAAAAAAAAGTTCCCACATGTTGGGGCAATTGAGAGACACCCGGTTTTGCGGGTTATATTTGTTTAATTTTATTATATTTTTCTTGACTCCATAGGATCCTTTATATGACATATTTTAAGATGGAACCATCTGTCATCTCATCACAAAATAACTTTTGCACAGTAAAATGCTTCTGTACACATGTACCCATTTGCAAAACAACATATATTATGTTAGACGTCATTTACCAAGTAACTTTCATAAAATCTCTGTCACCAGTAAGTCATAATACCATGCCCATTACTGTGGCATTGAACATCTGACACCGTTTATAAGCTAGTAGGGATACCACTGAAGCATAGCAACAACATCTGAATAGCAAGCAAATATAAATGGTTATATGATCCAGAGCCATTGTTACAACACATAAGGTTCAAACTGTATTGGACTCAAAACAGAATAGACAGTCTCCCCTGGGGGGCTTCCAGTGAGAGGCGTCCAATGTACACTTCAACCAGATTATATCTGGCGAAATAAAACAGGTTAAAGAACCCAGTTAACTGGAAGGGTTCACAGAGTCAAAATGGAAAAAATTATCAGCGAAGTTGAATGATTGAGATGAACGGGTCGATGGAAAGCCAAGGGGACGGTATTGTGTGGTCTTGGGATTTTATTTCTGCAGTTGAGAATGTTGCTCTGAGGCCCTGGAGGAAGAGGTGTGGGGCGTAGTTTTTATTTTAAAGAAAAAAATTATACTATTGTTGTTCCTACCATGGTCACAGACCCAAAATTATACATAGAAGTTATTCATGCTTTCCTTTAGTATGAAGATTTCTGTAACCTCAGTTCTGTGAGTCTTCATATCTCATGCAAATAATTAACAGAATTAAGGTGAAATACAGGTGAGGACACCAAATTTGGGTGGAAGTGAAGTAAACGTGATTTTAAAATGAGGGATTTTTTTGTAATAAGAGACATTGACAGGTATGACTGACCTCTTACATATTGATAAAATAAAACAAAGAAAAAGAATATCAATGTGGCATCAGAAAAACAAAACACATTGAATGGTATATTGGTATGAACGACGCTGAAAGTTTAAGTATTGTTATCAGGAAACACTAAAAAGTGGAGTGAATGGGACTGGGTGATGAAATGGGGAAGTTCCATTTAAGTTTTCCCCAGGATTTCTGGTACAGTTTTGTGACATTTAGGACTAGACTTTAACGTGGACAATGTGCCCATACACGCCAGTAAGTATCTACTTTGCACTCCTAAACAGACTACTCCAATCTTGGGTCCATGCACATAGGAGTAAGCAGAGCTGCTTACCTGTTTGCTCCCTCCCTGGAGTCAAGTGAGTGAGGGATGGGTGGAGTCTTGGCTTCACGTGCACACTTGCTCATCAGCAAGCTGTGTCAGTGTGGCATGAGCAGGCGTAAACTACTAGCGCATAGACCAAGGAAGAAGCGCAGGAGGAATTGTAAATCCGAGGGGTGTCTCTACATCACAATGCCTCCCTATATCACTTCTTGGAGGGGTACAACATGTGCACCACACCTTGCATGGGGCTGTGCCTATATTCACAATCTAATCGTTGCTAGATTTCTTCTAGGCCAGTGGTCTTCAACCTTTTTTCATTTGTGGACCCCTAAAAAATTTTGAATGGAAACCTTTGGAAATCTTAGACCTAGTCAGCAAACTTCCAAGGGTCTGCAGACCACAGGTTGAAAATCACTGTTCTAGGCAATTTTGGCTGGTCTCTTTGGTAATTGCTTCAGGGGAGTTTCACTGTCTATGTATAGTCTGCAAAATGGATCTCCATTTGGAAGTAAAAAGCAAAAGTTATTTTGTGATTGAGGTATGCGTACAGGCCCAAGCTATGAAGTGCTTTCCAGAGGCTTACCCTTCCATGAGCCTGCAGGGATCCAAAATATATGGTGGGCCATCTTCATTATCTAACTGGTCTTTATTATAGTCGTCTGCAGAGAACAGAAGTAAAGAAGCATAATCGTGTTAAGACATGATAATTTTCAGAAAATATTACGGGGGGGGGGGGATTTTATTCTCACTCCTTACATCCCAGTTGTGTGGTACCAATGCACTACTGTGAAAGAAGGCATTAAAGAAAGCTGCAAGTGGCATAGATGACAATTAACATAGTCACTAAAATATGAATCTGCTGCATTGTATATTTTAAGTGGTTTCTATGAAATTACATTGAAAGAGTAATGATTAGTTTACACACTGTGGAATTGTTATATTTTGGAAAGACAATTAATATTCTCATCTTTTTAAAAACAAATTCTGTCCAAGTCCTTTCACAAGTGTCATAGCAGAATAATCAGTCACTTAACTCATTCACCCTTCCTGCAAATTCACTTCCACTTACTATAGACATTTCAGTCTATTTTTATCTTTATTTAATGATATCTTCAGCCCTAATTATTTTATAGCCTAAACATAAAAACTGGTACGTGATTTATTCTCTGGGTTTTAATGTTGTATTTTTCCTAACAACTGACCTGGCCGCTTCTCCCTGAATGGTAACTTCATGAATGTGTTGGCACATAAATGTCTACAATTCCTGGCCCAACAGTCCCTTTGTTTGTCATGAAATATGTTTTATATTTTACTTTAATGTATAAAAAGAACATTTTAAGCTGGTTAATCTTTGATTTATTTATTATAACTTTCCAGAACATTCCAAATTCTAAGTTGCTCAGGAAGGAGTTGATTTAAATGGTTTTATTTTGGTCTGATGGATTTCTTTTTTTCTAAAACAAAAAAATCACTGTTATAAACCTTTAGCCCACAACAGCTTTGCAGTAAGTGCCGTATATGTATGGGTACTCGATAAAAATAAGAAAACATATCTGTACATTAGCTTAGCTTTAAATGAAAGGAATCTTTGTTTGGCATGAAATATTCTTTAACTTATTCACTACCCTCTCTAAGATTCTGAAATATAAAAAACCCGTGTGGGAGGGTGGGGGGAGGTTTCGTTTATTGGGACTTTTTGTTTTTAACTCCAATGATGTTTGAAAATACAACTTGTGCTGTTCTACTCTGCTTCGCCATATCCTGTTTGGTTCCTTCTCACCATAGCCTATTTGGTTACTCAAATTTTCCTTATCTGAATGTAATGCCAATGGATGGCACTTCATCTGGACACTCACCCTGTAGAGCTTTGTTTTATACAAAATAATTTATTATCTAAAAGGCCATACTGCAATAGTCAGATTCAGGCAGGTTGTTTCTGGGTGGTTATTCTACATGTTGAATTGCCTTGAGGTACAAGGCCAAAGACTCAGTTACTTTAACCACCTGATAAGTGCTGTAAATATCCAGAGATGCACTGCCTGGTCTGCTTTATTGCTGTGAAATGGAACTTATTTTTATGTACAAAGGGAAACAGTTTAGACCCATACCCTGCATTTTACTAGATATTATAGGTAAGATTGTATTGGATACCCAGGCTAAAAAGCTCCAATTGTTTCCAGAGTCTAAAGCCATTTTAAAATATAAAAGAATCACCAGTGGCAGTGCTCTCGTACTAAACAGAAAATAAACCATTGTTATAGTGCAACATTCTGGGGGGAAAATAAACGTTAGTTATACATTTCAAGTGACAGTGATGAATGGGGCGTGTGTGTTACTGTTTCTCTTCCATGTGCATGGCTGCATCAGAACATCTAAAATGCATGAGGAGGAGTAGCTCAAGATAACCGAATGTGTATAAAATGAATGGTACATTTGGAGTATTTCAGTTTGTTTTAAGTTCTTTGTCCCTGGTCTTTGTGATAAGTTGCTTTGATTTTGTTGTATAGTTTGATTATCAGTGCCATAAAAACGTTAAACGGAATGATAAAATTCAACCATTGGTGAATAAATCTTCAGGTTCTAGTGGCTAAAAGCCATTGAAGTCTGACTCCTATCAGTATTTATTACAGTAAAATTAGTTTTTAAAGGGAGGGCACACTATTTGTACTGTTAGGGAAACCAGGTTGAATGGCATTTTGTACACTCACACCAAAAAAAATAGTCTATTGTCCACCAAAATGTAATTTAAAAAAAAACAAGTTTAATTCCCACACAAAATAAAGCCCTGTCATTCACAACTAAGGTTGAATGGTGCTTTGTTTTTTTTCCTTAACTTAAAAAAACCAATCCTGCAGTATTCCATATTAATAGCTCCAGCACGGCAGAATCATTACTGTAAGCCAGAATGTTTAGGATCATTGCATTGTAATACCATAGCACTTTCTCTTTTTTTAAAGGAATCAGTGCACAGAGGTCCACTGAAAATAATTCAGCATCCTGTTTGCACAAGCACATAAGCAAAGCAAGTACTCAGCATTGTTATTTATAAATTGTCATCAATGTACTTGATCCCATGTACAAAATGAAGACGACTAAGACCTTATCATACGGAATTTCAGTCTTAGGACCTAATCTTGCAAACCACTACCAGCCGTCGTGCTTACTGCCATGAAATCAGTGGAGCTACTCTCTCTGGTATGCACTGCTCACTAGTCAGTGTTTGAAAGTTTAAGCCCTTGTTCAGACACAAACAAAACAGTTCAGATGTGCATATCACACTGGAAGACAGTTCAGTGGAAATGACCCTTAATGGGCAAAACTTTGAGTAGCAGGGGAAGAAGCTCATTTTAAAGATTTTTTTTGGTAAGGCCCAGATCGTCACCTGGCATGAATTGGCATGGTACCATTGGTCTGGCTGCCTATATTTTGCCTCACATATAACTCAAAAGCTGCCTGATGCATTTGCTTCCAATTGTCCAAAAATTGATGCATTCTGTGCGTAACTGTGGCATGGAGGGAATTTTTACAGCTCTGTTATAACTTGTTGAAAATAGGGCTGTGTAATGGAAATGCTGACACACCTTGACTGGAAGCACAAACATGGCACTGCGTGGTACCTGACTGGCTTTTTTGATGGACATGTGCATTCCTTCTTTCGCATACAGCTCTCCTGGCTGGCAGGCCGCACAAATGTATTTGGCCACATGCTGTGCTTCCCCAAGTATGGCCAGAATCACAATTGAGCATTAGTCAAGTGGTAAGATTTGACCAATAGTGTATTTGAATGTGGATTTTGAGTATAAACGTGAATTTCCTTTTCTTAGTATATAAAGGAAGTATACAAGTCTGTTTTTGTATTTAAGTGGTTATGGAAGAATTTAACAGTCTTAAAAGAGGAGCTAATGGGAGCAGATTTTATGCAAACCTTCTTCACATAGTCCTTTCAATATACCTCATCTGTAACAGTCTTTCTATTCCAGTTTTGGTGTCTCTTGAACAGAGATGCCAGTGGCAATGAATTGTACCCAACTGCGTGGAAGTTTGTGCTGTGAAGAAATGTGGGGATTAGGATAGGACCAGAGGGGATGGGCTGTCCACTGATAAGAGCAGGGGCCTGAGAAATAAAACGTAAGGGTTCAAGTTCCAGCAGAGACCTTACACAAGCTGTTTGCTATTCTTGTGCCTATCCAGTTTCACCAAGTGCGTTGACAAAGTGGGACCATGACTTAAAACCAAATGCTGCCTCGGGTATGAGCTTCACTGAGTTAATTTTTTTTAATTCTTTTGTGCACGCTTCAAAACTGCAAACCTGCCCAAGAAACTTTACTAACTATCTTCACAAGGAGACAGCCTTCACTGGTGAATGAAGACCAGGAATTGCTTGGATTCATGGACCTGCCGGAACAAAGTCTACCCAGGTTGATCTCTGGTACTGCCAACCTATTACCTCCAAATTCAGTGCTATAGACAATCAGAGACTAGAAATCATTAGCTAATGTTTTCCCAACACTTCCAAACTGTAAAGTGCACTATACTGCAAATTCAAAGTATTACTGGATAATAAGCTTTGGTTCATACCATGCCAAGATGATATGGGAAAGTTAGGGAATGTCTACCCTGTGAAGTTAATTTGGATTAAGATAAAGTGTAAATTTAAAGCAGAATAGCTATTCCTAATGCGCTGTGTGAGTACTCTTGATTCTGGAGTAAGAGTGCCTTATTCCACACCAAGTTAATCAGGACTAATTAACCAGGAATAGCTATTCTAGAATAGCTCCCCATGTAAACAAACACATAGAGAGTCTCAATAATGAAAGGAATATTGTAAAGCCCCAAACTGGCCAGTTGCTGTAATCTCCCCATTCTAGTCATGATTCTCCACAGCAGAAAGGAGTAGGCTCAGGGAGACGATTGAAATCCAGTCTGAATTAGTGCAAGAGGGAAGCTGCTATACCAGCTCTGCATGAGGAAGGTTCCTCCTACACAAAGGAAATTCTCATTTGGGAATCTCTGGGCGACATTGGTCTGTGTAAGCAGAAGGAGGGAGGGTGTATTAACCATGTCAAGTGCCCTTATCAGCTGGGAGAATCCAGCCCTAAATATCACAAGAGATTCTAAACGAGGTTACTTTGTGACACACAAAAATAGGGTAGGGGGTAACTAAAGTTGGGCTTCTAAATTCACAGTTAGGACTAGATTGTGGGGGAGATTTTCCAAAGAACAAACAGCAGATAAGCACCTGATTCCCATTGAAATCAATGAGCAGGTATTTTTTATTTTAACTTTTTTCACCCATTTTAGAGTCAAGCAGATCTACTTGTAAACTGTACCTGATACATTTCCCAAGATTGATCCATCAATCCATTTAACTTATGTACTTTTATCCCCACCCCCATTTCCATAGTATCTGAGTGCCTTACAGTCCTTAGTATTTATTTGTCTGTAAGATCGGGGTGTATTATTAATCTCCACTTAACACATAAGGAGCTGAGGCACAGAATGACTAAGTGACTTTCCCAAGGTCACATAGGAACTCTGTGGCGAAGCACAGGCCTGCACCCATGTCTTCCAAGTCCCAAACTTGCATCTTAACCAATGGACCAACCCTCCTCTCTTTCAATGGCCACTAGCTTTTAGAAGGCAGGACATTGGTTGTGAGTAATTTTAATATGTGGATCTTTTATTCAGTAAAAGCAATGTAAAATCTTAAATGTGAGCAATGAGGTCCCAATGGGACATCCAACCATTTTTGTCCTTTATGATTAGTTGTTGTTGTTTATTCTCTGTTTAGAGTTTAAATAATAAACACCCAGACAAACAGCTCTAGGCAATTGCAAATGACTGCAGAAAAAAACATCATATAAATAGTGAATGAACTAGATCAGCACAACAGCCCCTTTAACCACCCCCCAAGTATGTACCCAGAGCTTCCTCTCAAAATCCCAGTCAAATCAATGGTGCTTGCAGCATGCCGCAGGGTCATCCATGTGCTATTTTGCCCCAAAGTGTTCTTGTTATATTATCTTGCTTATTATTATTTGTGTTGCAATAGTGCCTGGGAAACTTAACCACGGACCGGTCCCCATCGTGCTAGGTGCTGCACAGACACAGAACGAGAAGACCATCTCTGCCTCCAAAGAGTTTACAATCTAAATGTGATATTAAAAAAACAGTTTCTGACCTCTCTCCCCCCAAAAGTGTGTGTGCCTGAAGCTAGCAATCCAGTGATCTTACGACTGTAACAATCACCTTCCCTTACCCCATCCCACCTTTGCTGTTTGTTTGACCTCACCTGCTATGTAACATCTACAGCATAGAGTGCACGCTCTTTGGGGCAGGAGCGATCTCTCTTCTGGGAAGCATCTTACACATTTTATGAATGAAAATGGGCACAGACCAAAATTCTGCATCTGACCACCCAGCACTTTGTAGAGGGAAATACAGAAGCTGAACCCAGCTCTACATATTGCAAAGCTTGTGTGGGATGAACCTAATACCCCAGGATCTCAACTCTGTATGTGTTTTAAAGCTGGTTTCTGATCCAAATATTGGATTTGGGGCCATCTCTGTTGACATAATTCCTGTCAGAAGAAAGAGTTGAATTTAACCCCTTTATTTTTAAGGAAGAAGTCTGAAATGTGCACAATTGTCAACCGACATTGGCAGGTAAGTTCATAAGGAGAGGAAGGGAGCCTCAGAAGTATCTATCCCAAAACCTGGAGGGTGGGGAGGGAAGAAGAGCCAGCTTCTCAATTGCAACCAACCTCTGGACATTCCTGCCGAACATCTTGTGGACAGGTTTGTGCTGGTCCTGAAAACCCTCTCTAATGCCTTCTCTAGGGTGGGGGCAGGGCTGGGTCAATGGGAGCATGGTTTCCAAGGACACTATGCTGCTTTGGGTGTATGGATAGTAGGGACGAGCACCATCTGTGCGGTGAGTACCCCACAGAAGGGCTGAGATGTGTGCCGTTTCCCTCTGTGAGGTCAGAAGGCCATGTTCGCTCTGGGGATGTGAAAACCCCACTCCACACAATGGAAACTCAGAAACTTGTGTGTGAAAACTCCCTGACTTTTCCACATCACTATGGAACTCCGGCAGGCTTTGCCCTGGAGACCATCATTTGGCCTATCAATATTGGCCAGAAGCTGAGTTTTCTAGTGACTCTACAATCTGACCCTTGTAGGTCACAGTCCATTGGTCAATGCATGGGGCTCTTCGTGCTAAACCTCATTGGAATTTGGAAACAGTTCAGCAAACTTGAACTCTACTTTGTCTTTTAAATATTAAGTGTCAAACACCAATGCACATGTCGTCTTGAGTGATGAGTGGAAGGAGGAGAAGGAATTATTGTGTAGTCAGCTCTGTTTTTCCAAAATGATATTCTGTGAATCAACAGAAAGCGGCCTTTTTAGCCTGAGGAGAAAAGTAGCTGTTCTGACATTTTTATTTTATTTTATTAATTACTAATTGGCATTTGTATACAGTTGTTCATCCCGAAGGAGCGCAAAGCACATCTCATATTTTATACAACACACCACTGCATCCAGCTCTAGGGAGCAGGCTGTTTCAGAAGTGTTAAGGTCCTATTGACTCCCACAGGAGAAGCAAGGGCTGTACTCTACACCAGTAGTTCTCAAAGCTGGTCTGCCAGTTGTTCAGGGAAAGCCCCCTGGCGGGCCGAGCTGGTTTGTTTACCTGCAACGTCCGCAGGTTCGGCCGATCGTGGCTCCCACTGGCTACGGTTCACTGCTCCAGGCCAATAGGGGCCGCAGAAAGCGGCACGGGCCGAGGGATGTGCTGGCCGCCCTTCCCACAGCCCCCATTGGCCTGGAGCGGCGAACCGCGGCCAGCGGGAGCCGCGATCGGCCGAACCTGCAGACGTGGCAAGTAAACAAACCGGCCCAGCCTGCCAAGGGCTTTCCCTGAACAAGTGGTGGACCAGCTTTGAGAACCACTGCCCTACACAACAATTGGAATGGAGGCAGAGGGAAAACGTTTTGGCCAAGAACAGCTCTACCACATTTCACAGGATTGTTAATGTCTACACAAAATAGACAAGACTTCAGCTTCCACCCACATCCGCTAGAAAACTTTGAAAAACATTCCATTTAAATAGAGTTCTACTTTGCTCCAAAATTTGATCTTTGCTTTCCCTTGTTCTTTATTGCAAAGGAGATTTGAATAAAATCAGGATCCCTGTTTTCTAAAACTTCATCTGCTCTTGCTGTGCCTTTCCCTGTGTGAAATCACCCTCTATTGTTGATGCTGGTCACCAGCTGTCACTTACTGTGAGATGTCCTAAGCAGAGTATGATCACGCAGAGACAGTGTAGTCTAGTGGACTGAACACAGCTGGATTGCAGGATTGCTATTCAATTACTTGGCCTTGGGTAATCGCTTAATCTTTCTCTATCTTAATTTCCCCATCTGTGGAAATTGGCGCATAATAGTTACCCTCTATGCAGAAGTTTCATGAGGATTAATTAGTAGGGTTCTTTGATTATATAAATCACAATAGAAATGTGACAGCCAAACTTCTCAAATCAATATGCCTTAAATTAGTCACCTAAATCTATATCTAGTTACCTAACCTAGGGTCCATTTGAATCAATGGGAGGTTTTCCACTGTCTTCTGTGGGCATTGTACCAAGTGATCGGATTTTTCAGAAATGCTAACCATTTGTAGGTCCCATTGACTTCCACAGGAGATGCAAGTGCTTAGGACCCATAGAAAAACAGACTTGGTAAAATTTTCAAAAGGACCTGTGCCTTAGGCTCCTATGGTTCCCTTTTCAAAAGTGACTTAGGAGTCAATGGGAGTTAGGCTCCTACATCACTTGGTCACTTTTGAAAATGTTACCCTTTGTATTATGTTAATCAGGAAATGAAGTGCAGATACAGATGAATTCCTAGGAAGCCAAATTCCATTTTTCATACAAATATTCTTGGTGAAGAGCAATGCAGAAACTGTAAGCAACATGGAATAGTGTCGTCTTTATAGGATGGAGTTTTCCCCAAAAAATATTCCCTGAAGTATTGGTCACTCTGAATCAGTTTAGCTGGAAGAGGTTCATCTCACATACTCAAAAAATTCCAATTCGCAAAGGGGTCTGGACTCGAGAAAATCAACAACGCTCTTCAAACAATAAGCCTCACCACAGAAGATGGCATTGGTTAGAATCAGGCAAGCGCCTTAAAATGTTTGAAATTCCTCGTGCTGGAATTGCTGAGGAGCTAGTCTTGAGAAACCAAGAGATCAGAATTGTTTATGGTTGCCTGACTGCTGTAACACCCTAGGTTTCCCTTGTTCCTCCATAGGGCATGTCAATCATTCCAGGTTAGCTGGGAAAGGTTCCCCCACCCCCGTTTTGTTTTTTTTTAACAAGCATGTCTTGCAGGGGTCGGCAGCCTTTCAGAAGCGGTGTGCCAAGTCTTCATTTATTCCCTCTCATTTAAGGTTTCGCCTGCCAGTAAACCATTTAACGTTTTTCAGGTCTCTTTCTATAAGTCTATAATCTAGAACTAAACTATTGTTGTATGTAAAGTAAATAAGGTTTTAAAAATGTTTAAGAAGCTTCATTTAAAATTAAATTAAAATGCAGATCTTATCAGTTTAGTGTGATCCTTTGCCCCTTGCTGAGTTTTCCAATGTCTGGCATGTATTTGGATACTTTAAGCTGCACGCAGGCTTCGGAGTGATCAGTTGTTAACCAGCTCCAAGAGGGACAGAGGACAGATTTCATGTGTGAAAATACTGGTTCCCACAAGTATGTGGATCCAAATGCTGAAAGCATTGCAAACACACTTTTCTTCAAACAGTTTAATTTCATTGGCAGGGACGTTCAGCAGGTCAGAATAGAGGCCCCATGATCTCTCTCGGTAGCTTCAAGTGCACTCCACAGATCTCCAAACTTTGATGCCCACAATTCTGAGCTTTTTAACTGAATGAGCTGCATTTTGAAATCTTCAACACCCATCCACTGAAATACAGACTAATTCAAGTAGTTTTCGTTGAACTTTTCAGGTTTAGTTAGAAAAGAAAGCATTGGGCCAAATCTCTAGAAATCTTGAAATCTGTCAGAAAATTCTGATTCCACTTCTTGCATGTACATTCTGATCTCAACGTCAAACACAGTGTGCTGTTCCATGTGGCATGATAGTGATGTAAACAGCAAATCAGGACTTAAAAATATCCCTGTACAGTGGTGCTGGAACAGTTTTTAAGGTGGGGGTGCTGAGCTGTGCCCCCTCTTGCCCCTGTCTGCACCCCTCACTGCCCCAGGCTGGGGCCAGTGGGCCACAGCTGGGGGTGGCAGCAGAGCCCCAGGCCGGCGGCCAGAACCCCAGGCTGGTAGCAGAGCCCTCCAGACAGGTGGCCGGGACCCGGGGCCAGCAGCGGGTGGCGCGGGGCTGGCAGGCGGCCAGCGGCCGGTACCCCAGGCCAGCAGCATAGCCCCCAGAACTGGTGACCAGGACCCGGGCAGTGTGAATGCCACTGAAAATCAGCTCGCATGCCCGCCATAGGTTGCCTACCCCTGATCTATTGTTTTTCCATTCTGTCCCTCCAAAAAATACTGCTCATTCAATTTATTTCAATCCAGTTAAAAGGTGTGTCCCTGTTTTCGTACTGACTGCTCCTATTGGTAGCTTCCAAGTGCTGGCAGGGGATCTGTATGGAAAAGTTATGAAGGCTGAATTGGAAGTGATTCAGAATTGGGAATTGGTGGTTGTGAGCAGAATAGGTAAACTCCATCGGAATAGCTTGGGACTGCAGGCTTACGTAATAGTATAGCGCACTTCCAGAGTGTTACACACAAGTCAACAAAACAAGTACATGCGTCAAGCTTTGCAATTCTGGCCACTACTCCGCATGGAATTTAGAAGAGTTTTTATAAGGTGGGAATGGAGGGGAAGAAGGGGGGTTAGAAATTTCCTGAAGATAGAGCCTGAAGGAAGTTGACCAGTAGTATTAGGTTATCCCAGGTGTGGACTGTTGTTATGCTATACAAAGCACACGGGATCTTTTATAAGAGAGAAGGAAAATACGCCATATTTATTGAAAATGCAACAGTTAGCATATGTTTTTCAGTCACACACACACATACACATCATGCACACAGTCCTGCCAGTTGATGTTTTTATAGTTACCGGTCCATAGTCTGGATCAATCTAGTGGCCAGCCAGATTGGTCACAGAGGGGAGCCGGGTTCTGTCGGTCACGATCCGATGGTCCTGGAGTAGTGGCAAAACGAACCCAAAGTCCCATGGCAAAGCACCCTGTTCTTATAGGTCCTTTTCTCTGTTGAAGTCTACGGACTTTGCTGTGTCAATTTGTGACAGGTTACTCCTTGATTGGTGTTATCATCTGATGTTAACATTTCAAAACACTTCCGAGAGGTTTCAGAGTAACAGCCGTGTTAGTCTGTATTCGCAAAAAGAAAAGGAGTACTTGTGGCACCTTAGAGACTAACCAATTTATTAGAGCATAAGCTTTCGTGAGCTACTGTCCTGGATTGATTTAATCACTTGTCTTTAGGGGTGCTAGCCTTCACCTCAGGGTCATCAATTTGCCCTTCCTCAACCATGGATGCACATTGATGGTTCTCTGGCAAGATTAGTCTCCATAGGCTTCTTCGCCCCTGCTTTCTTGATCATCTGGTTAACAATGGCCTTCACATCTTATCTTTTCCTGATGCATGCATTCCTCATTTATACAGTCTTTCACAGAAACCTTCAAAGGTAGCAGCCTACATTGTAAATTAAGCCTTGCTAAATCTTATAACTAAAATGATTCACATTGGCTTCAAGCCCTCAACATTTCTCTAATCTATTTGTCATAGACACAATTCAAAATCCTGTCTTTTACTAACTCAACTTTATAACAGGTCCTAATTGTAATGCATATGGGAAACAGGATCCCAGTCTCAGACAGTCATTCCTTTCTGTTATTCAAAAAGGGTGGCTGGCAGAATGAAATCAAGGTTTACATTAGTTCTTATAGTACAATTATAAAATCCTGTCTCTAAACTGTGGCCTAGAAGAAGACTGAAATGGATGAAATAGTTACATGGCATGATGATGTGGGAAGTTTGGTCAGAGTGTAAGGAGCAGGAGTGGGTACAGGAGGAGATGAGGGCAGACATTCACATTATCTACATTAATTAACCAATCATATATAATCCCCCGGGCCCTAATATCTCCCAATCAGGGCCCTAATGTGGTGGGCACCGCAAATGGAAAGATGGTCTCTAGGCCAAAGAGCTTACAGGCTTGGTCTGTGATGAGAGACGACAAGGTGGATACAATAGATGGGGGGAGCTCAAGGCAACTGTGAGATAATTATTGTTTAATAAGCAAGGAGCACCACACGTCGCCTCCCAAGGTGTAATTACAACAGTGTAATCCTGGAGGCAGCTAGTTGTGAGATGCTGGAAGTATTCTGGGTGGGTGAGCTTAATGGAGCTGGGAGCACGTCTTCCTCTGTGTTTCCTACAGCGTGGAACGTTGCTGGTATATAATAAATAATAATACGTGTTTACAAAAGAGAAGCAGGGTTGTCTAGGATTCGACCCTCACTTTTCTTCTAATGACTTGCCAATGACAGCTTTGTTTAAAGTTTTTTCCTCCTCCTCATCTCCATCCTTTCCCCAGCTCCTAAATGGTGCCAAAGACAGCCATTGTGCTGATTCATTTTTCCCAGTGGAAGGATTTTTCTTCCCTTTACCCCTGCCCTTGTTTGCACACTGCTGGGGTTTCAGCATTTAAGTGAAAAACTTGTACTCCACTAAAAGGCAATCCAAGCTTTCAAGGAACACATCTGTTCATTACCTCTTGATGGTCCAATATCCTGTTTTTGATAAATCTTTTCCACAATGTGAGGCAGAGATGCTTTTACTTATTAGGGGGGGGAAAAAATTGTCTTCAGTGGAATGGTTAAGAGGTGAGCATCTTGCTGTGCTCCTTAGCTTTCTTCCATTTCCTGTATAGATTCATTTTCCAAAATAAATAACTGGTTGGAGGAGAATTTACAAGAGTTTCAACAAACAAACAAGCACTTAAACTTGAGATGTGATCAATCCTCTCAGAGCCTTCACTTTCAAAATCAGGAGCAGACGTACATTTCAGTTAAAAAAATGCAGTGATCTCTCTCTTCTGATCCAGCATTCTGTAGAATTCTCGCCCTCCCAGCCGTCTATGAAGATACGGAACACTTTAAAATGGCTTCTCCTCTAGGAAAATGTGTGCACCTATTTTTGCTTATTAAAATACTTAGGACAGTAGTCATGAAGGAAAAAAGGCTCTTTGTTGGCCCCTGGACAGGTATGGCACAGCCAGTAGTGTTGAGTTAAGAGGCTGTTGGTTTTGTGGTGGGAATTGTCATTTTAAATACGTTGTCATAAATCCAAAAGGTTTTTATGTTTTGGTGTGCACTAGGGGGAGCCCTAACCACAACAATAATTTAAAATAGGCTGTAGAGGCTTTAAAGCTCTTCTACAGACCATCCCTGCTGCAGTTTGATTATTCACCTGCAGCGCTTTATGTAAAGAATGTGAATATACAGTTACGAAACCAAAATATGTATTTTTCCAGAAAAGACAATGAAAACATAGGTGACATGGAAGATCTTTACCTGTGGTGCATTGTGATCATGAACATGACACAAAACTGATGAATTAACACACACAGGATTAACCTAGAGTGCCTATGGCAAATCAAGTTATTAATATGATGAGAAACAATAAAGGGCTTTGGTTTTGGTCTTGAGACCTACTTTTGAAAAGACAGAATATCTGTCCTACCCATGAGTTCACTGTGAGGGATGCAGAAGATCTTAAACCTATTAATTTAATCTACCTTCCAAGGGAGTGTGTGTATGAGAAGAGTCACCAGGAAGGACAAGGCAGAGCAAGGGGGAATGGAATGTAAAATGGGAAGGAAGGACTGGCAACAGGCAAGAGTTCAGGAACGGAAAGCCAGGGAAAGGAGATTAGAGCAGGGAGCTTCTGTGAAATGGGGGACCTAGCAAAAGAAAAAGCTGGGAGAGGGCTTTTCTATGGAGATCACTGTAAGGACAAGCTTTCTGGATGGGTCAGAAATGGAATAAGAGTCTTGATGCAAAATGAAAATACACCATTTGTTTTAAAGACTCAATGAAGGGAAAGGAATTAAATTAAAAATCTTGGACAAAGCCCTTTCCATAGTGGGGCTTTGCTGAACCAATTTAAAAACTGCCAAACTGCATTCAAACTGATTTTGGCAATAATGATAAATGATCCTTTTGCATAGGTATCACCGTCCAGCTGCAGATCTCAAAGTCCTTAGAAAACACTAATGGATTAAGCCCCATCATTCTCCTGTGAGATAGATCTATATCATTATCCCACTTGCCCATGAAGAAGTTAAGTTCGTGGCATGACACAGGTAGAAATATAACCTAGATCTCCTCCCAGTCCTGTGTGTTTGCCAGAGAACCACGTCCAACACCACGCTAAATGATCTACCCTCTCTGACTCCCCCTTGGGATTATACTGGGGACCACTAATAGGTTTTCAAGCCTTTCATACTGAGGTCACAGGTTCCAATTTAGCTATTTTCACCAAGACTAACTGCAGAGATTTGAACCCTGGGACAGAAAGAGTGGGTGGTTTAAACCTTGGGCCTCTCTCCAAGGGAAAGCCATTGCTAACTTACAGCTGTCTCATGTGTTATGGAATAGGATGGTCAAGGGTGGTCCATTTAGGATAGTGAAAAGAAATATACAGTCATTGATTGATTTAGCTGGGGATTCGTCCTACATTGAGCAGGGGGTTGGACTAGATGACCTCCTGAGATCCCTTCCAACCCTGATATTCTATGATTCATAGCTGTCATTCTTGCTGGCAATTTCATCAAGAGAGGCTGTGAAGTGTGCACTGGGTAGATGGTCACTTAGCCTGCGTGGAAGCATGTCATCAGGAAAGCCTGGGGAATCTTGTGCTACCACTGCCAACGCTGTGTCTGTTCTGTACACAAGGAGAGAGTTTCCTTCTCCATTGCTACCAGTCGGGCACCTTTCACTACAAATTCAGAAGGAGAGAGAGCTTCCATTATCTGATTAGTCTTCTCTCACTCACCTTCCAGGCTGCCTTTTCTCTCTTTTTCCCACATCCTCAAATCACCTCCCACTCTGTTCACCTCCTACCTCTGTTCCTCCTCTTCTTTGTTTGCTCTCCCTGATTCCCCCTCCTCTAGCATTTCCTCCCTCACACAAATTCCTCTCTTATCCCTCCACCTGTCTCACTTCTAGACTGTCATTTTTTTCTTTGTATCCTACTTTTTGTCTCTTACCCACTTGACACTCTCCAGTATGTTCAAAACTGAGCTGGGCCTGAGATGATGCATGCTGTGCCCGAATCAAATGCAAAGCCTCTCCATTCTTGGGCAGAGAAGATAGTCTGCACTGTAATATTCTGCTAATTCATTTAACTGCTTTGAATATTAAGTGACTTGAAATGGGTGTTTCCTTTATTCTTAACAGTTGATTAGACTTTCATATCAGAAGCAAACATCAAGTATGTGTCAGGCTGTGGTACAGGCAGAAACCAAGTGCACAGAGATGCATGTGTGATTGCTTTACAAATAACCCTGGAAGTGAGACAGCATCCCTTCTGGGTCTGGGGAGACCTATAACATTAACTCTTGAAGCACCTTACCACATAATTCTATACAAAGCATGTCTTTACATTGTGTTACAGCTGGCCCACAAAAAATTATTGCGTGTTTTATTGACAGTCTAGTGACATGAACAGTTTTCTGCAAGATGATATTGTTAAATGGAGGAATTGGAGCTTGTTTTTTTCAATTGTTCATCTCTTAGATCCTTTCACTGAATGACCACAGGCAAAGGTAAAAAGATAAACTAGGCTTTAGTAACCATGGCCAGTGCTGACTGAAATTATGCATCTATCTGTGATATTGATGAGCCTTCACTTGTTATGTGTTCCTTCTAGGTCACTTCCAAGAGAAAATTTAATTTTGTCCCAGCTGACTGCAGCAGACAAAATGCTGATTATAATAAGCATATAAGTTTCAATATTTACAGGGAAAATTAAGCTTCCACCAAATAGCCCTTATTTTTATATATATGTATAAACACATGTAAGTATTAGGCTTGTGATCGTACACATCGATGATGTGCTAGGAGTGAGCTTTCAGGGTGGTTGCATTAGCCAGCTTCCTTCCCTCCTTAATTACCTTTATTTGCTCTAAGCAGCGGGCACAATGTGAGGAAAATTACAGAACAAATTTCTTGTTAAATCTAACAAAATTGTATGAGTTATATAGCTACAAAACCCACAAGGGATCAAAAATGCAAAAGAGTCGCACCATATACACATCATAACAAAAGGGAAAACACGTCCAAAATAATTGTTATTCATCAAAGACAGGGGACTGGACTAGATGACGTCTCGAGGTCCCTTCCAGTCCTATGATTCTAAGAGTGATTTCTAGTATTTAAATAGCACCATTTCACAATAGCCTCTCATAGGGCCCGATCCAACTCCCATTGACTTTGCTGAGACTTGCATTGGTCACTTAAAGACGGATCACCTTTGAGATGTCCTCTGGTCTCTTCAAATATGGGAGAATTTTCAGTTCTTCAGTTCCCAGTTATGTGGGAAGAAGTTTAACTAAAGACTCAAACCTCTCTTAGGTTGTTCTGGATGGCCTAGCTTTTCTCTCTTCATTCCTTCCACCTCCTGGGGAGTCAGAACAGCCAGGTGCCCTCTTGGTATGACTTCCATCTCCAAAGTCCACATGCTGAGTAAAAGTAAGCAGATGCCTTTCTCTGTGGCTTCCATCTCCAACCTGAACTTGGAGTAGTCACACACTCTGATTTAAAAATGTCTGGAATGTGGATCCATGTGCTACTCTGGGACAGACTTCTCGTCAGATTCAACAGCACCCAGCTTGGATGCTCTTTGTCAGAAGGTTATGGAAGTAGTTTTAAATTATATGGCGCCAAGGGAAAGAGAAGCTTGCAGCTGTTTCAAGTCCTTGGGTGAGAAAGTTCAAAAGAATAAAAGAATTATCATCAGCTCTTTCACATGGCTGATTAGTGCAATGGAATGTCAGATTCAGCAAGGAAAGGTTGCTTATCAAGCTGCAGATTTATTAAATGTGTTCCAGATTTACATTGCTTCATTCAAGTTTAACGGAACTGTAATACTTAATACGCCCTACAGCAATTTAATCCTCCCTTTTACAAATCATTGGAAAATTTAAAATAGAAAAATATGTCCAGGCTTAACTGTATGAAGAAGTGGAACTCTGTGTAAAAACAAAAAAGGACTGCATGGTTAAAGTAGAATAGTAGCATCTTAAGCTATAGAGTATTCTGCTGATTTATTAATATATATACACTCATAAGCAGTCTCAGAAAAGAACTGACAGAAATAATTTATAACAATTTCCCAGCCTCACAGCTAGAAATTGGTATCACGTGGCAAGCATCACATAATGCCCACAAATTCCTCATCAAGAACCCTGGCCATTTTCGCTATACTCAAGGGTTTTGTGTATAATACAAAGTAGTTGTGGGTTTGCTTGCTCTTTGTTTTGAGGAATTGGACAGGTTCCAGTGTAATGCTGACAGACCCCGGCCCCGGCCGTCAGCAGGTGGGATTGAACTGGGAACTTCTGGCACTTAGTGCATGAGCCTCTACCGTATGAGCTAAAAGCCCACTGTCTTTTAGCCAAGGCTGTAGAGCAGATCTCTCTCTCTCTCTCTCACCACACGCAGAAGGTATCTGGGTTACCCTAGCAACGGTCAATACCCCTTGTAAAGAGAGAAGAAGAATTGCTGACAAACTTCTGACTGGCAATTGTTACTACAATAAAGATATTTCAATTATGAACAGGTAAAACATTATGAAATTCATGTTTGGGAGATGGGGCAGAGAGAGAGAGAGACAAGCTCATGAAGTGATTACCTGTGGTACACTCACATTCCCCAAAGAAAATGCATGTGCAGTTATATAAACATACATATGTTTATTCTGGTATCCTATATAACCACCCAACTGGCATTCTATGTGCACAGGATGGGCACTAGCGTGCCTCAGTTTAAACACGTTGGATGTCATTCAGATTTTGAGAGGGTTTGGGGGGGGGGGTGGACACAGTTGTGTAGTAGCAATCCATACCACTTAAGAAAAATTAGGAAAAACAGCTTATTTTCAAATTTTAAAAGGTTTAACCCTCTTCCGGCATTATTTCTAACAAACCAGTTAGTTACAGTAGGCAAATATTCTAAGGTTAACTGGGGTGACCAGACGGCAAGTATGAAAAATCGGGAGAGAGTGTGGGGGCTAATAGGTGTCCATGTAAGAAAAAGCCCCAAATATCGGGGCTGTCCCTATAAAATCAGGACATCTGGTCACACTAAAGTTAACTGTACTGAAGCTGAGGAGAGGAATAAAGACCACATCTATGACCACAATCCACAGATGTTGACAAAGTGTGGCAGCTAGGCTGATGACTGAGTTACTGTACTGTCTGAGGACACACACCCTGTTTTGAGCTGTTCATAGGGCAGCCTTGGAGAGCAGGAGAGTGACTCATGTCCACCTGGGGCCATTCTACCAAACTCTGATGATAGGTGTCATAAATGCTTGTAATAATAAATAATATAATAGCAGCAGCTAGCAAAGGCATCCTAACGTGCCCATCAACATGATATTGTGGTGCCAATAATAATAGTAAACTGCCATATCATGACTGGCCGGATAACCTGTAATATCGCAGTTCAACCAATATGTTCATATTGAGACAGAGTCTTACTTAGTAGACAATACCGCTTGACACACTTCATCCGCACATCTCACGATCCCTTACCAAAATAGGTCAGTGTCACTACCTCCATTTTACAGATGGGGGAAATGAGACACAGACGGATTACATGATTTGCCAAAATTCACACACTGAGGTAGGAACAACGCTGGGAGTAGAACCCAGGTCTTCTAATCTTGTGCCTTAGTCATCAGACTGTTCTACAGATACTAATTTATGCTGATTGACCCTGTGTAATTTTATTATAACAATTTTATTGTAGTAGCAGCATCAATGTAACACTTTCCATATTACTTTCACTCAAGTTGCAGGGATGTGTGATGTTTTCATACTTCCAAATTCAAGAGGGCACATGTTAAAATCTGTGGTAGTGATTGTGCCTCTGTCAGAAGTTAAAAATAACATTACTTTGGTCTGTTAATGGAAGGAATTTGTGCTGAAAGGAGGTTTTTTTTAATGTTTATTGGCATTGATATGGGAAATAAAGTTTGACAGTTACTGGATAGAAAAGCAGCTAATGCTGAGTAAAGTTAGAGTCAAGTTCTCTAGTTTCTGAGACAACAATATTATTATCCAGACAACTGTACCCTGATGAACTGTTTAGCAGAGATTGATACAATTTAGTTAATTTTAGAAATAAAGGGATTAGCTCTTGATGTATTGAGAATTGAACTAAGCCAGCTTAAAAGGCCCACTGATGAAACAGGCAAATACTTAATGGTGTACAGAATGCGAAGAATTTACCCCCCAAATTTTCTTTCATGTGCCACATTTCAGTAAGGTGTATCCTAAGATGATTGTCCAAGTAAGCTCTGCTGTCCATTTTCCACCAGCCATTAATGGTCCATGCAGAGGGTAGCTGATGGGGTCCAGAATGGGAGTGGCAAGATGTACAGGAGGGAAAGCAGCACGGATTGTGTTCATTGTGGGATGGGCAACCAGATAAAAGAGAAGGGGAAAAGTGGAGTGGAGGGAGGAACATAGAACGCATGGGAAAGATGGGAGAAAAAGCTGTATTGGTCATGCTCACACTGAGGTGTTACCAGCTAGTAGGCAGAAGAGGCTGCTACTGTACATCACTGCCTGTGTCATTGTAAATGTATAGTGAATCTATTCCATTCTCGCATGACATAAGGAAGAAGTGGCACAAGGTTATTCAAGGAGTTTATCTTAATGGCTTTCTATAGAACATTAACAGTAGGTTCTAAAACTTTTGCTTCTAGTATCTTGCTAAATAGCCAATGATTTTGACCTCAGATGAAGTTGTTAAAAGTTTCCCACACAATATATCAGACAGCTACATATTGAAGAGCGATGGCCTATTAATGTCAGTGTTTTAACTCTCTCAAATGAAGAAACAAGACTGAGTTCACTCTCTTAATTCACCATAGAGCTTTGAAAAACCACCAACAAAAGCCACTTGAGAGAACAGGGCATGGCTTCTCTAACCGGTGTCTAGCAGCCATGAAGAATAATCTGTGGAAACAAGATGAGGATAACAAACAAACAGTGTTGTAGGAGTCTGAAAGGGGGAATCACATATCTCAGGTGTACTGAGGTGGATAATCTGAATACCTCAATTTTTTTGGTGTCCTTTCCAACAAATCTCTAATAAATCAACTTAGTTTACTTAACATGAGAAGCAGCTTTACTTACATGTATATATTGAATACTCTTGTATGTGTATCTGGATGATGCAGCATTAACAGGAAACCAGTATCTCTGCAGTTCAAGTAAAGGTTTTTTTATTCTAAGAGTGTTTAAATGAGAACAAGTCATGGTACATTTTCCAGCACAGTATTTACAAGATAAGTCTTGTTGTTTGTTGCCTAGCAAAAAACAAGAAACGAATGAAACTGAGGTTGCATCTCACAACTACATTTACATTATTGCTTAATTCATTCCTTGTTTTTGCTGGGGTTTTTTTTTAAAGTGGTGATGGGTCTGCTGCATAGAGGTTAGATTAGATGTGAACCCACTAACTGTTGTGGAGTTATTGTATTCCTAAATCTTGTAGGCGCTCCTATGAGTCTGAGTCTCGTTTGTGTTTGGGATCAGAGTGATCACTGCTGAAGCTAGTTGCTCTCCTGTTCCCATAGGGAAGAGAGTATCTGGGTCTTTCCAGAACCAAAGTACATTTTGCACATGAAGAGTTGTGTGAAATTTGAGGTACAGCAATACAGTTATTGTGGCTCATGCCTGATATAGTTTTGCAAATGGTCAACAGGAAGGAATATCTTTTTTTAAGCTACCACCAGACATGGGATTGTGAAGCAGGAGAATGTTGTAATCTTCAACAATTGGGTGCATCCATCCATCCATCCATCCATTTAGCAGAGTGTAGCCTGGATGGACGCCAGTAGTAGAGGTTTAGGATTTTGTTCTATGGGAAGAAGGGGTGTTGTTAACCTTGGCAAAATCTTTGTTGTTGTTGTTGACATAGGGTTTTGTGTTAAGTGTTTAAGAGCAGTTATTTAACAGTGCTATGTAATAACTATGATGATCATTTAGAATAACAAACCATGATATCATTAACTTCAACACCACAAGCCAGGTAGTCATCACTGAGTTTAACTGCCGTGGCCAAGATTTGGATATGTTCCACGCAGCAGAGTACTTGTCTGTCTGCCGGTGAGCTTGGTGTCTTGAATTTTTTTCTAACTTTTTTAAATAGGCAGTGGTGTTTCTGTGAAGAGTAAAGTGGGGGAAAGGCTTTTAAGTTGCTAAAATCTTTACAAAAGTCTTTAAATCCTGTGTGTGAGAGAGAGAGCTAAATTTACAGTGGCCTGAAAGCCAGTTTCTACACATGGTGTGTGAAATTTCTTGGCAAAGTAAGGCTCTTGGGTATGATATCTTGGAATAACTATTGCCCATATTGAGTCAGCAACATTTATAAAAACATTCAAAATATATTTGATGGGGATTTCAAGTGTTGGTGGCTCCAGTCTTAAAATCAAATGTGATTTCTTTCTGGTCCTTTTCTCATTTGAAGCCAATTCTAAGGAAAAGATTATTTCCTCTGGATTTGCAAGGAAACAGAAAGACCTCCAACATACACAAGACCCTAACAGAAGACACTTCTTTTGCTGAGAGATAGCGACTGAGTGTATGCAACTCCCATCTCTCTCCCTCATCCCCACACCTCACAACCAGCAGTAGCCTCTTTCCCTACTACTTTTACCATAAACAGAAAGTAAAATCATGACCCCGTTGAAATTAATGGGAAACTCCCATTGATTTCAGTGAGGCCAGGATTTCACCCAGAGAGAGGGAAGATGTGGTGACATTAATTACACAGAGCACACAGCAAGTGACGGGCAGAGCAGGAGATAAGAATTCAGGAGTTCTGACCCCATGTGCCCTATCCTAAGCACTACTCACCACATTTTCTCACAGAGCAAATGACTAAAGGTTTGGCAGATTCACAAGCATGAATGTGGCAAATAAGGAGGAGGGCTTATATTACCATAAGCATCTTATATTACTATGCAGGCATGTGAGAGGTAGCTACAGAGGTGATAGAATATCAGGGTTGGAAGGGACCCTAGGAGGTCATCTAGTCTAACCCCCTGCTCAAAGCAGGACCAATCCCCAATTTTTGCCCCAAATCTCTAAATGGCCCCCTCAAGGATTGAACTCACAACCTTGGGTTTAGCAGGCCAATGCTCAAACCACCGAGCTATCCCTCCCCCTAAAAAGTCAAAAGGTCATACTTAATTTTAATATGCAGACAAATCCATATACCATGGCTCTCAGATTTCAGGTTAAGAACATAAGAATGGCAAAGCTGGGTTGAACCATTGGTCCATCTAGCCCAGTATCCTGTCTTCTGACAGCAGTCAGTGCCAAATGCTTCAGAGGGAATGAACAGAACAGGGCAATTTCAAGTGATCCATCCCCTCTCATCAGATGTTTTCAGAGAACTATCCACAATGGCTCCAGGATCTGTTTCTTGAGTGGTAACAGCTAATTTAGACCTCATCATTTTGTATGTATAGCTGAAATTATGTTTTCCAATGTGCACTACTTTGCATTTATCAATATTGAATTTCATCTGCCATTTTGTTGTCTAGTCACCCAGTTTTGTGAGCTCCCTTTGTAACTTTTCTAAGTCAGCTCTGGACTTAACTGTCTTGAGTAATTTTGTACCATCTGCAAACTTTGCCACCTCACTGTTTACCCCTTTCTCCCTGTCATTTATGGATCTGTGCTTGTCCCAGTACATATCCTTGGGGAACCCCCTATCTACCTCTCTAGAAAACTGACCGTTTATTCCTACCCTTTTTTTCCTATCTTTTAACCAGTTACTGATCTATGTGAGGACCTTCCCTCTTCTCCCATGACTGCTTATTTTGCTTAAGAGCCTTTGGTGAGGGACATTTTCAAAGGCTTTCTGAAAATCTAAATACACTTTCACCCTTGTCCACATGCTTCTTGACCCCTTCAAAAAATTCTAATAGATTGATGAGGCATGATTTCCTTTACAAAAGCCATGTTGATTCTTTCCCAGTATATCACATTCATCTGTGTCAGGAACCAGACCAGCTAGGACTAGTTGTTGGCCTGCTCCCTAACTGCGCTGCTAGGCAACCAGTGAGTTCAGCTGCAATGCCTTGGAACTGGCAGAGCGGCCATAGCCCCTGACTGGTTGCTCGTTTAGCAGCCCAATTAGAAGCCTGGCCCTCAGAGTAGATCAATGGCTGCTCACCATGTACCACACCTGCAGCTGTGCCGGCCCTTGTTCCCGTTCCTGCTCCAGATCCTGCTTCCCTCTGGCTTGAATCCTTGGCTTTGCCTCTGGTTTGTGACTCTGATTGATCCTCCAGTTCTGGCATTTGGCTTCTGTCTCTCCAGTACTGATCCCCGGCTCCAATTCTGGCTTATAACTCTCATTTACCCTGTGGCTTTGGCATTAGGGTTCTGTCCCTCCTGCACTGATGCTTGGCTCATTTTCTGGACTCTGCTCACTCTGGACCCAGCTCTAACTGGCAGACTGAACTCTCATTTCTTCCACTCTAAACCTGACTGCCCCATAACCCCTTTGGTTGCAGTCTGTGTGTCTGATAAGTCGGTTCTTTATTATAGTTTCGATTTATTTGTCTCGTACTGAAGTTAGGCTTACTGGCCTGTAATCGCAAGGATTGCGTGTGGTGCCTTTTAAAAAAATTGGCCTTACATTAGCTATCCTCCAGTCATCTGGTACAGAGGCTGATTTAAGTGGTAGGTTACATACCACACTTAGTAGCGCTGCAATTTCATATTTAAGTTCCTTCAGAACTCTTGGGTGAATACCATCTGGTCCTGATGACTTGCGGTCTTGCGATGCATCAGGCAAGGTATTTCCAGTAGAGATAAGGAGGTTTTCGTACCGTTATACAAGGCACAGGTGAGACCTCATCTGGAATACTGTGTGCAGTTCTGATCTCCCATGTTTAAGAAGGATGAATTCAAACTGGAACAGGTACAGAGAAGGGCTACTAGGGTGATCCGAGGAATGGAAAACTTTTCTTATGAAAGGAGACTCAAGGAGCTTGGCTTGTTTAGCCTAACTAAAAGAAGGTTGAGGGAAGATATGATTGCTCTCTATAAATATATCAGAGGGATAAATACCGGAGAGGGAGAGGAATTATTTAATGTGGACACAAGAACAAATGGATATAAACTGGTCATTGGGAAGTTTAGATTTGAAATTAGACGAAGGTTTCTAACCATCAAAGGAGTGAACTTTTGGAATAGCCTTCCAAGGGAAGCAGTGGGGACAAAAGACCTATCTGGCTTTAAGATTAAACTCCATACGTTTATGGAGGAGATGGTATGATGGGATAACATGATTTTGGTAATTAATTGATCTTTAACTATTCATGGTAAATAGGCCCAATGGCCTGTGATGTGACGTTAGATGGGGTGGGATCTGAGTTACTCTAGAAAATTCTTTCCTGGGTATCTGGCTGGTGAATCTTGCCCATATGCTCAGGGTTTAGCTGATCGCCATATTTGGGGTCGGGAAGGAATTTTCGTCCAGGGCAGATTGGAAGAGGCCCTGGAGGTTTTTCGCCTTCCTCTGTAGCATGGGGCACGGGTCACTTGCTGGAGGATTCTCTGCTCCTTGAAGTCTTTAAACCACGATTTAAGGACTTCAATAGCTCAGACATAGGTGAGAGGTTTTTCGCAGGAGTGGGTAGGTGAGATTCTTTGGCCTGTGTTGTGCAGGAGGTTGGACTAGATGATCATAATAGTCCCTTCTGACCTTAGTATCTATAAATCTATGAATTACTGTTTAATTTATCAGTCTGTTCCAAAACCACCTCTACTGCCACCTCAATCTGGGACAGTTCCTCAGATTGGCTCAGGAGTCGGAAATCCCTCACATCCTCTGCAGCGAAGACCAATGCAAAGGATTCATTTGGCTTCTCCACTATGACCTTGTTGTGTCTGAGTGCTTCTTTAGTACCTTGATCCTCTAGCGGCCCCACAGATTGTTTAGTAAGCTTTCTGCTTCTGATGTAGTTTAAAAAAATGTTGCTGTTAATTTTTGTGTCTTTTACTTGTTGCTCTTCAAAAAATGTTGGCCTGCCTTATACTTTTACACTTGGCATGCCAGAGTTGGTGCTCCTTTTTATTTTCCTCAGTAGGATTTGACTTCCAATTTTTAAAGTATTTATTTTTGCATCTAGCCACCTCTTTTACTATGTTTATCCATGGGGGCATTTTTTTTTTGGTTGTCTTATTGTTTTTGTTTGGAGTATACATTTAGTTTGAGTCTCTGTTGTGTTTTAAAATAATTTCCATGAAGCTTGCAGGCTTCACTGTTGTGACTGTTCCTGTTAATTTCCGTTCAACTAACTTCCTCATTTTTGTGTAGTTCCCCTTTTAGAAGTTAAATGCTACTGTGGGGGGTTTCTTTGATATTTCTCCCTACAAGGATGATAAATTTAATTATATTATGGTTGCTATTACTTATATGCACCTCTTGGACCAGATCCTGTGTGCCACTTAGGACAAAATCAAGAATTGCTTCTCCCCTTGTGGGTTCCAGGATTACCTGCTCCAAGAAGCAGTCATTAATGGTGTCTAGAAATGTTATCTCTACATCCCATCCTAAGGTGACACTTACCCAATCAATATGGGGATAGTTGAAATCCCCCATTATTATTGGGTTTTCTGTTTTTTATAGCCTCTCTAATCTCCCTGAGCATTTCATAGTCACCATCACCATGCTGGTCAGGTGGTGGGTAGTATATTCCTACTGCTATACTCTTATTGTTCAAACATGGAATTTCTATCCCTAGAGATTCTGTGGTACAGTTTGATTCATTTAAGATTTTTACTATATTTAACTCTTTCTTTCACATTTGGTATCACTCACCCACTAGCACAACCTATTCTGTCATTCCTATGTATTTTGTATCCTGGTATTACCATGGCCCACAGATTATCATCATTCCACCAAGTTTCTGTGATGCCTATTATATCAATATCCTCATTTAATTCAAGGCACTCCAGTTCACGCACCTTAGTATTTAGTCTTATAGCATTTGTATACGAGCACTTACAAAATGTATCAGTATTTAGTTGTCTGCCTTCATGTGATGTCATTGAATGGGACTCTTTTTCATTTGACTGCTTCTCTTCAGTTCCTGTCTGTACTCTATCAACATCTATCCTCTCCTCCTTTACTAGGATATAGAGAATCCTTTTTAATAAATCTTTTCCTAAGGTATGTCTCTGTCCAAGCTGTGTGCTCCTCCACATCTGTTGGCTTTTCCCCAGCCCTTAGCTTAAATACTCCTCCATGACCTTTTACATTTTACATGGCAGCAATCTGGTTCCGTTTCAGTTTAGGTGGAGCCCATCCTTCCTGTGTAGGATCCCCTCTTTCCCAAAAGGTTTCCCAGTTCCTAATAAATCTAAACCCCTCCTCCCAACACCCTCATCTCATCCACACATTGAGACCATGAAATTCTGCCTGCCTAACTGGCCCTGCATGTGGAACTGGAAGCATTTCAGAGAACACTACCATGGAGTCCTGCTTCATCTTACAAACAAAAAAATGGAATTTGGAACCCTCATTTTGTCTTTGAGAAGAATGACACCCCAAAGGAGCATGGCCTGTCTGCCAAGGGGACAAGGCCAGCTGTCAGCAGCTATGTGTGCTGCTGTGTGCAGCACAGAACAGCCAAAGATAGGTGCTGCTCCTTTACAAAGGAGAAGAAACATGTGCTCTGTCATGTGGTGCAACTGTTCTTACCAGCCATCTTTCCCTATACCAGCAGGAGGGCTTTGTTAGGTAACTAATGGCTGACATTACTCCACTCCACCACATACCCTCCCAGAGCAGCTCCTACTAGTAAGGGTAGGACTTAACCCAAAGCATTTTAAAATTTTTATTTCTGTTCATATATCTTTTCTCTCTGGGCTTTCCAATTTCTTGCCTCTCTTCTCTCTCTCTCAGCACATGCAGCTTGTAAGCAAGAGAAACAAGGAGAAAGTTCAGGCTGTTTCCAGATTGTCTTATCTGGGAAATTCTGAATTCTAAATTGCACCTCAGTTAAGGCCAGCCTTAGCCCTCATGAAGCCCCAGTGAAAGTAAATTCCAGGGGACTGGCCCACATGGGGTATGAGATGGGAGAGGTTTTAAGATTTTGACAGGAATTTGCACTAACAAAAAGAAAGCTTTAGGATTACATTTCAAAGAAAGTATTCCCAGTCCAGACACATCCTCCGTTTGCTGTCACAGTGGAAGTAAGAGATCAGTGGGGTTGGGGGGGAAAGGCTTCCCCCATACACAACAGAGGAATGCTAAGTCTGGTATGTCTGAAACATCTTGTCAAATAATTCATAATTTGACCATGTACTACTGTAAGTGTTCTAAAGTCTGGCAGCACTTATCATAAAATAAACACCCGCAAAAATGGGATGTGCTGTAAAAATGGCAGAAGGGAGCATGTGATACAAACTTCTCTGAAAAAATACCCTCCCTCCTTACATTTTAATTGGTAAGATATCTGAGAATCTACAGCTAGAATAGGCCTTTAAGTGGCATGATCAAACACTGACATTCATCCACTTGTGCTTCTAAGGCCATCATAGAATTGGAAGGCAAAAGCCAAATTCCCATGATCAGCTAAGTAAAGCCATGGAGCATATGGTATTCTTGAATAAAATCACCATTTCTTTCACTCCTTTTTTAAGTGCAGCCCACTCACGCATTTCACATACCTGTTGAGCAATCACTCTGGGATGAGGTTAAACAGTTTGTAGCATAGCTGCTAGTTTGCAGACCAACCTCTATGATTAGAGAAACTTGAGACATAAAACAGGATTCCGTCCTGATGAAGATAGATGAAGAGGGTAACTCAAGACCTTGAACAATCTACCTTCTGTTACAATACAAATAGTTTTCTTAGGGGTATTACTGGGAGGTCTTAGCATGACCAAGCAGATGAACTCTCAGTACTGTGTGTTCAAACACAGCCTCAGGACATCTTAAAGAATGTACTGAGTTTTTAATTAATGCAGCAGAAACTTTCAGCTATCAGGCAGAATATTTGGTGTAGATGCAGATTACCATTAATGGCTCAAGAGTGAACAGTAAAATGTTCTGATATATACTCCACAACTTTATTACACACCATCGATTTCAAAGGGAAATTCTAGATATGGGGATACGTGGCAGAATATGCCCTGATGGACTCCAACATTTAAAATATATGTTGTTGCTAGCTATTTGGGGGCAGAAGGATAAGCATAGGGCAAGTGTTTTGGGCGGTGGTTTATATTTCTGAGATTCAATATAATTAAATTTTACCTCATACTTGCATTTTAAAGTGAAAACCGATATTCAATGAGTGTGTGTGTGTGTGTGTCCTATATTGTTTAGAAATTCTCTAGTGGAGATTTTCTGACCCTGCAAGTTTGTAACAAAATCACACTTGAGGTTCTGGTAGCAGAAGGAGATTTGGAAGGGGGAAGAAAAGATCTAGTTGAAAGGTTTGATTCTGCAAGCTGCTGGGTATTTCCTGAGAGTTTCTATTTACTTTAATGAGAATTGAAGATGTTCAGAAATGGATCCCTAAGTATGTGCATCTTTTCTTTGATACAAGTTGATTTCTGGGAATATTCCGACCAATCACACAGTATCCAAAGAAAGAGATTGGCTAGTTAGTAGCTCAATCAAGGCATGGATTTTCCTGGACCTGCTCCTTTCCTTGCTCCAGGACATTTTTTAAGCTGAACCCATAAAGCATTTAGCCTTATGAACATTATGTGGCACAGCAGTGATACTGTAGAACTATGTATATGGAGTTCCAGCACTTATACAAAATATCTATATTTATATAGAAAATAAAAATGCTCCAGACAAGAGGGCAAAACTGATGCCATCGCACATGCAGATGTTTGACTGCCATTTCCACTAAGCAGCTACTTGTTTGAAGTTCCCTAGGACCATTCTATCTTTCAGCTGAAAGAATTTAGGGGCTGAGTCTCATCCTGACCTGTCTGACACCCACAGAGCTCCATGGGATTATTCCTGATTTACCCTGGTGTAAGTGAAAGCAGAATCAGGGCCATATTTTCTAATTCTAAGCCTGGACAAGAAGTGAATGGCAGCAGATAAACTAAAATACATCATTTAAATCAAAGTCCACCATATGGATCAGCTAGGCCCATGGTTCTTCCTTGGGGAATTTGAGCTGTAGCATGGGTCCAGGGAGTGAAAAGCAAACTGAAAACAGACCCAGCTGTCTCCCATTGGCAACAGCAGATTCAAATAACAACATTAAATGTGCTTTTCCCCCCAAGAGCTGTTGCTGAACTTTTGTCTCGGTTTAACAGAAACAGTAGATCACTTCAAATGAGGTGTACTTGAACCGGTGGCCAAATGAATAACTTTTACAAGTGGCAGATGGCTGCAGGTTGTTCCAAGGCATTGATTTCAGCAGTGGTGCTGGCAAACATTACCACCCAAACACCACGCTCATCGTCCAGAGGGGTATCCTGTGTTATTTAACTTGAATAGTGGGCTCCGTAGGCAGAACACGTTCTTAAGCTTAGCTCCCTCTTGCCTGTCAGCCCGTTTTGACTGTGTGCCAAACCTTTCTGATCTTATCTGCAGCTCTCTGCCTTCTTTGGAAAGGTTTGGAGATCTGCTATTCCTTAACATGAAAGGGAATGCATTAATCTGATTGGCACCCTGGATAACGTTTACTATTTGCTGATTTCACACTAAGCCAGGCTACTTAAAAAAAAATGCCATAAGAAAGTTCAAGCATGTGTATGAAAAAGGGTTCCCTTTGGCAGCTCTTAGTATGTGAACTCTGTGACCCAGGCTGCTGATGTGCAGTTCTAAAAGAGCAATAAATTAGAACCAGTCCAGGGTTATTGGGCCAGGGTCCTGCTACTCCTCTGAGCATTTCCATTCCAAGTCATTGATAACATAGTTTCACTGTGTAGCCATTCAGAAAAGATGGGGCCAAATTCTTGACTGGCACAATGGAGTTACACCAGCAGAGAGTTTGGCTTATAGTGCAGAGATGCCAGTTCCATTGAGTCTCCTGGTCTGTAAATTAGCATTGATTCTGCACAAGGGTTGATCAGGTGATATGGGAGAAGGACCCATTATTGAGTAAGCACTGACAGCGTGCTTCAGGGTGTACAAATCCCAAATAAAGACATGTGGCCAAATTCACAGGTAAGCCTAAGGCTACCTCTATGCTATGAGCTAGGAATGTGACTCCCAGCTTGCATCCACGCTAGTGCTCATCAAGGTTTCATGCTAAAAATAGTACAGCGGCGAGTGACACTATAAGCTAGCCATGCCATTTACATACCCACTGCACCGTTAGCCCATGCAGCCACTGCCCATCCTACCCACTATTTTTAGCATGCTAGCTCAATGAGAATATGTCTGTGTGAGCTGGGAATCACAGACCTAGCTCATAGTGTAGCCATGTTCTGAGGAGTTCAGTGAGAGGCTAAATTCATGTAACTTACATTTTCTTCCAGTCCCTGTCCCCACCCCTCCCCAGGCATTTTGCGTGTTAAACAAACAGACTCCATTGGGTCCTGCCTGCACTTGGGAGATTTTCTAAAAAACTCCCACAGTTGCTGACACCAGTTCAGTTCCATCTACATGTTTTCCCAACATAGACAACATGACCTAAAAGCCTCTTAAGATATGTCTACACTGTAATTAAACATCCATGGCTGGCCTGTACCAATTCACTCAGGCTAAGTGGCTGTTTAACTGTGGTGTAAACTTTTGGACTCTAGGACCCTGCAAGATGGGAGAGTTATAGAACTTGGGCTGCAGCCCAAGCCCAAAAGTCTACACTGCAATTAAACATCCTCTTAGCCCCAGCCCTGTGAGCTTGAGTCAGCTGGCACGGGCCAGGGGTGGGTGTTTAATTGAACTCTCAGATGCTGTCTACACTACAGTCGACCCATGCTAGCAACATCCCTGCTTAAGACCCTGATCCTTCAGAGATCTGCCTGTGCAGGCTTTTCTGCCCTTGCAGTGTCCCCTTGACTTCCAATTGGATGTTACACGGGAGGATCACTGTGCAGGATTAAAATCGATAGCATGTTTGCCCTGTTTCTGTCACAGTGTGGACAGCTCTTGTCTATCTGGTATATGAAGATTGCTCAGAATCTTTTTTTATTTAGCCTCACAGCACCCCTGTGACATGGATCAGTGCCGTTATCCCCATTTGACAGAGGGAGAACTGAGGCACTGCTAGACTAGGGCTAGAATCACCAAGAAAGTTAGGCACCTAGAAAATTACTGGGATTCATAGAACCTGAGTTAGCCATCTAGGTTCCCTATATAGCAAATGCAGGGAGAGAGCTGCCTCGGAATCAGTCTCTCCAAAGCCAGCATGCTCGAAGGTAGGCAGTGGGAGATACCAAGAAGAGGGGTGTGTGCTAAGCCCTGCTCCTCTCCCAAGGATAGACACCCAAGTCTAGGCTGCAGGGTAGGCACCTTCCCCTACTTGAGCATTTCAGCTGCACACCCTCTCTTGGCATTAGGTGCCTCTGCTGTTCTAGCAAGAGGATGCGGGGAAGACTTCCCTCTGAACTTTTAGCCCAGTGTTTAGGCTACTCACCTGGGATGTGAGAGTTCAAGTCCATCTTCCACCAGCTGGTGCTCTAACCATTGGGTTACAGAGTCACTAGGCCAGAAAGAGGAGCAACTGTGAGAGAGACTATGTAGCCTAGTGGTTAGAGCACTCATGGGTGGTGACAAAACCCACTTCAAATCCCTTCTTTGCCTGGAGTGGAGGGAGAACTTGAACTGGGGAGTCTCCCACACCACAAGTGAGTTCTCTAACCACTGGGCTCAAAGTTGTGAGGAAGCTCCTCCCCCATCGCCCCCCACCCCACCCAGCATATTGTGTAAACTAACCCCTAGGGTCCCAATCCAGTAGGCAATGTCTGAGCACATTTACCAGATTGGGCCCTGCAGTGAGTTAGGCCAAGGAACACTTCCCCTGATTCAGGCATTGTTCTGGGGCTCAGGCATCTCATGCTCAGAAGCAGAAATATACATACTTAGGGAACTTTGGCTACAAAATTTAGGCACCAAGCAAGTTTAGGTCCCTACAGTGTTCAGCGACCGCTGAAGGGGGGGCTATGTGAATCTCAGTGGGGTCTGAGATTTTGGTGTCTAAAGTGGCTGCTAGGTGCCTAAGTCCTTATGTGAATCTAGCCCTAAGTGACCTGCCCAAGATTCTGGCAGCCCTCCCACAGAGGGCCTTGCAGGAGAGGAGATCAATTTAAATCATGCTGGGGAACTTAATAATTAAGTAAAATAATATATGAGGAAGGCTTTGTCGCCAGCATTTCAGTGGTCAGCAGCATGTGACATGCTGACTACTGAAATTGGGAGGGAGGTGCAAAATCCAGTTGCAAAAACAGCCATTTGAAATCTTAGGCTTAACTAACTTTTTGCCTTTGTGTTTTATGTTCAGACTTAAGCTCTTACATGTGTTTAGTCAAGCGCAACGCATCCCTTATATCTGAAACTGCTCCCTCTGTAATTAGAAATGGTCTTGGATCCAAGCATCCTCAGATTGGGAAAAATGTGACATGGAATCTGAATTTCATAACTGGTCTTGGCTAACCCTTAATGGCCTGCTGCTTTCTCATGACATTTAGATCCGGATTCAAATCTGAGCCCCATCTGCTCTTTGCAAAATTTCAGTGCAGGTTCCACATTTTGCAGCTTGGGTCCATCTCTTTCAAGGGTATGGGGACCTCAAAGAACACACTGGTGATATCAAGCCAGGAATGTGTTTGCTCACTTCCATTGAAACAGAGCTTGGTCCATAACAATAGCTGATGGAAGGTCAGTATGTACGTCTTTAATTACTGGAAAACTGTATCTGAATAGCCTAGATTCAGAATGCTAATGTGTTCAGACTCCCCTTCTCCTTTAATTGTTTAAAGTGCTTCACACTGCTGCGGTACTGACCTCCCTATACTGCTTATTAGATCAGATATTAAGTAAGAATGTTAAACTCTGAAAAGACAGCAGTAGTATGTTGTCCAAAACCATGGTCAACTCCCTTCTCTCTCAGAACACACCTTTCCAGCCAGGACAATGATAGATTCTCATTCTCATGCTCCTTTCCCTGCCCATCTCAATCAAGTGAATTCAATTTATAAAGAAATAAGTCCTAAACTCTGTGGAATTCTGAGCACCCTAGTGGGTTGGCAAATTCACACTAATTCCCATTGTGCTGGGTGCAATTCACATTACTTTCCTTTAGTTCTGTATTGGGGTGGAGGGGGAAGGGAAGGGGGTTCTTTGGGACCAGGGGGTTGTAATCATTCTTCTTCTTGTCAAAGACAGACGGTTCTGCAATGCTGCCCTTGCTTCTGTTTCATTAGAAATATTTTCATAAGTGAAAAGACCTTTCCCTGATGCTGAAAGTCAGAGGAGGGCACAAGCCACAAAAATTTGGCTCTGGATTTCGAACCCTTCAGTATATAGCTTTACATCCAAGATTTTGGACTCTGAAGGTCCCCTAATTCCGAGGTGTTCAGATGCAGAGTTCTGGTTTGGATCTGGTTTGGAAATGTGACATCTGCTAAGGTGAAAGACTGCTTTCTTCTCCTAACGAAGTCCCACCTTTTCATAGCAATAACTCAGAACAATGAGAAGGTGACAATGCCACAATTGTCACTCCTTGCAAGCTAGCAGAACCATTATTTTTCACCTGGTTCAGTCCAGGTGGATGTTTCTATAGAAAGATTCTTACTGTTCAGAAGTTGGAGAAAGAGATACATGTAGCCTTTAGAATTGCAAGTACATTTAGAATAAAACATTTGAAATTTGTTCCCCCTTTCCTTCACTGTCCGAACCTGAGTTCATCGCTTGTCTCTATATATTTGTCCATTACAAGGGATGTTGTCAATACAATGAGGTCTAGAAATTGATTTACCTTAAAGATGACATTGTGAAATAGGGCTAGGATTATTGTAGCTCCACAGGGGATAGAATACATGCATAAATTTGGAACGCAGTGATGGGAAAGGGTTGGATGGAGGCAAAATTATATGTGGTGCTGCCACTAATATGCGGTTTTAATTAAAAAAGAAAGTAACACCACTTAGGAACACCATTTAAAGGAGGTCTAGGTCCAAATTTTTTAGCTTGTGCCCACCTTTAATTTTCAGCATTACGACAAGATCTTTTCTCCTGGCATTGTGGGAAGATCAACCACTTCTTCATCAGAGCACAAAAGAGCCTCCAATTTCCCCTTCAGCTAAGACAAGCAGTCTTTTAATCCCATTGAAATCAATTCTGGGTCATTCGGGCCTGCACAACTCGTAAAGCAGCAAGGGCCATATTACTCCAAAGAAAACAGCTGAGGGCTGAAACCTTGCAGCCCTGCGGAAACACTCCCCCCCCCGTCCCGCCCCGCAATGGCTGCCCGGCCCCGCGGAAACAACCCCCCACCCAGCGCTGCCCCGCCAAAACAGCTGCGGGCCGAAAAGGAAGGTTGGGGGAAGGGGTGATACTTTATTAAGAATTTTTCAATTAAAGCAAACAATTTTTTAAATTTTAATTTTTTTATGAATCATGGAAAAATGAAAAACACCTGTTCCGTTGAAAGAAAACATTTGTATTTTTCATAATTACCTTGCAAATTTTATGAGAGATAGTACATCTCTTTTCGGCAACAGGCTTGTCATATTTAGGGGTCATATTTGAAGTGGATATTTTCATAATGTCTGCCAAATGGTCATCAGTCAGGGAAGAACGTTGCTTGTTTTTATTCATGTTCATGATGGAAATTTTATTTACATATGTAAGCGCTTCCAAAAATGCTGAACGATTTCAGTGCAACTTCAATAAGATTCTTGTAATTTTTCATTGTCCAGACTTTTGTAGAAGTCCCGCAGGCTGCTTTCTCTGTGCTTATTTCGGTAAACTGCCGAACATTGAAGTTCAATAACCTCCAAGTGCAAATCTAGTGGCACTTCCTCTGGATCCACAGAAAAGGGATCTTCAATCAGCTTCAACTAGACATCTTCTTCTTTAGACAAAGTAAGTCTTCTGTCAAATTCTTCAATCAAAAGATTAATGTGCTTTGTGTATTTTTCTCCTAACTCGGCATGTTTATGCTGTGGGGATACGCTGTGCACAAGTGGGAAAGTGACACATTTCACCTTTTGACAGCTGACTTCTGAAAAGTTTCAATTTCATTTTGAAAGCTTTCACTGTTACACACATTTGAAATATAAGTTGATTTTTTCCCTGAAGTTGAATGTTGAGATCATTCAGGTGTGCTGTAATATCACAAAAGTAAAAGAAATCTTGATTCCAGGACTCATTTTCAAGCTCTGGGAATTTTATTGGCCCATTTTCTAGGAATTTTGCTACCTCCTCTTTCAAAGCAACGAAACGCTGGAGCACTCTTCCTCGACTCAACCACCTCACTTCCGTATGGTAGATTAAGTCACTGCACTCAGCGTCTATCCCTTCAAGAAAGGCTCAAAATGTCCCATGTTTTAGTCCTCTAGAACGGATGTAATTTACAATGGAAACTACCACTGACATTACATGCTCAAATTTTAAGACTTTGCTATACAAAACCTGCTGATGTATAATGCAGTGATGTTTGGTTATTTGTCTCCCGATAAATTCTTCAAGAAGAGTAACTGCTCCAACTTTTTTTCCCGCACATAGCTGGAGCACCATCAGTACAAATGGCCACCAAGTTTGTGAAATCTAATCCTGACTTATCATTCATGCACTTTATCACTTTACTGGAGATTTCTTTTCCAGCTGTGCGACCTGTCATGGAGCACATGCCAGCAAGTTCTTCAGTAATTTCAAAGTTTTTATCAATACCTCTAAAAAAAATAAGAAGTTGGGCAGTGTCTTTTAAATCGGTGCTTTCATCCATAGCTAGGGAGTAAAAGCAGAATTCATTGACTCTCTGCTTTAACTGATCACTTAGATTGGTGGAAATGTCAGCTATTCTTCTCTGTACAGTCATGCGTGATAGACTGACATTCTCAAATATTCCCCTCTTTTCTGGACATAACTCAGATACAGCAATCAACATATACTTTTTTAAAAACTCGCCTTCTGTGAAGCATTTCCCAGCAGCAGCAATTTCCTTAGAAATTTGAAAGCTTACTTTAGTAACCGTATCGTTCTCAGTGCTCACTTTCTTGAAAATTTGCTGTTCTCCACTAAGGTTTTTCGCTAAACTGGCTGCTTTAATTACTTTTTCATTTGGGTTCAATTTGGCCGGATTGGGATGTTTAGTTTCAAAGTGCTGCTGAAGGTTGTATTCTTTCGGAATGGCTAACATTTTGCGACACATGAGGCAAAGTATTTTGTCTTTGGAAACAGTACATAAGTATTTATTCGTCCATTCAGTGTTGAAAACTCTGAGCTCTGATTCTATTTTTCTATTTTTCGTTTCACTCATGGTATCTATTATGAAGCTCAAGATTTTATTGAATAAATTCACACACAAGGGAACCACTCACAGTCATACACAAAGAGAAGAGATATCTCATGGCGCATGGCACACGAGCAAGGCACTGATGGTGTGTGGAAGCCTGTAGAGGGGGAAAGAAACGGCACGCATAGGGTAACCAGATCACAGCAGTAAAATAGAACCTGCCCCCACCCTGCTCGGCCCCACCATCACACCCCTCTTCACTCCCTAGCCACCTGCTGGTTTGCTGCGTCCATCCTAGTCAGTCCCCCACCCACCACTCATCTCCTTTCACCTCCTCCCTCCTCTGCCAGAAACTCGCCTGCCCCTAGAACCCCTGCTGGCTCACTGCTCACCTCTTTGCCCACCCGCTCACCCCCTCCCCCCACAAGTATAAAGCCTCATTCAAAGACACAGAGGGTCACTATGTTACTGCACACAGCAGTCAATCAATGCAGTACCAAAAATTAAAATACTGAAAATGGATGCCCTGCTCCAGCCACCGACTCACCACTCACCTCCTACCCCCCCTCAAGTATAAAGCCTTGCCGCCACTCAGGGCCGGATTAACTTTTTGTGGGCCCGGCGCCAAACATATTTGTGCCCCCCCCCCCGGGGCAGGAGCTAGGGTTGGTCCCTGGAGCAAGGGAGGGGCCAGGGATAAACTGCAAGCGCAGCAGGGCTGGGGGGGGGGGGGGGGTAAACAGGATGCTCCCCGCCCCTGCCCACATAGAGTGGGTACCTACCTGGTTCTAGCCCAGTCTCTTTGTGTCTCTCTGCACTGAGCTGCCCCTCCTCCCGCTGCAGCAGGAGAGCTTCTCTTCCAGCCCTCTGGGGTGGGTGTTGGGAGTGGGAGGAGCAGAGGCTAATGTGTTTACTCCTATAACCGGACTTTTAGTTTCCAGTCAGCACCGCTAACCGGACACTCAGGTCCCGTTTTCTACTGCAGTTTCCAGTCTAAAACTGGATACCTGGCAACAGGGCTGCCAGAAAAGCCTTGGGAGTGGAGTGGAGTGGGGGGGGGGCGGCGGCAAACAATCATTTTTAAAAGTGAGAGGGCTAAGCCTTAAGGAGTGGAGAGGAGCTAGTGGGCAGGACCATGTGTGCTGCACTGCCCAGGTAGGTTGGAGACTCTGGGGATCAGCTGACACAGTATCCCCAGCCCAGGTGACGTGACAGCTAGTGGTGGATTTAGAGTTAGTGGGGTCTGCCAGCCCTGTGCTCATCTTCATTTTTGGGGACCCTCCTTGGGACCCAGCCAAGAAAAAGAACACTCGTTCTTATCTCCCCCCACCCCCGTTTTTCATTCTTTTTTTCTTCATCCTCCTCCTATAAGTAATAGCAAGTAAATGAAAATAAAGTCTTTAAGGTCAGGCTTGACAAAGCCCTGGCTGGGATGATTTAACTGGGAATTGGTCCTGCTTTGAGCAGGGGGTTGGACTAGATGACCTTCTGGGGTCCCTTCCAACCCTGATATTCTAGGATTCTATGATTCTAAGTGAGGTACCTTGATTGTTCTTGTAGTCTAACTTATTTTTCCACAGACCACTTGAAAACCACGGAGGGTCTCGACGGACCACTTAATGATCTTTCCAAATATTGTAAAAAAACATTGGGGTGTGGGGTCTGACCAGGAGCTAGGGTGAGGGAGGGGGCTCAGGGTTGGGGCAGGAGGTTGGGATGTGGAGTGCTTACCTGGGGAAGCTCCTGTTTGGTGCTCAGGATGGGGTGAGGATGTGGGGGGGGGTGCAGCAGTCAGGGCTCAGGGGGCTGAGGATGTATGAGGGGGGGTCCTTGCAGGGGGCTGAGGGGGTGCAGAGATCAGGGCAAGGGGCTGGGGGGGTGTGAGGGGAGTGCAGGGGGCTGGGGAGGTGTGAGGGGGTGCAGGGGTCAGGGCAGGGGCTGCGGGGGGGATTCAGGAGTCAAGGCAGGGGGTTGGGGAGGTATGGGAGGGTCAGGGTGGCAGGGGGCTGGGGGTGTGTGAGAGGGGTCAGGGTGGGCAGGGGGCTGGGGGGGTGCTCACAGTGAGCAGGGGCTGGAGGGGGTATGCCCCGATTCCAGCCCCCTCCCCAAGGCCACGGTCCCTCCTCCCCGGAGCAGTGACCGCGCTGAGGCTCCGCTCTTCCCCCGCCCTCCTGCCGGCGAGCGGCTGATCGGCGGCCGGGAGAGGGAGAGGGGGAGGGGGAGCTTGGCTGCCAGCGTCCCCAGCTGCCGGCAGCATCAAGCGTCTGCCCCCACAGGAGGGAGCAGGGGGACGGAGAAGAGCGGGCCGGGCCGGGCCCATGGTAAATCCGGTATTGCCGCCACCGCCCGCCCGCTCGCTCGCTCGCTCGGCTCGTCATCCCCCCACCGCACTCCGGCTCGCCTCCTCACCCCCCCCCCTCCCCCGGCACTGGCCTCTTCACCACCCCGCCCGCCCGCCCGCCAGCCGGCCCTTGGCTTGCCCCACCCCGCCGCTTGCCAACTCCCCCCCCCGCGGGCCGCACAGAGAGCCCCCGGGGGCCGCATGGTGCGCAGGCCCTGCGCTGAGGAATGTGAGCGGTTTCTTCCTCCCAGAAATATGCATTCTCTCCTAACCGACCTTGCACTGCGCCTCCCCCTTGCCGTTAATGGCTGAGATGTGTCCTGCTTTCTCGACAGGATTAACCTGGACAACTATAACCATACATCCCTGAATAACACTATCAGCCAGCAGATACTTGTCATCTGCCCAAAGCTATTATCTCCAAATCTGAAAACGATATCACAAGTCCAGTAGGTTTCCTTGGACATGTCTTCAAGGTTAAATAAATTTTCCTCCTGGTGTTGTTAAAGTTCTCTCTCTTTTTACAGGACAGGATTAGACCTCTACTCTTTTCCAGTGGGAATCAATGGGCCTGATTCATGATTTTCCTACCCCTTGTCATCATTTATACCTGTGCTAAGCAAGTTCAACAAGTTACCAAATCAGAATGGTAGCATTTGACATTAGGTACAGGTGTAAATGAGAAAGTTTGACCTGTCCAAACTGTCTTCATTCCATACATCTTACTTCAGAAAAATCCTCCGTATCTTTTGGCCCAGAACAATCTCAAACCAAGATCTATTGACACAGTGCAGCCAGGAGGATTTGAGCACCATCCTTGCCAGGAGGTGTTGAAGGTGGATTGGCCATGTGCTTTGGATGGAAACTGATTCCATCACCAGAGTAGCAATAAGATGGATGTCTGAAGGCAAGCGAAAACGAAAACCGCCTGAAAACAACATGGCTAAGAGCTGTGGAAGCCGAGCTGAAAAACCTGGGGCACAGCTGGGGAACCATTGAAAGACTTGCCAGAAACAGACAGGAGTGGAGGAGCTTCGTCATTGCCCTAAATGCCAGAGGCGTAATGGGAACATGATGATGATGATGACAGGTGTAAATGATGATTTTTAACAGAGGGTGATTAACTATTGGAACAAACTACCTAGAGAAATAGTGAATTCTCCATTTCCCAATGTCTTCAAATCAAGACAGGTTGCCTTTCTAGAAGGTATGCTTTAGTAAAACACAAGTTATTGGGCTCAGTGCAGGGGTAATTGGTTAAAATTTTTGGCTTGTATTATACAGGAGGTCAGACTAGATGATCTAATAATGACCTTAAAAATCTATGACAATGTACAGGAAGATGCAGTCCCTGACCCAAAGAATTTACAATCTAATTTAAAATAAGCAATGTACAAAGAGTTGGGGGAGAGGGACCTAATAAAAAAAAAGCAATTTTATTCTACACATATACATTTTGATATTTTTTATTGTTACAGATAAAAGTCACTTAATCTTATCTTCCCTCAACCCACCCTTTATTAATTGGCTGCTTTTTTTTATAGGTATTACAACAGAGTTGGACCTGCAGAGGGATTTGAAGGCACAAAAATCATAATGACTTCAAGTGATAAAAAAAGGAGTGGGAGCAAATAATGTGACAGATACAAATCTCAGTTTCTAATATAGAAAAGTCTTTAATAATTTTAAAAATGCAAGGAATAAATATGCCCAGAAAATATACTATCAGCATTGTCCCTAACCAGATTATTTTGCTTATAAAATTGTGTTTTGATTTTCTCATAAAGGTGCAGAAATATATACTGTTCACTGTCTTCTTCACATTGCACAGTGTTTTTCTTTCTTTCTGATTGTTAGGTTGAGGTTAATATTAGCTGGTTACTGGCAGGGTGGAGATGTGTCAACATGGGAAACGACTAGCCCCATCCTGTTTGCTAAGATAGTTCTGGTAAGTTCTCTGGGAGTTGGCTGCCTCTGGGCACTGGAGAGTGCAGGTCCGGTATCCGTATGCTTCTCCATAACATCTGCATGGTTTTTCTCTCAGTGTCTATCTCTCCAGGTGATCATTTACACCCAGTTTGAGGGGGCTGACCAGAACATAACTGCAAGCAAAGTTGTGTGTGTGCATGCATGTGCAGTGGCTTTTTTTTTTTTCTGTTGCATAGGCTGAAATTCTGCCAACCCCTCTGCAGATGTAGAATGGCCTGAACACTATGAAATTGATGCATGGGAACAAGTCATGGAGGGGCTTGGAGGGGAACTTCACATTTCATCAGCATTGGTGGTGATGGTTTGCTCTGGCTTTGTCTTCCCTGCAGAAGAAGGTGTGTTTTTTACATCCAGATAGCAAGGTGGTGTTAATAATGCAGGTTAAGATCACTCTTCTCTTTACATACTCTTATCTTTGCAATGTCATTTGCATTTATTCTTCTCCTATAAAAACAAATAAGGCAAAGTCACCAAAAACCGCACCCTTCTGGTAACTGGTTTGATTTGAAAGTCCTTTTATAGAGATTTTCATCTACTTAGCTTTTTGACTATTCTAATAACTATCACTTCTTATAGCTATCTCTGCTTAATGTGACCATATTGCTATGCAGAAATCCTTCTTAAAGAAAAACCAGGAAGAACAAAATGTGAAAGGTAACCTTTGTTGTTTCATATCTGTTCTTAGGGAAGAGCATATTTGCCAAGAAACAAAATTTTTTTGATTCTTCAGTTTTTTAAAAAAAAAAAGTCTTGTCTCAATGATCTGTTTTTATTTTCTTTTAAATGAACTTACAAGGACATAAAAATATACTTGATATGAGGAAAAATCCTTACAAAAGGATAACTATTTACAATATTTATTGCAAGGTTAGAATAGGGATGAGCTGTCAGATTAATTTGATGGAGGGCAGAAGAACATGCCTGGCACAAGGAACAGGAAGAGTATTTCAATTCCCTCCTTTGCTTTCTCTTTGATTAGAGAGAAGTCCAAAACAAAAACCCTTGGATCCAAAAATTCCCAAATTTTAAGTCTAAATCCAAATATTTCAGCAGGCTGTTACTTCTAGAATGGGCTACCTGGATCCTAACACTTCTTGATTTGGGGAAAAATGCAGATTGGCATCTGAAAATTGGCATCTCAGGTTATATCGACACTGGACCTGGAAGGTGTAATTTCCAGCTTGGGTAGACATACCCACATTAGCTTTGATCGAGCTAGTGTGCTAAAAATAGAAGTGTAGCCATGGCAGCACAAGCAGTCGGGGGGGAGGGGGCTAGCCACACAAGTACGTACTTGGGTTCTCAGATGGGATCATAGTCAAGGTAGCTTGCCCATCCCACCTCTTGCACCGCCATTGCTACACTTCTGTATTTGCTTCACTTCCATTTGTGCTAGCTTGATCAAGGTATCTTCTGAAGCTGGAAATTATATCTTCCAGCTCCAGTGTAGACATACCCTTCGACTGAGCATTGTTTTTGACCCTTGTTTTTGACTGATTTCTGGGAGTGTGTCAGCAAGGCAATTAGTTGTGTTTATAGAGCCAAGACCTCATCTAAAGTCTGTTTCAATGGGGGTGGCTAATCTCTGGGCATGTAGCACGAAATCCACTCCTTTGGAGAAGGCCTTTTCAAGACCTGACTTAACATGGGATTTATGTGGGATTTAAACAGTACATAGGGCATTGTGTGGACCTCTTTCTGCTCAAAGGTGAATCTAACCATCAAAATATACTGTTTGCTTTTTTCCCCACATAAGAGTCTGAGCAAATCATGCTTCTCTTGGCCCTAGATGACCCAATGCTGGATCATTAGTTTTGCTTGTGGTTGTTGAATTTGAGAACATTCAGTGCACTCTCTTGTAAGAGCTCAATGAGATGTGTGTAGTATGGTCATGTACATGATTTTTATGAATGGACAGTTTTGTATTAGAACATTGACTAGTGATATGCTTGTCAGAACAGGAAATACGAGTCCTCTTCTAAAGTAAACATTTGGGGTTTTGATTGGCTGGATAGCTGGATTCCAATTCTGTGTTGGTTAAGATCCCCAAGATTTATTTATGTAGTTATTTTTGTTCTTCGGTTTTATTTGAAATATCAGCATTTTTCCACTGTGACCACAGGCTATTCTCACCACAGTAGGAAGAGTATTAATATGCAAGATGCAGCAGAAGATTTTAAGTTTAACTCCAGAAACTGAAAACGTTCATCAATTAAAGGGGTAGCTGGACAGTTGTGGTTCTATTCTATCCAAAAAGTGCCATTAACACAGCCCTCTGCTCCTTGTACTGCTCCAGAACAAGGGACTTTGAAACCCAAACTCAAATGTTTGAAAATGAGGAGATGCTCAGTTGAGCTCTCTATGTATTCCTGAAAAGAACATAACTCTTATGAGGAAAAACAAAGCACAAACATGAGCTTTCGTGGGCTGCAGCTCGCTTCGTCGGTTGCGTGCCGTGGGGACTGCGGGTGACATTGTATGCACACAGAGACCATGGGGCAGTGCCTCCTCCCACCCCACTGTCCTGCTGGTGGTGGCTTGTCTGGGGTGATCATCGGGTTGGGCCATTTCCAGCGCGGGTCCAGGTTTTCTCACCCTCCCCTCCCCCCCCCGCCCCCCCCCCCGGACTCGCTCTCCTGCTGGTAGTGGCCCATCCGGGGTGGCCGCTCTCTTCACAATGTGTATGGTGGTCAGGGTGGGCCATTTCATAGAATCATAGAATCATAGAATATCAGGGTTGGAAGGGACCCCAGAAGGTCATCTAGTCCAACCCCCTGCTCGAAGCAGGACCAATTCCCAGTTAAATCATTCCAGCCAGGGCTTTGTCAAGCCTGACCTTAAAAACCTCTAAGGAAGGAGATTCTACCACCTCCCTAGGTAACGCATTCCAGTGTTTCACCACCCTCTTAGTGAAAAAGTTTTTCCTAATATCCAATCTAAACCTCCCCCACTGCAACTTGAGACCATTACTCCTCGTTCTGTCATCTGCTACCATTGAGAACAGTCTAGAGCCATCCTCTTTGGAACCCCCTTTCAGGTAGTTGAAAGCAGCTATCAAATCCCCCCTCATTCTTCTCTTCTGCAGGCTAAACAATCCCAGCTCCCTCAGCCTCTCCTCATAACTCATGTGTTCCAGTCCCCTAATCATTTTTGTTGCCCTTCGCTGGACTCTCTCCAATTTATCCACATCCTTCTTGAAGTGTGGGGCCCAAAACTGGACACAATACTCCAGATGAGGCCTCACCAATGTCGAATAGAGGGGAACGATCACGTCCCTCGATCTGCTCGCTATGCCCCTACTTATACATCCCAAAATGCCATTGGCCTTCTTGGCAACAAGGGCACACTGCTGACTCATATCCAGCTTCTCGTCCACTGTCACCCCTAGGTCCTTTTCTGCAGAACTGCTGCCTAGCCATTCGGTCCCTAGTCTGTAGCTGTGCATTGGGTTCTTCCATCCTAAGTGCAGGAACCTGCACTTATCCTTATTGAACCTCATCAGATTCCTTTTGGCCCAATCTTCCAATTGGTCTAGGTCCTTCTGTATCCTATCCCTCCCCTCCAGCGTATCTACCACTCCTCCCAGTTTAGTATCATCCGCAAATTTGCTGAGAGTGCAATCCACACCATCCTCCAGATCATTTATGAAGATATTGAATAAAACCGGCCCCAGGACCGACCCTTGGGGCACTCCACTTGATACCGGCTGCCAACTAGACATGGAGCCATTGATCACTACCCGTTGAGCCCGACAATTTAGCCAGCTTTCTACCCACCTTATAGTGCATTCATCCAGCCCATACTTCCTTAACTTGCTGACAAGAATACTATGGGAGACCGTGTCAAAAGCTTTGCTAAAGTCAAGAAACAATACATCCACTGCTTTCCCTTCATCCACAGAACCAGTAATCTCATCATAGTAATCTCATCATTTCTTGCACAGGTCCGGGTTCTCTCGCTCGCTCACCCCCCTCCAGGGACCACACACGCAGGCTCACTCTCCTGCTGGTGGTGGCTTATCCGGGGTGACCACTCTCCCTGCGGTGTGCATGGTGATCAGGGTGGGCCATTTCCAGCACAAATCCAGGTTTTCTCACAGGTTTTTGGACGGGGGTGAGGGAGTGAGAGAACCTGGATTTCTGCAGGAAATGGCCCACCTTGATTATCATACACATTGTGAAGAGAGTGGTCACTTTGGATGGGCTATTACCAGCAGGAGAGTGAGTTTGTGTGGGGGGGCGGAGGGTGAGAAAACCTGGATTTGTGCTGGAAATGGCCCAACTTGATGATCACTTTAGATAAGCTATTACCAGCAGGACAGTGGGGTGGGAGGAGGTATTGTTTCATGGTCTCTGTGTGTATAAAATGTCTTCTGCAGTTTCCACGGTATGCATCCGATGAAGTGAGCTGTAGCTCACGAAAGCTCATGCTCAAATAAATTGGTTAGTCTCTAAGGTGCCACAAGTACTCCTTTTCTTTTTGTGAATACAGACTAACACGGCTGTTACTCTGAAACCTGTCATAAGAAAACCAGGAAATTCACAGTGAAGGTGCTGTTTCCTATGCAGAACAACTGGACCCACTACTAAACTGGGAGGAGTGGTAGATACGCTAGAGGGGAGGGGTAGGATACAGAAAGACCTAGACAAATTGGAGGATTGGGCCAAAAGAAATCTGATGAGGTTCAATAAGGATAAGTGCAGGTTCCTGCACTTAGGATGGAAGAACCCAATGCACAGCTACAGACTAGGGACCGAATGGCTAGGCAGCAGTTCTGCGGAAAAGGACCTAGGGGTGACAGTGGACGAGAAGCTGGATATGAGTCAGCAGTGTGCCCTTGTTGCCAAGAAGGCCAATGGCATTTTGGGATGTATAAGTAGGGGCATAGCGAGCAGATCGAGGGATGTGATCGTTCCCCTCTATTCGACATTGGTGAAGCCTCATCTGGAGTACTGTGTCCAGTTTTGGGCCCCACACTTCAAGAAGGATGTGGACAAATTGGAGAGAGTCCAGCGAAGGGCAACAAAAATGATTAGGGGACTGGAACACATGAGTTATGAGGAGAGGCTGAGGGAGCTGGGATTGTTTAGCCTGCAGAAGAGAAGAATGAGGGGGGATTTGATAGCTGCTTTCAACTACCTGAAAGGGGGTTCCAAAGAGGATGGCTCTAGACTGTTCTCAATGGTAGCAGATGACAGAACGAGGAGTAATGGTCTCAAGTTGCAGTGGGGGAGGTTTAGATTGGATATTAGGAAAAACTTTTTCACTAAGAGGGTGGTGAAACACTGGAATGCGTTACCTAGGGAGGTGGTAGAATCTCCTTCCTTAGAGGTTTTTAAGGTCAGGCTTGACAAAGCCCTGGCTGGGATGATTTAACTGGGAATTGGTCCTGCTTTGAGCAGGGGGTTGGACTAGATGACCTTCTGGGGTCCCTTCCAACCCTGATATTCTATGATTCTATGACCCAAGTGGGAAAATTAAATCGTAGAAAGGACACATCATCAACACTGAAAACATACTTTATAGCATATAAAATGGAAACTTTTTAATAACTTAATAACATGGCATGTAAAATATACAGGATATAGAGTAGGTATATGTCAGTTAGTTATATTTTGTAAAATAGGAAAAACATACATATACCAGAAATCAAAAAATGAATCAAACAAAAATAGGCCATAGATTATCTGAATTACCAAGCTGCCAGGGTCATCAGTGCAGCATTTAGCTTTGACTCCCTGCAGTAGCTAGCAGCTTGACTCCCCTGACCCTAACCTCTTTTAGGATTTTGATCTTGTTCCTCATGTTCTGTGGACCCCATTTAGAAGAGATCCCTGCACCAAAGGGGGCTCCGAAGGAATTGAAACGGTCAGTGCCTGGGCACAGTACAAACGAGGTTGGAGAAGTGTTTTATGCAAATCATTGTAAAGAAAGGAAAGGACCAGGGCTAGGGACAAAAATATTCACACAAAAAAGCAATCAGTGATCACTATCTTATCATTATTTTTATAAATGTATTTAGATCGCAGTAGCTCCCAAAATGTCTTAAGTGCTTTCCAAATTCAGAGGAAGACACAGTCTCTGTCCTAAAGACCTTCCAATCTACAATCCCATGGCATAAAGCACAGAGCAGTCACTACAGAGACTATAGCAGCATAGCTAGCTATGCTGTGATAACCCCATAGAATAGAGACAGAAGTGGGGGTTTCTCTCTGAGCAACACCATTTCCCTGAGCAACAGTAGCTAGGTTAACAGAAGCCCTCTTCCATTGACCTACCTGCATGGATGCTAGGGGTTAGGCTGGCATTCGCAATTGTCGCTCAGGGGTGTGGATTTTTCACACCCTTTAGTGACAGAGCCTATGTTGGCCTACATTTGAAGTGTAGACCAGGCCTAAAAAGTGCAGTGATGCATGTTTGTGCAGTGAAGTTTTTAGAAACATCCACAGGCTACTGAGGATTCTGCACCCTCAATATTTGACAGACCTCTGAAGGTTCCAGTTTTGATGCGCACCACCAGAACTTCATTCTGTATTGGTAAAAGGAGACATTTTTGAATTCTTTAGGCAGTGGAAATTAGACTGACTGTCTTACATAGAGAATAATTAATAAAGGAAATAAACTAATAGGTCAAAGCAAGTGAAGTGCGATTTACTGAAAGCTTAGCCACCTATTTGTAGGAAGACAAAAGGGGTGGAAATCCTAATTCAAAAGAAAGAAAAGATACACTGGCTTCCTGCCTGCATTTTATCTCCAAATTTCTTGGGTTGCTGAACCTTTGATGCTACATAATATACAAGATGTTCCACAATTTGAAAAGTATCCAGTTGTTTGTACTGTGCTCATCACCTTAGTAATTGAGTTCCTAGTGATCCTAACCCTGCAGCCTTTTCCTGTCTGGTTATCAGCGATTAACATCAAAGCTAGAAACACTGAGGAGGACTATTCCATTTGTTAATTGAAAGGAATGTACCTTGTTTAATTATATCATGGCATGGCATGTAAACTGTGAGATAAGTAGCAGACTGATTACATGGTTACTATTTGGAGGCAATACTCACGCATACATGCAGAAGGGTCAGACTGGGGGAACAACTGTAGTATGCTCCTAAAGTGTGCCCATTTTGTAAGGCCAAAATAAGATGCCACGGATAGTAAAGTGTGTATATCTTGATTATAATATAATCTCAGTTCTTTCTAGTATGTTTTGATCAGCAGTGAAATAGTTAATAGTAACATTTAGGATGCTGTCAGTAGACATCAGAGTTAACATACCATTGAGATGAATGGGAGCAGTTCGTGCTTCTCACAGATACTGTTTTGTGCTATCTGCTGACGCAAGCTGACATCCATGTGTTGGTCACATTTTTGAAAGCTCACATTTTGAAAGCTGTCTTCACAGCCATTTAAGGGCTGCTAGAGAAATGTTTCTAAAAAATAAAACCTCAGAATATGGAGCAATGTGGAAGCCACCATGAGTGGGTCACCTCTTGCTGTGCTGCCTGTGAGGCAGCTCAAAATAATCTCTGCCCATACAGTGTGCATGTGCATTATCTGTATGATCCATTTGGGAATATACCAGCCTTTACTATTCAATTCATCCCTGTATCTATTTATGGCACCTATAGGTATCCTTTGTATCCACAGGAGCAGCAGGAAAAAAGGTCTTACAATGAGCAAGGATCTGTCCCATTTGTGTAAAATATATTTTAAAATTTGGCACAGAGATTCCAGGGGTGCTTGGGTCCTCTGTTAGCTCAACTTTGCTACATGTGCTCTGCTGCTATCTCAAAATAAATTGCCAGTAGTATTTACATTTGGAAATTACTCCAGATGGTCTGATAAATAAAACTTCATCATCAATTGTCGTCAATTGATAAATAAAACTTCAGTGTCAATCGTTAGTCCTTCATTTTACACACTGTCCATAACATTACAAACAGAGACTGACTGATAGAATACCCATTTGCTCTATATAACAACAACTACTACATTACAGCTGCACAAACCATGGCTGCTGAAGTGTGGTCCTCCTGAGAAAGCTGTGTTAGGGGACATTATGGTCTTGATTTCAGTGCTGCTGGGAGTTATAGCTAAAATATTTTTATTCTTTCCTTGAGCCTGCCAACCAAAGTGTTGCTGTATTTAGGCAGGCATGCAAACAAACCTCTTGAGTTTCAAATTATTTCCTACATATGTAAATGAAAACAGAGATAGTGTATGGTACAGAGAATCAAGATAAGACAATATCAAAAGCGATAGCAAAACTAATTCTGGTATGAAAGATTCCCAATATAATTTATTTTTATTTAGTTTTATATCATGGTAGCTCTGCCATTGCAGGCCTGTGCCCCTCCAAGAAAATAAAATCAGTGTCAAGGCCCTCTGTCTATAGAGAAGAGGGTTAGAATGTTAGCTCCTTCTCTCAATCTAGTGCCTAATATAAGGGACTTTCTGAGCTCTTGAGAGTCTGTTTATCACAGGGAATTTTTCCCTTCCTTTGTCATTATTAGTAATTATTATTTGTATCATAGTAGCTCCTCAATGCCCTAGTTTGTATGGGGTCCCCATTGTGTGGGGGACTGTACACACACACACACTGATCCTGCAATTGACAGTTTGTCCTGCTGCACACTTGCAGAGTCCAACTATAATCAGAGATGGAATGAAGAGTCTGAAATCAGTGGGGTACTGTATAGCTGCAGTAGTGTACCCAGACAGTTGGAATGGGAGAATCAAGACCATCAAGCAGAAGACAACACTCCCTGCCCAAGCAGCTCATTATATCATTTCCCAATTTGCTCAGCCCTCATTTGTGGCATTCTTCCATATTTAAACTTTAAGTTGATTTCCATTTATGTAACACAGTTCTTTTGGCAATGGCCATTGCTCTTAAAAAAATTTGTTGGGCACTCACATGAGCTCTTAGGTCCCATAATATTAGGATCTGTGTCCCTGCACAAAACTCTACCCACTGACAGAGATTTCAGAAAACTTTGTATTTACTGCACAGGGTAGTGCAGAATCTGGCAAGGATCTTACTGCGAGAAAAATAAAAAGGAGAAGAGCAGAGAATGGCATTTTAAATGTATGTATTAGTCTTACTTTCCTGTCCAGAATTGCAAAACCACTTCTGATGTAAGCTTACCAAGAACACCTCCCCACAAACCTACACAATGTAACAACTGTTCAGAAGCCACTTATCTATCTTTTGTGTGTGCGTGTGTTCTGATTATCTGCATCTTCATCTCTTAATACATGCAGAATAAAAACAGAGAAGTAGTGCTAAGAAGATGCTAAGGTCATGATACACAGTAATCCTGATAAGTGAGCAGTATATTAAAAGAACTATAGTCTTATTCGCAATTCATTTTGTAATTCTTTTAAACAAGCTGTGATATGTCCTTACATACATTGTTGGGTCAACTTGTGAAGATGAGAGGGAAATATACCCCAAGCACTTTTTCACTTCAATGACTAGTGCACAATGTGTTAATTCTTTCATGGGCAAATAATGCTACTGGTGAGTTTTCATTGATAGTAATGTATCCATTGACACAGGGAGTTGGGCACAAGTTTAATGGGGCAAACTCTGTGCATCAAAAGGCTTCAATAGAAAGGAAATAGGACAGTGATACTGCTTACACAGTGGTTTCAGGATTTCAATGACTGTTTAATGGGTTTTAGGTGGAAATGGGCCTGATCTCAAAGCCTGCTTTTAAATTCCCCCAGACTTTTGGGAAGGGGTTTAACATCTGAACCTGGGTGTGAATTTCAGTATCTCTAAATCAGGCTGGATCAAATGCCAGGTGAGACCCCTGTCACATTTTGATGATTATGATCCCTGCATAAGTAGGGAGTGCACAGAGCTAAAGCCCTATTCTAGCCCAGAAGCTGGAGGTGCTAGAGTATAAGGGCATAAGGGGCTGCCTGCTCCCTAGGTTGGACGTTCTCCCCATCAATTCCAATGTACTTTCCCTACACAAAGTGCAATTCTTTTGGCTTTGAGAGATGCTGTATTTTACCTCACAGATCTAAAACTTGCTTCCTGGAGCACCAATATGTAAGAAATTCAGCTCAGGCCAGAATGTTCATTCAACTGACCAATATGTAAGAAATAGTTTATAATATATACTCTCGTTCTGTTGAATTGTTAGCTCTCAATGTACATACTGTAGCATGGAAATGTGGTGGAGTGTCTCTATAATTAAGGCTGTGGCTGCCCTTCCATCCCCACTAATTCTGGTGCCCAGAATATTGGAATATTACTTTTATATGAGTAAGTCTGCAAATAAGATGGTATAAAGTCAGTATGATAGTGACTATTCTAATGCCTGTGTGTGTACCCAGTGAACAACATAGTTTCAGAAGCCTGAGTAAATTTGGGCTGAGCAGATTGCTCAGGCAGTTAATAATACAACCGCAGGGCCTTCATTCCAAACAAATGGAGTGTTTTACGAAACAGTCAACACCCCTTCTCAAATGCTCAGAAATACTGCAATCAAGTTACACCTTTCAATGTGTGGGCAGAGTTAGAAGGGAATTTTGTTTTCCATTGCCTAATTTATGTTAATTTGTTGTTTCATTTTTACATATGGGATAGTAAAAAGATATTAGGTTTTTTTGCCTGATAGAAAAACTTATCACTCTTCAGTCATATTGTATCTGCAAAAGAAGGAGGATCTGAAGTTTCCTGTAGGGCTTATGGTTTACATTACGCCTTGTACACAAGTGCTTTTTGGCATTCTAAATCCAGTGTTAAAAGTATTTTAAAAATCCTTATGTTCTGAAATAGAAGCTTCAGAATGTTGTGTGGCATTTGGCAGATATCTCAAGAGTGTCATGAACTATTACTGCCTGAAGAACTTGGCAGGCATTACACAGCCCCTGTACACCTTGCAAGTGTGTAGAAGTCCATGAACAACTTAATTATTGAGTATCTGTATAGCCGTTCCTGAGCACTTTGCAAAGTCTATATTTCCTCCTGCCTTCTTCAGGAGGCATGTGTGCCAGAAATGTGTGCCAGTCTCTGCAGAGCTCACAAATTGTGCCTGACCTCTTGAGCATGTTAAAAATTGCATTAATGCAAACTATTGGTGTGTAATGATTTGTTTGCATCTGCTAAGGACAAATGCTGCTAAGCCACATTACTGCCTGAAGAATTTGGCAAGTGTGTCTGAATCCCTGTGCACCTTTCAAAGTGTGATGCTGATATACTTGCTAAGTTTAGAGGCACTTAACTGTGCAGGGCTTTATGTGGAATGGTACTTCCTGGTACTAAAGGAAAGGGGTAGGGGTGTTATAGGTAGGCCAGATGAAAAGCAGTTCTGTAGCTCACATCTCTGCAAAGAATACAGATCCTTTGGTCAAATGTTCCATTTAGGGATAGTGTAGCAGGCCATAACCACTGACAGCCTAAGGGCTGTATCAGCAGCTATGCTGGTGACCTAAGGGTTCTGCAGAAGATGATTCCACATCCCTCTGTTTAGTTTCCTTTTAGAAAGGCTCTTTAGCTGAGTGTTACACAGGTGATGAGGATTTCACCCTTTAGAACTATTCTGTCCACAACCACACATTTATCTTCCAAAATGAGTTGGCTACTTTAAAAAGAAACACACCCACACACCACAGGTAAATGGCGAACCCCATAGATTTTGACAGTTTTCAAGGACTTCCATGGGAAAAGTTGCATAAGACTACACTGAAATATTTTTTTCATAGTTTACTTGTAACTCTGGCATAAACTCACACACTTCAAGCACAGAAGCCATAGATTTGAACTGACTAAGCTATGGAACTGAGACCTGGAAACCATGGAAAGCAGAGACACCCAGGGACTCAGTAATGGAAAGCAAAAAAGATCACCATATTCAACCCTAATTTACCCATTATGCTGGATGGAAAGAAATACAGCCTCTTCCAGTTTTTCCAGTGGCTATCATCCTTTTGCACTCATTTCAAGAGAGAAGCTGATCAAAAGCTAATAATCTAGAGAGAGAGGAAAAGATCACAGAAAAGAATAAAATTAAACAAAGCCCTTAAATAAAATCAATGAAAACTGACAGAGTCAAGTTAAAGGCTGCCAAATTTAAAGAACAGGAAAGAAATGAGGAAACAGAAGTGTCAAAATAAAAGTAAAAATATCAAAAGGAAAACAAGTCCTTGGAGGGCTAGATTGTATACAGATATTTAAGGCACCATCATTCCTTCAGTCGAGTGGCCATGACTCCCACTGACTCTGGTGGGAGTTGAGAGCCCCTAGGCTATTACATTTTTTTCAGTCCTTGCAATCAGCCAGAATGCCTTTGCTGTCTATCCCCAGGATTGAGCTTCCAGGAGTAGGCAGGCAGGACATTCTCATCATGATTCCTTGGCTCTAAAATGTATTCCTTTTTAACGTGGGTTAATGCCAGCGGAGTTTGGAGGGTTGTAGGACATGTTGCAAGACAGTTTTTTAACCCTGGCTTTTTCTTAATTTGAGACTGTCTGAGCCATCTGTTATGCTTATTTCAGTCGGGGGATGGTACTGTGTTTGATCTGTACCAGTTTCTGGCATTAGCTTGGTTTAATTTTTTTGTAGCACTCAATCAGTGCAATATACATATTAAAATAAACACAGGACAGGTGATGTTATGGCTCTCTCCCAGAGGTGTAGACCCACAGCAAGTAGTGAGCCCCAAGAGGCTGTCAGTAGTCACCCAGAGAAATGAATGACAGAAGATATACTTTGAACCTCATTGCAGAGATAATCATCCATTCAAGGAAGTTGAGCACCAGAAACTATTTTCCAGGAGACATGGCAATTGTAATTATAAACAGAGAAACAGAACTGTCCACCTACCAAAACCAAGGGTGACTAGCATCTATCAACAAGAAAGCACCCGGCTACTGTGAGGTGCTGATAAAGCTACTGAGCTCTAAGTGGAGACTAATTCAGAAGAGGACATGCCATAATTAAATTCATATCCAGAGAAGCATATAACAGCTTTTATATGGCCATGGAGTCCCAGAAAGTAAGTCTTTATTACATAGACACCAACTCCCTGGTTGCTTCCAGGCAGGAAGAGGTTGAGTGGAGGCAGGAAGAGGCAGGGTGGGGGTGGGGCCTTGTGGGAAAGGGGTGGACTGGGGACGGAGAGTGGGGCTGAGCTGGGGTTGAGCAACTCATAAAGACAGTGGGCAACTCATAAAGACGGTGCCTATGCATTGCTACACTAATCCTTCACTAGAGAAATGTACCAATGATCGAATCTGGCAAGTGATGAGGAGTAGGTAGGAATTCTTTTAAATGCCATCAACAAATAACATTGAAGCAGATCACCTTCATAGAGTCATAGAGTTTAAGGTCAGAAAGGATCACCATATCATCTAGTCTGACCTTCAGAATATCAACATTACATTTCACACAGTTACCCCTGTGCTGAGCCCAGTGACTTGTGTTTGGCAAAGTGTATCTTCCAGAAAGGGACAAAGTCATGATCTAAAGCCATCAAGAGATGGTGAACCCCCCTCTTCCCTTGGTAGTTTGTTCCAATGGTTAATCAGTCTCACTGTATAAACGTGTGCCTTATTTCTCATTTAAATTTGTCTGGCTTCAACTTCCAGCCCTTGGTTCTTGTTGTGCCTTTCTTCGCTAGATTTAGAGAGTCCATAAGTACCTAGTATTTTCTCCTTATGAAGATATTTATACATTTTAATCATATCACGTCTGAATCTTTTTTTATATATTAACTGAACAGATTAAGCTCTTGAAATCTCTCACTCTGAGTACATCTACACGGGGATAAAAAAAACCTGCGGCTCACCCAGGTCAGCTGACTCAGGCTTGCAGGGATTGGGCTCCCTCCAGGCTGAAATTTTTTTGTGTAGATGTTCTGGCTCAGGCTGGAATCTGAGCTCTGGGACTCTGTGAGGTGGGAGGGTCTCAGAGCTCAGGCTCCAGCCTGAGCCCAACCATCCACACAGCAATTTTTAGCCCTGTAGCCTTCCCAGGTGCCTAAATTAGCTGACCCAGGCCAGCCAGGAGTTTTTTATCCTTGTGGCTCTTTTCTGTACCAACTCCAATTTTTTAAAATCCTTTTTAAAATGTGACCATCAGAACTGTACGCACTATTGCAGTATCACTGCCATAGACAGAGGTAAAATCCCCCTTACTCCTACTTATTGTTTCCCTGGTTATACTTCCAAGGATCACACTGGCCTTCTTGCCACAGCATCACATATTTAATTGCTTGTCCACTGGGACCCTAGGAACGTTTCAGAGTCACTACTATGGAGGGTATAGTCCCCGACTCTGTAAGTATGGCTTGTGTTCCTTTTTTCTAGATATTTAACTTGGCATTTGGCTGTATTAAAATGCATTTTGTTTGAATGAGCCCAGCTTACCAAGTGATCCATATTGCTCTGTATGACTGCCCTGTCCTCATCCTTATTTACCACTCCACCAATCTGTGTGACAGACACAAATTTTACTGGCAATTTTATATTTACTTCCAGATCACTGATGAAAATATTGAATAGCATCAAGCCTAACCAATCCCTGTGGAACTGCACTAGAAACACCTCATTTCCCATTGAACTTTTATTTCTAATTGCTACCTTCACTTCACCACTGAAGCAGGATGGCTTTTAGCCAAAGTAGTCCTCTTTTTTGATTGTGGAATCATGGCTTTTCGATGATCTAATAAACTCCCCTTAAAGAACTTCCAATTTTCATTCACATTTTTCTGTCCACATTTTTACTCCCAATCATTTTTCTCATAATTTTCCTTAGTTTTAGGGAATTAACTTTTTAGAGCTAATTATTACAATGCTGGGATTGCCCTCTCTTTGTCCATATTTAAAGAGTTCAGGTCATGATCACTGGTCCGTGGGCACCCATCAATGTCTAGTGCAGTGATTAATTCATCTTTATCCATCACAATGAGGTCCAAAGTTACCTTGTGCTGGGTATAATACCTCTTGTGTTATAACGTCTTTCTAGACGTGGATTATTTTGTCTGAAGCAGTTATTGTTTCAGGTGATATTTTTAGACTTTTCAGTGTAAAACAAATCTCCATATCTCACCAATATGTGTGAAGGGGAGGTGACATAAAGAACTAGATATGTTCCAAGCCCCCCATCCTCTGATCTGCAGTGCTAAACTGAATCTTGCCTTGTTGCTGCATGGATGCACTAGAGTAGGGTAAGGCAAAAGAGAGAGACACACATTTCTTGTGCCCTCTTCCCCACCATAATCTACCTGGACTACACAGGGCAACATACGGGCCTATATTAGCACCTTGCTTTGTCACCCTTGAGTAACAAGGAGGATGAAGAATTTTTTAGGATAACACATGGAATAATAAAATAGAATGGAATAATGGCATGAAAAGAAAAATGTAAACTGCATACCAGAAACAAAATTTAAACTAAAAAGAACAGGAGTACTTGTGGCACCTTAGAGACTAACAAATTTATTTGAGCATAAGCTTTCGTGAGCTACAGCTCACTTTACTGGATGCATTCATCGGATGAAGTGAACTGTAACTCACAAAAGCTTATGCTCAAATAAATGTGTTAGTCTCTAAGGTGCCACAAGTACTCCTGTTCTTTTTGCGAATACAGACTAACACGGCTGCTACTCTGAAAAGTTTAAACTGTGTAGTAGTCTGTGAAGGGATTTAAAACAGGAATGACTAAACACAGTACTTTCGGAAAAAGTCTTACACTGCATATAACAGATCATCTTTACTTTCTAGGGTTCTGAAAAGACCCTTTTACACTGTTTCTGACTTCTCATGGTGTTATATGGCAGTGTCTAACTGAAACAGTTTTCTTTAATTCTCCTTATAATGAGTCAGTATTTCCTGAGGAGTTCCCTCATAGTCCCTCAGCAGGATTTTTCTTGACAGTTTTTTAATTTTGCTCAGTAACAAATTATTTTAGTTCACCTCCTGGGATCTGCTATATAAAAAAAGAGAGTCGTGAAATATAAATGAGATGATGATCAGAGAGTTAATGTTTATCTGAGAAGGTGACAGATGGAGATTTTTGTCAAGGAGTTTATTTTCACAAATTCATAGAGTCTGAGGCCAGAAGGGATGACTGTGATCATCTAGTCTGACTTCCTGTATAACACAGGCCAGCGAACTTCCCCTAAATAATTCCTAGAGCAGATCTTTTGAGAAGAAAGATTCAATCTTGATTTTAAAATGGTCATTGGTGGAGAATCCACCACAACTCTGGGTAAATTGTTCCAATGGTTATTTACTCTCACCATGGGTGGTGGGTGAAGCTTCCCCTGGGGGAGGTTAGCTCCCCGTCCCTCCTCATCTGCCCGCAACCCCACCCACAGTCCACCCCAGGCCCTACCCCCTCCCCTGTCCACCTCCTCTCTGCTTCCCCCCCCACCGCCACTCACCAGGTATGTCCCTCTTTTCCATCCCCCTCTCTCACTTGGCCCCCTCCCCCCACTGCTCGCTCTGTGTGTGTTCCTCCTCTCCTCTTGTTCCTGTGACAGCAGGGGGGCTTGCTTTCTGGCTGGGCAGCCTAGGGCTGGGCACTGGAGATGGATTTCTGAGGTGCTGGGCATTGGGAGGGGGGCTTGTTGCCCAGCTCTGCAAGCCAGATCTGTTGGCTGGTGCCTCTCTCTGGGGGCAGGAGCCAGCCTGGCTTAGGCCTAACATTTGGACCCAGTAGTGGAGGAATTGGAACTGCTGAACCCTTCGGTGAATCTGAGTTGAGAGAAAGCTGGCAGGATTCACTCCAGATCCACCAGAGCTGTGACTCCGCCAATGCCCTCCTCTGCCCTACCAGAGCAACTCCCTGGCTGATCAGCCCAGGGACCCTGCTGCCCGAGGGCCCTATCACTCAAATATGCATTTCCTGAACAGCTCTGGGCAAGGTTCATCATCACCATCTCCAGCCCCATAGCTGGCACCAGGAGCTGCCATTGCGGGATGCAAGTGGTGAGCAGTAGCGGTGGGGGTTAACGGTGGTGGGGGAGAAGAGGAAGGGACGTGGCGAGTGACAGCATGGGGGCTGAGTGGGGAAGGGCGGGAGGAGAGGAAGGATGCAGCAAGTGGCTGTGGTGGGGGGCGACAAGCGAGAGGGAAGGAGAGGAGAGAAGCAACAAGGGGTGGTGGGAACCTCCGGAGAGGGTGGTGGAATGGAGGAGAGCTGGAGAGGAGCAGCCAGGCAGTGGCAGCTGGTGGGGACCTTAGGGAAGGGAAGAGGTGTGGGTGTGACCACCACAACCCAGGCATCTGGCAGCGGGGTAAGCAGCGAGTGCGCGAGGGGTGGCTAATTATACCCTTGGCCTATTAGACCCGCCGTACAAGACTCTCACCGTTAAAAATATAAGCTTTATTTCCAGTCTGAATTTGTCTAGCTTCAACTTCCCTCCATTGAATCACGTTGTACCTTTCTCTGTTCGACTGAAGAACCCATTATTAAATATTTGTTCCCCTTATATGTACTTATTGGACTCTAATCAAGTCATCCCTTAACTTTCTCTTTGTTAAGCTGATTAGACTGAGCTTCTTGTGTCTATCATTATAAGGCATGTTTTCTAATCCTTTAACCGGTCTCATGGCTCTTCTCTGACCCCTCTCCAATTTAGCAACATCCTTCTTGAATTGTGGACACCAAAAATGGACAGCATGCCAGCAGCCATTGCACCAATGCCAAATACAGAGGTAATAAAACAGAGGGCTGTTAAGCAATTAAAAATATTAATCGTGATTAATCACAATGTTAAACAATAATAGAATACCATTTATTTAAATATTTGTGGGTGTTTTCTACATTTTCAAATATATTGATTTCAATTACAACACAGAACACAAAGTGTACAGTTCTCACTTTATATTTATTTTTATTACAAATATTTGTGCTGTAAAAACAAAAGAAATAGTATTTTTTCAATTCACCTCAAACAAGTACTCTAGTGCAATCTCTTTATCATGAAAGTTGAATTTACAAATGTAGAATTATGTGCAAAAAATAACTGCATTCAAAAATAAAACAATGTAAAACTTTTTAGCCTACAAGTCCACTCAGTTCTACTGCTTGTTCAGTCAAAAACTTTGTGTACATTTACAGGAGATAATGCTGCCCGCTTCTTGTTTACAGTGTCACCTGAAAGTGAGAACAGGTGTTCACACAGCACTGTTGTAGTTGGCATTGCAAGATATTTACATGCCAGATGCATTAAAGATTCATATGTCCCTTCATGCTTTAACCACTATTCCAAAGGACATGCGTCCGTGCTAATGTGGGGTTCTGCTCGATAACAATCCAAAGCAGTGCAGACCGACATATGTTCATTTTCATATCTGAGTCAGATGCCACCAGCAGAAGATTGATTTTCTTTTTTGGTGGTTCAGGTTCTGTAGTTTCCACATCAGAGTGTTGCTCTTTTAAGACTTCTGAAAGCATGCTCCACACCTCGTCCCTCTCAGATTTTGGAAGGCACTTCAGATTCTCAAACCTTGCGTCAAGTGGTGTAGCTACCTTTAGAAATCTCACATTGGTACCTTCTTTGCATTTTGTCAAATTTGCCATGAAAGTGTTCTTAAAATGAACATCATATGCTGGGTCATCATCCAAGACTGGCTGCTATAACATGAAATGTATGGCAGAATGCGGGTAAAACAGGGCAGGAGACATACTATTCTCCCCAAAGGAGTTCAGTTACAAATGTAATTAATGCAGTATTTTTTTATGAGCGTCATCAACATGGAAGTATGTCCTCTGGAATGATGGCCAAAGCATGAAGGGGAATACAAATATTTAGCATATCTGGCACGTAAATACCTTGCAATGCCGGCTACAAAAGTACCATGCGAACGCCTGTTCTCACTTTCAGATGACACTGTAAATAAGAAGCTGGCAGCATTATCTCCTGTAAATGTAAACAAACTTGTTTGTCTGAGCAATTGGCTGAAGTAGGACTGAGTGGACTTGTAGGCTCTAAAGTTTTACATTGTTTTGTTTTTGAGTGAAGTTACATAACAAAAAAAATCTACATTTGTAAGTTGCACTTTCATGATAAAGAGATTGCATTATGGTATTGTTCGAGATGAAATGAAAAATACTGTTTCTTTTGTTTATCATTTTACAGTGAAAATATTTGTAATAAAAATAGTAATATAGAGTGATCACTGTACACTTTGTGTTCTGTGTTGTAATTGAAATCAATGTTTGAAAATGTAGAAAAACATCCAAAAATATTTAATTTCAACTGGCATTCCATTGTTTAACAGTGCGATTAAAACTGCAATTAATTGCGATTAATTTTTTAAATTACGATTAATTTTTTGAGTTAATCACAAGTTAACTGCGATTTATTGACAGCCCTAAAAAACCAACTCTACTACTTCTATTGCTCTGATGGTAATTATCCACTCCAGGGTGTGCAATAATAGAGCCTGGCTATACTTCGTGTGGTTGAAGGCACCAGGCCTCCAGCCTCAGGTATTGCAGCTCCCCCAAACTGTGCACAATCAGTCCCTGTTGGATTAGGATAAGGTGAGAGGAGTGGATACAAAATACAACTTGGTCCCATCTACACTTTTTTATCCATTTCCAGGGGCAACCATATTGTAACCAGGTCCCCAGCACTGTTCGTTCGTATTGTAGATAGAACCTAAAACATAGCTACTCACACATAAGATAGGGTTAAATTCTACCTATTATATTCCAATGTGGAACTAATCATATAGGATTGTAGCTCAACTCTGAGTGGCCAAGGGCCTCCACTTGTTTTATAGCACAGCACAAAAAAAGTGTACAAATGTTTTCAGAAGAACTAATCAAGCTTGATTATAGCCAGACTGATAGTAAAAATGTGTACATAACTGGGTGGTCCCCGTACAGATGGAATTTGTAGTGAACATTTAATAAGTGACCTTCATAACACAGAGCAGTTGAGATCCAGAGGGTCTGTGTAAAATATTATTTAAGCCTGGAGAAAGGTGAATTTATCATTGAGATCATCCTAATGTGACACAGATTTATTCCAGAGTTAATATTCCTGTGAGCCTGTGCTTTTAAAATATCTGTCTAGGATTTATTCCTGCTAAAGATTTAAGTATTACAGGCTGCCAAGCACCTTGGAGGAAAAACTGAATCCAAGATCCTATTTTTTTGCTGTGCATGTTCTTTCTTGTTATAGGGAGAGCAGCTGAGATTTTTTTATACATGGCATTTAACTTTTGAGTAAGAAAAAAAATGAATCACCCATAACCAGAGAGAGAAAAACATATCAGTACCCTTTCTCTCTCTTCTCCTCATCCTGATTTTAAAAGGACTATGTGCATAGGATGTATCGCAAAAATTTTGGTCACTCCGCTCTTCTTGACTGACTTACAGCAGTACAAAAGAGCACCCAAGCCCTCCACCTTGTCCACTGAAAATCATCAGATTGATCCGTTGCCAGAAATGCTGCAGAAAGTTTGCCAAAATATCCCCTGCCTCATTTGCCCACTCCCTACCCCTGCTGCATGGAAAAGTATAATAGATACCAAACCAACTGTACTTGTGATGACAGGACAAAGACCTGATCAGGCTGGGAGAAATGGAGGAGACCTGGCAGTTAATGTCAGGAATAGGGGAGGTGTATGAAGGGAGAGTACAGTAACTAGCCTAGGATTTCATTCTGTGATTGCAGCAGGTTAGAGCCATAGAATGTACAGAGTCACTTGACAGGTATGTCTGTAGAAATTCAGCCTCAGGGAACTATTTCTTAATGAGCTTGCAGTGTGTCAACATTTAGATTGGTATGAGTCAGCCATTTGTTTTTTAATCTCTTCCTCTGCATACACAGTGACTGTGCCTGGGAACATTACCCACGAAGTGCCCCTGAATGGCAAGTTTAAGGTCTCCCTGGCAACATGGGTAAAGGAAACAGGCAGACTTTGATAAAAAATATCTAAGTCCAGCCTTGCTTACAATTTGCACGCACACACAAAAAAAGGATCCCTTAAAACCAAATAGACATATGTGAAGCTTTTACTGGGTTTCAGAATAACCCTGCAACATCAGGCTCGCAGGGTTTTATCAGTACAGCAAGTGTGCGGGCAGGACCCTGCACATACCTGTAATGAGGACACCTCTTTAAGATACTCTACTGTTCCAGCCTGAGAACCCCAGCAATGGTACTTATTGAATGCAAGAAATGTGAGAGCTAGAAGCTGCTGCAGTTCCCCTCATAAAAAAAACATATTAAACATGCATGCGCCTGCCTGGATTTACCGTTTAAAAGACAGTACAGTACCCAGCTCTGTAACTGTAGGTTTGCCTCTCACCAAAGCGAGGCTCCTGCTCAGCTGTGGTCATCTGTAGATGAGCCAGGGATCTCAGAAACAAGCCACACAACTTCATCCTTGTCCCTGGTTCACAGGTCTTGCATTGGCACCCATCCATTGTTGCTTTAAGAAAAGCACACACCAATCAGACTGAGACGCAGCAGGCTGAGACCAATGCTTCTTTTGGGAGTCTTCAGCACAGAAAAAAACAAAGAGAAAAGTATAAACTCAAGGGCAGGCGGCCCGTTTTCCTTTCTGCAGAGGTCTCTGTCTTTATCCTTCTGTGAGCCCCACTGTACTAGAAAGCAGTGGTTCTCAGCCAGGGTCCTGGGCCCACCTAGGGGGCCGTGAGCAGGTTTCAGGGGGTCCGCCAAGCCGGGCTGGTATTCGACTTGCTGGGGCCCAGGGCAGAAAGCCAAAGCCCCACCGCCAAAGCTCCAAGCTCCACCACCCGGGGTTGAAGTCAAAGCCTGAGCAACTTAGCTTCACAGGGCCCCCTGTAGCATGGGACCCCGAGCAACTGCCCTGTTTGCTACCCCCTAACCCCATCCCTAGCTTTGATATGCAAAAAAACCAGTTGTTGTGGCACAGCTGGGACATGGAGTTTTTATAGCATGCTGGGGGGCCCTCGAAAAGAAAAAGGTTGAGACCCCCTATACTAGACTGTTCCTAGACTGAGGCAGCTTTTGAAAGAACTTTCACTTCTGACCTGGGTTGCCCTGGTAAACTCTTTGCTTGGGTTCCTGGGGATGTGCTCTTGGCTGGAGTCTTCCCCAAGCCACGCACTTGACAAAATATCATTCTGGCACTCGAGCTTCCTGGTGTTCTTCCCAGCTTTCTGGGTACTCTCTGTAATAGCAGAAAATTATTCTCTGTAGTAGTTCTAGATCTCCTGCTTGGAGTCACTGTGTTTGATCAATGGCTACCTTCTGGGGCCAAGATATTATTCTGTGCCTGCTCCATCTGCTCCTGGAAGATAGAAAAAGGTGAGAGGAGAAAAATCCCTATAGAAAAAAAGACTCGGCCAGAGCAACATAACTTTGTTGACTTTAATGGAGCTACTCTGATTTCCACCAGCTGAAGACTTGGTCCACTGCTTTGTTTCATTCACTTAGGTCCAAACCCCTTCACTCCTTTTCAGAAAGAGGGCTTTGTCACAGCAGCACTGATTGCTACGAATACTTTCCCCTTCTTACAGTCTCGTTGTCTATGAACCTAGGCAGTTTCAGCCAAAGATGCTAATCATATTTGTATTTTTCTCTGAAGGTATAAGTCTCTGAAAATGTGGTTTATCTTGGAAGAACTGACATAATCTTATCTGTAGTGCATTGGAGACTTTAATTGTTAGATGTTCTTTCAGGAGGGCTGATTGCTTCCACACAAGATATTTCAGATCATTGATTTAAAGAAATCTCTTTTCTTTTAGGAAGTTTCTCAAAGGAGTTATTTTATTTTATCCTCAACAGCACTGTTTCCTGGAGAAACTGTCATTGTGAGGAAAGTTATTATGGTTTAGTTTTGCAAACTGGTTATTTCCATAGTCCATTTGCATCTTTGGTTAGCCTGCTAGGTTTTATAATGAAATACAAACACAAACACTCCAGTTTCTTATATCCCTGCTGCTTTGTCACTTAAAGCTACATGTCCTCAATAACTACTTACTGAATGTGAAGTAGGCTTTTTTCCCTTTAGGAGACACTAGCTTTAGGGTATCCGAGGGGTAGCCGCTTTAGAGCTGATTCTGGTAACCTGGCACTGCTCGATGTATTTTTGCTGGAATATGGAACCTACACAAATTGCACCACAAGCAAATTTCTTTATAATAGACGGATCATAAAACTGCAGTTTGGCAGCCCATCCCCCTGGTTATTTAAAGTGGATTTCCCAGCTGGTATTTTTTTCAATAGATAATGTTAATTGGGACTTTTGTAAAGGCATAAGGGATACGAAACCATTGTTGTTGCCCAGCCTACCTCTGGGCATTCAGTAAGATGCATTCTGCAACCAGGATACCATTCCACAAGCTGGTAAGAAAAGTTGATACCATATGTGGCTACCAAGGTACACAATGATTTCTTTGTATTACATTAGTGCCTGGAAGACCCACTTCACTAGGCACAGTACAAACACAGAGTAAAAGATGGCGCCAGGCCCACTTACATTCTAAGACTACATCTCTACTATGAGCTGGGGGGTGATTCCCCTGCTTGTGTATGCATATTTGAACTAGCACAAGTAGAACTAGCAGTATAGCCAGGATAGCCCGGGTCGCGGGAGCTGAGGCCCTGCTGAGCTGTGCTGAGACCAGTGTACCACCATTTTCAGGAGGGTTTGTACTTGGCTCCGTCATGCCTCTGCGGCCACTACCTGTGCTATTGCAGCTACACTGTGACACGGATGAGCACGAAGGCGAGCATGTGTACGCAAGCAGGGGAACCGCACTGCCGGCTCGTAGTGCAGATGTGGCCTTAATTCACAGCAAGCAAAAAGAATAGAAAGCAAGCTGTGTATCTGATTAAACCAAATTACTCTCACTTCTATCTGACTTGGAAGTACTGGTTGATCCAGAAACTGCTGCAGCTAAAGAAGGGACAGAGGGAAAGAGAGGCTTGCTCTAAAATATGGCATGATAGATTTTTGTTTCAGTGTCAGATTTGAAAGCAAACCTGAAGAGTAGCTGAAGTTTAAGTTACATTAACAGGAGGGGTTCTTTCCACTTGAAGCACTTACAAATCATGGCTGGAATAGGCTCAACAAATCATTCAGAACAGTAACTATTGGTTGGCATATCTCCTGGGACTGTCTTATGGTTTGACCATATTGTCCCACACCAACAAGCTGATTCTGCCTGTTGGCTTTTCTTTTAAATTATTTTAGTTCAATATATTGCTTATAAAAAGGGCCAGACAAACCATGAAATCATATGTGTATCCACAGACCGTATGTAGCGGGGGTAGCAACAATAAAAGCTTCCCCAGGCTGCCCTACAAATGTAACTTGAGGGCTTACCTCTGAGTGACACTCTCATGGTTCATTCATTTCCTTGGTCCCTATGATAAGACTGTCAACAAGGATGCCAGATTTGGTGTGATGTAGGCACCTGTCCACTAGGCAATGGACTGTGAGCACAAACTAAAGTCACATAGGCCATAAAACAGCCATTGGATAGAGCAGAAAAGGTATTTGGTTCCCACTGACCTGGGATAGATTTCAGCTGATGGAAGGCTTTATGTCCTTTACTAATAGGCTGGGACCTCCTGTACTTTAGGAGGTGGGGATGTCTCTCTGAGCACACAAACAATACATCCTTTTACTGAGGTAATTCAAATGAGCCAGATTGATGCCTTTAGGATTTCCCTGATGGGTCTGAGAAAAACAACTCCTGATAAGGGCCAAGACTTATTCCAATTATCTCTGGGAATTGTTACCCCTCTGTACTCAAACAACTGCTCAGGAAATCTTGGCTGGTGATGTTGATATGGGGAGCACTTTCTAGAGAGTTTAAAACTTGTGTTGTTTGTCTGGCACAGGATGAGATACTGAAGAATACTCTAAACTATGCAGACCATGCGAATTCTGTCACCACCTTGTCTGAAGTGGAGAGCCCCATTACGATCCATTAAAGCTCCCAGACCATTCAAACTTGATTATGTTGTCATTACAGTATTATCTGTCCCCGTGACACTGAATAGTGGCACATCTTCATCCAGCGCTTACTCTCACTAACCAGAATGGACGCACATGTTTTGTTCTGCTGAACAGTTTGTCAGGCAGAGCTGTGTGTGAACTTCTCCTGATAAGGTGAGCAGTTGGCATAACACCTAATCCTACCCAGGAATGGAGTCTGGAAGGAAACAAAAGTGTTCATCCTTTATTTCTTTCATTGAATAGTGTGTGGCCTTGTAAAAAGCCAAGGACATCTAATCTTTTGGGTGCCATCCTTTGTTCTGCTACTAATTCGCTTGTATGATCTTGGGTGAGTACCTTCACCTCATTGGGGCTTGGTTTATTGATCTCCAAAATGTGTATATTATTGCCAGCATGAAAGTCACAGGGATGCTTGGAGGCTTAAATAATGTTTGTAAATTGCTTTGAGATTCTCTAACTAAGGGCTGTGTAAGAAGCCCACGACTGACCCTGCAAGAACAAATTGACTTTGTACGCTAGAAAATGAATGTCTGTATGTTACTTATGTCTCTTCATGCCACTCCTTTCTGCAGGGCTGGAGGGTTTCTATGGGGAAGGAGTCTGCTGGTTCTCCAAAAAGATCTGTGCCTACATCTAGACAATAACTGTGATTTAACCTAGGTTTAAAAGCAAACAATTTGATCCCTTGACATACTGTTGATTGAGAAGGTCTTCTGAATACATTCTCAAAGGATCCTTTTCAAATAAATGGTTATGAACCATGAAATGTAAACATAATTACCACATCAAGATGTGCATTATCACATTGCATACCAAGACACTTACAGTCTATTGTTCAGCCTTATGCTTTTAAGCACCAAGAAGTGAAGTGTATGCTAAAAAAACACCTCATACTGGAATTAGTAGTAATAATACTTCAAAATTCTGTAGCACCTTCTATTTGAGACTTTCAAAACATTTTATAAACACTAATTAATTTAGGTTTCAGAGTAACAGCCGTGTTAGTCTGTATTCGCAAAAAGAAAAGGAGGACTTGTGGCACCTTAGAGACTAACCAATTTATTTGAGCATGAGCTTTCGTGAGCTACAGCTCACTTCATCGGATGCATACTGTGGAAAGTGTAGAAGATCTTTTTATATACACACAAAGCATGAAAAAATACCTCCTCCCACCCCACTCTCCTGCTGGTAATAGCTTATCTAAAGATAAGCTTATCTAAAGATAAGCTATTACCAGCAGGAGAGTGGGGTGGGAGATAAGCTATTACCAACAGGGGTGGGAGGAGGTATTTTTTCATGCTTTGTGTGTATATAAAAAGATCTTCTACACTTTCCACAGTACGCATCTGATGAAGTGAGCTGTAGCTCACGAAAGCTCATGCTCAAATAAATTGGTTAGTCTCTAAGGTGCCACAAGTCCTCCTTTTCTTTTTACTAATTAATTTAGTGTCACAAAACCCTTGCAGAGTGTGTAGAATTATCCACATAATACTTTGTGTACTATAATCCCCAGGGTAAGAGATGCAGAAAGGTTAAGGTCAAGTTTTTACAGAAGTGGCCACAGAGTTTGAGTACCTCATTCCCAGATTCCCAACCTGAAACACCTTGGGCTAGATTTTCAGAATTACTGAGCGCTACAGCTCCTATAGAAGTCAGATGCAGAGTCTCAGCACCCCTTAAAATCAGCCCTTCAATGTCTAGCCTGTGTGATCTGCCCAAGGTTACAAAGAAAGTTTTGTTGTGCAGACTCCCAGCCCCATACGCTAATCACAAGACCTCATTATTCTTGCTCCTTTGCATTCTTATAACTGCTATAAAAGCTTTTTCATTTTAAAAAGAATAAAATAACTATGTGCCTATGCATGCACACATAGACACAGCCACACACAGGTACAGGACTATAGACCCAAATTTGGATCATGTATTTTCTTAAATTGTTCTAGGAAAACTAATAACAGAAATGTTTTTATCAAAATACATGTTTTTATCATTTCAGTTTAAAGCAGTTGGAGGGGTTCTTGGTTGTATTTGCGGGGAGGGGACTTGGGAGGAGTTAAAACTTCCCCCGAAGCATTTGCAAACCAAGTATCTGATCAAAGCAGCAGTGGCCAAGAGAACCAGAAAGGGAAAGTGACTGAAGTGTAAAATATGCAGTATAAAGCCTGACAGGTACATTTGATTTTTAAAATTATTTCATTTTTAATCGTCTAAGGTTATGATCCCGCAAGCACATACCGCTCAGTATGGTGCTAAAGCCAGGAGCAGTCCCAGTGAAGTAGAATAAAATAACTGGGGTTATAAAAACATGACTCAACAACGTATGACTTCACGGTGTAAGTCTGAACACACTGATGACTGCAATGGGCCTGCTGGCTATTCCCTGTTCTGTCAAGCAGGGAATATTTATACACTCACTCTGCTCTGAAAATAACAAGGATGCTAGATTCATCGATGATTTACAATGAGAAACTCAGAGAGCTCAAGCTATTCAGTTTATAAGAAAAGAATACTGAGAGGCGGTTTGCTTACAGTATCTAAGCACCTTCACAGGGAGAAAATTCCAGTTACTAAAGGGCTCTTTAGTCTAGCAGAGAAAGGCTTAACAAGAACCACTGGCTGGAAGCTGAAGCCAGACAAATTCAAATTAGAAATAAGGCACACATTTTTCATGATGAGGGTGATTAATCACTGGAACATGCTACTAAGGGAAGTGGGGGATTCTCTACTGCATTATATCTTCAGATCAAAACTGGATGCCTTTCTAGAAGATATGCTTGAGCAAACACGAGTTAGTAGGCTCAGTACAGGAGGAACCAGGTGACATTTAATGGCCTGTGGTATATAGATCAGACTACACGCTCTAATAATCCCTTCTGGTCTGAAACTCTATGAAATCTACACGGCCACTGTGGAAACCCTGCAGTGCTGTGGTCACCAGTTGCCTCTAGCATGCCCCGTGTATCAGTCCTAGGTAACTGTGGTAAGTGCTGCAGCAGCTTACGTTTCATGGCTCCTAACAGCTGCTGGGGTCTCAGCATGCATTCTTTAGGTGTGTTTGTCTGCACTGTAGCAGGGCGCTGTGTTTCCCACTGTGGATAGACAGACTCAGGTTAGCTCATCTTGAGCTAGTGTGCTAAAAATAGCAGCATCGGCATTACAGCTCTGGTGGCAGCTTGGGCTAGCCACACGACTCCAAGTTCACCTGCTCCCTCGAGGTGCAAGCTCAGGTGTCTAACCCAAGCCACCACCGGTGCTGCAACATTCATACTATTTTCTAATTCTCACAGAGGGTCTTAGAGAATGTGTATGGAATAGCTTTAACCAAACTACAATTGACATTTTAACGCGAGAGGAACTTTTAGGAGAGACATGTTCAAATGAAAGGGGGGTTGCTTTTCAGAAAGGTTAAACAGCAAGACTTGCAGGGTAGGGGCCGCGGTTTACTTTATACCTCAAAAATGTAATGTTTGCTTATGGTGCTATGGCAAAACGAAATCCTCCTGGCTGTGAGACCTCAGAAGGAGAACAATATAGCTTTGTTAGCAGGAAGGGGTAGTGTGCGTTGTTCAAACTAAGTGTGAATATATATATAAAATAAAAATAGATAAAGGCCCTAATAAGATGCATGCATACTCAATTTACCTCCTCATCTCACTCTTATGTAACTTTTGTTCTTTTCTCTTTCCCCTTACTTAGTACTTTAGGCTCTCCTAAGTCTTGCGGCAGAGACTTGTCACTTTTAGTTGTCTGAAAAGGTCTATACAGGCCTATGACACTATAGAAATAATTATAATAGGGTCATAGTGTCATTGTTAGCTCTGGCCCTATTATAATTATAGATTAAGTTTTAGATTAAGGTCTAGAATAAATGCAATTAATTGGCAATATTTATTACAAAGCGCTACCTACCACCTTCCTGCTAGTATTTTTAAATCTCTCTCACGTGCACACAATATCCGGAAGGTACTTTTCCCATTCATGTACTGGTATGTGATCTAAACATGTATCTTACGTCAAGAATAAAAAGCAAATATTATTTATAAAAAACAAGTTTTTAATATGAACACCAGGCCTAAAAAATACCCGTTGTGGTGCTCAGCAAGGCTAAAACATCAATAATCATTGCATAAAAGGCAGAAGCACAGCACAAACCTTTTGAAAGTCTATAAAAAACTCACTCGATCAACAGATGAGTAATTTATTCAATACCTGTTGTATTTGTCTGGTTCTTTGTCCTTCCAAGGTTTAGAATAAATATTAGAAACGAATCATCTGTCTCCTTAATTTACACCCAGACTACACGGACATTATTTATCATGATGAGAAGTTACTACTGCACTCAAGCTGGGAATGTGAAGCTTGTAAAGGCTGTGACCTACTGTACTTGAAGACCAAAAATCACCAACCTAATATAGCAGACTGTCTGCTGTACATCACACAAACAGTTTTGTTGCAAGAAGTAAGAAAAGTATTTCAGCAGTGGACGCTGAGGCACTTTCAGAAACTGGAGAGACAGTAGTTAACCTTTCACTCTATTTATCAAAGCACTTCCAGTTTCCATTTCTAGATAGGTGAAAGAATAAGTAATAACCATCTGAGCACTAACAACCATGCCCAAACACAGTGCAAATGCACTTCAAATACTACTGTCTTTCCAGACACTTGGCATTAAATTGTCTATATTCCACTGGAATGTCAGCACGTCAAAGGAAGGTAACCACATTTTGCTGAAGTAGGAGGCAGCAATGACATTGTTAAACAAAACAAATTAATCATCTGTGTCCAGATTAATAAATAATTAATAAACAGTAAAGTTGGCTGGAAAATAGTTTTGCCTGCAAGCGTGAAACTGTTTCTGTGTCACAGGATTCAAAATGGACCCCTTCTTTCAGTTTTTGCAAAAGTTTCTGACATTTTTATCAATTTTTTTAAATCAAAATATTTTATGAAAATCTTGTTTGAACTCATTTGTGAACATTTGAATTTACCAAAAATGACAATGGTCAATTTCAACAAATGAAAATGTTCAGTGATAAAAAAAATTAACACAAAGTTGTTCAAACTAAGTGTGACAGACAAAAAATTTCAAAGATGTCAACAATTTTTCACAAGTTCCATTTTAGAAAAAAGGGCCATTTTTCTTTGGAAAAACTTTTCAAGTGAAATTTCTCATAAAAAGTCAAAGAAATCCCATGCAGGCAGCTTGGCTCTTGCTAGCTCCTATTTCTTCTTCTTCTTAATAATAATAATTGGTTGGGTTTTTTTCTGTATTGTAGTAGTGCCATGGGGCTTCTCTGAAGAGCTGTACAGACATAATGATAGACACAGTTCCTGCCCCAAAGATCTTATGGTCTAAGAACACAGACAACCTTCCCAGAGTGGGGGGGAAAGAGAGACCATCAAAATGTGTACCATTTTTGTCTACTTTGTTATTGTATGTACACGTCATGACACCCTAAGATTCTGAGCAGCCTGCCCTAATGACATGCGAAGAAGAAGCCTGTTAAGTCACCCAACGACCTATGGCTTCACAGCATGACTAAGTAGGAGTTTATTAAATAGCTCTCAGCCTATTGAGGCTCAGCACTTTAACACAAGACTGTGATATTCCTGGAGTGAGAAGAGGGGGCAAGAGATTGGGAAGCAAGCAAGTTGTGCTGATCAGAAGCCAGGGCAGGGCAAACTGGGAACTACTTTGAGTGGTTTGCACATTTTGGAATGGGGTCAGGGTTAGAAATTTTTAGTTTATTGCTTGGAGGGAATGTAGCCAGAGACTGGACTAGAGGTCAAGGAAGGGTCAGGTGGAAGTAAAGGGGCCAGAAGGCAAGTAGGTAGGGTTGCAGGAGATGAGGTGCTGGAATAGAGAGAAACTGGTGATAGATCAGGGCAGGCGGAGCATTTTAGAGACAAGGTTGAGTAAGCGATCGTTTTAGTGAGTGAGAGACCTGATCCAAGGTTGACGTTCAGACAAGGAGAGGACATTAAGGGGTTGGACAACATGGAAGATGAAGTTATTGAGAACATGGGTGGGAGAGTTCATGGAGAACAGGAAGAGCCAGGTGTCAAAATCAGGAAGGCAGCTAGAAAGGATTTGAGTATATGACAGCACCGGGGTGGGAGAGAGGAGACTAGAGTCTGAAAGAGCTTTGTTCAAAGAGGGAAGGGGGAGGCAGGCATTAGAAGTAGTAAGACTGGGTGAGAGGAATCCCCAACTCTACACATCCAGTCCTGCTTGGGATTGGAGGGGGGGCGGGGCTGAGAAAAGGAGTGGTCCCCTGAGAGGAAATGACACTATACAGAGGGCCAAAATGGAAATCCCGGTTTTTGTGAATGCATGGAGATGGGATGGAGGAAGAAATTAAGAGGTTGCGCGTGGCAGTGACCCTTTTATAGCTGGAGTAGGCATTCCTGGGGGACCAGGAGGAAGAAAGGGAGACTGGCAAAGGCCAGTGATGTGATCATTGGAGGAGGGTGCAAGGGGTGGGCTGGAAGGACACCAGGGTTAGGTGGATGGCACTGAAGCAAGGGCAGGTAAGAGGAGGAAAAGGAGACTGGAAGTGGTTTTGTGGCAGTAAGAGTAGACTAGGAAGTAGGAAGGGGAGGGTGAAAGAAGACACAGCTGAGGGCAGCAGTAGTGGGGAGGGGGAAGAAGATGGACATAGATTAAGGGTATGGCTACACGAGAGAGTTTACAGTGGTGCAACTGCACCAATGCAGCTGCAACATTGTAAGTTTTCTAATGTAGCTGCTCTGAGCCGATGGGAGAGAGAGCTCTCCCGTCAGCTTAACTACTCCAGCTCCCATGCGCGGCATAACTCTCCCACTGACATAGCGCTGTCCGCACCAGAGCTTATCTCAGTGTAATTTATGTCGCTCACAGAAGTGATTTATTCACACCCCTGAGCGACACAAATTATGCCGATAAAAGTTGTAGTGTACACATAGCCTGGTCCTCGGTGTCAATTAGAATAGCTCCTTTGAAGCCCATGGAGCCACACTAATTTACACCAGCTGAGGGTACGCCCATAGGGAGGAGGCAAAAGGAGATGATGTAGAGGAAAGGTGTGGAAAGAGTCAAGGGGAAGTAGAGGCATATTGTGATTAGTAAATCAATTAATGACTCAGGCAGGTTAATGGTGTCAACAGTAAAGACAAGGCAAGGGAGTGATTTGTGTTTGGTATAGCAGTGAAGGGAAAAGGCACAGAAGTGAATTTATTAACAATAGCCTAAGTCAGCAGTGACAAAAAGCAGTGAGTGAATCACAGAATCATAGAAGCTTAGGTTGAAAGAGACCTCAGGAGGTCATCTAGTCCAATCCCCTCTCAAAGCAGGACCAACACCAATTAAATCATCCCAGCCAGGGCTTTTTTCAAGCTGGGCCTTAAAAACCTCTAAGGATGGAGATTCCACCACCTCCCTAGGTAACCCATTCCAGTGCTTTACCACCCTCCTAGTGAAATAGTGTTTCCTAATATCAGGGGTGAAAGTAACTTAAAGGACTTACCGGTACTCCGGATTTCTGAGGAGTGGGCCGTGGCCTCAACCAGAAGAGTTGGGACCTTTAAATACCTGGGCCCTTTAAATCAAGATTTAAAGACCCCGGGGCTCCGGCTGTGGCAAGGAGCCCCTGGGCCTTTAAATAACCCCCAGAGCTCCCAACTGCAGAGGCATCTGGGAGCCCCGGGGCTCAGAGGTGATTTAAAGGGCTCCGGGCTCCAGCCACCACAGCGGAGCTCCGGGCCCTTTAAATCACCTCCGGAGCCCTGACACTGCTCCCCAGGGGCTCCGGCAGTGGGGCTCGGGCGGCGCTTTAAAGGGCCCAGGGCTCTGGCTGCTGCGGGGAGCCCAGGGGCCTTTAAAGCACCAGCCTGGGGAAGCTGGTCTGGTCTGGACTTGCTCTTGCCAGTATACCTTACCGATCTGGACCAACTTACTTTCACCTCTGCCTAATATCCAATCTAGACCTCCCCCACTGCAACTTGAGACCACTGCTCCTTGTTCTGTCATCTGCCACCACTGAGAACAGCCAAGTTCCATCCTCTTTGGAACCCCACTTCAGGTAGTTGAAGGCTGCTATCAAATCACCCCCTCACTCTTCTCTTCTATAGACTAAATAACCCCAGTTCCCTCAGCCTCTCCTCGTAGGTCATGTGCCCTAGCCCCCTAATGATTTTCATTGTCCTCCGCTGGACTCTCTCCAATTTGTCCACATCCCTTCTGTAGTGGGGGGACCAAAACTGGACACAATACTCCAGGTATGGCCTCACCAGTGCCGAATAGAGAGGAATAATCACTTCCCTTGATCTGCTGGCAATGCTCCTACTAATACAGCCCAATATGCCGTTGGCCTTCTTGGGAATAAGGGCTCACTGCTGACTCACATACAGCTTCTCGTCCACTGTAATCCCCAGGTCCTTTTCTGCAGAACTGCTGCTTAACCAGTTAGTCCCCAGCCTGCAGCAGTGCATGGGATTCTTCCTTCCTAGGTGCCGGACTTTGTACTTGGCCTTGTTGAACCTCATCAGATTTCTTTTGGGCCAATCCTCCAATTTGTCTAGACTCTGAACCCTATCCTTACCCTCCAGTATATCTACCTCTCCCCCTATCTTAGTGTAATCTGTGAACTTGCTGAGGGTGCAATTCATCCCATCATCCAGATCATTAATAAAGATGTTGAACAAAACTGGCCCCAGGACCGACCCCTGGGGCACTCCGCTTGATACCAGCTGCCAACTAGCCATTGAGCCATTGATCACTACCCACTGAGCCCAACAATCTAGCCAGCTTTCTATCCACCTTCTAGTCCATTCATCCAATCCATACTTCTTTAACTTGCTGGCAAGAATACTCTGGGAGACCGAATCAAAAGCTTTGCTAAAGTCAAGATATATCACATCCACTGCTTTCCCCATATCCTGCGGAATCATGTGGTGAACTGAATCAGTTAGTAAAATCAATACCCATTAATTAACTGAAGAGGGGAACTGGGATGATAAATCAAATCAGCAATCAGTAAAATCCAAAGAATTGATTTCACAACAAAATAAAGTTCTATTAAATAAATTAACCCTGAGACAATAGTAGGTAAGCAGATAACTCTGAATGGTCAATGTTTAGTGGCTGGAGAGCTAAATGTGGGTTATGTAATGAGAGCAGCAGTCAGTGAGGGAGATGGCATAGCTACAGAGTAGTAGATTAGCCAGCAGAGGAGCAATGTCAACAGTGGAATTTCAGGAAACAGTAGAGGCTGTGGTAACATGCCCTGCAGTACTGCTGGGGAGCAATATTGGAGTCCCTTATGTTAACGGGCACACCAAGAAAATGGCCATGATATCTTCTTTGCATTGGAAAGAATAAAATCTGAAGAAACCATTCATCTTAAATGTCAACACTTTACACATTCTTTCATGCCCTACATCCAAAGTTCACCAAACCACCCCTAAGAAAGCATGTGGCAGAGTCACTCATTCTCATCCAATAATAGGGTGACGTCTGGCCTTGCTATATATAAGATAAGTGATATAGGAATGTCCAGATAGAGCTAAACCAAAGGACAGAAACCAGGTAGATTCAATTCCCATAAGTTTAGAGAGAACAAGAATAAGGTGGCATATTAAACTTATGGCTTCCTTGCACTGTTTATGATACCAGCCCCAGGCTGTAGCTCATGAAAGCTTATGCTCAAATACATTTGTTAGTCTCTGAGGTGCCACAAGTACTCCTTTTCAGTTTACTGCCATACATTCTGGCTGTTTTATTTCTTTTGGCTGTTTTGAATTGTTCTGTAACTAAGATCGCTCCATATCACCTTCAGTAAAGCTCTGCTGGCCTGACATAGCGTTTGACTTGCAGATAAACAGGAAAAAGTTTGCTTGATATTTCTTTGTATGGCTGGCATGAAGCAATAAGTCTTTTCTACAAGGGAAAGAGGTTGTGGCCTGTAATATAAACACAGGCTTTGAAAAGTGAATGCTGTTCGAGGTAAGCCAGGAACTTTTTTAACATGTTTGCTCACTCTCTCTCTCTCTCTCCCCCAGCCCCAATTCCTTTTAACAAAGGTCTGAGATGGAAAAGAGCTATTAGATCATCCAGCCCAGCTCCCTTTTGTTTAATGCTTCTCTTTTTCCCCCTCACCCACTTGCTTATTGTTGCTCTAATGTCAAATGTTAGTGATGTGCAAAACATTACGGAAGTAGAAGTGAGTCCACCACCTACCCCCTTCATGGGCTACAAAATGCTAAAGTACACCCATAGTCAGAAGCCACTTAGTCAATGAATCCAAGTTCCAATTAGCAGAGTACATGCTGCCACTAAATCAGCTTTGGGAAATAGCATCTACAAATCTCTTGTTCCGCCAGCCCCAAATATTTAATTCATAGCTCTGTGTGCTTAGAGGTAGCATTTCAAAAATAGCCCAGAAGGGAGAGGTGCAAGAGCCTTCTTTCTTTCCAATGGCCTCACAGACATCTGAAAATAATTATACCCACTTTCTAAGATGATAGACTGCTGGAGCGGGGGCTGCCTATTTTGAAAAGCAGGTTGCACTTTGGAAGTAACTATTTTAGACATCAAGGATGTGTAAACAAGTCTCTGTGCATAAACCTTAGCACTCAAATCCAGAGGCGGATTTACCAGGAAACAAACAGCGTGGTGGCACAGGGCCATCAGTGACGGGCGGCCCCCAAAATGCAGGGCAAATCTCATCTGACAACCGGGCCCCGAGTCCCAGCCGGTGGCGCGGCAGGGCTCAGGCAGGCAGGCTGCCTGCATTCTGCGGCCAATGGCCTCATGCCGCTCCCGGAAGCGGCTGGCTGCTGGCACGTCTCTGTGTGCCCCTGGCAGGGCGGAGGTGGCTTCACACACTGCCCCCGCCCCCCCAGGCAGCCCACGGAGAGCCGCTGCTTCCCTCCCCCGTAAGGTGCGCGCGGAAATGTGTCGGCAGCAACACAGCAGGGCTAATCGCTGACCACGCTGCCTCCCTCCCTCCACGTCACGCGGCTCCCAGAAGCGGCCGGCACGTCCCTGCCCCTGCCCTGAGCGCCGACTCCACAGCTCCCATTGGCCAGGAACTGAGGCCCATGGGAGCTGTGGTGGCGGCACCTGCGGCAGCGTCGCACAAAGACCCCCTGCCCCCACCCTGCCTAGGAGCTGCTGCCAGAGGGGTGTGCTGGTCACTTCGGGAGCCCCGCCGCCCAAGGTAAACGACTCCTGCTGACTCCCCCCACACCCCAACCCCCTGTCCCAGCCCAGAGCTCGCGGCCCACACCCAAACTTCCTCCCAGAGCCTCACCACCTCCAACTCCCCGCCCCAGCCCAGCACGCAAACTCCCTCCCAGAGCCCGACCCCTGTATCTCCTCCTACACTCCAACCCCCTGTCCCAATCAAGGTACCTCACTTTATTTTCATTTACTTCTTATTACTTATAATATAGGAGGAGGATAAAGAAAAAAAGAATGAAAAACATGGTGGGAGATAAGAGAGAATGTTCTTTTACTTGGCCAGGTCCTGCGGGAGAGGGGGGTGAAAATGAAGCTGTGCACAGGGCCCCACTAACTCTAAATCTGCCACTGCTCAAATCTCCTTATAGTAAGTATGTTAAACAGAGAACCAAAAGGAGAATTTCCCCAGTTGTAGCCAGCTTGTGAGTGAGCCAGCTCATGGAATAAATAAGCCTACCTTAATATCAAAGAGTGCTACATATCCCTCCCTCTTTAACAAGTCCTGCCTTATCACCTGCTGGATACAAAGTTTTACTTATCTTTTACCACACCCCTCGAGGTAGTACTGCTCCCTATACTCACTAGCTTTGCATTTGAGTGTCCTGTTGTGTCATTTGGGCTCACTGAGTTGTTTAATTTCCTTGTCTGCTTGCAATAACCTGATATAACCCAGAAAGTTGAGTGGTCCATCCTCTGTAATGCTGACAGGAGCGAAGCTGCTTTGCACTAACAATGCTTTTAGTGGACAGACACAAAACAGAGACGTTCAGGTGCTCTGGGGACGCCAGTGGGGCATTAAAGAGGGAGACAGACAACAGAAACTAAATTCAACTTAACAGGAAAAGATGTTTCCTCTTGCTCCTTCAAACATAACCTCAGTTTTGCAGGTGAGCTAGCAGTCCTCTGCAAATGATGCCCCTCATAACATTCAGATCATTATCCATATTTGGTCTTCCTTCCCTCTCATTTCCCTGTGGGTTCCTGGGAGCCCAGCCTGTGCGCCATACTATTGTTCAGGGATGTTATTGTGGCATGATCCTCCCCTAATGATTTGTGTCTGCTCCATGGCATAAAGTCCTTAGGAATAGCTTGCCTCTAGCCCAGTGGTCCCCAACCTGGGGTTTGTGAACCCCTGGGGGTTCACAAAATGTTACAGGGATTCTTGGGAAAAAATTCCCTAATGGCAGACAGAGCTGTCCGTAGGGACTGCAGCCAGCAGCCCAGAGCCCCTGAACTTCCAAGAGCTAAGCAGATCAAAGCAAGCATATCTATCACACTGAGGAGATTTAAACTTAAAGACTCCTTATAAGAAATGGAAAGGGAGGTGGATATTTTTTGCTGTTTTTATAAGTAAATAGGCAGCTAGTATTGTTTTTAAAATTATTATGAGGAACAAGTTTAAGCTTTGTTGTAACGTGCATTGTTTGCTTGGCCTGCTCAAGACCTGAATGCTTGTGTAGGAGGAACTCTTTGAGCTGGCTTTTTAAATATCTTCATGTTGTTTCACATCTTATACTCCTTGATGAAACATAGAGACCTTGTCTTATAACAGGCTTATTCAAAGTGAACCAACTACGAAAGTGAGATCTTGGACGAGTGTTGCCGTTTTCATAATGTAATAAAAATACTGTAATTATAAATAATAGTTAATAACAAATAGTATGTAATAAGCATGTCATAAAAACAAATTTTATATTTCCAAGATCACTGATTTTATAATTTATACTCCAGTAAAGGAGAAAATCCCTGGAAATATTCATTTTTAGGAGGGAGTTTGTGAGACTTGACATTTTCGCAAAAGGGGTTCACAGGTTGTTAAAGTTTGGGAACCACAGCTCTAGCCTGTCACCTCTGCACCAGGTTTATTGCTCTAGAGAAGGGGCCCCTTCACCTTGTAAGAAAATCCCTTTTCCCCCTGGCTTTTAGTTCCTCAGGCTGCCAACCTTTTATTTTGTTTGTTTATTTTTTTAAGAAGAAAAAAACTTTCTTTAAGACTTTTAAAAAGAATTAGAGGCCTCATACTTGGCATAAAACATAGTAACATGAGCATAATAAACAAGAACGGCTGTCCCCATAAATAATAAAAGGAATGTTTCTCCTCAAACGACAGCTTTTCAGAGGCGAAAAGGCAGGGAATAGGTACTTCTGCTTTAACGTGCACATCACAGGATACAGTTTCCGTTGATGTTGTTGGGTTTTTTGGCAGTCCACCCACTGGTGAGGCATCGGTACCCCTTTGCTTTTCATTTCCCTATGCTTTACTTCACTTTGTTATGTATCTCACGTATCTTATGCCCAGGGGTGAAAGTAAGTCTAGGGACTTACCGGTACAGAGCTGGGCTGGGGCCAGCTCTGGCCCCTGGAAAGGGCGGGGTCTCGGGCAGAAGGGGCGGGGCTGAAGGAGGTCAGAGCAAGCCCCGGCCCACCCTGTACCGGCAAGTGCCTCCTTTCCCCTCCCTGGGGTAACAGCAGCAGCCGGGGGCTCTGGCAGCGGTTTAAAGGGCCCTGGGCGGTAGCAGTGGCCAGAGCCCTGAGCCCTTTAAATCGTCCCCAGAGCCCCGCCGCCGCTTCCCCAGGGCTCCAGCCGCCACTACCACCCCGGGCCCTTTAAATCGCCCCCGGAGCCTGCCGGAGCCCTGGGGAAGCGGTGGCGGGGCTCTGGGGACGATTTAAAGGGCTCAGGGCTCCAGCCACCACTACCGCCCGGGCCCTTTAAATCGCCGCCCCAGCCCTGCTGCCGGTACCCCAGGGCTCCGGCAGCGGGGCTCTGGCAGCAATTTAAAGGGCTGGGGGCTCCAGCCACTGCTGAGAACCGCAGGCCCTTTAAATTGTGCCTGGGGAAGCCAATCGACCCCGGTAAGGCTCACCGGCTCTTGTCAGTACACCGTAACGGGGCATACCGGCTTACTTTCACCTCTGCTTATGCCTATTGAAAATAGAACATTTCCTAGAAAATACCATGGTTTTTCCTATCTCTCGCCACAGATTGTTTTGCATTATTACAAAAGCTAAGCCTCATTCCCTTGGCAAATAGTTTCAATTCATAATACCAACTTGGATGGCCCATTAGAATTTTCTCAGCTAAAATCCCCGTAACTTAAGTTAGCTGAAGCAAAGGTGGTTGAGCTTTTTATAAAAAGCGACTGGCTATTATTAGAAAATGTTTCTGATGTTGTTTCAGCTGCTTATCTTAAGCTTTCTCGCCATTAGGGAACACGATTTACTGAGACATAAAATGACAATATTCCCCTTTCTGGCCACTCAGTTCAAACTTTGCATATATCATACTTGGTTTAAGCTTTAAAAAAAAAACACATTTTAACTACTGCAGTAGCTGAAACTGAATGCAAATGATCCCTTTATTCTAGCTGAGATTACAACATTAAAACAACAACAACAAAAAAGCCTGCACCAAGAGTGTCATAAATAATTTAGCATAAGTGAATGCTGAAATTAGTCAAAGCATCGCATTGCTTGGCTCCACGTAGTCTATTTGCAGCCCGATATGTAGCATGTCCTGTGGCCAAAGCCTAGCCACTTCAAAAATGGAAAGCATGATCTTCTTTTAAAGAAGCTTGTTGGAATGATCCCCAGAGTTAAATATACCTAGACAGTTCTCAGTGCTACAGCTCCAATTGACCCCAGAAGAAAACAGAATGTTTATAAAGAGCCATGAACTAAGAAAGGAGATAATGAATGAAATGTGCTCATGTATTTTTGGCGAGCGCTTTCGATAGCACAGGGTAGCTAACTGTGTTACTGTATTATCTTGCATAATTATTGGGTAATCATACTGTAAAGTAGGTGGTTACTATAGTTAGCGATACTACTATGATTTGAGCTTGTTTAAGGGCAAGATCCAACTCCTGCTGAAGTGGGTGGGAGTGTTTCCACTGAGTTCAATGGGAGTCAGATCAGGGCCTAACTGTCTGCCCTGGATATCTTGGAATTTTGCAAATCTGGGATAAAAGTGATGATGAAACAGTGACAAGTATTTCTATTATTGGTAACACTACTAGTGGTGGTGGTATTTGTGTCATGGTAGCAGTTAGATGATCCTTTGTGCTAGATGCTTTACACACACCTTTCCCAAAGAGTTTATAGTGTGAACATATGAGACAGCAAAGGTGGGTGAAACAAATCTGTGAGGGTGAGAACCAGGTATATAGTGAAATTATCTTGCATATTTCTGAAAACTGTAGATATTCTTATTTAGAAAATAACTGTCCAATAACTAACTGCTGGCATTTTCCTTTAAAGTTAGAACTGTCATTAGCATCATCTGCATTTCTTGCCACTTGGAGGCAGAGTTTTAGGGCACAAGCTTCTTATGTTTGCCCAGTAAGGTATGATATTGCACCACAGGAAACAGGTCAGTTGGGGTACCCACGAAATTAAAGACAGCCCTGACAGGCAACAACTGTATTCTGGGGATGTTTACAAAAATTAAAAGAGCCTTTATTAAGGACTCTTTTAAAAAAACAGCCTTCTTTGTGTATTTAAGTTTAAGAGTCCCAAAGTGACTCTGCAGTCAAATTAGCCATTGAGAAGGGGAAAGACCCGCAGGATGGCTTAGGGCAATTAGTTAAATAACAGGACTGTGTGTGTGTTCATAGAAAATGACACTGTTGCTAAGAGACCTTTGCAGGCAACTTCTAGCTAAACAGGGCTGTTCTTATGTCAAGAAGAGGGTTTGTGAAATCTAAAAGAGGGTGGGAAAACAAACAGAAGTAAAGATGCGGATAAGAAGAGAAAAAAACAAAACAGACAAAGGAGTGAGGCAAAGATACTGAAAAAGAAAGTAGAAATTAAACAATAGCAAGAAAAGGAAATAATAAATAAAAAACATAGAAAGACTAGGCATTTTTTAAAATGTGAAAACTCCTGTAAGTGTACAGAAACAACAAAAAGGGAGTAAAGCGAGAACTAAGAGGAAGAATTAAACATGACCCAGAACCACAAAGGAGATTAGATACTCGTCCTATGGTGCAATGGCAATGCATTTTTACTGACAAGCAGAAAAATGGAGTAGATTTTATAGTCTCTCTTTATATCAGTGTCAATGTATGGTGCCTTGTTGTTTGTTTTTGTTACAATGTGCTAGGCATTTCCCAGATATTCAAGAATGGGTGATTCCTGCTCCAAGGAGCTTGCAGTGTAAGGACAGACAGAGAGATTAGGGGAAAGGGAAAAACACACAGAGTTTTTTTATACACCTATATTGCTTGACTTATTACCAGAGTTTTTAAGCAATCAATTACCAGGGCACTAGTTAAAATTCAATAAAAAAGGATCAGGCTACTCTGGGTTTCCTTTAGTTCCAGTTTATGAGAACCAAATCTAATACCCCTACAGGTTTGCCAAATGCTGCTCTTTTATATGCCCACATAAATCCCAGTAAAATCAGTGGGAGTTACACCTGTGAATACTAATATACAATGTGACCAACAAAATATAGGCTTTCATCAGCCAACCATATCACTGTATCAGCATCACTGTACCATCCGAACTATAGTCCTTGGAGAAGAATAAAAATGAGGTGGGCATTGGCAGATTGTAAAAGAAGGAGCAGGGAATTTTATTAAACAAAAGTGTCACTAGATGTGAGATTCGCTTCTATTTCCAACACATAACATATGAAATCTTTGATCATTCTCAATAGCTGTATATATTTTATTTTAACACTTCTAAGGCTCTATTCTGCAAATTAATTCTGCTTGTGAAGCACTGTTTCAAACACTGTGGTGGAAGAAATGTAAGGCAAGTGACTGAGAAAAAAGGAAGCCAGGATATTAGGTATAATTTAAACAAAAATTCATCTCATAAAGAAATGAAGGCTAAGATCACCTGAAAGTATGGATGGAGTCAAGGCTCTACTTGTTTCCCTCCCTTCCTGTGCACTCTCTCCCAACAGGGGACTTGACCTTATGGAAGTAGCTCTCCTCTCCCTGTTGCTGCCCAGGGCCTGGACAGAAGGCATGGGGAAGTAAGTGGTTGCCTTACACCTCATTATTCCTCTGCATGAACATGCAGGATGAGCCACAATCTGACCCTATATGACTAATAGTGGAGGCTGTACTGACTATGAAAAATGTGTAGGCATACACTGGTTATGAAATATTGTGGTTAGAAAGGAGTTAGGAGGTGGGTTTAAGAAGCTGGTTATTGGGGGCAGGTTGAGGGGCAGGATTGCTTGACGGTCAAGTTTATCCCTTGTATCAAGCTATGGCACTGAATCCATTCAGATTGGGGCTGAATCTGGGGAATTGGAAACATGTTAAGAACCTCAATCCGAATGAAAATGAACTTTGTGTTAGTCATTTTCAAACCTCAGATGTTCCATTTTGGGGGCACCAGAAGGATACAAAAAAGACACCCAGTGAAGTTTGGAAAGATCACGGTGAAGTCTCAACAAATATTTCAACAAACTCTCATGTTACTTTTGGAGGTTTCTGAGCAGCAGTAAGCCCAAAATTGATACCAGTTGTCCTTTGTTTCAAAGTACAAGAAAAGAAGTCCTTCTGAATCATTAGAGCAATACTGTCTCCTGAAGGGATGTAAGATATTTACCCTATTAGAATATAGTGTGTGCGTCAAGTACAGAAAGTGATTTGATGGGAAATGGTGTAAATTCAAGAATCTCTATATATTTATTTGTTCACACATTAGCTCTTGTGCGATTCACTGGGAAGGAATGCCCACAAAACTGTGAGTTAGCACAAACAAAAAATCCAGACTGTCTTGAAAGCCTTCCTCCTGAGTTCTGGTTGAAGGGATTCACTAGTTTTCAGCAGATTACAAATCTCAGTGTTTACAAAAACAAAACAAAAAAAACCCAAAAAAACCCTTCTCCACTCTAGGCATGTGTCCATGAAATTCTATTCCAGTTCTAGTTTATAGAGTGTCTGGTATTAGTGGCATAATTTGCAGTAGATCCAAGTCAAAAGAAGATTTTAACTGCATTTGGGTCAAAACATGTACAGTATTAAAATCTAAAAATACCATGTAACTTGATCATAGGAGAATGATAGGATCCAAACTTACCCTAAATCTATCCCTTGTTCTAGAAACTGAAATATAAACTTCGTATTTAAGCATAAATCCACCCCTGGATTTATTCTTCTCTTGCTGTTTATTTTATTTGTCATGCTGCTGAAAGATTTTTTTAAAATGCCAGTTTTCCCCCCTAATACTTTATTTCTAACTGGTCTTATAATACCTGATACAAGGTACTTGGTAGCATACCGTGTATCTGGAAAATTAAATAAAAACTCTTTGTTCCTGATCCAACAACTCAATCCCCATTTTCCCCCACAGTAATGCATCTTCCTGGCCACCCCAAAAACTCAATCTGTTAGTTATATATGTGCATATGTGTTTCAGGGTTAGAAGTAGACTGAGCACAAAACTTTTGTTCCAACAAGATAAACCTTTCTGTATAAAGTTCCCTGTCCAACGTGAAGAAATTCAGTCTGGATTTGCCCAAGCATTAGTGATTTAGAATCACAGAATCATGGACTTTAAGGTCAGAAGGGACCATTATGATCGTCTAGTCTGACCTCCTGCACAACGCAGGCCACAGAATCTCATCCACCCACTCATATGCACCAATTACTTATGAAGTAGGAGTAAAAAAAGCTTTCCCCATTTTAATTTACTATTTCAGTGGAAACTAGGATAATTATTTGAACTGTACACCCATAACAGGGCACCATGTGACTATGTGAGATATTATACATCTTTTAGCTAAATCAGAGCTTTAAATATGAAATTAAGCATTGGGGACATTACGTGAGTTTGTGAAACCTCATGCAAGATGTGCTCAAGTTTAAAACATGGACACCCAAGTTGTGCCCTCTGAATTTGTACATGTATCTGAACCTCCCACTTCAGCATGCATAAATCAGGTATGTATCTAACTAGTCACTCCCACAATGAGGCAATGATATTGGCCTTGTGGATGATGACCAGCACTTTGAGTTGCACCCAAAAATGGATTGGGAGACTGAAATGCAAAGAGTAGAAGAGTTGTGTTCACGAAAGACTTGCCTACCCGAGGCAAGTGGCTGCGTTTTGTACTAGCTGAAGCTTCTGTGCGGTGGTCTTCAACCTTAGCGCTAAGTAGACTTCCTTATAGTAGATTAGCTTTGAGAGGGCAAAATCATGATTAATGCCTTCGTCTGTCCCATGGTCTGCCACATTTCTTCTCTGCTGCAATCTCCAGACTAGGAGTAAATACTAATCTCTTAGGTTATGTCTACATTGCCCCCCCCCCCCATGGTGTTCTTAACTCAGGTTAGCTAACTCAGGTTAAAACAGCAGGATAGACAGAGCAAATCTGCTTTTAGCTCAGGTTAGCAGCTTGAGTTAAAGCCTATGGAGGAGCCTCAAGCTGCTAACCCAAGTTAAAAGTCAAGTTGCTGTGTCTTTATTGTTATGTAACCCACGTTAATTGTGCACATTAGGTAACCTGAGTTCACACACCTTTTTTGGCACCCTTACAGTTCATCAGCAGTCAGAGCTCCAATACAATGCTGAGATTAATGCCTGCAGGGGAGAAAGAGCGGGGAAACCCCGTCATTGGAAAGAACAGTCATTACTCTAAACATTCTTTTCTATGTACACCAGTATTGCCTCTGTCCTGTCTAGACTGAGTTGACTAAGATATCTGAGCTTTCTTCCAAGACCCTAATTTGGGCAGGAAATGGGAAAGAAAGGAGACCATAAAATCCATACTTAGTAAAGAGATGGAGGAAAGGGAATCCCCAGCTGGCTGTTTAAACTAACTTACTGGAGCATTATAAAGGGGGATACGGTAGTGCCAAGGATCTGGCCCTGTGTCTTTGCATGGTTGAACTGGGCTTTTTTTCTGTTATAGCTTTTCTTTAAATGTGAAATGGTTTGGAAGAGATAATACGGATTTACCAGATCTGGTAAAGAAATTACAAGAAACCTGTTCTAGATTCAACATCAAGAACAAGGTATGTGGTAGACAACAACAACAACAATAAAAGACTGGAGACCTGCAAACAAGCATAAAGGTAGTGACTGTAATTGTCAGAAACATGGATTTGGAAACCTTACTGACAGTCAGAGCGTCACGCACTGATATTCTAAAACAGAAAGAGAAATATCCGGTATAATCTGCTCTTATAGCACACAGAGATTTATTCGTTTTTTGCTTTATTTTTAAACAAAGAACAGGGATAAATCTTTACAACACTCTACAATATTTTTTTATTCTTGCCCTTTATCTCTGGAAATATGATCTGCTGTGATAGCATTTAAAGCTTCCACCATTGCTATAATTTCTGCACTTCCTGATAGCAGGAAATTTCTGAAAATCCCTCCGTGTAAAAGAAAAGGGGGCAGGTGGGAAAGAGTTTGCAAGAGCAAACTCCAAAGGGTAACTCAGAAGAGTCTTGCTGCTGAGTTTAGAGAGAAAGTATTAAAAACAAGTTCTTGCTGCTTTTTGAATAATGGAAAAAATTATTTTGAATTGCAAAATACTAATTTTTAAACAGAGAAAGAAAGATATATTTAAAGAAAAAAGAGATCATGTGTTTTTCAGAGCAGCACTTCACTTTCAACCAATAGGTCTAGTGTTTCCATTAGACAGAAAAACAAATAAGTCTTCCAGCCACAGAGATCAAAGAAAAGAAAACAGAGTGACAAATAGTATAGTGATGACAAAATGCCAAGGCACATTGACAGTATTGTTAAAGCTCAAAATTATAGTTAATGATATAGTAGCTTTCTGATGCCTGATTAATTATGACACATGAGTTTCTGACTGTTGTTTGAGCGGGGGGGGTGGCTTTACTTCTCTAGAACGTAGCTAAACTGATCCAGCTGATACATAGTAGTTGCCAGAATAAAATAATTACTGTCTTAAACTATAGCATACATTGGATCAAGCACAACTCAAGAGACTACATTATCAGCCGGCTGGGAGCAAATATAACACTTGGGAGCTACAGATCTACAGTCACTAGTTCCAAGTCAGGACTCTGGTCACTGAGCAGGTGCAAGTTTTCCATGTCAGATGGAGGCAGCTTAGCATAGTATTGAGTATCAGTTGTATAAGCTCTGTTAGAGTGTTATCCTCCTTTAAAAAATAGTGAGATGGGAGAGGTCTGGAAGTTCTGAGTAATTAGAAGAGTCAATTGGTGCAGGATGTGACCGTAAGCCTGCTCTTTTAACAAAAGGATTTTTTTAAAACTAACCTGACAGCTGTCAATTCCTATGAAGACGACTGTCAGTAGAGACTACCACATTTCTCTGGCTGACACAGCATGAGATATGGGTAAGTGGCAATAGATATGCTGTTGTGGCCCCACCCTGCCCAACTTGAGATCTTTGATGGCGGTGTGGTTTCTGAACCATTTTGCTTGTTAGTACTCAGCATTATGATATGAACATAGCTCATATCCATGATTCACTACTCCCAGCACCATTCACCTCTGTAGGCCTAGTCACTTAAGCATTACAAACCCACCACTGATGGAGTGGACATAGAAACTAATATTCATAGCACAGATACCTGTATAATGTTCATATATATTTTAAACAGTTAATTGAGTTTCACTCAGAAATCACAGCAATGGGGCAATTTAAAATACATAGATGGTTTTCTAATCAGTTTCTCCTGAACAGTTACAGAGTCCTATCCTCCAACATGTACCTAAATGCTGACATGAACTAAATGCCCAATCAAGGAACTAAAATGTTATCTTGGGTATTGTTAATGGGCACATCACAGCTCAGTTAAATGTCTTAGTTATATCTAGAAGTGCTAGTTGCTTGATGTGTATGTTTGAAGAAGGGACCCTGGAACTTCCCAAAAGGAGGTGGACCAAGCTGTGCTTATTAGACTGTCCTGAACCTGAATAAGTAGTTCTAGATCAGTTTCAATTCTTTTAGAGAGGATACCTCCAAGATTCTGCTGAAAATCCAACATTCACCAAAGTAGTTCCAGAATTTTTTTAATAAATGTTTTAAAATTACACACTTTGATATGTTAATCTATGTTAAGATCTTGAAAACTAGTTCTAAGAACTGTTACACAGGAAGGTAAAGACAAGTCCAAGGTTACCAGATGGCATCCACAGCAAATGTGTTCTTTGCTTTAGTCAATTTCAGTATGACATCTCTTATAAAGAATGTAGGTGTACCAATCCAACAACTGCTTTTATAATCCTCAAAATTTTAAGTGTCACCCAGTACAGTGTACACTATTGTTGGATTGCATCATTCCTTATTAACAGACTGTCCTTTTATTTAACCTGAAGCTTACCCAAAAGGGATATGGATTTCTCTAGTGTGATTTCATGATATGTAACATTATAATTTCCTTCTCTTCCTGTTGCACTTCAGTTGATCTTACTTTAAAATGCATATTGGTTGTTGGTTTTTTTCATTCCTATGTTGTTTCAGAGCTTCTAGATATATAAAACTTTCACACATATTCTTCAAGTATCTTGTCTCTGGAATAAACAAAAAATCTTTGCATACTAGCAGTCACAATGCCCGTTGCATGGCTATTTGGTCTAGATCATGCCACTCTTGAAGCAGTTTTGACTAACATGTACATTGTAAATTCACACTAATGGCCCCATTATGTTCTAGACAAATACAGTTTGGGAATTAAAGTAGACAGACGCCTACTTCCAAATTAATGTCATGCACACACAAAAATTAGAAGTTAAAAACTGGGATAAAATTATTTGTCACAAGAGAAAGCTACTGGTAAAAACTGTAAATTAAAATACTTTGGGGGTGTCTACTTTTGACTTGGACACTGAGGACACTTAAAAAATAATCTCAATTCTTATCTCGTGCAGCAGCTAATTACATTCTTGTTAAATAGTATAAGCTTCAACTGAAGTAATTTAACCCTATGCCTTAATTGTTTTCCAGCGTGTAGGCAGCACTGTTAAGGATCACTCTGCCCTTTTTCTTACTTTTGTTGACATCTTGCTTTGCGTCTCATGGTTAGGATAGTATTTCATAGCCAGAGGAACAGAAATAATGACCAGTAACGAACTTTCTCTTCTATGGTCTGTGTTTGTGCTCCTGTTTTACTTTTCTCCTCTACCATGAATTGATGGACAGAGACTAATTAAGATAAGGAAACTTTGAGTTAAAAAATCTATGTATGTTGCATTTTCTAGGAACACTGATCATGCTTCAGTTATACCCAATGTGTTTGTTGCCTTTTTGGATTCCTAGTGTATATGCACTATTTTTGTAATTTGTGAGATGTGCCTCACTGGTACAGCTTGTTAATTTACAACAAAAGTTAATATTTTTAAAGCCCTCGTTCAAAGTAACAATACATATTTTAGTGCTATTAGGGTAAGATTGTTTTCTTTAGCAGCCACAAAGCAATGAAGCCTAAAGAGACACTAAATTTCTGTATAATTTGTGGCTATTGATTAATTTCTATATTGATCAGAATAACTATAATCAATATTTCTTGTCTTAAAATATATAAGGAACTAGTTTTGTTTCTTTAAGCAACAGGGTAAATTTTCATTGTCATTATGCTTGATGTGCAGAAATATAAAAATAAATCTTTATATTAAAAATTAACAAGCAAACTGCGAAACTACTTTATATAAAGGTGTGTGGTATAATTACTGACATTAATTAAAGCTTATATCTATTGGTTATTTTCTTTTCCAGAACATCAGTCTGCCAGAAATAGATAATCTATGACAGTCATGCAGGGGTGCTGGAACAATTTGTATAGTGGGGGTGCTGAGAGCCATTGAACCAAACTGCACATCCCATGTATGATGGAAACCACTTCAAGCCAGGGGGTGTGGTAGCACCCCCAGTATCCCTAATTCCAGCACCTATGCAGTCATGTTAATCAGAAAAGACATACTAGCACAGGGTTCTGAATGACATTCACAGACATTACGTTTATGTATCCAGTGCCATATCTTGCAATCCTTTCTCAAACAAAATTCCCATTAACTTCATCTGAATTGATGGGAGTTTTGCCTGAGTAGGATTGGCAGTATTTAATGTATTCAAAATAAATTCTCAAGTTATAGGCCTCTTTCCTGCAGCAACACAGCACACAGTTAATTGATGGGAAATCTTAACCATGTGCCAAACCCCTTGGGCTTGTCTTCACTGCTGAGTTAACCCAGGTGATCAGCTCCTGGGTGTAAGCATTCCCACTGCAAAGCCGTATCTGCATTACTATAGCTTCACTGTTTCTGCACTCACCTGTGGGTGTCTAGGGAATATCCAATGGTTCTTTGTGCTGACTCCAGGATTCTTTCCCAGTGAATTGTGTCAAAATGAAGTGACAGCAGAGCCCAGGCTCTATCCCACAATCTAGGGTTGCCAGGCATCTGATTTTTGGTTGCCAGGCATCTGGTATTTGATTGGAACGCCCGGTCGAAAAGGCACCCTGGTGGCTCTGGTCAGCACCGCCAACCAGGTCATTAAAAGACCGATTGGTGGTGCTGTGGCGCTAAGGCAGGCTAGTCCCTACCTGTCCTGGCACCACGCTGCAGCCCCAAAAGCAGCCAGCAGGTCTGGCTCCTGCATGCTGCCCCCACCCCTCATCCCCAACCCCACCCCAGAGCCCACATCCTCAGCTGGAGCCATTACCCCCTCCCCCACCCTAACTCCCTGCCCCAGCCTGGACCCTCCTCCTGCACCATGAACCCCTCATTTCTGGCCCTACCCCAGAGCCCGCACCCCCAGTTAGAGCCCTCATCCTCTCCCACATCCCAACCCCCTTCCCCAGCCCAGTGAAAGTGAGTGAGGGTGGGGGACAGCAAGCCACCAAGGAAGGGGGAATGTAGTGAGCAGGGAGTGGGGCCTCGAGGAAGGGGCAGGGCCTCGGGGAAGCAGTGGGGCTAGGGTGTTCAGATTTGTGTGATTAGAAAGTTGGCAACCCTATCCCAGTCATGCCAGCTAACCTGGGCTTAAAGCACCCTCAGATCTGGGTTTTGTATGTGGATAGTAAACCTGCATTAACTCTGCAATGAAGACATACCCCTAGCAGCCTAGGCTGACACACAGTTTGGATCCTGTAAGCCAGAGGTCCCCAAACTTTTTACCTCCGTCATGCCCCCTCCTTACACCTGTCCCACCCCTCCATCTGGAGCCACAGTCAGGGCCAGAGCCACCTTTGGGGGCGAAGCTGGGGCCGGAACCATGCTGGGCCAAGAGCCAGGGGCCTAGCCAGGACTGCAGCTGGGGGTGGGTCTGGGGCCAGGAGCAAAGCCATGGCTGGAAGCTAGGGCCACAGCAAGGGGCGGACCTGGGACCAGGGCAGTAATTGGGAGCTGGGACTGTGGTGGAGGGTGGGGCCAGGGTGGGGTCAGGAGCATAGCCACAGTCAGGAGCCGGGGCTGGAGCATAGCTGGGGACAGAGCAGGGCTGGGTGGTGCTCCCTCCCTGCCCTCTGTGGGGGCTGCCCAGGACCTACTGTGACCCCCACTCTGTGCCCTCTAGGGGGAGCATGCCACACAATTTGCAGATCATTGCTGTAAGCAGTTAGGCACTTGGCCCAAAACCACAAAGGGACTTAGGTTTTGTGACGCTCAGTGTTGCAACACCTAACTTAGAGGTGCCTAGAAAAATCACTGGAACAACACTGTAATCTACAAAGCCTGAGTTAGGTAGCCAGGCATGGAGAGAGTTAGATGACTAAGAATGGAATCCACAAAAGCCATCATGTTAAGTGGGAAGTCACCTGAGCCTATCTCTCAATGGGTGAGAGATAGGCAGCTATTTCTGCTTGTGATCCACAGCCAGGAGCCCTTTTCCCGGAGTTAGGGGCCTAAATCATTTTTTGTGAGAATGTGTCTGGTCCCTGCTGCACTCCACAAAAAATGGCCATCACCAGAGACACCCATGCCCACCTTATAACTCACCTGGGATGTGGGAGACCCAGGCTCAATGCCTCCCCTCTGACTGAGGGAGGAAAAGGATTTGAACAGGAGTCTGCTACCTCTTAGGAGTATGTGCTAACCCACAGGTGAGCAAACTACGGCCCGTGGGCTGAATCCAGCCCATCAGACCTCTTAATCCCCCACCAGGGAGTGGGGCCAGGGGCTTGCCAGCCATGCATAGCCCAACTCTGCTCCCTGGCTCCTGGAAGCAGCAGCATGTCCCCCCTCCGGCTCTTATATGTAGCGGCAGCTAAGGAGCTCCACACACTGCCCCCACCCCAAGTGCTGCTGCTGCCACAGCTCTCATTGACCAGGAACCGCAGCCAATAGGAGCTGCAGGGGCAGCGCCTGTGGATGGGGCAGCGTGCAGAGCTGCCTGGCCACACCTCTTTGAAGGAGCCGGAGGGGGGATATGCTGCTGCTTCAGAGAGCTGCTTGAGGTAAGCAGCGCCCAAAGCCTGCACCCCGACCCCTTCCTGCGCCCCAACCCCTTGCCCAGCCCTGATCCCCCTCCCACCCTCTGAAACCCTTGGTCCCAGCCCAGAGCACCCTCCTGCACCCACAACCCCTTATCCCCATCCCCACCCCAGAGCCCACACCCCCATCCGGAGCTCTCATCCCTCCGTGCCCTAATCCCCTGCCCCAGCCCTGATCCCTCTTCTGCTCTCCAAACCCCTTGATCCCAGCCTGGAGCACCCTCCTGCACCCTAAACCCCTCATTCCCAGCCCCACCCCAGAGCCTGCACCCCAGCTAGAGCCCTCACCCCCAGATCCCAATCCCCTGCCCCAGCCCAGAGCCCCCTCCTGCTTCCTGAACTCTTTTCTGGCCCCACCCCAGAGCCGGCACCCCCAGCCCTCACCCCCTCCCACACCCAATCCCTAATTTCATGAGCATTCATGGCCCGCCATACAATTTCCATATCCAGATGTGGCCTTCAGAGAAAAAGTTTGCCCACCCCTGTGATAACCACTAAACTATAGGATAATCTGTACTGAGGTTCCTTCAATTGCTTATACTGAAACTGTTCCACTTGGATAAAGAATTAGAGAGCCATTGGCCTCTGGTAGAGCATAGTCTCCACATTGGCAACAAGTAGGTTAAGGAGACTGAGAGGCTTTCCACTGGTAATGAAAGGGTTAAGGAACGCAGGTGATCCCTGTCCTGCTACACCTGCAACCGATATCAGGTGTGGAGAGGAAAGCTAGAAAGAGGAGCGCTCGCACAGTTGGAGCTGACTGGGAAGGATGGTAGAGCTCTGCTTCCTGGGGAGGGGAGAGAAGCCCGATGAAAGCTCTGGAACACAGATTACTTGCCAGCTGGATCAGCCCTTTTAGAAGGGATATAAGGCCTTGGGGGACTCGGCAGAAGCACCAACTGTTTTGGAGTCCAGCCCTTAATAGAAGGGTGGGGCCCTACTGAAGGTCTGTGGAGTGACCCTGTTTTTGAGTTGTTTGTTTTGTTCCTTATTACATTTGTACCTCAGCACCCTGAAAGGGCTGGGACTGAAACGTGCTTTGGCTGGAAGGCCAAAGTGCTGTTAGACTGAACCTCATAGAGACAGAGACATACTTGTGGAGACCTGCAGCAGAGGGAATTGTGCCCTGAAAGGCTCTGAAGGGGGCTGACTTGGCAACATGGCTATGGGGCCAGAGACAGTGAGATAACCCCTGGATTATAAAGCTATGGCACCACCTGGCAGGTGGGAGACCCAGGGTCCAGTCTAGGTCCCCTTCTCCACTGGGTCTTTTTAAATATTTATCCAAAATGGAACAGTTTCCTCAGGAGACTGAGGGAGCATCACATCAGACTATCCCATCACTCAGTGGTTAGAACATTCTCCTGAGAGAGGGGAGACCCTTACTCAAATCCTTGCTCCCCATCAAGCAGAGGGGGAAATTGAACCTGGGTCTCCCAAATCTCAGGTGAGTGCTCTCATCACTGAGCTAAAAATTTTAAGTTTGGGACCATGACTACTTCCTCCGGCAGCCAGATTTTTGAACTGTGCCTGGTCTGTTAGGTAATCTCTGAGCACATCTTTGGGATCAGGCCCCCACAATGGGAAAGGCACTCCTCTACCTATTTCCCCCCCATATGTGGATCACAATGGAGCTTCGGTGGGAGATCGGCATCTGGACACCAAGCAGCAAGCAGAAGTGTGAATGCACAGAGGCAGAAACTTAAGAGCCTGGGGAACTTTTACAGTGGAAAATTTAGGTGCTGTCAGAGTTTAGAGGCCTACAGGTTTAGGTGGCAGCTAAGCGAGAGTTTTGGTGCCTAAAACTGGGACTCAGGTACCTACGTCTGGGTTTAGGAATCTAAGTACCTTTGAGGATCTGGGCCTTCATTATTTAGCTATGTAGATGAGCATCCCCAACTTTGTCACTGTAACCAGTAAATCAAATCCTCACGTAATTCTGGATAGTGGGAGATCCCACAGCACTCTTTCCTATTTGATGAGATGGCTATAAGCCTGTCCACTGGATACACTCTCCCACCAAGCATAAAATATTCCAGAAGTCATACCTGGCTACCACGCTCAGAGAAGCTGCAGGTAGGTTTACCATGACTGTAACTTATGTGCTGAAACCACTGTCCAGGTAGAGATACACGATCAAATGGGGCTGCTACTGTTAGAAGGAGCACTGTGTGTGTACATATGTCACAGCTGCAAGTTACAAAAATGCAGATGAACTGTTGTCAGGTCACAGAAGAATTCTCTAGTGTGACAAGAGTAAGCTCTCCCAGTTTGTTTTAACTTCCTTGTTTATAGCAGCAGCAATTTCTTCTGAGATGTCCCTTCAAGTGAATGGAAAGACAAAATTTCCAGGAACAAAGTGAAGAAATGTATTTGTTAAATGTATCAGATTTCCTCACATTAAGCAATTAATAGTGTTGACACTCAAGTGATCCTAGTTCGGTTTCCAACTTAACACTCAGTAATAACAACTGGAGTACAGTTCATATTATTTATGGTCCTATTACTTCATCCTGTCTGCAAAAGCAACATAAGCATCATGGTTTATACTGTGAATATTTTTTTTTCATTATTTGTATTGTGGTAGTGTGTGTGGGCCCTGAATGGGACCCACTGAACTACACATTAGACAAAAGCAAAACTGCCCCGCCCTGAAGAGCTTACAATCGAAGTATGAAATGAGAAATGACAGATGGCTACAAAGTACAGGGAAAGCATAAGGTACTGAGGGGATTATGAACAGCATGATAAGCAGACACAGCACACTGAGATTATCTTTTATGAGAACAAGGGCAGTGTTGCCAACAATCTCTATTTTAGTGCAATCTATCTGTATGTTTGTTTGTTCTTAATGTCCCCGCTCCTGGAGCCAGGTAATTATATGAGAATCTTGGGCCTCATTTTTTTTTTTTTTTTTAATGAAAGTTTCTGGTCCTCATGGCTAAGGAGAAAAGTTTGAAAACATGAACCATAATGGTTCAAAAACAAACAAAAAAACCTGAAGGCAAATAAATCCTTATTATTAGGCTTAAAAATTGCAAAATTTTGGGGCCTGACTCATGATTTCTTGAAACAAAGTGGGTGAGATTGTATCTCTTATTAGACCAACAGATTTCTTAACAGTTGAGGCTGGCAATATTGCAAGGATTAGAAACACTTTTTTCAACACAAATTACAGAAGTTAAGGAATATTTTATAAGTAAATGCTAAAATTATAGATCATGACATGAATCCTGATTGCACATATGAAAATGGGGGCAATTTGGCCTAATTCTTCTCTTAGCCACACCAATGTAAATCTGGACTAATTGCACTGGAATCGATGGAGTTATACTGCTGTATAACCGGAGTAAAACCTTATCTACAAGAGTGGAATGGGAAAAAAGTTTCTCAGTAGTGCATCCAGAATTAGGAACAATGAGACCCCTAATGCATGGTAGTCTTTCAATGGCTGGTATTTTTAACACTAGATCTGTTCTAAGCAGGGTTAGAATCAAAGAATCAGGAATATCAGAGTTGGAAGGGACCTCTGGAGGCCATCTAGTCCAACCCCCTGCCCAGAGCAGGACCAATCCCAACTAAATCATCCCAGCCAGGGCCTTGTCAAGCCTGACCTTAAAAACTTCTAAGGAAGGGGATTCCACCACCTCCCTAGGTAATGCATTCCAGTGTTTCACCACCCTCCTAGTGAAAAAGTTTTTCCTAATATCCAACCTAAATCTCCCCCACTACGACTTGAGACCATTACTCTTTGTTCTGTCATCTGCTATCACTGAGAATAGTCTAGATCCATCCTCTTTGGATCCACCTTTCAGGTAGTTAAAAGCAGCTATCAAATCCCCCCTCATTCTTCTCTTCCGTAGACTAAACAATCCCAGTTCCCTCAGCCTCTCTTCATAAGTCATGTGTTCCAGACCCCTAATCATTTTTGTTGCCCTTCGCTGGATTCTCTCCAATTTCTCCACATCCTTATTGTAGTGTGGGGCCCAAAACTGGACACAGTACTCCAGATGAGGCCTCACCAGTGTCAAATAGAGGGGAATGATCACGTCCCTCGATCTGCTGGCAATGCCCCTACTTATACACCCCAAAATGCCATTGGCCTTCTTGGCAACAAGGGCACACTGTTGACTCATATCCAGCTTCTCGTCCACTGTCACCCCTAGGTCCTTCTCTGCAGAACTGCTGCCTAGCCAAACAGTGGAAGAAGTGGTTTCTGAAGATTGGGCATTTAGAAAACTTTTTACTTTCTTGGTGTGAGGTTTGATTTGGTCTTTGCACCCTCACACCAAGAAGTGTCTATCCTTGAATTAAAAGAAAACTGAAGTGATTGTTAATGAATATTCATCTTAACATTTATCTTAAGATCTTAGTTGAATTTTTTTAAATGTATAAATAATTGTAACTGTTTTGACATTTCTGCACATGTGAAACAATGAAACTATGCACTATAATCTCTCACTGAGAATTTCAGTTTCATTGTTTCTTCCCAATGAATTCACTCTGATGTAGGCCTCAACCAAGCAAAACATTAAAGCTTGTGTTTAACTTTAAGCATGTGAGTAATCCAAGTGATGCCAATGGGACTATTCATATTCTTAAAATTAAGCATATGCTTATGTGCTTTGCTGGATTAGGGCCATAGTTAATGAGGTAAATTGTTGGTCATTGTAGAGACCTCTCAAAATCGGCATATAATTCATGAGAAAATAAGCACTTTCACCAGAGGAATGCATGCTAGAGTCTGGAGACTTTTATGCCTATCCAGGGTATGTTCTATTATTTTCTGGAAAAATTTTAGAAAATAGATTCACAAAAAGAAAAGGAGAACTTGTGGCACCTTAGAGACTAACCAATTCTCAAATAAATTGGTTAGTCTCTAAGGTGCCACAAGTTCTCCTTTTCTTTTTGCGAATACAGACTAACACGGCTGTTACTCTGAAACCAGAAAATAGATTGGTTGGGATATGGATCCAAGATACAAAACCTTAGTGTATAAAGCCCTAAATTATGTGGGTCCTGAAAGACTGCCCCTCTCCTCAGGGGTACCACAGTAATCAAGAATACCAGAGGTGCTTCCGGAGTATTTTCAATAAGGGGCCCGCAGCTTTGGAACTTCCCCGCTTCCCTCTTTACAGACTAAAACAGCTGACCTTCAATATTCTCTTTAAGGCCTGTTTTCCTAATTGTTGGAGAGTTGGAGAGATCATGGTTGCTTAAGAGGATGGGATTTGCTAATAATAATACCTAACTTTCACACAGGACTTTTTTACCAGTAGATTTCACAGTGCTTTACAAAGGAGGTCAGTATCATTATTCACATTTTACAAATGGAGAAATTGAGGCACAGAGGTGGAAAGTGACTTACCCAAGAGTAAGAAGACTCCAAAATGTTGTGGTGTTTTACTTTGTCATATTTATTAATACACTATAGCTCAATTTGGAGCTCAGAAGTCATAATACTTGACAGCTATTTGGTGTTCAAATGAGTTGATTTTGGTTCAAAAACCAGTCCACCACGATCTACATAATGAAAAGTAGTGCTTTAATTTTCATCCTTGCTGGCAATATCAGACAGGCCAAGGACTGAATGGACCTGGAGCCAGAAGTGCTTTTTTCCTTACAAGTGGTCTCTTAAGGAACACGATGAGGCATGTTGGTATCAGAGTATGGGGAAGCTTATATTGAGGCTCCCTATGCTGTACTTGTTCTATGGCTATGTAAAGAACAGCTAGGGTAGAGGACCTAGTATTGTTGTTCACCCAAATTCCCTTGGATTTTTTTTCAGTTGGTCTTATTGGAAGGCTTTGATTTTTATTTTGCTTGTTTTACTGTCACTTTTCAGAGTTTTGTGTGTTTAACTTATACAATGGAATTGTCAAGTACAACCGTTGGGGGAGTAGAATGTACAGAATTTGTACTAAACATTTATTTTTCTGAATAGCAGACAGACTTGGCTAGGAGTGGTTAATATTGGTTGTGGAGTTAAGGTAACTATAGCAGTGGGACATGAGGCCAGAGGATGGTGGTGGCAACCTATTGCTGCATACCACTTAGGTTTAGGGAGTACTTCAGGTTATTTTTAAATACACTAGCAGTCAGCCAGTGACCCCCTGAGTGAATGTAAGAATTTTAATGAAAATAGTCATTATTATTATTGTGCCTTGTGTGTTACTATTTGAAATGCAAGTAAGTACATCACAGGTTATATTTCAGGACTCTTCCTGCTATATTTACAAAAAGTGCAGAATTCCAACTGAAGTCAATGGGAGAAAGGCAGCTACAAGCAATATGCTGCTTGGAAAATGTAGGGGCCATAGTAAAATACCTCATGGGATCTACTATGACAGTATTGACAAGTGAGTTGAATTTGGAACAAGGATTTCATTTGTCTGGACTTTGGGAAAGGCTTTATAGCTCCAATTGAGCAAACTATCCCTGATCAGCAAAGGCCCTAAGCACATGCTTATCTTTAGGCTTCATTGTGCATTAAAGTTAAGAAAGTTCTTAAATCTTCACCTCTATAAGGCTGGACTTAATTCAGCAAAGCACCTAGTCATATGCTTGAGGACTTAAAGAAATGTAATAATTATGTAGGGACGTTGTACAAATCTGAATGTCTGACAAAAGGAGAAAAACACGTATCTTAAAAATACTATTACTTTTTTACTAAATTTTTAAAAAGCCAATCTTATAGAGGGATTGGAAAGTAGTAAAGCTAGCAACTTTTCTTAGTTTCTGGAGTCTCAAACTTTCTCTCATTAGTTTCCACCTTCTATTTTAGTAGATTATTACAAAAAATATTTTCACAAAATGGGGTATACAATAGTATCTAATTTACTAAATAAACTAATAAACTAGTGAATGCTATTAAAACTTATTTTCTTTTTAATTGTCTACTTTTTAATGTAATATAGTTCTCACTTAGATTAAAAAATTCCTTGAATTTGTCATTCCAGTATGTAGTGACCCAACTGTATTTTACAAAGTGTAAATCTTTCAGAGTTTTGGGTAAGGCAGGGCTGCAAACAAAACACACACACACATATATATGACACACACAGAGAGTCTTTGGAATTCAAATGAGCTGAATGTAATTTGTTGATACATGTTATCAATGATGTACTGTTTTGGTTTATTGAATAAAAAAATTTATTTAATAAAGCCGTCTTTCTCCGCTTTAAAACCGTTACTTAAAAGTACCTCAATTACTTTGGCATGGCTAAGACATTTTCTTTAAGTTTAAATAATTTTCCAAAATATTTATGATCAGTATAATTGGATACTTTGCAGCTGTTACTTGAACAAACTAATTGTACAGTGTCTCCAAAAATATATATTATTTTGGTATGCCAAACTATGATATGTAAGCCTACAATAACGTTCTACTGTAACAGCTCATCATGAATCTAAATGCTGAAGCAGGCTGTTTTTTCAATAGATTTCCCTTTTCTAAGGGTTGGATCCAAATCTGGCAAGGCTGCTAGATCTCAGGAACCACTAAAAGCATAAAAGTACCTCTTAATCATGTCCTTATCTCAAATGTCCTGTTTGTTCTTTACCCTTAAATAGATGAGCTGTTGGAAACTGAAAGCTGGCAGTATCATAGGAGACAGGAAAGGAGCACCCTCAGAAACTAGTGGTTTTGAACCCACAGTGGTAACAATATAGCTGTTGACCAGGTACTGCTAAATTGTAATAGAACAACATCAAGGTACAGTAGTTTTTCACAAATGTGGGGAAAAAATCCAGACCATCACTGTTCATAATAAACCCTTACTAGTTTGAAGTTCAAATCCATTTCTTTACAAAATTATTTTCCTTTATTGAAGGTTTACACTGGTTTGTTATTTTAGGACTGCTCATGAGTTCTGAAATACTGGTATTGGTATTTTTAATATAAAAACAAAGCATTAAAGCATTTATTTTCAAAAAACAAAACCAAGAATTACAATGGACTCTTAAAACAAGAAAACCCCCCAGCAAGTTACAATTTTGCCCTACTAACCTCAACCTGGTCCTTTATAGCTTAACAAACATAAAAAGCTAGCCTATTCCTACACGAGAAATATCCGAACATTTTCTTTTTAACTCCTGTTACATATAGTCTACTCCCTAAAAAAAAAAAAAACAAAGAGCCAAATTCTGAGATCCTGACTCAGGCAAAACTCTCATTAAAATCAATGGGAGTTGTGCTTGAGTAGGGAGTGTAGAATTTAGCCCTAAGTTAAGAGAATATTAAGGCTGACCAGTTAAACATTTGGAAGTCAGGCAATGACAAAATCCAAGATCTGTGCCACCAAAGGCAATTTCCTATAGCATGGGACAAAACTGGTAGCAAGGAGAACAAATATTCTTCAGTGGATGAATCTGGATGAATGAGGTTATATTCCTTACTTGTCAACATTTAATTAATGCTTGATTTCCAAGGTAACTTCTTTAGTAGCAGTTGTGGAAGTTAACTCAAATTGGTAGGCTCTTAAACAGTTGGGTCACTGCTCCTCTGCCAGCGACTGCCAGGTAAACTGCCACTAGGCTGAAGACTTGTGGACCTTCCAGCTAGGAAGGCATTATCTGAAATCCAAAATGAAAGTAATAAGACCCCGAAGCTCCAACAAGCTCTGTGCAGGCAATACCATGTGCCTGTGGAGTTCCTGGCAAGATTGAAGCCTGAGGCCTTGTCTATATTACCGAGGTAAGTCAACCTAAGTTACGCTTCTCCAGTTACGTGAATAACGTAATTGAAGTCAACATAGCTTAAGTTGACTTATTGCAGTGTCCACACTGTGCTGTGTTTATTTACCTTATTCATCTCAGGGAGCTGGAGTACCGGAGTCAATGAGAGAGTGCTCCACCATAGACTTGGCGAGTCTTCACTAGACCCACTAAATCAACACCCGCTCCATCAATCACAGCAGTACCAATCTACCAGTAATTGTAGACATGGCCTAAGTATGCATAGAATCATAGAATACCAGGGTTGGAAGGGACCTCAGGAGGTCATCTAGTCCAACCCCCTGCTCAAAGCAGGACCAATCCCCAATTTTTGCCCCAGATCCCTAAATGGCCCCCTCAAGGATTAGAACTCACAACCCTGGGATTAGCAGGCCAATGCATGCAGTGTGCTTCATCCCATCCAGATTTAAACATGCCCCCAGGTTTCTTGTTGACCAATATGTACATCAAACATAGACTTGGCAGAATTAAATGTACATTTTATAATTTCAACAGATAATATAGATGTTTGATTTTTAAGCATTTTTTAAAAATTTTATTTAAATTTTCACAGTTGCAGGAAACTAAGGGGGGGGGTCAGAATATTATCTAATGACACTGAGATTCAAAAAGTTAAAGCTTTGTAACTGTTAAAATACAAATTACCAAAATAAACAAAGTAAGTATCCTTAAGTCAAACTTAAGCAGTACTTTTCTTACCTTGCTTATCTGTAAACTTCAATTATTATCAATGGAAATATTTTTGTGTGTGCATGGACATTGACATTTACCAACGTTTACAGATTAAAAATCGAATCCTTCCAAGCCTAAACAAACACATGGCATATCTACATGAAAAACTTAGTTGCCCTATATTAGGTCGACTTACAGCCACCACAGTAATTACTGCAGTGCTTTATGTACACACATCCCTCCTTCGGTCAGTGGTGAGCGTCCTCACCAGGAACACTTCCACCAACCTAAAGGGGGCAGTGTGGGGAGCTGAGAGCCCAGGTTCTCAGCTCCACTCAAAGCTCCCTGATGGGAACGGGCTCTCCCCCCACCAACCCCCGGCTCTCGCCTCCAGCTCTTGACTCCCTGCTGGGAGAGGGGCAGCTGGGCTCCCAGAGGGGTGTTGGGACCCCAGGAGTAGCCCAGCTCCAAGTGGGGAGCCTGGGCAGCAGCCAGGATGGAAGTGGAGAAATGGGAGCATGCCTGAGCGACGGGTATAATAGGCCAAGGGAGGTAAGCTTCTCCTAACCCAGGGCCTGGCCCTGCTCACACCCTGCCCTCACCCCCAAGCCAAGGGGAGGTAGGTGCCAGCCAGTGACCCATCACTGGTGCTGGCTGGCGGCCCGGGGCAGTTTGGCTGGGGCTCCTCTGGTTGCAGGGAAAGCCGGGGGCTCAGGGCTCCAGCAGACAAGGGAAGGGCACTAGGGGCAGGGCCTTAGGCAGAAGGGGTGGGGCCATATGGCTAGCCAATGGGAGCATGGGGGGCAGCCCAGCTATGCTTGGGGAGTCTGGGCAGTGGGAAGCAGCCCAGCTGAGACCAGGGTGGAATTTCTTATCAATTTTCATGCTGGAGCCATGAAATTGGCAAAAAAGGCAGCTAACAGCTGATGTAAGTAACACAGTGCCTACACGTACACTGTGTTGCCCTAACTACACCCTGGAGGTGGAGTTATTATGTTGGTGTAGTAGGGCACTTAGGGCATGTCTACACTATGAAATTAGGTCAATTTTATAGAAGTCGATCTTTAGTAAGTGATTTTATACAGTCGAACATGCATGTCCCCACTAAGCGCATTAGGTGAGTGGAGTGCATCCTCAATACCCTGGCTAGCATCAACTCATGGAGTGGTGCACTGTGGGTAGCTATCCCACAGTCCTCGCTGCCCATTGGAATTCTGGGTTAAGCTCCTAATGCTTGATGGGGCAAAAACATTGTCGCGGGTGGTTTTGGGTACATGTCGTCAGTCTCACCTCCCTCCCTCTCTCCTTGAAAGCAACATCAAACAATCATTTTATGCCTTTTTTCTGGGTTATCCATGCAGACGCCATAGCACGGCAAGCATGGAGCCCGCTCAGCTGTGCACTGCTTTTGTGAGCATTGTAAACACCTCGTGTATTATCCTGCAGTATGTGCAGAGCCTGGCTAGGAGCTGCCAGCACAAGGAAGATTGTAAGGAGGACATGAACACAGATGTTCCTTAAAGCATGGGATGTGGCAATTGGGATACCATGGAGGCACTGGGGCATGTTGATAGAGTGGAATGCGGATTCTGGGCCCAGCAAACAAGCACAGACTGGTGGGACCGCATAGTGTTGCAGGTATGGGATGATTCCCAGTGGGTGCAAAACTTTTGCATGCGTATGGCCACTTTCATGGAACTTTGAGTTGCTTTCCCCAGCCCTGAAGTGCAGGAATACCAAGATGAGACCTGCCCTGACAGTTGAGAAGTGAGTGGTGATAGCCCTGTGGAAGCGTGCAATGCGTAACTGCTAATGGTTAGTCGGGAATCAATTCGGAGTGGGAAATCTAGCGTGGGGGCTGCTGTGATCCAAATAGCCAGGGCAATCAATACCCTTCTGCTAAGAAGGGTAGTAACTCTGGGAGATGTGCAGGTCATAGTGGATGGCTTTTCTGCAATAGGGTTTTCTAACTGTGCTGAGGCGATAGATGGAATGCATATCCCTATCTTGGCACCAGACCACTTTGCCAAACAGTACATAAACCGCAAGGAGTACTTCTCAATGATGTTGCAAGCACTGGTGGATCACAAGGGCCATTTCACTGACATCAACGTGGGATGGTCAGGACAGGTGCATGATGCTTGCATCTTTCGGAACTCCAGGCTGTTCGGAAAGCTGCAAGAAGGGACTTTCTTCCCAGACCAGAAGATTACCGTTGGGGATGTTGAAATGCCAATAGTTATCCTTGGGGACCCAGACTACCCCTTGCTGCCATGGCTCATGAAGCGGTACACAGGAAGTACACAGACTTTGACTCCCTCAGGGAACTGATGGGCAAGATCCCCTGGGAGAATAACATGATGGGGAAAGGAGTCCAGGACAGCTGGCTGTATTTTAAAGAATCCTTATTGAGGTTACAGGGACAAACCATCCCGATGTGTAGAAAGAATAGTAAATATGGCAGGCGACCAGCTTGGCTTAACAGTGAAATCCTTGCTGATCTTAAACACAAAAAAGAAGCTTACAAGAAATGGAAGATTGGACAAATGACCAGGGATGAGTATAAAAATATTGCTCGGGCTTGCAGGAGTGAAATCAGAAAGGCCAAATCACACCTGGAGTTGCAGCTATCAAGAGATGTTAAGAGTAACAAGAAGGGTTTCTTCAGGTATGTTAGCAACAAGAAGAAAGTCAAGGAAAGTGTGGGCCCCTTACTGAATGAGGGAGGCAACCTAGTGACAGAGGATGTGGAAAAAGCTAATGTACTCAATGCTTTTTTTGCCTCTGTCTTAACAAATAAAGTCAGCTCCCAGACTACTGCACTGGGCAGCACAGCATGCGGAGAAGGTGACCAGCCCTCTGTGGAGAAAGAAGTGGTTCAGGACTATTTAGAAAAGCTGGACGAGCACAAGTCCATGGGGCCGGATGCGTTGCATCCGAGAGTGCTAAAGGAGTTGGTGGATGTGATTGCAGAGCCATTGGCCTTTATCTTTGAAAACTCATGGCAATCGGGGGAGGTCCCAGATGACTGGAAAAAGGCTAATGTAGTGCCCATCTTTAAAAAAGGGAAGAAGGAGGATCCTGGGAACTACAGGCCAGTCAGCCTCACCTCAGTCCCTGGAAAAATCATGGAGCAGGTCCTCAAGGAATCAATTCTGAAGCACTTAGAGGAGAGGAAAGTGATCCGGAACAGTCAGCATGGATTCACCAAGGGCAAGTCATGCCTGACTAATCTAATTGCCTTCTATGATGAGATAACTGGCTCTGTGGATGAAGGGAAAGCAGTGGATGTGTTGTTCCTTGACTTTAGCAAAGCTTTTGACACAGTCTCCCACAGTATTCTTGCCAGCAAGTTAAAGAAGTATGGGCTGGATGAATGGACTAGAAGGTGGATAGAAATCTGGCTAGATTGTCGGGCTCAATGGGTAGTGATCAATGGCTCCATGTCTAGTTGGCAGCTGGTATCAAGTGGAGTGCCCCAGGGGTTGGTCCTGGGGCCGGTTTTGTTCAATATCTTCGTAAATGATCTGGAGGATGGTGTGGATTACACCCTCAGCAAGTTTGCAGATGACACTAAACTGGGAGGAGTGGTAGATACATTGGAGGGTAGGGATAGGATACAGAGGGCCCTAGACAAATTAGAGGATTGGGCCAAAAGAAATCTGATGAGGTTCAACAAGGACAAGTGCAGAGTCCTGCACTTAGGACGGAAGAATCCAATGCACAGTTACAGACTAGGGACCGAATGGCTCGGCAGCAGTTCTGCAGAAAAGGACCTAGGGGTTACAGTGGACGAGAAGTTGGATATGAGTCAACAGTGTGCTCTTGTTGCCAAGAAGGCCAATGGCATTTTGGGATGTATAAGTAGGGGCATTGCCAGCAGATCGAGGGACGTGATCGTTCCCCTCTATTCGACATTGGTGAGGCCTCATCTGGAGTGCTGTGTCCAGTTTTGGGCCCCACACTACAACAAGGATGTGGAAAAATTGGAAAGAGTTCAGCGGAGGGCAACAAAAATGATTAGGGGACTGGAACACATGACTTATGAGGAGAGGCTGAGGGAACTGGGGATGTTTAGTCTACGGAAGAGAAGAATGAGGGGGGATTTGATAGCTGCTTTCAACTACCTGAAAGGGGGTTCCAAAGTGGATGGCTCTAGACTGTTCTCAGTGGTAGCAGATGACAGAGACAGTAATGGTCTCAAGTTGCAGTGAGGGAGATTTAGGTTGATATTAGGAAAAACTTTTTCACGACGAGGGTGGTGAAACACTGGAATGCGTTACCTAGGGAGGTGGTGGAATCCCCTTCCCTAGAAGTTTTTAAGGTCAGGCTTGACAAAGCCCTGGCTGGGATGATTTAGTCGGGGATCGGTCCTGCTTTGAGCAGGTGGTTGGACTAGATGACCTCCTGAGGTCCCTTCCAACCCTGATATTCTATGATTCTATGAAGTCTGGACAGCATTAAGGAGCAGTTCAACTGTAGGCTGAGCAAGTGCAGAATGGTGGTAGAATGTGCCTTTCGACATTTAAAGGGGTGCTGGCGCAGTTTGCTGAGTAGATTAGACCTCAGCGAAAGCAATATTCCTGTTGTTATTGCTGCTTGCTGTGTGCTCCATAATATCTGTGAGAGTAGGTGGAAGATGTTTATGGTGGGGTGGGAGGTTGAGGCAAATTGCCTGGCAGCTAATTTTGAACAGCCAGACACCAGGGCAATTAGAAGAGCACACGGAGGTGCGCTGCACATCAGAGAGGCTTTGAAAAACAGTTTCATGACTGACCAGGCTATGGTGTGACAGTTGTGTGTGTTTGTCCTTGTTGCAAACCCACCCCCTTTGGTGAATGTACTTCCCTGTAATCCAATCCTCCTCCCCCACTTCGACCAAAGCTGGCACAGGAAATAAAGTCCCTATTGTTCTGAATCCATTCATTCTTTATTTATTAAAAAAAAAACTTGAGATCACTGACAACGCTGACTAGTAAAAGGTAGCCCTGGTGTACAAAGGGTTTGATAATGGGGTGAGGTGGGGGAGGAGGGAAGGACAAGGCCACAAATCAAAGCTGTTTGAATGACAGCCTTCTATTGCTTGGGCCATCCCCTGGAGTTGAATGGCAGGGTGCCCGGAGCCTCCTCCCCCAGAGTTCTTGGGCATCTGGGTGAGGAGTATATGGAACTTGGTGAGGAGGGCAGGCGTTTACACAATGGCTGCAGTAGGGGTCTGTGCTCTAGTTGCCTTTCCTGAAGCTCCACCAGACGCCCATCGTGTCCGTTTGCTCCCCCATTAGCCTCAGCATCTCCTCCTGTGTGTTCTGATCATGCTCACTGTATGCCTTCCTGGCCTCTGCCACCGAATGGTTCCATGCATTCAACTGTGCCCTATCAGTACAGGAAGACTGCATGAGCTCGGAAAACATGGCATCGCAAGTGTGGGTTTTTTCGCCTTCTAATCTGTGATAAGGGAGGGATAGCTCAGTGGTTTGAGCATTGGCCTGCTAAACCCTGCTAAACCTGCTACACCCAGATTGTGAGTTCAATCCTTGAGGAGGCCATTTAGGGATCTGGGGCAAAAATTGGGGCTTGGTCTGCTTTGAGCAGGGGGTTGGACTAGATGACCTCCTGAGGTTCCTTTCAACCCTGATATTCTATGATAACCTCAGGGACGGAGTTGATGCAGGAAACAGAAACATTTGCAACTGCAGGAGGGAAAAAAGGGGGAGTAGATTTTAAGAAGATACATTTCTGAGAACAAAAGGGAGACTCTTTCATAGTAGTCAGCACATGTTAGGTACAAGGTCACATTTTGCCTTTTATATTGAGCACCTGCTGGTATGGTGACACATCACACGTTGCTGGGCAACAGAATTTGGTTTCCAGGCAGCCATGGTAAGCCAAAGCGTACGTGGGGTTGGCTTCTTTCACGTTCATAACATGTGGGAATGGTTTCAAACTGCATCGCCCCCTTTTCCCATAGCAACCAATGCTGGTTGGGTTTGCCTTTAAATAGCTTGGCTAAAAGGGATCATCCTGGAGAATAGCCACTCCCCTCTCCCCACACCCGCATGTGGCTATTCTCCGGGATGATCCCTTTTAGCCAAGCACAAACAGCCCAGCATGACCAGGGTCTAATGTGTCGGGGATCACCAAACAGAGGGGATTACTGGTCCCTAACAAAAATTCCCCTATTTCAACCAGGTGACCATGAATGATATCACTCTCCTGAGGCTGACACAGAAAGATAAAGACTGAATGTTGCATGAATGCAACCAAAATCCAGGACCAATCGCTGTCATGCTTGGTGCTGCAAGATTCCATACCACTTGCTACTGGCTTGCTGTGGTAAAGTGTCCTGCCATGGAGGACAAAGTAAGGCAGCCCTCCCCAGAAACCTTCTGCAAAGGCTTTCAGAGTACCTCCAGGAGAGCTTCATGGAGATGTCCCTGGAGGATTCCCGCTCCAGCCCCAGACACGTTAACAGACTTTTCCAGTAGCTGTACTGGCCATGAATGCATCCCAATTGTTCAGGGCAAATCAAACATTAAAAACACAAATTTATTTTAACCCCCATAGTGTCATTACAAATGCGCACTCACCAGAGGTGCCTTCTCCGCCTTCAGGGTCCGGGAACAATACGCCCTGGCTCAAGGGTGAGGAAAAGGTCCTGGCTGCCGGGGAGAACGGATTCTCTGGTTGCCTGCTGTGCATTCTCCTCCTCCTCCTCAAAATCCTCATCCATGTTGCGTGAGGCTGCCACCTTGTCGGTGTCCATGGAGAGTGGTGGGGTACTGGGAGAGTTCTCCCCTAGAATGGCATGCAGCTGATCATAGAAGCCGCATGTCTGGGGCTCTGACCTGGAGCGACCGTTTGCCTCCTTTGTTTTTTGGTAGGCTTGCCTGAGCTCCTTAATTTTCAAGCAGCACTGCTGTGTGTCCCTTGTGTAGCCCCTGTTCGCCATGATCTGTGCGATTTTGGCATATATATCAGCATTTCTGCTGCTGGCTCGGAGTTCTGCCTGCACAGATTCTTCTCCCCACACAGCAATCAGATCTCGTGTCTCCCGTTCGCTCCATGCTGGAGCTTGTCTGCAATTCTGGGACTGCATGGTCACCTGTTCTGCTGAGCTTGCCATGCTCACCAAACAGGAAATGCAATTCAAAAGTTCCCAGTGCTTTTCCTGTGTACCTCGTTAGTGCACTGGAGTTGAAAGTGCTGTCCAGACCGGTCACATTGGAGCACTCTGGGATAGCTCCCAGAGGCTAATACCATTGAATTGCAGAACACTGCATCTACACTATCCCAAATTCGACCAAGGAAGGTAGATTTTAGCGCTACTCTCCTCGTCGGGGAGGAGTACAGCAGTCGGTTTTAAGAGTCCTTTAGGTCAGGAACAGGGTTGGTTGTGTAGACTCATTCCTTATAAAATCGACCTGCTAATTTAGCGCTGCAAAATTCAACCTAACCTCATAGTGTAGACCAGGCCTTACATGAGCAGGAGCAAGGCTGTAGGGTGCACATTGACATAGTTAAGTTGACATAAGCTGCCTTATGTCAACCTAACTGTGTAGTGTAGACCAGAGTTCTTTGTTGGGTCTCGTAATAAATTTACAAAACAAGGCTCTGCAGTAGATCGGTTTGTGACATTGGAAATAAATATACAAGAAGAGAATTTGAAACTAGATACTGGAAATGAGTGTGAAGTAATCATAGCAACTGTTTGCAGAAAAGACTTAAAATATTTAATCTGATAGTCAAATTAAACCATAAGCTTGTATTTCTTTGCAATTTATATTGAAAGAAACATATTTTTTGCAAAATGTCTATCTTTTTTATTGCACGTGCAACACCTAACTTCTTGTGCTGGACACCTTAGCTTTGTGCTGTAGTTCTCCCTACATGCACTGCAAACAAATCTGGTCTCTGGTGTTTGTTTACCTGTGTATTCTGTCTTTATGCCAATTTTAATTAGATGCACTTCAGGTTTTTATTACTTAAAATTTTCATTTATAACACATAGTTTTAACAAGCTCTGGAAATATCCATTGTTCATTACAAAGTCAAGTTTATTTCTTGCTACTAATCTTTCTTTTAATCTAGTTCAATTATATGCCAAAAGTAATCTGGTTTCCAATTAGTCCATCTGTTAATTTAAAAATGATCTTACTAGGTAGACAAGGTGGGTGAGGTAATATCTTTTATTGGACCACTCTCCTAATACTCAATAATGCCATTTGCTGGCCAGTTTCTTGCGTAGAAAATACACCTTTTCCTATTCTTATTCTTCTATGGGACATGGTATTCTTAAAATTGTAGAATGACTCTGTCTAGCACTTTACATGCTCTCCTTAGAAGAATGTATTGTAGACCTCCAGTGCCTCTAGGGTTAGCAATGTAGAAGACTTCATCCTTTGATTTCTCTGCAATACAAATTGCTTTCAGGAAAATTTTCAAGTCCTACAACTTCCATTTCTCTCCCAGGTTCCCTTCTAGATTGAAAAAAGAAAAGGAGTACTTGTGGCACCTTAGAGACTAACCAATTTATTTGAGCATGAGCTTTCGTGAGCTACAGCTCACTTCATCAGATGTTTACCGTGGAAACTGCAGCAGACTTTATATACACACAGAAATCATGAAACAATACCTCCTCCCACCCCACTGTCCTGCTGGTAATAGCTTATCTAAAGTGATCAACAGGTGGGACATTTCCAGCACAAATCCAGGTTTTCTCACCCTCCACCCCCCCACACAAATTCACTCTCCTGCTGGTGCTAGCCCATCCAAAGTGACAACTCTTTACATAATCAAGTCGGGCTATTTCCTGCATAGATCAAGGTTTTCTCACATCCCCCCCACCCCCATACACACACAAACTCACTCTCCTGCTGGTAATAGCTCATCTAAACTGACCATTCTCCAGGTTTAAATCCAAGTTAAACCAGAACATCTGGGGGGGGGGGGGGGTAGGAAAAAACAAGAGGAAACAGGCTACCTTGCATAATGACTTAGCCACTCCCAGTCTCTATTTAAGCCTAAATTAATAGTATCCAATTTGCAAATGAATTCCAATTCAGCAGTTTCTCGCTGGAGTCTGGATTTGAAGTTTTTTTGTTTTAAGATAGCGACCTTCATGTCTGTGATTACGTGACCAGAGAGATTGAAGTGTTCTCCGACTGGTTTATGAATGTTATAATTCTTGACATCTGATTTGTGTCCATTTATTCTTTTACGTAGAGACTGTCCAGTTTGACCAATGTACATGGCAGAGGGGCATTGCTGGCACATGATGGCATAGATCACATTGGTGGATGTGCAGGTGAACGAGCCTCTGATAGTGTGGCTGATGTTATTAGGCCCTGTGATGGTGTCCCCTGAATAGATATGTGGGCACAATTGGCAACGGGCTTTGTTGCAAGGATAAGTTCCTGGGTTAGTGGTTCTGTTGTGTGGTATGTGGTTGTTGGTGAGTATTTGCTTCAGGTTGCGGGGCTGTCTGTAGGCAAGGACTGGCCTGTCTCCCAAGACTTGTGAGAGTGTTGGGTCATCCTTTAGGATAGGTTGTAGATCCTTAATAATGCGTTGGAGGGGTTTTAGTTGGGGGCTGAAAGTGACGGCTAGTGGCGTTCTGTTATTTTCTTTGTTAGGCCTGTCCTGTAGTAGGTAACTTCTAGATTGAGTGATTCAGTGTGTGTGTGTGTGTGTGTGTGTGTAAAATAAGTGATTTCCTGGTTTTTATTGCACACTGTGCTAAGGTGTATGAATTGCTGCCTAACCTGCCTTTTATTTAATAAAAACTTTGCAATTCTCCAGTGAGTAATGCTCTAATATAATGCTCATTGACATCAATTAAGTCTCTTTTTTTTCTTTAATGGGAATTTGATCAGGCCTTCCAATCTGTCTCTTAGGACCTACTGGTGACTTGGCAAGGGTGACCTCTCCAACCTAATTAAGTCCTGCCACTGAAAGTAAGGGGTCTGCCATGTGAGTACAGGGATTCACCTGCACACAGTCCATTACTAGCTTGGCACCAGCTGCCTTCTGAAGTTACGGGTTTCAGAGTAACAGCCGTGTTAGTCTGTATTCACAAAAAGAAAAGGAGGACTTTTGACACCTTAGAGACTAACCAATTTATTTGAGCATGAGCTTTTGTGAGCTACAGCTCACTTCATCGGATGCATACCATGGAAACTGCAGCAGACATTATATACACACAGAGATCATGATCTCAATACCTCCTCCCACCCCACTGTCCTGCTGGTAATAGCTTATCTAAAGTGATCATCAAGTTGGGCCATTTCCAGCACAAATCCGGGTTTTCTCACCCTCCACCCCCCCACACACAAACTCACTCTCCTGCTGGTAATAGCCCATCCAAAATGACAACTCTCTTCACAATGTGCATGATAATCAAGGTGGGCCATTTCCAGCACAAATCCAGGTTTTCTCACCCTCCCACCCCCATACACACACAAACTCACTCTCCTGCTGGTAATAGCTCATCCAAAGTGACCACTCTCCCTACAATGTGCATGGTAATCAAGGTGGGTCATGTCCAGCACAAATCCAGGCTTTCTTACCCCCCCCCTTTTTTTTTTCCTGGGGACACACACACACACACACACACAAACTCACTCTCCTGCTGGCAATAGCTCATCCAAACTGACCATTCTCCAAGTTTAAATCCAAGTTTAACTAGAACGTCGGGGGGGAGGGGGTAGGAAAAAACAAGGGGAAATAGGCTACCTTGCATAATGACTTAGCCACTCCCAGTCTCTATTTAAGCCTAAATTAATAGTATCCAATTTGCAAATGAATTCCAATTCAGCAGTTTCTCGCTGGAGTCTGGATTTGAAGTTTTTTTGTTTTAAGATAGCGACCTTCATGTCTGTGATTGCGTGACCAGAGAGATTGAAGTGTTCTCCGACTGGTTTATGAATGTTATAATTCTTGACATCTGATTTGTGTCCATTTATTCTTTTACGTAGAGACTGTCCAGTTTGACCAATGTACATGGCAGAGGGGCATTGCTGGCACATGATGGCATAGATCACATTGGTGGATGTGCAGGTGAACGAGCCTCTGATAGTGTGGCTGATGTTATTAGGCCCTGTGATGGTGTCCCCTGAATAGATATGTGGGCACAGTTGGCAACGGGCTTTGTTGCAAGGATAAGTTCCTGGGTTAGTGGTTCTGTTGTGTGGTATGTGGTTGTTGGTGAGTATTTGCTTCAGGTTGCGGGGCTGTCTGTAGGCAAGGACTGGCCTGTCTCCCAAGATTTGTGAGAGTGTTGGGTCATCCTATAGGATAGGTTGTAGATCCTTAATAATGCGTTGGAGGGGTTTTAGTTGGGGGGCTGAAGGTGACGGCTAGTGGCGTTCTGTTATTTTCTTTGTTAGACCTGTCCTGTAGTAGGTGACTTCTGGGAACTCTTCTGGCTCTATCAATCTGTTTCTTCACTTCCGCAGGTGGGTATTGTAGTTGTAAGAAAGCTTGACAGAGATCTTGTAGGTGTTTGTCTCTGTCTGAGGGGTTGGAGCAAATGTGGTTGTATTGCAGAGCTTGGCTGTAGACGATGGATCGTGTGGTGTGGTCAGGGTGAAAGCTGGAGGCATGTAGGTAGGAATAGCGGTCAGTAGGTTTCCGGTATAGGGTGGTGTTTATGTGACCATTGTTTATTAGCATTGTAGTGTCCAGGAAGTGGATCTCTTGTGTGGACTGGACCAGGCTGAGGTTGATGGTGGGATGGAAGTTGTTGAAATCATGGTGGAATTCCTCAAGGGCTTCTTTTCCATGGGTCCAGATGATGAAGATGTCATCAATATAGTGCAAATAGAGTAGGAGCTTTAGGGGACGAGAGCTGAGGAAGCGTTGTTCTAAATCAGCCATAAAAATGTTGGCATACTGTGGGGCCATGCGGGTACCCATAGCAGTGCCGCTGATCTGAAGGTATACATTGTCCCCAAATGTAAAATAGTTATGGGTAAGGACAAAGTCACAAAGTTCAGCCACCAGGTTAGCCATGACATTATCAGGGATAGTGTTCTTGACAGCTTGTAGTCCATCTTTGTGTGGAATGTTGGTGTAGAGGGCTTCTACATCCATAGTGGCCAGGATGGTGTTATTAGGAAGATCACCGATGGATCATTGTGAAGAGAGTTGTCACTTTGGATGGGCTATTACCAGCAGGAGAGTGAGTTTGTGTGTGGGGGGGTGGAGGGTGAGAAAACCTAGATTTGTGCTGGAAATGGACCAACTTGATGATCACTTTAGATAAGCTATTACCAGCAGGACAGTGGGGTGGGAGGAGGTATTGTTTCATGATCTCTGTGTGTATATAATGTCTGCTGCAGTTTCCACGGTATGCATCCGATGAAGTGAGCTGTAGCTCACAAAAGCTCATGCTCAAATAAATTGGTTAGTCTCTAAGGTGCCACAAGTACTCCTTTTCTTCTGAAGTTAATTATGGTGAAGGGTTAGTAAGTTCTTGAGGGGTGTGTAAGTTACTATAACTGAGCCTACCTGTCAACTTCTTAAGAAGAAGAAGAAAATTAGCAAGCTGTAGCATCCAGAGTTTGGGTTATTGCCTGTTATCTGTCCAAAACCAAAAGAAATTGATTTATTTTATAGCTAGTAACAGACAAACCATGAATAAAACACACTGAAAATGTTTTATGAAGCAATCTTCCCATAAAATAACTTCATATGTGTCTCTCCCTTGTCTTTCCTTTTTTATTCTCCATTTTTCTTTGTAGATGCTGATGCATCTTTTTTTGTCTCCTCCTGTTATCTGTATCTTTTTCCTTGAGGGTAATTTTAACATTTTGTTTCCTCCACATTTTTTTAGTTTGACCTATTTACCTTCAGTGCAGTGTTTTCCCCAGGAATTGAAATTAAGGGGGATGTTCAAATTTACGGGGGGGGGGGGGAGTGTCAGCGCCAATGAGGGGTGAGACCGGGAGGGTGAAGGTGGGATCTGTGGCACCATAGTAAAAACTGAAAAATATTTCATGACCATTTTATTAGTTTTAACTCATGTTTTAAAAATCATCACACAAATTAAAGCTGGCTACCAAGCCTTCTATGAAGCACTACATCTATATCCTTCTTGGTTTCTTGTAATAATTTTGCTCAACTCTGTTAATGAACTTCTTGAATGCAGTGCATTCATCTTTGGTGGCTTCTTGTATGTCCGGTACTTCCATTCCTTCAATTGATATGGTCATTAGATCATGATCAGGCAGAAGGCAACTTCTTTCAGAACGCAAAATTCTACTCAATGAGGCAAAAGAACGCTCAACTGTAGCTGTTGTGACTGGGAGTACCAAGAGATGAATTCATACTTCTTTCATCCCAGGAAATATACCACAAAGATTGGGTCAAGCCACTAGTGATGATAAAAAAGTTGAAGGCAAATCTTCATTCATTAGTCGTATGATATTCCACTCTGTGTTCAAATTCTCTAGTCTGTCCTAAGCACATGGCAGCCCCATTGCTGGTAGTGCCTCACTCCACTCAACTGTCGGTGTTTTATAGGACAGGGATCTGTAAAAGCTACGTAGAGGTTGAGTAGAATCTAGAAGTCGCTGTTGTAGATTTTCAAGAATCAAGTCTGTGTACTTTTTCAGTTGTCTTAACAAACACTTCTTGTCCTCTTCACTTAAGGATTCAATATAAATGCCTTCATTAGTCAACTTCAGGTCCGAAGTCTTTGCTTCTTCCAGTATATTTTCAATGGATAGCTCTCTGATTGATCCAAATGTAGCTTCTATTGCTGGACAAAGATCTACTATTGTTTTAGCAAAAAAGAAAAGGAGTACTTGTGGCACCTTAGAGACTAAGAAATTTATTTGAGCATAAGCTTTCGTGAGCTACAGCTCACTTCATCGGATGAATGGTGCATCCGATGAAGTGAGCTGTAGCTCACGAAAGCTTATGCTCAAATAAATTTCTTAGTCTCCAAGGTGCCACAAGTACTCCTTTTCTTTTTGCGAATAGAGACTAACACAGCTGCTACTCTGAATACTGTTTTAGCAGATGCCTGGATGGCATTGTTTAATGACCCAAGTGGTTTCAACAGTAGACTTACAAGAGAGAGAATGGCAATAGTCTTCTCTGAACATAGTAGCAAAAGTAATCCACCAGCCTCACTACTTAGATCCATCCCATCTTGGTAGATACTTTCCAAAGCCAGTAATAATGGCTGGAGTGATTAAGACAACAGCCAAGGATCGCTCATGAGAAAGCCAGAGCGTTTTCCCAGGTTGGACTAATTTGAACTTCAATCCCAGTGTATCTTCTATATTTTCCAAGATATTCAGTCTTTTTGGATTCTTGCTGAAAAAAGACTATAATGAAGACATTAAATTTATAGCTTTTTAAATGTCTTTTGAAGAGTCTGCAGCTTGTACTAGCACTAGTTGGAGTAGATGGCCTCTGCAGTGTGTATAGGAGAGATTAGGGTTACACTTTTCTCTGAGCAAAGCTTGTACTCCACCATGTCTTCTAGAGAAGTTTGCAGCTCCATGAAATTCACAAGCAGCCATCTGTTTGGGGTCCAATTGACAAGCATTTAACTCTTCTAAGATGTAGGTTGTCACAGATGCAGCCAATGTGTCTTCTATAACTTGAACATCTAGAAATGCATCTACTGGCCTACCACTGACATGAAGTTAACGTACACAATGACTTAATACTTGATGCCCATTTGCATCAGTGCATTCATCAGCCATGTATGCAAATTTTTTTTGTGGTGAGAGTTCTTCACTTTTTCAACAGTTGAGTCTTTCACTGTTGCACCACATGCGTCTAGCCAGTCAGTTGAGTTTCTTGCAGAAAGATAGTGAGCATTTGCTGGTCTTGTTCAGAACCAGTGTTCAACTTCAGGATGAACAAGTGATAATGCAGTTAACATTGGCCTCCAGTTTGTATATGTGGTATCTCTTGCTTAAATAGAAAGTATGATGCCATAGCCATGTTTGTTCACATGAACTATGTTGTGTCTCCAGCATTCTTAACAGCTTCATTAACACTCACCGGTGTTGTCCTTGGTCAATGGAAACTCACAGTTCAGCGGTGCTTGCACATGAATTCACCTCCCAGGTTGGGGGCAAGAAGGCACCTTGCTCATTCCTCCAGCTGCTCACTGTTCGCTCTGGCCACTATTGTTCATTGTGCCACCGTTCACTCCATCGCTCTGTTGCCAATGGCCCTGTGCCATCGCCTTCTGCTGCCACCTGCCACTGTGACCTCTGCTAGTTGGTCTCTTGAGGTTCCACCCAGCTCGCGGTGTGTTCAACTGAGCTTTCAGTGGGGGAACCTCAGACTGGACCGTCTCTTCCACAGAAACACTGTCCCACAGCAGGTCTAAGCACTTAAACCTGATTTCAGATGTAGTGGTCACTTAACAAAACAAAAGACTATCCATGGAGCCTAATCAGCTCTGTCTTTAAACAGGGGAGAGGGGCAGGTCAAATCATACTTGTGACTCAGGGAGACCATCAACCAAAACACCTGTCCTTACCCTCTCTCTTGATGCCCTCAATCAGCACAGGCTAAGTACAGTTCTACTGCCCTTTACTCATACAATAAGAATAACAACATTTCATTAGCCCTCCACCCTGCATTCAAGTGATTTGTAACCCAACCCCAGCCAAAATCTATCACTTAAGCAACACAGCTCTGTTGCTGGATACCGAGGTAGATTACAATACAATCTGGGCCTGAAGCCTTTCCCACCAGCCCCTAGCTCATCACTAGCTGTCAGGGAGAGCTCATTTAGACTTTGCTTACAAATCATAATTTGAAATTATTAGGTTGGACAACATCACTGAAATGAAGGCATTGACATTGTCATAAAAAACAACAGCTGTATAAGGAAGCTAGTCTATGTTTATACTTTTCAAATCTATTATACTTTTTCAGATACATGTATTTTATCATACACTGTATATGCTTTTAAAGTGTGTATTAATGTTTCAATTTCAATTCAAATTTCCAAACAATCACTAAACTGGCAACACTGCATGTAACTAGTTAAAAAAACTGGGGGGTGGGGAGTGTTGGGGAAATTGGGCGGGTATCGTCTTCTCCCCCTCCGCACCCCTTTTCATTTATCTACCGTTCTCTTTCCATTCAAATTTCCTTGGTCCTCTCTCTCTCGCTCCCTCTCCCTGTACGGCTACTAAGTCCCAGGTATGCACCAGGACTGTACATAGAAACTGCAATTCCTCTTGCAGGGGTGCCTGGATTCGGGCAGTCAAGTGCCCTTAGCACCTCTCTCTCTGCTCCCTAAGCCGACTTCAGGAGGAGACAGCGGTGGTGGCTACTGCATCTGGTAAAGAGGGACCAGGCCAAGAGCCCAAGCGAAGTGGGAGAAGCACAGAGTGCGAAGGGGGTGTGAGCGTGGCTCTGCCGATGTGCCCCGCACCGCGAAAGGGGAAAGCACGGGGCAGGCACGAGAGGATGAGGGCTGGAAAAGGTGGAGAGAAGCGGAAGGGGAAATCACTTGCATAACTGCATGAAGTTCGCGTGTTGGACATTTGACAGCGCTGGGCTGCCCTTTCTAACTGGAAACCGGCTGGGGGTCAGCCGGCCACAGGGGGGCTGAGACGCTCCGAGCGCTGCCCGCCTGTGCCAGCCCGACCCTGAGGCAGCCCCGGCCACCCCGGGGCGAGTCGCTCTGGCTCCGGGGGCGGCGCTCGGAGCTAGCGCCGGGGGAGGGGTGCCGGGGTCCACCGCGCCTCGCTGGTTTGTCCTTACACCGCTCCGAGAGCAGGAGCGCCGTGGCTGTAGCTGCGCCCCGGGCCCTGGGGGGGGGGGTGACGCCTGGGGGGGCCCTCGTCTCCCAAGCGCTCCCCTCTGGGGCACTTGGCAGCCCCAGGAGCGACCTCCTGTGAGGGAGGGGCCGTGGGGGGGTGCCCCGCCCCCGCGGGCTCTTTCACAGCCAGGCTATTCCCAGCGGCGCACGAGCCGCCGCGCTCTTTCGCCCGAGCGGCCAGGCGCCGCTGCCCCGCCCCCACCGCTCCCGTTAGCACTCGGGGCAGCTCTCGCGGTGTTTGGCGGCCGCCATATTGTGTGACACTATTTTGATTTGGGAGCGCAGCGAGGGGGGGGGACGGGAGCGACGCGGAGCCGGAGCGGTTCCAGCTGAGGACGGGAGCGGCGCCCGCAGACACCCGCCCACCCCGAGCCTCCCGCTTCTCCCGCCCGCGGCGGCGGCAGCTTGGACCTCCCCCCCCCTCCCCTTCCCAGCGGCGGCGCAGCAGCGGCGGCGCGGCTCTGAGGTGTCCCCCCTGCCGGGAGGCGGCGACGGCTGCTGAGGTGGGGGAGGAGGAGGAGGAGGAGGAGGAGGAGGGTAAGGCAGACCCCGCCGAGGCGGGCCTGGCGGCTGCTCCCCTCCCGGGGGGCAGCTCGGCCCGCAGGCCTGAGAGGGGTTGAGGCTCCTCCCGGGCCAGCCCCTGGCCCGGCTCCCCCGCCAGCCATCAGCGGCCAGGGAAGCTGAGGCCTCTGCACGGGGGAGGGGGCTGTCGGGGGAGGGAGCAGCCCCCAGCGCAGTGTGCGAGACAGGGGCACGGAGCGGCCGCTCCGCCGGCCAGGGGGCTGTCGCCCGGCGGGGAAGCCGGGACGGGATGGAAACTATTTCCCTTGGCACGTCTCTGCTGCCTTCCTTGAAGTGGAAGGGATTGGGTCCGTGGGGGAGGGGGGTGCCCCTGTCCCGCATCGGAGTGCGAAGGGGGTGTGAGTGTGGCTCTGCCGGTGTGCCCCGCAACGAGATGCGGGGCATGAGGGAGACCCCGTCCTGCATCTAGCTGTAGAAATTGCTGCCTCCAACCAAAGAAGGAAACGGATTAGCGTTCAAAAGCGCTTGTTTTGGTGTTGGGGGAGAGGTTGATGCCAAATAGCTGACAGGTGTCTGTTTGCTGAGATATTGTGCTGTGTGGGTCTGTGTCCAGAGTGTCAGAGGTGTGATTTGTGTGTGTGCTGTCTACATTGTCTTTGCAGGATTTGGTTGTATTTTCCATATGTAGTATATGTGGGAGGTTAGTTTCCAGTTTTAAAGTTAGTTCAATTGTGAAGAAGAAATTCATGAAATCTTTCTAATAAGGGGGGTTTCTGACAGGGTTGCTTGAGACAGTTTATCTTTTGCCCTGTTATAGGATCCAAATACATTATCGAGAGGTATCTAATATGGAGCTTCATTCATTGAAAGGCATTTAGTAACATTCTAAACAGTAAAAAGAACAGGAGTACTTGTGGCACCTTAGAGACTAACCAATTTATTTGAGCATAAGCTTTCGTAAGTTACAGCTCCCTTCTGAAATTTATTTGAGCATAAGCTTTCCTGAGCTACAGTTCACTTGCATACGATGAAGTGAGCTGTAGCTCACGAAAGCTTATGCTCATGCTCAAATAAATTTTAGTCTCTAAAGTGCCACAAGTACTCCTTTTCTTTTTGGGAATACAGACTAACACGGCTGCTACTCTGAATTCTAAACAGTGAATCGTATTCAGATTTTACACTCCTTGGGCAGGGACCATCTCATGCATTTTTACAGCACCTAAGACGTGATGAATGTCACTAGGCAGTACTCTAATATTACTACTAGAAGTCCTGGCTTTGTTCTGTAGAACACACTTAAGGTGTCAAATGCCTATTTTAACCATCTTAGACAAAATGGGTGGTGGCTTGAGGGTTGCCAGAAGCTGTGAATTGGTGACAGGGGATGGATCACTTGATGGTTAGCTGTTCTGTTCATTTCCTCTGGGGAACCTAGCATTGGCCACTGTGGGAAGACAGGATACTGGGCTAGATGGACCTTTGGTCTGAGCCAGTATGGCCGTTCTTTTGATAGACTAGATAAAATAATGTTGTCATTTCCAAACTTTGGCTTTGAAAAGAATATACTGTACACAGTTTTTAGCAAATTCAGTTTGGGGATATATTTGGTATTGAATTAATAAATACAGAATCACTGTATTAGAGTGTGCTACATCATGCTTTTGGATTCTGTATAAACTAAACTTAAGCCTCACCTATACTGGGAATTGACTATATTTTCAGCAATCTGGAACCAGTGTGCACTAATCATTGGCCACCATTTGCTGAAATAAGTGTTAATCGCCAGTGTAGACAAGGTCAAAAATAGTAATTTATTGGAGGAGCAAGTATATTTAAATGCATTTATTTTTTATCTGGATCACCTGTAGAATGCTTTGATTCTGGGGCTTGACAAATCCAGTCTCTTGTGTGCTGTTGGCAAATGTAATGCTTCCCTTGACACACTACACTTGAAAGATTAGACCTATGTCATCAATTTCCATTAATTTAAAGAGTTGTTACTTTTGATAACAACCAATGAAGAGGTTAAACTACCCAGTACTGTCATCTCAAGTCTGTGGGGTCCTAAACTACAACAGAATGAAAACTGAACTGCTTCTTGTCCATTTTCTCTGTCAGGCATAGGGTTCTGAATAGCAGCAGTGAAAACTGACAAGAATTGGGCCAATTTCATGCTGCTACTTCATGGGAGATCTAGAATAGTAAAAGAAGCAGGCACTGAAGCTGTAGGGATGACCCAAAACAAAAGAGCCCCCTTCATCTCATAGCAGCCAGAAGCTTGGGTCATGCTAGAGCAGAAGAGAAACGTTCTCTGTCATACCAATTTCAGAGTAGCAGCCGTGTTAGTCTGTATCCATAAAAAGAAAAGGAGTACTAGTCTCTAAGGTGCCACAAGTACTCCTTTTCTTTTGTCATACCAATGAAGAGGGTGGAGGAAGGGGCAGTGTAGCAGAAACATTCCTCATGCCAGTTTTTAAAGACACTAGGGTGGAGCTAGGGGAATATGAAGAGAATAAAGTTCTTCCTTTCCAGCAGCCAGATAAGTCCAGAAAGAGGGCAAGGGGATTTGAAATTTACAACATCTACAATCTGGAGGTTGATATAAAAGATAGTTTCTGAACCGGGTCGAGAGACAGCACCCTGGTAGGAATCCCAGCACCCTATTCCTTTCCAGCTTAGTAGATGACTAGTACATTTTTCAAGACCCATTGAGTTAAATTTGTCATTTATTCAACAGATTATTCTTGGCTAATCTTTATATTTTATATGCTAATAAGTTTTAAAAGCTTTTGGCAAACTACTTGTGTATGAGAATATAAGTATTCAAATTGCAAAACAAGGTTGCTTTTTACCCTGTCGAAAATTCCTCTCTGGTACTATGAGCATTTATGGTTGGAAACATTGGAAGAAATAAGTCTGTCAGGTATGATCTAGAGCTTCTGAGATAAGTATAACCTTAAGACTGAGAGATCACAGTGCTTTTTTTTGTTCTTGAGCTAGTACAAACAGAATATTGAGTGCTGTTGGTGTTTTTACAGGAAATAGAACAAAAATTCCAATGATTCAGAACTTGTAGGTGTTTTAAAAAAGTTTTATACTTAAAGTTAAAATAATAAAGTGATCAAAAATGAAAGTTAAGCTGATTCCAGTGGCATATACTGTTTTCACAAGATTTTTCTTTTCAGTTGTGTGTTGGAATTATCTTTCGTTTAAAAGTGTACACTTCCTATTTAAAAAGAACAGGAGTATTTGCGGCACCTTAGAGACTAGCAAATTTATTTGAGCATACGCTTTCGTGAGCTACAGCTCATTTCATCCATCCGATGAAGTGAGCTGTAGCTCACGAAAGCTTATGCTCAAATAAATTTGCTAGTCTCTAAGGTGCCGCAAGTACTCCTGTTCTTTTTGCGGATACAGACTAACACGGCTGCTACTCTTAAACTTCCTATTTAGAGACTTGACAGGACAGATCCTAAAAAACCTCTTGGGTCATAGTTGGTAAACCAGTCCTGATTAGATGTTATATTCCTAAATGCTGCTTTTTAAATACCCTGTGGCATAGGGAGTAAGCCATCCAATTCTCCACCTGATGTTGGTTTTTGAGTATTGATTCTGATTGGTGGCATTAAGATGATATTTAGAATTGTAGGACTGGAAGGAATCTTGAGAGGTCATCTAGTTCAGTCCCCTGCACTCATGGCTGAACTAAGTATTATCTAGAAGACCATCCCTGACAGGTGGTGTCTAACCTGCTCTTAAAAATCTCCAATGATGGAGATTCTACAACCTTCCTAGGCAATTTATTCCGGTGCTTAACCGTCCTGACAGGAAGTTTTCCTAATGTCCAACCTAAACAGCCCTATTTCATTAAAATAGTACTTAGGTTTGATCTTTCTTGGGAGGGTGAAGAGAAGAAACCAAACCATGAAAAATGTCAATCTTGTCTTGGGCTAATGGTATTTGTAGGTCTGCCTTTCTTGAATGCTTTTAGTAGAATTAGGAGATGTCTTTAACTATATTCAGCTGAGTCAGTGAACTCTAATTGCAGTGCAGAAAATACGCAAGCAAGTATACAAATGGTCACTAACCATTCTTTCTAAGCATATGTTATGGTCAGCACTGGGTGTCACTTATTCTGTTATACCACATTGTAGTCAACTAGGGCTAAATTACTTAACACGATTGATTTGGTGAAACCTGACCATGCAGTGTGTTTATGGTCTTGTGGTATTTCTGGAACTTTGTGTGTCCACTGTTGAATGAAATGTGTTTCTAGTCAAAGAACAGTAAACTCATCTTAAGAGATTTTGTCTTTTTAGAAAATTTTAGAAATTGAGATGGGAAGCAACCATATTATACACTTCATCTTGCTGGCAGAGCAAGCACTCCAGTATAATGTGCTCAGTAGTTTATTTTAGTTAGAAACTTATAGTACATTTCAGTGACAGAGCAAAAACACTTCATTTTTAGAAAAATATTGTGCATTATCAGTTTTTTTAGCAGTATGGAAAATGTGCATCTCCTTTATATTTAGAGCATAGATGAAGATCAAATTTCACTTTCTTTAATGAGCAGTTTAAAACTTGCTCAAATCCTAGTAGCAACATGTGTGGAATTTAATTTTTCACTTGTCTAACTTCAGGAAAATTAATGTTTCAGAATGGACAGCATTTCTGCTGTGCTTAGTAGCTAATGTATAAGAGCTTTGATTTAGGAGTAGAAATTAATATAAAATACTTCAAAGAAAGTTGTGTATCAAACTGGCAGAGTAAAGTTAGAGCTCTAAAAATCTGTTAAATATAATCAGTTACTGTATTGCTCAATTTGCTTTTGTTTACAAAAAGAAAACTACAAGAATTATCAAACTAGTTTCTATACCTATCGGCTTAGATACTTGTATGGCCTCCATCACTCAAAATATTAGTGCCTACCCAAGTATTTTAAAAATAGAAATAACAAAGAAATAAACTTATGTAAGCTTAGAATTCAATCTCAGCTTTCTCATTTAGTTCAATCTTAGAATATATTGATCTATTTGCAGATCTATTTTACAGAAAACAAGTTTTTCAGTAAATGACTGTAAATGCTGAAAAGCTTAGCACTGCAGGCATTTTGGGGCACTTGTCTAGGAGCTGATTTATGTGTACTTTCCCAACATCCTTGTATTTGTGAAATATTTCAATAGTAGTGCAAAGCTGATAAGTGAGGATGCAGACATTAGAGATTTCTTTGTTGGTGTGTAAAAATACTTATCACTTATCTACACTGCTGTTTTTGAGAGCAGTCTTTCACAGATGACTGTTCCAAACCAGTCCTTGGAATCATTGTTATAAATTTGTATACCAATTCCTAAATAATTCTCTAATCTAAGAAATGGGTCACCAGCCATTGCCAATTCTTTATGTATAGTAAGTTGAAATAGAGCAGCAATTGATACAAGATAAATCCTATAAGTAACCAAACATGAGATATGGAGGTGACCAAACTGTGGTCTCTGAACCTCCAGTGCTCATGTTACACCACTTGCACAGTTTTAAGTAGTGTAGTGGAAATTTTCATATGTGAAATTGGGCACAGTAGTTGACATTCATTTACATACCTTTTCTGTCTCCTGTTCCCATGGGTTAGTAATAGGGCGGAGATGGATCCATCCCAAATCATTTAAAAAGTGTTTGTAGTAGAGTTTTTTGTTGTTGTTGTATTTTAAACCAGAAAAGAAAGAAAGCAGTTTTGTAATAAGAAAATTTCCTGAAGATACAGGCCAGTTCCACTGTTACTCTTGCCCAGAATGTTTGGTCTGCTAACCTAACACTTAAGGTATGGTGTGTTTTCACTGCAGAAAAGATGTTTTCAACTCAAGTTAAAATAGCAGTGAAGACATAGAACCTTGGCTTTTAACTTGGGTTAGCAGCTTGATTTCAACTCCAGGGTCTACTATAAGCTTTAACTCACCACTTTACTAAATCTCAAATGAATTACCAGTTTGCATACTTTCAAATAATGGGCAAAATTGGAACTTTTGTATACTTCAATGAATCATGAAAGAAACATTTTTAACAAAATTATCTGTAAATGTAAGTAATAGGAGAAAGCAATGGGCAAGAACTTGTTGGCAGACACTACCAAGTTTGCCTCAGCAAGTATCAAAGTATCTACTCTTAGTGGATGTTGCTCCCTGCTGGGGAAAATGCTTTCACCATTATTACTCTATATTTGTTGATGAAGAAAGGAAAGAGAGTTGTGTAGTATAAATCTAGTCTCAGGGTCAAGAAAAAAAATGTACATGGGCTATCTGCTCAATCATACAAGGAACAGACCTGAGAGAGCAGCTCTGAAGCAGGGAGTCAAAAAATGCATTTGCTATTGGTGTGTGCAGTTTATGGCTTGGTATAGTGAACCAACACTTACCCCTCTGTCAATCTTCCCTGTCCTACACGTTGGCAGGTTCCAGTGGTGAATGCTTTTTTTGTAAGAGTCTGATCTATAAATCTCCCATTGCATAGTTTGTAATTATTTAGCTGACTTACCCAGTCTCCTGGTATGTCCTTAAAAAGGTATATTTTACCTTTGTCAACTTTTTTTTAACAACTTCAACAAAAATTGAATGGGATATGAAAACTACACCCTGTAGGAACTAACAGCTTAAACACAAGCTGCAGCCTCTAATTATTAGGAAGAGCGGTCTCATCAGAAGAATAATTCAGAAGGAAATACCACACTTTTTCTGATCAGAGTAAATATTTTTAAAGAAGTTTTGTTATCAATCTGCTGCTTCATGAGCTGTGACTAGTTAATATGCTCAGCCTGATGAGTGACTCTTGTTTTCCTGAAAGTTGTTTTTTACTTACTTATTTGTTTGTTTAAAAAAGCTTTCTACAGGGTCACAAGACCAGGGTTTGAAAAATTTCCCTAACACTAGCTCAACGGCCAAGTCTGTTGGTCCACGTGAAAAAAGTGCATTGCCACTTCCACTGGAAAAACAAACAAAAATGCTCAGGCAATGCAAAGGAATAAGGCACTTGTGCATTATATGTAACTGTAGCATTTGTCAATCAAAAATCTGTTTAATAACCTTTTTTTTAAAAAGTAACTCCCTGCCTCTTGTGCTCTTCTTATACTTTTTTCTGGCTTCATTCCATACACTCTCCTACTATAGGTTATGTAATATTTTGAGTATATAGTGTTACCTCATTTTTCCTTTTCTCTGTATCTTGTGTTCTTTCTTTTCTGTATTGTATTCCGTATTCTCTCCCCAAACTTTGTGTGTTCTTTGTCTCACAATTCTAATGTCTCCTCTGTCTCTTCCTCTGTTGCACCTCTCTCCTCACATTCACATCTCTATACCGTTATGCACCTTCATCCAGTTCATGCACATTTCTCTCTCCTCATTCCTGGTTCTTCCCCCTCTTATTTACCAGTTAAAACAGTAATGGACTTTGATTTCCTCTTTCTGATGAAAGAGCAGTGGTTCCAACCGTTCTGCTCTCCTACTCCCATCTTAAACAAATGGGACTGGCCCCTGGAATGTTCTTTCATGCTCTTCCTTCCTTTTAAAGGAGGAATAGTAGCCCCTATGCAGCCCTACTCCCATGCTTGCTCTCTTCCCGTAGGGGGAGGAAGCTAGGAGTGGCAAAGGCTTTGTTCGCTGGCCTCATTCAGTTCGTTCACCTGCTCCAACTTTTAACTTTCCCTGAACTGGGCAAATGGATTATTTTTTCAAGCCCAGCCCGTAGTCTGCCTTAGGCTATACCTCCATGAGGAATCTCAGTGAATCCCCCACCAGTATTGGCACTGATGGAACTCCGAGTGTTGATGAGGCTTCTGTATCTGAATCAGTTTTTAACTTCATTGCTAGATTAAGTTGACAGGATGGTAGGTAGAGGTATTTTTGAAAAATTGTCTGTGTGAAACAGTTGTTTTCAACATTGTCTTATGAAGATGTCTCAAATTAGTATTTCGGTGCTTGTCTCTTCCCACATATTTGTTTTACTTTTGTTTTACTGTAGAAGTTTAAGGGATATTGAGTTTGGCCTTCGGTAAAACAAGGGAAGAGCTTGTGGGTCTCTGAAGATGTATTGGTTTAGGTTGGATGTTAGGAAAAACTTTTTCACTAAGAGGGTGGTGAAGCACTGGAATGGGTTACCAAGGGAGGTGGTGGAATCTCCTTGCTTAGAAGTTTACAAGGTCAGGCTTGACAAAGCCCTGACTGGGATGATTTAGTTGGGGATTGGTCCTGCTTTGATCAGGGGGTTGGACTAGATGATCTTGTGAGGTCCCTTCTAATCCTGATAGTCTGTTTTATTTTGAGCTGTCATGCTAAATGACATTGTGGAAATTATTTTGTATAACATTTTGCAATCAGCCAGAGGCCTTGACTAGGATGGAGCCCCATTGTGCTAGGCACTATACAAACATATAGTAAATAAGTCTCTGCCCCAAAAAGGCTTACAGTCTTGTTGAATAACATCGTCATCCTTTATCCAAAGTATTTATTGGGTGTTGAGGGTAAATAGACTTTAAAATAAAAAGTGGATTTTAAACAGTCACACTACTTAGCTACTAAGCTTTCAGCTGTTGTAATGACTAAATATCATTAGTTCTCCAGTGACCTTAAGCCATATCTACCCAGGGAATTTTTACAAAAAAGCATTACTAATTCCTGTTCGCAGCACTGTTAATAGCATTGGTAGCTGTAATGCAGCTGGCTGTCTGGTAACAGTTTTCAGCAGTGTCTTGACACACTGCTGCCATGTAATCATGCTGAGCGATGTTAACTATGACATAGCCATGTTGGAGTCTGGTTGCACTTCATGTGGTTTCATGTGTAGATAGGGCTTTGGAATAGAAATTAAGGTTGACCAAAAGGTGGTGAATCTTGAGCCGCTCTCCTATGACTTGTCACTGAGAAGCCCTGGGTTGAATTAGGAACTTGACTGACCAGCAAATTTTAAATCTGGTTAAACTGTACTGTTATCTTAGAGGCAGGGCTGGAAGTCAGTGTGGGAGGGAGGAAGTGTGGTGGAACACAGTTCCTTCTTCTTTATAAACAGCAGACTTTGTCTTCATTTCTCAGGCTTGAGGGAGTGCATTTCTCTCAGGGTTCCCCTTTCTTAGTGGCTGGTGAGGTGAGGACTTGCCAAGCAGAGGAATCTGAATTGTGAACAAGAGGAATTGCTATTGCCTGGCTGGGAAATTTCTGGTCCTTCAAGCCTCCTTCCCAGTAGGACGAACAGCAGCATCAACTGATCAGAGACAAAGTCCTTATCTGTCTCTTCTACAAAAGTTCTTTCGATTAACAGGTCCAAGAGGAGGAGAGGATAGAAGAGCAGACACCAAATCCTTCAGCAGTTCCCTTCCTCTCTCCACATTCCAGAGAGGCAATATTCCAGGATTCCTGTAAAAGTCTATTATCTCCCTCTCCCTTTGATGTCCTGTAGAGAAGTGGATGTGGGGTTAAGTAAATTTAGGTGAGGTAAAAGAATGTAGGTTTACATGGGAACAAGGATATAGGATTAAAACTATCTTGGAGGGGCCAAATGATAATGGAGGAGTGAATTTTAGGGAAATCCAACTCAAAAAAACAAACCAGAAGAGGAGGTAGGGAAAACAGTGGAGTAATAAAAGGAAGATGACGTACAGAAAACTTAGTAGACACTAAATAATACATTTTAAAATTATTGTAGCGTGGTGCTGAAGTATTACAATAAAAATACTCGGTATAAATGTGAGGAGGAGTACATGGTTGTGTGTGGCAGAGAGTTAGGGAGAAATGCACAGTCTCCAGTATTTCTATTGCTAGGATGGGAAAATAACTTGCCCTGAGCCTGCTTTTTTGGTTTCTTTGGTTTCTTTATTAGCCTCTAACTTGCCTCTGAAAACTTACAGACAAATACTAGATAACTTCTTTGTGTTCATAAAATGTCTCTTTTGAACTATCGTAACATTTTCTAAAATGCAGCCAATTATATCTTTTTAAAAAATGGAGGGGAAGGGTGCACAGACCCTCCATTTGTTTGTTTTTTTTGTAGCAATTTCTGTTCTCGATCCCTGTCAAATTGAAATTATAGCATTTATAAGAATTGATGTGTGGAGTATCAGATATGTGCCTCTCCCTTCACAGCAGGGTGCGTACACGCACAATTGCACGCAGTTTGTCTTGCTTGGTTGGCCCTTTGTCTGAACTCCTTTCAGCTACATTTCTTTTTCCCTTTCCCATAGTGCAGCACATCACCACAAGATGATGCAGTGCCACATCACAACATTACTTTGAGACCTGTCACCAAGACCACCAAAACTGGTGAGCTTCGCCTCCTGCTTTTATCTACTTTAACTACTGTTCAGAGGAGTTCTGGAACATGAGCTAATCTGCCTTCTGGCTTATTCATTGACCTTTGAAAATGACAGAAATATTGTAAAGGAAAAAAGCAATATTTTTGTCACACATTTAATTAAAATATTTTAAATATTAGGGCCCTCTTGATTTTTTTTCAATTTGTTGCTGCTACTTAGGAATCTGTTAACTATTGTTGAAGCAGTTTTTCATGAAGTGATCTTTGAAATAGAGGTCTGAGCTGCAGGCTGTCTTAGAAACAGAAGCATTGGGTCAGCGCAAAAAAAAATAAGGTTTCATTTATGGACACTAACTTTTTTCTGGCTTTTTAAGCAGGTTCCTGTAACTCAATGCCTGCTGCAGAGAGATTCAGCAGATTAGTAAATAGATGCTCTTGTCAGGCACATGACTGTATCTGATATATGGCTTGAAAAATCTCTTCACTTAGGCTGAATAGGAAGCTTTTCCAGTTGTCTGCCATCAACTTCTGCAGAAAATAAGGTTTCATGTAAAATAAAGTTTCTATTCCTTTCTGGTTACAAAGATAACCTACCAAGTGTGAACCAAAGTTGTGCTGTCTCCTAAGTTTGCAGAAGTCTAATAAGGTGCCTCTGCTCCAATTTGCTTTGCCAAACTACAACAGTGTGATATGAACAAAATCGGTCAGTTTCAAAGCTGCTATTGAGAGCACTAACCCGCGGTGACACTTAAACTGATAAGTTTTGTGCTGCTGTTGATTTACACAGATTTTTAAACGGTACAAGGGGTAGACACAGAAGCTGTTCACTGAGAGAAGAGGCTAGGTGAGGAGACACTCCTCTGGCATCAGCCAGAAAGTTGAAGGAGAGTAAAGTAATAAAGAATGATACAAGACCCAGTAGCAGCCAGGTCACACTGTAGTTAAGGATGGAAATAGTGCAATCTTTAGGGACTGGAGATGGTTGGGGCATTTCAAATGTATCACTGTGTGTGTTTCACATACAGGGTTCAGGGACTGTATCCTGTAGGATCCCAGCGTTCTTCTCTTTCCCAGCAACAGGGAGGATGGTTGGCTTTTCGTAAGGCATTATTCCTGAATGTTGGTGCCCCACCTTCCATTTCAGAGTAAAATCCTGGCCCCACTGAAATCAATGGGGGTTTTGCAATTTACTTCAGTGCGGCTAGGATTTCACCATGGGTCTCCAGCTTGCTTAGAAGGACATAGCAAATCCCAGGACATTGGGAAATGAGTAGACTGGAATAAGAGAGAAGGAAAGATTTGTAGGATGAGTTAGAAAATAGAAGTACAGTTTGTAAATAGAAATACCTTTTTTTAGGGAAAAGAAAAGACAGTTAAAGCAAGAGGTGTAATAAGTGGGACTAGGTGAAGACATTGAAGTATCTTTGCAAACACTCATTAGTATTGAAATGCTTTTTACAGTATTCAACCAGCTTTTCAGCTGGTTACATAATATTTGAGAAAAAAGAACTTGTGGCACCTTAGAGACTAACCAATTTATTTGAGCATAAGCTTTCGTGAGCTACAGCTCACTTCATCGGATGCATACTGTGGAAAGTGTAGAAGATCTTTTTATACACACAAAGCATGAAAAAATACCATAATATTTGAGAGTTAATTACAAGATACTGGTGAAATTCAATGAATAAAAATAGTGCTATTCGATCAGCTATATGAGTTTAATTTTGAAAAAATATGAAGTATACAGTTGATTAACTTGTTAAAACTAAATATAGATTACAAAATGTACAACTATTGTGTCCTTTAAATCGCTGGATAGGGATTGTCTCTGTGCATTGCCTTAGGATCATGGCAGCACAGGTATCCATCCTGGCTAGTAGGTTTGGACTTCAGGTTAGCAGGTATTAAGTGGATTTTTGTCAGACACATACCTAATGCAGGTGTCTAAATATGTATAAATACCTTTTAGAAAGGCACACTCTGTCGTGGATATGTTTAAGGTTAATCAAGCCTTATCTGGATTCTAAAATTTGACTTTAGCTGTTTCCTGGCAGAGTAATTGGTGCACTACAATTGTAACAAGATTATACTTAAATTTTTACCTTGACTTTTAGTTTCAAGGAAATTCCCTATAACCTTCAGTATCTGGAAGTCAAACTAACACATAATGGTACGAGCAGAGTTGATGAGGGCTGCAAGCTTCCTTCCTGTTGAAACTGGCCAGCAGACCAATACAAACTGTAGCTTGTGTTTTCTTCAATGCAGATCCAATGGCAACTCTGCAGAATGTGTTTTCCACTGACCAGCAATGAGCAGAAAGTGCTTGCCAACACAAATGAGTATCCTGAAATCTGCAACATTTCTCCACAAAATACAGTTCTCACACTGAAACAGTTATTTAGCCAGAAAAGTAGGCAGAAGGAGTATGCTAGCATGAGTTATTGTAAAACTAGTCTTCTGGTTTGAAGTCTGTTGGGAATCCCAAAGAAATGGCAAAACAATATTTCAGTTTTCTGTCTTGGGGTCCCCAGTGATGCTTCCTGTTTGTGATCAAGGCAAGATATTACTTTAGGTTGTCATGCTAATGACTGTGGTAAAATGCTCTTTGAAGTCAGCAGTTTTAACAATATGATATGTAAACTTTTATATTTCCCAACACGCTAATCTTTCTGAATTTTTTTTTATCATTTCTGACTAGTTCACTTTTTTTTTTAGTTTGGTAGAAGTATAGCATTGTAGCTTTAATTGTGCCTTTTGAATTTAAGGATTGTATGCTTGCTTATATTGAGGATTTTATCATAAATAGGGCTTTATGCTTGATCCCCTTATCTCTACCAAATTTATCAAAAGGCTTTGTATTAGAAGAAATGATAAACTTTTTCCTTTTATCCTTTTGTTCCACAAAAGAGAAGAAAATCTTCTCTTATCATGAAATTATAACATAAGCACAAAGTTTTATTCATACCTTTGTTCTTGCCAGTTTCTGTGGAAAAAGTCCACATCTGCATTTTTAAATTAGCCCGGCCCATAATCCACATTTTAGTATTTTTGCAGGGAAAGCATTACAAAATTGGAATGGGTGAAAATTTGAGTCCTTCTCAAATATGAGGTTAAGTATAATCCTGTGCCACTTTATCTGCATAAAATTGGTCCTATGCTCTTCTAAAAGTTGGACAGATTTTGTTAACTGAGGATGTTTTGGCTTTGTTACATGGTAGTATCCTATATCTGTGTTTCAGTTGTGAAAAGAAAATATCCAGTCCTCCAACTTTACTTGTCTCTCATGAAATTGTTGAGAACTGCCCCATATTTGATCATAAAAATGAAGCTTTTAGCTTTGTATTTTTAGCTTCCTGAAAACATTTGGTGCCTTGCCATAGCTATGACTAGGGGGAAAAAATTTAAAACTGTTTTGTATAAACTAGAGAGAGTAACAAATAGCTAGAATTTCACAATTGTTAATTGTACTTCGATGAAAATCGTTGGAAACTTCAAATTATTTTACAGATATTAATCACCGTGTCTATTTTGAGGTATTTCACAGATGCCTATTACCTTGATATCTATGCATCAGACTTAATTATTTAGAAAACACAAAATTCCTGAAGGTGTAGTGGTGGGGTTTTTTTGGGGGGTTGGGGGGGAGGTGGTTTAACAGTCTCATTATTCTGAAGTGTGTGTGTTGGGGTTTTTCTTGCCAAAAAGAAGGGGAGAAGTTATTACTTGAGAGGTTTTGTTGAAAAGGTTAGGTGACAGGGCCACATGTGTTCCATGATTACATGACTGTAGAATCCACCCCTTACCACAAAATCATGCTCTAGAATCAAAAGTTGCATTTAAAATTACATTTTTAACCCATGTTGCAGAGAGATCCTTCCAAATGGGAAGAGTATAAATTGAAGCATAATTGTCTTTCAGGGGTTTTAAACAACATGGAACAATAGCTGCAAGAGACGTGAACTGCTCACAATTATCACAATAGGGTATTAACTCTCTAGAATCTAGTTATGACAATTTAAACTTTGACATGGTTAGTTATTAGGGCTGTCGATTAATCGCAATAACTCACGTGATTAAAAAAAATTAATTGTGATTAATCGAAGTTTTAATTGCACTGTTAAACAATAGCATACCAGTTGAAATTTATTAATATTTTTGGATGTTTTTCTATATTTTCCAATATATTGATTTCAGTTACAACACAGAATACAAAGTATACAGTGCTCACTTTATATTACTTTTGATTACAAATATTTGCACTGTCATTTTTACAGACACAAGGAATAGTATTTTTCAGTTCCCCTGATACAAGTACTGTAGTGCAATCTCTTTAACGGTAAAGTACAAATGTAGATTTGTTTTTGTTACATAACTGCACTCCATAACAAAACAATGTAAAACTTTAGCACCTACAAGTCCACTCAGTCCTACTTCTTGTTCAGCCAATCGCTAAGAGAAACGAGTTTCTTTAGATTTGCGGGAGATAATGCTGCCAGCTTCTTATTTACTTGCCTTATATTTTCTTGCTTGTAAATGGTATCTTCTGAAATACCACTTTCTGATCCTTTTTAACAGAAGAATATGTTCTCATGTGGCAGGTGTTGAAAGGAGAAAAGATGAGTGCCTTCCATGAAAATCTTAGCTCAAGTATTTATAACAAAATTTGATTGGGGCTGAATGGTTCAGTTGAACTTCTTGCCTTATGGCTCAAATTCTGTTTTAAGTCACTGGCAAAAATGAGTGTAGTCTCATCCTAATTCTGGTTTTAAATTCTGGTTTTCCTTTCAGTTTTTGGGGGGATGAGAATTGGGACTCCCATCCTTCGGTATTTTTAAAAGAGGGCAGGAGATTCTAAAGCTTCTCGAGGGAAACATTTCAGGTTTTTCCCTTTTTTGGCTATTTATCCTAGTACTTCCAGTGTAACTAGAATGGCTGTAGTTCCCAAATCCGTATATGGTGTTACATAAACACCTCAGAACTGATAATATTTTTGAAGCTATTTACCCCTCAATGGAGCTAATTTCTGTGTTAAAGATAATCCCATTTGTGAGTTGGGAAAATACCTGTGTGTACTTCTATATATAAAGACATAGGACTACACTCAGGATTTATGTGATATGGAAACAAGACTCTTTGCATCTCTGTTCCCAGTGGTGGCACACTATAGCATCGCCTGTGCTCTTGCTTAGAATCTTTCCTGTCTCAAGTCCTACCTTGTCTCCATGTGGACAACCCCAGAGAGAATGGGGCCTGGTCTACACTGAAAACTTAAATTAACATAGCCATAGTCCTCAGGGTTGTTTTCTAAAAATAAAAATCCATAGCCCTGAATGTGGATGCTGTGCTGACCTAACCTTTGATGTAGGTGCAGCTATGTCAATGGAAGAATGTTTTCGTCAACCTAGCTGCTGTTTCTCGGGGAGGAGGAGTTTCTATAGTGATGGGAGAAACACCTTCATCTACACTCCAGGGTTACAGCAGCATAGTTATGCTGATATAGTGCACCTGTAGTATAGACGTGATCTGTGTGTGTACCAAGTCAGAGTGTAAATCTACAGCACGCTAGTCTGCTCTATGCTAAGTCACTGTGAGTACAACTACACTGCAATAAAAGATCTGCTGCACAGCCCTGGTTGGCCCATGTCTCTTGACACAGGCTTGGGTTGCAGGGCTAAAAATTGCAGAGTAGACTCTCAGGCTGGAGCCTGGGCTCTGAAACCCTACAAGATGCTGGGGTCTCAAAGCCCTGGTTCCAATCTGAGCCGGAACATCTACACTGTAATTTTTAACCCTGCAGCCCAAACTCTTTAAGCCTGAGTCAGTTGACCCTGGCTCTGAGACTCAATGCCTCAAGTTTTTTTTTTTTTTTTTTAAATTTTATTGCAGTGTAGACCTATCCGTATGTGTCTCTGGCTCCTCTGGGATTTTCTATCAACTTTATTTCTGTTTTCTTTGCTTTGTTTTTCTTTTTTTCTGTCTCCCACATACTCTCTTTCGTGTTCTCACACTAAATCATTCTCCTATAACCAGTCCCATGTGCGTAGGTGTACAAATGCTTAGACTAGCCTGCCATGGCAACTCTTTGGTGGATGGTGGTGTGGGCAGCTATCCTTACCCAGCTGCCACCTCTTGGACTGAGAGGGAAACTTGAGAGTTAGGTAACTGCCGGGGTTGAGGAAGGAGTGGGAGGCCCAGAGCCTAGGAAGGAACTGTCTTGTGCGTGAGGAGTGCGCTTTGAACCTCAAGAAGAGCTGCTCCCTTCCAATTGTGTCCGTTTGAAAGGGGCTAAGGAATCCATAGCGGAGAAGGAGCTGCAACTGTGGCTAGTGAGGGCAGAGATGGTCCTCAGGGAAGAACTAGAGCAACAGGCACATCAGGCTTTCTGCACTAGAGAATTTAGACCAAGAAGCAGTTCCTGTCTGAAAGGTTTCTGCTTTAGAGTAACCTAATACATAGTGCTAGAGAAAAGGAAAGTTGATAGGCTGGCAAGGTATAGCAGCATTGGACAGATTTGCTGCCTGTGCAATGTGCTGCTGGTCTTGGCAGTAGCTTTCTTATGGTCATCCTGGGCAGAAGTTCAAACCCTTCATACGTTCTTAGCACAGTGAGAGAACGCAGGATCACGCTTAGCTTTTCCATCTTACCCAATCTTTGTTGTCTATTTTTTCTCTGATTTTTTAATCTGTTTTGCTTCCCTTGTGTTAACTTCTAATCCTTTTTAACTGTCTAACTGCCTGTTCCCTCTGTCTCACCGCCATGTGATGCAGCATCTTTGTTTTCTTTAGACCTCCTGTTCCCTAAATCAATTATTAATTTTGCAGTAGCACCTAGAGGCCACAGTGTACTAGGCATTATAAACCATATATAAGAAAATGTTGCTGCCCCAAACAGTTTCCATTGTAAATCAGTGATGTTCACCTGTTTCATCCTGAAGGCAGAACATATTTCAAAACACAAATGGCCACAATTTTACCCTTTCTTAGCTTGCTCAGTGAGCCAAAATTCAGTGTCTCGTTTCCTGCAGGGGGAGAAACTGATGAGTTAGGTAGCTCTTTGCAATCCTGTTTGCTTACAAAAAGTGTACAGTCTGTTTTCCTGAACGTAGTAGAAATCAAAGAGGTGGCAGTTTCTTTGCTCACTATTCCAAGCCTTTTTCCAAAAAGCTCTATTGGCTTTCTCTCAAGACCATGTTACTAGTGTTTTTCTTGCTGTCTCTTGGTTTTCCTGCTGCCTTCTGTCTCCTTCTGAGTTCTGACTCTCTGACCTCCACTCAATTATTCCCACCCTGTTTGTGTGTGCATTCAGACCCCAGAGGAGACCCCTCAGACTGCATGGCTCAACTCCTTCTCCTGTCTGGCTCTGCTGACCTATTGGAGCAGTAGTTTCCATTGTTTCAGCTGTTGATAAACAAGGAGGCATTTAGCCTGAATGGAAGGTGGTTATGTTTGTGACATGGCAAACCAACTAACCTGTGTATGACCCATAACAACTTAATAAGAGGCATTGCAATTGTAATCAGGACAATTCACTTGTGTGGATATTAAAGAATATTAATTAGCCTAGCAATCTCCAACCCATTCGCTTTGTATCGATAAGAATAATTACGAAGTGTATTTGTCTTTTTCCAGGAGCTGGAATACCTAAAGGGGACTGTATTTTAGCTTCTTGTTAACCAGTGTGGTGCTACAGAAGCTCATTTGTTACTAGTTTGGTGAATCTAATTATAGAATAAACCACCAGTTTTTGGGTTGTCTGCCCTTTTTCTTGCAGTGTGCCCTGAATGTGCCATTGTCGGTGGTGGTCCATTCTAAGCACTGGTCACAATATAGACTAGCTTCAGTAAGCTTTTTGACTGCCCACAGATCAGACAGTTTGCCGGGAATAATCCAGCCTGTAGCATAATAAATATTTTGGGGCAAATTCTCTTCCCTGAAACTACCCATAAGTCTTCTGTTGATGATTCCCCTGGCTTGGGTGAGTCCCCAGTAGGTGTAGAGCCAGCGTAGTTGGCTTCTACACTTCCCTTTCCACAGCCTCTGGTGCAGAGGGTATGTTAGGGAGTAAGTAGAGAGAGGTTGCTGTGCTCCTGCTATCTCTATGCTAGGAACACTGTACTAGTGTAGGCAAGGCCATCCTGGGACGAATGCAGCTATACCAGCAAAGCTACGCTTTGTATTAGTGTGGTAAAACCAGTCCTGGAAGTGAAACCAGCTACACTAGGAGCTTTTGTTAGCACACTATCACAGTCAGGGATCACACCTCTCCATACTCCTACAGACTTCGGTCGCATAACTGTCAGTTAGTACAGACTCGCTTTTACCTGATATATGGTCTCTTGGGGACAAGTTAGAGCAGCCCCCAAGCTGTTTTAACCTGATCTCGGTCTGGGGAAGAAAATGAGGCAGCTGTAGTTTAGTGGTTACTTCTCCACTTCTCTTCTACAGTTCTTCTCCCCCAGCCCGGGCAGCCCTGGATAGCTGCGTTGAAAAGGAGAGCCATTCTTTGCTATATCTCCCACAGGTTGGCAGGGAAGTAGACGATGGAGCAGCCCTGCTCTCTTCTCTCTTACTTGAAATGCAGCAAGTAGCCTGCAGTGGCAGCTCTTGGGCAGCTGCAGCAGGGAAGGGACCGCCTCTGCTTGGAGCACTTCTCATTCACCTTGGGTGAATGGGGACTATAAGGGCAGCGGTGGGGGGCAGTGCCCCACCTCTAGCCTGTAGCCACAGGGCTGATTCAAACAACTCAGCTTAAAAATTATAGGATATCGTTCAGGGAACACATTTTCAATTCATAATAGAATTGAAATTTTTTGCTCAATACAGTTGCCTTTTAGGGACACAGGTTAAACACCACTGGTGTCCCCCATCAGTCTTCACTTCCTCAGACTAAACAAACCCACTTTTTCAATCTTTCCTTCTAGGTCATGTTTTATAGATCTTTAATTTTTGTTGCTCTCCTCTGAATTTGCTCCCCAGTTTTTCCACATCTTTCCCAAAGTGTGCTGCCCGGAACTGTACACATGCTACTGGAGTTGAGGCCTTATCAGTGCTGAGTAGAGTGGAAGAATTAATTCCAGCTTACAACACTCATACTAATGCATCCCAGAATGTTGTTTGCTTTTTTTCCCCCAACAGTATTACATTATTAACTCATATTTAGTTTGTGATTCACTATAACCACCAGATCTTCTTCTGCGGTACCTCTTCCTAGGTAGTCATTTCCCATTTTTGTATTTGTGCAACTGATTATTCCATTGTAAGTGTAGAGGTTTGCATTTGTCCTTCTTGAATTTCATCCTACTATGTTTATTTCAGACCACTTCAATTTGCCAAGCTCATTTTGAATTCTAATCCTGTCCTCTAAGCACTTGCAGCCCCTCCCAGCTGGGTATTATCTGCAGACTTTAAGTCTACTCTCTATGCCAGTATCCAAATCCCTTATGAAGTTATTAACTAGAACTGGACCCAGGAAGGATCTCTACAGGACCCAACTGGATATGTCCTTCCAGCTTGACTCTGAATCTTTGATAACTACTCTGAGTACAGTTTTCCAACGAGTTGTGTATCCATCTTATTATATGTTCATCTAGGCTATATTTCCCTTGTTTTTTTTATGAGGTCATGTGAGACTGTATCAAAAGTCTTATGAAAGTTGAGACCTACCACATCTGCTGCTTTCTCCCTATTCACAAGGCTTATTACCCTGTCAGAGAGCAGTGTTGCCAACTCTAGTAATTTCATCACAAGACATGTCATATTTAGTATTTTTCTTAAAACCATAGTTCCTAGATTACTTGAGAATTTCAATTTTCACTTAGTTTCTACCCCTTACTGTTCAAGAGAAGATCTTGAAAACGTGACATCTCTTGGTGGTGGGGGGGGGGAAGGGAAACAGAAGGCAAACCGACTCCTATTTATTTATCTAATCATAATTGTTGAGGGACTGTGATTTTCAAAGAGTTGGCTTGACAATAGTGAGAAGGGACTTGGGGATGCTATGGGGAAAAGACAAAGGAGATGGAAAAAAGGGAAAAGGAGGAAGGGAAAAATGGAGATAAGCAGAAAGTCAGGTGAGCTTTGAAGGGGTTGTGAGGGGCAATGTGGGAGAGAGGGTGAAGCAAAATGCTCATCAGAACTGATGAAAGAATGTCATAAACTTTCGGAAGTTGGAATCTGACATTGCCAGAGGCTAGGAAGGTGTGAGGGTGTGCTGCAACCTCCGCTGTCAGCTGCTTCTGGGGACAAGTCTTTGGCTTCTATGTTGGCTTTGCCCTTTGAGTTTCTCCTCTGAACCCAGTTCGTAGGCGGGGACTACATGGTGCATACTGCCCATTTTCTACAGAACTTTCAAGAACTTTGTCTCCATCATTAATTTCATTCTGTTAGACGGAAGTAGTTGACAGTGGTTTAGGTAGCTTGAATAACACTAGAGGAAAAGAATCACTGCTAGTGTCACTTTCTTTTCTTTCAGAGTAACAGCCGTGTTAGTCTGTATTCGCAAAAAGAAAAGGAGTACTTGTGGCACCTTAGAGACTAACCAATTTATTTGAGCATGAGCTTTCGTGAGCCACAGCTCACTTCATCGGATGCATACTGTGGAAACTGCAGCAGACTTTATATACACACAGAGAATATGAAACAATACCTCCTCCCACCCCACTGTCCTGCTGGTAATAGCTTATCTAAAGTGATCATCAAGTTGGGCCATTTCCAGCACAAATCCAGGTTTTCTCGCCCTCCACCCCCCCCCAAAAATTCACTCTTCTGCTGGTGATAGCCCATCCAAAGTGACAACTCTCCACACAATGTGCATGACAATCAAGTTGGGCCATTTCCTGCACAAATCCAGGTTCTCTCACCCCCCCACCCCCCTCCCAAAAACCACACACACAAACTCACTATCCCGCTGGCAATAGCTCATCCAAAGTGACCACTCTCCCCACAGTGCGCATGATAATCAAGGTGGGCCACCCCCAGCACAAATCCAGGCCTTCTCACCCCCCCTCCCCCACCTCCATACACACACAAACTCACTTTCCTGCTGGCAATAGCTTATCCAAACTGACCACTCTCAAAGTTTAAATCCAAGTTAAACCAGAACATCGGGGGGGGGGGGGGGGTTAGGAAAAAACAAGGGGAAATAGGCTACCTTGCATAATGACTTAGCCACTCCCAGTCTCTATTTAAGCCTAAATTAATAGTATCCAATTTGCAAATGAATTCCAATTCAGCAGTTTCTTGCTGGAGTCTGGATTTGAAGTTTTTTTGTTTTAAGATAGCGACCTTCATGTCTGTGATTGCGTGACCAGAGAGATTGAAGTGTTCTCTGACTGGTTTATGAATGTTATAATTCTTGACATCTGATTTGTGTCCATTTATTCTTTTACGTAGAGACTGTCCAGTTTGACCAATGTAAATGGCAGAGGGGCATTGCTGGCACATGATGGCATATATCACATTGGTGGATGTGCAGGTGAACGAGCCTCTGATAGTGTGGCTGATGTTATTAGGCCCTGTGATGGTGTCCCCTGAATAGATATGTGGGCACAGTTGGCAACGGGCTTTGTTGCCTGGATTTGTGCTGGAAATGGCCCAACTTGATGATCACTTTAGATAAGCTATTACCAGCAGGACAGTGGGGTGGGAGGAGGTATTGTTTCATATTCTCTGTGTGTATATAAAGTCTGCTGCAGTTTCCACGGTATGCATCCGATGAAGTGAGCTGTAGCTCACGAAAGCTCATGCTCAAATAAATTGGTTAGTCTCTAAGGTGCCACAAGTACTCCTTTTCTTTTTTCTTTTCTTTCTGCCTCCTTTTTACTTCTCCTTTTCTGATACCTTTAACAGAAAAAGAAAATGATCCCTTTACATTGTCATGACCATGTCACTTACACAGCAGCTCTTTCTTATTTATGCTTTGAAACTGAATCAGAATATATTATTATAATCAGCTTCAAATTGCTGCAGATTTTGGGCAAATATAATTGTGCAAGTGCATTTGTGATTGAAATGGAAATTTTGCAATATTTTCATAGCTGACTAAATAACAAAATGTGGACCCGAGTAAATGTGCCATTACTGCAATTCTGTGCCAAATTTAAGGCTTTGCGATTTGTATACATTACTAAATGACCTCACCGTTCAGTTCATTTGGCATGCTCAGTTCAAGGGAGTCCCAGAATTGGAATTGCGGGGTTGTTTCAGGTCAGGATTGAGGTGCATTAGTAGAACTGTTTGAGAATGTGTTCATAGTGCCTTCGTGCAGTATACATGGGCTAAATTAATGTTAATGAGCCTTATGTTCATTCGAAACTTGAAGTACTTCATGTTCTCAACTCTTTTTAAGATTAATATAGGATAGTGGAAGGATATGAATGTTCAGAATCTGTTTTCTGTTCTCTTCAGCAGATTGATATATGATAGCAGACTCATTCGGTTTCCTGACAAACAGTCTAAGTTGTAAAGTCTTGGGAGCCACTGAAGATTTCAGCTGTTGAACTTAATGTCTGTTTTGTCTTCTCATAAATTAAGTATTTTAGGCAATGTCAAGTTTTACGCAAATGATGTAAGAAGAGTGAGAATTGTTGAAAGGTACTTGAAAAATCAACTAAACCTGTGCACTTGGAAGGGCCTAGGAGAGTGTTTAAATTTATTCATTAGGAAGTGTGAAACTCAAGGTATACCTGGGGAAAAATTGTTTAACATTTCTGTGGTGGTTTTGAGAAACCATACCTTGATGTGCTTAGGCTGAGTGGTGATTTTCTCACCTTCTGCTTTTGGAAGCAGCATAAACATGATTACTTAAATATTTGCTCAGAATAAAATTAAGAAGTGGCAACTTGGCAGTTTTATTTGTAGTTAGCAAAATGCTATTTAATCTGTAGCTGTCTTTTTTTATAAAGAGAGAGAAACTGTGTCCATATGGCTCATTGGTGCAGTCTGAGTTCACATAACAATTTCTCATCACGTGAGAGATACTGAAAATAATTTTATAAAATAACATTTGTCCTTTCTGAGCCAAATGCTTGTGGCTGCCATCATACTGAAAATGCAGTATAGTTGTAGCTGTGTCAGGATATTGGAGAGACAATGTGGGCGAGGTAATATCTTTTATTGGACCAACTTCTGTTGGTGAGAGAGACACTATATCTGACCTATCAGCCCTCATTGTCAAAGGAAACTTGCACAGCACTTTCAAAAGACTAGTATTACTCTGCTAGACAGCAAAAATCATGGTGCAAACAGACACACTGGATTTATGGCTTATTACAACAATCTGAAACCCACTAACCTCCTTTTTCTGTCCTATGGCTGCAGAGGTGTTAATGGACCTCTCTACTATGAACAGTCCTTTAAAATGTGTGCTAACTACTTATGCTAAACAAAGTTACTCCTTGCATTTTGCTATGATGGTGGGAGTTCCTTTCCAAGATCTGAAGAAATCCCTGTGTCTTGAAGCTGTCTGTCTGTCTGTTTCTCTAATGGAAGCTGGTCCAGTAAAAGATATTTCCTCACCCTTGTCTCTCTAATGTCCTGCTGAAAAGGCATAATTTGTTAAACTAATTGTACAGAATCTCCGTGTTAGTAATGCTAGAATATTTTCTATCTTTTGAAGGACTAAACCTATTGTGTTAGTGAAAACACTGGAAGCCATTAGCACTCCCATTTCACCTGAACTGGTCGGAATTTTTTGTAATATTCCATAATGTAAGAAAGGCCTTAACATAGTAAGATTGAGGCTTGATCTGATCTTAGGCCCCATCTCATAAGAACGGTCATACTGGGTCAGACCAAAGGGCTATCTAGCCCAGTATCCTGTCTTCCGACAGTGGCTAATACCTGGTGCCCCTGGGGGAATGAACAGAACAGGTAATCACCGAGTGATCCATTCCCTGTCGCTCATTCCCAGCTTCTGGCAAATAGAAGCTGGGGACATCATTCCTGCCCATCCTGGCTAATAGCCATTGAATGTATCTAGTTCTTTTTTGAACCCCGTTACAGTCTTGGTTTTCACAACATCCTCTGGCAAAGAGTTCCACAGGTTGACTGTGCATTGTGTGAAGAAATACTTCCTTTTGTTTTTAAACCTGCTGCCTATTTCATTTGGTGGTCCCTAGTTTTTGTGTTATGAGAAGGAGTAAACAACAACTCCTTATTTACTTTCTCCACACCAGTCATGATTTTATAGACCTCTATCATATCCCCCCGAGTCATCTCTTTTCCAAGCTGAAAAGTCCCAGTCTTACTAATCTCTCCTCATGCAGAAGCCTTTCCATACCCCAAATAAAAAAATCCCCAAAAAGATGTATTAGAATTGGAAAAAGTACAGAAAAGGGCAACAAAAATGATTAGTGGTTCACAAAATGAAATTAATAGGCAGTAGGTTTAAAACAAAAGCATAATAGACAATAGGTTTAAAACAAACCATTTTGAAGCACTTGGAGGAGAGGAAGATGATCAGGAACAGACAACATGGATTCACCAAGGGCAAGTCATGCCTGACCAACCTGGTTGCCTTCTGTGATGAGATAACTGGCTCTGGATATGGGGAAAGTAGTGGACATAATATATCTTGACTTTAGCAAAGCTTTTGATACGGTCTTCCACAGTATTCTTGCTGGCAAGTTAAAGTAGTATGGATTGGATGAATTGACTATAAGGTAGATAGAAAGCTGGCTAGATTCTCGGGCTCAATGAGTGGTGATCAACGGTTCGATGTCTAGTTGGCAGCCGGTATCAAGAGGAGTGCCCCAGGAATTGGTCCTGGGGCTGGTTTTGTTCAACATCTTTATTAATGATCTGGATGATGAGCTAGATGGCACCCTCAGCAAGTTTGCAGTTGACACTAACCTGGGGGAAGAAATAGAAATATGACAGAGGGTAGAGATAGGGTCCAGAGTGACCTAGACAAATTGGAGGGTTGGCACAAAAGAAATCTGATCTTCAACAAGAAGTGCAGAGTCCTGCACCTAGGAAGGAAGAATCCCATGCACTGCTACAGGGTGGGGACAGACTGGTTAAGCAGCAGTTCTGCAGAAAAGGACCTGGGGATTACAGTGGATGAGAAGCTGGATGAGAGTCAGTAGTGTGCCCTAGTTCCCAAGAAGGCCAATGGCATATTGGGCTGTATTAGTAGGATCATTGCCAGCAGATCGAGGCACTGGTGAAGCCACATCTGGAGTATAGCATCCAGTTTTGGGCTCCCCATTACAGAAAGGATGTGGATAAATTGGAGAGAGTCCAGTGGAGGGCAACAAAAATGATCAGGGGACTGGGACACATGACTTACAAGGAGAGGCTGAGGGAACTGGGCTTGTTTAGTCTGCAGAGGAGAAGAGTGAGGGAGGATTTGATAGCAGCCTACAACTACTTGAAGTGGGGTTCCAAAGAGGATGAAGCTTGGATGTTCTCAGTGGTGGAGGATGACAGAACAAGGAACAATGGTCTCAAGTTGCAGCGGGGAGCTCTAGGTTGGATATTAGGAAACACTGTTTACCTAGTAGGGTGGTGAAGCACTGGAATGGGTTACCTGTGGGGGGGCTGTGTCTGTGTGTGTGTGTAATCTCCATCCTTAGAGGTTTTTAAGGCCTGGCTTGACAAAGCCCTGGCTGGAATGATTTAATTGGTGTTGGTCCTGCTTTGAGCAGGGGGTTGGACTAGATGACCTGCTGAGGTCTCTTCTAACCCTAACCTTCTATGATTCTTCTAAGTATTTCTTCACACAATGCACAGTCAACCTGTTGAACTCTTTGCCAGAGATCTTGTGAAGGTCAAGACTACAATAGGGTTCAAAAAACAACTAGATAAATTTATGGAGGATAGGTCCATAAATGGCTATAAGCCAGGATGGACAGGGAAGCAAAATCATGCTCTGAAGTTTCCCGACCCTCTGTTTGCCAGAAGCTGGGAAAGGGTGATCACTTGATTCATTCCCTATTCTGTTCATTTCCTCTGAAGCACCTGGCATTGGCCACTGTTGGAAGACAGGATAGTGGGCTAGATGGACCATTGGTCTGACCCAAAGTTGCCTTTCTTATGTTCCTGTGGTTGAGTTCCACAGCCAAAAGCCCTGCACTGAGTGTCATGATTTCAGTCAGAAGTTGCTACTTGGGCTCCATTAACTAAAGTCCTTCATTGAATGTAGCTAACATACGTGGGTACAGGACGAGAGCACCAGTATTTGAAATATTTGGTCCTTAACCTATTTAAGGCTTTAAAGCTGAGGACTATGAATTGAACTGAGAAATGTATGGGGAGCCAGTGTAGAGGGCAGTGTATGACAGATTTGGAGCTGCTTTGTAATGATTTATGAATACTGCATGTTGACCTAGTTGTTGAGATATTTACTGTATGAATATATTGATTTTATTTAATAGGGGGCTGTCAGGAAAAACAAGCAGGAAGAGAGAATGGCTCAAGATAAGCCATATTTTGGGAAACACTTAAAGGATTGTTAAAGGACAGTGACTGAATAATCATGGGAGTTTGCCTGTGAAGTGCATAATAGGATTTCTGATGCATATAGAGATGGTTGATATGACATCAAATGTGAGTTATTAGACCAAACTAAAAAGTCTAGGGAATGGGGGAATCTGAAACTGAACCGCTCAATTGGTCTCAAATAGAGTCAATGACTGGGGCAAGAGCAGCTGTCCAAAAATATGTAAATGTGGGTTTTCAAATTGGACCTCTGGAATTTTGAGCAAGAAGTCTGGGTTGCTGAAATAGTGGATGAGCAGCTAATTGGTTTTGATTTCATTATGGCTAATACCTGTTTAATCAATACCAGGAAAGGCAGCGCTTTTAACATACCTTGTGTGCTCGCGGCGCAGCGCTGGGAGAGAGCTGTCACTGTCTATCAGGGGATAGCTGGGGCACGGTCTACACTGGCAACGAGAAAGCTGCAGCACTGTAAATTGCCACTGTAGACAAGCCCTTACAGTGGAAATTCCTTGAAGGAGATAGCTCAGGTGAGACACACAGTTTTGTAGGCAACTGATTTGCAGTGAATAAATTGTCTTGCCCCTTCCTCTCCACCCTCCCACCTAAACCATTACAACACCTACGTGCTGTGGTAGCTTTCCAGCAAGGGAAAGATGGGGAATGGTTGAAACCTGTTTTGAAACCATTGTCAGGGGTGGGGAATCTTAGCTCCTAAAGCTTTTGTGGATCTGAAACAAGGACTGATCCCTATTCATTTGCTGAATGTAGCAGTAAATAGTAAAAAGGAGAAACTGTTTCAGTGGTCAGCAGGGTGTAATTTAGCACTTTCAGAGGTTTTTTGTTTTGTTTTGTTTTTTTAAAAAAAAAGCTCTTGTGACTGCTCCTGTCTTGGCCTATCCATGTTTCAAAACCCCTCACATATTTGACACAGATGCTAGTGCTTACGGTTTGGGGAACAGAATTTTACCTTGGCTCTCTTCCTGAATCTGAGAATGTAGCTGTGGGGCTGGAAAAATTGTTACAGAGGTGAATTCCCCCATTCCAACAGCATGGTAGGGGCTGCCTCAGCTGGCAAATTCCACAAAAACAGTAGGCATTCTTCAGGGACTGATTGAAAGGGGCCTCTCGCTGGTGGTTGAAAGAAACTCCATCAGGGAGTGAAAAATCACACAGGGGTTTGTTTGGATGGGAATAAAAATCAATTTTGGTTGGTGATGTGGAAACATCTTGACAGAAGGACACTGTACATCTGTAGCTAGTTAACCTTGTATCATTTTGTAACTTGTTAAAATTTATTTTCTTTCTGTTTTGGGATGGGTCATTGAGTGTTACCATTTTAAGCTGCATCAGTATGATCAGTGAAGCTGAAATGGGAGTATTGTCATGAGCTGGGTGAAACCTTGTTATGGGTGGAATTAAAGCTAGTTGTAAGAAACACTTAAGGGGACACATCTAAAACAAGTCCTAAAATATCTGCCTGGAAACTAACCCAGTGGAACTCCTGCCCACACTGTGCATTGTGACCAGGTAGGGTGTGTGTCTCAGAGAGAGAGAGAGAGAGAGAGAACAGGAACACACAGATACTGAGAATAGACACCAGCAACAGAGAGACATAGGCAAGAAAGGCAAGCAGTAGCCTGTGAGCGCAGAGTGTGACCATGGGAAAAACTGGAAGGAGTTTTTGGGTGCATTGGATCAAGAGGCTTGCGGCTATAAGTTGAGAAACTGCTTCTTTTTGTTCTTGGTTCCTTCTGTGTTCAGAGAAGCAGAAGTTTGTATTTTCCTTATAAATAAAAAAGGTTACATAAAAGAGAATACCAGACTCCCATCAGTTTCTACTTCTAGCTGGAACTCCCACCGGCACTGAAATTTGACTACCCACACAGGTTGAAACAGAGTAACTGTACCACAGGATATTGTCACCCAGGGCTTGGTCTAAGACTATGTCTACACTTACACAGCTACAGCGAGAGGTGGTAGCTATGTGGATAGAAAAATTCTTCCGTTGACCTAGCACTGTCTACACTGGGGGTGACATCAGTGTAGACATTAATTGTATTGTTCAAAGTGTAGATTTTTTTTCCCCACCCCCTGAGCAATGTAGCTTGGGTGAACTAACTTTTTAGAGGAGACCTGGCCTACAGCTTAGGTCAACCTAGCTATATCAATCGGTTCTCTGAAAAACTTCATGCCTGGTGTGACATTATGTCAACCCAACCTCAGTTGTAGACACACACTTGGAGTGGATTTGCTACAGCAACAGAAAAAACCCAGCTGTCGCTGTAGTAAGTGTCGTTGCATCTGTGCTGGTGGAGTGCTTGTAGTGTTACTCCTGAGGGAATTCTGCACCAGAAATGTAAAAATGCTGAGCACAATATTTTGAAATTCTGCATACTTTATTTGTCAAATAAATGTGGAGGCTCTAGCATGGCAATGGGGAGCACAGACAACTGGCTGAGCAGAGGTGGGAGATCACTCTGCAGCCCTCCACTCCTGCCCACAGGGGACACTCAGTGGTTAGGTTGCACCTAACCATGACACAGCGCAAGGGCTGGGCCCTGCCCCAGAAACACCCTGGGGCCCTGCTTTTATGCCAGGTGCAACAGCTATGGGCAGGCAGGCTCAGCCTGACAGGATAAAAGTGTGGGGTGAGGGTTCTGTCTGGGGCAATCTGGGTGCAGGCAGCTCAGTGGGGAGTCCGGGGGGAATCTGGATCCACAAGGGCATGGTGTGGGGTTCCAGCTGCAGGGGGAATGGGACTCTGCACAGGAGTCCAGGTGAAGGTGATTGGGGCTCAGTGGGGGTGGGTCTAGGTGTGGAGGGAGGGGGCTTGGTGTGTGGGGGTCTGGGTACAGTTGGTTGGAGCTCAGTGGGGTGGGGGTCATCTGGGTGGGGGTTCGAGTGCAGCAGGCTCCAGTGGGGTGTGTGGTCTGGATGCCTGGGGAGAGACTCGGCAGGGGTCCAGGTGCAAGGTGAGGGCTCAGCGGGGGAGGGGGTCTGGGTGCAGTGCAACTCTGGATGCTGGGGAGAGACATTGCGGGGTGGGCATTTGGGTGCAGGGGGCTTAGCTGGGGGCTCTAGGTATGGGGGTGGATCTGGAGGCATGGGGGTTGGGTGGACAGGACAGCAGCACCTCCCTGTATAGTGATTCCTCCTTGTGGCTGAGGAACTTGGGGAGGGGCATGGAATGCGGAGGTTTCCGGGGGGCAGGTCTGACCCTACCTCAGCTGCTCCTGGCAGGGGAAGAGGAAGTCCCATTTTCCCTAGCTGAGCTGGGATTAGTAGCTGAGCCCAGCACACAATAGGAGTCACCATCCTGCCCCTTCCTCCCCATGATTTACCTCTCTGCCGGCTGCTTCGGGTGCCCGAAACAACATGCCTGCAGTGCTTGGGAGTGGCATAACTGCACTTGCAGCTTCCCTTTGCTTCTCTGTCAGAAGTTACTTTATACACCCAACTCTGTATTTTTTCCAATACTAATATCTCTCTAATATCTAATTACTGCATTCAGTATTTAAGGTGTGGGCATACCATGAATTTATATAATGGCATTATGATATTTTGTTTATCCCTTTCCTAATGGTTCCTAACATTGTTAGCTTTTTTGACTACTGCTGCACATTGAGCAGATGTTTTCAGAGAACTATCCACGATGACTCTAAGTGGATTCTTGAGTGATAACAGCTCATTTAGAAGCCATTATTTTGTTTGTATAGTTGGGATTGTTTCCTAAGGTGCATTATTTTGCATTTATCAACACTGAATTCAACACTGCCATTTTCTTGCGCAGTCACCCAGTTTTGCGAGATCTTTGTAACTTTTCACAGTCTGCTTTGGACTTAACTATCTTGAGTAATTTTGTATTGTCTGCATTCTTTGCCACCTCACTGTCTACCTCTTTTTTCCCCAAGTCATTTATAACTATGTTGAGCAGCACTTGTCCCAGTACTGATCCTTGGGGAACCCCACTATTTACTTCTCTCCACTGTGAAAATTGACCATTTACTCCTATTCTTTCTTCCTATAGACTCATAGGCTAGAAGAGACCATCATGATCATATAGTCTGACCTCTTGCCTGTTGCAGGCCACAGAACCTCACCCACCTCTTAGATAGACCCATAAAGTCTGACTGAGTTACTGAAGTTCTCAAATCATGATTTAAAGACTTCAAGTTATAGAGAATCTACCATTTATACTGATTTACGTGTGCAAGTGACCTGTGCCCCAGGCTGCAGAGGAAGGTGAAAAATCCCCAGGGTCTCTGCCAGTCTGACCCTGGGGAAAAATTCCTTCCTGACTCCAGATATGGCAGTCAGTTAGATCCTGAGCATGTGGGCAAGACCCACCAGCCAGACACCTGGTGAAAAAAAATTCTGTAGTAACTCGGCGCCCTCCCCATTTAGTGTCCCATCACTGGCTGTTGAAGATATTTGCTGCTAGCAGTTGCAGATCTGCTACATGCCATTGTAGGTAGTCTCTTCATACCATCTCCTCATAAACTTAAGCTCAGTCTTGATGCCTGTTAGGTTTTTTTGCCCCCGCTGCTCCCATTGGAAGGCTGTTTCAGAATTTGTTTCTCTGACCGTTAGAAACCTTTGTTTAATTCAAGCCTAAACTTGATGGCCTGTTTAGATCCATTTGTTCTTCTGTCTACATTGGCACTTAAATAACTCTTCTCCATCCTTGGTATTTATCCCTCTCATGTATTTATAGAGAGCAATGATATCTTCCCGTAACCTTCTTTTGGTCAGGCTAAACAAGTCAAGCTCTTTGAATCTCCTCTCAGAAGGTAGGTTTTTCATTCCTTGGATCATCCTAGTAGCCCCTCTCTGCACCTGTTCCAGTTTAAATTCTTCTTTCTTAAACATGGGAGACCAGAATTGCATACACTATTCCAGATGAGGTCTCACCAGTGCCATGTATAATTGTATTAACACTTCCATCTCTACTGAAAATTACCTCACCTGATTCATCACATTGGCGGCTCATAGTCCTCTTGTAATCAAGCAATACAGCCAGGTCTTTCTCCTCCTCCTCCACTTTCTATTTTTTTACCGGTTACTCATCCATGAGAGGACCTTCCCTCTTTGCCCATGACTGCGTACTTTGCTTAAGAGTCTTTGGTGAGGGACCTTGTCAAAGCTTTTTGAAAGTCCAAGTACTCTATATCCACCGGATCATCCTTGTCCACGTGTTTGACTCCTCAGAGAACTCTAATAGGCTGGTGAGGCTTGACTGCCCTTTCCAAAAGCAGTCTTGACTCTTCCCCAACATATCGTGTTCATCTATGCATCTGATAATTCTCTTCTTTACTATAGTTTCAACCATTTTGCCTGGTACTGATGTTGGGCTTACCTGCTTGTAATCACCAGGATCGCCTCTGGAGCCTTTTTTAAAAATCGGTGTCACATTAGCTATCCTCCAGTCACCTGGTATAGAGGCTGATTTAAGTGGTAGGTTACATACCACAGTTAATAATTTTGCAATTTCATGTTAATTGAGGTACCACCAAGTGTGTGTCCACATTACCTATCTTGAATGATGTGAAGTTCAGATGTAGTTGCCCTCATGTTTGAGAACTGTACTCTTTGACACCTTAGGACAAGCAGAATTGCTAGCTCCACTCCCATCTGTTGCAGCAGGTGCAAAGTAGGGGCATTTCTGGAGATGGAAGTATGGCAGAAAGGGACAGGAAATACTACAGGGTCCAAAGTTGGAGTTTGGAGTTCTAGAGGAGCTACAATGGGAGAATAAGAGCCAGGGAGAGGGGATTGGCATTTGAGGGCAATGTGGAATTTCTGTAGAGCGTTTTGTCCTCACTGCTTCCCATTTACCCAGAAGTAAATTGGTCTCTGCATTCTCTGTGGATTCAGTTTCCTCTACAGGGAAGGAGCTAGCAGTTTTGGTGCCACTTGTTTCCCCCTCTGATGATTGGCCCCAGACTACCACACTTCAATTTTCCTGCACCCTAAGTGAGGTGAATTTTTTAATTAAAGTCTTGGCCCTATTTCATTCTCTAGAGCAGGGGTTCTCAAACTTAATTGCACTGTGACCCCTTTCCGAGACAACAAAAATTACTACATGATCCAAGGAGTGGGGGCCCAAGCCCCAGCACTCTGAGCTGGGGAGGAGAAGGGAGCAAAGCCGAAGCCCAAGGGCTTCATCCCCGGCTGGGGGCCTGTAACCTGAGCCCGCCACTCAGGCTGAAGCCTGGGCGATGGGGCTTGGGCTTCGGCCCTGGCCCCAGCCAGTCTAACACCAGACCTGGCAGCCCCATTAAAACGGTGTCCTGAGTCTGACCCACTTTGGGGTCCTGACGGAAAGTTTGAGAACCCCTGCTCTAGATTCTGTAGTGTTCACGTTACTTCACCTCTCTGCCTCTTTCTCCATCTGTAGCCAGGATGGGCAGGGATGGTGTCCCTAACCTCTGTTTGCCAGAAGCTGGGAATGGAAGACAGGGAATGGATCACTTGATCACCTGTTCATTCCCTCTGGGGCACCTGGCGTTGACCACTGTTTGTTTGAAGACAGGATACTGGGCTAGATGGATCTTTGGTCTGACCCAGTATGGCTGTTCTTATGTTTTGGTAGTTTTGAGGATTAGCTTATCTCTTTACATTACTTTGGAAAGTGTGAAATTCTGTGTTGGTTGCGGGATGGGGGTGTTTAATTTAATACAGTATAGAGCAGTGGTTCTCAAACTTCATTGCACTGTGACCCCCTTTTGACGACAACAAATTACTACATGACCTGGAGGTTGCGGGGAGGGGGATCGAAGCCTGAGCCTGCCTGAGCCCGGGTGGGAGGGCCAAAGCCTAAGCCCCACCAGCCTAGGCCCCGGAGGGCAGGGGAGAGCTAAAACCTCAGGCCCCAGCAAGTTTAATGCCAGCCCTGGCGACCCCATTAAAATGGGATCATGACCCACAGTTTGAGAACTGCTGGTATAGAGAAAAATAGGGTCCTAAATTATTCATGAGTGGCCTGAGTGTAATATAAAAATGTTAATGTTACTGAATTTCTTTATGCTCCTAAAGCTTTCACCATTATTTCTCCTTAATATCAGATTTGTGCTTCCCATAGCCATGTTCATGAAATGTCTAGTGGTGGTTTATATTGGATAGAAAATAGATTGTAACAAGGTTTTGTAAATCTTACTGTTCTTTGCAATTGAATATTGACATAACTATTCATTAGCAGAGTAATTGGTATTTGGTTCTCTCTCTCTCTCTCCTTTTGCAGTGCCAATTATCAGGCTGGACAGGTTTTTTAGTATTTATAGTTGTGAAGAGGAAGAAATCCTTAACCATTAAAATGAGCCACTGTTTTAAATAACATTTCTATCCAATGTAAACTCTGTTAATCCAGCATTTAAAATCAGTCAGGAAATGCAAAAGTGAATGTTACAAGAGAAATCTATATTCTGTTGTATTGCGCATATATATATATATATATATTTTAGAGCTTACAGTCCACTTGCCAGGAGGGTAGAGGAAGCTTTCCCTGGTGGGTGATGGGCCTAAGCCATCTATTTCTGCAGAATTTAAGCTTTAATTTAAAAATAAAAAGTCAAGCCTTTAGGGGTTATGGTTCTGAAGGAACTCTTACGAGAGTGTAGCACCACGACATCACTTCACAAAGTCTGCAGACAGTGCTACTATTGATTTCTCATAGTTTTTCCAAGCAGTAGAGAGAGATTATGACACTAGTCAATTTTATGAAACATGCAAGCAGTAGTGAAATTGATAAAGATGTGATTTTTTTTCTCTCTCTCTGCTGCTGATAGTGGAGAAGGCTATGAGCAGAGAGGTTGTGTACAGGAGGAGTTACCCTATAACACAGATTTGCTCATAAAATTGGGGAAGGATTAGTTGTGTCCAGCTCCTGTCCTAGTAATAACCATTTCCCATCCCTCCCTTCTTGCTATGAGAAATATATTTTAAGGGGTTGTCTGCCTTGGGGAAGCTATTGCAAAATAAGTTAGCGTGATTAATAGCTATTCAACAATAACTCCCAGTGTGGATACTCTTATTCTGCATTAAGAATACCTAAATAAGGGTATGTCTACACTATGAAATTAGTCGAATTTATAGAAGTAGGGTTTGTAGAAAGCATTTTTATACAGTCGATTGTGTGTCCCCACACAAATGCTCTAAGTGCATGTAGTCGGCGGAGTATGTCCACAGTACTGAGGCAACTGTCGACTTCCGGAGCATTGCACTGTCGGTAGCTATCCCACAGTTTCCACAGTCTCCGCCGCCCATTTGAATTCTGGGTAGAAATTCCAGTGCCTGATGGGGCTAAAACATTGTCGTGAGTGGTTCTGGGTACATATCGTCAGGCCCCGCTTTCCTCCCTCCTTCCGTGAAAGCAAGGGCAGACAATCGTTTTGTGCCTTTTTTCTTGAGTTACCTGTGCAGACACCATACCATGGCAAGCATGGAGCCCGCTCAGCTAACCATCACCGTATGTCTCCTGGGTGCTGGCAGACGCGGTACTGCATTGCTACCCAGCAGCAGTTTATTGCCTTTTGGCAGCGGACAGTGCAGTATGACTGGTTGCCGTCATCGACGTAGTCCTGGGTGCTCTTCTAACTGACCTCAATGAGGTCAGGGGCGCCTGGGCAAACATGGGAGTGACTCAGCCAGGTCATTTCCCTTTTAAGTTTCGTCTCAGTGCACTGCCGGTAGGACTCAATCGCCATGTCTTTTAATCAGCAGCCAGCAGAAGATGATGGCCAGTAGTCATACTGCACCGTCTTCTGCGAAGCACCCAGGAGATGATGAAGGCTAGCGGTCTTCACACAGACTGCACAGTCTGCTGCCAGGAAGATGTATAAAGATAGATGAAGTGGCTCAAAACAAGAAATAGACCAGATTTGTTTTGTATTCATTTTCTCTTCCCTCCCTCCGTGAAATCAACAGCCTGCTAAACCCAGTTTTGAGTTCTGTACTTGAGGTTTTGAGTTCTATCCTTGAGAGGGCCATTCAGTTTCTCGCAAAGCCACCCTCTTTGTTGATTTTAATTCCCTGTAAGCCATGTCGTCAGTCGCCCCTCCCTCTGTTAGGGCAACATCAGACAATCGTTCTGCGCCTCTTTTCTGTGCAGACGCCATACCATGGCAAGCATGGAGCCCGCTCAGATCACTTTGGCAATTAGGAGCACATTAACCACCACACGCATTATCCAGCAGTATATGCAGCACCAGAACCTGGCAAAGCAAAACTGGGCAAATAGATGATGTCAGCGCAGTGACGAGAGTGATGAGGACATGGACACAGACGTCTCTCAAAGCATGGGCCCTGGCAACGTGGGCATCATGGTGCTAATGGGACAGGTTCATGCGGTGGAACGCCGATTCTGGGCTCGGGAAACAAGCACAGACTGGTGGGACCGCATAGTGTTGCAGGTCTGGGACGATTCCCAGTGGCTGCGAAACTTTCACATGCGTAAGGGCACTTTCATGGAACTTTGTGACTTGCTTTCCCCTGCCCTGAGGCGCAATAATACCAAAATGAGAGTAGCCCTCACAGTTGAGAAGTAAGTGGCGATAGCCCTGTGGAAGCTTGCAATGCCAGACAACTAGCGGTCAGTCGGGAGTCAATTTGGAGTGGGCAAATCTACTGTTGGAGCTGCTGTGATGGAAGTAGCCAACGCAATCAAAGATCTGCTGATATCAAGGGTAGTGACCCTGGGAAATGTGCGGGTCATAATGGATGGCTTTGCTGCAATGGGATTCCCTAACTGTGGTGGGGCCATAGATGGAACTCGTATCCCTATCTTGGCACCGGAGCACCAAGCCGGCGAGTACATAAACTGCAATGGGTACTTTTCAATAGTGCTACAAGCACTGGTGGATCACAGGAACGTTTCACCAACATGAACGTGGGATGGCCGGGAAACGTGCATGATGAGGTGCATCTTCAGGAACTCTGGTCTGTTTCAAAAGCTGCAGGAAGGGACTTTATTCCCAGACCAGAAAATAACTGTTGGGGATGTTGAAATGCCTATAGTTATCCTTGGGGTCCCAGCCTACCCCTTAATGCCATGGCTCATGAAGCCATACACAGGCAGCCTTGACAGTAGTCAGGAGCTGTTCAACTACAGGCTGAGCAAGTGCAGAATGGTGATAGAATGTGCATTTGGACGTTTAAAAGCACGCTGGTGCAGTTTACTGACTCGGTTAGACCTCAGCGAATCCAATATTCCCACTGTTATTACTGCTTGCTGTGCGCTCCACAATATCTGTGAGAGTAAGGGAGAGATGTTTATGATGGGGTGGGAGGTTGAGGCAAATCTCCTGGCTGCTGGTTATGCACAGCCAGACACCATGGCGGTTAGAGCACAGGAGGGCGCGGTGTGCATCAGAGAAGCTTTGAAAACCAGTTTCATGACTGTCCAGTCTAGGGTGTGAAAGTTCTGTTTGTTTCTCCTTGATGAAACTTCCCACCCTTGGTTCACTCTACTTCCATGTGAGCTAACCACCCTCCCCTCCTCCCTTCAATCACCGCTTGCAGAGGCAATAGTCATTGTTGCTTCACATTCATGCATTCTTTATTCATTCATCACACAAATAGGGGGATAACTACCAAGGTAGCCCAGGAGGGGTGGTGGAGGAGGAGAGAAGCACCAGGAGGGGTGGTGGAGGAGGGAAGGACAAGGCCACACAGCACTTTAAAAGTTTAAAACGTTATTGAATGCCAGCCTTCTGTTGCTTGGGCAATCCTCTGGTGTGGAGTGGCTGGGTGGCCGGAGGCCCCCCCACACTGTGTTCTTGGGCGTCTGGGTGAGGAGGCTATGGAACTTGTGGGGGAGGAGGGCGGTTGGTTACACAGGGGCTGTAGCAGCAGTCTGTGCTCCTGCTGCCTTTCCTGCAGCTCAACCATACTCTGGAGCATATTAGTTTGATCCTCCAGCAGCCTCAGCATTTAGTCCTGCCTCCTCTCATCACGCTGCCGCCACCTTTCAGCTTCAGCCCTCTCTTCAGTCCGCCACCTCTCCTACCAGTCATTTTGTGCTTTCCTGCACTCTGACATTGTCTGCCTTCATGCATTCATCTGTGCTCTCAGTGTGGGAGGGCAGCATGAGCTCAGAGAACATTTCATCGCGAGTGTGTTTTTTTCGCCTTCTGATCTTCCTCTGGGAAGGAGAAGATCCTCTGATCCTTGAAACACATGCAGCTGGTGGAGAAAAAAAGGGACAGTGGTATTTAAAGAGACACATTTTATAGAACAATGGGTACACTCTTTCATGGTAAACCTTGCTGTTAACATTACATACATAGCACATGTGCTTTCGTTCCAAGGTCACATTTTGCTTCCCCCCAGCACGTGGCTAGCACCTCCCACCTCCCCATGGCTAACAGAGGGGAACATTTCTGTTCAGCCACAGGCAAACAGCCCAGCAGGAACGGGCACCTCTGAGTGTCCCCTTAAGAAAAGCACCCTATTTCAACCAGGTGACCATGAATGATATCTCTCCTGAGGATAACACAGAGATAAAGAACGGATGTTGTTTGAACACCAGCAAACATACACTGCAATGCTTTCTTCTACAAGAAGAAAAGGAATACTTGTGGCACGTTAGAGACTAACCAGTTTTTTTGAGCATGAGCTTTCGTGAGCTACAGCTCACTTCATCAGATGCATCCGATGAAGTGAGCTGTAGCTCATGAAAGCTTATGCTCAGATAAATTGGTTAGTCTCTAAGGTGCCACAAGTACTCCTTTTCTTTTTGCGTATACAGACTAACATGGCTGCTACTCTTAAACTTGTTCTACAAGGATTCCCGAGTACGTGCTACTGGCCTGGAGTGGTAAAGTGTCCTACCATGGTGGATGGAATAAGGCTGCCCTCCCCGGAAACCTTTTGCAAAGGCTGTGGGAGTACATCCAGGAGAGCCGCGAATGCCAGGGCAAATTAATCATTAAACATGCTTGCTTTTAAACCATGTATAATATTTTAAAAGGTACACTCACCAGAGGTCCCTTCTCCGCCTGGCGGGTCCGGGAGGCAGCCTTGGGGGAGTTCGGGGGGTACTGGGTCCAGGTCCAGGGTGAGAAACAGTTCTTGGCTGTTGGGGGAAAACCGGTTTCTCCACTTGCTTGCTGTGAGCTATCTACAACCACATCACAATCTTCCTCGTCCCCAAAACCTGCTTCCGTGTTGCCTCCATCTCCATTGAAGGAGTCAAACAACACGGCTGGGGTAGTGGTGGCTGAACCGCCGAAAATGGCATGCAGTGCATCATAGAAGCGACATGTTTTGGGCTCTGACCCCGAGCGGCCGCTCACCTCTCTGGTTTTCTGGTAGGCTTGCCTCAGCTCCTTAAGTTTCACGCAGCACTGCTTTGGGTCCCTGTTATGGCCTCTGTCCTTCATGCCCTTGGAGATTTTGACAAATGTTTTGGCATTTTGAAAACTGGAACGTAGTTCTGATAGCACGGATTCCTCTCCCCATACAGCGATCAGATCCTGTACCTCCCGTTCGGTCCATGCTGGAGCTCTTTTGCGATTCTGGGACTCCATCATCGTCACCTCTGCTGATGAGCTCTGCATGATCACCTGCAGCTTGCCATGCTGGCCAAACAGGAAATTGAAATTCAAAAGTTCACGGGCCTTTTCCTGTCTACCTGGCCAGTGCATCTGAGTTGAGAGCGCTGTCCAGAGCAGTCACAATGGAGCACTCTGGGATAGCTCCCGGAGGCCAATACCATCTAATTGTGTCCACGGTACCCCAAATTCGACCCAGCAAGGCCGATTTCAGTGCTAATCCCCTTGTCAGGGGTGGAGTAAGGAAATCGATTTTAAGAGCCTGTTAAGTTGAAAAAAAGGGCTTTGTCTAGTGGACGGGTGCAGGGTTAAATCAATTTAACGCTGCTAAATTTGACCACAACTCCTAGTGTAGACCAGGGCTAAATGTCCACATGGGGAGCTAGTGTGTAATAGCATTCCTCGCTATTTCCCTGTGTAAACAAACCCATAATTTCCATTCTGAGGGAGGCTTTGAAATATTAATTTTTGCCTATATCAAGTACAGATTATAACTTTCAATTTTCTTTATCCTTGCTATAGTTGTCCCTCAAAGGCTTCTCAGAGCTTTTAATGAAGTGAGCAACTGGCTGCTTGATTTTTTTGATGTAAATTCAGCCTCCATCAGACAGAGGAGGCAAGATGCCCTTTTTTCAAAAAAGGTTTAACCATTTGAACAGCAAATAGCCATGTTAGTATTTTATTGCTTGTAAATATAACAAAGAAAAATAATTGAACAAATTACAAATGATACAAGCTTAGCTGTTTACATATATAGTGTCTTTCTGTCAGGATAGTTTCATATCACAAACATAAATTTTTTTTATTCCAACCCAGATCTCTTTGGGACTTTTTTTCTATTTGGTTTTCCTTTCAGTCAACCTCTGATGAACAGTTCTGTGGAACTGGCTGTCTAAAGCAGATCCTACCCATTTTGTTCTAATGGGGAATTCACCTCTCTAACAATTTTTCCATTCTCAACTTTGACAGCTACTTTCTTAGATGCAGGGTACACTCAAGCTGAAATTCTGCCTCCCTGATACCGCTTTAGATGTTCCTTAGGGATTACTTGGGTTTAGTTCTGGGACCCAACAGTATCCTGTATATCACTTCATTGATTTGGATCAGTACTGTATAGGGTCCTTGCCAAGGTTTATCCATTTTAGGGTTCCTTTCCGTCCGTCGTTGTCTTTCTTCTAGGGTTGTGGGACCAGATCAGGTCACCTCTTTCAAAAATTTCCCCATGTGACCCTACATCATACAGCCTTTTCAGTTAGTCGGAGGCTATCAAATTTTCTCTAGCAAAGATGTTAATGTTTTCAGTTTGGATTGTAGGGTTTCTGCATAAGCCAAATAGTACAACTCTTTGTTCCTCTTCAGGGACTCCATACAAAAGGTTTGCTGGTGTCTTCGCTCATGCCCCAACATGAAGAGTACCGAGGTACACTTATACTCTTTTTTTGACTGCTGTGCTATAATCTGTCAAAAGGAGTGGGATATGCTGATCCCAGTCCCTTTGGTGCTGTTCTGCAAAAGTAGCCAGCTGAACCCCCAGAGTCCTATTGAACATTTCCACCATCCCTTCAAATAGGCGTTGTGCTGGGTTGGTGAGAGTTTTGTGGATCCCTAGAATCTCAGAAATTTGAAACACTTTGGATTCAAATTTTTTTTTATTTGTAACTCAACCAGGACCCCAAATCTGATGAACAACTCCTGATTCCTAACCAGAAAGTGTTTGACTGCTCTGCTGTTCCTATGTAAATGCACAGCACTGTGCTGGAACAGGTCCAATAGAAACTCTGGGAGCTTCCTTGCCCCCAACCCCCCCCGTGTAGTTTTCTTCTACACTCATATTTACTAGATCCAACGACTCACGTTTCACAACTGCAGTTGCTTTTTTTAACTATTGGTGGTGTGTCAGAAATCGAACAGGTTATCAGTCCTTGTTTCAGATCCACAAGAACTTTAGCAGCTAAGGGTATGCCTACATAGCAAAAATACAACCCCCCCCCCCCCCCCCCAAACCTCAGAAGCAAGTTTGTGAGGCTGGGTCAACTGACTCGGGCTTGTGCAGTGGAGCTAAAAATACCAGTGTAGATGTCTCAGATCTTGGGCTCCACTCTGAACCCAGACTTCTATGTTGCTCTTTTTAGCCATGCAGCACGAGCCTGAGTCAATTGACCAGGCTCTGAGACTTGCTGCCGTGTTTTTTTTGTTTGCTGTGTACTATACCCTAAGATTGCCCTGAGACTCTGGGTCTCTCAAAATAGCTTTCAGTCACTCCCCTCTTTCCTTTGTTGGAAAGCTACCGCAGCATATAGCTGTAATAATCGTTCCTGTCTGAGTAACAGGGCAATTCGTTCACTGCAAACCATTTGTGTAACCTGGGCCATATCTTTAAAGGGAATTTCCAGATTGAATTTGTAAGACACCTTTCCTGATACTCATTATACAATTACAGTAGAATCTGAGTTACAAACACCAGAGTTATTAACTGATCAGTCAACCACACACCTCATTTGGAACTGGAAGTACACAATCAGACAGCAGCAGAGAGAGACAAAAAAAGCAAATACAATACAGTACTGTGTTAAACATAAAATGCTAAAATAATAAAGGGAAATCAACATTTTTATTTTGCATAGTAAAGTTTCAAAGCTGTATTAAGTCGATGTTCAGTTGTAAACTTCTGAAAGAACAACCATAATGTTTTGTTCAGTGTTGTGAACATTTCAAAGTTGCAAACAACCTCCGTTCCTGATGTGTTCATAACTCTGAAGGGGGTGGCCAACCTGAGCCTGAGAAGGAGCCAGAGTTTACCAATGTACATTGCCAAAGATCCACAGTAATTCATCAGCAGCCCCCATTAGCTTCCTCCCCTCAAACAAAACATTTTGGTTCTTTCAAAAATGAACATTAACTTAATACAGCTTTGACACTACTATTCGGAAGAAAAATGCTGCTTTCCCTTTTTGAGTCATTTTTTTTTAACACAGTACTGTATTGTATTTGCGGTTGGTTTTTTTTTTTTTTTTTTGGTCTCTGATGCTGCCTGATTTTGTACTTCCGATTTCAAACTAGGTCTGTCGTTGATTGGTATGTTCGTAACTCTGAGGTTCTACTGTACCTCCAATCTATGCCCCTTCAACTTGATGCATCTCCCCTGCCTATTTTCCACACTTGGAGAGGCTTTCATTAGACACTTGTGACAATCTGTCTTGGCCAGCCTTAAATGTATAACAGTACTTCTTTTTGTGGCCAGTTTTGTCACAGTACCAGCATTTAACAGAACTGTTCCTTTAATTTTTGCATTATTGCCAATTTCCCTTGTTTTACAAACCAAATTTATCATTTGTTCCAATAGTTCAATATAGTCATGAACCAGATTAGAATTCCCCTCTTCCATCATATACATTAGAGACAGAGCTGTACTTACATGGTTTATGGTGATCAGTGTCCATCTTCCTCACTAGCAGCTGCTTCCTTTTCTGATGAATTGCTGCAGAAAAAGATTCAAGTTCTGTGGAAAATTCCACAGCCTCTCAGTGTCTTTGGTCTCTTTGCTGATTTTGATCTGCAAGTCCAGTTGAACATCTGTAAATTGGTCCATTGCCAGAAGGCCTCAATGGTATCGGAATATGCTAGGAACACAAGTCTGCACAGTTCTGCCAGTTCAGGTGAGGTTTGTTCTTTCCTCCTCCATTTAGGCCTTAACTTTGCCCTGGCCAGCGCAGATTGATGGCTAGTTCCAAATCTCATGTCAAAGGCTTGTTCTCTAGACCTAATACTCGGTCTCATTTCTGGGGGTAAATTGTGTAATAAGAGCTGGACCACCCATGTTGGCTGCAAATAACCCCCCTTCGGTCCCACCTCCCAGCCACTCGTTTGAGCTGTAATGTTGAATTGAGTCAAATAAAGCCTCCCAGGGAGTTTTTCCCACAAAGATAGTGGGCTCCTTTGAGCAATGTCCCTATGAGTGCTCCACTCTAAATGCACTTGTGTCCCCTGCACCTTTGAATGGAGATTTCTCATAGGGGTGTCTGTCTGGCCCATATGTGTGCGATACTCAAACTTGTGCTCTATGCTGGCATGTAGCACTGTGTGAGTAAACTGCCTTCAGTTCCTTCTCAACCACCTTGGCCTAAGATGGAGCCTTAGCAGTTGTCCACATTGAGTTTTACCTCAGTTGTGTCCCCTTAGCTCTTTTATTAGCTTTTTATAGTTCTTAGTAGTTATACTTAGTAATTTTAGATGTAGTAGTTTTAAAAAATTATATATAGTTTCTCCCTTCCTGGGAGTTCTACTTTACTGGGAGGACATTCTCGATTCTCCTAGTTTCAAGTGTTGCCTGTGGTATCGTCAGGCAATCCCAATGAATGATGGCCACTCCCCCTGCATCCTGTTGTCTCCAGGTGTTTCATGTTTCCCATAAATGCAACTTCTGTCTGGCATTAAAATCTAGAGCCAGAAAAAAAGGGAGATCAAAGTTCAACTCCTCATGATAGAGAGCTCATTGTGTTTGGCCTCTGATCCTGGCCAGGGGATCCCCCCATACACCAGTCTGTGAGTAATTCCACTGCTTCTGCTGTCTCTGAACCACACTCGTTGAAGACATCTAAGAGGAAGACCCGAGATTCCTCCAATAAGACTCCTAAAGACCATCCCTCAAATTCTCCAGGTAAGGAATCTATCTCAAAGAAGTTGTGGTCTCCGATGACTCGGCCACTTCCACACCCACTCCTTTCCAACCCAGTAACCATGAGGCTGCTGGTTCCTCAGGTACTGAGGGCACGCTCAAACCTAAAGACAGTGAAGTCCCAGACTCCAAGAGTCTGTCAATGTATACTGTCAATGGAGCGAAGTGGCAAGAAGAGGATTACCTCTTCTTGCCTGGTATTGAAGAAGCCTGCTCAGGTGCCATCTGGACTCCCCTTGGAGTGATTGAGATTCATGGTACCGTCAGCTCCCTCAATCACTATCACTTTGGTGTATGCCATGGACACGGTACCAACAGCATTCATGGTACTGCAAGAGTTTCACTTTTCCTGAGACCTTGCTGCGTCTGAGGCACCCGACTCACCATTGCTTGGCTCTGATATACTCCTAGTACTGAGGACTTACAGATCACTGGATATTTGCCCTGTACCAATGGTTTCTTCCAGTGTCACACCACTACAGAGTGATTTGGAAGAGGACGATTCTGATGAAGATCTTGCCTCAGTCTCCCAAATGTCTGTGCAAGGCTCTCCTCTCCATTCATATAGAGGTTCTTTCCCAGAATTCTCTGAGGAGATTGGTATCACTCATGAGAGATGGCCAAAACCACTATCTCACTGGTATGAACACCCATGGAGGCCTCCACCCTGCCACTACCTCCTTGGCCATATTGGGACCCTTGGGCGGCCTGTTACCAGCAATTCTCTGGGGCCTCGAGAACCACCTGTCACAGAGTAGACAGCCTCCCTCTCTCTCTACAAGACTGGAACCTAAAGAAGGTTTTCTTCAGACTGCTGACTTGATTTTTTTTAAAGTCAAATTAACTTTAATTTTATAAGCTACTATCATTCTAAAATTAAAGGCGTTTGAAAGCGGTCCTTAAAACCGTTTAGTTTGCTTAAAAATCAGCCAGTAGGCTTTCTGAAAGATCTGTGGGATAAGGAAGAGCCACAGTATTTTAAAATGTTTTTAATTAGTTTTTTCCACATAAGGAATTAACTATACCACCTCATTTAACATAACCATAACCAACTATTCATTTATAGTATGGTGGTGATTTTTATTTTATGAAAAATATAGCAGTTTCCATTCCTTATTGGAAAGAGACTACTTTTTGAAGCAAATGGTGGGTGGAGGGGTGTAATGAAGTTTAAAAGTCCATCTTAAACAGATTTTTTTCTAACTTTTCAGTGATTGATGCCAGTAACAACTCAAACTACTTGCCTTTTTTTGATACATATAAATCCTTTATCTTTCATTTACAAGATCCACAGTTACTTTAACCACTAGGCTTTCAGTGTACCTGACCAAGACATGTCAGTCACTGATATGGGAGGATGTGGCTACCCATACTAAAGAGCCTACTAGTTTTTTTATGTAGTAACGTGGTATTGAAAAAAGGATTTTTCTCGTCCATACTGACGCACGCTATTTTTGTTGCAGAGAAAAATTGTCAAGAAATGAAGCTACTGCTGACATAATTAGGGTTTACATTTTAAGTTAATTTAAAAATATTTGTTTTTTCTCTCTGATGCCTAGAAGAACCTTTTTGTGGGTCAGAAAATGTTGCAAAATACGCCTGGGTCCCTCCCTACTTCCATCCTTTCTTCCCTCTGTCTCTGTGCACACATTTCCCTGCTTCTTCAAGTTTAGTTTGGCTGCTGTTTTTACTTGTGAACATCCTGTTGCAGAGCCTAAGGAAGTGGTGGTGGGGGGGGCCTGTTTACAAAATAGCGAAACTAGCTATACAACAACTACTATCAAATGCTCAGACTAGATGAGAAGAATATAACTTTCTCTAATCTTTCAGTTATAATAACTGAGAGGTGTTTTTCTTCTGTTTAGAACAGTAAGTGCCTGTGCATCAGCACTGAGTGTCTTGCCAGTTATTAAAATTACAAAATTAAATACAAGCTTCATGCAGCAGCTCTAAATACAAATTATACCCCAAAGTCTACCCTAACTGTCCTCAAAAGCCAGGTAAAACAAACCTTGCGGAGTGCTGTGAATGATAGCAAATCCAGCCAATTTTGGACCAAGGTTGGAGGGTGTTCTTGAGGCTCATATGGATAGTACTCTGCCAGCAGCCCCTTACCCTTTATCCAGGGGAATCAAGCATCTGCATCTTTGCTTTTGTCTGTAGAAGTATATTACATGGGAGAAGCAGCCTCATTTACGCTATTCCCAATCTATTTGTGGCTTTGTACGTGGAAAAACAATGTGTTGACACCTATTTGGAAGCTGTCAAGTAACCACTGAGATCTCAGTGCACAGATTTTATATGCTTTCTATAGAAGTCCTGCTTACCAGTCAGCAGGCAGCTTTCTGTGCCAAAATTCTAGTTTCAGAATTGATTTAGATGTAGCCCCAGATGAAGTGTATTCGCATAGTGTAATCTTGAAGTGACACAGGAATGGATTGAGACGAGATCTGTATCCAAAAGATAAGGTCCTTCCATATCAGTGTGACTGGTTCTTTTTGCTTGATGCATTTTGGTCAGAAACATAATCAGCCTGGATTGATGACTTTAAATAATCAAGGAAACAATGATATTTGTTGGTTTAATTTAAATTCTTTGTTCTTTAAATTTCAACTCTTTTAAAAATAAAATACACTTGCTTTTTTGCAAGTAGTACTGACTTGATGGGCTTTTTTCTTAAAGGAGCCTGTGGAAAATAAATAGTAGGTTTGGAGTTACTCTAAACTTTTTTTTATACCCATTGTGGCTTCTGGTGACACACATACTCCCCACTTGGTGAGTGCCAGAGAAGGTGAAATTTGCTCTTTGAACGATGTTTTGTAAATACTAGTTTTGTTGGGACAGCCTGTTCCCTCCATAGAGAAGAAGCACACTGCCGAAATGTAACACTTTTTTCTTCTATCCAGTTAATTTTTTTCTCTTTACTTCAAACTGTTAAAGGGCAGATAAATGTTATCCAGACATTATAGCTTGCATATTTGTTTTAATTGTCACAAGACTTTGGTCAGTGGGTTTTCATGTTATAACTATTTTAAATGGTTGGCTAGTAGTTGCTTTGAGAAAATGTTTGGATAAGATGCTTTGGCAAAACATTCTGTAGAATGTGGTCAGTCAAACACTAAAATCTGCCCATAGCTTGTTGCTGCTTTGCAGTAGTTAGTGAACACCTTCTAAAGCTCAGGTATGTGACTGGAACAGAACAATGTGTGTTGCATTTGGAAGTAGATTCACAGATTTAAAAGGCACCAGTTTCTAATTTTTTATTTTTATTTTTTATTTTTTTGCATACATTGTGCTTTAGCTAGTCACACACAATATATTTTATCGTGAAGGTCCAGACTGCTACTTAAAATCTGTTCAGATGTTCAATCTGTTTTTCTACTAGGTGGAATATAAGTGGGAGTTGGGCACCTCACTCACTTGAGGTGCTTTTGAAAATTTCACCGTAAACTCATACATTGGCAGTAATATATTTTTTTTCCTATGAAGAAGGTCATGAATGGAGAAGAGTGGATGATAAAGAACTATTTGACAAAATGCTCAGTATAAATCCAGGGACAAAGTTCTCTTGGTGAAAGAGACAAGCTTTTGAGCTACCCAGAGCTGCTCTTCAGGCCTGGGCAACCAAAGACCTAAAGAACCTAGATGTGTATCCAAAAGATAAGATCTGTATCCAAAAGATAAGGTCCTTCCATAGATCTAAAGGAAGAGCTCTGTGTAGCTCAAAAGTGTCTCTTTCAACAACAGAAGTTGGTACAATAAAATATATTACTTCATCCACCTTGTGTCTCTAATATCCTGGGATCAACATGGCTACAACACTGCCAATAGTGTAAATCCAGTTAGAACACGCTTATGATGAGGAGCACTTTATAACAAAACCTTTATAAAGCAGGTCTCAGACCAATACAAGGATTGATAAACCAAATCAAATACTTATGTTTTGTTATTAAATTCTCCTAGGTAAAACATAGTTTATATTTCAGTCTGTGTGGTGGGATGGAAAGGAGTTTGCTTAAGTCCTCAACTGAAATGTGAGTTTGAGTCCCAGACAGTTAAGAATTGTGGTAACAGGAAGAGTATATTCATAATGACAAACAGCAGTTGTCCAGACATATCCATATCACAGCTTCTGTTTTTGATATCAAACAGAAATTCCACTACAGAGGGTACAATAACTTTTCTTTCTTTTCTTGCCCAAGGTGACACATCATGAATTCTAAACAAATAAAGCTCCCTATATGATAACTGCTGCTGTTAATTTTAATCCCTTGAGTGATGACACACTTCTAGACAGGATCACAAATTTTACCATTGTAGTGCAAACTTCAGTAACATGTGGCATGTAGCATATAGCTGTGAGGTCATACAGGTGTCTGCATATACTATGTGTATGTACATGCACATACTGCCACCCACCAGCGGACAGAGTGAAAGCATCATTAATTTTGATTCTTCCTAATTTGAGTGCTTGGTTTTGCAACCTTAACGTTCTTTTACATAATTGTGTGTGTAATATATTTACAAGAGTTGCTTCTTTCACCCTGGAAATAGATAACTGCAGCAGAATGCAGTAACTTTTTAGTACTGCACAGCAGTTTAGTATAAGAGTTGTCAAGGTTCCTCCCCCACTCTGAACTCTAGGGTACAGATGTGGGGACCTGCATGAAAAACCTCCTAAGCTTATCTTTACCAGCTTAGGTCAAAACTTCCCCAAGGTACAAAATATTCCACCCGTTGTCCTTGGATTGGCCGCTACCACCACCAAACTAATACTGGTTACTGGGGAAGAGCTGTTTGGATCCGTCTTTCCCCCCAAAATACTTCCCAAAACCTTGCACCCCACTTCCTGGACAAGGTTTGGTAAAAAGCCTCACCAATTTGCCTAGGTGACTACAGACCCAGACCCTTGGATCTTAAGAACAATGAACAATCCTCCCAACACTTGCACCCCCCCTTTCCTGGGAAATGTTGGATAAAAAGCCTCACCAATTTGCATAGGTGACCTCAGATCCAAGGGTTTGGGTCTGAGAACAATGAAAAAGCATTCAGTTTTCTTACAAGAAGACTTTTAATAGAAATAGAAGTAAATAGAAGTAAAGAAATCCCCCCTGTAAAATCAGGATGGTAGATATCTTACAGGGTAATTAGATTCAAAAACATAGAGAACCCCTCTAGGCAAAACCTTAAGTTACAAAAAAGATACACAGACAGAAATAGTTATTCTATTCAGCACAATTCTTTTCTCAGCCATTTAAAGAAATCATAATCTAACACATACCTAGCTAGATTACTTACTAAAAGTTCTAAGACTCCATTCCTGGTCTATCCCCGGCAGAAACCAGCATAAGACAGACACACAGACCCTTTGTTTTCTCTCCATCCTCCCAGCTTTTGAAAGTCTCTTGTCTCTTCATTGGTCATTTTGGTCAGGTGCCAGCGAGGTTACCTTTAGCTTCTTAACCCTTTACAGGTGAGAGGAGCTTTCCCCTGGCCAGGAGGGATTTCAAAGGGGTTTACCCTTCCCTTTATATTTATGACAAGAGTAATAGAACATCTGAAACTATAAGTGAATTTTAAGTAAATAGTAAGCAGTGACTCAGGTTTCAGTTTGGCTATGCCATCAAGGTTTAACCTTCCTTAAATTGTATGGGACTTTCTGCAAATGTAAAAGCTTCTCTGTTGCCTGCAGCGCACTAATGTTTCTTGGAGATCTCCTCCCCAGGTATTGACTAATCCTGACCTTGGTTAGCTTGTGAGATCTAAGAAACATTTGAGGTGGCATGGCTGCATGCTAGAGATTCATAGTAGGTTGAGATATGCTGGTAGGACAGTGTGTGCAAGCTTGCGTTACAACTATTTGTGGTATTCCTGTTCTGTGGATAAAGCAGAAGTGTGCTTAACTGCAAATTTCTGTAAATCCTAGGAAGTTAACTTTAACAAAATACATTTCCCAAGAACAGTTTTGTGCTAAAATATTTGTCCTATACATTTTTTTTCTACAGTGTTCTGTGCTGCTCTGATCTGTGTGGCTTTTTGTTTGTTTGCAGCAGATTTTAAAATTTCTTGCTGTTGGAATAAGAGTTCTTCAGTCTATTTCTGGCAAATTTGGTTTCGCTACCAGGGCGCACAGAATAAAATGCAGAGTAGTATTGGTGAGGGAATAGCAAGAGAATGGAAATGTGAAAGCGAAGGGAAATGATCATGTAAAGCAGAGAGCTAAAATAGTAGAAATTGAATTTTTTTTCTTAATTTCACTTGTCAAAATGTATCCTGGTACTATAGCCAACACACTTAAACATGTTTTTACAGTAGCTTTATTATGGAGCAAGCTGGGAGAAACTTCTGTGTTTAGGTTTCTTAACGATTTTTTTATAAAAGATTCTTAGGACTGTTTGTCACTTTCTAGCACCTGACCTCCATTGTTTGCCGTAAGCCTTTTAAATTCAGTAATGAGTGTGTCTTTGGGCTGGAGACATGCTTTAGGCTTGTCCAATGAAATGCCATTCAGGTTCAGCCGAGTTGTAAACTTAAAATCACAGGTTCCCTTTTGTTACTTGCATGACTCTCAGAAATGTTGGCAATGTGCCAGAATAATAAAGAACTTTCTAAAGAGCTAGATTCATGATGCTGCTGCTTTAGCAACAACAGCAGATACTGTACTGGGATTGTCTAGGAAATTCCAGAGCTTTGGAGTGGGTGAAGATCCCCCATAATTACTTTCTCCCGGAATCTCCATATGGCCCCAGTGGCCTACCACCTCTCCCTCCCCTCCCCCCAACTCTGGGGACATTAAATAAGACAGGAGCTCCACCTGTCTCTCAAAGGGGAGAGGTGGGCCAGACTCCCTCCCAACCACTCCTCCAGTCCAAGCACATGGCCTCAGAAGCCCATTGCCTCTGGGGCCACCACATAGGGCAAGATCTTCTCACCTCTCTGGGGGTAAGGAAGAAACTTAGGTGTTCAGTGGACCAGCCCATCAGATCCAGCACATGACCCAAGTGGCCCATTCCACCCCCAGCTTCTTGGGATAATAGTTTGCTGCTGTTGCCAGCTAATGTACCTCAAATGGTAGAATCCTGTATTTGAAGATGGTATGAAGGATGTGGGAGACCTGCCAATACTATTTTATTAATATTATGTACTCCATCTGTTTTATTATTGTGGTGTTTATGGTGAGCATACAGGGGGTTAATTAAAGAAGGGATTAGCTGCATTTAGGCAGGAGGGAAGATGGACTTGATAACCTGCTGCTCCATGCTGTTATCTGAGGCACCTAAACTGGTTTAACCAGGTTCAAGAGAGACAGAAGAAACAAAGGACTTGGTAGGACTTATAAAGGGACACCCTCCTTGAAGGGCAGGGAACAGAGGTCTTGAGCTAAGATGAACCAAGATTCCAAAGGTTAGTGTGTCTGGGATAAGAGTTTTATTGTGCTAAAAACCATTTTCTAGGTTTATGCTTTGTGTTCCTACTGTTAAGATGAAAAAAGTCTTTGTTTTGAAAGGCTGTTCAGGTCACTCTTATCCAATGATTACAGCTCCCAAAGGGAAGACTGGCAGGTGCCAAATTCAATTGGGCCTACTGAATAATCATGGATGTTACACAGGGGGCTATGGCTGAGGACCCAGTGGGGACTTGCAGGGTTCCACCCAGAGAGAAGTGAAGGCATGCAGGCCTGTCACCTGAACGGGTGTGCACACAGGCTAGAAGAGGGGTCAAAGGAGTAGTTAGCCTGTAACTATGACACATGCATGAAGGGCAGATGTTAGAGTTTTATGTAATGTACATGATCTGTTTTTTTTCCTTTTTAAAAATAGCAGTAAATGGCATAAAAATCTACTTTAAAAGAAGGTTTCAGAGTAACAGCCGTGTTAGTCTGTATTCGCAAAAAGAAAAGGAGTACTTGTGGCACCTTAGAGACTAACCAATTTATTTGAGCATAAACTTTCGTGAGCTACAGTATGCATCCGATGAAGTGAGCTGTAGCTCACGAAAGCTTATGCTCAAATAAATTGGTTAGTCTCTAAGGTGCCACAAGTACTCCTTTTCTTTTTACTTTAAAAAAAGGCTATTTAGGGCACAAAGTCAAACATTTGAAGGTCAAAGAAATATGATATTCAACATTGCCAATGTAACCTTAATTGTGCCTCTTGTGCGTTTGCATTCTGACAGTTTTAAATTACATTGTATTTTTTCTACAGAAACACTGCCTCATTTGGTACACAGGATGGATACACATAATGGAATAAAAATTGCACAGGCAACCTTAAATCTGGTATTTCTTATGTTTTGAGTGCTTGTCTTTGCAACACAAATAACTTTCTTTTAATGTTTTGTATGTAATTATAAATTTTCATTGGTTCGTAGCTGTACCCTCACAAGTCTGTTATATTACAATATGCTTTTACCTGAGAATGGATTTTTCTCTTGCAGTTAAGATTCATTCTAATGTGTAACACCCTAAAGGCTTTAATTCCAGTTCCTTTAAAGTAGGTCCTGTGTGATTATTATCATGGTTTTGATAACTTATGTTGGTAATCAGTGTCACAGTTCAGAGTGACTGCACCTTATTTCCCCCTCTGTGGTCTAGCAAGGACACCCGCTTTTAGGCTTTCAGCTGTCCAGCCATCACCGCTCATGGGCGGAGACATGACTCTCTGCTTCCTCACCAAGATCTTTCCAGGCTGCACAGTTCTCAGCCAGCACTGTTTCTGCATGCCAGATGGTCTAAGTGGCTAGTATCTGCACTTTGGTTTCTCATCAGAGGCTATAAACAAGGGGTGGGCAAACTATTGCCCGTGGGCCAGATGCAGCCCACGAGCCGTTTTAAGCCCGCCCACGAGCCGCACCACACAGCTCAGCCCTGATCCGGCCGGGGCGCTGAGTCGGGGGCTGGATAGCATGACTCCTGGAAGCAGCTGCATGGCCCTTCTCCAGTGCTAGCAGGGTCGGGGGCCACTCCATGCATAGGAGCCAGAGAAGAGACATGCCACTGCTTCCGGGAGCCATGGTGCCACCCCACAGCCTGCACCCCCAACCAGAACCTGCACCCCTTCCCCTGCCCCAGCACTGATGCCCCCTCCTGTTCTCCGAATCACTTGGTCCCAGCCCAGAGCACCCTCCGATGCCCCAAACTCCTCATCCCAACCCCACCCCAGAGCCTGCACCTCCTCCCATACACCAACTCCAATTTTGTGAACATTTATGGCCCGCCATACAATTTCTATTCCCTGATGTGGCCCTCGGGCCAAAAAGTTTGCCCACCCCTGCTATAAACAATTCAGTTGCCCACAGTTACAAGTTACCACACAGCCCTTTCTAAGCAAGCACATTTATTCTTAAGGTGATAGCATTACAGAGAACATATTAAAAATAATAAAAGAACCTACATGCATGCTAATAAGCTTACCAGAGATCAGCCCCCAACTCCGACAAGGAGTAAGTAACATTTTGCAAAGTTTACATTTGGCCACAACTCCTCCCTAGGGAGGTTCTATACAATCCTACAGTAATACATAAACTTTGCTTTTAATACAATGGACTCCAAAAAATACTTACTTCAATGGGGTTTTTCAACAGTATTTGGGGAAATTGCCATATCTCTCACAACCAGCACTCTAAATGGAGCCTATCACTTGGTCAGCCGTACTGCTTCTCCTTATGGCTTTAATGTGAGGAAAATATATAAAAAATACTGCATATTAGTATTTAATATAACTGTGTAGCTGCAGTGAATTATGAAGTTATGATTAATAAATATTTTAAAATATCATTGAACAGTGTTTAAAGTTATGCCACTGTCATTAACATATATCCATAATGTTGTGTGTCAAAGCTATTTTTGTGGCATACAAGCCATGAAAATAAGGTCTGTCTCTCAGCTGTTTGAAAGAATGCCTGTCCCCATGTTAGACTTGAGTTTAAAAAAGATGAGCCCTATTTCTGTTGTCTTAGGACTATGAAATCCTGATTTCCTATACTCATCCACAGCAGTGTTATGCCATCAAAAATGAATATTCCCCTTGCAATGACCAACGGTGTCAAAGTGACTTACTGTCTAGACTGAGGATGCACCTCCATGGAGATGAAGGATTAAATGGAAGCAAAATTTTGAAACTAAGTAAAGATAATAGACATGGATTTTTATAAAATTTTTCAGTTTAAATCAAATAAAAGCTAACTCTTTCCTCAGTAAACCTTATATTCTGTTTCTATAAATTATCCTTGCCCAAAGGAGGAAGGGGCATGCCGCTCATGAATTTTTCATATCTACATATTTTCCGTTTAAAATAAAGAAGCAGGTTTCATTTTCCTGTTTCAGGAGCATCATTTTTTGAGTTGGACTGTTTTTGTATTCTGTGCCCAGCAAACCTTTTTTGTTGTTGTAGTTCCCAAAATGTGCTAGGAATATACATAAAGGAAGATTCAGTCTCTTCCCTTGAGAACCTGACTCTCTGTAAAGGCAGGTTGTTATAAAGCACATTAGATTGCCTTCTGGCTTCCATCAAGATAATTACTGTGCTCTCCTGATTTTAAAAAAAAGATAAATTCTGAAGTACATGTTATTTTTCAGATTAGTTTACTTGGGGGAGTTTTAGGGGTCTGGAGAAAAGAGTATAGTCTTTGACTTCAGTTTTCAGTTGGGAGTTATCTTTGTTCACTAAACATTTTAAATGCTATGATACTTTTTTAGTTTGAGGAAGTAGAAAAGGTGCCTTAATCTCAGTGCCACAGCTTGCGCCTTGCTCCAAATGGCAGTGAGAGTGTACTTTGTTGAGAGGGACTTAAATAGTCCAGACATTGTGTGTAATATGGATCTTGCTGTTTATTACAGCACATTAATATTTATACTGCTACATAACTTAGCTTGTGAGTTAGATTTTAATAAATATAAATGCAAAAAAACCTTACTTTTGGAGAAGCAGACAAGCCAGTTGGTATAAACTGTTCTTTGAATCCTTCTAACTGAACTTGTACTTTTGTACAGTAATTTTATGGTATCAATGTGACAGTAAAGTATCATTTAGAAAAATAAGCATCTTAATTAAGATCATTGGTTAGATTTTATGAACAATCTGAAAACCCTTGTTTACAGTGGTTTTCAGCCTGTGGTCCGCGGACTCCTGGAGGGATCTGCAGACTGTTTAAGATTTCCAATTTCCATTTGAAATGTTTTAGGGGTTTGCAAATTTAAAAATTGAAAACCACTGTGCAATTGGACAAAGGCATTCTAGTAGGTTAAAGTACTGCATATGTTTAATTGTTGCAAAAGAAATAGCTAAGGGACCATAAAACTATTTCTGTAAGATGTGAAAAAAGTGTGCATGAGAGAGAGAGTTTGCTGCAAACTAAACACCTCTTTGTAGAATCTAAAGAGGGAGAAAAATATTAAGGGGAGGAAATTACTGACATCTTAGATTTGAAGGCAATCATCATCATATCCTGAGGTGTTTGAGCTGTAGCCTTTCAGGTACCTATCTCTGTATGTAGCTGAAATGTTGCTATTTGAACCACTAGAAATACTGTTGCACTTTTGTTAGGTATCAGTACTAGCACTGTTGTATACTGTTGCATTGCTTTGTGGATTCCTGTCCCACAGTTCCAACATAGCTCAACATAACAGTAATTTCTGGGAAATGTAGACTTTCTGAGATACTTAGGGAAATTTTGAAAAAAGTCAGGAAGTGCCATAAGTCATCTGGTGCTGGCATTACTTTCCAATCCTCTACTCAAAATGGAGGGTGTGGATAAGGTGAATGCTCAGCTCTTGCTCAACAAAAAAGTTTTCTGCTGGAGATTTTGAAAAGCAGTCAGTGTCTAAGGTGCTTTGGTAGTGTAGTAGAGAGTATTCCAGAAGCACCTCCAGAAAATGGGATGAGCTGCATGCAGAGATAGTCATGCAGTGATTCTTTTTACCTGAGTAGACAACTATGTGTTGTATTTCTGGATAATATGCAACAGGTAAAATGCCACTACTGCTGGGATCAGACCACAAGCAGAGACTGCTGGACATAGTTGCTCTTACGGTCTGGGATAAACAAGAGAGCACGTCACCTATGGTGACTCCCGTCTCTGCACTTTGCTTTCATTAGTGGATGTTACACAAGGTCTGAGACCCAAAATCAGCGTGTGTCTAACATTCATTTTTGTACTACAAACTTCACAAGTTTAAAAACTGAGTTGTTTTAGAAAATACTATTCTAAAAAGGCTTTTCACAAAATAAACCACTACAGTCTATCTTTCCAGCTCTGTCTTAAAACAAAGATAACTCAGTTTCAACCATTTTTGTGTAGAGTGGTTTGAAAAGTCCAGATAAAAAGTTGCAGAAGAGAACATTGTATATTTGAGGGGGAACAAATTAGGTTGGTGCTAAGGGTGCTGAGCAATACATTTTCATATATTTCATATATATCCTGGCTTTAAGTTTCCTTGATCAAAAGTATGTATGGCGCTTCTTCCTAGTAGGTAGGTGCTCCCTATGTAGGCTTCTACAGCATTATAGAGCTAGGACAACCTCCTTTAAAGACTCACCAGAACTTCCCAGTGAAGAGGCAGGAATAGACAGTTTCTCATGAGCTTTCTGTGTCTTATGCTTTTCTAATTCTTGGCCTCTGCAATGAGAGGAGAAGGGGGGACCCAAAGACTAGCTCAGCTGACTGTCCTTCCATTTCTCTATTCCCCAGACATCCACCAGTCCAAAAGCTGTGATGGTTTTGTAAGGAAACCAGGCTGCACTTTCTCACCAAGTGTATGCATAGATCCATAGTTTCATTGTATGCTAAAAGGCACATAATCAGTTTTCTGCACTGTTCAGCTGGGAGATCTTCATATTTACAAAGCTTTAGATATTGGACTTGGACTGTTCCTTGGGCATAGCTTTTGGCAGAAGGATCATCAAAGACCTGGCAGAGAGTGACATTTGTAAAAGGAAACGGAGTACTTTTCTTACAGCATGTTTCAGTGGTTGCAAGAATTGGCTGTCTCTTACTCCGCTTAAGAGTTTCTGAGCACCTATGTATTCCGTGTCACTTTTCCTCTGTCCTTTTAACATGTGATGAGGAAGTGCCTTCACTTAGAAATTGAAGATTTGTACTCTTAGCTGTAAATTTCACTTCTCAAGTGAGGGCATGTCCTGTGGTCTCATCTCACTCTGTTTCGGGAGATGCTCTTAGCAAGACTGAGAATAAATAGCCATTGTTAAAGTCTCTGGTTCCTGTTGTCACTAGTGGTTGTTAAATGTAATTTTGAGAGAGTATTTTTTTCATCTTTACAATTCATTCCAGCTGGCTGTGAATGGACATGTCCTAAAGCAAATGTTGTAAGGAGAGGGGCTCGTTGATCATAGCACTGCTGCTTTTGCATCTGTTGCAGGAGGATGCACCCACTAGGAAGAACTATCAAAAATACTCTTCTGGATGTTCCATTTCCAAGAAGAGAAATATATAGGTAGCAGACAAATTTCCTATTAATGTCACAGGTCACACTGACAGGTTAACTGTTACATTTCACTTTTTTAAAACATAGGTGGGGCTAGGTTAAATGGGAGTGATGTATTCTCATGTACCAAAAACTCACCCAAAACTATGCACTGATTTTTAACTGAATTTATTTTAAAGGACGTAAGATGGAGGCTATGTCTACACTGACTCCTACTTGAGTACTGGGTATGCACTCGAGCATGTACTCCTTGTTGAGCTGAGTGTCCAAATTTGCTGTGCTGGACATGGGTATATGCTCTGTACCTGTGCATATCAGTGTCCACGCTGCCTTTTTTCGTACCCAAGATCAGGAGCTAGCATTTTAGGGGCGATATCCCAGGGTTCTGTGCGTCACAGGAGTCAGTCTAGGATCTGCTTTGCTGTATGTTGGTGCTGCTGTAGACATCTTCACACATTTATCGAGCAGTTTCTGCTCACCCCTCTCTCCTGCCCAACTGGGTGGAAGATATGGAACCAAGTGACTTGACAGTGTGGTTCTGCTCCCTCTCCTTCTCACAAGACAAATGCGAGCATTTGTGTTGCAGTACACGACTGTCGAGAACCTTGGGTGAATGGACTCGGACCTTTCTCACCCGCCAAAGACAGATGACCAGGATGATGAGTGATCCACTGTTGCCCCATTCAGTCTGTGTGTCCATGGGTGGGCTACCATATCTGGACCAGGTGAACCAGCACAGTGTGGTAGGATCATGTCATCTTGAAAAACTGGGATGACAACCAGTGGCTGCTGAACTGCAGAATGAGGAAGCAGATATTTATGGAGCTCTAAGAGGAGCTGGTCCAAAGCTTACAGTGGCAGAAAACTCGGTTCCAAAAATCCATACTGGCACAGAAGATGGTGGCTATTGCCCGGAAGTTGACAATGCCAGACAGCCGCCAGTCAGTGAGTCACAAACCCCTTTGGGGGTAAGGAAGTCCACTGTGGGGGTTGTGGTGCTGGTTTGTGAAGCTATCAACACTCTCATCTACCCACAAGTGGTTGCCATCACTGAAATTCCAGAAATTATAGCTGGGTTCCAGAGAATGGGATTTCCAAAACTGCCTGGGGGTCATCACCACACTTTGCTTGCTGAAAGGAGCGAGCAAGTACATCAGTCAAAAAGGGTTACTATTCACTTGTTCTTCACGGCTTAGTGAATCACAAAGGCAGGTTCATGATGCTAGTTTTGGACACACAAGAAAAGATTTATGATGCCAGGGAGCTGAGGGTATTGGGACTATACTTGAGGGGAGGAAGGGACTTTATCCCCCAGAAACAACATTGTTTTGTATAGTATCTCTGTGGCCACAGTTATTCTGGGGAATGTGAAACCCTGCCCTGACATTGACAACCTGGCTAAACAGGAATTCTGCTTCAAACTGAGCAGCTGCAGGATAGTAATGGAGTGTGCTTTTTGGTGATTGAAGGCTCATTGGAATGCCTATGCCCCGCTTGGATACCACTGTGGCCAGCACTGCCACAGTTTGCTGGGCCTTTCATAACATTTTATCAAGCTAAAATCCAGTACTTTAGGACAAAGAGGATGCAGGCTAGGACTGGCTTGAAAGCCTTTACGGACGGCCTGATCTAGTGAATGTTCATGATGAAGCTGAATCACAGATGCCCTGGAAAATCAAGGGTGCAACTTTCACCCACGGCTACATGTACACTGCGCTTTCATCGGTGAAACCTTTGTCGCTCAGGTGTAAAAAAACACACCCATGACCAACAAAAGTTTTACTGACGAAAAGCACCGGTATGGACAGTGCTTTCTCAGCGGGAGACACTCTCCTGTCGACAAAGCTACTGCCTCTCGTTGGGGGTGGTTTTATTTTGTCGGCAGGAGAGCTCTCTCCTACTGACAGAGTGGATACACTGCATGCCTTACAGTGGCAAGGCTTTAGCAGCACAGCTGTGCCGCTGCTCAGTGTAGACATAGCCTACACCTTGAAACAGCGGGCAAGCAGTAAAAACACTAGGGAACATTCCCACTCCATGTTTCAATGCACAGGTTTGTTCCCTCCTGACTACAGTCATTAGCCAATCATTTAAGTAATGACTCACTATAGTAACCGGGATAGGGTGCCTCCCCAGATCTAACACCTTCTGACACCTTCAGTGTCTGTGATTGTTTGCAGAGGGCATCTGTTTAGTCAGATTGCGCTTATTTCGTTTTGTGTTAATGTTCACAATTGTTAACTGTGGTATGTTTTAGGGGGATTACTCAGGGCATGCTACACTTGCAGATGTAGAGTGCTGTGAGTTAAACCCACCTTTGTACAGCGCAGTAGGGAAAGCGCTGCAGTCTGTCCACACTGACAGCTGCAAGCACACTGGCGTGGCCACATTTGCAGCTCTTGCAGCAGCATTGGGAGCGGTGCATTGTGGGCAGCTATCCCACAGAGCACCTCTTCCCATTCTGGCGCTGTGGCTTGTGGGAAGGGGGCGGGGCATTCTGGATCCTGTCCCAACACCCCGTGATGCATCGGTTCGCATCCCAGCATTCCTTTTGCTTCCGTGCACGTTTAGCACCATCTTTCAATGTTTTTTGTACTCCATGCTCTGTCTTCCCTTTCGGTCTGCGGGAATGGAGCCCGAATTGCTGAGGAATTTGCTGATGAGTCTCTCCAGCATGTCACGTTTGGCAGTAGTTATTCCTTAAGATCCAAAGTGACAGTGAGGGCTCCGACGATGATTGACTCGAGTAACACAAACGACACGAGTTTGCTTGTGGCATTCACAGACATACTCACCACCGTGGAGTGCTGCTTTAGGGCTTGGGCACAAGCACTGAGTGGTGGGATCACATCATCATGCAAGTCTGGGATGACGAGCAGTGGCTGCAGAACTTTCAGATGAGAAAATCCACTTTCATGGGACTGTGTGAGGAGCTCGCCCCAGCCCTGCAGCACAAGGACATGAGAATGAGAGCTGCTCTGATGGTGGAGAAGTGGGTGGCTATTGCAGTCTGGAAGCTGGCAACTCCAGACAGCTACCGATCGGTCGCTAACCAGTTTGGAGTGGGGAAGTCGACTGTTGGAATCGTGTTGATGCAAGTTTGCGGGGCCATTAATTGCATCCTGCTCAGAACAACCATGACTCCGGGTAATGTGCATGATATTGTGGCTGGCTTTGTACAAATGGGTTTCCCTAACTGCGCAGGGCCGATAGGGATGCATATTCCAATTCTGGCACCAGTCCACTAGCCTCAGAGTACGTTAATCGGAAGGGCTATTTCTCTATGGTTCTCCAGGCGCTTGTGGATCACCAGGAGCGTTTCATTGACATTAATGCAGGCTGGCCTGGAAAGGTGTATGACGCACGCATCTTTCGGAACACTGGCCTGTTCAGGAAGCTGCAAGCCAGGACTTTTTTCCCAGACCAGAAGATCACTGCGGGTGAAGTTGAAATGCCCCTTGTGATCCTTGGAGACCCTGCTTACCCTTTGATGCCGTGGCTCATGAAACCTTACACAGGGAGCCTTGACAGTAGCAAGGAGTGGTTCAACAACAGGCTGAGCCCATGCAGAATGACTGTGGAGTGTGCTTTTGGCCATTTAAAGGGTCGCTGGCGCTCTCTGTATGGGAAACTGGACCTGGCTGATAACAGCATCCCCGCGGTTATATCCACGTGCTGTACTCTCCATAACATTTGTGAAGGGAAGGGTGAAAAATTCACTCAGGCATGGAACTTCGAGGTTCAACACCTGGAGGCTGAATTTGAACAGTCAGAGCAGGGCTATTAGAGGAGCCCAGCGCGGGGCTGCAAGGATTAGGGATGCTTTGAGGGAGCAATTTGAGGCTGAAAGCCAACAGTAATGTCTGGTTTGGTGCCCTGTATGGAAGTGAAGTGCGGTAGGAATCTGTGTTTGCTACATATGATACACTGACTTGCAGTGCCTGTTGCTTTCCTGGGTGAAGGTTTCTTTCTTTTATGTTATGCGATAATAAAGAATTGTTTTCAAAGCCAAAAAAATCAATTTATTGAAAAGAAACACAACACAACTGCTTGGGAAACACAAAGGGGTGGTGAGGGGGAATGGTACAGTCACAGATTTGCATATGTCCTTTCTGGAGTGCTGTGCAATGAGTGCTGCACTTCAGGATGGCTATACTGCATGGTGATGGGGGTTGAGTGCAGTGGGTAAGGGTTGTAGTTTTCAGGGCTGGGTGGCAAAGCTACAGGTGTTGGACGCAGCGGGTGGCGGTAAGAACCCGGATGTTGGAGAAAGTGGGTTGGAGGTGACATGGTGGCACAAGGGAAAGAGTTTTGGGACAAGGGCTGCAGCAGGGGGCGGGCACGGTAGTGCTCCACCTGCATGGCTACAAGCGCCTGGATTGAGTCCGCTTGGCACTCCATCATGTTTATCAGCCGCTCTGTGCTTTGGTGCCAGCGATCCACATTCTGTTGGCGGACCCTCCTTTCACTGTCCCGTCACTCCTACACTTTATTTTCATTAGTTGAATGCTGCATGACTTCATGCATCATGTCCTCTTTGCTTCAATGTGGCCTCTTCCTGATTCTTTGCAGCCTCTCGGCCGTTGAAAACATGGACGGCTGAGATCTCAAGGTTGCATCTGTAAAGGCAAAATGCAACACTTAAGAGGCAGCATTGTTCACATCAGACAGAGCAATGATTCCCCTGTATTCAAGGGCAAGCACAGTATACACAATAGCATAATTTGCCTGTCCCAAAGCGAGTACACACAACCCACTGTGAATAAGCACAGGGTCAAGCGTGACTGATTGTTTCACGGCTGTACTGTCCTCTGGGTTTCTGTGCCTTGGGGAGAGCCAACCATGGCAGGGGGCCCCAATACTGAACACTGTCCCCACATTTTCCACAGGAGTTCATCCTGGAAGATATCTCACTGCTGAGGGTGACCAGGGAAGCAGGGGAGGGTCTTCTACTGCAATGTGGCTTCCACCCTGGCCCATATGCAGCTTGCCTGTGTGCAGCAATGGGTCCCCTGTCCCTCATGGGACAGTGGCACGGACAAGTTAGCCTTACTGGGGCAAGGAACACAGTGGCTCTCACAAAAAAACTGCACAAGCGCATTGCCCAAATTCTGGCTGAGACCTTTGAAGAGATCACTGAGGCTGATTACAGTGATGTGAGAGAGCACATCAACATCCTATTCTACATCTAGCGGTTTGCCTTGCGGGCTTTGTGGTAGGCATTCTGCAGCTCCTTCACTTTAATACTGCACTGCAGTGTGTCCTGGTCATAGCCTCTGTCCATCATGTCCCTTGATATCTGCCCGAAGGTATCGTAATTCCTACAGCTGGAACGCAGCTGGGACTGGACAGCTTCCTCCCCCCAAACACTGATGAGGTCCATACTGGGCTCACCTGGCGCTTGGAGGCATGATCACCTGGAAAGATTCGCTTATAGCACTCCACGCCTGGCTGAGCAAATAGGAAGGGATTTTTCAAAATTCCCAGAAAATTTAAAGGATGGGTCTGATGGTTGGTCACCTGAGGGCAGGGCAGTAGAGTTCAAAGTAATGACCAGAATGGCTAGAACAGGCATTGTGGGATACTTCTGGAGGCTGATCACAGCACAATACCAGACCAGGGCATCCACATTGGCACCGCGTCGCTCCAGCAGGGGTGCAGCAAACGTTATTCCACTTGCCAAGGTGGAGTACCAGCAGCGCTGCAGCTGCAGAGACAGAGTGCTCTATTTGCATTGCCACTGTGGACGGGTAGTGAACTAGGGCGCCCGGGGCTCCTTTATTGTGCAGTAACTCACAAGTGTAACCAAGCCCACAGTGCCTGAAGGACATTGAGAACAATTGATGAAGGGCTTGGGAAGTGCTTTTATAATTGGTTTCTGGCTTATAGGGGATAAGGGCATTTACTGGCTGTCAACTATGAGTAGAAACATAGAACAGGGGTCTCAAACTCAAATGACCACGAGGGCCCCATGAGGACTAGTACATTGGCCTGAGGGCCTCACCACTGACCACCTGCTGCCCCAGCCCTGCCTCTTCCCTCCACTTCCCTGCCCTCATTCCAACCCCTTCCCTGAAATCCCCACCCCAACTCCGCCCCCTCCCTGCCCCCGAGGGGTGCAGGCTGCATCAGGGTGCTCAGGGCACGGGGTTGGGGTTCAGGGGGGTCAGGGTGCAGCAGGCAGCTTAGGGCAGGAGGTTGGGGTGCAGCAGGGGGTTGGGGTGCAGGAGGGGTGTGGCAGGGGGCTAGACTGCAGGAGGGGCTCGGGGGGCGGGCTCCAGCCCGGCGCGCACCAGCCCGGCATGCACCAGGGGCAGGGCAGGCTCCCTCCCCCCCCACCCCCGCGATGCTCCCGGAAGTGGCCAGGAACTGGGGGAGAGGAGGGCGGGTGGGGCACAGGGGTCTGTGTGTTGCCCTGGCTGCTCCTCCAGGTATCTCTCCCATTGGCCGGGAACGGGGAACCGCAGCCAATGGGAGCTTCGGAGAAGGTACCCAGAGGCGTGGCCCGGGCAACACACAGACTCCTGTGCCCACCCTCCCCCAGGTCCCTGCCACTTCCCAGAGCGGCGCGGGGCAGGGAGGGAGCCTGCCCTACCCCCCGTGCGTGCCGGGCCACGGGGAGCTGGCGGACTGCAGAAAATAACCCCACAGGTCGTGTGTTTGAGACACCTGTCATAGAATATCAGGGTTGGAAGGGACCTCAGCAGGTCATCTGGTCCACCCCCCTGCTCAAAGCAGGACCAAGCCCCAATTTTTGCCCCCAATCCCTAAAGGGCCCCCTCAAGGATTGAACTCACAACCCTGGGTTTAGCAGGCCAATGCTCAAACCACTGAGCTATCCCTCCCCCTTGCCCCTTCAAAGTGGTTATGGTTTTTGGGAGGAGCAAGGGGGGAAAGGGATATTTTTAGCGCTGTTTGGTATGTTGTGGCAGTTACTTTGTTTTTCCTGTTCTGTTTTGCAAATCCATAAGGAAGTTTATCAACTCTTCCCTCACCCCTAGTTAATAAAATGACCTGTTATTTCCATGCATGGTGCACTTTCAGTATGTCTCTGGTTTACTTATATTCACATGTACTTCGACAGGGGAGGTTGGGCTGGTTTTGGGAAGGAAAGACACCAGACCTTGCAGTTTTCTGCTCCAAAGAGTTGTGGAGCCAAAGGGGGGGGGGGGGGAGAGTACTCTTGCATCACAACCTGAATGAGGGTCCACAGATAAGTAAAAGTAACATTTATTGAAACTAATAGATGTAACATAACACTGAACATTTTTTTTAAAAGGAACTGTGAATGAAAACAGAATGGATCAGACTCCCTGAAGAATGTTAAAACTTTACTGCCTATGATCCCTTCTCCTTGGCCTTGGTCTCCCACTCCCCTAGACAAGGGGTGAATGGCTGTGGGAAAACATTCCGAGGGCAAAAATGTGGACATCTCCTTTTCAGGGTTTGGGGGCTGGACATCGCTGGGCTTCAGGTGTAGTCCAGTCTTGGGCTCATATTTTCCCTCCTTCGTGGTCACAGGACTTCCCCTGCTTGGCGTTTTAGGTGCTGGTGCAGGGTGTTGTGTGCATGCAGTTATGTGCCTTCTCCCTCTCCCCATCACTGTCCGGATTGGGTCCTCCACCTCAAAAGGATAAGGAAGAGTAGCTGGAGAAGGAGGTGGAGGTGCCAGTTCCTGGACATTGGCAGTGGCTATTGCAGCAGGCAGGACCTGAATCCATTCCATCACCATTTGTATCAGGGATTGCCACTGGGCATGCTCCCGGCCTTTTGGGCAGGTTCCCGTTCCCTGTACGTGTGTCCTGCTCCAGGAACTGGACCATTATAGACTCTTGCTTTTGGGAAAAAAATGTTTCTTATGCTCAATAGCCTTTTCCTCAGAAAGTCAAACTGTTACTGGCTCCTTCTGTCGATCCTGATGAGCAGGTGCTTCAGCGTCCTTCTCAATCTTCCTCTACTGTCCCTGTGCTGTTGCTCCTGGCCCAGGCAGAATGGGTTCATTCTCCTCAGCTGAAGGTCCTGCCACTTTAATCACATAGAGCTGCATTATATTTTTTTCTTTCCTTGAAAAGCTGGTAAAAAATCCCCCCACATAGCATAACTAGGCTGTGGAAATCCACAATATTTATACTTTTCAGCATTTCTAGAATGCAATAGTTTTAGTATCCTTGGTTCTCAGACAACTTTTGCAGCCCTGGAGAAAGGAGCAGCAGCTGGAAATGGTAGGTAGTGCAAACTTCTGTTTTTTAAAAAATTTAACGTCTTAAAGTGTGTGATTTGGCCAGTTGGCTGGAGGGCTGCATTTATTTCAGGTGTAGCCTTAATGGTTCTCAATTTCTTCTTTTAAGGGTGGCTATCAATTGGAGAACGTTGAAGTTTTGAAAGTACCAAACTGGAAAAGGGAGTGGCTTTCCGGTCCTGTGGTGGGGATGCAGCAGTCTGTGCAAGAGAGATGTTTGTCCTACTTGTCAGCTCTCTACATTTGTTAAATGGAGGGGTTTGGTGAGCTATGAAGGCGGACCAAGTATGTTTGTGCTGCCGTTGAACCTTAAACAGCTGGAGTTTCTGCTGCACCAGAAGTTTGCAGACATATACTTATGGGACTGAGAGGCAATCCGAATGGAAATAGATCATATTTTAAGTGACTAGATGGAGCCTACCTGGAGGGGAAGAAGCGAATCACCTGTCCCAAACCTACAGCATCAGGAAATCTGGCCCCTCCCATAAGGTGAGGAGAAAGGAACAGGGAAAGAATCACATTGCAACTGTACTATGAACTTTCTGATCAAGACTGCAAACCACTTGGCTCCCCGCTGCAAAGGGGCACCATATTATGTTTGTGCAGCCAGTGGAGTGGATCGTTCACCTGCCCCCCCTTTCTCCCGGCTTATGTGGCATGGCTCCGAGTGAAGGGATGCCAAGGCCTGGGAATGCTTGAAAACATTTGTACGGAGACACAGGACCACTGATCTCTTTGAAGAAGCAAAGGTTCCCCTTCTCCCTCCCATATGTAACCAGCCCTGGTACAAAATCAACTCCCACCTTCCACACTTATCCTGTTTATCAGGGTCAGGGTTACTGTAGTGAAAGCTTGTGGTCTTGAAAAGGAGAAGAAGACAGTTGTAACTTTGGAGAACCGTTACATTTGTACAAATGTCCTGTCCCTAAATCCAGGTGTGCTCATCTGAGCAGGTGGCTGCTTTCAGGTGTGTTCTACGGTCACTTTACGGGCAAAAAGAGTGCAGCAGAAAACTGTTCTGAAGTGGTGAGTGTAGGTCACTGTTACAGTGAGAATGGGGGGACAAGAACCTTTATAGATTTGGAAAAGAGTGGATAACCTGGATTTGTAACCTGGATTTGTGCTGGAAATGGCCCAACCTGATGATCACTTTAGATAAGCTATTACCAGCAGGACAGTGGGGTGGGAGGAGGTATTGTTTCATATTCTCTGTGTGTATATAAAGTCTGCTGCAGTTTCCACGGTATGCATCCGATGAAGTGAGCTGTAGCTCACGAAAGCTCATGCTCAAATAAATTGGTTAGTCTCTAAGGTGCCACAAGTACTCCTTTTCTTCTTGAGACACAGTACATGTCTCTGACCCCTGTCCACGTTACAAACTGGCATGGGACTGCCACACCCCCAGCCATGTTCATACCCCACACCCCTCAGGCGTGCTAGCCTTCTTGCCCTGTACATGCCTTGAAAGCTGGATTTCTGGAGTTTAGGTGTGGACAGTAGGGGGTTCTGGCACAACCATGCGCTTGCACTCGTATTCAGTCACCAGCGTAGATGTAGTTGTGATTATTTGTCAGTTTCTGGACTTCTGAGCCACCACATATCTAGACAGCCACCAACTTATTTGGGTTCAGAACCTTGCTTCTGAAATCCTTTCTTGCCCCCATCTTTCCTGTACTTGAACTCTAGTTAGCTACTCTTCTGACTTGACAAAAAGTTCAGAAAATCAAAGATCACAAAGGCAATTATACTACATTAGTACAGGTCTAGACTTCTGAGTCCTGTTAATGTGTGTGGGAGAACACACACTGTTATCTTCTTGAGCAGGCAGAAAAGAAGCTTTGCAGATAACTAGTTATAAACAAAACCACTGTAAGATGGGGTTTCATAATGGAAACTTTGCCAAATCTTTAAAGCTGCCTCTGGCTACTTTTTTGTACTTCTGAAGTACAGAAATATCTGCTTGTGTGGGAGTATTGTATTAGTCCTAGAACTCCATAATATAAATTGAACAATCCAAAACATACATTAAAAACAGTAAAGACTTACTGAGCAAGAAGCAGGAACATGACACAATAGTGCCTGGCTTGCTTAAGTTCTGATACAAATATTGAAGAAATTTCAGATACTGTACATGGAATGGGAACAAGTCAAAAGTGCATAAAGTTCACACTCAGATTTTCCACGGACTTGCACAAGATATATGGAGAATATTCCACAATTTTAGATCCTGAAATTGTAGGTCAGTATGAATGAGAGCTAACGTGTTATATGTTGCATAACAAAAGAATACATGCAAATTACTGGTTTTCCGTATTTTTAAGTCTCACCTTTTTGGTACTATCCAGTTTTGTCCATTTTTGAAAGAACTGGCTATATATTCAACTTAATGTAACACATCTTCAGTGACCGTAGTGATCCAAGGATTTTCAAATTCTTTTTCCTCATAAGTATTGAAGTCGTGTCTTTGGCACGGTTCATTTGGATGCTCTCTAAACTGACAGTTGTGTGGAGATCCCAGCGTTTATATGGAGAGCTTCTAGCATGTTAATGCAGCCTTCTGAAATAGAAAACTGAAATTTTGAGTAGTTCTGACTTTTTCAAAGGTAGAATTTGCTTGACTATCCAGATTTAAAAATGTTAGAGCTCTGTCCAGATCGTAGCCAACTTTACATCAGTTTCATCATGGAGGTGCTTTGTAGCAGCACCATGAGGGATATGTTCTAAAATGAGGCATAGATCTCATTTTTTTCTACAAGTAAGTGGCCTTTCAGTGTGTAACTACATACAATACTCAGATCTTTTAAATTTTCTATGAAGTTTTGGTTTGATTTCTCCTAAATTTTTAATAAGGCTTTGAAATTTTGGCTTTAGCTGAATTCTTTGCTTGGTAATCCAGCCATTCATTGTAGACTGATACCTCTAAAATAAAATGGTTTATATACACACAATTTAATAGTGTTGTATAGTTAGTAGGGTTTCGTTCAGTGTGATTGATATATATATATATATTTTAATTGAATTTCAGGCCATTATTCATAAGCTCAAGTCTGTTAGCTGTTGCCAACAGATAAACTCTGTGCTGTTTATGTGCTGCTCCTAGCATATAAAGTGTTCTCCTTTAGCAGCTGCACTAATACCCATCTCACATGTTGTCCATCTCTTAAGTAAAGTGACTAAGCTGCCACTTAAGTATTTTTTTAAAACTAGGAAATTAAAGTATAAAATCTTTATTGTGAAGCACTTAGGGTTGCTCTGTACGTAACATCCTGACTCAAACCCACAAAAGCAAGGACATGAAAATTTAAGCCATCTAACATTACATATACTTTATTCCTCCACCTAGAGGTGCACACCTTACCATTATCACAACTACCATATTCTACAGTTCATGCATCGCAAACTTAATTCTGCTTCCCCCTTGGGGTGCCAACCTTCCATCACCCTGTTTACCAAACTACCCCTTCCCAACACACTACTCCATATTTCCACAATTAATAGTTTTAGTCCACAACTAATGGGTAGTTTGGTTAAGATGATATGGACAAGGAAGGACTGAGGGTGTGGGGGAACAGTTAAGGTCATGGTATGTGGTCTATGGTGATGCTAAGGTGTATGTGGAAGACTGAGTGTCTGCAAGTGGCTTCGCAGTCTAGATGGCTTCCACCTACTTTGTTTAAAATTGCCACTTAATGTTTTATAAAGTTTCTGATCAGGAATTTCTTGACCAGGTAGAGTAGGCCAGGATTTACTGAGAGAAAAATTAGGTGTAAAATTCTGGACTGGCTGACTGATCTAGTTACCTAATAGGAGCTGAAGGCAAAGCAACCTCAGCTAGGCCCATATTATTTTTCTGTGTGGGTTCTATCAATTTTCAAGATCGTATCATAACTTTCTTAGTTAATCCATACTACCGTTGGGTTAAAGATTTCATTTTTTCCTTTATTTTGATCTCTTCACGGAGAAACTTCCCTGTTTTCAATAAGTGTGCTAGTGTTTTATAAAATTAAATAATATTTGGTCCCAGTTCTATTTTCAGATATCTGTGAAACTTCTGTTGATTTCGCTGGGAATGAAGTGCACTTTTCTGAATACAGAAATTAGATCTTTGATTTCTTTTTTTTCCTAAAAGGTTTCCTAATTGGCCATCAGTAGGTTAAAGGGTAGTTTGGAAAAAGTATGACAAAGCAACATATTTATCATGTAGCTTGGACCTTCTGATTTGCTCTGCTGTGACAGAGTAATCTGCCGGGGAGGAATTTATTAAAGGTTTAATATAAAAGGTTGACCTGGTTTTATGAAAATCTTCATTGAAACCTTATCTGAAGCTTCAAGGATATAGAACAGGGGTGGGCAAACTACGGCCCAGGGGCTGCATCCGGCCCTTCATATGTTTTAATCTGGCCCCCGAGCTCCTGTCAGGGAGCTGGGTCGCAGGCTTGCCCTGCTTCCCATGGCTCCCGGATGTAGCGGCTTGTCCCCCCTCCAGCTCCTATGCGTAGGGGCGGCCAGGGGGTTCTGCACGCTGTCCCTGCCCCAAGCACCGCCCCCACAGCTCTCATTGGCCAGGAACTGCAGCCAGTAGGAGCTGTAGGGGCAGCACCTGCGGACAGGGCAGCACGAAGAACTGCCTGGCCACACCTCCACATAGGAGCCAGAGGGGGGACATGCCACTGCTTCCAGGAGCTGCTTGAGGTAAGCGCTGCCCAGATCCTGCACCCCTGATCCCCCTCTGAACCCTTCAGTCCAAGCCTGGAGCACTCTCCTGCACCCTCATCCCCAGCCTCATTCCAGAGTCCGCATCCCCAGCCAGTGCCCTCACTCTCCTTCCCCTCCCCCCCCCCGCCTCCTGTCCCAGCCTGGAGCCCCCTCCCACACCCTGAACTCCTCATTTCTGGCCCCACCTCAGAGCCAGCACCCCCAGACGGAGTCCGCACCCTAACCCCCAATTTTGTGAGTATTCATGGCCCGCCATACCATTTCCATACCCAGATGTGGCCCGCGGGCCAAAAAGTTTGCCTACCCCTGATATAGAAGAAAAAATGCAGGCTGCACACTGCAGAACTAATCTGCCTTACTCTTGCCTTTATACTGCAAAAGACTCAGATACTCTCCCCTTTTGGGGATTGGAGAAGGTAATAGTTACCATTCCCCTGCTTCTGTGATGGATGTCTCACTTCCTTCTGACCAGGGGAAAGATGGCAAATTGTTTAATGGTTTAAAAAAATGTATATTTTAAAGTGAGAAAATTCTGTAAAGAAAGATGTAAGGGACTGGTTAAAACTGAAAGAAAGTGGAACCAAGGGACTGTAAAATTGGTCTTCAGGGCCTATGCAAATCATTTCCGATTAGAATTGATTCTGTTTAGGCCAAACTTTAGTGTAGCGCTCATTAACAAAATGTAGCTTTTGGAACTGGTAATACTGAATCAAGACTTTTTTTTAATGGGGCTTGCAATTTTTAAAAAATAGGTTATGTAATAGGTTATGACTTGTCTGCTCTTCCTCTCTTTACTGAATAGAAATGTCGATTGTAATCTCATTTCAGTATTACAGTTGCAGCATGCCACCTACATAGCTGTGACTGCTTCCTATGTGCAGAGATAAGATACAATTGAATAACTTTGTAAGTCCGCTACTTGGGAGTCTCTCCACAATTTGTTCTTTTTGTGGGGTAGATGTGGCTGATCATTTGATTCTTCATTTGGGAGATGTGCTCAGAGTTCAGTAGTTATCAGTTTCTTAACACATCCTCCCAGTTTAGGTTGCTAGATAAAACTCTTGCTAGATAAAACTCTGCTCAGTAGCATGAAGCTACTGAGCAGAAATCCAGTTATTTGTTAGGAAACTAATTATCATTTTGTTTTTGCATTTGATTGGGAGTAAACGCCTTTCTGGATTAACCATGGACTAGAGACCCTTGTACTTCAGTTGTGCCTCAAACTGCTTCCATGGAGAGGTCCGATGCAGAGAAGTGGCTCTCCCAACACTCCTTAGCCGGGAGGCTGGCTTCTTGTTGTGCAGGGCATTTAATGCTGTTGGAGGGCTGGAGGAATTTGTCAGACTCTGGGCTTCCACTTTGCCCTCCTTTTAAAAAACAAACAAAACCCCATGAATAGAGAAAAAGAACAAAAGAGAATACTACTCTTACATGGATTGGTGGCCAAGGGGAACAAAAATCCCAAAATAAAACTTAACTCCCATAATTTCAGAGACTTTTTCTTTTCTACCATTCTCTCTCATCCGTAGCCAAAAATTATATGTAGACCTGGCATCTTGTACAAACCTCAAAATTGCCTGATTAGCTTTGCTTCCAGCATTTTTATTTTTAATGCACAGAAGAGAGAGAACACAGCTTGAGTGTCAAGATGCCATGATTATATTTACAATATTTGTAGTTAGTTTCACATATAATTAGTAAATTGAACAAGCTTGAAATAAATTCTAAATCCAAATAAATATCTAAAACTGTGATGTAATATTTAGAGTTTCTGACCATAACCACACTTTCTTCTTTGAGTGCTTACTCATATCGATTCCATTCTAGGTGTGTACGCGCCTACGTGCACACTTGTTGGAGACTTTTGCCTTAGCGGTATCTGAAGGGTTAGCAGTAGCTCCGTCATAAGTGCTGCACTCATGCGCTGGTATATTTGGTGCTGCCAACCCTACGCCTTCTCAGTTCCTTCTTACCACCTGTGACAGTTGGTCAGATCGCCTTGTCTTGCATTGCAAGAGCATTAGCAGTTCTTTCAGTCTGTTAGGTTCTGTCTCCTTTGTTGTTAGTTGATAGGTACTTAGTTAGACCTTTAAGTGTTAAAGTAGTTTGTTTAGGAGTTAGTCCATGCTGGGGCTTCGCCTCGGAGGGGGCATGCCCTGTTCCCCAGGCTTTAAGCCATATTCATTGCTGATGGATATGAATAGCTGATGCCTATTAGTGACTCCCACAGAAAGGATAAGTGCAGGATCGGCAAAAACTTGCACCCTCAAACTCAGAAGGAGTGGAATGTCCACTTGAAGATCCTCCTCATGGAGGCTGTGCTTCGTCCTACCTCGGAGCCCTCTCAGTCAGACTCCACACCCAGTACCTCGGTGTTGGTGTGCAGCCATGGGACCTGAATCTTGTGCTGTCACGGCTGACGGGACCCTCCTTTGAGCCTCTGGCATCCTGCTCTCTCCTTTTCCTGTCCTGGAAGGTCGCGTTCCTAGTTGTGATAACATCCGCCCCCCGGGTCTCCGAGATTAGGGCGCTTTACCTTGGAACTGCCCTATATAATCTTCTACAAAGACAAGGTCCAGCTGTGGCCACACCCAGCTTTCCTGCCTAAGGTGGTCTTGCAGTTTTATATGGGCCAGGACATTTACTTACCTGTCTTTTTTCCAAAGCCACATAAGGGCAGGAGGAGCTTTGGCTGCATTCCCTAGATGTCAGGAGGGTGCAAGCCTTCTACATGGGAAGGATCAAGCCATTCCACAAATCGATGCAGTTGTTTGCCGTGGTGGCCAACAGGATGAAAGGTCATCCAGTGTCTGCTCAAAGAATTTCTTCTTGGCTCACTGCCTGCCTTTGCTGCTGTTACGATCAGGCAAAGGAGCCACCTCCAGCGATCGTAACAGCCCATTCAACCAGGGCGCAAGCGTCCTTGGCAGCTTTCCTAGCCCAAGTGCCTATCCAGGACATCTGTAGGGCAGACACTGGTCATCCATCCACATGTTCACATCCCATTATGCACTTAACCAGCAGGCCTGGGACAATGCTGACTTCGGTAGCGCAATACTGAAAGCTCCTAGACTGTGAACTTCAAGCCCACCTCTGAGGATACTGTTTGGGAGTCACCTAGAATGGAATTGACTTGAGCAAGCACTTGAAGAAAATAGTTACCTACCTTTTCGTAACTCTTGTTCTTCGAGATGTGTTGTTCATGTCCATTCCATTACCCCCAGCCCTGTGTTGGAGTTGCTGGCAAGAAGGAATTGAAAGGGCATAGAGTTGGCAGTGCCTTATATACTAACACATGAGCATGGCATTCAAGAGGGTGCTACAGCTGACCCTACGGATACCACTAAGGTAAAAATCTCAGACAACTGTGCACATGGGTGTGCACACACCTAGAATGGAATGGACATGGGCAACACATCTTGAAGAACAACAGTTAAAAAAGGTAGGTAACCTTTTTGTGTGTGTGAAATAGTTAGTGGTATTTCTTTGGCTGGGAAGCTCCATGCTTCAGGTGTTAGTATTCCTACAAACTTTATGCATGTTATCAGCAACATGTGGAAAAGAAGTCGGATTAGCACATACCCTGACGTGCCTTATTAGAATTCAAAAAATGGTCCAAGGTAACCAGAAGAGAGCTAGTTTGGTTTTAATTACATTCCAAAGAAACTGTTTCTTATTAAAACCATGATTATATCTTCTTAATGCTCATAGTTAAGCAATAGAATAAAAGAATTAGCAATAGAAACAGAAATCTTCCAAATCTTCTATTTGTCTTAAGATAATTTTGTTTTTAAATTTTATTTTAAGATTATTAGTAACTGTTCATACAGTTTCCTAGGGGATACTAGTCAAGATAAAAATTTTATTTCATGGCCCCAAGATATCATTGAAGCCAAGAGTTTAGCAGGATTCATAAAATGAAAAGACAATTACATAGATAAATATTCAGTTAGAATGATGAATATTTTTAATTAAGCCAGTGTTTTGGAAGGGATATGAACTCTCATGCTTCAGGGTATAAATCAGACCCCTAACTATGGGGTTTAGGAAAAGACATTCCCTGGGGCACTTTATCTCATTACAGCGTACTGCAGGGTCCTGGGTTTGTGAGGTATGTTTGTTTTTTTGTGGGGGGTGTGTGTGTGTGTGTGTTGGGGGGCTTTTCTACCTTCTTCTGGTACTGGCCCTCCATGACAAGATATTGGACTTAGATAGATCGTTGGTCTGTTCCAATACAGCAATTCTTATGTTCTGCTAACAAACCCGCATTTATCCTCATTTGGATTAATTTAGTTTTCGTTTTTTTACTTTTTGTATTTCACTTACTTTGGTCAGTGTTACTAAACCAGTCAGTTTTGTAGCCTGTTTCTTGTGCTTGTTAGATTCACAGCATTGCAAACTCAGGGTATGTCTTCACTACCCGCCGGATCGGCGGGCAGCAATCTATCCAGCGGGGATCAATTTTTATCACGTCTAGTCTAGTGGTGAAGACACCACAGTAAGTCGATCTAGGTATGTCGACTTCAGCTAAGTTGTTCACGTAGCTGAAGTTGCGTAACTTAGATCGATTTCCCCCCACGCCTCCAGTGTAGACCAAAGCTAATGTTTGAATAAACAGTTTTCATCATTGATTCGTAGGCCAAGGGCATGTCTACGCTTACTGGTAGATTGGCATTGCTGCAATCGATACAGCGAGTGTCAATTTAGCGGGTCTGGTGAAGACACACTAAATCGATGGGAGCGCACTCTCCCATCGATTTGTGTACTCCACCTATCTGAGAAGCGTACGTCGACACAGCACAGTGTAGCTACTGCGGTAAGTGGATCTAACTACGTCGACTTCAGTTACACAACTTCAGTTTCGTGAATAACGTAACTTAGATCGATTTACCATGGTAGTGTAGACCAGCCCCAAGTGTGGAACTGGGAACCAGGGCTCCTTAGTTATGATTTCATCTATGGGATTATCCCTCTGACCCAACTTCTGATTTGCAGTGTGGTGATGGGCCAGTCATAACCTACTGACCGCTATTCCTACCTGCATGCCTCCAGCTTTCACCCTGACCACACCATACGATCCATCGTCTACAGCCAAGCTCTGCGATACAACCGCATTTGCTCCAACCCCTCAGACAGAGACAAACACCTACAAGATCTCTGTCAAGCTTTCTTACAACTACAGTACCCACCTGCTGAAGTAAAGAAACAGATTGATAGAGCCAGAAGAGTTCCCAGAAGTTACCTACTACAGGACAGGCCTAACAAAGAAAATAACAGAACACCACTAGCCGTCACCTTCAGTCCCCAACTAAAACCCCTCCAACGCATTATTAAGGATCTACAACCTATCCTAAAGGATGACCCAACACTCTCACAAATCTTGGGAGACAGGCCAGTCCTTGCCTACAGACAGCCCCGCAACCTGAAGCAAATACTCACCAACAACCACATACCACACAACAGAACCACTAACCCAGGAACTTATCCTTGCAACAAAGCCCGTTGCCAACTGTGCCCACATATCTATTCAGGGGACACCATCACAGGGCCTAATAACATCAGCCACACTATCAGAGGCTCGTTCACCTGCACATCTACCAATGTGATATATGCCATCATGTGCCAGCAATGCCCCTCTGCCATGTACATTGGTCAAACTGGACAGTCTCTACGTAAAAGAATAAATGGACACAAATCAGATGTCAAGAATTATAACATTCATAAACCAGTCGGAGAACACTTCAATCTCTCTGGTCACGCAATCACAGACATGAAGGTCGCTATCTTAAAACAAAAAAACTTCAAATCCAGACTCCAGCAAGAAACTGCTGAATTGGAATTCATTTGCAAATTGGATACTATTAATTTAGGCTTAAATAGAGACTGGGAGTGGCTAAGTCATTATGCAAGGTAGCCTATTTCCTCTTGTTTTTTCCTACCCCCCCCCCCCCCCCCCCAGATGTTCTGGTTTAACTTGGATTTAAACTTGGAGAGTGGTCAGTTTGGATGAGCTATTACCAGCAGGAGAGTGAGTTTGTGTGTGTATGGGGGTGGGGGGGATGTGAGAAAACCTGGATTTGTGCTGGAAATGGCCCACCTTAATTATGCACATTGTAGGGAGAATGGTCACTTTGGATGAGCTATTACCAGCAGGATAGTGAGTTTGTGTGTGTGGTTTTTGGGAGGGGGGTGAGGGGGTGAGAGAACCTGGATTTGTGCAGGAAATGGCCCACCTGATGATCACTTTAGATAAGCTATTACTAGCAGGACAGTGGGGTGGGAGGAGGTATTTTTTCATATTCTCTGTGTATAAATAAAGTCTGCTGCAGTTTCCACGGCATGCATCCGATGAAGTGAGCTGTAGCTCACGAAAGCTCATGCTCAAATAAATTGGTTAGTCTCTAAGGTGCCACAAGTACTCCTTTTCTCTTTGATTCAGTTTCCCTATCTAAAATAGGGGTATTGTGAAGAAGGTTATATGCTTTGAAGATGGAAATCACTATAGAAAGTTATAGAAATTAAACATGAAGACATTTTGTTAGCCATCCTATTTCTATCCACTGTTTTACACAACACCTGTTTTGGACCTAAATTAATTTTGTCCATTTAAGCCCGTGTATTTAAATCTGTTGATGGATAATTCAGTAAGATCTTACCACTTTTGCCCCTTACTATTCACTTGTTGAAAAAAGACTATATTACTCTATAGTGTCAGTCACTGGAATATTCGTATGTTGATATTTTTCCCCTCTCCACATAATTTAATTTGAAGAAAGAAATTTGTTCTGGGTACTCAACATGGAAGTTTAGAATCCTGTATTCTGGAGAACGTACAATTTTTTTCTCTTGTTTATAAAAAGAAATTGGGGGGCTGCATTTATGGAGTGTTTTAATTCCATTACCTGGCTCAAAAATACATACTACCAACTTCTAAACTTACTAGGAACTGTAGCTTCTCAGAGAATCATGAAGTCTTGCATTTATTTACACTGCTGGGGTTTGTCTATACACATAAATTGTGCAGTTTTAACAATACTTGTAGAGTTTAAAGCAATATAACATGTCTAGTGTGAAGGCAATTATCAGTGTAAAAGTGCTTTATACTGGCATAGCTAATCCCATATTGGGAAGTGGAATAAGCTATACTACTGTAAGATACCTTTATACAGCATCCACATTGCGAGTTGTACTGACATAACTATTTTGGTTTTAAAAAAAAAATTGCACCTTTAACCAATATAATTATACTGGTACAAGAACTGTGTGTGGACCAGGCCTTAGAGGTGTTTTGAGAAGAGACCAGTTAGGTCCCATATAAATTAGAAATGATTTTCAACTGTCTGCAATCCATTCACTTAACTTTCTACCTTCTTTAATACATTTAAAAATAAGTATGGGGCAAAAAGTTACTGATCCGCTTTTTGCTAGGGGGCATGTAGGTTTCTCAGGATTTCTTTTCCACTCCAAACAGAGGGTGGAAATACTAAAACTGTTTCAAAGGTATACAGGTTACCATAAAAATTTGGTATGAAAATGTGCTTTTATTTATTCTAAACCATTATACATGTCCCTTATATTTTTAAGCAAGTATTTAGTAATAAATTCTGAAGATATATTCAAGAAAATAACCTAGAAGGTGCCAAATGCATTTAATAGAATAATAGCCACAGTTTTGAGCAATTATATTAATCTTCCATTTTATTTGTAATGCTGTTCTTTTCCTTTTTCCTCACTGTCCATCCAAATCAGTAATATCTTCGTCTACATAAAGATGCCAAGTGATAGGAAAATATTTATGTGCTGAGAAGAAAGGGTAAGAATTAAATAACTTATTTTCTGGCAGTGAATATTAGCACTGTAGCGTGCGCTGCAGAGAACTATCCAAGATAAGTACAAATTGCCCACAGGGTATCTGGTAAAACTGGGCAGAATGAAGTGAAATCAGGAGTAGTTTCAGAAGTTCTTCAGAATTTGTTTTTCACCCGTTGGGAACCAACTGGTATAAATGATTACATTCGTATTGAGTACAAAAGCCTTCATCTTTCTCCAATTTTAAAACAAAAAGGTTAAGTGAAATGAAATGCTATCCAACTTCAGACAATAAACCATCAACAGAAATTAAAGTATCTGATAGTTTTGTATTCTCTAGCATTATTGCATCCTTTTAAAAGAAGAAAAATAACGGGGGGGGGGGGGTAATTTTTTTTCCTCTTTCAAAGATAAAACTATCAGCTTGCTTATACCAAGCTTCTTGTGACCTACTGAATGTGTTCAGGACAGCAGTTCAAGTGTCTTTGAGGGGATGTATAAATTAAGAACACATACTTATCTACACTAGTTGCAAACTCTGTGGATCAGTTTAAAATACAATCTGATACCATTTAAGCTTTCTGGTATGAAATGCTGTTAGATTAATTCTCTTTTCATACTGAACGTATTTTGGTGGCTGAGTAGAATTTCTCTCACAACCAACTTAATATATTTAGGGCTACAGATTGACCCCTTTGCTAACATACCATCACGGTAGATTAACAATGTAAAATAACTGATTGATTGATTCATGGTGCTATGCTGAAATATGCCAATTTTGTGATTGGGTAACATAGCTGCATTATATGTTGAGTTGGATCATTCAAACAACTCGATACTTCATCCTCAGAGTTGGGTGATTTTGAAATAGACCAGAATTGTTAAATAGCAAACTAAGTAAGCCCTAAATTTCTGTTCAGTAAAATCAAAGAAGTGATGGAAGCATGAATACATGGCACATTTTAGAAACTAGATTGAATAAAACACAAGTAAATGTTCAATAGGGAACAGATTTACAGTACCCTTGAGTGCTGTATCAGACACTCAAATACTATAGTGGTGAGTGTGATATAAAAATATATAGAGAATAGAATATCAATGTCGAATTTTGATTAAATTGGCTATCTTAAAAAAAAATCAAAATTCTGATAGAGCACCCTATCCTACAATATGTAGAGGGAATTATTTATGAATTACTTTGTTTAAAAAATGTATAGGGGTTATGCTGTTCTTCATAAACTTTTTCTTCTGGTATTTGCAAGAGTTCTTTGGGAGGTCAAAGGGTAAAGCCGTGGTCTACACTACAAATTTTTGGCTGACACAAGTTTTGTCGTCATGTAGCTACTGAAGTTTGTATATTGCTCAGGCACATAGATGCTTGGCTGCTTGTGCTGACACTGCATGTACTCAGTGTGAGTGTTTACATGAATGTAAAGTGTGGTGCATCATAGGTCATATCCCAGTATGTCAGGCAATGTCATCCAGCACAGTGCTGTTTGGGGCAGTTTTGCAGTGTTTTATGGAATACTAAGAATTCACCTAGGGATTTGTGTGAGCTAGTTGTCAAGTTCCCAGCATGGAGTTTTCTCCATTCCTTAATACATTCCACATCTCATAATTTTCACACCACTTTTAAAAATCCCACAAACCCACATGGCACTTTTCAGTCTCTGCCATCTCTAACAGAAGCATGAAACCAACAGAGCTCAGCACTTTTCTCATGAACACTGAATACAGGACCTTCTATTTGCAGACCTTTAGGAAGTACTGCAACAACTGGGATTAGAATATCTTTGAAGAGAGTTTAGTGATGGACATTACACACACACACAAACATTTTTAGGTTGCTTGGGGCATTCACTTAGCAGTTGCAGATGGCCCGAGAAAGGAGCACGGACTAGTGTGATTGCTGTTGTAATGTAGGCTTGGGATGACAAGCAGTGGCTGCAGAACTTTTGGATGTGAAAGGCTGCATTTCTGGATCTGTGTGCTGAGCTCGCCCCAGCCTTTCAATGCAGGGACACCAGAATGAGAGCGAGTGGTGATTGCACTCTAAGTTTGCAACACCAGACTACTACCTGTCACTGGGAAATCATTTTAGAGTTGGAAAATCCACAGTTGCAGCTGTTGACATGCAAGTGTAAAGGACCATTAATAATCTACTATGCAGGACTGTGATTCTGCAACATGTAAGAAATAGTGGATAAATTTCCTGAACTGTGGCGGGATGATAGACTGAACGCATCTCTGTTTTGGCACATGCCTATCTCGCTACTGGGTACTTCAACAGAAAATGCTTTTCCGTGGTTATGCAAAGATCACCCAAGGCCACCTCACTAATATTAAGGTGGGTTGGTTTGGGAAGGCATATGGTGTGTATATCTTTAAGAACACAGGACTATTCAGAAAGTTGCAAACAGGAAAAGTAGTGGATTACCATTGGTGATATTGAAATACTTATAATGATTCTGCGGGACCAAGCCTACCCCTTGCTTCCCTGGCTTATAAAGCTGTACTCTGAGCACCTCAGCAGCACCAAGGAAATTCATCTACTGGTTCAGGAAGTGAACAGAATGATTTGTGAAATGTGCTTTTGGTAGATTGAAGGAATCACTGGTGTTGATTATTCACTAATTAGATTTTATCAAGAAAAAAAATCCCAGTGGTTATAACATCATGTTGCGTACTGCAGTAATGGCAAATGGAAGGAAAGCTTGCCACCAAGGTGGACGTGCTGTGTTGAATTTGAACAGCTATGCACCCGGGGTATTAAGAGTCCAGTGTGGAGCTACATTTGATGGGGGTATTAAAGGTTCATTTTCACAGTCAGCCACAGTAGTGCTATGTCTTGAGACAGTGGCTATCTGGTGTAACTTCTTTGATTTTTGCCTGGTGGTATGTATTCTGTTGTGCCTGCTGCAAATTATAAGTACTGCTGGGCCTGCGGCTTTGCCTTCCACTATGAACTGTGTGTTGCTTACTGTATATTTATAAGTACTGTTTGATTTCTTGATTTCCGCTATGTATTTTGTATTATTTGTTGTGAACTAATCAATATACTTTGATTCTCCAAAAAAGAAAGGGAAAAAAAGAATTGAGTGCAAAAATCCAGTGCTCAAAATCAAAGTGTAGCATACATATGTTATTCAAGCTTCTGACATAACTTAATGGGGTGAAACTTTTAAAAAGGAAGTAAACATTTGAGTCCGTTTGCGTGAACAAAAAGTAGTTTGGTTAGTCCATTGTGGGTACATATACGCTGACCTGAAAACCACAGATTCGTGTATGCAAAGATGTAGTTTACCTTGCTGTCTCCTGGCATGGAGTGGTAGGGGTAAGGATGTGGTCCATGATGCCACATGGTGTGTTGAGAGTTGTAAGGAGCAGCAACCATGGAGTTCTCCAAGGAGTGCAAAGACTGATGATGAGTCTAGGATTTTTAGACCTGTAAATTAGCCAGAGTCTGCAGCATTTGGGTTTGCTGCCTGAGAAAATCCATTATGTCTTTGTGCATGTCCCATTCCTTGTCCTACTAGAACTCCAGGCCTTTTGTCTGTCTTCTGTTTTTAATCGTGCTCTTGGACATAATTGGCTTTCTAAGTCTTTTGGTCATGGTCCTGTGCACCACTAGCTTGTAGGATCTTGCAGAACATGTCTTTCCTCTCCTCGTCCTGGTCAGGTGTTGTGTGAGCATGCAGTGGGCACCCCTCAAGGCCACCACGCCAGAAGCTGCTGATGAAAACAGACAAATACACCACTAGATTTTGAGTCACAACAGGAAGGGAAAGAGAATTTCTTTTCTTCCAAAACTCACTTCCCTTGTTCCAATAAATACTTCAAATAAGAAATGCTTATTGACACTTTAGCTTTGGAGCACCTCAGTACAGCACCGTTCTCCAGCTCCACCCATGGTGATTTGGCCTTGGCAGGGGTGGGATATTGTTTCTGTTGCATGAACCCATAAAATTCTCGCCTCTATTCCAGGTGTACAAGTGTAGGCCAATGGCAGTGAAGATTAGCACTATTTTTCAAAGTCAGTGGTGATTTTGGCTAATATTTCACTCCTGAGGATGACGGAGGTTTAGAGAACCCAGGTGCTACTGGCATCCTGAAGCCGCCCTGGCCTTTGTGCAGCTAGTCTGTTTGCTGCAGTGATGCCAGCCAAACTTAGAGCGGCATAGGAAAGTCTCCTATCATGGAGATAGATCTAAGGCCACCATCCCTACAAACCTTTGGGTGAGGATTGCAGAGGATCACCCTTGAGGTCTCTCAGTAGGATAAAAGGGATCCCCCTATTCATATAAATAAAGTGCTCCACATGCCCCCCTCCCGTTTACCCCAACAAAGGAATGAAAAGGAGATGCCAACTACCTCTTCGTTCCACTTCTACCTCAACTCAGGATACTGAATCTGTGTGAATCGTTTTGACGAAGCGGGACGGTTCTTAATGTTTCCTCTGAATATTGTGGGGGTGCCTTAGTTTCCCCTATGCAGTTCTTAAGTATCTAGGCAGTGGGATAAGGGTGTATGATCGTTGCAGAGCCCTAGAGGGCAGGTGTGTGCAGGGGTCTGGACACAGAATGGCCGACACACTGTTTCCTGGCAACTGATGGCCTGGGCCTTCCCCCCTGCAAGGTGAGAGCTAAAGGGTTGGAAAACAAAGAATCCGATGACCTCCTGGCCTGGGAAAGGACAAAGCCGAGAGGAGGAGGAGCTGGAGAGAGTTTCAATTTGGGGCTGGCTGGGGACATGGAGTGAAGTTCAGAGGTGGTTGTCTGGCTCACTGCCCCCCAAAATGGTCCCAGCTGAGAGGTCCTGTTCTCTGCACCTACAAGCTTTGTGTTAGACCGTGTTCCTGTCATCTAATAAACCTTCTGTTTTACTGGCTGGCTGAGAGTCACGTCTGACTGCGCAGTTGGGGTGCAGGACCCTCTGGCTTCCCCAGGACCCCGCTTGGGCAGACTCGCTGTGGGAAGCGCACGGAGAGGCAGAGGATGCTGAATGCTCCGTGATCAGACCCAGGAAGGTGGAAGTTGAGTGAGCTGTGTCTCCTGCAGACAGTCTGCTCACAGAAAGGAGACTTCTCCAGAGTCCTGGCTTTGTAGGGAGCAGTTCCAGAGCATCGCCTGGGGACTCCGTGACAATCGTGTAATCTGATTGCCATAGTACTCTTCAAGAATTTGTTTGGATTTACTTCCTAGCTTTTATTTTCTGACAATGTACCAATAAATCAATGAAAAGCTGATAACTTTGTCTTCTAAACTTGGGGATTGGCCAGGTGCCATTTTTAAATGGGTGGGTGGGAGGGAAGGAAAAGCAAATAAAGCATTGTAAGGAAGATTGCATGAACACACTTAGTCAAGCTACTGTTCTCTTCATCAGTTGGCTTATCTACTTTTGCCTGGTGGAACTGGCTAAACTCCTATGGAGTTTCATTTAGATCCTGACTCGTGACATGGTTGGAATCCCCAACTGTGTCTCACTGCCTCCTCATCCTCCTCTTCGCTGTGCATGGCAGGGGTCTTCACCTCAGACTATTCCAATGTACCCATGGTAGTCTGGGGGGTGCTGGTGGGGTCATCAGCAAGTATGGCATGCAGTTTGTTGTAAAAGCAGCAGGTCTGAAGTCCAGCCCAAGCTTTCTTTTATTGCCCTCCATTGCTTGTTCCTTCACTTTCATGTGGCGCTGCTGCTATCTGCAGTACCTCGTGGCCTGCATGCCCCCATGCAGTTTGTTCATTGATGTTGTTCCGTGGTTGTGCTTGCACAGCCTCCTGTCTCCACATGCCCAGGAAATCCAACACTACTTGCCTGCTCCAGGCTGGAGTGCATCTTGTACGTACGTGTGTGTTTGTGTGTGTGTGTGTAGACATAGTCAGTGGGATGCAAACAACAAAGGTGAGTTTCTAGGTGTGTTTATCAAGGTGGCCAAATAGGAAAAAAGAGCACTTCAAAAACATGTGTGGTTGTTAAAGGTGGGGGGGGGGGGGGACATCTGTGGCCTTTGGTCAGTGAAGTTTAAAATTATGAGCAAAACCGTCACTGTTGCAGGGATTAGGGCATTGTGGGACAGTGGCTGGAGGGCCAACACAGGTCATGCAGTGACTGCACGCTCACAGTGTTGACAAAATTAGGGCGACCATGGTACTTTGCCATTCAGGGCGGTGGTATTACTGCGTTGCTCTAAGTGGATGCGTATGTTAGCTGGAGTCAAATTTGCGTATAGACACCTGCATAAATAGGTTGATACAAGGAATCCTACGTTGACCTTTACTTTGTAGCGTAGACCAAGCCTAACACTACTGAATATGGTTGGTCCCACCCTTCCCTGCCTCTCCTCTCCCTTCCGTTGTGTACACATTTGCCTGCTGTTTCTTTACTTTCAGATTTGTTGGTAAACATACTTTGGGAAGTGTAGTGTACATGTTAGCTCTCCTCAGAGAACTATATTAGTGATTATCATACCAGTAGATGAGCCAGGAAATGCAACTGGTTGTTGAAAAAACAGTGAAACTGACTGTAGACACATGCACAAAAGGAAAGAAGAAATGCACATAGCTGCCAAGTTCTGTATAGCTCCATGTGGGCTACTGTATGCAAATTACTAGCTCATTACAGTTGCATATTTGCAAATAATTTTTATGACTATAAACTTTAGGTTAAGTTCCATATACTGCTACAGTAGTGGCAGGGAAAGAACATGAAGTTGCAGCTGCTTGATGGGTGCTGAAGAGTGTGTGGGTAGTAAGAAGCCATGGAACCTGGGTTTGTGCTAGTGGCTGTGGACTGTCAGAGAGGCTGATTGGGTGGAGTTGTCTTGGGGTAAGGGTGTGTCTGGATGGTAGGTGAGGGTAACTGGGAGCTGTAGGGAGAGATGGGGTAGCTAAGAGAAGGTAAATCAGCGGGTTGCCCAAGGGTGGGAGCTAGAGGGAGAAGTTTGGGAGGGCGTCAGGGGGGAGTGAGAGAAGATGAGAGTAAGCTCAAGATCTGGATAAAGATCTGGGTTGGGTGGTGGAGGGAGAGAATTGTGAACAGCTGGCTTTGTGGGAGAAACTAGGTTTATTGGGGGTATCCATGGGAGAGCTGGGAGCAGCTATGTTTGTGGAGGATGTCCTGGAGAAGATGTGTGCCACTGGATGGATGGGAGGAGCTGGATGGGGTCCATGTTGAGCCCCCGTTGCCTTTAATTGCAGCCTCTTGCCTGCTTCTTTCCGCCTTTCAGATCCAGCAACACTGAGGCTCTTTAGCTGCCATATCAGCAGGTACTACAGCAGTCTCTGGCAGCCCCGAGTTGCAGTTGCAGCCCATATCTGTAGCCCAACTGAATGAATGGGCTGCAGGAATGCATAAATAGAGCCCTGGAAATACACAGATATCCACTTTGTCTGCGGACCATTTTTGCGGATTGCAGCTTGGATTTGGATACATATTTTTGTATCCGTGCAGGACTCTATGCATAAAGTGCAGCCTCCATGGGTGTGTCCCAAGAGAAGTATGCCACTTGGCAAGTCTGAATGCAGGGAAACATTTTTTCCCCTTTATCTTATTTCAGTTGTAGTAATCTTAATTGTGATTTGTAACAGTAATACAAAATCTGAGCAGGAAATATAGTTTTTCATGTTGTCCCTTTTAATAAGGCTCTTCATATTTAATTCCTAAAATAAGGTTTTAATAGGAATACTGAAGCATCTTTATTGTGTCCAAGCAAATCAACAATCCAGCATGACTCAGAGGAATATATTTTCTTTGGTGTCCGTAATACAAAGGTCTTATTGGATCAGATTGAAAGTACAGAGAACTTTGAAGCTAAGGGTATGTATACAGTACAAAAATATTTCAAAATTATTTCTATTTGAATTTTCGGAAGAGATTTTGTACATTTGGTCTTGTGTGTCCCCACTGAAGCGCGTGAATTCGGCAGAGTGCGTCTACAGTACTGAGGCTAGCATTGAATGTCAGAGCAGTGCACTGTGGGTAGCTATCCCTCAGTTCCCACAGTCCCCGCCGCCCATTGGAATTCTGGGTTAAGCTCCCAGCGTATGATGGGGCCGAAACATTCTCGCGAGTGTTTCTGGGTGTGTGTTGTCAGTCGCTCTTCCTGCCGTGAAAGCTACTGCAGACAATCGTTTCACACCTTTTTGGCGTGCAGACGCCATAGTGCTTTCAGCAGACAGTGCAGTACAGTGCACCGCTTCTCTCCTGGTACTATGAATCCACCTCGCATTTCCTCTTGTCTTTCTATGTAATCTCTATATGTATCTACTCTCTCTTCCTCATTGACCGCTTCCACCACCAACTCTGCTCTCCCGTTCTTGCCGTGCTACTGAGCTTCTCCGTGTTGTCTGTCCTGGGCTCCCGCCTCCATGAAAGCTACAGAAGACAACCATTTCCTGCCTTTATTCGGCTATCGTGAAGTGAACAGCACCTCTTCCGCTGCCACTCTGCTCTCCTACGTTTCGCACACTTTTTCCAGGATTACTTGTGCAGGCGCCATAGTGCGGCAAGCATGGAGCCCACTCAGATCTCTGCTGCAGTTTTGACCATTGTAAATACCTCGCGCATTATCCAGCACTATGTGCAGTACCTGCAAAACAGGGCGAGGAAGTGATGATACCACGATTATGATAGTGATGAGGACATGGACACAGACGTTCCTAGAAGCACAGCATATGGCGATTGGGAGATCATGATGGTGTTGGGCCAGGTTCATGCTGTGGAACACCAATTCTGGGCCCGGGAAACAAGCACAGACTGGTGGGACCACATAGTGTTGCAGGTATGGGATGATTCCCAGTGGGTGCGAAACTTTCGTATGTGTAGAGCCACACTCATGGAACTTTGTGACTTGCTGTCCCCTGCCCCGAAGCGCAAAGACACCAAAATGAGAGCAGCCCTCACAGTTGAGAAGCAAGTGGCCACAGCCCTGTGGAAGCTTGCAACACCCGACAGCTACCAGTCAATCGGGAATCAGTCTGGAGTGGGCAAATTTACTGTGGGGGCTGCAAGTAGCCAATGCAGTCATTGACCAGGTGCTATCAAGAATAGTGACTTTGGGAAATGTGCAGACCATCGTGGATGGCTTTAATGCGCTGGGGTTCTCTAACTGAGGCGGGGCAACAGACGGAATGCATATCCCTATCTTGGCCCCGGAACACCGGGGTGGCCAGTACGTAAACTGCAAGGGGTACTTTTCCATGGTGCTACAAGCACTGGTGGATCACAAGGGACGTTTCACCAACATCAATGTGGGATGGCCGGGAAAGGTGCATGACACTCACATCTTCAGGAACTCTGGTCTGTTTGAACAGCTGCAGGAAGGGACTTACTTCCCAGACCAGAAAATTACTGTTGGGGATGTTGAAATGTCTATAGTTATCCTTGGAGACCCTGCCTACCCCTTAATGCCATGGCTTACACAGGCAGCCTGGACAGTAGTAAGGAGCAGTTCAACTACAGGCTGAGCAAGTGCAGAATGGTGGTAGAATGTGCTTTTGGACGTTTTGAAGCGCGCTGGCGCAGTTTACTGACTCGGTTAGATTTCAGCACAACCAATATTCCAATTGCAATTACTACTTGTTGTGTGCTCCACAATATCTGTGAGAGTAAGGGGGAGACATTTATGGCGGGGTGGGAGGTTGAGGCAACTCGCCTGGCAGTCAATTTTGCACAGCCAGACAGCAGGGCGATTAGAAGAGCACAGTAGGGGGCGCTGCGCATCAGAGATGCTTTGAAAGCCAGTTTCATGACTGGCCAGGCTACGGTGTGGGTTGTTTGTTTCTCTTGAAGTTAGCCGCCCCCTATTATATATATATATGAAAGGAAATAAAGTTACAATTGTTTAAAAAACGTTCTTTATTATTTGTTGCACATCACATTGAGAGAAATCAGAAGGTGGGGGGGGGGGAATACTGGGGGAAGGAAGGACAAATCCAGAAACCAAATCAAAATTTCAGATATGCCAGCTTCCTGCTGCTTGTTGAATCCTCTGGGGTTGAGTGTGTGGGACCCCGTAGCCTCCCCGCCATGTTCTTGGGCGTCTGGGTGAGGAGGCTATGGAACTTGGGGAGGAGGGAAGGCGGTTATACAAGGGCTGCAGTGGCAGTTTGTGATCTTGCTGCCTTTCCCGCATTAGATCCACCATACAGCGAAGCACGTCAGTTTGCTCCCCCATGAGCTTGACCATAGCATCCTGCCTGCTCTCACTGCCTGCGTCCCTCCTCTCTTCGTGTTCATTTAACACTTTACGGGACTCCACAATTGTTTGCCTCCACGCATTCAGCTGGTCCCTATCAGAGCGGGAGGACTGCATGAGCTCTGCGAACATGTTGCCCTGAGTTAGTTTTTTCCGCGTTCTAATCTGGACTAGCCTCTGGAATGGAGTAGATAGGGGCCGCGTTAAAACATTTGTACCCACGGGAGGAGAAAAAGGGAGGATAGTATTTTAAAAGATACATTTTAGAGAACAAAGGGGACACTTTCTCAGTGAAACAGGCAATTCATAGTACACATCACATGTTCTTTCTGTACAAGGTCACATTTTGCCTCTTATACTGAAGTGCCTGCCACGTTGGTGTGAGTAAGCCATCACGTGCGGCCAGGCAACAGAATTCAGCTTGCAGGCAGCCATGGTAAGCCCTAGGGGTATGCAGTGTTCTGCTTGTTCTGCATTCATTTCAGTGGTTTCAAACTGCCAGGTCCCCTTTCCCATAGTAAGCAATGCTCTCTAGGATGATCGCTTCACACAACACCCCACCTCCACCCTTACCCACCGCTTGGCTCCAATGAGGCTCTGAGCAGGAATGAGCCATTTAAACTAAACGCGAACAGCCCAGCGCAGCTGGGTTTCCCCACACTGCGGGGCTCCAATCAGGCTCTCGCTCACCAGAAGCGCTTTCTCCAGCGTCATGGTCTGGAAGCCTACATTGGGAATGCGGGGAGGCTATTGGGTCCAGCGTTAGGAATAGTTCCTGGCTAGGGGGGGGAACGGATTCCGCACTTGCCGCCTGTGCACTGTCATCGTCGTCCTCCTCCTCCTCTTCGTCCTCCAATAACTCATCCTCCTTTCTCCGTGCAACTCCCCCCTTGCAGGTGTTCACGGATGGTAGTGGTGGCGTGTCCCCCCCATAATTGCATACAGCTCATGGTAGAAGCGGCATGTATGGGGCTGTGACCCAGAGTGCCTGTTGGCCTCCCTGGCTTTTTGGTACGTTTGCCTGAGCTCCTTGATTTTTGTACTACACTGCTCTGTGTCCCTGGAGTAGCCTCTTTCCATCATGGCCTTGGAGACTTTATCGTATGTATTTGCGTTTCTTTTTTTGGAACATAGTTCTGCCATAACAGATTCGTCTCCCCAACATGCAATGAGATCCAGTACCTCCCGTTCGGACCATGCTGGAGCTTGTCTGCGAATCCGGGACTGGTGGTCTCTTGTGATGATGGACTCTGCATGGTCGCCTGTGGTGGTGGACTGTGCTGATGGTCACTTGTGCTGATGGTGACCAAACAGGAAATGAAATTCAAAAGTTCCTGGGGCTTTTACTGCCTACCTGGCTGGTGCATCGGAGTTGAGAGTGTTGTCCAGAGTGGTCACATGGGAGCGTTCTGGGATAGCTCCCAGAGGCCAATAACATCGAATTGCGTCCACAGTACCTGTAACCCGGAACTGCTGTCTTGATTTTAGCACTACTCCACTTGCCGAGGTGCAGTACAGAAATTGGATTAAAGAGCCCTTTTTAAATTAAAAAAACAGTTTGGTCATGTGGATGGAATCATTTTTATTTCGAATTAACTCTGCTAATTCCGAAATAACCGCGTACTGTAGACCAGGCCTAAGTTACTTAGATGTAGCTGAGGTCTAAAGCCAGAGATACAGATTCCGTTACTGGAATTGTAATTATTGTTGCTGTGGGGTTATGAAGAGTATATTGTTCGTTATTGCCAAGCTCTGTATATTCCCCTGGCCCATCCTCTTGAAATAATTAAAAGCCTGTTAACTATTTCATACTCCTCTCAGTAGCATGCTGTATGCTTCATTCAGAGTTTTCCAGGCACCATGCTCACAAAAGGACGACTGACTGAATTACTCTGAAGTCTTAGACAGTGGTGAATATGTAGTAAAAGAGCTGTGTGGTGTTAGATTTAAAGATTTGTAGTTAAGAATTGTTACACTGTTCAGTTTTAAATACATGCTCTGTAACAAGAAAGTAGATTGATTTTTCCAAACTCACAATTTTGAGTTGTTTTATAACTTTGAAGCTTATAACCGTTGTAATATTTAAATCTGTTATCTTGATTGAAATATCTTTTTTAATCTAAACAAGATCAACACTTTAATTCATGCCTTTAACTGTTGGTTCTGACAAGTTTAGTTTTCAGTGTCTGAGAAATGACATTTTGTTTACTTTTTATTGATCGTTTTCACAGCATAAATCTCCAACTGGAAGTCTGTTTATATTTCATCACTTTATGATTGTGTGTCAGGCCTAAGTTATCTGGGGACTTTGCCAATAATTTTTACAAGGTTCGCTGCCAATTAATTTTATTTATTTATTTAATTTTGGGGGCACAACTGGGCAGGTAGACTAACTGTAATGTTTATATCTCCAGGAGCATGAAAGTCTTTAGAAATGGCTCAAAGCAGTGTTTGTGAGGATTATTAGTAATTTCAGATTGTACTGCATTGCAATAAAGCATTTAATTTATAAGTGAACAACAGTGTGTTTATCAGCCTTGAAACCTATGACCAGGTCTCTGGTCTCATAAGGTCTCTTTATTTTTGCTGCTCTTATTGATCACTCCCTTCTCCTTGACTCTGTTTTTCCTTTTACTTTCTGTAGTCCTGTACTTTATACTCATTTTACTAATCAGTCTCTGAACATTTCTTCAGTATTTGTAACCGTTTTCCCTTTCCTTCTGCTGTTCGTGATCTCCAAAGTTCTGTACTTAGGTGCCTCTTTTCCTTCTGCATTATATCATTGGTGACCATATTGCTCACACAGTTTCAATTGCCAGTGCCAGTTGTGTATCTTTCTTTCACTTTTCAGTCTGACATCTAACTTTTTAACCCTATTCTGGATCCACTGTCAGCTCCTGAGCTCTGTTGCTACTGACAATACCACCTCCCTGTTTCTTAGGCTTGCAACCTCCAAAGTAATTTTAAACTCTTATTTCCCCAAGCAAGGCAGATGCCAAGTCCTGCTTGTAGCTTCTCCACAACATCTCAAAAGTAAGTTTTAAAATATTTTGACTTTAAGGCTCAGTCTTGCACTAGGTAGGTTCTATGCTGGAGTTAGTCCTGGCAGTTATCACTGTTTCTGGTGAATTGTGGGATGTTGTTAATCTCTCAGAATGCCCACCAGCTCCCATAATACTTGGTAACTTTTTCCATAACCCTGTCATGTAGCAGTGGCTTGAGTGAGAGCCTGGTGTTGATGTGATCCAAATGTTTCCAAACACATGGTTTGTATTGTGGACATGTTGCACGGTTGCAAAAAGCAGTGCATTTACCTAGTCTAGACTGAGCTTAAAAGTCAAAACAGTTTTTGCTGATGTTGTGGAGTAACTACCAGCCAGACTCGGTGACTGTGTGTGTTTTGAGGGGAGAGAATCCTACTGCATTCATCATCTTTTTGGTGCAGCCTCTCATTATGCATTAGAGTCACTCTACTCATTCCACCAGGTATATTTAATTTGGGACATCCTTTCTCAGACAGTATGGGTTAGTGAATGAGACTTGGGATCTGTTGAATTAGAGATCTGGGTTCTAATTTCCAGCTCTGCCTGATTTGACCTTGTGCAACTTCTTAGCTGTTAACCTCTACCCCTTTACCTTTTAAAAGAGGCCTTCGTTTCCTGAGCAGCCCCAAAATCTACATAGCCTAGCTTCCCAGACTGATAGATAAATAAGGCCATGCTTTCCAAAAGCAGTTGATCTGCTTGGCACAGCTGCTGGTTTCTTATGTATCATAACAAAGCAGAAAAAAAAAAACTATTTTTTTCTCTTTTGAAATTTAGCATTAGAAAATTAGTGACACAATTTAATGAGACTGTTTGAGACAAGTAGTAAAGCTGGCACTGTCCACTAATAATCATCCATAGTCTCTGTTTTCTTTAGCATCCTTGCTGATTTTTTTCAGTATTTGTAGCCTTGATAAACTAGATTTTATTCAAATGGAAGTCTGACGTTTATTGACGTAGAGAGCAATTACATGAATTTGAAGAAATTTGCACCCTGTTTCTCGATACATTTGGATAAAGAATGCTGAGAGAGCTCAAATAATGAGACTTCCATTCCACCTGACCTTTCTGCTTTTTCCCTTTCCTCTTCCTCCATGCCCTCTCCTTCCCTTTTTGGCTTGGTAGTGTACGTATATTTTATTATTATTAACCATGCCCTAACATGTTATGTCTGTATAATATTGTCTGATTTTATACTGTCTGGTCTTGCGGATTTGACGAGTTGATAAGTTGTATAATTGCATAATTTTATTGGTTATCCCTGTGAAATGTGCACTATTTGGTAATATATACAAGTCATTTACCCTTTGTATTTTTGTTTATGAAAATTAATTAAAACATCACAAATGTGGATAACTAGATTAAGGATTTTAAATTAACTTTTTTGTTCTAAACCCTTTCTATAGAAATCAATGAATAAAAATTGTCCATATAATTTTTTTGTAGTAGGAATCAGAAGTGCATTAATTAGGGCTGTCAGACAATTAAAAAAATCGTGATTGCGAAATTAAAAATAGTTTCAATTAATCGCCGTTTTAATTGCACTGTTAAACAGTAATAGAATACCATTTATTTAAATATTTTGAATGTTTTTCTTCATTTTCAAATGTATTGATTTCAGTTACAATACAGAATACAAAGTGTAAGTGCTCACTTTATATTATTTTTAGTACAAATACTTGCACTGTAAACAAGATAAACAAAAGAAATACTATTTTTCAATTCACCTCTTACAAATACTGTAGTGCAATCTTTTTAGTGTGAAAGTGCAGCTTACAAATGTGGAACTATGTATTTACTTAGGTGCACTCAAAAATAAAACAATGTAAACTTTAGAGCCTACAAGTCCATTCAGTCCTACTTCTTGTTCAGCCAATTACTAAGACAAACAAGTTTGTTTACATTTATGGGAGATAATGCTACCTGCTTCTTCTTTACAATGTCACCTGAAAGTGAGAACAGGTGTTCGTATGGTACTGTTGTAGCAGGTGTTGCAAGGTATTTACGTGCCAGATATGCTAAACATTCATATGCCTTTTCGTGCTTAGACAACCATTCCAGAGGACATGCTTATGACGGATTCTGCTCGAAAACAGTCCAAAGCAGCACGGACTGACGCATGTTCATTTTCATCATCTGATATCACCAACAGAAGGTTGATTTTCTATTTCGGTGGTTTAGGTTCTGTAATTTCCTCATAGGAGTGTTGCTCTTTTAAGACTTCTGACAGCATGTTCCATGCCTTGTCCCTCTCAGTTTTTGGAAGGCACTTCAGATTCTAAACCTTGAGGTGAGTGAAAGTGTTCTTAAATTGAACAACATAGGCTGGGTCGTCAGCCGACACTGCAATAATATGAAATATATGGCAGAATGAGGGTAAAACCACAGAGCAGGACATACAGTTCACCCCCAAGGAGTTCAGTCACAAATTTAATTAACACATTTTTTTAACAAGTGTCATCAGCATGGAAGCATGTCCTCTGGAATGATGGTTGAAGCATGAAGGGGCATACGAATGTTTAGCATACCTGGCACGTAAATACCTTGCAATACCGGCTACAACATTGTCTTGGGAATGCCTGTTCTGACTTTTAGGTGACGTAAATAAGCGGGCAGCATTATCTCCTGTAAATGTAAACAAACTTGTTTGTCTTAGCAATTGGCTGAACAAGAAATAAGTCTGCGTGAACTTGTAAGCTCTAAAGTTTTACATTGCTTTTTGTTTCTGAGTGCAGTTCTGTTTAAAAAAACCCTGCATTTGTAAGTTGCACTTTCACGACAGAGATTGCACTACTGTACTTGTCTGAGTTGAATTGAAAAATACTATTTCTTTTGGTTTTTTACAGTGCAAATATTTGTACTACAAATAATATAAAGTGAGCACTGTATACTTTGTATTCTGTGTTGTAATTGAAATCAATATATTTGAAAATGTAGAAAAACGTCCACAAATATTTATAATTTTATATTGGTATTCTATTGTTTAGCAGTGAGATTAAAACTATGATTAATTGTGAATTATTTTTTAATCTAAAAAAAGAAAAGGAGGACTCATGGCACCTTAGAGACTAACAAATTTATTTATTTATTTGTTAGTCTCTAGGGTGCCACAAGTCCTCCTTTTCTTTTTGCGGATACAGTCTAACACGGCTGCTACTCTGAAACCTTTTGTAATCTAGTTAATTTGTTTTGCATTAATCACTTGAGTTAACTGCTATTAATTGACAGACCTAATACTAGTCTCAAACTTGAAGAGGAGAGCAGAAAATGTTGTTTGATGAATCAGCTTAGAAAAGTAGAAGCTGGAAGTGTGTGTGTGTGTGTGTGTATATATATAAAAAATATAATTTTTTTATTATAATTAGGAGAATTTCAATTCAACGGCAATAACTATTAAAAATGTAATGGAAACCTATTCCTAAATCTTAATTTATTTTTTCCCAGAGGATTGGCATTTCTCTGAATTATTTCCTTTCACTGTCTTTTTTTTTTTTTTTAAATGTCTAACAGCAGTCTTTAGTTTTAGCTCAGATTTCCTTAATACTGCATACGTCTGAGTGGTATTTATTTCATTTTATGATAACTCAACCTATTCTTTTAAAAATTGGATTGCTACCATTACAATTATGTAGTCTTCCTAGAGAGTCTAAAAATAAAAATATAATGTTCCTATGGCAACTTTAACTCTGCCACATAGCACATCTTTCATGTCTTGGGATGTGTATTTTAGCATTGAAGCACAGATTCCACAAGCTGCTTGGTGTGAGGAGCCCTAATAGATGAAGAACCTGACATATGAAATTAAATGTCTGACAGACTAGAAGAGAGAAATTTTATGTTGTGTGTATTTAAGTTATAAAACAAATGTCTATTCCATGATCTGGGTGTCTTCTCCATAGTTTAGTTTTCTCATAAAATGTTATGATTGACTGCTTGCCACTATCCAGCAAATGTACAAAGATGCACTGGCAGAAATAATCCAATCCCTTCAACAGCAGGCATGATAATAACCACTTGAATCCTCAGTCCATCCTCTCCCTAGATGCACTGGAGAAAAGAGAAGCCTTCCAACCTGCCTGGAAGGTTAGTCAGTCACCTGGTACCTGAATACGTGAAAGATGGCCAAGTTAAGTTTCCTGTCACTATTTTTAACTTGTGCATTTCCTGACTTTTATTTTAATCATGCAACTTTTAGTATCACATGAATGTAGTTTTTTTCATGTAATAGAATTCACAATAGAAATTTAAAGTTTTAGTAGTAAAATGTTTACGTTTTATTATTTTTCTTTTTTTTTAAACAGACTGACTTGGGTCATAGCGATGAGTGTTGCACAAACAAGGGAGGATGAAAATGCATAGTGCAGTCTAATGCCCTGAGTAGAAAATTAGGGAAAAAGAGATTCTTTTCTAATCTTCAAATTATAACAATTTTAAGTGATGTGTGTTACAATATGTTAAAAACATTGTTGTTAAGTTGATGTCCTTTTAAAATTGCAGAATATTTACACTACACTATGCAGTTATGAAATCCAAGGTTTCTTCACACCACCTTTTTTTATATCTTCATTTGCTTTTTGCCCTTATATTGAGGAATTATTTTACATGAGAGAATTATGCTCTGGTTAAAGTCTTATTGAAACAAATCTCTCTGAAGATTATCCCAACAGCAACTCCTTTTCCTGCCTGAGCCCACTAATCAAATATATATTGTGATGTGTCATAGGAAATGGGATTAATGAAGCTAAAAATATTAGCAGATTCCAGTGAAAATGCTTGTGATTTTTTTCAAATTTTTACTACTTTCTAAGCCAATCAGTTTTTTTTTTTTTCAAATAGTGTAGTGCATGCCATTTTTGAAGTTTCAAAGTTAACCACTTTTGAGTTATTTGTATGGAGGGAAAGCTGCTCAGAATGAATATATGGGGAAAGTGTCATGTGGATTTGAGGGTATTGTGGTTTTTAAGACCTTCATAATTCAAGGATGGCTGATTGCAGTTTGCTTTTTAAAAAATTAATCATCAAGCAGATAATCTCATTTCAAAAGGTGAACATGTACAATTCTGAATGTGTCAAAATCGGGTAATAGCGAAAAAATCACAATCTTAACTATAGTTGAAGCTACCAGGCTGAAATAAATATATTCCCTTTTTTAGGTGAAAAGGAAGGCATGGATAAATTGTGAGGGTCATTGTAGAAGTAATAACGGAATGTATTGGTGAATGATCCCCTGGGGGAGAAACAGTAGGAACAGGAAAGGAGAGGACAAAGCCCTAGGGAACATCAACTAAAGGAGATAGAGCCCCCAGAGGAGGTGTTGAAAGAGCCATCAGAGGTAAAACAAGAACCTATAGAGCAGGCTATTCCAGAAGCCTTAGAAGAAAAGGTTTGGTTGGAGAAAGAGATTAACTTTTTTGCATCCTTTTATGCTGTTAATGTCCTATTACTTAAACAAGGCCTTAGACTTATACACTCTCTATACATTTTTATTGATTTAATTAAAATTTGTTTAGCAACTGATTTAGTTAAATCCGTTCAAACCGCATGTGTGGACTTTATTTTGGTTTGAGTGCCTTATATCAATTTAGCTTAGGTCAGTAAGGAATCTCTAATGTACTCTTAAACTGAACAATGAATGTCCTCCCACCAAGAGCCAGTTTAACTAAATCAGTTTAGTAACATTTTACATTTTTAGAGCAGTAATTTTTTGATAAAGAAAGTTAAAAGTTAGACCAGTGATTCTCAAACTTTTGTACTGGTGACCCCTTTCACAAAGGAGGCCTCTGAGTGAGACCTCCTTTATAAATTAAAAATACTTTTAAATATTTAACACCAATATAAATCCTGGAGGCAAAGCAGGGTTTGGGGTGGAGACTGAGAGCTCATGATCCCACCGTGTAATAACCTCACGACCCCCTGAGGGGTCCCGACCCCAGTTTGAGAACCCCCGGGCTAGATGGAAATCAAAAACATCTTGCAAGAAAAGAAATCACAGGTGCATTGCTTGCTGAAGGAGTTCAGAGGTGTATAGGAGGAGAGAGTGGCAAGGATGAGAATGTATGGATTGGTATTAGAGGGTTTTTAGAATAAAGGGACACTAGGATAAGTTTGAATTCAGAGGAAGTAGTGCCTCATGTGGGAATGACAGAGGGAGCAAAGGAAAGACAGGATTAGGAGAATAAGCTGACAAGCAGGTCCAGATTTCTGTGCGTGGAGTTGAATATAAAGTTATTGACCAAAGGGGTGTATACAGGTTGAGGCTCGAGGAACAATATATATATCTTGGTTTAATCTAAAATAAATAGTATTGTTACATTTGCTCTTAATTGTATTCATTCATACAGCTAAGCTAGAATTTCATCATTACGTGGCTTTCTTTTAAACATTGTAACTTGGAATTACAGTCAGTGGCGCCAAAAAAAAAATTAAAAAATCCAGTTTAAAATCCCCAAGTTAATGAATGGTGCAAACTTGTTGCAGTCAGCCAAGATGCACAATCATTAGTACATGTAAGTTCATTTGTTAACACTGATGCAGGCCTCTGTAGTCTTGAGTTCCTGAAGGCGAAAACAATATATGAATAGTCCAAGGAAGCCTGACTTATTACAGGGTTAACGTCATCCAATCATGAGACCAGAATATTTCTCATGTATGTAATAATATTAATTGATAAACTGTAACGGGTTGTTGCTAAAACGCTGATCCTGAGATTATTGAAATTTTTTTTTAAATTATGAACTCTGAACATAACATTATCTTCTTCCGTTAGGAAGATCACTTTGGTAAAAGAAGAGCAATATAAAGCACATTGGAGTCCTTATCAGGCACCTTTTCAGTATTTTATTTCTTTCCAGTTTGTGTTGTTTTTTTTAAAAACAACACTTTTGTGGCATTTCCATATCTATGTTCTTTTAAATTGTGTATTCAAAATACTATGCTCTAAAATATTGGATATGCATAATGTGGAAAATGCAATATTTGATTCAGTAACATAAATATCAAGATAAAAGGGAAGGTGAAACTGAGGAGCAGACCTGCATTAAACAGACATAGGCAGTCGTACACTCTGTAGGAAAACATTATGAATATTTGAAAGACTGAAAAGGATTAAAATCAGAGGGAATAATGAATTTTCAAATATACAATTATATGGGGAATCGTAAGCAGATTCCATTTATTCAATGGAAAACGTTACTATTATATCTTTTTTAAATAGAAAGTAGGGCTGTCAATTAATTGCAGTTAACTGACGCAATTAACTAAAAAAAAATGAGTCGCGATTAATCCTACTGATAACAATAGAATACCAATTGAAATTTATTAAATATTTTTGGATGTTTTTCTACATTTTAAATATTGATTTCAATTACAATACAGAATACAAAGTGCACAGTGTTCATTTTATATTATTTTTATTACAAATATATGCACTGTAAAAACGATAAACAAAAAAATTATTTTTCAATTCACCTCATGCAAGTACTGAAGTGCAATCTCTTTATTGTGAAAGTATAACTTACAAATCCAGATTTTTTTTTGGTTACATAACTGCACTCAAAAACAAAACAGTGTAAAACTTCAGAGCCGACAGGTCCACTTGGGCCTACTTCTTATTCTGCCAATTGCGAAGACAAACACGTTTGTTTACATTGACAGGAGATACTACTGCCTGCTTCTTATTTACAATGTCACCTGAAAGTGAGAACAGGTGTTCGCATGGCACTTTTGTAGCCGGTGTTGCAAGGTATTTACATGCTAGATATGCTAAAGGTTCGTATGCCCCTTCATGCTTCGGCCACCATTCCAGAGGACATGCTTCCCTACTGATGATGCTTGTTAAAAATATGATTAAATTTGTGACTGTACTCCTTAGCGGGAGAATTGTATGTCTCCTGCTCTGTTTTATACACATTCTGCATATATTTCATGTTATAGCAGTCTCAGATGATGACCCTGTACATGTTCGTTTTAAGAACACTTTCACAGCAGATTTGACGAAACGCAAAGAAGATACCAATGTGAGATTTCTAAAAATAGTTACAGCACTTGATCCAGGGCTTAAGAATCTGAAGCTCCACACCTTGCCCCTCTCAGATTTTGGATGGCACATGCTTTTAGAAGTCTTAAAAGACCAACACTCTGATGCGCAAACTACAGAACCCAAACCACCGAAAAAGAAAATCAACCTTCTGCTGGTTGATCTGACTCAGCATCTGACTCAGATGATGAAAATGAACATGCATCAGTCCACACTGCTTTGGATCATTATCAAGCAGGACCCATCGTCAGCATGGAAGCATGTCCTCTGGAATGGTGGTTGAAGCATGAAGGGACATACGAATCTTTAGTGCATCTGGCACATAAATATCTTGCAACGCCAGCTACAACAGTGCCATGCGAACGCCTGTTTTCATTTTCAGGTGACATTGTAAACAAGAAGCAGGCAGGCAGCATTGTCTCCTGCAAATTGTAACCAACCTTGTTTGTCTGAGTGATTGACCAAGAAGTAGGACTGAGTGGACTTGTAGGCTCTACAGTTTTACATTGTTTTATTTTTGAATGCAGGTTTTTTTGGTACATAATTCTACATTTGTAAGTTCAACTTTCATGGTAAAGGGATTGCACTACAGTACTTAAGAGGTGAATTGGAAATTTTTTTTTACAGTGCAAATATTTGTAATAAAAAATGTAAAGTGAGTACTGTACACTTTGTATTCTGTGTTGTAATTTAATATATTTGGAAATGTAGTAAACATCCAAAAATATTTAAAATAAATGGTATTCTATTGTTAACAGCTTGATTAATCACGATTAATTTTTTTTATTGCTTGACAGCCCTAGTAGAAAGTCTTTGTTTCTACATCTAAGAGAGCTTGTTTTTAGCGTTATTTTTGGTTTTGGTAAAACACAACATCACACTTTGAACTAAGAACATGTATAAAATTTGGCATTTCCCCCTCCTCCCCCTCTCTTACAGAAAATGCTGGAACAGGAGAGATGAGTACTCCTTTCACTAAGGCCTAGAATTGCCTGTTGAACAACAATCCTGATCAGGCAATATACGAATGGCCCAAGGAAGCCAGCAAATAGATTTTCAGGTTTTACATGACCTGCGACAAAAATTTCCAGAGGTACCTGAAGTTGTTGTGTCCAGATGCATGTTACAGGTCAGTGTCCTGTTAGTACTGTATATTTGTGTTGCCATTTATTGTAGATATTACAAGTAACTTCCAAAAGCTTTCCCTCTAACCTGCCATGGTTGGGTGAACTGTCGATAGCAGATATTTTTTTGTTTGTTTAAATATCTCTTTTTATATTTTTGTCTTCCTTCTGTTTGCTTTAAAACAAGTAAAGTCTCAAATCAGTTTCCAGTTTTTTCATAGTCTATTTTCTCACAATGTTTCTTAAAATTGAGGAATTTCAATTTCTTCATATGTTAGTGTTAATATTTTGTACTGTTTACATTGGGAATCTAAAAGTTTCTATTATAAACACTTTTATTCTCAAGGACTTATTATGTGGCTGAAAATTTACTTTAGAGTGAAATTTGATGAACACTGCATATTCAGAGAACTAGTATGACTATTTTTAAGTTGCAAGAAGGCAAAATTTCAACCCTACCCTTATTTTTGTTAGGTCTCAAGCTACTCGTATAAGGAGCAGGCAAAAAGTTTTATTTTTCCACCTTCCACTCCCCCCTTTTGCTGAAGTAGGAAAATTACTCCTTTGGGAATTCTGCGCTACTGTGCATGTGCATGATTGAGCCATGCACATTTTAAATTTTTTGTGCAGAAAAAAGCTTCTGCTGATATTTTGCTGCAGTTCCGCTTTTTGCTCACCAGAGGGTGCTGTAGTGCTCGAACAAAGCAACAGCTCCCGGCTAGCTAGGGAAGAGAAAGAGCCTGCCTTCTTCACAGTGCCTGTCAGGACAGTTCAGGAGATGAGCTATGGGGAGACAGACAGCCTGGGGTGCTGGGGGGGGGGTCAGTTAGGCTCATAGGGGCTAGTGGGGAAGGACAGACTGGGGTAGGGGCTGAATGGGACTGGAGGGACAGGGCCACAGGGGAAGGGAGGTGCAGGGCCACATGGTGATGTGGGAGGGGATGTAGAGCTACATAGGGACAGGGAAGTGGCTGGATAGGAGCACAGACACACATGGGGATTGGAGAGGGAGTACAGAGCCACATGGGGACAGGAGAGAAGGTACAGAGCCACATGGGGATGGGGGAGTGGGTGTCTGAGTGGGGGTGGAGTGACACGTAGACGTGGGGCGCAAGGACACATGGGGATAGGGGCAGATGTGCCTGACTGAATGGGAGAGGTTAGGAGTCACTCAGGGTCTGCATGAGGGAAGCTCCCTAACAATCTCCCCTCGACCCCAAAAATGCCTGTTACATAATTTTCCCACCCCTAATTAACAACTCTCCAAGTTCACACCCAGGCTACTTCCCAACAATGTACTTCTCTCTCCCTCAGCTCCTCCGTTATCCTGGACTCCACCAAGCCTTTGCACTGCTTCTGAGGGGTGCGGGAAATACAGTTCTGTATTGTAGTTTAAATGAATTATTACTCAGAGTTCTGTATTAATATGCATAGTAAGGAATCTGTTTGTCAAAAAACATTTCCTGAATCTTTTTTGTTGTCTGTATTGTTACAGGCATACTTGCTGACAGGTACTTTGAAATAAATGATCAAAAATAATTGAAACTGGTGTGATTATGTTGTGTTATTTTGACAAAATATGCAGAATTTTGCAGAATGTTAATAATTGTGCACATAATTTTTAATTTTTTTGTGTGCTGAATTTTTAATTTTTTGGCACAGAATTCCCCCAGGAGTAGAAAATGGACCAATCCATGGTGTTACTATATCTGCTCTTCAAATTGCATGGCACCATGCTTGTGCTTCAGACTGCGTCTGCAAAGTACTAATTTTTTTATTTCAAATGCTATTAAGTTCTTTTAACATTAAAAATGGCATACTGGAGTGAGGTGATACATTTGCTTAGTCACGTGCATTATATCTTTATCTTTTGGAGTCTGTTTATGATAGGTCTTACACTAGGCAGCCTCCTTCTCATCACAAAATATGGCAAAATTTGATATGGTTGATTTTTTTTTTCTACTGAGGGAGGGGTACGGAACCAGAAAATTAGGGTCTGGCACATAACAGAAGTGTGTGGCAGAAGTGTGCACGAAATAGCACCCCTGCACTACTGCTGTTTGTCACCTTGCTTTTGTGAGTACAATTTTTTTAAATTTGTTTTTGTAGGGTAGGTCATGTGTTCATAATATGGACAATTGCATTTCACTAAAGTTTTTAAATGACGGAGTTATTTAGCTTTAAATACATAAAGTAATTAATGTTATGAGTTCCATAAATGGGGCTATCCAGTGGGGAGTGTGAGGGTCCTCCAGTGGCTTGGGCTGCAGTGGACTCCATTTCCTGGGAAGTTATGATTCCTTCCAAGTGCAGAGAGGCAGAAAGTACTCCACAGCTGTTGCTGCAGCAGCAAGAGCTTTTTGGATCTGCTCTGGTAGCATAGTGACTTGGGCAGGGGAGCTCAAAGTTCCCTTATGGTGGCAGCCCCGAATCTGGTGGAAGGCATCTGGCTGAGCTGACTCCATAAATACACACAGATAGAATTCTACCAGGTCAGTGACTTTCTTTGTAATTTAATGTGCTCTGATTTGACTAAGATAACAGTGAGGCTCCAACTACTTCAGTATTGGCTTAGTCTCACTTAAGCCAGGAAATTATGAGTTAAGACTGATGGAGAAGTCTTAAGGTAGCACTTTCAAGTCCATATATGGTACTGGTCAGTGAATTTTATCTCTTGTACACTTGAGTAAAGTGGAGTTTTGAATTGTCTAAATATTATGACTATTGTATAAGCTGGATTTTTATGTTTGTTTTACATTTATTTTAACATACTTTTTCTCAAGTGGGCAGAAATTTGGAAGGCAGTTTCCCTATTTTTTTTTTCCATAATAGACCTCTGACTTGGCCCTTTCCTTATTGCTCCTGCCACTTCCTGAATATGTTAATCTGCTCTTGTAAAGAGAACATTCTTCGAGAAGACTCTGCATAGTCCCACTTCTGGATGTTGTATTGCCAAGTGCTGCCAAATGATAGAACCTTCCCTAAACATTTTCCATTACGGCATTCTCATGCCCCCTTTTTACCCTCCCCTCAGGATCTCCAAAAGTTCTGAAGGCATAACTATGTAAGGAGTGCAGCGCCCTCTACCACCTCAGTTCGTTCCAACTACTTGCCATTGATGGAAGTGAACCCCTCCAGTCCTTTCAGCTCTGAAGTTCTTTCCTTCATTCTTAGTGTTAATTGTTAGTTTTCTATTATAGTATAGTGATAAGCATAGGTTGTTAGGTAGGTAGTTAGCACAATTCCAGGTTATGGCAGAACTGAAGAAGTGGGATTCAAGAGGCTTCGTACCCTGCTATCTTCCAGATGTTGGATGACCATTCTCCTTGGTATTCCATCTTCCAGACTTCAGCAGCTGGAGCTTGCAAGGAGAGGAATATAGTTTGCAGATGCTTCTCCTTAAGGAGGCCCTTGAGGCTAAATCCTCTGTATCTGGCCAGTCAGCTTCTGTCACTTCTTCCAAGAAGTCAATGCAGATTAAGGGTTCCAGGAAATTGGAACCTTCAGTGGGTCCACCTATAGTTCCCGCTGCTCCAACAGTTAGGCTTTTGAAGTTGGAACCAAGGGACACTCTATTGGTACTTAGCTGTCTTTGTTCCAGAGAAGGTGACAGATGTTAGCAGTGCCAGATCCTGCGTGTCAGACAGAGCTTCTATGGTTCTGAAGCCAAAGGTTGCTTCTAGTCTCAGCTTCAGGAGGCAAGAAGATAGATTTGAGTATCTGGATCCTGTGCCATCCAAATGTTTGGCTCCAGCCTCACCCCTTGCTCAAGTTTTAGGTCTATCTTAAATTCCAAAGAAGACTTCACTTTGGTAGCTAATGTGCACTCTTTGGCTTCTGAGCATTCCTCAGATTTGAGTGAGAAGTAAAGAGACTTGAGAAACAGACAAGCTTCACCAATTCCGAGGTTGGCATCATCTTCACTTGTAAAGGATCAGTCTGAGGAAGAGGATGAGAAGATAGCATGCTTCTATTCAAAAAGAGGAGGTGGTATAGACTGTGATTCTGGTTTTTCAGCAGATGAGCATGTGGGACTGACTTTTCCAATTCTGAGAATCCTCTGCAGTTTCATGATTTAGTGGATTGCATGATGTCCACTTTGAATCGGTCTTCCGTGCCTGTGAAGGAGGCATTTCATCCGGTGATTAATATTCTTGGGGTACCTCCAAGAGTACGATGTCCTTACTAAACTTTGACGCTCCAGCCTGTAAGACTGTGTGGTCCATTCCTGCCAACCTATATCCAAGAAGGCAGACAAATTGCATCAGATACCCTCAGAGAGGTTTTCATATGCATGCTGTACCTAATTCACTGGTAGTGGCTGCTGCAAATCAAGGTCTGGATAGACACATTTCACCCCAGTGATAGAAGGGGGAAGGAGATGTTCTCCTCTTCATGTCTTGGTATTAGGGTGGCAAATATAGGGAGACAAATTACCAAGCTGTTATGGCCTGCTATCTATTCCACCTGTGGGAAAAGTTGGCATTTTGGGGGCATGATTTGCCAGATGACAAAAGAAGAGGGGAAAATGTAATCCTAGAGGAGGGTCAAAATGTGGCAAAGATCGCTCTCAGGATTTCCCTTGGTGCCTCAGACTCTTCCGTTACAGCATTGGCTTCTGCAGTTACCCTGAGGAGAAATACATAGCTTCATTCCTCCTCTTTGGCTCTGGATACTAGAATTCAAATGGAAGATCTCCTTCCCTTCAAAGGGGAGATCTTTTCAGTGAAAAGAAAGATGAGTTGCTGGAGAAGTTGAAGGAGACAAGATCGAAAGCCCGTTCTTTGGACTTGGTTTCTTCTACTAGCAGGAGATCTACTCCTTTCTGTTATCAGAGACCATATTATTAACAGTAGTCTTTGGCTTATTTCTCATAAAATTAAAGACATCAACAGAACTCAGCAGGCTTCATCGTTCCAGAGCCAGAATAAAAAGAAGTCTTTTTTTTTTTTTTTTTTTAAATCAAGGCCTAAATAGATTTGATATGAGGGTTGAGAGTCAAGAACCAATCAGCAACGATCCTTCCCTTTCTCTGTTTGGGAACAGGCTCGCCCATTTTATCAGCAAATGGAGGCTTCTCATGAGGCTATTCTGCACTTCTGAAAATAGAAGTTGCTTCTTATAACGCTATAGAGGAGGTATCCAAACACAAGATACTTTCTGATGCAGTGTCCATCACAAGTTCTTTTCCCTGGGCTTATGCACATCCCTATCTAGGGCAACACAGTCCTCCTTCCTTTCACTGGGGCCACACCCACACGCTTTACAAAGATGGCAATCACCTTGAGGTTCCTCCCAACTGACTTGAATCCTCTGGTTAATTGCCCCAAGGCATAGACCACTGATCCTTCTGGACTTGATTGCATGCACTTAGGCACCATCTGCTGACTTATTACAATGGCAGTGTGCAGTGCCACTTGAAGAAATGAAGGTTACTTACATATAGAGTGCTTTGAGATGGCTCTGTATGTTCACGCTTCCCACCTTCTTTCTCAGTCCCTTTTTGTTTTGTCTATGTGTTGGTGGTGGAAGGAACTGAGGGGGTAGAGGGCACTGTGCGTCCTTATGTAGCAGTGCCTAAAGAACAGGGGAGGGGAGGGGAGGGAGGCTTTTCAGAGCGCTCCAGTGAGGGGTTCTCAAACTTATTTGATTGCACCCCTCTTCTTTGCATCTGTAGTATACACCCCCCCACCGCACAAGTACGTATACCGATTTTTAAAAAAATCACCATGGGACTCTCACTAAATATTAAAAACCATAAGGTCAAATAGACCCAATAATCCATTGTAATAAGACCAAAAGCAAAATTGTGGTTGTGATGTATGCTTTCAATTAAATGTGCACACCATGTCGTAGCAAACTGATTAACGTACAGATGGTGATGACTTGATATAATGCTATGCAAGCTTAACAGAAATCTGTCAAAATGCACAGCACCATCTGAGGACCTGATACGTCTGGAGGAATCAGCTTTGCTAGTTATTCATTGCTGTGGGTAAAATGGGTGAAATAAGTTTTGGGTTTTTTTGCTAAAGTGTCTCATGTTCCCCCCAGCCTCTCGAATGCATTCTGCGCCCCCGAGGGGGCTCACCCCCCCAGTTTGAGAACCTCTGATCTAATGGACACTTCTTGGAGAGGTTCTACTGTTAGGCACCATTAGGCGATGTAATATTTTTAAATGTGAATATACAGAGCAATCTTTCTCTAGGTGTATATATAACAAACCTTCATTTCCCTTCAATTACAAGTACTTATTCAGGCTTGTTTATAAACTAACATACTTTTACCTTTACTCTCTGCTTCCCTTTTTCTTCAGTACTTCATACAGATTCACTGAGATCTAGCCTCTGAGGGTGGGGCACATGCACAGGGGGGTGCAGATGCCAGGGGTAGCCTTGGAGGTGAAGGTTGCGGGAAAGGAGGTTGATCTGTAGATGGGCCCTAGCCAGCCTTCTAGTGGAAATTTTCTCTGTAAAGAAATGGGCTATAGATTAATTTTTTTTAAATGATCTTAGCAGTCCTTTTATATTAAGCTTGTCAGAGCAGACATTCCATAGAAGCATTACAAAATCAAAAGATGAGAACTTTTTAAACTAGTCTTGACCAACTAAATTTGTTCCTGGTTTCTAGGTTTCAATTGGAAAGTCCCAGAAACTAAGTTATGCTTCATCTAATTTGGGTTTTCCTACAGAATGGCAAAAAAAACTTGACTTCAGGATCCTCTTGTCCAGATCACTTTAAATTGTGCAGAAAAATTCTACATCTGTTCCAAATCCCCCCATCAGTTTTTAGGCCAAAATTATTGGGTTTTTTTTGGTGTGGATTTTAGAAGAGGGGTTCAAAATTAAGCTTATATTGAAAACTCAGTTGCAACTTACAGTGGAGTAGCTAATATTGGTTCACAAAAAGCACAATATAAGAAAGCTGTTGTTAAGCAGAACACTTCACTGTCAACATGTCTACTCTTTGTATATTTTACCTTGAAAGTAGAGGGCTAGTTGAAAGGTTAATAGGACACAGCATAAGCCTGTTTAAACTAGGGGGTTGCACACTTGCTTCTGTCGGCCAAATTTATTGCGCACATCAGGGACTCCTTGAATCTCTCCATTCTCCCCTACAAGCTTATGAGCCCCCCTCTATTTCAGGAGCTAGTTACAATCCGCTTTTTTTCATATGCGCTGTGTGCCCTCCATTACCCTCTCTGCCCTCCTGGGGCTCTGTCCAACATTACTTCATGCCAAGAGGTTTGTATGTGTCCCCATTCCTCCAGTCAGAGGTTCTGTGTGCCCCTATTTCCTGTCCCCCTCCCAACATTTTTATTCTCCTTTCCTCTTGTCTTTCTCTTTCATTGTGTCAACATTTTAAACTCAGTTGGATGTGGACAGAGCTAAAATGAGGGGCATTATGTTCATTTCTGCCGTCAAACCCTTCTTTGGTCTATAGACAATAAACAGGTTGTTAGAAGTGTGACTTTGTATACAGATGTTCCTCCACTTCCTCCTTTTGGGTTTTCTGGTTTTCATAAAAATCAGTAGGGTTCTATCTGTTGATGTTGAGAGTACCTGAAATTTTGGAATTGATTGGCTTCAGCATTCAAAAGTTATTGCGTTACATCCAAGCAAGAAAAATATCAAGTTGTGCCTATGGGCCTCGCAAGCTTGGCTAGTTATTTCTGTATTATTTCCTTCTATGGTCTTCTCAGTATCCACTCTGTTTTCCTAGCTCCATTCAAAATTCTGCTGCTAAGATCTTTCTGGCCCATCATTCTGTCTGTCACCCTTTTTGTGCCTTTACTGGCTCTACGTTCTCTACTCCATAAAGTACAAGCTTCTGGTCCTCACCTTTAACCCCTCATGTTTTAGCCCCTCGGTACTTCCCACTTCTGTATCTTGGTGTTCCCCCTACAACACCATTCTCCAGTGCGAGCTTCCATTACCCGTTTCTCTGCTTCTCCCACAGGCACCTTCATGCCTTCTTCCATGTCTCCCATTATCCCTGGAACACCCAGCCCAAGCTAGTATGTATACTACTAACTTGTCCTTCTTCATAGCTCTCAGACCTCATAGCTCTCAGAAATTGCCAACTAATAATATACTTAGCTCTTTATATAACGTTTTTAATTGGCTCTCAAAGCGCTTTACCATAATGGCTAGGTAGATGGCCACTAGGGCTCCTGTCCTGTTATCTTTATTTTATAATTTATTTCTTTAAAAGACTCAAAAGGATCAAGCTGTGTATGCATCTGGCCTGTATAAACATTTTCTTGTTACTGTTCCTCCCCTTACTTTTGTTGCATCTTAGATTATAAACTCTTCAGAGTAACAATGGTCTATGATTCGGTGGGGTGCTTAACACAAAGAGGCTCTGATCCTGATTGGGCCCTCTGTCTGCTACTTAATAAAAGTAATTTGATAGAAAGCATATAGCGTGAGTTAATTTGTCTTGCCGATAGAAGTAGTGAGAGCTGTACTTTTGGACAGTACTCTTATTATTCTAGTGCGGCATATGTTGTTCTCCTTGATATCTCTATTTTTTTCTAGTTCATTTACATGTATTTATCTTTTTGTACAGTTTGCTTGTTCAAAATACATTTGATTATAATTACTGGTTTTGGTAGAAGTCATGGCCTACTAGTCACTTGACTTACAAAAGAAATATGTTAAAGTATACTTGTTTTCTTTAGATAGACTGTATGAAAACTGAATAAAAATATGAACAGATGAACGAGAATGATTATGGGTTCAGGACAGAAAACTGAATAATTTCAATAATCTTTTTTTAATTTCTTTTAAAGAAGGTTAGTTGGAAGCTCTAAGATCCCCCAGTTAAGTCAGAGAAAAAAGTGAAGAGTGTGCGTAGTTTGTTTTTTAAACTGTTTTTAAAAAAAAACCAAACTACTAGTCAGTTATGGGTTTCTGATTACCTCGGTTCGAGGTAAGCAAAAAACACATTTTGCTCATTTATTTTTATAGATTATTACCATTTAAATTTTTTTAAATGTCCTCAGATTCAAGTTTGTGTGTTAAGTTTATCCCAAAGAAAGGGTTGTTGTAAAGCTTTTGAAAATAGTGGACTATTAGGGGAATTTTGGTAGACACAGTATGAATATTTAAATATACCACTGTAATCAATAAACTTCTATTTAAAGTGTTTCATCTTGTGAAATAGATTGTTCATATGCTGCTGCTGTTTGTTCAAATTAAATTCTTATTTGACGTATCTTTAATGTTCTCTTCTGCACTTTCCTTAATCTGCATGTTTCTTCTGTTTATAAATTTGCCATTTTATATTCAGCAGATGGTATTACGTTATGAAATCAATCTTTAAAATGTTTTGGAAAACATTTAAAATAAACATATTTTGTTTTTGTTTTTCAAGTTATTTACCCGTAATATACAGGTACAGTGAAGTCAACCCTTCTGTCAGTTTCCCCCTCAGCAGAGTCTTGATCAATGCTGAAGATTGTTCTGAAAGTGGGGAAGAATAGCAAAAGTATTCATCCAAGAAGTACCATACCGTATTAGCTTGTCAAGGATCTCCCTGTCACTACTGCAGCAACAATGCAGATCTCTGCCCTTGGTGCCAGGGAGTGAGTCAGTTCTCATAATAGTAAGCTTCACATGCAAGCCCTTCATGCATGTGTAGCAGCTGTGCTGGCCAACAACCCAAAGCTTTTCATTTGATGCTGCATAGTAATTTTTTAATGATGATACAATGTAAGCATATGACCTTATTTTATCAATAACTTCAAACTCTGTTTTTTTTTATAGAATAATAATAACTTGGATGCCTGTTGTGCAGTTCTGTCTCAGGAGAGCACGAAGTATCTCTACGGTGAAGGAGACCTAGGTTTTTCGGATGATTCTGGGATTCCTGGACTACGAAATCACATGACATCTCTTAACTTGGATTTGCAGTCACAGAATGTGTATCACCATGGACGGGAAGGAAGTAGAATGAATGGAAGTAGGACTTTAGCTCACAGCATTAGTGATGGACATCTTCAAGGCAGTCAGCCCAACAGTGAACTGTTTCAGCAGGAGCCACAGACAGCACCAGCTCAAGTTCCACAGGGATTTAATGTCTTTGGAATGGCTAATACAGTTAGTACTTCTAATCCAGGACAACACCTGGGATTTCACATAGGCAGCAAAGGAGCATCTAGCCTCTCTCAGCAAACACCCAGGTTCAACCCCATTATGGTAACTTTAGCCCCCAATATTCAGCCTGGTCGCAATACCCCTACGTCTTTGCACATACATGGTGTACCTCCACCTGTACTTAATAGTCCACAGGGAAATTCTATCTATATTAGGCCTTATATTACAACTCCAAGTGGTACAGCTCGACAGACACAGCAGCATCCAGGTTGGGTGTCTCAGTTTAATCCCATGCATCCTCAGCAAGTCTACCAGCCTTCACAACCAAGTCCCTGGACTACTCTTCCTACATCCAGTCCTCTGCCACATACCTCATCACAACAATCATCACAGCCAAACCAACAAGGCCACCAGACTTCTCATGTTTATATGCCTATCAGTTCACCCACTACTCCACAAGCACCCATGATTCATTCATCTGGTAGTTCACAGTCTGCTACCCATAGCCAATATAACATTCAGAATATCTCAACAGGACCTCGCAAAAACCAAATTGAAATCAAACTTGAACCACCACAAAGAAACAATTCTTCAAAGCTGCGTTCATCTGGTCCTCGCACTTCCACTAATCCTTCTTCCCTCAACAGCCAGACATTAAGTAGAAGTCAACCCACTGTTTACATAGCTGCCAGTCCACCAAATACTGATGAAGTGATCACACGCAGTCAACCTAAGGTCTACATTTCAGCAAATGCCACAACAGGAGATGAGCAAATTGTGCGGAACCAACCAACACTCTTCATATCAACAAATCCTGGTGTAACTACCACCTCTAGGAATATGTCTGGTCAAGTAAGCATGGGTCCTGCATTTATTCATCACCATCCACCCAAGAGTCGAGCAGTGGGCAACAACACCACTGCAACCTCTCCTCGAGTAGTGGTCACGCAGCCTAACACAAAATATACTTTTAAAATTACAGTTTCTCCAAATAAACCCCCTGCAGTTTCACCAGGGGTAGTATCCCCAACCTTTGAACCTACAAATCTTCTAAACCTTCCTGATCACTATGCAGAACCAGAGGGTATCCAGCATCTTACTGACCCTGTTTTAGCACATGTGGATAGGATCAGTGATGCACGGAAATTGAGTGTGGGATCCGATGATGCTGCCTACACACAAGGTAATATTCTTAATGTAAATTGCAGAGATTTTTACCAAGTTATCTGGCCCAATAGTTACATTTCAGGGCAAAACAAGAACCACCAATCAGCCATTTTGGAATTGACACAATAACTCCTGTTCATTGCACTCTGGAGTATATTCTAAATCAGAAATACAAATTTATAATTAACACACATTTGACTCAATCCTTCCTTAACTTTGCATGGTAAAGGCAGGTTTAACTGATTACCTGACGGTGAAATAGAGGTTCTGTTGTTTTGTGTTCAATTATCAATAATCACTTTCTGTTCTGTGGAGCCTTTTCTGAGTTAGCAGATGGGATAGAATTCTTTACCAGACTAGAAGGGTGGTTACTTCATTTTAATAGATTGTTCTGAAAAAGATTTCTCATTTTTCAATTGATTTTAAACAAATCAAATGTCCAGACATACTGACAGGTTGTTGAACCAGATTACAGTTGATAGGCACTGTTCCCATTGAATATTGCTTTCCTTATTAATAGTTCATTTTGCAAATGTTATATAGAAAGTGAGGAATCTAGACTTTGGAAGCTATTTGAATAGGAGTGAATTTTTTATCTCGCCATTTTCTGTTGTCAGACATCCATAAGGATGTTTGAAGTTATATTACTTGTATTATTTATATAATGTTATAAACAAATATGAAAAAGAATCCAATCCCAAAGAAGTTAAAGCCTAAACAGTAGTGTGGTGAACGAAAGGGGATGAGATTACATGAAAAGCAAATGAATTGTGTAGTGATAAGGACTCCTCTTGTTAATCCCACTATTCTTGTGTCTTTATATTTTGTGTATTTTGTTAACATGGAGAGGAGTAGGATTATAGTAATACAATAATAATTTGAAAATGATCCAGATTGAGCCTTCCAATACTTATTAGGATACAAAACTTCTTGAGACCCTTCAATTATTGTCAACCAATTTAGCATTAAAAGAAATTGACATAAGACTTGTTCCAAGATTACTGTAAACGTTGTTCAGATCAACTGTTATGAGGTAAATTTAATATTGAAGTAGCTTGTGCACGCCTTGTCTAGATTAGGGGGTTCTTGAATGCTGTGGTGTTTAAATCCCATCCCCATTAGTATTTTTGTTAAACATACATTAGGAGGAAAATAAATCTTGCATCTATATAATGATCATACTGTTCGAATGATCTGCATTTCTGGTACAGTTTTTCTTCTGTTCTGACTTTCTTGAGACAATATTTGTGGTACTGGCTTCTGCTGCATGCAGCTCCTACCAGACCTAGCTTTGAATACCAAATGATTCCTACTATGGTACTAGCTACTCCTACAATCAACAGCTGATGCGTCATGACCAGGGAAAGCTCCCTGTGCCCAGTGCTGCTTCAGGGTCGCTGATTGCATAGGAACTAATTCATCCTCCAAAAGTGCTGATTCCCACCTACACTGAACCCCGATTGTGTATTAGGTAATACACAATTGTAATGTGTAATGCAAGTTTTCAGAGACAAAAGGCCAATGCATGGTGTGAGTTATGGTCTTAGCATGAAGCTGTGTGACAGGAGCTGTCTCTGCACTGACTTTATGGGGTAAGTCCCTTCCCCTCTATTTAGTGGGGGCTTCTGTTCTCCTCTATACTCATGTGTAATGCTGCTCAAGTGCTCTGTATTCAGAGGAATGCTCCAGATTTCCAGAACATATTTTCTTCCACTCAGCTGCTATGCTTTTTTTAATCTTTTGCTACACTTATAAATCATTCCGAAGTTGAGATGCATGATCATGATTTATCTGCCCAGTCCAAGCAACTAGAAGTTTAACTGTTGTTCCTAAATTTTGGGTCTTTTATATCACAAAGCAGCTTAATTTTTAAGCTTATAGGTGGTGCAGGTAGCAACATCTGTCGGTAAGGTTGCCTGATACTTTTCATAATAAGACCATGTTCTTCTTTTCATGTCCATTCCATGTTAGGAGTGTGCCCGTCATGTTCACTGCTGAAAATTTTTCCCTCAGTGATATCTGTCGGGCCGTCTCTAACGCACTCTGGAGCAACGCACTTATGCACTGGTACAAGGGATGCTGCCAGCCCCACAACCTCTCAGTTTCAACTTACGCCCGGGATGGTTACCGAAACAACCTTTCTTGCTTTCTTCCCAGTGGTTTTTGGACTCTATCTTCGTTTGTAATTTTTTGTAGTTAGCGTTCGTGTATATCGTTAGTGTAAATAGATAGTTCCTATCGTTGAGGCACTTTTTTGCCCCAGGGGACAGGTATGCTCCGAGCTTCAAGCCTTGAGACAAACCTGTGCCTGTGCGTGACCTGCACTCCAGCTACTTAAAGTGCTTGGGGGAAACTCCCAGATCTGTCGGGACTTCAGACCCTGCACTAAAAAGGACAGACATTAGGCTGAAGGCTATCCTTATGGAAGCCACCCTCAGACCAATATGAGTGAAGCCACTCCAATTTGGCATCAAGTACTTCAGCTTTGGTGCGAAGCATTTCCCCAGCACTGAGCATTTCCTTGCACCGTTCACACTCTGGTGCCAAGAAAGAAGCACAAGAAGCTGCGAACCAACAGAGGGCACTCGCCAGTGCAGAATAGAGACAAGTGGGGAGAAGGCAGCACAGTGAGACCTGTGCCAGGCCATTCTGCCTCTCTCGGGCCCGCAATGGCACTGTCGACTCTGCCTAGAGCATTAGTCCGGTGCAGGACTCTCCACCGACTCCCAGAAGCCACTGCTGTGCCAGCAATCTGACAATGCCATCAACCCTAGAGGCTTTCCAGTGGCTAGGGACCTTCTTTCTCTGCCGGTCCCTTCAACTCCAATGGGACACCTATCGGTTCTGGTGACCGGAAGGAGGAGGAGACAAGGAGTGTCGGGCTCCTTCCCAGCACTGGATCCCCCGGCACCCTCTAGGGGCAAGCCTTCCCTGATCTGGCATCTCAATCACCAGTCCATTGCCAGTCCCTGGAACCCCAGCGTGGTATGGAGGTAGAAGCAGGTACCGATCCACAAAGGTCTCTGAGAGAAGACTCCTCTTCTGAGTCTGAAGGGGAACCTTACGTGCCTCCTAAAATGCGTCCCAGTACCCAGCTTATGCACCACCAGACTTCAGTGACAGTCCTCGTGCCAACACCTGGACAGTGGGTCAGTGTCCAATGCAGTGGCCTCACTGGAACCCCTGGGGTTTTCCCACAGTACCGCGTCCTCCCTTCTATTACTCCTGCTTGGTGGTTTCCAAGAGATGGGCTACTGCTCCTTCCCACTTGGCACCAGACCCCAACTCAGGTACCCATGTCCAGGAGATGGCTCCAGTGGACATAGTTGAGGAATAGGAAGACACTTCTCCTCATCCACCCCAGACAGGGCAGTTGTGGGACTCAGTAACCTGCTTTGTCATGATAACTTCAGAGTCCATCAGGGCCTTTTTAAGCAGGTCATTGCGAACCTGGGTCTGGAAATTGAGGAGCTCAAAGAGACATCACACAGCCTTAGTGATATCCTGGCTGCTCCAGCTCCCTCCAAGGTGACCTTGCTCATTAATGAGGCGGTGATGGGACCTGGCAAGGCCCTATGGCAAACTCCTTCTCTGCCCCCCACTTCAAATAGGGCAGAGAAATAGTATTGTGTGTCAGCAGGCAGGTTCAAATACCTGTACTCACATGCCTTTGGTGGCCTGCAGAAAATGAAAGGGATAGTCAAGCACTACCCCTAAGCAAAAAGACACAGACTAGACCATTTCAGAAGAACTGTTGAATAAACCTGTTGTCTTCAACTACATTTCTCCAACCAGCAAGCTCTGCTGGGGAGATACGATTTTAATCTGTGGGACTCCTTAGCTAAATTTAAAGACTCCCTGCCCCAAGATTCAAGGCAGGAGTTCACCGCCGTTTTGGAGGAGGGTAAGACTGTGGCAGCCAGGACCTCACTCTAGGCAGCTCTGGATGCTGTCAACTCTGCAGCCAGGACAACGGCCTCCATTGATACCATGAGGCGTTCTTGGCTCCAGTCCTCCAGCCTTCCTCACGAGGTCCAACAGTCTATCCAAGACTTCCTCTTCAAAGGCTCTTCTGTTCTCTGACCTGATGGACATGTAACTTCACGGCCTGAAGGACTCGAGGGCCACACTATGATCCTTTGGCCATTATGCTCTGTCAGCTTCTAGGAAGCACGTCAGGCCCCAGCAGCCTCCTCTGTTCTCTGTGGCTCCAAGACAGGAGCCCTACAAAAGAAAAAGGAGAGGTTATAAACGGCACCAACCATTCCCGTCCACTTCAGCCACCCAGTTGGAGATACTCCGACAAGCCAAGCAGGTTGTTGAATGTGCGCCCGAGGGCTCTGTATCAGTCACCGTTTCAGATCCGCCCCCCCCTTTTTATTTTTGGACTGTCTGTAACTCTTCAGGCCAGCATGGACATACATAACATTGGATCCTGAGTACAGTGACAGTTGGCTATACCCTTCAGTTTTTATCCCTCCCTCCCTTCCATCCCCCATTCCCGTCCCTCTTCAGGGAGCCTTCTTACAAGCATCGCCTTGTCCAGGAGATGCAATCCCTCATACGTATGAGGGCTGTGGAGGAGGTTCTTCAAGACTTGAGAGAGAGAAAGTGTTTTACTCCTGGTATTGCCTAATCCCAAAGACCAAAGGGGGCCTCTGGTTCATCTTGGACCTGTGTCACCTCAAAAAATATCTTCAAGAAGCTGAGGTTCCGCAGGGTCTCCCTTGCCTCCATACTTCCTTCCCTGGATCCAGGAGACTAGTATGCCACCCTGGACTTAAATAACACATACTTTCACATTTCTATCTTCCATGGCACAGAAGATTTCTCAGATTTATAGAAGGTCAACACCACTACTAATTCACCACTCTTCCCTTTGGTCTATTGGCAACCCCTTGGGTTTTCACGAAGTGTACGGTGGTCGTAGCAGCCTTCCTCAAGTGGCAAGGTGAACAAGCTTACCTGTACCTCGATGACTGGCTGATAAAAGGTGGGTCACAGGCTCAAGTACAGAACACATCAGCATGGTCCAAGTCACCTTCCAAGCACTGGGCCTACTGATAAACTAGCAGAAGTCAACTCTTGTCCCAGTTCAGAGAACAGAATTTATTGGGGCAGTGCTCAACTCAATCCAGGGCAGGGTCTTCCTGCCGGAGGCCCATTCCAGACCATGTTGGACCTGATATCCAGTGTCATTGTCCACCTAGTCACAACAGCTCAGGTTTGCCTCAAGCTACTGGGGCACATGGTGACATGTACTTATGTGGTTTAGCATGCAAGGCTGTGCCTCAGGCCCCTCCAGATGTGTCTAGTGTCAGTTTACTCCCTGAGCAGACACTACTTGGACTCAGTGCTCATAGTTCCTCCTCTGGTCCTCGCCTCCCTGGACTGGTGGAAAGACCCGAGATCGGTAATAATGGGGATGCCCTTTGTTACCCCTCAACCATCGATTGTCTTAGTCTCAGGTGCGTCACACCTAGGGTGGGGAGCCCACCTCAACTACCTCAGGTCTCGGGGCCTCTGGTCCCAAGAAGAACTCTCTCTGCACATAAACGTCAGGAAGCTCAGGGCTGTATGCTTAGCATTCCAAGTGTGTGTTCCCCAAATCTTAGGCAAAGTGGTGCAGGTTCTGACAGACAATACTGCAGCCATATTTTACATCAACAAACAGGGAGGAGCTCGATCTTTGGCCTTGTGTCAGGAGGCCATCTGTCTGTGGGACTTCTGTGCAAAGCACTCAATTCATCTCAAGGCATCACTTCTCCTGGGAGCCCAGAATGTACTGATGGATCACCTCAGAAGTTTTTTCCTCTCACCACAAGAGGTCCTTTCACCCAAAGGTCACCAGATTCATCTTCCAAAGATGGGGGCCTCCCCAGGTGGACCTGTTCACTACCAGGCAGAACAGGAAATGCCATCAGTTTTGTTTGCTGCGTGGACACAGTCCAGGCTCCATTTCCAATGCTTACCTGCTCCCATGGACAGACCTGCTAGTTTTCCCCCAATCCCCTTCATTCACAAAGTCCTAAAATCAAACGGGACAAGGTGAGAGTTATTCTGATAGCCCTGGCTTGGCCACACTAGCATTGGTTCAGCTCCTGGATCTCTTGGTGACAACCGCTCTCTTGCTCCCACTCCATCCAGAACTGATTTGACAAGATCACTTGCAAAGCTCATTGCTTCGCCTGAGCTGAGCCTCCTAACTGCATGGATGCTGTATGGCTGAATCTTGAAGGACAGACTTGCTTGGAATACGTTTGGCAGATCTTGTTAGGCAGTAGAAAGCCTTCCATCAGGGCTACCAAGTGGAAGCTTTTCTCTCTTTGGGCTTCTGAACATGCTCTATCTCCATCTCTTTCTTCTTTTCAGTTTATCTCGGACTATTTGCTCCACTTGAAGCAGCAAGGCCTGGCCCTCTCATCTCTTAGAGTGCACTTAGCAGCCATCTCAGCCTTCCACCCTCCAGTGAAAGGAAGGTCCATGTTCTCAAGGGGCTGGAGAGAGTATCCTCAGGTCTGCGAGCCCCCATCTCCCCTCAGGGGATTTAAACCTGGTTCTGTCAAAGCTCGTGTGTCCCTCCTTAAGGCATTAGTATTGTGCATCCTGTTACTTCTCTCTTGGAAGTCACCTTCCTGGTGGTGATCACCTCAGCCAGAGTCTCTGAAATCAAGGCCCTTACGTCAGAACCGCCCTACACAGTGTTCTTCAAGGACAAGGTCCAACCTTGTCCCATTCAGCCTTCCTACCAAAGGTGGTGTCACAATTCCATAACAACCAGGCTATTTTCCTACCAGTCGTCTTCCTGAAACCTCTCAAGCGCCCTGAGGAATGATGGCTTCATTTGCTGGATTTTAGATGTGCCCTCCTTGCCGTTTATATTGAGAGGAATAAACCCTTCTGCAAATCCACACAACTCTTCATTGCAGTAGTGGAAAGGATGAGAGGGCTACCTGTGTCAGCCCAGAGGATCTCGTCTTGGATAATTGCCTGCATCTGGGCTTGCTACAAGCAGGTGAATGATCCTACCTCCAGTCATCTTAACTGCTCATTCCACAAGAGCCCAGGCAGCGTCAGCAGCATTCCTTGTGTTGGTCCTAATTCAGGACATCTGCAGAGCTGTGACCTGGTTGTCGGTACATATCTTTGCATCCCACTATGCCGTCAGCCAACAGGTCTGAGATGACCCAGTTTTGACAGGGCAGTGCTACAGTCAGTGTGGCCATGAACTTCGAGCCCACCTTCCCGGGGTACTGCTTGTGAATCACCTAGCATGGAATGGACATGAGCAAGCACTTGAATTTAAAATTGTTACTAGCCTTCCGTAACTACTGTTCCGCAAGATGTGTTGCTCATGACCTACCCTCCTGCCCCTCTGTCGGAGTCAACTGGCCAGATGGAACTGAGGGGGTGCGGGGCTGACAGTGTTTCTTATATCAGTGCATAAGCGCACAGCTCCGGAAGGCGCTACAGCCAGCCTGACAGATACCGCTGAGGGAAAAATCTCTGGCAGTGGTCCTCGCAGCACACATACATCTAACATGGAATGGACATGAGCAACACATCTTGAAGAATAACAGTTATGAAAGGTTAGTAACTGGTTTTTTTTCACTTGGTTATAATTTTGCCGAACTTTATTCATTTGGGCTGACATGTTCCATGGTAGGTATCTGCCTCAGGTTGAATATTTTTGGGGAAACTTCACTCAAAATGGTTCAGTTGCGTCTCAGAATATGGTTTGGGGGGAACAGTTTTGCCCATATTAAAAAAAAAAAAAAAAATTCCTACAGCAGTTCTACTGAGAAGCTCTAGCACCTCCGTGCATTGGCCCCAGGACTTGAAATTTGATAGGAAGTTTGGCATGGAGTCAGGGATGTACCTTTTACTGTCCCTGTGAAAATTTAGCAATGCTTATGAGCTTCTGAAAACCTCAGCAGTTATATTATCAGTAGAGACTTGTTAGAGCTTTGCAGCTAAATTCACTGAAGATTGTCTGCACTTGCACAATCCAGTCCTGGGCTACAGAATCTGAGTAGGACTCTTCCTGCAATTGCTCTTCCCGGTAGCCAGAGACTGTTGTGTTGCTGGGAACAGGGAGGCTGTCCTGTGTTCTCAGTGCTCCCCCTGCAGGTGCCGCAGCAGGAGGAGGAGGGAGCTGACTGATTAGAATGCAGAGGGATGAGTAACTGGGCCTGAGGAGTGGCAAGAGTGAGGACTGGAACAAAGGGCCATGGGAGTTGTCGGTGGATTGTGGCAAGACACTGAGGTTATGGGGAACTAGGTCAAGTTGCTGAGGCAGCTGGTGGACTGGGATGAGGATGGGCTGGAGGGCAGAAGGGGTCGGGCTTGTTGGAGGACAGGCATGATGGTCTGTGCCCACTAGAGAACACTGTCCCCATAGAACCTGGAACAGAATGCAGGATTTCTGAGATTCACCATTCTTCTAATGGCAGCAAATGTCTGCTATCCACTTGCAAAGTGTGTGCCTTATCTGCTTCTAGTGATTCATCCACATAGAGGTCATCAACCTACTACTGCTGTCAGTTACTTCCCTACGCTCAATGTTAAAGGTCTGTGCTGTGGTTATAAGGGTTCTCAACTCTACTGATGATCCATGGGAAAGTCCGTATGGTTCCACACAAAGGAATTTTTTTCAGATTCCTTTTTTAGAAACCTCTGAAATTACACACAAAAAGGGTCATTAACATGTTTGGTTGCTAAATGAAGCATTCGGAAGTTAGGAAATGACAGAATAAAGGTTGCCTGTGCAGTCTTAATTTGGACTCCGTGTGCTCTTGTGTTATGATAGTCTTTAAATTACATGATCACCTACTATTTCTTCCACAGGATCCCATGTCATTCGGGGCACAGGATGGAGCGTCCTCTGAGAATGAATCAGAGTTGTGTAGTAAATGAAGCTGTTGTCTGCAAGTCCTCTTTGTCTCATTTGTTGCCAAAGATTCATAGATTCATAGATATTTAGGCCAGAAGGGACCATTATGATCATCTAGTCTGACCTCCTGCACAATGCAGGCCACAGAATTTCACCCACCACTCCTAAAAAAAGACCTCACACCTATATCTGTGCTATTGAAGTCCTCAAATTGTAGTTTGAAGACCTCAAGGAGCAGAGAATCCTCCAGCAAGTGACCCGTGCCCCATGCTACAGAGGAAGGCGAAAAACCTCCAGGGCCTTCCAATCTGCCCTGGAGGAAAATTCCTTCCCGACCCCAAATATGGCGATCAGCTAAACCCTGAGCATATGGGCAAGATTCATCAGCCAGATACTACAGAAAATTCTTTCCCGGGTAACTTGGATCTTACCCCATCTAAAAACCCATCACAGGCCATTGGGCCTATTTACCATGAATATTTAATTACCAAAACCATGTTATCCCATCATACCATCTCCTCCATAAACTTATCGAGTTTAATCTTAAAGCAAGATAGATCTTTTGCCCCCACTACTTCCCTCGGAAGGCTATTCCAAAACTTCACTCCTCTGATGGTTAGAAACCTTCGTCTAATTTCTAATCTAAATTTCCTAGTGGCCAGTTTATATCCATTTGTTCTTGTGTCCACATTGGTACTGAGTTTAAATAATTCCTCTCCCTCTCTGGTATTTATCCCTCTGATATATTTATAGAGAGCAATCATATCTCCCCTCAACCTTCTTTTAGTTAGGCTAAACAAGCCAAGCTCCCTAAGTCTCCTTTCATAAGACAAGTTTTCCATTCCTCGGATCATCCTAGTAGCCCTTCTCTGCACCTGTTCCAGTTTGAATTCATCCTTCTTAAACATGGGAGACCAGAACTGCACACAGTATTCCAGGTGAGGTCTCACCAGTGCCTTATATAACGGTACTAAAACCTCCTTATCCCTACTGGAAATACCTCTCCTGATGCATCCCAAGACGACATTAGCTTTTTTCACAGCCATATCACATTGGCAGCTCATAGTCATCCTATGATCAACCAATACTCCAAGGTCCTTTTCCTCCTCCGTTACTTCTAGTTGATGCGTCCCTAGCTTATAACTAAAATTCTTGTTATTAATCCCTAAATGCATGACCTTACACTTCTCACTATTAAATTTCATATTTTCATATTAAATTTCAAGATGGAAGATGTGTAGTGAATGAGGCAGGAGGCTGCAGGCAGAAAAAGGGTAGTCTTATGGTTAAGGCATGCTACCCTGGAGAACTGGATTCTGTCCCTATCTTTACCACCAATTTCCTATGGAATATTGGGAAAGTCACCTAAATGAAACTTTTCAGAGGTGACACTAATTGTGTGCTCATCATTTTCTGAATGTCCAACTTGAGACCTTGTGGTTTGATTTGTGGATGTGCTGAGTGCTCACATTTACAACTGAAGTCAATACGAGTTGTGCTCTGAACACATGAAGTGCTAAAAAATGTTAAATTCTCTGAAAAATTAGGCCATAGACATCTCAAGTTGGACACAGTGGAATAGTGTATGCTTCTGACAATCTTTGTGCATTGATTGCCTATCTATACAATGGCAGTTCTAATACATTATCTTACAGGGGTATTATGAAGGAAAATTAATTAATGGTTGTCAGATACTATAGTGATGAGCACCATAGAAAAGGGTGTGAAGAAATTAATAAATCCTTGTTCAGAGCAGGGTTTGAATAGTGTACAGTAAATAAGGCATTGGGCCGTATGTTGAATAACGATCATGAAAGCAGCTCATTCAGTGAGCATCGTCTACCCAGTGCACTGAGTGAGGAAGGGGTCCTGTGAAAATCATGTAAGTTAAAGACCGTACCATAGTGCGTACGCACAGGGGGGCCTAATGAAGGTTGCTTTTCCTAACTTTTGAGTGCTTCGTTTGAGTTGGTAATATACTTTTGCATGTAATTTAGAAAAAAATTAAGAAAATGTAGTTACATTTGTTTTCCTCTTCACCAACAAAAGTGTATACATGTGTGTAATATTAATTATGTTCATGGATGCAGGTTGCATTCTCATTTGCTGCCAGTGGTTTCCTTTATGTAAACAGATGAATTGGGAGATTTTTCTAATAGCTTGAGATTTTTTCACAATTAAGTTTTACTTTTCTGTTTATTTTTTTAAAAATCCCATAGTGCTGGTTGAAAACCATATCCAGTCTGAGTGTGATCATAAAAACCTAAGGAGGTAAAATCATATTTCAAAGGCATGATGTATTTGTGAATGTAACCTGTTGTTGTTAGTCATTAAATGCCTGTTGATGCAAATATTTGCAGTTTAATTATTAGGTTTAAAATTTACAGACAAAGAAAGCTGTTTCCTACTTCTCAACATTTTCAACACCTACTTGCACAGAAGTGTAACACATTCGTACAGTTCTCCTCTACCCCAGATAGAACAGTTAAATATTAAGGAGTTCCAGGACCTTTGGCAATATGCTGATCTGTATAATATGACGCTGTTAAAGTTGGCCTTTTTTAAATGATTTTTTAAAAAAATACATTGCTAGTATATTTTGCAACTTGTTTTGCTAAAGTGATTTATCCTTTTCGTACAAATTTGCAATTTTTACAGATAAATTTGACATTTATTTAGTTATGCAGTAAAATGGCCTTGTCTTCCAGAACTTGGTGCTACCTTTTAGTCTCTGGATGGTGAAAACTTTTACATATTCTTTATATAAAAAATGAAGGCACTTTTTTTCATTAAAGTGGTAATCCACCTCCACCTCTCTGAGCGACGGTAGCTAGGTTGAAGGAAGAATTTTTCCATTGACCTAGCTGCATCCACACAAGGAGTTAGGTTGGTTTAACTGTGGCACTCGGGGGGTGTGAATTTTTCATGCTCTTGAGTGATATAGCTAGTCTCATCTAAATTTTAACTGTGGACTAACTCTTAGAGTTTAATTCCTAAAACTTAAACCTTGAAATTCAGTGTTAGTCTATTTACATTCCCCTTACAAGAATGCTAACAGTAGAAGAATAAACAGAACACAAACCTTGGGAAAACAGGAAATGGAGAGTCAGACTTAAAGTTGACACTCTTCAAGGGGAACCCCTGTAACATTGGAGGGATCGGATTGTCAAGGGATTGTGAGGAGCTTAGCTAGCAGCAATATTGGGAGGGTGAGCTGAGAAGTCTCTACCCAACATTGGAAACTTAGTGCAGAGAGAAGGGGTTCTGTACTTCCCTTCTCTGCAGGAGCTAGGGATAGAGGCATGCCCTCCATGTATTCCGTCTTTGAGAACCTCAAGAGGCTTGCTGCTACAACTGTGTACCTTCTGAAGTCATGATGGGGAGGAGGAGTTGGTGCAAGAACTTAAAATTGAGCAGGGCTATCACCCTGGTGTCAGGAATGTGCCTTTTACTGTACCATGCAACTCCACCCAAGTTTGGCCAAGTTAAAAGCCTCTGAAAAATCTCCATGTTCACGTGCTCAGTAGAGGTTTAAAGTTCAGCAACAAAATTCTCCACAGATTGCATATGAACTAAGAATACTCGCTCCGTGCACTGCTCCTGCATGCCAGCTGAACACGTGAATAATTTCCACTGAGCTACTGAACATGCTCCATTCTGGAGTTGCAGGGGCTGAGCTTGACTTTTCCTGCAATTGCCCCTAACAGCTGCAGCTCTGGACACCAGAACTGAGAACAGGGAGCCTGTCTCTCCTATGTTCTTAATGCTCCTCTGCTGGTGCCCAGGAAGTGAGGAAGAGGAGGAAGCAACCTGACTTCAATGCAGAGGGGTGAGGAGCAGGAGCTTGGGGACAGGGATGGGAACAGAGGAGGACAAAGAGGCCAGGGAAGGAGGGACTATAAGCAGGGAGGGAAAGGGGAACAAAGAAAGAAACAGGGGAGGAAGGAGCCAGAATGGGACAGACTGCTAAACCACATTCCTCGGCTGTCAGAATAACTGTGAAACCCACTGGCAAACCCACAGACGCTGGCAAAGTGTCTGTCTCTCTCTAGTGACTGGTCCACATAGAGGATAGCTTACTACTACCATTTACTTTATTTGCTCAAGTAATAGAGAAATCTGCTATGGATCTGAAGGTCTCAATCATGCTGATGAATCATGTGAAAGTCAGTACAGTTCCAGGGATGGATGGATTGTTTTTCAAAAACCTAGTAAATTGCATAGTCTGTGCAACCCTTATTTGGCCCCTTTGTGTGCACTATGATGCGGTCTTTAATTACATGATCAGAAGCCATTTTTCAGGGTAGTGCTCAGCTGCCTTAATTTTACAATCATCCTTTTTCTTCCATAAGTTCACTGCCTCATTCACTACACACCTGCTAGTTTCTGCAACAAATGCCAGGTATGCTACAGACAGCAGCCCAATTGACTACAGAACCCTGATTATCTCTAGAGCAGATCCATCTTGTGCACTGAATGAGGTGGGGTGCTGTAATTAAAGTATCTGTCATAATACGTATGTACCTGCTTGCTTGTCTTCTCTAGGAATTTTACCTCAAGTTAGTTAACTTGAGTTAAGAACACCCTTTTTTCTAGTGAAAACAAAGCCTTGTGATTCCTGTGGTCAAGCCAAGATTTTGAACCCAGGTCTGCATAGTCCCAATCCAGTGCATTAATCATAAGGCTGCTATTACTCCTAAATCTCACAGAAGTAAGGTGTGTTCTGTACAGACCTAATTTAAGTGATTTGTCTGGCATCACATAAGAAGCCTGTAATAGAGCTCAGGACAGGACCAAGATAGAGCCCCGTCCGTTGCCTTAACAAAAGGCTATCTTTTTTTCTTCTTGCAGCCCCTCCTTCATTCAAGGCACACAGTATAGTGCCATTATGTATAACTATTCACAAGGGGAATTCAGCTTTGGCAGATTCATTTCAAAAGATAGTGTGGCTGAGTGGATGGGACTTGGATTTGCCACATAACTGACTTGGGTTGTGTTCCCAACTCTGCTAGAAGTAACTGAGAAGTTACATAAAATCATCTTATCTGCAAGATGCAGTGTGGGGGATGAGGGGGGAGGGTGTGTTGCTTTTCCATAGGGTAGTGATGGTCTTGGTTGATAAATATTTCCATGCAGACTTGAAGTGACTTCCCTGAGCTCCAGTGTTAAAGGTCTGTGCTGTGGTTATAAGGGTTCTCAACTCTACTGATGATCCATGGGAAAGTCAGTATGGTTCCACATAAAGGAATTTTTCTAGTGAAAAATCTCCTGGTGCTGTATTTTAGGAATTTTACCCTCCCTCGCCAACCCTAAAAAAATTCAATAACTTTGTCAGGTTTTGCAGCTGTTTCTTGGTGACAAACTAGATCGCATCAGGGGAAGTCTAGTGATAAATGTGGTTAGTGCCCAGTGTTTTTCCCTGTGTCTTTGCAAAAAGGCATAAGGTAAATAAAATTTTCTTAATTCAGTTTATTACTTAACCATTTTTATTCCAAAATAAATGTCCACACAGACTTGCACTGAACTACAAAACTGGTTTTAATTCAACATTGTTTCAGTGCAAATTTGTGTTTAGACCAGCCTGTTTTTAAAAAAGGATAATTAGGAGGAGGGAGAGGCTGTATCTTTAGAGCTCCTTGTCCAAATGACTCCATATTTGCAACCAAAATTGAATTCTGAACCTATAGCACATTTCAAGCCAATCTGACTATGCATGTGGATTTAGAGAAGCTTGAAACTTTTATATTAAACAGAAGGCATGTTGCAGTTTTATTATTGTGTGGCTAGTAGCCACACTACAGTAACTTTAAAGTGTATTACTTAAGGCAGCCCTAAACCAGACCAAACAGACTGAAAGAGAATGAAACAGCTGCATCACGTCACACCAGTTGGAATTACTTTACTACTTTTACAAACAACATATGACATGATTGAAAATTTTTAACATTATATATGACTATGTATTTAATAATAATTAAATTATAAGCCTTAATCAGGTTGGAGCCTCGTTGTGCTAGGCACCGTACAAACGTACTTACTCCAAAGAACCTACAATCAATGCAAGATAAATAGGTGGGTGAACAAACAAGCAGACAGGGTAATAGTAGGGTAATAGTAATAGAATGTTGCAACATAGACTAGATGTAGACACTTACTTTTACAGCTTGTATTCAATCACAGATCTGTCTGGACCCTTCACTTGTAAGGGACTGTCCTACCCTTGCTGTCCTACCCTTTTTAAATAGCCCCTTATTATTACTACTTATTAATAAATACAACTCATTTACATAGTAGTTTAGATGTACTCAGTGTTTTAGAGAACATAGTCCCAATAAAAGTGATGTATTTAGTTGCAGTCTGTAATGTGAACTAATATATATATAGAAATTGAATTGATTGCCACGTTTTCTCATTGTGTATCAAATCCAATGGTTCTCAAACTTTTGTACTGGCGACTCCGCACATAGCAAGCCTCTGAGTGTGACACCTCCCCTCCCCCCCCGCAAGTTAAAAGCACATTTTTTTATATTTACACTATTTTAAAGTGATATTGCACGTATATTTGTTAATATCACTTTTCACAGCAGACTTATTAGCTGCCTGGGAGGCATGTGCTTGCGACCCCCATGTAATAACTTTGCAATCCCCTGAGGTGTCATGGTCCCCAATTTGAGAACCACTGAAATAGATAAAAAGAAAAGGAGTACTTGTGGCACCTTAGAGACTAACCAATTTATTTGAGCATAAGCTTTCGTGAGCTATAGCTCACTTCATCGGATGCATACTGTGGAAAATACAGAAGATGTTTTTAGACACACAAACCATGAAAAAATGGGTGTTTATCACTACAAAAGGTTTTCTCTCCCCCAACCCCACTCTCCTGCTGGTAATAGCTTATCTAAAGTGATCACTCTCCTTACAAAGTGTATGATAATCAAGGTGGGCCATTTCCAGCACAAATCCAGGTTTTCTCCCCACCCTCCCCCACAAACCCACTCTCCTGTTGGTAATAGCTTATCTAAAGGACGAAGGACAATGTAAGGAGAGTGATCACTTTAGATAAGCTATTGCCAGCAGGAGAGTGGGGTGGGGGGAGAGAGAACCTTTCGTAGTGTGTTCTGTGGTAGAGGCACGCCTTACTTTAAAATCTACTTCATATAGTGTGTTCATAGTTTGTCTAAAATTTTGTGGTATTTGAGACAAATACAGTGCAAGGGATATTTGGTTTTGGGTGGTTTTTTGTTTGTTTTTTAGTCTTCCCCTTACAATTTTGACTGTAGGTTTTGTAAAAGCTTATTTTCAGAAATTGTAATATGTGGCTAAATTTAACTTGTTTTCTATTAATGTGAGAAAACTTATTGTCGAGATTTTCTTGCTCTGACCCTTTAGATTTTTTGCGTGATTAATTTTTTCTTGTTTTTTTTCACAAAGAAACAGGCAGTGAAAAGTACAAAAAAGGTAAACGTGTTGTGCTTGTATGTGTTTCCAAATACCACACGGTTCATTGGATCACCATTAGAATTATTCAGTTACCCAGTTTTGCAACTTGTCAAAGCTGCAAAGCCAGACAATACAAAACCAGACAATACTACATAGACATAACATGTTAGACCCTTTAGATTTTAATGCCGATGAAATACTTGATTCATACTTTATTCAGAAGTATAATAGGATGTCTGGTCTTACATGGCTGAAACTTTCTTGTGAGAAGCATGAAAAAGCATTCTTATGGAATCATTTTTCTGGGAGGATGTTAGCTTTCATCTTTATTTATCAACTGTTGCAGTATGGTGGATAATAAATTAGCTAAAATTGGACTTTGTTTGCTGATATGTATTGCAGCTTTACTGGTACACCAGAAAGCCAGGATGGAGCGACTTCAACGTGAACTCGAGATTCAAAAGAAAAAGTTAGATAAACTAAAATCGGAAGTCAATGAAATGGAGAATAATCTGACACGAAGGCGCCTGAAAAGATCGAATTCTGTTTCCCAAATTCCTTCAGTAAGTCCAAATCTCTGTATGCTGTAAAATTCAAACCATAAGCATGATCTTTCATAATAAAATAAATGGCACAATAATTTATTTAATGGTACATTGTATCTAGAATTAAATTGGTAGTTCGTGTTGTTCCAAATACGGATATAACAGGTACAATATGCTCTACATAGCAAGAACCACTAAGTTGGCAATTATGTTGCACACTAACTGAACTTTCTCAGTGGCTTTCAAGGATAGTACCATGGAGACCACACTTCAGTAGGCTAGTCTGAAGGTCTCAAAGACATGAATAACTAGAGCTTCAGTCTAGAATCTCAAGTTTACAATCTGTTTCATAGCACACCTTCTTCCACCAGCATTCTAGCCACCTTCTCCTCTCATGCTTCATCTGTCTTGTCAATTGTATAGCAAGATAATATGTGAGGATAGTTTAAAAGGGAGCTAACGCTTTGGAGGCAACATATCATTTTTGAAAGAAAAGGGGTCATAGTATCTTTCCAGCCATCATGTGGTGGACTACTAGCAGTTCCTGAATCTATAAACTGAATCTGAAACAGTTATTAGTCTGTAAAGGGACAGTAATTCAGTAGTAATTCATCTGTGAGCATGTGTGCAATGTACTTGGCCTGAAAGACCTAACAATAAAGCCATGACAAAGGGGTGACTGATACATCTCCAATCCAAAAATAAGCTTAAATGTACATCCACCCATACGTGAATGGTGATTGATGCTGAAGTGGGAAAACTCAGTCTAACAGATTTGTTTTTTCAGCTGGAAGAAATGCAACAGTTGCGAAGTTGCAACAGACAGCTGCAGATAGACATAGATTGCCTAACCAAAGAGATTGATCTTTTTCAAGCAAGAGGTACAGTATGCTTTCTCAGTGTATCAGCAACTGTAAACATCCTTTTTTATTTTATTCCCCCCCATCTCAGCCCAATGACACACAAATAAAATATCAGACTAAACTATCACATAAGTTATTTGCATTATCATAATAATATAGTTATGGTTATAAAAATACTTTCATTCTAAACCCAGTGTTATGGTTTTATAATCTCCCCATTACCTACCCCTTAAATAAAAGTCGGGGGTTGAAATTTATCACACCATGCTTGCCATAAGTCTAGAAGTAAATTATTTTGTAACTTTGGAAAAATCTAGTTGGCTATTTTTTGAATTACGGAGAATGAAAAAAGTTTCTCGGAATGCATGGCCAGCATTCCTCACTTTTTTCTGTCCGTTATCTAACCATAGGTAGTTAAAACTGTGCTTCAGATTCACTTCCAGTATGTCCTCCCTCCTCATCTGCAGGGCCATAAGACTTTTTTCCCCCCTGTTGCTTTTGGATTCTTTGGTCATTGAAGACCAAGATTGTGCATCTGCAGGTAAGGAAGAAGAAAATAGGGATTTAGCAAAGATAATGCTACAGTGAGGTTTTGAGCCCCTGGACGTAGCTGAGAAACAGAAAAAGAGAGGATTGCTGACATCCAAGAAAATAAGTCATTGGGTATGGTTTGAGATTTGATCAGATTTATTTTGAAGGTTTGTAGAACTCAAATGATTGGCATTTGAAATGCCAAACGTAGCATACAGTTAATATTCAAAGGTAATGCATGCTTTCTTACGTTAGAAAAAAGATAAGTTGTGAATGATTGAAGAAAACTTTCCAATGTGTTTCAGTACACACCTTTTTCTTTTTAAAGAGGAAATTAAAACAAGAAAACATTTATGAAACCATTAGGATTGAGAGGTTAAAGATATAAAATGAAGGAAATTCAAATTAAGTAATCCCCACTCAGCAGCTCAGCAATAAGTTGTACGTAGCTTTTATACATTTAAGTGTGTGTCATAATTGTGAGTTTAATTATGGTTAGGGAGCTCAGAGCTTCTGTACAGTAAGTTATCAAAATACATAAAACATATTGTATCGTAGGAAATAATGCCTTTCTTTGGACTGTAATAAAATAATTACCTTTAAAAAACCAAATACGTGAAAGATGCAGGTGAAAATTACCAATATAATGCTTTAATTGAATATTATTTAGGGAGTCAGTCTGCCAACTAGAGCTGTTGACTGAATCAAGCTTCCTGGATTCTGTTCCCATCTCTGCCATTCACTTGTTGTGTAACCTTAGAGGGAAAGTTACTTAGCCTGTCATTGCCACCAGTAATATCTTTCTCAGACCTGTATTGATATCTTGGTATGAAAGGCGCTAATGATGTACATAGTAGTATTATCATTTGTAACCATTACAAAAAAATTGTGCTTTTATGTCCAAAGGTTTTTGTTTTAAAAAAAACTGTTTACCTTTTTTTCAGGACCACATTTTAATCCCAGCGCTATTCATAATTTTTATGACAATATTGGATTTCTAGGTCCTGTGCCACCAAAACCCAAAGGTACTGTTTGGATTTAGTCCTAGCATAAATAGAGTTATACTAAAATCTTATTTTACCTTTAGCAACACATGCTGTAATACTGATTCAATCTGAATATTGATTGTGGTGTCTATTTTCAAAAGCATGAATGCCACTAAGTTTATGTCTACACAGCAATTTAAGTCTGGGTCTGAGCACAGGCTCAAGCCACACACACGCACCCTGTGCGTCCACGCTGCAAATGTGCTAATCTAGGGCTCAGACCCAGTGTCCCAGTGCATAGGACCCAGGGTGTGAGCCCTGTTCGTTTCCTGTGTGCATATGGCCCTAGCTTAACTGAGGTCCCAGAAGTACTCCAGATGTATCCCAGAGTAACTGGGGGCAGAGGAGCAGTGCTGCAGGCAGCCAGCACAGCAGCAGGAAGCACCATTAAATGCTGAGCGCTCAGCTTTCCTGCTCCTCCCCCAGCACCGGCTCCTCCTCTTTGCTGTGTGGAGCTTGCCTGGAGCTTGCCTGGTTCGGACATCCCTTAGGGGAGGATCTATAAATGGAGGTTCCCTATGTCCTAATAAGGAGGAGAAGATGGAAAATGATAAAATACAGGGAAGATCTGATGAGAAACAGTCAAATGAAAAAAGTCCCATTCAATTACGTCATGCAAAAGGGGACAGCCAAAAAAATGACAAGTTTTTAAAATGCTAGAAGTCTAAATAATAAGATGGGTGAACTAGAGTGCCTAGTATTAAATGAGGATATTGATATAATAGGCATCACAGAAACCTGGTGGAAGGAGGATAATCAATGGGACACAGTAATACCAGGGTACAAAATATATCGGAAGGACAGAACAGGTCGTGCTGGTGGGGGAGTGGCACTATATGTGAAAGAAAGCGTAGAATCAAATGAAGTAAAAATCTTAAATGAACCAAACTGTACCATAGAATCTCTATAGATAGTAATTCCATGCTTGAAAAATAAGAATATAGCAGTAGGGCTATATTACATACCACCAGAACAGGATGGTGTTACTGACTCTCAAATGCTCAGGGAGATTAGAGAGGCTATTAAAATAAAAAACTCAATAATAATAATAATAATTAATAATGGGGGATTTCATTTATCCCCATTTTGACTGGGTACATATCACCTCAGGAAGGGATGCAGAGATAAAGTTTCTTGACACCTTAAATGACTGCGTCTTGGAGCAGCTAGTCCTGGAACCCACAAGAGGAGAGGCAATTCTTGATTTAGTCCTAAGTGGAGCACAGGATCAGGTCCAAGAGGTGAATAGAGCTGGACCGCTTGGTAATAGTGACCATAATATAATTAAATTTAACATCCCTGTGGCAGGGAAAACTCCACAGCAGCCCAACACTGTAGCATTTAATTTCAGAAAGGGGAACTACACAAAAATGAGGAGGTTAGTGAAACAGAAATTAAAAACTACAGTACCAAAAGTAAAATCCCTGCAAGCTACGTGGAAACTTTTTAAAGACACCATAATAGAGGCTCAACTTAAATGTATACCCCAATTTAAAAAACATAGCAAGAGAACCAAAAAAGAGCCACTGTGGTTAAACAACAATGTAAAAGAAGGAGTGAGAGGCAAAAAGGCATCCTTTAAAAAGTGGAAGATAAATCCTAATGAGGAAAATAGAAAAGAACATAAACTCTGGCAAATGAAGTGTAAAAATATAATTAGAAAGATCAAAAAAGAATTTGAAGAACAGCTTGCCAAAGACTCCAAAAGTAATAGCAAAATTTTTTTAAATACATCAGAAGCAGAAAGACTGCTAAACAACCTATGGGGCCACTGGACGATCGAGATGCTAAAGGAGCACTCAAAGACGATAAGGCTATTGCGGAGAAACTAAATGAATTCTTTGCATCAGTCTTTACTGTTGAGGATGTTAGGGAGATTCTCAAACCTGAGCCATTCTTTTTGGGTGACAGATCTGAGGAACTGTCCCAAATTGGGGTGTCATTAGAGGAGGTTTTGGAACAAATTGATAAATTAAACAGCAGTAAATCTCCAGAACCTGATGGTATTCACCCAAGAGTTCTGAAGGAACTCAAATGTGAAACTGCAGGACTACTAACTGTCGTCTGTAACCTATCATTTAATTCAGCTTCTGTACCAAATGACTGAAGGATAGCTAATGTGATGCCAATTTTTAAAAAGGGCTCCAAAGGTGACCCTGGCAACTACAGGCCAGTAAGCCTCACTTCAGTACTGGGCAAATTGTTTGAAACTATCGTAAAGAACAAAATTGACAGACACATAGATGAACATAATTTGTTGGGAAATAGTCAACATGGTTTTTGTAAAGGGAAATCATGCCTCACAACTCTACTAGAATTCTTTGAGGGGGTCAACAAGCATGCGGACAAAGGAAATCCAGTGGATATAGTGTATTTAGATTTTCAGACAGCCTTTGACAAGGTCCCTCACCAAAGGCTCTTAAGCAAAATAAGCAGTCATGGGAGAAGAGGGAAGGTTCTCTCATAGACTGGTAACTGGTTAAAAGATAGGAAACAAAAGGTAGGAATAAATGGTCAGTTTTCAGAATGGAGAGAGGTAAATAGTGGTGTCCCCCAGGGATCTGTACTGCGCCCAGTCCTAACATACTCATAAACGATTTGGAAACAGTGAGGTGGCAAAATTTGCAGATGATACAAAACTACTCAGGATAGTTAAGTCCCAGGCAGACTGCGAAGAGCTACAAAAGGATCTCACAAAACTGGGCAGCAGAATGGCAGATGAAATTTAATGTTGATAAATGCAAAGTAATGCACATTGGAAAACATAATCCTAACTATACATATACAATGATGGGGTCTAAATTAGCTGTTACCACTCAACCCAAAGAGATGTTGGAGTCATTGTAGATAGTTCTCTGAAATCATCCACTCAATGTGCAGCTGCAGTCAAAAAGCAAACAATGTTGGGAATCATCAAGAAAGTGGTAGATAATAAGACAGAAAATATAATATTGCCTCTATATAAATCTGTGGTACACCCACACCTTGAATACTGCGTGCAGATCTGATCACCCCATCTCAAAAAAGATATATTGGAATTGCAAAATTTTCAGAAAAGGGCAACAAATATGATTAGGGGTATAGAGTGGCTTCTGTATGAGGAGAGATTAATGAGACTGGGACTTTTCATCTTGGAAAAGAGGCGACTAAGGAGGGAGATGATAGATGTCTATAAAATCATGAGTGGTATAGAGAAAATAAATAAGGAAGTGTTATTTACTCCTTCTCATAATACAAGAACAAGGGGCCCCCAAATTAAATTAAATAGGTAGCATGTTTTAAAATAAACACAAGAAAATATTTTTTCACACAATGCACTGTCAGCCTCTGGAACTCCTTGCCAGAGGGTGTTGTGAAGGCCAATACTATAACAGGGTTCAAAAGGGAGCTAGATAGATTCATGGAAGATAGGTCCATCAATGGCTGTTAGCCAGGATGGGCAGGAATGGTGTCCCTAGCCTCTGTTTGCCAGAAGCTGGGATTGGGTTCCAGGGCATGGATCACTTGATGATAACCTGTCTATTCATTCCCTTTGGGGCACCTGCCATTGGTCTGACCTAGTATGGCTGGTCCTACATTCTTCTGGAGCAGGGAGTGAAGTTGACAGGCAGGAGGTGGCTCCTGGGTGCTGGGATGTTGCAGGTCATTCCTATGCTGAGCCAGGAGCCCTGCCACTCCCCTCCCTGCAGGGCAGCTGCTTGGTCCTGCTTCATTCTCTGGCCATTGCTCCCGCCCTCCCTGGGGCTGCATGTGCAGGGGCGCCAGGGCAATGTGCACGGTAAGTGGGAGCCAACCATCCAGGATTGTCCTGGAGTATCCAGGAATTCAAGATTGTCATGATGAAACCTCCAGGAATACGTCCAACCAAAATCAGCAACTCTACCCAAAACTTCCCTGCAGCCTCCCGTGGATCCCTTATCCCTGTCTCATGAGGTTGGGCAGGGACAAGGGATTCTGGGGGGTGAGGGGGTGCTGGAGCACACTGTACCTCAGACCTTGGGGATGCACTTCACTGCTCTGCAGCCAGCAGCAGCCAGGCTGGGGGGTGGTGTTTTTCCTCTGATACCTTCATTTTATGTCAAATTTCAAAACAGACAAAAATAAATAAACAAACAAAAACCCCTTCATTGAACATCCCATTTTAAAAATTAAGTATTGCAAAGTTTCATTTTAATAGCTTGACAGCCCTGGAGAGAGACGTTGTAATTATCCTCAGAACAGGTGCACAGGGGCATTTTCATGCAGGGAGGCTGCAGTGACTCAGCCTAGAGCTGGTGAGCCCAATTCTCATATTAGATGATAGTTCAGCATAAATCCTTCTCAAACTGCAGTCATTCTACTGAGACAGCCACCAAAGGAGCTACTTATGCCATTTATATGCACGTGCTCCTTTTGGGCACAATCCCATCAGTAGGACCATTACAGTTAGGAAACAGAGTGGGCAGTAGAGTTTTCCCACAGTGCACCACATTCCTAGGGCTAGAGTGTCGACATTGCAGGTGGCAGAATGGGAGAACTAGGCACTTTGGGATATGTTTACTTTGACTCGGGTCTGTGCACTGCTTTGTGGATGCCAGTGCCCTAGGTTTGAGCATGGGTCAGAACGTTCTTAATTTAGGATTAAAATACAGTGTAAATGCTCAAGCCCAGGGTTCCCTGACACAGTTCAGCTGACTCGAGTTACTAACCCTAGTCTTACATTGCTGTGTAGACATAGTCTTAGGTACCTAACTCTCATTGAAAGTCAGTGAGAGTAAATCCTACCTCTGCATGCTTTCCTTCCTTTTCCGTTTCATTGTATACATTCTCACATTTTCAAGGAGGGAAGAAATTAATACGGAGGAATGATTACATTTAGTATTTTAAAATAGATTTATTTATGAAAAATACATGGGTTGGATTATTAGTTTTTTTTAAGTTGGTCATCTATATTTACTTAATCTATTGCATAGTTCTAAGTAAACTAGGCTAGGTGGCTTCATCACAGCCCCTAGTGAAAGCATGTTGCTTTAGAAAAGAACAATGTTAGTACAGAATTCCAAGGAGGGTATGCCAAATTTCTTGTGATCTCCATGTGTGATGGGTATTCTTAATGGCTTCTGAGCTTTTGAAGCTCTTCCTTCAGGTTCTTGCTTTATACACTATTTGAGAAGAGGCAAATTAAAGAATTTTGGCACTGACAAACCAGTCACTTCTGACAGTTCATGATTTCCCAGAAACTTTTGTAAAGCGTGTATGGCACATATTACTAAAGAAAACTAGGAGCTATTTTAGCAGCATGCCAAATACATATGTACCTGTGTCAAAGAAGTGGGCTTTCCTTATTCTAGACTAGTGGAAGGTAATGGCACTGTAGATATGATAATATTCTCCTTTCCTGGGAGCAGTCAAGTAGCTCAACTTTGCAAGCATACTTTTCTGATGATTCTCTGATGAGCTGCCTTGTCGTCATCGAATATTTTGCCCAAAGACTAATAGCAGGATTATAAGGTAGAGTATAAATGAAAGCTTTTATAGCAAAGAGCCAGGGAGAATGGATTTAAATCACTGATTTTAATCATGATTTAAATAAGCAAGCAGGAAATCTTGAGTTAAATAATTATTTTTAATCTTGGTTTGCATTTAAACTTCTTAGTTATTTCCCTAAAGAAAGGTTGATTCTCTTTGGTTGGAAACCATTAAAACACGTTGATTTGCAACTAAATATAGCCTTACACTAAATTTGGAACTACTTTTTTCACTAACCAGGAGAATGCACTATGTCTATACGATTATTTAAGCAATCATCTACCTTAATGTACATTTATTCAGATTTTACATTTTTACATTTTTGATCGTTGAAAAATGATGAATGATTCATTTTTATATACTAGATTATTATTAATTTTTTATTTTTTATTTGTGTCAAGCTGCATTTGGATGGAAATTGAAATTCAATTAAAATCCACAAGAATAGCATTTTAAAATTGTTTTTATTAGTTAAATAAAACTACCTTAAGCATACTCGATACAGAAGAAAAAAAGTAAGTGTATCAAAACATATTTTTGCATTGAGAACTAGCTGATTCATTAAACAAAGGAATAAGTCTTAGTGAATAGAACTGATTGTTTCTGGCCACCATGTCTTTCAAGATTTTAGAACTAGTAGATCTCAGTCTCTCTCACATTTGTTCTTATTAATAAAATGGAAGTGAGAAAATCAACTTTTCTGCTTTGTCAAATCCCAGTTGAAAGTACATTGAGTGAACTAATCATTGAACTGAACTAGTTGAAATAAAAACAATATTCTCTGTATCTGCAGAAGAAGCTACTGCTATCAAAAGCTGGCTTAGTATTTAAACTCTAATTCCAGATACTTAGCCTGATTTCTATCAGTTCAGTGTTTTGACTTTCATTAAAACCTCAATAGAAAACATATACCACTTGAATATTGTTTTTTATTTTAATTTCAATTATTTTAATATAATTTAGGCCTTAATATAGGTTGTCATGGTTTCAAATTTAATTTTAAATATTAATTTTTTTAAATGTATTTCGTTAAAATTTAAAAAATCTGATTTTTTTTAATTTTTGGTTTTTTAAGTTCATGTTGCAAAAAGCAGACATGATTACCCTTGATATTTAAGTAGCAACAACTGTTAACATCTGACAACCAACTTATTTATGTTTAAAATACCATGTCTTTATATTTTTAACTGACTATTTCTGTTAAGAGCATAAGGCATTTGTTAAAATAAATTATTGCAACACTTTTAAATAAAAACTGAGGGCTCTGCATTTTAGAAGTAATTCATAACATTTAACTTTAGAATGTGAGCATTTTCCAAAGGAGATGCATGCATCTGGGGATGGGCTGCACCTCTCTAAAGAGGATTATGAAGAGTGAGTGGGCGTTAATTTCTGAAGTTCAGAATGCAGACTAAAACATTTTAGTCTGCCAAGTCTGAGGGGGAGAGAGAGGTTTCATGCTTCCTGGGGCTGAAAACTCAGTGAGTCACATTTGGTGAGTCAGCTGTTTTTTAAAATATTCAAAAGTAGAACTGCCAACGCTTAGTTGTACAGTCTGAGAGTTAGCATAGCAACCAGATTTTCTGTGTTTAAATAATGGTGGGTATTTTTTAAAATTTACCATAATTCAACTCAGTTGTGCTTAATTTCCCTAGAGGGCTGATTTTCTCTGATCGCTGTAGCAGCTGTCATGTGAGTGATTTGCCATAGAAACCTTACAACCCCTAGTAAAACAGTTTTAAATATTTTTGAAAAGTTAATATTCTGCATCATTTACAATTCAGATAATTTATTCCTAATGTAGTTAAGATTTGTGTGTATTCCATATCTTATCTGCTTTTGTTAATGACAAAATAAGTTTTACAGTTTTTTACTCCTGTTAACCCTACAAAGCCAGTACAAACAGGAGATGCAGATTTTATTCCCTCTGAATGATGAACTTTTTACAAAGTTCAAATTAGTTGTACCTGTACCAACTGGATTGAAGGCAAAGGGGTTGTAGAGGTGTTGTGAGGGCATAATCTGAAAACCCTGCGTTTGCATAGGCATCGCAGAAGGCCTAATTTAGCCTGTAGAACCTTTTATTACAAGTGCTAATGTTTGAAGTGGAAAGACTCTGACCTTGTTTCTGAGACCAGGATGAGTTTGCAAGGCTAACAGGAAAAAAAGTTTATTAAATTGAGAACATGTGATCTGGAAATCATTGCAACTAAACATGGAATCATATGTTATTTTTAGAGTAACTTTTCAGAGTTCAGACATACTTTAAAGATTTGGTTCTGTTTTATAAGTGCAGATCTGACTTAACTGTTACCAGACCATGCTAAAGCCTTAGTTTAGCTTGAACCACGCCTTAACTGTATCAATGTGGAGGGATGTCGTTTCAGCAGTTTGGGGTAGCCCCTTGTTGGACCAGACAGGGAAATGTTAGATGTTCTGAGAACTTCAGTGTCATATGGGCAAGGACTTTAAGCTCTGCCAAAACCATAGCAGATGCCTGCTGAGTATGATTAGAAGTGACTGTTACGAATCACAACTTTTTGATTTTTTTCCCCCAAAGTGAGCCAGAACATATTAAATCTGCATAATTCAAAAGCAGTGAATTTTTAAGGGTTATGATTAATTATAATTAATAATAAAGATTTGACTGTGCCTATTGTGCTATATCGTGGTTAGGTTATAAGTCACTACTGTTTTTGTTTGTGTGCCTCACCTATTGCAAAAATGCTTACAAATCGTGTTCTGTAATTTGTTTTTATAATGATGAGAATTATTTAGGATTCTAAGTCACCATAGAAATGTATTCAGGAACAATGAAAATAGTGTTGTTTTTTTAAATAGCATTAAAATACAACTTTGCCATTTAATAGCACCGTATAAAATATTAAAATCCAGCTAGTTTTTAAATACCGTTAAGGCTTTAGGACATGAGTTATTGGACATTGCAAATGTTTCTTACATATTTTTTAAAAGTTATTTTAAAAAATTGAATTTCAAGAACTGCCAAATTAGTCCTTCATTTACTTCTCAGTTTCACATCTCCTAAAATGAGAAAAATCAACCATAACAGAAGTGCTTACTTAGTAGAGGAGAGCCCAGTTACAAAATTTGGTTCTATGTCTTAAGTTGAACACTCCTAAGATTTAGAGTTGTTCAAATCTGAGAGGTTGTTTTGGGCTTAGCTCCACAGTTTAGATTTGCACTTAAAATACAGTATAGATAATGATGAATTTTGGATGTAAGTGTTTGGAGACACTTGTATGTTTCCCCATTCACAAAAGTGAAAAATGATTCTCTTAGAATCTGTGATGGTGGTGATGGATATTTGTTGTGAATAAACTGAGAAATGTTGCATCAAAAAGTTACAAAATAAAATTTTAGCAGTAAGTAAAGATTCTAACAAGCTATAGTGAAGTCTGACCATCTATCAAAGTGTTTGCTGTTGCCATTTCAAGAGAGTAATAAGACTATACATATAATGAAAAGCTAAACTTTGTATCTGTAGTAATGAAATGAATCTGGTTAGGAAAGGGTGAAATACTGAGAGGTGGGATATGTATAGCATATGTGTATATAATTAAATACTGTTACCCGTGCTGCACTGAAATTAACGCACAAAGTGAAGATGGTGCGTAACGTAAATTAGTGTATCTCACTGGAAGTATGCAACACCAGTGGTCTGTGATCAGCACTAGCTGCCTGTTGGTTTCCAGGTAATGGGATTTTTAAAATCTATAAAGCCCTATGGCATCAACTTAGCTGTTTGGAGAGACTGCATGTTTCTCTGTCATTCTGCTGGAATTGCAATTAGTGGAGGCACTCAGCTGAAGCCCTCCTTGCTCTGGTGCTCCCCACAAGTGACCCTCAGCTTTGGAATCCCCACCCATGTGTTCCCCTTAACCTTAAATACCCAAAGACTGTTGATAATGGTATGAAGAGTACACTTACAAAATTTGTGGACGACACCAAATCGGGAAGGGTTGCAAGCACTTTGGAGAACAGGATTAGAAATCAAAATGACCATGACAAATGGGAGAATTAGTCTGAAATCAACAAGATGAAATTCAATAAAGGTAAGGGCAAAGTACTACACTTAGGAAGGAAAAAACAAATGCACTAATATAAAATGGGGAATAACTGGCCAGACAGTAGTACTGCAGAAAAGGATCTGTGGGGAGGGAGGTATAGTGGATCACAAGTTGAATGTGAGCCAACAATGTGATGCAGTTGCAAAAAAGGCAGATATAATTCTTGGATATATTGACAGGAGTGCTGTATGTCAGATACAGGAGGTAATCATTCCACTATATTAGGTATTGATGAGACCTCAGCTGGAGTATTGTGTCCAGTTTTTGGTGCCACACTTACATAAAAGGTGTGGGAAAATTGCGGAATTCCAGAGAGAGCAACAAAAATAAGAGATTTAGAAAACCTGACCTGTGAGGAAAAGTTAAAAAACTCGGTATGTTTAATTTTGAGAAAAGAAGACTGAGGGGTGACCTGGTAAGTCTTCAATATGTTAAGGGCTGTTATAAAGAGAATGATAATCAATTGTTCTCCATGTACAGTGTAGAACAGGAAGTAATGGGCGTAGTCTGCAGTAAGAAAATTTAGAATCGATATTAGGAAAATCTTCCTAACTGTAAGTAAAGTACGGAATAGATAGCCACAGAAGACTGTGGAATCCCCATTAGTGGAGGTTTTTAAAAACATGTTAGACAGGCACCTGTCAGGGATAGTCTAGGCTTACTTAGTCCTGCCTCAGTGCAGAGGGATGGACCAAGATGACCTCTCAAGGCCCCTTCCAGCCCTATGCTTCATTGAGTCTGAACTTCAGGGCATGCGTCAAGGACTATCTTTTGATATAGACTTTTGGAGAGTGGTACAGTAAAGAACCGTACTTGTGAACAGGGCAGTGTATTGTTTTTGATATTTCTATCTGTTCATTTTCTGGTTTGGGGAAAGCTGCTGATCTTTTCTGTTGTCATTTGTTCAGGGTCAAATTTTTAAATCCTACTTCAGAGTCCCCCAGAGACCAGAGCATGCCCTCTTTTTCATGTTGTAAATGTAAATAAATATTAGACTTTCTTGTGACTTTATATAATAACCCCTTTCTCTGTGTGCACCTTCCCTTTGCTGACTAATTTAATCTGCTAAAACTGCAGTATTCAAATAAATTTAGGAAGAGGCTAGACAGAGAACAGAAAAGTGGTTGGGAGACTTACCTTTGATGTGGTTGGCAAAGCTATATGTAGGCAGCCGGTGGAGGGAGGCGGGAGAGAGATCTCTCTGTCACTTAGAACAGCTTGTGAAGTTTTCACAGGTACAAGGTAATTTTGTTAGTTACCCAAAACTCAGCTCAAAATTCTGTTCATCCTTGCTGTTCTTGTTTAGTAATTGTTTTTCTTTTTCACACCTACAGATCAAAGGTCCATTGTCAAAACACCAAAGACTGTTCCAGACACAGACGAAGATGAGGGAGCTCAGTGGAATTGTACTGCCTGTACTTTTTTAAATCATCCAGCCTTAAACCGTTGTGAACAATGTGAAATGCCCAGGCATTTCTAAGCCAACAGGCCCATTATCTTTTGTAAAACCGTAACAAACCTACAATGGACTGTTCTGTCATTGGGAAAAAAATCATTTATTCATAGGATTTTGTAAAATTGAAGGTTTGACAAGATGGTGGTTTGCTAATGTTAAATGTCAGCCCACAGAGCTAATAATACCTCAGTGTTGTGTCCAAGGCAGTTGAAATTCATCAGCTGAAAGGTAATCTGCTGAAAGACTTGGTTGCCAGCTGCCTAAACCGTGTACAGTATTACCAATATCCCAGTAAGATAATTCTCACCGTGTTCGGTGCTTGGGTGTTCCCCATCCCTCTTTATCCCCCAATGTCACTACTGAATTTTGACAGGGGAAAGGAATAGAATGATAGCTTTTTTGTTTTCAAAGCTTTCAGTGAAACACTACAAATGCAGAGGAAATTAAAAGGAACAAGGTTTAACTGTTTGCTGCCACAGTGCCCGTGGATAGGGGAAGAACTTCACAAATCAGTGGTACTCTTTGCCTTGTCTTCCCTGAAAACGTCTCTGCTCTGTGAAGCCAGAATCTATACAATCACCTCTAAAGATGAAAAGGAAAAACTGCATGCATTGTCTGTACAATACACAGTGAAATACCCCAAAGCTTTTCCTACTGTACATAGCTCTAGAGCCTGCTTTAAGTGATTTCTTTTCCTCACCTTTATTATTTTCTTGTACTTCTGTATGTATAGTGTAATAGTCTTTTTTGTTAACTTTCTTTTTTCCCTTTAAGTGATTAAGCACGATCATGTCCCTTTTTTAAGCTTTTATCTGAGAGAAGCAATGCCTTAAAATAAGAGCATTAATGGTAAGAAACTATGCACAAAATAGCTTTCCTCTGCTCATTCTGTACATTGCTCTTGTAAATGCTGATGATCTGTGAAGACCTGCAGATGCAGCTTGGTAAAAATGCAGGAAAAGTTGGAAGAGTTATACATATAGTTCACTCTGTACACTGAGTTTTACGGTGGGTGACACAAGATAGTGTTTTGTCTGGCACAAGGAAACAAACTAAGAAACTTTCAACTCACCAACAGACTAGCATCCAATTTAAGCTTGCTTCATCTGCTGGGTATCTTGCAGACTCTTGAAGAGCTATTGGGGAAGTACATACAGTACCAAAATCAACAGCAGCAGCATCATACAGGTTTGTTCAGAGAACTTTAAATACTTTCCTGTTTTGGCAGCCAGTTTCTAAACCTGACTTGGTGGTGAAGTCTTATATTTATAGAAAACAAGGATAGCAATATTTAGGACAACTGAAATAAAGGCTGGAAAAGAGAAATCAAGCAGACTTGAACACTGAAGCAACCTCAGCATCTCTTTATTTTGATAATTGTTTTTAAAGGAAAATATTCAGGTGATCAGGAACGTATGAAACAGAAGTCAAGAAAATGAAATTATATTACAGGACACATGAAAAAGACAGCATGTAAATAATAATGTAGCAGCACTAAGTGAGGCTGGAGGGACTGCTAAAAATGTAGCAAAAGGCAAGCGATAAAGTAGACTGTCACCCACTGTAAACATTTGCCAGTGGACATTTTTAAATAGGAATTTTACAAGTGATCTATGTGAATGCACAAAGGCCTTTTGTTTTGAAGGCTTTGCATTTTTTATGTGGGAAGAAAATGACAATCCCAGGTAATTAGGCAGTAGACCCAAAGCACTTGCATTCAATGCATTTTGTTTATAAAAATGAGGCCTTGTTTTTCAGCTTCATCTGCAGTTCTATGTGAAGATTGACAAATCAGTTTTTACCTGTTTTATTAATAAAACCTAATTTGGATATCTTGAGTTGATGGTTTTGTGATTTAGCTGGGTAAACTGTCTTTGTAACAGATAAGTTATTTATAAAAATTAAAAAAAATTATATTCTAATGTTTGTCTTTGTGATTTGTTTTGCTTTTTCAATTTTTTGGAGTAACAGTGTAACCAACTGAGCGATAAATAGCTAAATACAGCTTTAAAATATGCAGATTTGCTAGGGCCAAAGGTTGGTTTAAGACCTGTTTTTATGGCATCTTTTTTCTCCTTGTATCTTTTCCATGGCTTATTTCTGTTATGTATTAGTTAAATGTGTACAGGGCTTGTTTTGCTCCAAAATAGTGCATCCACAAAATTATGTCCTGACTATAGAAGTACTTCCTGCTCCAGAAAGTAGTAAAGCTGCTTTCAGTCCGAGGTGACATACCCAATCGAGGGCTGGCTTACCCATAAGTTTTGTACTGCTATAATTATATCAGTTTTCAAGCAGCAGACATAGTTAAAGTGGTACAGCCCTCTACTGTGGACACAGTTATATTGGTATAAAGGTGCTTATACTGGGATAGCTTATTGTGTAGAGAGCATCTTTATACCAATATAACTGTATCTGCACTAGGGGGTTATATGACATTAAAGGTGCTTTTTATAAGTAAATTTACACAAATAAGCTATATTGATATAAGCATCATTATATCTATGTACAGTAGAACCTCAGTTACGAACACCTCGGGAATGGAGGTTGTTTGTAACTCTGAACAAAACGTTATGGTTGTTCTTCCAAAAGTTTACAACTGAACATTGACTTAATATTGTACAGCTTTGAAACTTTACAATGCAGTAGAAAAATGCTGCTTTTAACTATCTTAATTTAAATGAAACAAGCATAGACACAGTTTCCTTACCTTGTCAAATCTTTTTTAAACTTTCCCTTTGTATTTTTAGTAGTTTGTTTAACACAGTACTGTATGGTATTTGCTCTTTTATTTATTTATTTTTCTGTCTGCTGCTACCTGATAGCTTACTTCTGGTTCCAGATGAGGTGTTTAGTGAACCGGTCAGTTTGTAACTCTGAGGTTCTACTGTAACTGCATCCGCACAAAATGTTGTACTGCTCTAACTATATTGGGTTAGAAGCCAATATGCTAGTACAAAAACTGTAGACAAGCACCAAGAAAGGCAGACAGCATGTTCACTCAGTGACTTTTAATTGCTTTCCTGTTAACGTTATCTGGGGGGAGGAGAAGGTGAAGAAGCTTTTGTAATTCCAAACAGCGTCAACCACATACTTGTTAAAATGGACATATATAATTATTGGTGCCTGTACCAAAATTTGAATATTCATGGACTCTGCTATTGTACAGTATAATAGCTGGGGAAGTCTTTACTTCTCAATTACAGTATAAAATTTACTGTCTTTTGCTTTTAATGTAATTTCATTTTATTTTTATCACAATACTCTGAACATTTGTCACTAACTGTTATTTTCGTTTCTGTATCACTAACTTGAACAATAAAAGGCATCATTTTATGGAGCTAAACTTAGAAATTTTGGGGAAAATTTAAAAAACTCTCTAAAACATGGAAGGAACTAAGAGTGGAGTTTCTAATCTGATTATCTAAAGCAAGAGAACTTACGTGTAGGGGAGTTTCCTGGAAAAAAATATTGCAGATTGAAATGATATAGCAAAACGTAACGATGACATTATAGGTTTCACTTTTTTATTATAGAAATGGAAACACTTGCACTAATGAAATCGTGCTGATTGTATGCTGTGATAGTTAGCTGATGTTTCAGAGTAGCAGCTGTGTGAGTCTGTATCCGCAAAAAGAAAAGGAGGACTTGTGGCACCTTAGAGACTAACCAATTTATTTGAGCATAAGCTTTCATGAGCTACAGCTCCAATGAAGTGAGCTGTAGCTCACGAAAGCTTATGCTCAAATAAATTGGTTAGTCTCTAAGGTGCCACAAGTCCTCCTTTTCTTTTAGCTGATGTTGTAAGACCACTGCCTATTGTGCTGACCAATGTTGTGTCATTGTTTCCTTGAGCTCCCCCATCTGCCAGGGTACCCATTATCTTGTATTTAGATTGTAAGCTCTTTGGGGCAGGAGACTGGGGGTTTTGTTCCATGTTTAGACAGCACCTATCACAATGGAATTGTAGTCTGACTGGGGCTCTTAGATGCTACCGTAAAACAAATAATCTCTTCAGCCATAGTAATGCTTTGCTGTTAGGTCTTTTAAGGAGCAAATTTTAGACAACATTTAAACAGATCTTGCTAGAACTATTCCTAACACAGTTTGGCCAACCAGAGTTCATGGGTTCACACTGTGGTAAAATAGCCTTTATCAAAATTGTTTTAGAACATGTTTAAAAACACCTATCCCTGCTGGCTAATGAAACAATATTAGAAACTTTCAGCTAAAATCATATTTGAAGTATTGCTGTACTCTTTAAAAATTAGGCCATCTTATTCCAGTATTTAATTGATCTGCCCCCTGTATGTATTCAAGGTTACATCTGCTCATTGATGAAATAAAAATTTACTGGTTTTTTTTTTTTTTAAACTCAGCCCTTCTGAGCGTATAAAGCACTGGTATAAGAATGTAACAAGTAATATTTTCAGTAGCTAATCTTGGGACAGAAAGTGAAACAGGAAGCAAAAGAAATGACATTGCCAGTTTTCTTCTATTTAACACGTTCTAAAATCTACCTCTGCAGTAATATCCAATTTCATTTGGATCCTTTAAAGTTTGCATTATGGTTGTAGTATGGCTTACTGCTACAATAGTATTGGCTCTTACCTTACATGCATATGGTTTGATTAATGTGTGTTTATTTTCATCATTTTTATTTTCTTCTTTAAGGAGAAAAAGGAATTTTACTGCTGAATTTTCCTTTTTCCCCTTAAAATACAAGTGCATAACCTGAACCATTTGACTCTGTTAAACTTTATAACCTGCATATTAAGTTCTCACCAGACATTGAGCGGTATGACCTATTGCTGCTGTAGCAGTTTCCATCAGAGGATCTCTAAGCACTTTATAAAAAAAAATGGATTAAACTTAACCATGCTTCTGTGAGCGGAGTACCATGGTCACATTTAGTTGTCTCTGAGAGAGACTAGTAAATGTATTAAATATCTATCAAACTAGTGAAACTGTTCAAAATGTAATAAACTTTTAAGTGCAGTTATTTTACTGGGAGGGATGGATGAGGGAGAGAGGTGATTTGGCCAACGTCACACTTCTGTGGAAGAATCAGGAATAGATTCCAGCTCCCCTACTAGTCTTGTGCATTAGTCACAATACCATCCTTCTCCCAATGTTTCCACTCTCCTGAGTACGTTTTCCCGGGTACCCAGTGATATGGTTTCTTCATGTGTGCTGCAACCCAGGAAAAAGGTACTGTTCCGAGAGTCTTTATCTTCAATCTGAACCTAATGACAGATGAGGTTTACAGTTTTGATTTGAATGGTATTCTTGCCTTTTTATATTTAGCTTCTGTATTTGAGCTAAGAAACCATCTTCTTGATTTTCAGTTATCTTCTAGGTGGATCAGATATAATGAAGCTATCCAGAGAAAATACAATGCCCATTCCAAAGCAAATGTGATGAGCAGTACGGTATTTCTTGAAGGACGTTCCTCCATTTTCAATGTGGGTTTAAGAGAAGGGAGGAAAAAATGGCTTCACTAAGTGTAATCATGCATATTAAAAAAATCACACAATGTAACTGTCAATTTTCTATGCAGGATTGTTTAAAATGGCTATTCTATACGTTTTTACTGACCATTCAGTGTTCTACAATTAGAATCTCATTTTATAGTGGTATCAGAAATTTTTTATACAATTACTTGGAAATGCCATGTATTACCAATAGTAACTGTGCTGCAATTCCAGAAATTGATACACCTCATAGTGTACAGCAACTACATAAATTGCAACACCAATGGATGATCCAAAATTATCCTTGTTTTATGTGTTACATTGTTTTGTAATATAATGTAGATTTTTCCTTTTAGTCCTTTAACCAGTGCAGTTCAAGAAGAAAAGGTAAGTGTATTGACTTGGAATTTTTGGTGCTATTTATTAATACAAGATAGAATAAGGGGGAGTTCACCTCCTTTGCAAACATAACTTTTTAAAAATTGAATCATTTCAAGTTGCTGACCTTGAAGGATAGTCCTTAATTTGATATAGCCTGTATGAAAAAATGCTCCAGGAAGCTCATTTGGAATGTAGACTTTTTTCTTTTTTTTTAAGTAATGTTAGTGATGCAGGTAATGAAAGAAAAAGTTAACAGGCTCAGTAGAATGAATAAGGAATATTGAGGGTACTGTTATGATATACCAAAGAGAGAGAGAATGAGCTGTTGATGAGGGAATTGAATTTGAGCATATTGTTATCATTTCTGTATGAAGGGTAGCCATATAGTGAGGTGTGTGTTGTCTGTCTTTCTGAGACAAACAACTGGGTCTTCCATTCTGCTGCCATAGTCAAGACACTGTGATACAGAATGGCCAGGGGGCTGCAGGAGAGTGTTAGAAGGGAGCCTTATTCCCTGTAGAGGGAAGAAAGTTTTTGCTATAAATTAATTAAAGCACCTGAAGCCAGTCACATGATAAAAAACCCCTGCTTCAATCAGACAAGAGGAGGAGTTGAAGCAGAGTGGACTGGTGTTGGAGCAGAGAGCAGTTTGGAGAAGTGCTGCGGTGGGCTAAGACCACCAAGATCCTAGGTAAAGGGACACCTGGTTTGTGCAGAGGGAGGGCAGGAAGCTAAAGGGCAGGAGAGGGAAGTAGCCCAGGGGAAGGAACCGCTAGTTCTAGTGGCTTACCGCTATCCGTAGGGCCCCTGGGCTGGGACCCAGAGTAGAGGGCGGGCCCGGGTCCCTCCCTCTCCACTCCCCTCCTCTAGGACACTAGTGGGGCAGTTAATACCCCAGGTCAGGGGCAAGAAACGGTGCCCTGAACCCCCACCCAAGAAGATAAAGCACGAGACCCATCATAGTAGTGCCGGCAATTTGCCACAACACCAAGAGCAGTACTTAGAGAAGTGGTTGGATTTTAGTTAGGTTTAAGACAACTGTTGATTCCTACCAGTGTAAGAAAGGGGGATAATCACATTTTCATCAGCTGTCCAGTTATTTTCCATATTTGTTTTAATCACAAAGTGAACCAGGTCACTATTGTGCAAATGCTACTTAAGGCCAGACTCAACCGTGGTGCAGGTCGGTGGAGTTACACTGGGGATGAATTTGGCCTGTTATCTCCTGATGTATGCATGTTTGTCCCACTCTTCCTACTGATGCTTTGTAATAAATGGGTGAAACCACAAGGAAGTCTGAGCCAAAATGACAGATTATGTAAGTAGGATGCAAGTTTCTCATTAGGTGTAAGTTGATCAGAAAACTGATGGAACTGATAGAGTACAGTAACTTGCATCATTTTGACATTCAGTGGGAGTGCATATTGAATCTAATGGCAGTGTAGCAGAAGCAGCAACGTGATAGTGCATGGTAAAGCATGTTCTCCTTATTCTATCACACACCCTTTCTTGTTTTCCTGCCACAGGCCACTCTATCCTTGAGTATGCAAGTTATATTTACTCGCACACATTTTCTGACCAATTTACCCCACTATTAATGTCACCTCTGTGTTTGACAAAATATAAAGTTTCAAAAATCTGTCCATGATATAGTTCTTCAAGATACCCACTAAAATGCAAATCAAATTACCGAAGCATGGATTGCAAACAAGTTCCTAAAAGGAAAAGACTGTAAAGTACTGTTTTTCTTCATTTTTGGCCCCATTTCATTTGAGGGATAGTTGCTGTCCCATTTTAGGCATTCAATTTTATTTAGTATTTAAAAAACTATTGGTGGGAAAAGGTTATGCAGGAGAAATAAGATAAAGATACAGATCTTGCTCAAACTGATGACAATGCAGAGTTAAAATTGTGACTCTTTCCTTAGACCCTTTTTATTCCCCAATTATTACAATACATATATGTAATCGATAACTCTTCATATAGATACCTGCAATACTAAAGCCTGACACACTGTCCTTAAATCATTCCATTGTGTCCTCTGAATTTCTTTGAATTAATCCATTTGACTAATTATGAAAAATATTTTTAATATTGCTTTTGCATTTAATGTAAAATACTGATATATGGAAGAAGGAAAATTACTGGATTTGGCCACTAGGAAATAGATATCTGACTTTCTTCCCCTTTCTGACTTTCTTAGCTCAGTAGCAAAATGTCCTCCGCTATGTTTAAAAAAAAAAAAAAAATTCTATTAAAAAATGACATTTAAAAAACATTGACACCTTAAAGTGAAACACTCAAACCCAGAAATACCAAAGTTAAGGATACTAGGTCAGTTAAATTCTGCCCCAGTATGAATGTGGAATGTGCATTACAGTATGGTGATAAGTTCTATGATCACATGCTATTTTTTCCACAGCATCCCTTTATCATTCAGCGTGCAGGCTGCATGGTGCACAATGAACGAGGAATTATGAGAATTTTAAAGTTGTAACTGTTCAGTATGTTACTCTCATACATATTCACTGTGCAGTAGCCAATCCCTACATTGAATGAGGCAAGGGATCCTATACAAAACGTAGTATGTGATCACGTAATTATAATCTGTATTGTCAGTGTATACAGTAGGGAGCAGTATTACAGTTGTGCAGGCAAATTTAGTTTAATTTGAGGGGTTCATTTGGCAGCCTTAACATTCTTTTAATCTTCTAGGTTTTAAAAGAGAAATTAATGTGAAGAAATTCCATATTGTGGAACTACTTTCTAGATAGCAGTGGAAAGCTTTTTGTTGCAAAAATATGCATTAAATTAGTTGAGTTCTTCTGTACTCCTTTCTTACCGTTGAAAGGGCTTCTATAGATTCCTGTCTCATAGAGTGTACAGTTTTCAGCAATAAATGAGGCAACACTGGGAAGGAGTCCTGCATCATTCAGTATTGAGATGAATAGATTATACAGAATGAGTCAGGATTCCTTACACAGCTCCATAAATTGTGTGTCATGTACACATTAGAGATGAAATTCTACTCAATTTATTTAATGTGTGTGCAAAGCCAATAGAACTTAGAGGGATTACATATTAAATGAGAAGTTTCACTCAACTTACATATGCACAGTGTCTGCAACTTTGGGAAACAGCTGTTGAACTTATTACTCTGTAACAAGAAACCAGTGAACATGGATGAAATATGTTTTCATGAAATATGTTAAAACTTTTTAACTTGGTCAAATCTTAATAGTTTTTTCCCAGACCACCTGCAATCTATGGTTGGTAACTCTTGCCAAACTTTAAGTTTCTGTTACAAACCATTGAGGTATCAAAGCTGTTTTTTAAAGTGACAGATTTTTTTGAATGGCAAGTGCATTTTTTCACTTTTCTTTCACAAAAACAGGTGATTTGGTTTTGTGTGTTCCCCTTCTCTCTCCCCTCTTCCCCAGCTGCAACTTAAAAAAAAAAAAAAAATCACATTCAGGCAGCAAACAAATGTGGGAAATTCCAGGCTAAAGTCTGAAAGCTTGAAAAAAGCTATAGGTAGCTGAATTAGGTCTTTAAAATGGAAATATTTAGCAATGCCTGTGTTAAGGTTTCTATGAGTTGTACCTCCAATGGCATTAGTTTGGTCCTGTATGGTATTTATGATACTAGAAGTCATTTTAAAGGTCCAAAGGGATCTCTCCACTTCGTGTTATATCTGGTTGGAGAACCAATGCACTTCTTATGATTATCTCAATCAGCTTATGTTCATTGTATTTTAAGCCTATTGACTACATCCTGTCATCTGCATATCACTGTGGCATGATTTCTAAATTGCTGAATAAACAGAAGGAATGGCAAGCAAAGGAACAAATATGGAATTATTACATTGAAGCATTTTTAACTTGAAGGCACTGTTCATAAGAGAAAAGACATTGTGGCATATCCCCACCTTTGTCACATCTTAGTTTGTGCAACTAATTTTTAAAATGTCTTTCTCTTAAGACATGCATTTTATTATAGTCTTAAGTAACAGAGTATGTTAATAATGTAGGATTAACTTATATAATTAATACATTTTTACAATGGCAAGTGGTTTTGTTTTTTTGTTTGTTTTTTTTGCTTTTCCTATTAAATATAGTGACATTAAAAGTGAGTTAAGTATTATTGATTATAACTTTAACTTCCAAGGTAACTAACCTCATGTAACTGAACTTCCCTTATGTTCCTGTTCGTGGATGGGAAGTGTATACTTCAAGTAATAGGATAGATTTGATCTGGGAAATAAAAGATCTGTGGCACATCTCTTATCCCAAAAGTTCATCTTTAATTTCAGATACTTTGTATTGGTGGCAGTGGCTCCATAGTTGTGGATAAAGCTATGGATAAGCTTTTGGATAAAATAAGCCTATTTTTCAGTATTCCCCCAGTATTCCCTGACATTTTATATGCTGCATCTTCTCTAAGGTAAAAAATTTCTGGGAAGTTTGGTTTTTAAAAAGTGTTGTTTTTTTAATTTTTTCTAAAGCTCATTTTAAAAAATTTTAAAAAAAAAAGGTTAAAAAGACCCCTCTCTCCAAAATGGCTTAATGTATTGCCCTGGAAATTCTAAACTTGTTTAGTTGGCCTTACTGAAAATTTTGACATTTTACAAAATTTTTACAACTGGTGGTGTAACAGCTTCGGAAAGAACGTTTACCATCTTTTTAAGCAGGGTGGAACAGCTACATTTTTGGAAATGGGACATTAGGGGACATTTTGGTGGACCACTGAGTCCCTTCCCACCCAATCAGATTGCTCTGGGTCAGGAACTAAGGGGGAGCCAGTTTTTGCCAGTAGAAGGCAGTAGAAGAGACGACCTCTCTTGCCCTGAATGCAGATGGAGGTTCAAGACCTTTATCCTGAGAAAGGAAAGGCCTGATTTAGGTCTGTAAAAAGGAACCTCTGACCTTTAGAGGGGAAGGGCAGCAAATAAAAAGGTCCTGAGAAGAAAAGTCTATGACTAAGGACTGCAGTAGGCACCAGGAAAGAGGTTGTGTCAGCAGTTCAGCCTTTGTAAATTTTATTTACCTCTAATTTATAAAATATGCCCATCAGTGCATGTTTTAAGCATGTGAACCACAAAATTGCCATCCCAAGAAAGGTTCCTTGAGATTTAAATCATTAAGCTTTCTTGCCATTCCTGCTGATAAAAATAGCTGAAGGTTCAGTGAGAAGTATTGATTACAAAACACAGAGACTGCACAACTGCCACAACCATTGCAGTGTGCTGGGACCCAGGGATTACCTACAACATTACTGTTCTGTTACTAGATCATCTTTTTCCTGATTCTGAAAGATGTTCTGACCAGAGCAGATGAACAGAAGGGAGCAGCTGGCTTCTTTATTGTGTCCTGATCATCTTTTGGGATGTGAACCTAAGGTTCTGCAGCTCCTCATCTAGTGTTTCAATTTCTATCCCTACCTTATTCCTCCTGTATCTCTGTTCTCTTTTTGTCTCTTTACATTCTGTTTAATAAGAATCCAGTATAGCAAACATTTAAGACAAATCTAACCACACTATACTTTCCTGTGAATTTACAATAACCTGTTCTTTTGCTACTCTTTTCATTCTCCCCTTGAATGTGTGTGTATATTTGGTTCAAAAAGGTACAGGATCAGATTTAAACAAAACCCGAGACCAACCACAAAAAATTGAGTCTTTTCCAGCAAGGACATTTGATACAACCTGGAGAGACTCAAGCAATTTCCCCCCCTTTTTAAGCTAGCTATATAAATATGTTGAGGGGGAATAGGGGAGATTATTAAAATTGAAGGCTTTTAAAATCTTTTACGTATTAAATCGTTTAGAGTGTGTTCTATGTTTAATAAATATTTTAAATTATTTCACTTGTTATACACCACAGACAAAAAGTAATACCCTACAATCAAACTTCAAACCCAAATTAATGTCATTGAGGGAGGATGATCTCTTGTGGTTAAAGAGCTGGACTGGCACTTGGGAGATCTGCGTTCAATTCCAAGCTCTGCCACAGATGTCCTGTGTAACCTGGGGAAATCACTTAGAAAAATTAAGTACTGTACTTCAAGTCCTCATCTGTAAAATTGGGATAATACTACTGCCTTTCTCCCACTCTTTGTCTAGCCCAGTGGTTCTCAAAGTGGGGGGTCACAAGTACATGCACGAAACAGAGAGCAACTGCTATAAACTATATCATTTAAATCTAGTGTTTTAGAAAATTACGCACACTTTCTGTCGCAATGTAATGTATTTACTTAAAGTATTGTAAACGTATAATGCAGCGATGGTTGTTCTTAAAGTATGTATTTGTATTATCACCACTAAGGAAATTGTACTCTGGGGATTGTGGTATTGTGTGTGCAGGTTTGTTGTCTTGAGACTAAAAAGGTGAGACTAAGACAACATTAGAGGGCTTGATTGTTCAGCAGCTGAAGAACTGCATTAAACTGCAGGCCAATCAGAACACTGAGATCAGCACAAAAGAAAGGTAATTTATAATTTAAGACACACAGGCAGGGGCGGCACAGCGGGGAGGGGTTTGTAGGGGCTATAGCCACCCCAAAATTTGCCTAAGCCTCCATCCATAGCCACCTGTCCAAGCACAAAGGTCAGATATTATGCAGAAATAAGGGTGGCATGGTATGGCTTTGCCACCCTTACTTCCGCAGTTCTGCACTGCCTTCAGACCTAGGTGCCCAAACAGCAGCCGCAGTTCTGAAGGCAGCACTGCTGCCAGAAGCAGTGCAGAGGTAGGGATGGCAATGGAGGGCTAAGTCTGCTGTGATACTGATAGTTTCTGTGCACGTGCCTTTTCCTCTTCCCCGGTATTAAACCGTAACTATTTTAAACATTAATTTTCTGCTTATAACAATAATTTAATAAAATGTGTTTTAGTCTTAATTTAAAAGTGGTGAGAAAAGGTAAATTCATTTTAAACAATAGGGTTATAAATTTAGCATTTAAAATAGTGTTAAAATATTTAAAAATGTGTTAAGTTATAAGGTCATGTTCAGAGGCTTGCTGTGTGAAAAGGGTCACCAATATAAAAAGTTTGAGAACCACTGGTCTAGCCTGTCTGTCTATTTAGATTGTAAGTTCTTTGGGACAGGGACTCTCAAGTGTTTGTACTGCGCCTAACACAATGGGCCTCTAGGGACTATCTCAATACAAATAATAAAATTAACCTTTTGGCAGTACCAAAAATAACAGGGTAACTTAAACATTTGTCCTAGAAAAAATCCTGTCTGATCTTAGCACAGGTGCCCCTGCTGTGAGGAATAGAAGAAATGTAATTTTAATATTTGGTGAGATGGAGAGTTAAGTCATAACACAATACTCTCCCTGTTGCTAAGCATTTGACAGTGACTATATCCCTTTACTGAGTTCTTTTTTTCTTCTGTATCTTGATACTTTAGATGCTCTCTTAGACTGTGTACCATATTTAGGAAAGCTGGAGATACTGCATTGACTGCATTCAAGTTGCAGTGGGGGAGGTTTAGATTGGATATTAGGAAAAACTTTTTCACTAAGAGGGTGGTGAAACACTGGAATGCGTTACCTAGGGAGGTGGTAGAATCTCCTTCCTTAGAGGTTTTTAAGGTCAGGCTTGACAAAGCCCTGGCTGGGATGATTTAACTGGGAATTGGTCCTGCTTTGAGCAGGGGGTTGGACTAGATGACCTTCTGGGGTCCCTTCCAACCCTGATATTCTATGATTCTATGACTGCATTCTGACCCTTTGAGCTTGGCTTTTGGCACTGCTACTTCAGACTAAGTTAACCAGAACTGCCAACAAACAAATGCTGAGAGTGAGTTTCTGTTTTCTTAAAGACCCTTACCAATTCCTCAGTAAATCAAACCTCTGAGTGCTTATCTGCACCACCATTATTAGAAGCCACACGGCCATTGCCATCACTTGTGATGGTATTTCTGGAAAACGGAAGCTCAGAGGCCTTCATTGTCCTGCTTTGAAGAACAGACTGTACCCTGTACAGCATGACCACAGATATGTTTCAGCTGGCAGTATCTCCTCAGAAAACAGCTGGGTTGGTAAAGGAGGAAAATAACTGATATCAAGTTGATTTATAATTGCTCCGTAAGTAATGTAAGGTACTTTAGACAAAAAAATTTCCATCTGAATTAATGGAATAGACTTAATGAAAAAAATTGATGTCATTCTTGATTTATTTCTTCAAAATGTTTTTTCATGTTCCTTAATTTGTTTGATATTTTTCCTATTCAGTACTTTATTTATCCAATAACTAGATTGTGCTGTCAATGAAGTTAAAGGTAAGACACTCCTCTACAAAATATCTGAGTACCTCAGAGCCACTAATGAATTTTGGCCCCACAACACTTCTGTGAGGCAAGTCAGCATTATCCCTTTTTGAAAAAGCTTTTCCAAAAGAATGACACTCATACCACTGTTCCTTCCACTCATTAAATCCTTACCAACCAAAAAATAACAAAAATCCCTGCCCCGGTCAGTTTTAACCTCAAAAAGGGAGATGTGCCAGAGTCTACCAGAGTCTTCAGTGTTGCTTTTTATTTCACATGGAAGACACTAAGATACTACGATGGGCAACAGTCTAAAACACTCGAAAAAATTGATATGTACACACACATATGACAGAGAGAGGTGAAGTGACTGTCCGAGGTTTCATAGCATGTCAAGTTAGGAATTAGAATCCAGATCTCCTGTCCTTCTCCACGATATCCTTTCTCTATCCCCGCTCTCTTTCCCTTTTTCACTTAAGTTTTGCTTATTTTTAGTATTGCAAAACTGGTTTGGTGCTATGTAATCTATTCCCAATGAGTGAGGTTGTCTTCAGATGGCAAGCTGCTAGGTAATTTTATGTTCTTATTTATTTTTATACTAATACACAACCAAAGGAATGTTACATACTGCACAACACTGGTTTGAAATTTGTATCAGATCACTTGCATTCTTTGCTGTTTTACAGGTGTAGTATGGGATTTTCTTAATATGCAGTTTTACTATATGATAGTAAAATATTAATTGCAATAAAATTGGCCGTGCATGCCAAGTAGAAGCAGAAACAAAAATATTCATATTCATGCCCCCAAGCACACCCTAATTAACATGTGATATTTGATTTTGCAGTCTCATTTTTAGATAGGGAACTGCAACATGGAATGGTTAAGCAACTTGCCCACTGTCAAACATGAATCCTGTGGCAGGGCCAGAAACTGGCCAAACCTTCTGAACTGGACTCCTGTCCTGTCTCTGCCACAGCCTTCTGGAGTGATTTTGGGCAAGTCACTTGAGGAATTGTCACATAGTGAAATTATTGTTAAAATGGAGATAATTCTCATTTATTTAGACTTGAAGCTATAGAGGGCAGGGACCATCTCTTACTATATTTAACATAGTAGCAAGCAAAAATGAGGCTTCAACCTGGTTGGAGCTTCTAGCTGCCTCTGTAATATTAATAACCACCACCACTCGTGTCAATAATTATTGAAGATCACTTTTGAAGGGGAAGGCCCTGTGCACTAAAATTGGAAGTGCATTCCTAGCATGCCTAAGTGAGCACCTTTATAAAAAGGGTTAGCATTTAATTAAAATAAGCTTTAATAGCCGTTCACTCACATAGCAGGAATCTTCCCCAGGTAAGCATCAACTTGTGCAGAATCCAAGCTTTTATTTTTAAACAAAGTTTCTAGCCCTTATGGTTGCAGAGAGAGCCTTCCATACATGAACCAGAGTTTAAACTTTTCAATGATGTCTTCCTAAGTCTGCAGTGAGTCACACCACTGCTGCTGATGGGGAGCTAGAGGGCCAGTGGCCCATCGCTGTCAAGTTTTATGCAGCAACGTGACATTTTGTGCAGTGTTTTAAATGAGATCACTTGCATATTTGCTAACTTCTCTGCCCCCATTGTTTCTCACAGCCTACCCAATTCTATCCCTTTTCTTGGCCTTCCGGTGTCCCTCCCTACCAGCTTCTGCTGCCACCTTCTTCACAGGAGAGAAATAAAACGGCCATCTGGCTATATGGAGCCTGAGCAGCCCCCAGTGGTTGAGGGAGGAACTAAAGCTTTTCTCCACAGCCCAGCTGAATGCATATGGATACAGTTTGGCAGCTGGAATACACTTGACACGTGGCAGTCCTGTCTGCCACTGCTAGGAGCAGAGTGTTCTTTGAGGCCTGGCCATCTTCACCCCCTGGGATAGAGGACCTGGGTGAGACCCGTCTATCCCAGCAGAGTACTCTGCATATGTGACTGAGTACTACAAAGAGCATTCTGCGGAGCAGATGACTTTGTGGACTTTGTAGGAGAAATAACACAAATAACACAAACTGATCTATGGAGGGTACTGCTCAGAATTAGTGTTTTATGGGAGGAGCATAAAATTGTTTGAATACTAACTGACTTGGTGTGGTGTGTAGCAGCATCATTAATTTATTTGAGGAGTGGTGATAAAGGGCAGCATTATTTTATTTTGGAGTGCTGTTGAGGGGCAACATTAATTGGAGGCATAGTGTTTGCCAGGCTAGAGACTGGAGTCTTTGAACCCAAACAGTGGGTACACCTACCCTGCAGGAGCCTGGGAAGATGTGAATGTGGCTTGGCACTGGGGTGTGGCTTGTGCAGCCAACATACTGTTGTTTGGCCTGGCAAGTAGACTTACCTGTTGTGGTAAAAGGGATTGGCTAAGTTTTTCAAGCTTGAGTTGAAAAAGATTTTTTAAACAGTTTAATATATGTAGGTTTTAAATATGTAGGCATGGCTTGACGTGTAATTGGACATGGGGGAGGCCTCATTTCTTGAAAGACAGGATTAGGGCAGTAAATGGATCAGCAGACTGGAAGCAGAATGTGTGTACTAGCTAAGATAAGGGGGAACACCTAGGGAACCATTTACAATGGATAAGATGAGGTAAAGAGTAAGTTGTGCATGGACAGTGTGTGCTGACAGCGATTGGTTCCTAAAAAGTGACCAAACCAATCGCAAAATGTGTTGTGTAATGTATAATAAATGGAATGAAATGTGTAAATGTATGTCAAGAAAGGTTTGCTGTGTGATATGTCCTATACCTTCTCTCTGTGCTCGAGTCTGAGCAACTCAGCATAGTACTGCTGTATGCCAAATAAAGGAACCTGGGTGATGAGACTGGAATTGAACTGAGTTCTTGGGGGAACCAACTAGAAAAGGACTCAGAAACCCCAGCAAAATGTATGCTTTATATACATACTATACGGTATATATTTAAAATGTATCTAATATGTAAAATACTATTTAGAAGAACAGTTGTCCCCAAAATATGCAAGTTAGGTCTATAGAAAGAAAGTATTTCAAGGCAAAGGGTGTGTGCATTTGTTTGTGTTACCCTTGAGCAGTTTAGAGTTCATTTTATGAAACAGATTTCCTGGAAAAAACATGTTCTTGTGGTTAAGGCAGAGGATTAGGAGTCAGGGAACGTTGCTCCTCGACTCAACTCTTCCACAGACTTCCTGTGTAACCTTGGGCAAGATATTTAATGATACATTTTAAAAGGATTGAGGCCAAGCCTCCCTTGTTATTTGAGCAGTTTGTGCTTGCAAACATGAATTGCAGAGCCAAATCTGAGTAGCTGCACCTCTGACAACCAGTCGGAGGTATGCATTCATCTAATCCCAGGACTCTGAGCAGATCTTTTCCCTTACTCAGGTCCCTTTAAAATCTTTTAATTCCAAGTCCCTCTGTATTTACCTGTCTAAAGAAAAGAGGAATGCAGCCAACCAAGGCCGGTTCTGGCTAGAGTGAGATTAAAACTAGGGTGGGGGGGAACCAGCCAGGGAAAGTGGCCATAATATGCTAATAATATGAGGTTTCACTGGGGAGCCAGCTGGGTAGAATCAGGTGAAGAAGCTGCTACCAGCTCCTTGATATGGGTTCCTCGGACAATTCTAGATCATGAGAAACAAAGGGAAAAGTCACCTGGCCAACAGAAGCCTGATGGGGAATCATATCACCTTCATGCAGTCTGAAGATGATCACATTGTTCGATCTCTTCCCTCCTGTGTGCTCTTGTTTATTGATCTCTCATTACTCACTATGGTTTTGTCTAAGTGGACCTCCCTTCTTGGAAGGGACTCTTACTCCTTGATATTAGACTGAGGCCTTTAGGGGTTGTGTATGGGAGGAGGTACTCCTACAGAATATCACCTATCAACCCATTGCATAAGTGTTTGTACTGGCAAGAAGAGTCTATACATGAATTTAGCATTGATCAGCAGTACAGCCTCTACCATGTCCCTTGTTGCCATGTTCCATGGAGTTATAGCTCCTTCTTAGAGAAATTTAGAAATAGGAACTTTTAAGAATACCACAAACAGGCATACTACTATAAACATTTAAACCAGATATTAAAGAAACTTTTCCTTTCTTCACAGCATCTGGGCATTGCTGCTTGTCCTACAGCCTTCTACTATGAATAACTCTTTTCCCATAAACCATCACTTTCCTGTACAAGGATGTATGTTTATCATGTATTAGTCATTTGGGATTGACCTGACAATTATGTGCTTTGGGCCTGTCCAGGGGATTCTTTGTTCTTAGCTCAGTCCCATTGTTCCATATTCTCTGAATATTATTTGCCTATGTTATGACATTGCATTTTTTTGTTTTTCTGTCCTGATTCTAGGAAAATAGGTGTGAGATGGTTATCCTGTTGCAAAGCGAAGTGCTTTCTGATATCCTTTGTCCCTTTATTTTAACTGAATTACTAAGAATGCTTTACACTGAATGCTGTTGGCATAATTGCATTTAAAAAGTCAAATAAAACATGAATATATTCTGCTTTATTTTGAAAAGTTTCGTGAAATAATCTTGGAGTTCGTTAAACAACAAACCAATGAATGAAAAAGGAATGAAACTTTTATTCAAACAAACTGGTGTGTGTCTGTGGTGAACTGCTGTACACAGCTACACTGTTTTGCCACCCGTGCTTCCAGGGCACATCTCAAAATTCCTATATTTATGATACTGTCCCTTATGAGAGAGTGTCTCTAAATTATAATCTTGCACAAACATCTCTACATCTTCCCTCCTAAAAAAACCCAATTATCTTGTATATCAACAGCTAACAGCTATCTAATAACACATTCATTAAATTCCCAATCCATCTAGTACATTTCCATAAACCCAATGCGTCTACTACCTAGAGGGAAGAGGTTACCAGCACATCACTCTGGAGTGAGTCTTTACCACTCACTTTCCTCAAATACTCCTCCTCCAGGTAGGTTAGCAAGTCTGAGTCTTTCGGAATGTTTAATCTCCCGCTCTGATCTTCTCAGTGTCAGCCTTTCATTGGAGTCCGAGTTCTCTTGTTCCTTGACAGTTTATCCTTTGTGCCTTGATGATAAATGATAAGTCTGTTGGTAAATGCCAGAGTCCACATCTGCTGTCAATGTTTTGGGAACTTACTCTTTGATCCCTTTGATTACACTGAAATGTGTCCCCTTGGTCTGTCTGGACTACAGAAGACCTTGGGTGCAGCTCTTCTTTAATGGTACCCCTTTGGTCTCAAGTATTAGAGTGGGCCTGAGGAATCACACCTCTGTCACCTGGGTTAAGAGATGAGTGATCCTGGGCCCTTTTGTCAAAATCATATTTCTGCTTCCACTTCTGATTTTCTTTCTTCTTTCACGTGGTTTCATTGTCCTGAGATTTCAGCAAATTATTAGTGATTGGTAAATTAGAACTGGTCCTTCTTCCCATAAAAAGCTGAGCTGGAGAAGAGCCATTCTCCAGGGTGCACTTCAGTAAACCAGTAACTCTTTGTACAGCTCACCCCCACTATCAAAAGTATTTTTTGTAAGGTGCTTTACCATCCATATAGACCTTTCCAGAAGTCCCTTCGATTGGGGGTAATTTGGATTTGATGTTTTGCGATGAAAACCCCAATCTCTAGCAAACTGTCTAAAATCTGCACTGGAAAATTGTGGCCCATTAGCGCTGAAGACTTCATCTAGAATTCTATGTCTGGAGAAGATTCCCTTAATGCTGGCCATCACTGATTTACTATTAGTACTGTTCAGTGTGCTGATTTCTGAATACAGAGAATAATAATCTGTGATTTAAATAATCTTTTGATTGCCAGGTAAATAAATCAGTGCCTACCTTCTCATAAGGCCTTTGAGGAACTGGATTTAGGTCACAGCAGCTCTTCCTGTTGGCGTGGCTTGTATTTAAAGCATGAAAAGCAGTTTCCTACCATAGTACTAATGTTGTGATTGATCCAGGGCCAATACAACACCTTCCTTGCTCGTTGTTTGCACATCTCAATTCCTAAAGGACCCTCATGGATCTTCTGTAGCATTTTTTTCCAGAGGCTCATTGGTATTACAATCTTGCTGCCCTTGAAAATCATCCCATGTATCACAGTAAGTTCATGTTTGCCGTTCCAATAGTTTCTTATACTTGGACAGCAACTGCTTATTTCTTCAGGTCACCCTTTAATTATCACTCCTTTTAGGATTCCGATAGTCATCTTTTTCTGTTTTTCCTCTCTTATTTGCTGCAGTTTCCTGTTAGCTACAGGAATTGACTTTAGAATCAAATCTACATAGGCTTGCATTTCTATCTCTCTAAGGTCTTCTCTGGGACGTGGCATCATTTCAGCAGCTGAAACCTTCTTTTTATCAGGTTTTACATTTGTTGAAAATAGTATCCCCATCAAAAGTCAGTTCTGTATGTCCTAAAACACATTTCTCCCTATTTAGTTAGAGATTTGCAGCTTTAGTTCCATCCAAAACTTCCCAAAGTCTATCATGTTCCTCTTTCACTGAGCTCCAGATGATGATTGATGTTAATATTTTAATACATCTTATATATGGTTTTGTGGTACACTTCTGGTGCTGAGGCTATGCCAAAGAGTAAGCGTAAGAATCTGTATCTTCCAAATGAGGTATTAAATGTGCATAGTTTTGAGCTTTCTTCAGTTAATTTTAGCTGCCAAAATCCTCAGGATGCCTCCAATTTACTGAAATATTGAGCATTTGCAAACTGAGCCATAATCTCTTCTCTGGTTGCTAGTTTTGAAATGGCTTTTTTGGTAGCCTTATTGAGGTGTAGCTGGCCGTTATTTTTCTCCAGAATGACTGGAGAACTCATTCATTCCATTGGCTCCTCGGTTTTTGTATTAGTTGGATTGCTTCCATCCTTGCAAGCTCAGTCTTGAGTTTTTCCACTAATAGCACCTTTCTACATGGATGGATAACTGGAGGGACTGTATATGGTTTGTATGTTCACCCTGCAAGCAGTCCATCCCTTGAAACTGATCATGATATACCCAAATAAGTGCCTCATAGCTAGGTTCACTATGTGATCTTGTAGTGAGAGCACCCATTTTACCAGATTGAGTTTTTCACAGGCAGTCAGGCCTAAAATTGGTGTCCCCTCCTTTGACGCTACAATGAACGGGAGCCTGCACATGGTGTTTTTACAGTTGCTGCTAACAATGCACTTCCCTTTCATTGGTGTATCTGTTATTTTCATATTTGTTGGGCCCAGTTTGGGTCTTATTTTCAGTCTTTCATAATCTTGTTCAGATAGAATATTAACCTCAGCTCCTGTGTTCAGTTTCAGTGGAATAATTGTTCCATTCATTGTCATATGCAGTATCCAGTCCCTCTTATCCGGTTTGCTTGATCCCACTATGTCTGTGTAAAACTCCTCAATCAAGTTATCTTCAGCTGAATGCACTTCACTTGTCTGCATTTGTGATCTGAAGCATTTTCCAAAATGATTATTTTCCCCATGTTTATGACCGTTTCCCAAACGCGAAACACTGTTTGGGGCCATGCTGTGATCCACACCTTCCACCTGTCTGTACCCGGTCTTTTTCCCCCTCCTCCCACACCCCCCAGCAGTGGTTTTCATAGCAAGTGGTTCTTCTTTTTGTTTTGACCTATTTTAGCTATATTATTTTGTTCTTAGTATATGAATAACCCCTTCTCGTGAATTCAGCTCTTTAGCTTGTGCTTTCAGTTTCTGTTGCCCTGCATATTGGGAGTGCTTTTTCTAAAGTTAAATCTCCTTCACGGAGCAGCCTTTCTCTTAATACGTTGTCTTTAATGCTACATCTGATTCTATCTCTGACCAGAGACTGCCAGGTCACCAAAGTCACAGGTTTTACTGAGACTCCTTAATTTTGTGACATATTGCTCTATGGTGGTGTCTGATTTTTTTGCATGCATGTAAAAAATGTCTGTCTCAAAAGTCTCATTCCTTTTTGGCATGCAGTGTTCCTCAAATTTAGTCAGTATTGTATGTAACTTCTTGCTTTCACCTTCTTCAAACTTAGTTGTTATAAATATCCAATGCTTCCTCCCCAACAACATGCAAAAATATTTGATTTCACTTTATCGCTTTTCTCCTCTGCCCCTGCAACTGCTAAATACAATTCAAATCTCTGTCAGAATTTTTTTTCAGTTCTATGCAGCATTGCCTGACACATTCAGACTGGACAGAGATTGCAACACATCAATTTCTGTTTTTTTTCAATTCTTAAGAAAGTCAAGTTACTATTGTGCTCATAAAATACATATACATGCTCCCCTTTCCTCTGCTTTCAGTTTCAAACACAGGAGTTAACCTCAAAATGACTGCAGTCTTTCTCATTCAGCATTTCTGACACCATGTAATACTCTTGGGGTTCATTAAATGACAAACCTATGAATGAGAAAGGAATAATACTTTTAACGAACTAGAAACTGTCTGTGGTGAATTACTGTATACAGCTACACACTGTGTCCTCCACCTCTGCTTCCAGGGCACATCTCAAAATTTCTATATTCATAGTACTGTCCCTTGTGAGGGAGCGTGTCTAATTTATAATCTTGCACAAACGTATCTCTACACTTAGAAAAGCCTCAACTTGCTTTTTGTTTGACCCCGTAAAAAAAAAACTTAAGCTTCTACATAGAATTCACCATTTTGAGTTTGTTATAAAGCAAACAAATGAGAGTAACCAATCTAGGAAAATCCCTACTGTGAGACAGCCTGGCAAACCAAAATGCAGTCTGGACAAAATACGCTTAATTGCTTATTGTCCACCAGAAACACTGCTGATTTTAAAATCCTGGATACCCGGATATAGAAGCGTCGAATCCAATTGAAAATGAAAAGTGAGTGCCTGCCTCAATAGACGTGTTAGTCTGTATTCGCAAAAAGAAAAGGAGTACTTGTGGCACCTTAGAGACTAACCAATTTATTTGAGCATGAGCTTTCGTGAGCTACAGCTCACTTTGAGCTGTAGCTCACGAAAGCTCATGCTCATATAAATTGGTTAGTCTCTAAAGTGCCACAAGTACTCCTTTTCTTTTTGCCTCAATAGAGCAACTGAAGAAATGACTTGCTTACCAGTCTACTTCTTTGCCGGACTCCTGCTCTGGCTCAATTCAGCCACTTGTGCCCCACATAACACTATGGGGAGCGTGCATGTGGCTAATCAGCCAGACCTTCTTCCCAAAGAAGAAATGGTAGAGATACCTTTTGGATCACAGCTCCCATTTACTGGATGTGCCTGTCAGTTAATCACCAGGGATTTTTAAGTGCAGTTTTTAATAAAAGTTGTTAGAGACACAGAAGTGCTGGTAAGAAACTACCCTTTAGTTTCTGATGCTAGCAATGTGACCATGGTCAGGATTACAAAAGGTGATATTCCACATGACATGGCAGAAGTTAAATAATCTGCTTTATTTAAATAAATAAAACTGCTAAAAACATCCACCTCAAACTTAATACAGCCAGTGAATAAAACACAAATTAGAGATGTTGTGGATGGAGGTTGGAGTAAATGACTGAAATTGCCCTGACATTTGAGAGGATTCTTTTGTGTCTCCTGGTTCAGCTGTCAGCAACTCTCTCTCTGGCTTTCCTGATCACATGACCCCCGGCTTGTGCTCAGAACAGTTTTGTCTGTAGTGGTTCGTTTAGCTGCAGAGTTCGCTTTGTACCTGGAACCTGTGTTTGCTGCTTCTGGTGTTTTTCATTCAGTGGGTGGGTGGATGTTAGTTCTGTCAGTGCACATGCATTGTCAGTAGCATTCTGGGTGTCCTTAAGATATAAAGAGTATTGTGCTCCTTGATTTTGTCCAGATGCTATTCCTTCTGTAGAAATGACCTTCAAGGGCAGTGAGGTTTGAACTGAAGTTTTTGTCTGTCAGCCCTTGTGTCTTTAAATGAGTGCCTCTAATACATCATTGTGAGGGACTTTGCGAACTGCTAACAAAGTTAAGAACTGAATTTTTAAATCCGCTCCAAGTACTTTGCTATTTGTGCTGCTTAGTAAGGGCTGGATGTGTCGGGTATGAATTGTTGAGTTACTCATGAACTGTGAGCCACTATTTGTTGTCAGCTCATCTCAAATCTCATGGCAAGTGAAGTATAGTTCACAATGTGTTACTGCATTGTTACTCCATATGTTGTGCAATGGCTCTATTGCAAACCAAAAACAAAAAAAGTGGAGAGATTTCCTTTTTTATTCAAATAAAACTGTGCTATCTTTGGACTAAGGCCATCACATGCAGAATCTGATGTGGTTTCTAGTGCTGCTTTTGCATTCTGATTCCAATAATTATTGCATATTTCCCATTCTGGATACCCTATCTTTACTAGCAGCATTCATGCCTGGTCAGAACAGGACATTGTGGACTCTGTTATCAGACTTCAAACACTGGGGATTATGTTTAGCATTTCCAACCTTGTGCTATGTGATGATATAACACACTGTCCTTTGTACAAGATCCAGTCATGTCACAATTTCCTCTCAGTATTTCCAATAAATTCTTATGTTTGGAAGCTTTCTGCTGGTCATCATCTAGAATTACTCTTTCAAACTCCTATAAGGCTGAGTCATTTGCTTTCACTACTCATAGTGAAATTGCTTTCAATAGTACTGTAAAATGCACCTGACTGGGTCTGTACTTCCCATTTTAATGAGTATTTATTTTTGCAATTTCATGAGCATCTCCTGAAGTCTAGGAGGTGCTTTGCGCAATGGTTTCTGTAATGTGACTTCCAGTGGTTTATGGCTTGGGTGATGAGGCGTTGGCCCCACACAGATGTAGAAAAGGTTAACCTCAGCAGGGAGCAGAGGCAGTGAATCCTCCGAGTGGCCCAAAGAGGCTTCATGGGATGCAGTCAATAGGAGAGAGGCTGCAAGGAGCAGCCAATCTGGGACCAGCAGGATCACATTAAAGGAGCTGCAGGGCAGAGCTGAGGTCAGTTGCTGCTTGGGAGCTCAAGGAGTCAGGACAGTGCCGCATGACTGTCTCACCCTGCTAGAGCGCAGGTGGGCAAACTTTTTGGCCTGAGGGCTACATCAGGTTTCTGAAATTGTATGGCGGGCCGGTTAGGGGAGGCTGTGCCTCCCCAAACAGCCAGGCATGGCACGGCCCCTGCCCCCTATCTGAACCCACTGCCCACCGCCACCCCATCCAACCCCTCCTCTCATTCCTGACTGCCCCCTGCCACCCCATTCACCCCCCCTCTCCTTCCTGACTGCTCCCCCAGGACCCCTGCTCCCATTCAACCCCCCTGTTTCCTGCCCTCTGACTGCCGCAACCCCATCCACATCCCCACCCCCCCGACCACCACCCTGAACTCCCCTGCCCTCTATCCAACCCCCTCTGCTTCCTGCCCCCTTACTGCGCTGCCTCGAGCTACAGCCATGCCACCCAGCGCACCAGAGCTGTGCCGCCTGGCTGGAGCCAGCCACGCCACCGCGCAGCACAGAGCACCGGGTCAGGCCATGGCTCTGCAAAAGCCCCGCCGCCTAGAGCATTGCGCCAGCAGCACAGTGAGCTGAGGCTGTAGGGAAGGGGGAACAGCAGGGGAGGGACGAGCCTCCCGGGCCAGGAGCTCAGGGACCGGGCAGGAGGGTCCCACGGACTTGATGTGGCCTGCAGGCTGTAGTTTGCCCACCTCTGTGCTAGAGAGACAATGGACAGAGCAGTTGCTTGCAGAGACTGACAAGGTGAGCACCTGAGCTAAACGTGAAGAAGGTGCTTGAGCCACAGGGAAGTGGCCCAAGGAAACCTACTGAGCAGTTGGAGGGGACACGACACGTGTCTGCCATCTACAGAGTCCCTGGGCTGAGACCTGGAGTAGTGGGAGGACCTGGGTTCCCCCTTCCCCCCCCCGACCCCTCCACTTGCCACTGGGGAAGCGGCATGATTATTAGACTGAGACACTAACCCCCGGAAATTGGGAACACGGCAACGCAGCCAGAGAGCTGAGTCGCAAACAGGGTGCTGCAGTTCCTGAGGCTGCAAGAGGAGCTACAGGCAGATGCAATGATGGTTTGCATGTCACGGATGGGAGCGTTGGCCTCAAGTTAATCCCCAGTGTGCCCAGGAGGTGGCGCCAGTCAGACAGTGAGTGACGCCCCCTGAGAGAGCCTGTTTCTATCATGACCAATTTCTGGCCATAAACAAATTCATGAAACTGCTCTCCACCAAAACTAATTGCCAGCATTTATTTTTCAATATGAGCCTAGTTCTGTTGGGTTTCAGACAGTGCTTTGGAAGTGTATGTCACTGCGTAACCATCTCGCAGAAGGACAGCATCGAATCCAAAATAACTTGCATTGCTTGAGATCTTAAGCTCTTTGGTAATTTCAAAATGTTTCATTATATGTTCTTCTGTGTGCACTTCTATTCCCAACAAGCCGCCTTGTTGCCTTTTTGTACTGTCTAGAAGCAGCACTTAATGCAATTAACTGGGGATGAATTTGCAAAGAGATGTTAATATGCCCATGAATCTTGTTTTGAGGTTTTTCTGTTTGTGCAAACATCTCTGCCTTTCTTGAGAGACAAGGTGGGTGAGGTAATATCTTTTATTGGACCAACTTCTGTTAGTGAGAGAGAAGCTTTCAAGCTTACACAGAGCTCTTCTTCAGGTCTCAAAGACCTGAAGAAGACTGGATGGGCTCTTGTAGTCCCTGTGAACGGTGTGGCAAGTTCATGCAATATCCTGGACTAACCTAGGATCTCATTGTATTAAAAATGCAAATACGTATGTGGTATGGAATTGTATGTCACTTGTCTAGAAGATGTGACTAACATAAACCTTGGGAAGTGTTTTGAGTTTCAAAGGACTCTCCCATTTTTGTTTAAAGCAATGGGCTAAGAAAAGAATCAACTGTTAGTTGAGTAGGTTTCCTAGGAAATATTTGGGATGAGGGGAATGCAAATACCCACCTCCTGATCTCATCTTTTGAAGCTTTGCTCAGGGGAAAGGGGAGCTCTGTCTACAAATGGCCTATTCCCTGGATGAAAAGGCCCAAATGGTATAAAGGAGTGACTCTAAGGCTCATGCGGATTCTTGTTCTGAGCAAAAAACAAAAGTTATGAGCTTGTAACCACAAGAATATCCCTGTGTGGGGTTTGAAGGCTTCACTACCTACCAGAGCCCTTGCTGGAGTTGGGGGTGAGCTCTACTACCCTAATTAGCGTGTCTGTAAGTTTTTATTGATTTTTAATGTGTTTTTCTCTGTAATGCTTTCACCTTAAGTATAAAAGTGCTTGCTTAGAAAGAGCTTGTGTGATAACTTATAACCGTGGGCAATTACAGCTGCTCATAGCCTTTGAAGAGTAAGCAAAGTACAGCCACAGAGCCTGTTTACATGGTTTGCCTTGCTGGGGAATAATACAGTGCAGGCAGGGAACTGCACAGCCTAGAAAACCCCCAGTTTAGGAAGGAGAGAGATGTGGGTCTCTGCCTTTCCTGTCTGCTTTACCTTTATAAGTCTTTACTGCTAACTACTGCTTCCTTACAAGTTCCATGCCTACAGCAGTGACTGTGATATGAGGAGAGGTGTATGTATATCTTGAGGAATCAAGTACGCTTCGTTTCAGTGCTGGATTTTGCAGGTTGTCAGTAGAGGTGCACAATGCTGTCTTTCTGCAATGGGGGTTGGTCTCTGGGGATTAGGGATGGTACGTAAAGGCAGTGTCTTAGAAGGAATCCTAAGGGCCAGGACAGAGGGGTGGTACCATTTAGCAAATTTGAGGTGGTTGTTTTGGGTGTAGACTGTGTTTGAGTATGGGCCAGGTTTACTATGCCTGACCTAAACCTAAGTTGGAGCATCACTTGAAGATGGCAGAGTTAAGGTAACAATGAAGGGGTGATGTGTATCTTAACTTTATATTTTCTTCTTTTCAGAGGCTTTCATTTGCATTACCTTAACTCTTCATTTCCTGGTTGGAGTTCAGCTGAGCTCAACATTTTGGAAGGGCATGAGGCACCTCTGGGCAACTTCAATTCTGCATTCAGTAAGTTTGGGAGCATTTAATTTCCTTGATTTTAATAAAAATATCTCCTCAGCACCCTCTTGTACCTCCACCTCCGGCTGCTTGGCAATAATTACCTTGGCCAAATGGCCCTAGAGCTAGGTTATGTTAGTTCCTCCACTGCCCCAATGTCGTCTCCAGTCTCACAGCCTGTGCAGTACAGCTTGGTGCTCCCCCTTTCCCTTCCTTCTCCTTGGCGTGATCTGAAGGCAATCTGGAGTTCTAAACTTCTTGCCCTTAACTTTTTCAATATTACTTCCCCATTGGAGCAGGGGGTACCAGGTACTCGCTGACAGAAATCTTGAGTGACTGAGATCAGTCTGGGGAGGAATAAAGCCGTAGTTTGAGCTTTAGGCATGTACAAAAAAAGAGAGAGAAATGGGTGAACAGTGGATTTGAGGGGGCTGTATCTGAAGAATTCCTGTGACAAATTTGGACCGCCAACCATATCCCAGATGAGATACCTGACAAACCTAGTCACCATGTGGATTTTAGGGCCCTTAGACTAGTTGACCTTCAGGTAGAAGGCAATGCTCAACCTTAACTATAATAGAGATAGTGCACTGTTGTTATTAGAGACAACGTGGTATTTTTCAGCTCCTTGAACTGGAACAAAAATTAGCAGCAGTTGGCTGAGGTGTCAATGAAACCATGTGGTGCTTATCGTTCTGTGGCGTGGCGTGTACCAGAGCACCTTGAAGGGAATGTTGCCGCTATTAGGCAAACTTCAGTTCAGGCTTTCACGATGGTGTTACAGCAGTTTTTATAGTGGGAGTGCTGAAAGCCGATGAACAAACCCTGTAAACCCTGTATATGTTGGAAACCACCCCAAGCCTGGGGGTGCTGCCGCATCCCCACAACCCCCATAGCACCCCTGGCCTTTCAGAACCTCTTTGGTCAGGATGCTTGAGACAATTTCTCTTAAGATTACAAGTCTACCCATCCGCCAAGCGGGCCTGAAACACCACAAGAACAGGCTTTTTGTGTGCTATTGACAGTTTTTCTTCTAGCCTCTTTCTGAATGGGGCGGTACATCTGTGAAGTGTGTACACATGTACACACACATGTAAACTGAGCTTTCTGGAATACCCAATGTTTGGCTGGAATTTGGGGGCAAAAGCTTGGGGTAATTATTTTATCTAAAGGAAAATACTTTGTACCCTTTCAGACATGAAGTAGGGATCCTGTGGCCCTCACCTAGTGAACCAGAGACCTCATGTCTTGTGCTTGCTGAAATTTATTTCAGTAATCTTCTTTGGAGCAGCAAATCTTTTCTGCTGTAAGTTTTGTGCTACCACAGTGATACCTGGTGGTGAATAGAGTTCATTACACTTGTTAATGTCCCTTTTGTCAGATCTCCTATCCATACCCTTTATACAAATCAGACTAGTAGACATTTCCAATTTCTGTATTAATCTTATATTTCTAATTTTCTTTTCTCATAATACCCCTGCTCTATATTTGTATAACAATGTTAAAATAAAAATCAGAACACCCAAAAACCAAAGCACAGACCCTAAAAAAATTAAATAATAAAATAACAAATCCTATTCCATAATGAATACCCAGTATCTGTATTCCCTCTAGTCCAGTGGTTCTCAAACTTTGGATTGTGACCCCATGTTAATGGGGTCACTAGGGCTGGTGTTAGACTAGCTGGGGCACGGGGACCAAGCCCAAGCCCTACCGCCCGGGGCTGAAGCCAGAGGGTTTCAGCCCTGGGTGGCAGGGCTCAGGTTACAGTCCCCCTGCCTGGGACTGAAGCCCTTGGGCTTTGGCTTCAGCCACCCCCCTGCCCAGGGCGGTGGGACTTGGACAAGCTCAGGTTTCCATCCCTGCTCCTGGGGTCATGCAGTAATTTTTGTTGTCAGAAGAGGGTCGCAGTGCAATGAAGTTTGAGAACCCCTGCTAGTCTCTTCCTAACATGATATCCTGTTGGGATAACTTAAAGTATCATCAGAATGAGAAATATTGGGTAGCACTTATAATTTTCTGCCAGCAACTCTGCATATTTTGGCAATAACAAATCATATGTTCTATGTTCCCTTCCCCATTGCAATTTCTCCAACACTGCTTGTGTGGCAGTAATTTAATAAGCTTTGAGTTTCCATCAAGTTTCAGGCTGTGGTAGCATTCTGGAGCATATTTTATCATTCCATTCTTCCATTTTGATGACAAAAGATTTTCCTTGACTTCTTATAGGTTATTTTGTTAATTTCATTGTCTATGTAAGATTTATACTGTTCCTGTCTATTTTTAACCCTTTTCTATTGAGAATCCAGAAATCAGGTTTTCTGTCAATTACTCCAGGAGTTGATTTTGTTCCCCTTGTGGCAAAAATATTTATTTATTTATTTATTTATTTATTTAACTGGAAAGAAGCAATAACAGAACCCCTTCCTGCTTCTCACATTATTCAGTGCAATAAATTGTCCGCTCTCAGAGGTTACTGTAATACTTTGTCATTTTCTACTAAGCTACTTTCTAAATTATTTAAACCTTTAGAGCACAAACATTAAGCTCAGTACCTAGAGTATCAATGGACTGGTAGTTTGGCCCCATTTTGCTATATGTTGTACAAACACAGATAGACGCATGTCTAATCTTTTTCGTAGACTCGGATTTTATACTACTTTGCTCAAGGATCTCTTTTGGCAGTGAGTTCCAGAAGTTAGCTATACATCATAGAGACTATATTGCCTCCCATTAGTTCTAAAACTGTGCATTTTTTTCTTTGTTTAATTGGGTGTCATCTTACTCTTGTATGTGAGAACTTCCATATACCTGCATGGACCCTCCCCATGCAATTCATTATTTACTGTATGTTTTCGGATTTTATACTGCTGCCCATCACTGTGGTATCTGAGCACCTTCTACCTAAAATTAATAGTAATAGTGAAGTCTCTAGTTAACTTCATGGTGTCTCTGGCACCTCTCCCTTTTGGGGAGGATGATAACTCTGCTTGGGCTAGGGTTTTGGTTTGAAGAGAGTAATTAAGCTAAGGACAGCTATGATTATAAAGCTTCCTGTTGGCGGCTGGCGGAAGCTTGAGTTATTAAAGCGGGTGTAAGTGTGCACAGAGAGTGAGGCAAATTTATACTCAGGTTTCCCTGTGGTGGCCAGATCCATGGGACTTTTCATAAAATATACCTTAGGGAAAGTAGCTGTAAGGAGACGGAGAGAAGAGATCAGACTTTGAGCATGCCAGGTCTCTGTCAGGAAAAAGATATCGACCTCAAAAGTAGTACTATAACTCCTTATACAGTTAGAGCTCTGTACAAAAATATATATTCTGATGAAGGGTATAGTTCAGAGAGATGTGTACTCTAGCAGGGATTTCTCATTAATGAATTAGATGTTAAGTAAAGCTTAAGAGCTTAGATGACACAATGGGGTTGGGGTGGGACTGATGTGTTGGTCTTGATCAGGATGGAACTGTCACTTTGTCATGAGAAGCAAGTAGTGGACAGCTGATACCTGAGGGGGAGCAGTGACAGGCCAGGTTGCTGAAGAGATTGAACAAAATATGGGTGATCTGGGATTGAAGAGTGAGAAAGATGGAAGGACAGGACAGGAGAATGCATAGTTGGGGACACAGGAAGAAAAGGTGGCCAAGAGTGCAGTAATGATAGGAAGGTGTGAAGATAGGAGGGTAGGGGAATGAAAGTGCTGTTCATGGGTGGGAAGTAGAAGGTGGAGGAGGGACAGTGGTATAACAGCTTGAGAGAAGGTAGAAAGAAAAGAGGTTGTTGCAGGGGAGGATTTAGAAATTGGGCAGGCTAAATAAAGGGCGTGGGGAGTGCTTGGATTGAAACCATGCAGAGCAATGAATGGAAGAGGAGAAAGAGAAATTAGTCAGGCAAGCAGGAGAGAAAAATTATGATGCTGGAGAAAAACAGGAAGGGATGGGGGGGAGTGGGAATAAGTGGGGTGGCTGTGATGAGCAAGTCCTAGAATGTCAGTGGTCTGCAGAGGGAGACTGTTTGTTTGTTTATTTTGATCAGCTGACTGTGTTCAGTGCTTAAATGGTCCTGTGTACTATTGTAGCATTTTAGCTTCCTGCCTGGCACGACTTATGCTTCTAATTATCCTCTTCACAGCTCCTCTTTTTCTGGCCCACATGCTGTATTTTGATTCCACATTACTCTCAGAAATCACTTCAAAGAAATTCAGCTGTTTTCTTGAGAAGGTAATTAAGAGGAGATTTTATTTAAAACCTTGTGCGAATGTTGATCCTGTTTGCAAAGTCAGCAAATGTATGTTTTGCAAGGGAATTTTCCTTTTGCCTGCAACAAAAGGAGCAGTTCATTCAGTACAGCAATTCTGATTCATAGCATGTAAAGGACACAGCTGATTTATTGTCATAAGCCGATACTCAAGGAATCGTTTTAGTAACATTAGCCACCCAAATGGCCGTGCTGTAATATTGCTGTGCACTTGTATAGCATTTTTTCATCCAAGAATCTTACAGTCAAGTAAGCCTGTACCTGTGAGGTAGATGTTACACCCATTTTACACATGAGCAAACCTAGGCACAGAAAGGTGATGACCTACCCAAGGTCACATAGTGAACTAGTAGCAGAGCTAGGAAGGAAACCCAGGAGTTCTGTCTGGCACCTCGAGAGTTTAGTTAATACAAAAAGATGATGAGTAAGGTAAATAAAATGTAATCATGGAGTGATGTGCTTATTCTATAGAGAACACAAGTCACGTGTGCTATGTAAGAGTGGAGTCTGTTTTTGAAAGGCTTTCACCAAGACTGATTTTGTTCCTTTTTTATTTGTGGTGATATTCTAATGCTCTAAGACTCTAAGTGGAATTTAATGTTTGTATTCTCTTAGGAACAAGAGAATTGGTAGGCAGGAAGGAAGCCATGAAGCCCATTTTGTTCTATTTAAATGTTTCTGATAAGTTAAAATGCTTCCTTGTAAACTCTGTGTCAGGTTGCATGTAAAGGGTAGTTTGAACGTTAACAGAATCTCTTAAATTGTGTTTACAGAACATTTTATGTTAATCTCACCCTGGTTTTGCATTTATCTGTTGTTTATAGACTTCCCTATGGCATTCACTGCAGTATTACCTGAGCACCCCACATCATTAATGGACTTATCCTCAACACCCATAGGAGGCATGAGAAGTGTCACTGTCCCTACCCCATTTTATACTTGGGAAACTTAGGCACAGATATTGTGACTTCCCACAGTCATGTAGGAAATCGGTGATAGAGCCAGAAATAGAACCCAGATCTTCTGAGTCAAAACCCAGTGCCTGAATCGTACCCATTAGCCCCTTTACTCTGTCCTGTGGTCTCCTTCCTGCATGGGTGGTTTGTGCTTATTGCTTTGTAATGAGGCATTTTATTTTTTGTCCAATTTCCCCTCCATGCTGTAACTGAGGGCCTCCCTGGCTTCTGAGACAAGGGGAGGAACTCATGGAAACTTTACAACACCCATACCCTCCAAGTTTCGCAGGAAAACATCTGTTCTGGGATGAGATGTAGCATATGAAATTTCAAGGGCACAAACTCATTTTGTGGAACTGGGGGGGGAGATTCTGAGGTTTTGAGAACCTAGCTTCAGCTTTAACCCTGGAGCCGTTACATCTGCTTCATAATTTAAATATCCCTGAAATGGTAGAGTGCTTTTAAATCAGCTTTATATCCACCCACATGACTACTTGTGATCTCTTGGGAGATAATGTGACAATTACATAAAGTTTGCATGTTGTCTCAGAACTTATGATCCAAACTTATTTCCTTGGAAGGTTATTGTTGAATCTTTTTGCCTTTAGTGAAGCTAAAGGGTAAGCCCCCTTATGTTAGCTTCCCTAAAGGCACAGAGATTCAACAATAACTTCCAAGGAAATATGTTGCCTTTCCTTTGGAAATCCTCACTTTGCTGTAGCTTTAGACAGGGCTATTTTTCACAAGTGTGATCACTGTTTAGTAAGTGGGGGAATTTTCCTCCAGCATTCTGGAACATAATTTAAAATGCTCTGATCTAGGTAAGAAGGATATAAATTTGCAGTTTTCCCTGTAGATGTTGGCAGGCCATGGAATTAATCTTGGCACAATAGAAACCAGAACTTACTACTGTCACTTCCAGAAAATGTTCTTGCCTAGACCTTTACTAAATAATTATGTAAATTGACCCTACTCTTCTGAACAAAAGAGAGTGGAAGGACTCCTGTGTGAGCAAATATCTGGTGAGCAGCTGTCCTCCACCTCCTCTTGGCCTGAATTCAAAGCCAGGTGTGGCTCTTTTCCTTTCAGACAATATGCACATGGCTTCTAGAGTGGCTTAACGCCAGCCTGCTGACATGCTTTACTGATCTTCTTTCAGAAGAACTTCATTTCTCCCCCCAAAGGAGAGAGGTACAGTATGGATATTCTGTCTGGGAGTGCTACTGTATCATAGTTTCAAGGAAATACATGTTTATAGAGGTAGAAGGGACATAGCATTAAACTGAATCTTGGGTTTAAAAAAAAAAAGGGCAGTTGGAATCAAAATTCTCAAGTTTCTGAAAAGCAAGGGTTGGTGAATAATTGACCCCTGCTGATATTTTAAGGATTTGAGAAGTTTTGGGAGCTTGTGAGGCCCCTGCCCCTGTTTTTCTCTAGAAACTCCATCACATCCAGTGAGAGGCCATCTATGTGACTGGACAACACCACCTATAGTGAAGGGGCAAGTTATGGATTTTTTTAAGATTCTCTGTTTAAAACCACCCTTGCATGTAACACACTTCCTCTACAGCTTTACCATTATGTGTCATTGGATGAGGAATTAAGTTTTTTATATTCCTAACTGAAATGGATAAGGGCATCAAAAACTCCAATAGTGCTCACTGATGTAGTAAAGCAGAGTGCATTAAGGTTAGTGCTATACACTGTTCTCCAGTAATCAATTACATTACGGATGTTATAGGAAATAAAAATACCAGATAAGAAACTCCTCTCACAGGCTGAATTACTTCCTGGTTCTTTGTGGTGCAGTCAAGCAGGCTTCAGTTACGCACACAGGCACCTTTGTGGTACTCTATCTTCAAAACTAATAAAGTTAAACTGAGTTTGCATGACTAGGAGGAAAACCACCTTATCTGCCCCAGTGAAGGTTTGGCAGCATAATAAATTAATCCAAATATGCCTGCTGAATCTACATAAAACAACATGAAAATTGTTTATTTTTTTTTTTAAATCACCATTGCTAAACTGCCCCCAATATAAATAGTTAAATCCCTTTCATTTAATCCTCTTTTTAAATAAAAGTAATTTCCAGGTGGCAGGGGAAACCAGGTTAGAATATTCCCACCTTCTTCCACTTAACAGTGCATCTAGTTGGGAAGGGCCTTGACAAGGGCAGTGACTGCCACATCCACAGCACCAACCCCATCCCCCCCACCCCTTATTGTAAGGAAGCTTCTCTAATGATGCATCAGAAGGACTCTCAATTCACATGCAGCCATGAGGACAAGTCAGAGCCAGGATGTTGGTTCTCCCTGTCTCCAATGCCACACCATGCCAAAGCTAATGTCATAGCAGGAGATTTATAAAGGCATGAGTGGGAGTTAATTAAGCACTCAACTTTCATTTGTCTTTGAAAATCTCCCCCATAAGAAGCAGCATCAACATCGGTTCTATTTGCTCTCAGTGCATAATGCACAACGCTGGCAGCAATGGGAGTGGAGAGTTCTGATCTGGTAACATTTTACATCCTCTTCTCAAAGAGGCTGAGCATTATGGAGGATGAGAGGCAGTGGAAAGATCAGGCTGTTTTGTATCCAGTGCTCTTGTGCCTTTCACACAGGTGTTATGTGGCAGGCAGTGTAATAGGGTTATGGGATATGCGTGTTTGATCTCCCAGAAATCCTGCTGTGGATAAATAGCAATAAATCAAGGCTCCCAGACAAGCTGCTGGATAGCAGTGATAGCGATGCATGTTCAGAGTCTCAAGCTATTGAGCTACATTGGCTCTTTTGTGCAGGTGGTAGGTGTGGTGGTCAGAGAGAATGCAGGGCCGGACCATATTACTCTTGAAGAAAATACCCCAAAAAGAAGCAATGGATAAGAGATCCTCTACCGATCCTACAGAGATTAGATGTAGACAGGTACTTGCAGGACAGTGTGGCAGGAGTGAGAGACTGTGTGTGTGTATTAAATTGAACAGCTCGGATATACAAATATTTTTTCTAAAGCAGAATGTCATCCATATAATGAAGAACATTTAATATGTGTTACAATGTGACATACTTAGAGTTTGGAAAAATTCCAAAAAGGGTCAAATTTTAAGATTCCATGTTTTGTAACCTAGATAATTAAATGGCACAGGCTAGCAGCTTTACAGCTTACCAAAATCAAACATGTCCCAAAGGAACACAGTTTAAACGTTTGCGTCCATAAATCAACTGTACAACTGGGATCATAGTGGGTAACTAAAGGTCAGTTTAACTCAGTTAAGTTTTTGTTTTTTCATATAAGAAAAACAGCTTCTCTTCTCATTATCACCATCCTTGTGTTTTGTCCAGAAAAAAATTCAGAGGAGTTCAGGGTTTAAGTCAAAGATAAACCCACTAAATGGAGTTGAACTGCTCTTAAGTGTTGAATATGGATCATCATCAGCTTCAGCTGTCTCTACCATGGTCTGTAGGAACCCTGCTAATATTTCTTAACTAACAAAACAGATTTTTAAAAGAAACCTACTTTTTATCTTGTGAAGTATAAAATGGGTCCAATCCTGCTCCCACAAAGCCGATGGGAGTTGTTAACCATTCAGCGAGGACAGGATTGGGCCTAATGGCTGTAATTATAAAGGCAGACATGCAATGACGAAAAGCCAACATTCTCTTATAGCTGGGATGTCAGACTAATGTGGGAAAAGGCCACATTAAAAATGTAATGTTGGTGTGTGACCAATGTCTATGAAGCAATATACTAGATCTTGTAGGCAGAGCTCCTACAATGGGAAGTTTGTACAAAGCTCAGAGAGAGTGTACGAGCCTTTTGATGGAACTACACTTTTTAGGCCAAAATTTTAAAACATGACTAGTGATTTGGTGTGTCTGTCTTCGGGTGCCCAACTCATGTTTGGCATGGTGAAACTGTCTCCTTTTCCAGAGCGCACAGGATAGACTATTGCATCCTGAGGCCACCCCTTTTTGGGAAGGGCTCAAATCTTGCAGTAATATATTCCTTAATTGGGCTGAACTTTCATTAGCTTCAATGGATAAGATAGTCTGTGAGTAAAAACTGCAGGATTTATCCTCTGCTGAAGTTCTGACTTTTCCAAATAGTTGCACTAAGCACACAGAAATGAGGACACTGCAGGAAGCCTGCATGCATTTCTGCAATGGGAACAGAACCTCAGTCTTCCCATTCAACCTTTGTCATTTCAACAGAGTAACCAAAAGACAATGAAAGCAGCTCTGTGTGAGACCGGGAGAAGTTTGGCCCTCATGGGAGGAAGCCCATGCTAGTGGGAGATATGCTCTGTGGCTTTCTGTGGATTGTCATCGCTTTATTTTATTTTTTTTAAAGAAAATCTGAGTTCTGAGGGGAATCCTTTAAAAATGCAAATCTCTTCAAAGGAAGATTGTCCCACATTGCTCTCATGAGCAGGGGCGAGGGATAGCTCAGTGGTTTGAGCATTGGCCTGCTAAACCACAGGCTGACCACAGGCTGAAATCCACTGCAATAGCATCTTTGATTAAAGGCTCTTAAAGTGCTTGTAAAACATACACTAAGCCTTGCAGCAACTGCTCTGTAAGGTGGGGCAATGTTGTTAGCGAGTAAAGAATAGGCAAGTTAAAGGCCCCGATTGTGACTGACCCTTCTTTGGATGGGTGGAAGGTTTTCAAAGAGTACATGTTCCTTGTGTGGTCTCTATATAGGTCAGTCACAATTGCAGCACCTGTATGCTGGTGACCCCAGTGTCTGCTCCACTTCCAGGGATGGCTGGCATCTCTCAGAAGATGGGAAGGGAGAAGGGGCAACAGCCCCACAACAGGAAGTAGAGTTGGCCATCCACACGAGGGGGATCCTAAGGGTGGCGCAGTCTCCCTGTCCTCTTGTAGGGAACTCGGTGAGGATTGTGCCTCAAGGAAGGAATCACTCTCCAAGGCACAGTCCCTCCCCAGGATCCCTCCACGGGTGGTGCAGCTCCGTACCATTGCCTGCTGGGCCCGTGGCTGCCTGCCACCATTTGAGTCTAATTGCCTTGCCCAAGGCTACACAGTGAGTCACTGGCAGAGCTGGAAACAACCTTGGACCCCTGGCCCCAGCTGGCAAAGTCTCTTGGTTTTTGGTTTTCTTTTGGGGGCACTGATGTTAGGAGGGTATCCACCACTTCATAAGTGCTTGTGTCTTTGAATTAGTAAAATTAAACTAGCCATATCCTTGAGATCAGGGTACAAGAACATAACTCGATCCACTACATCGTATGGGAAGACAGAGCAGAGCACACTGCGGATGTGTGCTCGCTCTCCAGCAAGTGGCTCTGGAGCATGATTCAGGAGATACTCGCTGTGAGAAGTGGGTGAGTGGCTGAAGGAGCCGGGCTCCTTGCGGGGATCTAACAAAAATGGCGGAATGGGAGGCTGATTCTGCAAATGCCTTTGGTATTGTCCATCTTCACGTTTGCTGTAGGGAAATGGGCCATTAAGAGGAGACCTGACAGAGTGTGTGACTTGCTGTTGGGCCTGTAGGCCTTGTGTGGACTGAGATCTGTCCACAATGTATTGGATTCTCTGACTTTGCGCCGCTGACATTTGCACATTGCAGCGGTGCTCAGGCCTAGGGTGAGCTGGGTGCCTACAAAGATGAGAAGGCAGCTCGCACTGTTGTAAGCACATGCAGTCCAAACTATGGTTGTGATGAGTTACGTATAGATTGTGTCTAAGATTACAGCATTGATGGATACTGTCCATTGCATCCCCTCTCGTAGAGGGGTCTGCCAGCCTATTTGCACTATATATCTTGTCCCTGAGGGATAACTCAGAGAGCTGCTTTTCCATGAGCCTTTGATCTCTCTGTAGGTCTTGGTGTAATACATTTTGTTGGGGTTCCAGCTTACGGAGCGGCCTGTCTCCCCAGGCTCTCGCTGAATGCTCGGTGTATCTTCTTTCCTGTTGCGCGGAATGGAACCAATCCGGTGCAAAGCTCTGAGTGGAGCTGCCGCCACCTGAAGCACCACTGGATTCCTCCAGCCTTTCTATGCCGGCACCGTGGGATGCATTCCCTCCTTGGGCTGTAGTCGGGGCAGCCTTCAGCTTTTCTTCCTCTGTCTCCAAGCTTTGAGAGGAGGCCTTTGTTTTGGCTCGGAGCTCATCAGCCACTGACAGCTGAGCTTGGTGCAATCGTTCTGGGTGGAAAAATTTGCACTTGCTGCCATATGTGCATTTTTTGCCTGAAAGAAAACAAAACAATGAGCTGAGAGGTAGGAGTGGGGCATTAAAGTATCAGACAAATATTAATTTATCTATTTTAGGTACTTAGAAGGGAACCCTTCCCCACAGTATTTGAGCACCTCACAGTCTTTAATGTATTTATCCTCAACACTGCTGTGAGGTAGGGGAAGTGCAATTTGCTATTACTAAGGATACCAGAGGTGCCAACTTGCCACTTTCACCGGGGGTGCTCGATCCCTGCTCCACCCCCAGCCCCGCCCCCCACTCCACCCCTTTCCCGCGACCCCACCCCCACCTCTTTCCACCCCCTGCCCTGGGTGTGCTCTGCCCCCTCCTCCCCAGTGCCTCCTGCATGCTGCTGAACAGCTGATTGCGGCGGGCAGGAGGCACTGGGGGGAGGGAGAGAAGCTGATCAGTGGGGCTGCTGGTGGGTGCTGAGCACCCATTATATTTTTCCCTGGGGTGCTCCAGCCCCAGAGCACCCATGGAGTTAGCGCCTATGAAGAATACGATTTAGTCACAGAGGTCAGGGAAGTCACAGATGCTGTGACTTTACCAGACCTCCGTAATCTCGCTTCAACAACAGGGCCGGAGTGCGGGCTGGTGCCCTTGACCTGCAGCTTTGGCCGCAGCTGGGGCTGTGTGCTCCCCTCAGAGCTGTGGTAAGGAGCTCCAGAAGAAAAACAGGCAGGCATCACTGTGTCAAGTTAAAGAAAACCTACCATAAGGACAGGGCTGCCATCTAGTAAAAGGAAACACTGGCTTTTTGCTGAGGAAATTGTGAAGAGTAGGTCCATGACGGCCTAGTGGGTCATCAGGAGGCATAAACCTGAAACCCAAAAAGAGCATTAGTCACTCAATAGACATCCCTTTGTGAAATACTGCATTTCACTTACATTCCACTCTGGGATCTTTATTTTTTTAATCATTTATTGTGCACAGTTATGACAGAAAAGCCTTGTAACATTTACACAATCCCTATCAAAAGGAGGAAGGATGTACTAAAAATCCACACTCCTCTATCTTAGATCTCTGAGCTGCAGCCACACTCTTTCTGGAAGGGAAATAGTGCTCTTTAGCTGACCAGCCCTACAGGTACCGTACTGCAAGTTCATAGAGCTCCTCTCCTTGCCACAGGTTCTAGTACAGGGGTTCTCAAACTGGGGGCCAGCACCCCTCAGGGGGTTGCGAGCTGTCAGCCTCCACCCCAAACCCTGCTTTGCCTCCAGCATTTATAATGGTGTAAAATATATTTTAGAAGTGTTTTTAATGTATAAGGGGGGTTGCACTCAGAGGCTTGCTGTGTGAAAGGGGTCACCAGTACAGAAGTCTGAGAACCCCTGTTCTAGTATCCGTGCTGGAATCTCAAGCTGCGGAGAGAAAGGGTTGGCATTATGTTGGCCAGGCAATGACGTTGAATTTTCAGGCCCTGTATGATACTTTCGAAGCAACAGAAAATGACATGTTGGTATCTGCCCAGACTCCCTGTGTGCATCTATTTGCAGTGTTTGCAGCACAATGATCTGTGTTTAGCCACCCCAACTCTACAATATATACATATTTTAAAACAGTAGGAGTTGGCAGACTCAAATCCACCAGTGAAATCAGAGTGAAGGCTGATGTCTCATCACTCTGCCATTACTTCATCTTCCTATGCAACACATATGCACTGTATGTAAGAACACATGGATTTCTAAGACCTAGCACTAAGCCTTGGTTGAATACCAGACCTACCTATGAGCCTCTGCATGCAGTGATATTGTGTTATGTAAGTCTTCGAAGCATGGCGAGTTGGAGAACTGATTCCCCTGTCATCTGAATGTGATGTTTTAGGAAGAGCCATCACAGCATGAATGTCAATAACAGTTAGCACTTTTATAGTAATAAACCAATTAATCCTCACAATACCCCTGTGAGGGACTAGCTGGCTGATGAAACAGAGGAAGAGGAGCTAACTGACCAATTTAGGCCACAGAAGTTGTCAGAGTGGATTAGAAACTGAGCAGCTCCTCTCTCCTCATCCTCTGTTCAGAGCACTAGCCCACACATCTCTCAGCAAATGCTGATTGGCCGTAGCTCTTTCTGGTCTATCGGTGACCATGGTTATGTGAGATAGCAACAAAGGGTTGGTGGGGTTGGGGCACATGAATGAGCGAGGACATTTAATTCCCTATCTCTGTGTGTAATGGAACCAGCAGCTGGCATCCTAAGTGTCTCTTAGAGATGAGCAGGTCTGTCCTAATGTGCTTGGCAAAAATAGCTAGACGTATTTTAATTTTTTTTTTTTTTTGCAGTGAGGCTTGTGAAAATGTTCTGACAGCCTTACGAATGGGAAAGGAAGACAAGGGCAAGGAGAAATGTTATGTAAATGTTTGATACCCATTATTAACAAGGGAAGTAACCTGATTGTTAGAGACACAACAGATCTGACCTTTGAGTCCCATTATGCTGATAAGTAAGGGCATGAAGAAACCAAACACCATTACATTAAATGCATTGCCAAGTATTTTAGTGCAGTTTTGGGTGGCTCAGAACTACCAGCAGTCTGATATATCAAAGGTAAAATCAATTGAGCGTACCACATCTCGAGAGGTTTGGTGGCTACGCTATCAGTTTGAATGAAAACTTGCTCTCAGTGCACATTACCCAGCTAAATAAAGGCCTGGACCAGTTGACTGAGTAACAACCTTTTCAGGGGCAGAGAAAGACCTACAAAATTGGGAATGATCTGCACACCACCCAGATTTATATATCTATGATGAATGCAAAAAAATAATGAAGGGATCAGTCGTGTGGGAGACCAGGATCTAATTGCAGATCCTGGCCCCTCTCTGCTGCAGCTAGAAGGATCCTGGCCTCTTGCTGCTGCAGCTACTGTCTGGGAGGAATTGAAAATGGAGGGGAAAGAATTACTCACAAAGGGAGGGGGAGGTTTAACTCACTCTTAACCCAGCAGGACGATTAGACATACTGCCAAGCAGCCAAATGCCTCCCTGTTGCCAGATATCAATTTCATTGTGTCTCTGTCCAAAATCAATGTTATAGTGCTGTGACAGGGAGACACAGGCCTATCTTCATCTCATATCTCTTATTCTCTGCACTAGTCGGGCTTTAGGAGCAACATGGGTCCTAGATCACCTTTCAGTAAACCTGAAATAGACAAATTCCTCAAGGAGTTACACAGGACCTTTGAGACCAGAGGTGGGGAAGAAAAAACTAAAGACAGGATGCCCTAGCAGACTCTCTTAAAAATACACCTGCTCCCTTTGACATCAATTAAAGTTGCACTTATGGGTTGAATTTGGTCCACAGCATTCAAGGATGTAAATAAAAGTAAAGACAATTGTCCCCTACTTGTCACTGACAAAGGAGTACATGAGTAGCCGCTTCTCTATGAACCACTTCCACTCAGGATTCTCACTCTGGAGGTCCCGGTAGTTGTCATTGGACACAATCACCCCATCTTTCTCATGGGCCACTTTAATTATATAGCGATCGTCGTAGCAGACCACCCGCCTGCCTTTCACCTTGCGGGATGGGGTGTACACGAGAATGGTTTGCTTTGCAAGCTCATCAAGAATGTGCTGATCTGAAAACAAAAACAAGAGGGAGGAAAATCAGCGATTAGCGTGTACCAAACATATGTAGGAGTCCTTTAAGAATCTAAAAGCATCTTAAAAATAATAAGGGTTTTTAGGTACCTAAATACAGACTCAGGACCCTAAGTGAGGGATGTGATTTTTTTTTAGCGGCACTGAACTATTGGCATCAGCAGGAGCTGATGAGAACTCAACAAAGGTATAAATTAGGTAACCTTTCTAGGTGTTTAAATATGGACTCAGGAGCCTAGCCTTAGACATCTATTTTTTTGAAATCTGGGCTTAAAGGATGATTAAGCTGTGATCCTGAGCTACGCTGAGCACCTACAACTCCCCCCAACTGCAGTGGGAGCTAATGGTGCTCTCAAAATCATCCCCTCATATGTGAGAACCCACCATTAAGCAAGCCTCTTTAGGAGGTAGCCAATTTACATATCTGAGACTGCGGATACTGTATTACTGAATTACAAACAACAGAAAATGTCTGGGTGGTTCAAAATCAGTTCTGAACCGATAACAGGCTACATGGCTTATTGTCAGTCATTCCTGCTGTTGGCTCTGTAAACATTAGGGCTATGCACACAATTTCACCTGTAACAGCAATTTTATTTCTTTTCCCTCTTCCACGTGGGTCTGTCTTCTTATCTAGAAGCAGCAGCACGATCGTAAGCTCAGTGTTCTTGCTGATTCATTTTTGTACACTCATTTCTTCTCCGCTCTCTGCCCCTCTGTGCAGATATAGGCTTTGGCTAACATGTTTTATATATTTTACACAGTAAGTGCCTATATCGGTAATGACATAACCGAAAATGTTGTGGATTGGCTGTCGTTTGTGTGTTGCAACTAACTGCTGCTGGAGAAATGTCACCCTCAAGTAATACAGCTGACAGCTATACCATACATCATAATGCAGTTAAGCGCTACCAGAGATTCATTCTCCTTTAGCTCAACTGGCAGAGGTCTGTGCTTTTGAAGCAAAAGATTCTGATGTCTGTCACACATGCTACATAGACAGCAACAGCATATACACGGCCACGGATTCATCACTGAAACACCCTGAAATGTGTGCCTTGCTGTCTGCTTCCATTGTGCTGCTTTCTCTCCAGGAGAGAATTGCATCAGATTCCTCAAGTCCCCAATGCCTACCCTTTGCATGACATGATAGAGGTACAGTATTGCTATAGAAAAGGTTAATTTGTAATATATTTCAGATTGTTCTTGGAACACCCTGTCTACCTGTAATGGGGCTATCAAATCGTGGTGCTTCCTTTCTCCACGATGGGACAAAGACCTTGATGTCTTTGTGGCCTCTCTCCTTGAACCAGTCCACTGCCAGCTGAATCCCCCGGCATGAGAACACTTCTTTGTTCCCATGGCTGCAACCAGAAAAGAGAGCGGGAAATAGGTTAAGATTCAGGAAGAGGTTCATGCAGCTCTTGGAAGCTGAATTAGTAATACAAGGTAATCACAACATCAGCCCCAGCACCTCTTAATGATAGCCATGGAAGCCACCTTTACATATTGAGCAGAGAGCCCCAGCTGCACAACTTCAAATATATCTTCCAAAGGAAGAAGTGACATTTTATTTGCACCACAACTGGGATGTTTTCAAGGACAAGTGCTCCTGTACACTAGACTTCAAGGGCAGATGTAATTGGGGAGATACTCTCCCTCTCCCTCACACTGACTACCTCAGCCTCCATGTAGAGATGGACCTGTGACATAAAGGTTGGATTCACTTTAGTCCATGTGGGGCTGCTCTGGACTCCCCTTCCGGTGTAGGCTGGTGTTTTGAACAGAAAGTGCTCATGGTGGGAGCTGAATCGCAAAGCAGCAATTTTCTCCTCAGAAATAAAACTTCTTAGGCCCTATTCTCTTGCTGTGCTATGTTAAGATGATGGCCAGGGTGGCTGCAGGTCACTCTTCTCCAGCTGACTCTTTGAGAGGCGTGGAGGACACATGACTGGAAATCCCCACCACCCTCCCAGCAGATTGCATGTGTAGGTGCTCCCTGCCAATGACTCCCCATCAGGGGACAGGACCACCATGTGGGGATGGGAAAATAGGAGACCCTGTGCCCTAGACCACTTTAATCTAGCCCAAATTGTTGGATTTTGTCTGTCCAGGCCAGAGGCCAGGGGAAAACCTAGGAAGATCTGTTGTAGCGAACCCAGTTATGGAAATCGGCTAAAATTCAGCATCAGTCAGGATGGCCTAGGGAAATGATGTCTGAGAGAGCCTGTAAGAGACTATATCCTTGTTCAGTTTCTTCACCCTGCCCCGTAAAGTTCTTGTTTGTCATTATGGCTTGTTTAAATTTGACTACATTGTACATTGAAGAAGGTTTAAATTTGACTAAACAGTACACTGAAGAAGGTAATTTCGTTGCTCTTAACCATCTCTGCACAAGGAAATAAATGTACTGTTTTCATATATAGTAATCATCACACACAGATTGAACCCTATGCTACGGTCCTGAAATGGAAAAACATATCCACACCCACGCTATCTACAGCAGCCTCACTTGTGTACTTTGAACTCTCTAGATCATATCTCCACAATCATACTAGTGCTTTCAACATTGCAGAATACACACACTAATTATTAGTCTGTTGTTATAGTTCTACATCTGCACCCATCTATAGTGACATGAAAGATAGGTTAGAAATGTTTATATAATTACTGTCACAGGTACAGAGTACATTTATCTTCCGAACTAACAAAGGCATGGAAAGTATCATTTTATGCTGAATCATAAGTGCAGTAGTGAAATGATTGATTATCCCAAAATGATAAAATGGAATTTTATGGAATGGAATTTAGGGGGAGCCACCCAGCTGCCTCTGAAGGAGCTGTGGTTACAGGCCTCCAATACCAGAAGCCTACTTCCCCATTCACTTACACCACTGTTATAGCCATGTACCGTCACTCTGGATTTACTCCAATGCAGATGCAAAGAGAATCAGACCCCAGGAGTTTGTGTTTGGCATAGCGAGTATAGCAATAATACTTAGCCACCTTTGTAAAATGCTTGAGGTTCTGTGGATGAAAAGCTCTAAGGATTAGTACTGGATAAGCAGTGATGTTATTACAGTGAAACAAAATAAAATAGAGTCAGGGCTGAATTACCCAGAATGCCTTCCTCCACCTGGCAGCTTGAATATTGCTAGACATACCTGCGCATAATAAACTACATAACCACTTTTTCATTTTAATATGCTTGCAGCTGGTAAGATTCTGGCAGTTCCCTTTTCAAGTTGGGAAGGGATATGTTTGTTGTTTTAACAACCCTGCCATCAGGAGCTCTGCTGTAGAGCTCCTCTCCCCAGGCAGTCTAGCTCATGGTTAATATAGTTTGTGACTCTGTTAGCGATGGGGATGCAAACTGTTTTTCAACCATCCTACTCAGGTTTGGGAGACAAGAGACAAAGACATGTTATTTCCCCCCACCATATATATAGAGATGGCTTGATACAGTACAGTGCCCCATCTACTACACCACATGATCTTTCTGTATCATGTACCAATGAAGTTTGTCACCAAGATGCTAGGATGCCAAAGCCCCTTTTCCAGCATCACTGGGAGTGTTTTAGCTAATAGCACCTTCTAGAGCCATCCAGTGATCTAATTAATTTTCATAGATTCTAAGGCCAGAAAGGACCACTGAGATCATTTAGACCAGTGACTCTCAACCTTTCCAGCCTACTGTACCCCTTTCAGGAGCCTGATTTGTCTTGTGTTATACCTCACTTAAAAACTACTTTTGGAAACCCATTTTGGGTATATGGCCTAAAAGCTCAAAATAGTAGCAACATTGCAACCAAAACCATCTACTGCACCTACAGCATAGCATCACTGGTTTTGAACATTTCCTGTCTGGTGATCTCTGAAGTAAAAGATTATGCACACAGCAGACCAGGGAGAGCTCTGAATTATGGAGTTGCAGTCTAATTCCATCGCAGGATCCTGCAAAGAAAGATGGTCTTGTGGTTTTCAGGTGAGCCTATGCACACCTGTGTTGTAACCCAGCTGTGATAGTGACTCCTTGTATGACCTTCAGCAAACCACTTAACCACTCTGCAAATTTACTTAGCTACCTTTCAGAGAGCTAGTGGGGACTCAGTAGTTAGCACTTTTCACTTTGAGTCCATTATCAGTATTAAGTACTGTAACGTGGGCATTAATTTCAAGCAGTTTGTGAATTCACTAGAACCTTTGATGATGGCGATCCAGCCCCTAATTCGAGATTGTTTTGGCTTTTTTATTTTTTACTATGCAGTACCTGTATCCAACAATAAAAACCAAGCTCCCTATTGCTTTACTTTATTGTTTAGCCCAGAACATGTGCATATACCCCCTGGGCTACAGTGATTCACTCTCAACTGGCCTAACACAAGGAATGAAGAATCAGCTGTTTAATCAACAACAAAGTCCCTTCTCCAAAGATCCTAAAACACTTCTCCAAAGCTCTTTGGGACATCATTTAAAACAGCATTTTCCTCCTCATTAGTACTACTGTGGAGCCACATGTCGGTATCAAAGCCCTCTCACTGTCAAGTCACGACATCATCAGTGGAGTCCAAATTTTCCAGCAACTACACACTAAGCATTATGGGACACTGCCCTGCTCAGAGGCATACTCAAGTGACAGCTGCAGTGGAAGACAGCTGTACAAGGGGTGAAGGACAGGTTGTTGGCTTTCCCCCATTGCCCTTGAAAACCTTCAGGGATCTGTGAGGGCAGAGGTCCTGCACGGAGTCGGGGCTAAATGGAGACTCAGCACCAATGAAGATCCTGCAGAAGGAGTACCTGGCAATGGTGGAGGTAGTTCAGGGGTCTGAAGGTTGAGAGTGGTTTGGGGCTGATCTCAGGGCCTGGTGAAGTAAGTGAGGAACCTGTGGCAGGTTCTAGGCTGAGTCGGAGGAAAAAATGAGAGGGTAGAAAATTCCAGTTTTGAGCAGGAGAGCCGAAGCTAAAGCATGTGCTGCTCCCTCCCTACTTGCCTAGGGGATGGGTCTCCCATGCTCATACCCAGCCTTCTCTCTCCTGCCTCGGGGAGTTGGTTGCTCCCACCATTCTGCCTGGAAGATAAATCTTCGGCACTTCTCCCTCCATCCAGAGGAAGAAGTTACCAGGCAGGGTTCTCTTTCCTTCCCCAAGGGTCAATCTCTGGAGGGGTTTTCTCCCTTCTCACTCTTGCTTCCCAAGGATCAGGCTCCTTATATGGGGAACTCCCCCTCTCCCCTTCCCAGGACTGAAGATGCTGAATGGGAAATCTTTTTTGTCTGTTCCCCCTCCCCACCAACAATGCAAGAAAGGAGAGCATGCCAAGGAGTCTCCTAAGACGATGTCATCAAGTAGGGAAATGGGAGTTGGTTGGATAGGAATAACTGACAGTCAGTGTAGGTTTAGAAGGTGATTGGTGCTGGGCTTGATGGCCTTGGAGGTTAAGGTCACTGAAGTAAACGATGAAACATTTGGATGTTTATCCAGTACTAACTCTGAACACCTGGAGTTTCCATCGCCAGCTTTACAGGGGTGTATAATGCAATGTTGGTGCTAGTTGTGTGTCTCCTGTGTGCTCAGCTGCGTTTTTGCCACAGTAACTGGAGTATGTATATTTTTAAAAATTCTACTTCTCATCCTAGAAGTGGAACACAAACTATTTACAGAGAGAAAGGAGATTTATTTCAGTATTAAAGTCACAACTGAGCTGATAAACACTTGGAAAATGTAATATAGTCCAATTCCTATAAATCATGAATCAAAACCAAAACACACAAGCCAGGGATGTTTTGGGGTTGTGCTTGTAAAACCAAAATGATGATGCTTGAGGTTTTGGCAAAACCAAAATCCACATTTCCCCATTTGAACTGCTTTCTGCTTCTCAGGTCAGTTAGACTCTTCACTCTCTTTCTTGAGTCATGGTCACCTGATTTACAATCCAGACAAAATGGCAAAAACAGTACAAGAACTAACCATGTGATCTACTGAACAAATACAAGATTCAATCAACTGAAATACTGTGCTGCTGCTTATCTGGACTTCTCCAAATGAATCTGATTTTTGAAAACCAAGTATAGTATTTACTTTATCTGGTCCTCCAGCTTGTCCTGCCAATGCCTCAGCATATTGATTTAGATCTCCTGGATACTTGTGTGTAGCGATAGCATGACCTCACTTAGGAACTAAAGTGAAGGGAAGCCTTGTGAAACATATTGCTACAGACAGTAGAGGTTAGGAGTTAGTTTCAAAATGGTGATCAGAGGTGATCATTATTTTAAAAATCAGCTCATGATACTGAGGGAGAGCAGGTCCATGAAATAAGCTACAGCCCCATGAACAGAGATATGAGATATCCTCACCAAGCATCTTGTGTGCTTCACACATAAAGGAGAGCACAACTTCAGGCTGGATTCAAATGCAAAGTTACTGAGAAATGGAAATCCCTTGTAGGTATCAAAATGGAAAGGCACATACCTCATAGCAATGTTGCTGCCATCGATCACGATAGGTCTCAAGTGACTGGAAGAATCGCTTGCCTCTTCTTCTGGCTGCTTGGGCACTGCCAGCCTGCTACATGACCCCCGGGGGACAAGTTTTGGGAGAGGATGCTGGGCCTGCCTCTCCTGAACCGCAGGCCTGCTACCTACCCGAATCAACTCTTTTAGCACATCATCCTCCAGGGCCCCTTGGCCCAGATTCTCCAGCACTTTGCAGATGTCCTGCTTGCCATACCCCAGCTTGCAGAAAAACTCCATCTTGCCCAGGTGCGCTTCCATCTGCACAGCAGATACTTCCTCTGGGTCTGGGCTGTTACCAGTCGGCAGGATGTGAACCTGCCAAGGCCAGTCTCAGCAGGCTTTTCTGTTCCCTTTACTTAATGCTTTTGTTCTCTCGGCTGCTTTTTGCTGGCATCAGCTTTAGAGGTGGGGAAAAGATTTTAAATAATACAGTTAAATGTGGTAGCCAAGGAACTGCTCTCTCTCTCACACACGTTCAGTACACAGTTACACCTGTACAAGAGGCCAGTCTTATTAGGTCCCTTCTGGCTTAAGAGAGAGCCTTAGCTTTTCCTCAGACACCATGGAGGTTCTTCTGTTCCACTCTTGTTAGAAAAGCACCCCTGTAGAGCATCCAGTTTTTGTCAGCTTCTTGGGGAGAGTGGTTGAAGACAGGCATTGCACTACTCTCATCTCACAGGAAATCACTTAGAATAAAACATAACTGGGGATTTTCAATTTGCTCAGTGTGGTTAATGAACCATAGATAACATCGTTCTGATTTCAATGGAGTGATCTCAGATGTCATAGCAACTCAACAAACATGGCAAACTTCATCTAGTGGCAAAGAGGGAGTGTATTATTTTCAGTATTACTTGGAACTTTGAAAACAGGTTAGCACTCATGAAAAATTCTGCTCTTGTGAAACTGTTCAGGTGAAATCACTCAGATGTTCCGCTGATGCCTGACTTAACCTGTTGTTTTTTTAGTACTAGCTTTTCTGTCAGGGAGGTTTTTTTTACTTGAACAAAAAGAGTTTACCCTTACAAAGGTGTAGGTGTAGCACCTTGAGCCTAAACTTATTTGAGCAGTTTTAATTTCAGTTGGATTCATTGTTGAGGGGCTGTGGCGAGAGGAGCAGACTGAGTATGCCTGCCTGAGAGTAAGCTAAGGTAACGTAACTTTCTCCAGCATTCGCTAGGAATGTTGTACTGGGTCTTGCCCTGGCATTTTTCTGAAGGCCTACTGCCACTGCAGCTCCATGATGGAAGCACTAGTTAAGACTGGCATTTTAACCCAACCTCATCTCTGCAGGAGTGAAGGCCGACGTTTCCTTCCAGAGAAGCTGAGCTACTTTACAACAGGAGGCTCTCTTGGGGGCAAAAGTGGATGGTAGTTAACTTAGAGCTTCAACGAATCAGGGTTCACCTGTAATACCATCTTTGTCTCAGCACTGGGCTTTTCAGACTTTTCAAAAGCCAAGTTCCTTCCCTGATGAGTTTGCACTTTAAAATATGGTCGTTGGCTAGCACAATGAACAAGGTGCTAGTGGGCCGAGACCACTGGCTGTGAGGCCGATCAGTCCTGTGTCACTGAGTTCTTGTACGCCCCTGCTGTATGTATCCTACTGTTGTCTCTCATCTTAGATTCATATTGTAAACTGCTCCTGGCCGGAGCCAACTTTTTTGTTCTGTGTTTGTACAGCACCTAACACGGTGGAGTCCTGGGCCCTGCCTCGCGCTCCTAGGCACAATGATAATATAACTAATTATAGAAGAGTAGTACCCCTTGGGTACCTGCCCTCACATTGCTGCCGTCCTCACCAGCGGCTAGTCCCAGGTACAGGCTCATGTGTTTGCTGCAGGCTTTGCATTAAGGAGCCAGGCTCCTTATCCCAGGCCATGGAGACTCGTGCTTTTGGTTCCATGGGTCCTGGGCTCAATCCCCATGTCAGTCACTCCAGCCAGGGCATCACAACATGTGTTGTGACCTAAGTGGGGATTGGGGGTGCTGTGGCTCTCTGGAACGTGGTCTGAGCTTCCCTGGCCAGACCCCATCTGTAACCCACCCACATCTGCACTGTGGCTCTGGGCTCCCCCTAGTGGTCCAGCCATGGACAGAGGATTGGAGTCTGCTAGCTCCTGTGAGCTGTGCAACCTGGGTCTTTCCGCTCAGGCACCAGAGGAGAGGTTTAGGCTGTTTGATCCCAAGTTCCTGGTTTCAAGCCCTAGAGGATTACACTTTGGGCTGGGAAAGCAGAGCAAGCAAATTGCCTTATTGAATAGATTGTGTGTGTCTCCTCCCTCCCTGCTTTTAAATGAGTAGCAGAAACGGAGGGGTCAAGGGGCACATTAATAGTGAAAATACATTTCCAAGGGAACTCCCACTGAATGTCCGCTCGGAACTGATCGGTAAGGCCACCGGCTTCTCCCTCACGCTCCCCTCCAGACTCACTTCTGCAACATCTCCACTAGCTGACTAACAATGTATGGGCTATGGGGCAACTGGGTATAGTCAATGGGTAGAGACTTCAAACAGACAATGAGCCCAACCCTCAACTTGTGTAAACAGGGTAGTTCCCCATGAGCTACCACAATTTACACCAGCCAAGGTTCTGTCCCACAGTCACTTCTCTTTGAAGCCCCTGATCTTACAGAGAGACCCTCACAGCTGGATATTTGTGCCAGAGGAGTGAATGGGGCTCTGTGTAGCTTGAAAGCTTGTCTCATGCCCAGAGGTTGGTCCAATAAAAGGTATTAACTCAGCCATAAATAAAAGGTTTTGGAGCCTGAGGTTGTTCATAGCTGGCATTAAGCCAGAGCAGCAGTCAGTCTCCTCTGACTTGCATGCTGCAGGGCCAGGAGTGCGTGGACAGCTTTATACCACTTTAGCGCTCCTCTCCATCCCCAACTTGTGCTGGCTGCTGCTGAAAAGGTAGCTGTACAGCTCTTGAAATGTATCAGCTACCACTAATTTGATTCTTACCTGTGGACATTGTCTCCACAGGAAATTTTAAGAACTAGTCTTAAGACGCTAAAAATACTGATCAAACAGCCTCACAGAATATTTGGTGGGAGGCTAAACCATTTGGTCATGCTGAAGGATTGTGTGGGTGAAAACTCAACTTTCTCCTCTACCACCCTCCTGCGTTGGCTGAAATGAATAAAAGTGAAGAGTTGTACTCACAGAGAGCTCTGTGACTCGTCCGATACTATGCTTTGAGTCACCGGCTGCCTTGTCCCACTGCTAATGCACCAGGCTGGCGTCTGAGCAATGCTGTTCCCCACAAGGAAGTCAGCCCTGTATTTAGAGGCTTGTTATAACTCTGATGTCAACTGAACGCAAACAAGTGCAGCAAGCAGGCGACGCCCCTTGCATGTGATCATTTTACTTCCTCAGTTGGTTGGTTAATATAATTGAACTACAAGTCCTTAGACTTTCATTTGTTTTGCAAAAGAAGAGGAGGAAACTAAAGGTTTGAAACAACAGCTTATGAGTCACACATGGAGAACCCAACAGCATTCAGTTAGCAAGAAAGAGAAAAATAAGTTAATCTAAAGTCTCAAAGTGGATGTTTACCAGGTAATGTGTTTTATCAGAATGACGGGGGTGGGGGCGGGATAGGGAGAAAGTAAAGAATGATTTGTACACCACACTGTCTCCTGAATTCCCCATTTTGTTTCATTTCCTAATGACCCACATCCTGCAAGCCCTTAGCCAGGTGCGTCAGTGGTGGAGAGGAGCTGCTCAGCAGGCCTATGATATATTTATAAATTCACTTGGCCATCACAGATAAGCCCAGAGCTCTTTACTGAAGGATTCCTGAACTCACACATTCATGTAGACAGACACACTACTCTCTCCAGAGCTATGGTGGGAGATGCCTTCCCACTATAAACATGGAGTTCTTTCATCTCACGCCGAATGCTGCCATAAGCAAACCACTGTGCCTGACACTTCACTGGCAGGGAGGGACCTAGCCTATGGGAAATATCTGCAGGGATGGTTAGTAGCTATGGGGGGGGTCCCAACAATTAAGATGGATTGAATCTCTGGAGCACTGAAGTTGCTGCAGCTGGCTCCTGTGGGAGCACGGGCCCAGGCCCCAGGCTGCTGCAGAGGGAGGGGGTGAAACAAGAAGGAAGCCTGCTCTCTCATTGTCACACAATAAGGTCTCAACACTAGCCTGCATTTTATGGCCAGTGTGGCTATTTATTTTATTTATAAAACTTCAACTTTAACTGACTGAGGCCCACCGCGTTGTACACAGACACGGCCCTAAGCTGTTAGCCTGCACGCTCCCTTCTCAGGGCCCTCCAATTTGTTCAGTACATGCAGGTGTTATACAGCTAGTCTTAAATGAGCCTGTGGGGCTTTCGCCTCTTTGTATGTACAGCACCTAGGACAACGGGGCCCAAGCCTTTTGGCCCAGCCATAATATAAAGTCAGCAATTGCCTTGCTGTTACTGTAAAACCCAGGAAACTCATTCCAGTACATGGTGACTGGAGCTGGTTTTTATTTTTTTAGAAGAATGATGAAAACTCTTACTGTGAAGTAGTAATAGTGAAACAGTGCCTGGGGTGGGTTGTTTCTGACTATACATAGCTGCGGCTGCAGCACATTCAGTGTCTGATAACCCACAGCACAACAGAGGAAAGGGATTTCCCCCCCCCGTTTTTACAATTCTAAATTTTCAAAACACCAGCTATTGCCCCATGACAAGCTCACCAGGGAGAAGTGTAACTAATTAAAAAACAGACTGTGCCATTAGTTATCACTCGTGATGGCATCGGGCTGTTTTCTCATTCAGTGTAACAGTACAGCAAAGACTGTGTGATATTAGCTGCCCGGCTTGCTAGTGCCTGTCCTGGCCCCAGTACCGCCGAAGTAACAATGAACCTTAGTTCATTTACCTAAAGAATTGCATTGCTTTGATCAAAATGTCTTTCCGAGTACCTTCTCGTAGAGACAAGGACTAGTAGACGTTCCCCTCTTGAGGCCGATTGTTTTTGGATTTGGGAATTTCCTGCATTGTGAAACAGCCAATATCTTCCCCCAGAAGAATGTTTTACCATCCTGAACCTAAAGTAGCTCGTGTTTGACACTGCTATGAGGTAGCGGACAGATTTTTGTGTGACTTCAATTGTCCCTATGGTCTTAGAGGACCGTGTACATTCTTGGTGTAGATTCCTCAAGTGAAATGCAGGACCCACTGAAGTCCATAGTAAAATTACCATCAACTCATATAGGGATGGAATTTCACCCTTGAACTTGAATTAAAATGTCTTGGCTTTACCTTCTCATTTGTAAGTGTATTACTGAGGCAGGGTGTTCAATCATAAGTACATACAATTTGCGCTATTGTCTGAGACTGTGGGTTCTGAGCAAAGAGATTCTAAATGGCAGGATCGAACATTAGGGCCTGACCCCAAAGCCCACTGAAGTCAATAGGAGTATCTCTGGGCTTTGAATAAGACTGAGTGCCTTGTGTCAGTTTATAGCAAATCTAAAATACTTCTGAAAGCAAGACACCTTGATTCAGGCCACCTGCTGATGACAGGAAGTGACTGTGGAACTTCCACTGGCACTATTATCACTCGGTAAAATCGTTTGGTTTCTTAAATTGCAAAATGACAGTCACCTTCCTTCACTAGGGGCACAGCAAAATATTATTTTGTTTGCTAATAAAAAGGGGACATCTGATTTGTTATCAGTGTTACAGCTACAAGAAACCCTGTTCTGGCCCATGCTACCGGTTTCAAAAGAGAATACTTTGCCAGAAATCTGGTGCAGTTTGAGGGGACTGCATGATAGACACACTTCGCTCTTTCAACCAATTTATGGAGCAGCATTGGAGGTAGGCTGCCAACAAAAACAAGCACTGCATTTAAAGCCAACCAAGGGGGACATAAAAGGCTATAGAAAGTGGTGATTAGTCAGAAAAGAGAGGAGAGCCCTCCCCTAGCCTGGCTGGATATAAGTTGGCCTGCCCCCAGCAAAACTAAACATAACGAGACAAAGCCACTAAACTCATCACGACCAGAATGCAACTATTTCAGGCCCAGGCCATTGCCAGCAGTTTCACTAAACAGGTGTAGGAGGTTTTTAAAAGATCTTCTTTTGATGCCATCAGGATACACATTGCCTCGTCCCCTTCCAGGAGCAGAAAATTCTTAGGCTTCTTGGAAAATGTTATGACCCCATTGCAAGATTTATCAGAACATGACCAGAATTTTTTTTTAAACTGTTATTGCACCACTGCTTTAAAGAGCTAGCAGAAAGATTTTATTCCTGTTTTTATAGCCGAGTTGTTTTTATACCCCAGAGTTTTCTATCATACTAACTTAAGCACCTCGCTCTCAACCAAAAAGTCCCAAACAAGCTTCAAGTTGAAAAGTTTATTACTAGTCAACCCGAGATTTCTTAAGTGCTCCTGAAAACATCCTTCAGCTTTAAAGATTTGTCATAACACCTACAAAATTCACGGTTACTTTTTTAATGCAGACACAGTGCATTACATTAAGACCATCACTTCAAAACAAAACAAAAATCTGACAGTAGCTAGAGCAAAGGTGTTCAGGCAATATATCACATACAACAAGCATTTGAGTGACCTACTGTCATTTAACATTTTTCAGATTGTTCTTAGCCATCAGGGTATTAGGCGCTTTTCAGAACTAGCTCCCTGCCCCAAGGAGCTTACAGTCTCCGGCTCTGATTTTACACTTGACAGTATGCTCTCAATTGCAGGATTAGAGACTAATTTTAGACCTGACAGACAGAGCAACAAGCCATGGGGAGACGAGGAAAGAAGAGACACACCAATAAGATCAGCTGGTTACTCAATTAAAGCACATGCACATTTTGGTGGTGCACTTAAACATATTTATCAGAATAATTACAACTCATTTTTATGGACATCAGGCAAAAAGTGAGTCTTAAGAATCCATTCGAATAGCGTGCGTGAGAGAGAGGGGTAAGTGACTTGTAGGATAGAACTGGGAGGACCTCTCATGCACAGGGGGAAGTATGGAGGAATAACTTTGGCAAATGCCCCAGTTAGTATTTCACAGAAGGGAAACACGATATGATTATAGCATTTACAAGTCGGCATTTTGATTATAGAAAACTGAGCTGGATTGAGAGCTACTGAAGCTGCCAAAATATGAACTGACAGAGCTGATCATACTAGAGCAAATTCATAAAATACTAAATATCTACCTACGAAGATCAAAACAGGAAACCATCAGCAAGACAATTGAGATGAAATACTAAGGTAAAGAAGGTACCTGGAAGAGTATAGGATGACCGATTACTTGTGGATCCTCCCTATCACATCATCTAGAATAGTGCACCAACCAGCCCCAGAATGCTAAAAATCAGGCTCCTCTCATTCCCCACCAATACGTCACAGGTGTAACCTTAGGCCTCTATTTTGAGACCCTGGCTTCCTGCAAATATTTTTAGTGCATTAACACCAGCACTGGCAGGTGATTGGGGGTTTGAACATAAACATTCTCTCACCTATGTGTGCAGCTGTTATGTGTGTAGAGAGGTGTCTACAAAGTTGCATGTGGACAAGAGCAGAGGACTTGAAGCTCCATTGAAACTCAGATCTATAACTCCCCATCGCCATGGAATAAGATACTTGAGAGTGTGCTACTGTACTTTAAAGCTGTTTAAGGAAAAGGGAATTCTATAAGGAAAGAAGAGGGGAAACCCCAAATCTTGAGCTCAGAAAACTGCACTGATGCCCTGGAGTGTCTGAAAAATTCCCCTTGAAAAGACGTCACAGCCACAGCTAAGTGAACGTAAAGAAGCTGAGGTTTCTGCTCCGAGGTTTGTGGTTTTACAATCAACATTGCCAGGGAAATGGATTATTTAAATATCATGCTCATCAAGTGTCAGTATTAATCCTGAAGTTGAAGCTATCGTAACTGACAAAAATGAAAGAACAGTAGGGAAGTATGAACGCAACATGATTAGAATGAGTCAGCTTTCTTAGGACATACAGGGCATGATTATGGCCTATTATTAAAAGAAGAATCTTTCTCTACTAAGCCACAAAACCACCGCAAGGACAGTCATGGTGTGAAATGGCTGGTTGTCTCAGCTGACCTTGCAACAGAGGTCAGTTCATCTACACTGTAATGTTACTTCTGAACGCACCGGACAACATGAGCATGATCATAGCAATGGATTCCATTTATCTCATAGTGCTTAGAACTTGTAGCAGGAAGAGTTTGGATATTTTCCAGAATAGCAGCCTTCACATAGTGAGACATGCTGGGAATTGAGGTAGGTATGCCAGAATTTCTCAGCCCCATTTGGCATCTCCTAAATTTAGGTACTTACATTTGTATTTAAATCATAGAACAGTAGGACTGAAAGGGACCTCAAATTGTTCATCTAGTCCAGTCCCCTGCACTCAAGTAATTACTCTGTACCTCTGTATTGAGTACAGTGACTTTTGCACATTTGAAAGGCAGCATGGAAAGTTTGCACTGACACCATCAGTGCGATGGATAAAGAGTATCCAAGATCATCAATCCATCTCTCTTCAGCAGCATTAATTTCAGATACAGCAAGCATTAAGAATAAGAATTGTGTTAATAGTTTTAAGTGTTTACTAGACATGTGGTGAAAAAAGAAGCCATTTCTGTCTTCAAAACAAGAGAACCTTTTTCAAGGAATGGATTTTCTTATAGCAAAGTAGGAAGTGACAGACAAAACCCAACTCCCTTGTATTTCTTAGGGCTATGAGAAAACCATACTGCTCAATCGGTCCCACTCTGGACGGTCTGTTGTAATACAATCCAACAGTCGAATACCATGTGCTGAATCCCACCCTGACTGATCACTGTTCCTAGCTCTGGGGGTCTCAGGGTAGGTCTACACCGCAACAAAAAAACCCCACTGAACTGAGTCTCAGAGCTTGGGTCAATTGGCTCAGGCTGCAGGGCTAAAAATGTCTACACTGCAATTTGGGGTGGGCTGGTGATGTAGAGGCCCATACCTCTACACTGCAACTTTTAGCCCTGTAGTGAAATAGCAAAGAAATACACATAAAATACAAAACCCTTTATTGAGAGAGTCACCCAGAGCCAAGCAGTATTCTACGCTATCAAAGGTTACACATGTACACTGGGCATTCCTGGAACTGAAAGGTCAAGAAGCACCGGCAAACACAACTGTGCTCTGGTACCTGCACAGTTGTCTCCAATGCATTATACAAATATAAAGAGAGAAGGGGAGATCATCTGTATCTGGACCGCTCCTAATCTTTGGATTTCTTAGGACTTCTGCTTCGGTCTCTCTTTTTATCACGCTCTCTTTCCCAAAGCTCTCCTCGGTATTTGTCTTTAGATTTGCTGGAACTGTAGTGGCTGTCTCTGTCCCGAGACTGGCTGCGACTGCGACTTTGATGTCGGTCTCTCTTTTCACTCTTTCTTTTCTCTCTACAGCATTCTTCTTCTTCATATTGTCGGTCAGAGTCCTGTCAAGGAAGTTTGGTGACATGCAGGTATAGGTGAAGGGGTAAAAATATTAAACGGTATAAAACAGAACAAGAAAGTAGGTAAGACCCGCTCTCTGGCTTTCTAAAGCTTGTACTACTAGTAAGCAATTCAAATGCATAAGGTGAAGCATTTAATGTGAAATAAACATGTAGCTAAATAAACTACAGCAACACCAAGAAGTGCTACCTCTAAGGCAATGGTATTCAATTACATTTTCTTGGCGGGGGGGCGGGGGCAGGTCGTGCAGAAAAGGCAATGTCCAAATCTTGGGGGGGGGGGGCCAAATGGCTCTTCAGGTGTTTGCACTTTAGTGAAACCATGTCAATTCTTCACCCAGCTGGCAGGGATTGGCTACCTATGGCGTATGCGCCAAAGATGGCACATTGGTTGATTTTGTTAATAGCATGCAGACTGCTAGTCCAATCAGGGGCATGCTTTGGGATGCACTTCCGTTTGCCTTCTGCTTACAGTCATGCCAGGTATAGGTGTGGTCTGTTTATCTGAATTTCAAATCGATCGAACATCATGATTATCTGAATAAGCAATGTGTTCCCCCACGCTCATTCGGGTAATCAGGATTTTCAGTCCAATGGTGGCGAGAGGAAGGGGGAGTAGCTGCAGAAGACACGAGCCTCCTTATTACTGCATGTGCCGGGGGGGAGCTGGGAGAAACCCAAAGGAACAGGGGACGACTTCCCTAGAGCCTGTCCCATCCCCACCTCCCCCTGCCTACATCCAGCTCAGGACTCCTCTGTAAGAGGACTCCTGCTACCTGGCTTCCCATCTAGCCAAGGGCAGCCCTGCTACTCAGCTCTAGCTCCACCCAGGCTCCCACCAGCTCTGACCAAGGATGGTCCTGCTACTCAGCTCTGGCTGTGGCCTGGGCTCCCAGCAGATCTAGCCCCTGTATTCTGTTCCTGGTCTCAGCTTCAACTTCTTTGCATGCCTTCACACCCAGGCCAGCGCATGTTGGCTTGGAGGATGCATTGCAGCCATGGAGTGAAAGGGGCTGCCTGGCAGGGGAGCTGCCCATGAGGCAATGTCCAAATCTCCACACAGCTCCAGCCTGTGTCAGCATGGGGACACTACAGCCAGGACCAGCAGGGGAGCCTGTGGCCAGAGCTCCCAGAGAGCCCAGGTTGGAGCTGGAGCCAGGTAGTAGAGCTCCCTGCATGGAGCAGGACAGAACAGCTGACACCCAGCCCATCAAATGGAAGGCCTCTGTGGCCAGATTCGGTCTGTGGGCTAGTAAATGACCAACACTGCTCTAAGGCCTTCTATCTTCCATTAGCTGAAAGAAGAATAGCAGATAGTGGTTAGTTCTTGTGATTAAGGTCATGAACCAAAGCAAGTGGTAACTTGGTAATAATGGTCGGGGTTCAGCTCCGGAGCTTTTGTTTGGCCTGTTATCACAATTGGAGTTATTTGCAAAATTCAGATCTGGGTTTGGATTTTGATTATTCTGACAATGGAGGTGTCTGGATCCAGGCTTTTGGTTCAGGCCCATCTCTATTTTGTATCAGCACAACACTGATTATGCAAAGCTCTATAATGTTAAGTAGTTAAACTAGGGAAATTTCAGACACTACAAGTCATCAGAGAACAACTGCTATTTGAAAGCTCATAAGTAACATGATTCAAAATGCCATTTGGCATTAGAACTGAGCAGCCTGCGGCACTTACCTACAAGCTCAACACATCAAAGCTTTTGTCAGAAGCGTTCAAGAATTTGCATTTTGGGAAGATCATTAAGAAACTGATTTGGCACTGAAATATCTGCCAAATGAAGACAACAGGCCCTTTAACATATCATTTCTGGAATGATTAAGACGATGGAGGCCACATCATTTCAAACCCCAAGCTTTTCCGTAAGATGTTCTGGTTGCTTTCATTTAAAAAAAAATAGACTCTTTACTGTTTGCACAATCATTAAACTACCCAGAAGTGAGATTTCTTTTATTTCAAGATCTGAAAAGGACGATTTACCCTTTTTTCCTTCAGCTCCTTCCCCTCCCAACACACATGCATACACTTCCTAAGAGGTTTTGTGAAAGTCCATATTCTAACCCCATTTTGTGTACTCTTCAAGCCAGTGTTGTAGCTTGCGTGGGAACAAAGGATACTTCACCAATATGCAAATATCAGAAAAAAACCACACAATGTAGTCATTGCCAAAGAGAAAGAAACGTGCTTAACATTTGTTCATAGTTATAAACTATCCCTTACCATAAAGGCAGGTATAAATTTGCCTTTTAAATAAAGGACATATACCCAGTCCACATGTACTACAGGTATAAAGATCAACATTTATAATCAATAGTACATTGATCAAACAGGTGTTTATATGGACACCACAACAAACAGGTTGGCTTGTATTCTCAAACCTATTAACTTTAGTGTATCAAAACACAATAGTCACATGTTTACCAAAGCTCACCTGGCCTAAAGCACAGTTAATTTCACTGACCAACAGCACCAATGCCTGTGTTCATTTACAATTTAAATACTAATTTAATGTAACTCATGCAGCTGTGTGTGTAAACCAGGTCTTAGATTCAAGGTAAGTCCCCAAGCATGCCCTCAATGAACTCCCACTGGACCTCAGTGGCCAAGTTTCTAGACTTAAATCCACAACTTTAAATGGAAACCTTTTCTGACAAAAGAAATCCAAAAACTGCAGCACTTCCTTCAAAATAACTCCACAAGTGTAAGGGAACAGAGAGAAACCCTTCATCTTTTAAGTTGTGGTTGTAAACAATAAAACTGAGATTACATGAATCCAAGAGAAAAACCTATATAATTATTAAGTGATTATATAGGTCACAGCCATTGAGTCCATAACCTATGTGAAAGATACTTCCAGGCTGCCCTCACACAAACACAGCAACTGCTGCAGAGGGAGATCAGGCTACACAATCTAAAGCAGTCTGAAAAATGTGAGCGTGACAGCATGCTCTTTATTTAAATAGTATGCGCTGCTACAAAAGATTAATTTGTTTGGGGATCACAGAGCATCTTCACCTCTCTGCCTCAGTTTCTCTACCTTTAAAATGGGGGTAATACCTAGCCTCACAAGAGTGTTATAAGGATTAGTTAATGTTTCTTTCCACAGCTATCTGGCCATGTGCCCTGCACCATAGGCTGCTGGAGGTAAGGGTAGCATGGCATGAGCTATCCCAGCTTTATGCCACTTGAAGATCTCTCTCACACTAAAGTGTGGAACAGATGGAGTAAACTGGGACAGGGAGCCTGGGGAGGAGAAAGAGGAAAAACAGATCAGATGAGGAGCTTGGGTAGTAGGAGGGGAAGTTTTGGACAGGATGGAGATGGAGACTGGGACAAGAAGCTAAATGGTGGGGTGGGAGAGTCAGGACTGGAACAGAGACAAAGTGGAGCAAAAGGGGTCAGGAAAGGCAGAGGAAGAAGGGTATAGAACCACTTGAGAAGATTCTCCTACAGAACCTGGAATTGTTCCGAGTCTCTACTGTCGTCATATAGCTGTGAAATTCACTGCCAACGTCTCTCTCCTTTCCCCTTTAGTGACTAGTCAACATAATATTAACTTTGGGTGTAGTTTTGTACATGTAAATTTCCTAGAACATTCTGAAGACTGCAAAGTCAAGCACTCAAAAGTTAGGAAATGACAGAATTAAGGTTGCCACCTTAATTCAGCAATGATGCCCATATGTGTTATGACATGGTCTTTAGTGACAGGATCACATATATGATTCCCCCCCAACCCCCCCAGGATCCCTGCTTTATTTAATGAACAGAATGGATCCGCGCTGGGGATGAATCAGGGATCTATGATTCTATGAGTAGTGAAGGCTGTTCGTAGGACCCCTGCCTTATTTGTTGCAGAAGATGGGTGTGTAGTTACTGAGGCATGGGACTGCAGGAAGAGAAAAGAGTCTCATGGTTTAACCAACAGAATGCAACCCTGGGAAATAAAATGTTATAGTGTATGTGGTGGAGGCAATAGGTAGATGAGCCAAATGATCCAAGTAGGATCATGTGTCATGAGAGTTAAAAGGAGAAGCAAGATAGCATGGAATGTTTCCCCCTTTAACCTGTATAGTTGAAGAATCCACCATACATTTCAAAAGCTTTTTATTAAATCCACGCGCAGTTTACGTGCGTGGCAGGGATATGCCCTTTATACAGTTATGCAAGAATTGCTGACATGGTAATTGGTCATGATAATAAATCAGAATCAAAACTTTATAGAAGGAAGAGTACAAGAGCTGGATTCAAAAACCTACAGAAATGTAAAATCTACCTTGCTAGTAATCATTTTATAATCAAATTCATTTTGGAGATACAATAACTTCAATATTTGATATATCACTATGAACTCTTGTAGCTGTTTGCCATCTTTATCATGATGTTAATAAAATTATATTAACTGAAAACTTACCTCAGACTGTTAATTATCTTTCTGTAGAATAGTTATGTCAGCACTATGTATAAAAACAACATCTCTCCCTTATTTTATGAAGGATAGCTGTACAAGTATTTTTATTAATACAAATGAAGAACACTACGTTGACAGTGTGGTTGAGTTTTTTACCACACCAAAAATGTAAAAATAAAATAAAAACCTAAAACCCAACCCCAAGCAGAATTTTTAACCTGAAAGGGGAGAAGCACCAGAGACTCCATGAAGGCAAGTAAGGACTTAAATAGTGCGATCAATTTTAAATGAAAGGCTGTCAGATACTACAGTGATAGAAAGCAGTATAAAACCTGAAGACAGACAGACAGACAAAGTTAAGGAAAAATAATCAGACACCTGCCTCCTGCAACAATCGTAATCACATAACACGACCCTACATTATTCAGTGGTCATCTGTTCAGGTGAATAAAGCCATCTTAAATACAATCCACAAATGGCAAACTTCTTAGATCCCCTGATTAAAGTTTCTTTCATAAGCAGCTTGGAATTGGGTAGGCAGGGTAGGAGACAAAAGTTTCTTGTTGCACAGATTAAGGCCAGAAAGGACCTTTACATCATCTCATCTATGACCTGCTGTATAATACAAGCCATAGAATTTAAATAAACTTTTCTGCAGAGAGTCTGAGGTATGTGCTCAACATGGAGTTCATACCAATTACCTTAAAATTAAGAGTGATCACTCTATTGACTGAGCTAGCCATGGCACCTTAAAGAGGAAGTAACAATGACCCTGATCCAATTCAGATAAAAAGAAAAGGAGTACTAGTGGCACCTTAGAGACTAACCAATTTATTTGAGCATAAGCTTTCGTGAGCTACAGCTCACTTCATCAGATGCATTCAGTGGATCACTGTATTTTCCACTGAATGCATCCGATGATCCACTGAATGCATTCATCAGATGCATTCAGTGGAAAATACAGTGATCCACTGAATGCATCTGATGAAGTGAGCTGTAGCTCACGAAAGCTTATGCTCAAATAAATTGGTTAGTCTCTAAGGTGCCACTAGTACTCCTTTTCTTTTTGCGAATACAGACTAACACGGCTGCTACTCTGAAACCAATTCAAATAAATAAATAGCCTTCAGACCTGGAGTCACATTCTACTGTTGTGCTATGAGCTTTTGTTGATCTTAGCTATCCTTTTCCATACTTTTTCCCCGCTTAAGTGTAATCTTATCTTTGAATACAGAGGGCTAACATTTGCATTTTCTGACAAAACTACTATGCATCTCTACAGGATCTCTCTGTTCCTTTAAGTAATTAATTTACAACCTTAACTCCACTTTATCTAAGTTTTTAACCTTAGAATAATATATATGGTTGCATTCAGTCATAATTTTGTAGTATTTTCTATAATGTTTGTTTAGTTGACTGAGAACAGTAAATCTCATGAAAGATATTGTGAGAGCCAACAGTAGTATTTTTACAGTCAAGTATGTTAATTAACTTTTACTACCCTAGGGTTTTCTGCATTGCACATCACTGTCATGAGTGACAAGAGAGGGTTATGTCTATGATCCTGTTTAACTTCTCAAGGAGAAACAGCAAAGAGATTTTTCTAACAGCAAGTTGGAAATTAAGTTAAAATGTGCAGTCAACATACATCTGATTTAGAATCAAACGTTCTGGTTTTAAGTGGACAGTACTGAATGGGGAGTTGGTAAGGGGTAATCCAACTACAGTACTTGGGTTGTATTTACCTATTCTTAGAGCAAAGGGAATTGTAAATTGTTGAATTAATTTTAAGTGCAAAGGAAAATGTTAATCCCAGAAGATGCTAATTTAAATTGGCTGTATAATGAAAAGGCAGCATGGAGGCTGTTGTACTTTTCTTTTCCTGATAAAATTATGATTCATGAAATTTAAGAAACCGGCTATATCTGCCCTATCAGCTATAAGAGAATTTAACGTAGTAATAGAATATCAGAAATTAAGAGAAAGAAAAGGCCCATTAGGTCATTTAGACTCTCTCTCTATGCCACCATAAACCAGTCACTCTAAATGTCTGAAGTGGAGGGATATTTACACTCATACTATACAGAAATTAGCATAGTTAAGCAAGAATTTATCAGATACTTGCTTATTCCCTGTAATTGAAAGTCAGGTGTTTAAGGCTCTGATTAAAGGGTGCAGAATTTTGAAAAAAATTCATTCAAGTTATAACATTGCATCAGCTGCTTTAAGATTCTTCAGTTTGATGCTAGTTACCATTGTGGCATTTTAGAAGTTGCTTAACTAGAGGGAAGCTATGATTCTTATGTTTCCAGAAAAATAACAGCTTGCCTCAACACCACTTATCATTCCTATGGGGGATCAGACCAACAGGCTAGTTAGAAAAAAAATTATTATATAATTACATCTGTAAATGCTTATTCTGCTACATTCAATCCTAGTCTATGGATCCAACGATTTCTGCTATTCTATCACTGCTACTCAGCAAAGTAGTCTGACTGGTGGTTAAACATTTATCATTTTTTTCTGCTGTAAATTTGTCTTATTTTTGGGTGCAATGATAATAAAATGAAGAAGGCTAAAGAGAACATCTTATTTACTGAATTTTGAGACTAAATTCAGACGGAATGTGGTAGTTTCAAGGTGCCTAGGAAGAAACCAACTGGGCATTGTGGGCAAAGAAATAAATAGACAGGTACACACGTAGGTGACAGCCATGTGATATTGTATTTTCACCACCCTCTGTGCACTAACCCAGATCTATGGGAATTACTACAAACAGAATCTGAGGCGCTCTTAACTTCCACTTTTTTATTGTATTTGAATTGGCTACAAGCAAAGTGTTTCCTTCTCCTCCCAATCTCCCATCTATTGAATTTCCCTCCATCTTTCCCAAAAATTAACTGGCCTGAAGCCCTGGACAAGCAACATTTAGTCCTGGAGGACAGATCAAAGTTTAAGATCCGACATCCTGAAAACCAGCAGGGCTAGAAGTTTACTCCACACCCAGGAGATACCCAGCTTTCCAATAAGACATGCAGCATTTCTATTCTGGGAGACCCAGAAATATCAGACTTTTAAAATTACAACATTACTGACGAGGAAAAAGCTTTTTGGGGGGGGGGGCGGTGGGTAATTTTTTTTATTGGGTTCTAAGAACATATTGACTAATTTTCCTCTCCCTTTGATACCTGTATAAGATGAACCTATAGTCTAAAGAGAACCTGGCTTTATAAAAGGAAGATCTGAAAAGGGATACAATTTTAAAAAAACTTTTTAAAATCGTTCTTTTGTAAAAATGACAGATTACATGATGCCATGGGGGGGTGGGGGCGGCAAATATTGTATTGCTTCAAGTTTAGGATTACTTTTAGAACCTGAAAGCGGTTTTACCTCTCATGAGTCGGGTAACCATCTCAAACTCATGCTGACCAAACCTTTATATTTCACCAGCCATTGTACATAGTCCCTATATTTTCTTCTCTTATTTACCATTGGTGATTCATGTGTACATTACATATTACACAAACTGTACAGTAAGTGATGGCACGATACAAAGATTGGTACTAGCATGAGTTTGTTACATCTTAAAGAATAGCTATTTTAACATGATTATCAATTACTTGTACTGTATTTCTATAGCACCTAGGAGCCCTAGTCATGGGCCAGTGTGCTCTTGTGCTAGGTTCTGTACAAAAAGGTTGTCCCAACTCCAGAAACCTCACAAGCTAAGTCTAAAATCAAGAGGCAACAGATGTATACAGAGTACAAGGAAACAAGAATGTACTGGTCTGCATGACAGGCAATACTCTCAGCACACCAACAGCCTAACTGTTGTCAAGTTTTTTGTAGGCCTCAGGGCAAAGGAGAATTTTAAGGAGAGACCTGAAGACTGATAACAAGGTAGCTTTGCAGATATTCATGCAGAGCGGCTCACAAACGAGAGAGGCAGCATAGGGACAAGCATGAGGGTGTTTATTTGAAAATTTAACAAGTGTGCAATGGAGGTGGCATCGTGGGCCAATCAGAGGTGGGAGTTGACATCTCCACTGTGAAGGAGAGATGACAGGTAGGGTGGGGACAGGCTGTGATGAATCTTGAAAGTGAAGACAAGCAGCTTATGTTTGATGCCATAGATAAGGAGTCAGAGGAGGGATGCAAAGAGAGGGCTATGTGAGTGTGACAGAATATGCAAATAATCTTTTCAGCAGCATTCTGAATGGACATGAGAAAGGCAAGATTGCATTTGTTAAAGCCAGAGAAAAGGCTATTGCCCAATCAACACGTGAGATGATTGGAGCCTGGATGAGAGTTTCAGCTGTGTGGATGGAAAAGGAAAGGCCATATTTTAATAATCTTATCCATGTGTAAAATCTGTATCTTAACATTTTAAAGATTTTAATCTATTTTATTTGTCTTTTCCCTTTAATTCTTTCTCAGCATGTAAAAACATGTATTGGCACAGAGAAAGATAAATCTTTTAGGAACCTCACAGTTACTAAAATGATAATGGATTTTAAGATCCAGAGTCTTGTGACATAGCAGAGCTACAAACATATGTCACACAGCATTGGAAAGGGAGGGGGGAAGGTTCCTAATATGCAGATAGAATAAATCCCTCATTGGCTAACTCCTTTTAGTTATCTCATGTTGGATTTTAGGCCTGTCATTGGTCCAGCATTAAATATTGCTCATCCTATTTCTTTGACCAGTGAAATGTTGGGGTGGAGGAATTCCACACTGGGTTGCAGCAGGAGGTTTAGAAAGGGAAGAGGAAATAGGAGAAGGGAATCTGTGGCAGTTTATTTATTTTGAAATGGCACTTATCTGCAAGCTCCTTAGAGGTTTGGAGTATTAGAAGCAGTCTAGCTTTAGGGGCATTACTTGGCAAAGGACAGGTGAAGCACCTGAAGGATCATGCAAATTGCTATTTATCACACATGATTCCACCACCAGAGAAACACCACAAATTTGCAAACTCATCTCACCATAGCAGAGATATCACAGGCATTTATATCAACAGAACAGCAAACAAATGAGATTGCCTTTTCCAATTGGCAACTTAAGATCAAACTTAGCTGTCAATATTTTTATTAAACTATTACAGCTATATAACAGAACAAAGTCCAACAGAAAGAGTAGCTGACTCACTAATCTAACACTTGCTAGCAACCATAAAAATCAACACATGGCTCACTATGCTCATAAACCGTGAGAAATTATAAACACATGGGAAAGTCAGTAAGGTCTTAAATAAATGTCAACAGAAGTCCACTGGACAAGAACTACACTCCTCCCACAGATTCACTGACTGATAAGAAATCAAGGAAATCGACACCGAGAGCAGAGGAAACTGGAAAGGAAGGAAGTCATAAATGAAAATAAAGTTCCCAAACAATAAGTACAGGTATTATCGAGAGCACCCTGCCAGCTCCTATTCAGATCCCTTCTCTCTGCCAGTGAGCCCACCTGCTCAAGACCCACATCCTGCTACTTACTGAAAGAAAACCACAATACCCTTACAGCCCTACCCTCTGGAATCAAGACACACAGTGGAAGAGTCAAAAATAATGTTTAAACCTGAAGTAGACTGAAGAGTCAGAAAACAAGAGTATGAAGAAGGATGAGTCAAAACACACTGAAGGAAAAAGAAAAAAAAAAAAAAAAAGACCACCACCAGAGAGCAGAAAAACATCTTAGCATCATGGAAACTACTCAGAGCACAAAAATACTCTTCAGATCATTATAGCTGATAGCGCCACCCAGAGTCAAGGTTGCTTACTATTATACGACTTTGTTTTCAGTTGATTAAAACTTCAACCATTCAGTTTCAAAATTTCCATACCGGGTGTCTACTTCAGGCTAAACTTTTAAATTAGGAAATTACATTTCAAACAAACAAAACAAAAACAAAAAACCCCCACTTTGTTAAAGGAACATTAAGCACTCAAGAGTTGGAAATGCCAGAATTAAGGCTGCTCTTGCCAGACACCAATATAGTAGTGATGAACACCACAGAAGCACCCAAGAGAAATTAATAATTTTGTATTCAGTGTAGGTTTGGATGGTATGCAGTAAAAAAGGTCGGGGACCATACAATGGCTGTAGAGTATAAAAAAATATTGAATAATCACCTGTTTATTGAATGAGTTAGGGATCCTCTGGGAAGAATAGCGTGTGATCACGTAATTAAAAAAAGGAGTACTTGTGGCACCTTAGAGACTAACATTTATGTGAGCATAAGCTTTCGTGAGCTACAGCTCACTTCATCGGATGCATTTGTTAGTCTCTGAGGTGCCACAAGTATGTCTTTTCTTTTTGCGAATACAGACTAACGCAACTGCTACTCTGAAACATGTAATTAAAGACTTTCACAGTGCACATGCACAAGGAAGCTGCATTAAGTTTGCACAGGAAACCTTTCTGGCATGTCCTAACTTTTGAGTGCTTGGCTTTCCAAGTTTCATGTTCTTTTAAGGTAGATTTTTTTTATATATAATTCCATAATGAAGTGAGGCCTTAATGTAGGACAATTCTATTTGAAATTATCTGCTCTTACAGAAAAATAGAACACATGCAGATAAACTTAGATTTTTAGGGGTCAATTCTGCATTTTGTAAAAAAAAAAAAGGAACAAATGGGAAAAAGGGGTAGAAAAGCAGAGCTATTTGAACTCTATAGAACATGTCTGAATGCTATGGAGACAACACAACTTACCTAGTGTATTATTCTGTTTGGCATGACATGTTTGTATGTGAAAGAGGAGGAGTTTCCACACTCTCTTAGCCTATATCTATGCCCATAATGGGAACCTGTTTAGATGTTGTCTCCCCCATGCATCACAGTCTCTCCATTGCAGGATGGATTTCCTAGACATTTCTTTACCTTGTTTCAGAAGAGGAACTACATTTTTTTTTAAATTGGTCACACTGTGCTGATTTATCTTCTCAAACTACAGTCTCCAAACAGCTTAGCCAATATGCCACCGATATGAGCGGGAAATAGGATACATTTACTAACACTTCTCATAGTCTATTTGTGGCCGATGTAATCGCACCTTACATATAGGTCAGCTGTTCTAAATACCACATCAATATGTAGTGCAGCATTGTACGGTTAGGATAGGTTGCCTGTCAGTGAAGTGAATGTCTCTTTTTAGCCACGGTATACCTCAGCAGACAGAACAGAACACAAAATGCCTTTGACCTAAAGAAAAGCAGCAGGGAAAATTACAAACATCAGCGGAACTGTATTGCTACCGCCAATAGTGGAAACAGTAGTGTAGACAAGTGCAGGTGTTTTTACTACCACGTGATTAGATGACATGATAGTAAAAATGCCTGTGCCCTGTCTGCACTAAGGGTTCAATGGTTAATACCAACAAGGCGCATGAAATCTGCCATGTGCCAGGCAACGGAGCTTTTTAAAAGGAATTGTCAATCAGCTGTGTTCTTTCATACATGGTGTTAAAGAATGCTAAAACGACCAACTTAATAAATTCTACTTGGATTACATTAAATGAAGATCAATAGTATCTTAAGAATAAAAACAGATGGGTGCAGGGAGCGGGGCCACTACTGACAATCATTGTCAGCAACTGATCGTTTTCACAGTGTCAACAAAGCCATCATTCTCCAGTATTACTAATCTACACAATACAAACACAGATTTCACATTTATACTTCTGAGTCAGCTGAAAGACAAGTAAAACCATTAAGAGGCTGTTTTCTGACTGCACGTTAGAGGAAGCTCCTGTGCACAATTCCAGGAAGTACATGAAAAATACATTGCACTCATGAAATATGATTAAGCTTCACTCATCTGTGATGGGAAATATGTGAAAAACAGACCCGTGTTGAAACGCCTACTTTTGTGAAGTCTGTGCTACCTTTTCAGGACATTTCAGCAGAAGGTCAATTATGTACACCTAGCTTTAGAAGTTCAAGAATATCTTGGGCAGCCACTTTCTACACTGCAACAAGTCCTTCATTCATTGCACGTTCGCATGCAAGGTCCCCAGTCGAACCCATTTCCTTTTAGCAGTTATGAGGAGACATGGCCGTAAGGTGACAGAATTAAATAGTCAGTGAAAAGGTGGCAGTTCAGTACCTTGGATTTTTTGGTCTTCTTGTCATCCTCTTCATCGTCTGAATGGCGGTGCTTTTTCTTCTTGTGTTTTTTACCTGAGTGTAGGTGACTTGCTCTAGCCTCCTCTATCTCCTCATCCAGCACAAGGTCATACTTTGCGCTACATCAGTTGATTAAGGGCAGACTTGATACCAATCATTGGTCAATTCAGAATATAAAAGCTCAAACCAAGCAAAACCACGCTTTATCATGGGCATAACATTGAGACAGTCAGTATTTTGTGCAAAACAAAAATCATGTATAATGAAAAATTAAAAGAGTAAGGCTGATTGAAATCTGCTCTGGGAAACAAAACATCCTGCCTCTCCACTGCTTTGCAGTAGGGTAGTTATTTACAACCGGGAGAAGTGGGTGTAAAATAAACACATTCTGATTTGACCGTGTGTTATTCACACAAAATAGCAAATTGAAAAATAAATCTGTAATTCGAGAACTGATGCCACATAGTTATGTTAAGCAGCAGTTAAACGTCTGCCCAACAAAAGCTTAGAGATTTAGAAGCTGTTTTCACAACATCTAGTTGCAAGTCCACTACATTATAGGCCAATATACCACACAGATTATTCAACTGTTAAGGATACTCTTGATTTAGCTTTACTTTCTCCTTCAAAGTTAATTTGGAAGGTTTATCACATTCCTTTTCATACTCTTTGAAGTCATCCTTGGTATACTTCCCACCTGTTCATACAAAAACAAACTGGGCTTTCATCTCCATCTTAAAAATCAAAGACATAGGAGTATAGCACATTTCAGGATACAATTGTCATCATTACTGTAATCATATTTACAGATGTGCACAGTAACAAACTCCAGGAATGGTCTTATAGTGTGCATGACCCAGAGCAAAAGAGGGAGGATCAGGCCATGATTTCCCTTCTGTCTCTAGTCCTTCTGCTGAGAAGACCTAGCTAGGTAATTGTTTCCTCCCACCTCATGCCTATTGGATGCAGAGCTTGGATAGGATCACAAGGCACCAAGTGGCAATTGTTCTGTTTGTGCTTGAAGCTGGTCCTGCAGCTCTCTGCTTACAGCTCTGTTGGCATTTCTGTTACTCCCCCCTATTTTCAAAATGAAAACAATGAAACTTTGCTCTGTGCTAAAACTTAGAGGAAGGGAGGGAATCACACTACAAAATTATACACTTTTTAGTATAAATTTTGAAAAACATTTTTCACCGGTTAACATTTTGAAGAGGCCTATTGGATTTTATTTTCCATATTTCTGTTTTGAAGTTTTGAAAACTAGTTAACAGTACTGTCAGTTATGTGCTGCCACCTTATGGTGAAGGCTAATACTGCAACAGAAGTATTAAATACCTTGATATTCAATTTGTCTTGTAAATGTAGTCCTTCATGAAGTGAATGGCAAACAAAAAGGCAGAATATGCTGATTACTGCAATTTTATGTTAATAAATAATATCCAAAATTATCCCTTTAAAGCTTGAGATTAATATAAAACAATACCAATAGTTGACTTTTACTGGCAAAAAATACACTTGGCAACATGACAGCCACCAATAAACCCCTTGTCCTCTAATATGTAGTAAACAGGTAGAGACCTAGACTTAGTAGCCTTTGCTCATGCAGCCAGGAATACCAAGCTGTGGCCATTATACTGCCGAAAGGAGTTGATTAACCTTGTAACAGAGATGCTTGTCCTATACAACAACTCTAGTTTAGGAGAGCAATATTTAATAATTTAAGGTTTGAAGTTGGTACAGAATCAAAAGGATGACAAAACTACCTTTTCCTCTCCATTTAATCTTTGCAACAGATTGGCTAAAATCCACATGTATTCTCCGGTCATCTATCAGCACGTTATCCATTTTGAAGTAGGCTTTCTCACAATCTTCCTCCTTTTGCAGTGTTTCCAGAAGATTTAAGTCAAGATTAATTAACAAATCATACACAAATATTCTTATGAAGTCAGCATTTAAATCTAAAGTGAATTGCTCTTGGCATAGAGATTCCTAATGAATATGCCACAACTGAGTAAATACGTATTTCATTTTCTAAAATGGATTAAATCACAACACTCATCACACTTCTAAAATTTTTAAAAATAAATATAATAATTTTACTATTTGCCTTAATGTAAGCATTTCATCTTTGAGATTAGATAAATCTATGCCATGTGTATTATGTTTGGAATAATACATTTAGACGCAATTACAACAGACAATGGCTTTATTAAAAATCCTAAACTCTCTGGCAGGCTAAAGATAAGTGTTCTGGCATACTCTTGAATTTCACTGATAACTTTCTCACAGAATGACAGTAGAGTGATAACAGCCAACCAATAAAACACAAGCTATAAATTTTATATCATGAGAACAACTCTTACAGTCTGATCATATTCCAATTGACTTCAAAAGGGACTGAAGTACATATTTAAACAGTTTGCTAAATAGGGATGAACTTATATATATGCTTAAATGTTTTCCTGAACCGAGGACTACATCCTTTGTAGGCTGCAGTCAATAGATGAGAATATTAACCAACACACTTGAGCAGATCACCTGTTCATTCCATCCAGCACAGAGCTGCGTTTGTGAGGAGAGAGATAACCCAAGCATATTATTACACTGCTTTTATAAGCAACCTACCTTTTCAAATTCAATGAAAGCATAACAAAGAGATTCACCCGTCTTCCAGTCTCTAATCACTTCACAGCTGAAAAAATAGCATGAGATTAAAGTGTCAATGCCTTCTGGTTTGAAAATAGCTGACGACTATCACTGTTTGAAAGGGACTTTAACAGGTTAGAAATTTTAACCTGTGTTATAATGCCTTTGAGGCTTGATCCTCAACCGTAACTCACATAAGTAACCTCTACTCACACTGGTAGCCTCAGTGACTTCAAACAGCTGAAGTGGATTTAAATAGGACTACTCATGTGAGCAATCGTTGAGATTTGTACGGGTTTTAAAATTAGTCCTAAAATTAGTAAAACGAAAGCTTCTTGAATCAGATTCTATTTTCCATCATTAATGCTCTGATTTTTTTTTACATTTTACTAAGCTAGGACAAAAATTTGTTAGTTTAACTTTTGGGATTGCAATTAATGCTGAGGAATGTTTAAGAAAGAGCCATGTAACAGGCTGGCAGTATTTCTCCGAAACACCCCAACTTGTCAACAATTGTCCCACTACTATACCCAGATACAAGGGTGGTCAAAGTGGGTCTCCAAAGAGAGTGAGCGCACGCAGAGCAGTAGAACCTAGGGAGACTGCTTAAACTGAACTTGGTTCTCTTTTTGGTGTTTTTTTTATAACTATTCTGTAAAAGTTACCTTTTAATGGGCCCAAATCGTGAAAATATTATCTCCAGGTCTTCATCTGTGGTCACAGGATTCAGTTTACAGACAAACAGCACATTTTCTGGTGGTTTGATATCTGCATCTGGTAAATCTCCCACCTGCAGCACACAGAAAAGGAAAGGCTTTTCAATTTGTTCTAGACAGAGCTTCCTGAATTTCATGGCGCTATGTTCTGTTGGGAAAGGAGGGGAGGGGACGGGACGACAAATATTCTTTTCCTCGTGACTCGATCAGTGGAAACCTGGGGAAATACCTATAGTCACTCAGAGGACTCAGAGGAGAACATTATTTTCCCCAAAAAGTATGGTTAGTGGTTAAAACAGGTGACTAGAAATGTGCAGTGTTCTACTGCCAGTGACTGCATGATTAATATTCTCTGCTTTAGTTTCCCCATCAGTAAAATCAGGATAATACTTCTCTCTCTTGCAGGAATGCTGAGGCTTAAATTTGTTCGTAAAAAGCTTTTTTTACGTTCTTTAGATGAAAGATGCTATGCCAGAGTACCATTAGAGTTTAGTTGGTATTAGTCAAATTTGGGTGGATGAATAATACAAAGTTGACAGACAAAACAATGCGTAATGATTTGTCACATACATTCATACAATGAAAGGACTCACTGCTGCCATTTTAAAAATAAGAATGGAACTGGGTCTTTTCCTCATTAATATTCCTAAAGAAGGTGAACTGAACCTCCTCTAAAGTCTGGCACCAGCCATATTAAATTCTAGTTCACTGCAATTCCACGAGGACTCCAGAAGCTACAACCATATAGTACCATTAAGTCAAACATCCCAAGGGCAGAAAGCAGGGAGAAAAAATTAACTATTAGTGGGTTCTTGCTTATTATCTAACAGCAGGCAGCTATTCTGTTGTAATTCTGTGAATGGGAACCAACACTATATTCCTGTGTATTCCCAATGCCAATATGTGAATTTGGGGAGAAATTATTTCATGGTAACTCAGCCATCCAATACATACAAACTTCCAGTACCAAGAAAGAAACACACAGCAGGGATAACAGTTCCATGCAGGACTGACCAGCTTTTATAATTTTACAAGCATCTCTAGCAAGTTCTTACAAACCCCCTATAAGACCAATTCTAGTCCTGGGTTTGGAACAGAGATGGTACAGGTGTTCCTGGGAAATCTCCTCCTACAAATGGATGAAGATCAAGTGTCCATGTTCACTCTTTTAGCTCTACCAGAAGCCTGATACCATGCACCCTAGTCCATGAGACCAACATTTCTGATATGCAACTCAAGGCAAGCACTTGTCTTAAGCATTCACTCATCCAAACATAATGTAGAGCATATATACACAAAGAAATTACATTTGACAAGACCAAAAAACCCCAAAACACAAAACTGATGTTTACCATTTCCAAAAGAATGGCCTGAGTTTTTGCTTCTTTCTCTGCCTGAATTTCTTCCACTTCATCAACAGACTTTCCTTTGAAGTCATCAATTTCTTCATCTGCTCTTATTCTGCCACTCTGAGAAATTGGAAAAAAAAATAGCATTTTAATACTGACCCATGGGTAAGCCTTTATTTTTCTTAATACTAAAACTCTACCTCAGTCTGGGATTGTGTGTGTTGTGAAACTAAGACTATATCCCTGAACCATTAGGCTAAGATCATTCATTCTGGTCAGACAGACAACTAAGCAGCCTACACATGGTAATGAGCTTCTATCACAGTCAACCTGGGCTAGATTCAATTAGACAATATGGAGTCTTTCACCTCTATTATACCAAATGTATCCCCAACATACCTGCCAGCTTGTTTCTATTTAGGGGAGTACCCCCCCCCTTTTTTTTTAAATATTTCTTTATTGAAATGAGTATACAAGTAGTATTGAAGATTTCAGCCTCATCTAGCAGGACTTCAATTTAACAGAATACAATTACAGGAACTGTATATTTTATACTATTGTATTTAGTCAAGTATTCCAAACAAAAACATTCCTACAACAAAATATTGGCCATTTTAAATTCTCTTCCAACAAGTTCTCTTATTTCAAAACATTTCACTAGAGCTAACTGGTGTATCCCTGTTTTTCCTCTGCAAGTGTCTGATAATAAAACTTTCAAGTGTTTGTCTAACATACACTGCGCTATCAAGCTCCATATGCAGTGTTTAGACTTGTGGATATATTAGACAAATTTTGGTATACCCTCTATTCTAATTAAGTTCCTATACCAAACTCATCACTAAGGTATCTGTTAAAACTTTTTTTAAAACATGTAACTTCTCTAGTCAATTTATTGTTTGAAACATTGCTCCCAGACAAAAGATATTTCCTTTCAGCAGCTCCAATAACTGCAAGGTAAGAAAACATAATAAACTGAATTGTTCTGCAAATCCCTTCTGCCTAGAATACAAACAAAACAAATCAGCGTGTCTGCTTGTATGTGAAATAATACTTTCCAGTTTAACAATAATTTCCTTTTGTGTGGAAATGCTGATAATGTTTCTTATTGAAAAAAAGGGAATAAAAGGATAAACTTCATTTTATACTGTAAAAAGAAAATAAGTTAGCAGTGATTTTTTTGATTCTTCCAGAAGAATGTATCAAGGAAACAATGCCAGAGCTGGGCATTTCAGACGACAGGTTCATTACTATTAAAATAACATTACAGCTTTTCTCTTTGTAGTGTGAATTATAAAGTAAGTCTTTGCATCCCATCCCACTATACATAGTCACAACCGGAAACACCCTGATCTTTTTTTTGTTCTCTTCTTCAAAATTGTAATAGTTATTTGCTTTGTAACCATAGAGGTCACTTCAAGTACAACTGTGCTGTGAAGGTCCATCTAGACTAGTATGCTGTGTTCCGACAGCGGCCAATGCCAGGTCCCAGTGGATAAGGAATGAACAGAACAGGCAATCATCAAGTGATCCAACAGAGGCAGGGACACCATCTCTGCCCATCAGCCACTGATGGACCTATCCTCCATGAACTTATCTAGTTCTTTTTTGAACCCTGTTATAGTCTTGGCCTTCACAACATCCTCCTCTAGCAAGGAGTTCCAAAAGTTAACTGTGTGTTGTATGAAGAAATACTTCCTTTTGTTTGCTTTAAATCTGCTGCCTATTAATTTCATTTGGTTACCCCTAGTTTTGTGTTATGAGGAGTAAATAACACTTCCTTATTTACTTTCTCCATACCAGTCATGATTTTATAGACCTCTAACATATCTCCTCTTAGTCATCTCTTTTCCAAGCTGAAAAGTCCCAGTCTTATTAATCTCTCCTCATATGGAAGCCATTCCATACCCCTGATAATTTTTGTTGCCCTTTTCTGAACCTTTTCCAATTCCTATATATAGATCTTCAGAAATCTTCCTCCACTCAAGAAATGTGTAATTGCATATTGGCAGCTCTTATTTTGCTAAACACTTCCTTGCATGTTTAACTTTAAGCACGAGTAGTCTATTTGACTTAAATGGACCATTCACGTGCTTTGCTGAATGTGGGCCATAGGGGAAACTAGTTAGCACATTTATTCATTTTCAACACCTTCCCAAGAAGCTGTTGGCAGTACTTACATCTAGTTGTTCCTTGCTGGGCTCTGGGGAGCAGTCAGGTATTATTAAACCGGAGGGGTCATCAAATGGATCATCTAATATCACTGTATGATTTATCCTAATGGGAAATTTAAAAAAAGTCAAGTCAAGTCCAGTACAAGAGTCAGCATTTTAATTGGTTTAAAACTAGCTTACTTTGATTCCATGTTCATCAATTAATGTTAGGGATACTAGCAGAGATTATATCCTACTACAGGGCTAGACAAATACTTTGTATAACTACATACTAAATTCTACGTACTCATATATAACGATTAATAAAGCCAGTTCAGATGTGCACACAGGCTGCTAGGATACAAGGAATAAACCAAGTATTTTTATTAATAAACAATTTTTTTTTAATGTACTTGTTTATTCCTTGACCAACATTTAATCTAGTTTACGAGTAAAGTCTTCATTTCAACCTCTTGCCCTCTTAACTCCCCACTTAGTGCATCCTACAGTTAATTTTGGCTACATGGAATCAAAACAAAAATACAGCTGAACTGTCCGAAAGTGGTACACAGATTAATATAGAAGAAACAGATCACCACAGACACCTTCACAGATCCAGTAACCAATCCAAACACACCAAGAAATCTGTTATCTACAAACAGACACTCAGATACCACAGAATATGCTCCAAGGAGAAAGTCTGGGATATTCATCTTAACACACTTAAGACCACCTTCAACAAGTAAGGGTAGTCCACTACAGAAGTAGATCACATCATGGAACAAGTCACCCCAATTCCTCGAGAGAACCTGCTTCAATATGGAAATAATGCCTCCTCTGTCTGCACACCTCTAATTGTCACCAACAACCCACACTGGAATCCATATGGGAGGCAGGGGTATCAAACAATTACAACCTATACACTATGGGAACCATATCCTGAAGTAAATCTTTCCTGAACTGCCCCCCTCTTCTGGCCTTCAAACAACCCCATCCCAACCTCACCATCAGAAGCAAGCTCCCCACAGACCAAAATACATCAACTAAAAGCAACAGAGCCTGCTAGATGAGCACATACAAAAATCTGTAGGTATATCTGAACTGCAATAATGATCAACATCCCCCAACAACGCACCTTTCAAGATCCGTTGGTCCTTACACATGCCTGTCAACATGCGCTGTACCTCATCCAGCGCACTAAATGCCCCATCACTACATTCCCAAAAAGTTATAAAAAGACAAAACACACCCTATCGCTTCTGTGTGTGTGAACATTTTTCACAATGAGATCACTCTATATCTGACCACTCAGTTCTCATCCTCAAAGGAAACCTGCATAACACTTTCAGTAGACAAGACTGGGAGCTTAAATTTATAGACACTAAAAATCATGGACTGAATACAGAAACTAGATTTATGGTTTATTACAATAATCTATAACCCACTAGCCTCCTCCCCCAGCTTTTTCTTCCTCTCCTTTTTCCCTCTATGATTAGAGAGGTGTTAACAGGCCACTTCACCTTGAATGATCCCTTGAAATATGTGCTACCTACTTATGCTGCACAATCTGTTCCACCTTGTACTTAGTTTTGACACTGAGTACATGTCCCAGACCTGAAGATCTGTGTGTAAGCTTGTCTCTCACCAATAGAAGTTGTTCCAGTAAAAGAAATTACCTCACCCACCTAGTCTCTCTCATATCCTGGGACTAACACACCTACAACACCGCATACACAGATGAACAACATTATAAACATTATTTTGGATGGTCTGGACAACATCCATCCCATCTATGGACCCAATCCTGCAAATTCCCAATGTTGCTATGTGCAGATGCAGGGTCCATCTGAGCTTACAGGTCTGGGGCCTACAGCTTCTCTTTCAGTTGATAAGACAGCATGATCTAGTCAATGCATCTTCCTCTAAAGTCATTTAGTAAGTCCCCCATAACATATAATTACACAATATTTTACCAGTAATAATGGAACGAAGAAACATACTAGATACTTTAACAAGTGTCCTGACATTGCCATATTAACTCTATTTACAGAAAGATCAATGAGCCAGTTCTTACAAAAATCACAACACACCCTCTGTAAGAGGGCAGATTCCATTCCCACCCTCTGATACCCACAAACCTCTCTGACTCTCCAGTAAGTAGCACCTCCATATTATTTATTTATATTCCTGCCACCAACCCCAATACAGTCCTGTGCAGCTAAGTATTAACAGTGGTTTCTTGCCCCTTCCTGCAGGGCCAGAGAGGCACAGAGATCTCCCTTCTTAGAATTCCAGAATAGACAGGGTTCAATTAACCTAATCTTCTGTCCCTTCCTTCCTGTGTCACCCTCAGCTGGTGTCTAACTGGTTCATCAGTCTCGAGACTGATCAGCTAATTAGCCACATACTCCCCAGTTGGCCTTCTCCATAGAAACTAATTTGCGCCTAAGTGATCTGAGGGCTGGCTAATAAGTTAGCCTCCAGCACTTTGTCACCACTAAGCTACGAAGTTAAACCTAGTCATACCTGATGTCTTGATAAGGAACAAATTCCTTGTCAACGAAGGTCTCGTTAATTTTCTTTAATACATCCATGCCTTCTGTTACTTCTCCAAACACTGTGTGCACACCATCAAGGTAATCTAGATTTTCCCCTGTAGTAATAAGAAACTACAAGGACAAGATGAAAAAACCTGTTTACAAGTAAACTGTAAAATTTTTAGAATCTCCATATAATTTTGGGCCTGACACCGTGCCCACTGAAGTAAGTGGGAGTTTTACCATTGACTTCAATGGGAGAGGACAGGAACAGACCTTCAAGCAGCGTAAACTGATGTAGCTCCATTGGCTTTAATGGAACTATGACAGTTTACACCAGCTGAGCATCTAGCCCTCCACCGTTAATTTAGAACAGACCATATGGTTAACCAACACAATAATGAATGACAATTGCAACCCAGGGTTTACAATCAAATTGGAAAAGTCTTGCTCATTGCTATATTTAGCTGGACACAGCTCTAGCTAGGAGGAACTGACAGATTTGTCCAGGAGCACAGGAGCAGATTTTAAAAAATAAATTTTTTTTGAAGTATATGTAGGGAATACTACACATTAGGCCAGGTTAACCGCCACACTGTCCCTTTCAGTCCTCTTCTACCTAAACAACGTTATTGTTAATGATTATTTTATCAGCCTAGCACCTTTGAGCAGCTCTACAATAATGAGCCAATAAGTGCACCTGATGATGAAGAAAACATGTTATTAAGGTAGGATTTCAGCTTCCAAGTTAGAGAGTTTATTATAACCAGGAAGCTCTAGAATCATTTGAAAAAAATATGAATACCTCATCAATATCCTTTTAACAATAAGGAACAGCAATTGTGTGTTATTTTCATTGTTATGCACATTTTTTAAACTGTGGAGTTTCCCTCTTTGCTATTCCAGAGTTATAGCAAAGCCTCTCAACACTGTGTGCTGACCTGAGATCCATGTTGATCATTGCCATTGTTCACCATTGACACGGTTCCCTTTTTCTTGTGCTTAATTCTTGGCACTTTTTCTGCCTCAAAAAATCTAGCTTGATCACCATAGAGTTTACTGAAAATATATACAATAAATATGTTATGAGCCAGCAAGATTAAAAAATGCTGACAGTGAAACAAGCGTTATACAACAGTGAACAAGACAAAATAATTTACAAAAATATGTTATAATAAGAATGCTCAAAGAAAATGATCACTTTACACTATACATTTATACTGTGACTATAGGATTACCCAGCCACCCCCCATAATGCAGATAATGTTAACAGCTCTTTCCCTGCAGACATTCTACAGAATTAGGGGGTTTTAAGCATATTAGAAAATATTTTCTGACATCTCTGGTAGATACTAGCATGTAATTTGCTACAAGCTACTGTCAAAATGTACTTTCAGTACAGTGTGCAAGGAATTAAAAGCATAATTCACTTTATCAAATATAAATGGCACTTGTGCATCAAATTCTCCTTATAAAACAAAGTAAAAGCAATTAAATAGCTTGTTCATAGACTAAAATTCATCATCTGAACAGAAAAAGCTGCAAACTTCATTTTACACATTCGCTTTCAAGGCATACAGGACTCGATGCAGTGATTTTAAGTGTCAATGTCTGATCTTGATCTCACATTGTTCTCCCCCAGGTGAGAGATCTGGCTTACACATAAAGTTATGATTTTAAACTGATTATGATTTTAAACTCTTAAATCCATTTCAACATGGCTTATATCAGTTTACATTGCACCAAGAACTGAAACCCCCACATTTCAAGGCATACAGGACTCGATGCAGTGATTTTAAGTGTCAATGTCTGATCTTGATCTCACATTGTTCTCCCCCAGGTGAGAGATCTGGCTTACACATAAAGTTATGATTTTAAACTGATTATGATTTTAAACTCTTAAATCCATTTCAACATGGCTTATATCAGTTTACATTGCACCAAGAACTGAAACCCCCACATTTCAGTCCTGTTCAGCAATAAAAAAAGATAACATCCTCAGAATGGATCTGTATTCTCAGAGGCGAACAGTAGAACAGAAGAGGGAAGCAAGTCAGCCTGCCACTCTTTTAGAAGATTCTACTTTTGACAGAGCACATCAAAGAGCCAGGCAGGGAAAGAAAAATCAGTGTATAATATGAAAAAGTGCAACGGAAGAGAAGATCCCAGGAATGACTGGTAACAGACCAGAATAATAATACACCAGAACTCTGGATTGTCAAAAGTTTTAAACCACTTACAGGGACACAGTTTGGTCCCCATCTACCCTATAGCGTGGGTAAAAGTTTGTAACCAGGTCTCCCTAACTCCATTGTAGCATAACATAGCATAGAACAGATGCAAATTTATTTGGTGTACTTCCTTAAAGGTCTGTATTACGGAGGTCTGGAGTAGCATTAGCCAGTTTGCAAGTCTATTGGCTGCAGATAGTTACATGAGAAGTATTCATCAACTATGCGGTAAATACAGGGTTTTTTCCCCCTGCAACTTGAACTTGGTTTTCCCTCTAGAAAATCAGTTTCAAAGGAAAAATGATCTGGAAGATTATGCAGTCAGCCAGAATTCTATCTTACCTGTCTGCATGTTTCTTCAGGTGCATCACTATAGAAAACTGATTTTTATAAGAAACTTAATTTTCTTCCTAACACCAATTTTAATGCGTCCCTCTTAAAAAACTCTCAAACTCAAGACTCTCCAATTATCTATTTCCAAAAAGCACACTTCATGTATTTAATGTAGTTAAAATGTGAACCCAAGCAACAGTTTTATTGACTTGGAAAGGGAGCTCGGGGAGTGGACACATGAATACAGGAATTTTTACTATAGTCGCCTGCTTCCTCTCCATCACAAGCAAAATGTAAGTGCAGTAAATCATAGTTCTCAGCACTACAGTAGAAAAATGTGTTTACTTCCACAGAGCAGCTATGTAGGACACATAGCACAGCAGCCTAACGTACAGTCACCTGCTCACAATTACACCCATTATTGATTTGATTTAGAACAGAAGCAGCACGCTGTCCCAAAAAAAACCTAAGTGTCTAGGATCAAAAGATAGCATGAGGAATGACAAGATGTATGAGCCAAAAGAAGCTCTCATCTCCCAACAACGATTCAGTAGGACATTCAGCAAGTGCAAACTGGGTCAACTATACTCCCAAATTAGGCCTATTTCATTTTATGTAGGTTTTACTCACCAAAAGATGGACTCCCCTCCACGGCCAGTCCCCAGGGGGTCACCAGTTTGTATAATAAAATCCCTCTGTAACAATGCAAGATACACAAGGTATTAGTCTACTTATGGATGTAGACAAAGAAGGAAATAAAAATCTATTATAAACACTTACCTGTACATTGTGAATGAGGCAGTAGTTGTAGTACTTGATTTTGCAAAGCTTCAGAAAGTTCTGACAAGCTGCAAGAAATTATATTGAAATTTACTAAAAAAACCTGTTAATGTGATTTGCACATGGATCTTTTCTTTTTGGCTGTACTGGGACTTTATTAACCTTGATTCTAAAGCCTTCCGCACACGTATGGAAAAGATTAAATACTATGCATTTTCCCTTCTTAAATCCCACATCCAGCAATATTTAGAATCCTAAATATGAACAGTTGTATAACAAAGATCAGCACACATTCTACCCTCCTTGGCCTTCCCCAATTAATGTCTACCAAGGAAAAAGTCAATGTTGGTTTTTCAATTTAAAAACTATTACACTTACTGAATATTTTAGAGACTTAAAAATAAGATGTATAGTGTCTGTAGTAGAAGAAAATGAGTTCCCAACCAAAATTGTTGTTTATAATTAGAAAAAAAAAAACAGAGTAATAAATTTCCACATCCCCCTGAAATTAAATGTGGAAACTAAGGCCCTCATCCTGCAAGTACACACATTTAACTTACCAGAGTAAGCATCTTTTATCCTAACGTCCTTACACCCACCCAAACACAGAATCAAGGTCCTAATTTGGTATAGCGAATGTAATCTCCAACACGCATTTTTTCAACTAAAAAAAATAAATAAATATCCGTGCACACTTTATGAGAACTGCAAACCAGAAAAGGGCAGGATTACTGCAAGCCCCCAACAAGGGGTTCCTTAAGAGTGTTAAGTATCAAAGGGGGTAGCCGTGTTAGTCTGTATCCACAAAAACAAGGAGTCCGGTAGCACCTTAAAGACTAACAGATTTATTTAGGCATAAGGTTTCGTGGGTAAAAAACCCACTTCTTCAGATGCATGGAGTGTTTGAGTCAAGTCAAGTGCAATCAACCCCTCATTTTCATTCTGTGACCGTATCGCCCCGGAGAGCTGAAGCACAGTCAGCATCACACATGATCTGCTCCGTGACCCTACTGGCGCCCTGCTTTTGAACTCACCCACGCCCCACTCCCACCCCTAGGAGTCGCCCCCCGCAGCACCGCGCCATTAGCGTTATCCTAAACTCTGTGGCCTCCGCCCTCCTCAGTTGAAGGAGCGGGACGTTTGCACTGGGTGGGTCTGCCCCCAACGCGCCCCCATCCGCCCCCCCCCCCGCTGCAACTCCCCAGCGCCCCCCCCCCGCCGCCCCTCACCTCTGGGCCTCTCCTCCGTGTACAGGTCGACCACCAGGTCGCCCACCGTGGTCTCCAGCAGCACAGCCATGGCCGCCGCGCCCCGGAACCACAACAACGCGGCGCCAGGCCCCGCAGCGCGTCCCTCCCGCGGCTGCCTCCGGGAGACTCAGGGCGGAGAGGCAGCAACTTTCGGCTCTGCAGCTATGGAGCGCGCCCGCGCAAGCTGAGCGTGCTCAGTGACACCTATTGAAGCCGCCGCCCGCCTCACCCTCTGCCCTCACTTGGGCGGGCGGTGTGACGCAACAACAAAAGGGAGCAGGGTGGGCGGAGCGGAGGGGCGGGGCACTGTCCGCACAGGGGGGTGAGGGTAGGCAAGGCGCATGCGCTGCGCTGCGCTGATTGCCAGTGGCAGGGGGAGTGCGCGTGCGTGTGGGCGCGCTGAGTCTGCCTGCAGGGGTTATGGGATTGGGGCTGTGAGGGGTGGGAGCTGTTTCGCTTCATGCAGCCGGCTACAAAGGTGGATGGAGCCGCTGAGGGAGGCGGGGTTCTGTGAGGTGTTTTACACAGACAGCCGTACTTGCTTGTGTTAAAAGCGTCCCTTGTCAAAGTGTGTCTGCCTAAAACCTCCGGGCCCTTCACTGATTTGTCTCAGCAGCGGCTGGTGGGGGCCTGACGTGGGGCTACCTTGTTCTTCTCCTCCACTGGCAGCGTGTGGTTTCGCACCTTTAAATCACGGACTTTTAAAAATGTTATTTTTCATTATCATTAGCACTGCTCTGCTTTATCTTTGCTAATGCTATGGGGTGGGGGCTATCGTTGTGCTATTTAATATTTTAATCGCCAACAGGCACTGATTTTGTAGCATCTGGAACTTCTGTAAGTAACGAGTGTCAGGGGCTGGAAATCACAGGAGAATGATTCAGGGGGGCTTGGGGTGTACGTATGGTTAGCCTGCAAGGTGAGTTAGGAGAGTGCAGGGCCGTCCCTAGGCACACGCAGAATACACAGCTGCGTGGGGCACCAAATTGCCCCAAATTTCATGGTGCCCTAGGCAGCTGCGAGCTGCATACGCGGTAGCACCAGCTCCGGCAACCAGCCTTATCCCTTGGCCGCCGCCCACTGCAAGGGGCAGGGCCGTCCCTAGGGGCGTGGGGGCCCTGAACAACTCCCTCCACCCCACCTCTTACCCTTCCCCCAGCTCCGCCGCCATTCCACGTCTTCCCCCAGCGACCCCGCACTCGCCGGCGGAACCAGGAAGCAGAGCAACTCGGCCGCAGCCCGCTCTACTCAGCCGGCTCCTAGCCGAGTCGCTCCGCTTCCCGCTGCCCGTGAAGGGGGGGGGGGGCCGACCCCCGCACTCACCGGCGGCGGGAAGCAGAGCGCCGCAGCTGGAAGCCGGCTGAGTAGAGCGGGCTGCGGTCAGGCTGCTCCACTTCCCACTGCTGCTGGTGAGTGCAGGGGACCCCTCCCACAAGCAACACGGCTGGGGCCGGGGCGAGGGAAGCGGAACGGGCTGCTCCCAGCCCCCTGCTAATTCCCCGAACCACTCTGGGCCTGTGGGCCCCCCCCCCAAACTGGCCCCCACAGCTCCTGCCCCTTGGGCCCCGCAGGCCTTGAGTGCAGCCTAGACCCTGGCGGGGGAGGGAGCAGGTGCTGCCCCCGAGGAGGCCTGGGGTCCCCCACAGCCCCCCCGCGGGGGGGGGCCTGCGTAGGGCACCAAAATGGCTAGGGACAGCCCTGGGAGAGTGCTTGAGTGACCGAAAATCTGGTGGTGCCAGGAAACTGATACCCAACTACCACAAGAAAGACTCCCTCCCCCTAGAGACGCGGGGTAACAGGCTGACTCTCAGTCCTGGGTACACCAAAAAGTGTCACATGTATTCAATGTAATTTTGAATGAGGAAAATTAAGAGAGGGAGTGATGAAGAAAGCATCAAATGGAAGAGAAGAAAGAATGGCTTTATAGGGTAAGTGAAAGCAGAAGGGAAAAGAGAGAGGAAGGAAGTCAACGCTTAGATAAATATCCTGTACAGGGATCATCAAAGATGGGATTTTTCAGAGGTGTCTGAGGGAATTAGTTAGACACCCAACTCCCATTTAATTTCAATGGGAGTTGGGTGCTGAATCCTTCAGGCTCTGTTGAAAATGCAAGGCTAAAGGGGATCCTTATTTTGCTACATGTTTGCATATTCATACAGTATTCTAAATAACTATCTTTTTGTTTAGTACATTTTAAGTATGATTTAATCACAAAGTCCATACTCAGAACATCATAGCAGCTTTAGAAATGGGCCTGGTGTCAGTTGTGTAGAGTTCATCAGAACGCAACCCACTGAAACACGAACTATGACTTACCACTGGAATGCAATCCATAGTTAGGAATGCATGTAATTTAAACCTACTCCCATATGCAATATTCACAAGTGCCAACAAATGATGCATGCTTATATCTGCCATTCCATCCTTGCAAACAGCTTTGTCACCATTATGAAATTCAGCAAAATATATCACTAGGATCCCTATTTACCAGATTTATTGCATTATGTTGCTGGCTGACCTCCAGAGTGAGACTGCACAATGAACAGACACAAACAGAACTTCTGCACCCTCGTTGAGTGGTACTTCTCTTATAGATGAGTCTTCTTTTTGGAAACTGCTTCAGTAGACAGCCATGCTGCATTTAAATTAGGGCTGTCAAACTATTAAAAAAACATCACAATTAAGCGTGAGATTTTAAAAATAGTTACAATTAATCACACTGTTAACCAATAATACAATATCAATTTAAATTCAGCATGGAAGCGTGACCTCTGGAATGGTGGTCAAAGCATGAAGGGATATACAAATGTTTAGCATATCTGGAATGTAAATACCCAGCAATGCCGGCTACAACAGTCCCATGCGAACGCCTGTTCTCGCTTTCAGGTGACATTGTACATAAGAAGTGGGCAGCATTATCTCCCGTAAATATAGACAAACTTGTTTCTCTTAACGATTGGCTGAACAAGAAGTAGGACTGAGTGGACTTACAGGCTCCAAAGTTTTAAATTGTTTTGTGTGTGAGTGCAGTTGTATATAAAAAAATTCTATATTTGTAAATTGTACTTTCATGATAAAGAGATAGCACTACAGTACTTGTATGACGTGAATTGAAAAATACTATTTCTTGTTTCTATTTTACAGTGCAAATATTTGAAACAAAAGTGAGCACAGTACACTTTGTATTCTGTGCTGTAAATGAAATCAATCTTTGAAAATGTAGAACATCAAAAAATATTTATAATAAATTTAAATTGGTATTCTATTAATGTTTAACAGTGCAATTAAAACTGTGATTAATCATGACTTTTTTTAATCTAGTTAATTTGTTTTGCATTAATCGCTTGCATTAACTGTGATTAATTGACAGCCCTAATTTAAATAGCAGTGTGGGGGTAGAGAAAGGAAATGGAAATCAAGAAACCTGTTCTATTCCTTGCTCTGTCAGTGATTTGCTATGTGACCTTGGGCAAATCACAAAACTTCTCTGTGCCTCAGTTTCCTGATCTAACTGGAAATAATAACAACAATAAAAATCATACTAACTGTTGGCAAGTGTTTGAAATTATCAGATAAAAAGCAACTATATAAAATATTTATTATTAAATAAATTCTTGAGAAATCAAAATTTAAAAAAATTATAACATTTATTTGGAGATAATCACAAACAAAACAAAAAAATAAAATAAAATAAAGCAGGACCAAGCAGTTATACACATGAAAGTTTCTTCAATGCTGAATGGTTCAAAGTCAAAGAAGTGAGAAGAATGCGCAAGATGTCATTTCCTGTAAGACTCCTAAACCTCAACCTCCATTGCCTTGTACATGTGCAAAGTGGGTGTAAAATACTACTTCTCTGTTTTCATAACATTTCACATTTGCTCTACACAGATGTAAATGATCATGCAAGATGCAAGGTATTTGAAAATAAGCCCTTTTGTGTATTTAACTTTCAAGTATATAGATCTTCTATCCTTCAAATTATTATTTGCACAGAGTTTTAAATGTATTTACCTTTCCTGCCTATTATATCTGGAATCTCCCCTTTCCAGTGATATAGAGCTCCCACTTCTGGCCTTGCAGGGTAGGGAGGTCTCAAACCTGGTTCTGGTGCAAGACAGAATATTGCCTACATCTCAAACCAGTGTAGATTACATCAGAAAAGTCCACTTATGGGGGAAAAGAAGGAAACATTTATATAGCAGGGTTTTTTTAATTTTGTTTTTTAATATACAGTGGCTCTTCAAAGCTCCTCAACAGTTTGAGAATTTGGTTTGTTCGAAATAGCTTCAGAAAAGGATTTATAGACAGCGTGCAGGTGAGGCCATGCAAAGATGTATGGTGAAGTAATTATCACATGAATATCACCACCTATGTTCATATGGTCTGTGGGGATGCGAGTCTATTTGCTTACTGTAAAAAGCATTATTCAAAATGTGCAATTTGTTTTCTTAATGTAAAATGGATATTTAGAGCGCAGCCCTGGCTCACTGAAAAAGTCTCCCAGTAGGCCCTGATATCACAGAACAAAATGGTTTAAGAGAAATCATTACCATCAGTTGCATCAAAGATTCATTAACTACAAAATCTTAAAATAGGCTTTAGCTCAGCAGACAATTGCAGACTGTCAAGCAAGTAAGAAGGATTTTTAAAAGGCTGTAATATAAGCAGGCCTAATTAATTTTCTTTCCTTTTCTGTTCAGGGGATTTATAAAAGTAAAAACAATTATTTTTTTAAAAGATGTGTAATGAATAATACTTTGGGGCCCAGTTATTTCGTTTAACAATCTGGGGACCTAATCCCACAAAGAGTTGTCCACACGCATCGAGTCTGATCCAAAACCCACTGAAAGCAATGATAGTCTATCCACGGACGTAATGGGTTTGGACTGAGGTCCTTAGTTACTCCTGTATGGAATCCCACTGCCGTCAGTGAGTACAGGAATAACTATAAATGTGTTTGTAACAATTTTCATGATCAGGCCATTGCATTATTATTGTAATTAAAATACTTTAACATCTCATTTTCTTTTCTCTCCTTAAGCTGTTTGTTTACATTTGACATTTTACTCAGCTTGGACAGTTTCACTTTCACTTACAATAAAGACTCCCCCCCCCCCCCCGACACGTACCCGAAGATACAAAGCGGGGCGAGGAGAGCGTCCCGCACACATACTGCGGGCTGGGACGGCGGGGCTTTGAGAGCCGGCCCACTTCTCCAACATCGCGCCCCGGCATCGGGAGCGGGGAGGGAGGGAGAGAGAGAGAGGAGCGCGCTGGCTGGCTGGCGGGAGGGGGGGTGTCCCTTTCTGGGAGACCGCTCCCGGCAGCCAGGGGAACAGCTGGGCCTGGAGCCTCCCCTACAGGCTGTAGCCGAGGGAGGAAAGGGGCAGGGCCCGGGAAGGGGGAGGGGAGACCAGGCTTTGCCCGGCACACAGACTACGCGGGGCGATGCAATGGCCGGAACGAGCCAATCCGCCTCATTGCCTTTCCCACCTCCCGCCGGGAAACCCCATCGCCTCCCTCCCGCGCATGGCTCCGGCGACGCCCCGGGGCCTGGGCTTCGGCCAACACAGAGCCGCCGGCCGACGTGCCCCCCTCCCGCGGAGGCGGGGTGTTTGCGCGCGTCCCGCTCGCCCCTCCAGCCGCTCTTATGCAACAGCCGGCAGCCGCCAGCCGCAGCCCCGGCCCGGCCCCGCTCCGCTCCCTTCCCTCCGCTGCGGCCCGCCCCTCTCCCCGCGGGGAATGTTTCGCTAGTTTGCTTTAATTCCCGGGACCCAAGATGGAGGCTGCGCTGGGGCCTGGCGGGCTCCTGCTGCTCCTCCTCGGCCTGGGGCTGCTCGGCCCCGCGGCTCCGCAGCCCGCCGCCGCCCGCCCACAGTCCCTCAGCCAGGTACCGAGAGGGGAGACCCGGCCCGCGGCGGGGCGGGGTGGGTGCGCTGGCAGAGGGGCTGGGCTTGAAGCGCTTTCCATCGGAGAGCGGGTCCAGTGGCTCTCAGCCGCAGCCCTCCCCCGCGGTACCGGTTGTTCCGGCGCCCCTGTGTGCTGGGGAGGCCGGGGTGCGCCGGGGGCGGGGGTAAGGGACGCACTTGGCAGACAGGGGTGTGTGCTGGTGGGGTAGGGGTGTGCGGTGTGCCTCAGTGCAGTGAGGGGTGAGCGTACATGGCGAGAATCAGGCTGTCAGTTTGAAAATATAAGCCTGATACTGGCCGGGTGCTGAAACTTGACCTTGAGGATCTGTTTTCCAAACGCATTTTATTAAAATGTGCTTGGGTGATTCCATGTTTTCAGACTGCACCAAAATGAGTTTACCGGGGATGGATCTCTCCTTTTTTTTTTTTTTTGTTTGTTTTTTTACTCTCTTGTGTATGGAAGGGAATGCTGCAGATTGATAGTTTATGCACATGTTAATATTTAGAAAAACAGCTGCTTGGGGGAAGCGAGAAAATACAGGCATTAAAAATTAACTCGCACATGAGCTGTATTTTTTCTTTGTTTTTTTAACGCATACATCCATATCTTGACAGCTCCGTGCTATAGATTAACATGATTAACATGTAGGCCCAAATCTTGCTTTCAGTGCTACAAGAAAATGTTATGGTACATAGACAGGCTTCAGAGTAGCAGCCGTGTTAGTCTGTATTCGCAAAAAGAAAAGGAGTACTTGTGGCACCTTAGAGACTAACAAATTTATTTGAGCATAAGCTTTCGTGAGCTATAGCTCACTTCATCGGATGCATTCAGTGGGGAGATTTATATACATAGAGAACATGAAACAATGGGTATTACCATACACACTGTAAGGAGAGTGATCACTTAAGGTGAGCTATTACCGGGGGTGGGGGACGACAACGACACCTTTTATAGTGATAATCAAGGTGGGCCATTTCCAGCAGTTGACAAGAATGTCTGAGGAACAGTGCGGGGGGGGGGGGGGGGAAATAAACATGGGGAAATAGTTTAACTGTGTAATGACCCATCCACTCCCAGTCTCTATTCAAGCCTAAGTTAATTGTATCCAGTTTGCAAATTAATTCCAATTCAGCAGTCTCTTGCTGGAGTCTGTTTTTGAAGTTTTTTTAAGTATTGCCACTTTTAGGTCTGTAAGCGAGTGACCAGAGAGATTGAAGTGTTCTCCAACTGGTTTTTGAATGTTATAATTATTGATGTCTGATTTGTGTCCATTTATTCTTTTACGTAGAGATTGTCCAGTTTGGCCAATGTACATGGCAGAGGGGCATTGCTGGCACATGATGGCATATATCACGTTGGTAGATGTGCAGGTGAACGAGCCTCTGATAGTTTTCAGAGTAACAGCCGTGTTAGTCTGTATTCGCAAAAAGAAAAGGAGTACTTGTGGCACCTTAGAGACTAACCAATTTATTTGAGCATGAGCTTTCGTGAGCTACAGCTCACTTCATCAGATGCATACCGTGGAAACTGCAGAAGACATTATATACACAGAGACCATGAAACAATACCTCCTCCCACCCCACTCTCCTGCTGGTAATAGCTTATCTAAAGTGATCATCAAGTTGGGCCATTTCCAGCACAAATCCAGGTTTTCTCACCCTCTGCCCCCCTCCCCCCCCAACTCACTCTCCTGCTGGTAATAGCCCATCCAAAGTGACCACTCTCTTTAAAATGTGTATGATAATCAAGGTGGGCCAGTGTGGCTGATGTGATTAGGCCCTATGATGGTGTCCCTTGAATAGATATGTGGACACAGCTGGCAACGGGCTTTGTTGCAAGGATAGGTTCCTGGGTACACATAAGGTGGGGGTTGGTGCTGAAATATATATTTATATGATTGGCTATAAAATAAATCTGTTTTTTGTTAGGGGTTTATTTTGGTACGATTTAGAGGTTACTTTTGTTGGAATTAGGGGATACTTCATGAGACCTGTAAACCATGACCTCTAGAATTACACCACCTCCCCCAAAAAACCAAACCCAACAACTGGTTCTGTGTAGATACTGAAATTGTCTCTAATTACAATAGTTGTGAACGTCAGAGCATCTTATCACAGAAGTACCATATGGGAAGCTTCTGTTGGGTTGGCCTGTTAACACACAACTGATAACATGAACTTTGTTACAAAGCTCTCCTCAAGATAACTGTGTAAATAAAAAAATAAGCCTGGTAGCAAACCCATTAGTGGTACATCCTATACTGCAAAAAGAAAACCTGAGTTTACTTCCTGGTTTCTGCCTCTCTTCACAGAGGGCCTTCATTTGCTAACTGGAAACTCTCAGTTGGGAAACTATGGTCCTGATGCTGTTGCAAACATATAGCACCTGTGTAACTGTAGGATTGGGGCTTTATGGAGGTTTGCTGTGTGTAAATGTTATAACAGCTGTCAGCATTGACAACTCTTTCTGTGTCAGTGAGATGTATCTACACTGGCCCAGAAACAGGTGAGGCAAGAATGACCCAGTCTCAATTGTACTTTACCGCCTAAAAGTTACTATCTGTTTGGAATGTTCCTTAATTGTCAGGACTCCTATGTGGATTGAAGATGCAGGGAACAAATGATTGAATAGGAACAAATATTTCTTAGCTTGATACATTTCTAAAGCATGCCTAAAGGTATTTTAGATAGAAGAAACAAAACCTTCATTGCTGAGCAGCATTACTCTTGACTAGATATGAACTGACTTGTCAAAATGTAGCTGCTGCTGCAGATTTTGAAATTGAAGGTCCCAAGAATCAGAAGAGCATGAGTTCTCCCTTCTATCCCCTGTCCATGTGGCTTCTTCACAAGACGTGATGTTTAAGGGATACAATGAGTGGTAGACTAATCTTTACTCTGAATAGTTTTGGATCTGCAGACCTGTGAGTGGCTTTCTCATCTGTGCAATATTATCACTTTTAGCTAGGTCTGGACTGGGCATTATGTAACTTTGACAGTTTGTGGACAGAATACTATCAATTGCTTGATGTTTTAAACTTTTTAAACATGATGTTAAAGATCCCTTTTGATGCAGGTTAAGAATGTATGTTTTTAATTTAGGAAAGGGGTTATGGGAAAGCATGACAGGAAGGGATTGAAAAACATTGACATCCTAAAATAACTTGAGTCTGATTTATTTTGTAGGTTTGAAATGTTCTGCTTTAGCTCTAGTATTTGAGTACGTCATTTGTTGCTCAGTGCCTGGCATTTCCCAAACAAGCACTTATGGATCATGGACTTTTCCTTCTTTTCATAATTTTCTTTGGACAGCAGCACAGGTTTTTTCCTTGTAATTTGGGCGAATCATTCCGCATTATTCTGTAGCGGTTCAAGAGATATTTCACAACGTTATCTTTTGTTAAATTCTTCTTTCAAAAATATGTTCAAACTGCACTGGAAGCTTAAAAAATGAGGGAAGATTAAAAGGGCCTGGAATAAACATCCTTCAGGTCCTTCAGAGTTCCTTGACAAAGCAAAAGCAGCTAGGAAAATCACAAGGCAAAGTAGTTAATAGTCTCTGCTGTGTAAAACTAGGATGTAAAAGAAATACAATACAGTTCTTAATGCTAAATGAAGAGTTAGATTAAGTTTAGGTCATTTGGTTTTCATTTAGTTTTTTTTATTCTTAGGCCTGGTCTACACTGGGGGGGAGGGGAAGATCGATCTAAGTTATACAGCTTCAGCTACGTGAATAACGTAGCTAAAGTCGACGTACTTAGATCTACTTACCATGGTGTCTTCACTGCAGTAAGTTGAAGGCTGACGCTCTCTCGTCGACTCCTCCTGCGCCTCTCGCTCTGATGGAGTACTGGAGTCAACAGGAGAGCGCTCAGCGGTCGATTTATCGCGTCTAGACTAGATGCAATAGATCGACTCCTGCTGGATTGATGGCTGCCCCTCGATCCAGCGGGTAGTGTAGACAAGCCCTTAATATGGTCCTGATGAGAACAAGACATGAAGTGTGAGGGAGCTGGCTGAAAGCACAATGGGCTGGGTCCTACAATTTTATGGTTGGTCTGATTTACATTGGCGGTAAATGAGTTTAGTTATCTAAATGAATTTTCCCCTGGATGGTTGTTTCTAGTTTTTGAGGATGTGATTTTTGCCTTTTGATTATTTATGTTGATTATTTCTTTTGATGTGGCCTACTCACCTGTCAGAAATATGGCATATATAATTAGTGTGCATACTATTATGTTTCTTGCAGATAATATCTATGTTGTTGAATACTAAAAACATCTGACAAAAATAGTTTTTCATTGGTGAGATGTTAAGATATTCTCCACTATGTAGACCACATACACAATATTAACATATGCTTGCAGGCACCATGTGCTGTTATACTTCAGAGGAAGAGAAAAGGATTGTTAATAATGACTAATTTAAACCAATAAAAGAAATAACTTTTGCAAGTATCTTGTGGTGCTAACCTGATATGTGTTCTGAACTTGTGAAAATTTGTGTAATTTTCTGTATCTTTCTGTGCATATTTTATTAATTGACTGCAGGATGATGTAATGATGTCTCAATGTCTTGGAATTAGGTATGTGATTTTACAACACTTGGTAAAATAATCATAATATGTTATGATTTAATAGTGAGAAAGCAGAAGTTTAATTCTAGCTATGTAAGTAGGAAAGAGGGGAGAATAGGTGGTGTTATCCAAAGAACCTTACTAATTCACCTTTGTGACTGGGACACGATTGTGAATTAATAAAATTTGCAAAGTAGGAAGTAAACAAATGTGTACATGCAAAAAGAAAAGCACAGCTAGTGCATGGTAATGTCATTTATTTGACAAGTGTAGCTTAGTTTTTAATTACTTTCATTCATACTGTACTACTTAGACTAATAATAAATGTAATGAAGTTTTAGTGATATAACATCTCCCTCGATGACTGTTCTAAAAACTTTGCTGTAAAGTATGCAGGGTCTACCATTTTTTGTCCTATAGCCATGTCAGTAGACCCGGTTGCAACATGGGAAATTTTAAGAAAGTCTTGTGTAGACATCCACTTGCTGTGACAGGCATTAAGAACTGTTTGGACATTTCTACACTACTATGTGTGTGTGGAGTTGTGTGTGAGGGGATGTATGCATGCTATGTATGATGGGGTGCATGCATGCTGTGTGTGCCAGTGTATTGAGGGGTGAGTCCACATGTTCTCATTTTGAAAATATAAACCAGATTTTTATTTGACCTGTATTTCTTCTTCAAGCTGAAACTTGACAATGATAGTCTATTTTTCAAATGTTTTTTTAAAAAATTATTCAGGTGACTAAGTTATAAGACTGCTCAAAAAGTAGGAGTTTTTTTTAAATACTTTGTAACTTATAGTAGCTTTTTGTGTATTTAATGGAATATTGCATATTGATTATGTATGTATCAATATGTAGAAAGACTGCTGGCTGGGAGAAGGGAGAAAAATCTAGCTATTAATATTAAAGCTATTCCACATATATATCTTTACATTTTTAACATATATACATCTGTATCATGACAGCTCCATGCTATGGATTACTTTAGTGCTGTAGGCCCCAGTGTTGCTCCTGTGATTTCAGTGCTACAGGATTGGGGCAAGAAAATGTTGTGGTGTATAGTTAATTGTGGTTTTTGTTGTTGTTGGGCAGGATAGAGGGGAGAAGGGAGGTTATAAAGTAAATTTGGAGTTTTTGAATAGTTCGGTTTATTTTTGTACCATTTTAAAGATTACTTCTGTTGGAATTAGAGGCTGCTTCATAAGACCTGTGAACTTTGACCTCAGATTTTAAAAAAAGCTGGAAGTTCTGTGTTAATATTTAAATTGTGAGTAAACATCCTGTGATTACACTAGTTGTGAACTGCAAAGTGTCTTATAGAAGCATGAAACGGGAAAGATCTGCTGGGTCATCTGGTCAATTGTCCTGCTAATACTATATTGTAATAAATTCATACACCAGCAAAGTTCTCCTCCAAGTAACTTTGTTTAAATAATTGGCAGCAATTCCAGTAGTGGCCTATCCTGTACTGTAAGGTAGGAAACCTGAGTTTACTTCCTGGTTTCTTTCTCTCTTCATGAAAGGGTTGGGAATTGTGCTAAAGCACAACTTGGGGGAGTTTCTGGGTATACACTGTAATAAAAAAACTATAGCATTGAGTGTCAGAGTCTGAGTCAATTTGTTTTAGGCTTACAGGGCTCAGGCTGTGAGGCTAAAAATAGCAATGTAGTTGAGGTTCAGTCTCAAGCTGCAGCCCAGGCTCTGGGACCTTTCCTCCCCCAAACAACTACACTGCCACTTTTAGCCCCACAAGCCTGAGTTAACTGACTAGGGCCAGTGGTGCCACAGGTCTTTTACTGCAGTGTAGATGTATCCTCAGCAAACTACGGCCCTCTAGGATTGAGGCTTACTAGGTTCTCTGATTAGCTGTAATAAATTATAATTGAGAGAAGGTGGGTCTCAGCCATGTTGGTCTCAGCATATTAAAGAGACAAGGTGGACCAGTAAAAGGTATTACCGCCTTGTGGTGCTACTAACCTGAGACCAGCATGGCTGCAACACTGCTTGCATAGATTATAGCTGTCAGAATTAACAACCCACTATTTGTGTCAGTGCAATATTTCTGTTGCAATGCAGACACAATTGAGGCAAGGATGACTGAGACTCTATCATTTAGCACCAAAAATACTGAGGCCATGTCTACACTACCACTTATGTCAGCAAAATTTATGTTTCTCTGGCATGTGAAAAACAAAAAATAACAACAACACTCCTGAGTGACATAAGTTTCGCTGGCATAAGTGGTAATGTGCACAGCGCTGTGTCGCTGGAAGAGAGTCTCCTGCCTACATAGCTGCCGCTGCTCATTGAGGTGGTTTTATTATGTCGACAGGAGAGCTCTCTCCTGTCGGCATAGAGTGGCTACATAAGCGATCTTACAGTGGCGCAGCTGTGGCGCTGTAAGCTCGCTAATGTAGACATGGCCTAAAATCTGTTTGGAATGTACCTTACATAGTTGGTAATCCTCTGAAGGCCTCTGTTATGTGCATGCAAGATGGGTATATATGACAACAGGAATAAATGTTGTTCTTTGAGTGCTTGTTCATGTCGATTCCATTCCGCGCCATGTGCACAAGTGCTGGAGATTTTTCCCTCAGTGGTATCTGCAGGGCCGGTCCTAGTGCCCCTTGGAGCTCCACGCACGTGCTGGTATAAAGGGCATCACCAGCTCCATACCCTCTCAGTTCCTTCTTATTGCCCATCATGGTTGCTAGGAATGACCTTCTTGCTCTTGCAAGGCTTTCCTAACAGTGGTTTGGACTCTGATCTGTTGTAGTTAGCAGATTTAGTTATTCTGAGTGTATATAGAACAGATAGTTGTCCCAGTCTTGGAGAGATGTTGTCCCAGGTACTGGGCATGCCCCGGTCCCTGGGCTTCAAGAGTGCACCTCCTGCAGCAAGCCTATGCCTATGAGCAACCCGTGTTCGCCTTGCCTAAAGTGCCGTGGGGAAGCTCACGTTAAGGAGAAGTGTAAAATCTATGAGGGCTTCAGACCAAGGACTCGGAAAGACAGAGACATCCACCTGAAGGCTCTGAGCTGTCCTGCTCTGAATTGGCACTGAGTACTTCAGTCTCTGTGCTCTTTCCAGCACCATTCCCCATCACCAGTGCCGAGGAAGAAGCACAAGAAACAGTGCACTGGGAGAGGGCACTCTCTGGTGCCGAAGAGTGAGAAGAGGGGAGCAACTGATGTCGGGCCCATGCCGGGCCATTCGTCCTCTCCAGATCCACAGTCGGTGTACCAAGCCCGATTTGGAACCCGCCTCTGACTCTGGGGAGCGGTTGTGGTACCTCGTGCTTGCGGCCCCCCCTCAACTCTGGAGGCCTTCCAGGCTGCAAAGGACTTGATGTCTCTCCCGATATCTCTCACCACCCAAGGTTCCATGCCAGCCAGGGCTACCAGAGACAGAAGGGCGCAGGGGGTAGAGAGCTCCTGTTTGGCATCAGTGGTTGCGGCACCTTCCTGGCCCTGTTGCAGCAGTCCCTGACCCAGCATCGGTCACCAATCCCCTGGCATCACCTGGAGGCAGTACCGGGCACAGCGCCTCCATGGTCTCTGTTGTCCCTACCCTCTGTTTGCGAGAAGCTGGGAATGGGCAACAACTAGGGGGTCTAGTGAGTATCAGGGGTGGGGAGCCCGGACTCCTGGGTTCTGTCCCTGGCCTGGGGGGAGCCAAGGGGTCTAGCAGGATCTGGGCGGTGCCAGATGGCCCCGTCCCCCTACCCCCACGCTGATCCTGGCACCAGCACAGCCGTGACCCTCTTCCACTTTGGGAACTGCTTCGTGCTGGCCTGTTTCCCCTACTTCATCACCTACAAGTGCAGCAGCCTGTTGGAGTATAATGCTTTCTGGAGATGCCTCCAAGCTGGGGCTACCTACCTCTTTGTCCAGCTCTGCAAGATGCTGTTCTTGGCCACTTTCTTTCCCACCTGGGAGGGTGGAGCCAGGGCTTACGATTTTGTGGCGGAGTTCATGAAGGCCACGGTGGACCTGGTGGGGCTGCACCTGGTGATGTCGAGGAACGCGGGGAAGGGCAAGTACAAGATCATGGTGGCAGCCATGGGATGGGCCACGGCAAAGCTGGTCGTGTCCAGGTGCATTCCTCTCTGGGTGGAGCCCTTGGCATTGAATTTGACTGGAAATATATCCAGATGAGTGTCGACTCCAACATCAGCCTGGTTCACTACATCGCCATGGCTGCCCTGGTGTGGATGTTCACCCGCTACAACCTGCCCCTCACCCTGCTGCTGGGCCTCAGCATCTACAAGGCCTTCTTCATGGAATCCTTTGTTCACATCTTCCTGCTGGGCAGCTGGATGGCGCTGCTGGTCAATGCTGTCATCACCGGCTTCCTGGTGCTCAGCTCCCTGGGTCTCTTCGTTACCTCGGTCCATGGAAATTAATCGCTCCCACCCCGCCAGGGATACTCTCAGCTCTGCTACCTAGAGACCTTGGATAGCTAAACACCTGGTTTTGCCGCCCACTGCCGTGCCGGATCTGATCCATCTTGGAGCAACCAGGACAAGGGTCAGAATGAACCACAACTGGAACCAAAAATACCCAAAAAAAAGACACAACTGAACAAACACAGACCTGCAAAGGCAGCCCAAAACAAGTGAAACAGCGAAGGTCAGCATGGAGGGAAAACAAAGTCTAGTCGGCGTGTTTTGAGAAAGCTGAAGAAGGCCATAGAAAGCCGGTTTGGACTGACACAAAGAGCACCAGGAACAGAGGTCGTGGAATGGAACACCCCCAAAGGAGCCCAGGGCTTAAAACCCTCCGGAGAGCTGGAGCAATTCGGAGAGCACAGCAGATCCTTGGACGGTCTGAGCCCAGGACAGCACTGCCGTCCATCTCTTGCCACCCTCCCCCCCCGCCCCTCTTCTGACGTTACACCCAGACTTAGCCAGTCTAGGAGGCGTGTGTGAGTATGAAAGTGGGTTAGGGCTTGGGGCATTAACACTTGCTTTCTTCCCCCCGAGTGACGGAGTGTTCTCTGCTGTTGTTTTATTATTTTATTAATAAAGCTTTAAAATTTAGACACTTGGTGTGCCTCGTCATCTCCTCCCCAGAAAGATCCTGTGGCCCTATCCTGATTAACTGTGGGCCCAGGCAGATTGGTAATGAAAATCTGTCACAGGATCTGTCAAGGTTCCTTCCCCACTCTGAACTCTAGGGTACAGATGTGGAGACCTGCATGAAAAACCCCCTAAGCTTATTTTTACCAGCTTAGGTTAAAACTTCCCCAAGGTACAAACTATTTTACCTTTTGCCCTTGGACTTTATTGCTGCCACCACCAAGCATCTAACAAATATATAACCGGGAAAGAGCCTGCTTGGAAATGTCTTTCCCCCCCAAAATCCTCCCAAACCCTACACCCCCTTTTCTGAGGAAGGCTTGATAAAAATCCTCACCAATTTGCATAGGTGAACACAGACCCAAACCCTTGGTTCTTAAAAGAAGACTTTTAATTGAAGAAAAATAAAAGAATCACCTCTGTAAAATCAGGATGGTAAATACCTTACAGGGTAATCAGATTCAAAACATAGAGAATCCCTCTAGGCAAAACCTTAAGTTACAAAAAGACACAAAAACGGGAATATACGTTCCATTCAGCACAGCTTATTTTATCAGCCATTTAAACAAAACAGAATCTAACGCATATCTAGCTAGATTACTTACTAAATTCTAAGACTCCATTCCTGTTCTGTTCCTGGCAAAAGCCTCACACAGACAGAGAGCCCCTCCCCCTCCAGCTTTGAAAGTATCTCATCTCCTCATTGGTCATTTTGGTCAGGTGCCAGCGAGGTTATCCTAGCTTCTTAACCCTTTACAGGTGAAAGGGTTTTTCCTCTGGCCAGGAGGGATTTAAAGGTTTTTACCCTACCCTTTATATTTATGACAGGATCACCTGATGATTACCTGTTCTGTTAATTCCCTTTGGGGAACCAGGCATTGGCCACTGTCGGAAGACGGGATAGATAGATACTGGGCTAGATGGACCTTTGGTCCGACACAGTATGGTGGTTCTTATGTTCTTATGGCTGCTGAGGTCTGAAATGCTTCCTGAAGGCCGGGAGAACATATAGGCCTAGAGAATGGAGCGTGGCGCTCAAGTCTTTGAGGCTGTGCAGCTTGGAGTCTGTCTGCTCAGAGAATAGAGCAGTGCCCACTTAGGACTAAATCAAGAATTGCCTCCCCTCTTGTGGGTTCCAGGACTAGCTGCTCCAAGAAGCAGTCATTTAAGGTGTCAAGAAACCATATCTCTGCATCCCGTCCTGAGGTGACATGTACCGAGTCAATATGGGGATAGTTGAACTTCCCCATTATTATTGGGTTTAATAGCCTCTCTAATCTCCCTTAGCATTTCACAGTCACTATCACCAGCCTGGTCAGGTGGTCGGTAATATATCCCTATTGCTATATTCTTATTATTAGAGCATGGAATTACTATCCATAGAAATTCTATGGTACAGTTTGGTTCATTTAAGATTTTTACTTCATTTGATTCTACGCTTTCTTTCATATATAGTGCCATGCCCCCATGAGCACGACATGTCTGTCCTTGCAATATATTTTATACCCTAGTATTACTGTGTCCCATTGGTTATCCTCATTCCACCACATTTCTGTGTTGCCTATTTATATCAATATCCTCATTTAATATGAGGGATTTTAGTTCACTCATTTTATTATTATACTAGCATTTGTATATAAGCACTTTAAAAACTTGTCACTTTTTAGCTGTCTGCCATTACATGATGTAATTGAATGGGACTTTTTTTCATTTGACTTTTTCTCATCAGATCCTACCTGTATGTTATCATCATCCATCCTCTCCTCCTTACTAGGACATAGAGAATCTCCATTAATAGATCCTCCCCTCAGGGTTGTCTCTGTCTGAACCACATGCTCCTCCGCACCAGTCAGCTTTTCCCCAGCCCTTAGTTTAAAAACTGCTCTACGACCTTTTTAATTTTAAGTGCCAGCAATTTGGTTCCATTTTGGTTAAGGTGGAGCCCATCCTTCCTGTATAGGCTCCCCCATTCCCAAAAGTTTCCCCAGTTCCTAATAAATCTAAACCCTTCCTCCCTACATCATCGTCTCATCCATGCATTGAGACCCTGCAGTTCTGCTTGTCTAACTGGCCCTGCGCGTGGAACTGGAAGCATTTCAGAGAATACTACCATGGAGGTCCTGCACTTCAGTCTCTTACCTAGCAGCCTAAATTTGGCCTCCAGGACCTCTCACCTATCCTTCTCTATGTCATTGGTACCGACATGTAGCATGACCACCAGCTCCTCCCCAGCACTACATATAAGTCTACCTAGATGTCTCGAGAGAGCCGCAAGCTTTGCACCAAGCAGGCAAATCACCGTGCGGGTCTCCCGGTCATTGCAAACCCAACTATCTATGTTTCTAAAAATTGAATCGCCCATTACTAATACTTGTCTATTCCTAATAACTGGAGTTTCCTCCCCTAGAGAGGAATCCTCGGTGTGAGCGGATACCACAACATCATCTGGAAGGAGGGTCCCAACTATGGGATCATTTCCTTCTGCTCCAGTTGGTTGTTTTCTTTCCCTGAGACTTTCATCCTCTTCAACAGCACAGAGGCTGTCAGACCGGGGATGGGACCAAACCCACCTCAGCAATCTCAGACCCAGGGTCTCTGGTCCCAGGAAGAACTCTCCCTGCATATAAACATTAGGGAACTCAGGACAATATGCCTGGCCTGCCAGGTGTTTCTTCCCAGCTGTCAGGCAGTCTTGTGCAGGTCTTGATGGACAACATGGCCTTGATGTTTTACGTCAACAAGCAAGGGGGAGCTTGCTCCTCAGCCCTGACTGTGGGCCTTCTGTGTGAACCACGACATCCATCTCAAGGTGGCACACCTCCCAGAAGAGCAGAATACGCTGGCAGATCACCTCAGCAGGTCCTTTTCCTCTTGCCACAAGAGGTTTCTTCACCCAGAGGCTGTCAGCGTTAACTTCCAGAAGTGGGGAACTCCCCAAGTGGACCCGTTCACCACCAGACAGAACAGAAAAGGCAAATGGTTCTGTTCAGTGCATGGGCTCAGCAAGGGCTCTGTGTCCGATGCCTTCCTGTTCTCGTGGGCGAGTGGACTGATGTACGCCTTCCTGCCAATCCCCCTTGGTTCACAACGTCCTCTTAAACTTTCACCTTGTCCCTCTTGATCTTATCTTGATAGCTCTGGCGTGGCCACATAAGTATTGGTTTGAATCACTTCTGGACCTCTCACTGGCAACTTCATTGGAGCTGCAACCACGTTCAGACTTGATTTCACAAGACCAAGACCAGTTGCTTCACCCAAACCTTGCCTCTCTACACCTGACGGCATGGCTTCTGCATGACTGAACCCCGAAAAGCAGGTCCAGCAAGTTTTGCTAGGTAGCAGGAAGCCCTCCACCAGGGCTACCTACCTAAGTGGAAGCGTTTCACTTGTTGGGCCTCAGAATGGAATCTTTCTCCATCTTGGTCTTCTCTGCAGTCCATTTCGGATGACTTGCTCCATCTGAAGCACCAGGATCTGGCACTGTCATCGTTCAAGATTCACTTGTTAGTCATCTCGGCCTTCCATCCTCCAGTCCAAGGCAGATCAGTCTTTTCCCACGAGATGTCGATCAGGTTCCTCAAGGGTTTAGAAAGACACTACTCACAAGTCCATGAACCGAATTTCCCCCATGGGACTTAACCCTGGTCCTGTCAAGGCTCGCTGCACTCCCCTATGAGCTGTTGGCATCCTGTTCTCTACTGCTCCTCTCGTGGAAGGTCACTTTCCTAGTGGTGGTTACGTCAGCCAGAAGGGTCTCCGAAATCAAAGCCCCTGACTTCAGAACCTCCTTATACGGTGTTCTTCAAGGACAAGGTCAGCTGTACCCCCAACCACCCTTCCTACCAAAGTTGGTGTTGCAGTTCAATAACAATCAGGACTCTTCTTTCCAAAGCCTCACAGCACCAATGAGGAACATTGGCCACATACTTTAGAGTGGGGTGGCCAAACTTACTGACCTGCCGAGCCGCTTATGATAATCTTCAGACATTTGAGAGATGGGCATGCCAACTGTGGCTCAAGGCTTCAGTCCTGTGGGGTGTGCCAGCTGTGGCTCGGGGCTTCAGTCCCGCTCCTGCTGAAGCCCTAAGCCCCACCAGATGCCTCCTGCAGATCCCCCTCTCCGCAGGGCATAAGCCCCAAGCCCCACCATCCTGCCACAGGGCAGAAGCCTTAAGCTCCCCCCACCCCAGACTGGTAGTGGAGAATGGGGTGGGAGTGTGGGGGAGACTCGGTGAGCTGCACTTTCACTATAAAAGAGCCGCATGTGACTCGTGAGCCACACTTTGGCCACCCCTGCTTTAGATATTAGACGGGCCCTGGCCTTCTATTTTGAAAGGATGAAGCCCTTCTGCAAGTCTGTGCAGCTTTTTGTAGCTGTGGTGGACAGAATGAAAGGACTACCGGTGTCGTCCTAAAGAATATCACCCTGGATCACTGCCTGCATCTGAGCTAGTTACAAGCAGGTGAAGGTCTCATTCCACAAAGGGCCCAGGCTTCATCAGCAGTGTTCTTTGTGCAGATACCAATCCAGGACATCTGCAGGGCCACGACGTGGTTGTTGATTCATATCTTCACATCCCACTATGCCATCACCTAACAGGCCCGTGACCATGCTGATTTCAGTAGAGCAGTGTTGCGATCAGCACATCCATGAACTCTGATCCCACCTCCAGGGATACTGCTTGTGAGTCACCTAGCATGGAATCAACAAGAGCAAGCACTCCCAGAAAAAAAAATGGTTCCTAACCTTTCGTAACTGTTCTTCAAGATGTGTTGCTCATATCCATTCCATGACCTGCCCTCCTGCTCCGCTGTCGGAGTTTCCAGCAAGAGGGAACTGAAAAGGCACAGAGCCGGCAATGCCCTTTATACCAACGCAGGAGCACTGGGGGCACCATGGCAGGCCCTATGGATCCCACTGAGGGAAAAATCTCTGGCATCTGTGCGTGGCACACGCATCCCTAGCATGGAATGGGCATGAGCAGCACATCTCAAAGAACAACAGTTACGAAAGATCAGTAACTGTTTTTTTTCATTGATAAATTTTTCGGGGGCAGACAAGCCAATTATGGATATGGGGAGGAACAAAAAAAAGTCAAACAGTGAAGGAACAAAATATGGACACCGTGTAGAATCAAGCACATGGGTTTATTACGCACAACGCTGGCGGAGTGTCACCTTGCTTATTAGGCTCAGAGACACTGCCAAACAATTGATTACAATGGATTATATGGATTTTCCATGGGTGGAGGGAAATGACAGGGTAGGCAGTCCCAAACCCCTGGATAGGTCTAGCAGCAAGACAAGATAGGCACGGTAGCCAATGGTCAAAAGGTTACATAATGTCTCCGCCCATGGTTTCAGGTTAACACATGACACTTAATTCGTACCCAAGTGTTTTCCTTTAAACAATATAGAGTGTGTTAGTATAAAATATATATGTTGAATTCTGATTTGGGATCCATAGGAATAAAGTAGCTCCCCTGATTGTCTGACAGGTACGCACCTAGGAATTAAAGCAAAAGGACAAATGAAAAGTATATAGCAATAAAGATAGTCTTTTAGTTGTTCGTTTGTGTTTCTAAGGCAGGCACTGGCAATGGCTTGGGGGAGAGGTGCACATCTGTGAGAGGGAGGATATCATATCTCATACTGACATGTTTGAACCTCTTCCATAAACTCAGGGCTGGTGTGTAGGAAGGCACCTCTTCTACAGAAGAAACAGGGCCCCTTTTATTCCTTTGGTCTGTTTGCAACTTTGAGATAAAGCCCCCAATTATAATTTCCACCTGGCTTCTTGCTGACCAAACTTATCTTAGCAAAAAGCAAGGTTGTCCTTTGTTTGTTCTCCTTTTTAGCTATTGTTCACTGTTTGCTAGGCCTCTGTCTTCTTGACCAAACTCTGGATTTTTGGGCCTGTAAAAAGAGCTGACACAGTCTATATATCAGGTTGTAACATAAACAGCATATGGATTTTGACCCTTCAAACAGTTACTGAGCAGGAGAGTTAGTCCTATCTAGCTATGAACAGACTTAGAACTGAAGGCCCTGAGAATTGGGAATGGGAAGAGCATGATTTCTCTGCTGCCCATGTGGCTCTGCAAGCCATGAACACAGATGTGGCTTTTTTTTTTTTTTTGCAAGGGCTACAGGCAGATGTGGGTGTGTGTTGTGGCAGACTAAATTGCTCTGACTAGATCAAGAGCTGCAACCTTTTTGATGTTGCACACTTCAAAGCATTTTGAATGTCCAGGCACTATGACTGCAGTCCATAACTTTAGCAGTATATGGACTGGACAGGACAATTGATCACTTTCATTTTTTTAAACTACTTAAACATATGCAGTTAAAGTTCCCATTCAAGTGGGAGTTAAGAATATTTTAATTTAGGACTAGATACTATGAGTTGAAAGGATTGAAAGACCTTGAAATACCAAAATAACTAGAGTATAATTCACATTGTAAGCTTGAAATGCTTGGGTTTAGCGCTAGTATTTGAGCACATGTATTTTTCTTTTATGCCTTTGTCATGGGGTGGTGTCCGGAGGATCCTTTCCAGTCTCACTCAGTCACCCGGTCTTCTTCACCACCACTGCACTTTATTATATTCTTTCCACAGGCCACAGCTGGTAGTGTTGTTTACATATATTTAGAGTCCATAACCAGCTTCCCAACTTGTTTCTAGGGAAGGGAACAGTACGAGTAATAGCTAGTCACGTCTACATCTGCCTTCATTCTGGCTCCCAGAACTTTCTTCCTGTCTGCTCATAAAATCCCAGCTGCTGGGGGTTGCTCCCCCTCAATTAGCCCCTCAGCTATAGCTCTATTCAGTTAACTGGCACCTTAGGTCAAGTTACCTGTCTTCCAGTTAAGTCCCAATTAACAAATACTGGTGGGGAGCTGAGTGACAAGATGTTGAGTTAGCTGAAGACTCAGCATGTCCTGTTACACCCTTTCATTTGCCAATCTAACACTTTTTTGAAACATGAACTTTCCTTCTTCCCTTTTCATTATTTTTGGAACGGTGGCACAGTTTTTCCCCCAACTCATCATCTGAGTGAGTCATTCTACATCATTCTGTAAAGATTTTTGTATAAATACCTTTTGCATAAATATGTTCAAAATGCACCAGAATCCTAAAAAATGAGGGAGGAATAAGACTGGCTGGAAAACGTACCCTGTGGATCATTCAGTGTTACTTGGCAAAGCAAAAGAAGTTAGGAAATCACAAGAGGAAGGGAATAGTAATCTCTGCTGTGTAAGGCTGGGAGGTAAAAGATACAATACAGCTCTTAATGCTAAATCAAGAGTTAGATTAAATATATGTTTGTTTTAAGTATTTCTTAATATGAGCCAGATGAGAAGAATGTGTTTAGAGTGAGGGAGCTGGCTGAAAGCCCAGTGGGTTGGGTTCTACAATTTTATTATGAATCTGATTTACATTGGCAGTAACTGATATTAGTTATGTAAATGAGCTGGTGAGCTTCATCTTTCCTGAATGGTTGTTTCTAGTTCTGGAAATGGTAGACCTCTGCTTCCTGTAACAGACATTGAGGAGCAAATTGGCTTTTGTACATTAGTGGCCAAACTGTTTTCAACCCCATTTTACTGGGGACAAAATATTTGTGGTTGATAGATAAATGAGTCATTTTCCCAGAGAACTGCTATCTCTTGGGCTTTGTGGAGTGTTTATACTTGATTTAAACCTCGTTCCATCCAAATAATTTTCAAATGTGGTTTGGACTGACCAGCATAGATGAAGCTAAATTATTATAATGAGGACCCGCTCAGTAAATGGGGCCCTGTTGTGCAGTGCACACACATGGTAAGACATTCCCTGTCCCATAGAGCTTACAATCTAAATTGTATAAAGCCATTTCCAAAAACCATTTAAGTCTATGTGACCCCAAACTGTCTCTTTTAAAACATGGCTCAAATCCCAATGTAGAGAGGGTCAAAGAGAGCAGAAGTAAAATAGTGATCTGAGGGACTCTGAGATGCTTCTTTAGCTATGAAGTTTGTACAAGAAAATGCAGTCAAAAAGGCTGCACTGAGTTGAGGAAAATGAGTATGGAGAAGAAAGTACCAACAGCAGAAAAAGAAGATATGGCTCTAAGGAGAAGAAAGTTTTCCAAATTATGGCCAGAGCAAAAAGCAGGTTGAAATCAGTTAAGGTTGTATGAAAAGTGAAGTGGGGAAATTAAAAACTACTTTGTCAAGCAGCTTGCTGAGAAAGGGCAGGGTAACAGTGGAACAGTAGTGAGTGTGTGTCAGGTTTGAGGGAGTTGTTTTTTGAAGACCGGAATGAACAGTGGCAGGTTTTGGAGCTATTTGGAAGGTACGAGAGACAAATGAGGGATTGACAGTGCTAGTAAAGTAGGCGTCAGGACAAAGTGACAGGACTGAATGATGAGAAGGGAGGGAGAAGATGTAAGTTTTCTTAGGGACTGGATGATGGTAGGGGGCAATAAAGGCATGAATTAAAACAATTTGAGATTGAAAGAGGGAAACAAATCCTTTGCATCTGGACAGGGAAAGGATGTATGGGTGGGGTTAAGGATTGTGTCATGGGGCAGAAGGAGTGAGGATTACCAGCAACTCAGACAACTAAAATTTTGTCCCATTTAAAGGCAGCGTTATGCTTATTGAAAACTAGACTGGATCAAGCACTAAAAATCATGTAGATTACTTTGCACTGATGTGGAGTGGGAATGGACTAAGTGTCATACTGTATTACCCATTTGTAAAATGTGATGGCCTGTCACAACCTAGGATATAGCTTTAGCACAAAAAACATCTGCCTACTAAGTATTTCTTCTTCGCAATATGTAATATGCATATTAATAGGTTTCAGAGTAGCAGCCATGTTAGTCTGTATCCGCAAAAAGAAAAGGAGTACGTGTGGCACCTCAGAGACTAACAAATTTATTTGAGCATAAGCTTTCATGAGCTACAGCTCCAATGCATCCGATGAAGTGAGCTATAGTTCACAAAAGCTTATACTCAAATAAATTTTAGTCTCTAAGGTGCCAGAAGTTCTCCTTTTCTTTATACATATTAATTTAATACGTACTAAATAAGTACACCATACATATTACCGTGGTGGCTCCTATGGCTCCTGTCCTGTAGGGTTGGCTCCCTGCTCCAGGCATTGTGACCTCTGGGGTTGCAGCACCGCTCAGGTTTGGCCTGGCCCCTGTGGTGAAGGGTTGGCCAGGCCACCTTTGTGTGAGTGGCGTTTCCAGCTGGCGCATGGGGCCACAGCACCACTGACTCAAATTTGGCCCTGCCAGCTCCCTGTCATCATGATGGAGGGATGGCTGGGCTAAACCTGAGCAGCGCTGAGGCTCCCAGCAACAAGTTGTAACACACAAAGTGGGAACTGAGCCCAGACAGCCCTACAGGACTGGAGCCGCAGCTGCAGGGTGAGTGCGGAGTGGGCTCTGCAACTGCCTCTCTCAGGATAGGAAACTCCTCCCCACACTTTGTCTTCCACATGACACATTTTGGACAGCTTTTGATGACCCAAGTTTGAGTCATGACCCACAGATAGAAAAAACCTAATATGTCGGAATTTCTCAATCTTCATTTACTATAATTTAGGGCCCTATCAAATACACGCTCCTTTTTGGTCAATTTCACGGTTATAGGATTTTAAAAATAATAAATTTCATGATTTCAGCTATTTAAATCTGAAATTTCCTGGTGTTGTAACTATAGGGGTCCTGGCCCAAAAAGGAGTTGGGGGAGGGGTCGCAAGGTTATTGTAGGGAGGGGTTGCGGTACTGCCCAGCTGCTCTGCCTTTAGAGCTGGGCAGCTGGAGAGTGGTGGCTGCTGACTGGAGCCCAGCTCTGAAGGCGGAGCCGCCAACAGCAGCAGGAGAGAAGGAAGGATGGCATGGTATGGTATGGCCACCCTTACTTCTGCGCTGCTGCTGGCAGAGCTGGGCCCTCAGTCAGCAGCCGTCGCTCTCTGGCTGTGCTGCTGCTGGCGGGGTGCTGTCGTCAGAGCTGGGTGCCCGGCTAACAGCTGCTGCTTTCCAGCCACCCAGCTCTGAAGTCAGTGCAGAAGTAAGGGTGGCAATACTCCGACCTCCCTAAAATAACCTTGTGACCCCTCTCCCCACAACTCCCTTTTGGGTCAGGATTGCCAATTTGAGAAACGCTGATCTCCCCCCGTGAAATCTGTATAGTATAAGGTGAAAGCACACTAAAGACCAGATTTCACGGGGGGAGACCAGATTTCACGATCTGTGACACATTTTTCATGGCCGTGAATTTGTTAGGGCCCTTGCTATAATTGAGTCAATTTCAAGCATATTGGGATGTGAAAACATGGCACGTTTTCTTGATCGTCTTTTAAAAAAAAATCACTTTTTTTCACTTAACAGGGAGTGGTAATTGTTCTTTTGTAATTAGTCCTGTTTAAAAATGGATGTGTGGGACAAGTAAGCATATTCCACTAGCTGCACTTTGCCAGACAGTGAGCATAGGGAATGTGCTCACTTGTCCTACATGTCATTTATTCTTCAGTAAAGTACGTGAAAGTAGTTGGTAGACTTAATGTCTTTTGCACTGCAAGACACTTCCATTTTACAGGACTCAATTTATTTTCTCATTACTGTTTTTTTTTGTTTGTTTGTTTGTTTTTTTTTCAGGAAAACATCAGAGTTAATGTTACTATGTGGAAAACCAGTGGGGAATCTCAAGAAGCACAGGTTTGTTGTTTTTGTTTACTCAACGTATTAGTAAGTTGTGAATCAAACTCTACCTGCGAACATGTGGCTTCCGCAGATGTTATTCATTTCAGTATTTTATACAATAGTGACTCACTAATCTGTTCTTTATTTATGAAACTGAAAATCTGACTGTCTATATTAATATTTTGCCTGCTATTTTTTATTTTTTTAAGGTTGTCTTTAATATCACCTACAACAGTGGACAGATTTATGTAAATGACTTTGCTATGAAGAGAGGTGTCACCCGGATTAAGTGTCAGACTTTAATATGTGAGTACTGCTCAGTTCTTTATGTGGGATATCTGCTTCCATGTCCCCGAGGGAAGGACATAATTCATTGCTATGGTGCTCTCTGAAGGTCGGCAATATTTGGAAACAACACGGTTACAGAGTTAGGATGTGTGTAGAATCAACATGAAACAAAATCTGACATCCTCATTTGTTCCCATGTCTCAGTCATGTCCTTGGTATTTACATGGTTTCACCTGAAATACAGACCTTGTGTATATTTTTGAAAGGGGAGGGTTTTGCACTAGACTAGGTAATGTGAATATGATGATGCAACTCCCCACTGCTAATGGTTGTCTCCCTATGTTGGGTAGCACACATCCAAAGAGAGTTTGAGTAGATAAATAAAGATCAACATAATCCTAATTTCTAAGTATATTTTGCCATTATGTCATCCTTCCACATACATTGGGACTGCAGGTTTCTCACATGTAAGATACTGTTGTGTAGGTGTTGCAATCCTGATATTGTATACTGTCTGTAATGGGGGAAGCTGTTGTATCCCCCACTAGTTCAATAAGAACATAAGAATGGCCATACTGGGTCAGACCAAAGGTCCATCCAGCCCAGTATCCAGTCTTCTGACAGTGGCCAGTGCCAGGTGCCCCAGAGGGAATGAACAGAACAGGTAATCATCAAGTGATCCATCCCATCGCCCATTCCCAATTCAAACTGGAAGTGGAATGGACACGTGCAATCACTCAAAGAAGGAACAGTTACTAACCTGTTCTGTAAATGTTGTTCTTCGAGATATATTGCAATGTCTGTTGCACGGACCCAGCAAACATGTCTGTTCTCCTTCCCTTAGTTCAGTGTTGTAGTCTTGTGCAAGGACTGCCAATCAAAAGTGTTTTGATATTTGGATTTGCACAGTGGATTGCATAATTAATGAAGGTGAGACACTGATGTTCATTTGACTGAAGATCCTTTTACATACAGATTTAATACTTATGGTCAGTCTCAAGGTTGGCTTCTGAGATCATTTGCCCTTTATGATCAGACCTTTACTAATGGCCTTTTAAATTGCTTCTCTAAACTGTGACCTCGTCTTTTGAAAACCCAAAGGATGACAAATGAATAACTAAATATTCTCTTTTTGGGGTAGGCAGTAACTCATTACTATTTGTCTCATGTAGTAAAAGTATGGGCCTACCTTTTTCATCTCTAGTATAGATTATAAAACATTTCAAAGTGTAACCACTTCAGAGGTAATTGACTGAAGAAAAATGCAAGACAAGATTTTATTCACTAATGTAAGGCCTAATCCTGTGAGATGCTGAGCATTCTCAAATTCCGTTTTCTTTCTAATTGTCCAACCCACTAATCTACAGTGCTTTTGAAATTTTACAGATGTGCTATGTAAATCAGAAACTAGGCAAAAATCAGTGATTTGACCCCAGGTCTAGGAACCAGGAACTCTAGAGTTCTGTTCTCAGCTTTGTGACCTTGGCACAAGACTTTTAACCTCTCTACAGGGTTGTTGTGAGGTTTAATTAGATAATATTGGTAAAGTTCTTTGAAGATCTAAAGTGCTATAGGATTACTAGGGTCCTCAGTCTGATGTCTCTTATGTTATCGTAAAAGCAAATTAACTACACTGACTTTATCTGAGGTCTGAATCAGGCCCTAAGTATTCAAGTTCTTGCCCTGGACAGAAGTCTTCGAGTTCTTACTGAGTAGTTCTGTGTTAAGAACTATGCCAAATCCTGCTCAGCACCTCTTAAGCACTTGTAACTCCTATTGAGATGAATAGGTTCAATTTTGCTAAGTGGTGAACGTCTTCAGTTCCCATTAAATTTAATAGAATTCAGGGGACTTAGCATTTAAAGGTTGGGAGGATTGGGAGCTGCAGGTGCTTCGCATCTCTTAGGATTTGGTCCTTTAACTGTATATTCAATATTGTGATTCAGAAAATGTTCAACAAGCTTGTGGGTCCACTGGGAGATACCTATATAAATTTATCTTAATATTTTCTCTTATCTGGCAACAATTTTTCATAATGCAAGGCATTGCTGCATAAATAAAAAAATCTTTGATATTAAGGGGCTTTACTGTAAGCAGTGAACATTTTAGGGTCTTATTGGGTGATTGAAGACACAAGGCCAAGCACCTTGTGCCTCCCAACACCGACAAGCTGTGCAGTGCATCAATAGCCTGGATGTGACATCCCGACCAGCCTCAGTTCATATGCCTGACCACCTGCACATCAAAATTATCAGTGCAAACTGGGACTCCTCATTTCCACAACAAACTGACTTTCACATCTAACACACACTCACTAGTGGTGGGAACATGGTATTTGGGGAGGAGGAAGCACTGAGAGAGAGAGGTGGAGGGCTGTTGAGTGTGTGCTCATGGTAGACTTTGAGGTGGTGGGTATGAGGCAGTTGTGGGTAGTAAAGTCATGAGGTTGGCAGGGGGGTATGAGGAGGCAGGAGCAGTGGTGTCTGAACATGGTGGGGAGGGGTTAGCTTGGGCCAAGGATACCCCATTCCCCAATGTGCTGGCGAATCCCTTCCCTGCCTTTGGGCCCAGCATATGCTGTGTGTGGAGAAGGGTAGTGGACATTCTCCTGAAGGCTTTGGTGACTGCTGAGGGGGTAGTGGCTCCCTTGGTGGCCACCTGAAGAAGGAAAATGGGGTCTGAGCCAAGCAGGTATCCCCAGGAGGAGAGGGTTGACCTCCTTAAAGAAAGTTTTTACACAAACTCCCGCTGATATTTTTCTAAGTTGTTGAATGAGTGGTGGTTTTGTCTGCAGCATCATCCCTTTGTATTTCTCTAGACAGTTGAGATGGGATGACAGCTGAGGTGTAAATGGAGCAAGTCAGTTGGATTGGATGCAGACAAGTTTAGACAGACAGTTGCACCTTTTCTTCCCCTGGTGTGAAATTGCAACTTAAAAATAAGCACATATATTTTCTACACTACCTGTCCCTTTCAGATTTCCCATAGTTATGTGATTAGGTCAGTCAGTGAAAGCATTAGTGCAGACAGGTTGAGAGGTATGCCAGACTTTTAAGCACTGTATCATTTTAGATCTGCTTTGAGTAGGATTAAATAGGACAGCATTGAAAACACCGATGGTGGCTGCTCTACCCTAAAATTCCCAACATGGCTGCTACCAATGGTACTGCACCATGGAGAGCAATGATAGAAAATTTTAGGGGGAAAAGTGAAGAGTAGACTGCACTGTGGAAAGTTACAATGTCTCTAATTGTATTCATTGTACTTTGCAGTTCTGGTGAGTTTTGACATTGCGATAATGGTGTATTTGCTGGGTACATATCATTCTTTGTCAATGTTATAAAATTAACTTCCTCAAGGGTGGACTAACATATGTCATTTATTGGGTGAGACTTCTGTTTCTCTTTGTGACTTTGTGCACTGCATAATTATCTGTTGACAGTGGAAACTGGAAACTCTGATAACCTATTGGATCAAAGGCATTTGGGAATTGTTAGTGTTCGCATCATGTTTCGTGAGTGGCCCTTGGCATCCAGATCGAATTTGCAATTGATTGTCATTCAAGAAGAGGTGACGGAAATTGATGGGAGAGAGGTAACACCAGCCATGCTTATTTGCCCATTCTAAACCAGAATAGTAATTTACACGTTTTAACTCTCATATGCTTAAGTACTTTGTTGGATTGGGGATGAAGCACTTAGCACCTTGCAGGATCAAGGCCTAGATTATTTTGTCTCCTTATAGAATATTGTGTGTGAATTTTAAGCAATGCCCTATCCCCAAAAACTTGGTAGTTGCCATGAAAATAATCATCACAGACAGGATTTTGGGGAGAGACACTGAGGGCAAATGACAGGTTTCAGAGGAACAGCCGTGTTAGTCTGTATTCGCAAAAAGAAAAGGAGTACTTGTGGCACCTTAAGAAAAAATAATCTAATTTGCCTCTGGAAAGATGTTTCTCAATTATAGTGGAGATGAGAACTCAAGACATACTGGTAAGCAGAAAAATTGAAAAGTATGAAGCACTTTATTTTTTCAAAACTTGGCATAAATGGTTAGCTGCTCACTCTGCAGACCTGAGAAGCTCCACACCGAGCACACCCTAATAATACAAGTTGTTGCTGCAAGTAGAAATGTCCAGGTTATGGTTTAGTATACATTTCTGTCTTTTATACAGGCTCTAGTTTCTGTTGAGGTTTTACTATCAAATGTACTATTAAATTTACCTCAAAATGTCTTATAGTCTCCTTTCACTGTGCATGCACAGACAGACATTTAACAGGTAGTACATTTGTCAAAACAATTGTGACTGGAGCTTATTAAAAGGATCTGGTAATTCATTGTTTCAAGTGAGTGTGTATTACACCTTTTATTATGAAAACATTTAGCCTGTGTTGCACTGGTTCCTGCTGTGACTACCATAGAGTAATATTGCTTTGTTTCAGATCTTTCACTATTCTGTACAAAATACTTCAAATCTTGCTAGGGAGTTAGTACTAGCATATTAAACTGCTTTATTTCTATCTGAACTTTCACTCTTTACAACCTGAAGAAGAGCCCTATGTAAGCTCAAAAGCTTGTCTCTTACTAATAGAAGTTGGTCCAATAAAAGATGGTCACCCACCTTGTCTCCTTAATATCCTGAGACCAACACTGCATGCAATCTTGTTTATCAGCTGACAGTGAACAGATGATTCCTATTATGCAGTAGTTCTAATTCTAAGCTACGCAATACTGTTTACCACCTAAGGGCAGGGTCTAGCTAATAGCTTACATCCGACTGCATTCCTTCTTGTTGACAAACTTCCATGTTGCAGTCTTTGTCCTGGACCCAGTGCACATGCCGGATTTCTGTTCGTTCCTGGTCTTATATTTTGAACAGTTGTTCTATTACTCTTCACACTGAATTTTTTTCCTATCAGTCAGTACTTCAAATGATCATTTTTTAAAAATAAAGAATAAGTCAAAATTATACATCACCTAATATTTGTGTAGAAGAAAAATGAGTTTTGTTATGTTTTAGGTCAATCTAGTATAAATATGGTTACAAAATATGCATAGTCTGTCTGTACTTTTTAATAACTTTGTTACATCAGTGTTGTGCCACTCCCTCCTCTGAATATTGTAGCTTTAAATTAAAGTCGATAAGCGTAAGCTGCTGGAAGGACAAATGGAGATATTAATCATGTTGGCAGAACTTGTTTTGCAGAGAAGTTGAACTGCTGCTGGTCACACCAAAAATCACGTTACTGGCTCTGCAGATAATACACCTGTGTAAAAATACATTATCCCTTGATGTCAGACTTTGATAAAGTAGGAAATGGTAGCAGTAAGGCCAGTAGCGTAGGCCTCAGTTCAGCAGCATACTAAAGCATGTGCAAAATCTTATTTACTTCATTGGAACTACTCATATGCTTGAAGTGAGGCAGGTGCTTAAATACCTTGCTGAATCAAGGCTATAATGAGTTAGGTACAACTCTTGAAAATCAAGCAGATCATATTAACACACCTTCTTGCAGGAACAGGCACCTTCCCAACCTTTAACACACTCATGCTAATGTATAAGTAAGTAAAAAGAATTATGTTATGTAATTATGTTCATTATGTTAGTAATATTTGTGCATCCACAAAAATCTTCATGCTAAAAGTATTTTAATGGTGCTTGTTTTTAGCCAGTGGCCTGCCTCACCCTTACTTTAAAATATATAAAATTCCAATATTTTTCTCCTTTGCAGGTTCAACAAGAGGAGGTTACTGAAATAAACATATTAATTAAGGGCCTGAGAGTACTTAGACATTCAAACCATTCTGTTCCTCTGAAGGAAAGCATGCTGTATTCCATCCCCAGGGACAAGGACATGTTGTTTACACTTCCCAATCTCTCAGGAAAAGGTATGTAATATATAGCACTTACATCATGCTTTTAATGCATAAATCACAAAGCATGTGACAAAGGCAGGCAAGTTTCACGATCCCAGTTTCATTGAGAGGGAAGCTGAGGCATGTAGAGGTGAACTGACTTTCTCAAGACATACACTGTTCATTAAGAGATTATTGGTTATGATTTAGTATTGTGTGCTGTTTCTTTTGTTCTTTTCAAATATGTTTTTTCCTTTAGAGGTGATTCTGAAATGGCACTTAAGATGATGGGGGTCTAATATCACTGTAGTTCTCCTAGCTGAGTTGTATTTGCCATTTCTGCCCTAGTCCTACAATAAAGGTTACCACTGAAGCTCTCTCAAGACAAGAATTGAATTCTGTAAAGTAAGTTCCTGTCTGGTCCATTTCTATATAGGGAATAGTTTGAGTTACCAAATTTTACTTTATATTGAAAATGTGGCTAGAATTCAATTTATTAATCAAATTCTCCTATGGGCTTACTAAGGGATTTGATGAATTTTATTTCTCACCTTTTAGCAGATGACAGCTAAAGTTCATAGTTGAATCTGCCTTGTAATGCTACCTCAGCTTCTTTCAGGGTTTATTCTGAAGGTCAAATGAAAATGTCTGCTTTAATTATTTGTATTTTCATTATAAACTTAGATAACCTTGCAGTGCGCACATACGTGCAGCTTTCTTTTGCTTACTGTGTGCATCGTTATATCATATGCTGCTCCACCAGAAGTTGTGTGGGTGAAATGGAGAAGCTAAAAATGTTTAACTAACTATGCCTCTCTGCTTCTTTAGTAGATGTTCAAGGCCCACTGCAACCAACCAGTCACTACCTCCTCTGGCAAGTAGAAACTACAGTAGATGAAGAGACATTACCTGGCAAGTTACCAGAGACTCCTCTCAGGACAGAGCCTCCATCATCTTATAAGGTAATTGTTTAAAATACTTATGGTGCCCATCTTAAGTCCCAGTTAAAACAGAATCAGAAATGTCTCTAATTCTGTGTTTAGGACTGGAAATGGATAATAGCAAGTGAGAAATCTAGAAGAAAATAACAACAGTTAGGGGGAATGCTGTTAAGACTAGCACGATACTAATCAACACAAACTTATTTGTCCAATGTTACAGAATCTTAGTCTCTCCTCCTTTTGGAATCAAGCAGAAAGCAGTAAATTTTCCCCATTAATCCATGGCTAGGAAAGGAAGCCAGACACCCCTTGTCAAGGTTCCTTCCCCACTCTGAACTCTAGGGTACAGATTTGGGGACCTGCATGAAAGACCCCCTAAGCTTTTTCTTACCAGTTGAGGTTAAAACTTCCCCAAGGTACAAACTTTCTCTTGTCCTTGAACCCTGCGCTGCCACCACCAAGCGTGTTAAACAAAGAACAGGGAAAGAGCCCACTTGGAGACGTCTTTCCCCAAAATATCCCCCCCAAGCCCTACACCCCCTTTCCTGGGGAAGGCTTGATAAAAATCCTCACCAATTTGTATAGGTGACCACAGACGCAAACCCTTGGATCTTAAGAACAATGAAAAAGCAATCAGGTTCTTAAGAAGACTTTTAATTGAAGACAAAATAAAAGAATCACATCTGTAAAATCAGGATGGTAAATACCTTACAGGGTAATCAGATTCAAAACAGAGAATCCCTCTAGGCAAAACCTTAAATTACAAAAAGACACAAAAACAGGAATATACATTTCATTCAGCACAGCATATTTTACCAGCCATTTAATAAAAGGAAATTAATGCATTTCTAGCTAGATTACTTACTAATTTAGAGTTTGAGACTGCATTCTTGATCTGTTCCCGGAAAAAACATCACACAGACAGACCCTTTGTTCCCCCCACTCCAGCTTTGAAAGTATCTTGTCTCCTCATTGGTCATTTTGGTCAGGTGCCAGCGAGGTTCTCCTAGCTTCTTCTTAACCCTTTACAGGTGAGAGGGTTTTGCCTCTGGTCAGGAGAGATTTTATATCACTGTATACAGAAAGGTGGTTACCCTTCCCTTTATTTTTATGGCAGCTCTCCTCCCACAAAAAAGCATGATTCAGTAAGTTGTGCATTGCAACATAAAGGCCATCCACATACCATTTCACAAACACAGTGCCTTTCTAGAGGCTATGAAAGCTATTCTGGTGGGTTTTTTTATTTTTTTTAGAGAAGCCTGTGATTGTTTTTTTTCCTCAGAACTCCATCTCTTGGAGGTTTTTTCTTTTTTTTTTTTTTGGTATGTAGAAAAGCAGTATGATACATTCTGCACCAAAGTAATAGGCTGTTTCAAGTTAAACAGGGCTGAGAATTGAAATTGCAACTTTCCTAGCTGCAATTTTGTTGCGGGTACACAGTCTTATATGATAAGAATGTAGTAATTGCTGTTGTATGATACTAGTGATCCATCTTATCCAGTCTCCTGTTTCTGAGAGTGGCCAATACCAGATGTTTCAAAAGAAAAAATTCTGTTCAGTACTCTCCACCTGGGAGTACAGTTACTGCTACAATGCTCCTGTTTTAGAGACTGTTGCAGTCAGACACAAAAAGTGAGCACCATGAAAACAAAACATACTACCTGCAAGTTACCACTGCAGCAGGTTAATGCCTGGCATTGTTTGACAGTTGAAAAAAAATCACCAGGGTCCTCCTCCAAATATTCTACCCTCTTGTGCTCTCTCAGGCAGCCCTCAACGGTGCTTCATAGCCAATGTAATGTTGCTGCTGCAGCACCAGTAACCCTTTCCCTGATTCACACTGCAGTGGGAAATGCTATTCTGGTCACAAGTAGCATGTGTAATCTACCTCTAAGCTTCACTATAGCCTTGCCTCTGGCTGCTCTGTGGTTCTCAACTCCCCACCCAAACATGGGATCTCCTCTCATATGACTAAGGCTGTTTTACAGATTTGCATGTGTCAAATCTTCCTGAGCAGGGAGACTATCTATTAGAAAACAAGAGTGATATGTAAAGCAGTGTATGAACTGTATTATACGTTTAAACCAGAGCTAATCCATCTTGTAGGGATTCACCAGTAGCTAGACTGCACTAGACATATTTCAGAAACTGTTTTGTTCTTTTAACATGTTTGTTGGTTTCAGGTGATGTGCCAGTGGGTGGAGTACTTGAGAAAAGAGCTGTGCGGGTTCTGGCTTAAATCTTTCCCTGTGTTCTTTAAGTTGATGGAAGTCATTGGGACTGGAGTTGTAGGAGCAGCTCTTGTTTTAGGAATCTTAAAAGTGCTTTTCCCTTCCTGCGAACACAAGTGAGTAATTTTTGCATACTCCCAAAAAAGCTGTTTATAGTCCTAAGACTAGTCCATGAAAGGAGACAACCTCATAATGTGGAGAGTTTGCTACCACTCCACAAAAAGGCAGTGATTAGCTTTCCACTGTAAGTGGTTTCTTATAAGGAAGTTTGGAAAAAACAGGTCAGTACCCCCTATTAAATTGTTAATGTATTATCACCATTTTACATGCGTAGCAGTAGCTCTCTGAAGACCATCTGGGAGGGGTACGCTTTTTCTCTACAGCATTATTCACCTCAGGAACAGGAAGACCAGATATCTGAAGCTCTGCAATGGCAGTGTAGTCAAACAAGGTTAAGAACTGTACGTTCCGTTTCGGTCCTAACTTTGCCACACAGCCTGGCTTTAGCAATAACTCTACACTTTCAATCAAGGACACTGAAGCGCTTTAAAAGCACTACGGCTTTGTCTACACTACACACCTTTTAGCGATGCAGCCCTCACTCAGCGTAAACGCTGTTTGTCTGCACTTTTGCTGACAAAATACTTCCACCCCCTCCAAGGAGAGCACTCCTGCTGACAATGAGCTGAGTTGTTTACACTGCCACTTGCGTTCACCACACTTTTGTCTTTTGGGGGGAGGGAGCTTTTTTAAGCACCTGTGAACGACAAAAGTTGGGTCTTTCACTTGGCAGTGTAGACAAAGCCTAAATCATGTGAGTCAATTATATACACCTTCTCATTCTACAGAAGTCACTTCACTTCCCTCATCGTGACAGTTTGCCTCCCTTTTCTGTAAGGGTGGGGGGCAAATTAGTGGGTGTAGTGCTCTGACAACGAAAAACATTAATTGCAGCTTGGCAGAGTAGAGTGCCGTGATTAGTCCCTGTATCCAAGGTGTGCTACCTTGAGTAAGAAGCACATCAGCTCAGGGCATGTCTACACTTACCTCTGGAGCAAACAATCCAGTGGGGGTCAATTTATCATGTCTGGTGAAGACACGATAAATCAACCGCCGAGTGCTCTCCCATAGACTCCGGTACTCCACCTGAGCGAGAAGCGTAGGCAGAGTTGATGGGGGAGTATCAGCAGTCCACCTACCATAGTGAAGACACTGTGGTAAGTAGATTTAAGTATGTCGACTTCAGCTACATTATTCATGTAGCTGAAGTTGCATAACTTAGATTTCTCTCACACACACAGCATAGACCAACTCTCAGTGAGCAAGGCATGGAGTTTATGCTTACTTTCAACACAGTAAGACAACATACCTCAAGGTTTTAACGTACTGAAAATAAAATACCAGGCCAACATTAAGATGGAGTTAAAACTGAAAATGTTTTACATCTGAGCCACAGTGGATTTGTCTATGCCAAAATCAGCTGAAGTCTTCAGCTGTAACAGATTATATAAAGCCATATAAGGAATAAAGCCAGCCAGGCAGGAGTGAGACCTCAAGGTGCTTGACAGCCCTTCTGGGTTTGGGGAGTAAAGGCTTTGCAAACTGAAAAAGTATACCCTTAATGTGCCAAGGCATCTGTCCTGCTGTCACCCCCTGCCATCTTCACTTCTCACCAAGAACAATGTTAAAACCAGAGCAATTCATTTACCATCAGAGTAGACAGCCAGCAACACTCATTGGATCTGACTACTGTACAACAAGCAAGTGGTTTAATACTGATATCTGTTTAAACTAGGCAGAACTAGAAAAAAGGCTAACTATACAGACTGACAATGAGCAAAGTACTGATTTGTAAACAAGTGGTCAAAAACAGGTGGAATTAAGCTATAATTCCTTAACCTACCACTGAAAAGCATACATGTGACCTAATCACTGCTGGCCACTGTTCCAATAGGTGGGGTGTATGCCAACAGAGTTTGAAAGAGGTAATTTTTCAATTGCAGGTCACCTTTCAAGGTTGCATTTTTCTTTATCGATTAAAGAAATCACCTTAGAACTAGCCACAGTGGCAGGTCTCATGTTAGTGGAAGACTTACTAGGGCTTTCAAGCAGATGGGGAATGCTCATCCCTTAACTGAACAGCAGCTTGTTGAATCCTCAGAGTTCTCTATAATAAAAGTGTGTCTTGTAAACGTGTCCCGCCTGTCTCATTTGACATGCGGTTTGGCTTAACACGAATGTAGCTCCTGGTGGCAGATAATTGTTTAAACTGCTTTCAAATCAAGTTTTAATATCTGTGAGGTAGGAGCTGAATCGTATGCTAATATTTTAGATTGGAAACCAGCTTACATGATGTGCCAAATGTCACCAAGTATCAAAGCAGCTTTCCTAAAACCTCAATACTAGTGCTGCCTCTTCATGTAATAAATAAACGAAGTCTGCACGTACTTCATATGTTTTTACAATGAAAGGTTGAGAACATAAACAAGAAAAACTTGACAATGAGTCCGGTGGCACCTTAAAGACTAACATTTATTTAGGCATAAGCTTTCGTGGGTAAAAAACCCACTTCTTCAGATGCAAAAAAGTGGTTTTTTACCCATGAAATCAGTTAGTCTTTAAGGTGCCTCTGGACTCTCTTTTTGTGGATACAGACTAACACAGCTACCCCCTGATAAGAAAAATTTGCATTCTCCGAACAGAGCTATCCTTTTCTAATGTTAAGTAATGTGTCTTTCAGAGGAGTCCTTCACCTGGAGGCTAGCAACACTGCACCTGTGGTTGTGATAAACATCTCTTCAGATATGCCAGCGAAGACAGACAATTTAGTGGAGAAATGATGTACTCAATACCATGCTTGCGTCTGAATCTTTGTACCCATCTTCAGTGGACCTAAAAGTTGGCACTGGAACTTTAAATACCGTATTTGCTTCCTTTTATGAAAATAGTATGTCAGCTGATTTATGTTTAAAGGGACATTTCAAGGTTGAGGCCCAAAATGATCTCCCCTCTTTCCACAGCCTCTTGCTCCTAAACAGCAGCAGCTTCCTACGATGAGGGTTGTGACAGGTTTTAACTTCTTTAAAATACTCTCCCAGCAGATAGGACAGGGAGCTGGCCTTTGTATTCACAGATAAGGTAATGAAATACAGAATGTGATAATCTTCAAGCATGGACTAAAGCACTAGAAGGAAGAGATTACACACGTGCCTGCAAGCCAAAACAAAGGTGGTCAACCTGGTTTTAGACCTATTACCCTTGACTGTGCCTTGTAAAAACAACAATTGTTCTTACTATTAAAAGAAGGAGTTACTATATATGTAAAACAAGATAAAGGCAATTTTTGATATTTCAAGCACTTTATTCAACAGCCAATTTCATATTAAGCCCCTTCCCTACTGAAAATTGTAAGCCACTTAGAGATGTTTACTATGCTTTTTGTATATCTTGTGGTATTGTATAAAGTTTCTCAGAAACACAAATGTCTTACAAGACATTGTTTACTATCTTGAATACAGGAGGCATAGTTTTCTCACAGATGTTCACATAAATTAACATTTAAATTGTTTACTACACTCACTGTACATATAAAAATATACTGAAAGGAAATCAAACTGTAGAGAAGTGACTTGCAGAAATCCATTACCTGAAGAAAAAAAAAACAGGCTGGATTTTTAGCTTTCCAATGGTATTCCCGAACTAATAGGATTATTTAATATTACAAGAAAGAACCTCACTAAAGAGTCATGTGTGGTCTTGCTTTAAGATTGAGGGCAGTGGGCCTTAGAATAGTTGATCTTTGGCCCTATTTTAAATTTTTTAAGTAAAATTCCTCAATATGATAAACTGGCACATGCCCAAACAGGGGTAGTAGTTATCCTATTTTAGATGGCCACTCTTAAGAGCTTTAAAACAGGACTTCTATAGAAGTCTAGGACATACTCACTTGTACATCACAAGCTTATTTTAGAACACAGATTCCTTCCCTGAGCAAGTCATCTGCCAACTTTTTTTTTTATTTTAATAGAAAGTGTGCCAGATATGTTTAATACCTTGCTCTCCACTTTCTAAAGACAACTGCAACACTTGTAGACTGCAAACCTGACTCAGTGGCAGTGCTGGCAAAATAGTCTGGTATTAATCAGAGTTGCCCAGCATATCCGAAGGAAATGCTTTTCCCAATGCATCTTAAGTGAAGTCAGACTTAAGTTTAATTTATTAACTGTTACAAGTTTCAGGGTTTTTGCACCTTAGTCTTGTCACAATTTCTTTTAACAGATGCAGGAACATTTAAAAGGCAAAATTTGCTACAGATGAATTGGCACCACTGTTTAGTGAATCTTATTCTTCCTATGTTGAGATTTGCAGTATCAGGATCTAACAAGCACAAAGACAACCAGTTTCTGTGCTAGTGAAAGAATTCATATGAACCCCACTGGTGAACAGATCCCACTATTCAATTAAAATAAAACAAAATGAAAACCAAAACATTTGACTGACGTTCATATCTTTTAAAGGGAAGGAGACTTGTTCTGAGTAAATTCAAAGAAAAGGCAAAAGTGACATGCAATTTAAAAAATTACTTTATTCAGAATCATGTTGCTCTTAAGTTCAAGAAAGTTAAAAAAATAGCACTTAGTGCACATGAACACTACCTTTCGTTACTTCTGAAGCTGTTTTAAGACAGGTTTCCCAGGGGAAGTTTGGTTAGGAAGACTTAGCATGATCCAAATTCAACAATCCATTTTTCATATTTTTCAATGTCCGCAGCAGATACCGATTTAGAAACCTTTCTTAAAGCCATTTCAAAATCCTCCATAGTTGTAGGCATATGCATTTCATCCCTGGAAAGATTTCGGATTTCTTCTGGTGTCAAGCCTTCAATACGCCTTCTCATAGCCATCAGTGATGCATCCCTATACGTTAAGAGGAAACAACTCATTAATATGGACATTTAGTTGCTTAAGAGGCTACCAAGTTAGGCTTTAAATTAAGTTACCACATTCCAATTGGGAGAACCAAAAATTAATTTTCACTAACTTCTGTTCTATCTTAGTACTAATATGGCCCCTGATTACTGTGGTAGCTAAGCACTTCACAATTTTTAATATTTATCTTCATCATACTCCTGTGAGGTCAGGAAGTCTCTTATTCCAGTTTTACAGATGGGGAACAGAGAGAGGTTAAATGTTTGCCAAAGGTCACACAGGAAGTATGTGGTGGAGAAGGGAACTGAACCCACTTCTTCCAACTCCCAGATGAGTGGCTTACTTACTGGACCATCCTTATGTGCAGCAGAATCTTTGATACTGATACTGCACCCTTAGAACCAGAGAGCTTCAGTGACACCTATCTGCAGTACTACTGAAAGTACATTTACCTTGTACCTGTTAGATTATGCAGTAGTCAAATTCTAGCTTGGAATGTTGCTTTCAGCTAGCAAAACCACCTGTGGTTGGCTAAAGATAATTAAATTGATCTAATTGTCTAGTGTAGAAAAGACCTTAGTTATGTCAGTCAGGGGTATCAAAAATCCAGACCTTTGAATTCTTCCATCAATGTAACTACTGCCTCTCAGGACTGAGGATTGCTTACACCAACCTCTTATCAGCATAGCGTCTACACTGAAGTGCTAAAGCACCAGAGCTGTGCTGCTGTAGTGTTTTAAATGTAGACAGACACTGAACAAGTTCAGGGTTGTGGAATAATAGGGGGCTAATGCTAAAAATTATTTCAAGATCCCTCTGTAGCTAGAAGATTACTTTTCACAATATATAACCTGGAATTCTATTTCTGATTTGCACCACCACCAGCTTGTCAGTTTAGTGAACCAATTTTAAATCAGTTAGGGCATAGGTATGACAGATGGGGGCAAAGAGAACCACAATACATAATGTGCATCTGTTGGTTCCTTTTGCTGCTGAAAGCAAGCCTTTTTCTCCTCCTGTTATATCTTGCAGTAAGGTCAGAACAATGCAGAGTCTGCATAGAAATGGTCATCAAGTTGAGCAGTATGACTTCGCTTAAACTGATTACTGACTATGGAAGTATGTCCTTAATTGCTCCTTATCACAGCTAGCTGCAGTTTGGATAAGAAATGTGAAATATATATGGAGTTCCCATTTATGATGTTGTTTGGCGATGTTAAACTGTTCTGACCATCTCTAGAATCTGCATGGTTTGGAGCAGGAGTTTCAACTCAAGCAGAGGGATAGTCTTGAGTTCACAGAAGTTACTTTTATCATAGTCAGGAAAGTCTGCTGTTTTGACCAAGTAACAAAGGCTGGAAAATTCACCATTTGCAGATGCATAACTAAACTTCATAGAGTTTTGTCCGTTAAATCTCTTGATAATTCCAGTTGCTCTGCACAACTTCCTCTTGCATCATTCTAAAGCAGCCAGACAGAACTAAAATTCCAGATGGGACATGAAATGGATCCTTCTCCTTGAATGTTCTTGTATCCTTAGGATAATTTCAGTGGGCCAGGAACCAGAAGACTAAACATTCAAACCTCACTTGGTTAATATTTCTGTGCACTTCACAGCCTTACTGAGCACGGCTTATACCCCTATTCTGTGAGGAATAGAAGTATCCACCACCACTACAGATAGATTTGTAGTGGCAGGGACCTGTGTTAGTCCCACACTATTTTCCTTTTTGACTGTGCTATTGTACAGAGAATTGGACTGTCCCTATTTAGAACTGTTTCACGAAATCCCAAACCGTCACACATGAATGGAACATATACATTTAAAGGGAAGGGTTTTGAAAAAGCAGTTTACTATAGAAGGTCTGTAGTATCTCCAGACTGCAAATTACTTACAAATCTGAGCTAGGGATTGAATGATTACCCAAACAAATCCCAAACCTATTCATCCCTATGTACCTTACATTGCTGGCTGCAATAAGTGCTTATAAACTGTCCCTATAAATACCTCTTTTCCTGCTGTATTAAGTGATTGACTTATTGGTAGTTCCTGTGTTAGGTAAGCAAATAAAGTAACAGTCTACATACACATACTTAGTGGGGGGGGTTGGACAAGTGACTGAAAAGTCTGCAGTTTAGCTTGCACTGTTTGAGTAATTTATTGAAATTAAGTTCTAAAACCATACATTTTCAACCAAAAAGAAAAGTTTGTGCATTTTAATAACTAAAAATAGTATTTCATTTTACTACAGCTATTGTTTCATCTTTTTCACTAGCAAATATAAACGGACAGATCAGGCCACATGGGAGATGCTGATAAAATCATGATTTTGTCCACGCTGAGGATGGACAGAAGCCCAACAGACCAGTCGCAGCAATTAAAGCCATTGTTGGGAGGGGGGCACAATGAAAGTGGTAACAAAGTTTTATTTCAAAGCTCAGAAGGACTTGAACTAAGCCACCTAATTTTCTTTCTTCTATATTCACCCTCAGGTAAAGAGTACATATTGCTCCGCACCATAAAAATGTTAACAGGGTGGGCCTTGGGTGTCGAGACAGCTAGATACGCTGCTGCCTATTTATAAAAACTTAACTCTTTATACTATAGTACTGAGAATGGTTTAACTGGCCGTGAATGAGACAAAAAACAGCTTCTCGTTCCCCCTAGATTTCCAAATTCAGTTACTGCAACAATAGCCACCACTTGCCAGGCCTCGGGGGCAGGGAGTTCTCTTTTAGGGAGCTACTGGGAGCTTTAACTATCTGACATGTTAACAAGGGCCTGGCCCTTGCTTTCCACTGCAGAAACTTCAACTGAGATTTGTCTATACCGTGCAGGGAAAAAGGCGGCAACAGAGACCCAAAATTCAAGACCAAAATGTAGGATAATCAGTCCCCAAAATGATTCACAGGCCCAGAAAATCTAAAAGTCTCAACATCCTAGGAGGAGAGAGATCTTGAGATTGATACCAGAGGAAATAAAACCCCTGCTCTGCTGAGTCTGCATAGCAGGATGATCAAAAAAATCAGTAGCATCTTCTGGTGTGTGTAAAACCCTAAAGTTACTAAAAAGGTAAATCTTGCTTTTAGGGAATCCTACATCTCAATAAATTAATCCATGTAATTAAGGAAACATTTAATGTGACTGAAGATTTTATTGAAGGGACCCTTACACATCTACCATATTTCTGAAGCAGCTTCAGGGAACAAAGTAAGGATTTCTCTGGTTTGGAATAGGTCCTTTGCATAGAAGCATTTAACAAATCGATAAAGGTTGAAATGAACCACCTGGTGAAAATGGAATTGACTGGTGTGCTTTCATTTCTCATTTCAATTTGCAGTTCTCCTCGGAACTGCACCATGAAGTTGTCCATTTTCTGACAAACAACTTGCCTCCCTTAATATTCGTCTAGAACACCTCTTCCTCCTGCATCTTCCTTCTCCTCTCCCCTTCAAAAAATTGTTCAATCCCTTCCATTCTCTCCTGTTTCTTTTCTTATGTAACTGGATGTTCCAGTTTTCCCAATATGGCAATAAAAACAATATTTCAACCAGTATTAACTGGATTGTGTAGCAAATCTAGTGTCAACCAGCAGAAGAGATATTTTAGGACAATAGAAATTATGTTAAAAAAGTTTAGTAGCGTCATTACATCCAGCATCCTACAAACAACATTTTGGCTAAAGTGCCCCTATGCCTCCCTCATTCATATAAATTGAGTTGAAATAAAAGCCATGTACACACACACCAAGAGAAGCAGCTACTTACATCTAACACTGTATTTGCCTCAACTCAGTTTATAGTGGTCAAATATTTAGGGCAAACTATTCTTTATTCACTGCCTTTTCACCATCCACTCCTTTGGTCCCCTCTACTTGTTCTGATTACACACAAAAAGCTGCCATCAGAGTGGGGAAGCCCTCATCATAGTTGGTGTTGCATAGAGTGGGGGACAGTCCTTTGCCCTGGAGAGCTTTCAGTTCAAGAAGCAGACAGAATGTGAGAACTACTCCAAGAACCAAGTCAGTTTAATAAGCCTTTAACTTAGTGACAAGATTTGTGTTTTCAGAGTACTGTTAATTTCAGTCACCAAATTAGGGTCGCTACCGGACATGATTAAGGCCGACTAGTTCTCAAATAAGTGATTCAACAAGAGAAACTGTTTTATAAGGTTGCAATTCTGACATACCTGCATACATTGGTAATGTCTGCACCAGAATAACCCTCCATTTTTTCAGCTATATTTGCAAGGTCAACATCGTCAGCCAGTTCCAACTCTCGCAGGTTTATCCGTAAGAGTTCTTCTCTGCCTTTTGCTAAACAAAAAAATAGCATGTCTATAATTCTGTGATTCAAAAGATACACACAGGCTGGCTCTAAGTTGTTTTAATCCTCCTTTGCTCTATTCTACATCTACATCTAAAGTCCAATTCAGAAGGCAAATATTTTCAGAAACAGGAGCACAAAGTTAAGTTCCTAAGTCTATATTTAGGATCCTAACAAGTTGCCTGATTTTCAGAAGCGCTGAGCGCAAATGGACTTAGAATCATAGGGTTAGAGGGACCACAAGGGTCATCTAGTCTAACTCCATGCCAAGATGCAGGATTTGTTGTGTATAAACCATCCAACACAGATGGCTATCAAGCCTCCTTTTGAAAAACTTCCAGTGAAGGAGTTTCCACAACCTCCTTAGACGTAAGAGGTTGCAGCTGGGCACTCAGCATTTCTGAAAGTCAGGCCACTTTTTAGGAGTGTTAACTTTGCATTCCTATTTTTGAAATTCAATCAATTATAGTCCTTACATTGTTTCACCTCTCTGTTCTAGGCTTATCTCTGTATCCATTGGCCTTATACCCACATGTACCTGCCATTTTAATGCTTTGTCTGTGGTGTTATGGAACTTGATGCACTCTCTTCCATATCCAGACCATGAATGCATTCAACCAAACAATACACTCAGGGTAAAGTGCCTCCAAAGTTCAAAGGTCTCTTCCGAGCCCAGATGTCCGGCACAGTATACTAAGATACTGCCAAAAATCACAAGACTCATCACAAAACAAAAGAAGCAACGATCACTTTTTTTTTTTAATTTAAGGAAATCTTTGTACCTGATGGTAAAGGAATGTAAATTCTCTTTTCTAGTCGTCGTCTTAGGGCCTCATCAATATCCCAAGGAAAATTAGTAGCAGCAAGTACCATAACCATTTTGGAAGGATCATCATTTTCAGCAGCCCCTCCAACACCTGTGGTAGGAGGGGAAATAGTTAAACCTATTCAGCTATCATGGGAAGATCCTATATAGATACAGAATCACGGATACCCTGAGATCTAATATTAAAGTGCAAGTTTAATTTTAGTTCTACCTGCCATTTTGGGATGAAGAACTGCAAATTCTAGGTCAGAGAACTGAGGTTAACATTGATATAAGTTTCACAAGATGGGCAAGTCCTTCTGCATCAACATACAGACAATTTTGCAATATCTGCCTGGATTTTTGCCTTTATCACAGGGTGTCAACGTGAAAACTTAGAATGGAACTAAAAATAAGGATACTCAAAAATGTCATTAACTGCTGCTATCAAAATCAGATCTTCCCCACCAATTTGTAGGCCTGATACTGCAATCCCTTACTCAGGTGAGTAATTTTTATTAACATAAGTCGTCCCAGGAAAGTCAGCATTCAAGACTGGTGGATTAGGTCCATGGACTAAAACCCTTTTGAACAGACAGGAAGTATTTTAATCTGTAAAGCATTGTTAAATTAGTGGCACTATATAAATAGCTTTTACTAATAAAAATCCAAGATGTGTTTTACTAGAATTGTCATCCTCTACATCTGTTACCAAGGTGTTTATTTGTAAATCATTCTAATGACAAAACCGACAGATTTTGCTTGTAATCAGTGACAGACCCTGGAATACCCACTGTACTGTTTGCCCTAATATTAAAGCATAACAAGACACCATTTATGAATATTCCAAAATTCCATGGCTAAAAAAGGGAGCTAATGAAAAATTCATTACTGATGCAAATATCTGAATTGCAAGGAAAGTGTCTCAAGGGCTCTGACCATGCTCCTATTTAAGTCAATGGGAGTTTCTCTATAGACTTAAATGGGTGCAGGATCAGACTGCTCAAGTTTAAAAAAAAAGATTTTATGACTCCTGGAATCTTAACACAAGTTATTCTGCAGATTAGCAAAGGATTTGAAGGTTTCTTTAAGTACATATTAAACAGTGTTGAGCAAAGAATTTGAAATTTAAAATAGCTAATTTTCTGCACAAATAAAACTGGCATGGGTTTTTCCCTATTCAGTAACAATTGCTTAAATTAACTGTAGAAAGTAACTGAAGTGTGCCATTTTTATTCAAATGCTATTTAAAAACAGTATCATAATGTGAATCCTTTTGGAGGTGATGTTAACTGCCATTAGAAGTTTAAATTTGCATAGATTAGTTATTCAAATCACTTGTATAGAAGACTACAGTCTGGAGCGCTTAGTGATGGTTGTCTTTGAAGACTTTCTGCTACTACAGCTATACAGCTACATCTGACTGTTCTACTTTATTGGACTACTAAGGGGGAAGGGTTAGGCTGGAAGGGGGAAAAATCACTTGTGGGAAGTGTAGGGTTATATAAAAGGAGTCATGACTGACAAGGAGCTCAATGATTCCACACTTTTGAGGAAGCTCAATTATTCTGAAGTTACAATACGAAGTTGAGATTCAGATACTGAAGAGCATTTGCGGGAGTAGATAAGGTAGTACAGATGAGCTCAGTATATTTGTAGTGTCTTGTGAGTTTGAGTAATGTTTATGTGTTTATCATTTTAATCTGCCTTTTTAAAAACAGCATAAGTAAGTTCTTGTGCCTAAAAGAATAAAATTAAATCCTTTTATTTTTTCCCATAACCCAGAACCATCAACAATGATTAAGTTCATTTACCATCCATCTGAACCAGCAGTTCCGCTTTTACCCGTCGACTGGCTTCATGCTCCTCCGAGGTTCCTCTGCGACTACAGATAGAGTCTATCTCATCAATAAATATAGTTGTTGGTGCATAAAATCGAGCCTAGAGAAATCAGAAACTGAAATTACATCAGTTTAAATAAAGCTTAAGATAATCTTATTTCTTTGGAATTGTCACATCTCCTAGAGCTGCCTATAAGCAAGCTGTCTTGGCTTTGGGGATTCACCACAATAGGAATAAATAGCCAACATCTCTTCTCCCTTACCTCCACCTTTCAAACATACATACCATGAGCAATTATGCTTTCAGTAGCAATGATATAAAAGCAGAACATTACCCTACTCAAGTGTAGTAACCCTTAGATTATTACATGCCAGCTATTTAACAGCCTGCAGCAACACTATACAATAATTTACCATGGAAATGAATGTCACATCCAGCTCAACGTGCACCCCAGAATGTAATTTAAATAAGCACAGTAATTATCGAAGGTAGTTATCTGACCAGGACACTAAAGTTAACACCTGTAATATGCTATGGGATCTTTAATGAAACCAAGGTCAAATCTCCTAAATCAGCACTAAAACCATGTTGGGATAATCAGTTCATTACTACTACAAGGGGTGAATGCCACCAACTGATTCATCCACACTAATTCCTGTAGCACATGTTTCCAAGAAGCCTGGCAGTCACATGCTAATCCTAGCCAGACCTTGAGATTTGATAAAAAGCAGAGAGAAAAACACCTAGGAAATTCAAAGTTATTGTCCTACAGCAATTATAACATATTGCTTTGTGCATACATAATATTTTCTGTTGCTGTATATGGCATTAACTTTGATGCCTTTACCATGTATAATGTGGTCAACTTCAATAAATTCAAACCTGAAGTTCCCACAGCAATGTGATAGGATTTGTTTGTAGAACTGAGGCTACAATAACCACATTTTACAAGACTGTTCACCCCAGAATCCACTGCATTTGAACTTGGCAATGTAGAAAAGCCTTTACTGAGTCCACCACTCCATTAATTCCAAGTGTCACATGCTCTGTAGACTACTGAGTCTTAACCACATTATATGATTTGAACTGAAGATTAAAATTTGTGTTATTCTTAGCTAAAAGGGAACACTACACATTTTATATAGCGGATGATTGTGTGACCATATCTAATCTACTTAATTGGGATCTAAAGTCGCAGAGCAAGGTTTTGAATTTTAGTAGTTTTGTCTTTAGGGAGTTATTTCAAATCAGCCTGCAAAGTCTATTTGTAGAAAGCACAGACCAAATAGTGTCTCAGACAGAAAATGTTTATTTTAGTGTATCACATTAGTAGTAGGTATAAGCAGGCCTTGATTAAGGAAATCTGGAGCCTTTGGGTATGTCTACTTGGGAAGTTTCACCCATTACGTTTGTATAACTAGTGATTTAAACTCCCTGTGTAGGCACTTATTCTGGAATAAGAGTGGCTTTTTTCAGCCTACTTTAAACCATTTTCAAAGAGGCATAAGCGAAACCACAAAAAAGCTCTTAAACTAGAATCAGCATGTCCACATGGGGAGTATAGTGGTACAACTATAATGAGTTAAATTCACATTATCTTATACAAGTATACCTTTCCCATGTACCTGAAGGTTTATCTATGTCACAATATGCCAAACCCCTCCTTCCACCATTGAGCTATTGTTTTGGGCTGCTTGCTGACTCAGGCAGACATTACTACATTGGTTACACTATTCACAGTTTTTCTTAAAACCATGAGGAATAGCAACCTTTTATTAAAATGAAACTGGAGATTCTGATGCAGTCACATGAATCCAAGAACTGTGGCCATAAGTTTGGCTGAAAGCGCTTATGCTTTAATTCAACCTGAGGTATGAGCACATACGCTAAGCAGGACCATTCTGTCAATTTTTACAAGTGGTTTTCTATGAATAATACCTGTGTGCATATTTATACACACACTAAAAACTGAGGGTCTCAAACTTCAATATAACTAATAAGGCTTTAACTTGGAGGCCTACTGCCACACTGTATCTTGCGTAGGTTTCACTACTCTGGGAACAGAATTACAACCCACTATTCCTTTTAGAGTTGTTAGTCACCATTTCAAACAGCAGGCGGACAAGTTTCTCAGATTCTCCTCTGTATTTTGAAGTAAGTGTTGATGAAGAGATGTTGAAAAATGTTGTTTTGCATTCAGTAGCTACAGCTTTTGCAAGGAGAGTCTTTCCAGTACCAGGTGGACCAACCATCAGCACACCCTATTTGAAAAGAGACAGTCCAAAGTGATGTACCAAAAATCTGTTAAGGCTAGTGAAAACCCACTGCAATAATCATAGCCTAAGAAACTGTTTGATAGCCTCAGTGTTGGACTATTTAGTACGAACTTTTGCTTAATTACATTTCCAAACCAGGAAGAGAAGGTGGATGAGGCTTTTTTTAAACTAACAAAATCATCCAAAACACAGGGCTTGGTGGTGATTTCAACTACCCAGACATCTGTTGGGAAAGTAAGACAACAGGGTACAAATTATCCAACAAGTTCTTCAAATGCATTGGAGGCCACTTTTATTACAGAAGGTGGAGAAAGCAAATGGGTGAGAGGCTATTCTGGCTTTGATTCCAACAAACAGGGAGGAATGAGTGGAGAATTTGAAGGTGGAAGGCAGCTTGGTTGAAAGTGATTATGAAATTATGGCGTTCATGATTCTAAGGAGTGGTAGGAGGGAAAAACAGCAGAATAGAGACAATGCACTCAAGAAGGCAGACTTTAGTAAACTCAGAGAGTTGGTAGGGAAGATCCCATGGAAAATATGGCTAAAGGAAAAGGGAGTTCAGGAGCGTTGGCAGTTTTTTAAAGAGATGTTATTAAGGGCACAAGAGCAAACTACTCCAATGCTTAGAAAAGATAGGAAGCATGGTAAGAGGCCACCTTGTTTAATTAAGAGATCGTCCATGACCTGAAACAAAAAAGAGAGTCATACAAAAAGTGAGACTAGGTCAAATTACAAGGTTTGAATGAACACACACACACACACACAGGCACTTAAGGACAAAATTAGAAAGGCCAAGGCACAAAATGAGATTAAACTAGCTAGAGATATAAAGGGTAATAAGAAAGCATTTTACAAATTCATGGGAAACAAGACAACAATGAGGGACAGGGTAGGCCCATTACTAAATGAAGGGCAGGAGGGGAAAAGGGGGGACAAAAACAGAAAACGCAGCAATGGCCAAAGTCTTAATTAAATACCTTTTTTGTTTCAATTTTCACCAAAAAAAAGTTAGCAGTGATTGGACAACTAACAGAGAACATCAGTGTAAATGGGGTAGAATCTGAGGCTCAAATAGGAAAAGAACAAGTTACATGTCTTCAAGTGATTAGGGCTTGACGAAATAGATCCTAGAATTCTTAAAGAACTGGCTGAAGACATCTGAGCTATTAGCAATTATCTTTGAGAATTTGTGGAGGACAGGAGAGATGCTTAAGGACTTGAAAAGGGCAAAATTAGATACCTATCTATAAAAAGAGGAATAAAGACAACCCAGGGAATTATAGACCATTCAGCTTAACTTCCCTAATCAGAAAGATAATGGAGCAAATAATCAAACCATCAATTTGTAACCACCTAGAAGAAAATAAGATGGTAAACAATCAATACAGATTTGTCAAGAACAAATCATTTCAAACCAACCTAGTGTCCTTCTTTGACAGATTAACAAGCCTTGTGGATAGGGAGAAAGCAGTAGATGCGATAGTAGATTTTGACTTTAGTAAGGCTTTTGATATTGTCTCATGACTTTCACATGACATAAATAAACTAAAGCAGTGATTTGCAAACTTTGAGCTGAGCCCCCCAATTTGAGTCACATTTTGGTTACACCCCTGCAACTCAGACAAAAATAGACACATGCAAAAGTATACTTGTTAGCCTATTTATAAACCTAACAGAGACCTTAATACAACTTTAATTAAATTACCTACACCGGTAAGTTTCAAATACACAGATACCAAGCCAAGGCTCCCTCAGCAGCAGGTTGCTTCTACCTTGCAGCCAGGATGCACCGCTATGGCAGGGCCAATACCTGGCCCTCTGCCCCTCCCCACTTGGGTTTTCAGGGTTGGGGAAGGCATATGCAATGGTCTCTGGGGACAGAGCCAGAGCTGGGCTCAGAATCTGCCAGAAGTGGAAATGGGCCCAGCAGATGTTGACACTGACCCAAAGGCTGGGTGGCCCCCTGAGGTGAGTTGGAGCTGGAGGTGGCACTCCCTTCCCACCCCTGTGGGGGCTGGCATGAGCTGCCTGGCGTCACCACTCGCCCCCATAAGAGTTCCTCCACACTGCCCTAGGGGGCACGCCAAACAGTTTGAACACCTCTGAACTAGAGAAATACAGCCTGGAAGACAAATCTACTATAAAAGGTGAAAAACCACACTCAGAGTAATCCTCAACGGTTCACAATCGAGCTGGAAGGCCATATATAGTGGCGCCTCAGAGAGATCTGACCTGGTTTTATTCAACGTCTTCAGAAATAATTTGGATAATTCATAGATTCATAGATATTTAGGCCAGAAGGGACCATTATGATCATCTAGTCTGACCTCCTGCACAATGCAGGCCACAGAATTTCACCCACCACTCCTAAAAAAGACCTCACACCTATATCTGTGCTATTGAAGTCCTCAAATTGTAGTTTGAAGACCTCAAGGAGCAGAGAATCCTCCAGCAAGTGACCCGTGCCCCATGCTACAGAGGAAGGCGAAAAACCTCCAGGGCCTTCCAATCTGCCCTGGAGGAAAATTCCTTCCCGACCCCAAATATGGCGATCAGCTAAACCCTGAGCGTATGGGCAAGATTCATCAGCCAGATACTACAGAAAATTCTTTCCCGGGTAACTTGGATCTTACCCCATCTAAAAACCCATCACAGGCCATTGGGCCTATTTACCATGAATATTTAATTACCAAAACCATGTTATCCCATCATACCATCTCCTCCATAAACTTATCGAGTTTAATCTTAAAGCAAGATAGATCTTTTGCCCCCACTACTTCCCTCGGAAGGCTATTCCAAAACTTCACTCCTCTGATGGTTAGAAACCTTCGTCTAATTTCTAATCTAAATTTCCTAGTGGCCAGTTTATATCCATTTGTTCTTGTGTCCACATTGGTACTGAGTTTAAATAATTCCTCTCCCTCTCTGGTATTTATCCCTCTGATATATTTATAGAGAGCAATCATATCTCCCCTCAACCTTCTTTTAGTTAGGCTAAACAAGCCAAGCTCCCTAAGTCTCCTTTCATAAGACAAGTTTTCCATTCCTCGGATCATCCTAGTAGCCCTTCTCTGCACCTGTTCCAGTTTGAATTCATCCTTCTTAAACATGGGAGACCAGAACTGCACACAGTATTCCAGGTGAGGTCTCACCAGTGCCTTATATAACGGTACTAAAACCTCCTTATCCCTACTGGAAATACCTCTCCTGATGCATCCCAAGACGACATTAGCTTTTTTCACAGCCATATCACATTGGCAGCTCATAGTCATCCTATGATCAACCAATACTCCAAGGTCCTTTTCCTCCTCCGTTACTTCTAGTTGATGCGTCCCTAGCTTATAACTAAAATTCTTGTTATTAATCCCTAAATGCATGACCTTACACTTCTCACTATTAAATTTCATCCTATTCCTATTACTCCAGTTTACAAGGTCATCCAGATCCTCCTGTAGGGTATCCCTGTCCTTCTCTAAATTAGCAATACCTCCCAGCTTTGTATCATCTGCAAACTTTATTAGCACACTCCCACTTTTTGTGCCCAGGTCAGTAATAAAAAGATTAAATAAGATTGGTCCCAAAACTGATCCTTGAGGAACTCCACTGGTAACCTCCCTCCAACTTGACAGTTCACCTTTCAGTAGGACCCGTTGTAGTCTCCCCTTTAACCAATTCCCTATCCACCTTTCAATTTTCCTATTGATGCCCATCTTATCCAATTTAACTAATAATTCCCCATGTGGCACAGTATCAAACGCCTTACTAAAATCTAAGTAAATTAGATCCACTGCGTTTCCTTTATCTAAAAAATCTGTTACTCTCTCAAAGAAGGAGATCAGGTTGGTTTGGCACGATCTACCTTTTGTAAAACCATGTTGTATTTTGTCCCATTTACCATTGACTTCAATGTCCTTAACTACCTTCTCCTTCAAAATTTTTTCCAAGACCTTGCATACTACAGATGTCAAACTAACAGGCCTATAATTACTTGGATCACTTTTTTTCCCTTTCTTAAAAATAGGAACTATGTTAGCAATTCTCCAATCATACGGTACAACCCCTGAGTTTACAGATTCATTAAAAATTCTTGCTAATGGGCTTGCAATTTCTTGTGCCAATTCTTTTAATATTCTTGGATGAAGATTATCTGGGCCCCCCGATTTAGTCCCATTAAGCTGTTTGAGTTTCGCTTCTACCTCAGATATGGTGATGTCTACCTCCATATCCTCATTCCCATTTATCATGCTACCATTATCCGTAAGATCCTCTTTAGTCTTATTAAAGACTGAGGCAAAGTATTTGTTTAGATATTGGGCCATGCCTAGATTATCCTTGACCTCCACTCCATCCTCAGTTTTTAGCGGTCCCACTTCTTTCTTTGTTTTCTTCCTATTTATATGACTATAGAACCTTTTACTATTGGTTTTAATTCCCTTTGCAAGGTCCAACTCTACTTGACTTTTAGCCTGTCTCACTTTATCCCTACATATTCTGACCTCAATAAGGTAGCTTTCCTTACTGATCCCTCCCTTCTTCCACTCCCTATATGCTTTCTGCTTTTTCTTAATTACCTCTCTAAGATGCTTGCTCATCCAGCTTGGTCTACAACTCCTGCCTATGAATTTTTTCCCCTTTCTTGGGATGCAGGCTTCCGATAGCTTCTGCAGCTTTAATTTAAAATAATCCCAGGCCTCCTCTACCTTTAAACCCATAAATTCTTCAGTCCAATCCACTTCCCTAACTAATTTCCTTAATTTTTGAAAGTCAGCCCTTTTGAAATCAAAAACCCTAGTTGCAGATTTATTTTTGTTAATCCTTCCATTCAGTTTGAACTGAATTAGCTCATGATCACTTGAGCCAAGATTATCCCCTACAACCATTTCCTCTATGAGGTCCTCATTACTCACCAAGACCAAATCTAAAATGGCATCCCCTCTAGTCGGTTCAGCAACTACTTGCTGAAGGAATCCATCAGCTATCGCATCTAGGAAAATCTGAGCCCTATTATTATTACTAGCACTCGTCCTCCAGTCTATATCTGGGAAGTTAAAGTCTCCCATGATCACACAGTTTCCATTAGTATTTACTTTATTAAAAACATTAAAAAGGGCTCTATCCATATCCAAATTAGATCCCGGCGGTCTATAGCACACCCCAAGCACTATCCCAGGGGAGGCTCTAATAGTTTTCTTCCCCAATTTAATTGTTGCCCAGACAGACTCAGTCATATCCATTTCATCGCTTCTTATTTCTTTACATTCTATCTCATCATTGATATACAATGCTACTCCACCACCTTTACCTTTATTTCGGTCTTTCCTAAACAGCACATACCCTTCAATACCTGTAGCCCAGTCATGACTACTATTCCACCAGGTCTCTGTTATACCTATAATATCTGGTTTCACTTCCTGCACCAGTAACTCTAGTTCCTCCATTTTGTTACCTAGGCTCCTTGCATTAGTGTACAAACATCTTAATTTTTGCTGTTTGGCCTCACTCACATTCTGTACCCTATTAGGCACGGTTATTTTACTACCAGTATAACCTATTAGACTTGTATCTACACTGCCCTTCCTCCTACCTACAGCTGTATCCACTCTTACTTCATTTTCTTTCCACTCTATGCTAAATTCTGGCGTGGAGATTACCTGGACATCTCCCAACCATCTCCCCCAAATTCCTAGTTTAAAGCTCTCTTAATCAGTTGTGCCAGCCTCCATCCTAGAAGTCTATTTCCTTCCCTACTCAGATGAAGTCCATCCCGAGAGAACTGTCCTCTATCCATGAATGCCTCCCAATGGCCATACATCCCAAAGCCCTCCTTATAGCACCACTGCCTAAGCCATCTATTGATAGTCATAATCTTGTCACACCTTTGTTGCCCTTCTCTAAGAACAGGCAGAATCCCACTAAAGATCACCTGAGCCTCAATTTCCTTAAGCGTCCTCCCCAGCCTAGCATAGTCTCCCTTAATACTTTCCAGCGAGAATCTAGCCGTATCATTTGTTCCCACATGAAGGATAATTAGGGGATTCTTTCCCGCTCCCTTTAGAATCCTTTTCAACCTCAGGTCTACATCCCGTATCTTAGCACCTGGAAGACAGCACACCCTCCTATTTTCTGGATCAGCTCTGGTTACAGGCCTATCTATTCTTCTCAGTAAAGAGTCCCCAATCACATAGACCTGCCTTTTCCTAGTGACGGTGCTATTCTCCAGTCTATCCCCTGTTCCCTCTGGCTGCAAGTTCTTTCCATTCCCATTCTCCCTTGTAATCCTTTTTAACCCATCCTGTATCCTCCTGGGGCTCATATTTGGTGTAATCTCCATTAACTCTTCCCCTTTTCCTATAGGACTAACCGCTCTTCTCTTCTTCCTTGCCCTATCACCTTCAGTGACTACCTGCTGAGCCCCTTCTTCATTTTCCAACTCTGCAAACCTATTCTGAAGCTCTATTTCTCCTTCACTAGCCCGTCTTTTCCTCTGCCTAGTTCTTTTAGTCACATGCTTCCACTGACCACTTTCCTCACCCAGTCTCCCCTCAGAATTCCCTAGTCCTGCTTCCATCTGCAAGTCTGAGCTTTTCCCTTCAGATACCTCATGTCTTTGCTCCATAATCTGCTCAAACCCCTTCCTAAACTCTACCAGACTTTCCACCTGCATCTCCAAACCTCTGATCTTTTCCTCCATCAGCTCTATCAGACGGCATTTCAAGCAGAGAAAACTCTTACCAGGTGCCCCCTCCAGGATCATGTACATACCACAGCTTCCACATCCAGTCATCTTCATTGTGTCATCTGCTACATGGGTCACTCCCACTGCCACCTCTGAATCTGTCATAGCCTTCCCACCTAAATCCTGTTAATCTGGGAAACACAAACCACACCAAAACACCACCACCCACAGCAAAACCAAACCCCACACAAGCACCACAAGACAAACTCCCCTTTCAAACTCCCACTCAAACTCCCCTGTTTACAGCTCTGTTTGCTAGCTCCTGTGCCGCTGCCTGACTGGCTGCTACCTTTATAGGACCCCTAGTCAGTGAAGCCCCGCCCCCTAATCAGGGCTCAGCTTCTCTCCCAGCACAAAGCCCCTACACATACAGATACTACCAATACAAAACCAAACACACACAAATACCTTCTCCTCCAACAGAACTCCCACTCAAACTCCCCTGTTTACAGCTCTGTTTGCTAGCTCCTGTGCCGCTGCAGCTGTCTGTGCCGCTACCTTTATAGGACCCCTAGTCAGTGAAGCCCCGCCCCCTAATCAGGGCTCAGCTTCTCTCCCAGCACAAAGCCCCGCCAAGCCTCTACACATACAGATACTACCAATACAAAACCAAACACACACAAATACCTTCTCCTCCAACAGAACTCCCACTCAAACTCCCCTGTTTACAGCTCTGTTTGCTAGGTCCTGTGCCGCTGCAGCTGTCTGTGCCGCTGCCTGACTGGCTGCTACCTTCTCCTCCAACAGAACTCCCACTCAAACTCCCCTGTTTACAGCTCTGTTTGGCACAGAGAGTACACTTAAAGTTTGTGGACGATATCAAGCTGGAAGGGGTTGCAAGAGCTTTGAAAGACCAGATTAAAATTCAAAATGATCTGGACAAACTGGAGAAATGGTCTAAATTAAATAGAATGAAATTCAGTAAGGACAAATGCAAAGTACTCCACGCAGAAAGGAACAGTCAGTTGCGCACACAGAAAATGGGAAATGACTGCCTAGGAAGGAGTACTGCAGAAAAGGATCTGGGAGTTACAGTGGATCACAATAATACTGTTGCAAAAAAAGTGAACGTAATTCTGAGATGTATTAGCAGAAGTGTTGTAATCAAGACACAAGAAGTAATTCTTTCATTCTACTCAGCACTGATAAGGGTTCAATTGGAGTACCACGTCCAGTTCTGAGCAGAACACTTCAGAAAAGATGTGAACAAATTTCAGAAAGTCCATAGGAAAGCACCAAAAATGATCAAAGGTCTAGAAAACACATTTTATGAGGAAAGACTGAAAAAAATTGGTTTGTTTAGTCTGCAGAAGACTGAGGGGAGACCTAACAGTCTTCAAGTACATAAAAGATTGTTATGAAGAGGTGGATGATAAATTTTCTCCTTAACCACCGAGGACAGGACAAGAAGCAATGGTCTTAAATTGCAGTAAGGGAGATTTAGGATAGACATTAGGAAAAAACTTCCTAACTTAAGGTTAGTTAAGCACTGGAACAAATTACCTAGGGAGGTTGTGGAATTGCTGTCATGTAAGGTTTTTAAGAACAGGTTGGACAAACACCTGTCAAGGATGTTCAGATAATACTTCGTCCTGCCTTAGTGCAGGGGACTAGACTAGATGACCTGTCGAGGTCCCTTCCGGTCCTACATTTCTATGATTCTATTCAAAACTAAGTAGTGAAGTGATATTACTTCCTTGAATACTAACAGAATGCACACGTCAGTATACGTTTTAGCCTACACTAACTTCATTTGTATTCAAACGACACACAGTTGCCTTAAAAGTTTTGGTTAAAGATGGGTAGATATAATATACACAGAATATTTGTGAGTTGAGGTGCCCCACTTAGGACAGGTCTTAGAATTACACTGCATGCTAAGAATCAGCAATTTCTTACCTTCCACGGTCTTCTAATTCCCTTAAAGAATTCTGGCATCCACATTGGTAAGACTACAGCTTCTTTGAGCAATTTTTTGGCGTCAACTAAGTCAGCTATATCATCCCTGATAGAGAAAAAAAGAACGTTGTTTAACACTTTATGACAGGGACATGCCTGATCACTGTTCAATTCAAGATGCAAAAAACACTTTTATTACCATTAATAGCTATTTAGTAGCCTATATGAATGAGTTGGTCTAGTTCTGTTTCTAGGGAATATCTACACAGCTAGAAGAGGCAATTTCCAGCTCGGGTACACAAACCTGTAGCATATTAAAAACAGAAGTGTAGCCAAAGCTGCATGACCAACAAGAGGGACTAGACACCTGGAGTACGATCCCATTCAAGACCATAAGTACATATTTGGGGCAATTAGCCCCTCCTGCTGCTTGTGCTGCAGCGGCTATACTTCTATTTTTAGCACACTAGCTTGATCAGAGCAGCATGGGTATGTCTCCTCAAGCTGGAAATTATACTTTCCAGCTTTACTGTAATCAGACAACTAGTGGGCAAATTCTCTCATCAATTCTTCAATTGTAATCTCCACAGAGGTGCCAACGACTGAAAAGACATTGAAATTAAACTATGTTCTCACTTGTGCCCTCAGCCTTTCCGTGCAGTCAGGGAGGAAGAACACTGGTTAAGGCAGTTTAGGGGAAGCTTGTGTGTTACCACTGCCTGTTCTGTAGCTCTCCCACTAAGGACTTTGACAGCCCAAGAAACCTGATCTTGTGATATTCTGATCAGCATATTCAAGGCAACAATGCTTCCCTTCTTGTTTGAGACTAGGTTTGAACACTTTCTGTAAACGCTGAAAAATGATTGTCTTTTTCCACTAGAGGTTACACTATTTTCAGCACCAATTCAGGTGGACCCATTAGTGACAAGTCCTTTTGCTAGCATAGAGCTATACAGCAGAAAGCCTTTCCAAAAGACACTGGCAGACCTAATATAATCTTACATATACTGAAACAGTGCCTCATGCATGAGCAGCTCACACAGTGGACTATAAGGCGGATTTGGAGAAGTTTTCCACCAGTTTTCTTGTAATTAAAAAGAGCACTAGAAACATTCAAGCAAGCAAATTTACTTTAATATAGAAAAAACAATGTAGCTGTAATTATTTAATGTGTCAAAAAGTTAATCCCAAAAAGATAGCCTCCACTTTATAACAGAAAAACTGCAACCTGGATATAAGCTTAATTTTACTCAAACTTACCATCGAACATTGGGATTTTGAGAAATTATATCTTTTTCCAAAGCCTCTACTAAGTCTTTATCATACCCAGTACCATCAAACTTCTTTGGCTCAGATTCTGAAACATCAGATGATGACTTGTTCTATGTTAAAAAACAAAATTGATACATGTGATAGTCTGAATTCATGAGAGGCTGTACTGCAGTATTATATATTGCCTTCTCCTGGGTAGACCCAACAGTGGCTCCGAAGGCTGGAATTTTGGGGGTAAAAGGGATCCCATCTAGCTCTGAATCCCTGCATAAATATTCTGCCCCTGTGATGCTTTCAAAGTGCCTTTACTAATAAATAAATATATATATATATATATATCTCAAACTGACTTGGTTAAGAAAACTTTTCATTAACACTTCACCATCAGCAAAGCCCACCGAAGGCACAGAGGCAACATTTTTTTCCTTTCTTTCTAAAGGTTCAATGTAGCATTTTACTTATTAGAGTTAATCCTGCTCTTACTAAAATCAGCTGCAAGACTAGCATTGAAATCAATGGGAGTAGGATTTGATACTATCACTAGTATAAAGCACTGAACCCTGCCTACCTCCCACGCTAACTGTTTAATTTACAACGATATACTATATGGTGTACATGCTATTTCATTTCCAGGTGTCTAGTAATAACGAGGCAGTTTATATTATGCATGACACCCCTATATTGAAGCACTTTTAGAGATTACAGAAACGGAAGTAAACCCTGGATTCTATCTTTCCATCAGTTCTGTGGACATTAATAGGTTGGCTTTGATTTATTTGGTAAAGACATTGGTTTATTTTAGAAAGCTATGTCAAAGATGGATTTTACTTGTTGAATGTGATCTCTTATTTCAGCCATTATCAGGTTATTATTATGTGACACTGTCCTTCTGGGAATTGCACCGTTCTGACCTAGTTCTGACTGGAAGAATAGTCGTTTTTAGATTGAATCCAGATATATTGCTAGTTTGTTTTTAAAAAAAGAGAAATGTAACTAGCTGAGATCAGGCTGACTTTCTGAATGAGAGGTTTAAGATCTCCCTTAAGAGTTAAGTGAATCCTGAGAAATTTTGCTTCCAGATGTTTTGAAAGATACAAGGCAACAGCCTCCCACTGTCGTCTGCAAGAGTCCTATATAAAAAAATAATTCACTCTGACTCTCAAAATTTGAATCAGCTACTGAAATGGAGGACTGAAGTAATACAATTTTGTATTTCTTGTAAACAGCCATGTCCAAGAATTTCCAATGAACTCTTGTATAAGGTCTGAGTTACACAGCAGAAGGGCTTTACAAAGAGGCAATATCGTCTAGGGGAACATGTACTGGATTTGAGGTCAGCAAGTGGCAAAAGTTCTAAGCCCTGGCTGTGCTAATTAATCTATGTGGTCTTCAGCCAATTATGCTGTCCTTCAGTGTTCATCTTCATCCATTAAACACCTTACAGATATGTTCCGAGGTTTCATGCTTGTATATAGTGTTTTAAATATGAGAAGCACTATACAAGTTTTAAGTTTGGTCAAAGATAACGTCTTTGCACTAGTCATCTCCCTATCCCCCAACGTAAGGATGCAATGAAACCACAAATCTCTAAACTTCATGAAATGATCTACAAGTTTACCTTTTCCTCTCTTCCTTTATTCTGCTGATCCTTCCTTTCTCGGCCACGGACTGCTTTCCCTTTATCATTAGGATTTCGAGAGGCGGGCCGGTGAGGGCCTCTGACGGCTGCACTTACACGGTTATTGTGACCTCTGCAATCATTGCACTGAACAGACTGACGTTTTCTGGCTCCTGGAGAAGGTCTGATTGGTCATAACATATACAAAAGGTTTAAATTTAAAGACTATGGTGACCTTTACCAAACCTCATCAAATCTTTACTCTTTCTTACCTATTTAATTTTACGATGCCACCAATATTACAAGTTGCCAATATAAAAGCTAAGCTCAAAAACCAGGACTTTTATTTTAAAATAAAGTCACTGAGATTGCATACTTTTCAAACTCACTTCATCCTTTGTCTATACTTAGCCTACCTACACCAGAAGCTTAATACATTTATAATATGTTAAAGTACCAATGCTCTTGGTGCTGTCCTAAAGATGCTTATGATCCAACAGAAACTGAAATCCCTATACCAGAGTATTCTTCCTTGATCACTTGCACAGAATGAAAAAGCTTCTCATGAATACTGGATCACTGGTCAGTACAAGTCAAAAAATCCACTGGAGCATTTCACCTCCTTCAGAAGACTTACACAGACTTTGCAAACCAAGGAGGGAAAAGAGTTTGGAGACTTCAAACGTTGCCCCTCTCTGTTTAGGCCCTTAATAACAAAAAGCTACATGTACAACTGCAGCTTTTTTTTTTGAAACACCACAAGAACCATCAGATTCTGACTCCAGAGATGAAATGCTAGTGCACTAATCTACGTTTCTTAGAAGCAAAATATTTAAAAAAAAAATTGTTACTGATAAAACAGTAAGATTTAATACGAAGTTGCCTTACCAGGATCCAAGTCTCATCTCAAGCCTCCAAAAAGACAGCAACTCCACCAAGCTTTTGTTTTCTAACCCTGCACACACATTCCCTTCCCAAAACCTCCTCAATATGACCAGCTTAACCCAAAAGAATGCAATTTATTCTAAAAATGTGTAAATTTCCCACCTTCAGAATTCTCACTGAAACTACTAGATGTGTCTCCTACTCTTCCTGAGACTCTCAGACAACCTTTAGAAACATGCATGCAAATAAGTATGGAGGGGATCACTGAATTTTTTTAAATTCAAGGTCTCTCCTCTGTAGGTACATTTGACACACAATTTCTTAACTACAATTAGTATGTATCATATAGCATCAGTCTGTATTTTATATTCTTTGGCACCAGCAAGACTATTGATACAAATATTTTTGCACCAGCGCTTTCAGAAAAATTCCAACTTACAATCCTAAGAGCCAAACTGTTTTCTTATGGATTATTTCTGAGAAATAAGGAAGAGGAAACTCCATGAGGTTTGACTTGAATGGCCTGTTGAGGTTATGTGCAAGGGATCTCTAGTCCACAAAACTCATGGGTATCCTAGGAGATCTGTGGGGAGACTCTGTGCCTTAATAAAGCTTAACAGCTCTCTGGCTTCCATAGCAACACATTTTCCACCATGGTTCCTATGCGTGGTGGTAGGCAAGAGATGAAAGAACCTACATAAATTCATGCTAATATGGTCAATGTTAAGCAGCAGCTAACCTTCCTGCTCCCTAGTAGTCTAGTGACAAACAGAACTTTCTTTCCACCTGCAAAGTGAGTTGTGCTCATTGTCACTAAAGCCTGGTAGGAGACAGAAGGATAGATTTCTGGCATCTGATCAAAGAGAATTGTTATGTTGCAGTCAAAGTACTGCATTCGGAGGGCAAAGTAATGAAACGTATTTAACTGCTTAACGGACAGGTGAGATTAAATATAAGTAAAAAAAACGAGGGTTAAAAAATAAAAATGAAATGTGCAGATTTAGATAGAGAAATTATAAATAGAAAAAGTTAGAGTTAATTTAAAAATAGATCAGGCAGGGTTAAATATTAAAAATAGAACTCTCCGGTTTAGTTTATTAAATTTTATTTTAAAAGGACGGCAGGGTAATAACCAAGATGAACATCTGCCACCTTCTGACTGACTGACCTTTCTCCACCCCCTATTTGGCTGTTTTGCCTTTCAGAGTATATATTCTTCAACACAGGGACTGTCCTAGCACAAAAAAGCCCAAATCCTCATTGGGGATTTTGGGTACTACCATTATCCAAGACTAAAGCCAGTAAAATAGTCACTTCTAATATAATAGTTTAAGCATACTTCTTGACCAACACTAAACACTTTCCTAATGCCCATTCCATCTTTAGGACCACAGGAGAAGTACAAATGAAGTAAGCAGGTTTTTGCATGGGGACAGGTATCAATCTATGACAAAACAGCTTGTGGGATCAGGGCCCTAGTCTTCAATTTCTACAGATTTTAAACTTTCATTTTTTAAAAAATAAATTTACATTTCAAGACTTTTTGGTTGCAAAGGCAACTTTCCAAAAATGTGAACTGAAATATTTTCTTTAATCTTCAGACATAGTTCCAATGCCTCTGCTCCTTGACAAAGCCGTTGAAATTGGAATTACCAAGATTAGTAACGTTGAAACTGACCTCTCAGAACACTGGGTAGCAAAAACTGTCAAAATATCACACCTATTTCAGGCTGTTGCTTGGGAAAGCTACTAGCAGCAGCAAAGGCAAGCCCATGAGTTATGAACTAGAAGAGGACCCTAAAAAAAAGAGAGGCCTTAGAAAGTGCTAGAGTAGTAGATACTTCTCCCTCTCCTTCACACTACCTGCAATGAGAATCATTGCAGGGATGATGAGGAGGGAAGAAAAATACAGCAGTGGAGAGTCAGCTTCCTTGGAACCTCCAAAACACTCATGTTTTCAAACTACACTTTCTTCTTGCAGCTAGAAAGTTGGCTGACGTTTCACATTTATCAGACTATTAAAGACAAAAATAAAATGACATCCTAAAATATTTCAGAGTAACAGCCGTGTTAGTCTGTACTCGCAAAAAGAAAAAGGAGTACTTGTGGCACCTTAGAGACTAACCAATTTATTTGAGCATAAGCTTTCGTGAGCTACAGCTCACTTCATCGGATGCATCCTGAAATAGGATCCAGAAATCTCACTCCTTTCCCAGAATTTGGCTATTTAGGTGTCAAAGTTTCCAAGCCCTGTACCTTAGCCCTAAAAAAGGGAGGAATTCTCCAACTGCTGACTCTCATTGAAGTTGGAGCATGTTTTTACTTAATTACATGTTATCTGCTCCTACCAATTTTCTTCTTACCTACGTTCAGCTGGCACAGGCAAGGACCACACTTCTCCATCACGAGCTGGTAATTCTTGCTGTGCTGCTTTCAAGGGACTGCAATCTAATTTAAAGCTTTCCAGTGTTTTCATTATATCCTTCACATGCTTAGCTTCCACGCTTATCTCCTGCCAAACCTAATGCAAAAATATGAAGTATATTAAAGCATATTACTAACAGATTTGTAACAGAGTATGCTAAAGCCAATGTGAATGAACTCTGCTGGATTCCACAAGATTTCTCTAGCTATCTTAATTCTGATGCTTTAAATTAGTCCAATACATTTAAAATACTACGTATGCTACAGAACAAGAAATATACATTAAATTTGTGAAGGTTTTTTTTCTTTTTCTGGTCTTAACACATTTTACACCGTGAAGAATCGGTCAGATAAATGAACAGAGATGGGTTTAATACCAACTCCATAGAACCTGCTGCTGGTTTTCATTTCACAGTCTTAAGAAAAAAAACAGTACAATGAAAAAAGACTGGGTTATCCTTAGGCGGGTAAGGCTTTACATCAAGGGACATGAATATGGTGGTCTTAACTCACTCTGTATTAGACAGCCAAAACCACACCACTGAAGTATTGTAAAAAGAATAAGAGTGATAAGAATTAACTGTACTGAAGCGTAACCAGGGCACTCATTAACACAGTTAAAAGTCAAACTGGCAAGCAAGTTAGTACAATACTAACTCAGTGTTGTTCTTCACTCCTTACTCTGCCAGGGGCAACAAAGAGAGAAATCAGCCAATGAAGCCTTAAATAAGAATATATAGTGGTATTACAGTTTACCAGGGAATAGTTTAGATATTTTTACATTTCTTATTCAACATTGAACTAAATCATTCATATTAGCTTAATACTTTACCATTGAAATATTAACTGGCAAAACAGGACTGCTCACCTGTTGCCATTTCTGTTGCAGATATGCATCTTTGACAGAGTAGAGGTATTTATTCATTTGGTCAAGTACTCCTTGGTAGTAGACCATTGCAGAATCATAGTTTCCCAGCAATGCATATTCACGGGCCAGTTTTACATTCTCGCTAATCATAACAAGACTCATACTCAACATAAGCTGAAAAAAATTAAATTGTTATACTGAAAATTCAGTACAAGAAAACAAGTCAAAGCATATATCTGAAGTATTTTCCAGATAATTAAACATATCCTAATCATCTAATTGATTAATAGGGATGCCAGGAGTAGATTCATTAAGAGGAGTCACTCTGGAAGAAGGAAAAAAAAAAAAACCTATTTGGTCAGTATAAAAATTACAAATGAATTACACTTGTCCATAACCACAGATGTATGTGAAACTTATTACACAAGCTGAGTTATCATGCAGTGTAGAACCTACTGTTAAGCACATATGCAAGTGTGCAGAGACTACATGACATTGGGAGCCATGACCGAATACACTCTTCCCCACCTTTTTCCCCCCATCCCTTCAGGTAAAAGAATCTGGAGGTAGTGAGTGTGATGGTTTGGGGTTCAGGTCACCATCTGCCTTGTAATCCTGGCTGTTTTGTAGCAATGCAGCTTTGGTCCAGAGCTCTGACCCAGCAGCCTACCAGCAGTCCACATGCCTCCCCCTGACTTTGCCCAACCTGGATACTCCTTGCATGCTGACCTTAGTACTCTTCCAGCCCCAAAACTGTCCTACTGCGGGACCAGTCCCTCTCATTGGGCTTTCACAGAGAAGAGTTAGGATTGCAGCCTTTACAGAAACAGGAAAACATTCCAACCTGTTAGCTTTCTGGAAGCACACACTTCAATGAACTTGCACAGCACTGATTTATAATGAACATAAGAACGGCCATACTGGGTCAGATCAAAGGTCCATTTAGCCTACTATTTCCAACAGTGGCCAATGCCAAGTGCTTTAGAGGGAATGAACTGATCAAGTAATCACCAAGTGATCCATCCCGTTGTCCGTTCCCAGCTTCTGGCAAACGGGGGCTAGGGACACCAACACGGGACAACAATAAAAGCCAACATGTTTATTTACAAAATAGAATGGATTAAATTATACCAAGTCAGGGAGATGAAGAAAGAGATGTTTACAAGCAAATATGTGAGAACATCTAAAAATCTAAAACTTATACAAGATACAGTCTTTGTTCAAGATGGATTCTTCATCCAACAATCTCCTTACTAGCAGGCCTAGCCAGGACCCATCACAGAGATCAAATTGCTTGGTTTCTTTGTCTCCTAAGGTGAAAGATAAAGATGGAGTCTCTCTCCATTCCTTATATCCCCAAAGGGAATGTCTTTGTCTTACAAGTCAGAAAGGCCTGCTGGAGATTCAGTCTCCTGTCTCTCTCTGGGGTGCACGAACCTTGATAATTCTCAATCTTTCAAGTTCAGGATCAGGGTAACTCCCAATGGTTCAGTTCGACAGCTTTGTTTACTGCTATTATGGAAACAATCCTTTGTTTAGGACAGACCTGTTCATCTAGGCGAGGCTGTCTGGTTTTAAACGTGTTCTAGTAACATCAAAGAGAATTCATAAATTCACATATAACGTTTACACATGCAGTTTACAGTTATATTAATAACAAGAGTCTAAGCTTTCATATGATACCTCAACGCATACTTTGTACAAATATTATTGCACTCTGTGTTTAGGGTGCAAATACAGGGGTGCCTAGGGTCAAAGTGACTGATTTTATTGCTGGTACTCCAGCATCATTAATATTACATGAGCTCTATAGGTTTTTTATTTCACTGAACTTACTATTAAAAAAAAAAAAAGTCAAATAAGGGGCCCTTCCATCCCTGGAGACTTCAGGCTTGAATAAAGGTGCTCCCCCACCTATATAGCCACCTACTAGCCTTATAGCACTATCTTCTTCCTACACATGCAGAGATTACAGAGCTAGCAGGAGGAAGTGGCCACTGAGAAGGTACAAGCTGAAAACAAATGCAGCCAAAATCTTTAACATGTCAGAACACACCGAAGGACATTGTCTAGCTTTCCAGGACAATCTCAGGTCATGGAAATTCTAAATCTTGTTTCCTGTAGTTCAGGGTCTCCTATTGTTTCCTTATCTTGTCTGTATTTAACAAAAGTAACGTTCCACCTTAGAAGAAAGAAAAGGAGTACTTGTGGCACCTTAGAGACTAACCAATTTATTTGAGCATGAGCTTTCGTGAGCTACAGCTCACTTCATCGGATGCATACCATGGAAACTGCAGCAGACTTTATATATACACAGAGAATATGAAACAATATCTCCTCCCACCCCACTGTCCTGCTGGTAATAGCTTATCTAAAGTGATCATCAGGTTGGGCCATTTCCAGCACAAATCCAGGTTTTCTCACCCTCCACCCCCCCACACAAATTCACTCTCCTGCTGCACCAGAATTTAAATATTAAAGGATCACAATTGCTGCTTAGACTAGTTTATTTGATTATAGGACTGAGGAAAATAGAAAGGAAGATGGGTTCTAGTGAGAAGAACAAACCAAGTACTGTGAACACACTCATTTGTACTGTGTTAAGAGTCTAAGCACAAAGTATATGCAACTAGTGCCTCTCTAAATAACAGCGGAATGAAAAACATGCATCCTTCAATGCATAGAAAAGAGGGAAATGAAGACCTGGATCAGGGATTCAAAGACTTAAATATCTACAAAGGAAAGAGGTATTTGAGTGGGAACTGAAAAACAAATATTTAAGAAACTTTGGAAAAACGGCAGCAAATGTGTTCAAGATGCTGCAGTTGCTGCTGATATATTTAAATATGCCTTTTCTAAGATTTTTTTTTTTTTTTTTTTTTTTTAATAGCTACACAATAGTTAGTACCTTTGGCCTGGCACAGCTCCAGATTCAGAGATGGGACATCAGTCAAGGGTAAAGCATATTCTGTAAAACTACTAGACAAACTGCTAAAGTTTTTCACATAACCAAACATTGTCAGCTTGTTTCTTAATTTGACATAATTTCCTATTAGTAGTGCAGAATAATATAAACAAAATAAAAGTTAATTGTCAGAGTCACCTTGTTCATATACTTGGAAAGTTTCTCTCATCTCCTTGTGTCCTAATCCCATAAGAAAAGAAGACAACCACTGACTTCAGGAAACTGTTAGATGCTAAAGTCACTGAGTTAGGTCCCAAGCATGATTTATCTGACAGAGTCTCAATATGAGAAGCACACAGATGGGTACTATACAGAATCCTTCCCATCACCTCGATTGGTCTTGTTCTCAGAAGAGAACAGCCGTCTACCTCATCTGAAATAGAGCCATACGTGAGTAAGACCTCTCTGACATCTGAACACCACCCCATTTCTAAAACTTTTTTTCTAAAAGCTAAACAAGAACAACAGATATTTATTTAGAAAGTGGATCATAATTGACAATACATTTTTACAATCCCCCAATCGGAGATTTAAAAACAGTTTGTATTGAAATTCAAAGTAAAACTACTATACTGGATCAGATCTCTGACCCATCTAGGTCAGTATCCTGTCTCCATCAGTAGCTAGAACCAGATGCTTCAGAGGAAGGTGGAAGAGACCACAAAGTAGGCAGACCTGGGATAATCTGCCCCCCACCCCACATGAAAGTCTCATCTTAATCTCTAACCGAGATCACCCAAAACCTGAAATGTAAGGTTTTATTTCAGTTCCAATACTCTTTATTAGCATTAACTATGAAAACTCTGGATATTCTTGTGACACATATCAATGTTCAATCTCTGAGTTTTGCTAAATCCTTGGCTTTAACATCCTGTGGCAATGAGTTACCAAACCTAATTATGTTAAAAATTTTGGAATTTGCTATGTTCCGTTTCACTGAATAGCCTCTTGGTCTTGTGTTATGACGACACAGGAAGAACATACACTCTCAAGCAATGTTCTCTGCACCATAGGCGCTGACTTCCACTGTTCTCAGTAGGTGCTCGACACCCCCCCGCCCCTCACCCCACCCCCTTTCCCCAAGTCCCTGCCCCTTCTCCGCCTCCTCCCCTGAGCATGACACATCCCCGCTCCTCCCCCTCCCTCCTGGAAAGTCCTAAGTGTCACCAAACAGCTGGGAGGTAAGCAGAGAAGCAGGGACAAGGGAGGAGGTGGGACAGGGGGTGAGGGGAGCTTGGCTGCTGGTTGGTGCAGAGCAGCCACTAATTTTCCCCCATGGGTGCTCCATGAAATATTCTTCATGAATATTTCTGTGATGCTCTCACCAAAGCATTTGGGAGGTTCACAAACAATTAATTTTTCTTAATGCCATTGTGAGATTAGATGGTATTATCCACATTTTACAGAGGACAAACTGAGGCACAGAGATTAAAACTGAAACAGTAAAGTGTCCACTAATTTTGGGTGCCCAGCTTGAGACACCTCGGACCTGACTTTTCAGAATACTTTGTATTTTTATGGTGCTATATATATGTTCAAAGCACTACTCCCATTGACCAGTTGCAGCTGTGAACACCCAGCATTTCTGAAAATCTGGCTCCAGTGTCTCATATTGGGCACCTAGAAAGTAAAGAAAAGCAAGTTTTTACAGTAGAGCAATACGCATGTGTTAAGTGATTTTCCACCTTACATGGAAACTCTGTGGCGAATATAGGGATAGAATCTATTTCTCTGGGGTAGCATTTAATTCCCTTAGTCATGGGACCATTCTCTTGCTGTAATCTCACTCACTACACACTTTCTAAATTCTCAACAAATAAGGTAGGTGTCCTACAGACAACTGCCTTCACTATAAGCCTGATTCATCCATGGGGCCTGTTCTAGCCTATGCATTGAATGAGGCAGAGCTCTATAAAAATAGCACATTACTACACAATTAAAGACTATCATAATACATACACACAGGGAGACAAAGTAAGAGTACATAGGCAACATTTAATTCTCATATTTCCTAATTTTCGAACTCTTGGCTTTGTAACCTTAATATTCTTTTAATGTAATTTAAGGTTATTTTTCTAAAGCCTGGACTAAAGCAGTGGCTCTCAACCTTTCCAGACTACTGTACCCCTTTCAGGAGTCTGATTTGTCTTGTGTACCCCTCAAGTTTCACCTCACCTAATAACTACTTACTTACAAGGAGCTTATAAGGATCATCCCTGCACTCTACAAATAGCTGCAGAGACAGTGCTATAAATTTGTGGTTCCGGCTCTGAGGCCTATGGAGAGTTCCCTATACAGCTTTTTTTTTTTTTTTTTTTTAAAACCCAGGCTGGGAGGCTCACGGCCACATACTCTGTAGATGTACTCAGTGATGCCTAGTTCCCTTTCATGGAACACCTAATTTAGATTTTGGGAAAAGGTTTTAACTTAAGTTTTCAGAAGAAATCTATGTAAGGGTCTCTTGTTATGTAGGAGAAAATACATAAAGTTCATCAAGGATCACTACAGATATTACCACAGGTTTTAATAGCAATATTCAAGATCAAGCATTTCCACATGTGTCATCCTACCAGATACACCTGTTTGCCTGTCCCATGAATTTTAACTGATGACTAAACCTGCTGAAACAACAAGTTAAGCAAGATGCTACTAAACATTTTAAATCAAGTAATGGCATGTTACTAATGTAGAACTAGCTTCCAAAATAAAAAGGAAGAAAACTACACCATAGCTATATACAATAAATACAGCACAGAACTCAGAGCAGGGCAGGCATTCTTTAGAAATCTGTGCAGGGGAACAAACAGTTCACCCATATGAGCGTTTTTTCTTCCAAATATGTGGAGTCACAAAGAACAGAGAGGAAACAAAGGAAATGAATGATCCCTTAATGGAAAGAAAAGAAGGCATGGAATGCCTAGCCAGGAAAATGGGGGTAAGAACACAAAAGATGGATGCTGTGCTGGTCTACTAAATGAATTTCCCAAGTTAAAGAAAAATGAAGGAAGTAAACAATGTGCAAAGGAATAAAATAGGCAGAGAATGGGAGTAGGAAGAGAGAGAGTTAAATCAGTGGATTTTTGCTTGTTTCAACAAAACTCAAGTGTTTCTCCAGATGTTATCTGAGGGCTGTCAGTTTAGATGTGGGTGCTAAAGAGGCAACACTAACAGAATTTAATCGATTTGCTGACCAAGGTTTAGCCTGTAATCAAGATTATGTCTACACAGCAATTCAAGGTGTGACTGCAGTACAGATAGACAAAACAGCTAAAAAAAGGTACATACTCACTTTGCTAGCTTGCTGAAGCTTGTGCCACTCCATCTACACTGCCAATTTTATCTGTACTAGCATGGGTAAAGATAATACAGGTATGGTGTGCTGCAATCACACCGTGAACTGCAGCGTGGACATAGGATAATTGCCTTAGTAATGTAGGCTATTTTAAAATGCCAAAGCAGCATATAATTTTTCTTTCAAATTTTGTGTCCTAGAGTGTGACAAGTTGTTGTTTTGAGATTGATGATTTTCATAAATACCAATGCATAATGCATTCATATTTGCATCACAGTTTTACTATCAATTTTTCTTCATTTATATTGTTGGATAGCACACTGATCCTGGATATTTAAACTGTGCTTACCACCATTTTAGTGGAGCACTATATTCTACAATGTCTTTTAAAGAACAAGACTAGATTATGTAAATTAAGTGGACCGTTCAACACTATTTCCTCTGTACCGCTACACAATTAGATAATCGGAAATACATATGGTTTTTCAGAACTGTACCAGACTGGTTCCATATACAAACAAGCATATGCAAATCTATGACTACACTAAAATAAAGGAAAACTCCTTTATTAGATAAAATATTTTAACTTACGTGTGCACAGTGGCACTAGACGACGATAAAGCAGATAGTCTACATAGTACTTTTATCAATTAGAACCATTCCCCGAATTGTATTCTATGAAGTTATCTATGAACAAAGCCACTACGGTGAAGATGAGTCTGTAAAGTCACCACCAGGCAGGAAACAATGCAAAGAATCCACATTGAATTTTGCCCTCTTAAATGTAATGCTATGCTGAATCCCCAAAAAAGGTTTCAGAATTAAAATAATTTATTCAGAATACAATGCATAGGATTTCCCAGAGATTACTAATATAGAAATACAATTACAACTCTTGACAAATCATCCTGTCACGAGCCACAGACTTTAGTCCACTTGCCTCAAGCGCCTGAAGTGCAGCCAGGGTTTGGTGTGTCCAGCAGGGCAAGGGTTGAAGACACATGGTAATTTAAGATAAAGCAAGAGGCTTTGGCATTTGCAATCCCATTGTTAATCCTTGAGATTAAAAGTAGTAGTTCACACATATTAAGGACAAATCATGCTTTTTTCCTCCATAGAAGAGCCCTCGAACAGCCAAATCAATGCAATTTCACCATACAAGATCTGGGAAGTCTGTGTAGTGGCTGAACACCCCTTTACCTCCCAACACACATACCGAGTTTAATCAAACCCAGTTCCACAATGGTATTCAACATACCATATGAAGCTGGTACGTGGGTGCCTAACTGCTTTATCAACTACTACATGGATCCACCAGCTACTCTATCCACAAACTGTGCACCACAAGTGGGATAGAGACAGTCCTAGGGCCAGAGTAACATTAATGGAAGAGTTCCAATGCTACAAAGAGGCCTAAGAATTTTTTTTCCACACCCAGGGGAACTCTTCATCACACAACCTGGCTGCTTAGACTGAGCTAGAGCCAGGTTTTTTGGGGCCTTAGGCAGTTTCTATTATTTCAATTTGTTATGCACACTCAGGAAAACCATGGTATCAGTTCACATTCAGAAAGTTTTTTTTTAGTGGAAGATCAACATTTAAAAAAAAAAAAAAAGTTTAAATTCTGCAGAAAAAACGGATGGAAAGTCCCCTAGTACTCTCTCAACTCATGGGGGTCCTCAATATCAGCAAGTGGATTTGTTAAGTTTGGCAACTGTATCTTTAGTTGCCAATATGGAATACTAGATGTGAAATTAGGTGCATGTGTTTGCTCTGTGCGCTATGTATTCTGGTTCGTGCTTCCATTCTGTTCCCCCCCCCCAGCCACGTGTGCTTGTCTGAAGTGTGCCAGTGGTTTATTTCCTAATAGATTGAAATGGTGTGCATCTTTAAAAAAAAAAAAAAAAAAAAAGAGTTTATTCTGGAACAGCCCTTCTTATTTTACTAACTGAAAAGGTCTGTGTTTCAAGATTGGTTGCCTAAATGCATGTCAGACCCTCTGAGGTAAGGAAGTAAGCAGCATTCTGTACTGACTCATTTGAAAGACTCAAACTTGACAATATAAAAAAGGACTTCTAACAGACAAGTGCCAAGTCAAATTTTTTCTATATAAACAAAAGAGTACGTGTGAAATCTAAAATATTAATTCATACTTTATCCAGTGGCGGATTAGCCAGTAGGCCAACAGGACCTGTGCCAGGGTCCCCAGCCAATTGAGCATCCCCGCGTGCTGACCCCACTCATCTGGCGCTTCTAGGGAGCATGGTTGGGGAGCAGGGGCTTGCCCTGCTCTGCCCACTGCTCCTGCCAGGGAGTGGGGCTGGGGCACAGGGGCTTGCCCTGCAATGCCCGCTGCTCCTGCCCAGGAGCAAGGGAAGACCCCGCACCCCAACCCCATTTCCTCAGCAGGAGCACCAGGGGTACTGCAGGTGGAATGGGTGGGGAGGGGCCCCCACTTGCTCTGACCCAGGGCCCCACAAAACTTTTATCCGCCTCTGACTTTATCAGGAGAACAAAAGCACATGTGATAAGGGCTGCACATAGCAAGTTGTCATAAGTATGACCGGTATAGATGTTAACAGCAATTACTGTAGCTACTCACATAGAAAATGCAGTTTGATCACGGTCTTTAAAAAGGTTTTAATAATGTCAGGAATGACAATGGATTGCAGGATGTTATAAAAATTGGGCTGTTTAGAGTGCACAGCTATGGCGGAGAACTTTGAAAAAAGTTAAATTAGCAAATACTTTAATAGCAACTAGTGATGGGGTGGGATATTAAAGGAGCTTTTACTTCACTTGATCCTTTTTATTGACAGAGGCCTCATTTGAAACTTGCTTACTTATCAAAACGCCTTAATTTGAGATGTGAAATGAGCAAGGCAGACTAGGAACACTGTCTAGTCTACACAGCCTCAAGAAGCAGTCCAAGACAGACTTTCTTCCATTTGTTTTGTTTTCAAGAGATTTCCAATTCACACCCAAAACGATTTCCCTAACTGTGTCTCCCCGTCCGGGGTCTCTTAGCCATGACCTCACCACCACCCCAACTCCGGGGGGTCGGAGGGAAGAAATCCCCTCTGGGATGACAAGGGAATAACATCGATACATGCCGCATACACCGATCACCACCCTCACCGGGACACCGGCCCCCGCAGCGCTCCTCTCCCCCAAACCCGACTTAAGGCGCTAGGTCAGCTGCAGCCAGGAGCGGGCACAACGGCACGAAGCGCCCGACTCGCCTAGGGCCGCCCGCCACGCCTGGCTGGGGGAGCCGGAGGCGCCTGCCGCGGGGAGAAGAGCGGCCTCCCCGCCGCCCGGGTAAGCCGAGGACCCGCAGCAAGCCCGGCCCCGAGCCCGGCCCCGGCCCCCCACACACACACACAGCCCCGCCCCATCCGGAGCCCGGCACCTTCCCAGCCCCCCTCGCCTCAGCTCGCGGCGCGGGGAAGAGGGGGGCGGCGACGCAAGCGCCCTGAGGTCCAACGGCAGTTCAGGGATGGGAGCGGAGGAGACCCCGTAGGAGGAACGGCGGGCAGCGGGGCCTCCACAGACACGGGAGCCCCTGCCGGGCTGGGGCAAGGGACGCGCTGATACTCACTCGCCTCCAGCGCGCTCCGTCACCTCCGTAACGGCGGCGCTACTCGCGCGCGCACCCCCGCCCCCCCCCACCTCGACCCCAGCTCCTCCCACTACCCCGCCCCCGTTCGAAGGCAAATCTGCCTGCGTCATTTCCTGGAAGCCTCGCGCGGTGTGCCCGCCCTTCCCCTGCTGCAGCGTGAGGGCTGGGGAGCCTGGGTCGGAGCCCCTGCTTAGGGCTCTGGGCGGGGCTCCGCTGGCAGCGCGTGGTGCGTCCCCCGCCCTTCCCAGGGTTTGCAATCTCCCGTCGGTGGGGAACCTGAGCAGAGAAAACCGAACAGTATCTTGGCTCCGCTCGCTCTTGTACTTGTGAATGTGAACCAAAAAGATACTCATAACTGCATGGGCCAGGAATCGAACCCAGGCTTCCTGCAGGGTGGGTAAGAAGTCTTATCATTGAACCACCAATGCAAACATAGCTAGAGAATTTAGCAACAGCTCTGTCAGTTGTGTTCTCACCATGCAACTCTTCAAAGCAACCCCTGGGCAAATCAGTAACAGCTAGTGTCAAGGTTCCTTCCCCACTCTGAACTCTAGGGTACAGAGGTGGGGACCTGCATGAAAGCCTCCTAAGCTTACTTTTACCAGCTTAGGTTAAAACTTCCCCAAAAGTACAAATTATTTTACCCTTTGCCCTTGGACTTCCACTGCCACCACCAAACTTTATCTGGATTTATTGGGAAGACGTTGTTTGGAAACGTCTTTCCCCCCAAAAATCCTCCCAACCCTTGCACCCTACTTTTTGGGGAAGATTTGGTAAAAATCCTCACCAATTTGCATAGGTGAGCACAGACCCAAGCCCTTGGATCTTAGAACAGTAAAAAAAAAGCATTCAGTTCTTGAAAAGAAACATTTTAATAGAAGAAACAGTAAAAAGAAAAGGATCACCTCTGTGAGATCAGGATGGTAAATACCTTACAGGGTAATTAGATCCAAAACATAGAGAATCCCTCTAGGCAAAATCTTAGGTTACAAAAAAACACACAGACAGGAATTTTCATTCTATTCAGCACAGCTATTTTCTCAGCCATTTAAAGAAATCATAATCTAACGCATACCTAGCCAGATTACTTACTAAGTTCTAAGACTCCATTGCTGTTCTGTCCCGGGCAAAAGCATCATACAGACCCTTTGATGTTCTCCCTCTTCCCAGCTTTTGAAAGTATCTTGTCTCCTCATTGGTCATTTTGGTCAGGTGCCAGTGAGGTTATCCTAGCTTCTTAACCATTTACAGGTGAAAGGATTTTTTCCTCTGGCCAGGAGGGATTTAAAGGTGGTTAGCCTTCCCTTTATATTTATGATAGCTAGTTTTGGCTGACAGTAACATTGTACTCAGGGCTAGCATTAGCTATTGTATTGTCTATAGTGGAAAACTTTTTTGGCATCCATCAATCCCCAAACCATGCAAGCAAAAAACCACCCTCAAAACGAAGGATTCGGCATCCCAAAAAGTGGTGTGTGGGCAGTAGCTCTAGTACTTAAAGCTTTCCCTCATTTTGCTACTGGGGAGTGTTGGGGGACTCACTTGCTTTAAAGAAATCAATAAATGTCTGCCTGTTACCCTCAGAAACAAACCAAGCGGAACATTTTTAGGTTGAGCAATATGTGTATTTGGACCAAGAAATTAATGTGACCCTAATCAGGAAGGTGAACTCTCGCAAAGAAAGCAAGCAGGTTGGTGTGCATTCAGTTCTTATCAAGGATGTCCTCCAAGGAAGAAAAATCAACAAGGCAACACGTGCCAGCCTCTTCAACTCAACAGTACTGCCAGCAAAGTTGTATGGCAGCGAAACATGGGTGCTGAGGAAGACAGAGAAGCAGCAACTGTCTGTAACAGAGAGGGCGATGGAAAGAAGAATTCTGGGAATTTCAATCCGCGACCGAGTCCCCAGTGAAGTGATGAGACAGCAGAGTGGAGCGCAGGATATCGTTGTTAAGAGAAGGCATAATCAAATGCGATGGGCAGGGCATATAGTGAGGCTCACTGACAATCGATGGACTGCAACTGTCACTGAGTCGTACCGATGCCAGGAACTGAAACAACCACTCAGCCAACCTCCAAAGAGATGGGAAGATTTTATCGTGAAAAGACATGGCCGCACACGGAGAAGGAAGGCCAGGATACAAGAAGAATGGATGAAGTGTTGTGATTGGTGCAATCTATTTGAGGACAGAAGGACTGATTGATCAAGGTGATCATATTTTTGCTGACATGGCTTTCACTTGTTCTGCCATTTGTGGCTCAGTTAGGGCAGCTGAGTCTCTTTTTAAATGTTTCTGTTTAAAGGGGAACTGTCACTTTAGATTTGGCCTTGACTTCACAAACAGTTGATAAGGGAACACAGGCAAACACACACTCTCAGCTCCTTCTAGGACTGGCTTTAGTTTTTTTAAAAAAAGTTTATCCAAGACAAACAAATATTCATACAAAAATACAATGGAATTTTTTTTAACTATCTTGCAGTGTTTGCCGCTGCGCATTCCAGCACTGTGGTAGTGCATTAGAACCTAAAAGTGAAATCTACTAGAAAATTACTACAAATCAAAGCAGAACTAAATCCTTTTAATTTCCGGTGGAGTAAGATACATAAACAAATATAAATAATAAAAAGTTGTTTTGAAATCATTAGCATTACTAATCTACAATATGAGTAATACAAGTAAGAGCATTTGTCTTTTAGATATCACTTTTAACCTGGCAGTGTCCCTTTAATCAAGTCAGACTGAATGGCAATAAAATTACATCATAATGGTTTAAATTGTTAAATTTTTGAAATACATTCTTATTTAGGAAGAAGGGAATTTGAAAAATTATAAGCGTGTGGCACAATAGGAGTCTGAATGTGTGATGTATCCTTTTTACCTTTTTCTCCATTGTTGTTTGGGGGGCAGAATACGTGGAGCCTGAGGTGATGTGCCTTGTTTGCCACTCAAGGTATACCAGACAAGCTGTGTCTGCTCTGCAGTTTAGGTGACGAAGTGCATTTGGAAGTGCTGCATCAAGCTCCATTTGTCCCCACTACAAGGAATCTTTGTTGGACTCCCTGAAATTGAGGGCCCAGTAGAATAATCTCTACTTTGTTTAAAACTTTTAAGTGATGTTACAAAGTTGTGAGCCATGTTCACACTCCTACTAATCCCCCCAATTTTTTTTTTGTCCTCCATTTCTTAAATGTAAAGTAATTCTATCATTCTCTGTAGTACAGTACTTCCAGCTTCACTCAGGAGACATAGGACTGGTTGCATTGACTTAGCCAAATGCATACAAACTGATTTAATTAAATCAGTGCAACCCCCTAAAGCAGATATTATTTAAGATACTTATTTAAGATTAAAAGAAAAGGAGTACTTGTGGCACCTTAGAGACTAACCAATTTATTTGAGCATAAGCTTTCGTGAGCTACAGCTCACTTCATCGGATGCATACTGTGGAAAGTATAGAAGATCTTTTTATACACACAAAGCATGAAAAAATGGGTGTTTACCACTACAAAAGGTTTTCTCTCCCCCCACCCCACTCTCCTGCTGGTAATAGCTTATCTAAAGTGATCACTCTCCTTACAATGTGTATGATAATCAAGTTGGGCCATTTCCAGCACAGATCCAGGTTTCCCCCCCAAACCCACTCTCCTGTTGGTAATATCTATTACCAACAGGAGAGTGGGTTTGTGTGTGGGTGGGGGGAGAGAAAACCTGGATTTGTGCTGGAAATGGCCCAACTTGATTATCATACACATTGTAAGGAGAGTGATCACTTTAGATAAGCTATTACCAGCAGGAGAGTGGGGTCGGGGGAGAGAAAACCTTTTGTAGTGGTAAACACCCATTTTTTCATGCTTTGTGTGTATAAAAAGGATCTTCTATACTTTCCACAGTATGCATCCGATGAAGTGAGCTGTAGCTCACGAAAGCTTATGCTCAAATAAATTGGTTAGTCTCTAAGGTGCCACAAGTACTCCTTTTCTTTTTGCGAATACAGACTAACACAGCTGTTACTCTGAAACCTTATTTAAGATTGAGTGCTATACTTTGATTTTGTTTGAGCTAAGTTTCTAACCAATTTAAATCTAAATAAGTGCTTGAAATATGCATAGACAGGACTCTGCTAAAGTTGCAGTCAGGAGCTGTCAGGCTTCCCTCCCTACTCTGAACTCTAGGGTACAGATGTGGGGACCCGCACGAAAGACCCCCTAAGCTTATTTCTACCAGCTTCGGTTAAAACTTCCCCAAGGCACAAATTCTTTGCCCTTGGAGGGTACGCTGCCACCACCAAGTGATTTAACAAAGAATCAGGGAAAGGAACACTTAAGAGTTCCTATTCCCCCAAAATATCCCCCCAAGCCCTTACACCCCCTTTCCTGGGGAGGCTTGAGAATAATATCCTAACCAATGTGTTACAAAGTGATCACAGACCCAAACCCCTGGGTCTTAGGACAATAGAGAAATAAATCAGGTTCTTAAAAGAAGAATTTTATTTAAAGAAAAGGTAAAAAAAATCACCTCTGTAAAATCAGGACGGAAGATAACTTTCCAGGGTAACAAAAATTTCACAAACACAGAGGAACTCCCTTTAGGCTTAGTTCAAAGTTACAAAAAACAGGAATAAACCTCCCTCTAGCAAAGGGAAAATATACAAACTAAAACAAAAGATAAATCTAACACACCTTGCCTGGCTTTATTTACTATTTTTGTAATATTAGAGACTGGCTCAGGATTGGTTTATAGGAGGAGGAGTTTTCTGACCTGATGCTTCTCTGCTTCCCAAGAGAACACCCTCAAACAAAGCCTCCCCCCCCCAGATTTGAAAGTATCTTCTTTCCCCATTGGCCCTTTTGGTCAGGTGCCAACCAGGTTATTTGAGCTTCTTAACCCCTTACAGATAAGGAGGAATTCTAGGCTACCCTTAGCTGTATGGTTATGACAGGAGCAAGGGTGCTCTGTTGCCTTTAGCAATGCCCTGACCATTCTCCAGTTTCTTTACATGCCAGTTGAAATTATTTTCTTAGAATAAAACATTTCAAAACCATTTTTTAATTCAAATACATATTTCAGAGCAGAGCCATTATATTTCTCTCTTCTGCTGGATTTCTTCACTAAGATATGCAAGACCAGCACAAAGCACCTCTCAAATTAATGGAAGGAACCTGTGTGAGGGTTTGGGAATGTCATTTTATGAATTCCATTTTGTTTTCATAGAATCATAGATTAGGGTTGGAAGAGACCTCAGGTCGTCATCTAGTCCAACCCACTGCTCAAAGCAGGATCAACCCCAACTAAATTACCCCAGCCAGAGTTTTGTCAAGCAAGCCTTAAAAATCTCTAAGGATGGAGATTCCACCACCTCCCTAAGTAACCCATTCCAGTGCTTCACCACCCTCTTGGTGAAATTGTGTTTCCTAATATCCAGCCTAGACCTCCCCCACTGCAACTTGAGATCATTACTTCTTGTCCTGTCATCTGCCACCACGAACAAGAGCCTAGCTCCATCCTTTGGCACCCCCCTTCAGGTAGTTGAAGGCTACTATCAAATCCCCCCTCCCTCTTCTCTTCTGCAGACTAAATAAGCCCAGTTCCCTCAGCCTTTCCTCATAAGTGAGGTGCCCCAACCACCTAATCATTTTCATTGCTCTCCGCTGGACCATCTCCAATTTGTCCATATCCTTTCTATACGGGGAGGGGGGTTGCAAACCTGCATTGTGGAGTAGAACTTCCAGTTTGTGTATGGACCTATATTGTCAAGAGCCAGTTTAAACTGATATACGCATAGCCAAAGGTGATGCATAGTAAGGCTGGAGAAGGAAGCTTTCCTCACCTTGGAGATCTAATACAGGATGACCCATCCAGACTGACCTTAAGGACTACTGACTTGCTAATGATGTGTCTTGGTTTACTAGGCCCTCCTTGTGAACCACAAAGCATTAGTATGTGAGCCTAGTTGGAACAGGGGATCTCATGGTGGGGCTTAGGATCAAGTCGATGTGTAAGTAAGTAAGTAAGAGGGCTTGTGGGTAGGGGGCTAACTACCACCAGCAGCAAGGACTTGCTGCATTGGAGACATGGGAGTCTTCACAGACCCTGAACCTGGACAGATTTCAGTACCAAACCAGAGGGGTGAGATCAGCTTAAGTGAGGATTTGCATTTAGATGCTTGTTGTTTTTCCCATAGATCTGTAAATCTTTTATGCTTCTGAGAGTAAAATGTGTATATGTTTAAAAAGTTCCTTTGCAAAGCCTATGTGTTTCTGTCTCATGGTCCCTGCAGAGTTCACCAGCCACTCAAGAACATCAAAACTATCACTATATTTTATTTCAAGCCCAAGAGATCTAAGTCTGGTAGAGGAGCTAGCATGTAACATACCTCTTTGGTAAAGCATGGATTTATGCTCCTGTTTTCATTTTTAGATATGCACTTTAAGCTGAAGCCTATTAAAGAAAAAGTCAATGTCCTATATTTGGATAGCATTCTTATGCTAGAAATGGATTTCATAATTTAAGAATTGCACTTCCTCTAGATCTCCAAGAAAAGCAATAATTTATGAAGTTAGTTGTCCATGATGTACAGTCTATACAGACTGTGTACCCATTCATTGTCTGCTGAATAAGTAGATCCTGAGCAAGGCTATTTTAATCATTTGATGGTGGAAGTGGGAGAAAGAAGAGAGTGACATAAATTACAATTGTGTGACTTGAGTTACAAAATTTCTAGAATACAGATCAAACTATGTCCAATAACAGCTAACAACATCATTGCTGTTAACTGCATAATGATGTATTAGTTCACCAGTTCTGACTGTTATGCCATTTGCACAGATTTAAGAGAACAGAGGAAGACCAACAACTTTTGAACAAAATTTAAAATTTTAACTTGTATTTGATTAGTAGAACCAGAATTTACCATTTATAAGGAAAAAGATTTACTGTACTTTATTCTTTATTATCCCAGCAGATATTACACTAGAGAAACTGATTTTGAGAAAAATGAAACATTCATAAACAGTTATAGGGAATGTCACTGATTACAATTTTATAAAATGACACTAGATTAAGAGAAGGAATTGCAGCCTTCGTAGACCATATAAATCCTCTTTGCATACTTCTGAATGTAACAGCTGTTGGTAGTGTTTTGTCAGCAGAACATTTATCATACAAAAGACGTATATACACACGCAATACAATAGTAAACTTGATTAGTGCCTTTGCTCAAAAGCATATTAAGGCACTCATAACATTTTTACCGTTATGTTGACTGAAATTTGTTCTCTCTGTGCTTTGGTTGAATTAAAGCAAACAGATTAAATGTCTGATTTTAAATACCAATAACATTTGGAACAGAGTCTTAGGGTATGTAGGGTAACAACAGCAGCAGCATCATCTAAGAACCCACCCACTGCATTAGCTAATAACTAAACAAAATTAAGTCCAAATAAATCATACCCACTGTCAGCTTTGCAATTAGCAACAGCAGAAGATTTTTTTAAGTCAGTTTCAAAATGACTTTCTAGTCATACATTCTATTGATTCTATTAGAAATATGAAGATAGAAAAGATACAGCAAGAGGGCCTGCCCTAGGATAGAATATAATTGAACAATACATCAGAACAGTATTTACAATAGTTACATGATTACAGAACATTTTATAAATACAATTTATATGTATACATGAGGCAAAAAAAGACAGTCACTCATTTTAATTCTTTACAACTGAAAATATTTTCAAGAAGTCCAAACTAAAACTGTGATTATACAGTCTCACAGCTGCTGGTTATAAGTATCTCTCCTCTGTTGTCAATATAAACTAGTCCGATCAAAGATCAATCTGAATTTCAATGCCCCAGAAGATTCTAGAGCAAAATTTATGAAGGACTGAAATATCAATATTGTAAACAGTAGACACTAAGGGTTACAACATGTCCTGGATCCACGTTTGGAACTACTTCTGTAGTCAATGGGAATTTCACACATGGGTGCAGGGAAATACACTGGAGAGCTGAGATAAACAATTGTGTTATGAGGATATTTTCTGTTCTTCCAGAGCAGGACTTAGCGCTGTAATGCACTGGGAGATCCAGGAGAGAAATACACGTATGGAGTACTGCAGCATCTAGACTGCAAACTTCAGAAATTAGGAGAATCAGAAATTTAATGGTAGATAATAGAAAAACTTGAAATACTACCAGTTTCTCAGGACACATATGTAAGTGTTTCAAAATGGCAGAGCGGTATCTCATATTTCAGTACCATGCATATTAGCTTAAAATACTCAATTATTTTGGTTTAATAGCAATTCCTGTTGGATTTAACTCCCTTATGTAAAATGGAAGTGCCTTGGAAAGGACATCTTTCTTCAGCTAAACCCATCACTGTTTGGCTAAGACCAATCACAAGTCTAGATCCTGATGGACTGGGAAAGGAGAAATATGCTCAGATAATCAATTATAAAAATTGTATTTGTAATTAAAAGGTGACATTGTCTAAGGAAGTTTTATTTATTACATGCCCACAAATAATGCTCACTTGATTAAATTGGTTTTAACCAGTAATATGTTACACTTTACTGCAGGACAAGTAAAGGAGATTAAAACTGCCAGTTTTACTGGGACACTTACCAACATGATGAATGGAGACAGTCCTTTAAAAAATTATTTACTATGAAATAAAGCCTATTTTTACAAACAAAAATAAAAAGCTGAAGTATTTATATATTGCATCCATTTTATAATGTTGAAGCTAAACATTATAGATCTTAGAAATGTTGAGACAGAACAGCTTTCTTTAAGATAGGCACACAGGACTTGAATTGTGTTTTACTGATTCAAGTCCTATTGAGACTATAGAGAAATAGCTATTTTTTTTATTATAAGGAATGGATATTTTTACATAAATATCTTTTCACCATGATAGATGCTTCAGAACAGAAAGAAGTAAATATCCTTAAAGAAACAGGACTCTCCTCTTAAAATTATTTTTAAAAGACATTTATCATGATAGCACCATAGTGGTACTGCATGTACTCCTTACACTGCTGTGATACCAGCTCTGAATGTGGTTTCATGATGCTTAGGGAGCAAGAATTCTAGTATAATGGCCTGGATGATCAGAGTAAACAAGAGGCACTGATGTTAAAAATTTCAGATTGATATTAACACACAGGACTTCAACCCAGGAGTGGGGAAACTGTGGTTGTTTAAAAGTATGTTTAAATTTGGTTTTTGTTTTTTAAAAAAACCTGCATTTCCCTGTCCCTCAAAAAAAACCTGCTGGCTATGGGATGGAGGGGCATTACTCTTTCTTCCCACACCTGAAACAACTGCTGATCTTGTGAGTGGGACAGCTGTTTAGTGGTGTGTTCCCCTCTGAACATCACAAAAGGCTTATTAATTTTGCATCTTAAGGCTGTGACACTAGAACTTCTGCTTAGCTGCTGCTTGAACACCATGAAACCAGTATTCAGAATTACATGCATCTGCTATCGCAGTATCAAATACCACAGAGATGAATCTGCTTTGAATTAAGCTGTGAATGACAGAACACCAGAAATGTAAAAAGGGGGAAACAAACAGCTTGACTTGTTTGTTCCCAGGTACACGCACAGCAGTGTTTCCAACTGGTTAAGGTTTAACACACAAAACTGGTCTTCGCAGCACAAAAGCCTGATGAAAGCCATTATCATACTCTCAATCCTTCCTCATAACCAGCTGAAAGGCTGGAGCAAGAAACAGAACCATTTTAAAAACAATTTTTCAAGCTATAATTTTCTGATTGGAGCAGAGTTTGAGACACAGTACAGTTTGGCTTCCGTCAAAAAAATGAAGCTGGAGCAGATTTCAGTCTTTTTTTTCTAAAGCTTCATTCCTCCCACATCTTTAAGAGGGGCTGACAGGGAGAGAGCTAAGTAAATACTATTACTGGTTTTAGTTATAAATCTAGTTATAACTTTCAATATAATTTTAAGTTAAATATAAATAAAAACCCTAAGTTTTTTTTTTAAACCATTTATAGTCACATTACAACAGAGACTGATGTTTCCCATTTTCAAAGCTATCTACTGTGCAGTTACTGTACTGACTGGGAATTACTTACCAAACAGGCTTAATTTTGCTAACAATGGAGCCTGATATTGTGGGAAGCCACAGTATAGCAGCCTTGTATCAGAGAGGTATCAGATAGTTTTGTAAGTGTATGATAAGATTTATATTTGGTCAAAGCAAGGCAGAACTGTTTAAATCTGGAACAAAGATTTTTTAAAAAAAAAAATTATTTAGCCTATGTACAAATAGATAACATCTCCTTTTAAGAAATCACTATTTCCTATATTGAGTACTTAAAGTACAAAGAACTGATCATAAAACTCAGTTCATAATTTATTTTTCCTAACATCAGTTCTTTTCTAAATGAATGATTAATAATGCTGGAATAAATTAATGTTTTAAAATTATTTCCCTGCATTTTGGGGAAACAAAATGTACAGAAAGCAAAAATACAGAACTCTGGGATAATGGTAATTTTTTTTTTTTAATAAAGTATGCATATATTTACCCAAGCAATCTTCTGTTAATTCTCTTATCACAGGGGATTTTTGAAAAATCCCAACTTCAAAACACACAGTTCAACTATCTTCAACTTCTCTGCTAAACATAAACTAGATCACGATTTTGAACCCCTTTGCCTGCCTGCTCATCATCATCATCTGATTGCTGCTCCAAGTTTTGTGGATTATTGTATTCATATTCAATAGGTTTTGGGTAGTTGTAAGGGTAGCCATTGTCATCAAAAAACCTTCGAAATGTGAACTCATAAAAAGCATGTTCAGGATGTTTCCCATTTTTGTACCACCCATTAAGTGTGTCATTTACATTTCCGTCCTTATCATCATCACACCATAACTTATCTGGATCAACTGGGTCAAAATTGGATGTGTCTGTGGGATGTGTAATTTTAGGAACATATGAAGCAGTCTGCTGTCGTAGATCACTTGAAAAATCAATAGCTTTAAAAAATGGATGAGCTTTTATTTCATCTGTACCATTCTTGCCTAAGCGGTCTTCTGGCCCTCGGCAGAGTTTGATAATAAGGTCAGAAGCCTCTGGAGTCAATTTAGCTTGAGGTGGAATGTGAAGAGCTGTTTGCCAATTTATAACCTTTAAAAAGAAAGTGTAAAAAGATCATAAAATAAAGTTAGATTTTTCATTTTCTGTAATTTCTTAAAAATAAAACCCGCCATGTATGAAATATACAATGAAAATTGTTTCAAGAGTCATCACTTAACACCTATAAGTGTTTTCCCCTAAAAACTCAAAAGCCCACACTCTTGATATTTTTATTTATTTTGCCATCATCTCTCTCTTCAGGACTTATATGATCCTCCTTTACCAGAGCATCCGAGTTGCCTGAAAACCTTTAACGTATTTATCTCACAACACTCCTGCGAGGAAGGAAAGCACTATTATCCTCACTGAACAGACAGGAAACCTGTACTGACTAAGGGCTAGTCTACAGTAGAATTGCTACAGCATCACAGATGTACAGATACTCTATGCCAAGGGGCGAGAGCTCTTCAGTCGGCATAATTACTCCACCTCCCCGAGTGGCGGTAGCTGTGTCGACAGAAGAACTTCTCCCGCTGACATAGCGCTGTCCACACTGGTGCTTAGGGTCAGTGTAACTTATGTCGCACAGGGAGGTGGCTTTTCCATAGCCTTGAGCAACTGAAGTTATACTGAAGTAAGCGCTAGTGTGTACAAGTCTATCTGCGAAGAGCTGGGGCAGCACACAGAGGGAACACGCATGCAGCCAACTGTTATCATCGAACAAGAGCACAGCACCACACCAGTAGCTGCTGACAACACAAGCCTTAAGAGATGAAGACATTTGTTTTCCTACAGCCAAATGAAGGTAGTTCATCTAGGAACAAAGAATGTAGGTCACAATTACAGGATGGGGGGACTGCATTTTGGAAGGCAGTGTCTCTGAAAAGGACTTCGAGGTCATGATAGATAACTAATTGAACATGAGCTCCCAATTTGATGCTGTGACTGAGGGCAAGTCTACACTTAAAATGCTGCATAAGCTGCACCGATGCAACTGTGCCCCGTAGCGCTTTAATGAAGACACTCTAAGCTGATGGGAGAGAGCTCAACTGTCGAACTAGTTAATCCACCTCCCTGAGAGATGGTAGCTATGTTGGCAGGAGAAGCTCTCCTGCTGACATAGCATTGTCTACGGAAGGTGGTTAGGTCAGTATAACCACATCACTCAGGGGAGTGAAAAATCCACGACCCTGTCCTGAGTGATGTAGTTCTATTGATATAGGTCTGTAGTATAGACCAGATCTAAGAAAACTAATGGGATACTTGGATGCATAAGCAGGGGAATATTGAGAAGTAAGGTGGTATTACCACTGTATATGGCATTAGAGAGACTATTACTGGAATACTGTGTCCAGTTCTCATGTACACACTTTAAAAAGGATGCTGACCAACTGGAAAGGGTTCAGAAAAGAGCAACAAGAAGGATTAAAGGTCTAGAATGCCCGTCCTACAGTGAGAGACTATAGAAACGTAATTTATTTACTTTATCCAACAGAAAATTAAAAGATGGCTCGATCACAGTCTGCAAGAACCTACATGGGGAGAAGACTTTGATAGTAGAGAGCTCTTTAATGTAGCAGAAAAAGGCATTCAAAGATCCAAGGTATAGAAGCTGAAGCTGGACAAGTGCAACTAGAAATAAGGTGCAAAGTTTTAACAGTGAGGGTAACTAAATGGAACAACTCACCTAAGAATATGATGGAATCTTACCCTTGAAGTCTTTAAATCAAAATTGGATGTCTTTCTAAAAAAATATGCTGTAGCTCAATCAGAATTTATGGGCTTGACGTAGGAATTACTAGATGAAATTTGATGGCCTGTTATTCCTACCAGCACTACAATGCTTACAGATGTTTGTCAATGCCAGTGATCACATTAGATGATTATAATGATCCCCTCTCGTCCTATAAATAAATAAATCTATGAACATATTTTCTCACAGGAGGCATAAGACAGAATCTGGAAAGACCAGGAGATTCTATATGGTAATATCTGGCTAAACTTTCTGATGTCATCTAATGTTTCTCTTTCGTAACTAAGATTTCTAAGGGTCTCACAAGGGCCTAGAAATAGGACTGTAGATAACATGTATTATCTTCTAAATCTTATCAATATTTTCTCTAATGGACTTCAAAATAAAAATATATAATTTTAGTCATTCATAATTGAATCTAGGTGTGTTATGTGACTGTTACCATTCTTGAAGAATATGCTATTCACTGGTCTTAAGTTCTGGAAGAAGGTAAGAGAAAAAGATAACTATCTGGTTGTGACAGGATGCACCAGGCCTTCGTAGCCTCTCTAGAGCCCACACTTCTCCGTTACACCCTACCCTAGGAAGCAGCAAGGTGTAAGGAAAAGAGCAACAAAGGTGGGTCCTCCAGGCCTACCTAGAAAAACTTCACTGGAGCACTCATCCTAAAAGCTAGCGACACCTGGTCCTTCAAGGGCTAGTGACAGCCAATCAGAGCTCAGCAGGCTCAGATAAAGGAGCTGCAGGGTCTTAGCAGTTCAGTTTGCCCTCACATCATGTGTGGGGAAAATCATGGTAAAAAATTATACCAGTGGAATAGTTGGAGAAAAATGATATTATAAACAGCACTAAGTGGTTTCATAAAAAGGAAGATGCATGGTTGAACATATATAGTGAGACTAGAAATGAAGGTACAAAAAATCATAAAGAACTAAGAACTTTATGATATCTGTCTTCCTGGACATTGAAAAAGAATATGACATACTATGGAGGGAAGACTTCCAATATAAATTAGCCAAAATTGAAATAAAAGGGAGAATGTTTTGGTGGCTTAGGGACTTTTCAAGTGATGGAACTATAAAGGTAAAAGTGGGAACAGCTTTATCAAAAACCTACATGCTTACACATGGAACTCCACAAGGGAGTATTATTAGCTCTCTTTTGTTTTCCATTATGATAAATAACTTCCCAGAAATTGTGCAGATGGGAATAGGTATTTCCCTTTTCACAGATGACTGTGCTATATGGACGAAGTATGAAGACTAAAAATAGCCATATGAAAGACAAATGAAGCACTCCAGAGAATTTCCAAGTGGGGAAGTGATTAGGGATTTAAATTCTCACTTGCAAAAAACTAAGGGAATGCTTTCAACCAGGAAGAAAAAAAGGGAAGACTGGGACTTATTTCTTTATGGTGGGGGAAAAAAAAAACATTCAAAAGCGTAGGTTCTTAGGAGTAGTATTTGTTATTAAATTAATTTGGAAAGGTCACATAATCATACAAATGTATAGAAGTAGGATGAACTTACATAAAAAAGCATAGCTGGAAACAAATGGGGTGCAGATAAGAAGGTACTGATGATGATATACTGAGCATTGATAAGACCAGTTTTAGACTACAGATGCCAAGCTTTTGGTTCAGCCGCAAAAACAACTCTTAGAAACTTGGAACTGCTGGCACAACATCATCATCATCAGAGTGTGTGCTGCAAACAGCCACTGCGGAAGCACGTATCTAAGGATGAAACTATTAGCTCTAACCTTTCAGGCTAAGGTAAAAGGGAATCATGACAATGGAAGTACACAACTGATTTACAAGTATTACTAAGAGCTTAGTAGACAAAGTGATATGGATTGCCACAGACTGCCTCATACTCATCATCCGTCAGTCAACCAACCATCCGTTATCACTGTTCCCATTACGCCTCTGGCGTTTAGGGCAGCAACGAAGCTCCTCCATTCCTGTCTGTTTCTGGCAAATCTTTCAATTGTTCCCCAGTTGTGCCCTAGGGTTTTTCAGCTCAGCTTCTACAGCTCTTCACCCATGTTGTTTTCGTGCAGCCTTGTTTTTGCTTGCCTTCAGGTGTCCATCTTACTGCTAAAACACATGGCCAATCCATCTCCAACACCTCCTGGGAATGATGGTGTCATATTTTCTTGGCTGCACCGTGTGATCTTCGTTTGAGATTGTTCTGGGCCAAAAGATAGAGGATTTTTCTGAGGTAGGCTGTATGGAATGAAGACAATTTGGATGTGTCATACTCTCTCATTTCCCCAGCATTCTGCACAATAAAGTAGTGTTGAAAGTACGCAGCTCTGATAAATCTCGAGTTTGGTTTTGGTGCTGTATTTTAATGATTTCCAGACTGTATTTAAGCTTCTGAAGGTGTTCCTGGCTTCACTGATTCTGTTCCAGATATCCTGGCTTGTTCCACCCTCCTGGCTGATGGTGCTGCCCAAGTACATGAATGTTTTTACATTGGTGAGAACATGATCCTCTATCCGTACTGGTAATGGTGAGACAATATTAAAGGTCACGATATCGGTCTTATTGCGGTTGATTTTCAGTCAAATTTGCTGGCTGAATGTGTTGAGTCTAGTTTTTTCTTGTATATGGGGTTGAGTATGTGATAGGAGAGTGAGATCATCTGCGAAGTCTCTGTCTTCAAGGGAGGAGAAGGATGTTTATTTAATGCCTCTTGGCATGTCTTCTGTTGTACACTGCATTACCCAGTCAATGGTAATGTTGAAGAGGATTGTAAACATGACTCACCCCGATGTACTCCTGTTCTGACTTCAAAACTGAGCTCACTGTGATCAACATTGCATGTAAAGTTGGAATAGAAGCTTTTGATTATGTTGATTATATGGAGAGGGATTCCATATGCCCACAGAATGCACCATAGGCTGGTCCTGTGAATGCTATCAAAACCCTTCTCAAAGTCTATTAAGTTTATGTAGAGTTGCCGTTCCCATTCTAAGCATTGTTCTGTTATGTTTCATAAAGTTAAGATCTGATCTGTACATCCATGCCCTTTCCAAAAACCAGCTTGCTCTTGTCTGAGAATACTATCATCTGCCTCTGATATATGCTGGATTATGATCTTGCACAATACCTTGCTTTGCACAGATAAAAATGTTATACCATGCCAGTTATTACAATCCCTAACAGTTCCTTTCTTTGGTATCTTCACTATAACACCTATTGGTCCACTCATCTGGCACTTTTTCCCTTTCCCAAACTGACATAAACAGAGGGACCAGGATAGATGCTGCTAACTCAGGATTTACCTTGAACAATTCTCCATTCAAGTTATCCTTGCCAGGAGCTTTCCCATTTTTTAAGGAGTTGATGGCTTCAATCTCTTCCTTAGTTGGGGTGTCTGTATTGATATCAAGATCTTCTGCCTCCTGGATGTTTGCTTCCTCTTTAGGTGGCTCCCTGCTCAGCAATTCTTTGAAATGCTCTGTCCAGTGCATTTCTTGTTCTTTTTCTGGTGCCAATAGGTGGCCTTGTTAGTCCCCGATGAGAGTGTTTGTTGGTGTCTGCTGTTTACCACGGATAAGCCATGTAGACAGTTCCTTGTTCACCACAAGCACCTGAATCCTCTGTTTGTGTTGCCAGATCATCAATATAATGTCATTTGTCCGCTCTCACAAGGCATTTGACCTCCCGGTGTGTCTTGCTATACTGCTGGTGGTATTTGTCTTTGTAGCTTCTGGGATTTTGTCTCTAAAGCTTTTTTTCTTCAGGGCTCATCTAGTTTCTATGGCATTCCATGTGCTGGGAGTAATCCACCCCTTTCTTCTCTTCTGCCTGTAGTCTAGACAGGTTTCACTGCTCCATTTATAAATTATTGTTACTTTGTCCCACTTTTTGTTGATCTCATCTGCATTCCCCTCCTCTTCACTCTCTGCAAGTGCCTGAAACTGGTTCTTTAACTGCAGAACGAAGGCTTTCTGTATTTCAGGGGACTTTAGCTTGTCAACGTCATAACGTCTATGTCCCTTGTTTGATGGACCCACACTTCTCAGTTTTAGCTTGATGGAGGCTGTCACAAAGTGGTGGTCACTGCCAACATCTGCTCCCCTTCTCACTTTCACATCTGTCAGTGAGTGTCGCCATTTGTCAACGATCATTATATCGTCAATCTGCTTCTTATGTCTGCCATTTGGAGAACACCATGTCAGCTTATGAATTTCACAATGTTGAAATAGGGTTCAGCCAATGACTAGGTCATTCATATTGCACAAATCAACAACTCTCTCCGTTTTCATTGATGGTGCCACACCCATGTCTTATCATTGCTCTGTCGTTGTTTGCGTTGTCCTTACTGACCTTGGCATTCAGGTTTCCCATGACAATAGGTCGTGGCATGATCCTCTCTCTAACTCTGCCTGTAATGCAAGGTAGAATTTGTCCTTTGCTTTTTCATCACTGTCATGTCAGAGCATAGCACTGAATCAGGGTGATATTATTGTGTTTCCCTTTCAGTCTAGCTCTCATAAGTCTGCTGCTGATGGACTTCCACTCAAGCAGGAAACGCTCCACTCCCTTCTTCAAAAGGATGGCAACACCCTTTTGGTGCTGTCCATCATCCTGTCCAGAATACAGCAAAGTTTCATCCTAGGTTGTTAATCTTCCTGATCCCATCCATCTGCTTTTACTGACACCCAGAATTTGTAAGCTGTAGCATCTCATCTCTGCTGTGACCTGAGCTAGCTTCCGTTTTGTAAATTGTCCGTATGTTCCAAATACCAAGTTTGGTTTTTGTCTTGGTGTTGAGCACTTTAGTCTTCATGCCAGTGGCTTCCTTTTGACTTTCAGCACTGCCAGTCATACAGATCACTGACTTCTGCAGGCCATCACACAGTAATGGTTAATTTCTCCGCCACTGTTTCCATAACATATTTTGTTTTGTTTTTACCAGACAGGGTTGTTAGCCCTGTGCCTAACCCCTAACCTGGACGGCCAGGGTGTCTTCATACTCTCAGGATCAAAAAAATCGTTAAAGGAGGCATATAAAAATAAAAAAACAAAACTAAAGGTTTTTAGTCACAGAAAATGAGATTTCAGTTAGACAGTTATTCCTCCATTGGTGGATTTGGAATTGTTTGGGAAAAAAGAAAAAAAAATGAGGGAAGGAAACAACCCACACATTATGACCAATGAAATTTCTGAATTTATTTATGAAAAACGGGCCACCTTTCCCAAGTTTATACAGACGAACTAAAAGATGACAACACTGGGTAGAGTAGTAGTTGTGGTCCTAGTTTTGGAATCCAGAAATCTAAAAGGCTATTGAATTATGTGAACGTACTGATGGCTGAACTAATGGGACTAATGTTGGCACTAACCTGGGTAGGAGATGAGTGACTGACTGCAGCTGTAATTTTATCTAATTCCTTGTCAGGTATTAGGACACTCAGAACAGGGACTTCAGAAAGCAGAAATGACATAAATGAATAACGTTCCTAACTACGGAAATAATGCAAGCAGGTAGCTGTGTAACAATAGAATGGATTCCATCTCATAACGGAATACCTGGAAATGAGATGGCTGACAAAGCAGCAAGACAAGCTCTAAAAAAATGAGGAGGTGGATATTAAGATACCCATAAGTAGACAAGAATTTAAAAGTGTGATCACAAAGGAGCTTGCGAAGGAATGGCAAGAATTATGGACTAAGGAAATAAAAGGTTTTATGATAAATGCTAAAAAAATCAAAGATCCCACACTCCAGTCATGACAGAAAAAAGCAAAGTAGTGATTTTTAGAGAGTTAACAGGTCATTGTGTCTTAAATGATAAGGTAAACTTATTAAAGACACTTAAAAAGACAGACTGTACTTTGTGTAAAACCAAAGAAACTGTTGACCATATTCTATGGCACTGTGTGCAATATTCTATGGAAAGAAAGTTTCTTTATGAAAAATTGAGACAACTTGGAATCAAAGATTTTTCCCTAAAGGGGAACATCAGGGAAATGGAATTGTGCACACACAAAAAAGCCTTGCTGCATTTTCTTAAGGTTACTAGACTGAGTCAAAGGATATTAAGAAAAAAGTTGGCCTAAAAATGAAAGAAGAAAGTGGCTGTCATAGCCTTGTATGAGACTGCTGTGCCAAAAAACAAAAAAAAGGACAGACAGTTCAGTTCAGTTCTTGGGACCTGGAAAGGAAGGGTGCTCCTCTCTGGACAAAGGAAATTGAGGGATAGCCGGATTGTTTTCTGGCTGCAATTTTGCATAGCTGGGAAAGAGAGGACCTAAGAACCACAACTCTGAGATAAAGGTGAAACTAAAGGGGAATCAAGCCGTAAGTGGCTGCTGTTTTTAGGATCCCTGGGCTAGAACCCAGAGTAGTGGGTGGGTGTGACTGAATACATCTCTGTGTTCATACTCTAAGCACTATTGTAATAATCTTTGTACAAGGTACGCCTTGTAAGGTATCATTTGAAAACTCAATTTGCTGGTCAATATTGTCTTGATAAAATGTGTGCGTTATAACTTAACATAGTGTTATGATTCCCCTGTATGATGTTATTAACACACGTTCCAAACCTCACAGCCCTGCCCAGCCACAAGTTAGGTCTGTCCGAAACAAAGGAAGGAATGTGTGCGTGCCTTTGTTTGCATTTAAGCAGTAAACAGTGTCATCAACCAGGAAGGGAAAACAAAGGAAGTTCAAACAAGTGGAAAAAAAAACCCAACAGGGAACATCCTTCCATGTAGACTCTTTGTCTCCTGGTTCTCAGCTGCAAATGTTTTTTAAAGAAGGGGGCTGAAACTATAAAAAGGAGGGACAAACACACCAAGGGACCCCTCTTTCTCTCCCTGCCCGTCGCCTCCTCTGCAACTGTGAAGACAAAAGGAAATAGCCAGTGGACTCTGAAGGAGGGGTCCTGACCTGAAGAGTTTGGTCAATAACCTTGCTGGAAATATGTGGTGAGAAAGTTTGCTTTGCAACTAAGGGCTAGTCTACACAGGCAACGTTAAAGCACTGCCACGGCCGTGCTTTAACATTCCTTGTGTAGTGGCAGAGCGCTGGGAAAGAGCTCTCCCAGCACTCTTAAAAACAAAACAAAAAAACCCCACCCCCATGAGGGGCGCAGCTCCCAGCACTGGTGCACTGTCTACACTGGCACTTTACAGTGTTGAAACTTGCTGCACTCAGGGGTCTGTTTTTTCATACCCCCGAGCGAGAAAGTTGCAGCGCTGTAAAATGTCAGTGTAGACAAGCCCTTAGATAGTTTAAGTAGGTACCAATCAGAGTTTTATCTTTATTCTTCTTGTAACCATTTTGTCATTTAAGCCTCATTACTTATACTCCTTAAAATCTCTTTGTAGTTAATAAGCTGGTTTTAGTATTTTATCTAATCCAATGTGTTTAAGTTAAAGCGTCTGGGTAACTATTTAAAGTAATAAGCGGTTATATTATTTCCTTAATGATCTCTTGCACAGTACAAATGTCCTGAAGTCCATTAAAAGGGTGGGCAGTAAAGGACATACATTTCTGGGGGAAGATTCTGGGGGTGTGTTGGGTCACCTGCAGTATAACCAAGGCTGGGAGGAGCCAGGGTGTAGCTGGGAGGCCGCAGTTACACACAGGTACTCAGGGTGTGGAATACATGCTGGAAAGCTGTCTGTGAGCAGCCCAGGAGGGAGTTACTACAGCAAAGCATTGTAAGGCACCCAAGGTTGCAGGGCGGGGCTGTGTCAGCCCCCCACTAGTGTGGACTGTGCCCTTGTATGTTACAGCAAGCCCTGGTTCCCCTTCTGGCCCCAGGTAAAGTGGGGTAAACCCCAGAAAGGGTACCAGGCTTATTTGGGAATCTGAACAAAGGGCCCAGAGCTGGGGCTGAAGACCCAAGAAAGAGCAAATAGACTGTTTAGTTACTGGACTCTTACATACCCATGAAAAAGTTCATTTGAACTTTGTGACTTGGCTGAAGAGTGACGCCACTGAAGACCCATCAAGGTCAGCTGGCAGCCTGCAAGGGGTGCCAAGGGTGAGAAAAGGACTGTATTACTGCATCCAGCCACTAGGAGGTGCTCAAGTGAGTACCCCTTTACACTGTTAAATTGCTTATCTCACAAAAAGGATGTTGGGCCAACACTCTCGCTCTCTCTCACTCACACGTGCCATGGCACTGTTTGAGAGAAGTATGGTACTGAGAAGGGCATACTGTAAGAGAGCAAAAATGGTAAACTCTTGACAAAGCATGAACAAATGACTAGTTTGGATTATTGCATGAAACTAAAATCAGATCTTACAATATTCAGCCTCTGTGAAAGAAACTAACCATATTTCTAAGCCAAAGGGTATCACCTAGTTGTGCATAGTGCTTATTCACTTAAAACTCTCCTCTCACTTTATAGAATTAGAAAGTTTTGCACAAATTCTGACTCTGCTTTTTCAGCATGGTAATGCTTGTAGGATTACACAAACTACTACTTTTGCCCATTACTATTACATAATTTTAAGACCTGATTTTCTTAATTACCTTCATTTGTGTTTCCAGTGGGGTTTGTGCCAGAAAGGGAGGCTGCCCCACCAACATTTCAAAGAGAATTACTCCAACACTCCACCAATCGCACAGTTGTGTATATCCTGAAACAAAAGCAAACTATAAAAATGAAACCAGTGCTTTGGTTACTTAAATTTACATTTAAATGGGTAACCAACGTATCAAGTATTTGTTGCATTATCTTCAAGATTAATAATAATTTAGTACTTATTTTTGACCCAGAAAAGCTTAAGAATGGCCATACTGGGTCAGACCAATGGTCCATCTAGCCCAGCACCCTATCTGCTGACAATGGCCAGTGCCAGATACTTCAGAGCAAATGAACAGGACAATTATCAAATGATCCATCCCCTGTCATCCAGGCCCAGCTTCTGGCAGTCAGAAGCTTAGGAAAACCCATAGCATGGAGTTGCGTCCCTGACCATCTTGGCTAATAGCCATTGCTGGACCTATCCCTCCATTAAACTTATCTAATTCTTTTTTGAACTAAGTTACACTTTTGGCCTTCATAACATCCCCTGGCAACAAGTTCCATAGGCTGTGTATTGTGTGAAAAAGTACTTCCTTATGTTTGTTTTAAACCTGCTGCCTATCAATTTTTTGGGGTGACCCCTTGTTCCAGTGTTATGTGAAGGGGTAATACCACTTCCTTCTTCACTTTCTCCACACCATTCATGATTTTATAGACCTTTATCATATCCCACTTAGTCATCTCTTTTCTAAGATGAGCAGTCTTTTTAATCTCCTGTCATATGGAAGCTGTACCTTACCCGCCTAATAATTTTTGTTGCCCTTCCCTGTACTTTTTCCAATTCTAATACAGATTTTTATTTTTATAGAGGCCTTATGATATTCTCTGTCTTATTATCTATTCCTTTCCTAATAATTCCTACCATTCTGTTAACTATTTTGACTGCCAATGAGCAGATGTTTTCAGAGAACTATCCCTGATGACTCCAAGCTCTCTCTCTTGAGTGAATAAAATTTCTTTTTTAAAAATTGGCCTTACATTAGCTACCTGGTACAGAGGCTGATATAAGCGATAGGTTACATTTCACAATTAGTAGTTCTGAAATTTTATATTTGAGTTTCTTCAGGACTGTTGGGTGAACATATCCTGTTGATTTATTACTGTTTAATCAATCTGTTCCAAAACCTCCTCTTATTGACACCTCAATCTGGGACAGTTCCTCAGATTTGTCACCTAAAAAGAATGACTCAGTTATGAGAATCTCCCTCACATCCTCTGCAGTGAAGACTGATGCAAATAATTCATTTAACTTATCTGTTACTGGCTCCATTATTAATTAATCTGTACAAGTGCTGGTCTTCAGAAATGGCCAAAGCCTTTAGACATCAGTCATTTTGCAAAGGGATCCAATTAAAAAGCTTTACCTGTTCGTAAGAGTACTTCTGGTGCAATATAATTAGGTGTGCCAACAAGTGAATGTGCCAAACAACGTTGATGCTGCCGTGCTGCCCTACGCTCAAGTGGCTTAAGCCTGTCTCCACATCTGCAGTTTGCTGGATCGCCCCATTCATTACTAAAATCCATGCTGTCTTGACGTGAATGGTCACCTACAATATAAAAATGAAAGCGCTAATATTTTGGGGTTTTACCCCTTAGTTGAGCTTCTCAACTAAGACCAGTTTCTCTCCAAATTCTTTAACATTCCTTTTTTATGAACACACTCTATTCTAATGAATTAAAGTACTTTAAAATAAAAATAATTAAAAGTGAACTTGTAAAGAACTTAGAATATTGAGCTTGTGTGCTTTTTTTTTTTGCTTATGATGTAAAAAAGAGTGCCTGAAAGTTATTTTCTTTTGTTTGTTAAAAATTGGTTTTTTTTCCTAACAAATAATAGGAAATGTCAATTCTGGTCTTCCCTAGTTTTGCTGAAGAACTTGTTAGAAGTACAGGATGTATATGGTTATTTCTCTCACCTGCAGTGAAGGAGGGCCATCTCCAAAATATCAATCACTGAAGTTAAACAGGTGTTTAAAAATTAGAAAGTTTTTAAAAGTCTGATTAAAAATCTTACCTATCACAATTGTTCAAATTTCACTCTCTTGCCTTATGTAATGTCATCCCTCTTGCTACTTCTCCAATCACCGTAAAATATACCAGGCTAAAGAGGAACTGAATTCTAGTGTAAAAACAAGCCAGAAAAGTGGGTTTTGAAAAAACTATTGAAGAAAAAAGGTACAAGCCCAATTTTCATTTAATTCTTTGCAGGTTACCTATAAGAAAAAATAACCGTAAAACGAAGAAGGAATCCAGATACTGCCACTTGGAGAACAAAATGCAAAATTATCTTTGCCATAAGCTTCCCGCAACTACCCTGAAGGCATTAAATAAACTTAAATCTTTTTTTAAAAGAAGCTCACTTACTGAATTTCCACACAACTGCAGAAGAGGGATGAAGATTGTAGATCTTGGGTAAAATTGTCAAAAGTGCCTACATGACTTAGGCTCCTACATCCCATTTTCAAAAGTGACTTAGAATTTTTGTACTGATATAACTATTTCAGTTAGATTTTTTTTTTTTTAACCAAAATAGTTAGATCAGTACTACTTCAAGTGTGCACACTGCTATACTGGTTTAGCTTATTCCATTTCCTGTATGGGTATTAAATTCAAACTTTTTTCATGTTGTGTTCATCTTTCTACTCATACTTATTATTCATAAATTAGCATGGAATGCTACATCAGTTCAGATAACAAAAATAGCTACTTACCACTTTGATAGTATTTGGAATCATGCGTCCATCGAAAACCTGTACAAAGCCCGAAGTCAGTCAGTTTAATATGACCATCACGATCAATCAAAATGTTATCAGGTTTAATGTCTCTGTGAATGAAGCCCATCTTGTGAACACTTTCAACTGCACAGGTCAGCTCTGCTATATAGAACCGTGCCAGATTTTCTGGGAAGACCCCCATTCTAATTAACAGGCTCATCATATCACCTCCTGGAATGTAATCCATTACAAAGTACAAATTGTCCTTATCTTGGAATGAATAGTACAGGCGAACCACCCACTCATTGTCAGCCTCTGCAAGGATATCCCGCTCAGCTTTAACATGAGCAACTTGGTTCCGAAGCAGCACATCTTTCTTCCGCAGGGTTTTTGTTGCATATAAAGCATTAGTGTCCACTTTCCTTGCTAGGCAGACCTCTCCAAATGCCCCAATCCCAAGAGTCTTAATTTTTACAAACATTGATTTGTCCATTTTAGCCCTTTTGAGACGAATGTAGTTAGACTCCTTCTGGCACAGCATTTTTCTCATTTGATCCTGGGCATCTTGGGACAACCCAACCTATGTAACAAAGTTAAATTTCACAAGTTAAAAACACTTTTCGCTTTGTGGTGATCATCATACATTAGAAGGTTCAAGCAAAGTAAAGGAAAAACTTGCATGTAAAATGAGGAATAATACTTGACGTTTTTTCCCTAACACACATTAGGTCTCTATAAAAACACTTAAGGTTGAAACAAACAACCCATAAAATGTGCAACCTAAGGGACAGTTATAACAACAATATGCACAAGGTGCCATGCACCACCATGCTCTTGATTAAGGGAGCCATTTTTGGGAAGGGAATAGGGTGGGAGAAAAAGACAAGCTGATGGTGGTTGCCTTCCATGCCCTTTGTAGAAGAAATGGGTTTGTAGGACAGGAGGGAGGCCATTAGTAACCCACTATCCTTCACAGAGATTTTCCCACATGGGAATACTTCCCTTACATATTAACAACTGTACAGATTTGTCCATGACACTCTGCATTACTGGAGTCATTACTTGCTTGATTCCTAACACAATGAACTGAATGTATTGCTCTGTAGATTTTCCAATTAGTTATCCACTGATTGATCACTCATTCTTTGCACACTTAATTGTTTTGGCATAACTATTTCCATTTGGTTCTTAAAGGTGTCCTTCTGCCCTATTTTGCTTCTTATGAAGTAGCAAGCCACAACGAAAGGTGGTTCTGCTTGTGTTTTTACATTAAGAAGTCAAGTCTTGTATATCACGGAAGACACTACAGTGGTTGGAGAACTAATGAAACTATCAAACAGAAACCAAGATAGTAAAAGGTGAGCAATTGAGAGAAGATTTTCAGTCAGGATGTTTAATACTCTTGTTTTAGTTAATTATTGTTTAACGCAAATTACTAATTAATATTTTGATAAAGGGTATCTTTGTTGAAGATTCTACACCATCTTTTTAAGTAAGGTATTAAACTTAATAAAAATGCTCTGGAACCCTAAAGAGATCCCATATAAAGATAATTTAAGACAAAATAGGCAAACAAAAAGAAGAAAGAAATGAGGGAGAACAAGAACAACAGAAATCACGGTTACATAGGTAGCTACAGTTTAATGATTCCTGAAGGCACTTTTTGTTTTAAAAAAATAAAATCAACTATCCAACTCTCATAAAACCAGACAATAGCAGATTTCTTACAGGCATCACAGCAACAGTGGGTCTCAAGCAGAGATTTAAAAATCTGACTTTGTATCTGTCCATACATCAAAAAACCTGGTGCAGTCCTCACCATCTCCAGGTTTGACTACTGCAGCCACCTCCTCTGTAGCCTTTGAACACCCATGATGCTCTCCTTTGGCTCCATCAAAACACTGCCAAGATCATATTCTTTGCCCATCAGTCAGACCATTCCATCCCCTCTAACCTCAGTGTACTAGGCTCTCCTTCCTCCATGGCATCAAATTTAAATGTTTTGTCCTTATCTTCCAGAACCTCCAAGCTTCTGCTCTCCACTAGCCTTATCTCTTCATGTTGCTTGACAACCCCTTTGCTCCATCAAAAATCTCAGCATCAATACCTTATTTATCTTCTTTCCCCCAAAAAGACCTACACACTTTCCTCCATGCCACCCACACTGTACCTCAAACACCCTTCCTGAGCTGATCTGCAAAGTCCCCTCCTTCACCTAATTAATATTGCTTTTAGGACCCACTTCTACGATGGCTACAAGAAATTAACCTTGAAATATATTAATTTTAAATTATACATACATACACCCCCCCCCAAAAAATACGCCATTCTCTTTACTTCATGCCATACACTAGCTCTTTCTGAATAGCCATGTGATCTCACTGACATCACCTCTAATTTCCTTCCCTATGGTCTTGTTATTCCCTACATCATGACTAATTTTGTTTTCACACTCTTCAGGGCAGAAGTATGTGTGTTCTGGCAGGTGCCTCGCACCACTTTTGGCACCATTAGAAAGAATAAGATAATATAAGCAAGTGCATACCTCCAAAACACATTACTACTCCACCTGTGACACAGCTGCTCCACGCCCAAAAAACCCAGTTCTCTCCAATACGCACCTTCCTTTAGACACCTGCCCTCCCACCAGGGAATACATACTGGCTGAAACATTATGGTGGCCCTTTTCCCTCAGCTTCCTGCAGAAGGAGAGAAATGAGGAAATCCACTCCTGGTTTAATCCTCTTAACTCTCCTGCAAATAAAGATGAAAAAGTGCTAAGGGAGACAAATGGCCATCAAGTTTCACTTCTCTTCCTACTCAAGATGTAAGGTGAGTTGGCCTATTCCAGTCAGATTTCTCTCCCATTGCGTACTAAAGGGAGCAGCTTCTCCCCCCATGACACCCCATTTTTCACTATCCAACCCCCAAAAAAGATCCTCCTTTTGAATTAAACACATTTTGTGTGAATTGAGCACAATTACCATAAAATATATTTAGCGTAAATAAGAAAAATAAAATTTTGATTTTAATTGACTATGTTAAGCATGCAGGGAAAAAAATCATTACCACTAAGAGGGATGTGTGTCAACATAACTAATTGTGCTTACACCATGGCAGAGCACACTCAATAAAATGCTCCAAATAAGAAATGAAAGTGAGGTTTGCAAATCAAACTTAGTGATCTTGCACTTAAGTACCCAAATGTAATATTAAAAAATACATCAACTTCATGCTTTAGTTTTGATGCAGGTATACATGCAGAGTCCTTTGGAAAGGGTTCATGCTATTCTTAATATAATACTGTTTCTCCAAAGTCTTACTTGCCCACACAGTAATGGAGGCTATAGAAGTCAGCAAAGCTTCCAACACCTTAAGAGTTTAAAATCAGTTGTTAGTGAAAGTGAAAAGGAAAAAGAAGACTAAGAATAAACATCTAGAGAGACTTTCAGGAATAAATCTTATTTGCTAACATTTACTTAGGTTGTGATTAAGTAGACACTTATATAAGAGTACAGTTTAAATCAAGATTTTTTTTCAGAGCAGGAGAATGTGGATTTTGAAATGACGGCTCAGTCAAGCAAAAAAAAAAAAAGGTTTCAGATAAAGGTATCAATTTCAAACAACCATTTGTCTAAATTCTGTTACCTACTATTATTCTCAGAAAAACTAAGATTACAAATAAAGCCTAAGATGATTGCAAAAATCATAGCTAAAATTCTCTCTGTATTTTCTTGTTTTAATGTGGGTATTTCTCAATGTTTTCTATAAAGTCAGTTTCACTGTTTCCCCTGTTGTGCGGGTCTTTACACGGCAACAAGGAAGACAAAAGTTTTAGTATAAAATGTGACTGTAAAAAACACAAATTGGAAAGGGTCATCAGATGCATCATCGAAAGCCAGTTTTTACACTAAAAGCTGTCTTTTTTTTTTTTAACTTCTATTAATAGAACGTGTACTCTTGGGCCAGTGCTAGATAAAGGAGTATAGGCTTTACAGAACTGTGGCATTTTTGTTGCACGCTGTAGTGTTTTAAAGTGCAGATTAAAGTGAGTTTTAAATTCCCTAGCCAAGATTTAGTTAATATACTATGGTGGCCAACCCTGCATTCCTTGTGTACCCAGATCTCTCACTGATATTATAGGAATTTTGCACACTATGGAAGGACTATGGAATAGAGGATCAAACCTTCTGTATATTTAGCAAAATCTGACTCTAATATTTAGAAGTATAATTCATTCTCTACTTCCAAATACTTTACTTGGGTAGAAATAACCTACAACTCAGCAAACAGACAGTGTCTCTTTTTGTTCTATAATATGCCTTTTAAGCACTTTTGAATGTTGAATAACATGAAATACATTTTTAGAATGAAATTTCCTGGACAAATACCATCACACAGTGGTGTCAAACTGGTGAAAGTGAAGGAAGTAATCATTCTTTGGGGCTCTATATGGAGACTTTAGCCAGTCCTATTACCATTTTTTCCTAAATTGCATCTACAAAAATCTTAAATAATACTTAACTGTGACAATTTTAACAAATAGTTTCCCCCAAATCACCATTAATATCATCCATGAGAAAAACGTGGGAGCTGTGCAGCTAAGCCCAATGCAAGCTTCAATAAATTTACTTCAGCCTCCTCATAAATGACTGAGATGATAAGTGTTTAGAATATAAAATATTTTTGGTTTGCTTGATTAATTTAAAATTATACTTTCCAAAGAGGAATGGGATTACCTAAACACATACTGAAAGGCTGGCTGCTTCTTAAACATGTGGTCAAACTAAAAATGAACTTCAATACCAAAAGATACTACAACTGCACACAAAATTGTAGTATAACCAAGAAACCTGTCTAGATATGCAGTTTTTAAAAATGTGTACTAAAAGATAAGTAGTTCCATTCAAATATTAAAGAAAATAAAAGTTTTACCCGCATCATTTCATTCTCTAGTTGTTTCTTGCGATGCAATCGTTGCTGATGAGACTTGAGTATGTTTTCCACATGTTGCTCCATGAAGAATTTAAAGGCCTGAGGAGAATAGCTCTGAATGCGAGACTCCCTTCGCTCTTCATCTCTCTTATTTTTCCTAACAGGAACAGGTGAGGTTGTTATTTGTTTTTTTTCTTTATCTGTCCCATCAATACATTCATTATTCTTTTCACTCTCTTCTTCCTTAGGTAAACTGGGATGATCTTCTTTGTTAGGTTTGGTTCCTGTCTCATATGGACTGACGGATGGATTCTGGTGTAGCAAGTGTTTTGGATAAGGTGGTGGAGGACCTTGGTAATTTGGAGCTTCTGTAACAGGTGACATAACTGCCATGTTAGTAGATGGACTCTCAGAGAAGGGGACTGGTTGGACAGCTTGCATTGGCTGTGACATCCAAGAAGGATGAGTTGGTGCTAAGGCAGTCTGCAGCTCTGGCTTTAATACTCGCATACTTTTTACTGGCTGCTGAATGGGAGCTGGGGTTATAGCTGTTACTGTGGTGGCTGAAGGCTGAGAACTGCTAGAGTGACTCTGTCTATTTCCATGAGGGTTATTGAAAGAATTTGATCTTACTGGAATGTTGGGTTGCCATGTAGGGATTTCATGTCCACTGCCAGGTGGTGATTGGGGCGGAGCAGATGAAGGCTGTGACCAGGACATTGGTATTCCAGGTAGATTTATATTGTAAAGTTCCATGTTATGGCTGTTTCTATTTGGCACGATCATGGACTGAGGAATGTTTCCATTGGTGTATGCTGAAGGAGGAACAGATCCTCCTGCTTGCATCTGCAATGCTGTAGGACTTTGCCTGTTAGTTGCAGATATTGGGTACGGAGGGGGTGGCTGACGATTGACCGAGTTCCCAGATACAACATTCTGATGAACCATGAAATCAGTCTGACAATTGCCATTTTGCATTCCAGCTCTTCCTGATGGAAAACTAAACTTGCTATTGGCAGAACTCTGCATGATTATTGGTTGCCTACCAAGTGGAACAGAATTAATGCCTCTTTGTCCCTGCGTAGAAGAACTTATGGGTGACGGATTCATTGGTGGGGGCGGATAGCCATCCTGCCATGCTCCTGGTGGTACTGGAGAAATGCGAGAAATCATATATTCCATGCTTCCAGAATAACGTTTTGTTTGAGCATTTGGTTCCCAGGAAGGAGGTGGTGGAGTTGTTCCTCTTGGTGGAGGAGTCTGCCCTCTTGGAGGTGGAGGAGGGGGAGTAACACTCCTTACTTGTGGTGGAGGTGGTGGATTCACTCTTTGTCCATTGCCAGGATGAGCCTGAGCAAATGCTGCTAATCCAGAACCAGATAAGGGCCTTCCTACATCCGACTGAGAACTTGGACTTTCTGAACGATAAGTTACACTATCTCCCAATGGAGGGCCATGTCTCGGAGGTACCAAGGACTCTTTAGAACCTTTCCAGCTCTGTTTACGGTTAATTGATTGCTGCACACCACCTGCTTTTACAACAGAAAAAAAAACAAAAAAAAAAACGCATAGGATTTTATATTTGTGGGGGAAAAAACTACTTGCAGCTTGCAATATTTCACTACTATTCTAATTCAGTTACTTTTCCTTTTCTTGGCAGTTACCTTACTGCTACGAAATAGATAATAAATTTTAATGTAAGCCACAATAAGTCACATGACTGATTTGTGACTAATCAGAAAGGAAGCTATCGAACTATTTCTAGCATGGAAAAGCTGAGCAAAGAAAAATGTATTGACCTACATTTTACATAACATTGATATCATAAACATTACATCAAATCAATCTTATAAAGTGACAACTTATGAACTGGACAGCTTTATAAAGTGACAACTCAGTGATGTACTTGAGGGGTTCACAACCTTTGAGTGAATTAGTCAGCTGAAAGATTTCTAGGACTTGTACACCTGTAAACAGGCACACTAAATTAAAAAGATAATGCACTTAACACAGTTAACCCAAGTGCATTACATTCCTTGTATGCAAAGTGCTGTTCATCAAAAGGTTATGTTTTAAATCAGTCTGAAAGATACTGTATGTTTGTAAGTGTAAGATAAGACTGCATAAATGCAAAATTTACAATGACCATCTCAACACTGAATTCTTAAAATTTAACTCCTTTAAGAATTACAGAGCCATCTTTTATTGGAGGTACCAGAAAGTAATTACAAGATAGAGGTCATATTATGGCATATGAACAGGGCAATTGTATGTTTAATTTTGAAAGTTTTCATTTATTATTTTCACTGCTGCAGATCAATATTTTTTCCATAAATGAAAAATGGGTAAATTGTGATAAATTGTGCAAGTAAGAATGAAAGTCCTGGCTAAATTCCAATATCCCACCAAAAGCTTGGTACAAATTCTAGTTAACTCAATTTAATAGGTTGAAAGATAGTGGATTGAAAACGAAAGCCCTGTTGTACTTTGCTAGTGTTGTTTACTATGTTATTTTCTTGTACATAAATTAACAATTTAACTGTAATTGCACAGAAATTAAGTGATATGACTTCCAAATTTAAGAAATGAATGAAAAGTATTCAACACAGGAAACGAACACCAAAATGACAGGTCTGAACAGGATTACGTATGTATGATGTTGAAAACATAACCTAAAAGCTTATTATAAACTAACGTCAAGTACTGACATTTACGTGGATTACTTTATAAATTATACTAAAAAATTTCTCCATTTTCAAGAAAAATGGAATTTCAATCACCTATTTGTTAAAGTTTATGCTTCACTTCCCGTCCATCCCCCAGTTGAGAGTGCAGAACTGAAATGTTTGGCTAATTTATGATTTCTTCCTATAAGAAAAATACCTATTGGATATACATACCTGGTGGTTTCATACCTGCATTAACAGGTCTGGCTGCTGCTGCAGCCATCTGCTCCCGACGAGGATCTTGGTAGCTCATTTTACTTATGAATTCAATTGCTGCTTCTATACTACGGCTGTTAGTTTGCTTAAGAGCTCGTACAACCATATCCTAAAGGGAAAATTAAGTTAAAAATATTTTATTTTTAAAATTAACAGAAAAAAAACAAACAGTCAAAAGCACCAACAGTTGAGATTTTCAAAGCACTGCAGGGGGATTTAGCCACACATCTTCCATTAATTTTAATAGAAAATGCCTGGCTAAATTTCACTGACATTTGTAAAGACTCAAAGCATCTCCCTGAGTCAGAAAAACTGCTGTTAAATCTCATATTGCCAAGATGCGCAGAAAAAGTTAACATTTTAAAGAGTCTCACTTTAGTGTATCTACTGTGCTGTTTGAATCTCAGAATTACTGTTACTACAATTTGTTCATGTGCCTATATATTACTGAAAGGCAGTAACCTCTACACAATTAAGGTTGCAACCAGCTTCCAATATAAGGCCCTATTTTTAGCCCCCACTGAAACTTAAAATAGTTAAAAACTGTAGAGCTGAAAATCAACTGATTTATTGTGAAAGCAAAGGAGATAATGAATTACAGGTCACAAGAAGTACTCCGATTTGAAATTCTGAATTTTACTATTACTTCAGCATTAACTCTGAATCTCCTTGTACGCTAATGCCCTGACTATATCGGAAGAAAACAGGCTGACATCAAGTAATATTAAAAGCCTTTGATGAGGTGCCTCACCAAAGGCTCTTAAGCAAAGTAAGCGGTCATGGGATAAGAGAGAAGGTCCTCTCATGGCTCATAACTGGTTAAAAGACAGGAAACAAAGGGTAGAGATAAATGGTCACCACTAACTCTTTCAGAATGGAAAGAGATAGTGGTGGCTCTCAGGGACCTGTACTGGGACCAGTGCCATTCAACATATTCATAAATGATCTGGAAACAGGGATAAACAGCGAGGTGGCAAAGTTGGCAGAGGATACAAAATTGCTCAAGATAGTTACATCCAAAGCAGACTGTGAAGAGTTACAAAGGGATCTCACAAAACTGGGTGACTAGGCAACAAAATGGCAGATCATATTCGGAATTGATAAATGTGAAATAATGCACATTGGAAAACACAATCCCAACTATACATACAAAATGATGGAATCTAAATTAGCTGTTACCGCTCAAGAAAGAGATCTTTGAGTCATTATGGGTAGTTCTCTAAAAATATCTGCTCAATGTGCAGCAGCAGTCAAAAAAGCTAACAGAATGTTAGGAACCATTAGGAAAGAGATAGACAATAAGACAGAAAATGTAATGCCACTATATAAATCCATGGTATGCCAACACCTTGAATACTTGCATGGAGTTCTGGTCGCCCCATATAAAAAAAACTATATTAGAATTAGAAAAGGAAGAGAGAAGGGCAACAAATTAATAAAGGTACATAATTTTCATATGAGAGATTAAAAAGTGAGACTTCTCAACTTGAAAAAGAGACAACGGGGGGGGGGGGGGGGGGAGAGAGGGATATGACAGAGGCCTATAAAATCATGAATGGTGTGGAGAATCCGGGGGTCACCCAATGAAATTAATAGCAACAGGTTTAAAACAAACAAAAGGAAGTACTTCTTTATACACAGCAGTCAGCCTGTGGAACTCATTGCCAGGGGATGTTGCGTACGCCAAAACTGTAACAGGATTCAAAATAAGTAAGTTAATGGAGGATAGATCCATCAATGGCTATTAGCCAAGAGAGTCAGGGATGCAACCCCATGCTCCGAGTGTCTTTAGCCTCTGGACTGCCAAAAGCTGGGAGTGTGCCACAGGGGATGGATCACTCAATAATTGTCTGTTTTGCTCATTCCCCCTGAAGAACCTGGTGTTGGCCACAGTCAGAAGACAGGATATTGGCCTACATGGGCAACTAGTCTGATCAAGTATGGCCATTATGTTCTTACTTATTTCTGTTGTGAACAGATTTGAGCCCTATTCTCTTACTGATACAAAGGGGATGTTTTTTGCCACTGACGTCAGTGACAGTAGCATCAGACACTTTGGTGGGATTTTTAAAAAGGATGAAGAGTTAGGCACTCAATTCCCATTGAAATTCAGTGGAATTTGTGTGCCTAACTCTCCTAGACTCCTTTAAAAAAAAAACCTTATCTATATGATTGAACATGTTGCTTTCTACTGACTGGAAAAATAAATAAAAGTATAAGGGTCCTTCAATGGGTGACAATTAAGAAATTTTCCTGTAGCTCAAGTAGTAGATGCCTATAAGACCAGATGACTACTCCCCACAATACCAAGGTATAGTTCACTGTGGAGCAGTAGTAGTCTTTCCAGAGCTAAAACTGATTTTGATCTTTCTTGTAACCACCAGAAAAATCCTTATGCTTTTAAAAGTTTAGAATTCAGGCTCATTGACAATTAAAACATCTGATAATTTTGAATAAATTAAGTCCTTTTTGAGATTACATGATACCTTTAAAAAAGGCTTCTTTTTGAAAACACTGACATATCTAACATCCTTGTGCCCCACCAGATGAAATCACACATCACAAAATCCATAATTTAAGCAGATTTTACCAGATGCAGTGTCACTATTTCTTAATCCAGGTACAGTAGCATAGTGAAATTCTTTATAAATGCCAAAAGTTTAGATACTGATTTGTGTGATATGCAGTTTTCAACAACAAGGATGTAGGAATTTTTTTTAATTGGATATTTGAAAACTAGACACAATGGCCTATCATTAAACAAAATGGAGAAAAGAAAGCCAATGGAGAACAGATATTATGACAACCCGTTGTCAATGAGTTCTTTCAGCAACTAAACTGAGCTGATGTATCATTTATATGCACTGATGAGCTGAATGCATTTGTAGGTTATTGAGAAGCTCTTTTCACAATCTTTCTGTATGGGCAACAATATGGTGACCTCTTAACCACTCCTTCTTGAAGTCTTTGCTAACACTACGTTGATGTACAACTAATACATATGACACACCAAAACACTTTGCCTAACCTTTAATGGAAATTAGTGCAAAATAAGTTGATTCTTTAATATTAACCTGCAATTACAACTTTTGATAGGATCGTTATTTTGACTAGTGCAATTATGAATGAACCATTCTACCTTGTTCGCTTGTAAGCTATCCTTGGCCTGCTATTATATATTTTTGAAAGTGATGGGCCTGAGGTCTGTGCTCAGGTTTACAAGTGCATGTATAAAAGGGTCTTTTAGACCCACTTCCCAGTAAATATATTGCAAACACACACACACAACGGTCTCTAAATGTATTAATTCTTTATTCATGGAAACCAGATATTTTATCAAGAAATTACATGACACTCTTTCCCATACAAAGTGAAAACAAGTTCAGCTGGTATTGAAGTAGATGTCAGAATTTCAGGCAGATGCCTGTCAATCACCTCATCCATGTCTTTATACTGACCAACAATACCAACTTTGAAAGACATCATTATGGGACTCTGGCTATATAATGTTTACATTTTTTCTTAGAAGACACTACGTTGTTGAAGGTATTCTGCACTGTTCTCCTTGCAGTGTATTTATTGTACTATCATGATACATTCTATTGTATCTGATTTAGGGTAACATACATCATTTGAATATAGCTAAGATTCAAGCGTTCAGATGAATAAGACAACAAATGCAGTTTTTTGTTAATATTCAGCTCAGATAATGAACCATTTTTCTGAACAAGTTTAAGTTATTCATAATCAGGGGTTCTGAAATACTCATATAAAAAAGAATAAAAGTATTTAAATATTGTCAAGTCACTCACATTTGGTATCCTTGCTTTACTATTCTGAACTGTATTGTTCTCTCAACACATTTTAAACCACATAATCCAAAATTCCATTAAATTACTCTGAAGAAAACTCCAGACTTTGAGGAGTTCACTCCTTTCCACACACAGGGATGTAAATGACTAATCAAACTACTGCTAAACTTATAAAAAGAACAGATTACACTGGATGTAGAGGGGGAAAAACATGGGTTATTTTAACATTTCTAATTTCCTCCCCTCCCCCTTTTTCTTCTTTTTGGCCAGGTCACAGTTAAAAATTCATTTATATTTCAGGGAAACATTTTGACTGTCATGCTACTTACACTCTTTACTTACAAAAAGGGTAACATACAACTAAAATGTGTGTATATGGTTAATATTCAACAAAAATGCTTACCTCATCAAACCCAGCAGCCTGTAAGTCTTGCAGCATTTGTCGATTGATTTCAGATGTTCCCCTGGCAGAGGGGCTGGTTTCGTTTGCAAAAGGCAGCAGGGAGTTTCGAATTTCTTGCAAAGCTTTATGGTACGTCACAAATTTGGTGGGATTTCGGCCTTGTCTGGGATCTTCAGCTGACATCTTACCCATATTGTGTTCAACCTTAGCAGCATCTGAGGGCTTAGGCAAATTCCTAAGACTCTCTCGTATTTCTTGTAACATTTGCCGGCTGCTGCCAGTGTAGTTACTAGCAGGAAAAGTCTTAGGCCTCATTTGTCTATATCCTTCCGGCTTCTCACTTCTCTTCATGAAAACATGTATCTATGTAACCTCCACCAAGGATTCAGCCACAAAAATTTCAAGAAAGGCTGGTTGGTAGTTTCAGAACTCACTCTTAAACAAGAGTGAAAACATTCACCACCGTTTGTGGTTCCAACAGTGCTGAAATTCTCAACAACCAAGTCAGCCACCCTGTAACAAAAAGAAAATTCAAGTTACACATGCAGTGAAAAGGTTGCAATTTGCAGGGCATACATATATCATTTCTTCCATATTTACTAAATTCATCATATGCAACTTATCATTCATGCAGTCTTTAACCATTCTAAATTAAAAACTATTTTGGCCTGGCAACATTTAACTAGTAAACAATGTTTTAGTTGCCTCTCAAGTCTAAAGATCCCGAAGCTGGGAGGGATCGAAAACAGGCTTATCAAACCTAGGGAGTAAACTTGTCTTACAATTATTGACAGTGATAAACACTGCTGATTTTTTTTCAAGCAGGGAGTGTACAGCCATCAGTTAACTGCAAACTTAACTATAATCTTCGAAAGAGTCCTTGGTATCTGCTACAAAAATTAACTGCATGCCTCAGTCATTTTAAACTATGGCCCAAATGTTTAAGTCCTGAAACGTCCTTGAATTTAATCTCACCTAGAAGACAAGAGAGGGGAAAAAAATACATAGTTTATTTTCCTCTACAGTAGTTTATCCTGATCACTGTCCTAACAGGTTGCTTTTCTGTGCTACTATTTGAAATATCATATTACCACAACTGAAGGATTATCAAAGATCTACACATAAAAAAAAAAGTGATCTAATGGACAAAGAATGGAGGGCTCCTTGATCCTGTTTCCTGCTCTACTCCTACTCACTGTGATACCTTGGATCAAGTCATTCAGCTCTCCATCACATCAACGCACTGGAGTTTGTTCCCCACCATTCCTCCCACCTTTCATTTTATTTTTAAGGACACTACGGAATTTAATCATAAAACAGATTTTTTATAAATATCATCTGCTTCAATTTCCTAGCTAAATGCAGATGTCTGATATCAGCTTTGCTTCAACAGAAGTGGGACACAGAAGAGCGCTTTGTAAGCTTGAAAGCTTGTCTCTCTCACCAATAGAAGTTGGTCTAATAAAAGATATTACCTTACCCACCTTGTCTCTCTAATATCCTGGGACCAACACGGCTACGACTCTGCAAACAATTTCAAATAGTCTGCCAAGTGGGTGATATTGTAAGAACTTCAGTGCAACAGATTGTGTGCTTTTAGCATATCAGAAAAACTGAAATGTATTTAAATTGGCAAAAGTGAACTCAATAAGGTAAACTGTTTCAAAAGAAACATTTTTCTCAGTGTTCTATACAAAATGATAAAGCTACTAGTTCTCATTACATATACTTGTCCATCAAAATTTTAACAAGAGTTTATATTTTGGTTTGAATTAAAGAATTGTACTTCTGCATGCCTAGGCAAATCACACAAGTTGATTCTGATACCACCTTTCTTACACCCTCTTTATAAGGCACAACATATGCCTAAATATAAGAGAAAAATGTAAATAAGTCATTCTTTTTTAAGCTTCCAAATGAATGCCTTACAAAATCAAGTAAAAATAGTCTGCTGTGTACAGGTCTGACATGACAAAAATTGGTATCAAACTAACAAGTTGGGGAAGAAAACAATGGGAGAGGAAGGATGGTGACACTAATAAGGCTGTGAATTAAAAACAACCTACATAACATACAAACTTTAATGATTCTAGTCATTTATTTTATGTTAGTCATAGATTTTAAGGTCAGAAGGGACCATTAGGATCATCTAATCTGTCATCCTGCGTAACAGAGGCCAAAACTTCATCCAACAAATTCTACACCCAGTCCATAACTTTTGTTAGAACCATAGTATCTCCTTTTAGAAAGATATACAGTCCTGATTTAAATATTGCATGCAATGAAGAATTCACTACGTCCCTAGGTAAACTGTTCCAAGTGTTGTAATCTTTCCTCCTCCATCACTTCTTGTCAGGGGGAATGTGATGAAATATTCTTAAAACTTCACAAAAAGTAACTAACAGTAAAATTACTATATTTACAGAAAACTATTTCAGATCTCCTAATTATGGGGTAGACATATATGTTTCTCTTACAAGCATTACAGCTGAGGGGGGAGAGGAGTGTTAGAAGTGCCAAATACTTGTGGCTCCCACTGCTGTGGATGCTCAGCACCTCTTAAAAACAGGTTAACTAGTTTTTAGTTCTGCAGTAGGATCTTAACCATTGATTTTACCCACCTTGTGCATAAAACCAAACATTTGCTTGCATTTTTCTCACTAGTGACAGCTTCAGTAGTTTCCTATGCCATTTCCATTCCAGCCCTGTTTTCAGGCGCTTTTAAACTTCTACAAGTGTCATCCCTAAATTCTCCCATGCCTGGTCATTGTCACAGATTCAGCCATTTGGGGGATGAGGAGAATCGGGGGAGAGGAAGAGAGTCTGAGTAAATAAATCCAAAGAAAGGTTTTCCTATTGTAAAAATATTTTAATTTAAAGTTAACTAACATAAAACTCACTGTGGGTAGAATCATGAAATATGGCATGGAAATAATCCTCAATGGGAGATGCCTTTGAATGTTGTTGTAAAAGTTTTTTGTTTTGATGGGATTTTGACTCATTAAGGAAACAAATTACACTGTATACACAGAGTAAGCTTTTAAACCAAGCTCATAAGGCGTGCACAGCTAAGGAAGACCATATTGATTAACTTATGTCGTAAAAAGTTTGAGGTGGTGGAACAAGACAAGCAGAGGTGTGCAGAAACACAATGGACCTCTGCTTCACTCAGCATGTATCTTATAAAGTAAAACCCATGCAGCTCCTAAGGCTTCCCAGGAAAGGAACTCCATCCTACCAATAATGTAAGGTGCAAGGAATAGGGCATTCTTGTGATGTCTTCCTTTTTCCTTTATAGGCAACCTGAAGAAAAAAAGGGCACAAATCCCCTATTTCTTTATTACATGTTAAGGTGGCCTGAAAGTGCCCCATTGTGACTGCCCAAAAAAGTTTCTGCTTTTTTACCACCTTAGAAATATCGACAATGCCAAACATTCTCTATATAGTTTTGCTGGATGCTTTCCTTGGAAGACCCAAACACATGGAAAAGGCACTCTCTCATCCCTAAGTTAAAGGGACAGGATGTAGACAAAAGCCTTTGTTTTTTGTTTTTTTTAAATTACTAAAACCAAGCCAAACGGCTCTTTTAATCTCATTTGCACACAAGCCCAGAACTCCTGGGTTTGCACTGGGGACACAGAACAAGCCCTGCGCTGCAGCCCCACTTGGGGCCAGCTGGCAGCTAAGCCAAGGGGGTGAGAACGCCTCCGCCTGGGGAGCCAGGAGCATCTGCAGTACCTGAGTCTGTCTTTAAGCCTTCCTTGCTGTCACTTTTCAAGGGGAGTGAGGTCTGCCCGGGTGGCCTCCTGACTAACCCTGCTCCCTTAGCAGGCAAAAACTTCCTCACATGCACAAGCCACAAGCCTGTGGCACCCTGTGGGTCCAGGCCTCAGGAGGTAGCAGGTGCAACAGGCACAAAAGCAGAAAGATTTCACGTTGAGGCTGCGCCCTGCGGGCAGCCCGCTGGGCTTTTCCTTTGGACTGGAGCCAGCAAAGCAAGGGAATCACCCAAGCCACAGGTGCATCAAACAGCAGCAGAGGATTCAAAGGCAGCACAGGCAGTCAACCCCAGGCACTGGAGTGCAGTACAGAGAGAGGCAGCCCTCCTGCCCCCTGGAGGGCACTTCGCCAGGAATCTTCCTGGGGCTGCCAGACACCAGCTGGGATGACACACCCCCAAGGCCCAGCAATGAGGGTTAGGGGATGGAGAAGCAAACCTGCCTCTGTGCGTTACATTCAGAGGGGACAGCTCTGACTCCACTACAGAGAACGATAGTGCTCCTTCCCGTGGGTCACCTCCCCCTTCTCGGTGCCAGCAGCCCATGGGGGGCCCAGCTTCATGCTCCCAGCAGGCAGCTCCTCCTTATCAGGCATTTGAGTTAAACTGGGGTATACAAGTACTTTTAAATAGTCTGCATAACAAATTACTCTGTCTCTCAATCCAGTTTTCATTTTTATGATCTCTCTCATGTCATAAACCTCCAGTTGTTCATGCTATTTTAATACAATATATAATCATTTTTTTTTTGTAGTCTTGTAATGTGCTCTTTTATGCTACTCAGTGAATAAGGCAGAAATCTTCAGGTATATACTTCCAGAGACTGTCAGGCATATATAAAATATTACAAGATGCTATGTGTTAGAATATAAATTGTAAAAAAAAATACATGTATAAATAGTATAGGATTATATAAAGAGTTATAATCCCTATAGGCAAGGGGACATAGTTAAGCTTTCCTGTACAACCATAAACTCTTAAAATCAGGAAATGTAAAAGTTAACTGCAACTTTAACATTAAAAATTTCAAAAAGTCAGAAGTAGTTGAAGTGAAATATGATAAAGCAGAAAGTATGCAATGAGTTATTAAAAAGACTGTTGAAAATAATTATGCTTAGATAAATTAGATGCTTAGATTTTTGTTCTTTACTTAGTTTTAGTCTTTATTTTCTATTTCTTTTAATGTGTGAAATGTAACTTCAATGAGAGCGTCTGAATAAAGACATGTGTCCCAAAGAAAGGTGAAGGCTAGGGTAACTTATTGCCAATTCTAAGTGGGATTTGTTCTTGCTTGGCCAACATGATGGAGAAGGAAGTTTTTCATCAAGGAAGAAGGTACTCAGAAGGTGTAAATGTATCCAAGACCCCATTCAAAATTATCTTTAAGACTAGATGGCTCAGAAGATTAGTAACAGAACGTTTAGGTTACTGATCAGAATTCAGCTGAAGCTTGTAGCACCCAGAAGCAATTATTATCTGACCACTATTATGTAAGCTACTTAAAATGAGTTTGTCAGTCCACACTGTGATAGAGAGACAACCATTACAATTTAATCTGACTACATATTTTCCAAGGAACAATGCCTAGTGGAGGAATTTTCCTATATAAATTTGCATACCCCGATAATTATGGGGAAAAGGGGACTGTGAGGAGGAAAAAAGTTGCTTTGCACTCTTACGGTTTTCCATAATATTGTTTGGTGCTTAGATATCTAAGGGATAAGGCATCTTTTAAATACCTAAGCCAAACAGACATTCCACCCTTGAAGGGCTCTGTGGTCAAGTGGATAGGGCACTTAACTGGGAGTAAGGAGACGTGGATTCTATTCTGAGAGTTACTTATGTGGCCTTTGGCAAACCACTTAACTTTGTGTGTTAATTTTCCCCAATAAAATGGAGATAATTATACTTGCCTTCCTTTGTAAACTGCTTTGACATCCTCAGACAAGGAATGCTATGTAATAAGTGTTACATATAATTTATTGTTTTCTTGGTGGTTTCAGCAAGACAGTCCAAAGACCAATGGGCTTGAAAACTGAATTGCTTTGAAACCAAATTGAGTTGGTTCCTCAGCTGAGATTGTCCCTCCATATTAGGGAAGTATGAGGAAGCAAGTATTGTCACAGACTGAGATATACCTGTTTTATGTACAGGGAACCTCAAACCCCAAGGCTGTCAATTCATCACATTTCACAAACAAGGAATTTACACACCCACTTTAGAAGTAAAAAAGGCTTTGCTAGGTGGTCAACACCACTCCCTTCGTCTTGCACATTAGCCAGGGGACAATAACTTCTCCCTGTACCTGAAGAACTGATGATGGCCCCACTTGCAAGTCTGTAAACATTGTCCATCAGTACATTTTCAGCTGCATCTATCTCTACTTCTCAAATGAAGCTGCATCAGTTTGCCCCTTCTTTCCTTTTAAGGAGACAAAAACCAGGATAACAGGTTTCTTACTTTCCAGGCCAAATTCTCAGAATATGTTTATTGGTCCTAGAAATATCTGTACTGATCTGCCATAGTGCTTCTATTCCCTGTATTTCACAAAATATTGGACCCTAAAAATGGATGTTGTTTAAGCCAAGAAAATATCCAACTTGAGAGCTGGGAAGAGAAAGTCTGATAATTTAGGTAGTTGTAGCTCAATTTGAGAGCGTAAACACTTGCAGCTTCTGACAGTAGCGTGTAAGGCCTTTCAGACTTCACTGGGAAAGGGAACCATTGGAGACATAAAAATATTATAGTTTAAGGTTTTATAAAACTATCACAAAGTTGTACATAGTTAATATTTCATAACAGCAACAACATTTAAATAAGTTATATAACACCCAATCCTTAAAAACTGTAATTGGAATAAACTCTCATTTCTCCTTCCACGCTTCACTTCTAAACAATTTAACCAGTCCAAATTTCTCAATCAAGACTATCATGTTAGAGATCAATTCTTTACACTTATTTAAAAGCTGAAATTCTTAGTTGTTTTCACATAGTGTACAGAAGTGATCCTAGAAGCTATGAGGACAGTAGCCACTAAAATCACACTGGAATTGGCATGACAGAGAGGTATTATGGTAATTAGAATAAAGCAATTTTAAAGGTGCAGCATCTCATGGAACGCCAGGGCTACAAATGAATGGGATACTGCATATGAAATTACTTTGCATTACTTTGGCAACATTGAATGTGCATTAGAAAACATAATCCCAACTACACATAAAAAATTATAGGGTCTCAGTTAGCTGTTACCACACAAGAAAGAGCTCTTGGAGTCATCATGGACAATTCTCTGAAAACACTGTTCAATGTACAGCAACAGTCAAAAAAGCTAATATCTTCGGAACCATTAGGGAACAGTCAGAAAATACGACAGAAAACATCATAATGCCACTGTATAAACCCATGGTACGCCCACTCCTTGAACACTGCGTGCAGTTCTGGTTGCCCCATCTCAAAAAAAAATGTATTAGAATTTGAAAAAGTACAAAGAAAAGTAACAAAAATTATTAGGGGGGGTATGGAACAGCTTCCATATGAAGAGAGATTAAAAAGACTGTAACTATTTAGTTTAGAAGACAGATATATGATAAAGGAAAAAAATCACAAATGGTATGGAGATAACAAAGAAGGAAGTGTTATTTATCCCTTCACATAACACTAGAACCAGGGGTCACCCAATGAAATAGGCAGCAGGTTTAACACAAACATAAGGAAGTACTATTTCACACAATGCAGTCAACCTGTGGAACTCATTGCCAGGGAATCTTGTGAAGGTCAAAAGCATAACTGGGTTAAAAAATAATTAGATAAATTCATGGAGGACAGGTCCATCAATAGCTATTAGTAAGATGGTCAGGGACGTAACTCCCATATTCTGGGTGTCCCTAAGCCTCTGACTGCCAGAAGTTGGGACTGGATGACAAGGGATCAATTGATAATTGCCCTGTTCCCTTCATTTACTCTGAAGCCTCTGGCACCAGCCACTGTTGGAAGCCAGGATACTGGGCTACATGGACCATTAATCTGAGCCAGTATGGCCATTCCTATGTTCTCATGATGTCCTCTTCCATACTGTATTACAATGGTTAACAGCTTTTGTTTCTAATCCTGGTGATTTGCAAGATACTGGAACATCTGATCCCTCACATCAGCACTGTATTTTGGCATAGACCACAGATTTATAGCAAGTACCGGACATGGGACCAATTTAGTTTTCAACCTATATACAAAAATTCAGAGCAGCATAAATACCATCTGTCAAAATATCAGATTCTCCCTTATCTGTGACAGCTGGGTACTTGGAGATGGCACTTGGACTAATGTGAACATCCACCAAATTTAAATCACTATAATGGTGGGATGTTCCTGGGACACCAACAGATAAATAAGTTAAACTAGGTTTCACTTAAATGAAAGTATGCTAGCCAAAGCTGACCTACTTTCATATAACAAATTATTTGAAGCAGAGGTTAGTGCCAGTAACAGCTGAAGAGGCCAAATGGGAGCATCATGTACAGGGAATAATCCCTCATCCAGTGTCTCCTCCTTAGCCCGGTGTCATCCCAACCCCACAGTCCTCAAAGATTAATAGATTGGGGTCTCGAATCAGTTGCACACACACGCTTTCAACTACCCTGCCCCTTTCGCCCCTATCTTTATTTTGCAGGAACGAGGGGAAACGTTTCAAAATTTAATCCAGGACTTAAATACACCAAAACTCCAGCTGCAGGAGAGGAGCGCCCAGAGAGGCAGAGACCCCAGCCCGTGCCCACCCCGGGGCACAAACTGGATTCCAGTCGGCGCCGCCCGGCCCCTCCCCAGAGCAGCTAAGGCGAGGCGCCGAGGCAGCAGACGGGGAACCCCAGCCGGAGAGATGGATGATGGTGAATCTCCCCCAGGCACAAAATGCTCTACCGGGGCGAAGAGATCTGAGCAGGAGCTGGTGGGGTGGGGGAGAGATGCAGCAGCCGGGCAGAGAGCTGCAAACGGCGTGAGCCAGGCGGGGAGCCGGGAGCAACCCCCATCGCGCCTCCCGAGGGCAGGGGCGGGGGAGGAGCTGTTATTGTCTCCACTCGCTCGCGGGGCAGCGCCCCCCACCGTGCCGAGAGGCGGCGGCCGGGGCCGGCGGGTCACGTTCACGCCCGAGGCGCGGTCCGGACTCGCCTCCAGCCCGGGCACGGGATCCCCCTGGCCGCGCTCCCCTCCCGGGGCAGAGCGGGGCGAGGGCGCTCAGCGGAGCCGGACCTACCTGCGGGGACGAGGCGGCGGCGTTGCCCCGGGCCCACGCCTGTTGCGCGGTGCGGCGCGCTGCGTGCGGCACTGGGCTCCGCCCGTGGGGCGGCGGCGGCGGCGCCGTTCGGGTCCCCGGCGCTGGTGGCGGCTCGTCCCCTCCCCCACCCCCCGTGGGGCTCAGTTCCGGGCCGCCATGGTCTCGGTGGGCCTGGCGCAGGCGGTTTCCCGGATATGGGCAGTTCCCGGCCACCTTTGCGCGTATTCCCTGCTGCTCCCCCCGCCCCTCTGGATTGGAATGTGAGTAGTTCGGAGTCAGCATTCCGGGCCGGGCCGGGCCGCGAGCGCTTCACGCGCGCCCTCGTCCTGGCTCTGGCCGCGGCCCGTAGCACAACTGCGCCCCCCCCCACTCAGGGAAGGCGCCGTTTCTGGTTGGCTGATACCCGAGGATCCCGCTCCCCTCCCAGCCGCCCCCACTTCTGAGTGCAGAGTTATTTGGTGCATGCAGAATAATCTGATGTAGCCAGGCCAGGGCGGCGGCGTTCTTATCAGCGGGGTTCCGGGCAGGAAGGCCTCCGGGGAGCGGAGTCATTTTGCAGTGCTCACCCCTGCGTGTCACGGTTTGTGGCTGCCCACACTGACACAGTCACCTGTCTGTCACGCGCCACTGAAATTCCGCTGCGGCGCAAATTCCATGCCTCATACGAAACCGGTTCAGAAGGCTCCATTGCCTTGGTAGTAAATCAAACCCGGGTTGGCATTGAGTGGGGTCCGAAGCAAGATAACTATATGTCACTTTCTCTGCGGACTGTGAAGTTCCTCACGCGTCCTCTCCTGTACATCCCTCACCCCACACTCGTTCACAGCTGGCAGCATGAGGGCAGACGGCCATATGGTGGATTAAACAAGTTTTTAATGAACAATAGAGAAGTGGCATATTTTGCAATTTTGTCATGAGTTTTGCTACGCTTTCCTCTCTACCAACACTGGCCGCAGCAATATTGCAGAGCACTGGCCGCAGCAGTATTGCAGAGCACTGGTAACTATGGTTAAGGTTAAGATTTTGTCATGGTTATTTTAGTAAAAGTTACAGGTCTTCATAGTACAGAAAAATTAATGGGAGCCATGACTTGTCCTTAGTTAAAGTCATGAATAACCGGGGTGAGGGGGGGAACAGCTGGAGCTCCATGGCGGAGACTGAGAGCCCAAGTCCTACTGCAAGGGGGACTGATAGCCCCACTGAAACAGGGGGCACCCGGCTCCAGCTGAAGCCAAGGGTTAGGGGCGCACAGCCTCAACCAACGACACAGGACAGGGGCACACAGCTTCGGGCCCAGACGCAGGGTTGGGTGGGGGCACACAGCCCTGCTCGAGCCCTGGCCACAGCTATGGGGAGTGGCGGGAGCACAACCCTGTCTCCAGCCCCAGCTGAAGCCGCTGGTTAGGAACGCCCAGGCCCCAGCTCCAGCCACAGCAATGGGCAGGACACAGCCCCAGCTCCTGCCATAGCTGTGAGGAGGGCATACGGCTTTGGCTCCAGCCGAAGCAGACCGGTACAGTTACAGAATTGTGACCAAATCATATCCTTAACCATGGTAGAAAAGTAGATGTAAATATGCCTGAAATGATAGGTACAATTAAGTTATACGTTGATCATCTTTGCATGAGACAAGCAAGCCCCTTCACCTCTGAATAACTGAGGGTCAAGGCTGAAGTACCTTAGAGACTAACAAATTTATTTGAGCATATTGTTAGTCTCTAAGGTGCCACAAGTACTCCTTTTCTTTTTGCGAATACAGACTAACACGGCTGCTACTCTGAAAAGCTGAAGTGTGTAACATATGGGCGTTGGCACCCCATGTCGTTCTGGCCACTTTCCTGAGCAGATTGTAGCACGTTTTGACTTTAGTTGCTGTCTTTGTAAGATGGTAACAATATGTGAAAGTTCTATCCAACGTGATGCCAAGATTGACCGTGTGTGAATCATGCTTTGGTCTCTGACCATTGAGAACTACATTCATCTCTGCCTGCTTTTGCATGATGTAAGTGGAAGGCACTCAACACACTCTTACTTCTACTTGTTATAAGGCATCACCACCAATAATAATCAGCCACAGCTGCCATATCTGCATTCAGAACACTCTCAAGTATGTCAAAGGAGTGATGCAGGCTCTGGGCTGGGGCTGAAGGGGTCGCAATGTGGAAGAGGTCTCTGGGCTGAGCCTGGGGCAGGGAGGTGGGGTGCAGGAGGGCTTGAGGAGTGCAAGCTCTGGGAGGGAGTTTGGGTGCAGGAGGGCACTCCAGGCTGGGGAAGTGTTGGGGTGCAGGGGGGATACAGGGTACTGGCTCTGAGAGGGGCTCAGGACTGGGGCTTGGGGTCCAGGAGGGGTTTCAGGGTGCTGGCTCCGGGAAGGGGCTCAGGGCTAGGGCGTGGCCTCCTGCTGGGCATCACTTACCTCCAGCAGCTCCTGGTCAACAGCGCAACGTGGCGTGGCTGCTACTAAGGCAGACTTCCTGCTACCCCAGCCCCATGCTGCTCCCTGAAGGGGCCAACGCATCCCTGCAGCCTCTGTGGGGGGAGGTATGTAGCTCTGTGTGCTGCCCCTCTATGCAAGCACCGCCCCACAGCTCCTCGTTGGCCATAGCTCCTCGTTCCCAGCCAATGAGCAGTGCACAGAGGGAGACCCCTGCCCCCTCCCAGGGCCACGCTGGGTCCAGGGCAGCATGGGTCCAGGGCAGGCGGGCAGCCTCTCTTAGCAGCAACCACGCTCAGGGCCATCCCTACCCATATGCTAAGTTGTAGCTGCTCCACCCCAGGCACACCTCTTCACACCCCTGCTCCCCCCACCCTACCCCCACTCCACTCCTTCCCCAAAAATCCTGCCTCTGCTCCGCCCCCTGCCCCGCTTCTTCCTGCCCCTGCTCCGCCCCCATTCCCCTGAGGACTGCAGCAGGGGGTGGGCCTGCACTCACCAGTGGCGGTAGGTAGAGCAACCCAGCCCCAGCCTGCTCCAATTGGTATGACCAACAGGTCATACATCTAGGAACAAAGAATGTGGGCCATACTTAAAAGGATTTGGGACAGAATCCTGGAATGCAAGACACTGAAAAGGATTGATATCTTGGTGGTGAATTAACTTGGAGGATAACCAACTAAGCAATACTGTAGCCAAAAGGGGTTGGCTGGATGTATAAATAGGGGAATATAGAATACAAGTAAAAAGGATTGATATCTTGGTGGTGAATTAACTTGGAGGATAACCAACTAAGCAATACTGTAGCCAAAAGGGGTTGGCTGGATGTATAAATAGGGGAATATAGAATACAAGTAAAAGAAGTGATTGTGACATTGCACGCCATATGTTTTATGGAAAAATGTTTATAAGTGTGAATATGATGTAACTGGAATATGCTTCATGCAAAAGGTCTCTTATAAGATATCATTACAAAGCTTATGATCTACTGAGTGTTCATCCTATTTGTATGAATGTATCATTCTTGTATTTGAAGCTAGAAATATGAAGTATTACTCTGAAGTCCTATTGTAATTATGCAAAGTGTGGAACATTAATGATGGCTTGGAATCTTGATGGCTCCCATTGACTAGGACAATTGGTTGTAAATGTCTGTGTTTACTTGCAAGCCTTCCTGTGAGTCAGGCCAGGAAGAATGGAGGCTTGGGGTCTCACAGGACAAGTGCCCATGTCACCTGGTACTGGAATCCATCTTAAACCTGGTGCATTTCCATTTAGGAGAAGGGATGGGGACCCAGAGAGACAAAAGATTCCTGCCTTGTGCCAAAGCTATAGAAGGGGGTGGAACAGAACAAAGGGGCTTCTCACTCATGAGAAATCCCCTAGTTACCACCTGAGCTGGAACTAACAAGGACTGTACCAGGGAAAAGGATTGGGCCCAGATTAGGAAGGAGTCTAGTCTGTGAAAGCAGCTTATTGGAACATCTTTGAGGCTGAGATTTAACTGAATTCAGTTTCTTAGTGTATTAGGCTTAGACTTGTGTGTTTTGTTTTATTATGCTTGGTAAGTTATTTTGTTCTATAACTTGAAACCACTAAATCCTCCTTTTTATACTTAATAAAATCACTTTTATTAATTAACACAGAGTAAGTGATTAATATCTGGGGGAGTAAATAGCTGTGCATATCTCTCTATCAGTGGTATAGAGGGTGGACAATTTATGAGTTTGCCCTGTATAAGCTTTATACAGAGTAAAACAGATTTATTTGCGGTTTGGATCCCATTGGGAGGTGGGTGTTGAAGACAGGAGTACTTGCTGAGCTGTTTTCAGTTTAATCTGCAGCTCTGGGGCGTGGTTCAGACTCTGGATCTGAGTTGCAGCAGGCTAGCATGTCTGGCTCAACAAGACAGGGTTCTGGAGTCCCAAGCCATTTGAGAAAATGGACTCAGAGGTAGTTTCAGCACATCAGGTGACAGTCCCAGTGATATTACTTTTGTATACAGCATACGTGAGATTCATAGTGTCTCTGGCCAGAAGGGAGCAGTGTAGTCATATAGTCTGACCTCCTGCATAGCACAGGCCCTAGAACTTCCCCCACATAATTCCTGTTCGAACTAGAACAGATCTTTTAGAAAAATATCCCATTTTTGTTTAAAAGTTGCTAGTGATGGAGAATCTACAACCACCCTTGGTGAATTATTCCAATTGTTAATTATCCTCTTTGTTAAAAATGTACACCAGTGGTTTTCAACTTTTGGTCCATGGACTGCTGGGAGTCCACAGACAATGTCTAAGATTTCCAAAGGGGTCCGCACCTCCTTTCAAAAATTTGTAGGAGTCCGCAAATGAAAAAAGTTCGTAAACCACTGATATATACTTTATTTCCAGTCTGAATTTGTCTACCTTCAACTTCCAATCATTGGGTCTTGTTATTCCTTTCTCCACTAGATTAACAAACCCATTATCAAATATGTGTCTTCCATGTAAGTACTTGTAAACTGTGATCCGGTCACATCTTATTCTTCGTTTTCTTAAACTAAACAGATTGAGTGTCTTAGGTATCATGTAAGGCATGTTTTCCAATCCTTTAAATCATTCTTGTGGCTCTTCTCTGAACCCTGTCCAATCTATCAACATCCTGAATCAACCTACATCTTTAATTCTGGACACCACAACTGGACACAGTATTCCAGCAGCAACCGCACCAGTGCCAAATACAGAGGTAAAATACCCTCTTTGCTCCTTCTTGAGATTCCCCTTTATGCATCCAAGGATTGCATTAGACCTTTTGGCCACAGCTTCACAGTAGGAGCGCATGGTCAGCTGATTATCACTGCTTCCCAAGACAGTGTCCCATCGTGTAAATATAGCCTACATTCAAATGTAAATATATACATTTCTAAGACTGTACTAAAATATATATTGTTTGTTTACAACCAGCTTACCAAACAATCCAGATTGCTCTGTATCAGTGGCCTGTCCTCTTCGTTATTTACCACTCTCCCAATTTTTTTGTTATCTGCAAATTTTATCAGCGATGACTATGTTTTATTCCAGGTTGTGATGGGATGTACAAACCCCACATAGGGCCAGAAGAGGTTAAAGGTAGCCCTACCCCTCCAACCTTGTTGAGCATTCTCCCAACTGGAGATAGGGTTGAAAAGGGAGCAACCTAGCTCAGAACGGAGAGGCTTGGGGGAGTGCAGATCTACCAAGAAGACTCTTGCCCAAAAGAGGCTGGAGAAGCCTCCCTGCATGAACAGGACTGTATGCTGAGCCCAGTTGGGGCTGGGAGTTTGGGTTCCATTTCTCCTTATCTGGGACCAGAAGCTGAGGGAGTGAAGCAGCAGTAGGAAGTAACCCAGGGAAGGTAACTCAGAGGGACCTAGCTGAAGGTCAAATGATGCTGACCGTCTTAGGGCTGTGGGTCAGAGCCTGGTGAAATGGGCAGGCCCAGGCTCCCCTACCACTGCCCCATGACCGAGTGGACATTAACCACTAGGCCCCTTGGCCCAAGGACCCTATTACACTGGTCATTAAGGACATTAAATAGTGTAGGGTTAAGAATCGATCCCTGCAGGACTCCACTAGAAACTCAGCTGCTTAATGATAATTCCACATTTATAACTACATTTTGAGACCTGTCATTTCGCCAATTTTTAATGTGCTTAATTGGCATCATGTAAATTTTATATGGTTCTAGTTCTTTTGTTTTTAATCAAAATGTTGTGCAGTACCAAGGCCAATATGTTGGAGAAGTCTAAGTATATTACATCAACACTGTTCTCTCTAGCAGCTGGATCACTACTGGAATACTGGTTGCAGTTCTGGTTTCCATATTTCAAAAGGGATATTGAAAAATTGGAGAGGTTGCCAGTCATATCTCCTTTTACAGTTACTTAAAGGCAATCAAAAGTTATTCTTAATAGTGATTTATAGGGTGCATCCAACCATCATCTCTTTATAAGAAGGTAAAAATCAAGATCTAGCATAGGTTAGAAAAATTGAGTACAAAACAGAACTTCAGATATAATAAATAGGAAATAAGGCTTTTTCCCAAAACCCCTCCAAAAGCAGGTTTCCCAGATCTACAATAAAGAGATTGTTCAGACAAGTACTGGCTGCTCTGCCTGCAGCTCATAAGCTAGGTTTTTAAACAAATGCTGCACATCTGTGTCCTACTGAAAAGTTCAAACTGAGGTTTCATTAAGGCTAAAGGATTTCTCTCAGCAGCCTATAAAATACTAATGAACCTAACACAGCGGAACCGTGTAAGCATCATCACTCTTTGGAATAAAGATTTAAACATCTCAATCAAACCAAAGGCAGTGTTCGAAGCTTTATATTCAAAGCTTCCAGTGCTTCCTAAGGGGACCTGAATTCTTGCTAAGTCATCTTCATGGCCTCTAACTAAGAAGTATACTGTAGTTATATCCATGAGTAATGCTTTCTCTATCATCTCCAGAGAGCTAGAGACTCCATCCCATCCTGACAGATGATGATCTAGCCTCAGTTATTTATGCCTTCATCACTTCTTGGCTAACTAAATCAATGTGATAAACCTGGGCATGAAACCTTCATCTGTTAGGAAACTCCAACTAGTACAGAATGCTGCAGTGTATCTCCTCAGCAACAGTGGCTACTACAAACACATCAAACCAATCCCCCCGTCTACACTGGCTTCCCATTCAATTCTGAATCAAGTTCAAGGTCTCAATCCTTATTTTCAAGGACTTGGACCAGGAGATATAAGACACCACTTAAAACTCCAGGATGAAGACCACTGTTGACAGCTACACTCCTCTGGCACAATGGAACTCTTTATAATTAACATAACCTATGAGAGGCAGAACTTTCTTGGAGGCCAGTCTGAGACTGTAGAGTTCACTCACCCATGAACTGAGGGCTATCACTAACCTCACCACCACCTTCTTCAATGGCAAGGCAAATTTGACATTGCCTTCTCTAATAAATATAAAGCAACATGAATAGTTACAAAAAAATCCTACCAAAACAAGGTTATTACATGGGGGGGGGGTGGGCACGAGCTGTCAGCCTCCACCCCAAACCCAACTTTGCCACCAACATTTATAATAGTGTTAAATATATTAAAAAGTGTTTTAAATTTATAAGGGGGTGGGGGGGTGGGGTGTCACACTCAGTGGCTTGCTACATGAAAGGGTTACCAATATAAAAGTTTGAGAACCACTGGTATAGATAGAATTGACCAATATAGAACAGGAGATGCTGAAAAGTGAGGTTTTTAAAAAACACTTTAAAAAGTCATTATGAATCTATTCTTTATCAAATATTTAGCTACATAAATGTATAACTAGGGGTTTCTGGTCTTTTTCCTGGAATTTGGCAGTTAGATTATGACTCCTTTTCAACCTATTGATTTTAGATTTTATCTGTTAATTTTTTTTCAAAGCATTTTTAGTCCAATGTTTCCTTCCTCTTATACAATCAAAGGATGCTGTCTTGCTTCTAACAAATGTATATGCTACAGTTCCTTCCCTCTCTTATTATTAAGTTCCTTCCATCTCTAGATTGTCTTCCAATTTGTTGAGAAATCAACAAGCAAATGTCAAAGAAACCCCCTAAAATTTCAAACTAGCTAAAATCAGTCATTTGCTGAAGTGAAATATAGTCTCTTTTACTGTTGGCTGTACCAGGACAGGGAAGAGAGGTAGCCTTAAATGTTTATTCCTCTCATATATGTAAATACTTGCTTTAATTCCATTTTTAAGTTCTCACCGACACCAAAACACAAAGTAAGATCTCTCTTTCACATTGGTAGGTATTTGTAAATCAGTAAGTATGCTATTTATAAAAAAATATCAGAATGACAGTTCACTTTTCCGTTGATCAAAACCTAAAAGTTTTCTTCCCACGTGTATTGGACCCTAATTTGGTGGAAGTGAACATTTAACCATGATCAAATCCAAGAACCATATTAATCACCATTCCCACAAATGGCATTGAAAAGGCCAGGGTCCAGAGACTGGTATCTTTAAGAGATTTGATCGCCTGTCTTGTTTTGCAAAAGAAAGAAAAGGTTGACTTTTGATAATAAAACTACTAATATTGAACCTAACCGGTTTTGTATTGGAATCTCATTTGTTTTAACTAGGGTAATGTCAGAAGACTTGGGCGGAGGGGAGGAAGAGCTGAATCACACCAGGTTTGATCAAGTGGTCTCTTTTCATCTCCTTGTGTGAAGGGAATTGGGATAAGAAAGGGATTGGAAGAGGTGACAAAGTATGAGCTCTGGAAGATGTTAAGTGTCCTGGGGGAGAAAGGACTAAAAACAAAAAAACTAAACCGTTTGACTCACTTATTAAATGTATTATCCTAATTTAAGACATTTTGTACAAATAAAAGATAGTTATTTTGAACACAAGTTTGAGCTTAGCTTGTGAGGTTTGTTTTGTTGCCAAAACTCTTCAATAGAGTTATTTGCAATTCACTAAATCCTATCTATTATGAATTTAGAGTAGCTTTGTGACTTGATGGTGTATGCAACTTAACATCTAACATAACATCAAAAGTCAAAATCAAAGTACATTTCTTTACCATAGATCATTTAGTCACGCTCACCTTTCAACAGTGAGAAGGGGAAAAGATGTAAAGATCCTTGGAAAAGTAGCTGAGCCAGGGCAGTAATATCCATAGGTTCCCATTTTGCTAACACACAGTCCCAGGTGATCACACGCTACCACTGTAATTACCACTTTCTGGGCCCAAAGATACAAATTCTCTTTCCCCCTCTCACTGATGGTAACCTAAATCTCACCTCCCAAAGCCAGTCTGAATCCCCCCCACCCCCGTGATCATTCATGATAATGGGAAGTATGAGGCTGTTTAGGTGAGAATTCATGTTTTTGTTGATGGTTCAGTCTACCATCTGTGGCAAGTAGGTTGAAGCACAGAAAATGTACTTCATCACTACAATGCATAGGAAAATAACGGATTTTAAAGTGGTTTAAGCATGTTCTGTTCTTTACAGGTGACCAGCAAATTATTTTTGAATTAGAGATATTTGTCCTTTATTTATTTATGTATGAAGGCAGCCTGGCAAACGTTTTTTTAAAATTAGTTTGGCTTTTTTTAACCTTGGAAATATCAGGCGGCATTAAGAAAGTTATTGGGAGCACTGACCACCTTAATCGTAGGGGCTAGGGTATTGAGTCTAAGACTTCTATTCAAATTATCATTTAAGTTAAATTGTTCTTTTCTGGGGTAAAAAGTTTTGAAAGGTGAATAGAAAATCCTTTTCCCTTCTTGCTGATATTCTCTTCGCCATTTCACTTGTTCTCTAGGCATCAGAGATTTCCAGCTTAGACAGAACCTGAATTCCCATTTTAAGAGAAACAGGCAGAATTTAAAAAACAAAACAAACACTGCCCCCCAAACCCATCTTTCAGCACTTCTTACATCATAGAGAGAACCAAAGAGAACACATCCCCCCCCCACCCCCTTCTGTAGGTCACTTTTAAAGAACAGAAAAAGAATGTGCCTTACAGCTTTGCAAGTCAGATCTTTCCTATGTCAAGATGGCAGCTTCTTTTTTAATTAGAATTTAGACATTTAATTTTTTAAGTGATGTATTCTCTCTCCTGTTACGTAGAATACACTCCAGTTTTCCTGTGGTTATTTGGTGGCGGAGAAGCTTACCCTTACACTATGGTCTCTGTCTGGATTCTAGATTGGTGGTCTTGTCCACCGTTGGGATTTATGAAGATTCATAGCATAGACATACCAAACCAACAAATCGTTTCAACTAATATAAGTACATCTTTTGGAGTAAACTACAACAGCACAAATTATGGTTTATAATGTGCTATTATGTATAAATTAGGGGTTTGCACCAGTATATAGGAGCAGTGATGTAGATATACTGGTTCAAAAAGAAATAACACACACAGAGCGTAGACAGGACCAACCCTTCAAGAGACATCACCATTTTGAGGTAGCAACACCTAATATGTATGTAATGGATCAAACATAAAAGCATCAGTTGACAAATTAGTTGTCATAATACAGTGAGCCTGATTACTAGGAGTTAATGTTTTACTGTCTCACAACACTTGGCACCTACATAGCTCTTCCTCCACAAAGCTCAAACTTTACAAAAGGTGAATAAAAACCATTAGCCTTACTTTACAGATAAGGAAACTGAAGTAGAGATTACATTACTTGCCCACAACAAAGCACAGGCAGAACTGGGATCTTGGGTATCCTGATTCTTAGTTTTATTCTGTCAGCCAGTTCATCTTGATTTACAAAATGTTAAGCCTCAAGCATTACTCCCTTAGGGTATGTCTACATTACGAAATTAGGTCGAATTTATAGAAGTCGGTTTTTTAGAAATCGGTTTTATATATTCGAGTGTGTGTGTCCCCACAGAAAATGCTCTAAGTGCATTAAGTGCATTAACTCGGTGGAGCGCTTCCACAGTACCGAGGCTAGAGTCGACTTCTGGAGTGTTGCACTGTGGGTAGCTATCCCACAGTTCCCGCAGTCTCCGCTGCCCATTGGAATTCTGGGTTGAGATCCCAATGCCTAATGGGGCTAAAACATTGTCGCGGGTGGTTCTGGGTACATATCGTCAGGCCCCCGTTCCCTCCCTCCCCCCGTGAAAGCAAGGGCAGACAATCATTTCGAGCCTTTTTTCCTGAGTTACCTGTGCAGACGCCATACCACGGCAAGCATGGAGCCCGCTCAGGTAACCGTCACCCTATGACTCCTGGGTGCTGGCAGACGCGGTACGGCATTGCTACACAGTAGCAGCAACCCCTTGCCTTGTGGCAGCAGACGGTACAGTACGACTGGTAGCCGTCATCGTCATGTCTGAGGTGCTCCTGGTCGCCTATGTGAGGTCGATCAGGAGCACCTGGGCAGACATGGGCACAGGGACTAAATTTGGAGTGACTTGAGCGGGTCATTCTCTTTAGTCCTGCAGTCAGTCCTATTGAACCGTCTTATGGTGAGCGGGCAGGCGATACGGACTGCTAGCAGTCGTACTGTACCATCTTCTGCCGAGCAGCCATGAGATGTGGATGGCATGCAGTCCTTCTGCACCGTCTGCTGCCAGCCAAAGATGTAAAAGATAGATGGAGTGGATCAAAACAAGAAATAGACCAGATTTGTTTTGTACTCATTTGCTTCCCCCCCTCCCCTGTCTAGGGGACTCATTCTTCTAGATCACACTGCAGTCACTTACAGAGAAGGTGCAGCGAGGTAAATCTAGCCATGTATCAATCAGAGGCCAGGCTAACCTTCTTGTTCCAACAAGGACAATAACTTAGGTGCACCATTTCTTATTGGAACCCTCCGTGAAGTCCTGCCTGAAATACTCCTTGATGTAAAGCCACCCCCTTTGTTGATTTTAGCTCCCTGAAGCCAACCCTGTAAGCGCCCCTCCCAGCGTCAGAGCAATGGCAAACAATCGGGCATCTGAGAGTGCTGTCCAGAGCACTCACAATGGAGCACTCTGATGGGGCTAAAACATTGTCGCGGGTGGTTCTGGGTACGTGTCGTCAGGCCCCCGTTCCCTCCCTCCCTCCGTGAAAGCAAGGGCAGACAATCATTTCGCGCCTTTTTTCATGAGTTACCTGTGCAGACGCCATACCACGGCAAGCATGGAGCCCGCTCAGGTAACCGTCACCCTATGTCTCCTGGGTGCTGGCAGACGCGGTACGGCTTTGCTGCACAGTAGCAGCAACCCATTGCCTTCTGGCAGCAGACGGTGCAATACGACTGGTAGTCGTCCTCGTCGTGTCCGAGGTGCTCCTGGCCACGTCGGCTGGGAGCGCCTGGGCAGACATGGGCGCAGGGACTAAATTTGGAGTGACTTGAGCAGGTCATTCTCTTTAGTCCTGCAGTCCTATTGAACCGTCTTATGGTGAGCGGGCAGGCGATACGGACTGCTAGCAGTTGTACTGTACCATCTTCTGCCAGGCAGGCAAGAGATGAGGATTGCTAGCAGTCGTATTGTACCATCTTATGCCAGGCAGGCAAGAGATGAAGATGGCTAGCAGTCGTACTGTACCATCTTCTGCCGAGCAGCCATGAGATGTGGATGGCATGCAGTCCTTCTGCACCGTCTGCTGCCAGCCAAAGATGTAAAAGATAGATGGAGTGGGTCAGAACAAGAAATAGACCAGATTTGTTTTGTACTCATTTGCCTCCTCCCCTGTCTAGATCACACTGCACTCACTCACAGAGAAGGTGCAGCGAGGTAAATCTAGCCATGTATCAATCAGAGGCCAGGCTAACCTCCTTGTTCCAATAACAACGATAACTTAGGTGCACCATTTCTTATTGGAACCCTCCGTGCAGTCCTGCCTGAAATACTCCTTGATGTACAGGCACACCCTTTGTTGATTTTAGCTCCCTGAAGCCAACCCTGTAAGCCGTGTCGTCAGTCGCCCCTCCCTCCGTCAGAGCAACGGCAGACAATCGTTCCGCGCCTTTTTTCTGTGCGGACGCCATACCAAGGCAAGCATGGAGGCCGCTCAGCTCACTTTGGCAATTAGGAGCACATTAACCACCACACGCATTATCCAGCAGTATATGCAGCACCAGAACATGGCAACGCGATACCGGGCGAGGAGGCGACGTCAGCGCAGTCCCGTGAGTGATCAGGACATGGACACAGATTTCTCTGAAAGCATGGGCCCTGCCAATGCATGCATCATGGTGCTAATGGGGCAGGTTCATGCTGTGGAACGCCGATTCTGGGCTCGGGAAACAAGCACAGACTGGTGGGACCGCATAGTGTTACAGGTCTGGGACGATTCCCAGTGGCTGCGAAACTTTCGCATGCGTAGGGGCACTTTCATGGAACTTTGTGACGTGCTTTCCCCTGCCCTGCAGCGCATGAATACCAAGATGAGAGCAGCCCTCACAGTTGAGAAGCGAGTGGCGATAGCCCTGTGGAAGCTTGCAACGCCAGACAGCTACCGGTCAGTTGGGAATCAATTTGGAGTGGGCAAATCTACTGTGGGGGCTGCTGTTATGCAAGTAGCCCACGCAATCAAAGATCTGCTGATATCAAGGGTAGTGACCCTGGGAAATGTGCAGGTCATAGTGGATGGCTTTGCTGCAATGGGATTCCCTAACTGTGGTGGGGCTATAGACGGAACCCATATCCCTATCTTGGCACCGGAGCACCAAGCCGCCGAGTACATAAACCGCAAGGGGTACTTTTCGATAGTGCTGCAAGCTCTGGTGGATCACAAGGGACGTTTCACCAACATCAACGTGGGATGGCCGGGAAAGGTGCATGATGCTCGCATCTTCAGGAACTCTGGTCTGTTTCAAAAGCTGCAGGAAGGGACTTTATTCCCAGACCAGAAAATAACTGTTGTGGATGTTGAAATGCCTATATGTATCCTTGGGGACCCAGCCTACCCCTTAATGCCATGGCTCATGAAGCCGTACACAGGCAGCCTGGACTGTAGTCAGGAGCTGTTCAACTACAGGCTGAGCAAGTGCAGAATGGTGGTAGAATGTGCATTTGGACGTTTAAAGGCGCGCTGGCGCAGTTTACTGACTCGCTTAGACCTCAGCGAAACCAATATTCCCACTGTTATTACTGCTTGCTGTGTGCTCCACAATATCTGTGAGAGTAAGGGGGAGACGTTTATGGCAGGATGGGAGGTTGAGGCAAATCGCCTAGCTGCTGGTTACGCGCAGCCAGACACCAGGGCGGTTAGAAGAGCACAGGAGGGCACGGTACGCATCAGAGAAGCTTTGAAAACCAGTTTCATGACTGGCCAGGCTACGGTGTGAAAGTTCTGTTTGTTTCTCCTTGATGAAACCCCCTGCCCCTTGGTTCACTCTACTTCCCTGTAAGCTAACCACCCTGCCCTCCTCCCTTTAATCATTGCTTGCAGAGGCAATAAAGTCATTGCTGCTTCACAGTCATGCATTCGTTATTCATTCATCACACAAATTGGGAGATGACTACCAAGGTAGCCCAGGAGGGGTGGTGGAGGAGGGAAGGAAAATGCCACACAACACTTTAAAAGTTGACAACTTTAAAATTTATTGAATGACAGCCTTCTTTTTTTTGGGCAATCCTCTGTGGTGGAGTGGCTGGTTGGCCGGAGGCCCCCCCACCGCGTTCTTGGGCATCTGGGTGTGGAGGCTATGGAACTTGGGGAGGAGGGCGGTTGGTTACAGAGGGGCAGCAGTGGCAGTCTGTGCTCCAGCTGCCTTTGCTGCAGCTCAACCATACACTGGAGCATACTGGTTTGGTCCTGCAGCAGCCTCAGCATTGAATCCTGCCTCCTCTCATCACGCTGCCGCCACATTTGAGCTTCAGTCCTGTCTTCAGCCCGCCACTTACTCTCTTCAGCCCGCCACCTCTCCTCCCGGTCATTTTGTGCTTTCCTGCACTCTGACATTATTTGCCTCCACGCATTCGTCTGTGCTCTGTCAGTGTGGGAGGACAGCATGAGCTCGGAGAACATTTCATCGCGAGTGCGTTTTTTTTTCTTTCTAAGCTTCACTAGCCTCTGGGAAGGAGAAGATCCTGTGATCATTGAAACACATGCAGCTGGTGGAGAAAAAAAAAGGGACAGCGGTATTTAAAAAGACACATTTTATAAAACAGTCGCTACACTCTTTCAGGGTAAACCTTGCTGTTAACATTACATACATAGCACATGTGCTTTCGTTACAAGGTCGCATTTTGCCTCCTCCCACCGCGTGACTACCCCCTCAACCTTCCCCCCTCCCTGTGGCTAACAGCGGGGAACATTTCTGTTTAGCCACAGGCAAACAGCCCAGCAGGAATGGGCTCCTCTGAGTGTCCCCTGAAGAAAAGCACTCTATTTCAACCAGGTGACCATGAATTATATCTCACTCTCCTGAGGATAACACAGAGAGATAAAGAACGGATTTTGGTTGAATGCCAGCAAACATACACTGCAATGCTTTGTTCTACAGTGATTCCCGAGTACGTGTTACTGGCCTGGAGTGGTAAAGTGTCCTACCATGAAGGACGAAATAAGGCTGCCCTCCCCAGAAACCTTTTCAAAGGCTTTAGGACTACATCTAGGAGAACCGCAAATGCCAGGGCAAAGTAATCCTTTCACATGCTTGCTTTTAAACCATGTATAGCATTTTAAAAGGTACACTCACCAGAGGTCCCTTCTCCGCCTGCTGGGTCCAGGAGGCAGCCTTGGGTGGGTTCGGGGGGTACTGGCTCCAGGTCTAGGGTGAGAAACAGTTCCTGGCTGTCGGGAAAACCGGTTTCTCCGCTTGCTTGCTGTGAGCTATCTACAACCTCCTCATCTTCTTCGTCCCCAAAACCTACTTCCGTGTTGCCTCCATCTCCATTGAAGGAGTCAAACAACACGGCTGGGGTAGTGGTGGCTGAACCCCCTAAAATGGCATGCAGCTCATCATAGAAGCGGCATGTTTGGGGCTCTGACCCAGAGCCGCTGTTCGCCTCTCTGGTTTTCTGGTAGGCTTGCCTCAGCTCCTTCAGTTTCACGCGGCACTGCTTCGGGTCCCTGTTATGGCCTCTGTCCTTCATGCCCTGGGAGATTTTCACAAAGGTTTTGGCATTTCGAAAACTGGAACGGAGTTCTGATAGCACGGATTCCTCTCCCCATACAGCGATCAGATCCCGTACCTCCCGTTCGGTCCATGCTGGAGCTCTTTTGCGATTCTGGGACTCCATCATGGTCACCTGTGCTGATGAGCTCTGCATGGTCACCTGCAGCTTGCCACGCTGGCCAAACAGGAAATGAGATTCAAAAGTTCGCGGTTCTTTTCCTGTCTACCTGGCCAGTGCATCTGAGTTGAGAGTGCTGTCCAGAGCGGTCAGAATGGAGCACTCTGGGATAGCTCCCGGAGGCCAATACCATCGAATTGTGTCCACAGTACCCCAAATTCGAGCCGGCAACGTCGATTTAAGCGCTAATCCACTTGTCAGGGGTGGAGTAAGGAAATCGATTTTAAGAGCCTGTTAAGTCGAAAAAAAGGGCTTCATTGTGTGGACGGGTGCAGGTTTAAATCGATTTAACGCTGCTAAATTCGACCTAAAGTCCTAGTGTAGACCAGGGCTTAGAAATAAAATTGCAAAGAAGAATGACTTTCCCAGAGCCACAAGGCAAATGAGCAGACTAGAACTCAGATTGTGTGACTTCCTGTCCTGTAGTCTTACCAGCCACGCAATCACTCAGACTGTGCATTTTGTAGCTGAAAGGCTAGCTACTCACCATTGTATCCAGATGAAGATATTCTAGTGTACTCATGGACTGATTGGACTGCAATGGGATTAGAGGGTGCTCTACACATGAGAGAAGTCAAGCTATTAGGGCATAATAACTAAGGTCCCAATCCCACAAGGTAATTTGTGCAGGAGGCCCATGGTTCCAGTGTGGAACCACATTGTGGGACCTTAAAGTGGGCATGGTGCATATTAAGATCAACTTCTATCAGTCAATTGTAACACCAAACTAAGCCAAAAATAAGTTGTTTCGCCTCCTACAAAATGGCCATTCAAAATTATCTTTCACTTTATAATAAAAGCTAAGGCATAAGAACGAGTAATCAAAATTCTGGTGGAAAAAATATTTATTAAAAACATTGTAGAAAGGGCTCCTTGTTACAAAAGCTAGTATTGAATAATAATATTGAAAAGTTAGGCGTTTTTATGATAGCTGTTGGGTAACACTTAGATTTAGTACTCCATTAATTTGGACAAAATTCATGACTAAAGCTTTGTCAAAAATTGTTTATCATATGAAATTAACCTTAATAGGATAATGCTTGTCAGATGTCTGTCCAGCACCCATAAAGACTAACTTATAAACAATTTTTTCAACAAATCAGAAGTGTACAGGCACAATGTCCACATCAAATTTTAACGTGCCTATATCAGTGTTGTTAGCATTGTCTTAGATTACTACAGCTTCAAGATTTTTAGACTCTTATGGGACTTAACCATTCACCATTTAAAACAGTCCTTTTTGCATTTCACTTAACTCTGTTTCCCTTTCTAGTTGTCATGCACCAGCATAACAATTGCATTTCTAATAGTGTCTGGGGATCTTTAAATATAAAAATTTCAAATAAAAAAAAGTAATATTTCTTCTTTAAAAGAACATAAGAATCCTAAATTTTGGCCTTGAATGAATACTTTAGTGTTATTACAGTAGCATGAACATTAAGGGACTTCAAAGCTATCATAACACCCTTAGACCATTTAAAATACAATTTATTTCCCTACTGATTGTTTTTTTTTGCTTGCCAAATAAGAAATGCAAAAGGTAGTGGGCAATAAAGAAGGGTGCACTTACATAACATATGGTAAATGCTATTTCATTCACTGGATGCATAAGCATCAATGGTGATGGAACAGTTCTCAAGAGCCTTATATAGCTTGTTTTCCCTCTGCATTACTAGGACTGCATTAAAGGCCCCTATGTTACAGGCTTCTGTAAAAGATTTCATTTTTAAAAAATTGGAATCCTCAGGACCTTTCCTGCTAGTTCTCAAGGTAGTTAAACTACTTAAGAGTGTCGCTTCAAAGTATATTCAAGCAAAAAGGTGCCTGTTAACATAAATGGCTTCTGCATCAGTACCACATACTAGACAGGGTCCTAAAACATCCAAGCTATTCACAGATAATGTCTGATTTGGAACTAAATTGGTGATCTCCATGCGGTCCTTGGTAGGATTGTTGCTTAGCCAGGCACTTATTACAGACTGGTTAGCAGTGTGTGATAGCAGTGTAGTACTTCTTCCACCTAAACAAAAAACAAACAAAAAAAAGAACCAGTTAGCTTTGATTTTATTTACTTTAATTCAGGATTGGGGTGGCATATTAAGCATTCAGCGAAAATGGTGGAATACCAAAGTCTGCGTTTCAGATTGAATTGATTTGATGGGCTTAGATGAGTCTCCAGTGGACCAAAAAATATTTTGCATTATTTAACTGACAGAAGTCAGTCAGAATAGCTAGTTTTTACTAGCTTTTTACCAGATCTCCCCTCAACTGAGAGCTAATGCCATCATAACAGTAAGGAATCACCTTCCTAGGGTACAATGAGAAATAACATATTAACCTCCTGATTAACTAACTTGCACAGATCCAAGCTTGATTTCAGTTTGAAAGAAGTTTGCTTAGAAGGTATTTTCCTATGTTTATTGCTGCTTTAGATTTGTGTTTAAGATACTGATCCAAATCATCCCATCCCATACTCCCCACCCCCCCCAAATTTCCTGCTTATCCTTTACATAGGATACAGCTGGTTTTGACTTTGCTATGGAAAGAAACAGTCACAAATTTCACAAAATCAGAATTATGATTTCATTACAAGATTAAGATTGGAGGAAGAGATAGACTGAGGGAAAAACTATTTGTTTAGAATCCAGGGTATGTAATAGGCAAACCTGGTACAACTGAGAAGCAGAGTGCAACTAGATTTATTATTTAGTCTCAGTTATATCAGCTTTCCCTGATATAGAAATCCCTCAAACCTCTGAGCCCAGGAGAGAGGAGGATTTACTTCACAAGAAAATCTGAATATTTTCCCTATTTTTAGGTACAGTAATGTTTTGTACTAGAAATTTCCAGTGTATTTTACAACAACACTATGTTGTGAGTTTTGTTTCTACATGGAGGTGGAATTTTGTACTCCAGAAATGAGGACAAGAATGAAAACAGAAGGCAGCAGAATCTGACCTTCTTAGTATTAAGTCTCATTTTTCATTAAAATATGTTTTCCCCTACAATGATTTGTCTATAGGGCTGTCGATTAATTGCAGTTAACTCATGCACTTAACTCAAAAAATTAATCATGATAATTGCAGTTTTAATCACACTATTAAACAGAATATCAATTTAAATGTATTAAATATTTTTGGATTTTTTCTACATTTTCCAATATATTGATTTCAATTACAACACAGAATATAAAGTGTACACTGATCACTTTCTATTATTTTTCATTACAAATATTTTCACTGTAAAAATGATGAAGAAATAGTATTTTTCAATTCACCTCATACATGTACTGTAGTTTGATCTCTATCGTGAAAGTGCAACTTACAAATGTAATTTTTTTGTTGTTACATAATTGCACTCAAAAACAATGTAAAACTTCAGCGCCTACAAGTCCACTCAGCCCTACTTCTTATTCAGCCAATCACTAAGAGAAACATTCGTTTACATTTATGGGAGGCAATGCTTCCTACTTCTTATTTACAATGTCACCTGAAAATGAGAACAGGCATTCACATGTAGCCAGCAATCGCAAGATATTTACATGCCAGATGCACTAAAGATTCATCATGTCCCATCATGCTTCAACCACCATTCCAGAGGACATGCATCCATGCCGATGACAGACTGTGCTCGATAACGATCCAAAGCGGTGTGGACCAACGCACGTTCATTTTCATCATCTGAATCAGATGCCACCGGCAGAAGGTTTTTCTTTTTTGGTGGTTCGGGTTCTGTAGTTTCCGCATCCGAGTGTTCTCTTTTAAGACTTCTGAAATCATGCTACACACCTCGTCCCTCTCAGATTTTGGAAGACACTTGAGATTCTTAAGCCTTAGGTCGAGTGCTGTATCTATCTTTAGAAATTTCACATTGATATCATCTTTACGTTTTGTCAAATCTGCAGTGAAAGTTCTTAAAACAAACATGTACTGGGTCATCATCCGAGACTGCTAGAACATGAAATATATGGGGGAATGTGGGTAAAACCGCAGGACACTCCCCCAAGGAGTTCAGTCACAAATTTAATTAACACATTTTAATGAGTGTCATCAGCATGTCCTCTGGAATGGTGGTTGAACCATGACGGGATATGATGAATCTTTAGTGCATCTGGCATGTAAATATCTTGCGATTGCTGGCTACATGTGAATGCCTGTTCTCACTTTCAGGTGACGCTGTAAATAAGAAGGAGGAAACATTACCTCCCATAAATGTAAATGAACTTGTTTCTTTTAGCGATTGGCTGAATAAGAAGTAGGGCTGAGTGGACTTATAGGCTCTGAAGTTTTCCATTGTTCTATTTTTGAATGCCTTTTTTTGTACATAATTCTACATTTGTAAGTTCAACTTTCACACTAAAGAGACTGCACTACAGTACTTGTATGAGGTGAATTGAAAAATATTTCTTTTTACAGTGCAAATATTTGTAATAAAAAATATAAAGTGAGCACTGTACACTTTGTATTCTGTGTTGTAATTGAAATTATTACATTTGAAAATGTAGAAAACATCCAAAAATATTTAAATAAACGATATATTATTATTGTTTAATAGCGCGATTAAGTTTTTTAATCACTTGGCAGCCCTATTTGTCTAGTTTATTAGACAAGACATTTCCTTCAACAGGTATATAAAAAGTCTTCCATTTAGTCTCTAATATATTTGTCCAGTTAAAAGACAGACAATTCCCTTATTCATAGTTCAGTTTCCTTATGTCCTTATTACAGTATTCCAGAATCTTATCCATACCATTCTTTAAGTCTCCCTCAAGGATATATGCAGTTATATGGCATTTAGTGCCCTTCCAAATCAATAAAGCTATGATTTTTGGAAAGTGAACTGGATTTAGCTGTGAAAATTCTAGGTGTGCCCCTTGACCCATTGTTGGTGAGTGCACTCACATCGGATATGAGGTAATATTTAAGGAAACAAGTGAAAGCCCTGAAATTCTCTTGAAGAGGACCACTAAGACCATCTCTTTCTAATAAGAAATAATCATACTCCCATCTTCAACAGCCCTCAATATAAATGATCAGAGTACGGAATAGTGCCCTCAAGCCAATTAATTAACTACTCTGCACGAACTCAGCCTAAGATCTTCACCTTCCTAAAAGGAAATTTGCATCAAAAATACTTACCTTGATGGAAAAAAGATGGCTTTTCTGATACATCTGTGGAGGTATCCCAATGCCAAAGAGAGCCATCTTCAGAACATGTAAATAGGTGATCTGGGTTGGAAGGATGGAAGTGAACTTCCCACACTACAAAAGTCAAGCAATTCATGTTTATTACCCATGATTATATAAACAAATCTATATTAAAATAATATCAAAGAGTTTGATTCTCCAAGAAAACAAGGAAATTCCAAATCAAGGTGTTCAGTGTAACTCCTCACTCAATGTACTGGAGATGAACTAAACTGTCTATAGAGCTTCCATTCTGTCTTAACACCCACCAAACCAAAACACAAAACAAAATTAAAACCACACAACCCATACACAAAACCCCCACTTCTTTTGCAATCATTTCTCGGTCATTGCAGAGGCACTGGTGCACCTCAGTCCCTCCTATTCTCTGCCTGTGGCACATCAACAACTTGGCCTCCTCGGAGCTGTAATACTTTGGTCTAATTTCAATTGTTGGGTTTAACGGTTGCTGGGTGGTGTTGATAGCCTGTGCCATACAGGAGGTCAGGCCAAATGATTTGAGATTCCTTCTGGCCTTAACCTCCATAACTGACTCAACTTTTAACTGTCACTGTTCTAAATAATATCTGAGATTACTTTATTTGAGCATAAGCTTTCGTGAGCTACAGCTCACTTCATCGGATGCTGTAGCTCACGAAAGCTTATGCTCAAATAAATTGGTTAGTCTCTAAGGTGCCACAAGTACTCCTTTTCTTTTTGCGAATACAGACTAACACGGCTGCTACTCTGAAACCTGAGATTACTTTATTTGAAAGACTAAAGAATTTTCTCCCTGGTTTACATTGTGCATCATGTATACCCAGTTTCACTGTTTCCCCTGGTTTTGTGGGTCTCTTCTCCTATCTGAAGTTGAATCATCTATTCTACTCCCAGCAATGTGCTAGGTGCCTCATAAAACAAGGCAAAAAGGTCCCCGTCTCGAAGAATTTACAATCTAAATTTAGATAGACAAAAAACAAACAAGAAGGGGAAAGGACACAAAAATAGGAATGCATTAACTAAGCTATATACACTTCATAAGACTGTATACTTTCCTCCATTCACCTTAATGTTTAAGTTACCTGTGTCCTGCCACACCAAAATTCAATTTGCTTACTTAAAAGTGGAATATATTTTAAAACCCATTTGTATTAGAAGAGAACCCATACTATTGTATCAACTTTCATGAAGTGTCACACATGAAATGTTAGAAAACAAATGCAAGATACAGTAAAATCTCATTAGTTTGCACCAATGGGGGAAATCCAGTGCAAGTTAATGAATGCCAGGACAGGGCAGATGTAAGCGAGAAATAACGCTACTATACTTGCATAATCTTTTCTTGTTATTGAGATCAGTGGTAAGACAAAGACCACCAGAGCCAGGTTATCTAGCCAGTACTTGCTGTAGCTCAGATGGAGTTGTGGAAGAGATCATAGAATCATAGAATATCAGGGTTGGAAGGGACCCCAGAAGGTCATCTAGTCCAACCCCCTGCTCGAAGCAGGACCAATTCCCAGTTAAATCATCCCAGCCAGGGCTTTGTCAAGCCTGACCTTAAAAACCTCTAAGGAAGGAGATTCTACCACCTCCCTAGGTAACGCATTCCAGTGTTGCACCACCCTCATAGTGAAAAAGTTTTTCCTAATATCCAATCTAAACCTCCCCCACTGCAACTTGAGACCATTACTCCTCGTTCTGTCATCTGCTAAAAGATGCTAGTAGGCTTCTGTGGGGTGGACCATCAGAAGCCAAGAACTGGACTACTGTCTTTCTAAAAGGTGCACAGGCATAAACCTGATACTTTCACAATCTGCACACTAACTCCCTCTTTACTTATTGCCCCCAAGAGGGCTGTTGGAGCAGCATAGACCAACCTGACCGTACCCTCCGACTCATCAACACTTTTGTATCCGTCTCCCATACTTGACAGCATGCAATTTGATTAGCCAGTAGATTTAATATCACATGCATCACTCTACCCACAGCTAGAACCTGGCTAATATATCAATAAGCAAGCCCCCAAAGTTATGGTTAGTGTGAATTTTTGGGCAAAGTTATACATTCAATGCAATGGATATACAGAAAACTGGTAGCTTTTCCCCTGCCTCACCCTATTCAAATTAAGAAGCTGAGTGTAATAAGTGTACATTTTCCCCTGTAAGTCAGTGGTTCTCAAACTTTTCTTTTTCGCGGACCACTTGAAAATTGCTGAGGGTCTCGGCAGACCACTTAATGATCTTTCTAAATGTTATTTGTACCATTAGCTATTGTAAAGCACTTTGGAAAAAGCGCTATATTTAAAAAAAACAACAATAATTAATGTTTGTTTTGTTCTACAAACAAAGGAGGGCCATCTCTCCCTGGCAGCTGCAGCCCTGGGGCTGGGGAAAGTCACCTCTTCCTCTGGCCGCCACAGCCCTGCAAGTCCCTAATTCCCCCCACCCCTCTCTTCTTACCCCACTTCCCCCTGCCACTTACCCCCTATTCCTCCCAAGGCTGCCACCTCACATGTACTTCTTTTCCAGGGTCCAGACACCTAATTAGTGGAGCCACACCTGCACAGCTCCACTAATTAGGTGGGTGGTCCTTCATTCTCTTGTGTGGCCGCCCAGGCGCGCACCTTCGAGGGAACTATCTGCAAACCACCTGAATGGACCACAGTTTGAGAACCTCTGCCATAAACTAAGTTGACATTTAGACGTAAAAGGCAACGTTCTCAAAAAATCTTCCGTCCCACTGAAAGTCAATGGGACTTATGATCTTAAATGACGTAGGTGCTTTTGAAAATTTTACCCCAAATCTTTAAATACATTTCTGCAACTCTCAAGGAATATTTCCAGCACAATGTTGTGAAAAAGAGCTACTCCCTCATAGTTAATGCTCTCAGAATTGCCAGTAGAAGTGGTTATGTTTCATCATTTGAGGGTACATCCCAACCACAAAAACGAACGAAAAAAACCTATCCCAAAGAATATTTTTAGAAACTATTTTTTTAAGTTTCTCTCTTGACTCAGTTGCACATTTTCAAATTTGTCAGTTACTATAATCCTGCGCTCGGTGCTTATGTGATTCCTATCAAATGTTAATAGATGTTACACGAGCAAAGGACCACCAATATGCAATTCTTATAGAAACACACAGAGCAATATATGTTTAAAGGCATTATAAGATGCGTTAGACAAAACACAAACCACTTGCTCAATTCTATTTCTTGATTGACTAGACTTTTAGTTAGCCATAACATACAACATTAACCAGCTCCTGTTAGACAAAGAATAAGCCTGGAAGCAAACTGTGTCGATGAACGCACATTTAGTAGCTATAACACAAAAAAGCAGTGTTTAAATATTTCTGGACAAGATTTGGAGATACAATATCTGTTTCTCTTTAGGTTCTTACTTTCAGCTTCATGAGCATTGAGCAGGGACACTGGCATGCTGCCTTGTCTAACATCCCAGATACTCAACATTCCATCTTGGCCACCTGTAGCTACAATATGCTGCTGGTTGGGATGCCTGTCAACACAGTGTAGTGGAATTCTGTCACCTGTCCTGTGAAGAGGGGGAAAACAAAAATAATTTCCTGTTCAAACCATTTTTCCCTCCGAAAGTATTATACTGTTGATCATAATTAATATAATTACCAATTTTGATGTATAATTACCAGGAGTATCTTACTACTGAGGCTAGAACAATTTAACACCCACTGGAACTTGTTTTTTTTATTAAGTTATTGACCACTAATTAGAGAGGCACCAGGCTCTGTACCTTGTGGTTTATTATTGACCACCTACAAAAGCTTAATAAATATTTCACTAGAAGTGTAAGGGTGCTTTGTGGTAACAAGTACAGATAAACTTATATTTACAAAGGGTTGTTACACATCCATTCCTAATTCCAATTCTAACACACAATAGGCTGCAAAGGGAGTTTTAGTCACTCACCCACTAGATAAGCCTGATTCTCCATTGACATCAGTGGGATTCTGATCAGGCCCTATATTTCAATTTCTTACCTACCTCACAAAGCACAGGGAATTAGTGTTCATAAAGCACTCTGAAGGCTAAAAGTACCAAGTGTTACACAATGCGGTTTTCCTAACCAGAAATCTACTGTATTCAGAGGAGATGGGAGAAAAATTTCTATAGATGTAAACACTGCAGTTCTCCAATTACAATATCCAAATTCAATTATGTATCACCTGTTATCAAGAAAGTATAGTCCAAGAGATTTATATGCAATAGATTTTGTTTTCTTGTTTAAGATGTCTTTACTGGAAAATACAAGCTGAAAATAAAAAGCTTACAAGGAAAATATTTGAGATGGCTCGTTTCTTTGCTGTCTGAAGTCCCATATTTTTAACTGTCCAATTGAATTTACTGTCAAAATCTCAGTTGTGCGAAGGAAAGTCACTGCATGGAGTGTACTGCTATCTGCGTTTTCTGCGAGAGGAAGAGATTAGGAAAATATTGATTAAACAACGAATGTTTCAAACTAAGTGCTTGCATTATTAACATCTATTTTCATTTTATCTGTCAAAAACCCATGGTCTGCAGATTAAACTTCACCAGTTTTCAAAGCAGCTGCTCTTGAAACTCACTGCTAAGAACATCCTTCCTCCCCCTTTATATATAATAGAGTTTTCCAATATGCTCTAGCTTCCTCTATGTCCACAATGTGTTTGTATTGATACACCATCTCCCGAAGTCTATCGAGGAAGCCATTTCCCTAACCTGAATTCCCTACTATGAGTTTGTTTAAACAAAGTTATTGAACCAGATTTTTAATTTTATTTTTACTGGGTTTACAAAAAATTAAGTAATACTTGAAGGTACATAGGAAAAGATATGCATGTTCTACAGACCATCTAGTTTGTTACTGACAGTCAGGTTATTGGTCTGTGCTTTATAAATTGAATTATTTTAGAAGAATCAGATCTAATTTTTGACTTGGGAAGATTTACTACAAGTGGTTGACAAAAGGAAGTCATTTAGTCAGTGTTTGTGGCATGCGCCATTGCTTTGCAACAGACCTTTTCAAAAAGGATATATTGTATATCCCAAGTCCATTGTTTCACAACTGGAGGCTGTGAAGCTTTTCATAGTGTGATTCTGTGTTCCATAAGAGCCACAACTCCAGCTACTATGATAAATTAAACAGCTGTCTACAAAAGGATTTCAGTGCCATTTCATCAATCTTTACCAATAGGTGACTTATTATTCAATCACCACCACCTACAGGATGCCCATCCAGCAGGTCATCTGTCCTTCAATAGGTCTTCTCTACAACAGCACCGCCCACTATTGTTAACCCCATAGTTAGGGTTAAAAATATTTGTTTTTCATTAAAATATTTCAAGAGTACTTTACGAATACCATCATTTACCTTCAGAGATGAAAGCCAAATCTAGCAGCATTTGGTCACTCTTTTGGAGTTTAGAAGACAGTGCCTTAATTGACTGACTTACGCTATGTGTCCTTATTAACTTATGTTTTCTGTATTGCTCATACTTTGTTTTTTACTGTAATGGAATATTGTGTATAAAACGTGTACTGGTCTCCTTTTTAGATGCTTTTGCATTGTACTTGTTAATTCATGCTTAAGATGAAACAAAAATTCTTCAGGAGGTATCCCTGTTTTTCTTTTATGGAGATTACCTGAATTGTATAGCTATCATGTTAAGCATGCATTTAAATGAATGTGTTCTTTTGTGTTCAGCTGAGAGTAGACAACCAGAGAATATTCTTTAAAAGTGAACTAGACTACAGTTTGTGCATACTGCACAAACACAGGAAAGGCCAATTCCATTAAAACTTCAGCATATACTAACTACAAGAAGAATTTAGAAAGTTTGCACCCTTTTAGCATGACTTAATATCTGCCTTTTATATATTTACATAGACTTCCCCTCTAGTTTTTCTTCTGAAGATAGTAGCTTTGCAATCTATTCAATCAGAAATAGAGAGGAATTACATTCCTGAACAATGTGCTTATTCATAAATAAATTAGAACAGCAGTTAGCACAGTTGCCCAATTGAAGTTTATTAAGTTCAACTTCAATTGCATATTAATTTAGTGTGTATTTCACTTTGAAATTTCACTGAAGGCTATTTCTTATAGGGAACCCCATCTTGAGACCATTCCGATATATCCTCTCATTTCCCCTATCCATACTAGAGAAGCAAGTTTTGCTCATCCACTGAGTGTCACTTAAGACAAGTTTCACTGACAAGGAAATTTGTCCATACAATCTAAACAAAAAATACATTCTGGCACATTATTTCTTTTCCCCACATACTCTGTCTCTTTATAAAAAACTATTTCCCTTTTATTTCTATTTCCCTATTATTCCCTTTTGTGTTCTGATGTATATTAAGTGCATGCCCTGCAGCAGAACTTACTGCAAATTGTCATAATTTAGCACTTTACTATTTAGCATATATTGGACATATTAGCTAAACAGTAAATTCCCCTTTTATTAGGAATTAGTGGTAAATAATCCTATATCTATATTTCAGTTTTTTTTAACAGTAAGATTTTTTTAAGTGTGCAGAATTTATGTGGGTTAAATCATCTGAACAAAACAATTACACATTTAATACGATGTCTGTTATAAATCGTCACCCTGTCTCGTGTTCCATAGCAGAGACAGAAATAGAATTCTCGGTCTAGAAGAGATTAAAAATCTCTTACAGGAATTCCCAACGGAACATTACCATCCCCATCACATATTTTTAGGATACATCTTGTATATTTCTATAGTGTCTTTCACATAAGACGATCCCAAAACACTTTGCCCATTAGCTTACTCATTATAGTTTGGATTCCTTCATCTACCAAAAATGCAACTATATCTGGGGTGAATCACAACAGCTGTTTAACAGTGCAATTTCAGATAAAAAGTGAAACATACCACGTCCAGCTGGAACTGCCTGGGAAGTAAAAGAATGTTATCAACTTAACAAAAAAAACCCCTGAAAATATTTTTAGATACCATTTAAGTGGGGGACTTACTCAATATTACTGTAACAGAAAGATTAGAGAAACGTTTATTTTTCAGTTTGTTTACTTTGTAAATTTCACTTCTTATATGGTTGTTTCTTTTGTGTGAATGGGGTTTTCCCCACAGACAGAAAATGTAATTGCAAAACCAGAGAAAATGGCAAGAGAACTGAAGGACCAATATAGTACCAGAAGCTAATTTTTTTAATTTATAGTGTTCCTTTAGGTAGACATAAAACAAAAAACATTCCTACATTTTTGGACTGTCACCTGATGAGTAGAGACTGAAATTCTTTAGACCACATTTGTTAAAAAGGATTATTTGGCCTACCTATAGTTCTCACAGCCTCCCTGTGGTCAGCTCTGAAAAGATTTATTCGACCATCTTCTCCAACAGTGACAATTTCTGGGTTGTTGCAGATGACCCCTGTACATGATGCTCCACCATAGAAAGGGGTATCTGGATCCACATGGTAATGGGCCCTCTCCCATTGTTGGTTTACAGATAAAGTCTAAGAAGTAAAGAGGAGAATTTATCAATAGTACTAACCAACAATCCTGTGACGCTGTTAGAGACCAAAGCTTCTGAAATATTTAAAGAAGTTGGATCAGAAACTAGTTCTGATACAACCAGGGCACACACTACATTATTTCAAGGGTTGTTCACATCATTACAGATCAGATCTGTCATTCCCCTTTAATCCCCAATGCACAACCCTGCATTGCAGCCACTATCCTTCTGGGCATGATGGACCAGACCAAGCTCTCTTCTCAGCTCCATCACTGGAGCTTCCTAACAGAGACATGTTGAATAGCAATAGCTCTAGAAAGCGTAAGAATCCTGCCAGACAAGAAACGGAATCTATTTACATATTTATTTTTATGATCAGAGACATGTATTTCAACACAGTGATATTTATCAGGGATATAGGGTCTTCATGAGGTCTGGATACTGAGCATAGACTTTTGAGATCAAATAATTGGTTTATGGCAGTAAAGAAGTCAATTTATTGCCAAAAAACCCTCTCTCATTTAGTTGTTCTCAGAACTACACAATAAAGTAAAACAAATACTGAAAGTTAATTTACGGGTGGAACTGTAGAGTTCTCAGATATTGCCTGTCTTTCTATCAGACAGCATGTTCATCAGGAAATAAATCCAACAGTTACGAAACATCCTGTTTAGCTAAGTGTGTACTTGCTTTATAAATTCAGGTTATATCTAAGTTCTAGACTCATACATGTTCTCTTTAAAAACAAAACAAACAAAAAACAACAAATAGGCCAATATTCTTTCAGAAGTATGGCAACTACTACACAAATCAAGTAACATACCATTGTAACTTTTATATATGCATAAACATTCAATGAACAGACTATTTGCCGACATATTCATGAAAGGAAGGAGTCTGTCTAGAACAGAGATGGGCAAACTACATCCCGTGGAACCCTCCTGCCCAGCCTCTGAGCTCCTGGCCCAGGAGTCTAGCCCGGGCCCTTGCCCCGCAGCCTCAGCACGCCATTCTGCCGGTGTATCTAGTGTAGTGCTCCATGTAGGAATGTGCTACTGATAGCAGTTATGGAGAGCAATTTACTACACTACACCAGTGCAACGCTCTGGGCAGCCAGCCACCAGTGCTCTGCGGTAAGGGGCCGGGGGTGTTGGATAGAGGGCAGGGGAGTTCGAGGTGGTGGTCAGGGGGCGGGGGTGTGGATGGTGTCGGGGAACGGGGGTGGGGGGTTGAATGGGGGGTTGGATGGGGTGGTGGGGGGCAGCACAGCCACCTCTAACCTGCCCTCCATACAATTTCTGAAACCCAATGTGGCCCTCAGGCCAAAAAGTTTGCCCGCTCCTGGTCTAGAACATGGCTCTTCATATAATCCTACATGAGTCATCTGTCAGACAACCGTAAGGTCCGCTGGATGGTTTAGATGAAATAAAGGGCCCAAAGATGTTAACATGACCCAGTCACTATTCAACACCGAACAGTACTAAACAAGGCCTGGAGTTTTGGTATACATACACCAGCTTAGTACCATGGCAAACACACCATTAAAAATCCTTTTAACCTTTTATTAAAAGATACATGAGACAGAAAAACAGTTAAAGCATTTGAAATGTAAAGTATTAAGTAAGGATTTTATTTTAACAAGCTTTCTTGCTCCCTTTCCTTTTAACTGGAGAAAGGAAAACCCCCTTCTTTGACAGTCTCTTATATGGTATTAAAAACTGTAATAACTTCCCTTTTGGGGGAAAAGAAAAGAAGCTGGTTAAAATGGTCTGAACTGTCGTTGCTGCTGTTGTTCAAGTCCAAAACTTTCAGGGAAAAAAGAAGAGGTTAATTGAGGTGAGCTGCAGCGGTTGTCAAAGTCCAATCCCATTTCATTCTAGGTAGGGTTTGGGATTCAGCTAGAACTGAGTGAGGTGGTGTTGTCATCAGTATTCTTCTCTTTGGCTTGGTCTGATCAGAACATCACTCAGGTTTAGGACAAAAAAGTTCCAGAGTGCAGAAGACAGTTGGGGGTGACAGCCATGATGGTGGAGCTTGCTCCAGTTGCTGTCATCTGTTTTTATTTTTGTTTTTTCCACACAAAAAATTCTCTTTTAATGACCCAAAAAGGGAACAATCGGTGGAATACCCCATTCCCTCATTATTTTGTTTATTAATTAGACTTAGTATTTGACACACCATTTTTGGATTAACAACTTTTGGCTTTACATTCTGTGTTGAACATAATTCAAAGATTGTGTTAAAATTATACTTGTTAACTTGTCCTTTTTGTTTAGACTAATTTAGTTATGCTATCTGCTTTTTATATCTTTTCCTATTACCATTTGTTATTATGGGTTATTGCAATCTCTTATGAACGTATGCATACTTTCTACAATAAAGTTAACAATTTAGGTAAATGTGTAAGCCCAGTTGTTACCACAGGTCCATTTATATAAGTACTATCTGACTATTCTCCATATTTTAAAAATTAGCCTAATTCTTGCTTTACAGATTTTAGTACTCATGAGTTCATTTGCTTCACGTTTTGATAGTTCTGAGAAGTCATGTCTCTGTTAACACTGAAATGATTTGTACTATAAGCAAGGAGCAGCTGAAACCAAGTGCAAGTTATGTCTACAGCAAGTTATTTACCTGATTATTTTGATGGTGACGGAAAATTGTTACATTTCCTGTTGATGAAGCAGCTACAATTCTTTCCTGGTCAAAAAACTAAGAAGAAATATTTTAAGCTTGCTACAGTTTGAGGACATTATCACAGAAACACAAGTGATTTGAATTTGCAGCAGTCTTACTCATTGTTAGATAATCTCAGAATGTACACATGCAAAAACTGATGTTTGGAAATTGATTTACACAATAACCCCCAGGAAGAAATTATTTCATTCTCAATATTCTGATATTCTATTGATACTTAAAATTTTCTTAAAAAGTGGTGTTAAATCCTTATTAAAAAAAGAAAAACAACAGCCATTGAATATAACTATTTTACCTGCATGTCCATAACATCACCATGGTGTCTGATATCGCATAACAGCTGTGGTTCTCCTTGATACTCCCCATTGGGGCCCAAACTTCCAAAGTCTCCAACAGACCAAACAGAGATCTTGTTTTCCTGTATGACAAGAGTGAAGCTAGCTTATTTTAAAATATTCTAAGACACTCTTGTCAATAAGTCAGCTGAGACAAGGTGGGTGAGAACATTTTTATTGGACTAAATTCTGTTGGTAAAAGAAACAAGCTTGTCTTTTTGAGCAAGTTGGTCCAATAAAAGATATTACCTCATCCACCTTCTCTCTCGAATATCCTGGGACCAACAAACACATCTACAGCTACGCCAGAAACAATAAGTCAGCTCAACTTTTTCTCTCTTCCCAAAGAGACTACCTTGGGAAAATAAACAAGCTGATGTATTTTCATAGAGGTAGATTAAATACATTCAAAGCACCTGGAGAAAATTAACATACCATAATTTTTTGTACTTACACAGCTTATTAATCCTGCAAAATGCTAAGCAATTAATGGAATCTACATAACCAATTAAATGCAGCTCTCTCTAAGGAGAAGAGAGCCAATCAACCAGCACACACCAAAAGGAAGAGGAATTTTTGGTCGTGGAACTAGGCAAAGAAACAAACACACAGTGTCCAGCAAGGAGCTTTAGCCTTCATGAAGAGAAACCAGGAACTTAGTTCTTAAAACCTCACACAACTCGATGTATGGTGCTCAATTTATTGAACTGAGAAAGATGAACGTCTCTGTTCAACCTACCAGGAATTGAAAATACTGAATGCATCCGATGAAGTGAGCTGTAGCTCACGAAAGCTTATGCTCAAATACATCTGTTAGCCTCTAAGGTGGCACAAGTCCTCCTTTTCTTTTTGCGGATACAGACTAACGCGGTTGCTACTCTGAAACCTGAAAATACACAGAGAACCACGCCGGCCCCGGCGCAGGAGGCTTCGAGGAGGTCCCAGCGCTTCAGCACCAGAGGCAGCGCCAGCGCCAGCGCCCGCGCCCCGCCGCAGCGTGGTGAGGCGGAGGGTCCGGGCACAGCTCTGAGGGTGGGGGACCCGCTGGGCACCGCCGCAGCACGAGGCGCAGCACCCCGCGGCTTGTACCGCTGTTACACACTCGCGCCGCTCGGCCGCCTCTCAGCCTGCCCGGGGGGGGGGCAATAAAGGGCGCGAGCCAGGCGGAGCCGAGCGAGCCACACGTTCGCGTAACGGCCACAGGAACTGGGGCCCGGCCACACGGGCAGGGGCGCGGCAGCAGCACGAGCCGGGGCGGGAGGGGATTTGGGGGCGCAGCGCGCGGGGCTGCCCCGGGGCCGGTACCTCGTTGTCCCAGGAGCCGGTAGCGAAGAGCTCGGGCGGCTGCAGGGCGGCAGCGGGCACCGGCCGCCAGCGAGTCTTACTGATCTTCTGGGACACGAACTTGGCGGAAAAATCCTCCATGACGGCAGCAGCGAGAGACACCAGCCCTACGGAGCGGTAACCAGCTTCGACCGCAGCACCCCGCTGGGCTCCCGCCTCTTCCTCCCCAAACAGTCTCGCGGATTGGCTGAAGCCGCCCGGTAGACGGCGGCAGCGGAAGGACAAACCTCCTCCGCGGTGGCGGCTGCGCTCAGACGCGGGCGGGAACTGCTGGGGTGGGGGGAGATGAAACGTTGCCTGGGGGCGGGGCCGCGCTGTCAGTCCTGCCTGCTTCCCGAGGCAGGTTCGTGCGCCTGTGTCACTTTGCACTGATAGCGCATCCAAACCCAAACAGGGCTGCACAAAAATCTCAAACAGGATCCCCGCTGTCCACATTTACGGTGTAGGGTGCCAGAGCTGGACCTGCTGATTAGCCAGTAATACCCAACACTTCATGAGAGAAAAGCATAGATAGCCCTTGGAGAAAAAGGAAGGGCCGGTTTCACATCTGCACTTCAACTGTCAGGTCAACATTTTCAGAAGAGTGCGTTGGTGTAAAGGTCAACAATGCAGACAGAGCTTAGCACTACGAAGTCCAACACTGTTATCATACTAAATTATTCCAAGGCCAGAAGGGACCATTATGATCTAGTCTGACCTCCTGTATAAAACAGCCATAGAACTTCTTCAAAATAATTCCTAGAGAATATCCCTTTGGAAAATATCCAATGATGGAGAATCCACCATGATCTTTGCTAATTGCGGACTATAGTTAATTACACTCAGTGTTAAAAATTTACACCTTATTTCCTGTTTGAATTTGTCTGGATTCAACTTCTAGCCATTAGATCATGTTATACGTTTCTCTGCTAGTCTGAAGAGCTCATTATTAAATATTTGTTCCCCATGTATACACTTGGAGACTTCAATCAAGTCACCGGTTAACCTTCTGTTTGTTAAACTAAATAGATTAAGCTCTTTGAGACTATCACTAAAAGGCATGTTTTCTAATCCTTTAATCATTCTTGCAGCTCTCCTTTGAAGCTTCTCCAATTTATCAACATCCTTCTTGAACTGTGCGCAGTGGAACTGGGCACAGTATTCCATCAGCAGTCACACCACTACCAAATATAAAGGTAAAATAACCTCCCTCTTCCTAATTGAGTTAAGTCCAAAGCAGACTGTGGAGAGTTACAAAGGGATCTCACAAAACTGGGTGACTGGACAACAAAATGGCAGATGAAATTCAATGTTGATAAATACAAAGTAATGCACATTGGAAAACACAATCCCAACTATACATATAAAATGATGGGATTTAAATTAGCTCTGACTATTCAAGAAAGAGATCTTGGAGTCGAGGATAGTTCTCTAAAAACATCCACTCAATGTGCAGCGGCAGTCAAAAAAGCTAACAGAATGTTGGGAATCATTAAAAAAGTGATTGATAATAAGGTAGAAAATATCATATATAAATTCATGGTATGCTCACATGTTGAATGATGTGTGTAGATGTGATCAATCCATCTAAAAAAAGATATACTGGAATTGGAAAAGGGCAACAAAAATGATCAGGGGTATGGAATGGCTTCCATATGAGCAGAGATTAATAAGTCTGGGGACTTTTCAGCTGGGAAAAGAGATGACTAAGGGTGGATATGATAGAGGTCTATAAAATCATGACTGGTGTGGAGAAAGTAAATAATTAAGTATTATTTAATCCTTCTCATAACACAACTAGGGATCACCAAATGAAATTAACATTAACCATAACATAATTAAATTAACCATAAAATTAAATTAACCATTAAATTAAACCATAACATAATTAAATTAACCATAACATAACTAGGGATCACCAAATGAAATTAATAAGCAGCAGGTTTAAAACAAACAAAAGGAAGTATTTCTTCACACAACGCACAGTCAACCTGTGGAACTCTTTGCCAGAGGATGTTGTGAAGTCCAAGACTATAACAGGGTTAAAAAAGAATTAGATAAATTCATGGTGAGTAGGTTCATTAATGGCTATTAGTCAGGATGTGCAGGGATGGTGTCCCTAGCCTCTGTTTGCTAGAAGCCAGGAATGGGCAACAGAGGATGTATCACTTCATGATTACCTGTTTGTTCATTCCCTCTACAGCACCTGGTATTGGCCACTGTTGGAAGACAGGATACTGGGCTAGATGGACTTTTGGTCTGACCCAATATGGCCATTCTTATGTTTTTATGTTCCCCTGTTTATGCATCCCAGGATTGCATTAGCTTTTTTGGTCACAGCATCACACAGCGAGCTCATGGGTCCCAAAAGGTGGACTGCTACCATGTAACATACTGTAGGTCAGTGGTCTGCAACCTCTTTACACCCAAGATCACTTTTTGAATTTAAGGACAAACCAGGATCTACCCCGCCCTTGGAGGTTGTTTGAATGCAGGAGGGGGGCTCTGGGCTGGGGCAGAGTGTTGGGGTACAGGAGGGGGGGTGGGATCCTGGCTCTGAGAGGGGGTCAGGTCTGGTGCCGGGGTTTGGGTACAGGAGGGGGTTCAGGGTGCAGGAGGGGGTATAGGGTGCTGGCTCTGGGAGGAGGGTCAGGGCTGGGGCAGGGGGTGCAGGAGGGGGTTTGGGGTGCTGGTTCCGGGAGGGGGCTGGGGTGTGGCCTCCCGCTGGGCAGCACTTACTGCAGGCTGCTCCCGGTTGGCGGTGCAGCGAGGCTAAGGCCAGCTTCCTGCCTGCCCCAGCCCCACGCCGCTCCCGGAAGGGGCTGATGCGCCACTGTGGCTCCTGGTGGGACACATGGCTCCGCGCACTGCCCCTCTCTGCCGGCACCACCCCTCAGCTCCTATTGGCCACAGGTCCCCATTCCCAGCCAATCGGAGCTGCTGGGGGCAGGAGCAGCACACCCAGACCCACCCTACCCCTTCGTCCCCCGGGGCCGCTCTGGCCACTTCTGGGAGTGGCATGGGGCTGGGGCAGGCAGGGAGCAAGCCTGCTTTAGTGGCAGCCCCGCTACACCATTGGAGATCGCAATCGACTGGGAGAGTCCCCAGGATCGACCAGTCAATTGCAATCGACCAGTTGATGACCACTGCTGTAGGACAAGGCCAGCAGTTCTAACATTAAGTCACTATCAACAGTCCTTCAGGTCACAATCAATGCTAGGATAAATATGTTGAGACAGCTCTTTTAGCACTTATGACAAAGGTCAGTATGAGGCTTCAAAACACAGCTGCTCTGGAGGGGACAATGTAGGTTCTACAAATCATGTAGTCAAACTTCAAACAGTCTGGAGGACTCTGGAGTACACAAACTGTTTTACTGTTAATATCTTATTTAGGGTTGCCAATTTTGATTGTATGTATTCTTGGAGGTTTCATCATATGACATGATCTTTAATTAAAGATTAAACTTTAATTCTTGGCGACTCCAGGACAGTTCTGGAAAGTTGGCAATCCTAGTCTCATTCCTGCTAAATCCATGGAGTCAAAAAAAATTGTTATTTTTTCTGTATTTATGGTTATTTCTTTGCTTCATGAAGATGTGGTCTTCATTTAAATAACTTATGTCCAAGGGTTTTTGGGAGGAAAGGCAGAGGGTAGTAAGTGGCAGTGTATTCATTTGTTTAAGAGAAAGAGAAGGACTTGAATGCATTCTGGTTCTTTACAAAGAATATTGGCATAAAATGTATTCTGTTTTTCTGTTTACTGAATGTAGTTACCAAACATTTTCTGGGATATGTACATAATTATAGGGGAAGCTGGTAGCAACACCTTGATTTTGGTTGTCTAACACTTTCCATTATTATAAAAATTTACTAAAACCTTTTTTGGAGAAGCTCTAACATCTCACTTGTTTGCAACAGGTCTCTGAAAATTCTGCATGCAAAAAGCTGTTGGCCTAGAGAACTGCCTTCTCTTTGTCCCATGGAATTCCATTCAGGTTTAGTTGAGTTGTAAACAATTAAAATCACCATATCCCTTCTCTCACTTGCATTCCTCAAGAATAGTTTGGCAACATGATAAATGTGAGTATTGTGACAGATTTGGAACGGTTCTGTAATATTTTTTGAATAATATACGTTCTATATGTAGTGTAGTTGTAGCTGTGTTGGTCCCAAGGATATGAAAAAGACAAGGGAAGTGAAGTAATGTCTTTTATTGGAACAACTTCTGCTGGAGACAGAGGCAAGCTTTCGAGCAGCTCAGAGCTCTTCTTCAGGTCTGGGAAAGGAACTCCCAGCATCACAGCAAAATGCAAGGTGGAACAGATTGTTTAGCATAAGTAGTTAGCACACATTGTAAGGGACTATTCAAGGTACAGTGGCCTTACCTGTTAAGACCTCTGCAGTCACAGGACAAAAGAAGGGGTTAGTGGATTACAGATTGTTGTAATAAACCATAAATCCAGTGTCTCTGTTCCATACATGATTTTCAGCATCCAGCAGTGTAATGAATTTAAGCTCCCAGGCTCATCTTTTGAAAGTGTTGTGAAGGTTTCCTTTGAGGATGAGGCTGGAGAGGTCAGATATGGAGTGATAGCTTTGTGAAAAGCGTTCACCCATAGATGATAGGGTATTTTTGTATGTTATCATTTTCCTGTGTGAGTTAATTTGAGATCATAGTGTTTGTATGGTTTCACCCACATAGTTGTTGGGGCAGTTAGTGCACTAGATGAGGTATACCACATGTTTTAGTAGGCATAGGTAGAATCATAGAATATCAGGGTTGGAAGGGACCTCAGGAGGTCATCTAGTCCAAACCACTGCTCAAAGCAGGACCAATTCCCAATTTTTGCCCCAGATCCCTAACTGGCCCCCTCAATGATTGAACTCACAACCCTGGGTTTAGCAGGCCAGTGCTCAAACCACTGAGTTATCCCTCCCCCCTGGATCTTGAAAGCTGAGGTGTCTGGGGTGTTGATCACTATGCCAGTGGAGATATGTCTGCAGGTTTTGCATCTGTTGTCCTGGCAGGGTCTGAAGCTACTTTGAATTGGTGTGTCCTGGTGTGTGGGGAGCTTGCTTCTGGTGATGATCTTGGAAAGGTTGGGAAGTTGTTTGAAGGCCAAAAGTGGGAGTTCAGGAAAGATATCTTTCATGATGGGGTCCCCATCGAGTATGGGTTGTAGTTGTTTGAAGATACCTCGTCTGGGTTCCAATGTGGGGTGGTAGGTATTGATCATTGTAGCAGTGAAGATATGTCAACAATCTGTAACCCACTCATTAACCCCCTCTTTTTGTCCTATGAGTGCAGAAGTATTAACAGGCCACTCCGCCTTGAATTACCCTTTACAATATTGTGACACTGACAGACCAGCCAACCTGTGTATGACCCATAAGCATTTAACAGAAGGCATTATAATTGTAATCAAGGCAATCTACTTGCATGAGAATTTCAAAGAGATGTACTAGACTAGCAATCATCAACTCATTTATTTGTGGTAACAGAAATCATGGATAGATGCTAAGAGTATTCATTTGTGTTTACCTGTATCTACAAAAAGAACAGGAGTACTTGTGGCACCTTAGAGACTAACAAATTTATTTGAGCATAAGCTTTCATGAGCTACAGCTCACTTCATCTAGTTAGAAGTTTAACAATGTAACCAGATTAGTTTGTAGATGCTAATTTCCTTTGATGTCTTAATTGCCTTAATTATGTATGGGACTGTGTCCAGTTAACTTTAAGATCAAAATGTAAGATACTGCAGGAAAACTAATAATATTATGACAGGTTTCAGAGTAGCAGCCGTGTTAGTCTGTATCTGTAAAAAGAAAAGGAGTACGAGTGGCACCTTAGAGACTAACCAATTTATTTGAGCATAAGCTTTCGTGAGCTTATGCTCAAATAAATGGGTTAGTCGCTAAGGTGCCACAAGTACTCCTTTTCTTTTTAATAATATTATCTACATTGTCTTCAGTTTAACTATCTCTGTTATTTGCCTTATGTTAATACGTTAATGAGTGTAACTAGTTTACCTGTGTATGCATAGGAAATAGAAGATCATCTTCAAAGCAAAGGTTGACACCGCCTGCTGTGACAACGAGGCATGTCAGCCTGCTAGAAGAGCTATAAAAGAAAAGCCCCAAGCCTAATCCTGTCATCTCTCATCTGCTTAAATTTTGAACAGGGAAAGTATACATGGTAAAATGGAGATCTTCCAAATAACTATTTGGAATGTCCTGGATAATGCATGTAAAGACTTTAACAGACTTTACATCTAAACTAAACATCTAAATTTGGATTCTGACCTGTTGGGATGATTCCAGAGAGATTTTTACAAACCAGCAGTTCATTCCATCACTACTCTGATCCTGAACTGTGAACACTAAAAGTCATTTGTCTGTGTATTGTTCTTTTAACCAGTTGTACCTCTCTTCTTTCTTTTTCCTTTTAATATTAAACCTATTATTAGGACCTTTACTTCGGTGCAGCTGCACTGCTGTTAGCTCTGCAATGTAGCCATAGCCTAAGACTTCAGAGCTTGGTCCAATGTAAATTTGGCATTTCCTAATTGTGCAGTCCAATTTAATGTCGATTTTTGTATGTCATTGAGGGTATGTCTACACTACGAAATTAGGTCGAATTTATAGAAGTCAGTTTTTTAGAAATCGGTTTTATATATTCGAGTGTGTGTGTCCCCACAGAAAATGCTCTAAGTGCATTAAGTGCATTAACTCGGCGGAGCGCTTCCACAGGACCGAGGCAAGCGTCGACTTCCGGAGCGTTGCACTGTGGGTAGCTATCCCACAGTTCCCGCAGTCTCCGCTGCCCATTGGAATTCTGGGTTGATATCCCAATGCCTGATGGGGCTAAAACATTGTCGCGGGTGGTTCTGGGTACATATCGTCAGGCCCCCGTTCCCTCCCTCCCCCCGTGAAAGCAAGGGCAGACAATCATTTCGCGCCTTTTTTCCTGAGTTACCTGTGCAGACGCCATACCACGGCAAGCATGGAGCCCGCTCAGGTAACCGTCACCCTATGTCTCCTGGGTGCTGGCAGACGCGGTACGGCATTGCTACACAGTAGCAGCAACCCCTTGCCTTGTGGCAGCAGACGGTACAGTACGACTGCTAGCCGTCATCGTCATGTCTGAGGTGCTCCTGGTCGCCTCTGTGAGGTCGATCAGGAGCGCCTGGGCAGACATGGGCGCAGGGACTAAATTTGGAGTGACTTGAGCGGGTCATTCTCTTTAGTCCTGCAGTCAGTCCTATTGAACCGTCTTATGGTGAGCGGGCAGGCGATACGGACTGCTAGCAGTTGTACTGTACCATCTTCTGCCGAGCAGCCATGAGATGTGGATGGCATGCAGTCCTTCTGCACCGTCTGCTGCCAGCCAAAGATGTAAAAGATAGATGGAGTGGATCAAAACAAGAAATAGACCAGATTTGTTTTGTACTCATTTGCTTCCCCCCCTCCCCTGTCTAGGGGACTCATTCTTCTAGATCACACTGCAGTCACTTACAGAGAAGGTGCAGCGAGGTAAATCTAGCCATGTATCAATCAGAGGCCAGGCTAACCTTCTTGTTCCAATAACGACAATAACTTAGGTGCACCATTTCTTATTGGAACCCTCCGTGAAGTCCTGCCTGAAATACTCCTTGATGTAAAGCCACCCCCTTTGTTGATTTTAGCTCCCTGAAGCCAACCCTGTAAGCGCCCCTCCCAGCGTCAGAGCAATGGCAAACAATCGGGCATCTGAGAGTGCTGTCCAGAGCACTCACAATGGAGCACTCTGATGGGGCTAAAACATTGTCGCGGGTGGTTCTGGGTACGTGTCGTCAGGCCCCCGTTCCCTCCCTCCCTCCGTGAAAGCAAGGACAGACAATCGTTTCGCGCCTTTTTTCATGAGTTACCTGTGCAGACACCATACCACGAAAGCATGGAGCCAGCTCAGGTAACCGTCACCCTATGTCTCCTGGGTGCTGGCAGACGCGGTACGGCTTTGCTGCACAGTAGCAGCAACCCATTGCCTTCTGGCAGCAGACGGTGCAATACGATTGGTAGTCGTCCTCGTCGTGTCCAAGGTGCTCCTGGCCACGTCGGCTGGGAGCGCCTGGGCAGACATGGGCGCAGGGACTAAATTTGGAGTGACTTGACCAGGTCATTCTCTTTAGTCCTGCAGTCCTATTGAACCGTCTTATGGTGAGCGGGCAGGCGATACGGACTGCTAGCAGTCGTACTGTACCATCTTCTGCCAGGCAGGCAAGAGATGAGGATTGCTAGCAGTCGTATTGTACCATCTTATGCCAGGCAGGCAAGAGATGAAGATGGCTAGCAGTCGTACTGCACCATCTTCTGCCAAGCAGCCATGAGATGTGGATGGCATGCAGTCCTTCTGCACCGTCTGCTGCCAGCCAAAGATGTAAAAGATAGATGGAGTGGGTCAGAACAAGAAATAGACCAGATTTGTTTTGTACTCATTTGCCTCCTCCCCTGTCTAGATCACACTGCACTCACTCACAGAGAAGGTGCAGCGAGGTAAATCTAGCCATGTATCAATCAGAGGCCAGGCTAACCTCCTTGTTCCAATAACAACGATAACTTAGGTGCACCATTTCTTATTGGAACCCTCCGTGCAGTCCTGCCTGAAATACTCCTTGATGTACAGGCACACCCTTTGTTGATTTTAGCTCCCTGAAGCCAACCCTGTAAGCCGTGTCGTCAGTCGCCCCTCCCTCCGTCAGAGCAACGGCAGACAATCGTTCCGCGCCTTTTTTCTGTGCGGACGCCATACCAAGGCAAGCATGGAGGCCGCTGAGCTCATTTTGGCAATTAGGAGCACATTAATCACCACACGCATTATCCAGCAGTATATGCAGCACCAGAACATGGCAACGCGATACCGGGCGAGGAGGCGACGTCAGCGTGGTCCCGTGAGTGATCAGGACATGGACACAGATTTCTCTGAAAGCATGGGCCCTGCCAATGCATGCATCATGGTGCTAATGGGGCAGGTTCATGCTGTGGAACGCCGATTCTGGGCTCGGGAAACAAGCACAGACTGGTGGGACCGCATAGTGTTGCAGGTCTGGGACGATTCCCAGTGGCTGCGAAACTTTCGCATGCGTAAGGGCACTTTCATGGAACTTTGTGACTTGCTTTCCCCTGCCCTGAAGCGCATGAATACCAGGATGAGAGCAGCCCTCACAGTTGAGAAGCGAGTGGCGATAGCCCTGTGGAAGCTTGCAACGCCAGACAGCTACCGGTCAGTTGGGAATCAATTTGGAGTGGGCAAATCTACTGTGGGGGCTGCTGTTATGCAAGTAGCTCACGCAATCAAAGATCTGCTGATATCAAGGGTAGTGACCCTGGGAAATGTGCAGGTCATAGTGGATGGCTTTGCTGCAATGGGATTCCCTAACTGTGGTGGGGCTATAGACGGAACCCATATCCCTATCTTGGCACCGGAGCACCAAGCCGCCGAGTACATAAACCGCAAGGGGTACTTTTCGATAGTGCTGCAAGCTCTGGTGGATCACAAGGGACGTTTCACCAACATCAACGTGGGATGGCCGGGAAAGGTGCATGATGCTCGCATCTTCAGGAACTCTGGTCTGTTTCAAAAGCTGCAGGAAGGGACTTTATTCCCAGACCAGAAAATAACTGTTGGAGATGTTGAAATGCCTATATGTATCCTTGGGGACCCAGCCTACCCCTTAATGCCATGGCTCATGAAGCCGTACACAGGCAGCCTGGACAGTAGTCAGGAGCTGTTCAACTACAGGCTGAGCAAGTGCAGAATGGTGGTAGAATGTGCATTTGGACGTTTAAAGGCGCGCTGGCGCAGTTTACTGACTTGCTTAGACCTCAGCGAAACCAATATTCCCACTGTTATTACTGCTTGCTGTGTGCTCCACAATATCTGTGAGAGTAAGGGGGAGACGTTTATGGCGGGGTGGGAGGCTGAGGCAAATCGCCTAGCTGCTGGTTACGCGCAGCCAGACACCAGGGCGGTTAGAAGAGCACAGGAGGGCGCGGTACGCATCAGAGAAGCTTTGAAAACCAGTTTCATGACTGGCCAGGCTACGGTGTGAAAGTTCTGTTTGTTTCTCCTTGATGAAACCCCTCGCCCCTTGGTTCACTCTACTTCCCTGTAAGCTAACCACCCTCCCCTCCTCCCTTTAATCACCGCTTGCAGAGGCAATAAAGTCATTGCTGCTTCACAGTCATGCATTCATTATTCATTCATCACACAAATAGGGAGATGACTACCAAGGTATCCCAGGAGGGGTGGTGGAGGAGGGAAGGAAAATGCCACACAGCACTTTAAGCACAGCACTTTAAAAGTTTACAACTTTAAAATTTATTGAATGACAGCCTTCTTTTTTTTGGGCAATCCTCTGTGGTGGAGTGGCTGGTTGGCCGGAGGCCCCCCCACCGCGTTCTTGGGCGTCTGGGTGTGGAGGCTATGGAACTTGGGGAGGAGGGCGGTTGGTTACAGAGGGGCAGCAGTGGCAGTCTGTGCTCCAGCTGCCTTTGCTGCAGCTCAACCATACACTGGAGCATACTGGTTTGGTCCTGCAGCAGCCTCAGCATTGAATCCTGCCTCCTCTCATCACGCTGCCGCCACATTTGAGCTTCAGCCCTGTCTTCAGCCCGCCACTTACTCTCTTCAGCCCGCCACTTACTCTCTTCAGCCCTCCACCTCTCCTCCCGGTCATTTTGTGCTTTCCTGCACTCTGACTTTATTTGCCTCCACGCATTCGTCTGTGCTCTGTCAGTGTGGGAGGACAGCATGAGCTCGGAGAACATTTCATCGCGAGTGCGTTTTTTTTTTCTTTCTAAGCTTCACTAGCCTCTGGGAAGGAGAAGATCCTGTGATCATTGAAACACATGCAGCTGGTGGAGAAAAAAAAAGGGACAGCGGTATTTAAAAAGACACATTTTATAAAACAGTCGCTACACTCTTTCAGGGTAAACCTTGCTGTTAACATTACATACATAGCACATGTGCTTTCGTTACAAGGTCGCATTTTGCCTCCTCCCACCGCGTGACTACCCCCTCAACCTTCCCCCCTCCCTGTGGCTAACAGCGGGGAACATTTCTGTTTAGCCACAGGCAAACAGCCCAGCAGGAATGGGCTCCTCTGAGTGTCCCCTGAAGAAAAGCACTCTATTTCAACCAGGTGACCATGAATTATATCTCACTCTCCTGAGGATAACACAGAGAGATAAAGAACGGATTTTGGTTGAATGCCAGCAAACATACACTGCAATGCTTTGTTCTACAGTGATTCCCGAGTACGTGTTACTGGCCTGGAGTGGTAAAGTGTCCTACCATGAAGGACGAAATAAGGCTGCCCTCCCCAGAAACCTTTTGCAAAGGCTTTAGGACTACATCTAGGAGAACCGCAAATGCCAGGGCAAAGTAATCCTTTCACATGCTTGCTTTTAAACCATGTATAGCATTTTAAAAGGTACACTCACCAGAGGTCCCTTCTCCGCCTGCTGGGTCCAGGAGGCAGCCTTGGGTGGGTTCGGGGGGTACTGGCTCCAGGTCTAGGGTGAGAAACAGTTCCTGGCTGTCGGGAAAACCGGTTTCTCCGCTTGCTTGCTGTGAGCTATCTACAACCTCCTCCTCCTCCTCCTCATCTTCTTCGTCCCCAAAACCTGCTTCTGTATTGCCTCCATCTTCATTGAAGGAGTCAAACAACACGGCGGGGTAGTGGTGGCTGAACCCCCTAAAATGGCATGCAGCTCACCATAGAAGAGGCATGTTTGGGGCTCTGACCCAGAGCGCCTGTTCGCCTCTCTGGTTTTCTGGTAGGCTTGCCTCAGCTCCTTCAGTTTCACGCGGCACTGCTTCGGGTCCCTGTTATGGCCTCTGTCCTTCATGCCCTGGGAGATTTTCACAAAGGTTTTGGCATTTCGAAAACTGGAACGGAGTTCTGATAGCACGGATTCCTCTCCCCAAACAGCGATCAGATCCCGTACCTCCCGTTCGGTCCATGCTGGAGCTCTTTTGCGATTCTGGGACTCCATCATGGTCACCTGTGCTGATAAGCTCTGCATGGTCACCTGCAGCTTGCCACGCTGGCCAAACAGGAAATGAGATTCAAAAGTTTGCGGTTCTTTTCCTGTCTACCTGGCCAGTGCATCTGAGTTGAGAGTGCTGTCCAGAGCGGTCAGAATGGAGCACTCTGGGATAGCTCCCGGAGGCCAATACCATCGAATTGTGTCCACAGTACCCCAAATTCGAGCCGGGAACATCGATTTAAGCGCTAATCCACTTGTCAGGGGTGGAGTAAGGAAATCGATTTTAAGAGCCCTTTAAGTCAAAATAAAGGGCTTCACTGTGTGGACGGGTGCAGGTTTAAATCGATTTAACGCTGCTAAATTCGACCTAAAGTCCTAGTGTAGACCAGGGCTTAGAAGGAGAAATCTTGTGTTGCCCTAGTTTAGCTCTCAGTAAGCTTCCTCTAAGGTACACCAAGTAAATTCCACATCATAACCTTCACTCACAAAAGCCTCTGACAATGGATGGAGCTTTATACTACACTCTATTATAATGTTTTCTAAATGAAAAATCTTTGATGTTATAATTAATGGAATGAATTGATATGCTGATGGATGCAATCACCCTCATAGCCCCTCATTTCCCTTCTACTATTCACTATTGTCACCCTCCCAGTTTCCAACACATTTTTGGTGTGGTGAATTTTAGGGCACTTCCACACTGGCAGAGTTACAGCACTGGCAGTTACAGTGCCGCTCAGAGAGTGCAGAAGGAAAATCGCTGTTCTGTGTTCACTATGATAGCTGTCTGCACAATCGTGTGTTCACACTTGTGGCACTTGCAGAGCTATTTGAAGTGGTGCACTCTGGGCAGCTATCCCACAGAGTACCTCTTTCTCTAGTGCTGCTAAGACTGTGGGAAGGCGGAGGGGGTAATGGGGCATCCTGGGTCCAGTCCCAATACCCCATGATGCATTGCTTTGCATCCCAGCAAACCCTGTGCTTCCACCCACATTTGGTGCCATCTTTCAACGGTTTGTGTACTGCTCTCCCTGCCTCTTTTAGGCTGCAGGAATGGTTCCCGAACTGCTGACCAGTATGCTGCTCACTCTGACTAACACGTCACAAGGGGCAGTGGTGTTATTCCTTAAACTACAAAGGCAAGAGGAGTGCGATATTGATCTCGCCACGCATAGTAAGACACACAATTTTTTTGTGGCTTTCACGGAGGTGCTGACCACAGTGGAACGCCACTTTTGGGCTTGGGAAACAAGCACTGAGTGGTGGGATCACATCGTGATGGGATGACGAGCAGTGGCTGCAGAACTTTCGCATGAGGAAAGCCACATTCATGGGACTGTGATGAGCTTGTACCAGCCCTGCGGCTCAAGGACACAAGAATGAGAGCTGCCCTGTCATTGGAGAAGCACGTGGTGATTGCACTGTGGAAGCTGGCTACTCCAGACTGCTACTGATCGGTCGCTAACCCGTTTAGAGCGGGAAAGTCAACCGCTGGACTTGTGTTGATGGAGGTGTGCAGGGCCATTAATCGGATCCTGCTTCGAAAGACCATGCCTCTGGGCAATGTGTGTGACATTGTGGATGGCTTTGCACAAACAGGCTTCCCTAACTGCGGAGGGGCGATTGATGGCACGCACATTCCAATTCTGGCACCAGACCACCAAGCCACTGAGTACATTAATCGCAAGGGATATTTCTCAATGGTTCTCCAGGCACTTGTGGATCACTGTGGACGTTTCATGGACATTAACACAGGCTGGTCTGGAAAGGTGCATGACACACACATCTTTCGGAACACTGGCCTGTTCAAGAAACTACAAGCAGAGACTTTCTTCACGGACCAGAAGATCACCGTAGGGGAAGTTGAAATGCCCATTGTGATCCTTGGAGACCCCGCCTACTCCTAAATGCTGTGGCTTATGAAGCCGTACACGGGGCAACTTGACAGCAGCAAGGAGCGGTTCAACAACAGGCTGAGCCAGTGCAGAATGACTGTGGAGTGTGCATTCGGCCATTTAAAAGCTCACTGGCGATGCCTGTATGGGAAGCTGGACTTGGCCGATGACAATATTCCTATGCTTATAGCCGTGTGCTGTATACTCCATAATATTTGTGAAGGGACAGGTGAAAGCTTCACTCAGGGCTAGACCAGGCTCAGTACCTGGAGGCTGAGTTTGAACAGCCAGAGACCAGGGCTATCAGAGGAGCAGGGATGCCTTGAGGCAGCAATTTGAGGCTGAAAGCCACTAAGGTTTGTTGCTATGCTCAGGATTGCAGTGCTTGTAATGCTCGGAGGTGATTGGTGCACATGATACAAGAATGGGCCTTAACATAATTGTATGTTGCCTTGCAGTGCTTTTTGCTTTCACTTAATAGAATAAAGATTGCTTTCAAACAAACACAATTCTTTTATTAAAAGACAACAACCGGAGGAGAGAGTCAAACAAAAAAATTCATCAGCAGGGAGGAGGATGTAGGAATAGAAGGTCTCAAGAGGAGGAGGGGTTCTGGGACAGCTACAGATTTATGTATGTCCAGGGATCATACCCAACCTTCTCCTTTGGAGTACAATGCAGTGGGTGGTGTACTTCAGCAGGGCCAAACTGCAGAGGGATGGGTGTTGAGGGCAGTGGGTATTGGGAGTCCACAGTGCTGGACTGTGAGGTGGGAGGAGTGGAATGCTGCGGGTAGAAAGCGGAGCCAGGAGGTTGATAACAGTGTGTTGGTGGTAGGGGGTGTGGGAAAGAGTTTTATGACAGCGGCTACAGGGGAGGGCGGACGCGGAGCTGCTCACTTTGAAGAGCTAGTATCGCCTGGAGCGTGTCTGCTTGGTGCTCCATAACGTTTAAGAGCCGCTCCGTGGCTTCTTTCTGGTGTGTCACATTCTCCTTTCAGTCCTTTCAGTCTTCTCGCGGTTCTGCCAGTCCTTCAATTTCTGCAGCAGTGGATTGCCCAGTATCTCCATGAGAGTTTCCTGGCGATCTCTGAGGGAGATTCCAGTGAAGTGAGGGAGTCTATCAATAGCCTGTGCCGCAGTTCAAAATAGGCATTTGGTGGGAGACAAGCCTGATTTGTGCAAGCCTCCTGCCTGCAACAAATTGCTTCAGCAATTCCCAAAATCAGATCCACTTACCAAGGATCTCCTCTCCTGTTTGCACTTCGCCAAAATCCGACTTGCTAGGCTCTTCCGGGGTAAAGAGCTCTTGACTGCATGCATCTCTGGCCTCCAAGCCATCCTCTGTCTTTGGGTCCCCCGCCCCACTTCGTCCAAGATTTTCTCCTCCTGACTTGGTCCACTCTTGACTGGCACGTGAGCAGGGCTGTCCTTACCCATACGCAAAGTATGCAGCTGTGTAAGGCATCAGGAAACTTGGGGCACCAAATTTCCTAGTGCCCTGTGCAGCTGCGTGCTGCTCCAGCCCCTGCACCGCCTCTTCCCCAGACCCCCCCAGCCCTGCCTCTCCCGCCTCTGCTCCACCCCAGTCCCGCCCCCACTCCACCCCTACCCCAAAGCCCCCGCACTGCTCTGCCCCCACCCCTGCCCCGCCTCTTTCCACCCTTGAGGATTGCAGCAAGGCCAGGCCTGCATTCACCGGCAGCAGGAAGTGCAGGGACCTGGCCCCAGCCGTGCTGTTGTTGAGTGCTGGAGGGTGGTTTCCCCGGCCCTGCCGGAGGCCTGGGGCCAGCTCCCCCGAGCCCTGCCATAGGGCCCCAGAATAGCTAGGGACGGCCCTGTGTGTGAGCCAATGAAGTATCCACAGGGGCGTTCGCAGGGAGGTGGGGTCGCCACCAAGTATCGCGTCCAGCTCTTTGTAGAGGCAGCAGCTCGTGGGTGAGGCACTGGAGCGGCAGTTTGCCTCCTGCACCTTGTGGTAGGCATTCCACAGCTCCTTCACTTTTACCCTACACTGCAGTGTGTCTTGGTCATGGCCCCTTTCTATCATGCATCATGAAATCTGTCCATAGGTATCATAATTTCTATGGCTGGAGCGCAGCTGGGACTGCACAGCTTCCTCTCCCCAAATGCCGATGAGGTCCAGCAGCTCGGCATTGCTCCAAGCGGGGGATTGCCTGGTGCGTGGAGCAGGTATGGCTACCTGGAAAGATGCGTGCATCACCTAGCAAGCAGGAAGGGGACTTTCAAATTCGCAAAGGAATTTACGGGGTGGGGATGACAGTTGGTCACCTGAGGGCAGGGCAGTAGAGTTGAAACCGATGACCAGAGAGGCAAGAACAGGCATTGTGTGACACCTCCCGGAGGCCAATCACAGCGCTGTAATCACCATGGTGTCTACACTGGCATGGCAACGCTGTAGCCCCGGTGCAGAAAGCTCTACACCTCTCATTGGGGTGTTTTTTTTTTTGTTAAGAGCGCTACAACTGTGCAGTTTTTGTGCACTAAGTGGCTTGGCAATGTGTACACCTCGGGAGTAACAGCGCAGAAAGCTGCTTTACTGTACAGAAACTTGCCAGTGTAGACGGGGCCTATGATTGTAAACTCCTTGGAACAAGGGGTGTAGACCTTAATCCAGTGCATACCGGTATAAATTCTCAGACAAAAAGTACATTAAGGTGCGGAAGCTACTAGATCGCATGCCCTGGTTCTCATGGGTGACTTTAATTTTCCTGATATCTGCTGGGTGAGCACTACAGCGGTGCATAGACAATCCAGGAAGTTTTTGGAAAGCGTAGGGGACAATTTCCTGGTGCAAGTGCTAGAGGAGCCAACTAGGGGGGGAGCTTTTCTTGACCTGCTGCTCACAAACCGGGAAGAATAAGTAGGGGAAGCAAAAGTGGATAGGAATCTGGGACGCAGTGACCATGAGTTGGTTGAGTTCAGGATCCTGACACACGGAAGAAAGGTAAGCAGCAGAATACGGACCCTGGACTTCAGGAAAGCAGACTTCGACTTCCTCAGGGAACGGATGGGTAGGATCCCCTGGGGGACTAACATGAAGGGGAAAGGAGTCCAGGAGAGCTGGCTGTATTTCAAGGAATCCCTGTTGAGGTTACAGGGACAAACCATCCCGATGTGTCGAAAGAATAGTAAGTATGGCAGGTGACCAGCGTGGCTTAACGGTGAAATCCTAGCAGATCTTAAGCATAAAAAAGAAGCTTACAAGAAGTGGAAGGTTGGACATATGACCAGGGAAGAGTATAAAAATATTGCTCGGGCATGTAGGAATGAAATTAGGAGGGCCAAATCGCACCTGGAGCTGCAGCTAGCGAGAGATGTTAAGAGTAACAAGAAGGGTTTCTTCAGGTATGTTGGCAACAAGAAGAAAGCCAAGGAAAGTGTGGGCCCCTTAATGAATGAGGGAGGCAACCTAGTGATGGAGGATGTGGAAAAAGCTAATGTACTCAATGCTTTTTTTGCCTCTGTCTTCTCGAACAAGGTCAGCTCCCAGACTGCTGTGCTGGGCATCACAACATGGGGAATAGATGGCCAGCCCTCTGTGGAGAAAGAGGTGGTTAGGGACTATTTAGAAAAACTGGACGTGCACAAGTCCATGGGGCCGGACGAGTTGCATCCGAGAGTGCTAAAGGAACTGGCGGCTGTGATTGCAGAGCCATTGGCCATTATCTTTGAAAACTCGTGGCGAACGGGGGAAGTCCTGGATGACTGGAAAAAGGCTAATGTAGTGCCAATCTTTAAAAAAGGGAAGAAGGAGGATCTTGGGAACTACAGGCCAGTAAGCCTCACTTCAGTCCCCAGAAAATCATGGAGCAGGTCCTCAAAGAATCAATCCTGAAGCACTTACATGAGAGGAAAGTGATCAGGAACAGTCAGCATGGATTCACCAAGGGAAGGTCATGCCTGACTAATCTAATCGCCTTCTATGATGAGATTACTGGTTCTGTGGATGAAGGGAAAGCAGTGGATGTATTGTACCTTGACTTTAGCAAAGCTTTTGACACAGTCTCCCACAGTATTCTTGTCAGCAAGTTAAGGAAGTATGGGCTGGATGAATGCACTATAAGGTGGATAGAAAGTTGGCTAGATTGTCGGGCTCAACGGGTAGTGATCAATGGCTCCATGTCTAGTTGGCAGCTGGTGTCAAGTGGAGTGCCCCAGGGGTCGGTCCTGGGGCCGGTTTTGTTCAATATCTTCATAAATGATCTGGAGGATGGTGTGGATTGCACTCTCAGCAAATTTGCGGATGATACTAAACTGGGAGGAGTGGTAGATACGCTGGAGGGCAGGGATAGGATACAGAGGGACCTAGACAAATTGGAGGATTAGGCCAAAAGAAGTCTGATGAGGTTCAATAAGGATAAGTACAGGGTTCTGCACTTAGGACGGAAGAACCCAATGCACAGCTACAGACTAGGGACCGAATGGCTAGGCAGCAGTTCTGCGGAAAAGGACCTAGGGGTGACAGCGGACGAGAAGCTGGATATGAGCCAGCAGTGTGCCCTTGTTGCCAAGAAGGCCAATGGCATTTTGGGATGTATAAGTAGGGGCATAGCGAGCAGATCGAGGGACGTGATCGTCCCCCTCTATTCGACATTGGTGAGGCCTCATCTGGAGTACTGTGTCCAGTTTTGGGCCCCACACTACAAGAAGGATGTGGATAAATTGGAGAGAGTCCAGCGAAGGGCAACAAAAATGATTAGGGGTCTGGAACACATGACTTGTGAGGAGAGGCTGAGGGAACTGGGATTGTTTAGTCTGCAGAAGAGAAGAATGAGGGGGGATTTGATAGCTGCTTTCAACTACCTGAGAGGTAGTTCCAGAGAGGATGGTTCTAGACTATTCTCAGTGGTGGAAGAGGACAGGACAAGGAGTAATGGTCTCAAGTTGCAGTGGGGGAGGTTTAGGTTGGATATTAGGAAAAACTTTTCCACTAGGAAGGTGGTGAAACACTGGAATGCGTTGCCTAGGGAGGTGGTGGAATCTCCTTCCTTAGAAGTTTTTAAGGTCAGGCTTGACAAAGCCCTGGCTGGGATGATTTAATTGGGTATGGGTCCTACTTTTGAGCAGGGGGTTGGACTAGATGACCTCCTGAGGTCCCTTCCAACCCTGATATTCTATGATTCTAGTTAAGGCTCGGAGTATGTATCAGTAATATAAGAATGAAAAAAAAAATCTTGGATTATTACAATATTCCTGTGAAACAAGCATTATAAACTCTGGAAATTCAGAGTTAAGTTTATAAGAAGAAATCCAAACATGTTAAAGTAAAAAACTGCTGTTAGGCACCCAACCAACCTTAACTTTGCCCTGTACTGACATCATGCAATAATCATATGGTTATGAAGGTATTTGAGGTCCCAGATTAGATGCAACTGAGTTCTGTTGACATATGAGTTTGTTTTCTTTTACATATTTTTCCCCTTGTAGTATCGCCACAAGGCAGCCTTAATGCTATATTCTGAGAATTTCCTTAGTTTTAAAAATATTAAAATTTTCATAAATAAACACTAAACTTTCCACTGATAAGGGATACTGGTTATTCTGACACAATTTGCAATTGAATTATTTTTTTAGAGGACTGTGTTATGTGAAGGAGGAGCAGGGAGAGCCTATTCCCTAAAGCCCATTTTGTGTGTGAGTGGGGTGGGCACACATGCTTTAAGATATCCCCCATGCACCTGCCTCAGTGTGTAATGGGGGCGACGGCAATACCATAGGGAGCCTTTTAAGTACTGATGTCCAAACTAGCATGCAGCCACAGAACCTTTAAAGGGCAGTGACAGGCAGACCAAATGATCTGTCAATGAGAGAATCTGTCACGTATTTAACCTTCCTCATACCACTCACTCATTACAACCAGTAGAATTGTGGCACGCACATTAGCTATAGAGGATAGATGGTGACTGATTGAATTACCTCTGATGTCATACTGACTGAATTTCTTCAAAAATAGCATATGCAAAATATTTCAGTTAATTTTAACAATATGGAACATTTAAAGTGTCTGTTATTTCATTGTAAAGATCATTTGGGACAAAGAGCAGATGTACAAAGATGTTAAGTTTTTCAAATAACCATTTAAACTTATGGGTTAATTAATAAAATTACTTAAATTCTTTCTATACTCTAAAAGTAAGCACTGTACATTTAGGGAGGATATATTTTTCAGACAACACAAATAAGTTGAATCCTGCTTTAAATGCAAAATGGAACTTAACCTTGACTATGGAGTTGCAAAGAGCATTTCCATAATCATGTCAGTAATAACTCTACTGAAGTCAGTTGAGTTATTTGGGCATAAAACTGGACAGAGGAAAAGAATCAGACCCAGTAGGTATATAAAACAAGTCAGGCTCAGGAAACCGGGTTTCTTCTGCATTTCTGCTAGTGACACACTCTGTGACCTTAGGCAAGTCATGTAATCTCTGTGCCGCAGTTCTTGTGAGGGACAACTTTTTAGGGGTGTTGTGAAGAAATACATGAACAGGAGGTGCTCAGTGTCACAATTTAGTGGCACCTGTATTTCCCCCTCCATGGTCCCTCAAGGGCACCCACTCTAGGCTTCTGGCTCCTCAGCTGTAACCTGTTTTGGGTAGAGACCTGCATCTCTCTCCCTTTTGACTGATGTTTTTTCCAGGCTGCCAGTTCTCTGCCTATGCTGTGATAGCTTAAGCAAGCCAGAATGCCTAAACAGGCCCGTGTCTGCAATTTGTTTCTCTCTCAAGGCTACAAAGAGCTGTAATTGCTAGCAGTTACAAGCTCCCACCTAGGTCTTTCTAAGCAAGCATTACAGAGACAATATTAATAAAAATAAAATAACCTACATGCATGCTAATAAACTTACCAGATATCACCCCTAGCTCCAACATGGGCTCTGGTGTCAGTCCTTCAAACCCCACCAAGGGATATTTCTGTGGTTACATGTTCGTAACAGGCTCAGCTCAGAACTAGCATTCCCATGCATAGGCACTGACTCCGTGGGTGCTCCAGGCCATGGAAAAAAAAAATTAGTTGGTGCTTAGCACCCACCTGCAGTCAGCTCTTCCCCCTCCCCCTCCAGCTGCCATGCTGATCAACTCTTCCTCCTCCCACCCAGCAACTCCTGCCTGCCTCCGAACAGCTGATTGTGGCAGGCAGGAGGTGCTGGGTGGGAGGAGGAGAAGCGGGGATGGGGCGCACATGGGGGAGGGGGAAGAACTGGGCAGGAAGAGGCGGGGGTGAGGGCTTGGGGGAGGGTGTGTAGTGGGGCAGGACCTGGGGCAGAATGGGGGTTGAGTACCCCCTGGGGCAAGGAGGAAGCCGGTGCCTGTGCTCCCATGGATGGGTTGGGCTCTCCTTCTGTGATGCATGGCCAGAAAGGATTAAACATCCTGCAAAATACATAACCCTCAAAAGATATGTGGGAAGGTAATGGTTGTGTTTTTGAGTATTTATATATGTATGAGTAGGGTCCACAATATAATCAACAGTCCCTGTCTATGCTGTATTCCGATAATTCAGAGATCAAAAGAACATCCTCACATTGAAATTAATTGTAAACATGGGATCTCTCTGTATACATCCCTCTTTGAAATGTATAGCAAATAATCTGTGAATGGTGGAGGAACAAGCAAACTGCCTTATGTTAATTCTATAGCTAAGTACGGGTGATGAACCTCCTTCAAAGTCATCCTAATTGCCTTTTGTTCCCGGAGGAAGTCCCAACTTGTCAAAGAGGGCATGAAATTGTACACAAGATGCTTGGTCCTGATTCTGTCATCTCAGATCTGCTTAGGCTTCATCAGGGGAAGTTTGAGTCACAAGACTGAGGTCCAAGTTATGCTAGTATGCCCTGAATATGATATTTGGACATTGGACTATAACCAATGAACTATTTCTAAAAGAACTCTTTGCAACTACAAAGCTCACCATCTCTACTATGAATCTGCATCTAAATGAATTCAACTCATGTCTGTATGTATATTGATCTTTTAACTATTCTCTCTTTTGTTTTTAAATAAAGTTTAGTTTAGGTAATAAGAATTGGCTGAAGCGTGTATTTGGGTAAGATCTGAAACATTCATTAACCTGGGAGGTAATGTGTCCAATCCTGTGGGACAGAATCTTTTGTTATATAATGAAATAAGATTTACAGAAAATTTCTTCGTATTTGACATGGGTACCCGGATGGAGGCCTGAGGCTGGATCACTTTAAGGGAACTGTGTTGTTTGGACTTCTGAGGAACCAGTAAGGTAATAAAGAAGCTGTTTTATTCTAGCTTGGTATATCTAAGTATTGGAATATCCACCATCTTTATGGGGATTGTCTGCCTCCTTCTTTGCAGTTCACCCTAATTGAGTGACCATAGCTGGTTCCCTACTAGGACTTTGGTCACACCTTCATACAGCTTAGTTCTCTGACATTAATGCTATGTCTACACTATGTCTACACTACTGCGATAAGTTGACCTACACTATGCAACTCTAGCTACGTGAATAATGTAGCTGGAGTCGACGTACCTTAGGTCGAGTTACCATGGGGTCTACACCGCGGTGGGTCGATGGGAGAAAATCTCCCGTTGACTCACCTTACTCTTCTTGTCGGGGTAGAGTACAGTGGTTGACCGGAGAGTGATCCACTGTCGATCTGGCAGGTCTTTAGTAGACCCGGTAAATCGACTGCCGATGGATCTACCTCAGAGCGTGGATCCCTGCCATAGCGTAGGCCTTCCCTCACAGTCAGGGAACAGGTAATCAGCAGATAATAGTTCTCTCCTTAGGGTGCAGCTTCAAAAGGCTGGAAGTGAAGAATTTGCATTCACCTCCTGCTAGAGATTCCCGGGAAAACCACTTAACATTGTAAAAAGAAAAGGAGGACTTGTGGCACCTTAGAGACTAACCAATTTATTAGAGCATAAGCTTTCGTGAGCTACAGCTCACTTCTTCAGATGCATATCGTGGAAACTGCAGCAGGCTTTATATATACACAGAGAATATGAAACAATACCTATTCCCACCCCACTGTCCTGCTGGTAATAGCTTATCTAAAGTGATTTCCAGCACAAATCCAGGTTTTCACAAATCCATCCCACCACCAACCTCAGCCTGGTCCAGTCCACACAAGAGATCCACTTCCTGGACACTACAGTGCTAATAAACAATGGTCACATAAACACCACCCTATACCGGAAACCTACTGACCGCTATTCCTACCTGCATGCCTCCAGCTTTCACCCTGACCACACCACACGATCCATCGTCTACAGCCAAGCTCTGCGATACAACCGCATTTGCTCCAACCCCTCAGACAGAGACAAACACCTACAAGATCTCTGTCAAGCTTTCTTACAACTACAATACCCACCTGCAGAAGTAAAGAAACAGATTGATAGAGCCAGAAGAGTTCCCAGAAGTTACCTACTACAGGACAGGCCTAACAAAGAAAATAACAGAACGCCACTAGCCGTCACCTTCAGCCCCCAACTAAAACCCCTCCAACGCATTATTAAGGATCTACAACCTATCCTAAAGGATGACCCAACACTCTCACAAATCTTGGGAGACAGGCCAGTCCTTGCCTACAGACAGCCCCGCAACCTGAAGCAAATACTCACCAACAACCACATACCACACAACAGAACCACTAACCCAGGAACTTATCCTTGCAACAAAGCCCGTTGCCAACTGTGCCCACATATCTATTCAGGGGACACCATCACAGGGCCTAATAACATCAGCCACACTATCAGAGGCTCGTTCACCTGCACATCCACCAATGTGATATATGCCATCATGTGCCAGCAATGCCCCTCTGCCATGTACATTGGTCAAACTGGACAGTCTCTACGTAAAAGAATAAATGGACACAAATCAGATGTCAAGAATTATAACATTCATAAACCAGTCGGAGAACACTTCAATCTCTCTGGTCACGCGATCACAGACATGAAGGTCGCTATCTTAAAACAAAAAAACTTCAAATCCAGACTCCAGCGAGAAACTGCTGAATTGGAATTCATTTGCAAATTGGATACTATTAATTTAGGCTTAAATAGAGACTTGGAGTGGCTAAGTCATTATGCAAGGTAGCCTGTTTCCTCTTGTTTTTTCCTACCCCCCCCCCCCAGATGTTCTGGTTTAACTTGGATTTTAACTTGAAGAGTGGTCAGTTTGGATGAGCTATTACCAGCAGGAGAGTGAGTTTGTGTGTGTATGGGGGTGGGGGGGATGTGAGAACCTGAATTTATGCAGGAAATAGCCCAGCTTAATTGTCATGCACATTGTGTAAAGAGTTATCACTTTGGATGGGCTATCACCAGCAGGAGAGTGAATTTGTGTGTGGGGGTGGAGGGTGAGAAAACCTGGATTTGTGCTGGAAATCACTTTAGATAAGCTATTACCAGCAGGACAGTGGGGTGGGAATAGGTATTGTTTCATATTCTCTGTGTATATATAAAGCCTGCTGCAGTTTCCACGATATGCATCTGAAGAAGTGAGCTGTAGCTCACGAAAGCTTATGCTCTAATAAATTGGTTAGTCTCTAAGGTGCCACAAGTCCTCCTTTTCTTTTTGCGAATACAGACTAACACGGCTGTTACTCTGAAACCTGACACTTAACATTGTATGTCCCTTAAATCCATTCTTGTTTGGCACATTGTCAGCAGTCCTTTGAAGTTCATAACACTTCCCAGAGTTCACATCTGCCCCCCAGGCATGGTATATACAATACTGACCTACAAACATACATAACTTTTGTATTTAGTACAATGGACTCCAAAGATACTAAAACTTAATTTAACCAGGTTTTTCAAGGACATTGCAGGAAATCGCCATATTAGTCACTCAGCTACTGCCACGATGGAAGCCATAGAAAAAGCTCCTGTGAACTCCATCCTTGCTGTTAAAGTGCCCCACGTTTAATAACGAGAGATAGGCGAGAACTGGGACCACAGCACTCTGGGGAAGCCTGGCTTTAGGTTCAAACTTCACATCTGCCCTTTTCTTTAAAACGGACCTGAACCAACCCTCCCACACGCCCCCCAAATCCCAAACACTCCAGCCTTTGCCGAGGTGTGGCTGTGCAGCGGCATGCTGCTTGTGGCTCTCACTGCCTCTGACAGCTCCAACCGACTGCATGTAGCCTCTCCCCACACAGATCCCACATATCCCCTCCTATAGATATAATTTTATATGTGGGCAACAGCTACAGTGACGCAGCTAGAACGTTGCGACTTCTACTGCCCCCAGTCCCCCCCAGCACCCAAACGAAGATATTCGACCCCTCCCAGCTCTTCCCTGCCTTTCTATGGACGCGCGTGCGCAGATCTAGCTGGCGGCCGTTGAGAATGTCGGGCGCGCGGGGCGGCGGGCGCGCGGCCCCTCCCCCCGGCGGGCGCGCGGCTGGGGAGGAGGCGGTGCCTGAGTCGGCGCTAGAGGTTGTGTCGTTCCTTGGCAAGCTTTTCTGCGCAGTCGCGGCGCTGAAGGCGGCTCTCTACCTCCTCCGCAGAGTGTGTCTAGCGATGGCCTGGAAGTCAGGAGGCTCCAGCCACTCCGAGCTCATCCACAACCTGCGCAGTGAGTCCGGGGCCGGCCAGGCGAGGGAGGGGCCCCGGCGCGCACAGCCCCAACCCCATTCCCCGGCCGTTACCGGCCCATCGGCAAGACGCGCGTCACATTCCGTCCTCGGCTGGGGAGAGACCAACTGTCACTGAGCGGGCCGGGGGCGGGGAGCGCCGGGGAGGAACCCGGCTCCGGGGGTGGGTTGTCCGCGGAGGGCGCGGGGCCGTCGCCGCCTCTGGGTATGGGTGTTGCGGGGCACCAGCACCGCCCCGCCCTTGCGGGTGGGTTCCCGCGCAGCCAGCCTGAGGGCGGCGGCGGCGGCTCCTGGGGATGCAGCGGCGGCTCCTCTCCCACTCCAGGCTCGGCCTAGGCTGCAGCCGCCAGGGGTGGGGGCGTGCGGTGCGGCGGCGGCGGCTGTCACCCTGCCTGCCGGTGCTGCCCGCCTCGTGTCTCCTCCGCTCTGCCCCGTGCTGGCAGCCGGGGTGGGCTGTGGCTCCGGACCCAGCCCCGGCGGGGGGCGGGAGGCGCTGCCAGCGCGGGGAGCCGTTGGGTCCGAGTGACAGCGGGGGAGAGGCTGGCTGGGAGCGTTGAACGGCCTGAGGCCATTGCGGGGGGCGGTTACTTCACCGTGTCACGGTCCCTTTGTATCGGTGTCGCTGGACGCTCTCTGGCGCGTGGCTCTTAGTGGCCCTTGGTTAAATCCCGGGGGCACGGGCCGGGTTGGAGAGAAGCGGAGGCGGCGGGGGGGGGGCGGGGAGTGGTTGTGGCCGCGATGCACAAGTGAAATCTAGGGCAGCGCGTTGGTAGGATTCCAGTCCCCATCTCCTCGGGGAGCGCGGGGCTCAGCTGGTGCCGCTGGGCCGTCCAGGTTATAGGCTCCTCTGGAAAGTGCTATGTGGCTGTTGATGTCACCCCACCTCCCCGTGCCCATCTGAGGTGCAGTTTCCCTCCCACTTTTCCCAGGACTCGCACTGCTCCTGTGTTGGGTGCGGCAAGGTTGGGACTGATGCCCACAGCTGGGTTCTGTTTTAATGACCTGCAGCCCGAGGGCGGGCTGGTTTGTGTGTGTGATCCAAATTGAGAGGAGGCAGGGAGTTAAGTTCCTGATAGGCTTAAGTTCGATCGTCTTTCATGTTAGCCTTTGATTGATACATTTGTAGTGGCCCTCTCCTAGCACCTGGAAGGGGAAAGGATTTTTTCCCTCCCAGAGTCCCCTAAACATTGGGAGGTGAGGGGTGGCCCCAAGAAAGACAGTTTTTCTGTAAACTGCATTAGTAGTTTGCCTCCATTGTTTTACTTCTGCAATTCTGGTTTCTGCAGGGGTGGTTGTTTTTCAATCACTCTGTTTCATGGGGAGGGAAGAATGTAGTTTTTGGTAATATCTCCTAGCTCCTTTATTTCAGAGCCCCTTTCCTTTCTCTAGTGTTTACCTTTGTCATTGCTCATAGTTAGGCTTGGCAGAATTTGATTTTTATTTATAATTTTGATGGATACATTTATTTTTAAACACTGTTTCAATTTCATCAAGGTAAACGTTCACAGTTGTGGGAAATGATGGGGGTTGTCAGGCAATAATTATTTAATGGTGATAGAAGTTGAGATTCAAAAGTTAAAGCTTCATAACATTAAAACACAAATTTGCAATGTCATGTGTCAAAATATCTAAAGTAAATATCCTTAAATCAAACTCTAATAAGTTGTTAAGCAGCATTTCTCTTCCTTTCCTTCTTTGCAAACTTCAATGATTATTGCTGGAAATATTTTTTTTGTCCATTAGTAAACGTCAGTTTCACCATACACACACTGACATTTACTGATAAAAATCTAATCCTTCCAAACCTACTCATACCTTACCGGTACTGCATTCAGCGCAGTGTAGTGCTGAGATTATTTTCAGTTTCATACTGAGTACTGAGCTCTGGATAAAGCCTGTGAAACTGGCTACATTAGGAAGGCTATGAGGAGTTACAGAGGCACTGGCGCTGTCTCTTCTGCTGATGCAGTAAGCTAACACTAGGTTTGGTTATCATTTGGAAGGTTATCTTTGCAATTCTAAATGCTAAAAATGTTTTTAAATGAGTTTTGGCTCTCCAAGCGCTGATAGTCTCCTCGCTTGTCTGGGAAGCGTTTCAAAGGTAGACATGGATTTTTCAAGCCTTAAAAACAGTTCAAAAACATATCCTCCTGCAGGGTTTACTGCTTTGAGAACCTAAAGGTGAAATGGACTTCATTGCCTTGCTTTGTCTAAGGTGAGAGAAATGCAAAAATGTCAACCAGTGTAAAAAATAAATTGGATTTTGAAACTTAGACTTTGAAGAAGTTGAAATAATAGTAATATAAAAGTACATATGCTGTAAAGAGATTTAAGCTGTACTTCTATTTTCAGTGCTTTTATTAAGATATCTATTTAACACCACATAAATAGTATTTTTGTAGAGAATCTGAATTATAGAGTTGATGATTTATTCAAAGCTATTATGTGCAATGAGACCTGTGCCATTGACTTTATTGTTCTCTGTGCTTGTGCAGAGATCTAAGTGGAGCCAACTTCAGGATTGCGGCCAGACATTCTAAATAGGAAACAGCAATTAAAATAAGTCTTAATATTGTATTGACCTAGCATAGATAAAACAGACTTTAAAAAAAATCTGCAGAGTCGCATACAGTTTAATTCCATTATACACATTTTATTAATAGAAATAACTTTGGTGTATTTTCTGATTTGCAGTGAAGGAAAATGCAAGCAGGCTACACAAGAAAGGGTTCTAGACATTGCTTCAAAATTAATATTTGTGAAGGAATTCAGCTGTGTATTGTATTTATTTAAACTTTATTCTTCTATTTTTATAGCTTTGTAATCAATACAATGATGTACCTTTTAAAACACAAATGATCCAATAAACTTGATGTTGAGTTAATTTGTGGGTTTATGCATGTATATAATGCTAGGATAAATAAAAAGAAAAATATTTTTCTATCAGGCTAGTGTGTAGTAGCTGAGCTGGTTCTTAAATCATTTTTTAAAGAGTTAAATGTTAGAACATGCTGTTAGCATGAGAAAACGTGACATGTTAGTATAACTTTATTCAATTATGCGCTTGCTCGCTCAGTTGTGACCTTAACTATAGAACTGTCATTGTCCCATAATGATATTAATCATTTATAGTAGGAGATCAGTCCTTGGGTTTTTGCTTTATGTGCTTGCACACTGAATGTGGCTAGAATTTTTTCTGAGGCCTGTCTTACTGGGTATGTCTTCAGAGTAGCTTGGAGGTGGGATTTCTAGTGAAGGTAGACATTCATGTGCAAGCTCCGCTTGAGCTAGCGCACCAATGCGATATATGCCATCATGTGCCAGCAGTGCCACTCTGCCACGTACATTGGCCAAACCGGATACTCTCCAGGCAAAAGAATAAGTGCACACAAATGTGACATCAGGAATTACAACGTTCAAAAACCAGTAGGAGAACACTTCAACCTCTGTGGTCACTCAATAACAGACTTACAAGTGGCAGTTCTTCAACAAAAAAAGTTCTGCAGTTTCACATTGGAGTCTGATTCTGAACGGGAAATAATTTGCAAACTGGACACTATCAAATTAGGCCTGAATAAAGACTGGGAGTGGATGAGTCATTACAAAACCTAATTTAACCATACTAATTTCCCCCTGCTGTTACTCACACCTTCTTGTTAACTGTTTGAAATGGGCCACCCTCAGTACCACTACAAAAATGATTTTTCCTCCCTTGGTATTCTACTGTTAATTGAATTGTCTTGTTAGACTGACCCCCAATTGGTAAGGCAACTCCCATCTTTTCATGTACTATGTGCGTGTATATATATACCTGCTACTGTATTTTCCAATCCATGCATCTGATGAAGTGGGTTCTAGCCCACGAAAGCTTATGCCCAAATAAATGTTGGTCTCTAAGGTGCCACAAGGACTCCTCGTTGTTTTTGCTAAAAACGCAGTGTGGCCATGGTGGCTTGAGCTAGTTGCCCAAGTATATAGACAAGGGATCAGGCAGGATGATACATGAGTGGCTAGCCTGAGCCACTTCAGCCGCACTGTTTTTAGGGCACAAGAGCAGAGCTAGTGTATGTGTTTACCCACACTGGAAATCCTGCTTCCCAGCTGGTTTGTAGACATAACCACTGGTTTCATACCTTTTAGAAGGTGCAGACTAAATGGGGAGGGCCCCAGAACCCTCTTTCATATTCAGTGCTCAACAGTACATCTAAAGATGCTCACCAATTGAACACGAGACTTCGTAGAGACCAGTGCCTTATGCACTGTAAACCTTCTGTAAATTTTTATCCAGCTAACTTATTACGGTGCCATGGATACATGGACAGCTTGCTGTACCTTTTGCTTAAAATGTTATTCATATTTTCTTTAAAAGCAAACAACAGAAATACTGGTTGTGAACAAACTGATTTCAGCTCTACTAAATGAGAATAATTTTTGCTGGAACATTCAAAGGCATTTATCATTGAAAGCTGTTTTTTCCCCATTGTTTGAATCCCAGCTCCAATACTAGAACCAACTTAAGAAATGCATTTTTTAACCATTTAGAATTTTTTTTAATAATTTGTTTTTTCTCACTTGAAAGTAGCTGAAAATTATTTCCCCAAATTTTCAGAAAGCAATTTCGTCTTTGATCAGAGATCAGTCCTGGACAACTTAAGGCCAGTAAGTGTAATTTACTGAAAAGTTATAGTAAACGGAAAATATTTTTGAAATAGACAGTTAGTTAAAGTTATTTAAGATTGACTGACTAGCATTTCATTTGCTGGTGTATTAAGCGTGTAGTGATCCTAGAAAAAGGGAGAGGAGTTGCATATTAGTTCATAGTTCACTGATCGCTGCTTGGGTGAAGTGCTCCTTGTAGGATTCTGAACTAGTTCTCTTCCACTTTTCTCAGTCTGTTAAGAAGTCCGCTATCCTCTCAATCGCTCAAGCTTACAATGTTGGGGTCATCCTAATTTCCTTCCTGTCTTTCCTACCCAGGATCTTGCCAAATCATATTGCTTCACAATATACAACACTTCCAAAATTCGCCACCTCTTCACCATTTCCACAGCTAAAAATTGGTCCCTGCCCTAGTCATGTCTCACCTAGGTTATTGCAGTTTCCTTTTCAACTTTCTTCCTCTTCTGTCCTCTCCAAGCAATACAATATGTTGCTGCAAAAATAATATTCCTTGTTTGCTTCTCTTTGCCACATTATGCCCCTGCCGTGCTTGCTGTTCAGGCCATAACCCACCCCACACATTCTCAGATCCCCACCACTAGCTTCCCATCTGATCTCTCATCAAGCTGCATCATCCCTGCGTTCAGGGTTCTGCCCAATACTGAACTCTATAACTTTGCTTGCTTGCTTCTTGTTACTTTCCCTCCTGGTTCACATTTGGAAGGTTTTCTTCATAACCCTATGAGATATCAACATAATTTAATAAATATACAATTGAAATGAAAGCTCAGATTCTGGAGTAGCTGATGACACTTGAGAGATTTCTGCTTTCCCTGAATGAGTGGATTTTTCAGCCCATGCTTTTACCAGTAACATAGGCAGGCTGTTCACAAATAATTGTCATTCTGCTCTCAGGTAAGCTAAAGATAACTTATCTGAAGATTTTGTTTCTCACTTAAAATCATTTCAGTGTCTTTTGAGAGCAGCAATTTCATCATTGTAGGGATTCTTCAGCAAAGAACCTTCCATCTTCTTAGTTGCTGGCAGATTTCTGAACATATTTCCTGACTTCTATGGTAATCTCTTTTGTCATATTTACACTCATAAGCATATTTATGTAAAGCATTATGGGGTGCAATGTCACACCCTATGTGTAGGAGCTGGAGGGGGGATATGCCACTGCTTCCGTGAGCTGCGTGGAGCCACAGCACACGGGGAGCAGGGCAAACCCCCAACCCTGGTCCCTGGTGGGAGCTTGAGGACTGGATTAAAACGTCTGCAGGGCTGGATGCGGCCGCAGACTGTAGTTTGCCCACCCCTGGGATAGATAAGACAGAAAATATCTTATTGCCTCTATATAAATCCATGGTACGCCCACATCTTGAATACAGCATGTAGATCTGGTTGCCCCATCTCAAAAAAGATATATTAGAATTGAAAAAGGTACAGAAAAGGGCCACAAAAATGGTGAGGGGTATAAAACAGCTTCCATATGAGGAAAGATTAATAAGACTGGGACTCTTCAGCTGGGAAAAGAGATGACTAAGGGGGGATATGGTAGAGGTCTATAAAATCATGACTGCTGTGGAGAAAGTAAATAATTAAGTATTGTTTGCTCCTCATAACACAAGAACAAAGAGTCACCAAATGAAAATAATAGGCAGCAGGTTTAAAACAAACAAAAGGAAGGATTTCTTCACACAATGCATGGTCAACCTGTAGAATTCTTTTGCCAGAGGATGTTTTGAAGGCCAAGACTATAACAGGGTTCAAAAAAGAATTAGATACGTTCATGGAGGATAGTTCCATCAATGACTATTAGCCAGGATGGACAGAGATAGTGTGTAAAACCAAAGAGAATTCTCCCTTCTTTTTTGTGAAAAATCTTTGACTATATTTGTAGATAAATTAAATTAACATAAACCCAGTTTTTTCCCTTTGTTGGTTCCCTCACGTAAAAATTATTAGCTCAGACTATCAGTAAACTAGAATGAAATGAATGTCTGTCTTTGTAGTCAGATCAAGTCAATGAAATAATGCTTATTTTTTGTGTTAGTCTGTAGATCCACTTTAATCCATAATATAATCTGATAAATGGAAATAATTTTGCAAATGCCTCCATGGCAGGTGACTTACCCGTGATAATGGGTATATAAAAACAGTGTGAACCTGGTGTGTTAATCTTAAAACTTGGTGAAAATTCCAAACACCAAATTAATGGTTCTATCAGCCATTGACAGGGTGGATTTGATTTAAATCACTAGTCAGGAAGACTCGATTTAATAATGGATTTCTACATTAAAAGTGCATTCTTGTTGGTTCTTATAACCTTAATACATATTCTTCACAACTCAGAGATAGATGTAGGTTTCATATTTAGAAGGTACACACTATGCATTTTTAAGCGATTTATTTTGAAAACTTTTCAGATTAGTTTTACAGCTATATCAGAAAATGAATGATTGGTTATTTCATTTACCAAAGGTAATTGAAGCAGATATTTATGAAGTCACTGAGAGGTGAACTATCTCCAATTCAACAGGTTAATAATTAATATTTGGAGGATTTTCTTGCCATGCTCTATTAAGAGGAGAAGATCACCAGACAGACATTTAAATTGTTTTATTTAACTAAAACAACAACGTTATGTATTCTGGATTTTTTTCTTCAACAGCAAATGTATAATATTTTAACAAATGAAGCATATGAATTTTTGAATTTAGTTAAACATTCAAGTTTTTTAAAATCAGGTTTGTTTTTGTTAAAATTGTTTTTAACTAAAATAGTTAAATGAAAGTAAAAAAAAAAAAATTAAATAGACTGTCAGCCAGGTCAACATGAGAAACTTAAAATACTGGCTTCTGCAGCTAACTCAGTCTTCACCTTCATTTTCCTGTTTGTTCATAATCTGGAAAAGGAAAGCAAGCTTTCCTGTTTTTTTTCAGGTCCCAAACGATTTCTCAATTTGGAATGAATTAGTCCAAAGGAAGAGAATATTCTTTCTACACCGGCAGAAGAAGCTGCTGCTGTTAAAAGTGAGTGTATCACTTCAGCAGTCTCTGAATCCAAGTGCTTAAGTGACTTCCACCAGTTCACTGGTGTGGCTTTCTTTAAAACATCATCAGCAAAGATATAATTCTTGAATGGTTCACCCTTAGCTCTGAAGTTTATTATAGTTGGCATATGGAGGGATGATTGCTAGATGTCTATGTCATAGCCAACTGCTTTTCTTCAGCAGTTAAGGTTTGACCTTGGTACCAAGTATTGAGAATATTTGCAAGAAAATAAGCTGGAGATAGTGCTTGTCCTATTTGTTTTTTTAATGTTTGTAATTTAACTCTGTCATTGCATGTTTCTCTTTTTAAGATCTCACTCAGTTCCTTCCAAATTTCAACAGCCTGAGTAATAAAACAGCTATTTCCCTGCATTTTGTTCAGGGTTACAGCAATAGGCTTCAGGGTACTCAGCATGTGTTCAACATTTCTCTTAAGCCCAATGTTGAGATCTTTGGCTGTGTGTGCATTTCCTGATGTATCAATTGTTTCTCTAGGGAAGACATTCCCTTCTTGTTGTCACACAAGCACTTACAACAGGATCATTGTGGACATTGCTCCACCCATCAAGACTCAGGTTAACAATGTCATCCTCTAGACCCTTTGCACACTGCTCAATTTCTGTTTCATACACTTTATCCAACAATTTTCCTGCGACATCTGCTCTGTTGGGTGGACTGTATCCTGGTCTTAATGACTGAACCATGTTAATGACGTGTGGGTTCTGAAAGGGAAAGGAGAGTTTGTTGCATAAACAAACTGGGCAATTTTTTCATCGATTCTTATCACAAATGTATCTATGGTTGTTTCTGGATGATGGAGATCTTGTATTTATTTATTTATTTTTGCTACAGGTGATATACTGTGGCTATGTGACATACGTGATGTGACTGAAATACTGTCATTGGCAGATAACTCAAACTATAGAAAATGATGGTGATCTTGAAGGTGGATAGTCTTAAGGATAGATTCTCCTAAACAAAACAAGTCAATGCAGTTATTTAATTATTATTACCATACTGCTCATGTAGTATTACTCATTGCATTCACTGACACTCAATACTACTTTAAAGGTAAAATTGTAAAAGGAAGATCTACCTATTTCAGCTATTTATTTTTTATCACAACTGCATCTAAAATGATAGTACCATAGAGTTACAACTATATTTTTTGCTCAAACATGAGAATTCAGGAATAGTCCAGAAGGAAGACAGGCAGAAAGAAGTATGAAATAAAAAAGTTTACCAACCTGAAGCTCCTGCATGTTCAGACATGTTCCTTTCATCATCTTCAATGCAGTTTCTTCCTGAGAAGGAACACTTTTCATGATGTTTCATTCAGGCAGCCAAGCCTTGAATTTTGTTGCACTGTTTGCATTTTGCACGTATGCCTGTCTTACCCACAGGCAGAGGAACTTCATTAAAATATTCCCAAACTGAGTCTATTTTATGGCCTGCTGCCATTATAGGTTTTCCCTTCTAGTGAGAGAAGTGTATGGTAGATCTCAAATCAATGAAGGCTACACTCAGAAAGACGTCAAGACTTCTGGAATATGCTGCTCAAACAGTTTCACTTTTGTTTCTACTGCCTGTCCCTCCCTTCTCACATTTATCTCCAGACTTCTCCTTGTCCAGAACTGCAAAACTAAGCATCTCTGATGGTATCTTCTTGACTGAGCACTGAGTCCCATTGGGTAGATAGACAGATTAACCTAAATAATCTACACAGAAGCCCCTAGAACCTCATAAGATTGGGTCCCTAATCCATGAACTATTGGAACTCATTTACAAAACTTTTCTTAAACATTACATGAGTGTATTGTCTCATACTATAGAATTAGAATTTATAATCCCTATTCCACGATGAGATTTTTTTTGAGCTATAATGTATCCTAATTAAAACTATCTTTAGGTTTTTTTCCTCAAAAAGCATTTTATCAAAAAAATCCTATTTAAATAAAAAAAATCCGATTTTTTTTTTTTAAATCCTTGATTTTTATCCACGCTGGCCATTGATGAAAGACAAGTTAAAGTAACATCAGGCCAATTTAAAATGAACATGTTTTTCCCCTTAGTAAGGAGTTCTTCATAATTTTCATTGAAATCCAAAGTAAAATTTTTCTCCAAACAGCTACATCCTCCAAAATATACATCCAGTGATGGCAAATGGGTAAATTCACTGTCTTTTTGTGTGGGGAAAAAATAAACAATGTTATGTAAACCATAATACAGGTCTTAAATTTATCAAAGTCCTGTTTGAATTATTGTCAAATATTCTAATACTTTCAAGTGGTCTATACAGGATAATATTGCGGCAAAACACCTTAAATAGATGTTCAGTTCCCTGCTCTCACTGTTGATCATCAGTTCAGATGCTTTGTTTGCTCGTTAAATTGCTTCTCTAGTACAGTTTTCACATATTGGTTTTTCTTAAAATGAAGACCAATTCTTTACCTGACATTTAGCCCAGGGACTAAGCCTGCTAACATGAGTGAAAAATGTTTGTGCTGCCACAAACAGATTACACTCCTCCAATTTAATGGAATGAAAAAGTTGTGCTCTGCATTTCGTGTCATCGTCTTACTTACACGTTTTTAAAATGTGTTCACTTACTACTTGGAATGGCCTAATAGGAAGAAAAAAAAGGTTAATATCTTGTTTATCACCTGTGAAATTCATTAAATACATTAATCAAATAAGCTCCTAATGCATCTTGTGCTCTTGTTATATCTTCTTTCCTCTTCTTGGCTTCACTTCACTTTTTTTTCTTTATCTGAGTAATCTGTTTTATTTGTCCAGTTCTTTTGTTGGTTCAATATAATTTAGTGAATATTTGCTAAATACCAGTTAAATTAATAATATATAAAATATTTGATTAATTCATGAATATAGTCAAAATTTTTCTGCTATTCAACCAGCCTTAGTAATTGCACTTTTCAAAGAAAAAATAATAAATGCAATACATAACACTCTAAATACTATACATTTCAGAATTATGGATTTGAGGGTGTGTGGCAGCACAGGCAGTTTTTCACCCAGACTAGCAGGCTTCATTCTTGGGATACTCCATATGAGGAAGTCTGGGGATCAGTTTGGCATACTCTCTTCCCCTGCTCCACTACATATTTTCATCTCCCATTTCTTTCTTCCGCCTCCTCATTTCTCTCTATTGTACTTACATTTTCTAATTAATTCCATCAGTATCTCACTTGCTTTTATTGAGGCATGGGTTGCAACAGTTTTGATACCCATTGCTGGAGGGAAAAAATTACTAATCACAGATCTATATGAAAGCTAGAGAGGGTAGTAGGTAGAAACTGTTTAGGGATCTGGAAGAGATGCCAAACCTTTTCCTTCCCTGTTGTATCAGGCTTTGCTTAGGAGGTGTCTGAAACTGAAGCTCCCCAGCACCCCACTTACAGCTACAAAGCAGCATTTTTCTCCACTTCCTGTCTTTTTTGGCTTTTATGAGGATGCTGTGTGTCTTTGTTACTTTGCCCCTCTGCCAGCCTCCTGGCTGTCATATTTGGGGGATATCTACATTACTCTCCTTTGGTTTTCTGGGTGCTCTGAGGATATTTTTACTACCTTTCTAAACCCCTCTAGCTAGTCTTTCTTTTGGTTGTTCCTCCTCAGTGAGCAATTACAATGTCTTCTGCTTCTGCTTCCAGCTTTCCTAAGTAGGAGTAGAGTGAAACTGACTTGATTCTTGTCAGTTTTGTGGCTGCTCACAGGATTCTGTACATAATTAAAAATGACAATATTCTGATCAATTTTCTGCATCTTGCAGTTTGAAAAAGTTATGAACAACAACAGACACATGGGAGCTGTCTGCACAGACAGAGGAAGACAGCACTGCATTAGCGAATACTTCTGGTTAGAAGTCTTTTTTTCATAACTGTAAGAGCTAGGATACTTTTTTGAAATAAAGCTTAGATTCAGTACAAATTGAAGAGACTTGTCTGGAAAACTTTATTGCTCTCCTTGGGGAAAATTGATTTAAAAAAAAAAGTCTGTATCTGTACGAGTTTTTTCATGAAGTTGATAGTTTTCCACTCCATACGGCTAAATTCAGTGCCTTGCATAATGACAGGTTTCAGAATAGCGGCTGTGTAACTCGTACAAATACAGACAGACATCTTCCTCTCCAAATGCAAACAGATGGACATCATACCAAAGGGACTGAAGGTAAAAAATCCACTACAATCTACGTACCACACAGACTATGCTGACAGCTTGTGCCACACGCTCTCAAAGAAACTGCGGAACCACCTGATCAACATCCTCTACAGCAAATAGGGAACGATTAAGAATGAGTTCTCAAAACTGGATACTCTCATAAAAAAAAAAAAACCCTTCCACACAAACTTCCTCGTGGCTGTACTTTACAAAAACTAGACAAGCCATTTACAACACACACTTTGCTTCTCTACAAAAGAAAAAGGACACTAAACTATCTAAACTACTACATGCCACAAGGGGCCACAGCAGTGGTTCCCTTAACCCACTCAGCAATATAGTTAATCTATCCAACCATACTCTTAAGACAGATTCTTCTGCTGGGCTACCTCTCCTTCTGCCCCTCCACCCCCACGAACACGATACAGTTCTGTGGTGACCTAGAATCCTATTTTCATAGTCTCTGACTCAAGGAATATTTCCAACACACCTCTGAACAACATACTAATCCACAGAGACCTTCCTACCAACACTATAAAAAGAAGGATTCTAGGTGGACTCCTCCTGAAGGTCGAAACAACAGACTGGACTTCTACATAGAATGCTTCCGCCAACACGCATGGGCTGAAATTGTGGAAAAGCAGCATCACTTGCCCCATAACCTCAGCCATGCAGAACACAATGCCATCCACAGCCTCAGAAACAACTCTGACATCATAATCAAAAAGGCTGACAAAGGAGGTGCTGTCGTCATCATGAATAGGTTGGAATATGAACAAGAGGCTGCTCAGCAGCTCTCCAGCACCACTTTCTGCAAGCCATTACCCTCTGATCCCACTGAGGGTTACCAAAAGAAACTACAGCAGTTGCTCAACAAACTCCCTGAAAAAGCACAAGAACAAATCCGCACAGACACACCCCTGGAACCCCGACCTGGGGTATTCTATCTGCTACCCAAGATCCATAAACCTGTAAATCCTGCCCCATCGTCTTAGGTATTGACACCCTGACAGCAGGATTGTCTGGCTATGTAGACTCCCGCCTCAGGCCCTACGCTATCAGCACTCCCAGCTATCTTCGAGACACCACTGACTTCCTGAGGAAACTACAGTCCATCGGTGATCTTCCTGAAAACACCACCCTGGCCACTATATGGATGTAGAAGCCCTCTACACCAACATTCCACACAAAAATGGACTACAAGCCGTCAGGAACAGTATCCCCGATAATGTCACGGCAAACCGGGTGGTTGAACTTTGTGACTTTGTCCTCACCCATAACTATTTCACATTTGGGGACAATGTATACCTTCAAATCAGCGGCACTGCTATGGGTACCCGCATGGCTCCACAGTATGCCAACATTTTTATGGCTGACTTAGAACAACGCTTCCTCAGCTCTCGTCCCCTAACGCCCCTACTCTTCTTGCGCTACATTGATGACATCTTCATCATCTGGACTCATGGCAAAGAAGCCCTTGAGGAATTCCACCATGATTTCAACAATTTCCATCCCACCATCAACCTCAGCCTGGACCAGTCCACACAAGAGATCCACTTCCTGGAACTACGGTGCTAATAAGCGGTGGTCACATAAACACCACCCTATACTGGAAACCTACTGACCCCTATTCCTACCTACATGCCTCCAGCTTTCATCCAGATCACACCACACGATCCATTCTCTACAGCCAAGCTCTACAATACAACCACATTTGTCTCTGTCTGAGGGATTGGAGCAAACACTTACAAGATCTCTATCAAGCATTCTTAGAATTACAGTACCCACTTGCGGAAGTGAAGAAACAGATTGACAGAGCCAGAAGAGTTCCCAGAAGTCACCTACTACAGGACAGGCCCAACAAAGAAAATAACAGAACACCACTAGCCATCACCTTCAGGCCCAACTAAGACCTCTCCAACGCATCATCAAGGTTTTACAACCTATCCTGAAGGACAGCCCATCACTCTCTCAGATCTCAGGAGACAGGCCAGTCCTTGCTTACAGACAGCCCCCCAACCTGAAGCAAATACTCACCAGCAACCACACACCACACAACAGAACCACTAATCCAGGAACCTATCCTTGCAACAAAGCCCGTTGCCAATTGTGTCCACATATCTATTCAGGGGACACCATCATAGGGCCTAATCACATCAGCCACACTATCAGAGGCTCGTTCACCTGCACATCCACCAATGTGATATATGCCATCATGTGCCAGCAATGCCCCTCTGTCATGTACATTGGTCAAACTGGACAGTCTCTACGTAAAAGAATAAATAGACACAAATCAGACGTCAAGAATTATAACATTCAAAAACCAGTCGGAGAACACTTCAGTCTCTCTGGTCACTCAATTAGAGACCTAAAAGTGGCAATTCTTCAACAAAAAAACTTCAAAAACCAGACTCCAACGAGAGACTGCTGAATTGGAATTAATTTGCAAACTGGATACAATTAACTTAGGCTTGAATAGAGACTGGGAGTGGATGGGTCATTACACAAAGTAAAACTTTTCCCCCATGTTTGTTCCCCCCCCCCCACATGTTCTTGTCAAGTGCTGGAAATGGCCCACCTTGATTATCACTACAAAAGGTTTTCTCTCCCCCCGCTCTCCTGCTGGTATTAGCTCATCTTAAGTGATCTCTCCTTACAGTGTGTATGGTAACACCCATTGTTTCGTGTTCTCTGTGTATATAAATCTCCCCACTGTATTTTCCACTGAATGCATCCAATGAAGTGAGCTGTAGCTCACGAAAGCTTATGCTCAGATAAATTGGTTAGTCTCTAAGGTGCCACAAGTACTCCTTTTCTTTTTGCAAATACAGACTAACACGGCTGCTACTCTGAAATCTGAATTGCTTTGTGCCTGTTTGACTCTCCTGGCATCTCACTAGTTCACCAAAGATCCAAATCTATTTTACATCAGAGTATCTTTTTCTGTCTCTAGTGTTTTCACTACTAGTGTTCTTAACTCTTTTTTAATTCTCATCTCTTAACTCTTCAGGAGCTGAAATCCTGTGTGTGGTATCTTTAAATAGGAGAGTTACTTTGAATATATTTTCATGCAGCATTTATTTCCCTGTCATCTATCTACCAGTTTGCCCTCAAGATTTGGATGTTTTGTTTTGGGTTGATATTTTTGGCCTTAGTGGCCTTGCTTGTTTGTACTTGGGAATAACTTGTCTTGGAAAAAGTGTTCTTATTGTATATGCTTTTACTAATAGATTTTATGGGAGTTCTTTGCTTCCTGAGTGATTCAGGAACTGGCAGGGATTGTTCTAGACAGAACTAAGGTACCGGGAGTTGGTCACCTTGTGGGTGAACGATGGGTGCTTGAGTTGACGTTTCAGTATTTCAGAGATACTGCAACTGGGAGCATGCCTCCTAGCCCGAGTAGACAGACTTGAGGTCTCTTTGCTCAAATTTCTGAGCTAAAAATAGCAGGTGGATGTTGCAGCTCAGGCTAGGCACCTGTGCTCTGACTCAGACGGATGGGCAGGCTTGAAGTCTGATGGCTAGTCCAAGTTGTGGCCAGGATGGCCATGTCTACACTGTTGTTTTTAGCTCACTACGTTGATCAAAGTCAGCACAAGTCTGTCTGCCGGGGCTGGGAGGCATGCTCTATACAGCAGTGTCGGCACACCTTGAAAGGGCCAAAAACGTTAGAGCTTCTGCCTTTCTCTTACTGTGAGCCTAGAGCCTCAAGAAAGGGAAATCTGTGATACCTTCAAAAACTCAAGATTGTTATAAAACCAAAACTTGTTCTTTCTTAATTATTAATACTGTGGCATATTTCTCCCCAAATCTCCTGCTACTATTACCTGGTGATTAATAAAATCTTTTGACATGTTAGCCTGGGCTAATTAATACTGTACAGTGGATACCATTTGAAAAATGGAGTAGCATTCTGTTGAGGAATTGCAGGCCATTATATAAATCAGTGTTCCTTTTTATAATTCAGATCAAAATATTTATCAAGAGGGAGCATTATCTAGTAGTTAAATCAAGCAGTTTGTGTTAAGGAGATCAAATTGCTATTCCTGGTTCTCCTGCATACTGTCTGAATTTGGGCATGTCACTTACGAAAGGTCAGATTTTCCATTTATAAATTGAGAATAAAATAATCAGGCTTCACATAACTAACATTCATAAAGCATTTTTGAGATTCCCCTGAATGGAAGGTGCTGAAGAAATGTAGAATATATTTCTAGTTTGTAGCAGTTAACCCTTTGAGTGCATGTGCATATCCGTGTAGGTGGCTGTAGCAAACTTGCTAACATTCCATCATTTTTTAATTAAAATAGTTTTATTTAACTGGTGATCTTAGCCCTACTTTCTCTAAATTGGAGGCTTCATGCTCAACATTACAATCTGAAACAAGAAATCAATATTTGGGATTTTTCCTGTGCACTCATGTACCTTATATCTCAGAAGCTCCTCAATACCCATGCAGTGATGCTGTAGTCTTGCCATGGAGCCCTCTTGGTTATTTTTCTTCTGTCTTGCCGTTTAAACAATACCTGAGCTGGTGGCAGTCAATAACAAAGGTGTTAATGAGCTTTCAAGACAGGATCTCAGAAGGGACTTGAGTGGTGGCAACCTTTTTGTGGTCTCTAATGGAAAGGTCAAAGTACAAATTTAGGAATATTTTTCCTAGTTGGCCACTCCTAAATATTTACTGGATTTCAGTTGTCTAATTCAATGGGAATATGGATATTTCTCACCCCTTACCTGTCAGTCATACACTAGTGTTTTGTGTTTTAGGTTTAGTTATAACTGATCTGTGGAACTAACAGTTTGTTGTGATAGCAGGATAATGGCAGCTCAGCAAATATATGAACCTCCCTGTCAATATGGATATTTGGCAGTAATATTCCCAGAATAGAAAGTTGTGTGCAGGTTTGGTAGCACTTTGAGTCTTACTTTAATACAGAATCAATGAAGTATACAGTTCATAATGAAGTCCAAGTGCATTATATGTGTAATGTGATGGAGGAAAGAATTTTAGCTAGGAAGCCATCTGAAACATAGAAGTATTCTAAATAAAGAATAAAATTGTATAAGACATTGCTTTTGGGATCTTTGCCACAGCAGAGATTTTCCGTTTGCTGCCTTACTTGTGCTTTCACATCTACAGAAAAACTTTTTTTGTTGGGCAAGTTTTGTTTTGCTGTTTAGGTGGTTCCTTATAAGGACGTTTTGCGCTTGATTTGAAAAACTGAAGTAACTTTAATAAGAACAGTCCCATTATAAGCTTAAGAATTTGGGTTTAGATTACTAGATCTTGGGTATAATTTTCAAAAGCGCCTATTATATGAACCTAAGTCCCATTTTCAAAAATGGCTTAGGTGCTTTTTAAATTTTTACCCCGTGTTTAATGTGAATAGCTTCATAGAGCATTTCATTTTAAAAAACATTTGTTTTTGGTTTAAACTGTATATCTTTTTGTTATGTAAGTGACTGACTGTGAAGTATGCTGTTTATTCCAGTTGTTTGTAAGTTACTTTTATGATTACATGAATACTTTTTCAGAACACTAAACAAAACAAGGCTAAATAATCATTTAGCAATAAAGAACTTGATCACAAGTTAAACAAAAATTTTTTTGAGTGAACTGGTAATGTACATGAATGTAAAATGGCAAAAGCATTTACAGTTCAGTTGGGAGAGCAACAAAGATATAACTGTTCTGATGTGAATACTCGTGTGGGCTGGCTAAGACCAAATGTCAGAATCCTAATGATGTAGGAGTTTCTTTTAAGGGGAACATTTTTCTGAAGACAAATAGTGAAACAGCACTTGAAAATAAATTACAGTTTGTCAAATAGGCAAATATATTGTAGTTTACCACTTGTAAGTGGTCTTATTCCTTCCTGTGTATGTAGAGGAACCATAAATTGTTTGTTAGCAGAACATTGTACTTTATGTTCAGTATTAGAGAGATTTACAGTATTCTTTCGGGAATGGTAAAAATATGCAACAAGTTCCATTTTTCCAGGGGGATGGTGGGGGGAAGGAGAGGGAGGCAGATCTTTGAAAAATGAATATATAATATTTAACATATTACAAAATTGAAAGCATTTTATTATAATTAGAAAAACTTGTGGTGTAGCTCAAAATTCAAAGTGTTACATACTTTAACCTGTACTATGCTTCATTTTAAGCTTTGACCAGTATGCATAACTTATGATTTCTTGCAATTTATGAATTCATTTATTTTACATTTTGTGTCCTTGCACAGACATATCATTATAAAAAAGAAATCATGCTTTCAGTTTTTTGTAAATAAAACTCTCCTTTTTTTTAGAAAATGGAATAATCAAATCAGATAAAGTATATGAAGTAATGTTGGCTACAGACCGTTGCCACTATGCAAAATGCAACCCTTATATGGACTCTCCTCAATCAATAGGTAAGAGAGCATCTATCTAAAATGTCTATCCTCACTTTTATAACAGAGAGTATGAGTTCAGCATGTGTGATAAGAATATGAAAGTATTTTATTTTAAAGAACTGCCTGAAAAGTTTATATGGGAGCATTTTTAGTTCCTCACAATTAGCTGATCCAGCCTCTTTTAGTTTGAAGATTTGGCTAGTGCAGACTTCAGTAGCTCATTTACTTAGTGACGCCTCTCAGAAAGTTTGCAGTTTAAAGTGTTGACATTACTGTATAAAACTCTAAATAATTTGGATCTGGTTACATTAGAGATGTTCTTTCTCTTTGTATGACACTGCAGTTGAGATCGGCGGATGTGACTCTGACCTAAACTTGACTTAAAAGGGAATTTAAAAAAAAAAAAAGAAGGGACTGCTGGCAGGGCATTTTTCAGTGCAGGATCGTGAATTCTGGAACTTGCTTGTTCCCACTCAGACCCTTTAATTTTTTTTCCTTTTGGTAAATGAATCAAAGTGTATCTATTTTTTCCTCTCTTTTTCAGCTTTTATATTGGTTGATGGTGGGAGTTCTTAGTTGTACTTATTATTGATTAGTCCATATTGAGCTTTCTTTATATTTGTACATAAACCAACTTCATTTTGTGTGCATCTTAAAAATCAAATTAAAAATTGACTTGATGTTCCCTAAGTGTTAATACATGCAATACAATTCTCCCTCATTCATTCCCCTTATATATACGCATGCTGATTTACAGGCAAACAGATACGGTCACTACGTCAGGGAGTTTGTAATCTGGTGCAAAAACACATACAAAAAATTATGAACCAGGATTGGCACATGGGGAGTAACAGTGGAAAGGGAAAACGCTGCTCTTCGGATGTAAATGTTGCATAGGCAGCTTTCATGCAATATAGCTTTACAAAAGTAAAGGTTTGTACTAAACTAAAAATAAGATGCTAAATGAAATAGAGTTTGGAAAGATAGAAACTTTCATCTTTCTCAGTACCCCTCATTGCTGTATGTATTGACCAGTTGAGGAAAGTAGCAGAACTTTTTTCTTCAGTTTAGAATTGGGCATGTCAGACCTTCTTATATATTAGTACTGTATTCAAAATCACAATACAACTACATAGCTAGAGCAGCTGTAGTGTCTCATTTGAAGGCTTGCATATGCGATGGTTCATACATAAGTCGGATAGGAATGTTCTAACACTGTTAGCTCAACTCTTACATCAGAAGGTTTACCCCTTTCTTGTTTTACAGGTTTCCAAGCAACTATCAGTGCCCCACACATGGTAAGCATTAGATTTATAACACAGAATGGTTAGTGAAGATGATTAGCAATCTAGTCACTCTCCAGAATAAAAGTATACTTATTCTAACAACTTACACTATCTATTGGTAATAATGTTGTAAACTACTGTAATATTGCCTGTACTTCTGCCTGGTTGAATTTACATATAATGATAGACAGAATTGTTGTAATTTATCTTTTCTTTTGTCAAGAGAAGTTGTACTGAGATGTGAGAATTTTGCCTAGTGATTTGAGACCCAGACAGTTCATGGCTGAGTCTTAACAAGTAAACACTAGGAGATACTTCAGTGCAGTGATGTTGTATCACAGATACTAAAGTATTCTCAGATAATTTATTTCATTATTTGAAATTAAGAATTAATGTGGGTATATTTAGCCCTTATAGTATTTTATTTGAGAAATAAAGTTTGTGGGAAAGAACAGTAAACATTTTCATAGCTTATGCTCCATTTGTCTTTCCCTAAAGTTACCTATTAGAATTCAAAGGGTAGGGACTAATTCAAACTATCTATTTTGAAACTTTGGCTTTTTTTATATCTGAAAAAGTTAACATTTTTTTCAGAGGTATACACCAAGAAGTGAAGAAATCACAACAATAGTAGCTATGTTGTTGTTCTTCGAGTGCTTGTTCATGTCAATTCCAATCAGGTGTGCGCGCGCAGCATGCATGGTCATCAGAAAGTTTTCCCTTAGCAGCTCCTGTCAGGTCAGCTGTGGATCCCCCTGAAGTGGCGCCTTCATGGCACTCAGTATACGACTCTCCCTACCCGGCCCCCCTTCAGTTCCTTCTTACCGTCCATGACGGCTGTTGGAACAGTGCTCACTTGCTCAGCAAGTGCTCCCTTAGCGTTCTTCTGTTAGTCATTACAATTTATAGTTAGAGTTAGTTAATAGTAGGTTGGGAGCAGGATCTCTCCCCAGTCCCTAACCCCCCTCGGGCTCTGGGGCATCCCATGAGCCCAAGGCATTAAACGCTGCAGTGCTTGTAATAAACCTATGCCCATCAGTGACTCCCCTGACTCTTGTCTAAAGTGTCTGGAGGGAGTGAACCAAACGGAAAGGTGCAAAATTTGCAGGGCTTTTCAGCCAAGAACCAAAAAGGAGCATGATTTCTGATTAAAATAACTGTTAATGGTATGTTCCAGCATCCGTATGCGACATGGTACTGAGGAAGGACTCACCACAAGAGACACTCAGCACCGGCGCTCCCTAGCACCGCACCCAGGGATAGCAGCCTGGCACTGCTCGACTTCCCTGGTGCCGCACAAGAGACACAAGAAGGCCAAAAGAGGGCGCTTGCCAGCCTCGATGTCTGCGGGATTGTCGGGATGCATGGTGCACCCCAGAAAGGACCTGGCACCAAGTCAGCACGAGTCAGTGCCATTGACTTCAGAGCCCCACAAGGGACCATTGAGTCAGGCACTTAGTGACTCTCTGGCAGGGCAGTGCCAGGTGGAGGTGTTAGAGCCACCCTCCACTCCGGACGCTTTTGAAGCCACCAGAGACCTTATTGTGATGATGGCTGCACAGGCCCCAGCTCTGAGGGACAAGGCTCCGGTGCTGATAAGACTGGTACTGTCTACAGGCAAGCCTGATACGATGCAGCGCTCACAGTCCCCAGCTCGGCAGCGTACCTGGCACCGCTCTCAGTTGCCTTCACTGTGGCACTGCTTCCTGGCACTGAGCCCCACGAGAGAGTCTCTGGTGATGCGGCGCTCCCCCTCCTCGGCACTGAGGCCAGACCGGCACAGATCCCCAGCACCAGCAGAGGACCGGCACAGACCTGCAGTGATGGCAGAGGACCGGCACCGATCTGTGGCACCAGGCCTTCATCCTCAATTGCTGGCACTGGATACCTGCTATCGATTCCCATCACCAGATCCCAGGCACCAGTTCCCCACCTTATCACGGCACTGGTCATCGGTGCATGGGCCCTCAGCATTGCCGTGGCCCTCACAATCGGGATCCGCTTCCTCGGAGTCTGATGCCGATTCGTACTATTTGAGACGTAGTCCCAGAGGCAACGAAAGAGGGTGCCACCGGCCTGGCAGCTGCAGCCCCAGCGCAGCCCCTTTTGGACCCCCTGGGCTTACCATCAGGCCCAAGGTACCTTTTCAAGGGGGTCGAGATTGGTAGCATCAGAACACCGGCCACCCCACTCTTCTAGGGACAGACCTACATCTCAGGGATCTGAGGCTACTCTGTCCTAACCACCCTTCAGGCACCAGTCGTGGAAGAGGTGACCCCCAGTACAGGACCAGCTGCAGAGTCAAGCTACAGCATTCCACAAGGGCGTGCACTGATGAAGAGGAGGTCAAGGAGCCAGAGGGGCAGGAGGACCCAGTACCCCCTCTGGCCACCTCGTCCTCTTCCCCTGATGAATCTGTGGCAAGGGCGTCCGCTTTGGGCCCTCCTCTGATTGACCATAGGGCACATCAGGACCTCCTTAGGTGGATTGCCCGCAACATGGGGTTGCAAGCGGTGGAGGTGGTCGAGGCCGAGGACCCCATGGTGGACATTCTCACTCCCAAAGTCCATCACTGGTAGCTCTGCCTTTGATCAAAACCGTTCAAAACAATATAAAGACCTGTGGCCGACCCTAGCCTCAAGTCCGCCGACTGCCAGGGGTGTGGAGCACAAATACTTTGTCCCTTCTAAGAACTATTAATACTTATTCTCACACCCGCAGCCATGCTCTCTGGTCGTGTCTGTGGCTAACGAGAAAGAGTGTCAGGAACAGCAAGGACCAGCCCCCAAATCTAAGGAGGCAAAAAGGATGGACCTATTTGGTAGAAAGGTCTATGACACTGGGAACCTCCAGCTGAAGATAGCTGACCAGCAAGCTATCCTGAGTAGGTATAACTTCAATTCATGGTCCTCCATGTTTAAGTTCAAAGAGCTGATCCCTGTGGACTCTAGGGCTGAATTATCCGCCATCATAGAGGAAGGGAAGGCAGTAGCTCGGACCGCTCTGCAGGCGTCCCTAGTCTTGGCAGATTCTGCTGCCGTACCTTCTCTTCAGGCATAGCCATGAGGAGAACATCATGGCTTTAAGCATCCCAGAAGTGCAGCAAACCCTGGAGGACCTTCCTTTTGAGGGCACGGGGCTCTTTTCAGAGCAGACAGACTCCAAACTGCACAGCTTGAAAGACTCTAGGGTGACCATGAAGTCTTTGGGAATGCATATGCTGGCAACCCAGCAACAACAACGCTCATATCCTCCTCGGCCAAGGCAGGATTTTTATAGACGAGGGGGCAGGAACAGCAGGCAGAAACCTTCCTGATCCCCTTCAGAGCAAGATATTAGCTAGTCTAAGCCTTCATCAGGCTCTAAACAGGCCTTTTGAAGATGGACCCGAGGATGGCACATTTGCCACAACACCTGATCCTTACCCATGTTTTCTGAATCATCTATCCCACTTCTACTGTGTTTGGTCCCAAATAACATCGGACCGCTGGGTTCTTCTGGTAGAAGTGGGATATTCTCTCCAATTCTGCTCTTCCCCTACGTCCCACCCCTCCTTCCCTGTCCCTCTTCAGGGACCCCTCTCACAAGCAATTGCTTATTCAGGAGGTGCAATCGCTCCTCACCATAGGGGGAGTGGAGGAGGTTCCTCAGGAGCAAAAGGGCAAGGGTTTTCTACTCCCATTATTTCCTGATCCACGAGGCAAAGGTGGGGGTCTTGGACCCATTTTAGACCTGCAAGTACTCCACCAGTTTATGCTGAAGTTGAAGTTCTGCATGGTCTCCCTGAGCATGATCAGACCTTCCCTGGATCTTTGAGGTTGGAACACTGCCCTCAATATGAAAGACGTGTACTTTCACATAGCCATTCGACCTGTGCACAGACATTTTCTCTGGTTTGCGCTCAACCACAAACACTATCAGTTCACGGTCCTCCCATTCGGTCTGTCAACAGCCCCCCAAGTATTCACCAAGTGCATGTCAGTTGTAGCAGTCTTCCTCTGGAGGAGGCAGGTGCAGGTATAGCCATACCTGAATGACTAGCTGCTCAGGGGCCGTACCAGGGAGCAGGTAGAGTCTCATGTATGATTGGTCAGGTCCATTTTCCAGAGTTTGGGATTCCTCTTCAACGTGAACAAGTCAACCTTATCACCGATCCAAAGAATAGAATTCATCGGAGCGGTGCTGGACTTGTACAGGTAAGGGTGTTCCTGCCAGAGACTCGTTTCCAGGCCATGACAGACATTATTCAAAGCCTCAGGCGGTACCCAACCACTACCACAAGGGAATGCCTGAGTCTCCTGGAACACATAGCGGCTTGCATGTATGTAGTCAGGCATTCCAGAATGAGGCTCGCCCAGATATACCGACCGGGGAGCTACAGGCTGGACTCTGTAGTGATGGTGCCAGGACACATACTTGAGTCCCTACAGTGGTGGCTTAACCCTCAGATGGTATGTGAAGGTGTCCCCTTCAACAGTGCACTGCCCTCCTTGTCCTTACTAACGGACGTGTCAGATCTGGGTTGGGGGGCACACCTGGGAGATCTCCGAACACAGGGCCTTTGGTCGCGGGATGAGCTCTTCCTTCATATCAATATCGGGGAGCACAGAGCAGTGCAACTGGCATGCCAAACTTTCCAGTCCCAGCTACAAGGCCAAAGCGTGGCCATGATGATGGACAACACCGCTACTATGTTCTACATCAACAAACAGGGTGGAACCCGTTCTTCCCCCAATGTCGAGAAGCCTTCCCAACTATGGGAGTTCTGCATATCCCACTCCATTCACCTGGAGGCATCCTGTCTCCCAGGAGCACAGAATGAGCTAGCAGATCACCTCAGCAGATCGTTCTGCAACCACGAATGGTCCATCTGTACAGATGTTCTTCATCCCATCTTCCAAAGATGGGGATTTCCACCTCATGTATGTCCACCCCCTCCACCCCCCGCCCGGTCCCACTCATACACAAGGTGCTGCTCAAGATCTGCAGGGACAAAGCAGAGGTGACTCTTTTGGCCCCAGCGTGGCCCTGTCAACATTGGTACACCATGCTTCTGGAGCTGTCAGTGGACACTGATCGTGCCCTGATCTGATCACTCAGGATCATGGTCGCCTCCACTACCCAGACCTCCAGTCCCTCCTCCCTATGGTCTGGAAGCTTCCTGGTTAAACCCCATGGAACTCCTATGTTCGGAGTCGGTAAGGGAGGTTCTACTTGGCAGCAGGAAACCTTCCATTGGGGCTACTTATCTAGCCAAGTTGAAGAGATTCACTTGCTGGTGTGCTCAGCAATACACACCTCAACTCCAGGCATCTATACCATTCATCCTAGAGTACCTTCTGCATCTCAAACAGCAGGGCTTAGCTGCGGCATCCGTCAAGGTCAGCCTTCCACCCAGGAACGTCTGGACGCTCCGTGTTCACTAACCCCATGGTAGGACGTTTCCTCAAGGGCTTGGAACGTCTATAGCCACAGATTAGGCAACCGGTTCCTGCATGGGGACCTTAACCTGGTCCTCACCTTTTGAACCACTGGCTACTTGCTCCCTGCTCTATTTGTTGTGGAAGGTGTCCTTCCTGGTAGCCATCACATCAGCCAGGCAGGTGTCTGAATTAAAGGCTCTGACCTCCGGCCTACCCTACACGGTCTTTCACAAGGACAAGGTGCAGCTCAGGCCTTACCCAGCCTTCTTCTCCAAAGTAGTGTCACAATTCCACGCAGGTCAAAACATTTTTCTACCCATCTTCTATCCTAAGTGTCACATCAGTACCCAAGAACAGAGGCTGCACTCACTGGATGTTCGGAGAGCGCTAGCATTCTACATCGAGCACACAAAACTGTTCAGGAAGTCAAACCAACCGTTCGTGGCAGTAGCAGACTGGATGAAAGGACTCCCGGTCTCATCTCAAAGAATGTCTTCCTGGATCACATCCCACATCCGCATATGTTATGAGTTAGCCAAGATCCCAGTCCTAACTCTCTTACAGCACATTCCACAAGGGCCCAAGCCTCGTCAGCTGTGTTCCTGGGCCAGGTCCTGACACAAGAGATCTGCAGGGCAGCAACTTGGTCATCGGTGCATACGTTTACCTCTCACTATGCCATCACCCAACACACCAGAGACGATGCAGCATTCGGCAGGGCGGTGCTCCAGTCAGCGGTTTCCTTTATCCCGGAGGTGAGGTCGGAGTTGAGCTTGGGAGTCACCTGATTGGAATCAACGTGAACAAGCACTCGAAGAAAATATGGTTGTTCACCATAACACCTTCTTCGAGATGTGTTATTCACGTCCATTTCAATACCCACCCTCTTTCCCCTCTGTCGGAATAGCTGGCAAGAAGGAACTAAAGGGGGGGTCGGGTTGGCAGGGTCATATATTGAGTGCCATGAAGGCGCCACTCCAGGGGGCTCCACAGCTAACCAGATGGGAGCTGCTAAGGGAAAACTTTCCGACGACTGTGCGTGTGGCACGCGCACACCTGATTGGAGTATATGTGAACAACACATCTTGAAAAACAACAGTTATGAGAAGGTGAGTAACTGTTTTTTCCAGAATCTTAATGTAGATTTGTGTTTCTCACACTGTACTAAACTTACCACTGGTGGCACATGTCCCACAAACAGAGGATATGCAAGTTTCTTTAAACAGAAAGGTAAATATAATATCAGAATAAGAATTTATTATAACTACGCTGATTAGAATTATGTAAGTAGTGCACCAAGTATTTCTGAATTCTTAGTGGAACATAAAGCTTTTAAAAGTTTGACAACAGCTAGTCTGCGTAACAGTAAATCAATATCAATAATTGTCCTTAGTGTTCAGCCTAAATTCACTGAGTCCATATTGCCACTCTAGTCTGTCACGTAAGCAAGGTAGAAAGTAAAAATATGCATGAAGTGTTTATGTGCAAACTGTTCCTTTTTTAGCAGTCGTACACCTGAAGACCTCTGATGGATTAAAACACACACACACACACACTATCCATATTTTTAAGAAGTTACACATTCATTGACAACTTACAGTTTATTAAACTGACTTTTTTCCAAACTTACTAACGGCGCTACTCACATACTTGGGTTCTGATTATAAACTTCAGCTGTTTTCAGCATTGCAGTATTGAGTTGTGATTAGAATACACCTCTACCCCTATATAACGCTGTCCTTGGGAGCCAGAAAATCTTACTGCGTTATAGGTGAAACTGCGTTATATCGAACTTGCTTTGATCCACCGGAGTGCTGCTTTACTGTGTTATATCCGAATTCATATTATATCGGGTCGCGTTATATCAGGGTAGAGGTGTACTTTTGTTCTTGCCTAACTCAATAGGCTGATGAGATTTTTGTTCTAAAAAATGAAGTCTCCTTTCAAAGGTGATTGGAAAAAGGAACATGTATATATAGGAAAGCAGGGTAGGTTTTTAACAGCCGATACTCTAAGCTACATTGCTGTTGGTACCTGCTACAAATCAACAGAATCATGAAGCTACTTAGAGCTACAAAATAACAGTAGTTAAAATTTTTTCCTATGTTCCATATCTTCCCATTTTTTGTTCTCCTCCTTTCTAAATAAATGCTACTTCTGTTTTAGGTAATCAGTTTACTATTAAGACTAATTAATTAGTTTTCTTCAATGAAAAGATCAACACTGCTATTGTGACTGAGCTCTAAAACTAGTTTCATAATTTTCCTAGGAGTCTGACAGTCTAGGTGAGACATAGCAATTGCCAAGACTAAATTCAGAGTTGGGTTTTGTGGCCTGAAAAATATATAGGTCTTTATATATTACATTGTTCAGAAATTTACTTGGGGAATGGGAAGGAGTATTCCTTCACTATCAGTATTCCTGTGATGGGGTAGAGAAGTGAAAGGACTAGACAGCAATGGATCCTCCCACCCTGCTCCTAAGCTCCTGTGCTGCACATGGAATCCCTACTATGGGGTGAGGGTGGGGATAAAACTGTGGTCTCCTGAAAATCCTGCCCCTCATGCAGAAGAACCACCCTAGTTCTGCTTCAAGAAGGCTTTTTACACACACGGAGGAAGTGGGAGAGTTTGCCCCTTATTGCACAAAACAGACATTTGACTTGTGAAAAGATTGATTAGTCTTGAAAGAATCTTATACACGAGGGCTGTTCAATTAGATTGCTGATGCATTAGAACCATAACTTAAACGGAGAACATGCTAGTGTAAATATAAAAATTATAGTCATCTGGAGAAATCTGAAGTTCTAAATATTTGACATGTTGTTATTGTGACAATATCTTCAGCAAAAAGATTGTTCACTTTCCATGTTGATGGGTAATCTCAAATTAAATTTATACAGTATTGAAATCTTATTCCATACCAGTTATAGTATAAATACCTAGATGCAGATTTTTATAACAAGAGTATATATGTTGGTCATGTTAATGATTGCTGAAGTAGAGCCTTAATCTCTTCTACTTTCAGAGGCTTTTCAGGTCACCTTTACTTGTGGGCTTAAAATAAAAGAATGGGTAGCCTTCAAATTCTTCCTTGTATTTGATCAAATTGCATGTGGCCAACTTTAAATATGGCTTTGTGGAATTGCATGTGGCCCCAGATTCTTGCATCTGCTTAGTTCAGTGCAAAGTGAACTGAAACTAATTGATTGGAGAAACCCTCTGGAGAATTCCCTTCTGTAGCGGGAATCTCTGGTTACTGTAAAACTATGCTGTCTTCTGTGCCTGCTCTGTCGTCTTCCACAGGGCTGAGCTGCTTAGTATGAGGGGGAAAAAGGGGTAGTAGAGGGGGTGGCAGAACAAGGCTCCACTTTTCCTAATTTGCTGCAGTTAACATTAGGAACATTATGCCAGAAGTATGAATAAAAGCTGCCCCTTTTGCTTTAATTAGGGCTGGTCCGAAGAAAATCAGGGAGCAGCGGTTGGCTTCCTGCCAGCCCCTTCTCTGCTGTACCTGAGCTGTGTACCAATGCAGCAGAGAACTCAGCTCATAAAATATGGCATTATATGGACCTCTTAATTATGGATTTAAAAACCAATGATAGGATAACATTGATCATCCTGTAATAATCCAAAAATGAATGATTTTTTGGTCCCATATGCTTTGCTTTATAAGTTTTTCGTTGATACAAGGTGGCATGTTAGGTGTGTGGCAGCCGTCAGGGGGCTCTTTATGGCTTCTTTATTCTGACTCTGTGTGGGTGATGTATAGGCTAGAGCAACCTATGGGCTGCTTCTCTCGTATTCCAACTGTCAAATAATTTCCAAGAGACTCTGCAAGCTTAGGATAGCTGGAGCATAGCTGACTTCAACCACCACCTGTGCCAGCACACTTCCTTTGTGTGTTGCAGAATTCTCAACTGACTACATCTTTCTGGCCTTTATCATCAGAGTGTTACAAAGGGTCTGGAATGCAGTGCAGAATCTGTACCAATGATTTTATTTAAAAGACCATATGCTACAGACCTAAAAATAGTGAGATGGCATAGTCTGTTTTGTTGTTAGAGGAAACAGTTGGGAACAATATGTGTTAAAGTTAGATGGAAAAGCATCAAAATAATTTTCTTGCTGTCGTGCAGAAGAACACTGATATTAGTTTCCTATAACAACACTAGGTTGTCCTGTATAACCTGAAATCTCTGAAAAAGTGAATATGCAGTGGGTAAAATGAAGTTTTTAAAATACATGCCCTTTTGTTTTTCTTTGTCAGCATGCGTATGCTCTAGAACTGCTATCTGAACAGTTACATGAAGGAGCCAAAGCCCTTGATGTAGGATCTGGAAGTGGAATTCTTACAGCATGTTTTTCGCGGATGGTGAGCAAACTGTTTTAACCACTTGAACCAACAGAAATTTTTCAGTCTGGATAAATATTTCATGTTATTCTGGTTAAATTTAAAAGAAAAAACAACAGTATAAATGTACATTCTCTTGATTTCTAGCAGCTGAATCTTTCTTTAGGAAACTGGAACCATTTAGGAACCGTTGAAATTTCCCTACCATATCAGACAACTGAACATGTAGTTTAGTATCCCATTCTGATGATGGTTAATACCAAATATTTCAGAATAAGGCACAGTAAATCTCATAGTGGACAACCAAGGAATAACCTGAAGGGAAGTTTCTTCCTAACCCCAGTCAGTTAGCAGTTGTCTTATTGTCTGAAGTATGAGGGTTTACTCTTGGGGGAATTCTGTGCCACTGTGCATGCACAGAATTTGTGTCCCGCACAGATTTCTTTGCTTCCCTGCAGAAAAATGACTTTCTGATGGGGATGCAAAGGGAAGCCACAAGAGCGGTCACATATCCCTTCTCAGCAGCGTGGGCGCGTCATTTTGGGTGCCTGGAGCACCTGCTGGAGAGGTAAATCACTGCAGGAAGGAGGGGGGACCAGAGGATGCCCCATCCACCCAACCCCCATGCATCCAGGCCCCCCCATACCTGGACCCTCTGTCCTTAACACCCCTGCACCTGGCCCTCCCCAGCCCCACCCTGGCTGATGGCTCCTACCCTGCGCCAGTCTCAGCTGCTAGTCCTGGCTGGGCTGGGGCTGAGGGAGGAGCACACTTCCCCTGCATGAAGCGGCCTGGGCCAGCTCAGACTCACCCCCAGAAACCTCCCCTGGCTCTGTACTGCCCCCCCTGACCCCGCTTCCTGCTGCCACTGCTCCTCAGTCACTGGGGGAAGGGTTACGTAAGGGGAGCTGTTCCCCGTTCCGACCAACCCCCATGCGTCCAGACTTTCCCCATGCCTGACCCCAAGCTCAGACCCGCCCTCCTGCATTTGGACACCCCCCCACCCTGATGAGTCCCACCCCTTATGCACCTGGATCACCCCACGAGCCCCCCACATGCAGACTGTCACCCCATGAGCCCCAATCAGCTGCATCAGGATCCTCCTGCTGAGCCACCAAGACCCCCCCCCGCCATGCCCCAGACCCCCACACCCTCCTGCTTCCTCCCGCTGAGGCTCAACCACCCTCACCTGGACCCCCCTTGCAGAGTCCCATAGACCCTGCACCTGGACTCCTTCACTGAGCTGCCCGCATCTATTTTGCCCCACACAGAACCCTATCGCCACACACCTGGATCCTCCACACTAAGCCCCTCCACACTTGGATCGTGCCGGACAGGGCTGGCCCTAGACCAAATGGTGCCCCAGGCGAGGAGCATCTTCAGCCCCCGCCTCCATTTATTAAACTTTAAAATACCTTATTTTTTATTGCATTTGTAGCCCATTTCATGTCTTTGCACGATTTGCATGCATGATTTATCTGTTATATAAGATGATAAATTTGTGCATTAGGATATGTAATTCTGTATTTATTTATGTCATATATAAGCAAATAAAAACTTTGTTTTCTCTAAGCTTATACAAACTTTTAAATTTCAGAATAACTGAAATGTACTAACATGAAGAAATTGAACTGTGTATCAACATTGGGTGTACCAGTATTAGTGTTACAGTAGGTGACAGCCTTAGAATGTTATCCCTAGTTCTTTAGTTCAAAAGGTCGCTTTTCTCACCTTTGCCCTCGTGAAGTGAAGCACAGCATCAGAGAGATCCAAAGACTGGCCAGTGGAATTTTTAAGCGATAAAATAGCAAGCTATGTCAGTCTCTCGTCAGCCATTGTTGATCGAAGATTTGTTTTAAAGAGACTGAGCTTTGTAAAGCTGCGCTCATCACTCACGGCTGTGGCTGGCAGCATGAGCAGAATATCAAAGCTATCTATGCATTTGGAAAAGTGTCCTTCAGCTCTGCATCATGAGTGAATTGGAAAACTTGGAGTGGAGAGTGCTTCCTATGTGGCAAAATGTGATGGATGTTGTCCAGTTTGACCGAGGTCTTTGTCATTGACGTCCAAACATTCCCCATGTGTTAGTGTCCAGTGAAGGTCTATATAATTGTTCGAGTATGTTCCTGTCTGCTGTTGGTAAGCTCCTGTTGGTAGCTTACTAAGGTTATACAAAAAATCCCAGGTCTTTTTGTGGTACTTCATTTGTCCAAATCTTTCTTCAGTAGACATTTGAGTAATGTCAAGCATCGAGCAAAAAAACTTCCTCTTGAATTTTTCTTCTGCGCTTCTCATCAGCTCACCTATGTAACATCCAGTTTACCTTCTTTATACTGTTCATTAATGTACATACTACTCTTGTGTCTCCTCTTATTAATCTCCTCTCTAAACGAGGTAGTGTCTTCATATGGAAGTCTTTCTGTGCTTCTAATAACCTGTTTCAAACCCCTCTATTTCATCTATATCCTTTTTTGAGATAAAGTGACTAGAACTAAACACACTATTACCTGGTGGGGGCATGTCTGTGACTCATGTAATAGTATATTATCAGTTCCACTCCCTCTGTATCCTAACATTTTTGTTTGCTTTTTTGATTGCTGCTGTGTTTAAGTTCTTCACTCACCTCTCTGTGATGACACTTTTGTCTTTGCGAAGTAAGTTAGTTTGGAATCCAGCAGTCTGTAAGAGTACAAGGAATAATTTGCATTAATGCACATAGTCTTTGTTTCCCATCACCAAGTCATCTTTGGTTAATCTGCTATTCTTCTACTTCATAGTTAAACTGGGTGCAAGTGTTATGCTGTGATTGGGTAATAAGTTGTACTAGGTTTTTATCTTTAAGTTAAATTAAAAAAAACCCTTAGCTTCTATTAACAATTTCTATTTCCTGTCGTCCACTAATGGCTAATTAAGTTGTTTACTCCCAGTCAACCAAAACCAGACTTTGTTGGTCTGTACAACTCAGTAGTTAATAATTTAAAACTACAATGCCCAAGTGATCATTTTTTGTGTTCGGAAGGAACAAGACTTGTGAACCAAATCTTCAAAAGAGATGACATGAAAAAGAAGTCAAATTATGGCTTGTCTTGAAGATGTGTGGAATCTTTATGCCTAACATTGCTTTTTCCTCTCCTGTTACACTGATGTGCTGTTAAGATTTTTTTGTTCTGTACAATGTTAACAGATTAATGTTTTTTTTTTTTGTTGGTGTTAAATCCTGAAGAGTGTGTAAAAATAGTATCCATTCCATAGCTGTGGCCCTAACTTCTCCTTCAAGTGTTGGCGGCAACAACAACAAAAAAGACTTCCTGAGATGGCCTTCTTGTGAGGGAACTGTATCTGCTAATGATAGGCATATCAAATGTGTCTACTGACTCAGGGAGTCTCTCACCCCTAGAAAATATGATTTGCAAATTTACATCCTGGACCCACAAGGACAGAGAAACAAAGTTGTCAGTCTTTCTGTTAAATAAATCTATGGAGCTGGCATTGGATCCTGGCTTTCTGAATCCCCCTGTACACTCCTCTCCAAAAAGTGCAAATGTGGACTTACTGCATGGAACATTGTTTTCCAGTCAAAGTTGATGAAAATGGAGAAGAGGCACTGCATAGGCAGTGCATGGAGTTCTAGTTGAAGATCACTTTCTAACTCTCTGGTGAAGCAATCTCCTCCCCTCCACCATTCTTCTGAGACTTTGTGCCCCATGTGGCTACCACATAAGCTTTGAATGGCCTGCAGCACTGAGGACCCGGTGCTGTCTCAGACCCCTGAGGAGACACTGAGGCTTGCACCATCAAAATCCTCACCAGTGCAGGATACAGCACTGACTGCTTCCCGACCAGTACCAATGAAGTCACATGCAGCACTAGTACACCCTGCATCCCATACTGTGCCACTAGCGCTGATGGTAGAATCAGGAGTCTGACAAGAGTTGGTACTGTGGGGGGGGGCCTGACATGTAGTGGCACTGAGAGACTTCCTGGTTCTATGGGAACTGGAGTTGCTGCTCCTTTCAAATTCATTCTCCCTGGCAGTACCAGGACTCTTCGATGTGGCACTGAGCACCTCATCCTTCGCAGGTACGCTGGTTCCCAGTCCATACCCCTCCATGCCCATATGGCCCTACTGGGTTTGGTTGCCTCATGGGAGGCAATACTTCCTAGAATAGGCCACATGTGCCTGAGGCTCATTCATTCAAGATGAGTGCTACTCAGGTGGTACCTGAACCCCCAACAGCTCAGGTCTGCATCAATAAAAACAGGAGGAAACTCTTCTTCCCCCATTAACACCCATAGGACCAGTCACCTTGTCATTCTCCTTTCTGGATGAAGCAGAAGTTCTCTCTGTCAGGCTGTCTGGAGCAGCTCACAAGTGTGAGTGCCAGCCTCAGGGCAAACTGTCCAGCAACAGAGCACAAACTCCGAACGGGTTGTATGTTCTGTAATTAGATTTCACCAACCAAATAACAATTGTGAACTTCTAAAGCACTATATAAGCCTTAACATGGAGTCACAGACAGTCCCCTTGGGTACTCTGGTCTGTCTTGCCACACAGGCAAGCTTGCCTTTATGATTGGTGGTCCCTTACACCAAAAATCACAACAATATCACGTTACTCTCAGTCCCAAAGGACCAGTTACATAGCTCAAGTCAAGTGCACTCTAGCTCTCTTATCATAGACAGTGCTTGTAGCCTGTCCTACAATAAACTATCTAAAGGTTTATAACTGTGAAAAGAAATAAGTTATTTACACACAAATGAGATCCAGTCTTAGCAGCTATCATCTTTAGGAAGCTATAATATGCAAGCTTTATATGTCCTTTGCGCTAACCCAAGCCAGACAGCTGGGGACCCCTTCTTTATGCTTAGAAATCTTTGCTCTTCAGAGTTCAAGCAGCATAGGGATAACAGTTCCTTCTTAACAGGCATTTTTATTCCCTTTCCCCAGCATTCAAGCTGTGATGGGATGGGATGAGGGCTTATGTTTGTATCCTCTTCAGGGGCGTAGGGGAAGCAATGACTGAAGTCTTTTGTACACAGTGGCTTGTTTGATGTCTGTAGACCTTTCGTTGGGGAGGAGATAACCTCTTGTGGTGAACTAGTATTTCATACTTGGTAATGCTTTTCCCCTGACTTGGTGGATTTACAGTTTTAGTGAACATTTTTATAGTTAGAGCAAATATTTAAACATTACTTTATAACATGGGATATAGATATCATAAGTAGGATTAATAGATGCAGCATCATACAAGCATTCCATAAAGTCAAAATACTAAGCACATTCTTAACTCTAATATCTAACTCTAATTTTAATAATACTAACACAGGTGATCCAGATTGATATCCAGCTATACATTCGTCAGTGTTCAGTGAAGCCTGGGGCCTTGACTTGAGCTGGCACCAGGTCTGCCAGCATCAATGTGAAGACAGATGAAGCCCTTCATGCTTTAAAGGATTGGAGGGTGATTTGAGGGTGCAATTCCTTGGGATCTGTACTCTGTGGGCTTGTCTACACCGGCATGCTAAATCAGCGCTGCTGCGGTTGATGCAGTGGTGTTGATTTAACGGGTCTGGTAAAGACACAATAAGTCGATGGCAGAGCGCTCTCCCATTGACTTCAGTACTCCATCTTCCCGAGAGGCAGAAGGTAAGACAGCGGGAAAGCGTCTCTCGCCGACATAGCACAGTATAGACACGGCACTAGGTCAATGTAAGCTATGTTGCTTGGGGTGTGTGATTTTTTTCACACACCCCTAAAGCGACTTGACTTAAGTGGTAGTGTAGACCAGGCCTGTCTCTTAGTAGGAAGCACTTCAGACAGCAGCTCCCCAAAGAACAGTCTCACTGTTCTTCTACTAGAGGTCCTCAGAGCCACTCAGGAAGACACAACTCTTCCACAGGAGGAGAGTGTCTTCCTCAGTGACCCAACTGTTTCACGCTTTCTCAAAACACCAATTTTGATCAGTTGTTTGGGAGATATGGACCCATTTCTCCAGAACCACAGCCAACTCTCCCCTTTGGGAATCACCTTTCTCTTTTTTTTTTTTGCTACCTTGGACCAGTGACTGGATACCATTGCCGTAATGTTGGGTTACTGTACACAACTTCTTCTGGTGCCTATCCGCTAAACACCTCTTCCCCATTGCTCTTCAGGGACCACTCTCATGAGGATCTTCTGCAATAAGAGATCCCCTCCTTTCTCCTGGAGCACTAAAGCATTTCCTGCCTTAGTATTGGGGAAAGGGTTTCTCCAGCCTATACATCCTCATCCAAAGAAGACTGATTGTGACCCATCTTGATGTGAGACAGCTGAACAAATTTATTTGCAAGCTAAAGTCCAGGATGGTAACCCTTGCCTTGATTATTCTCACTCTGGATCTAGGAGACTTGTTTGCATCTCTCCAACTACACCTTGCTGCTTGCAGGGATGGCTGAGGTTGGTATACTTCCCAGGCAAATATCACCTGGCTATGATCCTGTCCATGTCCCCCTCCTGGCCCAGTAATCTCTATCATGATAGAAAGACCTAATGTCTGTCTACAGGGCAATTCCCTTCACACCTCCCCTTTCATCCTGAACAGTAGTGACAGAGGTATTCCACTTGGGCTGGAGAGCACATGTTGAAGGACCTGCTTGCACAACGTCAGTGGACATCCTAAGAGAGACAAATGCACATCAACCTCATAGAGCTTAGGGCAGTCTGAAAGGCTTGTGAATCTTCCCTGATTCTCATTAGAGGTCAAGACATTCAAATATTGATGGACAATACCTACACCATGTGCCAGATCAACAAGTGAGGGAAGGGCCAAGTCTTCCCCATTGTGTCAGGAAGCTGTCCAGTTTTGGAACTGGTGAATCAGAAATCAAATTTCTCGCTTGTCCACTTGCTTGGTCTGCAGAACACAGTAGTGGACGCTTATCAAATTGAAAAGTTGAACACCTCATTCTCCATGACATCTTCTCAGAGGAGCGCCATTCTCAAATAGACCTGTTTGTGAGACAAGATGACAAAGTGCCACAGCTTCTATTTACAAGGAGAACTGAGCCTGGGCTCCCTGCCGGGTGCCTTTCTGATCCTGTAGATAGGGAGGCTTATTGTAGACTTTGCCTGTGTCGCTCTATTTCCAGTTTGCTCTGCAAGATCAAACAGATCTCAGTGAGACTGATTTTAATTTCCCAACCTGGCCCAGACAGTTCTGGTTCCTGGCTGTTCAGAGGCACTACTGCTGGTAACTGTTGTCGCAGGCCTAGGGAAAGATCCTACACCCAGTCCTCTATCCCATGGCCTGGCTACTGGATGGATATTAAGCATAGAACATTGTTACTTCTCTCCTACTGGAGGCATCTTAGTTTAATAGTAGCAAGGTCTCTAGAGGACAGATTTACTGGATGAAGTGGAAATCTCTGAAGCCTTGGTACTGATTGTTTCAATTTTAACAGATAATTCTAGACTGTCTAAACCTATCTCTAAGTTCAATGAAAGTACACTTGGCAGTGATCTCAGTGCATCATGCACCTTTAGAGGGTCAGTCTTCCGTGTGGTACCTGACTGTCATAAAATTTCTGAAGGACTTAGCAAGAGTGTTTCCACCTATCAAGGAACCAGTCTCTCCATGGGATCACAACCTCATTATGACCTTGCCTATGCCTAAACTATTATTTTAAGACATTACATTAGCACATGTAAACAAACATGTTTAAAGGTCTAGTGTAAGCCTTGATCAGTTTAGCACATATTAAAGTCTGTATCCTTTTACACTAACATATGTTAATGTTTTAAGTCCGTGTGCTAATATTATACCTTTTTAAGGACTTGTCTACATGGGGAAATGGGCATATCTATAGAGCTATGCTGGTATAACTTCCACCCTCTACTCTGGAATAAAATAAAATAAAAATAAAATGATTCCAGAATAATTACTCTACTTTAGGAAGACACCTTTATTCAGGAATAGTGTCCACACAGGGAAATTATACTGCCATGGCTATAGCAGAATAATTATTCCACTGTAGCTATGCCGCTCAGTTTCCCCATGTTGACAAGTCCTAATTCCTCAACAGCTACATGTCACTGGATCAATGGAACTCCAAATCTCAAGAGTGAGACTTAACGAGTGCAGGTGACAAAGCTTTAGGCCCATGACTGTCATCCTGGTCTCTTTCAGAAGCAAGCTCAATAAAGAATCTTGGGACTTTAGAGAAAAATGCAAAACCTATTGCTTCAACATGGCTTTTCTGCAATAACCCTACAAAAAAGAGAAACATTCTTTCAACTGGGGGAGTAGAGAAACTAGTATATGTTAGACTTAATAAATTTGTGGGATGATCAGATACCATGGTTACTGTCTCGGTTGGTAAATTTTAGATAATAGTAGAACCACAAAATCAGATTTAACCAACTCTTGTAGCTTTTGGTTTTGAATTAAAATTGTTCTCTAGAAAGTCTTAATCTTCCAGGAAAGATACTGGACATAGCAAAATGAGGTTAGAAATTAAACCTTGTTCTTGAAATTCTTGCTGCCAGTAGTAGATGATATAGTTGTGTATGGTAGGACTTTAGCTGTTTAATAGTGAAGGGAAAAATCTGTATTAATGCTCTAAGATACCAAACTTAAACAAAACCACCTTTAAAAAAATCTTTTAAAAAAAAAAAAAAAAAAAGTAGCTACAACAAAGAAATTAACTGATAAAACTATTGGCACACTTCTTATATTGTACACTGGTTCTAGAAAACAGAACTTAGTGGTTCTGAGCAGTAGCTTTATTAGGATTGGGGTAATGCTTTACTAACTGAGCAGACTTACTTAAAGAAGTGAACTCAGAAAATGGAAATCATGACATTTAAAATAAAACAAAACTAGCAAACTATTCAACTGTATGATTTTCTTCCAGGTTGGTCTCCAAGGACGAGTTGTAGGAATTGATCATATCAAAGAGTTAGTAGATGACTCAATAAATAATGTCAAAAAGGATGATCCTACATTACTGTCTTCAGGAAGAGTGAAACTGATTGGTGAGCATCAAAGACTATGGTATACTTATTAATTAAATTAATATTCTGACTAAAAGCTGACTGCAAATTACCTGCATTTGGAAACCTGATTGGTTTAATTTCTTTGAGGAAGATTTTCAGACACAAAGGGCGTTAGGTGTCCGACTCCAGTTGAAAATTTGAAGATTTAACTCGCTTTTTAGGCCTTTGAAAATCCTTCCCTTTGTATGATTTTGATTTTTCTAGCATTTTAAAAAACAAAAAACAGTCAGTGCACTAAATGCACTTTTCTGACATAAGTGTATTCCTATAGTAAAACAAAAACTGAACAAGAATTCACTTAAGTGTAACGCTTTTTAAAACCAGGCCTGTATTTACCACTTCTTTGTATGTGTGAATGAGCTTGCTTACAAAATTAGAGCATTATAGTGCAGCACTCTGTGCTTGTGCAGTCATAGTTGAAAGACTTACTGGCCAAAAATAAAAAAGTACTAGAATAGTAATCAGCTCAACTAGTTCTAAAATGTACTGTCAGTGTCTGTATTTTGTAGGGATTGGTAATATAAATTGATACCAAGGCAGTATAATTAAATCAGTGTAAATGAGGGCCGAATGCCCAATCATAATGTTTACTAGACTACAAATCTGAATTTAACTATTGCGATGGAAATATAGCAAGGAAAAAGCAGTCTCGATTATAAAAAAAATATAGTATTATATGTGTGTTAAATGGTTTGGTGCTGGGTCACTAGGTGCTTCTGTAAGAAAATTGCTAGTAAACTATACACCTTACACTTACTATTTCTACTCAGCCCCTGTAGCTGAAGTACTCTCCAAAAATTCTGACTTTTGTTTCTCTTCTCCAAAAAGTGGAGGCATTCCAGATTTTTTCCAAACTAGAGAAATTATGTGCTAACCACCATGTGGTTGCCCTATGACAGCATGCCTATAGATTCACCTTGCTTCCATATACAAATGCTCCCTGTGGTGCATCACCAATTCATTTAGATGTTCTTCAACCAAGGTTAGTTGTGGTATTAACTTTCACCATGGTAATCTCCATTGATACAGTGCCAGAGTGCACAGATATCACGTTTGTAATAGCCTTAAGAGTGCAAATAGTTTTCCCATTATTGTCATACAGTGCATCAGTTGCTGCTTAGGTGGCCTGTCTGGTCTGTTTTTTGCACTCCACTGCACAGGTGTCGAGTTCCTTGGAATTCACTTAACTATGTGAATATAGTGATGTACCACCCGATGCAGCTCAGCTATATGTTTTCACGGCATCCAACATCTTTTGTTTCTGCACCTCACTGGTTCTGTCACCAAAATATCTCCTAAGAAGACTATCCTACTAATGTGCTGCCAGCTATGCCAAAGCCAGTTTGCAGGCTCTGGGGTCCATTACTGGAGATCTAAGGCCATCTAACTGTCATACGTAACTGCATGACTAGTGGTCAAATGACTGGTAGTGATGAATGGTGCTATGAGATAGTTAAAGGACTGTTGGCTTATAATGATCCCCAGGACAACAATCAATCACTCAGGGTAGAAAATGTGCCCATTGTATGATAATCTGGACCTGCTATTTTGGCTTCTACCAACTACCTAGTCCATTTTTTTTTTGTGTGCTATAGATAGTATAGCAAGTCTTGGCAGTCAAATTATGAGGGACATGGGGAAACAAAGACTCTATGAAATGGGTGTACTTTAAATAAATTAAATAAAAAACCAAGTCAGCAGATGTTTGATACAATGCTGGGATTTTGGGATCTCTTTGGGAGAGACCCAGGACTCCAAGACCATGGATACAGTAGAGAAGATGGTAGTTGGTGGTGGTTACATTGTAATGAATTCAGAAAACTGGACAGTTAGTGCTAGTGGAGAGTCAGTCTTCTGGAATATACTCCACTGCTACATCATAGCTGCCTTAAGTATTTCATGACTGCTTATCAAAAGTGCCAAAATAAATGTTTCTTGCCAAGCAAGGAACAAGAGCTAAGTGTTTACGTTGGCCTCAGAATGACTTATAAATGGTGTCAGCATTGCCAGTGGACTTGTAGGATTGTCTCACATTATTTGAATTTGACTTTGACCCACCACGATTTCCACAGGACTTCCAGAAGGCCTTTTCGAAATCTCAAAGGTCTGTGCTGATAATTATGGGATAGGTAGTCAGAGGGCATTGCAACTACAGTGCAAAAAGCATATAGTTTTAGTGTGGAAACAGGGCAGAATTACTACTTTCATGTACCCAAAACAGAATGGCTACTGTGGACATGGTGTAGTTATTTGTAACAGTTCAAGTCTCTAATGTAGACAGGGCCCCAAATAGCTAACCTAAATTGGATATTCGAGTAGGAGCCTGGGCAAGGTAGAGGTTGGTATGAGTTAACTTTTTTGTTTTGTTTTTTGTTTTGTAAAATGTGTGTGGTGAAAGGCATGTTTCATCCCTCAGTAACTTTTAATATTCTCCCTTTAGTAGGCTTCACATTGCCAGAGCTCCAGATTGACTGATAGCGAACTGAGCACACTGCGTCTACAGAGCTTTCAGGTGCTCCAGCCCAGAGACTGAGCCCAAACTCAAATGTGAACTCTTGTTTCCCACTGGGCATTGAATTAGGGAGTCAGGCCAGCCCTGGTTAACTTCTGTACTCATATTAAATACACAGTGAGATGCTGACTGCAGAAATCCAAATGTTTCTAAATTTCTTTGGAAATAAAATTTACAGATGCTCTATTGTGTTGCTTAAATAAAAAAAAAACTGTATTAAAAATACCAGTTGCAGTTCCAAATACCAATATTTGAAATATTAGTTATTCTCAAGGAAAATGTTATAACCTTTGATTAGAACGTGCAAAAATGATTCATAAGATGATGGTACTCCACTCTTAAATAGTAGAAAATATAAAACCTGTATCTGATGTGGTGGCATCCATATTCTCTGTAGTCTGGATGCGCCTTATTTCTATTTTTGTATTATATCACAACCAGTTAACTTCTTTTAGCAAATGGATTACTTTCTTAATTTATATTAAACATCCTGTGGTTTCTAGTGCTCCAACAGTTCTTCAGATACTGTGGTGTGTGTGTGTGTGTATTCTTCATTGATTGAAGATACTACGTACATAATGCAGTTAAATACGACATTAAAAAGTGACTTGTCACACATTCGTATGACAACTCAGTTTTGTCCAGAACTTCAGTTTAAAATGGAGTTTAGCCCCTTATTTGCAGCTGAATATAACTTGAAAATTTTCAGCTCAGCTGTTGCGCATCCCTGTGAAAGGGTTAAAAGGTTTTGCTTTCTTGCAGTGGGGGATGGAAGAATGGGATATCCAGAAGAAGCTCCCTATGATGCTATTCATGTTGGAGCTGCAGCCCCGGTTGTGCCCCAAGCAGTAAGCCTTTTATGTTTTGTGTGTGATTCATTAATCTCTCTATATTAGCTTCTTAATTAAAATGCTGGTAGATTTATATAGTTGGGATATCCACAGGCATAGTGACTCTTAAAAAAAAAAAATCCCTTTCATTAAACTTCCAATCAACATGAAGATGTTGCATGTTGTAATACTTTTTCCCTAAACAAGAATATTTTAAAAATGGGTTTTCCATGTATTGGATTTTTGTTGTTTTTGTTTTGAATTTTTTTGGCTTGATAAACTAATAGAGCCCCTTGGTTTTTATCAGCTATTAGAGTGTAAAGTTTAAATACTTGTCTGGTTCCTTGCTTCCTGGGTTGGAAAGGATTGAGAGTGTTGTGGAGGGTAACGTGCTCTGCCCTTGTTGGGAAAGGGGAGTGACTAAGGAGTGACGTTTATGGCCTTAAAAAGAAGTCCACCATCATTTCTGGCAAGAACTGAATGAGACAATACACAGACTTGAGTGAGTATAAATGGTGGGAATTAGGGTTCTAAAAGGGAAACTTTTTTCTCCCTTTTCTCCAAGAGAGTGGTGAGAAGTGGCAAAGTTAAACACTGATCTAATATGAGCTTCGTAAAGGTAGTGGTATATTAAGTGCTAGTTAAGACTTTCAATTTTAAATTATTATTGAAAATCCCTGTAAACTGCAGTGAATGATGCTGTGGAACTTTGAGTTTTAGGGTGTTGTGGGGAAGTTAGCCATCACGAGATGTTGATTGATACTTTTGCAATGGAATGCTATGTGTTGGCAGTTGGAAATCTTAAATTTTTTAACGTTTATGCAACAATGGAATTGTCCAAAAATGTGTAGTTTACTATTTTAGTAAAATGCTTCCATTCAAACTTTGTAAGAAACTTCTTCGTTCCATAATGTTACAGTGGAAATTAGACACTTCATCCCTGTTGCCATTTCTGCTAGAAACCTGTTGTGCTCAGAAAAATAGCACATTCCCTCAACATTGAAAGAGGTGATATTTTATAGAAGAAAGGCTGTTGTGCAAGAATTGCCAAGTAGTTAAATAGTGAGACTATCCTCCTGTAATTTACCGTTTTATTTAAATATTTTGCTTTCTGGGATAACTTTGTAAGTCGAGATCAAATGGTCATGACGGCTCAGCAAGGTCAGCAGCCCTACAGAGTTAGGCTATTGCTACATTACAGAGCTTACAGTGGTGCAGCTACATTGATGCAGCCCCTGCAAGCGGCAGTGACTATGTTGGCGGGAAAATCTCTCCTGCCGACATAGTGCTGTCCACACTGGCGATTAGGTCAGTGTAACTTGCGTATCTCAAGGGGGAGGCTTACTTACGCCCCTGAGTGACATAACTTATACTGACTTACGCTATAGTATGTACATAGTCTTAGACTGTACCTTGTTCTGACTCAACCGCAAATAATGAGCTGTTAAGTTTAGAAAATTAGGCTATGTCTACACTGGAACTTTTGTCGGTATACTTAAGTCACTCAGGGATGTGGGAAAAAAAGTGACAGAAGCACCAGTGTGGACCAACGCTATGTCAGTGGGAGATGCTGTCCCGCCGACATAGCTACTGCTGCTCATTGGGAGTGGTTTAATTATGTTGATGGGAAAGCTCTGTCCTGTTGGCACAGAGTGGCTACATGGGAGATCTTACAGCGGTGCAGCTGCATCGGTACATCTGTGATGTTGTAAGCTCTCTAGTGTAGACATGGCCTTAGTAATGAGTCTGCTACAGATTACCATTAAACTTAGTTGTTCAAATAAATTTTCTGCTCTTATGAAGAAACCAAAATTACAAAAACACAACAAACTACAAGTGATTATTTTATTTGCAGCCTGGATAACTGATAATCAGTTAATTACATTTCAGGCAATTATTATAAATGGTCTAAAATATCAGTAGTTGTATCATCCCATTCAAATACAGTTTGATTAAAAAATAGATTTTGGCTGTGTAACTCAGGCCATTATCTATTGCATAACAGTTGAAATAGTTTTTTATGTATGCAGTTTGATTAGCCATGATAAAATATTGTAGAACTGTTTACTTGGAGAAGCCAGACTTTATTCACTGCACAAAGATGGATTGCTGTACATATATACTCTAATAATCTTTGTATGTTGTGTTGTAGCTCATAGACCAATTAAAACCTGGTGGAAGATTGATATTACCAGTCGGCCCTGCAGGTGGAAACCAGATGCTGGAACAATATGATAAACTAGAAGATGGCAGTGTCAAAATGAAGCCTCTGATGGGAGTGATATATGTGCCTTTAACAGATAAAGAGAAGCAATGGTCCAGGTGGAAGTGATTTTCTGTTCCACTTTCTTCTTCCACAGATACACGCATACAAGGTGAAAGGGTGTGGATTTTAAGCAGATAGACTGCAAGGGCTGCCTTTGCTGCTGTCACTGCTTTCTGCTCTTCCATACCATGGAAAGTGACCTTCTCTGTATTGTTACATCACTATGAGGAGGTTCTGCTAAGTTTCTGAGTAAAGTTAAAAGCAGAAAAAAAATGCTGCATGGGTTGTGCTTTGTTTCATTTGAACTCATGGCTTCTTGAGATTTTTTGTCGGTGCTGAAGAGTGTTATTGACATTGTTTTGAACACAACACTTCCTAAAATTTAAACATCTCATCAGTTATAACTTTTTTTTTGCTAGATTTACAGAGGTAGCTAAGATAAAATATAAAAGGATACTTGAGATGAACTGTGAGTTTGTTTGCACTATGCTTCATAGAGCTACTATGTTTTTATCGAGTAGATCTACTTGTAATAGGTCAGGAAATAACTGAGAAACTTACACTTTTACTGCAAATTTATTCAAGACTCCATAAGTAAGGAAAGTCCTTCAGGATCCTTATTAGGAAGCAGTATAGCTAATCTTCTAAATGAATACCTAATTTCCTGGGCCTAAAAATAATAGAGAGGGAAGAGACTATAACCCCCTTCTTTCTCAAACAATCAAACAACCAAATGGTTGTTTTAACGGTGTTCAAAAGATCCTGTTTTAAACATACCCGACTAAAGTTTGTCATGTCACTTGGGCATATTATATTCTCTAATTCAGCAAGCTGCCAATTTCGCATCAGTTCTAAATAAGTCTTTTTTAGGAGAAGACAAACGAATGTTTGTTGGCTCCCTGATCCAGCAAAGACACAACACAGCTGTCATCTTGAAAAACATACCAGGCATTAGTATGCAAATGAATAAACCAGCAGTCCCCCTTTGCCTCCTGAGTAGAAACACTTGTGACTGTGTTAGCTTCATTAACTGAAGTGCACACATGCACACTGAGCTCTGCAAATAACTTTCAAGCTGTTTGACTTTTTAATTGTGTTCGATAAACAATTTTTTTCGTTACAGTACATGCTGTAGATACTTGAGAGTAAGTGCTTTGACATCTAGCATTTAAGTTTTAGAAATGTCTAAATTAGGATCTCCCTTTTGTTTTATCTTCAGAGGACTTCAGTTACTAGTAGTATGTTTATATGAAGAGATAATTTAGAAGGATTTAGGGGATAATAAGGCCATAAGCACTAAATGGTTCGAGTCTGTATAGCAGGCTTGGCTTTGTTTTGTAGTTAATGTATTTTGATGGAAATAAGCATTCTAGACTTTTAAAGAATTCACATTCAAAACTGAGTAACTTCATAAATGAGAAATAAAACCATGAGACAGTTTAATTTCCTGCTAACTGAGTGACAGCAAAAGTGACTTCAGTGGAGTCAGGATTTCACCCCAATTGTGCAATGTGTTTAATTACCTTTTCTGAAAAGGTTAATAATTTTACATCTGTCTCTGGTTAGGGAAAGATGTTGATGATTGTCAATGCCTCAGTAAGCCTAAGGGAATTAGGTGCCCAATTTCCATTGAAATTCAGTGAGATGTGTGTGTTTGATTCCCATAGGCTCTATACACTTGTGAGTGAGGTTAGGATTTTCAATCGAGAGGAAGGGGAATCTCCACGGTCAAAATACAGATTTTTTCAGTTTAATAAAAAAATCAGTGTCTTAAGCAAGCATACACATACTATATCTTGACAGGTCTAGTAGATGAAAACTGATTTTATAAAATACTGCATTTTTGGGCCAATTCAAATTGGCTTGGATATGAGCACTGTCACATGGATTGAACACTGGTTGAAGAGCTACAGACAAAGGGCAGTGATAAAAGGTAATGTTTCGGCCTGTGCGATGCTTCTAGGATGCTGCAAGTATGTGTGTTGGGTCCAGTATTATTTATCATAAATAATCAAGAAGGGGGAAGTAATGACAATTTAATGAAATTTGCTCAGGATACTAAATTGGAAGGTGTTGTAAACATCAATGAGGACAGAAATGCAAAGGGGTTTGAAAGGTTAGAAATAGGGCAGAAAAGAGTAATATTCAACTAAGAAAAATGCAAGATATCTAGGGGAAAATAGTTAAACGTTCGGTGGTACGAAGAACGGGAAAGCACTAGTATTAAATCATCAAAAGGTCTGAACTGCAGATTTGAAAGAGAAAATGTATACCTTTGAAGCTTAATTTAGTTAAAATTCCTCCTAGCACATGAAGACAGATCATTAAATCCTCTGATTTCTCTTCCCGTAGACATCAAGGCTAGCTGCATCTCAGATTTCAGTTGTTTCAGGTCATTGTTGCCAACTGTCATGATAATTTATGCTTTTCTTAAATCCCCAGCTGGGAGAATCGGGTTATTTCCTGATCATCTCAGTTTTCATTTAAAAAAAAATGTTTTTGGCCCTTATGGATGCAGACAAAAACTTGAAAACATGAACCATAAATACGCCTTTTTAGTGTTGGCAAGCAAGAAGAAACCAACATTTATTTATTTTAAAATTTCAGGATTTTTAGCCAACATCATTGCTACTTTTTGAGGCCCTGATCAGGTCTTTTGAATGCTTGGGGATTGGCAGTACTGGTTTCAGTATGTGCTGATTCTCCAGTCTCCTCAAAAATGCCAACACTGCCAGTACCCAGGGGTTGAAGGAGGAGACTGTTTTAAAGTCTAAAAACTAAATATGTATACCTTTGCTAAGCAGTAACTAGTGGGGGAGATTGGGAGAAGTGTAAATGCCAAAGATGGAGAGGATTTATCAGCACTGTACAAGGCTTTCATAGTCAGTAGTAATGTGTAAGGAAGAGAGAGGTTTCTCTAATTCACTTAAATTTCCCTTTCTAACAGATCTAGAAGACTCTAGAATAGTTTATCAAGGAAAGTTGGGAAAAGTCTCCTTCCTTGCAGGGATAAAAACTAGACCTAAAAAGATTCAAAAAAGCTCTGTTACAGTACCAATCTGGGCACTGTTCAGGGGGGTATACTAAAGAATTAGTTCTTCAATTTCAGAACTTCAGTTGAAACTTGATACTCTGCAAAGTCCTTTTTACACTTGAAGTTTAGACCAACTAATGCTGTTTTGATTATGTGCAGTTAAGTGCACAGCTTTAAGTTTACTTTAAATGGAAAGTTAAAAACTAGTGAATTTTTACCTGGTTAAACAGACCTTAGTTTTATAATTTTTGAAATACTTAATTCAACAGCACATTATATAGCCTACTCATTACCTTCTTGTAATATTGGAAAATAACTAACACAAGTCAAATGCATAAAATATATCATGTCTTACTATGAACTAGCATGGACATTCTTTGATTTCGACATTGAAGATCAAGTAAAACTCTGTAGACACCAGCTGCTTCACTTTATTCAGTTAATGTAGATTTTAATATGCAGAGATATGAATAATAGTACTAATTTTAAAGGGTGTTTTCATGCTAAAATTTACTTGTATTTACAGGTAGTTACATTTACCTTTTTTCAGGATTTGCTTAACATAGGACAAAACAAAAATAAAATGGCAAATTATTTATACTGCAGTATTCCATTTGTCATGAATTTGAGTACTAAGAACACATTAGTATTGTGAAGCAAAATAACTTCAAATTAAATATGCTCAATGCATTAATAATAGTACACAAAATCGTGCCAAATTACATTGATGTGGGCCGGGGGAAATTGTCTGCCACTGTCAGTGTTTCAAGACAGAACTTTTTTTTTTTTAAATTAAAAAAAAAAATCATCTTGCCACAGTTAATGTCAAATCTTAATATGTTGTAATACTGCCTTTGTGCTTTGATATTGCAGATCTTTCAGTGTTGAAATCCCATCAACTACTAGGCACATGAGGCTTTGCCAGAATAGTAGAATTATCTACTTTTTTTCCGTTGTAAATATTAAACCAAGTAGCAGAGTTTAGCCATTTGATCAACATTGTCTATAATTGTACCACTAAATCCATCTGCATTGCACTTAAAATGTTTCTCTGAGACCCAAAACTAACCAGCCAATTACTGTAAGGATTGAAGCTGCCTGACTGCTTTAGGAATTAGTAACAACTTCAGGAGAAAACTCGAACTTTAAACTCTAGTCTTGCTAGGTAAAAGCCTTTCAGTTGACTTTAAGAAGTTGTGTATGCTGTCATTCCATGCTATGACTCCAAATGCATCCTCTTTGGGATCTGAACACTCTTGCTTGTATGCATGTAGCTATATATTTTGTGGGCTGGCTTGCATTAGTAGATTGATTGAAATACTATTGTATTCTTCCAAGAATCACATTAGTGAAGTTGCTCTTAATAAAACAATGTGTGCCTTTTCTAGTATTAATGAGGTAGACTACTCATAACTGGAGCAAATGTTTTGCCATTATATGAAGCATTTATTCTCTGAAGGCGAAGGCAAAGGCAAACTTACTGCTCTGTTACAGTAATCAAACTTCCTCATGATAATGGAATTGTTCATTTGCTGAAGGCATTCATTAGGTAGCCCTGGCCTGAGTAGTTTCTTCAGGAGCTGATAAAGTTGCTCTGTGACATAAAGAGACATAGCGTATGGATAGTGCCAAGTTCTCTCCACTTCTTCAGAGTGAGATGTGCCCAGTACTGACCAGACATTGCAACTAAAATTTAACTTTGAACTCAGGTTTCACATTTTGCAGCCTTTTGTGCAGGTACCGAGAATAATTGGACCATAATTTCAAACAAGTCTCTCTCCAGTAAATGGCCCAATGTGTAAGACAGTCACTTCTTCAGACAACAGGTAGTCATGTATTTTTTTTTAAGCTGTTGATATTGTAATTGACTTGTTTGTGAAAGCAAATGATATATTTTACAGAGAAGGAACAGGGACCCATGTTGCACAGTAGAGCTGTATTTTACTGAGTAGTATAAGGTGCTATGGATTGCTGTTGATTTTCCTTGTGGCTTAAATGCTTGAAGAGATTTCTGAAGTTTTGCTGCTGTATTTGAGTACTGCTGCACATTCATTGATTTAATATCAAAACTGCAAAGTGAACTCCTTGGGGAAAAGAATATAACTGCATTTATTTTCTTTCTGCAGGGATGAATTGTAAAAGCTACATCATCTTGACCCAAACATAGTGTTACAGTGGACTTCCCATCTCCAGTTCTAAAAGCTTTTTGAAAACCAACAGCATTGCAGCTTGTTTTGGATTTTGTTATACTGTTATCAGCATGGAAAAGTGTGGTGTTTTTATTTCATTTTTTTAGAGGCTTAAGGCAAATCTGGCAAAGAATTGATGGAAAGTTTAAATTTGGGCTGTTTCTTTTAACATGCCTTTTTAAATTTCATCTTGTTAAAGAAATGAATTTCTGCAAAAATGCAAAGACCTACAGTTTGTGAACTCTTTAATTTTGATGGCTGATACTTTTTGAACACTTTATTTCAGCTCCATTGTTCCTTGGTAAAATTGCTTCTGTGCACCTTATAACACTACATACACAATGGCAGGTTCTCTATGTTCAGATGTCTGCTAAATGTTACTAAGAAAATGAGATGAACTTCCTTTTCAAAGCTTGTGACACGGTGTCATAGACTAGCATGTAGTAGATACAGTCAGCTGCGTTATTATCTTAAAAGTGGGCATTTGTATATATTAAACTTCAAGACATCAGAGGTGACAGCTCTTGTTATAAACTCTATGGTTCAGGTTGGACATAACTGACATAGTTTTTTCCTTCCTTGTCAAGAAATTAGAGGAAACTTGTAGCTCAGTATTGTTTTGTAGCTCACTGCTGATATGTATATGAATTTAGCATAACAAATGCTGTGTAAGCTATGTCCTAATCACTGAACAGTTTATGCAGTGCTGCTTTGCCAAATAAAGTTAAAAGCAAAAAGGGTATTGTGTGCTTCTTGTATGGGAGATCAGGATCAGTATGTTAAATGTAACTGCTTGAAATGCAGAACACTACTCCAATAAAATTAACATCCATATTTAAAAATTAGTTGCTTTTGACACCAAATTTCTGCAGTATAATCTACATTCTTCTTCCAGCTACAGGTAGTGATGGAAAAAATTGGATTAATGTTTTAGGGGAACTTACATTTTTATAGAAGAGAAAAAAAGCTGATAAATAGTGAAGAACTGATGGATCGCCAAACCCTGACCAAATAAATATATACTACACTACAAACTCTACAAATATCCATTTTAAAGAGTAATTGAAAGGCTTTTTTTAACATTCTCAAGACCCAGGTTTTATGTTCTGTGTTTGCTGCAGTTAATGACATCAGGAAAACCCAAAGCACATTAAAAACTGTATAGCTCTTGGATTGCTTTAGGGATGCATATGTTCTTCCTAAAAAGAAAAGGAGTACTTGTGGCACCTTAGAGACTAACCAGTTTATTTGAGCGTAAGCTTTCGTGAGCATAAGCATCCGATGAAGTGAGCTGTAGCTCACGAAAGCTTATGCTCAAATAAATTGGTTAGTCTCTAAGGTGCCACAAGTACTCCTTTTCTTTTTGCGAATACAGACTAACACGGCTGTTACTCTGAAACCTATGTTCTTCCTGCAACTCCTGATCATTAGCGTTTGAGTGGTAAAATACATTTTAAGCTCTTTGTGTTTTATATTACAAAGAAGCAGAGCTAAATTAATAAGAACCTGCATAATTTGGTTCAAAGAGGCCACTGTTTCTTTTTGAAAAATATTCAGCCTGCTTTTGTTCGAACAGACATATTTTCTGTGATAGAATTAATCATTGAAAGTATGAAGGGTATTATTGAAAGCGCTCTGAAATGTGAAAGAACAAGTAAATTACCTTCATGTGAATGTCAGTCCCTCCTATTCCCATGTAAAATATGTCATATAATTTAATATAGATATTTAGAAGTCTAACATACGACCTCCCCCATATCTTTTAATTGAAGCTTGGGAGCACATACACAATATTAATCCTACAAGGGAGACTAATTTCAAATTAAGGAAGTTACTTGATCACTTAGTGCTTGTTCTAGAAAATACAGTGAAGAAAAATGGGTTTGCATCTGATGTCAAAGTTGTGCTAATTGACAATCAACTGTGAATATATTTTTAGTATTGAAGTGAAATATCTGAAATGATGCATGCAGCAGCATAAAATCTCTCAGCAGATAACACCATCTTAATCCTAATTTTTAGCCTTTTGGTCACTGTCATTCTAATTTACTGAATTCTCAACTTTCCCTCTTCTCACTAATTTAATGTTCAGAATAAGAAGTCAAATGTATCCAAATTCTTCTCTCTAGACAAAGTGTAACAAGCTAGCCTACGTTGGGTGAGGTGGTAGACATAATCCAAAATTTTCTGTGTAAAAGACCCACATTGCAGGAGCTATAAGACTTCTGGGACTAAGGCAGTTGGGGGTTAATATGCCTGTTCCACTGGAAGGAGTAATGCTTGCCACATTACTTTCATCTGAATCTAGGGGTAGCATTGAGAGAGTCTGGAAGTTGAGATTCCTCCATGGTGAAGGAAGCAATGGTTCTGGTTTAAAGGCTTGGAGAAGAGAAGTTGAAATGCAGAGGATTTAAAGAGCTTGAATAAATGCAGTATAAACTATCTGAATTGCTACTTTGCCAAATAAAATTAAAAGTGAGAGGAACCCATATGAGTATTTTTTTAAATTTTCTCTTCAAAGAATTTTGCATCAAGTCTCACTGTCACTTTCTGATCATTCTTGTTTCCAAAAGAAATGTAAAGACCACGTACATATTGTATAAGTCTTCATTTAGGACATGACCAGAAATGTGTGAATTTGCCTCTGGCTTCAGTTAATTCCTGACCTGATTTGGTTACCCAGATACTTGAGATATTAAGTCTGATCATTAATTGTGTTAATTCCTTGTACTGATTGGTGGTGTTTGTGATTCACACATGTCAATCAATTCAGAATTGGGGCTTGTAGACTGGGCCCAATTTTGTTGTGGGATTCAGTTGAACATTAGTGCCATTAGGAGAGTTATCTTGAAGATTAAACAGGAAAAAACAGCTAGCAATATTATTTCTGCCAAGAGAAGAAAAAACCTTGGTATTATAACAGAGTACCTACCATCACTTCTCAACTGAAGTGCTCTGATTATACTTGCTGGCATGCTCAAAAGGCTGGTGTTGCTTACACAATAGGTAGGAGAGAGTAATTAAAGAAATAGGATGTGCACGTGCTTCTTAAAACACTGTTTGGATCTGTGGTTGAAAGGATATTTTGGCTCCCTTTTATATATTTAGTGTGTTCTGGAGTGGTCTTCCATATTGAAAAGGAGGACTTGTGGCACCTTAGAGACTAACTAATTTATTTGAGCATAAGCTTTCGTGAGCTACAGCTCACTTTATTGGATGCGTCCGATGAAGTGAGCTGTAGCTCACGAAAGCTTATGCTCAAATAAATTGGTTAGTCTCTCTAAGGTGCCACACGTACTCCTTTTTCTTTTTGCGAATATAGACTAACAGGGCTGCTACTCTGAAACCTGTCTTCCATATTGTTTCTTAGAGTGTTGAAAAATGTGACCTTTACAGAACAAATAAAGGTGACAATCCCAACTTAATTCAGACAGGACAACAGGAGTGAGAGAAAAAAACTGCAAAGTGGGGGAGCCTGGGGTGAGAGAGAGGACCAAAGTTATGGTACTAAGATCTCTTGCTTAGCTTCTTGTATGTATGCACCTTTTATAGTTCCTTTCAATTTATTTTGATCTGAAAAATATCCAACCCATAAGGGACCCGTCCAAAGTACTATGTGCCCTTGACATAAGTTTTTAAAAACACTATGCAGGTTAACAGAGCATTTTTCCTCCCCCACTCCCCAGCTCTACACAACCTGTCTTCATTGTCAGAAAACTATATATAAAAACACAAAACAAAAACCTTAACTTTTGTGGTTAAGTTCCAAAAAAGGCATAATACCTATTTCTTATAAAGTGCTTTTCATTGGTAGATCTCAAAACACTTCACAATCTTTAATGGAGTGTAGCTCACAACACCCTTATGAAGTAGGAAGCATTATTATTATTCTGAGGTCTTTATTATTGGAGCTGTTCCACTTCTTATAAATTAAATATTTTTAACGAGTAGGAACTTTAACTTGAGGCTACCACATCTCAGGTGCATGCCCCAACAATTGGTCTATAGAAAGTCTCTTTTCCAATGAGAAATTAGTTATACAAAGTGGAAGCTTCACGAGGAGAGATTAAGACAACAGAGTGTTACTGGAGCCTGCTAGTGCAGTCACTCAGCTGGAATGTAAAAGCCCCAGGTTCAAGCCTTCTGCTCTGCCTAATTCAGAGTAGTGATTTGAAGTTGCGTCTCCCACATAAGTTCTCTAATTATTTGTTGTTCTGTGGTGGCTAATGCTCTGTATTTGTGTGTGTTGGAAAACTTCGAAAGGTCTCCATTCTATCCGAATAGAGTTTGACACAAATCACACACAAAAAATCAATCATCTAGTAAATAAGAAATGCACAATTCATAACACAAATGTAAAAATTAATTAGCATAAATAAAGCTATAACATTTGTTTAAATGTGTATTGATATAGTGCATTCTTCTGGTTAGGAAAAAGAAGTACTAAATTTAATGGAAATACTATATTAGGTTGCAAATCAGCATGGATTAATGCTTGCTTACTGATAAATCAACCTTTCTTCAGGAAAATAACTAAAGTATAAATGCAAAATATGATTAAAATCAGTCATTTAAATTGCTTTGATTGAAATTAATCCACTCTGGGAAATATAGACTTCAGCCCCTGTTAATGGTGTTTGGGGAGGGGGAAAGAGACTACTGCCATGATGCTTTGATCTCTCCTTCCCTCCAGAGGATGCAAGGTGTCTGGTGAGGACAATGCTAACACGAGAATTTAAACTTTAATGCTAATAAACACAATGCAAAAATTTTAAGAATAAAGGAGGTTTATTATCGCTATTTTTCATAAAGGTAATCAAGACTTGAACATCATGGGCTTTTTGATTAGTGATTTGTATACCACAGCAATATTCAAATTGACTAATTCCTTGAAGTACAAAGGACCGACATACAAAAAGATGCATATTCTTCTGTCTTGATTTTTTTACTGGGACTCTTGATGGATGTGACATCCTTGCACATTCAGACAAACGGTATAAGCAGCACAGTATATATTTAACACATTTTAGGGTTAGCACATTTTAAATTCATTCACACATCAATTACTTGCTCTAATTCTAGGAGATTTGTATTGGGATAGCCACTGAAGCTTTAAAGCTTTGCTGGAGCTAAGCGTTCAATTGACAAGATTCTTAAATTTCTCCAGAAGCAGGAACGTCTCATCTGTAGTTATATGGGAAGTTTAGTCCTGAGTATCAAGCCCACTGAAGTAGAAGCAGCAATAGCACTGATGGCTTAAGTCTGGCTGGAACGAACTACTGACAACGCTGACTAGAACAAATCCTGTCCTTTCTAACAAAGGCAGGGCCAGGCTCAAGCACAAACCACAGTCACCGCATGTATCTCTTTAAAAATTCTGAGTGTTGGGCTAGGGATGGAAAAGGCTGAACAAGCTAGGAGCTTTGTGGAAGGGGACAGTCCCATGATCTCACATGTGCTGTTGGCACTGAGTAGGTCCAAACATGTGCTGATATTTTTCATTGGAATGTTACGTGTTTGCAATTTTGAATCCTAGCTGTAAAGGGAGTTAAGCTATGCAGGCTGGGGAATACTTTTTAAAAATCAAAACTGCAATTCAAATGGTGGCACTTTGCTTAGATACAGATTGCTATTAATTAACAAAGACAAAAACCCCTGACAAGAATATTTCCAGTGCATAAGCTGCATTTGTAACAGATGCGCAAATCCTCCTCAGATCGTAAATGAACATGCTGAACAACAGTGTGTATATTTTAGAATGCAACTCTTCTGACACCTCTGAGAGGAACAAGGCAAGGAGTTGACTGACCTTGTACCTGCTTTCCTACACGGTTCTGATTTGCTGTATCCCAGTTACTCTAATCCTGGGCTACTATCCGATATGAAACACAACTATATCCAGCTGTGTTCCTGGATGGGAGTAAATGAGGTGTAAGACTAAGATACTCTGCCATCCAGTGGTGGGCCTTCAAACCTGCAGCATTTTCTGCATATGCTAAAAACATGGTTATTTTCAGGCACAGCCTGCATTAATTTTTATTTTTTTTAACCAGGATTTATCCAAATTACTAATTGGATTTGGTAATTAATAGAAAAATCCTACTATATAACTAAAGGGGCAAACATGTTTCTCACCTTGCAGACTTTAAAGTGAGATTTCTAGAAGGATTTTTTTTTAAAGCTTGAAGTCTTACCAAAGAGATACTCATTTGCTGGAGGCAGAGGCTTACGGAAAACTGCAAAGTGGAGAAAACAGGCAACCTAAATCCCATCTTTATAGATACATCCCATTTATGAGGTAGTCAGACTCCTCAGATGTAATGGGCCGAGCTTTTTTAAGTTTCTGTCTCACCAAACGCAGCCGACAAGCAACCATAAGCAGCAGCAAAGCAGTGATGGCCAAGCCTAAAGCCAGGGGTAGCACAGCACCTAAAGAGAGGTTAAGAAAGTTTACACTTTAACATACCAAAAATGGGACAGGGAAAAATTATAGTTCTCTTGCATTTTTTAAGCAATAGCACCCCAGCTTGGTTGAAGTAATGCTGAACTATCTTGTGCACCTTACATTGGGAAACTGACATACAAATTACATATATTAGCGGTAATGTCGCTAGGGTAGCGTATTACTCCTTTCCTTATTATTTTTATCTGGGTCTGTCACACCTATCTGAAAAATACTAGCTGAGCTGATGATGATCTGATTTTAAAGATCATAGAAATAAAAAGAGAAAATCTGTAGATTAAAATATATATTGGTCTTACCTGCTTCTGGGACTGGATGCCCCCCTGCAGCCTGATCACTTCTTGACACAACAATGCCATTTTCGTTCTTATCTGTCCTTTTCCCTGACGAACTATTGGCTGCATAAAATCAGGCAAAAGAGAGAGCAATATTACAATTCAGTGATTGAGGAAATGGATTTGCCTCTGAGTCATGTGACAATCTACTCAAGGTGCAGGTGGATAAATTTACCATACTCCAGGTTAAGAGCTGCTGATCTGTATACATTCTGAAATAATTTTTTTTAAACTTTAAGTTACAAAGAAAAATCCCCCTACATCATGCACCAACCACAACACACTTCAGTCATGAACAGGTGATTTCACAATGTACTGGCTAGGAGATAGATTATAAGTGCCAAACAAAAAATTTCACTAAGATGTGGTTAGGGATGTAACCAAATATCAGTTAAAACACTACTAGATGAGAGCTATAAATACTTGAAAAGCAGGACATTTCTAATTCTGGTTAAAGTTTTGTAAGTCAGGAAATTCAGTTAGGTCCCACAAACAACCTTAACTCTGACCCATCTCCCTATCCAACATCCAAATCTTATAGTACTGTATCTAAATACTTTCAGGAGATTATAAATATGTGAGAAAGGTATTCTTAAAATCTTACGTCATCTGTGATGCAATAACGGTGACTTAATGAAAGTGACAGGCTGCGGTTTGGCCTACACTTACAACTTATACTGGCGTAACTATGTCAGTCGGGTATGAAAAAACCCACAAGCTATGCTGACGAAACCGTCAGTGTAGATGCAGCTATGTCAACAAAAAAGTGCTTCAGTTGGCATAGAGAATGTCATTTGGGGAGGTAGTGTTCCTACAGCAGCAGAAAAACTCCTTTTGCCAGTGTAGGCTGTGTCTACACTAGAGGGCTATGTTGCCATAGCTAGGCTGATATAGGCTCCATAGTGTAGACGTAGCCTAGATCCATCAGCATCCTCACAAAAATCAGAACTGCGTTCAACGACTGAAGTTTCTAAGTAGGTTTTTTTTCTATGTTAGTTTTTTATGGTCATATAAATTGTATGGAGCACTTTGGCTGCAAAATGACATACTCCCTAATGACTCTGGGAATTTTTATTACAATGTCAATGTCAAAACACTGTCATTGAAATAATAATGAGGGGTGACAAAATGAAGTATGTAAATAATATAATTAATTTGGAAACTACATTATATGCAGCTATCCCACTGATAATAGCTGTCAAAGCACCATAAAAAGTCAGTTGTGTAATGGAAATGGCAAGTATATGAGTCCTGTCAGCTGAGGTCAGACTTGTTGTATCAGAATTAGCATGATGTCAGTGTTAACGATTGTCCTGACTAGATTCTTCTTTGAATGTACTCTATATTCCCACTCATGGGATGTGCTGTAAGTGAAGTTGAAATGGTGGAACCTTCTCATAACAGTGCCTGTTACAGTGCTTACGTGCCCCTCGTACCCTTCCACATTTCTAATCCTCCTGAGGATGAGACTATTAAAGGGGGCATAGAATCAGTGCTACCTTCAGTTCCTTCCAACTGCAGCAGCAGACAGATGTGAACCTCTCTGGACCCCCCAGATCCAAATCCTTCTCTCAAGAAACTAGTAATGCCATTGACAGTGTTATTTATTGTTAGTAGTTTAGTGTTAGTTAGGATAAGCTTAGTTTAAGGAAAGTTCTGTTCTTTGTACAATTAATAGTTATTAAGTCTCAGTTGCAACTTCTGGTTTCACGGTGGATTTGAAGGTGAAGAGACCGGACTAAAAGGTGTGCCTCTTGTCCAGAGATCTCCCTGGCATAGGACGCCCATGCCAGATGCTTAGCATGCTTTGGCGAGGGTCACTCTCCTTTGAGGACCTCTATCTGCAGCACATTTACTTTGAGAGCATACAAGAAGCACCAAAACAGACTCAAGCCCTCTTGTTCCATGCTCTTTGGTTGCAAAGCTACTGTGATCTGATATCTCAAAGGGATCTGAACACAGGATTAAAAGACCAGTGTTGGGTCCAGACACTTCTAGGTCTAAGAAAAAGGGTGCTGTGCAGAAGGCTCTGGTCTCAGCTCCAGGATCAGGTTCCAACATTGCTGTATAGCTGGTTAGTAAGTAATCTGATCTGACCTTGAAGCATTAGTAGACACCATCGGTGCTGGCCTCTGAGATAAGAGCCAAACCACAAGTAAAAACATCAGATCAGTCTTCTTCAGTTCCAGAAAACATGGTGTGAGACAACAAGGCTCCTATTAGCAGAATCATGTTACAGTCAGGAGAGTCCACAGATCTGTCAGATCCTGGGCTGAGAACACTGCATCCTAAACCAAAGACGAAGTTCAGATCAGGGTAAAACACTGCCTAAAGCTCATCTAAAGATCACAGATCCAAAAAGAGTTCCAGAGCCAGTGGTAGTTTCTTTGTTGCCAATTCACAAAGCTCCAACTGTTACTATGGTATTGCAAGTATATTGCACAGATCTGCAGTCAGATCATTTACGAGATCTGCAAGAGACACTGTCTGAGAGTGAGAAAAGAAAAGCTCTTGTGAGTTACCAGTCTCAGATCTCCACACCTAGGAAATGAGGTTGGATGAGTTGTCAGTTTTCCCCAGACACTTCTCTACCATCCTAAAAAACAGCTTTGGGCTCCCAACATAAAGTTATTTTGCCTTTTGCCATTTTACACATGCTAGCTCTGATAGTGTCTGGGTCGGATTTGAGGTCAGATCCACAGTCCAAGGAGGAATCTGATTGTGAACAGCTGCCAGCTATTCCTCTGAGGCTTCATTCTCAGAGGAAAGAAAATAACTCTAGATACAGTGCCTATAGATAATCTTATCCTTCAAGTACTGGAGTTTGCTTATTGTTACAACTAGCATGTTCCACCATGCGCTGGAAGAACGACAGAGATGTCCAACAGCCTCACATTTGATGAAGTGAGCTGTAGCTCACGAAAGCTCATGCTCAAATAAATTGGTTAGTCTCTAAGGTGCCACAAGTACTCCTTTTCTTTTTGTAGTAGGAACGTATCTCCCCTTAAAAGATCAAGAAAAGGCTTTCACATCAGATCTAGCATTCTTGGATCTGGCCACTCCTGCTTTCAGAGAGCATTCTCCGACCATAGTAACTGATGCTACTGGAGGAAGAAGAGGAGCCTGTAACTCAGATGGAATGCCAGTTAGAGCCAGAAATGGAAGCTGAATCTTCCCCTGGTGAGAATGTTTAGATTGCTTCAGCTTCTTCTCCTTCTGAGAATGGTTTACAGTTACCTGAGCTTGTGAACAGGCTGATGACAACTTTGATTAGCTTCCATCAATCACACTGGAAGAAACTGCAATCTTTTTGACATCTGGGTGCCTTATCCAAAAATAAACTCATTCTCCCAATTTTAGATGGACTAATGCAACCAGCAAAAGCAATTCGGTGTACCCTTTCATCTCCTCAAGCTATATCAAAAAAGACCGACAAATTGTATCATTTGCCATACAAAGGGGTTTTGTTCTTTCATGTGCATCCTACACCTAACTCTCTGGTAGTGGCGGCAATAGGCCATAGATCTAGAGGAGAACAATATCATTCCACACCCTCTGATAGGGAGGATAAAAAGATGAACACAGGTGGCAGAAAAATGTTTTCTTTTGCTTTGCTTGGAATAAGAGTGGTGAATTACTAGGGAGTGATGTCATGGTATCACTATCACTTATGGAAAGAAGATTTCCACGTTTGCAAAAGTGCTTCCTGAAGATCAGTGTAAGTTGGATAACACCTTAAGAACTGAAAGTCAGGTTGTGGCAAGGCACAGGGCTTCTACTCCAGATATTTCCTGATACCAGAGAAAGACTGACAGCTTTGTTCCATTCTAAATCTAAGAAGATTTAATGCCTTTCTCAGAAAATTCTGCTGCTGCATGTTGACTCTAGCATTCATCATACCCACCCTAGATTAGTTTGCAACTTTCTACCTAAAGGATGAATATTTTCAAATCTCTACCATGCCAAGACAATGCAACTTTTAGGACCAACAGCTTATCGAGGTTCATCTAGCAAACATGGCTGAATGTGTATGGACAAAAATTTAGTGGGAGAATTTGGGGGAACAACACAGACCCATCACAAGACATGCAGTAGGATCATTAAGAAAAGGCCTATTAATATAGGACGGGCAAGGCCAATCAAAGCTAACACTGCTAGTGTCCATATCTGTTGTGGGCTGGAAAAAAAAGATGAGGCAACTCCAAACAGGTTTTTGAACAAGATACAATGGGCAACTGTAGTGCTTTCATACAAAGTGTGTGCATAGATTTTTGAAGAACAAAGGAATCTGGTTTTCCTTTGAAACAAATCATTCACCCGAGCACAGTCTCTTCCTGGGTCTTGAAATCCATTCCCGAGTCCTGCATGGACATACGACCCTGAGCTAACAACCTGGGTGACAGTTTTGCTGAGATAACTTAGGAGCACTGAGTCAGAGCAATGATTTTTTTTCCTGATGTGACATAATGTATAATTCAGCTTGTGCCCAATACATTGTGCTTTTATATAAGATAACAAATTGGTTATAGATTTAAGTTGTGGCTCCTGCTGTTGTGTGCCTCAGAAGCATAAGTAAAGTAATGGCTTGGGGATTCAATCAAGGGTTGTAATTCCCTAACCAAACAGCGCCGCAAGGCAGTTGGCATAGGCCAGTCAGGACACAGTGAGAGACATTAAACCCAAGGAATGCAAAGTTGTTACAGAGAAGTGTACATCCAGAATCCTGGAAAGTGAAAGTCCTGGGGGCATTCAGGCCTCCTACATAGTCTGTGATTGCTCGAGCTGCTATTGCTGGTGCTCACAGCCAGCCTGCCATTCCAGTTTGCTTAGCTGCAAGCAAACTTTCATGACACTACCTCACAAATGTAATAGCACCATAATAGGCAGCCAATTGTGAGCACCACACTGGAAAGCAGCTTTAGGACAGCAACTTAGCTGCAATGCAGAAGTGATGTGTTTGGGCTCTTGGAGAGGAGGTGTGTGAATTACACAACGTAGAGGGTGTGTCTACAGAGGGAAAGTTATCTCCTTTTGACCAGTCCCCCAGAATCTGATCTCAATGACAGTTGAAAATGTTTTGGGCACTCGTGTAGACAGAGCCAAGCCATGACCCTCTTACAGAAAGTGTGCTCTTTGCACAAGGTGTCTAAAATCTTTTCTACCACAAGCTTTGTCTACTTTGTGGTCTAACTATTTCCAACACCAACTGGGGAGGGAATGTAGGGACAATGGGTTAGCCCATGGTTATCAACAGGTAATTCATCTAGTGTAGACAGGGTCCTAAAGAATCCACACCATGGTTAGTCCAGTCAGACACATTAATGATCAGTTTAATGATAGAGTTTTATATTGTTATCCATCACTATAGTATCTGAGCACCTGTAGCAAAGACATTCATTTATCCAATGAATATCTTAGAACCCAGAGGCAAGTTCACTGATGGGGAGCTCACTAGTGGAGGGGAGAAGGGAAGTGTGACATGTCCCCACTAGTGTTATTAATGATCATTGTAACTTAAAGGAAGAGTAAGGAACTGCTTCCTACAACCTCTTATCACAAAGAAAATCTCTTCTCTTCACAGATTAAGATCACCAGGGGCCATTATGATTTCCACTGCTGATCTTCTGCATAACACAGTCCACAGAATTTACCCCAATAATTTCTGTATGAAGTCCATAACTTATGGTTGAACTAGAGCATACCACTGAAGGACTGCTAGTCTTGATGTAAAGATTGAAAGTGATGGAGAATGTACCACATCCACACATAAGCTGTTCCAATAGTTAATTACCCTTGCTATTAAAATTTGCACTTATTTCTAGTTTGATTTTTGCCTGTCAACTTCCAACCATTGCATCTATTAAACCAGTTCATTTACCTTCTCTCACCTATAATTTTGTGAAAATATACAAAATAATTATTTAAACACAAGTCAAACCTGGCTCTGAATTGGACGGAGATGACGGATCCGTTGCAGTCTGTTGTGAAATTGCACCTGTTAATTAATACATTTAAAAAATCATATTTTGCAAAGGAAGTCCCATTGGTTGAGATTAAGACTTCATTTTAATATATTTTTGAGGCACAGTGGTTTACAACACTACCTTTGCAACACCTGGGAGACATACTGCCAATTTGATTGAGCTCACAAGTAAAATTAGCTTGGTGGGTCTCATCTGGTTATTCACAGGTGTAAACATGACGTACATGTGGTCCGGCTCAGAGAACCACTAGAGAATTTGGCATGCCAACTCAGGAGAGGACCTATACTAAAATGGGAGTGTTGTTTATTACACAGCAGTGCATTTGTAGAACTGTGTGAGGAAGCCTGAATGGCTTCTACTCATGCTATCCTTAGCTATTACCACTTTTTTATCCTGACTGAAATCCTTGATGGGATTTATTCCTTTGACCCTGCCTATGTCAACACTGAAGCTACAATCTTTCAAGCGGAGGACTGAAGACGTTTTCTTGAAAGCTTAACAGTGCCACTCATCAACTAACTGGAGGGACCCTATTGTGCAATCAAAGCCCTCTCTGCAGCCAGAAAGGACAGCAAGCCCAGAAACAAAATTTACCATCATTCCCCTATATGATATCGCCACCAGGCTGGTCACTATTGGGAGACTATCATGTAGTTGATTCTTCTCCCTAAACCAGTAGAAACATATCAGTACTAGCAAACAAAAGGTACATCAGACTATAAGCTTCAGTGCTTTGAGTTTGCTACCTAGGACTTTAGGCCCAAATTATTTGAGGCTGAGGTGCTCACACCACACAGCTTCATGTAAATATTTTGTGTCAGAGTATTACTGGATTTATTCAGAATTCTTCAGAAAAAAGCAACACCGTGTCTTAAAGAAACATCTCATCCCAAAAATGTGTACTTGTCTGCCAAGTCTGTATTTCTTACAAGTGCAGTAATTGATCATTTTTATAGTTGACGTTTTTAAGCCCAAAACCCCAATGTGCTGAGATTTAGATTTTTATCAGCACCGACTTCCCAACATGGGACATGAAGAGATACCGCAGAACCTTGCTAACTGTACATGAATGCCATGCAGACCCATTGCTATTACTAATCCTTCAATAGTACGTTTATTTGCTTAACCCCTGATCATTCAAGACTACTTTATCACAAAACACACTTGTTTTCAATTATTTTGAAAAGTATCGTTTAGTTATGTTACTCTTATATTAGCATACTAGTGAATGTGCTGTATCATATGCTGTAAGAATCATGAAGTCTTAGAAAGGTAAACTATAATAACATTGCTGAGATATGGGCAGAGATTACCATGCGTTTTAGTTAAAAGTACTGAGTTAGTGGATCAGTGAGATTCTATTCTACAAGGAAATTTTTAATTTTAACTGAAATGAGTTTAAATTCTAACTGAAACTTATAAAAAAGTAACAGTAAAAGCACAAGAATTAGAGAAAGACATAGTCAGCTGGAAATCTTGCCCCCTTGAAAAAAGTGAGTTAAAAGTAGTTTTGGGTGCTATTCCTGCCCCTGACTCCCCATACCAATTTATGTGGTTTTATAATCAGTTTCCCGTTTTTAGAAATGTTTTTCCGTTTCCTCTTTGTGGGTGTGAAAGGCACATGCCAACACGGGAAGCTGACCAAGAAACTGACTGGGCAGAGGTAAACAGACATTGTCAATACAGAAGTGTGGACAATAGCACAAAGGAAACAAACTGAATAAAAGCTACCATTCCATTTTCCTCTAACTTTCAGTTATAATCTTCGGTGTTAGTAATAAATGTAAGAGGTAAAAGGACTTCAGGCAGAATAGAGAATTTTAAAGAGCCTCTGTTGCAGAGTTCATATTACACTGCTGGAGCAAATATAAATACATAAAATGCTTTATAAAGATATATTCCCTTCTTCCCAACAGAGGGAATTTTTACCATGAATTTCTACACATTCACTGAGGCAGTCAGATTCTTGAAGGAAGTTGTTTTCATTCCCTTTGCAGCCACCATAGATGAAATGTAGGCAAGTGCCTGAAGAAACATCAAAGTGCCAGCGAGGGAAGTGCCCTTTACAAGGGCCAACAGCGGGGAGCACTAAGCACTGTTCTGTTGCAACAAGAAAAGAAAACCATATTTCTAATCAGCTGTATCTCTAGAAGCTAAGCTCACATCTAAACATTAAAAATCCATTAAAATGTAAGAGGCTTGTACTCTCTGTGTACTTGTAACTTATTCTTTAATAAAAGGCTCTAGTTAATTTCATTTGTTAAACATATTGGATTGTTTCAGCTTCCTGGCAAGGGAACTACCTATGCTTTGACTGCACTAAAAGGTCTGATTTCACTGCAGCTTCTGAAGCTTTTGCTAAGATAGTGTTTTATAACTTCCAACAGTGATATTGTTCTTCACAAAAACCTCTTTGCCTACTAATGCAACAGTATGTGGGGTTTTGGGGTTATTATTATTATTTTTTTTTTGGTCTCCACTGGTAGAAATACAAAGGTATCACAAAAGACTGTGCTACATCAGACACATAGATTCATAGATATTAAGGTCAGAAGGGACCATTATGATCATCTAGTCTGACCTCCTGCACAACACAGGCCACAGAATCTCACCCACCCACTCCTGCGAAAAACCTCTCACCTATGTCTGAGCTATTGAAGTCCTCAAATCGTGGACTTCTCTACATTTACATCAGCTAGTTGTACTCGGAAAAGTGCAGTTCTAAAAAGGGAAGAGACCATAACATAAAGAATTTCCTTCTCTCAGTTCACATTGGGTCAGATACTGTCACCCTTACTCACACTAAGTAGTACCTTCCTATGTATGAAGTCCCATTGAAGCTATTTTCCTACATATCTGTAACTGCCTAGTATGCTACTAGGTAAATAATTAATAACAGCAGAGCGCACAGCAGTTTTCCATATTTGCTCTCTTTGAGTGTTTTGTACTGTTTGCCTCTAAACTGGTTAGACTGTATTTCTAGCATTTTGGAATTTTTCTTTTCTTTTTACCAACTGCTAGAAATGATGCCTGGCAAACTTTAAAGGTAAATTTTTAGGTATAATTATTAACCTCCTACAATTTCCCCCACATTACCTATATTTGCAAGATTTTGCTTTTGACTAGGTGCCATCTATAATAAAAGGTACTTTTTTTGGTTAATAAAGACTGACTAACTGAAACTATTTCTTTTTTTATTCTTACCTGGGATAAACCCACTGATTTGTTTCTTTGGTCCCTGAGAGAGTGATTGATTAGACTTGTCTGCATCAAGTGAAAGTAGTGGCTGATTTCTTATAGTGTTTTTCTGGGTGTTTTCCACAGAGTTGTCTGCATCTTTAGTCAGGCCTATGATCCTTTGTTGGGCAGTGCTGACAGCTGCATGAGTTGCTGTCTTTCGGCCAGGACTGACTGAATTAATGGAAATAAAAACAATTATTATTTTTGTATGGAAGTAAATGGGAGTTTTGTGATAGTAAAGATGATAGAATTTGGCATGAGGGAGTTTTAACATGTTTATCAGACTCTGATACCACTCAGCATTCAGACCCCTATTATATGACAGTTTTTCTTTGCCTTCTGAGATGCTGACTCTAAATTTTCAGAGAGTTACAGAGGATTTAGATGCATAGCTCCCACTAGGTAATCCCTTGAAAAGGGTTATGTTCTTAAAAGTGACAACTCAGAGTGAACAATGTATGGCTACAGCAATGAATCAAATGAGGCTTTCCTTAATCTCAGCATTGTCATTACTGCAGCAAATCTGCTACCAACAATAACCAATTCTTTGGATTTAGGATTCTCTGCTCTCCTATGTTTTTTGCTAAACTCTCCTTAAACTGAAAAAACATCCCACGGGTTGCCCTGTGATGTGATATAATTACAAAATTAACTTTTAATCTCTGTTTTTGCAGAGCTAGTATATAAAACTAAAATACAATGAGCTATGTAATGATCATGCTTTTCACTTTATTGTAAAGTGTAGATTAAGACTATAGCAGTTTAAAGCTACGAGCATCCCACAGTCAACCTCTAATTATTTCACAAAATGGGTAGCACATCTCTGAAGAAGTGTCTACGCATTTCAGCCACAAAAACCACAATCAATCAATCAATCTTAGGTACTTATATGATCCCAATTACCGCAGTTGTTGGATCATATTAAAGAAGTTCTGTATTAAAATCACAAATGAGTTTGATTCCCCAGAGTTTAAATTCCAGGGTATTACTAATTAAGAGGTCTCTTGGGTTTTGGTACTGTTTCTCTCCCTCTATGTGTGAAACTTGCAAGCTGCTAATTGTGTTAGTACATTCTAAGACAGAGTCTGTTCTCAAAGCAATTCACAGAGAGAGAGACTCAAAACAATACTCTAACAACAGAAACAGCACCCAGAGACTCCCCGCCCTTTTGTTGTATTAACCATTGTGATTAAAATAGAGATAGAGGATGTATGTGGATGGATGCTTGGTGTGGATAATAACTGAATGATCAGGGAGGTGTCAGCCTCAGAATCCAGTGTCCATCGGCTGAAGAAGGCGTCAAGTGGAAATAACCAGAGGACCCCCCCCGGAGGGCAGACTGGAATCCACCCAACAGCCTCAAGAATGGGAGAACCAAAGAACAAGATAACATCTTGGAGCCGTCAGGAATGTGCTATCTGCTGATTGATTCAGCAACAGCATGATGAAGCAATTCCCATAGACTGGCATAGGAAGAAATTCCTGTAAAAATAGACTCTAAAAAGTGAGAACTTTGGGGTTTGATTCTGCAAACCAACTTCCAGGAGCATCAGATGAGCATCTGACAAGGCCCTGCTCCCTCCTCATGTCCAGGCCACCTGGCCAGTGGCTTGGCATGAGCAACTCTAAGGCTGGTAACTATGATAACAACCTTGCAGAACCTGTGTGTGTGTATGAATGAATGAATGAATGAATGTGAGAATAAATTTGAGATTGAATGGAATGTTATAACTATAACTAACTGCTTACTATGATTCTTTCTGTATTCACAATAAATGTGGTATTTTGCCCTTTTCCCTTTAATAAGATCCTGCTGGTTTTTATTTTATTGGTACAACACAGTATCTGAGCACCACACTAGTACTATCCCCATTTTACAGATGGGGAACTGAGGCACTGGGAAATTAAGTGACTTGGCCTGTGGCAGAGCAGTGACTTGAATCATGTCTCCAGGATCCCAGGCTAGCATCTAACTACTGGACCATCCTTCCTTCAGATACCATATGTTGGGGAGGTGCAATCATTCCAATTCAATTCATAAAAACACTCTCCAGCACCACTACATAAAACTGAGAGTGGATAAAACTGACAATTTAATGTACCCTGGAACTATATTCCTTTCTAAATCTTAATTAAGCTCCTAATAAACAATGTACCAGATCAAGAAGGGAGAGCATCTTACAGCATATTCCCACTGCAGAAGAAAAGAAGGGCATAAAGTCAAAGTTGTAAGAGTGGTGTAAACTGGGTTGGGGGATGCAAGATAACAAGGCAGTGGGATTGGCTGGATCCCATAACAGATCCTTTTTAAACATCCCAACATTTTGAATTTTTGAAAGGTGTACAACTTTTTTGTGATGTGTACTCTGCATTAGATGTTTCAACCTCTCAGCTATTCCTTCAGATGAAAATAAGAACCCTGGCCTTAGAATGAAAGTGAAGAAAGAACTGATCTTTCAGATGTTTTGTTGAGAACTATTTAATATCTGTTACTCTGGGATCTCCAACAGTTCTAAAGTGATTTAAAAAAACAATTCAATTCATTTTTGAACACCTAATAAGAAGACGGCTACCCTATACACCTGCTGTTTTCAATGAAAGGCTCTAAATAACTATTTTGATTAGAGAGATCTAACTGTGCACTGAGGGAACACATTACCACGTTTCTTATCAGAACCCCCAGCCATTGCTTCTAGGACAAAAAACAGTGTACTATGCACTCACAGTTCTGACAGAACGCTTCATCAGATCCATCCGGGCATTGCTCCACTCCATCGCAAGCAAAGGTGATGTCAATGCAGCAGCCATCATCACAGATAAACTGGTAGCGAGAACAAACTCCAGCACAGCCTGTTGTAGAATAATTCTCAGATTACAAGAAGGGAAGCCCAAATACAGGATACTAAATCTAAAGAGGTATTAATATTTCAATGTTATAGCAAAACCCAAGAAAGACAACATGTAAAATAAAATGCTGCAGAAAGACTAGAACGAAGCTGCTGTTTCACACTATGTATGGTGACACAGGAACTATAAAGAAGAGCTGGACCCTGCACCCTCTTCACTATTTTGGTAGCTTTTCTACAGCAGGAGTTTGTGAGCTGGGGGTTTTAGCTGCCAAGAGGTCTGCAACACCTCAAACTCTGTGTAAACATAGCCCCTGCACTGAGGGAGATCAAAATAGCCCCCCTTTCCCGACTTTCTTTACCCAGCTCTGCACTTCTGCTCCTTTCAGTGAGTGAGTTTGGGAAGCTCTCTAATTAAGAAATAGAGAGCCGGGTTGGGGGCTAGATAGTACTGCTGCTATTCAAGGAAAAGTTTTACCCTGCACTCGAACAGCAGGGAGAAGCCAGCAGTTGGCTTCCTTCCTGTGGGCTCTTCACAGCAGCTCTTAATGGTGGGAAGCAGTTTGTTTTCTACAAAAATCCAGAGCAGCAAATACCACGCTTCCTGGAGCACTTGCCCAGACTATCAGTAGGGAGTCTGGCTTGGGTTAAAAAACCCAGGACAGTTCCTAAGTCAAATACACAGGAACATTTTGAATGATGGGGCTTTAATTCCATTTGCTGCACACACCATTTCATAGTTGGATATTTATTTCCTGTCTGTGAGTGTATGTTATTTTACATATGCACACACATGCATATTAATTTTGTTTTTAGAGCTGTGTGCATTCCTTCTTTGTGTTGTATTTTGTCAAAATTCATCAAAGGACAAATGAAGGACATGATCCTGCATCCTTTATTCATATGAGTAGCCCCCGTAATTTCAAAATGTAGCATGTACATGAGTAGCATTGAGCCAACATTCTTGCAAATGATCTTAACTGGAAAGAAATGGATTGCTGCGTGCCCTAATATTTAGGTTTCTCTGGTAATGAGAATGTCTATCTCTGGACACTTCCGCATTGCTGTTAAATATTAAAGGCTTTCCTGCAACACATTTTGACCTTGTAATTATCAGATGTTTACAAATCACTTTTGCAGCAGTCCTCCCAATGCCAGCATGTTTCTTTGGTTTGTAAAATGCTATCAACTCCAGCATTTCGACACTGTAACAGCAAACCAGTCTGCGGGAACAACTCAAATGATCAATTATTACACTGCTGTACTCCATAACAACAACTACACTTAAAGCATGGTATGAATGTACACTGTCAGCTAAAAACCATACTTGGAAAAACACATTTTATAATCTTTAGTGCTAAAAACACCACAGGCCCTGTCTGCATTAAGGAAATCTGTACCAGTGTAACCACATCAATATCATTTGGGTTGCAAACATTTCTGGGGAACATTTAAAAGGAAACCTCATCCCTTCTGAAAAAACACCGTCTAAAGAAAATTCCTGAATACTGTACATTTATATTATTAATTTGTGGAGGGTACAAGTTATTAATTGGTTCTTTTCCACTCTTCTGCTCATCCATTTAGTTACACTAGTGCAAATGCCTAAAGGAGAAGTGCTGAACTGGTGCAGTTTAATCTGGTAATATTCCAAAGTATGCTCTACCAGTGTAAGTTAATCATAGTTACACAGATGCGAATTTCCTTAATGTAGAAAGACCCTATTACTAAAACTGAGAACCTCAAGAATCGAAGTTCCTCTCATCATTCATGCTGTTTGCCTTCGCCCCCACCCCCTTGCAGTCTCAGTTTCAGAACTTGAAAATACATAGTCACTTTCTAGCCAATTTCAGTTTCCATTCATGCACTAGCACAATGTTGCAATACCTGGGTTGTAAACATTTCAGAAGAAAGTTTAAAAGCATAAAAAAAAAAGAAACAATCCAAACCTGCTTTAGTTTAAATACAAATTCACGAAGAAATTTTAATCATCGTTAGTCTGTGGATCTTACACTTATTAATTGCTTCTTCCGTGGTCTTTCACAACAGCATATGCCCTGCCATGTTCTATTGATCCTGCATTGAATGTACAATATACCATCATAACATGCCTGATACATATGGCAATACCAAAGCTATGTTTTGCTTGCCCTACCCTGCATGTTCATCTGCAATGAAGTGATTAATCATACAAACACATAAAAAGACGGTTTTCCTTCCCTCGTCCAAAAGTGTTTTTAACCCCTTCCCCATTTGAAATAGGAATACAGAAGGAAGGAAGCTATTATTAAATAAAAAATGACATTATGATAGGGATCTGCATTCCCATCTACCCCAAGAGACTTTTTAGGTATGCCACACTGCAGCAGTCACACAAACTGTGATTTCAACCATTTTCTCACCTAATGCAGAGTGAAGCATTGGAAGAACGGTCACAGAGATATTATCTGAGCTCTTTTGACCAGCAGTGTCTGTCACCGTCAGCTGGAAAATGTATACACCTTCTTGCAAGTGAGAGAGCTTCAATGTTCCTGGCTGTGGTACCTGATCAAAAGAGAAGAGCCAGAAAGTTCATTTTTGAAATTCTAGTCCTGGCTACTGTACATTAACTGACATAGACACCTTAACAAAATTGGACCAGTCATACATTTCTACAAATAGTTGAAACACTTCTGTACGCTGCTTCTCAAGGAGATAAAATATTTCTCTTTCAAGTCAGACCAGATCAATCAAACGTAGATATAATTTCATAACATTTAGATCTTTTGATGCCTTCTACTTGCAAATATCAAATGTTTAGCTTTCATGCACTGGTCTCAGTAATAATTCTCTGTTCTCAGTTATCCCGTGTTGCAGCTGTAGTTATTAAGAGAACAAATAGGATATGTGAACGTCTACAGTATCTACTGAGATGATGGGTGAAATACAATTTGGAAGCTTATTTTACCTCATTCTTCAACTGCAAAAAAATATGTAGCAACAATTTGGCTAGAAAACTGGGTTTTCATGTAAGTGATGGACAAAGTATTTAAAGAGCTTGGTAATATTCCACAATGCTGCTAGTGTGTGCTTTAGAAAGAGGTTCTCCACATTTCATCTGTAGCCTAGGTATGTCTCACAATATGCAGTCACATCAGGCCAACTACACCTAAAAGAAAGTTTTTCTGAGTCTAGAGAGGCTATCCAAACTTCCAAGGGAAGTAAGCTCATATCTCAATGTATATCGAGCAGGTGTTACACATGATGGCAGGTGATGCTGGACTGTATATCCAGCAGGTGATATAGGCAGGTGAACACCTGGTAAGCCTGAAGACTGATTTTATGAATCAAAATTTGCTTTATTCTTTTCATCTTTATTCCATAAAGATTCAGTCTGAGGCAGCATCTGGCATGAAAACTGTCAGCCCAAACTGTTAAAGTGTGGCGAAGGTATGAGCAACTGGAAACAGCATTTAATAATGGAAAGTGTGAGGCAACTTGAAGAGTAGGGAGTGCTACCTACCCCACCTATAGTAAGTCAATATATTAAATATTAAAGTAATCTCTCTCTCTCTCTATATTTCTACAAGCCCAATAATTTTGATGGTAAAAAGACAAAATATTCAAATAGCTTTCCTCCTCACACTGTGAAACTACTTTTCTAATAATTGAAACATTGAATTATGTTGGAATGAAATACCATTTGATTCACAAATTTGTGTTGTATTGAGAGAACATATTATTTAAAAATTTATAAGAGACTTTCCTGGGTTTCTAAATATTCTTACATTTTGTTTTACAGACAATTTAAAAAAAAAATTCAGAACCACTACATTTTCTTCAAATGTATTTAGCACCATTCACCAAAGTAAAAAACCTATTATTTCTTCTTGTGTACAAATGCAGTGTGAGTGTGATAATCTGACTATTCTCTGAGGAACAATATGTGCAGGAACACAGCAATTTAAACTGTTCATTTTGGCTTCAAAGAGTAGCTGTTAGTAAACTGCAATTTGGCAAGAGGCAGCAGATTAAAGAATGAACAGCGGTTTTCACTAGGCTATGAAATTACTTTCATAACTCCCTTGCAATTTCCTTCAGGTAATGCACTCGTGCTACTCATAAATGTTTTATCCCATTCAAACTCAGTTTTCTGCCTTTGTAAAATTAGCCTATATTTGTGTGATTCTAGAATTCTACTAGATTTTCTCTTTAGGCGCATTTTTTCTAACAATGCTAAGTAATGAACTAGTGGGCTTGTTTTGAAGAAGGAAGGCAAAAGTAGTACTAAAAGCACAGGCCCAATTCTGCCGGACTTACATGCATGACCAGTCTCACTTATAACCTTGGAGATCTTTTTATTTCTTTCTGAACATGTTCAGCTAGATCAGAAGCAGGACAAGTTTCCCTCCCCTCTTCACAAACCTCATGAATAGAGGAGGAAACTCTGAGGATAGTTTTATTTTCGTGCTGGTTCAGCCCTTACATTCTCTTAAGACTACCAACAAAGACACCCGTTACTGCCAACTCAGACAGTGCACTTTGTGATGTGGATACCTACCACCCCGGGGAGCTACACTGAAGCTAGCAACTCATTCACAAAGACAGGTTTCAGAGTAACAGCCGTGTTAGTCTGTATTCGCAAAAAGAAAAGGAGCACTTGTGGCACCTTAGAGACTAACCAATTTATTTGAGCATAAGCTTTCGTGAGCTACAGCTCACTTCATCGGATGCATACTGTGGAAAGTATAGAAGATCTTTTTATACACACAAAGCACGAAAAAATGGGTGTTTACAATTACAAAAGGTTTTCTCTCCCCCCACCCCACTCTCCTGCTGGTAATAGCTTATCTAAAGTGATCACTCTCCTTACAATGTGTATGATAATCAAGTTGGGCCATTTCTAGCACAAATCCAGGTTTTCTCTCCCCTCCCCCCCCCCGCCCCCAAACCCACTCTCCTGTTGGTAATAGCTTACATTGTAAGGAGGGTGATCACTTGAGATAAGCTATTACCAACAGGAGAGTGGGTCTGTGTGTTGGGGGGGGAGGGGTGGACCTGGATTTGTGCTGGATATGGCCCAGCTTGAGCCAGAAGAGTTCCCAGAAGTCACCTACTACAGGACAGGCCTAACAAAGAAAATAACAGAACGCCACTAGCCGTCACCTTCAGCCCCAACTAAAACCCCTCCAACGCATTATTAAGGATCTACAACCTATCCTGAAGGATGACCCAACACTCTCACAAATCTTGGGAGACAGGCCAGTCCTTGCCTACAGACAGCCCCCCAACCTGAAGCAAATACTCACCAGCAACCACATACCACACAACAGAACCACTAACCCAGGAACCTATCCTTGCAACAAAGCCCGTTGCCAACTGTGCCCACATATCTATTCAGGGGACACCATCAGAGGGCCTAATAACATCAGCCACACTATCAGAGGCTCGTTCACCTGCACATCCACCAATGTGATATATGCCATCATGTGCCAGCAATGCCCCTCTGCCATGTACATTGGTCAAACTGGACAGTCTCTACGTAAAAGAATAAATGGACACAAATCAGATGTCAAGAATTATAACATTCATAAACCAGTCAGAGAACACTTCAATCTCTCTGGTCACGCAATTACAGACATGAAAGTTGCGATATTACAACAAAAAAACTTCAAATCCAGACTCCAGCGAGAGACTGTTGAATTGGAATTCATTTGCAAATTGGATACAATTAACTCAGGCTTGAATAGAGACTGGGAGTGGCTAAGTCATTATGCAAGGTAACCTATTTCCCCTTGTTTTTTCCTACCTCCCACCCCCAGACGTTCTTGTTAAACCCTGGATTTGTGCTGGAAATGGCCCACCTTGATTATCATACACACTGTAAGGAGAGCGGTCACTTTAGATAAGCTATTACCAACAGGAGAGTGGGTTTGTGTGTGTGTGTGTGGGGGGAAACCTGGATTTGTGCTGGAAATGGCCCAACTTGATTATCATACACATTGTAAGGAGAGTGATCACTTTAGATAAGCTATTACCAGCAGGAGAGTGGGGTGGGGGGAGAGAAAACCTTTCGTAGTGGTAAACACCCATTTTTTCATGCTTTGTGTGTATAAAAAGAACTTCTATACTTTCCACAGTATGCATCCAATGAAGTGAGCTGTAGCTCACGAAAGCTTACATTCACAAAGAGACTCATCAGATGAGTGACTTTTGTTCATTACTGTCCTGGGCTAAATTCACACTGGTGACCAACAGGTGAAAGGCTCTAGGCTGCTATTACAAATTCTTTGAGCCAGCAACTCCCTAAAGAATCTTTAAATTTCAGGAGCCTGCTTGTTTCACTCACAAGAAGAGAACAGCAAAATGATGCAATAAGGACATACTAGTACCCTGCATTGTTTGTTGGTGCGTCTCCTGCTGGGTTGAGATTTTCGAAATATTGAAACTGTCATTTTGGAAGTGCTCTCTTTTTTCTCAAGAGCACATTAACAAAGAGAATTCATTTTTGTGGAGAGGAAGAGATTAAATTATAGCCCTTTCCATCCTACTTTACAAACTAATTTGGGATTGAAGAGTTTATAAAATCAAAAAGCTCAAAAAAATCGAACACCTCAAAATGACAGCAGGTATGGTGCATAAGTTGCAGTATGGTTCATTGCATCACTTTCTTCTCATGCTTCCAATCACTGCAAAGTGATTTCCAATACACTGAAGGCATCAGAATGTGAAAGGGTGTCAACTTGTTCTTCACCAACATCACTTTTGTAATGTGATTTATTTTTTCCCCATGGGGAAAAAATGGTTTGTACTACTGGTCATTAGTTAGACTGGGTTTCATAAAATCCAGATTCCACTGTATTTAACAAATAGTTTCCCCTTATTTGATTCATTTGTTTGACCAGTAAGTGTCTGCAGCCTAGGAACCATAATCTCAGAATGATTAAACACTTGCCAAGCCTTCTCCAAAGCCCACAGTCTGTCAGTCTGCCTCAGGAAAACACCACAGTTATTATACAGAAGATTATATTCACATCTAGTTATAAATGACAGTAAAGTTACTCAATACAAGGGGCATCCTCCAGTGGTACAAATATGATATAGATGCTCCCCTTCCCTAGAGAGGAAAAGAGGGTGTGATCAGAGATAAAGAGGGGTTGCTGGGACATCTCTGCATCATATTGATCACTGGCTATGCATTAGCCTCCTGGGGCCATTTGCAGCTGGTGTATCTCTGCACAGAGGGTCTTGCCCTGAACATAGCCAGCACTAGCGGACTGCAAACGTGAGCTTTACGCCACCTTTGTACGTACATCCCCTGACCTGAAATCTCTGCAGATCCATTACCCCTGAGTCTGATCCTTTGCACTTCAATTATTATTAATGCTCCAAAGTGTACATTAATGTAAAATATGATAAATAATGTATTTTAAAAAATAATCTCTAAAGCTTCAATCCAAATGAGGATCCAGCAGTGGAATCTCATTGCAATTTGTAGGGAGAAGGGATGTTTACCTATGTTCTGTAACCAGACTAAGCCTTGAACATGTCTCCTAATATATTTATAAAACAAGTACAATTTGTAGTGGAAACGGAACCTTAATCTTAACCCCAAGGCTTTAACGGAGTTAGGGAACATGTTTAAAATCCTGTCCACACTACATATTGCAACTGTGTGATACTTAAGACTTCTGACTTGGCAGTATTTGAAACATGGATGGATCCAAAGAAAATTGAGACAGAGGATATTGGAGAGCCAGTGGAAGCTGAGAGAGCACTCTGGAGCTGCTTCAGGAAACTAAGGGTATGTCTACACTTTGAGCTGGAGGTGTGATTTCCAGATCAGTTAGACATTCCCATGCCAGCTCTGATCTAGCTAGTGCGCTAAACATAGAAGTATAGTTGTGGTGGCACAAGGTAGCCTCCCCAAGTTCCTACGGTCCCAGGCAGGGTTGCACTCAGAGTGGCTAGCACATCCTTCGGAACGGTCTTGCTGCAGCTACACTTCTATGTTTAGCATGCTAGCTCAATCAGAGCTAGCGTGGGTATGTCTACCTGAGCTGGAAATTACACCTCCACCTCTGAGTGTAGATGTAGCCAGAGGCAAAGCACTGGAGTTATCAGGTGGGAAAAAGGAAGGAGAGCCTGAGTTTTAGAGTGGCCAAGACACAGATGACAGAGTGCCAGAAAGGGCCATTAGGGCAGAGGGATTATGGCACACAACACTAAAAGACAGGGCAAAAAAATGTGCCAGAAAGTACTTGTGGTGGGATGGGAACTGAGACAGACCAGCAAAGGGACCAGGGCAAGACATAAATGGAGTGGTCCACGGAAACTTTGATGGCGCAATAGGGTATCTGGGAACAAGGTAAAGATCAGAGAGGCTCAGCAAGCATGCAGAATGGGCTGCCGGGTATAGTGTCTAGACAAAATAGTACATGTAGATTTGCTGTCTCCAGTCACTGCTTGTTTTGCTCTTGCACTTATAGCTGAAGCTACTTATTTTGTTTAAACGCTGTAATACAGGGCATCATCCAAAATCCATATGATAACCAATTTGTTGCATTTTCATTAGGTATTGTCAACAGGAGAAAACCAATGGGGATAGAAAACTATTCTTGATCAAAAGTCACTTGTACTCCCTAATAACTACTGGGCTTCCGAAACAGAGTCATTATTCTGGAATAAAATTCCTTCTATTCTAGAACAGAGTGTGCACATGGAAAGCTATTCTGGAATAGCTATTGCAGAACAGCCTATTCCACAATAGCAATTCCAGTCAATTTCCCCAAGTAGGCCAGCCCTTAAGGGTATGTCTACACAGCAGCTAGGAGTGAGCTTCCTAGCCCAGGTAGACAGACTCACAAAAGCTCTGCTCAAGCTAGTGTGCTGAAAATAGCGGGTGGCAGCTTGGGTTAGCCTCCCTAGCTCAGACTCAGAGGGCCAGGTGGTCTTGGACTCAAGCAACTGGCCCATGCCGGCTGCTGTCCATGCCATAACATCCACACTGCTATTTTTTGTGAGCTCGCACAAGTCTCTCTTCCTGGGCTGCGAGGCACACTCTCAGCTGGAGAGTAGACATACCCTAAAAGAACCTGGACTGAAAATGCTCAACAATATGTACAGCAATGCTGTACTGAAAATTATTAGAATAATGTCAAGAAGGAAAGAGATGTTAGTTCAAAACACCTTAAATTGTTCTTTATATAGCATTAACTGTTAAAAAACTAACCAAAACCAACTAATATTACATAGTTCTGGGGAAAAACATATTTAGATGAGCAAGACAAATATTTGAGGAATGAATTAAAACGTTTTTGGAATAGCTGTGGCTGAATTGTAATCTTGGCAAGTGCTTATGCACACAAATCAAGTTAACAATTAGTGTAGTGTGCCTAACTCCCCACATACGGTCACTGAAATTCAATTATTCATGCCTGCCATGTTTAAAAGGACTCAAAAACCATTAAAATGTAAAGGACTTTCAATTGTAAAAACAGTAAATAAAGAAAAATGGCAAATTTTAAAAATCACTTCACTACAGAACAGGAATGTAGGTCTACGTAACGCACCAGAGAGGTGTAAAGTGACACTGGTGTAACTAAGAATCAGGCCTCTTGTCTACAGTATATTTACTCACCTAAATTTTTTGGCTCAATGCCTCTTTAGTAATTTAAATAATAATTTTTTTTAGCATGTTATGTATAAGATAATTCACTAATAGTCACTGAAAAAATGGGCTTTCCTTAATGTGAGTGTGTTAAATTTTTAAACTGAACTTTTTTTATGCTTTTATAAATTGTATAAGGTGCCCAACGTTTCATCAAGGCACTTCTGATAATATGAAATAAATAAATATTAATAAATATTTATAAATGGCATTGGAACATAAATGTTTTTAAAAGGATGTCTTATAGTTAATATTAATTTAAACTGCATACAGAAATGACTGTTACCCTATAAACTAATGTAACAATAATTTAAAAAAACCAGTATAAAATGACAGTTTCCATAAAATGTTGAGTGGCTTTTTTAATTTGACACCAACTATCTAGTCACCAATTCCACATACCAGCCATGGACACAGTAACATGTTCTCCAGTATTTAGAAAACAGTAAGCTAAAAACCAATGGTGAATTTATACAAATGAAGAACGCATGGCTATTTAAAGATAACCACAAGTCCCAGGTGCATCCCGAAGCACAAACTGAAGACAAGCATCTATCATACCAGAGAAATGCAGTTATCGTATTGTAACCATATTCCCTATCCTCCTAGAGTGTGATATTCCATTTTAAAAATGGTGTAATCGAAAAAATAGTAAGGTTAAGTAATTTCGGGACATGAAAAGGTTCTTCCATAATTGGACTAGTTGAAAACTTAGGCCTCAGTGAGCAAGTAGCTCTGCACGGGTACACCCTTTCACCCATGTGGATCTTCTACAGTCTACACTGAAATCAGTGGGACACTACACAGATCTGTTCATTGTCAAAGTAGAACTTTTACATATAAATCTTCCAAAACCATGTATGGGTCATGACTTAACCTTTCATGCATGTGCCTATTTCAAAGTGTTACTTAGTATTTGCTACTGTATGATGATGCTTAATTGTTACCGCCATGAACGTTCTAGAACTTTTATTCTCAACAGACTTGTGGTGCTGAGCACCTTCTGCAAAGTGTGACATACTCAACATGGGAGTTGAGGGTATACATGGTATATAATGGGGGGCACTGAGCACTTTACAGTACTGAGCCCAATGTAAGGAATGCTGAGCACTTTACAGTACTGAGCCCAATGTAAGGAATGCTGAACACTAATAAAAATGAAGAGAAATTCTGTGGAATTCTTTCATTTTATCCATTTACAATTATTTTTTAAAACCTGAAAGACCTCAGGAGTTTTTCAGCACATACGACAATAGCACTCTAGAATTAATGCTTGCTTTATAACATGGTTTATTGATAAATTCACTTTTCTCTTCTCATGCAATTAATCTCCCTGATGTTACTTATTCTTATTTTGGAGCAGGGTAGTTTGCTCCATGGGCTGGATAGCCCAGGGCTAACCAAATCCTGATTACAGGATGAGCCTCACCCGAGTAGGATCAAGTAATTCCCTATAAAGGGCAGCAGGGGGGCACAGGGGGGAAGAGATCAGAGACGGCTAGGAGTGGGCAAGAGTCCTGGGAGTTGAGACTCTAGCTAAAAAGAGTCCTGGGAGTTAAGATTCTAGCAGAAGGAGTGGGAGTAGCCTGCTAATACAAGATGGACCCTGAGCAGGTAATGGAAATTGCAAAAGCTCCCCAGGCAGGGAAGTCTGGGAGTTGGAAGAGAAATGTTTGTTTGTGGGACTTTAATTTAGCACTTAGAGTCTTATTTTGAGTTATTTTCTGTGAATAAACCAAGATATCAAGGAGAGGTTTCTTGACCTCAGAAAAAAGCATGTGGAGTCTGTATAAGAAGGCCTTTGAGGGAGACATTATTAGCAGGATGCTGCAGAAGCACTTGTGGTGATAAGGGGGTGCATAGAAGGTGACCAGCCCTGTTACAAGCCTAATGACCCTTTTTTTCCACCTTCCACTGGGATAGGGTCCTGGATCTATCTTGTTCTAATCCTTGACTGAAACTAAGCAGCAAATTCCCAGAAAATTATAATAAGCCACCTGTCACATACTTCAATGACTACATTCTGTAGGCAGCAATTTGACAAGCAAATTATTCTTTAGCTAAATTATCATGAAAGAAAAGTTTCTTTCTACTGATTGCCTGCTGCAATATGACAGGATCTGTTTATAATCACCCCTATCTCCCTCTGTGCCATCTACTTGCTCTTTTGTACGTAAGTGCAATGTAACAGCTGTCTTTTATCTTGTTTAAACACACAACCCCAGTCTCCTTGGTGCTTTTGGATTTATGTACCATTTTAAAAATGGACAATAAAAAAAAGTCAAATACCAAAATAAAAGTCAAGGTAAAAAACCAGGGAATATTTGTATGAATAATTATGAATATTACCTAAACTCTAATAAATTAATGTGATCTCTGCTAATTATCCATTAATCCTGAATTCATCAACGACAATGGAAAAACTCCCACTGACTTCAGTGCAGCCAGGATTTCACCTATTAAGCATAAATTTGTGAAAAGTGTTTATTTTTGTTGAGCAGATCTACTCTTTCACAGGTATTTACTTTGGCGCCAGTACTGTGGTCCTTTCACACACCAAACTACCGTTGACTTTAATGTGACTTTTGCAAGCTTATATAATTCCAAGATTGACCTCTCCATTTTATTGACTATACTTAAGTTTGAATCAAAGATAAAAATATTAATGCATATTGTTTTAACATACATACTTTAGATTTAGATTTTTTTGGTGTTCTGGAAGCATACTCCCATAGTGCATATTAATTAAAAGGAACTTTTTAAAAACACATTTTTGGTTTTTGTATAACAACTAATTCTTTTCAATACTATTCTATAAAAATTATTTAAATGTAGTGATCCTGAAAGGGGCCTGAATAATGAGCGATTCAGTTTATCCACAAAATAGGTAAAAGGTGTTCTTTGAATTTCATTCAACTCCCCTATGGAGAATGCATACCTAATTAATGCCTTCCAGACCTTCTAAATTCCACATCAACAAAACATTAAATTAAGATAAACAGACTAGCAATGATACATTGACATGTGACAGACTCAAGTTTTGAAATCACCTCTAGTCATTTAGCACTGGGATGATTGGAAATTGGCTCAGTTATGTTTGCAGTTTTTGTGATGTGGGTCTGGTGATAGCAGGTGAGATTTTCAGGACTGGTTTAACTAACGCTGAGCGTTTTTGAAAATGCCATTCTGTATGTTCTGCAAGTAGTGTGGCAATAGATATATTCCAATACATAAATTCAATGACTAACCATCAGAGAAATCCACATGCTTTCTTATCAGTTTATAAAGCACTTTTTTTAGCTGTGATATGGGGACCTTTAATAAGAATCCATATGCAAATACAGTAAAACCTTAAATTATCCCCCAAGGGACTAAAAATCTGAGGCCTTGTCTACACTACAAAGTTTTGTTGGCAAAAGTTATGCCACTTTAATTAAAGCGCTTTAATTAAAACCGCTGTTGCATGTCCACACTAGCTCCTTGTGTCGGCAGAATGCATCCACACTAACAGCTCTTGCATCGACACAGAGAGCAGTGCAGTGTGGCAGCTATCCCACTGTGCAACTGGGGCAGGGTGCTGTGGGGAGTGTTTGCAATGCCTCATGGGGCACGTACAGTGTCACATGATGCAGGTTTCTCAATCCCATTGTTCCAGGGGCATACTAGTAGATTGTCAGCTACTTTTTCAACTGAAGCATGTGGGGGCAGGGAGAGAAGAGTGGTGTGTCCGAGCAGGGGAGACAGTAGGCTGACTGATCTATCCTGGGGGAGGGGGACAACCCCCACCTCACACAGGTCAGGCCTGGCTCTGTTCCGCACAGCAGTCTCTCCGCAGCCTGCTCTGCCTGCCTATGGTTCTGTCTGTGATTCCTTCCAAGTTCTCCCACAGCCTCCTCAGCGGCCAGGAGAGGCATCCTGAGCAGCTCTGTGAGCTCTCCATGCTGAGGAATGGCTTGAAGTAGTTTCCATTATATACAGGGTTTACAATTTGGTTCAATGGCTCTCAGCACCCCCTCTATAAAAAGTGTTCCAGAACCCCTGCCCAGAGCTTTGAAAGGGGAGGGGTGCATGCCTGTAGAGATCAAAAAAGTAAGCAGAATGTCACGGCAGGCATTGTGGGATACTGGCGGAAGCCAATTCTGTCAACAAAACAAACAGCAGTATTTACAGTGATGCTTTGTCACTTTAACTGTGCAGCAAAAGACTTTACGCCTCTCACTGAGGTGGTTTTATTTTGTTGGCAAAACAGCAGAGTTTTGCTGCCAAAAGTAGCTTTGTAGTGTGTACACCTCCACTGTTTTGTTGCCAAACAGGCAGCTTTTGCTGATGAAACTTTGTAGTGTAGACACGGCCTCATTGTCTGACAGCTGTTGGGCTAAATACTGCTCTCTGTCACACCATTTCAAATACAGAGTGACTTCACTGAAGTCAACAGAGTTAGATCAGATTTGCTCAAGTGTAAATGAGGAGAATTTGACTCTGTGCGGCACCTCTTGGAGGCGCAGCACACACAGGTGCAACCCAGGAAAGGGTTGGCTGAGGGGGTTTTAAATGGCATTTGTGCTCTCCTGATTCTGGGCTGTTCCAGGGACCACTGTGGCCTGTATATGGGCAGCAGCATTACCCAGAATCTTGGTAGCATTATGTGCTGTGGCCCATTCCCTCCTATCCCTGACATCCCCCTCTTCCCCTTGGCTGAGTCCCAGACATGCCCTCAATGCTCATACTTGTGAAGAGTCCTGGGTAAGCCACTATCACAACCTTATGCAATGTCTGTCCCATAGGAAGTCTCCCCAGCCAGCTAAGGGTCTCTTCTGGTCTCTTTGTGCAGCCATGGCAGCATTCAGGTGCTGGGCCAGGATGTGGTATCCCTACCTTGGTGTTAAATTTCAAGACTAAACAAAATTGTACTGGAAACCTTAGTAATAAATTAAAACAGTCTCTTAGGATTGGTGTGGCCTACTGGAGATAGTCCTTAGTGTGACTTTTCCTTCGAGCTTCTCTATAAGCTCTTCCAACAAGTTGTTGGTGAAAATACCTTGTTTTAATAACTAAGTTACTGAGGTACCCCTACCCTGGATCCTAGAAGCTGAACAACTGCCATGAAAAAGAAGCTGTCTGGAGAAGAGAGAGTAAATATATTAAGAGAATTTTTGAATCTACTTATTTGACCATAATTTCTCATACCATTAATTATACAATTTCATCACTACTGGCAAGTCAGAAAAATGAGGCTCTAATCTTTTTATACTAACTTGATCACGAACCACATCTCTGTGAATAGACTAACATTAAACATCTACATTTACAACTGAACTGAATACAATTATCAGCCAAATAACTGATTTTTGCATGCAATACTATATGTACCTTTATATCAATTGATGAGTCACCTTGCAGCAAAGTCCACTCATATTGTATGATTCCATGGTCATCTAAGCTTTCTCGGCCATCCAAAATCACCCAGTCCACTGGTGACTGCAGCACAATATCTTGTCCTGCCTTGCTGCGTGGAGGTTTGTCGTTTTCTTTAAAAAAAATAGAATAGTTATTCATCAGAGGAAACAGAATTGTTCATATTTAACTAAAGAATAAACATTCTACGTAAGACACTGATTTATTATTCTGCCTTTCTCTGATTTGAAAGGTAGAGAAAACAGCTTTCAGCGCTCAGTTAGTTTCCTGTCCCTCAAAATCTGAGTTCCTATGTTTTTGCCTGTTCAGCATTAAATAAGTTCAGTGTGTTTGTGTCTGTTAGTTGAACATGCTCTGTCAGAAGTTTGACTATAAGCAACCTAAATTCACAACACAGGCTGAAGGGAAAAAAAATCCATGGAAGTTCTCCAAAAGCTAAGATTTAATTAATTAAAACACACACAGAGGCTTTTAAAACAGTATTACAATGTAAACTAATTCCATGCCCTTTTGAATCTTGAGAGACAGAAGCATGTCCTTAACTTTTAAATGCAAGGTTTAATTATGTCTAAGTGGCAATACTGGTAAACTGCTGCATGATGTGCCAGCTTCATCCAGGGAGAAAACTGGTATATCTTCATGCTATGAAACCTCATCTACAAACAGGGATGCTTCAGTTGCAACAATTATACAGCAAGTAGGATGGCTGGAAGTGTTTTTTATTTAATTTAGGAGGACCAAAGCCAACATAAATCGTATATAAAATATACAAGCACAACATTCAATGTGTGGTCCCAGGGCTTTACATCTTCCAGATCCAACAATGAACACAGGATTATTAATTTCCTTGTGGCCTCTTTATGGTACTCATCACTCTAGGAACTGAGGACTCTACAAACATTAATTCACTTATTTTCAAACAATACAGTGAAGTGGTATTATCACTAATTTACAGATGGGGGAACTAAAGCACAGAGGAAGTAAGGCCAGAAAAATAACACTAATTTTGAAGGACTAACTTGAGATATCTAGAAATATTTAGAATTTTATAGCACTCTGTGTTCAAAGCACAGTTCCCCCTGACTTCAGTTGTGAGAACACAGCACTTCTACAAATCAGGCCACCAGTCTCTCAAGACGGGCATCCAGAAAATCAGGTAAACAGCGGGCATCTTGGAAAACACTGGTTTTGGCAACTTGCCCAGAAACACACAGGAATTCTGTGGCAGAGGCACGCCCTGATTCTAATCCCCAGGGCAACATTCAAGTGCCCCAACCATGGGACTGTACTTTCACTTCTTGCAGTTCCTTGCCTCAATCACTGCCTACTCTAGCTGGCCAGAAACTGGGGAATTCCCATTCTGTGGGAAAGCCCAAATATATTTATTCTGTTCCAAAAGAGAGATGAAATGACACTTTGTCTTGACATTTTCAAAATGTTTCCAAGGCTCCCTGAGCGGTGTGGAACCCTCTCAGCCCACCCACTATGGAGCCAGGCAATTTGGGGGTCGTCTGGGTTCCTGAGACCCTGGAAGCCGAGACCCTGGAAGCCCTGGCTTCAGAGCAGTCCACCTGGTGGTCTGCCAAGGAGTTGAGAAGCCCTGGGAGCCACAGCTCTGGAACATTTTGCCTGGAGGGCTGCCTTGGAGTTGAGGAGCCTGAATCCCCAGGTCTGAGGCAGCCTACCAGGCAGGCTGTTGCAGAGTCAGGCTTCCCAGCAGCCCACCTGGTGGGCTATTTAGAAGCAGGGGAGCTGTGGAGGTGGGAATGATTTTCTGATGGAAAAATCAAAACTTTCCAGCAAAACTCAATTTTCCAAAAGAAAATTTGAGGTGTGTGTGTGTGTTTGTTTTTTTTTTTTTTTTGTGGGAAGTCATTCCAACGGGAAACTCCCAACCAGCTCCACTACAAATCTTCCAACTTCCGCAACAACTGATGCAGGTCTTACAGAAACCAGCTTCATTCACTCTGCATTCCTTTCCTGATTCATTCCCTCAGCACAGTCCAGTCTATGCTCGACTGAGACAAAGTTCCATTCTCCTTCTGTTTCTGTCCCTGTCTCCCACTGTGCCTGTCCCTGCCTCCTCTCCTGCTCCTCACCCACACTTGAATCATACTGCTTCCTCCTTCTCCACAATGCGTGGGAGGAGCACGGAGGGGTAGCATTGAAAAAAGAGGAGAAACAATCTCTCTGCCCTCAGTTCCAGTGCTCGGCCCCATAGCAGTTGCAGAAGTCCTGTTCACCCAGGATGGAACATGCTCTGTGGACATAGAATATTTGGAGAATTTTGCTACCAACCTCTAACCAACCTGTACTGAGCATGTGGAAACAATTTTCACAGGCTTATAACTTTGAAAATCCACCCAAATTAGTCCAAGGAAAAGCACATCCCTGACACCAGAGCAACCTCCTGCCAAATTTCAAATCCATGCTCTAAAGAACAAATGCAAAAGAAACAGTTGTAGGAATTTAACATTAACAAAATAGTTGAACCATATTTTTCCTTAATCTCATTCTCAACAACAGTTGAACCACTTTTGCTGAATCTTTCAAAATAAACTCAGCCTGAGTCAGACAGGCAACATGAAAAACTTCAGCCCAAGGGCCTTAAGCTTGGCAATTTAATAAGCAACTGAAAACAGGGAAGGGTCAGGCAACCTTAATAACTTAGACCTATAGAAAGTGAATACAAAATGCCATGATTCTCATTTGGTACCAGTTTACACTCACACAGCACAGGTGTAAATGATGACAAAGCACAAGGAAGGGAGATCAAGTTCATAGTGTGCATTTCAACTTCTATTTTTTAGCTTTATTAAGCTTTAATATGGATACTAATATGCTGATTTTACAACTTAACATTCTCAGATTGTATAGCTGTCTGTCTGCAGGAAAAGGAGCTATAGCTTTGGAACCCTTCCCCCCTTTTTATGCAGACAACAGCAGATTTAATCAGATCTCCTTTCCCCTATTTCTTTCACAGACTTGGAGTGTCACCAATAAATGTTAGGTGGTACTGGTATGGCATCTGAATGGAGGCTTTGTTGTAAAAAGATCGCTTTATTAAAAGCTCTTACATTCCTGCTGACATCAGTTTACCTGAATATTAATTCCCCTACTTTTTATCAGTAACAAGAACCCTGGGATATTGTACCAGGCAAAAACAGAGGACCTACTGTAACATCTGTGACTTCAGTGAAATTACACAAGGGATGCAATTGTACTGAAAAGTTTAAATCTGCCAATAGGTGCTTTCAGAATTACAAATACAATTTAGGTTGAGATTACTGAAAATTACTCAAAGAATTTAACAGTGAAACATTAGAGACCCCATATTTTAGGATTATAAAGATGCTGTTTTTTAAAAGACATCTTTTAAATATATCTCAAGAAAATGAAAAGATAGGTAAAAGAAGATTCAATGTGCTCTGAACCCAGGATTCATCAAAGAACAGGAATAGGTAAAGTGTGATTCTAGTATGAGGAAAAATCTTGAAATGTAAAGCTTATTGTAAAGCATGTAAAGTGACAGCATGACATGTGAGGAGACATGTCTTCATTTTCATATTAACTTTTAGATGAACTTTTCAGTTTAATTCAAAAATGAAAGGACAGCACCATATTAGACCTCAATTTAACAATCTTCAGTTTTTCTTTCCTGTCATGGCTGACAGAAATCTAAATAAATGGCCTTTCTGCCTCACAGCTCTGCTTCAGCTCCTACCTAATTGTATTAAGCAGTTATAATCCCATTTGTGATATCACAGCCAACCCACATAGAATCAGATGGAGGATAGGTAATACCAAGACACTGAGCACCTCACAAGTTTGGGCCAGAAGGCAAATTTCTATCCTAATTCTAAAGTAATGAGCAAAAAAATAGGTTGTGAGGAAGTGTAGTCTAGATCAGGTATTATAGGCCTAATTTTGTTCCCACTGATTCCAACAGAAGTTTTGCAAATTATGTCTATGAGAGCAAGGGCAGGCCTGACACTACTGGTACAAATTTTTACTTCAATGAGTTAAAGATCATGCCCTTCTTAATTAGACATCCTGAGGTGAAGAACATATAAAAACATAACTGGGGAAGAGCATAAATTGGAGGTCAACTTACCTAAGTTTTCATATTGCTATTAAAATTGCATTAAGCATGAAAGTTACCTTTTAAGAAAGATTTTAGACAGATTTTTAATAGAAAAACAATTTTAAACAAATTAGTTACATGATGAAACTACATTATAGTTTTGAACTAATATTCACTATTCAATATTCATTGGCTTCAATCAAGTTGTAGTGGCATAACACTGGTGCAACAGGGGAAAATCAGGTCCAAAGTCTCCAACCCAAGTGGCTGTCCTATTGGGCAAATAGTATTAGGCTTTGTCTACACTAGCATGTTTGTCGGCAAAACTTTTGTTGGTCAGGGGTGTGGAAAAAAACCACACCCCGACCAACACAAGTTTCACCAACAAAAGAGCCGGTGTGGACAAAGCTATGTTGGTGGGAGAGAGTCTCCCGCTGACATAGCTACCTCCACTCTTCGGGGGTGGCTTAATTATACCAGCATGAGAGCTCTCTCCCACCGGCATAGAGAGGCTACACAGGAGACCTTACAGTGGCGCAGCTGCAGCGATACAGCTGTGCCACTGTAAAGTCCATACTGTAGACATAGCCTTAGATGAGTGTTTCTGAGTGTTCTTCATTCACACCTATTACTAAGTGTTTTCATGTTACTGAAATGTCATGCTACTCAATAATGCACATACACTAAGTGTTTACTTGGGTAGACATACTGAATTCCTTGAAAGGATGTATAGGAAATATTTGTACTCCATGAAAAGGTACTGAAACCATAACTAAGCTTAATAGATTGTCCTTTAAGATATTATTTTCTAATAACAGGTCACATTTGTAGGAGGTGAAGCAGTGAGTCCAAGAGCTTTGCTTCAGATGTCAGGAATCCTGAAGAGAACAGTCTTGAATGCTGGATCCTCAGACATGTTTTCTTCTAGATCTCATTTCTTTGGATTACTTGCACTGAGTTGCTTTGGAAGCTGCTTCTCTTTATCTGGTTGATTCAAGATTAACAGTACCATCAATTCTGCTTATATATCTCTAGGCTGTCTGTGGAGCCTCTTTCTCTTTTTTTCCTCTTATAAGATCTGATACTGAAATTCTTAAGCAGGCAAGAATTGTAGCTCACGAAAGCTTATGCTCTAATAAATTGGTTAGTCTCTAAGGTGCCACAAGTCCTCCTTTTCTTTTTGCTGTAATGGAGGAAATGCAGGGAGCTCAAGAGCCCATCTCGTCCCCAGGACCGAGCCAACCCTGCCAGGTGCTTGTCCAGCCAATTCCCCAAGCCCTCCCGCTCGCTGAGGGGCCCCAGCGCAGTGTCCCACACACCAGGCCCCCTTGCTGGGGGGCGGGCCCAATGTAAAGCAGCGATACCCCCGGGGCTCTGGCGCCAGCGCAGCCTCCTCCCTTACCTGCTGCCGGGCTGAGGGCGGGGAGCGGGCTCCCGCGCGGGCCGAGGGCGGGCAGGTGCGTGCGGTTGGCGGGCTCCAGGCTGTAGCTGCTGTAGCCGCGGTGCGGCGCGAAGCGGCAGACGGCGCGGCCGCGGTAGGTGCAGTTGAAGAGGTAGCAGCTCAGCGCCCCCGGCTCGCCCTGGGGCCCGGCCCGCTGCACCACGGCCAGCGAGCAGCGCGGCTCGGCGCAGCAGGCCTGCAGGCACTGCTTCCAGCCCGCCACGGCGGCCGGCGCCCGCAGGAAGGTGGCGCCCGCCGCCAGCGAGTCCTTGGTGCGGATGATGGCGTCGGGCCGGGCGGAGAAGGCGGCGCCCCGGCAGCGGCCCCCGCCTGCCTCGTCCGGCTGCAGCTGGCGGCGGAACTCCTCCAGCAGCGACTCCACGCCCGAGATCTGCGAGCGCAGCTCGGCCAGCGGCGCCGCCACCTCCCCGCCCGGGGCCCGGCCGCACAGCGCCGCCAGCAGCAGCGGCAGCCGCAGCAGCAAGCAGGCCATGGCGGGGCGAAGCGAAGCGGGCCCGCCTGCCGCAGTCACCCGCCGCTGCAGTCCGGCGGGCAGGCGCGGGGCCGGGCCCGAGCGGCAGCCGGCGGCCTAGCGGGCTGGGGCGCGCTCCCCGGCGGCAGGAGGCGGCGGCATGGCCCGGCCGGGCCCGCGCGGGGAGGAGCCGGACGCAGCAGAATCAAGCGGCGGGCAGCGCCGGAACCGGCTCAGCACCAGAGTCCCTGGACAGCTCCGGGGGCCCCGCCCACCCGCCGCTCCTCTGGCCCCGCCCACGAGCTGGGCCCCTCCCGCCCCTTTCCTCGTCCTGTCTACTACGGCTCCTCTGCCCCGCCTCTAGTCTTCCTGCCCCGCTTGTTTCCAGCATTGCCCTTAGCCGGCCCCTATGAGAGCCTCAGGGGTTTTCCCAGTGGCACAGGGGCGGCTGCGTGTGATCCTTTCCCTCTGTGTCACAGCAAGGCGTGGTATAGGCAGGCAGAGCACCACCCTGGGGTCCCAGCCGCCTGGGCTCTGGTCCTCTGTGGCCACAGACCAGTCACTTCATCCCTCTGTGCCTTGTTTTCTCCATCTGTCAAACAGGGATAAAGGTACTTGCTTTGCGATGCGCTTAGAGAGCTAGGCAGGAAAAGCACAATACATAAGAACGGCCATACTGGGTCAGACCAAAGGTCCATCTAGCCCAGTATCCTGTCTTCTGACAGTGGCCAATGCCGGGTGCCCCAGAGGGAATGAACAGAACAGATAATCATCAAGTGATCCATCCCATCGACCATTCCCAGCTTCTGGCAACCAGAGGCTAGAGACACCATCCCTGCCCATCCTGGCTAATAGCCATTGATGGACCTATCCTCCATGAACTTATCTAGTCCTTTTTGGAATCCTGTTATAGTCTTGGCCTTCACAACATCCTCTGGCAAGGAGTCTACAGGTTGACTGTGTGTTTTGTGAAAAAATACTTCCTTTTTTTGTTTTAAACCTGCTGCCTATTAATATCATTTGTTGACCCCTAGTTCTTGTGATATGAAAAGGAGTAAATAACAATTCCTTATTTACTTTCTCCACACCAGTCATGATTTTATAGACTTCTATCATATCCCCCCTTATTCATCTCTTTTCCAAGCTGAAAAGTCCCAGATTTATTAATCTTTCCTCATATGACAGCCGTTCCATACCCCTAATACTTTTTTGTTGCCTTTTTCTGAACCTTTTCCAATTCCAATATATCTTTTTTGAGATGGGGCGACCACATCTGCACGCAGTATTCAAGATGTGGGTGCACCAGAGATTTATATAGAGACAATATGGTATTTTCTCTGTGTAATATGAGCCTGAAGATCAGAAAAGAGCTTTGAGAGCCTTTGCCGAAATTTGCTATAGAAATGGAGGAAATGTAGCCCCAACTGTACCTTCCTCATCTAAGTGACTAAAAAAAGTGGAGTCCTTTTTATTGGACGTGGGATTCTACTTCACTTCCTGTTCTAAACTTCCCTCTAATGTCATGTGCTCTTAAATTTGTCACATTTAATCTCAGGTGGGTGCACTCCCATGGTAGATAAAGCACCACTGACTCTTTTGATTCTTTTGCCTCAATCTCCCATTGCAAGATCTGCCTGGAGAAACCAAACCCTTACTCACCTCCATCTCATGCTATGGAGTGTCTTTGACAAAAATTCTGTCACCAGGCTGGCTTCCTCCACTACAAATTCATACTCTTCTCCTCCAGTTCTGCCATCTTCCTTACTAAACAGTTCTACCTCTCCAGTTTAATTGAAACCCACATGCATAATTCCAGCCACTATTTTGCCACCTTTGACTCACAACTCAAACCCTCCCCTACTCCTGCCTCCACTTTGCTCTCTGCATAAGATCTTTTTGATTTCTTCCATGAGAAAATTGACAAAATAGGATATGACTTTCCCCATCCCATCATGCCTTCCCTTCTCTTCCCCCCTCCAAACTCTCTCATCGTTCTCCCATCACAGACACACAAGTTTCTCATCTGCTCTCCTCCTCTAACTCTATTTGTCCCAGGGATCCCATTCCAATCCATCTCTTGAGCTCCCTCATGCTCACTCTCATCCCCATCCCTTAGACTTCTCTTTAACCTCTCATTTCCCTTTGGCTCTTTCCCCTTACAATACAAGCATGCTTCAGTTTCTCCCATCCTAAAAATACCCAACCTTGACCAGAAGTGTAGTCTTAAATCTGAAGGTACAGGAATGCCTGCTCCCTGCCTGCTGCTTAACATGCCTCACCAGGAGGTGGGGTGTTGCTGCTATCTGCCTAGGCTGGTGGTTCTCAAACTTATTTGATCTGTCCCCCTTCTTTGTGTCTGTAGTTGTTTATGTCCCTCCCCCACCCCCCACAAATACATTTACTGCCATCCAACTCTGAAGGCAGAGCGGAGAGCAGCGGCTGCTGGCTGGGTGCCCGGCTCTGAAGGCAGTGCCATGCCAGCAGCAACACAGAAATAAGGGAGGCAATATGAAAAGTGATATTTGTCCATATCACTTTTCACAGCAGACTTAGCACCCCATTGCCACCCTTACTTCTACACTGCTGCTGCTGCCACGCTGGGGCAGACAGCCGGAGCCCTACCACCTCCAGGTGAAGATGGGGTGGGGAAAGGAAAGTCTGAGCCCAGGTTGCCTCCTGGTGTGGGACTGGGGGAGTGTGGGAGAAGGAGAGCCCAAGCCTGGGCTGCCTCCCAGTGAGGGATGGCGGGGAGGGAGAGCCCAAGCAGCGGGGTTTCCAGCTGTCCCCTTTATCACTGTCTCCCAGGTGTCACAGCCCTTCTGCATGAGCCCCAGACTCCCAGGGATGATGGAGCTCTTTTTTTTTTTTTTTAAAAAGGCACACAGCTTGCTCCTCCCTTGACACATTCCTGCGCCTCCCTTGGGAGGCCCGCCCTATAGTTTGAGAACCGCTGGCCTAGGCCCATCACAGGGCTCCCCGACCATCTAGGGGGAGGCGTTTATCCCAGTATGGTACTCTGCTGCTGTGATTGGTCTGCTCGGTCAGGCTAGTCAGGATGTGATTCACGTTTGGGGTATGGGCAATAATTGGCTGTCAGATGTGAATACCGTGATTGGCTGCAGTTGGGGATGGCTAACACTAATTGGCTATTGGATTTTGCTCTAGGGATTTATTGGCTGTTCTATTTGAAGAGTGATTGTTGGCTATGTAACCTTATCTAATATTGGGAGATGGTGATTGGCTCCTTGGGAATGCTTAAGTCACGTGATCAGTGTCCACACTGTTACCCCACTTTGGGGCCACTTTGTGCATGGTGATTGATGTGTGAGAACAAGACTGGGTTCATCACTTTCCATTTACGCTGAGAGCCAGGAACAGGACTCTGCCTGTAGAATGTCTTGGTCCTTCTTGCTTGCTGAGCCGGGCTGTGACTGGGTGAATTCGGCCAGTCTCTCCTTGTAACCGCCCATCCCTCAGCATCACTGGGAGCTCCCAACTCCCTGCCCCATCCCAGAAATAGACACATCACCATCTCCTCTCTCCCCAAGAACCCCCTCAGCTTCCTCCCACGCCACTCCATCTCTGTGATTTTAGCTTGCTTATTATGCACATTTTGGCTCAACTACAACATAGTACCGCAACAGCATTCCAGCTTGATTACATCACTGCCCTTGACCCTACTTGCCTCTCCACTTACTGCCCCATCTCCTTTCTCACTTTCATCTCTAAGCTCACTGAATTCACTGTCTGCAATGGCTGTCTGGAGTTCCTCCCCTCCAGTTTCATTTTAGACTGTCTCCAGGCCATCTATTGCACTCCACTGAAACTGCTATCACCAAAGTCTCTAAAGACTTCTTCCTAGCCAAAGTAAAGAACCAGTACTCCTCTTTGACTTGTCAGCTGCCTTCAACAAAGTTGATCATACTCTTCTTCCTGAAATCTTGTGCTCCCATGGCTTCTGTGATTCCACTGGCTTCTATGGGGCTTTGTCCTTGGTCCTCTTCTCTTCTTCTTCTACATCCTCTCACTGGGTAATTTAATCCATGAGCACAAATTCAACTCTCATTTCTGTGCTGATGACTCACACATCTATCTTGTTATTCCAGACCTGTTTCCTTCTGTCCAAATTAAAATCTCAGCCTGTATCTCTTATAAGTCTTCATGGATATGAACATGGCTCCCGCTCAACATGGCTAAAACAGAGCTCTTAATCTTTCCCCTTAAGACTTCCTTCCACATCCTTTCTCAATCACTGTGAACAGCCCCACCATCCTGCCTGTCACTCAGACCTGTAACTTGGAAGTTTTTTTCAACTCAGACCTCTCTTTAGGTCCTCACATCCAGGTTACGTCTAAATCTGGCAGATTCTTTTTGCATAATATTTCTAAGATACGGCCTTTCCTATCCGCCACACAGATAGGACTCTCATCCAAGCTCTCATCACCATCTCACATCTTGATTACTGCAACATTCTTCTCTCTGGCCTAGATAAATGCGGTTTTGTCCCAGCAACAAAATGCTGCTGCTAACATTTTCCTAGCCCATCTTTTGACCATGTCACCCACTCTTTGCATCCGTCCGCTGGCTCCTCCTTCCACATCACAGCAAATGTAAGCTGCTTGTCTTCACTTTCAAGGCCCTTCACAGCCTATCCCCACCCTATTTGTCATTTCTCATTCATTGCTGAGATGTCGACTCCCGTTTCCAATCAACCTATGATGCCCATCACCTAGTTGTTAAATTTTCAAACAAACCTTCATGCTTTTCTCCTGGCTGCCCCTCTTCCTTGGGAGATGCTCCCAGTAAACATCTGCAAAGCTGACTCCATTCCTGAAAACACTTCTTTGCTGTGCTGCCTACAAAAAAACTTTACAATGATTAGATTGATGATGTGCTCAGATTACAGCTTATCATGCTCAGCAAAATTGTCTCGTTGTTTCCTCATACTCACCTGTGGGCCTATCTGTAACCCTCTGTTGTCTCCAGTCTTAAACTTAGATTGTAAGCTCCTTGGGCAGGGACCATCTTTTTATTCCATGTGTGTACAGCGCCTAGCACAATGGGGTCCTGGTCCATGACTAGTGCTCGTAGATGCTACGGTAATATAAATAAATCATAAGCATAATCGTATTGTGTTGGTAGAGCCTCCATAATTAACAATCATGAGTTTCCTTATGGGTAATGTCAAACTCAGAAAGAAGGCATGGAGTGAATAGGCCACTAATCCCCATAAGTGGGTCCCTCCAGGTCAGGGTTGATGGCTTGTCAGCAAGGCAACGTAGGGAAGCTTCTAATTGCCTCTGCCCACGCTGTATTAGTTCTGTGAATAGGTTATCTCAGTCTCCAGGGCTTTCATCAATAATAAACCAAGCACGTTTTCTTTATAAAGAGTCACCAAACTAACAGCCCCACATTATTTAGGGGAGGAAATAGGAGCATTTGGAATCCAAACCCAGAACTGCATCTGAATTTTGTGGCTAGCCCCTAAGGGCCCACTGCAGTGGAGTGTTAGCTAGAGCAGCTCTGCCTTTGTGCTATGAGGCTACTCGGATCCAGGCAGTGCCCAGAGACCCGCTGCCCCCTCTCCCCAAGGGGTGCGCACAGACGTGCCCGCAGCGGCACAGCAGGGCTAAGGCAGCTCCCTGCCCATGCTGCCTCTGTCCCTCTGCGCCGCTCCCGGAAGCAGCCGGCACGTCCCTGCGGCCCCTGGGGGCGTATGTCTCTGCGCGTTGGCCCCATACCGACTCCGAGCTGCGGCCAATGGGAGCTGTGGTGGTGGTGCCTGTGTGCAGTGGCATGCAGAGACCCCCCCCCCCGGTGTCCCCTGCCTAGGAGCCGCTGCCAGAGGGGTGTGCCGATTGCTTTGGGAGCCACACTGCCTCCTGACTCCTCCAGCACCCCAACCCCCTGTCCCAGCCCAGAGCCTGCACCCCACACCCAAACCTTCTCCCAGAGCCCGCACCCCTCCCCGCTCCCACACCCAAACTCCATCTCAGAGCCTAACCCCTGCACCCCCTGCTGCACCCCAACCCTCTGCCCCAATCAAGGTACCTCACTTTATTTTCATTTACTTCCTATTACTTATAATATAGGAGGAGGATGAAGAAAAAAATAATGAAAAATGGGGGGAGGAGATAAGAGAGAATGTTTTCTTGGCTGGGTCCCCAGGGGGGCCCCCCCAAAAATGAAGCTGCGTACAGGGCCCCACTAACTCTAAATCCGCCACTGGTGTGACTGCTTAATAGTCTATTTGGGAACTCATGAATGTTCATATTTTAGGAAATTTGTCAATTTATTCCCCTCTGGTCATGTTCCAACTTCACAGGACAACATAAATATAGGAGCCCTGAGTAGGATATGAACACCTCTCTTTAAGACTAGCGCTTCTATTTTTGTTTGAAAATGTATTCTAAAAATAAATACGCTTTCCTTTTCATGCTGTGTCTTCAAAATGCTCTGTGAACAGTAAATATACTGCATAAATCTTATGTACATAAAATCTGTCATCTGCATGATTCTGTGCTTAAAACAATTTTTCTCTTCTCTAACTTGTTTGTGAGTATCTGTCAGCTAACCGCCCACATGAAAAATGTGAATCTTCCTACTTGCTGGAAGAGGATTGGTGGTTGATGGCTGGGTTTGAACAATTTGCCCAAGTATAAATTGCAGTGATAACATTCTCTTTGTAATGTGGAGCTTCACTCCTGGTCTACACTACAAAGTTAGGTTGACATAAACCACCTTGCATCCTCCTAGTTGTGCATGTGTCTGCACTAAAATTTGTCTCCCACTGATGTAAGTGCCCTGTTACGCCAACATATGAACACCACCTCCTGAGCGGCATTGAGCCATGGTCGATGTATGTAGGTTGACACAGTGTGAGTGTAGACGCTGCTTTACCTATATCACCCCTAGCAGTCTTCCAGCAGCTGTCCCCTAATGTCCCACACTGACCACTCTGTTCAGAATTGCAAACTGCACTGCCCAGGGGGCCACATAGATCAGAAGCCCTCACTCCTTTAAAACCCCTGAATATTTTTGAAATGCCTTTTCCTGGTTGCCCCACCTGGCAAGCACACCTCTATCTGCTCTCCATTGTTGTGTGCAACTGCCCAGCTGACCATGCTGGCTCCAGGCTCCAGTTGCGCTCCAGCCTGGAGTAGACAGGAGATAGTGGATTTCCTGGGCCTATGGAGAGAAGAGGCTGTGCCTGAACCAGCCATAGAAACATTGACATTTATGAGAAGATTGCTTGGGGGATGCAGGAGAGGGGTACAACCGGATCAGCAGCAGTGCCATGTGAAAGCCCAGGAGCTGCAGCAGGCATGCCAGAAGGCCAGGGGGACCAACAGTCAATCTGGTGCTGAGCTGCAGACGTGCCGCTTTTATAATGAGCTACTTGAAATACTTGGTGCAGACTCCACCCACCCTCAACCCCGCACACCACCGTGGATACTTCTGAGGATCCTGAGTCACAGGCCCCTGCTGTGAACAGCGAGGAGGAGGTGGATGAGGAAGAGGAGGAGGAGGATGGGGGACAGGTGACTGGGGGTATCTGGCTATGCCACGAGCCAGGACCTGTTTTTGACTCTACTGCAGTCCAGTCAGTCGCTGCGGCTGAACATGGGTGAGCCTGATGCAGGGAAAGGAACTTGAGGTAAATGTGGAATAAATTTTCCATTACAGTGTTGGTGCCTCCAAATTAACAGGCCACAGCTATTGACGTTTCATTAATTTACTCATAGTAGAAGAGGTAATGGTACAACAAAGAGACGTAAAGATACTATCTGCTTTTCATTCCCCTCCAGAGTTAGACGGGGGGGGGGGCATGTGGAGCAGTTTATTTATGTGCCCAGGAATGTCCCTTGAATCCTCCCGAGAGATCCCAACAAAACTTCCATGGAGGTACTCTACAATCCTCTGCTAAAGGTTTCTCGGGATGGCAGCCTTATTTCCTCCTCTGCGGTAGAACGCTTTCCCACGCAAGTCAGCAATAACTTTGTCAGGCACCATTGCAGTAAACAGGCTAGTAGTGTACAGGCCTGGGCAGCTTCAGGATGCCAGCATCTCTGCTTTCTGTGCCCTTGTTACCTTCAGGAGTGAGATATCCCCTAAAACCACAGCCTGTGGAAAACTGTGCCAGTATCCAGTGCCGTTGCCCTATACTCATAGTTTCCTGCAACTAAGCATTTCCCTCCTTGTTTCTCTAACCCGGTGGATCATACCCACCATGGGTTGAGCTGAGTGTGGCACTGGAAAGCAGGACCTCCAAAGCAGGAGGGTCAATTAGCTCATCTTGTTTAACCCTTTACGGGAGCAAGGGAATGGAGGGTGTCTGAGTGTTAAGTTTCGTTTTCCATTCCTACTATACTATACAGCAGTACCTTTGTTAGTTTTATTTGTAGCTGTGGCCGCTGCGGCCTTCAGGGTACCCCGTCCACACCAGTGAAACGATTGTCCCAGATACAGAGGAGAAAAAAGAGGATGCAGGAGGACCTGTTCTGTGAGATTCTGTAACCCAGTCCGACAGCAGACTTTTAACAGAGGGCAAATATTTTTCCTTGGAGCTGTCAAGGTGGCTGGTGTATGGCTTCATGAGCCAGGGGAATAAGGGGCAGGCTGGATCCCTCAGGATCATAATTGTCATTTCAACATTGCCAGTGGTGATCCATGGATCTGGAAAGGAGGTCCCTGTTTGTAGCTTTTTGAACAGGCCTGTGTTCTTAAAGATGTGAGCATCATGCACCTTCCCTGACCTGCCAACACGGATGTCAGTGAAGCATCCCCAGTGATCCACCAGTGCTTGCAATACCATAGAAAACTAGCCCTTTCTGTTGATGTATTCTGTGGCAAGGTGCTCTGGGGCCAAAACAGGCATGTGTGTGCCATCTATTGGTCCACTGCAGTTTCGAAACCCCATAGCTGCAAAGCCATCCAATGTACATCCTGCACATTGTTAAGAGTCACAGTCCTCCATAGCAGGAGACAATTAATGGCCCTGGACACTTGCATGACAATGGCTCCCACAGCGGATTTTCCTGACTCCAAAACAGTTTCCCACTGACTGGTAGCAACCTGGTGTTGTAATCCACAGTGTGATTGCCACTTGCTTCTTCGCTGTCAGGGCAGCTCTCAGTTTGGTGTCTCTGCATTGGATGGCTGGGCTGAGGTTGGCACACAGATCCAGGACTGTGGCCTTGTACATCCGAAAGTTCTGCAGCCACTGCTCTTCATCCCAATCCTGTATCACGATGTAATCCCACCAGTCAGTGCTCATTTCTCAGATCCAGAAGCAGTGCTCTGTGAACGCCAACAAAAATCTTGAACTGGTTCTTGCTATGTCCCACAGTAAACTGACCACCAGGAAATCATCATGTTCTTCTTGTGGGTCTGCAAATACTGGAGGATCGTGCGTCCTATACTTGAAACTCTCACGACAACAGTGTAGAGCTGTGCAGACACCATGCTTCTGTTGGAGATGGCAGGAAGTGACAAGTCCTGTGTGGATTCATGAGCAATCAGAAATAGGCTCAAAAATTATGAGACAGAGATGATATTATTAAATGGAAGACATTGCATTATGGGAAGTTGACCCCTTGCTCCCCGTCACCCCTGCATGAGCTGTTTCTGACCTAACATGCATTGCAAAAATGACCCAAAAGACAATGTCCTGAATGGTGCAAGGTTGCACACTGGGATACCTACCCATGGTGCACCACTCTGTGCATTGACACAAGCACTCTTGGTGAGTACACACCGTGCCAATGCAAAGAGCCAAGTGTGCATGTGCACAAGAGATATGCTAACTGCAGCAGCTGTATCTGATGTAACTTGAGGTGGCAAAACTTTGTAATGTGGACATGGCCTTAGTCTGATGGTAATGAGATCCAGACTCAAGATATGCAGCAACAGTGAGTGAGTTTAGACTGGAATTAAGGGGTTAGAGCAGTGTTAACAGAGGAGTGAGAGTTAGATACCTTTGTTTCTGTGTTTTGTCATTTTCTACTAAATTTTTACTTTCTGACTCTCACTAGCATAATGCTGTAAGGTTTGTGCTTTAGAAACAGCAGGGGGATGTTTAGTTTGGGGGTTTTTTTTGTTTTGTTTTGTTTTAAAACATCTTAATTGAAAATTTAAAATAATTGTATCATTTGGACTAAATTCATCCCTTGTGCAAATCCACATAAAGGAATGAAATTAGAGCCAGCTGTAGCCCTTCGGGTTTTGTAAACATCTTCCCACACCCTGAAAAACAAAGCAACCCTAGACAAGTGTATTTTTAAATTCCATTGGGCTTTTTTATTGGTAAATATCAATTTAAATAAAAATGTGAGCGTTACTAATGATCACTGTAGGTTATTTATAGAAAATATTCTTTCTCTGCCTTTGTCTGTACAAATTATGTCCTCACACACAACATTAGTATGTCCTTTTTTATATGTTATATATGCTACTAAACCAGGGACAAGTCTGAAGTGAGGAAGAGAGTGAGGTTTGAGGTTTTGTTTTTTAAAGATCTCCCTCAGCAGCAGCAGTGGTAAGGACCAGGCAAAGAAAATCATATCATGTGATTATTTTAACATACATTTATATGTGCTATGATTGTTTCTCTGCCGAGATACTGCATAACTGACTGAACGGCATTAGGCAGGCACCATGTGGTACAATACCAGACATTGAGAAAGACACTGAGACTTTGGTGTAGAGAAATATTTTCAAATCTCCTTTTAAGAAACAAAAACAAACAAAAAAGGGACAGTGGAGGAAGAGGAAACATTTTTTTTTCAGAGGTTCATTTATTTTTTCTTATTTATTAGTTGATTTAGGGTGAAATTCCCACATGACAGTAGTGGTCCCATAAGCCCCCCTTCCTCCCAAACTACTGGAGTTCTTCTGCCTGTGGCATGGGCATTTGTGGACAGAGCAAAGAGGTTGACCCCACAAAATGGAGACTAGCATGGAGCGGAATTGGGGTGGGGGAAAACACAATAACTGAATCCACATAATTGCTGATTTAATGGTACAATCTGTCACCCAAATACTAGACTAGATCCAGGAATCAGCCATCTGGGACACATGCTGGAAAAATGCAGGTTTTATGTCCAACACAGGATCCAGTGATTCCTTCAACAACTTTCTTATTATCGGTGCATGAGTTCTGGAAACACCTGCATTTGGAAAGGAGTGTGAAAAAATGTGAAATTGTGTTTTTTGAGAGGTGGAGGAGTGAGGAGAGCAGGAAACAGCTGAGCCATTGATATATAATGACCCCCAGATACAAGGTATTAAAGAAGTAGGCTCCAGAAGAATAGGTGAGTTTCAGTTTGAGAGGAATTATAAAAATATGATGAAGGAAAGATGAATTCAGCACCACCTGCGTGGGTCCCCCTTCCCTCACATCAGAATCTTCTCCCACACAGAAATGCCCCACAGGAACACTTGGGGCTGTATTCTGATCTCATTTACACTGGAGTGACTATGATGCACCTTCACTGAAGTTAGCTGAATTACTCTGGATTCATAATGGTATAAGTGAGATCAGAATCTGGTCCATGAAGTCCCGTACTAGCATCAGGCTATTTTCTGTGGAAAGGTCAAGAATTTCAGAGGCTCAACACCGTGTGTTTCCTTTTCCCTATGCAGTTATCATGGACCAAATACCTGATAGTCTTCATCAAGAGTAAATGACTTCCATCCTTCAACCAGAGCATGTAGATGCAAACAAATATGAAATTTGGAAACATTTTCTTGGTTGTCTGAAAGGTGATAACATTCCTGGCCAAGGGTCTTAAATTAGGCCCCGGTTCCTGAATCTGGCCAAACTGTCCTTAGTGCATGACCTGATGGGGTCAGGGTGACTATATGTTACTTTTCCACTCCCAAATCCTTGTAGTTGCTGGGAGCTAGTTTTGTTCCCAGCAGAAGTAGGAGAAGCCTCAAGCTACATCTACACAGGGATAAAAGAGCCATGGGATGGCTGCGGCTGGCCTGGCTCAGCTGACTCATGCTTGGGGGGTTCGGACTGTGGGGCTAAAAATCACTGTGTAAACGTTCAGGCTCAGGCTGGACCCAAGCTATGGGATCCTCCAACCTCACAGGGTCCTGGATCTCAGGCTCTAGCCTAAGCCCAAATGTCTTCACAGTGATTTTTCAGTCCTGGAGCCTGAGCTCCACCAGCCCGAGTCAGCGGATCTGGGCCAGCCACAGGGTTTTTTTAATTCCTCTGAAGACATGCCCTCAGAGTGCTTGGTCTCAGTGTCATTATTCTGTCTGGGGAATCACAAGCAAGCAGTGTGCTCCAGCCAAGCTGCCTTCTCACTGTGGCAGAGGAAGAGAGAGAGGGTGAGAATGACTCTATAGTCCAGTGGTTAAACCTCCATTGGATCCAGTGACTCTCTTTCTCCTGTTGAAACTGTTCTGGTTTTGTATAAAGTGAAGGAGCCCCAGATCAGAATGTCCCATAGCTCAGTGTCAGAGTGCTTTCTCCTGAGAGGTGAGAGACTCCTGTTCAAATCCCTCTTCTGGCAGAGAGGGTAATTGAACTGGGTGGCCAACATCCTGGCTCAGTGCTCTAGCCAGTGGGCTAAAAGTTATAAGGTGGGCACCACCCCTCAATGCCTCCTCCAGGTAGATTGTGAATGGGACTGGATCTGGCAGACAGCCTCTGAATATGCCTACCGGATTGGGCCCCACAGGTGGGGATCAGACTGCCAACTTTCTAATCACACAAAATCAAATGTAGGAGCAGGATTTTATAATTGTACTATAAGAATAGAGGTACTAATGTATGTCTTGATTTCATTTTACCAGCCACCCCATTTGAATAGCAGAAAGGAATGACCCTCTGGGACACTGGTAGAAATGCATCTGACAAACTGCCAGCATCTGTACTGATGTTAAAGCAGGGACAGACCAGAACAATCCTTATGACTGATTATGGTCACCCTTTTGTTTTAGAATAAGTTATAATGTCTACTATGGTTTCCTATATGTATTACAAATTAGGCACTCTAGTTAAATATACATTTCTTTGTTTTAAGGTTTAGTAAGTAAAAGACAGGATCTTGTATTGCGTCTATGTTAAGGAGATTCAAAATAAACTGACATTGTTTGTATTCTCTAAGGTCTCTGTAAAAATACGGTTTGTGTGAATGCGGAATGTATGCATCAGGAAAAGATAAGGTGTGAAGGCCATTGTTCTAGCCGGATGGTCAAGGAAGAAGGAGTAAAGAGACTTAACGACACCAGAGAATCATCAACGTGCATCCATAATGAAGGAAGGGCAAATTGATGACCCTGAAGTGAAGGCTGGCACCCCTAAAGACAGGACAATTGATTAAATCGGAACCAGGACAGGATGACCCTCTCAGAGGTGTATTGGAATGTTTACATCAAAAGATACACCAATGAAGAAGTAACCAGTCACAAACTGACACAGCAAAATCCACAGACTTCAAAGGAGAAAAAAGACTATAAGAACAGAGTGCTTGGCCATGGGACTTTGGGTTCATCTTGTCACACTCCAGGAGCATCGGATCGTGACCAACAGAGCCCTGCTCCCCGCTGCGACCAATCTGCCTGGCCACTAGATTGATCCAAACTTTGGACTGGTAACTATAAACATCAACTGGCAGGACTCTCTTTCTCTCTCCCTTTCACACACACAGAGAGAGAGCGAGAGAGAGATTGAAAAGCATATGCTAACTGTTGTATTCTCAATAAATGCAGTGTGCTGCCTTCTTCCCTATAAAGATCCTGTGTGCTTCTTATAAGAATAACACAAACACCCCTGCCCCTTCCCCAAGGTCCTGCTCAATCCATACCCTCTTCCTCCATCGCTTGCTCTTCCCCACCCTCACTCAGTTACTCATTTTCACCAGGTTGGGGTGCAGGAGGAGGTGAGCGCTCTGGCTGGGGGTGCAGACTCTGGGGTGGAGCCAGAAATGAAGGGTTCAGGGTGTGTGAGGGGGCTCCAGGCTGGGGCAGGGGGGTTGGGTGCAGGGGGGCAGTGAGGGCTCCAGCTGTTGGTGAGGGCTCTGGGGTGGGGCCAGGGATGAGGTGCAGGAGGGGGCTCTGGGCTGGGGGTGGGGCCAAGGGGTTTGGAGTGTGGGAGGGGTTCAGGGGTGGTGCAGAGGGTTGGGGTCCAGGAGGGGGTGAGGGGTGCAGGCTCCGGCCAGGTGGCGCTTTCCTCAGGTGGCTCCCAAGAAGTGGCAAGCATGTCCAGCTCCCCAGCAGAGGCATGGCCAGGGGGCTCTGTGCACTGTCCCTGCCCACAGGCACTGCCCCCACAGTTCCAGCCAATGGGAGAAGTGGAGCCAGCACTCAGGGAGCCCTCAGGGCTGTCCCTGCTGGAGGGACATACCGACCACTTCCCCAGAGCCATGCAGAGCAGGGTAGGGAGCCTGCCAGCCCTGCGCCCGCCGGACTTTTAATGGCCCAGTCAGCAATGCTTTTCAAATCCCTTTTTGAGTAAGTGTTCTGGTCAAAAACTGTACACCTGACAACCCTAGTGATGTGTGTTCTCCACCTATCTTCCCTCACTTCATGGATCACACTGGGGTATAGGCATCTGGACACCTAGAGGGAGGCAGCAGTGTGCATGCTCAGAAGCATAGACACCTATGGAACTTTCACAGTGAAAATGTAGGTGCCCACAGGGGTAGGTGGCAGCTGAGTGGGAGTTTTGCGGATTGCAGTGGTTCCTAAAACTAGGATTTAGATACTTAAATACCTTTGTGGGCCTGATTTATTAGCACAGCCCCAGAAGGAGGGCTGTGAACTCTTGAATACAAGGAGGATAAACCTATGGGCTCAAAGTCCTGGTCCGCAGGCTATCTGCAGCCCAAGAACCTCCCCACTGCGGCCTGCAGAGAAGAGATGCATGTAGACACGCTGCCAGCAAAGTCTGCTGCAGGCGCTGCACCCACAGCTCTCATTGGCTGGGGGAGAGGGACAGAGATACCATCGCTAGTCGCCGGGCAGAGTCAGCCATATAGGCAGCATCATTAGTTTCCGGGCAGCGTCAGCCATGGAGGCAGTGTCTCTTTTTTCCACAATGAATATAAACAAGTCAAAATACCGAACACAACTATCTGATGCCCACCTTGCTGCAATCCTAAAGGTTTCAGCTACTCAGTCTCTGAGGCCAAACATCAACAAACTGACAGAACTGAAGCACTGCCAGGTGTCTGGCAAACACTAAAAACTCTCTGGCAGGCGAAGAATTGTATAAAGTTGTATGACAATCATATTATTTCTAAGAAATTAGAAATAAAAAATACAATATAAACGTTTTCTTTTCTGAACACCATCTTCAGTGACATTATTGGCCCACTGGGAGGATTTGAGGACTGGTACTGGCCCTAAGGCAAATTGAGTTTGAGACCCCTGCCCTAGATATTGAACTTGGCCTTTGTTGCTGCCAGCTCCACCCGGCAGAAGGGTTACATAGCCCTAGCTGGAAGGCTGCATCTTGTCTTTGGCGCTCAATACCATAGGAAGATGCAATTAAATCTTGAGTTTGAAACCTGGGCTTCACACTGGCCAAAAGGAGTGGAAGAAGATTCTGCCTATTAGATGTTGGCAAAATTTTAAAATTTAGTATTCTTACTGCAAATCTGGGCTTAGAGGGTTAAAATATGCGGTGGGAAAAATGACCTGCCAATTCTATTTTCCCTTACTTGACCAATGTAAAACTACTTGATGCAGGGAATTCTTCTCTGGAGGGATCTAACTCAAAGCTTGAAGGGTTTAATTCTGAGAGGACTCCAATGCTTGTTTTTCAGTTCCCTTAGTTCACTTCACTGCCATTTCACAGGGGAGTTCAATGACAGTCAGAAAGACTGAGTCACCGCAGGAGCACTGCAGTATATGCATGAAAGCAGAGTGATCTCAACCCTTGGACTTGTAAGTGTTCTTTTGAATTCACTGCTGTTGCCAAACTACAGCCAATTTTTCATCTGACACAGCTAGATATCTAACTCTTTGGTGACAAGGGAGTTTATCATGGATCTTGCTAAAGCAGATTACACCCTCTCTGTATTTCACTCTCTCAAAGATCAAGAATCCTCCCTTCTTTCATCCTGGCTGGATGTATCCTTTCATCTACGTTCAAATGGTTAGATTTTTTTTCCTACCCAGTGTAGAGATTTTGACTGCCTTCATGCTACATCTTGTTCTGGTTACTAGCTGGATGACTTCAGGCAAGAGTAAGTTATATGATAAATTGGTTTGGTTATTGGCTGTCAGACTATCTAAATTTTCAGCCTGTCCTCAAAACAACCCTTTCAATTGCCCCAATAGCTAAACAATGATCTGAGGTACTTTGTGGCTCAAGATTACTCTAAAAGAGTGTGCACAGGAATTATCCTACTGCTCTGTGAAATCTGTACTTATTGTGTAAAATAATGCACACATAACAAATAAATTTGTTAGTCTCTAAGGTGCCACAAGTACTCCTTTTCTTTTTGTGAATACAGACTAACACGGCTGCTATTCTGAAACCTGTCAGACTGTACAGTGGTCATGAAATGTAATATGCAATAATATAATTGCTAAAAGTGTCTACAGTATGGCTAACGGTGTGAGTACAAATGCCATTTTGTTTCCCCCAGATATAAAAACTGACAGACTGTAGGTTGTATGATTATTAGCACAGCAGAGCACCACCATGATGCTTCAGGCAAAATAATAATAAGGTTGTAGATAAAGCAAGAACCAGCACAAGTCAGCAGCACTAGTTAATGTGTTCTGTTGCATTATTAGTAATAACTACTTTCAGATTTTAGCAATAATCTTCAGGCTGTAATTTTTTCTGAATTCTTGCCATCTCGAGGTCTTACTCCTTTATTGATGCTAATGTTTCAAAGCAGTATCTAGGGACTATAAATTCCATTTCCTTTGAACAAGCGTAAGGCTAAAGGAAATACTTGGTTATGAATTAAGCCAGGCGGCTAGTTTTCTTGAGACTGCAGACTTATGGTTCCTCATAGTTGTTGAATTTTTTGAGTAATTTATATATGTTACACTTCATCAGATCTATAAAATATAGATCCTATGTCCTGGGTGCCTATCCCATAAGGCGTAACACACAACACAACACAAAAGGACTGCCTTATCACCAACACAGTTCTTAGCCCTTTTCCTCTTTAATCGCTGTAACATATCAGGGTCCAGCCCAGACCAGTGGGAGCTGTGTCACCCTTGACCTGCAACCTTGGGTGCCTTACAATGCCATGATGAAGTCGCTCACACCTAGGCTACTCACAAACAGCCTTCCAGCATGCAAGCCATACCCTGAGTGTTTGTGGGTAACTGCAGCCTGCCAGCTATACCCTGGCTCCTACCAGCCTAAGTTATACTTCAGGGTGACCCCAACGCACCCCCAGTCCCGGATTTTCCCCCAGCAAAGTATGTCCTGTACTGCCCAGCCCCCTCCTGGACAGTACAGATATTTAAAATCCTTTATTCGTTTAAGGGACTAATATGCAAGCTGATTATCTCAAATAGTTATTCAGAAACTTCAATTTAAACGCACTGGATTAGAAAAAACAGTAAAAACAAGTTTATTACCTACAAAGAGCAAGATTTTAAGGAAAAACAGGTAATGAGGCATAAAAATCAGACATGGTTACAAGACAAATAAAGATAAGGCATTTATGAATGCCTATTATAACAAACTATATTATATTCAAGCAAAATTTCTCACCACATGCTCCAGCAGATTATTGACCAAAATCTCAGGTCAGGACCCCTCTCCCTGAGTCCAACACCTGCTTCTTTTGTCGCTTCAAGTGCAGTGAATACGATGGACAGGGAGAGAGAGAGGGGTGTCCCTTGGGGTTTTTGTCCCTCCTTTTTATAGTTTCAGTTCCCTTCTTGAAAAATCATTTCCAGCTGAGAACCAGGAGACAAAGAGTCTGTGTGGAAGGATGTTCCCAGCTGGATTTTTTGGCGAACAGAGTAGCACCACCTTATGGTATGCACCCTACAGGGCTTTCTGCATGCCCAGGCAGAGTCTCCCATATCTACACTGCTATTTTTAGCACTGTAGTGCCCTGCTGCCTTCCTACTGCCTTCCTCAGAAAGGTTCTGGCAATGGAGAAAGGCTCTGATGGGGGAGGCCTCAGGGAAAAGCTCTGGCAGCTCCGTCCTTTCCCTGCTGCCTCCCTCCTACAAGAGGCTTTCACTGCTTCATGTAGCTACACACCACACTGTGGATGCAGACTGCTTTGCACTGCAGTGAGTAGCTACATTTGTGTGTACATGCTACTGCAAGTGTAGGAACAAAGTACGTTAACATCTACTGCACTATATGGACATGTGTGTGGAGCTGCAAAGTTGTATTTCATAAATGGCACTTTCAACAATGACCCAAAACATGCATAGTTGGTCTTCAAGAGGGTCACTTACATTACTAGTTACTAGAAGGATCTAGGATGTAATTCCATTTCAAATTCAGTTCCAAACTGAAACTGGCTGCGTGCCTAGACCATTTTAATTTCCTCACACACCTGATGGTTTCCAGCTACTTATCTCTTTTCAGCAAAGTGGTTAAGCACATATTTAAGTGATTTGTTGCATTGGGATGGACTTGAGCATGTGCTTAAATACTCTGCTGAATTGGGGCAAACTGGAAAACAGTTCATTGTCATGTAACAGCAACTGTTATCAGGCCTGGCAAACTCACTACACCTAACACACTGCTGTCATAGAATTTATTTATAAAAAAAGTTGTGTGAGATATCAAATGAAAGCTTATATCATACTGTTCATGATAAGTATTGTGAGCTGTACGTACGGGCATCATTCAAAAAATTGTATGTATGTACTAAAAATGTGTTTAAATATGTAGCCAGCCAGGGTTGATAAACAAGTTTTTCCCAGATAAAGGAATGTTAATTGACCTGTCTGCCTAGATCTTTGATGTAAATTAAGTAGGATAAGCCAAATACAAGTTCAATGGAGTTCATTTGCATCTGAGGTAAACAGGAAGAACAAGTTAACAGGAGGCTGAGAAAGCAACACACTGTCAGCACACCTGAGCACAAAGCAGCAGGGAAGAAGGCTCTTATCTGGGAGTACAGTTCAAAAGGATACATTTCTGAGGTTTGCTGGACTACAAGAAGAAGGGAAAAGAACCGTTTTGTTATCCCTCACTGTGGGAGTAAAAAGGACAGTGCTTTCTGCATCCATGAAAGTTGGTTCCTGGCCTTGGGGGCTGGTGACACTGATAGGTTGCTTCAGTGGTGCCAGAACAGGTGGGGTGAGGGGGCCACGGCCCTCCCACTTTTTGAAAGCCCACCTCCTTCCCCTCCTCTTCCCCCCTTGTCCCTGCTCCCCGGGCTCCCGGCCCAGGGCAGAAGGAGGTGGAGGGTCCACGCCAGCTCCCCACAGCTACCTGCATGGTTCTTACCCCAACCCAGCTCCAGCTGGAGGACAGGACCTCGGAGTTGCAGCCCAGCCATAGTGAGAACCGCGCAGGCAACTGTGGGGAGCCGCAGTGGACCCTCCCCACCTGTCCACGGTGTGGGGGGCCTGAGCAACCCCCGGCCCATGTCCCCACCCCCTGGACTTCCCTGCCCAGGGCAGGTGGAGGGTCTGCGCTGCTGCTCCCCACAGCTACCAGTGGGGCTCTGACCACAGTTGGGTTGCGGCTCCAAGGCCCTGCCCCTCAGCTGGAGTCAGGTCGGGGTAAGAGCCGTGCTGTGCAAGCAGCTTTGGGGAGCTTGGGTCCCTCCACTGCCCTGGGCAGGACTCTGGGGAGTGGGGACACAGGTGGGGGTTGCTTCGGCTTGGCTGGGGGTGGAGTCCCTGGGGGAAAGAGGAGGGGCGGAGGCGGGGCCTTGGGGGGAAGTGGAGGGGCCTCGGGGAAAGGGGTGACATAGGGGAGGGGCCTCAGGGGAAGGGTGGGGCCTCAGGGAAGGGGCGTGGCCTCAGAGGCTTGGTCCCTGCTCCCCCTACTTTTGGGAAGGCTCTGGCACCCTTGAGTTGCTTTATGCGAGAAACTTATCTTAGATAAAGGTTGAAGCCTGTTAAAAGTTATGATTAGTCTCTTCGAAGCATGTTATACTTTTGTTTTATTTGTAGCCATCACTGTTTCCATTCTTCTTAATACCTGAACCTGTGAATCTGTGTTCTTTGTTAATAAACTTATTCTCCTTTTATGATAAAGTCATCTCAGTGCTGTGATGTTAAGTAGAGTGTGCCTCCTCAGCTGAATCAAGCAAGCTGGTCTGTACACTGTCTCTTTGGAGGCAGCAGACTTGGTAATTACTGCGAGTGCCCAGTGACAGGGCTGGACACTATAGGAGGATGCTTCTGGGAGGTTCAGGAACTGGGGTACACCAAGTATTAACCAGTAAAACAAAGTCAGGGCTGGCAGAATCCTGAGAAGTTGTCTGGCATGGCTAACAGACTGGAGGCAGGGAGTTGTCACTCAGTTAGCAATAGCAAGTCTCTGCCACTGAGGCATCAAGGCAGGGAGAACAGAGTGACCCATGATTCTGGATGCCCAGAGAGAGTGTCACACCTAGGAACTGCAGAAATGTTATGTTACATAAGCTTACAAATTTTGCCTACTTGACTTTTGTAGGTACATGTAAAAGTGTCTTTATTTTTTTGCTGTGACTTCAGGCCTGAATCTAATTTAAAGGGGCCTCATCACACAACAGATGCCATATTTCTAGACTTGTCTAATTTAAATGAGATATTTTAAAAAATTCTGTTGTCTCTCTTCTGCTTATGGGGTATTTACAAGCAGTTAGCAGTTTTTCTCACATGTTTTTTTGAAAGTACTCAACACATTTTTATGACTTTCTAAAAGTCTGTGTGGATTGATAGCAAGCCATTTGTCAGCAGTCTGAGCTATGTTGGATAGCTGTGATTGTGCAGGTAAGTCATGTGGTACTACTTCTCTTCCCTGATGAGGGTCCCAGTTCGTGAAACCATCCTTGTTCAAGACAGCACTTAAGTATTTGCATAATTTAAGGAAGTCACTGGGATTTAAGCAAACGCTTAATGGCTTTCCTGAAGCAGGGCCTAGGTAACTGCACAAGCATTTCTGGCAAATGCAAATCTTAAATTCAGTTATCACGAATACTTCCACATGCAGCTTTGCATCTTATTTTTTGTGAACAATATTGCCAGTAAAAAAAAATTATTGCACAAAAGTTCATTGAAAGCTAATGCAAAATGGTGTGAACGTGCTGAAGCAAATTCACTGCAAAATATCAGTACATAATTGTGAAACTTTTCCAGTATTTACCTAGCTCTGATATTTGATTTAAAAAATGGAGTTGTATCATTACTATAAATGCTTTTTCTATCATTGGCCCCTTAATAATAGAAACACTGATTGATGACTGAGCTTCCCACTGAGCTAGAAGAGTGCTATTTTAGTCTCCTGGGATAAAAATAAGTGACTGGTAGTACATAATGAGCTCTGATTCAGCAAGAGGTAGCACAGGAACTCCTTTTTTATGATCAAACTGAAAGAAGACATTGGAGAAGAGCTTTGCTTAAATGAATGGTCAGACACCTTGGAAGCCGTTTGGAGAAGCTCACTCTGTCAAGCAATTTTAACCTCAATGGAAGATTAACCCAAAATAATCCAGCACTAGTCAAGCTACAAACCATGGGCCAAATCTTCAGCTGGAGAAAATTAGCATAATTTCACTGAAGTCAGTGGAGTTATAATGATTTATCGAAGCTGAGGATTTGGCCCCATAACTCAGTCATAGGAACTAATTATAATTATGATGAAACTATGTTTCAGATACTCTGTTCTTGCTAAATATTGGGAAATTGGGTTGGTGAATATGTAATATAATGTATACTATATACACATATACCATTTTCCAATATGGTGAATGATGTACGTGATGTTCAGATGCCTGTTGATGTTGCCAAAGTGGCCACAGGTTTCCCCTCTTATATGCTTGCAGATATATGCTCTTATATGCTTGCAGGAAATATGTTAAACCGACTGGAACTCTATTGTCTGTGAGTAGATTGACTATCTCTCAACAATCGAAAAACTTCCTTCCACCTACTCCATTTGATTGGCTCCAACAAATTTGTAAAGTAGTGGAGCTGAGCAAGATTGGCCTTGCAGGGGGCTGAGGATAAAATGATTAAGAAAACCTCTTTACCATGGTGGGATAACTTCCTAGGAGACCACTGACAACTGTAGCTCTGCATGAGTGTGGCAATGGAACCTCATCTGAGTTTCACACTGTGCACAGCTTCCCAAATCGTTCCCTTCAAGTGGAGGGGATGAGGGCATGGCACATGAAGCTTTAGGAACAGTGGTTAAGGTGGTCATTGCACTTTTAAGTCTGGAACATATTGGGCTGGCTGAATTTAAAATGATTTTTCAGTAGCAGCTGGACATAGCTGGAGATTGTACCCTAGAATGATGTGGGGCTGGATGTCACTCATCAGCAAGGACATACTCGCTATACTAACTCAATTATTTTTCCTATGATTTAATTTTCTTGTTATCCTGGTAACATTACATCAAATTTAGTTCATTAGAAAGGCAAACTTGGCATACTGGATTTTGGGAGACAGTGGTGCTTTGGGGAGATAGAAAGGGGTCTGATTTCCCAAATCCATGATCTGCCAGATTTTGTCCCCTCTGCCCAGGGAGATGGAGGGAATGATCTGACACAACAGTTCTCTTATTTACATATGATGAATCTAGTGACCGTACCCACTGTGAGGTCAGGGGAATAGGGTTTGCCCTGTTTTGCATGTTAGAAGGAAAGTGTCCTTCACATAAGGCGCACAATGTTCTGTTTGGCCTGTATTTATGAACACTAAATTGTGCTGTGAATTGTTAATTACAAGCTGAAGGACTCATCTTGCAACCCTCTCACATGAGCAGGCTTCACTGCAGTCAGTTTAAAAGAAAAGTGTGGTTTTTTTTAGAGGCACAGTTCTGGTTTGGGCTCACTTGTAGCTCGGAAAGGAACCCTGGAACCCCTAGGAGAATTGTGCCTCATTCTGTGAAATTCCTTGCAGAATGCCTCATGTGCTGTGAAAATGCAGCTCCCCCCTTTCCTGTCTGTCTTGCTCCTCTGCTGCTCAGTCCTATTCATCCCTTTTCCAATTCGTCACCCCGACTTCCCTAGCCTTTCCCTGGTTCCTGAGAAGTGCTAGAACACCCTTTCCTCCTCCTCTGCCTGCTCCCCAGAACAGATGGAGAGCCTTAGGCCCTCCTTCAGCGGCCTCTCTGTGGCTCCGACATCAGTGATGTTGCTGGCTGTATGCTTGTTCCTTCCTGATTCCTGACTTTAGCAGCACTTGTGTGCTACCTATTCCTTGATGATTCATGACAGGGAGAGGCGTCTTGGAAGCAGGGAGGAGGAACTTTCTAGCATTCAGACCTTCTGGGGGAGAAGAGTAACTTGAGAAGGGATGTTGAAAACTGGCTAGACCGACCTATCTCCAATCCCGGCGCACATCTATGTAGGGCGTGTCAGGTGGCAGCTCCTTTTCCAGTTCCTTCAGGACCTTTTACTGAGGTTCTGGCTGCACTTCTTCCCCCACCTCCTCACTTAGGCACACGCCATCTGTGGCCCCATGAAGTTTGCAAGATCTCCTTGTTAACTTCCTCCTGGTGCTAGTCAAGATAGCCATCCATCACTCCTGTGGAGGAAGCTGGATGGGTTGTGCTCTGTGACTGTAATGTAGGGCCTATTTCCAGTCCCTTGTGCAGTCATGTCTCTGGGCAGAGTTCCACTGGGTAGTGTCCAATGACTTTCTGGACACCTTTGAGGAGCAGTGGGTACTACCGGGGTTCTCTGCTTGGTGTCCCCCTCTGGATCCCCAATTTTTTGTCTTTGACCTCACTCCCACTCCTGTTTTTTCATTTGTTGTCCCCAGAAATCAATTGTTGCCTGGGCTTTGAGGTTCCTGCTCCTTAAATGAGGGAGGTGGGCCTTTATTTAGAGGTGGGCCTAGACCTGCTTGGACCAGTATATCAAATAGTTAGGCCCCAACTTCAATTCTCTTCTCAGACCCTCACTCACTCTCCACTTCCAACACATAGCACCTTCAGACAGCCCAGGTGCAATTAAGGAAACCATCCAATCCTTAAAGGAGAAAACACTTTGACTACCAAGTTTCTTAAGAGTTAAGGGCCAAATTATGCCTGTGAGGGTTTGCAGGGGAAAGGGCATAAACCACCTCTGTTGTGACCATGCAGGGCCAACCACAATCTAAATCCTTGCACTTAGGATATGGAAGCACTGCTTTAAGCTAGACCCTTCAGGAGCAGTAGCCTTCACAAAGTAGACATGGAAGGTGTATGGGTGAGGCCTACCCCTCTGAAAAAGCTACAGTCACCCTAGCTACTCAGAGGGGAGCACATGCTGCTTTCTTTCAAATGGTGTTCTTTCCATCTTTCCTGCTCTCTCCTGAAGGCATTGTAGCTACCTCAGGAACTATTCCTCCAGGAGTTCTTGCTAGGGCAGTACACATCCACACTGTCTCCTTCTCAAGGCTGTGGCTCTAAGCTGCAGTTTACTCCTAAATATTTTACATTTCATTGTACATGGTGCCCTTAAATAGGCCTTAAGTAAAGTAACTTTGTTTTCATTGTGGTTTCTATCTTTTGATCTCACTGAGTTTGTAGTTCTGGATTACGTTTTGAGTAACTGCATGATGTGTTTTTAAATGATGAACATTAGTCACATTTTGAAAGAAATTTAGAAATAAAGAGGCAAAAAGCATGATTGTTAAATGAGAAAGAGCAAAATCAGTAGGGAAAGCCATTTCTTTCTGAGCTTCTACAAATCTTGCAAAAGAAACAAGCAAACACTTTTAAAAAACAAACACACTGCCAAAGTATAAAAAAAGCCTTTTAAAATAATACAAAAAAGCCCTGTGTTCCTTTAATAAAACTATGTGTAATGACCAAACTATATACTTAACTGGTTTATAATGTATTTATCTGAGCACAGTAACCCTCCCACTGACAGAAACATTGTGAGCCAAACAAGAATGTACAAACTAAAATATTATTCCTGAGTCTTGATGTCAATATGTCAGTCAACTCACTGCATTTCAAACTGATAGAGAATTGATTAATTAAAAATGAAGCAGCCACACAAAAAACACTGAAGAGACACCACTGTGCTTAACTCTAATATTTTAGATGGTTAAACCTAACTAAATAAGAATAGACAAGGATAGGCCTTGATACTGCACTGGATGCAAAGACCTGCCCTTGTGGAGCATAATACTGGATTGGGACCATAGATACTGTGGCGTGTGTGCTATACAGATGACTACTATTAAATAAATATACAGAAAACAGTGTAGTACCCTTTAAAAAGAAATACCTGCCATTGTTTTAATATCTTGCTAATTGTCAGAGGTTCTGGTGTGCTTCATTCACAGCTGCCATTGTCCTAGATTTCCCAGCAGGAAGTCTAGATTGCTGACAATGCTTCTCTCTTCTTTCTCGATCAAAAAGATGAAGAAAGGAGCTATAAAGAGCTGTCACTTCTGCTCTCTTGATGTCCCACCAAATCGTGCCATACTGGAAGTAGGAGGCCTGGCAGGCAGTCCTTGAGACGGGCAGGCAGATCTTAGTCCATTTTTCTTTTTGCTCTTGGGCCATCTGTACTCCTTCCAGGCACATGCAGCAGCAGCAGCAGCATAGTTACTGTCCCTACTGTCATAAATGTAAAGGGAAGGGTAAACCCCTTTAAAATCCCTCCTGGCCAGAGGAAAAATCCTCTCACCTGTAAAGGGTTAAGAAGCTAAAGGTAACCTCGCTGGCACCTGACCAAAATGACCAACGAGGAGACAAGATACTTTCAAAAGCTGGGAGGAGGGAGAGAAACAAAGGGTCTGTGTCTGTCTGTGTGCTGCTTTGCCGGGGATAGAACAGGAATGGAGTCTTAGAACTTTTAGTAAGTAATCTAGCTAGGTATGTGTTAGATTATGATTTCTTTAAATGGCTGAGAAAAGAATTGTGCTGAATAGAATGACTATTTCTGTCTGTGTATCTTTTTTGTAACTTAAGGTTTTGCCTAGAGGGATTCTCTATGTTTTGAATCTAATTACCCTGTAAGGTACCTACCATCCTGATTTTACAGGGGTGATTCCTTTACTCCTATTTACTTCTATTTCTATTAAAAGTCTTCTTGTAAGAAAACTGAATCCTTTTTCATTGTTCTCAGATCCAAGGGTTTGGGTCTGTGGTCACCTACGTAAATTGGTGAGGATTTTTACCAAACCTTTCCCAGGAAGTGGGGTGCAAGGGTTGGGAGGATTTTGGGGGGAAAGACACGTCCAAACTAGGTTTCCCAGTAAACCCAGTTAGAGTTTGTTGGTGGCCGTGGTTATTCCAAGGACAAAGAATAAAATTAATTTGTACCTTGGGGAAGTTTTAACCTAAGCTGGTAAAAGTAAGCTTAGGAGGTTTTCATGCAGGTCCCCACATCTGTACCCTAGAGTTCAGCGTGGGGGAGGAACCTTGAAACCTACTGAGTTGCCATTGGCTAGCTGCCCACCAGCTGGGTGCTTGTGCCCCGGTGCAGTGTGTAAAAGCTGAATTTCAGCTTGAGCTGCCTGGAGCTTTAGTAACATACTCTGCTTGCAGCATAAGGAGCTGGAGATGAGAATAGCCTGTGCAAAGCCAGGGGCTTTCCTCGGTAGTCAGGCTATGACCCTTTTTTGCCACATACTCAATCACATTAGTGGATAAAGGCTGTGTGGCAGCTACATGGTGGGAGCTAACAGAGTATTTGGGATAGTGGAGAAAAATGTAATGGCTATTCAAGGCTTCACTAGATAGTCAACTCAAACCTGTATTTCTGAATATTCACTGATTTCCTTCTGCTCCCTGCCCCCCCCCCCTCCTTAAGTACGATTGGATTCATAGTCAGTGGAGTTGAAATATTGATGCACGTTCAAGATTTCAGCTTCCTGAAATCCAGCTGATTTCAGCACCCAGCAACTATAAGAGAAGATATTACACATAATTCATTATAAAAAAGGAAAAGCCCCATTTCAGCAAAACACTTAACCACTCGCTTAAGGGCTTTTCTGAACTGGGGCGTGAAGTCTGCGGCTCAATCCTTGTAATTATTGGGGACTCTCCGCACGGCTTGCTCATTGCTCCACCTGCTGGATGCTTGAGCACCTCTGTGCACATGACTACTTCCAAATATCTCACCACTAGAACAAGGGGAATCATTTATAACAAGTTTTAGAGTTTCAGAGGAGCAGCCGCGTGAGTCTGTATCCGCAAAAAGAACAGGAGGACGTGTGGCCCCTTAGAGACTAACCCATTTATTTGAGCATGAGCTTTCGGGAGCGACAGCTCACTTCATCGGATGCATACCGTGGAAAGTGTAGAAGATCTTTTACACTTTTTTTCTGTTTGCAAACAGATCACACCTTTTTCAAATGTATTAGTTCTTTAAAATTATTTTGTAGTTTCTTCAAACTATTTTTTTTTTTGCTTAGATGAATATCTTTGGAAGAATTTCTTGTGAATATTTGATAGTCAAGCTTTGAAATTCACATTGTGTTGGTTTGTTATATAAGATGCATGGTTTTGTTTAATTTCCCTGATGGGTTGACTTATATAACAAACCAACACAGTATGCATCTAGAATAGATTATTGCAATCAAATATACAATGTGAAATTCACTGTCAGTGAATATTTGAGCATCTAAGCTTAAAGGGACAGCCTCTTTTGTGTGCTGGCCCCCTGCACCATCTCCTATGCAGGGTTGGTGGAGCAGGCAGGCAGGTGGAAGTGGGGCATGGTGGGCGAACAGTCAGAAGGAGCTGTGCAGTGTTTATCCCAGATGGCACATGGCTCCTTGGAGACCACTGACAGCTGGCATAGATCTGCTCCAACCTATGCAATGGTGTAGATATGAGCTGAGGAATGGCTCCCTGATGTGTTCTCCATTCTACTGTGCTGAACACAAACATGGCACAGCAGAGACTAGGGGCTGAAATGTGTGTTTTGAGAGTGTTTGTGCTCGTAAAGCCTGACCACTCAAATATCTGCAGAAAGAAATCACGACGGGGTGTGAACACAGCCACTTTTGAATTATTTTTCAAATTTGGATAAGTATTCATGGATTTTTTCACCCTGGTTAGCTCAGCTTCCCCCATTCCTCCCCACCTCTGGTTATACTCACTACGAGCATAAATTCCTTCATGAGATTTTAACATTCTATAACACAAGATCAGAACGTGTTAGCAATCCCAAGGACAATGCTTGCGGCAGCATCTTCTTTTGTTGTGACACATTCCCTTACTTTATGACCAGAAAATAACTTCCCAGGGCTTGAAGCAAAGGAGGGGTGACAAACTCACACTTGAATCAACAATCTATCATTTTAGCTACAGAAATTGTCAACACCGAAATTGCCAGACCTATAGTCATAGAAAACATTCAGCGTAAAAGTCATACAGCCTAGTATAGTTACCTAATTAAAACCCTGCTGCTGAATAAAACAATGACATGTATCCTTCTCCAGAGCAGCTCACCAGGGCCGGATTAACTCTCCTGTGGGCGCGAGGCTATTAAATTTTGTGGGGCCCCTGTATACAAGTCTTTTTCCTGGGAGGGAGTTTGGTGCAGGAGGGGGATTCTGACTTGTGGTAGGGGGTTGGGGTGGAGTAGGGGGTGCGAGGTGTAGGCTGGGTCGGGAGGTGCTTACCACAGGTGGCTCCAGACCGGTGGCCCCATAGGGCTCAGGCAGGCTGCCTGCCTGCCTGTCATAGTCCCATGCTGCTCCCGGAAGCGGCTGACTGCTAGCACATCTCTGTGGTCCCTGGGGGAAAGGGGAACAGCGTGTCTCCGTGTGCTGCCCATGCCTGCAAGTGCCGCCCCCATAGCTCCCATTGGCCAATTTCCAGCCAATGGGAGCTGTGAGAATGGTGCTGGGGGTGGGGGCAGCACACGGAGCCGCCTTCCCCCCCTCCAGGGGCTGCAGAGACGTGCCAGCAGCCAGCTGCTTCCGGGAGCGGCGTGGAGTCACAGCATGCAGGCAGTCTGCCTGAGTGCACCTTTTAGGTGGCCCAGAGATCGCTCACTGCCTGTGATTTATTTTTGCTGGGGTCCCCTTGAGCTGGAGCCCTGGGCTGCAGGCCCTAAAGCTCCTGCCTTAATCCAGCCCTGTAGCTCACCACTACAAGAAAATCTCCTGGGAATAATGGGGAAAAACTTTGGAATCATTGCTTTTCCCATTCAGAAGATAAAATGAAAGAGGAACAATGCTGTTTATTTATTTATTTATTTATTGCAGTAGCACCAAATTTTCAGGCAGAGCTCACACCCCAGTTTGCTAAACCCTGTACAAACACACAGAAAGATATGGGCCTTGAGCACTGAGTAGCTCAAGAGATTCAGAGAAGGTGTGGGAAGGTAGGCTAAATCTCCTGGCATGGGCAGAATCGGTGTGACATAGAGACAGCATATGTCCATCTTTGCTTCCCCCGAGACTGTGTCTTCTGGGAAATGCAGCACAGAATCTAGCCCAGTACCTTTAACAATTTAGTTCAAAATTTAGTTCAAAATTATTTCAATATATATATCTTTAATTTGTACCTTCTTTTGTTAGCAATCCTTCAGGATTCTTCTTAAATTGCTCTAAATTTGGGGTGTAAGTTGCATAACATGCCACTTAACTAATTCCCTATTTAATACAATGTACATTTCTCTCTATATTTTAAGCAGCTCCTTAAGTACTAAGGGAAAAAAAAGATTGATCAGTTATAACATTAGATCTTTATAGCCTGTGTTTATCATTGTTCAGATTAAAACGTCAAAGCGTAATAATAAGAAAGTAATGTAGCATTTGCAATTTAAGACCCAGATACTGCAAGCTGTCCCTCATGGACACAGGCCCATTGAAGTCTTCCATGAAAAGCAGTTTGTAGGATTGGGACCAAGGAAAGCAAGCATAAAAGAAAGCACAAATCTCGTGGGCCATATTGTATTGTACTGCTGCTCCTTAGTTACGGTAGGGTATTTTTAAATGATTTTTTAAAATATTTTAAAAATATTTTCAAAGTGATGTCAAGGGCAGCTAGAGCGTAAGAGTAGGGGCCATTTTTTTAGCATTTGTGAAATAAAAGGAAGTAATAGTTAAATAGGAAGGCCAGAGAACTACAACAAAACAATCAGGAATAAGAAGGATACTTTCAGAAATCATCTCAAAACCACTGACCATGCAGCAGTCAAGAAATGGCTTCAACAACATCACATAACAGAGGTTCTAACCTTGATGCAGTATAACCATTATGAACAAGGTTAAAAGTAGGTATGGCAGAATTTAATTTTTTAAATAATTTTGATGGATAATATCAATATTCATTTTAAAGAATTTTTTATTTTTATCTATTTACATTTTCACAGTTGTGCAAAATTATGGGTTAAACATTTTTTCCCATTTGTAAATTTTCATAGTGGCAAGAAATTATTGGAGGGAGTGATGGGGTGGACTAGGTCTGGAGGCCTCCTGCTGGAGGCCTTGTGGCCCTGCCTCACCCCACCCCAGAAAAGAGCAGAGAAGAAGATCTCCAGGTAGCCTAGAGTGGCTGCAGGGGAGCAGCCAATCAGAAGGGCTGCTGGAGTGACCAATCAGGGGCCAGAAGGGCCATATAAAAGGAAGCAGCAGAGCCAGAGCAGTCAGTTGCTGCCTGGAGTTCAAAGAGGGAGACCTGGGTGCCTGGAAGAGCAGCAGAACTGCAGACAACTCACTGCAGGCAGGACTGAGCCCAGAACCTAGCCAGATCAGGTGAGGGTACCAAGATGGGGCCCTGCTGATCTGGTTGAAGACTGAGCCCTGGTGAGGGCTGCTGAAAGGACACCAACTGAGTGTACTGAGAAGGGCCCCAGTTGGGCTGTTAAAGAAGGCAGTGCCTCTGGGGAGAAAGCCTTGATGTTACAGCCCCATAGGAGAGCCATGAGCAAGAACTAGAGACTGTATACGCCGAAGGGGGGGGGACAGTGTATATGACTCATCTGGAAGGCTGAGTCATGGAAGACCTGCCAAAAGAACTATCAGCTAGGGGGGCGCTTTTGAGAGGTGGGTGTCACCCCATTGTAAAAACAGAGAGAAAAGCAGGCTCCCACCCAACCAGAAAGGGGGTGCTTGTAAGAGGTGGGTGCCGCCCTGTTCAAAACTGAGTGATTGCAGGCATGTATCAGCCAGAGACGGGGTACTTGTGAGAGGTGGGTGCTGATGGTGTTACAGGGGGTCAGATGATTATTTAATGACAATAGACATTGAGATTCAAAAAGTTAAAGCTTTATAACCATCAAAACACAAATTGCCAACAGCAGATGCCAAAATATACAGAGTAAATAGCCTTAAATCAAACTCAAGTCTTAAGCAGCATTTTTTAGTTTTCCTACCTGTACATTTCAGTTATCAATGGAAATATTTTTTCATCACTTTGTGTATACAGTGAAAGATGTTTACCAATAAAATTCTAATCCTTCCAAGCTTAGTTAAAAGTGTGACTGAGCAATCATTTAATAAACATTTGTGTATTTTTAAAAGCACATTAATCCAATAATAAAACACCCTTTCCCACCCCCCACTTCAATGTGATGTATTTTTTTGTTTCTAAATTAAGTCAAGACAAGATGGATCACCTCAGAGCAGGTCATCATCACAACAGTGCATCATAGACCTAAACTGGGAGGTGTTAAGATGCCAGAGCAGATGCATCACTGTCAAAGGCAATGGAAATTCCCATAGAGAGGTGGAAGGAGAAAAAACACAGCAAAGACAGAGCCCCTACTTCTAGTCAATCACGCTGTGGTGGTGAAATTGCTAGGCATTCAGAGCATGCGACAGCAGGGAGAAAGAGATGTGTCATTGTTAATAGAGACACTAATGGAAAAACATTTAGACTGACATTGCAGATAATGCAGAGGACTCTGCTATCAGGAATGATGTTTAATAATGAAGGTACTGGTAAGAAAACTGGAAACAAACAGCTTAGAGGGAGTATTAGGAGACAGGCTTATTTAAGACCTCCTGTTATTTTTTATTTTCTTCAACATAAAAAAAAGTGAAGTCATGTCACGTTAATCTATGAACCTAGAAAACTCAAAGTCCATGACAGATTTACAAGGGTTAGAAAAGGATCTGTTGAATAAATACACTGCTAAATAATCAGCTGATTACTGCTAAATGACTACTTAGTGGTGTAATTGATGATGCCGTTAATATCCTGTCTGATATAATAGGTATTTTACAAACAGTCTGATGCACTGAAACAGATGGAGCAAAATGTGGCACAATACTAATTCAGAACTAATATCTCCATTTCTGATGAGTCACTGCTGAGGATGCTTTGCTTATTTTATTTTAAAATGAAGCTTCCAAATGTAATCCACCTAGATGTTTTTGCTGATTTCCTCTGCAGTGATCCAGGAATGTGCTTCTCTTAGCAGACATGTCAGGCTAGAGGTGAAGCCATCAGCCAGGCATGTCTTATTGATTTTTAAAGCATTATTTTCACTTCTAAAACACTGTGGGCCCAATTCCAGCAAGCCTAATGGACACCCCCCCCCACCTCCCGCTCCTTAGAAAAATTGCACCCAGCCGTGAGAGTCGGGAAGAGGAGTTGAATGCACCTATTCTGACTGCTCTTAAAATCTGGAGAGAGGCTGCATTGTAGTTTTTCCAAGAATGAAGCTACACTGAATTTTTCCTAGAGTGTGACAAGATGGACTAGCTGTTGAGGGGACATGGTCTTTGTATTTATGTGTGTATGCTTCAGTGCATAGCTTTGCAAGGCAGATTATTCCAGGTATAATCTACATGAGCGAAACTATACATAGCCTACTGATAGTCAAATTCAAAGCAGTCTACAAAGGGATTTCACAAAACTGGGTGACTGGGCAACAAAATGGCAGATAAAATTCAATGTTGATAAATACAAATTGTATTGGAAAACATAATCCCAGCTATACATATAAAATGATGGGGTCTAAATTAGCTGTTACCACTCAAGAGAGAGATCTTGGAGTCATTGTGGATAGTTCTCTGAAAACATTCACTCAATGTGCAGTGGCAGTCAAAAAAGCGGACAGAATGTTGGGAATCATTAAGAAAGGGATAGATAATAAGGCAGAAAATATCGTATTGCCTCTATTTAAATCCATGATATGCCCACATCTTGAGTATTGTGTGCAGATGTGATCACCCTACACAAAAAAGATATATTGGAATTGGTAAAGGTTCAGAAAAGGGCAACACAAATGATTAGGGGTATGAAACAGCTTCCATATGAGAAAAGATTAATAAAATTGGGACTTTTCAGCTTGGAAAAGAGATGACTAAGGGGGAATATGATTGAGGTCTTTAAAATCATGACTGGTGAGGAGAAAGTAAATAAGGAAGTGTTATTTACTCCTCCTAATAACACACGAAAAAGGAGTCACCTAATGAAATGAATAGGCAGCAGGTTTAAAAGAAACAAAAGGAAGTACTTGTTCACACAACACGCAATCAACCTGTGGAACTCAGAGGATGTTGTGAAAGCATATACCTTATAACAGGGTTCAAAAAAGAATTAGATCACTTCATGAAGGATAGGTCCATCAATGGCTATTTGCAGGAATGGTGTCCCTAGCCCATTCCCAGCTTCTGGCAAACAGAGGCAACAGGGGATGAATCATTTGATGATTACCTGCTCTGTTCATTCCCTCTGGTGCACCTGGCTTTGGCCACTGTCGGAAGACAGGATATTAGGCTAGATGGACCTTTGGTCGGAGACAGTATGGAGGTTTTTATGTGATGCTGGTGACAGTGTAAGAGTACATAATTCTGCTACTTTTGTTGCAGAAATGTAACATGTGCCTGATTGGAAAAGCCATTTCACATAGTCCCAGAATCTGGTTCATTCTTTTCCACAGATTCTATCTCTGTATTTTATTTCATCGTCACCTTAAGTTTTTTAGAAAACTGCATTAGAACTAGCCTACTCATCAAAAAGCAAGTCATTTAACAGGTGTGCCTCCTCAAATGCAATTTCCTCTCATTTTTCTTAGATTCATTAATTTATTCCTCCTGTTCTAAACATAACCTATGGCAGATTGCAATCTTTTTCCATTTACAGCATACCAGGAATATTTTACATGCAATATTTTAAAGGTGCATTGATAATGTTCTATACCACAATTTATTAGACATCTAAATCTGTTTTTTTTTTCTATTTAGACTGGACCTTTGGCATTTATGTCCAATCTAATGAATTTTTGAGCATCATTCTGGAGGAGTCTGGGCTGGTGGAATAGCTGTCACTACAAATGCCTAGATGGACAGACAGATGATTAGATTAATATTAGACAGTTCCTGAATTTACAAACTAGTGTATTCACATTTAATTCTAAAATGTTGTAAACATGCTCTGAGGCCATGCCATTTCATATTGCATAGCACCTGCATATTGAAGGAATTAATTTTTTCCCCCATAACTCACCTTATTATGTAGTGGTGCATGAATGAATATACAGGTGCAATCTACAGGACAGAAGGAAACTGAGCTACGTTACAAAATTCATGCATAGATTGCTGATGTTGCTCTATCTAAAACTAATATATTGATTAGGCCTCGTGAATAGGAAACTGCTCTAACTGATTCCTGTGATATGGCTCCAATAGTTGCTTGAAAGAGAGATCATAACCATGATGTTGTTTTTACCACTACAGGCAACATATAAGGGCTTCTATTACTATGATTTTCTGAATCCCACTTGAGGACACAATTCTATGAAGTGCTGATCATCCAAACTCCCAAGGGTGCTTAGAACCATCTAGGCCCCAAAAGAGAGAATACCTTTAAAGTCTCCAAGAGTTATAAAAAAAATGGGACTAGCTTCTATGCAGTTTTTGAACTGGATGACATTTTTTTCTCCTCTCCTTACATTTTAAAATGTAAACATAAGATAACATTTGTAGGTAAAGGATCTCACATCGTGCTCAAACTATGTAATATAAAGCTTGATAAATGGAAGCAAATTCCCATGTACAGTGATCTCACAGAATAACTAATTCATGTATTTAAGAAAACTCAGTTTAAATGTGAACATATCATTCTGTACACTGCATTATTTTGGAAAACTGACTTAATATTTCAATGGCAAGGGATAAAACTCTAAGCCAGACTTTTCACCGAAGATTATTACAAGACAATTGAATTTTTATGCATTCCAGAATGATCTTTTATGTAACAACACGGTCTATACAACTGTGTATTCTACTTGTCGTCTTAACGCATACTATACACTTTTTGGGACAGGAAGTGTCTCTTATTATAGGTTTGTAGAGAGAGAATAGTAAGCCCCATTCCTGGCATCTTTATGCTATTGCAGTACAAATAAACACATAATATCATTTTATACCTGAACATACATCTATTTTTATGAGTTTTCATTTATGTGGAGCAAGTATACTGTGAGGAGAAGTAGTTTGGCCACGCATGCAACCTTATGAGGTCACACCAGAGCTGGCTGATTGTTATGCATATAAATAGATTATTCAGTTAAGTCATATATACATAAATAGGGTTTATGTAATCTCCTTATTTAAGGATATGCTGCTAAATAGTACAATTGATAAAAGTAGATTGTTTGCTTGTTTCATTTTGTTGAATTCCTTTCTTTAATTCTTGAATACTGTATGTTCTCCATTGACTGGAACTGGTTTGGAACAGCAACTTGAAATGTGGCAGAGGGATTTGTCTAAGATTAGAACAGTGCCTTTCAGAATTCCTGTAAAAATCCACCCAGATTTGTCTAAATTATGATCCTCTGAACAATCACCCTTTGCATATGAGCTGTAGAACTTGTTCTACTCTTGCTCCTTAATTTTCTGAATGCTCCATCTGCACTGCAAATGCTCCCAATCTTTGTTGAATTGTTTGTACCAGCCATTCATCTAGTTTGCTTGCTTGCAGTTCTCCCCATCAAAATAACTTTCAGCAGGAAGGACCCGGCACTATGTTGGGACCCAGGCGATCATGAGTTCTAGTGTAATAGCTTTCACTGCTTTGACATTAATCATTCTGTGCTCTTCACAACCCTAGTTATCTAGACAAGACCCCCATAGTAGGTAGACAAGTATCACTCCCACATTTTAAAGGTAAGGTAAATGAGGATCTGTGAGATAGAATAAGATTACTTTTCATATCTAGGAATAGAACCCAGGTCCCATCTACTCAGCCATACTACCTTTCAAAATGATTTCACCAAGTTACATGCTTGACTATGCTCTGTAAACTGGGGATAATTCTGCATGCCTATCTTCACAAAGTACTTTGATGCATTCAGAGGAATGACCATTCTGTAAATGCAAAGGATAATTAACAAATAGAACACCCAAGAATCCTAATTCTCAGCTATCTGCCCCACTTGACAACACTTCTTACTTAGGGTATGTCTACACTACGAAATCAGGTCGAATTTATAGAAGTCGGTTTTTTAGAAATCGGTTTTATATATTCCAGTGTGTGTCCCCCCACAGAAAATGCTCTAAGTGCATTAAGTGCAGCAACTCGGCGGAGTGCTTCCACAGTACCGAGGCTAGTGTCGACTTCCAGAGTGTTGCACTGTGGGTGGCTATCCCACAGTTCCCGCAGTCTCCGCTGCCCATTGGAATTCTGGGTTGAGATCCCAATGCCTGATGGGGCTAAAACATTGTCGCGGGTGGTTCTGGGTACATGTCGTCAGGCCCCCCTTCCCTCCCTCCCTCCGTGAAAGCAAGGGCAGACAATCGTTTCGTGCCTTTTTTCCTGAGTTACCTGTGCAGATGCCATACCACGGCAAGCATGGAGCCTGCTCAGGTAACCGTCACAGTATGTTTCCTGGGTGCTGGCAGACACGGTACTGCATTGCTACACAGTAGCAGCAACCCATTGCCTTCTGGCAGCAGACGGTGCAAAATGACTGGTAGCCGTCATCGTCATGTCTGAGGTGCTCCTGGCCGCGTTGGCCGGGAGCGCCTGGACAGACATGGGCGCAGGGACTAAGTTTGGAGTGATTTGACCAGGTCATTCTCTTTAGTCCTGCAGTCAGTCCTATTGAACTGTCTTATGGTGAGCAGGCAGGCAATACGGATTGCTAGCAGTCGTACTGTACCATCTTCTGTCAGGCAGGCAAGAGATGGGGATGGCTAGCAGTCGTATTGCACTGTCTTCTGCTGAGCAGCCACGAGATGTGGATGGCTTGCAGTCCTTCTGCACCGTCTGCTGCCAGCCAAAGATGTAAAAGATAGATGGAGTGGATCAAAACAAGAAATAGACCAGATTTGTTTTGTACTCATTTGCTTCCCCCACTCCCTTGCCTAGGGGACTCATTCCTCTAGGTCACACTGCAGTCACTCACAGAGAAGGTGCAGCGAGGTAAATCTAGCCATGTATCAATCAGAGGCCAGACTAACCTCATTGTTCCAATAAGAACAATAACTTAGGTGCACCATTTCTTATTGGAACCCTCCGTGAAGTCCTGCCTGAAATACTCCTTGATGTAAAGCCACCCCCTTTGTTGATTTTAGCTCCCTGAAGCCAACCCTATAAGCCATGTCATCAGTCGCCCCTCCCTCCGTCAGAGCAACGGCAGACAATCGTTCCGCGCCTTTTTTCTGTGCGGACGCCATACCAAGGCAAGCATGGAGGCCGCTCAGCTCACTTTGGCAATTAGGAGCACATTAAACACCACTATCCAGCAGTATATGCAGCACCAGAACCTGGCAAAGCGATACCGGGCGAGGAGGCGACGTCAGCGCAGTCACGTGTGTGATCAGGACATGGACACAGATTTCTCTGAAAGCATGGGCCCTGCCAATGCATGCATCATGGTGCTAATGGGGCAGGTTCATGCTGTGGAACGCCGATTCCGGGCTCGGGAAACAAGCACAGACCGGTGGGACCGCATAGTGTTGCAGGTCTGGGATGATTCCCAGTGGCTGCGAAACTTTCGCATGCGTAGGGGCACTTTCATGGAACTTTGTGACTTGCTTTCCCCTGCCCTGAAGCGCATGAATATCAAGATGAGAGCAACCCTCACAGTTGAGAAGCGAGTGGCGATAGCCCTGTGGAAGCTTGCAACGGCAGACAGCTACCGGTCAGTTGGGAATCAATTTGGAGTGGGCAAATCTACTGTTGGAGCTGCTGTGATGCAAGTAGCCCACGCAATCAAAGATCTGCTGATATCAAGGGTAGTGACCCTGGGAAATGTGCAGGTCATAGTGGATGGCTTTGCTGCAATGGGATTCCCTAACTGTGGTGGGGCCATAGATGGAACCCATATCCCTATCTTGGCACCGGAGCACCAAGCTGGCGAGTACATAAACTGCAAGGGGTACTTTTCAATAGTGCTGCAAGCTCTGGTGGATCACAAGGGACGTTTCACCAACATCAACGTGGGATGGCCGGGAAAGGTACATGACACTCGCATCTTCAGGAACTCTGGTCTGTTTCAAAAGCTGCAGGAAGGGACTTTATTCCCAGACCAGAAAATAACTGTTGGGGACGTTGAAATGCCTATATGTATCCTTGGGGACCCAGCCTACCCCTTAATGCCATGGCTCATGAAGCCGTACACAGGCAGCCTGGACAGTAGTCAGGAGCTGTTCAACTACAGGCTGAGCAAGTGCAGAATGTGCATTTGGACGTTTAAAGGCGCGCTGGCGCAGTTTACTGACTCGCTTAGACCTCAGCGAAATCAATATTCCCACTGTTATTACTGCTCGCTGTGTGCTCCACAATATCTGTGAGAGTAAGGGGGAGATGTTTATGGCAGGGTGGGAGGTTGAGGCAAATCGCCTGGCTGCTGGTTACATGCAGCCAGACACCAGGGCGGTTAGAAGAGCACAGGAGGGCGCGATGCGCATCAGAGAAGCTTTGAAAACCAGTTTCATGACTGGCCAGGCTACGGTGTGAAAGTTCTCTTTTTTTTCTCCTTCATGAAACCCCCTGCCCCTTGGTTCACTCTACTTCCCTGCAAGCTAACCACCCTCCCCTCTTCCCTTTAATCATTGCTTGCAGAGGCAATAAAGACATTGTTGCTTCACATTCATGCATTCTTTATTCATTTATTACACAAATAGGGGGATGACTACCAAGGTAGCCCAGGAGGGGTGGTGGAGGAGGGAAGGAAAATGCCACACGACACTTTAAAAGTTGACAACTTTAAAATTTATTGAATGCCAGCCTTCTTTTTTTTGGGCAATCCTCTGTGGCGGAGTGGCTGGTTGGCCGGTGGCCCCCCCACCGCGTTCTTGGGCGTCTGGGTGTGGAGGCTATGGAACTTGGGGAGGAGGGCGGTTGGTTACATAGGGGCTGTAGTGGCAGTCTGTGCTCCAGCTGCCTTTGCTGCAGCTCAACCATACACTGGAGCATACTGGTTTGGTCCTCCAGCAGCCTCAGCATTGAATCTTGCCTCCTCTCATCACGCTGCCGCCACATTTGAGCTTCAGCCCTGTCTTCAGCCCGCCACTTACTCTCTTCAGCCCTCCACCTCTCCTCCCGATCATTTTGTGCTTTCCTGCACTCTGACATTATTTGCCTCCACACATTCATCTGTGCTCTGTCAGTGTGGGAGGACAGCATGAACTCAGAGAACATTTCATCACGAGTGCGTTTTTTTTCTTTTTAATCTTCACTAGCCTCTGGGAAGGAGAAGATCCTGTGATCATTGAAACACATGCAGCTGGTGGAGGAAAAAAAAAGGGACAGCGGTATTTAAAAAGACACATTTTATAAAACAGTGGCTACACTATTTCAGGGTAAACCTTGCTGTTAACATTACATACATAGCACATGTGCTTTCGTTACAAGGTTGCATTTTGCCTCCCCCTACCGCGTGGCTACCCCCTCAACCCTTCCCCCTCCCCGTGGCTAACAGCGGGGAACATTTCTGTTCAGCCACAGGTAAGCAGCCCAGCAGGAACGGGCTCCTCTGAGTGTCCCCTGAAGAAAAGCACCCTATTTTAACCAGGTGACCATGAATGATATCTCACTCTCCTGAGGATAACACAGAGAGATAAAGAACGGATGTTGTTTGAACGCCAGCAAACATACACTGCAATGCTTTGTTGTACAATGATTCCCGAGTATGTGTTACTGGCCTGGAGTGGTAAAGTGTCCTACCATGGAGGACGCAATAAGGCTGCCCTCCCCAGAAACCTTTTGCAAAGGCTTTGGGAGTACATCCAGGAGAGCCGCGAATGCCAGGGCAAAGTAATCCTTTCACATGCTTGCTTTTAAACCATGTATAGTATTTTAAAAGGTACACTCACCGGAGGTCCCTTCTCCGCCTGCCGGGTCCAGGAAGCAGCCTTGGGTGGGTTCGGGGGGTACTGGCTCCAGGTCCAGGGTGAGAAACTGTTCCTGGCTGTCGGGAAAACCGGTTTCTCCGCTTGCTTGCTGTGAGCTACCTACAACCTCATCATCATCATCATCTTCGTCCCCAAAACCTGCTTCCGTGTTGCCTCCATCTCCATTGAAGGAGTCAAACAACACGGCTGGGGTAGTTGTGGCTGAACCCCCTAAAATGGCATGCAGCTCATCATAGAAGCGGCATGTTTGGGGCTCTGACCCGGAGTGGCCGTTCGCCTCTCTGGTTTTCTGGTAGGCTTGCCTCAGCTCCTTAAGTTTCATGCAGCACTGCTTCGGGTCCCTGTTATGGCCTCTGGCCTTCATGCCCTGGGAGATTTTGACAAAGGTTTTGGCATTTCGAAAACTGGAACGGAGTTCTGATAGCACGGATTCCTCTCCCCATACAGCGATCAGATCCCGTACCTCCCGTTCAGTCCATGCTGGAGCTCTTTTGCGATTCTGGGACTCCATCATGGTCACCTCTGCTGATGAGCTCTGCATGGTCACCTGCAGCATGCCACGCTGGCCAAACAGGAAATTAGATTAAAAAGTTCGTGGTTCTTTTCCTGTCTACCTGGCCAGTGCAACTGAGTTGAGAGTGCTGTCCAGAGCGGTCACAATGGAGCACTCTGGGATAGCTCCCAGTGGCCAATACCGTTGAATTGTGTTCACAGTACCCCAAATTCGACCCGGCAAGGCCGATTTAAGCGCTAATCCACTTGTCAGGGGTGGAGTAAGGAAATCGATTTTAAGAGCCCTTTAAGTCGAAATAAAGGGCTTCATCATGTGGACGGGTGCAGGTTTACATTGATTTAACGCTGCTAAATTCGACCTAGTCCTAGAGAAAAGAACAGACTCCAGGTCTCTTGAGTCTCAGAATGCCACTGCTCTTTAGCAACCACTTGTTTAACCCACTGACCAAGTGTAAGTGTGTTGCATCCCTCCCTGCAGTCTGGATAACAGCTTACTAGTGTTACCAATTATTGCTTTAACTCAAGTGGTACAAGTTAGAGCTGTAGGTTCTAGGGTCAAACCCTACTGATGACTCATTAGGACAACTTTGATTTTGGCATATTTTAACTTTTTTTTGTTAGTTTGTTCTTTGGGATGGAATAATAAAAACATTTTCCATATGTCAAAATTAATGCTTCACCTTCCACACTGCATCAAAAGGTTCACACTTCTATTTAAACATAACTGGGCTCAGGGTCACAACAGAAATCAATCAATGTGATTTTTTCAGTCTATCACTGCAGGTTTTCTTTTTTCAAACCTTTTACATTATTGATCCCCTAGCTTTCCACCAAGCCCCTTCATAAAAAGGAAGCACATCCACATCTTTATTAGTGAAAAGCAACAGGCTGTATGGTAACGTGTACAAATAATCATATACATACCCAGAACCGTCAGCTATAAGGTTCACTTGTGCCCACTGCAGAGGCAATATGGCCCTGCCCTGTGCCAGAGGAGATCTGGGAGGAATTTTGGCCACAGAATTCCTGCTGCTACAACTTTTCAGCTGGCAGCAAACTCTCTCCCCTCCATCATGTGGGGTCAGCTCTTTGGCTGGTGCACAGTGAGAAACAGAACCATGACCCCACCTGTTCCTTGCCATGTTTGGGGTGGCTTGCACCCCTTAGTGTCCAAATAAGCATCAGTTCCTGTACTTTGGGGAGCACTGGAATTGCTAGCGTAAGCATACCCAGGCTCTGTGGAAGTCTCTCTGTGTGTATTTATTTGCACCCCCTTCCCCTTTCACACTGATAAAGCATCTGGGCACAGCCTGGCTTGTATTGTTTGTAAATGTCTAGCATTCTTCTACTGAGGTGCAATAGCCTCTCACATTTCAATAAGGAGTCTCTTAAAATAAATGTACTACATAAAACTGATAGGCTAATACTATTAATATAGCACTGTTAGTTTATTAGTAGTGGTACGACTACCATACAACTCCATTAAGCTGACATTAGAGATAAAAGATACTGAAAATTCAGGGTGCCACATCCTGCTAATCTCACATCGGCTCTCTCTCCTGACTTTGGCGTGGTCCAGATAGTGGTATGCAACATTGCTTGAAGGGAAGGTGGAGAAAGCCCTGTGTTAAATCTGTACAAAGGTTCCTGTCTAGCTGAATTACTGTAGTACTCCATGAGGGTGCAGCAGTGATGCAGAATGGGATATTGTAGAGAGAGCTGGGTAAGAGAGGAAAAGGGCAGAGGACTGAACAGAGGAGACAGGATAAAAAAGGGGAAATGATAGGAGTATTGAGGCATGAAAAGTAGGAGGTAAATAGAGGAACCAGACAACATGAACTAGGGGGAAGACTATAGTAAAGGTAGAGACACTGGTCTGGATCCTCAGGTGCATGGTTAGGGACTTTGCTCAGCACACTTGAGGAGAAGCATTGCAGAAGCACTGGTTTCCTCCTTTGATCCATGGGGCTGGATTGGCCTCTGGCCCAACTTAAAGCAACTAGAAGGCTGCATCTTTTTTTCAACATATTTCTGGGGCAAGCTCCAGCAAACTTTACTTCATCTCTACTCACTCCCACTTACTTTTCGGATTTACAACCTGCAGAAAATTCAGCCATTTCCATCAGTATGTCTCCATTCAATTTCTCATTTTTCAGCTTAATCTGAATCACCTGGTATGAAACTGGCAGATCTTATTGGGGGGGGAAATTGGCTCTAACTCTTCAGGCTGCCTTTTTTTATTGACGTTTCCTCCTAGAAGGTCAATTTACATGCATCATTGATTCTAGACAGGGTTCAGAGCCTGACCACCTGCTGCCAGAAAGAGCATAGTATTCTGAGGGTATCACATACTGGCTATCCTTTGGTGCTATTGGATCAATAACCATTTTTAGATTAAACATATTTTTGTGGGTGTAACATAACCGCTGGAATATATTGTCTATGAAGCCTTGCTTTATAGTGCCTGAATTTATTCTTCTAGCCAGGTTTGAAATCTGGACTGGTAGTGGGGAGATGTGGAAGATTTCTTCCTTCCCACATACAGGTTTCTGTCTTTATCAATTAAATTTATCAGTGGTTTTGGAAAGCCTCTTTAAGGAAATCTGTGTAGCTTCTTTCTCTAAAAAGTGGTTGTTATTCATATCTGACTCCATAAACTCTGTGTATGCAGTAGCATTGATCATTTCCAGGATATTAACAGTTGTTCTAAAAGTTTTTCCTCAAGTTTGACTTTCAAGCAACTTGATCTTTTTCTCAACTGAAGCAAAATTGTAATCAAAATTCTTGGCAGTAGTTTTTGTCTTGGTTTCCTGAGAATACATTTTCTTTAAATACAGAATGAAAAACCAACTGTGCATGTTTCAGAGTAACAGCCGTGTTAGTCTGTCTTCGCAAAAATAAAAGGAGTACTTGTGGCACCTTAGAGACTAACCAATTTATTTGAGCATGAGCTTTCGTGAGCTACAGCTCACTTCATCGGATGCATACCGTGGAAACTGCAGAAGACATTATATACACACAGAGACCATGAAACAATACCTCCTCCCACCCCACTGTCCTGCTGGTAATAGCTTATCTAAAGTGATCATCAAGTTGGGCCATTTCCAGCACAAATCCAGGTTTTCTCACCCTCTGCCCCCCCCCCCACAAACTCACTCTCCTGCTGGTAATAGCCCATCCAAAGTGACCACTCTCTTCACAATGTGTGTGATAATCAAACTGCCTTCTGAGCATGCTGCTCTCAGCTCTACCAGTTCCCCTTCCACCAATCACTGTACATTATCTTAAAAATGAAATATTTTTTATTGTCTTTGAAGGATGGCCCTGAGGAAATGAGTTCTCATCTTCCACTTTTAGAGTGTTTTTGAAGTGTTTATTTTGAACAGCAGGTAGTCTCTTCTTTGGTGCCTGTGCTGATTATGATGTCTGTTAGTACAATTTCTAAAAGGTATTTAAATTACATTTTTTTGGAGTATCACACTTAGACTAGATAAGAACACAAACCTCTTGCACACCTGATATTTGCTACAGTGGGGAACAAAAATCTAAGGCTGATTGTTTTGAGCCTTAGGCCCCATGTGTGGGGACATATGTGGAATGTCTTAGTGCTCTATTGGCTTTGGAAAGTTTCCTACTATGGAATTTGACATGGGTCTTTGTGCTCAATGCCCCTAAGGGAGAGGGGGACTAAAAGACAGAGGGTCAGATCCTCAGCGTAGCTCACAGTAGAGGCTCTGGCCCAGAATACTTTCCCCTCTCCCTGAGTAGCCTAGATTTTTCTCAGAAAACTACTGAACTGTATCAAATTCTAGTAATTGAGGTCAGAATCTGTCTAGAAGGATTTGATAAAGACTTGAAAATCTCTCTGCTCTCAGGAGAGAAATTTGAAAGCATACAGTTGAGAAACTCTGGACCAGACTTTTCAGATGACATACAAAGCTTAAAACCCAAATTACAAGCATCTCAAAACACAAACATTCAAAAGGCAGCCACTCCCCTCCTTAAACCCTCATCGTTTTCTTTTCTGGTTTTCATAACTGTAAGAAGCAGTTGCTGACAGTGACCCTTTCTTACTCTCCAGGCCTATATTTCCAAAAGCTAAAAATCATTCTAGAGCTGGAGCCTGATAGATTGGTGTCTACATTTGTCGGGATAGAAGTAGTGAAGCACACCAAATGGGAGGGAGGGAATGGTGGCAGTCTTTCAAACTCCTCTCATAAACACAGAACCTGGATGTTTTTGCTAAAATGATCAGTAGCAAAATAGTTAATCAGGTTAATATTGAAAATGTGTCATTGTCATAAATATAAAGGGAAGGGTAACCACTTTTAAATCCCTCCTGGCCAGAGGCAAAACCCTTTCACCTGTAAAGGGTTAAGAAGCTAAGATAACCTCACTGGCACCTGACCAAAATGACCAATGAGGAGACAAGATACTTTCAAAGCTGCGGGGGGGAAACAAAGGGTCTGTCTGTCTGTCTGTATGTATGATGCTTTTGCTGGGAACAGATCAGGAATGCAGCTTAGAACTCCTGTAAAAAGTTAGTAAGTAATCTAGCTAGAAATGCGTTAGATGTCTTTTGTTTAATGGATGGTAAAATAACTGTGCTGAATGGAATGTATATTCCTGTTTTTTTGTCTTTTTGTAACTTAAGGTTTTGCCTAGAGGGATTCTCTATGTTTTGAATCTGATTACCCTGTAAGGTATTTACCATCCTGATTTTACAGAGGTGATTCTTTTACCTTTTCTTTAATTAAAACTCTTCTTTTAAGAACCTGATTGTTTTTTCATTGTTCTTAAGATCCAAGGGTTGGGTCTGTGTTCACCTGTACAAATTGGTGAGGATTTTTATCAAGCCGTCCCTAGGAAAGGGGGTATAGGGTTTGGGTGGGAAGACGTCTCCAAGTGGGCTCTTTCCCTGTTCTTTGTTTAACATGCTTGGTGGTGGTAGCATAGGGTTCAAGGACAAAGCAAAGTTTGTACCTTGAGGAAGTTTTTAACCAAAGCTGGTCAGAATACGCTTAGGGGGTCTTTCATGCAGGTCCCCACATCTGTACCCTAGAGTTCAGAGTGGGGAAGGAACCTTGACAGTCCTACTGATGGTGATACCCCTTCCTACTCTGCCCACAAGCCAAGTTCCAACTGTGATTTCATTAATGTCAATATGAGTTGCAGATGCTCAGCACCTCTAAAAATCTTAAGGTGCCTAAAATATGGATTTAGTTGCTTTGCTTTTATGCAACTAGATTTGGAAATTTTGATTTCTTTTTTAAAATGAAAGTTTAAGCCTTGTCTACACTGGGATTATGCATATGACTGATATAAATCATGTCTACACTAGAGCAACAAGCCTGGTACAGTTACACTTGTGGCTGAAAATCTAGGGTTGATAATAAACTGACGGAGCCACCAGACCATTGCTAGTACAGTGTACCACCATGTACATTACTGGCTTTATCTAGATGCTGGACTATGGATAAACAAACTCTTTTTTTACTACATCTTTGCTAACTGTGACTTGGAGGTCCCCATTGAAGTTTTTGAATTATGCTAGCTGGTTACTGGTGGTCATAACCAGGTTTCTGTGTATGGGAAATGAAATCTGTGGCTGTCAAACCTGGTTTTTATAATACAGCAAAAGAACCTCCTGCAGTGGATGTTGCAAGGGGACCTTCCTAGTTATAAACTAATATAATAAATCAAAACACTAATCCCAAGAGGTTTCAGAGTAGCAGCCATGTTAGTCTGTATTCGCAAAAAGAAAAGGAGTACTGGTGGCACCTTAGAGACTAACAAATTTATTTGAGCATAAGCTTTCGTGAGCTACAGCTCACTTCATCAGATGCATCCCAAAAGGTTTGCAGTGTTGTTGTCCTAAACAGCATCTTTCAGATAAAATGTTTTAATTTGCTAATTATCAGAAACATTGGTGTAAGTTTGAAATATTTGCTGTGTATTTGATTTCACTACAATGGAAATATTCAGCCTCCCTACAAAGAAGATGATTATGAATAACATTTTCATGCTCCAGTATCTGGACATGTCACATTAATAAATGCAGTTTGTGTTTCACAGCAGAAATACCTTTAAAAAAAGTATAGAGGGAAAAATACTGTCTTGTGTAAAGATGGTTGATTGCTGACTTCATACTTTACTAGATGAAAATGAAAAGCTAAATGAAAAATTCAGAGGAGCACAATCTGTCTGGAAAAGATTTGGATTTCAATGGTATGATTATCTAGATTGCAAAAGTGCTGCATGCAGTCACTTGTAAATTTATGTTGCAGATTTGTGATATGATGCATGTATGCATGAACCAGAGTAAAAAATATTTGTTTTACTGCCAAGTCTGCAAACATTTGTGAGCAATCCAGGTATACTGACCACCCAAGATAATTGTCTTGAAAATGTGTGTGTGTGTGTGAGGAAGGAGGAGAGAGAGAGAGAAATATCTATGCTTTTGCTATACAGCATAATTACTTGAAAAGGACTGTGTGTTTGTGTGAGAGAGATACCAGGCAACTGCTGGAAAAGGCCTGTATATGTGTGATATTTATGCTTTTGTCTCTGAAAAGGTGCCTGTGTGTGAGAGAGAACAAGGGAGAGAGCACTTGCCAGGCCTGTTTTATTATCGCAGGTAATTTTATTTTACAGAGGATGTAGAAACCTTCAGAGCTGCATGGTGAGTGTGCCGTTATAACCGCCAGCACAGATGGACACTGGTAACCATACATCCCAGCAGTAACCATACTGGCCACCTCCTCGGGCTGGAAATCGCCCAACCTGGCTTTCTCTGAGCTAGGGCTGTCAGCTCGTCCAGGGGCATAGTTTGAAGAAGAAAATCACCCCCATTAAAGAAAAAATAGCCACAAGCCCAAGCCCGGCAGTCCCCCCTGAGGCTATACTCTCCTTGGTTTAGCCAAGTAGGACCCAAAGAGCGCACGAGGGGCGAGAGCTGGCAACATCCTGGAGGAGAAAACTGCCCTGGGGCCAGCTGGCGAGCCCCACGCACTCCCCGGGAGCCTTCCCCTTCTTTCCCGCGGGGCTGCTCCAGGGGCAGCGACTGGCCCAGGGGCGCACAGCGTGCGGCCCTTGGGGGCCAAGGCAAAGCCAGGGGCCCGCAGGGAGCCGTTGTTGGGCAGAGCAGGAGGGGCGCGGCGAGGTTTGGGAGAGCGGCCTGGCCCAGCGCCAGGCGAGCAGGGCGGGGGAGCTCCCGAGGCGTGGGGCGGGCTCGGCGCCGCGCTCCTTGGCTGTACCTTTAAGGCGCTGTCCCCGCCTTCTCCCCCCGGGTCGGGGGCCCTAAGCACAGCCCTCCGCCCCTCCCCCCGCCGGGGTGTGCGCGCCCGGGCAGCCGTCACGCCGCAGGTGCGGAGCGGAGCTGCAGGAGCAGAGGCGGCGGCGGCTGCACCGGCCGGGAGGGAGCCAGCCAGCCAGCCAGCCCCTTGCCGCGGCCAGAGCCCGAGCCGGGCCAGCGATCTCCCTAGGGGCGGCAGCGCGGAGCATGTCTGTGGCGACAGGGGGCAGCGAGCCGGCTGCCGCCGCTGGGGCAGGCGGCGGGAGCCGGGTTTTCTTCCAGAGCCCCCGCGGCGGCGGCGGCGGCTCCTCCCGGGAGGACTCGGTCTCCGCCGCGGCGGTGCAGGTTCAGCAGCAGCAGCAGCGGCGCCACCAGCAAGGCAAAGTGACGGTGAAGTACGATCGGAAGGAGCTTCGGAAACGGCTGGTGCTGGAGGAGTGGATCGTGGAGCAGCTGGGGCAGCTGTACGGCTGCGAGGTACCGCACCTGCCCGGGGGCCACGGGGGCGCGGCTGGGGAAGGCGCGAGGCTGCCCGCGTGCAGTGCCCGGGGAGAGCCCCCGGCGTGTGGGCCATCGCCCGCCGCACCCCGCTGGCCGCGGGAGGCCGGCACTCGCCGAGGGGTGTGAACGGAGCGGGGCTCCCCCTCTCTGGGCTGTGTGTGTGTGAGATCTGCCTGTGCTGCCCGTGCCTCCGCCCCCCAGAACTCTACCTGGAGACACGGGGGGGTTAAACTTTTTGCGCCTGGCTATGGTTTGATTAATTGGAAACGTTGTTTGTTTGTTTTTTAAACCCACCTCTAAATGACATTCCCAACTCTGCTGTCCCCGCCCCCCTTTCCTCCCTCTCATTTTTTATGTTCGTAAAGCTGAAGCAAGATGCATGTCTCTCTGTTAAGCCGTTTAATTAATTTCGTCGCAAGGCTGCAAGGGAATAGTCCCTGCAGAGGCGCCCAGGGCTTTTTTGCAACTGCGGGGGTTGTAGGATGCCTGTGTGAGTGTTTAAAACACATGTTTAGTGGACATGTGTAGAGCAAAGGGGCTGAAGTCTGGTTAGTATTGATTTTGAGCAGCCCTGATTTCTGTGAAGGTGATCATTTCTTTTTTTCTGTTCCCTTTCGCCGGCCATCCCCCAGAGAGGGGTGGGGAAAAACAAGCCTTCTGTTCAACTGCTATTGATAATCATATACCTGGCATGCAGTAAGCTGGCCTTGATCCTCCTGCCGCTAAACCTGTCTCTTGCTGCATAAAGGGGTTATAAGTACAAATTGACTTAAGGGGTTTAAAAACGACGTAATTGTGGGCTGGCTTCAGTTACTTAGGCTACCTCCTGTCTTAGGGTTGTGTGCAGTGTTGCTGGAGACATGTTGGTTCCTAGGGTATTAGAGAGACAAGGTGGGTGAGGTTGGTGAGAGAGGCATGCTTTAGACCAGGGATAGGCAAACTATGGCCCACAGGCCACATTATCGGGCCCTGGGCTCCCACTGGGGAGCGGGGTCTGGGGCTTGCCTCGCTCCAGGTGGGGAGCAGGCTTGAAGGCCACTCCAAGCATGCGTTCTGCAGCTCCCAGAAGCAGCGGCATGTACTTCCCCCCCAGCCTATGTTTAGAGGCAGCCAGACGGCTCTGTGCACTGCTCGAGCTGCAAGGGCAGCACCTGTGGACGGGGCAGCGCACAGAGCCATCTGGCTGTGCCTCTGCATAGGAGCCAGAGAGGGAACATGCCACTGCTTCCAGGAGCCGCTTAAGGTAAGCACCACCTGGAGACTGCCTCCCTTCCATTCTCCAACCCCCTGCCCCAGCCTTGATCCCCCTCCCACCCTCTGAACTCTTCAGTCCTAGCCCAGAGCTGCTCCCCAGCCCGGAACCCCCTCCTACACCCTGAACTCCTCTTTTCTGGGCCTACCCCAGATCCTGCACTCCCAGCCAGAGCCCTCACCCCAATTTTGTGAGCATTCATGGCCTGCCATACAATTTCCATACCCAGATGTGGCCATTGGGCCAAAAAGTTTGCCCACCCCTGCTTTAGAGCTTTTATAGAGCTCTTGAAGAAAAGTTTTTGTCTTGGTGGATTCAATAAAGGTATTACCTCACCCACCTTGTCTTGTCTTACATGTGTGTCTGAATGGAATACTGTCATCCTATGAAGTAACATTATATAGAGCAGCAAGTTTGTTATGTTTACAGTTTACATAGTATGCTGCTGAATGACTATAATATAACGGATGCTTAGCTGTATGTTAAAACATGTTTTTAAAATTTAGGATGGTATCCAAACCCATTCCTTCTTTTAACCAAGTAATTGCATGAGGGAAAGCTAGCAGAAACATAAGAAAGCTTCTCTCTGACAAGCATAACTTGAGTGACTTTTTGTGGGGGCAGTGTTCTTTAAAGAGGATATTTTCTCTTTAGGCTACAGTATGAATATGTTAGGTCTCTTGTATGTATGGGCCTATTAAATGAGACTCTGGTCTAGTCTGTTTTGTATTCGGCAGCCTTCTAGTAGAAAGAATAGCAATGGTTGGATATTGACTGCTGCCTTTAGCATTGTTCACTTTACTGGAGACTAATTGGTTGTAGCTTGGGAACAAAAGGGAAGCATTCCAGAGGCTCATCATGTTAGTGAATAACATATTACACGCATTCTTCAGAATAAATGGAGAAACAAGTGCTTGATTCCTACTACATTAAACATAGATTAAGTGCTTATTTAATAACGTTCTTTACCTTACATATTTCCTCACTTTTCTGTATTCACAGAAATAAAGTGAATATATTAAATTGGGGAATATATAGAGGCTGTGCTAATATGGTAAAATATATAGTGTACATATACTGTAGGATACAACAGTCTTGTCAGAACATTATAGCAGCAATTCTGAAGATTGCATTTATGTGCTGATGTTATGCTCAGTTCTGGACAATATTTTAAAAATAAGCCCTTGCCCCAGAGAACTTGCCACTAAATAAAACTAGTAAATATGTGTGATGATAAAGGCAGTAGGATGAGAGAGTTCAGCATACTGATCTTGCATTATTACCTTGAAGCAGTTGATAACAAAAGCTTGTGGCACAGCAAAACTGGTAATAGGTCCTGTGTTAGGAACAAAACACTTCCTTTTGCAATGGGAGGGTTTCTGTTGAAGACTATGCAGGACAACATATACTGTGAGTGATTCCTTAGTTAAAATGTCTTTTGGTAAAGCATAGGTAAAATAAAAATCCTCCAAAAAACCAAAACCAAACCCCGCCTCAAAAAGCAACCCCCCACATCCTCCGGGTTATAGTTCAGCATTTACAAGGTCTCAAAGTTAGACACTTCTCAGCTGAAGTTCCATCGTTGCCCTTCCTTTCCTGTATACCATGTCAACTTCTGCCTAGGGATCACGTCAGAACAAAAGCTGAAGAAGAGGTGAAATCCTGGGTCGACTGAAGCCAATATTAATTTTGCCAATGGCTTCAGTGGAGACAGGGTTTCACCCCAGGGTCAGGAGTGCCTGTCAAGAAAGAAGGAAAAGCCTGAAGTGCTGATGTCTAAATTAGATGTGAGGTTTGAATAACCAGGATGTGGGCATCTGACACACATGTATCTTCAAAATCAGCACAGCTATATTTTAAAACTAGTTTCTTACTATAGCTGTCTTAGATTGCTCCCCTCATTAAGAAATGTGTGTAACAAGTTCAAAGGTGTTAACTAATCTGACACATGGACTTGCATCATCAACTGAGGGAAGGGGATAGGTGGGAATTTAGTGAAAACCAAACAAACCATTGTAACTTTAACTTCTCAGACAGATTTCAGAGTAGCATCCCTGTTAGTCTGTATCCTCTAAGGTGCCACAAGTACTCCTGTTTTTTTGCAACTAACCAATTTATTTGAGCATAAGCTTTTGTGAGCTACAGCTCACTTCATCGGGTGCATGCAGTGGAAAATACAGTGGGGAGATTTTATATACACAGAGAACATGAAACAATGGGTGTTACCATACAGACGGTAATGAGTGATCAGGTAAGGTGAGCTATTATCAGCAGGAGAGCAGGGGCGGGGGGATGACATGACACACACCTTTTGTAGTGATGATCAAGGTGGGCCATTTCCAGCAGTTGACAAGAACGTGTGAGGAACAGTGGCGGGGGGAGGGGAATAAACATGGGGAAATAGATTTACTTTGTGTAATGACACATCCACTCCCAGTCTTTATTCAAGCCTAATGTAATGATGTCCAGTTTGCAAATTAATTGTGGAAAAGCAGCATCACTTGCCCCATAACCTCAGCCGTGCAGAACACAATGACATCCACAGCCTCAGAAACAACTCTGACATAGTCAAAAAGGCTGACAAAGGAGGTGCTGTCGTCCTCATGAATAAGTCAGAATATGAACAAGAGGCTGCTAGGCAGCTCTCCAACACTACATTCTACAAGCCATTACCCTCTGATCCCACTGATGGTTACCAAAAGAAACTACACCATCTGCTCAACAAACTCCCTGAAAAAGCACAAGAACAAATCCGCACAGATACACCCCTAGAACCTTGAGCAGGGGTATTCTATCTGCTACACAAGATCGATACACCTGGAAATCCTGGACACCCCATCATCTTAGGCATTGACACCCTAACAGCAGGATTGTCTGGCTATGTAGACTTCCCCCTCAGGCCCTACGCTACCAGCACTCCCAGCTATCTTCGAGACACCACTGACTTCCTGAGGAAACTACAATCCATCTGTGATCTTCCTGAAAACACCATCCTAGCCATTATGGATGTAGAAGACCTCTACACCAACATTCCACACAAAGATGGACTACAAGTCATCAGGAACAGTGTCCCTGATAATGTCACGGCAAACCTGGTGGCTGAACTTTGTGACTTTGTCCTCACCCATAACTATTTCACATTTGGGGACAATGTATACCTTCAAATCAGCGGCACTGCTATGGGTACCCGCATGGCCCCACAGTATGCCAACATTTTTATGGCTGACTTAGAACAACGCTTCCTCAGCTCTCATCCTCTAATGCCCCTACTCTTCTTGCGCTATATTGATGACATCTTCATCATCTGGACCCATGGAAAAGATTCCCTTGAGGAATTCTACCATCGCACCATCAACCTCCGCCTGGACCAGTCCACACGAGATCCACTTCCTGGACACTACGATGCTAATAAGCTATGGTCACATAAACACCACCCTATACCAGAAACCTACTGACCGCTATACTTACCTACATGCCTCCAGCTTTCATCCAGACCACACCACATGATCCATTCTCTACAGCCAAGCTCTACGATACAACCGCATTTGCTCCAATCGCTCAGACAGAGACAAACATCTACAAGATCTCTTTCAAGCGTTCTTACAACTACAGTACCCACCTGCTGAAGTGAAGAAACAGATTGACAGAGCCAGAAGAGTACCCAGAAGTCACCTACTACAGGACAGGCCCAACAAAGAAAATAACAGAACACCAATAGCCGTCACCTTCAGCCCCCAACTAAAACCTCTCCAATGCATCATCAAGGATCTACAACCTATCCTGAAGGATGACCCATCGTTCTCACAGATCTTGGGAGACAGGCCAGTCCTTGCTTACAGACAGCCCCCCAACCTGAAGCAAATACTCACCAGCAACCACACAACAGAACCACTAATCCAGGAACCTATCCTTGCAACAAAGCTCCTTGCCAACTGTGTCCACATATCTATTCAGGGGACACCATCATAGGGCCTAATCACATCAGCCACGCTATCAGAGGCTTGTTCACCTGCACATCTGCCAATAGGATATATGCCATCATGTGCCAGCAATGCCCCTCTGCCATGTACATTGGCCAAACCGGACAGTCTTGACGTAAAAGAATAAATGGACACAAATCAGACGTCAAGAATTATAACATTCAAAAACCAGTCGGAGAACACTTCATTCCCTCTGGTCACTCGATTACAGACCTAAAAGTGGCAATTCTTCAACAAAAAAACTTCAAAAACAGACTCTAATGAGACACTGCTGAATTGGAATTAATTTGCAAACTGGACACCATTACATTAGGCTTGAATAAAGACTGGGAGTAGATGTTTCATTACACAAAGTAAAACTATTTCCCCATGTTTATCCCCCCCCACCCCGAACTGTTCCTTTAAACGTTCTTGTTAACTGCTGGAAATGGCTCACCTTGATTATCACTACAAAAGGCTTTTTTTTCCCCCCTCTCCTGCTGGTAATAGCTCACCTTATCATAGAATTATAGAATATCAGGGTTGGAAGGGATCTCAGGAGGTCATCTAGTCCAACCCCCTGCTCAAAGCAGGACCAATCCCCAATTAAATCATCCCAGCCAGGGCTTTGTCAAGCCTGACCTTAAAAACTTCTAAGGAAGGAGATTCTACCACCTCCCTAGGTAACGCATTCCAGTGTTTCACCATCCTCCTAGTGAAAAAGTTTTTCCTAATATCCAACCTAAACCTCCCCCACTGCAACTTGAGACCATTACTCCTTGTCCTGTCCTCTTCTACCACTGAGAATAGTCTAGAACCATCCTCTCTGGAACCACCTCTCAGGTAGTTGAAAGCAGCTATCAAATCCCCCCTCATTCTTCTCTTCTGCAGACTAAACAATCCCAGTTTCCTCAGCCTCTCCTCATAAGTCATGTGTTCCAGACCCCTAATCATTTCTGTTGCCCTTCGCTGGACTCTCTCCAGTTTATTCACATCCTTCTTGTAGTGTGGGGCCCAAAACTGGACACAGTACTCCAGATGAGGCCTCACCAATGTCGAATAGAGGGGAACGATCACGTCCCTCGATCTGCTCGCTATGCCCCTACTTATACATCCCAAAATGCCATTGGCCCTCTTGGCAACAAGGGCACACTGCTGACTCATATCCAGCTTCTCGTCCACTGTCACCCCTAGGTCCTTTTCCGCAGAACTGCTGCCTAGCCATTCGGTCCCTAGTCTGTAGCAGTGCATTGGGTTCTTCCGTCCTAAGTGCAGGACCCTGCACTTATCCTTATTGAACCTCATCAGACTTCTTTTGGCCCAATCCTCCAATTTGTCTATGTCCCTCTGTATCCTATCCCTGCCCTCCAGCGTATCTACCAGTCCTCCTAGTTTAGTATCATCAGCAAATTTGCTGAGAGTGCAATCCACACCATCCTCCAGATCATTTATGAAGATATTGAACAAAACCGGCCCCAGGACCGACCCCTGGGGCACTCCACTTGACACCGGCTGCCAACTAGACATGGAACCATTGATCGCTACTTGTTGAGCCCGACAATCTAGCCAACGTTCAACCCACCTTATAGTGCATTCATCCAGCCCATACTTCTTTAACTTTCTGACAAGTATACTGTGGGAGATGGTGTCAAAAGCTTTGCTAAAGTCAAGAAACAATACATCCACTGCTTTCCCTTCATCCACAGAACCAGTAATCTCATCATAGAAGGCGATTAGATTAGTCAGGCATGACCTTCCCTTGGTGAATCCATGCTGACTGTTCCTGATCACCTTACCTGATCATTTTTGTTACAGTGTATATGGTAACACCCACTGTTTCATGTTCTCTGTGTATATAAAATCTCCCCACTGTATGTTCCACTGCATGCATCCAATGAAGTGAGCTGTAGCTCACAAAAGCTTATGCTCAAATAAATTTGTTCGTCTCTAAGATGCCACAAGTACTCCTTTTCTTTTTCCTCAGACAGATTATCTTCCCAGCCCCAGATGGTGGAAAAAAGCGTTCACCTTTGGTCTGAGAGGAGCAGGGGATCTCTTATAGAAAACTTTAACAGTTAAATGGAAAGATAAATGTATAACTACTTTGCTCTTGAAGTTTCTTGTTCTTTAGCAAACTCTCATGACTGGCTCATTTCAGATCTGTTGAATTTAGTTAAGTTTTTGAAGAAAACGGTGTTAAACTTAGATTAGAAATACTAATTTAGGTTAATGTCTTGTTTCCCCCAGCTCTTGCTAGACATGTTACCTTATGGTTAGGGCCCTACCAAAATTCAAGGTCCATTTTGGTCAATTTCACGATCATAGGATTTTTAAAAATGTAAATTTCATGATTTCAGCTATTTAAATATGAAATTTCATGGTGCTGTACTTGTAGGGATCCTGACCCAAAAAGGAGTTTGGGAGGGGGAGTGTCGCAGTGGGGGACCAGATTTCACGGTCCGTGACTTGTTTTTCATAGCTGTGAATTTGGTAGGGCTCTACTTATGGTACTGTGTAGTGTCATGGTATGTCTACACAGCAAGTAGACACTAATGGCTGGCCCATGCCAGCTGACTCAGGCTTGCGGGGGTTGGGCTGCAGGGCTGTTTGATTGCTGTGTAGACTTCTGGGCTCTGGCTGGAGCCCGTGCTCTAAGACCCTCCCACCTTGCAGGGTCCTAGAGCCTGGGCTCCAGCAATGAAACAGCCCTGCAAGTCTGAGCTGGCTGGCACGGGCCAGCTGCAGATGTGAAGACATACCTTCAGAGTTGATGGCAGTAGTCAAAGGGCTAAACAATTACTAGGCTGTCACCATTCAAAATAATATTCAATATCTATAGTCTGGTGGCAAGTGTGATGAATAATGTAAGATTTTTTGCTTAAATTATTTTTAGGTTTGGCTGTAGCTCCTGTATTGAAACTTAATCACACTATTGCTAACTGTGAGTGAAAGCTGGTTGGGAGGAATTGGTCAGCTTAGCTTCTATGAAAGATCTAGCACAATTTCATAATATGGTGATGCTCGGATTCTGAAATAATTTTAATCCTCCAGAATGTCTCACTAGCTGTGGAATGGATAATTCTGGAATAGCAAGTCCATGGTTATGTTTCCTCTCTAGTCTGTTGAGGGACTCAGCATTTCCATTTTTCACTGATGGTGGAAATGAGTAATTACCATCCATTCTTGGGAAAAGCAGAAGTAGGGAGGTGAGGGGTACTTTGTAGCTTAGTGCAGAGAATGTGTGCAAAATAAATCTTGGACTCTAATATTGTGACTGGGTAAATTTGCTGTCCGCCCACTGATCTCCATTTAAATAGCTTCTTTCTAATGAATTACAGTAAGACTCATTGGTAAACAAATACTTCAAAAACCAGAAGTGTCCCTTTATTTGAAGCCTGAAATGTGGTCCTGTGTCTTGCTGTCAGTGCTTGAGAGAACACAGGGTATAGGAGGAGTTGAGAACAGGATTTTTAAAAGAAGTTTGTGACTTTGAAAACCTCTCAATTTTTTTATTAAACTGAAACCTTAAGTTAAACTGGATAATGAAAAGCTTTCTTTAGAACATCAATTTTTCTTCAGAGACGTCTTGCCACGATTACAACATACAAAACTTGAGTTGCCTTTAGGAAGACGAATCATATGTAAACAATCATTTAGAGTTGTTTATGTTGGGGATGAGGGATGGCTTGTAAAGGGCTGGCTATTTTGAAAGCAAACTTTGCAGGGCCAAAGAATTTAGAGTAGGATTGAGGTTGAAGAATTTCAAGTAAAGGTGCTCTGAAACAAGGTCCAGTGGAATCCAAGGTGATCCAACCCACTCACCAATTTAGTTGTGCCGGGTTCTCAGGATGACTGGCCTTAAAAACTCAAATATGAACCCAGCTCAAACTCCTGTTCACGTGACCTCTGGCACTTACGTGAATTACTCTAGATCAGGGGTTCTTATTATTTGTCATAATGAGCCTCCCTAAGCTTAAAAAACCTCTCAAAACAATTGCACCTCATCATAGTTTACTAAGACAACGCAAAGAATGAAAACATAAGAACGGCCATACTTGGTCAGACCAAAGGTCCATCTAGCCTAGTATCCTGTCTTCGGACAGTGGCCAATGCCAGGTTCCCCAGAGGGAATGAACAGAACAGGTAATCAAGTGATCCATCCCGTCACCCATTCCCAGCTTCTGGCAAACAGGGGCTAGGGACACCATCCCTGTGCATCCTGGCTAATAGCCATTGATGAACCTATCCTCCATGAATTTATCTAGTTCTTTTTTGAACCCTGTTGTAGTCCTATGCTTTGCAAGAATAAGAGTATTCCTAAAATATAATCCTATGCTTTGCAAGAGTAGAAGGGCTTTGATCAATGTAGTTATAATAAGCGTATAAGTGTCAAAGGTACTAATTTTAGTTCATAAAGCACCTTTCATGTTCTCTCACAGATCTGCTCAAAAAGAGTACAAATCACAGCAGCTAAAATAAAACTGCACAAACATTTTAGGAAATCATAATGTCAAACCTCTTTGTGCCAAGTGGCTGAGGGCACACAGTTTTACAGGTATCTCCTGGGTCGAGCATATGCAGCATAATGCACTAAAAAGGGGCATGTAAGGTCTCTACTGAGAGCCAGTAGCCCACTGGTGGTCATAATCATTGCAAAATGTATCTATGGAATATATTTAAGAAGGTAAAAATCTGTACTAGCAATTAGGTTCCTTGAAATTAAAGCAGGTCACCTGGAGGTGACATGCCTCGGACAGGTTCTGGTCAGGCAGGAGGTAGTAGACGCTTATCTCTCTGATTGGTTTTTGTGTATTGTGTGTCTCCCAATGTAAGTCTACCTGCATTGGGGGCTGCCAGCTCATCAAGATTGTCAAATCGACAAGTTATCACAAAATCTACAGGAAAGAACACACAGCAGGAGAGTGTCCAGTTTATGAATAAAAATCAAGACTGTTTTGATACATCTGGGGTTGCAAAGAGAGTGAGAGCATTCTACATTGCGGAGACAAGCTGACAGTATGGCTTGTCTCATGAAAAAGGGATCGCAGCCTTCCAGGCGAGAAAATGCTGGTGAACAATATTTACATTAGATATGATAATCTTATTAAATCTAGACTCTGGAATGCATGTTATAAAATTAAACCATATGTAACCATTTGTTTCCAATATTTCTATTTGCTATTGCCTGAATCGTTATACTGTTTTAAACAAACTTTTACTTTTTTTTTTTTTTTTTTTACTATAAACATACCCAAGTGCCGTATGTTAAATGGAATGGTGCTCTGAGGTGGAACTGGCAAGTTGGCTGTACTGCCTCTTTGGAAGCAGTGAATGCTGCGAGTGTCCAGTGAATCGGGGGGGCTGGACACAACGGGGATGCATGGAGGGCTCAGGTGCTGGAGTGTTCCTGTTGCTAACCTGCAGCTGCATGGGGGTGACAGAATCTGTGGGCAGGGAGTCAAGAGTTTAGTACTCAAGGTTGCCATCACTTTGCGCTCTACATAGGTCTGGCATAGCAAGAAGTCTGTGGGGGTGCTGATCTAGTAGCTGGAGTGGCCTCTGCCATGAGTGCCATCATTGTCCTTGGGGCTGGTGGAGCTGGGGGTGAAGTAGAGCTGTCACTGGCTGAGACCAGCTGGTTACTTGTTGGCTGTATGGACACTATGTAGGAGGCAGCGTGTCACCATGGGCAGGGACTGCATGGGGCCCTGCCTCCCCCTGGGACCCAACCCAACCAGCTACAGAGACCCCACATCTGCAGTGACTCTTCCCCGGCATGAGTGGCCAAGCTCCAGAAACAGGGAGGAAAGTGACACCAAGAGCCTTTACAGAACTTACTTTGGGGTTGGAGTGATGCTCTAGGAGCACTAAATCCCTGGCCAAAAGACAGGAAACTAGTGCCCATCCTGGCGCACACTCCTTCCTCCTTAGGGAGAAGGGCACCCCATTGTTTGAATGCCTCTGCTCTAAATTATCCAGAACTACATACATATTTACTAATGAATCAGTAAAGTGAAAATGTAGTGCTTAAGTCATATTAGCTTTTAGTAGCACAAGATTTAGTGGCCCTCACTGAACTAATACTGTATAAATTCATTCTGGTCAGTTTCTTCAACCTCTGCAATGTCTGTCTTTCTTTTTTTTTTTTAAAAAAGCTTTAAATCTTTTTGTAGGAGTATCTTTCTCCACAAGTCTGGCACCTTTAAAACCCCTGACCAAATTTGTAGGTGATGAATAAGGTTTTGTAACTGACGCTGCCTTAGAATCACCTGCAAATGAATAAAAGAATCAAAATTGGTGTAACTTATACCATCTGGCAGGTGGCCATGTAAGTTACACCAGTGAGGATTTCCATATGCATAGTTTGCCTTTGCCTTATGTTCACCACCAGATTTAAAATTTTACACATAGTCTCTGGGACAATTTCAGAGATGATCAGGTCAGTTCTATAAGTAATTTTCTGTGCTGTGGTATTTTCTCCCAGCAGGTATATCTGTAATAAGTAGGGCCCTACCAAATTCATGGCCATGAAATCACAGACTGTTAAATCAGGTCTTTTGTGTGCTTTTACCTTTTTGTGTGCTTTTATCTGTGCTATACAGATTTCACAGGGGAGACCAGGGTTTCTCACACTGGGGATCCTGATCCAAAAGGGAGTTGCAGGGTGGTCACAAGGTTATTTTAGGGGGGTCGCACTATTGCCATCCTTCCTTCTGCACTGCCTTCAGAGCTAGGCGGCCAGACAATGGAGGCTGTTGGCCAGGTGCCCAGCTCTGAAGGCAGTGCTCTGCTGGCATCAGCATAGACGTAAGGGTGCAATACTATACCATGCCACCATTACTTTTGTGCTGCTGCCTTCAGTGCTTGGTGGCTGGAGAGTGGCAGGCAGCAGGGCAGAAGTAAGGGTGGCAATACTATACCATGCCATCCTTCTGTGTTGCTACTGGTGGCAGCTCTGCCTGCAGATCTGGGCTCCCAGTCAGCAGCCACTGCTCTTCAGCTGCCCAGCTCTGAAGGCAGTGCTGCCGCCAACAGCAGCAGAGAAGTAAGGGTAGCAGTACCGTAACCCCCCTTACAATAACCTTGTGACCATGCCACAACCCCTTTTTGGGTCAGGATCCCTTCAATTACAACACCGTGAGATTTCAGATTTAAATAGCTGAAATCATGACACTTACAATTTTTGAAATCTTACGACCATGAAATGGACTGTGAATTTTGGTAGAGTTTAGAACAACACAGAATTTATTTTATGCCTGTTCATGTTTTGTTCTAAACCTTGATTTGGGGGGCAAGGTTCAACAGGTAGTAAGATATAGATAGGATATAGATAAGATACCTTGTCTTGCCTGGCATGCATTTGACCAAAAAATGGAAGTTGTATTATTCGGATTTATCATATCTAAGTTGCATTGTTTTTTATTTATTTATTAATTAAAACAACCTTATGATCTCAGAGGAGCAAGAGTAGGTATAATATGATGCAGGTGACTTGCTTATATTGTGGGAACTGGAAGAAAGGGTGGTTTGGTTGTCCAGGAGACTGTGTCCTATCCCAGCAGACTATGACCAATCTCAGTAATAAGTGTCTCTTCCTGGCTGGACTACAGCAATCAGCCCTTGAGGAAACTCTCGCTAGCACAAAATGCAGTAACATGTCTCTTCAGCACTATGCACTAACATAAATACACTACGTCTGTCCCTACAGAACATAGCCAAAGTGAAGATCTTAATCTTTATCTTCAAAGTGCTTAATGGCTTGGGCCTCGGATACCTAAAATAATCTAAAACTCCAGGATGAAGGAGTTTCCATGTGTCCAGCTTGGCTTCCTGGGGATAAAGGAGCTGTGCTGTCTGCCACAAGGGTGAAGCTTGTCATTGTAGATGTAGATTTCTTGGGAGGCCCATGCAGAGGTGGGGAACAGACTACCAAATGGTCAAAGAACTGCTTTAAGTCTTACCACTTTCCATTCCAAGTGTAATGTGCCCTTTTCCATATTGCCTTCTATAGTAAACACAAAGCACATCAGACGTAAAACAGTTATGGGAACCTCCAACAAAACCTCTTGTAACACTCCCTCTAGACATAATGAGGGAAGGTGGGGGAACCACATGTGACAGATGCTAATTGAGTTGCCTAATGGGTTTCTGGAAGGCGCTCAAACTATGGTGATAGGGCGGTAAGGAAATCTGAGCAGAATAAAGAATTTGGTCTTAACCATACTAATCATCATCAACCCTTTCCAAGAACAGTACCGAAATGGAGCAAGTTAAAACTACCACAATACTACTACTAAAGATACAGTTACTAATTTACAATCTCCTCTGAATAGGGCAGGTTTTAGAGATGAGCCCTGTTGATCTATTGTACTGCTAAATATTTCTTTAATGTCATCATTCACGGCATTTCTAGTCCCTATCTCATTAACAAAACACTAGTCAAGGCTAATGTGTATTAACAGGTACCCAGAGATAATATGGTATGTGCTGCACCATTGAACATGGCACACTGCATCAATTTCTATATGCTTTCACCGGCTCGTGAGCCAAAGCTTCTTGTACATCTCCGATTACCTCCGCTATTACAAGGTGCCTGCCTGGGATTTTGAGGCTGCGTTTCTGTCCACCTCTGGTCTTCTGTCTGCTTCAGCCCCTATCATCACCTGCCACTATGTCTGTGCTATGCATACCTTAACCGTCTGAGGTGGTTGCTATGGTTACCAGCAATCTGCTTGTTCTGCATCTGCAGGAACAGTAAATGGAAGTGTTTGCAACATCTAGGTAAAACGTTTGTTTGTTTATTGTATTTGGCACATCCCATCCTCGTTGAAGTCACTTGTGCTCTTTTTGTTGACATTGCAAATTAGCTATATGGATTTGATGGGCTGATGTGGTATGGTGTACTCTTTATCCTGTTTTTAGAGCAATGGTTGAAATATTCTTTATTTTTCTTGCAGAGTTTCTTATTTCAAAGAGGATTGGACCCCTGTTGGGTAAAACATTGCTAGGATATAAAAATTTTAGTGCCAGTTGTGTGTCTTTTTGAAGAGATTCCCTTTAATTTGGGTGGCACCCCACTCTCCCCAGGCTAATTGGTGTCTGTATTCATTCTTGAATAGAATGGATGTGGCCAGAAAATGAGACGCATTAGCAATAATTTGTGGAGTGAGGGAGAATAAATTATTTACTCAGATATGAGTAAGTAGCTAGGTGCTCTGAATTTTTTTCCTCAAGGAATTTAGTATAGTAACCCAGTGCTTGAACAACTATCCATTCAACTTTTTTTTTTTAACATCTCTCAGAAAAACTTAACTCAGCACTAGAAATGAAGTCATCTAAGATGACCTCCTTTAGAAAACCGATCAGGAATGGCCTAGAGTTCATAGTATACTGCCCCCACTTACTACTGAACAGATCTGTGTTAGTGAATTGAGTGCTGCGATTAGGGCACTTTACAAAGGTTAAATACTCAGGTTAATAACACTCTAAGATATGTGAAGCAATTACTAAATTCCCATGAAGTTAAAGGCACGTACCATGCTTGGCCTAAAAGGGCCTAAGTATCTAAAAGGAACAAACACTTTCCTTAGAGAGGTGCTGAGCTCACTCACCTACCTTTTGGGGGGGTCTTAGAAACGTACAGGAATGGTTTCTCAGTCTCTTTTCGTTTATGTAAATGTGCTAACTAAACTTCTGAAAATCTGGAAACAAGGTTTTTTAATTCTGGCTTTGAACACAACATTCAGCTATCTCCTCTTTTCTTTGTGTGTGTAACTTTAGAGATGTTGCCCCCTCAAGGAACACAGGAAAAGGTTGTATTTTAAATCATGTAAATATTGTATAATTCTGCTGCCCTTTCAGCATCCTGATCATTACCATGACTTTAAAATGTAAGAAGTGCCCTTGACTTCTGCTTCTGAGACTTTAAAGTGGACTTTCGTTGTCTTTATTTAATCATCTTCCCATGCAGATGAAATCCCTATTTACTGATGGTCCACAGAAGAACTAGTTAAACTAGAGAGCTAATTTACTTCATCTTTTTTTCCCCTTTTTTCTCTCTCACTCTAGAGTATACAGGTCTTGCTCTTTGTGGTGGGGTGTGGCTGCCTTTTGACAAAGCAAGGAAAAGATGAGTCACTTATTTAAGTATATAATTGTACTTATAAAACAACATCTGTAAGTAGTCATAGTTATAAGCTTTTTTTTTTTTTTTGGTCTGCCTTTAGGTAGATAGCTTGAAATGTAAAGCTATTTCTGTTATAAGACAGTCAACCAAATTTTGTGCTGACTTGCATTGCATTTAACAGGGTGCAAGTCAGGGCAGAATCTGCTCCAGTCCTCTCATCTTGCCATATAAGCAGATGTAAATTCTGCAACTGAAACAAATATTTGAAACAAAAATAACCCTCTTTAAATGAAGAAAATGTTTATTGCATGACAGACTCCAGTTTTGAGGCACAAGTGAAGTGTCTTTAAATAGACTCGGTATCTGGGTAAGAAGACATTCTAATAGAAGTAAAATCTCACTTTCCAAATAGTGAATTGTTTCAGGTTTGCCCTGTGAATAATCTGATTCTGTACTCATTTATTGTTTGCAGATACAGGTGAATTTCCTGTTTGTAGTCTAGTAGTGCTCACTGTGTATTTGGTGCTTCTTGAAAAGATGCTGTCCCTGGACCCTGACCAGGAAACAAATCTCCAAACAATCTCACTGTACACTAGGGATAATCTCTTCATTTCCTACGCTCTCAAAGAATTGCTTTGCATAACTGAATAGCAGACTTCTCTTGAGTCTCCAAAGATGACAAAGCAGCAGAAGTATCAATCTATTCTTCTTGCAGACTTCCATCTTACTTACCTACCATGAGAGAGTACTTCTCTCTCATCTTCCCCTTCTTCTATCTCACTTGCCACCCACCCACTGAGCTCGAGAAACTTCAGCTTGACGCTACAAATTGAGTAGATTAAACCATTACTATCCATCTGTCAGTTCAACTGCTAGTTGCATGGCCTAAAATGTTGGCAGTCTCACAACCCCAGTGTGACACAGAGTGGAATTACACAAGTGATTTTTCTACAGGTTATCAGCACTAGAGAAAGGGAGTGAAATTTAAAATCCTGTATCTGCTGCATGTACTGGCTGTCACTTTATAAGCAATTAATTCAAAGGTTAAATAAACGTAACTATTAAAGATAATAGTGTTCTTGGAACAAAGGAGCATGAGTCTGAGGACATATTGGGGTACAAATCTTCATTAAGGTGATTGTAGATCATAAATTGACTTAAATTCTGGTAACTGATAAAATCCTTTGTTTAAAAATCCATCATGCTATTCTAGAAAGCTGTTCAATACAGTATCCAAACTATTTCCAGGGAATAGACAAAATGCCTTCTGTGTCTATGACCTGTGTCTGTTTTGTCTGTATGGTAGTTACCAGTAGTGGAGATAGTGTACTTAAACCTTGATGGAAGTCAGTGTTTTGTGTGTGGACTTCAGTTATTACATAATTGATAGCTTTGTTAATCCAGTGAAACACCCTTCTGGCTCCAGTACAAAACTGGCACACTAAATGTTTGCTATGATGTCCCTCTAATGTTTTCTTATCTCTTACTCTTATTCAGAAGGCTCTAATTTATAGGTGATTTTATTAGTCTATTATAGTGCAGTTTTTGTTCTGAAAATAAAAGGCATCTTGCATTTCTGAGTACATTGCTAATGTGAGGATTGTAAATTTAAATTTTGTATGTGGCGGACTCCATAAATACAGAATTACAGCACAGTCAGTGCTGCATCGTGAAAATCCTCTTATCTGACTGTCTCAACAGTATTACGTTCTAGTAACTGTAAGCTTTTTGCATTTGATTTAAATGTTAATAGGGTAATTGTAATAGCATATAATATTCAGCCTCATGTTCAGCCTCATGTTCCTTTCCTGTTGCACTGTAAGTTTCTATGTAGACTCTAAATGCCCGACTAAATTGTTTTTTGGTATTGGGGGTCTTCCCTAATGCACTTTCCTCACACACTTTACAATGGCACAAATATGAGACCTGAGGTCATCAAGGGATGTAGCTGTCTACACCTTTTATATGGGAGTGGAGTCCCACTGCAGTAAAAAAGAATTCGTTCCATCATAAAGGTCTACCTTGCACACGCACCTCTTTCTGTGGTTGGGGCCTTGATGGCCTCACTATGAACATCATAGGTTTGTTCTGTGGCTGGGATTACATGATGATCTTGAAAATGATGCACAAGTATCTTAAAAAAACTTAGTGATAAGTGAGGTACGGTAGTAGATTACTCTCTTTTCATAGAACTGGGTTGAGTTCTCTTAAGTAACTATAGACTCTGGTCTTGATTGGACTCCATGGGAAACTTACCCACCAATATAGCTGTGAACCACTTCGCAACACTTGAAAATAGAAAGAATGATGGCAAATCAAGGTCCTAACTTAATATTTAAAGACTTGGCTGAGAAATTAACAGGGGAAGGCAGACCATTTAAAGACTCAGATTTAGCACTGTGCTCCTTCACATTCTTTCCAGCATCTCTGTGAATTAGAGCCTACTGACTGTAGGCTGAAGTTCTCAGCCCCAACACTACATCTGGTTGATTGTTCTGAAATCCAGTCCTCCAGGCTCTGGATGTCTGCTTGGTCTCACTTCCACAGCACAAATGGTCATTTAATCCTGTTATCTAAAATCATTATTTCATTTAAATCTCTGTGTTCCTCTGGAGGTGCAGTCTCTACAGATTCTACAGCATGTGACCAGAGTTGGGAATTGTTTTACATAGCATGGATGATCCTGGTTTCCCCAGATACTGCCAGGAGAGCACGGTATGGGTTGTAGGATGCCCTTGTAACAATTCTTGGGATCATTCTACTAGTATAATGATGCGGATTACTTCATCCTGTCATAGAAGGCTTGTGATGGTTCAGAACTTTATTATGCTTTCCAAGTATTAGTGTGTAAGTGTGAATTAAAGAGTACAACATGCATAAACATTAATATTGAAATGTTTCTGCTTTGTGTGAAGGATGAGAACGGGAAAACCACGTATCTGCACTGAAGTGGCTTTATCTAACAGAAGTAACAATTGAGAATAGGGTTAGCATGTTGTATTATTTTACCAGAAGATGAGATATTTGCTTAGATCAGGGGTGGCCAACCTGAGCCTGAGAAGGAGCAGAATTTACCAGTGTACATTGCCAAAGAGCCACAGTAATACGTCAGCAGCCCACATCAGCTCCCCCGCTCCCAGTGCCTCGTGCCTCCCCCTCCTTCCCCACGCCTCCCGATCAGCTGTTGCATGGTGTGCAGGAGGCTTGGGGGGGGTGGAGGGGAGGAGCGAGGGTATTGCAGACTCAGGATGGGGGGACGGGAAGGGGTGGAGTGGGGGCAGAGCCAGGGGTTGAGCAGTGAGCACCCCCCGGCACATTGGAAAGTTGATGCCTGTAGCTCCAGCCCCGGAGTCGGTGCCTAGACAAGGAGCCGCATATTAACCTCTAAAGAGCCGCATGTGGTTGCGGAGCCACAGGTTGGCCACCGCTGGCTTAGAAGATACTACTTGAATTTGACAAATGGTTCCTGAGACTACCAGTGTTGTGGGGCTGGTTAAGAAATTCTGCATTTTTCCTCCTCATTTTCCTCGATCTGCTGTAGCTCAATGCCTCTACTGCTCATTTAGCAATTTCATGCTCTGATCCTTTCAGGCAACAATAGAAATACACCAAGTAGACTACAATTCCTTCACTTGTGTTTGTTACTGACCTCTTTAAAAACAGTGAAGTTGTTTGGACATTTGAGTAATTAAAACTATAGAATATCAAGCACTGCTAATGTTGTAATACAGTAGACTGAAGCTGAAACCTTGCTGTAACTGGATGGCAGCTCGCTCCTCATACTTACCCAATGATCTAGAGTTCTATTACTGTGAAAATACTACAATTTTCTCTAGATAGTTAATAGGTTTTGAAAGTTAAGCAAATTGTTAGGTGCACCAAACCCTGCATTTATCTTTTTTTTATCTGAAACAGATTATTTTTAAAGACTCTTTGATAAGATGATTGTGGAATTTTTGCTAATCTTTTTAATATATGCCAGAGATGACAGTATGAGACATGCTGGATTTATTTCTCTGGTAACCGTGATGATGGCTCATAATCAGATGGCAAATTCTGGGCCTGATCATTCAAGTTGTGGAGAACCCTCTTTGCTCAATCCTGCAGAGCTGAATGTGCTCAGCACCTCCCAGTAGGAACTATTCAGGGGCGGCTCTACCAATTTTGCCGCCCCAAGCAGGCACCGCCGAATTGCCGCTGCCCCCAGAAGAGCGGCGGAGCTGCCGCCGAATTGCCACCGTGGGACACAGAATGCCGCCCCAGGCACCTGCTTCGAAAGCTGGTGCCTGGAGCTGGCCCTGGAACTATTGATTTGGATGTTTGAACTCTGAGCTTCTTGAGGAGATAGAACCGTTATAAGCCTTTGCCACCATTGCTCTTTTGCAGGAAAGACTCTTGCAGGACTAATATTTTAGTCACCACGCCCAAGTTAAAGTTTGCTTATTTTGAGAAGGTTGACTTGCTCTGTAATGTTGTAGTGCAAATACTCTTAATATTTGTTCTGCAGATGTGATCTTTCTCCATTAGACAGTTAATTTAAAGACAGGAAATTGGTGTATTCAGATATCCACGTAATATTGCAAATGCTGCTAACTCAGATTAGCCTACTGTTTGGGCTAGGCCACCATTTTGTCACTGTTTAGCTAATATTTCATGTTTTGAGGAAGGCAAAAACGGACTTACCTTAAGTATACAGTATTGCATGAGAGTAGGAAGAATGTGTTCCTGAAACACTGTAGAAAATTGGTTTACATCTTGAAGCTTGAGACTTGGTCAATTTATCACTTGTTTTGCAGAGCTACAATGTTGTTAAACATAAATGAATCCAACCACAGTATTTGCATCCACAACTGCCTTCAGGTTGACTACATACTGTGCAATTGAGAGCTTCATTTTATTGGTTCTAAACTTAATGTTGTCTTGGTTTCACCTGTGAAGGGACAGGGTGTAAAGGGAGGATGGATCAGTTTTTACTATGCCCTTATTTTCAACTACCTCAATCAAATCCTTTCTGACTTCCTTTTTCCCCTTGTCAAGCTAAATCCTAGTTTTGGAATATCTTATAATAGGAAATATAATATACATAAGAAATAAAAGCAACCTGATACACCAATAGATGCTTGTTTGCCTGCTTGCTTCCCGCTGGAAGAGCACTTTGCTTATAATTGTTTTAATATCAGATCTCTAGATGTGCTGGAATTCAATTTTTTCCCCCTCTTGCCTGCTCATTAAAGAATCTGAGGGACTAAAGGATCAAGGGCCTGAATCAAGATTACTGAAGGTCAGATTTGGAAATCAATGGGAGTTAAGCACCTAAATACCTCTTAAAAATCTGACCCAACCATCAACCAGTGGAATCAGGATTTGAAAAGGCATGCCCACTGACACTAGATATTAGTAATATTGCAGGTATATGGGTGGAGGCATAGAGTGGAGAGGGGATTAATAGGGGGTTATTGTGTCTTCCTTCAAAAGAGAAACAATATTTAGGACCAGTTCCTGGAAGCACTCCATAGTGAGGAGTAATTCCTCTGAAGTTCAGTGTCTGGGGCTCAAGGCTCCTAGCTCTGCTGTGCTGAGTGCATTATATCAGTAGCACCTAATGGCTGCTGTGATTTCCCATGCTGACTGAACATCTTAGGGCTACTAAGGAAAATGTATGTGATAATCTTGTGGTTAGTATTCTCATGTTAAATGTGGAATATGCTTGCGTCTTGACGTTAGCTACAGAAGCATCTGCCAGTTACTTCGCAGGCAGAATACTTAATAAACAGCTGGCATCTAACTGTACATTCTGATTTTCAGAACCTAATTTATTCTGAGGGTTTCTGGAGCCAAACCATGTTCTGGCTCATGTGAGCCCTGATCGACATCCTGAATCTCATTTCTTCCTTTCCCTTGTTATACTTCAACAGTTATGCTAAAAAATCTTGAACCACAGAGGCTTTTAAGTGGAACTCTGTGAAATCTTATTTCTTTATTGACTTCATATTTAATAAACCCACAAAAGACATACAAGGAAATCCTGCACAAGCTTCAAAAACAAAAATGAGGTTTTTAATTCTGAACAAATCCAAGAAATACTTAATCTAATTTATGGTGCACCCAAGTTCTCCGCTTTCAGCATGTTGCAGATTCATTGCATTGATGAATAACCGAATTATAGATGTTTCTGGGAGAAGAGTTGGAGGCTTGCCTGCTGTGGGTGTGATGAGGCGTGCTTGGTAGCTGGGAAAGTCTGAGAGATGACTTGATCTTCTGGCATACAGGAAGTGGTTGAGGCTGTTGGTGGCAGAGAGGGAATGCAGCATCTCTTCCTCATGAGTGGGATCAGAAGTTACCTGGAGGGCAAATGAGGAGCGGAAAGTACTAGTTCTGTTTTTTGTTCATCTCTTCCCTCCTTCCCCTTGCAGTAAGCCACACCATTGCCCTCACATGCCAGTATTTATCACTGCATCCAACAGTGATAACTTAACATCAGAGGGAGGAGAATTGTGGGTACAAAAACAATTCAATTCTATAACTTTGGGGTGTCCTAAATTTGGCTCTGTGCTGAATATTATAGAAATACTAAGGTTTCATTTGGCAGAAAAGATAAGCTTTTGCCTGATAGACAAGCTTTTGTCTTGGGTTTGCACTCTGTTGCAACCTGCTGCTATTGTGTTAACATTGCCTTGGAGAAAACTTTGTGCAATCAAATAGCAACAGTAAAAGTAGAAATTTACCCTCTCCATCTCGGTCATCTCAATGAGGTGAGAATTTCCAATTCTACTGGTCCATTTAAATGCCAATATTACACACACATCTTTTCTGTCTTTTAAAAACCAAAAGTCCCCTGTGTGATTAAACAAAAATACATTAATACAAATATATAAACAAAAAATACACTAACAGACTATTTTTTGTTCTTCTACAGTTAAGAACAATCAAACTGTGTAAAGACAAGGTTCTAAAAACAGTGTTAACTCTGCTCTTTTGTACACAGAGTAGTTTTTGTTCCTGTTTCCTGGCTAAATGTGTGTTTTGTTTTGTTCTAAAGCACAGTCAGTGCAAAGTTTTCAAAATGGTTGCGAATGTTAATTAACTAAACCTGAACGTTCTTGTGAGCTACCAATGTATTACCTCAGTTTTAGAGATGGAGAGACTAAGGGCAGGTCTATACCTAAAAAAGCTGCATTGGTGCAGCCCTTTAGGGCTTGTCTACGCTGGCAATTTACAGTGCTGCAACCTTCTCGCTCAGGAGTGTGGAAAAAACACCCCCCTGAGTGCAGCAAGCTTTGGAGCTGTAAAGCACCAGTGTAGACAGTGCACCAGTGCTGGAAGCCGTGCCCGTCGTGGAGGTGGTGTGGTGTGGTTTTTCGCTTTTTTTTCCTAAGAGCACTGGGAGAGCTCTCTCCCAGCGCCCTGCCACAACCACACATGCCATGTTAACGTGCTGCTCAGCAGCGCTTTAGCATTGCCAGTGTAGACTAGCCCTTAGTGAAGACGTGACCATGCCAACTGGAGAGCTTCTCGGTTCAGTCTAGTTAATCAGGTGGAAGTTAAGTTGTCAGGGGAAGCTCTGCTGTCAACATAGCACTGTCTGCACCAGGGGCTAGGTCAGTACAGCTGTGTTGTTCAGGGGGGTGGATTTTTCACACCCCTGAGCGATATAGTTATACCCATGTAAGGGTATGTCTACACTACAAAATCAGGTCGAATTTATAGAAGTCGGTGTTTTAGAAATCTGTTTTATATATTTGAGTGTGTGTGTCCCCACAGAAAATTCTCTAAGTGCATTAAGTGCATTAACTCGGCGGAGTGCTTCCACAGTACCGAGGCAAGCGTCGACTTCCGGAGCGTTGCACAGTGGGTAGCTATCCCACAGTTCCCGCAGTCTCCGCTGCCCATTGGAATTCTGGGTTGAGATCCCAATGCTTGATGGGGCTAAAACATTGTCGCGGTGGTTCTGGGTACATATCGTCAGGCCCCCCTTCCCTCCCTCCCTCCGTGAAAGCAAGGGCAGACAATCGTTTTGCGCCTTTTTTCCTGAGTTACCTGTGCAGACGCCATACCACGGCAAGCATGGAGCCCGCTCAGGTAACCGTCACCCTATGTCTCCTGGGTGCTGGCAGACGTGGTACTGCATTGCTACACAGTAGCAGCAACCCATTGCCTTCTGGCAGCAGATGGTACAGTACGACTGGTAGCCGTCCTCGTCATGTCCGAGGTGTTCCTGGCCACATCGGCCAGGAGCGCCTGGACAGACGTGGGCGCAGGGACTAAATTTGGAGTGACTCGACCAGGTCATTCTCTTTAGTCCTGCAGTCAGTCCTATTGAACCATCTTATGGTGAGCAGGCAGGCGATACGGGTTGCTAGCAGTCCTATTGCATCATCTTCTGCCCGGCAGCCATGAGATGTGGATGGCATGCAGTCCTTCTGCACCGTCTGCTGCCAGCCAAAGATGTAAAAGATAGACGGAGTAGATCAAAACAAGAAACAGACCAGATTTGTTGTGGAATCATTTGCTTCCCCCCCCCCGCTCATCTAGGGGACTCATTCCTCTAGGTCACACTGCAGTCACTCACAGAGAAGGTGCAGAAAGGTAAATCTAGCCATGTATCAATCAGAGGCCAGGCTAACCTCATTGTTCCAAAAAGAACAATAACTTAGGTGCACCATTTCTTATTGGAACTCTCCGTGAAGTCCTGCCTGAAATACTCCTTGATGTAAAGCCACCCCCTTTGTTGATTTTAGCTCCGTGAAGCCAACCCTGTAAGCCATGTCATCAGTCGCCCCTCCCTCCGTCAGAGCAACGGCAGACAATCGTTCCGCGCCTTTTTTCTGTGCGGACGCCATACCAAGGCAAGCATGGAGGCCGCTCAGCTCACTTTGGCAATTAGGAGCACATTAAACACCACTATCCAGCAGTATATGCAGCACCAGAACCTGGCAAAGCGATACCGGGCGAGGAGGCGACGTCAGCGTGGTCACGTGTGTGATCAGGACATGGACACAGATTTCTCTGAAAGCATGGGCCCTGCCAATGCATGCATCATGGTGCTAATGGGGCAGGTTCATGCTGTGGAACGCCGATTCTGGGCTCAGGAAACAAGCACAGACTGGTGGGACCGCATAGTGTTGCAGGGCTGGGACAATTCCCAGTGGCTGCGAAACTTTCACATGTGTAAGGGCACTTCCATGGAACTTTGTGACTTGCTTTCCCCTGCCCTGAAGCACATGAATACCAAGATGAGAGCAACCCTCACAGTTGAGAAGCGAGTGGCGATAGCCCTGTGGAAGCTTGCAATGCCAGACAGCTACCAGTCAGTTGGGAATCAATTTGGAGTGGTCAAATCTACTGTTGGAGCTGCTGTGATGCAAGTAGCCCACGCAATCAAAGATCTGATGATATCAAGGGTAGTGACCCTGGGAAATGTGCAGGTCATAGTGGGTGGCTTTGCTGCAATGGGATTCCCTAACTGTGGTGGGGCCATAGATGGAACCCATATCCCTATCTTGGCACCGGAGCACCAAGCCGGCGAGTATATAAACCGCAAGGGGTACTTTTCAATAGTGCTGCAAGCTCTGGTGGATCACAAGGGATGTTTCACCAACATCAACGTGGGATGGCCGGGAAAGGTACATGACGCTCGCATCTTCAGGAACTCTGGTCTGTTTCAAAAGCTGCAGGAAGGGACTTTATTCCCAGACCAGAAAATAACTGTTGGGGACGTTGAAATGCCTATATGTATCCTTGGGGACCCAGCCTACCCCTTAATGTCATGGCTCATGAAGCCATAGACAGTAGTCAGGAGCTGTTCAACTACAGGCTGAGCAAGTGCAGAATGGTGGTAGAATGTGCACTTGGACGTTTAAAAGCGTGCTGGCGCAGTTCACTGACTCGCTTAGACCTCAGCGAAACCAATATTCCCACTGTTATTACTGCTTGCTGTGTGCTCCACAATATCTGTGAGAGTAAGGGGGAGATGTTTATGGCAGGATGGGAGGTTGAGGCAAATCGCCTGGCTGCTGGTTACGCGCAGCCAGACACCAGGGCAGTTAGAAGAGCACAGGAGGGCGCAGTGCGCATCAGAGAAGCTTTGAAAACCAGTTTCATGACTGGCCAGGCTACGGTGTGAAAGTTCTTTGTTTCTCCTTGATGAAACCCCCCGCCCCTTGGTTCACTCTACTTCCCTGCAAACTAACCACCGTCCCCTCCTCCCTTTAATCATTGCTTGCAGAGGCAATAAAGACATTGTTGCTTCACATTCATGCATTCTTTATTCATTTATTACACAAATAGGTGGATGACTACCGAGGTAACCGAGGAGGGAAGGAAAATGCCCCACAGCACTTTAAAAGTTTACAACTTTAAAATTTATTGAATGCCAGCCTTCTTTTTTTTGGGCAATCCTCTGTGGCGGAGTGCCTGGTTGGCCGGTGGCCCCCCCACCGCGTTCTTGGGCTTCTGGGTGTGGAGGCTATGGAACTTGGGGAGGAGGGCGGTTGGTTACACAGGGGCTGTAGTGGCAGTCTGTGCTCCAGCTGCCTTTGCTGCAGCTCAGCCATACGCTAGAGCATACTGGTTTGGTCCTCCAGCAGCCTCAGCATTGAATCCTGCCTCCTCTCATCACACTGCCGCCACATTTGAGCTTCAGCCCTGTCTTCAGTCCGCCACCTCCCCTCCCGGTCATTTTGTGCTTTCCTGCACTCTGACGTTATTTGCCTCCACGCATGCGTCTGTGCTCTCAGTGTGGGAGGACAGCATGAGCTCAGAGAACATTTCATCACGAGTGCGTTTTTTTTCTTTCTAATCTTCACTAGCCTCTGGGAAGGAGAAGATCCTGTGATCATTGAAACACATGCAGCTGGTGGAGGAAAAAAAAAGGGACAGCGGTATTTAAAAAGACACATTTTATAAAACAGTGGCCACACTCTTTCAGGGTAAACCTTGCTGTTAACATTACATACATAGCACATGTGCTTTCGTTACAAGGTCGCATTTTGCCTCCCCCTACCGCGTGGCTACCCCCTCAACCCTCCCCCCTCCCCATGGCTAACAGCGGGGAACATTTCTGTTCAGCCACAGGTAAGCAGCCCAGCAGGAACGGGCTCCTCTGAGTGTCCCCTGAAGAAAAGCACCCTATTTCAACCAGGTGACCATGGATGATATCTCACTCTCCTGAGGATAACACAGAGAGATAAAGAACGGATGTTGTTTGAACGCCAGCAAACATACACTGCAATGCTTTGTTGTACAATGATTCCCGAGTATGTGTTACTGGCCTGGAGTGGTAAAGTGTCCTACCATGGAGGACGCAATAAGGCTGCCCTCCCCAGAAACCTTTTGCAAAGGCTTTGGGAGTACATCCAGGAGAGCCGCGAATACCAGGGCAAAGTAATCCTTTCACATGCTTGCTTTTAAACCATGTATGGTATTTTAAAAGGTACACTCACCGGAGGTCCCTTCTCCACCTGCCGGGTCCAGGAAGCAGCCTTGGGTGGGTTCGGGGGGTACTGGCTCCAGGTCCAGGGTGAGAAACTGTTCCTGGCTGTCGGGAAAACCGGTTTCTCCACTTGCTTGCTGTGAGCTATCTACAACCTCATCATCATAGAATCATAGAATATCAGGGTTGGAAGGGACCCCAGAAGGTCATCTAGTCCAACCCCCTGCTCAAAGCAGGACCAATTCCCAGTTAAATCATCCCAGCCAGGGCTTTGTCAAGCCTGACCTTAAAAACCTCTAAGGAAGGAGATTCTACCACCTCCCTAGGTAACGCATTCCAGTGTTTCACCACCCTCTTAGTGAAAAAGTTTTTCCTAATATCCAATCTAAACCTCCCCCACTAAACTCATCATCCCCCTCATCCTCATCCTCCATCCCCAAAAGCTGCTTCTGTGTTGCCTCCATCTCCATTGAAGGAGTCAAACAACACAGCTGGGGTAGTGGTGGCTGAACCCCCTAAAATGGCATGCAGCTCATCATAGAAGCAGCATGTTTGGGGCTCTGACCCGGAGCGGCTGTTCGCCTCTCTGGTTTTCTGGTAGGCTTGCCTCAGCTCCTTAAGTTTCACGCGGCACTGCTTCGGGTCCCTGTTATGGCCTCTGTCCTTCATGCCCTGGGAGATTTTCACAAAGGTTTTGGCATTTCGAAAACTGGAACGGAGTTCTGATAGCACGGATTCCTCTCCGCATACAGCGATCAGATCCTGTACCTCCCGTTCAGTCCATTCTGGAGCTCTTTTGTGATTTCTGGGACTCCATCATGGTCACCTGCTGATGAGCTCTGCATGGTCACCTGCAGCTTGCCACGCTGGCCAAACAGGAAATGAGATTAAAAAGTTCGTGGTTCTTTTCCTGTCTACCTGGCCAGTGCATCTGAGTTGAGAGTGCTATCCAGAGCGGTCTCAATGGAGCACTCTGGGATAGCTCCCGGCAGCCAATACCGTCGAATTGTGTCCACAGTACCCCAAATTCGACCCGGCAAGGCCGATTTAAGCGCTAATCCACTTGTCAGGGGTGGAGTAAGGAAATCGATTTTAAGAGCCCTTTAAGTCGAAATAAAGGGCTTCATCATGTGGACGGGTGCAGGTTTACATCGATTTAATGCTGCTAAATTTGACCTAAAGTCCTAGTGTAGACCAGGGCTAAGTTTGTAGTGTAGAGCTCGTCTTAGTCAAGTGACTTGCCCAAAATCATTCAGGTATTTCATGGTAGGTCCTGGTTACCAGATTCCTACTCACATTGTTCTGATTTAATTGCCACTCCACCCTTCCTTGCTATTATTTGTAAAGCATACTTCCTGAAACAAGGTGTCTCGTGTCTCCACTCTTTTATAGGGTGGATTACATATCAAGAGTGTCCTGTAGTTATCCTTCCCCTCCCTTTAAAACTATATAATAATCCTACGGGAACTACAGCAAGTACGTATATGAAAAAGAAACCTTGGGTATAGAGTGTCTCTTACCTTCTCTTAATGCAATTTCGTAGCGAGAAACAAGGAAGACGGTCAGCATTATGTAACCAGCTAGCTCTTCATAGGTCACTAGCAGTCCACAGCCCACAGTGTTTGAACTTCGGCAGTACACATCTTGTAATTTTGTAGAGAAGAGTTCCTGTTGTTGGAATCTTAAATCTAGCAAATCCTGATTTTAATATTCTAATGGGCGTTTGAATTTTTAAATATGTAGTAATTTAGTTGTTGGGACCGATATTCTAATATCTGAGATCGATATCAGTATGTTAGGCTCGAAGAAGCTTCCCCAGACGAGTGTATTCTGGAAAATCATTTAAACTCTATAATTAGCTGTTCAGAGGAAGTGCTCCCGCAAGCCTCCTGTATCAGTCTTGCTTTGTAAGAATGTTCGAGGTGCATATTGCTCTCTGTACAAGCTAGGGGGTTATGTTTTCACTGCAGAGTGAACTCCAGTGATGTGCATTTAGATGTAAGCACCCCCTGTTTGACTTGATCATGTGTGAGCAGCCATGCTGCAAAGCCATCCCTGAATTATTGTGACCGCACAATGGTGCTGCTGTTACCTGTGAAGTTCTGGACTTCTGGGGGCATAGCTCATGGTGCTTCATGCTGCAGTAAGCTGAGCTGCTCTGATTCTTGTGGGAGAACTTGTTCTTCTTTCTGGGCACTTGTGGGAAGGCAGTGGAGAGCTATAACCACTTGAATAGTTTAACCTGTGTCCTCACTGCAATGTAGGTGTGTTACCAGCTGGGCTGTAAAGAGCACTCCGGCTTTAGCCTGTACCCCAGGATGGGCCAGCTAGCCCAGGTATAAAGCATCACCACCCTCAGCTGAGAGCATTTTGTGAGTGGATGAGAGCTGGGTTGGGGCAACACCTGAGAAAGAGCCAGAGTTACTCTTTTAGTGAAAAGAAGCCTGAAGGTGTTGGCATTTCCTCTTCAAATTTTCCTTTGGTGCCCATTATTAAAGAACAGTCATGCAAGAAAACTGATTATAGCGTGTAAAGTAGAGCAAAATTTCATGACATTGATCTGATGTGAAACTTCGGCTCAATAAGTGAGACTGTACATACTCATCGCACCTGAGTCAGGTTCCCAGACTGACTACATGTCTAACACTTACCAGCTATCAAGCTGTAGGTATGCAGCTCTTTTTCTGTGCAATATCTTGTAACTCTAGCTTTAATTTGCCTTCCTTAAGCATTTTCTTGTGTAATTCAACCCTCCGAAGTATTTGGTTGTATCACCGTACCTCCATGATCTGGGCACTCTTCTGACTATAACTAAAAAGCATTTCAGGATGCACACCTCCAAATCTGTATTTGCTATTAAATGTAGCCTGTGACCTTTCCAAAACTGAACAGGTGGTTGACATGATAAATGTATGAGGAACAGCATGTAAGGACATGGTAAGGCAGTTTAATTGCCTCCATGGTGGTTCTTGAATATAAGGCTATCAAAATAAGTTTCTGTAACTTCCAGAATAAAACAAGTTATTTATCTTTGTTGAAATCTCAAGTGAATCTAATGCCTGGGTTTTTCTAATGAAATCAATGATCATTAATCTTAGTGTTTTGAAGCTAACTTCACAAGTTTGGGTAGAATGCTTATTTTTGTCTTCAATGTCACTCATCTAGAAAGTCTTTCATGTCCTAACTTATCTTTTGTCAAACAATGGCACCAAAAGCATTAGGCCAGGATCCTCAAACTCCTTTAAAGGGCAGAGCACCCTCTAACAGAGCGTGTCCTGTGGACCATCTCACTTCCCATTTGCAATTGCGTCAGATCCTTCTGGCAGCTACCTAATATTCCTTTAGAGATGGGTGTTATAATGCATTTTTAGCTCTCCTTTAATGTGACTTTAGCTGGTGGGAGCGAGGAGATGGTATCCTCTTGCCACATATTACTCCACAGATCAGTTACAGAGCCTCTTTGCATTAGACCATTCACCAAGATATAGATTCAAATTATTGTTTATTTCCAGTTGAGATAAATCTCCGCAGGCGTATGTTGTGCTGCACAGAGATGACCAAAAATAGGGTTACTATCAAAAGCTGCTTACAGTCTAAGGGTTCAAGCCTGCAAAAAACTTATTACTAAGTGCAGTGTTTCCTTGGGTGAGTGGTCTCATTGAATCCAGTAGGGCTAATTAAGGTAAGTAAACACCATCTGCACACACTTGTGAAGCAATGAGGGTCTAAGTGCAGTTTTACATAGTTCACATGGAGATGCCGCCAGACAAGAGGTTTACACAGATAAAGCTAATGGATGGCTTGTCACACAGGGTCATGTTCATCTTTTAATGGAACATGTTGGCGCAGGTTACTGCTGGAGAGACTTGAAAAATCTATTTGCCTATGGTGAGCAGGCCGCTTTTCCTGGTGCGTGCACCAACCTCCCCAGAATAGCTTTCTCTTTCTAATAGAAGAGAAGTGAAGTGTCTGACAAAAATGACAATTTAAACAATAAACATTCTAAACCAATATCGTGCTGTCTCCAAGTCTGCAAATGGCTCCAGGGCCTGGGTGGTGCTGCCCAGAACTCTTGCAAGCTTCAGAAGAATGAAGGTTGATCATCTGGTCACTTCTCATCCTGGTGCTGCATAGGGGAAAGTGAGTTGCAGGATTTGGCACTGGAGAGAAGGACCCCAAAATGGAGGCCGGGGTTGGATGATGTAATGGAGATGCCTCTGCAGGTCAGACAGAAGGCTGAGGGAGGGTGGAGCAGCTTAAATCCATGTGTATGCTCCCTTGGTGCAGCCAGGAGGTGCAGATTAATAGATTTTCCTCTACCTGTCTCACTAGCACACTTGGGAAAGGCTCTGGGGGAGGTTTCAAGTTTAGATTCCTGCTAGCTAGAGGCTGATGTGAAATGTGGCGCTCCCAAGCAGTATCCAGAAGTAGCAGCTTGACAGCAACCTCAACACCTTCCATTTTCCTAGCAGATGTGAGTAAAGGCTGAGAGGTTTGCCTTCTCATGAGGGTATTGCCCCTGGATAGTAGCACTGCCTTCTGTATTATTGTCCTTGGGCTAGTAGGTTTCGTTCTCGAACTCTTGAGTACTGTACCTGGTAAAATGTTCAAGCCCAAGGGCAGTATAGATGTGGAGGGAGGAGGCTTTTTTCTTATCCTATTGGAAAGTGTAGTGCAGTATAAATATATAGTGATTATGGAGGGAACTGAGAGGAGAGACACAATGTAGAGGATGAAGCAGAGGACTAAAAGAATAGATGTATGGACAGAGAAAAGGAAGAAACTGATAACAATGCAGAAAAAAGGCCCTGTGGCCTTATAGGAAAGAAGAATAAAAATTGGAGGAGGTGTAAGAAGACTTAAGACCGAGAGAGATGAACTAGGTTACATTTTTTAAAAAGCATATAGAATGGTGATTGTATGCAATAAACATTTGTACTTTTAAACTGCAGAAGGTGAGGCTCTGAGATTGTGTCGGTACAGGTATTGGAAGCCTAGTCCCCAGGCTCGTGTACGCTGAATATATATATTTTAAATCCAGGTAGAAGATAGTGTGGGATTTGAACGTGGAGCGGGAGGTTGAGACTGTATATTTTGTAAGTGCATTGTCATTAAACTGCTAGAATAATTCCTCAGCGTTTCACGTCAATAGTTTATCCAATGGTATGGTCATGCAGCATCTGTAACGAATGCAGTTTCATCTAATCCTTGAGACTTCATGTCACTTGTCTGGTGAAGTTTAAACTTCATTTTCTCTAGTGAGTTCAGTGACTAAGATGGTTATCATCAAATGAAACTGATGACAGACAATTGAGTAGTAAACCAGCGAAAGGAACAGATTATGCCACCTTGTGATGACCTGCATGACACTTCAAGTGCTGTCGGCAAACAAAGCATAGAAGCTCTACTGAGTGAGCTAGAAAGAATGCTTTTGTACTGTGGAATCTGGCTCACTTTTGGAGGCTGCTACATGCAGAGCCCTCCCCTGTATGTTAAGGGCATGGAAGGAGTTTGTCTAGCATGGTGGATACAGGATAAACAGTGAAAGAGAAACTTAGGATCATAGAAAAATAGGGCTGGAAGAGGGCTTGAGAGGTCTACTCCATCCCCCTGTGCTGAGGCTGGGCTGGACCAAGCTTACCTAGACCATGTCCAGAGGTTGATTAAAGTCTCCTGGGGCCCTGGGCTGGAACAAGGGAGGAGGGGGCAGCGCTGTAATCGTGGCCCCACCTCAGTCCTTCCGCCAGCAGTCCTGACCCCGTCTGCCCACAGTCCCGCCCCACTCAGCCCCATTCCATCCATGGCCCCACTTGCTCCTTTCCACCCCCTCATTCCTGCTGCAGCCCCAAGACTGGAGAATCTCTGTGATCCCGCTGTGGGAACTCCTTCAGCACCAGGGCCATGGCAGGGTGACATTTTTCTGGGGACCCCAGCCCCCACCACTGACTATGTCTGACAGGTGTTTGTTTAGCCCATTCTTAAACTGCCACTTCTCACTTTGCTCTTATAGTTTGGCATCTCTCTCTGATTTATTGTTGATAAAATACTAATGTTTCTTTAGTGTTTGAACATGTCAAAACTATTCACTGTAACTTTTCATTTGAAACTGGGTAGTCTATTAATATTACTCTGGGTCTGAAGGGATTTTAAAACCCATCTGCCACTTTGATTATGCTGACTCTCTTCTTCCCATAGAAGTTTTCCATTGGTAAAAAGAAGGTATTCTAAAAATGTGATCCCTCACAGATATTAAGTAATGGCACTCCAGCATAATTAAAATGACTAGAAAATGAAGTATGGTAAGGGCATTAGAGAAATCTGGGAGGGACCAGTGGGAAAGGAGCAACTGTACACAATTTAGTGTAACATTTTCATGGTGTCACAACTGAATCATTTTTAGGGGGAAAAAGCAGTTGTTGGATCTTCTCTAGCACTGGGTCATGATGATAGAAGGAAGCTCCATAATTGTGAAGACCTCCTAGGCTGGTATTAGGCAGTGCTTAAAGCCTGAGCAAGAAAGGATTTAATGTTTGTTGGCAGGAAACCTTTTCCAGACTCAGGCCAGCAGATGAGTTTGCCAAACCATTTCAAATGGAAGGCCTGGAGGCTTTTGCTTTATCTGGTGCCAGTTTGGATTGCCATCAAAACAGGACAGACATGTTTTGGGGAACTAAATAACCTTGGTTGCCTCAATCCAGGATAAAGAGCTAAAACACAGGAGGAAAGAATATCTTAGCATGAATGTCAGAGAACTTTATCAGAATTAACGGCTACATTTTCCTAAAAGTAGGAAACTTTTAAAAACTTCTACTTTGCATCAGATTTCAGTTTCATAAGCCTCTCTCGACACCTCCCAAATGCAGAACTCATGTTGGATATCTTGAACTCAGACCTACAAAGAGAGGAACTAGTTAGTTTTCTTTCTATTGTAATATAAGGGCCTAAATTGCAACTTTGTCCTGTAAATGGACACAAGGGATCCAAACCCAAGCACAGTATGTAACACTTTCCTGGGTGGATCATACCCCCATTTCTGTTAGAGATCTCAGATGGGGCTGCCTTTTTTACATTTTGGCTACTCTTGCATAGCTTGCCATGTCAATAAAATCTCACTGAACTGAACTGAAATCCTACTAGTATTTCCTTCTTGGCTTAGCAGTACAATGTCCACTTTTAAAATACTTAACAACAACAACAACAACAAAAAAAAACCCCAACAAAACACAAAGGTTAGTAATAAATCAGAAACCTCAATATAAAATTGCTTTTCAGACTAGATTTGTAATTCTCTGGTTCTAAGGTTTTGTTTTATATAGAGTGAGTGTTTGATGCCCCCTGTTGGTCATGGTTCCAGGTTGTTAGAGACATTAATGTGATTAAATGTGTTAAATTGCTTTAATTATATTGCTGTTAAAATGTGTTAAAATCTAAGCAACAGGAATAAGACAGGAAAGACTCAGCTTTCTCCTCTCCTTTATCTCTCGGGGGTCCCAGCTTAGCCCTTGTCCCTCTCCAACTGTGTGTGTGTGTATGCGCGCACTGACGCATGTTTTCTTTACTATTCCCTCTCCGCTATGGATCATCAGCAGGGATTGAACCCACAAATTTGAGATCCCCAGCACAGACCTCTTCCACTTCTGTCAGAATCCCTGGATTCTCTTCCCGGCTCTGTGAGCACATTTATATGATGTAGTGCCTAGAGGCAGCATAGCCAAATGTAAGGACACCCTGTTTAGGTCACTTGTTGGCACTGAGTCTGGGGCTTGTGGATATAAAATTATGAGCCTCTAATTCTGGGGAAGTTGCAGACTCAGAAACCTCAATATGTGGTCTCACCACTGAAAGTGACACAGACCCCCAGGGCAAACACTGCATAATATAGCTGCTTTCGCACATCATTAGGCTTGCTCCATCTGAAAGCAGGGTGGCAAAATGGCTGAGATTTTGATATATTAGAGACCTGAGTCCTAACTCTTGCTCACATGACCTTCTGTAAGCTCTCAGTTGTTTTTCCTACAAAATGGTGAATAATACTGACTTCCCCTAAGGGAGGTATGAAGCATTTTCCATGGATACAGATGCTTTTATTTGCTGGGGGAGGGGAACGGCCTAGCTATCATTATAGAAATTGCCAAGTCTCTTGTCCTAGCATTGTAAAAATACCAGTCTCCTCTGTCTCTTGATGTGTGGTTTTAAAATGGCTCTGTGGAGCTGTAAGGTTGCACATAGGTCATGTTTTTTACAATCACAATTGGTACTAGGGTTGTCATAACAGTGCTGTGTTCCAAAATGGCATAGGAAAGGGAAGTTGAGTGTAATGGTAGCATACTTTTTTCTCCGTGAAAACACTGAAGTAGAAACTTGTGTCACCTGTAGGCCTGTAAAGAGAAACCTGCTGTCATTGAGATTGGCAAGGGAGAGGAAGGTGTTTGTCAAAATGCTGAAACAGATCAGGGGAGTGAGGAGTACAGAAGATGTACCACAGCTCAGAAAGCATCTCGAAATGGAGCCCTAACCTTATGTAGAATGCTTCTAAGTTAGTGGGTTGCTTAGAAGAGGATGTATTGGCTGGAGCAGATGGATCTTGGCACAACAAAACTAGGTGTAGCAGTGTTTTGAGTTGGAATTTTGCATTCACATGAAGAGACTTGTGCACTTTCAACCAGGCTCAAATTTCACTGTTTTAAAACAGTCGATTCCTGCCTTAACTCACATTGTGACGTGAGGATCAAAGTACTATATGGAGTGAGGTACAGTGTAGGGTTTCTGGGTTTAACCGTTACTTTTTTTGTGTCTGATGGAAAACAAAATATTTTCAAACTTGTTCTTAAACTTTTTTGTAGCTAAGATTTTTGCCCTGTCCAGCCCTCCTCTTTGTAATAACAAAACTGTCTGACTTTAATCCTAGTTCCAAATGACTTTCATCCAAATACTATGGTTCATTGTGTTTCTGATACAAAATGGTTGACTTCAGAAGTCAGCTATTTCTTGGCTTGCTGCAGATTACTGTGCTCCATTCTCACATGCTTGTGACTTCAAATGAGTTTGAGCCTATGCTGGGATAGATACTGAAGTTGCTCAGTGAAATTCAGGATTAGAGCTTCAAAAAAGCAGCCCCTTTAATATTTTTTATGCTATCATTTCTGGAATGGTAGTTGGTATTGAGCTTGGTAAGATTTCTAAGCTAACAAATATCAGAACTCGTGGAGTTATTTGACGATTTAATAGAGCTTATTGTCCATCTGCTCTGTCTAGTTTGCCACATGGCAGAGTATAATTAAGCCAGAATACTGACTGAACAGTGTGTTAGCAAAACAACTTGCTCCTGTACATTATAGTGTATTAAGTTTGTTGATACTCATAAAATGTTTAACTGGTCTGAGTTCCATCCAGTCCCTCCAACTCAGGTGCTCAAACTACGGTGATGAGTGCAGTATAGGTGGATAGAAAAGGGTTGTCTGAATGCTAACTGGAGTCCCTGTTCTTTTTCCTTGTACTTCTGTTAGTTGTTTTCTCAACAGATGGGCAGCAGAGCCAATTACAGTTGCTTCTCTTGACATCCCCTGCTGCTACTGCAAGAGTTTGAAATGCAATGCTGTATGCAGATTAGACACTTCAGTCCCTCTTTATTTTGTACACTCATACTGGGCCAAAGCTCCAAATAGCTGGCTCTGCCCTTCTCAAACATTCTTTATTTCCATGTGTTCTAAATGAATTTTCTTTCAGTCTCTGATTGTGGAACCGTAAGTCAGTGTCTGTCTGTCTCTCCCCCCCCCCCCCCGAACCCCCCATATTTTTATTTAAAAAAAGAAAAAAGTCCCTATATCATCCATAACTGTTAATTCCCCCTGAACTGTCCAGAATTGTCACTGGAAACGTCAACATACACTTTCCTTTGGCCAATGATAAGTTTCCAGCAGTATAACTAAGGATTTTTAGTTGCAACCCTCGACTCTTCTATCAGTCCCTTGACAAGTCAAAACTAGGGGAAAAACATGTGGTGGTCTTTTACATATTTTTAATTCAGTGCCCTTTTAAAAATGTTAGCACTTCTTATAGACCGTTTTCAGGATGTTTAAAGACCTGGTAGCTTGTCATGGTCAGCCCGAAGGGGGTTGGGAGGAAAAAGGTGACAGCAATAAGATTCATGTGGCTGCTTCATTCTTAAGGGATATAAAATTTGACTTGGGTTCATAAGCCCCTGAAGTATTTTGAGAGGAGGGTTGGTTGAGTCACGGTGTGTGGACTCAGGAAGGAGGTTCCAGACATATTTGGTCATGTGAAGGAACTTATGAAAACAGATGTAAGAGAAGGGACTGCACATCTGAGCAATATTTGACATTTTGCCCCAGGTTCCCTTGATTAATATACCTCTCTCTCCTGTGGGTTGGCTGGAAACAAAGTTGGATTGTCTTTACTTTCTCTCCTAAGGTTCTGTCTTGATCAAGTTGGGAGCTGAGTATTTAATCAGTCCTCACATCTTATTCCTTATGGGGGTGGTGGTTTCTCTTCCCCTGCCCCTTGTGGGGAAAGTTGGAGAGCCAGAGGCAACTGTAGGAGAAGGAAAATAATAATCAGGCACATGACTGCAGCAAAACGATAAATTCAGCCATAGAACACTGAAGTCCATGACTATCTGTGTGGGGAAGGGAAAATGTCCAGTTTTGAAGCTGTGGAGTCCACAAGGACTTGATTGAGATGAGCAGGGCTAATCATATCTTAAAATTAACTGTTCCAGGCTCTCTGCAGACTCGGGCAGGTGACATCTGTTTGGCTCACATTTTCAAGGTTATCTTCCGAACCATCAAGCTAGAAACATCATTCTGATTCTTTTAGAGCAGGAAAGCTGAGAATCTGAAGCATAATTCTGTGGCAATGAGCAAGTTCCTCAGCCACAGAATTAGACTTGCAACCTGGCCTGGGCCTGATTACAAGAGTCAGGTTGGGTTGGATCTGATTTGTGTCCATTTATTCTTTTACGTAGAGACTGTCCAGTTTAACCAGTGTACATGGCAGAGGGGCATTGCTGGCACATGATGGCATATATCACGTTGGTAGATGTGCAGGTGAACGAGCCTCTGATAGTGTGGCTGATGTGATTAGGCCCTATGATGGTGTCCCCTGAATAGATATGTGGACACAACGTGATATATGCCATCATGTGCCAGCAATGCCCCTCTGCCATGTACATTGGTCAAACTGGACAGTCTCTATGTAAAAGAATAAATGGACACAAATCAGATGTCAAGAATTATAACATTCATAAACCAGTCAGAGAACACTTCCATCTCTCTGGTCACTCGATTACAGACTTAAAGGTCGCAATATTACAACAAAGAGACTTCAAAAACAGACTCCAACGAGAGACTGCTGAATTGGAATTAATTTGCAAACTGGATACAATTAACTTAGGCTTGAATAGAGACTGGGAGTGGATGTAAACTATTTCCCCATGTTTATTCCCCCCCCTCACTCCTCAGATGTTCCTGTTAACTGCTGGAAATAGCCCACCTTGATTATCACTACAAAAGGTTTCCACCCCTCCCCCTCCCCCGCTCTCCTGCTGATAATAGCTCATCTTAAGTGATCACTCTCCTTACAGTGTGTAAGGTAACATCCATTTTTTCATGTTCTGTGTGTATATAAATCTCCTCACTGTATTTTCCACTGAATGCATCCGATGAAGTGAGCTGTAGCTCACAAAAGCTTATGCTCAAATAAATTGGTTAGTCTCTAAGGTGCCACTAGTACTCCTTTTCTTTTTGCGAATACAGACTTAACACGGCTGCTACTCTGAAACCTTTCATGGGATTGTGTGCTGAACTTGCCCCCACCCCGTAGTGCAAGGACACAAGATTGAGAGCTGCCCTGCCGGTGGAGAAGTGAGTGGCTGTTGCAATCTGGAAGCTGGCAACTCCAGCCAGCTACAGATCGGTTGCTAACCAGTTTGGAGTGGGGAAGTCGACCGCTGGAATTGTGTTGATGCAAGTTTGCAGGACCATTAATCTCATTCTGCTCAGAAGTACGGTGACTCCGGGTAACGTGCATGACATTGTGGCTGGTTTTGCACAAGTTTCCCTAACTGCGGAGGGGCGATAGAAGGGACGCATATTCCTATTCTGGCACCAGACCACCTAGCCTCTGAGTATGTTAACCGAAAGGGGTATTTCTCTATGGTTTTTCCAGGTGCTTGTGGATCACCGTGGGCGTTTCATTGACATTAACGCAGGCTGGCCTGGAAAGGTGCATGACGCATGCATCTTTCGGAATGCTGGCCTGTTCAGGAAGCTGCAAGCCGGGACTTTTTTCCCAGACCAGAGGATCACCATAGGGGAGGTCAAAATGCCCATTGTGATCCTTGGAGACCCTGCTTACTCTTTAATGCCATGGCTCCTGAAACCCTGCACAGGGAGCCTGGACAGCAGCCAGGAATGGTTCAACTACAGGCTGAGCCAGTGCCAAATGGCTGTGGAGTGTGCTTTTGGCTATTTGAAGGGCCGCTGGCGGTCTCTTTATGGGAAGCTGGACTTGGCCAAAGCCAGCATCCCTGCGGTTATATCTGTGTACTGTTCCCTCCATAATATTTGTGAAGGGAAGGGTGAAAGCTTCACTCAGACATGGGCCTTGGAGGTTCAACACCTGGAGGCTGAAATTGCACAGCCAGAGAGCAGGGCTATTAGAGGGGCCCAGTGCAGGGCTATAAGGATTAGGGATGCCGTGAGGGAGCAATTTGAGGCTGAAAGCCACCAGTAATGTTTGTTGCTCTGTACAGGAGTTAAGTGCAGTGGCTGTTTTTGGTACACTGAATTGTAGTGCTTGTTGCTTTCCCAGGCTAAGGTATATTTTGCTTTATGCATGAATAAAGTATGTTGTTTTCAAAGTGGAAAAACTCTGTTTATTGAAAAGAAAATTCATTTATTGAAATAAAAACGCAATACCACAATGGCAAGGGGGTGAGGACCGGTTCACTCAGACTTGAGTATGTCCTGATTTCATATTCTGGAATCCTGTCTGGAGTGTTGTGCAATGAATGCTGCACTTCAGGATGGCTATAAGGCATGTTGAGGGGGGTTGAGTGCAGTGGATAAGGGTCATAGTTTTCGTGGGTGGATGGTGAAGCTAGGGGTGTAGGCAGCAGCTGGGGGTGCTAAGAAGCCAGCTGTTGGGGAAAGTGGGTTGGAGGGGACATGGGGGTACAAGGGAAAGAGTTTTGGGACAAGGGCGCTAGTGCTCTGCCTGCATGGTAATGAGCACCTGGATAGAGTCCGCTTGGCACTTCATTATGCTAATCAGCCGATCTGTGCTTTGCTGCCAGAGCACCACGTTTTGCTGCGGGCAAACCTCCTTTTTCTGGCAGATCCTCCTTTCATGCTCCCTCCACTTCTGTGCCTTTCGATTCTCTTCCACAGACTGACCCGTCACTTCCTGCAGCATGTCGTCTTTGCTTTTATGGGGCCTCTTCCTGAGTGCTCTGTCTGTTGGCCGGTGATAACACTGGCAGCTGAGATCTCAAGGTTGCACCTATACAGGCAAAATGCAACACTTAACAGAGGAAGCATTGTACACACCAGACAGAGCAATGATTCCCCTAGACTTAAGGAGGGCAATCACAGTCCATACAAAAACCATACTTTGCCTGTCCCAAAGCAAGCGCGTACAACCCATGGGAGCCCCAGAAGTGGTGAGTAAGCACAAGGTCCAGGAGGACTGATTGTTTCATGGATGTACTGTCCTCTGGGTTTCTGTGCCTTGGGGAGAGCCACAGCTGCAGGGAAAACCTACACTGAACACTGTCACAACATTCTCCACAGGAGATCGTCCTGGAAGATATGCTGAGGGTGACCGGGGAATCAAGGGAGGGTCTTCTACTACAATGCGGCTTCCACCCTGGCCCATACGCAGCTTGCCTGTGTGCAGCAATGGTCCCCTCGTGGCACAGTGGTGCAAACACGTTAGCCTGACTGGGACAAGAACCACACTGGCTCTCCCAATAAACCTGTGCAGGTGCATTGCCCATGTTCTGTCAGACTTTTGAAGAGATCACCGATGCCGATTACCGTGATAGACTACATCAATGCGCTATTTCGCATCTAGGCATGCATGCATCCGAAACCCTCCTCACCCAAAGAGCCCTCAACGAAGAACTTTCTTCCCGAAAAAAAAGCCGCTTACCGGGAACCCCAAGCACCGGACGCTGTGACTAGCTGCCTTCCTCCTGGCTGCATGCATCTAGGGCATCCGGGGTGTCTTCCTCCGCTGGAGCACCCTCTCATGCGTTTTCCTCCTCCTCCGAACCCAGCACAGCAAGGCGGGAGAAGTGTCCATGGTGGTCATTGGAGTGAAGGTGGGGTTGCCCCCAAGTATCGCGTCCAGCTCTTTGTAGAAATGGCAGGTCAGAGCGGCCGTTTGCCTCGCAGGCTTTGCGGTAGGCATTCTGCAGCTCCTTCACCTTAACCCTGCACTGCACGCCGTCCCGGTCTTGGCCCCTGTCCATCATGTCCCTTGATATCTGCCTGAAGGTATTGTAATTCCTGCAGCTGGAATGCAGCTGGGACTGCACAGCTTCCTCCCCGCAAACACTGATGAGGCTCAGCACCTCACCATTTCTCCATACTGGGGCTCGCCTGGCACGTGGAGGCATGATCACCTGGAAAGATTCGCTTATAGCACTCCACGCCTGGCTGAACAAACAGGAAGGGGATTTTAAAAATTCCCAGGGAATTTAAAGGGCGGATCTGATGGTTAGTAACCTGAGAACAGGGCAGCAGAGTTCAAAAGTGATGACCGGAGTGGCTAGAACAGGCATTGTGGGACACTTCCAGAGGCCAATCAGAGCGCATTAGGTGTCCACACTGGCGCCGCTGTGCTCCAGCGAGAGCGCAACAAACGTTATTCCTCTCAGGGAGGTGGAGTACCAGGAGCACTCCAGCTGCGGAGTCAGAGCGCTCTGTGCCTTGCCAGGGTGGTCGGGTAGTAAGGTAGAGCGCTCTTGGTGGCTTTATTGCGCTGTAGCCAAGGCCACAGCTGCAGGGATGTTAATATCAAAAACTAAGTGGAAGGAGCTTCTTGGTCCTGCCAATGAGAACGATGATGGTTGAAAGCACACAGTCGTGATTTCCACTTTGCCGGCAGGATTTCAGAATGCTGGAGTGAACACAGATCCCTTGCTAGGATCTGAATTGGCTCTTCAGTATTCTTATGATGTGCCTCTGGTGGTCAGCTTATTGTGCAGAACTGTGTAAAGTTAGTTCTTGTGGCTGATTAACTGAAGAGGGCACAGTTTTCCACCAATTTTGAGAGAGTGGGCAATAATTATTCTTCTTCTAAATCTCATATTTTAGTGTTTTAAAGTCCCAGCTCCTGGGGTCATAGAATCATAGAAATGTAGGGCTGAAAGGGGACCTTGATAGGTCCTCTAGTCTGGTGGTTCTCAACCGGGGGCACATGTACCCCTGGGGGTACACAGAGGTTTTTCAGGGGGTACATCAACTCATCTAGATATTTTGCTTAGTTTTACAACTGGCTCCAGAAAAACACTAGTGAAGTCCAAACTAAAATGTCATACAATGACTTGTTTATAGTGCTTTATATACTATACACTGAAATATAAGTACAATATTTATATTCCAGTTGATTTTACTTTATAATTCTATGGTAACCATGAGAAAGTAAGCGATTTTTCAGTAATAGTGTGCTGTGACACTTCTTTGTATTTTTTTTTCTGATTTTGTAAGGAAGTAGTTTTTAATCAGTGATGTGAAACTTGGGGTACACAAGGCAAATCAGACTCCTGAAAAGGGTACAGGAATCGGGAAAGGCTGAGAGCCACTGATCTAGTCCATTCCCCTGCACCGAGGCAGGACTAAGTAATAATCCAGACTGTTGCTGACCGGTGTTTGCCTAACCTGTTCTTAAAACCTGCAATGATGGAGATTCCACAACCTCCCTAGGTAATTTGTTCCAGTGCTTAACTACCTGACAGTCAAAAAAACTTTTCCTGGTATCTAACAAAAATCTCCCTTTGGAGAATCTAAGTTTTTTTAAATAGAAAACCAAATTTTATGTTTAAATAGTCTTAGAATCTAGTTAATTTTCAGGGTTGATGTCTTCCAGTTTTTACAATCTTGAGTTAGGCTTTTTAAAAGAAAACAACCACCCCAGCTCTACCTTATGATATTAGTGGGATCTGAATCAAGACTTTTGAGCACTTAAGGCTAGCAGTATTTCAACATCCTTATGAAGAAGCTTGAGCTGTGTTATGAAAATGGGCCAGATCAGGAAACTGATGTTTAGGCTCCATGGACTGTGACCACTTAGGGTGTGTTTTGTTTTTATTCTGTGGAACATGAAGTGGCACGGTGCTTCAAATGAAAACACAGCAATCTGTGTGCCTTATTAGTATAGTTCCATATTCCATACACATAGTAAAATATACTATGTATGAACTGAATGTCAGACCAAGAAGAGGGAACAGTCCATATTTTGTATTGCCCAAATTGAGAAACTTTAGTTGCACTGAAGATTTGCTTCTGCATCTGTTACAAGGCATCCTCTGAAATCTGCCCCATCTTTCTTTCCATAAATAACTTCTCTTCACCTTGTCAATTTCTTTATACTTACACAAGCATTCGTATAGTTCTAACTTGCATTTCCCCTCTCCCTTCCAACTGGCTTTTGACAGTTTAAGACAACTGCACTCACTTCTGTTGCCCTCCCCCCACCACTCAGCTCCCATTGCAAAGTGCTGTACTTGTAAGAATACAACTGACTGGTGTAAGAATTAAGTATCTGACTTATATTTAGCATTTGGATAACCTATAACCTAGATAATTTTGTCCAGGGGAAATTGGGAGTGTACTTTCTATAAGGTTTCTGGTCTATAGTCTTGTAACTGAATAAAAAAGGCAAAGATGCAATGGCATCTAAAAAGACAGCAGCTGTTCCTCTGTGCCATGTCTATGTAGATTAACCTTATTTTCCCTGTGGGGATGTGTTCAGTGAAGCGGGGGGGGGGGGGATGGAAATCTTTGTTCCGTAGCCCTTACATATTGAAATCTGTTCCTCATTCTCCTTCATAAAGAATTGCCACAAAGGGGCTTTCAAAATAATTGCCTTAAGGCATATTATTCCCATCACTACCCATACACCTCCCCCACTCAACTAAAAGACCAAAGCCCTTCAAAAGAAAAGTATTGCTTTCTGACACATCAGTGGAGCACCAGATCTTTGAGGAGGGCTATTAGAGGGTACTTGCAACATTTTTCTGTAAAGCCGTCGTGTACAGTGTTCGTTGCCAAATGGAATCTGACTTCCAGAACTGAACTTGTAACAGCATCATTGCTGCTCCTAACTTACCTCCTTTTTTATCACAGAAACCCTACAAGGATATGACATGGTGTCAGTGCTAATTCATAACAAGGAAAAATGGTCTACAAATATCTGAATAAGAACGTGGGTTTGCTCATTAGGGTTGCCAATTTTGGTTGGATGTATTCCTGGAGGTTTCATCACATTACATAATTTTTAATTAAAGATTAGTCTCTAACAGGGTGGATTTGATTTAGTCAGGGATTTCTTAACATGAAAGTGCATTCTTGTTGGTGGTTATAAGCTTAGTACATGTTCTTAACTCAGATGTCGGTTTCATTTTTAGATGGTACACACTATACGTTTTGAAAGTGATTTATTTTGAAAACTTTTCAGATTAGTTTTATAGCTATATCAGAAAATGAATGCTTGTTTGGTTGGTTATTTCATTAACCAAAGGTAATTGAAGCAGATATTTATGAAGTCATTGGGAGGTAAACTATCTCCAGTTCGATAGGTTAATCATTAATATTTGGAGGATTTTCTTGCCATGCTGTATTAGGAGGAGAACATCTAGACAGACATTTAAATTGTTTTATTTAACTAAAACAACGTTATGTATTCTGGATTTTTTTCTTCAACAGCAAACATAATAATATTTTAACAAAACAAGCATATGAATGTTTGAATTTAGTTAAACATTCAACTTTTTGAAACTTTGCACTTTTAGAGAGAGGTAAGGGATTGACTCTGTGTACAGAAATTTGCAGAGGGACAATAGGGTTGAGGTCTCTTATTTCTTACCTCTATATATTGAAAACATTTTTGCTGTTGACAAGCATGTTACCTCTGGAGAGACAAATCCACAGTTTGAGAACTGCAAAACTAAGCATCTCTGATGGTATCTTCTAGACTGAGCATTCCATCCCATTGGTAATCCTTTCAGTAAGTGTGGGTAGAGTATGGAAATACATCATTAATTTCCCTTAAATCTAATTCCTCCACTTCATATAATCTGAGCTACGGTTGCCAACCCTCCAGGATTATCCTGGAGTCTCCAGGAACTTGAGACCAGGAGGAATAAAAATCAATGATTTTTTTAAAAAAAAAATTTAAAAAAAAGTTAATTTCAATTGGATTTTTTTGTAACATGCTTTGAGGAAAACACACCTATCTTAATTAAAACTATTTTTAGATACATTATAGTTCAAAGATCTCATCATGGAATGGGGATAAATTTTATAGTATGAGACAATATATTCATTTAATGTTTAAGAAAAGTTTTGTAAATGAGTTCCAATAGTTCATGGATTAGGGACCCAATTTTATGGGGTTCCAGGGGTTTCTGTATAGATTTAGGTTAATCTTTCCATCTACCCAATGGGATGGAGTGCTCAGTCTAGAAGATACTATCAGAGATGCTTAGTTTTGCAGTTCTCAAACTGTATTTGTCTCTCCAGAGGTAACATGCTTGTCAGCAGCAAAAAAATGTTTATATATATATATATATATATATATGAGAGAGAGAGAGAGGTAAGAAATAAGAGACCTCAACCCTATTGTCCCTCTGCCTAGTGTTACAAGAAATTTCTATAACTGAAATTCCTCTTTTTTTTAAAAAAAAAGCTGCATGTCTTAATTTGCTTATACTACTTTGTGATAGTACTTACAAAGTTCTGAAAAAGATCTTTTTCAGAACTGGAAGAGTGAAATTGCCTATTCCCAATCACATCTGTTTAACAACTTCAGTTGAAATTGTGTCAATGGAATCCAGGTCCTGTGACAGCCATTTTAAAACTTAATTTCTTTACAAGAAAACATTTTTGTAGGTGTAGAGTTAAGGGATCTAACCACTTCTTTTTCATATAATCTTTCATCACGCAATATTGTCCCACCAGACCTGTGCTGTCATCTCTTAAATCAATAGGGCATATGTTAAATGCATTAAGTCAAACAATTTACAAAAGTCCAAGTTATATCTACAGAGTTACCTGTATCAACCAAATTTCTTCAAAGAATGACATTTGGCTTGATAAGACCTATTTTCCATAAAATCATGCTGATAGGCAACTGAATGCATCCGATGAAGTGAGCTGTAGCTCATGAAAGCTTATGCTCAAATAAATTTGTTAGTCTCTTTGGTGTCACAAGTACTCCTTTTTTTTGCGAATACAGACTAACACGGCTGCTACTCTAAAACCAACCGTTATATTGCTACCCTTAATTCAGTTGACTTCTGTATTAGCTTTTCCATTACCTTTCCAACGTAAGAATGGCCATACTGGGTCAGACTAAAGGTCCATCTAGCTCAGTATCCTGTCTTCCCATAGTGGCTAATGCCAGGTGCCCCAGAAGGAATGAACAGAACAAGTAATCATCAAGTGATCCATTCCCCGATGTCCATTCCCAGCTTCTGGCAAACAGAGGCTAAGGGCCACCATCCCTGCCCAACCTGGCTAATAACCATTGATGGACCTATCCTCCATGAACTCCATTGGTGAGGCCTCATCTGGAGTACTGTGTCCAGTTTTGGGCCCCACACTTCAAGAAGGATGTGGATAAATTGGAGAGAGTCCAGCGAAGGGCAACAAAAATGATTAGGGGACTGGAACACATAAGTTATGAGGATAGGCTGAGGGAGCTGGGATTGTTTAGCCTGCAGAAGAGAAGAATGAGGGGGGATTTGATAGCTGCTTTCAACTACCTGAAAGGGGGTTCCAAAGAGGATGGCTCTAGACTGTTCTCAATGGTAGCAGATGACAGAACGAGGAGTAATGGTCTCAAGTTGCAGTGGGGGAGGTTTAGATTGGATATTAGGAAAAACTTTTTCACTAAGAGGGTGGTGAAACACTGGAATGCGTTACCTAGGGAGGTGGTAGAATCTCCTTCCTTAGAGGTTTTTAAGATCAGGCTTGACAAAGCCCTGGCTGGGATGATTTAACTGGGAATTGGTCCTGCTTTGAGCAGGGGGTTGGACTAGATGACCTTCTGGGGTCCCTTCGAACACTGATATTCTATGATTCTGTTCTTTTTTGAACCCTGTTATAGGCTTGGCCTTCACAACATCCTCTGGCAAAGAGTTCCACGGGTGGACTGTGTGTTGTTTGAAGAAATACTTCCTTTTGTTTTTAAAACTCCCAGTTTTTATTCATTCCTGGGATTGATGTCATTCTAATGGGGCATATAGTTACCTGGGTAAGACCATTTGCCCTTTCTGAATATTGGCACATTAGGATCTCCCTAGCCAGCTTGTTAAGAACTTTTGGATGCAAGTTATCTGGTTCTGCTGATTTTAAAATGTTTATGCCTAGTATTATTTGTTTAATATTCTTCCCCAGTTACTAATGGACTGGAAAGTAATTTATCCTTATATGAAAGAAACATCATCCTATGTCTTTCCAAATACAGAATAGAAGTGTTCAGTGAACACTTCTGCTTTTTCTGCATCATTAACGGTTTTGCTAACTCCATCTAATAATGTGCTTATACCATTGTTAGGATATTTTTTGTTTCTAAGTAATTTACAAGCTGCTTTATTGTCCTTAGACCTACCAGCCATGGGTTGTTACATGATTTCTTTAGTCTCCCTTATCAATTTTCTACACTTCATAACTTCTAATTTATATCAAATGCTATCTATTTCCTCTTTTTTTTGTTTAATATTACTTTTTTTCTACTTCTGATTAGTATCTTCAATTTGCTGCCAAACTAGGATGGCTTTTAGCCAAAATTATCCTCTCTTTACTGTGGAGTTATGGCTTTTTGAGCATCTAATCAAGTCTTCTGAAAGAACTCCCAGGTCTCATTCATTTTTCTGTTTTAAACTTTTCCTTCCAGTCAGTTTTGCTCATTATTTTCCTTATCTTTGGAAAATAAGCCCTCTTGAAACACTAATTATATACATTATTGGTAGGAACAGTTTTTTCTTTTTGCCCACATTGAATGTAATCAAGTCATGATCACTGGTCCCTAGGCAACCACCAACTTCCAAATCCGTGATCAATTCATCTTTTTATCTGCCTTAATGAGATCTATAATAGTTATCTCATATTCGGCGAAATATCTCATTAGACAATTCTTATTTTTAGAAACTCTTAAGTCTTACTACTGGCTGCATGATACCCTCCAACATGTCTCCCAAAGTGAAGTCCCCATAACACCACCATTTTTTCTTCTTTAAGAATTGGGGTTATAATGGGAAATTGCCTTAACCATGGAATAACTATTACTCTTTGTAATCAAACTTCTGAAGTATGTTAAACTAAATTTCCTTGGCTGTTGTCTACAAAGAATTCATGTGACTTAATATGTAAAGCTTGACATGGGAATAGAATCTAGATGTGTAATATGGCAGTTCAAAGTCTCTGCCAAATCTTGATGTTTGGGGGGAGGGATGGTGAGGAAGGTCTTCAACTAGGGTCCTTGATTTCAAAAGGGAAAACTTTTTTTTAAAAATTAAGGGAATTAGTTAGGGAAGGGGACTGGACTGAAGAACTCAAAGATCTGAATGTGGATGGGGTTTGGAATTACTTTAAGGATAAATTGCAGAAACTATCTGAAACCTGCATCCAAAGTAAGAAGAAGAGAAAATGTGTAGGAAGGGGTTGCAGACTGAACTGGATGAACAAGCATCTCAAACAGGTTATTAAGGGAAAGCACAAAACATACAGGGAATAGAAGGGTGGGATGGATCAGCAAGGAAAGCTACCTCTTGAAGGTTAGAATATTGAAGGAAAAATGGAGAACAGCTAAAAGCCAAGCAGAGTTGGACCTCACAAAGGAAATTAAAACCAATAACGAAAGGTTCTTTAGCCATATAAATAAAAAGAAAACAAGGAAAGAAGAGGATGGAGTGGAGATTGAAGGCTATACTTAGATTATCTAATTCCTGAATAAATACTTTGCCTAAATTTTTAATAAGGGTAAGGAGGAGCTTGGGGACGGTGGCATGGTAACTAATGGGAACAAGGATATGGAAGTAGAAATTACCGCATCTGAGGTGGAAGCCAAACTCAAGTAGCTTAATGGGAGCAAATTAGGGGGCCTGGTTAATCTCAATCCAACAATATTAAAGAAACTGGCACATGAAATTGGCAGCCCAATAGCAAGAATTTTTAATGACTCTGTAAACTTGGGGGTTGTACTGCATGACCAGAGAATTGCAAATATAGTATCTATATTTAAGAAAGGGGGGAAAATAAGTGATGTGGGAAACTACAGCCTGTTAGTTTGACCTCAGTTGTGTGCAAGATTTTAGAACAAATTCTGAAAGAGAATAGTTAAGGACAGAGAGGTAAACCGCAATTGGAATAATATACAACATGGTTTTATAAAAGGTAAATTGTGCCAGACCATCTTGATTTCTTTCTTGGAGAAGATAACTGATTTTCTAGACAAAGAAAATGCAGAAGATCTAATCTACCTGGATTTCAGTAAAGCATTTGATACAATTCCATATGGGAAATTATTCGCTAAATTGGAGAAGATGGGGATTAATATGAGAATTGAAAGCACAAGGAGCTAGTTAAAGGGGGGGAAACTACAATGGGTCATACTCAAAGATGAACTGTCAGGCTTGAGGAAGGGGTGCAAGAGGTTTTCCTAAAGAATCAGTCTTGACCAATCTTTATTAACATTTTCACTAATGACATGGCACAAAAAGTGGGAGTGCATTAATAAAATGTGCAGATTATACAAAAGTGAGACAGAAGAGGACCAGAATATCCTAAAGAAGAGGTAGACAACCTTGAAACCTGGAGTAGAAGAAATGAGATGAAATTTAATCGAGCGAAGTGCAAGCCAAGCATGTAGGGAGTAACAACAAGACTTTTTACTATCAGCTGAGGACATATCCGTTGGAAGCAAGAGAGGAGAAAGACCTGGGTGTATTGGTTGGTCAAAGGATGACTGAGCTGCCAATGGGATGTGTCTCTGAAAAAAGGCTAAAGCTATCCTAAGATGCATCAGGCAAGGTATTGTACAGATAAGGAAGTGTTACCACCATTATATAAGCTACTGGTGAGACCTCATCTGGAATACTGTATGCATTTCTGATCTCCCATGTTTAAAAAAGATAAATTCAAACTAGATCAGGTGCAGAGAAGGGTTACTAAGATGATCAGAGGAATAGAGAACCTACCTTATGAGGCAAGATTTTAGCCTAAAAATGAAGGCTGAGGGGAGATACAATTGTTCTCTCTAAATACATCAGTGGGATAAACACCAGGGAGGAAGAGGAGTTATTTAAGTTACGGGTCAATGTTGGCACAAGAACAAATGGATATAAACTGGCCCTCAATAAGTTGTGTCTTGAAATTAGATGAAAATTTCTAACCATCAAGGGAGTAAAGTTCTGGAACAGCCTTCCACAGGGAATAGTGGGAGCAACAAGCCAACCTTGTTTTAAAACTGAGCTTGATACGTTTACAGAGGGGATGATATGATGAAATTGCCTACAACGGTATATTACCCCTTCATGACTGCTGTTAGCAAATATCTCCAACAGCTGCAGATGGAACACTAGAAGGGGAGGGCTTGGTGTTACTACAGATAATTTTCCCCTGGGTGTGTGCCCATGTGCTCAGGGTCTAACTGATTTGTCATATTTGGGGTTGGGAAAGAATTATGCCCCAGGTCAGATTGGCAGAGACCCTGTTTTTTTGTTGGTGGTGTGTGTTTGTGTTTTGCCTTCCTCTGCAGTATGGGCCACTGAACTGCTTTCTAGCAAACAGTTGTGTAACCACTGGAAAAGTGTCACACACAACCCTCCCTGCTACCCCCAGTCACTGGCTTACATGAAGGATGATAGCCTTCTTTTGCTACCTGTTACTCCTTTAGCTTGATCAAGAGAGGTCTGATAATGAGGTCCTGGGTTTAAACCCTGCTAACAAACCATGTAGGAAGAAAATAAGATTTAGTAAAGATTGCATCATATGCATATGCCCATACAGACTGAATAAAGTTTGCATGGCTACCTTATTTCTTACATTTCTTAACTTACAAAGCCATACACTCAAAAACCTTAACATAGTGAGTGTGAGAGAGACCCTCTCAAGTTGTGTGGTGTTATCATACTTATTCTCTGCCACTGTACTAGGCGCTGTACAAACAGAACAAAAAGTCAGTCCTTGCCCCAAAGAGCTTACTATCTAAGTTAGCATTTATTGGAAGATAGGATTTCTCAGAACACTGCCAGTGGGCTACTAAACCTTTTACTTGTTGGTCATCAGTCTGACTCTAGCTCAGCCTAGTAAGGACTGATGTTTTTTTCCCCCCTCCTCTAGTGGCTATATGGCTCCTATATGAGAAGGTTGGATCCTAACCCATTACCTCAGTCCCTCCTACGCTCTGTCAGGAGCACACTATAGTTTAGTCTCCTGTGGGCTGTAAAACTTTTTGGTTTCTTTTCTGTTGTTGGGTTTAGTATGCAGGTGCTGGGTGGTGGTGGTGGTGGCCGCCTGTGACATACAGAAGGCCAGACTAAATGATCTGGTAGTCCCATCTAGACTTAAACTCCATGATTCTATGGTAACCTGGCCTACAAACTTGTACAAGCCTATGCTTAGCCCAGACTTGGAACTTGCATTAAATCTGAGGCAGAAGCAGGAAACAGGTTGCTCAGTATGGGAGAAGAGAGCATTGAGGATAGGGCAGATTTCTTCAGGGAAATCTTGTTTTCAATTTTAAAATCCGTTGTTGCTTTTAAATCAAAAAAGCTAACTTAAAACTTATCAGAATGCATATATGGCTTTTTGGTACATCTCCCAGATCCTGGATTACTTGAAAAATTGTACCTGACAATGTGTGATGTGCTGACCACTGCTGCTAATCTATAATGGCAGGTACAAAATGTGTGTGGTTTAAAAACAAAACTAACTTTGACCCTGCTTTGCATGTGCACTCAAAATAGTTGTGGCCTGTGTAGCTATATAAATCAGTGTTTATACACAGGTCTGTAGTGGCAATTTAGATGAATGTCTACGTGTTAATGAAATAACAGTTTGCAGTCCGTATTGTGGCAAAATACCTTGTTCATCTCAGTAGGCTCAGTCCTTTTTAGCCTTGGAGACTCAGGTTTGGGGCAAGGCGAATCCTGAAAGGTGGCACAGGGTCCTGCTACTCCTCTTCTCAGTCACTCCCTTGTGCTTGTTTTCCTTCCCTTCTGGGGAGGGAGTGCAGCCTCCCTACTGGGAAGGTCTGGTGTCTTGCTGCAAACAGCCTACTGGCAATTTCCCTGCTCCTCGCCCTCCCTCTCCTACCACCCAGAGGAGGGTTTAAAAAGGCCCCAAGTAGTTGGAGTCAGCTGAACCTAATTGGTTCCATAGCAACCCCTTTTCCAGCTGAACCTTATTGTCCTGTATTCTCTCTCCTCAGTGGATAGGGAGGGGCCTTTTAATCCCCTGGGACTAATTACTACCCCCCTTTTGTAGGTGTTTGTCCTGGGGCTTACCACAGTATACACAAGTATTAAGAATATTGAACAAATTCTGAATTTCATCTTAATTCCAAAACAAGGATTCTTTGGGTATTAACAGTAGTCAAAATACACTGAATACATAAAATATTGTAAAGGTGCAGGACCTGTTGATCAGATTTCTGGATTTTAACATGGGTGATTTGGAAATTAATGTAGGCCAGGCTAGTTAGGCACCTTAAGTAACTACTAATGAATGGTCTAGGGAGCTAGCGAACAGGAGCGGTTAACAGGAGTTTTGCGAGGGACTTCTCCAGGTGAAGGAGGAGTGATTACATGACTCTTGGTGTGTGTGTGTGTTTGTGGTGTGCTTGCTGCTTGACTGAAATATACTGTGTGGTGTATTTGTTTGGGGGCCCGTATACTGACCGTGTGTGTGCTGAGCCTAACGGCTTGCTAGGCAAGGCTGAGAGCTTCTTAACGAGGCTTTGATCCCTATGCCCTCTAGCACCTATCACCCTTAACCAGGGGAGACTACAATGGGTCATACTCAGGAAGACCAGGGCTTTAAAAAGCCCACTCCTAAGCTACCAGAGGAGTGGCTAACGGGAGTTTTGCGAGGGAGTTTAGAGGGTGTGTGTGTGGGGGGGGGGGCTAGATACACTTAACGTTCTTTAAACTTAAACCAAAAACACCCCTGATAAAAACAAAACAGCAACGAAGGAACGAGCTTCAGGAATAAAAATATAATGCAGGCAGAATTCCAGCAACAGAGTGGGGGCTATCCAATTTATTGCACCCAATGCAGCATGTATGATTACCTGCCGTATGGGCAGGTGGCATCTGTGTGCATTCGGTGCAAGGAGCTCCTGGCCCTCAGAGATGGTGTACAGGCTTTGGAGACCAGAGTGGCTGAGCTGAAGGAGCTAAGGAAGACAGAGAGGTACATAGATGAGACTTTCCAGGATACTGTAGAAAGGCCCCACCCCCGGTCTGACAGCCTCTGTGCTGTTGAGGAGGATGAAAGTCTCAGGGAAGGAGAACATCCAACTGGAGCAGAGGGAAATGATCCCATAGTTGGGACCCTCCTTCCAGATGATGATGTGATATCCTCTCGCACTGAGGATGCTCCTCCAGGGGAGAGAACTCCAGTTATTAGTAAGAGACAGGTAATTGTTATGGTAGATTCAATCATTAGAAACCTAGATAGCTGGGTTTGTGATGTCTGGAGAACCACATGGTGACTTGCCTGCATGGTGCAAAGCTTGCGGCTCTCTCGAGACAGCTAGATAGACTTATATGTAGTGCTGGGGAGGAGCCGGTGGTCGTGGTACATGTAGGTACCAATGACATAGATAAGGATAGGGGAGAGAGGATAGACGAGAGGTCCTGGAGGCCAAATTTAGGCTGCTAGGTAAGAGATTGAAGTCCAGGACCTACATGTTAGCATTCTCTGAAATGCTTCCAGTTCCATGTGCAGGGCCAGTTAGACAGGCAGAATTGCAGGGTCTCAATGCGTGGATGAGACGATGGTGTAGGGAGGAAGGGTTTAGATCTATTAGGAAATGGGAAAACTTTTGGGAAAGGGGGAGCCTATACAGGAAGGATGGGCTCCACCTTAACCAAAATGGAACCAAATTGCTGGCACTTAAAATTAAAAAGGTCGTAGAGCAGTTTTTAAACTAAGGGCTGGGGAAAAGCTGACAGGTGCAGAAGAGCACATTGTTCGGATAGAGACAACCCTTAGGGGAGGATCTATTAATGGTGATTCTCTCCTAGTAAGGAGGAGAGGATGGAAGAATATAAAATACAGGTAGGATCTGATGAGAAACAGTCAAATGAAAAAAAAATCCCATTCAATTACATCATGTAATGGCAGACAGCTCAAAAGTGACAAGTTTTTGAAGTGCTTATATACCAATGCTAGAAGTCTAAATAATAAGATGGGTGAACTAGAGTGCCTTGTATTAAATGAGGATATTGATATAATAGGCATCACAGAAACGTGGTGGAATGAGGATAACCAATGGGATACAGTAATACCAGGGTACAAAATATATCGGAAGGACAGAACAGGTCGTGCTGGTAGGGGAGTGGAACTATATGTAAAAGAGAGTGTAGAATCAAATGAAATAAAAATCTTAAATGAACCAAATTGTACCATAGACTCTCTATGGATAGTAATTCCATGCTTTAATAATAAGAATATAGCAGTAGGGTATATTACCGACCACCTGACCAGGATGGTGATAGTGACTGTGAAATGCTCAAGGAGACTAGAGAGGCTATTAAAATAAACTCCATAATAATGGGGAATTTCAACTATCCCCATGTTGACTGAGTACACGTCACCTCAGGACTGGATGCAGAGATAAATTTTTTTGACACCTTAAATGACTGCTTCTTGGAGCAGCTAGTCCTGGAATCCACAAGAGGAGAAGCAGTTCTTGATTTAGTTCTAAGTGGAGCACAGGACCTGCTCCAAGAGGTGAATATAGCTGGACCCCTTGGTAGTAGTGACCACAGTATAATTTAATTTAACATCCCTGTGGCAGGGAAAACACCACAGCAGCTCAACACTGTAGCATTTTATTTCAGAAAGGGGAACTACACAAAAATGAGGAGGTGAGTTAAACAGAACTTAAAAGATACAGCACCAAAAGTGAAATCCCTGCAAGCTGCATGAAAAGTTTTCAAAGACACCATAATAGAGGCTCAACTTAAATGTATACTCCAAATTAAAAAACATAGTAAGAGAACCAAAAAAGAGCCACCGTCGCTAAACAACGAAGTGAAATAAGCAGTGAGAAGCAAAAAGGCATCCTTTTAAAAAGTGGAAGTTAAATCCTAGTGAAGAAAATAGAAAGGAGCATAAACTCTGGCAAATGACATGTAAAAATATAATTAGAAAGACCAAAAAAGAATTTGAAGAACAGCTAGCCAAAGACTCAAAGTAATAGCAAAATTATTTTTTTAAAGTAAATCAGAAGCAGGAAGTCTGCTAAACAACCAGTGGGGCCACTGGACAGTCGAGATGCTAAAGGAGCACTCAAGGACGATAGGGTCATTGCAGAGAAACTAAATTAATTCTTTGCATCGGTGTTCACGGCTGAAGATGAGGGAGATTCCTAAACCTGAGCCATTCTTTTTAGGTGACAAATCTGAGGAACTGTCCCAGATTGAGGTGTCTTTAGAAGAGGTTTTGGAACAAGTTGACAAACTAAACAGTAATAAGTCACCAGGACCAGATGGTATTCACCCAAGAGTTCTGAAGGAACTCAAATGTGAAATTGCAGAACTACTAACTGTAGTCTGTAACCTATCATTTAAATCAGCTTCTGTATCAAATGACTGGAGAATAGCTAATGTGATGCCAATTTTTAAAAAGGGCCCCCGAGGTGATCCCAGCAATTACAGGTTGGTAAGCCTGACTTCAATACCAGGCAAACTGGTTGAAACTATAGTAAAGAACAAAATTGGCAGACGCACAGATGAACATAATTTGTTGGGGAAGAGTCAACATGGTTTTGTAAAGGGAAATCATGCCTCACCAATCTACTAGAATTATCTGAGGAGTCAACAAGCACGTGGACAAGGGGATCCAGTGGATAAACTGTCATGGGATAAAAGGGAAAGTCCTCTCATGGATTGGTAACTGGTTAAGAAATAGGAAACAAAAGGTAGGAATTAATGGTCAGTTTTCAGAATGGAGGGAGGTAAATAGTGATGTCCCCGAGGGGTATGTACTGAGACCAGTCCTATTCAACATATTCATAAATGATCTGGAAAAAGGGGTAAACAGTGAGGTGGCAACATTTGCAGTTGATACAAAACTGCTCAGCATAGTTAAGTCCCAGGCAAACTGCAAAGAGCTACAAAAGGATCTCTCAAAACCGGGTGACTGGGCAACAAAATGGCAGATAAAATTCAATGTTGATAAATGCAAAGTAATGCTGCACATTGCAAAACATAATCTCAACATAAATTAGCTGTTACCACTCGAGAAAGAGATCTTGGTGTCATAGTGGATAGTTCTCTGAAAACATCCACTCAATGTGCAGCGGCAGTCAAAAATGCAAACAGAATGTTGGGAATCATCAAGAAATGGATAGATAATAAGACAGAAAATATCATATTGCCTCTGTATAAATCCATGGTACACCCACATCTTGAATACTGCGTGCAGATGTGGTTGCCCCATCTTAAAAAAGATATATTGGAATTCAGAAAAGGGCAACAAAAATGATTAGGGGTATGGAACAGCTTCTGTATGCGGAGAGATTAATAAGACTGGGACTCTCCAGCTTGGAAAAGAGACTACTAAGAAGGAATATGATTGAGGTCTATAAAATCATGATTGGTGTGATGAAAGTAAATAAGGAAGTGTTATTTACTCCTTCTCATAACACAAAAACTAGAGGTCACTAAATGAAATTAATAGCCAGCAGGTTTAAAACAAAAAAATATTTCTTCACACAATGCACAGTCAACCTGTGGAACTCTTTGTCAGAGGATGTTGTGAAGGCCAAGACTATAACAGGATTTTAAAAAAAAAACCTAGATAAATTAATGGAAGATAGGTCCATCAATGGCTATTAGCCATGATAGACACGGATGGTGTCCTTAGCCTCTGTTGGCCAGAAGCTGGGAATGAGCGACAGGGAATGGATCACTTGATGATTACCTGTTCTGTTCATTCCCTCTGGGGCATCTGGCATTGGCCACTGTTGGAAGAAAGGATATTGGGCTAAATGGACCTTTGGTCTGACCCAGTATGGCCGCTTTTCTTTCTTATGTCTAACTTTAGAATTCTGACTTCATACTGAATGATGGTTTTTTAGTCCACACAATTCTTTTAAAGTATTATTTTTTTCACCCTTCTTATACTTAATTTGTACCCAGTTTTGGGGAAGAGGTTGGTGGTTTTGTGTGTGTGCGTGCATGCAGTATTTTAGGGGAAAAAAGTAACTTCCAGTTGAAAATATTTTTTATTTACTCAATGAATGTCCACGCCTAACTGTTGCTTGACGTGTCTACTGCTGCATTTGCTAACCATGCAAGTGACTTGCATTCCATATCAATATTGATATTATCTAACCGTCTGCAGTTCTACACTAGCATGTTTCTGTGCCATTTCTACTTTTTTCAAAAGAAAAAACAATCCATCCACATCCCTCAAGAAATAACAAAATGCAAACTTAGCTTAAAGGAGAAGCTTAAGTCTGTCTTAGTTGGTGTTTTGTTTGCAGGTGGAATCTGTGATCTGGCTAGTTATTTTGATGGTATGAATAAAATGAATCTTGACTGCTAACATTGAGATACTTGTAAGTACAGAGGAACAACTCTGACATTGTATTTGGTCAGACAGTTAAAACGCTCAACAGATTTTTTTTTTATTATTATTATTTTTACATAATTTAAATGCAGTAAGCAGGGATATCTAAATTTTAGCAAAAATGCTTTCTATGGGAGAGACTGAAGAAGCATGTAGTACTTCAGAATCTATATATTGCTGATCATGTTTCCTAAACCTAGTGGGCAGAAAGATCCAATTTCTGAATGGCTTTGTCTCGCATGTAACATCTGTCTGATTTCAGTGGTGACGCAAAAGCTGTGGGATATCAATTGAATATAATAATCTTATGGGGAAAGACTTTGTGTATGAAATTTCTCATTTCTTCATTGTGGGCACTGGAAATCTGAACTTTCCTGCTGGGAACTAGGGTGTCACTTTGTGCTAACAGTGAATGAGCATGCCTTTCCATAACTGAAACAAGGTAGGAACAGCCGAAAGGCCAATCCAGAGTATAATTTTCAAAGCAATTCTTTTGCTTCTCTATCCCTTTCCCTGCACCGAACACTTCATCTGCTCCAATCCAAGGAGGGCTATATGCAGCTATTCTTGAACTAGTTAACACTGTTCCTGAAATTGTCAGAAGACTTACGAGAAATCTCCCTCCCTGTACTACCAAGGCCTAAGCATGCTGTTTGTGACCTCTCTTGGCCTAGGAATGAAGAACCAACCTGGTGTGTCTAATTGATTTCTTTCTCCTCTGACCCCCAGCAGATGGTAATGTACGTGCTATTGCTAGACTGCCAGCTCAGCTTTTGAGTTGGACAACTTAATGCACTCAACCTGATAATTTTTTTTTCCTTTTGCAGGAAGAAGAGATGCCAGATGTAGAAATTGACATTGATGACCTTCTTGATGCAACTAATGAAGAGGAGAGAGCTATCAAATTACAGGTGAAATATTTTTCCTTAAGTAAACTTGAGCATATAGCTGACTTAAGATATAGTCACCCTGATATGTTAATTCTGAATGACTCTGCTTCTGGTGGTAGCCTTAGAATGAGTATTTCCTAAATTTGAGAAAAGGGAATTTAATGTAACCTGTCTAGGACTACTGTCTGAATGTAAACAGATTCCCTAGCATTATGAGGAAACTCCTTGAATGAGGATGACAATAGTAAAAATACAATGTCCAGTACACTAGTGAGAGGGATAATTATTCTGAGAAGTAGTAGATCACCTTAACTTTTCTCCAAGTGTCATTAGTATTGTAAAATATGAAGAGGAAAAACCCACGTTAACTTTAAGAACCTCAGAAACCAGTGGGTCTTCTGGTCATGATAGTGTTGGCATTATTCCCTATTAATGCATGTGTACGGATCCCTGTGGTCTTCATTACTAATCTTTTCCTAGCAATGGAAAAAATAACTACAGCTTCTGTTGAAACACATGCAATTTTTTGAGTGTAAAAGCATAACCCATTGGTAGCCATTCAGGGCTCTATCTAAAAATGTGGGGTGAAAATCAAGATAGTCAACAACAAGAATTAACAAAACAGGGAAATCCAAAGTATGTCATCTGAATTAGGCAATTACAGTAGACTTCTTGGTCTAATTCCATAATCTTGTTTGAGGTAAATGTTAATGAAATGGAGTGGGAGAGGAAAGAGTGGGGAGAAAGGAAGAATAATTGTGTGTCTGGAAAGACACTTGAAGCCAGTGCGGGACTTGCCATAAAATGGGTAATAGGTAAGATATATGAGGGGAAATGAAACAAGATCTAGTAAACATGTGAACTGGGATGAAGGTCTGTAAAGAACCCAATTAGTGATGCCCTAGTGAAAAGCTCCCAGTAAAAAGTTACTTGAATCTTGGGGTGTGTTGGGGGTAGTATTTGTATGTATGAAATCTTAGCTTTTCCTCCTCTCTATCTCCTTGGAGATTTACAAATCGGGATTTTTAATGTAGAATTCCTTTTTAAGGAAGCTGCTACTACTTCCCCTCTGAGCCCAGTGGCGTAGTCCCTTTCTGCTATAGATACTTTGCTGCACCTATGCTGCTACGCTCTGGGAGGAGTTATTGAATGTAAAGATTGCACATCTCTCCTCTGTAAGCTACATGAAAGCTCATTGATCTAGCTTGATTATATATGGGAAAAACACTATGAAAGTACGATAGTCTCAGATTATAGATGTGTTTTTACTTTTCAAAACTTAATACAGAAACTGTATTCAAAACTTAATACAGACTTCTTTCATGTTTTACTTCTAGGAAGTTCTTGTAGATTGCTACAAACCAACAGAGGTAAAATACCCCTTTTCTTGAATACCATTTTTCCCTGTTAAAAACAGTGTAGTCGTACTATATCTATATCTTTAGGTAAAAATATGGGAATGCTGATTAGGAGTTGAGGGGTTATGAACATTTCAGGCCTGACAGTCTCCCCTGGAATGCTGGAGTTCTGCTATTTGACTGGAGCAGGATTGGGCTCTTTGGAAGAAAGTTGATTATTCCTAGATAAGTGTTAGGGTTTTGATTTGTGATGCAGGTAAAATGTGCAAACTATAAACATAGTGTTACTTGTCCTTCTCTCATGTTTTGGTTGCCTTCAATAACACCTAAATCAAGATGTGAAGCTCAGATGTGAAGACGTGAACAAATGGAATCACTTCATCTGAAATGATAAAAATCAAACTGACCAAATGACTATATTTGCATAACATTGTTTCAACCTATTAAATGTATTGTATGGTCTCCTAAGCAAGACCATTATACTCTTGTCTTTTTAGCTTATCTTTGGGGAGAGACTTATAATCTTACTTTATAGACATTTGTTTGAGCGGCATGTGTCCAGCCACCTTTATAAATGGATACAAATACAATACAGTGGAATGATTAAGCCAACAGACTTCTGTTAAGTGGATATTCGGATGGAAGTTTAGTATTTCTATAGAAAATACTTGTAAGCACCTATACCACTTTTAATATATTACAATTGCACATGTTTACTAGGAAGAGTGAGCCTGGTGATCTAACAGATATTTTGAATAGTTGAACTACTAAAATGCATGATCGAAGCTTTTAAGTTAAATCAATACTTTCTGAACAAATGCCAAATAGTGGCATCTAAGATACTGCAGTTGTGGGTGGGGAGTGCACGGTAGCTTGGTTTCCATTATTTGGTAACTGCTGTAGTCAAGCTGTGCTTGACAGGGGTGTGTGCCATTATTAAACAAGGCTTTGGGTAACATAGTTCTGCTTCAAGGGAGATCAGGCTGAAATGGCTATAATCTGAGCTGCTTTCTTTACAGAATACTGAAGCAATCTGTCAGGCAAAACCTCTGTTATGGCTGACAGGACAATTCTTTGTCTATTTCTGCCTTAAATTCTTACTGAACCGTATACTGGAGAAGTCTGTTGATGACCCATTGCTGCAGCCATGGCCAATGAAGTCTCTTGTTTGGGATGATGGAAATGTAGCTCAGAAAGACTTGGATACTAATGCTTGTATAGCTTATCCTTCAGTGCGATGGAAATGGTAGATGTGGTACGCTGCTGGGATTCCTACAGAGATACCAGGCTAAAAGGCCAAGTCTTTCTGATGTGTCTTACAGTAGTTGTGCTATGTTTGAGATGACCCAGTCAACGTATTCCAGCAAAGGCCATTGAACTTCAATTGTTTTTCATGCTATTGGTCAGGAACCTGACATTGCTGATGTCTCTCGGACTTTGAGGTGAAGAGATGCAGAACAGGATGCTAATAGCTCAAATGGGCTTATCGAGAGTGGCTCTGAATATCTCTTGTTTTAATCTTGCAAGATTACCCCATTCTCCCAACTAGATAAATGTATGAGGATGGCTTTTTTTGGGAGGGAAAGGTAGGGCAAGAGAGCAAACTAATAATTACAAAATTAGTTTAAGCTAAAATTATTTTGCTTAAAAATCTGTTTATTATACCAAAATTCTGTCTAGTTTGTATTCGTCTCAAGAAAAATGTTATTTCTATATTCTGAATATACACCTGACACTTGAGAATGAGGCGGTGTTCAGTGTTTAACATAATTTTAGAAGATATCTGTATGCGTGAGGGAATGCACTTACAGTAATAAAGACAGGGTTAATTGGTATGGCAGCTTAAATGGAATAGTACGAAGATCTGTGTGTGCCCTAATCTTAAACTGAAAGTAAAGAGCCAAAGTTTGAAGGCACCACCATAGGGGATTAGATTTTAGTATTCTAATTTCTTGGTCCTTGACTCCTGTGCCAGTGAAATGGAGGCAATGCTCTTACCTTGAAGAGTCTCCCCTCACTCCCTTGGTGACCCTTTGAGCTGGCATGGGAGCAGAATTGACAGACTGCAGTGAGCAGGGTCTCTTCTTCCTCTGCCAGTGGGGTAATTTGTCCAGTTTGGGGTTGAAAGGGGAAAAGAGAAAATCCTGGGACATGGAAGAAAAAAAAACTATTTACACATGTATAAACAAATACACAACACACACACTCTATCTATATAAAAAAATCTGGCTGTTTATCACATTAGCATGTGAACTATTTCTATAAGAGCAAGAGTGTGTGTGTGTAGAGAGAAGTGTAGTGTCTGGCATTTCTCCTTCTAAGGAGCTGTAATTCAAATATGGTAAGTTCTATTTCTGGCAAGGACTTAACATTTAAACATCTACCACCTGAAAAATGCTTGTGATCCTGAGTTCTAACCAGAAAAAATTAACGTAGTATGAAATCTGCAATTTTACAGCACATGAAAGGAAAGCTAATAAAGTCAAAGTTCACTAATTTGAAGTTCACACAATCACAGAATATCAGGGTTGGAAGGGATCTTAGGAGATCTAGTTCAACCCCCTGCTCAAAGCAGGACCAATCCCCAATTTTTGCCCCAGATCCCTAAATGGCCCCCCCAAGGATTGAACTCACCACCCTGGGTTTAGCAGGCCAATGCTCAAACCACTGAGCTATTCCTCCCCCCTACATTTATATGTTTGACAAGGTGTCACTTTTGCAGATTGACAGGTTTCAGAGTAACAGCCGTGTTAGTCTGTATTCGCAAAAAGAAAAGGAGTACTTGTGGCACCTTAGAGACTAACCAATTTATTTGAGCATAAGCTTTCGTGAGCTACAGCTCACCTCAAGTCAGTTCTGTTTAGTTTCCACAACTCTCTTCGGAGGTGGAATGTTAAGGAAAGTTTCAGGAGTTATATCTGTGCATTAATACTCAATGGCTTTTCCAATCCGAAGAAACAGAATTATTTAGGTCACTCAGCAGGTGGCAGGTTTTAAGGTTTTCTCTCTCTTAGATTATCTAAAGTAATAATAGGCACTAATTTATAAGTGTTTATCTTCCTTCAAAGTAAAATACAACTAGACTCTTGAGCATGATCAAAAAGAAAAGGAGGACTTGTGGCACCTTAGAGACTAACGAATTTATTTGAGCATAAGCTTTCGTGAGCTACAGCTCACTTCATTGGATGCTGTAGCTCACGAAAGCTTATGCTCAAATAAATTCGTTAGTCTCTAAGGTGCCACAAGTCCTCCTTTTCTTTTTGCAAATACAGACTAACACGGCTGCTACTCTGAAACCTGAGCATGATCAGTTATTCTAAAAGCTCAGGTTGTGTAAGACAGCAATTGCTGCTACTTTCACCTGAACTAAACATGTTTAAAGCTGGCATTTTTTGCAGTAAATTATCATTTTCATAACTTTATAAACTTAATATTTCAAATAAAGAAATATCAGTCATTCAATATCCTCAAATTATTTTGATGAAGGTATTATGGATTATAGTTTGGCTTGTATATAAAATAAGACCCACTGACTAAAAGCCATTTAAATATATTCAGTGTAACATCTTAATCAAGAACAACATGTAATGTGACTGATATGTCCCCTAATCTCAGAAGCAAGTTTGGTCATGTGTGCCAGGAACTAAAAATGTCTTCTGGACACATGATGCCAACTTCACTGTATTTCTAAAATCAATGGCTAAGAGGCACACTTCGCAAGATATTGTTAGATCTTAAAGTATAAATAATAAAGGCCTGCTTTCTTAATGTGATTAGGTCACACCTGCTGAAGAGAAACTGAGATACCTCTAGAAAACCCAGGCTAGGGAAATAAGTTTAAAGAAAAGCCTCCAAGTCTGGCATGCCCAAGTTTGAAAAATTCAGTCTGCAAGACTTTGAATTGTATTGCTGAATTCTGTACACCACTTAAGAGTGGATATTCCTCTTCCATTTTTTCCTTTCCATTATACACTATTCAAAAATGGGAGTTCCTTCTGTGACAGAAGACCCAGTCTTGGGGTGAATGAATATTTTGGAAGAGTACTGTAGCTCCTTTTTTAGATGGGTGGAGAAACTTAAAGAGCATTTTAAGTCTCATCTGCAAAATAACTGTCACGAAGAGGTGAGGAATGTATGTTGGGTCCATATTTTTCTTTATCCATGAGGGTCACTTAATAATAAATTTTCATGTTCCAGTTGATTTTAATATTCATATATTCTGCAAGAACTTGAGCTTCCCTACTCAAAACAGCTAGCCATTCTCAGAATAGAATACCATCCCTATACTCTAGCCTGTGGAAGAAGCATGGCCTTTCTGCACTGTCCTGGGAGTGAGAAGATCAAGACAGACCTGGGGCAAGTCAATATTTCTGTTCCTCAATTCCCTGTCCGTCAAATGCGAGGATGCTTACCCTGAATCACAGGCGGTGTTTGTGGTCATAAATTTATGTTTGTAGCACTCATGTTGCAGTGATGAGCACCACAGAAAAGCCTCTGGGTATTGTCATCTGTCAGGGAGGACACTAGAACTTACTCTTTTGCTGATCTATTGAAAATTTAATATTAAAGAACTGTTGTGGTCCTGAAAAGAATGAGCTTTTATCAAGGCATCCATTTTGAAGAAGTTGAGGACTCTATCTGTATTAACTTTTGAGAATCTCTCACTGGTGCAGCTCCACCACTGGTAGCAATAGTGAGAATGCTAGTGTAAGATAGGTTCAGAGCAAGTCTAAGAAACCTCTGGCTAGTCTACATTAGTGCTCGCGCTGGTGTGGCTGCCACAGTGACCAGCACAATGTTAGGAGATTTCCTGTTGTAAACAAGGCCAATGAGGTTGGTAATTCTGATAATTCATGTCTAGGCTGTCTCTGACTCTGTGTGTGTGTGTGTGTGTGTATACGTACGCATACCAGAGATAGAAAACTTCAGTTTCTCTTGAAAGTTGTTTTTGACAAAATGCTAGAAAACTTGTTTTGTTTATTTTACTCTTCCTTTTACCCTTTATTTTCCACTGAGAAAAGGGAGAAAAGGAAGAGAAGTAGGGGAAACCAAAAGCACTGAGTGGAAATGTCAAAAAAAAAAGCTTTTCACTGGAAATTTTGAGAATTATTGGCATTTTTCAACCAGTCAAACAGTGTCTCATGGCAAAGGTGCGATTGGCCCTTCACTGCAGCTCTTGGGCAGGAAATTATGTGCTTAACAACATCATGTATCCATGAATGGAGTCAGCAAAAGAAAGTACGGGACTCTATTAGTTAAGTGACTTAATCAGTGCCCCCTAGCTACTTGAACAGTTGGAGCGTTTGAGAGGTTTTCAGTCCTGCATTGGGAAGAATGCGTTTGAACTGGCATTTCCCTACAGATCTATTTTTCCAAGTTTAATTTCTAACTAGAGGAAATGATAGTTTCTTGACAAAGCTTTTGGACTATGGTTTGGGCCAAATGTTTGGGCATGCCTCACACAATGCACATATTGTGCAGTTTACTCTGCAGATGTGGCTGGCAAGTTCTATTTCTTTTAATACCACAAATATAAACAAAGGACCAGAACTGTGTTTCCATTCTAGTGATGCTGGTGCACTGTGTGGGGGAGAAGAAACAGCAAAAACAGCAGTGCCTGTGAATAGTCCAGCAGGTGTGGGAATACTCAGGATATATGATCTCTTCACCAGATACCTTCCATAAGCCACTGGCTAAATGCCACAATAGAGATGGGAAAGGTCAGTCCCAATGAAGTGGCACTATCCCCAGGACAACTTGGGGGAAGGGATTATGTTTCAGTGAGCAGCTTAGTGCGCAAGAGGACTGCTATCTGCTCACACCAATATAGATTGGAGAGAGAAAGTAGACCCATGGCTCCACCTCCTTCCTTCCCCTTTTGAGGCACCTGTCACCACCCTGCCCAACCAAGGGCCCATAGAGGGAACAAACCCTGCATTCTTTTTAGCACACTGCAGGCAACTCAGGCTTTGTATATTTTTCTCCCCCACACACACCTGTGTAAAGACCTGTCCGTCTGTTCCTTTATTGAGACCAGGTGGGTGAGGTAATATCTTTTATTGGACTGATTTCTTGAATGTTCTGGGACCAACACAGTGATAGCTCACTGTTCCTGTATTGCTCCAGCTGATCAGTGTCCCTCTGAAGAGATGTCCTCTGCCTATGGCCAGTGTTGCTCAGTAACCCTATCAGGAGTTTTATTTGGCTGTGGAGAGCGAAGGCTGTGGAGGGAAAGGTTACTTTGTGCAAATGAATACTGTCCCTTCTTTGGCTTGTCTTGTAAACCAGACTTGAAATGCTTCTGTATAGGATTCCAAGTATTTCTAGGCTAAGAGGAGCTCTTATCACAAGTATCCTGTACATGTGGAGAAACATCTGTTGGGATGGTGTCCAATTAGACTCTGGAACTAATTGGAATAACTTAAACAGGAAACCTGGAATTCATTGCTGGTCATTAAAACAGTGAATCACACCTCCAAAGAGGAGCGGTGAAATGATTTCCCCTCTTGCTGAATTAGCATTTCATCTGTCCCCCCACCCACCCAGCTCTATCTGAACTGCATGCCTTTGATTAGGAAAAATGTTAGAGGGGGGAGACTGGGAAAATGCCTGAAGGTCTGAATATAAATGAATTCAAATGAAATATAGATTTAGTCTCTCTCTCTCTCTCTCTCTCATGAAAATTTGCTCTTTTGAATTAGAAAGGCATGTCTTCCAGAAACAATGGCTTCCCATGGTTCATTAACAGGGATCTCCACATTTGTAACAAATTGTGTTTAGAGGTGACCTGCAAAAGAAATTAAACTGGGTTTGTGCCTTTTTTCCCCCCCTGCTTTGAAATTAAAGGCCTTACTTAGTGTGGTTCTTTGTTTTTTCTTCTTTAAAAATAAGAGGGTGCCAAATTTTGCTGCAGGGACTTCTTGGAGATAGCAAGGAGCAAACTATCTTAGCCCTTTGAATCTTTAACAGAACTGTTGTTCCTAAGTGTTTCTCAAGCATATGAGTTAAATAGATGTTAACAAAACCTGGAAAGGGAAGTGTTTTTGATTTTTAAAAAATTCAGGTTTTTTTTAACATAATCAGCTTTCATTTGCATGGTGACTGTCAATCCTGTCAATTCTCAATCATCATCAATCAAACATTCCAAGAAAAACAAGGTAGAGAAAACCAGAATTTCTAATGTAAAAGTAAACTGTTTCTGAGGGTGTGTGTGGGGAACAAATAGCCCCCTCCCCCCCCCGCCATTAAGCTGCCTCCTAATACACCCGTAAAGAATAAAAGGTGCAAAAACCAATTTCAATCCTTTCTGTGTAGCATTTAAAGAAAGCAAAGGGCCGTTGCTGTGCCAGAAGTATTGAGTTAGCTAATTTGATGATTATAAAATGAATGCACAATAAACCATTATGAAGCATCTTCCCATCTCCCAGTCAGCCAAGGAAAACAAATCTGCAGCCTTGTGAGATCCTTCTTGCTTTCTCTTTGCATGCTTACTCAGCTGTTCTTTGCTTTGAATGTGAGCAGAAAGGCATAGTTGTGTATTAGCATCTGAGTTTTATGCAGGCATCAGGGGCAGAATGATGCCCAGTGCAAAGCAAAAATGTTCTAGAAACACTCTGATTACGAACTTGCTTCACTGCATACCTGTGGCATATATTAACTACCGCATGGTGTGAAGTATCTGCAACCTACAAATGTGTTGATAGTTTATAGTTTAGAATTCCTTATCACAAGTAAAATTGCTCCTGAGGGGGAAATCCTTTCTAATAATTTCATTTATTTCCTTAAATGAATGGTAATTTGTGTGGTTTGTCTCCTTTCCTGATCAACACCCTTCACTCTATATAAGGTGTAGGAGGGTTGTGGTTCTACTTCAAAGGAGGAGGGGGAAACCCTCTTTGAATTTCTAAAACCGTGTTTCTTCTACTGATTGCTCATAATCTCCTATGGGTCTGTTTGCTTTCATTTTACACAGAGATTTCATCTGAAAGTAAGCTGGTCATTGTTAGGGGGCTTATTCCTTCACCCATTTACTTCCCTGGTCCTTCTCGCATGAACAGAGAGCAACAATACCCGAAGTCCAAAGGTGCAAACAATTCGATGTTTATTGGGGTGAACTTCCAGCAAGCATGATTCCAGTTTCCTTCCTTAGTATCCTCCTTCCCAGCTCTGACACCACAGAGCCTTACACCTGTGTCCCTGTTCCCATTCCTACCCTTAGCCAAACATGATTCCAACTTCCTTACTCCCATTCCCTGTTCCCATTTCCCTCTTTAGCAAAACATTATTCCAATTTTCTTACCCCCATTCCCTGTTCCCATCTCCCTCACCCACATGCCCACGCCCACGCCCACCCCCTCCCACCCACACCAACTTCCTCATTGACTACAGATTATATAGTAAAACTTGAGTTCTGCTTAGCTATACCTTAACCAATCATTTTCCTGAAATTTAACTAACCAATCCTAACATATTGTAACATGATTATGTAACCAATTATATCCCACCACCTTAATTAATTTACACCCAGCAAAATTAATTATACAGCAGACAGGAACAATCACAGAACCAGACAGAGATTATACAGACAAACAACAGCAAAGTGGGAACTATAATGACAAGACAATACAGAAGTGAGGATTTCACATCCCAGCTATTGATAAGTGAGTTCCTGCCAGACAGGATGCCATCAAACCAAGCTTCCCTCCACATTTTCTAGGCACCTCCCCCTCTCTGGAGGTGACAGGAATACAATCCTGTCCTGATAGTGCCCAACAGCACCTTCTTTCATTGTGACTAGTTTGGAATGTGAGGATGTGACCGTTCGCTTCCCAGCTTATGGCTGCCTCTGCTGCTTAGCCAAAGGCCTTAGCCTAAGAACAGGGCCTCAGACTGTGACAGTAAGAGAAGGCCCTTACACCAGCAGACAGTGATTTTGATTCTCTCTTTTATACAAGTGATAAGAATACACCTAAATTCTTAGAGTATAGGCCTTTACAGACAGGCCTGAATATCTATATCCTAACAGTCATAGTTAAATTTGATATCACAGGGGGAAAACTATTGAACAGCTCCTCTAGAAGGAGGGGTGAGAGAGGAGCTCAGTGGAATTCCATGGCCACATTTCAAATAGGAAAACTTGAGCAATCCAATATCAGAAGTGCAGCTATACGGGTCCCTATATTCACATTTTAGGTACACAGGTTGCTGATCAACTCTTTTGTGTCCTGTTGACATTAAAGAGTCAGCCAAGTTCTGAACTGGATGCTTTGCAGCTGCCTATTACGGGGGGGAAAGGAGGTGAAGTACTGCAACCTTTTATGGGAGCAGATAGGGAGGTTCCAGGCATTTAGAAAGGGAATGGGAGGCTGATCAAATAGGGCAGAAAGGAAGGATAAAACTTTTAGGAGGAGAAGAAATATCTTAATCGAGTGTTTGAGATATTGATGCATACTTTTTTCATTTGGGACAGCTGAGGGAGAAATCTATTTCAGGTTTTAAAAAATCTGTTTCCCCAATCAAATCTCTTCTAAATGGGCAGAGAAGAAGCTTGCTTTCCTTCTACTGTATTGCAGTAGTGTGTTGAGACTCACGCAGTCCATCCAGAAACACACCGACCCCTCTCTTGAGTTAAATATATATCTAACCATAAATGTTACTCATAGTGACATCTCCCATAAATACTGTAGCCCTGGTAGCAAACAAACTTAAGCATTTGTTTTATCAGGGTTTCAACATGTTCATTTGAGCCTATCAGTGTGGCGTGTAGGTGCTGACTTTGTTCACTGGCATTTCTAACCCTCCCCCCAGGGAATGAAACTTGGAAGTGCAACTTTTGTTACAGGCTAAGCAAAGGGCTTCATTTTTATTTAATATCACTATAGCGACATTAATGAAGATATCTTTTAAATCTAGGTCTATTGATTACTTTCATTTCCAGTTTGGAATTATCTTGTCAGCTATTTCCTGGCTTGCTACCCATAACTATATTATATTTCGGTATTTAAGAACTTAACGCCAAGCTGACACTCACATGTGCTAGTACTTACGTCTACAAATCACCATATGTTTTTACAGTTCTACGTATGGCACTACTGGTAAATTCAATTATCCAAAAGTCTCAAATGACATCAAAAATCTTCAGATTAGTTGGAATTCCAACTAAACAAATTTTGGGATCTAATCAAAATTTTGATTCAGGGGATAAACTAATTTTGTATAAATTGTTTGGACAATCCTTATCCTACCTGTATTAAGAGGTAATATTGTACCAGAATTCATTAACTGTAAACTAAAAGCTATGATCATATACAAATAACAGTAGATAAATAATAACAAAACAATTTTAAATTGTGGTCTGTTTCTGCAAACCCTGACTCATAACTAGTGTTTAAACGTGAAAGAAAACCCCTTCGAAGTCCATCAGACTACTAGCTTGATTAAGGACCAACTATGTGCATAAGTTTATTATAATTTTAAACAGCACTGTCCCTTTTAAAGTTTAAAAACCATCCTTAACCACTCATATTGTATCTAGATGTTAGTGGCTGGTTTTGCCTGATGTAAGCCTTGCCTACACTAGGTAAACTTACATATATTATCACGTGTGGTGACCCAGCTTCCGCAGAAATTGTGAAAGCACCATTGGGAGACCTCATGTGGGCAAGAATCTCTCAGCCAGACCCACTATTATTGTGTCAATTAATTAAATTTCCTTTAATTTAAAAAGGTGGTAAAATGGGGTTTGGCTCTGGGACCGCTGTAGCACTAGGGGGAACCCTAGTGTGACTACTTGTTTGGCAAAAGTGGGGCTAACAGTGATGGGGAAAGGGAACATTTTTGGCAAGCTTTTCCATTGTAGATGTGGCGTAAATGTCAGTAATTTCTCAGTAGTAACCACTGTAGTCAGAGTTTTCATAATAACTTCATATTTTTCAAGATTGTAGCTTTCTGAAACTCTCCTTCTGGGGCTGAGATTTCCTGAGCTTGATCTCTGCCTGAAGGTGACATGTTTTGAGGGCAGGTTACCAAAATTGCCTGTTGTGTTTGAGGAAAGTGCAGGTGAAAACACCTCGTTGCACTTAGATTTTAACTCTGATCTCATAGAGAGCTACATTTAAAAAAAAGAAAGACTAAGGGCATGTCTACACTTACCAGTAGATTGGCAGCGAGTGTTGATTTTAGCGGGTCTGGTGAAGACATGCTAAATCAATGGGAGAGCACTCTCTCATCGATTTGTGTACTCCACCTCCCCAAGAAGCATAAGGTGTAGCCACCGCGGTAAGTGGATCTAACTACGCCGACTTCAGTTACGTTATTCATGTAACTGAAGTCGCGTAAGTTAGATTGATTTACCACCGTAAGTTTGAAACAGACCAGCCGTAAGTTTGAAACATAACATTTGACGTGAGCTGCTTCTTCTAGCTTTTGAAGAAAGTTGCCCAGTGGACAACTGTCAAATAGACTTGTGTGATAAAAGGGTGGAAGATGGATAGCAACTGAGTTATATTTGCACATGGAGGGAATAATGAGTTTCTTTCCTTTCCACTTCATGAGGGAAGTGTGCATGTAGCCTTTACTTTAAGATTCCAAAAAGAAAAGGAGGACTTGTGGCACCTTAGAGACTAACCCATTTATTTGAGCATGAGCTTTCGTGAGCTACAGCTCACTTCATCGGATGCATACCGTGGAAACTGACAGTTTGCATCCGATGAAGTGAGCTGTAGCTCACGAAAGCTCATGCTCAAATAAATGGGTTAGTCTCTAAGGTGCCACAAGTCCTCCTTTTCTTTTTGCGAAGACAGACTAACACAGCTGTTACTCTGAAACCTTTAAGATTCCAAGAGCTCATATAAATTCCACCTTACCAGTAAAAGCTTATCTCCAGGATAAGCTTGCATAGTTTGCTTTAGTGTTCCTCCTTTTAAAAAAAAATACAAACCAAAACTATGATGTCTTGATGATGCAAAATATTGTTTTTCTAATCTTTTTTTTTTTTTTTCCCCTAGGAATTTATCAGAGAACTGCTAACTCGGATAAGAGGGATGAGAAAGCTAAGCCCCCCTCAAAAGAAGAGTATATAACTACTCAAATAGTAGCACTCTTATAAGAAACCTAGCAAGGGAAATGGGACTTTGACTACAAGATGTTTATTAAAATAGAGTTGTCTTTCTGAGCAACTTTTTTTTTATTTGGTTCAGTTTTGACATTTACTCAAGGGAGTCCTATTTCATGTGCTTTCAAGGGTTTTTTTTAATTGTCAGTTTTTTTATCAAGGATATCAACATTTTTGGAGCTGCTCAACTATCCTACTAAAGGATTTTTGAACCAGTGAAGAACCCAGGCATTAGTGACCATGTCATAGCAATGAAGGGCAGCAATCCCACATGGTGAATCAGAAGAGTATGTAAACTTGCAGAGCTAGAAGAATTGCCTTTTTATTTTCCCCTAGCAACTAGTTAGATAACGTTTTAAGTTGGCTGTACATTTAACTCATGGATGTCAAGTTTCTTGTGCTTGTATGTACATAAGTTGTAAAGTGGGGGTGTGAATACTGTTTCACTTGGCTGGAAGGGAAGTTGTTACAGTAAACTATTTAAATGGTTGCTGAAGCAAACATGTTACTAGAGGGCAACAATTTAGGTTACCAAAATGAGTACTGCCATTTTCTAAATCCATTTTAAAACACCGAGGTGAAGAACTTCAGTATATCTTCTCATACAGAAAGCAACATATGAGAAATGGGGGAGTTTCTTAAGGGCTTAATTTGTAGACTTCTAATTGTTTTATTGACTTTGATGCTTTGCCAGATCATTTTCTCTTCACCTCATGGTGTGTTAGAGTTGTATTAACCTACTGTATAAGAGCCTGATGTGATACCTAGAGAAATGTCAATCGCCATCTAAAAAATGTTTCACAGTGTGGGGGAAAGAAGTGCTACCAAAACAAACCAAAAGCACTGTTTTGCATTGCAGGTTTTAATGCAGATCCCCCTTTCAATAAAGAATAGTGTAGCATTTGTTTAGAGCTCTGTCCCCAGAACTAGGGGGGGCTTGTTAGTTATGGGTCCTCCTTTCTTGTGAAAGCAAGAATGGAATACTTTCAGTGGATCCCTGACACTTCTTAATTAGGGACATTTTCCAGATGTTCCATAAGCTACCATATGCCAGTAGATGAATTTAGTCAGGCATTTTATATCAAAGGTGCTCTTAACATATTTTATTTTTAAAAATAAGAAATACATGTTTGTGAATTTTATGTATGCTGGCAAGCTTTTTTAAATGTATTTAATTTTGTAATGTTTATCAATGATTTTATTTACCAGATATTTACTCAAATAAATGGAACTTGTGACTCTTGTTACATCTACACTTCCCAAAGCTACTAGTGCATATATTCAATGATAGTTATAGGGATGTATACACAGAAGGAGTGAGTTGGTCAATACATGTCAGTCCACCTTAGGCTGGCCTAATACCCTGGGCTTGGGGGTAATACCACCTAGCCTCAAATGTTTGAGTATTAGATTTCAGTAGTCTCTGCGGACTGAAATCAAATTCTGGGTTTGGTACAAAGTTAAAGTTGTCCTTTCTAGTCATTAGAGAATGCATTATGTGAGATGATTATGGAGCTTTCACATGCCTTCCTCTAGAAAACATACTGCCATGTACACACTTAGACCTTTTCATAATCTCCAAAGTAATAATTCAGTGAAGTATTGACAATGAGAGACATTCCAGTTCGAGAGACTTATCACTGGCATGGAGACTTGTGGTTATATTTATTTTGTTACTGGAACAATATCTGCTTACATGAATATTATTCCCCTACTATCTCCCAACTTTGGATACCTGTTTCTCCTCATGCGTATAATGGAGATGGGCCTAGAAAAACTCCCTAGTTCTAAACACCACAGAACTTTGCTTTCTCTGAATAATGCAGCTGGTTTATGGGTAGCAACATCCTAGATCTGAACACTCAGAGTTGTGGTATTTGGAATCTGTGTCTGAATTTTGTGACTTGGGCCCATAAAGATTTTTTTTTTTTTAAGTATGGCAAACTTTCTAGTCCTGGGGTAATGAAGTATAGTACAACTAAAACACCACCAAATCACAAATATATTGATAATTACACTGCTTCTTCACAAACAATTGTCACTATATTAAATTTTGCCTAAAAATTATGCATAATGTTGCTAAATGTTAATTAGCCAGAAAGGTATAATATGCTGTCTTTGTCATTAATTGCTTCCTTTGTGATCTTCTGATTTGCACACAGCAGATATTGCTGGAAATAATGGTACCATCCTTTCAGGAACTGTTTGGAACAGATAGATCATGCCCTTAGAGCCGATTTCTAAAATCAAGGATAACATCTGCAATTTTGTTTTTGCCCAGTGTGTAACTATTGAAGGGCCAGTGCTGGGAAGGGCTTCCACTCCCCCAGCTGTAATGCAGTAAATGCTTCACTCTTAAAAAGTGTTTTGGTAGGCAGAAATGAACTCTAAATAGCCTTTCTTTCCAGCTGGTATAATGTGCCTGGGGACCTGCGAGGTCTGATTCTCCTCTTTGACTTTTAATGGAGCTACTCTTGGCTCACTGGTGTGAGAAGAGAAATCAACTTGTTGATTTAAGATCTCATGGTGCTTATTTCTTTATACTGTGTGGGTGTTTCCTAGTACTCTACAGTACTTGAGTGTGGTTTCAATAGCACCCAATGTTAGTGAAATTAAAAAGATCTTGCAAGCCATCTTCAGTGCCTAACTGGGCAACTTGAATAAAAAGGGCCAAGTTTGGCTGCAATACAAATTTCCTTTGGCTTTAAAAACTGCTAGTGAATTATACTGAATTGGCTCCAGAATGAATGCACTTTGAGGCAGAGTTTTGTTTTGCCTTTTTAGTGTACAAGCAGAGTTGCCAACAAGAACATAGGTTTTCAGGGTACACTTTTTGCATAATTCCACATTAGCGTTCGCATATTTTAAAGAAGTAGCTGGCACCAAAGCAGTGTGGAATCTTCATTATCCACTTTTCCCAATGGCCTAAACTTAGCTGGCGCATACAAGGATTTTGTTTCCAGCCCACCTGACTTTTAATCACACCAGCTATGTGACTCTGGAGGCAACAAGAGCAGGTCAGTAAATTCCTGTGCTAGAGAAGAAAAGCAGATAACTTGGTTGTCCCAAATACTCATCTATTAAAAACTCTTCTAGTCGTGGGGTAAGCTTCCTTTTGCCCGCAGAAGTAAATTGTAAAGTTGGCAATCCTGAAAAGAGGGCATTTGCAGGGTGGGGGTGGAAAGTCCCCTTCCAAGGGGATTAAAAATGACAGCCAGGGTGGGAGGAAGATCTAGCTAAGAGTCTGCTTATGCGCTTAATGTTGAGACCTTGAAGGTAGAGGGTGGCACGAAGTAATAAGCGGGTGGGAGAGGCACATGCTCCTTCCACAGGTGAGTAACAACTCAAAACACTGGCAAGTACTGACAACCCTATTGCCAACTATGGCTCTGATCTTGCAACTAGCTCAGTGGGTAGGTCCCTATGTCTGCATACTGCCAGTTGAAGAATGGGGGCCTACCTTATTTGGAAAGTTTAGTGGTGGCAAACTTTGGATCATGAGTGTGTGATAGGTACCACAAGGGTACTGTCCTAATAAACACAATTATTAATTAACATCTGGTTGCCACTTCTGGATATGACTTGAAAATGCGGCCTCCGGAGGTACAGCCTGTACATTGTAATGGAGATTTAAGTCCTCTGCATTAGTCTGAAGGATTTAATGTCTTGGTTGACTACAGTAGTTACACCAGAGATTAATTTGGCCCTTAACCCTTAATTAAAGTTGTCCCTCAAGGACTTTCACACCTTGTGCAAGTAATAAATGATCTTCAATGAGTTGCATCCTTCTGTTCTAATTTTAATTTCAAGCCTATCAACGCATTAGGTAACCAAATCAGTTTTAGAATCTATTGCCTCAAGCTTTGTCATGCTGCATTCTTCCATAGCTTGAATTAATAATATGTTTTCCCCACTCCCAGAGGCCTTTCCTGATTTTTTTTTTGAAGAACCTGCTTATAATGCTGTGAGTTTTCTTGCCAACTCAAACTTGAAAAATGTGTAATTCTCTCTCCCCTGTGCATATCCCTTAAACTTGAGTCTCTTTCTTAATACGTATAACTATATGCAATATCATAAATTAAAAACTTCCTGAATTATTCCTTTTCTGGGAGAAAAAACAATTGTTGGAAAGTTCCTTGACCTGGTCCCATTGAACTTGGCACCTCCTTTATCCAGATTTTCCTTAATTTTCCTGGTCTTCCTGGCCTTCTCAAACATCCCCCTGGGGGAAGGAGTCCAGTGCTGGTTAATATTTGCTGATTGTACATGATACTATACTGGGGGAGGGGGGGGAGAGGGGCAGGAATGCAGTTTAAAGTGTAGCTAGTTTATAAGATTCATGTCTTTACACTTACAAAAGTGCTGCCTTCCCATTTCCATTCCAACGGGCGCAGTGAACTTTTTGCAATGATAGATAAAACCCTAGAGTGTCCATTCTATCTCAAGAGTCATCTTTTTTTCCCTTTTGTTCTTAGATGTACCTTGAACATGAACTGCCAGTTATTGTATTGTATTATGTCTTCTTGTATTAATCTGGGCACTGGGCTTAGTACTTAATCACTCCAGGGCTGGGTGCTCTACCCTTGACACAAGGACAAACTGATTTTAAAAAAATATCTGGCTAGCCTCTTCAAAAACAATCCCTTGGGGACCCCAACCATTTTGCTTCTGCAGGAAATAAGCTGGGTTAAGTGAAAAGACTGACAAATAACTGCTTAACTTTTCACCTCCTTGTTGCTCTTCCAACTCCAAGGGATTGCAAGTTTTAAGATGGGTTTTTAGCTGACCTTGTGAGCTGGTCTCTAGTTTGTTTGTTGTGGCTGTAATTGGCACATGACCTAACCCAAAAGAGTGCTTCGTTCTCCTGTTGGAATTCCATTTCTAAAGGTGTGGAAGGCAATAAACCTGTTTTTTAAATGCAGATTTGGAGACCCTTCTTGGCTTTAAAAAAAGTTTATTGCTTTTACCACTTTTGTGTAACAGGAATTCAAACAGGAGAAAGAAATGTATTGCATGTTAAATCACAAGTCCTTTGCGGTGATAGCATAAGACCCAGGGAAGGCCACAGGAGGTGAGATGAATAGGACCCAGTCCAAAACATGAACTGACTACAAATGAGCTTGATTTCATGAGATTACTAGCCCAATTTCTAGAACATATTAATTTCTCGATCAACTTGGATAAGAACCTGAGTTTTTGGATACTTTACCTATACTTATAATCTGAAGTGTCATTAACTGGAAATCTAGCAGCTGTTGTCAGTGATGTACAGTAGGACTAGAGATGGGCCCAAACCAAAAGCCAGGATTGGAACAACTGTACGCTCAGGGTGTTCCAAGCATTGCCACCCTAAATGCTCATAAAACCATGAGATAAGTGCTGCACCTCCCTCCCCACCATTCCCACTGACCCTTCCAAAAAAATGAGACTTAAAATACAGCGTGGGTTTTTTAATCTGGGTTGTGAGTGGGTTACATTTTCCAGTTTTTCCCTGCAAAGATAAGGGCTTGAGACTCTCAGCTTTCATTTAAAAGTACATTTCATGTAATCATGTGCCTTCAGTTACTGGGGTTTTAAGAAAAACCCCAAATGATCTATGATAAAATCATGAGTCGGCCACAGTGCAACTGGCCTTTTTTTTTTTTAAAGTCCAAACTGAAGCCCTGCTCATGCAACTGGATCTGCACAAGCAGACTCTTGGGTTGGCATGTAGCCCAGTGAGCCTAACGATTCTCTGTGGAGGTACCTGTCTGTATGTAGCTGTCAGGAAGGGACATCCCACTTTGTTTTTAGATGTGCCAAAACTCAGGATGTTAATCTGAATTTTTCAATTTAAGTCAGTTTCTATGTTTATATTCATCCACTTTAAAAAATAAAATAAAATAATCCAGAGACTGGCCATTTTGTTAAATGATAGATGTACTTTCACTAAATTGGGACTAGAGAATAAAATTCTAACTGATAACTTTTGTGTTTTGCTTGATTATATGGGGATAATGGCTTCTGCTCACTGGAATAATATTGTACTTGGTTGCATGGTGTGGGCAGTTGTTCTCAATACATTTACTAATTATCCTCTTCAAGAAGAAACAAGCTGGTTAGAAAATGACTTCAGGCTGAAAATGTGTTTCAGTGGCATCTAGCTAACACCCAAAACCAATTAAATTTCACTTCCCAAATTGTGCCTTTGTGGGAAACACAACAAACGTTAGGCTTGGTCTGCCCTTTAAAGCATAGGCCAACATAGCTATGGTGCTCAGGGTGTGAAAAATCCACACCCCTCAATGCTGTAGCTATGTCAACCTAACCCCCAGAGTCGATACAGGTAGGTTGACAGAAGAATACTTCCATCGACCTAGCTACTGTCACTTTTGGAGGTGGAGTTCCTATGGCAGTGGAACAGCTCTTTTTGTCATTGCAATCTTTGTCCTCATCCTTGGGACCAATCTTATTTAACTTCTTCATTAATAATCTTGGCACAAAAAGTGGGAATGTGCTAATAAAATTTGACAGGTTTCAGAGCATAAGCATGAAAGCTTATGCTCTAATAAATTTGTTAGTCTCTAAGGTGCCACAAGTCCTCCTTTTCTTTTTGCTAATCAAATTTGCAGAAGAGACAAAGTTGGGAGGTACTGCCAATATGGAGGAGGTTTGGAATAACATATAAGAAGATTTGGATGACCTTGGAAACTGGAGTAATAGAAATGGTATGAAATAGTTCAAAGTGCAAGGTCATGCACTTAGGATCTAACAGGAGCTTTTGCCATAAGCTGGGGATTTGAGGTTGAAGTGACAGAAGAGGAGAAAGAGCTGGGAGTATTGGTTGATCACAGGATGACTGAGTCAATAATAAAAGGAGTACTTGTGGCACCTTAGAGACTAACAAATTTTATTTGAGCATAAGCTTTCGTGAGCTACAGCTCACTTCATTGGATGCATGCAGTGGAAAATACAGTAGGGGGATTTTCTATACACAGAGAGCATGAAACAATGGGTGTTACCATACGCACTGTAACGAGAGTTATCAGGCAAGGTGAGCTATTACCAGCAGGAGAGGGAAAAAAAAACTTTTTGTAGTGATAATCAAGGTGGGCCATTTCCAGCAGTTAACAAGAACGTGTGAGGAACAGTAGGGGGGAAAAATAAACATGGGGAAATAGTTTTACTTTGTGTAATGACACATCCACTCCCATCCACTCCCAGTCTTTATTCAAGCCTAATGTAATGGTGTCCAGTTTACAAATTAATTCCAATTCAGCAGTGTCTCGGAGTCTGTTTTTGAAGTTTTTTTGTTGTAATATTGCCTCTTTTAGGTCTGTAATCGTGTGACCAGAGAGATTGAAGTGTTCTCCAACTGGTTTTTGAATGTTACAATTCTTGACATCTGATTTGCGTCCATTTATTCTTTTACATTGAGACTGTCTGGTTTGGCCAATGTACATGGCAGAGGGGCATTGCTGGCACACGATGGCATATATCACATTGGTAGATGTGCAGGTGAACGAGCCTCTGATAGGTGGCTGATGTGATTAGTAATGAGTCAATAATATGATGCAGCTATGGAGAAAGGCTAATGCAGTCCTAGGGTTCACCAGGTGAGGTGTTTCCAGTAGAGATAGGGAAGTGTTATTACTATTGTACAAGGCACTGCTGACATCTCATCTGGAATACTGTGTACAGTTCTGGTCTCCCCTATTTAAGAAAGATAAATTCAAATTGGAACAGATGCAGAGAAGGGCTACTTGAATGAACAGAGGAACATCATGGAGAACATATTTTGTGAGAGGAGAATTAAGGAACTTGGCTTGTTTAACACAACAAAGGCTGAGGGCAGATATGATTGCTCTCTGGAAGCAGGACCGGCCATAGACCAAATGGCACCCCAAGCGAGGAGCATCTTCAGTGCCCCCCCACTTCCATTTGTTAAACTTTTGAATGCATTTGTAGCCCATTTCATGACTTTGCACAATTTGCATGCATGATTTATTCCTGTTATATAAGATAAATTTGCAAGTTAGGATCTGTATTTATTCATGCCAATATAAGCAAATAAAAAATTAATTTCCTCTAAGCTTATAAAAACTTTTTTTAATTTTAAGAATAACTGAAATGTATGAACATCAAGAAATTGAACTGTGCACCAACATTAGGTGGACCAGTATTAAATAGTGTTACTGTAGATGACAGCCTTAGAATGTTAACCCTTGTCTTTTAGTTCAAAAGCTTAACCCCCAGTCCTTTAGCTTTTCTCACCTTGTGAAGTGAAGCACAGCGTCAGAGAGATCCAAAGACTGGCAAGTGAAGAGTGCTTCCTATGTGGCAAAATGTGACTGATGTCCAAATCGACGTAGAGGTCTTTATTATTCACATCCAAACATTCCCCAGGTGTCAGCATCTGGTGAAGGTCCATATGTACAATTGTTCAAGAGTGTTTTCCTGTCTGTGGCAGCTTCCTAAGGTCATACAAAACCCTTCAGGCTTTTTGTGGTGCTTCATTTTCCCAAGTCTTTCTTCAATGGACACTCGGGCAGTGTCAACAAGCGAGCAAAAAACCTTCTTCTTGAATTTTTCTTTTGGGCTACCCATCACCTAATCTCTGCCCATGTAACCAAACTGTCTCTTCTTCCGATGAATGAACGTTTCCTTGAAGACAGGCTCAACTCAACTTTCCACCTTTCTTTGGCAGCAGCGATGGCATCTTCAAATCCGTTTTCTCTTTAGGCCACAACAAAATCAAGGCAGCTTCTTATCAAAGTAGTAGTGGTCATGATGTCCATCGACTGAGTTTGTAATGCCTTGCTTACAAGGTTTACTTGGAACAGGATATCATGCCAAACCACAATTGAGACCAGAAATTTGAAGTCAGTGATCTGGTTTGCCAGGCTTTGTACCTTGTGTTGGATTCCAGCCTTGGCTGTACTTGACTGCACTAGTTCCATCAAGGCATCATAAACCTTAGTCACTTGGAACCTCACTGGCCCTACGCTGTCAATGCAGCTCTCCCAGCGAGCATCACTTAGTGGCTTCACAGTCAGATTTGTAACATTGTCTGTGAGGATCTTCCACCTGATAGTTGATGCTGAAAACAGGATGTATATCCTTTGCAGTACTCCGAAGAGAGATACTGAATCTAAAGAAGATGACGCTGCATCTGGCACAACCAGGTTGAGGGAATGGCAGCCACAAGGCATGAAGAAAGCTCTTGGATTCAGTGCAAGGACCCTTGCCTGGGTGCCACTGTTTCTTCCCTTCATGTTCGTGCTGTTGTAGCCTTGGAGGCTAGTGAAAAATGAATCCACATCAGGAATACCTGAACCATTTTACTTCAAACATTCTATTTTCCCTTTTGTCACAAACAACAAAAAACTGCACCCCAAGCTCAGAGCCCCCCAAGCTGGCACCCCAGGTGGTCGCCTGCCCCTAAACCTGGCAACAGACAAATAAACATCAGGGGGAGAGGAGTTATTTATGTTAAGGGCCAATGCTGGCACAAGAACAAATGGATATAAACTAGTAATCAATAAATTTAGGCTTAAAATTAGATGAAGGCTCTAACCATCAGAGGAGTGAAGTTCTGGAACAGGCTTCTAAAGGAAATGGGGGGTGGGGTGGGGTGGGGGGGAACCATCCTAACTTGTCTCCATACTGAACTTGATAAGTTTATGGAGGGGATGGTATGATGAGTGCCTAAAATGACACATGGCCCATTCACTACTGCTATTAGCACGTATCTCTGATGGCCAGAGATGGAACACTAGAAGGGGAGGGCTCTGAGTTACTACAGAGAATTCTTTCCTGGGTGTTTGGCTGATGGGTGTCTCTGGCATGCTCAGGGTCTATCTGAGTGTCATATTTGAGTTTGGGAAGGTCACATGGGCAGAGATACTTGAGGGGGGAGTAGGGTTGCTTTCCTCTGCACCTTGGGATATGAGTAACTTGCTCATATGAACTAGAGTAAATGGTGGAGTCTTTGTAACTTAGTCTTTTAAATCAAGATTTGAGGACTTCAGTAGCTCAGCCAGATGTTATGGGCAAATTACAGGAGTGTGTGAGGCTTTGTGGCCTGTGATGTGCAGGAGGTCAGACTAGATGATCAGGATGGTCCCTTCTGGCCTAAAAGTCTGAGTCTATAAGTCTACATTACAGGATTACAGTGGCATAGCTACTGCGTTGTGCAGCTAAGCTGCTGGAGTGTAGGCATGGCCTTAGCCTGTATGGAATTTGAAGTTAAAGACACACAGGGTTCCACAAACATGCCATGGCATTCAGGAGAGGAGTCCCCTACTCCAGAGTCTGAGTTCTGAAGTGACCACCTCACATGATTTTATATCCAACTGCAGCCAGCCTTCTGGAATGTTCTCCTTCCCATGCACCTATCTCTCTCTTGGCAATGGAGTTATGTCAAATTACTTACGGTTTTAATTTAAGGTCCTTATGTAGCACCAATTACCATAGCATCTGAGGTCTTCACAATCATTAACCTATTTATCCTCAGAACCCCTTTGAAGTAGGGGAAAGTACTATTATCCCTATTGTACAGATACTCTCCATGTCTCCGTTCCCCAAGTGACTTAACTATGTTCATGCAGGAAGTCTGTGCAGAACAGTGTCTTGACCCCACGTCTCCTGAGTCCCAGGTTAGCACTCTAACCATTGGACCGTGCTCTAAATTCTTCCCAGGCAGTAGAAAGAAGGGAGGAGCTCCTGCCCAGTCTTGTGCATGCCATTCACAGGAGTTCTTCGGCTGAGATCCAAAGACCTCATTCTCTCAAACTGAGACTACTAAGAATTTGGTCTTCTCTTCTTTCCTGAGCTAGGCTTAAATTCAACCCAGCGTAAGGGTCTTCTCCTTGTACTCCAAGGGTGATGAGGTTACCCGTTATGCAGGGAGTAACGGGTGATTTAAGGTGATGAGCACCATTTAATTTTCCCTCAAAATTGCTAAAAACTTCTTGTCTAGAAAAACAAGAAATGGTAGGGGCCAAATCTTAATGATTGTCATTCAATGCCAATTCAGAGATGTGACCTCCACTATTTCAGTCACTTAGGGTTCTTCTCACCTTCCCTAAGAAGACCCAATGATTAAAGACAAAATAAACACAACTATTAACTGAGACTTATTAAAGAGAGAGATAGAAAACTAAATAAAACAGAACACAAACAATAAACAATGTTACTTCAGCTAGAATCTGTTTTGTACATCTCTTTAGTGGAGAGCTTTCAGGAGACAGTACACCTTAAGAGCGGTTCTGCCTCTGTTGGAGAGATTCTTTCCCAGGTAAACTAAAACCAAAGTGTATCATCCCCAAATCCACAGTGAATCCTGTCTTAGTGTATCATATATTACCAGAACACTGCATAGATGGACAAAGGAATTGTGTTTGGTTTATTGTAGATAACATACAGTTTATAAATGGACAGACGTAAGTGATCTTAACTAAGTCCTATGAAACCAGAGAGAATATTTTACTGAGTTACCTAAAAGAAGCGAGTCACACTGAGACGGGCAAATTAATAAATCTGAGGACTCTAATATCCAAATTAAATGGCACCATTTGTCTCTAAAGTATTGCTCTCTTTGCATTTATCAATACAATTTTATTTGCCATTGTGTTGCCCATTCACCTCACTTGTTTAAATCTCTCTGAAGTACCTCACTAGTCCTGACTAACCTAGATACTTTTGTGTCATCTGCAAATTTTGCTACCTCAGTACTCACTCCCTATCCCACCCCTCTTTTTTTCCAGATCATTAAAGTATATATGAAACAACACAGGACCTACTATGGAACCTTGTGGGGCCTTGCTGTATAACTTTTGCCATGATGAAATTTGACCATTTAATACTACTCTTTGCTCTCTGTCTTTGCCAGTTTTTGATCCATTGACAATACTTTGCCTCTCATCCATAACTACTTAGCTTCAGTTGCCTCTTGTGAGGGACTTTCTCCAGGGCCTTTTGAAAGTCTAAAGTCTATTTCAAAAGCAGGAAAGGGAAGCCAAAATGGGAAGCTACAAACTTTCCTTGCTAGAGTCAATCAGTAACCTACAATAAGATTGGAGTCTGTAACTTTTTGCCATGGCCCTGTATCGGAGGCTGTATTGAACGGCGCCTCTTCAATAGCAGCGTATAGAAGCATTTCGCCTTCTCTTAAAGCTTGCAGGTTGCTAGGAGGCAGATGTACATGATTATGCCCCTTAAAGGAGTGCTGAGCATATACTCAGCTGGGCAGCTGAGCAGCTCTGTTTGTAGACTTCTTCCCAGCTCCTTTGGGGGGCTAGAGCTTCAGAGGAGAAAAACTTGGAAGAACACAGGAATACCAGTTGTTGCCTGCTCCTGCTTCTTGTCCCAATTCAGTTGTGGCCAGACATCTCCCATTCAGGTCCAAAGCTCATTTAGGCACTGAGAAATCACAGAAATATTTTTGGAGAACGTGATAGAATGGTGTGTCATTGGCATACTGGTGACAGGGCAACCCATTGGTGCCAACGGTCTGCATGCTACAATTTGCATGGTCAGCAGATATGTAGCCGTGGAGTAATATTTTTCTAACCCGAAAGGATTCAGTGATTATTCCCATGCAGAAGGATCAGAGGACCTGCATATGGCCGTGTGGTAAAGGTCACAGTCCTTACACTCTTTGTCCCCCAGTTATCATTATAAGATTCATGGTGTACAAGAAATCAATGTGTGCTTTCCCCTTATCCTCCCTAGAAGGAAAACAGAGGCTACCCAGGAGAGAGCTGCTACCTTAGACTCTGCTGTTACCATCGTTCCGGAAAAGGACAGTATTTCTGCTTCAATCATACCCAGGAGAGTCTCCTTCTAGTAAATGCCACCACCTATTACTTCAGATAGAAAATGCATTTGAATGGCATTTCTCAAAGACCTTTCTTTATATCTACATGGCATTGCATCATGTAAAGTCAAGCTAAGTTCTGTTACACTAATGTAAATCTAGAGTAACTTAACTGAAACCAGATTTACACTTGTATAGTAGGAAGCAGAATTTTGCACCCTGTTCATTACTGTTAAATTGTCAAACCTGCTGAAATAGATTATATTGCAACGTAATACATGCTGAATGCATAATTGATTATATATTGTATTAGAATCCAACTTTTGACCCATATTGTGTTTTTATTTTATGTCCTATATAGACTTTAGTGGGGAAAAAAAGAAAATGAAACTGATCCAGACAATAATTAAATTGTTCCCGTCTAAAGTCCCATAGGATTTAAATAGGAATAATCTCTTAAAGCACACAATACATTTGTTAAATACTAGAGATTAGCAAACACTTTTTTGATTAATACAAGAGTTGTAAGCAAATCCAAAATTCTTCTAAAGTTAAAACATGTAATGCTTTTTGTTCTTAGGCTTCTCCCACCAGCATGCCCAGGTGACAGTCAACACTGGAATTGCAAAACTAAGAAGAAACCCCGTTTCCTATTATATATGTGACTTCAACACAGACAAGTGGCCTATTTTATGTGTAGTCTCCTGCCTTTAGGAAAACAAATGAACAAACTATCCTGTGTCTAATACTAGGTATGGCAGCTACAGTAGAAGGTAATTTCTTGTGTGCAGTGTCTGTCTCTCTGTCAGTCAATCTCCATCTTGATTCCCAGTATTCTCCCTTTGGACCAAAAATAGTCAGTCCCATCAATTTCCTAAATGCAGCACTTCCGGTATCTAAATGGTACATCAGCACCATTCATTCCTTGTCCTCCCCTCCCATATTTCTAGTTTAGCAAAAGGCATGGAATAGTTCATTTTAGCAGCTGACATATCAAAAGTGGCCAGGAAGAGACAGGCAAAAGTTGGCAGTGACTTGGAAAAATGAAGCAAAACCTCAGGGAGTCTCTTGGCTGATTAGCTGCTTTCTAACATCTTCCCCTACCAAATTGTCTTCAGCTGCTGAGCTGGAACATTCCTCCTGGGAACAAAGCACTTTTTCCAAGGTAAACTCAGTAGTAGCAGCAGCATGATTATATATGTGCTTAAATGCTGGGGATTAATCCTTTTTGCTGTTTTAAAGGCATGTCCCTAAACAGAAGTAAAGAAATCCCAGTAGCTACACCCTTCCCCCACACCTGAATTGGTCACTAGCAGAAGACCTCAATTAACTATTGGAAACATCCATTAAAATATATTTATCGGTGTGTGCCAAAAAGTAATTGATGCAAACTTTACAGGTCATCTGTGAAGATGTATGCCAGATGTAACAACTGGAAATCCTGCTGGTGAGCAATTGATGTTGTTTTATTATGTTTCCAATATTAATTGCTTAAATAGGCTGTAAAGTATTTATCATTAATAAAAAAAACCCAACCCTCTCCACAGTAAAAGGCCCCGTTTTCTAAGGTGGTTTAACACAAAAATAAGGGGGTTACATTCTTTTAAAAAATATGTTAAGAAGAATTTTTCTGTCGGTAAATATTCGTTTCTGTAGTTTAGCTGGTGTGGTTTAGAGATCTTTGAGCCAAAGTTATGATTCCCACTGACAGCATATCCCTCTTTCCCCAGGCCACAAAGCATACTCCCAAATTGTGCTGTAAACTTGTTAAGGCCATGATTTTGGGTGCCTCAATTTCTAGCACACCTCTAAAGGGGCCTGATTTTCAAAGGGTGACTGCTCAGCACTTTCTGAAAAACAGGTCCCTTTAAGGTGTCTCAAGTTGGGTCCTAAGAAACTGACGTTTCCCCAAACTTGCTGGTCCCTTTTTCAGAAAATCTTATTTGTAGAACTGAAGGCTGTTCTCTCATTAGGCACTAATATGGCTGCTTAATACCATAGACATAGCAGAATACATAGGTAAATATGCAACTCACTTACATATGGCTAGATAAACTGCCATTTTCTGAAAGCACAATGGTGCCCTTTGCTGAATTGTATAGAGGACAATCCTTTCCTCCCTTATTTAAATAATAAATGGAATAAAAAGAAACCCCTAAACAAACACCTCCATGTTAAATAAGTCTGTATACAATACAGAAGCTAAGTATGAAGTGTTCCTATTAGGGCTTATTTAACTAAGACTACTCCTTTCCTCTGTCTTTTTATGCAGAAACTACTAATTCTGCTATTTTAACATGAGAAGAGGCATTTCAGTGAATTCTCCCTCAATTCAAGGACTCATCCTCTGCTACAGAGTGTGGTCTTAGTAAATAGCCTGTGGAAAGAACAAGATCACATGGTGCAGACTGGGGAAGGGAATTAATCAATGAAATGAGCAAAGACATCTACTGGTAACTACCTGAGAATAAAAGAAAAGGGTTTGGGTATAGAATGCTTTCTCTGCCAGTGAAGGTGGCTTTAAATTCCTCAAGCCAAATGCCACATACACTTTCAAAAAGATACTGACTTTCCCACAATACTGATCCGATCTTGCAGTTATGTTGGCTGAAGGAAGGTCAGTTTGAAACAATATTCACTGACAAATGGAATGGATTAGGTATTGTGTATTATCTCTGCTGGGAGAAGTAGTTATTTGAAGAGATGGCTTGGATGCAATAAAAACCTCACACCCTGACCTTTCATCCAGAGTTTCAAAATGAACTTATTTTAGGGTTGGCAAAAGTTCATTTAATTTATTTGCTCATTAGTTTTCACTTTTCTACCCCATTTGCAGCTAGCCTGGATGTGAAGTGACAAAATAGTGTAAGAGAGGTTGTTACTGGTACAGCTATGGAGGGAGGTGAGATCTCTTGAGCACCTGATTTTGGGAGGTAGACAGCCTGGTTTGCAGCCCTAAAAGCTTCAGATGATTTGAATAAGCTTGGAATACCAACAGTGGAGTTTACTTGGAGGTGTGGGTGGCTTTGCCTAGTTTGTTTTGAGTCTTCCATATATTTTTCATCTACTGCACTGGCTTCTCAATTTCTTATTTTTATCACGTTTAGTTTTAGATGATATTTGGCAGCCTGAAACAAAGTACAATACTCAGTTTAAAAAAAAAACTGAACTGAATACATAGCTGCAAGCTTTGTACCAGTTTTTTTTTTAAAAACTCTACAATATTCCATTTAATAGTTTCATTCAGTGGAAGGTATTTCCTCAGAAGTATTTATAGAAAGACTGTCTTAATGATATTAAGTGCAGAACAGAAACCAAATTTCCAGCATGTATAAACTACCAATGCAGGTTATTTTTTAGCAGTGTAGGAAGTGCTGTACTTGTAAGGATAGTGCTAACTACAGTAGACGCTTTACATTTTACACCCCAGCAACAGAACCCTATCAGGTTACTGAGCTGAAACAGAATGACAAGTCACAGTGCTAATCCCCATGTTACTATTGCAAGGGATGGCATGGATTTGGTGTGGTGGTGGTGTTCCAGTAGTGACTGCCAATGGCAACGTATTTCAGGCAATGTTAATGTTTCCGTTCAGCAACCTTTTTTTTCTCTCTCCAGGTGAGTTATAATGTGGTCAATAAAAACATGAAATATCTCCTGCATTGGTGTTGACTCTCTGGTTTTTCATGGTTTGATGGGTTGGCTTACTCTGAGTGAATCGTTTCAGGCTTTCCTATATTGCTTGCTTTTCTTTCAGTGGGAGTTACATAATTCTACTCCTAGAATGTCTCATGCTCTTTTTCTAAAAATCTTATCCATTAGTAGGAAAACTCTATTTTCTTTTAGATCTTTTTAGTTGTGTCCTGGTCTCACAAATATTTAGGGTTGTATTTTCACAGGATCCACAACCCTGCCTCTCCATTCATAGACACAATATTGAGTATACCAAAAAACTGAGTTTCAGCCTGATAGTTAGATATCTTCCTAGCCAATTTATACATGGAAATGATGGGTCAATTAGTTGTAGACACAAAGGCTGAGGTGGGGTTTTGTTTTTTTTTTGCAAGTTTTGGCTCTAGTTTTCTTTAGATGCTTGCACTGAAAAGATACCTTGTTACTCTTTTGATATATAATAAAGCTGCTGCATCACTAATTAAAAGTAAAGCTGTTTGGGAAATGATTACTCCCCCACCCTCCTTCTGTGAAAATTTTCAACAAAAATAAGAAATGTTTCATCTTCAAAGTTTCCTGAGGTGGAGAAAAAACTTTTGACAATTTTCAGTGAAAACTAACTTTTTCATGGAAACTTCCATTTAATTCAGAAAGCGTTGTTCATTTTTGGGTGGTGGTGGGGAAACAGGTCAATGAAAAATGTTGACTAAGGGCTTGTCTACATTACTCGCTGGATCGATGGGTAGCGATCAATCCAGCTGGGGTCGATTTATCGTATCTAGTCTAGACGTGATAAATCGACAACCGAGCTCTCTCCTGCTGATGCCGGTACTCCATCAGAGTGAGAGGCGCAGGCGGAGTCGATGGAGGAGCGTCAGCAGTCAATTTACCACAGTGAAGACACTGTGGTAAGTAGATCTAAGTACGTTGACTTCAGCTACGTAGACCAGGTCTAACTCTAGTGAACAATGACTTGGCTCCTCACCACCTCCCACTAATCCAGTATACAGTGCATCTTCTGGAGGCATGCAGTATTTCAGATATCATTCAGGCAACAGGATTGTGAGAAATCATTTATTGTGGGGTAGTAACACTACCAGTTCATTGTCACGTCACTGGGGGTGATAAGTAGACCTGTAAACTTCCAAGTTAAAAACAAAAATGGTAAAAGGAAGGTGTGTATCTACTTGGCCTTCAGTTCCACATGTGCAGCTCCTAACTGACCTCAGTAGAATCAGTATGCACATATCCAAGGGCAGAATGAGTCGGGAAGGTATGTGTGTTATGTAAAGTGGGTGGACCCTAGTCACGTATTGTTTTTTCATTAGTCTCAGCAGTAATAGTGTACTGGTACACTAATAAGTACATATAGCTGTTTTTGTTACAAATATACAATATAAAGTATATCCCAATATGCTACTGTAAATTTTGCTTTTATTCGATGGTACTGTAAATATTTAAAGTGCTTCATAATGAAGGACTGATCATACTGTTAAACCATGTCTCATAAAGCAATTCTAAATATTGACCATTTAATAACACAATGAAGTGAAAAACTAAATGTTATCCCCAATCTTTAGTAGTTTAAAATAAGACACTAAAGTACAAAAGCAAATTCACATTGGGATAGACCAGTGTGCGTAGACTAATAGCAGATCATGCGGTTGATCTGGATGGTAGGACTGGTTTGACTAATCCGTTTAATAAAAGGTGCTATTATAATGAAGGTTCTGTGCATGCGGCTGTTCTAGGGGTTTAGAATGGATGTTTTTAGTTAGCTGCCACATAATCTGCCTTTTTATTCTCTCTGGAAATGTGGTTCTCATCTTGTCTTCTGTGTTGGTCCCTGCTTGTGCACCTGAATAGAATTCTCCCTTTCTGTTTGTTTGTCTCTGCCTTCCGTTGAGTAGGCCGAGAGTTGTCTGAGAGGGATGCTGCAGACTGGTGGCACCTACGTGACCCTCAAGGCACAAAACTAGAACATACCCCTGGCAGCCTTTCTGGACCCTTACCCCAAAATACACCTGTCTATCTTAGGTACTCACAAGCCTCTGCTACCATTGTATCTGACCAACTCAGATCCCTTCATACATTTATCCTCACAACATGACTGTGAGGTAGGGAAGTATTGTCCACATTTTATAGATGAGCAACCAAGGCACAGAGCAATTGTGATTTGCCTAAGGTCATTAAGGTTTTTTGTAGTAGATCAGGGAATTGAACCTGAGTCTTCCATAGCCGTGGCTACTGCTCTAACCATCACACCATCTTTGCCTGCCCGACCTCTTCCCATAAACTCATCCTGAATGTCTCATCCCTTTCCTCTCACTCCTCTCCCTATACCCACTATTTGCTCACAGCAGCCAGAATGAGAGAGGCAGAGTTCCCACTCTGCTTTTCAGCAGCCAGGAGAAAATGAAATGACATGTTGACCCTAAATTCTGCAGCAAAGCCGCCTGAGTTTTGCAGCAGGCAACACACTAATATTTGGATCCCCAGACCCAGATGGAAATCAAGTGACATCTCAAGCCTGGTTGTAGGAGCAGCTCTGTTTAGAGTACTTGTGGCACCTTAGAGACTAACAAATTTATTTGAGCATCAGCTTTCGTGAGCTACAGCTCACTTCATCGGATGCATACGATATAGCTCACAAAAGCTGATGCTCAAATAAATTTGTTAGCCTCTAAGGTGCCACAAGTCCTCCTTTTCTTTTTGCGAATACAGACTAACACGGCTGCTACTCTGAAACCTGTTTAGAGTGTCTCCTGTCCTGCCACTGAAACAGAAGCAGCAGTGAATCCTTGTGGAGGACCCTCGGAGAAGGTGGGAGTGGCTTGCTGTCTGTGCTTGTGGTGGATGCACGTGATTGATTATATGTATGGGAAGGGGCAGCTAAATGCCTGCCTAAGACAGGCTGATGGCTTTGGCTGAGGGATAAGTGAATTGTTGACCAATATATGCTGGCTAGCATATATATTTATAATTATCCATACCATATAAATATTAGCATGTATCCGGAAGACTCTGTGTAGCTCAAAAGCTTCTCTCTCACAAACAGAAGTTGCTCCAGTGAAAAATATTAGCTTGTCTCTGTAATATCCTGGGACCAACATGGCTACAACAACACTGCACACACAACTATTATAGCAGTTATGTAGCTTAAATTGGCCTATACCTTTACTATAATCCTGTTTGCGTATAGTAAGTATCCCATAATACTTTACATTAGTTGAAGTAAGCTTTTGCTTAACTAAATGGGAAAGCTGTGAGGATCAGGACATATGAGTATTCGACCATTGTAACAGGAAAGGCATTATTGTCACAGGCCTGCACGGGAATGTCCTATAGGAAGAGGATAAGACCTATGATTGTCCTACCATAATACATACCCAGGAGGTGCCTTCATGCACTTTTTGGTACCTGGAACCCATGTGTTCAGAACAAAGGAATAAGGGGTACACCATGGTACCATTACAAACAAGGTAGAAAGTTGAATGGTTTAAATCTAGTTTCAGGTGCTGTACACAGTACCTTTTACTGGTAAAAAGATGGCTTTGGAGTTTACTGCGGGGAGCACACCTTCTGTGTAAGATGAATGTAACAATGTTGCACAAGATGACTTCCTAGGGACTGGTACCATATTGAACCTTTTCCCTGTTCTGTATTCTTATTGGCTTAATAATACTGACTGACATTGGTTATTTGGTCTCTTAAATACATTTATATAGTCAATTGCTTTACTACACTTCGGTTCGTTATAAAAATGTATCAACAGAATTAAGGAGTGGAATGGGGAAAAAGAGAAATGCTGGATGTGATTTCTGGGAAATAAGGTGTAAGTCCATAGAATTCAAACTGCGTTGAGCTAATGTAAAATGCACGTAAATGAGCACAGAGTCAGGCCTTGAATGTTGTGTGAGGGAGAGAACGGATGAATGAGTGAGACATAGGGAAGCAAAGTGGGCAGGAGTTGTGAATGAGGGATAGACAAGGAACAGTTAGAGATCAAAGGGAGAATGCACAAGTACACTTTAAAAAAAATCCAGGGGAAGAATAGCTAATAAGGAATGGCTGCCAGCTGGGGAGATTAAACAATAAATGAAAATTAATTGAAAGCCTCTAGGCCTGCAGAAACAGGGGAGAGCAGCACAGAAAAGAGACAAGGATCAGTGCGCACACACATGCAGGTGTATGTAGATTTATTTGTAAGCATGTGTATGTATAATTTGTGCAGTTTATAAGTAATGCAAATACAAAATACACCATTTTCTCTTGAGGGAGACTCAAAAGTATTGCCCAGTGTGGCCCTGACAGAGCATTCTGGGCACTGGCCATCATGTATGACCATGAATAATTACAGATGAGGCTGGTAGCATCACTTAAGATTCCCTGATGCTTCCTATTATTAGACCCTGTTTTCAGTTGCTTATACCTTTTTGTCAAACTTTAATTGGGCTGAAATTTTCCATGCTGCATGTCTACCTCAGCCTGAAGTGTTGTGGAAATTTTCAGCAAAATTTTTTTATCCAATTTCAAGAACAAGGTTAGGAAAAAATATTTTTTTGTCCCTGTTACAAAATTTGGACTGCCTTTTCTTTGAGAAGCTCTTGCACCCCTATGCAGGGTCTTGAAATTTAGTAGGAGTGTGTCTGACCTTTTTGGAGGGGATGTGCCTTTTGCTACCCCCATGCAAATTCAGCCAAATATGGCCAAGTTATAAGCCTTTGAAAAATCACAGGATAAGTTCAATAGAGACTTACTAGAACTTTTCAGCTAAATTCCCTGAAGATTCTATCCACACTGAGCCCTGGTCTACACTTGGGGGCATCGATCTAAGTTATGCAACTTCAGCTACGTGAATAACGTAGCTGAAGTTGATGTACTTAGATCGACTTAGCGTGGTGTCTCCACCATGGTGAATCGACTGCATCTAGACTAGACACAATAAATTGATCGCCGCTGGTTTGATCACTGCCTGCCGATCCAGCGGGTAGTGAAGACATGCCCTGAGCATGCTCCAGCCCAGGGATTATCAGGTCTTTCCTTGCAGTTGCAGCTCTGGATCGTAGTGGGTAAGGCCAGGCACTGGAAATGAGAGCAGGGGATCTGTCTCTCCTGTTCTCTCAGTGACTCTCTTGCTGGCCAAGGATGGGTGGATGAGGAATATACCTGATTCAGATGCAGCAGGTACAAGAGTCAGACCTTGGAGGTGGGGGCATGGGGCGTACACTAGGATCGGGAGTCTAGGAATGGAGTATGGCATTGGAGAATAGACAGAGACTGGGATTGGCTGGATGAGGAAGTGTGAAATAGGTGTTAACTACTTATGCTAAATAATCTGTTCTGTATTGTATTTAGCTGTGACCCTCCTGAGGGCAAGTCTACACTATAAAATTAAGTCAATGTAAGTTATGGTGACATACAACCACCACAGTAATTTAATTGCTTTTGCATGTCCGCACTATGCTCCTTGTGTTGATGGTGCACATCCTCACCAGGACCACTTGCACTGATTTAACTGTCAGTATGGGGCATTATGGGACTGCTTCTGAAAGGCATCAACAGTCAATATAAGTAATGCAGTGTCTACACTGACATTGTGTTGACTTAGCTACATCAACCTGACCCCTATGCCTCTCATGGAGGTGGAGTTATTGAGTCGGTGTAGTGGGTGAGTTACAGTGGTGGGGGCTACGTTTTAGTGTAGACGCTTAAAGAGTTAGGTCAATATAGCAGATATATGTTGACCTAACCCTGTAGGTAGACCAGACCTGAGTAAGTTTCCCAAACCTGAAGAAGAGCTCTGTGTAAGTTCTAAAGCTTGCCTCTCTCACCAACAGAAGTTGGTCTAATAAAAGATATTGTCTCACCCACATGTCTTTCTGATATCCTGGGATTGATCCAGCTATAACACTGCATACATCTATCAAGGAAAGGCTAGTTCAAACAGTTAAGTCTTACACTGTGCTCTTGGAGTCAATAGGCTTTGGATTAAGCCCTAAGAAAGGCAAGGCAAGAGTCCATCCTGATACACTGCAGTAGAAAGTTCAATAGTTCTTCAAGAATTCCTTGTCTCCAGCTCTAATCTGTTTCATCCTAGAAACCATTAGCTTCACTGTTTGCAGGAAGGTCAATGCAGAGGAAGAGCTGACCTTCAGCTGGTTACGTTGTAGCCCATTGTCAGCTTTAAAGAGGACTGGGACCTTGAATTACATCCTGTACTGAATGAGTAGCCAGTACAATGTGCAGAGTAATGGAAGGACGTGTTCGTGTCCTGCTTAGGAGAATAGCTGCTGCTATTTGGACCACTTTAGCTTCTGCAGTCAGCTCCAGGTACAGCGCATGGCAGTAATTCAGCTTCAAAGTAAAGAAGATATAGCTTACTAATGGCTAGGTTCTCATTTATGAAGAAGTGGACAGTTCTGAATTGTGCAAGGTCTTCAAAGTGCTTTCTCTTACCACAGCATCATCTCCTACCTGGGTTATGCTTTCACCAGGTATTATTCACTCAGGTCCTCCAGATACTGGGGTAACAAGGTGTTGGCATTATCTGCTTGGGATGAGAGAGGTAAGGGCAGCTCCATATTGTCGGCAGCATATTGTTGACACTTGAGCCTTAAGTATGATATGGTACCCCCTACCGTTTTAACCTTATAGTTGGATGGGAGTGGGGAAGGACTCTGCAGTGTAAGGACCTTGGTGAGGCTGAGCAGTTGCCTCTCTTGGGCATGCAAGACCTGGCCCCTGAATAGCCATTAGGCAGAACTGACTTCCAGTCATTATTGACAGGTTTCAGAGTAACAGCCGTGTTAGTCTGTCTTTGCAAAAAGAAAAGGAGTATTTGTGGCACCTTAGAGACTAACCAATTTATTTGAGCATGAGAAGTGAGCTGTAGCTCACGAAAGCTCATGCTCAAATAAATTGGTTAGTCTCTAAGTCATTATTGAGTTAGACTGGATTCAAACTGATTATCTTAAGGTAAAATCTCTCTATCTTATTACATCTATCCTATGGCCATCTATGTTCTAAAAGTGAATGAACATCCCAAAGCAAGTTTTTTTGCTTCTCATCAGGTGTTTTATTAACATTTAGTAGTGGCAGGTTAATGATCAGAGTGTACAAGGACAGGACTGCCTTAAGGGATGCAGTAGGCATGACAGGCAGGAAGCCACAGTCAATAATATGTGTAGAAACTAAATCAGTAGAAATAATATTTGATTTAAAGTTCTTTTTTTTTGGCTGAGATTTAACCTGAACATTGAGTAGGGTGAACTTGCTGTCTGGTCTACCCTCACTATGGCTAACACCCAGCATTCAAAAAAACATGAGTTACGCTCCAAAAAATGAGTAGTTTTTAAAATACTATGTTTGGGGTTCTTGTTATGTCTTCCAGTATTAGAATACTTAGTGGTCATGTTCTGAAGTGTTTCTCCACACCCAGGAGGGCAAGAATTTTTTTTAATATGAAAGCCAAGATGCTGAGGTTGAGAGAGCTAGCAATTTTGCCTCCTTCTGGGGAATGATCACACTGTAACCCCCATGTCCATCAGGCCCATGTAGAGAATTCCTCCAACGAAGCAGCATATGGGGAAACGCATTCCACTACTTGCTCAGTCAAGGGATGATGTCTAAAGCCTGTCTTCATTCTTTGATATGACTCAAACAAAAATTCACTCACTGACATCAATATTTGCCAGCTCTCTGCCATTTGCTATCAGACTGAAAAATTAATATGCTACACTTGGACTAAATTATACAGTACTCTAATTCCTGAAGAAAATGTTGATAAGAGTCCTTTTGAAAAAGGCTTTTAAATACTCATTGCAAATGACTAAAGGAATTCCAATTAGACCTCACATGTCATTTTCATTTCTCTTGCTATTGAAGTCTAATTCTGAAAATGCTTCCATATAAACTGCTTTCATACATTGTCTGCTCCTCTTATTTGTCCACACAACCATAATCTTGGTGGGTGATGTGACAGCTATTTCCATGGTGAGATCATTACAAATTCTAATATCATCTTCCATTTACACAGTACTTTCATCCTTATTACAGCTGTCTGAAGTTCTATTTCACAGATTTCTGTATACAAACTTTCACCATTCTGCAGGATTTTACAACACCTTATTCTTACCGTTTTCATAGTTTCCACAAGATAGATAAATTTGCATAATAAAAACCCTTGCAAAAAAACATTTTTGCATTTTGTACAGAAAATCCCATTTGGCTTGAAAATAGGGTTCCTTTATATTTTTAATTGGAAATGAGGCTGTTTTCCCCCCTCCTGCTTAAAAAAGGCCCCTTCCTGCGTAGAAAAATTTAATGTACCATCATGATATGGTGTGCTTAAAATGGGCCCATTTTCAAATGTGTAATGGAAGACTCTTGAATTTCAGCCAGTCTGCCTTGCATTTCTTTATACCTGCATCATTCACCATTATGCTGAAAGGATCAAAAAGTGATTTTTTTTTTTTGTTCTTTCTACAAACTTTTACATGCAGTAATTGCTTCACCTGAAGTTGAAGTACAACCGCTTCTTGGGAGAAACGCGACAACTGTTTAACGGCATGCAATAACGCTACACAACAGTTTATGGAAGGAAGTAATGAACAATGCAATGCCCAAGTGAAACAACAGGCTGGATTTATATGGGTGGAATGTTAATGGCTCAAACTGGAATTTTCCCAAGACATTAAGGTTAACGGTCTTCTGCACTTAGGAAAACTAGGAGAGGCAGGATCTTCTGCCTCTCACCCAAATATCTCTTTGGGGCATCACTTCAGTACTGATGCAGAGAGAAAAGAGGCACATTTTGAATCACCAGCCACTGCCATTTTCTGCAGTATCTAGGCTTTCTTTGTCCCTGCTATTGTGAAGCACTTTTGCAAAGGAAAGGCTTCCATTGACTTCTGTATGCTTTGAATGACTTCCTGTGCTTTAAAGCAGACCTTAAGTTATATCCTCTGGGTCTTACTTAATACAGCCCTGTTCTGCTTTCTCAAGTGGCTTTGACTATACAATGTATAAATTAATTGACTGATTCATGCTATTGCCTCCAATCAAGACAATAGACTATTTGTTAATGCTCAACTCGACAAAATTGTTTCTGTGCAATCCAGGACCCACATTATGCCAGATTCTGATTTAATTGCACTGAAGCGAGTAGAATTACACTGGTGTAAAAATGGCCTGAGATTAGATTCAGGCCCTCTGAATAGGAATATAGACTACCCAACTCATTATTAGAATATGACTTGTAGGCAATAAGAATATATGACTCTTGTATTGGTAAAATGTCTGGCCAACCTTTGCCCCACAGACTGACTGGTGCCCAGATCACCTTGCTGGAGGCTGTTATGGAGTCATGAAATCTGAACCTTTGTAGCACTCAGTTACCTGCAAGTTAGAATTGCTGAATTGCAGATCTAAATGTACTACATGATGATCCATCATTTGAATGAAAGCTTTCATATTGAGTGCCCACTGCTTTATGTGTCGAGCAATATATCCAGTAATGCTGCTGTTTCAAATAGAGTATGTCCTCCTTTGCAAAGACTCACACATAGGAGATCAACAAGTGGCCCATATCATAAAATATTGTCATGTAAAAGGAATATTCTATGAAATTCTTTAAAAAAAAAAAAAAAAAAAGTGAAATTTCAGCAGAATGTCTTTTCAACAGCTCTCTGCTTTTCCTACAGTCAGGCAGTAAGGTCAAAGAAAAGTGCATACAATAGTTGAAAGGGAAATCACTTACACATTATAAGAGATTCTGCCACAATGTGCTGTGGCAACATATGATGTCCTTGGTAATTCAGGAGAGAGGTTTTGTATAGAAAAACAATAAGGTGTTTTCAAATTCCAGTTGCAATTGGAAGGAACAGGCAGACATTGCAGGTGCATGACAAAGCAAGGAGGATTAGATTACATATTCTGCAGCAAGATTTAACAAACCTCTTAGTATCTGAATAAAAGCTAAATGGCTCTTTTGACCAGGGACCGCTTAATGCCAACTGGCAGTGAGCGGAGGGGTGCATCAGGGTTGCAGGGATCCCTTGGGTCTGGTGTGTACATTTTAGTTCATCAAAGAGTGTTATGTAAGGTTTCTACTGAAAGCCTGTGTCACACTGGTGGTCATAATCTTTGCAAAATGTATGTGCAGATAATATGTAAGGAAATGTGTGTATATATTGGACATTATGTTCTTAAGGCCTTGTAGTAAAAGGCAGCTCATCCAGAAGTAGTGTGCCTTGAGACAGACCCCTCCAGACAGGAAGTAAGAGAGACTTATCTCCACAGCTCACCACTATGTATGATGTCTTACAATGGATGTCTATTTGCATACTTAGTCAAATTCTAATGAGACTGCGGGGACTTCAGAAGGAAAATTAACAGGAAGAGGTAAACAGCAGGGGTCAGGGTCGGGGGAGGGGAGGATAACCCTGTTTTAGAGGTGATGGACAAAATACCATCAGTATATCTGTCGGAGTAGAAAGATGCCCTGCCATCCTTCCTCAGGGATCAAGGGTAGACAAGTTACCAGTGGGCTTGATCTCCCAAAAGGAAGGTCTGAGCCATCCTGGTTGAAAACATTGTGTGAAGGACTTTGGGGTAACCAAGACCTTATTAGACAAGAGGGCATCTTGTTCCTTGAGTTCAGGCTCTAGCAGGTGCTTTTATGACTGTGTTTTCTATTTGCTGTCATATGAATCTCTGGTCTTTGTTCAATCCACTTGCTTTCTCTATAACCAAATCTAAGTGCTGTGTTTTAAGTGGTACTGTGTTCTGAGGTGTAACTGGTAAGCTGTGGTGGACTGTTCCTTTGGGAACAGCGGGTCTGATCATTCTGTGAGGGCGCAATGGAAAAGAGGCTGGATGCCACAGGGGATGCTGGGAAGACTTGAGTGCTTATGACTAGCTTGAATGAGGGATAGCACAGCCCGCGTGGGCTAAGAGGGAGTGCTTGTGTTGCCTGTGACTGGGAGAGCCAGGGAGCTGACCCCTGCCTGGCAGCAGGGACAACCTCCTTCATGCTAAGGGCAGGTGGTAAAAAGGTGCCTCACAACCCTGGGTGTCTCTGGGAAACATCACATCTCTGAAGCCCAAACGTTATTGTGGAATGCCCTTGGTCAGTGTACGTTGTGAATTAAGATTTTGCAAGACACTTCATTATAAGGTTAGGCGGATAACCTCACTTGCAGAGCCCACAGGATGCATCAGCTCTCAGTTTTTCAGTGTTACTGCCCTGCTCCGAAGGGCTGGTTGCTGCTTCATCTGGAGCCCGTCCCTGGAGCTGTTAGTTAGCTTGAGTAACCAGCCAGTGAACAAGAGGAGACCCTCAAATCCCGAGTCTGAGGCTGCTTTTTCCTTCCTGTTTTCGTTAGTAGTAGTAATACAATGGAAGAAAACTTGAATTAAAAACAATGTAGATCATTAAGGCAAATATAAACATGCTGATGAGTGAGTCTCTGATCACTTTGTGTCATTAGATTTAATATTTTCTGTGGAAAATAAGAGCTATCGGATGCTATTGCTAAGCATAACTTAAGAATGTAGGAACTGCCCTACTAAAACAGGTCAATAGAAAACCTAATCTCAAGTCTATTCTCTAACCGTGGCTTATTCCAGAGGAAGACTACACATGCATAATACATCCATGTGTGTGTAATTGTGCTGTGTCCATATGTGAAATATCATGTACCTAGCCGGTGCTCCATATTTGGCCATTGAAAGACTGAGGCCCCATCAGGCAAGCATTTAAGCCTGTGCTTAACTTGAAGCACATGATTAGTCTTGTTAAGATCAATAGGACTATTCATATGTTTAAAGATTGGAATATGTTCTTAAGTTCTTTTCTGATTCAGGGCCTGAAAGCCCTTCTTAGTGTAATAGTCAGATTCTTACCATATTATTAAAATGTTGAATGCGGTATGCAAGGTGAGGATGTGCTGTGGATTGGTAATACACAATACCATAACATTTCTTCTAGTCTCCATTTTCTCATTAATACAGACTAATATTTATTCTCATGTTTAATAGCCGCTGTGCAATAAGCAATCACCCTGCCACTCTTTCCCTTGAGAGACTGCATCAAATTTCTGAGCCCTTCACTGTATCAGGGCAAATACTAGTGCTTGATATTAAAAAGCAGGAACAAATGTTACAACACAAGTTAATCACATTGAAAATTTCAAATGACAATGCTTTCTGAATTGTCTCCTGATGTCTGAAACTGCCTCTTTGCCTCTGTTAGTTATGTTCTCTATTCTGCTTGATCTTTTCTTTGAATAGTATCATTGATTTTTTTTTTTACTTTTCCTGATTAAAAAAATGTGAGGAATCATTTTATTTGCTTTACAGTAGCACAACAGAACCCAGTCAGGATCAGAGACTCACTGTAATACGGGATGAAACAAACACTGAGGAAAGGGAACTCCCCGGCATTGAAGAGTTCAAAATGTGAACTCTGAGCTGGGCTTCTGACAATTCCAGTTCAGTTTGTTTTCTGGGCAGCCCTGGGAATTTTTAGAATTTTCTTGCTGACACTCCATTATCCAAAAAACACCTCCACTTCCTGCACTCACACTGTCTCTCCCTCTCCAAAAAGCAGAAAGAATACTGTTTTCACTGGTATTTTGTAACTAAGCTGAAAAGAGCTAAGCAATTATCTGAAGAGATCTTACTGTAAGTTAAAGTATACACCAAACTACTGACAATTCATCATGTTTAGGATTGAGCCTTTGTCATAGGGAATCCCTTCTTGTCTGAGGCAGAGTGGGGTGAGAGAGAGACCACTGTCTGATCTCTGGAGTGCCCCAGTTATTGTTCTCCTCCCTTTCCGATCAGTCACTCTGTCCCTGGCCCTTCCATCAGCGGCAAACAGAACAGCCAATGCAATACTCCTCACCCTTCTGCAAATATTGTGGTGGTGCTTCCCAGGAGGATTTTCCCATCATGAGATAGCGCACATTACAGATGCTCTGTCCCATTGTCAGTCTGAAGTGGAAGGGGCACCTCTTGGAGTGCAAGGGAAGTTTGATCTCCAACCCCATTTGATCTACTGTGACTGCCAAAGAGGATACCAGTTGTGATCCAGACATCCATTCACAAGGAACTGCTTTGAGATCACCAACTAACTTTTACCTTGGCTCCTGACAGCCATAACCTGGTAATTTTCCAGCCATCCCAACCTGGATTGGGTTTGAATCTGTGATTTAGAGGTGAAAGGCTCCATATCTAAGGAGTAATCCCATGAATCATTCGATCACCCAGTAAACCCTTATTGGTATGGACATTGCAGACTAGGTTCATGATTTGGCTTCCTTAGTTTATATTTTATATGGAATGTTTAATCAAACTTTTGTCTTTGTCCACGATCTTCCCTGCCAGGAGTGCTTTTAAAAAAAGGTGCATTTGGGCAAATGTATGCTAGAAAAGGGTTTTACTCTCTATTTGATCAGTTCACGGCACCACAATGTAGCAGCAGTCAGTAGACCAAAAGGCTCAACAGAATCCAGAAGGGGCTTTACATCAAGAAAGGACTCTGATGAGGATGTATTGTTGCATCTGTTCAGTCTTCATGCTGCGGTGATAGTATGTACTGTGTGCTGCTCTGCATCAGAGAGTTCAAACTGGCACTGCCCGATGCTGTACTCTAAGGCAGAGAAGATAGCATTGATGCCATCCTTCTGGCCAACTCTGAGGAAAGTTTTCAAGAACAAGGAAGGACTCCCTACTTAAACTATGGTTACACTCTAGAAATATAAAAGACAAAGATGACTATGCTTGGTGGGAAGATGGCATGAAGGGTGGGGGAGGATGGTCTGTAGCCTTCCTTAGAAATACATTAGATTTGTATTATAAAGGAAAATGAAAAAAACAATCATGAAGAAGCTGATCAAATGAAGTTCTCTCATCTCTAGTGTCTGACTCTACAATGTGCAGTTCTAGAGATGCTGTCAACAGCCAGAATTGTATGCAATATTGTAGCCATGGTGATCCGATATTAGAGACAAGGTGGGTGAGGTAATATCTTTTACTGGACCAGCTTCTGTTGGTGAGAGAGACAAGCTTTTGAGTGTAAGCATTTGACATGCTTTCTTAGGGTATGTCTACACTGGCAAGTTTCTCTGCCACCCGTTATACTACTTTTATTAAAACGCTGGAATTAAACTGCTGTTGCGTGTCCACACGGTGCTCCTTGCGATGCTGCAGTGCATCCATAGTAGCAGCTTTTGCAACGGCAAAGACAGCAGTGCATTGTGGTCGCTATCCCACTGTGCAACTGGCTGCAGGGTGCTTTGGAGAGGGTTTGCAGTGCCTCATGGGGCAGACACAGCGTCACATGATGCAGGTTTCCCAGTCCCATTGTTCCATGGGCATCCTGCTACATTGCCAGCTGCTTTTCAACTTGTGTGTGTGGAGGGGGGAGAGAGAGTGAGTGAGTTTTGGGGGACAGTGTGCCACCATGCTGGCTTGTAAGTTCAGACAGCGGCAGGAAGCAATCAATCCTGGCAGAGGGGGAAACCCTGACATCAGCCCCTGCCTCCTTCCCTGGGCTCTCTGCACAGCAATCTCACACACTCACTCACAAAACCTGCCTAAAGGGGAGGGGTGCATGTTTCCAGGGCAGCCGAGTTCAAAACTTGAGGCATTATGGGACAGCTCCAGAGGCCAATTACAGGGCAGAAAGCAATCTAGTATCTACACTGGCAACAGAGCACGGGAGGAGCCTTTGCGCAAATAGCCTTACGACTGTCGTTGAGGTGGGTGTGGTGTGGTTTTTTTTTTTTGTTTGTTTGTGTTTGTGTTTGTTTTTTTTTTTTTTGCAGCGCTGCAACTGAGGAGTTTCTGTGCACAAAGGGGCTTGGCAGTGTGTACACGTCTGCAGTTTGAGCGCAAAAAGCTGCTTTACTGCACAGAAACTTGCCAGTGTAGACAAGCTCTTCAAGAGAGCTTAAAGGGCAGCTATTCCTGATCATCCTGAGGCTGAAATTCATAGAATATCAGGGTTGGAAGGGACCTCAGGAAGTCATCTAGTCCAACCCCCTGCTCAAAGCAGGACCTATCCCCCCTTTTTAAAAAAAATTTATTTTATTTACCCCAGATCCCTAAATGGCCCCCTCAAGGATTGACCTTACAACCCTGGGTTTAGCAGGCCAATGCTCAAACCATTGAGCTATCCCTCCTCCTGAATAGGTCACAGCTGGGGTTGAAAAGCCAGTGCTCAGGAAAACAAAAACAATTTTCCTATGCTACTCAGCTTCTTTGTGATTGGTGGTTTACTTCCTTACTTAAAAATAGAAATTGCTCTCTAAATAGCATCATTTAAATGTATGGCAATCTCCTTCCACACAGCTCTATTTCTCAATGAACTTTTCTTTTAATTATGGCATTTTAAATTACCCATACAAGAGGCAAATCCAGGATTTTTCCCTCTAACATTCATTATTTAATGCAACTTAAATTGACTTCAGAAACCTATCTGTGAACATCTTTGGCATTTGAAACCTCCTGTTCTAGTTTTTTAAGAAGGGAAGAAAAAAACCTGGGTCATTCATGCATAACAATTAGAAAGTGCTCATTCACTGATTTCTACCAAGCAAATGTTCCTGTTCTTTGATCACCCATTACAATATTTCTGTGCATGAATTCATTATATTCTCCCCCAGTCCCCAAGATTATAATGTTATTCAGGTGGTGCTGTAGCAGAGAAATAGACCTTTTCTTTCAGTGTGTGCATTGAACTAGAAGGCAGTGCTTTACAGCATATATTAAAGGAAGCAACAAGTCAAAGGACTGTGTGGATTGCATTCATAAAACCACAGGGCTGGCACTTTGTGACACTTTCTTGTGAACAACCCATTGGAATTCCAGGCAGAATCTCTCACACTGCAGATTGTCCTGATTACAGGAACTTTGCTTTAACTAAATCTAGTCAGCTGCAGGGCTTGTTTTTATTTATATTACAGCCCAAATTGCAAAGTTCAAATCTGAATCTTATAGGGTCAGGTGCTGGGCAGATGCTGGCTTTTTGTTTCGTCCCTTTATAGAGATGGGAACCAGCTGTGAAGTTTGGATCCAAGGTGGAGAATTTTGGGTTAGGTTAGTTTATAGTTTGGTGGTGTTAAAAGATAAAAGCAAATATTTATGGCACAGGAGGAGGAGTAGTGCATATTTCAGAGCTCTTCTAACTGTGGTGAGGAGAGAGTCCTGAGGTTTTTACTGGGGGCAAGGTGCCATGAAAGAATGGGGATGTTTTTCTTTGAATTGCCTGGTGTATCTGTGCATTCAGAAGTGCATTCAGAGAGTGCCTTTTGTGCACGCAAAGCTTTGCAGCAGGCTCACACCTGTGGGGGAGAGGGAAAGATATAGAAATTGTGCTACAAATGCTTGATTCTGTCCCTCACCCCACATACCTTATTAGTAAGGCTACCATTATGTCATGGAATCCATGACTTTATTGGCCTCTGTGACATTTTCTGCCTCAGGGCTGAAGTTCCCAGCCAGCCCTGCCCCTGCAGCTCCAAGCCCCCACCCTGGTGGGGGGACCCTGCAGCTGCCCAGCTGCAGCAGGGGGCTGATGGAGCCCAGCAGCTTCCGTGAGTTTCTGTTTATTGCCCATGACTTTTACTAAAATTACTCCTGACAAAAACTTAAGGTTACTAATTAGGAATCATCCGCTAAGCCTATTGCATGGCTCTTCTGTCCCATGCACTGACGTTGTGCTGTAGACAGCGTGCATGCCTCCCGTCCTCTCTGAAGCTGTCTTGGTTCCCTCGGACCAGCTCTAGACCTATTAATACTTTGAGAACGGCTGCAAAAGAGCTTCTCCCTATTTGTGGCCTTTATATGAGAGTACAGGAGGAATTGGTGAATGATCCTATTTAAGTTCTTGTATCTCGCTCATCACTGTATTAAGCTACATCCTGTGCTGTACATTGCAATGGAGGCATCTGCTGGTGAAGTGCCATTTTTTCTAGGCTCCTGTAAAGATTGATTTGTACTGAGCTATTTGGGATCAAAGAAACGTGAGCTACACATAGGGAGTAATGGACACTTTGGTGCCCTTCAAATAAAGGGGAGTTATTCCATTTTCCATCTATATCAGAAATGGAATGGATCCTGCTAAGAGCAAAATCATCCCGTTCATCAGGCTGATGGCTGTACAGTAGTTGCCTGACAGCCTATTGCATTATTAAAGAGTTTAAATGGCAGCAATAGATTAGTAGAACAGGCAGGCTAATTAAGATTGCTGGCTATTTTGGACTGAAATGTTTAAGTGTGATAACCCTTTCTGAGTCTTGCATTTCAAATGATCTTTAAATATGTGCTACAAGACCTGATTCAGTCTGTAACAGAGCCCTGCTCAGATGGAATATTTATATGGTCAGACTCCTTTTTCACTCTGGCAGGTGGATTAAAGCCACAGATGATCTCTGCAGTTACTGTAGAGCATTATGCAAAGCTGCCTGATTAATTGATCCGAGGTGCTCTAAAGTAGTCAGTTTCAGTTTTGTTAACTGTTTTGTTACCCTATACATTTTCACATCATATGATGTTTAAGTCTAAATTTCAAACAAAGTATATAAGACTTGATGAGTGCCTGAAAAATGACATGTACCCGACTATGATTATTTCTATGAATACATCCATTCATAAATGAGCGTGTGATAGACAGACTGTTTGTGTAGATGCATTGCCACACCTTTGCAGTTAATAGTTGCCAATGTGCTGCTGTATCTCTGTCAGGTCCTTTGATTCCCTCTATACTTCCTCTTTCACTACTACTCTCATAGCCCTGTTACAGACATCTTTCTGGTAGAGGAGAGTTGGTCAGGAAGCTCAAGGAAGCTCATCAACACCACAATTTCTCATAAGGGCTAGTGGAAATATAACAGATAAGAGCATAAAGAAGTTATTTTACAAGGTTTATCTGATGCCCATGGACATGTTTGTGTACATCTCCAGGCTTAGAGAGTTAATGACCATTAGAAGAAGAAAAATGTATGGAATCACCTCTGAAACGTATACATACAAAGCAGCATTTAGAGTAGTTGCTTCCAGGGAAGCTCCATCTAGCTCCAGCTTTGTCTAGCAGATATTATCCTAAGAGAGAAAGATGGAGTCTGGAATATATGCCTTCTGTCTAGAGAATATTTTTGGCATGTTTTCTAGTATGCCAGTCCTTTTCTATGCAGCGGCACAAAACAACCCTTTAAAGTTCTAGGACAGAAAAATGTAAGCTTAAAATACGTGGTGGGGTGGGGAGCCATGAAGTTTTGTGAGATTAGATGTTACATTTGGAGAATGTAGACTGTATTGTCCCTGCAGCTGGGGTTTTTTTTTAAAAAAAACTTAGTGTGGGATCAAATAAGCCAGTAAGGCACTCAGAAAACAGGGAGATAGGTAGGGCATAAGACCCTCAATAGAATAGGATACCATACATTGCGGGGGGAAAGGTATTAGAAAGTATTCTCAGCAAATCTCTAGAAAATACTGTATGAAGTAACCTTGAGCTGACTGGGGGATGGATAAAGCAATGAAGCTTTTCCATCACTAATTTTTCTGATTATAAATTACATTACTCATGAATGGTGCTGAGTGAGTTATGCAGGGCTTCCCAAATAAGTGATTATAAAAACTGTATAGCATCTCCTATCCATCATCCCTTTTGTTTGCCATTTATTTTATGTTACTTCACACTGTTACTTTATGAGTCTCCATCTTGCTTCCCCCCCTTTGAACTACATTAGTAACTATGGGAACAGTATCAAGTAAATGGGAAAGAGTTTGGTGACCTCCGCAAGTGCAATATAAAGTCACTTTACAAAAAATGGTTTGAAACCAATACTTTGTGGGGACCATAGTTAACATGTGAAGTCAGAGATCACATTGGATATAAAATAGTGTGCAGATACACAGTGATTTTCTGGCCTTCAGTGCATTGATGTTGTTGATCAACAATTCAATATGACTTTAGTGACTGAAGAACTTCCCCTTCAGAAGTATAAATATGAAACAAATGGGACAAATTCAACCCTACTGTGAAATGGGTACAACGCCTGCACAGGCTGGAGGAGAAGCTTAAAAAAGGGAGCAGAGTAGCTCAGTGGCAAGTAGAAGGTAGAGGTGAGCTGGGAAAGAGCACAGGGGAGCTCTTGCTTCTTGAGGCCTGGCAGTAGTGACCCCACCTACAATGAAGGAACCTGTGACTCTCTGGAGGTGTAGACTGAATGTGTTTTAGTTATTTACTTTACCCTGTGGAAGACGGAGGACTGGTAGGAAGTGATTCGGGGGACAGCTGCCTAGCACCTCAGGGATTTAGCTACCTACTAACATTTAATCATTCTTGTAGCTTATGGTTTCAGCACTGACCTCTTATAAGAGCCCCCTTCTGGCTGATGTGTCTGCAATCAGTCAGTTTTGAACAGGGCAGCACCCACCTCTCATGGGTGCCCCCTTTCTGGTCAGTTGTGAGCCTGCTTTTCTTTCTGTTCTTACAATGGGGTGGCACCCACCTCTCACAAGTAGCTCCCCCAGTCACTGACTGTTGGGGGGGGTCCTTCAGCAATTCAGCCCTTCAGACCAGCACTTGTCTTGGGCAAAACTTTTGTCTTTTGGAGGGGTGTTTAACACCTCTGAAAGACAAAATTTGTCTTTCAGTTGCCAGTGTAGACATAGCTTAAGTCTATGTCTGGCTAGGTTCTGGGCTCAGTCCCCCAAGTATAGCCTACCCACACTGACCTGTCCACGGTCCTGCTGCTCTTCCAGCCAGCCAGGTACTGGGTCCTCAGCAGCCTTCCCTGGGCTCAGTCCTGCTTGCAGTGAGCTGTCCATAGGCCTGCTGCTCTTTCAGCCAGCTAGGCACCTGGTTCTCCCTCTTCAGGCTCCAGGCAGCAACTGACTGTTCTGCCTCAGCTGCCTGGAACTAGGACTAAGTGGACTTGCAGGCTCTAGAGTTTTACATAACTCAAACAAAAATCTACTTTTGTAAGTTGCACTTTTATGATAAAGAGATTACACTATAGTACTTAATTGAGATTAATTGAAAAATACTTTTACAGTGCAAATATTTAATATAAATTTAGAACTGACCACTTTAATCTGTGGTGTAATTGAAATCAATATATTTGAAAATGTAGAAAAGCCATCCAAAATAGAATTAAAATTTATTGTTTAGAAGAGTGATTAAAACTGAGATCAATCATGATTAATATAATTCTTTGACAGCCCTAATTTCTGGGTTAAACCATATATTCCCCCCTTCCCTGCCCCCTGAGGTGCTATAATTGTCAAAGTTTGGACATACTGCTGCCATTTGTAAGGGAACAATGAAGTGCAGTAAATGTGGAGGAAAAATCACTCACATGGGAACTGTGTGGAAGGAGCAGACCCTAAATGGAGCATGTGGGGGTAGGAGAAACCACAGTGCAGCATATAAAGAGTATGTAGTAGCAGAACAAGCTAGAGAAATGGAATAATTTTAAATTATTCCAAAAGTATCATATGCAGAGGCTACCAAAAGGTTCCTACTACAGAAAAAGAAAAAAGTACTTAAGAAAAAAAGTGTAGAAGGGCTGCAGAACACATCTCAGAAGTTCCTAGCTGGAATTTTTGAAAAGTTGATGGGTCCTATGTGATCAGGGTTAAATGTGATTAATATTTATCTAGGAGACTTCTATAAAAATGTAATAGAAGGAATTACAGCAGCACCTGATCTAGCCATCTACAAAACATCACATTAGAAATCTGGTTCCCTGGTGGAAGGAGGATTGCAAATTAGCAATCAAGGCATACAAGCAAGCAACACATACAATGAATAGTAAAGACTTAAGAGATGTAAGGTAGTGCACAAAGGATCATCAAAAAGACAGCAAAAGAAGCTGGAGAAATGTGTGGGAAGTGAACAAAGGTTCAGAAATATATAAGCAAATTCCAAGAGTGAATGGAATCTGAAGTAAAAGTAAAGGTCTTATTGTAAAGAAGACAACTGAGGTTGCCAGTTCAGGAAAGCTAGACGTTTTAGCAAAAGAATGCCAGAAGGTCAGTAGTATGAATCAAAGCAGTGAGTTTCATGAGAAAAACAGTTTATTGTGGAAAGCTGTCAACTATTAAATTGCTGGGAGAGCATATATTGATGATGCATTAAATAAAAAAAATTAGTATACAAGAACTTATTGCTGCAATTAGAAAAAGGAAAATACAGCTCCAGGTAAATATAAATAATGAAATGATTCAACTGTCAAAAGAGTCTAAAGATTCTTGTGGTTATATAATGATACAGGGGGAAAAGGACTGCAGCCAATAGAATGGAAATAAAGCTTAGGTGATACTAATTAGAAAACCAGGCAAAGTACATACAAGACCTGATGCTTCTAGGCCTATTGCCCTCACAGCATATGTAGGGAAAATCATGTGAAAAATGAATGTAATGCTAGTGGAATACTTGAAGAAACATTATAACTGGGGCACAAAGTGGTTTCAGAAAAGGAAGATACACAGTGAGACTAGAAATGGAGGGTTTTTTTTAAAAAAGCATGAAGAACTTTATCAGTCTGAAAAGGCATATAACATGCTATGGGGGAATCCTCTTATTTAAACTAGAGAAAATTGGAATAAAAGAATTTTTTGGTGGCTTTCAAGTGACAGAACTATACAAGTCAAAGTGGGAACAGCTTTCTCAAAACCCTACACTCTTACAAATAGAACTCCACAAGGGGAGTATTATCAGCCCTACTTTGTTTTCCATTATGATAAATGGCCTTCCAGAAATTGTGCAGATGGGAACAGGTATTTCCTTTTTCCCAGATGACTGGGCCATATGGACTAAGTATAAAGATGAAAAGTAGCTGTGGAAAAGACAGATGAGGCACTCCAGAGAATTTTCAAGTGGGGAAGTGATTGGGGATTTAAATTTTCACTTTCAAAAATTAAGGGAATGCTTTTAACCCAGAAGATAATGAGGGAAGACTGGGCTTATTTCTTTAAGGTGAAAAAATTCAGATTGTTCAAAAGTTTGTTGTTCCTAGGTGTAGTGTTTGATATTAAATTTGAAAAGGTCACATAGAACACAAGTGTAAAGGTAGGAAGAACTTACTTAAAAGCATAGCTGGAAACAAATGGCATGCAGATAAGGAGGTACTGATGATTATGAATAGTGCATTTATAAGACCAGTGTTAGACTACAGATACCAAGCTTTTGGTTCAGCCTCAAAAAAGAGATTTGGAACTTCTCCAGGCCCACCCTCTGCAATTGGCATGTGGCACAATGATAACAGCACCAGTGTGTGCTGCAAATAACCACTGGAGAAGCACCTGTAAATCTAAGGATGAAACTATTCGATCTAACTATTTGGGCAAAGGTAAAAGGGAATCCTGAAAATGGATGTACAAATCAGATGTCTGAGGGCTGTTGAGAGCTTAGTAGACACATTATATTTCAGACATCTTCATACTATTAGGTCAAAAATGGGTAAAGGGGATATAAGAAAAACAAAATTTTTAGTCTTGGGCAATCAGACTGCAGCTAGACTGTCATTCCTGCATTGGTGGATTTGGAACTGTAAGGGAAACCCTTAAGACATTGTTATTGTAGTGGGGTGGCTGCCCCACTCCATGAGAAACAGGGCTAGAACAGGCCAGAGAGGTTGTGCAGACCAGCAGCCAATCAGGGCCAGGCTGGGTCCTATATTAAGGCTGCCTAGCAGAGGAGAGGGTAGTCTCTTCCTGAAAAGCAAGGGAGGAGGACTGGCTCCTGAGGTAAGGAGATAGCACCTTGGACAGAGCAGTGCTGGGCAGGCTCCAGCCTAGCAGAGGAAAGCTGTAGCCCTGTTACCTGCCAGGCTGCAGCCCCTGCTGAAAAGGGTTGAGAAGGTGTATGGGGCCAAAGGGGAAGTGGCCCAGGGAAGATAGGTGGACAAGAGGGGAACAAAGGAGGGCAGAGAGGTTGCTGTTAGATGGTCCCTGGGTTGGGACCCAGAGTAGCAGGTGGGCCTGCTTTCCCCCCTTACTTCCTCTGTGACCAGGTGCAGTGTAACGTGGCAGAGACAGACTGCAACTAGCCCCTCACTTCAGGGGCAAGACTTTGGGGTTGTTGTTGGCCACTGAGGCAGGTGCTAGCTGAAGGACTGTCATGCCCCCTCACCCCAGAAGGGAGTGAGAATGGAGTTGTGGGCACTGCTGGAGGGCAGTGTCCTGAAGAGGACGCCACCAAGCAGAGAGCAATGTGGGTCCCAAACCAGCAGAGCAGACAATGGGCGAGACACCACACACAGCAGGTGCTCCACAGCTGACAAGAGCCAATTCCTGGAGCAACCAGAAGGAGGTGCCAGCGGTGGTGAGTCTTGACCCCATTACAGTTATGTTTAAACACATTCTGACCAATAAAATTTCAGAATTTATGGAAAATGGAGCCAGCTTTGCAAAGTCTATACAGACAGATCAAAAGTTAACACTGGGTAGAATGGGAACAGCCTTCTGTGTTCCTAGTCTTGAATCCAGAAATCTAAAAGGCTGTTGACTTTGATGGCTAACTAATCGGGATAACGTTGGCACTAACCTGGGTAAGAGATGTGTGACCAGCTGCAGCTGTAATTTTATCTGATAATTTGTCAGGTATTATGACTCAGAATAGGGATTTCAGAAAGCAGAAGTGAAAGGGACAAGTGAAAATGTTCTTAACTACAGGAATAACGCAATCAGATACCTGTGTAACAATAGCATGGATTCTGTAAAGGGATTATTGGGAATGTAAAAGGGAAACAGAATGGGGGCAGGGGGAGGAGCCCTGCTGTGTTTAAGAATTTAAGGAAAAACCCCAAAAAATGAAAGTGGCAGTCAGAGCCTCATGGGATGAGGTTACTGTGCTAAAAACCCAAACAAAAACAAAGAAGGAAGACTGAGGAGAGGCAAGTGAGGAAAAGGCCTGGGAAGGTCCAGAGAGCAGGGTTGGCTACAGTGGAGGAAGCCCTGAGTTAGGGCTTCCAAGCAGCAAGGAGATCACTAAGTGAAGCTGCCGAAGTCTCCACAGAGGGGAAGAAATGGGAAGCAGTAGGGGAATCCTGATAGGAAAGTAGCATAGGAGGAATTCTGCAGGGCCTAGGGGGAAGGGTCAAGCAGCTAAGAACTGCAGTATAGCCCAATAGGGGCAGAATAATTATTTGACTTGGCCCTTCTTGTTATTCTGGAAGGGGTGCCAAACTTATGTGACTTGGCCAAAGAGCCAGGCCATGGAAGACCCAGACAGAGGTAGACAGCCTGCAGGAACTAAAAAACTGCATTATGCCAGGATCTAAGGGAGGGGCACTTTAATGGTGACTGCACCCTTATGGCAAGGGGTGAAAGGTACCCATGAGGAGGGAGAGGGATGAGAAACAGAAGAGACACAGAACAGGGGAGGAGCAAAGGAAGGGGAGGCAAAGAGGAAGAATTAGCAGCTGCCTTAGAGAAAAATGCAACTCAGTGAACAGCCTTTGTCCAGCCCCCAGCACTTTGCTGGTGAACCTAGTCCCTGCTGGCTTAAAGCTCAAGTGATTCATCTAATAAACATTCCGATCTTGGACCCATTAGTCTGGCAGCAAGGACCTTGGCAGAAGCGAGAGACAGCTGCACTTTGGGGCAGAGTAAGCAATGCTATAGGCACCAACTCCCATTGGAAAAAAAATAGTTGGTTATCAGCAGCCCCTGCTCCATCAGCTCTTCCCCCTCCCTCCCAGCACCTCCTGCCTGCTGCGATCAGCTGTTCAGCAGCATTCAGGAAGCACTGGGGCTTGGGGGAAGGGGCGTGGCAGAGGTTGACCACCCTCCAGCAACTCAAAGACCACCTATGTTATCAACCTCCATAGAAGGAGCAGAGCTATGATAACACTGGGCCAACTGGCAAGGCAATGACTTCCTTTAATTGTTTTCAGCATGACATTTTTAAAGAAGTTTTTAAAAACCCAACTCTGATATCTTTCACTGCAAGCATGTAGCACAGGCAGAGTCTGTAGAGAGAGACAGGAAAAGGCAGGTAGGAGCCAAAACAGCTCCGTACAGGGTGCTAGCATGTAGTCTGAGATGGCTGTTATAAAAGGGACATGAACTGTCATGGTTTGCAGGCAGCCTCCACTGGGTCACCACAAGTGACATTCACATCCTGAAAAAGAATAAAGACATTTTACAGGCCAGAACCTGCCTGCTGCAGCATTGCATTTTACTGCAGTGAGGCAGGGCTCAATCCACATTCCAGCCTTAATCCTGCACTTCCCCAGGCCAGCAGGGTTTGGTGACTAGTTTGGCTCTAGTAGAGAGAAATGGCTAATGTTTTGTGCCCTAATCAATGCAATCCCTCCTGGTAGATTAGGAGGGAGGGCAGCAATTGGAAAAGGGCCTGTTGTCCTCAGCTGAAGGAGCCTGCTGTGATTCAGGCTTACCCCAAGAAGGGCTGGAGATAGGCTTGCTAAAGGGCAGCTCTGGTCTGGGAAGCAGGAGCTATTTACAGAGAGGTGGTTTTCGAATTTGTGCATGGGAACTAAAGTGTGGGAAACGTGGGCATGTCTCGAAGCAGCCTGGTTCAGATTTTGGATCCCTCTTACGTAAGTCCTGGATGCCGATTCAAAGTTTAAGTGCGATAGGCCCTACTTGGGAGTAGTAGGGCAGAGGGGCAAACCTGCAGAGAAAGCAGTTGTGTGGGGTTAAGGAGACCTAGTAGAAGAAAGGAGATTCCCCATAGTGCTCATTAAAAATGAATGTTTTGTTTGGAGCTTTGTTCATGGTCTCCTGGACAGGCAAAATGTAGAGACTTAATCACATCACAACATAGTTTAAATTCTGTCTCAGCTTTCTCTTTGCTACCTTTGAACAGAGTTTATAAGGTAAATGAGGACCTTCACAATATGGAAATGGATGGGGGTTTTATCACAGCTTGTCTCTTGCACCCTAATTTTTGCTGGCTCTATTGTCTATACTATATTGTAACGAACATGCTGGCTCATTACTGGGCACCTTCCCCATTACTGGGCACCTTCCTAGCCTAAGCTAGAGGGAATATATCTAGGTAATTGAATACTGTGTTACCCAGTTAAGCATCTGGGTAGAAGAGGGCTTCCCTAATCCTGAGAGTACTGAAAAGGGAACTAATTTCCAAAGGTTGGAGGGAGAAATGAAGCTCAACTGAGAGCTAGAGCCTGTTTGCCTCCACGTCTGTTGTCTATTACCAGTGTTCTGGGATCCAGCTGCAGAGGGGAAGGCTGGATCACAGGCAGCCTGAGATCAGGGACTAAAGCTAGGAAGCACCCTGTTGCTGGTAGGGGGTCTACAGTAGTGGCAGTAGCCACATCTCTTGCTAGCAGGAGATGTGTTACAGCTGCACAAGCATCAGCAGAAGCTCAGTGTAAATAGGCCTCAGTGAGACCATAGACTAAGGAACCAAGCTCTGGCCAGTGGGGACTTGTGATGGGGTTGGGACTCACCACTGCAGCGCCTTCCATTGTTCAGTCTGGGAATGAGCTCAGTCCATGTGGAGCATCCTCCACTGATGGAGTCTCAACCATCTCTCACCCTCTGTTGGTGTCTGGACCCATGTTGCTCCTCGCTCAGTGGCATCCTTTTCAGGACACTGCCCTCTGGTCCACACTCACCCCCTTCCAGGGGAGGGGGTGTTATCAGCAGTTCTTCTCTTCACCCCAGCCACAATGGCCAACCACACCCCAAAGTCTGACCCCTTTTGGCAGGGGCCTAGTACAGTCCGTGATGGCCACTCCTAATGGCCAGGTGTTAGTGCAAGGGGGGGACCCAGGCCCACCCTCTACTCTGGGTCCTGACCCAGGGACCCTTTGGCAGCAGCCTTCCTGCCCTCCTTCTCTCCCTTTGTCTGTCTTTCTCCCTGGGCCATTTCCCCTTTGCACCAACTAGGCCCTTTCCTCAGGGCCTGCAGCCTGGCAGGTACCAGGCTGGAGTTCCCTTCTGCTCCCTAGGCCTGCCCAGTACTGCACTGTCCCTGGTGCTAGTCTCCTCATGCAGGAGACAGACCTTCACCCTTTAAAGGCCTGGAAGAGACTGCCTGCCTCTCGTCTAGGCAGCCTTTATATAGGACCTGGGCCTGGCACTGATTGGCTGCCTCTTGCTTGCCTCTGATTGGCTCTCTAACAGGCCCTCCCTGATTGGCTGTTGCGGTGTGCAGCCGCTCTGGCCTGCTGTAACCCAATCTTGCCTGGGGGCGGGTTATTGCCCCACCACAGGGCTCAAGAACAACACTTGATTACCTCTGGGAGAGGGGTGGATTGAAGGGCCGCTAGGTCTGGGAGTCACACTGAGGGTTGTTGCCTTTAAGCCCTTCTACTGCACTGCCCTTGCATTAGGAACTGTTGGGTTGCTCATTATTGTAACCATTAAGTCATTGTGCCTAGGGTGTTAGCACTCATTATTTCTGGTAAAATAGCCCTGTGTTACTTCTTTGGAATCTGAGAGTGCTAATGGGGACCCAGAAAAGTTTAGTGCTTGGAGCACACGTAGCTCGCCCTTCAGCCCATGATGAACAGAGCACGCTACTAGACACCTGGAAGAATCTGGCGTAGCACATCCCCACCCTGCAGTGGTGTCAGTCACAAAATATTAAGATTAGACCTATTGCATCTTTTTCTGCTCCATAGTTATATATTGAATTCAACACCTTCAACATAATCCTGTCACTGATTGGGTTCCAGAAGCCTGAATGAAATTAAACATTTTTATTAAGCTCCCCCCCCCTTTCTTTTGATAATTTTGATTGCTTTCAGCTGAGGTTGTTGGCTCATGTTTATCAATGTTACTGAAAGTTTTCCCCCTCAATAACAAAGGCCAAACTCCAAAGTGAGACAGAACTAGAGTACAGCGAGGACCTATGGTAACAAAAGAGAATGAGAATGCTGCTGTGTTTAGACATTGTTATGGGTGTTATAAGTGTTGTGGGCCTTGCAGGCTGCAGTATGTATCTGGTGATCCTATGGATAACATGATCAGCTATTCAGTTCAATCAAAGTGATACAGTAGGGACAGACTTTCTCAAAATAAGAGAACAAAATAAGATTCGTCCCCATTAGTACATGGTGTGTGTGTAAACTGCATCCTCAGGGACTAGTGGGGGCCATTTTGGTTGAAGAGGATGCAGTGTTTTCAGAACCTCTTGTCCCAGGACTTGTACCCGGGTGAGTAACTTTAAACTGCAGCTGGGGCTTCAAATTTATTTACTTATTTAATATTATTTATAGGCTTCACACAGTAGTACATGGATGCCCCTCAGACATCATTAAAGTATTTGACCTCACTGCATCCTTGTGAGGTAGTACAATTATATTATCTCTAGTTTCAGATGGAGAATTTACACACTGAGAGGCTAAGTGACTTGCCCAAGGTTACACAGGATGTCATAGAAGATGTGGGTTCTATTCCCAGCTCTGCCGTGTCCCTGGCCCAGTGCAGTTAAACAAAAGACTGTCTTTCTTCCATAAGTTCCCTGATGGAAGAGGCTGCTAAGGGGGATGCATAATAACTCAATTGTCTCCTTTTCCCCAGAGCAGAGTCAAGCACCCTCCCCAGCCAGCCTCACTCACTTTAGGCTTGGTTCAAACCTAATTAAAGTCTTTCTATTGATTCCAGTGGGCTTTAGATGTTCCCTTTGGGCATGGAAGCCAATTCAACATGGGGTGAATCTAGATCAAACTCTGTATTAAGGCTTCTACCAATACAAAAATTTCTGGGTTTTGTTAGAGAGCAGGTGACCAACGTAAATTCTTCTTATGTTACGCATGAAACTTGCATTGTATTCTACCTTGGAATATTTTCAGTCCTAGTTTAACACAGCAATTTCTCCCTTCTCTTCCAGAGGCAGTCATTTAAAAGCACTAAAATTTTGATGAAACATTTTACCTAGTGCTTACATGTGGGAAGAAGGGATTTTACGCATTGGAACTTTCCCAATGCAATGACAACCATAATGTGGTTTTGGGCCACTGTTTATTCTATGATGTCTGCCTTGCCAAAATACAACCATTTGAAGGAATGGATTCAAAGGAAGAACTTTCTCTTGTGTTTTTTAGTTATACCTACTGTAGTGAAACATTTGGCTGCTTGCTTTGGTAATTGATATAAAGCTCTACTAAGATTTTCTAACTTGCCATCTCTCATTCTTATAAAGTGAGAATTAATTCTGATCGAATACTTTGCTTCAGTGAGCTGCAAATAAGATGAATGGGGAATTATTGGCTAAGGAATGGCTCACACAATGTGTTTTAAACCTCTGTGTCCCTGGGCATTTGATCTATTAATGGGTTTTGTAATGCTGTTAGCCCCTGCTGTTCTAGTTACCTCACATTGCAGAGCACCTGCATCAGGAGGAGGCGGAGAAGATGACTAGTGGTGACCCAGTTTTTCTCTTGTGCACATACATGGTATGCCCTGGATATCCTCAAAGTCATTTTTTGAAAGCAGCATTCTTTAAGCATAGAGTGATTTCCGGGCTTGCCAGACATATGGTGTCTCATGAGGACAAAGTAAGTGCTTACCCCCTGAGGTACAGGTGGGAGAGTGAAGAATGCTCATGCCTCAGGAAAGCATTTGGATTTTATTTTGTTACAGATGTATTTATCTGTGCTGCTGATACTGCATTGCAGTCAGTGGCAATGGAGATGAAGATGTTAGTGACAGGAAGAATATATCCCCAATTTTGTTTGTTCCACTCTTGGAACAGCATCAGAATCTCTTTTGAGAGCAATCACACCTCAGCAGCGGTCCTCCCCAGTTTGAGGGACAGATTCAGATTTAATGTGGGGTCTAAAGTGCTTCAACTGGATCTCTCCTAGGTTGTGTCTGAGGCAGAACTAGTGGAGCACTGATTGCTGGGCCTCCCCTGGGCCTGCTTCAGAAAGACAGCAAGTAGAGGTAACAGGGTTTATTTGAGGAAAGGAGAGAAGAGGTTGAGGGGTAACCATCTCCGAATAACTTGTGGGTGCCCCCCCAAAAAGCCAAATGCTGGCACTGCATTTCATTACCGCCAGATGGTTATCTACAAAATGAACTAGAATACTTGCTTGAAGAAAAACTAGAGATATATTTAACTGGTGTAGAGCTAGCTGCAGTAAAGGGGCATTTCTCCAGGGATGCATGTGTGTGCTTCGCAGGCAGGGGGAAGTTGGGTGGGATTAACCTACTGCTTTATTGATTATAACAAGACAGTGTTTCAATATTGCTTTGAACGTGCCATTACAGCACATGAGACTGTACATTTTAGGGGATGCTGTAATGTAATGGGCATATAATAAGGGGCAGTGCATTGCTACTCTGTTTCAAGAGCATACCAAGAAAGGTGTGGCTCACTGGCAGAAAATGACTCATCTGTCTCTGCTGCCTCCCCGGTCATGTAGCTTGGTGGCAGGGGGATGCAAGTGGCAAGTGCACAATACCTGTTTACCCCCATGTGCACAGACTCCAATTCTGGGTAGCCTGTGCAGGGATGTAAAAGGGGTTTACATCCCTGTATAGCTGCACAGGACAAGAGACAATCTAGCTCTGAGTCATACTAACCTAATCCAAGCATATTTACATATTCAGACCTTTAAACATCATGGCACATCGGCAACTATGTTTTCATTTAAAAGCTGGTTGTTTCTGACCGAGCTTATTTTCACATTTGTTTTAACTTTTGAAACAGTGCTCAGATGCCCCAGAAATGAGCACGGCGCATAAATGCATAAGTAAATGAAGTAAGCTAAATTACACCATTGACACAATATCCTGTCTGAACTCTCTTAAGACTTCTCCATAAATAGCAATCCTCTCACCATTCCATTACATAGTCCCAGTCTCCTCCTGCCTCTAGGAGACATTGTAATATGTTTAGGTTGGGTCTAGAGAAGCACCCCACACAGGTGTGTCTGTGTTTTGAAGTGTGTGGTGTATTGAAAACTGTAAAAATTACAAGCTGTCCCTTTAAATCCTAAGCATTTCCCTGGTTGTGCTTGCTGGCTAGGGGGCTCCGTAGGGAAGCATGCGATCTGTGTCCCTTATCTGCAGAAAGCCAGCCAAGAATAAGGTTTGGTGAGTTGTGCCTCTCTGTTTCAGGGAGCAGCCTGCCTTTTCTCTGATTTTTTTGGGGTCTTGTATGTTATCATTCTGAATTCTAAGAAATAGTGTTATGTTGCAAACTTTTGGCAAGAGTACTTTGTTTCTATCCAACTTGTGTGTGTGTGCCACAAACATTACAAAGAGGAATGGTCCATTATGCTGAGCACTGCTATAGAAGAGATCCAGAGCAGGACAATGTCGTTACAGTGAGCATAGAAAACTGCCCACTTAATATTCCACGAAGAAAGGTTTCACCATCTTTGAACAGTGTTGTGACCTTTCTGAAGAGAAGCGGACTCCCCAGGCAATGCAAGGACAAAAGCCTTGGACACTGCGGTAGGTTAATTGTCTGCTAAGTTCACACATAGCAGATGCTTGACTATGCAGGTCAGGCCTGGCTTGCTGCATATAAACTACGGGGAGGACCAAAGCAGGAAAAGCCCAGTTCCAAAGGAAGGAGGCTCCCTTGCCACAATTATTTGAAAATGTTGAAATCTAGGTGAGAATGTTGTCCTTCCACACCCAGAGCTCCCACAGAGTATCAGGGGAGAAACAAAATAACACAGCTGAGAGTACTAGAATAGGAGAGTAGAACAGTGAGAGCAGCAACTCTCCTTGCAAAGCAGGCCCTGTGGGCATTTCAGCCTGTATTGGTTCCAGGTTAGAGACAAGGGGCCAAATTTAGCCTTGGAATAAGATGACACAACTCCACCGACTGCTCCTGCTGACTCCTGGAGCTGTCTTAGGGTATGTCTACACTACGAAATTAGGTTGAATTTATAGAAGTCAGTTTTTTTGAAATCGGTTTTATATATTCAAGTGTGTGTGTCCCCACAGAAAATGCTCTAAGTGCATTAAGTGCATTAACTCGGCGGAGCGCTTCCACAGTACCGAGGCAAGCATCGACTTCCGGAGCGTTGCACTGTGGGTAGCTATCCCACAGTTCCCGCAGTCTCCGCTGCCCATTGGAATTCTGGGTTGATATCCCAATGCCTGATGGGGCTAAAACATTGTCGCGGGTGGTTCTGGGTACATATCGTCAGGACCCCGTTCCCACCCTCCCTCCCCCCGTGAAAGCAAGGGCAGACAATCATTTCGCGCCTTTTTTGTCTGCTGCCAGCCAAAGATGTAAAGGATAGATGGAGTGGGTCAGAACAAGAAATAGACCAGATTTGTTTTGTACTCATTTTCCTCCTCCCCTGTCTAGATCACACTGCAGTCAGTCACAGAGAAGGCGCAGCGAGGTTAATCTAGCCATGTATCAATCAGAGGCCAGGCTAACCTCCTTGTTCCAATAACAACGATAACTTTGGTGCACCATTTCTTATTGGAACCCTCCGTGCAGTCCTGCCTGAAATACTCCTTGATGTACAGGCACACCCTTTGTTGATTTTAGCTCCCTGAAGCCAACCCTGTAAGCCGTGTCGTCAGTCGCCCCTCCCTCCGTCAGAGCAACGGCAGACAATCGTTCCGCGCCTTTTTTCTGTGCGGACGCCATACCAAGGCAAGCATGGAGGCCGCTGAGCTCATTTTGGCAATTAGGAGCACATCAACCACCACACGCATTATCCAGCAGTATATGCAGCACCAGAACATGGCAACGCGATACCGGGCGAGGAGGCGACATCAGCACGGTCCCGTGAGTGATCAGGACATGGACACAGATTTCTCTGAAAGCATGGGCCATGCCAATGCATGCATCATGGTGCTAATGGGGCAGGTTCATGCTGTGGAACGCCGATTCTGGGCTCGGGAAACAAGCACAGACTGGTGGGACCGCATAGTGTTGCAGGTCTGGGACGATTCCCAGTGGCTGCGAAACTTTCGCATGCGTAAGGGCACTTTCATGGAACTTTGTGACTTGCTTTCCCCTGCCCTGAAGCGCATGAATACCAGGATGAGAGCAGCCCTCACAGTTGAGAAGCGAGTGGCGATAGCCCTGTGGAAGCTTGCAACGCCAGACAGCTACCGGTCAGTTGGGAATCAATTTGGAGTGGGCAAATCTACTGTGGGGGCTGCTGTGATGCAAGTAGCTCACGCAATCAAAGATCTGCTGATATCAAGGGTAGTGACCCTGGGAAATGTGCAGGTCATAGTGGATGGCTTTGCTGCAATGGGATTCCCTAACTGTGGTGGGGCTATAGACGGAACCCATATCCCTATCTTGGCACCAGAGCACCAAGCCGGCGAGTACATAAACCGCAAGGGGTACTTTTCGATAGTGCTGCAAGCTCTGGTGGATCACAAGGGACGTTTCACCAACATCAACGTGGGATGGCCGGGAAAGGTGCATGATGCTCGCATCTTCAGGAACTCTGGTCTGTTTCAAAAGCTGCAGGAAGGGACTTTCTTCCCAGACCAGAAAATAACTGTTGGGGATGTTGAAATGCCTATATGTATCCTTGGGGACCCAGCCTACCCCTTAATGCCATGGCTCATGAAGCCGTACACAGGCAGCCTGGACAGTGGTCAGGAGCTGTTCAACTACAGGCTGAGCAAGTGCAGAATGGTGGTAGAATGTGCATTTGGACGTTTAAAGGCGCGCTGGCGCAGTTTACTGACTCGCTTAGACCTCAGCGAAACCAATATTCCCACTGTTATTACTGCTTGCTGTGTGCTCCACAATATCTGTGAGAGTAAGGGGGAGACGTTTATGGCGGGGTGGGAGATTGAGGCAAATCGCCTGGCTGCTGGTTACGCGCAGCCAGACACCAGGGCGGTTAGAAGAGCTCAGGAGGGCGCGGTACGCATCAGAGAAGCTTTGAAAACCAGTTTCATGACTGGCCAGGCTACAGTGTGAAAGTTCTGTTTGTTTCTCCTTGATGAAACCCTCCGCCCCTTGGTTCACTCTACTTCCCTGTAAGCTAACCACCCTCCCCTCCTCCCTTTAATCACCGCTTGCAGAGGCAATAAAGTCATTGCTGCTTCACAGTCATGCATTCGTTATTCATTCATCACACAAATAGGGAGATGACTACCAAGATATCCCAGGAGGGGTGGTGGAGGAGGGAAGGAAAATGCCACACAGCACTTTAAGCACAGCACTTTAAAAGTTTACAACTTTAAAATTTATTGAATGACAGCCTTCTTTTTTTTGGGCAATCCTCTGTTGTGGAGTGGCTGGTTGGCCGGAGGCCCCCCCACCGCGTTCTTGGGCGTCTGGGTGTGGAGGCTATGGAACTTGGGGAGGAGGGCGGTTGGTTACAGAGGGGCAGCAGTGGCAGTCTGTGCTCCAGCTGCCTTTGCTGCAGCTCAACCATACACTGGAGCATTCTGGTTTGGTCCTGCAGCAGCCTCAGCATTGAATCCTGCCTCCTCTCATCACACTGCCGCCACATTTGAGCTTCAGCCCTGTCTTCAGCCCGCCACTTACTCTCTTCAGCCCGCCACTTACTCTCTTCAGCCCTCCACCTCTCCTCCCGGTCATTTTGTGCTTTCCTGCACTCTGACATTATTTGCCTCCACGCATTCGTCTGTGCTCTGTCAGTGTGGGAGGACAGCATGAGCTCGGAGAACATTTCATCGCGAGTGCGTTTTTTTTTCTTTCTAAGCTTCACTAGCCTCTGGGAAGGAGAAGATCCTGTGATCATTGAAACACATGCAGCTGGTGGAGAAAAAAAAAGGGACAGCGGTATTTAAAAAGACACATTTTATAAAACAGTCGCTACACTCTTTCAGGGTAAACCTTGCTGTTAACATTACATACATAGCACATGTGCTTTCGTTACAAGGTCGCATTTTGCCTACTCCCACCGCGTGACTACCCCCTCAACCTTCCCCCCTTCCTGTGGCTAACAGCGGGGAACATTTCTGTTCAGCCACAGGCAAACAGCCCAGCAGGAATGGGCTATACTGAGTGTCCCTGAAGAAAAGCACCCTATTTCAACCAGGTGACCATGAATTATATCTCACTCTCCTGAGGATAACACAGAGAGAGAAAGAACGGATTTTGGTTGAATGCCAGCAAACATACACTGCAATGCTTTGTTCTACAGTGATTCCCGAGTATGTGTTACTGGCCTGGAGTGATAAAGTGTCCTACCATGAAGGACGAAATAAGGCTGCCCTCCCCAGAAACCTTTTGCAAAGGCTTTAGGACTACATCTAGGAGAACCGCAAATGCCAGGGCAAAGTAATCCTTTCACATGCTTGCTTTTAAACCATGTATAGCATTTTAAAAGGTACACTCACCAGAGGTCCCTTCTCCGCCTGCTGGGTCCAGGAGGCAGCCTTGGGTGGGTTCGGGGGGTACTGGCTCCAGGTCTAGGGTGAGAAACAGTTCCTGGCTGTCGGGAAAACCGGTTTCTCCGCTTGCTTGCTGTGAGCTATCTACAACCTCCTCCTCATCTTCTTCGTCCCCAAAACCTGCTTCCGTATTGCCTCCATCTCCATTGAAGGAGTCAAACAACACGGCTGGGGTAGTGGTGGCTGAACCCCCTAAAATGGCATGCAGCTCATCATAGAAGCGGCATGTTTGGGGCTCTGACCCAGAGCGCCTGTTCGCCTCTCTGGTTTTCTGGTAGGCTTGCCTCAGCTCCTTCAGTTTCACGCGGCACTGCTTCGGGTCCCTGTTATGGCCTCTGTCCTTCATGCCCTGGGAGATTTTCACAAAGGTTTTGGCATTTCGAAAACTGGAACGGAGTTCTGATAGCACGGATTCCTCTCCCCAAACAGCGATCAGATCCCGTACCTCCCGTTCGGTCCATGCTGGAGCTCTTTTGCGATTCTGGGACTCCATCATGGTCACCTGTGCTGATGAGCTCTGCATGGTCACCTGCAGCTTGCCACGCTGGCCAAACAGGAAATGAGATTCAAAAGTTCGCGGTTCTTTTCCTGTCTACCTGGCCAGTGCATCTGAGTTGAGAGTGCTGTCCAGAGCGGTCAGAATGGAGCACTCTGGGATAGCTCCCGGAGGCCAATACCATCGAATTGTGTCCACAGTACCCCAAATTCGAGCTGGGAACGTCGATTTAAGCGCTAATCCACTTGTCAGGGGTGGAGTAAGGAAATCGATTTTAAGAGCCCTTTAAGTCGAAATAAAGGGCTTCACTGTGTGGACGGGTGCAGGTTTAAATCGATTTAACGTTGCTAAATTCGACCTAAAGTCCTAGTGTAGACCAGGGCCTAGTCTAATCTCCCTGAAATATGAGACAGGCAGGGTCAGATTCTCATCTATTACATCATTTCCTCCTACCAACTCCTGACACACATGCATCACTTCTACTCTGGGGGACTCGATTGTATTTTGAACTTAAATTCTTCATGGATCTAGGAAAAAGGAATAGTAAAACGTTAGTTTCTAAAGGGATGAGAGGCTTGCCTTGCCAGCTGTGCAAATTGTATGGGAATAACATATTTAGCTCCTAGCAGAAGACTGGCTTCATGCTCCAGAATTGAGTCACAAAGACTCAGGGCTTCAGGCACATTGTTTCATGGATTCCAAGGCCAGAAGGGACCATTATGGTCATCTAGTGACATCTGACCTCCTGTATAACACAGGCCACAAAACTTCCCCAAAGTAATTCCTACAGCAGATCTTTTAGAAAAACATCCAATGTTGGTTTAAAAATGGCCAGTGATGGAGAATCCACCCACCCCTGAGCAACCTGTCCCAATGATTAATTAGCTTCACTGTTAAAAATGCATGCCTTATTTCCAGTCTGAATTTAACTGCAACTTCTGGCCATTGGATTGTGTTATATCTTTCTCCGCTAGATTGAAGAGCCCATTATCAAATATTCGTTCCCCATGTAGGTACTTATAAACTGTGACTGTCACCACTTAACCTTCTCTTTGTTAAGCTAAATAGATTGAGCTCCTTGAGTTTCACTATAAAACAAGTTTTCTAATCCTTTAATCGTTCTCGTGGCTTGGCTCTGAACCCTCACCAAATAAGCAACTTCCTTCTTGAATTGTGGACACCGGAACTGGACACAGCATGTCAGCAGCAGTCTGAAACACAGGTAAGATAACCTCTCGGCTCCTACTTGAGATTCCCCTGTTCATGCATCCAAGGATCGCATTAGCCCTTTTGGCCACAGCATTATATTGGGAGCTCATGTTCAGCTGATTATCCACTGTGATCCCCAAATCTGTTTCAGAGTCACTGCTTCCCAGGATAGACCACCATCATGTAAATATAGCCTTTGTTCCTAAAAGTATACATTTTACACTTAGCCATATTAAAATGCATATTGTTTGCTTGTGCCCAGCTTATCAAGTGATCCAGATCACTCAGTATCAGAGACCTGTCCTCTTCATTATTTACCACTCCCACAATTTTTGTGTTATCTGCCAACTTTCTGTGATTTTTGTTTTCTTCCAGGTCATTGATAAAAATGTTAAATAGTGTAGGGTCAAAAACCAATCCTTGTGGGACCCCACACCCGCATGATGATGATGATTCCATTTACAATTATATTGAGAGCTATCTGTTAGCCAGCATTTAAGTGTGCCATCTTAATTTTATATTGTACTAGTTTTTTAATCAAAATGTCATCAGTGGGTCACTGTGGGAAAACTTATACTGGTACTGACCATAATGGGTCTGAGGTGAAATCCTAACCCCACTGAAGTCCATGGGAGCTTTGCCATTGACTTTAACCGAGCCAGGATTTCAGTCCAAGTGTGTCGATCACCTGAGTGCTTTAGACTCTGGGCCTGTCCAATCCAATACCTTTTGGGAACAACAATTAATTTTAAATAAAATCCTTCAACTGATTCCTCAAGTTGACATGTGGGAAAAAGAAATCCTTGTTTAAAATATTTGAACAGGAGTAGTGTGTGTGTGTGTGTGTGTGTGTGTGTGTGTGTGTAATTAATTGCCACACCTGTACTGGGCCAGCGTGGGAACTCTGGCTGGCTGCTAAATTCTTTAAAGCCACAGCCCTTTTAAATTTTCATATATCACTCACCACCTCAAAGGTGGTGTTAAATATCCTAACAGCAACTGGAGAAGACGGTCAATATGGCTTCATAAATGCCATAAAAGGACACTGAGAATTCTACAGAAGTCTGCTTTTAAGTTTTCTGCTTTCAATTTTAGTGAATTGTTTATTGGGGAGGGGGGAAGGGAAGGCAAGGGAATTCTCCCACAGTATAATGTTGAGGCAAAGTTGTGATGGATTAGTGTATGTATCTATTCTATATCAAGCTCCATTTTGTTTTGTGAATGCCATTTTGATTGTAAAAGTGCATTTTAGCTTCACTGTTGTCTTTTAATCTCCATATTGAACTGGGATTCGGGGAAGTGTTGGCACAAGGCCAACACTGGAAAGCAATCAGGAGCTGTTAACCTGGATTGTTGTCCATTCAAATGGAAGCACCCTTGGACAATGAGTTGGCTGAAGCCTAGGAAAACTAGTTTTACAAGTCTGGACTGCCATAACCAAGCAACATCCTTAATGAGGGACTTGAGTCCACTAAGCAAAGTGCTCTGATGGGGTTGGGGGGGATGGGACCTTACAAAAAGTATACAACATGCCAGTAAAGACAGTTGGACTGCAAAGTCTCCTTTCTCAGGGAGTGGTCCTAGATAAAAGATCTGTACTCCAAGAGTGTGCCTAGAGAACCAGAGCCTGAGACCTAGCTTAGATTTGCCTCAGATCCAGTCAGCTAAGAGCACATGGGATCCAATGGGTGGATCTAAATACAGGAACTTGGTGAGCTCACCAAGTGCTGTAACAAAAGTCATTCGGGAGCAGTGTTGTATTTGCCATATCTTGTGTGAGATTACTCTAGTTTTTGTCACACAACCACGTGTCCTTCAATGGAAGAATTAAATAGATGAGAAGTAGTCAGACTTGTGCCCAGAGTAATCTCGTCAGATACAGTTAGAATCCCAGACAGAAAGGCTCTGCACCAGAATAGTATGATGGCCCACATATCTTCTGATAGACATGTACACTTAATTTTAAGGCATTGCTGCTCCTCAGTAACATCTTTATAGATGCATGGGGGTAAGCATGCCTGACAAGGGACAAATCTGATTTTCTTGGGGCAACTTCTTTGAATGTTTGTCAGGCTAGGTTCTTTAGGCCACCTTATTGTTCATCAGGGTAGCTCTATCAATGCCAGCTATGTGTGCAATCATCTGCTGCAAGAGATTATGGATATAGTGTAGCTAGGAACCACTGTTTGGTCCATGTGTGTACATATGTCAGATTGCTGCTATACACCAGAGTGTGTGCTGCACTATGTCCCATAATGCAGCTGTGTGGGTTAAAAAATACAAGCTGTGCTCCGCACTGACCCCATATATACTGGACTGGACACTAACTAGCTTTCAGCTTTTCACTTATTCCAAAGTGAAGGATATTTGTTTCTAATTAAGAACCATTTCTAACAGTCAAAAATGTCCCTCTTGACGAACTCCTGGAAATAGAACTGGATGAATAATGCAAAAACAGATTTGCAAATTCATGCGCCAGCTTTACTCCTCTACTAAAAATGCGGTTATACTGTATTATCTGTTCATGAGTAGCTGCAGGAGTGATAAGTTCTTGGTTTAACATGTGTGTGAATTCAAAAGTTTCAGTTTCCTCCCTCACCAAAATAGCTTTATTGTGGTCACAAATAGTCAAATACAAATCTTACAGAGATAAAGGATACCAAGAAAAACAGGTGAAATGGGCATATGGGTCACTGACATAAAGTCTATGCAAAAACATCAGGTTTAGCATGAATCATTTTGTCCAAACATGTGTGCTAGGGAGGTAGCTTTAAAGTTTCAGCCGTCCAATCAGAGGGCAGAAACAATACATGTGACTTAAGGGGCCATTAAGAGTGGTCAAAGTGACAGTTTGTGTCCAGCCCCTACCATGACAATTGTTTTGTCCAAACTACTTGGCAAATGCATATAATGGATACATTTGCTCAAAATCAGGATTGGTTTGGGAAAGATTCAGGAAGCTAAAGAAATGCTACCTTCCCAACCAAAATTAATCATACTGATAACTGTGACCAGCTGTGTGTGGGATACATGTTTGGGCTTTTCAATGCCTGCACATATCTAACCACGACTAATAAACTCCTGATGCTCTTCAGCTTCTAGTGCCTTTGGCTAGCAGACACAGTAACCCACAGGAAGTGCTGAAAGAGGCAACATATTGCATTTTGGTGTATACACTCTGCTTTCTACTGGCAGGAAAAGCAGTTAGAGCCAAATGAATATGACACCTACATACATGAAGCTTTACTGACGGAAGATTTTGGTTTTAGATGTACAAAGAACTTACAGTTCACTAGTTAGTCATCAGCCTGTCCACAAGGATCCCATTCTAAGGCATCTTGGCCAGGTTCCCGTCTTAAACAACACTGCAGTATTCTACAGAGGTAGAAACATGGTAGTAATACTAACTGAATGACTAGGGCATCATGGGCTACTGCAGACTGCTGGGAGGAGGCAAAAGGCAATTGCCTCTCTTCCAGGTGTGTCGGACTCATCAGGCTTCTACAGATTATGTTTAGAGGAGGTTTGGTCAGGTGATCCTTCTCCTTTCTCCCACATTCCTCTTTGGGTTTTTGCTGCTTGAAGCAACAGCAGCCTTGTCTCTTTGGCCAGCCTTCGATGCGGCTGTCTCTAGCCCCTGTTCTAGTTGTGTATGAACCTACCTGACCAGGGGAAAAGGTGGGTGACGTTCAGTCAGGGGCCCCCAAATGTCCAAAACTAACAAAAATAAATGTTTCTTTAAAATAAGGCTTTGGGCCTGGCTCTTCCCTGCCTTCACCTTGTGTAGGCCCTGCCACCTGTGCAAAGGGAGTGCCAAATGCTACTGCTGGGGAAAGCAAGTAGTGAATTCTGATGTGGTACTGATTTACACACATTTATTGCAGGTGTGAATGAGTACACTAAATGTAAGGCAGTGAAAAGTCAGGCTCATAACGTGGCCATATATACCCCTGATCCTGTATTGCATGACATCAATGAACAGGCCTGCACTTGAATGGTTAGAGAAAGCAGGAGAGGGCTTTTGGTGGCCTAGGAAGAATATTGCTCTGCCTTCACGTTGCACATTGGGATCCACTCATCACCCTGCAGTACATCTTTATTTTGCACAGATTATATATGTATTGTAGTAAGGCCCACAGGCTTCAGTCAGGATTGGGGACACAGCGAGCTAAACACAGGATGATCTCTGCCAAAGAGCTTACAATCAAAGGAAGACAAGATGTAACAAGTGGGTGTAACGAACAGGGGGGATGGATGAGGGGCAATAGTTATAAGGCCAGATGTTTACAAGCAAGTGAAATTTAAAAAAAGAAATTAGGCCTTGTAGGAGGCTGAGGTGCTGTGTGTGTAATTGGGGCTAAATCAGGCAGGCAGGATTTCTACAAGGAGGCTGGAGCTGACAGGGGAATGCAGTGAGTTTTCCTGTGAAGAACCTGGATAAAGGGAGCTGTACTTTGCCCTTTACCACTGATTTTAGCTGGAACTCAAGTAAGCCTTGTTGTGGTTTTTTGGCTATTATAGGGGTAGGATACTTCACTTTTCGATTTTATACTAAACCAATCCACCAATGTATTTAAATTCTAGCCAGGTGTACCCCCCATTAGGAATGTGTAGGATGTTGTCCCTCTTCAGCAGCACAAATGAATCTGTTACTCCTCCAACATAAGACACTTAGGGAGAGATTTTCAAAGGCACAAATGGCAGTGAAATGTTTACTTCTCATTGAGTTTCAGTGGGATTTAGGTGCCAATCTGCCCTTTATAACTTTGACAATTTCCCCCATGTCTTCAAGGGGTAGAGGCTTATGCTTTCATCGTGAAAGTCCTAGGTCTGAACATTCTTGAAACCTTTCCTGCTTCTTCTGCCTGTCCCAATGTTTCTATCTTCCAGATTACGTGACTCATAGGTTTTTAAAGCCAGAAGGGAGCACTGTGATCATCTACTGTGTCCTCCTACATAACATAGGTCATAAAGTCACACTGAAGTAATTTAGAATTTGAAGAAAGTAATAAGTCCCCACAATCCTGAAAAGGCTTGAAATAAAATAAAACCCTACTGAATAAAAAATACAAGAGTAAACATTACATTCTATTGCATTTCATCTTTATTTCTTCTTGGAGCTGTATTTGATGATTTCCATATCTATTAATCAAAAAGAGATTAAACTTCCCCACCTGTTTTATACTTGGTTCAATGTTATGCAGTCCATTGGCTCTGACCAAAAAAGGACTGTTAGGTGGAACTTTTACTAAAAGTATTCCAGTTAAACAGTAGTCATTAGAATACATTAGACATCTTCACTTTATGGAGTACATTGTAATAACACCCTTAAGGTCTACATCTGATGGTTTGCTTTGTTCCACCCACTTACATTAGAAGCCCTCTCTAGTTTTGTTAAGCCACCGTAAATTCACCTGGGAGAAACCCCATAACTTTCTATAAATTGCCCTGAGAGAATTCTTTTTTTGTCTGTAATTTTTGCTTTTTCTCTTGCATTTAAAAACAAAGCCTCATCGTATTTGCTTTTCGAGGCCAAAATACATGAAAGCATCAGAGAAGTGTGGGGAAAGAGAAAGTTCTCAAAGTTATGGAGAAATGGGCTTAAATTCAGGCAATGTTAATAAATATTGGATAATTATCTGAACTGAAGCTTTCAAGGTTCTGCCATCATTAATATAAAGCTAATAAATGCACACAAGACAGGGAGACACATTTGTAAAAATAATGAGACAGGCTTGACAGTTTCGAGGAGAGAGAGACACTGACTATGTTTTCAAAAGTATTTTCAAGGCAGGTCAGTGTTTGCCTACATTCTGCAGCATCCATGCAGGATGCTTATTGCAGCCTCCATTCTGGTCGTCTTCCTATCTTCTCCCCACCCCTCTGCCCCTTTTTCCCCACCATGGCTGCGGACAGAATATGATCTGATTACAGCGGGCTTCCTGTCTAATGTTCATCTCCCATAACTTTGCCTCAGCATTTTTTGAGGAGTGCTGCTGCTCAGCACAAACAGGGTGTCCTCCAATTACAGCAGTTCTTGTGGGAGCGCTGTCTAGTGTTTTGTTTATTATCTTTTCTTTGAAGGTAATAAAAGGAGCCAGGTGTTTCACACAAGCTCTATTTGAAGCGATAACCTTATTCTGAATGATCTCTCTTTTCATCAGAAATGTGCACAGAGATAGAAAACCGTAACCTCCTTCTCCCCCTCTCCCTTACAGTGCAATTTATTCTCTGACTAGCATGCTGATTGAGCAGAGAGCTCAGACGAGCTATTCAGTGGAAAATCATTAAGTGGAAGCAACCCTAGCTCAGCACTATATCATGGCTGGACTTTTTGCCCCCTTTCTTTCCAAATGTCAAAATAATTTGTGAAAAATAGCTTCATATTTCAGTGGAGAAACCCTCGTTCCTTGCTCCCCAACACTTCAACGGGATGCAGGAGTGAAATCAGGAAGGCCAAATCACACCTGGAGTTGCAGCTAGCAAGGGATGTTAAGAGTAACAAGAAGGGTTTCTTCAGGTATGTTAGCAACAAGAAGAAAGTCAAGGAAAGTGTGGGCCCCTTACTGAATGAGGGAGGCAACCCAGTGACAGAGGATGTGGAAAAAGTTAATGCACTCAATGCTTTTTTTGCCTCTGTCTTCACTAACAAGGTCAGCTCCTAGACTACTGCACTGGGCAGCACAGCATGGGGAGGAGGTGAACAGCCCTCTGTGGAGAAAGAAGTGGTTCCGGACTATTTAGAAAAGCTGGACGAGCACAAGTCCATGGGGCCGGATGCGCTGCATCCGAGAGTGCTAAAGGAGTTGGCGGATGTGATTGCAGAGCCATTGGCCATTATCTTTGAAATCCGGGGAAGTCCCAGACGACTGGAAAAAGGCTAATGTAGTGCCCATCTTTAAAAAAGGGAAGAAGGAGGATCCTGGGAACTACAGGACAGTCAGCCTTACCTCAGTCCCTGGAAAAATCATGGAGCAGGTCCTCAAGGAATCAATTCTGAAGCACTTAGAGGAGAGGAAAGTGATCAGGAACAGTCAGCATGGATTCACCAAGGGCAAGTCATGCCTGACTAATCTAATTGCCTTCTATGATGAGATAACTGGCTCTGTGGATGAGGGGAAAGCGGTGGACGTGTTGTTCCTTGACTTTAGCAAAGCTTTTGACATGGTCTCCCACAGTATTCTTGTCAGCAAGTTAAAGAAGTATGGGCTGGATGAATGGACTATAAGGTGGATAGAAAGTTGGCTAGATTGTCGGGCTCAACGGGTAGTGATCAATGGCTCCATGTCTAGTTGGCAGCCGGTATCAAGTGGAGTGCCCCAAGGGTTGGTCCTGGGGCTGGTTTTGTTCAATATCTTCATAAATGATCTGGAGGATGGTGTGGATTGCATCCTCAGCAAGTTTGCAGATGACGCTAAACTGGGTGGAGAGGTAGATACGCTGGAGGGTAGGGATAGGATAAAGAGGGACCTAGACAAATTAGAGGATTGGGCCAAAAGAAATCTGATGAGGTTCAACAAAGACAAGTGCAGAGTCCTGCACTTAGGACAGAAGAATCCCATGCACTGCTACAGACTAGGGACTGAATGGCTCGGCAGCAGTTCTGCAGAAAAGGACCTAGGGGTTACAGTGCACGAGAAGCTGGATATGAGTCAACAGTGTGCCCTTGTTGCCAAGAAGGCCAATGGCATTTTGGGATGTATACATAGGGGCATTGCCAGCAGATCGAGGGACGTGATCGTTCCCCTCTATTCGACATTGGTGAGGCCTCATCTGGAGTACTGTGTCCAGTTTTGGGCCCCACACTACAAGAAGGATGTGGAAAAATTGGAAAGAGTCCAGCGGAGGGCAACAAAAATGATTAGGGGACTGGAATGCATGACTGATGAGGAGAGGCTGAGGGAACTGGGATTGTTTAGTCTGCAGAAGAGAAGAATGAGGGGGGATTTGATAGCTGCTTTCAACTACCTGAAAGGGGGTTCCAGTGAGAATGGATCTAGACTGTTCTCAGTGGTAGCGGATGACAGAATGAGGAGTAATGGTCTCAAGTTGCAGTGGGGGAGGTTTAGGTTGGATATTAGGAAAAACTTTTTCACTAGGAGGGTGGTGAAGCACTGGAATGGGTTACCTAGGGAGGTGGTGGAATCTCCTTCCTTAGATATTTTTAAGGTCAGGCTTGACAAAGCCCTGGCTGGGATGATTTAGTTGGGGATTGGTCCTGCTTTGAGCAGGGGATTGGACTAGATGACCTCCTGAGGTCCCTTCCAACCCTGATATTCTATTAACCTTTAGTGGGTGGGTAGGGGGGAACCTTTGGAAACGATTGAAATAGAAAATACCAACTTTCTGGATGTGGTGGTGAGTTAGCGACTCTCTCTCTCTCTCTCTGTGTGTGCGTGTGTGTGTAGTCACATGACTGAGGTGGAATATTACTGGGATAGGATTTCTCACTGTTCGAGGTTCCAGTGTTTTAGATCAGATCATGCATAGAGCAGTATTGCCAACCCGATGTGTTCTGTGTTTTTGTTTTGTTTATTGAATTATGCCAAACTTCCCAAAATCATGAGATTGGCCTAAAAATCATGAGTTAAATTAATAAAATTGAGGTTCTTATTAATTTGTCTTCTGGCTTTTGAGTGTGTGTGTGTGAGAGAGAGAGAGAGAGAGAGAGTGAGACTTTCAAGAATTTCTCTGCAACTATGAGGGCTAAGAACTTGTGTGTGTGTGTGTTTTATGAAAGCTGAGATAATCCCAGGGCTGAAAGAGCTGGGGCTTTCAGAAAAACCCAAGTTCCACCAAAGCTCAAACTGTGAGAGTCAGCAACACTGATAGAGACCTGTTGTACAAAAGGTGCAGCTGTTTGGTTCATACAGAGATGCCAGTCTAGGGGATTGTTACACCACTTGAAATTCAAGAGGAGGTTCCCCATTTTCTGGAAGTTTGTGCTGTCTTGCACATTTATCCTTTTAAGGTCATTCAAAGGGTCCTAAATTTACTTCACGTTACATGATGTATTACAACATTCTGAAGTATCACATTGGGTGTCCAAATACTGTGGTGGTGGCTGCTCTACAACTGTCTGTAATAAATGTTAATATTTTATATAACATGTTTCAGCTGGAAAGATCCCCAAACACCTCACACTATAGAGAGAGGACAGATGGCCCAGTGGTTTGGGGTGCTAGCATGGGACTCAGGAGCCCCAAGCTCAAGTCCCTCCAAGGCCACAGATTTCCTATGTGGCCTTAGGCATGTCACTTACCCCCAGATCCTCAAAAGGTACAAAGGCATCTGGCTCCCATTGGTTTGAGGATCAGGGCCTTAGTCTTTCGTGCTTCAGTTCCCCCATCTGATGGGCATCACAGCATTTCCCTGCCTCACAGGGATGTTGTGAGGTCGGATAATACAGTAAAGATTGTGAGGCACTCACATACTATTGTAAGTACCTAAGAAAGATAGCACCACTAGACTCTAGCAACCATTGAGGTAGATGGCAGGAGCCACACAAGCAAATAATGCATAGTGGGATAGGAGGAAAGGGATCTGTTAGCTGAAGACAGTAGGATAATCCCCATCTGGTATTAAAAGCACCAGTGACTCTTTAATACCTGGGCAGGGGAGGACAGACTTCTGGTTTTGAAGTGGCATGCAAAGGATGCCCCATGCAGTAAACTTCATAGAGCTCAACATATCTCTGAAGCTTAGAGGGCTGAGGCCTGATGGTGTGTGATCCTTTGGTCCCAGGAGTCTAAGTATTTCCAACCTACTGCTTAGACCCCTTATCCATCCAGGATCATGAAGATCTTGAATATATAGGAATGACAAAGTAGCTTATGCTGGTGGGGGAGTGGCACTATATGTGAAAGAAAACAGAGACAAATGTAGCAAAAATCTTAAATGAATTGCAATGTACCATAGACTCTCCATGGGTAGAAATTCCATGCTTCAATAATTAGAGTATAGCAGTAGGGATATACTACCAACTACCTGACCAGGATGATGATGGTGATTGTGAAATATTCAGAGACATTAGAAAGGCTACACACACAGACAAAAAAGCCTAATAAAACACAACACCAAAAATGCTACAATAATAATGGGGGATTTCAACTATTTCCATATTCACTGAGTACATCAGGATGGGGTGAAGAGATAAAATTTCAAGACACCATTAGTGAGTGCTTCTTGAAGCAGCTAATCCTGGAACCATAAGGGGAGAGGCAATTCTTGATTTAGTCCTAAGTGGAGGACAGGATCTAGTCCAAAACGTGAATATAGCTGAACCACTCAGGAATAGCCACCATAATGTGATTAAATTTAATATCCAAAGAAACTCATCACAGTGGCATTTAGTTTCAAAAAGGAGAACTACACAAAAATGAGAAAGCTAGTTGAATGGAATTTAAAAGGAACAGTCACGAGTAAAATGTCTGCAAGCTGCATGGAAACTATTAAAAAACCCACCATAGTAGAGGCTCAAACTACAGGTATGCCCCAAATAAAACAAACCAGTAAGAGGATCAAAATAAATGCCCCCATGGCTAAACAACAGAGTAAAAGAGGCGGTTAAATAATCAGCTAAGTTAGCTGTTACCACTCAAGAAAGAGATCATGGTGTCATCATGGTTAGTTCTCTGAAAACATCTGCTCAATGTGCAGTGGCAGTCAAAAAAGTTAACAATGTTAGGAACCATTAGGAAAGCGAGAGATAAGACAGAAAATACCATAAAGTCACTGCGTAAATCCATGGTACACTCACACCTCAAATACTGCATGCAGTTCTGGTTGCCTCATCTCTAAAGATATATTAGAATTGAAAATGGTACAAAGAAAGGCAACACAAACTATCAGGGGTATGGAACAGCTTCTGTATGAGGAGAGATTAACAACACTAAGACTGTTCATCTTAGAAAAGAGTTGACTAAGGGGGGATATGATAGAGGTCTCTAAAAGAATGGTGCGGAGAAATTGAATAGGAAAGTGCCATTTGCTTCTTCACATAACACAAAAACCAGGGATCACCCAATGAAATTAATAGGCAACAGGTTTAAAACAAACATAAGGCAGTACATTTTCACACCATGGAGTAAGTCCATGGAACTCATTGCCATGGGGTGGTGTGAAAGCCAAAAGCATAACTGGGTTCAAAAAAGAATTAGATAAATTCATGGAGGATAGGTCCAGCAAGGTTTATTACCCTAGATGGTATGGGATACAGCTCCCGTGCTTTGGGTGTCCCTAAACTTCTGACTGCCAGAAGCTAGGAGTGGACAACAGGAGATGGGTCACTCAATAACTGCTCTGTTCTGTTCATTCCCTCTGAAGCATCTGGGACCAGCCACTGCTGGAAGACAGGATACTGAACTAGGTGGACCATTTTTGTCTGTCCCAGTATGGCTGTTCTTATGTTCTTCAAGGCCTAGTACAAACCAGACAGACAGGGCTAAACAGTTACTGACACATATTTTTCAAATATATAAAATATAATTGGGGGCTGCTGGATTATAAAGAATTATTAATAACTAAATAGACATCTAATTACACTTGCTCATGCAAATATTTTTCAGCAGGTGGGCGCTTGATAGCAAAACAACAATTGCAGGGCTAATGACCAGGGGCAAATCTTGGCAGGCCTGCTGAGGACTGATCTGTTTACAGGAGCCTCTAACAACATGCTTTCATCACCGTTCTATGGGCAGCCAAGCCTAATTAGTGCATTTGCTCAATAACGAACGATGATTTCCTACAAATCAAATTGCCCTGGTTTAGATTAGATTTTGAAATTGTTTCAAAATGACTGAAACGTATCTATCAGAGAGGGAGAGACATGAGAAGGTATTTCTCCTCCTCCTCCCCCCCGGCGAATGGGTATATAAGCAAAATGGTGGTTAACTCTCTCCAGAGAATGTTTCTGAAATACTAAGTCTGAAAAACATACTCTGCAGAGGTCCAAATCCTACTTGCCTTTCCCCTTACGAGCAGCGCCCTGTGAACCGATGCAACCGCTCTTGCATGAGTAAAGCAAGCTGGATTTGACTCTAGCTTTATATTTGCAAAGAGTGGGAGGGAACATAAGGGTCCTTATTTAAGGTCATTAATATTTCAGCAACAGTAAAAATGATTTTGTGCTGCTGTTTTTCTATTTTTACATGTGCAGTCAAGTTGTTTTAACCTTTTCTTAAAGACATTGCATCATCAGGTGTGCAATTAGGCACATCATTGTGCCTGCAAAAATTTCATATTTCCAATGGCAGGACTCATTTAAATTGCCCATAGGAACCTGTTTCCATTTATTTATGTCTTCAGTCATAGATTTGGGGTGCACTTAAGAGTATTCTCTGAAAATTTAGGGCATGGTTTTCACAGGTGCAGAGTCACTGGCACTCCTACTGGCTTTCCTTGGATTTGTGAGGGCTCCACGTCTCTGAAATTCAGGTGTCTCACTCTTAGAATTGTGGTGAAATTTACTTTTAATGACATCATTTAGCCATATGGATCAAATCTTACTTTCCAGATGCTATTTCGGATTGTGCCCGTGTGTTTGCCCCTTAAATTAGAAGTTATTTTTTTGAATTTCTGTGTTTTCAAAGGTAAGTAAGAATTTCAGACTTCTGAATGTTACTGGGCTGTAAATTAACAATCTTGACATTTTCAAGAGTGCCTGATACATATATAATCTGGCTTCCTGCCATAGCACAATGGCCTTGCCTGCACCAGGAAGATTATTTGTAATTCACGATTGTGCAGCTCCTTTGATGGTGGCACTGATGGAGATGGAAGTGTAATAGGGACTTGGGTATTTTTACCACCATGTTGTCTGATTCAGTTTTGAGCAGCGCTATTGAATTATGGTTGAACATTTTGCTAGTGTAAAAGCCTGGCAGAACTCTGTGGTTATCCTGGCATGATGACAATTTTATGTCTTTAGATGTGTCTGTTTTAGAACATGGTTGTGGATCTAGATATTGTGATCGTTCAATTATAACAATAAAAAATGGGGGCTGGTAAATTGATCTATGTAACAGAAATCACTGTACTAAAAAAAGTATTTCACTTTGGCATCACTGCTCAGCTAACACCAAGTGTTGAGTATTCAATTAAGTTGTAGTGCCATTTAGAGGCTTGACAGCCAAACTCTAATCATATGACATAACTTCAGACAATCAGAGCTGCAAACGAAGGGCTCTTTTGCCTAAGAGGATAGATAGCCACACCTAGAATGATCTAGGAGATCACACAGCAATGTACAATGCTGCATATTCTCTTAGGCTGTGGAATTTATTTTAATTGTCAAAATAGCTTTTGCAAAGACAGCTAATGTGTGATACAATATTTTTAGAAAAACAGCTTCTGTTTTTTACAGCCTTGTAAAGGAAGGAAAAAAATTTGCACAAATAACTGACATTCAACACCAAAATCTTTGTTATCCTTCATACAAAATATTACTAAGGTCTGCTCCTGCTCCCACTGACATTAATGGGAGTCTTGTCACTAAACACATTGCGGTGATACCAGTGCTGGCTGAGGTGTAAGTCTGACATCTTTGGCATATAAAAATAATCTTTTTGACAGTTAGGCTCCATATCTCCATATTAATCAATTTCATCATTCTGGTTGGCCTCCTCCCTGTAGCCAGAAAAGTAAGACCAGAGAAGGGAAGAGGAATCCTTTAGAGCTGCAGTAACTTCTCTGGTTTCAGTCAGGCTTGATGGTGAAAGAGAGGTTGAGGATCAGTGTGTTGGTGCAGATTGGGAGATTCATTAGCAAGGGCTCTCCTTTTCTTTGCCTTTCCAACAGATGCTGCATGCCAACAGATGGCAAAGTGGCTGTAGATTCACTCTACCCACCTTACGTTCCAGGTCTGACCATCATCAGGACTGGGCGGTTCAGTGTGGTGTTCATTCGTGTGGCAAAATGGAGCTACTGCACCCTTAAATGTGACATGACCATGCATCAAAACCTGACCCAAAAGACATAATAAAGAAGCAGAAAAGGGACAGAGTGCACTGCCGAAGGCAAAATTTGGTCTTAGACTGAAGTACAAAGTAGCAGATAAAAGTCTAGGAGGTGAAGAAAACCTAGAATGGCAATATTCCTCCCTCCAGCTAATTGCAATAAAGGTGGGTGGGGAAATAACTGTCTTGCAAAATAGGTCACACATTTAGCCAGGGAACGAAGGTGTATCCTTTTGAGGAAAGCATATTTGACGAATTTTATGTGAATGCAAAACCACATCAGAAGGGGGCTCAGTTTTGCCTATTGGCCAAATCCTGCAGTCCTAACTCAGGCAAAACAGCAGGTGACTGAACTGAGATTTACAGTGATGTTACTTCAGCTAGTGGCATTTAGGTGCAGTTATGTCCGGAAAACTGACCATTTCAAAAATGTCACTGGCTCCTGAACTCTGACGAGGCCTCTAGGCACTACCATGATACAAATACAATAATGTTTAGCTCTTACATTATTATTGTTTGCCTATGCTAGTTACAATTCCTATTTTCATACATATGCAAAATCCAGCTCTGAATCCAGAGTAGGGCCAAAAATAAACCCAGCATATTTTACAATAGTCCAATCTAAGTTAAGCAAGCAAATTTTGTCATGATATTTCACAAAAGCTTCTATCCTGCAATGAGAATCAGTTCATATAAAACAAGAATCTTCACCCTTTGCCCCAAACTGCTATTCCAATAGTGCAATTCTTCTACAGCTTGTGTTTGTTCAGGTTTCAGAGTAGCAGCCGTGTTAGTCTGTCTTCGCAAAAAGAAAAGGAGTACTTGTGGCACCTTAGAGACTAACAAATTTATCTGAGCATAAGCTTTCGTGAGCTACAGCTCACGATGATCCTTCTGTGTGTCCGGTTTCTTAGCAAACAGTTAGCTTGCTTATTCTAACTAAACAAATGTCCCCATGATATTCTGATTAAGTGTCCAGAAAGCTGTTTGTAATCCGTTTTTCAGACATCTCTTTTGATGGACCAAATGTAATTCTGCAATAGGTCTTGTACAAAAGCTGAAGAGTAGAGTCCTTAGTCATTCTGCATTGCTGTCTATACAGCCACGTAATGGCCCGCAAGCAAAGTTTGGTTTCAATCAAACACCTCTAATTGGCCTGCTTTGAGAAGATGACAGTTCTTTTCTTTTCCAAGCAAGGGGCAATACAACAAAAAGAAGAATCCCACATATATAAACTGATTTTTCATGGAATAAGGTATATCGGCATATCTTAAGCATGCTGCTGTGACAATTTATATAACAGAGCAAATGTGGCAGAGAAGTGAAGCTCAAGTGATCATTTAAAAATTCTGTTCAGTGGAAGATCTATGAAAATATTGACAGGCCCCAAGGGCAATAGCAGTAAAATAGAGCCCATGTTAAAATAGTTCCTGAGACTGCTTTCTTCATTTTCTATATTCTCCATAAATCTACTCCCACCTATATTTTCATCCTTATTTCCTCCTACACCTCATATACTTTTCCCTTCTCTAACTCCAGCTGCTCACTCAAGGATTTATATCTTCCTTCATGCTGATCCACATACTTGTTTCCAGTTAATATATTCCTTGTGTCATCCTTCTTCTCTTTCAAAGAACCCCTGAAAACCCACCTCTCCTGAGTAACATTCTACCTAGAATGACCACATGCTATAGAACCAATGCAGAATGGAGTAGCTGCTCTGCCTTTACGCTGAAAGCTATTTGGAGGAAGGATCTGCTATTTAGTTGACAAACTTATCCAATTGGACAGCACTGTGTACACTGACAGCGCCATATGCATAATAATAATTAATAATAACTTTTGTATGGTCTCTCTGGCACTGACTGGAGAATCTACATCTCTGACTGTTGTCATAGTTGCATTTCAAGCAGGGTGAACAGCTTGCTACCACATAACTGTCCTAGTTTATTCTTGACCTGTACATAATGTCACAAGTTCATTTTTTACATCTTCTGTGACATTTTTTTGAAGACTCTGCAACACCACAATTTTAGATCCTCTGAAATAATAACCGGTCTTCTCCTCTTTGTGTCTGTCTACCTTCCTGCTACATGTGTCAGTGACTTAGGTGAATATGCTACAGGTTGCCCGCGGTCTTCAGATTCTTTCCAAATTACCACACCCAAAATAAGAATGTGAGATATCTGCTGAGATTGCCATAAACAGTTAACAGAACTTGAAATACTAGTTCCTGTATGACTTAAAACCTATCCAAGTGTTCATTTGCTTGGGACTCCATTGCTATGTTCTGGTATCTTTGTCAAGGCCAATATTTATGTACAAACATTGGGTGAAAAACTTCCCCACAAAAAACAGTGACAATTATTTGCTCAAGCTAATTAATTAATCAATTAATTAATCAATTAATTCATTTATTGAGACTTTTCTTCCTTTAGTTTCAAAGTCTCAGACATGACCTTTATAAAAAAATAAAATTGCATCATGGAGTCATGATTTTTTGTGTCTCCTTAATTCCAAGTCAGGTTTGCTCAGATTCTAGCTACCAGAACAACCAACTCAGAACTTAATCAGACACTACATAGACAAAATGCTATGTTCTTTAATCTATTTAGTTTGTAAGATCAACGGATAAGATTCTGAACACTCATGGGAAGCAGAACTATTGAATAAGAAGACGTGTTATACACCGACATCATGGAAAGATAGTCCCTGCCCCAAAGAGCTGACAATCTCACCTGTGCATCTCAGAGTGTTTTACAAAAGATTGGAAATAGCGAGAGCTGGTTGAAACCTTTTCCACTGAAAAATGTGGTTTTGTGGAAACTGAAATATTTCTCAAACATACTGGTTTTGATGAAAAATTTGTCAGGAAGGTTTGAGAGAGAGGGGGACTAGGACACTTGTCTGGGATGTGGGTGTTCCAGGTTCAAGTCCTTTCTCAAAACCATATCCTGAGAGAGTACCCTAAACACTGGGCTATTATCAGGAATCAGAGTCTGCAGCAGAGCAGGGCCTGCAGCAGTTGCCTGATTAGCTACACAATCTGATTGACTACAAAGGCCAGCAAGCTGGCTCTTAAGCCCGCAGCAGGAGCAGCTTGCTGGCTTCTCAGTTCTCATACCCATCACTGTGCCTGCTCCTACATTATCTTGTTCTCAAATCTTCTGCTTTGCACCCAGCCTTGCCTCTGTCCTGCACTTGCCTTGAACCCCTCCTTGCATGTTGCCCTGCTCACTTCAGTTTCTGACCCCTGTTTGCCCCTTGGCTCTGGCTCCTGACTACAGACTCTGGCTCTACCCTTGGCTCAGGTGTCCAGTTCCTGCCTTCCAGTTTGACCTTTGGCTCCTGACTACTGACTATGGCTCTGACCCTGACCCTGGCCACTATGCCTGACAAGCAGCTCTGAGCACAAGGCTAGGCCACCCTCTTCCTAGTTGGCTGACAGATTGAGAAGCCCTTAAAATTGGTGCCAGGAGCTCTTGGTGATAGCATGGACTCTACAAAGACCCCGCGGAACTGGTGGACAATGTCCAGAACCAGCAGGTGCAAGTAATCTGCCCTCCAATCACAGAATGTGTTCCTGCAGGCACAGGTTGCTCTGCTGGTTCCCCCTATTCCACCCATCTACTCCACTGGCAGGCACTCCAATCTTTTTTGTCAAGAAGAAAGGTGGCTCTTTGAGACTGTGTATTGCTTACTGGGCCCTAAACAAGGTGACCATATGAAACCGCTCCCCTTATCAATGAGCTCTTAGACTGGCTATGCACAGCCTGTATTTTCACAAAGTTAAATCTGTATGGGGCCTATAATCTGATGCGTGGGTGAGAGGGAGACGAGTGGAAGACTGTCTTTCGTACTCAATACATTCACTATCTAGTCATCCCATTTGGCCTTTGCAACACCCCAGCAACCTTTCAACACTTTATGAGTGATATATTCTGACATATGCTGGACCACTTTTATTATTAATCTTGATGACATTCTGATTTTCTCCAAAGACCCAGCTCTTCATGACTAGCATGTATATAGCTTACAAGAAGTGGAAGGTTGGACATATGACCAGGGAAGAGTATAAAAATATTGCTCGGGCATGTAGGAATGAAATCAGGAGGGCCAAATCGCACCTGGAGCTGCAGCTAGCAAGAGATGTCAAGAGTAACAAGAAGGGTTTCTTCAGGTATGTTGGCAACAAGAAGAAAGCCAAGGAAAGTGTGGGCCCCTTACTGAATGACGGAGGCAACCTAGTGACAGAGGATGTGGAAAAAGCTAATGTACTCAATGCTTTTTTTGCCTCTGTCTTCACTAACAAGGTCAGCTCCCAGACTGCTGCACTGGGCATCACAGCATGGGGAGTAGATGGCCAGCCCTCTGTGGAGAAAGAGGTGGTTAGGGACTATTTAGAAAAGCTGGACGTGCACAAGTCCATGGGGCCGGACGCGTTGCATCCGAGAGTGCTAAAGGAATTGGCAGCTGTGATTGCAGAGCCATTGGCCATTATCTCTGAAAACTCGTGGCGAATGGGGGAAGTCCCAGATGACTGGAAAAAGGCTAATGTAGTGCCAATCTTTAAAAAAGGGAAGAAGGAAGATCCTGGGAACTACAGGACAGTCAGCCTCACCTCAGTCCCTGGAAAAATCATGGAGCAGGTCCTCAAGGAATCAATCCTGAAGCACTTACATGAGAGGAAAGTGATCACCAAGGGCAAGTCATGCCTGACTAATCTAATCACCTTCTATGATGAGATTACTGGTTCTGTGGATGAAGGGAAAGCAGTGGATGTATTGTTTCTTGACTTTAGCAAAGCTTTTGACACGGTCTCCCACAGTATTCTTGTCAACAAGTTAAAGAAGTATGGGCTGATTGAATGCACTATAAGGTGGGTTGAAAGTTGATAGATTGTTGGGCTCAACGGGTAGTGATCAATGGCTCCATGTCTAGTTGGCAGCCGGTGTCAAGTGGAGTGCCCCAGGGGTCGGTCCTGGGGCCGGTTTTGTTCAATATCTTCATAAATGATCTGGAGGATGGTGTGGATTGCACTCTCAGCAAATTTGTGGATGATACTAAAATAGGAGGAGTGGTAGATATGCTGGAGGGCAGGGATAGGATACAGAGGGACCTAGACAAATTGGAGGATTGGGCCAAAAGAAATCTGATGAGGTTCAATAAGGATAAGTGCAGGGTCCTGCACTTAGGACGGAAGAACCCCAATGCACAGCTAGAGACTAGGGACCGAATGGCTAGGCAGCAGTTCTGCGGAAAAGGACCTAGGGGTGACAGTGGACGAGAAGCTGGATATGAGTCAGCAGTGTGCCCTTGTTGCCAAGAAGGCCAATGGCATTTTGGGATGTATAAGTAGGGGCATTGCGGTCAGATCGAGGGACGTGATCGTCCCCCTCTATTTGACATTGGTGAGGCCTCATCTGGAGTACTGTGTCCAGTTTTGGGCCCCACACTACAAGAAGGATGTGGATAAATTGGAGAGAGTCCAGTGAAGGGCAACAAAAATGATTAAGGGTCTGGAACACATGACTTGTGAGGAGAGGCTGAGGGAACTGGGATTGTTTAGTCTACAGAGGAGAAGAATGAGGGGGGATTTGATAGCTGCTTTCAACTACCTGAGAGGTGGTTCCAGAGAGGATGGTTCTAGACTATTCTCAGTGCTAGAAGAGGACAGGACAAGGAGTAATGGTCTCAAGTTGCAGTGGGGGAGGTTTAGGTTGGATATTAGGAAAAACTTTTTCACTAGGAGGGTGGTGAAACACTGGAATGCGTTACCTAGGGAGGTGGTAGAATCTCCTTCCTTTGAAGTTTTTAAGGTCAGGCTTGACAAAGCCCTGGCTGGGATGATTTAATTGGGGATTGGCCCTGCTTTGAGCAGGGGGTTGGATTAGATGACCTCCTGAGGTCCCTTCCAACCCTGATATTCTATGATTTTATGATTCTATGATATAGCGTTTTTGAAAGACTACACCAGAATAATTTATATGCCAAGCTGAAGAAATGCAAGTTTAACTGGGATACCCTTGAATTTCTTGGATATATCATCTCACCCCAGGTCTAGAAATGGACCCTTGCAAGTTGGCAGCTGTCACAGACTGAGTGACACTGAAGCATGTCTACAAAACCAACATTTCTTGGGTTTTGCTAGTTTTTATAGACAGTTTTTATCCCAGGATTCTCTGCTTTTGCCAGCCCTCTTACAACCTTTCTGTGAAAGGGAGCCCAGTTTTCATGGTCCTCAGAAGTACAGGCTGCCCTTGATAATCTGAAACAGAAATTCATAGCAGCTTCGAACTTGATCCAGCCAGACCCTGACAGATTGTTTATGATAGAGATAGATGGTTCAAACTTTGCACTAGGGACCATCTGTGACGGATTCCCCCCAGGTGCCACCTGGTACTGGGGTACCAATGAGCCCCCAGACCCACCAAACTGGGCTCCCTTTACACTGCTGTGACCAGCCTGCTCTTTCACCAGTACACATACAGGTAGGGACATACCCAGCTACAGTTACATGCAGAAGCTGTGATCAGCTCTGCATGGGAAGGCTCCAGCTAGGGAACTTCCAGCTACTCAGGCATGCATCCACCTCTGGAGTGTAAGCCCAAAATTATATTGTCTTGCACTGCACAGGGAACTGTACAGCGTAAACTCATGAAATTCTCCCCCTCCCTCAATGTGGAGAGGAATATACAACAGCTTTCTGCCCCGTTTTATGACTCCCACACACTTGTTTAAACAAAGCAAAAACAAGTTTATTAACTACAAAAGATAGATTTTAAGTGATTATAAGGGATAGCAAACAGATCAAAGCAGATTACCTAGCAAATAAACAAAAACGCAAACTAAGCTTAATATAATAACATAGATCGGATATAACTAGCAAATCCTCACCCTAAGTGATGATACAAGCAGGCTGCAGATTCTTAAGGGGCAAACTGCACTGGCTTACAGCTTGGAAACCCCAGGTGTTCCATTCATAGGCTAAAAATCCCTTTAGCCTAGGTTCAGCACTTCCCCAAGTTCAGTCTTTGTTCTAGGAGTCTGTTTGGGTGGGGAGTCAGTGGAAAAACCACGAGGATGTCACTCCCCTGCGTTGCATAGCTTTTGCATATAGTGGGAACCCTTTGTTTCAAAGCTTGGTTCCCACACCAGCTAGTGGAAAAATACTGATATCCCAAGATGCAGTCCAGCACCAGGTGACCTGGTCACATGTTCCTGTAGTGTCATAGCAGCCATTATTTGGAGGTTGTCTGCAGTGTCCTCAGGAAGGTTCCCCAGGTGAGAAGTGAGCTTCTTCTAAGGATTATTGTTTTCCCTAATGGTTCATTAACTTGCATGGGCCCTTCCTAGCCAGCCATCTAGACTGAGGGCCTTTTACCTAGTAGGTGTTACCCAGGTGTAAGTACATGTGAGATACAGATACGTAGACAATATTTGTAACTTCAGATACAAAAATGATATGCGTTTACAAATAGGATAATCATATTCAGCAAATCATAACCCTTTCAATGACCTCTGACATGACTTATCTTGCATAAAATACACCATAATTATGCCATAATCATATCATAATAATATCTCTAAGAAGAATATGGGGTGCAGTGTCACACTGTCCTTTCCCAAATTGCTCTCCCGATGATTGGCTTCGCCCATGTGCTTTTTACTCATGAAAACTCACTTCTGCTGAAATAAACTATGACATCCTGAACAAGGAACTTCTGGCCATCAACGTGGCCTTTGAAGAATGGCACCATCTTCTGGAGAGTGCTAGGTTCCTTGTCCTAGTCCTGACAAATCGTAAAACTTTGCAAAACCTAAAAATGGCCAGGCACCTGAACCAGCAGCAGGCATGTTGCTCCCTCTTCTTCATGTGATTTTGAGTTTGTGGTCACCTATCAGCCAGGAACAAGGAAGGCAGATGTGTTGTCATGAAAAGATTAGTACTGCAAACCTGGTGAGATTACATCCATGATTCTCAAGCTCTTAAACTAGCCTCTGACTTTTTATCCCTTCATCTGCTCTCAGTTACTTGATAATCCCTTTGCCACCCAACCCATCAAGCATTAGACCACCACCAGGATCAGACCTCCACAGGCTTCATGTTCCAGGACAGAATAATATATTCTGAAGGACGCATTTCTGTGCTCAAAGGGGCCACTTGGTTTTGAGTCCTACAGTTCTGCCATGACTCTCCCCTAGCAGGCTACTTCAGCCATTCCAAGACCTGGAACTGTTGGAACTTCAGCCATTCCAAGACCTGCCATATGCACCTCTGTTGCATCCTATGTAGAGCCCTGTGACCTTTTCTGCCTGGACCAAGACCCTCTGTTCAAAACAACTGGGTCTCCTTCAGCCCTTATCCACTCTGTCACAGCCTTGGGCCATTGTTTCCATGGACTTTATTGTGGAATTACCACCTCCCCAAGGCCATACTACCATTCTAGTGGTGGTTGACCACTTGACCAAGATGGCACATATTTTTATTCCATATTGAATGCTTCCCTCTGTTCAGGAGACAGCCCATCTCTTTGTGAGCAACATCTTTCATCTCCACAGCTTGCCTATGGGCATGGTGTCTGACCAAGGATCCTAGTTTATTTCCTGCTTCTGGAGAGAATTTCTAAACTTCCCAAGTATCGAGACCCTAACCTCAACAACCCCAGTACTGGCAGGCAGGTGGAGTGGGTCAGTCAGGTTCCTGAACAGTACTTATGTTGCTTCCTAAACTATCATCAAGATAATTAGCTGTCCCTGATCCCTCATGCTGAGTTTTTGTACAACAATGTCGAACACACCTCCATCAAGCAGACTCCCTTCTTTGGTCACTGTTTTCCATCTTCATGCTCACCCATGGATCCCCTCCAAATCATCGATGCCTACTGCTGTCACACTCACAATCCACATCGAATATGCACACCAAGAATCCCAGAGGCAGTTAGAAGTTGCCAAGACTACCTACAAATGGTATGCTGACCGATCCCACCAGCCAACACCTGGCTTTGGGGTAGGGAACAAGGTGTGGTTGTCTGCCCAGAATCTGCGAGTGACTCACTCCTCTTTGAAGCTGGACCATAAGAACCTGGGGCCTTTCCAGATCACGAAACAGATTAACCCAATAACTTTCAAGTTATGGTTATCAGTTTCCCTCAAGATTCACCCCCTTCCATGTCTCCCTTCTAAAATTATTAGTCAAGAACCCTTTCCCACTCCGTACTACTCTCTCTCCTCCTTCTATAACCATTCAGGGCCAAGAAGAATATTTGGTTTGGCAGATTCTAGACTCTCTTTGAGTCCAATGAGAACTACAATATTTAATTGACTGGGATGGGTATGGCCCAGATAAATGTTCATGGGGACCTGCAGAACACATCCATGCCCCATATCTCCTGCACATCCCACTACGTGTACCCTGAGGGTACAAAAGCAAAGCAAAACATGTGGCTGGCCCATGCCACCCAACTTGGACTCATGGGGCTGGGGTTGTGGGGCTGTTTCATTGCTGCGTAGACTTCTGGGCTCAGGCTGGAGCTTGGATTCTAGGACCATGTTGGGTGGGAAGTTCCCAGACCTAAAGCTCCAGCCTGAGCCCGGAAGTCTACATAGCAATGAAACAGCCCTACAACCTGAGCGCCACAAGCCCACGTTGGCTGGAATGAGCCAACCATGGGTTTTTCTTTGCTGTGTGGTCATACCCAAAGAAACCAGGTCCCAAAGCCCCTAGATGGTTCCCTCAAAGAGGGGGATACTGTCAAGAATCAGGGCCTGAAGCAGCACCAGCTCACTGGCTTCTCAATGCTCAAACCCACCACTGTGCCTGCTCCTGTGTTACCTTGTTCCTGCTGCTCCTGCCTTGCACCCAGCCTTGCCTCTGTCCTGCCTGGGTGCAAGGCAGGAGCACCCTCCTTGCCTGATATCCTGCTCACTCCAGTTCCTGATCTGTGGTTTGACCCTTGGCTTTAGCTCCTGACTACTGACTATGGCTCTGATCCTGACTACTAGGCCTGACGCCCACTTTGGCCACTAGGCTAGACCACCCTTCTTCCGGCCAGCTGACAGCCATTGGCTCTTCTGGAGTGGGTTGGTCTCTTATTATTTTGCAAAAAATATTTTAAAAGGTTTCATATTCATTCTGCTTTGGAACAAAACTAGTTTCAAAACCTCATTGTTTCATGAAATAGAATTGTTGTTTTCCAGACATCCCTGGAAATCACTTTATCCCCATTTTAGTGAAGGTGAAACGGAGACACAGAAAAGTGAAATGACTTGTCCAGCAGGTCATTGGCAGGGGTGAAAGTAGAACTCTGACCTTCTAACTCTTAGAGCAATTCCCTGGAGTGGTAAAAACAAAATTCTACAAATTGTTCCTTCCCCTATTTAGATATCTGTTTTTACTATATCAGCCATCTGCACCCAAAGAGATAATTACCTCTTTGAAGTACTATATCTACATTATGTAGCACCATATTTTGTATTATTTATAATATGCCAAGGGTGTGTTTAGCTTTTATTGTAGGATATCATCAGAAAATTTATTTGATATAAGCAAAATGAAATAATAAAAGTAATATATAAATGAGAGATGGCGTGAGGGCATCACATTTTCAGACCGCATATATGCGGTTGGGACTGGTGTTCTATTGTCTGTGGAATTCTGACCTATGCATTACAATAAATGATTTCGTGTTACCTTGTTCTCGCAAACCAGAGCATACAATGTAAATTATTTTCTGGCTCTCCAGCATGATTTCGCATAGTCAAAACCTTTACGTGAACAGTTGCTCTAAGAGCACAGTGCCCAGTAAGACATTAATAGGAGTCAATGAATCTTGATTGATTCACTGACCGGGGAATATTTGATGCTTAAGATCATAAAGTATTATGAGAATGACTATTTAGTTTTACTGTCTGATGTCCAGAAGGCAAGTGGATTCTAGTTTAACAAAAGTACAGCTTGATTTTCTGTATTATAAAAACATAGTAACACTGTGTAGCTAATTTAAACTAAAAAGAAAAGGAGTACTTGTGGCACCTTAGAGACTAACCAATTTATTTGAGCATGAGCTTTCGTGAGCTACAGCTCACTTGAAGTAAAAAGCTCAGATAAATTGGTTAGTCTCTAAGATGCCACAAGTACTCCTTTTCTTTTTGCGAATACAAACTAACACGGCTGTTACTCTGAAACCTAATTTAAACTGACAAAAGCAATGAAAAATAAGGCAAACCCTGCTGTGACTGAAGAGATTACAACACATTTAGGTATGAAGCAGCACTGTTTTGAGACCCCTATAGAACATTGACACAAGGAGTTGAATTAAGAACAGAGGGACAAATTCTGTTCTCAGTTAGACTGGCATGACAGCAGAATAATCCCATTGAAATCAATGGAGTGGCTCCAAAGTAACACTGATAAAGGAGAATTTGGCCCTTAGTCTCTCCAGCCTCACTCTGAATTTCATCGTCTATTCTAGGCAACTAAAAATTAGGCATTGCAATGTCTGTTCTTTTGTGGATCCAAGACCTGAGTGCATAGATTTTCACTTTATATGCAATAATCCTGATGTTGATACAATCTGTATGCAACTTGCTTTGCTCCTGCCTGAGTCTTCCCTACCTCCAGGGACACAGGAGAGGAATCAACAAGGGCAGCTTTGGAAGATCTACTTACAATCTAAGTAAAAGCTTATAATATAAACTGTTTGGTGATGGATCCCTTATTGGGCATCTTGTTAATATTTAATAATAATAAGGCCTGATTCTATTACAGTTTGACCCCTTCATGCTGCTCTGGTGGAGCCACTGAAGAATACCATTAGCTAGTGGCTTCCCCCAGATGATTAACTATATGCCCACATCCATTGTAGCCCCTACATAAAGAAGGGCACAGCCAGGGGAAAGGGAAGTGGTGAGCATACTGCTTATGTGCTGCCTATTCTTGGCTGCCAGACAGGCCCCAAGAGCAATTGGCAGTTGGCTGTTAGTTAGAGCAGCCCAGAGGCTACTCTAATTTAAACCAGGGATTGGACAGGGTCCTCAGCATTAAAGCTGCCTTTCCCTCCCCTCAACACCTCTTTCCTGCACTGAGCAAAGCTTGACTAGAATGGAGAATCAGGCCCTTAATCTTCAGTGGTCCACAGGAAAAATATCAAAGGGAATCATTTCAGTGTGCATGTGTCAGAATTTCTGGTCAATCTGCAGAACATGCTACACAATAACTGATTTTCTTCAGGTAAGTAGGGAGAGGAGTCCATCAGAGAGAAGATCCAGTGCATAATTAATCCGTTTTATTAATTTTGGATTGTAATTCATGCTGAGCAGCACATAGAACTGGTCAATACTGAAAAATGAACTAAAGTATATTTTCAGATGCAGAAGACACTCCAGCACTGATTACCAATAAATCACTTCAGTGGTCTGCTTGCAAGGCAAGGTAAGATTGATCACTGAAGGGAAGACATGGGTCTCGAAGTGGTGCTTTGGTAATCTGTAGAAGCAGCAGCAGCAGCAGAGAGCTGTCCCAAATGTAACTTAACACAATACAAATAAAAATCCTATTGCTACTGCAAAATTGTCAGAACATCACAAAACTACACCACAGTGTGGCACAAATCAGTCAGCATGAGAGAGGCCCAAGACTGGAATAGTAAAGTCAGGATTAATATGCACTGGCAGAACTGGGGGGGAGGGGTTGCACAGCATCTGCCCACACAGTCTCTGACTTTAGCCAGTGCTGTCACTACTTCTTCACACATTTTAAAATATCAAATTCTATGGGGCCTGAATCTCTTCCTGCTGTTATACCGGTGGAACTCTGCTGACTTGAGAGGAGTTACCAGCCGGTTTACATTGGGTATAAGGAGAAGAGAATCAGGTCCCTAAAGTGTAGGAATGCAGTTGTATTTCATATTTGTCTGGTCTATACACTGATTAAAGGATGGCTGCTATAAATAGAAAAAAGGCAGATGCTAAGCAATGGTGCTGTGAAGACTGTAAATATTTTCTGATTCCCTGGCAGATTGTGCAGCTCCATTGCTCAGTGATGCTAGGTATGCTGTCTTCTCGAAATCACTTTCCAACACAACAGTGTGGCAAATGGCAAAATGATTTCTTTGCTGTTCACTGATACATTCTCTCCTAAGTACTTCATACAACTTCTCTTTGCAGTGGGATTTATTTTTTAAATAAAAAACAGGGGGAAGAAAGCACAGCCCTCAAAGACTCATCCTTTCTATTTCAAAATTGTTTGGAATGAGTGTGATGCGAGCTCTGTAAAAGAATTATGTTAATCACACAAACCTATGCCCCCCATTAACCCAGTATCCAAGCGCCTGAAAATCTTTTAGGTTTCAGAGTAGCAGCCATGTTAGTCTGTATCCGCAAAAAGAACAGGAATACATGTGGCACTTTAAAGACTAAGAAATTTATTAGAGCATAAGCTTTCGTGGGCTACAGCCCACTTCATCAGATGCATAGAATGGAACATATAGTAAGAAGATATATACAGAGAAGTTGGAAGTTGCCATACAAACTATAAGAGGCTAATTAGTTAAGATGAGCTATTATCAGCAGGAGAAAAAAACTTTTGTAGTGATAATCAAGATGGTCCATTTAGACAGTTGACAAGAAGGTGTGAGGGTACTTAACTTAGGAAAATAGATTCAATATGTATAATGACCCAGCCACTCCCAGTCTCTATTCAAACCCAAGTTAATGGTGTCTAGTTGCATATTAATTCAAGCTCAGCAGTTTCTTGTTGGAGTCTGTTTTTGAAGCTTTTCTGTTGCAAAATTGCCACCCTTAAATCTTTTACTGAGTGGCCAGAGAGGTTGAAGTAGTCTCCTACTGGTTTTTGAATGTTATGATTCCCACCATCAACCTCAGCCTAGACCAATCCACACAAGCAGTCCATTTCCTGGACACTACTGTGCTAATAAGCAATGGTCACATAAACACCACCCTATACCGGAAACCTACTGACCGCTATACTTACCTACATGCCTCCAGCTTCCATCCAGGACACACCACACGATCCATTGTCTACAGCCAAGCTCTAAGATACAATCGCATTTGCTCCAATCCCTCAGACAGAGACAAACACCTACAAGATCTCTATCAAGCATTCTTAAAACTACAGTACCCACCTGCTGAAGTGAAAAAACAGATTGACAGAGCCAGAAGAGTACCCAGAAGTCACCTACTACAGGACTGGCCCAACCCAAAGAAAATAACAGAAAGCCACTAGCTGTTACCTTCAGCCCCCAACTAAAACCTCTCCAACGCATTATCAAAGATTTACAACCTATCCTGAAAAATGATCCCTCACTCTCACAGATCTTGGGAGACAGACCAGTCCTCGCTTACAGACAGCCCGCAACCTGAAGCAAATACTCTCCAGCAACCACACGCCACACAACAAAAACACTAACCCAGGAACCTATCCTTGCAAAAAAGCCCGATGCCAACTCTGTCCACGTATTTATTCAAGTGACATCATCATAGGCCCTAATCACATTAGCCACACCATCAGAGGCTCGTTCACCTGCACATCTACCAATGTGATATATGCCATCCTGTGCCAGCAATGCCCCTCTGCCATGTACATTGGCCAAACCGGACAGTCTCTATGCAAAAGAATAAATGGACACAAATCTGACATCAGGAATCATAACATTGAAAGACTGGTAGGAGAACACTTCAACCTCTCTGGTCACTCAGTAAAAGATTTAAGAGTGGCAATTTTGCAACCGAAAAGCTTCAAAAACAGACTCCAAAGAGTAACTGCTGAGCTTGAATTAATATGCAAACTAGATACCATTAACTTGGGTTTGAATAGAGACTGGGAGTGGCTGGGTCATTACACATATTGAATCTATGTCCCTAAGTTAAGTATCCTCACACCTTCTTGTCAACTGTCTAAATGGACCATCCTGATTATCACTACAAAAGTTTTTTTCTCCTGCTGATAATAGCTCATCTTAACTAATTAGCCTCTCACAGTTTGTATAGCAACTTCCAACTTATCTGTGTATATATATATAACTATCTTCTTACTATATGTTCCATTCTATGCATCTGATGAAGTGGGCTGTAGCCCACAAAAGCTTATGCTCTAATAAATTTGTTAGTCTCTAAGGTGCCACAAGTACTCCTGTTCTTTTTGAAAATCTTTTAGCATATCTAGGGTGACCAAACATCCTGTTTTTAAAGGGACAGTTCCGTATTTCAGCCCTCTGACAGGTGTCCCGACTTTTTCTTAAAAATGGGCAAATTGTTGCATATTTTCTGTCTCCCCCTCATCTGTACTGGCGGGTCCTGCTGCTGGCCAGATCCCTCCTTGCCAGCTGCCTGCCAACCAGCGTTCAGTGGCCTACAATGCGGGTGGGTGTGCAAGGCTAATGGCAGGGAAAAGATGCAGGGTGCAGGGCTGGCCGCTCCTCCTGCTAGTCTGTTGGCACAGTCCCTGCTTTGTGCTGTCTCTCAACCAGCAGGACTCTGCCCCCACATTTCCAGCTGGTACTGGCTGTGCAATGCAAGCTGCAGTGGCCAGTGAGTGTGGGCAGGTGCGAGGCGGTGGCCAGTTACATGTTGCTTCTGCTGCCCACCCATTGGCCCTTTACCTGCTCCCCTTCTTGCTGTCCTCTCCCTGCTTTGCCCCTTCACCCCTCCCCACCCAACCCCACTGCTCGTCCATATTCTGCCCCCCCCCCTCGGTGGTCTGGCAGCTGGGTTATGTTGGTGGCCAGCAGCAGCCTGGAGGTGTTAGCTGCCTTTCAACACTGTGCCAGCAGGAAGGGACAAGCTGCTTCCAGCCATGGAGGGGGTGAGGGAAGAGATGAGTTCTGCAAAGACATGGGCCAGGTCATCCTTTCCCCCTCCTGCTCCCCAGCATCTGGAAGCAGCTCCCGTCCCTTCCCTCCTGCTGAAAGGCTGCCACTGGCCACATTCTGGTGTGAACCCTGGCAAAAATCTGGGGAGGGGTGGCATGTGACCCTGTGCGCTCCCCCTCCCGCGCCACATATTGCTTCAGGAAGATGTAGCTCCAGGTATGGATCTGTCCCGGGGCCCCAGCCAGGCCTGGAGGGCAGAGAGCAATGGGCAGGGAGGGTCAGGTTGGTCAGTCACCCTCCCTGTGTGAGAGAGGTGTACAAGAGTATGTTTGTGTTACCCCCTCCTCGTGTGAACCCTAAAGCCTTAAAGATAAGAAAACAAATAAAAATAATCCAACTACGCAATATTCCTTTTTAACAGGGGCTCAGTCAACTCGATATTAATTTGAACGTTTGTACTGCATAGTTCTGATTGATTGCTGTTGAACTCGCTTGAATAATTTTACCAGGTGTCCTGTATTCATCATAGAGAAATATGGTAAGCCTAAGTATATCTATTCTCACAACACCCGCAAGAAATAGGGAAGTATTATTATCGCTATTTTACAGATGAGAACAGAGAGCAAAGTGACTTGTCCAAGGTCACACCAGAAGCCTGTGGTGGAGCAGGGAATTGAACACAAGCCTCTAAATCTTAGGCTAGCAGCCTAATGATTGAACCATCCTTTCTCTCGCCACCCTCCAAGATCCTTGTTCCATTTTTATTACTGAAGAAAAGGAAGAATATTCTTCTCATTCCAGAACTAAAATGCCTGAGAACATTTTGTTTCAGGTTCTCATGGTCAGGGCATTTATATTCTTATCGAGTTAGGGTCCGATTTTCAAGAGAGCTCAGAGCCAAGGTTTCAGGTGCTCAGCTCACAGTTTTCAAAATAGCTCAACTCCCAGATAAGCACCTAAATAAAAAGCAGATTTCCCAAAGTGCTCAGCACCCAGCCACACCATTTGTGACACTTAGGGCCGGGTTTTCAAAAGAGCTCTGCTCCCACTGTACTGAGCTCTTTCTATAATCTGGCTGGTCACTCATTGAGATAGCCAAATTGGAACTGAGCCCATCTGCAGACTTGGGCCTAAATCAATATCTGGCAGAGTAGCAAGTTCTGAACAATCCGCTTGGCACTTCATAATTATGTGTTTTTTTCAATCAGGCTGCTACAGTCCAATTACAGAGAGCAGTTATCTGTGGCAAAGGTGTTCCAACAGCCTGGGATGGGGAGCCAGCATTTTGCTTTTGAGGTTAGTGCTATGTACTACCCTGGGAGAACTCCAGCCATACAGCTCTCCTTCAGACAAGCATAGTGGAGGTTACAATCTCTCTGTCCTGGAGGGAAGGTGCAGCCTGCAAAACGTTCTAATGCCCCCTAGTGACTAGTCATGAACTAGTTAGGCACTGCAGTTGCTGGCACTACTCCAGTGAATGCAGGGTGGCTGCTGCTGAGGGCTGTGAAAGAAGAGATTATCCGGGGCGGGGGTGGGGCGGGGAGTAGCCCAATCTAAAGAGGTGGTTGAAAGCCTCTGGACCGGGTCATTAATTCAGAGAAAGAAAGCTTCCCTTGTTGGGCTGATGAGAAAAGGGAAAAGTCTTCACTCGGATTCTGTCATGCTGCTGCTCTAGATTGCCAGTGTGTTGGGAATCATGGTTGAAAAGAATAGGCCAAGATTTCAAGAGTGACTGGTGATTTTGGCTGCCGCTGTTTTTTGCTGCACAACTCTCAAGCCTCTGAAGGGGCCTGTAGTCAGAATGTGCTGAGCACCTGGCTCCCCAGTACTGAGACGCTTAACATTACTGGTCGCTTTTGAAAATCTTGGCTGTGGTGGCTGACCATCTCCCTTGTGTGCCTGACTTTGAGGCAAACTTGCTGTGCAGGCTATTTGCTCTGTTGGTTATTGGGGGCAGGGGTGTATGAAGTAGTAGTCAGTCTACTTCAGTTTTCATCTCCCAAGTAAGAAATAGTTGGGACAAATTAGTCCCTGGTGTGACTGTACTCAAGTAATTTTGGCTATTAATGTTTTAGACATCATTTACCTGACAGTCTGGAAGGATTCTGTTTGGGGAAGGCCTTACTGAGATGCTACAGAGGGACCCTTTAGGACAAACAAGGAAGGGCAACTGCTCATCACTAGCTTTGGGTGATCAGTACTGGGGTGCGTGAAACTGTACAGAGGCAGATTCAGACCCGAACAGAGAGGAATCTCAGAGGGAAGTGACACAAGGAAAGGCAGACCCATCTTGTGGGTTAGAGGAAGGCAAGAGTGATAACTCTGTTCAGTTCATCATTTTAGAAGGTGCTTGGATACCGTAGTGATGGAAGCTGTATCTCAACTTAGGCCAAAAAGGGAGTCCTGGGCCTGTCCCTGAAACTAAAAGGAGTCTAGAGAGAGGAGAAACTATCATACTAAGCATTACAAAAAAACTGAACTGAACTGCTGTTTAGAAATTCATATGTAATAAGGCATCCATTAGCTTAGCCTTAGTGTCTAGGAACTAATCTTCCCAGATGAGGTTTTACCAGATCCAGGATGATGCACCTAAGGAACTCTACTTAGCGGAGAACATGGGCGGTGGGTATTGAAGGCCAGGGCAGGCTAAGCGTCCCCTGACCTAGGCCATGGCCCTGCTCACTCTCCATCCCAAGGCCCTGTTCTTCCTTCCACTCTACCCTTAAGCTGGCAGGGGTGCGCGGTTCCTGCCAGCAGGCTGGAGTTTGGGCCCACCAGGGGCAGCCTGGGGCGGGCAGTCAGGCCAGGCCACAGCTGAGGCCGGGGTGGGGGGGTTTGGTCGGGCTAGCGGGTCAGGCTTCCACCGGCATTAAAAAGGTTAATTGTGACTAAATGAATAGTACAATTATTATTAAAAATAAGAAGGAAGGAATGCGAGCCAAAATAGAGAAAGAACAGGTTAAAGAATATTTAGATAAGTTAGATATATTCAAGTTAGCAGGATCTGATGAAATTCACTCTAGGGTATTTTAAGAACTGGCTGAAGCAAACTCAAAGCCATTAACAATTACGTTTGAGTATGCATGAGGTCACAGAGGACTGGAGCTGGGCAAACACATTACTTATTTTTAGAAAGGTGAACAAAGAGGATGTGGGGAATTATAAACCGGTCAGCCTAATTTCCAAATACCAACTGATAATAGCGTGAGAAGTAATAACCAATGGATTTGTCAAGAACAAATCATGCCAGACCAACCTAATTTCCTTCTTTGACAGGGTTAATAGGTTAATGGTTGGGGAGAAGCTGTAGACATATCTTGATTTTAGTAGGACTTTGATACAGTCTCACATGACATTCTCATAAGCACACTAGTGAAATGTGGTGCACATGAAATTACTATAAGGTTGGTGCACAACTGGTTGAAGACCTTACTTCAAAGAGTATTTAAGAATTGTTTGCTGTCAGATTTAGAGGGCGTAACTAATGGGGTCCTGGAGGGGTCTGTCCCGAGTCCAGTACTGTTCGACATTTTCATTAATAACTTGGATAATGGAGTGGAGAGTGTACCTATAGAATGTGTGGATGACTCCAACCTGAGAGAGGTTGCAAGCACTTTGGAGGACAGGATTAGAGTTCAAAATGACCTTGACAAATTGGAGAATTCGTCTGAAATTAGTAAGATGAAATTCAGTAAAGGCAAGTAAAAAGTACTGCATTTATGAATGGAAAATCAAATGCACAACTGCAAAATGGGGAATAATTGGCTAAGCAGTAGTACTGTTGAAAAGGATCTGGGGGGTATAATTAAGTATGAGTCAACAATGTGATGCAGTTGCAAAAAAGGCTAATATCATTCTGCAATGTATTAACAGGACACAGGAGTGTTGAATGTAAGGTAATCGTCCTGCTCTACTCATTGGTGAAGCTTCAGCTGAAGTATTGTGTCTAATTCTGGACTCTACACTTTAAAGAAAATGTGAGCAAATTGGAGAGCGTCCAGAGGAAAGCAACACAAATGATAAAAAGTTTGGAAAACCTGCCTATGAGGAAAAGTTTAAAAAACTGGACATGTTTAATCTTGAGACAAGATGACTATGGAGGAGGCAAGGGGGGGAGAACCTGATAACACTCTTCAGCTATGCGAAGGGCTGTTATGAAGAGGATGGTCACCAAGTGTTCTCAATGTCCACTGAAGGAAGGACAAGAAGTAATGGACTTAATCTGCAGCAAAGGAGATTTAGGTTAGATACTAGGAAAAACTTTCTAACAATCAGGATAGTTAAGCTCTGGAACAGGCTTCCAAGGGAGGTTGTGGAATTCTCATCGCTGGAGGTTTTTAAGAACAGGTTGGACAAACCCCTGTCAGGGATGGTCTAGGTTTACATGGTCCTGCCTCAGTGCAGGGGACTGGACTAGATGACCTCTCAATGTTCCTTCCAGTCCTACATTTCTGTGACTCTGAGATGATCAAAGAAAAGGGGGTGCCTGATTTATTGCAGGCTGTGAAGTACCCAAGAATAATTCTGACTTTGAAATGCTGATTAAAATATTGTATAATATGTTGTTCCACAGCCTTGTCACAACAGTATTGGATGAAATGCTGTTTCCCTGGGTTTAAGCACAGAAAAAAATATCTAAGGACTACAGAAATAGAAACCCCTCTCTGAAGCATTATATAATAGTCTTTTGCTTAAAAAATGAAATAAAAAAAGCCAGTGGTAGTACACACTACAGAGGATATTCGGTTACTACTTTATTTATCCCTACTAATGTGACATCTGAAAACTGTTTTCAAAGTCCACTCATTTAGTGCTTGATTGTGGCTTTGCCACCAGCTTTGAGTAAGGGGCAGCATGTACGTGTCCTGCCCAAGGAGCAGACCAGGGACAAGGGAGTCACAGGCTGGTCCTTTATTCCCCTCTATTTCTGGGGGAAAGGATAATCAGTAATGGCTTTATAGCTGGCACAGGTTATACTCCCCATCCATGCTGGCTCAGCATGTTGGGGGTCAGGGGTAGGACCAAGGCTCCACCCATCTGCATTGGAGAGGTCGTAGAACCCCAAACAGGCTACTGTCTCCCTCATACAGTCACCTGCAATAAAGGTGTCCTGCACGTGGTTGTAAGGGGGTGCCTTATCCCCTTTCTGCCCTGTGTGGGCATGTCAAGGAGATTGCAATCTGGCCCTTAACAAGAGTAACCGAACAGTATTCAGACAAGAAAATGGATTTACTTTAATAGCTTAGTGTGGTTCTTCAGTCCCTAAAAGTTACTATGTAAAAACAGCATCACATCACTCCATGTTTATTCTATTCATATTCACCAAGTAGTTTGGCCAAATAACTTTCAGGCTATTATTGACTATTCGTGACCTGTTCACTTTGACCACTTGCAATTTGTGTTGTGTGACTGTTTATCAATGTCATGTGATATTTTTCTGCTTCTTGATTGGCTAACTGAAATCTTTTACAGTCCTGATCCTGAACACATTTACTCATGTAAGCAACGTCTCTTACCCAAGCAATCCCGCTGTCTTCAATAGGACTATTCACATGCAAAAAGTTATTCACATGCATGTATGTTGGCAACGCTGGTACCTAATTAGCAAATAACACATTCCTGGTATGAATTATTGGGCAAATTACCTCTTGTGCTAAAACTTGTGTAACTTTCTGGAATCTCAAACATTATGGACAAATACCTCCCTGTTGTCCTAGTATTCATAATAAATAGTATGTCCCCACAAAACCTAAATGATGTTTTTATTTGCAATGATGTTTGTTGATAATTTTGTTTATTACAGGTTCAGCTCTTCTTTCCTGTAATATGGACATAAAGAGCAACATGAAATTGAAGGGATACATATTTAGAACAAATGAAAGGAAATGTTATCGTACGTGGTATATAGCTGTCTTGTGGAATTCAGTTCCATAGGACGTAATTGGGTTACATGCTGCATTGTTGCATTTTAAAAGAGTTAGTTTATAACCACTAATAACATTTGTGGCTATGTGAACTCAGATAATGAAAAAGATAATCAAATCTCATGCTTTAGGGCATAAGCAGATATCTCCAGGGGTCATGGGGAGATTTCTCCCATGTGTGGGATTGGATAATTGGTTGGCATGTGTGTGGGTGGATGGGTATGGCAGGAGGGTAGGGTTACCTTTGCTCAGAAACAGCATGCTTTGGCATCCTGCTGGAGGCAGGAGAATGGACTGGGCAAGCTTATTAAAATAATATTTTTAGGAATCCTAATACCTGATGAAGGGCAGGTTTCAATTCTTCTCAATCAGTTGTCTTTCTACATTGACTGGCCTGGGAACTAGATTATTAACAGATTACATGAATCCCTATCTGCTCCTCAGTGGATAAGTGCTTAGTTGATGATGTACATAGATGGATTTTGCCTTCTACACCTTTTGAATGCCCTTTCTTTACTTTTCACTGTGCATTAACCCTTACACTCCCACTCTCTCTTTCTAAAATAAAATATTTATATATATTTAACCCATTGACAGGGTCAAACTGTCAAAGGATCTTATCTCAGTTTCAAATTGTGTAGGTGACAAACTGTGCCTGCAAGCATTTACGTGCACATTTCTGAGCATATCACCTGCTTGTTATGGCAACGCTAGCACTTGTACAGGCGGGTGACCGAAGTAATGTGTACAAATTCCATTTTGTGCTTAGCTAATGCTCAAAAAATGTGGACACAACTACATGAGCAAATGGAAGTTGGCTCTTAATGTTTTTCCTCACATACTTCAATTACCTTTAATAGCATGTACTTACAATCAAGCTGTCCCTTTCATTGTAAGCTGTCCTCTCTTCCACACCCCTGCCCCCTGTACCTCGTCATCTCTAAATTCTCCTACTGTTGTTTACCAGCTCTTCTTTTTCAGCTAAAGCTTTTGGCTAGGAATATGCATGACACAGATGGGTTTAGGTTCTTCCTGGACACTCACAATCTCCTAGCCTTCTACCCCTGTTTGTTAACTCTTCTTCACACAGCCAATCTTTCTCTACCTGGATAACCAGTTCAGTGACATCTTTCACATTTTGGGGGCTTTCCTGTCAGACGTATCCCAGTGTGCATTGTCTGTCAGGTGAGAGAGCCCCAGAGGTATGTATGATTTTTGAAAATTGGAAGTTGAGTCCTACTGAGGCAAATAGGAAGAAACATAAACTCTGGCAAGTCAAGTGTAAAAGTATAATTAGGCTGGCCAAAAAAGAATTTGAAGAGCAACTAGCAAAAGACACAAACTAACAGCAATTTTTTTTTATGTACAGCAGAGGCAGGAAGCCTACCAAACAATCAGTGGGGCCATTAGATGACTGAGGTGCTCAAGGAGCAATCAAGGTAGACCATGCCATTGTGGAGAGGTTAAGTCTTTGCAGCTGTCTGCAGAGGATCTGAGGAAGATTCCCATACCTGACCCATTCTTTTTGAGGTGACAAATCTGAGGAACTGTCCCAGATTGAGGTGTCAGTAGAAGAGGTTTCATAACAAATTGATACATTAAACACAATAAGTCACCAGGACCAGTTCTGGAGGAACTCAGATAAGAAGTTGCAGAACTACTAACTGTGGTATGTAATCTATCACTTAAATCAGCCTCTGTATTAGATGACTGTAGGATAGCTAATGTGATGTTGATGTTTTAAAAAGTCTTCAGAGGCGATCCTGGCAATTACAAGCAGGTACACCTAACTTCAGAACTAGACAAATTGGTTGAAACTATAGGAAAGAACAGAATTATCAGACACATAGATGAATACGATATGTTGGGGAAGAGTCAACAAGGTTTTAGTAAAGGGAAATCATGCCTCACCAATCTATTAGAATTTTTAGAGGGGGTCAACAAACATGTGGACAAGGGTGATACAATTGTTATAATGTACTTGGACTTTCAGAAGGCCTTTGACAAAGTCCCTCACCAAAGGCTCTTAAACTAAGCTGTCATAGGATAAGAGGGAAGGTCATCTCATGGTTCATTAACAGGTCGAAATATAGGAAACAAAGGGTAGAAATAAACAGACAGTTTTCACAGTGGTGAGAGGTTACCAGCAACGCCCCCAAGGATCTATACTGGAACCAGTGCTGTTCAACATATTCATAAATGATCTGGAAAAAAGGGTAAACAGTGAGGTGGCAGTTTGCAGATGATACAAAATTACTCAAGAGTGTTAAATCCAATGCACATTGTGAAGAATTACAAAGGATCTCACGAAAGTGGGTGACTGAGCAAGAAAATTGTAGATGAAATTCAACATTGATAAATGCAAAGTATGCACATTGGAAACATAATCCCAACTATGCATACAAAATGATGGGGTTTAAATGAGCTGTTACTGCTTAAGAAACAGATCTTGAAGTCATCATGACTATTTCTCTGAAAACATCTGCTCAATGTACAGCAGCAGTCCAAAAGCTAATAAAATGTTTAGAACCATTAGGAAAGGGATAGATAATAAAACAGAAAATTTCATAATGCCTCTATATAAATCCATCGTACACCCACACCTTGAATGCTGCATGCAGTTCTGGTCAGCCCATCTGAAAAAAAGATGTATTAGATTTGGAAAAAGTACAGAGAAAAGCAACAAAAATTATGAGGGGTATGGAACAGCTACCGTATGAGATTAAAATGACTGGGGCTGTTCAGCTTGGAAAAGAGGTGACTCAGGAGAGATATGATAGAGGTCTATATAATCATGAATGGTGTGGAGAAAGTGAATAAGGAAGTGTTATTTACCCCTTCATATAACACAAGAACCAGGAGTTACCCAATGAAATTAATAGGCAGCAGGTTTAAAACAAACATAAGTAAGTACTTCTTCATACAATGCACAATCAACCTGTGGAACTCCTTGCCATGGGATATTGTGAAGGCCAAAAGTATAACTGGGTTCAAAAAAGAATTAGGTAAATTTATGGAGGATAGGTCCATCAATGGCTATTTGCCAAGATAGTCAGGGATGCATACTCTGGGTGTTCCTAAACGTGTGACTGCCAGAAGCTGGGACTGGATGACAGGGGATGGATCAGTCAATAATTGCCCTGTCTGTTCATTCCCTCTGAAGCATGTGACACTGGCCACTGTTGGAAGACAGGCTACTGGGCAAGATGGACTGTTGGTCTGACTTAGTATGGTCATTCTTATGTTCAACAGATTTGACTGGGCTTAGCTGTGAGATGGAGACTTTGATTTTATTATGAAGCTTTCTTGAAGGAAGTGGAATAATTAATGGGTGAATGAGGAGAAAGATGAGAGGGGCATGCTAAGCTTATGAAGAAGGTAGAGGTGGGAGGGCATGCTGAAGAGTAACAGGCTGGGAGAGATCTGCATAATTTTAGAACCCTTGGATGGGTGCTGAAAGACTGCTCTGCTTTCACTAGAAGCCTGTAAATGACCATTGCTCATTACGCATATTTAAAACATTTTTGAAATCCATCTGCTTTGAAATCAAAGCCATATCTGGTTAACTAAACTTTTGTTTTCTTTTCATAACAGAAAAATGAGCAAAGAATTCAATAAGAAACGGAAAAGAAATCACTCCTGGCAAGTGCTTGCAATATGAAGGTCAGTAGGTATCCAACCAGGTTCTTACATGGTCTCCATAAGACAAGTATCTCAGCACTTCTTGGGTGTTTCAAAATAGAAAATTATAATAAGTCTTTCATCCTTACCAGCGTGTGGGAAAAAGAGCTTGATTAGTTTTTATTTGTGTGTGTGTGTGGAAAGTTGTTTTTCCAGAGTGATTCTTTTTTTTTTTTTTTTAGTTTATGACTGGTTTAAAAAAAATCAGCAGTAGAAATTCAGGGTTTAGAACATAAATGGTAACCATAAACCAGGACAATGTTGGTACTGCCTGTCATGATCGTAACTGTTAAGTTTTAGATGAAGTTTAGATTGAAGAAAATCCCTACAGCATGCTATGAAAGATGCTATGAAAATCCAAATTATGTTTTAAATTGACTGTTGTCATCCCCCACCCAGTCCCTGAGTGTACTTCTGCATTTATAGTTTGAATGTTTGTGTGTCGAGTTAATGAAACTAAATCAGATTTTAATAAACCAGGGGACTGTGGGAATTCTGTGAGACTGTGACTATGGATTCTGCCTAAATTAACACTGAAGGGGATTTAATGCAATATGTGCTGTATTTCTCTGGTTTACAAAGGAATAATAAATAATCCATCACCTGTGAGAATGTCAAAATTGTTCCAAAAGAGAGAGATGATGACAAGATTTCTCAGTATCAAAAAAGTAATTCATAAAAACACTACCATTCAACAGGTTATACTGCCTCTTTTATTTACCATTAACTCTTTCCTTAGAATGCTTTCTCAGCTGCAGAACACACAAAAAATTGTTCTACTTGTGAGTCTGCATGCGTATGAATATTCAAAGCTATCAAGAATAGGTTCCATTGGGGAGAAATCTCATAAATCCTTTCTCCTTACACCACCAATAATAATGTAATGCTCTTTTCATCGGTAGATCTCAAAATGTTTTATTGACCGCAAAGGAGGTCCAGTATCACTATCTCCATTTTTTCAGATGGGGAAACTGAGGCACCAAGAAGTGACGTGACTTGCCTAAGGTCTCCCAGCAGCCCAGTGCTAGAGCTGTGAGTAAAGCTCAGATCTCCTGAGTCCCCATCCAGTGGTCTGTCCACTAGGCCAGTGGTTCTCAAAGCCGGTCTGCCGCTTGTTCAGGGAAAGCCCCTGGTGTGCCGGACTGGTTTGTTTACCTGCCGCGTCCGCAGGTTAGGCCGATCGTGTCTCCCACTGGCCGCGGTTCACTGCTCCAGGCCAATGGGGGCTGCGGGAAGCGGCCCCATTGGCCTGGAGCGGCAAACCGCGGCCAGTGGGAGACGCGATCGGCTGAACCTGCGGACGCGGCAGGTAAACAATCCAATCCGGTGCGCCAGGGGCTTTCCCTGAATAAGCGGCGGACCAGCTTTGAGAACCACTGCACTAGGCCAAATTGCCTCCCCTAAGGACAACACTGAAATACTTGTCCTGATGTTAATCGTACACACATGTATGACTGTTTGCATCTTTGCTTACATGACTATTCCAGGGATTACTCAAATGAGGAAAGTTATGCACTGTACAAGATTGGGGACCAATCTCATAGCACTGGACCTCCTGCTGGACCAGGTATTGCCTCTGCTTAGGCAGCTCATTCCCTGGGGTAATTCTGTCTGAGCTCTCTTAAGGAATCCAGTGAAGCAGTTTCCAGCAGGGTTAGCTCTTTTATTTTAAGCCTTCTTAATAAAACAAATCAAAACCTTCCAGACGCTTCCCTCAAAGTCTATGCAGGCTGAATAGTCCCTTCCCCGAGTCTGTTCTTCATACCAGTAACTTTAGTAACCCAAAACCCCCTGGCTCTTAACTCAGAGCTTCAGCAGTAAAGGACTTCTCATAGTCTCCCTTCTGTCTGTTTGGTTTCTGGGGCAATTCCTCTCTGTGGTAGCTCCAATAGGAGTCCATTGGGAACATGGCCCCTGGTCCCTCAGCTTTCTGGAAGGTGTTGCAGTCCCCACTTTAGTTCCTGTTGCCCTCTGTTATAAGAATGGGACAAAGTGGGAATTTCTGTAATATTTTCATGAAGGTTGTGTGTGCTTCAGTTTCCTTCATATTTCACAAGGCTACCCAGGGGGCAGGGAGAAGGACTGTTTGCTCTCAGGGCAATAGTTTGCACTTCTCTAGCATCTTCCATTTAAGGATCTCAATATACGTCACAAAAACTGATTAATTTTAGATTCACAGCATCCCTGTGAGCTAGGCAAGTACCATCTTCCTTTTTAAAGATGGGGAAACTGAGTTATAGCCAGACCACCAGTGGTTCACACAGTGAGGGCAAGGCAGAAGTAGGAAGTTAACTTGAGAGTCCTGGGTCCCAGACCCATGTTCTGGCCTCAAGATCATTTTATAACCCTCACAAAGACAAAAACACCACATTTTGAAAATAGTGATGAACAATGAGCCATTTCCCTACCTCAGCATGTACTTCTGAAGTAGCCAGGTAGCTGCAACCTCCACAGGAAATTTTCACAGATTTGCAGATATTACAATCAGAGAGAACTATTATGGAACCATAGAATTTCACCCAGTAACTCCTGTGTCAAGCCCATCATTGCTGGTTGAACTAGAGCTTATCTTTTAGGGTACGTCTACACTGCAATGGAAGCATGCTTCCCAACTTGGATAGACAGACTTGCACTAGCTCTGGTCAAATAAGTGAGCTAAAAATAGCAACGTAGTTGGCGGGTAGCACTGGAAGCAGCTCGGGCTACCTGCCCAAGAATATACCCATGGTTGGTTGGGCAGGTTTGTGGTGAGGTGATTCATTCAAGCCATAACCAGTGCTACCCCTGGCTACACTGCTATATTTAGCATGCTAGCTTAAGCAGAGCTAGTGTTTGTTTTTCTACCCACAGTGCAGCCATACTCTTAGAAAGATAGCCAGTCTTAGTTTAAAGACTTCAAGTGACAGAGGATCCAACACATCCTTTGGTAAATTGCTTCAATGGTTAGTTACCCTCCCTGTTAAAAATGTGCACCTTTTTTCAGTCTGAATTTGTCTACTTTCAAATTCCAGCCATTGGATCTTATTATGCCTTTTTGTACCTGATTAAAAAACATTCTATCAGAAATCTCCTCATATAGGTACTTACAGATTATGGTCAAACTTCTCTTAACTTTCTCCTTTGTAAGTGAAAGAAATTGAGTTTGAAAAGTTTTTCATTGTAAGGTAGATTTTTCCAGACCTCAAGTCATTCTTGTACTTTTCTGAACTCTTTCCAGTTTTCCAGTATCCTTATTTGAAGTGTAGACACCAGGAGCGGACACAGTATGACAATGATGGTCTCATTAATGCCATATGCACAGGGCTGGATTAACCTTTTGTGGGCCTGGCACCAGACATATTTGTGGGCCCCCATAGAGGCAATGGTGCATAGCACAGGGAGGTCAGTCCCCAGAGCAAGGGGCTAGCCAAAGGCAATGGGGCATGGCATGGCAGGGGCAGCCCATCTCTGCTCCGCCCAATGGGAGGGGACTATTTACAAACCAGCAGTTGCCAGATGCACAGTGGCCTGTCTGGCCCTGTGCTGCCAGCATGCCCCTTTCCCTCAGGGGTGGGCCTATGCCACACCACACAGCCTCCCCTTACCCAACAGCCCCTGACTCCCTATGGCCAGAGGGCCCCCAGATCCACTATGCCCAGCGCCCCCCCAGACCCACCCACAAATGCACAGTGCCCTGCACAACAACACCACTGTTCAGCGCTCCCCTGCCCACAGACCCACCACAACTGCCCAGCACCCCCTAAAAACCCCCACTCTCTAGTGTTCCAACACACACAGAGCATCCCTGACCCTTCACTGCCCAGCACCCCCTCAGATTCCCCACAGACCCACTCCCCAAGCCCTGCCTCCCAGCCATATTCACCAGCCTTGCTGGGAGGTGACTGTGTCTGCTGGGCTGAGCTGGAAGTGCAGCCAGGTATGGTCCCAGGGCTGCGAATCGCTCCAACCCCTCGAGAGTGGCGCAATCAGCCAGGCCAGGACCTGCCCCAGCTGGGGTCCCTCAAGACGCACTTGCCTGGAGGGGCCCAGTCAAACCCTCTACACTGTTCTCCCCAACACATACCTGGCTGAGACTGGCGATGCTTCTGCACCAGTCCCAGGTGGCTCAGCTCCAGGGAGAGAGGTAGGGCCCCACAGGTGGTGAGAAGCAGAGACTGGGGTCCAGCTAGGGGGCTGAGAGGAGCAGGGGGTGGGGCCAGGGAGCGGAGAGGAGCCCTCGCCAGCTGGCGGGAGGCCAAGAGGATCAAGTTGTGGGCGGGGGAGCCAGCGGGGCCTCGGGGCGCAGTGCAAGTGGAGCAGGCCGGGGCCCCTTCTGAGCATGGGCCTGGCTCCACGGAGCCACTGGAGCCATTGTAAACCCGGCACAGCATATGCAGAGGTAATGCTACCCCTCTCATCCAATAATCACACTGGGATCTCATGTTCAGTTGATTATCCCCCATGACCCTAAGTCGTTTTCAGAGTCACTGCTTTCCCAGATATAGACTGCCATACTTAATCTTTTTAATTATTAATTTTTAATCATTAGCCATCTTAAATAGACATCATCAACTTTCAAAATCACATTCCATCTGACAGCTTTGGAGCTAATCTTATAACAAGTAGCCCTAAGATTAATGTAACTGAAAGAAATTAACAAAAGCGATAGAGAATATGTGTCTCTTTTTTCCAGTCGGTTTGTGGTTTTTTGCAGTCAACAGCACATTTTGTGTGGTCAGTATCGCTGTTTTGTTAATGGTACACGGCTTTTCCCAGGACTTGGAAGCATTAGGCAGAAAGAGACTGTGGCATAGGAGCTTGAGGGGTAGAGACACTGAAGCGTGTTTGAGTGGTGTTCTCTGGCCCGCTCAAAAGATCCTTTTATACCTCAAAGGGAGAAGAACAACACTTAGCATTTTTTTTAAAGGAATTAAAAATAGACACCTTAAAAATCTATTTTCTAATTAGCTTCTAGCCCTCAGGGTTGCAGAAAAAAAGCTTGAAACGCTGAAAACTAAACCCTCAGAAAACAAATAAAAAACCTACAGTTTTTTTTTAAATCTCTTAATTTTGGGGGATGGGAGGCTGAATCGTAATTTTTGAATGCTTCGGGTTGGCAATGCTGAAATAAAGAAACAAAACAAACGGAAGACAAGACCATAACGTGGGTGTAGACAACTAGGACTGGCAGAGGGGCAGGGGACGGAGATGGGGGGATATAGCTGCCTCCCCAGCAATGTAGAGATTGCATTTATAAATAAAGGAAAAACAGTATTTGGAAGAGAAGCTCGTTTACCTCACTTCATTAGAAGTGGACAAATTTAGTCATGGTATACAAGTACTCGTTAAAATTATATTCAGCAGTTTAACTCCAATTTAACTTTACCCCTCCCATATTAAATAAATGGGTAAATAAATAATAAAGTTGGCTTTGCTCCTGCACAAAAACAGAAGAAAGGCAATAGAAAACAAAATAAGAAAGTGTGATTGTGGGAGCCCCAGGACTCCCACCATTCCCTAACTATGATGCAGACACTGAAAAGACATTGCTAAGATCACGGGGAGAGAGAGCCAGCATTTTGAAAACTGCTCAGTTGTGTCAGATTTTAAAGAGGATGCCAGCAAATGAGGTATGCTACAGAGTTGCAGCCAAAAGAAATGTTTGCCTGAGTCTGGAAAACAACAGAACCAGAGTATTGAACTTTCCCCTTTCTCACTGTACGTTTTGTTCCACCCCTTTTTGCTTATCACCCTCCAACCAGTCCCCATTTTCTTTCTTTTTGGGAAAGAAACTGTCAGTGTAAGGGAAGGTGCATCCTTCTAAATTAAACTCCAGGTCATGGACCGCTTTTCTTCCCTGACCCCAGTCTTTATAGCAATTATATGTGTTTTGATTGGGATAATACTGAAAAGCAACAGGAAAAGCAGGAAGAAAGGGAAGAGTGAAACTAAAAATAAATCTGAATCTCGCCCATGGGTGGATGACGACCTCAGAGACAGCACTGACCTTCATGTAGAGGAAGAAGGTAAGGAAAACAGAACTCTACTTTGCATTTTTGTGTTTAATTTTCATCTATTGGTATGAATAGGGGAGACACGATCCTCTGGACTAATTAGACAGAGTTAGTCTGCGACATAGCTTTGCTGCTACAATGCACTGTAGTACTTCGAGTAGTACAGAGATCACAAATTCTACCTCTGGCAGAATAAGTCAGACCATCCCAAAGTAGCAAGTACTGGGCAACACGATTAGCTTAAATAAAGTAATTAATTGTGGGTCAGATTTTCTCTGAGATATAATTGTGAGAGGGGGCTAAAGAAGAGGAAATTGCCTCTCATTATGTTAGGAATGTAGGACTGGGATCTGCTTGGAAGTATGCTGGGGGTCAGATTTTTCAAGAAATAGGTAGGCAGAGAATTTGAACTTACAAAATGTGGCATTGATTTTTGCACTGGAACCGCTAGCCAAGGCCTCTGTACTTATGTGGGGTCTCTGGCCTATGCTAGCAGATCCTGATGCAGTATTGGTATGTAAGTGTGTATGTGCACAAAATATACAGTTCCTCCTTTTTGCTCTTTGAATATACTTTCTAAGTTCTCTCTGTTTTTTCTTAAACTAATGCTGCAGATTTTTGCCCCCTGTAATTTTTAGAGCTCTTTTAAAAACTCTCATTTGATGTAAACTACTGTTTCAGCCATTGTGGTTTTAAAGTTTTATATTTAGGTTTTTATCTCATAATGATACATGCTCTCCCAGAGCCCATGTCTCCAATTCTTCAAACTTCAACCAGTTTTCTGCTCCTCTGTCTGTTGCTAATGAACATTATCTATCTATTTCACAAGCCTTTTCAAGTTTCATTTACTAGTATCAGGTTTCAGAGTGGTAGCCGTGTTAGTCTATATCAGCAAAAATAACGAGGAGTCCTTGTGGCACCTTAGAGACTAACAAATTTATTTGGGCATAAGCTTTCATGGGTTAGAACCCACTTCACAGATGCATGGAGTCAAAATACAAGAGCAGGTATAAATACATGAAAGGATGGGGGTTCCTTATCCTGCTGTTAATTGATGTATCTCATTAGATTGACCTCACACTTGGTAAAGCAACCCCCATCCTTTCATGTATTTATACCTGCTCCTTGTATTTTCACTCCATGTGTCTGATGAAGTGGGTTATAACCCACAAAAGCTTATGCCCAAATAAATTTGTTATTTACTAGTATGTATATCCAAAATCTCAATAATGGAACCTCATTAAGTTGTAGTCACTGTTTCCTAAATTATCTATAACTTTTTACAATAATCACTTCATCTACCTTAACCTCCTTACACAATGTAAAAACTAATCCCCTACAAAATTAACAAAGTCCTTTCCTTTTATCACTTTATGCTTGAATATTCTAGTTAAACTGTGGCAAATTAAAATCCCCGTGGCCAATTAAAGTGATGATCTGTGAATTCTCAGTGTGGCACTTTGACTATGAATGTCTCCATCAATTTAAAACGTACATTTTCTAAATAAGCAAAAAAGATATAAGTCCTTCAAGAGGGACCTTAGTGCCAACGGGTCATATTTAAAATGTTTTACATTTTTTCTTTTACTTGCTTCTTTTTTTTTTTTAAATGCCAGTAATTTAAAATGGGCCAACTTAAAATTTTGTTCAAAATATTCAGAGTCAAATTAAATTTAACTTTCATATGCAAACAGATATTTTTGTCCTGTTAGAAAAAGGGAGATTTTTAGACAACCTTCCTCCATTTACTGTATCTATAACACAACAAACATCCCCCTAATACAGTAGGATTTTTTCACTTTTGAACAATAAGCAATAATCCCTCCTCTAATTCTTGTCAGCAAGTTAAGGAAGTATGGGCTGGATGAATGCACTATAAGGTGGGTAGAAAGCTGGCTAGATTGTCGGGCTCAACGGGTAGTGATCAATGGCTCCATGTCTAGTTGGCAGCCGGTATCAAGTGGAGTGCCCCAAGGGTCAGTCCTGGGGCCGGTTTTGTTCAATATCTTCATAAATGATCTGGAGGATGGTGTGGATTACACTCTCAGCAAATTTGCGGATGATACTAAACTGGGAGGAGTGGTAGATACGCTGGAGGGGAGGGATAGGATACAGAAGGACCTAGACAAATTGGAGGATTGGGCCAAAAGAAATCTGATGAGGTTCAATAAGGATAAGTGCAGGGTCCTGCACTTAGGATGGAAGAATCCAATGCACCGCTACAGACTAGGGACCGAATGGCTAGGCAGCAGTTCTGCGGAAAAGGACCTAGGGGTGACAGTGGACGAGAAGCTGGATACGAGTCAGCAGTGTGCCCTTGTTGCCAAGAAGGCCAATGGCATTTTGGGATGTATAAGTAGGGGCATAGTGAGCAGATCGAGGGACGTGATCATTCCCCTCTATTCGACATTGGTGAGGCCTCATCTGGAGTACTGTGTCCAGTTTTGGGCCCCACACTACAAGAAGGATGTGGATAAATTGGAGAGAGTCCAGCGAAGGGCAACAAAAATGATTAGGGGTCTAGAACACATGACTTATGAGGAGAGGCTGAGGGAGCTGGGATTGTTTAGCCTGCAGAAGAGAAGAATGAGGGGGGATTTGATAGCTGCTTTCAACTACCTGAAAGGGGGTTCCAAAGAGGATGTCTCTAGACTATTCTCAATGGTAGCAGATGACAGAACGAGGAGTAATGGTCTCAAGTGCAGTGGGGGAGGTTTAGATTGGATATTAGGAAAAGCTTTTTCACTAAGAGGGTGGTGAAACACTGGAATGCGTTACCTAGGGAGGTGGTAGAATCTCCTTCCTTAGAGGTTTTTAAGGTCAGGCTTGACAAAGCCCTGGCTGGGATGATTTAACTGGGAATTGGTCCTGCTTCGAGCAGGGGGTTGGACTAGATGACCTTCAGGGGTCCCTTCCAACCCTGATATTCTATGATTCTATGATTCTATGTGCTGTGAGGCTGTCATAAATATAAAGGGAAGGGTAAACACCTTTAAAATCCCTCCTGGCCAGAGGAAAAACCCTTTCACCTGTAGAGGGTTAAGAAGCTAGGATAACCTCACTGGCACCTGACCACAATGACCAGTCAGGAGACAAGATACTTTCAAAGCTGGAGGGGGGGAAAAAAAGGGTCTGGGACAGAACAGGAATGGAGTCTTAGAATTTAGTAAGTAATCTAGCTAGATATGCATTAGATTATGATTTCTTTAAATGGCTGAGAAAATAAGCTGTGCTGAATGGAATGGATATTCCTGTTTTTGTGTCTTTTTGTAACTTAAGGTTTTGCCTAGAGGGATTCTCTATGTTTTGAATCTAATTACCCTGAACGGTATTTACCATCCTGATTTTACAGAGGTGATTCTTTTCTTCTATTAAAATTCTTCTTTTAAGAAACTGAATGCTTTTTTCATTGTTCTTAAGATCCAAGGGTTTGGGTCTGTGGTCACCTATGCAAATCGGTGAGGATTTTTATCAAGCCTTCCCCAGGAAGGGGGGTGTAAAGGTAAGGGAGGATTTTGGGGGGAAAGACGTTTCCAAATGGGCTCTTTCCTAATAATAATAATACCGGTGTTAGACGTTTGGTGGTGGCAGCGAAAATCCAAGGGCAAACGGTAAAATAGTTTGTACCTTGGGGAAGTTTTAACCTAAGCTCAGGAGGTTTTCATGCAGGTCCCCACATCTGTACCCTAGCGTTCAGAGTGGGGAAGGAACCTTGACAGAGGCTTAAAGTCCAACGTCTCTGCCAGGCAAGCACCTCTTTTTATCTCTAGAGAAGTTAAAAGAGCAAAGCCACAATGTGCTCTGAGCAAATTCTGCTCTGCTTCAGGGATATCCCAGAGATTTACATAGAACTGAGATCAGAACATGGCCCTCCCTGTAGTGATTTATTGAGCTAGTAATGCCTTAATTAAAGGTCCGATCATACTCCCTTTGAAATCTGTAGTAAAACTTCCATTGACTTCAGTAGGTGCAGGAACAGAGTCCCTGGTTATTAACAGAGTTTCCATTATAAACTATATTTTATTTAAATAGCTTCACTCACTTTCTTAGGCTCATTTCTACCTGAAATGTCTCCTGTTTGACCTGTAGTTAAAGGAAAAGTTGTTCTGTGGAAAGTTTCAGTTGAATGGAACCAGGTAGTGTTAAGATGTTGTCAACACTAGAAATTGTTCTGCTATAACTATACTGGTATAGTTAAAGCAGTACAACCTCCCTAGTGTGGATGCCGTTGTATCAGTATAAAAGTGCTTTATATCTGTATAGCTGCTTTCACACTAGTGCCCTGCCTACACTGCAAATGCTTTGCTGGTATAGCTATGCTGATAGAGCAATACTGGCAGAGTCCCCTCATGTAGATGCAACTTATGCTGAGAGGAGTTCTGTCAGCATAATAACACCATTTCCCCAAATGACACTAGCTACGCTGACAGAAGCTCTCTTTCATCCACATAGCTGCAACAACAGTGGGGGTTGTGCTGGTTAGCTGTGTTGGCTATAGGGTGTGGGTTGTTTCAAACTTCTGACCGACATAGCTATGCCAACAAAATCATAATGTAGACCTGGCCTACAGCTATTTTTGTAAAAATAAATAAATCACACCTCTAACCAAAATAGTTATGCTGGTAAAACTTCCAAGCAGAGACCAGGTCTAAGATAAGGGACTTGGAAAATAAAGTCTTACAGTTTTGGAAAAAAAAATTTATTATGCTTCTTGTTCAACCATATTTGAGAAGCAGCTTGGTGTAAAACTGCACCAGAAAAACTGACCAGCAATTCTCCACCAGTGGTAGCAATGAAGGAGGCTGTAGTCCAAACAGGGCTCAAGTGCTACCTTCCCCACTGCCCAGGGTGGGCCCTGTCTGTCATTGTACTGGTTGTGAATTAAGGGTCTTAATTTTCCTAGTGAAGACAAGGCCAAGGAGAGGTAGAACGCAGTGTCTTTTATTTTATTATTTCTTTTAACCCAGATGGAATATTTTTAATTTATTTGCTACAAACCCTCAACTCTGCAAGAGCTATTTCTGCTGTTTTCTGTGATGTGGACATTAGCAACTGGCTTGAGACCGCCTATCCAGTTCACACCCATCAAACAAAAGCCATCAGATGGGAATGAATTTTGGTGAAAATACCAACATAGGTGTAGAAAATATCAATAAGATGTTACAATTTTGCAGTCAGAGGGCATCTGGAATCGCTGTCCCCACTTTGTGTGAAAAAATATGGTTATGATAACTCTGTTTTCCTAGTTAAAATTATTGCTTGTTTATTGTCTAAGAGATTAAACTAAACCAAATTGAGGCCATTTTAATTCTGAACAAGAGAATGCTCACAGAGGTTTAATGCAGTTTAACTAATCCACTTTAAAACCATACGTTAGTTAATTCCGATAAACTTTCCTGAGCATCCTTATGTAGACAAGCCCTAAGTTTCATTTTTCTTCCTGGTTCTTGGAAGAAGCCACTCAACCCCACTGAAGCTGCTTTACTGTGTCATGAGCAAGAGAACACACATGTTGCAAAAGAAAGAAGGGAAAATAATATGATGCTAGTTTGATGGACAAGTGACAGCTGCTATTTAGCACACAGCAAGGCAGAAGAAGGAGACAGGGTCATCTTCTGTGAACCAAGAAGTAAAAGAGATGTGGGGCCCTACAGTTCAATACAGTACAAACTTGGTCTATACTGGACCATGACTCTCAATTTTTTAATAAACTGGGGGTAAGTTGCCTGGACATAAAGCAAACCACACATAGGTAGTGTTTTTACTGAATCAGCACCCATAAGACTCAAGTGATATTCTTTGTATCCATTAGCACTAGCACTTGCTTATCCATCCATCCATCCATCCATCCATCCATCCAGTGAGCCTAAAAATGGTGCAGTGCTTTGAAAATGACATACCTTTTGAGCAGTAACAGACTAGGTACAGTTAGTTTTACTGCTTGGCTGGACTCACCAGAGCTGCTTAATGGAATTAAATTGCAGAGTGTGAAAAGGTTAGATGCCACGGAGCTTTTTGTTGTTGTTCTTTCTCCAGTTTAAGAGAAGAATATTGCTTGGAGCCATCCGAATACCAATCATTTGCTAAGTGGAAGGCACACAGTACATTCATTTAGTGTCACGGGTATCAGCACAGCAGATCTGATTGCTCTTCTATTTCTATCCCCCTAGAAATTTCCTCATTTGTGTAGATTTTGTAGGCATGTGAGATTTTCTTCTTCTCTACATCTACAATAGCTATTTGCATCCGTCACAGCCATGTTCCAAGGCACTGTTCTGTTACCAAAGTAGCACTATGAGCACTTCAGTATTGTTGAAAGCTATGGTAAACATATGTCTTTAACCTTGCCATGAACAATGAAAGAGACTGAGCACCTCTTATAGCAAGAAACTGTGAATTTCATAGCTGCAGTACATAGTAACAGAAACCCAGATTTTTGAAGGTATTTAGACATTGCTGCACAGAGTGTTTCAACTCCTAACTGATTTCGGAGACTAAATCTCATTTTCAAAAGGGATTTAGACACTTATGAGCCTAAATCCAATTGCCAATCAATGAGATTTAGGCTCCTAAGTGTCTAAATCCTTTTTGAAAATGAGATTTAGCCTCCTAAATCAGTTAGGCGTTACGACACCTAAATGCCTTTAAAAATCTGGGCCAAAATGCTTTGCCTCTGTAAGCAGAGTCAGGATGAGCTCTACCCTGACATCTGGTGGCGAGTCATGGTGGGTTGTGGAAAAGAACCTCAGCGGCTGATCTCATTTGCACAGGCACACTCACCCTGCCTAGATGGTCACTTTGGCCGTTGTAGGAGCCCCAGTTTCCCTGTTATTGGGGCAGGAATAAACTGTTGTTATCCTGATTATGTGAATCAAGGACAGTGGAACTGTACTTGGCCTTTTGTTATGATGGAGGGACTCACCATCAACTAAGCAGCACTCGCTAGGCAAGGGTCATGCGTTCCAAAAACCCAGTGAATGGAGAGAGGCTGGGGACAGGTATTAATACTTGGTGGTATGGGGCCCCTGCTGAGGGCCTTACATGCTAATTGCACTTCCTCCTCTCTCCATTGTGGAATATCAGAGTTAATTTTGATTCTATTAGGAGTTTAGTTATAGGCTGCTGAGCTGAATTAACTTTGGGCTAATGGTGCACCATTACTGAGGCTCCCCTAGTACAAACCGAAATCACAAAAGAGCTAAACTTACTAAGAGCTGAAATCACTGAGTGTTGTGTTAAGTATTGGGGGAGCCTGAAGATATATGGCAGAGCAGAGCAATTTGTCAGATGCCGGGAGCAGCTCATGGGGGCAGCTGGCAGAGCGGAGTCCTATGGAGAGGTGAGCCTTGGACCATGTAAGGTGCCCCTTAACACCCCCCATTTCCACCCAGGTTGGGAGGTAAAACTCTGCAGATAAACTTTCAAACTTTGGGGCTGCCCTGACCAGGGACAGAGACTTTTGTATCGTTGGACTTTTGGGACTTTGGGTGCTTTTGGGTTGCTGGACTCAAGAGCCAAAGGGAAAGGACACGCCCCAATTTGCTTGGGTTGGCTTTTTTGCTCATAGGTTGTGTTATGAATCCTGTTGGTGGTGTTTCCCCAACATAATGCCACATTGTTTCTCTCTGTTATTAAAAGACTTTTTGCTACACTCAGAGTCTGTGCTTGCGAGAGGGGAAGTATTGCCTCTTGGAGGCGCCCAGCAGGGGTGGTATATATTTGTCCCAGGTCACTGGGTGGGGGCTCGAGCCGGTTTTGCATCGTGTTTTTGGAATGGAACCCCTAGATACTGAACCCGGCCCTTGTTGCTGCCAGCTCTGACGAGCAGAAGGGTTACCCCTCCAACTCATTGAAATTTTTGCAGTTATTCCACCTACATCTAGACTGTTGCTGAGACAAGTTCAGACTAGTGAGTCCACCATTAACTATTAAAAGTTCAGGATCTTAATATACAGATCACCTCTGAAATGTCTTCGTAATCTTTGTATGCGGTGTTGTTGTAGCTGTGTTGGTCCCAGGATATTAGAGAGACAAGGTGGATGGAGGTAATATCTTCTTCAGGCCTGAAGAAGAGCTCTGTGTACACTCGAAAGTTTGTCTCTCTGACCAACAAAAGTTGGTCTAATAAAAGATATTACCTTGCCCACCTTGTCTCTTCATAATCTTTCCCAGTTAACTATTGCCATATTCCATTAAGACACAAGTCGGGAAGAAATGCAAGTCTTTTTCTGGAGCAGATGTTAAGATCAGTGGAGATTTGTGATAATGGAAAGTAAGCAAGTGAAATTGCTCTGTAAAGATGCATATAAAGCCAATTTACAGTAACAGACAAGGATCATTCAAAACAAAGTGAGCTGTTCTTACCCTTGTTGCCCTAATCATCCACTGAGATCATTAGCACTGGCAAGAGTGTGCTACAGTTATATAGAAGAGGTCCTATGTTAGTGAAGCCTGATTCTGGCAATATACTCTCATTAAATGCACTCACCATTTCTTCTAAAAGTGTGATGCATGTATACAGTGTAATTTATAAGACCTAAAGAGGAATCTTTAGCCTGCAGAAGAGAAGAATGAGGGGGGATTTGATAGCTGCTTTCAACTACCTGAAAGGGGGTTCCAAAGAGGATGGCTCTAGACTGTTCTCAATGGTAGCAGATGACAGAACGAGGAGTAATGGTCTCAAGTTGCAGTGGGGGAGGTTTAGATTGGATATTAGGAAAAACTTTTTCACTAAGAGGGTGGTGAAACACTGGAATGCGTTACCTAGGGAGGTGGTAGAATCTCCTTCCTTAGAGGTTTTTAAGGTCAGGCTTGACAAAGCCCTGGCTGGGATGATTTAACTGGGAATTGGTCCTGCTTTGAGCAGGGGGTTGGACTAGATGACCTTCTGGGGTCCCTTCCAACCCTGATATTCTATGATTCTATGATTCTAATAATAATAGGGCTCAGATTTTCCTAGATGTGATAGCTGATGGATTCCTTCATCAAGTAGTTGCTGAACCGACTAGAGGGGATGCCATTTTAGATTTGGTTTTTGTGAGTCGTGAGGACCTCATAGAAGAAATGGTTGTAGGGGACAATCTTGGTTCAAGTGATCATGAGCTAATTCAGTTCAAACTGAACAGAAGGATTAATAAAAATAAATCTGCAACTAGGATTTTTGATTTCAAAACGGCTGACTTTCAAAAATTAAGGAAATTAGTTACGGAAGTGGATTGGACTGAAGAATTTATGGATCTAAATGCAGAGGAGGCCTGGGATTACTTCAAGTCAAAGCTGTAGAAGCTATTGGAAGCCTGCATCCCAAGAAAGGGGAAAAAATTTATAGGCAGGAGTTGTAGATCAAGCTGGATGAGCAAGCATCTCAAAGAGGTGATTAAGAAAAAGCAGAAAGCATACAGGGAGTGGAAGATGGGAGGGATCAGCATGGAAAGCTACCTTATTGAGGTCAGAACATGTAGGGATAAAGTAAGACAGGCTAAAAGTAAAGTAGAGTTGGACCTTGCAAAGGGAATTAAAACCAATAGTAAAAGGTTCTTTAGCCATATAAATAAGAAGAAAACAAAGAAAGAAGAAGTGGGACTGCTAAACACTGAGGATGGAGTGGAGGTCAAGGATAATCTAGGCCTGGCCCAATATCTAAACAAATACTTTGCCTCAGTCTTTAGTGAGGCTAATGAGGATCTTAGGGGTAATGGTAGCATGACAAATGGGAATGAGGATATGGAGGTAGATATTACCATATCTGAGGTAGAAGCGAAACTCGAACAGCTTAATGGGACTAAATCTGGGGGCCCAGATAATCTTCATCCAAGAATATTAAAGGAATTGGCACATGAAATTGCAAACCCTTTAGCAAGAATTTTGAATGAATCTGTAAACTCAGGGGTTGTACCGTATGATTGGAGAATTGCTAACATAGTTCCTATTTTTAAGAAAAAAAAAAAAGTGATCCGGGTAACTACAGGCCTGGTAGTTTGACATCTGTAGTATGCAAGGTCTTGGAAAAAAATTTGAAGGAGAAAGTAGTTAAGGACATTGAGGTCAATGGTAAATGGGACAAAATACAACATGGTTTTACAAAAGGTAGATCATGCCAAACCAAACTGATCTCCTTCTTTAAGAAAGTAACAGATTTTTTAGACAAAGGAAATGCAGTAGATCTAATTTACCTAGATTTCAGTAAGGCGTCTGATACCGTGCCACATGGGGAATTATTAGTTAAATTGGAAAAGATGGGGATCAATATGAAAATTGAAAGGTGGATAAGGAATTGGTTAAAGGGGAGATTACAGCGGGTCCTACTGAAAGGTGAACTGTCAGGCTGGAGGGAGGTTACCAGTGGAGTTCCTCAGGAATCAGTTTTGGGACCAATCTTATTTAACCTTTTTATTACTGACCTCGGCACAAAAAGTGGGAGTGTGCTAATAAAGTTTGCGGATGATACAAAGCTGGGAGGTATTGCCAATTTAGAGAGAGACTAGGATATCATACAGGAAGATTTGGATGACCTTGTAAACTGGAGTTATAGTAATAGGATGAAATTTAATAGTGAGAAGTGTAAGGTTATGCATTTAGGGATTAATAACAAGAATTTTAGTTATAAGCCAGGGACGTATCAATTAGAAGTAACGGAGGAGGATAAGGACCTTGGAGTATTGGTTGATCATAGGATGAGTATGAGCCACCAATGTGATATGGCCATGAAGAAAGCTAACGTGGTCTTGGGATGCATCAGGTGAGGTATTTCCAGTAGAGATAAGGAGGTTTTAGTACCGTTATACAAGGCACTGGTGAGACCTCACCTGGAATATTGTGTGCAGTTCTGGTCTCCCATGTTTAAGAAGGATGAATTCAAACTGGAACAGGTACAGAGAAGGGCTACTAGGATGATCTGAGGAATGGAAAACTTATCTTATGAAAGGAGACTCAAGGAGCTTGGCTTGTTTAGCCTAACTAAAAGAAGGTTGAGGGGAGAAATGATTGCTCTCTATAAATATATCAGAGGGATAAATACCGGAGAGGGAGAGGAATTATTTAAGCTCAGTACCAATGTGGACACAAGAACAAATGGATATAAACTGGTCATTGGGAAGTTTAGACTTGAAATTAGACGAAGGTTTCTAACCATCAGAGGAGTGAATAGCCTTCCAAGGGAAGCAGTGGGAGCAAAAGACCTATCTGGCTTTAAGATTAAACTCGATAAGTTTATGGAGGAGATGGTATGATGGGATAACATGATTTTGGTAATTAATTGATCTTTAACTATTCATGGTAAATAGGCCCAATGGCCTGTGGTGGGATGTTAGATGGGGTGGGATCTGAGTTACTACAGAAAATTCTTTCCTGGGTATCTGGCTGGTGAATCTTGCCCATATGCTCAGGGTTTAGCCGATGGCCATATTTGGGGTTGGAGAGTGGAATTTTCCTCCAGGGCAGATTGGAAGAGGCCCTGGAGGTTTTTCGCCTTCCTCTGTAGCCTGGGGCATGGGTCACTTGCTGGAGGATCTCTGCTCCTTGAAGTCTTTAAACCACGATTTGAGGACTTCAATAGCTCAGACATAGGTGAGAGGTTTTTCGTAGGAGTGGGTGGGTGAGATTCTGTGCCCTGCGTTGTGCAGGAGGTCGGACTAGATGATCATAATGGTCCCTTCTGACCGTAATATCTATGAATTTATGAAAGGGAAAGAGGTAGAGACCGGTAGTACATGAGCTGATGTAGTCAATAATGCAGACACAAAAACATTATAAGAAAATTACCACTCTGTCTTCTTTTCTGTGTTTTGTTCAACTTAGAAAAAACCTTGTTAGTTAAAAATCCTTTGTTTTTGTTTTGTTTTTTTAAGTCACACTTTCTACTTTCTGGATCCATTAGGGATGAGACTAAGTTGGTGGAATTATTATTAACATCTTTAAGCACAGTTTGCTTGGCTGATTTGGGCCAGGCCCAGGCTAAAATTGTTATGTCTAGTTCCCATCAGCCAAACAAACTGGCCCTGAGCCTCCTCTCACCTACACAAGTGCAAATTAGGAATAAATTCACTGAAGAAGTCAATAAAGTTATGTCTGTGTAAACAGATGTGAGTAGAGAATCAGGCCAGCTGTGTGTTAATGTATGCTAGCAGGAAGCATTTTAAATCAATGTTTTATCTCCAGTTTAGTATGGGTTTGTCACAAGTGTAGATGCCCCTCTTTCCCTCTCCCAATGCTGTCACACAGAAAAAGCACTGTGAAACCACAGACCTTAACCACAAAGTCACATTTGAACTGAGCTCTGCATTATAGCACCTTTAGTATGAGACATGACCATGGACAGAGGCTGGCAATCAGCCCCAAAAGGAAATTTCACATGTTTGTAAATAGCCCTTTCTTGACTTTGTTCATTTGACCTTTTAGGGGTATGCTTCGGGGGGAAAAAGTGTAGCACTCACATTTTATTTTTGTTAATTTAGCTGAATCTTCGCTATAATGTATTCTCTCTTTCACAGCAAGGTCTTATTCTTTAACCCAGTTTTCTGGATGCATTGATTGAAGCACAACAGGTCATGACTTGATGATGGGTCACACAAGGAGTCAGTGGCTATAGCATGATTAGAACCTGGAATGCTCCTGGTCATTTGTTTTAAACAGCCTCTTTATTCAGTGCATTTTACAACTAGAGCTGGAGATTAATGCTCTCGGTCATCTGGCAGCTAGGAATTCTGGTTCTCCAGTGAGGTACAGGTACAAATTTAGGTTAAAACATATTACGGTGATTAATGTCAAATATATTTATGGCTTCGTCCAGCAAGAAGAAAATCCTTACCACAGTGTATGCATTCTGCTCCTTCTTTACAGATGCTGATGGCGACTGGCAGGGATTAGATGAAAACATTGCACATGTCTCTTTCTCTGCTGAGCGTTACTCCGAGGATGAAATGATTAAAAGGTCAAAGGAATTTTATGAGCTTCTCAATAAGAGACGGTCTGTCAGATTTATAAGCAATGAGCCAGTCCCCAGAGAGGTCATTAATAATGTCATCAAAGCAGCAGGTATGGTACTGAATGAATGAATCTCTTGAGAGTGACAGAAGCACTGGTCTCCTGCTCCTCAAATGCATAAGATAAGAGTGATATGGAAAGACATAGGGAATTAAATCTTAGAACCATGCTCCTAGTTTTAAATGCAGGCCTATTGAATCGGCACTGAATAAGTATTCAGAAACACTTGAATAGCACCAATGTGACTACCAGGGTAACCTTTGGAATCCTAACCAAGGTCACATGGCTGGGATTGGGAAATACATTTTAGTTCTTTGCCAGAACTCCTGTGTGTCAGTCTCTTACTGCAGGGCCAGACTCAACTCCGCTGTAATCCCATTGACTTCAGTCAGGGATGAATTTGACCCCCATTATTTATCTTGTCCTAGAATTTGGCTGCTTTTAGTAAAGCCTAAAATTGTGAGGAGGATTAGAGTAGGTTTCAGCAGCCTCAAGCAGGATTATTAATACAGAGATCCCAGCCACTATTTGCAGTGGATTGTTTCCGTGTTTAAAAATCTGTGAGCTGTTTTGTTACTGTACCTGCATTTAAGAAGATGGTGATGTATTTCAATTAGCTGGCAATCATTAAAAAACTGAACATGTTCTGGCACATGCAACAAAATGAACAAGCTTGCAGCATAGATGAAGTTCTCTGAAAGCTTTGAGGAGTGGAGAAAGGGGAAAAAACAAACATCAGTTCTTGTCTGACTCTCAGGAGAAACAAAGTAATTGATAAACCACATTTAATTTGGGAGCAAGAGTGGTATCTTTAAATAGTTTGTTCATGGTGTATCTCAAACTTAAGCAGGGCTTTGATTAGCAAATGGTCATTTGTTTCTAAGACCTACAAACAGTTAAAACTGTTTAAAAGAGGGGCAGGGGAGCACAGTCCATTCAGTCAATATGAAGATCTGATCAAGCTCTTTTATACCCACTTTACTTCTTTAAGGCATTTAAGTCTTGCAAAATGTGTATATTCTATAGCTTTGATTTTATTCGTTTTCAGCCAGTTAAATACTCTTTCCACTGTATTTGTGCATGGCAATCAGGACTGAGTGAACAAATTCAGATTTCGTAAACACTTACATGTGCCAGCTGCCTTTGGGTCTGTCAGATCAAACCTGTATGCTCTTTGGCAGATGTTTGCATCCTAATATTCCTATTCTTTGTGTAAATTGGAAACTCATTCCTTTTGGCTGCTAGGATGGTTTGCCCGAAGGCCATCAGCATTTTTTCCCTGAAGCCAAACAAAGCCTTTGGTTTTAATTGGCTATATATTCAGGCTGGTTGATGCTTTACTTTGATTTTAATACATTGCATTAGTACATTTAATACATTACTATTTGGCACTTAGATGCCTGCTGACAGGCACCTTACATGTATGAAATTTAAAAAATATCTAAATTCTTTCTTCTCATTTAAAGACAGTAATTGGAACAGACATTAGATAGGAACTAACCAGTGGATTTAACATGTCTGACATTGATCAGAACTGTGATGGCGTAGTCTCCTCTTAAAGGCAGTATTGCCTAGTGATAGTCTATCCCACCACCTGGTGTAGCTCTTCAAGAGTTAAAAGGTCCAATTATAGATACAAGGAACTCGGAGATACTGAGAGAGAATTGGTCCTGGGAGTAAGAATGGTTTAGGACGAAACCTTGTTCTTTAGGGACCTGGGGCCAGGAGCCTTGCAGAGAGGGTGGGGCAAGGCTTCCCTCTCTCCCAGCCAATGGAGGATTAGCTGGGAAAAGGTGACCAGTATAAATGCTGCCTCCTTCCTCATAGCAGTACAGGTGCCTGCAGATACTGAAGGGAATTAAGAAGGCTCCTCAATTAGTAGGGAACAGACATCAGCAGCAGAAGACTGCCAAACCCTCTGAGTCTGAGGATTAAGTGGGGTCAGCTGAGGTATAACAACTGCTTGAATTACCCAGCTCCTAAGGAGAAAAATAAAGATTGAGAGTAACCCTGAGGGGTCTGGTAACAGGATTTCAGGGGCAGGCTTCAGAGGAATCTTGAAAGCCAGAAGAACCTTTTGAGACTATTTGGAACTTTTTGTTATGGATCATATTGTAGGAGGTTTTGTAATAAACAAGCCCAAGGCAGATATAATTCAGACAAGCATCAGGAGTGCCTGAAGTGGACGGACAGTAACTACAGGGGGTGTGAGTGATTGCTGGACACAGACTAGAAGGAGATTAGTCTGTAAAAGAAAGCTTACTGGAACTGCTGAGGTTTTTATCTGTATTCAGTTTTATTACCGTACTAGACATAGACTTGCGTGTTTTATTTTATTTTGCTTGGTAATTCAGTTTGTTTTGTCTGTTACTACTTGGAACCACTTAAATCCTATTTTCTGTATTTAATAAAATCACTTTTTACTTATTAATTAACCCAGAGTATGTATTAATACTTGGCGGGAGCAAACAGCTGTGCATACCCCTCTATCAGTGTTATAGAAGGAGAGTGAGGCAGCGAGTACGTGCAGTACCACATTGATGCTGCAGGAGGCAGTACAGCACAGGCATGCCCTACAACAGGAACTTTAGGCTTTCCTCCATGAAGAGAATGAACTGAGACTATCAACATCAATGGATATGAATACCTTCTTTCCCATTTGGTCAGCTTGCTTTCTTATTGCTCTGTAATTCAGTCCTGTATCCCCCAGAAAGATGATCTGACTCTTCATTTATTTTCCCTTAGCATTTTGTTGGTTGATTTTTAACTATTGCATTTATTTGCATAAAGGAACTTCTCCAAGTGGAGCACACACTGAGCCTTGGACCTTTGTGGTAGTGCAGGATCCTGAAGTAAAACATAGGATTCGGGAGATCATCGAAGAGGAGGAGGAAATAAACTACAAGAAAAGAATGGGAGACCGATGGGTTAATGACCTGAAGAGACTGAGGTACAAAAATCAAGGCAAATAACGGGCCAAGATTTTTCAAAAGTGACTTGAGAGTTTTGAGTGCCTGACTTGAGACATCTTGAAAGAACCTGATTTTTATAGAAGGATGAGCACCCACCTTGTCAAAACTGGCCCATTAAGTGTCTCAAGCTGAACACCTGAATACTGAGCCACCCAAAATTGTTAGTCAGTTTTACAAATCTTGGGCAAGGTAAATAAATAAATTTAACTGCAAGCAAGAAAGACAAAAGAAAAGGCCTGTTAGGGAATTTTATTCACACTAGCACTGCTTGTTTTTCCTCTTACTTCAAGGAAAAACAGAATTATTCAGCTCAGTTTAAAATCCTATTTTTTTTTAGCCTTTTTGAGCATTCTGGGGGTTATAATGGATCACAAATTGAATATGAGCTAACAACGTGATACAGTTGCAAAAAAGGCTAATTGGAGTGTTGTATGTCATACACAGGAGATAATTGTCCCACTCTTCTTGGCACTGGGAAGGAGGCCTCAGCTGGAGTACTGTGTCCAGTTGTGAGCACCATACTTTAAGAAAGATGTGGACACTTTGGAGAGAGTCCAGAAGACAGCAACAAAAATGATAAAATGAGGAAAGGCTTTTCAAAAAGCATGTTTAGTTTTGAGGAAAAGAAGACTGAGGGGGCACCTGATAAGTCTTCAGATATGTTAGGGGCTGTTATAAAGTGGGTGGGGATCAATTGTTCTTCATGTACACTTATTTATTTATTACAGTGGTAATAATTATGCTGGTGCAAGATCAAACTAGATGTGTACTATGTATGTAATTAAAATATCTCTCTCTTTGCATAATGAGATGAGATATACATGAAAATAGGAGGAAATAGCTCTCTTTTATATATCCTTTTAGGCCATCTCATAAATTCCTATAACAACATATATGGAACCAAAGTGACTGAAGCACAAAAGAGATGACCTACACAAGGACAGGTCAATGATCTAGGTTAGATGGACATGTACTACACAAAATAGCTTTAAAACTTATCCAAAGTTCCCAAGTCCGTGGCCCACCAGTAAGCACCACTGACTACAGTGGGAGTTATAGGAACCCAGAAATTCTGAAAATCATGCCACTGTCTTAGTTCCCAGTGCCTGTGGGTGAGTGCTCATGAGGTCAGTCCTCAGGTAGGAGGGGATATATCTGCACTATATTCTCATGCAACTGCACACTAGAGAGCAGGCAAGTAAAATCTTTCTCTCATCCATCCATAGACTGAGAGTGCTGGGACCCAGGGTTCTAATTCAGACCTTTTTCTAGGAAAACATCCAACAAACTTCATTTAAATGTTGTTTAAGATCAATAACTAAGAAGTAGCTTAAAAAACACCTGTTATAGCTGTTGTACATCTGTACCAACCTTTTATAGCCAACACATATATATGATAGTGAAAACAATGAGACAGCAGAATAAATGTCTTCAAAAATCACCTTTTTGCAGAACAAACTGGATAAAAGTATACCTGGATACAGCTCCCTACCTGATCCTCATTTTTAAGCAGGTGTACGGGATGCTTCCAAATGGCCAAAAGAAGACCCATTACTACAATGAGATCAGTGTTTCTATTGCCTGTGGTCTTCTCCTCGCTGCACTGCAGGTACGCTGACAGCATGCCGTACAGTCAGAGTTGGTATAAACTAGGGTTGGGTTGGGCTGGGTAAGAATAGAACTGAACCTTTGCCCCAAACTTGGATTAAACCCAAATCTTATTTTTGAGGTTTGAAAAAGCTTAACTTGCTATTTTAAAAACAATAAAAATAAAAAAATCACTCAAGTGAAAGTTTGAAGCTGAAATGTTCATCTATTGATAGCATGCATTGTTATGGAAAAAATGACATTGTGGACTAGTTAGATATAGGCCCAACTTTGAGAAGGTAAATCTTTCTCCATCCATACTGGCTAACAGTAAGAAGAACTTAATTTAAGCAATGTGCTTCGTTTTATTTGCACCTCCTTTTAGACAATAAATTCAGGTGCATACAGGTTTAATACTGTCTTATTAATAGAGCTGCAGTAGATACCAACTTAAGCACTCATAACTCTCGTACTACACTAATAATGATGCTAGGGTTCTCAGGTTACCAGTATGTCAGTCTTAAAATGATATGCCATTACCATAACACAACTTCCTTTCATGAATCCCCAGGACAGTCTTACTTTGAGATCAGTTTTAGTGTTGCTATGCCCGTTATTTGGGGGGCGGGGGAAAGCAGGCATATGTTTTGTTTAACAGCCCATGCAGTTTGTTGTTTTGTTCAAGGCATTTCTAAAGATGAATTTATTTCTAACAAGTTTAAAGCTCTGAACTGTATACACTGGACAATCAGATTGTTTGACTAGTCTCTCAACATTTAACTCTAGTTCTTATGTCTAATGTATACAAAAATGTTTAAATAGTGATTTTTTTAAACTGTTAAATCATTAATGGAGCACAATAACAGCAAGCCAATGCATTACCAGACTCTTCTCTTTTAGTCTAAATTTTTCCAACCCCTTCGTTCTGAAGGAAAATCGTCACAGCAGGAAATCTGAGGAGGGAGCAGTGCACGAGATTTAATTGTAACCCTGGTTTGTTGCTCCTCTGCAACTGTGTATGGGTACTGTATGTCTATACTGCAATGTAAGCCAGGCTCAGACTCAGGCTTGAGCCAAAAACCCCTTCTGTCTACACACAAATCTCTCAGTCTCTGGCTCGAACCTAGGACCCAACAAGGGTGGAGGGTCTGAGCCTATGACAGGCCGTGACCCATGGTTCAAGCCCTATTGTTTTGCAGGGTAGATGCAGCCCCACTTGACTCAGGTCTTGAGGAGACTGCCAAAAGTATCCAACAATCTCATGGGACAACTGCCTTTATCCTCTATCCTAAGAATCTCCAATTAACTCAATTGAAAATGGAAGCCATTCCTCTTGGTGCACAGCAGCAGCTCAGTGAGTCAGTGTTAACCTTTCCATTGTCTTCACTGAGCTGCAAACACCATCTGGGAGCCTTCTGTGTTTGCAATGGAGACTGAACAGAACAAGCCTCTTCCAAAGTGCACTGCTTCATGGTGATGGGAGCACAGCCAGCTTTGGTGAATCTCTGGTGTGAGGCCAACAAAACTGTGGTAAAACTTTAGTAAAAGTACCAAGAGTGACCATGCATACCAGCAAACTGCAAAGAAACTGGCAGCTTTGCCAATTTACTGGACTGTGCAAGGAGCGGATTAAGCAGCTCAAGAGCAAATGCCGGAAGACCAGGGATCAGATCCACACCGCAACTCACTGGCACCCTGCCTGTTTTATGAGGTGTTAGCCTGGCACTGCACCCAGGACAGAGTAAACTGTGGTGCATAATGGCCTGGTCAGCTTGGATGTGACCTGCCAGCTGCAGAATCTAGCGTGGGGAGTGATGGGAGCCAGCAGACACTGAGTGAGGACCATGAAGTCACTCTGTTGCTGAGGCGGGTCCCAGAGCACACTTTGGAACAGGATCAGTGGCAACTTCTGGGTCCATACTCTGAGGAGCTGTTTGATGCCCCCTCAAGGAACAGCAGCAGATATGGAAGGGACAGAAGCCGCCCCTGAGCCTGGTAAGTGTCTGGCTCCAATTTAATATTTATTGCTACAGGAGGGGTTTCCACTATATAGATCAATGCAAAAGTTCTGAGAAGCTCATTGTAGCCGCCAATGGCAGATTGTATCACAGTGCCTTGGCGCACCCCTCCCCCTCATGTGGAGTTCAAAATGGCAACCAGGAAATGCAAATAGTAAAGAACAGCTCTAAAAAGTATTTTTATTGGAAAGACACCGATTTTTGCTATGGCCACTCCTGTTTCTTAAAAATAACATTATATTGCCATGCCTTTGTTTACTGCTCTGTAATCAATCAATGGCCTATGGACCTTCCCGGAAACTGTGTATGTGTGTGTTTGGGAAAACGTGATCCATTTTCAAAACTAGTCCATTTCAGTTAGAGGAAGTCCATAAGTGACAAATCATCTATCCCAAGTCTGACTGGGGTTTGACTTTTTGCCAAGAAATGTGAGCGTGGGGAGGAGAAAGGCTGTGGAGTTCTTTGTGTTCTTATGCAGCCATAACAGGGTAAGCCCTGTGGAAGCTAATGCAGCCTGTTGATTTCCTCATGAATTCTGACCCAATCCCAGGTGCTGATAGCTGTGAGCAGGAACCCCAGATAGGTAGTCCGGTTGTGGGGAAGGGCGTATTTTCCAAGGCCACTTTGGTAGATAATTAGACCACTCTACTCACAGGGCGATTTACACCTTACGTGCCCCTAGGCACAGCATCTTCAGCACCCCCACCCCCTGCCTACAGCTGACCTTCGTGTTTTCCATAAAAAATGAAACTTTTAATGCACTTAACTTTTAGGCCCCCATGAATGCTGGCTCCCCAGGCATGTGTCTACTGTGCTTAATTGGAAATCCAGCCGTGTCCACTCATAGATGTGCTGCTCAGTTATATTGGAATACTCCAGCTTCATACACTGCAGGTTTCCTACCATCAGCTTTTCCAATATGCTGCCGCAAGAACAGTTACGGCCTCCAAAATGTGAAAGGCTTGAAAGGACAGAAAAAGATTTTTGTAGTAAGGTCACAGACTGCCTTACTGTGGCAAAACAGTAAACAGATTAGAATTTTTAACTTACCATTGTCTCTGCATTACTTTCACCAGGCCGTGTCCAGGGAAATGAAACATCCCTTTCACAATATATTGCAGTTCAATTTTGATATGTGGAATTTCAAGGACCTAAAATGTTACAAGAATTAATTCTGTGCTCCTCCCCTGAGCTTTTTGAGACAGTGACACTGTCTTGTCCCGTTTCAGGCCCCCTGTTTCAGGCCCCCTCTACCGGCTGCTGTACCTCCACAGCTCGACCCCTGACGGTGTAGTTCAGGCCTGGCCCCAGCGTACCTTCTGGACTTTGTTCCAAGAGAAAGCATTTCCATGATGAATTTATGGTTCAACAAGCAAGGCCAGTACCAGAAACAGAGGGACTTAAGACTGGGGAAAAAGCATGCCAAGAGGCAGGAGGAAGGCTGAGGCTTTCTGCGCAGCTAGAGGACAGTGTTTCAGTGTGGGACCAGGCACTTGCTACACAGTTCCTGGTTTTTTGGAAATGTTCTTTTGTAACTGTTTAGATGTTGTATGGGAAGTCACCTGCATGGCAATGGGTGACTGTTGTACTGTTCTGACACATTTATAAATAAAGCCTTTTATCTCATCAAAGTTTATTGCTATCACTGCATCTCATCATACAATCATGAATTGAAATAATAAAGCTAAACACATGACTGGGAACAATTAGGAATTAATAAACAAACACTATTCCTCTATACAGTTAGGTACAGCAATGCACTCTTCAATCACTTAGAATCATAGAATATCAGGGTTGAAAGCTCAGGAGGTCATCTAGTCCAACCCCCTGCTCAAAGCAGGACCAATCCCCAATTTTTGCCCCAGATCCCTAAATGGCCCCCTCAAGGATTGAACTCACAATCCTGGGTTTAGCAGGCCAACGCTCAAACCACTGAGCTATCCCTCCCCCCAGCACTTCCTTATATGAATACATATTGTGACTTATCCTCCACCCCCATTTCATAAGTGGTCATGTCATTAATAAGTACATTGCATGGCAATCAAGCCCCCACCCCCCAAGCACTGAACCCACCCCAAAGCAATTAGCCCCATACCTCCCACCGCAAAAGCACATTCATAGAGTACTATTCCCCCTCTTCCATGGGGCCAGGCAAGTCCATAAAGTGGGAGCACAAAGCATCCCTGACTTCTAATGCCTGGATTCACCCGCGCCAGCTGTGGTAGGTGCATTTTCTGGCTGAGGGCACTGATTCAGCAGCCCCTCACTGTCATAGGTCCATTCAGGGGGAAATGGCTCACCTCTGGCTCCACAAAGATTGTGAAGAGCACAGTACGGTACAGTAATGCAGACAGCACTGATGACACTGGCATCTAAACATTTCTGTAGACATCTCCAGTGGGATCTCAATCTGCCAAAAGCACATTCAGACAACCATTCTACATCTGCTCATCGTATAATTAAAACATCTTTTGTCAGGACCTCTGAAATCAGAGCATGTTTCATAGGCCAAGGCAAAAGTGGGCACATAGGGTTCCCCAAAATAATGGTAGGGACAGTAATTACATTTCTGACCATGTCATTTGGTGGGAATAGTGTCCCAGCCTGTCCATGAATGTAGACTCCTGATCTGTAAGAAACCCTGACATTGTGAACTTTCCCAATGCAGCCTACATTGACATTCATAAAGTGATCTCTGTGGTCCACGAGGGCCTGCATAACAATGGAGTAGTTCCCTTTGCACTTTATGTACTCACAAGGTCCTTGAGGAGGGTAAACTATGGACACACGACTCCCATCAATGGCCCTGGCACAGTTTGGAAACCCCATTCTCTCAAAGCCAGCAATTACCCCAGGAATAGCTTTGTATGCCCGCCATCTTGGAGTTAACCCAATGCCTGACTGCCTCAGAAACCTCTGCCACTACTGTACCCACTGTCAACTTTCCAACACCAAACTGCTTGACCACGTTCTGGTTGGAAGCTAGCTACCCCAGACTGCTGACAGCAACCTGCTTCTGAACTGGCAAAGGTGCTCTCATGCTTTTAGGTTGAAGAGTTGGGGCAAGCTGCTCACAAAGCTCCAGAAATGTAGCTTCTTCATGCAAAGAAACCCACTGCTGTCATCCCAGGTCTCCATGACAATGTGATCCTACCACTCTGTGCTTGTGGCCCAGCACCAGATACACCAATCTTTGTAGGGGGCATCAGTGGCTATACGGAGTGTAACAGGCAGCATCAGCTAGTGTGAGCCTGCCATGCCAGGTTACTCTTCCTCCTCCTCTTCCTGCTCCATCCAAAGCTCTGTCGCACACCTTTGGTGGATCAGAAAACATTGCCAAAATGTCCACTAGTGCCTCATGGAAGTTCTGCCTGTTTCCTGACACAGGAGTGAAAGTACAATCAAGAAAACTTCTGAAGTCTCCTCCATGTTGGTTGGCAGGCTGCGTTGGCTGCCTATAACTTCCTGTAACAGGCAGGGTGGGCAGTACAGTTTTCCCACAGTGCACCAGTCAAAGGGCCAGAGCTATCACTTTTCGGGAGAGTGCTAGGAGTCTGGGATCTGGTCGGTTTGACTCGGGGCTGCATGCTGCACTGTGGAAGCCGGAGCCCCAGGTTAGAAAATTCTTAAAGTAGGATTAAGAATCAGTGTAGATGCTCAGGCCCTGGGTTCTCGAACACAGGTCAACTGATCTGAATCTTGCTAACCCTGGTCTTACATTGCAGTGTAGACATACCCTATGTGATTCTCCACTCCCCCTCCATGTAACTGCATACAAAGGGGGTGCAATGAGGATGTGGCTAAAGGAAAAAGGGCAGAACCTGCATTTTATGTCCCCCAATGGCATGGTGCTCTCCTCTACTCACAGACATCCTGCTCTTAAGTTACTCTAGGTGTCTCTAGAGTTAGTTTGTCAGCCATCGTCCCCAGCCACAGAGACTTGTATTGCACACCTTGCTCCCTTTCCCAGTCAGAATTAGTGGGTGTAATCAGGCTCCAGATTATCTCCAGTACCACCTTAGCCAATGCCTCATCCAGCCTGACTCTCGATGCTCCCTGCCAGCTCGAGAGTGGCCCTGCTCCTCAGGGTCACTTGTCAAGCTCAGAGGCAGATTAAAGTTTCCTGGGGCCCTGGGCCAGAGCAAGTAGGGGCCCCTTCGCACCCCTTTTGCCTGTAGCCCTGACCACAGCCCCAACCCTTTCTGCCTCTTCCCCGGGGCCCACTCCTATTCCACCCAGGGTCCCCTCCATTCCCCTCCCTTATTGCAGCCCCGAAACCCATTTTGCTCCTTTTTGCCTCCCCCCCACCCCCACCCCCGCCCCACTGCAGCCCCAAGACTGGAGACTCTCCATTCTGGCACCACAGCCCAGGGCTCAGCGGGGAGTGAGAGCTCCTCCAGTCCCAGGGCCACAGCAGGGGGGCTGAGTGCGGGGCTTCCCTTGCTGCCCCATGGCTTCTTTCAGGTGGGGGGTGCTGGGGCTTCCCTTGCCTGGGGGCTTCTGCTGGGGACGGGGTCAGGGGCCACTGGGAGGGGCTTCCCCACCCCGCCTGGTGCTGCTGGCGGGGAGCGGGGTTGGGGCACAAGATTCCCCTGCCTGGCACCGTGGCCATGGAGCAGGGTCAGGTTGCGGGGGTTTCCTGGGGCTCTGGGCTCTGGGAACTTTGGCTTTGTGACTGGGCTCTGGGCTTCCACCACCCAGCAGTGGATTTTCTCCGGGGCCTCCCCGTTGGATGGTACCCCTGGCATGAACCCCGTTGGCCCAGTGGCAAATCTGACACTGGCCCAGCTTCTAGAAATTATTTTATACTCTTTCAGAAGAGAGCCAGCCCTGTGACTCCACAATACTTAGCACTACTTCAGCTAGCACTCTGCCTCTTCAGAGCACTAGACAGGCTATTTCAACAGGAGGTGCAACCTGTGAAAATGCCATAAAACTGGCTCTCCTTTAAACTTAGTATATGCCCTGTCATTCTAAAGCACTCCCAGAATGCTTAACCAATTAAGGACTGGGCCATGTTCCGCTGAAATCCACATGCACAACTACCATTGAATCAATGAGAGCTGTATGCTCATGTCATGTCTAGTATCTGATCTGAGTGTTTGGTGTAATGCTTCATTTCCTTGTGGGATTTTATATGGGAGGACTGGGGAATAAGTGAATGGGTTTAATGAATGGCTCTGGGTTTTTAAAAACAACCACCTCCCATTCCACCCACACCCCCAACATTTTCATAGAAGATGACAGGCTAATCCTGTTTGGCACCTCCTGAGAGGCATGGCACTAAAGATGCAACCCCTGGGGAAAGGGGAAAAGCTTTAAGTCACCTTTGTGCCCTCTGGATTCTGGGCTGCTGCAGGAACTGGAAAAGCCCCGGATGTAAGTTTGAGCAGCCCACAGGATTGATCTAACTTCCAGCAGCCTCCTCATAGCTGCCTTAGCTCAGAATCCCCGTAACACTGAGTACTAAGGTTAGGTCCCTTCCCAGACTCATCTACCTTGAGGCCTGCGAGGCAATAGGCTGCATAGGACTGCTTATGCTAGCCTATGCTACTCCCACAGTGGAGGAGTTCCTTTTGACTCCTTCACTGCCCTCTAGGCTGCTGGAACCATGTGCAGGGGCTGGAGTGAGAATTGGCCTCTGAAAATCAGTGGTGGCGAGGTGCGGAGGAGCAGAATGTGCCATTTGCCCAGCAGCCTGGTGTGTTTTATTTTAAGTAGGGTAGGAAATCTCTTTTGCTCCTGGTAAGGCTACAAATACGTTAGAGATGAGCTTTAAAGGTTTGAAGCGTGTGAACATGTTTGGACTGTACAGTAGGAAGATGGGCATGGAAGGTCAGCTACAAACTCAGAGGACTGAATTTTATTTCATTCAGTTTAAACTGCACCTTGCCTCTGTTTGTCTGTCTCATTCTAGAACGTCGGTCTGGTCACAGTGACCTCTACGCCTCTGAACTGTGGCCCTCGCCTCAGGGTGCTGCTCCAACGCCCAACAAACGAGAAGTTACTCTTGCTGCTCCCTGTTGGGTACCCCAGCAAAGACGCCACCGTGCCTGATTTGACACGAAAGCCACTGGACGACTTTATGATGGTTATATGAGCATGGGACAACTAAGGAAAGAAATTACTAAAATGCTGACTGTAAAGCAACACTGTAAAGCCCACAATATGCTGCTTCTCTCTGTCTATTATACACAGCTTATCTTTGTCCTCTTAAGCGTACCTGTGGATCTGGCTGTTTATACCCATATGCCTTCTTAGCACTCGTAATTGCAGCGGCTGCAGCCAGTAATAGCAGCAAGCAATCAAGCGCTGTGAATCTGACAACTGCTATTATTGATGAGCCTGGTTGATTGTTCCAGGGGATATGCACAATAGCCCTTCAGTTGCTTTTATCGCTTCAGTTTCCTCTCCCCATTAGGGAGTGACTCTTTCCCTGAATTGGAAAGAACCTCCTCATCCTGATATCTTTTGATTGGCACTTGCACACTTATCTTCCCTTTGGGGGTTTCAGCAGAGCAAGGCAGCAGAGAGGTTAGCAGAGAGTGGGTGGAAGACTAAGCAGTTTGTACATTGCTTGATGTACCCCAGTCAAAAATCCCCTGTCCAAGAGCTGCATTATCTTTTGCAGTGGAAGAGGATATCTTCACATATGTTAGTATTACTTCTGCTTAACCAAGATACTTGGAGGCCTTGTCTAACCTAGACATTGTCTCTAAACTTCCTTCCTTTGCTGCAACTGGTGCAAGCCCCCATTAGGGGAAATCTAGGGCAGACATGGCACCCACAATGGTCTAACTGGTGTCATCTACATGTGCTCTGGACAGTTAGGTGGCGTGACAATGAAAATGCAGGTTCCCTGTCTATGCTAGTGCTCCCATCATTGCTGCCCCTAGTGAAGCAAATAGAGGGTATGTCTACACTACAATTAATAACCCATGGCTGACCCATGCCAGCTCACCTGGATTCGGGCCAGGAGGCTGTTTAATTGCAATTTAGATATTCAGGCTTGGGCTGAAGCCCAGGCTCCAGGACGCTGCAAGGTGGGAGGGTCCCATAGAGTAAACCACAATACTGACTTTGGGTTTGTCTTCACAGACAGGTGCTCCAGCTTAACTGAAGTTCTCATTTTAAACTGATTTTGTTAAACGCATGCAAGACTATGTGTGTGGACAGTCTCATTTTGAAATCTTTTACTAAGACAAAGTTACAATGAAATGTTAACATACTACATCGTACAGCACTTCTTCAGGATCTGTTTAATATTCAAAGAACCTGGCTAAAAATTCTGGCTTCTTGGCTAGGGAGCCCACCTCCTCTTACACTAAAAAGGGTGAGCATATTTCTAAACATCCAACCTCTTCTGGGCATTTCTCTTGTTCATGTATTGATCTGAAAGCTTTTCATTACAAGGACAGTCCATATTTTACTATATCACAATTCCATAGGAGGAGGAGTCACATTTTTCCAATAAAATACAATACAAAGTCTAGCAGCTAACAATTTACTTGTCATTCTGTTTACAATGCAGATGCTTTACTGGAGAGTTAAATAAGAAGGTCAGGGGACCTTTAGGAAGCCAGCATGTTGTCTTAAGATAAAGCTCTTTAATAATTTCCTTACAAAGCCATCTAATTCCTGCACACATATGCAAGCATGTTCCCCTTTCCCCACAACCACTGCAACAGAGCACCTCCCTAGCAGTAAAAATATGATGGCTTTTAACTGATGTCAAATGCCATATATGTGGTCATTCATAAACAATTTATTTGAGCTATTCTCTTATTTTGGTCTAAACCAGATTTACTTTGGTTTAGTTTAAATTTATTAGGAAGAGGTTTAATCTACACAAAACTAAGGCCTTGTCTACAGGGAAAAGTTGTACTGGTGTGACTTCAATTACTTTTTAAAGGAGTATAGTTACGTTGGCACAAAGCTGTGTATGGACACACATTTCGGCTTAGCTTAAACCTGTTCCCAGTTGACTTAAGCTAAACCAAAGTTCTTTTTAAACTGAAATAAGTGGAACCACGGACAGGTTTCGACTTGTTTAACTGAACCAGTTTAATTAAACCAGTGTGTGAGCAAGATCTTATATTATATGGTGGTGGTTAAAAGAGAGAACACAAAATGAACTGTCAAAAAACAAAAACTGTTCTCTTTTTTCCATTCTTTGACTCTGGAAATTAATATATTAACACATCAAAAAGAAAATGAGCCTGTAAATTGTTCATCGATTATATGGAAATGACTCTGTTGAAAATTCCATCCAGCAAAGAGCCTCTGACACTGCAAAGCACATGTGAAAAAACAGAAAAATATCAATCCAAATACAAACATCTTGATAGTATTACAACTGTTGATGACACTGTATGAGAGAACCTTTTCAATCGTGTTTAATGCTGCTGTTATGCCAAGCCTGCTTAGATCTGCCAATATTCTACAACTATGCTATCATTTTTAAGACAGAAGTGAAATTGGAAGATAAGAAATTTTGCTCTTGTGTTTTCCTGCAGGACTTTCTTAAATAAAATGAAACATTCCATCTACAGTGGTTTTACTCTTATTAAAGGCTTTCAACTTGTTTGGTTCTAATAACTAATATGGGCAGAGATTAGCTTGGTGGAAAGGTCTCCCAGGCATTTTGTGGGGCGGGGCCTTCATTTTATATTCAGTCATCCATTAAAAATTTGAACCAAGGTAAAAAAGAGGGTCTGTATTTTCTGAAGAGCTCAGCACCCAGCAGCTCACCTTGTCACACTTATGGCCAGGTTTTCAAAACAGCTCAGAACCTAGACTACGGAGCTTGTGAAAATCTGGTACTGAGTGAGCAATACATGAAAGTCTGGGAAATCCAAAGTGTAGCTGGAAAACACAAAGCTGTTAAATCATCCAGTCCAGCTCCCTGCCAATTCAAGGTTGTTCCCTACAAGACACTTTCAAATGTTTTCATTTTTCAGTTTCTTACTGTGCTTGGTTGAAGCTCAGAACTTTTTGATTCTTAACCCCCTTCTGAATCTCACCCAGTAGAAAGTTTGGCCTTTGAGAAGCTGTTAGCATGGAGTAAGGATGGTAAACTCAACTTTCTGATAGAGTTTCTGGGATCTCTCTAACGCCCGGCCTGTGCTTGCACTGGTGTAACTATTTCAATTGGGTATGATTTTTTTTCCACTGAAATAGTTATACTAGTATAAAGGTGTCTTATACCATGATAGCTTATTCCCTTTCATAGAATAATAGAATATTAGGGTTGGAAGAGACCTCAGGAGGTCATCTAGTCCAATCGCCTGCTCAAAGCAGGACCAACACCAACTAAATCATCCCAGCCAGGGCTTTGACAAGCCAGGCCTTAAAAACCTCTAGGGATGGAGATTCCACCACCTCCCTAGGTAACCCTTTCCAGTGCTTCACCACCCTCCTAGTGAAATAGTGTGTCCTAATATCCAACCTAGACCTCCCACACTGCAACTTGAGAGCATTGCTTCTTGTTCTGTCATCTGCCACCACTGAGAATAGCCTAGCTCCATCCTCTTTGGAACCCCCTTTCAGATAGTTGAAGGCTGCTATCAAATCCCCCCTCACTCTTCTCTTCTGCAGACTTAATAACCCCAGTTTCCTCAGCCTCTCCTCGTAAGTCATGTACCCCAGCCCTCTAATCATTTTTGTTGCCCTCCGCTGGACTCTCTCCAATTTGTCCACATCCCTTCTGTAGTGGGAGGACCAAAACTGAACACAATACTCCAGGTATAGCCTCACCAGTGCCAAATAGAGGGGAATAATCACTTCCTTCGATCTGCTGGCAATGCTCCTGCTAATACAGCCCAATATGCCGTTGGCCTTCTTGGGAATAAGGGCTCACTGCTGACTCATATCCAGCTTCTTGTCCACTGTAATCCCCAGGTCCTTTTCTGCAGAACTGCTGCTTAGCTAGTCGGTCCCTAGTCTGTAGCGGTGCATGGGATTCTTCCGTCCTAAGTGCAGGACTCTGCACTTGTCCTTGTTGAACCTCATCAGATTTCTTTTGGCCCAATCCTCTAATTTGTCTAGGTCACTCTGGACCCTATCCCTACCCTTCAGCATATCTACCTCTCCCTGGAGCTTAGTGTCATCTCCGAACTTGCTGAGGGTGCAATTCACCCACCATCCAGATCATTAATACAGATGTTGACCAAAACTGGCCCCAGGACTGACCCCTGGGGCACTCTGCTTGATACCGGCTGCCAACTAGCCATCAAGCCATTGATCACGACAATCTAGCCAGCTTTCTAGCCACTTTATAGTCCGTTCATCCAATCCATACTTTAACTTGCTGGCAAGAATACTGTGGGAGATCATATCAAAAGCTTTGCTAAAGTCAAGATATATCACATCCACTGCTTTCCTGATATCCCAGAGCCAGTTATCTCATCATAGAAGGCAATCAGGTGGGTCAGGCAGGACTTGTGTGGGAATAACTGCCAGTCAGCAATGCAAGTAGGGCGGTCCAGTCTGGTACGCCGTACCAGCAAGACATTTAAAGTTGGTGTGGCGTACCAGAAAGACACAGGAGGAGCAGAAGATGGGGCCGCCCAGTGGCCCCACCCCAGCAGCTCCTCCAGCACAGCTGTACTGCCTCCAGCCCTTCTACGCAGGGTCTCCTCCATCTGTACAGCAGCCCTGCCAGAGAACAGGGCTGGGGGTGGTACACCCATGCCAGTGGCGCTGCCAGTGTTCTGCTCCTTTCCCCACTGCGGTTCCCAGGAGAAACCTGACCCGCAGGGCTCTCCCGGGAACTGCAGCAGGAAAAGGAGCAGAACGTGGGGCTACCAGGTGGCCCCACACCGGCAGCTCCTCCGGCTTGGCCGTACTGCCCCCAACCCTGTCCTCTGGTGGGGCTGCTGTACAGACAGAGGAGACCCCGCATGGAAGGGCTGGGCCGCGTAAGAGGGGATTGAATCCTTAATGCCTGATTGTGGAGCTACTCTGCATAAGCCACTTCAGCTCAAAAATGAAGGAGCAAAAATTAAATAAAGAAGCAGAACAGCATATAAAGAAAGAGGTAGGCCAAAGCTGAGTGCTGCTTTCACTGAAGTCCATGGAAAAATTTCAGTGAGGGAAGACGTAGGCCATCACTGTACTTTCAAAAATCCCACCCACCTTGTAGGACTTCGCCACCTCACTATGGTGGGGATTATCCTATACTCAGTCATGACTCATACTTCACAAGGTCTTTTCATTGTCCCTCTGCCTCTCTTACATATTACCATGTTCCACATTCTGGAGAGATCTGTAACATTCTTGCTTCTCAGTCGAAAATGTGACTGGGATGGATGGGGCGCACATGCGCTTGCTGAAAGAATAAGGAGAAGCCTTAAAGGTGTGAAGTGTGACGATCACTTGGTGCTTCCAAGGTTGGGAAGGAGGGGCACGCTTGAATCTTGAATTTGCAATGCAGCATGTGCTGTCTGCTAGCTGAAGATCACATCTTTTGAGCAAAAAGACAGATAGAGGACCTCTCCCTTTGGCTAGATTTGCTGTGTTTACAAGTAAAACACAAACCAGGAAGGGTCTTAAGGGCCAGGGCAGCAGCCTTATTGTCCTGTTGTGGTTACTGGAAGATGATGGGCCTGGCCCATCCAAACCTAAAGGTCTAGTCCCTCAACATAGCGGGAGGAGCTGTTGAACCCAGGCCACAAGTAAATACTGGGGACAACAAATAAAAATACAGGAACAGGAGTGAAGACCAAAGGTTAAAAATCTGGGAAGCAGAAGGGGACACCCAGCAGAGAGTTTCTGACAGCGCCCAGTCTGCTCTTTAAAGGCACCTAAGGAGTCAGTGGCCATGCCCAGAGGAACTCTGCTCAGAGGCATGACTTTGAGGGATCAGAGACAGGCCCCTCACTCTCAGAGCACTACCCTTCCTCCTCCTCCATAGGATCATAGAATATCAGGGTTGGAAGGGACCTCAGGAGGTCATCAGTCCAACCCCCCTGCTCAAAGCAGGACCAATCCCCAACTAAATCATCCCAGCCAGGGCTTTGTCAAGCCTGACCTTAAAAACTTCTCAGGAAGGAGATTCCACCACCTCCCTAGGTAACTCATTCCAGTGTTTCACCACCCTCCTAGTGGAAAAAGTTTTTCCTAATATCCAACCTAAATCTCCCCCACTGCAACTTGAGACCATTATTCCTTGTTATGTCTTCTGCTACCACTGAGAACAGTCTAGATCCATCCTCTTTGGAACCCCCCTTTCAGTAGTTGAAAGCAGCTATCAAATCCCCCCTCATTCTTCTCTTCTGCAGACTAAACAATCCCAGCTCCCTCAGCCTCTCCTCATAAGTCATGTGTTCCAGTCCCCTAATAATTTTTGTTGCCCTCCACTGGACTCTTTCCAATTTTTCCACATCTTTCTTGTAGTGTGGGGCCCAAAACTGGACACAGTACTCCAGATGAGGCCTCACCAATGTCGAATAGAGGGGAACGATCACGTCTCTCGATCTGCTGGCAATGCCCCTACTTACACATCCCAAAATGCCATTGGCCTTCTTGGCAACAAGGGCACACTGCTGACTCATATCCAGCTTCTCGTCCACTGTCACCCGTAGGTCCATCTAGCAGCCTTTTTATTTGTGAACTGAGTAAAAGCCTGCTCCAGCTGAACTTTTGCTTACATATTTATTAAGTGGCACTGTATGTAACTGTCTGAACTGCATACAGAATAGAGAGTGGGATTAATAGTGGGGGGTCAGTTTGCATTTCAGGCAATCACGATACCAGTTGAGCAGAGGGAATCCATCCAACCATTCTACTATAGTCAAAGGGACATTGGTACAAGTCTTGGCTTCATTTTCTGATGTAAGGGGGAACTCCAGATGCACATAGGGAATGTAGGAAGGATGACCAGAGTTAAGGCAAGTATTGTGACTTGGGTAGAGTTTATGGAAGAAACTCATTATAGCACCCTTTTAAAAGCCTTTAAAAACAAGGACTGGTTTGGAAAGCTCCTCCCACACCAGCCACCTCAGAAAAGGATTGCGAGTGAATGAGTAAGGCTGTTGCTGTGGTTGGAAGGCAGAGACAAGAGTTCACAGGCTGGGTGGTTTGTATGTTCGTTCATTTTATCGTCCAAAGTGACTGTTGCCACTAGAGTTGTCCCAAGCAGCAACCCAATTTAAAAACACTTGCTACACAGTATTTTTATTTATAGAAGAGTGAATGCAGATGCTAAAAGAAATTGATAGTCATAAAAGTACACATTAAATGTAGGGTCTGCATTAATCAGCTGATTGATTACACATGGTCCAGGTGCAACTCCATAGCGGTGATCCCCAGCTACTTGTCGAATTCCAGTGCTACTTTTGTGACAGTCTCATGCCCTGTGCTGTGAATTGCCCAAACCTCTCCAGGCTTAGTATGTTTCAAACTATCCAACTAGCTCAAAGCCATAAATATAACAATTTGCAGCTTGCAATAGACATTTGTATAATCAGTTGTCGTTGGGACTAGGGCTAGCTCACTCACCCTGCCCCCTCTACTTTGTTTTATAAAAAAGGCATGTTCCCCACCAGCTCACTCCTAAGGACACCCTGCAGGTGAACAGCAGCTTTGGCAGTTGGAATGGTGTAAAGAAAAAAAAGATACAAAGAAATCTTGGGCTAGTAGCTACTTCTCCCAGTGATGCAAGGTGAGTCCTAGAGACTGCTTCCAGGGCTTACCCCTTTCCTACCTGCACTATTTACCAGGCTCTGGTTCCAAGCACAGCCCAATTCTTTCTCTCTGTAGAAATCTTCACTGGCTTTATTGGTTGCAGCCTGAGCCTCCTCTTGTCTAGCCTTGAGCATGTACATGAAGTCAAGAATACTATAAACTAGCAGCAGGGAAAAGAAACACTAAAAACAATCTCTTCCAGTATGTAAAGCTACGGCTGCTCTCTACCACAAGCTCACATGTCCTACTCAAGGACTAAATAAGGTTAATAATATACAGCACCTGCTGACTCAGGTTAATGAGGGTCTGGTAGCTTAAGTGTGAAAATGTGCTCTGGAGAGAGGTCAATTCAGTGGTGTTGCAAGGTTTTAATTGGTCAGTTTTCTGGCCCATAAGATAAATTAACAGTATTTTGTATGTATATGTACTCTCTCCCCCAGAGGATCTCAATATGCTTTACATAAGAATGGAACCTCAGTGTCCTGGTGAGTTAAGCAAATGGTTATCCATGCTTTATCAATGAGTAAACTGAGGCACAGAGAGATGAAGAGTCAGAGAGTAGCTAGTCCGTGAGCAGCCTTGCAAGGGGAGGAAGGGGTTGAAGATGAAAGGAGCTTTCCTGCACCTTCACCAGAGTGGAAGGAGGTGCATTTTATAAACACGGGGAAATGGGGTGGGTTCTAAAGAGTCCACTTTACTTCATATGACTTTCTCAGATAAATAGGCCCCATCTGACCCATCTTTCTTCCTCCCTCTATCCAGTTATATGCCTGGACACCCTAAAATATGAGAATTGACTCTAACATTTCAGCAGGAGGGTACTATGAAACTATTGAAAATGTATGCAATTCAAAATGATTAAGTAGTAGAACCATACTGACAGTGATTGGGAGTGGATGATAGGGGATGGATCACTCAATGTTTGTCTGTTCTGTTCATTCCCTCTGAAGCACCTGCCTCTGACCACAGTCTGAAGACAGGATACTGGGCTAGATGGACCATTGGTCTGACCCAGTATGGCCATTCTTATCCTAAGCCTTATTTAGCTACTACCAATCTGAACTATTATGATGCAACTCTTATCTTGTATAGAGCATCATCTCTCAAACTGGGGTTCGTGGACCCCTGGGGGTCCCCGAGGGTACTCTGGGGGTCCCAGAGCGCTGCTGATCAACTTCTCCCCCTCCCTCCCAGCGTCTCCTGGAATCAGGTGCAATCTCCCAGAGGCTATTGAAGCCAAATCAGGAGATTTTAGGTGCTAAAAGTCCAGTGGGGCTAAGGCAGGTTCTCTACCTGCCCTGACTCCGTGCCGCTCCCAGAAGTGGCCGGCATGTCCCTGCAGCCCCTGGGTCAGGGCAGAGGGTGTCAGTGCACTGCCCCCACCCTGAACGCTGACTCCACAGCTCCCATTGGCCAGAAACTGCAGCCAATGGGAGCTGCAGGCGCAATGCCTGTGAGCAGGGGCAGACCCCCTAACCTCCCTGCCTAGGAGCTGCTGCCAGAGGGTTGTGCTGGTTGCTTTCAGGAGCTGTCCGAGGTAAGTGCTGCCTTAGGTAAGCATATCCTGGCTGGAGCCGTCACCTCTCACCCTCTCCCGCACCACAACCCTCTGCCCCAGCCCAGATCCTGCCCCCAAACTCCCTTCTAGAGCCTGAACCCCTTTCTGCCCCTAAACTCCCTCCCAGAGCCCACACCCTCTCCAGCACCCCTGCCCCAGCCCAGAGCCTACATCCAAACTCCCTCCCAGAGCCTGCACCCCGCACCCCCTCCTGCATCTTGCCCCAGCTTGGTGAAAGTGAGTGAGGGTGAGGGAAAGCAAGCAAGGGAGAGTGGTGGGGGATGGAGTGAGTGAGGCAGGGCCTCAGAGAAGGAGCAGGGCAGGGGCATGGCCTCTGGGAAGGGGGTGGGGCAAGTGCTGAACGGGGGAACTTGGGGGTCCCTGAAAAATTTTAAATAAAATGGGGGTCCTTGGGTTGCTAAAGTTTGAGAACTGCTGGTATAGAATCTTTCATACAAGTTATATCCTCAAATGCTTTGCAGAGTTAATTCAGTAGCAGATTCAGATTCAGAATATGTGTTTTATTTCAAAATTTTTGTTTTTTGTGTCATGTTACTGTACAGGTGATGTATATAGAAAACCTACTTCACCATAATTGCAATGCAGACAAATATAAATGTTGATCAAATGCATAATATAAATAGATTATTGGAAAACAATACAAGACCTCCTTATGCGTTGAAAGGTGTCAGAAATACATAGCTATAGCTTGTAGAGTTTCATAAGAGTATAAAGTATAGCCGTAGTCACTATGTTTTAACCCAGGGTGAAGTGTCAGTTAACTTGGGTAGTGGCTGGCTGACTTCAAAACAAAGAATTTAAATACTTATTATTGTAAGATGTATTTAGAAAACAAAGTCACTAGAAGTACTAACTACCAGCTGGAATTGTCAGAGGAACTGAGGAGTTGGGTGACTGACTGTGCTCTTTTGAATAACACAGCAAGAATGTGCAAGTGGAATAATTGTAAAGCTATGTAGGATTCATTTTATACCAAGAATGTGTTTAAATAAAAGCATATTTCAATCTTTTCCTGAAACAAGAAGTAGTATTTCCAAAATGTACTGCTATGCCAGGGTGTCAGCCCAGGATTTGAGCATCACAATGCAGTTCTAATGCTGTTCTAATTTATAACCTTAAGGGCCCATTGTGAGTAGATAGGCCTGCTATAGAATTATAGGATTGGAAGAGACATTCAGAGGTCATGGCAGGACTAAGTATTATCTAGACTATTCCTGACAGGTGTTTGTCTAACCTGCTCTTAAAAATCTCCAGTGATGGGGATTCCACAACCTCCCTAGGCAATTTATTCCAGTGCTTAACCACCCTGACAGGAAGTTTTTCCTATGTCCAACCTAAACCTCCCTTGCCGCAATATAAGCCTGTTGCTTCTTGTCCTATCCTCAGAGGTTAAGAAAAACTAATTTTCTCCCTCCTCCTTGTAACAACCCTTTATGTACTTGAAAACTGTCATCATGTCCCCCCTCAGTGTTCTCTTTTCCAGACTAAAGAAACCCAATTTTTTAATCTTCCCTCATAGGTCATGTTTTCTAGACCTTTAATCATTTTTGTTGCTCTTCTCTGGATTCTCTCCAATTTGTCCCCATCCTTCCTGAAATGTGGTACCCAGAACTGGACACAATACTCCAACTGAGGCCTAATGAGCACAGAGTAGAGCAGAAGAATTACTTCTTGTGTCTTGCTTACAACACTCCTGCTAATACATCCTAGAATGATGTTCGCTTTTTTTGCAACAGCGTTACACTGTTGACTCACATTTAGCTTGTGATCCACTATGACCCCCAGATCCCTTTCTGTGGTACTTCTTCCTAGGCAGTCATTTCCCATTTTGTATGTGTGCAACTGATTGTTCCTTGCTAAGTGGAGTACTTTGCATTTGTCCTTATTGAATTTCATCCTATTTACTTCAGATCAGTTCTCCAGTTTGTCCAGATCATTTTGAATTTTAATTCTATCCTCCAAAGCACTTGCAACCCCTCCCAGCTTGGTACCATCCACAAACTTTATAAGTGTACTTTCTATGGCATTATCTAAATCATTGAGGAAGATATTGAATACAACTGGACCCAGAACGGATCCCTGCAGGACCCAACTCATTATGTCTTTCCAGCATGAATGTGAGCCACTGATAACTACTCTCTGAAAATGGTTTTCTAACCAGTTTTGCACACACCTTATAGTGGCTCCATCTAGGTTGCATTTCCCTAGTTTGTTTATGAGAAGGTCATGCGAGACAGTATCAAAAGCTTTACTAAACCTACTGTATAACCTTTAAAACTCATCAGAGAAACAAAACCTGGGATCCAAAACACCTCTAACCTTAGGACTGGCTTAAATCTGGACCAAATTTTGTGTCTTTAACACTAGCTCCCCTTTTGCTGGAGTTCCACTGCAAATAACAGATCATCAGAAGACTAGAATATAAAGGATGGTTACTTGATCACCACTACTAACTCCAGCTGTAGTATGCAATGGCATAAGGCATAGAAGAATTATATCTGAGTGGTATCTGAATGGTCAGTCACCTACAAGAGGTTTCAAGCACTCTCCTAGAAAGGAAGAGCTCCCATTTTCTTAGGGAGACACTATTCTTGGAAGACACAGAATCACTCTAGGGAAAAAAAGCCCCAAGGGAAGAAGAAATTTTTTGAAGACTCTTCTCCCTCCTCCCCAGGAAACTTTTTGGATTAACTGCTAGTAAGGTAGAGAGACTACTGAGCTTTGAAGGGAGGGTGGTTGACTAACTTGATAGAGTAGGAGTTATTATAAAAGTGGAACAGTAATTAGGTGAAATGGATACTATAGCTTAGATAACAGTCAGACACCACAAGGAACCCAATAGCCCTATCAGGGTATCAGCAACTAATCATATGAATATCTTCTCAGCGCCATTCATAAACTCTACCTACCATCCAATGCATTGTTCCATTAGCAGTGAATTGCATAGAAGACCCTCCCTGAACTGCTTAATAAAATCACCTCCTTCTTCAAATTTCTCCCTCAGACCTACCTCTGCTGTGATGCCTACAAGTAATTAGCCAATTACTAATGGCTAAGTGAGAAGGATAGGTTATATAAATATATATATATAAAACTGTGAATATTTTGTCCCTCTTCAACTCTGCATTTCTCACTTGTCTTTTTAGGTTGTAAGCTTCTCAGGGCAGGGATTGGGTCTTGCTAAATGTCTGAACAGAAAGTAGTGTGTTGTCTCCCCTGCTTGTCCCCCTTCTACAAAAAGACAAAACATAGCTTTCAAGAATATAGGTGCCATTATATGCCTGTTAACTGTGTTGAACTGTTCTCTTAAGGTATGTCTACACTGCAGTTAAAAACCCACAGCTGGCCTGTTTTAGCTGGCTCGGGCGAAGGGGCTGTTTAACTAGTGTTAGCCATTTGGGCTAGGGCTGCAGCCTGAGCTCTGGGACCCTCCCACCTCCATGGTGGAGACTTCGAGAGGAGACGTGAGTGACCCGTTGCTGTGGCTCAGACAGCAGACATAGCTCCCAGCTGCTCCTTGTTATGTAACGCTGCTTGTCACTTTGGATCCCACCACCTTCTGTTAATGGACAGGCTGAGCTGTCCCATTTTAAACCTGTGTTGGCACAATGCCAAGGGTAGAATGATAAACAATAAATCACCAAGACTAAGAAAATCTTGTATTAAAAGATGAGAGATTCTCGCCCCCCCCCCACTTTTTAAATTCTATTCTCACTATTGAACTTGTTCTCTACCCCTGCCGTTGGCCGCTTCCTTTCCATTCCAAAGTTTGTTTATTGCCATTGATAACTTTCCGTACAAAGCTGAGTTTTCCCACCAATGCCTTATCTATTCGATCTATTTCTATTTACCCGTTCCATCAGATAGAACCACAACTATGAACATCTTGGTAAGTGTAAATTTCGCAGGATGCTTCTCCGCTCTTTTAAATGTCAAGATGCCTATGCTAGGTAGCACTGGGTTAGGAGAAGAACCTTACTTCACAAGGGTTAGAAGGTAAAATCCTATTCGGCTAAATTGATTGCTGGCAATACAACTACAATTCTTCTTTTGATCTTTATAATGGAACAAGTTCTACGTAAACTTAGGACCAAAGGTGGCTATTTTGGAAGGATCTTTGTAAGAAGATTTGAAAAGTCAAACCCCTCTGGTGCCACATTTCCACAGTAAAAAAAAATTGAATAATCCTCTTAAGTAACAGGCTTAGTGAACATGAAATGAATGTAGAGATGCTGGTCTAAGGAGAATTGATATTTGTTTTCCTCTGGATTTACGGCTGGAGTAACAAGCCATGAGCAATCTTAATAAGATCAAGTGGGGCTATCAAGTTGTAGGAGCTTTAGGCTGATGTCACAGATAAATGGGTCACTCTCAACATGCTAAATCATACCAACATGTGAAAATTTCTGCATTTCTTATAAATAAAAAGATGCTTATCTTTAAATGCCATGCTTAGGTTTAGGAGCAGTGTACCTATAATTGATCATCCAAATTAGACTGTCCTGTAGAAGCAATTTGGAAGTACACAATTGTTTTTTAAACAATGGGAGGAAATAGCCTGTAGACATATCCCAAAGAGCTAAATTACTCTCATGTTTACAGTAGATGGTGGTGACTGTTTCCTACTTATGGTTAGGAGCTCAGCCCTCAAAACTCAGTAAGACAAGAGTTTCCCTGTGCAAACTATTTCCATTTAAAGAGCACATGTCTGATAGCTAAGACGCTTTGAATAAAACAATTGTAAATATTCTGTTAATCAAAACTCACAAGAAATCCTGTGCATGTAAAGTATAGCTGATTGCACAATAGTGAGATCTTCAAACTACCGTAGGGACTGTCTCTTACTAACATAGTATGAGATGGTATTAGATGGTCCCTGCCCAAAAGAGCTTACAATTAAAACTTAAGACAAGATACAGCACCTTGGTACAAGAAACAATCAGAAAAAGCACAAAGTAGCAGCAAGACAGTTATGAGCCGTGTAATAAGGAAACAGCAAACCATCTACCCATCAATTGTCAACTTTAAGTGCCTGCAGTGAATTTTCAGCATGAAACCATCCTCCTCTCCTCTGAATAGAACTGAATAACTTATTTGGTGAGTATTACCTTCCGATTTGTGTTGGTAAATTGTCCGGGAATGAACAGTGAAATTCATGAATTTAGTCATTACTCAGAATTATTAATGAATTTCTTTAGCACATAATTGATGTTCTGTGGATCATTTGAATTGCAACTGAACATACAATTTGCAATTCATGCTGTAATTAGATAACACCGTGTCCTTGGTAAATTTGATTGCAATATTCTAACCTTGTGCTGTGTTGGTTAGATACAAGTCATCCAATCAGTGTAGAAAAGCAATACTACATGACCTTTTTTCAGAGTAGCAGCCGTGTTAGTCTGTATTCGCAACTAAGGTGCCACAAGTACTCCTTTTCTTTTTACATGACCTCTGTAACTAATCCAGAGTGAATTTGCAGATTTTATGATCAAATAGCTAAACACTAGTTTTTCATGTGTATTTGTACTAGTAAAGGTTGAATGCTTGAATGTTTGTGGAAAACAAATGTGAAAGAGTTGCAAATGTGATAGAATCAAAATTCACTTCAGAATTCAGACACATTAGTGCTGACCTGCTACTATTCATGCTTTCAAACCCTATTGGATGTGGGAGGTGGAGTGGACCAGCTATGATCAGGGACCCAGGAGCAGCATGGAGGAACACCCTACTGCACAAAGGCCCAAAGTCTATGGAATTTTCCCTGCAGAACTCAAGATCACCTCCTGACTGAAGGGTCATCACGCTTCCTACCCACTCCACAATAGTGAAACTGTACCTCTTTCACTCCAACCTATGGGTTTCAAGTTGCAAAGATCCCATGGCATCAAGTAGTTGGGTTGGGGGAAAAAATATCTATGCAGTGGGTTATTTTGTGTGAAGCAGCCTTTATAATAATAGGATTGTACTCTACATGACTGTAATTTTTTTTAACCGAAACTACCTTTCCATAAGCAATGGCAATTAAAATATATAAATGGATCTTTTCTCCATGCATCTTAGATTCTGAACATCAAAGCTGTTTAAGAATGTTTGTTGTGCTTTTTAAGAACTGGAGCACTATTTAAACGTCAGAAGAAGTTGCTAGATTTTAATTAGTTATTTTCCAATTTATTTTCCTAAATAAAGCCTTGGCACTTGTCAGTTAACTGTTCAATTGTCCTTTGTGTAGCATTAATGATTTTCCATCTCTATCTGCTTCTAATTGTCAACAAGGAAATGTGCAAAATAATGCACTAACAAGAATTGAATTAATTGTTGTTACCTTGAGACCACTAGATGGCATAATTACACTACTTGAAACATGGGCTCTTGGGTGCCAGGTCAAAAAGGGTTTGCACAGTAATTAAAAAATTGGCATATTGTTAAATCACTTGAGATTTCATTTTCCTGTGACTATAAATCCTTATAATTTCATTTCAACTTCATGCTTGGTAGATAAACTAAATATAGATGGGCTTTGAGTTAGTCACCCAAACAGACTGTCACATAGACATTTATTAAAGCATCATCATCTATTTCCCCTCTGCGGTACATCCTAACCAAGAAAGGGCCCGGTTATTCTTTTGTATAATATATTTCCCATTTATTTTCACTCGTCTCCCTAGTGCCCACTTATACCTCTATACTCCTGTCAAGGTTCCTCCCCCACTCTAAACTCTAGGGTACAGATGTGGGGACCTACATGAAAACCTCCTAAGCTTACTTTTACCAGCTTAGATTAAAACTTCCCCAAGGTATAAATTAATTTTATCCTTTGTCCTTGGAATATCCACTGCCACCACCAAACTCTAACTGGGTTTACTGGGAAACGTAGTTTGGACATGTCTTTCCCCCCCAAATCCTCCCAACCCTTGCACCCCACTTCCTGGGAAAGGTTTGGTAAAAATCCTCACCAATTTACGTAGGTGACCACAGACCCAAACCCTTGGATCTGAGAACAATGAAAAAGCATTCAGTTTTCTTACAACACTTTTAATAGAAATAGAAGTAAATAGGAGTAAAGGAATCACCTCTGTAAAATCAGGATGGTAGATACCTTACAGGGTAATTAGATTCAAAACATAGAGAATCCCTCTAGGCAAAACCTTAAGTTACAAAAAAGACACACAGACAGAAATAGTCATTCTATTCAGCACAGTTCCTTTCTCGGCCATCTAAAGAAATCATAATCTAACACATACCTAGCTAGATTACTTACTAAAAGTTCTAAGACTCCATTTCTGTTCTATCCCCAGCAAAAGCAGCATATAGACAGACCCTTTTTTTCTCTCCCTCCTCCCAGCTTTTGAAAGTATCTTGTCTCCTCATTGGTCATTTTGGTCAGGTGCCAGCAAGGTTACCTTTAGCTTCTTAACCCTTTACAGGTGAGAGGATTTTTCCTCTGGCCAGGAGGGATTTTAAAGGGGTTTACCCTTCCCTTTATATTTATGACAACTCCTACTCAAATCTCTTCAGATCTATCCTATTTGGAGTTAGAGAATAGCAGCTGGCCAATTTCTTCACACAAACTTTTCCAATGCTAGCTAATTCAAAAGACTTCACTTGTAAATGTACATCATAAACCATTTCAGCCTGGATGTGCTATGGCTGGTGATGACCCATGTTACAGTTCTGCCACGTGACTGAAAGATCTTTCGGAGTGATTTCCCTACTTGTGATGGCATTCACCTCTCTTTGGATGCTGCTATCGTCAGTTAATTAATTATGGAAAACATTATCTGCAGTTAAACATTTTCTCCACTGTTCTACTACTATTAATCAATGCAAACTCATTTACACTAAAGAACAATGTTATGCCACTCTGGCTATGTAAACGGGCTTTAGAGTGGGCAAAATGGTACATTTACACTCATTTAAGACTCCTTTCCACTGCCAGAAAGAGTGTAAATCAACCTTGCTGTAAATGAGAATCAGGCCTATGGCTTTAAGTAAATAGTTTAAGACGTAACTTCCTTTATATTACAAACTTCAGTGGTCTTAAGAGCTAGAACAGAGCAGCCTTTTTTCTGAAGATGGCCTAAAATGGGAGGAGGCCGGGGGTGAAATACAGTTTGGGTATATGGATACAATGAGACATGCTGTCAAGGGTCCTTCCCCACTCTGAACGCTAGGGTACAGATGTGGGGACCTGCATGAAAACCTCCTAAGCTTACTTTTACCAGCTTAGGTTAAAACTTCCCCAAGGTACAAACTATTTTACCGTTTGCCCTTGGACTTTCGCTGCCTCCACCAAACGTTTAGCTGGTTACTGGGAAAGAGTTGTTTGGGAACATCTTTCCCCCAAAAATCCTCACCAAAACCTTGCACCCCCCTTCCTGGTGAAGGCTTGATAAAAATCCTCACCAATTTGCATAGGTGACCACAGACCCAAACCCTTGGATCTTAAGAACAATGAAAAAAGCATTCAGTTTCTTACAAGAAGAATTTTAATAGAAGAAAAGGTAAAAAGAATCACCTCTGTAAAATCAGGATGGTAAATACCTTACAGGGTAATTAGATTCAAAACATAGAGAATCCCTCTAGGCAAAACCTTAAGTTACAGTGAAACACAAAAACAGGAATATCCATTCTATTCAGCACAGAATATTTTCTCAGCCATTTCAAGAAATCTTAATCTAACACATATCTAGCTAGATTACTTACTAAGTTCTAAGACTCCATTCCTGTTCTGTCCCCTGCAAGAGCATCACACAGACAGAGAGACTTTGTTTCTCCCTCTCCCCAGCTTTTGAAAGTATCTTGTCTCCTCATTGGTCATTTTGGTCAGGTGCCAGCGAGGTTATCCTAGCTTCTTAACCCTTTACAGGTGAAAGGATATTTCCTCTGGCCAGGAGGGATTTTAAAGGTGTTTACCCTTCCCTTTATATTTATGACACATGCAAACTATCTTTAACATAATGTTAAAGTTGAGAAATTAAGTACTCAGTGTATGTTGGCTGGAATTTTGAAAGAGGCTTAAGGGAGCTAGTACCCAGCTCTCACTGAAAGTCAATGTGAGCTGGTTGCCTACCTGCCTTCTGTGCCTTTGAAAAGATTCTGCCCCTCCTTAAGAGCTAAGGAATTCTACATGAACTCCCATCACACATTCTGTACATTTTAATGGTAGACAGTAGATGTAATACACAAAGTACAGTAGTTGAGGTTGGAAGATAGCCTGGTGGTTAAGACCCAAGACTTGGAGCCAAGAGATTTATTCCTGACCCCTCTGTGACCTTGAGCAAATCATTTAACATCTTTGTGCCTCTCTTTATCCTTCTGTATATGGTTACTGGAAAGCATGTTTGAGTGCAAAGAGTAGTCCACATAGGAAACTCAGGAGAAAAAAATAACAAAGTAGTCCTTGAAACACAAATGATCTCCTGATCTCACTTTTGCTGCACACATCGTTTTTCCAGATTTCATATCTGTGTTGTATGTGCCTAAGCCTTGTCTTTGTGTGCTCATTAATCACGCACATGTTCTTCCCGTAAAAGTCATAGATACTGAAAGAATACTGGAAATGTAGGAGGCCAACAAGGAGTGGATAAACACTTCAGAAATATTTTAACGTCATGCACACTCTGTCAGCAATGAACTCTGTGCACAGAGGGGAACAAAACATGTAGGTGGGAACATAAAATCCTTGTTGACTGCTATTTGCTCTGCATTTTGGTTCTTTCCAAGGGTGATTTCAGATTTCTACTTAATACAAAATGGTAAATAATCCTCATCTATAGTCTGTTGTTGTCCTGTCTTTCATGAAGAGGACAGTAACTTATTAGTATGAGACAGCCATTGGCTGGAACAGTACAGTAAAAGGCATCATCCATGAATAGGGCAAAAGGACACTTACAATACTGCATGAATGATGCTTAGGTAGGTATGATCTTTGTAAGTTACTTGTATTGTACTTTGATTAACTGATTCTTGCATGCTTTGCTTGGTTGCCACTATGGGCCGTGCAGACAAACAAGGGAAAAATGTTTGCAGGCTTGCAAGGAAAGTAGAACTCATTTTTCATTCTACCAGTGAAATAGTTGCTAAAGAGGAAAGTCTGTCTGGGAAGTCTGAGCACTGTAAGTTTGATAAAGAAAAGAACAAATTTATGGCTTTGGGTGGAAGGGAGGAGAAGGAGGAGGGAGGTGATAGATTTGATTCCCCAAGCTAATTAACAGACCTGAAAGATCCTATGCCAATAATACTGCGGTAATCTTCCTAGGCACTGTAGTGGCATTGTTGTAAGCTGTAGAGAGTTTTGGGGTGGCTTCTGAGACCTTATCCACTCAGTTGTTTCTAAGAATGGAGCTTGACTCCAAACTCGTCAAAGAAGTTTCTTTATTGGCATACAATCAAACTACACTTCAGTTGATCACGCTTAATTGTAGGGTGTGGGTATAGGGCATACCAGACATCCAAAATTACACAGCAAACGTCTTCCTTTACTTACTTGTACACATTACATTGCATCACGCATTTTTGAATTGGCTTGGTCACTTTGTAGGAACCAATCTCTGTACAGCACGCTCTGCCCACATGCTGTCCAGGCACAACTTACTCTTTACTTCTTCTTTGCATTTCCAACTTATCTTGTCCATTGTATATGGTTCCCTGGGTGTTCCCCCTTATCTTAGCATTCTGTACAGACATTCTGCTTCCGGACTGCTGATCCATTTACCTCTCTTATCCGGTCTCCCAAGAACTGAGGTCTCACCCATGTCCAATTACTCATGCAAAGCCAGGCCTGTAGAGTCCAGCGGCCCATAGTGGCAGGCGAAAATTCTGCAGGAGGAACGGAATTCTGTGAAATTCTGCATTGCACAGTGGCACAGAATTCCCCCAGGAGTATAAGTTATCAAGGTAAAAGTTTCTTAGGCACCTATGTCTCTGCTTCTGGGCATGCCCAATGCTGCCACCCTCTAGGCATCTGACCTCCCCATTGCCTGCCTAAGGCCCAGAGCAATCTAAGAAACAAGGAAAGATAGGTGTTTGCTTCCCTAAGTCGCATATGAGGCCCAATTGGTAGGCATACTCAGAGGCTGCCAACTGGATTGGGCCCTGTTCAAAATCTGGCCTCCACTGAAGAGGTGGGGGTGCCCAAAATATAATTTTTAGCCCAGAGGCTAGAGCACTTCCCTGGTATGTGGGAGACCCAGGTTCAGTTCCCCCCTCTCTGCCTGAAAGGAAAGAGGATTTGAACAAGGATCTCCTACCATAGGATGGTCTAACCACTGGGCTATGGGATATTTTGATGTGGGGCTTCCTCCATCTTTCATGCTGAAGTTGTTCCACTTGGATAAATAATTTGAGTGACTGGACCCAGAGGCTCCCACTCTCCAGGTGGGTGCCCTGACCGCTGAGCTTCAGAATCATTTTCTCACTCACTTTCTGGCCCAGCGATGGCCGGGGAGCAACTCCACAACTGCTCTTTATGGACATTGCATCCCCCTAAATCCTTTCCTATAGGTTTTTACCATAATAGGGGTGGTGATCCAGGCCATTATTTTGGGATTGGTCAGACAAGCACTGGTACAGCCTAGCATTTCTCACTCTCAGTCAGGGTCGAGTCTGCAGCCGTTTTAATGAACACATTGTCAACTGATTAATTGTATTTTTACACAGTAGCTGACTATTTGGGATTGGCTGCATGATCTGTCATACTGGTGTCGGGATGTGTAGAATAAATATCCTGTGTTGTTCCTACCTCTTGGCATTTCACGTTAGAGGAATAAGAAGATATTTAGAGATCACCATTCAGCGCTGAGACATGCTGCGTGCACTTCCAATGACTTCATCTGGAAATGTCCAATCGTATCTGAGGGGGAGCTGTAAAGTGCAGGTTACAATGACAACATCTTTTGTCAATAGTACAGGATTTCCTGGGATTATGTTCCAATTCTTGACAGTCGTGGGGGGGAAACATTGTGGTCCCTGACAAAGTCCTGAGAAGGCCTCCAGTATTACGTAATTTTACAAGGTCACTGGGCATTATTCCAACCAGCAGCCTGCTTTGAGCATAATGAGTCTGAGTTGTATGTAGTCCTGTTGGATGATATTTAAAATCCACAACTTCAATGCAATCTGCATTCTGGCACTTTCTTACAGCTCATGACTATGTTTATTGAAGAGCTAAATATTGTGAAGATACATGTACTTGTAGCAATGGATCCTTAGTGTCACTTTGCCATATAGACTATGGTTATGTCTACACTACAGCTTATGTCAACATAATTTATGTCACTCAGGGATGTGAATAAACCACCCCCATGAGCAACATAAACTACACCAACATAAGCGCTTGTTTGCATGGTGCTATGTCGGTGGGCGAGCTTCTCTCACCGACATAGCTTCTACCATTCAGGGAGGTGGTTTTATTATGCCAGTGGGAGAGCTCTCTCCTGTCTGCACAGAGTGTCTTCACCAGATGTGCTACAGCAGCACAGCTGCATTGGTCTGGCTGAGCCACTGCAGCACTGTATGTGTAGACATAAATAGCTCTGAGATTGACAGGTTGTATCATCTCCCTGACATTTTCTCCCTTTGGGTTTTTAATTCTCTCACCTTCTGATGCGAGCTGAACAAACAATTTGAAATGAATTATTTAATGAAGGTAGCTGCTTGTGCAAACAAATTCTAATTTCCTTGAATTTAATCATTATTTGAATTTATTCAGTTTTTGTGTTTGAATGTTTTCACTCTGTATATTGAAGGCAAACAGATCACTGCAAACATTCAATACGTAATCTTCAAAATTCAAGCTATTTTGCGTAGCTGTAATTAGGCAGGTAAACCGCCCGATTTTTTTTCGACGGTTCCATGGTTGGTGAGCACGCTACCATGAGTAACAGAAATTTAAAAATTAATTTCATCAAACATGCATTCAGCATTGAAATTTATTTTTGTGAACATTCGTGCTATTAAGTTTGACAGAGGGAATGTTCATGGAATGTGAATATGGAAGGGGCACAAGTGGCCACTCAACTTTATTAAATTAACTTGCTTTCTGTATTTGCAGAAACATTTTTGCAGTATTTGTCTTGCTCTGATACTGAATCCATTAACTGTGACAGGTCATGGATTGTTTCACCAATAGTTGGGGCCAATATACCTGGCCTCTGACAGCTCAAATCATGAGTTTAGAGAAAGGGAATGTTGGTGCCATTTGAAAGACAGATGGCACTGACTCACCCTAGCCATTGCGGAACGTTCATTTTTGCATCTGAATCATGGGGTTTTGGTACATCTCTCCAAAGCAAATGCCAGTGTAAGTGCTTGGTGGTACTCTGATCAACACCTAGGATTCTATAACATAACTAGAGAACCCTCCTTTCCCATCCACATTAGCAAATATAATGTTGTCCAACATTAACCGTGCAGCCAGTTGTGCTAAAATATTGTTATATTTGCAGAATAAATGGGCTCTTACTGGTTATTTGACTTGCCAAATGATTCCAGGAATATACTTTGGTGTGATGGGGTGCCTACCCCACACTGCGCTCTAAGGGGTTAATAGCATCTTAGGGTGACTGCGTGAAGTCCAGCCAATCAGGAAGGGCTGAGAGGAGCAGACAGTCAGGGCCTGGCAGGCCTGTATAAGAAGAGCTGCAGGGCAGAGCAGCTTCAATGGTTGCCTGGAGCTTGAGGAGGGAAGATCAGGCTCCTAGCCCAAGGAAGGCGTGTCAACACCCTGGGCAGAGCAGTGCCACCAGCAGGAACTGAGGAAGCTAGAGAGAACTCCTGGCTAGTTGCCAAGACCGGCAGACTTAAGCCCTGAGGTGAAAGTCCTGGGGGCTGCAGGGAAGTGGCCCAAGGAAATGAACTGGGAAGTTGGAGGGGACGCAGTCAGTGGCAGCTATTGAGAGGGGCCCTAGCCTGGGACCCGGAGTAGCGGGCAGGCCTGGGTCTCTTCCCACTCCCTTCCCCCACTTGCCACTGAGAAGTGGCCAGACAATTGGCTGCAGTTGCCACTGAGGGAAGTGACTGGACAGCGGACTGCAGGTCCCCTGGAAGGAGAGAGAACAGAGTGTGACACGGCCGGAGGGCTGTGTCATTGTAGAGGACACCACAGTCCTGGGTGTGATGTGGGTCCTGGAGCAGAAGTGATGGCAGCGAGATACCACCAGAAGAGGGCGCACTGGCAGGCAGAGCTAATCCCCAAGACAGCCAGCCGGTGAGACACACCCCGTCATATTTGGTCACATGATTCTTCATTTTCAGGATCCATCAGTTATCAGCTCAGCTAAGAGGTACTAGACAGCTGTCTTTCCTTTATCTTTCCTTTTTGGCTTCTCCTATAGCTGGTATTTGATGCTGGGGATGGGTTCTGAAATGCATGTCCTTTCTGATGGCACTGGGAGGAAATATTTCTTGGTCAAACAGTGTGACCAGGAGCTTGGGAATTCTGCCGGTATTACACCTCCTGTTGTGGGTGCATTATTCGTGTTAAGCCAGAAACCATCACTTTTGCTGGGTGCAACTGGTTGCATTGGTACATCACATACTGCACTTATACAAATTTTGGTGCACTTGATCAGAGAGTTTGTCCCCACGTTCTTCCTTCTCAAAATGGATGGTCAGCCCCTGCTTTCTCTCTCTTACGCACCTGCACTTCATCATTTTTGAAAATGTAGCTCTTAACCTTTCACGGTGCTGAGTGGTTGATCCTGACAGAGATCTGCCCCTGGTTTCTACTAATTACATTTGGTGGAAGGCAAACACAAAGGGTCCAGGTTAGATTCCAACTCCCAATGTATCTGATCCCCATCCTTCCCTAGCCATTGACCCAATGGAGACACTCTGTCATTTAAAACGTGTAAAGCTTTTGCAGAAGTAGCAGCAATCTGTGCAGAGATGACCTTGTGGGTAAATCCTGCAGGAAAAGTCTCTAGTTAGAACTGTTATAAGAAAATCTGCTGATACAGCAACCATGTCACATTAATGCTTGTTTCTGAGTGAGTATCGGGCCACATGAAACTGGCAAACGTCCATGCTTTCTACTCCTGTCTGGGAACTGCTGATGTCACTGCAAAGGGGAGAGAAGTGTATCTGCATTCAGGTGTCTGGTGTACCCCTATAATTATTTCACATAGATTCTAGGCCAGATCTTCTGGCCAATATCAGGTCTGCAGAGGATCCCCGTTCCCAGTTCCTGTGTGGAGTGGAGCGGGATCGGTCAACCCCAATGCACTGTTACCTCTGCTTTGAAATTGTGGAAAAGCTAGCAGGGAATTAATGCAGCCTTGGGCTGGCTTAACTTTTCTATGGCTCCCTCGAACCTGGGGAAACTCACCGTGATGCAGGTGGGGAGAAACTTGGTAGCCTGGGAGCCATGTTGTCAGGGAGTTGCAGGTGTATGGAGTCCCCTGGGATCAGATGCAGAAGGTATTAGCATTCTCAGGATCCTTGTGGTTTGGGAAAGTTCCTAAGAAAACCCTAAGGCATTGTCTTCCTGCCCTTCCACCCTCCACCCCAGTAGAGCACCCTCTCATGAGAGAAGGTGATTCAGGGCATTATGGTGAATGTAGGAACACTCTAACAATAGTAATGGGACTTTTCAGTTCTATAGAGGTTCCCATCTGTGGATCTCACAATGCTAAATTACCATTAGTGAATGAACCGCTGGGAGGGAAGGAGGTGATTTCCTTGTCTTCCAGAAAGACAAACAGAAGTCTAGATCAGCTGAGTGACTTGCACCGGGTCATAAGTTAACCAGTTGCAAAGTTGGGAGAGAACCCAGATCTCTGCTCTCCCAGTCTTAGGCACAAGGCCAGGCTCCCCAGTTCCTTCTTCAATTTGTGTAAAAAATTATTCTGCTTTCATATCTCACAAACCCATCTTACGGTGGGGAGCAAAGGAACAAGATCTGCCAGAGAGGGTGGCAGGGGATGAGAAGAGATAACATAGTGACAGACTCTTATCTGTTAATTGGAAGCTGGTGACATCTGAAAGTGGGTAGGAAAGCCTGTCATCTCCTAATCCACCCTGGCTGCAGATTCATGCAGAGCAGATTGCGGGAAGTTATTGTCAAGCCACTTGGGTGGGAGGAGAAGAGAAGAGTAAAGCTTTGGAACCTAGAAGAACCTCCCCCACCCATCCCCATCCAATCCAGGTAGAAATAGTACTGTTCTCTCTGTGAGTCAGGCTCCATTTCATCTTAGTCTGATTTCCTTTTTCTCTCTCCTATCCCCCTTTTTGTGCTCTGGATGGCTGGAACCCCAACTTTTCAAAATTGGGCCAGGCTTTGTAACATGAATATAGCCTACCCTGCTTGTATTCTGCTTAGATGAGTACTTGTTGGCTGTAACGTGTTGTTTGTGCTAGCTGGGTAATGAAGGAGTTGTGTTTGTGTTTGAGGATCGTTGTCATCAAGACACTTAAGCATACATGCAAGTGCCTTGAATTTCAATGTTGTTGTAGACATGTTGGTCCCAGGATATGAAAGAGACAAGGTGAGTGAGGTAATAGCTTTTACTGGACCAACTTCTGTTGGTGAAAGTGACAAGCTTTTGAGCTCCAGGCTCTTCTTACCCTGAACAAGAGTCCTGTGGAGCTCAAAAGCTTGTCTTTTTCACCAACAGAAGTTGGTCTAATAAAAGCTATTGCCTCACCCATCTCGTCTTTCTTGAATTTCAATGGGACTTAAGCCTGGGCTTAAGTGCTTTGCTGCACTGGGGCTTTGATGAAGAAATGCAACAAGTTTAAATATTTATAAAAGCATCTTTTACTAAGTTGAGGATCCATCCCAAAAGAATGGGTGTTTTAGTTTCTTCAGCAGGCATTTTCAGTCACTCAGCAAAGAGGTCTCTAAAATCTCCCCTCTCTTTCAGTACCAAGGTTTTCAACTGGTTCAATGTTTTCCACACTGCTACAGGTTGGTGGTTGAGTGCTGGATACTCTTTGGCACCATGTGAGGGCTGGGGAGAAGAGGTTTTGAGATGCTAGCTGCTTGGCAAGGCATGAAACAATGCACAAAGTGTTTAATATCCCCAGAGTGGCACAGGAACTGAAAGCTGTGTTTTTTTTTCTAAAAGGTATATGGTCAAGAGGAGGCCACACTGCAATAAAAGAAAATAGTTCTTATTTCCTCTCCAAACATGTCTGGAGGTCTTCACTTTCAAATGGACCAATTTTAATAAATGTCTTTGACCTTCTTAGGATATAAGAGAGGCAGTTGCCAATATTTTATAATATCCTTCATGAATGGCCCTACAGTATGAATAGGACTATGTCTCCTTGTATAGTTTTAGACTGCAAATATGTCCTTTGGGGGAAGACAGATTGCTTGAGTATAAAACAGTGAATAGTCCTGTTCAGCGAAAGGAACTCTTTCTATGGGTTTTTTTTCCACTTTTCCTGAATGTTTTTTAAAACTGTAATTTCCCTCTAACCTCCAGTTCCCCCCTTCCCCTTTGAATTTTTTTAAACACTTCAGTCTTCCTTAGTGCAACACGCTTTGGAACAGCTGACTCGTGCGTACAGTTTCCATAGTGAATAACAGAAGCAGAGGTAGAGAATAGACCCATTTGGTGACCTAGTCCAGGGGTTCTCAAACTTCATTGCACCGTGACCCCCTTCTGGCAACAAAAATTACCACATGAGCCCAGGAGGGGGGACCAAAGCCCAAGACCACCTGAGCCCTGCCGCCCTAAGCAGGCCAAACCCTGAGTCTCTCTGCCTCGAGCTGGGCCCCCCCCCAAAGTCAAAGCCCAAGGGCTTCAGCCACAGGTGGCGGGGGGCTGTAACCTGAACCTTGCCACCCAGGGATGAAGCCCTCAGGCTTTGGCTTTGACCCCAGGTGGTGGGGCTTGGGCTTCGGCCCCAGGTCCCATCAAGTCTAACACCAGCCCTGGCAACCCCATTAAAACAGAGTTGCAACCCACTTTGGGGTCCCGACCCACAGTTTGAGAACTGCTGACCTAGTCTATCACTTGGCTAGTGAATGGTTGTTTCCTACATAGTTTTTTTTTTTCCCCAAGTGCTTTGCCCAGTGCCGTTCTAAACTCAGTTGTAACAGACTGATGGAAGAATGAATACAACTTCTCACCATGAGCCTGATCTAATACCTATTGACAGCAATGGGAGCTTCCTATCAGTGTTGGAACAGGCTCTGTGCGGACACCTTTTTTAAGGAACTAGTGCACAGCTCCAGTTCCATGTTTCATTTTTGTCTCTCTAGCATGGCCAGCATGGTGGTTTTATACAAATGACTAATGACATCAACCTTTTTTTCCCCTCCCACATCAAAGCATATAAACAAACTTGTGCACACACACAATTACTGACATTTAATCTTTTGACAAGTTCTCAGGTGCCAGATCCCATGGAGGTTTGCTCTTATTGCAGCCACTGTACCTGATGCTTCTCAAGCTTCTATTACCCAGGCGTTAGGTGATGAAGGAGCTGAGCCATAAAGCTCAGGATTCCAGAGATTCTGAGTGTGGCATCTGGCAATGTAGAAGTTATAATGATAAGTCCAGGGTAAATGTACTGAGTTGGGTGTCTGTATTGTTCTGTTAGATTGCAGAGTGGGAATAATGGAGAGAAACTAATTATTTGGCAGGCAGTACAGCTACAGCACAAACCTGTGAGTTTGAATGGCTGAAAGATCTAAGGTTCTGACTTTCATACTTTGTTACTGAAACGTAATCAAATGAATCATCAAGGGATAAGGGAAGTGTTTTTTCAGCTGATTAAAATGAGTCACTCTGATATACTGTATATTGTTGTTGTTAAAGTATCTACTTTTGAAATCCTGGTAGGAGTTGTCACCCGGAAAGACACAGGGCATAAAATTGCACTGATACCACACAGTTTTCTTAGGAAGCACCAGATCACATTGTGTATATTGCTATAAATAAACCGCTTATAAACTAGAGAGTCTGAGAAGCTGCTTGTGAAGACTGAAGTTCTATATGACCAGTAGATCCACCTTTGAAGAATATTATTCATAAACTAAATTAACTTAAGAAGGGACAACTAAGTGTCTCACCTCTAAAAAGCTTAAAGTAGGAAATGGGGACAATGTAAACAATATGGTCTAGACTTAACTTTATGGAAGCTGGATCCAGATCTAAATGTTGTACAAAGCAAACTAGTGTGTGGAGAGAAGTCTGTGATGACAGGCATAAGGCCAAAGACTTAAAATCATACTATAACATGTAGTTCTATGCTTTAGTTAATAACTTTTAAGTGAATTGTTCCTTTAAATAAAGTTGATACATAAATTTTTGCCAATATTACCAAAAATTTTGGATTAATAAAAGTTAAAAATTTAAAGTTTCATTTACTTGTCAATATTAATGATCAATTTTGTTTTTTGCATTTCCCTCAACTTAGGCAATTTAAAATCAATGAAGTCAATTTCTCTTTCATTTGTAGTCAATTTCACTTCCAGTGTGTTACTGCTGCCATGTTTGGCTTTCAGACACTGCAGAGAAATGTCTATTAATTTGAAAACCATTTGTTTTGTTAGAATCTTTTTTAAAAGAAATGTGTGAAATCAATTCATTTGCTGGTCTTACTCTTAGGTTTTATGAAAAATTTCACCCAATATTTAATTTGTTTGATAGATTCCTAACAAACATATAAATGTAGCTTTTAAAAATAACCTCTTTTTAAAAACAGTTAGTGGAACATGAATTTGTAGTACCAAACAAAAATTCCCATAAGCTGTTAATGGCTGTTCCAAGGGGGAACAGCAAGAGAAGCACCGAAGATATTGAGCTAAGCTATGTACTTACTGCTGATGGAGTTCCACTGATACAAAACCTAATTATGTGTTTGTATTGCTACAGGTCACTTTCTGAGATGAAGACAAGTGATCTATTACGTGTTCAATGAGTCATGATCTGTTGCATGGCCCAGTGGGAAGGAAGGTCCTTTCATCTGACCTATGACTAACCTGGAAGTGATGGTAGGTGGAGATGTTTGTTATGGGAGGGTATGTGTGGGTGGATTTCAATCATGAACTGCTAACCAGACAGATGTACATTGATCAAGAGGAAAAGTGCAGTTTAAAATTCAGTATAGCCATTTTTAAGGCAGAAGTTCACTTTCAGCTATGATTTCTGATCTAACTGCACAGTTCCACACAGAATATGCTATGAATTGTACTAGAAGGTATTGTCTCAGCAGTTCCTTTACCATGGAACTGCTTACCACAGCCATCCATAATAATTGGCTTTCTTATTCTCATTTAAAATCCTCTCTTTCTGTTCTATCTGTTGTCAGACACTGGACATAAAGAAAGTGTGTATTTCCATCTCTCCTTATGGATCAGAGAGTGATCCTAGAATAATACTCTAGGTCCTGTCCTCCAAAATGTGAGCAAGACAGCTAAACAGATTGCATTGGCTTCGTAACAGGAGGGGGTGGAGGAAAGGAAAAGCAGCTAGCTGCATCCTCACACATGGGTCATTTAAACCTCCAGTTCATCTAATGCTGTTTAGTCTTTTTTCCTGAGTCTGACCTCAGTGGCATTGTTAAATGTCTGGTTACATTATGTAGTTACAGTAGATCAAGTGTAGCTGCCTCCTTAATAATGACACTGAAATCAATGACCTCAGTTCTGCAATGATCTCCATGTAGACAAAGTCCTGTGCCTGCATTGAGCCCCACTGAAGTCAGTTGTTTCTGTTTTACATCTTGCCATTGGCTCAGTGAACTGAAGTGTTTCTCTCCATGAAGTTGCTAATGATGTGTTCTGATGTGAACACTTTTCAATCACAACTGGCAATAATTGGCAGTCTCTGCAGAGCAAAAAGATTGAATGGGCTTTAAAAGTGGGTCACTCTTTGACCTTCTTTCCTCTGCCCCGATGCCCCAATTCCTTATGATAATAGTCTTTCCCTTTATGTCATGTTTGAGACCCATTAGAGGGGCAGGAGGGTAAAGGTTACAACTTTTAGGGCCCTGGTCTATGTTTTACTCTTCAAAGGTGCACTGTCTTTCCAGGGTCTTTTGAACAGACAGGCTAAACTTTTAGAACAAAATTAATTTTAATTTTTTTTGCCATAACTCTTAGCTCTTCAGTTGTGAAAACAAACATGCTTGTGTTCAGATCCAAACATGGATTTGTGCTGGAAATGGCCCACCTTGATTATCATACACATTGTAAGGAGAGTGATCACTTTAGATAAGCTATTACCAGCAGGAGAGTGGGGTGGGGGGAGAGAAAACTTTTTGTAGTGATAAACACCCATTTTTTCATGGTCTGTGTGTATAAAAACATCTTCTGTATTTTCCACAGCATGCATCTGATGAAGTGAGCTGTAGCTCACGAAAGCTTATGCTCAAATAAATTGGTTAGTCTCTAAGGTGCCACAAGTCCTCCTTTTCTTTTTGCAAACATGCTTTGAAAAGCCAACATAAAGGAATCAAATGTCTTTAAACTAAATTTATAGAATAAAGAAGCTTGTTGTGAGACTTTATTTTCCCCTGAATGTTCTGTTTTCACAATTTCTAACTAAAAACTGACAAAAACCCACTCAGTCTACAAGCAAGTCTGCCGCATTTTTTTTGGGTGGGGAAGAAAGAGAGATTGCTAGTGACATGGGAGTGACTGGGGAGATTTCATCACCTTATTACTTTATGAAGACAACGACAATTGTTAATGAAGAGTGTCATGCCAGAAACTTGCTTTCCTAGTGGTTGTCACAAAGCTACAGATATATCTGTCAGCACGGAGATAATGAGCTATAACTGCAAGGTCCCCGTGCTGCTGCTCCGAATAAAACAAGGTCTGTTATACCACAATGTAGTTTTCATTTTTCCTTAAGGAGTTTGAAATATTTCCTCCTAGAATGCTGAATGTTTTTATTTATTTTTAGTTAATGAAATTTTGAAAACTGACACTAAAGGTATTTTGTCCAGACACAGTTATGAATACCTATGGCTTCTCCGGCCCCTCTTTCCTTCCCCCAACAATCCTCCACTATGAAATATATATTTGGGTAGCAAGTGGACGAAGTGCCAGTAACCTAAGGTTTAATAGATGCAGAAAGCTTTGTAAATCACAGCCACTCTTGCTTTGCACTCTCCAGATGCCACAATTTTGTGCTTGTATACTGATAACTCCATGGTGCACTTTGGAAAATGTTGCATCCAGCTGTTTCTGCCATTGTCATCAAGGGAGTTGTTTGTACAATAGCATAAGTTCATTGGGCCCGTCTGGTGACTGCACTATACTTCCTTGGGTATCAAATTATTTGTATCTATCAATTTCATATTTGCATCTGAAAATTAAAGAAATTTACATATTTTCTACTTGGTTTATGCAGAGTTGAGTGAATACATGTGAATGAAAGCTTTATTTGCTGCTTGATTATATGAGCAGATCATGATTTCTTTTGGTGTATTGTTTGTCCATCTTTTAAAATATTTTAACTTATGAATTGTTTACAAACACTTGAAAATCAAGACCTTGTGGTTAGCTGTGATTGCTCAGAGAAGTTACATATTTTGGAGGAGAGGGGGTCTGTTCCATGACTGGATGAGTATACAGGCACTTGCAACATGAATACTTGGGTGTGCAACATTAACATTTTGATTCTATGAATATTCACACGTGACTCTCTGAAATTTGTTTCCACAAACATTTGTGTCAGTATAACTTGATCATTTCACAGTTCATGGTTGGCAGACACAAAAGGGGAATGTTTGTAGCACCAGCAAGTTGATTATAAAAAAATAAAATAAAAAGTTTTCTATTAAAATTCATTTTTGCATTATTCATCCAGGTTTGTTAATATGTCCAGGAAGAGGATAATATCGTCCTCCGATACTATGGGGTGGGGTCTCAAACAGATACTTACAAGAGCAATTAAAGGAAGGTTTTTACATACCACGTGAAAAGAAACTTTTTTAAAGCTATTTTTCTGTTTTATTTATATAGTGTGTGTGTGGATGATGCCTTCTATTAACCTTCTGTAGTCCTTCACTGCTGCCACTGACCACCTCATGTTGTGCACTTGGCAAATTCTGAAGTTAAACAGGGTCAGGTTAGATCATTACCTGGACAGAAAATCCCCAGAGAAAACCCAGGTGCTGTAGGAAGTGGAAGTGATAGTTCAGTATAGACTCTCTTCTTGAGATGTTGACTGAGTCCTGTGTGAGTAAGGGGGCACAGTATCTTTAGAGAAGCCTGTGTTCTTTCATATATTTTTCTTTTTAGTACTGTAGATCTTTTATATATCAGTTTTATTGGACACTTGTAAATTGTGGTACCACTTGTTGGCTTCATCAAGCCATCTTGGCCTATTGAAAATCAGTAATCTAGTATCTTTGCAAAATTTTCACATGGAATGCTAACCATATGATGCAGTCAGAGGCACAGTGATGTTGTTAAGTTACCCTACATTACATACAGGTGTGTGGACTTGGTGAGTGACCTACTAGGTGCATATATTTTCAGATGCTGCAGTCAGAGGTAATAAATCTCTGAAGTGTAAAAATATAATATGGTGTGTAATATTAGAGACTCACTGAAAGAGAACAAACAAGTGTGCTCATTTTACATGTGAAAAGATAATTTTTCTAGTTGCCAGTGGGATTTGAAAATCCAACTATATTCTTTCTGACTCTTAAAATTATTAGTAATTACCATTCATAATAATTTTGCAGTCAGAAATTGGCTGACAATATCTTATTGATAATGCACAGATAATGACAGTCCAGCTCACTCTTCTATATATGCATGGGCTGTGCAGTAAAAGTGATTTTTTTTATTTATTTTTTTTGGCTGTACCTCATTATTATGATAGCTGGTTTGCTTAAATAAACAAACTGAGTTTAGGAAAGAAGAAACACAGTGTTATAGTGATCTGTTACAGTTGGTATTTTGTGATAATTCTTCAAATAAACCCGTACATTATAGACAAATCTTGTGATTTTACTGGGTTCTTAGACTGGGTAGATAACGTGCATCTCTAAATTATGGGCAAATAATTTTGAATGCACCTAACATAAGAAATTCTATAAAGAAACTATGTAAAAATGAACCTATGACGAAAGGGGGGAAGGTTGTTGATAAAGGTGCAGAGGAGCTTGTTCTTGTGGATAAAGCACAGGAAGAGGTGTCCAGAGATCTAGGTTCCATTCTTTGCTCTGCTACAGAATTGTCTGTATGACCTTGGGACAAGTAAATTTGCCTATCTATAAAATATAAACAGTAGCTATATACCTTACAAAGATGCTGTAAGGCTTCGTTTAATATATTTAAAGCATTTTGTGGTGCTTGGGGATGAAAGGTGCTGTAGAAGTGCAAGTTATTATTTATTATGTATTGTTGTAATTTAATAATTGAATAAGGTGTTAGGAAGTGGTGGAATGCGGAGGGAAAGGGAGAAGTAGGCTTTGATGACAGCAGCTGGATGAAAGGAAAACAGGCACGTGTTGGAGGCAGGGTGTTGGGGGTGGGTAGGAGGAGATTGATGAGTGCAAAGTGGGCATGCTGGGTAGTGGGAAATGGGAAGTGTTGTAGGGAAATAAATAAGAAGATGAGTGAATCGGGAATGCTTGGGAAAAGGAAATAGGTGATAAATAAAGGTGGGGAAGAAATGAATAAAAGGGGTGGATGATGAATAGAAAATGAAGTTAGAGAGTGAAAAGATAAAGCAGCAAGCCTAAAGGTCCCTGAAATAGAAGCCAAGCCTGGAACTACTGACTTTTCCCACAGTACCACGCAGCGTTGCAGCCACTGTGGAAAGTAAGTCCCACACAGAGTACCACACAAGGGAGGCAGAGTCACAGTGCCCTGTGGCCCTCTGATTGGGCAAGCACCCTATTTAACTCAAGGGGTTGGCCCAGGAAGTTCTCTGGGCTGGGCAACCACACAGACTTTGGCCTGCTGAGACTCCAGACTCCATCTTGGCTGAGATTAGGCACCAGAAGACAGACTCTGATCCTGACTCTTGCCTCGCACTGTCTCCATCTCTAATCTTCAGTCTCTGACTCTTGCTTACTGAACCTGGCTCTTGCCATTTTTCTAACTCCTGCTCAGTGACTACCGTCCCTGATGTGCAGATCCCAACCCAGCTGTGACCGCTAGGCCAGACTTTTGTTTGGAAACCTCAGTGTTTCCCAAATGCAGCCACAGCCTCCTGGGCAGTGATAGGTGCGGACGGGAGAGGAGCAAAGCAGTGGACCCTCCCTCAGGGCCACCAGCAGGGAGGCCCTACCCACCCCTGGAGCCACACACACTAGAAAAGCAGGCAACCAGTGAGTTCCCCAGATTCCTGGGGGTAGTGAGGCTTGGGGTTTGGGCTTTAGCCCTGGGGCAGCAAGTGGCAGGCTCCAGTCATGGAGCTTCAGGCTCTGGCCTTGGACCCAAGCCACGTGGTCTGAACTCTAGGGTACAGATGTGGGGACCTACATGAAAGACCTCCTAAGCTTATCTTTACCAGCTTAGGTCAAAACTTCCCCAAAGTACAAAATATTCCACCCGTTGTCCTTGGACTGGCCGCTACCACCACCAAACTAATACTGGTTACTGGGGAAGAGCTGTTTGGACGCGTCTTTCCCCCCAAAATACTTCCCAAAACCTTGCACCCCACTTCCTGGACAAGGTTTGGTAAAAAGCCTCACCAATTTGCCTCGGTGACTACAGACCCAGACCCTTGGATCTTAAGAACAATCCTCCCAACACTTGCACCCCCCCTTTCCTGGGCAATGTTGGATAAAAAGCCTCACTAATTTGCATAGGTGACCACAGACCCAAATCCTTGGATCTGAGAACAATGAAAAAGCATTCAGTTTTCTTACAAGAAGACTTTTAATAAAAATAGAAGTAAATAGAAATAAAGAAATCCCCCCTGTAAAATCAGGATGGTAGATATCTTGCAGGGTAATTAGATTCAAAAACATAGAGAACCCCTCTAGGCAAAACCTTAAGTTACAAAAAAGATACACAGACAGAAATAGTTATTCTATTCAGCACAATTCTTTTCTCAGCCATTTAAAAAAAATCATAATCTAACACATACCTAGCTAGATTACTTACTAAAAGTTCTAAGACTCCATTCCTGGTCTATCCCCGGTAAAGACCAGCATATAGACAGACACACACCCTTTGTTTCTCTCCCTCCCTCCCAGCTTTTGAAAGTCTCTTGTCTCCTCATTGGTCATTTTGGTCAGGTGCCAGCGAGGTTACCTTTAGCTTCTTAACCCTTTACAGGTGAGAGGAGCTTTCCCCTGGCCAGAAGGGATTTCAAAGGGGTTTACCCTTCCCTTTATATTTATGACAGGTGCATAGATGTAGGAAAGGAAATTGAAGAGGGTGATGGGAAGAGGCAGGGAAGTAAGGTTGGTTGAGGTTATAATACAAGTGGCTGAGTGCAAGGAAAGAAAGGGGAGTGCTACTAGGAAAAGAGGGGTGATGTAGAGGGAATGGGAAGGCAAAGAGCTGATGGAGAAAGAAGGAGGACTGAGTTGGTTGATAGAAGGAATCCCTTTTTACAAAGATGGCCTTTGGTAGGACTAATTTTGAATACTGACATGGTCACTAATCACTTATCCACAGTGTATAATAACTCAGGATGTTAATGTGACATAACCAGATAGGACATATCCTCTGAAAACTGTGAAAGGTAAAATCTCAAACTATTGATAATCTATAGGTAATGTAAAAGTCAGAATAAATTACAAAGGAAACATTGTATATATTTTTCTTCCCTGGGCTCCATATATTCTTCTTCACTAAAGCGTTTTTCTCCCCCACTCTCTCGGCAATGTTCTCTGTCTATCCTTTGTAGAGCACACATCCTCACTGCTTTTCTAGGGGAGCAGACCTCAGAACGCAGAGATGATGCCAGCTGTTGTAAAAGAGATAAAGGCTGGAGGGAGTCCATCAGGCCACTGACATCATGTGCACTTCCTGGCTGAAATGTAACCGATCTGCTCAAAAAACAAAAACAAATTTGTTTCACAAACCCCATGGTCCTACTGTAGGACAGCAGACCAAACTCTGCTTCATTAGACTGGTGTAAATCTGGAGTAACTCCACTGGCTGACTGCACAACCTGGCCTGCTACCTCTGTATGTATGAACTGCTGTCCCGGTTCAGAGTTCTTCACTAATATTCCTATCCCTTTGAATTTAAAATTAAAGCATTATGCTGAGGGGAGCTCTCACTACAGTGATAACCACCCCCCAAACTGCACCACTATGCTGAAAAAAATGTAATTTTTTTCATTATTTCCCTTACTCCTCCCTTTCCCTCACTCTCAGGAAATATGTTCACTATCAGAAAATATACTATTTTATATTTACATTATTACTGTTCCTTTAAATTGCAGAGAGGGCTGTAGCTGGGCAGGGGCTGTGAACTGGGGCATCTGTGTGTTTTGACCTGCACAGTAGGCTTAGCTCTTGAGCTAGTAGGTGTTGGCTACATTTTTAAGTCCTTGTAAACAAATCTGTGTGTGGGAATGGGCCTGTTCTGTTCATTCCCTCTGGGGCACCTGGCATTGGCCACTGTCAGAAGACAGGATACTGGGCTAGATGGATCTTTGGTCTGACCCAGTATGGCCGTTCTTATATGTTCTTATGTCTTTGGTAACAAATTATTGTGACCAGATTCTATGGGGTGGATTATCTGTTTTACAAAGGACTTTTAACACATTCTGGAGGTGTAAAGGAGGCAGAATTAGGCCCCAGGGATTGGGAATATCTTCATGTGATGTGGTGTGCCAATCATACACTGGGCCTGAAGGGGTTCATGAGAGCCTGTGGGCACAATCAACCTTACCCTGCTACACCTGTAATAGGGGTAAAGCCTGGAGGGAGGAGTTAAAAGGGCTGAACCGGGGTCAGTTAGGCCTTGACCAGGAAGGAGAGCAACTCTAAGTAAGTAAGAGAAGCCAGGCTGGAGTCAGGGAGCAGAGCTTGGCTGCTGGCAGATAGAGCCTCTCTGAAAGAAGATAGACCTTCAATAGAGAGCACAAGGCACTTGGGAAGGAAAGTGCATGGAGTGAGTCTACTCAGGGTTCTGCCTGCTGGTGGAGAGGCCTGTAGGGAGCAGGAAGACTCCTGCTGAGTCAGGGACTGCCATGGGAAGGGAGTAGAGAAAACTCTCTTCCAGTAGAACCAGCTGGATAGGAGAAGGTGCTAAGAAGCTCTGCAGTGAGCAAGGGGAGGAGGCTTACAGAGAACAGACCTAGTGGGAGCCTGGGAAGAGGCTGAGGCAAAGGCCCAGGACAGGGCAAGGTAGGAAGTGGTCCAGGGAGGCAGCAAGTGTTCCTGTAATCAGGCCTTGATTGCCTATTCAAGGGTCTCTCCCCCTGGACTGGGATCCCTGTGAACCAGAAGCCTTGGGTTTCCCCACCAGTCCACCAAGGGAGGTGGAACAGAATCCCTGAGACTACAAGTAAGGACTATTGAAGCCCTTTGATACCAGGGGTAAGGACTTGTGAGTCCAGACTCTGACCGAAGTTGATGGACTATTATCTGTTAGACTGTTGGTTTACCTGGAAGGGATGGGACTTTATGACCCAGGCAGAGGGCTAAGTTGTAAAAAGAATCAGACGACTGCAGAGCCGGAGGGGCTGTCAGCGGCAGGTAGTGTTTGTGTGTGTGTGTGTGTGTGTAAAGAAAACAAACCTGCTGTACTAGGCCCAGCCATCAGGACTTGCATGCTTACACCTTTGCATAAGAAATCTCCACTGCCAGCATAGAACTGCAAGAACAGCCTTATGGCAACCTTATGGCCCCTGGCAGGTGTGGGAAAGGGTTGTGCCTGGAGTGCACTGTATTATGGCTGTTCTACGTTTCCCATGGACCAGGGGACCATGGGAAGCATAATGTTAATTAGAGCAGCCATGAGGCTGCTCTAAATGACACTAGAGATCATCCTGCTCTGAATGGCCCCAAGATATGGGGAGTGTGAATGTGCTTAAAGTGACCTTTGCCTACATCCCCTCCATTCGTGCACTCCACACAACAGTGTGATAACTGAGAATGGGGACATTCATTCTATGAGGAAGGAAGATGCAGCTTGTGACTATCTGAGTTGTCCAGCCACCTAGTGAGGCCACTAGCCTTATCTATTGGCAGTGAAAGTGTTCTGTTTAATCTTATAGGACTAGTATCGTCTCCTCAGATTATATCTCATAGGCAAAGTATAAAATGTTCCCCAGTGGCTGCATATTCATTATCTCAGTTGTTATATGTTTTCATTGGAGGCTAAGGAAGCTGACCCTACGCAGTTTGCCCTGGGATGGGGAGGTCGGACTCTTAGCAGTGAAGAAAGGAAACAATGTGTCATTGTGTCCCAATGGGTGGAGGTAGCACAAGCACTGCTGACTCAGGAGGAAGAACTATCTGGCACGAATCCTGAAGCAGCTAGATTAAGGCCAGGCCCTCCTTACTCAGCAGGTACCACAGCAACAAGATCGCCAGTAATGTGTTAAAGATAAAGCTAAAAAATAAAGCAATTGTTCCCCATGATTCTGCTTCTATATTCTCTTAATAAGGAAGGTGTTTCAGCTTGGTATGATGCAATAAAAGACTCCCTTCCCTCCTCATTCACTGAGTCACATTATTTGGGGGCAAGAAACGTAAAGCAGTTCAAATAAAACAAGGACCAATCTGAAAACTCAAAGCAAACCCAACTTCTTCTGGTGCTTGAAAGAATTTTGCTTAGCGCTGTCTCTAGAGATGAGCCTGAGCTGCAAAGCTCAGATCCTAAAGCCATGTCTATGCTACAGAATTATGTTGACCTAATTTATGTAGGCGTACAGCCACCGCGGTTATGAAATCCTTGTGTGCATGCTCACTTGGCTCCTTGTGTTGGCAGTGCGCATCCTCACCAGGAACGCTTCAATTGTATGGGGCATTGTGGGATGGTTCCTGAAAGCCAGTAACAGTCAATGTAAGCAACACAGTGTCAACCTTGACAGTGTGTTGACATACTTACTTTGACTGCTTGGGGACGTGGTGTTACTAAATCAGCATAGGCAGGCACTTTGTTGGCAGAAGCCAAATGTATGTGAAAGCACTTCCACAGCTAGGTCGACACAAGGCAGCTTACCTCAATCGAACTGCGAAGTGTAGACCAGGCCTAACTTCCATGCAGTTTGAGGGTGTTTGCGTCTCTCTCTAACTAGATTAATTCTGAGATTTTTTTTTTAATCGCAGTTCTTTACAAGCGCATAATTGAAGTGTTCTGCTAGCTGTTGCTGTATCGAGGCAGTGCTCTCCAGGGGAAAAAATACCAGCCAGAGTGTCTAGTGATGGTCCATTTCCTTGAGTAGGTAGAGTGTGAAGTCTGGTGATGTACACACAGTGTTTGTGCTGTGCCGCTACAGTTAAAGTTGCATCATGACATCTGTTTAAAGGTTGACTTTTCTGAGTCCTCTAAAATCGACAGGCTTAGTTGGATTTCTTTGACATTTGGTGTGCCCCAGGAGGGCACAGGACAGGGTTAGTGACCCAAATTTGGAGTTTTTTTAGCTTGGGGTTCTGGAGATGTAAGCCCTGGGGGAAAAGGTAGCAATTCTATTTTTTAAAAAAAGTTTCCAGGTGATTTTGGGGTTGGTTTTTTTTTTTTTTTGCTTTTTTTCCAACAGCTAGAGATCAAACTATTAGTGAACTGCAGGTCAAACTAGTCTGAATCTGAGTTTTGTTTTAGGTCATTAACTTTGATTTATCAGAAATTCCTACAGAAATGTCGTTTGCCAGGGAAGGTAGCTATTAATTGTCCTTGAGCTCTGCTGATGAAATGTGTTTATATATAAAAGAGCTAGATATTAGTTGTTGTTGTTTTGTTAACAAAAATCACTTCCATCCACACACTCAGAACCCACTGAACCTTAACAGTGTTTCTGTTGTATGCACTACTTTTAGAGACTGAACAACAGATCAGGAGTGCCGGAAGCTCCCTAGAAATGGAGGGGAAGGGGCCCACTGGCACCTGAACCGTGCCCCCTCCCCCCGCTCTGCCCCTTCCCCCAAGGCCCCCCCTCACTCTGCCTCTTCCCCTGAGGCCCTGCCCCACCCCCGCTCACTCCTCTCCACCCCCTTCCCCGATGCTTGCCCTCAAGGCAGGTAAAAAGTGGGAGGACTGTCACTTTTAAAAGTGATAGCGGCCTGCCCCCCCCCACCCCCGTTCCAGTTCCCCTGTAACCAATATGTTCTAGTTATAGCTTTCAGTCAAAGCCATGCTGCTCACTCCACAGATGCCATCAGGAGCTGTGAGGAGAACAGATCTTTCTTTAACACCTTTTGTGCTGGATGTTCCATATGAGCCAGTGAGTCTGGTAAAGCCCGAGGTTGTTCTTAATGTCTAGTTTGGCAATAAATTGGCTAAGCCAGAAGCACTCTGAGGGAAATGTACTGTTTCAGTGCCTTAGCGTATTTTCCACTATTCTTCTTGTCTGCTCGTTTTTTAACCTTCTTCCTGTGCTGGCAGTGCATACTTTATTTATTTATTTATTTATTTTTAAAAGCTGGATGTGAAATTAGGAAACACTTTATTTGGTTCACCATATGTTAAGGAAGTGGAAACAGCTGGGTTGGGGGGAAAGAGGCAAGGGCAGGTTGTTGTCTTTATACAGAGGCTTTCTGTACAGAGATGACACTCTGAGGCCAGAATTTTTCCCCATGAATCCTATTAGTCCCTCTGCCTTGGAGTCTTTTCTTAGTGGTGATTCAACTGCCAGCATGCTCATTCACTGTGATCCATTACACAACAGCGTCTGTCTTCTTCCTTTCCTCCCGTCTTTTCTTCTGCCTCTCCTTTTGTATGGCTGGTGCCTTTGCTGCATACCCAGGAGACACAATAGCTGTAAAGGAGAGAGAAACTGGCGCAGGCCCTGGCTTTGTCTGCTGCCTCTCAAGCTATTTCAGCATGATATAAATCAGAAGGCGCTTGAGCCTGGGACAAAAGCTGGTCAGAGGCGGGAGAGAGAGAAAGCACCTGGGCCATCCAATCTGGTCCAGATTCAGAAAAGCAAACCAAGCATGAATTCAGATAAGAATAGTGAATTGTTAGGAATGGGGGGAGGGAAGATGATGTCAAAGGTGCTTCTGAGAATAGCCTCACTCAGGGGACTTCCTTGGAGTAAAAATGTGATGATGGGTCAGAATTAAAAGCTCTATTTTCATGAGATCTGGAGTGGGAGGGCGGGAGCGAGGAAAGAGGAATCCCACAGGCACCTCCAGAGGATTGTTTGAGGAATCACTTAGGTGTTTTTTTTCCATTAAGAAGAGAGGATTGATTGAAAATAAATGGTGATGTAAAAGGTACTTAAAAACTAGGCACATGGCAGAACAATCCAATGTACAGATCTGTTTCTTCACATTGGAGCTGTCACCAAGGCAAAGAAGAAAGTGCTCTTTCCCCCCTTCCACTTTCCAGCATGCTTTAAGAGTTGACTTCAAACCAGTTGCCACTAATTTCCTGTAATGAACTAAGCCAAGCAGATGGACGCACTGTTGCCTGTCAAGTAGAAATACCACATAATGTAGGTCAAGCAAACAGATATTCCTGACCCTAATTATAGCTGGCACTCAGGAATCCTTCCATGTGCATTGTTCTCAGCATTTTTATTCAAACACCAAACTCTGATTTGCTTAGGAAAGCAACTTTGCTGAAAAACTGTCACCATTTTATTACTATTGTGTGCTAACCCTTTCAAATTCCAAAGAGTTGAAAAACATTTCCAAATGAAACACGATTTTGATTCTTGCCTTTTGTGTCAGTTTTGTAGCTTCATCATTTCTAGGTCAAAGATCACACAAGACTTGTTACCCAGGGATTTATGAGAATCAGCATGGTCAAGACTGAAATTTATTGCACTATTAGCAAGGAAATTTGAGTTCAAGGGCTTGTGAAGAGAGAAGAAATGAATAAAGAGATTGCTAAAGAGGTTATATCGCAATGAGACTCTTGAAAACAACTTTAATTTTGACCTGCATAGCTTACAAAAAAAATCTTTCAGCATCTAAATCATTAAAACATATCTTCAGCTATGCAAAATACACAATTAGGGGTGCACATACTGGACTAATTTTTAACTATGCCTTGTGGGTCAGAGTTAAGGTTGTTTTCAAAAGTCTCATAGCAATAGAATCTCTTTAGCAATTCTATCTTTCTTCATTTCTCACTTTACAAGCTCTTGAAGCGAGTATTTTGTACTAGTCAACATTAGCATTAAATGAATGCATGAGCTATAAAGCTAATAGAATATTTAAGTAAAATATCTTAACTGTTCACTTCTAGCACTTTCAATCCTTTGTGATGTGACAGATGTTTAATACCAATGCTCATTTTCACTTGTGCCATAATCATAATACAAAACCGAATATAAGGTTGCTAATGGTGGGGAGAAAATGAGCATGTTAAACCACTTCCTGACTCATCCAAACTATTATCAATTGGTTTTAACTGTTTCGTTAACTGGAACAAGTCATCGCCGTGGATCAAGGGTTTGTGCTTTGTAGCAAGCTTCTATTTAAGGATTCTAGGAAGCAGACATGCTTTTGTTAGTAATATAAAATACTGTTGTTTCATGCCAACTAATTGCTCCATTCCTACACTCAGATGTTTCCCATTTTAGAATTCTAGTTTAGTCTTGGTGTTCTATCTGCCAAGTTGTGTGGGGTGGGGGAGGAATTCTGGACTTCTAAAAAACAACAACAATAATCTATTAAAAGTCTGGCAATGCAATTATTTTTTCTTTTCTTTCAAAGGAGTGAATTATCAGTAGACTCTGAAACTAGAAAACGTGCAAGTCCTCAAAACTGAATATGTCAGGAAATATTGGCTGATCTACTGAGACAGAACTTCCTGTCTTAGTGCATAACACTGACCATTCTGACTTTGAACATGTGGACAGATGCACTCTGACTTTTACAGGAACACGTAGCCCAAGTGGAAAAGAGCCATGATACCCTTGACTGCAGAGCAAGACTCTTGTTTGCTATTTAAAATCTCTGCAAGCTACTGGGGGAAATCATAAGGGGCCATGGATTCAGATGCCAGCAGTCTGAGCATGACAGCCAACTTTTGTCTCAACTTTGCATTAACGGTAAAGAGTGCCATCTCCCATTTGCCCACATCTCTGAGGAACCTCAGTGAGTAAATGAAGAGCAGCTGGTTGAAACTGACAGACTGGGAGAAGGAAGTACTTCAAAGAGATTTCAGAGGGGTAGCCGTGTTAGTCTGTATTGGCAAAAACAACGAGGAGTCCTTGTGGCACCTTAGAGACTAATAAATGTATTTGTTTATGCCCAAATAATTTGTTAGTCTCTAAGGAGCCACAAGGACTCCTTGTTTTTTCAAAGGGATTGCCATCCTCTCTTCAGGTGTTCACGCCTCAGATGGTGAAAATGGTATGCTGCCTCGAGGTCCTTAGAGGCAATGGATACACAAATAGCTGTGACTGGGAAAAAGACTGTCTTTCATCTAGGCCTGGTGAATGGATTTGGCCCTATCCAAGGTGGACCATGCCTCCATGACCTCTGGACTTGATTATTGCAGCATAGTTTGCCTAGGAGTGAAATCTCTGTCCTCGAAAAGACTCAACTGGTCCAAAATACAGCAGCCTACCTTTTTAGCAACACAGTCCTTGGGGACCTTTTATTCCAGTACTCTCACTAGCTCCCTTCAGAATAGTGTCAGTCTCAAGGCTTTGGAAGAAACGGTTTGGCCCCCACCCCCATGACTGGACCAAATTTGTGTGAGTGGCATTGTGACCTGGCTCGTGGGGTTGCAGGGCCACTCATTCAAATTTGTCCTACCCAGACTCTCATCATCATGACGTCTGAGCCAAATCTGGGTGGTGCTGGGACTCCAGAGGTTGCAGTGCCTGGAGCAGGGAGGCGAGCCCAGCCAGCCCCAGGAGACAGGAGCTGCCACGCGACCCTTTTCAAACTTTCTGGCAAACCAATTTTGGGTCCCAACACACAGGTTGAGAAACTCTGGTATAAACAACTAGATTTTTTTTTTGAATGATTAAAGTACAAATGATAAAAGAGCAAATGTGGAAATACATACAGGTTTCAATAACAAGCTTACAGAATTCTAATACAGCAGGATAGTGGTTATGAATGTGTTATCACCTTGAATGATAACTTTAAGGGAATAGAAACTGCTTGGGGTGAGCCTGTGATTCAAGACCTTTTGCTAGGGTGACACTGGGTTATTCAAAGCCATGGTCAGAGTCGGGGTATCAGAAGATACCACTCTTTGTAGATGTTCAGGGTAACTGCTGGCAAATAGCAAAGAAGAAATGCAGATGGCCAAAGCTCCCTCTCCCACTAATCTAAAAAGAGACTTCAAACAACTAAGAAGCTAGAATCAGAGCCTTCTTCTGAAGTGTGCATTTGCTTCCCTAACATTATGAATGACGGTTCCTGTTTTCTTGTTGTTTCCTGTGACATAAACACTTATTTTAAGTGTCTTGGGTCATCTGTGTAGATTTTGTCTGGAGGAAACGTGCTGTCCTGTGACACACTTCCTGTCCTGCTGCTGTTTTTGTGGCCTCAAAGGCAATTGCAGGATATTCCTCTTCCAGTTCCTCCAATGCTCCTCCTCAGTCGAATATCCTTAAACAATTAAGTAGGACTGATGTAAGACTTCAGCTTTTCTCAAGCACCCAGGCAATTGCATAAATAAAATATTTCATCTCCTAGGATAGCCTGTCCCTGATTTTGTCATAAAAGGACTGAAATAGTCTTAAGGCTTAATTGTTCATAAAAGGGACTAGAAATCTATGTAAGTAAGGCACTGTATTGAAATGCAGTTTGGTAAGAATAAGATAGGAGAGAAGTGGGGAGGAATGGACCAACCTTTGGGTTAGGAACCAGCCTCACAAAATACATATACCAGTGAAAGCTACACATGAGGATGAGGGCTGCAGTACTAACATTTAGTAGCTGTCAGAACTGATAGGCAATACCAAGGTAGTCAGTTGCCCTAACCACATTGATGTATGATTAAACCTCATTCCTTTTTCAGGTTTCAGAGGAACAGCCGTGTTAGTCTGTATTCGCAAAAAGAAAAGGAGTACTTGTGGCACCTTAGAGACTAACCAATTTATTTGAGCATGAGCTTTCGTGAGCTACAGCTCACGAAAGCTCATGCTCAAATAAATTGGTTAGTCTCTAAGGTGCCACAAGTACTCCTTTTCTTATTCCTTTTTCAGTCCCTGATCCCCCATCATACTGCTGCTGTTGTCCAAGGAACTTATCCTTTCCCCACAACAAGTATGTATAGGGTAGATTTTGCAAATACTTCCAGGGCCTAGAATTCCTAATGTTCATGAATATGTTCATGTCCCGTTTGTGACTGGTTTCTATAAATGTTTCCAAGAACAAGTCTTGCTAGCGAAAGTGTTTATGGCACTGGTATTTATGGACACCCATTTTAAAACTTGCACAGATGAGAATTCCTTCTGGAAGTGCTTACCCAATCAAGGAACAGAAACAATTCCATATGACTTTTCTGACCTAGGCAACAGCTCAACCTAGGCTAGGCAACAGCTCAATTTTAAAAAAAAAAATATTTGCAGCCAGTCCATAGAGTAAATTTAAAAAAAATATTTGAATGACATACAGGGAAACAACTATCTGCTTAAGGATATTATAAAATCGGAAAAGGTGATTGAACTAGTCAAACAGCTTTCGTTCTGGTTGACCTTTGTCATAACGTGGGTTTGGAAACTGGGTCTACATGTCTGAGTAACATTCAGAGTGATCAACATTCTTTGTCCTGGAAATATTTGCAAAATCCACCTTATAGGTACTTGTTGGGGGGAAAGGTTAACTTTCTTGGACAGCAGCAGTATGATGGGAGATCAGGGACTGAAAAAGGAATGAGGAGGTTTAATCTTCCATTTGAAGTAATGAGCAGAGATAATTGCTCAGAATTAGATGGATATATCCCAGACAATCAATTTTCTGGGCATTAATTGACCTTGGCCTTTCCTTTCTCCATCTATTTTTTTCTTTGTAATACTCCCTTTCTGTAATGTTGTGCTATACTGGTTTATTCTAGACTTTGGTGGAACGGAGGCTGAGACGTAATGTTGTGGAAGGTGGTAATGGAAGAAATGTATTGAAAAGGGACAGTAGCAAGTGGAAAATAGACAGGCCAGTACTTAGTTATGCACCCAGTAATCAATAGGGATGCAATATAGAGAAGGCAAAATATTAGTCATTCTTGATAACTAAACAAACTAACCCTTTTAAATCAATGGACAGATAGACCGCTAGATCTTTTCCTTTATTTCATTTTCCCTTCAGCCACTTATATAAAGACTTACATGTTGAACAGAAACAAATGCAACCTTCAGAAAAATATCTGGTGGGTTTCATTTTATTTTATTTTTTTTGCCCTGCTGGTATCTTCTGACTGTTTATTCCTTTAGACAATAGCGAAGTGAGCAGGAGGAAATATTTATCTGACTCTAGTCGGTGTTTTGTACACATGTTAATTAAGATAAGGGCCATAGCTTTAGGTTTCAGCAAACCAAAGGTCTGGATGATATCTGGAAAATGTTTGTTTATTCTAGAGAACCCTGGCTTTGTTTCCCAAGGCAGATGGTCTTTATTTATAAAAGAAGAAAGGGGAAGGAGGGGGGAAAAAGTATTCTCAGGTCATTAACTTGCACTCCAAACTTCAAATGGAACCTTTAGTTTTTTCTGTCTTTATGGAGTGAGAAGACTTTACTTCTGGGAGCATGAATATTGTCCTTTTCTGCATCAGTGTTACTTGGGCCAGAGCCAGACAGTTTTTGTACTGATTTAAGTGTTTCTATTAGGTGTGTGATATATTTTACTGAAATAGTTAAATTGGTCCAACCCCAAATGTGGACACAGATATTCTGGCAAAAAGGTGTGGCTGATTCCCCAAAATTGACAGGAATTAATGTTACTGGTATGAGAAACTTTATGTCAGTATATAACTGCCTCCACATTAGAAAGATGTATTGCTTAAATTATACCGGATTCAAAATGAAATACTTAGAGCAATATAAAAACTGTATATAGACAATCCCTAAGGGTATGTATACAACTGCAGCTGGGATTGTGCTTCCCAGCCATGGTAGATAGACTCTCACTAGCTCGGCTTGAGCTAGCATGCTAAAAATTGGTACTGTGAATGTTGCAGCTCGGGTGGGTTTGAGAGTCCAACCCAGTGCCCAACTCCTTGGATCTGAGCTAGAGTGACTAGCCCAAGTCTCTGCCAGAGCAGCAACATCCACTGCTATTTTTAGAAAGCTAGCTCAAGCTGATCTAGTGTGAGTCTGTCTACCTGGTCTAGGAGTCTTGCTCCCAGCTGCCATGTAGACATACCCTATGTGTTGGAGCCTATGATTAAGACCTAATCTAAACACAGTTTATATCTTGGTTAGAGGTCTGATTTGTTTTTGTCTTTTTTCCTACCGAAATAGTTAAATCTGCATAAGCCCTCATGTGGACACAGTTCTGTTCATATAAAGGTTCTTTATACTGGCCTAATTTATTCCCCTTCCCTACAGAAATAATTATAAAAACCAGTATAAGGCACATTTTTACTCATAACTGCATCTACAGAGGGGAGAGGGGTGTGTACTGCTTAACTATACCAGTATATTAAAGGGGTACAATATTTGTATATAGACAAGACCTAAAAGGATATGTTCAGAACTTTGGGAAACTTCTCCCTTTGTAGCAAATAGACTGAGTGTAAATATAGCAACAGTTTAGATCTGTAGTGATTGCAGTCCTATAATCCTACAATCTTAAAGGAAAACTGAAATGTAATAATAGGAAAGACTTTCAATCACAAAGTTTCATTTTAACAGTCCATATAATGAAAGATAATTAACATTCAAACAGAAAGCCACCATTTTGAAAATGTAATGACTGATTTTGAGACCCACAAAATATTGTTTTGCATTTGAAGACAGACTTTCAAAGCTGTTATAATGCAAGTTTTGTTATTCTATAGATTTATATTGTGTTAATTTAATAGCATTTAAGGAAAAGCTGAAATGAATTTCCTGTGTATTAATTTATCCATCAGAATGAACTTCCTACTAGTGAATAGCATTAGTAACGGAGTTTCCTTCAGGGCCAGTCTCAGTTAGTGACAGTGAAAGTGACAGATCTGTCTAAAAAGTGACTGGAAAATTCCTTTTCATGGTGGAAGGTGCTAATGGCTTGCACACTGGGGCTGTTGAGGTAGAAGCACCCAAGAGGAAGCACCTCACAATACTAAAGGAGCCATGCTGTAACAGCACTCAAGAATCATTAAGGGATAAATCGCTTGCCTTTGTTTGGCAGTTGAAGGTGTGAGGTTCCTTTATGTTGCAGAGTAACTGTACAAAAGGAGAGTAGACATCCAGGTTTACCTTTCTGGGCCACATGGTTTCAATAAATAGGCTTGGATTAGGGGTTTCCCCTTTGTGACACTAGGACAGTGGTTCTCAACCTTTCCAGACTACAGTAAACCTTTCAGGGGTCTGATTTGTCTTGCGTACACCCAAGTTACACCTCACTTAAAAACTACTTGCTTACAGAATCAGACATAAAAATACAAAAGTATCACAGCACACTAGTACTGAAAAAGTGTTTACTTCTCATTTTTCCCATATACTTATAAAATAAATCAATTGGAATATAAATATTGTACTTAACATTTCAGTTTATAGTATATAAAGCAGTATAAACAAGTCATTGTATGAAATTTTAGTTTGTACTGACTTTGCTAGTGCTTTTTATGTAGCCTGTTGTAAAACTAGGTAAATATCTAGATGAGTTGATGTACCCCCTGGAAAACTTCTGCATACTCCCAGGGGTACACATATGCCTGGTTGAGAACCACTGCACTGTGGGACTGGGAGACTATGAAACCATGAGACTGCAGTGAGGCACTGGGGAGAGGGAGAGGAAGAGAGTTATATGACAGCTGCTTCTGTGGACAAGACAGGTGCAGGCCTAAAGGTTCTGCAAGAAGGGAGTTGTCTGTGTGCCGTTTGTGACCACTGTTTGAGGAAACAGGGCTTATACATTTTGTAAATGAACAAATTTCCCTAAGGAAATACTGGACTCCACTGATCTCTGCTCTAAATAGCAAATCACCCACAAAGCCTCAAAAATGTTACCACTTAGCAAAGGGGTAGCACTATTTTTATTTAGTAAACATTTCTTTAGCTGTCAAAGATATTGCCTTAGCAGGAAAGACGCCTCGAGATACCTCTTCTGTGGAGTGGAAGCCTTAAGGCGGAATAGTAGGTATTCATATAAAGCTCTATATTTCTGTGAGCTTTAAAACATGTGCAACTGGCAGACTTAATGTGCTGCTCATCCTGTTTTCATGTAAAAAGTGAAACAGGAAAAAAATTGGTTGTCAACAAAAATCAGGAAAAAGAAAGTCTTCACGACATTCTTAAACAACATTGTTTTTCCTGTAACTTGGTCCTGTCATATTGTTAGGGTAAAAGAAAACACATCATCATGCCAAATTTTTTTAAAAGTGGTTAAATTTTTGGGGAGCAGGGTAACGCACTTTACTTGTGGTAATATGAAGGGGTGTATCCTCCCCCACCCAGATAAAGCGCTAAGGATCTCATTTAACAGAACACATTCATTTCTAATATGCCAAGCAAAGCACTCCTCCAATATGTTGGGTATCACTGATGGTCTTTGGCAAGTTACTTAAACTGTGCCTCTGTCTTGGGCCAGGTCTATACTATGGACCTATATTGGTCTAACTATGTCGCTCAGAGATGTGAAAAATCCACACCCCTGAGCAACATAGTTATACCAACCAGAGTAGTCTGTGCTATGTCAACAGGAGGACTTTTCCCATTGCCTTAGCTAACACCTCTCACAGAGGAGGAGTAACTAAACTGAGAGGAGAAGCTCTCCCATCAGTGTGGCAGCATCTTCACTGAAACGCTAGCACTGCACCACTGCAGCTGCAGCACTGTATATGAAGACAAGCCCTGGCAGAGATACAGCTTATTAAATTAATATTTATACCAGGCTTAGAGATCTTCAGATGCAAGTTTTTCTGTGAGTGCAAAGAATGTAATTAATTGTTACTGTTCTGATCTCAAACTATCCAGTGAAATTGGGCACTAAGAAGACTCAGTCTTGTTTTGGTAAATTCAAAACAAATGCAAAGTATCGTATAGACAGTACTTTACTCTGTGACGTTAGGTTTTATAATGAAGAAAAGACAAATGTATTGCATTTATTTAACTGGAATTTTTCCCCCAGGGTGTTTAAGGGAAGAATGTTGTAACCTGAAGCATGTCCATATTTAAAACACTACAGCAGTGCTTGAAATTAGGCTTGAATAAAGACTGGGAGTGGATGGGTCATTACACAAAGTAAAAACTATTTCCCCATGTTAATTCCCCCCCCACACTGTTACTCACACCTTCTTCTCAACTGTTTGAAATGGGCCGTCCTGATTATCACTACAAAAGGTTTTTTTTTCTCCTGCTGATAATAGCTCACCTTAATTGATTGGTGGTGTTACAGTTGGTATGGAAACGCCCATTTTTAATGTTCTTTTTGTATATATACCTTCCTACTGTATTTGCCACTGCATGTATCCGATGAAGTGGGTTTTAGCCCATGAAAGCTGATGCTCAAATAAATTTGTTAGTCTCTAAGGTGCCATAAGTACTCCTCATTTTTTTTTATTGGTGGGAGCTAGCTTCCTTATGTTGATCTAACTCTGTAATGTAGACCAGACTTGAGTGAGGGAAGGTGGCCCCTGCAGTTATACATCTCCAGGGCTTGAAGTACAGTGCATCATTCCATGCTGAACTGATCTCTCAAATGAGCTGTTGTATAGAGTTTCTATATTTAGCTTGTAGAAGTCTCCTTAATAGGAAACCAGGGTCATACATGTGGCATCTGATCCTAGGATTTTATATAATAAGGAATTAGAGGTGGTTGCATTTCCCTCCCTAGACTAGGCATATAGGCATGTATATTTAGAAAAGCCTGAGCACTTCTCATTCCCCTTTGCCAATTACTTCATTAACACTATGGCAGATTTGCTTCCCCTCTAGTTTGACAAATTATTTGATAATGACTTTCTATTTGGATCTAGTCTGCAGTCTGAATGATAGCCAGAAGATAGGGACGCAGACTGACAATGAGGCATAGAAAACCTATCCCTCCACAGCTGTGATTGACAGAGGTTAAAACAACCAGTTGCTCCAGGTAAACTAAGCCTCCACTGTGACAGCTCCTTTCCAACAACCCATGTCTGTCTGAAACAAGGCTGATTTTTATCTAATCTGCTCTGTGGTTGGCCTGCCTGAGCCCTCTTCATTCTGCTGTCGAGCAGTGAGGACTCCTCTCTGGGGTATCCTGCCGATTCATCTACTCAGAACCCACTCCTCCTCTCTGCTGGGGCTGGCGAGCCCACTCCTTTTCCCTCCCCTTTGAGCCAAATCCATTTTGCCTTACTCAAATGAGTAGTCCCCTTGATTTGTATAGAACTACTCAGGTAAATAGTGGCAGTAGGATTGGGCCCTTTATATAGTAGGCATTTCTGTGGCCCTGATCTGCTTCTGTCCCACAAAAGACTTTTCCTGCCGGGTCTGGCTTCCTGTTAACCCTAGCTTCCTTCACTGTAGGGCAATGAAAGCTTGTAGAAAATTTGATTAGCCAGACATAGTTTTAAGCACTGCATTTCTGTGAAGGGAACATTTTACAGGAGCTCTTTTTAATTTCTTTCCCCTCCCCCCCACCAGCCCACCTCCAAATTCCATCATTGGCCAAACTGGAAATGAAATAGAAAGTGCTAAAAACATATACCATTTTGTTACCCCATCTTAAATTTTGAGCTTCAAATCCTGTTCTTATTAAAATGGATGGGACTTTTCCAATGGGATAGGGCCCTACGTGAGTAAAGGGACACAGTTACAAGTCTAGATTTAATCTGATTGGGAGATACAGCGAGTGTTAACCATTTTCTTCCCAGCTTTCTCCAGGATAATAATAGTGGAACTTCCCAGGCTAGGTAATTTCTTGAAGAAAAATCTGTGTGGCAGCAGCTAACCAGTTATTCCTCGCTCAGTCTCAGTCTTTCACCAGAGAACTACAAACTTGTACAAGATAACACCCTAGTCAGCCTGTGTAAATGTGTTCACAGACCCAATATGACGAGCTGTATTATTTTTAAGATTTTTGCTTAGCGGTGTATCTACTTTGTCCCAAAAGGCTCTGACCGAAGGGCAATGTCCTTCTTCCTAGAAGTATTCCACTCTGTTGTGTTCATATTTCTGATTTACCTGAGATATTTATGTTAACTTTGAAATATTTATGGGTGCTCACTGTGCTGCTGAAGGTGATGCAAAACTAAAGTTCTGACTATATGTGGTGATTAAAGAGCCAATGGGACTATTCACAACAGTTGGAATGTCAGCCCACCACCTGGGTTCTTTTTTGGGGGGGGGTGGGTGGGTGGGGAGGACAGCTTTTTTTTTTTTTGTTGGCAAATAGTAAATTCACCAAAAATGCCTTTTTTTAAATTTAATTTATTTATGTTTAGGGCACAAATAGTGTTCACGGGGGAAAAAAAAGAAAAAGAAAATAGAAAAATTTTGAAAACCTCAAAATGGTTAGTTTTGACACTTTCAAAATGAGCCATCTCAACATTTCATTTCAAAATGCCATTTTCTAAAAGAAATGTAATTTCAAATTGACGTGTGAAATTTCATTCAGCCCAAACAAATTTGGGGGGGGAGGGTTCATGTTGATGGGGGGATCTTTCAGTTCAGACACTAAGCTGAAAAACATTTGTTCACTCAGTTGTAGTCATGATTTCTTCCTGCTGCCCCAGAAGAATCCCACAGATCCTGAAGTCAGGAGAGAGAATTTTGCAAAAAAAAAAAAAAAAAAATTAATAATAATAATTAATACTGGATCAATCACAAATCTGGAACGTATCAAATTGCCATGACTGAATTTTCTTGCAAAAATTGCTATGGCAAAACAGAGCTGCTATTCATTATCTATATGTAAAATAAATAATCTCTGGCTCTAAAACACTGGTTTGAGATGGTGAAGCAGACACTGAGGAGGGTTACTTTGAACATGCTTAGAGCCCCAAATTATTTTAAGCCAGACATCTGACATCTTCAGAGTAAGCTTTTAAAAGCTGTTTAGGTGTTGTTCCACTTAACATTGGAATGCTTAACTGACTAGGCATTACAAACTGACTGCTGCAAAGCCTAAATATCTTTTAAAATCTGGGCCTAAGGTACTAGCTTTCTTGCAGCAATGAAGATGTAATAAAAGACCAGTGATATTTCATGTGGGAGCCTGGCCATCATTTAAAGGGAAGAAATCAATTTGCAGCAACTGTGAAGAGTTATTCATGTCTGGAGCCTGATCAATTTAACTGTGGAAACATGGTAGTACAGTCACAGGATCAAAATTTTAACACATTTACCCAGTTAAGCTTTCAGGCCATCAAGGTAAATAGCTGACCACAGCTGCTCAGTTTGCTTGAATTAAGTGTCATTCAATATTCACTTGAGACAAACTGATAAGCCTCTCACTGTCCTACAGCACCAGCTCTTTCTAGGCAAGTATGTTGCGTAAAGACAGCGTGGGTCAGAAAGAGCTCTTCCCAACCACATGCAGGATAAAGAATGTTCTTGAGACCCAGTTCTATTGTGTGATGCTTCAAATAATTTCTAATTAGGTCACTAGTTATGGGCTGTGTAAGATCCTAGTCAATCTGCTGCCAGAACTGTTTTACAGTATGTGCTTTGGGAATCTGGAGGTTTCTCTTTAGAAGTTAGCTAATGGAAAACACAGTCAGTGCTTTCATGTGAGCTCCTGATAGGAGGCCATGACTTCAGAGAACCTGTGCAATTGTTGGTTTATTTATGAGGAGCAAAAAAAATAACTGTTGTGGGAAATGGACACATCATTGTTCCTATGTTGCTCTTTATACTGTTTATATTTTACTGCCAGTGAGATGCACAAACCCATTAGTGACAAACTCCCCTGGTGATTACCAAGCCCTCTTTTGATCTTAGCTTAAAACCTAAAAGAAAGGAGTAGTTCTGATTTGTGGCTCTATTTCTATGTCAGTATTGCTCATGGTATGTTTTACTTCTGCTAGTGATCTATTATTGCAGGAACATTTTCTGATACATTCCTAATGCTGTGTTTTGTAACAACCAGCGTCAGAGCTGGTAGTCTGTCCTCCTGTCTTTAGGTTTGGTGTACGATATAGGATCACAGAACCTTTAGGCAGTAAGACGGGTAAGAATATCGTAGCCACCTCTTTCACATTTGACTTCGTCTCTTCTGGTGTTTGAACAATCATACCAGACTCAAAATGAAAAGTGTTTCTCTTCTTCTTTAATAAGAGACACATTTATTTGTGTGAGCACAGGAATGTAAGATCAGCTGCTGGCTCCTTTGCTCAGATTTCTGGGGATTATTTTACTTTTTCAAATGGTTTCATTCCCTATAGGTGTGTCCTGGCCTCCACTGTAGTACTTAGTCTTGATGACTTCACTAACGCCTACTGCTGAAGGCAGAATGATCTATTTCAGACTCCCCTGCTGATTGAACTTAGCCAACAATCCACTCATGACTCCAGCAGATGTTTCTGCTTTCTTTTCTTCTTTTCTTTTCCAGGCCAGTGAAAACTTTATAAATCTTCCCACCGTCATTCCAGAAATCTGAGACATTTCCCTCTTGACACCAAAAACATCTCATTGACCTTATCTGCGTATGACAGAACATATGTTTGTGGATGACCCAGACACCTAAGTTTAAACTAACACAAAACAATAGTTAACTCTTGTAAATGATGGATCTAAATTTGAATAGTGTCTAAAAAAAATCATAGGATTTTCATTTCTGCTGTGATGGTTAATTCTGCTGCTCCTGCACCTAAAAACCAATTAAAAGAAAAACTTCATTCCCTTATAGTAATAAATCAAAATACTTTATCTTCTCAATATAGTTTCTCCTAGTACTTTTATACACCAATGCCTCATGTACATAAGATCCAATCCAATGGCCACTGATGTCAATGGGAGTCCTTCCATTTACTTCAATGGCATTGGATCAGGCTTAAAAAAAAGTTCTCCAAACCAAACTGAGGCCTTAATGTACACTCATTATAGTCCTTCCATTGTCTGAGGCAGGAGATGACTACGCTCTCCTTTGTCTGATTTCCCACAGGCACATACAAGAGGAACAGACAGATCAAAGGTGGTTCCCCAAACCTCCATTTCAAATTTTTACCACATAACAATATGAGGTGAGATAGTTGTCTGAGTCCAGTGCCCTGGAGACTAGAGGCTGTGTATTTTTTGGTGATAAATAGTCACCTCTTTAGTCTCCATGCCCAGTTAATCTTTGGCCTCTTTGAACAGTGCTCTCATGTCACACTAAAATTTTCCTCACAAAATGTGATTATGTCATAACCTGAGGCTGTCAGGAGCTTTCAGGAGGCTGGATAGTTATGACATGGCAGGTCGTGGCTCTGTAGGAATTACATAAATTTTTAAAATCTCATTAATATAAAAAAATAGAATTCTGCATTCCAGGAAGAAATACTTCAGACTCTCTCATGGCAAATAAAGACTGCATTGTGGCATAAGCTTTGGGTTTTTTTCCAGAGCAGCAGCAAGTGACTTGAACTTGTTATAGCTCATTGCTCTATGATGACATCTGTAGCTCTGACAATCACAGAAATGTAGGGCTAGAAAGGACCTTGAGAGGTCCTCAAGTTTGGACCCCTGCATTGACCTGATCATCAATAGGAAAGCAAGTTCCTGACAGGATATTCTTCACTAACAGTTGTCACTGTCTTCATTGACAGGTTTCAGAGGAACAGCCGTGTTAGTCTGTATTCGCAAAAAGAAAAGGAGTACTTGTGGCACCTTAGAGACTAACCAATTTATTTGAGCATGAGCTTTCGTGAGCTACAGCTCACTTCATCAGAGTAATTCATTGAGTAATAAGGTGATAATATCTCCTCCATTATTGCCATCTTGGGAGCACTCTTTTCCTGTCCCCTACGAATTAAGCAAACAAATTGTATTATTTGCACTAAGTTAGAATTTATTTCTTGGCTGCATCTCAGACTTAGCTGGATATTTTGTGTGTTCTGTGATCAATATTTTTCAAACTGGGGAATGTTCACCTAAACTCTAGTCTAGCAAAAGGAAATTAATATTATTGAATCTATAGGACAAATTAAACTCAGGGTCTGTACTGGCAAGTTAGGGACCCCCTCTGTTGGAAAATCTACCTAGAAAGGTGGTTGCAACAAAAACGAGAGAGCTAATTAGCACAGTCACTAAAAAAGATGTAGTGGAAGATGTCATGGTCAGGACACCCAGGTGTTGTTTCTTCCCCACAGCTTCCTTTGGCAGGGCATCATGGTAGAGATGAAAATTGACCTCCCAGAGCGTAAACCTCCCACCTGCAAGAATATTTCCAGACACAAGAACATTATGGTAGAAAATATATTTTAATGCTATATCTTTGATGCATTGAATGTATGGCCAACAAATTTTACCAAACTTGCAAATCAAATGTTAATTATCATTTCTTAACATATGAGTTAATAATGCATATTTCAGTTAAGGCACAGGACTGTGAGCCAGTAGATCTGGGGTCTTGGCTCTGCCACAGATTTCACAGACAAGTCACTTTGACCAAAGTACCATCTAATTTTGGGTGCCTCACATGACACACCTGGGGCCTGGTTTTTCAGAGGTCATCAAGTCAGACACCAAAATCAGAGGTTACTATGGAAGGTTTTGGCCTGTATCCCAGTTCAACTATCTATGATGGGAATGGCAATATTTCATAGGATTGTTGAATCCTAACTTATTTGTCTGTAAAATGTTATAAGATGGAAGCCACCAGAGAAGTGCAAAGTATTTTCACTTATTTGCTAAATGCAAAATGTGGTTTTACTCTGAAAAGTGCCTTAATAAAATGGCCTTGTGGGGTTCCATTTTAATTGTTTCAGTGATTTCCTCATCAAATGTGTTCATTTTACAAATAAAAAAAAATTTTTTTTTTAATTGCTGGCCCTTCAAATAACCTGAGAGCTGAGAGTCAAGCCAGAGTTCTCATCTTTTTATATATCATTACTAATGAGACAGGTTCTGCAGGTCAGTTTAGGCACTGAGTGATGCCTGTGCAACCAGTTGCCTTCAGATTACACACCCTGTTACAGCTGCCTAACACCCATGGCCTTCAAATTATCCCCTCAGTGACATCTGTACAACCTGATTGCCTTTGATGGGTTTGCACACTGGTGGCTGACTGAATTTTAGTAAACCGTGCCCTTAGGGGCTGATCCTGCACTGAGTCAATGGGAGCTTTGCCATGAACACCAATGGGAGTAGGATTGAGTCTTTAATGTGCAAGGAATAGAATCTAGAGCTCACTCACTTGTGTTGACTCTGCAGAGCTAATAGGAGTGAAAATCTGTAAAAGCTTTTGGGGTTTTTTTGTCATTAAAATCTGTGTGTGAGCTCTGAATGCACACAGGAAGCAGGACTGTTGACCAAGAAGGTGGCAGTTCTACCGAATCACTCCGCTGAGTAGGCCAGCTCTTTAATGTTTCATAATTAGAAATGACTTGTCTCAAAAGAGAAGTATTATCTCTGTCTTAGTAATCAACTGAGTTTTAGATTTACAGCCTGTGAGTTTCCGCACTGGAACCCCCAAACATGGGCACATGTCTCTGTGTCCATCTGGGGTCCAGATCTAAATCCCTGGTTGTGATGGATTCTATTGTTAAGATTGTCACTGTAATCCTGTCATATTAGCCCAGATTTTACACAGTTTTGTTCCTGCTAATGTGTTTCTGAGATTTTGGTTTTGGATAGCACTGCACTCTCAACAGAGGAATGACTCATGCATCTGGATTTTGCATCAAAAGTACACATTCTCATTTGTATGGAACCCATTCAGAAAATTGCCTGAACTGTTTTTCAAAAAAGAGCTGGTGTATTTTGATGCCAAAGGATATACATTCATTTGTCCTTATTTCGGGTTGTAGGAAAAGACATTGATATAAAGCACATGTTAAATCCCCTTTGTGAAATGAAGAAAATATTTTGACTACACTGAGTTTTTAACCTAATCTATTGAACTTGCAAATACTACAGTGCATGGAATACAGGCTAAAGTGATGGATTCTCAGCAGGTTAAGGAACACATTCTGTTCCTTTAAAGGAAATGTGGTGTGGAGATATAGCTTTCTCTCTTCTCTTATTTTTGTAAGAATCAGGCTATGTCCTTATGTATCTGGTGGCAAATTCATGAAAGAAAGTCTGCAAGGGAATAGAAATGGGCCTAATTATCTAATTAAAGCCCAACTCTACAGACCTATATTGCTGGGGTGAAATCTTGGCCCCACTGCAGTCAGCTGAATACTCCGATTAAATTCAGTGGGACAAGCTTTTACCCTAGATGTTTTGGTACCATTGTAATGGTTTAAATCCACTGCACAGAAAGCAGTGGGGTTTAAATGCAAGAATTGTTAGTCAGGTCTGTGATTTTCAACTATAACGTAAGGGAGAATCTCAGCTAATTAATTGAATTAACAGTGTTTTTAAAATACGAGTCTACATCCAGTGCTCTGCAGCCCTGAGAGGTTCTGACCAGTTGGGTTGCGTGCATCACCAGGACCCTGTGCTATTCAATAATCACAGCTGAAAGAAAAGGGGGGGAGGGGGAAAGCTGAATCTGGAATTTTCAAAGGAGGTGCGGGGGGGGCTAAGAAATTCAATGGGAATTGAACATGTAAACGATCTCCGAAAATCCCCCTCTAAAAGCTAAAATATGCACTTTTGTGTTTGTTTGTTTTTTTAATTTAAGAATGAATCTTACATTTTTAATGGCTGCTAAACGGCTTTTAAAGTTAAACTTTTTTGCTCTAGTTATGGGGCACTTTGCCAGTTCTTGGAAGAACCAAATCTCCCCCACAGTTGTGGAACTCCCCCCACTCCGCCCGCTGCTTTTTTTTTTTTTTTTAATTCAAAGGTATAATTTTATAAGCAGTTCATCTAGTCTAGTCCATTATATTGCTTCTTCCAAAGCAGGCTTGTCCCAACAGGGCATTGCATATTTGAGTAACAGTTTACAGTAGAGTTGGTGGATGTTTTCCATGTGGAAAGTTTTACTGCCAAAAAATACAGTTTAATCAATCAGATTTTTTTTTTCTGTAAAAATGTTGATTCTGATGACAAAAAAAGTGGAGTTTTTTTGTTTTGTTTGTTTGTTTTTACCATGGGAAATTTTCGAACCAAAATGTTTGGTTTGAATTGACATACCAACTTAAAATGCGGTTTGGTTTAGTTTGTGGGGACAGGGTATTTAACTAGAGAACTTTAAGAAAATTACATTTGAAGTCGGAAATGAAAATTTATATTTTGTTTCAAAATACTGATTTGAAACAATTTTTCAAAAGTCAGTTTGAGTTAAAATTAGGGCTTTGTGAAATTCTGCAATTAGTGTGGAGCTCTTATTGACAGATCTAATTCCACTAGAGTTTGATTCATAATAATCCTGCTGACTTTCCACCCCAGTTACAGTGAATTAATCTGTTTGTTCTTCTTGGTTTTTTTTAATCATCTCTTGTCTCAGCTAGGTTAGATTGAGCTGCTATCTCTTCACTTCTTTCTTTTAAGTGTATCGGTTGAAAGGAATTAATTTAAATGGCAATTGTACCAGGAAGTACAGTAGATTTAGTGTTAAATAGCACCAGACAAAACAAGGGAATATTATGAAAGATCAATGGGGTCATTTAGGCTCAAAGGATTCTATTTAATTCAAACCACATAACACACAGTTGTAATATCATTAAAACAAATACTCCAAAAGAGCTGTCCCTCACCCTCCCATATCAAAGGGCTGACATCATTTCTGCATATTGTATTGATAAAATTTTCCATATTCTGTACAAAGGTCAAATGTGTTTGTAATGCAGTTCAGCTTGGAAGTAAGCTGTGTTCCAAAACACCACACCAAGTCCCAGTATGGTCTTTCTGCTTTGCATAGAGGGTCGTAGAAAGAAATTGGACCTTTTTTCCCCCCAGCCATGTTGTCCAGCTGTCTTTACTGTAGCTGTAATGGCTTATTCCTTTCTTCTGATCAAATTCACTGACTCTGTCTGCCCGAAGCTCCTGCCTGGGAGCAGGGGAAGCCCCCATGGCCTAACCGCGCTCCCCAGCAGGAATGCTAGGCTAGAGAAGCCCCCAAGCCTCAACCCCATTTCCCCAGCAGGAGCACTGGGGAAGGGAAGTGGGGGGACTGCAGGTGGAAGAGTGGGGTGGGACCCCCACTTGCTCTGGCCCGGGCCCCGTAAAACTAATCTGCCTCAGGAAGACTACCAAAGCAGTACGTTAAAAACTGTGCCATTACAAAAATAGTCCCGCTAAGAACAGAACATGGGCTTTAGTTCGCTGTTGAACAGCGGAGCCAAGAAGCTGATGAGCAGCTGGAAAACCATACGGACAGATATATTTTTTCTTTATAGCATCTTATGCAGGTTTGTGCTCAAATGGTTTCATGGATAGGTGGTTGTGGGGTTTGTTTGCTTGGTTTTTGGGGTGGGGGGATGGTTAAGATAAATGTTACAGCAACCTGTTTATCAAATAGTACACAAAAGTTCCGGGAAATGCTATTAACTATTGTAATACAATGCAGATGATGTTTGCAATATTCTCCTCAAACTAACCTGTGCAGATTCAGGTTTGCAATGCCTGTCAGATACAGAAAGTTGTCTTTATGGTGTAATTAATTAGTTTCCATTTCCATGTAGAGATTAATTGTCTTACTGACTGAGTGAAACAAGAGGCTTCACTGAGTTGTATTAGTAGGCACAGTCCTAGAGAGGTGAGGTTTTTTTCACCAAAACATTCTTCCATGAAAATGAAGATTTGGCTAAGCCAAAATATGTCACAAATTAGTTGACTTTAAAAAAAAATTTTTGTTTAAAAAAATATTGTAATGAAATGTCTGGGTTTTTTAGTCAAAACGAAACCATTTTTTTTCAAATTTCCTCCAATTTTTTAAAATATTGAAAAATGCTCATAATCAAAACAAAAAGTTTCATTTCAGATCAAATGAAATGTTTCTTTCAATCCCCAACTTTTTTCCTGACTTTTTGATTTGCAAAAAATTCACTTTCAATTCAGCTCCAAACAATCATTTTTTTAATTGCTGGTGAACCAAAATAATCAATTATTTGCCCAACTCTACATGGTACCTCATACAGCAGTGGGCCCTTGTAGTATTTCTAGAAATCCCAGTTATTCAGAGGGATAAACTAATTTGTTGCATCTATTTCTTTCTGTCTTTAGTGTATTTCTTTACTGATGAAGCACTGGAAAACAATTCTTGGGATTTCTAGACACTGTAAACATTACTGATCTATGAAGTACCCCTCTACTGTGTGCTACTGCTACACATTTAAACCTAAATATCATGGTGTCCAGGTAAACAAAATAGGAGAAAATATCCCTGTATTTGTTTTTCAGAGGCCATTTTTGCCTGATGGAGCCATTTATGCGCCCTTCTAGTAATGGTATTTCCACCATTCAGGAGCTGAAATGTTACAAGAAGTTCAGCTCTCTCATCATTTCAACCCTATAATTGGCTCCCTGAGTCGTTATTTGTATTTCCTTTTCTGATGGGCTTAAAACACACATGTAAGATGTGTAAATACCACAGTTTACAAACACATCTATTATATGGTTATGGCAGAAGGCTAATCCTAGTTTTCTTAGTTACGTGTAACTGCTGAATAAACAAATATTAAACACTAAACCAACAGCGGCCAGATTTCACTCCAGAGTTGACCCCTGTTCAGTGCAGGGTGTATTTCTGAAGGATCCACAATAAGTTTACAAAGTACAGTAGGGACCCATTCATGTTACGCCTTCCATATGTGGAACTCCTTTTGATTTCAGTGGGAGATCTGTATGCAGATGTGTTTTGTAGAATGAGGACTCAAGCACGTAATTTATTACTGAGTATTTTTTTCTTTACTACCTGCAAATTGCCTTGAGTTGAATGGATCCTGAATACACAGCGTTCTAACCCACTCACAACTTCTTGCTCTTTTTTAAAATAGTGAATCTTTTAAACATATATAATAGATATAAGAAGTCAACTGTCCATTCTTTTCATATAAATCTAAGCTAAAAACAATCTTGTGAGGTTTGGCAGCAAGTAATGGTCCACTTTTGTAATGTGCAGAGATAGGAAAGGACAAACCTTGTGGAGTTTCAGGGTTTGCAACCTGGTTTATTTTTTTATTTGCAAAATTAGTGTGAATTCATGAACTACGTGTTCCTGTGATTTAAACTCCTGGGGGAGAGTCAAATTTTCTAAATGGAAAAAGAAAAGGAGTACTTGTGGCACCTTAGAGACTAACCAATTTATTTGAGCATGAGCTTTCGTGAGCTACAGCTCACTTCATCGGATGCATACCGTGGAAACTGCAGAATCAGTTTCCACGGTATGCATCCGATGAAGTGAGCTGTTGCAGTTTCCACGGTATGCATCCGATGAAGTGAGCTGTAGCTCACGAAAGCTCATGCTCAAATAAATTGGTTAGTCTCTAAGGTGCCACAAGTACTCCTTTTCTTTTTGCGAAGACAGACTAACACGGCTGTTACTCTGAAACCTTTTTAAATGGAAGCCTGCATCCTACAATAGGGATAGAAGAATTCCCTGTCCACCTCCAACCTAGCCTGGTGCAAGAATGAATTTTATAGTATGTACACTTCCCTCCCCCACCCCATAGAAGTTTTCCCTCTCCTTGTTTCTTTTCAGTTTTTTTGCACTGTAAGTTTTTTTTTTAATTTTTTTCCTCTTTTTCCTCAGCAGAACATAAACCCTATACCATTAAAGTTCAAGCTGAATTTTTGAACCCATGATCTTTGATGGTTCAAAATTAGACTAAATGAATTTGCCCAACCCGACTGAAAGTGTATTTGTTAATATCCACATTAATAGCATCAGGACTAAAATAGATTGGAGAAGGTTTTAGTCTGTGAAATACATTAAGTCTAAAAAGCACAGTGAAACATATGGAAACAAATAACACTTTCAGGCAAGAGGAGTATCTGTCATGTCATTTTTATTACTGTTCAGTTGGCAGTGTGTAAGCTCAGGCCATAAAGACTTCCCTTTCATTTATACCTACTTTCAGAGCCAAGTAGTTACAAGGCAATTCTCAATACCTGGGCTTTGAAACAGAATGATCATATTATTAAATGAATCGGATGCGATCAAAATGTCAAGATACTCATAAAAAAAATCATTTGCTCATTTGGATTATTGTATCTTGTTCAGTGGTTTTGATGCTTCAATAAATGAAGGGTGAGGGGGAAAGAAGTTATTTGTAGTCACCTTCCGTTTCGGACTGAAACTAGTAACTGTCCTGACAGCTGTACCGCTGCTTCACTGGAGAAAAACCACAGATGTCTTCACCTTGAAAATGCATACATGTCAATGTCATGGTATCTGCTGCTGGCCCCTGGAGCCTGGAAGATTCTTTACTCTGTCCATTGCTCTGCACTGCCTTTATAATTTACATTTGAAAAAGTAAGTAATGTTGAATTCTACTTAAGGAGTGTGGTGTGAACACAGGACTGGCTGCCAGGAACTCCTAAGGGCTAATTCAGGTACTAATGACACTGACACTCACTATGGCCTTGAGAGAGAGTCGTTTCAAACTGAATTTTCAAAAGTGTCCAGTAATATTAGGTGCTCAGACACTCAAAACCTGAGCTTCAGAAATGCTGAGCACTCACAGCTCCCAAAGTTCAGAGGTACTAAGCACCCAAGAACTGAGAGAACCAAAGTTTCTGAATGCTTTAGAAAATTTAGGACTTAACCTTTCTGCCTCAGTTTCTACATCTCTATTTCACAAGGGCATTATGTGGATTAATCAGCGTGGGCAGTGCTTTGAAATTCAACAGTACTAAGTGCTAATTAGAACATAAGATTGGCCATACTGGGTTAGACCAATCATCCATCTAGCCCAGTAGTCTGTCTTCTGACAGTGGCCAAGGCCAGATGCTTTAAAGGGAATGAACAGAACAGGGCAATTATCAAGTGATCTAGCCCCTGTTGTCCAGTCCCAACATCTGGCAGTTCAAGGTTTGCTACCCAGAGCATGGGGTTGCATCCCTGACCATCTTGGCTAATAGCCATTGATGGACCTATCCTCCATGAACTCATCTAATTCTTTTTTGAACCCGCTTACACTTTTGGCCTTCACAACATTCCCTGGCAACAAGTCCCAAGCTGACTGTATGTTGTGTGAAGAAGTACTTCCTTTTGTTTGTTTTAAACCTGCTTCCTATTAATTTCATTGGCTGACCCCTGGTTCTTCTGTTACGTGACAAGGTAAATGACACTTTTTCTCAACACCATTCATGACTTTTTAGATCTCTATCATTGCCCCTCTTAGTCATCTCTTTTCCATGCTGAACAGTCCCTGTCTTTTTTTATCTCTTCTCATAAGGAAGCTGTTCCATATCTGTAATCATTTTTATTGGCCTTCTCTATACCTTTTAACGTTTCTAATATATTTTTAGAGATGGGGTGACCAGAATTGGATGCAGTATTCAAGGTTATTATCAACATTGAATCGTCCTTATTCTCATATTGTATATACAGTAAATTTTTCCTCTGCGATACTCATATGGGCTGCAGATGCTCGTTACAATTGTAATATAATGGAGGTCCTCTGAATTCTGGGCAATTTGGGTGGTCTTCAAAACCAACCACAAAAATAGGAGTTCCTGAGGCCTCAGTAGAATGCACTCTTCTCTGATAGTTTCTTTTTAGTAAAGCATAATGAAAGCAGATACCTATTGTTGTTTGTCTCTCCACTGAAATCTACACAAACCAATTTGAAAATATATTGCATGAAAGTCATATAATGGCTGTCGCTTCTAGTTTGGAATAAAGTATTTACTGATCCAGATGAGTGTCCTAAACTCAGAGTGAATCTCTTTTAAAATTTGAAAGAGTTCCACATTTTTAATTTCTGATAATTAATTAGTGCATCCCTGAAGTTCTGGGTTCCATCCAAGATCAGAAGCAGAAGTGTTAAAATGCCTTGAGAGTTTGTTCTTACATTATTTGTAGTTTGAGCAGCAGTAGGAATCACCAATGGATAATAGCAACTTGAAATAAATAGCCCTTAAAGGATTCATACATTCAGTTCAGATAAAAGCCTAAAAATCTGAATGCTAATATGAATATTAACAGGGAATAACCTGTTCTTATCAGATCTCTGGCCAAATTGTTCCAGGTTTAAAAGATCCTTTTAATGTTTATGTTGGCATTTAGATTTTTAGGTGTTTATCTGAACAGAACATCTGAATCCTTTGAGTGCTACTCAACTCTAGTTACTTCATGATTCTGTGATTCTTAGATGGGACTGCGTAGCACAGATTAGATCCAGTCCAAAATTTCTCCAAGTTCTGGGTATATGTGACAATTTGGGGAATCAGTCTGTATAACTTATGAATTTTGGTTGATATTATGAAGTTGTTAGGAAATTGTTGTATCATGGAATGCTTCTCTGACTGTGTGCATGGGCTGACAGAACCTAGCATGTACTGAGCAGGCTAGAGACAATGAAAAGTATTTAACTTTAATGACTGTGCTGTGACCGGACAAGAAGTATGCTAAGGAGGTTGCCTAAGCAAGGTTTGACCAAAATTCTCTGCAGGGTTCTGGTGAAGAGAGGAGCAGGAGTTTTAAAAGAACTCATGAGGGAAGACTCAGAGCCACACAGAAAGTTTTGGGCAGAAGAGGGGAAGGGCAGGGAAAGGTCAGGGACGGTGAGCTGGACACAGAAGGTTCATGTTTCATAACACCAGCCAAGCACTGCAGCAAAAGGACTCTGACCCCAGCCCTAAAAATGCTCTGAAATGGTGAGGAAATTGTGCTGTCCATGTTGTTTGTGTTATATATGCCCCGGAAGTAAACTGTAGACACAGGACACCCATATGACTAGAGTTCTGCGAGTGAGTATGTTTAAGCTAAGGGGTGAATCTGAAGGGTCATCTAGGCAGGCTATTTGTATGGTTTTAAGCTGGACGATCCTGTTTTTCAGTGGTTTTGTCTCCTATCCAGCACTGATACAAAATTGGGCATGATTTTGTTTGGTATCATGCACAGAGAGTGTCATTTTGAAGAGTGTGCCACTCTGCCCCTGCCAGCATGACTGCTATGTATGTGAGGTCACACTAGTGGGGGTGGAGTCATGTAGGCAAAGGCGGGCCCGTGCTGTTCCCAGAAATACCAGAATGTCCAGTAGTCTGGGCATGCATCAGTGGCCACCCTAGAGTCAGCACTGATACCAGGAGCGGGGCAGTAGGATCAGGTGGTTGCAGCTCACAGGAGGGCTTCTAGATAGAGGGGTTGTAACCCAAGATGTGCCTCAAGACCTTAAGATAGGGACAGTGCGTGGGCTCTATTCAGACTGTAGTGGCTTAAAATAGGAATTCAGCAGCTGGATTCTCTCACAGGGATCTCCTCAGAGGGAGTTCAACTGAAGCTATGCCATCTGTTTAGTTCAGGCCAGTCTCCAGTTTATCTAGTATGATGTGCGTGGTGCTTTACAAACAAGATAACAAGAGCCCAACCCCAAGGAACTTGCAACCTGAATTAGAAAATAACTTAGTGACAGATTAATGTATGTCTATATCAATCTGCAAACGCCACTTCATTTTGTGAATGCTATTTAGAGTGTAATCTATAAAGAAGGCCATCTACACTAGGAGCACTTTACTGGTTTAGGAATGCCCGTGTACTATACTAGTATGGAGGCAGCTATATTGACAAAGCTGTACTTTGTGCTGGTGTAGCAAAACCACCCTACATGACTGAAACAAGCTAGATCAGTAAAAGCTCAGTTTTACTGCAACTATGCTAGAGGCTTCTGACCAACATAGCTATGCTGGCAGTAGTCTGTAAATTAGATTTGGCCTAAGAGACACTTACTTGGATGGTCCTCCATTCATTTGGAAGCACACTGGAACAGTAAGCTGGCTGCGGCCCAGAGGAACAGTTTTCCCAATCTGGACTTCAGGTGGGCTGTAACCAAGCAACAAATCACCTGAGAAGGGATTTGAAGCCACTGAATAGGAGCTGACAGCGGGGACTAGAACTTTATAAAAGGATAAGGTCTGCTCTTAGGCTTTCTTTTACCAACCAGAACAAGGAGGCAAGACTTTGAAGGAGGAAAGGAGGGTCTTGAGACCGTGAAAGAACACTGACCAATAATCAAAAGGCTCTGAATGGTGAGGACATGGGCGAAAATGCAGATTCTTGTTTTTCCTATAGCTCCCTATATCTCTTGTGCTTTGTCTAAGAGTAAAGTGTGATCAGTTAAGAAATTCCTCTGCAAAGTCTGTGCATCCCCTGCTTTTAACTGTCACATAGTCTCCAAAGGATGAAACATTAACTCAGAGGGCCCACAGCTTCAGTGGGACTTAAGGGAGTGTGCAATAACTATGGGGGAGGGTTAGGAGAACTAGCATGAGTTTTAGGGCCTAGGCAGTGGATTATGGAGTCCCATATCTCAGTAAGGAGAGATAGCTAGATGATCTTCACTCTGAGAATGTTCCTAGAAGCCTAGAGCTTGAGACAGTGCTGCAGCTGTCCAGACCCAGCCAGCCTAAGAGCAAGTGGAATTCAAGGTTTGAGGCTATTGCCTTGCAGCCTGGTGAGTGATCTGAAAGTGGAGCTCATCCAGGGTTGTAACAAGCATAAAGAGAAATGACAATAGACCATGGGAGCTGGGAAGGAGAGGCAGGGAAGGAAGGAAATAACAGAAAACAAGAGGCACTCTTGGGAGAGCATTATTTACAAAAGACCATACTGCCTATGAGACATAGCCATAAGTTAGGGATGATGCAACATGGCCTGCCCCACAAGAATCACAAGCAAGAAAGGGCACAAATAAACCAGAGTGAAATCTTCCTGCCCCTTACAAAAAGCCTTGGGACTGGTAGAGAAGTAGGAAGCACTTGTCTCTTCTGTTCCTCCTTGAAGAACTGCCAAATTCCATCCCCTATCTGTAACCTAGAGCAGGGGTGGGCAAACTTTTTGGCCCAAGGGCCACATCTGAGTATGGAAATTGTATGGTGGGCAATGAATGCTCACAAAATTGGGGGTTGGGATACAGGGGGTGGGTGAGGGCTCCGGCTTGGAGTGCGGGCTCTGGGGTAGGGCCAGAAATGAGGAGTCCAGGGTGTGGGAGGGGGCTCCGGTCTGGGGCAAGAGGTTGGGGTGCGGATGAAGGCTCTGGGTGGGGGTGCGCGCTCTGGGGTGCAGGAGGATGGGACTGAGGGGTTTGGAGGGCGGGAGGGTTATCAGGGCTGGGGCGAGGGGTTGGGGCACAGGAGGGGATCATGGGTACAGGCTCCAGGTAGTGCTTACCTCAAGCAGCTCCCAGAAGCAGCGGCATGTCCCCTCTCTGGCTTCTACGCAGAGGCATGGCCTGGCTCTGTGCGCTGCCCCATCTGCAGGCGCCGCCCCTGCAGCTCCCATTGGCCCCATTTGCTGGCCAATGGGAGCTGCGGGGGCAGCGCTTGGGACAGGGGCAGTGTGCGGAGCCCCCTGGCTGCCCCTACACGTAGGAGCCAGAGTGGGGACATGCCGCTGCTTCCAGGAGCCGCACAGAGGAAGCCCCTGACCCCGCTCCCTGGCAGGAGCTTGAGGGCCGGATTAAAACATCTGAAGTGCCAGATGTGGCCCCCGGGCTGTAGTTTGCCCACCCCTGACCTAGAGTAACTTCTGTTTGCTACGTGGCTGTGGGAGGAAAATATGGAGTAAGGATCCAGAATGGAAGAGGACAGAACACAGTAAGGGAAGAGTTCTTTTTCACAAACTCTCCCACTCTTCATTGGCTCCACATCTTGCAGTTCTGGAACAATTTTTGTTGTTTTGGGTCTGCAGATATGTCTAGCGGGGCTGGGCTATCTGTCTAAATTACACCATTAAGGGAAAAAAATAAAGAGTGAGAGCCTTATCTGTAATCTTCTGAGAAGTTTATAGTTCCTATCATAGTTGCACAGTCTTAATGTAATTTACAGAGCTTTATATCTGGCATGCGTGGGTTTGAATGTAACAGATTTTCCAACAGGCCTCGGTTTATATTTCTTTTAGTAGTGATTCACATAAAAGATTTCATGACACCTTCTGCAAACAGAGAGTGCACACAGGTGGAGTTCTTATTCTGCTCAGAAGACAGATCTCACCCACCCACATAATATAGTCCAAACTATAGGAGAAATGGTGTGGTCTAATGGCTAGACCAAGGGGACTCAGATGCCTGGATTCTATTTCCAGATTTTCCACAGACTTGAAATGTAACCTTGGACAAGTCACATCATCTCTCTGTGCCTTTGTTTTATCTCCCATCCTTTGATCTGTCCTGTCTATTTAGACTGTATGCTATTTGGGGAAGGAGCTGTCTCTCATGATGTGTTTGTACAATGCCTGAAATAGTGGGACCACCACCTTGGCTGGAGTTTCCACCTACTGCAATACAAATGACAATTGTCCCCATTACTGGGGGTTTGCCTTTTTTAAATTTAAACACCAATAACCTGCCTACCTTCTAGTTTTCTCTGTTCCAAAGAAATATGTCAAACCTCCTTCCATCCTGGTTAGAGCTAACAAGATCCAACTAGCAGCATGAGTCAGCACCTAAGGTTAGAGTTAAGGCCGCTAGAAAATAAGAATTCCATTTTGTGAGAACTTTTGAAATTTGTTTCTCTTCCAGTGCAGAATGAAACCAAAACCTTTTGAATTTTTTTGCGAAATACCATGAGAATGAGAGACTTCCCACCACCAACTCCATGCTAAAATAGTTAAAAGCCTGGTGGTTAGGGCACTCACCTGACATTGGGAGACAGAGGTTCAAGTCCTCAGTCTGCCTGATTCAAAGCACGAACTTGAACCTAGGTCACCCACATCCCAAGTCAGTTTGCTAAGCACTGGGCTATGAAGTCGGTATCTCTTTCATGCTCTCTTCTGCTGGAGTTGTTCCACTCTAAGTACATAATTAAATATTCACTGGGCCAGAAAGACAGTCTGACTCTGAGCCTAGTGGTTAGGGCACTGGAAAATATGTTTTGACCGGTGCTGGTTAAAATGACTCCGAGACAGCATGATTTCTTGAATGTGCCACACTGTTACATGGAGGTTTTTAAAACCCCCAAATAGTGGCTAAATTCCAACTCGAACTATTGCATTTTGCCCACCTAAAGCTTAAATGGAGACAGTATTTTTTACTTGCTGCCTCCTCCTCTTCCCCTCCTCCCCGCCCCCCAGAATCTGTGTAACATGGCTGGCGAAGATAACTAGATGTGTTTCACACCTGGGGTGGGTGTGTTTCAGCTGGCAGAGAGTCGTCCCTATCGGCTCAATTGTGGCTATGTCGTGACCCCGGAGTAAGGGGCTGTCTGGGACTACATTGACACCAGGAGCTGGGGGGTGATACCCGACTTACGTAGACATACTCACCCTCGCTCTCCTGAGCTAGCGCGCTTACATAGTAGGGTAGCCACGGTAGCACAGGCAGCGGCCAGCGGCGACACAGGCTCGCCATGCTGATGACAAACGTGCCTGAACCCCCTGGGTACGTACATGGGGCAGCAAGCCCGTGCCACCGTTCGCCGCTGGCTCTGCTGCCTCAGCTACGGTACTATTCTTAGCATGTTAGCTCGAGGAGAGCTAACGCAAGCCTGTCTGTGCAGGCTGGGAATCACACCCCTAGCGCCACCTGAGAGGGGGACTGTGACTCAGACAATGGGAGCAATCTGTGACGCATGCCATACCGTGTTCAGCATACATTTCATGCACACTGCTGACGAACAGGGCTCTGCCCCATCCCCACCCCCTATGGTGCATCTGCGTGAGGGAAAGTGTAGCTGCTGTGCCCTCCTGCACATACAAACAATTAACAACATCAGGAACACAAGGGCCTCTTGTGCTAGCCAGGCCACAGTTTAGCTCTCTACATAAGGCCCAGTTCTTCAGATCTCATATAAGTTGTTAATGAGGCAAAATTCTCGTCATCCCAGAGTAAAATCTGCATGAGCATTTAATTATTCACCTACAAAGCTCAATACTTCAGGATGGCTTCATCCTGTTGTGAATAATAGACTAACTGCAAAATGTAAATTATTGTAATAAATTATTGCAGGAAACTGATTTATGCCGCTGAAGTATCAGCCTGTTCTTTCCTCATGCTCACTGTGTTTCAGTAATACACACAGCATCTCCCTATGGGAAGTAATTTTAACTTTACCAACCAAAATATGTATTTAACAGCTGTTCTTGTTATGAGTGATTTAATTATGAAAAAAATTGAACTAATATTTGATTTAACTTTATTATTTGAGGATTGCAACCCTGCAGCTAAGAGAGGAAAAGTCACAAATTATCATATTACCATCCACCCCCTGAAAATGGTTAGTGTTTCACAAGCTGCCTCTAAGTGCAGTTATTGCTCCATAATCCAACGAGTTCTAGAAAGTACAGGTTACAAGAATCTGCATGCCCCACGGACACTATACCGGTCTGTGTTCTTTTTCTGGAGGATTGAATCTTGTTGGATCATAGTGCACATTTTGGCTTACAAAATACAGCAAATAGCACAGGAAATTGTGAGTGTTGGTAATTGAATTGCAAGGATATGTTAAGAGGAAACCATTTCAGGGCCTTATCCAGGAAGACTCCACCTAAGTCCTTGATGTATGAGAATTTCACCAGAGCCTATTTAATAAAAATGAAGTTAAATATTATGAAGGATTTGCATGGTGGTTTCTTTTAAAATAACTTTATTTCTCATTATCAGCAATTTACAAAGGACTTGTCTGCACACAAACTTGTACCAGTTTAATTCAACTGGTGCAAACTTCTGTTTGGACACTTAGTTTGGTTTAAGCAACTTAAACCTGGTCATGAATGATTAAAGCTAACTCAAAATAAACTGCTCAAACTGAAATAAGGGTGCCACACCAGCATATATAGTGGTTCAATTAAATCAGTTTAAATTCACATTTTTAGATCTTCTTTCATATGTGTCATAAATCTATACCTAGATTGTTCAGCCATCTAACTGCTGCATCATCGAGGGTAGTAAGGGGTTGCGGTCCACCCTCCAGTCTTCTCATTGTGCAGTCCTCCACCTCATGGTTGACCATCTGCATCGCTGCTCTGCAGTCAAACCGTAACAACTGAGCTACGCCAAATCTCTGCATTGTGGCAACCACTCTGGCCATTCCAGTCATCAGCCTGTTAAGCCTAGTCCAGGATCTGTGTCCCAGGTTGCAAACAGGTGGATGTAAATTCTGATTTGTCAACATGCCAGTCTCTCTAATCCAAAGTCACTACCGCAATGTGAGGATGTAGCCCTCAGCCCTGATGTGTCATTATTCACCTGCTGGGGCTGTAGCACTGGATGTAATTGCACGAACGTGCACTGCAAATGGATGTTGCAAAGTCATTCGTGACAAGTCAGTAGGAACTGCAAGTGTGAGTGTTTCTGTCTGGAGGCAGGCAGATCTTCATGTAGGAAGTGCACACTACTTATTTACATCTATTGGACTCATTGTCAGCCTTGTGTGAAGGAGATTGTTTTTATCCATCATAGCGCTCCATGCAATTTTAAGGGTAATGGCATCTCATCAAAGTTTTGGGGTAGCTATATGAGCCAACACATAAATTAGATGTTTATGTGTGGCTAAAGCAACCACTAATGATATGGTTGGCTGTGTTCTGCTCTGCATCAGGAGATGTGTATGCTGATTTCTGCCCCAAACTGCTGCACGATATTCACTGGAGTGGCTACTAGTACCAGGATTGAAGTTTTTTAAAACATTTGCCTCTGCTGTCTAATAGATTCCTCTGAGTTTCTGGATCAAGGCAGTGCGGGAGGTGATCTTTTTTTAAAAGTGCTAGGTGGGATCAGTATGTTAGACTGCAATCCAGTTTGACACCTAAATAAGTGAATACTGACTGCAAAGGGAGGGGACGATTCGCAGCACAGACTGGAAGTGATTGATTGGCCAGGTGATTGTTCAGATGGATGGTTGTGGCTGCCATCTTAGTCTCACTCTGGGGCTGCCTGCCAAATTGTTGCAGATTATTCCCTGTAAGCCCATGTTGTGGTTCAACATTGAAATGATAACGGATCAGAGCTTTATCTTGCAAGCTGAAGACAAAGGCAACCAGCTTAGGTATCTCAGTATCTGACTCCCACGAGGATTCATTCTAGCTTTCTTCCTTTTCAATGTACATCCTTATGACCTACCAACAACTAAGGTTGATAAGTATGTACAGATGACATCTTTCTCGCTGATGTGAATAACGATCTACGTGATAGCAAAGGCTCGCTGTTGGAACGTGAATGCTCTGGCCACTTATCTGCATCAGTGGAGACATACAGCTTTCATTAAATCGGTGCCACTGTCCCTGTAGACAAGCCCTTATATGACACAACTACACTGAGCGCTAAATAGTTTGTACTGCTGTAACTAAGCTAGTATTTCCTGCTCCTATGATGAAATATTAATCTTTGTGAAAAGACAGTGCATTGAAATACTCTTCTACTCTTTAAGTATGATGTTTTTTGTCTGCTTGCTTTTACATAAGAAAAAATCCATCCTTCAACAATCTAGCAAACCGAGAGTCTGGAGTATTTATATCCTTACAAATCTTCAAAGGAACACTAGTGGCTTCCACTCAACAGGATGAGACCCTCTCTGTTACGTCTTCTGGTGGAGAAAGACATAGATTAGTGAAAAGAACAGGAGTACTTGTGGCACCTTAGAGACTAACAAATTTATAAGCTTTCGTGGGCTACAGCCCACTTCATCGGCTGCATCCGATGAAGTGGGCTATAGCCCACGAAAGCTTATGCTCTAATAAATTTGTTAGTCTCTAAGGTCCCACAAATACTCCTGTTCTTTTTGCGGATACAGACTAACACGGCTGCTACTCTGAAACCATAGATTACTGAGAAGCATATGGGTCCTGTCTGTTTTGTAGATGACATCAGGTTTAAAAATGAGGGTCAGCTTGCTATTAAGCACCATGGAACAGTGACACACTGAATGGGAGAAGGAGGAAATGGAGGTTCCCATCTATTCAGTGTACAGTTGGCAGGGGCTGCTTACCATTGTTTCAAATCATATGCAGTTTTGGTTCTTAAACTAAGTAATTTTTCTGAGCCTTATTTACAGTACAGGCTTTTTTTAGAAGCTGTTACATACATCATGCACCCAGTTCAGCATGGCCTACGGGGGTACAAGGAAAACTTCTGGGAGGTCCCAGGAGCCTGGTGGCCTGAGGCCTCTCAGCAGTTGAAAATAGGGGCAAAATCACTCCCGTGGCCATCTGCACCATATCTCTGAGAGTCAAAGCTGCCATCTCCATTACATCTGACAGCTGCAACAGTCAGTGCTCTGTCATGGGTGTAACTGACGGCAGCTACTGCCTTATATGTGTAGGTCTTTTGCACTGTTTAAGATATTTCACTCTGGGTGCACATTTAAAGTCCTGTTACAAAAGCACTTGCATACCACGATGATTTGTTAATCCTGGTTAGCCAGGATAAACAGGTAAATGTTTGAAATGTAGCCCCAGAGCCTAAAAATTTACCTTGTTGTGAAGGGTCAAATATACCAGGGAGTTTGCACTACTGTGATGTTAATCCAGGCCTCCATTAAATGTTTGAGACTCTCATAAGAGGGAGAACACTAACTGGATGTGGGGTTGAGGCCTCTAGAAGAAGGCTGAAAGGAGCTGTAAGAATTTTATTAAATGATTTCATTGATTCCAAACAGTTGAAGACTTGCATGGCCTGGACAAAAAGACAGCAGAGCTGAGCACAAGTGAGCATACAGGCCAGTTCCCCTAATTAACTGAGCGTCTGTTATTCACAGATTTCATTGTTGCCTTGTGTTCTCCCATCTGTCTGTATCCACTTGTTGTCTCTTGTCTTATATTTTGATTGTAACCTCTTTTGGGGCAAGGACTGTCTTTTTTGTTCTGTGTTTGTACAGCCCTTAGCACAGAGGTCCCCAAACTGTGGGGTACGCCACCATCGGGGGGCTAAAAGAAACATTGGGGGGGCATGGCAGGGCCAGGGTCAGCCTGGATGGGGGGGGGCAGGGAAGGAGCACGACCCAGCCCCACTCTGCTCCAGCCCTGCCCCCAGCCCTACTCCTGGCCCTGCACCCAGTGTCAGCCCCGCCCACCAGCCTCGGTCCCCAGCCTGGCCCCAGCCTCAGGCCCTGGCTGCAGCTCTGTTCCCAGCCCAGCCTTGCTCCCAGCCCCAGCCCCATGCCCAGCTGTGGCCCCAGCCTTGGCCCCCTTACCCTTGTCCAGGCCCCTCCTCCCCTGGGAGTCACAGCCCTGCTCCTGGCCCCAGCTCGGGGGTGTGGGTGTGGGTGGGGGGTGAGAAGGGAGGAGCACATGAAGGGGGTGTGACCCTGAAAATTTTGGGGCCCACTACCCTAGCATGATGGGGTCCTGGTCCATGACTGGAGCTCCTAAGCACTACCACAATAATAGTTTTTGTTATATCAATAACTGAGATTTGGCTGCATTTATCAAAAACTATCAATTGAGGACAGCTACCTCCTTATTTTAGTGGAATACTAATAAAGACAGCTTCCATTTGATTTCTGTTTCCTAATTTCAGACTCTCCTTTCAAAGATAATGGGAAGCTGAGGGTTGTGGTAAGGTGAAGCAGAGATAACAGACAAGATGGCAGTCAAACCTCACTATTTATTTAGAAAGTCTTTTGTGCATGAACATAATTGTCAGCAGCTTTCATTGATTTCAATGACTGATCGTGTCCTCTCAAACCTGTGCAACCCCAGTTCATTGACCCTATGATGTGTGGGTCATGAGGTTGAATCCTTCAGCATTACTAGGCAGCCTGACCTGTGCAACAAGTCAGCTTACTTTCTAGGAGTCAGTCATGTCACTCCATGACTCCAGCAGATCAGGGACCAGCATTGTTTGAGTTTAGTCCATCACGAGGACAGCAAAACTGCTTTGTAGTCTATATAAGATGGACTAACTGCTAAATAAAAACAGCGTAGGGAAAGGACACAAATCATGGGTCCTAGCAAATCATTTATGACTAACTCTTTCAGCTATTCCAGTCCCTGCTTGTAACAAGAGATCAGCCAAGCAGTAGCTCCAAGGTCTCTCTACGGGTGGCATATGTTAATCTGGTTTCTGTAGTCCACACTGTAATCTTCAGTACATTGCTTTCTTCACCACCTTCATCCCAGATCCTGACATCAGCAATATATGTCATGCAAGTTAGTTCCTGGGGAGGAAGGATAGTCTTGTGATTAAAACAGAGGGCTGGCAGTTAGGAGGCCTGTGTTCTAGTCCAGTGGTTCTCAACTAGGGGTACGTGTACCCCTGGCAGTACGCAGAAATCTTCCAGGGGGTACATAACTCATCTAGATATTTGCCTAGTTTTACAACAGGCTACATAAAAAGCACTAGCAAAGTTGGTACAAACTAAAATTTTGTACAGACAGTGACTTGTTTATACTGCTCTATATACTATACACTGAAATGTAAGTATAATATTTATATTCCAATTGATTTATTTTATAATTATATGGTAAAATGAGAAAGTAAGCAATTTTTCAGTAATAGTGTGTTCTGATACTTTTTTATTTTTATGTCTGATTTTGTAAGCAAGTCGTTTTTAAGTGAGGTGTAACTTGGGGGTATGCAAGACAAATCAGACTCTTGAAAGGGGTATAGCAGTCTGGAAAGGTTGAGAGTCACTGTTCTAGTCCCATCTTTACTACCATTAATGGACTTGTTTATAATATGAAGTTTAGGACTCATAATTAACTATCATTGTATTTCCATAGGGGCAGGAACTGAATTGTAGATAGGGCTCAAACATTCTTACCACAGACATCTACTGCTTCTAGGAGTAAAGTTAGAAAACATGATGGTATCACGATGCCTAGAGTGGGTCACAGCTAAAAATGCCAAACTCAGGACAGACTGACAGAAAATAGGGCAGATACACCCACACTGGTGGTATATTCTACAATTAGATTTAACCAAACCAGCAACAAATGAGTACTCCTGTATTGCTACACCAGCTTAACATGGAGTCACAGTCTCTTCTTAGACAATCCAGCCTCTGGTTAACCACCCAAACAAACTGGACTTCTGTGATAAATGATTATTAAAACCAGAAATCACATATTAGGTTCTTCCAACTCCAAGGAACCAGCCACATACCTCAGGTCAAAATATACTTCAGGATCTCACCAAACTAACAATCTTTATTAATTAAAAAAAAAGTTATTGTATTGTTAAAGTGAATCATATACATTACAGTTGATTTCAGAGTCTGTAGTTTAGAATGAAAGCAGTGATATTAGCTCTGCTAATTTGCAATAAGTCTCTCTGGGACATCGAAAAGATTTGAGTACAAATGGTAGCTTAGACATAGTCTGTTACAGCCTTTCCGTGAATCTTTCAGGGCATCTCAAGTAATTACTTGGGGATCTCAATCCAATTGCTCAAACTTTTCTTGTTCAGCAAATCAGAGTTGGCAGGATCACAGGTTTTTCTTTTATAGTTGAAACAGGCTGCCCAGTGCTTTGAGCACAGCATTTGTTTGGAGATTCCTTTTTGTTGAGCCCACAATGACCCATCCTTTAAAGTTAACATTCTACTTCCTATGCATACACAGGTAACCCAGCTATACTGATTTACATAAAGCAATTGCCAGTCGTTCATTATAACAGGGATAGATAAGATGAAGGCAATATAGGTAATATTCATTTGATTCATTCAGTGTATACACATCTTGTGAATACACAACCAAAGGCTAAATACAGGCTTTTGATCTAATGACAATTGAATATAGCTGCATATTTAGTGTAAAGGTAATTATAGTTACAAGATATAGACAGACATAAACATACACACAGCATCTTTCTTGATTTTTTTTATGAACTCAAATGAATGGGCCTAGTCTATTAACCCTTTTTAACATATCTTTAGTACCCACAGACAAGTGAATTGTAGTGATTACAATTGCAATGCCTCTTGTCAAGCCTTTAAGGTTCATACACAGGTTACTTGGCCTCCTGAGCTGAACCTGAGCTGGTTTGCCAGCATTACAGGTGGTAACAACATCCGAATCCTGTCTACACTACAGCCTCCACTAGTTGGCCTGCAACTATGGTGAACTATGGGTCCTAAATTTGTCTTCTTAGGCTCTAGTCTATCTAACCTAAAGAATGGTATTGTTACAGCTGTCACCAGTTTGATTGCATCAGCACAAACTTCAGGGGTGCAGACTGTCCAGACTTGGCATCCAGTTTTCACTGCATCATTGTGCACCATGTCCATACACAACACCAAGCATTTCACCATCTTGCAGTATTGCACCTATCCCCAAATGCCCATCACAGTTCCTTTCCTGAGGTGCATAATGTCTAAGGTATGTACTATCTGTTGGCACCTTCTATGACGGTGCACCAATAAGGCTTCATGGAAATATGCTTATGGATGTATATATGACATAACTGGAATATGTTTTATGCTACATATGCCATGTAACATATCTCTGTAAAGGTTATGATCTACTGAATCTATTCATCCTATTTGTATGCATGTATCATTTGTGTATTCAAAGTTATGAATATTGGCTGTGTACTTGCTAGATTTTTAAGTAGCCTTAGTAAAGCATTTGGTCAGCTTCTTAAGAAAGGAATGTGCAAATTAAGTGCCCAATCAAGAAACACTAAACAGACAATGGATCTTGGCAGGCTCCAATCCACATGAGAAATCTACATGAGGACGTTCAAGGTAGCATGTGAACCATGGCTACTTCCTGTAAGTTCTGAGTCACGCATGGACATGTGACTTGCCCATGTGACTCCAAAACTCCATCTTGTAGCTGGAATTCTACACGGGGAGAGGAAGGGGTCTCCACTTACAAGAGAAAGTCTATTTAAGCCTGTGGGAGACCCCTCCATTTTATCTTCAGCTGGCTCAGTTCTGAGTCACATGTCCATGCATGACTCAGAATCCACCCACAAGGATACCTGAAAGAACCTGGAACAAAGGACAGTAACTACAGGGGGTGTGAGTGATTGCTGGACCCAGACTAGAGGGAGACGAGTCTGTAAAAGGAAGCTTACTGGAACTCCTCTGAGGGTGAGGTTTTATCTGTATCCAGTTTTCTTACTGTATTAGGCATAGACTTGCGGGTTTTATTTTATTTTACTTGGTAATTCACTTTGTTCTGTCTGCTATTCCTTGAATAACCACTTAAATCCTACTTTCTGTATTTAATAAAATCACTTTTTTATTTTATTTATTTGTTTTATGGAAGTATCTATGGCCTTGTAACTATTAATTTGTTTTGTGGATGTATCTATGGGCCTTGTAACACTTCCCAGGGCTACCCAGGATTGTGAGGTACTTTACCACCATTTGCCCCTAGCATGAAGAAATCTTGTCTGTGCCGGCTGTGTATCAGCTCCCTGAGGCCGTGGGCCTTTTTCAACACAAGCGCTGCCTTCTAGGCCTCCATGGGCCTTACTCTCTGTGTACAGGTTGGAGAAAGGCACACATCAGCCTCCCAAGCCTCTAAGTGTCCCTCTTGAGTGCTCAGCCCCTGTTCCACTGAACACTCACAGAATTCTCATATTTCATAGAATATGAATGACCTTAAGAGATCATCTAGTACAGTCCCCTGCACTCATGGCAAGACTAAGTATTATCTAGACCAGGGGTTCTCAACGTTCATTGCACTGTGATCCCCTTCTGACAACAAAAATTATTACACGACCACAGGACCAAAGCCTGAGCCCGTTCGAGTCCTGCAGCCCTAGGCGGGAGGGCCAGAGTCTAAGTCTGAGCCCCGGCAGGGGTGCCAAAGCTGAAGCCCAAGCCCAAGAGCTTCAGCCCCAGCTGGGGGCTTGTAACCTGAGCCATGCCAACCAGGGATGAAGCCCTTGGGCTTTGGCTTCAGCTTCAGCCCCAGGCCCGAGCAAGTCTAATGCCAGCCCTGGCAACCCAATTAAAAAGGGGTCGTGACCTACTTTGGGGTCTACACCCACAGTTTGAGAATCACTGATTTAGACCATCCCTGACAGGTGTTTGTCTAACCCCCAAAGGAACAGTACACCCTACCTTGCAAGATTCAACTCAGGATCACCACTCTACTTAATACACAGCACACAGTAAAAACAAGAATAAACTTATCAAAGAACACAGATTCAAGTGACAGTGTGAGAATATTGGAAACAAATGGTTATATATAAAACAAAATCATAACATGCTTTCTAGATCTTCAACTTAATTAACGAGGCATTCCCCTATCTCCTACAAGAGAACTTATCCCAAGTCTTTTTCCCAGTGTTTTCAGTCAGGTTGGCTAAGATCCTTTCTCACGAGATCAAGCCCATTGGTGGCTTGTTCTCACAGATATAGTTTCAAAATTCATTGTATTATCCCTAAACAGGATAACTCCTGCTGTTTGTTTTTTCCCCTGTAACCTCTGCAATCTGCTCAGACTGTAAATAGGCATCCATTGTGAACCATGTAATATTCAATTTGCATCTAACCAGCTAAAGTGAGATAAGTGTCTATTCCCCCCTGCCTACCAGGAGTATGTGGATCACCTTTTGGTGACCTGTCTCAACTTGCAGACCTAGAGAACATAACTTTTTATACACATACATAACTCTTTATATATTTTCCATACATTCATCTTGCAATGATTATGGTGACCAGTGTGACACAGGCTTCCATTAGAGACCTTACATGACACACTTTGGTGGACTAGCAAGCAGATATCAAACCTAGGAGATTCCTATAACACTTATGTACCCCTGTGCCTTCAGCCAGTTGGCATCAAGAAGTCCTTGGGTCATAGGTCTAAAGTGCCATTCCTGTAGAAATATAGGAAGACCTGGTCCCCACTGTGAAGAGAGGGATCTATCTATCTATCTATATATATATATATAAAAAAAAGAGAGACCATGGTTGGGGGGAAGGGATACAATATACAAGCAAGGTGATCAGGATTATGATAGGTGAATGTCCTGTTAGCAACATGGATTTAAATAAAAAAATTTTAATGTTTGGTAACTCTGGGTAAAGCGGGTTGGAAGGTGTTTAATCTGACCAACCACAGCTCTTGAAGAGTGGGACACAAAGGATGAACAAGGAACTTTACTACTACTTCATTGTCCTTACACAAAGAAATAACAAACAGCATCCTCACTCACAGATGCTACCTAGTCCAACAGATCAATTTCTTGTCTGACTAGTCTATAAAGTGACTTCCCCTTGCTTCAGGGAAACAATTTTGATCGTTCCTATGTGTCAGGAGAACATGAAACAAACTGATTAACCGTAAAGTAGGTCTTTATTCTATAGGTAAAACTTGTTTTAGGGGCTTATTAGGCTCGCTTGGATCTTTTACCTAGTTATATTGGATCAAGAACCAAGAACCTTCCCTGGCTATCCCTACACTCTGAGACCCAGCCATCCAGGGCTTCCTCCAGCCTTGCATAAAAAGAAGCTCTGTCCAGAGGGAGCCTGGACTGACACTGCTTCCTCCTTTCATTTCCTATTGTTTGTTAGGTACAGCTGGGCAGTCTTCCTTCCAGGAAAGGCAAACTGGCAGTTGATGGGTTACAAGGCTTATCTCTTACCATCACACCTGGATAGGATAGGAAAGGGTTTGGGGCAACCCATTACAGTGACCTATAGGTGAAATAGTTCACTCACAATAGATATTTGTGTCCACATCACAGATGGTGCCCTTGCTGACAGCCTCAACAGACAGACCAGGCTGAATCGGCTCTAGAGATTCAGCTACATCCTCACCTCCCTGAGGTGGACTGGAAAAGTCCTGTAGAATGTAATAGGGATGAAACCAATAAGATTCTTTAGAAAATTAATGACTTTTAATAGGAATTGCTCTAAAGAGCTGTAGAATTTAATAGAGATTAATTTTAAGTATTTTTTTTTTTACCATCCAACTGGATTATATAGCAGGGATATAATTATTTTAGGATGATTTAAAAAATGCAGAGAATTGTTATTGTTAAATTATGTAGGTTTTTCCTTAAGGGTTTAGGTCAAGTTGAGTCATATTTATTTAGACTATTAATTCTTTGGAGCATGGGCCATCTCTTCATTATGTATATGTGTACAATGTCTAGCACATTGGGTACAGTACTTAAAGTGGTCTGAAAAAGGTGGAGAAGATCCATCATAATCTGGGAGCAGCAGCTTTGGTAAAACAGGGCTTAAAGTGCGCCACTTAATAATGTTGTTGGGTTTTATTTGGTTTTTTTTGTTGGATCTGTGATCACTTTTGAAACCCCTCCCCCACCTGCACCCATGTAAGCACTGATTTGGTGTCCTGATGCCCTACAGAGACTTTTAAGCACTACTGCAGTATAAATAATTGGCAGGAGGACATCTGCTGCCAACCATATTGTACTTATTCTATGCATAAATAGAGGTCACTAGAGCTGGCATTCAATTTATCACCTTTCACCACTAATCTCACTGCAACTCTTAAACTCCGCCCCCCAAAAACAGACACATCATGAGGCACGCTGTGCAATTTGACTAACATTTCAATGCCAGGGATAATTGGGGCATTGCAATTTGAAATGGAGCACTCCAAAGTGCCAATCATGTGCCATTTTGAGGCCCTTTTTGCCTCACAAAGGTTCAAATGAATGGTTGTTACCGCAGAACATTATAGAAATCATTCCAAGTCTTGCCAAAACCCTGAAGAACAGCTTCTATAGATTTCCTAATGTTAGCTTGGCATTGAGGGAGGCTTATGCAGCCGCTCTCGGGGTATAAAATTCTCACTCTGTATATAGATGGCATAAAATTTGCAAAAGTACAGAAGTGACTTAAGAGCCTTCAAAAATATTACCCTGTAGGTCATTGTCTGAACTCTAGAAAACAAAATATGTGGAAATTGTGGACATCAGTTGTGGTAGTCCAGAGACTTTGAACTACGTATTTCAAAAATGGTCTTGAAGTAAAGGTACTGGCTAAACATTATGCCTTTGCCATAGCTGACTTAACTTGTATGGCTTTATCTGTGAAGAGATCAAGGATTTCACAGAGGATGTGCTAGTTCAGCTGAGCACAATTACAATCATTTATTCAATTAGTTGGTCCTGAAATGACTCATAGTGCAGCTGCTCAGATTTAAATGCAGCTAATGGATTTAAGGGGTTGTTGGTGTCTTTGTTAAGTCAAACTGGTGAAGTGGGACACTTTGCTGAGCCTGATGTATCACAATATCAAAAGAATTAGTAAGATATCAGAAGGCAGGGAAGGAGGATTTGGACCTCAAGCCTGAGGAAGTGGTGCATACCCACTCTCTCTCTTGCATCAATCATATCTTGTAGGTTTAGGGCAAGAAGGGTGTAAGAGAATTTAACCTGCAATTTCATGGGATAGTCAGTTCTCACAGTAAACTAGTAATCGTATCCAGTATAAATTGGGCACCCTTGCTGCCAAAATGTAATACCTCTTTGGAAATAGCAGATTAAAGACTCCAGAAGGCTGCATTCTTGGAAGTGACCTGATTCTGAGCCTCTTGCATGTACAGTACACTGTCAGCACTCACCAAACCAGTGGAATTCTGCTTGGAAAAAAACGATTAAAAATTATACAAAACGATCCCTAAGAAATAGCAGAAAATATCATCATTGTTCTACTTTCTTCCAGACTTCACACTCGCTTAAAAATACTGAAGTTGTTTTTATGAACAAACAGGAAATGTTCTACTCAGACCACCAAGCATAAAGAGAGGTTTACATGGTGTTGGTATCATGATCCTTCTAAAAAAAAATAAATCCAAAACTTTTTTTTTTAGAATCATTCCAACAATGACCCATACTCCCATGATACAGCTCTAAACTACACAAAAGGAACTAACAAGACATACTATGCCAAACCTGCATATCTGCAAATCTTTGGGTGTATTTTCCTTTCTCTCCCCCAGTCTAATGTCATTATCCCCCCATGTTCTGTCTTGTACTCAACTTCCTAGACTAAGTTTTTGCATCCTATATTTTTTCCATTTAAAATGCTATGCACACCTATTATGCTATATACAATTCTTAAATTATCAAAAGTTTTTGTCTTTGCTGGAATGTGAAACCAGGACCCTAAGAATGAAAAGAGCTCCTATGTCACTTTAGCAAGAGAAAAAACTTCATTAGCAGTAGCAGGGCTCATATCTTCTTCCTGGGTATCCAGCTGCTAAACCATGAGATCACTGGAAGTTATCATTTGGCAAGTATCAGAGTAACAGCCGTGTTAGTCTGTATTCGCAAAAAGAAAAGGAGTACTAGTGGCACCTTAGAGACTAACCAATTTATTTGAGCATAAGCTTTCGTGAGCTACAGCTCACTTCATCGGATGCATTCAGTGGAAAATACAGTGAGGAGATTTATATACACACAGAACATGAAAAAATGGGCCTGAGTGATCACTATAATGCCTGCAATTAGTCTTCGCCACTCCATGCCCCCTATACTAGCAGGAGGGTGGAGCGGCATAGGAGTCACTCTACTGGCTCCTATCCAGGACTAGAGAGTCACCCTATGCTGGCTAATCTCCCATGAATACCTATTCAACTTGAGGGTCATCTTGTGCTGGCAGCACAGCACAAAGAAGCCTGAATGCAGGGGGAGAATTTAGGTCTATTGGGGTATGCCTACACTGCAATTAAACATCCACAGCTGGCCGATTTCAGCTGATATGGGCTCATGGGGCTCAGGCTATGGGGCTGTTTAACTATGGTGTAGATGGTCAGGTGTGGGCTCAGTCCCAGTACCTGAAGCCGAACATCTACACAGCAGTTAAACAGCCCCATAGCCCAAGCCCAGTGAGCTCAAGTCAGCTGACATGGGCCAGCCGCGGGTGTTTAGTTGCAGTGTAGACATACCCTTGGTGTACACAGAAACTAGCACTTTGGTAAATACACTGGAATTACACCAGCGATGACTCTGACTCAGTGAAGTCAGTGGAGTTTGGCCAGGATTTAATTTAGTCTATTACCTTTTTACCATGGTTCTTACTCTTTATTCACATAGTAGTTTAAAGCAATTAGTCTAATTATAATGGAAGATTACAGTTTATGAGGCACAGCTTGAAAGTACAAACCCACAAACTTTTCATTTAAATGGTAAAATTTCTTTGAATAGCTTAGATGAGCAAAGACAGACCTGTGGTTATATATTTTAAGATGTTCCTTTTACATTACAATGGACCCCTATCATCAGGCTAATTGTTCTAAACTACCATGTGAGTAATCTGTATTAACAGCGATGAAAGGTAACTCATAATTGCATTTAAAAAAACACTGCATTTTCTTAAAATTTCAGGCTTGATCTCCTGCTAGTCTTCTTTATGTGTGGGACTCTCAACAAAGTCTATGGGAATATTCAGTGGGTAGCTGAATGATGCGGTGATAGGGGTGAACCATATCATAGGGCACAGTTCTGAAGCCCTTAATAAAGCAAAATTCCAAATTAAGTCAATTAAAGGTTTTGGTTTTTCCCCTCTCAATAATGACTACAGGATACGGCCCATGAGTGCATGTAACTCAGCTCCTTTGTGTATATCGAGGCATATGTTGGATGATTCGTTATGGGCTAGATCAGGGGTGGGCAAACTTTTTGGCCTGAGGGCCATATCAGAGAATAGAAATTATATGGCAGGCCATGAATGCTCATAAAATTGGGGTTGGAGTGTGGGAGGGGGTGAGGGCTCTGGTTGGGGGTGCAGTCTCTGGGGTGGGGCTGGGGATGAGGATTTTGGGGTATGGGAGGGTGCTCTGGGCTGGGATCGAGGGGTTTGGAGAGTGGGAGGGGGATCAGGGATGGGGCAGGGGGTTGGGGCTTGGGGAGAGGCTCAGGGGTGCAGGCTCCGAGCAGTGCTTGCCACTGCTTCTGGGAGCCACTTGAGATATGTCCCTTTTCCAGCTCCTACACAGAGGTGTGACCAGGTGGCTCTGCACGCTGCCCCATCCGCAGGCACCACCCCTGCACCTCCCATTAGACTGCCGGAGGGAGCCATTGAAGCAGATAGGAGCTGGAGTGGGGCCATGCTGCGGCTTCTGGGAGCCGTGTGGAGCAGCCCCCAGCTAGAGTGCTGGAGCAGGACCATGCCGCATGGTGCAGCCCCAGACCCAGTACCCCGGCTGGAGCACTGGAGCGGGACCATGCTGCGTGGTGTGGCCCCCGACCCAGCACCCCGGCTGGAGCGCCAGAGTGGGGCAAGCCCCAGACCCTACTCCCCAGTGGGAGCTCGCAGGCTGGCTTAAAACAGCTGGGCCGTAGTTTGCCCACCCCTGGCCTAGATGGTCTAATGTGGCTGTAGAGGGGTGCATTCAAGAGTAAGTACTGCCTTTGAACTTGGGAAAGTGTCTGTATTATTATTATATATATGCTTCTGTTCAATTTCATATTCTTACCTACCTGAATGCATAGTCCAATCAAACGAGGTTGTTAAGGAACCCAGGAAGGGTAAAACAAGGACACAGATAAGATAGCCACTCAGGTATCTGCTTCAAAGGAGTTAAGATAACAGTGGCTGGGCTGGGCCATCATTGGGGAAAGAACCTATCTGGCTGGCACCATTCAGATTAGAATGTTTTTCTCTTCCTAAGGCTAACCCCTGAGGGGTTAAAAAGATGCTCCCAGAAGAAAAGGAGGGGGAAAGCGATCAGCTCAGCAGGAAGCTGACGTGGGTATAGACGCAGCATGCAGTGAGAATGACACTCAGACTTGAGAGACAGGGTCTGCAGCTGGCTAGAGAGAACAGAGGACACCAAGGCTAAGTCATATCTACCTAGGGGCTTGAGGAGAATGCCAAGCAGAGGTAAGACAATATAGGTATAGGTGACTTTGTTATTTTTAAGTTCTCTTCTCCCAGCTCTCTGTACCAAATCATATTTGGTTTTGCAGAAATTTCTTCTGTGTAACTGTATACTATTACTGACCACAGGACCTTGAAGGAGAACTCTGGCAGGGTCTAAGCCCAGCTGAACCTGCTCGGTAACATGGTTGGCAGCCAGGGAGAGGTAACCCAGAGATCCAGTCGAGGAATGATTAGATTGTGGGATCCCAGCCCAGAGAGAAGTAGAAGCATGGGCCTGTCACTTGAAAGGGGTGCACTCAGGGGACTGGAAAAGGGTCTCAGAAGAGGCAACCTACCCAGGGATCATGACACCTGCCCCACCCGATGCATAACTGAGTTAGGGGTTCTTGAATCATGACTCAGATACGGGGAGGGGGCGGAGGGAGAGAACACAGGTGGTATGTCCAATACCTGCCCACTGCAAGCAAGTGGGTGGAGAAGGGAAGTAGGGAGGGGAGGGAATGTGTGGAGCCATGGTTCTGCCTCTCCATATGTGCTGGGTAGCACAGCTGGTCAAGCATGAACCAAAGAAATGTAGGGCTGGAACGGACCTCAAGAGGTCATCCAGTCCAGCCCCATGTGCTGAGGCAGGATTACACATACCTAGAGTCTAGACTATCCCTGAAAGGTGTTTGCCTAATCTGTTCTTAAATACCTCCTGTTCCCATGAAGGGGGAAGCAAGCTACATCCTGGAAAGGGAAAGGGAATGAACTAATTTACCATTTACCCCCCAGATACCCTGCAATGGAGAGTAGCACAAGAGGAATTGTGATTTCCTGAGTCACAATTTTTTCCTGGAACTCTTTGTCAGGCAACACAGGTACGTGCTTTCCCCATCTGCGGGATTGAGTCTCTTCTAGACCAGCATTTCTCAAATGTGGCCACCATGGCCACAAGGAGTTTTCCTGCGGCCACGACAGCCACCTAGGAAGAGATGGGGGAGGGGGCAAAGCAGCATCCCTTCCCTGCAGCCCTTTGCCCCCAGCTTCAGTTGTGGGACTCCAGGGTGGCGGGGCTTTAGGAGGGCTGGCCTTACTGGGTGCTGTGGTCCAGAGGCAAGGAGCAGGATGAGCGTGGGTTGCCAGGCTGCAGAAGGGAGCTTAGGGCAATGTTGGGGGGAGCAGTGGGGCCTGAGAGCAATAGGGAGCCTGGGGATGTTAGCAGAGACTAGAGTGATGGGAGGAGGATAGGGGGAGGCAGCAGGGGCCAGATGCACCAAAATAAACTGTACATGATTTTTAGTATTGAGTCTGTAAGAGACACCCTACACTCTACGTAAATCAATTACAATGATTTGGATGTGTATATGTGCATATTTGTTTGGTTTTCCTAAAGTTAGTTAAGTATTTTAGGAAAATTTGTCAGAGTGAGCACCAGCAAGACTTGGTGGCTGCACTCTGAGGCCACCAAAATTTGTTGAGACCCCATACCATTCAAATTGATTATGCCATTGGAAAATGTATACTCTTGTGTAAGTTTTGTATAACTTTAACATGCTTGGTTTGATTTTTTTAAGCATGTGGGTGGACATGTTTTCTGAAATGCCAGATGAAAAACTTTTTTTCCTCTCTGTAGAACAGAAGTATCCTGTGAAAAATACAGGAGTCTATTATCTACTGAGAAGTGGAACATAAAACAACAAGGAAGTGAAGAATCAAGGCTCCTGTAGAATTATAGACTTGGGCTGACAACAAAGTAGAGTGTCTGACCTTGATCTTACCATGGATTATTTGAACCTGAAGTTCATTTTATGAAATGTATAACAGGACTGACTGTGTTTCATTGTGGAACATGTATGTTTTTGTGATGGTTTCAAACAATTCTGTATACTGAGAAGACATGAAATATTAATGAAAGCTTACACGTATAGAGAAATGGTCCGTGGCTAATACAGTCTTAGGCCTTGATTCAGCAAAGTCTTAAGCATGTTTGTAATCTTACTCATATGAGTCTTGCAGTAATTTCAGCATGTTTAAACATTTTCAGGATTTTGACATAAGCTGGCCGTGATCACATTTTACATTTCATGCTCAAATTATTAATAAAATCAATCCAATTACATCAAGTGATCACAACTGGAACAAATGAAGAGTTGATAGTCTGCTTCTTAGAGGCCAGGATTTTCTTTGAAATGACTGTTGATGCTACTTGCATCTCTTGCCTTATTGCAGATCTCAGTGACTGATACAACAGACCAGAATTGTCAGACAAATCATTCATGGAGTGCAATGAGACTCCAAAAACTTATAGTGCTAGATGAGGGATAAATATAGTTTTGGAATGTAGTTTGATGACTGTATAGGCAAAAGTTTGGCAACTCCAATCTACCTATCAACAATTATTTTATGAAAATATTGTTATTCACTTTGCCAATTTGGGAAAAAGGTAATGGTTTAATGTTTAATTAACCTAAAAGGACCAAAAGGTGCAGTCATAGTTCCCTGCTGACATTTAAAGTTTGTGTATCCTAGAGCTAGGCATAGCCACTAAATATAAACAAAATTCTTAAATTTAAATGAAATAAAGCCCCTTTTGATGTCGAATTGCTCCTGACCAGCATATGACACTACAACCATCCTAAAGCAAAGACAACAGCCTCAACTTAGGAGAACATGAAGTACTTTTGTACTGGTGAATTAACATAAGGGCAATATTAATCTAAACAACTATTAATTTAATTTTGGAAATCTGAAACCTTTAAGGATTGATTTTGAAAATCTCCCTCTTTTTGTACAAAACTGAGCCCACAACTAATTGCAAATGCAAACACTAACATTTTGGCATCTAAATGTCTATGCCAACATATATTAATGGTAGTATTTGTACACACAATTAATTGCAGATATAATTATGGATACATAACTGTGCCTACAGCTATAGAAGACTTGTTGGTTTTTAAGCTTTGCCATTCAAACTTAATGTCTGAAATACAATTCTTGAAATACAAATCCAGGTTTTTATCCTGCAACCACATATGCAAGTGCTTAACTTTATGCACCTGAACAGTTCCATTGAACTCCAAAACAATTAATAATGTACACAAGTGTTACAGGACTGGGACCTTAATTATCTAAAGTGTGACCTGCAAACATTATAGTGTAATCTTTCTATGTGAAGAATCAATAGTTTAAAACATAACTAATCAATCAACAATCAACTTTGGCCGTGTCTTCCCAAGTCTTTAACTCAGTTTAACAAATGTGTTTTTATAAATATAGTTTAAAATTCAACTGTGGCTGAAAATGGCTTTAGTTTGTTTTCACTGAGTGCGGATAGCATCTATTTTTGTTATAACTAAATTAATGAACTCAAGCATGAAGGCCAGATAGCCAAAACACAATGGAACTTGTTTCAACCAGGGCCATGTTTTAAGACTGCTCCCATACTGTTATCAAATTATTTTGAGAGTTCTTCATACGGCAACAATCTTAATATATTTTCCCAGGGCTATGGAATATTTTTCCACAAACTGTCAAAATACTGACACCTGCCTTTATCACAAATAAACTAATTTATTTGTTCCCTATGCTCAAACCTCACTCTACATTAACTTTTGCAATATTAAGTGTAGGTGTGGCTCCAAAAACCTGCTTAACAATTAGTCCTGCAAAGCAGATAAGTGTCCTCATGCCTGACAATGAATCTGTCTCAGAGGTGGAGTAGTTTACTTGGATGCTATGAAGAAAATACATCACAGGGTTTGTCAATATAGCGTGGTTGGTGAGTGACCATGTTTACACAACATCCGTTTTCCTAAGCCGCACCCTTACTCATGGAACAAATGCAGTTCTTTGTTTCTATTCCCCACCCCCACCCCCGCATCAGAATTGTGGTGCATTTTTTCTTCTGCATTTTTGGTGTATTGTGGTTTTCTGCTATCAAAAGATGGCACATTTCTAACTTGTGTGTGAACATTTATATTCATTTGGATCTCCTAAGAGCGTTTGTTCCACGGAGCCTGATTCAGCAAAACACTGAAACATGTTTATCTTTTGGCACAGCAAAGCTGAAGCAGGGTTTATTTATGTAATTGGTTTAAAGATAAGTGCATACCTATGACTAAGTCTACTTTAGAACCACTTTACCAGTATAGGAATACTAGATCAGTATTGACAAGAGAAATGTTATTCAGAGATGCCACATCAGGGGAAGAGGAATCAAAGGGCCTCCTGCCCAGAAATTCTTCACTACCAATACTCAATGCTCTGAAAGTTTTGATAATAGTACCATGGATTGGCTTATTACAGAAAAGGGTGGGTAAGGTTCTGTGGCCTGCAATATACAGGAGGTCAGATAAGATGGTCACAATGGTCTCTTCTGGCCTTAAAATCTACGAGTCTATTATTACAGTGTGATTAGCTGAGGGATTCACAATTTATCCCATACATTCCACTTTTGGAAAATGTTGTATTGCTTGATTCTTACACCTCTGTAATTCTGTCTGCTGCAATGATCAGATTCTGTCAGCCACTTATCATCTGGAGAGAGTTGGTTACTTCAACAGAAGGTTAGATATTTTTGGTACAAGCTAACAGACACTGGAGTAATTCATATCCAGCACTTAGGAGGAAAACATCTCTTCTTGGAGTTTTCCCCTAATAGACGAAGTTCTGAGTCTGAAGAGAACTCCACATGGAACAGACCCAGTAATGCCTTCAATATAAATTTCCAGAAACTGTACAATTTCTTACTGCTCCAAAAGACATGGGATAATGTGCCTCTTTTGCCTGCATATATCTAGCACTGAGATGTATGTAGCATTATCATTCATTTTCATTTGGCCTGAATATACCAAAAATTGTATGCAAATTAAAATGCACCAACAGTACTTTGGTACAAGGAATATAATTTTTTAAAGGATGACTTTTCTTTCCCCTATGGGAAAGAATTCTACCTTCCAAAAAGAGACCAGAACATCCATTAGACATATTTTTCCTCATTTAGCAATGTGAAGGGCCAAATTATTTGGGACTGGAAATTGAATCCTTTTCTCCAAGCCTGAATTCAGGACATGGAGCAGCCACACAATGCAGGGATGTCTTGGCTACGGGGATCTGTATTGTGTGCAGACTCCCTCATCACATCCTGGCGGCCTCTCTCTGTACCAATCCCATGCTGCTGCAGTGAGAACGTCTGTAGACCAGAGCACTGTTCCATAGCACTAACTGCAGAGCGCAGCCTCTCTATGATCTGTCCTTCTCATGTGCAAGAATAGTGACAGTTCAATAGGAAGAGGTGTGTGTGTGTGGGTGGAGCAGGGACTACAAGTGTAACACTGTTATATAAAGAAATGTTGTTTATAGCAGTGGCTATCATTAAGGAAATTGCCTGGGGAGATTTACTTTTTTTTTTTTTCTGGGTTGAAAAGATGATGTATCTCCATTATGGGCTAAATGCAAAACTTTGTTTTCAAACAGAGCCAATATTGATTTATAAGAAAATATTGGCCTTTCGACATGTCAAATTCAATCCTCGTTTGAGACAATATATGCTACATGTAAGTTTTGGATGAGTTTTTAACACTTTAAAAATGGTACATTAAGAGACCTGGACAAACCATTAGTTATTTTCAGGATTCTAGCAAGAACAGTTAAGATTAGGGTGAACATTGAAACTCACTAACTAGTCACATTACTGTTCTGTCTCTATATTTGAGCATCCTAAATGTCTAAAATCACTCACATACCATATGCCATATATTTAGCATAAGCACAGGGAGAATCTGTAGCATTCCACAAAAATGAAAGACCTCTTCTTTTATGAGAATTATGGAGCGAGGTTTTATATGCAAAGGGGTTTTGTCAGGGGGAGAATGTGAAATGTTGGTGGAAAGCGAGGAAATGCTACTGAATATATATATATATATTAAACTAAAAGGGTTTTTTAAATTAATTAGAAGCAAGAATAATTATAATACGCATTCACATTTTATTTGTGTTTTCTATTGCATTTATGTTCTCTGCTTTCTCACTTTTCTTACTTGAAACACATTGAAAGCAAATTGTTTTGCATGGACATGGTATGGGGGATCAACTTGCAGGATTGGAGCCTTAGGCCTTAATTAGGGAAGCACCTTATTCAGGAAGGGTGCTTAAGCACATGCTTAAGGTTAAGCATTTGCTTACATGCTCTCTTGAATTGGGGTTTTATATACCACAGAGATGGAAATTGCAGAAGACACTGAGGGCTTGGCTGCACTTGTGAGTTACAGCGCAATAAAGGAGCCCCAGGCGCACTAGCTCACTACCCGTCCACACTGGCAAGGCACATACAGCGCTCTGACTCCGGGGCTACACTGCTGGTACTGCACCTCGGCGAGTGGAATAACATTTGCTGCGCCCCCGCTGGAGCGCCGTGGTGCCAGTGTGGACACTCTGGTCCTATAGTGTGCTCTGATCGGCTTCCAGAAGTGTCCCACAATGCCTGTGCTAGTCATCACTTTGAACTCTACTGCCCTGCCCTCAGGTAGCCAACCATCAGACCCGCCCTTTAATTTCTCTGGGAATTTTGAAAATCCCCTTCCTGTTTGCTCAGCCAGGCATGGAATGCTCTCAGCGAATCTTTCCAGGTGACCATTCCTCCATGCGCCAGGCGATCCCCAGTATGGAGCAATGGTGAGGTGCTGGACCTCATCAGTGTTTGTGGGGAGGAAGCTGTCCAGTCCCAGCTGCACTCCAGCCACAGGAATTACAATACCTTCGGGCAGATATCAAGGGACATGGTGGAAAGGGGCCATGACCGGGATGCACTGCAGTGCAGATTAAACTGAAGGAGCTGCGGAATGCCTACCACAAAGCCCGCAAGACAAACAGCCACTCTGGTGCTGCCCCTGCAACCTACCGTTTCTACAAAGAGCTGGATGCGATACTTGGGGCTGACCCCACCTCCACTCCGAGTACCACCATGGGCACTTCAGAGGCCAGTTCAACAAGGTAAGAGGAGGAGGAGGAACAAAGCAGACGCGAGGGTGCTGAGGCAGAGGAAGATACCCCGGAATCCCTAGATGCATGCGGCCAGGAGCTGTTCTCAAGCCAGGAGGAAGGTAGCCAGTCATGGTGGCTGGTGCTTGGGGAAGGACAGACACCAGAGGAGGTTCCCAGTGAGTGGCTTTTATTTTGGGAAGGAAGTTATTTGGTGCGGGCTCTTGGGGTAAGGCGGGTTAGGGCTGCATGCATGCCTAGATGCGGAATAGGGCGTTGATGTGCTCTCTCACATCGTGGTAATCGGCCTCAGTGATCTCTTCAAAGGTCTTCAGAGGTCTCATCCAGAACTTGGACAATGCTCTTACGCAGGTTTCTCAGGAGAGCCACTGCGTTCCTTGTCCCAGTAAGGCTAACTTGTCCACGCCACTGTGCCGTGAAGGGCGGGGGGACCATTGCTGCACACAGGCAAGCTGCATATGGACCAGGGCGGAATCCACATTGCAGTAGAAGACACTCCCTTGCTTCTCAGGTCACCCTCAGCAGCAAGATATCTTCCAGGAAGAACTCCTGTGGAAAATGTGGGGACAGTGTTCAGTATAGGGGCCCCCTGCTGCTGTTGGCTGTCCCCAGGGCACAGAACCCCAGAGGACAGTACAGCCGTGAAACAATCCGTCACGCTTGACCCTGTGCTTACTCATGGTGGGTTACGTGCGCTCACTTTGGGACAGACAAATTATGCTATTGTGTATACTGTGCTTGCCCTTGAGTACAGGGGAATCATTGCTCTGTCTGCAGTGAACAACGCTGCCTCTGTTAAGTGTTGCATTTTGCCTTCACAGATGCAACCTTGAGATCTCAGCCATCCATGTTATCACCGGCTGAAAGACTCCAAAGAATCAGAAAGAGGCCACGTAGAAGCAAGGAAGACATTTTGCATGAAGTAATGCAGCATGCAAGTAGTGAAAATTGAAAAGTGCAGGAGTGGTGGGACAGTGAAAGGAGGATCCACCAGCAGAATGAGGAGTGCCAGCACAAAAACGCAGTGCTCCGGCAGCAAAGCATGGATTGGCTGATAAGCATAATGGAGCGTCAAGCAGACTTGATCCAGGTACTTGTAGCCATGCAGGCAGAACACTACTGTGCGTGACCCCCCTGCAGCCCTTGTCCCAAAACTCTTTCCTTTGTGCCCCCATGTCACCTCCAACCCACTTTCCCCAACATCCGGGTTCTTACCGCCACCAGCTGCCCCCAACACCTGTAGCTTCACCACCCAGCCCTGAAAACTGTGTCCCTTACCCTCTGCACTCAACCCCCATCACCATGCAGTATAGCCATCCTGAAGTGCAGCACTCATTGCACAGCACTCCAGACAGGAAGGCTGAGTATGATAACAGGACATACGCAAATCTGTGATTGTACCATTCCCCACCCCACTCCTTGTCCTTTCTGTTTACCAAGCAGCTGTGTTTCTTTTCAGTAAATGAATTTTCTTTTCAATAAATGGATTTTTTGGCTTTGAAAACATTCTTTATTATTGCATAAAGTAAAAGATACCTTAGCCCAGGAAAGAACAGGCACTGCAAGTCAGTGTAGCAAACACAGATTCCTACTAACATTGGAACCATGGCACTTCATTCCCATGCAGGGCACCAGACATTCCTGGTGGCTTTCAGCCTCAAATTGCTCCCTCAAGGCATCCCTATTCCTTGTAGCCCCACGCTGGACCCCTCTAATAGCTCTGCTCTCTGGCTGTTCAAATTCAGCCTCCAGCTGTTGAGCCTCCGAGTTCCATGCCTGAGTGAATCGTTCACCCTTCCCTTCACAAATGTTATGGAGGGTACAGCACGCGGATATAACCGCGGAGATGCTGTCATCGGCCAGGTCCAGCTTCCCGTACAGAGAGTGCCAGCAGCCCTTTAAACGGCCAAAAGCACACTCCACAGTCATTCTGCACCGGCTCAGCCTGTTGTTGAACTGCTCCTTGCTGCTGTCAAGGCTCCCTGTATAAGGTTTCATGAGCCACGGCATTAAAGGGTAAGCGGGGTCTCCAAGGATCACAATGGGCATTTTGACTTCCCCTACGGTGATCTTCTGGTCTGGGAAAAAAGTCCTGGCTTGCAGTTTCCTGAACAGGCCAGTGTTCCGAGAGATGTGTGAGTCATGCACCTTTCCGGGCCAGCCTGCTTTAGTGTCAATGAAACGCCCACAGTGATCCACAAGCGCCTGGAGAACCATAGAGAAATACCCCTTCTGATTAATGTACTCAGAAGCTAGGTGGGCTGGTGCCAGAATTGGAATATGTGTGCCATCTATTGTCCCTCCGCAGTTAGGGAAACCCATTTGTGCAAAGCCAGCCACAATGTCATGCACCCTACCCAGAGTCTTGGTTCTTCTGAGCAGGATGCGATTAATGGCCCTGCAAACTTGCATCAACACGATTCCAAAGGTCGACTTCCCCACTCCAAACTGGTTAGCAACCGATCGGTAGCTGTCTGGAGTTACCAGCTTCCAGATTGCAATAGCCACCCACTTCTCCACCATCAGGGCAGCTCTCAATCTTTTGTCTTTGCGCCACAGGATGGGGGCGAGCTCCTCACACAGTCCCATGAAAGTGGCTTTTCTCATCTGAAAGTTCTGCAGCCACTGCTCGTCATCCCAGACTTGCATGACGGTGTGATCCCACCACTCAGTGCTTGTTTCCCAAGCCCAAAAGCGGTGTTCCACGGTGGTGAGCATGTCTATGAATGCCACAAGCAAACTCGTGTGATATGCGTTACTCTAGTCAATATCATCATCGGAGCCCTCACTGTTACTTTGGATCATAAAGAATAACTTGACTGCCAAACGTGACGTGCTGATGAGACTCGTCAGCATACTCCTCAGCATTTTGGGCTCCGTTCCCGCAGACCGAAAGGGAAGACAGAGCGCGCAGTACAAAAAACATTGAAAGATGGCGCCAAATGTGGACGGAAGCACAGGAATTGCTGGGATGCAAACCAATGCATCACGGGGCATTGGGACAGGACCCAGAATGACCCGCATCTCCTGCCCCCTTCCTACAAGCCACATCACCAGAATGGGAAGGGATGCTCTGTGGGATAGCTGCCCATCATGCACCGCTCCCAGTGCTGTTGCAAGTGCTGTAAATGTGGCCGCGCCAGTGCACTTGTTTCTGTCAGTGTGGACAGACTGCAGCACTTTCCCTATTGCGGGTTTAACGCAAAGCACTCTACATCTGCAAGTATAGCCATGCCCTAAGGCTATGGCTACACTACAGAGCTTTCAGCTGCACCGCTGTAGCGCGGCTAGTGCACACGCTCTAAGTAGCTGAGACTCCTGTTGATTTAATTACTCTAGCCCCCCATTAGTGGTAATAGCTATGTTGGTAGGAGAAGCTCTCCCACCAACATAGCGCTGTCCACACTAGCACTTAGGTCACTGTAACTTACTTCAGTGTTTGAAAATATGAATCTTAAAAGCTGAAAAACCAGAAGCAAATACAAATAAGACAAAGTTTATTATTATTTTTAAAAATCTCATGAATTTTAAGTCACTTGGGTTTTTGACCCCTTGATGGTGTCAAGGCTGAGAAATCGGATAGCAAAATTGACTAGCTAAGGGTTACAAAAAGTGAACCAGGCTAGCATTCAAGTAGGCCACATAAGAAGTGAAACTGACTAATTATCCAAGCTGAGAGAGATACAAAGAGTGAACAAATAGCACAGGTGGAAAGTATATCACCCTTCAGCCTGAAAATTATTTACCTGCTATGTTTATAATAGCAAAGATGGTATAAATGGAAAACGATTAGAAGAAAAGAAATATATCTATTTATTTCAGTTTAACAACTTTGTGCATTTGACTGCAATGGTGCATAGTCAGTTTTAATTTTTCTCTGTGTGGTCAGTTAGAATATCCCGATGTAGGATCGGGGCCTGAGAGCTTGATCCCTGGCCTTCAGTGAGGCTGCTTGGCCACAGAGTCTCATCCTGATGCAGGATTGGGGCTTTAGGTTACACTTTTGTTGGCAGTTTCCTCTGTTTGATTGGATCTTTCCTAAAGCAACACAAAACAAAAAAACATGTTTAAAATCAGGAAGATGTGATTGTAAAGCCACAAAACTGCCAAGGAGACTCAGGGGGCAGGTGTAGTATGCAAAGCCACTTTGAACTTTTTTTTTAATTGATTAGATTTCAAGTTGACATTGTCTCTTTCCCTTGTTAATGGCCCAAACTTTAAATCACAAGAGAGGCAATTACTTCATTAATCACCGTCTTATAATGTTTTAAAGGGACACGGTCTGGTCTATCACCTTGCAACATCAAGGGGTGTGTCTCCACTCTCCAGTATGTGAGTTTCCTCTTGGGATGTAGACACTAGTAGCGTGATTTAAAGTGTAAGAAGGTAGTCACTCCCCCCATGGGGGGCGTTTAATAAAAACAAAAAGCCAAAAAAACCCAAAACAAACAAAAACAACAAGGGAAAGGCTGTAAGTTTAGCCCAGGCCAGGAAGGAAGCCCCCGGAAAGTAGTGGAGTGCTTGCTCTTGTGTGTGTGAAAACAGTAGCTGAGGTTTTTTCCAGCGGGCTGTAATTTGACTGTTCTCTTTGGCTTCACTCCAGAGCCAAGTCCAAGTGGTTAATCTCTCCATCCCCCCGCTTCTCCCACCCGTGGGGGGAAGTCAGCTGCAGCCCGAGGCCGAGCCGAGCCGGGCCTCCCTCGGGAGGGGCTGAGCCTGCAGGCAGAGCTGCGACTGGAGGAGGGGAAGGGGGAGTTTTCCAAGCCGCCCCGGCCGCACGGGAGGAGCAGGAAGTTTGGAGACTTTAAGCTGCTGCCCTAGAGCCTGAGCGGAGCGGCAGGAGCCGCCAGAGGACTTGGCGCTGCGGAATGGGCACCTAGCGCCGGCGAGCCTCGACGCGACTGCAGGAGACCAGCGCTCACCGCCCCCCCTCCGGATTTAAACACTCAGGGGGTGTGCGGGGCTGGCTGGGGGACGCCTGTCAGGAGCCGCCGCCGGCATCCCGGGGAGAGCGAGCGCTTTGTCCTGCGGAGCAGGTTTCCTCCTCCGCTGATGCAAACCCTCAGGTAGCGCCTTCTCCTGCCCGTTCCCGGGGCTGCAGCTTCTCCCGCTCTCCCCGGGGAGCCCCGCGCTCTCCCCTCCGGGGCGGTGCGAATAGGTCTCCTCCCCCAGGGGGCGCAGGGGAGAAGAGGGCTGCTGGGAGCCGGCTGGGTCCCCCCCACCCCGTCCCAGAGGCGGCGGCGGCGGCGGCTGCTGGGGGGGAAGAACTATTGTCGGAGCAGGCAGCGGCGGGGCTAGGCTGTGGGGAGAGGCGGCCGGGAAGAAGGGCGGCCTGAGTCCGCTGGAGCGGGAAGGGGCGTGTGTGGGAGCTGCTCCGCACCCGCCGGGGTACGGCAGGGCTAAGCCGCCGCCCGCCCGCCCGCCCGCGGGGCCATTTGCCCTGCTGGTCGCTGCGGGCAGGGACCGAAACGGGCGCCGCTTCAGAAGCGCAGCGCTGGGGCGGAGAGAAAGGTGAGGCCGCGCCGCTCCCCGCCCCTGCGCGAGCCGGGCGGAAAAACGGGGTTCAGGTTCCCGGGGGATTCGCCGCGCGTTTGCTACCTGAAGAGAGAGGCGGGGCAGCCACGCGTTGGCTGGCCTGGCGGGGGGGGGGGGGGCGGCTCGCGTCACGGATAGTCTCAAATCCTCTTGTGTCCCGGCACGCCTCTAATGCGGGGTCGGTGTGGCCCGCAGTCCTGTGTCGCTCGTGTGGAAAGGGGGACGCGGTTCCCTTGCACGGCTGCGTGTTTTGCTGGTGAGCACGAGCCTTTAGGTTATAACACGGGGGAAGGCAGCAAGCGTGGCTGGGGCTGGAGGGAAACACCTGGCGTGTTTCAACTTCGTTAAACTCTGGCGTCTGAGGCACCGGACTATTGCTTTAGTACTCACCTTCCTAGGAAGATCTCTCCTGCCTGGGTAGTCACTGAGAAGTGTAAGCCAGTGGAAGAGCCATTGTACCTATAACCTTTCTGAAACTGGGGGGTTTAGACTCCAGCCCATTCCTTCAGTTATGTGTGCTTTGAATGAGGAAAATCCATCCATTTAGAAGTTGTTGGGACTACCCTCCTTCTTTATGTGGCCCCTCTCTTTCTACTCCAGCACTGCAAAAATTGGTAGTGTAAATAATGCACTGCAGGCATATCACATCAGGTAGTAAAGCATCCTGTGTGTAATATATTTATGAAGGGTACAAGCAATATTCAGCTGTTTTTGTCCACAAAAGTACTTTTGTGTTTGGCTACAATTCAGTGTGATCTTAAAATCTGAGCAAAGGAGATATTTTGTACACACAGCACCAGAAGTAGTTTTCATTAATGTTTAACATACTACATTATCAAATCTCTGAAAATTTAATACAGGTTGTATATAATGCCTCTGTTTTGGACCACATGTTGTTAAAGCCAAAACAGATGGTGTTAATTATTTGGAATTAAACTCTACAAATTATAATGTATTTTTATTAAACCTGACTCTTTTAAAATAAATGTAGCTAGTGTAAATTTGGTTCTGGTGTCTGTTCCCTAAAGCATTTAAAAATGTGACCAATCATATTCATATATATTTTCTCTTTTGGGTGAGGTGGTAGTCTTCCTGTTTCCCTTTTGGAGCCCTGACAATTTCCCTGTTCCCTGTCCTTGGTTTCTTTTCCTGACTGTGAAGGCCTTATGTCACAACTGTTGTCCTTCTGGATGGACAGAATGGGAGCCCTCCAGAACCCATCAACTCCAATCCTTAAATCAGCCAAAGGGTCATTGTTGAATAAGATTCACTTCATTTCCCCTTTTCTTTGCAAGCCCACAGCACTCCCAGCATGAGGCACAAGGGGCCTCGAACAAAACACAATTTAAACATTGGGCTGGCTCTTGGTATCTTTTTTTCCTCTTAACTGGTAATTGGGGTACTGATACAGTTGTGATTTAACTTATTTCTTGCCCTTCCAATCCTAATGCTGTTTGTATCAAAAGTGTGAGCAAATAATGACATGAAACTGCCTACATAAATCACAATGAATGGGTGATTTAAAAATAATAATTAATACTATATATTAGTAGTAGTCTTCTTTGCCTCTCTGTTTCCTTCTTGGAAGGAACTGCCTAACACTTGTGGTTTAGATTTCCACAAGTGTTTATTGCTCAGGTCTCTAGCTAAATTTATAAAGGAATCCTGTTAGCGTGTACAAAGCTAAATTTGGCTGTAGCAACCACTGGATGTATAACTTATTGTGGTTAGAAAGGTACATATGTAACTGTCTTAAGCTTCTGATTTTTTTGGCATGCAGTTGTCTTAATTCTGAGAACTTCTAAAGATGCACATGGATGCTTTGGCTGACAGTATACACAAAATATGAATAAATAAAGTTAAATCTCATTAACTTCACAGATGCTTCTTTTAGAATAGTAGAGGGGGGAAGCAGAAGTTCTTGCCCCTAGAGGGCATTAAATGGTTCCCTTATACATCCAAATATTCAGTTCTTTAACTTTAGCTCTCCTCTCCCTGACAAAGTTGACAACCTGGAAACTATGCACAATGCTCTGAGAATGTTTCAGTAGTTTCAATATTAAATGTTTGTCATATTACCATGGTGTTAGCATATTATTGGATATTTCTAAATGTTTGAACAGTGTAGAGTGGGCTGTTGGTGGATTTATATATGTTATAATGTTTAGAACTTCTATAACTAAATTTGTTAGTCTCTAAGGTGCCACAAGTACTCCTCGTTGTTATAATTTCTCTGTCATTAATATACTAGTGTTTGTTCTTACTGATACTAGTGTTTGTTCTTACTGGTATTTAATTTACCATAATTCTTTGGTCTTTTTAAAGAGGGAAAGCTCTGTTAAAATTATGGCACAGAGTATACCTTTCAAACTGGCTTAAGTTTGAGGTCAAATATTTCTCCTTTTGAAAATCCTGTGCAACTCTTTGAAAGCTTTTCACAAATTGTCCTTATTTTAATAGATGGTGCAACAAGATTTCTTAACTAGAATGCTTTTTAATTGTTAGAATCACATCTAGAGAGAGAAGTTTAGAAATGTAGCTTCTAAAGGGTTAATCTCTGTCCAGATTGTTAGTGCTTTGTGGAACAGAGGGAGAGGATTTATTTAACTTGCATATTTACGTGCACCTTTGAAGTGAAGCCCAGGTGGAAGATGATTTAATACATGGCTTTTGAGATCTTTTCAGTGGAGGACCTCTGCTTCCATTAAACTTTATTTATAGAAATCACAAAGAAGTAACCTCACTTGCTGTGAGTCATCTTCAGCTTTTTACTTTCCTTGAACAGTATGTAAGGGTGGGATCTGTGAAAGGATTTAGGCCTGGTCTACACTAAAACGTTAGGTGGACCCATCTACATTGCTTGGGGATGCGAAAAATCCATGGGGGCGAGGAAAGAATTCTTCCATCAGCCTAGCTACCGCCTCTTGGGGAGGTGGATTACCTACATTGATGGGAGGACCCCTCCCGTTGGTATAGGTAGTGTTTTACATTGAAGTGGTATAGTGGCGCAGCTGCAGCTTAGTGTTTCGAGTGTAGACAAGGCCTTATGTGTTGCAGTGCTGCGCATCACAGCACCTAGAAAATCACAGGAACAATGCTGCAATTCACAAAGCTGAATTAGGCACCTAGGATCCCTATATGGTGAATGGGGAAAGATAAGTATCTAGAAATGTGATGCACAAAAGCCAGCATGCTAGGCAGAGAGCTAGATAAGCTAGCCAATGGGAGATGCTGATGAGAGGCATGTGTCTTAAGCCCTGCCCCTCTCACAGAGGTAGATGCCTTCCAGGAGCCTAGACTTAGGCCAGCGTTTCTCAAATGCGGCCACCAGGGGGCTTTTCTTGTGGCCACAGCCAACCTGGGTGGTGACTGGGGGTGGGGCAAAGTGGCAGCCCCTCCCTCAGGACTTCCAGCAAATGCTGGTCCATGCCGCCTCCTGGAGCCACAAACACTGTAAGAGCAGGTGACCGGTGTGAATTCCCCACCTTCCCAGGGGCGGTGGTGCTTGGGTGTCAGCCCTGGGGTGGTGGGGGGCAGGCTTTGGCCCCCAGCCATAGGGCTTTGGGCTCTGGCCCTGGATGTCCAGTCACAGGCTCACCCCCCCCACATGTCACTGCTGACCCTTCCAGCCCCCACATCACCCCTGGTCCCCCCCATCTCCTTACCTGCCTCCCCATCCAATTTGTCGCCCAGCTTGCTGGGGCTGAGTAAGTATGCTGTGAAAACTGATATTAACAAATATCATTTTCGCAGTAGCAAACTTACTAACTAGCAAGTCTAAAAAAAAAAAAAATCAACCAAAAAAGCAAAACATGAAAAGCACCTTATTTGTATTTCTATTCTGTTAAGGTCCAGTAAATAATGGAGACAACTGTACATTATTTTTATTATTGAGTCTGCAATGAATAAATTACAATGACTTGGACACATATATGTGCATATTTATTTGTTTTTCCTAAAGTTAATTAAATATTTTAGGAAAAATTGTCAGTGTGGCCACCAGCAAGTGCAGCCACCAAAAATTTTGTTGTGAGAACCCCTGATTTAGGCGCCTATCTCAGTTTAGCAGTCTGTGAACAAGAGCCCATCACCTGGAGTCAGGCTTCTAAGATGTTTCTTGCAGGAATGAGTTAGGCATCTCCTTTGCTCCACACAAATCCGAAGAGGAGGGGGAGGTGGTGTTAGCGTCCACCTTATAACTTTTAGTCCAGTGGTTAGGGTACTTGCTGGTCACAGGGGGAGAAAGGATGTGAACGTGGATCTCCCACCTCTCAGGAGAATGCTCTAACTACTAGGCTGTGGGATGTTCTGATGTCAGGATCCCTTAGTCTATCCTACTGCAGCTGTTCCTTGGTGGATAAATAATCAAAGAGTGATTGGAGCAGGGGGGAGTGGACATGGGGTCTCCCACCATTCTGTCTCTCTCTCTCTCTCTCTCTCTCTGGCTGTTCCACGGTGGATAAATACTTGCTTAGTCATTGAGGGAGAGAGAGAGAGAGTGACTCTGTATCCCAGTGTTAGGGCACTGCTGGGTGGAAGATACCTATTCAGGAAGGGTGTTTAAGCCCTATTGAAATAAACTGGATATAATATAAGCATGTTTTCCTGATTTTTGGGCTTTAGACTGTAAACACTCCAGTGCAAGGATATTGTCTTTTCTGTATTTGTACAGTACTCAGCACAACAGGGCTCTGATCCTGATTGAGGTCTTCATATACTATCATAATCTATGACTAATGTTCTGAATGGACTCAGATGAGACAGTGGTAACAATGCTGGTACCCTGCCTATAGTAACTCACCCATCATCAGCATTACTGGTGGGTCTGCATCAGTGTAGACACAGCCTCTATCTATCTATTTATATATATAGGCTTAAATAGAGACTGGGAGTGGCTAAGTCATTATGCAAGGTAGCCTATTTCCCCTTTTTTCCCCCCCACCCCCACAGACGTTCTGGTTAAACTTGGATTTATGCTGGAAATGGCCCACCTTGATTATCATACACATTGTAAGGAGAGTGGTCAGTTTGGATGAGCTATTACCAGCAGGAGAGTGAGTTTGTGTGTGTGTGGTGGGGGGGGGGGGGGGCTGGTGAGAGAACCTGGATTTGTGCTGGAAATGGCCCACCTTGATTTTCATATACATTGTAAGGAGAGTGGTCAGTTTGGATGAGCTATTACCAGCAGGAGAGTGGGGTGGGAGGAGGTATTGTTTCATGGTCTCTGTGTATATAATGTCTTCCGCAGTTTCCACAGTATGCATCCGATGAAGTGAGCTGTAGCTCAAGAAAGCTTATGCTCAAATAAATTGGTTAGTCTCTAAGGTGCCACAAGTACTCCTTTTCTTTTTGCGAATACAGACTAACATGGCTGTTACTCTGAAATCTCTATCTATATAGTAGCTTCATCTGCAGCCTATGGTTAGGAAAACTGTTGAAGTCTAACTAAAGATATAATAAACTGGGGGAGCGGGACACAAATATAAACTCTTATTAGTGTTTTAAAAGAATACTGTAATAGATTAAACACAGCACTCCAAAAACGACAAATTGAAATTAGTTTGTATATTGATAGACGTCTGATCTCTAAGACTTAAGTGTGCAACACTGGATTTTGTGTTTTTAAAAAACAAACAAAACATTCAGAATGGGTATTATAAAATGTGTAATAAACCCCAACTCATGAACACAACTTTTAAAAAATAGCCTGAAATATGGAATTCATGTTTTCTTTTTTTAAAGACTCAAATCAAAGCATTTGATAAGATAAAGGAAACATTTGCAGAATTCCTCCTAGGAAAGTGTTTCTCAGATTTAATCTATAAATCAACATTTAAAATTCTAAGTTAGTTTAAAGGAATCTGTCCTCTGTATACAAAGCAAAATATAAACAGGAACCTACAAAAGAATAATTTTCTAGGTGAGTATTAGAGAAATACATCTTATCTGAATACAGTAGAAATTAAATTGCCCTAGGCTTCTTGGAAATGCATTAATAAAAATACATTATAAATATGTAAAATAGCAGCAACCATTAGTGTACTGTAAACATGAGACACATCTGAAGTGTGGTATTACTCTAAAAAGTAATGGTAGAATATGGCACTCTGTTATGCAAGAGATCTACTCACTGATTCTTCAGAGTCTTCATACCTGCTCATGTTAATAACAAAAATAACATTTTACAACTTTTTATTCCCACCATATGTTCTGCAATTTTAAGAGACGGTGAGTGGGAGTCACTCCAGCCCTGTACCAAATTTGAAGAAAATAGGACTGTAGGAGTGTCACTGAATTCTTAGTTTGGCATGGAGAACCTATGGTGGTGATGAACGTGGACTGAATTTTCAGGCCAGTTGGAAAAGATACTGTTTTACTTGCAGAGTGAGAACATCTGACATAGAAATCACTGAGAGAAGACCAACAAGGATCCCTATAATACCATTTAACTTATTTTCTTACAAAGATGTTCTTCAGAGAAGAACTAGACTTAAAACTTTTTTTTTAACAGATTCTTTTGTTCTGGGGGGGCCAGAGAAACTAGCCGAGCTCCTTTGTGTAGCTGTAACAGTATTGCCGACTGAAAACATTAAAAACAAAAAAAAATCACAGGTCAGGCGCATAGCTTAAAAATTGTGAGATTTTTTTACTCTCCCCCCCCTTTTTTTTTTTTTGTTTTTTGAGCCCTGGGGATGGTATGTTTTCCAGCTTTTTTCTGCAATTATAATTAATAGGATTTTTTTAAAAAAGAAACCTTAGATTCCCATGTAATAATGACGTGACGCCAGGACTTGGGTTTTGAGTTACATAGAGCTGTGTAGCTTGAAAGCTTGTCTCTTTCACCAACAGAAGTTGGTTCAATGAGAGAGATTATCTCACTTTATCTCTCTCATATCCTGGGAACAACACCATTGAAAAAGTTAATTAAATATATCACTTGAACAGTAACAAAGATATTGAAACAGTGTTTCTTCTGCTGATTTGAGCTTCCCAGGCTCAGGCTCTGGGGCGGCTTCATTGCAATGTAGACTTCTGGGCTGTGCCATCCCACCTCACAGTCCTAGAGTCCCGGCTCCAGCCTTAACCTGAAAGTCTACACAGCAATGAAACAGCCCCACAGCCCAAGCCCTGTGAGCCTGAGTCAGCTGGCATAGGCGTCTAGTTGCTGTGTAGACATACCCTAGAAATCTTCAGAAAAATCTGCTGGTGGCTAATTTCATTAATCAGTTACAAGGTCTTATGCAGATTGCCAGCAGCTTGACCCCATCACAACTGGCAGCTGCTGAAGACTTCTTGGTGTTGGCCGTCAGGGCTAAGTAACCAGAGCACAACCCTTTTTGGCACTTATTTGTGTCACTCAAGAGCGTGAGGTGACTGTATGTTTGGGATTGATAGTCCAGAAAAAAGATGACTTCTGTTTTTAATGGTACTCCAGTATTTGACTCTGTCAGGCTTGTCAGCATCTCTTTATTACCTTATTGATTTGTATAAGGTAGCCTAAACTCTAATGCATTTTTAAAATGTGCTATTAACAGTCACTACATGTGAATTTTTACTTTAGAGCTCAATGCAAATTAATGAGCCTGCATTGTTGCTCTCTGGCTAATGTCCGTTCACACTTATGTAAGTAACATTGGGGTATTTAAAATATCAAGGTGCACATATTGTCTTAGGAAAACTATTAGTATTTTATTAAATTATTTTAAAAAACCCACTGCATTAGATTCTTACCCTCAAGGTTTTTTGTGGAGTGCGCAAATGAACCAAACGTGCTCTGTGTTGTCTGGATATGAGACTTAGTTGGGGATCATATGGGAGTATGGGTTAACAGACTGATTTGATGGACTGGCATTCCATTTGTAGGAGTGTTTTGAAATCTGAATAAATTATTTGTAAGACTGTGGAATACCATTTGTATTGGGTCAAAAGTGAGACAGGTGGTCTCGGTTTGGGTTCCTCTTTTGTTCACCACAGCAGAGTAGAGAGAAATCTCTGCTTTTAAAATATATTTATTGTGTTGAGACAACTTCTATGCTTTGGGAAAATCTTTTGAGAACATCCAATATTTCACTCAGCGCCATAATTCTGGCCCATTTGTGTGCTCCAATGATGAGTTAAGTGCAACTTCAGAATGCTGCCATAGGCAAATTTGGAAATGAGGATGATTTCAAAGACTAGTGTGAGAATAGTATATAGCACCTGTCGTCTTAATACTGGAAATCATTTTGGCTGACTTCCATCCAGAATATGTTCTGGAAAGAAAACTTTGTCCTGACATGTTTTTGAGAATGATGCAGTTTTCAAATTTGTGTGTGGTTGTTTTCTGTGAAGTGCTCCAAGCTGCCAAAGTGTTTTACATAGAAGAACGTTGTCATTACTGGATAAGGTTTAGTTAACTTTATATATAAAGTGTCTACATTTTGCTTTCTTTAGTGGGTTTTGTTTAACTTGGTCCTGTATAAGGCTTCTCTTTAGGTCTGAAATACTCCTAGTTAGATCTATGGGATACTCACACATTCTAGAGATATCTGTTGTTAATGTCTTCTAAATGCGGTATGTTTTCTAAGAGTAAGTTTAGTTTGCAGTGTTTTTATTAGTTGTAGTGAATTTCCAGAATAACTATTTTATAAATCACAGTATCAAATCCTTATGTACTAGATAGCTAACTGGTTTAAGGAGACAACCTGCCTCCTAAATTTTCTGCACAACAGTGAAGAAAGAATGGCTTTTATGTTAGTGTATGAGAAGAACTTTATACCTGTTGACAACCTAGCTATTGCTAGGATGCCTGAATAATCTCATTCCTCTAGAATTTAAAGAGAGTCCCTTGTTTACTGGAAGTCTTTAGAACAAGAGAAACATATGAACTAAATGGAAAAATAGGAGAGAAAGTATACAGGCCATTTCTCATCTTGATTTTACTTTAATTACAGCCATAATGCAACCAGGTACCTGGACACGTGTGCAATTAGAATATAATCAAAGAGTAAACCTTGTGAAGTTACTTTTACATAATTGTTTCCAAATTCTGAGAAACTTTACTGGCAGTTATTCGACATATTTAAGTAGAGTAGAAAGCTGACTCAAAGTCTTCAGGAGTACATTAAAAGAATATATTTTTTTTCTCTTCAGGTAATTTTTTACGGAGAAAAATATGGAAACAAGACTGCTTTCTTGAGTGACATGAACAGTTATCTCTGTTCTGAAGGTCTATTACAGTTTTCAGCATTGTTACCCTGTAAGTTTAGTAATTACGTGGTGAATATTTTTTTATTAGTTCCTCCTAACTAATGTATCTAAGTTGGTGTAGTTTGGTGGCTATTTTTGTGTTTGTGTTTTTTTTTTTTTTTTTGCTTAAACAGAGAATCTGTTTTGATGGGCATCATATCTCTTTGGTAAGAGTGCATATAAAGCAATACTGAATAATACAATTCATTCGGGTAGGGTCATTTTTTTTTTTTTAAGATGTAGAACTTTGCCTGTTTATGGTTTGGTTCCCCCTAAACCAAAGTAGTTTGGAAACTCAGCAGGGATTCTATTTATTCTGGCATAGGAATAAGCATCAGGCCGAGCTTTCTGGTCTCAAGAACTGGTAATGGTAGGAGGCCTCTGTAATATTGCCAGCCAGCTAAATGCCTGCAGTATTTTGCCATACAGGAAATCAATTGCAGCTGAATGTGCACAGTTTCCACTCCAAGTATATAAACATACCTTCCAGTGATTTTTTTTTAAAAATCTGTTTTTTATCTAGAGTCTTAACTTTAATAGTTACTTGAAAGTTCAGAGTCAGAACACTTGATATTTTGTTTCCAAGGCATCTACCCACTCTCTGGTATCTTGGCATTAGATCATGGTGGGATAGAAGTATGAAACAAAAAACACAAATACTTAAGGAGTGATGATATCACTGGATCATGAAATCCTGAAAAGCAGGCAAACTTCAACCAGTGGCTTACTGAGACCTCATTAATAAAAGGAGGTACGTTTACTATACTGGTTCTAGAGTAGCAGCCGTGTTAGTCTGTATCTGCAAAAAGAAAAGGCGTGCTTGTGGCACCTTAGAGACTAACACATTTGTTAGTCTCTAAGGTGCTACAAGTACTCCTTTTCTTTATACTCGTTCTGTTCCTGATTGTATAACTGCATGGAATCTGGAAATGAGCAAAGATGGAGGAGTTGCTGAATATGGATATACTTGAAGAACTGCTATTGGAGAATCTATTTTCTCCATGAAGTCCACAATTCTACATTCTTCGGGGTTTGAGATCAGTTAAGCAAAATTTGTTAGAATAGGCTGCAGCACCATTCTACCAAAATAGACACCTGATCTGGCTTCTGACAACAAACCAGAGTGTGTTGGTATTGATGTGCACCTTACTTTGAGTGGCTCCCTTAAAATATCCAGCTTAGATGTGGTTACCAGTTAAAACAAGTTTTTGAATCCTAATGTGGCTCTAGTGGCTTTGAGGCCTTTTTTAACACACAGCTGCTTATATCAAGAACAGATGTGTGGACTATCCATTTTGGATAGATCCTGATTCCCTTTAGACTTGTCTCCATAGGTGACAAAAATATCTTGAGTCATAGAGAGGAAGCATTAAGCTAAGGTGATAGCCTGGAACTCAGGAGATCAGCTTCAATTTCTTGCTTCACCACAGGCATAGTATGTGACCTAGGGTAAGTTATTTAGGGTCAGTTTTTTTTAAAGGTATTTAGGTACTGAAAGATGCAGCTAGGTGCCTATTGGGATTTCCAGAAGTGTCTATGTGTCTAGTTCCTGTTTACAATGGGAGTTAGGCACCTAAGCATTTTTGAAAATCCCACTAGGTGCCAACTGCATTTTTAGGTGCCTAAATATCTTTTTTTTTTTTTTTTTTTTTAAGCTGACTCTGGATGGGGCAGAGATACTATCTAGAAATAGAGGTACTTTCCAGCCTCATGGGGTAAATACTTTAAAGATGGTGAAGAGGTAGGGAACTACAGCAATGGCAGGCATGTAGCTACCTAAAGATAATTGCTATGGATACACTAGAGAGCGTATAGTGACACAGCTGCACTTATGCAGCTGTGCCGCTGGAAGCTCTCTAGTGTGGCCAGTGTGAACCGACAGGGGGAGGGCTCTTCCATCGACTTAATTAATTCACCCCCAATGAGCGGTAGCAGCTATTTCAGCAGGAGAAGCTTTCCTGCTAACACGACACTTTCCACACCGGCACTCTAGGTTGGTGTAACTTACGTCATTCGTGAGTGGCTTATTCACACCCCTGCATGACATACATTATATAAATGGTATATTAATGGTAGTGTAGACATAGCTAATGTAACATCTAAAGGGCTAATGTGTTAGGACAGTATTTGTTAGGCCCTGCCCACTCTAGGACAATAATTAATTGCAACAACACACACTGTTGGCCAACCCTAAACGTTCAAATATCCAAGTAGGACCTCCCATCCTCCTACCACCCCACCCCAAATCATGCGGCAGGTTTAAAAATCTAAAACAAAAAGAACTCAAATGGGGTTTTGTTTTATATGTCTTCTGGGTCTTGAGCCTTTAGGGAGCATTGAAGTAATGTCTTTTAAGTTTTTTTTCTCCAGATCCGTGAGTGTAGCTAGTAGCTTAGTGTAAGAAAAGAGCTAGAATCTTCAGATGAGATCTTAGCTCTTTTTTTGCTTAAGTTTTGACATGGCACCAGAAGTTTTAAGAAATACCAGTATCACAGGAGTTGGCAACACTGCAACCTTTTTTGTGTTAAATTTGGTTGGACAGTGTGAATGAGACCAAACTACATTTTAGCCGGGTTAAAAACCATATGATGATGTATCAATGAGTATTGGCGTGACCAAAATGTGATGTAACCTGGTTGAGTCACAACAGAGTTTAGCCACCATTGTTAAACTAAGCTGTCTTCCTGTGCAGATAGGACCAGGGTGATCATATGTATTCTGAGTGATGAGAGTTGAGCTCAGGGAGATACACCAAGAAAGATTTCAAGCATAGATAGTGTGATTGAATCTGCTCATATGAATATGAGCCTAATTGAATTGAATATTGAATATGTGCCTAATGCAAAGATGTATGTTTACTAATATTCCTCTGTCTTAGAAATATAACGGATAAAAACAGAATGAAAAGGAAGTGCATTTTCTTACCAAGGAATGGTCTTGTGTTCCTAGCTCTGCCTGAGATTTCCTGTGCGAATGTCATACCATTTCAAGAACAAACTGGTAGTTTTCCTCCAGGCTTATGTTGTCATAGACCTAGAGGTTCTATATCCTGTGGTAGAATCCTGATTATCTGAAGATCTTGGGAGACCTCAGCTCCTTTGGATAATAGGAAAAGCTGACTCAACAACGTCTGAATCTGTATGACCAGAACAGACAACTTGTTCCCCCCAACTATCCAAAAGGTTCTGGTGTTCCTGAGGCCTTTAGATTAATAAGGATGGAGATTCTACAGTAGGTTTATTATACATGGCAACTGGGCATAGAAATGATTTCACTCCAACTCACAAATCTGACTGACTGACTTCCAACAAAAAAGGAGCCTTTGGAAGATTGTCTTGGAAGAAAGTGTGTATTCAGTGAACAGCCTTGTGGGTAACTCCAAGGGCACTGAAGAGGCAAAATACTTGGAGAAACCCAGTTACTTGCAAATAACCTGATTTTATTTCTTCCAGATGGAGTTTCTAAAGCTGAAACCAATGCGGTGTGTATGTATGTATAACTTTAATAGCACACCCTGTTTGTAATGCAGAGTTCTGAAAATCAGAGTTGCAAATTAAAAAGAAAAAAAAAAGTTACCTAAGATGGTGGGGTTAGAACATTAATTTTAATAATATCTTTCGTTACTAACTGATGCCAGGGTTTAGAACATATTTCTGTGCTTTGCCTTAGCAATCCAAATGCATTTGAGAGCGTAACCAATTCTTGGTAAGCAGCATTTCCTGGCAGAGCTAGTATATTGAAGAGGAAACGAGGGTCTGCTGTGTTTTTGATTGTATAGTATTTAATTAAAATGAAATTCTTTCCATAACTTGCATCTGATGAGAATGAGAGGCCTTACGCTCTGTTGGATCAGAAGAATAACTATCACTTTAATTATCAAAATATTTCATGGAGGCCCAAGAAGAACTAGCAGAAATTCTTTGTCAGTATTTTACTAAAATAGCGATGCTTAGTATGCATATTTTAATACACAATTAAAAAATGTTATGGTCTAAATTGAATACATTTGTTGCTATGTTATTTGCTAAAAGTCAATTACAAAGAGATTTATTTGACCACAAATGTTGTGTATGTACATTTATAAACTGTACAAAATAAAGCATTTTATTAGTGTTCAGTATGATATACACACATGCAAAAATGCACATTGAGCTTTTGCTCTGGATCTGGAAAGTTATTGATTTTCATAAATTGTTCATCAACTCAAAGTACCCATTCCAATTCAATCTAACTTAAATCTACTTAAATCTAACCTTTTCAAATTTTGATGAGTTTAATATGTTCCGATGATGAACAAGGAATAAAACTGATTAAAATACTAACAAGGGCTCTCAGGTATTCCCATCTTCACTGCCCGCTGAAATAGCAGTGTTCAAAGAAGCAAAAGGATTTCTAGAGTTCTTTGGGAAATATGACAGGGACATTATGCAGGTTGTCAATGAAGCACATCGGCAAGCATTGTATTGAAAAACCTGGAGTGTAGGAATATGCCTTAGAACAGGCTGTAAAGCAGAGAGACTGGGGGAAAACATGAAGTTTAAAGATCTAAAAAAGAATTAATGTCTTGTGAATGTGGGAAGAGAGAGCTGAAATATGATGCATTGATCTTGCTTTTCTGTAAAAGCTCAGTTCAGTGGTTGGGTCTGATATTGGCCCTTTGTGGCTTTACTTTTAATTATATAAAGAGCTACCAAATACTGGCTAGCGAATGTGCCACACCCATAATTCTGATGTTTCCGATGACATTTCCTCTGTAAAAGATTTTGAAGAGGAAAAAAAAAGGTTGGCTGTGTGAAGTTTATATTTGTTCTGATACATCCTAATTCAACAATTACATCAGCACTGTGGTTTCTCTCCCTCTCCCCCCCCCCGCCCTTTTTTTTTTTTCCTGATTGGTTTCTAAGCTTGATTCCTTTAAAAATAACATTAAGACACAGCCGGCCTGATTTTTTTTGAGCAGAATTAATGGGAGCTGCTGGTGCTCAGCACCTCTGAAAATCATGCCCTCTGTGTAATGGAGAAGGAAATATCAGATCTATGCGATTGCTCCAGGAATTCAGAGGCTGTATTTAATATGCAAAGTGTGTTTTCTTAAAAGGCCAATGCACTTTTTAAAAAATGTTCACTGCTCATCTGAGCATCATTGTATTCTTTGTTTAGGCCAGATCTAAGCTTTGTTTTTCATGCCCCAAAATCAAATGCCTAAGAGCTAGAAAGATGCATAGGAAGGGAAGGGCACTGTACAGCTATATGGAAATTGGTTCCTTAAAGATCTTTTCTGTCATTAGTGTGTGAAGAAGGCGCATAGAATGAGCAAAAAGGGTTCCAGCTGTGGTGATGTCATTTTGTGATGTGGAGACTTTATTTATTTATTTATTTTAAACTGGTAAAGTAAGTAGTGAGTTGTTAATACAACGACCCTGCTAAATTTATAACCCACTCCAGTGGATTCTGTCTGACGTTCTCCAGCAGGAGGGCAAGAGAGATCATGCACAAATAAAACCTAATGTTCCCGTGTGATATTTAGACTCAATGTACTAGACCAGGGGTGGGCAAACTTTTTGGCCTGAGGGCCACATCTGGGTATGGAAATTGTATGGTGGGCCATAAATACTCACGAAATTGGGGTTTGGCTGCAGGAGAGGGTGAGGGCTGGGCGTGCAGGCTTTGGGGTGGGGCCAGAAATGAGGAGTTCAGGGTGTGGGAGGGGCTCCAGACTGGGGTAGGGGGTTCTGGTGAGGGCTCTGGCTGAAGGTGCAGGCTCTGGGGTGGGGTTTGGGATGCAGGAGGGTGCTCTGGGCTGGGATCAAGGGGTGCAGGAGGGTGGGAGAGGGATCAGGGCTGGGGTAGGGGGTAGGGGCACAGGTTGGGGTGGGGGGAAGAGCTCCGGCTGGGAGCGCGGGCTCTGGGGTGGGGCTCAGGATGAGAGGTTTGGGGTACAGGAGGGTGCTCCAGGCTGGGACCGAGGGTTTCAGAGGGTGGGAGGGGAATCAGGGCTGGGCAGAGGGTTGGGGCACAGGAGGGGGTCGGGGTGCAGGCTTCGGGTGGTGCTTACCTCAAGCAGTTCCTGGAAGAAGCGGCATGTCCCCACTCTGGCTCCTACACAGAGGCACGGCCAGGTGGGTCTGTGCACTGCCCTGTCCGCAGGTGCTGCCCCTGCAGCTCCCATTGGCCGCAGTTCCCGGCCAATGGGAGCTGCAGGGGTGGCTCTTGGGGCGGTATGTGGAGCACCCTGGCTGTCACTACGCATAGGAGCCGGGTGTGTGTGTGGGGGGGTGCTGCTGCTTCTGGGAGCTGCAAGGAGCCCTGACCACGCCCCAGGTCTGGAGAGCCGGACCTGGAAATCCCCTGAATCATAGAATATCAGGGTTGGAAGGGACCTCAGGAGGTCATCTAGTCCAACCCCGTGCTCAAAGCAGGACCAATCTCCCCAATTAAATCATCCCAGCCAGGGCTTTGTCAAGCCTGACCTTAAAAACTTCTAAGGAAGGAGATTCCACCACCTCCCTAGGCAACGCATTCCAGTGTTTCACCACCCTCCTAGTGAAAAAGTTTTTCCTAATATCCAACCTAAACCTCCCCCACTGCAACTTGAGACCATTACTCCTTGTCCTGTCCTCTTCTACCACTGAGAATAGTCTAGATCCATCCTCTCTGGAACCACCTCTCAGGTAGTTGAAAGCAGCTATCAAATCCCCCCTCATTCTTCTCTTCTGTAGACTAAACAATCCCAGTTCCCTCAGCCTCTCCTCATAAGTCATGTGTTCCAGACCCCTAATCATTTTTGTTGCCCTTCGCTGGACTCTTTCCAATTTATCCACATCCTTCTTGTAGTGTGGGGCCCAAAACTGGACACAGTACTCCAGATGAGGCCTCACCAATGTCGAATAGAGGGGGACGATCACGTCCCTTGATCTGCTCGCTATGCCCCTACTTATACATCCCAAAATGCCATTGGCCTTCTTGGCAACAAGGGCACACTGTTGACTCATATCCAGCTTCTCGTCCACTGTCACCCCTAGGTCCTTTTCCGCAGAACTGCTGCCTAGCCATTCAGTCCCTAGTCTGTAGCGGTGCATTGGATTCTTCCATCCTAAGTGCAGGACTCTGCACTTATCCTTATTGAACCTCATCAGATTTCTTTTGGCCCAATCCTCCAATTTGTCCAGGTCCCTCTGTATCCTATCCCTGCCCTCCAGCGTATCTACCACTCCTCCCAGTTTAGTATCATCCGCAAATTTGCTGAGAGTGCAATCCACACCATCCTCCAGATCATTTATGAAGATATTGAACAAAACTGGCCCCAGGACCGACCCCTGGGGCACTCCACTTGACACCGGCTGCCAACTAGACATGGAGCCATTGATCACTACCCATTGAGCCCGACAATCTAGCCAACTTTCTATCCACCTTATAGTGCATTCATCCAGCCCGTACTTCTTTAACTTGCTGACAAGAATACTATGGGAGACCGTGTCAAAAGCTTTGCTAAAGTCAAGAAACAATACATCCACTGCTTTCCCTTCATCCACAGAACCAGTAATCTCATCATAGAAGGCGATTAGATTAGTCAGGCATGACCTTCCCTTGGTGAATCCATGCTGACTGTTCCTGATCACTTTACTCTCATGTAAGTGCTTCAGGATTGATTCTTTGAGGACCTGCTCCATGATTTTTCTGGGGACTGAAGTGAGGTCCCTGAGCCTGCTCCCTGGCAGGAGCTCAAGGACCGGATTAAGAGGTTGTCTGGGCTGTAGTTTGTCCACTCCTGTACTAGATCCACCTACACCAGAATGGCACTCTTTCATTTTAAAAAGGTGACCATTCAACATGACCCTTTAACCAAAGTGTCCATTTACATGGCTGGAGTTCTAAAGAGACTAATACAATGAGAAATGTAATGATCAGATAAATATTTATGCACACTTGTCTTAGCAGCATCTTCTTATTTTAAGGTTTGGCATGTATACAGTAGCATTTTAAAGACCATGTTTGTTTGTCTACATTACAAAATCTGTTGTAGTTCTGAGGCATCCATATTTATTATATATATTGTCAATTTTAATGAAAACATTTTCTGCCCTTTTTTTCCCCCCCAAGTAAATTCAGCAAAACAGTGTGGACCTAATGCTACCTCCATTGTTGGATTAAGCCTTGTATGTTTTATGGTGAAAAAGATATTTTGCCAAGAAATTCTTGCACATTAAAATGTCAAACAAAATGAATTAAAACAAAATGGCAAGACACATGCTCTACTTCCCGGCATATATACAAGCAAGTAGACAGCACTTTCCCTCTGACATTTTCTATTGTTACAGTCAAATGATCAGGGAAAAGTATACACTTCCTTTTGTGTCCAGCAGATAGGAATTCTTAATTGGTGACATTACTTTTTTTTCTCAAAAGGAAATGAATAGGCTACAGTTGATGATTGCACATCTGTTGTTTTGTGTAAAGCATCCTGTACAGCAGTGAAACTGTCCTGAAGATTTTTTTTTCTTTTTAACAGGAGGGATATTAGTTACATCTGATTACATTGTTTCATAGACACAGGTGTAGCCAGAACATAGGAAAACAAAATGTAAGCTGGAGGGTGACTTTGCTTATACTTTTCCAAACAAATACGTTTTAAAAAAAAAAAAATCTTGCAAAGACTTCAAGGGTATACTGAGTTGTTTGTGTGTCATTGTGGGGTGAGTCATGTCCTTGCAGTGTGATTAGGGTGACCAGATGTCCTGATTTTTATAGGGACAGTCCTGATTTTGGGATCTTTTTCTTACATAGGCTCCTATTACCCCCCCCCCCCCCCCCCGTCCCGATTTTTCACATTGTATGTACAATGCTTCAAATCACAAACTGACCAGGGCTTCCACTTTGGAAAGGAGAGACAAATATATTATGTTGTATGTTAATACGGAAGTGTTACATAACTTTTATTACATAAAATTTCAAGAAAGTTATTTTTAAACTTGCCAGACCCTTGATCCCTACATTTTACTGTGAAATTTGTTTTTTTGTTTGACAGTTATAAAATGTTTTAAAGTCTCTCTCTTTAAAAGTTAGTGGCCAAATACTCCTGTGGCTTGTGCATATGTAGTGCCGCTAGCAAATTTCAAAACTCTCTGAAAAGAGCTTAGGCAAAAATCATTAGAGTAAGCCCCATGACACTGTCTTTTGAAAACTGTGCAAATAATAGTGTGGAATCAGTTGCAGTGGTGGAGGCAATGTGAAAAGTGGGAGAACTGTTACAAAACAAGAATAGCTATATTGTACTTTCCACATACATGGAAAAATAGCTTTTTAAAGTCGTCATAAACAACTTGTGCTACAGTTAACACAGAATTGTTTTGTATGTCCTTGCTGTTCCATCAAAACAGGGATCAAATGTAGCTGCAGGTAGGAAAACCAGAGCAGAGCAGGAGAGACTTGTGCAGACAGTGCTCTGGAAAGTCTAGTACAGTGCAGCATAATGCTTCGATTTTATTTATTTATATTATATATATTTTTACAACTATGAAACACGGATCACTGTGTAAAAAATTTCAACATTTGCCAAGAGTTATGGAATAGTGGCATCTGGCGTTACTGCATTCCCCTTCACCGTCTCTCCCCCCCTTGCCCCCCGTAAGTTTATATTCAATATTAATGGTACTGTGTGTTATCAATTTGCAAATATTGACTTTTTGTAGTGGCTTCTCCTGTTAAAAATTCATACTCGTATCTTGGGGAAGGCATAGAAATTGTGTATACATATGCACAAATCTTCGGCCACCTGTGAATTCATGTTATTGCCCACTATTACTTCAAAGGCAGGGCTCAAAAGAATGAAATGTCACTAGCAAACGTGATTCTGTCCATCTTTGTATGAAGTTTATTCCCTTCTGAACACTTCACTTGCTTTTGTGTAGCTCTTGAACTTCAATTTCCTGATTTTGTGGTGGAAGAAAACAAAACAAATAAATAAACAAACAACTGTGGCATCACACCAGAAGTTTACCCATCTCTCTCTTGCTATTCACTTCTAAACAGTGGCCTGACTCTTTCCCCCCCACAATATAAAATTACAGCCAATACAAAATAATTACTAGCATAAATGAAGTCTGTTATCTTGACCTCTTGCTCCTACATATGTGAATTATTATTATTTCAGAAACATTACTGTGTCATTTACAGTCAAATGCATACAAATAACTGGATGAAGTGTGGATGAAATATTAAGATCAAGCTTCATAAAAGGGGTAGTTCTCATATCCCAGGAAAAAAAGAAGCAGCAAAAAATGTGGACGTTTCTATTTTACTAGTAGTAAAGCTGGCCCAATTTTCTGTAAACTAAATTGTCCAAGAGTAGTTTAAACAATTAAGTAGTCCCCTTGCTTTCTGAATGCGAGTTGTAGACTCTCTATTCATGCCTCACAACTGTCATGCCTTTTAAACATTTAGCTTATCCCCACAGGATTTCAGACTTATCTTGCATCTGTTGGCAAGCCTTACATTGTAGCTAAATATTAGTCATGGCACCAGTCAAGTAATACAGGATAAACCCATAGAATTAATTGATATCTATTTGTACAACTTACAAGTGTTTGTAAATTCCATTTCAACAGTCCCTTAAAGAGACACTGTTACACCGTACATTTTTATATTTATATCACATCTTAAAACATATTGGAGTTAGTTTTTAAAACTTGAGAGAGACATTTGTGTCTCAAATATTATACTAGTATAACTTTTACGTATATGTATAGAGTAATGGCCCTAATAATTAAAAAAAAATTAATCTTGATGAATTGCATGTTTAATGACACTGTTAAACAATAATAGAACAACATATTTTTGGATATTTTCTACATTTTCATATGTAGTGATTTCAATTAAAACACAGAATATAAAGTGTACAGTGCTCACTTTATATTTTTATTACAAATATTTGCACTGTAAAAAACAAAAGAAATAGTATTTTTCAATTAATCTAATACAAGTACTGTAGTGCAATCTCTTTATCATGGAAGTTGAACTTACAAATGTAGAATTATGTACAAAAAATAACTGCGTTTAAAAAATAAAACAATGTAAAACTTGAGAGCCTACAAGTCCACGCAGTCCTACTTCAGCCAATTGCTCAGACAAACAAGTTTGGTTACAATTTAAAGGAGATACTGCTGCCTGCTTTTTGTTTACAATGTCACCTGAAAGTGAGAACAGGTGTTCACATGGGCACTGTTGTAGCCGACATCACAAGATATTTATGTTCCAGATGCACTAAAGATTCATATGTCCCTTCATGCTTCAACCATCACTCCAGAGAACATGTGTCCATGCTGATGATGCATTCTGCTTGATAATGATTCAAAGCAGAGCGGACTGACACATGTTCATTTTCATCATCTGACTCAGATGCCATCAGCGGAAGGTTGATTTTCTTTTTTGGTGCTTTGGGTGATGTAGTTTCCGCATTGGAGTGTTGCTCTTTTAAGAGTTCTGAAAGCATGTTCCACACCTCGTCCCCCCTCAGATTTTGGATGGCACTTCAGTTTCTTAAAGCTTGGGTCGAGTGCTGTAGCTATTTTTAGAAATCTCACATTGGTACCTTCTTTGTGTTTTGTCAAATCTGCTGTGAAAGTGTTCTTAAAATAAACTTGTGCTGAGTCATCATCCGAGACTGCTATAACATGAAATATATGGCAGAATGTGGGTAAAACAGAACAGGAGACATACTATTCTCCCCCAAGGAGTTCAGTCACAAATTTAATGAACACATTATTAATGAGCATCATCAGCATAGAAGCATGTCCTCCGGAATGGTGGCTGAAGCATGAAGGGGCATACAAATGTTTAGCATATCTGACACGTAAATACCTTGCAATGCCGGCTACAAAGGTGCCAGGCGAACACCTGTTCTCATTTTCAGGTCACATTGTAAACAAAAAGCAGGCAGCAGTATCTCCTGTAAATTGTAACCAAACTTGTTTGTCTGAGCAATTGGCTGAAGTAGGGACTGAGTGGACTTGTAGGCTCTCAAGTTTCACATTGTTTTGTTTTTGAGTGCAGTTATGTAACAAAAAAATCTACATTTGTAAATTACACTTGCATGATAAAGAGATTGCATTATGGTACTTGTATGAGATTAATTGAAAAATACTATTTCTTTTATCATTTTACAGTACAAATATTTATAATAAAAAGCGAGCACTGTACACTTTGTATTCTCTGTTGTAATAGAAATCAATATATTTGAAAATGTAGAAAAAGTCCAAAAATATTTAATTTACGTTAGTATTCTATTGTTTAACAGTGCGATTAATCGTGATTGATTTTTTTAATATCAATTAATTTTTTGAGTTAATCATGTGAGTTAACTGCAATTAATTGACAGCCCTGCTAATAATATTTTACATGTTCAAACTCCAGTACAGACACTAGCTAAAATGCCCTTACTGTTATGGTATCCTGACTTTGGAAGCAAATGTAAACTTTCCTAATATATTTTAAAATAAATAAATTTAAAAATGCATCTTGTAGCAGTAATTTGTATCCTTATACCAAGCGTGATTAAAATAAAGCATTTTAAACTGACCTTGGATGTATGTATTTACTACGTGTGTATATAATAAAACACGTTTGTTTTTTGAAGTAACCTCAACAGAACACTTTTAACAAAATCTTGTGGTATGTATCTCTAGGGTAAAGAAGCTGTAAGGAGCACATCTTAAAAACAGAGGTTAATCTCTTTCTATATCAATAGCAGTTCAGTTTGCAGAAGAAATTAAACAATTTCCTTCTGGGAAACATATTTTCTTCTCTTGAACTTTACTAAAAATAAATATTTTTTTATTCTGTTTTGGAGGACTTTTCAGAAAGTATTTTATACGTGGAAAAATAAGGCCTCTCTGTACATATCTATGTAACTGCATAGCTGCAGTACATCAGAGGTTTGTTATGGTTTTGGTTTTGTTCCTGTTCCTCTGTTGTAATTCAGAATTGTGCCAGCATGGAACGTGACGGGAGCAATAACTAGTGTATCCCTCAGGAGAGGATAATTTCTCCCTCCATCCCCTTAAACATTATAATGATGAATTTAGCCTTAGGTGCTTTCCCCAAGCTATTGTGATAATCTATAATTCAAGCCAGTGTGTATTGTATATAATTTAGATATGTGAAGTCACTTAGTAAGAGAAACTAATATTCTGTGTTGCTTTGCAATCTAAATGTACAAGAACTTTATGGAAAACTGATCTCTAACCCTGTTTTCAAAGCAGATCTGAGACCATATAAATACTTTAAAAAACAAAAAAAACCTACACATTACCAGGTATATTTTCAAGTTTTCTTCCAGTATAGACAAATTTTAACCCTCAAAAAAAAAAAAAAAAAAAAGAGCAAGAGTACTTGTGGCACCTTAGAGACTAACAAATTTGTTAGAGCATAAGCTTTTGTGGGCTGCTCACGAAAGCTTATGCTCAACAAATTTGTTAGTCTCTAAGGTGCCACAAGTACTCCTGTTCTTTCTGCAGATACAGATTAACACGGCTGCTACTCTGAAACCCTCCAAAAGTATTTTCAGGTTTCAAACATGTTGAAGTATAGGGCTGCAGTGAAAAGTCTCTTCTGTACATATGGAGAGTAGATTTTAACATTATGATTGGTTTATAACTTTGGTATGTGTGTATTTAAACTAAGGAAATGTGTTGGTCTTTGAAATGTTACATTTAAAGAATGAATTGAACAGTTTCTTTAAACAAATATCAATGCATAATTAGTCAGAAGAATTTTTGTTTTTCTTTACTGTGAATTCTTCCTATTCCTTTTTGAGTTTAGAAGAGGCTCCCCCCCCCTTTTTTTTTTTGCACAAAGAAAATATTCCTTTATTAAACTTTTTTGTTTAAAATGCACTTTGACGTCCATACATTTTTTTTCAGTGATGATCCATCAAAGAAATTAAGGATCTGGTTTAAATTCCATTAAAGTTAGACTGGACTTTTAAAGGGGGATTTGTTTAAAAAAGTTATGTTGTGTCTAAACTGTATTGTACATCGTTCTCCATTGCCAGCAACAAATAATGGAGAGAAATAAGCTGATGCCTTTCAAAAGGATCTCTGCACTATTTATGATTGTGGAACAGAGAACTTTTTGAACGTTTCGTGTACAGGATCATTGTTGAAATATGATACAATTCTATTTAAAATGTGGAATAAAAACTTAGTCAGATTTTTCTGCGTGTTTGCATGAGAAACAGGTTCACAGTTTAATGTCTGGCTTGTATAACAATATTTATCAGCAGTTACATTATACCTGCTTTTAAACAATGCAATATAATGTTTGATTCTATTGTGTCTTCTAATAGCCTAACAGATGTGCCTCAATTTGGATAAGACAATGACTTCTTTATAAAATGAGGATTAGTCCATTTAATTTAGTTTGCTACTGAATTAATTATGAATAAGGGTGGATTTATTATAGTAGTGACCATCTGTTGTGCCCAGAAATGTCCAGCAGACTTTGAGAAGCAGAGATGACTTCAATCACAAGTCAGTACTGAACATAATATACACACTGTCATCATCATAGGGCAAGGAAATAAAAGATGGATGAATAGATAAATGTAAGATGTAAATAATTGTTTTATGAAAGCATTATCTTCCTCATCCCTTCCACATTTTTCTGGACCAATAACCATTTAGCTGTTCATATATATCAGTGTACATTAGTGAGGTGTGGAGTGCCTCCTGCAAAGGGCAACATTAGATATTGTCCATTGCTGTTTGCAGTGTTGTTGTAGCCGTGTTGGCCCGAGGATATTAGAGAGAGACAAGGTGGGTGAGGTAATATCTTTTATTGGATCAACTTCTGTTGGTGAAAGTGCCAAGCTTTTGAGCTTGCCTGATTTCGAGCTCGGTGTCAGCTCGAAATCAGGCAAGCTCAAAAGCTTTTCACTTTCACGAACAGAAGTTGATCTAATAAAAGAAATTACCTCACCCATCTTGTCTTATGCAAAGGGGTAATTCCTTCTGCTCCCACTGGAGTAAATGGAAATTGAGGGCACTCAGCACCCTGTAAGAGGAGTCCAGAATCCCACAGGATCAGGCTCTCCTGCCCGTTCTTTCCATCACTCCACCTCCTTCCTCACAGCATCTGGCTGTGATGCAACCCCACGGGCCTATCTAAGTTATTGCTGTAAAGTCATTTTGTCTATATTCTTCATTATGCAAAATGGAGTTTGTTACTGTATATTGTCAAATCATATTTTGTGTCTCAGTGATCTCATGTCAGGAGATTGTATATAAAAATGATTACTGTGATGTACGTAGTTATATAATGGTAGGAAAGATATGATTACAGTAGAACCTCAGAGTTACAAACACCTTGTATATGGAGGTAGTTCGTAACTCTGAACAAAATGTTATGGTTGTTCTTTCAAAAGTTTACAACTGAACATTGACTTAATACAGCTTTGAAACTTTACTACTCAGAACAAAAATACTGCTTTTAACCATCTTAATTTAAATGAAACAAGCACAGAAACAGTTTCTTTACCTTGTAAAATCTTTTTTAAAAGTTCCCTTTATTTTTTTAGCACTTTACATTTAACACAGTACTGTGCTGTATTTGCCTTTTTTTTTTTTTTTTTTTTTGTCTCTGCTGCTGCCTGATTGTATATTTCCGGTTCCAAATAAGGTGTGTGGTTGACTGGTCAGTCCGTAACTCTAACTTTCTACTGAATATTTTTTGTACTCTAGCTTTAAGTGTATGGAGTTTCCTTTCCCATGTGCTGGGATGGGGGCTGTAGAAGATATCCTCTACAGAGCAATAAACACATTGCTTGCATTGAGACTTTGTGGGTTGTTTCCTTAATGAAATAACCACTCCAGACTGAAGTACATGTTTTAGTCTTTCTATATGAAAAATAGAATGCTTACCTATAATGACATCTTCAATCATTAAAAGTGAAATAATTTTAAAAATCTGATTTTACTTTCTACAATTTGTACTGTTTAACTTTTTGCACTTCCTTCAGCTTGAATGATTAAAATAAGAGAGCCAATTTCACTTGCAAGTTCTCATGCACAACCCCATTGTTGCAATAAATGGATTGCTAAAATGCTATTTAAGCAGATATTTTTAAGGTGTCAATGGTCATCTTATCTGGACTCCATAGTAGGAATAAGAATAGACAAAATTCCCAAAGGAGTGTATTCTGTACTCTGCACAACATGTTGATATTACTCAGTGTGTTTAATTTTTGCTGGTGAAGTATTTGTTTTTCTTAGAAATGACATTCTAGAATGGTAGGCTCAGTCATGCAGCTAGGATATTTTGATAACTGAAGATACTTTTCAGAAATGTTGCATCTTGAGGATGGAGAAAGGAAAATACAGAAGTATTTTAATTGGCTTTGATTTATTTGTTCAGCTTTGCCTGAACTTCAAAGAATTTTAGAGTAGTAATGTCTTGTGTTGTGATTACTTAAACCTGCTGACATTTTGTGGTGAACTTTGGTGGGGTGGGGAGAAGCAGAATTGTCTAACTGGAACATCACATGTTTTATATTTCTCTGCTCTTTAAATTGTTGTGGATGTTTAGCTGAAACCAGAATTGTCCAACTCCCCCCCCCCCGTCTCTGCTTTTTTGTTTTTTTGATGAGAAATCTCAACTTAGTGGAGTTTTTCCAATATTTTTGTCAGGTTTTCCGCAGTTTCATTCTTTTGGACTTGTATGCTGCTATGTATGACCATATATAATATGTTTATACTGTGAACAGAATTGCCAATCCCCAAAGTTGAAAAATCATGAAATTGGTCCCAAAATCTTTCCTAGGAAGTAGAGAAATGAGAGTGGCAACCAAACAGAGCTTCTTGGTTTCTGAATAGAGTAGTGCATTACAGGTGACATTGTCACATTTGTCCTGTACTATAGATAAGGTGTGGTTAGAAAAAGCATGTTCACAGAACTTTTAGAATGCACATTCTGCTTTTATATGGCACTTTTGAGACTTTACTAGATGAAAAGTGCTTTACAAACTGCGGTACATATGTACAGATTCTGTAAAATGTTTAACCCCTGTGTGAAGGGGAGCAACCATGTGGATAATTGCTGCATAGTATGTTGAACAATAGTGGGGATGGAAGATAACACAAATCTCTGTTAAGAAAATTGCTATGGATTCATTAGTGTCCATGAAGAAAAGACAGGACATCTTCTCAAGTTCTAATAAAAGAAACCAAACTGTATGTGGCAAGGTACAATAAATTTTGTAGATCTCAGGCATAACCTGCACTTCTGGAAAACTTTGGATCCAAATCTGAACTGTACATGCATGAACTCATGTTCCTTATAATGCCTGGAAGGATAAAGTGATAAGTTATCCCTGCTGGGTTTTAAGCTTCTAGTTGTAGGTTATATAGTTATTTCAAACCTCCTAACCTAAATGAATTGTCACCCTAAATGAATTGTCCATTTGAACATTCCAGGTTTAAATTTGTAGTGCTCTTTCATGTCCTCCATATTTTTTAATTCATACATTCTTTTTTCAGTTGAAACGATAAAAACAATATTTCAATTGGTATGTTTCCAGTAACCTAGCAGCATATGATGTAAATGAGTTTTGTGGGTGCACTAATGGATCAGTTACTCTAAATCAGGGGTGGGCAAACTACGGCCCGGGGGCTGCATCTGGCCCTTCAGACGTTTTTAATCTGGCCCTCAAACTCCTGCCAGGGAACAGGGTTGGGGGCTTGCTCCACGCGGCTCCTGGAAGCAGAGGCACTTTCCCCCCTCCGGCTCCTACATGTAGGGGTAGCCAGGGGGCTCTGCACGCTGCCCCCCCTCCCCCCCCAAGTGCCGCCCCTGCAGCTCCCATTGGCCAGCAAATGGGGCCAATGGGAGCTGCGGGGATGGCGCCTGCGGATGGGGCAGTGTGCAGAGACAGGCTGTGCCTCTGCGTAGGAGGCAGAGTAGGGACATGCTGCTGCTTCCAGGAGCTGCTTGAAGTAAGCGCCACCCGGAGCCTGCACCCCAGATCCCCTCCTGCGCCCCAACCCCTCGCCCCAGCCCTGATACCTCTCCTGCCCTCCAAATGCCTTGGTCCCATCCTCCTGCACCCCAGAGCGTGCACCCCTACCCCAGACCGGAGACCCCTCCCACACCCTGAATGCCTCATTTCTGGCCCCCACCTCAGAGCCCTCACCCCCCTACCCACCCGAACCCCCAATTTCATGAGCATTCGTGGCCCACCATACAATTTCCATACCCAGATGTGGCCCTCGGGCCAGAAAGTTTGCTCACCCCTGCTCTAGATGTTTGAGAGAATCACTTTGGGGGGAGGAGACTGAAGTGGAAACAACACTTTGTTCTGATGACATTTAAATATTGTTGAGATGTAACAAAACAGGTGGTTTAAAGTAATATAAATCAGCGAACAGCTTCTTATTCATATGACTGTGTAGCCAGGTCTCTGAAATGTGGAGTCACAGTATTGTATTTCCAGAAAAGTCTACTGAATCATTAAACTAGGATACAGATTTATAGAGAATTTGGTTTGGTTTCTGGGGAAGCGATGATTATTATGGGAAAATGTTCTGAGTGGTGCTATTAATTTAAAAACAACTGACTTAGACAAGTGGTTTCAGTTATTAGCTAGATTAATCCAGAACAACGTCTGTCTGTCCAGCTTGTCCACAGTTTACTTTTAAAAATACAATAGCTTAAACACATCTTATAGCTAAGCAAACATAAAACTTAATTATCATATGATTAATATAATCTGTAAATCAAATCTGTGTCTTAATTTTTTTCACACCATGCATTCTTCTCAAATAAAGCTAAGTCATAAGAACAATTTAACAGAAGCAATGTATTGTATTGATTTATACATTAGGTCAATTTTTAAACTTTTTTTTACAAAACTTTAAAAGTGACTAGTAATTTTGGGTGTCCAACGTGAGACATCTGAAAGGGGCGATTTTAAGAAAGTGCTGAACGTCCACCCTCAGCAAGGTATCTCAAATCGGGCATTCAAAATTGCTAGTAACTTTTTCAAAAAACTTGGCCTTGATTCCTTGTTAGAATTGTGATGCATTTTAGTATGTACATATGCACCCTTGAGGGAGGGTCTGATCCTTAATGGTTCTGTCAATGGGAATTGAGAAACGCTGAGCATCTCTAAGGATGACTACCATTTTTGCAGCCCAGAGCAGTGTTCTGAATATTCACATGTTGAGAAGATTTCTCTCCCCAGCTCACCATATACAAACTGCCAACTGTTTGAAAATAGGATGTAACTGACATTTCTGAAATTGACATATCTGAACCTATTCGCTGCTGGTGTTTAGCTGAAAAGAAAACTTTTGTGACATTGGCAGTGTGGGTGGCCATTGAAGAGACTGCAAACTAATTCATACCTTCCTCTAGGAATTTATCAGTCAGAACAACTTCATTGTTAAAAAGCTGTGTCACAGGGTTCTGAACTACATCTTAAAGGAATTATTTATGGTGCTGACCTTTGCTACTTTCAAGAGCCTCGCCTACACTTGAGAATTGCACTGTCAAGAATAAATAAAACTGTTTTTTAAATTGTGTTACTGCAGAGGCTCAGGGCTCTAGTTATGGACGAGGACCTCTGTGTGCTAGGTGGTGTACAAATGCAGAACAAAAAGACTGTCTCTGCCTGAAGGCGCTATAATCTTTAACTGAACCTTTAATGGTATCATGTGGCTACAGCAGCCATTTTGGCTAGCATTAAATCTGCCTGACATATCCACAAACAGCATTTTCTCTGATTCTTGCACTCCCAATGGATTGTGGATACCTACAGTTCCCAACCTGGGTCCTCAAAGCAGGGACTTGTGGCTGTGATAATCTAGAGTTGAAGAGATGCTGTAACAAGGTTCTTTTGGTTTTTTTTCCCCAAATAAGACCTCTATAGGGAGGACCAACTGCATATTGCTTTTTCCCTGCAGGAGCCACTGCATTGGTGCAGAGTGACCCAATCTGGTGCAAGTGTAATTACAACAGTTCTGGCAACAGTTGTGCATCATTCAGGCTCCTTTTGTGCAAGAACACAAGTTGTGTTAAGAGCATGGCAGGTGCTCGCAACAAAGCTTGCAATCTTAATGCTCAATCTTAAACTTGGCAATGTGTGACACCAGCATTCTAAATTTGTGACAGATGGCTCAAATATGGAACTCATGTATTTTGCTGCATTTCATACCACGACTGAATGATTAGAATGGTTTTTAATTTTAAACAGTGTTTTGTCACTGTGTGAATTAAAGAAAACATTTAAAAAAAACTGCACAAATTCATTCACATGTAAACATAAAGACCTCTTACATAGATCATCAGAAGGATTATCCCCAACCCAGACCTCTGCTGGAATAATTGTTATCCTTCATGTGCACCAGCTACTGAAGTTAAATTAGACAGGTATTTAGCTGGGGGTTACACAACTATTTACCAAACAGCAGTAGAATGCTGGGGATTAGGAAACCTGACCTCCGATCCGTGGCTCTGGGAGATGAGTGAGGTTCAGGGATTAGAAACAGGATAACCAGTGCCTGTCTCGTTGACACACACCTTCCAGAAGTGTGGTTAATTAGATTGGATTTGTCTGTGGGTTCTATTCCCAGTCCTGCCTGAAATGATCTTGTGCAACCTCTCTCAGCCTCCTTTCCCAAATTTTACAAATAAATCAGTATTTGACTGCCTTCTAGGGTTGGTGCATAGGGTCTTGCTCATTAATGAGGGCTGTGAAATGCATGGAAAGAGTCAGCAGTTAGATTTGAACTTGGGTCCCTGAGGCCAGGGGGTGTTTTTGCAGTGTAGTAGAACAGGCAAACTGATTCAGCCAAAATCTGGTATATTTGAGGAGTCTGTTTGCAATACCAAAATTCTCTAGTGCAGAAAAGACTCTGTGGTGTTGTAGTTTGGACTACATAACCATAAGGCTGGCTGACTCCCCCTCCGGCCCCTTCCAAACCTGATGTTTAATTTATTCTTTCAGATAGAAATATCATGAAGTAAACATAACTTTTAGCAATGTGGGCCAGGATTACCACAGATGTAAATACCAATGGAAGGGTTTATGCTGTCTCAGCAGTCCCAAGTTGGCAGCCTTTGCTTTTGTCCGCAAAAATAGCGGCAAAACCCTATAAAGAGTTCAGTGCATTACTGTGCAGTGAAAAATGGGTGGTATGCACTGAAAAGAGGGGTGTGACTTGGACAGCTGGAGCATGTGCCTCTTCAGTGGCTCTCTTCAGAGCCTCCTGCCAGCAGGATCCTCCCTGTGAAGTCCCGGCAGAAGTTAAATGTGATTGCCTGCATGCAGATAGACGCTCCCCAGCAAAACCTCTGCTTCTAGATTGAAATACTGCCTGCCGTGGACAGGGCTGAGTCCCTCCTCAGCCATGATAGGCTTTGCAGGAGCACAGTGCATCGTGGAATAGACTTTATGCTTTCCTCGGCAGTAGCTTTGCTGAAATTGGCTCAGAGTCCATTAATTTGTCTCCCTCCTTCACTTTCACCTATACTTAATTCTTAAGCATAGATACTGTAACATTTTTAATAGTGCTTCATGATGAGTTTAATAGCTTTTTTTAAAAAATTTAAAACTGTACTGGAATGTATTGGTTTGAGTTAAAATTCTCTTTTATAAATTCCATTGCCTTTGGGAGGCTAAAGGGCCCCTGTTTAAATTTGATACGTTAGGGCTCTCTAGATTATTTGTAAAGGCTTTGGTGGGGGTTGAACTTCAAAATTGTACATCTTGTTGAGGTACCATTTGAGAAATGTCTTGCCATCATTGCACTAAAAAGGAGCTGGGCAGTATTATTTATACTGTGCCTTGTGGCACTTTACAATCTAACACAAGAAAAGGAAACACCAACAAAGCTTTACATAAGAGTTCAAATCTTGGTCAGAAAGTTTTCCAAATGGAGAGTTAGAAAATGTTTCTGTTAACATGAGACGTGACTCATTTCAAAGGCTGTTCTTGAAATACCTTGAGTCCAATAACTGTACGCACAGGGAGAGAGAGCCGTTTAGTGGAATACAGGTAGGCTAGTGCACATAGCCTTCTGCATTTGAGAGACCATGAATATCTTCCTGTTTTTGTTTTTAAAGAAGGTTCCTGAGCTGGTTTAATTTTGTGAAACTGATTAGGCCAAGGGGTAAAAAAGAGTTCATTTTTCTGCAGTTTGCCTCCCCAGTGAGGGAGGGGGGAAGGGCCAGGGTAAGAAAAAGTAAGGAAAATGAGGAGCTTGTGACTGATGTGACACTTGTTAAATTAGCATGCCTTATTGGGTCAGCACTGAACAGGCAAAGAGAACTTCAGTAAGGCAACATATGATACATCAGCCCACTGATACCATGGGAAGTACTACAATGGATGTGGAGATAGTAATGGAGAGAAGGCTGAGATGGGAATATAGAAAAAGTGAAAGGAAACATGCAGTAATCCTGCAGAAACAGCCATGAAGTTGAATCTAATGAAAGCAAATGCTTCTTTCTTTTTCCTTTCCTTTCCTGAGGACCCAGAAAGCTCCCATATTTTAAGAAAGCTGTAACACCTCATATTCAGACTCTGCCTGATGAGACAAGACACCTGAAACTACAGTTAAATAACTGGCTCTCTGTGTGTTTGAAATTTTAAGGGTGTGGTGGTTCTTTGTTTTTTGTTTTTGTTCAGATGAATATACTGATGTGATCTCACAACTGCTAGATGACTCTGTGGTCTCCCTGTGTAGTTCAGCCAGGGTTGTCCTTCGGATTTATGGGGCCCTATGCAGTATTATTAAATTGGTGCCCCTATGGCTGATGGCAGCACGGGCTCACAGGCCGCGGGAGGGGGGAGGGACAAGGCAGCAAAGGATACAGAGATGCCCGGCCCACCTCATGGCAGAAGAGAGTCGCTGTTTCCCACAGCGAACCCCTTTATCCTCTCCCTCATGCAGAATGTGTGGCGCCTTTGGCTCTGTGAATACAGCCCCTGTCTAAGGAGACTGCAGTGCGTGCTGGGTGTGTGGGAGCCGACCTGCTCTTACCTGCTGTCATGGGCGGTGGGTGAAGCTGCTGCTTGGGGAGGCTAGCTCCCTAGCCCACCTCTTCTGCCTGTGGCCCTGCCCATACTCCACTCCTGCTCTGCCCCAGGCCCCACCCCACTCCGCCCATGCCCCGCTGTCGCCCCGCTGTCTCCCTCCTCTGTTCCGTCCCCTACCCCACTCGTCCCCTTCCAGCCAAATCCCTGAACCCAAATGAAGCAAATGACATTTGAAAACACTCTTCTGCAATTTCTTTCTAAAGAAAATGGAGCATGTTTCCCGCTGCAGGCCAGATGGTGACGACTGGACATGCAGAAGATACCTAATTAAAAGCACTAAATTTGGGGAAAAAAAATGCCAGTCACAGGTTTTTTGATATGCCCTGAAGTTTGTCAGATTTATTTGCAAAAACTTTGCAGTAAGGGTGAGTCAGCTAGCTGTCTTGCTGAATACAACATTAAATATTGTGGAATACATGATGCAGCTCTTCTCTGTTTACATTTTCTTAATCAGTATTTTAGAACTGATTTTATAAGATTACTACATATTTAACTCATGAAACAAAGACTTATTTTAAATTAATCAGTCACAGGTTTAGTGCGTTCATAACAATGTTCATTGCCCTTAGAAAAAGGGAACACGATATATCAACACTACGAAGTTAGGTCGAATTTATAGAAGTCAGTTTTTATATAGTCGATTGTGTGTGTCCCCACACAAAATGCTCTAAGTGCATTAACTCGGCGGAGTGCTTCCACAGTATTGAGGCTAGCATCAACTTCTGGAGCGTTGCACTGTGGGTAGCTATCCCGCAGTCTCCGCCGCCCATTGGAATTCTGGGTTGAGATCCCAATGCCTAATGGGGCAAAAACATTGTCATGGGTGGTTCTGGGTACATGTCGTCAGGCCTTCCCTCGCTCCCTCCGTGAAAGCAACGGCAGACAATCGTTTCGCACCTTTTTTCCTGAGTTACCTGTGCAGACATCGTACCATGGCAAGCATGGAGCCCGCTCAGCTCACTGTCACTGTACTTCTCCTAGGTGCTGGCAGACACAGTACTGCATTGCTACCCAGCAGCAACCCATTGCCTTGTGGTAGACGGTGCAATAGGCCTGATAGCCATTGTCATCATGTCTGAGGTGCTCCTCGCCGCCTCAGTAAGGTCGGTCAGGAGCGCCTGAGCAGATATGGGCGCAGGGACTAAAATAGGGGTGACTCGACTGGGTCATTCTCTTTAGTCCTGCTGGCAGTCCTATTGTACTGTCTTATGGCAAGCGGGCAGGAGATAAGGATGGCTAGCAGTCCTACTGCACTGTCTGCTGCCAGCCAAAGATGTAAAAGATAGATGGAGTGGATCAAAACAAGAAATACACCAGATTTGTTTTGTATTAATTTGCTCCCCCCTCCCTCCGTGAAATCAACGGCTGACAATCGTTTCGGTGAGGGCTGTCAGGGGCACCTTGAAAAGTTTAATGGAGATTCAGTTGTGCCTGAAATACCAGGGGGAGGGATAGCTCATTGGGTTGAGCATTGGTCTGCTAAACCCAGGGTTTTGAGTTCAATCCTTGAGGGGGCCATTCTGTGTGTCAGTTGTTCTTGTTTCTCCTTGATGTGAAGTCACCCCCTTTGTTGATTTTAATTCCCTGTAAGCCAACCCTGTAAGCCATGTCGTCAGTCGCCCCTCCCTCCATCAGAGCAACGGCAGACAATCGTTCTGCCCCTTTTTTCTGTGCAGATGCCATACCACGGCAAGCATGGAGCCCGCTCAGATCACTTTGACAATTAGGAGCACATTAAACACCACACATATTATCCAGCAGTATATGCAGCGCCAGAACCTGGCAAAGCGAAACTGGGCGAGTAGGCGACGTCAGCGCGGTGGCAAGAGTGATGAGGACGTGGACAAAGACTTCTCTCAAAGCATGGGCCCTGGCAATGTGGGCATCATGGTGCTAATGGGGCAGGTTCATGTGGTGGAACGCCAATTCTGGGCCCAGGAAACAAGCACAGACTGGTGGGACCGCATAGTGTTGCAGGTCTGGGACGATTCCCAGTGGCTGCAAAACTTTCGCACTTTCATGGAACTTTGTGACTAGCTTTTCCCTGCCCTCAGGCACAAGAATACCAAGATGAGAGCAGCCCTCACAGTTGAGAAGCAAGTGGCAATAGCCTTGTGGAATTTGCAACTCCAGACAGCTAGCGGTCAGCCGGGAATCAATTTGGCGTGGGCAAATCTACTGTGGGGGCTGCTGTGATGCAAATAGCCAACGTAATCAAAGATCTGCTGATATCAAGGGTGGTGACCCTGGGAAATGTGCAGGTCATAGTGGATGGCTTTGCTGCAATGGGATTCCCTAACTGTGGTGGGGCCATAGATGGAACCCATATCCCTATCTTGGCACCAGAGCACCAAGCCGGCGAGTACATAAATCGCAAGGGGTACTTTTCAATAGTGCTGCAAGCACTGGTGGATCACAAGGGACATTTCACCAACATCAACGTGGGATGGCCGGGAAAGGTACATGACGCTCGCATCTTCAGGGACTCTGGTCTGTTTCAAAAGCTGCAGGAAGGGACTCCCAGACCAGAAAATAGCCGTTGGGGATGTTGAAATGCTTATAGTTATCCTTGGGGACCCAGCCTACCCCTTAATGCCATGGCTCATGAAGCCGTACACAAGCAGCCTGGACAGTAGTCAGGAGCTGTTCAACTACAGGCTGAGCAAGTGCAGAATGGTGGTAGATTGTGCATTTGGACGTTTAAAAGCGCGCTGGCGCAGTTTACTGACTCGCTTAGACCTCAGCAAAACCAATATTCCCACTGTTATTACTGCTTGCTGTGTGCTCCACAATATCTGTGAGAGTAAGGGGGAGACGTTTACGGTGGGGTGGGACGTTGAGGCACATCACCTGGTTGCTGGTTATGCGCAGCCAGACACCAGGGCGGTTAGAAGAGCACAGGAGGGTGCGGTACGCATCAGAGAAGCTTTGAAAACCAGTTTCATGACTGGCCAGGCTACAGTGTGAAAGTTCTGTTTGTTTCTCCTTGATGAAACCCCTGCCCCCACCCACCCCCTGGTTCACTCTACTTCCCTGTAAGATAACCACCCTCCCCTCTTCCCTTCAATCACCGCTTGCAGAGGCAATAAAGTCATTGTTGCTTCACATTCATGCATTCTTTATTAATTCATCACACAAACAGGGGGATAACTGCCAAGGTAGCCCGGGAGGGGTGGTGGAGGAGGGAAGGACAAGGCCACACAGCACTTTAAAAGTTTAAAACTTTAAAACTTATTGAATGCCAGCCTTCTGTTGCTTGGGCAATCCTCTGGGGTGGAGTGGCTGGGTGGCCTGAGGCTACTGTGTTCTTGGGCATCTGGGTGAGGAGGCTATGGAACTTGGGGAGGAGGGCGGTTGGTTACACACGGGCTGTAGTGGCGATCTGTGCTCCTGCTGCCTTTTCTGCAACTCAACCATATGCTGGAGCATATTAGTTTGATCCTCCAGCAGCCTCAGCATTGAATCCTGCCCCCTCTCATCACGCTGACGCCACCTTTCAGCTTCAGCCCTCTCTTCAGCCTGCCACCTCTCCTCCCTGTCATTTTGTGCTTTCCTGCACTCTAACATTGTCTGCCTCCACGCATTCCTCTGTGCTCTGTCAGCGTGGGAGGACAGCGTGAGCTCAGAGAATACTTCATCACGAGTGCATTTTTTTTCACCTTCTAATCTTTGCTAGCCTCTGGGAAGGAGAAGATCCTGTGATCCTTGAAACACATGCAGCTGATGGAGGAAAAAAAAAGGACTGTGGTATTTAAAAAGACACATTTTGTAGAACAATGGGTACACTCTTTCACGGTAAACCTTGCTGTTAACATTACATACATAGTACATGTGCTTTGGTTCTAAGGTCGCAGTTTGCCTCCCCCCACCACGTGGCTAACCCCACCCCCCTCCTCATGGCTAACAGCGGGGAACATTTCTGTTCAGCCAAAGGCAAACAGCCCAGCAGGAATGGGCACCTCTGAATGTCCCCTTAAGAAAAGCACCCTATTTCAACCAGGTGACCATGAATGATATCATTCTCCTGAGGATAACACAGAGAGATAAAGAACGGATGTTGTTTGAATGCCTGCAAACATACACTGCAATGCTTTGTTCTGCAATGATTCCTGACTACGTGCTACTGGCCTGGCGTGGTAAAGTGTTCTACCATGGTGGATGGAATAAGGCTGCCCTCCCCAGAAACCTTTTGCAAAGGCTTTGGGAGTACATCCAGGAGAGCTTTATGGAGATGTCCCTGGAGGATTTCCACTCCATCCCCAGACGCGTTAACAGACTTTTCCAGTAGCTGTACTGGCCGCAAATGCCAGGGCAAATTAATCATTAAACATGCTTGCTTTTAAACCATGTATACTATTTAAAAAGGTACACTCACCAGAGGTCCCTTCTCCACCTGGCAGGTCCAGGAGGCAGCCTTGGGTGGGTTGGGGGGTACTGGCTCCAGGTCCAGGGTGAGAAACAGTTCCTGGCTGTCGGGAAAACTGGTTTCTCCGCTTGCTTCCTGTGAGCTATCTACAACCTCATCATCATCATCTTCCTTGTCCCCAAAACCTGATTCCGTGTTGCCTCCATCTCCACTGAAGGAGTCAAACAACACGGTTGGGGTAGTGTTGGCTGAACCTCCTAAAATGGCATGCAGCTCATCATGGAAGCGGCATGTTTTGGGCTCTGACCCAGAGCGGCCGTTTGCCTCTCTGGTTTTCTGGTAGGCTTGCCTCAGCTCCTTAAGTTTCACGCGGCACTGCTTCGGGTCACTGTTATGGCCTCTGTCCTTCATGCCCTGGGAGATTTTGACAAATGTTTTGGCAGTTCGAAAACTGGAATGGATAGCATGGATTCCTCTCCCCATACAGAGATCAGATCCCGTACCTCCCGTCTGGTCCATGCTGGAGCTCTTTTGCAATTCTGGGACTCCATTATGGTCATCTTTGCTGATGAGCTCTGCACTCACCTGCAGCTTGCCACACTGGCCAACCAGGAAATGAAATTCAAAAGTTCGCGGGCCTTTTCCTGTCTACCTGGCCAGTGCATCTGAGTTGAGAGTGCTGTCCAGAGTGGACACAATGGAGCACTCTGGGATAGCTCCTGGAGGCCAATACTATCTAATTGCATCCACAGTAACCCAAATTCGACCCAGGAAGGCCGATTTCAGCGCTAATCCCCTTGTTGGGGGTGGAGTAAGGAAATAGATTTTAAGAGCCCTTTAAGTCGAAAAAAAGGGCTTTGTCATGTGGATGGGTGCAGGGTTAAATCAATTTAACGCTGCTAAATTCGACCTCAACTCCTAGTGTAGACCAGGGCTAATTTACTTTGTGTGATCTCCATAACAATAGATGTGTGTGAAATTTCACCAACTTTCAAAAATGTTTCCAAAGATTTTAGGCATAACAAAGGATTTTATATCTTACTAGGTACTGATTTTGCTGGAGCGTTCTCTTAAAACTAGTTCATCAGCTAGAGGTAAAGAAAAGGAAACTCTTTGTCCAGCTATCTGGAAGGACAGGGGTGTTGTTCCTTTATGGGCTCTCTTCAACAGGTGTTGGTAGTGGGGAAGAGGGTGAAGGGAGAAAGGACAGGAAGACTTTGGAAGCATGTTTTTTTGTACTATAGTAATTAAAATTAAAATGTGTATTTTAGATAAGGGTGGTCTTTTGAAGGATTTATTTACAACACTATATGTCTGAAGATCCAAGCATTTAAGGCTAAAGATGATTATGCATCTAAAAATCTATGCAAGGATTTTTTAGAGATGTGATTTTTTTTTTTTTTTATAATCTTCACCAACTCACTAATGAAATGTTTTTAAAGCACATTTTAAACTAAGGTCCTGTAGACTAACCTGTTCTGAGTAAATATTACAGTAATGCACAACTGTTTTGCTCAGTAAATTCAGAGACTGACAGTATATACTGGGGATTGGCAAATGCCTGTTAAATGGCTTCATTACCACTCAATGGCTCTTTAACAGTTTCAGTGTTGTGCTAATAGGTCTGGCAGGCTTTTTCACCTTTAAGTTATTAGATTCCCTCTGGAGTAAGAGTCGCCAGGCTGCAGCAGCCAGCTGTGAAAGCCTGCAGGAAGGGTCAGAACTGGGCTAGGAAGAGCCAGGAGGGTAGACACTAAGATCCAGTGGTGCCCCAAATTTTCAGGTGGCTTATGCAGCCGCGTATGCCTAAGGACGGCCCTGAATTCAGCTCTGCCTTCCACTGATTAATTTAATTGAAAGTTAGTGTCAGTATTATGTACTGTATGTGCCAAAATTCTTTTATAGTATGAACTGTGGAATAGATCAGAAAAATTAGAAATTATTAGGCTTTCTTATATACCAACAATGGGATTACATAACTGGAAGCATTACTGGAATTCCATTATGGTTTTACTTAATAAATCAGTACTTTGATTAAACTTTAATGTCTTAATAAACCAGACAAATATATAAATACAGTTATGTAAAATTAATATTTAATTACTACCATAGTTAGGTTGTGGTTTGTTTGGGTTTTTTTATTCATTTCTTCATTACTAATTTTGGGTGGCTACTCTGGAAAGGTTTCACTTAAGTTGCTTGTACCCTGAAAAATGGAAGAAGAGATACTTTAATCTGAATTCACTGGGTTTAACTGTGGGATACTAATGCTTCTGTGACTAACTAAGATCAATCCCTTCATAATGAGTTGGGAAACATTGTCTTAAATATTTACTTTTCTCGACTCATAGTTCTGTTTTTTCCACTTCTACTGTATTTCCAGCACTAGATCATATCACTGAGTAAGATCTAAAGCATGTTCTCCTCGGGGAAGGTGCTTCAAGTGTTGTTCAATCTGAACCTTGCAGTCTAATTCTGTATCTACATACATTTAAAAAAAACTTGATAGAATGCGTTTTACATCCAGCCCTGTGGTATGGCATTGTGCTGCCAAGTAGAAAATGTAGAGTTAATTTACTGACTCTAGTTCAGCTTTTTTCAAATGTGGTCACCAGGGGCTTTCCTTCTAGCCACAGCCTTCTCTGGTGCTCCTGCATACACTGCCTTGGGTGTTGGTTGCTAGGAGTGCCAACAAGGGTTGGGCCCTGCCCCCTCTGGAGACACCTGGGGCACAACACTGGAGGAGCAGGCAGCCAGGCTCCCCATCTTCCCAGGGATGGTGGGACTCAGGCTTTGGGCTTCAGCCCTGGGGTGGTAGGGCGGCAGGCTCTGGCTGCAGGGCTTCAGGCTCCGGCCCCAGGCTCCAGCTGTGTGTCTTTGGGCTCTGTCCTCTGGCCACAGGGCCTTGGGCTCCAGCCCCCTTCTGCCTCCCCCGATACCCGATCCAGGGCTTAATTTGTCCCCAAACTTGCCAGGGCTGAGTAAGTCTACTGTGAAAAGTGATACTTGTATGTTTTGTTAATATCTCTTTTCACAACAGATTTACTAGCTAGCAATAAATAAAATACTCTGATTTGGACATGTATATGTGCATATTTATTTGTGCATATTTTTGTTTTTCCTAAAGCTAATTAAGTATTTTAGGAAAAAGTGTGAGAGCGGCCACCAGCAAGAGTTGGTGGCCGCAAATAATTTGGCTGAGAACCCCTGCTCTAGTTGTCTTTGGCACTGGGCCTATGGAAATGTATATGTTATGAAAAATGACCTTTTTGGCCTTTGAAAGACGCATGCCAGATGGTTGCTTGTACATGTCTGGCTCTAGAGCAGGGTTCAACAACCTTTGAGAAGTGGCATGCCAAGTCTTCATTAATTTAAGGTTTCCTGTGCCAGTAATAAATTTTACATTTATAGGGGTCCCCAACGGAACCCCAGACTGGCAACAGACTGAGCGGAGCCAGCAGCCAGGACCCCGGCTGGCATGGACCCGGATGGCTGGAAACCCAGACCAGCAGCGAGGTGAGTGGGGCTGGTGGCTGGTATCCCAGGCCGGCAGCAGGCTGAGTGGGGCTGGGACTCCGGCTGGGACCCCGGATGGCAAGGGGCCAGAAGCCAGGACCCCAGACTGTCAGCGAGCTGAGCGGGGTGGCAGACAGAACCCCAGACTGGCAGCGGCTCACCCGCTGCTGGTCTGGGGTTCCACCAGCTCCTGCCAGCCGGGGTCCTGGCCTCCGGCCCCGCTCAGCCTGCTGCCGGCTAGGGGTTCTGTTCACCCAGGCTGGCAGCAGGCTGAATGGGGCTGGGGCTCCGGCTGGCAAGGGGCTGGTAGACGGAACCCCAGACCGGCAGCAGGCTTAGCAGGTTCGGCGGACAGAACCCCAGACCAGCGGTGGGCTGAGCAGCTCATCCCGTCACCGGTCTGGGGTTCTGTCCACCGGTTCCTGCCAGCCGGAGTCCCAGCCGCTGGACCCGCTCAGCCCGCTGCTGGCCAGAGGGTTTCATTCACCTAATTGTTGTTGCCTAATTGGGAAACAGATTATTTTTCATGATGCTTTGCTTGCCGTTAGCCTTTCTCCTGTATTTTTCAAGACCTAAATTAATGGCCTGTTTTCAAAGTAGAATCATAGAATATCAGGGTTGGAAGGGACCCCAGAAGGTCATCTAGTCCAACCCCCTGCTCAAAGCAGGACCAATTCCCAGTTAAATCATCCCAGCCAGGGCTTTGTCAAGCCTGACCTTAAAAACCTCTAAGGAAGGAGATTCTACCACCTCCCTAGGTAACTCATTCCAGTGTTTCACCACCCTCTTAGTGAAAAAGTTTTTCCTAATATCCAATCTAAACCTCCCCCACTGCAACTTGAGACCATTACTCCTCGTTCTGTCATCTGCTACCATTGAGAACAGTCTAGAGCCATCCTCTTTGGAACCCCCTTTCAGGTAGTTGAAAGCAGCTATCAAATCCCCCCTCATTCTTCTCTTCTGCAGGCTAAACAATCCCAGCTCCCTCAGCCTCTCCTCATAAGTCATGTGTTCCAGTCCCCTAATCATTTTCGTTGCCCTTCGCTGGACTCTCTCTCCAATTTATCCACATCCTTCTTGAAGTGTGGGGCCCAAAACTGGACACAGTACTCCAGATGAGGCCTCACCAATGTCGAATAGAGGGGAACGATCACGTCCCTCGATCTGCTCGCTATGCCCCTACTTATACATCCCAAAATGCCATTGGCCTTCTTGGCAACAAGGGCACACTGCTGACTCATATCCAGCTTCTCGTCCACTGTCACCCCTAGGTCCTTTTCTGCAGAACTGCTGCCTAGCCATTCGGTCCCTAGTCTGTAGCTGTGCATTGGGTTCTTCCGTCCTAAGTGCAGGACCCTGCACTTATCCTTATTGAACCTCATCAGATTCCTTTTGGCCCAATCTTCCAATTGGTCTAGGTCCTTCTGTATCCTATCCCTCCCCTCCAGCGTATCTACCACTCCTCCCAGTTTAGTATCATCCGCAAATTTGCTGAGAGTGCAATCCACACCATCCTCCAGATCATTTATGAAGATATTGAATAAAACCGGCCCCAGGACCGACCCTTGGGGCACTCCACTTGATACCGGCTGCCAACTAGACATGGAGCCATTGATCACTACCCGTTGAGCCCGACAATCTAGCCAGCTTTCTACCCACCTTATAGTGCATTCATCCAGCCCATACTTCCTTGGTGACAAGAATACTATGGGAGACCGTGTCAAAAGCTTTGCTAAAGTCAAGAAACAATACATCCACTGCTTTCCCTTCATCCACAGAACCAGTAATCTCATCATAAAAGGCGATTAGATTAGTCAGGCATGACCTTCCCTTGGTGAATCCATGCTGGCTGTTCCTGATCACTTTCCTCTCATGCAAGTGCTTCAGGATTGATTCTTTGAGTAATTGAATACACACAGCTTAGTTGATGACAATGATTTGTGCATGCTTGGCACTTCTTCAGATTAGTTCCCAACTGCATACACTCTGGAATAAGTGACTGTAATGAGCCATATGGAAAACTTAAGATGTGACATGTTTTGAAAATGGTAGGCAAAGGAAAAGGCAAGGCATCCTTATTCAATGGCCATTCCAATCAAAGCAGCAAAATTCCATTCAATGCCATTCCAATCAAAGCAGCAAAATTTAGTACAAGGGTTGTCTCTGGACTGGTCAGGTAAAAGGAGGCTGGGTGCAACTCTCAAGAAGGTGAAAAGGGAATTTGAATAAAACTGACATGCATACAGATTGGTGCAGACAAGAAAAAAATTGTTTTGGGGTTAAAGATAGAACAAGGAAAATTGGTCTTGTTATCCGTGTATGAAGTGAAGAATATCTGTTAGCAAGTAGAAGTCAGAACAGACTGGAGAAACTAAAAGCATTCCAAAATTATAAGGTGAGACAAGTAAAGATGCTTTGTTACTGTCACCCAGCAATACATCCACAAAACCTAGATAATTCTGTAGTGAATTATCAAATCATTGTGCAGAAAGATTTCTTTGGATTGGCTGAATATGGATTTAAATATCATGATTACTAGATTTTTGATGTTCCCTACCCTGTTAAAAGCCACCTAGCATACAGCTCCACCAAAGTATTTTATTTAGCTTTTTAATACAGTTGTTACAAAAGTTAAATTATTAACTATTAGTTTCAAGAACTTGAAGGAAATGATGAAACCCAAAAGATCTCCTAAAATATTTCCAAACTGTGGTTGGTCTTGTATACTGTCCATATCAATTGGAATAAATAAAAGACACTTTTAGTTTGAACTCTGAATTTCCGTGTTTTTGTAGTTTAAGGCACAGCCTTTATGATCTCATTTATTTTAAGCTCCTAAAAAGTTAAATGAAACCTTGTCAATATGCACAGTGCATCTAACTCCATGGTGTGTTTGATAGTTAATTTTAAACAACTAATATATTCAATCATGGTTGTGTTTTTGTTTTTTGTTTTTTTAAACTGATGTGGAGAAGAGAAAAGGGCATTCAGCTAAAGGAAATTACCTTCCCAAATATAACATTTTTAAATGATGTAATCCCTCTTCTCCCCTCCCCCCCATATGTTTTTTTGAATAGAACTAGTGTTCTCATACAGGGCAAGTAATAAGTTGGGTTTTAGCCATACAATGTTGAGCAATAACTCTAGATTTTCTAGGTAAGCATATTGAAATAAGAAACTTCATTTACGGAATGACAGAGATTGTGCTCCCCCCCCTTTGGCTGGAGAACACTATTTTAAACTTAATTCAGTTTTTACTCAATTGCTTTTTCATTAGTCAAATTTATTCTCTGACATCCAGTTTCTGTTGAGATTATTTTTATTCAACTCCCACAAGGTATGTGGTTTTAGTTTTACATACAGTGGTCTTTAAAACTGCTTAACATAGAATCTAGAACGATGGAACCATGTCTCTCATCTTTGTGATCAATATGAAACACTTCCAGGATCACATTCATTGTAATGGCAGCTGAGAAAAGCTCTGATTTAGCAAAGCACTTAAACATGTGCTTATATTCCTCCCCATTTAGCAAAATACTTTAGTATGTGCTGAAGTACTTTGCTAAATTGGGGACTCAAGACCTGGGTTTTTAATTGAGTGTAGATGTCCACTGTATGTGAAACTAACGTGTGGAGGGAGATTTGGCTTCCCCAAGAAAATCAGTCAGTGAGGTCTGTAGATAATTGCAAACTTCAGTTTCAGGAAATATATTATTTACAAACCACACTTCAACAGTTGCACTTTTGTTGGAGTAGTTTGATAAATAACATGTTGCTTTTACAGGAAATGTCTCAGTTTAAATTGAGGCCATTGATTCAGGCAGATTAGAAGTTAGTATGCAGTGTGTTATTAGTCTGTTTTTTATTTCCTCCTCTTTTAATGTATATCCAAAATATCTTGGTGGGGGAGAAGACATGAACTTGTGCACCAGTGAACTGCCCAGATCGAATCTGGGAGGCAAACAGAATCGGCGTTTGGACATATGGAGCTTGTCTGAAGTTTTAACCCATGACTGTTCTATGTTCTCTGCTGTGTACAGTTTCTGATTGCATATGGTCTGTGATCATCAGTGATACAACAAAAGCCCATAAATCATTGAACATGATCAAAAGGATGGATAGTTTTATTTTTTCCTTCAATCTTTTATAGAAACTAATTTGTCTTTGTGCATCTGCCCAAATATCAATATCTGACTCTCTTTTTTTCCTTTAACTTAGTTGGTCTCCACTGTTGTTCTTTGGAGAATAACTCAAACCATTATTTCTGAAAAAGCCTGTTTTGAGTACTACATGAGTTTGTATAAGTGAGGAGCTCTTATATAAGCCTTTTACTGCAGTAGTTTGTAACTGTTCTTAATAATACAAATCCATTGCAATTATATAAAACACACCAGCCAGGCTGGTGTATCAGCAGTTTCCCTGCAGTTTGCTTATTAAGTCAAAACTCTGTGCATTTCCTACCTTGATCATTATGTTGGGAAGAGTGAGTCAGTGGAGTACGTGAGAGTAAAGTGATAGTTATCCATTATTATGGTTTTAAACAGGAGTTTTTTGGGTCATGAATAACCGTCAGCAGTGCCAAACCAAACATTCCTTTGCATCCTTTTTCTCTTGCTTTCCAAAACAATTTACAGTTGTAGAAAGAAAATCTGTCCTGTCTGTTACTCACTCTGCAACTAATTTGTTTAGGAAATTTTTTAATGGAGTAAATGGGCCTTCTAGACAACACTAACTTTTTGGCATTTATTGGCAGGAGTCAACGTCTGCTGGAGGTTCCATAATTTTTCTAATGCAATAGCTGTAAAGTTTAAAGGAGGAGAAGAAAAAGAAAAAACCCTCAAACAACTCTCAAACATTTTAGATAGAAGAGATAATCAAAACCTGTTGAGTGCATAGCTTTAGAATGCTGAATGTAAAATAGATTGCATTTGGGTATTTGATATATAGTATATTTTATATTGGTTTGATGGACAGCATTATTTTTGTTACTAGCCAAACTACTTTAAAATTCTAAACATAGTGCATAGGTACATTCCTTTAAAGTCTCTGTGTATTCACAATTTGCATTTGGTGCCAAGAAGAGTTTATTCTGCAGTTAATTCATTTTATAGATATTTCTTTAAATGGCTGGAATTTAATTCATAATGTTTTATCTTGTAAAAGTAGCATACTCAATCCTGAGGGATTGTTGTTCTATTAAAAGCAATGGGGCTGATTCAGCATAAGTGAGGCTCTGTAAAGGAGTCCTGACTCTTTCTGTCGCGAAGTGGTAATGGCTTTAATACAAGATGTTGATTTATTGAATCAGGTATGTGAACTAGGAAGACTTATAGGGTTGTAAAAGGCTTTCTCCCCTATCTCAGTATTTCTGGCTTGAGGCATTTTAAAACCTTGAGTCAGATACCCAAAATCAAGAGATTGGTTTTAAAATCATGAGCTTTAGTTCCCTCCCTTCTCCCGCTCCTTCAAAATTGAGATTTTATTTGTCTTCTAGATTTTTTTAGGGCCCTTATGGTATGTTTCCAAGCTTAACACAGTTGTTTCGCTGAAACCATGAGGGCTAGAAACTTATTTTAAACAATCCAGATGAAAAGATGGGGGAGGTATTTGGACAAAGAAATTTATCTGGATTAGTGGGCCCTTTTACATGGGAAAAGGGATATACATCTTCAATTTGTGGAGCTCATAAAGGAATTTTTTAAATAAATGTCTGTATAGACAGCATTTGTCTCCAGTTAAGATCATCATATTTTTGCTACTAGGGAAGTGCTCTGTTGGAGGGGTAAGGGAAACATGTGACAGTTATGTCTGGGAATAGATGGTTTGGGGAAGAAATTATTAAAGAGATTAATTTTATGGGGTGCCAGCATCCTCGAGATCTGCTTACTTAATGTTGGGGTAAAGCATCTACCTTTTTAAACAGAATGACAAATGTATTCCTTATTGTTAGCAGCTAGATTTTATATACACTTTACTAGAAAAATGTGACTCTGCCTTTGGAACTGTAATATAGTAAAATATGGACTGTCCTTGTTGTGCAAACTTTTCATTACAAACACCTACACAAGAGAAGTGCAAAAAAGTGGATAGGTGTTTAGAAATTTAGTTAGCCTTTTTAATCTACTCAGAGGAGGAGGGCTGCCCAGGCAGAAAACCAGAATCTTCAGCTAGGATTTTGAATATTAACCTGAATAGGTAATGTACAATGTAGTATTTGATCATTTTATTGTAACTTTGCCTTAATAAAGAATAAAAAACAAAATGTTTCTCATGTAATCCCATGATTTTCTAGAAGAGAAACACTGCAAGACTCACAATAAAATCACAAAAGTTGGTAACACTTCTATCTGCTTCACTACATCAAATAAGTATGTAGCAGTCTTAACACTCTGTAGTTTGCAGGCTAGGAACCTTCAGTGACAGAGTAGAAGTCTGAAGTACAAGTGGCCGATGCAGTGTTAGCAAGTGATTACATTCATGTATAAACATTTTTCACCAATATGGGGAAATCCTTCCTATATATTCTATCTCAGTGTTTTATACTGCCATATATCACTGGAGCATTTGAGAGCCTATATATTGGACTCAAATGCATTTAACATTCATATATATTTCTGTTACCTGTGTTTGTTGCTACTTTCCAAAGTTCTTTGTGTTTAAACAAAGCCTTTGTTTCTTTGCATCCTATCTTTTTCCTACTACTTAATCCTGTGGTGAAGTCATCTAGCTGAGTTTGTGACACTACAGTCCCTTTCAAAACAATGAGTTGTGATATCCTAAGCACAGGCTGAAACAAAAGGAGAAGCTTCTGTATTAAACACTCCCACACAGCTCCAATAATAGAAAAATAATCAGCAGAAACCTAATATGCCTTAGAAGTAAATCTCAGGGGTTTTCTTCCTCACATTCAACCTCACAGAAGTCTGGGACTTCTCTCTCTTTAGAGCCATTTCCTTTAGATTACTGGGCAACTGCTAGCCATTTGTACAGACAGTGTCTCTAACCCAGGATTTGCCCTTGCTGATGATCCCAACTCCTGACTCTGCTTGTGCCATCAGAGTAGCGGCAGCAGCCGCTTCTGACTAAAATCTGGAATCTGTGGTGCAGGTGCTGGGAATTAGAGAACCAAATTTAAAAAAATTAATTCTAAAAGGGAAATGAGCATGTTTAGGTGTCTTTTAGCCACATCAGAGTTATAGGAACAGTTTTATGTTTTTTGAAAAGTAGTTCTGGTGTTTGACACCAGTGGGACCCATATTTCTTTAAGGTTTCTTTCCTTATGTGAGTGCACAAGAAAGGCATTCATTAGTGCTGAAGGAAATGGCTTCGTACATACTGAAAGACTTTTGTTATAAGCTAGCGTTACTGGTCAAATGGTGGTGTTGTGCTATAATTAGTGGTACATTGTCAGTCAATATGGATTTATATGCACCACACTTATTAGTGTTAAATCTCTTTGCAGTCAAGATTAAATATATCTAATCGTTCTCCTTGTAGTTCTGTCTGTCTTTCATGCAAGAAGATAAGATGCTGAAGATCAATAAATACCCAAACCATGCGTTTCAACTTGAGGAGGGGGGGGGAGTGTGTGTGTGTGTGAGAGAGAGGAACTATTACTCTGCCATTGTGTGTGTATATCTGATCTTGACTCCCTCTAGTGACTGAGTTCAGTGGCTATACAGCTAATTATGATATTGCAGAGCTCAACAAAAACAGGCTTGTGCTTTTGGTGTTCAAAGTCACAGGTTTGGTTCCAGACAATTGTCGTGTGTGTCCGTGTGTCCAAAGCTCTTTACACAGCAAGAAGAGAATGTCACTGTTAGTTCAAGGAGAAGAAAGCTAGGAACTACAGTGCAGAAAAGATCCAAGTAGTTTTGAATACAATCTATTTAGGCTGAGAATAGATTGAAGTGTGTTACAAAGCCCGTCCAGTCTAAAACTGCTAATGACTCTTGAAAATGTCAGACCATTGTGTGCTAATTCTTGCCAGTACTCTGTCCTTTGAATGGGTTTGTAGATTAGATTTTTAAATCTGATTTTCCTTATGTAGGCCTAGATAGCATCGAGCAGTAAAACTTACTTTTTGTAAAAAGCAAATCCTATAGAACATAATGCTATAGAAATCCGGTTACTGTTTATCTTGAAAACTGTGCCCTAGCAAATGTTTATAATGAAAACCACATTGTTTAGATGTTATTGTGGAAAAGTGAATCTGATGCAATGCATTATACCTGGTGCTATGCCTTAAATCAGGGTGGGCAAACTTTTTGGCCCAAGGGCCACATCTGGGTATGGAAATTGTATGGTGACCCATGAATGCTCATGGAATTGGGGGTTGGGGTGCAGGGAGCATGCAGGGGCTCTGGCTGGGGGTGAGGGCTCTGGGGTGGGTCTGGGGATGAGGGATTGGAGGTGCAGGAGGGTGCTCCGCATTAGGACTGAGGGATTCAGAGAGCAGGAGGGGGATCAGGGCTGGGGCAGGGGTTTGGGGCATGGAAGTGGGTTGGGGTGCAGGCTCCAGGTGGCGCTTACCTTAAGGAGCTCCCGGAAGCAGCGGCATGTCTCCCCTCCAGCTCCTACACAGAGGCACGGCCAGGCAGCTTTGTGTACTGCCCTGTCTGCAGGAGCTGCCCCTTCAGCTCCCATTGGCAATGGTTCCCAGCCAATAGGAGCTGCGGGGGTGGCTCTTGGGCCAGGGGCAGCGTGCGGAGCCCTTGGCTACCTCTATGCATAGGAGCCGGAGGGGGAACATGCCACTGCTTCCTGGAGCCATGAGCAGGGCAAGCCCCCGACCCTGCTCCCTGGCTGGAGCACTGGAGTGGCTCGAGCCCCAGACCTCACTCCCCGGCAGGAGCTTGAGGGCTGGATTAAAATGTCTGAAGCGCTGGATGCAGCCCCCAGGCCGCAGTTTACCCATCCCTACCTTAAATCCACTGAAATCAAGCTAACACAGAACACATTACCTGCTTGCTGACCAGTATATTGCTTTGTGAACACATGTCAGTAGTGTTCTGTGATCTGCACTGGCTGCTGTATGCGTTCCTGATGGAGTTTGTGTTGACTTTTACCTATAAATCATGAAAGAGCTCGGGACCAGATTGCTTCTTTATTAGTATGATACTGCCATAAAGTGTATTCCAGGAAGGGCGTAGGCTAGGCCAGCCACCTTGCCCTGGCTCTTTGAAATAGCCCAAATTTGTTGAACTTCAGGACAAGTTACAAAGTCTCTCAATATTCCTTATGCTTTGAGGGATCAAGGGTGTGTTCAGGACTAGTACGTGTAGATGAGGTGGGGTACCGTTTGGGTTAGTTTTACCTTTTTTCTAGTTATTGTCTGACTTTGGGGGAGTGGGGGATTGAAGAGAGGCTACTGGCTTTATTTGCACCTGTACAGTCGTGCATATATGTATATGTAAGGTGGATATATATATATATATATAACTTTAAAGTCCATAGAGCTTTGCATAGGAGCTTCCACACTTTTTTATATTGGTGTTATAAATCAAAGTAAATGAAATAAGGGTAGTAAATGGTTTGGTTCAGAAACTGCCTAGACACTGAAAGCCAAAAACCATATAGAATTATCCTGCCAGTTTGGGGCTGATCTGTAGCAATTGACTAAAGCTACTAAAGCCTGGGTATCATCCACAAATTACAAAGAAACACAATGTTGCATTCTCAGGAAGTAGCCAGTGCCACCTGCAGGAACTATGTTACTGCATGTTGTGTCTGTAGTTCAGTGTACAGCAACTTTAAAACCCATATGAGATAGAAGTAACACATTCAAATATGATCATATCCGAGGATGTTGTATTCCATTTTTTTACTGTATAGATAGCATCATGATGATACACAGTTTAGGATAAATTGTTTGGTTAAATAATCCCCAAACAGCAACACTAACTAAACCACAGAAGTATGGGATGATATGGACACCACCTTGCTTACACTAGGAAATAACCATTGGAAGTTGTCGACTTGTAGACCCTTTCTTTTTTCCTGGAAATCTCGTGAAAAGTATTACTGTACAAGTACAGATATTACTTAAACTGGGTAAAGGATGAGCAAACCTATGTGTGATGGAGATCAGAGGTAAGTATTATTCCTGGACTACTGTTGAGTTTATAAATCACGCAGTGACTCCTGCATTGGTTTACATCACACGACTACTTCATAAATATATATATAAATACCTGTTTCACTGTTCAAAACCAGTGTTTGTTCATCTATGATATCGATACCCATCACTGACTACTTGAACATCTGCCAGATTAATAGATTGGTGTAACATGGTTCCTAGTATATGTTTGAAGTTTCATTTTTCTTTCTCCTCCTCATCTTCTCTGGTTATGGAAAACTCTGTCTGGGGTAGGTTTTCTTTTTCTTTTTTCCCTTGGAGGATTGGGGGCAGTAGTTGTAAAATGGAAGGTCTTGGAACATGACTGTAAATTGGTCAAATTCTGGATTAGTCTGATGTCCTCAAGATGTTCATTTGGCATCCCTTGGTGGAGAATGCCTTATCTCTGGCTCTTGCACACTTTATCCTGGATTTCATGATCTGCATTGCCCCAGAAAAACATGCTGTCTTGGTTCACAGATGGAGATGCCATCTCTAATGTAGCTGGGACCTGATCCAGTAATGGGTTTGGAGATCATTACCAAGGTCTTGAGCTGGCATTGAAAGTGGATTGGTAGCCTGTTATGAGCACATTGGCTAACTCATGGAGAAAGCAGACTGCCACATTCTGCACAAACTGGAATTTTTGCATTGTTTTCAGATTACATAAATCAGTGACAGTAATTCAGTCCAGAGGTGACAAATGCATGGAACACTGTGACCGGGTCTTCATTTGTGAGGAAGGGCTGAAGTTTCCTAGAAAGCTGGAGAAGGCAGGAGGTGTGTGTTATGTCACTGATGCTACTGGGACTGTTCGGTTCAGTGATTGTTCACATAGGGTCTTGAGGCTTTGCATCATTTTTTTGGAAATGGAGTGGTGTGGTGATGGTGCTGGTGCATGCCTTCATTTGACAGGGAGGACAGCATCTCTGCTAGCTCCTCAAAATGCTCCCCTTCACACCAAAATAATGTAGATCTTGCCTGGACTGAGTTGGAGCCAGCTGCTCTTTACTCAGGAACTGGTCTCTTGTAGGTGTTGTGACATCTTAATAACAGTAATATTGATTGCAACTATGGGGAAAAGAGATAGAACTGAGTGCTGTCAGTGTGGTGTTGACAGTGGAATTCATGGCATCTTGCTTTAACTCTCAAGTGGTCTTTTGTATATTGTGATATGCAAGGAAGATAGCACAGACCTCTGTGAGACTCTGCGGGGCCCTTGGGAAGAAGAGCAGTTACTCATCAACACTCTGGTTTCTGCTGGACAGAAATGAATGGAGCCATTGTGGTGCTGTGCCGTGTACTCTATATGGGAACTTCCAAGGTGAAGATATCGCCAACTTAATATTTATCATAGACAAGAACTTAACTTTCAAGAAAGAGGTCTTAAGCTGCTGGAAACATATTAAAAGAATTAAGGCCTTTGGACATGCTTAACTCTGAATTTTCAGGATTTCTATTCTTTTATCCCCTCTTGTCTTTATTTAGAATTTTTCTGGGTTTTCAATGTATTTGAGTGGACTTGATTTTAAAGAATGTTCTTGTCTATTACCTTTATTATTACCATAATGACAGCATGGTGGAGATGTTTTGTCTGAGGGTGTTCACCCAACCAGTGACAGTGTGGCTTATGTAGAATCCGTGACACCAAGAGGAAAGGTAGAGGGCCAGTGGACCAGCACTCCATGTTAGTGTGGAATATAGATCCAGAAGATTAGATACTATGTTCCCTTCCAAAGTCCTAGGGTGAAATCCCCATTCCCTGGAAGTGAGTGGCAAAACTTTTGGAGACAGGATTTAACCCTTGGCAATGCAAAAGGAAATCTCAGCTTTTCAATAGAAAGTATTTGATCTATACATAATAAATCTATATACATAATAAATATACTATATTGTCCGTGATTCAGAAAAGCACTTAAGCATGTGATTAACTTTAGGCAAGTGCTGAAGTCTGATTTGGGTTAAGCAAATGATTTATGTGTTGTCTTGAATAGGGATGCTTTCCTGAACTGAGGCCAATCCATGCAGTTGTTGCTGCTGGTGTCCTACAGGGAGATGTTTTGCTTGTCTCTCAAGAATTTGGCTGTGTCTACACTACAGACCTTACAGTGTCACAGCTGTACTGCTGCAGCTGCAAGGTCTCCCCTGTAGCCGCTCGGGTGCACGCACGTGCGCTCGCTCTCTCTCTCTCTCTCACTCATATATAATTGGGGATGGTTTAATGAGTGGTGGTAGCTATGTCAGTGGGAGACCATCTCCCACCGACAGCACTGTCCACACAGGTGCTTTTGTCGGTGAAACTTATGAGGGCCGGGGGGGGGGTGTTTCTTTCACTGATTTGTTTAGTTCAAATAAGAATCCAAACACTGGGAGGTGTTTATTTCAAACTGCTGACCCTTTTTGGAATACAATTAGTGATTGCTGCTTCTATTAAGGCTCAATTTAGGAGAGCTATGCTATTTCACTGTGCTATTTCCTTATGTAATACAAACAAATTGCATTTATGTTGTGTTCCTTTTTAAATACCTTTTAATTACTGATATGTTAATCACTATACATTATTTTGAACATTGCAATGAATGGAAATATCTGTCATTTTTGTTCTGTTTTTTGGAGCACTTCATTTTTGTAATATTAAATTTGACTTCTTTTTTGCTTTTTCTGTAACTCCTGAAGTATTTGCAGCAGTTCTGGGTTTTGAGAGGAAAACTGATCTACCATTAGAGAGTTGAAGAAATTTTTGCTCTGAGACCTCCCACTGGGCCCATTTGGGTGGCCCTGGCTGATTATGGCATGTAAAAATGCATGGCCACGGATCTGCATGCTTTTGGTTACTGTTAGAGCCTTGCTTATTTTACTTGAGAAACATAAACAGTATAGTTGTATGTATTCATAATATCACAGATAAATGCATATTGCATTTCAAGCTTCCTAACTGGGTAATAATAATACAGAGCTCTTATGTAGCACTTTTCAATGTTCCTGCAAAAAATAGTGCCCAAACATATACAGTAATTAGAATCACAAATACTGTAACTTTTGTAAATAGTGATGGACCCAGGAATTTTAAGTGTCATGTGGCCTAACAGTTGAAGCCACAAAGGACAGGAATAATACTGGCTTTGTCAATAATTGCAGCTCAGATAAAAACATTCAAAAGTGTCCTGTAAGATTATTTTTCTTGAGGTCCCTTGTATAATTGAACTCACAACTGTTTGTAACCCAGAGGTTCACAGTAGGATTGTTGTATACATTGAGTTATTTGGATTAGAAGGTAAGCGGGGTTGCATTCTTTTATCTCTTATCTATCTATCATCTACAAGAATATGGCCATTGCAAAAGGAAAGGATCCCTCCCTTAATTTGAAAAGATGGCTTTATACCAACTGCTATTGGTATACCCCAAATGATCAGAATTCACGTTAACATCCCCTTTCAAACAACAAAGAAACATGAGAAAGGTTGAAGATGTCGCTGTCAATCCGATATTGGATGCCAATCCCCTGTGGTAGACGATCTTGAATTAGTGTTTTCATAGCTGCTAAGAAAATGGAGAAAAGGGTGGGTGCCAGTACACAACCTTGTTTTATGCCAGTTTGGATGACACAGGGGTCGGAGGTAGAGCTGCTGCACAGGGTGGAGGCAGTCATCCGGTCATGGAGGAGTCTTACAATGGTGATATATTTGCTTGTGCAGCCAAACTTTAACATGATTTTCCACAGATCCTCATGGTTGACCAGAGTTGAAGGCTTTGGTCAGATCGATAAAGGCCATATACAGCTCCTGGTGGTGGTGGTGGTATTTTTTCTGAATCTACCTGGCTGCAAAAGTCATGTTGGTGGTGCCTCATGATGGTCTGAAGCCAAATGGACTCTGGAAATACTTCCTCTGCAAGAGGGAGCAGACGATTCAGTCAGATTCTAGCAAGAATCTTCCCAGCGATAGAGATAAGGGCAATGCCTCGATAGTTACCACAGTTGGCCTTGACTCCTTTTTTGAAAATGGAGATGATGATAGCATTACGTAAGACATCATATATCATAAGACACAAAAAAAAATAGTGTTAGTTGGAGCACTGTGTCTACCTTCCTTGGAAAATGTTTAATTTATGTCAAAGTTCAGAATGTGTATTGATCATGGTTTTACTGTACTTATATTAAAGTCCTATCCTGCAAGTGCTTATGTATGTGAGTAACTATACTCAAAGTCCCATCGAGATCGATCTGTCTGAACAATACAGAATTCGGGGTCAAGGCCTCAGTTTCTAACTTGAAAATAAATCTTGCTGTTGCACGCCTCTCCTTCTTCCCCCAGCCTTGCCGTTCCTCTAATCAAAAACACAAAACTAAAAAACGTTTTTCTGAATTCTGTTTACCTAAATATCCAAAGTGGAAGCTGTTATCTTGACAATTTGGTGATGTGAGTTGGAAAGAAAGAACTGCCTTTCTTCATCATCAAACTGGACTCCTGCATTTTAAGTATAATTTAAAATTGTAGCCTTCACTTAGTCCTGGTCAGTGCTGCTCAGAATAGATCTAGACAACACTGGCTTAGAAAGCTCAGGTGTAAGCTGATGCTGCCACTGTTCCTAAGGCTGGGGGAGCTCTGCTAGTACTAGAGTGATGATGGTAAACTTTAAATTGTCAGTGTAGAAAAATCTAGGATAATCAGTATGATTAGGTTTACTGGTTTTATGAAACTGTGAACGAGTATTTCTAAGCAATGTTTTGAAAATTTCTTTTTCTAGAGCAAATGGGCCTTTTAAACTTATTGCATATTTATTTAGGTGAATAACAATTTGAACATTGTAGTAAATCACAAACTTTAGCAGCACTGTATTATACTTACATATAGTAAACTGGTAAATAGTGAAAATCCATCAATGGAATGATGGTGTTGAAATTCATTTGGATTATCCAAATGAGTTCTTCTCACAGACAGCCATTAAAGCTGTTGAAAGTATGAATCGGTTCAGTAAACACCATGTCTTGTGTGGGGTATTTGAAAATAACTCTTTCAATTTAGAACTCCATTATGAAAAATGTCAAGGTCATTCAAATGCCAGCTTGAATCTTGTTTGTTTTTTGTGCAGCAAACAATAGGGCATGCTCAGTGAAGAGTTGGACACATGCATGTCATTAGAGTCCTAAGATGTGAAAATTGGCAGGTGTCTCATTTTAAATGTAATGTTCTCTGGTAACAGATTGGGGTGTCACAAAGGCAAGGTTATGACTTCTTTTTAAGATCAAGCAGAAGGGAATGATTTATAATGTGAAGGGGAAGTGGTCTGAATTAAAAAAATAAAGTTTACCTAAATAAAGTTTACCTAATAGAAACAGAGGGAAGACAGAAAATGAGTGTCCAAGAAAATAGTTTTATGTGTAAATGTTTTCTTGCTTCTTATTTAGCCCCAGTACAAAGTTCCCCTTAAAAAAACCCATAGATTTGTGAAGGAGATTAGGAATTTCATTAAATTGTCATTGGCATTTTAGTGATTTATTACCACTTAAATGTTTGTTAATTCCATGTTGCTCAAAATGAAGAGACACTGATATCCATGTTTTATTCTTTATTGTTAAAAAACATGGAGAAGTCTGCATTTGTAATATGAAAACTGTTTTTTAAAAAACCTACAGGTTATAGAAACAGTTCTCTGGAATTCTAAATGGGATGATAGAATTAAATACTGCATTTACTTATGTTCTTTCAGTCAAACATATAGAGTAATTGATTAGTACCTATAGGCCTTACTGAATAAGCAGCATTTGACTTTATATATTGGCTAAATATTCACAAACAATATGCATCATTGAATCCAAAGTGATGGCAGTGAGCTTGCCAAGACTGTAGAATTAGTGTCTGTGTATTTATTCCAGCCAACTGTTTCATGATGATAAGCATATGTAATTAATTTCTAGCAATCTGTTTGAAAAGCAGATGGAGATGAAAAATTAAACTCTGCTGGAGAGCGGCTACAACTTGTGTTTCTATTTTATTATAGATTTGATTTTTTTTAAAGGATTTTTAGAGAACTTTTCTTAAATCATGTGTCAAGGCCATGCTTGTTTAAATGGTGTGGGAGGTTGTACAACTGCCCTTTATATAACTACATGGATGGTAATATTCAATTGGATAAATGTTGTATAAACTTATAACCAGTGAATTCATGGTGGTGGGGAATTCAGAAATTATAATCAACTACTTCATAATAAGTAGTAGTCTAATTATTTGTGGGTGAAATTTACCTGCTAGGTACCAAATCTTGCAGATCTTACTCAGGCAAAACTCTTTCTGAAGTCAATGGAAATTTTGCCTGTGTAAAGACTGTGTAGGATTTGGTTTTTATGTGAGATGAACAGAACTCTTCGGTAAAATCTCTTCGTTAACAGAGCTTCTGATGCTTTCTAAATAGGCATCAACAGGTTTCCTATATTCTTATGTTGAATTCCACCCTGAAACTTGTAAGACTATGCCTATCATTTATAAGATTTGTATGTATTTTTAAAATTGTGAATGCCTCCATAACACTGGACAGCTATGTCTGGTATAAATATAAATAAATATGCCTGAGAAATCAGAAATAAATTGTATTGTTGTATTTTATATATACAGATTATTTGATAAAGGTCAGTGCTGAAATGTTTATTTTTGTTCTAGGGATGGCAGTAGGGATTTGAACAAACCATATCTGATACACAGGGGCATAATGGTTTGAAAAAATCTGAAGCCCCTTATTTGATTAACAGACGCTCTATTCCCTAAGTCACCTTATACCAAAGCTAAGATGCAGAAGTCTTCCAAAATGCTGTATTTGGTGACCTTGTAGACCATCCTCTGAATTCCAGGGCATATCCATACATGTAAACCAACTCCCTTGTGTGAGGAAGCTGTTAAGGACAGAAAAGTTGACTGATTTTTTTTTGTATGCCTTTTAAGCTTCTAATGCCATAAACTGGGCTACTATTACTTAATACAAAAATATCTAGTGCCATAAACTGCATTGCACTTAATAAATCATCACCAGACATGTTCCATTCCCCAATGAGTGCTCTCTGTTTCTCTGGTTGGAATGCAAGCTCCTTGGGGCAGAGGACTGTCTTCCTCTGTTTCATAAACTTGCTGTAAGAGCTTAACTAATAGTAAGGAATGTATTTTTAACCAGTAATGGGAAAATGTTAAAATTTGCAGAGGCTTAAAAGTAGGACTTGAAAAATGTTTGATACATACTAGCTATAAGCCAGTACAAAAGATGATCCATTAGCATAAACCAGTGGCAAAATCTTGTTGTGAAGTTCATTCAAGTTGAGAAACAGATTGGGAGTTGAAAAAGCAGCAAGGCTTGTTTTTGTTTTCCAATCTATAAATAAAAGCTAGACATGAGAGAATGACACCTACCAGTTCTAAAATCTTGAAGGATATGGTGATAGTGAATTGAACTGATTGTCTTGTAACTACAGATAATACTTCCTTTGTTTAATAAATCAGTTAGTTTTAAATACAAACATGTTTTGATAAACGTAAGAAATTATGTATCCAGAATATTTTAGGTAGCCTTATTTAACAAATGAAAAAACATTTTTAAAATGCTGTTTTTGTGCATTTTAATTGAATTCCAATATCCATCCAAACACACCTTGCCACAAAGTTTAAAAAAAAACCATAGTGAATAAGAAATGCATCATTTTCCATATTATAACATTGTAAAAATGTAAGAATCTGAATAAATGTATGTTAAGCTATGCAATTGTTTAAATAAATGTAGATTGACAGACATAGTGTATCCTCCTGATTTGCAAAAGAAGTACAAACTATAGTGTAAAGACTGTACTTAATTGTGAAATCAACATGTTTTAAAGGTTACTAACCAATGAGAATCAACCTTTTTGTTTAGGAAAATAACAAACAAACAAAGTACAAATGCAAAACAAGATTAAAATCAATTCTTTTTAAAGCAAGGTTTCCTGCTTGCTGATTTTTAAATCATGATTCAAATAGATATTTTAAATCACTTTGATTCAAAACCATTCCATCATGTTAGACACTCTTGAACAGGATGAAATGACTATTGAAGAAAGGTTGAAAGAATTAAATGTGTGTGGTATTGCTAAGAGATGATATCAAGCATAGGGTGTGACTGGGAAGCGGTGGTGGTGATCTACAAATGTTTGAAGCGTTTAAACTAGAGGAAAGTCAAAGGTATAAGGCTGGTGCAAACCAGCCAGGCTTAGTGGGATGCCACTGAGAGGGAAAAGTCAGGATGAATTTCAGGAAATACCTCCTGACAGTTGGTTCCATTAGGCTGTGGAATATTCTCCCAAGGGAAGTGATTAAAATCCCCGTTGAAGGGAAACACCCCAAAATAGGCTGGACAATACACTAATAAATACTGTGTACTGTTATGAAGGGCCTGTTTCCCAAAGGTGTTAACATAATCCAGAAAATGCCCAGTATTAAACAAGGGCTGGGGCCTGTTTAATACCATGGTGAACACATCATTAAAAATCCTTTTAACCTTCTATTAAAGATAAGGAAAAGAAGGAAAGCCATTAAAGCATTTGAAATATAAAGTATTGAATAAGGCTTTCATTTTAACATCATGCCTTGTTCCCTTTTCATTAGCTAGAGAGAGCTTTTAGAAGGAAAAACTGCCTTGTTTAACAGTCTGTTAGATGGTAATAACTGTCATTTGGGGGAAGAGAGAAGAAGTTAACTGAGATTGGCTGCAGCTGTTGCTGCTGCTGTTAGTCTGATCCTGTTTCATCCCAGGTGGTGGTTTGGGGTTCAGATGGAGCTGGTAAAGGTGGCGATTCAAAAGGAATGGTGGGTGGAGTAGCCTATTCCCTCATCATTTTGTCTACCATCTTTCCAACACACCAATTTTCATTCACTGATTTCTGGTTCTGCATTTTACGTGTTTACTGAGCATGATCTTAACAGCCCTTAAGTTATATCAGTAGGCTTTTTTTGTTTGGACTAATTCAGTTTGTCTCTCTTTTGTACCATTTCTCACTTGTTGCTCTAGGTTACTGTGACATCTTGTGAACTTTTATATACTTTTCATAGTTGAGGGTAAATGTCACAATTGTCACAACAGGCCCTGCAGTGGCAGGGAGAGGAGTGACCTAAAAGATCTTTTCTCTCTCTAAATTCTATGATTCTTTTTTAAGACTGACATCACTAACCACAATACAGTGATATTTTAAATAAGCAAACACTATTTTTCCCAACAGACTTAAGTAAAAACATTATTTTTTTAAAAAGCTTAAGATATCTACTTTGTAGTCTTTCCCAATGATGTTACTCTCAAAGTAAGAATTTTGTTACTGTTTTGTTTTGTTACTGTTTTGTTACTTTTTGTTACATTGGTTAACATGTGGCTATGAATAACCCTTCTACTGAATGGTTGCTGCAGAGGTTTTTGATTGTGAATTCACTTTAAAAAAAATTGCAACACTGAGACAAAAAACAAAACAAAAACATACAAAACCATTTCTACTTTGCCTTGATCCTCTAAAGTTATTGCACATATCTGTCAGGTTCACTGCTACATCCAACTGTGTTTATAAAGCCTTAGCACTACATTTATTAATCTGAGATTCATATTATCGTGTTGAACAACACTTGCTGAAATGAATGGCATTCTTTTTTGGAGTGTGAGAGTGATCTAGGCTGAAATTGTATCCCTAACCTGGGGAAGGAAAGGTGTCCTTCAGCTGGAATGTACTGGCTTTGCTTTAGAATACTTTCCTTTCTTTCTCCCTCAGGTTTCACTAAACTGGTCTCAGCTGAGATGCCAGATAAAACACCAGGGGGTTCAGAAGCCATCCCCAGGAATGAAGGTTAGTATTGTTTTCTTCTTGAGAAATCTCTCATTTTCTCTGACTAAATATTGCAGGCAAGAAACCTTAAAACTTTTTGTGACTTCAGCCTGTGAAAAACTTTAAAATTAATAAAGAGAGAGAGAGAGAATTGGCTTTTTCAAAGATATGACTTATAGGAGAATAGGAAAGCTTTCCTATATTGCCTAATTCAAAACATTTATTCCTCAAGACAGATTTGTTCAATATTGATTATTTTTCACTTATTTGTGAATAGCCTCTTTTCTATAATCTTTATTTCTTGATGGTATTTAAATGCATAATATTTGAAAATATTGAGCTGTTCAATGACCTAATAATTTTTCACCTTTTGGAGAGGGTGACTAGTCTTCTTCAGTAAGAATAATGAGAATACTCTTATTGCCTAAGACTAATACTTTCAAATGTGGGACGCTTAAGTTAGCCACCCAGATCTGTATTTAGTCACTTAAATAAGTGGCTTAAATTTTCACAGGAGCTGAACTTGTCTTGTTCCCATTGAACTTCAAATGCTCAGCTTCTCTGAAAATCAAGCCACTGTTTTTTTTTTAGATGCATTTAAAACCTTTGAATGTGGTTACTAGTGAAAATTTGTCATTGCAAATATATCACATGCTCTTGTATGTTGAATGGTCTCCTCTTAGAATAGTCCCAGGACTAGAAATAGAAGGGTTTTCCAGATCAGCACTGAGGTAATTTGACAGAGCTTTGTGGGGGAAGCTTGCAGAGCTTGTGCCTGTCCCTGTGATCTTTAGCACACTTATCCTCACTTTCATAATTACTGTATTCCCTTAGTCTTTTTAAATATAATTTGTTATGAAGGTAATTTGCAATTCAGGTTGCTTTACCGTACTCTCCATATTGATTTTTTTAAAAGAAGTATACAGCTTAGAATTGGGATTTTTAAAATATCTATAAAGTATCTTTCTTGACACGTAGCCAGTGATATCTAGACCTTACTTGTCACTTTGACATATGAAAGATATTTTGAAACACTTTTTATAAACAATGGCAGACAACTAATTCCTTTTCCTTTGAAAACTTGATGTGTTTGTTTACAAAGAGCCTCTTAAGTTCTTGTTGATTAATTTACTATGTGGTTCAGTAGGCATTGCTAAGGGCATCTAAATGCAAGATTGAGACACATGCAAATTTACACCGAACCTTCAAATGACTGCTCTCAGTACAAACCCTACACACATTTTTATTTGCCTATGAATGATATATCTTGTGCAGTAAAAGCGTTGTGATTAAAGTACACTTAGAACTGATGTTTGTATTCTTCTGTTAGAAATTTTATTTGGAGCAGATTGTTGCATACCTTGTTGGTTGTATTTCTTAAAGCAAATTTCAAAAACATGTTTATGGTTGTCTCTGTAGTAGCATTAATAAAGCATGAGTGAGTTTTTATGATGTAAAATTACCATAAATTCCTTGTGGAAATATTAGATTACAATTTCTGAAATGTGAATTCATTTACAATTTGTGTATGCAGGTGATAAGTCATTCACTAATCCTTTGCTTCCCAGAGAAGAACTGGGATAAACTAGCACTTGGATATAGAAACAATTCAAAACTTTCACTGCAAGTTTGGAAGAAAACTACTTCTGTGAAAGATAATTTTTTTTGTTACTATAATACATTTTAATTCACCACTTCAGTGTGGACCAATATTCTAGTAAATGGGTCTTGTTTGTAAGGTGTTTTTTTCTTTTTACTTTTCGTCAGGAAGGAAACAGGGACAGGGATTTAAAGGGACTCAGAAAGAACAGAGAGAGAGGAGATTTCAGTAAACCTCCTCTCTAAAGCTGGAAAGGTAATAGAGATCTCTTTGATGCCACACCTCCTGGCTGGACAGTAGGTCTATCTTTTATTCCCAGCTTTCTACCAGGTCTTGTTTTCTTTCTTTGTTCTTGCTGCAAAACCAGTTGGCTATTATTGCTCTTTTGGGTTTCTATCAAAGTTTTACACTCCTCAGACATCCCACCACCACCAGCGTTTCCTCCAATTAACCTTAAACACAGTGCTTTAGATTATTCAGAACACAGCTAAACATGCGGATTGTCCAAAATGTTGTCTGTCTAGAAATTTGCATTAGTATTTGTCATAAGGTGGCTCCTGCTTGGGACGCCCTCCTGCATCAGGCCGCAGCACAACAAATGGTGCCTACCCCAGTTTCCACTCAAGTGGTCCCCAGAAATAGTCTCAACAGTCTTTGAGTATAATTAGGGGATAACTTATTACAGAAGAAAACCCTGTGTGTATAAACTATAACAAACCAAGTTCCCAGCTATCCAGCAATGTACAGCCCTGGCGTGTCTCACTGTATGCAGCTCTAAGGTATGACTCGGGCATCTCTCATCATGCATCACCCCAGACTTTACTCCTTTCTGGCTCTCCAGCTTCAGCTTTATGGCTCAGAGAGACAAACAAGCATCTCCCTCTATTGATCTCAGCCTTCAGCCCCCTCTAGCCTTCTCTGGCTGGGGCTCTCTGGTGGTTTCCTAACAATTCCTTTCTCCTTACAGGGATGGACTGTGCTCTCTAGAGTGTTCCTCTAAGCAATTCTGTACTGCTCCTTCTGTCGCTCTCCTGTGCTCAGGAGTTCTCACATGCCCTTCTCCCTCCTCTGTACTCTAGGGAAGCTCTGACTCACCAGGTCTTTCTGCCCTCTGAGGCCCAGATGCCCTCTTTTAAGCTTCAGCTGGAGAGGGTCAGATGACTAAGAAGGAAGAGACCAGTGTACTGTCATAAACGCCAGTGGCACCAGTTGGCAATGCTGGAACTGAATTTATACTAAGTTTAAACACAGGTTGCTAACACAGGAAGAAAAACAAGCAGAGGTGGATCCTGTAGAAGCAGCAGTGCAGGGAAGTGATAGGAGGACACGGGAGAGGTGCAAACTGTGTATATCCCATTAGGGGGAAGTGACAGAAAAGAGAGACAAGGTTTACTCTAATAAACACTCTAAAAAAGGCAGTGTCCAGAGGCAGGGTAGGAGGGGTCTTCAGACAGAGGCCCCAAACCATTTACCCAATAATACCAGCCCTAACTGTAACTTATAATGCTGATACTAGGTAAATGTGTATTTGTAAGAGGGTTTTTTAATGATGAGAATATACCATTTAGTATATGGTTTCAATTGATTTTGTGAAAGAGGATGTAGTTTCCTTTCTCCATAGCTACCCACACGTGAAGAAATTTTCCAGAAACACTTCAATTAAGCCAGGATCTAGGGACTGCCAAGAGGATCCTCATCAGTTTCTAGTGAATTTTGGTTTCAGAGTAACAGCCGTGTTAGTCTGTATTCGCAAAAAGAAAAGGAGTACTTGTGGCACCTTAGAGACTAACCAATTTATTTGAGCATGAGCTTTCGTGAGCTACAGCTCACTTCATCGGATGCATGCCGTGGAAACTGCAGCAGACTTTATTTATACACAGAGAATATGAAAAAATACCTCCTCCCACCCCACTGTCCTGCTGGTAATAGCTTATCTAAAGTGATCATCAGGTGGGCCATTTCCAGCACAAATCCAGGCTTTCTCACCCCCCCCCCCCCACAAATTCATTCTCCTGCTGGTGATAGCCCATCCAAAGTGACAACTCTTTACACAATGTGCATGATAATAAAGTTGGGCCTTTATTATAACTGTATTATCATGCACATTGTGTAAAGAGTTGTCACTTTGGATGGGCTATCACCAGCAGGAGAGTGAATTTGTGTGTGGGGGGGTGGAGGGTGAGAGAGCCTGGATTTGTGCTGGAAATGGCCCACCTGATGATCACTTTAGATAAGCTATTACCAGCAGGACAGTGGGGTGGGAGGAGGTATTTTTTCATATTCTCTGTGTATAAATAAAGTCTGCTGCAGTTTCCACGGCATGCATCCGATGAAGTGAGCTGTAGCTCACGAAAGCTCATGCTCAAATAAATTGGTTAGTCTCTAAGGTGCCACAAGTACTCCTTTTCTTTTAGTGAATTTTGGGTTATTGCTTCTTAGAATGGTGAGAGGTGAAGGAAAAATAACCTGAAATTTGAAGAATGCAAACACAATTCTTAAGTGGCCTCTGGACTTCCAGTTTATTTGAAAAATTCTTCTGAATGCATGGTTTCTCAATGTCCCCATGGCTCATAAAGTGACCAACGGACACTGGGAAGGAAAACATTTTACAGGGCATCATGAGTGGTTGTGATTTAAAAAGGAGAAAGTTAGAGAGGAGGAACTGTGATTTCCCTTTCCTCTCAAGGTTATGCATCTTAATTTTAGTGTGCAGGCAAAAGTCAAAATTCTCCCTTATAATGTTGGCATTTTGTGCTACTCACTCATGGTAGCTAAAGTATGCAAAAAACTAATTTTTTTGTTTTGTTCAAAAGTTCTGTGCAAATAGGTTTGCTGCCATGTACATCAGAGCTGAAACTTTAAATCTTTAAAAAAAAAGAATTTCAGAAGCTGATTCTTTTTATATTTATATTTTCCCATAACACTCTATTATCTAAAAGAACTCTTCATAAAGAGATCCATTCAAAGCGCTGTTCATACTGTTGTACTCTTATAAACGGTTGTCTAAACAATTTTGTTTTAAGAAGGATGTTTTGTTTTCTTTCAAGGATGTTACCCCTCCAAATCAGGGAGTTAAGAGTAGTAATTTTGTTGAATTCAGATATCCAACATCCAGCAGGGATATCTGAATATTATCCAGGGGCAAGTGTGTTCTGTTAACCCTAGGAGTTGTTGTGATGCTGTCAGATGAAATCCACTCCCAATACAACAGCACTAGAAATATTAGTCACCACAACAAAAGTCCATTTAGTGTTTAGAGAGCCCAAATTAGGAGGGAGCTGGATTTCTCTTGTTTTCTGTGGTGGCTGATAATTAATAGTCACCAATTTAACTCCTACATACAAATTTATTTCCCTTTCAGCAGTGGATGTTCACATGGATCAGACATATTTTAGCTCCTGAGTCCAACGTGCATTATCAACTTCTTCTTCCCTGGTGTTGCTTCCCTCTGCTTGGGCAATTCAGTCTCAAATGGGCATTGTGACATTGCCTGCAAATGTCCTATGGCCTGGGACCCACTCGTGAAACAGTATCTCTCTCCTGACCCATTTCATGAAGTGTGGCTTCTGGTATAAAGGAGGCTCCCTGAGGCTGAGAATTAACTGCTGATACCTTTAAGGAAACCCCAGTTTCTCCTTCCAGATTTTGAACTTTGCATATAATTTGGTCCATAGGTTTATCCATTATGTTATCTTCCTTCACCAGCAGGTTAAAAAGTTCCCCTGCTAAACCATTTAGAAATTAATTTTTCACATGGGATTCTCTAATGACCACTGTGCATATGCCTCTCTCTGCATGGCTAGTTCCAGATTCAGCACAGTAGATTCTGTTTCACTTGAGCCATCTCCTGGACAGGGTTCATGATAGGGCTTTCCATGTACCTATCTCCTTAATGTACACATATAACTATCTCCTCCTGGCTTCCATTCCTTCATAATATTTCGAAAGGGCCAATTCCCCCCTCATATCAGGTGTACAAATGCTTGCAGAACAGTCTCTAAAATACACAATCAGTCCTGGGGAACTGCTGTTAAAATGCTGGCATCACCATCCAAAACACTGCAGCAGATGGTCACTGCAGTTTTTGTCAATTGTTATGGCACATCGTCATATATTAGAAATAACCCTGCGAATTCCGGAAAACGGAATAATTATGAACAATGTGGGTTTTATCTGGATTGGAGTAGCAGATTCTAAGGTGCTTGCATCTGATTATGGAGTTGCTAGTTACTTTTTATGTGGCAACACTGGAAGATGTGATTAGTTAAACCTGTGAAATACTGCACGACATACCTGAGTATTTTGATAGGATTAACACCTGTGCAGTTCTCTAAAATACTGTAATTTTTGCTAAGCAATCTGTGTTTTAAGTCTATATTTTAATATCACCTATGCAAGATATAGATTAAACTGAATGTCTAATTGTTTTAATTTTTCAAACTTTAAAAAAATTCATTTTAGTAATTTTCATTTTCTTCCATGTATGTTTAAAAAATGAATTCCCATACAAAAACATTGTTAGCATAAGTAAAGGTTGCAACAATGAATAAAAGAAACCCCTACACAATATAAACATCAATAACACTGCAAGTAAAAAACAAACAAACAAAAACCCTAGAATTGTGGAAATGATCACTTAAATTTTCACAAATATTCCACTATCCTTACAGGACTTATGTAACCCTTCTGCCCGTCAGAGTTGGCAGCAACAAGGGCTGGGTTCAATATGTAGGGGATCCATTCCAATAACACAATGCAAACCAGCTCGAGCCCCCACCCAGTGACCTGGGACAAATATATACCACCCCCGCTGGGCGCCTCTAAGAGGCAATACTTTCCCTCTCGCAAGCACATAGTCTGAGTGTAGCAAAAAGCCTTTTAATAACAGAGAGAAACAATGTGGCATTATGTTGGGGAAACACCACCAACAGGATTCATAACACAACCCATGAGCAAAAAACCCACCCCAAGCAAATTGGGGCATGCCTCTTTCCCTTTGGTTCTTGAGTCCAGCAACCCCAAATCACCCAAAGTCCCAAAAGTCCAATGACCCAAAAGTCTCTGTCCCTGGTCATGGCAGCCCCAGAGTTCGAAAGTTTATCTGCGGAGCTTTACCTCCCAACCTGGGTGGAGATGGGACGGGGGTAAGAGGCACCTTACATGATCTGAAGCTGACCGCCCCACAGCTCCATAGGCCTTCGCTTTGCTCCGCCAGCCACCCCACGAACTCCTCCACCAGCCGGTCCACAAACTGCTCCGCGTCCCATCAGCAGCTCCCGCCGTCCTATGAACTGCTCCACCAGCCTGTCCACAAGGCACTCCAGCCGTCCCGCAAACTGCTCCACAATGTATCTTCAGGCTCCCCCACTACTTAACACAACGCTCAGTGATTTCAGCTCTTAGTCAGTTCAGCTCTTTGGTGAATTCAGCTTGTAGTAGGGGAGCCTCAGTGCTGGTGCACCATTAGCCCAAAGTGAGCTCAGCAGCCTGTAACTAGACTCCTAATGGAATCAAAATTAGCTCTGATATTCCACAGTGGAGAGAGGAGGAAGTGCAATTAGCATATAAGGCCCTCACCGAGGGGCCCATGCCACCAAGTATTATTACTTGTCCCCAGCCTCTCTCAATTCAGAGTTTTAAAACCCATGACCCTTGCCTAGCGAGTGCTACTTAGTTGATGGTGAGTCCCTCCATCATAACAAAAGGTCAAGAACAGTTCCAAGCACAGTTCCCATAATCAGGGTAATAACAATTTATTCTTCCTGGCCCAATAACAGAGACACTGGGGATCCCACAGCAGCCAAAGTGACCATTTGGGCAGCTATGGCCTCATTCTAGGCGGAGTGGGTGTGCCTATGCAAATGAGATCGGCCCCTGAAGTTCTTTTCCACAACTTGCCACACCTCAGCACCAGATGTCAGGGTGGAGCTCATCCTGACACTGCTTACACATATATACATCTTACAATATTTAATTATGAAAAAATGTACATATGTCAATAACAGCTTTAATGTTGACTCACCACACCATATATAATCTTTTATCATCTACATCTCTAATTATATTTATTTAGAAAGTATGTGGTTAAAGATGTATCTTATTTATACCTCCAGTGTCTTATTGGTGTAAGAGTAAGGCTTATAAATCAGAATTAAGGTTGTTTGAATGTGTGTTTTTTCATGTTAAAATATTATTAACTGAATGTATGAACTATAAAGGAAAAAGAATGTTTTTGAGAATTTTCTTTACTGATTACTTACAGACTTTTTAATGTTGCATTTTTTCCCAAGTAATATTCTCAGAACAGTCCTTATTTTATAGAGGGTTTACATCTTTTAACCAAGCCTTTTGTGTGAGGGTAAAGGGTAGGAGTTTCAGCAGTGTATCAGTAAGATGCTAACTGAATTTTTAGAACTTTGCTTATCTAAGAATTTTAGTATGACCCCCCCAGTAGTTAAACTGAACAATGTACAGAAGCAGACAAGTGAGAAATGAGTTTCCTGTAATTAGTTTACTGGAACTTGGTCCTTGACTTGAGGGCCTCTGATGTTTGCTTCTCTATTGCCTGCTCTGTCAAGCCCTTTAGAATCAACAAATAAACCTATAAATGCCACTGTTTGCTTTAAACCAGAGAAAAGCTAGAGGTACTGTAGCTGGATATTATGAGTATGTTTACCACGTATATGTGAAATATTTCTCAGGAAGTCTGTGTGTGTAACAATGAGTAGTAGATAGACTCCATATTAAAAAAGAATCTACCATGATCCATTTATATACATTTTTCTACAGGAAAGCTTTTATATTTCAGTTACAATAGATGCATCTCGAACAATGAGCTGTATCAATATAAGGAAGTGGACAGGAAAGATTTCTGTGTTTTAGCTTGCAAAAGGTAATAAGCATTTGTTCTGTGTTATGAAAGCAAATCTTATATTTGCTGAAATGTCACTCTGTAAACCTGTGGCACACATTTCATTTTTAGTATAGACCATGGCAGCAGAATTCACCCACTATGTACATTTTCTCTCAAATATGAAGAGCAGCAGGTCTGGTTCATGAACAGTGCTTTATTGGAGCTAGGGAATTATTTGCAACATTTTTTTCCAGATCCTGTAGCCCTTTTTCAGTTGGTGAATTATACACTAGCAGATGTAGATTAAGAAATGGTTGCACCCAATTTTTGGATGATTGACTTATGCAGCCATACGGTATTTTATACAGTGTGGTGTTGGTGAGTTGTTGGGTGAATAACTGACTCTTTTGGTTTGCCCAAAACAAAACAAAAAAATCAGTTTGGGTCAAACTGAATCTGAAAATTCCAAAAAAATGTTGACAAATTTCATTTGAGATCATTTGTTTCTTGACTTTAGCAAAGCTTTTGACACGGTCTCCCACAGTATTCTTGTCAGCAAGTTAAGGAAGTATGGGCTGGATGAATGCACTATAAGGTGGGTAGAAAGCTGGCTAGATTGTCGGGCTCAACGGGTAGTGATCAATGGCTCCATGTCTAGTTGGCAGCCGGTGTCAAGTGGAGTGCCCCAGGGGTCGGTCCTGGGGCCGGTTTTGTTCAATATCTTCATAAATGATCTGGAGGATGGTGTGGATTGCACTCTCAGCAAATTTGCGGATGATACTAAACTGGGAGGAGTGGTAGATACGCTGGAGGGCAGGGATAGGATACAGAAGGACCTAGATAAATTGGAGGATTGGGCCAAAAGAAATCTGATGAGGTTCAATAAGGATAAGTGCAGGGTCCTGCACTTAGGACGGAAGAACCCAATGCACCGCTACAGACTAGGGGCCAAATGGCTAGGCAGCAGTTCTGCGGAAAAGGACCTAGGGGTGACAGTGGATGAGAAGCTGGATATGAGTCAGCAGTGTGCCCTTGTTGCCAAGAAGGCCAATGGCATTTTGGGATGTATAAGTAGGGGTATAGCGAGCAGATCGAGGGACGTGATCGTCCCCCTCTATTCGACATTGGTAAGGCCTCATCTGGAGTACTGTGTCCAGTTTTGGGCCCCACACTACAAGAAGGATGTGGATAAATTGGAGAGAGTCCAGCGAAGGGCAACAAAAATGATTAGGGGTCTGGAACACATGACTTATGAGGAGAGGCTGAGGGAACTGGGATTGTTTAGTCTGCAGAAGAGAAGAATGAGGGGGGATTTGATAGCTGCTTTCAACTACCTGAGAGGTGGTTCCAGAGAGGATGGTTCTAGACTATTCTCAGTAGTAGAAGAGGACAGGACAAGGAGTAATGGTCTCAAGTTGCAGTGGGGGAGGTTTAGGTTGGATATTAGGAAAAACTTTTTCACTAGGAGGGTGGTGAAACACTGGAATGCGTTACCTAGGGAGGTGGTAGAATCTCCTTCCTTAGAAGTTTTTAAGGTCAGGCTTGACAAAGCCCTGGCTGGGATGATTTAGCTGGGAATTGGCCCTGCTTTGAGCAGGGGGTTGGACTAGATGACCTTCTGGGGTCCCTTCCAACCCTGATATTCTATGATTCTATGAAATGTTTTGGTCAATCTGAAATGAACTGGTTTGTTTAGTTTGTGGGCACGTTTTCACAAATAAGCACAGGAAATGAAGGCTAGATTCAAGTGGCTGGAGGAGGAGGTGTCAGTGCTGTCCTTAGAACTTCAAGCCCAACGCTCATATGAGACTGGGGCTTTCGAGCCCCCTGATGTGGAGAAGGAATGTGAATTTAGGTCTCCCATTCCTCGGGAAAGCGACCTAACTGCTAGGCTATGGGATATTCTGGTGTGGATCTCTGTTGGTCTCTCCTGTTGAAACTGTTCCACTGTGTATAAAATACTGAAATAGTCACTGGACCAGAGAGAGAAAGTGAGAGTAACTCTGTCGTGGTAGTTAGGGCACTTACTGCTGCTGTTTTATGAGTTGTGCCTAAGTCCTGTTCCCCTCCCCCAGCTTCCCCCCCCCCCATTTTTTTTTATGAGAACTGTTTGGCAAATTTGTGTTTAAATTTGCTAATAGTTTCAGATAGACTGAAACTGCAGTTTTTGATGGTTCTAGTTATCATGATTGCTTCAGATGACTTGTTCATAATTAGTTGTTTGGTCACAAAAATCACATAGCATTTGTCTCCGATTCCTAATTGAAAGGTTCCCAGAGTCTCACTGTTTTTGAGATCCCTGCCAAACATGACCTCTGGAAATACCTATGTGCAAAAAAACATTTACCAGTAATCTAATAGCTGCAGCCTTCATTATGTTTCTCCAATCAATTTGCTGACAGACCTTGCAGTTTTCCTCAGTGTCGTGGAAGGAGAATTTCTAAAAAGATGGGTGGAAGGAGTTCAACATAAAAAGGCAACAAAATTAAGAGACCTTTTGGGAAGCATCAGTTTCCCATACTAGGAACCCTCCCCACTGGTTGTTTGTTGTACACTAGTGTACCAAAGTAAACTGCAGTTTCACTGTGCTCTGCAAACAGGCAGTGACAGGACACAGGCAAGAACAGGGGGGATTACAGACTTACAAAATATCCAAAATAGTAATAATATTTTCCCATGTACAGAGCATGCCCGCACTTCCACAATCACATTATAAATTTTGTTATTCATAGTAAGACTCGGAAATTAAAATCTAGAATTCTACAAGTAGCAAACTACCACCTTCTGACAGATAGAGGGTTTGCATCACACATGCATAATCACCCACAAAAATTAAGTGCTATACATTAAAATTTCCCTGATTGACAGTAATGGTGTCATTCTTCTCACCACACACATAGTGTATTGTTTCCCCCAGTTTCTACCAGAGACAATTTCTCCATAGCTGTAGTCCCAATGTAGGCTGGCCTGTTGATTTTTGTACAGCAGCGTGCAGACTTTGAGAATACATAGCAATTTCTTGCTATATAGCATATATGATGCATATATTATATTGATATTGATGCTAGTTTGCATTCAGTCTCTGTTTCTTTCTATGTGTTTCTTCCAGTCCCCGGCTTATTAACTGAAGTAAGATGGTCTCCGCAAAGGCAGCATGTGCTCTGTTTCAAAGAAATGCACTGGCAGGTTTTTTGCATGGAGTATATATTAGTGCTCAAAGACTGCCTCCACGCTATGCTCCTGCTCTGTATAGCTTTTCCCTACTGCTACTAGTAGCCCCATTCTGCGTCAGCCTATACTCCCACAAAAACCGTGATTCAGAGAAATATTGAATGGACATGGATAATAATAAAATCCAGTTATAATAGTTAATGGTAAAAAGAGATTTGAGGGGATATTAAACCTCATATTTCAGGGTTTAAAACAATCTCAAACTATTTGGGATTAGCATAACACATTCATGGGGGAAGATTATCCCATGTCTGCCTACCTGTGGAGTTCTTACATCTACCTCTGAAGCTGGTCACTGTCACAGATGGACCATGGGTCTCATCCTGTATAGCAGTGGTCACCAACCGGTCCACCATGATCGACTAGTTGATCCTAGAGGATCTCCCAGTCAATCCCATGATCTCCAGAGGTGCAGTGTGGCTGCCGCTAAGTGTGGCTGCCTATCCTTGCCCCACGCCACTCCCAGAAGCAGTGAGCGTAGCCCCAGGGACCGGGGGACAGGGGTTTCCCTCCGCATGCTGCTCCTGCCTGCAAGCACCGCCCCCGCAGCTCCCATTGGCTGGTACTTGTAGAGAGGGGCATCAAGCAGAGCAACATGTCACCCACCTCCCACCCAGGGGCTGCAGGGGTGCATTGGCCCTTTCTGGGAGCAGTGTGGGGCCGGGGTAGGCAGGGAGCCTGTCTTAGCCTTGCTGTGCCCACCGCCAACTGGGAGCCGCTGGAGGTAAGTGCTGCCCAGCGGGAGGCCGCACCCTAACCCCCATCCCTGAGTCCCCTCACAGAGCCAGCACCCCATGCCCCCCAGTACCCTGAACCCCCAGCACCCTGAGCCCCCTCCAGCCAGCACACCCCGAGCCCCCTCCTGCATTCCACCCCCCTCCTCCATCCCTGATCCCCCTCCTGCACCCAAACTCCCTTCTAGAGCTTGCACCCCTCACCCCTTCTGCACCCCAACCCACTGCCCCAGGCTCAGCCTAGAGCCCCCTCCCACACTGCTCCAGCCCAGAGCCCACAGCTCAACCCCCCTGCCCCAGCCCAGTGAAAGTGAGTGAGGGTGGGGGAGAGCAAGCGACAGAGAGGTAGATCCTCTGTTGCCCTTAGGTTCAAAAAGTGATCTTGGGCATAAAAAGGTTGGAGACCACTGCTGTATAGCAACTCCTGTGTTTTAGTAAGTTGCATCTCGTCCCATGTCCTCCATCTTTATGTTGTCTGTCTAGACTTTTTTAAAAATTATTTTGTCTATTTAGGCCCTAAACTTGTTGGGCAAGGGCCATGTCCTCTTACTTGCCAATAATAATAATAATAATTAATAATTAACAATAATTATAATTAATAAAGTGTGGAATGATGGCTTCCAAAAGAATTATCCCTTCTCCTTCCTCCTTTGTCCATCCAGAGCAGAGAAGTCATGGGTAATCCTCAGAGAAGGAAGGGGAAGGCCCACCATCCTCATGATGAAAGAAACTTTGTAAGAGTGGTTTTTATTATATTGGGGCATACCGGTGGGGTTCTGCTTTATCTCTTGCAGCTGCATGGGGCTGCTGGCCAGCTAGACTTATGAACTTTCACAGAGGAAGTAAGGCAAAAGATTGAGGAGTAGGAGGTGATAGCTGTTCTGCTTCCGGGACAAAGGAGAGTGAAGAGAGACAGCAGGTTGATCTGGCTATCGTGAAATGCTGCACAAAACTACAGCACATACAAGAGCTGATGCATCTCACGTACTATGACATCATGGTACTAAATCATAGTTTAAGTAAGTTATTTTAAGAGCTGAGGAGAATATTAGCTGCTAGAATATTTTGTTCTTCAAGAGCACAATAGTGTCCATAGAGCTCTATCTGGGTTGTGTCTAATCAGAGTTCAGTATCCCAGTCATCTATGAACTAATACTCCTTTAATCAGACCTGGAAAACTCACATGGCTTGAACTGTTTAAAATTGAGGCTTGGAAAACTGAAGACTTTTTTTTTTCTTTTAGCATTGAACCAGAAGTGTTTTTTTTATTGCTGCTTGCTTCCCCCTCAAATAAGTTAAAGTATTCCTAGCTCTCAAGCAATTAGAGAGAACTAGGTGTGCTTAACCAAGTGTAGTACTTTCATTAAGAAATAATTCCTCTTGTATGCATAAGTGACGCACATAATAATAAATAGTAGACAATTATTAAATAACTGAAAAGACAAATTATAAAATGGGGAAGCCCAGACCAGCTTGCGTAAAACAATCAATTGTGAAGCAGCTAATCATAGTGAAAAATACCTAATGTCTACTGTGTTTTTTTTTTAAGCACTTGTGAATGATGGAAATTTCAAATCAGTCCTAACTTTTTCCAAACTAATGCTTTTCCCCCCAGCTAACTTGAAACTTCCAATGAAAGTCAAACATTTTAGAGAAGTGAAGAATTCTGGTTAGAGCAAAGAACCAGAAGCCAAGACTGACACACTGATTTATTGTGTCTGTCATTGGGCAAATCATGTGACCCCCTTCTCCTTGTACTGCACCCTTCTCAACCTGACTTCAAATGATTAAAGCTGGACATCACTGGAAAAATGGCGAACAGTGACTTTTATTTGCTGACATTCAGCAACAGTCTCCCCTTCTGCTGCTAAACTGCACTGCAAGCCAGGTTTATCTCGCTAGCCTGAAAAAAAAATTGGGGAAAAAAGGAAGGGTTTATGATATGAAGCACACAACATTCATTGTAATCATATTTATTCTTCAAAGAAAAAGGGCCAAACTCTCCTCTAAAACTTACATAGAGTCCAAAACGAGAAGCTTGTAATTCTGTATGTAAGATGCAAGGATACCATAATCGAGTCCCCAGTCACTTGCTCTCAAATCAGAATGCAAGTGTTAATATGGACTGGAATAAATTATTATACAAGGTGCTGCACAACAGTGAATTGGGCTTAAGTGATGTGGTCTGTGTGGTAAAAAAAGGCAGGAACCAATCCTGAATCCTTATCGTCTTTTGTGCTGTACTGGCTGGCAGGCGCTGCCTGCTTATGCGTTGGGACCTCTTCCAACCTGAGAGCTTGAATCTCAAGGATTGTTTTTAATCCTCCTTTGATAGCCAAAAAAACCCCAAAACCCTGCATCATTAGGTAAATACTTTTCTACTCTAGTTTCTGGTTAGGATAGGTGAAGCTTTACCCGACTTTTACACATTCTCAGATGTCACCTGAAATGATTGATGATAGCAGTATTCCTTGTCATTAATCGTAAAAACAATCTATCCTACTAGAACTATTCTTTGGTTTTGTGCTCTAGTATTATGTCAAGTGTAAATGTTAAATATAGAGAGAGCACTTGTTTGTACAGAACACTCAGGATTGCATGCACCAGCATACTTTATGTATGACTTCAGCATAGGCATAGCTACTGGTAAAAGGTGCTTATAAAAATATTTGCTTCAAAGTAATGTTGATAAATGTAAAGTAATGCACATGGGGAAAAAATAACCCCAACTATACATACAATATGATGAGGGCTAATTTAGCGACAAATAATCAGGAGAAAGATCTTGGAGTCATTGTGGATAGTTCTCTGAAGATCTCCACGCAATGTGCAGCGGCAGTCAAAAAAAACAAATGGGATGTTAGGAATCATTAAAAAAGGGATAGAGAATAAGATGGAGAATATCTTATTGCTCTTATATAAATCCATGGTATGCCCACATCTTAAATACTGCATGCAGATGTGGTCCCCTCATCTCAAAAAAGATATACTGGCATTAGAAAAGGTTCAGAAAAGGGCAACTAAAATGATTGGGGGTTTGGAACAGGTCCCATATGAGGAGAGATTAAAGAGGCTAGGACTTTTCATCTTGGAAAAGAGGAGACTAAGGGGGGATATGATAGAGGTATATAAAATCATGAGTGGTGTGGAGAAAGTGAATAAGGAAAAGTTATTTTACTTGTACCCATAATATAAGAAGTGGGGCCACCAAATGAAATTAATGGGAAACGGGTTTAAAACAAATAAAAGGAAGTTCTTCTTCACACAGCACACAGTCAACCTTGCCTGAGGAGGTTGTGAAGGCTAGGACTATAACAGGGTTTAAAAGAGAACTGGGTAAATTCATGGAAGTTAAGTCCATTAATGGCTGTTAGCCAGGATGGGTAAAGAATGGTGTCCCTAGCCTCTGTTTGTCAGAGGGTGGAGATGGATGGCAGGAGAGAGATCACTTTATCATTACCAGTTAGGTTCACTCCCTCTGGGGCACCTGGCATTGGCCACTGTCGGTAGACAGGATGCTGGTCTGGATGGACCTTTGGAATGACCCAGTATGGCCGTTCTTGTGTTCTGAGTATCTTTTAAAATTAGTATAATTTATTTTTCTATGTTTACCCTCCTTAGCAGCTTGAAAATAAGCTTAGATCTGTGTGCTCCTGCTTCTAGACAAGCCAAGGCTCTTATCAGTTCACAGTATTTGGTTCAAAGTTGCTTAGGTACAACGAGTGCCACACAAGATCCTAGATAGAGTGAATTCAAAAACACAGATATTCTAAACCTGCAGTTTAAAACTGTCAAATCTGGGGGTTAAACTACTTGACAGGGTCCCTTTAAACCACTCTAAATGACAATAAATAGCAAGCTTCTTCTTTCTATAGGTCAGGAATGATTTTCAAGTATGTTAGCTGCATCTTTTGAAATTTCTGCTCCAAACCAGTTATTTTCTTGGAGGCAATTACTATCACATAACTATTTTAAGGGACTCAGTCATATTGAAGTCTTGTCAGCTCAAAAAATAAGTATAGGTACACATCTTCCCCCTGCCAATTCCTGTGATTTTGTAATCATGTTTCCCTTTTTATGTTTGTATTTCTCGTGTTGGTTGGTGGCAAATCTCACATAAACAGAAAGAATGGACTGTTTACAAAGTGCTGTCAACTGTATTATAAAAACAAACTAAAAAGTAGGAGAAATTTTTTCTCTGATCTTTGAGTTATATTAATATAAGGTCTTACTTTGTACCAAAAATGTGTAACATAGCTAAAAATAGAACTGATTTTTTTAAAAAGTCAACAGTGATCCCTTTCATGTAGTTCAACTTTTGATCTGCAAAACTTGCTCTGATGGATTTCTTTTTGAAAACTTTCTCAGAATTTTAGCTTGCATCCTTAGTCAAATAATATACTATTTATTCCCTGCTTTATTGATTTTTTTTATTTTTTCTTCTGAGAAATAGCCATATTTCTTACAAAGCAACTTGAAGGGCATGGAAGGATTAAAGAAAAGTATTGATTGAATGCTATCTTTTTAAAGTGTGTTATCTCTTTCAAGGTAAATTAGAGTCCAAAAGTCACTAGTTTAAAAATATCTCTAGTCTTTTGGTGAACATATCCTTTTAAACTAGCAGATTTTTGATGATTTCAAAGTACTGAAAAATAGCTACAGATGCCCAGAAATTGTACTTTTAGCCCTTTAACAAAAGGGAAGGGGACCATGTAGCATGAATTGCTCTCTGTTAGGTAGCAGCTTCCCCTGAAACATCTCACAGCAAGACCAGAATTAGGTTGCAGATTCAATTGTTTTGGGTTTTTTCCTTTCTAATATTATTTTCAGGTAATAGTTCTATTTAACTCACTTCAATCTCCTAGCTATACAACTAGCCATTACCTCAAACTCTACCGATTACATTAGAATGAGACTGCGATAAGTCCTAAACTTAGAAAGATTAATATAGAGGAAATCTTGGTTATTAATCTTCACTTTTTTTAATTGGTTCCCTGTAGTTTAATTTTAAAAAGGGGAAATTACTGCTTGCTGACAGACCAGGAAGATAAGCATCTTTGATGTTTCATGAGTAATAAAATATTTATAGAAACAATTGTATTTTGTACAGAGATGTGTCAAACTACTAAAATATACTTTTGGAGGAGTCAGCAAACCGGAATCCTGGGTAGAATGGTTACAGCACTATCAAAGTACTTTCTAACCACAGGGGGAAGAAGGTAGCAATTTGGTTGGATCAGTCTATATTCAGATACATTAACGTTATTGGCAAAAAGCTGCACACTGGATTTAGCTCCAGCTAGGCTCTCTTTCTTAATTTAAAAGCAACATTACTTCATGATAGCTACTTACAATCCTTTTGTCAGAACATACTGTTGAACTGATTTAGCAATTTAAAACATAAACATATCATTTTCATAGTTACAGTGCCACAAGTACTCCAGTTCTCTTCGTTGCGAACTCTGTGGGGAAATATTTAACATGGATCCCATTATGTTAATTTTGGCAGTAATCCCACAAAATGTATCTCATGATGTAATGCAAACATTGAGACAACCTCTTGGTACAATGCAGAATAAAATGGGCTGTGTCCCTCTTCTCTTCCCTCCCACCCTCCTCCACTGCATGAGCTCATATGCTGGAAGGATTAAGAAATTGTTCAAGGTGGCAAGAATCCATATATAAAAGCATTATATCTCTAGTGCATATATACAGAAGACGGCAAAATGAAGGTGAGGAAGATGCTCCTTTGTTAAAGAGATTAATGTGATAGTGATAACAAATGTTTGTTTAACTCCCGATCCCAAATCTTTGCATATAGTTGAATGCAAGAGCAACAAGCAAGCAAGCCAACCAACCTTACCCCCACTCTGCACAATCCTGCAATTACAGCCCCAGTTCTACAATCGGATCCATTTGTGTAGACTGTTACACCCACATGGGACTGCAGTAGGGTGCAGGTATCCACCCACAGAAATTTCATTGCAGGATTGAGGCTTCTGGGTGCAAGTTAAGATAGGTGTTAGGATATATAACTGTTATAACTTGGCCAGGCTGCATGTCATTCATTTTATGTTATGCGTTTGTTGACAAAATATAATATTTTAAATGACACATTTCATAAGAAAAACGTGGAAAGAAAATAGTACATATGTTGAAATGTCTAAGTCTATTGTTTTGGAATATGTGCTCTTGTGTTTCTTAACCTCTTGTAAGTTTCACTGTGGAACCTTAATAGTTTCACCATTTTTTGTTTGCAGTGTTGTCGTAGCTGTGTTAGTCCTAAATTATTAGAGAGACAAGGTGGGTGAGGTAATATATTTTATTGGACCAACTTCTGTTGGTAAAAGATATGAGCTCTTCTTCGGGTAGATCTGAAGAAGTGCTGTGTGGTTGAAAGCTTGTCTCCTTCACCAGCAGAAGTTGGTTCAGTAAAAGACATAACTTCACCCACTTTGTCTTAAAGGAAAAAAGTGAAAGTTGGCTAGTGAGTGAAGAAAAATCTAGAGCTATAATTTCTAATTTTCATGGCTATAACTATGGTAATGTGGATTTCATAACTTTGACCAGTTCCTCAAATGCTGTTTCTGCCTCATTTCTCTGATGGTGAGGTTTATGTGCTCAATAGCGTTGCGAATTTTTGCATGTTTATTGAGAGTAATGAGTCTTTGGCCTTTGCTATAGGAGTTCCCAATGATGTGAAAAGCTTTAGCCTTAATTTGATTTTTAGAAAAGCAAGAATCTGAGCACAAGATACCCTGTAGACTTGGGGAAAGTGCACTAAACTACTAGCCCAGAGACTGAGTTCTTGCCCCAGTTGTCTCTCTGATAACTATTAACTCTAAATATTTCTGTGCCCTTCTCAACCATTATCATGAATCTCATAGTGTAATGTTGGTGAGGTGGGGGTGGTAATGTTATCCATCTGCTTCACTGATAAGATAACTGAGAGCTTTGTACATCATTTCAAGCAGATGAGATAATGGAACCCAACTGTACAATAAAACAAAGTCAAGTCTAATCCACTTTGCCACACTGTTCTCTAGAGGAATGTGGCAAATTAGATACTTGTGTAACCCACACTAACACAGTGCGACTCTGTGGCATTCTAGCAACTAGGTTATTAATAAAGGTTTAGGACTCTGTTATTATTTACATTCTAGATAATCTGGTTCTTTTGCTCATATGATATAGGATCATACTTTTACATCTAGAGATCCCAGGCTCAGTCCCCACAAATGGGTGTTGTTACTTTTGGCTACGCTGTCTGTAACCACTAGACCACAATCTGATTCCCAACCTGTGCAGTGCTTAATTTGTAATGAAAGAGGTGCCAGGGCTCAAGCTGTTTTTATACATTCATAACTGATGCAGCAAGCCCAGAGGTGCAGGGGTTATGAACTGCCAAGCCTAGAGGTGCGGGGGCTCAGCCCTGGCAGAAATTAGGCACTGGATTTGGGATTAGAAACCAAGAATCCTGATGTCCCCTATTCCGCTGCTCTCTCTCAAATACTTTGTGTAACTCGCTGACAATGTGTGTGTTGTGTCTCCGAGTAGGGACTGATCCACATATTAAATAACATACTGTGTCTTTATTGTATGCTTATAGCTGAAATGAAAGAGATCTGTGCTGTGGATCTGAAGACTGTGGGTTCAAACTGTGCTGATGATCTGTGTGGGGATGGAAATAATAAATATTGTGTAAAAGGACCCTGGAATAATTCTTGGAAATTTGAATGATTTTACATTGCAGAAAATTGTATTGAGAAGTGAATTTGGATATTGTGTTAATAATAGTTTAACTATTATTTTTATGGTTGATATTTTGGTTCATGGGAAATGTCCCTTTTTGAGACCAGGGTATGATGTGCCAGAGGGTGAAAGATCCCTAAGGTCAGCACTTTATTTAATAAAAATTTACCTTTTCAGAAAGCAAGCTTCCTTCTCAAATGTGTAACATGAACACTTATGATGCACTGCATATATCAGGGCCTATAGGTCACCGGCTTGAATCCTGTCCAGCTCAGCAAAGAGTTAAGTTGTTCCCATCTACTGGTTGCTAGGTATCCCCCTTGTGATTTTATCACAAATCTCATTATATTTGTGGAGCTTTTTGTTTAAAGACCCCCAACTTCTGGTGTCATGTGATTGTGAGAATTTCTGCTTGCCTCTTTTTTTTAAATGAAAGCTTCTCGTCTTTTTGCTTGTGGAGGAAAGCTATTACCTGGGCATACCCTAAAGGCTCAAAAACCACAATATAGAAGAAAAAGGAGCCAACATTTATTTTTTAAATTCTCATTAGTTGGGGGAGAGGAGCCTGACTTGTAACTTTTGAACACTTGGGGTTCACAGTACTGAACATGGGGTGAGTATGCATTCCAGTTCCACCTACATCACAAAGTCCTCACTATGCTTTGCATTAGATTTTAAGGTCTTCTGGTCAGGGACTCTCTTATTATGCAGTTGTACAGAATTTAGTACAACTGGGCTGTTATCTTCGTTGTGTCTTGTAACAGGAACTCCTACAGTTTGAGCCAAAATCACCTTATTCACTATAAATTTGCAAGAGTTGGAAACACTATAATTGTCACATACAGATTGGAGGTGCACAGTGGGAATTCAAAAAAAAAAATCTAAAGACAGACCAAAAATGTATAATTTCAACTTTTTAAAATCTCTTTGAGTTCTGACTCATGATATTTTAACTCTGTCAGGAAGTGGCAGTCCTGCCCTCCTGGCAAGTGGCTCCTGATTCAGTTTCCCTCTTCTGGGGTCCCCAATAACTCTGCACAAGGTTTCTGAATATAAATAGCTGTTGCAGTGTTAATTTATTACACAAGTCCCACAATCATGAACCAGAATTGCCCAGCGCAGTCCATATAGTACATTCAATCCTTCAAGTCCCAATAGTCCATCAACACACCAGGTACTGCTCCAGCATCTCTGACTCCGCTTAAACTCTCAGGTAGGCATCTGGTGTGTCACACCACGCTCACCTCTCAGCCATGGCATCTCTCACCACTTCTCGCCCCAGCCCTTCTAGCTGTGCTCTGTTTTATGCTCTGGTTTGACTCTAGCTCTTGCTTTGAGATATCGGTAGGTTCACGACTCCATCATTCCCCAGCCTTCACCACTTTCTGACTTAAGCGTTTTGGCTCAGAGAGGCAGCAGGCATCTCCCTCTGCTGCTTTCAGCCTCTGGCCATGGCTCTCTGCCCTGGGGAAGTTTGCAGGTGAGCTCCTGATTGCCTTCCTACCTGCTGCTTTCACCAGGTGCCTGATCTGGTTCTACTGCTCAATCAGAGAATTCTTGCTGCTTCTCTCCTGCAGGGGCATCCCCCCCTGAAGCACTCAACCCAGCTCTGCTCCTCTTCTGAGCTTTCTGTGCTCTCAGGACTCGGAGTTCTGAACTCTTTTGCCTTGAGCTGTCTCCCATTTAGAGCTCCCAGCAACCTCCCCATCCTCCTCATCCTACCAAACTAGGTCACACTTGGACTGAAACAGGAGAGCTGGGCTCAATTTCATTGAAGAGGCCAGCTGCCCTGTTACAAGCCCATATTTGAACCTCTGCATTCCTGAGAGATCGCATTGCGTACATATTCCTAGTGAGATGGGGAACTCAGGGGCAGTGCTGGAGAATAAAAGATGAGTGTGCAAACTTTAAAGTTGGAGAATTTGAAAAACATGGAATTATTGCTGTGACTGAAGTGTATTATATCCATAACAAGCTTGCATGAAGTAGTTTGCATTTAACCACAGTGGGAAAATGTCACTGTATTGTTGTTTGTTCTAACAACAGACAAATAACCACCCTTTTTGTAATCTAAGTTTATATAGGGTTGCTTGTTTTACAGTTACTTTTAAAGCTATCACACCCTCTCCTTTATGTGGAGGAAAGAATTGGGAAGGGCACACTGATGATGTCATACCAGGGCATTTTTAATGTGGACTAAGAAAAAGGAAATTCTGCAATACAATCATCTTGTAGGTAAAGAGATAGAAGAGGCAGCATGGTCCTAGGTTGCTTCTCTTTAAGTGTCTTATTTCAGTGTTTTGTCTTTTTTAATGAGTTGGGAGTGAAACAATATTATGTAGGTTGCTTTTCACATGACTCCCATAAGGGCAAATGTAAGTAAACTTTCCAGACAGTGCCTCTCCTAAGCCTTCCATCTCTGATGCTTTTAATTCTTGTAGAGATGAGTATAAACAAAAACATTAGCATCTGCTTGTATATGACATGAGTGAAGAGTTCAACATTCTCTGCTATGTATTGACTATACTAGAAGGTGCTTATTTTGCTACTGAATTTGCAAATTCTGCCAAGTTTCATCATTTCTGAATGTATTTAACTATTGTATTTGACAGAATTTGTTTGTTACATTGGATAATTTAGGATCCCAGTTCAAAGATTCAACCCCAATGGGTTTTTCTTGCAGTCTGCAAAGAAGCACAGCTCATTGATGTCACAATGTATAAGCTGAATAACCTATTTCTGATGATATATTATGCATGTGGAGATATGATTGGGAGCCTCATTCCAAAAATGTAAGAGTGTCCAAAAACTGACATCTTGGTTTCGGTTGGACCATATTGTAACAGATTTGACTTCTGCAAAATATGAGACAAGGTAATTCATTCTGAACCTCTTCTATCCTTATTCAAAAGCAACCAATTTTTCTGAGTCTTAGATTAAAGTGTTCTAAAGTTTAACACTTGGACTGTTTATCTTAACTATCTTTTTAATTTAAATCTGAAATTTCAGTGTTGTAACTGTAGGGGTCCTAACTCAAAAAAGGAGTTGTGGGGAGGTTGCAAGATTATTTGCGGGGGGGCAGGGGGGTGGGTTTGCGGTTCTGCTACCCTTACTTCTGCACTGCTGCTGGCGGCGGTACTGTTTTCAGAGCTGGGCGGCTGGAGAGCAGTGGCTGCTAGCTGGGAACCTAGCTCTGAAGGCAGAACCACAAGGGTGGCATGGTATAGTATTGCCACCCTTACTTCTGTGCTGCTGCCTGCAGAGCTGGGCCCTCAGTCAGCAGCCCCCACTCTCCAGTGGCCCTAAATACTGCGGCCCCCCCCAAAATAATCTTGCTACCCCCTTGCAACTCCCTTTTGGGTCAGGACCCCCAATTTGAGAAACACTGATATCCCCTGTGAAATCAGTATAGCATAAGGTAAAAACACACAAAAGACTAGATTTCATGGTGGGAGACCAGATTTCATGGTTCATTACGTGTTTTTCATGTCCGTGAATTTGGTAGGGCTCTAGTAATAATGTACTTAGTCAATTCTTGTTTTTCTGCTTTCAAACTTTCATCCTAGCATCTTGTATCTCCCAGAAAGTCTAGAAGAGCTCCTCTTTCTTTCTCTTCCCTCCTCTTCCAAAAGATAGTCTAAAGATGATTCACACCTTTCCACCTGCTTTTTTTAGAACCTCCTTCAAGTTTTTTGTGATCTAGCTTTAGCTATGGAAGACTGGATGCACTTCTTGTCAGAGACAATAACTGCCAATCCTTCAGTCAGCCAGAGGGGTCACTCATAGATAATAGTGCCAGAACAGATTATTATGATCAACCAGTTTGACCTCTTGCATAACACAGGCCACAGAATTGCACCCAGTAGTTTCTGCATCAATCCCCTAACTTCTGTGTGAGCTACAGCGTATCTTTTAGAAAGATATCCAGACTTCATGTGATAGGTAATCTACCAGATCCTTAGGTAACTTATTCTAATGGTTAATTGTTCTCACTTTCTAAAATATTTGTATCCTAATTCTAGCCTGAACTTGTCTAACTTCAGCTTCCAACCATTGGATCTCATTTTTATTCTGCTAGATTAAAAAGACTTTTACTATCAGAAATTTCTTCCTCAATCAGGTACTTGTGGACTGTGATCAAGTCCCCACTTCGCCATCTCTTGGCTAAGATAAATGGATTGAGCCTTATAAGTGTCTTTCTCTAAGGTACTTTTCCAGACATTGAATCATTCTTGTTGCTCCTTTCTGAATGCTTTCCAATTTTTCAACATCCTTTTTCAACTGTGGACACCAGAAGCGGCCACAGAATTCCAGTAATGGTCTCTCTAGTGCTGTATACAGATGTTACATCACTTCTCAACTCCTGCTTGGTATTTCTCTGCTTTTACATTCAAGGATTGTGTTAGCTCTTTTAGCTTCATCTATCATTATCCCTAAATTCTTTATTACATTACAGAAGAATGTAAAGCATTTTCTGCCAGCCCAGCAATTGAGTGACCCTGGATTTAGAAAATATCCCAGTGGGTGGTGACAATACCATACCAGCATAGACTAATGGACCGTGTGTGTAAATCCAGTATCCTGTTCATTGTTCTCCATGTTGGATGCTTTAAAAAAATGTCCACTATGCTATAATTTGGGTGAAATCCTGGTCTCACTGAAATTAATGGCAAAACTCCCATTGACTTCAATGGAGCCCGGATTTTCCTCCTAATTTTGTAATATTAACCACGTGAAAAATGTCTTTTGGACCCCAGCTGTTATGTCTTATATTTCAAAACATTATATCTGACTAGTCCTTATAATTTTTACTGTCTAAATTCTTCCTTGGCAGAGAGTACATAATTTAAACAACACAATAAGACCCCATACTGTGTTGATAGTAGTTTGTTTGAAGCCAGACAAAGATTAAAGTAAATATATGAGCCAATATATATAACATTTAGATTTTGCTTGTGATCAAGGGGGAAAAAAGCCACTTAACCATCAGAATTATGCAGTGCAGGCAATAAATTCCATGAGGTTAAATATTACTGTGTTCATAAAATAATCCTGAGAGGTTTCTAAACAAAAGGCACTGTCCCTTTAGCAGATTACACAGTGTCAGATACAGATTCCCAAGTAATATAAGTTTTTACATCAGATTCAGTTGGAATGACCTATTCTGTCTCCTTACCTGATTGATGTAAATGATGGGAAATGTTTTATGTAGATGTAGGATAAAGGCTGATCTGGGTGAATCAGTAATTTATTTTATATACATAGAATATATGTATCCACATACTTAAAAAAAAGTTTGGGAGCAATCCATGGTCTAAAGCTCCAAACCAGTCTAATAGCCAGTTTAAAAGTTCAGAATAGAGTTCAGATTACAGGGTAAAATTACTAACAACATAGGCTTTACAGCAGCATATGGTGGTATTCAACTCTTGAACACTGAGTGTTTTTTGTTAGAAAAGTTGTTGTAGCAGTTCCTAGGCAAACTGATTTATTACATTATAAATAGACCTATAACATCCCTAGGGATTTTAAAAGGAAAAAATATGGAAAATTAATAAAATACGTTGTCCAAGCCTTGGGCTCAGACAGTTATCTTGAACTTTAAACATTGCTGCAGTAGCGCAGTAATCTGCAAACGGATATTTTAGCCAAACTGCCACCTGCAGCTATGAATGTCAGAACATGAAGTCATCCAAATATTATTATTATTATTTATTATTATTTATTTATTATACAGGAGATCAGACTGGATGTTCAAAATGGTCCCTTCTGGCTTTGGAATCTATGAATGTCTGAGAAACAACCCACCAAATTAATGGTTTAAAAAAACCTTTAAAATGCCAATCTTACAATATTATTTTGTTCCTTAACTCACCCAGTTGTACCTGTTGGAGGGTATAAATGTTAAACTTCTTTTCTGAGATCTCTGCAATACCTTAGCACAATGGGAGGAGCAAATAATGGTCTCTTTATGCTAATTATATCTGGATTTCTTTGCTTTTGTTGGTTTCATTAAGATTCCCAGTCAGAAATTTTGTACACTGATGTTTCCATCTTCCATCAAGTTATCAATCTTAGTTTCTTTTATACATCTCATTGAGATCTGGTTAGTAAATGAATCTTGAAAAACAATGTAGAAGCTTGAAAGTCAGGAGTGTTTAAATCAGGGTATTTTATACATACAGAGTAGTAGTTTGCTATTGTAACACTAACAGAATGTGGCTTTTTGTACCTTTGTTGAGGTTGGAGGGCTGAGACTGCAGTTTCCTTAAGTTAATGTATCTGACCCTGCCGCTCAAGCAGTAGAGGGTCATGCTTTTAGATCCATAGATTTTAGGTTCAGTCCCTACATATGACCCATGCAGGAATGTCATAATTTTTTCTTGTTGGAGAATATTCAGACAGTGGCCCACTCTAGTTTTAAAGCAACCAAAAATCTTAAGTCATTCCAGAGTTTTTTGGAGAATTAGGTTCCAAAGATCTCAGTTAAGGAGGATGGGGTTTCTGAAGCATAAAGTGAAAGAATTCCCATAAAGGAAATTTAAAAAATTCCATAAGGCTGAATAGCTGCATAATTTTAAGCATATGAGTAATCCTCTCCCTGTTCATCAGCAAAGCACTTGCATACTTGACTTTATCAGGCTTTTCTCAACAAAAATATATCAAAATGTTCTTCAGAGAACTGCAAGATACCTCAGATAAATTATTTGATTACTATTATATGACCAGCTCTAATTATTATAACGTAATCCAAAATGTTTCATATATCAAGTAACAAATAAAAAAAAATAGACCTGCTATTATACTAAAAGTTCTCTTGTAACCTTTTTGATTCTTTCACTATAGAATTGACTCAGTTCATATATCTGTGGTATTTAAATATTTAGCAAACTTCTTTGGTCTCCAAGTAATATGTCAAGTATATTTAGTCTAAGTAGTGGTGGCTAACACACACACCTCTGTCTTCGCCAAGAGTCCAACATTTCTAAGAAAACATGCATTACAACAAAAAGCTTGCAGTTTGATCTTCTTAATGCACTCTGTGCATGTATTTATGTAGGCCCTGATCCTGCAATGTGTATGGGTTGCCCCTTAAACTCATGGAAGACAATTGACTTTAATGGGCCTCTATATAGATGAAGAGGCCTGCTCACGTGTATCAGGTTCAAGATTAGGGCCATAACTAGTCATTTAGTATTTTTAAAATCATATGTGGTTCTTACATTTGCCTTTCTCTTTTCTTCAGTTTATCCCCATTAGCCTTTCATCTATATGTGGTAATGGGCTTCAGTGACACTGGGCCAAATTCTAATTGCCAACACCAAATTTAAGAGAAATACTGAATTTATTTCTAAAGCGCAGGACTGGGACTCAGGAGATTAATGTTTTATTCCTGGCTCTACCACAAACTTCTTGTGACCGTGGCAAGTCACTTAATAGCTCTGTGTCTGTGTTTTTATGCAGAAAACATTGTTCATGGATAACCATTATCTACCTAAGAGGAGTCTTGTGAGGACTATTTAGTGTTTTCACAATGGTTTGAGATCTCAGGCAAAAGGTGCTGTAGAAATACAAAGGATATATATAAGATGCAGGAACAAAACACAGGAAGACCTATGAGCTATAACAAGACTGAAAGAAAAATAAAAGAAAATTGAAAGAGAGAAAAGGTTTGTTAATATCCCCTTTAAGTCCTACCTTGACTTCAAATTTGTTCAAAAGAGGAGAAGTCAGTACTACCACAGATAACACGCACATTTTGAATATACCTATGGAAAGTAAGTAGTATTTCCATTTTATAGACTGAGAACTGAGGTAATGAGAGATTGCTAATAAATACTTAGTTCTGCCTCGGTGAAGGGGACTGGACTAGATGATGTGCTGACATCCATTCCAGTTCTCCATTTCTGTGGTTCTATGACTTGCCTAAAATTGCACAGCAAATCCATGTCATAGCCAAGAATAAATTTCATCTCTCCGAAGTCCCAGGCTAGTACTTAAACCAGAGGACCATCTATCTTCTTGTATAACCTCTTGATCATGTTTAACAAACACTCTCTAGAATAGTTCTCATTCTGTTTACAACAAAAGTTAAATAAAACCTGTAGTTATAACCTGTACTTCCCAAATCCTAATTCTCTGAAAAATCACTTAAAACATAGCAAACAGAAACTCTAATTTAAGATGTATTCCAGGTTTTACTGAGGCAATTTTAATTGTGTTTGCTCAGTAGTCACCATAGTTCCATTAAAAAGTTTTTGCTTTCTTGAGCATGTTCTGTCTTGTTGACAGTGCCTTATCACACTTTTATAACAGAGGAATTTACTTAATCTTACTGAAATCCAACAAGGTTCTGAGTTCCAACCTAGGCTAATTTTATTTTCTTTGTCATTCTGTTACCATTTCACTCTGAGCAAACAGGTAGCACTTTTGACAGCTATTCTATAGCTAACAATCACACTGAAAGCATGTGAAACCAATTTTTATACAGAATAAACATTCTGTGGTTAGCAGGGTTTAATGACTGTCGGTGTATGTCCTTATCTTGAAAGCAGTATCTACTGACTAATCCTTTATTTTTATTGAACTTTGGAATTTCCCTTGCAATGCCTGTTTGTAACCTTTCGAAAGATAAATGAGAAATAAACTGAATGTCAAATAAGTGGGGAGACTTGCAGATAAACAAATTAATAAAATACATAAATATAAGTATGTGTAAATGAGGAGTAGACTGGTAGAGGTTTTGATTCTCCTGAAAGAGATCAGTAGTACAGTATTTTATTCCTAAAATAAGGGCATTACTTCTCTTATTGCTTCATTTAAATAAAATCTTTTTGAGGTGTTAGTGTTAATGCACATGGGGACTGAATTACCATAGTTAACAGAATTTCTAGGCTATGTCTTCAATGCAAGAAGAGGATTTAAAACTGAGATAGCCATCTGAATGTAAAATCCTAGTGGAGATAAGGCACAAGTAGATTTTTATCTTTGCAACTAGTAGAGGTCAACGCTATACTCTCCAACTGGGGTTTACCTTTAGTGTTATATTGAGGTGAAAACTACAGTAGCTTGTCTCCAAGAGGATTTTACACTGAGATAGTGAACTCCAGTAAGCTATCTCAATGTGAGAACATCTTTCTTTTTGCAATGAAAACAGGCTAATTTTGAACAGTCATGCAAACCATCTCAATCCAGATGGTTCAGAACAGATAGGTTGTTTTATACTCACCCCTCCTAAGTGGCTAAGTACATGACTATAGCACATTCTGTTGTGCTCGCTGTGATTTCTTAGATTTCCATTTTCTGTTGCTATATCATTGTCGACAAGAGTGTTGCCTCACAAAGTAAAAGAATCACAAAAGTGGCCAAGCTCATTAAATATTGTGTGTCAAGAGATGTAAATATATTACTATTTCTTTTCTTCAATGTTTTGAATCTTAAAGCATGTGAAATGGGTTGACCTATCAAAAATAAGGCCCCCTCAGGTGAAGGAGGGGCCACAAGACCAGAAATCAAGTGATTTACATGAGGCAAAGAAAGAGAAAAAACCAGAAACGAGTGTGAGTCAAAGGCAGGGGTGAAAGTAAGTTGAGTGACTTACCAGTACGCTGGGTCCAGCCCGGAAGGGGCAGGGCCTAGGGCGGAAGGGGTGGGGCTGAGGGGGTCGGGGAGCCAGCCCCAGCCCACCCTGTAAGGTAAGTGCCCCCTTCTCCCCCTCTTTCCCCCTCCCCCACCAGGGTAGCAGCAGCCCGGGGCTCTGGGAGCTATTTGAAGGGCCCGGGCCCCCCTGCTTCTACTGTCCCGGTCCTTTAATTAGCCACCGGAGCCCTGGGGAAGCGGTGGGGGTCCAGCAGCTATTTAAAGGACCGGGGCGGCAGAGGCAGCTGGAGTCAAATATATCTATATTGTAATATATTTTAAGTATGTTACTTTAACAAATGAAATAATGTTTTATTTACTTGCAATTACCACATTGTACTCTAGAACACAGTAGAACCTCAGAGTTATGAACACCAGAGTTATGAGCTGACCAGTCAATCACACTGCATTTGGAACTGGAAGTACATAGGCAGCAGCAAAGACCAAAAAAGAAAAAAAAAGTAGGTACAGTACAGTACTGTGTTAAACAAAAACTACTAAAAAAAGGGGGAAGCAGCATTTTTCCTCTGCATGGTGAAGTGTCAAAGCTGTATTAAGTCAATGTTCAGTTGTAAACTTTTGAAAGAACCACCATAACATTTTGTTCAACTTCCATTCCCCAGGTGCTCATAACTCTGAGGTTCTACTGCAGGGGTCAGCAACCTTTCAGAAGTGGTGTGCGGAGTCTTCATTTATTCACTCTAATTTAAGGTTTCGCGTGCCAGTAATACATTTTAACATTTTTAGAAGGTCTCTTTCTATAAGTCTTTAATATATAACTAAACTATTGTTGTATGTAAAATAAATAAGGTTTTTAAAATGTTTAAGAAGCTTCATTTAAAATTAAATTAAAATGCAGAGCCCCCCGGACCAGTGGCCAGGACCTGGGCAGTGTGAGTGCCACTGAAAATCAGCTCGCATGCTGCAGGTTGCCTACCTCTCTTCTACTGTATATTGGAATTGAGGGACTTACGTGTATATTAGTCCACTCTAAAGGCCTTAAGTTAGAGCCCAGTGCAATACCCACTGTCTTCAAGGATTTTCACAGATCTGTGGAAAATATATGGCCGTTATTGGATATTGCAATTGCAGCAGTTTGGCTGGAAGTGATCATGTGAGTTCCCAGCTGGCAGATAGTGTATCTAAGTGAAACAGAAATGCCCTTTTAAGCCTGTTTAAAACAAAAGCTCATGAAACCATTATTCTATTGTGTGATTAATCTTAAAAGTAGAAGTGGTATAACTGAGGATTTATGTTAAGATTTCTCTAGAACAGAGAGGGGCCTGAGCCACAGATCACATACACAAATAGGTTGACACAAGGTGGATTACTTTAATGTAACTTTGTAGTGTAATCCAAGACTCATTCAAATTTTGAACATCGCAATGTTTTCTTTTTTAGGGTGGCAGAAGCCAGAGTGTTGAATTTGGGTCCAATTCTTGTTTAAGGCCTCAAAAATTGCGGTGGAGGGGAGGGGGAAGAGAAACTGTATTCAGGGAAAATCCTGGAAGTGTGGTATTTCAATTCCCTTTAGAGTGGAGCCAGTAGTCTTTGGATTTAAACACAAAGCAGGTCATAACCTCCTCCCACAATTTTTTTCCTCGTTTCTGGCACAGGAAACCTGTGGAGAGGAAGAAAGAATTGATAAGCTCCTTTTATTATTTTATTTCACTGCACCTCAGTAATCAGAAGTATTTCTTAATTTAAAAATTTGGGAACATAGAATCAAGCCTGAAGACATCTCTTTGGGGTCTACCTCGAAAGACTTATGTGCATGCTTAATTTTAATTTTAGTCCCATTGGGTCTAGTCCTCTGCTTAAAGATAAGCGTGTGGGTAAATCTGCAGGGTTGGGGCTTCCACTCTATCATTGTCTATTATCACTTAATTACTAAATACTTAGATGACCTCACATGGTACAGTTTATCTGATATAAGTATTTTAATATGTATTTGTAAATTACATTTATAATCTTACTCTGGACAGGAAATCTATGTACCATGTAACTTTGTGTGAAATTTGTGCCTTTAAAGGCAACTTATCCTATAATTTGACAGTAAGTTGGAGGCAGTTTCCATTAAGTATAATAAGTAAAATAAAAACATAAAAAAGCCCTCAGAGCTTTTGATTGCAGCGGCTATAAAAATCACTGTAGCATTTGAAAAAATCATCCAGTCTAAATATTGATATTTGGATATGTTCCATACATGAGACGTTCACATTTGAAACAGTTTATTTGCCTTATATATTTATTTTGGTATATAAAGCACACATATAAGAGCATTGTGTTAGAGCATGAGAATACTTAGAAATAATAAACAATATCATCAATTGGTTCAATGTCAATAGGACTCAGTTCCTCCTCCATTTTATGAAGACCCCCCAGAACTCTTTCAATGTAACTTCCGGTAAAAACAATTATACATAAATAAAGCTATTGGTTCCACAAAAAGAATATAGATGGAAACATTTATGAATGCATGGAGTTTGAAACTGATAAATATATACTTGACTATTACAAGAATAAAATTAAGTAAGAAAAATATCATGACACTAGATGTGTATATAAAGATGTAAGAAAAAATGTGTGGTATTTGAATAACTTACTGTTTCTCAAATACTATATAATGAAATTGTATCATCATGCAATCTCACAAGGCAGTAGAATTATGGTAGGGAGTGCCACATGACCTTAATTTTGGTATTTCCTACTTTTGGGTGCATGCCCGTGCAACCTTAATGATAGATGAACGTCATTTGAGTATGTGTGTGTTGAAAACACTCATTCTCTCTTTTCAGAGCTTATTCTGAGGATCCTTTTTTTTGCTTCTCTTTCCAATTTCAATCTCTAAAAATCCCATGCTCATTTTAAATTTAAAGTAAAAAGGGACCATATTTTTATTCTGTGTTTATATGATACCAAGCACATTGGAGCCCTGATCACTCACTGGGGTCCCTAGACACAACCACAATAAATAAATAAATGTAACTAGTCTTTGGGCTACAGAAACATGGTGGCAGCTTCTAGAATTGGGTGACATTTTTGGCAAATGGACATCCCTGAAAAATGCATTTTGGAGGTCACCGAACTTATTAGTGTATTCAGAGTAAAATACTTTCATCTGGAAAACAGGAGATTTATTTTTGGAAAAAGTTGAAATGGTTCATTTTATTTAGTTTCACTGTGATAATTAAAAAAAAAACCAAAAACCAAACAAACCACACACAGGTTTCAGAGTAACAGCCGTGTTAGTCTGTATTCGCAAAAAGAAAAGGAGTACTTGTGGCACCTTAGGGACTAACCAATTTATTTGAGCATAAGCTTTAAAGCTTATGCTCAAATAAATTGGTTAGTCCCTAAGGTGCCACAAGTACTCCTTTTCTTTTTGCGAAACCACACACACACACACACACACACACACACACACACAAATTACCTTGGGGAGGAGAAATGTTTCAGGTTGAATGAAATATTGTGTTCAACATCAAACAAAAATAAAATAATAATTTGAGTCCAACAAAACTTTTTTTCATCACAAAATATTTTTCCTGTTTTCCTTCCCTCCTCCTCCTCCCCCCCCCCCATTTTTGGCAAGAAAACCTGAAAACATATTTTGGTTTAAACCAAACCAGATATTTGGGAGGATTTTCAATTTGGCCCCTGAATCAAAATATCAGTTTGCTGAGCTCTAGTGGTTTCTGTTAGAAATAGCATAATAAAAGTGTCACAAACAAACCAAGAGTACTAAACGAATAGGAAGATAGCTTCTAATCAAATATATGTGATGTATGTGTCGCAGTAAATCACAGGAACTGAGTTTAAAAAAAAGAAAAAAAAATCATGAGTCCCTGATCTGCAAACATTCTCATGCTTTCCCCATGCAAATAAAGTTAAGCACAGGCGCACACATTTGCAGAATTGGGACCATGGTCATTGTCATTGATATTTTAACGCATTAGGCCCAATTCAGGGCTGCAATAAATGGGTACAACTCCATTGACGTAGTGGAATTGTGCCACGGCAGAATGTAATTCATTAAGTGTTGCCTCTTCCTTTTTAATACACGGTAACCTAAATAGATATCTTGTACACATCACATTCATATGCAGGTTTTCAAAAACACTAGAAAATCTTTCAATATGTGGCATATCTAAAATAATTGTGCTCACATTTTTCTTTGAAACACAACTCCTCACCCTTAAATGTAAATAAAAGCAATGAGAATGAATCTGCTAATCGTTACATAGCAAAAAGGCATATTAAAATTCAAACCATGTATTTGCTTCCTAATTCAGGTTCAGGGAAATGTTAGCTCATCTGCTTAGTACTACGTGCAGTACATCTGCTTTCAGCATCAGGAGAATAGCTAAATTATTTTTCTGTTTGTTTGTATTATGGCTTGGAAGTGTATCACTGTCAGCCTTCTTGTCATTTTTGTTCCAAGTAGTATACAGGATTGATGAGAAGGTAATGGTTACCATGTTTGTAGTGGGAAGTAAGCCTGGCCTTCTTTTCTTCACCTCATGCTTTATTCCTTCCTCCCCCACCCCTTCCCTATAATAATAATAATTAATAACTTAAAAAACATCCTTCAATAATTTCTTTGTATGTGAATTTATGGAAATATTGCCAGCAGTCCAAAGCTGCCAATGTTAATTAAACATCAGGATTTGTCATCTCTTTTATTAACTTAAAATGGAGCTTTGTAAAGATTATCTACAGCCGTGACTTCCATTATCTCTCTCGGGGCACTGGCTTATTTAATTTCTTTAATAGTATTTCTGGGGAGTAAATTCATTATATCTTTCGTAATTTACAGCTCCTAAATTTTTGGAACAGTAAACGAAATAGCTACACGAATTAGTCTTTTGCCATTGCCAATTTTTCTTGAAACAATCTGTGATCATAATTTTTAAAGGAGGAATCAATAAGAATCAATTATATGTATAAAGATAAATTTGAGTTTTTTCACCAGATAGTGAATTCTTTTGGATTTCTGCAGGGTTGGTTGGTTTGTTGTTGTTTTTTAAAGGATGATTAGGATAGTACATGGAGGCATGAGATTTAATGTTTCATTTTGCTTGATGATGACTTCCTTTGTTTGGGGGGCATGATGATGCACTTTCTCTGCCTTTGGAGATTTTTGGTGGTACATGTTGATTTTGGATTTTAAAAGTGACATTGCTCGCCAGTTCATTGCATTTTCTAGTAGCTTTCTCTTGAACTTAGCATTAAAGAAACATGAACAGATGATAGGAAAATAGGAATTGCCATACTGAAACAGACCAAAAACAACAAGGAGTCCTTGTGGCACCTTAGAGACTAACAAATTTATTTGGGCATAAGCTTTCATGGGCTAGAACCTGCTTCGTCAGACTGGTAATCTAAAGACCTAGACTAGTGATCTCTTGTAGTAGCTAACACCAGCTATTTTAGAGAAAAGGTACAAACAAAGGCTCTGTTACATTAGGCCACAGTTCACATCTAGCCAGACAGGAACTCCGGTCCACCAAAAGAACTGAACTGGAAATCTGAATCAGAAGCAGGATCCAGTTGTTGAATGTAGATTCCTTTTTCTGTGTCACAGGAATATCAGATGATCTGGCAGAGAGCAGATTTGGGACCGTGAAGTCTAAATAGCTGAACTGATGGTTTGATGTGCTGATTTGCTGGTTTGCTTATTTTCTTTGCACTCTTGTAATGGAGTTCGCTGTAGGGAATCTGGCAGTGTGCTTTTGGATGGTGTCCTACAAACTGGAATGTGTGTTTTGGCAACAGCTGCAGGACATATACAAGTGCTGGTAAGACTGATGCAGCTGGTTGTCCGCAGCACAGTTACATTTGTCACTTTTGTCATCTTTGTCCGGCTTGTCCTTGTCCATCCCCCATGAATGCAAGTTGACACCACATCTTTCTATTTTGTTGTGAGCACATTCTTTCCATTTCTGGCCAAAGAATTTTGTCATGGGATCTGCCCAGTGGTCGCTTTTGATCTCTGGGGATCCAGTCACTGATGTGGGTTGCCCACCCATTGTCTTGTCTGCGGACTACATGACCTGCCCATCTTCGCTTTGCATCATACGCTGCCTGCACTACATTGGTCACCTCTGTACAGCTTCTGATCTCCTCCTTCGATATATAGTCACAGAGCGATATCTTGCACATTCGCCTTTCCATTGCTCTCTGGGTGACTGAGTTTTTCTTCATCCGCTTTTGTCGTCAACCAGCTTTTTGCTGTATATATTTGTGACTCCATTTAATTTCTTTGTCTTAAGGGGAGTTTGATTGCTTGAGTCAGAGTGCCTTTTTATGGGTGTCTTTAGAAATGCAGAATTTTTCTTCATTAATCTCTTTTTCCTTGTTAAGTTTGTGCTGTTCCCTCTGATTTGCTATGTGGTCCAGGAACTTCTGACCCATGATCAGAAAGTTACAACCTTGTTCTGTTTCCTAGTTTTCAATGCTCCTTTTCAGTTCTTTTCCCAACTTTAACAGCTTGTGGATCTTTGACCACTTTCTCTCTTCTTTCAATAGAGTGCCACATAGACACACAGATGAACATAATTTGTTGGGGAAGAGTCAACATGGCTTTTGTAAAGGGAAATCATGCCTCACCAATCTTCTAGAATTCTTTGAGGGGGTCAACAAGCACATGGACAAGAGGGATCCAGTGGATATAGTGTACTTAGATTTTCAGAAAGCCTTTGACAAGGTCCCTCACCAAAGGCTCTTAAGCAAGGTAAGCTGTCATTAGATAAGAGGGAAGGTCCTCTCATGGATTGGTAACTGGTTAAAAGATAGGAAACAATGGGTAGGAATAAATGATCAGTTTTCAGAATGGAGAGAGGTAAATAGTGATGTCCCCCAGGGGTCTGTACTGGGCCCAGTCCTATTCAACATATTCATAAGGAATCTGGAAAAATGGTTAAACAGTGAGGTGGCAAAATGTGCAGATGATACAAAACTACTCAAGATAGTTATGTCCCAGGCAGACTGAGAAGAGCTACAAAAGGATCTCTCAAAACTGGGTGACTGGGCAACAAAATGGCAGATGAAATTCAATGTTGATAAATGCAAAGTAATGCACATTGGAAAACATAATCCCAGTTATACATATAAAATGATGAGGTCTAAATTAGCTGTTACCACTCAAGAAAGAGATCTTGGAATCATTGTGGATAGTTCTCTGGAATCCACTCCATGTGCAGCGGCTGTCAAAAAAGTGAACAGAATGTTGGGAATCATTAAGAAAGGGATAGATAAGAAGACAGAAAATATCATATTGCCTCTATGTAAATCCATGGTACACCCACACCTTGAATACTGTGTGCAGATGTGGTCGTCCCATCTCAAAAAAGATGTATTGGAATTGGAAAAGGTTCAGAAAAGGGCAACAAAATGTATAAGGAGTATGGGATGGCTTCTATATGAGGAGAGATTAATAAGACTGGGACTTTTCGTCTTGGAAAAAGAGACGATTAAGGGGGGATATGATAGAGGTCTATAAAATCATGACTGCTGTGGAGAAAGTAAATGTCTATCTTTTAGTCTCAGTGATAAATGGGGGAACTCCATGCTGAAAGATAATTGTATTGTCTAAAAATGTAATTTCTCTTTATCCGTTTATAAATTTATTATTCAGCTTAATTGAAGGTCCTCATGCTCTTATATTGAGAAGATAAATAGGAGTGTCCAATTTTCCTTTTTACACCATTCATTTTTGTGTGATTCTCTGTTATATTCCTTTGTTTTTTTTCATCTCATCTCTAAATTAAACAATAGCAATCTTTTCAATCTCTGTTCATATAGAATATTTCCCCTGCCTTGATCCAGTTTTGTTAATTGTCCCTGAACCCCCTCTATTTGTTACAGCTTTTTGAGATAGTGTGAAGGAGTGTCATCAATGTATACATTTGTATTGCATTTCAGACATCATTTGTATCCCATTCTTTAAACATCCCAACTTTTCCTTTTTATTGCCACTATGCACTGAGCTGTTCCTTATAACACCCATATCTCTTTCCTTGGTATAGTTAATGTAGAACTCCAGTAACGTACGTGTGTGTGTGTGTAGTTCAGATAAATTATTCCAATATGCATCATTCTTTGTCAGCTGTGATTATCATCTGCCATCATGCTCCCATTCACCTAGCTTTGTTAGGTCATTTTTAGTTTTGACTAAGGTAGGCTCTCTTGTCTTGGATAGAACTGGGCAACATTTTTCAGTTGAATAGGAAATTCACGAGGAATGCAGTTTTGGGGTGACTGAAACTATCATGAATTTTTGTAAAATTTTGGTAAATACTTTCAGATGTATTAAAAATTAGGGGAATTTTTTTTAAAAAGGTGAAATAGTTCATTTTGACATTTTGAAGATGTTTTGACATTTCATTTTGAAACAAACCATTTAATTTCAAAATGTCATTTCAAAACAAAACACTCTACAATTTATTAGAGCAGCTGCCAGTAAAATGACTTCATCTGTGTCCCTTACAGCCTATGGTGTTTTTCTGGAATCTGACAGTGGTTTCATATTTGTTTAAGAAAATGGAAGGAAGATGCAGCAGCCTTGGTTAATTGCAGGAACAGATTCCATTTAAGAAAGTTCAGCATGAAATCTGTTAGCAGGGAAGCAGTGCAAAAGTAGATATTAAATAATGTTGAAAAAATATAAGCTGTGTATGTGACAAAGGAGCAATTAATTTAGTTCCAAAATGAGTCCATTTGTAGTCAACTGAAGACTAATGCTGTAGTTTTTGAAATGTTCGAGTATTTACATATTTTTAAAAAACTACATGGATTTTTTTTTCAGGTTTAATGGTGCTTTAAGTGATTTGAGCAAAATTGAATGAAGGATTAAGTAAATGTTGCCATTGCTCTTGTCATATAGCAACATTTAACATATAATGAAATTCAGACAAATATCAAGCAAATTCATCAGAATAAGATTATGCTGAAAAAAATTGTTGCATTGCTGTGAAATTTAAAATTTGTGTTTGTAGCTTGATCATTTGCAAGGCTATGATGACTTCACTTCTGAATGCTAGCTTGTTCCTGCTCACATTGAAACAATGGCCCTTCTTCTGTTAACTGAGAGCAGGAACCAAGACCTCTCTATCGTTAGAACTTGGCACTTCTATAGCATCTTTGAGACAAGGATCAAAAAGTGTTGTACAAATATTTGTTAAATAAGCCTCGCAACATCCCGGTGAGGTAGGAAAATATTACTGAATCCATGTTACACAGGGGGAAACAGAGATACAGATTAAGTAACCTTCATACTGTTATACAGCAAGTCATAGACAAGCCAGGAATAGAGCTCAGGAATAAAATTCCCCAAGCTAGACATATTGTTCCCTGTTTTAACCACTATACCATCATGCCTCGTTATAATGATAGATTCAAAGATTCCAAGGCCAGAAGGGACCATTGTGATCATCTAGTCTGACCTGCTGTATAACACAGGCCCGCGAACTTCCCCAAAATAATTCCTACAACATTCCTTCTTCAAGTGAGGGTCTCTAGATGTATTCCAACCATAGGTGCGCATGGGTGTCTTGTGCCGGAACTGTAAGTTTTTCAGTAACAGTGTCTATTGACCTGCATGGTCGTCTTTTGTCGCCACATGCTCCATGCAAGGTTATAAGCAGCCATGCAGGGCGATGCACCCTCAGTTCTCTCTTACCACATGGTCAGAGTTGGAATTTTCTTTTTACACTCATAACCTCTATGAAAACAACAGTCAGTTGTAGGTAGGTAGATCTGCTTCTTTCTTCTTACCTCTGTAAATAAGTTAGTTGGTGTATATAGCAGCCCCGTATGGGGCCGAGCCCTTCAGGAGATTTGCCCTGCATCCTGGGGTTCATGAATTGTGCCTCATGCCCTGGCTCATTCTCCGTCAGCGACAAGCATATGCATTGTCTCTACTGCTTGGGCGAGATGTACCTTGTTGCATGTTGCGATATCTGCAAGTCCTTCCCATCAAGGACAAGTGACGCTTGAATTCTGCATCTCTGCAAGTTGCCCGTAGTGGAGGCACTCCAGCCTTGTGTGGAGTCTGATCCCAGACCATTGGTGCTGATGGTGCACCGCCCCTCACCGGTGGTGAGCACTCCGCCCTTGGCTTCATGCCCAGATCCACTGGCACCACTGAGATGTGAGAAGGCACACGAGGAGAGCCACAAGCGCTCTCACAAACATTGCAGCAGGTCTCCATCATGCACCACTGCAATGCATTGCATTCCCTGCTTGAGCCAGGTTCGGTCAGGTGAAACATTGCGCAATGACCCACAGGGCCACCCCCTAAGGCAGGGGCAAGGTGAAGCAAAAGCGAGACCCACCGGCACCACTGGCTCCCATGATGACCGAGGGTCACAATAGCCCATTGGTGCATGCTCCTCAGCCATGGCAGGATTCTTTGGACTCTGCTCTGCATACCCCTCCTCGGTCTGGCAGACAATGGTGATGTGCCCTGGACACTATGCCGGACCGATCCCCACATCCCACCTTGAACTGCTGTACCCATCCTCATGACTTCTCTCAGCCCCATGTGTACCTACACCAGCTGATGAGCCGCTCCTCCTCAGTCACGACCTGCCTCCAACAGTTGCAGTACCACCCACACCGATGGCTCTGCCACTTCCAGAGGCTTCTTGAGACTCAGCGGGCTTCTCAGCAGAAGAGTTTGGCTTCTCCCTGGTCTCCCAGCACAGTGGGGACTCCCGGGCATGCCCACCTTTTTCCGATGCACTACACTCCGGGCCTGCCTGGGTGGGTCCCCATCCTTGGGGCTCACAGTACCATTAGGACCCAGCCTTGTGGCACCCACTGTTGGTGGCCTCATACCAGCCCACCCAAACCCCTCTGCCAGCACCGATCGACTTGGACCCAGAGGAGGTTCTGGAGTTTGAACTTGCACTGCTGGTTCCAACAGCAGCCGCATCCTCTCCAGATGAGGCCTTCATCCCACTGACCTTCTCACCTCCTGACATCCATCACAAATTCCAGGAGCTGCTACAGACGGTGGTCCTCAACTTGGGCATTCTCCTGGAGGAGGTCCAGTTGCTGAACGTTCTCCAGCCTCGGGGACTGACGTGTATAACTCTTTTTTGCTCACGACTCCATTCTGCAACTCACACACGTGGTGTGGCACACACTGGCGTCCTGCACCCCTACGCTCAAGAGGGCGGAACGCAGGTACTTCATGCTGGCTGGGGGGCTGACTTTCTGTTCTCCCACCCCACCCCACCCCAGTCGCATGCGGCCAGAGGATGGGCACACCAGCACTCTCCACCTCCACCCTCCAACCCCCCTCACCTCCCTGATAAGGCAGTGAAGCGCCCGGACCTCATGGGCTGCAAAGTCTGTTCCTCACTGGCCCTCCAATTCTGCATCTCCAATTATCAAGCTCTGCTGGCGAAGTATGATTTTAATAATTATGCCAAGTTGTCAGACTTCTTGGAGGATGTCCCACAGGACAAATGCCAGCAGTTCCAGGCCCTGCTGGATGTGGGCTGCCTGACAGCCGAGGTCGGCCTCTAGGCTGCGATAGATGTGGTGGCACGTCCTCCCACTTCCTGACCACGAGGGTGGCAATGAGAAATGTGGCTCCAGTCCGGTTTTCAATGGGAAGTCAATATACCATCCAGGACCTTCTCTTCAATGAGAACAAGCTGTTTTACACAAAAATGGATGAAGCCCTGCATTCACTGAAGGACTCATGAGCAATCCTCCAAACCCTTGGGTTCTACACCCTCGCCCCTCACCACTGGCCACCTAAGCCAGAGTTCTGGCTGGGCCCCTACCTGCTGTACCAACCCACCTACACCATGTACTGAGAGCTGCCCTTTGGCATCCCCGATCCCAGTGCTCATGGCCATCGGCCACAGACACCTCCACCACCACGCCTCGCCACCCGCAGAATGCCCAATTTTGATGTGATGGCTGGGAGCTGTGAAGCCCCACCGCCCCCCGCATCATTGACTGCGGCCCCCAGTGCCACCTTCGGGGGACATCTTGCCCTATTCGCACACCACTGGGGTGAGATCACCATGGATCACTGGGTATTGGTGATCGTACGACACGGCTTCTCAGTAGAATTCCTCACCTTCCCATCTCACCAGGCACCCCCCGGTTCTATCTGGAGAGCCCTGCTCTCAACACCCTCCTACAACTCAGGAAGGGTGCTACGGAACCCGTGCCCATCCCCTTCATCAGCAGGAACTTCTACTCCCTGTATTTTCTCATCCTGAAGGAGGACGTCCCCACAGCCACCCTCACCATAGACTCCTCCCTGGCGGGGTGGGACGCACACTTGGTCAGCTGTGCTGTTCAGGGGAAGTGGAGTCACGGGGAGGCGTGCATGCACATGGACACACTGGAGTTGCACGCGGTCCGCTGGGCCTGCCACGTGTTCCTGCCTCTGCTCTGTGACCAGCATATCCCGATCCTCTTGGACAATATCACTAACATGATGTACATACACAGACAGGGTGGCATCAGATTATGGTCACTCTGCACAAAAACCATCTGCCTCTGGAACTGGTGTCTCTGCCACAACATCGTGCCCCATGTGACATACCTCCTGGGGGTACGGAACTCCCTGATCGACACACTCAGCAGGACCCGGTACCTCAACCACGAGTGGCAACTCCACAACCCCATGCTCCATTTTATCTGCTGGGCCTGGGGCACCTCCCTTTGGGACCTCTTTTGCCACCCATGCAAACTGCAAGTTCCCTCTCTATGACTGCGGGGAGCAAGGGATTAGGACTCCAAGAATAACACCCTCCTTCTTCCATGGTGCGACAACCTTCAGAAACAGAGTGCTGTTTCTTTCCATCCCCACGTCCTCTGCAAGTTACGCTGAGACTGAGCCAGGGTCATCATGCTAGCCCTGACAGTTCTCGTTTCCTGATCTGTTCAGATTGTCAGCCCACCCACTGATCAGCCTCCCCACCCCGCCAGACCTTCTCACCGAGAACAATGGCAGGGTTTGGTACCCCAACACAGGCTAACTCCTAGTGATGGCCTGGTTTTTGGGTGGGGCTCATGCATAGACAACACCCATTCATCACCTGTCCACTGTATTCTTACACACAGTGGGCATGCTACACCACGAAATGAAAGCCCTTCACCTCCTGGACACAACCCTCAATGCTGTCCCCATGCCCTTTGTCCTAGACTACCTCCTGGAGCTCAAGAACTTGGGCCTCACGCTCAGGTTGATCTGTGTCCACCTCGTGGCACTCAGCACCTTCCTCTGTCACATGGATGGTCGGTGTTTACCTACCCTACAACCACCTGGTTTCTGAGGGGCCTGATTAACTCCTTCCCACTGGTCCTTACCGGTATTCCTCCCGCTCCACCCTACCCCCCCAGCTGGGACCTCAGCCTCATGCTGTCTGCCCTTACCTGGTCTCCATTCAAATCACTGGCCACATGCTTCCTTGCCCACCTATCCATGAAGGTCCTCTTTCTGGTGGCCATCACTACTGCCCAGCGGGTCAGAGAATTGGCGGCCATGATGGCTGACCTCTCCATATGCCAGTAGTTCTCAACCAGGGGTCCGGGGCCTCCTGGGGGGGCTGCAAGCAGGTTTTAGGGGCGCTGCCAAGCAGGGCCAACATTAGACTCACTGGGGCCCGGGGCAGAAAGCCAAAGCCCTGCCATGCAGGCTGGAGCCCGAGGCCGCACCACTCGAGGCTGAAGCCAAAATCTGAGCAACTTAGCTTCACTGGGCCCTGTGTGGTGTAGGGCCCCGAGCAATTCCTCTGCTTGCTGCCACCTAATGCCGGCCCTGGCTTTTATATGCAGAAAAACAGTTGTGGCAAAGGTGGGCTGTGGAGTTTTTATAGCATGTGGGGGAGGGGGGAATGGTTTTTATAGCATGTGGGCGGCTTCAGAAAGAAAAAGGTTGAGAACCCCTGCCATATACAGTTTTCCGTAAGACAAGGTCTCCTTGCGCCTTCACCCTAAGTTCCTCCCAAAGGTTGTCTCCGAGTTTCATCTCAACCAGCCCGTCCATCTCCCGGTCTTCCATCCTAAACCGTGCGTCATTCTCGGGGACAGGATGCAATGCTCCCTGGAAGTCTGTGAAAATATAAACTCTCTTAAGTGGAACAATCTGATGAATGTCTAGCTTCTTTCTGCCCAACCCTCCCTACCAGCTTCCACCAAAAGTATAATGAACAGTTGTCTCACGTTGTAGCTAGATAAATGACTGCCTCAAACGTTAAACCAGCTCTTCTCTTGGTGCCCACACATGGAGACACTCACCTCTCATCTTTCTTGTCAAAATCCTGAATCATGTTTGCATACACATCTATCACTTCTAGGCTGCTAACCCCTAACCATATCTTCACACTTCCTTTAGTTGTAATGTGTACATTAGCCCCCAGGCACCAGTATATGTTATTATAGCAACAGTTAGGTTTTAGCAACATCTGCTGGCTGTGCTATAATTTAGCTGAGATAGTATGGTCATTTCCATTTAAAACCTCATTTTTTTTTCAGGGGTTTATAACTCTTAGTTCCTGCCTGAGGCTCAGCAGCATAGGCAGCTTCAGTTCAAAAGAGCACCTTTGTACAAACTTTCTTCATTAAAAAACAAAAAGCCAATCTGTCTCGTTGCTTTGGGTCTGTGTAGCTGTACTATAGCAGTGTGTTTTCTTTTTTATGTTTATAAATTTTGGATTTCTTCTCTTCGATTCTGAAAATGGATCACTTACAAAAATGTTATATTAAAATATATATAATTCATTTGCAATGTATGCACATATATGTGTGTGTGTGTGTGTGTATTGGTTATAAAACTTGTGTATTTTGTGTATATTAAGGGCTTGATCCTGCGTGAGGTTCCTAGCACCCTAAACTCCTAGTGACTCTAAACTAGACAGATTCTGATAGCAAGGTATTCTTCAGTATATTTCGATGTGAGCTACTACAGAATCAGTGGGGGCACTTATGTAGTAAGGTGCTACTCAGCAAAAGTAAGGATACCTGTATCTGACCCTGGGGGAATTTCCATAAGTGCTGTAATAACTAGTTAGGGTGGGGAAAACTTATCAGTCTATTTATTTGTAGGTATTTTTTTATTTTAGGTGATTTTATATGGCCCCCAATACTGGGATATCCAAGCATCTGATAATCTTAATGGATTTATCCTCACAACACCCTTGTGAAGTAGGGCAGTGCTATTATTTTGGTGGGCACCGCTGTGGAACTGAGTCATGGAGAGACTAACAGCTTGTCCAGATGGAGACTTGGCAGCAAGCCAGCGTGTAAATCTTCAGTATTCTAGCCTGCCGCCCACCAAGTCACTGTGTGCAGTATTGCCATCCTAATGAGTCTGACTCCGCCCTCCAAATCATAAGATTGGCTCAAATAATCATAACGTTTAAAAAAGATTATATTGGTGTTTTTTGGTCTCCTTTGATTTTTGAACTTCCCCTACCCATCTTGTGTTGTCCACTCTCCCAAATATATTGGAGAAGGTGATTTTGGCCCCTGCTGTGGAAGCTCTCACCCCCCGCATCTGCCTGTCCCTTGATCTTCATTAATCCTGTCTCCCAGGCTCACCTCTGCTCCTCTGGGGGTTCTTCTCTCCCAGGTGGGGGAAACTATCCCTCTCCCTCTTCCTAGGCTTGGGAAGGCAGCTCCAGAGGATCTTAACTCCCCTCGGCCCCTGCTTCCCAGGCTATAGATGCTATGGGAGGGAGGGAGGGAGAGGAGCAGATGTACTATCCTGTCTCTCTTTCTGACAGGAGGGGGATGACAGAGCAGGATTGCACTAAACTGCTGGGCTCTTTGCTCCTCCTCCTCTCAGCAGGGGAGAGATTCTGCTGGCTTCCAGCAGGACTAAACTTTCCGAGAGGTCTGGAGCTTCTCCAGCACCGTCTCCAATCCCATCACTTGTGGAAAAAATCATGAGAGTTGGCAACTCTGGTAAACCCTGCTACTGCCCATTAAAAGTTCTGTAGAGTGCTTGAACAGCAGCATGTAAAAGTGCACTGTGGAACTTTTACTCCATGATAGCAGGGTTTGCACACTCAGATCAGTGCTGTAGCCTGCCATGCGCTTATGTTTACACCTCGGCTTGCAGTGCACTAACTGACCGGGTAGACAAGCCCCAAGTTATATGCTCAAGATCCCACAGGAAGCCTGTGGTAGAGCAGGGAGTTGAATCTTGATGTCTCAGGTCCCAGGCTACCTCCTAACCATGGGGCCATCCTTTCCCGCTGTGGCCTAGAGAATGCGATGACGGGCACTTGAGAGAGACCTAAAAATAAGCATTTGGTGGCTTATGTTATATGAATCAATGTCAAAGTCTGACATTATTCTGCTTAATTTTTAATTTTTCTAATCTTAAAAGAAAAGGAAAAAGGAAATGGATACATAAAGGGGATACATGAATACACTCAGAAAGTTTGGCTTTATTGTTTTTAAATCCTCATATGACATATATGGTCATAAAATATTTAATTAGTTCTTTCATTTCCTGAGGGGAGAAAATAAGATTTTGCTTCAGCTTTTCTCTCTCCTCCCTCCCCCCATTTTGCCTTACTTCACTTCTAATTTCAAGATAAACTAGTGATGGCAGTATGCAAAATATCTGAAGAAATGAGATTGTAGTTCATGTCTGTGTCAGTATTTTAAGCAGTCGTCTTCCTCTGTCGTTTCTGCAGTGTATACAGGGAATTCAAGTTAATACCTCAGGCAAATAATTTGACAATTGGCAGTTCCTTGACAGAAAGCTCATGAAAAGAAAGGCATGAGGATTCTTCAATTTTTTTTTTTTTTTTAATTTAATATGTGTTTTTAGATTTCTAAAGTTTTCTGGCATGGGGGAATGTGAAACAGGCATTGGAATAAACATGCATACCTTGAGAATATTGAGGATGCTGTGGAGCAGCAGACTTGAAAGACATTCTTTTGGGAAAATTCTTCCCTTTTTAAGCTCTTTACCACTTTGAAGCCTGCAGTGGTGGCAAGTTGCCAGGTATGGTATCAAAACTGCAGTTTTAAAATGGGAATCAGAGGATCGCTCTTAGTCACTTGTTAATATTGTGTTAAACACCTCTGAGACAGTAACCAGTTATACTGCTTCTTGGAGAATGAATTAATAATCACAGGAGTGCACTCTCTGATCTGTGCACATTTAGCTCACTTTGCAGATGTATTTCTGGCAACAGCGTGATGCATTTCTATATGTAAAATGCTTGAAAGCAGTCTTAAGCCAATTGCCATTTGGAAAATGAATAATTGATTTATTGGAGTAATTGTAATTTATAGGTTTATGAGTCCAGACTGAAAAATGAATGTGTTTTTTGCAGTAGAAAGGAGCCTTTTTAGGGTAAGCATTTATTTTCTTTCTCTTGTCTTATTTTCGACTGCCTCTCCTACCCACTTACACTTAGAATAAACCATGCTACTAAGTTTCAGTTTTATAAAATCCTGTAATGGAGCATCTTGAAACGTTTTGTTAAAAATGTATAATGTATTGATATGTCAGTTTATTATTAACATAGCCTTAATCTTATTACATTTTAAGTGGTTTTGGTTTCTATATCTTACACCATTAATTGAAATGACATTTAATAAACATAAATATATAAATATAAAAAATAATTAAAAAAACTTCAGAGCCATTAAAAATAAATAGGAAATGTACTATACCTTTTATTTTAATTTCTAAATATTGCAGAACTGAATATTAAGAGAAAACAGCCAAAGCAGTATTCTGTATTTTGCTGCCAAAAGTTTGAAGAGGAGTATTTACTACCCAAAAATCAGCATTGTAGCATTCTAAAATATGGAATTATCATGCTCCAATGAGCTCATTGCACCATGCTTATTTAGATATCAGTTATATGACTATGCTGTACACTGCTAAGATCTCAATCATTTGTCATGATTTCTTCAATTTACAACTTGAGTTGAGAATATTAAATGTGATGTTATGTTGATTATTATGTTAACTAAGTTGTGTACATACTTTACACAAAACAGTTTTGCACCTCAGTGCTTGCACTGAAGGGATGAGCATACTGGTGGGTATTACTCTAGAAATTAGGGGGATTAAGGGAGAGGGGGATGGCTGAGAGGGAGAGTTATACCACTATTTTCAAATACTTCAAGTACTGCTTTAGGCTGAATAGTTCAGTGACTTGCACCTGAAGGTTTTCTCAAAAGATAAGTGTGTTTATAATTTTGACAGAATAAAACAGATGGCATATGAAGCCCTGGAAGTGAAGTACATTTTTTATTATCTTTCTGCATTAGTGTAACAAATGTTTTGTTCTTTGTGTGTGCACGTGAGTGGATAGATACAGATAGGTAGTAGACCAGGGGTTCTCAAACTGGGTGTCAGGACCCCTCAGGGGGTCACAAAGTTATTACATGGGGGGTCGTGAGCTGTTAGTCTCCACCCCAAGCCCTGCTTTGCTTCCAGCATTTATAATGGTATTAAATATGTAAAAAAGTGTTTTTAATTTATAAGGAGGGAGAGGGGGTGTCGCACACAGAGGCTTGCTATGTGATAGAGATCACCAGTACAAAAGTTTGAGAACCACTGTAGTAGGCCCTTCATAGTTAGTCAGAATCAGCATCTGTTATAAAGTATTATTTTAGTCCACCTATAACTTTTGGAAAATACATTTGGCCTGAATGTTGCCAAATTTACTTTGCAGGTGAAGTTTCTGGCAATGTAAAGGGAGAATGTTTCTGCAAAGATTTAAGAAAATGAGTCAACCATTTCTGAATTACAAGTCATTAAACAAGTGTCCTGAAAATGTCTTTTGTCTATCATTTCTTTGTCTCCCTCTAACTTAAAAATAGCTTGTTTGTATACTTTAAACCTTCCATATAGCTCCTAAAATTTTTTTGCATTTGATATATTAAGAGAAAATAGCTTGTAATTAAACAGTTATTCGTGATTTTTTGTTGCGGGTACTTTTAGACACAGTCCTACTATCATTAATTTCAGTGGGAGTTACATCCACTGAAGTCAGTACAAGTTTCCTTGCAATTGACTTATGTACGGATGTGCTTTGGCCCTAAGTCAGCAACCACTAAACACATCCATATCTTTAAGTAAGTCAGTTATTCCAGTGAAATCAATTGGAGTACTCCTGGTTAGTTATGCATGTAATTAAATGCTTTACTGGATTGTGTGTATGTGTATATGTGAGCATGTATCTTTCTAATAGCTGGTAATAGTTTACAAAGAACATAAGCATCCATTGGTGGTGGGTAGCTGTTCCTGTAGTTATAATGTTAGATACCGGAGATTTTGGAGCTATGAGGCCAGGGCTCTAGTCTGAAGTCTGGTTTGTTAGTGTAGTTGATTGATCCTTCTTATAACTCCAGATTTAAAAAAACCCTAATTCTTTTAAGTTTTTATATGCAAGTCTAAGTAAAAAGTAATTTGTTTTTTAAATAAAATGAGTAAACTTGTTTTGAGATTAAACAACTTTAAAATGTCTCCTTTTTAATTTTTTCCCTAAAATGTCATACCTTTATTTCCTCTACCTGTCCAGTGAAATTATGTTATACCACAAAATTAAGATATATAGGTATATTTTGCTCACTATCCAGCACAAGGCTTATACCTGTTTTTTAATCCATATACAACTACTATGGGGAACACTTTATAATTCTAGATAGATAGATGTTGCCATTGGCTTATGTAAAAGGAAGTTTTCAAAGATAGGCATAGTAAAATGTTTAAGGATTTGCTATTTTTTTTTTTAAAGATGTGATGCTGGATCCTTTGAAGCTGACAAAGAACAGAAGCCGATGGAGAATGTATACTATGACCGCCCTTGTTGTTGATTAATTCTGTGAATTACAAAAGCAAAGATACAGGGATGATCTGTTACTTGTACACAGTGTGCTCATTCAGTCAAGTGCTGTCCAAGACCCTTACAAACATACTTGCGTGATGCATTAGCTTCTGATAATGCATTTCACTGTAGACAGGGCATTTGAACAACAATTTTAAGGCTTCTAGAGGAATACAGATGTTGATTCTCCAGTCATTATCTTGGCAAGATCTGCTCGTTCTTTTAATTTTATGACCTGGTGACCCTCCATCTCATCTCTAAAAAGAAGAAAAAGTTAAGGTGCTAACTGACAAATGTAACTGTCACATCATTTCCAAAATACAAGTGCTTGAAACAAATAACTGAACAGTTATGGGCCTCATAAATCTGGCTGCCCACATAATAAATGTTACAAAAACTTTTATAACAGAACAACCTTAACTCTGCCCCATGATTTATTTTTAATGTACTGTATTTATTATTTTGGTGTCAAATAACTACTATTTAAAATGTTCTTTTTATACATAATAGGAGAGAGACACTTTGAGTGGGTATATATTTTTAGATGCTTTTACTTTTCAAATTGAAGGGATATCATCCAGTTTTCTCAAACCCAGACCATTTGTTTAACTATTGCCATGTTTATTTTTAGGCTGATTGTAATTCTCCCTTCCCCTCCCCTCATTTAAAGCAACACAAACCATTTGTTTTCAATGTGTTTATCCCCTTTGGACTGGGGAGCTGAGATGATGTCTTCTGCTCTTGCACAACTGGAGGGAATCTCTCTCTTCTCTTCTTGACCTTGGTGTTCCTGATGGCGGATGTAAGTACACGGTAAGGACTACAGAAAGGAACATCATCTGTGAATGATGGGAGTGTAAATCTAGCATAGCATAACACGATATGGTACACTTACAAAAATCTACTTATGAGACAACCCTTCCCTCCCTCATCCAGTTGAACAGTGATTTGCCACAATAACAAAGGGCATCCTGCACATATTTCTTGAGATGCCTTATAAATTAATCAATCACAATTAAACCATTGACTTTCCCCCCATATTTTACAATGAAGACTCTAAGCTGTCTAAAGATTATTTTCTGGTTTCGTGGGAAGCTTTGAGGGGGATAGTCACCAAGAAAAATCAAAGCAACTGACTTCCATAGGGAGACACTGAAACACCTTGAACGTTTGAATAAGCAGTTTAATTCAAAAGTTCAGACATTCACAAAGGAATCAATTACTGAAACTGTATACTCCCTTGTATTTTAATGGCACGGTATTTTTTGCCCCAAACTCTATACCTTTAAAGCCAAGCTGTTAAACGGATTCCCAGATCACTGGTGCATGTACTTCTCTTTGTTGCTAAAATAAAAAAAATAGCTTCATCAGTCCTCTCTGTCCTAGGGTTTTCTATTCATCAAAGCAATTAGATCTTTTTGTAGGCGTCTGCAATTTAACACCCATCCTACTCTTATCACACCTGGAGCCCTTTAACCTTGAAAGTACAACATTATAGCAACACTACTTAACCTTTTCAACACCTCCCATTATAAATGTCAGTTTTGTAACAGCTGGGCACGATGACAGATTAATTTTTCATCCAGCAGCCTTTAACTACAAAGCAAGATACCATCAGGTTGTAACAACCTGTAGTGTTAGTATTTAGGATCAGCAGGGGTAAACATGTAAAAAGATCTTGGAAGATAGTAACAGTTTACTACTTCCCCCATGCTTGTATTCATGAAAACACGACTGTCTCCTCATATAGAAACTTCTTTCAAAGTATTTACCAATATTATTTTAGCCTTACACTCCCATAGAATTTATAAACTCCTACTGCTGCAGGAAGAGAAGCTGTAGCACCACAGAGATTAAAGATTCTTTCTAGGTGCCCAACTTGAGATACTTAGAGTAAATTGTCATAGTTATGAGGTTATGAAAATTTGTACTAGCTGAAGATCTGCTCCCAGGGCCTAATTTTTCAGAGGTGCTGAGAAAACTCAGCTCCTCTGGACTGCAACTGTAGTTATGAGTGCCCAACACTGTTGACTAGCAGGTATCCCAAGTCTGGCACCCAAAATCAAAATGTGAAAATGTGCGTCTAATATTTTGACCAAGGTCATACAGGAAGTCCGTGTTATAGCAGGGAAAAGAAATCAGGAGGCTGAATTGAAATCTTGAACCTAAACTTTCACCTTCAGTGTCCTGTTTTATTCCTAACATCGTTTATATTAAATGGCTTCCCTTTTAAAGTGGTATTTAACCAGAAAATCCATGTGGCTGCTACTAGTCAATATGTTTCCATGTCTACAGTACACACAGCTACATTTTGATCCTGAATCATCTGTGATCTTGTGTGCCAACTTATGGAGGAAAAAAAATCATGTTTATTTTTTCTTTCAGTCTTTCTTTTACAGTCTCCCAACTAATCCTGCTTATGGGATAAACTCCAAAATATTAGTTGTAATCATCACTCAAATCTCATTTTTAATCAAATTAAATGTTTTACAGTGGAGAAGAAAGAAATAGTAAGGAACAAAGTTTTACTAGTTATACATGGAAAAAAATAATCAAATCAAGTTCATTTTTATGGCAGGGTAGAATATAGTCTCCCTTAGAGGATTTGGTTTTTATTTTATTTTTATTTATCTAGTTTTAAATAATTAAAAAGATGGGTATCCAAGGCCCGGTCACATCATTAGTAATACTGTAGAATCCCAACAGCAAAGCAGAGTTTGCCACTAAGTGAATACAAAAGATACTTTTGAATTTGTAACCATGAGAAACTTTTTTTTAATTATTTCCAGTTCATGGTTAAATATGTTAGAAATACTTCATTAGGCTTAGTCAGGGAAAAGTCTGATAACTAGACATAGTAGAAATATACTAGAGACATTGTCATGTTCTATGGACATTTTTCTAATCTAATTTCTGTGGATATTTTTGGCAAATCTGAAAGCATTTTTAAGCAAAACCTACTCATATGGGAGTGTGAAATTTTCTAGTAAATTGTTTTTATTACTTGCTAGTTTTGAATAAAACTATTATTATTTCACCCATTGTTGTCTTTATAATAAAGGAAGGTGGGGGGATAGGATATGATCATCATCATAATACTGTCAGTGAGTGAAAATTATGAGAATAGAAGATTCTGCTGTCACCTTCTGGGGTCTGAAGGGATGGCTAGTTAAATGGGTAGTTTAGAGGAATATTAGTTTCAAATCAGGCTATCAGTGCTCTCAGACATGAGGTCTAGTGATGCATGATGCACTGTTGCTGAGTCTCATACCTCTTTAAAATATCAATATCTATATATATATGTGGTTAAAGTGGACTGGGGGGAGGGGGGAAATGCTGGCCTCTAATGTAATAGGATTGGGGCATACATCATGATTGTTTGTTTAAGTTTCATATTGAACTTCTTTATTTTTAAAATACATCCTGCCATGGGAAAATAAGGTTCGCACTGGAATATCCAAAGTCCCACAGTGCCCTACTCAAGGCAGAGACCTGATAATAAATAACCAATAGTCACTCCATTAAGAGTTCTAACAAATCAGTTTCTGATTTTGCTTCAATTCCTGGATGGCTATTATGCTAGTAAGTGACTACTAAAAGAATCCTACATATAGAAAAATCAGAACTCAAAATCCTGAAGACTAACATCATAGTAGTGATTTGATAGGCCAGTTTACTTGCTAACCTCCATAATTCTTTCAAGTCCTTTTAACTTGACACACTTCCACCCATGCAGTGTTCTTCCAAAACTGAACTGTTGGCAAATGGAAAAACACTAGCAACAGAATATCCCTCATGTCAAGAACTTCTCTTTAATGTTTTGTTAATGTTGAATACTTTGTTCTCACTAGACACCAGTACTGGTTTTAAAATAAAACAAGATAAGTAAAAAAGTCAATATGCATTTATGGTAGTGATTAAATTTAGAGTAGGGTATATACTTGTTTTTGGTGAGAAAGACAGATATGTCAGGGGCACAGCTTATTTTCTCACTCTTCTTTCACTCCTAAAATGTATTTATGTAGCTCAATGGTTCCCAAACTTGTTCCACCACTTGTGCAGGGAAAGCCCCTGGTGGGCCGGGCAGGTTTGTTTACCTGCCACGTCTGCAAGTTCGGCTGATCGCGGCTCCCAGTGGCCGCGGTTCACTGCTCCAGGCCAATCAGAGCTGCTGGAAGCGGCACGGGCCAAGGGAGCTGCAATCGGCCGAACCTGCGGACGCGGCAGGTAAACAAACCGGCCTGGCCCACCAGGGGCTTTCCCTGCACAAGCAGCGGAACAAGTTTGGGAACCACTGATCTCGCTAATCTGGTGGGGCTGATGCAGTTATTCAGGTAAATATGAGCAATAATGTAGAACATATTCTTTATACTTGTAGGGACAAATCCAGTCCCAGCAGCCAATCTCAGTTTCTCAGTTGAGGAAATTTGGGGATGGGGATCCTCCCACTAATGCAGCAGAACCCTTCAGCAGAGGTTGAAATGACCTCCCTGGCCCTAGTGCAGCCCTCTCCTAGAAGAATCCATAGATCAGTGGCTTGTCCTGCTCGGAGACAGCTCGTGTGCATTGTTGTAAGGCAGCTTCATCAGAGCCAGGTGGTGAAGGGCATAGGGATATCTTGTGCAGCTTCCGAAGCTTTCCATTGCCCTGTTGCACCAGTCCCGCTCCATAGAAGCCCTCCACAATTGTGGAGTTATGGGTGGGATTTGCCCCTCTGGTAATATTTGTAATGTCACTATAATAATGCTGTTAGTCTTACAATAATAACTCTACTATGTCTGGTAGCAGATTTTGTTCTTTAATGTAAAACACAAATGTTACAATTTGTCCATTCAGCACTTAGGCTTTTTCAGAGCAGAGCAACAATTTCCATAGTAATAGCAACAATGTGACCATGGTCAACTTGGCTTTCCTTGTTGTATGTTCAAGCTATTTGTGCTTGTAAGCCTTTGCTGTTGATGATGTTTTAAAATAATTCTGCTGTAGTTACAGGAAATGAAAGCTACCCAAAAACATTTTTAGTCTTGAAAATATCCTGCAATTAATTTATAATTGGCATGTTCAATTCATACTTAAAATGTCTTGAGTCCTGTACTTTGGATTAGTAAATTTGGGGTGGGGGATGGAGAGGGGAGTTAGACAGCTGAAAGAGCTTCGCAGTTGAAACTAGAGGAACTATGAATGCAAGATCAGATTATATTGGCCAAAAACACAAGTAAAATGAAGCAATTATTCTTTCTTAGGAATATTTGTATTTAAGAGAAAATATGGCCATATTGCTATAATTTATTTTATTAGCTGATTAATGGAGTCTGATTGCAAAAATACCATTATTAAATATTGGGCACATCTATTGATTCATGTAAAATGTAATGGAAAGAAAAAAAGGCAACTAGGGGAAAAAACCATTAGACTATTTTTTTTTATTTTAAAAAAACAGGTTCTATCAAATAGGATAACACTTTTAAAAATTGTAATGAGTTTAATTAAGAGATTATTTAGAACTGCTAATTCCAAATCAGTGAATGTATTTAAATATCTGGTAAAAATAGTCATAGTTGATAATCTCTCTCCTTTGTTACTGATTTAAATGTTGGAGCTTTTGCTAAGACTTTTAAAGTATATATATTTCTTAAAATGGATGCATATTCTGTACATTTACTGTAAAAAAGGGACCTTTTTAAGGAGAACTTGAATATATTTTTAAAGCAAAAGAAGAGGAATAGGGGAAACCTTAGCCACTACTTTTAACATGTGGCTCTTTGTAATAAAATAATGGTAGTCAGGGTTTCCAGAGAGATTGGGATTTGAAAAGTGAGCATGCCAGCTAATAGCTGTGGTAACAGGCTGTACTCTGTGAAATAATACCAATATAGTGGCCTCCTAGAGATTCACTGTGCTTCAGAGCTCAATAGTGAATGTGCAGCATTGTTCAGCAATGAAAAGTCCGATAGCTATAAGTATGTCTGGACAGAGCAAGAGAAACTGATTTTAAACTTGTAGCCTCATTATAACTGGGCTTTGAGGAAGTGTGGGGTAGAAAGTAGGAGGGAGGGAGGAGGATTTTTCTGTTCATGCTATACCATCTGAGACAGGTTGCCTTACCAGTCTCTCAGTGGTCGTATCCCCTGGGGAAGTTTTTCAGCTCAGCCCTTAACCTATTGCAGAAGGAAAGAGAATGTGGAAGGATTTCTTTATTTTCTTTCCAGTTCATGAGCTCCATGGTGGGATATTAAGTGGAAGCTTGTCTCAGGATAAGTTAGGAAACTCCATTTGAAATGAAGGAAAGGCATGAAAAAGACAGGAGAAGCTTCATTGAGGATTTGCAGCTTAAAGTTCTTATTTTGATCACAGGATCTCGGAAAAAAAAATGTTGCTTTATTGGCCTTCCTTTTAAGGAACAATGCCTACAGGTAAGTGGCAAGAGTGCTTCTTAAATGGCATGCCAGACATTGAATTTACTAAGAATTCATACTTATGTAGGATGGAGAGTTGGGTGACTTTTAATTAATTATTTAAAAACTTACCTGAAACAAAAGATGTCCTCCAACTTTCAGTTAGTTTAGCAATTCCTAAAATTACTACAGTAAAGGTTTAAAATCTCTGTCATATTTAACAAAGATTAGCCTGTACTATAAGGTTTGCATCCAGAACTGAACTTCCCCAGAGCTTGGCGGAGGAGAATGGGTTGCTGGATCTGGGCTTTTGGTTTGGTTCCCATCTCTAATATTTAAAGATTAGGAGACTTACAAACCCCGTTACCACAGAAAAACAAACAACCCCTCCCTTTCTCCCTCGGCATACCACCCCCTCCCACACCAGAGTTAAACCTCGTTTTTTGAACAGGCAGAGAAAAATGCCCCATGTGAAAGAGGAGATCCCAGAAAATAAATCCACATTAAGGTACTTGTTAACAAGAGGGATTTCAGTAGGAACTTAAACTGAAGTTGCTCAGCACGCTAACAAATTGAATCCTTGTATGCTTTTTGACAGCTTGCTTACTGAATACTCTTAGCTATAAATTCAGTTATTCACACTGTATGGACAAACTTGAATATTGTTCACATACACTTGAATGCTTGGGCTACCTGGACCAGTGTATACCTTCTAATTTAGAATACATGTTTGTATTATGTTTGGGTAACGTGACTGAAAAGTAGCATGATGTAGACTATAATTAGCATTGGAGTAAATGAAGCAGAGAGAAGACAGTTTCATGCACTTGTCACGTGACACATTTCCTCAACATTTTAACTGGCTTTTCCCATATCTGATACTGTCCCGTAACTTGGGGCAGTACATTTTTATGAACAAGATAATTTCAGGGTTTTCTTGTTCCTTTCTAAATTCTGATTTTTTGTTCAGTTGGTTTTTCTGATTGAAAAATATTATTAAAAAAAATCAGATTGCCACTAGAACTTTAAGATACCCCTTTGCTAAGTTTCCATATAGCACAGTGAGGAAAAAATGTGTGGTATGCATCTAATACAAGGTTCTATTAAAATGTGTGCCCTTTTTCATAGGATCATGGAAGTTAGAGAATGAAATCTTTTAAGACCCATAAAATTATTGCATGTAGCTGTCAGCAAAGGAGAAATGCAGTTCCTGCACAGAAGGTGTATTTGATATTGAGTTGAGTTGCTTGATCTTAGCCAGAAAGCTCATTGTTTTTGTAAGAAGAAAGTTCAGAGGAACACTCTTGGCAGAAGGAATCAACTAAGTAGTTCCTGAGTTTTACATCAAATGCTCAATTTAATGAAATCTAGGATTCGAATCTGTTTACTTGCTGCCCTGTAATATTTTACCTTGTAGTGTGAATTCTGGAGTAGTTAATCTTAGATATTGAAAGGAGCATGGGTTTCTGTAAGTATTTGTGTAATCTGCACATAAATGCTGTGGCACTGATCTTCTAAGATCATCTTTCTTGCTCTTGTTTATTAGTTAGAACAGATGAGTGCAAAGTTGTGACGAAATTATTGTTTATGCCCTGAGCATTGTTGTTTTCAATGATTTGCCTGCAAGAAATAATAATAGTGGTAAAAATAATACCAAGCCTGCTGTATTAAACATTATAGAAGTTTTCAAAGCAACTCCCTCAAACTTTCTTACCTCTTTGAACACACCTCTGTGATGCTGATCTATTATTTTTTTTCTCCACGAAACAGATTTAACGGGGACGTGTTAAGCTCAGTAACAACACAGTGGAAGACTACCAAGGTTTTAAGGGGAAGGTCAGGGTGTTAGATGGACTTTCTAGGATCAACAACAAAGTGGAAGTGAGGGTTGGCTTCTGACTGAAAAATACAGATGATTAACAAGCTGCAGCTCTCTTGTGTGTTAGTACTGAGAGCAGATTGACCTTCTGGTATGGCCGACTACTTTGCTGCAGTTCAGTTGTTAGACTTTTGGACAAAGTTTGTAAAAGTACTCACATGCACATTGTGGAAGAGGAGGAATAGAGGGCCACTGTGTTGCTTAGAAACTGTTCCTGCAAAGTTTTCTTTTTTAAAAATGGTTTGCAGAATACTTGCCCAGACATTTCTTCCAGTTAAAATTACACATAACAATTAATTGGGGAAACTCTACTTTTATCTTACTTGCAGTATTTCTTATTGGCAAAACCTGACAATTTTTTATTCTTTGCTATAACAATTCATAATAATACTTTGAAATTTTATATCACCTTCCATTCTAAAAATCTCATGCTCATTTGGAAACATTTACTAAAGGCCTCGCTTATTTATCAGTCATTGGAAAAACTCTATCTGACTTCAGTGGGCTTTGGAACAGGCCCTAATTAAGCCCGGCAAGCTAAGAATACATTATCTCCTTTCAGTAGATTAGGCCTAGAGAAGATAAGTGATTTACCTAAGGTAACAGTCTGTGATTGAGAGGGAAGGAAACGGAGCCCATATTTCCTGACTCCCACTCCTGTGACTTAAGAACAGGGCCATCCTTCCTCCCAAACAAATAAAAGTGCAAGCTGTTTTTGTTTTCTTGTCCAAGTTGCACTAAGGCCTGGTCTACATTGGGGGAGTGGCGGGGGGGGGGGGGGTCGATCTAAGTTGCGCAACTTCAGCTACGTGAATAACTTAGCTGAAGTCAATGTACTTATATCTACTCACTGAAGTGTCTTCACTGTGGTGAGTCGACTGCTGTCGCTCCCCCATCGACTCTGCCTGCGCCTCTTGCGGAGCTGGAGTACAGGAGTCGATGAGAGAGCATTCAGGGGTCGATTTATCGCGTCTAGATTAGACATGATAAATCAACCCCTGCTGGATCGATCGCTGCCCGCTGATCCAGCGGGTAGCATAGTCATAATGCTTAGACAGGAAGTTCAAAGGCAAGAATTTTTACTGTTACTAGTGACTCAGTTTTATTACTTCAGTATTATTTCAATCACCAAGCGTTCTGAGATGCAAAGGCTTCTAGAACAGGGGGGGGCAAACTACAGCCTGGGGGCCACATCCACCCCTTCAGACAATTTAATCCAGCCCTTGAGCTCCTGCTCCGGCTGGGGAGCGGGGTCGGGGGTTTGCCCCACTCCGTGTGTGCTGTGGCTCCATATGGCTCCCGAAAGCAGCAGCATGTCCGCTCTCTGGCTCTTATGCGTAGGGGCAGCCAGGGGGCCCCGCTCCACACACTGCCCCTGTGCCAAGCACGGCCCCTGCAGCTCCCGTTTGCCGGGAACCGCATAGGAGCCAGAGGGCGGACATGCCGCTGCTTCTGGGAGCTGCTTAAGGTAAGCACTGCCTGGAGTTTGCACCCCTGACTCCCTCCCATGCCCCAGCCCTGATCCCCCTCCAAACTCCTCAGTCCCAGCCCAGAACACTGGGAGCCCAGATCCCCCTCCCACAACCCCTCATCCCCAGCTCCACCCCCTTCCCCAGCCCAGAGCCCCCTTCCACACCCTGAACTCCTCATTTCTAGCCCCACACCAGAACCTGCACCCCCAGCGGGAGCCCTCACCCCCTCCCACACTCCAACCCCCAATTTCGTGAGCATTCATGGCCCGCCATAAAATTTCCATACCCAGATGTGGCCCTCAGGCCAAAAAGTTTGCCCACCCCGTTCTAGAAAGTGCTTCCAATTCAAAACAAATTAGTTAAATAATTTAGCTGGAAGTGGAAGGTGAGACCAACTTTAATTCCACTGAAACTCACCCCTGTCCAAATCTAACTTTCAAGAAAGGCAGCTATTCCAAAGAACGGGCTTTTGCAAAATGCATTTGTTTAGGGATTGTTGTGTCTTTTTAGCGGAAGAGCTTAAAGTTGACATTTTTAAAATGCTTTTTAATGGTAGTAATATCTGTTATGTTAAATGTTTTGAGTTGTGAATTCCTTGAAGTTACAACGTAAGAGATGAGTTCTAGAGAGAGGCCATTTTCTTGGTGGCATAATTGAGATTATCTTACTAAATATAACTATACTGCTTAAGAATTATTTGTTGAAGCTGCACAGTGCAGTTATTGAAAAGGTGATGCCTTTTTAGAGTGCATTTGTTATTTGACATCTAAAGTTCTGAAATGCCTGTTTATAGCCAAAAATTAATTTAATCTCAGAAAACAATAGGCAGAATAAAGGAACCAAGTGTGTTGTGTTCATGCGTGGAGAGACAAGTAAGAATTCCTGTGCCCTAATGCTACTATGGTTGAACTTGAAAGGTTGTGAACTTCAGCAACATTTTAGCCTGGTTGAAATGAGGCTGAATATGCAGATAACCCATGCTTTATCAGCATGGTAGGGGATTTGCTTAAAACAGTAGACTGAACAAGGGACGGGCAAATGAAAGAAATAAGTTATGTCCAGTCATGGTTACAAAGATGTAATGTAGACTAGGAAGGTGTGTCTTCTAACATAGCAACTGTGCATTTTCCTCTGTAGTACTGGGCACAGGAAAGAGACTGTGAATAAAGAAGAATTACCATTAATGTAATTGGATAAAAGTTTTGAAATGTACATACTTGTTAAGAATTCAAGCAGCATCCTGTCAGACATTTTACCTTCTGCATTGAATGCCACTTGGGGAAGAAAGGAATATAAAAGCTTGCTAACTGTACTGTAATCTCATTTAGAGAGAATAGTGTATTTACTCCTATGTATGTACCTGTATGACAATGGTTTAGTTTAAACTAGGCTGCATAGGTACTAACAATAATGAGACAGTTTTTATTTTTCCAAAATAAATTCACAATGAGAATGAGCCATATTTTTGAAAGTCCTGTAAATGGACGGTTAGCTGCGTACATTTTACTTGTGTTGCAATGCATCAGCAGCACATGATACGTGTCTTTTGTTAGAAATCTCTGCAGTGCTGTATACAGATTAAATAGCTACTGCATTGCAGAGAGTTATTAATACATTACACTGCACTTTCAGTGAGGGCGTCAGAGTGTCCTACAGAAGAACTGGAGCCTGTGTGCGCACTCTTACTGTTGAATTATGGGTTGTTTTTTTTAATGTTGCTGAAGGGAACCTATTTTTTTCAGTAAGTTCTTAACTAATCACGATGAATGATAGAATGACATCACCCCAGCCTCTCTAAACTCAGTTTGCTGATTAAGTTTAGAAAGATAAGGCTTTGTTTTTAAATGAAAAAATTTAATATTTTTACTACACTTGATGATTTATTAACAGTTTTTATAGCAGTCAAACCCAAAGACCTCTGAATACTTCATAGAAAAAACCCCTGTAACCCTCAGAAAAACAACAGCCAAAAACCAAATGAAATGGAACATGGACTAGTATAAAAATTACTTCCTACCCCATTATCACAGCTACCCTTCTTCTCTACCACTTTTATGAACTTTATTAGTGTCATAAATATTTTAATAACATGGTGTGAACTCTGGGCCAGATTCTGGAGGTCAAGTTTATTTATGAAGTGCAAAGTGAATTTAAAGTGTCCAAAGATTCCTACTGGAGAATCCCCTATGTAGCTGAATCTCCCCTACTTTCCCTTATGCCAGGCAGTGGGTGTTTCAGGAGCACCAAGGTAAATGGATGTGTGCAGGAGGTACAAGAGGGATGACACTGCTGGGATCTGCTGCACCCAGTTCTTTGCTGGTGTTGGGTACCTGATGGACCTTATGCCAGCAGCATAAATTAAAGCTGTAAGGAGGCAGATTTAATTTATGCCTGAGCCAAATGACTGGGAATCAAGGAGCTTCTATTGGCACCTTGTCAACCCCCACTGTGCACAAATCAAGCCATAAGGTTTTTGTAGGTAAAAGTTAAAGAACTTAGCAGCCTTTTCACTTCATGAGTATATTATTTCGTTAATTTGTATGACCATCGCTCCTAATGGCACCAACTGATGGCCTCATTGTGCTAAGCAGCATACAAGCACAGCAAGAGATAATCCATGCCCCAAAGTGTTTACAACCCAAATAGATAAGATGGGGAAAAGGAGTGGGCTCCAAGCATCCAAAAAATCATGAGATTGTCACATAAATAATGAGATTTTTAAAAAGTGGGGTTCTCTTTATATGTCTTCTGATTTTTGAGCATTTGGGTTCACGCATCTTTGTACTGATAGAGCCTGGCTGGTATCCTCATGGCTCAGAAGCAGCTGATCTACCCCATTAGACAAAAGGGACCCTCACCCTGGCAGAGCAGTAGGTGAAGATGAAAATTATCAATGGCCTTAGAGTACAAATTTAAATGGAGACCAAGGTCATTTGATGCTCAAGGAATGGGAGGGAATTCTGAGCATAAGGAATGGCTTCAAAGATGGTGTAAAAGCTACATCCTATGCAGAACAGAGTTGGGCCTGCTACCGTAGATGCATTCTCCGTTGCCTGTTCTGAGAATTAGGTGCCACCAGCTGAAAACCCAGCTGATTTCTGCTGAGCCTCAAGACTGTGGCATCAAATAACATCTCCTCTCATAGGAGATGGGAGAAAAAGTCCCCTTCCTGGCTATTCAGTTTTGCAGCTTTTCTTCACTCTCCCTCCTAGGCCAAGACCAAACTAATCTATTATTACAGCGTTTAAATGCTCTTTCTAGTGCTAGTTATCCAGTACAGGCAGAACTAGAGAGAGTGGCACTGAAGAACTCACAGGCAATTTGAGAACAGGTGAAAGCCTCCAATGACCCTGCAGCGAGAACACTAAATCCCGCAAAGGTGAAGAGCCAGGAATAGGGTACCCAGACTTGCAGTATGGAAAATCTGGGACCCATGTCAGGGTGGAACTAAGGCAGGAGACCATTCTAGCCACAGGAAGTTATGCACTGGAGGAAGAGAAAAGTGGTGCCCACATTCTTCCTCTTCTCCTTCTCAGCCAGGCAACACCAACCCCTTCTTCCCGCTCCCATTTCAGATTAAAATCTAGACATGACACAGTAAAGGGCAACAGCAGGGATAATAGGATGTATCCAGCAGTGCTCCCTCTAATGCTTTCTACTTCTGCCAGCTCACTGTGTTTTGTACCCTCTGTTAATTTGTATGGCCAAAAAATATTCCCATCTTATTTCTTGTTCTGAGTCGCATCTTATTCCTTGTTCTTCTCCACTTGTAACTCTGCTTCTCCTCCTCCTAAGTGTGTTTTTCTTTTGTTTTTATATTTTCTATTCTTTTACCTTTTTTAAAGGTCCTTACTTTCTTTCATCTCTTTCCTCCCCCCCTCCCCCCGCCCCCGCATGCTTTTTTCTTGTCTGTTTCCCGATCCCCTAACCAGGCTCCTTTCTGTCCTGCCCTGCATCATCACAATCCAGTGGTGACTGATCAATGTGTGGGTTTAATATTGTTTTCTAAAAATCTCTTATTTTTTAACTTTAAAAATATAATGATTTTACAAACTCACTTGAAAAGTTTTTCCGGACCTGCTGTAGAGTCAGCATAAGGTCCAAAATGATCCCATTTAACTAGCAGCACAAATTCACATGGAATTTCTAGCATTAAGGGATTTCACAGTACCATTAAGTTGATTTATTTACTTTGCATGCTCATCAATATCTTCTAGTGAATCAAGGGGTGAAGCATAAAATATGCTGTGGAAGTGTGGGTTGTATTTGATATTTTTACAGTCTTGTGCCTGAAAGAATAGAAGTTCCAGGGTGTTGCTCAGTGAAGTGTGCATTTTAAAGTTACCCACAGTGGTGTCTATTGTCCTGTCCCTGAATTGAATGATGTCATGTTTCATTTAAGGCTCTTAGCGATGCTGAAGACTGTGGTGGGTACACTGGGAAAAAGGCAGTGGGAAAGTTGTGAATCAGGTTTCTGTGAAGCCTTTGTGTATAGGGTTTTTATATAAAAAAGCTGACTCATGCAATGTTTCTACCGAAGGAGTTGTACAGACTAGTAAGAGCTTCTCATTTTACCTAAGTGCTCAGTGAGGTAATTCTGGAGCCGCTGAAGGCAGAAGATGCATTTATTCTCTGTTACACAGGTAGGTTGTGAGTTGTTCACAGAGCATTTGAGATACAGAGAGGAACTTGTTCATTCACTGTGTAAGGAGCAAGATACATTCCACAGTGGTGAGATACTGTCGCAGAGGATTTTCCCTCACAACACTGTTCTGGGACATTAGTGTGATCTGATATGACAGAAGGCTATTCTACTTTAAATATAGAACAGTGGGGAGATTAATTTATGGAGGCAAGCTAGTTGATGGATTTTGTTCCTCCCCTTTTCTTGTGATCTCTAATAAATGGGATTTTTGTTGCTCAAAGTTCAGTTAAAGTACTTGGATAGCTGTTGTACATGAGGGTTACGAGTGAATCCACAAAATTATGTGCTCTAATGCTGCAAGTACTGTCTTTCCAATGCAATTTTGTACACAGAGACTGTTCAGTTGCAGATGATGCTATGTTCATGTACATTTATATTAAGGGTTCAGTAATGAAGTAAAAGCTAAAAGTTGAGTTTTCTAAACTTGAATACTTTATAGGAAGGCCAGTTGTTGTGTGGCTTTTTATTTTATTTTTCACAAATGACTGTTCTTCACTTCACTAATATTCATAGTAGAGAATGCCTTCATCAGAGGAATGTATTTATGTAAATAGTAACGTAGCGGCATCATTGCATGCATTTTAATGTAACTTTTATTTTATTTTATTTTTTTTCAAACAGGAAACTTCTCTCTCTCTCATTTAATTTCAGATAAGGCTATCCTTTAATTTCAAATATAATATATTTAGCAGGTTGGTTTAGTAAAACTTCTACGAAATGCATATACAGCATGGACCAATGCCTTTTTATTATTAAAAGCTTTAAACAAAACTATAACTAAGGATTGAAAGACATACTATAGTTATTACTTTTATTCAGCTAAACTTTCAGAGCATCTGAAGTAAAGACTGATTTCTGCAAACAGTGATCATGTAGATTATGACTTAAACTTAATTTTCGTATGTGAAGAAAGGTAATGCAAATTCTGAATAGTAAAATTTAAGTTGCTGGTCATGTGTATGTAATATATCTGTAAAATTACATGCACTAAACATGGAGGAAAAAAATAATACTCTAAGGCTTACTTCTTGTTTCTATCTCAAATTGCATCATACTATTGTATATATTATATAGTGGGAGGTTTTCAGAACAGACGAAAATGTGGCTTATGGTATTTGAAATAATAGACAAAAATCATGGTTATTGTGAATACATCTATTAAAACATGTAGAGGATTATGTATTAAAGAAATGCAGCAGGTGATAGTTGATATATCTGAGCAAGAAATTTTTGATAAATGCACGTTGAAAGCATTAGTCATGCTAAGATGTTTGCTTTATCTGTAGTCTTACTAAGCATTATAATGAGCATCCCAGTTGCATGTTAGTGTGGAATGAATGTATTTTTCACCTTGCACTGCTATAGAATATGCACGTCATTGCTTTTATTAGTTAAAATTCTCCTATTGGGGAGGTGCAAGTGGGTTGCATGTTGTTTCACTGGGAGTCAGACTGACTGATTGGGAAGCCTAACTAAGGGTATGTCTTCACTAGCACCATTAAAGTGCTGCTGGGGCGGCACTTTAACGTGGCTGTGTAGTTGTGGCACCAGCGCTGGGAGAGAGCCCTTCCAGCACTGTGAAAAAACCACCCCCACGAGGGGAATAGCTCCCAGTGCTGGGAGCGCGGCTACTACACTGCCCCTTTACAGCGCTGAAACTTGCAGCGCTCGGGGTGGGAGAGGTTCACACCCCTGAGCGAGAAAGTTGCAGCGCTGTAAAGTGGCAGTGTAGACATGGCCTAGATTAATGGAAAGCCATGAACAAGAAAGATTTTGGTGCGGAAGCACATTTCCTCGTGAGTGTGGACAAACATGTAATTATCCTCATCTCTGTGCTGAACTAACAAGTAATTATTGTTATTCATTAATTAAAGTATGCAAATTTCAGGTTGATAGCTTTTCGGAACACAAGTTAAATACCATTATTCAACCCTTCCAAAAGATCTGTTGTTTTTTACTTGTTGTTGCAAAAGTTTCAGTAAACAACAAAACACGTAACAGGTAATACTGTGGGTCAAATGTAGATCAAAGAATACAGCACTTATGTAAGTATATACTTCTCATTATGTAAGCAAAAGATTAGAGTCTTTTTTGCTCCAGAAGTACGGCACACCCACACAATGGCCAGATTATGTCATTGGCAACTGTGGGTGCTCAGCAACTTTGTAAGACAGCCCCGCAATGTGTTTGAAAAATGAATTTGCTCATTATGAAGAGAAGTTTATGAGGGAAACAGGATTTTGAGGGAAGTTTCAGTGTTCTTTGAGGCGTTCACAGTAAAAGAAGTTAAATCATTGGGATCATAATATTAGACAAATCTTTATTAGGGATGGTGATTTTTTCCATTGTTAACACCTTTGAGATTATTTTGCCAGTCAGGCAGTAGACAATTTGGGCAATCTATTGAAGAGAGATTTACAATGGAGATGGGCTCAAAAACCGAAAGCAGAAATCTGAACTTCACCAAGGGAGGAAGAATGGGCTTGTAGTTATGCTTCTGGAGTGCATTCAGTTCTTGGGCTTTTCCAACAGATTGTTCATGTGCCCTTGGACAAATATGTTAATCTATCTGTTCCTTATTTCCCCATCTGTAAAATGGGGATAATACTTTCCCACCTCACAACGGTTTTGTGGGGATAACTTGCGGAAAAGTCAGATATGATGGTGATGGGGGCTGTTAGAAGAACCTATAGGTAGAACAGAAGTTCAGTGGCATTCAGATCCAGTTTTTATTCGGGCTAGTCTCTAGGCTTATATTAAGCAAAACTTAAAAACAATTGTAGCTGTGCAAAATGTTTGTAATATAAAACAAAAACACTGGAAACAAATCTGCTTTCTGGTTTTGTTTTAAGCTCAGAACTCCAATCAAGCATGTCATACAATTTTGCTGAGATTCACAAATTTTTTGTAGAATCTGAACCCATTTTAAACAACCTGGGGTGACTTGTAGTTCTTGCATTGAGATCATGCAGAACCGTTGAGTTTTTTATGGGTTCAGCATGAAGTTTTGAGAGGTGAATCTGTAGGATCACTTACCTATTGACTTTAAAAAAAAAAAAAAAGTTTCTCATAAGCTGCTGTGAAGCCAAACTGCAGAGTTACACATGACTGTAAAAGTACTAAGAATTTTAATTAAGGAAAAAACTAGTTTCAGGGGAGCAGGAAGAAGGATAAAACAGAACAAGATCTTTAAGGGGGTAAATGGTTTGCCTGGTGTACTTCGTGTACCATTCAGTAGCATACTTTTACATGGTGCTGCATGTTTACCTTTAATGACTTTTATGAAAACAGATGATCCTTCGTCAAATGTGTCCTATATACAGGTGCCCTGAACTCTGTTGTGTTTGCCAAGGTCATGCTTCTGTAGGCTTTTAAGAGGAAGTGCATTTTAACTACTGCAACTAATCCTTGTTGTTTCATAGGCCATTAAACTGTTGTAAAGCAAGCAAGGAGAACATTATGGAAGGTTTAAAAGGCCATGCTAAATTTTACTTATACCTTGTGTCTGTAAATATATTTATTTGAAAAACTTCTATTAACATTTCTTAGAACTTCAATTTTACTGACCCAAATTATTGTTTTTTTTATATTAATGATCACACAAATATTTGTGGAGCAAACATTACTTAGTAATACCTTCATGTTATCTAAAACCAGACAACATATCAGTGAAACAGGAAGATGGAGTATGAAGTAATTGAATGAAACAGGAACCTTTTATGTTCCAACCAAATGCAACTAATTATGTGATCTTTGTCATGTACTTTAGTAATATATTTTATGATAAGTTAGTGTAAGGGTATCCCCGTTACCTTATTTATCCTGTGCAGTTTTCAAGAGCCTCTAACTCTGCACTGCTAGCCTCTAATTTCTAACTTAACTTGTAAGGTGATTTCACACTGATAACAAAAATGCATACTTTTTTTCTTATCAAAATCAATAAGGATGTGAACATTTTTGCTGCCAACTTGGGGAAAAATAAACTTCAGTTTCAATATTTTGCTGCAAAAAATATATTTCCGTTATATTGTTCCTTTTGGAGTTTGCACTTGCTATCCGAGCTTATTCAAGAAAATGTTACATGCAAGAAGAAGAAAGGGAAAGGTAGAAGGTAGCATAGTCTTAAGATCTGGTCCTTCTCTTCCTTACAAGCATAAAACAGGGCATGGTGTTAAGCCAGTGTAAATGAGGACAATCAATTTAAGCCTCTAATGGCCAAATTGTGTCCTCTGATACATACTTGACAGTACCCATCAATGTTGATGTACACATATGCATCAGAGGGCAGAATATATTATAGACAAGACAGAGAAACCCACTTTTATTTATGTATTTTTAAAAGAGTTTGCTGCTTGTTTGCAAAAGTTGTCAGTCTTGCATTCTCTGGAGAATGAGGTTCTGGCTATCCACAGACCAAGTGTAGCATAAGTCATGGCAGTGCGAGTTTCCCATACCACCAATATGCCTCAATTCTGACCTGGAGGGGCCAGTTACAAGAGTAGGAAGTTTCAGTTCACAAGCTCATTCATTTCTTGGCTTCTCTACTGAGACAGACAGCTTGGTTTCTCAACTGTGGACAGCTACCCATTGAATTAAGTCTAGGGCAGAGTGAAATTCAGCATGTCCATCCCATGGGAAATTTGGACATTTCAGCATTTGTTTTCATCCGAAATTGGAATGAAAATGTGAAGTTTCAAAAACTTTACTGAAATGGAAATTCTAAAAAAAATTGATTCAGAAATTAATTGTTTCAATATTTTTGATCAAAACAATTAAACATTCCCCCCCAAAATTAAACATTCCAAAAATTTGTTTTGATTTGTTGAAATGACATGAAACACTTAATTTTGAGCCACTTTTATGTTATACTGCATTTTCTTCTCAGTGCATTTCCTCATGGGAATTCGTAGTTTGAGACCCAATGGGCGAGGCTCCCTCCAATGGGCGAGGCTCCCTGGCCAGTCTGACTCTCTCACATCATGCACCGCACAGAGCTAGGCCGGAGGGAAATTTGTATTGCATTATCAATGATGATGTCCTCCAGAGAACTCAGTCCATAGGAAAGAATGGAGGCCCAATGCACTGATAGGCAAAAACAGCTTAATGTTTTATTGAACTGATTACAAATTAAAAGTTTGGGGTCAGATCAACAAAACTAAATATTCTATTTGAGTCGAACTGACCCAAACTGAAATATTTCATTTAAATTTTCCTAATGGAAAATTCAGTTTTCACCAAAATCAAGATTCTTCCTGTGGGAAATTTTTGATTTTGTGGAAACTGCATTTTCTTGCCTAATTGGACCACCAAATTGTTTTCTCGCAGGCCACCAAACTACTGTTGGATGACTATAATGATTAGCCACATTGACCTAGTGGTGAAAGGCATTAGATTGTATTACAGTGACCACCACTGAGCCTTCCAAAGCCTTCTGTTTCAGCCGTCTGTGGAAAAACAGATTTGCGTTTGTTTTGTGTGTACGTGGTTTTAGATGACTGTTGGCTAATTTGTATTATGAGATATTGTAACTGTGAAACACTTCCTTATTTTTCAGATGATTACCATTTGCCTCTCGATGTCTTACCGGCTGTGACCGAGGGTCCTGGCCCCAGATCAACAAAGGAAGATGTGTGCAGGGGGAACAGACCTCGCTACTGTGGAATAAATACCATGGAACTGTCAGACAGCGACCGCCCTGTCAGCTTTAGTTCCACATCCTCCTCTGTCTCCTCCAGGGATAGCCACTGTTCCTTTGGCAGCAGAATGACCTTAGTTTCAAACAGCCATTTGGGTTTGTTTAACCAGGATAAGGAAGCAGGGGCCATAAAACTAGAGCTGATTCCAGCCCGGCGATTTTCCAGCAACGAGTTACAAAGATATAACCCCACAGAGCAACAGAACACCAAGGAAAGCCCTGAAAAAAGGCCAAATATGCCAAGGAAAGCTGAATCTAAGGGAACAAACAAAAACTGTGCCATGTCCCTGGTCACAGAGCCCACAAGTCCAAAGCTCCTGTATGTTGACAGAGTTGTCCAAGAAATTCTGGAGACCGAGAGGACATACGTGCAGGATTTAAAGAGCATTGTAAAGGTAGGAGGCTTGGTTAGAACTGCCTAATTTGGTAAATTGTATCACATGAGAGTTCTACAAGGGAGATGCACACAGAAAAGGACCCATAAAATATGTAATCTTCTAACCGGGGCACTTAAACTTTGCAGTACTGTAGGCAGCACTGGCAACTTGCCAGGAGCTGCATATAAACTTACTACAATGCTTTTATAAATGGATGCAATGTTGTTGTACCTGTGTTGGTCCCAAGGTATTCAAGAGACAACAGGGAATGAAGGGTGGGGACAAGGTAGTATCTTTTATTGGACCAGCTTCCGTTGGTGAGAGAGACAAGTTTTTGAGCTTGTACAGAGCTCCTCTTCTTTATAAATGAACACATACAACACCATAATTCCTGCTAGCATTCGTAGCTTCTTTGGTAGGTTAACATAAATTGATGCTCATTTTAATTAATTAGTAATAAAAACAACAAAAAACCCTTAGTATTTAATATTTTTACCCCTTGTAACCCAAGTGGTTAGCCAATATATTCAGGGTCTTATGGGTTGTTTCCATTAGGAAGAAAAACTGGTGGTGGAGTCCTGTAGTTCTTTGATGCTATCCTGTTGATTTACAAAGAATGTACATGAAGTCCTGTTTCCCTGAGCACAGTAAGAATCATAGACAACAGGAGGCCGTATCTTTGTTCACAGTTCCAAGCCTCTTTCCAGACAACACTTTACACAAAAGCTCTCAGCTTTTTCTCAGGATCACATTACAAATCTTTCTCTGGCTGTCCTTGCCTTTTTGCTGCCTTTCCTGTCTTTTCTGTGGCATTTCTATTTTGTGCATGCACACACAAATGTGCAGCTACTGTTCAGTCAATCTCCCATCCCCGCATTTTTGTATCAGACCCTTTGGCCCGTATGGCTCAGCTTCTCCTCCAGCCTGTGGCCCATATTTTGGGCAGAAACAATTATTGTTTCAGCTATCTATTCTATAAAGGAGCTTAAAGGTGACTGTTACACCCAACAACTTCAAAAAGATTTCGCCAGGTCCCCAGCCAAAAAAAAATGCTCCGCTGTCACTTTTCAGCTATAGGGAAAGGATCACAGTGGCCTGCCTTTTAGGGCTCTGTATGTAATTCTGTCTAGGTTCTTATACCATGTCCATCACTATTGTACCTGCACACATTACCTACTTATTAAAATGACTCCTACGTTTCTTTGACCTCCTGCCCTGTGTGTATAGGTTTACTACAACAACAGGATGATTTCATAGGAGGTGAATGTCTAGTCTGGTAACTTTATAGTATGTAGCTTTAGGCAGCTATATGTGTTAAATACATTACTAATCTGGAAAAGAAAAGGTGGTCTGTTACTGACAAAAAGCAAAAGGATTTAGAAGAGTGAAGGGGGAAAATGATTACTGTGGCTTTGATAATACCAATGCATGTCTTTAAAAAAAAAAACACACACAAGTCTTTTCCGGCAGAATTACAGTATTTTCTATGACTGATGGGATTACACTAATATCAGTTATTCAGATTTCATTTTTGGAAGGGTTTAAAGCAAGATTGTAATACAATGTTAAAACAAGTCATTCTGTGTACAGTCATTATTCAGTATATACAGGATTGATCCAGTAAACCTGGCCTACTCTTCACTTTTACCCCCCTATTCCTCTCTGCACATGTTTATACAGACACATACAATAAATTATACAACACTAAGTACTGGAATCTAAAATAAAGATAATCTTGAAATAAATTATCCAATTAAATTTAGAATGGCCAATAAATCCCTGCTAGAAACAGCTTAAGTATCATCAAATGCTGAGTAAATGAGACAAATCATCTTGAAATTATGGAAGTGCTGTAACTTGCTCTTCAGGAGAGCATTTGTGAAACTGTTAAAGCATTTAGAACATCTTATTAAAAAAAGTCTTCACAGCCTTGTGGCAGATTAATTGAAAGTCAAAATACTAGGCAAGGGAATTTTTGGTTTAGCTTTAAAGGATAGGGTCCCATCGTAGCAAAGAAATCTCTTTCCAAGTAATAAGGATCATTGGACAAGAGTGGGACCCCATATCCCTCACTGTGTATGTAGTGTTTGGGTTTTTAACCCACTGTACATGACCCTGTCCCTGATCCCCTTTTTTCCCCCATTCACAGGACCTCAGTGATGCCATACGAATTTACCTAATAGCCCAAGCATCACAAAGAGAAAAAAGGGCAGAATCCTTGAAGATTTGCTTATTTGTATGAGCATTCCAAACTCTGAGTTCATTGGCTCCTAGCCACACAGTGAAGCAATGAGCCTCTTAGCCGTGGCCTTCCATAAGTGGCCCATACAAGTTTCGAGCCAGTTGACTTGAGGAGAAACAGCTAATGCATACTACCACATAAATACGTGTCGGGATTTGGTCCTTTGTCAGGAAACAGGGAGAGAAGGAGGAAAGAAAAGCTAAGGAAGAGGCAAAGGACAACAATCAGAGTGTGTGAAGTCTGGGTTATGAAGATATAACTGGAGGGAGGAAGGTGTTAGGAAAGGTGGACAAACTAACCAGTGCAAAGTTGGAGGGAAATAAGAGTAAATCACAGAACAAAAAAACAGAGAAGGAAATGAAAGAAAATACAGAAGGAGCAGAGTAAGAAATAAAGGAGAAACTGGAGCACAGGTTAATGGGGAAGCAAGGGGAGTAAAAAGGAGCAGGAGGGTGGGAGGGGGACCCTATTTGGACAGGTAGAAAGTACACTGAATTGGGTGGCCTAGGAAAAAAAGATACCAGAATATGGACAGATTAAAGGGCTATACAATTGTGGGAGGAGGAGGGGAGAAAACAGAAACATTTTCCAGTTTATCTGTTTGAAAATAGGAGACTGATGGCTCAAAGATAGTGGTGTGAGTACAAATTCAGTCTGTTCTTTCATGTCAATATATGAAATAGTGGGGATTTCATCAAATTCTGAAACTCTGTATTCTCTAATATGAGATGGAAATATGCTTAAAGGAAACTCTTTCCCAAACTTTGTTTCCAAAACTTTTTGAAATATGTGTGCCAGACACAGAGCTGTGAAAGTTTGACTCTCTTGCATGTGACTGCACTGTATGAATCTGTCATGTGAAACTATGTATGCTTTGCCAGTGAAATATGTTTCTGAGGACCTTTCTAATAGGTAACCATCCCTAATGTAGCTGTGATTCTGTTCCTGAAAAGAAATACATAAAAATATTGGTGGGTTACATCTCAAAAGATTGACTCTGGGCTGTAAACTAAAATGAAAAATAAGACCAGCTTAGAGCTATGAAAATGGTTAACACTGGCTGGCTGAAGTTCCACATAAGAACACGGGGATGGCTAGACATGGGATAAGACTGACGAGTGTAATATTTCCGGCAGTATCCCTCTCTGCCCCTGTTGTTTTTTACAGCATTTAAGAAAGTTGCAGTTAGCATTCTCAAGTTGGAGAGATGATAGGTGGGTGAGAAAAGTAAAATTTCACTTTGGGGCGGGGGTGTCAATTATTTAAATATGGAATTTTGGTAGCATTACTTTAGTCTTCAAAAAGCAGGGTGGTCTTGATGCTAACAGCACCAAACTGTTGGACAGAGGCAAAAAGTTCTTTCATAGCAAATGGCTGTTGTGATTTTTAACTGATATTAGAGGCTTGCTGAGGTTCCCCAGCTTTCTTGCAAATTTGTATGCAGAAGTATTTAGACAGTTAATGAATGACCGGAGTTAGCACAGGGTTTTCACTACGTGATCCTCTTTCTGTAGGGCACACTTTTAAAAACAAAGACTACTCAAGGAAACTGTTTTGTATGTTGTCTAGAAATGTAGTTGAATTATTATTGTTTTGAGGAATGACTTTGTGATTCTTAGGCATGGGATATACAGAGGACAGACATAGCAATAGGGTTAGAACAAGCTTTTTTTCTGCTGTTGGGTATGTTTAATCAGGTGACACTTATGGGGTAATTATAATTTTGAGTAGTACAGCTTGAAGCCTACTTTGGGAAACTAGTGATACCAAACCAGATTAGCTGGGCTTTCTGCTTGCCTCACTTTTAGAGCAGGCACACTGGTCCACAGCAAGGCTTCAGTGTCTGCAACATAGGTCTGCAGTGAGTCCTTACAACGCAGGGAAGCAGAAAAGCAAAAATGTAATTTTTAAATGTAATTTCTCAAAACTTGGTTCAGTGAAAAAAAAATACATAAGACAAACAGAAATTCACTCATCATGATTAACTAGTGCTCTGAAAATATTTGGAAAACTGAAAAATGTGATGGTTTTGTTGTTCTACAAGTTGCTACTAATGACTTATTCATAAACATTTATATTGTGATGATAGCTAGAAGACAGAACCCCATTGTGCTAGGTGCAGTGTGACTTTATTATTATGCACACATGCACACAAAACTATGCTTGGACCATTATTAAGGTTGCAAACTCAAGCACTAAAGAGTTAGCAGATGGCAGAATTGAAGTGGCCTGAGCAGCCTAAATTTGACACTCTTATGCATATGCATTATGATACAGTAGTTGCTACACCTCCTCCAGCTTCTGCAACAATTGAAGCAAGGATTCTACATGCAGCTGTCTCCTTCACTACACAATCCTAATTAATCCCCAGCAGATCCATTCTGTGCCCTGAATAAGACAAGGGTCCGGAGGGAAAAATAGTATTATATACTGTATGTAATTAAATACTGTATCGTAACGCATAGGCACAAGAGGGTCAAATTAAGGTTGCACAGACCACCTTAATTCTGGCATTTCCTAGGATTTGATTCTGATTTTGCAATATTAATAACCTTTTAACATCATTTTTTGTGGCCAATTTTCTAGTAAACTGAAAAAACAGAAGTTCTATCATGTGGCATCATGTTGCCATCAGCATGAGTCATCAGTAGGGTTGGAGCTTTAGATCCAGGAGCTAACAGAGTAATTGGTAGCAATAGTAGGTTACCATCCTCTGTGTGGACCAGCTCTAAAGGGGGACATGACACTTTTCCAGTGGGTTTCACAGATAGTGATAATTTCACAGATTAACTCTTTTAATCTTGATAAATTTTTGTGAGTTAATTGCGTGAATTAACTGCGATTAATTGACAGCCCTAGTAACAAGCCTTGTGGATAGGGAGGAAATGGTAGATGTGATACATCTTGACTTCAGTAAGGCTTTTGATATTGTCACATGACCTTCTTATAAATAAACTAGAGAAATATAGCCTACATGAACCTACTATGAGGTGGGGGCACAACTGGTTACAAAAGTGTACTCAAAGTAGTTATCAATGTTTCATGATAAAGCTGTCAGGGTATATCGAGTAGGGTCCCTCAAGGATTTGTTCTGGGTCTGGGTCTGTTCAGTGTCTTCATCAGTGACTTAGATAATGGCATAGAGAGTATACTTGTGAAGTTTGTGGATGATACCATGCTGGGCGGGGTTGCAAACGCTTTGGAGGACAGGATTAGAATTCAAAATTATCTTGACAAAACAGAGAAATGGCCTGAAATAACTAGGATAAAATTGAATAATGACAAATGCAAAGTATTACACTTAGGAAGGAACAATCAATTGCACAAATACAAAATGTACAATGACCACCTAGGAAGAAGTACTGCAGAAAAGTATCTGGGTTATTATGGATCACAAATTAAATATCAGTCAATAATGTAATATTGTTGCAAGAAAAGCAAATGTATTTCTGGAATGTATTAGCAGGAGTTGTAAGACACAAGAAGTAATTCTTCCATTCTACTCAGCACTGATAAATCCTCATCTGGAGTATTGTGTTTAGTTCTGGGTACCACATTTCAGGGAAAGATGTGGACCAACTGGAGAAAGTCCAGAGAAGATCAACAAAAATGATTAAAGGTTTAAAACACATGACCTATGATGGAGAATTGAAAAAACTGGGTTTGTTTAGTCTGGAGAAGACTGAGGAGGGACATGATGATAGTCTTCAAGTATATAAAAGGTTATTACAAAAGAGGAGGATGATAAATTGTTCTCTTTAACCAATGAGGACAGGACAAGAAGGAATGGCCTTTAAATTGCAGCAAGGAAGGTTTAGGCTAGACATTAGGAAAAACTTCCTAAGTGTAAGATAAGCACTGGAACAAATTGCCTAGGGAAGTTGTGGAATCTCCATCACTGGAGGTTTTGAAGAACAGGTTAGACAAACGCCTGTCAGGGATTGTCTAGATAATACCTATTCCTGCCTCAGTGCAGGGGACTGGACTAAATGACCTATTGAGGTCCCTTCCAGTCCTACATTTCTTACCTAGCCAGTCTCCACTCCTCAGGATTCTCATCCAAGTACTACCAAGTCCTAGTCTCACCCTTCTAGACTCTCTGACTCAGTTCCCCTTTTGCTGGTAAAATCTAAGACATTTCTACTGAGTACGTGCAACTGCAATTTTTCAAAGGCTTTTAACTTGGCCAGATCTGGGCAGATTTTCACAGGGATGGGAAAATGCGCATCCCCAACGCATAGGGACCTGCCAAATTTCAAGTCCCTGCTCCAAAGCACAGGAGAACTAGAGCTTTTGAAACAAAAGTTTGCCAGAATTTAATGTGGCCAAAACAATGTATTTTTCACTAGAACTTTTCTCATAGGTGGCTAAACTGCTTTGGCTGAAAACTTCCAGAACAATTCAGCCAGAGACAGATACCTAGGATTTAACATTTCAGCCCAAATTATTAAACTTTGGCAAAATTTTGTGAGCAATTGAAAACGGGGTTTCATAATGGGAAGTTTGAGGTACCCTTAACAATACCTGCGCTACTAGCCTGGGCTATAATAAATGGAATCTCTGCGCGTCTAGAGTATGAAAACTACATTACTCTTAATAGAATATGTGTTGCCACATTTATGCAAATTTAAAGACATAGGCTTCTTCTGTTCCCATTGTCTTTCCCTCTCCAACTATCATTTTCACTACTAAGTTTGGTGCTTGATGTTTCCTGCGTAATTATATGTGGAAATTTGTGTTGAAAATGGGAATAACTGGTAGTTTTTTCCATTTAAGAATACAAACTCTGGTACCCATCAAAAAAGAAATGGGTTGTCTTATAGCAAATGCCCTTCTCTAAAGAATGCTAAGAACATTCCAGAGGCTGCTCAGTGGAAAGTTATTTGAACATAGCTGAGAAGATAGCTGAGATGCTAAACGTCTTTACTGGGCCCCCCGAAGACAGGCATAAATCCATTGCGCTTTGTGACAGTGCTGTAATCAGCAAATAGTAATAATTATACCGATAACATTCTTCTTAGTGTTTTGAGATCACCTGGTATGGGAGGGGCTGCTATTGTGAACCTGACATCCAATCTCACAATCTGTATTTTCTTGAACACATTAAACCCAAAAGACTAGGTATGCACGAGCACAATGATGCCTGTAAAGCTGCAGGGCGATACCACAGCTTCAGGGATAGGCATTACTGTTTGGCAAGGGAATATAATCCTCAGAAAGATTGCTGACAGAGTTTATTTATTTATTTTAAATCTCCTGCACAAAAGAGAGAATGCAGGTGATAGGTGTGTGGCGTTCAAGCAGTTCACTTTAATTTTCTCCTGGAACAGTGTGACACTTTAGAAACAGGCTTTTCCCTCTTCGGGAGGCCAGTTAAAGACTTTTACATTGCCTGCCCCTGACTGAGAGAGAAGCCATTCAGTTTAGATTTAAAGCAGAATAATAAAATTCATACTGAGATATCTTGCTTCTTAGTGACACTTTCCCATTTTAGTAAGATAAATTCCAAGTAAAGGTAAGACTTTTTAAAAAGTAGTTATAAGCAGATTAGTTTTCCATTAGCTCATTCGCCTTTCTTGCTAACCAGAAATAACTCTGTAGGTCTTTAAAAGGTTTGGATGAGCAATTTAAATTACCTTCAAATACAATTTGTTCATGGCTATTAAAAATATTTATACTGATGAGATTTTTCTAACTGTGGATGGTATTAGATACACAGGTCTTTTATTCTGGTGAACTTTCTCACTGCTGGCACACTCAGACATGAAGGAAAAATTGTCAGATTTTGTTTTCATTTATACCTGTGCAGTCTCACTGATTTCCCTGAGGATAAATGGCTGCAAAGGCAGAGAGAATTTTGACTAATTATATTCATATGTGAAAGTTGAAGTTAAATTTGTCTCTGTTACCCCAATGTAAATTCAGAGTAACTTCCTGAAGTCAATGGAGTTTCTTTGGATTTATACCAATATAAATTAGAACAGAATTCTGATATATTAACCTAATTTGTGTTCCTTGCTATGGAAAATGGTTTCTGTAAAATAACCAATAAGGAGCTTGCTGTTTCTTTTAAATGTTTATATAATCAATGTTTTCTGTTTATTTCTATTTTTGGTGTTTTAAAAGTATGTTATTGTAATCCATATTTAAGATTATTGGAGGGTGAGATGTCTAGTTCAGAAACATACCTGGTCTTGTTACATGTGTAAACAGTTGTTCTTGCTTCCTGTAAGAATCAGCTAATGTAACTCAAACCTTTGCCTCCTGAGGCAAAATCTTATTGCTTTAATGGGCCCTTTCAGTTTTGCACATGGTATTTTTGCTTTTTGGACATAGGCCATATTAAATATCCTAAAGCCAGAGTGAGTGAGCTGGTGTGCATATTCTGTTCTTTACTATATGTTTGTCTTACATTGTTTCAGATTAAGATTTTACTATACTCCAATTTACCCTATACAATTAAAATCTTATAAGTATGTATACTTTTATGACTCCTACAGCCTGCACCATGGTCAAAAGGTTCTTTCTTGATATAAGAAAAGGAGTACTCATGGTAAGGTGCCACGAGTACTCCTTTTCTTTTTGCGGATACAGACTAACACGGCTGCTACTCTGAAACCTTTCTTGATATAGTCATTCTGCCCGGTGAAGGGGTTTATTACAGTATGAATAAAGTATATTGTAAACAAAGGATATCTTTCTAAACCAACAGAGCGGAGCTTAAAATGGAGATACTATGTGCAAATTAAGGGACGTATTAGGATCGGTTCTAGGCTAACCTCATACGAAATAGATAAAGCCTTGACTAAATGTGATTGGCTCATACTTTCATTTCTAATAGATATTATAATTGCCTTATCTCATTTCTCACAGTAAAGGCTGTTCCTATCCTTTGCTCGGTATGTCCCTAGTAGCTGGAAAACTCTGATGTAAAAAATAATAATCCCCTTGGGCTTTTCCCTATCTGTTTGTTTTATCCACCTATTGTCTGTCATCTTAGAATGTAAATTTGTTGGGGCAGGGACCATCTCTTTGTCTACCCAAAATGTGACTTGGACCCTATGCACTACCACAACACAAATGAATAATAATAATTAACAACTTAAAGCTGACTTTAAAAACCCACTGTTTTTTGGTCAGTATGAAATGGTAAACTATGCTACAGTAATAAGTAAGGCTTTTACAAATCCACTGTTAATCTTTGTAAAGCTTTCAGTGGAAGATAAGTGGCCAAGATAGCTGCTACTGCTGCTCCAATGAACTATCGAATTGCTGAAAAGACTTATTGCTATTGTGTTCACTTTATTTGCAGCAATGGATAAATCACTTAACCATGCTGTCTGTTTACAGCCCAGTAAATGCTGTTCTAAATGCAAATCAAAGTAGATAAAAGGGTGAGAGTTAATCTATCTCTGCTCTGGAAAGCTTTGATTCTTTTCTTTTGAGGGGATGGGGGGAAAGTGTAGTTATATGTGGAATGCACCATTTAGGAGTGCTTGTCATCCTCAAGAGATTCTGAGGGTGAAATGTTGTCTCTCTAACTAAAGTGAGGTTGGACCGTGGGGTTGTGTTACCATTTAGTGAGATGCATAGAACTTCTTTGTCATTTAGAAAGCCATAGATAATACATCTGCTAACCCCTGCCCTCTGGCTCTGATTTACTCCCTGGTAGCAGATGGGTAACTTTTGGTGTTATGTACATTTCTATGAACCCCAGCAATGCTGGGAAGGTAAGTTTTCAGTGATAATTTTAAGGTTTGCAATAGCTTTTGAACATGACGACAGATCCAAGTAAAATGATTGTAATTTCCGTTCTTTCCCTCTTCCACCCCAACAACAAAAAACCCCAAACCAACAAAATCACGCAAAAGGTAATTTTGGTTATGTAACCAGTTAAAAAGCAAAGCAAAGTGAGTTCCCAATCAGGTCATAGCTTCTCAGAATTTTTTGTTTTTTATAATGAGGAAGCTATCATGACTATGTTCTCTGGAATATATAAATAATTGACTGTTGATCTTTAAACTTGCATTATTATTATATATAAATTCTGTCAGTAACTGTGTTATCTTTGTTAGCCAGAGAATACCTCTGACCTTTACACCTGAATAGGTGATAAAGCAAAGTATGTCTTTGAGTCGAGAGAGTGCTGTCTTGCAGTTTATTTTTTGGGTTTGTTTGGGGGAGGTGGGAAGAGTTGCCATATTTGTGGTTTCACAAGAAAACCCTTTGCAAACAAAAGAAACTTTTTTTTCCTTCAGTAACAAACCATCCACTGGCATGTCCTGCTTCAGCATTGTAACTTATCACTCACCCTGAAATGGTAGTAATTAAATCCCCTGCTAAATTTTTGGCCATGTGGCTAGCGAAGAAAGCATATGTGTTTGTCTTCATTATACTTGGTTTTAAGTTCGTTTTTGTTTTTCCTTGGAAAATAGACTCACCAGACTTCCTATCTGTATTTTAAAATAAATGTAATTTTTCTTCTAGAATGTCTAATGTAAAGTGATTCAGAAGGTGTTTTAGAATGCCTTTAAAGATTTTTAGTGCTCAGTCATGCCATAAATTAGTCATAAAAGGAAGGCTCTTTGAACAGAGTAGGGGTCTAGGATTTGGGACTTTGGGGTTCTCTGACTGGCAATGCCACTTTTTCATTGTGTGACTATATCAAATACCTTAAGTTCTCTGTGCCTTGCTTTATCCATCTATAAAAAGGTTACCTACCAATTCCCATTGTGATGATTAATCTATAAGATGTGTCAACAACTTTGAGACTTTTAGATGAAAGGTGCTTTATAAAAACAAAGTATCTGTGCAATACCTTTATTTGCATGCAGAAAAGTGTAATGGAATATATCATTAAAAACAATGTTCTGTCTGAAGAATCATGCAATGTGTAAGCCAGTTGTTCTACTTCTAAATGCATCTGATAGGTTTTTTTAAAAAAAATTCTAGGCTATGGGACAGAGGTGGGCAAGCTACGGTCCGCGGGCCACATCCGGCCTGCGGGACCCTCCTGCCTGGCCCCTCAGCTCCTGGCCTGGGAGGCTAGCCTCTGGCCCTCCCCTGCTGTTCCTACTCCCCCGTAGCCTCAGCTCACTGTGCTGCTGGCGCAATGCTCTGGGCGGCGGGGCTGCGAGCTCTTGCCGGGCAGCGCAGCTGCAGAGCCACGGCCTGACCCGGTACTCTGTGCTGCGCAGTGGCATGGCTGGCTCCAGGCGGGCGGCACGGCTGCCTGCTCTGGTGCTTTGAGCAGCACGGCTGTAGTGCAACCAGCCACCGGTGCTCCAGGCAGCGCAGTAAGGGGGCAGGGGTTGGATAGAGGGCAGGGGAGTTCAGGGTGGTGGTCAGAGGGTGGGGATGTGGATAGGGGTTGGGGCAGTCAGAGGGCGGGGAATGGGGGGTTGAATGGGGACACGGGTCCTGGGGGAGCAGTCAGGAAGGAGAGGAAAGGAGAGGAACAAGAGGGGGCTTGGATGGGGCAGTGGGGGGCAGTCAGGGGTAGGGGTTCCGGGGGCAGTCAGGGAGAAGGGGTGGTTGGATGGGGCAGGGGTACTGGGGGGGGGCGCAAAAAGTGTGGGGGGGTCGGATACAGGGCGGGGCCAGGCCATGCCTGGCTGTTTGGGGAGGCACAGCCTCCCCGAACTGGTCCTCCGTACAATTTCGGAAACCCGATGTCGCCCTCAGGCCAAAAAGTTTGCCCACCCCGCTATAGGATGATAATGATAGTTTCTATTGATACTACCCAGTGTAGGTTGCAGCTTTAGCTTTAGGAACTTCGGGAGAGATTATTATATCTGTTCAGTGACCAGACACTATTTGACACACTAATTGCTGGGCCTTACTGTTTAATGTTTCCATTTAGTGTCCTAATTACTGAACAAATGGCTTCTTTTGTCTTGTGTACTTTTCTCTTAAGAGTCCCTGGAAAGTTTGATGGATGGTGACCTCACAAAGCCCGTCAGTAGAATGTCAGTAAAAGGCTTAAAGATCTGGGTTTTTTCCCCAAGATTTCCATTCCTAATGTCTAAATTTACCTGCTACCCACGCTCCTGTGAGTAAAGATACCAAACACCAGTCTGTGGCTGCAGCCATGACTTGATAATCTTCTTAGCATATGTACAACATGCTTCAGGCGGCATGTGACCAGAATTAATCACCGAGTTTGGTCTGCTGGCTAGATCGTTAGCTTCCCCAGCTTGTGCCGGTACTGATGAGGAGTGCAACATGAACGCTGATCCATGTAATATCCTGGAACAGGCAGAGAGAAGATCATAGTGATGAACTAGGTGTCCCAAGAATTAGACTGGTTTTTGTCTAGGGTCCATTTGGCTAGTCCTGTCATTGCTAAGATGGCCCATCATTGGCTTGGCACAGCTTTGACGAACAAATGGTATGACCAGTTCAGCACTTCAGTAGTTTAATTTTGTGCTAGGGTGGACAATATTGTCAGAGTTTTGTAAATGTTTCTGTTGCATGATATTCTGTCAGTCCTGAGATACCTTTCATTTACTAATGCAATACTTTAGAATTTTGATGTCCTGATAACATTGCTGTAGATACTACAGCTTGCATCTATAGAGCCATGTATGAGCATCTCTAAATATCACAGGGACTTTCTTAAAGCACTGAAAGAGTTGATTTTAAATGGAGACTACTGCAACTTTTCACATTTAGTATTAGGATATTTGACATTAGGGTGACCAGATGTCCCGATGATACCTAGGGGCTTTGTTTTATATATGTAACTATACCCCTTCCCCTGGAAAAAAAAGTCCTGATTTTTCACACTTGCTATCTGGTGACCCTGTTTGACACTAGTACATTGGTATTCATGCCATTTGAAAAAAATGTCGATATAGAAGTTTGTAGTACAGATTCACCTGTCTGTATGAAGTGATCTAGAGCTTCTTTATGCTGAATAGTCTGGCCTTCAAATTTTAAAGCTATCTTTCTTGGCAGTGTAAACTTCAATTTATGACCAATGACAAGTCTATCTTTGTTTTTTAGTATGTTCTTAAAATCTTTTAAAAAGAGATTTTATTATTTTTGAAAATAATAGTTTTTAGTTGTGCAGTTCCATTAAAGGCAAAAGTAGCACCACCTTTGAATATAGTGGGCTGCAGTGATTGATATATTTAATGTGTAGGTTCAAAGGTTGCTATGAACTTATATCTTTAGTCAGATATTTTGGAGTAAAAGGCATGGATAAAAGGAGAGGGTTAATCCTGATTAATTTCTGGCACCTTTTAAACATATTTGAAAAGTCCAGTCTTTGTTCCTCAGTATTTTTTCCATAGAGCTATATAGACAGGTTTTACCAAAAAAATGATCAAATTTAAACTCTTGGGACAGATTTGACTCTGAAAACTTGATAATGTACAACCAAGTCTCCTGATTAAGCCATGCTGTTGCCGTTGTACGCCATGGAAGATTTCTAAACAATAAGTAACCACAAGCTGCTTACTGCATATAAGTCAGCTTTCAAAGACTGGCACTATTTTGTCCATATATCTAAGATGTGAAGAAAGGCATGTCTTAGCCCCGTCTATACTGGGGGATTGATCTACGTTACACAACTTCAGCTAAGTGAATATCGTAGCTGAAGTCGACGTACTTAAATCGACTTACCGTGGTGTCTCCACTGCGGTAAGTTGACTGCTGCGGCTCCCCCGTCTACTCTGCCCGCACCTCTTGCAGCGCTGGAGTGCAGGAGTCGATGGGAGAGCACTCGGGGGTCGATTTATCTAGTCTAGACTAGACACAATAAATCGATCCCCCCTGGATCGATTGTTGCCTGCCGATCCGACGTGTAGTGAAGACATACCCTGAGTGGTCTAAGCACAGGGCTCGGGGGTAGGAATTCCTGACTGCTAATCTTGGCTAGGATACCAAATTCCTCTATGGCCTTATATAAGTGCAGATGAAGTCAATGGCCGTTTCCAGATCTCCGCACTTCTGGTCCTTAACATCTGTCTATTTCCCTCTCTAAAATGAGGACAGTATTAGTTCTCTCTCAAATGAGTGTTGTGAGGAAGTCACCATGGGTATGGAGGAATTTTTCATTGTTAGATATGGGGATATCTTTCTCAGTTTCGTTGTAAGTGAAAGGTAAGGATAAAAATTCAGCTTGTTCTGCAATTATGGACAGCGTATGGGGAGATCTGTCATGACCTCCTTACTCTGACATGCTGAACTTAAAAAATATCCTTCTCTATATATAGCCTTTCTTCCTATCATATTCTCATCAAATGCCTTCACCATCAATCTTTGCCCTTTCTACATAGAGCAAGTAAATAGAGGATCCTTTTACTGTATCATGATGCCCACTTGTATTGCTCAGCTATCTATGAAGAATTATCTATCTTTAATATGTAAGCTAATCAGTCCAGCACAAACTGTGGAAATTAGCCATAGACCAAGTGAGAATGCCTGTTAACTGGTATTTATTCTTGCCACAAACCCAAGTGATGCAGTAGTAAGTAAAGAAAAAAGGAACCTATGGAACACATCCTTTGCTACATCCTTTGGAATCAGAAAACTGCAGTATTCTGCACCTAAATCACAGGTAAAACTTGCTGATTACAAACGAAGTGAAAAGAAAAGGTTTATATGAGGTATTTGGAAGATTGTTGCCGACCCCACCGAAGGGTATTGCTGAAAGTGTGGTGGTACCGCAGTCCTTCTAGCTGTCTGACAGTGTGATCTGTGTACCATGAGCTTGGAGGCAAGGCCTGTAGGCGTTCCCAAGCACAGAGGCTCTATTGGCTGTCACCTTCAGTAGGTTCCCTTACACACTCATGTTTTGAGTAATGGATTGTTCCTGTACGAGGGCCACTGGAAACTAAAATCCTGGGCACAATTGCTTTGTTATAGTACCAGTGACGATCAGTTCCTAACGCAGACCCCAAGGGCAGTCCAGTACAGGAGTATACGGTTAACAGCATAATTGTAACTTCTCTTCACCATCCTATGTGCATTCAGGCTGCTCTCCTCTAGCCTCCTGCTGCAGCTACTGCTGATGCCCTGCCAATAACAGGATGTGACTCTGCCTGGCTCTCAGCCTTCCTGTCCCAGGGCCCAAATTGCCCAGACTTCTTTCAGCAGCCAGCTCTCATGTCGTTGCCTCTGGCTGGGGCTCCTGCTCTAATGCTGGTTCTGGAGCACTCTCAAGCCTACTGCCTTCTGACCTCAGGATATTGCTTCCTATTCCAATGTACTATGGGATTATGGAACCCTCTTCTGGCTTCATGTCATACTAAGCAGCACAATGCCCTGGCTAGATTCCCATCCTTCCAAATTAGCTGGAGTTGGAGGGAAGGTTCCCAGTGGGTTCCTTACACAGTCACTTTGTGTGCAAAGACTGGGAAAGTTGCACCATCCCCTCTCGATCAGGTTTTATTTGTTTGGGGTATCCTACATGTTCTGCAATTGTCCATAGTCTTGAAGAAAAACAGGATAAACAAGACATGAGTTTATGAACAAGGATAAATACAGGATGAGGAAAAGATTTCACTTCAGTTAAGTGGCTTATAAAAAGTGCATGTTCTGTAGACCAAGAACTTTTCCCTTTTTATAAAATTGTGTGTTTCAGGGGCACATCAAAATCATTTAACCATTCTTTTAGTATAATGATTTAATTACATGATTTTTGAGTTACTGCTTTAAAAATGCATCAGAAAAGGGTGGGGTCATATAAAATCTTTTTTTTTTGTGGTTTTATGTGAAATGAGCAACCTAAGGATTTAATTATCTGGCAAATGAGTGACAGGTTTATACTGAGTCTGTTTAGTATTGCCTGGAAAATATGCTTCTAGACTCACTGTTTAATTGTAGAGAAATCATGTGTCACTGAAAATCATTTGCTTTGAATTCCTTTTTTCTCCCCAGTCCTGTGGATACAGATACCATCTTTCTTTTTTGATGGCAAAAAGCACTAAGAATGTTCAGACATTTGGTTTATTAGTATCTTATGTTAAATTAACATACATTGTATGTAATAGAAGAAAACTATGGATCAGACATCTATGGCAATCAGACTATACATATGTAAATATACATACGTTTACATATTGGTAAAACATTTAAATATTTGTTACTTTACTATATACTATCAGAATATATAGTTCACAGTTCATTTGGGTAGGGTAGTGAAATATTCATAAAAACATATGAGATGATTAAATTGCTTAATCAAAATAAATCGTAGCAAACAAAACTGCCAACAAATTTTATGGAAAGCTCTGATTTTTTTTAAAAAAATTTTGGTGGTGGGAGGAGGGGTATCTGAAGTAAAGCTCTTATAAAATTGAAGGAAAAAAGTTAATCACAATATCACAATAGTTCGGCAACTGCATCACTAGCAATGTAAAATGCTAATATAACAGAGAAGCTATCCTAATAAGTATTTATTTGGGTAACTGAATTTAGTAGAAAACAGCCATAAATTGCGTGTCTGGAGAGGTTGTGTATAACTGAGATGGTGTAGTAGTGCCGGTTTTATCCTTGTCATCTTTACTGAATGCTTGGAGTCATCATTACAATGAGAGACTGAGTTGGAAGAACTCAATAGCTTGCGTATGTGACATTGTGCATGTGTGCTTTGTGTGTGCCTATAAGTTGTGCATTGTTTGATTCAGATAACACAAAGATGTATTTAAAGTTTAACAAAATGTATGTTTTGACTCCAGCCCTTCAGTAGAACAAAAATTTCCAGCTTAATTTCATATATTTTATGTGAAGAAACTTACATTACATTAGTCCTTTTTGTCTCAATAAAGAAGCAGTAAAGGATTAGGATGAAATATCTCCTTTGGGATAATTATTGATGTGAAAAATTTGGTCCATAAAGAATATATGAAATTAACTTGGATGTTCTTGTCTATTGAATTGCTGGTCTTAAAAGTAGGACTGTCAATTAATCGCAGTTAACTCACGGGATTAACTAAAAACAAATTAACTTGAATAAAAAAATTAATTGCGATCAATCACAGTTTTAATCACACTGTTAAACAATAATAGAATACCAATTTAAATTTATTATACATATGTTTGGATGTTTTTCTATCTTTTCAAATATATTGATTTCAGTTACAACACAAAATACAAAGTGTACAGTGCTCACTTCATATTATTATTTTTGAAAGCAAATATTTGTACCATAAAAAAGATAAAGAAAATAAATAGTATTTTTCAGTTCACCTCATACAAGTAGTGCAATCTCTTTATCATGAAAGTGCAGGTTACAATGTAGAATTACTTGTTGTATATAACTGCACTCAAAAACAAAACAGTGTAAACCTTCAGAGCAGGGGTGGGCAAACTACGGCTCATGGGCCACATCCAGCCCATCAGACCATTTACCAGGGAGCAGGGTCGAGGATTTGCCCCGCTCCGGTGCTCCAGCCAGAGAGCAGGGTCGGGGGCTTGTCCCACTCCGTGCAGCTCCCAGGAAGCAGCCGGTATGACCCCCCTCCGGCTCCTACGTAGTACGCAGAGGCGTGGCCAGGTGGCTCCGCACGCTGCCCCATCCACAGGTGCCGTCCCCTCAGCTCCCATGGCCTGGCCGCACCTTAGAGCCAGAGCGGGGGACGTGCTTCCGGAGCTGCTTCTGGTAAGCGCTGCCCGGAGCTTGCACCCCAGAACCCCCCACACCCTAATCCCCTGCCACAGCCCTGATCCCCCTCCTGCCCTCTGAACCCCTCAATCCAAGCCCAGAGCCTCCTCCCCTCCCCATGCCCCAACAGCGTGGCCCATCCCCGATACCCCTCCCACCCTCTGAACCCATTGGTCCCAGCCTGGAGCACCCTCCTTCACCCCAAACCCCTCATCCCTGGCCCCACCCCAGAGCCCTGACACACACACCCCCGCTCCCCAACCTGGATCCTCCTCCCACACCCTGAACTCCTTGTTTCTGGCCCCACCCCAGAGCCCGCATCCCCAGCCAGAGCCCTCACCCGCTCCCGCACCTCTACCCCCAATTTCATGAGCATTCATGGCTTGCCATACAATTTCCATATCCAGATGTGGCCCTCAGGCCAAAAAGTTTGCCCACCCCTGCTTTAGAGTGTACATGTCCACTTAGTCCTACTTTTTGTTCAGCCAATCACTCAGACAAATGAGTTTGTTTACATTTATGGGAGATAATGCTGCCTGCTTCTTATTTACAATGTCACTTGAAAGTGAGAACAGGCATTCACATGGCATTGTTGTAGCTGGCATTGCATTCATATGCCCCTTCATGCTTCAACTTTATCTTTTTGATTAATCACAATTAATTTTTTTAATCTTGTTATTCATTGCAATTAATTTTTTATCTACTTAAAACCATACAATGAACCAGCATTTCAAGTCACTTTCTGATTAATTTCAAATTGACTTGCTGCCTTAGTCATGGGTGTTGTACCTGCACTTACAGCATATATATTGTGTGGAGCTAGAAATACTTTCTATTAGATAGCACTCCTTCACCATCTGTCTAATAGTAACATTTTCACGTGGACTGAAAGATGTCCTCTCTCTGCAGAGCATTTAAAAAATTTCCCTGTGAATATGATACCAAAAGAGCCAATTCAAATAATATATTGAAGTACAGCTGTGGCTGCTAACACAGATGACTTTTAGATGTGGCTGTTTAAAGTAGCTAATTGTCTTGACACTTATGGATCGCAGCCTTCCCTGTGAGGACAGGTCAGCGTTTCTGGTGCAGATTTAAAATTGCAGTGGCAGAAAGCTGAGAGATTTGAAATAATTTGAGCAAGTGTGTGCCATTGGAGGAGTGATAGGAATGATCATCTAAGTCAAAGTGAGGCTGTAATGGTATTCATAGTTTTGCTGTCACTAGTGAATGCTTGCACTGGGGAAGGGGTGGAAGCAATCAGAATAATCTGCTAAGTGTGGTCATAGGACATTTTCCAGCAATTTAAATGGATATCCCAAATAAAAAACATAGTAAGAGGACCAGAAAAGTGCCACTGGGGCTAAACAACAGTTAAGAGGCAAAAAGGCATTATTTAAAAAGTGGAAGTTTAAACCTTATTGAGGAAAATAGAAAGGAGCATAAACTCTGGCAAGTGAAGTGTAAAAATAAAATTAGGTAGGCCAAAAAAGAATTTGAAGAACAGCTAGCAAAGGACTCAAAAAGTAACAGCAAAAAAAATTTAAGTACATCAGAAGCAGAAAGCCTGCTAAACAACCAGTAGACGATCAAGATGCTAAAGGAGCACTCAAGGAAGATAAGGCCATTGTGGAGAAACTAAATGAATTCTTTGCATCAGTCTTCGCAGCTGAGGCTGTTCAGGAATTTCCCAAACCTGAGCCATTCTTTTTAGGTGACAGATCTGAGGAACTGTCCCAGATTGAGGTGTCGGTACAGGAGGTTTTGGAACAAATTGATAAATTAAACAGTAATAAACCACCAGGACCAGATGATATTCACCCAAGAGTTCTGAAGGAACACAAATGTAAAATTGTAGAACTACTAACTATAGTCTGTAACCTATCATTTAAATCTGCTTCTGTACCAAATGACTGAAGGATAGCTAATGTGACGCCAATTTTAAAAAAAAGACTCCAGAGGCCATCTCAGCAATTACAGGCCAATAAGCCTGACTTCAGTACCAGGCAAACTGGTTGAAACTATAGTAAAGAACAGAATTATCAGACACCTAGATGAACATGATTTGTTGGGGAAAAGTCAACATGGTTTTTGTAAAGGGAAATCATGCCTCACCAATCTCCTAGAATTCTTTGAGGGGGTTCAACAAGCATGTGGACAAAGGTAATCTAATGGATAAAGTGTACTTAGATTTTCAGAAAGCCTTTGCTTAAGAGCCTTTGGTGAGGGACCTTGTCAAAATAATCTGTCATGGGATAAGAGAGAAGGTCCTCTCATGGATTGGTAACTGGTTAAAAGATAGGAAACAAAGGGTAGGAATAAATGGTCAGTTTTCAGAATGGAGAGAAGTAAATAGTGGTGTCCCCCAGGGATCTGGACTGGGCCCAGTCCTATTCAACATATTCATAAATGATCTGGAAAAATCGGTGAATAGTGAGGTGGCAAAATGTGCAGATGATGCCAAACGATTCAAGATCGTTAAGCCCAAAGCAGACTGCGAAGAGTTACAAAGGGGATCTCACAAAACTGAATGATGGGGCAACAAAATGGCAGATGAAGTTTCATGTTGATAAATGCAAAGTAATGCACATTGGAAAACATAATCCCAATTATACATACAAAATGGTGGGGTCTAAATTAGCTGTTACCACTCAAGAGAGAGATCTTGGAATCATTGTGGATAGTTCTCTGAAAACATCCACTCAATATGCAGCAGCAGTCAAAAAAGCGATCAATGTTGGGAATCATTAGGAAAGGGATAGATAATAGGACAGAAAATATCATATTGCCTCTATATAAATCCACGGTACGTCCACATCTCAAATACTGCATGCAGATCTGGATATATCTAAAAAGATATACTGGAATTGGAAAAGGTATAGACAAGGGCAACAAAAATTATTAGGGATATGGAACAGCTTCCGTATAAGGAGAGACTAATAAGACTTGGATTTTTCAGCTTGGAAAACAGACTTCTAAGATGGGATATGACAGGGGTCTATAAAATCATGACTAGTGTGGAGCAAGTAAATAAGGAAGTTTTATTTACTCCTTCTCATGACACAAGAACTAGGGGTCACCAAATGAAATTAATAGGCAGTGGGTTTAAAACAAACAAAAGGAAGTATTTCGTTACACAATGCAGTCAACCTATGGAACTCTTTGCCAGAGGATGTTGTGAAGGCCAAGACTATAATAGGGTTCAAAAAAGAACTAGATAAGTTCATGGAGAATAGGTCCATCAATGACTATTATTTAGGATGGGCAGGGATGCAAAACCATGCTCTGACATATCCCAGCCTCTATTAGTCAGACGCTGGGAATGGGTGACAGGGGATGGATCCCTTGATGGTTACCTGTGCTTCAGAGGGAATGAACAGAACCTGCACTGGCCACTGTTGGAAGACAGGAACCCTGGGCTAGATGGACCATTGGTCTGACCCAGTATGACTGTTCTTATATAGCAGGTGTATTCATTAACAACTACAGAATAAGCGAGAGCTGTTTTAAAATAGTGACATGTCTTCTGCCAGTGTAAGTGAGTATATTACAGAGAGACTTCCTTTGTTCGAGAAGTCCTAGCTAAATAGTTTTGGTTTTTGAAAGGAGTGGATTGATTTAAACAATTTATAAAATTAACCCTTAGACTGATTCCTGTAGTCAAGCAAATAGGATATATTAACAAGGAGCAAACCTGTGAATTACTTACAACTGCATTTTCACTGTACTTTATATTAATTGTAATGAGCTGCTCTCATATGAATCCAGCATTTAGCTGTCTTATTCTGCCTGCTTGATGTGACCAACATATTTGTCAATATTGTTTTTAATCTTTGTATGGTATCCAGAAGCTGTGGCATTGGATGCCAGATAAATATGTAGATAAAATATACACATAAAAGAAGCAGCTGGTGCAGATGGCAGTTGCCCACTTGCTTGGCAGTATTAGTCACAGGAAGCATGTTATAACAATTCTCCAAAGGCTGCACTGGCTTTCCACTTGCTTTCAGCTAAATTCAAGATATTGACATATGGTTTAAGTCTTGGCTATCTTCCTACATGCTGCTACAACACTTGAAGTCAGCTGAGGCATTCTTGCTAAATCTCTAGATATGAGCATGTTGGGGGCTGGAGGAGAGTGTTTGCAGTGAAGGGTCCTCAATTGTTGAATAAGACACTAAGACATTGAAGGCAAAATGTAGGGTCAGTCTGCTTTTTCCCACCTCAGGCCTTTGTCTGAAGAGGATGACTGTGAATTTGATATCTGGTTTTATTTTGTGGGTAAGAATCGTTTTAATGTTGATATTGATCAACACGTGTCATATTTTATGTGCTTGCCTTTTCGCAAAGGAGAATGTCTACATTGTTAGTTTGTTTTAAGCAGTTTTACCCATTGACCTGTGTCTTTTGTATCCTCTTCTTTAAAGATGTTCAGTCCCATCCTGTAAATGGATAACTGGGAGCTTCTCTAACATTCATATAATGTCTTGCAGAGCTGAATAAATCTTACAAGACAAAGGCATAAGACCTTGTCTTTTCTATGCAGTGTGTTTTGGTAATGTAGTTCCTACCCTCTATGCTAGTGGTTTTCAACCTTTTTTCATTTGCGGAACACTAAATAATTTCAAATGGTGGTGCGGACCCCTATGGAAATCTTTGACATAGTGTCCACAGACCACAGATTGAAAACCACTACTCCTTGCCATAGGTATTCCCATATTTTAGTCTGCAATCTGAGCAATCTATTCTAAGGCTAACTTTTTAAGTGGAATACCTCCACATGCAAAAAATTCATAGGTGATTAGTTTGGTAAAAGTGCTACCAGTGAATTTGCGCTTAGTTCCCTGAGGCTAGGACTTCAAAAACTTGGTTTACTCAACATGTGAATCTGCACAAAACTCTCTTCTTACAAATTGACAGTTTATTCCATTTCCTAATTGCGGATCATTTACTGGATAACCTGAAGTTAGTTTCCATCTCCTTTTCATAGCCCTGTAGGGTCATTCTCACATGATTATGGAGGAGACCAATGGAAGGGTGAGATAAGAGCTTGTAGGAGATTTTTTTCCTCCATAGATTTGAAGGGTGATGAAAGATAAACTGAGAAAATGTCAAACCCAACAAGGGAGGCCAAGCAATCCTTAGAGGGAATCTGGCATGACTCTTCCAGGTGTGGAAAGGTTTGAAGAAATAGGACTAGAAAATTGTGTGATGTCATTAAAGCAATCCTTGCACCGTACATCAATTTGAGGAGGGTTCTTTTTTTCATAAAGTGAGGTTATGTGTTTTGCTGGGCCTTCTGGCAGGCAATAAAACAGCAATAAAGGCAAAGGTTATAAACAAATCCCTCGGCGCAGGCAGTGGGGGCCAGGAGTGCTGACAAGAAACAAATACAATTATTAAGCCTTGTGCTCAGTCCTAATAAAGTTTGTTGGTTTCTGCACTGTATCATTACGTTGGCAGCCTGGCCTGTCATCTGAGAGCTTCAAACCTTTCATTCATGATTACAGTTGTTAATACGCAATATGCGGCAGTAGATTTCAGTAACTGACTTGGGGTTAAAGTATCGTACTCTAAAGAGGTCATTAAAATTAGGGGGAAAATCATGACTGTAAACCTTTGATCTGCTTTCATCATTGACCCACTGAAGGTTTGCATCCTAATACCACGTCTACTTCCTGAATGAGTTTATGAAGCCTTAAAGATAGCACATATGATGTTATAAAGCTGATATAAATTAAGGGGATAATATTTCCTTACGGTGCACTCTGTCTACTAATGCAAGTGCTGTCCTGTACTTTGTGCCCGGCCTTTGTCAAAGCCGCTTTGTGAAGATTGCTCAAAATTAATCTCTTCCATTAGGCATAAAGAAAGCTGCCAGAAAAAGGGCTAGGCAGGTGGTGAGTTGTGACAACTGCTCCTGATTGGCTCAGAACTGCATACATCCTATTTTTGTTGCCCTTTCACCTTTATCCCCCACCCTGACCCCAGCCTGCCTATTTGCTTCATCCACCTGTTGTTATAACTTGTCCTGTTTAGACTGACAGCTCTTTCGGGCAGGGACTACCTACTGCTATATGTTTGTATAGCACTGACTTGGTTGGCCCCAGGGTACTACTGAAATATAAATGCTGCTGTTAATATAGCCCACAAGCTTTCCCCAGATGTCCTGTTCTGACCTATAACATGTGCGTGTCTGGCTTAAAAAAAAAAAAAAGTTTGAGAATTTTCTTTCCTTTCTTCTCTCAAGTTTCTTTCAGACAAATGGAAAAAAAGAAAATAAGTGTTTTTTGTTTTTGTTTTTTTAATTGGGAAAAATAAATGTCATCCCCCTAGTTAAAAAAAAAATCTGAATGATCTAATAAAGACACATTTTGGACAGGATTTCTCTCTCCCCTTCCCTCTTCTGCTTTGTTGAACGTCACTTTAATAGTTGCAGAACTTGTGCCTGTGAGTCAAAAGACTTGTGCCTACCATCAAAAGACATTAGGATTTTGAAAGCAGTCTCAAGTCTCAGCAGTTCCCTGAAAGTGAGGTAGTATACCCTTCATTAACTCCGTCATCTGCTTTAACAGATGCACTGTGTTCACATTAATCTGCAAAAAGCAAAAATAGAACAATGAGTTCCTAACTTCTCTCTAAAGTAATTTGGGGGAAGGGAGAGGATGAAATGTAGCTATAAGGGAAATTTCTCAAAAGAGAATAGCAATCTTGAATCTGTAGTTTCACTGTATCAAAACATAGGCTAGTCAAACAGTGTCAGCAGCTAAAGCACCAACTCATGTGGAGCTGGTTTTTTTCTTCTCTTTTTCTTTTTTGTGTACAAAGTCTTTTTATTCCTTATTAAGAATTAGTGATGGACACAAGAGTGTGTGGGTATGTGAGATATATGTGGAGTATAACTAGATGAGATGTGAAAAAAAGTCACAAAACTGAGGTCATTCTCTGTACACTGGCTACAAGAAAATTTAAAAAGTGAAAGTATTTGTGGAATATTCCTCTTTTGGGAAAATGGAACACCAAGGTAAGATAGCACTAATGTGCAGAAGAAAATTTTCCTTTATTCAGTAAAAAGTGTGTGTAGGTGTTTTTTTAAACATGTTCTGTCATGTAACATCAGAATTCTGTTGCAATCCTCGGTGCTAAAAATAACATTAAACGTTTTTAAAGGATGGGAATTATGCCTGAGATTTCCATATTATTCATTTTTACATGGTTGGTTTTACTGGTAGGGCAGGGAAGGTTAATTTATTACATTCATTCATTCATTCTTTACATTTTGTTGAAAAGAACCACAAGTTAAAACTATAGCTGGAAGTGTCCCTTCTAGCTCTATTTTGCATTTGCGTCTGGCTCTTTGACCTAGAGTGCTGTATCTAAGCTGCCCCACCAAACTTCTAAAATTGTCTATTCTTAGGCAGCTCCTGAGTAAAAACAAAAGGTCAGTTATAGGGTTTAGAAAACCCCAGGGTCTTTGTTCCGAGGACTTATTATGCAAACATACTTCAAGAACAGACTGGGACTATGAGGTCACAGGCTGGTAGAGGTACTGGTGGGGCAGGGCTGTGCCTTGCAGAGCCTTTTTGAAGAATAAAGGCTATGCTGCTTACTTGCTGCCTACCACTTGTGAAACTGTCTTTGAGTAGTACAGTTTTCGAACGGTACCAGTTAGAAATAAGATGCTGTTTTTAGACGGTGCTGGTGAACGATCCTTTTAATTGAGGAGACTATTGGGGTTAGAATTCGTGTGAGGTAAGTGAAGGAGGGAATGCAGGTGACCCAATGGTAGAACACAAAGGAACAGGAATGACTGGTCCTGATTTTTCTTACACCTATGATTGTGCTGAAGCCAGTGCAGCTCCACTAGTGGGAAACTGGGATCAGTGAATGGAGACTCAGGTTCTGTAATTCAAAACCCTTCTTGAGAGGGCATCTAAATGCCAAGGGTCAGATTCATGCCTGATGTAAATCATTTGTCTTGGCGGGATTTACACTAAGGCTGAATCTGGTCCTGTATGTGTGGTGTTGTCTTTTTTTTTCCTTTTTTTCCCCCCTTTTGTCTTTGGAATGCCATTATACTGTAAAGATTTTCATGATCTAGCTGACATCTCACAGGGTTCCTTCCTTTTAGTGCTGTGGAATGTTGTGTGGCTTTTGGTACGGTGCCACACCACATTGTCTAACCCCAGGGTAAGGGACCTTTATTTATTTTCATTTCACATTTTCAGCTGTTTTCACTTTTCCTTTATTGTTTTCCTTCCTCCTGCAGAGTTTCTTTATAAATGTTGTAGTGATGTGCTGGGTTCCTTGCTTTATGACTTATGCTCTGCTAAACAGCTCTGTGGATTTGGTTGCCCTTATCTGAGGAGCCCTAATACTGTAACTGCACAATAATGAAAGGTGACACGTTGGGGAGTAGAGCCCTTATCAGAACCAGAGGAAGAGTTTGGCAGCTATTGCCCTGCAAGAATTATACTGTCCTGACTGTTTTAAGTAATCTAGTTTATATGCCATTAAATAAACCATATTTCTAGACATGAAAATAAATCTTTGCTAGAGTGTATGTCAATGTAACATTCAGTTTAGCAGTCCACATGGATGAGTTGTGTGTTTATGGATAAAAATATAGGAGTTCTATCCTGTACAAACTGGTGGTGAGTGCATTTTCTTCCTTTTAGGATTAAAAACAAATCCTCTTTATAGCTTTGAAATGATTGCATTTTCCAAGCCTCTAGTCATGGAATCACTATTAAATCCAGGTGTCTTACCAATATAACTCACTTAAAAAAAATCCTAAAAACCACTGATTTAAAAAGAAAATGAATATGGAAGAACATCATTGACTTTATTGAGTAACTAACTGAGACAATTCAACTATCATGGGTCAAATGTGTACGTCTGTAGCTATAAAAACTGTACTCTGTCCAATGTAAGCAATATAGTGTAGCATTCAGTCTTCAGTAATTTTCTTGGTTTGAGTGAACAGATAAGTATTGTTATCTTTCGTAATAGAATGACTGCTCACAGAAGAGCTACTGAGGGGATTACTGTAATAATAATGTGAAACTGATAGGAAGGGACTAATCTCTTGCACAATTAAAGATAGCTCCATTTACTGATCTAGAAAAGAACAGGAGTGTTTAAGGCCTCCTTCTAATTTATTTCACAGGACTACCTTGATTGTATCACTGACCAATCCAAGCTCTCTCTGGGGACAGAAGAACGATCAGCTCTGTTTGGAAACATACAAGATATCTACCATTTCAACAGGTAAGTTAATATTTGACAAAGTGAAAACAAGGGAGGATACTGTATTAACGGGGGAAAAAAACAAATAAATACTTTTCCTTGGATTGGTACAGCCAATGAATGTAAAATAAGAAATTGATATTTCTTTGATCTCAACAAGATTTGTTTCATGTTTCTGATTAGGTCATCTATGCCCATCCTGATAATTTTAGCTGCTGATTGTATAAGTAAAAATTTCCCTTCATTTTTTGGTGTATTTTCCTTTCTGCCTTTGGAGGGGAGGAAATCTTCTCTAGTCTCGACAGGTGTTGTCAGGTTGTGTAGGTCTTGCAACATCTGCAGGCATAGAACCACAATCTTGCCAGTTCTGACAGACCGTTTAGAAGGAAATGCTGCAAACTGAAACTTGCTTCTGAATTTCCTGTCCCATATGCAGTTTCTTCCCACAAAGGAAAGAAATTTGGCCCTATAAAGATAACATTTTGCAACGTACTAAAGTTTATTTCAAATGGCAAAACAATACATAAAAATAAATTTATATTTTTAAAATATCAATGTTTAAGAATTAGTTCTTTCTTTATTGCTTAGAACTATCTGCAAAGTCCCCCACCCCGAGCTAATTATGGTGTATATAACAAAAAAGTTTTAAAAACCTCTATCTCATGCTCCGGGTATTATTCACGAACATTTGAAAACACTATTGAATCTAGCAGTATAATTTTGCCTACGTACTCAAGGTCAACCGCCCAAAACAAAACGAACAAACTTTATTGATCATATTGGTGTCCTACACTCCCTCAACTCCCTTGCCTATTGCTTATTTCTCCAGAAAGCCCAAAATAGTTGTTTTTCCTCATGCCCTGCAGGTCATCAGATTCAGACTCTCTCAAACCAAAATGTGGGAATGAATTCTAAAGTTGAGAGTCCATCACAAAGAATATCCGTGTCAACAGACCCCATCCCTATGGATTGCCAGACTAAAATGGTTCTGCTGATTATAACTGGAGCAGTATCAGATGGAGAGAGAGGTGGATTCTCACGAAGGTCCATTAGGGCTTTATTGGAAAAAAAACAATGCCTAGAACTCCTCCCAGAAACCCGAAGCAGATAATGCAGATCATGGAAAACTGGTGCAGTGTGCTCACAGTGAGGTACCCTGCACATTAAGTGGGCTGCTGCATCTTGCGCAATCTTCAGTTTCTGAATGGATTTAAGGTGTAACTTTATGGAAAGCATATGGAAGTAGCCTAAACATAAGATGATGGAGCCATAAAATCTCATGGTATTGAGATTATAACTTCTGGGCTAGACATAGGGAAAAATAATCTTGACCATTGCTGTCACCTAATCCTCCAACAGCAAGAACCCCAACTTCCCAATATGAGTAAGAAACAGCAGACAAATACTGTCAATTTAAGAGACCAATATAATCCTCACACTATGTTCAGGTTCCGTCCTGCAATCTACTAACATCAAATTTGACTTATTTGGCGTGACCTCCAGACAGTTAGTGCTTGACTTTCTCACCAGGTTGAGAATTCAGTCATCACCCTGTACTCTGTGTGGGGCAAGGTGTACACTACAAACTTCTGCTGACATAGCTACGTAGGTCAGGGGTAGCATGAGGTGTGATTTGTGACCAACAGAACTGTGCTGGCAATAGCCCCTATTGTAGATGCAGTTTTTCTGGCAAAACTGTAAATACTGTTTAGTATATGTGCTGCTTAGTAGTATGTCGACTGTAGCAGGGGAATAGCAAAATTGCAAACAAAGATCTTAAGAAGTTAATAAAAAAACAAACTTTTCAAATCACTTTTGAGGAGAAATAGTTGTGCTACAATTTTAGAGAATCATCATGTGCTTTATACTTAGTTTTACTAGAACTTTGGAAGAAGTTTATCTTTAATGTCTTCCAAGGCCCCCAATTTAAAGGACTATGTGGACTGTAGCTTTGAAGATTGACCATTTTCATTATAGATCCCAATATAGATTCAGGGATTTAATTCTCCTCTATAAAAATGTACTCGTGTCTGAAACTTGGCATGTAGCAGCTGGGTCTTAAATGCGCTCTAGAGTCTGCTTGCTAACTTTATTTATTTTTACATTTGAAAAAAGTTGCATTTGGCAGTTATGAGTTAGCAGTTTCAAGTGCGTGCGTGTGGTTTTATAGCTTCAAAGTGAGTTTGTTTTTCCAAACTTGTCTTTGGCCATTCATCTGGAATGTGGATTTTGATGCCTATGGGTATTCAGAGAAATAAAGATCGGTCACTTAATTTTAAAACGTGGTTATTGTACACACATGGTAGGATTTATCTATGGTGATTTCATAAGGGTTTGTAATACTGGGATTTTGTGGTCTTTACTAAGACACGGTAGACTGTGATCTAGTTCAAGTTGCTTCTTGTAGCTGAACCACTGTTGAGTTTTAGACTGCACCAATTATCAAAGTTGCTATTGTGATGCTAGTTCCAGTGCTTGCGTCATGGCCCTCTCTACTTTGAAAGCTCCCCTTGCCATTTCTCAGAAGAGAGCACCTGAATATATTCCTTCTGTCTTGCTTCATATCATGGAGGAAGACCCCACTCTCTTTTTCCAATGTGGCTTATGTTGTTTCACTCCTTACATAGGGAAGAAAAATTCTCTCCTAACCAGTTTCTGCTGTCTTGCTTCTCTGCCCCTCCTTCCCAGAGAAGTCCTTACAAATACTTTTCAGTGTAAAAGATAATCTAAGACAAACTCCCCACCCAATCAGGTACTGTATTTAAAACTTGAAATGAAGTTCTGCATTGAAGTGCTGTTGAATACTGCAGCTAACCTTTCCTAAGCATAGTGGAAGGGGGCCAGCATGTGCTGAATCTGTGCTGGAATAAGGGAAAACTGCTGACCTGGATCCTGCATTATCGTGTATCTACCACTCTGCTGGCCTGGACTTGCCATTAACCTCCTATTCAATTATACAGATACTGCGGCAGGAGCAGTATCTCTAAATATATCATGTTAGATGATTCCTGCTCTGTTATCTTCATGCTGACATCATTTGGATTGTTTTCAAGAGAAGCATTTTTTAGAAATAACTCTGGGTGCTACATTTAGGGGGAAAAGTAACTTTATATTAAAACAGAAGAAACATAAGAAAAGTATGTGTCCGCTAAGTAATTTTGGCCAGAGGAACTTTATTGGGCTACATGTAGTTATGCTGGTGTTGTATTTCTCCCTTGATTTTTCTTTTTTACCGGTAGCCTGACGTTTTCATTATAAACCTGTAAAAACACTTAAAAAATGAAAAATCAGTTTTAAAGTACTAATTACTTGCCTGCACTTGCTGTTTTTTCTTTTTTGTTCACCAAATGGTGCACTTTGTCTGTTGAGAAGATGAAGAATTTTTCAATAATGCCACTGCAACTGGATTACCCCTCTCTTTTAGATATGCGCAGTACTCCATGGCCATTTAACTGTTCTGGGCTGGAGACTAAAAATGCTCCCCCACATACACTCATCATTCCCCTCTCTGTTCCACTCTGTCTCAGATCAGGAAGGGGGGGAAAGCCTTGTCTTCAGCTTGCTTCTTTCTTTCTGTAGTATGTTGATTACAGATGATGAACAAAACAAAAGCATGCCTAACTTCATGTACAATCAAAAGATATGCAGCATGCAAGGTATTTTCAAAGACACAAATGGGAGTTTAATCCCATTGACTTTCCAGTAGGAGTTGGGTGTCTTACTACACTTTGTCTTTGAAAATCTTCCCCTAAGCTAGGCCGCTCACAGTATTTTGCCTTGAAACCAACAGTCAGTCCAATTAATCAAAGACTCCTCAAGGGGTTATGGTGAAAAAACTGACCAGCTAAAAGGAAAATATTGTATTGAAAACCTATCTGTGAATTCTGTTCCTCCCTCCCTCTCAATCACTGGATTTTAGTACTTGTTGTTGTTACGATTGCCCATCCAGCCCATAGCAACGCTTGTTGTATTTCCCCGTTTGTCAACCAAACTGGACTATAACTAGTAGCGCACACCATTTTGATTCCTTTCAGTAATTTAGCTAGAACAATATTAGCTGCTTCCAAGTACTCATTCTGTACACTCATGAAGTCTGTGGCCAGTGAGCATCAGAGTGGCACAAATACTGAGGACTGTTGTTTTTCTGTTGTCTGTGAAAACCGTAACATACATGGCAAACAAGGCTAAAAGAGCTGCTGCCTTCTCATGCCATTGGACTCCCACAGGTCACTTCAGCAAATCAAGTGCCCAGCTGTAACTGTGATAGGTAGGACTTGGGAAGTATCCCTTTTTATAGTTTGTGAACCTTCTAGTTCCCTTTCTGGTGCAGTTTGCAAGATGGCATCTCTCTACTGCCACATGGAAACTTGAGTTGCTGATTGGCAACAAGGGAGGCAAGAGGATTATTACAGGGGACTCAGATATTCAGATTAGAACCCCTGGGCAGTACTCCTCTATTTTATGTTACTCCCCCACAAGCAGGCCCTTCTCACCAATACTGATGTTCTAGATGTTCATTTCCTAGAACCTACTGAAGCAGTGTAGAATCTTATAGGTAGTGACACTGGCACCTCTGAGAGAAATAATATAGCATTAGAGAATGCCAATATCCGTAGAACTGACAACATGAGTGTTAGAAACGAGGTGGGTGAGATAATATCTTTTACTGGATCAGCTTCTGTTGGTGGAAGGGAAAAGCTTTTGAGCTGCACAGAGCTCTTCCTCAGATCAGCTAACAATATGTAACAACTCATGAGTGTTTACATATTCTAATAGCTCAAGAGAGCTTCTGCTATTGGACAACAGGAATTTCCTGGGGCTGTTCAGGACAGTTGGCATGATTTCCAAAACTCAATCGCAAAAAAGGAATCAGTCTTTAAAATAATAACTTGGCATTACTACAGCACCTTTCATTTGTGATTTCACAGTGCTTTACAGACAAGTAGTATGAGCAAGTGGTAGCATTATCCCCATATGCAATATGGGGAAGCTGAGGCACAGAGGTTAAATTACTTGCCCAAAATTACATAGTGAGTTGGTGACAAAGCTGGGAAGAAAACCCAACTCTTTTGACTCATAGTCCGACTACGGGACACACTGATCTTTTTGAAAGTTTGAGGGGCAAAATACAAGTCTGAACTCCTAGTTCTGTTACTACTTTTCTACTACTGTTATCGAGTGGGAATTGATGTCCACTGGAAGAAGAAATCTTCCAGGTGCAAGCTTAGAATTCTCAGCACGCAAAACTGCAGTGGAAGAAGCCAACTCTCACCTGGGACAAAAATGGCACCTAAGGAAGGATTTCCTTAAGGGCAGTTGGGTCCTATAAGTAATTTGTTTGACAGGCAATTAGGATTATTGTTCCTGATTTTGTCTAAGTGTGACTATCATTGCAGCTCAACAAAGTTGAAGACTGTAGAAAGCTCAGAGGTTTTCTTCCTCTGCTTGAATTTTCTTGCCTTCATTTTCTGTGTGTTTTACACTACAAAATCAGAATGATCAAACCATGTCTTGACTCGGCCCTCAAGAATGGAATCTTGGGCAACAGTGACCATACTCCCTCAGTGCCTTGCTCACACTATAAAAGAATTCATGCTTGAAGTGTCAGAAGTATTACTTCTAGGGGTTTTATTTTCTTCTGCGTTTTCTTCCAGACATCCAGTGGTCCAATTTTTATCTTTATATCTTTCTTTCAAGGAAAAAGCTTCTTTCCTCCAGTTATTAAAGGTAGATAAGGGTTTTTTTTACTCTGAAGTTATTACAGTTCTTTCTGTATATGCAATCCATTCCTGCTTCTCAACTGTGATTCTCCGAGTAGCTGAGATACCTCTCCTGATAGATTAGGAGAAGTTATTTCTAGCCTCCTAGAACATATGAAGTCAGGAAACAATTGTTACACAATAGGACATTTGCTTCACTGCATTTTACATTTCACTGTACATGAACATCACTATTGGTATTCAAATGTAACTGATGACCAGTTCCTTTGTGTGAATAGAATAGAAGCACTACAGCCAGCATATTTCAAGTTTGTGGGAAGGGGCTCTAGTCACAGAATTTGTTCATCTCTTCTTAGAAGACCACTATCCCGTGATCGTGTTGTGACTTGTGGTTTATAAATAATACATGCTGGACTGTCATTTCCAAGAGCCTATTTCCAAAACAAACTTATCGTAACCAGAGTTCCCATAATTAGGTAAGGGACAAGACCAGAGAATCCCATGAAGTCCACTAACAATTTTGTCTTGCCCGTCTATTTAAAGTGAAAGGCCCTCCAGTGCAATGGTGATGGGGTCTAGTAGAAAATCCTGAGGGAGAGAAATCTGAATTCATTTGGGTAGTAGTAGAAGTGCTGCTCTTTGACCATTTAATATAGTGTCAAAAATGAAACTCCCTGAATCAGGTGCATGTAATTCTAGACATACCTTTGTGTGTGACTATTTTATGCATGTGTTGAAATTGGCCACATGCAATTCTCCAGTCAGATGACTAATTGGCTGACATGTGAGTAGATACCCATTTGTGTGCACACAAATCAGTATTTTCATATGATTGTGTATGACTGTTTGCCTAATGAAGGGGAATAACATGAATAGCACAGAAGAAACTCAAATTACAGTTGTGTTTTTGCAGAAGGAAACAAGAAATGTGTAGCTATGAATGTTGATGTGGTTATAATTAATGCTTAAAAAGTGATGGCTGTTATGATGTGAGAGGAGACAAAGAAGACAAAGACAAAGAAGCAGCATATATATGTGTGTGTGTGTATGTGTGTATATATGTGTGTATGTATGTATATGTATAAAAATACTGTATATATGTTAAATTTTTCTTCCTTTTTATTTATTTGTTTTATTAGTGAACTTTTGCAAGATTTGAAAAACTGTGAAAATGACCCTGTGGCTATTGCAGAATGTTTTGTTTCCAAGGTAAGTGATGAAAGTCTTACTTCTGAAAAGAATCTTCATCAGAACACCTTGCCACTGTATGCAAAATTAAGATGAACCTATTAACTTCTGAATACCTAAACTTGATTTTTGGTGGTGATTTCAACAAGATAATCCTTACAGAACAAAATAGGAGGGGAAGAATCACTTTTCTGTCCATTGGGTTCCATGGGCACCATTTTTGGATCACTGTTCATACTTTTTTCCCTTTTTTAAATGCTGGGTGATTGTATAATTTGCCACCAACTGGGTAATGGTCAGATGGGTAAGCAGGCTTGGAAGCTTTTTGGAATGTGAAGTCTTAGCAAGCAAAATCCCAGGAAGTCCTAACTTCATCCAGATAATTGCAGACAATTACAAGCAAAAACAGAACTAAACAAAAACACAAGTAAAGGACAAATGCAAAAGTACTCCACTTAGGAAGGAACAATCAGTTGCACACATACAAAATGGGAAATGACTGCCTAGGAAAGGATCTGGGGGACATAGACTTAAATGAGAGTCAAAAGTGTAACACTGTTGCCAAAAAAAAAGCAAACATCGTTCTGGGATGGATTAGCAAGAGCATTGTAAGACACGACATAAGAAGTAATTCTTTGGCTCTACTTCACGCTCATTAGGCCTCAGCTGGGATATTGTGTCAAGTTCTGGGCACCACATTTCAGGAAAGATGTGGACAAATTGGAGAAAGTCCAGAGAAGAGCAACAAAAATGATTAAAGGCCTAGAAAACATGACCTATGAGGGAAGATTAAACAAACCCAATTTTTTCAGTTTGGAGAAAAAAGAATGAGGGGGGACACAAGTTTTTACCAGGAGGAAAAATTGTTCTCGTTAACCTCTGGGGATAGGATAAGAGGCAATGGATTTAAATTACAGCAAGGGCAGTTTAGGTTGGACATTAGGAGAAACTTTTAACTGTCAGGATAGCTAAGCACTGGAATAAATTGCCTAGGAAGGTTGTGGAATCGCCATCATTTGAGATTTGTGAGGGTAGGTTGGACAGACACCTGTTAGGGATGGCCCAGATAATGCTTGATCCTGCCTTGAGTGCAGAGGACTGGACTAGAAGACCTATCAAGGTCCCTTCCAGTCCTACGATTCTATAGTTCTAAACCAAATTACCCCACCATTCGGTTTTTGTAGGGGTAGAATTCAGTATGGTAATCTCTGGTTATGTCTTAGTAGATTCCAGTAGTCAGTTCTGGGTCTCTAGTATCTTACAAGTCTATATCATGGAGATAAAACTGCCTCATTAAAGAATTGCATGTGCTGGATAGGTTCATTTGGGACTCTGGTGATCAAAATGTGCTACAAAGCAAGAACTTTGATCTGAAATAAACATGGAAAGGGACATTTATCGCATTAAACATCATAGGTTGGATCCTTAGGTGGTATAAATTGGCAAAGTGTCATTGTCTTCAGTAGAGCTATGCTGATTTACACAAGCTCTGGATCTGGCTCCATACATTTTTAAAAAAATTACTTCCCACTGTTTTCATATTTTGTTTACTTTTTGTATTTCATTAAGCTTTAGAAATGAAAGTAGACTATTCAGTTTAGCTGAGTTTTGGTTTTAGGAAGTCAGTTTCACTTTCAGGCTCTCAAACGCAATGTGATGCTACAGCATTTGAGGGCACAGGATGCAGGAGATTATTTGTTGTAAAAATCCTGTGTTTATTGGACTGATAATATTATATTCATGAAAATATGTATGGTGTTAGGGCTGACGTGTGTCTGCATTTAATAAGCTTCATTTTGCAAAATATAATTTTGGTCCAAATTGGACCATACTCAGTCCCTTTGAACTTGAACTCACCATATGACCCTGTGCCAAATAAAATTTGCCACAAAACAATTTTGCTTTCATTGCATAATCATAAATACAAAGGAAAATAGGCTCACAGTCACACAGTACTTGATCATTTGAATTTCACCTAGAAAACATTCAGCCTTTAAAAATAAGTGCAAATGCATGATTTGATACAACTGCTTTGAGAACTGTGAACTTGTTAGCACATTTTCAGCAAAGACTAGTAATTGTGGATTTGAATCTTTATCTTAGTAAACAAAATACAGGCTGCCCATGGTAAATAAATACAGACTAAAACAGCAGTTTAGGTTTGTTGGCCTCAACACACCTTGGATAGTAAACTAGCTGATAATGTAAAAATCACGAACTGACAAAAGAACCGTGCAAAGATATGACACTACATAAATATTTAATAATAACTTACAATATTTAAATAAAAACCTGTTCATACCGCCTTGTATTTTATTGCTAGAAGCTGTCAATGGTTTGGCAAGGGACAAAAGGTTATTTTCTATATATTTTTAGCTATCTCACAGTTTGCCAATGGGTCATTTGTTCACAGGTCATAAATAGAATTTAAAAAATCCTGAAGGATTGAGACTAACAATATTTTATTACACTGTGGGCCAGATCCTCACCTGGTATGAAGTGGTGTAGTTCCATTGAAGCTAGTGGCACAATGCCAGCTTACACCAACTGTGGTTCCTCCTTGTATATCTAGAAGGAGAAGTATGTTAACTTCAGTACATTAGTTTTCTGAAACATTTTGGCTTTTGCTAATAACTGTAATCAGTGGCTGATAAAAGGCTTCCATTGCAAGCTTAACTATGGCTTAATTACAGGTTTCAGAGTAACAGCCGTGTTAGTCTGTATTTGCAAAAAGAAAAGGAGTACTTGTGGCACCTTAGAGACTAACCAATTTATTTGAGCATGAGCTTTCGTGAGCTACAGCTCATGTCATCGGAGTGCGTTTATATATTTTCTTGCCAGCTCCCACTCTCTCATTTTCATTGTAAGGATGCCAATGTAATTAGAAGACTGACTTCAGTATTCCACACATTTAAGTGAGGAGTTGTCAGGGAGTGTTTAATTCTGGCACTCTGCACTTCTCACTCAGCACCCAGAAATTTAGAACGCTTCTGAAACACCACCAGCAACTTAATGGGGATGGGGAGACTTGCTTTTAATTTGCAAGATCATTAAAGTGCTTTTTATGTATATATATAAAACCACACAGCAGCAAGAGTTGAGAGAGGATTGGAGAGGTTGTCTTTTGCCTGATGTCAGGTGTAGGAGACATCCTGTTCCAAATAAAATTTGACAGTATTCGCCTTGTGTGTTACTCTTGGGTGGAGCTAAGTATAAGCAAAGTATAGTTGAGGTGTACAGGTTGTTCTGTTGCATCTGAAATCCTTGCTGAATTGACTGAGGTTTTTCTTACAGGTGGCACTGAGGTAGCCAAGGCTTGTTGATTAAGGAGGCTTCATAGTCCATGTAAGGAGCTTTTTTGGGTTGGTGAGGGAACACACACACTTCCTGGCAACTGTGGGCCCATACAAGGTGATTTCAGACTCCAAGCAGAGATGACTACTGTGACAAAGTTCCTCCTCTACCTTGGTGGGTCCTGCACTTATTGGCGGATAAGCTTGCCTCAGAGATTCATGGCAGCCCTCAGTATGGCCACGTCCATGGCTCAAATCTGCCGTTCACTCAGATAACGTCATCACTGGCCAGCATGGGGGAAAAGAGAAGAACCACCCCCACAGTCTCTGCCAATCCACCATGTAGGTCGGGGAACAGCCCAGAGACCCCCCCTCTGGTGGAACCCACAGACCAGGTCAACTTCTCCTGTGTCTGACCAGGAGTTGGGAGGTTTTGGGGAACCCGGGCCCGCCCTCTACTCCAGGTTTCAGCCCAGGGCCCTGTGGATTGCAGCTGTCTAGTGCCTCCTGTAACTGCTACAACTTCCTGGGCTACTTCCCCATGGCCTCCTCCCAACACCACCTTTATCCTTACCACAGGATCTTTCTCCTGGTGTCTGATAACGCTTGTATTCCTCAGTCCTCCAGCAGCACGTCCTCTCACTCCCAGCTCCTCACGCACCTCTCCCAAACTGAAGTGAGGTCCTTTTTACACCCAGGTGCCCTGATTAGCCAGCCTGCCCCAATTGATTCTAGCAGCTTCTTCTTAATTGGCTCCAGGTGTCCTAATTAGCCTGCCTGCCTTATCTGGTTCCAGCAAGTTCCTGCTTGTTCTGGAACAGCCCCTGTCACCTTACCCAGGGAAAAGGGATCTCCTTAATCTGGGACTAATATGTCTGCCTTTCTTCACTCTTCTGTAGCCATCTGGCCAGACCCTGTCACATAGCCCTGCACTCTGCTCAACAACACGGGGTTGGGCAACTTGGGACGTCAGGCAGTGTACCCGTGGCAAACCATCTGCATTGCCATGGTGGCTTCCAGCCCGGTGTTGTATGGTGAATTGAAAAGGTTGTAGAGACAAGAACCATCTGGTCACCCTTGCGTTCTTCTCTTTATTTTGCTGCATCCACTGGAGGGTGCATAGTCAGTCACAAGGGTAAATTGTCGTCACAGATGGTAATAACATAGTGTTTCCATGGCCCATTTCACAGCTAGGCACTCTTTCAACCACGGCATACTTCTGCTCTCTCGGGAGGAGTCTCCTGCTGAGGTAGAGGATCTGGTGTTCTTCATCTCCGACCATCTGTGATAGGACAGCTCCCAATCCTACTTCAGATGCATCTGTCTGTAAAATGAATTTTGTTGAAATCTGGGGCTATAAGCACAGGGTTACTGCAGAGGGCTGTGTGTAGATCCACGCATGCTTTCTCTGCGGCATCTGTCCACTTCACTATGTCTGGACCATGGGCTTTTATCAGGTCTGTCAGGGGACTTGCGCTGGTGGCGAAATGGGGAATAAATCATCAGTAGTACCCCACCACACCCAGGAATGCCCGGACTTCCTTTTTCCAATTCGGACGGGGCCAATTTTGGATAGCCTCCAGTTTGTTTAGTTGGGGCTTACCATGCCCCTTCCTACAATGTAGCCAAGGCATTTAGCCTTGGCTAGCCCTATAGCACACTTGGCTGGATTAGCTGTAAGGCCAGCCTGTCTTAGGATGTCCAGGATTCCTTCCACCTTTCCCAGTCAGTGGTATGGATAATTATGTCATCCATGTATGCAGCTGCATAACTGGTATGGGGCCGCAGGAGCTTGTCCATAAGACGCTGGAAGGTGGCAGGTGCCCCATGCAGTCCAAAAGGAAGAACAGTATATTGAAACAGACCCTCTGGTGTAGAGACTGCCATCTTTTCTTTTGCATCTCGGGCAAGGGGAATCTGCCAGTATCCCTTTGTTAAATCAAGGGTGGTCAAAAATTGGGCATTGCCCAGGCAGTCAACTAACTCATCAATGCAGGATATGGGGTATGCATCAAATTTGAATATCTCGTTCAGCCGGCGAAAGTCATTACAAAACCTAGTGGTGCCATCGGGTTTGGGCACCAACACAATCGGGCTCGACCATTGACTGTGGGATTCTTCAGTGACTCCTAGTTCCAACACCCTTTTCACCTCTGCCTTGATCGCCTCCCTTTTTGCCACTGGGACCCGGTAGGGCCTTAAAGTTACCTTTGTCCCAGGGTCTGTGATAATGTGGTGATATGCTTCAGTGGTCCGGCCTGGTTTGGTTGAAAACACATCCTGGTACTGGCTGATCATCTCAGTTACCTGCTTCTTCCTGTTCGATGTCAGATCAGGGGATATCCTGATCTGCTCATGTAGGTTATTTCCTTGGATTGGGGCTTCTTGGGCCACCACACTGGCCTCTCGCTAGTGCCAAGGTTTCAAGAGATTAATGTGATAAATCTGTTCTTGTTTCCAGTACCCTGGCTGCCGCACCTTGTAGGTTACTTCCCCCACGGGTTCAGCCACCTCATGGGTCCCTGCCATTGGGCCAGAAGCTTGCTTTCTGCCATGGGTACCAACACCATCACCCGATCCCCTGGTTGGAACGGTCGGACTTTTGCCTGGCGATTGTAATGAGTTTGCTGAGCCTCCTGCGCCTTTTCCAAATGTTCCCGTACAATAGGGGTGACCTGGGCTATCCAGTCTCGCATCTGCAATACATGTTCAATTATATTTCTCCCCTCATTGGGTTCTTCTTCCCAGATCTCTTTGGTGATATCTAGTATGCCACAGGGATGATGCCCATATAATAACTCAAAGGGAGAAAACCCAGTTGAGGCCTGAGGTACCTCCCGGATGGCGAACGTAAGGTAAGGTAGTAGGGTGTCCCAATCCTTCCCGTCCCGACTTACCACCTTCCTTATCATAGCCTTGAAGTTTCGGTTAAACCTTTCTACCAGCCCATCGGTCTGTGGATGACAGACTGAAGTTCTCAGGGTATATATATGGAGCAGCGTACAGAGGTCCTTCATTAGCTTTGACATAAGTGGGGTTCCTTGGTCTGTTAATATCTCCTTTGGTAGCCCCACTTGGGTAAAGATCCCCACCAGCTCTTTGGCTATCATTTTAGAGGCTGCGTTCCACAGGAGTACGGCTTCTGGGTAGCGAGTAGCATAGTCCAAAACAACCAGTATATATTGGTGGCCCTGAGTCGTCTTCTCCAAGGGTCCCACTAGGTCCATGGCTATTCGCTCTATGATGGGAAGGGGTACTAAGGGTGCCCTCAAGTGGGGACGGAGACTGTGCAGCTGACACTGTGGGCAGGACGCACAGTACCTCTGCACTTGTTCATGTACTCCGGGCCAGAAGAATCATCGTAGGACTCGTGCCAGGGTCTTCTCTACCCCCAAATGCCCCCCAAAAAAGATGACTGTGGGCAAGATTTAATACAGTGTTCTGGTGTTTTTGAGGTACTAGACTCTGTTGTACCTTCTGCCCCTGTACTGGTGCAACCCGGTACAAGAGAGCCTTCTTCATTATGAAGTAGGGTCCTGGTCCCTGGGTTTTCCATTCCACGGGGACCCCATCTATTTTAGTCACCTCCTTCCTAATGTTGTCGTACCTTGGGTCTTCAGCTTGGTCCCATCCAAAATTTCCTCTCCTGGGGCTAATCTGCCCAACATCTAAGGGGCCAGTCTCTGTTGCCTCTGCTGGTTCAGAGGTGTTAGGGTGGGAGTCAGACTTGGGTGCTTCTTCCTCCTGGGCGGCCTCCTTTTCAGCTGCTCGGGTCTGCCTACCTACAAGAACGACCCTCTGGCTTTGGGTCAGTATTCGGATTCTCAAGGCCTTAGCTACCCTTCTTTCCCTTTTCATCTTTCTACCCTGTCTGGGAGTGGAGAACAAATCCGGGGATATTTCAGAGAAGACTGGGGGTTGACAATCTACTGTGGATGCCTCACTAATTTCAGGGTTCCCCTCTTTCTCCAATCCCCCTACTGGGAGTAAGTCTCCAAATCCTGGGAAGTCCCTCCCTATGAGCACTGGGTATGGGAGTTTAGGGACGACACCTGCTGCTACCTCAGTAGTGTTCCCTTGGATCTCGATTTTTACTGGGATGATGGGGTAGTAACTAACTGTCCCATGGACACATGTTATCCCTGTACGTTTAGCCTGCAGCAGCTGACTACAATTCACAGAGCTTCTCAGAGATAAGTGTGATAGCACTTCCCGAATCAATCAGTGCCGTGGTCTCTACCCCATTTAGTTTCACTGGTCTGGGGTACATATGTGGGGTTAGTGAGACTCCACAAGGTGGATCAGGGAGCATGGGTCTACCCAGTTCCCCATGTTGCACTGCATAGGCTCCTCGGCATTGGGACACTGTGCAGCTATGTGTCCCCACTCCCCGCAGGCGTAATATCTGTATGGGGCCCTAGGCATTTCCCAGTCTCTTGGTTTGGGCAGTCTAACGTCACAATCCTCTTCCCCCTCCGTGCTCTGACTCTTTGTGGCCTCTGGTGGGCCTTCAGCCCCTCTCTTTTTCCACCTGGGCCCTCCTGGTGGCCCAGTCTTTCGAGCTCTAGGGCTTGGTGCTGCTAGTTTAATCCGGGGTGCCTCTTCCTTAACTGGTCGGGTCAGCTCCCTCACCGTCCTTCACCTCTCTACCAGTGCGACAACCTTGTCGTAAGTGGAGGGTTCGTTCTGGCTTACCCAGGCGCGAAGGTCTGGCGGTAATCCCCTCATGTATCGATTGGTGACCAGAACCTCTAGCATTTCTTCCAGACTCCGGGACTCAGTTCACAACCACTTTTGTGCAAGATGGATGAGGTCATATAATTGGGACCGTGGGGTTTTGTTTTCCTGATACCTCCACTCGTGATACCGGTGGGCCTGCACTGCAGTCATTACCCCAGATCTGGCCAGGATCTCTGCTTTCAGCTGGGGGTAGTCTGCCGCAGCCTCTTCAAACAGATCATAGTAGGCCTTCTGGGCCTCCCCACACAGGAATGGGGTGAGGATGCCAGACCACTGATCTCGAGGCCAAACCTCCCGTAGGGCTGTCCTCTCAAAGGCTAGGAGGTATGCCTCTATGTCATCCTCCCGTGTCATTTCCTGCAGGCAATTGCTGGCCCGTCTGATCCACGTCCCATCATGGCCACGGTTCATCTCTGTAAGGGCCTTCACTTGGTTTACCAGTTCCCGCTACATAGTACAGTCTTGAGTGGCCTGGTCCATCAACAAGCGATTGGTCTCATGCTACAGCCGTACTGCCTCCTGTTGGGCAGCTGCCTGGACACGGGTAACCTCCTCCTGGGCAGCTGTGGCTTGTATCCGTGCCTGCACTACGTCTTCCATTGTGGATTAAAAAAAAAAACAAAACAACCCTCTCCTTTTTTTTTTTTTTTTAAACACCCTCCTTCGTCCACTGCGCTGTGCACACCAAATCCCACCCCTGACACCAGTTGTGACAAAGTTCCTCCTCTACCTTGGTGGGTCCTGCCCTTATTGCAGATTTGCTTGCCTCAGAGATTCACAGCCATAGATAACCTCATCACTGGCCAGCATGGGGAAAAAGAGAAGAACAACCCCCACAGTCTCTGCCGATCCACCATGTAGGCCGGGGAACAGCCCAGAGACCTCCCCTCTGGTGGAACCCACAGACCAGGTCAACTCCTCCTGTGTCTGATCAGGAGTTGGGAGGTTTGGGGGGAACCCGGGCCCACCCTCTACTCCAGGTTCCAGCCCAGGGCCCTGTGGATTGCAGCTGTCTAGAGTGCCTCCTGTAACTGCTACAGCTCCCTGGACTACTTCCCCATGGCCTCCTCCCAACACCACCTTTCTCCCGGTGTCTGATAACACTTGTACTCCTTAGTCCTCCGGTAGCACATCCTCTCACTCCCAGCTCCTCACACACCTCTCCCTAACTGAAGTGAGGTCCTTTTTAAACACAGGTGCCCTGATTAGCCAGCCTGCACTAATTGATTCTAGTAGCTTCTTCTTAATTGGCTCCAGGTGTCCTAATTAGCCTGCCTGCCTTAACTGGTTCCAGCAAGTTCCTGCTTGTTCTGGAACAGTCCCTGTCACTGCGGCTCCCGCTTCTTCTATGCCCTGGAGAAAACGAAGGGGGCCAAGAAACATGTCACCTGCCTTCTAGCGGAAGACGGCACCCCCCTCACGGATCCGGAGGGGATGTGTGGGAGGGCCCGTGACTTCTACACAAGCCTTTTCTCCCCAGATCCGACCGATCCTGGTGCTTGCGGGATGCTCTGGGAGGAACTCCCCACAGTCAGCATGGGCGACCGAGACCGACTAGAACTGCCTCTCACCCTGGCCGAGTTCTCGGGAGCCCTCCGTTGCATGCCCACCAATAAATCTCCGGGCATGGACGGGCTGACCGTGGAGTTTTACCGCGCGTTCTGGGACATTCTCGGCCCAGACCTAGTCACCGTCTGGGCTGAGTCCTTGCAGAGCGGGGTCCTCCCTCTGTCGTGCAGGCGAGCGGTGCTCGCTTTGCTGCTGAAGAAGGGGGACCTCCGCGATCTACGAAACTGGCGTCCCGTCTCACTCCTCAGCACCGATTACAAAATCGTAGCGAAAGCAATCTCCCTGCGGCTAGGGTCCGTGATGGCGGACGTGATTCACCCAGACCAGACCTATACTGTCCCGGGGCGCAGCATTTTTGACAACCTATTTCTAGTCCGAGACCTTTTGGAACTCGGGCGGAGAGATGGTCTGTCGTTCGCCCTCCTGTCTCTTGATCAGGAGAAGGCGTTCGATAGAGTAGACCATGGGTACCTCCTGAGCACTCTGCAGGCGTTTGGATTCAGACCTCAGTTTGTGAGTTTTCTCCAGGTATTGTATGCCTCCGCAGAGTGTTTGGTTAAGCTCAACTGGACCCTGACTGAACCGGTCAGCTTCGGGCGAGGAGTGCGGCAGGGGTGCCCCCTCTCGGGCCAGTTGTACGCTCTGGCGATCGAGCCTTTCCTCTGTCTCCTCCGCAGGATGACAGGGTTGGTGCTGTGGGAGCCGGAGCTAAGGCTGGTCCTGTCGGCGTACGCCAATGACGTACTCCTCGTGGTCCAGGACCCGGGCGACATGGCGCGAGTGGAGGCATGCCAGGCCATCTATTCGGCAGCCTCCTCCGCCCGAGTCAACTGGGTCAAGAGCTCTGGCTTGGCGGTGGGGGGCTGGCGGCAGGTGGGCTCCCTCCCACCCGCACTTCAGACCATCCGGTGGAGTGCGGGTCCACTGCTCTATCTCGGCGTTTACCTTTCCGCCATGCACCCTTCCCCGCCGGAGAACTGGCAAAATTTAGAGGGCGGGGTGATAGAGTGGATACGGAAATGGACGAGGCTACTCCGATGTCTCTCCCTCCGAGGGAGAGCACTGGTGCTTAACCAACTAGTCCTGTCCATGCTCTGGTACCGGCTCAACACCCTGGCCCCGGCCCCGGGTTTCCTGACCCACCTCCGGAGATTGATTCTAGAGTTCTTCTGGTCAGGAATGCACTGGGCCCCTGTTGGAGTTCATCTACCCCTGAAGGAAGGAGGGCAGGGCCTGAAGTGTCTGTACACTCAGGTCCGCGTTTTCCGCCTCCAGGCCCTGCAGAGGCTCTTTTATAGTGCACGTAGTTTGGCTTGGAGCATACTGGCGCACGCCTTCCTGCGCCGCTTCCAAGGGCTTCGATAGGACCGGCAGCTCTTTTATCTTTCTCCGAGGGGTTTTCCGCGAGACCTCTCCAGGCTGCCGGTCTTCTACCAGGACCTCCTCTGGACCTGGAAACTGTTTCTAACAACCAGGTCCGTGGCGGCCACCGTGGGAGCAGACCTCCTCACGGAGCCCCTGCTACACAACCCCCAGCTTCGTGCGCAGTTGGCGGAGTCCCGCTCGGAGCGCCAGAGGTTGGTCCTGGCGGAAGTCACGAGGGTCGGAGACCTCCTGGACTACGACCGGAGAGACTGGCTGGATCCCCTGACGCTCGCTCTGCGCATGGGGCTCTCCAGCCCCCGTACCCCCCGGCGCGTACTTCGGGAGGTGAAGGCCGCCTTGACCCCCGCTGCTCAGGCTTATGTTAGCCGAGCCTTGTGCGAGGGCGCACCCCGCCCATCCTTCACTCCAGGCCCACCAGACCTTTCCATCGGGCCCCTACCCCGTAGATCTCAACAAATCCCTCATCCTTTCACTGCAAGCCGGCTGCACGAACTGCAGCCGGTTAGTTTTCAAATTGCACCACGGAAATATTTATATACACTCACGCTTCACACCCTTCATGCCCACACCCTGGTGTCCCGCCCCGATACAAAGTGGCGGGACCTCCTGCCACCTTTGGAGGGTGAGCAACCTCGGTGGGCCAGCCTGTATTCCACCTTGGTCCCGAGGCCCGTCGGGGACATCAGTTGGCGGCTCCTTCACGGAGCTGTGAGCACGGGCGTGTTTCTGACATGGTTTACCCCCATCCCGGACACTTGCCCTTTTTGTAATGTGAGGGAAACCCTGGCGCACGTATATTTAGAGTGTGCCAGATTGCAGCCCCTTTTCCGGCTCCTCACAAATATTCTATTATGCTTCTGGCTTCATTTCTCCCCTCACCTTTTTATCTATACACTTCCCATCCGTGGCCCCACAAAGTCGCGGGATCTTCTGGTCAACCTCCTCCTAGCCTTGGCTAAAACAGCGATTTATAAAACCAGAGAGAGGAGGTTGGCCCATGAAACGTCCTGCGATTGTGGGGCCTTCTTCCGATCCTCAGTACATTCACGTATCCGGGCGGATTTCCTCTGGGCGGCGTCCACCGACTCCCTTGACGCTTTCGAGGAGCGGTGGGCGCTGTCCGGGGTTCTCTGCTCGGTGACCCTGTCCGGTTCCCTCCGTCTGACCCTTTGATTGAGGGGAAGAGCGAGAGACGCCAGCCCCAGCCGTTGCCGCTGTGGATACCATCATTCCTGTCATCTAGGAGGGGTCCACTAATACATGGGTGTCTACCCCCCCCCAAACCACCCACCCCGCAGCCGTGCCCATCTTACCGGGCATTCTCAGGAGAGGGAGGATCGGTGACACTGGGCGCGGCACTAGGTAACTCGAGGGGGTGGAAGACCACGAGTGTCGATGAAGCCCTCCCGCTCTGGTCCCAGGCTAGCCTGAACACTTCTCCCTCCTGAAAGGTGCTGTGTTATACCTTCTGTTTGCGTTGTTTTGTTGCATAGTTTGTTTTGTTTTCTTGGTAACTCTTTGCAAGTGTTACACAATAAAATTCTTTTCTGTTTCTAAAAAAACAAAACAAAAAAAACAGTCCCTGTCACCTTATCCAGGGAAAAGGGATCTCCTTAATCTGGGACTGATATATCTGCCTTCTCCAGTGGAGGTGCTCAACAGATGTCTGTTAGCCAACTGTTGTTTGAACTGGACACTGTGGCAAGGTACTACTGACTTTTATTTCGTACTTGCGTCTTTACTAACAGTCCTGAGTGCAGCCAATGAAAAAAATGTAGTTTTGTTGGAATTGAGATCTTTTCAGTAAAATATTATTTTGACTGTTTTTGAGGCATATATATATGTAATATTTGTGTATCCAGAGGAATGTTTCAGTAAGCAAATTGGTTTCTGTTTTTAAAAGAAAAAAAACAATGTTTAAGTTTCTGTATGCTTCTCCCCCTCTCCCCCCCATACCGCATGTATCGGGTGTTCTATACAATACTTAGCAGGAAATGTGTATTTAAAATTAAGACATTCTATGGGCTGTAGCTTTAAACAGTATCTTTAAACTTAGATTATGTAAGCTTGCATATGAGTTCTTATGTCTTGGAAAGTCACTTGCCTTAGTTTGGCAATAAAGCCTCAAACCTGACTTGAAAAAAAATCACTCTTCTGTAGCCATCTGGCCTGTCCCTGTCATGCCACACTTTAAATCCAATTTGGTGATTGCAGAGGTCAATATAACAACTTTGGCTTGGTCAGACCTTTTCCTGCTGTTGCATAGGCCAGTGTTCATCTTAGCTTCCACACAATTGGGTTTCAGAACTCTGTAAGGGATATAGTCCAGTTAGTTAGCCGCTGTGTAGGTTCCCCAGTAGTGGGATTCCTCTGGTTTAAAATATTCAGAGAAACACATTATTTCACCACTTTGCTGGCTTCCTAACTATTTCTGTGTGCAATGCAAAGTGTTAACTTTAGTTTCTGAGGTTTGGGCTCTGGGTTGTGGTGGGGAGGCAGTGTGTGGGGTGGTTATGTCTTCACTGCAAAGTTAGCCTGGGCTGTAGCCCGGGTGCCTCCCTTCCATCCACACAGAAAAACATCTAACCCGACCTTGAGGGTGCTTTAAGCCAAGCTAACAGGCATGGCTCAGGGTACATGATTTAACTTGGGTTTCACTTCAGCCTGGGCTGGCAACCTACTTGTTTTGCAGCAAGAACACAGGCTAATCAAACCTGGGTGCAGTTAGTCCTCCAGTCCTATCCCACAGTTCTATATGGGCTGTATTTTCTTGTCTAACTGCTCCCTTCATTTGTACTGCATTTTAACCCCACGTTTGTCTGCTCCATTTTTGCTTCACTTTCACAACATTTGCACATAGATACTGTCCAAGAAATCCCTCTGCCATGCTGCCACTTGGCCAAAACCTGGCATCCCCTTCTGGTAAAGCTGTGGCGTGACACCAGTAAGATCTGAAGAAGAGCTCCGTGGTAGTTGAAAAGCTTGTCTTTCTCACCAACAGAAGTTAATATAATAAAAGATATCACCTCACTCACCTTGTCTATCAGTAAGACCCATCATTTGGGGAAATGTATCCCAAATGACATTTTTGTTTAGTGGGCAGAAAAGAAACAGAGGCAGAAAAGTCACTCAGGTGCTCTATGAATCGCTGTGGTTTGCAGACTGAATTCCTTAGGGAGATTCTCATTAAAAGTTCTTGCTACCAAATTCTGTTTGCTTTCACCTTCAGAACAGTCTGTTTTAGTAATGAGTAACTTTCCTTGGAAGTTATTTACATAAAGTATTGTTCTCGTGTCACTGGCATGGACAGCAGCTCCCTGCTAGGTTAGAGAGACTGAGCACCTGGCAAATGACTAGAGCAGCCCAGTTTAATGCACTGCTAAGAACCATGGGATACTGCACTAGAAATACATCCCAGTTAGATGGGTCTGGTACGAGTAGCACTTTGCAGTGGGAATGTTCCACCTGAGCTAGGCTAACTCAGACTAACTCTGTCATGAAGACATACCTTGGTAGTACAACCCTCTCCCTAGAATCTGTTATAAAGCAGATGATATCAGCTGAGGCATTTGAGCTAACAGGTCTTTACTGTAAATGTAGAGAGACAGGTACCCAAGCAGTCTTAGTGGAGGAACATTCAACTCTGCGATTTTCATCCCAAGCTGGTCCAGGGAGTTTGATTATTTTGACTTCAGAAGTGCAGTGCAAAGCCGTCTGATCTCTCAGGGACTTCTTGCAAGGGGAAATGGGGGGCGAGAGGGAGGATGAGTACCAGGTCATAATATAGGGGAATTTGATTTGATTATTCATAGGTCATGTTCTCTTTCTTTAGCTCTGAAGTGAGGTAGATTTTATTTTTCACTAAATTTTGTAGTGTGCTATGAGCCTTGTTGAAAGGCACATTCATGTCTAAAAATAGATAAGTAAAATCTAGGAAAGTTTATATAGTATGGTTGCTTTGCTTTTAATACTACAAGATGTTAATGTTTCTAAGAATTTGGGATTGTTGCATACTATAAATTGCAGATTTATGCCCATAGTCTGACCTCCATCCATATGTTTAGCTCTTGCAAACATCAAAGGAATTCTGCAACTGATTTAGGAAAATATATGATGTTGACTGATAGATTTATAGCTTTGAATGAGTCTAAATTATACCATACTGTAGATAAAATGTTCATGGTTCACTATCTACTGGCCTTTCTGCTTACCTAGCTTATTAAAATCTAATGCAGTTATGATACTGCCCTAGTTGTGATGAAATGCATTTGTGAATCCAAAGGTACCTTGAGTATAAAGTGTACAGTCTGGCCCAATTCAGAGGGCAACAGTGTACATGCCACTATTTTTAAAAAGACTTTAAAATGTTGAATGTGTAAGAATTTTCTGTGGTATCTCGCTAGATAAGCAGATAATTTTTATTTTGTCATTAATTTATTTAAAATTTATTTTTATTTTAAATATATAGGTTTGTCCTTCCTTATAACGAGACTAAAATTTATTATTATTTAAAAAACAGACAACCCTATCTGCCCAAAGCAGAATTTTAGCCTGAAAAGGGAGATGTGCCAGAGATTCTATGAAGAAGACTTCTCTGTTGCTACTGATTTTACAAGAAAGATCCTCAGATATTACATTGATGGGCAGCAGTGTAAAACTCTAAGCTAGATAGAGTTTTTTTATTTAACAATGAATGTTTTCTATTAAAAGTTTACAACCTATCCTTTTTCATGAAGTTTGAAAAGCAGGGCAGTCAAATGAAGTCATACATAGTTTAAGGTCAGAAGAGTCTGACCACCTGTATTTCACAGGCCACCCAGCACCTGCACAATAAACCCAACAACTGAAATGAGATCAAACTAAATAAGACCCCCGCAAGAGACTAAGCTAGTATGTGCCACAGGCAGAGAATAGGAGAGGTTGAGATGCACCGTTGCTCCAGGCTATGGCAATGGAAGGGAAATGGTTAAATCAGATTTACCCAGATAATCCTGGCAAGTGACCCGGACCCACACACTGCAGAGGAAGGCGAAAAAACTCCAAGGTCACTGCCAATCTGACCTGGGGGAAAATTCCTTCTCAACCCCACACAGGGCGATCAGTTAGACAGTCAGCATGTGAGCAAGCACCAGCCAGCTCGGCTTCTGAGAGAGAGAATTCCACCTCAGAACCCTGACCCACCCCACCCAGTGTCCCATTTTCAGTTATGGCCATATCTGATGCTTCAAAGGAAGGAGATTAAAAACCCACCCTCCCAGAATACACTGGCTGGGGAGAGAGAACGGAATCCCTTCCTGAGCCCTGCTGGTGGCTGGCTGAAACCCTGCAGCATGAGCTTTAGGAAGTTTATAAACTAGAAGCGAGCCTGAGGGCTGTTGAGCTCTGCCCCCCCCCCCCCCACCACCTTCAATCTCCCTGTTATTTACCTTCCTAATGTATTTATAGAAAGCAATCATATCCCCTCTCAGCTTTTTTTTCTTTCTGCTAAACTAAACAAGCCAAGCTCTTCCAGCCTCCTCTCATAAGACAGGCCCTCCATTCCCCTGATCATCCTAGTATCCCTTCTCTGCACCTGTTCCAGTTTAAATTCATCTTTCTTGAATATGGGTAACCAGAACTGTACACAGTTTTCCACATGAGGTCCTACCAATTATTTGTATAATAGCATTAACACTTCCTCTGTCTCTGTTGGAAATGCCTCACCTAATACATTCTAGGATTGCATTTGCCTTTTTCACAGCTGCATAACACTGGTTTTCATTATCCTTCCATTTAATTTAAACTGAATCAACTCATGATCACTCGATCCAAGGAGATTTCTTATAACCAGCTCTTCCATAAAGTTCTCACTACTTACTAGTTTAAAATTGCATCCACCTCTTGTTGATTCAGTGATGATTTGATAAAAGAAAACTGTCATCTATCACATCCAGGAACAACTGGGCCATACCAACGTTAGTGGTATTTATTCTCTAATCTATATCTGGGAAGTTAGTCTCTCATTATTGCACACATCCCAAAAGTATTTATCTCTCTAATAATATTAGAGAGATCACTATCCATACCAGTCTGACACTGGGAGTCTATAGCAGACCCCTAACACTATCCCAAAGGACATCTTTTACAGTCCTTCCCCAGAGTGTTTTTGACCCAAACAGATTCTGTTTTGTCCATTCTATCACTTCATATTTCTTTACAATGTATTGCTTCATTGATGTATAAAACTATCCCACCATCTTTACCTTTATTCTCATGTCTAGTAAATAGCACATACTCTTCACTATCTGTGTTGGACGCATGAGTGTGCTATTCCACCATGTTCCTGTAATCCCTATGATAGCTGGTTTGACCTTCTGCACCAATAGTTCCAGTTCCTCCATTTTATTGCCCAGACTCCTTGCATTCGTATACAAGTATTGCAGTCATTTCCTTCAGATTTCACCCAGTTTTCTACCTTGTGGTGTTCCATTATCCCTTACTATATTTTAATTTAGCTGATTTTCCTGCTCCTGTTTATTGAAGGGAGGCATGAAGTTTCCACAAATCTCTCTCAAACGTCTTCCCCTCATGTCCTAGTTTAAAGCCCTTCTTCTCAGTTGAACAGAAGAGAAGCATTATGAATTACTGGTCCCAGAAAATGTTATGTGCTGTACATAAGTCATGTGGTGATGTTTATAAATTGTATGTTATGATTAAGTGGCCATGGGAATATACTGTACTTATAATATTGTAGGATTTCTTGTTATATTTTGCCTTTTCCTACTTGCATTTGATATTTTTTGTATTGTAGTTGTCTGTCTTTAATTGATACTGAATTTCATCATATTTATTATCTTTATAGCACTCCTGACTTAATGAGAGTGATAGCTAGATTGATTATAATTTTCTTAAGCAACTATTCAGTGTAATGTCTGCTACAGGCTGAGGTTGGGTTGATTCCTAGTTTTTAACTGAGATGGTTTTTACCCTTAGCTGTTAATTCCAAGCATGTACGTTAATAGGTTATGACACAAGCTCATTGTCTCTGGGTGTGGATACAGGGCATATGTAAACCACCATGAAAACTAGCAGTAACAGCAAAATTAGTCCAAGCATGAAAGACTAAAATAAATTATTGAACTATATCTCTGTCAAGACCAAACCAAAAATCAGTAACGGAGATGTGGGGTATTTAGAAGGAAATACCAGATCATAGCACATTAGTGAACAAATGAGTCCTGTGAGAACTATATTCCCCTGGAGAAATTTGGCCTGGAATTAGGATTTTTTTAAAAAAGACATTAAAATCAACTGATAAAAGCTGAAATAATTACTGAGCTGTCCCCAAAATTGACTCCACATATAGGACCAAAATGCACCACCCTTCTATCGTGGTGAGTAGTCCCTAAATTTGCAAATAGCTCCAATGGATTCATTGGGGCTACTTGTGAAGTAACATACTACTCAGTGGGAGTAAAGGTGGCACACGCTAGTGAAGAGACTGGAAAAGGTGAGAGGGGAAGAGAGAAGTAACTGAAGGAAGTGTGGCTGGGAAGACAGGCAACTGAGTGTGCTCGTTCTGTCCAATGACCATTCTAAAACCCATTTATCCCCTGAGAGCCTTGTGCTGAAGTGACGCTGTTCTTAGGACTCCAAATATTACAATTGTGACTTTCTTTCAGCACAGATATTTGGTTTTTGCTTTAATAAGCTATAACTGCTCAAAAAGAACCACTCCCGGGGCATGGTGATTGTGTTGCATTGTGTCAGAACAGCTTATGAAGATATCTGCAGTGGAATCTGGGTGTCTTGTTTACTATTCAAGGGTTAAGTCCTGTAATCACAAGGATGGGGAGAGTGATTGCTTCAAAAATATTTTATAGGTACCCAACACTTTTTTTTTCATCCTCAGGATACCAAAACACTGCATAAATTGCACACCAATAACATGGGATAGAGGGTGACAGTCATACATCACATCAAAATGCAAAAAAAATGTTGTTTTTAAGGTCCCATGCAAAATAAAGTGATGATGAGTAGGGGGGAAGTTTTGGAGCAAGCAGGAATGCAAGGGAAACCAGGTTCTGGCACCTAGAACCCAATTGATACAAAAAGCTATTATGAAATTGCATTTTTCAATGGGTGCCAGGTAACCCCACTAAAGTTAGTTAGAAAACAGCTTCAATGGTAACTTCCTGTTTTCATACACACACAATTTTCTGAAACACCCACCTTTGTGGCTAATATTTTCCATGCTTAGTCTCTGCTCAAATGTGAAATTACTTACGACAGTCTGAAAACTGCATACTCAACATGTCCTTAACTCTACAGGTGCACACATGCATGCATTTTTATGTAAAGAAAAATAAATAAATTTAAAAAATATAAAGCCAGCAAAATAATTTTAAGGTAGTGACAAAGATGTCAAGGTCAAGATAAAAGATTCATTAGTCAGGAAATTCAGAAGTTAATTGCTTAAGAACCTAAGAATGACCATTCTGGGTCAGACCAATGGTCCATCTAGTCCAGTATCATGTTCTCTGTATGTATATATATCTTCTTACTATATGTTCCATTCTATGCATCTGATGAAGTAGGCTGTAGCCCACAAAAGCTTATGCTCAAATAAATTTGTTAGTCTCTAAGGTGCCACAAGTACTTCTGTTATTTATATAGCACTGTTATGTGTGTGGTATATTTACATGCCAAACCAATAAGGTTCCCTATACCCAAAGAGTTTGAATCTGATCCTGCAAGGTGCTAGATGCCTTGACTGGGAGTTGAGGACAGTCCACATGCCTACAGAAGGAATTCAGCACTTCATGGGATAGGACCCTTAACATGCAAGTCAGTAAATAAAGAACAGTAAACAGAGAAGAGAGTGTCATTTGTTTCTTTTCACTCCAAGGCTTGTACAATAGCTGAATTTAGAGTTTTTGGAAGACTGGGAAAGGAAGATTGGCAGATGTTTCATGGGAGGTTGTTCCAAGGATGTGGAGTGATGTGAAAACAGGCATCCAGTTAGGATTTGGGCAAAAAGGAGTAGCCAAGGAACAACCTTAAACACTTTGTAAGGCGGGGATAATATTAGTGTAATAAGTGGCAACAATATGGTTGAATTTACATTGTCAAATGAAAAATGTGCATTGATCCTTCTGTTTGTAGATAGTTTTGATAAAATCTGATTATTCAATAATCTTTCCTCCCTACACATAGAGTGAAGATTTTCACATATATACACAGTACTGCACCAATTATCCAAGGTAGGAATATTTTGTTCCCTTTTTTGCCTTTTCTTCCTGTGTTGTCCCTTTTTGGAAGGTGTATAAGTAAAGAATACACTTAAAATACAAGCAAAAATATTTTTTCATATACACAAAGGTGGTTATTTACTTTTTTTTCTTTCAACTCATGATGATACAAAAAGTGAAAAGTACTTATCCTAAGGGATTATTATTATTATTATTTTATAAATCCCCATCAGCCTCTACTACTAATAAAATCAGGACCTTATTCTGCAATGTAAATTCCAAAAAGAGTTCTGCATATGAAAGGAAAGTAGGATTGGGCTCAAAACTAATACAGGAATTTCATGATTGGCAGGAGTTTTATATTCCTAGTAGGGGGAAGGAAGGGTACATAGATACAGAAACAGCATATCTTTAAGGAGATTTATTATATGTTTTCAGATCGGTGGCTGTGCTAACAGAATGCATGAGGAACAAGACACTGGCCAAGTTCTTCAGAGAACGGCAAGAAGCTTTACAACACTCTCTGCCTTTGGGATCATATCTTTTAAAACCTGTCCAACGAATCTTAAAGTACCACCTGCTTTTGCATGTAAGTGCCCACACAAAAACATCTCTACCTAGCACTGCTGTGCCTCCACCTCCCTGCAGTATTACTACACTGGGAGGTTCTAGATTTTTGAAAGATATGTATTCTTTTGTTGATCAACTTTTTACATGTGGAAGCATTTTCTGTCTCTAATCTCTTGACAATACATAAATACATTTTGAGTGAGGAGCGTATGGTAATTGTTTTAGACACACTGAATAGGTTAATGCATCCAAATAATTAGATTTTTTCCGGTCTGTAATTCCAGTCTTGCTTGGGAGTGTCTTGCTGTCAGGAGTAAGCAATTTTGTGCAAAAATTTCTTTCAGATGAAGAAGTTCTTTTTCTCCATGTCTAAATGCTGGGGGCGGTTAGAAGGGAAGATAAATACTTATAAACATGATTTATTTGTATTTTTGTGAGGAGTAATGATTGGGGAAGCAGGAATCATTGCTATAGCCACTGGACTGAATTCAGAACATTCTCAGAAATTCCTGCTTGGTTAACATTTTCCACATATGTTTCTGTTACAAGATCATATTAATTAATTAAAAGTAAAGACAGAGAGATTTTAAAGTATCTGGTGAATCCCTTCTGCCCCACCCCAGACTAATGCTGTATGTAATCAAGTTTCTGTAGGCAGGGTACATACACCCATTTGTTTTCAGAAATCAAATGAGCATTGGCCTAGAAAGGGGCAGTATGGGGATCGGTGGTAAGGTTTTTCAAAATGCAAAAATGGGACACCTGCAGGAGTCCTGCCCCTCCTTGTGGCTTTGCCTCCTGCTGCTCCTCTTCACCCTGAGGCCCTGCCCCTGCGTAGGCCAGGAGATGGAGATGGAGCCAGGCTATGGTAAGAACCGCGTAGGGGAGCCCCAGACCCTCCACCTGCCCTGGGTGGGGGACTGGGGTGTCCAAGAGCAGCCCGTGTCCTCCTTCTTCCCCCTTTCCCCTGGGGCAGGTGGAGGGTCTGGGGCTCCCTGGGCAGATCTTACTACTGCCTGGTTCTGACTTCTGGCCTAGCTAGGGGCAGGGCCTTGGGAGGAAGAGGAGGAGTAGGGGGCAGGGCCCCATGGTGACGGGGGAGGCTCCCTTCTTCCCCTGCCCCCATGCCTCCCCACCGGGAAGAGGTTGGCACCAAGGGTTACCATCTGGCCCAGTATTTGACCACCCTGGGTGGTTGTTTTTTTTTTTATGAATTTGCCAGTTGCCAGAAAAATAATTTAATCTGCCAGGTTTTTTTATGTGAGTCTAAAGATTTGCGTTATTAGCACACTACACTGGAATATCTAATGTTAAATTCCAGCTAAAGACGCTGCAGAGTTCCCACTTCCACAGTTTAAGTGATAGCAGATCAGAACTGCTGAAAATAACAGCAGCTGTCTGCCCGCCCCTATGGAAGCACATCACAATGTTATCAGTCTTATCTATATGTGTTCTCTCTCTAGATACTATAAGTGGATGTTGAAGTGGGTTGCCTTATGGTTGGGGATTGGAGTTGCGGTGAGCTTACCAGGTGGGTGGGTGGGGAGCATTTTTTTTGCATTTCAAAGGTGGTAACACTACTGGTGGCCACCCCCCCACACACACACACACACACTTTCCCACCTTGAGTCTTGGGCAGGCACAGAGCAGTGCTCAGGGAATCTGGGACAAATGCTGTTCCGGAGTCAATCAGCCCAGGACTGGGACTTGAAATGTACATTTTGGGACTGTCCTGCCCAATTAGGGGTGAATGATCACTTGTGTGTGTGTGTACGTATGTATATATTAACACATACTGTGTTGGTGGCTCAAATCTCATTCTGCTCGTGTGTGCATTTGCATCAGCAGTGGTACTACAGGCTGTAAGGCTTTGCCTTGCCAACTGTGCCTAGCCCAAATTGGTGACAATAACACACTAATATCAGAGGAAGCAATACTGGATTCAGGGATTTTGATGCCAAGACAATAAAGGCCTTGTCAACCTTACATCTGATTTGAAAAGTCAGGCTGAAAATAACTGGCTCCTTATTGGCTTCTTCATTAGGAAATAGAAAACCACCTGGATAAGGACACTGAGGGTTATGATGTGGTGCTAGATGCCATAGATACAATGCAGAGAGTGGCATGGCATATTAATGACATGAAGAGGAAACATGAACATGCTATCAGGCTACAGGTGAGTTCACAAAGAGATTTCATGGGCTATTGGCAACTTTTTCTCTTGTCTATGTGACTTGCTTTTGCTGTTGATACATACGCCATCAGCATTTTCTATTACATACCTACTTCTACATACATATTTCTATACATACGCCATCAGCATTTTCTATTACTCTGTTTTAATTTGTTCCAAATTTGTTTAATTTGCTATATCTAGACTCCAGTTGAATATTGTGAGTGTGTCTGTTGGAACTCAGAAATGTTGGTCATAGGTGCTACAGAAGAACCTCAGAATGAACTATCTCTTACATGCAGCATCCTGTGAAATATTTGTTTGCAGAATTACAGATAACTTTTCTGTCGTCCTGACGCTTCCATTGTACACCACTACTATTTAACCACAGGGCATATTTTTGTTGAGAACTCCTGTAGTTCCCTATTTCAGACTTTTGTCCTTTTTAATTTTGTTTGGTTTGAGACATTTCTCATCTTACTGCTTATTTTGTCTCTTCCTCTTAGCTATTGAAGTGTGGCTGTATGTGCCTATGAGTTGCTGTGTAAAATATACAGAGAAGTGGTCAGAGCCAGCAATATGCCTTATAAAAAAAAAAATCCAGCTACTCTGCAATGAAGCATTTATTGAAAAGGGAGTGACCCTAGGTAGTCACCGTAGTTTATAGTAGATTTTCTTGTGCAGACTTTGTTTGAAGAACCATCATTCCCTCTAAAAGTTTCACTAATTCCAGACCTTCTCACAAAGGGTCGCATACACTTTCTATTGTATTAAGGAAACCAGCAGGGGTATGGGGAAGGAGACATCTCCCATTCAAGTGATCTATAAGTTATTCTTTGTTTCTTGTATTTCTGAGCAGAGATGGCGCTCACTAAATCCCATATTTGTATGTTAATTGGGGAATATAAATAAATGAAGAAAAGATCATTCATTTTAAAATGTCTTCCCTGAGTCCATGTAACCTTTCCTAAGTCACTGACATAAATATGGATATTGATATCTGAAATACTTGGCAATAAAGTTGGTTAGATGCTGTGGAAAACTTAGTTTAATAATTTACAGTCTGAGCTGGTAAATGTGTAGTGGAGAAAACCTTTCGTCTCAGTTTGTCATTCTAACCGTAATTTCTGTGTTCTACATGGGTACTGATGTCTCTTCTATGTACTATCATGTAATGAAGTGTCTGTAATTCTGCAGCTACTATGGCTGCATTTCTGCATGAATTCTCTTCCAAAGTGGATAAATTGATCTCTGGGGTACACTTTAACTGATGTACAAGTTACAAAAGAGAAGTGATAAAATTGGAACTTTTCCATTCATTGTGTTTTTTAATCACAGTCTTGTGTATATTCCAGAAATGTTGCTTCAATGTATTGTCAGATGTACAGCAATCACTGTGCTATTTGAAAGAAGCTCATAGATACATAGATATTAAGGTCAGAAGGGACCGTTATGATCATCTAGTCTGACCTCCTGCACAACGCAGGCCACAGAATCGTGCTATCTTAGAAATATAATTCTATAGGGTCATATCTGTAATAGGGACATTTTCCCCCACATTGCTATCACCACCAGAGTTAAAGCAGTGCTAGCTTTGGTTGGAAATTTTTTGAAAATGTCTTAGTGTTGGTGGGGTCTAATCCTGGGTTACTAGCACCTGACATGTTAGATGTCATGCTTATAGAAGTTATGCCAATGGAGTTGGAGAACAAGGAACTAGAAGAAACAAGGAAAGAAGAGCGCAATAGTGTAGAGCTTCATTTTCTTAAGGCTATCACTGTGCTAACCTATGTTTATTTGTATGTATTAATTATTTTTATTTAAATAATAACTATGTTGTCACCCGAACGTACCATTAGCAACACAAATACATCTCGGCCACGTTGAATGATCAATTCAATAGAAACTCAGCCAGTCATCTCCCCTTCTATCATCTAGAAAGCATGCCCTCAGCTTTCTCCCCAAACCCAGTCAAACAGATGTCTTTTGCAGCCTTCCCAGAAGATCACCAAATCTGGACCATTTCAGACTGGGTTGGGGAGCAGCGCAAGCTGGAGTCCATATTTGTAAATTATTTTTTTATTCTCCAGGTTGCCTACATCTAACCCCTGCTAGGCCAATCACCAATAACAAGAATCACATGGAGAAAGAATATTAAGAAACATTGGACCAAAATTGGGCAACTAAAAAGAGTTAGTGATTTTTAGTGCTGGTGAGAAGTGCTAGATTAACAGTCCTAGCAACTGAAGTTTTATAGTTCTTCACAGGACAGGTAATGGTACTGCAAGGTAGCAACATTGCCAAAATTCAATCTCCGTGCACTTCAGTCCTTGTCATCTCTGCTGTGAATGGCAACCAGGGTGCCCATTCAACTAATTGTGATGGTAGTTTTTGTAACGTGGACACCTATCATCCACCATGAAGACCCCTAACTCTTTTCACATAGGCCCTTAAACAGCCGTCACGTGGGGATTTTACATTGTTAAACATAGGTTGTCAATAGAACTGAACTAATAACAGATTTTTCAGTTTGCTGGTAATTCTGAAAAATTGAGGCAAAAATTGTTTTGGATTGAACTGAAAATGAATTTTCATTGAACAGAAAAATAAAATAAAGTAAGTTTTGGATTGAACAAAATGCATTGTTATGTTAAAATTGAACCATTTCATTTCAATTTTGACAATTTAAAATGTTTTTTATTAAAATTAAAGATAATTTTGAAATTAAAAATTGCTTTGAACTGAAAATTCAAACTATTTCATTTTGAAAATAAAAGTTTCAGAATTTTCTTAGGTTTTTTACCAAAATAATAAAGCAAAGTCAACATGAATTTGCTAAATGTTTTAGTGTCAGTACATTTTCATTTTTCACAGAAAAGTGTTTTGTCAAAAAATTTCACTCAGCTATAGTTGAAATAGAACATGTCCTAATGTCCTCAGTAGATCGTACTTTGAATGTAAAACTCATTTAATAAAATACTGTTCAGAAGGTGCATTGTTTTCTCTGTTTCAGGAGATACAAAGTTTACTCACTAACTGGAAAGGGCCAGATCTCACTAGCTATGGGGAGCTGGTTTTAGAAGGAACATTCCGCATTCAACGAGCCAAAAATGAGCGCACTTTGTTCCTCTTTGACAAACTGCTGCTTATTACAAAGAAGAGAGAAGAAATGTTTACATACAAAGCTCATATATTGGTATGTCATGGAGCACATTTTAATGTGCTGATTGAACCAATTTCCAGCTTTCTTTATACTTTCCTCTGTGATTCACTATCTCTTCTCTCTATACAGTGTGGCAATCTCATGCTTGTTGAAGTAATACCAAAGGAACCACTTAGCTTTAGTGTCTTCCACTACAAAAACCCCAAGATGCAGCACACAGTGCAGGTATGACAGAAACCTCCCTGCTCTGAACATAACCTTACATGTTGTTATACATGATGTCAAATAAAACATTCACCCAATTTGCTGTATTTAAAGCCCATCTCCCCTAATATTTGTGGTAACGGGGCCAACTTCTGCCCTTAAGTACTCATGTACACCCCTGTATTTATAGTCTCCAATCCCTGAGTGGCTACAGTAATGAGTAATTTGACTGTCTCATGATTTTACAACAGGCTAAATCACAACAAGATAAACGCCTTTGGATTCTTCACTTGAAGAGATTAATTCTAGAAAATCACCCTGCTAAAATTCCTGCTAAGGTAAATAAACTAACTCTCTAATCTTTGTATTAATAATAATATTTGTATTATTTAAGGCACTTTTATTAGCAGACAGTCACAAGACAATTTGGAAGCAGCTTTTGATATCGAAAGTCCTCTCTATGTGAATGAAATGGAATTCAGTTAATATGTTTTTTGGTTTTTTTTATTTTATTTTTTTACATCTTCAGACGATTCATAAAGCTGAAAGGGAAAAGCTCCAGCAAAAACATCTACGGGAGTTGGCACACGAAACCTAGAATCTCATCGGTTTGTCATACTCTTTGTCTACCCTGGGATTTGTCCTTTTGCACCTGTAGTTATACCAGGGTAGCTGCACCAGAGTAAACCTGTAGTGTAGATACATAGCACCAGTGTAAAAAGTGACTTGCATCAGTGTAATTTAGCTTGGTTTAAAACTGGGGTAAACTGGACTGATGTAAGTCACTTTTTATGCTAGTGTAGTACTTCTGCTCTGGGGGTTTGCATTGGTGCAGTGACCTTGGTATAGCTCAAGCAATGTATTTCTGGAATTGCCTACACCCAGCTGATGACAAGGCTTTAGAAAAAAGCTATGGGCTTGAACTTGTCATTGTATGTAGAACACCCACTGGAGTCAATATCAGTTTTGCATAAAAACTGATGGAAGGATATGGTCCCATATTTGTAATATAATTAACATTATAATAGAAAACTGAACACACACTATAAGATACATTTATACCAAGCTACTTATTAATCTTAGACTCTATTTAGTCCTTAATAGAATTTTTAAAAACATTTTCTACCCAAGTCTCCTGCCCAAATACAACATGTTGCTTGTATCACAAAGAGTAATCTTAAAGTTATCCCTTTGAAGCCCTGAGAAATAATTTACACTTATGGATTGTCTGGCTATGTAGACTCCCTCCTCAGGCCCTATGCTACCAGCACTCCTAGCTATCTTCGGGACACCACTGACTTCCTGAGGAAACTACAATCCATCGGTGATCTTCCTGAAAACACCATCCTGGCCACTATGGATGTAGAAGCCCTCTACACCAACATTCCACACAAAGATAGACTACAAGCCATCAGGAACAGTATCCCCGACAATGTCACGGCAAACCTGGTGGCTGAACTTTGTGACTTTGTCCTCACCCATAACTGTTTCACATTTGGGGACAATGTATACCTTTAAATCAGCGGCACTGCTATGGGTACCTGCATGGCCCCACAGTATGCCAACGTTTTTATGGCCGAGTTAGAACAACGCTTCCTCAGCTCTCGTCCCCTAATGCCCCTACTCGCGCTATATTGATGACATCTTCATCATCTGGACCCATGGAAAAGAAGGCCTTGAGGAATTCTACCATGATTTCAACAATTTCCATTCCACCATCAACCTCAGCCTGGACCAGTCCACACAAGAGATCCACTTCCTGGACACTACGGTGCTAATAAGCGATGGTCACATAAACACCACTCTATACCAGAAACCTACTGACTGCTATGCCTACCTACATGCCTCCAGCTTTCATCCAGATCACACGATCCATTGTCTACAGCCAAGCTCTACGATACAACCGCATTTGCTCCAACCCCTCAGACAGAGACAAACACCTACAAGATCTCTATCAAGCATTCTTACAACTACAGTACCCACCTGCTGAAGTGAAGAAACAGATGGACAGAGCCAGAAGAGTACCCAGAAGTCACCTACTACAGGACAGGCCCAACAAAGAAAATAGCAGAACGCCACTAGCCATCACCTTCAGCCCCCAACTAAAACCTCTCCAACGCATCATCAAGGATCTAAAACCTATCTTGAAGGACAACCCATCACTCTCACAGATCTTGGGAGACAGGCCAGTCCTTGCTTACAGACAGCCCCCCAACCTGAAGCAAATACTCACCAGCAACCGCACAACAGAACCACTAACCCAGGAACCTATCCTTGCAACAAAGCCCGTTGCCAACTGTGTCCACATATCTATTCAGGGGACACCATCATAGGGCCTAATCGCATCAGCCACACTATCAGAGGCTCGTTCACCTGCACATCTACCAATGTGCTATATGCCATCATGTGCCAGCAATGCCCCTCTGCCATGTACATTGGCCAAACTGGACAGTCTCTACGTAAAAGAATAAATGGACACAAATCAGATGTCAAGAATTATAACATTCAAAAACCAGTTGGAGAACACTTCAGTCTCTTTGGTCACTTGATTACAGACCTAAAAGTGGCAATTCTTCAACAAAAAAACTTCAAAAACAGACTCCAATGAGAGACTGCTGAATTGGAATTAATTTGCAAACTGGATACAATTAACTTAGTTTTACTTTGTATAAGGACCCATCCACTCCCAGTCTCTATTCAAGCCTATTTCCCCATGTTTATTCCCCCCCCTTCCCGCTACCCTCCCTCCCCCCACTGTTCCTCAGATGTTCTTGTCAACTGCTGGAAATGGCCCACCTTGATTATCACTACAAAAGGTTCCCCCGCCCCCGGCTCTCCTGCTGGTAATAGCTCACCTTACCTGATTACTCTCCCTACAGTGTGTATGGTAACACCCATTGTTTCATGTTCTCTGTGTATATAAATCTCCCCACTGTATTTTCCACTGAATGCATCTGATGAAGTGAGCTGTAGCTCACAAAAGCTTATGCTCAAATAAATTTGTTAGTCTCTAAGGTGCCACAAGTACTCCTTTTCTTTTTTCAAATAAAATAAATATCTAGTGTCTACTCACACCTGCTGATTCCCCTCCACCTTCCCTCCCCCGCATCTTTTCACATATTAGTGGTAGTCAATTCATGACACCTAGTGGAAAATAACTGGACTGCATCCTTATCAATGCAAACACTCTAAGCTATTTATTTATGTATTTTTATTTTTTTGGCTTATATGTCCAATGATATTTTTTTCTTTAGAAACATGTTAACACAGGAAAAGTCTTGGGATATTGACTTTGCTATTTAAACAGTAATAAAATATTAATTTTTGGTGGTGGTACTTGTCTCTAGGGCAGATGACATCCAAAAAATAATTTAAAAAATAAATCTGGTTAGAAATTGCTTAGCGGGAGCAATGTTGATACTTGTTTTTCATGGCACACAATAAATTTTCTCCTCTTAACAAATGAGTAGTTTTCCAATTTAATTTTTTTGGATTTTTTTTTTGTTATAACTCTCAAGATTCCAGAAAGCATTCACATTCAAATGGACATATATTTAGAATCCCCAAATTATGTTTTAGATTCTGAACACAGCAGATGCGGTAGGTAGTGGGAGGAGCTGTTAGAGAATTAGTACAGCTCCCTGATTCTGATATCAGTTGTGTGCTGGTCCCAGCAGAGGTTGGAGCAGCCTTTGGGCTGCTCTAAATTCCACCAGCTGACAACAATCCCATAAGGGTCTGTCTGCCAAGCCAAATCTAGCCAAAGGGCTACGTGTTCTCAAAATACTCACTAGAGGGGCTAATGTAATCAGGTATGCCAGCTTCACACCTGCTGGTATTTCCTCACACTAGAAAGATACCCAGCTAATACAGTGTAGCCATTCACTGCTCCCTTGGCAGTGCTGGAGTGGTGGGTGGTAAGGGAAATTGTGGTGGAACCTGTACAGTGAACAGCAGCAGTTGTTACTTGCTACCTGGAAAATTTATTTTACTAAACTTGGAAGAGTAAAATGCTAGTCCAGTATAATGTGTAGTGTGTGGAACCATCCACACCAGAGGTTCTCAAACTTTTGTATTGGTGACCCCTTTCACACAGCAAACCTCTGAGTGTGACACCCCCCCACCACCCTTATAAATTAAAAACACATTTGTTTATATGTAACAAATATGTTACATATAAACAAACGTTATATGTTTATATTATAAATTCTGGAGGCAAAGTGGGGTTTGGGGGGTGAAGGCTGACCGTTTGCAACCCCCCCCCACACACACATAATACTTGCAACTCCCTGAGGGGTCATGACCCCTAGTTTGAGAATCCCTGATCTAAACTGTATATAAAGTGACCAAAGAAAAATTGCTTATAATGTTTATTGAGTAGAAATACATTTTAATTGTTGAGCTCCTGTATGTGTCATGTGACATTACTTAGCATATTTGTATTGTGTGACCTGGTTTTGCACAATTTATATCTTTCAGGCCAAGCAGGCAATTCTAGAAATGGATGCCATACGTAAGTTTTTTTCTTTCACTATAATTTTTTCAACCATTCATCTTTAGCTACATATTCTTTAGATTTCATCTAAAATACAAGAAACCTGTGTGTATGTTCCTTAAAATAAGGCTTGATTCTGTGCAGATTAGTGGGAGTTGAGGCCACTCAGCAACCAACAGGATGTGGCTGATAGTAAACGGGAAGGTTAGATCAGCCTCCGATGGACCACTCCATCTGGCTCTTTCTTATTCTGAACAGAGACAGGGTGTGGTTGGTCAGCTGCTTTAGCAATGTTATCTCCTCCTGGCCAGGACCCATGGAAAAGCTGAGAATAAGTTAAATGCCATTTGAGGCTTTCATACTTCTGTCTCTTCTGCACGCTGGCAAACCTATGAAAGCAGGCATCATGGGGGAGCTGCTACTAGGGATTCTCTGGTAATATAGCAGTCTGGAATCCAGACAGAGCCACCAGGGAGGTATGAGGCTTCCTCATGGATGGCCTTGCTCTCTTGCAGACTAGAAAGATATGAGGGTAGAATTGTAGGGTATTCAACAGGAGGCAATTGCACCCAAAGAACCACCTCAAGAAAACCCCATAATGGGACCCTGACAGAGTTTCCCTTTCCTCCAGAGTTCTCTTCCATGAATATTTTTGAGGGATGTGTGCGCATGTGTGTCCATCCCATGCCAGAGTTAGGTAATGTTAGCCTAAGATGTTGCTAATGTTCGAAGATGAACCCAATCCCCTCTGTACCCTGTCTTTTTTTATCTCTCTTGCTTTCTGCTTTTACTAATGATATGGTCTGACCAGCTCTTCCTGTCCCCTATGTTATTAGAAATCTCTGGTAAGTTAGTAAAATTCACTCCAATTATAGATTTAAACACAATATAGCTAAATGCCCAGGAAACCTTGGAGCAGATCAGACTCATATTTTTTTTGTGGGAAATGGGACAGGAGGGCACTGTCTGTGACTGCAGTACACACATCCAGATTAAGTTAGACATGGTAATTGTGCAACAATATTGTTGTGTTAGCAATCCATTGGTAAAGTAGTATTAAATATGTAATGTTTTTTCAGTAGCTAATTGGTAACACTACAACTACCATTATCAGTTATTTGTGCAGCTCTGACAAAGTATGTTCCACAATGTAAGACACAAAATGAAGGTAAACCCTTCCCAGAAGTGCTGATGTGACACGTCAAATAATACTTAACGTTTATTGATGCCTCTGATTATTTTATAGATCATCCAGGATTCCACTATACTCCAGAGGGAGAAATGAAAGCATCACATAATTCTAAAGAAGGTCTTACCCCACGGAGGGTGAGAAGGAAGTCAGGTGATTAAAATGTGTACTGTCAAAGAAAGCTAAAGGAAAATGTATTTAAATGTTTTCAAATTATACATAGCATGGAAGGGGGCAAAGATTGAGTTACTGTAAGAGGCATTATGTGAAAAGAAAATGCCCTCCACTGATTGCTGTTTTAAAACTGAAATGTATTGCCTCCAACAGATTGTCATGTTTGTTTGCAATCAGTAGGTAACTCCTAATCTATAATTATCCCTATTGAAATAAAATTATCAGTAGAGCCGGCCAGAAAGCACCATCCATCCCATCAGAAATTCTGAGTGTTGGAGATTTTGTTTGATTCTGAATCAGAACAAAACCTCAAATCTCAGAATTTCTGGCAAAAGGGAATATTCCGTGATGGAAAAATACTGTTCCAGGTCCCTGTCCAGCAGCGCTGTTCCTGGGCTAACAACAGCAGAGAGCAGGCTACTGAGGAGGAACCAGGAGGCTGGCTGGCTGGCTGTTGAGGAGCTGGGAACCCAGGTTCCTGTGGAGCTGGGCAGGCAAGCTGGCAGGTTTCAAAATCTGGTTGGCAGGCAGGTTTTCATGGGAAAACCTGCCTTGTTTCTGTAGTAATTGGACATTCCCACTGGTACAAATGGGATTTTCTGGCAGAAAAATGGTCCACTGAAAAATTTCCAGTTTGTTCTATTTATCAGTTTTGCTCCTTCAAACTCAAAACACATACACTCAAACACATAATAAAGTGTGTGTGGATTTTTGGTTTTTTTCGTCTTTCCTCACAAGCTACTAGCCTAGTTTAAGAGGTTTTTGGAGAATGATGAGGAGAAAGCTCTGTGGTTTATAAGACACAAGACTGGGAACCAGAAGACCTGGGTTCCATTCCTGACTGTACCATAGTAACCTTAAGCTTGTCACTTAATCTCATACAGTTTATACAGTGGGATTTAATACTGCTCACTTCACACAGGTATTGTAAAAGTTAGTTAATGTTTGAGGGGTAACTTGAGATTCTTAGAAGGTACTATAGAAAGACAAAATATTATTTCTATCTACTGAACATAGAAGAAAAGTAGGAATGTGCCAAAAATTAAACTAAACTAAAATTTCAAAAAAACAACTGAACTTGAGTCTTTTCAGTGCCAAGTATATTTGAAAGTGATAGATGCCTCTCTTGAGGGGGGTGTGTGTATGTGTGTGAGAGAGAGAGAGAGACACACACACACATACATTACTTACAGCTAAATTTTTTTGTGAGGTGACGGTGGGTTTCAAATGAAGCTGCATATTTCCACATCTAGGATGTATATTGCCAAGTGTCATGGCAAAGTGAGATTTTAAAGCCATAGTAAAACACTCATGGATTGGGTAGAGAAAAAATATGGGTATCTTTTAACAGGTTGTTTTGATAGTCTTATGGTATATGTGCCATTTGATTTTATTACGTTACCATAAAATCCAAACTGCACACTTTAAAAAACAATGGATGTTTGTGGGTGTGTATTTATTTATTTATGCATATATCAGAAAGCCAAGTACTTTATGTAATGCTGACATGCTTATTTTTTAAAAAGGTGAATAATAAATACCTTGGAACCTGTTTTTACCTTAATTACATTTAGCCTGTTGTTTTAAAATCAGAATCCTATCAGCCTTCTGAAGGCTAGAGATTTGATAAATGGTACTGTTGGTCTTTTTTCATCTTTAATAACCTTTCCTGGTTATTTATTGTTTTTCTTGCTGCAGTTAAAATGTTTACATAGTTTGACCAGTTTTGCATCCTAACTTTTTATTATGTCTATCTTCAACTACTTAATTAAATATTAAGAGACAGTGATCAAGTAGATCTGAGAAATGTAATATTCAGTTTATACCAAGTCATTTAAGTATAGTTTGCAGGAATATTGATATAGTGACTTAACATAAAGCAACAATTACCACTGAGAAACAATCAAGTCAATAAAGATTTTCAGTTGTTTTTCAAGCAGAATCTTCTATATAATGTTTCCAAGGTATAAGATTACATTGACAATGTGAAATAGTAACTGAATGGTCCTGTTTGGAACACTCAATACTTATACTTTCAACCTATACTAAACTACAAATCTCACCAAATGTTTCTAATAGAGCAATAAATCTCCAGCAATTTAGACCAAGATTTTCAAAAGTGGAGGCCTCAAATTAGGCTCCTAAGTACAAATTTAGGCACCTAAACAAGTGGCTTCATTTTCAGAAATGCTAAGCAACTCCCACAGATTTCAAACTCATACATTGACTTCAGTTGTGTGCTCAGTACTGATGCAAACCATGCTAGTTCCTAAGGGACAGGATTTTCAAAATCACCTGCGTGATTTAGGAGCACAAGTCCCATTATCCAACCCAAGGTCCCTATGTATGGACTCAGGAGCTTAAATTTTGGCATGCATTTTTTAAAATGTTGGCCAAGATACCAGTAACTTTATTTGGAACACTGTAGGGTTAACTATGTGTATCCTTTCAGAACCTTCATCCAGAGTCCATAAAGTTATGAAGCCAAGTGGTAAGTTATATTGTATCCAATAGCATATGCTATTAACAGTAAAAAATCAACACACTAAGCAGTATATACCATAAATTAGGTAAACTAACATAATGGAATTCAAAGATGTACAATCATCTTCTTCATGACTCTTCCCATTGTGCTTAGTTTACAGCACTTGTAGAGCTGGACCCTCAGCTTTTGTAGACAGATGTAGTTAAAGGTAATGGAGTTGCACTGATTTACATCAGCTGTCTATCTTGTCCATAGTATGCAACCTCAGCCTTGAGAAAACTGCAATGCAGAGAAAGCAAAATGAGTTAGTGTATTATCCTTATCTTTGAATTTCCATGTTTAGGCCTGATCCTGCAAACACTGAAGCAAGTAAATAGTCCCACATACATACAGTTATTCATGTGTTTACAGGATCAGGAACTTAATTGGGATTCATCATAATGTTATGCCGAGAGAGACTGGTAACACAAACCTCTTGGAGACAGGGTGTGAACACACCTTTCAATAAACATCATTGTCAGGATAAATTAATCACAAGCGCTGCCCCCTCTCCTCCCCCTCACCCCCACCCCCAGCCTAAGACAAAATGGTTTGTGAACATGCCCAGGAGTTTCTGGACTGCATGGGCAGAGGAATTTTGTTGAGTGTTGATTTGTGTTAGAGGTGGGGGGGTTGGAGGCAGAACACAGATAATGAGAATACTCTCTCTGTTCTGTGAGGCCACAGCAAAAAGCAAGAAGGCCAAGCAGTAGCCTCTGAGCATGGTGTATGACGGGGGGGGGGGAAGCTAGAGCGCTTTGGGTTCGCTGTTGGCTGAAGATACTTGGGGGTCTAGCTGCTGTTGGTTCCTCCTGCATTTGGAGAATTAGGACTTTGTACATTCCTTGCAAATAAAGATAGCATCAAAGGACATACCAGACTCCATCAGTTTCTGTTTCCAGCTGGAAGACCCCAGGCTTGGACAGCCATTCAGGTCAAAAAGGGGCAACAATAAAATTAATATTTTTAACTGTATTTATTATTTATTTAATTCTATTTGTGGGGAAAGTAAGGCTTTAGCACTAAAAAAATTTAATTCTAAATCTTAGAAAACAGGATTCAGAGTTGAAATATTAATGTAACATTAATAAAGTGGCACAAACTGACACCTCTGTGATTATTTATCATGCTGTACATATTTTTGTATATATTTTCAGAAATAAGTCCAGAGATGCACAAGGTAAGTCCTTTTTGTATTCCATATCTCAGTAGATTGAAATAGTACATGGGGTTGTTTGAATCCAGAATACTTAATAACTATAAAACTTTCAGAATGTATTGTGCTTTATTGGTTTTAAATAGGATACAAGAAAAATACATTTCAGAGACTCTCCAATTACATTATAAAGAAGTACAAATTTTATTTCAGCGATACCTAATGAATAGAACTTGATTGATACATGTCTGCGTGCCTAGATTTTATGATACAGTGCAATAAATCTATAATGTAAATATACTTTTAAAAATGCAGTTAGGATAACTAAAGTGCTATGCAAAGATGGCATCTTTTTTTGGCAGTTCTGCTACTTGTATACATTTCAAGTCACATGTTACATTTCTGCCAAAAATAAGCTTGTAATACACATTACTCCTGTTAGCCATGCTGAGTCAATATGGAGGAGTACGCTCAATAAGCCATTGTCCATTTGCAATAAGAATTGTTAATGGCATTCTAATTGAAGCAGGAAAGACTTGTCGTGAGTTTCAGATCTTAGGCTAAGTTAGCAGGTCTGACACTTAGGGGAAAAAATGTTTTTACATGCAAATGGAGCACATTTTATCTGGCATCATTGAGACACAGTAGCATCAAACACCATTATGCCATTTTTCACAGTCCTTTTACAGAGTATATCATATGATCCCTATATATCACAGGTGGAAAGCTTAGTGATCAATTCAAGTCCTTTTCTTTTATGTTTCCCTTAGGTACAGATGAATGCAGCAAAAACTTATGTTGTATTTTGGGGCTTTGTTTGTGATTTTTATTGTGAAGCATAAATAAATGTTGATCATGGCATGTTAAAATATAAACATAAAGGGGATACTTACTTTTTTTTTTTTTTTTAGCGGAGCAGTATTGAAGGAGCCCTACTTTCTCAGGCTGCCAAACTGGGATCAAGTGAAGCCCTGCTCAGTTCTAGGAAAAAAGGTTCATTGAATCTCAGTGGGCTTGTCAATGAATTTCAAGGGTCCATTGAACCAGCCTACAGCAGTGATCAAGATGAAAATCTCCACCCATGTGCTACAGAACAGATAGATGCTGATGATGAGGAAGAGTGTGAACAGGTAATCTCTTTGCTTTGTGTGTGTGGGGTGGGGGGGCATAAATTTATTCACAAAACTATCATGTGGCAGAGTAAATGTTGTACTAATGCCCATTTAAAGGTGTAGATATATTGCTTACTACTGCTGCTGCTTCTAAGTATTGTTGCTTAAGCCATGGGATGTATCCCAAATATTCATTGAGCTTTGGCAGTAGAGTTTTAGGAGTTTCAAATGTGGAACATGGTAGCCATAATGACAGCAACATCCAAAATGAGCATTTGCATTTAGACATCATCAATCCTTTGTTGCAATCCAAGAGAGAAAGAAACTGAGTTCTTTCTGGACTACATTCTGGGGGTGAAATTCACCCCTATGCAGAGGACCTGGGCACTTATGCCGACAAAGTTTGTTTTTACTCAGTCTTTTCTACTCCTCCAGATTGCCTTTGATGTAAATGCTGCTATTTTTACTCATTGTACAGAACTATCTTCTTATTGCTCTGGTGCTTGTCACTGTATGCACTTAATTTATACTGTTAAAGAAGGTGATTGGCTACCATTACGTTCATTGTACAGATGGTATCCTTTCCACTCTACGGGATATCTTCATGCATGTGCAGCTGTTCTGAATGACTGTAGGCCCCAGTTTTTAAACGTGGACATGTTAATAAGGTGTCCAAATCCCACACTTGATTGCTATAATCTATGCTAGGGAACATAAATACCCATCCAGTAGTCTTAAATACCAATTTGAGTGGCCAGATATGTTATTTGGAGATATGTCTAGGCACTCATGGTTTTAAATTGAGCTACTCATCATTACATAAAGAAGTTTACAATGGGGCACACAAGCCTCCAGGCATGGAAGGAAGGGGTTAATGGGCTGCTGAAGGCCCAGTTAGCCTAAAGTGAACCACCTGGAGCTGGAGGCAGGTTTCCAGGGAGAGGCTTGGAAGGAGCAGGCAGAGAGAGAGAGCTGACGTAGGGCTCTCACTGTCAGAGAGAAGGCTGGCTCGGGCCAGGGGCTAGGGAGGACTTGTGGATCTTCCGGAAGAAAGGGAAGAGTTTATTTTGTACTTGTTTTGGACTTTGAGTGCCCAGCAGGTATAGATCTATAAGCGACCTAGCTGGAGGGCTAAGTTCTGCAACCCAGAAAGGTGTTGGAGGTGGGTGGAGCAATGGAAGAGCAGCTGGGAAACTAAGGCTGAGAGGTGGTTGTGCTGCAGAGGGTGCTCTGGTAAGAACGTGCTATAACAGAGCCCACTCTGAAAACTCTTCCCTGAGCCTGCTGCCTGCCAGGCCATGGTAAACTGCATTGCTCTGAGAATTTTATTGTGAATTCTGGAGGCAAGTAACATTCTGTAATGAATGCGGTCTCTGATATCTAGCAACACAAAAGGGATAGCACAAGAAAATGTCTCTTCCACTGCAAATTCTGATTTAGTTGCTTCATGTTGAACTCTGGCATTTCCCACATTTGGCTGTGACTAAATACACTGCTTTTCAAAGAACCATAGATCGTAATATACCCTTTATTTTTTTAATCACAGGGCACACAACAAAATTCACAGCAAAAACCAAAAGGAGGTAGAAAAAGACTTAATAGCCAAGCTGCTGAAAATGTTGAAAAGCGAAGAAGTGTTAATCTCAACAAATGTGAAATGCAGGTATTTAAAACTAAATGCGTCAGGCCTGATTCTCTCTTATTTTGTTACATCTCTGTGTATCATAGCTATGTCATAGGCATCTATATGTATCTTTCTAAATGGACAGATGTAGATAAAACTAAAATTGTCATATCTAAGTAATGTCTTCTGCTCAGAAATGCTTTCCCTAAAGCTTAAATACACTTTAAAAGAGTAAGAAGTAAAATCTGTAAAAATAATGACTCCAACAAACTGCAGGTATTTCACAATATGTGATCTTAAAAGAAAATGAACATTTACTTAGTTTTAATGTAAAGGAATACTAATAAAATTATCACTCCAAAGTGCTATTTTGTATGCACTACAGTTTTACGTTATTTAATTTAAATTTTAATCCTATTGTCTAAAAATAAATACTAAACATTTTAGTGCAGAATCTTCCGTCTGAAGATGATGATTACTAGATACACCCACTAATCTGATGCTATTACAAAACAGCTTGATGTAATATTGGGAGGCTGAACACCTGGTAGATAATACTGTACTTTCTTTTAAAGGACTCAGTCCTGCAAGGTAATGAGTATCAAACTCCCATGAAAGGCCTGATTCAGCAAAGCACTAAAGTATATTCTTAATTCTTCAAGCATAAAGTCAGTGGGAGCTTAGGGTGTGCAGCATCTCTCAGGGTATTAAGTAACATGCAGGATCAAGCCCATGCAGCTTTAGAACATCCTTGACATACTTTGCAAAGTTTTAGCCACCTCTTAAAAATGAAGTCATTGATATTTTGGAAAGAATCCAGTGAAGAGTCATAAAATGATGAAACTATCACGGAAAAAAAGTTTACCTTCTGTAGTGACCTGTGATTAATTTATATTGTATTAATTATATTATATTTTAATTCCAAGGCCATGCCCTGTGATGTGAACTTAGGAACCCCGATACATATTGTTTAGGGGAAGAGATGACTAAGGGGATCAGTCTTCCCTGCTTATTGCCGCCCCATTAAAGTCCTCCTATATGTAGGGGGGAGAATCATACTTATATATTCCACTGCTAGATAGTGGAAAGGATTGTGGGGGGTGGCAAAGTTTTACACATCCACCTCAGTTTGCAAGGGGTGACAATAGGACTGCAACAATAGAGCCAGATTGTTCTATATTCCTCTGCTAGGCTCCACACTGCACAGCATTAGGGTCAAGGTTATAGTCCTCAGTACCAAGGATATTACTGCAGAGAGAGAGACTAACAAAACTGCGTATTTCAAATCTCCACAGAGCTCCAAAGATCCTTCAGATGAAGAATCTACGCAGCTGAATACAGACCTTTCCTTTTCCTGTTCTGCTAGGCAGCCATCTCGACAGTTTAGCACACCGCAGAACAACTCACTAATCATGGATATCCTGGGGGGAACTACCACTGAGAGAAACATCTGGACTGACCATCAGATCAGACAAGCCTTGTTTCCTAGTAGACGGCCGCCTCAGGAGAATGAAGATGATGATGATGATTATCAGATGTTTGTACCATCGGTATCCACATCCAATTCAAGTTCAATTGTGTGTGAAGAGAGGGGCGCTTCAGGTCGTCCATGCAGTTGGCATGTGGGATTAATTAATCAAAATGAGATCTCTGGCTCCAGTCGTCATAGAATTGTTAGACGGGCAAGTAGTGCTGGTGAAAGTAACTCTTGCCCAAATAATGCAAGACGTAGAGTCAATGACTTTGTCCAGCACGGTTCCCAAAGGGAAGTGAAAAGTAGTTCTGGAACTGATGTGGGCAATATCAATCCTTACCCAGAATCTTCAGAAGAGCTGACCATTGATGATATAGAGCATGTCTATGATAATATAAGTTATGAAGATTTAAAACTGATGGGTCTGACTAGAAGGGAAGAGTCTGGTCACAGTTCCCAAAGATCTACTAGAGACACTCTCTACAAAAGCCAAAACAAAAGCAGCTTGGTGGAAGCAGCCTCTGAAAAAAGGCAGGCAAATCAAAATAGGACCTCCATTCTTGCTAGTAAAGATGAAATCCTACTCAGAAGAGAGGCACCAACTTTAAGTTCACATGAGCTCAGGATTGTTGAGGAGAACATCTATGACACCATAGTGCTTCCAGAACCACCACTGTTGAATTTCAAATGTAACCGCCTTAAATGCTCTAAAAGGAGGAGTTTTTTGGGCCTGGAAACAGACTTTGCATGTTGTGATAATCTAAGGCAGTTTGTTTCTGAAGAGAGTCTCCAGTTCAGTGAAGATGAAAGTCCATATCATCATGTTCCTTTAGATAATGACTATTTGAGCTTAGTAGATAGCTCCTCCAACTCTGATTCCCTCTCCCACAAGTCTGCAGCTGATAAATTATCTGAAGAAGTAGATGAGATCTGGAATGACCTGGAGAATTACATCAAGAAGAATGAAGAAAAGACAAGAGACCATGTCCTGGCAGCCTTTCCTGTTTGTAAAGATGACATGCAGGAAAGACTCCATGTTGGAAGTACTCCTGAACTGAGTAAAGATGTGGAATATTCACTTTCCACACTCTCACTGCCAGAAACGCCTGTTTTCCGTAAAACTTTGAAACACAGGGTAGCCAGATTAAGTGAGGCCAGTCTCAGATTTGATGAAGCAACATCATCGAAAGATAATTCATTTCTGAGTCTTAACAGATCTTCCTTCTCCAGTGAGTTGCCTTTTATAGATAGCCCTTATGAATCTGCCAATAGTATTTTATCCAATGCACATACAGAGAGCGCTGACAATGAAATGGATATTGTAGATAAAACAAAAAACAGAGTATTTATGATGGCAAGGCAATACAGTCAAAAAATTAAGAAGGCCAATCAGCTTTTGAAGGTAAAAAGTCCAGAGCAGGAACAGCCATCCAGCCAGCAACAGAAACTGAGGCACAAAGATCTTGCAGCCATTTTGGAGGAGAAGAAACAAGGTGGTCCTGCCATTGGTATGTTAAAAATATTGTCCTCCTTAATCTCTCTCCCCACCCCCTCTTCCCCCAATAGATTTCTTTAATAATGTTCTGGTGAAATTTACATATTGATTTAAAATGCTATAACCCTGATCACCTCTTGATCTACCAGTTGGATGATGATGACCGTATTACCTTTAATGTGTTACCACTGAGATTAAATTGAGTTCTTTATGTAACTTTAGTGCAAAAAGGATATAAATGCAATTCTATATTAAGAACAAAATTTTGTCATTCATTCATAGAAGAGAAGAGGAAAGAATGGACCAATGTCCGCCATCTTGCTTTCACAGGACAGGTCGGTTCAGGATAGCCTGGGAGTAGAAGTGTGATCCTGGACATTCAATTTTTTTTATTTCTTTTTAAATAAAAATTTTCTTGCTTAGGGGGGTCTGCAGATTTCAGCTGAGAAGGGGGCATAGTCACTCCTTCTCTGTGCTTCCTTGAGCAGTAGAATACCATCCATCACAGAAGCCAGGTTCAGCTCCTTTATAGAAACTTCCTGTTTGTTGCTTGCAAGCATGGGGTTGGGGTCAAGGAAGAAAAAGTCTCAGTCTTTACCCCTTTCTAGAGCACCTGCACTGTGGATGGAACAACAGAAGCTTCCTGTGAGAAATTTTTCCATGGACAATTTTAAAATAAGTTGGGGACTTGGATTCAGCAAACTCCCAGTCACCAGCGTGTGTGCATTCTCATTGTATCTATAGAATTTTTAAAAATACAGATATCTTATTTATCACATCTGATGCAGTTTTCAGGATGCTCTTAAAGATCAGATTTTTACCAGCAAAAAATATCCACCAAATACAATATAGTACATTCTGTGCTCCATTATGGTGCATTGTGTGACATGGCATCATCAGTCAGTGGTGGTGATTCATCAGAACGATACGATGTTGAAAAACGTGAGAACAGCAGACCTTGCAGCCACTATAGCAATATGACTCTCGCAGTGGGAGAGCCTCAGAGTTGGGATAAACATCCCAAGATGCAGATGTTTAATCAAATCTCCGAGGTTCCCGGCACACTGCATGACCCTATTCCCCCATAGCTATCCCTTCCCTTGGTAACTTCTGGGAGGAGCCCCAGTGGCCTGCTACCCTGGCTGGTGTGAACTGAAGGCAACCTATAGGCCTGCGCCCTCTGGCATCTTTCTGAAGCATGTTCCTCTCTCCTCTATTTCCAGCCCTTCCATGGGGGCATCTCCCATCTCTTTCTCTCTCTGCCACCTTTGATGGATTCCATTTCCTCCTCTTCTTCCCTCTTCCACAAATGCAGGAGTCTTCCCCCCTCATCCCCCTCCACACCTGGCACCTGTTCTCTCTTTGTTGGAGGGGTTGCAGGCTGCCTCCATTCCTATGACAGCCAGCACAGGAGCAATGAACAATTGTAGAAGAAGACTCAGCCTCTTGTTGCCCAGATACAATAGGAGGAGGAGACTTTAGTGACCAAAGGTGAAAGCACTGTAGTGAAATATTCTTCCCAATCAGCCACTTAAGACAGGGCAAAAAACTGGGAGTGTTCCACCCCCAAATGGGGATGTTACCAGTATGCCTTAGTGTTATAGTCATTTAATCTATTTCTTAGAGGTTCTAAACTGTGGTCCATGGAGCACTTGCTGGTGATCTGCGGAGGGCTGACTAGGCACGTGGTACTGGCTCTTCCTCTCCTTTCCCCAGCTGCTCAGTCACTGTTGAAATACAGCTAAAAATATATCACTTGCCTAATGTTACTTTTCCATGTATGGACTTGCTGCCAGAGGTCTGGGATGAAAGGTGATCTATATGACTGCAAATGAAAGGAGAGGTATCCCTGCCACACTGTGTGTTTTTTAAGACTGAGAATGTCTGAAGTATCAAAATCAGTGGATAGAAGAAAATATATATGTGAAATAGTTTTCTTTTAAGAAGAAATAAATACTCCAGCAACTTTGAAATGGTGAACTAAAAAAGAGAACCGAACTACTTGATATTTAGCAGTAGCAATGTTTTTAACAGTTACATAAGTTATCTCTTCATAACTACAGATCAAATTGATGCTGACATCTTATTCCCAGAATGTCTGGTACATAGTTGTTCACGGTTTTGTCACAAAACATTTCATGCTTGTCAGTTCCATGTTTTAGTATAATGAATGACTGTGTACATGTCACTGATCTGAAATGTTGGAGTCTAGAATTGCATTGTTTTGTCAACTGTAAGGATGAAAAATGTTGATTATAATGGTCAAGGACAAAGATTTAAAAGGGTTAGTTTGAAACTTTAATTTTCATATAACTTGTGTTTTACACCGTTGTTAATTTTGACTAGTTTATATATTTCTCTTCTCCAGGTGCCAGAATTGCTGAATATTCCCAGCTTTATGACCAGATAGTTTTTAGAGAGACTTCACCCAAAATGCAAAAGGATACATGGGCCACTCCTCAGAAACCATCAGCCTTAAGGTATTCATCCCCAGTGTCAATATCTCATTCTCAGTTAGCTAGTGAACGCTTAAGGGCAGAGGACTGGCTTTTGCATTCTACGTATAGCAATGGAGAACTAGCTGATTTCTCTCCCTGGCCCGAAGTCCAAGATCTGAAGTCAAAGAGCTCCCCTGTTGAGAGCGGTACAAAAAGCAATCCAAGACCATTGCCATCAGCTTGCTCAGTTCCTTCCCTTCAGATTTCTACACATCTGCATGTCCCAGCACAGAGGTGGAGTGCTATTATTAGTCAGCCTAACAAAGAGAATTTACACCAAGATCACATTTATAACTCACTAGGAAGGAAAGCAAATCATACAAAATCACAAGCATATAGCAGGTCACAGTCTTCTTCCTCAATTGTGGTCAACAGGTCTGAGGAACCAATAACTTACCTAAATGAAATGGACAAGAAACAGCTGTACTCAAATAGAAACTATATATCTGACAGTCAGGAGTCTGTGCCAAGTGCTGCTTCAGGATTCACAGTATGTGATGTGAAGAAGCAGTTCCCTGAAAACTGTTCAGAGATGATTCTTCAAGACTCTCAAAAAGTTCTGAGAGTGAACAAGAACTCGCCACTAAATGCACAAATAGCTACGCAGAACTATTTTTCTAATTTCAAAGATACTGAAGGAGGAGAAGAGGATGATGATGATGACTATGTTGAAATAAAGTCTGAAGATGAGGGGTCTGACTTAGAGACTTCTCAGAACCAAACAAAGAAATCAGACCCAAAGATAAACAATGTAGACTCTGCTTCTTCTGAGACTCTCTGTAGCAAAAGCATGTCTTGTACTCCTACAAAACCAGTGAATAGCAAACTTGCCCTTACCCCGTACCTGACTGCATACAATGATTCAGATAAACTGAATGACTACCTGTGGAGAGTTCCATCTCCTAATCAGCAGAATATTGTCCAGTCTTTAAGGGAAAAGTTTCAGTGTCTTAGCTCAAGTAGCTTTGCTTGACACTTGACATTTCAATAATTTCTAATTGTACTGCCTTAACATGTCAGAGTATAGATTAGTACAACCAATACTGGCATCCTGTACTTTAATAATGTGTAGACATCGAGCACTGTATCACAGTAATAATAGGAAACTTAGATGTGCAATGTACCTTTTTTACAGTACAGAAAGTTAAAGTGGCCAGGTGTGCACTGTCTGGGATTAAGATCTACTTGTATCTTTATAATGCAGACTGATTTCTCCTAATCTGTCTCATTTAACTTTGCATATACTTTACATCTCCCTTCTTTCTCCTGTCTCTCCATGTGGAAATCTTAGTATTCAGACTGTTGGAAGGTAGCCAATGCTGAGTCCAAAAATGCATGTACAATTACTGTAATTGCACATGAGTGCTCAGTTGAGCATCTAGCCATCTGAGTATGCAAATACCAGATTTCTGAGCACACTTGAGGGAATGCACCAACAAACTCGGTGTACAGTTGCACGTACATATTTTTTTCATGATCTTTTGAAAATCAGACTCCAGGTCTGTGGGACCGATGCATAAAACACGATATGTACTACTACTATAGAAAATAGAATTATTACATTTTAAATAAACTAGCTTGTGAATGGTGCCAGATTGATAACCCTGATGTCTGAAGACATTACCTTTACTATAGCTTGATAATAACAGCTAAAGCACAGGCAACGGCAGAGTGCCTCAGTCCTGTTCTGGAGGTTATTAGCTTTAGGAAATGAGAGGGTAATTCTATTTCTAGGCCAGTTCAATGTTTGGGCTTGTGGAGACTAATGCCCAATAGGCTAATGCCTATTGTGATTGTGGTGTTTGTAACATGGACACCTTTCTTTTAAGAATAAGACCATCAGTAGCAGATAAATGTAAGTTGTAGGTGAAAGCTCTTGTTTTTTCTAGTATTTGTAAGATGGTGGGTTCCTTTGGCTACATTTATAGGTAATACAGTCTTGTTATTCAATAACAAATGCTCATGATTGGGCTTCTTGCAATCTGATCCTCTCTTAGTTCTGAACATACTGTAGTTCTCAAAATGTCCATTGTCAACCTAATTTAATGTAAAAGATTTTAAAAAAGGGTCGTGCTATCTGTATTAGAAATGAAGTGGTATCTTCATACACTTTCATTATTACCAATAGTGTCTGGCTATTAAGAAGACTTCATTTAAAGACCCTCTGAAGTAGAGTATTTTTCTTTGTAAGAGTAGTAACATTTCTGTCTTGAATATCAGAAAAGTAAAAGGAAGCAAAATACAATAGCAAATGTGTTTGTCAAAAGTTGTTAGCTCATATCATCTTAAGGCAAGAAATACCTTAAGGTTGGGTTGACATTGACTTTGAGGGCTAATTCAACTCTCATTAAAGTCATAATCCTCTATTTTAGACAATGTTACTGTTTGGTTAGCAGCCATTTGTGAACAAACAGGAGAATAAGTCATGTAAGACCAAAGTTCCTGTTACATACATATAAATAAAAGGAGTTGGAAGGGAAACTGAGAGAGCATGATGCATTGTCAATTTTTTTTCCTAAAGAGAGAGTTTTTCAAACTTTTCACTAACGTATCAGTTTCTCTGTCACGGAAGAATATGTGGAAAGCGCGCTCTTGCTCTCTCTCTCTCTCTCTCTCTTAAATTAGTAAGAGAGACCTGACTTAAAAATATTCTCCAACAACCTTTTGTTGGTCCAGGTTTTCCACTACCTTGAGAAATAAAATGACTTATACAGTGATGGGGATGAAAATGTTCATTTGTTATACAGACCAAAATGGAATATCTGGGATTAAATAGGGGATGAGGATGGCATCTTTACCTCTTATAAACATCATTCTCAATGTTTGATCTAATTCCAAAATGGCTGTGTGTGTGTGTGATTTTCCCAAATCTCATTATTCATTCCTAGCTGTTCTTCCATGCCAGCAGGACAGATAATGAATGTCACCTTGTACAATTTCAGAGAACAATCACTCCTCCCTTCACACAAAACAGGTTTTTCCCTCTCTTAATCTCCTCTCTTCTGTTCCTGGCAAGATTTATCCCATTTCCCTCTCTTTCTGACCACATAAATCATGCAATGCCTTTATTTTTAAAGAGGCTAAAAATGCTAATGAACCATTCCTTTTCAGTTGGCGTACCTGAAAACCCTGGAGATGGGACTTTTAAAAGTATTAGTCCTCACTAGCTGGAAAAGGAGACCAGCCTGGCTTTAGCCATTAGGAATCAAATTGAGCTTCCCAGAGGGGAAAAAAATACCAGTGGAAGTTCAAACACTTAAAAATCTGCCCACAGTTTTGAGGTCCTCCTGATGGGAAAGCACAAACTACTTTTAAGTTACTTCATCAGATTCTCTCCAGGGCCTTCGCAGGGAAAAGTTAGTATAGCCATTAGCTCAGAGCTCCCAGCAGTGACAAGGCTTCCATGGAGGTGTGGTAGTGTGCAAAACATCTACAACTTCTAGGGTTGCCACTTCAATATTCAGAAAAACTGGCCACTGCCCCCAACAGCCTGATCTCTCACCCCTTCACCTTTCAGGTGCCTTCCCTGCACTGCACCAGCAGCCTGCCCCCGTCCTGTCCGACTGGGAAGGAAGGTGGCTCTGGGTCCTGGTCAAATCCATATGCAGCTGGTGGGGAAGGTGGCCCCACAACAACAAACCCACTTGTCCCCTTTCTCCTATCTAGATGGAGGCTAGAGAGTCTGATTGACCCAGAGCATGCCAGGAAGAAGGGGAAGGGAGCTGAGTCCTCCAAGGCAGACCCAGCTCTTAAAGGGAGAGGTCCCTGGGAAGTCTCTGCTGAGTCTTTTCTCCTCCTTTATCCTCAGGGTCGGGGAGCAGCCCATTAAATCATTTCACTGGCAAGGCTTGTTAAAAACTGGCCAGGTGGCAACCCTAACAACCCTCCATGTGCTGGGGCCTGCAGGAAATTTGCTCAGCCCCAAAATAGGTGATGCTGGCAGTGTAAAGGGGTTTGACTAGAGCAACTGGGGGATGTGTTAACTAACACATCCTTACTGCAGGTCTGGCTAGTAGGGTGCTCCTTTAATGCCTCTGACTGACTGAAGCTGCCCTTCCTGATGGGGTGAATCTCCTATATAAGAAGTGTGATCCTTGCTGGCGCACTTCCTGAACCAGCAAGAGGTGAATCTTGATCATTATGTTTAGAAACAATGGTTCAAAAACAACACAGCTTTCTTTTAGATTCAGAAAACATTCCATTCTTTTGCAAACGATACATATTATACTGGCTTCTGTTTAGTTCCCTTTATTTTCTTTGTTGGACAGCTTTGGATTCTACTACTTGAAAACATTGTACTTAAAAGAAAGCCTAAATGTGTGTACTGTACAGCCATGGATATATCTTCTAAATCTGTTTTTGTGGTGCTTTAAATTTTTCAGAAGAAGTAGATGAACTGATACAAAGTTAAATGTATTGTAGTAAGCATGGTCTTATTAATGTTCTGTTTCCACTAATAATGCATTACTTCCCTCAATTACAAAACACAGTAGCCCACCTAATTATTTTAGAACTGTCAACAGTTACTGTATAGGTTATTCTGAAATACATGTGAAGTTGCCAGGGTATATATTCAATGGCTTCTGTTTTGTGGAGATGCAGATTTCAGGAGTTGTGCTTGTTGATTACGTTGAACTGTCTACTACACAAGTCTTTGCCTGGCTAAGGAATGTGTACTTTGGGGTTTATTTGATCATTGTAGCACAAGTTCCAGTTTTGTTGTACACAAAGTCATTTTTGTTATAGTGGATGTTCAAACAGTTTTGGAACCTGCATCTACTGAAACACAGTTGAGGAATAAAGTTGTACATATTTAAGATACTGAAATTTAGTAATGCCGATATTTATTTAATATAGCTTGTAAAGTAATGTAAATATGAATAGAAATTAACATTTGTGTGTTAACTTGAGCATATCTAGATTTGTGTAAACTACTAGGAATTCTGTTTAAACTTTAGAAGTTAATGAAATCTCATGTAGTCAATGGAACAAAATGGAAGGGAGTTATAACAATGTGTAACTGTTTCCAGGGATCAATTTCATATGATTTTTAATTTTGGGTACTTTAAATTATTTTAGCTTGCTCTTGGCAGATAGGCAGCTGAAACTGACAAAAGTTGCTAAGCACTGGAACCATTTTTGTCGGTAAAACAAGATTAACAGCTTTCAGCTCTTCCATGAGTAAATGAGATCTGAAAAGATACAAAAATATTTCCTAGGCTCTACTGGTAGGAAGTTTGAGTTGTGTTGGCAGCTCCTGTTACAGTTTACAAATAAATAAAATAAAATGACCAGTAACAGGAATAAGGAAAGTCAATACCAACTGAAAAATGTTGATCCATTAGGATTAAGTGCAGTATAATTGTTGTTATGGTGATTCCCACCCAAAATACATGTTACGAAGACATGGAAATAATGCCAGTAAAAATCCATATTGATTTAACTCAATACTTGTTTGATAATACTTGTTTGCATGGAGTTGGAGATACTGTACATATCTCTGCAGAAAAACATTTTTCTGCATATTTTCTCAGACTGTATTAGACCTCACTCCACCAGACTCAATTAGCTTGGTGCGAGCTTACTTTGATGGGGGGAGAAAAAGGGGCGAGGAATGAAGAAGAACAAGTTGTCCCACAGGAAAGGTTAAAAAGTTAATTTTCTAAACAGAACAAAGTTGATGTGAGATTGTCAGAATGTGAATTATCTGCAGCCTCAGGGCAACAAAAATGTGAATAGAATAAACATTGCAACAATTCTGTAATACAGGTGGTAAAAACTGATGTTTTTGTAGCATGTGTCTCTTTCTGTTGTTGCTGTCCCATAGATGGTTTCCTCCTCCCTTTGGCAATAAACCCATCTTTTTTTTAAAGCAAATTTGTTTGAAAGAGAATTTATTTTAATCCTGTAATATTGCTGGTAAAACTCTCATGTTACTGTATTGTTTAAGCCTGTATTTGTTTGTAGTTCCTGCACTATGCTACCAGACAGGGTTAAAAAATGAAGTTACTTGTTCCAAGTTTAACTGTATATTTCTTAATTTCTGCATATATATGTAATATCTTGTTCTGTGGATAAGAGATGGAACTTATATTGCACTTTTTAATGACTTGTTTTGTAAAGAATATGTAAAAATATATGTACATGTAGGAAACTTCTTAAAACAAGCTTTTCACCATTTTTTTCCTTAAAAGCTGAGTTTAAAGCATGCGAAAACTAAGAAAAACATGGAAGTATGTACTGCTTAGAGAGAAAAAAGCAATAAATGCAAAATTTGTTTGTAAAAATCAAGGTGTCTGCAAAACAGCCGTGTTTAAATGAAATGTTTATAGGACAATACTATCTTGTAACAGGACTCCATTTTTTAGTATATGTACAGCCACTGACTCCTCTGCCTGTATATAACCTCCATCACTAAATCTGTGGCAATTGGCCAGAACTAGAACCTTAAATATAACACCATCAGCTGTTGGGAGTATGGGTGAATTTTAATCCCTGGATCTAAAATCTCCCTTTCAGTTCTAATTCCAGTTTGGATGCAAAACCAGAAAGGGCCTATTTTTCTACTTTAAATCCAGCCAAATACTTGCAAGAACAGTTCATCAGACTTTACCAATTGAATAAAAAACCAAAATGTACTGCATGTAGTGTTCTGTCACACAGAGGTTGATGAACTTGCTACAGCTTTGGCAAAGAGAGATGGGTCCTTTACCTCATGGTATATCTATACTTAGAACACCGTGTAGAGTACATACACAGCCCACAGCCCTACCATGGGTATAAACAGCATTGTAGATGGTGAGGCACTGCTTAGGCAAGTAGAGTAATGACATGCCAGAATATTCGGGTATATACTGTAGACATTTCTCTACATGCCCAAGCAGTGCCTCTCATGTGGACGCTGCTATTTTTAACAGTGTAGTTTCCCACTGCAGAGAGAGGTTCTGGCAGGGGAAAGCAGCAAGGAGAGGCTTCAGTAGCTCCTCACTGCTGGAGCTTTTCCTTGACACAGGAAGCTGTTGGAGTCTTTCCCTGCCACAGGGAAAGACTCCAGCAGCTCCCCCCTACTAGAGCCTTTCCCCACTGCTTCACCTGTTCTGGAGCCTTCCACGGAAAGATAGACACAGCCTGCTTTTCACTGCAGTGTGCCACTGCAGCTATGCATGCCACCGCCAGTGTAGGCAAGGCCTCAGGCAGTAGTGTCTCATGCTTTTAGATCCAGAGGTCCAGGGCTCTATCTCTGCTGCTGACAACCTTGTATTACACTGGTCTGGCTTTAGACTAGAACCCAAACCCTGTTTTAAACCTAATTGTGTTCTGAACATCTTCTCCTTGGCCCATCTGATTTGTGAAGGTTTGCTCATCCCAGCAATTGGAGAACTCAGGTAAATGTTGTGTAGAGCAGTGGTTTTCAAACTTTTTTCTGGCGACACAGTTGAAGAAAATTGTTGATGGCCATGACCGGAGCTGGGGATGAGGAGTTTGGGGTGTGGGAGGGGCTCTGGGTGGGGGGGAGGGGGTTCAGGGCTGGGGCAGGGGATTGGGGCATGCTTAACCTTGGGCAGCTCCCGGTCAGCGGCGCAGCGAGGGTGCTAAGGCAGGCTTCCTGCCTCTCCTGGCACTGCAGACTGTGCTACGCCCCTGAAGCGGCCAGCAGCAGGTCCAGCTCCTAGATGGAGGCGTGCAAGTGGCTCTGTGGGCCTCTCACCTGCGGGCACCACCCCCCAGCTCCCATTGGCCAGTTCCTCCCCATATATTGGCATAAATCAGCAAGGTGCGTGCCTCCTGCTGGAAAGTCCAACACCAGTGCTGGGCCCTAGTTGGGAGATTAGGAAGCACTCACATAAGCATGGAATTAAGTCTTTCTCTAAATCCGTTCTGAAGATATCGAACATACCTATGAGCAAACCCACTGGCTCGGCCCATGAGGACGTTCTATGTCCTAAATCCCATAAGCAAAACAAGAAGGTACAGAAACCTAGGGTTCCATCAGCTCCACACCAGGGACCTTTGATACCGTCATCCACCGCTCCTTATAAAACCTGAGACTCTCCAGACTGACCACCACAGGATAGCATCATCATCACTGGCACCGATGGCCTGGGCAAAAAGAGACCCTCTTATACTAGGGAGGTCCAGAACCATGGCTGCACCATAGGGCATTTTTGCTCTTTCGAATTCAGAATCCCCTCCACCCCCATCAGAGCCCTCCATTTCCAGAGTTTATATTGCCTCTGAGAGATCTGCTGGTGGGATGGAGTTTATCACCTCTCCCCCAAACCCCCCAATACACAATCTACATCTCTCCATTGGTACTGCCAGTACTGCCATTGGAACCAGAGTTAACTCTTTCCTCCTCAGGAGATTTGGAACCATCAGAGGAACCACTCCTCCTGTACCACCATTCCCCAGGAGACCCACACGACCCTGGGACCAACCACTACCTCACCTGGCTTGGAGTGATTGGTACCCCATGCCATGGGGACCACTACCACCACCTTTAGACCCCACGTAGTGGCCATAGGCACAAATATCCCACTTTAGAATCTATCTGATATGCTAGGGAGTTACCACCTGCGGTCCTTTCGAGGGAACGATCAATTTACCTTCGAATCCGATAGAAGAGGAGTAGGAGTACTACCACGCTGTCATCATCATCACCAGATGAAACTGGCTTCAGCATCTCTTCCCTCCCTCCACCCCTTTGAAAACATTGGGTCTATCCCTCAGTTCCCTGTCAGTCCATTTGATGGCTATCAGTGCATTCCATCCCTCTATGGAGGGCTACTCTATTTTTGCACACCCACTAACCACGCAATTATGGAAAGGCCTGATAAGAACTTTCCCACCTCCTTGAAAGATAACACTCCAATAAGACTTCATTCTCATTCTTTCGGTTCTGACATGCCCACCCCTCTTTGGACCCTTAGGGGACTTGCTCCATGTGCCTCTTCTCCATGAAGGTCGCCTTTCTTGCAGCCATCCCATTGTCGAGGAGAGTTGGTGAACTTGGTGCAATGATGGCAGACCTTCCATATGCTATTTCACAAATATATAGTTTCTTTACACCTACACCCCAAATTTATGCCTAATATGGTTTCAGAATTTCACCTGTATCAATCCATTCTTACCTGTATTCTTCCTGAAACTGCACGCATCTATTGAAGAACATAGGTTTCGCTCCCTAGATGTTTGATGAGCCTTGGCCTTTTACCTGCAGAGAACAAAACCATTCAGAAAGTTCCCAAGGCTGTTTGCTCTATAGCGGAGAGAGTAAAAGGATACACCATCTCCACCCAGAGAATTTCCAAACATATCTGGTTGCATTCTACTCTATCCACTCTCGAACCTCTCCTCCTCCCCCTCCAGGGGTATGAGCTCACTCCATGAGAGCCCAAGCTGCAACTGTACTGTCTCTTCAGGACATACCCCTTCTAGACATCTGTAAAGTGGCCACTTTTCTGTCCACACATTTGCAAAACATTACACCCTGGTGCAAGACTCAGCTACTGATGCCTTCTTTGGGAAGGCAGTTCTCTTCTCAACCCTACCATTCTCATCCTCACACCCTCCACCTATGTAGGTACTACTTGTCAAACACCCCCAATGGAATACAATAGAGACCATCACTTGAAGAAGAGGAGGAGGAGGTTAATTACCTGAAACTGGAGGTTCTTCAAGATGAGTGGTCCCTATCTTTATTCCACAACCTACCCTCCTTCCCCTCTGCTTCAGATATTCTCTGATTCGTGGTGGAGAATGAACTAGAGAGGCAGTTAGCCCGCCCACCCTTTATCACCTCAGAAGCACAAGATGAGCCAGAGCACATGAGCAACAGACACTACTTTCAAATTCTTCACCTTAGGGCGCATGGTGCGCATACGTAACCCACAGTTGCACACAGATAGGGACCACACATCTCGAAGAACCTCCAGTTACAGGTAAGTAACCTCCTCTTTCTATTCCTAGATTTACATAGTGAAGTTTTAGAGTCACTCACATTACCTGTTCTTGGAAGAAAGAAGGATACAAAGCATTCATATGTTCAGACAAAGGGCTCAAATTACTCCTGCTGGCTTCAGAATGGGACTACAGTAGCTGTGCAGGATTACTGTGCTGATCCTCCTCTGGAGTCTTCCAGAGGGTATGGGAGGCAAAGCTACCATGATAGTAACTATGTGGGTGAACCATCAGGGAAAAGCAGCATTAAATTTCAGCTAGGGTTCTTCGGAAACACTGATTCAGGGCATCTCTCAGTCAGCCCAAGCCTGAATGCTGTCTCAGCTGCACCAGCTGGCTTTAGGCTCTCCAGCAGCACATGGTTTGCGGATGGTTTGTGCTATCATGCCCCACTCTCTGTACATTTAGGCCACCTTGGTTTTACAGGCTGAGTTCTGCCCACAAAAGACAGAATTAATTATTCACCATTTTCTTGCCTAAAAGATACTGTTACATTCATAAAAGGTATGGTCATAGTATCAAACCACTTTATAGAGACAAAATTATTGCAATCTAGAAGTAATGAATGTTATACAGCACCCTGTGAGAACAGTGAGGCGTGAATGTGAAAGTGTTGTTAGCCTGTGAAAACACTAAAAGGGTCTGGTGTCTGAGAGTATTTCAGCAAGGTTTTCAAAGACCTGTTCTACAGGTAGTAAATGACTTTCCATTGCTCTCCCTGCCTATCTTAAGTCCCTGCTCGTCCCTTAAAATCCTATTCTTTCATTACATCCCGTGCTCAATGGTCACATTGTTATCTCTGCTGAAATCCTGCTGCTCTACTCTAAAGGGAGTGTTGGGTCACCATTGCCAAACCTCACCTAAGATCCCTAGAGACACTTCATTCCCTCTAAAATATTCCTGCTGTCTGACAGAGTGAGCAAGTTCCTCTTAATTATCCTGCTTGGTTATGGGAAAATAGAACAACCCATTACAATATGAAAGGCCTGGCACATCTCTGCTCAGCCTAAAGTTGATTCTGCATTCAGGTCTCTTGTGCCCCATAGTTTTCATATCAGTGTCATTCGCTATACTGCAAGACATCTCTGACTGACAAGTCCTAGGTTGTGTACCATTTAAACTAAAGTGGATCAGCAGACCGCAGGATAGTTCATGGCCTCTTGGCTGTTCTGAAGAATGAGACCATAGGACAAAGTGTCAGCCTGATCTTTATCAAACTGTGGCCTTTTGACTAGATAGTGGTGGGGTAATACCATGACAGCCAGACATCATGATGCAGGGGTGGGTGGGTGGACAAACATAAAATATTTCTAGTTTTGTCTGAATGCACCTGAGCATTGGAGGTTGTTTGTTTACATTATACATTTATTTATAGCCGGTAGCAACGTTTAGTTTTCATTACAAATGTGACCTTTGGTGAACGTAGGTTATTAATATTATATTACAGAGAGGTAAATGTGACTTTGACTAGTCTGAGTAAGGTTGTTGTTCCATTGAGACAGGCCCTAAACTGCTTTATGAAACTTTTAATCTTAAAGGAACAATGTCAACTTAAACTGTAGTCATGTGTATTGGGGGGGGGGGAGGGCTTGCAGTGTGCCACCCATTGTAAAGATGGGAAAACTGAGGCATATGGCACTTAAAGCTATGGGGTAAACCTATAGGGAAGAAGCTGGGCTGATACGAGTCCAGGTTTCTAAGCCTGTCCTGGAACATCTGCACTGCATTGTAAACCTGAGTTGAGGGTTGCTGAGCCCCAGGGTATTGCTCTGCTGTCCATACTGCACTATACAGCCCCTCTCTGACTCACGGCTGGGGCTGGGGCTTGAGCTGTGCCGTGCTGCACAACACCGGGCTTGGGGCCAAGACTTAGCCGCCCTCTGGGTCCGAGGCCCTGGCTGCCGGCGGCGCACTGCTGACTCCTGTGAGGCTGGAAGGGGCGGGACTAACGGCCGAGTCGGAGCGCCCCTAGCGGCTCCGGCTTCACCCTCCGCCCGAGCCCGGAGCTGCTGCTGCGCTGTGTCCCCCCCCTTGGCTCTCAGCCGGCTCGGCCCCCTCACGCCGCCCCGCTCCAGCCGCCGCCGCAGCATGAGGCTCTCCGCGCTCTGCCGACTAAGCCGGGGAGCCGCCGCCCCGCTAGCGGGCAGGAAGGGGACCGCGCCGCTGCAAGCCGGCTCGCCCGCGACCCGCCGGGGCACGGCCAGCACTTGGGGCCGCTGGGAGAAGCAACAGGCTGGCGGCGGCGGGAGCTGCAGCGCGCGGGGCTCGGCGGCCGGGTAAGCGGAGCCAGCGCAGCCACGTGCCCCGGGGGCCGCGGCTGGGCGGGGAGGTGCCGCGGGGTCTTTTCTGCCCCCCGCTGACAGCCTCGCGGCGAGGGCGCAGCTCTTCCCGCTTGTCGCCGGGCTCCGGGCCTGCCTGCGCCCCGCTGCGTCTGATGCAAGAGCTTGGCGGAGTTGGGACAGAGGCTCCCTCTGGACCCCCAGGCCAAGGCGGGTGCTGCCATCCCCCGGCTCCGGGAGGTTCAGCTTTCCTCTCCCTGCCCGCGCCACCTCTTCTGGGGGAGTCACTTCGCAGCATCCCCTGGGCATGACACGCTCCGTGGGCTCCCGTTGCTCCCCTCGCCTCAAGCACAACACTCGTGGGCGCGTAACTTTCTTCTGACAAACCAACGTGCCCTGATATCAGGAAAGGGAAAACTAAGTGAGGGCTCCGCGAGTACAGCTAACTCTGCCACGTTGCACGTACTCCATGGGTTCTGTGTAATAACATAAAGAGTAAAACCAAGTGTTGCTCTCAGTGAAGTCAGTTGTGTATTAAATTACAGTATGTATAAAATTATGTATTAAAAATCCACCGTGCATTAACATTATACACCAGAGGCTGTGAATTGATTCCTTTACTATGTTTTAGTAATGCTGTAGGTTAGTAAACGTGAAAGAATTTAAAAGGTACTTCTCTACTTCTGCCCTTTACTACTGTTTACTACTCATATTTCCTTCAGCTTGGAGAATAAGAATCATTGAAGCTTTTGTTTATAGTCAGTTTCACTTTCAGATTCTTGGTGTTGCATTGCTTGTGTTTCAAACCCTGCAAAGAGGTGGGAAATTTCTGCTGCTCTCTGGGGGTTTTAGAGCTTGTTTTTCCCAGCTCAATTTTAAGTTGTATTCCTTAAATGTACCTGTAAAGACTGTAATTTTTGTACCCCTGGACTTCAAAGTTTGTAATGTTTATGTATTTTATTTTCTTCATTACAAGCTTATATATTTTATTTCCTTAATTTTTGAGTGAGTGATTGATTTATTTCCCCATTAATACAGCAGTAAACTGGACAAGGCTCCATTTGTTTCAGTGCTGCTCACAGGCAGCGAATAGCAGCACTGAAACTTAGTCTGATCTTAGCAAGTTCACTTTGTTGCCCCTTGAGGAAGCTAGATAGCCCTAGAGCTACTGGAGCTATCTGCAGTCTCAGGAAGAGATTACTTGTTTGGATCACATTTGAAAATCGTTCCCACCCCCTAGATTTTAGGGATACTAGAAATGAAACAAACTCTGCAGAAAATGCATATGTCAGTGTTACCCCTCCCCTCTAGCTAATAAAGTATCCAGTTCACTGATGAGTGGATTTTCCAAGCCTTGTGGAATAATTATAGGTGCAGAATCTAAAGGACTGGGCATGTCAGAGCAATGGTAAATGCAAGTTAAATAATGAAGTTATTGTGGCTGGATTTGTTACTTCAGTTTTGCTGTACTCAGCTGTCAAATGTTACTGTACTTATTAATATATACATATTGCTTTGAAAATGAAAACCATTGAACATGTTTAAATATTCAGTAGTTCTGAATTCTGTCACTAAAATAGTATGGAAAATTAATGTCAACAGCTTTCTGGTCATGGTGTAACAGGGAAATGTGTAACAAACATTGATACTATGTTACTGTTGTGTTGCAGAGAAATCATTCAGAGTTCAAAGAAAGTCCTGGCATCTTTGCAGAAAGGACACCCTACATTTATGCCAACGCTTGCCATTGTACAGGTAAAGTATTTGTTTGTTTATTTAACTAAAGGATTGTTTCTTATTATTTTCATTTTGAAACATTTAAAAAAATTATTTATGTACTATCAGTAGAGTAGCAGAAAAAACTTTAATAGAAGGGCACTTGTACTGATTGGTGTTTCCTAGTTAGCTTCTCATAAGCTGTGGAATGAAATCTAATAATAGATTGGGTTGGGGATTGGTCCTGCTTTGAGCAGGGGGTTGGACTAGATGACTACTTGAGGTCCCTTCCAACCCTGATATTCTATGATTCTACGAATAAATGCTATATACGTACAAAGTATTATTGACAACTTTTAAAAGAAGCAACAAGTTCTACTATTTGAGAATTTAATGAGTGATCAACAGCTGGCTTTATTGCCAAGTCTTAAAGAACTGCTGTCTTAGAAATATACATTCTTAGTGCTGTATAGTTGGTTTCCACAGAAAGTCATAGGATAACTCTCTTTAGGTTCTGTATGAAACCAATTTCCATTGTCAGAATTGGTGTCTAAGGCATCCAGACTGGGAAGATGTGTAATAATCCATTCTACTGAGTTGTTAAAATGAAAAATTACTAGACAGCTAGAAGGATAGTGATGGGATGCAGGTCCTTTTACTTCTAAGTCATTGGTTCAAAACTGTCCCAGATCAATAGTCGCTAAAAACAATTGCCATAAGATAAATTTCTGTTGGGGTCTGTGAAAAGAGTTGGTGACTTTAGTCCAGTTCCCAGTAGATAGTGGCTCACATCACATACAATAGAGGTGGAAAAGACTTGAGTTGGGGCATATTTGGGGGGCAGTGTAGAGAATGTTTTTATTGCCCATTGACTGTACTTTACCTGTTATAGGGATTCAAAAATGACTTCACTTTCAAGTATTGTTGGACTGGTGCCTTTTCTAAAAACTAAACAAATTTGCTTAAAGTAGGGAAAACATCCAGCTCTTATCTTTAAGATATGTATTTCAACATACCAAGCCAAGATAAATATTCCAAGCTGGCCTTCTGTCAGATTCCTATAGACTGGGCAGCTTTAACCTCCTTTCACTACTGGGGTTTTTATAGTGGGGTTGCTGAGAGCCATTGAACCAAACTGTGAACCCTGTATATGATGGAAACTGCTTCAAGCCAGGGGGTGCAGCAATATACCTAGTTCCAGCATCTTGAAAAGAGAGAAATGTTTGCGCTGCACCTTCTTTCTGTAGATCTGTGGATCAGAGTGCACACAATTTTTCTTAAAATATAATCCTATATAATCATAAAATTCTCTTTGGTTTCAAATTCTGTCCTTAGATTACTTACATTCTGCCTTTTTTTTTTTTGGTCCCCTTAAGGCAAGTGATGAAGATTTGGTGCAAGAAATAAACCAGAACTTTGCCAAAGAGGTGAGGATTAGGAGATGTGGTTGATTTTAATTGTGAGCCCTCTGACTGTTGTTGTAACTTAAAATATTTGTTTTCTCTTGGCAGATTGGTCTGCACGTTATTCACATTTGCCTCCCTCAGGGTAGCAGTGAAGATGAGGTAACTGTAGCACTTCGTTGGAATCTTTTTCTTTACACTTGAATCATAACACCAAATGGAAACGTTTAAAATTTATATTTATGGCATTCATCACCATTGAATCCTCTGAGCACTTTCCAGACATTACATAAACGTATACTCTTAGCACTCCTGTGTAGGTAGGCAAATATTATACCCATTTTTACCTATATATAGGAAGGGTCAGAGCAGAAAACAGAACTTGGATCTCCTTGTTCTCAGTTTAGTGCCTTAACCATAAGAACAGAGTGCATCATGGGTATAATCTTGCAAATACTCCACGTGTGGAACTTCTGTTGAAGTCAGTGGAAATTCTACATAAAGAGAGTTTTCACAGTTGGGACCCTAACTTGATATCTTGTCTAATGCAGTTTCTTTTCCCTCCATGCTCTCCAGAATACACATACTCCTTCACTGTATTAGATCAGGTTTTAGCCAGAGAAACTTCTAAACTGAATATATTATTTCTAGAATTATTTTAAATATGTTTGTAACTGGCTGTTTACATCACTGCCAGAGGTAATGTTAAAAATAGTAGTAATAAATTCCTTCATTTGGTAATAGTAACATAGAGGTGACCAAATTCTCACTTTGGTTGCACAGTTATGTCAGAGGCACTGAACTAATGTAACCGAGGTCAGGATTTGGGCCTGTATGTATTAAATACAGAAACCTCTTATTAACATTGTAAAAGGGCCAAATGAATTTAAAAATAAAAAGGGATTTCAGAGTTAAGGCTATCACCCTTTCCTCTCCTCATCTCATCTCATCGTGCTTGGGAAGTTTAGGGTATACAGTCGATAATACATTCATCCAGACCCTTCATACTTTCTAAATAATGACCGGGTTGCAAAGCACAACAGAAACGTAGATTTCATATACTGTGTTTCATGGATTTTATTAATAGAATTTTACTATATTTTACTTTAGTAAAGTCTCAAAAATAATTTCTAAATGTGCTTTCTATAACAACTAGCTCTTACATACACGGATCCTTCCTGATACAGATTTTTCTGTCTCGACCTTGTGGTTGTTATGGATCCTTACTTTAATATTTCTGGTAAGCCGCTTTTACAAATAATGCATTGAATCTGTTACCCATTTAAGAAAACCAGACCTTTCAAACAACAATCAAGATACGGTTTGCTGTGTTCATAATGAATGGGAACCTCATCTGTTGAGTAACACAACCCAGAAGCAGGTAGAAGTTTGTGGATATGAAATCATAGCCTCTGCCATTGTGAACCATGGAGGTAAACAGCTTTGAGTAGGAATTCTGTGAACCATGGAGGTAAATAGCAGTAGCCGCTGTCTCTCTTTCAGCTGTTAATTTGCACAGAATCAGGTTATTTTAAAACTCTAGATGTGGATTTGTCTTATTCCGGGCAGGTGTATTTTTAAAGATGGTACTTTAGCGCTTGTGTATTCTCTTTCTGTTTGCTTCTCTATTATGTTTTTGTTTTGCTTGTATATGGCCTGATATTTTAGCAATAGCCCCAAATGAAAAAAAAAATGCTTAACTTCATTTATCTTCTGAATTATGTATTTTAATAGAAAATAGGGTGTGTGTTCTGTTTTTCAGGTGGGCTTGTTATTACAACTCACTGAAGAGAATTCTGTTATACGTTGTGAAAGGTTTTTTTAAAACACTATAGGGACCCCATAACCATAATACAGGCTGTCATGATTACAGGGATAACTGTACCTCTGTCCCCTTTTCTGATCTCTCTGAGAGCCCCCTCAGGTAATAGGCCTCCTGCCGTCACCTGCCCAGGGGTGGAATCCTACATTTCTCCCACTCTAGGACTGAGTCCTAAGTACAGCCCCCCATGTACTAACCATGATTACTCAGCAGGCCCAACTAAGTTTAGCACCTACAAGTCTTCCTTTTGAGAACTGTGACCAAACAGCTTCCTCACACCAAAATACTGTTTAATCATATCAGGAGCAGAGCATAACATAAAAGGAAAAAAAGATTTTACACAACAGAAGGCCTACAACGTGTCTGTCTTACCCTAGGGCTCTACCTCTGGGGTAGAAGATCAGGCAGGTTTTGCTTTTTCAGATCCTCCAGCAGACTCTGCATCAGTCTGTCATGGGTGTTGTAACTATGGCTGGAGCCTGGAAATAGCATCTTCCCAGCTAAAAGCTCAGGCATTGTCTCCCAATGATTCCTGTCACATTTACTGGGAAGTTGCTGATTGGGAGCCATTGTGTTGTCTTCTGGCTAGTTTCTTAACAGCTCTACTAATCCAACATGTGCAAACAGTAAACATTCCAGTAACCCAGTGTAGCCATACTATCCCACTAACTGTCTCACTAGCCCCATCACATACAGGATTTGTAAATTATTACAGATCAGCCCCACATCCTTCACACAAGTTTATCTAGTACCACAGCACTTTCATGCTCCACTTCATATTGTCTTCTGACTGAACCATCAAACTAGAAATAGGAAAATGTGTGTTTCTCTTCCTGGGTCAGCTGTAGATGTCCTGGATAACCTTGAGAAAGTCACTTCGTCTCTCTGCCTCATTTTCCCATCTGTGAAATGGGGATAATATAGCCTTGACTCACAGAAATGCTGAGAGGCTTATCGGATTATGGACTTTGAGAGTTTGAAGTATACTTAAAAAGTACAAAGTACAAGTAAAAAGATTAGAAGTATAGGATAGTCATATGGAATGGTATTAAGCATGTCAAAATGATCAAGTGTTAATAATTATTAATAAAAGTTTAGCACTTGTATAATGCTTTTCTTCATTAGAACTTGCAACTGCTTTAGAAAGACCAGCCAGTATCATTATCTCCATTTCACAGATGGAGAAACTGACTCTGAGAGGTTAAATGACTTGCCTAGTATCACACAGCAGGTTCATTGCAGAGTCTGGAAGCAAATGTGGATCTCCTGATTGAGTGAGGGTGAGGTCTGTGAGGACTCTGTGCACTCAAGAGTTTCTTTTACATGTACATACAATTTACATAATTTTTTAAAAGCCAGGTTTTTTTTAAAGCTATTTAAAATTTATTTTCAAGGTAGTCTTCACAAGCTCTTACTTAGTGCTAGCCTCACTTTCCATTATAAATATGAGCTAAAATAAATGTAAAATTACATGACTTTATAGTAAATTTTCTTTGATTCTGTGATGCACAAACATACAGCTTAGCCAGGTAATGAAGAAGTGTGTGCTAGTTAACTTTTTTCAAAAGGAAATTTTGAAATACTGTAATTTGTTTACAGTATAAGTTTTAATTTTTGAAGCCACAGGAAAATGGAATATATCACAATGGATCAGGTTTGATATAGATGTTTTTATTAGAGATGGATTCAGACACAAAATTCAAATCTGGATTGGGAGTGTTTTTGTCTAAAATATTGTTTCAACCAGATTTAGGTCAGTATCGAAGTTTTATAAACACTTAAAAGGTCTGGAAGTAGTTGGGCCTCTAGTTTTGGTTTGAGGCCCAACTTTGTGCTTCTTGTGCTGTTTAAGGATATGTGGCTGTATCACTTGTCTGTTATTTGGCCAGTTTAGATTATCAAGTTAAACACTTCGTAATAAGGGAAGATAAAACCTTTTTTCTGAGTGTCATTTTGTTACATCAAAATCACCTCCTGCACTAGATATCATTGTACGTATTCCTATATACAGAGGTTATCTTTTGTTTGGTGAAGAACAACATTTGCACCAGCTGAGCACAAAAACGTTCAATTGGTTGTTAAATCAAACTTTACATTCAGTCATTTTAATTCTTCTGGAAATGTGTTTCCCTTTTAAAATACGTATTTTTTCTTTTGTTCCTAGTTTATCATGTCTTCACCCTACCCATATTTAAAAAACAAACACAGAGTTCCAAAAACAAGTGTTTAAATTTATTTTGGTGGTCTTACCAAAAACTAATTTGTTTTTTAAAAATAGTTTTGAAGGCTATACTTCATTAAAGTATATTAGGATCTTGATATTTTGAAAAACATGAGTTTAAAAACAAAACCCTCTTGTGATCATTTAAGTGCTCTTTTATTGTAACAAATTTCATATTCTTCTTTAGATGGTTTCTGTCCAAAACCACGTTTGTTTAAACTTTGACTTCTGAATATGTTCTTTGGAACCGTTATAGTGTCTAGCTTTTGCTAAGATTCTACACAGTAAGAGACCAAATCCTCTCAATATTCAGGATTTCAGTACATGGAAGAACGTTGCACCACAATGAGTGTTATGTGAAATGTAAATAAAATGCTGACATTATAAAATGCTACAAAGGAAACCTAGTGGTTTAATTCATAATATATTAGGTTAAAAGGAAAAACAGAAGATTTAAGCAAGAGCAAACAAGCTTTCCCCTTTTTATAATTTAAAATAGAAAATAAATTGCATGGGGAGGTGGGGAAGGAGGTTAAAGATGGCCACCAACCAATCATAGAAGTGTATTGGATTCCCCCTTAATTCTGATAGTATGGGCCTGCATCATGCAGATAGATATCAATATAAAAACTAATTTCTTACCCTCTGTTATTTCTAGGTCCTACAGACTTCTCTGACCGGTTTGATATAGTCATTCAAGAATGCAAAAGCCTAGGTTATTATTATGAAAACTCTTGTTTCATTGACAGGGCCTAGGGGTGTGTGTGTCTTGGTCTTTTGTCCGTGACATAGTTTTCAAAACTTATAATATTTTTTTAAACATGCCATAGACAAGAATATCATGATTTACTGGGGCTATCTGAATAAAAATGTAACATCCCACAATGATAAATTCTAGGACATCTGCAGCAAAGCCCAAAACAATCAGTGGGCCTACGAAGAAGACTGTTGTAGGGGAAGAGTTAGTTAACATGAAATGGTACACAGAATATTTTCCCTGCTCCATTTTGACCTAAGTGTAGAAGGGAGCAAGATGGGAGATTGCAGGTGGGTTGTGACAGCTAGGAAGATTGCAGGATAAAGATTTTGGTGATAGAGAGTAATGAATGGATTTTAGAGGTGTCAGAGAGCAAGAACTGACAGGATTTGATGGTTGTGTGGATGCAAGAGGATGAGAGCAATGAGTTAGAGGACATGGGGTTGTGGCTTTTCAGACTTACGAGGCTAGTGGTACCTTGATTTGAGCTGAATGTCTCCTTTGAGGTTCTTAGAATTCCTGACAAGTGGTCATGATCCTGTGAATTTTTGTTGCATCAGGTAATGGTTTCACAACTGCTATTTTTTATTTTTACTACCTCCAAAAGTTTAGTAGGTGCTATTTAGAACAAATAAGAGTGTTCCCTGTCACAGAGTTTACAATCTCTATTTTGGATGTGTTATAGGAAATGAGAGTGATAAACAAATGGGGAGGTAGAGTTATGGGGAAACGGAAGGTAGGACAAGGGTCACAACAAAATCACACAGTTAAACAGTTTTAGCCATGTAAACATCTTGATGGTTCTGAATTGTAGTTAGTTTTGTTTTTGGTTTTAATATGGCTAATGGAAATTGTTTTTGCAGGGTCTTATTCTGTGTCCTTGCCCTTTAAATATCATAATTAAGCTCTCTTCCCTTTTCCTTCATAATGGAACAGGTCTCTTTACATACACTTATCTGTTGACCATCATTTCAGCAATGTTGGGGACAAATTCCCTCAGTTATACCCCTGCAACTCCATATGTGGGGATAACTGTTAATGTACTTAGTACTCACTAAGCCTTGTGTGTATACTCCACAGATTCGCTGCATGCTTCTCTTTCTGCTAAAGCATGAGAGAAATAGCCAGATGACAAATGCCATGTGTTATAAGCATTATTTAAAGCTACAACCCATTTTTATTTCATAATGTTCTACTTTTGACTTTATCCTATCTTCTAAAGCATTTTATTAATTTCCTAGATTGTTGGTGAAATCTTGAGACTCAATGAAGATCCTACGGTTCACGGCATTGCCCTTCACCTCTCTGAAAATGCATACAGCACCAAAATATTAAATGCAGTAAAACCAGAGAAGGATGTGGATGGGTAAGCTAAGTAGTAAGAGGTAGCCAGAGCAGATACAAGTTTTATGGCTCTAAAAATCTGTTTTCCCCATTGCTTTTCACTAATGGACGACTCAGTCACTGCGTTTAACTGTGTCATTAAATGTGGACAAAAGATTATAAAATCAAGCACACGGTGTCTGCTTAAGTCATTTTGATGGCATTGTGCTTTAATCTTTGCTAACTGTAAGCCTGAGAAGTAGTGTACTTAAAGGCAACAAAAACCATGTCTCAGTTTTATTCTCTTCATTCAGTGTTAAGGTAGTCCAGTCCTGCGTGGTTATCATTTTTATTAATTTAATTGACAGCATTTTTAAAGAAAGCTCCAAGGTGAGAGTTTTTGCTGAACCTCTAAAGGGGGCATGGGTCTAAGGTAGTTTTAAGACAGGTTTTCACCCTCTCAGTCTATCCTGAACCGCTCCAAGGGCTGGAAAGGCCCTGGCATAACTTAAACAGTCCTAGGGTCCTGTCTAAATTACAGCAACTACCCTGGGCGGCCCTACCATTTTGTTCCTTTTGTCTCCTCCTCTCACTCTTGCCTTTTCTCACACGCTCCAGTCTTCTGGAATAACATTCCTTCCTATGCATCAGATATCCTGAGTACTTCCAAACATCTTTAAACCCTCCACTGCTTTTATGTAACTTTCCATCCACCCCTGACAGATGCTCCTGTATCCGTTTTTCCTCCCCTCTTTGTTTCCCTCTTATTCTACTTGAACATGTAACAAATTGTCTTGCGCTCATTTTATTTCTGATAGCCCTTGTTCCCCTTCTTTTATCTATCTTGATGGTTCTATGTTTGTTTGAAATCTAAACTCTTGGGAGTAGTGCTAGATATAGCAGTTTAGAGATTAAAAAAATCTAGTAACCATATACTATTGCTAGTTCTATGAGCCTTGCAGTCTGAATTTTAACACATAGGATGTAACCCATAGGGCAAGCTCTAATTAAAATACATCTCTCACACACATTCTGTTCTATATGTTTCCATGTTTTTCCTTGATAGAGTATCAGATGTAAACCTGGGACGGTTGGTGCGTGGAGATACTTACAACTGTTCAGTTTCTCCCACTGCCAGCGCTGTGATGGAGCTTCTTGAAAAAATAGGTAAGACAGTCTTGCGCAATTCTATTTCTAATATTGCCAAGTACAAGATTTTGTTTTCTGGTTGACTTGTGAGATTCCTGTATAAGATCCTTGGTAGTGAAATATTCCCCTAATTTTTTTTTTTTTCCAGTTTTTGTCATACAGTAGTCTTGTTCTGTATTTCTTCATCCTTTTTTCTGATATGCACAAACTAAACATGTAAACTCAATGTAAATCCACTGTAGTGGTTTTGCCAACTGAAAAACCATGGTAACAAGTTAAAATAAATAAAGCCTACAAACACCCATTTGATTTGGTTTTTGTTTTCTTTTATAAAATATATGAAAGTAAAATGAAGACTGTGGTCCCAGTGACCCTCACAGCTCTATGGGAACACATACATTTTATAGACATAGAGATAAACTGTAAAGCAAAACTTTATTCGTTTTGTTTTGCTTTTTATTGCTTTTTTACTATGTACAGACACAGCCTCAGTTTTTCTTGCTTAATTTTACATTTGAAATAACAGCTCATTGCTTCCTTCTTTTGATGGAGAATCTCAGCAAGATCTGAATTCAGAACTGCAGATCTGTTTCTAGGAGTAGTACCATGGCCTTTGTCTATCGACTCACGTTTTATTGGCTTGGATGCTTCTATAGGCAAACCTATTTTATAAGGTCTCCAGAAATACCTGAAACTTTTATAAAAACAGAATTAACACAGATTTTACCTAGGAGATCAGAGATGAATTTTGGATAACACAAAAATTTGGATAAATCAAAAATTTCCTGTAGATTATTAATGAATGGCTCTTTTGTTTTGGGTGACGTATATTTGGTAACATTGAAATTGCAGATGACTTTACCTGTAAACCCCCAATTTTTTTTTTTTTAACATCTTTTATCAAGGCTTAAATCAATCATTCAAAAGCAGTCTCTTATCCCATTGCGCTTCTGAATTTTGGAAGCAACTGTCCTTTAAAAGTAGGTGAATTTTAAATAAAATGGTGAAGTACCTGGTTACAACTGGATAAATTAAAGGATTATATGCAGACAAACCCAGACAAGTGACAATCTTACCCTTATTAGTGTGAATGTTCAGTACATATTGCTGAATTAAATGGAATCTGGGTTTGTGTTAGTTCTTCCAGAGACAAGCGTATGGCATTTTCAGCATCGCAATGATCAGAAATTTACTAGCATATGGAGCCCTTTTATAGCGCTTCTTGTAATTAAAAACCTTGTCTCTTAGTAAGGCAAATGGCAGAAAGTCCACTTACATGGACATCTGTGCTCCAATTAAGTTTAGTAGTGAATGTCTTTTACTACAATAGACAGCTTAACTGACTGATGGCTTTTCTTGTCAAGCAGTTAAAACCATAGATGGAAAGAAGGTGTTACTAGTGGGAACTTGTGGGCCTCTGGAAGCCTCTTTGCAGTGCCTGCTTCAGAGAAAAGGTGCCATGACTATGAGCTGCCAGTGGAAAACACAGCAACTTCAGAGCAAGGTAAATATTTACTTATGTCAAATCATAAGCCACTGAGCAACTCTCCAGTCTTTTTAACATTTTCTAACATTGTAGGATGATTCTGACAATTTACAAAAGGAAGTAAATAATTTAAGAAGGCTTGAGTTCATTCAAAACTTTGAGAGACCCTCTACCACTAGTAGTGGCAGGGAATATTTTAACTAGTGCAAATTGTTACAATTTATGAGATTTTTATGCTTCAGCATAGGTTTGGGGAGGGAGGATATTTAATGGCATAATTTCACTGATACAGTGATAGCAACCTATCAGAAAACACTTTAGTGAACTAACAACTCAAGAATAACTTCAGAACTGTGTGACTGACTTTTGCCCCTTTTTAACTGACAGTGGTGAAGCTCTTTTAAAAAGCAATCTTGTAATTGGATGAGATGAAGAAAAATGTGTTGTAAGCATATGTATACTGTTTTATGTGGTATCTAAAGGGTTGCTCTTACATTTCATTCTCATCCTCCCACAAATTTTTAAATCTCCAGTTCCTTTTGATAATTAATAATGAGGAAAAAATCAGTTTGCGTATCCTTTGACCTCAGATTTCTCTCAGAATTTGACTTTACTTCCTGATTGAAGGAAGGGTTGGAGGAGGGGCCTGATGATGATGATTGGGGGTGGAAGCAGAGGAGATAGTAGCTGAAGGAAGCTGGTTGTACAATAAACTTCTAGAGGAGATACCTTAAAACTGTCCCAAGCAGAGCTATTTATAACCCAAAAAGAGAGAAGAGCCAGATGTTCCATGAAGTTCAGTAGGGACCTCTCTGTCAATCTGTTTTTTGTGGAAGGTGCTTCAGTACTACAGTATTGGGTGGCAGTACAAATCTCAAGCTATATAACTCATGAGAAGGCTCGCTGTTCCATTGCCCGGACCATTTCAGCACTCAGATAATTTTCCTTCCCCTGCTCGCTCAAAAGCTGTAGCTCAGTGAGACATTAAGATCCCTGCTTCAGAATATTATGTATAGAACCACTTGTGAACTTTTTTAGATTGCAAGCTGTACACTGGTGTTCACACAAGTGTATGTTCTCTCACACAATTTAAAGCAAGTTTTATACACTTGTGTTCTTCAATCAACCCTTTTCCTCAGTGCTAGAAAGAGACACCTGCTTCTCGCTGCCATAGCAATAGGACCTCTTGCATGAGGGTACTGTTACATAATTTATGACCTAAAGAAATTCACAAGTGCTTCCCTTGTTAGGACAGAGAGGAGCAGAACTCTTTCCAGCACTAAGGGACAATGGAAAAAGGTTGGTTGAAGTCTGAGCATGCAGGATTTGTTATGAAACGTTCCTTTGAAGTTTGTACGTGTTTTTAATTTTTTTACACAAGGGTTAGCAAAGGGACAGTCCTAGGGTCTCCAGGTTCTACTGTATTACAAATAATAATAAGCGCTAGAGAAAAGTGTATGTTATTCCACTCCCTTGTATCTAGTTCTTACATGTACTGGGCAATTTACAGTGAATAAATCTAATCTGATGTTCCATTGAGAATACCACAAGGTGGCAGCCAATTCAAAATTTTAATGTAGAATGTTTGTTTTGGATTCAAGGCTAGAATGAAAGAAGGGAAATATACTTTGAATTGAAGTTGAACAGGTGTGGTATTTAAAAAATTTTTTCTTTGGCAAATCAGTGTTTTTGCAGCTGATTATATCATTATTTGGGCCATCTTAATTTTATGGTTTTAAATGATAGACAACATTTTAAAAAGCATACACTTCTTTCATCTGTGAAAAGACGTTTCCATAGTTTTAATTTAAATCTAGTTTTTTAATTTCATTCTTTAATCATGTCTGTCTGTCTCTGTGTTTTATGACCATGTACTGCAAGGGTAACTAGAAGAGAAGGATGTGTTTTACTCATGTGGAGGGGTCCTTGCTAATTATAGTAAGGGCTTGTCTACATACAAAATTAGCTCGACTTACAGCCACCGGAGTAATTACATCTGTTGGTGTCCATAATACTTCCTTGTGCCAGTTGTGTGTGTCCTTACAATGAGTGCTTGCACCAGTTGAAGTGGGGCATTGTGAGGCACTGACAGCTGGAGTAAGGGGTACTGACAGCCACTTGGGGCTCACAGCTGAAGCTCCTCCGCCCTGGGGCTGCCAGTTGGAGTGGGTTGGGGCTCAGTTTCACAACAGGGAGCCTATTAGTTGTGAAATTGACAAGAATGTCAATTTCACAGCTGCTATTATTTAATATTTGGTCTGGGGCTCTGGCTGTCAGCCCATAACCATGCTCAGCTTTCTGGCATTTCCTGTGACTTACCTGTCCTAGCAGATCACTGTTAGGAAGCAGAATTCAAGGCCCAGGCAGGATGAGGTTTGAGGTTTTACATGCCAGTCTTCTCCTGTACATTTTAACTTTTGTCTCCAAAGGAGTTTCCAGTTTGTCTGGAGGTCTAATCAGTGGAGCTCTGAGTAAACTTGCCTTTGCCTACCTCAATTGCAAGCCTGGACTACCATAGCACCTGAGCAGTAACCCTCCCAGTTCTAATAAACTTAGTCATGTTGTTGTGTAAGCTTGTGGCTTATAGATTGTTACTCTAACCTATTGCGTATCCAGAGGTCTTCACCTTTGTCATGTCCCAAGAGAGCCCAGGGATCAGGAGCTAAACAGAAGGTTTCTTGCTTGCCATCATCGAGCATTGATGGTCCCATATTTATAGTGTAACATTACAAGAACTATGGTTATATTTGAGGATGTGGACTTGTTAGTTCCTGTTTTCCCTTGCATGTTGAAAGGCCTGACATATGTTTTGTGAAAATTTGGTAAAATGCATTTTGCTTATTGATGAGGGTTCTACCCCTGCCCCTCCAGTTAATATTCATTAAAGTTAACAGAGAGAAAAGCAAAACATTAAATAATGCAATCATACTTGGAATTTTCTGACTTCTGTACATATATATCTATATTTGAATATATTATTGTGGGCATTTAACAGAGGTTTGCAGGGGTAGACCAAACAGGTTTGCTTTGTGGTATGTATCATGGCAAGGCAAATTAATTTAAACTATTTTAGTGACAATTGTGATAAGTGTTTATTTTATACATCAGTTTTTCAGACCAAGTTAATATGTCCATTTTCACTGAAGCATGAATCTCAGGTTTACCATTTTTGACATTAATTTTAGCATTAGCTAGGAATTAATCAGACATGTAACTCAAGATGGAGCTCTGCTAGTTTATTATTTAAAAAGGAAGGGGTTCTAATAACTGTTTTCCTCATTCATGTTAATTTGCTAATAGATATTTTAGTCATTGGGGCCTGATCCAAAGCTCAATATTGTGGATTGAAAAATTCCCTTGGATTTTAATGGGCTTTGGATCAGGCCCTGTACCTCCATTGCTTTTGTACTGCCTCTTTATTTCAGACAGTTTCTTTTGCAGGAACATTTTGAAGGAAATTGGGGAGTTGGTGTGTACTTTAAGCTGGTTAATTAATTTGAGTGAACATTTGTCATTCACTGGGACATTACAGAAATTACATTACACAAATACCTAAATGTTGCCTTCATTACCTTAAACATTACCCCGGAGATGTCTAAAGGAACAAATGGAAGTTAGCTGATTAATTCCCAGTTGCATTGTCTGCCTCTACATACTAACTTTCATATTGTCCTTCTGATCTTTAGAATTGTTTCCTGCATCCCTGCAAAATAAGCACTCTGGTAAAGTTTACTTTCTAATTGTACAGTGAAAGCAGAATGCTCATAAATGACAATAAAGTGCTTGGTTACAAGAATTAACCAGGATACAAAAAGTGCTTGAAACATGCCAACAATTGTGTGTCACATGAAAACTGGTGTTCTAGATACCATGATGATCAGTGCCTTTTAAATAGGCTTCTTAAAATAGAATACATTAGAGGCTGGCGTGGCCCTAAGCTTGGCTTACCAGCTGCATTTGAGATTTATTTATTTTAATTTTTTTGTAAATTAAATCTTTTCCTGCCCCCCTCAGCATACCAGAAGTAAAAGGACAGCTTTAACATTCCCAATTCTTATATTTTAATTTAAAGGTTGTGTAAACCATTCAGCCTTTTATTTTCCTCCTCTTTATTTCCTTTGATTTTGGTGCAGTGAACAGGCAACTACATTTCTGCCTCAGAATTTGTTAGCTTGACTTTGGCCATTGTAAAAATAATTGTCTTGTCACAGCTGCATTATGACCTGACTCTTAAATACCCCTGGATTTTCAAAGAGTTATAAATGGACAATTCCAATGTTTCAGAAAAATCTAGTACAATCATGTGCAACTGCTGTGAAGAGATACTATTCTATTTCCATTTACATTGTATGTAAAATGGGATTATTATGAACTAAGAAATATTCAAGCCTTTAGATAAATTAAGATAATCTATTATCCTTCTGTTAATACTTACATAGAAAGCTCTTGCAGATACTGACCCTTCAGAGCGGATTTGGCACACGGGGAAGTTTTAATGACATAATTTTAAGAAACAACTAATTTTGTTACTTTAAAAGCCAATAATCTGTTCCACTGTTCACAAATGATAAAAGGGAAAATGTAATGTACTTAATTGCTGTATGATATATTAATTTTCTACCAAGATTAGGTAATCCAGATGGTGGAAAACTATTGTACCTTCTAATGAAAAACACAGATAATTATTTTGCCAAAACATGAATAATACTTAGCACTCATGAGAAAATTTACTAAGACCATTTCTTCAATTATTTTTTGAATATGACCCATGTTGTGTCTATTTTAAAAGACCTTGCCTTGTGTTCATATTTATTGTAAAGAAGCCTACACACACACACACACACACTCTTATGTAAAAAGAAAAGGAGTACTTGTGGCACCTTAGAGACTAACCAATTTATTTAAGCATAAGCTTTCGTGAGCTACAGCTCACTTCATCGGATGCATACCAATTTATTTGAGCATAAGCTTTCGTGAGCTACAGCTCACTTCATCGGATGCATACTGTGGAATATGCATCCGATGAAGTGAGCTGTAGCTCACGAAAGCTTATGCTCATATAAATTGGTTAGTCTCTAAGGTGCCACTAGTACTCCTTTTCTTTTTGCGAATACAGACTAACATGGCTGTTACTCTGCAACACTCTTATGTGTCAACATAATAAAAGATGGATAAAAGCCATCTGAACTCTAGTTCACATTTTCAACCAAATCTAGGTTTTATTTAAGTTTTGATTTGGGTGCCTCCTTCCCTCTCTTTGGCTCAAAGCAGGCCTGTTATCTTTGCTGAAACTCATCCTGGAGTTTCAGCCTATTTAGCTGTCTTTGTTGTGGACTGTCCTTTCAAATCTCAGAAGAACCAGGATTTGTGGGCTGGGTGGGACTCTATGGTGTTTGACCCAGGCAAGCATAAAAGAGCATAGACATAAATGGAACAGCTGTCTAGAGTATAGCAGAAAAAAAAGATTATATGGGAATTTCTACTGATAATACTTTGTTAGATTACTGTTCTACTGTGTATGTGTTTTCAAGACATTGCAATTCTTACAGGGTCATTGCTGTTTCTTGCATCTTAAATTTAATCAGGCATTCTAAAAGCCAAAGAGTAAGGATAGCAGAAGCTAGAAGGGATAAATGTAATGATCTGAGTTCTAGTCCCTTGCTCCACACGCTGATAGAACCTGGAAATACAACATGTAAGCATCTGTGGGATAGGGAGCACCTCCCATTAGTCTTCCCCCTGCCCTTTTTTTCTCCCTCTCCCCCCATCCATTGAGCAACACTGACGTGCTCCAGAATGAGCTGAGATCAGGCCATCTGAGCTAGGGCTTGTCAGTGGTGGGAGTTGAGGTTGGAAATTACTGGAAAAATGGTCTCTGCCTGCTTTCTTTTCCAGTGCCACTATCCTGTTCCCCCCCCCCAGTTAGAGGCTGTATGTTGCCATTATGGATGGAACCAGAATAATAGAAACTGATGCTTGTTTCAGATGAGATGAAGAATATTATGATGACTTTCTTAGGGTCACTGACAAAAAATATCTTAAAAGCTGGGGAGGGGGCCATCGCTGCTGCTAACTAATGCTTAGAACATACTGAGCTGAAGCACTGTATCTGCAGTAAGTGTATTTTGAAGAACTAAACACTTCGTGATAACAGCATTGTCCCCTATCATGACTTGTTTTTATCCCTTTCTTTTGGTGAAAAATAATGATTTTGTTGTTGTGTTTGAACACTTAATTAGTCAGTTCAGCTGTTACACATATGCTACAAATCCTAGTGGTGTTAAAGTGGGGACCACTGGTTTTTAATGTTCTCTGAAAACAGTGAAAACTCCTTTCCTCCCTCCAGCAAGCATGTGTTTGTATATCTTTTGTCCCGTCCCCCCCATCAGAACAATGCCATTTGTCAAAAATAACTTGTATTCATTGTGTAGGTGCAACTGGAAGAAGGTAAGGAGAGTATGCCTGGGTGAAAAAAATGAAAATTTACTACCTCAGTGAAGTCCAGATACAATTTAAAACATTAGACCTGCAATGGCCACAGGGTTTTAAATGATTACTCTTTTTTTTCTGTTTAAATCAGTTTTTGTATATTTATTTCCACTGAATGTGGCTGCAAGGAATTCCATATCTGCTTCTCCTTCCCCTCTGCACTTATTAAAACTGAAATAGTCCTAAATCAGGCCTAGAAAACCCATGTCTTCATTATGCCCATTTACATTTCAGTTTAAAAAAATATATATTTTTTGTCTTTGATCATCTGGTTTAAAAATGGCTTTTGTAGAAATCAAGGAAATGAAATATTTATGCAACCCTTGCGGCAAAATAGGTTTTCAATTATCTGGAATATACAATTACTCCATATCATTACCATTAAATGTTTGGCTTGCCCTATTTGTATTGTTACTGTTATTTTAGTCTTTTGTCTTGGGAATGGGTGGTGGTACTTTAATCTGCTTCTACTTAAATCTCATTGGAGAGAGTCGTGTTTTGTTATGAGGTAGGGTTTCAAATTATTTATTTGAACATGTCTTCCCAGTTGAAAAGATTTGCCAGTGAGAATGCAAGATTCTTCTTGAGAATCTTTGCCCGTCCTTAAAATATTGCTTATTGTGGTATGGATTATTTCATGTGACATTTGTCATTCTTTCCAATGTGATCTGATAACAGAATGTTATTTTACCCATTTTACAATGTATACTTGGTTATTCCATGACTGCATTTTACCGTTTGTCCATATCTTCTCGTTCTTTTGGCTAAAATGAAGTGTAGCATCTGTTTTGCATCTGATGCATCCTCTGTCTGGGGACTATATAATGCACTTGCAGGGGGATAGACTTGATGATTTAATAGATCTTTTCCATCTCGAAAGTCTGATTTATTTCTGATTTAGAAGATTAGCCCTCTGTATGCCTCTCTGAGCTTTTTTTGAGTGATTTATAAGCAGTGGAAAAAAATAGGTGAAGGCAAAAAAAAAAAAATCATCCTGTGTGAAATGAAACTGAAATGGCCTGATGGGGTTTGTGCAAACCTCTGTAACTCTCCTTGGTCAATCCATCAGCCAAGTTTATAGGAAACGAGTTTTTAAAAAAAACAAACAAAAAAACCCTGTTGTTGTAGCGCTGACAAAGACTATGGCTATAGAATATTTTTTACGCTTCAGCTGTTGGTTTTCTTTTATGAATTTGTTTTAAAACCCTTGCAAGGAAAAAAAGTATTTGTTGTCCTTTCTCTTAGTGTAATTGAACTTATAATATGTAGTTTTTCTTTCATTTTCTTTCTTTTAAAAGTGGGGGAAAGGAAATTAGCAGGGGAGGCTTATGCAGAGGTTATAAATCACCTGCTTGAAAGTTGTTGGTTACATATGAGGTAACCTTTTTAAAAAAAAAAAAAAAAAAAAAGGCCAGCTGTTTTTGTGATATATTTACAGATATATACAATTTTGGCCATCCAACCTGCTGTTTGCATTGGCTATAGAAATATTATGTTACTCTTGTTAAGGTAGTTATGCGGTGTTACGATCTGTAGTCACGGAGATGAGAACAGTTGGTTAGGTCAATTGTTTTTCAACCTTATAATTGCATATATCAGAATTGATCAAATGTATTGGATAAAGGCTCTTTGGAATTATCATTTGTTGAGAGGTCTCAACCAATTCAGGCCACAGTGCTAGGCACTATACAAATGTACAGTCTTTGTCCCTGCTATATGGCATATACTAGTTGACACTACATATCTGAATTATACCTGTATTTGAATTATGCTTGAATTATAACAGTATTAATCTTTATTTTGATGTGGAAAAGATTGGGTTCCTGTAACTCACAGGACACACTATTTTCTACACCAAAACATAAATTATTTCTTAGAGTGTAAGCACTCACTATCATAGTCTAAAGTACTTCTAATATTTCTACTTAGTAAACTGCTTGTGAAATGAAAAGTCTTTGTAAGTGAAGCTGTAAGTCTTTACAAGCCTCTTGATGGGTATGTGTCCAAAGAGCCGATCTGCATATAGTGATATGTATAGATCAGTTTGTAGGGATTAAAAAAGTACCAGTATCCAGGAAAAAGCAGATAGTAATACAAGGGCCTGTATGGTACCTCAGTTTTCTTGAACCATTGAGTCCCTAATTTGGTAAACCTGTACCATTCCTTAACTGATCCATGATTACAGGTGCATGATCCAAGATTTAATATGGGAATACAATATTACACAATGCAAACTGAAACTTCTCATTGAAATTCTTATCAACCAAAATGTATCTAAATAACCTCAACAGTTGCTAAGATTATGAAACCAAGCGAAGTAGATATTTAACTTATTGCTAACACTCACATTTTAGCAGCAGGAAGACATTAAATAGCCCAAAAGTATATACTTATTGTCTTTCACTTGCAACGTAGAGCACATATGTCTGTTGTCTGTTCCAATAAGGGAGGGATCACGAGGAGTCTTAGAAGAAGAAGGTGTTTTTCTCAGAATTTTACTGCATATATTATTGAGAAGCAGTTTGAAATACTAAGAAAATGAAATCAAACAATATAAACAAAGCAAAAACCCAGCTCCATTGCACAAGAAATAAGATCAGATTAAATCAACATTGAATTTGACCAATATCTATTTTAGCAGTAGCCAGGTATGAGCCAAGGGTCTCTAATTAGATGAATCTTAATATCCTAGAATGAAGGTCAGGTATGCTGTTGATTAGTGTTTGAGACGAGCACAAGATTCAAATTCATGAAAGCAACTTGCTCTCTCGTCCAAAGCAAGCAGTCATGTTCTAAAGCGTGCATGAAATTTAACTCGCAAGATTGACTTCCAGTGTTGAACAATATCGCACAAAGATTGGGGACCAGATATTAATTTCCTTTCCTTCACAAGAGAGTTCCGTACAAGAATGAATAATTAAAACCAAAACGCAAGAGAGCCTAATAACGTTGTGTTGGTGCCCTTAATAATTTTTAATTTCTGGTTTTCTTTTATGTCTTGAATAAATAGGCTTATACAAAAAAGTTCTGCAAAACAAACATTAGTTAAGTTTTTTTTAACATGCTTAAGAAAATACATCAAAACTATTTTTTAAAAAAAAATAGAAGTGCATTCTAAATTCAGCTAAGGTAACTATAAAAGCCAAATCTAAATACAGAGTTCAAAGTTAAGAATAAGGTATTTTCTGCATGTATAACTCTTTGGACTATGATTTTAGCAGCAGTCAAAAAAGCAAACCAAATGTTAGGATGAATAGAATAGAAGATAATACAGAAAATATCGTCATGGCTTTGTATAATACAGTGGTTCATCATCATCTGGAATACTGACTACAATACTGATCAACCCATTTCCAAAAAGATATTGCAGAATTAGTGGGGGTTCTGAGGAGAGCAACGAGAATGATTAAAGGGACAGAAAAACTCTCACATGAATAGATAGCAATTGTTCACCCTAGAAAATAGGTGAGTAAGAAGAGACAAGATAAAAATATATAAAATAGTGAATGATACAGGGAAAGTAGGTTGAGTGTTTCTATTATCCCTGTTTCACAGTACAAGAACAAGGGGACAGCCAATGAGACTGAAAGGCAGCAAATTCAAACCGAATGAAACAAAATAACTTTTCATACAGTCAGTGATCAGACTGTGGAACTAATTGCCACAGGATGTTGTCGAAGCCAATTAATTTAGGAGGATTCAAAGGATTTGGGCATTTGTATGAATAACAAGACTATCCAGTGTTACAGTAGTTAATGTTAAAAGATTTTAGAAGGGATGTAAAACATTGTACTTCTGGGTTTAAGGCAATAGCTATCTCTCAAGGGCTAGGGTGAGACCATCATTGGGGCAGATTATTCCTCATCTACTGTGAGGTTTTTCATATCTTCCTGTGGAGCTTCTGTTTCTGGCCACTGTCGGAGACAGGATACTGGACTGGAAGAACCACACGTCTGATGCCCTATGGCTGTCTCAATGTTCATCAGGTCTCAATCAAAAAGAAATTATGCTAGGTCAGTAGGTAGATGGGAGACCTCCATGGGAAAATGCAGGGAGGTGAAGGAAATAGTGTTTATCCGTTTGATGGAACCCTTAACTGTGTATACCAGTCTTAAATTTAGTAGCTGTGTGTTAACCAAGGCATGATGCAGGATGAGACATAAAAACTACCTGTACTTATCAAAGAAGATATTTCTCAAAAGTGTGGATGTTAACTGGTTCTGTTGACCTGGCCACATTCTGTTTTGAATAAATGTATTTTGCATACTTAAATTCCGTGCTCTTTTAATTAGAGAAATGTATTATTCTTCACTTACTGCCTTTACCGTTTGGTTAGCGGTGTTTTGTGTTTAGAAAATGGGGTGTAGTTAGTGGTAGGTGAAGTGATTCACATGAATTTAAGTTGCTGAGAGTTTTAGGATTTTACAGGGTGAGAGACAATATATAAATGTAAGAGATTTCCTAATGCCATTTAAAATAATTGTAATATTAGTAATACCAAAAAAAAATTATGGCTGGAATACAATTTACAGTGACACTGGTACATGTGATTTTAACTATGATAGAACAAAACTGAGCTGGAAGCCTTGGGGACACTGATCACTCTAGAAAGGAGGCTGCCTATTGAACGAGTAATGTTCCGTCATAAGGTTGTTTGGCTTGTCTCGCTCTGCCTGCCTGCCTGCCACTCCTGCTGGGGAACGGGGTCTGGGGGCTTGCCTCATTCTGCCTGCCTGGCATTCCAGCTGAGGAGTGGGCAAGCCCCCGCACCCCAAGCCCTCTCTCCGGTGGGAGTGCTGGGCAGGTGGAGTGGGGCAAGCCTCCGACCTTGCTATGCCCCTGCCTCAACCAAGCTTCACAATCATCATTGGTGAGTACAATATTAAATTGTTTGTTTATAATTATTTAAAACTCATACTGTATATAATGCCTTTTGTCTGGCAAAAAAAAAATTCCCTGGAACCTAACACAACCCCCGCCCACCCCCCACCCCCACCGAATTTATTCTTATAGGGAAATTGGATTCGCTTAACATCGTTTCGCTTAAAGTAGTGTTTTTCATGAACATAACTATAATGTTAAGCAAGGAGTTACTATATCTGATTTCAGTCTGAATCAACTTGGTATATCCTCCAGTTGTCCTGTTAGTAACTCTCTCACATCTCCCTTGCCTTGCAGCCTTATTCCAGTTCCTGAGGAAAAAAAAGTTCAATCCTTTTTTCCCCCCGCCCCCGTTCTTTGTGCAGATGATAGAGCTGTTAGATTTCTTCCCATTTCCACCAGATCCACCTTCCCCCTTCCTTGCCATTGGACAGTGCCAAAACTGATGGAATTTTTAATTGTTATTTCTTGGCAGGAATTTCTTTAATATTGCATCACACCTGATTTGGCAAGGATACTAGGCAGTCTTAAGTCAGTTTGTAGTGAGGCTTGCAGAGTTTGTGACGCTTAGCATCTATTGACACATCTTTAGTTATTTCCAAAACCTCTACTGTCTAGAAACTATTTCTGCATTCAATCTTGATGCAATGCAAGGCCTGTCTTTCCATTTTGTGTACCTTTGTATATGTCTGTGTGTCTGCTTATAATTTAGGATACATATTATTACTTACCTTGTGTAGATTCTTGTATCGTTTACAGTGCCCTATTGGAGGTAGGGAGGAAACAACAGTTTATGCCTTTGTTTGTTACTAGAAGGGCAATGTCATGCTCTGTATTGTCCTTGACTCCACAGAGCCTGATAAAATCAGGGGCTTCTTTTGGTAAACGTGAGTTAACAGGGAAAAAGGTTTTAATTGGAATTTTTTGAAGGCGCTGATGAATGTAGGACAGCTGATCAGCTCTTATGTTGCCTTCCGACTAATGTGACTTGAGTATGTGGGTTTTTTTTGTTTTCACCACTTTCACAAATCCAGCTTTGAGCAGTGCCTTGTTTTGCCCACAATTGAGATGTTCAGATAGTTCAACAAATTGTAGTAATTTTGAATGTTTAGTTTCTTGACCTCATTTCTAATCAAATGTTATCACATTCTTTCAACCCACATCTTCCACAAAAGAGAAGTCCCTCCAAAATGTCCAGTTGCACAGCACTTTCAAGCACAATGGGTTTTTCAAGATATGATTTTCATGTAATATTATGGGCCCTGATTGTGATCTCACTTTCCTGACTTTACACTAGAATGTACATATTGATTTCAATGGAGTTATTCCTGATCCTCAGTAATGTAAGAATCAGGCCTGTAGTCTGGATCTTTTGCATTCACTTGTGGATACTGTGAGAAGTTAAGTATAAGTTGGGCTTGAATGTTAAGTCTACACTGCATGATATATTCCTGATTTTAGAATATTTTTGTTTGTCTGGTTTTTAGCTTCATCAGGCAGATGTGGTGGTGGTTGGCAGTACCAAACCTAAGGAGATTCCAGTCAGTTGGATAAGGCCTGGAACAACCATTGTCAGTTGTTATCCTGACTTTTTATCAGGTAAGATCAGTTTAAAATTGTATACCACTCGAAAGAAGTGTAAGGGATACAAGGATAAGTACAAGATATGGTAGCAAAGACCTGCAATGTTTAGAATAGCTCATTTAAAAATAAATGTATATGTATTGTGTGTATGTATGCATGTATATGAGTTCATCCATTCCTGTACCTGATATTTATGAGCTTGGGGTTATGCAGGCAACAGTTGATGATCTTACTAGCTTAATTATCAGTATTATAGAATGTACATTATTCCTGGGGGAATTCTGTGCCACTGAGCATGTGCAGAATTTGTCCCCTGCAGATTTCTTTGCTTCCCCGCAGAAAAATCACTTTCTGATTGGGAAGCAAAGGGAAGCCACAAGAGTGGTCATGAGACCCTCCCAGCAGTATGTTTTGGATACCCAGGGCAGTTGGCAGAGAAGTAAATCACTCTGGGGCAGAGGGCGGGACTGGGGAAGACCTGGCTGGTGGCTCCTACCCTGCACCGAGCTCAGCGGCTAGTCCTGGCTGGGCTGGGGAGGACGGGACTTTCTATTCCCTGGCATGGGATTTGGGGTCGTGTCAGATTTCTCCCCTGGCAATAGGAAGTTCTGCAAACTCTCCCCCAACTCCCTCACGCTTCCTGCACCCATCGCTTTTCAGCTTCACATGGAGGGATCACTGTACAGGGAGCTGCTTCTCCATCCACCCAACCCCCATGCATCCAGACCTCCTCATACCCAGACCTTCCTGCCAAGCCTCACCCTCCCTCTGCACCCAGAACCCCCCTGATGAGCCCCCTGCACCTGAACTGCCCTGACAAGCCACCCGCACCTGGATCCCCACCCTACCACGTCCCAACCAGCTGCACCTGGATCCCTGCCCCACTGAGCCCCACTCCCCCAGCATCTGGACTCCCCCACACACTGAGCTCCCCACACCAAGACTCCCTGCCAACTTTATTCCCACCAAACCAAACCCTCTCCCCACTGAGCCCCAACCACCTTCACCTGGACCCCCCTGCAGAATCCTATTACTGTTGCACCCAGAACACCCCCTCCCACCTGGATCCCCCAGTGAGCCACCTGCACCCAGATTGCCCGACACCAAACCCTCTTAACCCACACCTGGATCTACCCACACTAAGCCCCTCCACACTTGGATCCTGCCTTATTGAGCCTGCCTGCCCATACCTTGTACACCTGGCATGGAGAAGCAGGGCTCTGAGGTGTTTCTGGGGCAGGCCCGGTCCTTGCACTGTGTCAGAGTTGGATGCAGCCTCATTGCTGAGTCAATGTCCCGGGGAGGAGCTGCACAGTGATCTCCCACCTCTGTGAAGCTAGTTCCCTGTACTCCCCTATGCCGTGCTGGAGCTTCGACATTTATTTGACATATAAAATTTGCAGAATTTTACAATACTGTGTGCAGAATTTTCAATTTTTTGGCCTAGAATTTTTAATCTTTTGGCACAGAATGCCCTCAGGAGTAGAACATATTCCTACAAATTAGAATGGTAAAAAACAATTCGGTCATCCTGTAGATCTGCTCCCACTGCAGGATTGTTCCCTACTTATTTTCTAATGCTTTATCCAGTTTAGTTTTGTACAGAAGTACAAGGAAGAAAAAGCCTTTTCAGTGGGAAGGGACTTCTAAACTCAGCTAGTGTGTGAGCCAGAAGAGTACACCTCCATAAAAAAGTCTACAAGAACAGACGGAAATTTGTTCCACATTGTACTTTCATTTACAAAGGAGAAAGTAGATGCCAAGTAATTTTTTTTATTTAGGATAGTTTACACGAGAGTAGATACTTGGCCTGTATTGCCACTCTATTACACCTACTGCCAATGTAATCCATTGAAATCAGTGGCTCATTAAACTGATCGAACTCATTGAACCCAGCTGTAAACTAAATTATCTAATTACTTAGTTAATTCTTCTAAAAGGTCATATTTCTTAGTAGTAACTTCACCATGTAATCGTCTATGACGTGGTAGAATTTGATTATGATCTAGATGTGCTTTTTTTTTTAAAGATGCCAGCGAGTGTTGGCCATTCTTCTTCTTCAATGATTTATGGAAGAAAGCCATAGAGATTATTTGTTTGATTATACAAACTCTTTAATATGTATCATTAGTCATCTAAGACTCTATCCTGCTAACACTTATGTGAATAACAGTGCAAATGTGAGTAGTCCTATTAAATTCAATGGGACTACTCAGATGCGTAAAATCATTCACATGCATAAATGTTTCCAAGATCAGAATTCAAAGCATTACAATGAAAATAAATTTGTTTATGCCATGCAGCTCATCTTATTTTTAGTATAGGAGCTTGGATTGAACAAGCCTAAGTTTCAAGACATTAAAATAAAAAAATTTAGTGCAAAGGTATGCTACAAAAATATTTGACATTTTACTGGACAGCTAGCTGTTATAGGAGTAAAAGTGCATGATTTTTAGACTTTGAGTCAGGATTATAGTTGAACCTATTTGAATAACATCCCCAGAAAGTTCTAATTGTCACATAATAATACTTAGAACTTGTATGTCGGGATAAATGGATCTCACTTTCTGATGTCAAAGCAATTGACTTTTTAAAGTAATCTCTGTAGTTCACAGTAATGTAATAATTTCTATTATAAAATATGTCGTCTCGCACTCTCCCCAAGAACAAATTACTTGGCTTTTTAGTTTTATCCACGTACCTTCTGTGTTATTTCATATAATTCTAACGATTTGTGGTCACTACCCAATGTGTACAAAACCAACCATTGCTCCCAGGTCACTCTTTGATTTGTTTTTTAATTTAAAAAAGCTAAATTATATGCATGAAATCTATATTTGATTCAGCTTTTTAAACAGAAAGTGAAAGCTGGAAGACCTCCCTAAATCCTATTGAAAGCCATAGCAAAGCTAGTAAGCTATTTTTGGTAAGCAAATCCTGTTTTAAAATATTATATAATAACCCAATACTATTTTAAAAAACAGAATTTTAAATAAACAGATCCTGTTCAAAGCGTACTAGGGAACATTTAGTGTGCAGCTGCAGGGTCCACATGGACAGTTAGTGTACGGCACGCCAGAGCACTATAGATTTACACCTTAACTTGCCATGCTCTAACTTGCTATATAGACTTGCCCTTAGTTAGGGTTCCCAACTTTCTAATCGCACAAAACTGAACACCCCTTTCCTACCCCTTCCCTGACGCCCTGCCTGCCTGCTCGCTCTCCCTCACCCTCACTTTCACTGGGCAGGGGGTTGGGGTACAGGCTCCAGGATGGGTCCAGAAATGGGTTCAGAGTGTGGGAGGAGGCTCCGGATTGGGGTAGGGGGTGAGGGCTCCGTCTGGTGGGGTGGAACTGGGGATGAGGGGCTTGTGGTGTAGGAGGAGGCTCTGGGCTGGGGCTGAGGGGTTTGGAATACAGGAGGGGAATCAGGGCTGGGGCCGAGGGGTTTGGAGGTATGGGAGGGGGTGCAGACTCCAGCTGGAGGTTTGGGGTGCAGTAGGGGGCTCCGGGCTGGGGCAGGGGGTTGTGGTGTGGGCTATGGCAGGGAGTATGGGTGCGGGAGGAGGCTCAGGCTGGGGCAGGGGTTTGGGGTTCGGGAGGGAGTGTGGGGTGCAGGCTCCAGGAGGGGGTGTTGGAAGGGGCTTAGGGCTGGGGCAGGGGGTTGGGGGGCGGGAGGGAATGTGAAGTGCGTGCTTCGCCTGGGCAGTGCTTACCTCAGGTGGCTCCCAGAAGCATCCGGAATGTCTGACTTGTAGGTGGAGGGCTCAGGGGGCTCTGTGCGCTGTCTGTGCCTGCAGGCACTGCCTCTGCACAGCCAATGGGAGCTGCGGAGCTGGTGCTTGGAGTGGAGGCAGCGTGCAGAGCCCCCATGACTACAGCCACCAATGACCTTTTTTGACCGGGCGTTCCGGAGAAAAAACGGATGCCTGGCAACCCTACCCTTAGTTTTATACTTCAATTCCACAGTGGTACCTAATAGGATAATAGTTCTTTCCTATCCCACAGGAACATTGTGAGGATAAATACATTAAAAGATTGTGAGGTGCAATGTAGCCCTTATATGGCAATGTAGTCCTTATAGGTACCTAAAATAGATATGTAGAACGCATTGATTTCAGTCAGACTCTGCATGAGCGTATATGTGTCTCTGCATGTATCCGGCTCCAATACTGGGACCCTAGATACATGCATCCCAATGACATTTTTTGAGAGACAACACAGGATTTTAAGAAGAAAATGTGTTTTATTTAAACCATCTACAAATATCCATCTGTCTTCCTGCGTATGTTTTGCAGGAGAAACACTGGAAGAATAGCAGAAACACATTTTACCAATTTTTTTATTCCGTGCTTGTTGAAATTTATAGAGAAGGTATACAAAAAATACATTTGTTTGTGTTGGACAGGAAGAATTCACTTAGCTGAACTGCAAATTATTTAAAGCCTGTTGTTAGGTGATTGTGACATCAGTGAAGTCACAATCTTATATTTGATTTTTTACTTTAAACGCATATTGGAATTTTATTAATAGATGTGCTCAAAAAGTAGTTTTGGTTTTTTTCACACTTTAAAAAGAGGATATTTTTAACATTTGAGATGTCACAACAGTGAAATGCGGCCTGAAGGCAACAACAGCCATGAATTGACTATTATTTCTGCCTGGTGGTGGCTACATTTTTATCTCACATATGTAAATAGAGTACCCACCCTCACACACGTGCATGTTTTATTTTTAAAGATATTATTAAAGATAAGTACCAAGAAATTGTGAGGACATAATTTTCTTGTGTAGTTCTGATGACATAAACTAGATGGATCTGAAGCATTCACTTTCGGTGATGGAATTTTCTTGGATGCAGCTTTTATTTTATATAATCTGATGTTTGGCATGTTCTTCATTTAGAATGTTTTTAAAAAGCAATTTCCATTAATATGGCATCCTGCTTATCTGTACTAATAACTAGGGTATTACTTCAATAATAATAATAATAGCCTCTTCTATGGGATCTTGCTAATCTTTGAAAATCCCAGCCTATACATAAGTATGTAGTTGTGAAACTCACCCATATGGAAAGGAACTAGCAAATCCCTCTGCACCACTTAAACCCTGCAGTGGGACTGCCTGGGGATACAGGCAGAGTCTCTGAATGAGGCAGCAGCTCTATCACTCTACACCCTGGGGTAAAAATAGGTAGGCCTGGAGGAGACCTTGGGGCAGGATGGAAGAGGGGCTGCAGGATGTACACTTATACTGATCATAGGGGGCGTGGAGAGACTAGGGCAGCTATTCCAGCCCATCAGTTGGAATATCTGCCATAAATGAGACGTTGCAACACCACAGGTTTCCCCCTTGGTTAGAGTGTGTGCATGCATTCTACCTCTCTAACTTCATCTAGTTCCCTGCAAAAGCCAGATTAGTCTGACTTTGTGTTGTAAGTACATGCAGGCTGAGAGAACGCTGTTGAAGGGAAATCTCTGAGTCTAATGTGTATTTATACACATGCTAATCTCTGCATTGATAAAGAAGGCATATTAAGCCAATTCAAATAAAAACTTGAAATGTTTCTGTAAAGCACAGATGCCTGAAAGAGAGGGGAATTTAACTTTGTCCCTCTTACTTCATTTGTTGTTCTGGCAAAAATCCCAGAATGGTCTCAATGCAACTGTAGTCAGTTTATGACTGACAGACTGTTATAACTTCCAGTAAGTTGCACAGGATTCTAGTCTAAAATTGTAGAACACCATAAGATCTGGTTTAAAACAAGAAGTGTTAACACAAGCGGACGATCTTTTAAACATTTTTTATTGTGTGTGTAGTGTTAGGAATAGAATCTCTATTATTTAGTTAGCTTTGTCACTGAGGTAAAGGTGCTTGATGAGGTAGCATTTGAGAAAGTGTTAGAAGATTAATTGAATTAGACTAAATGTGTATGTAAACAAGGTCTTTTGGTCTCTCAGTGACTTCAGTGTTCTAAGTAGGCAGGACATGATGACTAACAGCACTGGCTAGAGTCAAGCATTGTGTGGGCAGTTGGTGTTCAAATTTCTCTACACACTTATGTCAGCATGCCTTTAATTCTGACCCACAATGTCCCTGATGTTCTAGTTCTGAGACTCTTTAAGAGTAAGAATTGTGCCAAATTGTGTAGTTGTTTTTATGATGTGCACAGATGGGAATTAGAAAGAGACAACCTGACTGGGTCAGGATTTGAGCTCTGGTTCCCTGAGGTATAAGACTAATGCAGCAAATGCACTTTTATTATTGTAATGCCTAGAGTCTGCATTCAAGATCAGGGTCCCATTGTGCTAGCTAAAGTTTAGACTGAAAGATGGATCTTTGCCTGAAGAAATCACTGGCTAGATATAAGGCAAGAAGCAACAAGTGGGTTGAAAAAACAAACAAACAAGGATAATGGGAACAGTGACAAAATAATACATTGACATCTAATCTAATTCATGACCACTGAAAGACCTTGTCCTACTGGAAGCCAGTTGTAACCATTGCGTTGACTGTGCAGAAAGTCTGCATTAAAAGTAATATTGGTGAAGGAAACTTGCTACTCATTAATGCCAGAAAACTTTGTCTATTCTGAGTCTAGATTATAAATCTGATTGGCTAATGGTAGTATTTTTTTTTATGATCTTGTGCATATATTTCTTAATTTCATTACCCTCTCAAAGTGATATGCACAGGGAAAGGCAGACTAAAAATCTTTTCCCTATTTGTCCAATGGATTGTTTCAAATATATGTAATTTTCCAAATCCTAACACATTCTGTAGCTTTTTGCACAAATGGCACATTTTTGTGAACTGGAACTGGTTTCCTTTGGATATCTAATATGTGTACACTCCCACACCAATCTTCCAGCTGCTGTCTGCTTAAAATTAAGGAGGCAGTGGTAGTTCAGCAGTGAGGTTGTTAAATTTGGAATAAACATTCAGACAATTTTTTTTTATTTTTATTTTTTTTTGGATGAAGATATCTCTCCAACATGTTTCTGCCCATTCCTGCTGTCAAAGGTCTCATGACTCATTGGTGCAATGTTTTCTTTTACAGGGGAACATGGTTATGGTCAAGATTTAAAGTACAGTAACCAGTCTGCTGTAGAGGCTGTAGGTCCTCTGGCAATAGCAGTGCGGATGCAGGTTAGTATGACCCAAAAGTGTGTAAAACTCACTGTGTTTACTGGGCTCTAGAGTTCACAGTCTATGCACTTACAGCTGCAATTGGACAAGTCTGGCAAATTTAAAAGAGGGAAAATTATGACCTGCAACTCCCTTAATAATATAATCAAGGAAATTCATTGTGTGATTCATTCCTGTTTTATTTATCAAAATTAAGGTAAATGAGGAATTAAAATCAAAATACAATAACAATGATAACTGTAACAAAGCTTGATAAAAAGATTTGTAGCTTGGTCTATAAAAATAAGTTAGGCACAAAGTGATGGTGAGGGAATTATACTTATGGCTGCCTGCAACCCAATAGTTTTATGAAGAGTTACTAATGTTTGTGAAGTGCTATGTAAATATAAAGCCAGGAAAACGAATCTATCTGAATATCAAGTATTTTTGCCTCGTTTTATTTCACAGTCAAGCGAGTTTAAAGACTGAGCACACACTTTAGCTTAGACATTTTGGGATTTTGTTTGTGTCATCACAGTCATGTTAAAATAATTTGGTGTTGGTTAAAGCTTGCTTTGATTAATTTGTCAATGTCTCTGAAATGTGTTGATGATTTAAATGCTTTTCTTTGGATTTCTTCTTATCTTGAAGTAGTAATATGTATGTGTTTTGTATTTACTTGAAAGAAGGGCTGTTGGGTTACATTGGCACTACATAATGTTAGCACACAGCTGTTTCAGAAATTAAATGAATGTTTATTATGTGTAGCAGAATAATTGGAGTACCCTAGTTACCTGCAGTTATAATACAGAGTTATGCTTATGTACTTATGGTCCTACTATGCTTACTAACCAGCCTGCTGCATATAGGTTCCCTGCCATGCTCACAACTTTGGCCTTGGTTACATTTGCAAGTTAGAGCGCATTAAATTAGCCCCAGGCACCCTAACTCCGTCCACAGTGGCAAGGCATGTAGAGCGCCTGGACTCTGCAGCTGGAGCGCTCCTGGTAATCCATCTCCACGAGAAGCATAAATCTTGCTGCGCCCCGGCTGAAACGCCTGGGTGTCAGTGTGGATGATGTGTTGCGTTACTGTGCAATGATTGGCCTCCAGAAACGTCCCATAATCCCTTGAAGACAAGCGGCAACTCTTGTCATTGTTTTGAACTCGGCTGCAGGCATGCGGATATGCCCTTTCAAAGCTCTATTTCTGACAGCCCGCATGCTTATCTGCTCCTGGACAAAGCAAACCATTACTGTGGAATGCTCCTGCTGCAGTGGCAGGCATTTGTGCATGTGTGTGTGTGAGAACGAGAGAGAGAGAGAGAGGCAGGGGTGGGGGCTGATGTCAGGGTTTCCCCCTTCGCTCTGCTGCTGTCTGAACTTACAAGACAGCATGCTGACACAATCTCTGCCCCCCATAACGCAGTCTCTCCCCCCAAATACACACAACACACTCCCTGTCACATTCCACATACACACACCCCTTCCCCCCGATTTGAAAAGCACACTGCAGCCGCTTGCATACTGGGATAGCTATCCCGATGCCCTGCTCTCCGTGGCATTGCAAGCGCTGCTAATGTGGCCATGCCACTGTGCTTGCAGCTGACTGTGTGAACGCATGGTAGTGCTTTCCCTGGTGCTGTCTCTGAGGGCTGGTTTAACTCCCATCACCCTACATCTGCAAGTGTAGCCATCCCCTAACATGATAAGTAAAGCGGAGGTCCGGAAAAGTTCTTTCCCTGCTTTATTACCACCACATCCACGTTGGTGGTGGTGAAAACAGAGTAGGGAGCATTACTACATTCAAATGCACAGATGCTTTGTTCTCACACAAGGCTGCAATATAAAAGCAGTTTTGAGTATGGAATCCAAGGGCATGTCTTCACTAGCAGTGTTGAAGCGCTGCCGTGGCAGCACTTTAATGTGGCTGTGTACTCACGGCACCAGCCCTGGGAGAGAGCTCTTCCAGCGCTGTAAAAAACCCACCTCCATGAGGGGAATAGCTCCCAGTGCTGGGAGTGGAGATGTACACTGTCTACACTGGCATTTTACAGCGCCGAAACTTGCAGTGCTCAGGGGAGTGTTTTTTGACACCCCTGAGCGAGAAACTTCCAGCACTGTAAAGTGCCAGTGTAGACAAGCCCCAAGTCCCTTTCATGTAGTTGTGCTATTTAAAGCCTCTCTGTGCTTGAATGCAGTGCCTCTCTTTGCTGCTGCTAAGAGTTGAATAAATAAAGCAGAACAGACAGGTTTCAGAGTAGCAGCCATGTTAGTCTGTATCCGCAAAAAGAAAAGGAGTACTTGTGGCACCTTAGAGACTAACCGATTTATTTGAGCATGAGCTTTCGTGAGCTACAGCTCACTTCATCGGATGCATGCAGTGGAAAATACAGTGGGGAGATTTATATACACAGAGAGCATGAAACAATGGGTGTTATCATACACACTGTCTCTACGTAAAAAAATAAATGGACACAAATCAGACGTCAAGAATTATAACATTCAAAAACCAGTCGGAGAACACTTCAATCTCTTTGGTCACTCGATTACAGACCTAAAGTGGCAATCCTTCAACAAAAAAATCTTCAAAAATAGACTCCAACGAGAGACTGCTGAATTGGAATTAATTTGCAAACTGAATACAATTAACTTAGGCTTGAATAAAGACTGGAAGTGGATGGGTCATTACACAAAGTAAAACTAAAGTATATAAATCTCCCTACTGTATTTTCCACTGCATGCATCGATGAAGTGAGCTGTAGCTCACGAAAGCTTATGCTCAAATAAATTTGTTAGTCTCTAAGGTGCCACAAGTACTCCTTTTGTTTAAACAGTTGACAACTTGGGAGAATTCCTTTATTTTGGAGAGAGAGAATAGTAAAATGCTGGCCTGGAGGAAGAATACCTCCAAGTGCATAGCCAGAGATTTTAGTGCCATTTGTGCTGAATGACACTGCCCTTCCCTGAAATCTTGGTTAAACAATGCAGTAATAGTTTTTCTTTATTCCTAAAGACACAGAATTGGAAGATCCTTATGTTGTAGGTATGCCTATTACAATCCTTTGCGTTGAGATTATTTTAGCAGTTATGAAATCATATGTTTAGGCTCTATCTAATTGAAATAAAACTGTTGAACATTTATAATGCAACTGTCATACAGTGTTTTTCTTTTCTCTGTGAAAGAACATGGTAAAAACCAGCGAGAGATGGATCCGGTCTCAGCAATACAGGGAATGGAACCTCCATTGCTTGAAACTTCAGCCCCTCTCCCCAGTGCCCAGGTAATAAGCATAATAAGCTTTGGGCAAGTGGTTTAAACATTAAACTGAATCTAATTATGTCTTTTTAAATATGTTTGTCTAGTATACAAAAGCAGCTATTCTGCTTATTTGCTGCTTCTGTTGTTGTGTCACTAAATATCCTGGTATTTAGTATTAGTTATTTTTTATAAGTGGAAACCAGTTTATGAATTCTAAAACTGAAAGGTGAACTGAAATAGTTCCCAAATCAGTGGGATCCCAATTCCGGAAAGTACATGAGGACATGCTTAACTTTAAGCATGCATGTAATTCCCAGTGACTTCAAAGGCACCTGAGCTCATGCATAAGTGCTTTTCTGTTTAGCCATGTTTTCCTGAATCGGGGCCCAACAATAGGTTTGCAGACTTGAAGAGTTACAAATACATTCTTTTGTATAAACAAATTATTTTCGGTCAGTTCCTCTTTCATTTACTTGCCTATGTTCAGGCCTTCAGGGATCCATGTTTACATTGCAACAACTGCTGACAGGAGGAATGTGGCTCTCCGCTTTGCTATTAGTATGAAGTTGCGTGTGTGTGGTGTGGGTGGGTGGGCACTCGCGTGTGAGAGAAACTCGAGGGCTTGAACCCAAGTTATGGCCAGTAGACTCTTTGAAAATATATTCATTTATAATTTATATAAGTCTGCTGCTGAATGTAGTGCATTTTTAACGTTTAAGGTTAAAATTAGTACATGCTTTTAAAGAATGCATTTCACTTCACCTTTAAATGTCTCTTGTTTTAACAATTTAATTGAAACAGATTCAGTCTGTAACTTAAAACAGATGCCAAAAGAACAAGCATTTTATAGAGTGCAGATAGAAAGAAAAAAGTTGATATCCTGAGGCTTTTAATGGGCAAATATATACAATTTCAACCTTTTCATCCTTGAAAACTGCCCATTAAAAATATAGCTAAAGAAACAATAGATCAAACTATACTTCATGCCATGGGGTTGATGATGATAAAACTTCTACTCAACAAAAAAACTCAGCTTCCCTCCACCTCTCCCCCCACCATATATAAAATATGTTACCAGTGATAGGTTTTCCATTTGTTTAATTACTGGAACTTTGTGGTTGTATTTTTTTTCCTTTTAAATATACAGTTGCTTGCTAGGGTGAAGGTATAAAATATTCTTTTACAACAATACACAATTTTATATGGGAACAGATGGATTTTTCATTGAAAACAAGTAAGAAAGAAGCATAGGAACTAAAACAGGGAACGTCTGCTTTTTGCTCTCAAGGAGCTCTGGGGCGTTAATTAGATTCATTTCCAAAGACGTAATAAATTCTCAGTGTGCATACTGACTAGATGTAGAGATTTTTTTAATCTGTGTTTTGTAAATTCCCAGTGTAATTTACAGTGTAACACTGTTGCCAGCAGATATTTAACTTGTCTTGTTCTGACAGAAAACCTAATTTTCTAATCTTTTTGTTTAGTATCAAATATGTAAATTTATATATATTGAAAATATTTAAATTAACTATTTAAAAACTGGCCATCCATGTCAGATGTTGGAATAAGTTGGTACATATGAATATATTTTAGTCCAACTAACATTACCAAAAATTTCTTCAGGCTTAACATGTTGATTAAAAGTTATCCTTTATTTCCCATGTTTGTTTCATCCAGAAATCAAAACAATACATTCAGCAACAACAACAAAAATTGACCCTCAAACATTTTTTAGGTAACAAAATAAATCTGTTTAAAATAAAGCTAACATCTGTAGATAGGATAAATATGTTAAACTATTCTGAATGTAATAAATGCAATGGAAAATAAAAATATATAACTTATTAATAAATGTAATACTTAGCAAAGGAACGTGCAGACATACACGAATGCAACTAATTTTTAATGCATGTAGGAAAGTACAATTGGAGACCTTTCTAATGTTTTAAAATAAAGTAAAATCTTTAAAGAGCTATGTTTTATATGGTGTTGTATGATATATACTTGGAAGTTATTGAAACATGGAAGGGGAAATTGTTTTTGCTTTTATCTCCTTCACCACAAAACACATACACAAATTCCAAGAAGAACAGTAGCTGGTCAGACCAAACTGCTGATGGAGCTATTTAATTGGGAATTGTACACGTTGGAGCCATTAGGGTAACCTTTTGCCAGGTAGACACATTGTAAGGGAATCAGAGACAGTGAGTTCAGTGAGGCTGTAAGGGCCAGATCCAAAGCCCATCAAAGTCTATGGAAGAGTTCCCAATGACTTCATTGTGCTTTGGATCAGTGTCTCGATTCCTCACCCTTCCTCTGTGCTGAATGCTGCAGCTCTCTGTGTGACTGTTTCTAATTGGATTGAAGTTGTTCTGCCCCTTTGGTATATATTCCCTTTAACTGAGGAATCCTGCCTCAGGCACTCAGCCTGTCCCTTATTGCTGTTTCTAATGCTGAATTTCAAGTATGTGAAAAACCAAGAACAATTAGTACTGAAAACTGAAGTATGAGGCTTAAGCCGTCTGGAAAAACCTGCAAGTAGCCCTGAACGCAAAAGTCAAAGATTCTCTCTATTAATAAAAAATAAAAAAGGAAGTTGTCTGTTTCATAAACTACAGTTAAAACATATGGCTTCTGTATGAGGAGAGGTTAATAAGACTGGGACTTTTCAGCTTGGAAAAGTGATGGCTAAAGGGAGATATGATTGAGGTCTATAAAATCATGACTGGTGTAGAGAAAGTAGATAAGGAAGTGTTGGTTACTAGGGGTTACCAAATGAAATTAATAGGCAGCAGGTTTAAAACAAATAAAAGGAAGTATTTCTTCACAGAACGCATAGTCAACCAGTGGAACTCTTTGCCAGAGAATGTTGTGAGGGCCAAGACCATAACCGGGTTCAAAAAAGAACTAGATAAATTCATGGAGGATAGGTCCATCAGTGGCTGTTAGCCAGGATGGGTAGGGATGGTGTCCATAGCCTCTGTTTGCCAGAAGCTGGGAATGAGCGACGGGGTGGATTGCTTGATGATTACCTGTTCTGTTCATTCCCTCTGGCACTGGCCGCTGTTGGAAGACAGGATGCTGGGCTAGATGGACATTTGGTCTGACCCAGTAGGGCCATTCTTATGAAGAAATAAAACATTTTCCTGTTTAGGTATAAGGGTGATGCATTTCTGCTCAGGTAGTTGCTTCCAGAACTGAACAACAGAGCACAGAGGGTGTAGGAGACTTTGATTTTGATCTCAGCAGCAACTTTTTTCTATAATTGCGTAATATACCTAGGTCCATTAGGAAAGCATGTGTTAGTTTCTGGATGCTGATTATAATCATCTGTGTGCTAGAAATATTATAAACTGTAATATTATAAACAGTCTCCCTCAGCCATTAAAAAAAAGTTGTAGTAGTAGTACTTGTCTTCGCTGCACCATAGACACAGATGGATGTCTAGTAATATTTGCTTTCAGAAACATTCTGGAGAATATTTGTTGACAGAAATAATTAAGTGGCGAGACATAAACACTTAAAAAGCCTTATTTTCACCAGTTATAGTTAAGATATAAATGCCAAATCATTGAAAAGTCTTTTCTTGCACCATCTTGTGTGACGGGACAAGGCCAGATGGCTGTAGGAAAGTAGTGAGAAACAGATATGTGAGCCCCAGCCTAAAGAAATCCCTGTTATCATGGTAACCAAATGGCAGTTGCTTCAGGTTAATCAAGACACCTGGGGCCAATTAAGATCCTTCCAGAAAATAGTGGAGACAGCTAGGTTGATTGGGACACCTGAAGCCAATCAGGGGCTGGCTGAAACTAGTTAAAAGCCTCCCAGTTAGTCGGGGAGGTGTCAGGAGCTGTAGGAGGAAGCCATGCTGCTGGAGAAACAGAGCAGTACAAACCCTATCAGGCACAAGAAAGGAGGCCCTGAGGTAAGGGTGATGTAGATATTGAGGAAGTGGGGGCTGCTGTGGGAAAGTGGCCCAGGGAATCGTACTCGTCCTGTTTCCAAAAAGTCAGCTACCAAGAGCTGCTACTATCAGGGTCCCTGGGCTGGGTCCCAGAGTGGAGGGCAGGCCCGGGCTCTCCCCTGTCCTCCCCGACTAATCACTGAGGTTGAGAGACAACAGAGACACTGCGAGGGAGGATAGCTTCTCCTCACCTCCCTTGCTGGGTTATGATGAAAATGGCTCAGTAGGCTGTGACCCTTGCCTCTAGAGAGAGAAGGGCTACATGGAGGGTCACAGTGAGCCTCTGAGGCTAGTGTAGTTCGCCAGGAAGTGCGGGACCCACTGAGACAAGGTCAGAGCGTTGTCACACTTGTTAATAGAGGAGTGATCCTGTTGTATTAAAAAATAACTGCATTCTGTTGGATGTCTCCATTTATATGTAACCTCCTTGGTAAAAGGCTTTCTGTTTGTATTAAAAAGCTGTTTCCCCTAAAGGTTCTTAAGAGCTTTTCAGCGAAGGAATGACAATAGCAGTTATTTTGCTTAGGTAGATCATAGAATCATAGAATATCAGGGTTGGAAGGGACCCCAGAAGGTCATCTAGTCCAACCCCCTGCTCAAAGCAGGACCAATTCCCAGTTAAATCATCCCAGCCAGGGCTTTGTCAAGCCTGACCTTAAAAACCTCTAAGGAAGGAGATTCTACCACCTCCCTAGGTAACGCATTCCAGTGTTTCACCACCCTCTTAGTGAAAAAGTTTTTCCTAATATCCAATCTAAACCTCCCCCACTGCAACTTGAGACCATTACTCCTCGTTCTGTCATCTGCTACCATTGAGAACAGTCTAGAGCCATCCTCTTTGGAACCCCCTTTCAGGTAGTTGAAAGCAGCTATCAAATCCCCCCTCATTCTTCTCTTCTGCAGGCTAAACAATCCCAGCTCCCTCAGCCTCTCCTCATAACTCATGTGTTCCAGTCCCCTAATCATTTTTGTTGCCCTTCGCTGGACTCTCTCCAATTTATCCACATCCTTCTTGAAGTGCGGGGCCCAAAACTGGACACAGTACTCCAGATGAGGCCTCACCAATGTCGAATAGAGGGGAACAATCACGTCCCTCGATCTGCTCGCTGTGCCCCTACTTATACATCCCAAAATGCCATTGGCCTTCTTGGCAACAAGGGGACACTGCTGACTCATATCCAGCTTCTCGTCCACTGTCACCCCTAGGTCCTTTTCCGCAGAACTGCTGCCTAGCCATTCGGTCCCTAGTCTGTAGCTGTGCATTGGGTTCTTCCGTCCTAAGTGCAGGACCCTGCACTTATCCTTATTGAACCTCATCAGATTCCTTTTGGCCCAATCTTCCAATTGGTCTAGGTCCTTCTGTATCCTATCCCTCCCCTCCAGCGTATCTACCACTCCTCCCAGTTTAGTATCATCCGCAAATTTGCTGAGAGTGCAATCCACACCATCCTCCAGATCATTTATGAAGATATTGAATAAAACCGGCCCCAGGACCGACCCTTGGGGCACTCCACTTGATACCGGCTGCCAACTAGACATGGAGCCATTGATCACTACCCGTTGAGCCCGACAATCTAGCCAGCTTTCTACCCACCTTATAGTGCATTCATCCAGCCCATACTTCCTTAACTTGCTGACAAGAATACTATGGGAGACCATGTCAAAAGCTTTGCTAAAGTCAAGAAACAATACATCCACTGCTTTCCCTTCATCCACAGAACCAGTAATCTCATCATAAAAGGCAATTAGATTAGTCAGGCATGACCTTCCCTTGGTGAATCCATGCTGGCTGTTCCTGATCACTTTCCTCTCATGCAAGTGCTTCAGGATTGATTCTTTGAGGACCTGCTCCATGATTTTTCCAGGGACTGAGGCGAGGCTGACTGGCCTGTAGTTCCCAGGATCTTCCTTCTTCCCTTTTTTAAAGATTGGCACTACATTAGCCTTTTTCCAGTCATCCGGGACTTCCCCGGTTCGCCACGAGTTTTCAAAGATAATGGCCAGTGGCTCTGCAATCACAGCCGTCAATTCCTTCAGCACTCTCGGATGCAACTCGTCCGGCCCCATGGACTTGTGCACGTCCAGCTTTTCTAAATAGTCCCTAACCGCCTCTATCTCCACAGAGGGCTGGCCATCTCTTCCGCATTTTGTGATGCCCAGCGCAGCAGTCTGGGAGCTGACCTTGTTAGTGAAAACAGAGGCAAAAAAAGCATTGAGTACATTAGCTTTTTCCACATCCTCTGTCACTAGGTTGCCTCCCTCATTCAGTAAGGGGCCCACACTTTCCTTGGCTTTCTTCTTGTTGCCAACATACCTGAAGAAACCCTTCTTGTTACTCTTGACATCTCTGGCTAGCTGCAGCTCCAGGTGCGATTTGGCCCTCCTGATAACATTCCTACATGCCCGAGCAATATTTTTATACTCTTCCCTGGTCATATGTCCAACCTTCCACTTCTTGTAAGCTTCTTTTTTATGTTTAAGATCCGCTAGGATTTCACCATTAAGCCAAGCTGGTCGCCTGCCATATTTACTATTCTTTTGACTCATCGGGATGGTTTGTCCCTGTAACCTCAACAGGGATTCCTTGAAATACAGCCAGCTCTCCTGGACTCCTTTCCCCTTCAAGTTAGTCCCCCAGGGGATCCTGGCCATCCGTTCCCTGAGGGAGTCGAAGTCTGCTTTCCTGAAGTCCAGGGTCCATATCCTGCTGCTTACCTTTCTTCCCTGCGTCAGGATCCTGAACTCAACCAACTCATGGTCACTGCCTCTCAGATTCCCATCCACTTTTGCTTCCCCCACTAATTCTACCCGGTTTGTGAGCAGCAGGTCAAGAAAAGCGCCCCCCCTAGTTGGCTCCTCTAGCACTTGCGCCAGGAAATTGTCCCCTACGCTTTCCAAAAACTTCCTGGATTGTCTATGCACCACTGTATTGCTCTCCCATCATCTGATGGAGGAAGGAGATTCTACAGAATTTTGTGTGGGAGTCACCTCTGTAAGGAGAGGTGAAGGAAGTAGAGAGAGCTTAGAGCGCTACAAGCAATTCAGGAAGTCCATTTTTAGGCTGTTATCTCTCAAGTTACAAAAAGACACTAATGATGATTTAATACACAATTCTGTATAGGAATTTCAATATCTTAAAAATGAAGTAGAGTTGAAAGAAAAAATTTTGCCAGCCACGCTTCTGTTTCTCTTTGCTGCTCAACAGTGTTGTCTTGCACATCCATATGGTGTCCCAGCTGCTGAAATTTGCATGTCTCACTCCCTTAAATAAACCAGATTCAAAGCTTATGCTCAAATAAATTTCTTAGTCTCTAAGGTGCCACAAGTACTCCTTAGCTTTTTTTAAGTATATATTTATAGAGTTTGATGCAGAAAAGCATAGAAATACTGAAACTATCCTTTATGCAAGAGGTCTCTTTGGTATGCACTTTTGTTTAGAGAGAAGAATTGATGCAAGGGAGGAGAATGCATTTAATGCGGGGGGAATGAGTAGAAATGGTCTGCAGCCAAATCGTCATGTTTTGTGATCCTGTAATATCTCACTAGGTAGGGTCAGGTTTCAGAGTAGCAGCCATGTTAGTCTGTATTCGCAAAAAGAAAAGGAGTACTTGTGGCACCTTAGAGACTAATCATTTTATTTGAGCATAGGCTTTCGTGAGCTACAGCTCACTTCCTCAGATGAAGTGAGCTGTAGCTCACGAAAGCCTATGCTCAAATAAAATGGTTAGTCTCTAAGGTGCCACAAGTACTCCTTTTCCTTTTAGGTAGGGTCAGTATGTGGATCGGAGACCTCTGGAAAGACACCTCCCTACTACAGGAAATTTTGTTGATTGATTAAGTGGTATATTTGTCTCTGAATGAGAATTGAATAATAAATGACCTAATTTAGTGTTAATGAGTGCTAAGAGGTGACATCTGCAGTTGTTTTAACACTAGTCCTTATTAATGTGCAGATATTAAAGATCCCCTGGCATTTCTTTTTCAAGGCTAGGGCTGTTAAATCCCCATTTGGTTTATGATGTTCACCTAACCCACAGTAAATTCCCTGCAGTTTTAGTGTGTTGCCTTGTTCTTCTTTCCATCTTATCTTTACCTGTTGTGTAGTGTTATGTGTAGTTAAACAGCCACTGTGTGCTATCCCACATATATTGTATTTCAGTGGTAGGTGAACTGATCCCTGTATGTTATCTGCCTCCTTACATTACCTCATGGGGGAGCAGTGAGGCTTAAAGTTTGTTTTCACATTCTTTGACGCGTAAGTATGTTTGTCTGTGTTGATATGAGTGCTAACTATAAGGAATGTATATTCGTTGCAGTAATGTGTACATGTAAATGCTGAAATGTACTGTTATAGAGGAAGAAAAGAAACTGACAGAAAATTTCATTCCAAAGTGACATTCTTGAATATCCAGCAGACACTGACTAGTCTGATATGAAGTCATTGTGTAATATTTGGACCCCAATTAAAGAAAATAATACAATGAAATAAATGTTAGTAAACATTCCGGGGGCGGGGGGCAGGAGAGGGGAGATAACACAAACATGTTTTCCAATATTACATTAGGCATTGGCTAGTATTTAGGTTCAGATAACAAAATCTGGGAGAAGAGATCATAAAGCGGTTACAATAACTTCATTGTTGCAGCGTTTGCTGTTATTTTGTGTTGTCATCGACCACCTAAGCTGAGAGAAGTCTCTTGGCTCCTATTTGTTTTCTTTTCAAGTGATATTGAGATTTCCCGAGGACAGAGTCCAAAAGCTGTTGATGTACTTGCCAAGGAGATAGGATTGCTTGCAGATGAAATTGAAATCTATGGCCAAACCAAAGCCAAAGTACGTTTGTCCCTGCTGGAAAGGTTAAAGGATCATCCAGATGGAAAATACGTTCTAGTTGCTGGGTAAGAATATACACTAAGCTTCCCCCTTCCCTGCTCTCTCTCTGCGAACACAAACATGTGACTCGTTTCTTTTAATTTACTGAATAAATTACCCATTATAAACTTGCAGCACTTGGTGCATTATGAAAGCAAGTATTTATTTTTCCCCCTTTTTAAAAAAAAAAAACCTTTTTTTTTTTTTTCTTCTTCAAGCTGTGATTACAGAAATTAAGTATGTTTTTTTGGAAGGTAGATCGAGTTAAGCTTCTTAAAATGTCTTCTATAACTATTTGATTTTTCTTGATTCATCAGCTCTTAAAGTATTTGACTCAGAAGTGCAGTCTCTTTGTCTGCACTGTGGGTGTGTATAAACAATTTTTAATGGAAACGACATGGTAATCTATTGGTATTAATGGTAAATACTTTTTTATTGAATAGCAAAGTGCATAGTTATTTAAAATCCATGTTTTTCCCCTAAAATGTAGACACGTCTCCAGGCAGGCTTATCCTACTCTCTGTTTCCATGATTATTTTAAAATGTTATGCTTCATCTAGAAATGCCTGTCTCCTTTTCTCACCCACTTTCCTTTGCCTCCTTTTCTCACCCACTTAGAAAGTAAATATTTTCTCTCTCACCTGCTTTGTGAAAAGGAAAGTTCTTCACACTTGCACTTCTGTGCAACCATTTTCATGAAACATTAGATTGCAGCATGTCCTTTGCTTTCTTTTTACAACAAAAGCCTGTAGTAATGCACTGGTGTTGTTTTTATTTTATGAATTGATAAGTTTTAGGTTGTTTTCATAAAATTCTCTGAAGGCGATTTAGCACCTTTTTTTCTGGCAACTGAGCATAGTATATATAAAGGATGGGGGGAAGAATGGAAGATACAGCAAATTTTTTTCATTGCCAAATGTAATCCAGCTCTAGTGACATTCTCTTTTTGTTGTTTTTGGCAGTAGTGCAACAAAATTGGGAAGTTAAGATTTCCAGATGGTCCAGAGTAGAGAGCCATTCTTAGTTGCCTTTGTCTTGCCAATCCCTTGATCAACTAGTATCTTCCATGCTAGCACAAACACAGTTAGCTTTTGCATATGCTTAGTGGGAAATCTGGATGCCTGGCATCAGTTCAGTGAATTTCTGTCACATCAATCTGTCACCCAGAAACTTGTGAAGTTGTCATCAAGGCCATCTTGTGGAATTACAATTTACAGAAATAGTCCTTATTTTGAAGGTTCACTGAGAGAAGAATACAAGAGCCTTTCTTTGAAACACAAAAGCAATTGTGTATGTCTATTGAGCTACATTTTTAATTTTAACTGAAAAAAATAAAATAGAAGCCGGTTCGGCCATGAGGTTGATGATGAGCAAAATTGTTCTGCTTTTTCAGGTTCTAAGTTGCTGCATGATTTAGGCACTATGCAGCAGGGGAAGGCTGTTCCTAAAGCCCCGGAGAAGTGGAGCTTCACACAAGCACAGATTTAGAAGTAGCTTAGGAGGGAACATGGATGTGATGCCGAACTCTATTCAGATAGAGTTTAGGATGTGAGGAACTGCCTCCTGTACGCTTCCTCTTTTTACGTCCCAATCTGCCCTTTTAAGGGCAGCAACCTAGGAGAAAGTGCAATGCATACTCTGAATGCTGGTTTGTGGGAGTGAGAGAGAAATTATAGAATTGTAGGACTGGAAGGGACCTTGAGAGGTCTTCTAATCGAGCCCCATGCACTCAAGGCAGGACTAAGTATTATCTAGATCACCCCTGACAAGTGTTTGTCTAATCCGCTCTTAAAAATCTCCAATGACAGAGATTCCACAACTTCCCTAGACAATTTATTCCAGTGCTTAACTACCCTGACAGAATTTTTTCTAATGTCCAACCTAAACTGCCCTTGCTGCAATTTAAATCCATTTCTTCTTGTCCTATCCTAACAGTTTTTCTCCCATGTCCTTGTAACACCCTTTTATGTACTTGAAAACTGTTATCACGTCCCTCCTCAGTGTTCTGTTCTCCAGCCTAAACAAACCCAATTTTTTAATCTTCCCTCATAGGTCATGTTTTCTAGACCTTTAATCATTTTTGTTGCTCTTCTCCGGACTTTCTCCAAATTGTCCACATCTTTCCTGAAATGTGGCACCCAGAACTGGACACAATACTCCAGTTGAGGCCTGAGTAGGTCGGAAGAATTACTTCTCGTGACTTGCTTACAACACTCCTAATACTTACCAGAATGATGTTTGCTTTTTTTGCAACAGTGTTACATTTTTGACTTATATTGAGTTTGTAATCCACTATGAACCCCAGATCCCTTTCTGCAGTACTCCTTCCTAGGCAGTCATTTCCCGTTCTGTATATGTGCAGCTGACTGTTCCTTCCTAAGTGGAGTACTTTGCTTTGTTCTTATTGAATTTCATCCTAGTTACTTCAGACCATTTCTCCAGTTTCTCTAGATCATTTTGAATTTTAATCCTATCCTCTAGAATCATAGAATATCAGGGTTGGAAGGGATCTCAGGAGGTCATCTAGTCCAACCCCCTGCTCAAAGCAGGACCAATCCCCAACTAAATCTAAATCCCCCCTCTCTAAAGAACTTGCAACTCCTCCCAGCTTGGTATTGTACACAGACTTTATAAGTGTACTCTCTACGCCATTATCTATATCAGTGATGAAGATACTGAACAGAACCGGATCCAGAAATGATCCCTGTGGAACCCCTCTCAGTATGCCCTTCCAGCTTGATTGTGCACCACTGATAACTACCCTTTGAGAACAGTTTTCCAGTCAGTTATGCAACCACCTTATAGTAGCTCCATCTAGGTTTTATTTTCCTAGTCTGTTTATGAGACAGTCATGCGAGACAATATCAAAAGCCTTATTAAAATTAAGATATACCACATCTGCCACTTCCCCTCTATGCACAAGGCTTGTTACCCTGTTGAAGAAAGCTATTAGGTTGCTTTGGCAAGATTAGTTCTTGATAAATCCATGCTGTTTCTTACCACCTTATTATCTTCTAGGTGATTGGAAATTAATTGCTTAATTACTTGCTCCATTATCTTTCCAGGTACTGAAATTAAAAACTGACTGGTCTGTAATTCTCTGGGTTGCCTTTATTTCCCTTTTTATAGATTGGTACTATATTTGCCCTTTTCCAGTCCTCTGGAATCTCACCCATCTTCCATGTCTTTTCAAAGATAATCTCTAATGGCTCAGGTATCTCCTCAGTTAGCTCCTTGAGTACTCTAGGATGTATTTCATCAGGCCCTGGTGACTTGAAGACATCTAACTTGTCTAAGTAATTTTTAACCTGTTCTTTCCTTATTTTAGCCTCTGATCCTACCTCATTTTCACTTATATTCTTTGTTGTCCAATAGCTACTAAAGATTTTGGTGAAAACTGAATCAAAAAAGATATTTAGCACTTTTGGTATTTCCACATTTTCTGTTTTTGTCTCTCTCTCTCTCTCTCTCCGCCCCTTCTTCCCACCCCCCCAGTGATGGGGCATTGGCCCCACACTAGGGTAAAAACAGGTAACCTCAGCAGGGAGCAGTGGAGGTGAGTCCTCTGAGAGGCCTAGAGTGGCTGTGCCCCACGCAGCCTATCTGGGCCCAGTAGGCTCAGATAAGAGGAACGGCAGGGCAGGGTCAGTTGCTACTGGGAGCCCAGGGAATAAGGACTGCATCCCTGGAGTGCTGAGAGAACTAAGTACTTTGGACAAAGCAGTGGCTGATTGCTGAGAATGAGCAACTGAGTGCCCTGAGGTGAGGGCAAAGAAGTGCTGGGGCCATGGGGAAGTGTCCAGGGAAAAATAGCAGCACTGACAGAGGTTAAAGAGGTGCAGCAGGATGCTGCTATTTACAGGGTCCCTGGGATGGGACCTGGAGTAGTAGGTGGGTCTCTTCCCACCCCCTCCCCCACCCCCCATATTTGTAGAATGATTTCTTGTTACCTTTTATATCTCTAGCTAGTTTAATCTATCCAGACGTGAAGGAAGGATGGCAAAATAGTGAACAGACCAGGGATGAAACTGAGAGCTTTCAGGAAAATGGTGCAAAGAGGTGTATATAATATTTTAGCAATAAATAAATTGTCCCTATGTATAGCTGCATAATTGAATTATGCAGTGGATCCCTACTTAGAGTAATTTGTATGAGGCTATTGTAACTCGACCAATAGCTATACATTATAGTAACAACCATTGTTACATTACTCCTGAGGGTATTCTGTGCCACCCCCCCCCCCAAAAAAATTCTGTGCACCATATTTTAAAATTCTGCAAAATTCTGAAAATGTTATTTGTCAAATGTGGTGGCTCCACCATTGCATTGGGGAGTACAGGCTCTCCTACAGCTGCGGAGCGATGGATACAGGAAGCAGGAATGTGGAGTTTGCAGAGCTTCCTGCAGCTGAGGAGGCTAGGTAGGAAATCCGGGGGTGGGTTTGACCGGGCCCCATGTGCCTTGCAGGGGAAGAGGAAGTCCCGTCCTCCCAGCTCAGCCAGAACTAGCAGCTGAGCCTGGCGCAGGGTAGGAACCACCAGCTGGGTCTTCGTCAGTCCCGCCTCCTGCCCCACAGTGATTTACCTCTTTGCTAGCTGTCTGTGCACCAGAACACACTGCTAGGGAGGGTTGCATGACCGCTCTTGTGACTTCCCTTTGCTTCAAGTCATTTTTCTGTGGGGAGGCAAAGACATCTGTGCGGGATATAAATAAACAGGAGTTCTCAAACTTCACTGCACCGCAACCCACTGCTGACAACAAAAAATTATTACAGGACCCCAGGACGGGGGGAATCAAAACCTGAGCCCACCTACACCCCACTGCCCAGGGTGGGGCGGGTGGGGGGCAAAGCCCAAGGACTTCAGTCCCAGGCTCAACATTGGGGTCGGGCTTCAGTCCCAGATCCCAGCAAGTTTAACTCCAGCCCTGGTGACCCCATTAAAATGGGGTCCCAGCCCACAGTTTGAGAACTGCTGCTGTATGATATTGACTCCTTTTTCTGTCCAGTGCCAGTAAGGTTCTGAAATGTGATTTATTTTATTTCCATATTTAAAATGTACTACTTCCTTGTGTGTGGTCTTACCGATATTGAGAGTGGGAATAGAGTTCAAGTTCCCCACAGTTCTTATTTGTTCAGTTGACTGTGGCTGATAATAATGTGAGGAAAATGGGCAACAATGCCTGTTGGGGGAAAACGCCTTTCAGGGTGGTGAAAGAACAGTACAGAATTGGAGAAACTGGAGATGGAAATGATCTTGTCAGCCATCTGGTTTGTCCCCCTGCCAGAACAAGATTAACAATAAAATTTTTATATTGGATTTTTATGTTTACTTCGAAACCAAAGAAAAATACAAACAGCTTTAAAAGGCTGTAGTTTTGGCCACTGGAGCAAGTGTGCTAAAATGGCATAGTAAGGCATGTGGCTTCACAGGGAACTGTTGAGATTTTTGTGTTTCTGCATTTACGGGTTATTCCAGTTTATGGGGCGGAGTTAATTATGCATAATGTTCAGCATTTGATAACCAAAGTAGATTTTCTGTATAATCTGTTCTTCGAGTGCTTGTTCACATCCATTCCAATCAGGTGTGTGCGCGCTGCGTGCACGGACATTGGAAATTTTTTCTCTTAGCCGCTCCCATCGGGACGGCAGGGGAGTCCCCTAGAGTGGCACCCTTATGGCGCTGTATATAGTATGCTGCTGGCCCAACCCCCCTTCAGTTCCTTCTTAACGTCCATGGCAGTATTGGAACGTGCTCCCTCACTTGCGAGTGATCTCTTAGCAATCTAGTTTTTACCTGTTAGACAGTTTGTTGTTAAATAGTTAGTAGGTTAATTAAGTACAGTTTAGTTAGAGGTGACTGGGATTTCGTTCCCGCCACCAACCTTGGGCTGCAGGGCATGCCACAAGCCTAGGGGTTTAAAGCTTCAGCAAATCTATGCCCACCAGTGACCCCCACGACTCCTGCCTTAGGTGTCTGGGGGAGGCACACCAGACTGAGCGCTGCAAAATTTGCAAGGCCTTTAAGCCCCGTACTAAGAAAGAGAGGGACTTTCGTCTTAAGCAGCTGCTCATGGAGGCTGCTTTACAACCAGCGGCCCCAGATCACTTGGTACCGGGCCCAAGCTCCTCAGTGAGAAGTGCCCCGGTGTTGGTACGCAATTTGGCACAGGGCTCTAGAGATCCCCAGCACTGTAAATCCCCAGCACCGAGATGAGCCGGCCAGCCCCAGCACCGCTCAAGCTCCCTGGCACTGGCCAAGTGACATAAGAAAGGGGGAAAAGGACGATCCCCTCAAAGAGCGATCAAGACACCCAGAGAGGCTCCTACAACTCAGAGGCAGGGCTCTGTTTCTCATCAGGACCCGACACCATTGAGTCTGGCACCCAGCGAATTCAGCGCGGACCAGTGTTTAGAGAAGGTCTTGGAACCCCCCTCCAAGCCTGACACATTTGAGGCAGCAAAGGACCTCATTGAATTGTCGGCGCCCAATCCCTTTCCATGCAAGGAGAAACCTCTGGCACCGCCTAGACGGGTGCTGTCCAGAGGGAAACGGGCAATGGTGCGCCGCTCAAAATCACAGATCTGGCACCGCTCACAGCACCATTCTCATTCGAGCTCTCCACAGCGTCACTCCCCAGCACCGACAACCCTACATAAGCTTACGACACCAGATGATGAAGCGCCCTCACACCCCCTCCGAGGACCCGGCACTGCTCCACAACATCCTCAGTTACTTGGCACCAAAGCAAGGTACCAACCACTTCCCCAGCACCGTATTTGCTAGGATGGTCCAGGTCTTGGAATAGCCAGTACCGCTCACCATCAAGATCCTCTTGGCACCAGTCCCTGGCCTGCACATCTCGGCGCCCCACGGTGGTGCAACGTTCATCGGTACCGCCATGGTCCTCCCCTTCAGGCTCTGAAGCCGACTCAGGCCTCTCGAGTTATAGCAGGCACTGGACCAAGAGCAGTAGAGAATTCCACACAGCCTGGCAGCCGCAGTGGCTGGCTCCAGGGCAGTGGCCCTTTTGGACCCCCTGGGCCTATCACCAACAACAGAGTGCTTTTTCTAGAGCCTCCAGGTCAGTGCACTCAACAGGACGCCACTCAAGTCACCAAATAAACACACCTTGAGGTCAAGAGAGGCCACACTTTCTAGACCGACCTCAGATCCTCCAGAGCAGTCGACAGAGGCAGATCCATTGCCCACACTGCTACCGAGAGGTACATCCCCAAGACCTCAGGAGGCACAGTCTGCTTCTCGAGCAGTGACAGCCATAATGGGCCCTGGTACGGGAGGATCAGGACGATGACACTCAGTCTCAGCACACGTCCTCATCCTCACCAGATGACGTGGCGGCGGGAACATCAATATTGGAACCCTCATCTGTTGACCACAGGGCACATCAAGAACTTCTCCACCAGATTGCCCTTAATATGGACCTTCAGGCAGAAGAGGCCATTGAGCCAGAGGATCTGATGGTTGATATCCTGGCCCTGGAAGCACAAGCGCCAACTTATCTCAGTGCTGGTGGGTGCCCGGGCTCTGCCCCCTCCATGCCCCTATTGAACCCCTCCCCAAATCCCCGCCCCCTGAGCGCACCGCGTTTCCCCCTCCTTCCCAGCACTTGCCGCCATGAGACAGCTGTTTCATGGCGCAAGTGCTGGGAGCCAGGGGGAGAAGCTGGATGTGGCAGCAATCTCAGGGGAGGAGGCGGAGCAGCAGTGGAGGTGAACTGGGGCAGGGCAGGGAGCTGCAGGTGGGTGCAGAGCACCCACCAATTTTTCCCCATGGGTGCTCCAGCCCTGGAGCACCCATGGAGTCGGCGCATATGCCTGGTAACATTGACACTGATCAAGACTGTCTTATAATCACTCTGGATAGTCTGGCAAACCCCAGCTTCTAATATCCTGACCGCCAGGGGAGTAGAGAGAAAATACTTGGTCCCCTCTAAGGACTATGAATTCTTCTTCTCCCACCCTCCCCCCTAGTTCCTGGTCGTATCAGCTGTTAACAAAAAAAGAACGCTAGGATCAGCAGGCCTCGGCACCAAAGTCCAAAGAGGCCAAACAATTGCAGCTTAGGATAGTCAACCAACAGGCCATCCTTAACAGGCACAACTTTAACTCTTGGAATGCTATGTCCAAGTTCAAGGAACGCCTGCCGCAGGATTCACATGCAGAGTTTTCTGTGCTGATTGAGGAAGGAAAAGCAGAAACCAGGACATCCCAGCAAGCCTCTCTCAATTGGACTGACTCTGCGGCCAGAACCATCTCATCAGGAGTGGTTTTGAGGTGTTCAGCATAGCTACAGGCATCAAGCCGCCCTCCCGAGGTCCAAAACACATTGCAAGACCTCCCTTTTGAAGGTACTGGCCTCTTTTCAGAGCAAACAGACTCAAGGCTGCATAACCTCAAGGATTCCAGGGCTGCAGTGAAATCCCTGTGAATGCATACACCAGCAACCCAGAGGAAGCCCTTCAGGCCTCAGCCTCAACAGCAGGAGCATACCATCCTCACCCCAGACCAAGACCCCTGCCGCAGACGAGACAGGAATAATAGACGCAGACCGTCGAACAACGTGTCTAACCAAGGCCCAAACAAGCCCCAGCCCGGAACCAAGCAAGAGTTTTGAAGGCATGTGTGAGGTCAGCCTACCAATCCAACCCCAGGATCCCTCCCCACAGTTTTTGAATAGTCTATCCCACTTCTACCATGTGTGGTCCTGTATAACATTGGAATGCTGGATCCTACGCACGGTACAGGTGGGATACTCTCTCCAGTTCTCTTCCTTCCCTTCCTCCCACCCCCCTTCCCCTTCCCTCTTCAGGTACACCTCTCGCGAGCAGCTCCTTATGTAGGAGGTGCAATCGCTCATCGATATAGGGGCAGTGGAGGAGGTTCCTCAGGAGCTAAGGAGGAAGGGATTCTAATCCTGCTATTTCTTAATCCCCAAGGCAAAAGGGGGGGGTCTAAGACCCATTCTAGACTTTCGTGGACTCAACAAATTTATGTTCAAGCTCAGGTTCCGCATGGTCTCCCTAAGCACTATCATCCCATCACTGGATCTGGGAGATTCATACGCTGCCCTCGACATGAAGGACACCTATTTCCACATTGCCATCCATCTGGCATACAGACGCTTCCTATGGTTTGTGATAAACTGAGGGCATTACCAGTTCACTGTGCTCCCATTCAGCCTTTCCACAGCCCCCCCGCATGTTCACCAAGTGCATGGCGGTGATAGCAGCTTTTTTGCGCAAAAGACACGTTCGAGTGTACCTGTACCTCAATGATTGGCTGCTGACTGGGCGCTCCAGAGAGCAGGTACCATCCCATGTTACACTAGTCAGGGACACCTTTCACAGACTGTGTCTTCTCAACATAAACAAGTCGTCACTCATACCAACCCAAAGGATAGAATTCATAGGGGCAGTCCTAGACTCAGTACGGGCAAAAGCGAGCTTCCCAGTACCCAGGTTTCAGGCCCTAGAATGATGTTACAGTACCCAACCACGACTGTGAGGGGTTGCCTGAAGTTAATAGGGCATATGGCAGCCTTCACTTACATAGTCAAGCATGCCAGACTGGGGCTCAGACCCCTACAAGTGTGGCTCACATCATGTTACCGCTAGCACAAGATAGCCTGGACATGATAGTAACTGTATCTGGGCAAGTCTGAGGGTCCCTGTGCTGGTGGCTGGACCAACCGGTAGTCTGTGCGGATGTCCCCTTCGTCATAACCCAACCTTCACTGACGTTAGTAACAGATGTGTCAGATTTGGGTTGGGGTGCACACCTAGGGGATCTGAGAACTCAAGGTCTGTGGACGCAGGACAAGATACCACTCCATATCAACCTGAAGGAGCTCAGAGTGGTTCGTCTGGCCTGTCAAACCTTTCATGCCACTCTACAAGGTCACAGCATGACAGTCCTGACAGACAACAACACTACCATGTTCTACATAAACAGGGCAGAGCTCACTCCTCACCCCTCTGCCGTGAGGCTATTCTCCTCGGGGACTTCTATGTAGCCCAGTCCATACAGCTGGAAGCATCCTACCTCCCTGGGCTGAGAAACGAGTTAGCAGATCCCCTCAGCAGGTCCTACCAAGCTCATGAGTGATCAGTCTGACCAGCTGTCCTGCAGTCAATTTTCCAAAAGTGGGGTTATACCCAAGTCGACCTATTTGCCAAGGATAACAAGCAATGCCATCAGTTCTGTTCATTTCAAAATCACAGCCTGGGCTCCATCTCCAACGTGTTCTTAATACAGTGGGGAGAATGCCTGAAGTATGCCTTCCCTCCAATCCTGCTAATCCACCAGGTCTTGCTCAAGATACGCAGAGACAGAGCAATCGTGGTCCTGCTTGCCCCGTCCTGGCCACGTCAGTGTTGGTACACAATGCTCCTCAAACTATCAGTAGACGCTCCAGTAGCCCTACCCCGGTATCCGGACTTGATCACTCAGTTCCACAGCCGCCTTCTCCACCCGAAACTACAGTCCCTGCATCTCATAGCTTGGACGTTCCATGGCTAAATGTGATAGAGCGCCAGTGCTCTCAGCCAGTGAGACAGATACTGGTTGGCAGCAGGAAGCCTTCCACTAGGTCAACTCACTTGACCAAGTGGAAAAGGTTCTCTTGCTGGTGTGAACCCAGACACTTGTTACCGCTCCAGGTATCTATCCTGGTCATACTGGCCTGCCTGCTTGATGTGAAGCAACAAGGCCTATCACTTTCATCCATCAGAGTACACCTGGCGGCTATCTCAGCTTTCCATCCAGGGGATTCTGGATGCTCAGTGTTCACAAATCCTATGGTGGTGCATTTCCTCAAGGGATTGGAGAAGGTATACCCTTACTCTTGACCACCAGTACCAACCTGGAATCTGAACATGGAAGGTAACATTCTTGGTGGCCATTACATCGGCAAGGAGAGTGTCTGAGTTAAAGGCTCTCACCTCTGAACCCTTTACACAGTGTTCCATAAGGACAAGGTGCAACATAGACTGCACCCTAGATTCCTCCCTAAGGTGGTCTCCCAGTTCCGCATCGGACAGGATATTTGCCTGCCTGTGTTTTTTCCAAAGTCTCACATGAGCCCGCAGCACCAAAGCTTGCACATGCTAGATGTTCGAAGAGCCCTAGTTTTCTACATAAAGCGCATGAGGCCTTTTCGCAAATCAACCCAACTGTTCATGGCCATAGCCGATAGAATGAAGGGCCTTCCAGGATCTTCTCAGCACATCTTGTCCTGGATCACAGACTGCATTCGCACGTGCTATGAGTTGGCCAAGGTCCCAGCCTTAGCAATCACAGTCCATTCGATGAGAGTGCAAGCGTCTTCGACTACCTTTCTGGCGCAGGTTCCCATCCACAAAATCTGCAAAGCAGCTACCTGGTCCTCAGTGCATACATTTACAGCCCACTATGCCATCAACCAACAGGCCAGAGATGATGTGGCGGTTGGCAGAGCTGTCCTCCAATCAATCATTCCTTGACTCCTATCCACCTCTGATGGTCAGATTGGAAGTCACTTAATTGGAATGGACATGAACAAGCACTCAAAGAAGAAAAGACGGTTACTTACCTCTCATAACTTGTTCTTCGAGATGTGTTGTTCACGTCCATTACAATACCTGTCCTCCTTCCCCTCTGTCGGAGTCAATGGCAAGAAGGAACCGAAGGGGGGTCAGGCTGACAGGGTACTATATACAGCGCCATAAGGGCGCCACTCTAAGGGGCTCCCCTGCCTTCCAGACAGGCGCTGCTAATGGGAAAAGTTTCCAACGTCCATGCATGCCACGCGCATACCTAATTGGAATGGACATGAACAACACATCTTGAAGAACAGTTTCGAGAGGTCTTTTCTTCAATCTACTGTACATTATACATTTCTTGGTTATGATTCTGAACTTCTTTGTACCCAAAATGCCAGAACATAATTGTTTCACTTCCTGTGGAAATGACAAAGATTCTGATGTAAATTCTCACGTTTCAGAGACCTACTCAGAAAAGTCCACTGGTGTGTCTTCTGGAGTTGTTGGGTGCTGGAGATACTGAACATTCTCCCGAATTACAGAAAAGTTCTCCAAATGTCAGATGTATAGAAATATTAAGTGCCAGACCTAGTTTGGATAGCTGCATGCAGGATTTAATCAGTTGCCACAAGCTGGCAAATCTTTCTTACTTGCACTTTCTGAATACAGCCAAACAATGGTACCTTATATGTTTCCCATATGTTGAAAATTACAAGCTGAGCAGCCACCAGGATCATTTCAAAGTATTTATCAAAATGAGATGTGTTTCCTTACTACTCTTGCAGTTGATTGCATATTCAGACATCTTAAACTTCTATTACTTTGTTTGCCGTCCAGTATAGAAAGCTCCTGTCAAGACAGATACCACAGTAATGGGCATGGTATGAAACCTGTATAAATTTTCTTACGCTTGCTTGTGCTACCATAAGTCTGTTTTTAAGTGTCCCAAATTATGTGGCTTCCGCCACTTTCACTAGATTTGTCCACTATTTAATTGATTTCACTGACAAGAAAGCAGAATAATATAAGGAGTAAAGTGTGGGAATATGGAAAGCTGTGATAAAATATTGTGCCACTGAAAATACTGCTTTCTAGGTTTACTAGCATGAGAAGTTTTAATAGTTTTCTAACATAGATGTTATTTGAGATGAACTAGGATGTATGTTATGTAATTTGCCAAAAGTATGTTTCAATAAGCATCACATATAAAATACTTCTGCAGCCATGTAAAAGATGTGTTGCTGGTTAATGTCTTAGCTCCAGGAGGGTCAGGGTTTACAGATGCTGAGTTCAGATTGAGAATTCATTTTTACTTACAGTGGGGACAGATATGTGACAAGTGATTGTGTTAACCAGGCTGAACAGCCCAGGGAATACTTTAAAAAAAAGAAAAGAAAAAAAAGAGAGAGAAGAAAGTAAAGATTAAGTAGAAACAACTAGCAAAAATGCAGTCTTATGATGAGGCACTTCAACCGTTAGGGATTGGAATAAGAGATTTATGAATCTGCCATTGAGTTGAAGGCTTGGCCTATACTTAAAAGTTAGCTCCACATAGCAACTTCAGTCAGGGGTATAGTTTTCACTAATGTAGTTGACCAACTTAACCCCCAGTGTAGATGAAGCAATGTTGACAGAAGAGTGCTGCTTTCAGTATAGCTACTGTCACTCAGGAAGGTGGTGTTCCTACACTGATGGAAAAATCCTTTCTGTCAATGTAGGCTACACTATGAGGTTATGCCAGCATAGCTGTGTAGCCATAGGTATGCTGATATAGTCTCTCTAGTGTGGACAGTCCTCTAAGCTCAAGCAGTAGAGGCTCATGCTTTTAGATCTGTTGGCATCCGGTTCAGTCCTTGCTGATGACCCCTGCAGGACATTGTGACAGGGTGATGCCATTTTATAAAACCAGTAATGCAATAAAACCAATGTTTGGGCTTAAAAGGAAGTCTCCTACAGCTGTTGAAGTGACATTAAAAGGGTGGCCAGAAGTATCACTGTAACCATTTAAGTGAGGCTAAGTCATTCATTTAAGAGAGTCCCACATCCCATCCATTCAGAATGGAAACAGTGCAAGACCATGTAGCTCAGGGTTGTGTGAACAAGAGCACTGTAGAACAACAGCAACTGTACATCAGTATCACCAGAACCACCAGTACTGAGGAGTTAATACCAAGAAAGCTAAGCGAAAAGTATGCATTGTAGTATCATCTTAAAATGTGTGTAGTATGTTTCTTGCTGGGTTCTTAACAATACCCTTAACTATATGGAGGTTACTGCTGGTGCAGCATATCATCTCACTGTATGGGTTTGTTTTGTTTTTTTCAGTCAGACCTCATGTGGCTTTCCCACAGAAATATTTCCACTATAAGTTGAATGTAGTGCATAAAGACAAAAGATAAATACGTGCAAACTACTTCTTTATGATCATATTTTGAAAAAACAAACTTTCCAAAGTTATGGAAAATTTCATATCTTGCCAGGAAATTGGTGACCCGATGGCACAAGGGGAAATGAGTATTATAAGGAGAATAATGATTATGGGCTTTTTATGTTTTCATTCAAAATCTATTAAAGGAAAATTCAAAGAAGAATGTAAACATGAGCATGAGTCGGCTCTATCTGAGTAAAAATGAGAGTGGTTAAAATTAATTCCTTCCAGTATTGCTTAAGATCAAAGCACAGGCTTACATTCCAAATGTGACCTTTCTAAAAATGTGCAACAGAGCTATAGCTAGTCATTGGCAGCCAACTTAGATTATTTTAAACATAAAACTAACCAAATAATCTAGGTGCATAATGCGGAGGTGTTATGGAAACAGGGCTAGCTACACCATTGACTCCCCTCTCATCTCTGAATGCACCCCTCAAGAGTTAGGCCTCTTGCCTTCATCTGTGCTGGGGTGTAACCGTGCAGTTCTCCCACACTTAGGGTCGGCCCTGGATTACAGTACCCTCAGTGTCAACTGAGACTTCTCTGCAAGACAGATGGGCACGACACCTATAAATCTTCCATTTCAGACCTGGTGACGAGTGGTTAATACAGTGACCAGAAAGCATACAAGAAAAGGACTTTAAAGCAATAGAACAGTCTATATGCATGTCTGTCTCCCTAAGATTTACCATCCCCTGGTGTCTTTGGAAGACCCAACTGCTTCAGACCCCTCCACTGGGCCTGCCTCTGTGTTCTTCATGGGCAGCCCCTGACAGCTGCCTAACATTCTTTGTTCCTAGATGCATACATTTACATCCATATCTTGTTGTTTGTACAGCTGAGATGCTTTTGTTGAAGATTCTTTACTATAATCCTCATTGAACAGTTAGAAAGTAGTTTTCTTAGTTTTTATAACAAACAGTTTGATGTTGTCATCTTGTTAAATCTTTGCAGAAGTGTGTAATCCTTATTAAACACCAAAAGCCATTCACATCTTGCAGGGATCTTTAATGTATGCAGTGTCAGCACTTGCAGTAGAAACGTGGAGATAATGAAATTGGAGATGCGTACTGTCTAAATTAATGAAACTTTCTGTCACTCCCACTTGCACAACATTTTTAAATTCAGCAATTTGCATTTGGCTGGATATTCATATAGTTCTACACTTTATCTTCCCTTTTAGGATGAGTTTAAAACAGACTTGAAATTTTGTTTTCCTATCAAAGATGTTCAGTAACCCGAGTTAAATACATGACACCTATAGGATATTTTGTCTTTACCCTTTTTTTTGTAAGAATTCTAGGAATTTTTCTTAAACTGTCAATTTCTTATCAATCACAATTATGATATCATTTTAGTATATCCTGAACTGATTTAGGGTCATGTTCATACACCCCAAGAAAATATTTAAACTCAAGTAAATTTAAAGATGTGGGCTGATATCTTGGCCCCACTGAAATTAATGGCAAAACTCCCTTTGGTTTCAGTGACACAGGATTTCATCCTTGAAAAGGGCTGGTGCACGTCATAGTAAAATAGAATAAGATAGTGTTTTTTAAAGTAACAGTCTAAAAAGCAGCAGATAAATTGATTTTTCTACTTTTCTCAATAATAAATATTGTTTCTGTCTTTGGATGTGTGTTTCTGTTAATATTTACATACCCAGGGCCTGAACCTGCAATCTTTACTTTTGCAGAACTCCCTGTGGGCATACATGAAGTTCTTGCTGGAGTTATAACCTGAGTATTTTGCTATTGGTATGTGACAGGATGGGTTTTTTATGATAAGTTAGAAAGAAATTACATTTTTAAGACAGGGAAGTAGAACCCTAGGAGATAAGGAGTGGAGTGAGGAGAGAACATTTACTTCAGAAATTGTCATATCCTGTGGTCTGGAGGAGAAAGTTCTTGTCTGTCATTCAGAATTTTCAGTCTTGGAAAACATGAGACTTTTATAGGGGGGATATATAAAGGTCTAAAAATGAGTCTACCATCTCTACCTAAATTAAATCATAAAAGTTTTAAGTGGTCACTTCTGAGTTCAAAGGGTTAACTAATAATAGATGGGATAGTTCTTCTTTTGAGCTTCAATTCAGGGGAGCACTTTATTAAATCCTTAAGCCCCAATGAAGTCAATAAAGTTTAAAGTTAAATTTCTCTGAACAGGAGAATTGCATGTGTTTTAAATGTTTTTCTGAATTGGGGCCAAAGAGATGTTCCTATTGATTTACCTTGCATACGTCATGAGATGTAAATCCACATTATCCTGATATTTTTATTTCCATTTAGAGATTAAAAAGTAAATATGTGACAAACTGAGTGGGTTTTATGTTTCTTTATTAAGCTATAAACTATTGGGTTAAGAGTCATCATCTTTATTATGGTCAAGAAATAGCTTAAGAATTTCTCTCTAAGCCAGACAATTTCATAACTGTCTGCAAAAAGAGGATTTCAGTTTGTTTTGTGCCTCATGGTTATGAATTGAGCTTATACCGGACAACAATACCTTGCAAAGTTTCTAGAGGAGGAAAATGGGATGTTTCTAATTAGAATTGTATATTTAGCTTGAATCTTGAAGAGGTCATAATATAGGAGGTTGCCCCTTTTGGCTAGCATATGCATGAATGCTTGTATTTCTGTGGGAATGAAAATGAAATCCTTAATGTCACATACGTTAAATAAACTATTCGTGTCACTGCAAGCAGTAAAGATACCACAAATTTAAACAGTGAAGTGTTACTTTTTTTGCAAAGCTTTTCCTTGAGAGTTCAGCAGGAACAAAAATGGACCCTTGGTTTTTATTCGTTTTTCTCTTGCATCTGAAAGAAAGAAACACCTCAAGTGAATCATTTTGAGTGTGTCTGAAAATTTTCTGAGCCATATGTTGTTCATACTAAATTTTAGATAAGGGAGTATTCTTCTTCCAGTCGTGTCCTTGTGAGTGTTCCATTTCAGGTGTGCATATGCCTCTTGAGCCCTTGATTGGAGATTTTTCCATTAGCAGTGTCCATTTGGCTTGCACATGCATTCTGTACAACCTCATGCCATGCTCCAAGGGTACATAGGGCTGCTCAGACAAACCACCCTCAGTTCCTTCTCTACTGCCTGGGCCTGAGATAGAGCTCTAGTGTATCTGCCTATTTTGCACTCGTTTAGTGAGTTCAATGTTCTAGTTAGTGCTGTGAGAGGTTTCAGTTTTTCCTCTCCCTGTTTTTCCTCCCCCATTTTTTTCTGGAGAGCTTATTTGGCCTGGTTTGGCATGCCTGACTCGTCAAGTTTCAAATGCCGCCAGTCTTTTGTCAGGAGATTATACCAATCAGTGACAGCCATTTTAAATGTACCTGTTGCTTGGGAGAGTCCTATGTGTCCCCAAAGTGTAACTTTTGCCTGGTTCTGAAATCTAGAGCTTGGAAGAATCGGGAGACCAAACTAAAGCTGCTGCTGAGATGCTTCCTGCCGAATCAGACCAGACCTCCCATACCTGTACATCTGTGTCCGGACAGGTCCAGTGCGCCTTCGACTTCAGCTAAGGTCTCACAGAAGAAGGGGAAGATCTTGGAGGACTCAGGAAAGGCTCTGAAGAAGAGGAGGAGGAGCATGGTCTCCCATCACAAGGAACCAGCTCCCAAGAAATGCCGATCTCCTGCTAGGTCTATGGTGTTGGAGGCCTTGACCTCTCAACTCAGTATCATGCCGATGAAAGACTGTATTGGTGGAGAAAGGAGATCCCAGAGCACTTCAGAGAAATATGGCACCAGCAGGGCCCTGGTACCATCCACCTCCAGATTGGCAACGTCTATTTCAGATTTACCTGTGGCGTCCTCCCTCTTGGCTCTGTCTGTACCGACAAAAGCTCACCCCTTTGGGCCCAGTACCTGTGTGCTCCAAACCAACGGTACTGCCTAAGTCAACTCCTGCGTTGATAGTGACCCACTCGGAACTGCAAGAATTCAGTTACTTCAGGGACTTGTCGGTGTCAGACAAGCTGGAGTCCCCTCTGCTTGTGACCTGAGTGAGTCTCGCTACCAAGACCCCAGTCTCCAGCTTACCAGTGCTTCCAGGCACCACAGGATTCTCCATCCATTTCTTCTCTCCCCCCACCCTCCCATTGGAAGATATTGAGGAGAATGAAGGCAACGTTGTTTCCTCCTCATCAGTGCAGGGTACCCCTCCACAACATTATGGGAACCCTTATGTTGATAAAGACCCTCGTCCATGTCAGGGATGCTGGGAAGATCAGTCCTGGGTACCACTCCCACTCCCATGTGAGCCTCCCCAATGGCCACACTGGGTCCTTGGGTGGTGTCTCGGCAGCAAATTGCTAGACTTCCTGCTCCACTGCACCAGGAAACTAGGATCTCACCATCTCCTCCACCAAACCCCCAACATGAGGAGACCTTTGAGGAATAGGAGACTAGGACAGACAATGGGGCAACTGCCCTCACCTCTGTTTTTTGTCTTTATCTCTGAATGAGGTAGTCATGCGTCCACCACCATCAATGGCTGATAGTTTTTGTCAATTCCAGGACCTTGCAAAGAAGGCGGTGGATATACCTCTTGAGGAGGAGATTCGCATCACAAGCTCCAGGATATTTTGCACTTGGCAATACCTGTCTAGGTTCTGCTACCCATTAATGATGTGCTCCTGGATCCAGCAAATACTGTGGCAAACTCCTGCCACCATACCACCAATTTGTAAATGGGCAGATAAGAAATATTACATTACCCCCAGGGACTCAGAATTTTTGTCTCCCTACAAACGAGAAGATTTAGCAGGTCTCAAACTGCACAGAGATTGTACCTGGCTCAATTCTTTGGTTTTCACAGAACCACTGAACCCACTAGAAAAAGACAGAGATTCCAGAGGAAAAGAGCTTCCCACCCTCCTTCAGCTAGTGCTCAGTCATAATCAAAACAGCAATTTTGATAGATAGGTGTAGGGCTCAACTCCTCTCCCACCTCTTGTGAGCTGCAAACCTTTGCCTACCACCCCACTTGAGGAGACCGTCTTTCCCATTTCCAATAGGCCCGGCAGTGTATTACAACAAGTGGGTCATGGAGGTTATAACATTGGGCAACACCATCCACTTCCTGTCTCTCCCAACCTCCCCATTCCTTCCCTCTTTAGGGATCCATCTCATGAGACTATATAGAATCAAGAACTACACTCCTTCCTTTGTTTAAGAGCACTAGAACCTGTCCCATCCCCTGACAGGGGGAAAGGGTTTTACTCAAAGTATTTTCTCTTGCCAAAAAGATCTAAGATGATTGAATAAAGTCTAAAAAGTTTTGTATGGTGACTGTGGTGGCCATAAACCCCTCTTTGGAGACAGAAGACTGGCTTTCTGTCTTCAACCTACAGGACATCATATAGCAATACATCCCACACACAGGAGATACCTGCACTTCACCATGGGTCAGGATCATTTTCAGTGGCCCCAGGGGTGTTCTGGAAGGTTTTAGTGGTAGCAGGTGTTTACCTTTGGCAAGAAGCAATTTTAGTCTTCCAGTATATTGATGACTGGCTATTGAAGGGCCGATCTTATGAAGCAGTACTAATCAGACAGCACTCTTAGTTTTCCAGGAGTTGGGTCTCCAGCTAAGCATAAAGTCCAAATTAGCCCCCTGTACAGAGAATACAGTTCATAGGGGCATATTTGGATTTGCTAGCAGCCAGCTCCTTCCTTCACACAGACAGTCTCATAACTTTATCTAGTCTGGTTGGGACAATTCACAGAAGCCCCCGTACTACAGTAAGAAACTGTTTGCATCTTCTGGGTCATAGGGTAATGTGCACCTTCATGACTGAGCATGCAAGATTATGCCTCCGCTGCTTTCAGGTCTGGTTCAGGATGTCCTCTTCATCAACCAGAGACAGTATGGACAACAGGTTATGGTTCCTCTCCTGTAAAGATGTCCCTGGATTGGTGGAAAGATCAGTGGAATGTCTGGATGGGCTTCCCTTTCATCTGCCCAACTCCAACAATAACTGTGACAATAGACGCATCACTGTTAGGGTGGGGAGCATGCCTCAGTGCACACACAGCTCAGGGCAGATGGTCTCCTCAGGTCTCCACATCAACTTGTTGGAACTCAAGGCAGTCAGGAATGCCTGCCTTCAGCTCCAAACCCTCATTATGTGCAACTCAATCAGAATCATGATATATAAAGTAGCTCACGTGATCTATGTCAACAAACAGGGAGGAACACGATCTCCCTTCTCTGTGCACCGAAGCTATAAAGTTATGGAACTGTTATATAGCCCATCAGATTGAGATCTCAGCCTTTTACCTTCCTGGAGTCTAGAACATCACAGCTGATATGCTCAGCAGTTGCTTCTCCCAGGACTATGAATGGGAGTTGGACTCGCAAATCCTTCATGGTATATTACAGAGGTGGGACTTCCACAGGGGAACCTATTTGCAACATCCAGTAACAGGAAATACTACTACTTCTGCTCAAGAGGAGGCCTAGGTTATCTCTCCTTCACAGACTCCTCTCTCCTTCCTTGAACAAAGGGTCTGTTCTATACAGTCCCTTCACCACCACTAATTCTGAGAATGATGAACAAGATAGGGCAGGATGAGGCCAGGATTATCCTTGTAGTACCGACTTGGCCATGGCAAACTTGGTATCCTTACCTGCTTCACCTTTTTCCACCCGATGCTCAAGCTTCTTACCATTTTCCATCTCCACTCCCAAGATGCGGGTCCTGTGCATTACTCCAAGATAGGGGGTCCTCCATCTCCAAGCATTGCTCTCGGATGATTCGCAGGATTAGAATCCATCTGCTCGACAGGAGTACAAGTTTTACTAAACAGTAGGAGGGAGTCAACTCAAATTACTTACCTTCAGAAATGGAAGAGGTTCCACCACTGGTGCCACTATCATCACCTTGTTTCTGAATCTTCTCCATTCTCAGCCATCTTGCATTATCTATTAGACTTTAAAAAATGGGGTTCATCAATTAGCTGTTAAGTTTTTCATCTTGCCACGATATCTGCTTTTTCTAATTTTTGAGCACCCTATATCTTGAAGTTTTATTAAGGACCTGGGGAATTTTATCCCCCAGGTTAAGAATGCTAATCCCACTTGGGATCTAATCCTGGTACTTAGATACCTTATGGGACTTCCTTTTGAACCTATGGCAATCGGCTTGCTGCTTCACTTATTTATGTAGACGAGCTTTCTGGTAGCTATCATGTCAGCCCGCAGACCCACTATTTACAGTATTTTTCCAGGGCAAGGTCTTGCTACAACCACACCTCAAGTTCTTATCTAAGGTACAGTCAGATTTCCAATTTAACCAGTCTGTTCCTTTACCAGTCCTGAACCACATACATCTCAGTGGGAGACTTCCCTTGATACATTAGATGCAGGACCAGCATTAGCCTTTTATCTGGATAGGACCGAGCAATTTCAGAAGTCACCTAGACTCTTTGTCTCCATCGCAGAAAAATCAAAGGGGTCCACAGATCTCTTCACAGAGTCTGTCAAGATTGATCCCTGGGTGTATTACTGTTTGCTATGATGCAGCTGGTGCTTTGCTCCAAAGCATTGTAGCACACTCTACCAGATCACAAGCAACTTCTACAGCATTGCTCAAAAATGTTCTGTTTTTTGAGGTATGCAGAGCTGCTACGTGGCCATTCAGTGCATATCACTTCTAAACACTATGCCTTGCTCCATACCGTCAGATCTGATGCAGCACTTGTTGTACTATCTTCAGTCTTGTAATTGATTCCAAAGCTCCCCCTCCCTGTGAGGAGGATGCTGGGGAGTCTCCTGAAGTGGAGCACCCATAGGGACATTACTCGAAGAAAAGGTTATTCATCCTGTGCAGTAACTGGGGTTCTTTGAGAAGTGTCCTAAAGAGTACTCCACTACCCAGCCTCCTTCCCTTCTGCTTCAGACTGATCTTGATGGACGTTCAGATAGAGAAGGAACTGAGAGGGGTGATTCATCAGAGCACCCCTAAATACCCTCGGGGCATGGCATGAGGTTATATAGAGGACATGCGCAGCCTGAACAGGCACTGCTTGTGGAAAATCTCCAGTCAAGGACTCGAAAGGCGCATGCACACCTGAAGTGGAGGACCCATAGTGGGGGACATCTCAAAGAACCACAGTTACCGCACAAGATGAGTAACCTTTTCTTTTCTTTTTTAAAGTAAGATGGAAATAGCCAAAGGTTTTGAACTGACGGTAGGAGGGACATCTATAAACTGGGCATCTTTCATTTCACTTAATCTTTTATCGCTAAAAAGTGTAGTATTCTCAGAAAATGTTCACAGAACTTCCACTGTTGCTAATGGAAGCCATCTGCTTGCATCAAGAGAAGAGTACACCCCAAAGCCACATTTATCGGAAACAATTAGCTTTGACAGGTTTCAGAGTAACAGCCATGTTAGTCTGTATTCGCAAAAAGAAAAGGAGTACTTGTGGCACCTTAGAGACTAACCAATTTATTTGAGCATAAGCTTTCATGAGCTACAGCTCACTTGCTTATGCTCAAATAAATTGGTTAGTCTCTAAGGTGCCACAAGTACTCCTTTTCAGTTAGCTTTGAGTGTCTTTGGATTTGTGCAGAAATTTAGGGACAACACTATAGGGATTGGTTAAGAAAGATTTTCACTATGTGAGGCACAGTGTTGTAGTATTCCTTTTGATCCCTTCCTTTTGTAATGAGAGTGATCAGGTGAGGTGAGCTATTACCAGCAGGAGAGCGGGGGGAAGGGGAAACTTTTTGTAGTGATAATCAAGGTGGGCCGTTTCCAGTAGTTGACAAGAACATCTGAGGAACAGTGGGGGGGGGGAGCGGGAAGGGGGGGAAATAGTTTTACTTTGTGTAATGACACATCCACTCCCAGTCTTTATTCAAGCCTAAGTTAACGGTATCCAGTTTGCAAATTAATTCCAATTCAGCAGTCTCTCATTGGAGTTTGATTTTGAAGTTTTTTTTGTTGAAGAATTGCCACTTTTAGGTCTGTAATTGAGTGACCAAAGAGATTGAAGTGTTCTCCAACTAGTTTTTGAATGTTGTAATTCTTGACATCTGATTTGTGTCCATTTATTCTTTTACGTAGAGACTGTCCAGTTTGGCCAATGTACATGGCAGAGGGGCATTGCTGGCACATGATGGCATATAGCACATTGGTAGATGTGCAGGTGAACGAGCCTCTGATAGTGTGGCTGATGCGATTAGGCCCTATGATGGTGTCTCCTGAATAGATACGTGGACACAGTTGGCAACAGGCTTTGTTGCAAGGATAGGTTCCTGGGTTAGTGGTTCTGTTGTGTGGTGTGTGGTTGCTGGTGAGTCTTTGCTTCAGGTTGGGGGGCTGTCTGTAAGCAAGGACTGGCCTGTCTCCCAAGATCTGTGAGAGTGATGGGTTGTCCTTCAAGATAGGTTGTAGATCCTTGATGATGCGTTGGAGAAGTTTTAGTTGGGGGCTGAAGGTGATGGCTAGTGGCGTTCCGCTGTTTTCTTCGTTGGGCCTGTCCTGTAGTAGGTGACTTCTGGGTACTCTTCTGGCTCTGTCCATCTGTTTCTTCACTTCAGCAGGTGGGCACTGTAGTTGTAAGAACGCTTGATAGAGATCTTGTAGGTGTTTGTCTCTGTCTGAGGGGTTGGAGCAAATGCTGTTGTATCGTAGAGCTTGGCTGTAGACAATGGATCATGTGATCTGGATGAAAGCTGGAGGGATGTAGGTAGGCATAGCAGTCAGTAAGTTTCCGTTATAGGGTGGTGTTTATATGACCATCGCTTATTAGCACCATAGTGTCCAGGAAGTGGATCTCTTGTGTGGACTGGCTGAGGTTGATGGTGGGATGGAAATTGTTGAAATCATGGTGGAATTCCTCAAGGGCTTCTTTTCCATAGATTCATAGATACTAAGGTCAGAAGGGACCATTATCATCATCTAGTCCGACCTCCTGCACAACGCAGGCCACAGAATTTCACCCACCCACTCCTGCGAAAAACCTCTCACCTATGTCTGAGCTATTGAAGTCCTCAAATCGTGGTTTAAAGACTTCAAGGAGCAGAGAATCCTCCAGCAAGTGACCTGTGCCCCCTGCTACAGAGGAAGGCGAAAAACCTCCAGGGCCTCTTCCAATCTGCACTGGAGGAAAATTCCTTCCCGACCCCAAATATGGTGATCAGCTAAACCCTGAGCATATGAGCAAGATTCACCAGCCAGATACTACAGAAAATTCTTTCCTGGGTTGCTCAGATCCCACCCCATCTAACATCCCATCACAGGCCATTTGGCCTATTTACCATGAATATTTAATTACCAAAACCATATTATCCCATCATACCATCTCTTCCATAAACTTACCGAGTTTAATCTTAAAGCCAGATAGATCCATGGGTCCAGATGATGATGTCATCAATGTAGCGCAAGTAGAGTAGGGGCATTAGGGGATGAGAGCTGAGGAAGCATTGTTCTAATTCAGCCATAAAAATGTTGGCATACCTTGGGTCCATGAGGGCACCCATGGCAGTGCTGCTGATTTGAAGGTATACATTGTCCCCAAATGTGAAATAGTTATGGGTGAGGACAAAGTCACAAAGTTCAGCCACCAGGTTTGCCATGACATTATCGGGGTTAGTGTTCCTGACGGCTTGTAGTCCATCTTTGTGTGGAAGGTTGGTGTAGAGGGCTTCTACATCCATAGTGGCCAGGATGGTGTTTTCAGGAAGATCACCGATGGATTGTAGTTTCCTCAGGAAGTCAGTGGTGTCTCGAAGATAGCTGGAAGTGCTGGTAGCGTAGGGCCTGAGGGGGGAGTCTACATAGCCAGACAATCCTGCTGTCAGGGTGCCAATGCCTGAGATGATGGGGCGTCCAGGATTTCTAGGTTATGGATCTTGGGTAGAAGATAAAATACCCCTGGTCAGGGTTCCAGGGGTGTGTCTGTGCGGATTTGTTCTTGTGCTTTTTCAGAGAGTTTCTTGAGCAAATGGTGTTTCTTTTGGTAACCCTCAGTGGGATCAGAGGGTAATGGCTTGTAGAAAATGGTGTTGGAGAGCTGCCTAGCAGCCTGTTGTTCATGATGACCTATTCATGATGATGACAGCACCTCCTTTGTCAGCCTTTTTGATTATGATGTCAGAGTTGTTTCTGAGGCTGTGGATGGCATTGTGTTCTGCATGGCTGAGGTTATGGGGCAAGTGATGCTGCTTTTCCACAATTTCAGCCTGTGCACGTCGGCGGAAGCACTCTATGTAGAAGTCCAGTCTGTTGTTTCGACCTTCAGGAGGAGTCCACCCAGAATCCTTCTTTTTGTAGTCTTGGTAGGAAGGTCTCTGTGGGTTAGTATGTTGTTTAGAGGTGTGTTCGTGGGGGTGGAGGGGCAGAAGGAGAGGCTCCGAGATAGGACAGATTCTTCTGCTGAGCTAAGAGTATAGTTGGATAGATTAACAATATTGCTGGGTGGGTTAAGGGAACCACTGTTGTGGCCCCTTGTGGCATGTAGTAGTTTAGATAGTTTAGTGTCCTTTTCCTTTTGTAGAGAAGCAAAGTGTGTGTTGTAAATGGCTTGTCTAGTTTTTGTAAAGTCTCTATGTAAAAGAATACATGGACACAAATCAGATGTCAAGAATTAGAACATTCAAAAACCAGTTGGAGAACACTTCAATCTCTTTGGTCACTCGATTACAGACCTAAAAGTGGCAATTCTTCAACAAAAAAACTTCAAAAACAGACTCCAACAAGAGAGTGCTGAACTGGAATTAATTTGCAAACTGGATACAATTAACTTAGGCTTGAATAAAGACTGGGAGTGGATGGGTCATTACACAAAGTAAAACTATTTCCCGATGTTTATTCCCTCCCCCTCCACCTTGCTCTCCTGCTGGTAATAGCTCACCTTACCTGATCACTTTCGTTACAGTGTATATGATAACACCCATTTGTTTCATGTTCTCTGTGTATATAATTTTCCACTGTATTTTCCACTGAATGCATCCGATGAAGTGAGCTGTAGCTCACAAAAGCTTATGCTCAAATAAATTTGTTAGTGTCTAAGGTGCCACAAGTCCTCCTTTTCTTTCTAAAATATAAATGCTGTAGTAGTGCACGGACAAGTTTTTGGGCTAGATGCAAGAATCTAAGCATGAAATCTTTGACCTATGTTATGTAGGAGGTCAGACTACATGATCATAATGGTCCCTTCTGGGCTCTAAATCTGCAAAACTGTGAGAGAACATCATGTTTAACTGAACATAGTGACTATAGTTGGTTCCAGTTTTTTGTTGTTGTTTTAAATAATTCTCCCTGTCTTACATTGTTGCTGAGAGAGGACATGGAAGTTAAAGAACAAGTAAAGACTTTCAAACAAAATCTGTGCTGTTTTAATGAAAAATTAAATAGTATTTTATTTATGCATTGAGCAATAGGAAATAAAAAAATTCCATGATTTACAACACAATAGGTTCAATTGCATGCTTAGTTGTTTGATGCATGACTTGTTCATGAGACTGAGACTTCTGTGTCTAAATGAAATGTATAGAAAATTCAATAGTCTTCAGAACTTCTGCCAAAATACCCTATTTTTCTGCTGTCCTAGTAAATAACTCACATGGACGACACATGTAAGTCACCATTCCAACTTTAGCTAGGGATAACAGGTATTGTGGCAATAATGCAATCTTGTTGAAAGTCATTGTACAAATACTCTTACTTCAAATAAAAAGACATAAGTTTTGATATCCTTGTTTCAGTTGACATAAGTAGAGATCCTGATAAATCTTTTCTCTTTGTTTTGTTTTGTTAGGATAACACCTACACCTCTTGGAGAGGGGAAAAGCACTGTCACGATTGGTCTTGTTCAAGCTCTAACTGCACATCTTAATGTGAATTCCTTTGCATGTCTGAGACAACCTTCCCAGGGACCTACTTTTGGAGTTAAAGGTACTTAGTGTTTGCAAAACTTACTTCCGTTTTCATATCAGAAGGAAATACTGCATTTGGGTTTAGTTTGTTTGTTTTCAACTTCTTAGTTGTTTTATTGAAGTGTAGTTTGGCTGGAAGGTGTCGGTTTTCCTGACAAGCATGACTGATACTTGCAGGCCTCTTGTAAGAGCCTTGAATGGGAAGAAGCGATACATACAAAACGCTAGAAAACATAATGCAGGAGACAATATTGAACTAGCAAGGAGATGGATTGAATGTTCTAATGAGTTTTTACCATCTCTAACTTATAGGGCTCTAAGTTTGTTTAAATTACTGTGTAAACAAGTGCAACAATGCTGCAAAACGTAGATGGTAGTCTGAGATGTTTGTCAAGTAAAGTGATGAAAATAGGCATTCAAGGTCAGGATTTAATTCCTTCTTTGGTGCATCCTGTGTCGTCTTCAGGTTTAGTAATTAAATTAATTAACCTTGAGGGAGAATCTTAAACGTACCCAAATTCATTGCCAGATTTTGCTTTACAAGGTAGGTAGCATTCATCACTGAGATCACTGTCTAACTGCTGATGGCTTTTATTATTAATACACTTTTTTTGTTCCAGTGGTTGAGTGATTTCTGTAATAGAAATTAAAATATTGATTATATTTAAATATCAAAGCTGTGTACTTTATTTTTTGTGTGTTTAAGGGTTATTTCGGAATTGGTATGAATCTGACATGACCATGTGCTTAATTGCTCAGGTGGGGCTGCTGGAGGTGGATATGCTCAAGTCATTCCAATGGAAGAGGTAAGACAAAAGATGGAAAAAAGACCATTACCAGCTGCTCCCCTGTGCTCTCAGGGTAAGGCATGTGTGCAGGCAGCCAACTATGGACATGATCCAGAAAAGCACTTAAAGCATATGTTCATGTCAGAGGGTAAAGTGGGATAGAGGGATTGCCTTCCTCGTCCAATCACTGAGAGTTCAGGCTCTCCATCACTGTTATGGAGAAGGCTGGCTTTCATGGTCTTCTACTAGGGAGTGAATAGAATTTTCCAATTGTAACAATTGGCAGCTGCTTCAATTCTAGAGCTGTGGTTATAGACCCAGTCAAAAATAAACTCTGAATTACGTGAACAATAAATATGAAGCCTAGAAAAAATGCCAATAGACTGTGGGTGTTAAAGCATGTTGCATGAAGTCCCAGCTGCTATTCAAACACTACCCGATTTCCGGTGTACTGAAGAAAGTCTAGCTGTGAATAAGGTACAAGGAGAAACAATCGTATCTGGCCTGCTGTTGCTAAGTGTTTCTTGTCTATATATCTCTGTTACAAAAGGTGTGAATATCTATTTCTTTTCTGCGGATGAGGGCAGGAACAGAGAGGCACAGTAGTTTCAAGAAATGATTTAATTTTAAATACAGATTTCTTATTTATTTGGAGCAAAAGTCCTTCCACTAACGGTAGCCAAATTACATTATGTTCAACTAGGATGGCCACTCTCTAATGATACCTTACTGTAACTGTTTTGAGAAAACATCCCAAAAGTTAGGAGCTTTTGATGAACATCAGGAAAATAAAAGGGAAATTAATTTGATTCCAAAATAATCGTGCATGAGTGTCTCATATTAAAGTGTCCCCCTCACAAAATGAAAGGATTTTTTTTTTCTGCCTCTGGTTGAGTTCATCTAGCTAGCAACTGCAAATTAATCTTTGCCAAAGATGACTTTATCCCTGGGCCTCAAATACTTCTGAAGAACATATGCTAGCCTTTTAAATAGACCAGATTGCTCCATGTGTGGAGTACTTTCAAAATATTTTCACTGGGGAAGATACAACCAGTCTCACTAAGGTATTTACTCTTCCTCAAATAATGCACCTTGGGCAGTGTGGTGTATTATTAATACACTTAGTGTATTTTTTAAGGAGCAAAATATAAATGTTTTATAAGCAGAGTGGCTAGATTGAGGGGGTGGATGAGGATCGTCTCATACATATACATGTCCCTCTATTGCTACCCATCCCATGTCACTATTAAACTGTTAAGGTCTCTGCACTAAAGATCTGTCTTTATATGGGTTTGTACCGCATCAAGCACAGTACACGCCAGTTTCTGATTGGGACCTCTGGGCACTACTTTAATATAAATATTAAATTTATGTTTCCAGCAAAGTCCATCTCTCTCCCTTTTATCCAACAAGTGCACTTGTTCACCAAGTATTTTTCCATCTTCCTTGTTCATTGTTATGAACAAGGTATTGTTCAAATGACAAAAGCAGTGAAACAGATTCTTTGGTCACTTCCATTCTTACTGAATGTGTGCAACCCCTTTTATGTGAGTTTATCATTAATTAAGAGAGAACAGTTTATAGGAGCGTCTTGTTAAAATATTTGCAGCACATCATTGTACTAAAAACTCTGAATCCTTTAGGGTGAAGATGGGTGATGACTTAATCATTCTGTAAAACACCAGAGATTTTACTCTATGATTTTGGATACATCTTTGAAGTGTAAGACTGACAATTCAAAGAAAAGGTTCCATTAGCTCATTTCATATCAGTAAATCATAATTTTTATAATTTCCTTTGAACATCTTTCTTTCTCCATGGTAAATAAATAAAATCAGCATACCTTCCCTTTCCTCCACCACATGCTTTCAACTTTCCTATATAATTGGAGTGAACAATGATTTTGAGAGAAACAAAGTGTGGAAGGAAATGAAACTTTAAAATTTTCAGCTAGTCAAAGGCTGATGATGATCTGATTCCAAGTTTTGATACTCCATTACATTTGACTTTGAACTTAAAAGTGCATGTGTCAGAGTTGTGGTCAGCACATTAGATTCCATTCTCGCGTCATTTGGGTGAAGGCAAATTGTATCTGTGTTTTGTTTTTGTCTTGTTGACTGTAGCCTCTCAGACACTGAGCTGAGACCAAGTAAATTCATTTGGCTTGTTACATTTTCAGTCTGTCTAATCATAATATTTTAGCAACACTGCTAAATGGCTGATCTGATCTGTAGTCCCAAAACGGAACAAGCAGTGATTGTTTTCATTAATCTGTACTAAATTAGTGAAGTGTGTAAAATAAATTCTTGTATTTCATCTTCAATCTGTAGTTCAACCTTCATTTGACTGGAGATATCCATGCTATTACTGCTGCTAATAATTTGCTGGCTGCCGCTATTGATGCGAGGATCTTGCATGAAAGCACTCAGTCTGATAAGGTGAGGTTTACCTGTACGATTTCCATCCGTGGCTTTCTTTTGAAGTTTCCTGTAAACATCTACATAAATATTTTTTGTTGATTATATCATTTTATAATTCTCTTTGGAACCCACCCCATCATGTTTTTGAGACAAGAAATTGTAGATAAATGACACTGTTAGGTATTGATCCTAAGGTGTGCACTGGAGGGCTTTAACTGGGAAATAAGCTACCATAGACCTTTTCTCTAGCCCCTACTGAACTTATTGTGAACTTAGCTTAATTGTTACCCTGTTGCTCTGAAAACCCATGTTATGGGAAAGAGAGCCTTCTTCGTTTGTGGATCTTCTGTTGTAACCGGGGAGCACAGCCTTATCCCCTTAATATGCTGATAGTTATTGCTTTGTTGACATGACAGACTTCTGAATCCAGAAAAGTGCACTTAAATCTCTTTACAGATACTGATTACAAAATGGGTTATTTCAGACCTTGATTAAAATTTTCAAAAGCACCTAAGTTCCATTTCCAAAAGTTATGCTGGCATTTAGGAACCTAAGTCTCTTTGAAAGTTAATGTGACTTGGGTGCTGAAGGACCTAAATCACCTTTGAAAATGTAACTTAGGCACTTAAGTTCTTTTGAAAATTTGCTCACTAGTCAGGATTTCTTTTTAATTGATTAAATGTAAGTATACACTAACAGTTTACATTGTTTCAAAAAATTTTATGAGATTATAATCTACATGATTTGAATCAAGTTAGACTTTTATTGTATTTGTCTATTTTAGTTGTAACATTTTTCTCTCGTGTGTGTGTTTTTTTAGGCTTTGTATAATAGGCTGGTTCCAGTAGTTAATAGTGTGAGAGAATTTTCTTCTATTCAGCTTGCCCGCTTAAAAGTAAGTTGCTAATGTATTTTCCCTGTTTTTTTCCCGCAAGTATAATATATCTTATAAAATATGCTATTTAAAATTATTTTTAACAAGTTACAAGGAGATTTGTAGCTGAAAGTGCCTTAATGTGGTACAGTCTTTCCTCAAGGATTTGGCTTTCCTTAAGTATTTAGCAGGCTTTCTAGAAGCTTCCTGTTTTGCAGTTACAGAGTCTAGTTCCAATATTTTTTTATAAACTAGTATCTCTCTTCCCACAAAGTGAGACCATAATGTTTTATAAACTGACTCTTCCGTGAATAAATGTCAAGATTAGGTTTTTTGATACTTTCCATTACGGCACAGTTAAATGGGAAAGCTGAATTACTCTAGTATTTTTCCATTTTTATTTTATTTTCTCATTTTTAAGAGGAAGTTACTGGAGATTTGTTGAGAACTACTGGCTGTCCTCACGTTTCTCTGCATGGAGTGATAAAAATGCATTTCTCCACAAATTTTGTTTGCATATAAACTTTCATCCTAAATGTTCCCTGAGCTTCTCTGTCTATTATATACACAGTATGAGGTGGCAACTGGTAGACAAATAAACAACTGGCTTATAGCACAATCTGCCAATGTTGGAAGAGGGGAAATTTTGGCTACAAACACCCAGGATATGTGCTATTTTGCTGTGTCCAGCTTTGGCACAGGAAAGTTCCATATCACTGTTCTAGTCTTTTGAGGAAGCAGTTCATAGTCCTAACTAGTGTATTTGACAGCTACTGGGTGGCAGTGAATGTTTGCAAAGTGCTTATGGAGCCATGTTACACATTTTTTAGGTTAATATCACATTGTTAAAAATGGTTCTTTTAATTATGTATTTAGTTTTTGTGCTACTCAATTGTCTTGTTGAAAGTAAAACAGGATATGTGTGGTGTCTGTTTACCTCTGTTGCAAAGTGGCTCTCACAGAAGTTTGTCTGAGAGACTCTAGTGGAGAATATTTTCGGTTTGTCTTCGTTTACATTAGGGTGCCTGGAGAAAAAAAGAGGTGCTGACATTGCAGTTATTCATGAAATATCAAATAGCTCTGCAGTGTGGGGTGGGTTTCTCTGTTCTACTAGAGCTGCAAATGATTTCTGCTTATTAACTTAAAAGCTTCTGAATATGTGCAGCAGAATCTCTATTGCAACTCAATTATTTTGGTGTAAATTGTTTTTAAAGTTACTAAAAACTATGTTAAAAGAATATTATCAAGGCCACAAAGTCAAGCACTCACAAGTTAGGAAATGCCAGAAGTGAGGGTACCTGTGCAACCTTTATTAGGCCCTCCTCTGCATATGCATTATGATACAATCTTTAACTACATGATCACATAGCAGGTGCTTAACACCCCCGGCAGCCAAGCTTCCCCCAGTGCTTCCTGCCTGCCTACAGCCCCACTGATTAATTCCTCCCCCTCCCTTCCAGTTCCTCCTGCATGCTGCTGAACAGTATTGATCTGAGTATTCAGTATTTGTGTTTGGTCACTTTAGTAATATATAAATATGTGTTTCTGCTTCCTGATTCAATGAACAAAGATTTTATAAGAAGGCAGAGGGTTTGAATAAGTTACTGATAGTGCAAAAACATCCATGTGAGTATTCATGACACTTTTGCTCTCTGCAAATATTATTGGGTAATATGTTTGCAGAAAGTGAATAAAGGAGTGGTGAATATCGTCAGAACAAATTTGTGGTTTTATTCAAATGTTTGTGAACACTTTTTTCACAATAGTCCCCCTTTTTCACAATAGTTCTAGACCTACTGTTTGGAAGAATGCTACACAAATGCTGGGAGAGAGTGCTATTTAAAAAGAAATACAGTGGGGCTCTATTTTTAATGACAGTCTCAAAGGGACATCCACAACCTTTATGAAATAGGGGCTGGTAAAACTGGGGACATATGAGCAAAGGTGTTTTTGTTTGGTATAGTACTTCATATTAATTTTAAATGTTTCGTGAAACTGACATTCAAATATGTGAGTGTATTTGTGTGACTGAAACAAACATTACATCTAAAATTTATAAATGTTAACATTAAAAACTGAGTGTGCTTGGTAATTTACTGAAGAATGCTTTCTAGGGCCAGGGGGACACATTCATTTTGTATAAAATTGGGATTTTATTGTACAATTTTCTCTTGGTTCGTCTCTGTGCAGATTCATTTTTAAAATTTTGTTTGACATTGCTGAATTAGGAGCAAATAATATATTGTGCTGCTCTTTCTAAATGACAGGGTTTGGGGTGGTTTTCATGTTGTGTAGGAGCTGTTGAAATACCACATCAATTAGGCAGACAGAAGTTTATTACTCACTGCACAGAGTAGTCATGTAAAGCCACACATGGATATTTGCAAGGACGTGTCCTCTGGCAAGACAAAGAGTTATCAGGCATAAATTATTTATTAATTATCTTTTTCATACTGTCTCCTTTGTTGCCTCTTCTCTTTGGTTTATCTTAAAGGGGTGGTGGTGTGTTTATATAGAGACCTTTTGGGTAACTGCCTTCGAGTATTTCTCCTTTTTCCTCTCCACGTTTTTCTCCATTGTTATAGGAGCTTTTCTGTATAATTTATCATTTGAGCCTGAGCGTTGTGATTTATTGAAGTGTTTCAGCCTGCTGCTTTTTAAAAAAATGTAAAAGTTTGTAAAAATATAAGAGGGGGGAAGAAACAGGGTGGGTACATGTGTTTGTATAGCTTTCTAAGCAGGAAGTCTGCTTTATTGCTTTTCTTCTCATTTTTGTCTAGAGGTTGGGGATAAACAAGACAGATCCAGGCACTTTAACAGCAGATGAGATTAGTAAATTTGTACGCCTTGATATTGACCCATCTACCATAACATGGCAAAGAGGTAAGTATTAACGGTCAATAAGGCCTCACTTCAGCACAGTACTTAATCACAAGCCTGTCTTTAAGTTTGAGGTGTTTAATGCCTGTTTTTCTTCTGTCTTCTCTGAAAAAAGCTACTTGTGGCCAGATGCTTAACATATTTAAATATATTAGACTATTTAGATAGATGTATTCAAATCAACGGGGCCTGACAAAATTTATACAGGGGTACTTAAGGAACTAACTGAAACAATGTTGGAAACATTTGCAATTATATCCAAGAAGTCATGGAGGATGGGTGAAGTCCCAGAGGACTGGAGAATGGCAAACATAATACATATCTTTTTACAAAGAGGACCCAGGGAATTACAGACCAAGCAGCCTGACTTTGATACCTGGAAAGATACTGGAATAAGTTATTAAACAATCAATTTGTAAGTACCTAAAGGATAATAGGATGATAAATAATAACCAACATAGATTGGTCAAGAGTAAATCATGCTAAACCAACCTAATTTCATTCTTTGACAAGGTTGCTGGCCTAGTGGATGGGGGGAAGAAGTAGATGTGCTATATCTTGATTTTAGTAAGGTTTTGTGCCTCATATGACATTCTAATAAACAAGAAAGGGATATGTAGTCTAGATGAAATTACTATAAAATGTGTGCACAACTGGTTGAAAGACTGTACTCAGAGTAGATATCAGTGGTTCACTGTCGAACTGGGAGGGTGGGTATCTGCATGGATCCGTTCTGGGTCCAGTGCTGTTTTATTCGTTAACGATTTGGGAAATGGGGTGGAGAGTGTTCTTATCAAATTGTGGATGGCACCAAGCTGCGGGGAAAAGAAAGCGGGAGGTTGTTAGCACTTTGGAGGACAGGATTGGAATTCAAAATGACCTTGATAAATTGGAGACCTAGTATGAAATCAACTAGATAAAATTCAATAAAGGCAAGTGCAAAGTACTACATTTAGAAAGGAAAAATCAAATGCACAGGAATAACTGAAACTGAACGGAAAATGAGGAATAACTGACTAGGCAGTAATAATGCTGAAAAGTATGTGGAGGCGTTATAGTGGATCACAAATTGAATCTGAGTCAACGATATGATGCAGTTGCAAAAAATGAAAATATAATTCTGGGGTGTCTTATTGTGTCAAATGTGAGACAGGTAATTTTCTCACTCTACTCGGCACTCGTGAGGCATCAGCTGGTGTATTGTATCCAGTTCTGGCTGCCATATTGTAAGAAAGATGTGGAGAGAGTCAAGAGGAGAATAATAAAAATGATAAAAACTTGACCTATGTGGAAAAATGTAAAAAAAACTGGGTGTGTTTAGTCTTGAAAAAGGAAGACTCTGGGAGACCTGATGATGGTTTTCAAATATGTTCAGGGCTGTTATGAAGAAGAACAGTAATCAGTTATTCGTCATATCCATTGACGGTAGGACAAGAAGTAATCAGCTTCATCGTCCGCAAGAGACATTTGGCTTACATATTAGGAAAAAGTCTCTAACTGTAAGGATAGATAAGTCCTGGCATAGGTTACCGAGGGAGGTGGTGAAATCCCCATCATTGGAGGTTTTAAAGAAAAGACTAGACAAACACCTGTAAACTTTTGATTAACATGGGGGGCAAAATGCACTTGTCACTAGTAACAGGTTCTTTACTGAGGTGGCTATGTAAGAAGTTGTATTAAAAATAAAATTGGTGGGCACCAGACTTTTTGAGTTTTATTTTATATAGACAAGTATAATTAAAATTATAGAAAAATAAAATCAAAATAAATACAACAAAATGATCCCCTACATTGTGCATACTCACAACCTTATGGAAACTAAGTGGAGAGCACCATAGGAAGGCTTGATGGTACTAAGGCTTCTGCCATTCTTTCATCTCTGATGTCCCAATTAAGGATTGGTCTGACCATCGTCTTATACTTTTTCTTCCTTCCATCCCCCCACACATCCAGGACCATCTTTGATTTGGGTCTCACCCTTTTGCCTGTGTTGGTCATTCCAGGGACCATAATTAGGGTTTTGACTGCTTATTCAAGTTGTATGCATCAATGTACCTGCCCCGATTTCAATTTCAGAAATGCGCTTTCACTTCCTGGTTATATGTATCGAAAAATCCCTAGAAATCTATTATTTTAAGCTCACTTCTGCTGCTTTGCGGTTTCGGTATTTATCACAAAAAACTATTGCTAAATCTTGCTAACTATCCAGGCCTATTAATCCTTAAACTTATTACAAAGCCTATTTCAAATACTTTTACATTTTGTTTTCTTCTACTTGTGTTACAGCATTAATTATTTAACAACACTTCCTTAAGAAGCTTAATTTATTCTAAAATATAGATTACTGTTTATTCTCAGGTATGGACCTCCTAAGATCAGGTCAGGGGCCAAAGCTCCTGGATGGTCTAGATATACATGATCCTGCCTAAGCATGGTCTTTCTAAGCGAAGTCCTTTCCAGCCTTACATTTCTATGATTCTGTGTGAATTAAGACCTAAATTAACTAGCCTAAAGAGTTGAGTCTACTGATTTATATGAACAATCCATTTTCAAACCACTAATATGAGTACATAACAGAAATTTTGAAGTAGCATGCTGAACAATTAACTAGGTTTAAATTACAAACAGAATCATGTGTTGCTCTTTTAAAGCTGTGGAAATGTTCTCTTAACAGTCTACATTTTCATTAAAAGTTAGTGTGTATTTTTAAAGAACAGATTTTTCTGTGTAAGTTGCCATACCATACCTTGTCACCCAGATGAAATATTTCTTAGAAATCCATGTAAAATGGAGAGCCCCTTAAATTTTTCTAAATTTTCCTCCTGTCCTTGTTCCTTATTGTTCCTTACAGCTGTTTAGATTATTTGTTACACTCTATTTCATATTTCATGTGCCTGCCGTGGAAGTTTAGACTATGAACTATTCCATTGCTTTTGTCTGACTAAAGAAGCAATAAGAGATGATGATTTTAAGAGAGTGTTTGAACGATTGTACTTTTCACAGTAGTTTCCTCTGATCATAATGAAAGTGAGGGGAAAGTTACGGTACTGTTTAATCCAAGCATGTTAACCAACAAACAGGTATAAGTAGTCATCCTTCTAGTCTGGCAGCTCTCTACGTTCAGTCACAATGCTCTTAGTTTAGTGCTAGGATTCAGAAATACAGCAATGAGCACAGGTTCTGGATCTTGTCAGTATAAGAAAAGGCTGTGGAAGGCTTAGTGCCAAATGACAATCTTCATATTTAATTGGTGGGTTAAAGTACTATGTATCCTTGCATCAGTTGTAGAGAATATGACAGGTACGCATTAATTTTAAAAAAAAGGAGTACTTGTGGCACCTTAAAGTACCTTAGAGTACTCCTTTTCTTTTTGCGAATACAGACTAAGATGGCTGAAACCTGTCATTAATTTTAAAGTTTTTCAAACAAATATTATTCAACGAAAAATGCCTATTAATGGAACATGGGGTTCTGACTACCACCTATAAAAGACAGGAAATTGAGCAATTAAGTTTCCTTACCACCCTTTTACTCTGTCTCCTTGTGTGCATACTTTATAAGATACAGGTTATTTCATTAATATAGTATTGGGCTATGCAATATGCTATGTTTATTATTATGCATGCAAGTGTGTGTGTGTGTGAGAGAGAGAGAATATGGCACTGTGATGTGGCATAACATTTTCATCAGCATTGTTTGGCAGAGTTGCATTACTCAGAAGTCAGTTATTCAGTTTGTCCAAAACAAATGCCAGTGAAGCCTTTATACCACTCTGCATAGAATGCATATGCCACATATGTTACAGCAAAACTGTTTTGGCAGTGTTTGAGATTTGAAATGTTTTATTGGGATTATTTCTGGAATCCTTCTACCTGTAAGCCAAGTGCCTAGGTTATCAAAGATTCTTGTGGATGGAGCTGAAGAGGGAGACCGGGAACTATCTAAAAATGACTTAAAAACAACATTTATGTTTAAATTTAAAGTCAATTACATTGCTGTGCTAGACTAAGCACATGCTGCACATCATTGGAAAGTGGGAAATCTCCTTTTTTCCAGTAGTATAGTGGTATAAAGCTCCCAGTTTTACTCTTGGAGGATCAGGAGATAATAGATCTTAAATCCATCACTGACTCAGGATTAAACCTGGTCATCCTGGCAAGTATAAATTTAGGGTAAGAAGGAAGAAACATTTGTTTGGCAGATTGATTTTTTAGAAGTGGCAACTCTTTGAAATGGCAACTCATGGAATTGAAATATTGAAATAAACCTGGAGGAGCTGGATTAGTGGGCAGAGAGCAGATGAACTGGTCAAAAGACATAAGTTTAGCATATGACCCTGTAACTTATCACGTGGTCCTACAATTTAGCACATGGATATTATCTCCACTTATTATGTTCTGTTTTTAGATTTTTATACTATGCCAGTCACCATGGCACCTAAGTATGTATAGTGTATGTTTTATATAAAATATAACTTATAAAACAAAGATGGATTTACTATGGAGAGATAGAGAAGTAAATTTGTTCATTTATTGTAGTGAGCTATCAAGATTTATAAACTGGTTATTTTTGCTGGACTTAATGCTAAAAGGTGACCAGTGGGAGTTGGGGGCTTTTGACACCGTGCAGGATTCATCCTATAATAAATACATTCAAGGAGTTGAGGGCGGTTTGGCAACCAACTATCCTAATTCTTTTAGTCATGACAATAGCTATACATTGGATATTTTTTTTAAATATGCAGTCTTTCTTTTTAGAGGAAGTTCCCACTGCCACCAGCCAATCCTTGCTTTCCTCCCTCTTGCTCTCTGGTGCTGGTAGTAATCATTCTGTCTCTATATCCTCTCCTCTCCTTGTCCTCATCCATTTAGAAAAATACTTAAAAGGTGCTGTTCACCTCACAGAGAGATCTCCCTTGCTATCACTCTGAATCATGTTGGTAATGCTTGTGCTCTTCAGCGGCTTTTGGCTCTTTAAGGTCACCAGTGAGCTGCTGGGTTCCCATTTGGGTTTTTACTTTTATTTAGCACCAAACCAGCAGGATTAACCTTTGTTTACAGATTTAGTAAAAGATGGCCCTGGTTGAGACCAAATATGCCGATTTGAACACTAAGGCTCCATTCATGCAGTGAGCTGTGAGTGGGTGGGCCCATTCACCTGTGTAGACATGGATCTCCAGTAGAAATGCAGATGAACCCTTAAATGTAGTGCTACTGTAATCAAACCAGAAACCTTGGTTTGGTTTATGTGGTTTACCATTTTTTCCAAAGAAAATGCTAGACCAGGGGTCTCAAACTCAATTTACCTGAGGGCCACTGCCAGTCCTCAGATCCTCACAGCAGGCCAATAATGTCACTGAAGATGGTGTTCAGAAAATAAAATGTTTATATTGTATTTTTTATTTTGGATTTCTTAGAAATAATAAAACTGTCATACAACTTTATACAATTCTTCCCCTGCCAGAGAGTTTTCAGTGTTTGTCAGACACCTGGCAACGCTTCAGTTCTGTCAGTTTGTTGATGTTTGGCCTCAGAGACTGAGTAGCTGAAACCTTTAGGATTGCAGCAAGGTGGGCATCAGATAGTTGTGTTTGGTATTTTGACTTGTTTATATTCATTGAGGAAAAAAGTGATGCCTCCATGGCTGACGCTGCCCGGCAACTAATGATGCTGCCTATATGGCTGACTGTGCCCGGCAACTAGTGATGGTATCTCTGTCCCTCTCCCCCAGCCAATGAGAGCTACGGGTGCAGCGCCTGCAGCAGACATTGGTGGCTGCATGCGTCTCTCCTCTGTGAGCCGCAGTGGGGAGGTTGTTGGGCTGCAGATGGCCCGTGGGCCAGGACTTTGAGACCCCTGTGCTAGACTTTCTCTTTATCCAGTATCTTTTAAAATGCAAGTTTTATCCACTAATCGCTTTAGTTTCATTAGAATTGTCTTAATCTATGTGAAAATTGCTTTTAATATTAATAAGGCATTGTGGAATCATGGAAGTGTGGGGGTGGAAGGGACCTTGAGAAGTCATTGCATTCTAGCATTTTGGCAATGTGCTGATTCTCAGGATACTAAGAGCAAAGGCTTTGCTTTTAAGCTCACGAAAATGAGTTACCATTGCTTTGACCATTGCAATCCTCTCTTTGCATCCCTTTTGCTGGCTCCCTCTTTTCTGTATCAGACATAAGCTATTTCATTTTCAAGACCCTTTATGACCTATCCCCACCCTACCTGACTTGACATAAGGAATTTAAAATGGGAAAGGCTTCATTTCTTGGAAGACAAGATTAGGGTGGTAACTAGATCAGCAGACTGAAAATGGAATGTTTTATTTACTAAGATAGTAAATGGGTCAGTAAGGTAAAAGACAATGTCTGAGCTAGCTAAGATGAGAGGGAGAAAACCCAGGGAACCATTTACTACAACAAAAAAGATAATGGACAAGAGAAATCAGGAGCGTAAAGCCTGAGGTAAAGAGGAAAGTTGAACATGGACAGAGCATGCATGCTGTGGTGGGATTGATTCCTAGAAAATGATCAAGCCAATCCCAAAAGGTCATCTTTCACCTCCAATCAGTCCGTGATGTCAGCTTCCTTCCCCCACTTGTTGAATTTTCAAGCAAGCACTTTCATACTTTCTCCCATGTTGCCCTTCACGCTTGGGAGAAGCTCCCCATAAGCATCTGCAGAACTCTCCTTAAAACTTTTTTGCCAGAAACTTTATTACCTCATTGTTTCCATGTGCTCCCCCATCTGTCTGTCTCTGCCTCTGCCTCTTGTCTTATATATAACACGTGCACTCTTTGGGGAAAGCACTGCCTTTTTGTTCTGTTTGTACAGCACCTAGCACAGTGGGGGCTTTGCTTATGAGCAGGACTCACAGGCAGTAGTTGAGTATAAATAACAAATCGTACGCAAAGAATATTTTCCCCAACGAATCTTTAACGTAAGTGTACTGATGGACTTCTGGGAATTTCTAGCAAAGACTAAAAATAAAACTGAGATTTTGAGTGATATTAGATTTTATATCAAAGTTCTTGTGAATATTCAGTCTATGAGACCTGATGCAGTGTATATGGTAATTAGCCATCATGAGTGTGGTTTGTTATAGAATATGTAACTGATGCTGAGTCTGAATCTCTTAACAGGTAAAAAGGATACAAGGTTCATATAGTTATAATATCTGTTTTGGGCATGGTTGGCTTTTTAGTGGGTAAGGAATTAGAAAAATAGTTGGGTGGTTCTTCATTTTTGACTTCAAATCAGAAACAAGAAAGATTAATTTTATGTCTCTTTTTTGTTAACGAGACAGCCAGAAAGGATAGTATAAATATAATGATATACTCAAGAGCCAGCTGTATTTTATGCCATTTGCCAGTTCAGATACTGCTACATTAGTTGTATGTAATGTAATTATTTTGTTCTCAGAATGTAAGGATTCTGATAGGCAGAAACCAAACTGAATAAAAATCAACCCTATCTGTTGTATTCCATGTGCTTAAAAAGAAGCAGCTAAGTTGGAATCAGTGTAGACTAGCACAGAGGATATTATAAATTTAAAAGAAAAGTGGTATGCCTCAAAAAGAGGATGCTGAGTAGAGGTCCCAGTTTAATTCCCAGGGATACCCAAATGGTAACAGTAAATTCAGAGGCACTTTTAGTGGAACTCTGCATTCATACCTGGCTAAATACCAAAGGCATTACTCCACCACAGTGAACACCTACCTTCACACTAACTTGCCGGTCTCTTCACAGCAGGAGCTCTTTCAGATTAGTGGGCCCTTCTTTTTGGTGCTCAAAAACGCACGCTTTAAGTTAAATGCTGCCAAAAATGCACCCTTTTCTGTAGTTGGAAGAACTAAGTTTGCTTCAGCATAAATTTAAATAAAGATGAGGGAGGGGATCCATGAAATGGATTTGGCTGCACTTTGAGTATTGTGAAGATATTTCTCAGTTAAGAGCTCAGTGGATATTCAAATAAGGGTTAAGTATGTTAGATAGATGTTGCTTGCTTGTCAATTGGAAAAGACTTCCTGCCAAATGGCGTTAGATAGACATGGAAGTAAAATAGGAGATGGTAACTGCATATTGAGATGCAGAAAAATGACATGGTGTGGAATTTCTTGGGACCTAATTTGCTAATGTAATGCTGTTTTTGAAGGGGAAGGGCTTAAGCTAAAGGTACATTTACAACATGGGAATACTTATTTGGCCATCTGGTAGTCTAAAAATGTATTTTCAAAACCTTGTCATGAAGAGGTGTGCAGTGGGTGGGTCTGGAATGGTGCTGATCCACTAAAACAGGCTTTTGTTACACCTGTTACACCAGGAGATGGAGATTAAGATTTTGCTGTAGTAGCTAAACAGAGGGATTCCAGTAAGATCTTATTGCTCCCAACAGAAGATTATTCTATCAAAGAAGTTACAGTTGAGACATTTCAGACTGGACATTTAAGAGTGTAAAAGCTAGTACATCTCAGCTAGGAAAGAGGAGCCTATGTGCACTACTGCAAAGTTAATCTAGATGTAGAAGTATGCTCAACTGAGTGCAAAAGCATATACAGTACTGCAAAAAATAATGTATTCTTATATCAGGCGTATGTGGAGAGTAACTAGGTGGCTGATTCTCTGTCAATGTAAATGTTTCATTTTTCTTCTTTCCTCTCTTTCCTCCCACCCTCTTTCCAGTATTGGATACAAATGACCGATTCCTAAGAAAAATAACAGTTGGGCAGGCAAATACAGAGAAGGGATTTTTCCGACAGGTATGTACTATTATATCCTAGATGTTGTTGTTTTTCTGGGCAGAATTTGTTTTCAAGCATGAGAAATAGTTGCTGTTCTACAATCCTTTCAATAAATTGTTTAGGACTAAATTGCCAACGTCTAATTGTTATATGTATTTGTAGTACCCTAGCCATGAAATTGGATGCACTAATGACAGTGTCATGTCATAGAAACTGAAACCAATGTGTACGGCATGGTGTTTCACAAGTAGTTTAAGAAATCTGTAACTTTTAGAGTCTCAACTTTATACATTTAATGCAATTAACTAATTTATGTAACATCTTTTCTTTTTGTATTTTGTAAATTTACAAAATTTTCTGCCCTACTTAAATTTTATCATCTTCTGCTTAGGTCCTCAGTTTAGTTTTGTTTAATTAATATTTATTTATGTCTTTGATTTAATTTAAATGTGAAAAAGGGTGATTCTTCATGTACTTTAGATGGCCCTTGTTATAACTTACAGCGCAACATCATTTTTTTTACTTTCTCATACATTACAGACTTGGGCCCTGAAACAGTTAAGACTTAAGCATGAGCTTAATTTTAATGGAAGTAAATGGAACTGCTCAGTGTGTAAAATGTAAGCACAGTGAGAGTCTTTGAAATTTCAGCACCTTGCAGTGATAACTATACCATTTCTCGAAATCCAGTTGGAAACAGTTAATGCAGAACTTTCTGATGAACTTAGAACTACCATCCATTGGCTTTAAATGCACCAGTTTTCTTGAGCTCAGATTTATATAAATGTATTTTTTTGGTCCAATGTGTCATAAGTCACTAAACATTTCTAGAGGGTTTAGTGGTGGTAATAATCTTCCCACCCACAATAGGAAGTTAATGACTTAAAAATTAGCTTCATTTGAGAGTACTAAGTGTATACACAATAATGAATCAAATTGGAAATTGATGAAAATGTTCCTTGCAAATATTCCATAGGCAGCAGTTAATTCTTTAGTTTCAAGCATCCTTCATGTGTAGAGCTTGTCCCACTATTATTCCAAGAAAGTTAGTGTTAAGTATTTTTTTCGGTACGATCCCAACAATTTATTAACAGCATGACATTGTTAACATTAGCAAAGCATGTCAGATATGACATACTGTGCTTAGTGCAGTTTAATGCACACCTTGGTTGAACAGAGTGGCATGAGGATTAGAACAAGGAAGTGAATAAATCAGCAAATAGTGGGAGGAGAACACAGGATCAAATCGAGGATTAAAATAATTTTTAAAAATAACTAAAATCCGTACACCTCAGAACAAGGCTTTTGGGGGCCAGGAAGTATCAATCAGGAGGGCTTATCCAAATGAATCCATCAGATTATATTTGATGTTTATAGGTTAGGGCACCAGCACAAACGAAAACAGGAGGAAGGGGAAAGCAGGAATAGTCAAATGAATACCTACAAATTGATTGGACCATGACATCATCTTAATTACTTTTAGCACATTTGCATTCCTTCCGACAAAACATCTCTCATTTGTTTTCTCTGTTAGTATTGTAAACTGTTCAGGGCTGGAAACCTGGCTAACTTTCTGTTCTGTGAAATGCTTAGCATGCTTTATGCAGCAGAGAGTTGTGCCTTCATTGCATCTGAAGTATCCATTAGTGAGCACTAATACGCAGTGTGAAATAAATGCCCATTTCATTGTGATTATTTATATTAAGGTCTCAGCTAGAATCAGGGCACAGTTGTGCCAGGTTCTGTACAAACATAGAATTCGTAAAATTTAAAAGTTTGTGTAAGTGTAAGACTTCAGTTGGATCTGAGTTTTGCCAACACTTTGTGCTTTTGAAAATCCCATCCTTAAGTTTCTTTCCCATTCCACAGCTGCTCTGGTTTATGAGACAGGAGGATGCAAAAGGTGAAGTGCTATAAAGAAGACTTCAGCACCCATATTCAGACTGATTTTTTTTTCACCTATTGAATTATTCAGATGATTAGGGATACAGATAAATGTTCACTTTGGATTAATACATATGTGGAAGAGAATTTCTTTTCAACACCTACCTTCTATGACAAAAATAGAAAATTAAAAATTAACTGATGCTCATCTATGATGATTGGCTCTGACTGAAACAGATCCTTTCAGCTCTTGGAAGGGAACATTTTTGTGTACTTAGATTTGGTTCAGTCATTCATTGTAATTATTAGTTCAGAGCCAGAGTCTATACTGCAGGGGAGGAAGGGGAGTATGTTTTAAGTTGGGTTAGCTAACTCAGGTTAAAATAGCAGTGATGACTTGTTGACTGAGCTTTAACTTGGTTAGCAGCTGGAGTTCAAGCCTATGAGGCTATTGCAGCCAAGCATTGACAGGTTGATAGTGAATGAAAGACGATAGGTAGGGTGGAGACTGACTCTGAAGGGCTTTGAAAGTGAATATAAACAGCTTATGTCCGATATGATAGAGAAGGGGAAGCTAGTGGAGGGATTAAAAGAGAGAGGGGTGATCTGGTCAAAGCAACAGGCAAGAAAAATAGTCCAGTCCTTTTGGTGCAGTGCTCACAGAACCTTATTAAGTTCACTGCTTCTTTAGAGAGACAGACACCGCACCGACCTGCTACTTTAGGTGAGGACTTAGGCATCTTGTTAGTATGTAGCACTGAGGTGGATTATAGTCAAACTAAAAATAAGTTTGTGATGGGTTCCCCCCAGAGATGCCACCTGAAACTGGGGTACCACTGAGCCCGCCTGACCTACCAGCCTTGGCTCCCTTTACACCAGAGGTGAGCAAACTATCTGGCCCACAGGACCATCCTTCCCTGCCCCTGAGCTCCTGGCCCGAGAGGCTAGTCCCCGGCCCCTCCTCCGCTGTTTCCCCTCCCTCACAGTTTCGCTGCCACTTTGAGTGGCATGGTAAGGGGGCGGCAGCGGCGTGCGCGTGGCGGTGACTAGGTTTGGTAGGGGGTCCCGGGGGACAGTCAGGGGACAGGGAGCAAAGGGCAGTTGGATGGGGTGGAAGTTCTGGGGCGGGGAACAGGGGAGGTTGGATAGGTTGTGGGAGTGCAGGGGGGGTTTGTCAGGGGGTGGAGGTGTGGTTAGGGGTCAGGGCAATCAGGACAGGGAGCAGGGGGGTTTGGATAGAGGGTAGGATCCCTTTGGAGGGGAGGGGGCAGTCAGGGGACAAGGAGCAGGGGGGGTTGGATGGGGCAGGGGTTCTGATGGGGACAGTTGGGATGGGAAGTGGGAGGGAGCGAATGGGGGCGGGGGCCAGGCTGTTTAGGGGGCACAGCCTTCTCTACCCGGCCCTCCATACAGTTTCTCATCCTGATATGGCCCTCAGGCCAAAAAGTTTGCCCATCCCTGCTTTACACTATATTGCTTTGACAGGCCGTCAAGCCCCCTCCAGCACACATGCAGGTAGGGACACACAGATGCTGAGATCAGCTCTCCATGGGAAGTCTCAGCTAAGGAATTGCCCAGTTACTGAAGTGCACACCTCCCTTTGTAGGGTAAATCCAAAATTATACCATCTTGCACTACACAGGGAAGTGTACAGTGTAAGCTCATGAAATTCGTCCCCTCCGTCAATGTGGAGAGGAATATACACAGCTTTCTGCCCCGAGTTATGACTCCCACACACACTGGTTTTAGACAAAGCAAAAATAAGTTTAACTACGAAAGATCGTTTTTAAGTGATTATAAGGGGTAGCAAACAGATCAAAGCAGATTACCTAACAAATAAACGAAAATGAAATCTAAGCTTAATATACAAAAGAGATAGGATATGAGTAGCAAATTCTCACCATAATTGTTGATTTAGGCAGTTTGCAGAGATTCTTGAGGGCAGGCTGCACTTGCTTGCAGCTTAAAACCCCAGGTATTCCTTTCAAAGGCTAGAAATTCCTCTAGCCTGGGTTCAGTCCTTCTCCCCCAGTCCAGTCTGTTACGGTTCAAATACAAGACAGCACAAAGCTTTAAGCAAGCAAACAGGCTGGTCTGCCAATGGACTGGTCCTGTCAGCTTTCCACCCTCTCCTTTATTCTTTCTCTCCCCCCGCGCATTACGTTCTCCAACAGATAAAAGGAATACACTGGCTTTGTTTAACATTCTTATTTACCAATTTCTATCTACCGCATTCCTAGCTCTCGGGCCTTGAGCCCAGTCCTGGGAGGCTTCCCACGGTTCATGTCATCTGGGCGAGATTCCAAGGTTCATGCCCTTGAGAGGAGCTGTGTGTGCACTGCTCCTACACAACACTCCGGGTGTGCCCTGAATGTTGCCAAGTGCATGAACCTTGAATGAATCCTACACCAGTCCTTGTTCTTCAGGTGTTTCCAGCAGTCTTCTTGGGCGGGGAGTCAGTGAAGAACCACGATGATGTCACTCTCCTGCCTTAAATAGCTTTTGCATAGGGTGGGAACCCTTTGTCTCCAAGCTTGGTTCCCATGCCCAGTCAGTGGAAAAACACTGGTATTCCAAGATGGAGTCCAGTACCAGGTGACTTGGTAGGGTCACAGCAGCTGTAACTTGGAGGCTGTTTGTAGCATCCTCAGGAAGGCTCCCTTAGCATTATCTAAGACCTATTGTTCTCCCTAATGGCCCTTTCCAGACTGCCATCTAGACTGATTGTATTCTGCCTAGTGGGCATTCCCCAGGTGTAAACATACTTGTAATACAGATTCACAGTCAATATTCCTAACTTCAAGTGCAAAAATAATCCATCCATACAAATAGGATAATTAGATTCAGTAAATCATAACCTTTTCAATATCTCACATGACCCATCTTGCATAAAATATCATAGTTATGCCATAATCATATCGTATCATATCATATATATATCAATATATATATATATAATAGCTCTATGAAGAATATGGGCTGCAGTGTCACAAAGTTTATTAACAAAGAACATAGGGTGAAGTGATTTCTAGTAATAGTGAAAGGTATGAAGGGTTATAGACAAAACAAACAAAACACACTTTCTATTGATTAAATTTAACTTCAGCAAGTTATATTCATGGTTTAAGCAGGTTTCTCACCTATATTCATTTTCCATAGACTTCAACCTCCTTGGCTGAAGGACCCACTGTTCTGTGATTTCGAGAGCTCTGGCCTCTTCAGTCACTCAAGTGATGGATAGCTCAAATGTCTTTTTGCCCCTCCTTATATTATCCCCAAAGTTCATTGTCTTTGTTTCAAGAGCTAGGAAGGCTTTCTGTTGTTCTCTTCCTGTGAACTTCTCATCCTTCTGCTGATTCATATGTAAATAGAGCTTCCATTGTTTTTTGGTCTCACAGTCAGTTGATTTAATTGCTTTATTCTTTGGGGTTCCGATTCCCTGGGGTGTCTGGACCCTGACTGTATCACAGAAAGTAACATTGACTGATAGTATAAAATAGTATGTATTATTGTAATAGTTAGGGTTGTGGCTGGTTTTTTAATAAAATGTTATATCATTCCTCAAACATTTCCCGGTGGTGGGTTCTTTCCCCTTTCTTTTTAATTTATATAAAAAAAGGAAAAACCCTCATATACACAAGGAGAAATAGGCATTTTAATTTTAATGATGGTGATGAAAACTCTGGAATTCACAATAAAAGCATAAACTCTGTTCTTAAAACCATCCTGATAAAATTAGATGGTGTTGCAATTTATGTGGTGTGTGAAATCTCTCTTTGATCTCAGATTCATTCACTGTCTCTCAGTGCTGCAAGGATAAGTTAGAGTATCATCATCCTTAACCCTGGATTTTCTTATTTTCGTTAGTTCAAGGAAGGCTTGGCCATAACACTGTTTTAACATAGCTGGGGACGTCTAACTATGTACCCCCAGCTGTTTTGTTGGATACACGGCTTTTTTCTCTGTTAATAAAGAGCTAGCCCAAATTAAAGTTTGAAAATATCTGTTTTATAACTTTACTGTTGTCATTTTGGATCCAAATGCTGTAAATCTTTACTCACGTACAGATAGTCTTTATTGACTTGTGTGTGTATGTATGTTTACCTATTTATATCTCTGATCCAGAAAAACATTCAAGCATTTGTTCAACTTTACATGAACAAGTTGCCACGTTGACCTCAGTACAATTATTCACATGCTTACATTTAATCAAGTGCTAAGAGATTTTCTCTAGCAAAACTGTAGCAACTTGCATGAAAGCTGAAGGGAGGCGCATGGATTACAAGAGAAAAGAGTTGGGAGGAACACCAGGCAGTCATTCTTTGTGGCTTATGCAGATGCATAAAATATTAAGTTGCGGCTGGAGCAGCTGTGTATACAGATGCTTTAATAAAGAGCCAATTTATTTTAATAAATCTAGAATCCTCTCATGTTAGTACCCAGCATGAGGTACATGAAATAAGGGCCTGTTGTGGGTCCTGATCCTGCAGTCTTTGCAGAACTTGGGCCTAATGTATTTACAAAGTGCCTGTCACTTTGGTGTCTAAGTCAGCGTTTCTCAAATGCGGCTGGGCTTTTCTTGCAGCCACAGCCTCCTTGGCAGTGATGGGGAGGGTGGGGGGGCACAAAGCAACAGCCCCTTCTCTGTGGCTGCCAGTAGTGATTGAGCCCTGCCCCCCTCTGGGGAGACAAAAGCTGGAGGAATAGGTGAGTTCCTCACCTTGCTGGGGGGGGGGGGGGGGGAGGAGAGGTCGAGCTTCAGCCCTGGGGTGGTGGGTGGCAGGCTCCAGCCGAGGGGCTTCAGGATCCATTCCTTGGCTGCCCGGCAGCAGGCTCTGGCCCTGAGCTCATCTCTTCTCTTCCTCCTCGCCCCCCGTCACCCCTGGCCCTTGCTGCCTCTCCCAGTGCCCCATTGCCACTGGCCCCCGCTGTCTCCATACCCACCTCCCCATCCAAGGCTTAATTTGTCCCCAGGCTTGCCGGGGCTGAGTTAGTCTTCTATGAAAAGTGATATTTATATGTTTCTTAATATCACTTTTCTTAGTAGCTAGCAAGTCTTTAAAAAAGCAACCAAAGAAACAACAAGAAAAAAAGACCAGGAACACAAATAAGGTGCTTTGCACGTTCTTTCTGTGTAGGTCCGGTAAAGAATAGAGACAACTGTACATTATTTTTATTATTGTCTGAAAAAAAAATCCTACATAAATAAATTACAACGATTTGGACTTGCATATGTATTTGTTTTTCCTAAAGTTAATCAAATATTTTAGGAAAACTGTCAGAGTGGCCACCAGCAAGAGTTGGTGGCCGCACTCTGAGGCCACCAAACAAATTGTTGTGAGAATCCCTGGTCTAAGTATCGTCAATGAGATACTTCACTTGTCAGGGGTTTAGTTTGAATCCTTCTAAAGAAGTATTGCAGTTTATAGATCTATTTCTACAAGAGCAACAGGACTGGTGTTGCACAAAGTTCCTGTGTTTTTAAAGTTACTTACATGTTAATCCAGGAGGAGAAAAAAGCACAAGTTTTATATGCTAAATCCAAGAAAATACTATTTTAAAGGAACATTGTCCAGTAGTTTAACCCCCCAAATTCAGAGTTTTGTAAATTAAAAATTACAAAATGTAATATGAATATATCTTCATGAAATAGAGGATTTTTTAAATATTCAAATCCCTGACCAATATTCTAAACCCAAATATAAAGGCACTTGTGCATGTGATGTGGAAAGTGAAACTGACCAGTGTTGTTTCACTGACCACACAAGGGCCTGCTGGTTCAGCAACTTGAACTCCCATTAAAGGAAGTAGCAGTTGAGGGGTTCAGTCCAGCAAGGTGCTGAGTCCCCAAATGAGTGAAATGCCAAAACCAAAACACAAAACTCTCCAAAATCTTATCATTTTAAACATCTAATTTCCTATTCACTGTTAGTTATTTCAGTTTGAATAATCTTAGGTGTTGTTAATAACAGTTAAGAACTTTTTAAATTTCACTCTCAAGGTAATAATCATATTGTATTTCTTTTAGTTTTGCTCTGAAAGTATTCTCTTGCCTGCTTCTGGTGTGGTTTACTGCTCTTACTTTTATCTTTGTAGGCTCAGTTTGACATTGCTGTTGCAAGTGAAATCATGGCAATCTTAGCACTGACCACCAGCCTGGCAGATATGAAAGAGAGACTGGGAAAAATGGTGGTGGCTAATGACAAAAATGGACAACCAGTGACAGCTGAGGATTTGGTATGTACGGTAGAAAAGCCCTGTGAATAACTCCTGACTCTTTTGCTTTGGCTGCTGAATCAGTAAAATGGCAGATGTACACTATCTTTTAGTTTGTTTTTAACAATGCTTGTAGGGCTTTAAGGGTTAGGCCCATTTGATCCATAATCTGGCCACAGTTGGAACAGGATGTAAACTTACCTTTGTCCAAGCCTTCTGGTAACTCTGCTTTGAAACCACTTGTCACATAAGCTACTTGGGTAGATTTCCACATCTCTAAGGCAAGCTAATTAGATGCTACAGAGAATGAAGGAGCTCCTTTTCAGGTGGTAATGTTTGCTATTGTACTTCTATAGTATTCTCAAATATTACAGTGGTGGCTGCCTGATGAATACTTGTAGCAGTAATCTTTTTTAAAAAAAATGTTCTTAACTGAGGTTAGTGATAATGTTTGTGAAGAATTAACTTTACACATCTGCAAGATCTGTTTTTTAAGGACACACATTGGTTATTCTTATTCAAGCATCCATCCAGCAATCCAGGTTGTCTGCTAAATTGCCCCTTCCCACTTTCAGCTGTGAAAGAAGTATATAAACATTTTTCTTGGCACCAAATCCTAACGCCATAAATAGCCAGAATGTTGTCAGCAGCCAGCATTCTACACTGTATGTACATTTATGATGTCTGCCTTGTATCCCTTCATCTATACAAATCCTCCTTCTTTTCTCTTCTTTGGCCTGTGGGATCCTAAGTGGATAATAGCAGTTAGCAGGTTTTTCATGAGTAGACAGTACATCCTGGCCTCAGGAGCAGTGGAAGTTTCCTAAAAAGGGGGGGGGAGGGGGCAGGCAATCAGCGCACAAGCCGTGGCCCTTCCTCCCAAGGCACTGCCCCCGCACCGCTCCTTCCCCCTTCCCCCTCCCTTCCTCCCCGCTCCCCCCTTGCTCCTCTCCACCCCTTCTCCCCATTGCTCAGTTTAGCATTTAGCTGCTAAAATCCTCAGTCTCTGCAGAGCATGTTTAAACTGATTTTTTGAAAGCTTGTAACTTAGCCAGATGTGGACAGTTTTTCACAGAGTGCAAAAGGCACATCCCTGACACACAGGTCTATCCCCTTGCCAGATTTCAAGTGCCTGCCCCAAAGCCTTGGAACGTTAGAGCTTTTCAAAGAGACGGTCACCAGAATTTTTTAACATCAAAAAGCATCATATTTTTCAATAATCTCATTCTCAAAAATGGCTGAACTGTTCTGGCTTAAATTTGACTAAATAAAATAAAATACATTTCAGCCTGAGGCAGATACCCAGGATGGAAAATTTCTGCCTGAACAGGTAAAGTTTTCCAAAGCTATAAGCAACTGAAAGCAGGGTTTTTATAATGGGCAACCTTAATAATAGGCAACACTACCAGCCACGCCTAGAATTTGTATAGATAAACCAAATTCCACGAATTTCTGTTGCCCAAAATTTATTTTTATACATTAAAATGATATTTTGACAAATAGTTTCTAGTTCATTATTTAATTTACATTAATCTAAACCATTAATCCTCTGTCTCTTTCATTTGTTTCTGGATGTGAATAATGTTTAATACTCTGTACAAAAATGCAGTTGCTCTTAATTTCATCCTTCTATGCCACATATTTATGATAACACAATAATAAAACCTAAAATATACATTGGCAGATGGAAACCAGATACAGAGCAGGTTGGGGAGCAGGAGAAGAAGTAGAGAGAAATTAAATATTTCATGAATTGAGAAGACGGCTTCCACAAGTGTAATGAATTAAATATCTAGCATCTGTAATGGAACGTAAAGAATTATTTGCTAAAATGTGAGATCCATTGTACAATATTCAGAAGGCTAAATTTCTTTTTTGGCTGCTATAATATAGTAGAAGCTTGATGGACAGGTATCATATCTCCATGTCAAATTAAATGGGTATGCCCTAGTTTAGTATTTCAGCAGCTGTGAATAATATTAAACAAATATGTAGCTATTTGTTTAGTAAAAGAAGCTTCTCAGGTTATTATGCAAGTTTTTTTTAACAATTATTAAAATATATTAGATTTACAGTGTCATTTTTATTTTATAAGTACTTTATAGCCCAAATATTTTTTTTCTGCAAACTTAGGCCCCAGTCCGTCAAAAACACATATGCTTAACTTTAAGCACAAACAGGTCTTGTTGAAGTCAGTGGGACTACTCAGATACAGCTATTGACAGTCAACGTTTTTGTGTTTAATAAACAGTTTACTGTACTAAAACTTCAGAAAAATGTATCCCACACTTGGTATTCTTATGACTGGAACAAAGAAAAGTCACAGTTACTCAATTTCCTCCTAGGGAACCCTCTGTTGTTCTCCTCTGCCCTATGGTCAGTGTTCTTGAAATGTCTTTAAAATCTGTAAATCAGCTTTCTCATTTCCTAATGCGCTTCATGCAGTCCAACCTCCTCTCTAAAGCCAGATCTTCTCAACTGAGGGTGCTTTGGATAAAGCTCTCATGCACTTTGTAGTAGGCATTGTCTCGGAGGAGCACAACTGCCTCAGTGTCTCACAAATGGAAATGTGGGGTAAATTTTTCAAAAGCACCTAATTCCTGTTTTCAAAAGAGACACAGGCACTTGAAGACTTAAGCTCCTAGATGTCTAAGTCATTTTTGAAACTGGGACTTAAGATTCTAAGTCACTGAAGTGCTTTAGTAAAATTTTCTCCATGGCCTCTAATGTAGCTGGAACCTGATCCATGAATGGTATTGAAGATTAGGCCCAAGACTTTGAATTGGCTTTGGAAGTGGACTGGAAGCTGGTGGAGAAGTAACCGTTCAGATCTGAGGTACTCATGGTGGTCTAATCCATGGAGAATGTGGGCAGACACATTATGTACCAGCTAGAGGCTTTACATTATCATCACATTGAGCTTCAGACACAGAAATAGAGTCCAGAGTTGACAAATGTATGGATCACTGTGGCCAGGTTTTTGTCTGGGAGGAAGAGAAGAAATTTACAAGCAAATTGGGAGGTGTAAACTAGTTTTGGTTTTTTTTTAATTCAGTAGCATTGTTAAGTCATCTAAACTCAGTCAAGAGTCAAACAAACTCTCGGCTTTGAACCACCCTGAAACATATTGCCAGTGGGAATGTGGGGAGGGGTGCTTCTTGGTTAGTTCTACAAAGCATTGCAATACGAATATTTTTCCATTCGTTCTCTGAAAATATCAGTGTGTGCTTGTTTCTTTTGGCGTGGGGTAATGATTCAGGTTAAATAAATGTGGTTCCATTACCTATGAAAGTGGCAAACAATGTGTGATAGCATAAAGAATTGCATCATAGGAACAAAATTTTGTCTTTTTGTTAATTAAAGTCCTTACCTTCATTTTTTGGCAGTGTTTTTACTATTGGAATGTACTTTCTAGCATGTATGTATTGCACTGCTTTTCACGAGGTGGAATCTGAAATGCTCCGCTGTGTGTCATAGTCCCTATGCGGCTAACAACGAACATTAGTTCAAATGGTAGGGGACTGCGCTTTTGGAATAGGAGAATGAGAATTCTACCCCAACTTACTACTGTAGTGTTCTGAGTGGCCATAGTGTGCAGCATTGGCAAAACAACAGGCTTTTATGTTCATGACTTTAAAATGTCCGCTTGTTTAACTAGGAAGAGCAATGTTTGACATGTTCTGTATTTGATTTCTAATCTCACAATTCAGTAACCTGAGATTTAATGGAGAAATTGCTAAAAATGAGAAATGTTTAGTTTAATTTTAAATTGTTAGGCTTTGGGGTGGGGAATTCAGTGCTTCAAGTTTTGTTTGGTAAATGCTTCAGGTTTTGGAAATGAGTCAAGTTGTTTCCTTGTACAGCAAGTAAAGTCATGTTGAACAGATGAAAAATCTAATATCCTTTAAAATCTACGCTTTACAATTTTTTTTAAATGTCCAGAATATAGGGAATCAAAAGCAATGGCATCATCAGTCATTTTTACTGAATAGCTTGGGGGCAATAAAGAGGAAAAATATATAAATAAAGTATAGAAGTGAAAATGAAGGTTTATAAACTTTCAGAATATAGCATATGGTACACTAGTTGATTGAGTACTTAACTTGATGCTGACTTTTCAATGGCATTTCATCTCAATTTTTTTCTTTTTGTCTAAAATAAATGACCTGTTCTTAGCTACAATATGTTATTTTGGTGGGTTTGTGGCTGTATGAAAAGGAACAGTGAGACGTGGTGACAATCTGATTTTTTTTTAATATGTCTATTTCATGTGTCTCTGTGTTTATCATTAGACTGTTAGTCAGAGATGGAATAGCACCTTCTCTCTCTATGCAAGAAGTGATAGACCCATATCCATTTTGGTAACCATCGGAATTTTGCGCTTCTTTGTTTCTGATCCCCAATATGTAAACAAGATTTTTTTTTAAGAAAGTAATGTGCAACTGAAAATCTATTCAGTATTAATCCATAGACAAAGGACAAATATATTATCTCATTACCATTGTCTCATCCCATTTCAGTGTAGTTCATTTTGTGATGACTGGATATTTAAACTCTTGTAAAAGAGAGACTTACAACATGGCAATATTTAACAAAGAAATCATAAAGTGTGGCCTCAGTTTCCTTAATTCATTATTACCAGAGGAAAAGTATCATACATTATTTCTTTCTCTTCTGGAGACCTGGGTTCAAATCTGATGTTACAAGTGAAAAATTAATTTGATGCAAATTAGTAGTAATAGGAATTATTGCAAAATTGCCTCATAATGTATTATTTTCAGGGTTTACATTGCTGGGCCTGTTGGTTCAAATGTAGATTAATTGGCAGAGCTGTTTGAGGAGTTCTGTACAGTTAGTACAGGGGAATAAAAATGAGAGGCAATCTCATGGTATCTATTTACATTCTCTTCTCAACCATATGATTATATAGATCTTGCAGAGACTACCAGTTCATTTCTCCACCTTTGTACCTAGAAACCCATGCTACTGATGTCCATTCTCTCATGAACGAAGTACGTCTTTCATTTCTTTGTGTAGTATTGGCAAGCTTGTTGTCCTTTCCTTTCTTAATGTTCTTGATGGGCCTACACTTTGGTTCTCTTTCCTCTCCATTTTTGTTCTTTCTCTCCTGTGAGTGACCTTGGGCTAATCACTGTTTCTCTCTCTGTCTCAGTTCTCTCTCTGTGAAATGGAAAAAATATTTCTCTACCATATTTCTCGCGGATGTTTTGAGGGTAAATCCATTGATATTTGTGAGGCATTCTGATACTATTGTAATAAAGGCCATAAAGTAACTAAATCTAAATAGATTTCTCTTATAATGATGATTGCACAGTATTACAATGTGTACAGTGAAAAACATTTCCCTTTTTTTGTGAACCAGTTTTCCCTTTAGAACTAAAGTTTTATATTTCAAACTCATTAAACTTAAACTGTTTGAATGGGTATAAAATAGGGATTCTTATAATGTGCACTCTTGTTTTTTAGGGAGTAACAGGTGCTTTGGCAGTTTTGATGAAGGATGCAATTAAGCCAACACTAATGCAGACTTTAGAGGTGAGTTCAACTTGTGAACCTTTTTTAGATGTCTCGTTAGTCCTTGTTTTAAGATTCCATATTACTCCAGCCATTCTTCCTTCACTTAACTTTTTAGGGCTCAAAGCAAATTTATATGCTTTAACTAATTAACTTGAGCTGTGTTAGTTCCTCCCTTGTATTTGCTTTCCGTGAACCTTTTGGCCTCACTTATGGCTTTGACGTGAGTTCCAGACAAGGAGTAGTGAATTGTCCCAATCACAGTCTGCCTTCCATTTCCACCTTAATGTGATAGGAAGGAAGTACCCTGCACTAGGTTAGGTTTCTACCTGATGCATACATCAGGTAGTTATGCTGTTGGCTCGTTGAGTGGGTGGAACCAAGGCTCTCACTAAATCCTTCCTCCTTGGGTGGGGAATAGTGGAGAGGAAATAACAGCCTCACAGAGGTTGCTCTCCCCTACGCTGCTGTCTGATTCTGAATTATGGAACATGGGAGACCTGAAACATGGGTGCCTTACACCCACTTATTGCCTTGCATGACTGGGCTTGCGCCTGCAGTCTGACCCTTTATTGACGTAATGTTTGTAGAGAAGAAATTGAGCTTTGTTGCTTTTGGAAAGAGAATTTAAAATTTTCTTCGGGTCAGTATTTTTACCAGAAATCTGACAAGGATTATGCTTCTCCAGCCAGAAACAATACAGGGTGACTTCTGACCAATCACAACAAGTGAACAATATTCTTAAAAAATAGTTTTGAATAGTTCATATATTTTAGGGAAATTGGAATAGCAACAAAATTCTTTGAAATAAATTATTAGTTGTGGATTATTCGTTTGGTTCTATTACAGGAATTTATATTGAGCAAAATAAATAATGGAGTGTTAGAAGCTTAGTTTGTGTCATCCTAGAAAACTTTGTGCCAAATGCAAGTAGCTCTCTGGCTTTTTGTACATAGATTTTTATTGTTGAGAAATTCAACTGTAATAATATTTAGTCCATGCCGTGATACATACAACTCCCTATCCACTCAACATATTGAAATTAATTCCCCAGTTTTTAAGAATTTCAGCACACAAGAATTCAAAACATCATCAATTTTTTCGTTTTGAGTTTTTTTAATGGATTATTGGTTACAGAAGGAATTTGATACAACATGTTTTTGATTTCATCCAAGGAATGTTGTTATATTAAAATAGTTTGTCATGCTGTGCATTTCACTGTAGTTTTCCTTTTTTGAGCAGAATAGGTTTCTCTTGCAAAGGTTTTTCTTTCATGCAGCTGTATAAAGAAATGTATCCGCAAAAAGAAAAGGAGTACTTGAGGCACCTCAGAGACTAACAAATTTATTAGAGCATAAGCTTTCATGAGCTACAGCTCACTTCATCAGATGCCTACAGTGGAAGATATAGTGGGGAGATCTTATATACACAGGAACATGAAACAATGGGTGTTATCATACAGACTGTAACAAGAGTAATCAGGAAAGGTGAGCTATTACCAAGTAAAACTATTTCCCCTTGTTTATTTTCCTCCCCTCCCCCCATTGTTCTTGTCAACTGCTGGAAATGGCCCACCTTGATTATCACTACAAAAGGTCGTCCCCCTCTTCCTGTTGGCAATAGCTCACCTTTCCTGATCACTCTTGTTACAATCTGTATGGTAACACCCACTGTTTCATGTTCTCTGTGTATATAAGATCTCCCCACTATATTTTCCACTGTATGCATCCGATGAAGTGAGCTGTAGCTCACGAAAGCTTATGCTCTAATAAATTTGTTAGTCTCTGAGGTGCCACGGGTACTCCTTTTCTTTTTGCGGATACAGACTAACACGGCTGCTACTCTGAAAGAAATGTATGTGTGTTTTGGTGACATTCAATAACAGAAACCAGAGATCACCCAGAACCAAGAAAAATGCTTCCATAAATTTGGGTACTAAATTGGTATCCAGACTACCTTTTGGGGTACATCAGTCATGAAGTAGCTTTGATTCTGCTGTCTGGTTTGTATCACTCTATTAGCACTAAAAGAAAAGGAGTACTTGTGGCACCTTAGAGACTAACCAATTTATTAGAGCATAAGCTTTCGTGAGCTACAGCTCACTTCCTCAGATGCATATCGTGGAAACTGCAGCAGGCTTTATATATACACAGAGAATATGAAACAATACCTATTCCCACCCCACTGTCCTGCTGGTAATAGCTTATCTAAAGTGATCATCAGGTGGGCCATTTCCAGCACAAATCCAGGTTTTCTCACCCTCCACCCCCCCACACAAATTCACTCTCCTGCTGGTGATAGCCCATCCAAAGTGACAACTCTTTACACAATGTGCATGACAATCAAGTTGGGCTATTTCCTGCACAAATCCAGGTTTTCTCACATCCCCCCCACCCCCATACACACACAAACTCACTCTCCTGCTGGTAATAGCTCATCCAAACTGACCACTCTTCAAGTTAAAATCCAAGTTAAACCAGAACATCTGGGGGGGGAGGGGGGTAGGAAAAAACAAGAGGAAACAGGCTACCTTGCATAATGACTTAGCCACTCCAAGTCTCTATTTAAGCCTAAATTAATAGTATCCAATTTGCAAATGAATTCCAATTCAGCAGTTTCTCGCTGGAGTCTGGATTTGAAGTTTTTTTGTTTTAAGATAGCGACCTTCATGTCTGTGATCGCGTGACCAGAGAGATTGAAGTGTTCTCTGACTGGTTTATGAATGTTATAATTCTTGACATCTGATTTGTGTCCATTTATTCTTTTACGTAGAGACTGTCCAGTTTGACCAATGTACATGGCAGAGGGGCATTGCTGGCACATGATGGCATATATCACATTGGTGGATGTGCAGGTGAACGAGCCTCTGATAGTGTGGCTGATGTTATTAGGCCCTGTGATGGTGTCCCCTGAATAGATATGTGGGCACAATTGGCAACGGGCTTTGTTGCAAGGATAAGTTCCTGGGTTAGTGGTTCTGTTGTGTGGTATGTGGTTGTTGGTGAGTATTTGCTTCAGGTTGCGAGGCTGTCTGTAGGCAAGGACTGGCCTGTCTCCCAAGATTTGTGAGAGTGTTGGGTCATCCTTCAGGATAGGTTGTAGATCCTTAATAATGCGTTGGAGGGGTTTTAGTTGGGGGCTGAAGGTGACGGCTAGTGGCGTTCTGTTATTTTCTTTGTTATATGTTATTTTATATATAATATTTTATATTATAATTATATAATATATATATATAATAATGCGTTGGAGGGGTTTTAGTTGGGGCTGAAGGTGACGGCTAGTGGCGTTCTGTTATTTTCTTTGTTATATGTTATTTTATATATAATATTTTATATTATAATATATTATATATAATATATATAATATATATAATATATATATAATATATATATATAATATTTTATTTTATATATATATATATTATATATATATATATATATTTTCTTTGTTATTTTCTTTGTTATAGCTCACGAAAGCTTATGCTCTAATAAATTGGTTAGTCTCTAAGGTGCCACAAGTACTCCTTTTCTTTTTGCGAATACAGACTAACACGGCTGTTACTCTGAAATCTATTAGCACTGTGTGTATCTGTTCGGAAATGGTATCATGTAAAGAGCTGTTGTTTTGCTGTGTTATTTTAAAAGAAAATTATAAATGTTAGAATAGTTTTATTTGATTCATGGGCATTTAGTCATGAGAGCCACACTTTTATTTTTCAGTTATTTTTCATTGTGTATTTGTTTATTCACCCTTCTACACAGTACTGATTTCTGCCTTTTATGTGGCACTAGTCTGTTCTGGTTCATTCCATGCTATGGCTGAAACATCCTGTGATGGTTTTCAGGGTACCCAGGACTGTGAGTCACCTTCTCACTGCGTGCCATCCAGTGAGAGAAACTTGTTTGTGCTTAACAGAGTATCAGCTCCCTGATACCACTAGCCTGTTGGCCACCCAGTCACTCCTTTGGGCAATGCCAGCCCTGACTTCGCCTTGCAGGTTAACAAACAATGCACTTGAGTCCCTTTGAAGCATTCCTCTTTAATGTCCGGGCTCCAGCCCCTTCTCCACTGAACACTCACAGAAATAGCAGGTCTGCTGTCCTCAAGGGACAATATACACATCAGATGGTATGATTCAGTTCAGGATCAGCACCTTGCTTATTGCCACAACATTGAGATATGCTTATCGTGAAATCAAGGATAAGTTTTTACCCGAGGTTTCCCCACTCTCTCGCCCTTGTTGACTTCATATCCCTTTGTTGACTTTGCATGTAAATGTGTCTCCACTGTGTTAGTTTGCAGTGCTTAATATACGTCCCGACAGAGAGACAGGCGAATAAGCGTTTTTATCTGACAGGAAACCTGTTTCTCCATATGAGAACATATTTTCAGGATACATATATAACTCCTTACCCTGTATCTGTATGTACGTTTCACCAGCAATATTAATGACCAGTGTGACTCTGGCTTTCATTCAAGACCTCCTGTGAGCAAATTTCAAGACCCTCCTCCAAAGCTTAATGGAGGCACTAGAGCTTCAATGAGAGGAAGAATTTTTTTTTAATATGAGCAAAATACCTTACTCCTAATTTCATTCTCGGAGATGACTGAACCATTTTTGCTGAAACTTTTAAAATAAAATAAAATCAGCCTAAGGCAGACACCTGGCATGGAAATTTCAACCTGAAGAGTTGTTAATGTTTGGCAAAACTGTAAGCAACTGAAAACAGGAGCTAATAATAGGAAGTATTGGGCACCCTTAACAATAGGTAATGGTACCAGCTCTGCATATAATAAATGTCGCACTTCAGGAACTTTTACATCTGATGTGGCTATTATGCTAGTTTTAACTGTACATAATGTTTTCATAGTGTTTTATCCATGTCTGTCATGAATGATACTCTTGTGAACTGCTCCTATAACATTTGACATTTATTTATACAATGTGTAGCAGAGAAACAACAGTATCTAACAACTCTGTGGAGTGGTAATATGGTTGCCCTGTAACTCATGTTGTAGTTAAAGTACAAATCATAGCAAGGGGTGATAAATACCATAAACACCTTGTCAGCTATTGATAATCTTGCATATTTTGCTTTATGCATGATTTGCTTCCTGCAATTTTTTGATAACCAAGAATTTCCCTTATTAAATGTATACACTATGCTGTTGATAGTTTGTATATATAGTTTTTTAGGAATGGGTCGCAAAATAAGTGGCAGCTGTACATTTCGAGGCATTGTGAAATTCTCCATAAATTTTTAAGGGGCCTTTGGAGATGTCTGATGTGGGTCTTTGGGGGGGCATTGCTTTTATAGCTACAAACGTCATTCTGAGAAGATTTTTAATCCATTTGTTCAAGAGTGTGCCTGAGGTGCCAAAGGTCTGTTCGGGGTTCATTCTCATGGGTAACCAGCCCGTGCTTTTTTGCTCCGGGAGTTTTGTTGCCTACAAGAGCTAATGAGAGAATGAAACTTTTAACTAACTCCCTTCTATTTTCTGGATTTTCGAACTCCATTGAGCTATTTTTGAAGTCTTCGTTTGTCTAGTGAAACGAAGATTAAAAGCTCTTTAAAAAGATTAAAAGCTCAGGCCCTATATGTATCTAAAAGTGTGTCAGATTAAGGTGCCTCAGATGCAGTTGTCTCTGATTAAACGTACCTTTGGGGTTTTTGCGGCTGAAGGTCACTTGAACCAGACAATTCAGGACACATAACTTTAAAAAACATGCTTTAAGAGCAGACACTGTGGAACTCTTTTTCAGCTAGCTTTAGTTGTCATGTTTTAAAACAGATCGCTCGCAGTGCTGTATGAAAACTTACTGAACAATAAAGTCCAAGGTAAAAATAAATTCAGTGGACTAGAATCCACAGTAGATTTTGATATGTTAATTTTACAGCTGTGATAGTTATACAGGTAGTTCATTTAATGTGAGATAAATTGTGGATTATAGAAACAAACAGGCTAGATTTGTAGAAACTATTAAAAGCCTTATTAAAAACAGCATAGGAGGAAATGGTTTGTTGTTTGTTTTACTTAGATTTTAAGCTGTTTGGAGCGGGGGCCATCTTTTTGCTATGTGTTTTGTAACTTGCCTAGTGCATGATTAGGGCCCCTAGGATCTGCTGCTAACAATAATAAGCTTTGAATAGAGGGGAGGATCATATGTTTAGAAGCTCACTTGCAATTTGAAGGTTTCCCTAGTTCAAGCTGAGTTTTTGCATAAAACTCTACTGGCATTTCACTTCTATAGTCCCTAGAGGACATAAAGGAACACTGACTCAAAAGAGTGGGAGTATAGTGATGTTGATAAGCTATATCATTCTTTTTGTTCTAAGACATGATGTTTGTTGCTCTTTCTTTCTGGTTTTGTTCCACTGTTTCATCTTTAAAACATGTACAGCAGAGTAGCCATCAGATGGTTCATGGGAATTGTCTATCTTTTCAATAACATCCCCATCACACACATGTGCACTCACACAGATGTGTACACGCATTCTCCCACAAAGACAAATTGTGTTCTCACAGAAGGATCCTGAAATTTTATACGTAGGAGTCTAAAGTACTCTTTTGTCTGCTTGAAGGAAAGTGCTTGTGTATGTGCAAATCACACACAGATAAAATATAAGATTAGATGATTGTAGTTGGCATTCTGTAATGGTGAGGACTAAAAATAGTGTCATTAAAACAGAAAAATCATTTTAAGGGTTAAAAGTAGGTTTGTCAAGCGATTAAAAAAATTAATCATGATTAATTGCCATTTTAATCTCCCTGTTAATAGAATATCAATTGAAATTAAATATTTTTGGATTTTTTCTACATTTTCAAATACATTGATTTCAATTACAACACAGAATGCAAAGTGTGCAGTGCTCACTTTATATTTATTTTTCATTACAAACATTTGCACTGTACAAAACAAGATTTAGTATTTTTCAATTTACCTAATACAAGTACTGTAGTGCAACCTCTTTATCATGAAAGTTGAACTTACAAATATAGAATTATGTATAAAAAATTACTGCATTCAAAAATAAAACAATGTAAAAATTTAGAGCCTTCAAGTCCACTGAGTCCTACTTTTTGTTCAGCCAATTGCTCAGACAAATTTTGTGTACATTTGCAGAAGATAATGCTGCCTGCTTCTTGTTTTCAGTGTCACCTGAAAGTGAGAACAGGTGTTCGCATGGCACCATTGTAGCCGGCATCGCAAGATTTTACATGTCCGATGCGCTAAAGATTCATGTCTACCTTTATGCTTCAGCCACCATTCCAGAGGACATACTACCATGCTGATAATGCTCATTTTAAAAAAAAAATGTGTTAATTAAATTTGTGGCTGAACTCCTTGGAGGAGAGTTGTATGTCTCCTGCTCTGTTTTACCTGTATTCTGCTATATATTTCATGTTATAACAGTCTCGGATGTTGTTGTTTTAAGAACACTTTCACTGCAGAGTTGACAAAATGCAAAGAAGGTACCAATGTGAGATTTCTAAAGATAGCTACAGCACTTGACCTAAGGTTTAAGAATCTGAAGTGCCTTCCAAAATCTGAGAGGGACGAGTTGTGGAGCATGTTTTCAGAAGTCTTAAAAGAGCAACACTCCAATGCAGAAACTATAGAATCCAAACCACCAAAAAAGAAAATCAGCCTTCTGTTGGTGGCATCTGACTCAGATGATGAAAATGACCATGCCTTGATCCGTACTGCTTTGGATAGTTATTGAGCAGAACCCATCATCAGCATGGACACATGTCCTCTGGAATGGTTGTTGAAGCATGAAGGGATGTACGAATCTTTAGCACAGGAGTCTCAAACATGCGGGTTATTTTCTGCAACACCCTCCCTCCCAGCGTTTACCTAGAGCGGCTCTGGCCCAGCGCACACCGGGGGCAGGGCAGGCTCCCTGCCTGTCTGCCCTGCCCCCGTGCCACTCCAGGAAGCGGCCAGGACCTGGGGGTGGGGGTGCACAGGGATCTATGTGTTGCCCTGGCCACGCCTCCAGGTACCTCACCCGAAGCTCCCATTGGCCGCCGTTCCCAGCCAATGGGAGTTGCGGGGGGGCGGTGTCTGGAGGCACAGCCAGGGCAACACAAAGACCCCCCCCCAGGTTCCAGTCGCTTCCTGCCCCCCCCCCCCCCGGTGCGCTCTGGGCCAGAGCCCAGCCCCCAAACCCCTCCTACAGCCGAACCCCCTGCCGCACTCTGCACCCCTCCTGCACTCCGACCCCCTGCCATGAGCCCCCTGCTTCACCCTGCACCCTGACCCCCTGCCCTGAGCCCCCTGCCTCATCCCGCACCCCTCCTGCACCCTGACCCCCTGCCCTGAGCCCCCTGCCTCACTCCACACTGCTCCTGCACCCCCTGGGGTCAGGGGGAGGGCAGAGTTGGGGTGGGGATTTTGGGGAAGGGGTTGGAATGGGGGCAGGGAAGGGGTGGGAAGAGGTGGGGCAGGGGAGGGACCTCATGGAAGGGGTTGAGTGGGGGTCGGGCCAGGGCAGCTGAGGGGCGGTCAGTGATGAGGCCCTCGGGCCAATGTATTTGTCCTCATGTGGCCCTCGTGGTCATTTGAGTTTGAGACCCCTGGTTAAGATGATAGGAAGGAGGCCAGCTACAGCGGTACTATGTGAATGCCAAGTGACACTGTAAACAAGAACTGGTCAGCATTATCTCCTGCAAATGTAAACAAACTTGTTTGTTTGAGTGATTGGCTGAACAAGAAGTAGGACTCAGTGGACTTGTCAATTCTAAAATTTTACATTGTTTTATTTTTGAATGCAATTATTTTTTATACATAATTTTACATTTGTAAGTTCAACTTTCATGATAAAGAGATTGCGCTACAGTATTGTTAAACTGATTAATCGCCATTCATTTTTTTGAGTTAATTGTGTGAGTTAACTGCGATTAATTGACCACCCTCGTTAAGAGTAATCTGGGTTTGTTAATTCTCTGAACTATTTTCTCTTATCAGGACTGAAGCATTTTAAATAATGTAAAGCAGATTTTAATAACTTCATTACTTCACTACCTGAACTCAATTACGATGATATTCTTTGCAGAATATAGACATTTGAGGTTAATTCTCACCTATAACAAATAAATTATTTTAAATATATTTTAGTGAAAATTTAAAAAGGAAGCAACTAGCTTTATTATCTAGATAATCTCAGGCTGTTTGCTTCCTGTCTCCAGTAAAGCATTAAAATATTTAATATAAAATAGGACTACTTGTGGCACCTTAGAGACTAACAAATTTATCAGAGCATGAGCTTTTGTGGGCTACAGCCCACTTCATCGGATGCATAGAATGGAACGTATAGTAAGATGAGATATATATGTGTGTGTGTGTGTATATATATATATATATATATATATATATATATACACACACACACAAACACACACACACACATACATATATATATATATATATATATATATATATATACACACACACACACATACATATATATATACAGAGAACATGAAAAGGTGGAGTAAGAGGCTAATTAATTAAGATGAGCTATTATCAGGTGCCACAAATACTGTTTTTTGCGAATACAGACTAACATGGCTGCTACTCTGAAACCTGTCATAATACAAAACAGTATTTCACTTTACAGCATTGGTGCTAAAGTCCATGTCTATTCAAAGAGTTCAATACACATAAAATTAAAAATATTCCCAGGCAATGAGTTGTCTCACATGTTCTGATTCATGCAAAAGATTTTTGTCAGTATCAGTTAGATAATATGCTTTGTTTAATTCTAATCCTATTTTGTGGATGCTCCTTTTCTGTGATGCTTACAAAAATCTTGACAATGCTTAGACTGCTGGTGTATGGAGACCACATCCTATTATACTGACCAATATTCTCTCATTGGTTCACTGTACTCCCTCGGGATCTGTATACATCTGTTCTCTCATCTTATACTGAGGGCTTGTCTACACTACAAAATTTAGTCAACTTGATCTAGTTCGACCTTGAGCCTCCGAATTAAGTCGATTGTGCGTTGCCACGCCATGCTCGTTGTCTCGTGGGGTGCGTCCTCACTAGCAGTCCTGCATCGGCACACAAAGCAGTGCATCTTGAGTAGCTGTCCCAAAGTGCAACTTGCCGTAGTATGTCTTGGGAACTTTGTGCAATGCCTCACGGGACCAAAACACTGTCATAGGGGAGAATGGGAACATTGCGTCGGCATACCATGATGCACTGTGCTCTCTCCCTCATATCAACAGCAAACAACCCAGTGGTTTTCGCGCCTTAAAATTGCCATGCGTACACCATAACCCCAGAAGCATGGCGCCTGCTCAGTTATGCACTCTCGCTATGAGCGTCTCAAACACCTCGCACCTTCTTCTTCAGTATTTCCAGACCCGAAGTAGGGCCCGCCACACAGAACATAGCGATGTCCTGCAAGCAGCCCTACTGTAAGCTATTGAAAAAAAAAAAACAATTCACATTTGCTGCTGGCAGTCACAGAGCAGCTGCACTCTATTGAGCACCGTTTCTGGTCCCATGAAACAGGCACTGACTGGGTGACCGCATCGTTTTGCAGGTATGGGATGACGAGCAGTGGCAGCGGAACTTTCAAATGCGGAAGGCCACCTTCCAGGAACTTTGTGCAGAGCTTTCCCCTGCCCTGCAGTTCAGCAACACAAAAAATGAGAGCTGTTCCTACAGTGAAGAAGCGAGTGGCAATCGCTGTTTGGAGACTTGCAACACCAGACAGTTACCAGTCAGTGGTGAATCAATTTGGAGTAGGTAAATCAACGATGGGAGCTGCTATGCTCCATATGTGCAGGGCCATTAACAGACTTAAACTGTTCAGGAAGGACAGGCAGAGCAGAAAAGGTGGGGGAGTAGTACTGTATGTAAGGGAGCAGTATGACTGCTCAGAGCTACGGTACGAAACTGCAGAAAAACCTGAGTGTCTCTGGATTAAGTTTAGAAGTGTGAGCAACAAGAGTGATGTAGTGGTGGGAGTCTGCTATAGACCACCGGACCAGGGGGATGAGGTGGATGAGGCTTTCTTCCGGCAACTCGCAGAAGCTACTAGATCGCACGCCCTGGTTCTCATGGGTGACTTTAATCTTCCTGATATCTGCTGGGAGAGCAATACAGCGGTGCATAGACAATCCAGGAAGTTTTTGGAAAGCGTAGGGGACAATTTCCTGGTGCAAGTGCTAGAGGAGCCAACTAGGGGGGGAGCTTTTCTTGACCTGCTGCTCACAAACCGGGAAGAATTAGTGGGGGAAGTAAAAGTGGACGGGAATCTAGGAGGCAGTGACCATGAGTTGGTTGAGTTCAGGATCCTGACACAGGGAAGAAAGGTAAGCAGCAGGATACGGACCCTGGACTTCAGGAAAGCAGACTTCGACTCCCTCAGGGAACGGATGGGTAGGATCCCCTGGGGGACTAACATGAAGGGGAAAGGAGTCCAGGAGAGCTGGCTGTATTTCAAGGAATCCCTGTTGAGGTTACAGGGACAAACCATCCCGATGAGTCGAAAGAATAGTAAATATGGCAGGCGACCAGCTTGGCTTAATGGTGAAATCTTAGCGGATCTTAAACATAAAAAAGAAGCTTACAAGAAGTGGAAGGTTGGGCATATGACCAGGGAAGAGTATAAAAATACTGCTCGGGCATGTAGGAATGAAATCAGGAGGGCCAAATCGCACCTGGAGCTGCAGCTAGCAAGAGATGTTAAGAGTAACAAGAAGGGTTTCTTCAGGTATGTTGGCAACAAGAAGAAAGCCAAGGAAAGTGTGGGCCCCTTACTGAATGAGGGAGGCAACCTAGTGACAGAGGATGTGGAAAAAGCTAATGTGCTCAATGCTTTTTTTGCCTCTGTCTTCACTAACAAGGACAGCTCCCAGACTGCTGCGCTGGGCATCACAACATGGGGAGTAGATGGCCAGCCCTCTGTGGAGAAAGAGGTGGTTAGGGACTATTTAGAAAAGCTGGACGTGCACAAATCCATGGAGCCGGACGAGTTGCATCCGAGAGTACTAAAGGAATTGGCGGCTGTGATTGCAGAGCCACTGGCCATTATCTTTGAAAACTCGTGGCGAATGGGGGAAGTCCTAGATGACTGGAAAAAGGCTAATGTAGTGCCAATCTTTTAAAAAGGGAAGAAGGAGGATCCTGGGAACTACAGGCCAGTCAGCCTCACCTCAGTCCCCGGAAAAATCATGGAGTAGGTCCTCAAGGAATCAATCCTGAAGCACTTACATGAGAGGAAAGTGATCAGGAACAGTCAGCATGGATTCACCAAGGGAAGGTCATGCCTGACTAATCTAATCGCCTTCTATGATGAGATTACTGGTTCTGTGGATGAAGGGAAAGCAGTGGATGTATTGTTTCTTGACTTTAGCAAAGCTTTTGACATAGTCTCCCACAGTATTCTTGTCAGCAAGTTAAAGAAGTATGGGCTGGATGAATGCACTATAAGGTGGATAGAAGGCTGGCTAGATTGTCAGGCTCAATGGGTAGTGATCAATGGCTCCATGTCTAGTTGGCAGCCGGTGTCAAGTGGAGTGCCCCAGGGGTCGGTCCTGGGGCCGGTTTTGTTCAATATCTTCATAAATGATCTGGAGGATGGTGTGGATTGCACTCTCAGCAAATGTGCGGATGATACTAAACTGGGAGGAGTGGTTGATACGCTGGAGGGCAGGGATAGGATACAGAGGGACCTAGACAAATTGGAGGATTGGGCCAAAAGAAATCTGATGAGATTCAATAAGGATAAATGCAGGGTCCTGCACTTAGGACGGAAGAACCCCTATGCACAGCTACAGACTAGGGACCGAATGGCTAGGCAGCAGTTCTGCGGAAAAGGACCTAGGGGTGACAGTGGACGAGAAGCTGGATATGAGTCAGCAGTGTGCCCTTGTTGCCAAAAAGGCCAATTGCATTTTGGGATGTATAAGTAGGGGCATTGCCAGCAGATCAAGGGACCTGATCGTTCCCCTCTATTCGACATTGGTGAGGCCTCATCTGGAGTACTGTGTCCAGTTTTGGGCCCCACACTACAGGAAGGATGTGGATAAATTGGAGAGAGTCCAGCGAAGGGCAACAAAAATGATTAGGGGTCTGGAACACATGACTTGTGAGGAGAGGCTGAGGGAACTGGGATTGTTTAGTCTGCAGAAGAGAAGAATGAGAGGGGATTTGATGGCTGCTTTCAACTACCTGAGAGGTGGTTCCAGAGAGGATGGTTCTAGACTATTCTCAGTGCTAGAAGAGGACAGGACAAGGAGTAATGGTCTCAAGTTGCAGTGGGGGAGGTTTAGGTTGGATATTAGGAAAAATTCTTCACTAGGAGGGTGGTGAAACACTGGAATGCATTACCTAGGGAGGTGGTAGAATCTCCTTCCTTAGAAGTTTTTAAGGTCAGGCTTGACAAAGCCCTGGCTGGGATGATTTAATTGGGGATTGGTCCTGCTTTGAGCAGGGGGTTGGACTAGATGACCTCCTGAGGTCCCTTCCAACCCTGATATTCTATGATTCTATGACTTCTGCTACGAAGGGTAGTGAGTCTGAGAAATGTGCAGGAGATAGTGGATGGTTTTGCTGCAAGGGGGTTCCCTAACTGCGGTGGGGCAGTAGATGGCACACATATCCCCATCTTGGCACCAGACCACCTTGCCAAAGAGTATATAAACCAAAAGGGATACTTTCCAATGGTGTTGCAAGTGCTGATGGATCACAGAGGGTGTTTCACTGTCATCAGTGTAGGCTAGTCAGGAAAGATTCATGACGTGCGCATCTTTAGGAACTCAGGTCTGTTCAAAAAGCTGCAATCTGGGTCTTTCGTTCCAGACCACAAAATGAACAATGACGACATTGAGATGCCTATAGTTATCCTGCCTATAGTTATCCTACCCCAGACTACCCCTTGCTCCCAGGGCTCATGAAGCCATGCACCGGCTGCCCGGACAGCAGTAAGGAACAGTTCAATTATAGGCTCAGCAAGTGCAGAATGGTGGTTGAATGTACCTTTGGTCGTTTAAAAGGGCACTGGAGAAGTTTACTAACAAGGTTGGACCTTAGTGAGGAGAACATCCCCATGATTATAGCTGCCTGTTGTGTGCTCCATAATATCCGTGGGGAAAAAAGGGGGAAAAATTTTCTGCCGGGGTGGGCAGTTGAGACAGATTGCATGGCAGCTGTTTTTGAGCAGCCAGACACCAGGGGAATAAGAAGAGCACAGCAAGGGGCGCTGCATATCCGCAAGGCTTTGAAAAGCTGTTTCAGTAATGAGTTGCAGTAATGTGAGCTGCTTGTCTGCCTTGAGCTTTCCCAAACCTTCACCTGGCTTGTGTCATGTTCCTGTAAAGCCAACCCCCTGCCCAAACCCACTGCTTCTACGCAATAAAGAACATTTATTTCTTGAATCCATTTACTTTATTTAACAAATATAAGTAAAGAAGGAGAGCAGAAAGAAAAGGTAACCTTGGGGAAAAGGGCTTGTAAAGTTGGAACAGGAGAAACATTTTTAGCTGTGTAACATAACACTGCATTCCAGACCATCAAAGGTCTGTGAATGGGCACCTTCTGTTCCTTGTACCCTCCCCCTCGAGTTAACTGAAAGGGATAATGGACTTTTTGCTCATGCCTCATGAAACGCTTGGGGGAGGGTGATTCTGCACCAGGTGATGCTGGCTGGCTGTCCACCAGGGTCTGCAGTGGGACTCTTCCTGCTTCTGTTCCTGCAGTTCAACCAGGCACCTCAACATATCTGCTTAGTCCCTCATAATCCGAAGCATCTCATCCTGCGACGCATGCTCTCACTCACTGGAAGCTTTCCTGCTCTCCATGTCTAACTTCTCGGACAGTGAAGTCCTCCATGTTCTCAGCTCTGTGTCAGCTGCCCCGAAGGCGTTCATTGTCTCAGTGAACATGTCCTCCCATGTTCTCTTTCTCCTTCTAATCAGCAAAAGTCTGTTTTCAGGTGTTGATATGTCAAAGGACGCATTTCCAGCTGTCAGTCATGGGGAAAAAATAAAGGAACTATTGTACATGAACAAAATGTTGCCATAGCAAGGCCATTTTCATTTGAAAAACCAAAACTCTTATTACACTAGATGCAAGCCATAACATAATCAGAATCCGTAACCATGCACTGTGCCATTTTGCTGCTCCAGCCATGGTGTAGGACCCCCTGGGGGTAGGACCGCACTTTTCATGAAGTTTATGGCAGGCTCATGTTGGGAGCGGAGGTAGCTAGTCGAACAATGGCCCTTCCCCATAGCACCATGGGAAGTTGTTTACGAACGGGGCTGCGGGGGAGGGAGGGGAATGTTTTCAGTCCCAAATTGCAGAATCTCTCATGTGGGGCCCCAATCCCCTATCAGCCACTTTATACTACTTGCCAACCAATGTTGAGCACACTAAAGCACATTAGTGGCCCCATGGTTTGGCCATCTGGAATGTGGGAGGTCTACGTGCCCTTTTTTTCTCTTGTAAGAGCACTTTTAATGAGAACTTCCCCCATTTCCCCTCGGCGACCCTATGTTATATCAGTCTCCTGAGGGTAACAGAGGCGGAAAGGAAGGAGATGCTGCAAGCGTCTGGGTGTAGACCCGGTCCTTATGCTGCTGTGCTGTGTACCGCAATGATGCCAGCAGAATTAATTCAGGAGTTGCGTGGGAAAGTATCCTACCATGGTGGAAGAAATAAGACTGCCCTGCCCAGAAACCTTCTGCGAAGGATTGCAGAGTACCTCATTGAAAGTTTCCTAGAGATATCCCTGGAGGATTCCCGGGCTATCGCAGTCCACATAAACAGTCTTTTCCAGGGGCCACCCTCTGCGTAGCTGGAACGGCCTCTTTTAAGCAGAGAACCAGAGCACCTTGCTGCTTCTTAACAGTAAACATGCAATACCACCGAATGTGTGTGCCCACTAAAGTTTAACTGAACTTTGATTGTAACTGTATACTCATCAGAGGTGCCTTTCCTGGCATCACAGTCGGCCACAGTGATGTCCTGCGACCCACAGGGCTCCAGGGTTAAAAATATTTCCTGGCTCATGGGGAGAATGGATCCACCGCTCGCCTGTCTCCCATTATCCTCCTCTTCTTCATCCACCATAGAATCCTCCTTGTTGTCCCTAGATTCACACACCTGTGAGATGTCCACGTTGCTTCTGGGGGTGCTGGTAGGGTCACCCCTGAGAATAACATGCAGCTCGTTGTAGAACTGGCATGTGTGGGGTTCTGCACGAGAACGACTGTTTGCATCTGTTGCCTTCTGTTATGCTTGGCGAAGTTTTTATTTTCACGCAGCACTGATGTGCGTCCCGCTTGTCACCCTTCTCCCCCATTCCACGAGTAATCTTTGCATAGATGTCAGCGTTTCTTCTTCTGGATTGGAGCTCTGCCTGCACAGACTCTTCTCCCCACACAGCGATGAGATCCACCACCTCCTGTGCAGAACAGGCTGGAGCGTGTTTGGAGCATGTAGTCTCTGTGATCAACTGTGCTCAAGCTGGCATGCTCCCAATGCTTAGGAAATGGGAAATCAAACATTCCCGGGGCTTTAGCAGGGGAAGGGCTGTTTCCTGTGTACCTGGCTGCAGTGCAGCAGAGTTGAGAATGATCACCAGAGTGGTCACAGACACCACCTGGAGGCCAATTAAGTCAAATTACACAATGCTGCATCTGCACTACCTCACAGTCGACCTATGAAAATCAAATTAAGCACTATGCCTCTCGGAGAGATGGAGTACAGAAGACGACATTAGAGGCGACTTAGGTTGGCATAACGGACCCGGTAGTATAGACACCTACTTTAACAGGTCGACTTAAGGCAGCTTCCTTCGACCTAACTTTTTAGCGTAGACCAGGCCTTAGACTGGGTCTGGGACCATCTTTTATTCTGTGTTTTGTACAGTACTGTGGGCTCCTAGGCACTACGGTAATGCTAATATAATATGTTGTGTGTGTAGTTCTGCTGTTTTAACCGCTGTCATTTAGTGTTCTGTTATGAATGAAGATCCTAAAAAAAAAGGCGATGGTTTGTTGCTTCTTAGCATCTAGACTTTCACATGAATGGCACTATATGCCCCTGAGATTTCACTAAACCCCCCAAAAATTATCTGTTAACAATGTGAGTGTTATCTCTTACTATCATATGGCTTCCAGTCCCTGTGCCCCCAGGCAGTTTTCTCAAAACTATATACCTCAAAAAAGTATACACCTGTGGAGCCAGTTCCCTTCTCCGACTGTTTTATTACCTGGAATATAAATTCTCTCTTTGTATCTTCCAGGGAACTCCAGTATTTGTGCATGCTGGACCCTTTGCTAATATTGCACATGGGAACTCTTCAGTTTTGGCAGACAAGATTGCCCTGAAGCTGGTTGGAGAAGGAGGATTTGTGGGTAAGGTTTTTTGGGGGGTTTTTTTGTTTTTTTGTTTTTTTCCATTTTATTATTATTATTACTCTCTCATGACCAGTTCCTGTCAGTTGTTGGGTTTAGTGTGAGGGTGGTGGTGGTGGCTTGTGATAGACTACATGATCGGATGGTTCCTTCTGGTCTTAAACTCTGACTGTACAACAAGGCGCCAAACAATAGCTGCATAGCTGCCGCAATCCATAAGTTAATATTGAGGGATAAAATTGTAGTGACGAACTATGTTGCTAGTGTGTTCCAGACTGAAGTTGAGAATATTGTTTAATACGTCTTCAAAAGTCATAGTGTAAAAATGGCAGCTTCTTACCCTGTCTCTGGTCTGTTCACATTCCTAACTACATCCCTAGCCTGCACTGAGAGTCACGTGAACGGACAGAGCCCTATTAACACCAAAGAGGTTCTGTGGATTTCCACCTGCACAGTTCTTATTGCAGGACCAGGGCCTAAAATACATTTTTACTACTTATTAGCAGTTCAGGACCAATACAGATGTGGGAGAGGACTGGATCCTATTATAGCTCAAATCTCTCAGCAGAATGATTAGTTAAATTACAAAAAATTTTAGTAGTGGAGATATCAGAATCAGAAAGAATTCAGCTTGAGTTTTAGATTCCAGGTTGAGGTTGTACTGCTGACATTTAGAAATAGAAAATTGTTTACATGTAAACGGACTAAATTTTATATGAAAGTCAAACATGGAATCTGATGGAACAGTTTCAAGTAACTTTTTAATAGTATAATTGCTATTTAAATACTCCTCCACTGTGTTGTGAATCCAAACAAAAACAGCACAGTTGGAGAGCAGGAGAACCAGAAAGTCTCTTTCTAACTATTTAAACTGAGTAAAACGCAAAATAAATGCAGACCTTACATAATGAAACGTAAATTAGTTTTTCAATAGTCTTGTTTATTAATAATCTCAAAATTAAAAGTAAAGATTCTTTTTATCATTCCCAGAGTTATGCGGATATAAATTGATGATTCTGGTTAAGCAAATGTAAAGATGTTTTTGTAAAATAAGGTGCTATGTAATGGTAAGTTGTTAAACAGACACAGCTATATTTTTACTTCATTCCAAACATATTCTAATCAATATTAGACATTTTCTCTTTAGAACCATTTTGTCCTTTTCTATTCAGCGTTTTCATAAGATGGCATTACGATAAACATGCTCATTTGGTCTGTTTTCAATCCATAAGTTTTCTGTTTTGTAGGTTATACAATGTATAACCTACAAAAGAAGGGTGGGCTATGCAGTGCAAGCTTGGTAAGTAAGAATTTGTATTTCTGGATGTCAAGGTCAGCAATAGATTAAACATTCCTAAAACAAGTTCATATGCCTTGTCCTTTTAGCATGCACATGTACATTGTACAGAGAGGTGAGGCTTTTATTTTGTGAAAACATTTCAGTTACTGCTGCCTATTTCTCTGGTTCCTGCTGAGTTCTAAAATATAAACATCTTGTGTAAGGGAAGATTTTTTTTTTTTAATCCTCACTGTAGATATCAAAGGTAACACTGAATTTCTTACAATTTAGTTATTTTTACAAATATGCTTGTGATGACTGAAAACAAACTGCCCTGCTTTTCTAACTTTTCACATCTTGGAATCCCTAGCAATCTTAGATGCAGTTTATTTTTACTATGACTACGTTGGGAAACTGAATGACTTACTATCTAACCTATTTTGTCACCACATAACACCATGGCTAACAGATCTCAAGTGTACGGATAAATGTCAGTGGTATGTGTCTGCACCCTTTGAGGAGTTGTGCTCACCCTTAGGCAGTGATTTGTGGGTATTTGAATTTAAATTTTGTTTGCAAGAACAACGTTCTGCTCAATGTTTGAGTGGGACCTCTGACCTGATGTATTGTGGCTGTCAAATGAATAGCAATAATTAAGAAAATGGTGAATTATTAATGAAAATGTAGAGTTGTAGTCATCATAGAAAATGAGATTTTCCAAGTAGACTGTATGCATTTAAAAATGTTCAATGCAATGGTGGTAATCCATTTAAAGTGCACTGATATTGTAAGAGATGGATTTTCTTTATCACTAGTTTTACTGATGTACATCTGGACAGGATCTGTTCGTTCCCACGTGATAGTTTGAAAGCCCATACTAGGTGGGAACACTTTGTACTCTTGATACATTAGTTATTCTCTGATAATGGAATCTATATTGCATTAAGCTGTATAGCAGATATAAGCCCTGTTCACTGTTATGTGCTTTCTTCGAATAAATCAAAAGCTTTTTAAGGGTTTAACATTTTTAATGTGTTCATTTTAGTGACTTCTATTGCTATATCCAGTAACCTTTCCACATGGCAGGTCTGATTCATATTGTCACAATGGAAGGAGGATGTGGCAAACACATTTGAATCTGTATGCAAGATGTAGAAGGTGAAAGAACTACCTTTGTTGCTGACTATTATTTCTGCGTTCAGTTCAGCTTAGTGTTGCTCTCAGGCATTCACAGTCTGTATTTGTACTTCATATCATTTGCTATACAGTTGTCTGTTTAAAATTCTTTTCTCTTTTGTTTGTTTTTGTTTGTTGGATCCACTTCCTCTGCCAGAGTGTTAGGCAGTGTAGTTAGGATAGTTTCGTCAATTCTCGATTTTCTTCTTTAGCTACTCCACAGGAGTGCACCTGAAATGTAGAAAATAAATCTCTATAAAACTGGGCTCTTTTTAGCTTTAAGTTAATGCAGTCTTTGGTCCACTAAGAGAAGGCTTTCCTGTAAACTCTGAATTAATAGACTCTTATGCCTCGATTTAGCAAGCACTTCAGCACATGCTTAACTTTATGCACATTTATACCCATCTCTGTTCAGCAAAGCACTTAGGCATATACTTTAAATTAAATTAATAATGTATTTAAGTGATTTGCTAAGGTGGGGCTTTATATAATGGAGAGATTTTTGGGGGAAATTTCTCACTGTTGCTAGTAAATACCAGTAGCAACAGCGAGAGCTTTTTAAGTATCAGGTTATCTGACTCTGTGCAGAATAGATCTAAAACAAATGGTGTAAAAACTGCCCCAGCCCCCACGGGGGCCCTGTCTATTAGCGCTACCACCAGGAGCTACACTAAGCTGCATTGTGAAATGTTCACTAAAAACCCCTGCTTTGTGTCATTGAGTCTTCAGATCTGTGACATGGAGATTGTTCAGTTGCAGACCCATGGCATCAATACTTCTGTCCTCAGAGAGAGGAGGAGGATGGTCTTGACTTAGTGCATAGGACTATGACTGAGGAAAACTGAATTCAGGTTCGGGTTCTGCCACATACTTTTGGTGTGACCTTGGGTAAATCACCTACTCTCTCGGTGCTTCCACTCAGTATCTGTAAAATGGGGATAAAAATACTTTGTCTATCTTGTCTAATTAAATTTGGCTTTTCAAGGCAGGAGCTGTCTCCTACCTAGTGGCACAATGGAGACTTGCTCTCAGCTGGATCCTCTAGGTGCTACGATCATATAAATAAACAAATAATGAAAGTAGAGAGAGCGCTATCGTGAATAGCTAATTGTTCTAGAGACTCAGTCAGACTGTTTATTCCCCTTATTTGGAGCTGAATGTTGTTCAATTCATGGGGAAAGTATTTTATCCTTTTGTATCGACCAAGAGTATTTGTGTCTGCAAGCACAATAAACCACCTTACCTTAGTGTTCATTTCTGTGCATGAGCTCGTGTTGTCTTTTCTTTGTCAGATCAAGTTATATAAAGAGTTGTCACGTTGAAAAACTGCAAAAATCTGCATGAAAAAGGCTCCATCTTGAGTTTGTAATAGTTTATATAAAACAGGCACATATTATAATACAGTGTACTTAGTGTTAAAGGTGGTGTGTGCTGTCCTGTAACTTGAGTCTAGAGAAGTCTGGATCCATTTTGTTTTATTATCCCCTTTGCCAAATATCACAAAATTCTGTCATTTCTGTTGTTGTAAAAAGATAAACAAAAGTGTCCTCAGCACCCCCATTTATTATTACTCTTCATCCGCAGGAGTTGATATTTACTGTATTTTACCTCTAAAATCGATTAATATATTTTGATGGAACTTCCATTTTTTAAATCAAAGATAAAGGTTTTGCAAATGAAGCTTTTTCAGAAGTTCAGGGTAAATTCTGTCTTCCATTTCTATAACCAGTTATTTATTCTACAGATGAGTTGGAAATGCATGGTGCTATGCTTTTGGAATTTTTTTTTAAATGTTGATTTAAAGTTAAGTCCATATGTATTATTTTAACTTTGACTTTTTGATCAAAGTACAACCAGAGCTGAAGTCAGGTCTCTTTATTGTGAAGTCTTGTATTTGTCGAACTATCTCTGCTTGGGAGTTTAATATGTGAGTCATTCAAGTGAACTGAAGTCTTATGGGCAATCATAGAGACATATAGAGTAGGCGTTTTAAGTCACTTCCCCAGGGCAGGATTGTTCTGTATAGTGTAACCTTATGTGCTTTCTAAATGTCTATTTCTAAAATGTCTCTCTTTTAGAGCTTTTCTTTTGCATCTATATCTCTGATACCACAATCTGCATCTAGTTCTTCATTTGTTTGCGTTGTCAAAGCTTCTCACTGCTTCATCCCTGGATCTGTGCACCATTTATCTACACATTCCTCTTGTTGTTGCTGTCAACAGGAGTTTATAATTTAGTGTTGTTCTAATGAAGACAACTCTGGAGAGACACACCCAACCACTTGTCAGTTTGTTTCCAATTTCTGTACTGCACTGGTGTGTATCTTGCACTTTATAGACAAAATAAGCTTAACTGTAGAAGGAAACCTAACCAAACTAACGATTCCCATAACTTCATGCTTCCTGCCAGGTCTTCAGTACTGATCTTTACACATTATGTTTTAGACCTTTGCAGCCTGTCATATGCCTCTTTATCCTGTGTGCCAGCAATGTGCAGTCCCTTCCTTGGTCTTCATTTTGCTTTTATATGAAAGCTTGCTTGAATTGGTTTCTTAACTCAATTCTAAATCATTTCCTTGTGGTTTAAATTTATAGTTAAACAAAGCTGACAGCTGGTGTGGCAGGGAAAGAAATTATGAGCCTAGTTTGTATGTCACATGCTGTGGTTCAGGAAATATAATGTCTTTATTTATATTCGGTTACGGTGTTTTTCAGATTTCCCTTTTCCCCAGTTCTCTCAGGCATGTGTTCTAGGAGTAGTTCCATACTTGGGCCTGATCCACAAAAGCTAGTCTATAATGGGGGCCAGTCCTCAGCTGGGGTAAACTGGCATAGATCCATAGACCAACTGAGGCTCTGACCTCCTTGAGGATAAGCTTCCTTGTTCTAGAGAATCTTTTGTACTTATTTATTGTATCCATATTTATAATTTTTCTTCATAATTGTGCTTCCGCGCAAGTTTAGAAAACTGGCAATTAATAAAGCTGTATCTTGAATCTGCTGTCAAACTTTTGTGCGGAGAGTACAAAATACCTTTCTCTTCCTCATGATTTCTCACTGGCACTTGGAAGATTATCTTTTAGTATTTTTTTTCAAATATGTAAAGGAGAATATTTGCAAACATAAGTATTTTAACAGGCTTCTGTCTATATCATTTGCTACCTACAGTAGCCATTAAAGTTACATTAACCATTACAGTAAAGAAACACTATTATTTATATAAAATCTTAGATGCTATATCTGACCTGGAGCAGTGCAGTAGACAAACTTACAACTCAGTGGCACTTTGACATGGTCAAAGTGACAAGCTAAGAAAACTGTCTTTTGCAGCAGTGTTTTGATTGGCTAGAAGAGGGACAGGATTGCATTTGTGAAGGCCAGAGAATAGGATGTTATAATAATCCAAGACATAAGATGAACGCCTAGCCTGGAGTTTTCACTGTGTGGATGGAATTGAAAAGCCATACCTTAGAGATGTTATTCAGTAAGAGTCTGCAAGATTTAGATACAGCCTGGATAAGAGGATTTAGAAAGAGGGCTAATTTGAAGGTGTCCCCCAGGTTATGGGACTGAGTGAAGGAGAGGATGTTGGTTTCGTCTTGGTGACTGAGAAGGAAGGGAGCGGAGAAATTGAGCTCAGTTTTAGCCACACTGACATTAAGCTGATAGTGGACATCCACAATTTGATGCCAGAGACCAAGGCCAAGATTTTAGTTTGGATGGTCAGATAGGTCTGGAGCAAAGAGGCGGGTCTGAGAGTCATCCGTATAGTATGATAGTTTAGTTAAATTAGTGTTTGCAGATGAGCATACACGGAGATAAAGGTATAGAGGGAGAAAATAAGGGGACCGAGGACAGAGCTCTGTGGGAGGATCATCTGAATGACACACTGAAGAAGCAATTGGAGAACTAGGAGAATCCTGAGAGAACAAGATCAGAACAATATATCAGGAAGAGAACTAACAGCATCAAAGGCAGCCAGTAGTCAAGAAAGATGGAGAGCGCGCACTGGTTCTGAACTTTGGCCAGGAATAAGTCATTAGAGAGTCATTTTAATTGGGGGGTGGGGCAAGCCAAATTGGAGAAGAGGAACTTCAAACAGCAGTTGTAGAAAGCCCATTCAATGAATTCTTGATGGTTCAACTATATGTTTTTAAATTTAAAAAATTGTTTAGATAAGTGAATCTAGAAACTACATAGTTATATTATTTGTTTAATATTTCTTTGCTCAAGTTGAATACCAAAGCTTTTCTCTTCAGATGATAGTAGGTTGGTATTGAGCAGAACTCAAATGTCTGTTATTAAAGCTTTATGGCTTGCTTTATAAAATATTTTTAGAATCTGTAGTTTCATGTGTATAGATATAAATAAAAAATAAAATAATAAATTAACATCCTAAATTGCCTCAGTGTTAACTATAGGGCTCAAAGTATTTCCTCCCTAAAAAAATCCTTGAAGCCCCATAAACCATCACTTCATGTAAATGTGTGTGTACACATAGTCTATACATCATGTGTGTGTACACATAGTCTGAATTCTCAAATTTCAGGACTTCTCAGATCAATGGAGAGAGTAGGTTTCAAAGTCAACAGAGACTCACTGAGAAAACTCTCCCTTCAACCCACATAAGCTGAAATCTCATTTTGGCTAGCTTGAGTATATGAACGGATCTCAAATGTCTCAATAGAATACAAGACAAGTTAAGATTTTTCTTGAATTGAATTATTTCAAGAAATGAATTGAAAGATTCCGCCTAATAAATGCTACTGAAGGACTAGATTTTGCAACCCTTGCATACACTTATGAGTGTTTACACCAGTAATCCCATTGAGGACAAGAAAGGAGACATCAAAAAGAAAAGACCTTGAGAACCTCAGCAATGTAGAATGCAGCTGGCCACTCACTCACAGCTAGATTGGTGCTCACGTTGGCAGGTCCCTTGTGAGATTAGTTATGTAAGTGCTCACTAATGTGAGCAAATGTTACACAACCTAACCATAAGCAAGCAGTCAGTTGCATTCTGCACTGATAAAGTTCTCATGGTCTCCCTTTTCTGTTTTGTTGGTCTACCGTCCCATTACTGCCCTCTGTTGTCCTAAACCAGTCAAATCCTTCTCTTTTCCTGACTTTCCACTGCTTTTCTGCATCAGTTGTATTACCTGTGGTCCACTGGGGGAATAGAAAGTTAGAGAGTAAGTGGCCTAACAGATTGCCACATCTCTTGAAACTCTTGGATGAGTTTCAGCTAAGGATGAGGTCTTTTGTAAATCAGGGAGTTGAGAGTCAAGTGAATGTTTGTTTTTTAAAAGGTAAAATAAATTGATCCTGAACTCTTTGGGCTACGGTTTCGATAATTACTTGCTCGTCCAAGCAGTTTGTCCTGAACTGGTTCCTTCATACAGAATGACGCCAGCATTAGAATGAATAGAATACAATTTTGTCATTCCCAGTGTAATTTGAGAGGTGCTTTGGGCAGGGGAAGAGAGGCTTTATTGTGATCCATTATGGTTTTTTCCCCTTCAAAAAAGGTTCTTTTTTTTTTTTTGTTATTGCTCTTAGCTGACACACTTAGCATAATTGGAAAGACTTTGGCAGACATTTTTACTGGTGTAAATCTAAGTAGCAGCAGTAAAGTTTTATAAGCTGTCTAAATAATTGACTTTCTTTATATTGCACTCGAATTCTTGTTAGAATAAACAAACTAGTGATGCTAGCTTCTTAGTGATCTATTCAGTACATATGCAGTTGTATTTCAAAAGTGTATCCTTTTTATATACACTCAAAGCAGACACTGTGTAACAAAAGTTTACAAACCACCTTATAAAAATAGTTTGTATGTGATTAATGTACTAAATTAATAATCTCCAGTAGATTTTTTTTACATTGTAAAATACTTTGAAGTATTGTTTTAGTAGTAATATTTTTCTAAAAAAGGAAATAAAGCCTAAATGCTTTGGCTGAACTTCTTTTGACTCTGGTAGGACATGTGATGTATTAACTTTGCATGTTGAGTTAACGGATCTTATTTTTATTTGTTTTTGTTGCTTGATGTCACTGAAAAGGTTCCATGCAGTGGCCCTCCGGAGAATTTTAACTTTTAAGGTTTTTCCCAGCTTCTGGTTACCTTGATTTATAGCATTCCATCTCTAACTTCTTCAATCCTACTTGTTTTCACAGTGGAGAAAATGTAGTATTTGACAGCATTCTACTGTGCTAACAAAATTCCTTCTTTTGTGGGGGGGGGTGGTAGATTTCTTAATCTAATAATGTGGCACAGTGATACCGTATGTGCAGTAAGTTATCACTGTAGTTAGAACACCCTTTACAGGTCCTTGAATGTCCTTCAGATGTGATTAAAAACATGGTTTACATCACCTGTGCACATCTTTCCTTAATTCTGCAGCCCAGTGTCTCCAACAGTTGTGGACATCTGAGCTGCTCCCCGCTCTCTGCAGTTCACAGAGGCAGATCAAAGTCTCAGTGCTACATACTCTAGCCATGCCCCCTCTGCTCCTGCTTGCTGACAAATTCTCTGCCTACAGGGCAGTGTGTGTATAGTAGTTCTGTTGCTGTTGCCCAATTTCTCCATTTCCATGAGTTCTTGGCTATTTTGGGGGCCGTGGTGAGGATCGTTCTCCCTCTCTAATCCTTTCCTCCTCCCTGGGTCGGTTTACTTAACCCACCTCGAGCCTCCATTCCATTGTCTCCATGCTGGCTCCTCTGCACCTCCCAGGGCATGTCTACACTTACAGCATAGCGATGGATCCACCGGGGGTCTATTTATCGCATCTAGTGAAGACAGGCTAAATCAACCGCCAAGCGCTCTCCCATCGACTCCGATACTCCACCAGAGCGAGAAGCATAGGTAAAGTTGACGGGGGAGCGGCAGCAGTTGACCTACCACAATGAAGACACCGCGGTAAGTAGCTGTAAGTGCATCAACTTCAGCAACGCTATTTTCGTAGCTGAAGTTGAGTAACTTAGACTGACTTAGCTCGCCCCTCCCCCAGTGTATACCAGGCCTCAGGCATGGCAGAACAATTTTAAAAGCACAGAACAAAATTTAAATGGTGTTCCATCTGTGAGACAGACTTCCTGGGCTTGGCAGATAGTGAGTTGTGCCAAGCCTTCTGTCCCTAACTCCGTTAGGTCCCAGGGCTATGAATTGGACAGACATTTACGGTCCGCTACCCACCAGAGTGACACTGACTCCCAACATGGGGAAAATGCAACAGGAGTCTCTGAGGGGAGCAGAGGGGGCCTCTAAAGATGAAGCAGGGAAAAAGAAGCAGGGCTCATAAACTGTCCCCTCCTTCACAATTCAACCAGGAGGGCAGTGACATCATATCCCCTCTCCACTCCCTGGGGGAATGGGACCCAGCAGGAGAGGACTCAGAGAGATCCCTCGAGAAGGCTTCAAGCCTTAAAGAAGATTAGCTGCAAAAGGCCTCAAGAAAGCAACAACACAACTCATACGCTTACAAAGCATGCAAAAAAGTTAAGAAATCAAAGAAAGGAAAGAGAAAGAAAAAGCACAAAAGGAATTGATTGGGGATGAGTGGGACAAGCTCGATAAGGGCAAGCACATTAACAAAACAAAAAGACCTTAAGTTCTGTAAGATTCAGGAGCATGGGACCCTACTGCAGGAGGTACTGAAGGTTGATGCCACTGTAGTGCCCCTAGCAAGAGATATGATTATCCATTCAGAAGGGAAGTTCTACCCGAAGGACCTCATGGATAGAAAGATGGTGACCACTCTCAAAAAAGACTTTGAGGCCTACTCAACCACCCTCAGGCCATCTCTAGCAGCTACCTGCTTTGCAAGGGCATCTCTCTACTGGCTAGAAGATCTCAGGGCCCTAAGGGTAGAGATCACCCTGACTTCGACTCTATTTTAAATAAAGTTTTCCTAGCCACAGCATTTGAAGCTCAGTAACAATATGGATGCAATAACATTCTCAACTAGAGCCAGGGCTTCCAGCTCAGTAACCAGGAGCCACCTATGGTTCCAATCCTGCAAGGTGGATACCCACTCAAAGCAGGTTCTGTGCTCCCCTTTTCGGGGAGAAGCTAGACAAAGAAGTGGCGGACAGTGAGGCAATATCCAGTCAGTCTCTCTTGATGCCACTGAGTGCCTTTAGGAGAGAGGACAGACCAGACTTCAGACAGAGGTGCTCTTTTCAGCCTCATCCTCACAGAGATACAGCAGATTCTCCAAAGAAAAGCAATGGAACTGAGGTTCGAGGGGAGGAAGGGGAACTAGAGGGAACCCCACCCCTCCCAAAGACTCTTTATGACAAAGACCGCATGGGCCTCACTCAGAGGTGAAGCTAGGGGGCCGAATTTTCCACTTCCTGGAGGAATGGGTTGCATTGTCCATGGACAAGTGGTTCAGGAAGATAATTAGGGATAGCCCAGTTATGGGCTTCACCCCAATCCATTCTTTATCAAGTCCCCTATCTCCAAAAACCCTATAAGGCACAATCTGATCCAGACCGAGATAGCTCATCTTTTAGATGTGGGAGTAATAGCATTCCCTCAGAAGAAATATTCTCAGGGTTCTACTCCATCTTCTTCATTGTACAGAAGCACACAGGGGTATTCCAAGGTATCGTATATCTCAAAAGGCTCAACGAGTGGGTGAAGAAAATGAGGTTTTGGATGGAGACCTAGGCCTCTATGGTGTTGTCCCTGTCCCAGATGGATTTTTCTGACTTTAGTGGATGCATATCTCCATATTGCTGTCTGAATATGCCACTGCAGATTTCTAAGGTTTGCTTACGGCAGAAATTATTATTGGTACTGGATGCTTTGTTTGGGCCTCTTCTCAGCCCCCATGGTCTTCACAAAGACGATGGTGGTCACCATAGCCAGATTCACATTGCAGTGTATCCGCCTGTATTATGCTTTCTTGGAAAATATCTTCATCAGAGGTCCATCTCCAGCAACAGCACACACAGCCATGTCCTTGATGCTGAATCTCAATGCACAGCTTTGTTATCAATGTCAAGAAAAGTTCCCTGACTCAGTCCACCTTAATAATTTACCTAGGAGTGGACATAGACACCTCAATAGCAAAGAGCTACCCATCTCTAAAAAGGTCTGGAAGATTCAGGACCATCTCATGTTGTTCTGTAGCTGCAAGAGGCCTGCCACAGCATTGGACCTTCAGCTGCTAGTCCATCTAGTGTCATGCATAGGGATCTCTTCACGGGTACAGTAACGCCCCAGTCGCCTTCAAGACTTCATCTTAAAGGTGTGGGCCCACTTCCTGGAACACGTGAAGGATCAGGTAAAGGTCCCGATGCAGGTGCTCAGCTCATTAAAATGGTGGTCAGCCTAAGGCAATATCTGCACAGGTATGCCTGTATGTTTTCCAGATCTTCTGGTTCTCACAACTGACACCAAGCTAGAGGGCTGAGGAGCACACTTGGGGACTGTGACAAATGAAAGGGGGAGTAGCTTCCTTTTAAGGACCCAGCCAGCCAGTTAGCTATAAAATTTCTTTTAGTAGCTGTTGTTTATTTACTTGCCTTACCTGTAAAGGATTAAAAGAAGTGAGTGGGCACCTGGCCAGGAGAACCAATGGGAAGGCTAGAACTTTTTAAAATTGAAACAAGACTTCCCCTGTGGCTGTTTGTGGTTGTTCTCCTGGAGTGAGGAGACAGGGCAGAACTATGCTGTAAGAAGCTTGGGGCCAGGTATGAAAAAATCATCAGGATCATACCGAGAAGCTACTCATTTAAAACCCCAGATATGTAAGTAGATAGGAAAGATGCAATTAGGTTTATCCCTTTTATTTCTTTATGGTTTGTGGACTCCTCTCTCCTAACCCCAAATGTTTTTGTTTTGTTTGTAACCTTTAAGCTGAACCTCAAAAATGTTAATCTTGATGCTTAATCCTTGTACGTGTTTTTTTTCCTTAAAGCTAGCAATTGCCTGAGTTTCCAGATGTATTTTCTTTTTTTGTTTTTAATAAAATTTACCTTTTTTAAGAACAGGATTAGATGTTTGTGTCCTAAAAGGTTTGTGCACATATTGTTTAATTAGCTGGTGGCAACAGCTGATTTCCTTTGTTTTTCTTTCTCAGCTCTTCCTCAGAGAGTGGGGTGAAAAGGGTACCCCACAGGAAGGAATTCCCAAGCGTTCCATTCCATTCTCAGAGGGGTTTTGCACTTGGGTGGTGGCAGCGTTTACCAATCCAAGGTTTTAAAAAAAAAAAGACTGTAACCTTGGGAGTTTAATATAAGCCTGGAGTGGCCAGTATTAATTTTTAAAATCTTTGTGTCACCTTCTGCATTCAAATTCTTCTGCATTCAAAGTGCCAAAGTGGGAAATCAGCCTTGACAGGGACCCAAACAGCTCAAGGCATCTGGAGCCCAGAAGAAAGAGTTCATGGTATAAACCTTTTAGAGCTAAGAGTGGTCAAGCTGGTGCTGTGACACTGTCGTCATCCTCAGTTATCGGTTGGTGTCTGAGCACTTGTTCTTTTGTCGGGGGAAGGTGTAGTGAGACACTTTTAGCAATATCTAGTCTTCTCAGGGTCCTAGTCTGTTAGCCCTACTATCTAAAGTGTAATTAAAGGAGGGCAGGGAGGAGAGACAGTTTGGATTGCAGTGTTGGTCTGCTGATGGTACTCAGCTCTATCTCTGTTTCATCAGACCCAAATGGTGCAAGCTATTAGCATTCCCACTGTATTCCCAAGACGGTGGCTGGGATTTGAGTGAGTGCTGTCTGAAGCTCAGCATGGAGAATTGTAGAAGCAAATGCAGGAAATGGCAGAGAGTACTGTCTGTCTCTTCCACTGAGGGAATGTGTCTGCCTTTTGTTACTCAAGTTTGCAATTTGGGAGATTTTGGGCTCTTCATCTATTTCTGACTGAGCCTGTACCTGCAACAGCAGTAATCAAAAAATGTTGTTTTTTTCATCTGCTTTTGGCAAGAAGGCTAGAACTTTCCTCTTCAGATTAGATTACTACAATCCACTCTACTTGGTACTATAATCGAAGACCACCTGGAATATTCTGCTGGTAAGCGCACTTGAGCTAATAATTATTATGTATGTTTGGTTGAAAACTACTGTTTTTAATGTCCTGGCAAAGGTCCTTATCTCTGAACATTCTTTCCCCCTCCCGTCCCCCCTGAAATGTATTGATCTTCAGAAAACTTTGCAAAACTTCTATGTCTGACCAGATATTTTCTGAGGTGGTGGCTTGACTAATTTTGTGGGTTGGGAAGTGTTTTAGTATTGACATGGAGTCAGCACGCATTATTTTGTGATGTGTTTCAAAGTTGGAGGAGTTCAGACACTTAGTTTTGGATAGTTGAATTATGTCCGCTGGCTAATAGAGCAAGGTTAGTGATATCCTGTATTTAGAATTCATGAAAGAAATGCTCAGCACAAAGAAGGAATTTGGCCTTTTTTTTTTAAAGCAAAGCTGCTCCTATCTGAAAGTCCTCAGTGATTTTGTTGCTGAATTCTGACCTGTGGAGAGGAGGTAAATCCACATAGGTGTTAGAACTCCAAATGGCTTTTTAGTAATACTCTTGAATAGGTTCTCATAGATGTGCTATCCCAGCTCTGTTCCTGACCTGCTGTGACTTCACTGACCAGGCACTTGATTTCATTGTGCCTCTCTTTCCCCTCCTACCTTTTTTCTGCCATGTCTATTTAGCCTTTAAGTTCTTTGGGGCAAAGATTGTCTCTTACTATTTGCTCGTACAGTGCCTCACACAAGCAAGTCTCAATTATGGTTGGGTCCTATAGGGACTATAGAATAAATAATATAATAATAAATTATGTCAAAAGAACCACAACCAGTAAATAAGAGAGTAAAATAACACAGGATTTATCCATACAAGTGTTGGTTTTATTCCTTTTCTTCCACCCCCTCACCTCCCCCCAAAAAAATTAATAAAAAGATATTGAAATTTATCTCTGGGAATAATTGTCCCATGTGGGAGAAATATTTCAAATATAAAGGTATAGCATTTGGAATGACATGATACTGTAAATGAAGACTTGCGTAGTGGACTTGTTTCTTGCGCTCAGATACTGTGGTGACAAACTTGGTATAAAAACCAACCGTATTTAGAATAGAATTCTTATCCAGCTGTATCTGTTTTCTAGCCAAATAATCAGCAAAGTTGGATTGTTGATTGATGGGATGTAAGTAACCAGGATTAACACTGTGATGATGCATAGAAGCAAAGGAGAAAAAATGCAGCCACTACAGAATTGGAGGGTTTTTTTGTTAAATCTAAAAATATATATTCATATGGTTTTGGTAGCTTCCATTGTGAAGCCAGTCATATGACAGTTGTCATCAGAGTACTCTCACTGAAGCTAATGGACAGCATCCCAATGTAATAAATGGGCTTACCCTAAATTCTCCTTCACTCATTGATATATTTGATTTTCACAATTAACTCTCTGTATAACTTTTCAAGAGTGATGTACCCAAATACTTGGATGCTAATATCTAAACTAAAAAGAAAAGGGAGTACTTGTGGCACCTTAGTCTCTAAGGTGCCACAAGTACTCCTTTTCTTTTTGCGGATACAGACTAACACGGGTGCTACTCTGAAAAATATCTAAACTGTATTGTTAAATTTATTCACCTTAATTTGGATTATTGCTGATTATGCACTGTATGTATCTTATGACTTATAAAACAAACTTTGTATTTGTGGATAATCTAAGCACTATACCCAGATGTACAGACACTCTTTTCTCAACCTATATGTTATAACATTTTTTAACATTCGCTTTAATAAAATTTTTAAATCCGTGGGGTAGAAAGGCCTGGAGTCCCATTAGGTTGCATTATTCAAACCAGAAAATTACCAGTTGCAAAACTGCAGTTTATAGTTTATTTAGATGGTAGGAAACCTTTAAAATAATTCTATATTTTTAGTGAACTTAGTACTGACTGTGAAATATTACATGCCCAAATTTGCCATCCTTCTGGGTATTAGAACATAGCTGTTCAAATTACTTTTCCTCTCCGTGATCTGAAGGTATCATTATGTGCAGTTCTTAGGCCAGTATGATGTAGTGCAGGACTGTAGTAGTGAAAATCACCTCATCTGATATTTTAAGTTAGGCAGCACATCTGGAGGAGCATGAATTCATCTGCTGCTAATATTTCATGCAATCTGGAAGTTTTCGATATGACGAGGGAGCATTTTTGAAAATTAAGGGTAAGATGTAGCAAATTGGTGAGGAGGTAGCATAGCCTACTGGCTAAGGCACTGGACTGGGAATTGGATGAGCTGGGTTCCCTTCCTAGCACAGCCAGTTACATCAATCTCTAAAAAAGAGCTGCTGTGGCTTGGCTTAACCATGTAAAAGAAGCAGTGAGAGATAAAAAGCCATCTTTTAAAAATTGGAAGTCAAATCCTAGTCAGGTATATAGAAAGGAGCATAAACACTGCCAAATTAAGTGTAAAAATGTAATAAGAAAAGCCAAAAAGGAGTTTGAAGAACAGCTAGCCAAAAACTCAAAAGGTAATAAAATGTTTTTTAAGTACATCAGAAGCAGAAAGCCTGCTAAACACACCAGTGGGGTCACTGGACGATCGAGATACCAAAGGAGCACTTAAAGATGATAAAGTCATTGCGGAGAAACTAAATGAATTCTTCGCTTCAGTCTTCACGGCTGAGGATGTTAGGGAGATTCCCAAACCTGAGCCGTCCTTTGTAGGTGACATATCTGAGGAATGGTCACAGATTGAAGTGTTGTTAGAGGAGGTTTTGGAGTTAATTGAGAAACTTAACAGTAACAAGTCACTGGGACCAGATGGCATTCACCCAAGAGTTCTGAAAGAACTCAAATGTGAAATTGCGGAACTATTAACTATGGTTTGTAACCTGCCCTTTAAATCAGCTTCTGTACCCAATGACTGGAAGATAGCTAATGTAACACCGATATTTAAAAAGGGTTCTAGAGGTGATCCCGGCAATTACAGACCAGTAAGTCTAACGTCAGTACCGGACAAATTAGTTGAAACAATAGTAAAGAATAAAATTGTCAGACACATAGAAGAACATAAATTGTTGGGGAAAAAGTCAACATGGTTTCTGTAAAGGGAAATCATGTCTTACTAATCTATTAGAGTTCTTTGAAGGGGTCAACAAACATGTGGACAAGGGGGATGCAGTGGACATCGTATATTTAGCTTTCCAGAAAGCCTTTGACAAGGTCCCTAACCAAAGGCTCTTATGTAAATTAAATTGTCATGGGATAAGAGAGAAGATCCTTTCATGGATTAAGGACTGGTTAAAAGACAGGGCACAAAGGGTAGGAATAAATGGTAAATTTTCAGAATGGAGAGGGGTAACTAGTGGTGTTCCCCAAGGGGGTCAGTCCTAGAACCAATCCTATTCAACTTATTCATAAATGATCTGGAGAAAGAGGTAAACAGTGAGGTGGCAAAGTTTGCAGATGATATTAAACTGCTCAAGATAGTTAAGACCAAAGCAGACTGTGAAGAAATTGAAAAAGATCTCACAAAACTAAGTGATTGGGCAACAAAATGGCAAATGAAATTTAATGTGGATGAATGTAAAATAATGCACACTAAAAAAATAACCCCAACTATACATACAATATGATGGGGGCTAATTTAGCTACAACTAATCAGGAAAGAGAACTTGGAGTCATCGTGGATAGTTCTCTGAAGATGTCCATGCAGTGCACAGCAGCAGTCAAAAAAGTGAACAGGATGTTAGGAATCATTGAAAAAGGGATAGATAATACGATGGAGAATATCTTATTGCCCTTATATAAATCCATGGTATGCTCACATCTTGAATGCTGCATACAGATGTGGTCTCCTCATCTCAAAAAAGATATACTGGCATTAGAGCAGGTTCAGAGAAGGGCAACTAAAATGATTAGGGGTTTGGAATGGGTCCCATATGATTAAAGAGAGATTAAAGAGGCTAGGACTTTTCAGCTTGGAAAAGAGGAGACTAAGGGGGGATATGATAGAGGTATATAAAATCATGAGTGGTGTGGAGAAAGTGAATAAGGAAAAGTTATTTTACTTGTACCCATAATATAAGAAGTGGGGCCACCAAATGAAATTAATGGGAAACGGGTTTAAAACAAATAAAAGGAAGTTCTTCTTCACACAGCACACAGTCAACCTGTGGAACTCCTTGCCTGAGGAGGTTGTGAAGGCTAGGACTATAACAAGGTTTAAAAGAGAACTGGGTAAATTCATGGAAGTTAAGTCCATTAATGGCTGTTAGCCAGGATGGGTAAAGAATGGTGTCCCTAGCCTCTGTTTGTCAGAGGGTGGAGATGGATGGCAGGAAAGAGATCACTTGATCATTACCTGTTAGGTTCACTCCCTCTGGGGCACCTGGCATTGGCCACTGTCGGCAGACAGGATACTGGGCTGGATGGACCTTTGGTCTGACCCAGCATGGCCATTCTTATGTTCTTACGTTCTCTTTGTGCCTGTCTGCCCTCCCACTCTGTCTGTCTTGTCTCTTTAGGTTATAAACTCTCTGGAGTAGGGACTCTGTGTGTGTGTGTGTGTGTGTGTGTGTGTGTGTGTGTGTGTGTGTGTGTGTAGCATCTTAACACAATGAGGTCCTGATTTCATGGGACATTCTAAGCATTATTGTAATATAAGTAATAGGGCCATATTACTTTTAATGCCAGCCATCTCTTGTCATTTGAAAATGCATCAAGAAGCTGACAAGCTGATATGGTATTTTAATATAGTTTTGTATATTTGCTCTTGACATCTCCCTTTAAGTGCTGGAATTCATCACTCAGGACATAACCCTTTCTTTTAACAGTGATGTAAAGTCAGAGCACAGCTCATGTAATATCCATTATTCTGGATCACAGGTCCATTCTCTTGAGTTAAACCAAATAAATAAAGCCTGTCACTCATTCAGAAGGCAGACTTGCTGTCTGAATCCTACTGAAAAAGATGCCACTCTAGTAAGTTGAATTTGAGACATTGCAATGTCCTCTCTGTTCCCTTCCCATTTTAGTAATCCAACCTAGTTGAAAAACCCCAATCCTCCATGAAAAGCCAATAAAGACCTTTCATTACCTTCTAGCTCCATTGTTTTTGTTTTTAGAAAAACAGTTGATTCCAGAATAAAGATATTACTCAAACACAACTAATAAAACATCATGTGTGCTAGGAAATACTGCACTTAATGCAATACTTGGCATGGAAAAAAGAGCAAGCTCCCGAGCTAAAAGCATTTCTTGTGTTTAGGATTATTTGGCAGGAAATCCTTCATTCTGTCTGCTTCTGAGTATTTTAAATTGATCTATGTCCACCCACCAGATTTACAGAGTATTGTATGTGTTACGTTGAGTCCCATCTCTAATGCTGACTTTTTATTTTAGTAGCTAGTTTATTTTTAATATCATTCAAGAATTAAACACCTTCAGTAGACTTGTTTGATTTAATAACAAATTTTTTACAGTTAGAACTGGAATGCCCTTAATTATGGGCTACTTGCTTGTCAGTTAAGGTTGCCTAAATATTTCCATTGTAAAGGGCTGGTTTTAGTTGCTTTGCACTTTCTCAATCATTTGCCTTTTCAGTTGAAATTCATGGGTGATAGGTATATGCTCAGGTAGGGAGTGATTTCCCCCCTTCCCCACCCATAAAGTTGCATCAAAAATGACTGAGTGGTTTTCAAGCATGGAAGAAGTGAAAAAATGCAGTTTGCAAAGGGAAAAAATGCTGACTTTTTAAAAACAAATGTTCCAGCAACTCAGCAAATGTCAGTGGAAACTTGAAATTTGGAAAGGACAGAGGTGTGCCTTTCACTGGTCTTGGTAGAAACTGGAATTGATTGGCAGAGCTATAGATGTTTGGGAAACATACTTTGTGCCTGGGCACTGTATTATGTCAAACAAGGCTAACTATCTCCCAGTTTTCTATTGACACTGAATACGCATGCATACATACATAAACAGAATGGGACTTTCAATTGAATAGATGTCACTTCAGGATTCCATTAGATGTGCACAATTTGAGGCACACTGATTGGGAATTGTCTAAATTCATAGATGGAATTGGTGTTTGCTGTGGGATTAAAACTCAAATATTCCAGGCCCATCAGTCCTGTGCTACACCCAGCTATACGTGTCTTGGTGAAACAGTATCAAGACTTGACAGCAATTCTCTGGGGATACTTTTATGAGTCTCAAAAGCAAACAAGAATTAGAAGAATTCCCTGTGTATTGGTATCTTCAGCTACTATGTTTTGCTCTACACATCTCAGTGGTCTGAGATTGGATGTGATTGAGAGAAAAGACAAAACACTGACCAGCCAATAAATATACAGACTTCAAACTGGAGATTTGGTTGCATATGCTGAAAGTTGCCAACAATTGGTCATTGGCACTGTGTTATACTGCAAAACACACACTGTACATGAATATAACTGTAGAATGTATCTCATGCCTACGAAACTGGACTCTACTAACAAAACATAGTTGCTGTTCTGTTGATTTAGTGAGCTAGGCTCAGTAGTACATCTGTCCTAGCAATGCTGCTGCTCAGTCCAGGTAGACTGATAGAAAGTACTTTTCTGTAGAAACATTGGGGGCTCACTGAAGCCATACTGGGTAACATTTCTAGCATATTCCAAATCAACACTTGATAAATTCTAGATAGAATGTGGCTCTTATAGACCTAAAATGGAAGAGACCATGGAACCTCTGCTAATATGGCTGAACCACTCCTGGAGAATAGCAGAATTGAGCAAATTGGTATATGGTTTTGAAGACTGGGTGTTTACATTTGAAAGTGACTAGCAAAGGACTGTTCTTTCATTATACAGCGGACCCTCGCTAGAGCATGCATCGCTATAGCGTGGATTTGCATAAAGTGTGGTAGCGGTGATGGATCCCAAATTTAAATATTTAAATTGGGATCCATGGTAACGCGGCCCCTGCTATAACGCTGTCCCCGCGGTACTGCACATGGATCCCAAACCTCACGTTCTAGCAAGGGTCCGGTGTATAAAATTATATTGAACTGAGGCCTGGCCTACACTGGGAGGGATCGAGCTAAGTTACGCAACTTCAGCTACATGAATAGCGTAGCTGAAGTCGACATACTTAGATCTACTTACCGTATTGTCTTCACTGTGGTAGGTTGACTGCTGATGCTCCCCCGTCGACTCCACCTACACTTCTCGCTCCGGGAGAGTACTGGAGTCGATGGGAGAGCACTCGGCGGTCGATTTATCGCCTCTTCACTTGACGCGATAAATCGACACCCCTCCCCCCGCTGGATCGATCGCTCCGGAGGTAGGTGTAGACATGCCCTGAGTTGTCCATCCTACAGGATGGTTAAAATAGTGAATTGTGGTGAGATTGCTACTCTAATGGCCTTATTTTTCATTCTTTGTATATATTTTTCATTTTATACTTTTTTATAACTTTTGCATTGATTTAACTTGGTGGTGATCGAAAAGATGGATTAGATTCAAACACATTAAGAGTACATGTGTGCTACAACTTTTAAACGTTGGGCGAACTTATCTGTCGTCTTTCATTGGATTGTATGTCTTACTTTTTGGCTCTATTTAATACATGATTTGCTATGTTGATAACTTGATTGAAATTGACAAACAAAACTTTTAGAATATCTACACTGCCTCGCTTTCAGACTCCAAGGGTGTGAATAGCAGTGCAAACCAAAGTGCTGTGCTGTAACTCGCCTGTTTTGGATGCTACACGTGTGAACTTAAAGGTTCCTACTTTAAATTAATGCAGTCCTCTTCAAACAGGTCTACATTGATGCGAAATAGGAGCCTTTTACTTCATGACTGCTGCATCCGCATGGGAGAGTTACAGTGCAGCACGTTGGTGTGTACTGCTATTCACGCTCCCATAGTACAAACTGTGAGGCAGTGTAGTCATGCCCTTTGTTCCCCTGCAGATGCATGATAAGCTGATGCTTCTAAAGTACCTTCAATTTAAGCTCTGATTATAAATTCAGAGTGGGACTGTAGCTCAGGAACAGTGCAGATGCTTTTTATGCATGAGGACCCTGCATCAAACCCCATATCACAAGAAGAACTCCCGAGGGTTGAGTAAGTAGTCTCATAAATCAGGGGTTGCAGGTTCAGTTTTTACTGCAGCCAATTTGGAATCCAGCATGCAATTTGGGACCCTTCGTTACAGTATGAGTGAAAGGACACAAAAATTTGAAGTTCAGAGAAGGGCTCCTAAAATGATAAAGGATATAAAATTATGAAGAGTGTGTGAAAGAAATGTATATGATATAACTGTAACCTTAGGCAAAGGTGAATAAGGGAGGATGTGAATACTGTATAGATATTTGAGTGATTATTAATAGAATGTTGCAAAGGGACTTTTCTTGCTGAGTTGGCTAAATGAAGTGTGATGGTCTTAAATGGAAAATGGAGAAATTCACATTAGTTATTAGACAAATGGCTTAACCAGGAGGAGAGTGAGATAAATTGGCTTGTAATCTAGCTGAGTTAGCTAAAAATCTTAGTGGGAAATGTTACAGTCCTGCTCTCTGTAGGAATAGGGGACTGCATGACCCAAGTGGTTTCATTTCACCCATCAGTTGTGATTCTATTCGATGATCATTTGCAGAATTGCACTGGAGTTACTTTCTCACAGTGATTTTCAGCAGCTGAATCCTTCTTCCTTTCCCGAGCATACAAAGCAAAAAAATAAAAGTATGTTAGTGTCATTTCAGTAATTTTATGATGCAGGCTGTAGACCTAGTAGTTTTGTGTCAGAATCCTGAATGCTAGGATTTGAAAAATTTACCAAACAACTTCTAATCAGAGGACTAACCCCACTAGCCAGACATAGACATAAAAGACGTAGGTGGGATTCCCATTAGTAAAGTTCATGGGCAGTCTTGGAAGCTTCTAGAATCAGCCATCAAGGCTCCTCTGCATTTTTCATGCCTCTAGGTACCCCACCCACTCTGATTTTTGCAGTGTCATGGGTGTAAGTTACCAATTATTGTTCTTTGACTTATGTTGCATATTCCTGCCTCATGAGAAGATTCCTTTTTTCTTTAACTACTACTGCTATGAACTGGTACTTTTTCTTCTTGAACAGTTTATGGAAGGACATGCTATTTGTTAATATTATCTTCTCCATGAATTTGAAACATTTATTATCCTCTTTGTAGACTCTCACCAGCAAAACAAACTCTTTCTAGGCTCCCTGCATAATCTTGAAAAGTAATTTATAGACTTAGTGTCATGCATGTCAACATTTTTTTTCCCACTGATACAAGTCGCTAACACAGTGAAATATGGTTCCTCCTGCAGGTAATAACTAGGAGATGTCCCTTTTCACAAATTCATAAAACACGGCTCAGCAACTTTGTCAAAAATACCATTCCTGGTAACTTCCCTGTAATCAGTTCACAAAGAGAAGATACCCTCCAGCTAAAATGAAATATGAATGAAAATAACTAGAAGCTACTTTCCATTTAGTAGTTTCACCAGACAGGTACAGTAAAAAGGTTGTTTAAATCATGGTGAAGAGCACTGTCCCTGCCCATAATGAATTGGCACTAACTGCATTATGGGGCAGAGTGGGGTTGAGGGAACTATCGCTTTCAACGTTTTTGTCTTAGTGAAGAATGTGGGGGATTGAAGCAGGCTTCACAGTGGGCAGGCTGTGACTGAACAGTCCCCAAAGTCCTAGGATCGCCAGTTTGTGGGCCCGTAGCCACACTGGAGTCTGTCGTTCCCTGGTGCTCCCAGATGGCAGGGGGTGGGGGCGAGGAGGAAGGTACGGGGACCCCAGCCCTTCCTCTCCACTGGATCACTGCTCAGGGATCAAGGGGGAAGTGAGCAGTGTCTCAGAGTTGCCTCTTCCTGATACATCAGACCAGCCTCCCCTAGACACTTTCTACCTCCTGGCTCTCTCTTCAGTTTGGTAGCTGCACTCTCCCCACTCCCAGCAGAGGGTTCCCAATCACTCTCAGCAGTCAGATGGGTATTCCCCAGTCCATTTCTCAGTTTCTGGTTATTCTCCCTTGGCAGGGAGCAGGGGACAGAAAAGGGTCAGGTCCTTGACTTCCCAAGTTGGGTCTTATCCACTATCCAGACCCTTCTTCCTGGCTTCCTCCCTTCAGACACTCTCTCCTTCACTCTCCCCTGCTTGACTGTCAGAGTCCCCTTCTAAGCAGATCCTCCATTTGGAGCATGCTCTGCAGCTGCTGAGGTGTGGGGACCCTCTTGGGCTATTACTGCTCCTTCACTCCCTTAGCCTTTGTTTGGGGTCTGTAAACCACATCACAGGGAGGGAGATTCTAGCTGAACAGCAACCAGATCCAGAATGGTACATACATTATGATGTAGCCTTACATAGGAGTGATTGATGACTCGGTACTTGGCATGCCCTGAGTGATTAGACCAAAAGATAGAAACATTGATCATTCTGATTCAACACTGCTCTCTGCAGTGACATCTGTTATATTCTCTGTGGGCACCAACCTTCGCTGTCTGTGTGCAAACACTTTTTGTTTTGGGACCAAAGCAGGTTAAGGGGAAGTGGCAAGATATTCTGTCTGCCTCCCACTTCTGATAATTGTGCCCATTTGAAAACCCCTCTCCTCCCCCCCCCCACACCCCGCCTAACTCTTGATGTATGTTGATTTAATACTTTAAGTATTAAGTGTTCTTGCTCTGTGATTTGTGGCAGTCTCCAAGGTTACTACTTGATATTGCAGAAAACATGCTTACTCAGCACACTCTACATTTCCCTTCACTACCATTTCCTTGTATTTCCACTGCTACTAAAAATACATTCTATTCAAAGATGCACGTTCAAGTTTTATTCTGCTTTCACCCAGAATGCCACCCCACTCAGCCACCCCAACATTTTCATGAGATGGACAAAACTGCAAAAGCCATTGCTAGAAGAGGTGCTCAAGCTAACAGTCCACAGGCTGAATTGGGAGAGGACAGGGTTTCAGTGCAGCGGTCCTAACTCTCTTCCTCCTTTTTCCTTGATTTTTCAGAACCAATATTGATTGACTTTTCAAAGCATGTTGCAAAGCCTCTCTCTTTTCCTAGGTTTCTTTCTTAGGTATTTACAGGGGCGAGATGTGAAGGTTGAAGGAAGAAGGAGTTTAGTCACATGAATTTGTACTTGTGTCCAGAGCTTTAGAGAGGTGTGGGTTTACAAATGGAAGTAAATATCTACATATTTCTGGTATCGAGGTGTCCAGAATTAAACACTATTTAGTTGTAAGAAAACCCTTTTCAGCTTAAAGCATCCAATACATTACCACAATAGTTAAAAGGGAAAAAGATACCGTTCTAAAATTACAGACTGCATCCCAGCAGAGTTCTTTTAAAGGCTATGAACAGCACTGGCCAATGATCTTGCCACAAAAATTGCTCAGTCAGATCTACTGATGCTGCTATTGTGTTAATTGTTGTTCCATGCAACTACGCATACAAAGTAGAGATTTTAGTTTTTTAAACACTACAATAGTTCTTTGCTAAAGACTGTTATGATTTATTATGCATGAGAAAATATGTAGTTATCTTGGTAACATCATTAAGTACACTCTTTTTGAAGACCGGGTCATCTGTCCTAGCAAAAGGAAGATTAGAGGAAAATGTAAGTGTGTGTTTTTTCTGTTAGCAAAGGTATTAAAAGGACCGTTGACTTGAAAAAAATTACACTTCTGTCTGAATTCTTCTATCTACTATTGCTATAAATAACACCTAAGATGATTACAACTGAAATTCTAAGAGAGAGAACTTTTTTCTATTTTTCAATAGTGCATTAATTCAACAACACTTCGTAAATAGTCACTTTTACTGTTTGCCCTTATTAGCAAGATTCCCCTTGTTATTTTTGTGGGTCTGTTACACCACACCAGGGAAGAGAAAATAAGAAAATGTGATTGTAAAACCGCAAAACTTGGAAAAGAGGTTCAGGGGCATGTGTGGTACATGAAATTTGTGTATTTGACTAGATTTCAAGGTGGTGATGATGGATCTTTTTAATATTTCTGTTGTGTAAGCTTTAGTAATTTTATAGTGATATAAATAGGGGACCCTCTCATTGGTAGTGGACAGCACAAGCATCAGAGACCTATATCTGAGATCTCGTGCCTGCTCCAACGGGAACTTAAGCACGTAGTAAGCTGGTACTGTGCACAACCTCTGGAAGTGGGAGCAGCAACAGTGACTCCACGTATTTTCAAGAGGGAAAAAATATCAGAACCGTCAAGGTGTAGAAAGGAAGCTTTTTGCACAAATGTGGCCAAAGCATCTGTAATGTCCTGCTTTTTATTTTACTAATTTCAAATCCAGTATCTATACAGCAATATGAAATGCTCTCGAATGAGGAGTACCTAATACAGAATTCATATTACACATGAATATTTCTACTTGTACATCCTCACATTTTACAAAACAAAGGAATTAGATTAAACTGATACTTTGATTATATGTGTCTTTCTGGAAAATGGCTCATAAATCAAATGAAGAGGAAGCATAGTCTCAGTGGTATGGAAATCAGGAGATCAGAGTTCTAAATCCTGCTATCTGGCCTGAATAAATAAGTCAAGTTTTCTTTATCTCAGTTTCTCCATTTGTAAAATGGGGATAATAATACTGACCTACTTACACCAGAGTCATTGTGACAATTAATTTATTAATTGTACATGAAGCATATGAAAGCATTAGATGGAAAGAGAGAGAAACACTTAAATCAACTAGCTAGAGGTGGTTGGAAAATGAACTGACACTCTTCCCCCCACCCTCTGAAAATTTCAACAAAAACTTTTCTAAACGTTGTTGCTGGTGAAATTTTCAATGGAAAAAGTTCTGCTTTCTGGTAAAAATCAGAAAACAAAATATTTCAGCTGAAAATGTAAATACTTTGATTCAGAAATGCTGCTGTGGTGCCTTGTGTTAATTGTAGTGTAGGTGCATTACATTCCCATTCTATTCTGGATGTCCTGCCTCCCTGTTGAGACTACATCTCCCGTGATGCACCACAGTCTCATCTCACAGTGAGGAGAAGCAGTTGAACCATTGGGATTTCTGGCCATGGGGCATGGGCTGGAGCACCCATGGAAAGAGATAGTGAGTGCTCATCTGGAGGCGCTGCCAAACAGCTGTTTGGTGGCTGGGGGAGGGCGGAGACTAGCGAGTGGGCAGGGGCCTCGAGGAGGGTGTAGAGTAGAAGCGGAGCGAGGGTGGGGACTTGGGGCAGAACAGGGGGGAGCACCCCCAGGAAAAAGAAAAAATTAGTGCCTATGCCATGGGGCATTATGGGAGACCAGTTTGGCTGAACAGTGAAATCCTTGCTGATCTTGAACACAGAAAAGAAGCTTACAAGAAGTGGAAGATTGAACAAATGACCAGGGAAGAGTATAAAAATATTTCTCGGGCATGCAGGAGTGAAATCAGGAAGGCCAAATCACGCCTGGAGTTGCAACTAGGAAGAGATGTTAAGAGTAACAAGAAGGGTTTCTTCAGGTATGTTGGCAACAAGAAGAAAGTCAAGGAAAGTGGGGGCCCCTTAATGAATGAGGGAGCCAAGCTAGTGACAGAGGATGTGGAAAAAAGCTAATGTACTCAATGCTTTTTTTGCCTCTGTTTTCACGAACAAGGTCAGCTCCCAGACTACTGCACTGGGCAGCACAGCATGGGGAGGAGGTGACCAGCCCTCTGTGGAGAAAGAAGTGGTTCGGGACTATTTAGAAAAGCTGGACGAGCACAAGTCCATGGGGCCGGATGCGCTGCATCTGAGAGTGATAAAGTTGTTGGTGGATGTGATTGCAGAGCCATTGGCCATTATCTTTGAAAACTCATGGCGATCCGGGGAAGTCCCGGACAACTGGAAAAAGGCTAATGTAGTGCCCATCTTTAAAAAAGGGAAGAAGGAGGATCCTGGGAACTACAGGCCAGTCAGCCTCACCTCGGTCCCTGGAAAAATCATGGAGCAGGTCCTCAAGGAATCAATTCTGAAGCACTTAGAGGAGAGGAAAGTGATCAGGAACAGTCAGCATGGATTCACAAAGGGCAAGTCATGCCTGACGAATCTAATTGCCTACTATGACAAGATAACTGGCTCTGTGGATGAGGGGAAAGCGGTGGATGTGTTGTTCCTTGACTTTAGCAAAGCTTTTGACACCGTCTCCCACAGTATTCTTGCCAGCAAGTTAAAGAAGTATGGGCTGGATGAATGCACTATAAGGTGGGCTAGATTGTCGGGCTCAACGGGTAGTGCTCAATGGCTCCATATCTCGTTGGCAGCCGGTGTCAAGTGGAGTGCCTCAAGGGTTGGTCCTCAGGCTGGTTTTGTTCAATATCTTCATAAATGATCTGGAGGATGGTGTGGATTGCACCCTCAGCAAGTTTGCAGATGACACTAAACCGGGAGGAGAGGTAGATACGCTGGAGGGTAGGGATAGAATACAGAGGGCCCTAGACAAATTGGAGGATTGTGCCAAAAGAAATCTGATGAGGTTCAACAAGGGCAAGTGCAGAGTCCTGCACGTAGGACAGAAGAATCCCATGCACCGCTGCAGACTAGGGACCGAATGGCTAGGAAGCAGTTCTGCAGAAAAGGACCTAGGGTTTACAGTAGATGAGAAGCTGGATATGAGTCAACAGTGTGCCCTTGTTGCCAAGAAGACCAATGGCATTTTGGGATGTATAAGTAGGGGCATTGCCAGCAGATCAAGGGACGTGATCGCTCCCCTCTATTCGACATTGGTGAGGCCTCACCTGGAGTACTGTGTCCAGTTTTGGGCCCCACACTACAAGAAGGATGTGGAAAAATTGGAAAGTGTACAGCGGAGAGCAACAAAAATGATTAGGGGACTGGAACACTTGAATTATGAGGAGAGGCTGAGGGAACTGGGATTGTTTAGTCTGCGGAAGAGAAGAATGAGGGGGGATTTGATAGCTGCTTTCAGCTACCTGAAAGGGAGTTCCAAAGAGGATGGATCTAGACTGTTCTCAGTGGTAGCTGATGACAGAACAAGGAGTAATGGTCTCAAGTTGCAGTGGGGGGGGTTTCGGTTGGATATTAGGAAAAACTTTTTCACTAGGAGGGTGGTGAAACACTGGAATGTGTTACCTAGGGAGGTGGTGGAATCTCCTTCCTTAGATATTTTTAAGGTCTGGCTTGACAAAGCCCTGGCTGGGATGATTTAATTGGGGATTGGTCCTGCTTTGAGCAGGGGGTTGGACTAGATGACCTCCTGAGGTCCCTTCCAACCCTGATATTCTATGATTCTATGAGATGTAGTCTGGCTGGGGAACCCAGCCCACAGACGACAATGGGGACATGAGTAAACTGCAGCTGCCTGAGATACCACCGCAATATCTGAATCACAATATTTTGGCCTTCAGCTTAAATATTTTGGTTTATGTAAAAAAAAAAAAAAATCAAAATGTTCCTTAAAAAGCAGACATTTTGTGCTAAAAAAAATTGTTCAAAAACCTACATTTCCATCAAAAAATCGCATTGATAGAAAATTTTTGACCAGCCGTATAAGTAACATATCTGCTGTTTGGTTTAAAAGGCATCTTTCTAGATTTCATATTTTCTTCAGACTTTTATGTCATTTCCCTATTAAAGGACAACTTTTTAAAGACAAAAAGAATGAGCAGTACTTAGAGACTAACAAATTTATTTGGGCATAAGCTTTCGTGGGCTAAAGCCCACTTCATCAGATGCATGCAGTGGAAAATACAGTAGGATGATCTATATATACAGAGAACATGAAAAAATGGGTGTTGCCATACCGACTCTAACGAGACTAATAAAGTAAGGTGGGCTATTATCAGCAGGAGAAAAAAAACTTTTGTATTGATAATCAGGATGGCTTATTCCAAACAGTTGACAAGAAGGTGTGAGTAACAGTAGGGGAAAAATTAGCATGGGGAAATAGTTTTTACTTTGTGTAATGACCCATCCACTCCCAGTTTTTATTCAAGCCTAATTTGATGGTGTCCAGTTTGCAAATTAATTCCAGTTCTGCAGTTTCTCGTTGGGGACTGTTTTTGAAGTTTTTTTGTTGAAGAATTGTGACTTTTAGGTCTGTAATTGAGTGACCAGGGAGGTTAAAGTGTTCTCCGGCTGGTTTTTGAATCCTATAATTCTTGACATCTGATTTGTGTCCATTTATTCTTTTGCTTAGAGACTGTCTGGTTTGGCCAGTGCACATGTCAAAGGGGCATGGCTGGCACATGATGACATATATCACATTGGTAGATGTTCAGGTGAATGAGCCTCTGATGGTGTGGCTGATGTGATTAGGTCCAATAATGGTGTCCCTTGAATAGATAAGTGGACAGAGTTGGCAATGGGCTTTGTTGCAAAAACACCTGGGTAAGTGTTTTTGTTATGTGGTGTGTAGTTGCTGGTGAGTATTTGCTTCAGGTTGGGGGGCCTGTCGGTAAGCGAGGACTGGCCTGTCTCCCAAGATCTGTGAGAGTGATGGGTTGTCCTTCAGGATAGGTTGTAGATCCTCGATGATGCGCTGGAGAGGTTTTAGTTGGGGGCTGAAGATGACGGCTAGTGGAGTTCTGTTACTTTCTTTGTTCGGCCTGTCCTGTAGTAGGTGAGTTCTGGGTATTCTTCTGGCTCTGTCAATCTGTTTCTTCACTTCAGCAGGTGTTTCTATATCGATGTGATGCTATAATATCATGCTATAGATTTACCTTTGGAGGTGAACTATTTGGAATAAGAAATTCAGTTTTTGGTAGCATGTTGTTGTTCTGTATTACCGTAGCATGTAGGAGTCTGTCATGGACTAGCACCCCATTGTGCTAGGTACTGTACAAACACAGAACAAAAAAACAGTCCCTGCTGATAGAATATTGTAAAATAATTTCATTTTCATATAATCTAGCTTTCATATAATCTAGTTTCCCAGAATGAAATTTAACTTCAGACAAAAACATTTTGCAAGACAAAACAATGAATAACGGATACTGCTGCTAATTCAGTAATACCAGCAGTCTGGATTAGCAGTCAATGCTGAGGAAATCCCTGCTTTCAGCTCTGTAGGGACCATCCTGCCATAGCATAGGGCATCTTTCAATTGATATCATTGCAGTTAAGGATGAGCCATCCTCATGGTTTGGAGTCTGAGCTGAATGACCATGTGTTCGGTCAAACTGAGTGGGAAAATACTATATACTCAGTTTGGTGTGCACCTCTGCCTCTCTCAGCCATGCAGTGAAACTGGAGCTTAAATCTTTTAAAGCAAATTCAACTACCTACTTTACAGAATGAAAAATGTTTCTCATGTCCATTAGAGTATCCCCCAATGTATGTCCCTCAACTTGCTGGTAGCTGCAACATCTGCTATATGTGCTCTTCTAGCTTCACAAACTTTTGTTGCAGCGTCGTGCATTAGACACGTATGGACAATGAAAATAGGAATATGTGTGTCAGAGTATTTTAGACAATGGGTGTACTGGCTGAGTTGACTGGAATCTGAGGACAAATCAGAAGTAAAGGGAACAGAGAAGCCTCATTCTTTTAAAATTTTGAATAAGTTTGAGCTTACTAAATTCCAAAATCAGTTATGAGGGTAGAGGGTCAGGTCAGATAAATTGCAAGAGTCAAAATGGACAAACATCTGGTTTATTCATCCCTCGCTGCACTAACAAAAATGTGGTATCCTGTTAGATAAATCACTGATCCAACCTCGTTTATTTTGGCGTCTCTGCACCTTGGTACTTTTGACTTAAACAAGAATCTATCAGTATATTACAGCTAACATGCCTTGAGCTCCAGGTTCAAAGTTCGTGTGCTCCTGTGACTTTGAACTCTTCTGTTCCTGAGTTTACCAGCAGACAGCTGCACCAGAACAGATCTGTTTACATCAGAGGAATAAAAGGCAGCTCGCAGTTCATAGTTTCCATTTCCTTTTGCATTGTTCAGGAATTCAGGCTCTCAGTTCTGTGTCCTGAAACTTAGCCTCATGTGTATGTCTCTGACTTGGTACTTGCAATACAAATGTTTTGTTTTGATTTGTTGATAGAAAGTGCTGATGGGAGGGAAGTTAGTTTCATCTAAAATCAGCCTCAGTTTACAAGAAATTCTTTTGTGGAATAAATGAGCTTTCATGTCACAATTTCACTGTAGCCTGGCTGATTAAAAATGTTGGTCTTTTTGTAAGGTCTCCTGCAGTCCATAAATCTAAACTAGTGTGAAACACTTAACATGGAACTGTTTTACATATTTAGATACAGCATGATAAATATATTTTTAGGTGAAGAAACTTTACTGTTTTTCTAAAGTGGTCATGACTATGAAATCTGATCAGGTGCAGGAACCACAACTCTGTTTGTTTGTTCTGGTTTTTCTGACATCCTTCATACTGTACAAGAAATAAAATATCCCCAACTGTGCACAGCCAGGGAATAATTCCATTAAGATATTCTGGTGATGACATAACTGTGATAGGGAACCATTAGAGAGGTTTGCTCATACCCATCCTCACCCTAAAGTGGAATTATAGACTTCAGTGACAAGTACCTACTTTGTAGAAAGTTGGAAAAGAATCTTTTCCCTTGTTTTTTCTTTTATACCTCTCCCACAAATATCTATCTTGTTGTTATCCTTTTTCCTGTCTCCACATGTTTCTGAGCTTTCTCTGATTTTCTCCCTCCCCTTGGCCAAACCGTCTGGGGTGTTTGGTTTACATACTGCATCTCTTTCCTAAGTAAGTATGTTTTACTTTTTAATTGTTCTGGTAGCTGAATTGACCAAGGTATAAGGAAATTAAGTGACTTGTCTAAGGTCCCATACTAATTCACTATTTTGGGCTTGGCCCAATTTAGAGTGGAATCCTCTTCCAAGTTACTTGCACTATATTAAAATGTACTTGCTTTTTAGATTATTATTACATGAATCTTAAGCAAAATAGAAAAAGCATTGCTATTTGATTTAGAGTGAATGTATATATTATCCCTGTAGGATCTGAGTGCCCTTTATATTACTAAATTGTGTGTATATATATTTTTTTTTCTAATAACAGGCCTCAAATACTACTGGTGGTGCAATACAAAATTTAGAGTAGAATTTAAGCAACAATATATTCACAGAAAAAGTTTGCATTCCAGTAATAGATTGATTCTCATTTACAATAGGGCTCCTTTACACATTTCTGCAGGTGTAAAGAGGCCTTAATATGGGAGTAAATTGCTTTTATACCCAAGTTATGGTTGAGGTCCATTTACGCTGACAAAGCAATTTAAAGATATCTTAATGCAAACAAGAATCCAGCCTTATATCTTCTCAAAGAAGTTGAGCTGCAGTTAAGATGGTTACAGACCATTTCAACTAATGTTCTTTTAAAGTTAACCTTATTATAGCAAGTCTAAATGAAAAGTGTAGCTTTTAGAACATCTGTTGAGTTCTGTCAAGGTTCCTCCCCCACTCTGAACTCTAGGGTACAGATGTGGGGACCTGCATGAAAAACCTCCTAAACTTATCTTTACCAGCTTAGGTCAAAACTTCCCCAAGGTACAAAATATTCCACCCTTTGTCCTTGGACTGGCCGCTACCACCACCAAACTAATACTGGTTACTGGGGAAGAGCTGTTTGGACACGTCTTTCCCCCCCAAAAATACTTCCCAAAAACCTTGCACCCCACTTCCTGGACAAGGTTTGGTAAAAAGCCTCACCAATTTGCCTAGGTGACTACAGACCCAGACCCTTGGATCTTAAGAACAATGAACAATCCTCCCAACACTTGCACCCCCCCTTTCCTGGGCAATGTTGGATAAAAAGCCTCACCAATTTGCATAGGTGACCACAGACCCAAACCCTTGGATCTGAGAACAATGAAAAAGCATTCAGTTTTCTTACAAGAAGACTTTTAATAAAAATAGAAGTAAATAGAAATAAAGAAATCCCCCCTGTAAAATCAGGATGGTAGATACCTTACAGGGTAATTAGATTCAAAACATAGAGAACCCCTCTGGGCAAAACCTTAAGTTACAAAAAAGATACACAGACAGAAATAGTCATTCTATTCAGCACAGTTCCTTTCTCAGCCATTTAAAGAAATCATAATCTAACATGTACCTAGCTAGATTACTTACTAAAAGTTCTAAGACTCCATTCCTGGTCTATCCCCGGCGAAGACAGAATATAGACAGACACACAGACCCTTTGTTTCTCTCCCTCCTCCCAGCTTTTGAAAGTATCTTGTCTCCTCATTGGTCATTTTGGTCAGGTGCCAGCGAGGTTACCTTTAGCTTCTTAACCCTTTACAGGTGAGAGGAGCTTTCCCCTGGCCAGGAGGGATTTCAAAGGGGTTTACCCTTCCCTTTATATTTATGACAAGTTCTGTCCTCTTGAAAAAGGAATCCAAAATTCTATATACTATTGTATTCTGTATGCACTGTAATATCTGATTGCCTTCCAGTAGTGCATTAAGCCACATGACTAACTTCTGTCATGTGGTGGTGGTTCTCTCATTCTCTCCCCAGAGGAAGAAGTATGTGCAGTGGAGCGTCTTGGTTGGTTTGTTTTTGTTTTTAATTATTTATTAAATAAAAGTAATCTTTACACATGAGCAGTCAGAAGTGTGAGGAAAAATGTATGTAGATGCTTCATTGTTTATGGGGTCAAAGGTATAGATATTAAAAAATAGAGTAATAGACATTCTAAATGTTTTTTTATCGAACCAGCTTTTTTTAATCAAAGGTCAAAGCTGCTTCAGACAGTTCTGTTACACACATTTATAATGTGCATTTTCCTAAAAGCTGTTTTCAAATATTTGTTATAAATCCCACTGTAGGAGCTTTACAATAAATCAATAACAACAAAGAACAGGGGCTTTTTTAAATGAAAGAAATGAAAAGTGAAAAATCTGGGATTATTCTAATTTAGCTTCCTTTACTAAAACCATAATTCTGTTCTGTTCTATATAGGTTCTTATAGTGCACTCATCACCATAGTAGCTGAACACCTTCCAGTAGTGCATTAAGCAACATGACTACCAATCAGTCATGTGTTGTTTTTCTCTCATCATCTTCCCAGAAGGAGAAGCAGGGGAGTGGAATGTCTTATTTTGATAGGTTGGTTTATTAAATAAATATGCCTGTTGCTACTTGCTTATATTAGACAAGGCAAGGTCAAAGAAATGTGCCTTGCACTTGGAGTGGAAAGTGGTGAGGATTCTGATGGTCCTTAGTTACCGGAGTTCATTCCACAGCATCGAACCATCCCCAGAGAAAGTTCTGTCTCCCACATAGACAAGCTTTACTCTGTGCCAGAGGAGCTAAGTTGTCGACCACATTCTTCATCCTGGAGCTTTAGATGGTCATTTAGGTATCCTGGGCCCAGGCCATGGAGAGCTTTGAAGATAGGGATCGAGACTTTGAATTGTTTCAGTATTCTGTGGGAAGCCAAGTGTAGAGAACAAACAGGTGTAATGTGTGCATGGTAGCCTGTGTTGTTGAGGAGCTGCATGGCACCATTTTGTACTAGTGGCCCCAGTAATCTATTGTGGTGATTTTTAGAGATTGTCTATGCTTTTTTTTAGTTTAAAACCACCGTCCTGAGTATTTTTATTTGAAAAATAAAACTTGTGAAACCGGCCACCTAGACTGTTTCCTCTGAGAGAATGAAAAGTGACAACCATACTACTGTGCTGCATCTCACCTCCTTTGGAGGACTGGAACTAGTTCAAAAAGAAGTACATTCATAAAGAGTACCATTTCCTGTTTTTTTACTGGATATCCTAATGCAAGATTCACTGAGATTTTAAAAATAAGCTCTTTATGATTTTTTTAATTTCTACTTGTAAAAAAGTCAGGCAGTAAGTAAGTCACCTTTCCAGAAACAGATTTGGACTGACCATTTGACATTGTACTTCGTACTGTATAATTGCCTTTCTGGTATTTTTCTGTTTGTTAATCATAGTTTTGTCCATTACTTCTCATGACCATGGCTTAGCAAGGGGTTATTTATTATATATTTATTTCTTGCTGAAAACCCTTAACATTTCATGTGTAACAGCTGATTGCACTTTTGTTTTTGAGACAAAACACACAATATAAATTATAACCCTGAAATCAATAACTGCGTTCTTTTAAGTTAATAGTTTTTCATAATAGCTGGTTAAATTGTTTCCTTAAACTTGTAATCATTAAACTAAAACCAGTTTGAACCCTCCTAAGTCCCTATGGCCTTTATTTGTTTATGTTTTAATTGGCACACTGATTTGAAAGCAGGAAATAATATAAAAGTGATTGCACTGATTATTTGAGCACAAACAGGATTCAGAGTACAAGAGTTTGGCACATTACTTAATCTTCTCATTATTCTGCATTTTATTTCCTTTGCAGTTGGTAGCCTTCATCCCAGCAGCTTTTCTACTGCATCCTGTTTCCTTCCTCACACAGAAGTCAAGCTCTGACGTACCTGACTTTGTGTTTCTCCCTCTTTGGCCTTTATAATAAGAAAATCCATTCTGTCTGTAGTTATATTGTTCACACCTAACTTTTCTCGCATTGTACAGGGTTCAATTCACTTGTAAAATGCTGAGTTTAGGTATTTAAGCATTTGAAGGGAAAGAGGACTTAGGAGGATGAAGAGTTGTAGATGCATAGCTGAACAAATAAGGGTGTCCCCCTCTACTGAATTCTGGGGATTCCCATCCAGTTTTTAATGCAACAGGACACAACTAACTGGGAAGCCATGGAAAATCATGCATGTTGCTTTGATGTCTCGCTGGGAGACTGCATAGGGACTGTTGTGTCCCTATTAAGGATAAGAGACAATCCCGAAGAATGGAGTCTGTTGGATGATGAAGAAGTTCAGGGGGAGGGCAGACAGGGAGCAGAATCATTACTGATTTGTAGCGAAACAGGAGGGAATGGAACAGAACTTCTTAACTTGCTCCCAGGCAGCTTGGCTGTCTCTATGGACTGCTGGGGATATGGGTATCCCAGGGAGCCTAGTACCCCACCAGTTTTGAAGCAATTGAATATATGGCAAGTGGGGAAGAAACTAGTACAAATGGCTCAAGAGACACAACAATATTGTTATAGTAACTCCTCACTTAACTTTGTAGTTCTGTTCCTGAAAAATGCTCCTTTAAGCAAAATTATGTTAAGCTAATCCAATTTCCCCATAAGAATTAATGTAAATAGAGTGGAGTTATGTTCCAGGGAAATTTTTTTGGACAGACAAAAGACTATACGTGTGTCTGTATATATGTATACACACATTTTATATATATATATATATATATAACTGTTTGTTTAAAACGTGTGCTCTGTGTGTGTGTGTGTATAAAATACACACACACACATATACACTGTATAAGTTTTAAACAAACAGTTTAATACTCCACACAGCAATGATGATTTTGAAGCTTGGTTGAGGTGGTGAAGTCAGAGGGTGGAAGAGGGTGGGATTTTCCCAGGGAATGCCTTACTTCTAAATGATGAACTAGCACTTGGCTGAGCCCTCAAGGGTTAATACATTGTTGTTAATATAGCCTCATACTCTACAAGGCAGCAGGAATGGAGGGAGGGGAGACAGCATGGCAGAGAGAGACAGAGACATACACCGAGTGAGAGACATGCATTGCCCCTTTAAGTACGTTGACTCCACTCTAAGTACACTGCCCTTTTAAGTAGATCAGCAAGTTGAGACAGCAGCTGCTGCCAGCAAGCTCCCTCCGTTCTGATCCCTGTCATGTCCCCCCCCCCCGGCTCTATGGAGGTGGGGTAAGTGGAGGGGCAGGAACAAGGGAAAGGGGGGCACCCTCACATTAGCACCCTTCTTCCCACCACACAGCAAGCAGGAGGCTCCCGGGAGCAGCTCCAAGGCAGAGGGCAGAAGCAGCACATGGCAGTAGGGGGAGGGACAGCTGAACTGCTGGGCTATTGGTAGCCTGCTGGGCAACTGCCGCACAGGGAACTTAGGGGAGTAGGGAGCTGATAGCAGGGCTGCCGGTCTACCCTGGCTCCAAGCCCCCACCAGCTAACTACAACAGACTGCTCTTCCTGCAAGCAGTGGACAAAGCAGGCAGCTGCCAAACAACGTTATAAGGGAGCATTGCGCAACTTTAAACAAGCATGTTCCCTAATTGATCAGCAACGTAACAACAAAAGTTAACCCGGACGACTTTAAGTGAGGAATAGTTGTATTTCATTTAATATGGACATTTTCCCTTTGATATTTTTAACTCATGGATTAATGGTTTCATAGATTCCAGGGCCAGAAGGGACCATTGTCATCATCTAATGTGACCTTCTGTATAGCACAGGCCATAGAACTTCCCCAAAATAATTCTTAGGCCATATCTTTTAGAAGAAACATCCAATCTTGATTTAAGAATTGTCAGTGATGGAGAATCCACCAGGACCCTTGGTAAATTGTTCCAATGATTAATTACTCTCATTGTTCAATTGAACAGTATCAATATGATTGTATAGGTATTTAGTATTGTATTTGTTTAAATATTGTCTGAGAACAGATGATTGTGAATAACCCTGTCTTTCAATTTTGAAACTGCATGTCTGTTCTGTAAAAGCTAGAGATGAGCCACACATTTCAGATTTGGATTAAACATTCCCAAAATTCAAGGGGTTTCAGATCCAGGTCCACCCCTATCTAGTAAAAGTATGTGAGAGGGAATAATAGAGGGAAGGTTTGTTTGGGTTTTTTAAAGTATTTTAATGTACATAACTACGCTAAAATAGTTGTAACACAGGACTGGACGCTACTAAAAGATCTCAGTTAACTTTTTTATGCAGTCTGCTTGGGTGACATATTGTAGTTATCAGGGAAAAGAAAACTTGTTGTGAGCAGTAAATGGTTGAAGATAATCAAAATCATGTAAATAGAACTCTGGAGGTCTGGCAAAACGAATGCAGTTGGATTTTCAAAAGTATGTGGCATACTAGAATAAAGTGAAGCATCCCTTGCCTTTAACTGAGTTCTTTATCCTTAACAGTAACTGAAGCTGGTTTTGGTGCTGACATTGGGATGGAGAAATTCTTCAACATCAAATGCAGAGCATCTGGCTTAGTTCCCAGCGTGGTTGTGCTTGTTGCTACAGTGAGGGCTTTGAAAATGCATGGAGGAGGGCCAAATGTAAGTATCTGCACCTTTCTTGGAACACAAATGATAAACCTTAAAAACTGTCATTAACATTTGAAATATGTATAAAATTCTGAATTTTAAAAGTGGCTGGAAAAGCTCTTAATGTAAACCATTGTTTAGAAATTCTCATTCCTAAACTCCCTCATCACACTGATGTCCATTCCTGAATTTCCCTAGGAGATTATTGGACTCAAACCAAATGAGTAAGGATTAGATAGCTATGAAGAATTACTAATTATTAGAAAAGGGAGTGAAGTTTCTTTATATTTTTTTTAAAATCCTTTATATACATTCTCTCCCTTGCCTCTTAAAATAGTGATTTGTAAATCTCAGTGGTGTTAATACCTAAGTGCATGGTTGTTACGAGCCAGAGAGCTTGGCAGCTCAGGGGGAGAGAGGAATTCAGATTGCAGTGTGCTTAGTGGAATCAGGGAGTTTTGAGTCTCTTGTCTTGTGACTGGAAGGCCTAAGGCTTTTGCCACTGAGGTGGAGGGAACTTCCTCCCTCTCTCCGCTGTAGGGGTTACTCCTTTTCTTCTCCAAGCCACGTGATACCAACAAATGTGTGGTGTTCCCCCACCCCCATTATATCACTCCCTCTGCTAGGGCCAAGCAGGGTCTTGTAGATTGCTAATCACAGAGGCACTCTTCACTCAATCAGGCAGAATCAGGAGTATTCCTGTGAGTGATTGGCACTCTACTAACCAGGCAAAGAGACTGAAAGCCTAGCAACATGCTTCAGCTCCTCTCCCCAGCATTCTGAAAGGATCTGATACTGCCAGGGAAACAGCTTTCTGTGGAGCCTCATATTGGGGGAAAATTCCAGAGCTGTTTCTACAACCACAGAATTGTGGAATGCACAGAGCCTTCCTTATATCTAATCATCTCAGAGAGAATCAGTGCTGAGATTTTCCCTTATTCATACCTTTTGGTGCCAAATTTTCTAAGATTAAAAACCCAAAATATTGTTGTCATAGTGGTACCTGTGTATCATTCTCACCCAACACATACAGCTCTTTTGTCTTTTAACATGTTGTTCCTCCATAAATTTCACGATGGTACGTTGTGGTGAAAATTTTCATTCAGTCTAGCAAAAGGGGAATTTAAACCTGCCCTTTCTAACTATGTATTGATTTTATCTAACCCTGGTCTTTCACAAATGGATGTTGTAGGTTGCCCCACACAATATACTGTACAAGGACGATATAGGCCAAATTGTAGATCTGGAAGGTTAGCTATAAAAGTGGCTCTATAAACCAAACCTTTGTGACTCCTTGATATTTGTGCTGCCAGTCTGATCCCAAGGAGTCATGTAGAGCAGCCTAAGTGTTGCTCTAATTTGCAGCTGCCCACAAGGCATGGTTCCATCAGCCACAAGAATGCTGTGTCCATTCCTGCTGTCAACTGCTTATGCCCTCTGTGCTGGATTGCTATCCCCTCAGTCACTTGGTTAATACAGAGTTCCACCTTCTTTATGGTGCTGGGGAGTGCAATATGTATATATATGAAAGATGACCATGTCTGTGTCACCTGTGATCAACTATTTAGTAACTTTATACCTAAATCTGTACACTAATCATGTGGCTGGAGGAAAGGCAGTGTTTCCAATTCCTGTAAACAGTATATATTTTCTTTCTTTTATGGTTGGGTAACAGTCCCTGATCTAATTTAGACATCCCCTGAGAGCTGTATAAGTAATAGCAGCATCCCTGGGCTGCCTGTGTACTGCAGCCCTGCTCTCAGTGTGCTCCTTACACCAGAACTTTCCAGGGGTCCTTGGAAGGCAGCATTATGGCAGTCTTCCACAATTTCAGCAATGGGAGAATCCTCCTTCAGCAATGCAGGGGGGCCTCTTTATGCTATTCCAGCACTTTTGCCCAGTGTAAAGTGACTGCAGTCGGGGTGAGCATCTCATTCTTTGATCTTTTTAAAAAAATTTCACTCTCTTCCCCAATGTGGGGGTGCACTTGGAGCCAATAGCGTGACTTTTCCTAAACCTTTTACTAAAATGTATACAGAAGCCAGTTTTCTATTTCAAGAAATAGGTATATTCTTAACATTGGTTTGTTACCTGAAAACGCACGGCAAGACTTTCACTATAAATAGGATTTTAATTGTATCCTGATATATTTACCACCTTTGTTGTAGATGGATTATACTGTAGGATACTGCAAAGGTGTGTTTTACCTTCTCAAGTGAGTTATGACCAAAAATAATCACTTAGAATACCTACTCGTTATCTGATGTACTGAGTTTCTAAGAAGTGGGTATTTTAATATGTGGATTTCAATTGCCATTTTTTATGTGCTCATATTTCCATTCTGAAGAAATCCTAAATGAAATTGTAGGAGTTCTATACATGTTAATAGTGATTTTTTTTAAGCAGTAGAGCCACCTCAAATTTGGTGAGGAACCAGCTTTTAAACTCTGATTATACACTGAAAAGTGATTCTAAAATGGCACCACGGTTTTTCATGTTTGCATCTCACTGACTCCATATCCATTTTGCTCCTTTTACATGTCCCACGAACTCGGCCTTGAATTTGAAAGCCGAGCAGGATTCTTGCTGTCTCTCATATCATCACTGATAAAAATAGGATTCTACAGTCAGAACCTAGTTAAAGTTCTATAGATGCCCAAGCCAGGAGCAAAGCCAGCTCACTCTCCTAAAGTTGTCACAGTTCAGTGCAATTGCACCTGTATTCCCCCTCCATGGTCCCTCAGGGGCACCCACTCTAGGCACCTGGCTTCTCAGGTGTCACATCTCTTAGGCTGAAACCCATGTCTCTCTCCCTCCTGACCAGGGTTTTTCCAGGCTTCACGGTTCCCTGCCTACAATGTGATATTCCCAACAAGCCAGACTACCTAAACAAGCCAACATCTGTGGTTTGCTTTCTCTTTAAAGGCTGTGAACAACATAATTGACCGAGTTATATGTTACCACACAACATAAGCAAGCTCATTTATTCTTAAGGTGAAAGCATTCCAGAGAATTTATTCAAAACAATAAAAGAATCTACACACGTGCTAAAATGTTTACCAGAGGTCCTCCCAACTCCAGCCTCAGACTCTGTCCTTCTGTCCTTTGAGTCCTTCAAAACCCACAACTGGGTTTTTCCCATGGTTACAAGTTCATAACTGTCTCAGATTCAGAACTGGAACCCCCAGGAACAGATCAGTCTTTCCTTTATACTGATAAGGCTTGGGCCTTTGATCTTGACTGCATATAATAGTGATCAGTAGACAGTGGCTCACTTCTCAGGGCAGAGCTTCAAAAGGCTGGATTTTTGCATAATGGGAGGTGAGGAATTTGCATTCACCTCCTCCTAGATATTCCCCAGGAAAACAACTTCACACATTTTGATCCAAAAGTCCATTCTTGTCTGGCACGTTGTTCAGCATAGTCCTTTGAATCCCCAGTCTCACATCTGTCACGTCTCCCCTGTTGAAAGGTTACATACAATCCCAGCCCACAAATATACGTAAACCATTCAATATAATGGATCCCAAAGATACTTAATTCAAGAAGGTATACCAAGGAAATTGCCATATCTGTCTCAATAGCTATATTTGCCTTAGAGTACAAACATTGTATAAAGTTGTAAAAATTCATTGTGTCACCAAAATCAGCAGATAGGATTTAAAATGCACACCGAGAACTGATTTCTTGAGTAACCAGTTGCCATTTTTTCATAGTAATTTTCTGACCATTACTGCTTTTTGGGGAGGGGAAAAGAAAACCCTGACACTGAGTCACTGCTGTAATAAACTGAGAAGACATAAATTCTTATCTTTGGGTCGGGGGAAAGTGATTCATTTTGCCATTTGCTTTGTACAGCTGTAACTTTCTCTAGGGCCATGGTCTGTGGTTGTACTGAACTTTTGTTGCTGGAAAGGAAGGTCTTATTGTTTCGTATTGGCAATGGGCGTGATGTTTTGGAGTACAAACGTTTTTAAAAAGTTGTACTCCTGACCAGGCAGGTAGTTGACTAACGTTGTTAGATGATTGTTAATTTTACTTGCTTACGATTACAGGTAACTGCTGGTGCCCCTCTTAAGAAAGAATATACAGAAGAGGTAAGAGCAATTACTGTAAAACTTAATCCTGTCCTTTTTAAAAAGTTTTGATTTGAAAAGATCTAAAACAACAGAGTTGCCAGTTACTTTGCAAACGATAAAACAAGAGGAGAGTGGCGAGTTTAGATGCCGGCAGTAGATGCAGCAAGCGCTTCTTGATTGAGGTTTTATGATACAATTTAAAAATAAAGATGAAAAATACCTACAAAGGGAAGAAAATCTCTCTATTTGCTGCATTGTGTGGATTGAGTGCAATATCATAGTAAGATAGCAATGGTAGTGTTCAGACTTAAGAAGCCATTTCCTAGTGTTAGATATCTTTGATCTTGGAAGTTACTTCAACTGAGTATACTTCCTATAAAGGAACTCTATTTCACTTCAGTACTCTGATGAGAGAGATCCACTGTAAAGTGTAGCCTCCTTTTTTCCCTGATCAAAAGATGTTGTTTCATGTTAAAAATTGAGTTTTTCTATTTACCTCAAAACAAATACACTTGAATTCAGATTATCAAACAAATATGGTAACTGTAGTAAAAAAGTTGTGGAAACTTCTTTAACGTTCCAAGTTTCGGGAGATGAAAATTGTTCTTGGTATATTATCTGAATTCATGGACTAACCAAATGCCCATTAAGGAATCTACTTGTGTCATTATCATATGAAGGAACCTGATTATTCATTGCGTGTGTACAGTTACCTTTTTTTCACAAGTCTTTTATTTACCCTTTACAAAGGCCCTTTTGTAAAGGCCCTTTACAACTTAGGAGCTGAAATGTTGGCATTTCTTTCCCTTTTTCTGTCCTTCCTTCCCTTGACATTTGTAAGTAAAATTAAAGTATATATGAAAATCTATAGAAAGTAATAGTTATATTATCTCTGTTCGTGCTAACGACAGGGAGCCACTATTTCCAAGCCTCACCTTATACAAAAAACCCCATAAACAAATGGCCCTAGGAAATGAAACAGGAAGAGATTCTCTAACACATTCAAAATAAAGAGTCATATCCAGTCTCAGCTGTTAGGATAATGTGCTGACTCTAAGGCTTAGTATTAATCCTGCTCTTCATGCCTGGTGTTAGACAGCAAGATGGCACAGCTCAAACATAGGCTATATATGTTTAAAGAATAAATATGTGGGCTATGTTTCATCTTTGTGGATAAAGCCTTTGTGTAGCCTATTACTTGTGCTTTAGCTGCTGTCTACTTTTTTTTAATTACAGTTTTGCAACCTGGTTATTACTAGGTTTAGTATGTGTTTCTGATATAGATATAAATCTATAAGATACCATACCATAGATATAAATATGGTATCATATATATCATACCATAGATATAAATATCTATATTTATATAGATATAAATCTGTAAGGCATTACCATGGTATGTTTGGCTTATAAAAATAATACCTAGTTCTCCTATAGTAGTTCTAAACAGTGGATTCAGGAATAGAGGGATTAATGAAGATAAAATATTTTTTATATCAGTCCTTACGTTACATGATGGGCAAATTCCTATTCCAATGTACTTTTCCATGGAAAATCAGTATACAGTCTTGGCAAAGCCTAAAACCTCTAAGGGTATGTCTACACTACAAAATTAGGTTGATTTTATAGAAGTCGATTTTTAGAATTAGATTTTATACAGTCGATTGCGTATGTCCACACAAAGCGCATTAAGTCGGCAGAGTGTGTCCTTACTATCATGGCTAGCATCGACTTACAGAGCGGTGCACTGTGGGTAGCTATCCCACAGTTCCTGCAGTCTCCGCTGCCCATTGGAATTCTGAGTTAAGCTCCCAGTGCCTGATGGGACAAAAACTTTGTCACAAGTGGTTTTGGGTACCTGTCGTTGGGCCCCCCCTCCCTCCGTGAAAGCAACGGCAGACCATCGTTTTGCGCCTTTTTTCCGGGGTCCCGTCTGCCAGCCCCGCTCAGCCCGCTGCCTGCCTGGATGATCGGAACCCCAGGCAGGCAGGAGGCTGAGCGGGGCTGGCAGACGGAGCCCCAGACCGGCAGCGGGCTGAGCAGCTCAGCCCGCTGCCATTCTTGGGCTCCATCCACTTGCTCCTGCCAGGCAGGGTCCCAGCCGCCAGCCCCGCTCAGCTCGCTGCCATGCTTGCCATACCACTGCAAGCACGGAGCCCGCTCAGCTCACCGTCACCGTACGTCTCCTGGGTGCTGCTGGCAGTTCTGCATTGCTACACAGCAGCAGCTCCTTGCCTTTGCAGCAGATGGTGCAGTAGGACAGATAGCCGTTGTACGTCTCCTGGGTGCTCCTGGCAGACCTTGGTGAGGTTGATCAGGGGTGCCTTGACGGACATGGCTATCCTCCTTTTAAAGCACCGAATGGGAGTGACTCCAGGTCATTCTCGTTTTTAAGTTTCGTCTCATGGAGATTCAGTCCTGCCTGGAATATCATGCGAGCTGGAGGCTTCTGCCTCAGGCTGCTCTCCCAGCCAGCAGCACAGCGTGGTCACACCTACCCCAGCCTGCCCCTTGTTCCCATGGCTCATGAAGCCTGGACAATAGTAAGGAGCAGTTCAATTTGTGGAATGACAAATCCAGAATGAAGGATTGCACTCCATGGGCCACATTAAGATTATTTCAGAGTCCTAGATAGCATTTCTTCCCTATAAAAGGCTTCATGAAAATTTTCCCCCGCCACTTACAAAAATGTTAATTTATCAGAGCAGCTGAAAGGGTAAGGAACCTGGGACTATAACTTAGAGAGAGCTGCCATATTATTTAACTCATAATTGATATAATTCAAAGTAAAATTTCACAGCACGGTCTGTTCTAAGACTAAAAATGCAGGAGGGGAGTCTGAGAAAGAAACAGTGACCTGTTTCCACCCGGTTTCAAACCGGGGACCTTTCGTGATAACCACTACACTACAGAAACCCATCTTGAATGGGGCTTCTCTTTTTTTGCCACAGATTTTGTTGAATGCACAGGAATGTTTTCTCTAGCTACAGAAGCTACCTAATGCAATGTCTATACCTATGGCCTTCCCGCTCACAAAGCGGTAATGCCCCCTCCCAAGGCTGACACAGCGTGGAGTGTATGTGAAACACCGACCTGGCTTGGGCAAGATCTCTAGTGAGGCATGATACTTTTGCTGTTAAGCAAACACAGCAATTCTTTCCTGGCCTCTGCCACTGAATGCCCCCATGCATTAAGCTGTGCCCTGTGAGTGCGGGAGGACTGCATGAGCTCGGAAAACATGTCATCGCGAGTGCGTTTTTTCCCGCCTTCTAATCTGCAATAACATCAGGGACGGAGATGATAGGGGGATTCTGGAGGGACTGCATGGTCACCTGTGCTGCTGAGTGCTGCTGAGTTCGCCACCCTGACCAAACAGGAAATGAAATTCAAAAGTTCCCAGGGCTTTTCCTGTGTACCTAGCTAGTCCATCGGAGTTCAAAGTGCTGTCCAGAGTGGTCACAATGATGCACTCTGGGACAGCTCCCAGAGGCGACCCCAAATTCGAGCCGGCGATGTAGATTTTAGCGCTAATCCCTTCATCGGGGAGGAGTACAGAAATCGATTTTAAGAGCCCTTTAAGTCGAAACAAATGGCTTCATTCTGTGGATGGGTTTAGGGTTAAATCGATCTAACGCTGCTAAATTCGACTTAAACTCGTAGTGTAGACCAGGGCTAAGTCAGGAACAGGATGGAACAACCTAAGAAAATCAACAGTAGTAAATCACCTGGACTGTATGCTTGTATGTTCACGTGTGTGGGAAAGAGAGAGCTGTCTGAGTGGGCTTGTCTTGTCTTGTATTTTAAATGTCCCAAGTTTGAGAGGCTTATGATCTGAACCGCCTCCCACTGAAGTCAGTGGGTTTTTCCATTCACTTCAGTGGGAGTTGGATGGGGCCTCATGTCAGGTAGCATCCCTGTCAACCATTCTCTCTGGGAAGCTTTTGGTATTTGGGCCTTTAATAGAATGCCCGCATTAGTGTTATCTCACAAATTAAGTGGCATCACACAAAGGATTTTGATTTGAGTGAACTCTCCCTGCATTTGAGCTTGGAAGGAGAATGAGAAAGCTAGTCCATCTCCTCCTTCCATTTGTCTTCCCTGGGCCTGGATATGTGGTGAAAAAGGATCCTAGGAGGAACCAGATGAGATAGCGTCAGTCCTGTGATGGAAAGCTTCAGCAGCAAATGTCTTAATGAATTGTATTACTGTGTAACTCCTTTAGATGGAGCCATGAATTAGAGTGGGGGGAACTGGCAGCAGTCCATACCACTGCCAATGTCAACTGGCCCACAGATGTTTTCTGACATCTTGTTTATTGATTGGCAGCCAATTGGCAGCAACTCTGTCTTGCTTGTGTCCCAGAAGGGAGCAATCTGGCAACATGCTCAAATGTAAAAGATCTAGACCCTGCTCAGTTATGTAAATGCGGCTCCTGCTACTGAAGTCAGAATTAATAGGATACATAAAAGTATTTTGTCTGAAGCCTATTATGAAGGTTACCCATAAATATAAAAATAATTACAACTAACCATGTTTGTTGTAATTTCAGGAAATTTCTTTGGCTAGAAAAGATGTGACACCTTGCCATTTCTTTCCGTTTGTTTTTTTGTTTGTTTAATGTAGAATCTCCAGCTGGTAGCTGATGGCTGTTGTAATCTACAGAAGCAAATTCAGATTGCTCAACTCTTTGGAGTTCCTGTTGTAGTTGCTCTAAATGTCTTCAAGTAAGTCAATCCATCCTTTACTCATGCTAGTGGACCCAAAGCTCAAGCTCATTGTTGTTGCATGAGGTGTAATCACTTACTTCCTCACCTCATATAGTATATTAAATATATTACCACTCACAGCTGGGTGAAAATCCAGGAAGTAAAATTAGTATTAACTTCATATACCACTCAAAAGAGTTACAAAGATTCTGCTGGTGTTGTGACCTAATTAAATATGCTGGTTCAGTCCTGAAAATATTTTAAAATTCAGAAAACTGTAATGCAATTTTCAGCGTTTTATTTAGAGCACCTTCCTATTTACGTTTGTTTTTTCAATCCACCAATCATGGCATGAAGAGAGAAGCTTTTAAAGGAAAGAGAGAGAAGTTTATATTTGACTTGTAGAAAGGATTTCTTTTAAAAAAAGAGTAAATTTTTTATACATCCTGAAGCATATAAAGATTTAAAAAAAACCTCTAGCTGCCTCTTTTAGAGGTTTTCAAATCACATAAATATAGAATGGTATTGTATGTGATTTGTAATACTTATTTAAATGAAACATTCCTACTTCAATGTACCTAAGACAGTTGGGGTTTTTATAAACATTTAATAGTTGTATGATTTCCATAACTAACTTGTTTCACAACTGCAACTACAGAGCATTGCTTCACAAATAAGGCTGTACAAGAGTAAATAAACAAAATAATGACAGAACTGTTTGGTTGGCAGAACTGACTCCCATGCTGAAGTTGATTTAGTCTGTGAGATTGCAAAACAGTCTGGAGCATTTGATGCAGTGCCCTGCAATCACTGGTCAGCTGGTGGTAGAGGAGCTGTGGAATTGGCTCAGGCTGTGAGAAAAGCTGCCAGTCAGGAAAACAGCTTCAAATATCTGTACAACTTGGAGGTAAGATGATTAAAAAGAATGTTGCAATAGTTTCAGATGGAGAACAAAGAGGATGTTGCAACAAATCTATTTAGCGTTCCTTTCAGATGTCAGCTATAAGAAGGTGCTTGCTTGGCTTAATAATATCCCAGGCGTTGCAGATTAAAAAATAAAACTATTACTGAAGATGAAATAGTGAGTACTTCTGGCAGTACAGGACTGCTCGCTGCATGATAGCATACTTACTAGCGCTTTGTCTTGTTTAGCTTTAAATATCCCCAGTGATGAGGCCTCTGCTGGTCCTAGGAGGCTTTTCATGGCATTCAGCTGAAATTTCATTTTCTTGATGTCATCCTGTTTGAAATGCATACACCTGTGACTCCCTAAAGTGTTCCTTTCCTTCTTTAGGCAAAGGATAGTTTCTCAAGACTTAGGTTGTATGCACATCTCTACCATTGATGTGCTCTCTGACATTGAAAAAGTCACTTACACTCACTGTTCTTCAGTTTACTTGTCTGCAAAGTGCCCAGTGTTACAGCATCCCCAGGTTGCCAGGAGGAGCAATTGCAGACAAAGTCCTTCTTGGCCCCTACAGCCGCAGGGTGGAACGCACTCAGTGCAGACAGAATGTTTGGAGAATTATATTGCCAAGAATTTTGCTAACAAGCCTCTACTGAGCTTGTGCAAATAATGGTTTTCAGAAGCTTACAACTTGGCCAAGTCTGGGTGGATTTTCACAGGAACAGCAAAATGCAACTGTCTAACTCCTTGGTGGCACCCTCCCCCACAACACTGCCAAGTTTCAATCTCTGTTTCAATAGATGAAGGTGCTAGAGCTTATCAAGAAAAATACTTGTAAGACTTTTTTTTTAACATAAGCAAAACCAGTTTATTTTCCCTAATTTAATTCTTGCAAATAACAGAATTGTTTCTGCTGAAACTTTCTTAAAATTTCAGCCTGTGGCAGACATCCAGCATGGAAAAATTTCATCTGGAATTGTTGAAGTTTGGTAGTTATAAGCAACTAAAAACAAGGTCTCATAATGGAAAGTGTCAAGCAGTCTTAACTCTAAGTGTTGCTATCAGTCTTGTCTGTAATGACTTGGTCTGTTCATACTTAGAGCTGAATAATTGATTTCTTCGGTTCAGTGGCTGATCTGAAAAAGAAGAAAGTAGGTTTGTTTCAAACCAGAACTGATTTTTTTCAGTTTTCCTCACTGAAATAAAAAAATAAAAAATTGTTTGGCTCTAGGGCAGGGGTGGGCAAAGTTTTTGGCCGAGGACCACATCGGGGTACGAAACTGTATGGAGGGTAGGGAAGGCTGTGCCTCCCCAAACAGCCTGGCCCCAGCCCTCTATCCGACCCATCCCACTTCCCGCCCCCTGACTGCCCCCCTCAGAACTCCTGACCCATCCAAACCCCCTGCTCCTTGTCCCCTGACCGACCCCACCCCCTATCCAATGCCCCTGCTCCCCGTCCCCTGACTGCCCCCCGCCACCCCATCCACATCCCCGCCCCTGACAGGCCCCCGGGACTCCCTTGCCTATCCATCCGCCCCCTGTCCCCTGACTGCACCCCCGTCCAACCACCCCTTGCATCCTGTCCCCTAACTGCCCCCCCCCCCGGTACCCCTTGCTCCTTATCCAACCGCCTGCTCCCCGCCCCCTTACCAGGCCGCTCAGAGCCCCAGGAGCTCGCAGCCTCGCTGCGCAGCGGCGCAACTGCGGAGGAGGGGGGACAGCACGGGGTGGTCCAGGAGTTCAAGGGCCAGGCAGGATGGTCCTATAGGCTGGATGTGTCCTGCAGGCCATAGTTTGCCCACCTCTGCTCTAGGGGAATGTTTGAATGTCTGTCTGGAATGAAATTTTCTAAATAAAAGGTTGATTTGAAACGACATGTTTGAAATGAGAAAAGGAGCACTTGTGGCACCTTAGAGACTAACCAATTTATTTGAGCATAAGCTTTCGTGAGCTACAGCTCACTTCATCGGATGCATACTGTGGAAAGTGTAGAAGATCTTTTTATATACACACAAAGCATGAAAAAATACCTCCTTCCACCCCACTCTCCTGCTGCTAATAGCTTATCTAAAGTGATCACTCTCCTTACAATGTGTATGATAATCAACGTGGGCCATTTCCAGCACAAATCCAGAGTTTAACAAGAACGTCTGGGGGTGGGGGGTAGGAAAAAACAAGGGGAAATAGGTTACCTTGCATAATGACTTAGCCACTCCCAGTCTCTATTCAAGCCTAAGTTAATTGTATCAAATTTGCAAATGAATTCCAATTCAACAGTTTCTTGCTGGAGTCTGGATTTGAAGTTTTTTTGTTGTAATATCACAACGTTCATGTCTGTAATCGCGTGATCAGAGAGATTGAAGTGTTCTCCGACTGGTTTATGAATGTTATAATTCTTGACATCTGACTTGTGCCCATTTATTCTTTTACGTAGAGACTGTCCAGTTTGACCAATGTACATGGCAGAGGGGCATTGCTGGCACATGATGGCATATATCACATTGGTGGATGTGCAGGTGAACGAGCCTCTGATAGTGTGGCTGATGTTATTAGGCCTTGTGATGGTGTCCCCTAAATAGATATGTTGGCACAGTTGGCAACGGGCTTTGTTGCAAGGATAGGTTCCTGGGTTAGTGGTTCTGTTGTGTGATATGTGGTTGCTGGTGAGTATTTGCTTCAGGCTGGGGGGCTGTCTGTAGGCAAGGACTGGCCTGTCTCCCAAGGTTTGTGAGAGTGTTGAGTCATCCTTCAGGATAGGTTGTAGATCCTTAATAATGCGTTGGAGGGGTTTTAGTGGGGGCTGAAGGTGATGGCTAGTGGCGTTCTGTTATTTTCTTTGTTAGGCCTGTCCTGTAGTAGGTGACTTCTGGGTACTCTTCTGGCTCTGTCAATCTGTTTCTTCACTTCCGCAGGTGGGTATTGTAGTTGTAAGAAAGCTTGATAGAGCTCTTGTAGGTGTTTGTCTTTGTCTGAGGGGTTGGGGCAAATGCGGTTGTATCGCAGAGCTTGGCTGTAGACGATGGATCGTGTGGTGTGGTCAGGGTGAAAGCTGGAGGCATGTAGGTAGGAATAGCGGTCAGTAGGTTCATTTCCAAAGTGTCAAAATATTTTGTTTGGACATTTAAAAAAAAAATCCGGATGAAAGTATTTGGTGAATTGATCCAAATTTGCAAGTTTCAGTGCCCTCAAAGATGTATTTTTCAGCAAATTTACTATATGTCAAAAAAAGGTCCCCATTTCTATTTATCTTGCTTGAAGAAGCCTTAGTGCTTCATTTCTCATCTATTTCTGACAAGTGGGCACTATTTCTGATGGGGAAGATGGGGGAGGACTTTTTTGTGACTCCTTTCTCTTGAATCTCTGCCTCTACTGTTTCAGTTTGTTTTCCTCACCCCCAGGCCCTTATCACTCCCCCTCTGTCTCCTCCTTTCCTTTGGCACCCTCATCTCGCTACTTTTCTCTCCACCGCCTCTTGTCCACAGAGATCTCAGAGAGGGCAAGCACCTGTAAATGGGCCAATCAGCAGCTTTATAATTACCTTAGTGGAATGAAAAAAGGGTATTTGAACATAGGGCATAGTGGGTAATTTTAGCCTGACAATACTGGGCACTGAATTCTTCTGCTCAACAAAAGACCAGGTACCTCATGGTGACAGTCCCAAGGAGATGAATGTGGTATAAAAATCAAGAGAATTAGATATACAGGAAGTAGGTATGCAGGATGATATAGGGGTATTTTCAGTGTCTTTCTGCCTCAACCTTGTCCTAAAGGGACACGGATGAGAGGATAGTTGAGTCTTCATTCCTGTTCCAGTCCTATCCAGAGACTGCCAAATTCAATGAGTCTTCTTTGGTTTGGTTTGGTTTTTATGGGGATTTTTTGCTGAGGGTCAACAGACAAGGGGCAGTGGTGTGGGGAAATGCTTCAGAGACACCCTTATAGCCAACATGAAGGAGTGGAATATTGACAAACTCATGGGAAACCCAAGCTCTCAACAGACCAAAATGGAAAAGGACCTGGTGGCAAGGATCCCAGTATTTCGAGATCCAACAGAGAAACTGGAAAGGAGGAAACAACGTGCCGCACTCTGACTCAGCAGTCCAGATCTGCCCCTTCCATTGGGAAATGTCTACCCGAGTTGTGACAAGATCTGTGGATCCCAGATCAGTCTCATTAGCTATCTGCGGATCCACCAGTGATAACTGGCTTTCATTTTATGAAAGCCAATCATCCGTGAACTCCAAGAGATCACCAATGGGGTTGCCAAGGGATCAGGGTGGTAAGGGAGGAGTGAGAATATTGCAGAAAGCCCTTTATTCATCTCTTACTCCTTCAGATTCACTCTTCATCCATTTAGTCCATTGATGTTCATTGATTTCCCCTGGTGTGGATTAATTTCAGATATGCATGAAGTCCTAACCACTTCCAACAAGTCAAGTTACTTTGGGAGAACTTTTTCATTCAGTATCTTAACATTGTGTTCCAAATGTTTCCCAGAGTCGGGTGAAAAAAACTTTAAATCTGATTCTTGGATCCTTTTTATTTTTCTCACTTACGTAGTAAAACAAAAGGTTGTAGTATATTGTTTTTGTGTTTCAAATTAGGAGAATACTTCAAATCAGCTGAACTTTATTTCTCTGAATTTTTTCTAAGCAGCATGTCTAACTTTGTATTGCTTCACATCATGTTTCCAACTTCGTCTTCTAAGAAAATTCTGTTTTCACATGTTTTGAAATCTGCATAGTATATGAAAAACAAAGAAATATTTTCAAGATGAACTGGTGTGATATAGTGTCACATACAGTCAAATAGTGGTAGGAATTGAGAATCAGTTACTCTGTTGTATTTCAGTCTAAATGTAGTCACGTGCACATGTAAAATAACTTTCTTTTCAGACTCCACCAAGTTATTCTTGCTTATAAAACAAGCTACATTAAATTTGATTTTTCCCCTCAACGGTTATTTTTTTAAACATTAGGTTTAGCTGGCATTTAGCACCATATTAACAAATACTTTTCAAGAGCTAGTATGAACAAGTAAATAAGTACTATGAGAGCAAAATAAATTTCAAGCATATTTGGAGGGTGGTGTGAAGAATAACTGTATATTGATTCTGAACATGCAAGAAAGAGATGTGAAAATCAGCGTGTCTGGTGTCCGGGACAAGGAACAGCCTACAACAAGTTTCCCAAAGGGCCTGTCATATTAAAAGTGTAGGGAGGAGCATACATAAAGGGCTTGTAATATCAGAAATTACACATGGGAAACTTTAAAAAAAGGAAAAAATAGTCAGAAGTAAGGCGGAGATTTTATGATAGGCTTTGAAGAGCCATAACTTTGTTTAAAATATTATTAGCAATGGTAAGAAATATTTTATTAGCATGTGGTTTAAAAAAGACAAAGTTTGGTCCCGGTGCATACACTAACCCATCTTATTTTGTCATTTGAATGTTTTTTCTTGTTAAGTATTTCTTTTTTGGTGGTTGGAGAATGAAGTTGGCTACAAAGACCTTCTGAACTCTTTACAAAGTAATCTGTACTTCATTGTGTTTTTTTTGGAGAAAATATATTTGGCACATATGGAAAATATCAGAATTTCAATTCTTATCAGTGTAGACTTCCTTTCTGGGTTCACTTTTCTTGAAGTACGAGTCTTTAAATTACAGCAGAAAGCTATTACTCAGAATAAACTGACTGATCTATTAACATAAGCTTAGATAACCAGGGTTAAGGGGGGGAGAAGAGCAGGGGATAGAAGCATGTGCATCCCATTCGAAAAATTTCCTGGCTTCAATGGTTAAAGTACTCTTTCTTAAACAAAAAAAAACAGAAGTAGAGGTAACTTGCTGCAGTAGTGCATGCCCAGTAAAGTATCTGGGTTCTCATATCCCATTGTTTTGGCAAATGAAAAGATTCAGGGTTTAGTCTCCCTGCGGGTGCACTGAACTCTCTCTGTTAGCATCAACATACCTGAGACAAAGAGATAAGGAAGCACTGGTTTGAATCAAGGCACTTCGCTAACTCCTCTGCTGGAAGTGGTGTTCTGTCCAGCAAAGCAGCTTGAGCACAGTGAGCCAGTGCATGAGCAGGAAAACAAGACTGACACAGCTGGAATTAGAGAGAAGAGAGAGATGAGACTCGGGGAGAGGTAACTGGTGCAGAGAATCAGCACATTCTGTCAGTCACAGAGACTTACCAGTGTCTCTTAAATAGATTCGGACATAGTGAACTGACAGCTGTGATAGGGAAGCCAAAAATCACCTAACTTCTGCTAAAAACGAAAACTAAATTGGGAGAGGGGAGAAATCACAGGAGAAGGAAGAGGAAGGGTTTCTTTGGCATTTCAGCATTTCCAGATTACTTCTATTTTTCTAATATATTTGTCAACTTCCTGTGTTGGCATGGAGTACTTGTGGCACCTTAGCGACTAACCAATTTATTTGAGCATAAGCTTCGCGAGCTGTAGCTCACGAAAGCTTATGCTCAAATAAATTGGTTAATCTCTAAGGTGCCACAAGTCCTCCTTTTCTTTTTGCGAATACAGACTAACACGGCTGTTACTCTGAAACCTGTGTTGGCATGACATCATGATGTCACCAGTGTTGCCACATTATGGTGTAGAGTCAGTCTCGAAGATATTTTGGAACATTTCCAGTGTCCTGCATAGCCAGTTTTCAGGGCACAGGACAGCATCATCACAATCAGGGCCATTTTGTGGAAAATCAAACTAGAGGGGCAACCATTTTTAGTGAGTATTCAAAGCCATTAGCAACTTCAGCAATGGTGTTTTTCTTTCTTCTCTCTAAGGGTGACAGTGCCATATAGAAAATGTTCTAGCTCTTTTATGCTCCTGTGGTCGTTCAGCGCACACGTTGGCACCAGTTCTGCTGATCTCAATTTCAAGTGGAAGAGATCTGGTGCTGCCACAAAGCAGGAGCTCAGTAAAGCATCAGACAGTGCAAAAACTGCAGGCAGGAGCAGCTCTGCATTGTTTGGCTCATCTTCTGTCTACATCTCATAGTCAGAAAAGGGGTAGAGAATAAGAATGAGTTGGAGCAACAGAGGAGGGGGGAGAAAAGAGCCTGTAAATTGAAAGTGGGTAGGAGAGGGAATGGAAGGGAGGGCAAAAGCCTAGAACAGTGGTTTTCAGACTGTGGTCCATGGTCCCCTGGGGGTCTGCAGACTGTCTAAGGGGTTCCACAAAAGGTTATCATTACCAGAGAACAGTGATTTTCCACCTGGGGTCCACAAACTCCTGAGGGTCTGCATAGTATGTCTAAGATTTACAAAGGAGTCTGCACTGCCATTTGAAATTTTTTAAAGGTCCACAAATGAAAAAAGATTAAAAACCACTGACCTGGAAAAATAAGAACAGCATAAAGAGGAAGGCAGGAAAAGCAGTAAGATTTCAGCAGGGGAGAAAATACAATTGTTATTAAAAGGAGCTAGGTTTATGGGCTCCTGGTTTGAAAGTATATTAAAGGAGCTGGAACTAGGGATAAACAGTAAAGGGGGCACAGAATTAAATACTCCTTATGCTTTCCTTTAGTGTAAGATAGTTCTGTTTTTTTATTCCGAAAAGATAAGGGAAGAGGATGGCTGAGGCAAGTTGGGAGAGGAATGAGCACTTATCTTCAGTGACAGCCCCGCTACCAAAACCATCACATTCTAAGGTCACCGTGTCATCCCATTTGTCTGTCTGTTCTCTTGTTGCCTTTTGTCTAAATCCTAGACTATGAGCTCTATGGAGCAGGGAATATCCTTAGGGTGGTGTTTTATACCATCAAGTGAGGTACCAAATCCTGCATGGGGTCTTCAGATGCTACTACAATAGAAATAAATAATAATACTCAATTTGTCCCTTTGCTGGAACACCTCCCAACCCATGACTTGTGACCATTTTTCACTCACTTTGAAACTCAGGCCACCCTGCTTTCTCTTCCACCCATTTGATCAAAGAACCATCTATCAGCATAGCCACAGTGTGTGTGTGTGTGTATATATATATATATATATATATATATATATATATATATAAAAAAAAAGCCAATTTCCACACTGCTGTATAAACCCCTTTCTCCCCCAAGAGAGCTTGCTTCAAGCAGAATCTGGATGTGTTTTGCACTGAATCAAAAGTTCTGAGGTTGGAAATTCTTTGTTCCCATCCCTCTCTCGCTTTTTTGGGGGTAGGCTCTTGACAGCATGGCAGTTTTATGTTTGTTTTTATTAAATATTTTTCCCATTCTTTTCGTCAAGCAATTTTTAGACACAGCTGGGGTTTGAATGTTGGGGAGATGAAAATAAATCTCTAAGGCCACAGGCTTAGGTGTTGTTTCATGAACTGTTTAACTCAACTAGATATGAGCTTTTCCACAAATTAAAAAACAAAAATCTATCCTATGCCTGCAGAGACAGGGTGTGCTATGGGCTTGGGAATCATCTGGTCAACCACAGAACTTCTGGAACCAGAATATACAGATGAAATAAAAAACATATTTATTAAAGTGTAGAGGAAAACTCAAAGAAATGAAAGCTTAGCTATGCAGTCAGCTATTATTTTAGCATGGCACTCTATCACCCCACAACACCTTCAGCAATACTGTTGTCATGTGTTTTTGCTTGGCAGTGTTCCTGATGCAAAATGAGAGAGATGTATAAAGACGGTTTCATTTAGTCGAGAGATTATTATTTATTATCTTTTCAGTGTGTATATACAAGTTAAAAAACATCAATCCCAAGCTCTATGCTATTTTAAGAATTTTTTTAAAATGCAAGCCATATAATAAAATAAGAAACCCAGGGGTTTCTTCTCATCAAAGAACAATAAACCAGCCAACATATTGCTAATGGACAACTGGACTAAGACAAATGTTTAAAGTATGTAAATTGTAAAACTTTTAAAGAAGAAATGATGGCACAGCAGCATGGACATACATAACACAGGTGTTTAGAAAGCTTCCATGGGTAAACGCCATCAGTTTCTGCAAAATATAAACTTTCTTAAAGATAAAATAACCTGAAATCTCTATCCCTTATAATTGTGAAGAGAGCCTTTCAAACGTAATGCAAGCAGGAATCCATGCAGTGCTGTTTTCTTAAATCTCATTCCAGTGACTCCTGTGCTTCTGCTGCTGCTCATAGCTTTGCCAGGCTCCACCAAAGTGAAGAATAGAGTCTTGTAATTTTTCACTCCAGCCATTCGGAACAATGTTAGATTTGACTCTGCTGCCATTTGGGAAAGGCACGGGGAAGGAGGATTTAAAAACTAAAGTAACAGACCACATCCACTCATGCAGCATTCTCTGGGGTTGGATGGGGAAAGTGAGAGAATGCTCCTTCTGCTAGCAGCCAGAGAAGGTTGAAGGGGCCTCAAATCTATTAGCCAGTATCTGATACAAAAGTGGGAATTCTGAGCAGAGTCAACACCCTAGCTTACCATCTTTACCTTTCCCATCTGGTAAGGTAGGGAATTGGAGTCTCACCTTGGAGTTGTCCCGGAACGCATTCCCCGCTCCCACCTCCTTCACATTGGTCTTTGGATAGTAGGTTTAATCTCTGGCTTATTGGTGTCTGGTAAAATGACAAGGCATTACATGTGAGAGGATGGGAGTGATTGGGTGAGCAGGTGGGTTAGTGAGACTGATGTGATAAATTATACAAGTACTTTATTGAGAGGTGTGAGAGAGGGGGATTTTGGTGAGAAGAATAAAGAAGAGAGAAAATCAGAAAAAATGTATGTAAAGAGAGAACAGAAGGGGAGGGGGGTAGATGGAGAGAGAAAGAAAAGAGGAAACACACTGAAGACAACTCAGGAAAATATAGCCCGTGATCTACTATTGTAAGAAAGCAAATGGGGAAGGGGAAAGTCAGTGAGTAAGGCTGGGATATGAGAGTCTATTATAAATGAGTCTTTGTAAATTACATTTTTAAATAGAAAGTGTGTTGACAATGTTGGAATTAAGTACATTAAGTAATAAGTAGGGCCCTACCAAATTCATGGTCAGTTTTGGTGATCTTTATGGTCATAGGATTTTAAAAATCATAAATTTCATTATTTCAGCTATTTAAATCTGAAATTTCATGGTATTGTAATTGTAGGGAGCCTGACCCAAAAAGGAGTTGTGGGGGATGGGGGCCACAAGGTTATTGTGGGGGGGTGTTGGGGTACTGCTACCCTTCTGTGCTGCTGCTGGCAGTGGGTCTGCCTTCAGAGCTGGGCAGCTGGAGAGTGGTGGCTACAGGCCTGAACCCAGCTCTGAAGGCAGACCCACCGCCAGCAGCAGGAGAGAAGAGTGGCATGGTATGGTATTGCTACCCTTCTGCACTGCTGCCTGCAGAGCTGGGTCCTCAGTCAGCAGCCGCCACTGTCTGGCCACCCAGCTCCGAAGGCAGCAGCACAGGGGTACAGCACAGGGGCATGGGATGGTATTACCACCCTTACTTCTGCGCTGCTGCTGGTGGGGTACTGTCTTAGGAGCTGGATGCCCAGCCAACAGCCACTGCTCTCCAGCTGCCCAGCTCTGAAATCAGTGCAGAAGTACTGCTACCCCCCTAAAATAACCTTGTGACCCCCCTGCAACTCCCTTTCGAGTCAGGCCCTCCAATTTGAGAAACACTGGTCTCCCTGTGAAATCTGTCTTAGAAATATCTACCAGTGCAGGAATTAGCTGTCATAAGTATGCATATTGGCATATAAATGTCCAATTTATAAAACAGTTTAAGCAAATCCATTAAAGTAAAAAAAATTAAATTCCAAAACTTCAGAATCAGACAACATATTCTTATATGAATCTTTCAGGTCAGAGCTCCAGGTGGTTTTAGACAACAGCATCATCATACCTAAACAAAATGTACTTTATCTTACTAATAATCACCCACAGTTCAGCAGTGAATTCTATGGAGGAAGCATTGGAACAGTGTGTGAACTCAGATCTTTATGGATGAGATTTTCAGCAGCGCTCAGCATTGATCTATCTCTGATCACATTGAAGTCCACAGGAATTTTACCACGGAGTTCAATGGGAACAGAGTTAGGCCTATTCTGAGAGCTTCTGAAAATCTCTCCCTTAAAGATTTTATCAGGAAATAGGTGAATTTTGCCCCTAGATATTTTATTACCATTACTGTACATCTCAAATAGACTCTCTCCATGTCTGGGATAGATTCAAAGTCATAATTAAAGTTGGACTAAGTATTGAGGAGTCAGAATAGTCAGAAATCTAGTTTAGAGCTAATCTTTATTAATTAGATTATTGTTGTTGTTATTGCCACTGTCTTTGCATGTATAGTTTGCAGTATTGTATCGTCCGGTTAGTCCCAGGATATTAGATATACATGGTGGGTGAGGTAATATATTTTATTGGACCAACTCCTGTTGGTGACAGAGACAAGCTTTTGAGCTTATAAAGAGCTCGTCTTCAGATGTTGTTATGTAACACATTATGTTCTATATTATTATATATTATCTACAGTAGAACCTCAGAGTTATGAACACCTTGGGAATGGAAGTTTATAACTCTGGACAAAACGTTATGGTGGTTCTTTCAAAAGTTTACAACTGAACATTGATTTAATACAGCTTTGCAACTTTACTGTGCAGAAGAAAAATGTTGCATTTAACCGTCTTAATTTAAATTAAACAAGTACAGAAACAGTTTCCTTACCTTGTCAAATCTTTTTTTAAACTTTCCATGTATTTTTTTTAGTAGTTTACATTTAACACTGTACTATGGTGTATTTGCTTTTTTTGTCTTTGCTGCTGCTTGATTGCATACTTAGATTCCAAATGGTTGACTGGTCAGTTTTTAATTCTGGTGTTCGTAACTCTGCAGTTCTACTGTATATCTTGCATATATAGTTTTATTCAGGTGGATTCCTCGGTGTAATTATTTTGTATTAAAATAATGAAGTTAATATTTTTATGACTGTCACTATCGCACTTGTTGCATTTTGCTGTACTGTATTAAGTGCTGCAGGATGGAGGTAATATCCAGCTCTTGGAGCTAAGGAGTTAATCATATTCATGGTGTTTGTGACTTCCTGTTTGAATTAATTTGTTTCCACATTCTGCATTCTTATGGGTTGAAGCATGTACCGCAGGTGTCTCTAAATGTGTCACTTTCCGGCAATATATATGCTTTCTAACAAAGCTGTGAGGGTCTGTTGTTTCCCCAGAATGGCACCAGCAGGTATGCATGTAATGTGACCCTACTGCATTTCATGTCATGTTCAGTATAAATATACATTGACTGTTTCATGCTATATTTTGCAGAAGGAGCTTATCTGAAATTAGTTCTCCAATATCTTTAATTTATACTGCATTTAAAGACGCACCAAAACTACCAAAATTAATGAGGTGGTTGCTGGAAATGTCTTTTTATCAGCTGTTTAAATTTATTCAGTTTATGTAAAAACATCCACAACCTTATATAAAGCGGGGGGAGGGAGGAGGGATGTTTTTGTTTTTTAATTTTCATTTTTAATTGTTTGTAAAATGGAGTTAATACAGTACTTACCTAGATAGCAGGAGCATTGTGAAGCTGTTTGTGAGATGTGTTGCCAACATCCGATGTAAGATACTACGGATAACATTATTTAAAAAAAAAAAAAGAGTAAGTGACTTAGCAGTCGCAGTCGAATTCTAATTGTGATTAAGTCTTTTAGGCTCCTAATTGTCAAATTTCTAGAGGTCTAAAGATGCAGATAGGCACCTAGTGAGATTCTTACTAATTTCAATGGGGTAAAGCACCTCGGTGCTTTTGGAATCCCAATAGGCACCTATCTTAAGCACCTAAATATGTTTAAAAATCTGGTCTAAATCCCTTTTGCAAATGGGGCTCAGAAGCCTACGTTATTTAGGCACTTCTCAAAATTTTACCCTGTGGCCCTGAGTCAGCAAATGCTTAAGTCTCATTGACTTAAAGTTAAGCGTGCTTTGCTAAATTGGGAACCATAGAAGTGCAAAGTATGGGCCAGATCCTGCAACTGGATCTGCAAATGTGGATCCCTGTGCCAATCAGTTACAGGATCTAGCCCTAAGAATGTTGTTGTTGTTGTTAACATCATTGAAGTTATTGGTTCCTATACTGCAATATGCTTAATGCTCTCAACTTCTATTGAATTGCCATGGCATCTCTATTATTGCACATTATTGCTGTTTAAGATACTGTTTGTCTCTTAGAATTCTCTTAACAATGCACATTCAATATCCTTTCTCTGATGTGGTGGCCACTTTTTCAACATTACTAGAATATTTGTGTTCTTGCAACTTGGGATTTGTATGAATACAGATTCTTCTGACTTGTCCTCTCCACTTAGAAATTTCTATCTCATTGGATTTGTGGAATCATTTCAGTATGGAATAGAAACAAGACACTTTAACATTTTTGTTTGAGGAGTTTTAGTTAATTCTAACTGGTAAAATTCATAACATAAAACCTTTGTTATGAAAAAGATGTTTATGCTGTTCTTGTTTCTTTGAGTGACCTGGTAGTTGGAGATGTTACTCAATGACCGTATTAGGATTTTGGTAGCAAAGCGTTTGATAACTTTATTGAGAAAGTAGGGACAATAAGCTTTCTTAAAAGGCAAACACAAGAAGAATCATGAATTGTTCATAAATGTTATGTAGACATCCTGCTCACTGCTGTGGTAAATAGGTAAAAACTGACTTCAATTAGTAGAGCCTCGATCTTGATAAATCCTTTTTTTGTTCTTTTTAATTGAATTGAGGGTATGCATCACATACTGTACCTTGTGGTTTCTATTTAGAAGATAGTTCATGAAATTACATTGAATTGTTTAGATGTTTTACTTAGTCTGAGTCATGGAGAAAAACTTTTAGTACCAAACTCTGAACTGATATTAAATAGGGATAGCCATGGACTCTAAAAAATATAATACCTTTTGAAAAGGTTAGTTTCAGATAAACAGGGGAATCCCGCACACAGTACAGTGCCCCTCAAACTCAAGCGAAGTGTGTGTGAGAGCAAGCTCAGGGCTGATTAGAGCAGTGATTCTCAACCAGGGGTCCAAGGCCCCCTGAAGGGTCGTGAGCAGGTGTCTGGAGGGCCACCAAGCAGGGCTACCATTAGACTCGCTGAGGCCCAGCGCAGAAAGCCGAAGCCCAGCTGCATAGAGTTGAAGCCCAAGCCCAGGCCCAGAGCCCTGCCACCTGCAACTGAAGCCAAACCCTGAGCAATGTAGCTTCATGGGAGCCCCGGTGGCCTGAGACCCCAGGCAATTGCCCTGCTTGCTACCCCTTAACACTGGCCCTAGCGTTTATAAGCAGAAAGACAGTTATTGTGGCACAGGTGGGCTGTGGAGTTTTTATAGCATGTTGTGGGGGCCTCAGAAAGAGAGAAGTTGAGAACCCTTGGATTAGAGAGCTCCTGGCTTGCTCCTGCCAAGACAATACTTAGCTGGTGCACATCCAGTTTGACCTAAGTTCCATGCAATTCTGAAAATAGGCTCAGGCATATATGCAAGGCTTTAGCCACTAGCCTCCCCATTGGTGCGTACGCGTCCTACTCTTGTGACTGCCTCCTCCACCTTTGAAAACTGCATTCGCACATACTCTTACAAAGTCATGTTTCTGCCTGGCCAAACATTCAAAAATTTTGGGGCATTATCATTACCCAAATGTAGTTTAAATAGGAGTTTGAGAAGTATTCTAAATTCTTGTAAAGCAGTACCATATACTGGTACTCTCATACAACTCCATTGATAGGCTTGAACTCAATCCTGCAAGTTTTTGAGCAACTTCTGGGAGCAGCAGGACACCCTCTATCCTGATTCAAGTAATCAGAGCTGGTGGTAGCCAGCACCTGGCAGGAATGGGCCCTTGGTTTGGAAATTATAAATACGGCCACCGGAGGAATAAGTACAAGAATTGTCTTGGAGTGGCCTGTTTCTGGAAAAATAGTCTGCAGTATTGTGAAGCAAATACAGTTTGACTCTAAATGAACAGCTCTGCCTTTTGAACACTTCATTGCGACTTTAACACATTCTGCTTCTTAAAAAAAAAAAAAGAAGTTAAAAACCAGACAAAGAGGCAACAGGAGGCTTTCTGTTCTCTGCCAGTCAGCTTATTGACAGTAGACAGTGGAATGTTTTCTTGTGCTGTGGCTTTGAGTACTTGGCTGCATTCAGGCAGCACCCAAAAGACAAGTTAACAGAGATGTTTTGCATTTTTTCCTCTGTATTTACAACTGCAGCTGACATGAAAGTATCATAATAATGGTCATGGGAGAGGTTTAGTCTCATGATGGCTATCTATGCCAGCTGAAGTATTCCACTCAGTTTAGTGTTGCCAGGAATTGCATCCAGGATATTTATGATCCATTATCTCCGACCTTCATTAGATTTTATTGCATGGGTTGGAATCTGTTAGAAAGCCTAGAGTCAAGAATGTTACATAATCCCATGCAGTTAAATGGCAGTAGCCATGCAGTCCTCATGTTCAAAAGATAGCCAGGGGCATAGTTTTCATTAGACCCCATTTTACCAGACTTTTGTGGAGGAAGGGTTTGGGACAAGACTTAGAAGCCTTATTTGTATTGTGATTTAGTTTATTCTAATGGGTGGCAAGCCAGCTTTTTGTTCTTGCTATGCCTCTAGTACTGGAGATCTCATTAATGTGCAGTCGGTCTGCTTTGGAATTTTCTCTTTCAAAAATAAATCATAAAATCAGAAGTAATAGGGGCAACAAAAAGAGTCTGGCTGACACAAACACTTGTGTTCAGTTGATATAGCTCTGTGTAATAAGGATATCTTTAAAGGGATACTGTGGAACTCTTATAAACAAAAGTTGGTGCACACATGCTCTGTGTGTAATATTCACGAACCAGTTTCTTGACTCTGAGTGTCAAAATAAATATTTCTGCTTTAAAAGCTCAGGGGAAATGAGAGATTATCAGGTCTTTCTTTACAGTTTTTTGAAGTACTGTTTTCATCTCCTAATGTACTTACTTTAAAAGAGGTCTGGAATCCTAATGGTAAAACTTTTAAAATTGGACAACTTATCAAGTTATACATGATTTTAAAATATAACTCTAGAATGCTTTGTACTTCTATAACATCTTTCCTCCAAAGATCTCAAAGTGCTTTACAATATAGGTGCTTACAGAGTCGGGGGGGAGAGCAGGGAAGGAGAGAATGAGGAAGAATTTTGGTCAATGCAATATTGACCCATATATGGTACCCTGCTATAAAGTTTCTTTTACTCCTGAGGAGCAGGCATTCACTACCACTCGATACCCTGTCACATTAACTGTAGTTTTTGTTAATCATCATAGCAAACACAACTGTGTAGTGATCAGGTCTGTTGAGAGAAATTTGAGGGCCTCAGTACATTGTTTTCTGGGGCCCTGACCTCTACAATTTAACTTTTACACAGACATTTTGGAGGCCCCCTGAGCTTGGGGCCCTGGTGCAATTGTTTCCTCTCCCACTCCTTCCCCACACACACACACACAGAGTCAACCCTGGTAGTGATCACTGTTACCCACTGCAGCTTTTTGGCTCATGTCCTATGTCAATTGCTGCTGCTTAAAACTAAGCCAAGAATGTCCTCCTTTCTTGTAGGCCTGCAAATGAAAAGTAAATTTATACTTTTTTGTTTATGAAAATCCCTTGCACCCCAAGATGCCTTCTGAGGAAGGGCAGATGATGTTGCAATCCCCACTATTTTTGGATTTCTGCCAGAGGGAAGGGGAATCAGTGCATCCCCCCAGCCATTCTGGCTGTGCCCTGTGCCTGGCTATTACTGCCTGGTTTGGGGGCTGCACAAACCATCTATAGCTTCCATCCCCACAAAACCATTTTCCACCCCATGTACTCCTCCAATATAATGCTTTTTCTATAACAAAGGCCCAGAGGAAACCTGCCTACCTCTGGACTGAATCTGACTGAGAGACTTGGACAAACCCTCAGTACAGAGTATCTTAGTCCCTCAATGACCTCTATTAATATTTTTGTGCTCTTCTTTGTTTCTACAGCTTCCTATTATTGAAAAAATAAGAATCATTGCTCAGAAGGTTTATGGAGCTGAGGATATAGAATTGTCTCCTGAAGCTCAATCTCAAATCAGTCGTTACAGCAAACAGGTAAAAGTGACATCAAAGCATACAATCAGGAACACACTGGACTTGATTCTCCACAGCCTTGCAGCTTATACTTGTGCAAATGGAGTACAAAATGATTGTAAAATATTATCACATCAGTATGGACCATTTTAGGGCTTGTCTACATGGCAAAGTGCATTAAAGGGTTGTGATTTGTAAAGTCCACTAATGTAATTGACGTTAATTGTTTCAAAGAGGACTGTGTGTTAACATGAACTAAGTACCTGCGAACCATCAGGGTCTACAAGGGGAAGATAGAGCACAACATAGAATCATAGAAATGTGGGGCTGGAAGGGACCTCCAAAAGTCATCAAGTCCAGACCTGCGCTGCGGCAGGATCAAGTAAACCTAGACCATCCTCAAGAGGTGTTTGTCAACTCGTTTTTAAATGCTTCCTATGATAGGAACTCCATGACCTCCCTTGGAAGCATGTTCCAGATCTTAACTACCCTGAAAGTTAGAATTTTTTTCCCTAATATCTAACCTATATCTCCCATACTGCAGATTAAGCGCATTACTTCTTGTCCTATCTGTAGTGGACATGGAGAACAATTGATCACCATCCTCTTTAGAACAGCCCTTACATTATTGGAACAATGTTATCAGGTTTCCCCTTGGTCTTCTTTTCTCAAGACTAAGTATTTTCCTGTTTTTCCTAATAGGTCAGGTTTTTTAAACCTTTTACCATTTTTGTTGCTGCCCTCCTGGACTCTTCACAATTTGTCCACATCCTTCCTAAATTGTGATGCCCAGAATGGACACAGTACTCCAGCTGGGGCCTCACCAGTGCCGAGTAGAGTGGGACAGTTACCTCCTGCATCTTACATACAACATTCCTGTTAATACATCTTGGAATCATACTAGCCTTTTTTGCAGCTGTATCATATTGATGACTCTCATTCAGTTTGTGGTCCACTATCTCCCCCAGATCCTTTTCAACAGTACTACCGCCTAAACAGTTATTCCCCATTTTGTAGTTGTACGTTAGATTTTCCCTTCCCTAAATGAAGTATTTTGCATTTGTCTTTATTGAAGTTTATCTCTTGAATTCATACCAATTCTGCAATTTGTCACAGTCATTTTGAATTTTAAACCTGTCTTCCAAAGTGCTTGCAATCCCTCCCAACTTGGTGTCATCTGAAAATTTTATAAGCATACTCTCTATTCCGTTATCCAAGTCATTAATGAAAATAGTACTGAATAGTTCAATAGTACTGGATCTAGGACTGACCCCCATAGGACCCAACTAGATATGTCCTCCCAGTTTGATAGAAAACCTTTGATTAACTACTCTTTTAGTACAGTCTTTAAACCAGTTGTACACCCATCTTATAGTAATTTCATCTAGAGCACATTTCCCTAGTTTACTTATGAGAATGTCTTGCGGAACTGTGTGAAAATCCTTACTAAAATCAAGGTCTAGTCTTTCCCCTTATTCGCTAGGTCGGTAATCTTTTCAAAGAAGGAGATGAAGTTGGTTTGGGATGATTTGTTCTTGACAAATCCATGCTAACTTTTCCTTATAACCGTATTATCCTCCAGATGCTTACAAATTGATTCTTTAATAATTTGCTCCAGTATCTTTTCACGTATTGAAATTAGAGTACTGGTCTGTAATTCCCCAGGTCTTCCTTGTTTCCCATTTTAAAGATAGGTACTATATGTCAGAATACTTTACAAATCACAGCCCTCTGTTATGCTTTGCCGTCACCATGTAGACATTTCCTTAAGACTCACTTTGCACAAGTGTAAATATCTACACAAAGTGCAAAATTGGGCCAAAAATTGGACAGGTTTGATTTTATATTTGACAGAATATAACAAATTCAACTTTTTTCTTATCTGATACACTCAACATTTGTTTGTTGATTTTTCAAGCTGGTGTATAAGCCACAGCACATGTATCAATAATGTTTTTTTCAAGATAAATTTCATTTGTACAAACTTTCTTCCGTGTGGTTAATCGCAATCGCTTTCCTGCTAAGGGATCAGTTACTCCTAGATTGCATATCATAGGTGCTATTTGTACCACGGCTTTTTAGTCATTCTGGTGAAAGGAAGCCTTTTCTCTATCAAGCATCTCTTTTAAATATCGTGAGTGTGTCTACATGTTTGAAAACTGTGTGCCTTTATTTAATCTTAAAACAGATGATTAAGAAGATGTGTAACAGGTAAGATGTTGCAGGTTAGGGACTTCATTTGCAACTTTAAAAATCAGAATTAGATGTTTTCCTAAAAGATAGGAAAGATAGATCTGGTTCAAACAGGAATTATTTTGGGGAAGTTCTGTGGCCTGAGTTAGACAGGAGGGCAGACTAGATGATCACAGTGGTCCCTTCTTGCCTTGCAATCTGTGACTCTTTTAATCTGTGAATAACCTTACAAATAATATTTCTTCCTTCTTTGTCTTCTGTCAGGGTTTTGGAAATCTTCCAATTTGTATGGCAAAAACTCACCTGTCCCTCTCCCACCAGCCTGAGAGGAAAGGTGTTCCAACTGGCTTCATTCTGCCTATTAGTGATGTGCGGGCCAGCATCGGAGCTGGGTTCATCTACCCATTAGTAGGAACGGTGAGTGACAAATATTAGACTTGAAATGTATCTTTTCTCTCTCTTCATAACACAATTTGTCATGAAAGCACATTCTCTTTTGCTATTCAGAGCAACAGACTATATGTAGTTAGGTGAGTTTTCATTTGTTATATAAGTGATCCCAGAGAGTTCATGTTTTAAAAATCATTTTATTCTCCTGTGTCTTTTGGCTCCAGGCCAGTAGGACAAGATGGGCTAATGTAATTCCTCAACTGGAGTTTCACATTTAATTTGAAAAAGTAGCTCTTGTGTTGGTGTTTTGGACATTTTAAGTGAGTTTAAGGGAATTAGGCACCCAAATTACACAGAAAATGAGATTTACAAGCCTGACTTCCTTAGTTTCTTGAAAATTTCAGCCTGTATCCACAGCCTGCTGGATTTGGATGGATGTACTGAAGGCTTTGCATGTGTATTTTTAAATATATCTGCCAGTATCAGCTATTCTACTATGTTTGCATAAAGTATAAGATACTAATAAGAACCCATCATTGCATTTTTAGGAATAACTTTGTAACTCTGTTCATTATAGAAACATTTTCTTCCTACCCATCCCTTAAAAGTAACAGCTTAGAGTACAAGGCGTATAATATGTAATGTTCCACTTCTTCATTTGGTGTACTGTTGTGATTCGTAGAAGCTGCTGCCTTTATCGCCAGCCCCATAAATTCTGTTGTGAACAGCTTCTGACATCACATGGCATGAGCTATTACTAGTCATGTAGCTGAATCATGGAATGGTGCTAGAGAAGGGACACAGGCACTACTGCGTTTCCGGAGAACACTCGCCTGGCGTTATCTCATCTTCCCAGAACGCAGCATGATTTCCTTACATGGCAGCACACTGGGGAATGGCTGAGAGCATCTAACTTATTTTTTTAAATTCCCTCTGAAACATTCAAATGTTGGAAGCAAGGAAGGAAGTCGTTCCTGAGAAGGAGAGGTCCTGGAGTTCAGGGAACTGGGTCATTAGGACTCATTGGCCGTGGGGATATGCTTTCTATGTACATGACCAGGGTAAGTGCATTCACCACAAGTGCGGCACAGTGGCTACTAGGATTTTCTAAAAGTGCTGTCAATCGTATGGTTGGACCCTTCCATGTACAGTTAGTAAATGACACTCATAATGTCTGATACTTTGATGAAGAAGACTAAACTCTAATTACTGACAGTAGAATGAAATAATTAAAAGTTATTTTCTTACTGCCAAATTTCAGCTTGGATTGCACACATACATAGGGCCAGGCAGGGAAATGAAAGTCAGATACTGTCTGGTGCTCCTTCAAATTCATGGAAATGTTACTCTTTAGGTTGCCAGAGAAGGAAGTGCTGGGGTTGGGCTTAGTAGTGAGGCCTGGTATGCATGTTTTAGTGCATACTAGCCATGACTTGGCATAAATCTATGTTTTGTGCAGATTACTGTTAGGCCTAATTGGAGTAATGTGCATGGGGAGGGTTGTCCAGGGGTCAGTGGTGGCCAGAATAAGGGCTCAAGTGTGCCTTTTATAGTGTTTGCCCATCTGGGGCAGTTATGGCAGTTTCAAGGCTGGAACCAAAATTTGGGTGGTCATGGAGCAGGTTTTGCATATGTAATTTCCGACTGGACAGACTTTGAAAGGCACATGTGAGCCAGGCACTCTGTCTTTAATGAGAGATGTAGTGCTCTCATGCAGATCTTTTTCATATCAAGAACTGAATGGACAATTTAATGTGTAACCTACAGTGTGTCTGTATGTACTTTTAATTATTATGTATTTTTATTCTAACAGGGCCTAAAGACCCCTATTGTACACACATAGAGTAAGTGTCCAAAGAGTTACAATCTAAATAGACAGACACTGGATGTAACATATAAGCAGAATGATCATATGATTATATGCAAGAGTCATATTAATTCTTCAATTTTCTCTTTTCTTGTTGTTGTTTGATTGTTTTGAGATAGACTATACTTTTAACTAGTTTTTCTAATATTGCTTACATAAGGTAATCATAACAGCCCCTCTTTAAAGATTTGTTGACACTTGTGAACTTGTTAAGCAAGACATTATAATCCACTGACCACTAAGGAGTCCAAATAAGATTTCTTCTGTGGCTCTTAATTTATTTATTTCTACTTTATATAAAAAGTAAAGGAAACCTATTAAATAAGCTCCTTAAAACTTTTGTAGTCATATGCAAACTAAATGTAATTAAATGAAAATAAATGTATATTTCAAAATACAGATCCTGTTATGAAGTTCCTGGTTTTAGTAGCATTTTGGAGCTCTGTAATCAGATTTCTAGAAGGATCACTCATATAGAGTTATCATTCACATTACAGAATTAAAGGTTATGATTGTCATTAAACAAACTGTAGTGATAGTTCTGTGCATTTTTCTTTTTCACCCCTGTCCAGATGTTCCATGCTCTGGAAGTGCTATGCTGTCAGCAAATTTGCATGTTTCATTGAGCCCTAGGATTTGCAGGCATTACTCTTTCTTGCACAGCTCAATATTCCATAGCCACTTAGTCTAAATATGTAAGGAAGCCACCTGAAAATATTTGGTTAGCCAAAAAAAAATTAGAAGGGGATGAATGCTGGAGGTTTTTACCTTGATCATCAAAGTAACAAGTGATCCGATACTATGGTACTATCCTTAAAATAGATAGCATGTGGGTAAACATCCCATTTTAAGATCAGGTTGGATTAGATTATGAAGAAGAAACGCAGTGTTTTAAAAATTATTTTGTTGGTTGTTGGTTCAGTTAGGGAAAGGACAAGAATCCTAATATTTAATTTGCAGAGACCCTTAAGGTGTTCAGAAGTCTCTTAATTCCACAGTACATGATATAGCACAGCACATTCATTGAAACTGCAATGATAATTCTGAATACTAATTAAGTGTCGGACATCACACTGTAGTTTTAAAGTATGGTTTTCACCTGTAGGTATTCCCTTCACTTCAACATGGAAGAGCTGTTCAGTTGTTTTTGTTAATTGCTTTAGTACAGAAAACAGCTTATTATAACTCTGCTTTAATTGGCATGGCTCAGAGCTCTCTTTTATAAGAACAAACTTAACCTGAAAGAGTATTTTCAAGAAAATAGGTAATAAATTCTCTTTCAGCAATAATTATTTGCAATAACAAACATGTGATTTAATCTTGTATTACTAGAATGTGTAAATTAATGCAATTCATATTTAACCTAGCATTGAAATGGGACATATAGCTTCTTGTGTAACACAAACATGGTATGTTGTCTTCACATTCTGTAAGCAGTGTTAGCTTTGTGTTATGGTTGGCTCGGTTTCCCTTTCAGCATGGAAGTCTTTCCAGGAAAAATGAACTGAGCCTTATCAGAGGAAATCAGCAGTAAAACAAGAGGTGTATGTAATTAACATTGCATGGCTTTTATCACAGTTCCCTGTGACCCTGACCTAGGGGCTGCATCACTCTCACAGGTGGACTGTTGACATCATTGCTTGGCTTTACAAAGTGGAGGCAGGAAGGCTGTTGGAGTATGTTTAGGAAACCAGTGAAGTCCTTCACTAGTAGTGCTTGGGTGGAGAATTACTCGATTTTGTAATGTGATTCTACCCACCCTCAGATAGCCACTGCAGTTTTGTACTTTCTCACTTTTCAGTTAAGCCACTTTTGTTGTTGTTGCTCTGTTCCATATACTGCACAAGTATGCAAGCTTCTTTTATTGCAGTCTGGTTCAGTTAAGAAACAGTATTTTCAATCATGCAAAAAAGTGTCTTCTTTAAGGGATGAGAGAGAAAACTTATTTGACTTTGAATTACCTCACAATTAATGGCATAGTACAACTCCAACTTTTGCCGTGATTCATCTCTGATAACATCACTGTGAACTTGAAATATTTATACCCCAAGTCACATTTTAAATAAAGATTTTTAAATACAGGTTAATGTTATTTTTAAGGCAAGATCCAACTAAAAATATGCACAGCCTTCTGCACCAGACAAGCCCTACAGTGTCACAGATGCTGCATACTGACCTATCTGGAGGAAAGGTCAGCCTGTCACAGAATGTTATTCCTCCCCCTCACACAAAAAACACCTCCAGATCCTGTGTGATGAATTGTGAAATGATACACTCTCACTCTGCTAGCAGTGATTCTTGGGACAGCCCATCTCCTTGTCTGATTTGACACTAGCTATAAGAATTACAAAGCCCTCTTTAATTTTCAGGTGTGGCCCACAATGTCTGCCATGCTAAAATAATTCCTTAGATGGTATTAAGAGTAGGCCTCTTAATGGTCTAAACTGTTTGAGTGCTCTGTGAGAAGAGGAATTTTTCACACCACTAGTGCATTTACAATTTATTGGCATCTTATTTTTGTGGCAAATAACATAAATATGTTTAGTGTGGCTGACCCTTTAAGGGGAGTTGGGCCCAGCCCCACCTATGACTAATCAGCTGCCTACCAGCTGAAGCTGTGAGGCCAGGGATCAGGTGATAGTTTGACGATCACCCACTCCAGCTGGGAGGCAGCTGATTAGTCACAAGTGGGTCAGGGCCCAATTTCCTCCTAAACGGCCAGCCATCCTGTGGTGTGGAGGAGTTATCCTTTTAAAATGTGTATGGTGGTGAGATTTATAGCTAGCTTGCAAACTATCTAAGTTAAGAGCTTTTAAGTACAATCTTTAGCATGCTCACAAAGAAACAGTGCCCAGGAAGACTGTAGGCTAAAGTATAACGGGCTGAAGAGTGCACCACTTGATCTGCCAGTTGTGCATCTTGTCCTGTAAGTATTATGCTGCTGTCTGTATTGTGGTAGCACTAAAAAGCCTCACTGTGCTGCGCAAACACGGATGCAGAAATGATCCCTGCTTATACAGCTTTCAATCTAGTTTGAAATGAGATGTGATAAATAAATAGAAGTGAGAGTTGGGGAAGAGGACAAGATCATCTGGTTACACAGGTTAGCTATTGCATAACATAATGGTTTCACATTGAAAAGTTTTAATGAAATGAGCTGTCTCCAACCACCACACCAGCTAGCCTCATTGGTTTGGCTGCTTCCCGGTAGACATCACAGTAGAAATAGGTCTTGGGGAGGAATTTGAAGGTGGAGAGGGAACTGGCCATATGGATTAATTCAGGGAGGATATTCCATGTATAAGGGACAGCATATAGATGTGTACAGGAGAAGGTTGAAAACGCTGATCAAATTATGGCAGTTAATGTGATAAAAGATGAGCAGATTAGTGTAGATCGAGTGGTGAAGAGTCTTAAAGGTGAGGACAAGAAGTTTGAAATGCAACTTTGAAATGAAAGTTTGATGCAGAGGAAAATAAGGATTGAAAGAGGGGCTTTTATGTGGTCATAACTATCTCAGCAGCTGCATTTTGAATCAATTGAAGGAGTGATGTGTGTATTTAGGGTAGGACAGAGAGGAGAAGACAGGAGATGATAGGATCTGAATGAAAGTTTTAGCTGACTGGAAAGAAAGAAAAGGTCAGACTCTAGATATGTTACAGAGAGAGAAATGGCAGCATTTGGACTCAGCCTAAATGTGTGGGGCAAGGGAGAGGTAAGAGTCAAGAATGAACACCAGGTTATGAGTCTGGAGAGAGGATGGGGTATTGTCAACAACGACAGAGAATGGGAGCGGGGATGGTTTGGAAGGAAAGATAAGCTCAGTGTAAATCATGTTAAGTTTGACAAGAATTATAACCAACAATGCCGTAGAAACAATGTGGGTGAGGTAAAACAGAAGTTGCTCTTGTAAAAGATATTACCTCGCCCACCTTGTCTCTCTAATATCCTGGGACCAACACGAGTTCAACAGTGTCATAGGCAACAGAGAGAGAAAGAATAATGAGAATGGAGTACAGGCCCTGAGACTTGGCCATGAAGAGGTCATGAGACCAGTTGATTAGAGTACTTTCAGTGAAGTGGAGACGGCACTGCTGATTATTAGGGAATTCTTTGAATGAGCATATGAAATAGATGGGAAAAAACAAAAGGTAAAGTTGGTTTGAGAGAAAGCTGCTCGGAAACTTCACAAGAATCTAAGACATTTAACAATTAAATAAAAGAGAGAGGGCCATGTATTTAATAGGACAGCCAACTCAGACTTCTTCATGAAGTCTAACATTAACTGCTGTTTGCCTGAAGCATTGGAAGAGTAGAGCAAAGGCACAAGATAATCATGTCTCTCTGTCACACACATTTATATCTGGTTATGTCGTTGCACAAATGCTTATTTAAATCAGTGAGATAGTACGATAGAAAATACATCTTCCTGGAAAACAGGGAGAAGAAAAATCACCTGGCACATACCATTTCTTGACACGTACTTAAGGTATTTTCATTCTCCATAAATAGTACATATTTAGTTTTCTGTTGACAGTCATGTTTAGAAGATATTAATGCTAGACGTACTGCTAACCCACCACCTTATGCTGACAAATTGGGAACTTTATTCTAAATCAAGCCTAAACCCAGCTGCAGGACACCAATAAAACAAATTACAACATACTGAATTTCCTCTGCACCATTCTGAATTGCTTTTAGATTGATCAAGGTCCAACATCTGAGAGTTTAGCAGAGTGCATTATAACCTGAAACGGCTAAGAAATTTCTTGTTGAGAAATAACATTTGCATAGACCAGGGCATCACTTCTGCAGATCGATTAGTCACCTGCGTCACTGCTTTGCAGAACTGTTTCTGGGCAGGAGGTGGAAATAGTTCAATTTGTAAAATTAGACAATAGATCCTAGCATAGCAAAAAAACAAAAAGCCTTTATCTTGATGGATTATTTAATCCTTTGGAGCAAAGAGCCTGGATTTGCCCAGTTCAGTGTGCCCAAGAGCTGTCACACTCAAAGTGCTTCTACCAAGGAATTACTCTTGCTTTGTATATGCAGAACTATCCTTAGCCATATATATTCCATGGGCACGACCCCCATTAAAGAGAATTATTGTAATATGACAGTATTTATACATATCTCTAAACACTTCAAAGGATACCTTGCGTTGAAAAATCACAAGTGTACTCTGTGAGGTTTCATAAGTCTTTTTTTTTCAAGGATTTTCAATATGCAGCTCTAACATGAAGTTAAAAGATGATATGCAGGTTCTTAAATCTACATAATATTTTAATAAATAAAACAATTTATTGCATACAATGAAGTGAGCTGCAGCTCACGAAAGCTTATGTTCAAATAAATTGGTTAGTCTCTAAGGTGCCACTAGTACTCCTTTTCTTTTTAATAAATAAACGTGTCTACAATTGTCACTTTAAAAAAAATCATTTAAATGGATTTTTTTTAAATTAGGTACATGTTTATAGGAAAGGGTCTTATATTTCACCTTCGTCAATAACTAGGACGCTTAACTTAATCCACCTCTGACACTGAATTTTAAAATCTCCCTTTCTCCACCCCAGATTAAACATGTATTATATGAAATTACATAGTTATAAGCAATTGTGTTGTTAATCTAAGTCACCATTATTTATACTGAAAGAATTTTAACTATCTAGTTTATTTTTCACCATGTATGCAGGAGGCTTTTTTGGATTTCTAGCACTTTGCTCAAGTTGTACAATGAAGTTAGTCTGATTTTATTAATAGTCATTTTCACTTTGTTCCTGTGTATCCAGAGTTCTCAGCTGAGGTGAACTGTGCTGAAATGTGGTTAAAATTGTATTGCGGACAACCTGAATTCTAGTGTGATTTGTCTGGGCAATGTGGCCGGGTCAAGTGCTGTTATATTAAACAGTAATGTAGTTATGTTCATGAAAAATGCTACTTTAAGCAAAACACTGTTAAGCGAATCCAATTTCTCCATAAGAATTAATGTAAATAGTGGGATTAGGTTCCAAGGAAATTTTTTTTCCAGACAAAAGTCATTATATACATATACAGTACAAGTTTTAAATAATTTTAAACAATTTAATACTGTATTCACCAATGATGATTGTGAAGCTTGGTTGAGGCAGGGGCTGAGCAGGGTTGGGGCACAGAGGCTTGGCCCACTCCACCTGCCGGACGTTCCAGTCAGGGAGCGGGATCAGGATGTGGGGGCTTGCCCCATTGTGCACAAATTTCCAGCCGAGGAGTGGGGTCGAGGTGTGGGGGCTTGCCCCATTCCACCAGCCCGGTGCTCCTGCCAGGGAGCGGGGATGGGGGCTTTCCCACTCCCCAGCGGGAATGCTGAGTAGGTGGAGTGGGACAAGCCCCTGACACCGCTCCCCAGCAGGATCGCTGGGTGGAAGGGCGGAGCAGGGCGAGCCAAGTAACCTTATAATGGAACATTGCACAACTTTAAAGGAGTATGTTCTCTAATAGATCACCAACCTAATAATGAAACAATGTTAACCGGGACAACTTTAAGTGAGGAGTTACTGTACTACAAATAAAGCTGTAGTAGAGGAACTCATTATACTATCATTACAGCCATGGTTTTGGTACAGTATGGGGACAGTTAAAGTCCGTGCTTCAAAATCTTGGCTACAAAATCAGTTATACTTTAACCATAATGTGTGACAATCATGTTGTAATGAGGTCCACCATCTTGGCTGCTTTTTCTGAACATTTAATTTATCTGTCTGATGAAGTATTGATGATAACGTCGGTGCAGGAGAGAAGGTTGTCTTTTCAGCAGTTATAAAAGGAGAAAAGAGATGAGGATCTTCTGTGGATGTAGGAACTCTTTAGATCATGCTTAGTAGCTTGTTTTCAGATATCTTAAAAGACTTGCAAGAAAATAACACAGCTGCACATGGGGGGTGCCATTTGGGACAGAAACAAACAGTAGATTTTGGCTTCAGCTTTATTTGCAACTAACATAACATGAAGGGGGAAACTCTGCATGTACTGAATTGCAACCCAGCAATGGGAAGTTAGGGTTTTGAGCAGTTTACCCACAGTGTATGTATGGCATGTGTTCACTGGTGCTGAAGGCAGAGCAGGAAGAGGCTGCTCTGCCACTGCATTTTTATAGCTGGCAATCTGCTGACTGATCCAATACTGCTCAACATTATAAGAAGACTGCCATTGGTCAACAGCCACTGTGGCACTGCGTACCCTTTCTGTGTGTTTGAGTTCATATATGGTTTGGGGGAAAACAAAGGCCTGATTCGATACCCATTCAGATCTCTAGAAAGACTCCCATTGACTCCAGTGCACTTCAGATTAGGCCCTATATTTTCAAACAATTAATTTACAAATTCTCTTGAAATTGTAATATTAAAAGCTGTGTGATTATGTATGTCGAATGTGCTACCTTTGTAGAAGGCAGATAGAATTGAATGTACAAATAGTGTGTCAAGTTTATTGGAAGAGCATCTCTTGGGATTTTTATTTTGCTGATCATTCTTTGTTTTCTATAAACCATTTATCAGATGGTTGTTAGTTATATGATTTGGAGAGAGAAATATCTGATATGTCCCTTGTGGGCAGCCAGAAATTAAGAGTGGAGTTTGTGTCAAATTATTCAAATTCATCCTATCTATATATGAATATGGAAAATATGTAGTGTATATATGTATGAGTTTGGAAATATGTCATTTCAAGTTTGAGTGATTTAAGGGCCTCTAGCAGGAATCTAGGTGGAGGCTGCTAGTCTGTAACTGAACTGTTTTATTGAGTCCAGATAAATAAGGTGAAAGGCATTTTGAACTTAATAATGTTCCCAGCAACTTGCTTTCCTTCATTAAACTCTGTAATATATGATGAATAATGCACTAATTGACAATAAAGAGGACTGAATATTTGTGCCTATTGGTCAAGGGATTATCCTTGTTAAAACAGGAAATGAACTCTCATTTCCTGTTGTAAAACTATTTTGTGCTTAATCTTTGAAAGAAGATGTGAGGTTAAAAACAGGTTACGCTGTACATAGTAAACATATGCCTCTATTAGAGGTTTTATGGGAAAGGAATGTGCATTTGGCAAATTATTTTAATCTTTTTAATTGAAAAATGAAGCATGTTGTCTTATTAAGTGTGCAAAGCATATAGAGACACCAGAAACTGATCTCCTGTAATTTTCGTGCTACTCTGGTTTTATAACTATAATACCTTTATAGTTACATCCTGTGCACTTCAGTTTAGGATCTTAGTATTTCACAAATGAGGCAAAGTGTTGTCCCCATTTTATAAATTAGGAAAGTGAGACAGAGCTTAAGGAAGGCCTTTTACAAGTCAGTGACAGAGCCAGGAACAAAACTCCAGTCTCTTGACCTACAAAATCATTCTTTAATCACTTGATAGACTACCTGTATGAGACTTTTAGTTGTAAGAATTTGAAATACCAAACTTGTGAATCCTCTCCATTGAAGTGCCCTGTCTTTCATTTCGTGAGGATAAAATGGAATTTAGAACACTAGAAAAATTTGCCCTCCCAGAAATTTGCCCCCCACCCCCATTCATTTAATCTTTACTCAAAATCATAGGACAAATTCTGGCCCACTATATCCTAGTTATCTGATATGTACAAAAGAATTGCTTTGAAATGACCAAACATTTAAGGATATCAGCCTCATACCTAAATTTCAAACCTACTTCAAGGGAGAGAAGTTCCATAAAGATAGATCAGAAACTGCATCAGAGGCATATAAATCCAGAAGAACAACAATATATGGCACCAGATTAACTTCACAAAGCACTCTAAAATTGATCCAAAGGCATCTGCAGACACATTTGAGGTACTCACTTCCTTAACATGTCATAGAGTATAGAATGTCCTTTTCTGTCTTATCTCCAATTTGTCTTTCCTGTCTACTCTTGCTGATGATCCCTTCCCCAAAACAGGAAAAACCTTAGTGGCAAAACCTCTTTAAAAATAGTTTCAAGAAATTATAAAACATTATATTCTTATTCTTGAGGCATAAGCCAACTGCTTACTGCCCAGGATGAGAGAGAAATTTTCCCAATGGGAGGACTGTTCCATAAATTATCACCACAGGGTTTCTTATATCTTGCACTGAAGCCTCTGGTATGGGCCACCAACGGAGGCAGAATAATGGATTAGATGGACCAGTCGTCTGACCCAAATTGGCAATTCTTGTGCTCCCAAATACTCTTCTCCAAGACAAACCTATCTGCCAATCTGACACATTCCCTCTCCTGACCCTCTTCTTTTCTTGGGACAGAGATATGTTAATCTACATGCCAACATTAACCCTTTCGTCCAGTTTAAATGCCTGTTCTGCATTACTACATTAAAATGTGGTTAAATGCTTCTTTAATGTTGTTATGGTTAGCCTTAGAAGTCTGGAAAAAAAATCTTTCTGATAAAAGCTAGTGCTGGGCTCCTAAGAAGCAGGGCCCTCCCTGCAATTAATAGCACTAGCTGCCTCTGTGGTCCCAGGAGAGAGGAATCTAACCCAGCTGTAAAAAACAGTGAATGTTCCTGAGAAGAGGAATTGGTAGATAAGGCAAAAAATTGTCTTTATCTCTCCTTACCTTTGCCCTCCAACACTAACATATGGTGCATGGCTAGTAGTATCGCCAAAGAAAATAAACTTGTACAGTGATATTTGTGGTGGAGAAGCATGTATTATAGCATCTTGTTATCACCCATATAGTTAAAGAACTATATGCATTATTTTCCTTCAGGAACATTGGGTTTTATTTTCTTTATTATTTCATCATTAAATTTTGCTTCCAGATAAAACTTGACACACAAGCTATGGGCCCAGACTTGATATTTTTAAAAATTGAATTCAATTTAAACAATTTAAATATAAGTTTTTTATATTTTATGAATTGGGATGTAAAATTAAAATACACACCGAATAAAGGATTTGCATTGTCATGAAAGCTTTTTGTCCAAGTTGTGTTGGATACCTTCTTCCTTTCTGTGCTTCGCTTTGCCAGCTATGCTCAGAGGGAATGTTTGTTAGAAACCCTAGGGCAAAATCTTGAGGGGATGGAGAAATAAGGTATTAATAGTACTGACCCCTTACCTCTGGAATTCAGTACCCAGCAAAAATATGTTTGAACCCTAGCCTTGCCATGGCTAGTGGTGGTAAGGTCCATCTCTTTATTTAGGCATTCTAGTAATGGCAGTTTCTTGATTGAAATTTAATCCACTGCACTGTGATACCATCTTAGGTCACTTAAAGGAAACCGATCTAGTTAATGCAGAGTATGTGCTTCCCAGCCTATAAGGATATTTGGTAACTTTAACAAATGTGATGGGCACCTTACAATACTTAATAACTATTGTCTCTGTATGCATCCAGTGCCATGTAGGGTATATCATAAGAATGGCCATACTGGGTCAGACCAAAGGTCCATCAAGCCAAGTATCCTGTCCTGTGACAGTGGCCAATGGCACGTGTCCCAAAGGGAAAGAACAGACAGGTTATCGTCAAGTGATCCATGCCTTGTCATCCAATCCCAACTTCTGACAAACAGAGATGAGGGACATTATTCCTGCCCATCCTGGTTAATAGACATTGATGAATCTTTCATGAATCTATCTAGCTCCCTTTTGAACCTCATTATAGTATTGGCCTTCACAATACCCTCTGGCAAGGAGTTCCAGAGGTTGACAGTGCATTGCATGAACAAAAATACTTCCTTGTGTTTGTTTTAAACCTGCTACCTATTAATTTCATTTGGTGGTCCCTTGTTCTTGTATGACGACTTCCTTATTTTTTTTCTCTATACCACTCATGATTTTATAGACCTCTATCATATTCCCCCATTAGTCGCCTCTTTTCCAAGCTGAAAAGTCCCAGTCTTATTAATCTCTTCTCATACGGAAGCCATTCTATACCCCTAATCATTTTTGTTGCCCTTTTCTGAATCTTTTCCAATTCCAATATAAAAGAACCATGCTGTGATATTTTATTGACTAACCGCTAGCAATCAGCAAAGAGTCAGGACTCTGGGAGCTGTTTAAGAAGCAATTCAGTTCTCTTGAAATTACTTAAACACTTAAGTGTCCTCTTAAACCTTTCAGATTACTAAAAGAATTTAGCATTCTTCACTAAGTCTTTTTTTTTAAATGTGTTACAGTTCAGAATTAGCTGTACCTTTTACCTCTCTCTGTCTCTCAGTGGGCACCCCTGCAAGTGACAGACCGAGAGCTTGCACTTCTCTCAAAATAGAGTTCTGCAATTCACCCCACTTTTAGACTGGGTCTCCAGGCCACAGCATCCTTGTTCACCAGCTGTGTTTCTTTAGCAGGCCCAACTAAGTTTGGTACCTGCAAAAGACTTCCCATTGGGAGCTGTAAACAGTAGGAAAATGCAGCGACACCAGACTGCTTCTTCAAAACATAAAATACGACTATTTATGTATAGGAACATAACAGTTGGAGAGAAAAGGGTTAAAACAACAAATGACTTACATGCATATTGCCTTACCAAAAGTTTAGCGTTTCCCTCAGGATTTAGGAAGGCCCATCTTATCTCAGGTACCCAACTTCTTCTGGGGACTGAGTTTCAACCTGCTGCTCTGCAGATCCTGTCTTTCCTACTCTATTTATAAGGGATACCCCTTTAGCGATTCTAAAGTTTTTAGTTTTAAATTTAGTACCTGAAAGGCTTCTCACAGAATAAGAGATATGGTGCCCAGCTTGGACAGAGAGACAAAATCTCAAAGACCTTGAATCTATATTCTCAATTTAACACTGGTGATTCAGCTATCTAAAGCCATTGACTTTGGTACCTACAGATGTGCAAAGCCACCTAAGAGTGACTTAACCCTTGGGGTATGTCTACACTACGTGAAGGTGTGATTGTAGCCTGGGTAAGTATACCTGTGCTAACTTTCATCTAGCTAGCATCAGTAACAATAGTAGTCTTGTCATATTGGCACGGGCTAGCAGTGTTTACATATGCAGGGTCCCTGGTGTGCTTGTATTCTGGTGGCTAGCTGGTACCGAAGCCCATGCCAGCACCTCTACACTATTAATGTTATGCACGCTAGCTAGATTAAAACTAGCCTAGATATGCCTACCTGGGCTACAATCACACCTTCACTTGCAGTGTAGACATACTCTTAGTAATCCTTTAGCAAGCAACACAGTAACTATCAAACATGCAGGGGATCATGTAATAGTAATTAAAAAATTATGGTCGTCTCGCAGAAAAGCATTCACAAAATGCTTTTCTGATCACCTTTAAAGTTTGGTTCTGCTCTGAAAAGTAATTCTGAAAAAATGACGTGGAGCCGTGACTATTGGAAAGTTTTAGTGATGCACAAGAAGAAACTTAATCTACCTATCAGAGCTGCATCAGCTCTATATTGCTAACTGGAATAAAAACAATACAACGTTTTTGTGAAGATACCAAACTATTCAGACCCCATTTTTGTTCTTTAAAATCAGCAGGTATGAATACACTTGGAACAGGTCTGTTGAGCAGGGCAACGAATGAGACCTATTATTATTATCATGTAGTAGTGCACAATTATAAATTCACTAATTAAAGGTCCTGAAGAAAGTTAATTTTAAATGTGCTTTGAGATTCTTTTGCTTTCAGTGTTGAACATAATAAAAAAAAGACAAAATACTGGGGAATAGCAGTAGAATGCAGGTAACGTCATTTTACTTGCTGCAAGGTGTAATTAGTCACAAACAATTTCCATGTAATTCTATTTTGAGCTGATATTTGTTTAATTTTAAAAAAGATTAAAAAAAGGTCTAGGTGAGACAGGTCAATGGACTAGACTAGCCTGTCACCTTTAAAAACCTGGGTTTTTAAAATCATAGAATCATAGAATATCAGGGTTGGAAGGGACCCCTGAAGGTCATCTAGTCCAACCCCCCGCTCGAAGCAGGACCAATTCCCAGTTAAATCATCCCAGCCAGGGCTTTGTCAAGCCTGACCTTAAAAACCTCTAAGGAAGGAGATTCTACCACCTCCCTAAGTAACGCATTCCAGTGTTTCACCACCCTCTTAGTGAAAAAGTTTTTCCTAATATCCAACCTAAATCTCCCCCACTGCAACTTGAGACCATTACTCCTCGTTCTGTCATCTGCTACCATTGAGAACAGTCTAGAGCCATCCTCTTTGGAACCCCCTTTCAGGTAGTTGAAAGCAGCTATCAAATCCCCCCTCATTCTTCTCTTCTGCAGGCTAAACAATCCCAGCTCCCTCAGCCTCTCCTCATAAGTCATGTGTTCTAGACCCCTAATCATTTTTGTTGCCCTTCGCTGGACTCTCTCCAATTTATCCACATCCTTCCTGTAGTGTGGGGCCCAAAACTGGACACAGTACTCCAGATGAGGCCTCACCAATGTTGAATAGAGGGGAACGATCACGTCCCTCGATCTGCTCGCTATGCCCCTACTTATACATCCCAAAATGCTATTGGCCTTCTTGGCAACAAGGGCACACTGCTGACTCATATCCAGCTTCTCGTCCACTGTCACCCCTAGGTCCTTTTCCACAGAACTGCTGCCTAGCCCTTCGGTCCCTAGTCTGTAGCGGTGCATTGGATTCTTCCATCCTAAGTGCAGGACCCTACACTTATCCTTATTGAACCTCATCAGATTTCTTTTGGCCCAATCCTCCAATTTGTCTAGGTCCTTCTGTATCCTATCCCTCCCCTCCAGCGTATCTACCACTCCTCCCAGTTTAGTATCATCCGCAAATTTGCTGAGAGTGCAATCCACACCATCCTCCAGATCATTTATGAAGATATTGAACAAAACCGGCCCCAGGACCGACCCTTGGGGCACTCCACTTGATACCAGCTGCCAACTAGACATGGAGCCATTGATCACTACCCGTTGAGCCCGACAATCTAGCCAGCTTTCTACCCACCTTATAGTGCATTCATCCAGCCCATACTTCCTTAACTTGCTGACAAGAATACTGTGGGAGACCGTGTCAAAAGCTTTGCTAAAGTCAAGAAACAATACATCCACTGCTTTCCCTTCATCCACAGAACCAGTAATCTCATCATAAAAGGCGATTAGATTAGTCAGGCATGACCTTCCCTTGGTGAATCCATGCTGGCTGTTCCTGATCACTTTCCTCTCATGCAAGTGCATCAGGATTGATTCTTTGAGGACCTGCTCCATGATTTTTCCAGGGACTGAGGTGAGGCTGACTGGCCCGTAGTTCCCAGAATCCTCCTCCTTCCCTTTTTTAAAGATTGGCACTACATTAGCCTTTTTCCAGTCATACGGGACTTCCCCGGTTCGCCACGAGTTTTCAAAGATAATGGCCAATGGCTCTGCAATCACAGCCGCCAATTCCTTCAGCACTCTCGGATGCAACTCGTCCGGCCCCATGGACTTGTGCACGTCCAGCTTTTCTAAATAGTCCCTAACCACCTCTATCTCCACAGAGGGCTGGCCATCTCTTCCCCATTTTGTGATGCCCAGCGCAGCAGTCTGGGAGCTGACCTTGTTAGAGAAGATAGAGGCAAAAAAAGCATTGAGTACATTAGCTTTTTCCACATCCTCTGTCACTAGGTTGCCTCCCTCATTCAGTAAGGGGCCCACACTTTCCTTGGCTTTCTTCTTGTTGCCAACATACCTGAAGAAACCCTTCTTGTTACTCTTGACATCTCTTGCTAGCTGCAGCTCCAGGTGCGATTTGGCCCTCCTGATATCATTCCTACATGCCCGAGCAATATTTTTATACTCTTCCCTGGTCATATGTCCGACCTTCCACTTGTTGTAAGCTTCTTTTTTATGTTTAAGATCCGCTAGGATTTCACCATTAAGCCAAGCTGGTCGCCTGCCATATTTACTATTCTTTCGACTCATTGGGATGGTTTGTCCCTGTAACCTCAACAGGGATTCCTTGAAATACAGCCAGCTCTCCTGGACTCCTTTCCCCTTCAAGTTAGTCCCCCAGGGGATCCTGGCCATCTGTTCCCTGAGGGAGTCGAAGTCTGCTTTCCTAAAGTCCAGGGTCCGTATCCTGCTGCTTACCTTTCTTCCCTGCGTCAGGATCCTGAACTCAACCAACTCATGGTCACTGCCTCCCAGATTCCCATCCACTTTTGCTTCCCCCACTAATTCTACCCGGTTTGTGAGCAGCAGGTCAAGAAAAGCGCCCCCCCCCCCCCAGTTGGCTCCTCTAGCACTTGCGCCAGGAAATTGTCCCCTATGCTTTCCAAAAACTTCCTGGATTGTCTATGCACCGCTGTATTGCTCTCCCAGCAGATATCAGGAAAATTAAAGTCACCCATGAGAATCAGGGCATGCGATCTAGTAGCTTCCGTGAGCTGCCGGAAGAAAGCCTCATCTACCTCATCCCCCTGGTCCGGTGGTCTATAGCAGACTCCCACCACTACATCACTCTTGTTGCACACACTTCTAAACTTAATCCAGAGACACTCAGGTTTTTCTACAGTTTCGTACCGGTGCTCTGAGCAGTCATACTGCTCCCTTACATACAGTGCTACTCCCCCACCTTTTCTGCCCTGCCTGTCCTTCCTGAACAGTTTATAACCATCCATGACAGTACTCCAGTCGTGAGTTATCCCACCAAGTCTCTGTTATTCCAATCACGTCATAGTTCCTTGACATCACCAGGACCTCCAGTTCTCCCTGCTTGTTTCCAAGGCTTTGTGCATTTGTATATAAGCACTTGAGATAACCTGTTGATCGCCCCTCATTCCCAGTATGAGGCAGAATCTTCACTTCTGGGTGGTGATCACATCTTACCTGTCATTTGTCTACACCACATAGTCAACACCAAATTAAACATGGTTTGAAGATCACCCTTGACTCTTTACTTCATGCACATCATTACCAGTCATAAAGATTCTGCGGAATGAATTGTGCACTCGGTGTCATTTGTGCAACCCCCTTGTAGTCAAGTTATACCCTTAAAAGTGTTCAATAGAAGTACAGGCCTGAAATAGCAACAGAGTTCATAGGTCAGGATTGAGATGCATTGGCAAAGCTTTGTAAGGAAGCTTACATTATGCTGTTTGCATTATGCCTGGTTTAAGCCAATGGTATTCATCCCTTGATTTAGCAAATTAACCCACAAAATTACAAAGCAAAAAGGTTTAACCAAAGGTTAAAAATAACTACCTTGACAGTTTATATCACTAAATTATTGTTTCCCCTTGGCACAAGTGGCCCCAAGTTCTTGCCACTCAATAATGATTTATTTTTGCATTAGCACTTACTGCTGAAAACTTCTGACCCTCAGAGGCAAAGAGTTAACCTCTGCACTTGTCAACAGAGCAGTACAAACCATGAACATAAAATGGTTGTAATTGGAGATTAGATATAATGAATATATCAGTCATCATTTGGTGTGTGAAGAATTCCCTTGTAATAACCTTAAATACAGAGGGATGTAAATCATGAGCATGAATCTGTTGCTAAAAGAATGTGTATAGTTTGGGTGACATGCTGGTGTACATGCCATATTTCAACGTAATTGAATTATAACGGGTCAGTTTTGGAGTTGTGACAGGTCAGCAGTATTCCCAGTTCCATTTTGTCATTCCATTGTCTATCCTCAGTTGATTCTGATTATAGAATGTGATGACAGCATATATTTATTATTTAATCACTGTATACTATACTAAACAGTGCACCATTTGTTTCATTTTATTGTGCTTTGTTTCAATGAATGAGAATAATTCCACAGTGACCTTAGGTCTTTTTTGTGTAATGAAAACAATAGTTTTTAACAATGATTTTTTTTTCTTGAAGCTGTTATGGCAGCTGGAAATAGTTATTATAATTTTAATAAGTTTGACATAAGGAATGGAATGTGTTCAGTTTTGGAAACAGAAAAATATAGAGGAGGGCAGGAAAAGGGATGCATCACCTTCATATGAAAATGGGAATATGCTCTCCTTTCAGTTGCCTCAAAGCAGTTTTAATTTTCATTTAAGGATATAAATAACCTTTTTGGTGTTAGATGCTTCATGTGAAGCAAAAAAGAATTGGCTGATACTGTTGGCATTGCAAAAATTTCTTTGCAATTAATTTGGTGGAAACAAGATGGAAACAAAAATAGAGATCATGGGGTATGCTGAATGTGTTGTGTAAAAGTTAGAACTGCAGGTTTCTAGCCAGGAGAAAGTTAAATGTGTAAAAAAGCACACACAAGCTCTTATGGGGAACCCTTTTAGATTTATAGACATGTGCATACAAAACCTGACCAAGTGTTTCTTCTCTGTGGTCAAAAATTCAAACTGTGTATGCTGAGGGATTGCACAGAGTTCAGTTACAGTACTTGCTCATTTTAATGGACACATACACATAGGATGGAACTAGTGGTGCGGGGGGTGCTGTAGCACCCCCAGGTTTCACCTGGGGCTCAGCTCCTGACCCCGTATGCAGGGTCCTGGCTGCCAGCCCTGCACCCGGGATTCCACTTCTGGCCCTGTGCCCGCCTCCAGCTGTGGTCCCAGCCTCAGCCCCCTTACCCCTGTCCGGGTACCCCCCTTCTGGAGACACAGCCCTGTTCCCGGCCCCAGCCCTGGTAGGGGAGTGGACGGAGATAAGGGGGCTGACTTTCCGCACCCCCACTATTAACAGCTTTCCAGTGCACATACATGCACTTAACAGTTTTTGCATGCAGAGGTGGTGGAGCATGTACACAAGAAAAGTGTGTCTCTCTCTCTCTCTTTCTCTGATTGGGCCAGTGACCCCTTTCTAGATTTATTTATCACTCTAGCCCTTGTAACCATGTTTTAGTCCATGACTGTTAAATGTTATATCCTCTTGCATTAGGGCCTCAAAGAGGATTCTTTCTGTGCTCTGCCAAGCATTGTAAGACTTGCCAGACAGAGCAAAAGAGAAGTATGCTGACTGGAGTGCTTCTGGCTATGCCTGTGAAGGACAGAGCCATTGGAGTACTGATCAGAAGATTACTCCTGTCTCTGCTTTCCTGAGCAGTAATCACCTGTGACATCAGGATTCCATTCCCTGAAGTCACTGAACTCCTTTTCCCTCCCTCTCCTCCCCCAGTTTCCAACCCCAATTCTTCTATCCTCTTATTGAAAATTTTTGAGTTACTACCGAAGAGTCTGATCCTGCTGTCTACTCTGTATGCAACTCCCATTGACTTCAAAGAGAAATACATATGTAGCTTATAGTTTATAGCATTAGGCTCTAACAGGCTGGGCCTAAGGATACTATTTGCAAATATTATTTGACCCTCACCCATATGATGAGTCAGAACCCATGGTTCAGTTTCTAAATATTTTCCTTCCCAATAAGCCTGTTTTGTACTAAGGAGTGAGGAATCTGTTCTTTCATGAGCATGAGGACAGGCTAACGTAAGTGGCAGCATTTGTTTTAAAAAAAAACAAAAAAACCACACACACAACCATGGTGGTTTCATAGTGGGTGAACAGGATTGGGGCAATAGTTGGGTGTTAAAACATCCAGAAGGAAATTAGGACATTATAGACTTTCCATGCTACAGTGAGATGAGTCCAGAAATTAAGGGTTTTGTTTACAATATTATGTATAGTTTATTAGGTGGCTATAGAGGTTTAGTTGGTGGTTGTGGGGGTTTTTTAAAACATGATTGATAAGCAGGATGAAAGGTGCTGTATGCAGTAGATGGAAGATATTCTGGACAAACACGGTGAAGAACAGGGGGTCTCCCTCAAGCTAATTTCCCTACCTGTCAGAAGCACAATAGGGTTATAACAATTGTGTGAATTCCCAATTTAGGAGTTTTCTAGAGAATGGACACCCACTCAGAAAGGCTTCTTACACACTATACCTAGAGAAGTACTTCTGGTAACTCCATTTTGGCTCTGTCCCTCTTGAAACTGCATGTATCATGCATGATGATATGATTATTATTCATATTAGAGCAATCTGGGTCCCATTGTTCTAGATAATGTACAGACTCCCTGCCCCCAAAGAGCTTACAACCAAAATAGACAAGACCAAGAAAATCTGCGAGGGAAAACAGAGGCCAAGAGAGGTGAACGCCTTTCCCAAGATCACGCAGCAGGTCAGTGGTAGAACCTGGAATAGAACCCCAGTTTGCTGAATCCGGTGCTCTGTCCACTGACCTCACTGCTTTCACAGAGTTCTGAGCATGCATAAACCTGGGTGGGTTCTTACTGATTGCTAATAGTCATTCAAAGAACTTGGGTAGTGTACATTTTAGAGCTGGACTGCAGGAGGCCTGCTTTGGTATTGCTACCTTGTCACTTACATCTGTTGTCGCTCTAGGTAATAATACTTAGGAGTCTGTGAAGGATAAAATAAACTGACAAGTATGTAAAATATGTTTCATCCATTCTCTGAGTGATCTAAAAGGAGGGTGGTGGTGATGACAGCTGCTGTTGTTTTTGTGTTTCAGTAGCATCTAGAAGCCCCAATTATGGACCAGGAACCCATTGTGCTAGGCACTGTACAAACACAGAACAAAAGATCCAGAGGTCGGGGAGAAACAATTACCACAGAGTAAAGTTGAAATGCTTCACAAAATAACATCATTATAAAATGAACCATCAAACATTTACAGAAAAATAATTAAAGCTGTTTTCATTTCACTTTTGTGCGGAGGTTTTCCATTCTAAACAGATGGGGTTATGTGTTAACCAACAACAACAAAAGCTACAAAGGAAGCCCTGCCACATAGTTTATTTTAGTTTTGTTGCTTGCCTGTAAAAAAAAGTCCTAATGCGGCTCAGCAAGACAAAAATTTCAGAACATAAATTTTGCACTAAGCAAATAAAAGCAGCTGCACTCAGAGGTTATGTTATATGAGAAATCACAGATACACTGTGACAGGAGCTATTGTAGTTATACAGAAGAAATCACAGAAATGCAGGGGGGCTGTTGTAATTTTATAGAAAAGGATCCGAGATCTAAATTGGTGCTCTCTGTAATAAAATTACAAAACCCTAATTTTAAATGAAAAAACACTGGGCCTAATTTTCAGAAATTATTTCATTTATTTGGTTTGTGGTAGCCCTTAACAGCCCCACTCATGGACCCAGAGCCCAGTGTGCTAAGCACTGTACAAACATAGAACAGGAAATAGCAGATGGATACAGATGGGAAAGCACAAAGGAATAATGAAATAATATTAATCAGCATGATAGGTTGTAGTCTCAGCACACTAGCTGCCTAACCATTAAGAAATGTCGAGCACCCACAATTCCAGCTGAAGTCAAATGGGAGCTGCGGGTGGCTAGCACTTCTGAAAAATGAGGCCTACTAGTCTTTATTACATTAATGTATTGTATTATGTTTTAACCAGACATTAGGTCTTTTTAAATCTGAAACTAATTTTACTAAAGATTTTTCAGCAGCTATGAGCTAGCTCTTTGCAAATGTCCGTTTTTTATGCAATCTGTTTCCATTTGAGTTCGGTTGTGTTCAGCAGCATTAAGACATTGCTAATATTCTTCATGTAATTATATTGCTTGTTAATTAGACTTCCAGATAAAACCATAACAGTTAATAGGAAGATTGGGAGTGAGAGAGGAACTAGTTGTTGAAATGTCTTTTAACAATCTGGAAAAATGGTACAAGAAAATTATCCTTTAAAAAGAAAAATAGAATGTTAAATGTTTCTGCCTCCACACCATCTTGAAAGGTGATATTTTCATTCCACAATTTCCATTGCTACATGCTATCTCCATGCATTAAAAGACTAATTTAATGCAATCCTGTGCCAAAACAGGCAAGTGGAATTTACATTCCATGAAACTGTCTGTTCTTGGGTGTGGTAATATCTTGATTCCCAGCTCCATTCAAATTTGGTTAAGAATTAACTACGCGCATATTGGTAAGAGATGGTTCCTTAAGTACTTCAGGATAGTACTGTCCATAGAGAATCCAGCACAATGATGCCCGGTCTGAAGGCCTCTATGCCTTTGCATATTACAAATACATATAATACTTAAAATTATTTACTTTCTCAGCTTTCGGAAGCTAAGATGTGATAAGTTTTGTGTAATATTGTTACCACCATATTATTTCCATGCTTTGCTCTTCTTTTGGATGACTCTCCTTTTGAGGTCTTGTCCCTCCCTAATCCTTTTGTTCTGCACTGCAGCATTCTACCTCTCACCTTCTAACCTAGTCAGTCCTTCCCCTGGTCCCCTCCTTTCCTTTCTTCCTAATTCTCTGTGAACCAGTCACTGCCTTTCCACAGAGTGCAGTTATCTCAAGTCAATCTTCCTAACTTGCTTCATACTCTCACATGTGCTGTTTGCTACTCCCTCCGTTTTTCTGTTTCTCCTGTCACCCCTTCCTTTCCAGTGTCAGTCCTGCCTCAGATAGGCCAATCAATTTACATTTAGTGATACAGTCCCATGGTGGAACTCTAGCAGATTTGTATGGTCTTAGCTGGCTGCTTCCACAGGTTTTGTATGCACTGGGGTTTTCCTATATCGGAGGTGTCCCAGATGCACCGTGCAACTGCTACCCTGTGAAAGCAGTACTGTGTTTGAGATTTGAAGATGCTAATTTGCCTAGGTTTTGAGGGAGAGAAAGCAAACATTATTTTACTTCTGGGTAAGGAGAGTAATGTATCCAAACACTCTTAATCTTCAAATGTTTGTTTGGAGCTGAAGCTCACCTGGTTCTTATTTTGTTAATTTTGTTGCTGTGGATTTTAATTGAATAGTCCTTGTTTCTCAGAAGCTCTTGTTGCTTAACTCACTCCAGGATTGCATTTACTACAAATCAGAATCTTTCCTGTTCTGCCTTTTGAAACACCCTTCTTCCTGACACCTTTGTGCACTTTTAATTACTCGATTTAATTATTATATCATCTTTTTGTTATATTTGCTTACTCTATTATTAAATACTCTTTTCTCAGTGTCCAGTAATCAAATACTGATAATTTTGTGGCACTTCAAATAGTAACATACATACACATATATACACACACACATGCTTTGCTCAGAAATTTTTTTCCATTTTTAGTTGAATGATGAAGAAATATATAAACACATTCCAATCTTCCTCATGCATTCACTTATTAGATATGATTCTTTTCTGGATAATACTTTAGCTTATTGTTAAAAACTGTGGCTGTTTATGGAGAATTTACAATTGTTCTTTCAAACATATTTGATTACTTAATTACCAGAGTCCTTGTTGATTCTCAGCATGCCTATCTAGTGCCTCAAGGTATTCTTGAAATCTCATAAACAGCTTAGAGCAATGGAGTGGATTGTGACTCCCTATATTTTAAATAGTCTATTTTTATAGCTGATATGAAGAGTTACTTCCAATACCAATACTTCTAATTTATGGACCGTAAGAATACATTAATTTTCTGCCTCAGGTGGACAGAAAATGACAAAATATTGAGCATTAGATGTTTTTCATATATCTTTAGCATTATCCAGAGTTATCTGATGATTAATTTCAATTTTTGTAGTCTCCTTTTTCAAAATCAGATTATGCCACAGATATACAACCTGTCCATTGAGGTCTGTTTTGCTACTTCCCAAGGTGCCGGTGTAGTATAATTCCTAGCTCTATATAGTGTTTTTCATCATACATCTCACAGCTTCACAAAGGAGGTAAGAAGTGCGGTGTTATCCCTTTTTTACAGATGGGGAAAGTAAAGCGGAGGTGAAATAAATTGCTCAAAGTCACCCAGCAAGCCAGTGGTAAAGCTGGGAATAGCAGTCGAGCCTCCTGAGTTCTAGTGTAGTGCTGTATCCACTAGGTAACACTGCCCATTGGTGCCATTGTGAACAGCAGTCAGGCTTCTGTTGGCCTGGCTTGAGCAGCAGTATGTTCTAAGACTTTAACTGCAGTATGGTTTCCACTCAAATTTGAAGAAGTGTAACTATTCAAAGACATACCCTAAAACAGTGCAGTATTAAAACACCACCCCATGTACTTCACAGTCTCATTCAAATCTGCACTTTAAAAAGCAGCTATTTTGAATGCTTAGGTAATGGAAATTACTGATTTAAAGACGCATGCAATTTGAGAGTTGTTTTACTTGAAGCTTGTAGATTCTAAGAGAATTTCTCCTACCCCTGGCTGGCTCCCCTCAGCTGCTCCTATCCCTTGCAAGCAGCAGTGCCCCTCCCCTCGCAACCCTGCCAGCCACTGAACAGTGGAAAGTGAAAACCAGGTAATCTCCCCAATGTGCAGCTCAAACCTGGATTAAGCAAAGCAGAGGATCAAAGTGTAATTTGACTTCCTTGTTGCCTCTCTTTTCAGGCTATGATCAACTTGGCCTTTGAGAGGAGGCACTGTTCTTAAACCAAGCATGGTTCAGGAGTAGAGAAATGAGAGAGAGAGATGGAGGAGGTAGTGTTTTATCGGGACAGTCCCGATTTTTGGGTCTTTTTCTTATATAGGCTCCAATTACATCCCACCCCTGTCCTGATTTTTCACATTTGCTGTCTGGTCACCCTAGGAGGAGGTGAGAGAATGCTGAGAAACGTTGAAGAATGGAACGAAAGATGGGGAGAGAGGGCAAAGAATAAAATGGTGAGGATAGAATAGAAAGAGAGGGAAACATTTTGAAAGGGAAAGAAAAAAGAAACAAGTGGCAGGTGGAAGTGGAGAATAGGGAAAAGGGTAAAACATAATCAAGAGAAGACTCAGTGCTTTAAGGTTAGAATATCTTTCATTTATACACTTCTTTTATTCTAAATACAGTGTTGGTGGGAATCTGTTTCAAGCACGTGGAAATGTGCTAGGCATTCAGGCACCCAATTCATGTGAACATGCAAATAAATTGTAGCTGTTGGGTTGCCGGTTAGCTGCCAGTGCAATCTTTGTTACTTCAAAAGTTGTGTTCTACTGGTCTTTACCACTGTCTTGTTGGCCTCAACACACACTATACTGACCAGGAGAGAGGCTGATCCTCCTATTGGGAATGACAGTCATGTTAATTTCTGCATTGAGGTTCTGGCCCTGTATGTACTGTACCTGTAGTATTTTTTCCTAATTTCAAAATTGGAAATATATAAATGTTGCGTTTTTCAGAATTGTTTTTATGAGATGAGAGAGACTAATTGGTGATAGAACCAAGCAGTTCTTTCACAAAGAAATGTAAATGACATGACACTGGTTCAAACCTAGAAATGAAACAAGCCGAGTTTCAGGCAACCTAGAAATGAAACAAGCCGAGTTTCAGGCAACGTTTCGGTGAGAGCTGCCAGATTCTGTTTTGAGTTTTGTTGAAAACCTTTCTGCTGCCTCTGGAATGGAGTTTCTGTGGTTTGCTTTGTTTTCCTTATGAATCCTGGTCTTCTGGGTTGAGTAAAATGCACACAGCCCTAACCTTATAAAATCCTGCAAATGCTTACAAAATGCGTAATGGCTTCATGAATCTTACCAGTTTCTTTCTGAACTTCATCTTTGCCCTATTGTTGAAAATAAATAAAAAATATATGAGATGGTCTTTGCCAGACATTCCTCTCACTGGCCCCACTCTTTAAGTGTGCGTGGGTAAGCTACCAACAGCTGCTGCTCAAGGCTAGTTTCACTGCCTGCGGTTGGCCCCAACTGAGTTTTCCTTTGGGATATTCCTCCTACCCATATGAATATTCTCTTTGCTGGTCAACTTTCCTCTAGTTAGGGAGATCAGGGGGAGGGATGGTTTATCCCTCGTACACAAGGTACCAAATGTTTTGGGGAATAGAAGTTCTCTTCCCACAGTCCACGTAAATCTTCCTGGGATTGCCTCTGCTTTAGGAAACTGCAGCCAGTGACTTGTCTGCAGGTTATCTTGGTCATATGGTAATGACACAGCAGGCAACTCACAGAAGAATACTGCAAAGACTATGAGGAACAGCTGAATTATTTTAAAATAACTGAGCCAGATCAGTGGTATCGCTGCTTTTAAAGTGAAACTAGAGGGATACATAATGGCAAAACCAAACCCAACTCAAAACAACCGGATTTGCAGAAACCTAGGTACACTAAAAAGCGTTTCACACATCAGTAGTGGAAAATGTGCTCTTTTGTTTTCAGGGCTAGTTAGACCAGCCTTAAAGCTCCTGGTAATAGGTGGAGCATGCCATTTAGGTTAGAAATAGGCTGAACAAGTTCATGTGCCATCAAACCTTAGAGTTTTATTATCCTGTCCGTATTTTATTACTCATTATCAATTTTCTCACTGCCAAGCACCCTGCCAATTCATGCTCCTAATCCAATCCAGCACTGGGAAAGTTTGGCAAGCTTCTGTGTTTATGCAAAGGACTCCCCTTCCTTTGAAAAATCACCCATCTAGTTACTTGGACTCTTCATGCTTATCCATGTATGCTTGCTCATGTTCAGTTCATCTCAGTCTTCGGGGAGGGGCCAGGAGTTGCATGACAAGAAAGAATCACTTCCCTTGCTGTCTGGAGAGAAACACTTGATGGAAGAAAAAATGTAAAAAGAAAACGTTAAGATTTCCAGTTATGCTTTTCTTCAGTGAGTGAAAGGGGGAGGGGTGCTCAGTATTGCTGAGGTAGTTAGACTGTATTGGGCAGTTTTATTTCAACTTTATATCATACCCCACTCACAAATTGGTGCTATAATTCTGTAAAGGCAGCATTCTTCCTTAGCAGCAAGAAGAGAAGAAAGAGAAAAAAACACATGTACTTTTATGTTGTTAGGCACATTGAGTTTCACTGCAGTGCTGCTTTGCAAGCTGGACAGATAACAGTTAACACATTGTAAATCAGGAAATACATTCTTTTGGGGTTTTTTTTGTTTAAGAGCATGCTTTTATGTAGTGAGTATGATAGCACTGATGGTGAGTTTCTGGGGAAAGCCTGTAGCCTCTGACAGCACTGCATTCTCTGTCTTAGGCCTCAGTTCAGCCAACCATTTCCTTTTAACCACATCAGTTTAAATCCATTCCTGAGCAGCAAAACATTTAAGCAAATGCTTACAAGTGCTGAAGTGCTTTGCTGAATAGGAATGGATGTAAATACAGGCTTAAAGATAAGCACATGTTTAAGAGATTTGCTGAACGAGGTCTTAGGCCTGGATTTAATGTACTGTTGATTTTTCTCTGGTTGAAAGGAATACTCGGCATCCAGTGCCTTGTGTAAATGTTCTGTCTGCCTTTAAATGAGATCTTCAAATTTGTGCATGTCCTACATCTTGTGAAATGGTTTGTTTAGTCTGTCTTCTGTGCTATATTTAGGGTTAGGGCCAGTAATATTGCTGGTACTAAGTTACAAATTTGTTGGTAAATGAAAATATTTGCTCCTGTTCCATTTTATACTGTATTGGAGTACTTATTTAATGTGATGTGTATTTAATGAAATACTATGCCACCCCATTTGTATCAAACCAAAGAACCAGGCTTAGTTCAGAGACAGTTCCATAGTAGCACTCTTTCTTAAAAAATGAATATACATATACCTTTCTACGTTACCCTCCTGAGATTAATGCATTGAAGATAAATGTAATTTTGAACAGTGGACAAAGTGCTGCTATCTATCTTTCCGCGGACGGACTGTTTGTTATCCTTCAAAAAAAGTGCAGAGACTGGCCAGACGGCAAGCAAATGCAATCTCATACACCTGTATTCCAGATGTTATACAGCTGTGTGCATACTTCTACCGATCTTTCTCTAGTAAGTGCCACGAGATAGTCTATTCAGGATGGATATGGGGGGGTTGTTTTAGGGGACACTTTGTGGGGGGAAATTGTCAAAGAAATTACATGGCACAGTTAAGAAACAGTTCTGGAACGGTTATAGCATATCTCTAGGGACATACCGATTTTGTGAGTTCCATAATGGGTTTAATACTAATGCAATTTCCTTTACGTTTTAAATAGTTAACCAAATATCCTTTAGAATCTCTTATTTTATCATGGTTTGAAGCAGGTTTTTCTGAGTTTTGTTTCAATTAGACACAGGTGAAATGGTCCTAATATTATAAGAAACGTAGACTGAGCTTTTCAAAGCCACATGGAGGATTTGGGCACAAAATTCATATTAGTTTTAATGGTAACTGGGCATCCAGATCCCATAAGCATCTTTGAATCCTTATTGAATTTCTCTCTCTCTGAAACAGAGCTTTTATTTACTTTTTTTAAAAATTGGGGATCAATTTGATTAAAGGAAAAATTTCTAAACCACTTTATTTCATGGTGATCATGTTTGTCATGTCCAACCTCAGCTGCTCTCCTTTCCCTGTCCTCCAAAAAAAAATAAATCCAAGCAACCCTTTTTAAAAATTGCATTGCAGGATCTGTTTGGAGTTTTTGGTGATCAGAGGGAAGTGGGTTGTTTTTGCTAGGCGACAGCATTTCCACATTTAATCTTTTATTTCTTCAGCAATAATCACACATTAAAATGCAAGTTCTAGGTATTGATATACTCCAGCTGGTATTTGCAAGCCAACTCTCATGAGCTGGGCTCTGTGTCACATCTTTAAAGAGGTGAAGGGGATATCATACTGGTCTTGGAAGGAGGCCAAACGATTGCAAATGCGGGTGGGTTGTCAAATGGACCTTTATTGGGAGGAATGAGGAAAAGGAATAGTCACGGAGGCCTGGATGAGGAGAGATGTGCTTTCTGTCACTTCAGAAGTTAGAATTAAATTTTGGATTAGCCATCCACATTGCTGGACAGTTAAATCTTTTTTTATGTCCTCATTATGGTACTAGTTTCAATAACGCATTTACTACTGATTTCATGATTTGAAGTTGAAATAATATTTGTCCCAATCCATTAGGGAATAAAAAGTTTAATCACAACTACTGTTTGGCTGTTACTAATGAAAGCTTGACTTGAAGAAAGGCGGTGTCACAGCTTTCGGAAACTATGAAGGCAATCTATGTTAAGCGCAGTTCGTAGTGGGATTCGTAGTAGAGGGTGACAGTGTTCAGAGGAGACAAGTAATATCCAACTTCCAAAACGTGTACTCTTATGCAGCTAAAGGTTTCTAGTTGGTAAATTAACCCCTTTCATAAGTGATTTTTTTCAGCGCTTTACAAAAATGCCAGATTGACCCTTCTGCAGTCTTGAAGACTCTCCACAGAACACATCCAGCATAGGTAGCAGCAGCACAAGTTTTCACATCCTGCCCTCCAAAGTGCCTTAGCTTTGAACTTGGGGAAACTAGCTCTGACAGTGAGAATGTGGCTCAGGCTCCATGGCTGCTTGATACTTCTGTTTCCACACCATGATGTGTAGTTAACATTTTTTTTCCTTTTGTGTGTGGCAGTGCTTTACAGTAGCTTTCTATACAGTGCCCTGAGTTGACAGACTGTAGGCAGCTTGTGTGCCAGACATGTCAATGCTCTTACGGTGGTCTTTCTTAACAAGCAGCAGTGTTGTGGGTTATTAGTTTCATATGACTATTGAGTGAAATATAGAGGATTACTGAAGGCTGCAGAAAAATGTATCAGCAATGTTGCTCTATATCATTAACTTGCTGTTCTTATCAGCCCCTTGGTGGGTCAAGTCTTGCGGAGCATCCACTGATGTTTAGTCACAGTGAACAAAAAAGTGAAAATACATAAGTCTCCTCTTCCAACTTTTAGTCGTATCTACATATCTTGTCAGAGAAACAAATGCAAAGAGAAACAAGTAAATTACTGCTAAAAAGAAATTATACTTTTTCTGTCATCTTCTTAAGTTTAAAATAGCCAAATATCCATAACCAGCATTCTCTTACCTGTTGAGAAGTGATAGGAGAGGGGAGAACTATTCTGAGAAAACAGAACACACTGCTGACAGTGTTTTTATTATATCAAGTGCTATATTTCGTAATATAAATTGTTTTCACATGTACTTGGATCATAAGGTTCTTGAAAGAGAATTATCTGGATGTTTACAACATATCTGTAATGTATCCCATTCAGATTTGTCAGCTGACTCTCATTGCCTTGAAATGTGTCACGGTATCCTGCACAAGCATGCTTTTTCCATTGGTTTGCAAGAAAGCTAAAATTCTACTATTTCCATTACAGTGCCAAAGATATGGAGACATGAATCCAAAGCTGGTGGCACCCTAAATAATTAATCATTTCCATTATAACAGATCTATTCTTTCATCAGTGAGCACACGTAATTCCTGTTGTTAATAGCTCTCAAGAACAGTAGGTCAGAGGTCAAAGTTCAACACCGCAACCTGAGTTTATATTCTATGTAGAACAGTACTAAGGGGATACTGCACTGTTAGAGGTTCTATCCTTTGGATGAAACTGAAACAAATGTGCCTCATGCCAATCTCTGTTGATTATTCAAGTGGCTAACAAAGATCAAATGGCATTTGTTTTGAAAAGAAATGAGGATAATCTAATTGGGTTGACCAACATTCCATATCTATTTATCTACCATATTTCTTTTTCCTCCATGTATGTAGACTATGTGACGAGCTCGCTTGAAGGAAAACTAAGTTGAAGAAATTAGTTTTGCATTTAGTTCTAAAAGTGGTGAGGTCATTCTTATTTCTTGCAGGAGTGCATTCCAGAGCATAGACCCAGCTCCCATTAAAGTCCTGCCTTCTGCGTATCTTCTCTCTGTTGGCAACAGTTTCATTGTTCCAACAGAGTGTAATTTTTTTGGGAGGCCATGATCACTGAGGGAAAGATGATTGGTCAGCTAGTTAGGGCCAATCCCATGCAGAACTTTCGGTATGAGCACAGAAACCTTGGACTGGATTTTGTATTCAGAGGAGAGCCAGTGCAGAGAACAGAGCACCTGAATGATTTGTTCATACCAATCTGTATTTCTCACCAGGTAGGATGCTGCGTTTGGTATCAGATGAAGCTTTCTTGGGCTGTTTGGCTGCATTCCGAGATACAAATTGAAATAAATGAGCCTGGAGGTCATGAATGCATGGATCAGTATGACAGATACTGTGTGTGATGAACTGGGAGCACAAGTGGAAGGGGACCTGAAGTGTTTTTAACAGCCCAGTGGCTGCTGTTTGCTTATGCAGTCAATACCCTACCTTCTCAGTCTCTAACTCATTATTTTGTGGAGTGTTTTGGAATAGTTGGAATAAGGAAAAGCACAATATAAACCTAAATTGTAACCTGAGTTTTTAAATTTACAGCAGGAAATAAACAGGCAGGCAATTCAAAATAAAATGGTCATAGCATTTGTAAATCAGTGCATTTTGTCAAAGCGGAACAGAGAGGAATGCTGTGTTCTATCCACAGGTGCTCAGATCAGTGGGGGAATATTATACCTACTCACAACAGGATGAGTTAAAGAAATTTCCAGCCAAGACAATGTATTTTCTGGCTTGTGCTGGCTTAATCTAGTCTTGTGGGTCAAATTTTCACACATTGGCCCCTAAATTGTGGCTGGAAGATACGCATGTTGTGTCAGTAAGTAACTGTGTTCACAGAGGGATAATTTCATGCACAAGTAGCCATTTGCAAATGTAGTTACAAATCCAGTTTGTATGCACAAATACATCTTCATATTTTGTGGGCATAACAGATACTAGTGGTATTTTTAGTCCTTGATGTATTTAACATGGTGGAATAGGGTTACATATTTATAAAGTTTCACTACTTCTCAGGGTAAAGTATTTAAAGATTTTTGCCACTTTCTTGACAAAAACAAAAAAATCACCGGTTTGGTTAGTTTCAAAATAATATCTTTGTTATGTAGTGAACTCAGATATTTTTAACCCACTTATAAGTCTTTATCCTGACAAACTCAATCTCTTTTGAGCCTGTGTCACTCATTCCTGGATTGCAAAGAGAGAATTTCATTCCTCCATTCCTCGCTTTGGCCCTCTGTTCCTTGGCTAGGTGCTGGGATGCTATTTTACATTTGAGATGGTTGAAAAATGTTTCTGGGATCTTCATAATCAGCACCTACCTATTCTCTCTCTTTTTTGTGTGTTAGTTTCACTCTGGTCTCTTTAAATCAGTATTTGTGTTACATCTTGCCTTCTGCTGACTGAGTGGTAACAATGGGGAGATTTCTCTGAAGCACTTTGTGTGCAGCTTTCTCTAATGGTCTTGATGAACTGGGGGAGAAATCCAGAAGACTCACTCAGCATTTTGCTTCTACTGTCTCATTACCCTGTTGTAGACCTATGGTATGTCTTCCATGTGACACTGCACTGTGCTGTCAAAGAGCTAACTTAATTTTCATTAACTTTCCCTTAATTGAATTTTTGCAAGACAGATACAATTACAAATGCAGCACAGGAAGAGAATAAGAGGAATGCATGGCACAGCTATCCAAATAGATTTATTAGTTTCCCCTGCTAGTGTATGGGACATGTAATCTGTCTATAAGTCAAAGAGAGATAAAGATACTTAGGGCAATATTAAAGTTTACCCAAGTGGTCTGAAGCCAGGGGGAAAAAAGCTTTCTGATATGCTATAGAGACATCAGATTACACGAGTGCATCCAAAGGGTGCTGGTTAGCTCCAGTCTCCCAGAAATGTGATCAAAAAAGGAAATAAAAAGTAATTCTAATGCCTTTGTTTGGTCATCATTTCAGGAGAAAGATTCAACATAACATAACTTACCATTCCAACATACCAACTGGTTTCTCATGGGGCAATTACAGGTTAGCATTCCAGTGGTGAGACTGAACAAGGGCAAGCACAGGGGACACAATTCTATGTTTTATTAGTTAAACTTAAGTCATTCAAGAGTAAAAGGAGAAACTCTTATTAAAAGCAGTAAATAGGTAACTCATTTGTGGTACAGTATTTATTTCCCTTTTCTGTATGCCACAACATTGAGAAATGAAGTCTAAGAGTACACACAGGCTCACAAACTGTTTTGTTTTGATAGGGATGCAAAATGGACACAACTTTATAAAACCCAACTAGTCTATTACTACTGCTAAGCTGTATGAGATACTTGGTCTCATAACTTTGTCCATAATTGTATACCTCCTCATGCTCAGAAAGTTACAGAAGCTTGATTCCCAGCCCTCAGATGCCAGTATTATAAATGAAATAACTGTGAAATTGAAGGAAATTCTTGGGTACTGACCTGCAGGTGGGTATGCCAGCCATTTTAAAAGGAAATAACAGTTTCAAATAATTTAAGTGCCTTTTAATTTAAGTACCATGCAGCTTTAGGGATCCCTGAAGAACATTTGATATGCTTCAACCTCATTTTTGAAAATGGTGGTGATTCTATTTTCCTCAGACCGTTAGTGTCAAATAGACCATTTAATTACATCCTTATTCCAAATTCTCTCTACAGATATGACCGCCATGGCTATCTAAAATGTGTTTATTCTATAGGGCTTTCAACATTATTCCCATATAAAGTAGAAAAGAGGCACAAAGCAGAAAGTATTTTATAAGGTATGTACAAGACTGATACTAGGTACCCACACGCTTACCTGTAGGACACCAGTTTCCAGGGATTCATTGACAGACTCAAGGCTTAAAGTGGATAAAATCTTTGATCTTTTGAAGGATTTAATGGCCCCTGATTTGATGCCAACATGGGTCTTCTCTTGGCCTTGAGCCAGACCTAAATACTGTAGAAGAAAATTCAGCTTCATATTTTATCCCTTGAATAAGTTGTGACCAGTAACATTACTGCTTCCAGATGGAAAAGAGATTTACTGTGAAAGTTTTTATAGGATTGTCTTACGGCTAAATATTCTTCCTACTCATCACAGTAGGCAGAAATAATGTTGATAGTTTCTTGTGTCTTTCCTCTTGAGAAATTGCAGTCTTATGCCACTATTTTTTGACATTCAAGTGAGTGGAATTCTTAAATTCCCAAACTTTAAGGGAGGGTAGGAAGAATAAAGAGCTGTCAGCTGGGTACACTTCCAGTATCGTACATGATGAGAGTTTAGTGAGAGACTTAATGCTTGTTTTTATCTTAACGTGCAAGAATGTGGGGTATTCAGTTTTCTTTTTTGTACTATAATTTGATTGTAGGTTTCACAATAATTTGTCATTTGTATCTCCAATTTTTATATTAACTGAATTCAGCAAGAATTAAATATAAATACAAATGAACTCTTTGAAGGAACTGTAGGTTAGAAGTTAGGACAAGGGACAAGAAGTCAGGACTCCGGGTTTCGGTTTCCAGCCAGTGGGACTTTAAGTGCTTTTGAAAATATACCCACAGGGTATGTCTACACTGCAAGTAGACAGCTATGTCTGGCCCATCTCAGCTGCTTCAGGCTCATGGGACTCAGGCTATGGGGCTGTTTAATTGCAGTGAAGACATTCAGGGTCGGACTGGAGCCTGAGCCCTTGGACTTAGTGTGGTCCCAGAATCTGTGCTCCAGCCTGAGCCTGAATGTCTACACTGCAATTAAATAGCCCTGTAGCCTGAGCCCCACAAGCCCAAGTCAGCTGACATGGGCCAGCCTCAGGTGTTTAATTGCAGTGTAGACATACCCTGAGTGACTTGGTCATGGTTGTACAGTGAGTTAGTGGTAGAGGTGGAAATAGAATCCAAAAGTCTTAAGTCCCATGGCACTTGGGAGCTTTTGAAAAATGTACCCCACCCATCATCCACTAGCCCTGATGCACTCCCTTCTCTGTAGGAAGATCTCCAAAGGTGGTTGGCTATAGCTGCACCCACTTCACGCCAGCGCAGGATTCTCCCTCGCTGGGGAATCCTACTTAGTAGCATCTTTAAGCCTCACAATATCTGTATGAGGTGGGTAAGTATTAACAATTCTTTTTTTATAGAGAGGAAGAGTGAGGTACAGAGATGTCACACAGCAGAGCCCATATCCCTTGATTCCCAGTGCCATATTTGTGAGAGTTCCCTAGTCTAAAAGTCCTTTTTAAAATAGTAGCTTTAATGACAATGAATGGATCTAAGTACATGCTAGCTTCCGCATGCCACCTTCCCTTTGCTCTGTGTCCATCTGCAGATTCAATTATAAAACCATCTGCTTTCCAAACTGACTTCCTGACTCTGTCCTGTTTTTCAAAACTGTGGCAGGCTCCTAATCTCCCTTCTCCACTAATCCCAGAAGATACACACACAAAACCAAAGATCTTTAAATACATAATATCAGAGTCACTTCAGCTATATTATTGGAATCCAAAAGCTATTTAATAACTAAAGCAGCAAAGCACTATTATCCAAAAGAAAAAATGTTAAAGGTACAGTATTCTTTAGACTTATACAATGTGCCTTTTAAACATATACAGCCACATTATATCTTGGAGTTTATAAAATGATAACTCAATGAACTGAGTTTTTTAGAAAATGCTCTCTCCTGGGAAAATTGAATCAATAGTTAGGTGACCAGATACTATGTTTTTAAAAAGTAAAAGTGTTTCTGTGACAATGGTTGGGAATAATTTATTAACTTTTGGGTTCCCTCTTTACTATTATGATCAACTTTAGTAACAGTTATTTATTAACACCAATGTAAATACAGTATTGTACATACTCCTGTACATAGCTTCACTGGTTAGATAAATTCTGCGCTTTGAGTTAATTTGTGGTAGCTAGATTCTACTCTGTTGTGACCCTCAACAAATCAGTTTGGCAATGTGTTCATATTGTTGAGTGATTCAACCATTTTGTCTTTAATCATTCATTTATTAATATTTGTTGCTGAGTTATCAGGTTACCCCAGCAGCCCGATGTCCCTTTCTTGTTTTCTTTCCTCCAGACACGGTCATCTCCCTCTCTGGGACCATACGTACACTGGAGGCATCTCCTGTTGCTAGCTGAAAAATGTCATGATCACTGCTGCTACTGCACAGTTATCAATTGGCCAAGTAGTTGAACTAATAACTCAGAACAGGCTGGCACATTGCAATCCATAGTGCAGCAGCAATCTTAGGGCTCCTGATGTATTAGTCTTTATGTAATATTTGAAAATATTAAGCGGACCAAGGATTTGTAAACATCACTGTATTTGTGTGGAGATAAGCTTCTGTCCTGTGGACTTCACGGCCTTTATTATATGTGAAATTGCATTTGGGAGCCACCTTAGGCCTCCTACTTCTTACTTTGAGGAAACTAGTGTTTTGTTTTGTTAAAATATTTCTTTAGTCTGTGAAGGGAGGTTAGCAGGTGCCCATGTTCCTCCACCAAACACTGCCTTCCCCCCTAAATAAAGGAAATACTACTTCTCACAACGTGTGATTAAACTATGGAACTTGTTAGCACAGGAAGTCATTCAGGCCAAGATTTTAAAAGAGATTGGACATTTATATGGATATCAAGAATATCCAGAGTTATAATTAATAACCACAAATTGTGGAAGAAATATTAAACCTCATGCTGTAAGGCTTCAGCCAATTTGCTAAGTATTGAAGACCAGGATGAAACCTATATGTGGGGCTGATTATCACACATCTACCCTCCTGCTGGGGTTCTTAGAGCTCCCTCCCTCTGCAGCCTCTGGATACTGGTCTATTATCTGGCAATAATCCTATTATCTTGTGTTTTAGCTGATCTAAAATTGACAGTTCTTTTTAGCTAACCCGTATTGTTCTAGTTTTCTACCCATATGCAATGCCCTTATGTTACATACATCTAGAAAGCAAGGAAGGGGAGCAAAAAGCATTTACAATTATATCATTGATTGGATCGCTGCCAGTGATTGACTGAATGTTATAATTCATAGTCTGCCTAGTGACCCTGTGTGAACTCAGATGATTATATCTCAGTCTAGTTTCCAGTCAATAGCCATCTTTGTTACCAAAAACACCACCAAAATTGTCACCCTTATTAGCAGTCTTAACAAAGAAGCAGAGGCCTGAGTAGGTGTGGAGATTAGCTACCCTACCACTGGACAGCTATTCTCTTCAGATAAAGGATTGAGATGCATTTGTAGAACAGCGTAGAGAACCTCTCTATATTTGTGAAGTGATATTTTTATTCACTTTTTCTGTAAATATAAAATCTCAGTCTCCAGGACTCTTAGTTCAGTAACTTTTGCAAAAATTGTGCTTGTTTTACATTTAAATAATGTGCAGTGAAAGAGAAGTAGATAGAGTGAGAATAAAGTGTAAAACAAAAACAAAAACCCCACCCCCCCCCCAGTTAAAAATACATATATAAGGTGAGTAATACACAAGAATCCTGATTGTTTGGAATGATGTCTAGCTATGAACATGGATACTCGCTAATACATACAGAGAGTATGTATTTGGAAATGCCGTAGACTTTCTTGGCTGGCTTCTGTGGGAAAATACATAGTAAGTTGATGGCATCACTCTGCTTAAACATGCTGCAAAATTACTTAAACCCTTGAGTAATGTATTATTTGAGAATGTGCCATTATGGGAAGCTTTCATTCACCAAGGTCACAAAAAGGGGAGTAAGGAGAGGCAAGTTGAACTTTAGATGGTTTCTGGCTTGTTGTGTTTCTGTTATGCCTGTGGCTAAGCAGTGAAGTTGTAAACGATTTGTTTGCCAAAACTGAAAGTTTATTAGAAACTTGCTTGTTTTGATTAAGTGGAGCCAGAGGCTGTGACATAAGAATAAATAACAGCTTATGGTTTTATTTACTAGTTTGTTTAGCTTAGCATTGTAGATATTTTATTTTAACCCTATTTTAATTCCCATATTATCAGATTAATTGCAAGCTAATAACATTTTATGATTTATGCTGGATGTACTTTAAGCCATGTCAAGGCTTAAAACATGAAGAGAGTATGCAAAATATGTCATCATCAAAGAGAGGATGGAGAAGTTCCTACTGCATTATTGTTCTGTTACATATGAATGTAACATAAGAATGCCTGTCCTCACAAGATGGAGACTTGGAGCTTGCAGAAGTGGTCATAAATATCAAGAAAACACTAGTTTTCCTCCTTTTAACATTAAACCCTTACATACCAGTGTTGAATGTAACTGTGTTGTCTTATCATTCTTCTGTAGTTTGGATTAAAACACTTGACACCCCTTACAGAGCATCTGTTCATTTTTGACACCATGACAAATACAAAAATTAGGGTTTCCAAATGTTGATTTTACAATACTGTTTAAACAACATTCCTTGGTTATTTACAGGAAAATATAGTCCCCTTATTTTATATAATATGAACAATGGTTTAAAAAGTAATTTATAGTAGAGGTTCAAGCACTGTACTTCATTTCATGGTGCAAGGATTCTGAGAGGGTTTCTTTATTGATGAACTGTGATGTGAAGACTTCATAGGTTGAATCCTGTTTGTTTTCATCATATAATAGAAGGCATGGGGAAGGGGACTTTTCTGACATAATAGATAGCAAATTTTAATGGTATGAACCCAGGACAGGAAGCCTTCTAAATTCTAATCTCGGCCATGAAACTGACTCCTCTTGTCGCCTTTAACAAGTCAGTTAATCCTTCTGTCTCATTTTCCCCCTTGGTAAAATGGGGATTCTATTTACGTGTGCTTCAGGTGTATTGAGGATTAATTATTTCATGTTTATAAAGTACTTTAAAAATAAACAACTGTAGGCTTGGAAGGGTTTGATTTTTATCAGTAAATGTTGATGAACATTGATATCACTGTACACACACAAACCAACACAAAAAATTTCCATCAATAATAATCAGAATTGACAGATACACAAAGTAAGAAAAATCCACTTGAGAACTTATTACAGTTTGATTTAAGGATATTTACTTTTGTATATTTTGAAATCTGCTGTTGACAATTTCTTTTAATGGTTATAAAGCTTAAACTTCTTTTAATCGAATTCTGCCAAGCCTATATATAAATGCCTGGTGTTATTTATTTATGGTTGTAGTATTAAGAATACTGTAAAAAAAAACTGTTTTCCAAAAATTAAATATATCTAATGGCATTTTGTTTTTCCCACAGTAGTCATGGCATGTGTGCATGTGTTCAGAAAATAAGAGTATTTATTTTAGTCTCTCTCTCTTTTTAAAGTAAGTTTTGATATGAATATTGTAGTGATGAGGGAATTCAATCACACTTAGAATTTCTAAAATGTTTTTTCTTTTCTTCTTGAATCCATTTTTTCCATTCAGGAAATATTCAGAGAGTGTGATTCCGTTAATGCGTTAGCTGTCTGCCCTTTGGGCCATTAACTTGATTCCTATCTGGCAGTTCAAACTCCCAGTAAGGCTATGTAGAAACTCTAGATTTCAGCCATATGTTGAAAAGGAAGATTGTCGTTCCTTAATTGGGTAAGGAAGGGGCAGATTTGTGTTGTACTAAGTAGATAAATAGGCACCAGCTACAAGACAGCCTGCAGTTTTTCTGCAATCTTACCACATTTATAAGGTGCAGTGGGGACATTATTAATACTTTGCCAGTGTCAGGATGTAGATTCATCGCAGCTGTTTTAAAAATGGCTGTAAAAGCAAGCTGGTCATCCACTAATAGAAATTGCAAAGGTCTTTTTGTTTGAAAACCTTTAAAATAGTAGTATGAATAATTTTCTACCTTAAACACTACTCATTTTCATAGTTTCATTTTCACCTCCAGGCTCAAGTATCAGAAATCAGACAAGACTCATCATTCAATGTAGCAGGCACATAGATATGCCTACTCAACAGACTGCAGTCATTAAACATCTTGATATCTCACTCTTAATTAGAATGCAGGAACAAAGCCAAAAACATGAGTCAGAGTTTATCCAGAGTTTAAAAAGAAAAAAGCTTTAATTCTGAATCTTATATTCGTGCTCTCTCTTTCTCTTCTATTCCTTCAACTTCTCCGTTACAGGTCTCTCCACTTAGTACCCACAGTGGTGTAAGCATAAGACTCTCCAAAAGAAGGGGATCCATTTTTTTAATACACTATACATCTGTCCTTGGCCCCCTCCTCCTAGGACAACTTTCTCCAAAACTTTCCATATTCTCTATTGTTAACACCACCATTCTCCTTGTCACCCAGGCCCAGTTTTGACTTCTCTCTCCCACCCCCACCCCCCTTGCCCCCTTCATCTAGGCCATGTCCAATTCCTTCTGCTTTTATCCATTATAACTTTTCTAAACAGTGACCTTTCCTCTATTCACTCAACTAAACCTCTTGTCTAGGGCCTCCTCATCTTGTGTCTTTATTTCTGTAACACCCTCACCGGTCTCCTTGATTTAACTCCCAGTCATCCGTCTCCAGCTGCTAAGATCTTCCTCTTTTCTTGTCATGCTGACTATATCACATGCAAGCCCACAAATATCTTCACTGGCCCCCCATTTTCCACTGCAATTTCAAACTTCTTGTCCTCAACTTCAGGACCCTTCATGACTTTGCCCACACACACTCTCAACATATTTGTCCTTGTTGCTTTCTCCTTTCCACCAGTTGCCAGTCTCTAGCATTGCTTCCTTCGTTGTCCCACAACCAGTTGTCCTTTACTCATGGAACTACCCCCTCCTCTCCTTCTGGTCCCACTTTTGCCATGGGTTCTACAGGAAGTCAGCCAACTAATATCTGATCTTTTTGTTAAAATGATAATAAAATATTGTACCTGATTTGGAACCATTAAGTCCTCTTTCTCCCCTATTTTGTCACAGTCACTTGTGCCTTGTTTTTAATTAGATTCTAAGTGCTTCATGACAGGGACCATGCCTTCATGCAGCACTCAGCATAATAGAACCCCATCCCGAGTAGGGCCTTTCAGTGCTATTACAATATAAATAATGTGTCTGACTACTTTGAAAAAAATAATATAGATTTTAAAACGCTCATTTTATTTTTAGGGAGAGCAGAAAGAAAACACCGAGAGCATATGGTATCAGGGATGATATCCCATGGAAACAAAACACTGAAAAAGTTACTATGCAAAGTTGACATTCAGCAGAGCTATAGTTTGTTTCTGTATTTCTACCTACTTGTCAATGGGAATTGCTGTACGATCTGGACTGGTATAAGGGATATGGCAGAACTTGACATTCAACAGAGTTATCAGTTCTGTGATATACTTAGGAGAATACCCATTAGGGAATCCAGTTCACTGAGTCTGAGAAGTCAACAGTTTACTGTTCATATGTCCAGACAAATTGGTTCCTTTCTGGATTGTCTCAGTTAAAAATGAGTTGATGTAAAGCTTACAAGTCATGGAAAAAATGGAGGAAATTAGTCTTTAGAAAAGGCACTTAGCTTGGGGCATGATACGTAGCACAGACACAGAATGCAATGTGCTACCACACTGGATGGCGAAGAGTATTATACCTTTATTACTGATCCAGGACTAAAAATAAAATAAAGTTGAAATATGTTGTAGCTATGGAAAAGTTTCAGTTTTTTAGTGGGGGTGAGAAGACAGTATTTCCACTTCTTTAGATATGGGATCCATTGTTTATTTGATAAGAAAACTGATTTTTTTCCCAACAAAGGAAATGTGGTAGATTTAGTCTGTCCGGGACTTCAATAAAGCATTTGGCATGGTACCACATAGGAAATTAAGCTGCAGAAGATGCAGATTAGGACGAGAATTGTAAAGTGGGTAAGGAAGTGGCTAAGAAAGAGTTGACAACGGCTTATGATGAAAGGAGAACTTTATGCTGGAAGGAGATTACTGTTGGAGTTCCTCGGTGATCACTGTGGGTACTGATCTTATTTAATATTTTCATCAATAGCCTTGGCATGAAAAGTAGGAGTGTGGTAATGAAATTTGCTGGTGACGCAAGTTGGAAGGCATCATCAATACAGAGGATCATAGGAATATTACCCAGGAAGAATGGGATGACCATGGGGACTGGAATAATAGAAGTGGGATGAAATTTAATAGTAGAAAGCAAACAGTCATGCACTTAGGGACTAATAACAAAAAAAATTCTACTATAAAGTAGAAGGCTCATCAGTTGGAGATGACAGAAGAGAAGAAAGACCTGGGTGTATTTGTTTGTTGATCACAGGATGAGTATGAGCCAGCAGCGTGGTATGGTACATTGGCACCAAAAAGGGCAAATGCAATTCTAGGATGTATCAGGTGACACATCTCCAGTTGAGAGAAAGAAGTATGAATGCCATTTTACATGACACTGGTAAGAGACTTCATATGGAATACTGTGTACAATTCAGGTCACCGATGTTCAAGAAAAGTGAATTCGGACTGGAACAGGTGCAAAGAAGAGCTATTAGGATGATCAGGGGAATGACAGGCCTGTCTAATGAGAAGAGACTGGAAGAGTTTGACTTGTTTAGTCTAGCAGAATGAAGGCTGAGGGAGAAAATTATTCCCTTCTATAAATACACTGAATGGTAGTATATGTCAGGGTTGTCTGCACTAGCAGAGAACCGGACTCTAAGACCAAGCAGTTCCCTTCAGTCCTGTGTTTCTGATCAGTGATGCAATAACCCACAGTTTGGATGGGCGACAAAGATGAGGCAAACAAAACTGTTGTTTTTCAATAAGCAATCTCCCTGTCCACATTTAAAATCAGTGGCTGTTTGTATGAGTGTGTATTTTCCATTAATTTCACTTATAGAGTCACAAGGGTCTTATTTCAGTTCCTTTACTATTTTAAGAGGAAAGGAAGAGGAAAAACACCTCTAAACTGTTAGTCTAGGCAACTGGTGACTTAAATTGTTACCATCTGGTGGCTGTTCATGGCTTATGTAAAATAAATTGGTGGTGTCAATGCAGTTCCTAATGGATAGGTGTTCACATCACTAAACCACATGGATGTGGAGACTTAACTAGTCTCTGATGTCTAGAGCTGATCCCCTGGTCAAGGCTGAGGCACACTGATGTTGCAGTGGTGGTGAAGTTTGTGCTGTTGCTGTCTGCAGTGCACCTGTTCTTAAAAAAACATTTCAGTCTCTGGAGCTTTCAATTAGGCACCATTCATAAGAACTAAATAATGACAAAGACAGAGAAATTGAGCTGTTCTGTGAAATCTGCATCCTGAATTTTATTATTCCATTGTCCTGAAAGCTTAGTAATGTCTGCTGAAATGAGATTAACATGATGAACACAACTCTATCTCCCCCTCCTCATGAAGACCTCTCACTTCAGATATTTTCCAAAAGACTACAACCCTTTTGGTAATTAATAGATGGCCATTAGCTCTTTTTAAGTACTTTTAGAAGTTAAAGTATGAGACCATGTAATCAACCCGTTGTCAGGATTAAAAATGAAACACGACTGTGTTTAAAAAAAAAAATAGCAAGCTGGTCCTCTGCCATATTCCCTCTCTCGGTAACCTAGAAGTTGACATTGTACAGAACTAGTTCATTTTTTTATAGTATACCCTCAGAATTCTGAAACCTGTGCATCAGTTCAGAGACTGGTGGATCTAGTTAACTATGCCTGAGGGAGTCACTTTATCAACAGTTACATATTTTTCTACTCAGTAAAATTTTGCATTATTCTTGGGTTTTTCAATGCTGAAATTTGATGTCCGTTAGGGGCAGGTGAACCTGGCCATTTTCCCAAGGCATCAGTAATTGGAAGGAGTGAAATTTACTGAGTACTGAGCACACATTGCGTCTGCTTTATGCAAGTACCTGCTACCATTTTCCTTCATCTACTAAGATTTATAGAGGCTTCACATTTTCAGCAGAGGTGTCAATCTGTCAGCAGCAATCAGCTGAGATTCCATGTGAAAATAAGAGGCTTTTAACCAAAATGCCATAGTAGGGCAGCAGAATGCCGACTTGGACTTTCCTCCATGATACCTGATTTATAGATAGGTGTGGGAAAATAGTGGGTGTCAAATATACAGGTTTCGATAAATGCAGAGAAAATTAGTTTGGAGATGCTACACTAGCAGGGCTCAGGGTATAGTCCCGCCCCAGAACACTTCTTCTATGGAACCTGGATACCAGCAGGGAAGAGGGGAGTTGCACTGAACTGGAAGGGACCTCGAGAGGTCATCTAATCCAGTCCCCTACACTCATGGCAGGACTAAGTATTATCTGACCATCCCTGACAAGTGTTTGTCCAGCCTGTTCTTAAAAATACCCAATGATGGAGATTCCACAACCTCCCTAGGCAATTTGTTCCAGTTCTTAACCACCCTAACAGGAAGTTTTTCCCAATGTCCAACCTAAATCGCCCTTGCTGCAATTTAAGCCCATTGCTTTTTGTCCTATCCTCAGAGGTTAAGAACATTTTTTCTCCTTCCTCCTTGTAACAACCTTTTATGTACTAGAAAACTGTTATCCAATTCTCTCTTGTCAGCCTCTGGATTCCTGTGATGTCAATGAACCTGTAACTTGACGTTTGGTCCTCGTCATCAGATGATTCAGATAATTGAGGGACAATACCCCAAGGCCACCAAGCATCAGTGATACCCATGCTCCCTGAAGCCGTGTGGGATAGGACCCTCTTTCCTGCCACCTCTGATGGACTAGTTCTTCCTGAGAGAATTTATCTGCATTTTCTGATCAACCTGTCAGGAATGGAAACAGCCCATGGAGGCTCTGCTCTTAGAAGTGAAGTTGAGGGAAGAGGATGATCATTCACGGGAGGTGTAGATGCTCTCTACCCAGAGTTGCTGTGTGGAGACAGGGTAGTTGAATGGTGAGGGAGGATGTGGAGGTTGGGTAATGGAGTATGTTGTTCTGAAAGGGGATTTTAGTGGGTTGTGATGGAGAAATTTTGTGAAACACTTCAGAGCAAGTCACCTCATATGTGTAACCCTAGTTTTCTCATCCTCGTATTTCTCTGCCTACTGTTTGTAGCTCTCACTTGTTGCATTATGTTTGTCCTTAACTGTTAGCTCTTCAGGACAGGCGACATTTCTGTATTATCTGTAAAGCATCCAAGAATATTGTGGCTGCTGTGGATAAATAATAATATTAGGACAAGTGACTTTGAGAATTGTGTGTCCCCAAAGTAGACATGCAAATTTGGAAGCTGCATCTGAACACTTGACCCACGCAATCGTGGAGTAGGTGATTATTTTTCCAGTAAAGCCTAAAAGGTTGGTATTGTATTGTGATTAGGGGGAGAATTTTCCCCAGCTTCAGATGTACTTTTGTATCTTCAAAGATGAAAATGCAAGAGTTATTCAACTTAGAGAAATTGCTGCCTTGTATGTGATGCATAAATATATTTTACTTATTGAGGGAGATTCGCCCAACTCACCTCTGAGTTCTATCCATACACTTCGCTTAGTTATTTATTTATTTTTCTTGAAATAACTAAAGAGATGCCCATCCAAGCCTTCAGGTTCCCTAATATGCTCACTGACAATAACATTTAAATCTCAACTGTGTTAAAATTCAACAGGAACTCAGCCAGCCATATACCTACAAAAACTTCTTTCTGCCCTTCCATCATCTTCTAGCCTGAGCCTTCTCCAAAAGCCTGGTGAAGATGTCTTTTGCGGTGTTCCCAAAAGGTCACCAAAATCTGGACTAATTTGGACCAAAGGGGAAGCAAATTCCAGAGTCCTAAAGCCCTGCTAGTCATCCCCTCTTTTTTATAAGGGCAATCCAGCTCAAGCAACCTACTGACTGGAACTGTGACAATACGACATTGAGAGAAACGGGTGATCACTCAAGTAGGCTGGTCCCAGGCCATTTAGGGCTTTCTGAAATGTAACCAATATCTTAAACTCCAGATGGATGGCGAAAGCAGATGAAGAATGTGTGTCTCTTTTATTGCCAGCGATTATCAATCCTTCCTCGAGGCAGAGCAACTCCAGCACACCTCAAACGTGGGGGCCCATCCCCCTTGCTTAAGAAGCTGTCAGAGAAAAAAATCAATGGAAAAACTGATACCAGGCGGTAGTGAGCACCTAAAATCAGGCAACATGCCAGTGAAGCAGAGCTCTTCTTTGCAGACAATAGTGTGAGATTAAAGTTGTGGGTCTTCTTTCTAAGCATTATTTTGTTCTTTGGGGAGGAATTAACATTTTAAGTGTCTTGTTCTGAGGCTTATGAGTGCAACAAGCCTCTTTTACATTAAGCTTTCCCCAAAAAAGAAATGTGAACTTCATTTTATTGTCTGAATATTACCAGGTTTGGACAAATCTTCATAAAACCTTATAAATAAACTTTTATTTTAAGCACTGACCAAAAATTGTTGCTGAGCAACTTTCATAAACTATGTATTTGTTTTGAGGCACTGAAACATATGCTGAAATTATATTTTTAAAATATTTAGTTAGTACAATAGCTTTTTTGAGAAATAATATCATTTCTAAGTCTACATTTATTAGGGTTTTTTTAAACCCTTGGTTCTGTTCCAAGAAAGATCCAACTTGCCTGCATTATGCGTGTGTTTTTCCAATCTGAGGGGGGTTTTTTTGTTTTTTTTTTTTTAAGAGGCAGGTTGAAGGTCACTTAAGAGAACTAATTCTGTCTTGGGGATAACTCTACACCATTCCCTTAGCAGGTATATATTTCCTCTATTGCTTCAAGCCAGCCATATCAGCTGTATTTCTTTTAATTAAATATTGCTTTTCTTCTTTTAATTACTTGCATTCTGCTTTCACTTTTATGCTATTTTACTTTCTTATTGGAAAAGTGAGCTATTATTGAAGTTTTCTAGGGCCTCAATTCTGTAAATTGACCTGCGTTGATGTACAAGTCTGATGGATGTCAATGAGATTACTCCCATGCTTAAGGTTAAAAATTTGTGTAAGTGTTTGCAGTATCAAGGACCTACACGATTGCTTCTGGTCAATGAGGTCTCTTTATCTTCACAGACATTAAGATTGTGAGTAATTCAAGCTAAGAAAATTGTTGGCCAGATCCTCAGCAGGTGTAAATAACCATAGATCCTTTACATCAGTTTAGGACAGTGGTCTCCAGTGGTCTAGGAGGCACGGAGGAACATTCAGGGGCATGCAGCAGGGCTTGGGCTAGCCCCCATGGGAGGCAGGGAGGTAGCACCACCCAGCCGCACTCTGACCCCAGCTCAGTTCCGGCCCCAGCCGCAGCTCTGCTCTACCCTCTGCGCCACCTGCAGCCCAGCTCTGCCCTCATTTCCTCTCCACCCCCAGGCCAGCTCTGCCTCTAGCCTCTAGCCCAGCTCCTCCCCCATCCCAAGTTTAGCCTCCAGCTCTGCTTGCAGCCCAAGCTCCTCTGATGAGCCAACTATGCAGTAATGGAGGAGGGTAGGGGGCATGGACAGATTCCATAGGGTGGGGGGGGCATGACAGGAAAAGTTTGAGTACCACTGGTTTAGGAGCTGCCCGTGTCTTTATGTGTAATAATATAACCACGTTAAACATAATGCATGCACGCAGTGATCTTCATAAATTGGGTTTTTCTCTTGTATTGATTTTAGTTGAGAGGGTAGAGAATATACAATCCTCCCTTTTAGGATTTTATTGATAAACTATCCCAAGTTATAAGTCTACTGTGTTCCCTTGAGAAACATCATCTGCTCTCTGTACAATTTCAAAGTTTCAAAGGGTTCAGAATTGTCTTACATTGTTTAATTAGCAAAAGGACACAATTAGATAATGTGAATAACTCAGATTCCACAGTGGGAGCAACATAACTCCATAAACCGCAACAAGGAGAAATTTCCTGACTGAGTTCTTCAAAGATTTTTCATATCCTGTATTCTTTTAGTTTCTACTCTTTGTCTGAGATTCATAATCTTCTGGTTTTTTCCTCTAATTTACAGATCTTAGCAGGTTTGTAAAGCAGACAGATGTTGAACTGTATCTGAAAGACACTAAACATGAATTGCTTGTTGTCAAACCATCTGTTTTTAAAATCATACCATTGTGCTAATATGGTATGGCATTGTCGTGTCCTCTAAGGATTTTTAATATTATTTGTTTATATATTGGAAATAAGAGACAGATTATGTCCAGCACTGATAGGCAGCTGTGTAATAAAAAAAGGAAGCTAAGCAAAATAGTTCCTGTTGGGAAACCTTGACAAATCTGGTTAACAGAACCTCAGAGCCTGATTGTGCGACAGTTACTCACGTTGGGGTGAAATTCAATGCTGTGCCTAGGCCTTATGTATCACCTAAAGCTTCAGATTAGCTTTTAGGTGAGACTTAAATGGTGCGCAGGCCTTCTGTCTGGCCCTTTGCACTGGGGTCAAGCTGGTAAGGGGGTAAGTGGTGAACATTTACTCACCCACATAGTCACATTAACTCCAATACATTTCTCTGTGATTTCAGAAGATTAGTTTGCCTGTAGGTGAGTACCTATGTCTTTTATTTGTCAAAGAGTGCCTACCTCTTGTAGCAATAAGCACTTTAGAAATGCCTAAAATGCAGGTAGATTGAGATTTTAATTTGTATTACTTAGCACATAGTATAGCACATGTTGACAGCAATGCTGGGCAAAAGTGAAGTACCAGTAATATGGAGGAAAACAGAATCAGAAATGGCTCATCCTTTTTTTCTATATTGTCATTGACTGTCTTTGAGCTTCACAGCCAAGTCCTGTATATACAATAGATATTTAGATCAATTCTGTTGATTGAATAATATGTACCGAAGGAAGTCGGTAAATAAGCTCCTCTTATGGAATAAGTCCTTTTTAAAAACTGACAAAAAACCTCCAGCCAGTTCTTGGCAAGGAACTAGTGTATCCTCTATAGAGATCTGTATGTAAACAATAATTTAATGTGTTGATTAAATTTTATGAGACATTATTGCAAGAATAAAATCTGTTACACAAATAACAAATTATCTGTAGTGGACATATCCAACAAACACACGTACTTAACTAGTCTGAAAAATTAAATAGCTTAAAATGTTATTTTTGCTAGCGGTCAGTGGGATTCAATTCTAGAAGTGTCACAATTAATTGTCCAAAGTTTCTCTCTGAGACCTCTCATGAAGAAAGGAACAGAGGCCATGGAGCATGAGTTAATCCAACTCTTCTAGGGATTATAGACATCTCAGCAATACCTCGCAGTTAATGATATCAAAGGCTGCTGTCACATCCATAATGATCAGCAAAAGACACTCTGGGACTCAATGGTAAAACTCCCCTTGATTTCAGTGATAGCAGAGTTAGGCTAATGCTGAGGGCTTTGAAAATCCTACCTTTTATCTTCTGTGATCACTAAGAATTAATCATTAAACTCAACCAGAGCATTTTTTGTCCAATACGAAGGCCTAAAATATGGTTGACTGGGATTGAGGAGACTGGAGATTTGCAGAAACTACCAGAGTGCTACTACCCCAACTTTCTAAATGAACTTTCACCACCCTTCCCCAAAAAGGAAAATTACATGTAGCTCAATATTAGCAACATTTCTGAGAACAGCCTTAATGAAGCTTCCTTCAGAATAATTGACACCCTGCTCTTGTAAGGAATCATAAATATCCTTCTACCTTTTTGTCTAGGTATGTGTATGAAACTCCAACATCATAAATACGTAAGACAGATAGTGGTTGTATTAGACCTTTTTCAACTAAAATCATGCTTTCCTTTTGCCAGTGTTGGTCTCTGAGAAGTATAATTATTAACATAATCCCCACAATAACTTATATTTAAAGCATATTGCTTTTTCCTCCGAATCTTACTGTTTATGTAGTACTGTAACTACATGCACATAATAGTGTAGCCATCAACACAAGTGTTGCACCTATCACAAAATGTTTCAAAAGGATTATTTGCTGTAGTGCAGAGTAACAAGAAAGGTTTCAGGGGTTTGTAGAGAATTGCAAATATCTTATTGGAAATGCAGTGGTCCAAGTGAGTTCCTACAAATTTGCCCCAATTTCCGTGTTGCATTTCTTAGCAGATGTTTAAAAGCTGTGTGAATTCTTGGTAGATGAAATTTCCTGGATGGAGAAAACATTCAGATATACTGAATGAAAAGTTTAAACTGGAAGTCCACACCACCCGTGGTTACTGAAGTTCCACTGCAGTTTTGGCAAGAGAAGATACGATAAGCGTAGTCTTGCTCAGATTCCAGTTTTGGTAGTTTTATTCTGCCTACCTAAATTCCACCTGTAATTTCATTTGGATAACATTCTTATTCATGGCTACTTACCCCAACCTGTTTTTGTAGCCTTGCTGTGTAGTGTTACTTAGCAGACACATTACATTTTAGAGGTGACTGAATATCAGGGGTGGGTGAAGTGATCCCTGTCTAGTATATATGATGTGTAAACTATGAGACACATTGGGATCTGGTGTGCATGAAAGGCACTGTAGGAGTGTGAAGTTCTTATTTGCTGTTTCAGTGCATTTTTCCTGCTGAAGATTGGCTAATTACCAAAGTGACTTGTTTTCACAGGAGAATTTGCTCTTTCAAAGCCCATTATCTGCTTCTATTTTTTACTTTTAAAATACTAGTGTCAATTTAGTGCTTATTTAAGATGAAAACGCCTTGGAGACTTAAGTCTTTTATTTATCCACTGAGCAGGTACAGCATGTGTAGCAACCAGTGGTAGATTAACAAGACCCTCTGTACATGAGGTTTCAGGCTCCTGAGTTACCTGCTGGGTTTGGGATCAGCCTATAAACTCTCAAACATTAATCCCGCGCTGTACTCTTTTGGGAGAAAGTAGAAGGCAGGAGAGGGGAGGGAGCTTTGCTTCTGAATATGCAGCCATGCAGAAAGTATTTGTGCATCCAACTGGCAACAACAGCAGAGAATCTACTGTTTCACTATTGCTATTCAGAACTGTGGGCAATGGTGAAACTGACAAGGCATATCAGTTTTACTCTGTGATCCACTGAGGCAAAAGATGTTTTCTGTACTGTGATTTAGATAAAATATACTTTTTTATGCCTCAGGGATTTTAATACAGTTGATATCACTTCCTTGTGTTGACTTCATTCCTCAGTGTCAGAAGAGTTACAGCTCCTCCATTAATATTAAAGTGTTTGGAATTCACACTTCAGAAAACTCAAATGTTTGTCATCCATTAATGAAAGTTATGTTGGGTGTCACTCTGCAAGGAATTAGAAGCACACACACTGATCCTCAACTGGTGTAAATCAGCATCACTCCATTGACTTTAGTGGCCTCTGAGTGATTTATACGAGCAGAGAATCTGGCCCACTGTATTAACTAATTAAAGAAATGTTTGACTTTAATTTAGAATCGGTGATTTTAAGAATGTTATTTCTGTTAGGATGTGGTGCTTATATAGAGTGAGTGAAGACTGTCCATGCGTTTGGGTGTACATATCTGTAGATCTACTTTACAAATTATAGGGAACTTGGGAGCTCACTTTCGCTGGGTTATAGCAAGGCCATCTCCAATACAGCCAGAAACCAAAGTCTCAGAGGAGGTGTTATGCATGTAATGTTGTAAATTTTATTAAGGCAGTTTCATATCAAGGTAAGTCCTTAAATTTGAGAAGTCACAAATAGAAGAAACCTGCTATCCCAATTAGTGCACCCTCTGCAATTGCATCCCTGCAGGATACGATCCCCAGAGAAAAGACCATATTAAATTAATCCCAGATTTTAGCCCGGGGTATGTCTGCACTGCAGGCTGAGGTGTGATTGCAGCCTGGGTAGACATACCCCTTCTAGCATGGCTTAACATAGCAGTGTTAATGTGGCAGCTAGGGCTGTACCAGCGCCCCACAGATTCTAGATACATGCTTGCATTGCTAGCCCGCACAGAAGCCGGTCCTGCTATGTCTACACTGTTCTTTTTAGCTGTACTGGCACAGGTAAAGCTAGCGTCAGGACATCTGCCAGCGCTGCAGTCAGACCTGAGACTGCAGTGTCGACGTTCCCCAAGCAGCCAAGGCAACACAATACGTATGTAATTACCCAGTGCTGCGTTTCGAGTAAGAACCTCTCTTTAATGCAAACTAGCGGAGTTTCATACCCCTGTAATGTCATAAAAGACCACAAACGACTACATTGGAACTACTTTTTTTTTTTATTATTAGGAAATGTTATGAGTCTGAATTTTCTTTTCCCGTCAGCAGTTGGTCTAGAAAAAGACAGAACACATCACTAATCCATGTTAACTGAACTCCATTCTCCAGGAGATTAACGCAAGGAGGGAAAGTAGAGTTACTTCATATAATATACATGGGCATTTAAGTTTCTGTGAGGACATCTTAAGTGATATTGTTATTTCGTTTCCACTATTGTAATAGCAACACTAAACTCAATTTCAGAGCAAAGGTGCAGTGCAAAGCACTGAGTAATACTAACTAGATCATTGTACATGCATTAAAACCGGTTGACTTTTACAGAGAAATAGAAACAACTCTAGTCAGAGAGGGGCCATTAAATTTGGCTCTCCGGGGCTAAAATAGCAGGCGTATGTTTTCCTTTTCTGAGACCCATCAGCCCGGTGCTGCTCTCACTGTGGCCAGAGAAAATGTCAGTTCCTTAGCAGATACATAAAAGTATTTTAAGGAGAGACCCTCAGGGCCAGATTGAACATTGGCTTTAGTGGAACTATGCTGATTTATCCTAGCTGAGATCCTGGTCCTCAAAAGTCTATAGATCTTCTTTTTTTGTTTTTAATAAAATTTTGATGCCAATAGGCTCAACACTTGAGCACATGCTTAACTTTAAGCACATATAGGCTCTGTCTCCACTACAAGCCAAGTGTGTGATTCCCAGCTACCACAGATATACTCGTGCTAGCTCTGGTCTGAGCTAGCACACTAAAAATAACAGGGTAGCACAGCCAGCAGCATGTTCTAGCCACACTGAGCATGTACCCTCAGGGTGTGGGCGGGTTTGTACTCAGGGCAGATAGCCTGGGCTACCTTGGCTACACTGCAGTTTTTAGTGCGCTAGCTTAGAGTGAGTATGTCTGCACAAGCTGGGAATCACACCCCAAGCTTGTAGCATAGATGTAGCCTTAGTTAGATTGTAAGCTCCTTGGGGCAAGGGCCATTCCTTTGTTGCATGTTTGTCCAGAGCCTTGGTCCATAACAGGGATTAAAATTCTCAAAAGTGTTTAAGTGATTTAGGAGCTTAAGTCCTATTTTCAAAAGCGATTGAGGAGCATAATGAGACGTAGGCAATTAGGAACCCTACCTCTCATGTGGGGCTCCTAAGTCACTTAGTGATTTTTGAAAGGTGCTACTGCAATACAGATAATAAATAGTAGTAGCATAAGTAATCCAGTTGAAGCTAGAAGTAGGCAGTATTTGAGACTACTCACATTATTTAAAGTTAAGTGCATGCTGAAGAGCTATCCTGGAGCAGGGCCTTAATTACCAGTAATTAGAAATAAGCAGGCTTTTGTGGCTTTATATTTCAGCCAACATATAGGGATTGGCTCTTCTGCTGTAACTGTTACTGCTTTAGTGCATTGTAGTGCTCACTACAAGCTCTATAACTTCATGGTGCTGGGAACTCTCAGGAAAAATGCACGGAGCCCAAGAGCTGGGAACTCCTAAATGATGAATTAGGAATCACCCATAATTATTTTAATCATCTCAGTTCACGCTTGGTGTTAATTAAGTATTCATAGTCATGAAGATGTTAAGGCTAATTCCTTTGCCATGTGCCGCTTTCATTCCCAAAGACCCACAGTTTAACATGTGTAGTACCAGTGGAATTCGCGTAGTATTGCCCTTTGATCTACAGAATTCCTGGTATCATAACTTTAAATGGATAAATACTCAGAGGCACAAAGAAATCCAGTGTGTCTGCATTTTGTGAAGAAGGTTACTCTTGCATCTTCCCAGTTTACAACCTTAAACTGTGTGACAATTTTTATTTTCCCCCTTTCCTGTCTCTCATAGGCTCAGATTTAAAAAATAAATTGAAGTAGCAGATGGTTTGACATTTAAAAAAAAAATTGCAGCTGTAGTTGAGTGCATGAAGAACAATCTAGCCTTTCACTTCGTCAAAGGTATATATGCACAGTGTGATTATGCGCTTACAGTTGCAGGAATGTAACTTTATTTTATTGTCCCCACAGATGAGCACCATGCCAGGACTTCCTACAAGGCCTTGTTTCTATGACATTGACCTTGACCCAGACACAGAGCAAGTAAAAGGGTTGTTTTGAGAGAGGTGTCCAAGTTCAGGTGGGTAATGTATAACAGTGTTTAATGGGCTGTTTTCTTTCTCACTTTACAAAACTACTAATTATTTCCAAGAGTAAGAAATTGGTAGAGGTTTTGTCATTGATGCATCAAGGAACCAGTATTGAGGTTTGGGAAATATTTGTTTCATTATTGCATCATATTGTATGGATATATGGTAATAGCTGGTACTAAGTCCTCAATTGGTATAAATTGGCTTGGCCATTGGCTTTAATGGAGCTATGTCAAACTATACCAGGTGAGCATCTGGCCTTCCACGGGGCCAATCAACAGAGCTTTTATTTTCTGAAATCATCCCTAATAGACATGTCTAATCTAACCTTGCATATTGCCTCTGATGGTGATTCCCTTTCACCGCCTGTTTTTGTTGTTATATAGATTTTCCCAATAGTTTTTCCAGAAAAAATTCTGCCACATCATAAACCCATTATTACTCTTTGTTCTGTCCTCTTAAACAGAGACTAACTGATCCCTATCCTCTCTATCATATGACAATATGTTTGAGAGAGACAAGGTGGGTGACATAATCTCTTTTATTGGACCAACTTCTGTTGGTGAAAGAGGGGACAAGTTTTCAGGCTTCACAGAGCTCTTCCTCTGGTATGGGAAAGATCATTAGCATGTCACAGCTACCTGATTGCATTTCACAGACCTGAAGAAGAGCTCTGAGGAGCTCCAAAGCTTGTCTCTCACCAACAGATGTTGGACCACTAAAAGAGATTACCTCACCCACCTTGTCTGTCTCATAGCCTGGGACCAGCATGGCTACAACACAGCAAACAATATGTTTATTGTATGTATTTGAAGACTTTTTTTCTTCCATTTGTTTTTCTGCACACTTTTCAAATCCAGGGCTCTTCATCTTTCCTGAGAAGGTGCATTTTCCAAGCCCCTCATCCTTTTTACTCTAAATTTCCTCTAGCTTGTCCATCTTTTAAAATCAAAGTGGTTACCAAAACTGAATTCAGAACTCCAGTTGAGGCTTAGAACATGCCAAGTGGTGTAGAATATTGCCTCTCTTTACACATAATAACCCTGTATAAAATCAACTAATGAGGCTTTTTTGTTACTGTTACTCATTCAGTATATCATAGATGGTAACTCTCAGATTCTTCTCAGTGACGCTACATTCTAGCTATTCTTTGTCTGCCCTATATTTAGGATAAATAGGTTTACTTCATTTTAGTATGCCCCAAGTACCCCAAAAAAGCAAAATTAACTGTTCATATGTCTATGCTGTAAGATAGTATCCTTCAATCTGGTCAGGGCAGACTCTTACATTTTCCTGTATTCTTTCTATTACAGCAAAAACTGGTTAGACTGAAAGTTAAATGATAGGTTTAGACAATTATCTTATGTACTAAGTGCCGTTGGCTATTTACTGCTGTGTAACTCTATGCATAGCAGTTCTTGGTACATACCCTGTTGTTTTGGGAGGAATTAACAACACTATAAACTAAATGGATATTTGCTTAGAAAGTGGTATGTGATCCTCTTTGAACAATCTAAAATGACAGCAGAATCCTAAGGTAAGACCTATACACAGACACGTGTGCTTTCTTCAGTGAAGTGGTTCAACCACTATGTTTGCTACTTTTAGTCTTGTTAAAGGCCATCATACCCAAAGGGCAAGAAAGAGTTTTCCTTTTTGCTAAATACATCTTCAAGAACAATAGTTGGAAAACAAATAAGAAACTCTCCTCCCACTATAAGGGACTTTGCTTCGGAGTAATATACAAAGTGAAAATGTTGAACTTGGTTTTTTTAATCAGCTTGGGTATCTTTTGGGGTTGAAGAGGAAATGCCAGTAAATTAAACTCTAATCAGGTTCTTGAGAGTTGTGTGCATCCCAGCCTATAACAGTAAGGCTATGAATCTATTGGGGATGTGCTGATAATATCAACCACATGAGGAGAGAACCCTGTGAGTTTGAGTTCTGAAGACATTTTGACGATAATATGTTGAAAAATATGGGCCTAGCTTTTCCAACGTAGGTACCTACAGTTAGGCACCTAATAAGTGTTCTGATTTTCTGAAGTGCTGTGGATATGCAGGGCCCATTAACTCCAATGACAGTAATGAGCATTCAGCACCCCTGGGGTCAGATCCTATGTGGTTTTTGTGCATCTTCCCTTCACTCCCAAAATGCTGAGGTCTGAATAAGAAGTTCATTAGGCTTTCTAGGGACCTGGAAAAAAAAGTAGTAGAGCTAAAGACAGGGAAATAAGAGAAATGGCAGAATTAAAAAAACCAAAAACCTTCCCCCAATTTTGATTTCTCATTTTTTTCCCACCACAAATTATATGTGCTATCGTAAACTGACTTATATTAGCCTAGTCGAGAATCATTCTCTGAGTTCATTTTTCACCCATGAGAAAGGTCTCGGCACTGAAGCAGCCTGCCCCAAGGGCAGATGGACTGCACGGAGGTATGCGTGGGTGTGTTCATATGATGACAGCTACAGTAATTTTCTGTCTGCTTGATTGAAACTCTTTTGTTGTGGTCATAGTGTATAATGTAAATTACAGGCATATTGTATTTTGCCAGCTAAGATGTGGCAATTGTAAAGTATTCAGAGATTAGTCCAAGAACTACAGCTGTTTCATTATAAACACACATGCCTAGCTGAGAACAGTTGTGCTAATGTGCATTCTGTATCCCATTCTGCACATTGCTTAACCTCATGAGGCTTTATAAGGATATTCAAACAGGCAAAGTTTGTGCTACTAGAACAATTCTCTGGTATGCCTTGCTAATCCTGAGCTAAGCTTTGGACTCCCATCAGTCTGCCTGACTTGTCAATACTGTTAATAAAGCTGGTGATAGTTCTCACAAGATTCTGCAGAATAGTACAAGTCATGGTGTGTACTGTAGTGTAGCTTGGGGTTTGTATGAATTTTTAGAGTATATGCTAACCAAAAAATTAATTGAAAAAAAGTCAAGGTTGAAAATACTTTTCATTCAAATGCAGCCAGTGCTCAAAGGACAACTTCACACTTTCTTTGCAAAAAGTACCATGAACCATTAAAAAACACCCAAGCCTTCTGAACCTAGATAATGTAGGTGTCTCCTGTATCTACCCTCCTCTTACCAGTTACCAGACTTCCATTCTTTCATTGTCCTTGAGTTCTTGTGACAGGCAAAATGTTCTTGCATTTTACCCTTCCTTCCAGGCCTGAGGTGAAGCAGGATGATTTGCAGCATAAAAAACTGATACTGTGACACTCCTGCAGCTTTTCTAAAGAGCTGTTAACGTAGGTCATCTTATGCAAGGCATTATGAGGTGCATCAAACCCAGAAGGAAGTACAAAACAGGAGACTACAACTGCCTGATGACAGAGAATATAAAACCGTTTGAGAGGAGTTTTAGCCTGTATTCATTCAGACTTAGTCACCTGGAAAAGAGGTTCTTGAAATCTTTTTTCTCCTTTTGTCATTCTTCCCCCTCCCCTTTCTTTCCAACTTTACCTTTATTCCCCTTCCAGTCTATACCTATCCTGCATTTTAGGCAGCAGGAGTTTGGAGGTCTGTAGAAGAAACTATCTTTTTGCCACAGGGAGAGAAGAGGCAAGTACATCATGTCACTACCTAGCAACATCATACATACACAATGTGTCTGGCAGCTTGTCTACATTACCCACTGGATCGACGGGCAGCGTTCGATCCAGTGGGGGTCGATTTATCGCGTCTAGTCTAGACGTGATAAATCGACCGCCGAGTGCTCTCCTGTCGACTCCAGTACTCCACCAGGGCAAGAGGCGCAGCCCGAGTCGACAGAAGAGTGTCAGCCGTCTACTTACCGCAGTGAAGACACCATGGTAAGTAGATCTAAGTATGTTGACTTCAGCTATGTTATTCACGTAGCTGAAGTTGCGTAACTTAGATCGATCCCCGCCCACCTACCCCCACACCCGCAGTGTAGACCAGGCCTGGATCTTGAGGGAACTTATCCAGTTTACCTTTGCCCACAATGGGCCTTTGTATATGGGTGGGGACAGAGCGTTTTCCTATACTTTAAGCCCCCTTAAGAAAACAGAAGAATCTAAAATCTCCATGTATACAAATCCACATTTTTAGAATTGTCCCTTGATTTTACATCCAAATATTACTGTACTGCTAACCTTTGTTGATTGTACACTCTTCTTATATTGCTACCTTGGGGAGAGATGGAGAATTAGGGACAAGAACATGTGAGGAAGAAAGATTGTTAAAGCAGGATATGTGTGAGAGAGAGAGAGAGAGAGAGACTAACTAAACTGTACTTAGTCTATTATGGTCTTTCTCCCTTTCCAGCTTCTGCATGTACTTGTCATGTTTGTGTCTTTTAATTGCCTACATAACTCCTTGAGAATACATTGTAGAGTCGTCTGCTGCCTTTGTTAGTGCATTGTATGCATTAATTACAGCCTGTGTAGCAAAATTTCCCAACACATTGTCTCACTTCCATTCCCAGTTCCCTTCTTTTGTATCTGTTACCCTCTAGAAATTTCACTCCTCAGAAGTTCAGTCATGTCCTATTCAGATTTTTAATGACTCTGGAAGAAATCATAGCCCCACTGCATGGCAGACCTACCATTGACTTCAATGGGCCAGAGCTTCATCCTCTAAGCCCATTTTAATAACCTTTCCACATAATGATAACCACGGTGACTCTTGATTATGCCCCTTCTGAATCTTTCCTAATTCTTCACTAGAATCCCTGTAATATGACTCCACAAATATATTTATTTGAATTTCTAAAAAGCCTACCTATCCTTTCACCATGGGCTCACATATATTTAAATAGAGAAACAGGTGACACAAAGCAAGTCAACAGCAGTGCACACCCCTTCAACCTGTTAGATTTAACAAAAACCCTTCGTCTTTATCCCCATATACAGTACCTATCACAATGGGATCCAGTTACAAATTGGGGGTGGTAGACACTACCTCATCAAAAATTATAACACAATACTTCACTTGTGATCCTGCCAGCCCCTTTGTTACATTGCCATAATTATCTCCTGTGAGTTGTGCTTTATTCTGCTGTTGATACACTCCATATTTCTGTTTGCTTTCTTAATTGTTGTTAGATAGTGGGGTTGGGATTGTATTTTTCTATGCAGTATTTCCCCCAGATCTGTCTGCTGACAACTTTCTCTCCATATAAATGGGTTGAGGTTATTCTTAATTAGCCTTCACTACCAGTGAATCATTTGTGTTTTCCTCCTGGAAAGGTGATTAGTGTTTATATTGTTTTAGTTTCTTGATCAGTTCTTGTTGAAAATGCATCTTGTTGGGTTTTTTTTTTATCACTTTAACAAAAACTTTCCTAAATTCTATGCACCAAGTTTTAAGTCAATGGAACTCTCTATTGCAAAATGTCAACTCTTCAGAAGCCCATAATAGTGCTAGCGTGTGTGTGTTTTGTGTTTTCCTTCCATTGGATATACAGAAAGGGTTTGTATTAACTGGAAATATGTTATTTGTAGCACATGGTATAGTTAAATGTTTGATCTAATTATGCTCAGGGCAAAAACTTCTACCATTGAAACATTACAGAGCCTCTTGTCATACCTTAGCTTTTGTTTCTTTATTCCTGTTTCTTCACCCAATGAAAATTATTTCTGCAATACTTTTCTTCTTTTCCAGAATTCTGAAAATACAAACTGCTACTTCACTATTTCCTGCAATAGGAGACGAGTGAATTTGAAATATGCCTGTTATGTGTCTCTGGAGAGATATCAAGATAGACCAAAGAGAGAAAATCTACACTTCTTTCTACCCATTTTTATGACACACACAAAAAAAGTTTGTTACAAACTAATTTATTCTTGGTTTAGTGCAGAGAAATCTTTTGCCATGCTTACTCTTGCTTGCATTTCAGAATGTTTGTTTTATCGATAATATGGTGTGAACAGAAAGGTGAAATTTTCCACTCCAGGATTTTGTATTCTTTATTTGAGCTACTAACAAAAGTATTTCCTTCATCAGTGGCCATCTAAAAAATTAACATAAACAGGATTACACTGCGTGATAAAGCCTGTTGCTCTTGAAAAGTACAGTTCAGCTGCTGGCATTCAGGAGCTGAAACCACACACAAATTAGCTGCACATTTCTGAGTTATCAGCAAGTGTTGCTATGGGCACTGCTGGGGAAGAGCCAAATTTCAAATGAGGGGACTGTTGAAGAATAACAAGCAAGAGTTTTTTAATACAGAATTTGTTTCCTCTGAGGCCAATCGGCTCTGAAAAACTTAAAACATAGTATGTCCAATAGTCATAGGTACTTTCATCTGTCAAAGGCGCTTGTTACCAGATTTACAGTGTTTTTGGTCTATTTTGTTCAGTATCTTGACCATAAATCCCAAATGTCAACAAGCTTTGTTTCTTTTTAAAATCAGCTGTCTAAGGAGACAGAAGGAATGTCTGTCTTGTCAGTTTTTTGAAAAATATCAACCTCTAACCTTGTTTCCCAGTGGAGTGGGTTATTGTCATTATTCTGGAGGGTTTTTCTTAACAGTGCAAAATTGAGGGTCTGGTGTTGCTTTACAGTCAGCAGGTGGTACTGCCAGTGAAAACTAACCATTCTTTATTTGCGGGTTGTGGTATGCTGTTCCCATGCTCCAGCCACCCTCTGTAGGGACAGTTGGGTGCTGTAGCATGTTAAAAATCCAAATTGAGCAGTTCTTTTGACTTTCTTTGAGTGCCCATTGAATGAATCACTGCTACAGTAAGGCAAACTTTCACACAGTACATATTTAACAGGTTACTTTTGAATATTTCTTTTCTTGTTTTTGCTGTTTATTTTCCAAATATGTGCCTGAAAGAAAGGTCTTCCTCCTAGTGCACATGCTCCTTTGACCTGATTCATTCAGTGAACTCCTTTGCACAGTATTTTGGACATAGAAAACACATTATTACAACACCACCTAGTAAAGTGGAGAACAGCCCAAAATGTCATGCTACTCAGATAATACATTGTACACCATCAACCAAGTCCACATAATTATCAACCTAGATATAAGGGCCAGCTGCTAAAAATGTCTGGTATTTTATGCAGAAATAATGCTCATATTTAATACTTTAATATGGCCTCATTTAGGTTTCCAGTAGCAAAATGTTGACTCCATCCAGTTATTTCTGGGCACAGACAAAAGTCCTGAACCTCCGAAAGTCACATTAGTAAGCTCCAGCTGCTCTCTGTCACCCAAGAATGCATTGCACTAGGACTCCATTTCTGCCATGGAGGATCTGGCTGATAGGAAGCCTAATAAACCAATTTTTTTTAATGATTTGGTTCATTTTCTCAGCACTTCTCTATTTTGATTATTATATGCAATTTATAATTTAAAAAAGAGATGACGCCAGTTTTCTAAGCTCGTTTTCAAGAACTACAAGCTGGTACGGCTTGGTTTTCGAAAAGAAAGGCACACAATGAAAAAAACAAGCTGTCTATGTGATGAGGTGGTTACAATGATGGGGTTGGGTGCTAAACTAGGGTGTTGCACTTTTGGGGGTCCTTGAGTAATTTCAGGCATACGGTTGGTTATGGCTTTCTCCTACTAGGCTGTTTTTTCTATATAGTGTGTATCCTGTATGTGGTGAACAGGATACATATGTGTAGTCTCAAAAACAGAGCATTTTTGAAACCATGGCGCTTTCATATGACACAGAATTTTGGGCCTCTCAAGATCATGTTTTCCATTTTTAACCATCATACTTAACATATAAAACTGAGTGTGCCTCATAGCTGAATTGGATATTCATTTAAACAAGTATTCAGCAGATTGCTGAGTAGAATCTCACGCAGTATGCTTTTAGACCACCACAGTAACTGACTCTTCTTTCTTTGGACTTTTTTCTGACAGCAATCCAGAATAAAATAGAGGCTTCTGAAAATACACAGAATATTGTATTTTCAAGCTTTTGAAGTGCTCCTTCTCAGGAAATGCTCATGGACTGGTTCCTTCAATAAAAGAGCAACAAAACAATGGGGTCTGGAGAGACAATATATCATTGTCCTTTTAAGTGAAAACAGTGAAATAATGACCTGAAATAGTTTATTTCCCAAGTGACATCCTCCAGTGGTGCTCCACCCAGCTTACTCATGTCTATATATGTTATAGGCTTGAACAATGTCTCTTTGGTCCTGTTTACATCGCTACTCCCACCATGTTTGGGGACTCCATTACATCACGTGGTTCTCTAACCAGTTTTTTTAAAGAGTTTAGTCTTGCAGGGATTTAACCTTGTTTCAACTGTGTACCTTAACTGTGCCAGAGCCTTGGACGCTAGTGAGACAGCAGCACGGACTGGGGGCACAGTAGAAATAATGCTCCTTCCAGAAACATATTTTAACTATGAGGACTACTGTGTTGTAACTCGGACATCTAGCATGGAGTTACAGTAAAGATGGGACTCTAATGGTTCCAAAGCATTTGACATGTTCTGTTAACAAGGTTCACTTCACAAATTTAGCTTATGCCAGGCTAGACTCTGGGCCGTCTGTGATTATACCATACCAGCTACAATGATGTATAAACAAGCCTGTTACTAGCAAGATTTGAGCCCAGTTTTCCAGACAATTGTGGGCAGAGATTTTTGGTCTAAGAGATTTTATTAAACTGTGCCTTAGGCTCAATCTACGCTATGTTTATACCTATATTGTAGTCTAATCCCACAACTCATTTGTATTTGTCATGTAGATAGGCTCAAACACCACCTGGGAGAAAAATATAAATCTACACTTGGGGGGTTTCCTCGAATGGTTGTCAGAAAAAGTGTCTGTTCCACACTGCCTAAAGAAACTTCTAGCAACAGCCATGTTCTACCACAGGGCTTCTACTACAACTAACTCAGTTCTGACCTCAGTGCAGTGCGGATTCTAAGCACTCCTGGTTTTGAAGCATCCACTGCTATTGACCAGTGAACGCTGCATGAGGAATGTGAGGCTCTCAGAGTGATAGGATTTAACAAACCATTCCAAACTCCCATTTTATATACACATGGGTCCCCATAGCATATGTTCCAGGTAAATATTTTTAATTTAGACTATACTGTCTTTCCTCCCTGAACAATATTTCTGGTACTTATTTCTCTTACTGCCGCACAAGAGTCAGTGAAGATAGTCAGGAGTTAATGAGGTGCGTGTGATTTCTTGACAGTCATCTGGGTAGAGGATTTTTTTTTTTAATGCTACAATGTTCTGATGTATTCATCACCAAGAAATCTTTGAGCCATTTCAATCTCTTTCATTATTTCCCAGGTTTGCTTTTCCCTACTCAAATATCTGCAGAAATCTTTTGAACTAACCAATTTCAGCTTCTTCACCTATTTATCCTTTCAAGTTTTAGGGTGAGATGTTCTAAAGCACTCAGCACTGCCATCGTTCTGGTCCCATTGACATCAATGGCAGTTTTACCATTGAGTGGGAGCAGATTTAAGCCATCACTGAGCTCTTCTGAAAATCCTGCCCTCAGTGTGTTATTTTTTCCTTTCATTTGCTTTATTTAGAATGCCTTCTAGGTTATTTATTCTTTAAAGTGGAAAAAAGTATTGTGAGTATCATTATTTATATAGTGCTGTTAGGTGTTACTGGTGCTTTGTGGACTTATAGGAAGATAAGGTCCCTTACCTGAGGACTTTTCATACCACATGAGGATAGCACAGATGCTAACAGATCGTGGTTGGGGAGGAAATGTAAGAGAAAGGATTGAAGTTACAGAAGAGAAGGCAGTGAATATTGCTTATTTTAGAGAATCTAATTGTTACGAAATATTACAAGTGACCTGTATACTATGCCTGCAAATTGCAAAGTATTGTGGAATGTCAGAAGCTTTTAAAACCCACTTCATGCTGAGGTATGAGTGGTCATGAACATATTGCTATAAAAGGTTTGGAATCCTTTCACATTGCGTAGTATATAGCAATATTTGTGAAGGCTGCAGCTCTTCATAAAAACTGCAGCAGTCTCAAGAGATAAATCCTGAAAAATATCCTGGGTGAAGAGAGGAAATCAAGCAATGATATACTTTTATAGAGCCTTTTTTGGAAGATTTCGAAGGAGTTTGCAAAAGTGGGTAGCCAGTAGTATTCCTAGGAAGAAAGGGAGTACTAGTGGCACCTTAGAGACTAACCAATTTATGTGAGCATAAGCTTTTGTGAGCTACAGCTCACTTCATCGGATGCAGTGAGCTGTAGCTCACGAAAGCTTACGCTCACATAAATTGGTTAGTCTCTAAGGTGCCACTAGTACTCCTTTTCTTTTTGCGAATACAGAATAACACGGCTGCTACTCTGAAACCTAGTATTCCTAGGTTACTGGTTTGCAATATGCGGCACAGAGAAGCAACATTATGTGCTTGGTCACAGTGAGTCAGTTGCAGAGCTAGGAATAGAATCCAGGTGACCTGACTCCCTGCTCTGGGCTGTAACGCCAGACCAGTTTTAGGACATGTTCCATAATCACAATTATGGGAAAAGACGTGAACTATTTTTCTTTGCTTCTTATTTTTTATGTTAGGAGCCACATGGCAATTTCTGTATTATCATTTATATCCATAGATCTGCTTTTTTTGTACTCAGTTAATACTTAGTTGCTACCACTGGAGTAAAAACCTGACTGCACAGAAATATGTTCAAGCTACTTAAAAGTTTTTTTTTTTTTTTTGTATTTCAAAATCCAAAACTCAGTGGTGTGTACATTAAAAAAAAATAAAGTATATACCTTCTTATGGATACCGATGAACAATTTGCAGAAGTGTTTTTTATCCCCTGACAGCCTGTGGAACTCATTGCCAGAGGGGATGCTGGGAACACCAAAAGTATAATTGGGTTCCAAAAAGAATTAGATACCCTCCAGGAGCTTAAGTTCCTCAGTGGCTATTCGCTAAGGGGTCAGGGATGCAATCAAGTTGCAAAACCAGCTTTTCCTTTCCTTACCCCCCTTCTTGATGATGGTGTAAGCAGAGACTGAATGAGCTCTTCCCTGACGTCTAGTGACAAGCTGTGGAAGAAGACTTCATTAGCTGATCTCGTTTACATGGGCACACCCACCCTGCCTAGGTGCTCAGCATGATGGGATTGCTTGCCTAAACGGTCACTTTTGGCTGGTGTGGGATCCCCAGTCTCCTTGGTTTGGGGGCAGGAGTAATAAAGGGAATCAAGGACAACATAACTGTACTTGACGTTTCCCGAATGAGGGACTCACCCTCAACTAAATGGCACTCACTAGGCAGGTGACATGGGTTCCAAAGCCCAGTGAGTGGAGAAAGGGTGGGGACAGGTTCTCTTGTACCTGGTGGTGTGGGCCCTGCCTAAGGGTCCCAAACACCGTTTGACCCTTTCTCTCTCTCTCCACTGTGTAATAACAGAGCTAATTTAGACTCAATTGCAAGTCTTGTTACATGCTGCAGAGTTGAAATCGCTGACACCTAGGTCTAAGCAGTGATGAGCTGCCAAAATCTTAACCGGTTCCCTATAAAAAGTTCTGATTTAAGGGATGTGCCCCAGTATGTATTTTTTGTACCAACAGGGTTACTATATGTCCGTATTTTCCCGGACAGCAATTTAAGAACCAAAAAGCCTGACCTGTCCGGGAAAATACAGATGTATGTTAACCCTGCCTAAAGTTCTTTTTTAAAAAGATGGGCCTGATCTAGAAATGAGCTCCGTTTCACAAGTGTGGGTCCCCGCCACTCCCTGGGGGTGTGCTAGGGTGACCAGATGTCCCGATTTTATAGGGACAGTCCCAATTTTGGGGTCTTTTTCTTATATAGGCTCCTATTACCCCCCACCCCCTGTCCTGATTTTTCACACTTGCTGTCTGGTCACCCTAGGGTGTGCACATGTGTGGGTCCCAGCTGCTTGCTGACCCCCTCATTGAAGCAGGTGTGCAGGGTTATTGCCCTGGGAACTGCAGGGCACCAGTGGACGTGGGGCCAGCTGCAGACAGGCGTGGGGCAGGGCTAGCTGGAGGAAAGGGGGTGCGGGGCTGGCTGCGGGTAGGGCAGGGGATGCGGAGCTGGCTGGAGACAGGAGGATGCGGGGTTGGCTGGAGGCAAGGGGGAGCAGGGCTGGCTGTGGGCAGGGCAGGGGGTACTGTACGGGCTGGCTGTAGGCAGCGGGTGCGGGGGTGGCGGGAGACAGGGCCTGGCTGAGGGCAGGGGGCGCTGGGGGGGGCTGGAGGCAGGGACTGGCTGCGGGCAGGGCAGGGGGTGTGAAAGGGGCTGGCTGCAGGCAGGGGGTGCAGGGGTGGCTGGAGGCAGGGCAGGGGGTGCGGCAGGGGTGGCTGGAGACGGAGGCTGGCTGCGGGTAGGGGGCGTGGGGGGGCTGGAGGCAGGGGCTGGCTGCGGGCAGGGGGTGCGGCAGGGGCTGGCTGCGGGCAGGGGGTGCGGGGGTGGCTGGAGATGGGCTGGTGCGGGCAGGGCAGGGGGAGCAGCAGGGTCTGGCTGTGGGCAGGGAGTGCAGGGGTGGCTGGAGGCAGGGCAGGGGGTGGCTGGAGATGGGGGCCGGCTGCGGGCACGGGGCGTGGGGGGGGCTGGAGGCAGGGGCTGGCTACGGGTGGAGGGGTGTGGGGGTGGCTGGAGACAGGGGCTGGCTGCAGGCAGGGCATGGGGTGTGTGTGGCAGGGGCTGGTGCATGCCGGGGGTGCGGCAGGGGCTGGCTGCAGGCAGGGGGCGCGGGGGTGGGTGGAGACGGGGGCTGGCTGCAGGTAGGGGGTGCGGGGGTGCAGCAGGGGCTGGAGGCAGGGCAGGGGGTGGCTGGAGACAGGGGCTGGCTACGGGCAGGGGGTGAGGGGGGGCTGGAGGCAGGGGCTGGCTGCAGGCAGGGGGTGCGGGGCTGCCTGCGGCAGGGTGGTGGGTGTTCACGGGGAGAGCGGCTCGGAGCAGACCCAGCAGGGCAGCCGGGGACCCACCAGGCAGCAGCGGGAGCCCCAGGGCCAGGGGAGCAGCAGCAGCAGCAGCAACAGGGCTCGTGCCCAGGGCCAGGCAGCAGCCCACATGGCTCCCGCAGTGCCCCTGGCAGCCGGAGGAGGAATTACATCATTTCCCGGCTGGAGCCCATCAAAGCCTCAGCACCCCCTGCAGGGAAGCGGGTTAACAACCGGTTCTAAAACTGCTTCAAAATTTAACAACCGGTTTGCGCAAACTGGTGCGAACCAGCTCCAGCTCACCACTGGGTCTAAGTATGACCTGCTTTGGGATAGTGTCTCCGAAGCAAGAGACTGCCCAGTGTGCCCCAGCAGTGAGGCTCCCCACTAAGAGCTGACATCACTAAGAGCTGAAATCACTGAGAGCTGTGTTAAATGGTGGGCCCTGAAGACATTTTGGTGAGAGGCCAGCAGGGTTGTTGGCGGAGAGGTGTGGTGAGCGGCAGAAGGAGGGCTGGCGGAGAGGTGTGGCGTGCGCCCAGCAGGGCAGTGAGTGAGTGCCCGCCCAAGCAGCCCTGGAGCACCCACGGAGTCGGTGTCTATGACTAGTACGTCAGTCAAGTTGGAAGGCTATATCACAGGTGAGAAGTCAGTTCCTGGAATAAGTTTCGTCCTCCCTTCTGGTAGTTGCATCCACATGAGGCAGCATCAGTTGTGTAAACAAAATTCAAATCCAGGATTATTTACGCTATGGTGTTTAAGCCTAAGAAATGCCAGGCACTGTAGGCATTGCACTCCCTTAACTGGAGCAAAAAACAAAGAGAAGCCAAGAAATGGGAAGAGACAAAACAAATAGAGAAAATGAAGTCTCCTTCCTGCATTTCTGTCCCCGGAAAAGTACCCAATCTGTCCAGAGCAATCCTTACCAGAGTTTAATAGTCTTTTTAATTCAAACAATATTAATTCATAAACAAAGTGCCTTGAACACAATCTCAGAACATCTATACAAAGTTCTCATAGCAAAGTTCCCAGCATGCACCGGGTTTTCCTTAGCATAACTTAATTTAAGTGAATAGTTAGTCTTTGCTCGACATTCAGGGATAATAGTCCGTAGGCCATAAATCCAGTAAGCATTCCATTGTCACAACACTCCCTTCGATACTGCATATTCAGAGCAGTAACTAATCCCCTCTCAATCTACACTCTAATAGAAAAGTTGTATTGGAGAGAGTGGTGCACACAAGTATTTACTTTGATTCAGGTCACCTCAGATTTAAATTTAAATCCTAATGAAATAATGACGGTAACTGGATACAGAGTTGGCAGAAACACAGGCTGCTTTCCACATTATGTTGGGGGTAAAAATTGGGTGCTCAGCTTCACTGCCAATCAGCTCCTCCACCTCCCCCCAAGTGCCTCCTGCCTGCTGACAGAGCCCTTCAAACAGCTCTTCCCCAGCGCTGCCCACCAACCAGTGATCAGCTGTTTGGTGACATGCAGGAGGTGCTCAGGGGGGAGGGAAGGGAGGAGCAGGGGTGGGGCATGCTCAGAGGGTGGGGCAGAAGGGGCTGGGAAGGAGCAGGGGTGGAGTGGGGGTTTGGTGCAAGGGATGGGGGCGGGGCCTGGGGCAGAGCAGGGATCAAGCACCCCCTCGGAAATCACAAAGTTGGTGCCTCTGAATATTAGTATGTAAATACTTCCCCACCTAAATCCACTTGCATATGAAATGTTATATAAGAGAGGTTTTCCATGTCAGATCCATATCATGGCTCTGGCAGGGGCAATATCTGACACTTTATGGAAAAAATATTTTAAATGTTTTAAATGTGTAACTGAGCACTGCTCTTAGAGGGAACAAGTCTGTCCTGATTTTTGCAAGACCTCACTGGGGAAATCCCATAGAAAAAAAAGAATTAGCATCAAAATTCCCTTCTCAGACATAGATTTTGCTGTACATGGTGAGAGTGCATCACATGTGTGACTGTCCATGTTATTTCATGCTGCCTGCTCCCGCTCTCTCTCTCTCAGGAATCTCTGGCCAGGTGAGTTTTACAGTCTTTTGTAATGGGTGATCTCCAATAGCCTGTTCAAATAGTAAATGTTTCTTCACCTTCTGCAGCATTTTCAGTTTGGAAGGGAGAAGGAGGAGGGAAAACAGCCAAGTCTTTGTCTACTTGCTAAGGCGGCTCAGTTAATTCTTTGCGTCTGGCTGATTTATGTCTCTTGTAGCTGATCAGGATTGTTGGGGTCAGCTGTAGGATTCTGTTTTGTAATGGTCTCTGCAAAGCGCCTGAACTTACCTCCCTTCCCGTACATCGAAGTTCCCCAACCCCATCCTCACAGTGAAATTTTCCCACAGTTTTTGCTGCCTCTCCCAAAAACTTCAATGAGCAGATGCATCCAAACTTTCTCGCACCTGCCAAATCCTCTAGTTCTTACCCTACCTCACATTTGATCCTGACCCATCAGCTGCTAAAACACCACCAACCTCTTGACACACACCCCACTGCTCCTTCCAATGCCCCACAGCCTTCCATAGTCAGTGCCCGATGCAGAGCAGCTGAGAGCTCCACCAGTGGCATAAAGCTCTACGATATTTTGTCCAGCAGCAAGAGTATGCCAGGAGCATAGCTGAGGAGGAGGTGAAGCTGGAACACTGCTGCACTTCAGCGCTCCTTGGAGGGCATAATGTCCCCTTGGGGGCTATTACCAGATTACGTAAGTTAGAGATGCCCGGAAATTCCTCTTACTTGCCAGAGAGCACAGGTAATGGACAGCTCAGGTCCTGCATCATGCACAGCTCTGCAGAGGGCTCAAAGATTGACCCCTAAAATCAAGGAGAGCAAGTGGATTTGAAATTGGAGGCTGGATTTCTTTCTTTTCCTCACTACCCCAGCACCAACACTTCACTGAACTCTAAGGATTTTAAGTCCAACCTTGTGTGGCCCTTTAACTTCTTAGGTCTGGAGGCAATTTGTCTCTCTTTTTAGTTTTTCACAAAGGAAGACAGTCCTTAAACCAAAGAAATTTCAACTGGGTTTAAATTTTAGGGGCTGAACTAGAATCCCCAGTTGAGGGGATCTTAGAAACACTGAAAACGCCTTTGGCTTTAGGGCTGAGACTGGGACTGCTATAATGGAGCAGTGTGATTACACAATGCTTGAGGCCTCAGTGTTTATGTAACAAATCAGTCAAACTAAAATATTTCTACAAGTGTGGTCATAATAGTGTTCCTCTGCCCAATACACTTGAGTGTAATGTATTATACACACACAGCCGTGTGTGAGTAGATACATATTTGTGCGTGTGTGTGGTTTTCATGTAAAAACTCAAATATTTATTCACCCAGTAAACTTTTTAATTCTCAAGCTTTGAGAAATGTTTGGACAGAGTTCCACTTTGGTCAGCACCAATACAGTCGGGACCTGCCAGAAAAATAAAAGGAATTAACAACACGAGAGTGCAAAACCTTATGGGGCAAACCTTATGGACTTTAAAAGAAATGTAGAAATTGTATATTTTTGTTCCTAAAACAAAGTGTTCGTGAAGAAAGAACATTTGAAAAATCATCCAAAGCCCATGTAAAACCCATTCCTTATGCGCCACTCACAAGAAGTGAGTGTATAATTATAGGAGGGGAAGGATGGGCTAAGTATACTTACTTGTTCCTGCCTCGGCACAGGTCTAAGTACAAAATGGCCTCTTGAGGTCCCTTCATCCCTGCATACCTATGAGTCTATAATAATGAAATATTAATTTAAGATGCCAAATTGTCACCATCTGTTTTTCCATAGCGCAGCACCGACCACATTGTTAACACTAAATGATAATTTATTAGTAATTGCCATGGGAGGTAGATTGCCAGTGCAACAACAGAATGTAAGCTCTTTAGGGAAGGGACTATTTGTTCATTGCATGTTTGTACGACACCTAATATACAAAGAACAAGGAGTCTGGTGGCACCTTAAAGACTAACAGTCTTTTTTTAAGGTGCCACTGGACTCCTTGTTGTTTTTTGGATACAGACTAATACGGCTACCCCCTGATACTTGACACTTAGTACAAAGGAGCCCGGCTCCAGAGTGGGACCTCTGGAAATTACCATAATACACGGTTTTTCTCCAGACCAATAGGATTTATTGAAACAGTTCAGTTATATCATAGATTTTTTTTAATGTACTTTAAACCAAAATGTTGGAATTTCTCAAGGTATGATGCCAAAACAGCCCATTTCCAAGCAGGGACTTAAACCTCGTTGACACTATGCGGTTACATCAACGTAAGCTGCCTTGTGTCAACCTAGCTGTGGAAGTGTCTTCACTTAAATTTGGCTCCCATTGACTAAGTGCCTCTTTATGCTGCTCTAATAACACCACCTGTGGGAGCACCACAGAGTCCTGGTTGATGTAGTTAGGTCGACACAGTGTCAGTGTAGACAGTGTTGCTTATATTGACTGTTACTGGCTTTCAGGAGCCATTCCACAATGCCCCATGCTTACAGTACAAGATTTGACCTGGTAAGGAAACTCTTTCTGTGCTTGTTTCATTTAAATTAAGATGGTTAAAAGCAGCATTTTTCTGATGCCTAGTAAAGTATCTAAGCTGTATTAAGTCAATTTTCAGATAACTTTTGAAAGAACAACCATAGTGTTTTGTTCAGAGTTACAAACATTTCAGAATTACGAACAACGTCCATTCCCATAGTGTTCTTACGTATGCAGTGGCATGTGTATATGGCAATAGTTCCCAAATTTTTCATGCCACACCTCCCCCCTTACTCCAGTCTCTCCCGCTCCTCTCCCCCTGAGGTGCTATCAGGAGCTAGGGCTGGGCACTGTGCCGGGGCTCCCACCGGTAGAAGGGTGCAGACAGGGTTAGGGGGCCAAGGTTGGGACAAGAGCTGGGGCTGGGCCGGGAGCCATGGGCTGAGGCCAGGGCTGCAGCTGAAGGAGGCTCTGGAGCCCAGGCCAAGGATGGAGCTGTGGTTGGGGGCCAAGGCTTGGGAGGGGGGCTAGAGTGGGGCTGTGGTCGGGGCCAGCAGCTGGGGCTGGGAGTGGCACCATGGCCAAGCCAGGAGCTAGGGTCCAAGGCTGGGGCTGTAGCTGGGAGCGGGACTGGGGCCGGAGCAGAGCAGGGCTGGGTGGCACTCCCTCACCGCCTTCTGTGGGGGCAGGCCCAGGCCCCACCACACACCCCCAAATGTTCCTCCGAAACCCCCTACGGGGCATGCCCCACAGTTTGGGGACCACAGGTATATGGCATGCAGTTAGTTGATACTCATTATTTATGGAACAGTAATTAAAATTTTATAAAAACCATGACAACATGCAGCCACCAGAAGTGGTGAACTCTCCTTCCCACATTGATCCACTTTAAACTTTGGTTCAAACAACCACAGTTCCTAAGTCTAATAGGAGCTTGTCACCTACATTTCTGGTTAATGAAAACTAAACAAATTGAAAACAGGAAACTATTCAATCCCTGTAAAACAATGGAAGATACTCTAAACAAATTTCAGAATAACAGCCGTGTTAGTCTGTATTCGCAAAAAGAAAAGGAGTACTTGTGGCACCTTAGAAACTAACCAATTTATTTGAGCATGAGCTTTTGTGAACTACAGCTCACTTCATCGTCCGATGAAGTGAGCTGTAGCTCACGAAAGCTCATGCTCAAATAAATTGGTTAGTCTCTAAGGTGCCACAAGTACTCCTTTTCTTTTTTCTAAACAAATTTGTTAACATAATTTAAAGTTCTTAGAGAAAAATAAAACTGAATAAAAAATATAGGATGGCTTTATAAGAACAAGTTTTTCTAGACAAATCTGAGCCGTATGGGGACTGAATTATAACTCCAGTGGATGAAAAGAATGCAGTAGATACATCTTTATTTCAGAAAAGCATTTGACTTAGTGCCTCACCAAGTCTTATTAGAAAAACTTCAAGTGGATATGAGCACCTACTGAATCAATGACTTTTAATTAAAGTGCATTGATCAATGACCATATGTTGAACTGAGGAATTATAAATCTTGAAGGGAGCTTCAGAGATTGGTGTTAGGCTTGCTTTTATTAATGGGTGAGGTAGAAGGAGTAAGCATCATGCTAATAAAATTCACAGATGATGCTAAATTGGGAGGTGATGAAGACTGTCAGAAGGAAAGAAGTATAAAAATACATTAAGAGGTTAGAAATATGGACAGGGATTGATAAAATGAGATTTAAATCCCACAATTCAACAGGATAAATATCTTTGGAAAGTTCTATCTGACAGTGAACAACAAATTAGATATGAGCTTGCAATGGGATTTCACCACAGTACAATTTTTGACAATTTATAGAGAAGTGTCTCAGATTTCTCTGTGTTGTCCTAGCAAGATTACACCTGGATACAGCAGACAGTTTGGAATGGGTCAGTGCCGGAAAGTTACTGACAAACTGAAAGGAATTAACAAAAGTACAACAAATTATTAGTGGGCAGGAGAGAGTGACACATCTTATATTCAGGCAATTCTCTCTCATCACCACAGTTCCCAAAATGTATTATTCAGGTTACTTCCTCTACTGAAATTCAGCCACCTGCATACTGAAATACAGCAACTGTTTAACCGTACTTAGCAATGCTACAGACCAGCATGGAAGAGGAAATGAAAAAGAATCTTGTGTGTGATTTTAAACTGCAGTGGGAATTTCAGTAAGTAGACTGTAATTACCTGAACTGGAATTAGGTGAGAATACCCAGCTCACCATCCCCTAATCTCTTGGAAAGTGCCATGAGCTCTGATAAGCTATTACCAGCAGGACAGTGGGGTGGGAATAGGTATTGTTTCATATTCTCTGTGTATATATAAAGCCTGCTGCAGTTTCCACGATATGCATCTGAAGAAGTGAGCTGTAGCTCACGAAAGCTTATGCTCTAATAAATTGGTTAGTCTCTAAGGTGCCACAAGTCCTCCTTTTCTTTTTGCAAATACAGACTAACACGGCTGTTACTCTGAAACTTAAAACAACAGGTAACCTGGGTTTTACATTTCATTCAAAAGACGGTACTCCCAGCAGCAGCATGCAGCCTATCACCAGTCTGGAGTAATAGTGCAGTACTGATCTGGCACTCCTACTGAATTGTCATCACCGTTTCCTGTAGCACTTCTGCTTTTTTCCTTGCTTTCTTTACTCAAGAAAGGATTTTCTTAAATCAGATAAGAGACTCACGGGTTCCTTCCAAGAATGCCAGGATTAATGCAAAGAACATGCCAGGATCATACCTAATTAAGGGCACTTGCATATTTCATGTATGTTCCTTGCATTATCCATCTGATCCTTGAGTTTTTACCAATATCAGAAGACAAGCATTAGGAAGCCAATTACTTGTCTTTTAAATAAGAGGCAAGTAAATACAGTAAGAGAATATTCCTGTGCTGGGGGGTGGACAAATGAACCTGTGGGATCAGATCTGAGCATTTACATTAGGGGCATAAAAAGGTATGTGTGTGATTACACATGCCCAACTTTGAAAATATGGCCCATGAGGGCTTTCTCAACTCTTAATTTCTGTGAAAATTACCACAGTACCAGACGGAAAGAAAAACTTGCCATTGTAACAGCCATACCTTATTTAGTGTGCTTAAAATGGAACCATTCCAAATAGCATTTGTTCATACACATAAACACTAAGCTCAAGTTTTGCAGTGTGTTCGCCTTTTGACCTTGCATTTCTCATTACTACAACCAGCTTGACTTGAGCTTGAACAGTTACAAAAATGTTTACAGCCATTCCCTGTAGCAAAATTGAATGAAGTTTGCTCATATCTTGAAGCTATGGTAACTTACTCAAAACACTGGTACGTGTTTTGTCATTTTTTGTTCACCTAAATATTAGCTATTGTAGCATCAATATTAGTGATCAATACCAATAACATCAATATTAGTGATCATAAACTGTGGGATGGGATGTGCCACAGAATTCAGCAACCATCTGGAGGCTTCTGTCACCCACTCAACTGCCTAAATAGTCTTCTGATGGCTTCCAGCATGAGGCAGTATGGTCCAGTGAATAGCGCATCAGACTGGGAGTGAAGAGAACGGATTTTTTTTTCCACTGGAAAAAATGGTAATTTGTCAAAACTGAAACTGTTTGCAGGATCTCCAGACTCAAAAAAGTTGGAAAAAAAAAGTTTGTGAAATAGTCAAACACTTTGTTTTGACATAAAGTTCTGATTAAAAACAACTTCTTTCATTTAGAAATTTAAGCTAATTACACAAAAAAATTAAAAGCTAATAAGGTCAAAATCAAAACAGTTCAAATTTTTTTGAAACAAAACATTTTGATTAACCTGAACCAACAAAATGTTGGTGTTTCGGTTTCAGAAAAATTTTGAAATTTCACATTTTTGTCCCAAGTCAAGATGGGGGAAAAAAATCTCTAACACTTGAAAATATTTGAGGTAGGAAAACTGCTTTCCACCAAGTGCTAGTCAGGATTGGAATGAGGATGGGATGTCCATGTTAATACCATGTGATGAAACCTTTCCTAAGCAAGCATCAAAGAAGCACTACTCCACACTATCACACATTTTGTTTATGATGCTTGTCTTATTTTGTTAATTTTTTTCCTTTTTTTGTTTAGTCTTCCTCTTAACTCAAACTTCACTATGAAAACACTTGCACTGTTAGCATGGGAGAAGTTTAGCAGCCTCAATAAGCGCAGAATGAAGACCCATGCCTCTCTGCCCCCATGCCTCTCTGCCCCCCTCCCCTGAGGGTTCCCATGTCACCTGTGCCTCTCTGCCCCCTCCCCTGTGGGTCCCCCATCTCTGTCCTCTCCCCCAAGGGGTCGCTCCCACCTCCCTCCCCTGAGGGCCTCCCCCCTCTGCTCACACCTCTCTCTGCCCCCTCCCCCAAGCGGCTCCACCATCCATGCCTCTCTCTGCCCCCTCTCCTGAGAGGCCCCCCGTCCACCGCCTGCACCTCTCTGCCTCTGAGGGGGCGAAGAGGCACAAGTGGCAGGGGAAGTGGTGGAGAAGTGTGAGCGGCAGTGGGGGAAAAGGGCGGAGCGGGGATGGGAAGAAGAGCAGCGTGGGCAGAGCCATGGGGGAAGAGCGGGATGCAGGAGCGGTGCCTTGGGGCGGAGCATGGGTGGGGCCACAGCCCTGGAGCCCTTTCAGCAGCGGTGCTCCAAAGATGGCAGGCCAGCAGTGCACGGCCAAAGGGAGGTGCGCTGCATTCTGTCTGGGGAGGCTTAGCCTCCCGTGGCCTGTTATACCTGTTCCCATGTCTTAGTGCTTGTGCTTTTGGAGGAAATGGAGTTCAGTTCCTATAAATTTTGTAGTGCCTCTGGTATGCAAGATAGTGACATTTGCATCATAGATGGCCACACATACAATACCTATAACAATGTTACAATCTAACAACCGTGATTCAAATTCTTGGGGCACGTCTACGCTCTCATTAAGGACCTGCAGGCAGCCCTTGCCAGCTGACTCAGGCTCACGGGGCTCGTGCTGTGGGTCTGTTTAATTGAAGTGTAGACTTCTGGGTTCAGGCTGGAGGTCAAGCATTAGCACCCTTCGAGGTGGGAGGGTCCCAGAGCTCGGGCTGCAGCCAGAGCGCAGAAGTCTACACTTCAGTTAAACAGCCCCTTAGCCAAAGCCCTGCAAGCCTGAGTCAGTTGGCACAGGCTGGCCTCAGGTTTTGAATTCCAATATAGACATACCCGTAGTGGGTCGTTTTCAAAAGTGCTCAGCACTGACCTAAATGTACTCCTACTGACGTCAGTAATGACCATTAATAACAATTAAACTCATCTTCTAGTCCAATGTCTAACTCTTTAGCCTTAGTTCAAAAAGAGTGAGGCCATGGTGCAAATCACTGAACAACTCCCAAGAGTTTTTCAAAGGCTTCAAAGAAAAGCTGCTTTTACTGCTAAGGCCTGGTCTACACTAGAAAATTTGGTCGGCTTCCCTATGTCACTCCTCTGAAAAATCCACACCTCTGAGCAACAGAGATAAGCCAATCTAAGTCCCCATATAGACACTGGTAGGTTGACGGAAGAATTCTGCCACTGAACTAGCTACTACCTCTCAGGGAGGTGGATCATCTGGAGTACTATGTCCAGTTTTGGGCCCCACACTACAACAAGGATGTGGATAAATTGGAGAGAGTCCAGCGAAGGGCAACAAAAATGATTAGGGGTCTGGAACACATGACTTGTGAGGAGAGGCTGAGGGAACTGGGATTGTTTAGTCTGCAGAAGAGAAGAATGAGGGGGGATTTGATAGCTGCTTTCAACTACCTGCGAGGTGGTTCCAGAGAGGATGGTTCTAGACTATTCTCAGTGGTAGCAGAGGACAGGACAAGGAGTAATGGTCTCAAGTTGCAGTGGGGGAGGTTTAGGTTGAATATTAGGAAAAACTTTTTCACTAGGAGGGTGGTGAAACACTGGAATGTGTTACCTAGGGAGGTAGTAGAATCTCCATCCTTAGAAGTTTTTAAGGTCAGGCTTGACAAAGCCCTGGCTGGGATGATTTAATTGGGGATTGGTCCTGCTTTGAGCAGGGGGTTGGACTAGATGACCTCCTGAGGTCCCTCCCAACCCTGATATTCTATGATTCTATGATTACTTATGCCGACAGGAGAACCCCTTCCATTGGCATAGGTGGTGTCTACACTGAAGCACTACTGCAGTGCAGCTGTAGCATTTCAAATGTAGTCAAGCCCTAAGAAATGTGACCAAAAAGTATCAAAGTACAGCATATACTATATTGCTCCTGTATGAGCCATAAGTAATTTGGTAAGTTTTTCAACGTTGAACAGTCATCTGAAAAAGAGACAAAGATTTCATAAAAACATGGTCTGTGTTAATGAACCAAAATAAGTCAAAGGGGGGAAAAATAGGCCTATCTCTGCTGTGTTCTCAAATGTACTACAGATGAGTCAGCTAAATTTATCTCACTATTTATTTATTTATTTATTTATTTGTACTGTGGTGGAATGTAGGGGACTCAGGGCCCCATTGTACTAGGTGCTGTACAAACACAGAACAAAAAGACAGTCCCTGCCCCAAAAGAATCTCTGGTCTTTCCAGTCACTTGCAGGATCAAGGCATGGGCATGGTAACATGAATGGATTTGTTGCATGTATGCATTTATGTACATCTGATTTCATAACGACTCTGAGGTTTATAAAGCTACACTCTAAATTCCAACATTCAAACACACTCATTTAATTTCTCATTACTTTGTTTAAACTCCAGTCCAGTTATGTAAATGTATATGAGCCATGATTTACAAAAGTATGGTTGCTGATATGTATCAAATAAACGTTTCTTTTTCTTCTTGAACCAGACGCTAGATTTTGTCAGATTTACACTTGGGCTTTTCTACATGTCTATGTACAAACCTTGAAGTGGTGCCAGAAACCTGCAGCTGTCATTAATCAGAAATAAACAAAGATGATAAATTGTTTGTTCACAAATAGACACCAGGGAGCAGTTGAGTGTCTTCTTGGTTGGTAGCTATTACGAACAAAGTCAAGTTCTGTGTATATGCTGTAGACTTGTGTATTAAAAAGGTGACAATGAAAAACCATCATTAGCTAGCCAAATGCAACTCCTTTAAAACACACACGCACATATAAAGTCTGCTACAGTTTCCGCGGCATGCATCCGATGAAGTGAGCTGTAGCTCACGAAAGCTCATGCTCAAATAAATTGGTTAGTCTCTAAGGTGCCACAGGTACTCCTTTTCTTTTTGCGAATACAGACTAACACGGCTGTTACTCTGAAACACGCACAGGAGTTGCTCTCCTCATATATCTTTGGGTTAAACAAAGGAAAGTAGCAAGTGTGTGTTCAACTATAAAACACATTGTCCTCTCACAGTTATGTAACGTATTATATAACAGTTAATAAAAAATTGGACACCAATTCAAGCTATCAGAGGAGACCAAGACTACTTTGAAATCTATGTAAAATTGAGTGTAGCATTTTTCTGGTCTGTTTGTGCCAAATAGGAGTCCTATTCAAGTACATTGGATTTGTGATAAAGAAAACCACAGCTGCCCATTGCAACTCTTAGCTATGCATTCAGTCCTCTCTTTCAGAGACTTTATGCCATGTTTAAAATCTATTTTCTAATACTTTGAGGATGCAGTTTGTTTTAAAATGTTCCATTTTTTAAAAAAAGTTCTATATATGTAATAATTTTAAAACAAAAAAGTTAGCAGTTGAGAGAGTTTGTATTTGCTATGCTAATGAATTAATACAATATTTACTTAAAAAATAAAAGAATAAAAAAATAGCACACATTTTTCACTAGGCATCTAGTACAGACACTGCTATTAGTAATTGTATTTAATTACTAGTAAACAAAAAGTTAGTCTAGTGAGCTAGTCATTGATCCAGTGAACAGTCTGCTACCCCCACCCCCAAATAAAAAGGTATGTTATATTGTTCTGGGTCCAGTTACCAGTGTAAAGCAACTAAGTTGTGCAGTCTGTAATATCATTAATATTTTAGCACTTATTCATAAATATGAAGAATCACTGTTTGCAAGAAAAACGTGGGAAGAGATTTGATCACTGAGGTCTAGAATCGTTAGCAGTCAGACAATCTTCACCACCACCACCACAGATAAAGTCTGCATATCTTATCATCACTTCATCAAGGGACTACAGTCTCTATCTTCTAGGATCCTCAGCTGGTGTAAAGCAGTATAGCTTCACTGACTTCTGAGGATCTAGCTTATGGGTGCAGAGTGCCAAGCACACTCAAGCCTTCATCCCTAACTGTGGCCTCTGTGTGCTTCCACAATGCAAATAATAATATATAAATGCAGGGGGTCTCAATAAGTCACAAAGGATTGGCTTATTTGAATACAGACACTGTCATGATAATCAAACATTCTACAAGACAGACCATTTTAATATTAGCATGCCATGGCTCTAAGTGACATGATCATCATATAATATGTATGAAATTATTCAAAATTCACTCTTATACATATATCACTCGTCAATTAATTCAACTAAGCTTGCCTGGATTTATAGCTGAATCGAATACCAAATGATGCTGTATCACATTGCCAGTGAAAACTTTTCTTTACCGAGATTTGTTTGTTTAACGAACGATGGCCCAGACCAAATCCTAAGACTTCCCAGCTTCTACATCTAAACTCCATGGGCCAAATTTAGAAGTGATATGTAAGGTTGTAGAGTAACAGCCGTGTTAGTCTGTATTTGCAAAAAGAAAAGGAGTACTTGTGGCACCTTAGAGACTAACCAATTTATTTGAGCATAAGCTTTCGTGAGCTACAGCTCACTTCATCGGATGCATACTGTGGAATGAAGTGAGCTGTAGCTCACGAAAGCTTATGCTCAAATAAATTGGTTAGTCTCTAAGGTGCCACAAGTACTCCTTTTCTTTTTATGTAAGGTTGTGTAACTCAGGCTCCCTAAAACTAACTCAGGCTCCCTTATAATTACATTCATTTTGGACAATTGTGTCCAAAGAGTCCATCTCTTACACCGCTATAAATAAGGAGTAGCTCTATGGAAATCAATGAAATGTAAAAACAGTTCATGTGAAAGGAGAATCAGTGCCTTTTAATCACACTTACAACCATTTAGGGTTCAATAACAGAGTCTAAAATTATAAATCCAGGTGCCGGGTGGCACACTGCTTTAACTAGTGCATTCTTATACCTTATTTTTCTTGCTATCCTCCTCTCTTTTGGCACTTTACACTCAGGCCTCATCTACACTAGAAAGCATATGCCGATACAATTATGCTGGCATACCCTCTTAGGGCTTGGCTAAACTTGCAAGTTAGAGTGCATTAAAGCAGCCCCAGGCACCCTAACTCATGACCAATCCACACTGGCAAGGCATGTAGAGTGCCTGGACTCTGCAGCTGGAGTGCTCCTGGTAATCCACCTCCACGAGAAGCATAATGCTTGGTGCACCTCGGCTGAAACACCCCAGCGTCAGTGTGAATGAGGTGCTGCATTTACTGCACTGCGATCAGCCTCCAGAAACATCCTATAATCCCCTTAACTTAAGTGGCCACTCTTGTCATTGTTTTGAACTTGGCTGTAGGAATGCGGAAATGCCCTTTGAAAGCTCCGTTTCTGACAGCAGACTGCTTATCTGCTCTGGGACAAAGCAACCATTAGTGTGGAATGTTGCTGCTATGAGTGTGTGAGAGAGAGGCGGGGGGGAGGGGGAGGGGGTCTGCTGCTATCTGAACTTACAACAGAGCATGCTGACATGCTCTCAGCCCCCTACCCACTCTCTCTCCCCACACATACACACAACACACTCCCTGTCACAATCCACCCCACCCCACCCCCATTTGAAAAGGTATTTCCAGTAGGGATAAGGAGGTTTTAGTACCGTTATATAAGGCACTGGTGAGACCTCACCTGGAATACTGTGTGCAGTTCTGGTCTCCCATGTTTAAGAAGGATGAATTCAAACTGGAACAGGTACAGAGAAGGGCTACTAGGATGATCCGAGGAATGGAAAACTTGTCTTATGAAAGGAGACTCAGGGAGCTTGGCTTGTTTAGCCTAACTAAAAGAAGGTTGAGGGGAGATATGATTGCTCTCTATAAATATATCAGAGGGATAAATACCAGAGAGGGAGAGGAATTATTTAAACTCAATACCAATGTGGACACAAGAACAAATGGATATAAACTGGCCACTAGGAAATTTAGATTAGAAATTAGACGAAGGTTTCTAACCATCAGAGGAGTGAAGTTTTGGAATAGCCTTCCGAGGGAAGTAGTGGGGGCAAAAGATCTATCTTGCTTTAAGATTAAACTCGATAAGTTTATGGAGGAGATGGTATGATGGGATAACATGGTTTTGGTAATTAAATATTCATGGTAAATAGGCCCAATGGCCTGTGATGGGTTTTTAGATGGGGTAAGATCCAAGTTACCCGGGAAAGAATTTTCTGTAGTATCTGGCTGATGAATCTTGCCCATATGCTCAGGGTTTAGCTGATCGCCATATTTGGGGTCGGGAAGGAATTTTCCTCCAGGGCAGATTGGAAGGCCCTGGAGGTTTTTCGCCTTCCTCTGTAGCATGGGGCACGGGTCACTTGCTGGAGGATTCTCTGCTCCTTGAGGTCTTCAAACTACAATTTGAGGACTTCAATAGCACAGATATAGGTGTGAGGTCTTTTTTAGGAGTGGTGGGTGAAATTCTGTGGCCTGCATTGTGCAGGAGGTCAGACTAGATGATCATAATGGTCCCTTCTGACCTAAATATCTATGAATCTATGAATCTACATTGCAGCCACTTGCATGCTGGGATAGCTACCACAATGCATTGCTCTCTGTGGTGTTGCAAGCGCTGCTAATGTGGCCACACCAGTGAGCTTGAATCTGACAGTGTGAACACACTGCAGCACTTTCCCTACTGTGCTCTCCAAGGGCTGGGTTAACTCCCAGCGCTCTACATCTGCAAGTGTAGCCATGCCCTTAGTAAAGATGTAGCTTATACTGGTCCAAGAGTTCTTTAGCTGGTAGAACTTAAGCCAGTTCCCTGAATGAAATAAGCTATACTGGCAACATGAGTATTTTACTGGTAAGAACCATACATATGCCTATAATAGCCCTTGTCTAGATGTGTTTTTTACAGATGTTATTTTTTTAGAGTAAGCCTCAGCATAGACAAAGTGTAAAGGGGAGAGAACATTACACATTGGAAAGGGGTGTGTGAATATAAGCAAGGGTAAATAAGTCTAGGGCCACGTCTACACTATGGGTGCTACAGCAGCACAACTATAGCGCGATAGCAAAGTGCTCGCTGTACGGCCAGAGTGTAGATGCGTCCTACAGAATGGGTTTTTCTGTCGCTGTAGGTAACCCCTCACAGGTGGCAGTAGCTAGGACAACTGATGGAAGCATTGTTAAGTTGTTGTGACATATGTATTATTTAGGGCACAGAAAAAAATGTCAGGTTTCAGAGGAGCAGCCGTGTTAGTCTGTATCCGCAAAAAGAAAAGGAGTACTTGTGGCACCTTAGAGACTAACCCATTTATTTGAGCAAAAGCTTTCGTCAGCTACAGCTCACTTCATCGGATGCATACTGTGGAAAGTGTAGAAGATCTTTTTATATACATACAAAGCATGAAAAAATACCTCCTTCCACCCCACTCTCCTGCTGGTAATAGCTTATCTAAAGTGATCACTCTCCTTACAATGTGTATGATAATCAAGGTGGGCCATTTCCAGCACAAATCCAGGTTTTCTAACCCCCCACACACACACACACACAAACTCACTCTCCTGCTGGTAATAGCTTATCTGAAGTGACCACTCTCCTTACAATGTGTATGATAATCAAGGTGGGCCATTTCCAGCACAAATCCAGGTTTTCTCACACACACCCCCCACACACACACAAACTCACTCTCCTGCTGGTAATAGCCCATCTGAAGTGACCACTCTGTCACTTTGGATAAGCTATTGGTGTAACACCACCCTGGCCACTGTGGACGGAGAAACCCCCTACACCAACATTCCACACAACGATGGACTACAAGCCGCCAAGATAATGTCACGGCTAATCCCCGATAGTGTCACGGCAAACCGGGTGGCTGAACTTTGTGACTTTGTCCTCACCCATAACTATTTCACATTTGGGGACAATGTATACCTTCAGATCAGCGGCACTGCTATGGGTACCCGCATGGCCCCACAGTATGCCAACATTTTTATGGCTGATTTAGAACAACGCTTCCTCAGCTCTCGTCCCCTAAAGCTCCTACTCTATTTGCACTATATTGATGACATCTTCATCATCTGGACCCATGGAAAAGAAGCCCTTGAGGAATTCCACCATGATTTCAACAATTTCCATCCCACCACCAACCTCAGCCTGGTCCAGTCCACACAAGAGATCCACTTCCTGGACACTACAGTGCTAATAAACGATGGTCACATAAACACCACCCTATACCGGAAACCTACTGACCGCTATTCCTACCTGCATGCCTCCAGCTTTCACCCTGACCACACCACACGATCCATCGTCTACAGCCAAGCTCTGTGATACAACCGCATTTGCTCCAACCCCTCAGACAGAGACAAACACCTACAAGATCTCTATCAAGCATTCTTACAACTACAATATCCACCTGCGGAAGTGAAGAAACAGATTGATAGAGCCAGAAGAGTTCAGAAGTCACCTACTACAGGACAGGCCTAACAAAGAAAATAACAGAACGCCACTAGCCGTCACCTTCAGCCCCCAACTAAAACCCCTCCAACGCATTATTAAGGATCTACAACCTATCCTGAAGGATGACCCAACACTCACAAATCTTGAGAGACAGGCCAGTCCTTGCCTACAGACAGCCCCCCAACCTGAAGCAAATACTCACCAGCAACCACATACCACACAACAGAACCACTAACCCAGGAACCTCTCCTTGCAACAAAGCCCGTTGCCAACTGTGCCCACATATCTATTCAGGGGACACCATCACAGGGCCTAATAACATCAGCCACACTATCAGAGGCTCGTTCACCTGCACATCCACCAATGTGATATATGCCATCATGTGCCAGCAATGCCCCTCTGCCATGTACATTGGTCAAACTGGACAGTCTCTATGTAAAAGAGTAAATGGACACAAATCAGATGTCAAGAATTATAACATTCATAAACCAGTCGGAGAACACTTCAATCTCTCTGGTTACGCCATTACAGACATGAAAGTCGCTAATTTACAACAAAAAAATTTCAACTCCAGACTCCAGCAAGAAACTGCTGAATTGGAATTCATTTGCAAATTGGATACAATTAACTTAGGCTTGAATAGAGACTGGGAGTGGCTTAGTCATTATGCAAGGTAGCCTATTTCCCCTTGTTTTTTCCTCCCCCCCCCCCCCCCCCTGACGTTCTTGTTAAACCCTGGATTTGTGCTGGAAATGGCCCACCTTGATTATCATACACAATGTAAGGAGAGTGGTCACTTTGGATAAGCTATTACCAGCAGGAGAGTGAGTTGGGGGGGGGGGTGAGAAAACCTGGATTTGTGCTGGAAATGGCCCACCTTGATTATCATACACATTGTAAGAAGAGTGGTCACTTCAGATAAGCTGTTACCAGCAGGAGAGTGAGTTTGTGTGTGTGTGTGGCGGGGGGTTAGAAAACCTGGATTTGTGTTGGAAATGGCCCACCTTGATTATCATACACATTGTAAGGAGAGGTCACTTTAGATAAGCTATTACCAGCAGGAGAGTGGGGTGGGAGGAGGTATTTTTTTCATGTTTTGTGTGTATATAATAAGATCTTCTACACTTTCCACAGTATGCATCCGATGCAGTGAGCTGTAGCTCACGAAAGCTTATGCTCAAATAAATTGGTTAGTCTAAAAAAATGTCAGTTACACCAATTCAGTATCCCATTTGCCTCACTCATATTGGCCCCATAACTCTGGACCATCTCCATTTTTAACATTCAGCCATGTCTTCATGACTTATTATAAGTAGGAGTTGAGCAGTGTGACTTTACCTTATTGATGTAGAAGAGGAAGGCAATCTGTAGAACTGGGTGATGTGTGTGGCATCTCACGCCTTTGTCCATGATAGACTGTCTGAATTAGACCAGATGCATTTCTCCTAGAACAAGAAGTCTGCATGATTTTTGAGGAGACAAGGTTTTCCAACATTAAGATTTAAAATAAACTGGAATAGCATATTGATATGAAATGTCTCTTTTGCCATCGGGGTAAGGAGGTGTGTGGGGTTAGAGTATGAAAATGTTCACATAAGAGGACCTAAATGCGGGGTTGTTTACAATAAAGAATGTCTGAAAAACTGTGTTGTGTGCAAACAGACCAAGTACTGGTATTCAGACATCATTTGCATCCAATTAGATAAATCAGCTGTGAGGAATCACAGGCATGTGACATGCATTCATAATTCTAGAGAGTGCATGAAGGGAGGAAAGGGGATGGAAGGAATGCTCAGTTTACTTGGGATTGTATGCTTTGCATCTGGAGTCATTACAGTGCTGGCTGGTCTCTTGGTATTTGGAAAATCTGTTTAATCCCTATATTTCTTCAGAGATGCAAAACATTACTCCCTAACAGTCTGTTACTTTAATCGGCTATGGATAATTACTACTGACTAGACAATTAGGTGTCAAAGGTCATGGAATAGATTATTCAAAATGTAATTTTTCCTAGATTTAAAATAAACCTTGAATTTGATTTGACCTTTGACTTTTGGGTAATTATAATTAGATGATTTTCAATAGACAATTTATATCAAGAAATTGTGTGTGTGTGTGTAACAACATGAGTTGGGGGATGGCCACATTACACATGAGCGGTATAGCCACCAGTAAGTTATGCAGCTCATCTCTAAACAAGTACTAATTAAGCTTTTATACCACCCTACACTATAATATTTTCTGTACATATCATACACTTTACAGAAAAACTATTGTAGAATGTTTCAGAGAGGGGGTTTTGGTTGGTTGATTTTGTTTTGCTTTCAAATTATTTGGAATATTTTTATGGCTTTCTGCTTGTAAACCAGAGTTGATATGTTAGTACCATGAACATTACTGCACAGGTTTCATACATTGGTTAGAAGCCAGTGCTGTGTCTCTCAGCCAGAAGCTGGGAATTTTGCTATTTCATAGAATCGTAGGACTGGAAGGGACCTCAAGAGGTCTTCTAGTCCAGTCCCTGCACTCATGGCAGGACTAAGTATTTTCTAGACCATCCCTGACAGGTGTCTAACTTGCTCTTAAAAATCTCCAATGACAGAGCGGAGATTCCACAACCTCCCTAGGCAATTTATTCCAGTTCGTAGTCACCCTGACAGTTAGGGAGTTTTTCCTAATGTCCAACCTAAACCGCCCTTGCTGCAATTTAAGCCCATTGCTTCTTGTCCTACCCTCAGAGGATAACGAGAACAATTTTTCTCCCTCCTTCTTGCAACAATCTTTTATGTATTTGAAAACTGTTATCACGTCCCCTCTCAGTCTTCTCTTCTCCAGACTAAACAAACCCAATTTTTTCAATCTCCCCTCATAGGTCATGTTTTCTAGACCTTTATTCGTTTGTGTTGCTCTTCTCCAGACTTTCTCCAGTTTGTCCACATCTTTCCTGAAATCTGGCACCCAGAACTGGACACAATTCTTCAGTTGAGGCCTAATCAGCACAGAGTAGAGCAGAAGAATTATTTCTCTCTGCTCCAAGTTCAGGGACTGAAGCCTTAGCCTCCATTTTGTCAGAGCTTCACTGCTAATTAAAGGCCCGTCTCCTGTGACTGCAAATATGTCCTTCATGCTAAGACTACAGCTCAGGGCATCCACAGGAAGCCACCAACTCAGAATAACACTTTGAGCTGTTACAGTCTTGACTCAATCTATCAGAAGCATGTGGCTATTCACAGCTTTGTTATTAATCACTTCAAAATGAAGAAGCATGTTGAGTCTTCACCCTAGCTATTCACTACCTTTTGTCTTAGAAGATAAAGACAGGTTTAGGGGCAGCCCAGCAGTGCGATACAGCTACAATACGGAGGGGAGACATCAAGGTTGTAAACCATATGCTCAACATGTTATCTGAGCAAAAATGCTAAATAAATTTTGTCCTCTCCATGGGAACAAGATTAATAATTGCCTGGAGTTTTCTTTGGAGTAGGCATGAAATCTATGTGGGAGAGGATTTGTCCCTGTTTATTCAAGATGAGGTGAGGTCTGGGAAAGTAACTGAGGTATTTTTATTCTCTGACCTCTGTTGCCTCAGCGAGTTTCAAATACATACCGCCCCCAAGTAACCAAATGTTCTTTAGAGAGGTACCATTCTTTGTCAGAAGCATGGACAGCTTCTCCTTGCAAATAATTATGCGTGGGTGAGGAAAGTAATAGGATGGGCACTACAGGAAAGGGCTGCCAATGTGTGAGAGAGTTGTTTATAGTACCTTTCATCCGGATGGATCCCAAGCCACTGAAACTTATAGTACTAGGAGTCACTTTGACCACCACCACTGTGTAACCATTTCTAGGGTACAATGCAACAACACCACAGATAAATACTATACAACAGTTCAGGAGAGGAAGTGAAGAGACATGCCATGTCAAGTTGAATCGGGAATTATTCCAACTGGAATTTGGCCAACACATCAGAATTAGTGCCAAGGGACATTTTGGAATGGGAGGCTAAATGTCTGTATGCAAAATATTCAAGTGATCTGGGGAGTCTCTCGGCTTTCATTTCTTAAAAAAAGGAAGCTTTTAGACTTAATGTTTGCAGGGAAAAGCTTAGAAATATGACCTGAGTACATCCTAAAGGCTCAGGGTTCAGAAGGCAAATAAGAATCCATAATTTAATATTTTCTTTAAAATCTCACAATTTTTTGGAGTCCTGGTGCAAGATCTTTAAACATTTGGGATTGGTAATACTTAGGGTGACCAGAGAGCAAGTGTGAAAAATTGGGAAAGGGGATAAGGGGTAATAGGAGCCTATATAAGAAAAAGACCCAAAAATGGGGACTGTCCCTATAAAATCAGGACATCTGGTCACCCTAGTAACACTGCACCCCAGAAGAAAAAAGTGTGACAAATAGCATAGGCTGCCATAAATTCAGGGGATGGAGTCATAGATTCCAAGGCCAGATGGGGCCATTGTGATCATCTAGTTTGACCTCCTGTAAAACACAGGCTATAGAACTTCCCCAAAATAATTTCTAAAGCAGATCTTTAGAAAAACATCCAATCTTGATTTAAAAATTATCAGTGATGGAGAATCCACCAAAACCATTAGTAAATTGTTCCAATGGTTAATTGCCCAAACTGTCAAAACTTTATGCCTTATTTCCAGTCTGAATTTGTTTAGCTTCAACTTCCAGCTCCTGGATCAAGTTATACTTTTCTCTGCCAGATTGAATAGCCCATTATTAAATATTTGTTCCTCATATAAGGTACTTATAAACTCATCAAATGACTTCTTAGCCTGCTCTTTATTAAGCTATATCGATTGAGTTTTTAGAGTTTATCACTGTAAAACATGTTTTCTAATCCTTTAATTCGTCTCATGGCTCTTCTCTGAACCCTCTCCAATTTATCAACATCCTTCTTGAATTGTGGGCACCAGAACTGGACACAGTGTTCCACAAGCATTTGTAGGAGTGCCAAATACAGAGGAAAAATAGCCTGTCTATTCCTACTCAAGATGCCCCTGTTTATTCATCCAATGATCACATTAGCTCTTTTGGCCACAACATCACATTAGAAGTTCATGTTCAACACAACCCCCCCCCCCAGATCTTTTTTCAGAGTCACTGCTTCCCAGGTTAGAGTCCCCCAGTCTGCAAGTATGGCCTATATTCTTTGTTCCTAGATGCATACATTTACATTTAGCCATATTAAAACACATATTGTTTGCTTGCACCCAGTTTACCAAGCAATCCAGATTGTTCTGTATCGGTGACCTGAGCTCTTCATTATTGCCCACTCCCACAATTTTTGTGTCATCTGCAAACTTTATCAACGATAATTTTATATTTCCTTCCAGGTCGTTAATAAAAAAAAATGTTAAATAGCATCAGGCCAAGAACTGTTCCATGCAGGACTCCACTGGAACTGCACCCACTCAATGACAATTCCCCATTTACATTTACATTTTGAGACCAATCAGAACATGAGAATGGCCATTCTGGCAGTAAGTTGAGTTGCTCTATCAATTCTTTCCCAGTGACTTGGGGAAGAACTTGCCTGTTCTTTCTGGGCACATGGCAGTAAATTGTGGAAAGGCATTATAGGACCAGTGGCACCTGCGTGGAGCTAGCCCGTGTCCACACTACAGAGTGGTTGTGTTGCAGCTGATTAATTGTGCTAACTCAAACTGTATCCTGTACCCCTTGACAGGCCCAGCTAAACTGAATTAAAAACACCACCACCACACTTGAGTGAAGGGGTTTTCTGTGTGAACACAACTCAAGTTAGGGGCAACACTTGAGACATATCTTGAACTGTCTTTGTAGTGAAGACAAGCCCAATGTAATGCTATTTTAAAATTTCTCTGAAGACTAGAACAATTCTATCCCTATAGGGGTTTTCATTTTGCAGTGGTCTCCAATGGTAGGAGATGCTGAGGGTTGGGGAAGCTGTGCTTGGTCCAGAAATGGTAAAAAACCTCTACAAATGTTTCAGTTCACATGTTTAAGATAGGTTTCAGAGTAACAGCCGTGTTAGTCTGTATTCACAAAAAGAAAAGGAGGACTTGTGGCACCTTAGAGACTAACCAATTTATTTGAGCATGAGCTTTCGTGAGCTACAGCTCACTTCATCAGATGCATGCAGCTCACGAAAGCTCATGCTCAAATAAATTGGTTAGTCTCTAAGGTGCCACAAGTACTCCTTTTCTTTTTATGTTTAAGATGGGGCACTTAGAGGAAGTCAAGGATTACTTCTCATGGTTCGATATGTATTTAATGGGTTATAATTTAAGAAGAGAACAGAAAAACTTGAAAGCATCACTTAACCTACAAAAAGTATTCAGTGTAGTTTTGCCCTTGTGTACGGTCCAATCCAGCTCACGGTACAATCAATAGGAAGAAGTTAGCCCCAAGTCTGTGAAGAGCTGATTGAATTCAGGGGATGCTGAGGCACTCAGCATTTCATAGGATCAAGGCAACTGAAAATAGAAGTTAACTAATAAGGGTTTCAATGCAATAAACAGTGTTAATGGAATCAATTGAAGAATTACTTTCAAACTGTGCAGCTAATACTGCTACATTTCATGAGAGAAAAGAAGAGTCTCTCCTTTTTCTGCAAATAACCTTTGTAAATCCTGTGGCTCCTTCCCTGGTCCATCTCTATGACCGCCCTTTGCCCCTACTAGAGAGTCACCCTCCAAGGGGTTCAGAGGGTCCAGAGGTCCATTTAGATGGCTGGTTTGTTGGTGGCCCACAGTGGCAGACCAGTGCTCACTCTCGTCCCAGATGGCTGGGGAAAAGAATCATCCTCCCTCTGCCACAGACAAATGAAACAGTGAATTCACACTACTGTGGCTCTTTTGGGTATTACTGATCACTAATTTGGCTCCTGAACCACTGAGGTCTGAGTATCCCTGCCCTAAATCAACAAGATCAAACAAAGGGTGGGAGGGGAAACAGTGGCAAAATGACTTCTTCAAGGGCACACAGAAGGTCAGAGACAGAATCACATCACTAGAACTCTGGTCTTCTGAGTGCTCTCTATCCATGGGACTTTCTGGGCCCGCCCCAGACAGGAGATGCACCCCGCTGGGTGGAAGGGACTCCTGTCTGGGAACATGCAAACTGTTTGCACACACCAGCACAAGCAGGTTCAGCTGTTGCCATGTAGGAGGAGCTGCCTGGGCTGGGCGTTGGTTCCTGCGAGCAGCAGACCGACATGCTGCTGCTTTTGCCACTGCAGTTCCTGGTAGAGCCCTGCAGCTCCGCGGATGTCCACTTCGTATCCATGGATATCCGCATCTGGCTATAAATTTTGTATCCATCCAGGGCTCTAGTGATGTTACAAATCACAGAGGATGAAATCATGGTCCCACTGAAGTTGATGAGAATTTTGCCATTGGCCCTGGTACAAAGCCCATTGAAATCAATGGGATTCTTTTAACTGATGCCGATGAACTTTGGGTCGACAAGTCCTACAGGATCCAGGCAGTGCTTAATTTGTAATGAAAGTGTTGCTGGGGCTCAAGCCATTAGGTCCTGGGGCTCAAGCAATTTTTTTACTTTCATAACTGATGCAACAAGCCCAGAGGTGTTGTGCTTATGAAATGCCAAGCTAGAGGTGCCTGGGCTCAGCCCTGGCAAGCCCTGACAGAGGCAACATGTAGGTGAGGCATGGGGGGGTCAAGTGTCCCCCTAGATTGGCCTGCTGGGGCAGGGAGGGAGAGCGGCTCTGTCCTTCTCTCCCTCTGCCTCTTCCCCAGCATGCTCGGGCTGCTCTCGCGGGGGGAAGGAGAAGTAAACAACAGGGTCCTGTAGTGTTTGGTTTTGAAAATATGGAAAGTTGGCACCCCATTTCTGCCTGAGAGAATATCCGGGGGAAGGGAGGCGCAGGGAGAGCAGGAAAGAGAGCCTCTCCCTCTCCTGCAGGTAATATTGGACCAGGAGAGCACTGCAGCCCTGGACTGGGCACAGGGCAGGAAGGGTCACTGGGCAGGGGAGACATGTGGGGCAGTCACATGTCCTCCCCTTTCGGCCCCTGTATGGGGAGGCACCAGATGTCTATGACAGTGGTTCTCAACCAGGGGTATGTGTACCTAGGGTTGCCAAGTGTCCAGTTTTCGACCGGAAAGTCCAATCGAAAGGGGACCTGTGCAGTGTCATGTCAGCACAGCTGACTGGACATCAAAAGTCCAGTTACCACAGTAACTGCCATCAGCCTCTGCCACCAGGAGGACATGAAGAGCAGCTGCTACTGGAGGAGGAGGGATCCTGACAGTGCAAGGTGCTTGAGGAGCAGGGCGGCAGCTGGGCTTGCCGCCCATGACAGCCCATCCTGCTTTTCAGCCTCCCAGGGTGCCAGCTCTCTCCAGCTCTACCTCCTTCCAGGGGCAGACATTCCCTCTGCCCTCCTGTGCCCTGATTGGGCAGGCAGGCAGCCTCTGCATCAGCTCCTCCCATCCCAGCTCTGCAAGCGGCAGTTGAGTCCCAAGGGAGGGGGAAGTAAACAACAGGGACCTGTAGTGGTCAGTTTTGAAAACATGGAAAATTGGCAACCCTATGTGTACCCCTGGGGGTACACAGAGGTCTTCCAGGAGGTACTCAAATCATCTAAATCAGTGTTTCCTAACCTAGGGGTTGCAGCCCCCAGGAAGGTTCATGGGACAGGTTTAGGGGGACCACAAATGCAGGGCCGGTATGAGGGGGTGCAAGCAAAACAATTGCCCAGGACTCCATGCCACGGGGGTTCCACGCAAAGATAAGTTACATACTTCAGCCCCGCTGCCTGGAGCACAGGCTTCAGTGATAGTGTGGTGTGACACTTGTATTTTTATGTCTCATTTTGTAACCAAGTAGTTTTTTCAAGTGAGGTGAAACATGGGATAGGCAAGACAAATCAACCTCCTCAAAGGGGTACAGTAGTCTGGAAAGGTTGAGAACAACTGGTCTATGAGCCCTGGCACAAATTAAGGACTGGAACCAGGAGAAAAGGGAGGGTGGGGCTGCAAAGGAGAGGTTCTAAAACAAATTCCAAGGAAAGCTTTGTAGTAATGAGACCTTTTGTAAACTTTTGTCAGAGAGGGCTGCAATGATGTGAGGAACACTTCTCCTCTCATCTTTCTAAACCCTTTTGTTTTCTTGGTTAGTGATTAAGGTTTGAAAAAATGTATATACTGACCAAAGCTATGTGTGGATGTTATCCTATTTAGCTAAGGGTTTAGGATAGGATAAAACACAAGGTATGTTTGTTGACAGATGGTGGGGAGGGGCTATTCTTTCATTCCACCTATCTCTGCCATTATTAGTACTAAGGTCTTGACTACTTGGAGAATGGGTGACTCATTCACTCTTACAAAGGCAAGCAGAGTACTTGAAATTTTTGTGTCAGAAAAGGGGGCTGGTCAAAAACCAATGTTTTTTGTGGAAAATTGTCATTTTCAATTAATTTTTTGTTTTTTGAAAATACAATATTTCAAATGAAACGTTTTGAAAAAATAATCACTTTTAAAATATTTTTGGGTTTCAGAATAGTGAGGGAAATCCCACTTTCTGTGTTTCTTAACTCTCCCCTCCCCACCCTTCTCAAAAAAAAAATAAATCAAAAGTGAGAAAAAGTTAAGGGAAAACCTCCTCATCTCACTTTTTCACTCAAAAAGCTTGTTTAGAAAACGTTACTTGCTCACACTTTTCAAACTCTTTATTTTCAAACTCATTCCTAGGAATCAATTTTTTTTTTAAGGGAGAGAAAATAAGTGTAAAAGAGAGAGTGGTGGGACAAGAGCTCAAAATGAAAGTTTTCAAATGAAAAGTAAATGTTGGATTTGGTTAAAAAAATTAGTTGTTTTTTTTCCATCAAAGATGGGGTCAAAAGTTAAAATATTTAAATGGTTTGAAATCTGATTCATTTTCTTTTGAATTTTGTTGGGAAAAAAATAAGGAGGAAGAAATATGAGTGGCTCTAGAGTAGACGCTGCATAAGGGAATGGATGTTCCTTGGTTGGAAAGAGGATCAGGACATATGGAAGGATTGGGAACTTCTCAGACAAAAGAAGACAGGTCACAACCTTATTTTGAGGAGAGCGAGGAATGATGCCCAAAGTCATCTCAGACTCAGCTGCACTTCAGCTCTGGATCCAACCCTGGCTACCTTCAACGCCCATTTCCTGGGAACACAAGCACACCCACATCTACACCCACACCTACACCTTTATTCGCATGAATAATCCCATGGATTTCAGTGGCAGCCAAGTGCTCAAGCGGTTGTAGGATTGGGGCCTATGAGGGTCAATACAATAATATAGCACTTCCTTGCTGGCAAATTAAATTAATTTTACCTTGGTAGCCACACTGTTCTGTTTGCTAACATTTTGCTCTGAACTAATGAGATTCTGTCATCAACCAGTGATACAGACCTGGCACTTTCTTTAGATGCCTTTTAGCTCTTATCCAACATCTGTCTGTATCACAGCCTCCAGGAACCCACAGAGCCTCCAGTGTAGGAACTCACACTGTTCTCTTTTCTTATCAGTGCTCATTTTATAGTCTGCTTAGATGTAAATGAAGTATTTTGTGCTAAATTTTATGGAGAAGGTCTCCTGAACCATTCTCCCTTTTTTAAAACTAAAAATTGGGTGAAATCTTGTCCCCATTTAAATCAATAATAAAACTCCCATTGATTATGGTGGAGCCAGGATTCCACCCTGTTTTCTAATAGCAAAAAATTAATTCCCAGAAATGAAATTAGAATTGTAACTTATGAACATTTTTAGTAACACTAAAACAATTTCAATTTGCAGATAAGCCTGAGAAATTTGAAAACATTTCCACTGAAAAATTTTGATGAACTCAATTCAATTTTCATTCATAATCTAAAATAAAACCTGCAGAAGACAGAGTAAGGATTTCCACTGGCTTCTGTTAATAATTTCTAGCTGTAGCCATTATACTTTGTATCAGTGGAAGTTCTGCACTTTGAGTCTGCAGAATTCTCATTTTTATTTGCTACAGTTCATTCCTTAGGGAAAACCTTGGTATTGATATTAAAGGCCACTATTTTAACAGATTTTAAAACCTCACAAATTTTCATATGAAGTCAACAGGACAAATTCTCAGCTAATTTAAATTGGCATAGCTCCTTTATGGCCCAACATTTTTAAAGCTTCCTTATGAAGTTGTCCAAAACCTTGGAAAAAAGCTTGAAAGATTTCTAAACAAATGGATAGAATGGGGAGTGTGTTTGTACAGTGAAGCTACTGGTTTGCATTCCATTCATTGAGTAAGAAAGGAAAATAATTCTAGTGATTATTCTTGTTTGCAGTAAGTATCGTAAATTAATCCTCATGACAAAGAGTTGGATTTATGTTTTTATTCAGTTACATACCACAAAAAAGCTGTTCAGACCAATCTAAAGAAGCAGATAGCTATAATCCAGGGCCTTTACTTGCAGGCTTGTTTAAATGGACTCAAGAGCCATGTTTGAGTATTGCTTGCATCCACCTCAGGAAGTTTGACATGACAGCTTTTCTTGACAGATGCATACTTGACTATCTATGGAGCTTTATATATCAGACTTTGTATCATTACTTTTTTAATAACAAGGAGGGAGAAGATTGCTATCATCATTTTGTTTTTCCACCAGTTCTGGGAATGGGTTTTTTTAACCGGTTGCCTTTAACTGCTGAGCTGAAAGTATTTTTTTTAAGTCTGAAAGCCTGCTTTTAAATGAGAAAGAAAATGATAAAAGGTTTCTGTAGGCCAGGCTTGTTGTCATACATAAAGTTCTGTACTGTCATGTGGGAGACCTGAATATGACTTGCCGTCCTTGGGTCTCACTTCCCAGGGTAATAGAGGGAAAAGTGACCCCCAGGACAGCATGCGTAGTCTCTGAAAGGCGGAGGGAGGGAATGAGGGGAACAAACTCTGGTGGCATCTACATCCAGAACTACTCCCTGGCTGGCTGCAGCTCAACCACCTGGCTGTTCCAAATGTGATGCTATTGCTGCCTCTAGACAGCAGGGAGCCAGGTAGCTAGGCAGAGTAGGAGCACAGCAAACAATTCACACTTGGGTCCAGCAGAGGCAACATGTGCTGGGATTAACTCAGCCTGCCCTTGAGTCTTCCCACCTCCATTCCCACAGAAAATGGGAGGCAAAAGCAGGACACTAAAGGAGGCAGGACAGAAATAATTGGGGTGGTTTCCAGAGGTGGAGGGGGTGGGAAAGGGGTGATTTGGGGGTGAGGGAGTTAGGGAGGTAGGTGGAGTGATACAGGGATTCAGCTAAAAATGGAGAGAGTGTTTAGGAGATTGCAAGAGGAAGGCAGAGATGGGGGACAACGGGAAGAGGGCCAGGAGGGAGGAGAGATTGAGAAAGGTGGAGGCAGAAGGGTGGTTCATGGGATATGTGGCAGAGACTGGAAGGAGTTTCTGTGAGAGGAGTTCAGAGATCTGGTTCCTGAGATGTGGCCAGGAGTAGAGAGAAGGGTGTGGGTAGCAGAGAGACTGATGAGGCCTGAGCAAGAATGGAGCAAACAAACTGGAAACAGGGAGGTGAAATAGTGGGGGAAAGGATAGGGTGGAGGAAAGGACAGGAGAATGAGGGAGGGCTAGAAAGGTTATGTTGGGGGTGGGGGACACATGGAAATGAATGGGGAGGAAAAGGGGCTTGAGGAAGAGAACTAACATGGAGGAATAAGAAAATCTATTTTCCTTCAACCTGCTCTAAATACTATGGTAATCATAGGTGCCAGGTTTGTAAAATTTCTAATGGGGGTCAGGGGGCAAATCCCCCAGCAGGATGTAAGGGACAGAATCCACTGTATTTGGGGCTGGGGTTGTGTGTGAAGCCCCCTAAGTAGGAGAAATATTTGAAAATAATTTCCAGACTGGGCTCCCTGCTCTAGAAGGAGAGATGGCATTTTGGTAACCTGGCAGACCTCAGGGGCCCTCCAAACCTAGCTCTGGAAGCAGAGATGGTGACATGATAACCTGAGTGAACTCTAAGGGAGCTGGCTCCCTTCTCCAGAAGTAGAGATGGTGGCTCAGGAACCTGGGCAGGTTACCAAGCTGCCATAACTCCTTCTGGAGTGCGGGGCCAGCTCAGAAGTATCAGAAAACTGTTCCAGCTCCCAATAAAAGTGCTGGAACACCATTCTGGAGCATTCCAGCACAACACAAGCACTGGTGTTGGGCATTTCCCCTCTAGGGGGCACCAACTCCAATCCAGTTTCTGGATATTGCTTGGGCCCAGGCCCCACAGGCCCATATAACCCAGGGCCCATGATGGTAACAGGAGCTATACAAAAAGCGCCTGAGCAATAAGTAGCAAGGAGTGAGATGTATGGAGGTGGGTGACTTGATATAAAACCTACAAATTATGAGTATTTTGGAAATGGAAAGTAAATGTCCCACTAACCGGACTATGGAGTTAGACTGTGTGATCCAGTGGGCAGGACACCATACTGGGGCTCCGAAGACCTGTTTTCTGTTCTCAGCTCTTCTAATGTCTTGCTAGGAAATCTTGAACATGTCAGTCACCTTCCCATGACCTAGTTTCCACATCTGTAAAATGGGGATAAGGTTATTGATGTCCTCTGTAAAGTGCTTTGAGATCAATGATTAAAAAGTGCTATATAAGAGCTAGGTATTATCATTATTGATGTATCACGGATGGCAGTTAGATACTGCAGTGATGGGCAGCAGTATAAAACCCTAAAATAGATGGATTACTATTACATAATTTTAAAAGAATTTCTGTTCCAAAAAATCACCTTCCTATCTCCAGGTTCATCAGAAACACCCCTGAGAGCAGCTCTGACAGACAGACTCCTTTCCAGCTGCCGTTTCAAAGGTAAAAAGGGGATAAAGCAGGGGAAATGGGAGGTGTTTCCAGTGCTCCATCAGAGTTGCTCCTGAGACCAGTGTTTCCCCAGGAATTGAAATTGGGGGCAAGAGGGTGTGTGTTCAAATTTACAGGGGGGTGAGGACTGATGAGAGGTGAGACTGTTAGGGTGAAGGTGGGCTGTATGGCACCATAGTAAAAACTGAAAAATGTTTCACAATCATTTTACTAGATTTAACTCACATTTTAAAATCATCACACAAATTAAAGTTGGCTACTCAAGCCTACTATGAAGCACTATATCTACATCCTTCTTGGTTTCTTGTTGTAATTTTGAACAACTCTCTTAATGAACTTCTCGAATGCAGTGCATTCGTATTTGGTGGTTTCTTGTATGTCCTTTACTTCCAGTTCTTCATGATATGCTGATGATCAGATAGAAGGCGACTTCTTTCAGAACCAAAATTCTTTTCAATAAGGGGAAAAAATGCTCAACTATAGCTGTTGTGACTAGGGGTAGCAAGAGATGAATTCCCACTTCTTTCATCCCAGGAAACATAGCACAAAGATTGTGTTGAACCACTAGTGATGATAAAGAAGAAGTTGAAGTCAATTTTCTTCATTCGTTCATCGTATGACCTTCCACTCTGTATTCAAATTTTCTGTTCTGTCCTGATCACATGGCAGCCCCATTGCTGGTAGTGCCTCACTTCACTCAACTGTCGGTGTTTTATAATACAGTACAGACATTATACAGTATGTATACAGACAGTATAATACAGTACAGACATTAGGCTGGAGTCCCTTTGTGTAGAAAGAGTGTAGCATAGAGTTTAGTCAGGATATGATGAAATCTACCAAGGACCTAAATTACGGTTCATATAGGAATAGCTTTGATTTAAAGATAATCTTTCATTATACTTCATTTAACAGACAACCAGGCAAGCTGTAACTACCTAGAGGCTTCTGAGGCTGTGCCAGAGATATAAGAGAACCTGACAAATTACATGCAAAACTGTTTGGCAAAAATGAATGTGCTGTGCTGTTTCTTATATAATATATTGGAACAGAACTCATGCTATAGATAGAGAAAAAGCATTTTGGATACTTACTATTAGTACAGGTAATGACATGATATCATGTGTTTGCACAGGAACTCCCAAACTCTGGGAAGTGAACAAATAATAGATGTGGGTACAGGTAGTACTCTCCTGTCAATCACTGGCTACATTGGCCCAGCTGTCTCTCCACTCAATAGTGTTAGCCTTTCCCTCATCTCCAATAAATGACCTTTAATACAATACATCTATCATTGAGTCAGATGTATCCTAAAACGATTTAACACCAGAGCACCGCAGCGTTACAGAGTGCGGACATGCATGAATTCCTAACTAAATAAATTACTAATGCCACTGCTTCCCAGAATTATATTCCCAAAGTGAGAGAGGCTCATCTACTATTTTTATTTTGAAAATAACTGATATTTTGAGTCATAATTTAATTCCCTTTGGAAGAATAATGACCCAAAATCTAGAGGTAGACAAATGTCTAATGGTTTGAAAAGTCAGATAAGCGTGCAAAAGTTTGGACACTTATGCAAACCTGTCCTGAGAAAAGAGCTTCCTATGAGATTTCCAGTACTTTTTGCTTCTGGTTACATGAAAAAATCATATGAACACTCTTTCTCATTGTATTTTGTTAATTCTACTTCTTGTCTAGGTCAAAAATTGGAAGGGCGAAGACACACAAACATGTAAGAGAGAGAACCAGTATTGTTTTGAGTCTCAAAAAACAAAAAATTGTTTGAGTATTAGGTAAAAGCTTCCCTAATTATAGTGGAATTGATTTATTTCTGCTTGAAATCCACTCACAAAACACTGCTCATAGTACTGAAGGGACGGGACAGGACAAGTGCAAAGCAAAATGAAGGGGTGTTAGTCTATTCCCTACTACAGAAAGGAATTTGTATTATAAACCCCCCTAACTCCTTATTTGTCACTGTTACCGATGTGATACTTGAATGAATCTCTAAGATTACAGTTTTATAAAACTGAAATAACTCACTAACTCAGCAGAAAGTTCCCCACAGATTCTACCTCAGCTGCACCATGAAAGGAGAAATGATTTGTTTAAGAGAGGTTTTCATCATACTTCTGTACTGCTTGACCTCCAAATATGTTGGTGTATTGTACTAAAGTATTATTTAAACTGGAAAGAAATCCCCCAATTTTATTTACCCAATAGTAGGGTGACCAGACAGCAAGTGTGAAAAATCGGGACAAGGGGTGGGGGGAAATAGGAGTCTATGTAAGAAAAAGCCCCAAAGATCGGGACTGTCCCTATAAAATCGGGATATCTGGTCACCTTACCCAATAGACTCACAGGGTACGTCTCCACTGCAAAGCTCAGGGTTAGTAGAACTTGAGTTAGCAGACCATGGGTTTGTTAACTTAGGGCTTGCAGCTATGCTCATTGGTAACCCCATTTTAGGAATTGTTGACTCCTAGGTTCCAACCTGAGCTCCAGCATCTACACTGCATTATGTGGGCCTGAGTCCAACCACCCATATCCCAGGCTTCCTAATGCCTTCCCGAAATATGGGGCCCTTTTTTCGTGGTGCAGCATGGGAAAACTCAACTGTCTACCAAACTTGACTGTCCAGAGGGCAAAGAAAGTTGGCCTGTAAAATTGTGGGATACTTTTGGCCGATTCCCAGAGCACAAGCCCAGTGGGGCTACATCTATATTGCAGAGCAATAGAGCTTGAACCCTGTGTCCCAGCTTGACTCACGCTCAGACCCTCTACCCCTACAGGGTCTTGGGACCCTGGGCCCAAGGCCTGAATTAGCACAGTCTGTGAGTACATGGAAGTGGGGGTTAGGCTTGAGCCTGCGTTCGAACCCTCAACTTACACTGCAGTGTAGACATACCCACAATGGTTCAATGATACCCATTAGCATATATATAATGTTAAACACAAATATTTAAAATACATTCTAACTTCAGGTATCATTAACCCCAATCAAATAAATACCATTTTTTAGAAACAATACTTAATAAAAGTCCATATGGAAAATAATTACAGCACATAGGCAAGGATTCTGTTTTATAAAGTAAAATATTTTGGGGACAGATTGTAGCTGATGATTATAACTATAAGAATGCCAGAAAAGCTGTATGCAGAAAAGACACAGTCTGTCCTAATGCTAGCTCACCACTAATTCCCGCATCAAAACAAACAAAACATCACTGGGGATGCCGATCCTCAGGCTTCTTGTGACCAGTGATACAGTGGACTGTTACAAGGCAGCACCTAAAGCTCAGGACATGCAGGGGGAGATTTAGAAGACACAAAAGGGAGTTAGGTGCCCAATTTCCATTGAAAGTCAATGGGACCCATCACCTATCTTTTCTTTGTGCCTTTGAAAATGTCCCTCCTGGTCTGCATCGTTCTGTACATAGGCCCATAACCTCAGCATTAGAAATTGTTCCTCATTTGTACAGATTATTGTTAGCAGGACACCTGAGTGTAGTGGGAGAGGGTGCTGGGCTCCATTTTGGAACCGGTTCCACAATTGGCTAAAAATGTGTTGTGTACTTATTGTTTTCTTTCCCCACTCTCCACCAAAATGTCAAAACCTATTAGACTACATAAACCCAGACAGACATCTGAAACCTTCTGTATTAATTTGCATTCTAGTGACCACTGCATGGGGTTTCCACAGTATATTTTAGGGGCCAGTTTGGGATTGTATGGGGGGCAGGGGAAATGCTTCTGGGCTTTGAAATTCTGCATCCCAAGTTCCATCCTCAAGTGAAATTCAATACCTAATGCTATGGGGTACTGACTCCCCCCGCCCTCCCCCGGCCCAACAATTGACTAAACAAGAAAAAAGACGACTAAATATGTTTTTGGTGGGACACAATGTCACTTTTCAATCTTGCAACCTCTTAATAGTAATTATCTGTTGTCATGCTGATGGCTTGATGTGATGTCATTTAATAGAGACCAGTCTTAGTGTCATCCACACCTTTTGCAAAAACAATTGGAAAGGTTCTAATTATGGAACCTTCAGAAAAAGGCCTTTTTTAAACATGGGACTAACTAGGTTCAGAGTATGTCTTATCATGTCAGAATTCCGACAGTTCTTGTTCAGATCAAAGCTTTTGTTTCCAGGGTTGTCCAGTGTGACCAGGATGGTGACCAACTTTTTCACACAGTCAACTTGTGCAACTGCACACTGAACAGACTCCCATCCTACTTGAGTCAAATCTTATTCCTGGGCTCTCTATCTGTACATTTTAAGTGATTAAGGACTCTCTAAATAAAATGCCACCTAATGACACTCAGCTATAACTAAGACACTATAGTCTATAAGGTGCCACAGGACTCTTTGCCACTATATACCCGAATGCATCCAATGAAGTGAGCTGTAGCTCACGAAAGCTTATGCTCAAATAAATTGGTTAGTCTCTAAGGTGCCACAAGTACTCCTTTTCTTTTTGTATATACCCTATGTTATCTAGTGATCAATTTAGGCTTCATGGGCTGTTAAGTACTTGATGCTTGTTGAACTATAGGGTGTGACAGAGGGTATTTGCTACCATCACATGTTCTCCTTGATCTTTTTTCAGAGTAACAGCCCTGTTAGTCTGTATTCACAAAAAGAAAAGGAGTACTTGTGGCACCTTAGAGACTAACCAATTTATTTGCTCAAATAAATTGGTTAGTCTCTAAGGTGCCACAAGTACTCCTTTTCTCCTTGATCTTTATCTATCAAGGAACAGATAAAGAGAGAATTCTTGATCATGTAAAAAGCTGTACCTTATTTATTTCTAAAGAGGTTTGACCAACACTGATCATAGTGTATGTCTGTGTGCACCAGTCTGAGTAGTTAAAGGAAAGAGAAGCCTTTTATAAGGGTCCCAGGAAGGTTCTAGATGGGTCGCAGGGCCCAGAGCAAATCTACACTTAAATCTGAGTGAATGGCATTGCAAACTGGCACACAGGCTCACAGCACCACTCAGGTTAGTCCTGACCATCCCTACATCATGAAGGAGGGGCAGCTAGGAAAATCTGAGTGGTGCTGTGACCCTATGCACCAGGTTGCAGTACCCAGAGCAGAGACCCAAGCCCACGCCCAAGCCCAGGCCCAGCCCCATGGGACAGGAGCCATCATTGCAGGGTGAGTGCAGGACGGGTTCCCTCTCTAACTGCAGCCTCCCCTCTACACAAGGTCAGGATTAGGGTTGTGGTGCTGGGGCAGAGGATGCATATATGTAACAATGGGTTACCAAAAAAGACAAAATGCAGTTGGTGGGTTGCTGCGATGGGGTGTCCACCCAATGATGAGCTGCCAAAATCTTAACAATGGGTTCCCTCCTCACCCCACGAGAGGGTTGTTGCCTACCCCCGCCCTTCAGGACTCTTGCCCCGCGTTCCTTGACGCCCCCCCCAGGACCTCTTCCCCATCCATCCCCCTCACCTGTCCCCTAAGATCCAGAGGCACCTGCTGGGGGGGCGAGGTGGGGAGTCCCGGAGGTGCTTACCTGGGGCAGCTTCCAGGAAGCATCCGGCAGGTCCCTCTGGCTCCTAGGGATGGGGGAGCATAGCTAGGTGGGGAGCAGGGGGAGCAGCTGCTCCCCCACTGATGATATTAAAAGTGGCACCTTAGGTGCCAACTCCCTGGGTGCTCCGGGGCTGGAGCATCCACGGGGAAAATTTGGTGGGTGCAGAGCTCCCACTGGCAGCTCCCCAGCCCACCTCCACTCCGCCTCCTCCCCTGAACGCGCCACCCCGTTCTGCTTCTCCGCCCCCCCAGGCTTCCTGTGAATCAGCTGTTCGTCGGGAAGCCTGGGAGGGCGGAGAAGCAGGCGGCGGCTTCACACTCAGGCTGAGGGTGGTGGAGGTGAGCTTGGGTGGGGAGCGGTTCCCCTGCGGCCCCCCCGCCCGGTTACCTGCTGCAGCGAGGGCAGCCCTCCTCGCGCCCCCCCTCCCCAGCTCGCCTCTGCCTCCCTGGTCCTGAACGGGAAGCTGCGGCCCGCTTCTCAGCCTGCCCCAGCTTCCCGCGCGAACAGTTGATTCGCGGGAAGCCTGGGGGGCGGAGAAGCAGGCTGTGGCTTCACACTCAGGCCGAGGGCGGTGGAGGTGAGCTGAGGCGAGGAGCGGTTCCCCTGTGCCCCCCCCCCCCCGGGTTACTTGCTGCGGCGCGGGCAGCCCTCCTCGCACCCTTCTGCCCCAGCTCACCTCCACCTCACTGGGCCTGAGCGGGAAACCGCAGCCTGCTTCTCAGCCCTCCCCAGCTTCCCGGCAGAACAGCTTATTCGTGGGAAACCTGGGGGGGCGGAGAAGCAGAGCGGGGCGGTGCATTCAGGGGAGGAGGCGGAGCGGAGGTGAGCTGGCGCCAGGGATGGGGCGGGGAGCTGCTGGTGGGTGCTCTGCACCCACCAAATTTTCCCCTTGGGTGGTCGAGGGCTGGAGCACCCGTGGAGTCGGGGCCTAAGGTGCCACTTTGGGCTCGTTAAATTTAGAAGCCCTTTTAGAACCAGTTGTCCCTCGCAGAACAACCGGTTCTAAAAGGGCTTCTAAATTTAACAACCGATTCTAGCGAACCAGTGTGAACCGGCTCCAGCTCACCACTGTGTCCACCCCACACAAGATTTGAAAGAGTTAAGGTGGCTACGTAGGCTAATTAACTGCCCAGCCTGCACTTAGAGGAGAAGACAGGGAGCAGGGATTAATTAGATGAGGCTCAACTGGCCAGGAACCGGAGAGGCCTGTATAAAGCCCAGTAGCTGAGACCAGCCAGGGGGCTATAGGGAAGTAGTCTACAGCCAGGGCCAGCTCCAGCTCCAGGCACCAGCGTTCCAAGCAGGTGCTTGGGGTGGCAGTTAGAAAGGGACAGCAGTTACTCCGGCCGCGGTGGCAATCCAGTGGCAGCTTCTCTCTTCCGCCCGCTGCTGTGGCAAATGGCCGGCAGCTTCTCCCCTACCTTTTGCCGTCCAAGGCGGCAGTTTTTTTCACTGCTTGGGGCGGCAAAAACTGTAGAGCCAGCCCTGTCTGTAGCTACTCCCTAGGAGAAGGGAGTTGTGAGGCTGGCAAACACAGAGAAGTGGGGAGAGCCATAAGGAATAGAAGAAGCTCAGGGAAAGGCAGGGGGAACAGCAGGGAACAGACCTTGGCTGCTGACTAGAGGGTCTCTGAGCTGACCCCAGAGTAGAGGTCAGGCCTGGGTTCCCCAACTAGCAACTGGGGAAGTGCCACAATGGGGCAGGGAAGGGGAAGACAGCTAGTGAGGAAAGACTTTGATACCCCAGAAGGAGTGACCTGGAAGGGGAGCCAAGTCATGAAGATGAAGCCGCAGCTCCTGAAGTGAGAGGGGCCTCAGAGTAAGAGAAAACAATGTGTGAAGAGTCTGCCAGAAGAGGTCATGGGACTTGAGTGTTGCTAATTCCCAGAGTGGCCAAGAGGAGGCGCCCATGATGGGTGAGTGCACCTCGTGACGGTTGCCTTAGTAGAAGGTTATTGAACCTCTGGTATTGGGTGTCTGGCAGGGGACAAAAGAATGTGGCTGGAGCTCTTTGCTACCCAGTAATCTCTAGGTGCTGTAATAGCTTTATGGGGCTGTTGACCTAGTGCAGGTTAAGACAGAGGCAATGCATGTGGAGAGGTATGGAGGGTCCTCAATTGGCCGATTGGCCTGACGGGGGAGGGAGAAGGGTTGTCTCCTTCTCTCCCTGTGCCTCCCCCTGGCATGTTCACTGGTTTCCCTGGCAGTCAGGCGGGGAGCATGTCAGAGCCGCTTCTGCCTGAGAGAGCTTTGCTGGGAGGTAGTGGTGGCCCACTCCCTGTCCGGCCTCAGCTGCTGGGAACAGGGGCTGAGTGAGCCGGAGCCCCTCTCCCACCTGGCACACTCGGCTCCTGTCCCCAGCAGCTGAGCCAGGGCTAGGGGCAGGCTGCCACTGCCTCCCAGCCAGGCGTTCTCAGGCAGAAGTGGTTCCATCCTGCTCCCTGCCTGGCTGCCAGGAAGAGCAGCTGAACCTGTCCGGGGGGAGGCTCAGGGAGAGAAGGACAGAGTGTGCCCTGCCCCTGCAGGTAATGTGGGCGGAGAAGGAGAATGTGGCAGCTTTGGGCGGGGTGGAGGGGTGGTGTCATTGGGCAGGGGAGACATGGGGCGGTCACATGTCCTCCCCTTTAGATTGTGTGCCCCTCCCCAACATGAGAAGGCACGGGAGTCATCTACGGGTTAAGACAACAGAGTCTCCCCAAGGTTGGGAGAATGCAGCGGTCACTTTTGACCCCTCCACTCATCTGCTTTGCTGAGTGCTCCTTGACTACAGCTGAAGATATGGCCCTTTATGTGGTTATTCCATCTGTAGATTGTTTAAAATGAATATTCCTTTAAAAAAAATCAAATAACTGAGAATTTTATTATACCTTTGTCAGATTTTGATAATTTTCCATGTTGCCCTAGCAATATAACAAATTACAAAAGCTGTTTAGTGTTTTCTTGACTCAGGATTGTATTTTATTTAACTTGGAAATCTCAAACCTCAACTGTGTGTTAGAAACAATACAGACCACAGAGTCTGACTTTGATAAAAATCCATCTTTTAACATTACCACAGGGTCACAACAGGGGACCAGTATCTGGATCACACATGCTGACTGTTAACCGGTGGTTTATGTATTATTATTATCTTAAAAACCACACACTGCAAACTTTGGACCTGATTCTCCAAGATGAGGAATGCTCTTAATGCAGGCATTGGGGGCTCTCTGTTCGACACAAAAGACCTGTACAGAATATCTCACAGGATCAGGCCCTTTGAAAGTAAACATACTTTAGGTTTCCTATTGACAAGGAGCCACTTTGGGCCAGATCCAGGGCCTACTGAAGTCAAAATGTCACTTGAAAAGCTTGAGACGATTGCACAGCTCTGCTTTCATCTTACTATTTATTTTTCCATTTTCTTTTGCATGGAAACATTGATATTATTTCAGTATGAAATGATGGGCAGGGAGGAGACCAATTCCAATATGCTAGAAATTCCCTGTTACCATAGAATAGGGCTCTGGCCTGATCTTCCACCCATATAAACTAGGAATAACTTCCCTGAAGTCTTATTACATTATGTAACACTGGTATAAGATCACAATCAGCCCATATGTTTCTTGTTACTCACTGGCCTTCCCCTGAAAATTACTGAGCATTTGCAGCTCCCCTTGGCCAGTCTTACCCAGTCCTCTCTGCATCTAGAGAGTTGGCTGTGATACAGGATCTCAACAATGGGGGAATCAAAGAAAGGAAAACAGGGGGAATCCTCTGGTCTGCAATGCAGATGCTGAGGAATGTATTTTAAAAACCAAATCCAGATGGTTTAAAAGCTATGAGTGCAAACAAACTTTAACCCCATCTCTCCTCAGCCTCAGATTTTTCACCATTATGCTTAAGTGCACCCCTATCTTTACACTCTCTAATGATTGTTTTCCTTAGAAAGATTCAGGCATGATTCAAAAATGTTGTATACAGGTGAACTGAAGGGCTGACTCCCGTACAGAGGACATAGTCATCCTCATACATACAGACACAAAAGTAAACCTTTTAGTTCCAAGCTGTTAAGTAGCTTTCACATTAAGCTATCACTAACCCTGACTCCAGAATCCTGTCTGCAGGCTATCCTTAAATGCAATAGAAATGCAGAAGCCAACATCTATTGCACAGATTTACACAACAGATCTCTCTTCACTAGGAAAAAAAGGTGTTAGTTCCTAGACACACCCAAGGGCCAGATGCTCAGCTCCTGGGGCTACACCAACCATTAGTGAGCAGTTAGTATGCTGGTATGTGTCAATGACCTTAATTGCTCAGAAACTGCTGCCAAAAACAAAGAAGGACTTGGAGCATTGCTATGAATGGTTACACCTTGAATTTAAACTGTATTCCTTCTGAGCCAGACCTCCACGAAATATGCCTTTCTACACATTTGATATTCTTCTTCAATACATGTAAAAGCAAGTACAAAGTAATGTCAAATCTGAAAGCATGAGTCAGTGCCCATTGAAAATGCTCAGTCCCAACCATTTCATGTGCATTTAGATTCCTTATTAAAGGCAGAAAAAAAGAGCTTTTAGAAGGCGTGTCTGATCTAGTCTGTTAGAACCACAATTACTTAGGAAGTGGGGAAGAGAAAAGGAATGTTTATCTTCAACATATTTATAATCATCTCCTCTCCAGAATAAACAGAAACTGAGAAAAATTAGAGCAGCTACATATGTTTCAGCAGTTCCAGCTTAGTTGGTATTCGTAAAGCTGTTTGAAGATGCAAATCTCTTTACAAAGTGCTAATTAGATTTATTAATGCTATTCCCCAAGGATATAATAATTTATCTATTTAAATGCCTTCTGACTCATGTCTGGTATTGTTCAGATGGTGATCTTTGATAATATTGTCATTCAAATGCTGTTTCAGTAACCCTGATGCTCTGCTGCCAAACAGACACATTCTTTCACTGGTAGCTGATTAGAAACTGATGCAAATGACTGAGATCTGGGGAAAGGGCGAGGCCTTCATTTGAAGAATTCCAGCTCGATCTGGGAGGATATCTCCCTAAACATGCCTAGCCTCCTGCCTCTTAGATTTGTTGTTAAAAATCTGCCCTCCCCTAGGCCAGGACCCTGTGAACATGGCCTGCTCCTCCCCTGAGAGAGGGAGTTGTCTCATCTTCTGATCTGTAATAACCTCACCAGATAAGGGGAGTATACAAATCATGCCTCCTATTCCTCTCCAAGAAGGCCAGCAGCCAAAATGTTATGCTTCGAGGGATAAGATGAAGGGGGAAATACAGCTCCCTCCTCCAACTACTCACTATACACCAATATGTAAATACAGAGCCAGATTGAGCCATTAATTCACAGCCCTGTGCTGGAGGCAGAATGAAGTTCCTCATGCACCAAGGACAGAGATGCACAATACCTCCCTGAGCACATGAAGAGAGTGTGCTGTTCATGCCACCCCTTAGAAGCATACAGCATGCGTGCCTGCCTGCCTGCTGTGGTATGGGAGGAAGAGCGCCTTCCCCTCCCTGCCCCTTTTGTGGGTGGCTTGTATCAAGGTGGCACTAACAGGGTACTCCAAGTATAGTGGTGATGTTATGGGTTCAGAATGTATGGCATGTGGATTTAGAGCTGTTTGTAGCTGTTTCAGAGATTAGATAAAATAAAGGGCCCTTAAAAATATACTCAAAAAGAAAAGGAGTACTTGTGGCACATTAGAGACTAACCGATTTATTTGAGCATGAGCTTTCGTGAGTTACAGCTCACTTCATCGGATGCATAAAAGTGGAAAATGCAGTGAGGATATTTTTATACACACAGACCATGAAAAAATGGGTGTTTATCACTTACATTTTAAGGAGAGTGATCACTTTAGATAAGCTATTACAAGCAGGAGAGTGGGGTGGGGGGAGAGAAAACCTTTTGAAGTGATAAACACCCATTTTTTCATGGTCTGTGTGTATAAAAATATCCTCACTGCATTTTCCACTTTTATGCATCCGATGAAGTGAGCTGTAGCTCACGAAAGCTCATGCTCAAATAAATCGGTTAGTCTCTAAGGTGCCACAAGTCCTCCTTTTCTTTTTGCGAATACAGACTAACACGGCTGCTACTCTGAAACCTAAAAATATACTGTATAATAGCATCAGTGCTATGTGTGTGTAAAGTTACCATCCCCTCCACACGCTTTTGAATTAAAACAGAAGTTGTGTCCCATGGCTGTGTGTAGAGCCCTGCGCAGATACATATTTATATCCATGGATGCAGATATCCGTGGAACCGCTTGGCTCTCCTGGGAAAGGAGCAGAACATGGGGCTGCTGCTCCCAGGAGCCAGCGCCCCATGCCGGCAGCTCCTCCAGCGCAGCTGTCCCACCTCCAGTCCTGCCCACTGGGGCGGGCACCAGGCTCACCGGCAGCTGTCCTTGGTCAAGCTCTTGTGTTCATTCAGCGCGCACGCCCCCAGACAGGAGACACAGACAGCTGCGTGGAAGGGATGGGGGCAGGGCTGCAGGCGGTACAGCTGCGCCAGAGGAGCTGCCGGTGCGGGGCGCTGGCTCCTGGGAGCGGCAGCCCCACGTTCTGCTCCTTTCGCCGCTGTGGTTCCCGGGAGAGCCCTGCATTTCTACAGACACCAATTTACATCCTCATCCACGGATACGCGCCGGGCTCTAGCTGTGTGTGCCTCATTCCAAATGTATTTAACATACAGGTATATTAATGTTTAGCCAGGGTTGTTGTACACTGCTGTTTGCATCTCTCTCAGGCATTGCGCTGTATACAAGCCAACTGCTGTGCTCTGGTAAAACAGCTGCCAACCTCAGAGGATTATTACCAATCCTGTCAGCTGCTTTTCTAGGAACTGAGCATTGAAGGAAATAAATTCAGACCCGTATGTCAAACATTTGAGTATGAAGATTAAATCTCTAAAATAAGGAAGAACTTGAAACTCCAATGCCTGCCTCACCATAAACACATACACATACACCTCCACAACAAAAAGAAGGGAGATAGATGCTAATCCATTCACTCATGGTTCTCTGCAGCAGCTGCAAGGGCTGCAGACAGGATTTTTGCAGCCCCACAGCATCTCCCAGGCCCACTGCCTCCCTGACAGGCAGTGTTTAATTTGTAATGAAAGAGGTGCTGAGGCTCAAGCAATTTTTTTACTTTCATAACTGATCCAGCAAGCCCAGAGGTGCCGGGACTCAGCCCTGGCAAGTCCTGCTGGCACAAATTAAGAACTGCTTACAGTACTTACCTCCTCACTTTGTCTCTGACCTGGCCTCCCTGGTGTTATTTCATCCAATCGTTTTCACCATTTGTTTCTCTTCCTCCGCTTTTCTTCTCTCTCCCTGTTTTTGTTGCAATCTCATTGCCTCTCTCCAGTTTTTGGTCTTCTCCTCTTTTTCCCCTTTTCTCTGCACACTCTTTCCCTTTGTTTGTGCCCCTGATTTCAGCCCTGGTCAGGACATCAGCTTTCCCAGCTTGCGATGATGGGCCTGGTAACTGTCATTCTATCCAGATTCCATCCAAACCAACGGAATGGTAGGGTGACTGGGCTGCATTTGGCACATACTGTTAGAGTTGGTCTATACTAAAAAAGGTTTGACATAAGTCAACTTTTGTCAACCTAGCATGTGTCTACACAGAAATTTGTCTCTTGGGGACATAAGTGTGCCAAAGTAGAGTGATGCCCTAACACCACCTCCCCTAATGACACAGATCCACTCTCAACCTGCTTAAGTTAGGGCAATGGAATCTGAGTGTAGACACCACATTAGTTGTGCTAGCCCTAACAGTCTGCCAGCAGCTGTCCCACCATTCCCCTGTCCCCGCGACAGTGACTACTCTGGTCATTACCCAGGGGTCACAGAGACCAGAAGCCGCCCTCTCTCCCTTTAGAACTCCTGCATGTTTTTGAAATGCCTTTTCTTGATTGCTTACCCTGGTGAGCACATCTAGCTTCTCACCTTTGTTTGCATCCAACTGCCCAACCAACCATGCCTGCTCCATGCACACAAAGGTAATAGATGTGTTCCTGCCTGGAGCAGGGAAGAAATATTGGATCTCCTCAGTCTGTGGGGAGAAGAGGCTGTGCAAGCATAGCTCTGGATGAGCCATAGTAACATCAACATCTATGAGCAGATTGCAGGGGGGATGCAGATAAAAGGGCACAGCAGGGATCAGCAGTAGTGCCTCATCAAAGTGAAGGAACTACGCCAGGCGAACCACAAAGCAAGGGAGGACAAGAAGAAATCTTGCACTGCCCTGTGGACCGGCTGCTTTTATAACTAACTGTATACCATACTGGGCAGTGACCCCACCAGGACCCCGCAGATGACTGTGGATATCTTGGAGGAGCTCAGGATGGAGCTAACATGGAAGAGGGGACTCAAACCATGCTGTGAGCCAGGAATGCTGCAGGAGTTTAGCCAGTTCCACCAGGCAAGTGCAGATCAGCCCGCCAATGAAAGAGAAGGGGACTCAGTAAGTGTGTACATACGTTATTCCTTGCCTTTTTCTGCTTTTCCTTTCCCTCAAACCTCATCTTCCTCCCCACACCTTCCCCTCCCACCTGTCTTGGTTACCCATGTAAAAATGGCATCTGGCCCATCCACAAGTTAAGACAAAAGTATTGACTTTTCATTCCTTTGCTGGTATAATGTTAGAAAATAACAAGTTAGGGAACAAGTTCTAAAAAGGATTATAGGGCAGGCCAGTTACACAGTCCACATCAGATCAGTGTCCTGTGGAGCAAACAGAGGTGGAGTCAGCATCCACTCTCTGGCTTGTTGGGGGAAGCTGGGGTTGGGGACGCAGTAGAGTACTCTGCTTATCTGGGCCCTGGTCGACACTGGGGGGGAGATCGATCTAAGTTACGCAACTTCAGCTACGTGAATAACGTAGCTGAAGTCGACATACTTAGATCAACTTACCGTGGTGTCTTCACTGTGGTGAGTCGACTGCTGCCACTCCCCCGTCAACTCCGCCTGCGTGTCTCACCGCAGTGGAGTTCAGGAGTCGATGGGAGAGCGCTCGGGGATAGATTTATTGTGTCTAGACTAGACACAATAAATCGATCCCCACTGGATCGATCACTGCGTGCTGATCCCGCGGGTAGTGAAGACATACCCTGAATAGGGCTGCCCCTTTTATCCTCCTGAGAGATCTTAATGAATTCAAGGAGATACTTTGCAATCCTCTCCAAAGATTTATAGGGATGGGAGCCTTGTAATTCTTTCACCATGATAGGACACTTTTTCCAACACCACTCTGCCATGAGTTCGGCTGGCACCATTGCTAGTGGCGTACAGGCCTGGGCAGCTTCGGGATGCCAGCAACTGGATTCTCTGTTCCTTCGTCACCCTCAGGAGTGAGATATTAGCTAAAATCACCACTGCCTGTGAAAACAGCCAGTAATATTCACTACTGTTGCCTGATCACCCTGACGAGGATGCACTGGAGAGGGTAATTTGCAGGATTTCCTCACCAGCAGACCCTCCACCAGGGTTTAATTTGTGAAGGGATTGTCCTCAAAAGTCATATGCATTTTCATTGCCTTGGGAATCTATTTTGGGTAACCCTATCTGTCACTTGTTGCTGTTTGCTGCAGTTTGAACTGTATTTATGCTAAGCAGGGATCTACAGGAGGCCAGAGCTGTCCATACCAAAGGCCTCTCTACCTGCTTTGGTCCCTGTGGGTCTCTGTCTCCTTGGCAGCACTACTCTATCGGAGCCATGCTAAGAGAGACTCCCCCTGGAAAACTCCCAAAGAGGGGCTTCATGGAAAGACCATACAGCCCAATTTCCAATGGGCCATTTCCCCCTCCCCACCACCTGTCCTTGACTCAGCCTGTTTACTTCTTCCCAATGACTCTCAACTCCCTCCGCCAGCATTGACCTTAGACCCACAGATATAGGGTCTGGTAGGGGTAGGGAGAGTATTGCAGAGGAAGCTGATCCTCTCTTCCACAGAGGGATGGGGAGATCTGTAAGCAGAGTATCCTTCCAATCAGCCAAGATGTCTCAGTGTTTTACAATGAAATTAGGGGTAAAACTAGATTAAAAAGAAAAATATTAAAATGAGATTTAGAAACCGGTGTGACGGGGCAAGGCCAGATGGGTATAGTAAAGTAGTGAGGAACAGGTATGTTAGCTCCAGGCTAAACAAATCCCTGGTACCATGGTAACCAAATGTCAGTTGCTCCAGGTTAATCAAGACACCACAATGGAGGAGATGGTAAGAGCTCTAGTACAAGCCACCGCAGCCCAGCAGGAGGCCACCTGAGTTCAGGCAATGGCACAACAGGAGTCTATGCGGCTACAGTAGGAAACCAATCCATTATTAATGGGCCAGGCGACCCAAGATCGTGCCCTTTTGAGAGAGGTGGTGGACCAGCTGAAGATCCTCACCCAGGCCCAGGGGTCCGATGGGACACGAACCCTGAAGGCCACTGGTTGTCTGTCAAAGATGACATCAGGAGATGATTTAGAGGCATATCTCCTCTCATTTGAAAGGACTGCTCAGCATGAGGCATGGCCCCAGGAGCAGTGGACCAGCATTCTCACCCCTTTTTTGTGCAGAGGGGCCCAGAAGGCCTACTGTCAAGGTTCCTTCCCCACTCTGAACTCTAGGGTACAGATGTGGGGACCTGCATGAAAACCTCCTAAGATTACTTTTACCAGTTTAGGTTAAAACTTCCCCAAGGTACAAAATTATTTTACCCTTGGATTTCCACTGCCACCACCAAACTTTATCTGGTTTTACTGGGAAACGTAGTTTGGACACGTCTTTCCCTCCAAAATTCTCCCAACCCTTGCACCCCACTTCCTGGGGAAGGCTTGGTAAAAATCCTCACCAATTTGCATAGGTGACCACAGACCCAAACCCTTGGATTTTAGAACAATGAAAAAGCATTCAGTTTTCTTACAAGAAGACTTTTAATAGAAGTAAAGGAATCACCTCTGTAAAATCAGGATGGTAGATACTTTACAGGGTAATTAGATTCAAAACATAGAGAATCCCTCTAGGCAAAACCTTAAGTTATAAAAAAGACACACAGACAGGAATATTCATTCTATTCAGCACAGCTATTTTCTCAGCCATTTAAAGAAATCATAATCTAACACATACTTAGCTAGATTTCTTACTAAGTTCTAAGACTCCATTCCTGTTCTGTCCCTGGCCAAAGCATCATAGAGACAGACACAGACCCTTTGTTTTTCTCTCTCCTCCCAGCTTTTGAAAGTATCTTGTCTCTTCATTGGTCATTTTGGTCAGGTGCCACTGAGGTTACCTTTAGCTTCTTAACCCTTTACAGGGAAGAGGATTTTTCCTCTGGCCAGGAGGGATTTTAAAGGGGTTTACCCTTCCCTTTATATTTATGACACCTACTTTGACTTGCCTGCCACTGACACCATTAACTATACCCAGCTGAAGGCAGAGATCCTAGCACGATTAGGGGTGACGGCAGTGGTACGGGCCCAGAGGTTCCATGAGTGGAAACATCTGGAGAACAACCCCCCTAGGTCCCAACTATTCAACCTCATACACCTCGCACGAAAGGGGTTACAGCCTGAGGTGTGCAGCTCGGAGGAGACCCTGATCATGGACCATTACATGACGGGACTGCCACCAGATCTCCATAAATGGGTAGGCCAGAATGATCCACCCACCTACAACGAGATGATCTCACTGGTAGAAAGACGGATGACAGTCAGGGAATTGATCCAGCTCCCCAAGGAAGGACCCTTACGAAGCAAGCATCCGACCCCAACCCTGGAAGGCTGGGCAGCCAAACCCCCAGGGAGTCCTAGGTGGAAGAAGGAGAGGGATGAAAACCAGCAGGGACCCCAGAAGGAAGGGATTGGCCTGAGTGGGGGGAACCCTGGGACTAAACCCCCTAACCTCTGAGATAGGGGAGTGATTAGAAGCAATTATATATGTTATGCATGTGGGGAGAAGGGAAACATAGCAGCACAGTGTCCCAGCACTGAGGAGCCTATGCAGTGTAACTTGAGGGATTGGGAGGTGCCGTGCTCCCTTATCCACCTCACGGGGGTCGCATTAGCCCCACATAATTACACCAGGCCAATGAGGATAAATGGAGCAGAGACTACAACACCTGTGGACTCTGGGAGTGCTATCACCCTTATATCGGGTAAGCTGGTAAAAAGTAGTCAGCTGGTACAAGCCAAATGCGTAGCAGTGATGTGCATGCATGGGGCTGTGAGCCATTACCCCACCATCCAGGTGGAGATAGAGGTTCAGGGGAACCCCATTGAAGTGACTGTGGGCGTAGTTCCTAAACTCCCATATCCTGTAGTCATTGGGAGGGACTATCCAGGGTTTGATAACTTACTCCTCCCGGAGAGGCTGGAGGGAGGTGGGGACCCTGAGGACAGTGACTCGTCACCGGGGGAATGTCAACCCCTGATGTTTGCTGAGATTTCTCAGGATCTGTTCTCAGACCCCTGAAAGACTCAGAAGACAAAAAAAGAGAGGAAGGCTGCGAAGGTCTTGGGAACCCGGATCCTGACCCAGGACCACAAGACTGCTCTAGTAGGCAGATGGACACGAGCAGCCAACAGAGAAACTTCCACCCCAGAAGGTGAGCCAGAGGCCGCCTCCAGCCGTGACGGCAGCGAGCTGTTGGAAGAAGCAGAAACCGGCCCCTGAGAGTTCGGACAGGTTAGTCCTGGGAGAGAGACTTTCAGGCGGGAACAGGTGGAGGACCCCAGATATGATAACACCAGGAAAGAGGTGGCTGAGATCGATGGGATACCTGTGGATGGGAAGGTCCGGGGTCCCGGACCTTACTTTATAGTGAAGAAAGATCTCCTGTACCACATGGTGCAAATGCAGGAGCAAGAGATACAACTTCTGGTGCCACGAAAATATCAAAAAGCCATAGTGAGTCTTGTCCACAGTCACCTGTTTGGAGGACACCTGGGGTAGAGAAAACTCAGGCACGGATCCTGCGGAGGTTCTTCTGGCCAGGAGTACACAAAGATGTCCAACAATTCTGCACCTCTTGTCTGGAGTGTTAGTTACATAGCCCTCGCCCGCACTTGAGGGCTCCTTTGATACCTCTTCCAATAACAGAGGTTCCTTTTGAATGCATAGCCATGGATCTGGTAGGGCCACTAGAGAAGACAGCTCAGGGCCACCAACATGTGCATGTTGTACTGGACTATGCAACCTGGTACCCGGAAGCCATTCCCTTATGCAACACGGCTTCCAAGACAATAGCTAAGGAGCTAATACAGATCTTTGCCCGGGTTAGGCTACCCAAGGAGATATTGACTGATCAAGGGACACCTTTCCTGTCCAAATGGATGAAAGATCTTTGTTCATTGCTCCATGTACAAGCCCTACGGACTTCTGTATACCACCCACAAACAGATGACCTTGTGGAAAGATTCAATAGGACCCTCAAGGCCATGATCAGGAAAGTGGTGAACCGGGATGGGAAAGATTGGGATACCCTATGGCCTTACCTCATGTTCGCCATCCAGGAGGTTCCGCAAGCCTCCACAGGTTTCTCTCCATTCGAACTACTATACGGGTGCCACCTCTGGGGCATATTGGATATAGCCAGAGAAGCCTGGGAAGAGGAGCCAAATCTCGGAAAGAACATAGTCGAGCATGTACTGCAGATGAGGGATCGGATAGCCCAAGTTATGCCCATTGTACGGGAACACTTGGAGAAAACACAGGAGACCCAACAAACCCATTATAACCACCAAGCAAAGCTTTGATGGTTCCAACCAGGGGATCGAGTGATGGTCCTGGTGCCCACAGCAGAAAGTAAACTGTTGGCCCAGTGGCAGGGACATGATCAAAGCCATGGGAGAGGTGAACTATAAGGTGCGTCAGCCAGGCTGCAGGAAACCGGAGCAGATTTACCACATTAATCTTCTAAAACCTTGGCACAATCGAGAGGCATGCTTAGTCACCCAGGAGACCCTTCCCCAGGAGGATAACTTACACAAGCATCTAAGGATATCACCCTTGATTGATGCCAATCCAAAAAATCAAGAGAGCCAACATGATTAATTGCAACCAAGATGTGTTCTCTACAAAACTGAGGCAGACAACTGAGACCTATCACCATATCCGCACGATCCCTGTTGCCAAGGTAACATTGAGACCCTATCGAGTCCCAGTAGCCAAAAGAGAAGAAATCAAGGCTGAGGTAAAGAAAATGTTAGAATTAGGGGCTGAAGAATCTTACAGTCAGTGTTCAAGTCCAATCGTTCTAGTGCCTAAACCTGACGGTTCCACGAGATTCTGTAATGACTTTCACCGACTGAATGAAGTATCCCAATTTGATGCATACCCCATACCACGCATCGACGAACTGGTTGACCGACTGGGTAGTGCCTGATTCTTGACTATACTGGATCTGACAAAAGGGTATTGGCAGATTCCCCTGACCAAAGAAGCTAAAGAAAAGACTGCGTTTTCCACCCTGGACAGGTTATTCCAATACACCGTCCTCCCTTTTGGGCTACATGGGGCCCCAGCCACATTCCAGCGCCTCATGGATAAACCGCTGTGCCCCAATACTAGTTATGCAGCTGCGTACCTAGATGATGTCATCATCCATATGCCAGACAGGGGAACCCACTTGTAGAAAGTTGAGGCAGTACTACGCACCTTAAGGTGGGCTGGCCTCACCGCTAATCCAGCTAAATGTGCCATAGGGCTAGCAGAGGCTATGTACCTGGGATATATTGTAGGAAGGGGCATAGTGAAGCCCCAAACGAATAAGCTAGAGGCGATTCAAAATTGGCCCCAGCTGACCCAAAAGAAGCAGGTCCATGCGTTCCTAGGCGTGGTAGGCTATTACCGACGTTTTATTCCCCACTTTGCCACTACGGCAAGTCCCCGATGGACCTGGTGAAGGTCCCAGGTCCAGACATGGTGAAGTGGACCGACACAGCAGAGGGGGTGTTTACAGACCTTCGGACAGCCCTCTGTAATGACTCCATACTTTTAGCTCTAGACTTAAACAAGGAATTTATTTTACAAACAGATGCTTACGAGGTGGGGTTGGGGGCGGTTCTGTTGCAAATGGTTGGAGAAGAAGAACACCCAATCCTCTACCTAAGCAGAAACTTGCTCCCAAGAGAACAGAAGTACGCAGTAGTCCAGAGAGAATGCCTTGCTGTCAAATGGGCCATGGAGACACTGCGTTATTACCTCTTAGGCTGGTGATTTACTCTTGTGACAGACCATGCACCCCTTCAGTGGATGCAGTGGAATAAGGAAAAGAATGCAAAGATCACCAGGTGGTTCTTATCCCTCCAACCATTCCAGTTCTGCATACGGCACAGGGCTGGATGCCACCACAGCAACGCTGATGGTCTGTCACGAGCACACTGCCTGGCGTCCCAAGTTGCCCAACTCTACGGTGTTGAGCAGGGGGGCGGGATATGTGACTGGGCAAGGCCAGATGGCTATAGGAAAGTGAGCTGTAGCTCACGAAAGCTCATGGTCAAATAAATTGGTTAGTCTCTAAGGTGCCACAAGTACTCCTTTTCTTTTTATAGGAAAGTAGTGAGAAATAGGTATGTTAGCCCCAGGCTAAACAAATCCCTGGTACCATGGTAACCAAATGGCAGTTGCTCCAGGTTAATCAAGACACCTGGGACCAATTAAGATCCTTCTAGAAAGCAGGAGCGATAGCTCGGTTGATTGGGACACCTGAAGCCAATCAAGGGCTGGCTGGAACTGGTTAAAAGCCTCCCAGTTAGTCAGTGAGGTGTGTGTGTCACAAGCTGTAGGAAGAAGCCATGCTGTTGGAAGAACTAAGCAGTACCGAGCCTTATCCAGCGCAAGGAAGGAGGCCCTGAGGTAATGGTGAGGGAGATATTGAGTGAGGGCTGCTGTGGGGAAGTGGCACAGAGAATTGTACACATCCTATTTCCAAAAAGTCAGCTACCAAAGCTGCTACTATCAGGGTCCCTGGGCTACAGCCCAGAGTAGAGGGTGGGCCCAGGCTCCCCTCACCGATGAATCACTGAGACTGGGAAACAACAGACACTGTGGGAGGGAAGGTTGCTTCTCCTCACCTCCCTTGCTGGCTTATGATGAAAATGGTTTAGTAAGCTGTGACCCTTGCCTCTAGAGAGAGAAGGGCTACATGGAGGGTCACAGTGAGCCTCTGAGGCTAGCGAAATCCACCAGGAAGCGTGGGACCCACTGAGACAAGGACAGAGTTTGTCACACCAGTGAGTTTCTAAATTCCTGACATCAGAAGATAACTGCCATAAATAAGGCTCACAAAGGCCAAACTCTTGGCACCATAAGAATTTAACCCTTAGAATGCTGTCTTTTTCCATATTTCAGACAAACTTGCTTGGAGGGATTGTAACAACATGCACTATTGTTTTGCATTAATTGTATTAGCTTGTTTACATTGTTCCTAGCTGGAACGACTGGGTTTGTGTGTTAATTTTAGTCATACCTTCTTCAAAATGAACAGCTGGGAAGTGGGGTGTTCCAGTATGTTAGCCAAGGACAAAAGATTACAAGAACATACCTATATTCAGTCTGCAAAGGGTCAAATTCAAAGATGGAACAGTTCAGAGCACTTATTTAGAGGACTGCTGTGAGCACTGGTTGAGAGCTCGAAAGAGAATAGGGAGCAGGCAAATCAAAAATAAATGAAGGACCAGACCGGGACATTTCTTAGAAGTCATAAGTAAGATGTTTAAGTCCACATAACATCTTGCTCGAAGCCAATGTAATTACTCTAATGGGGCGATATGCTGAGTTTATGCAGTCCTAGTTTAAAATCTAGTGGCTGAATTCTGAATAAACTCAAATCTGCGCATCAATGTGGCAGAATCCAACAAACAAAATTACAGTGATCAAGTGGTCTAAAATCACGAATTAAAACCAGCCAGTTAACTCTGATGAGAAGGATAAGTTTCCTGACAATATTCTTGAGATGAGGATCTGTCAGGCAGGCCTGATTATAAGGCTTTGTCTATAGAGATAGTTGCACTAGTTTAACTAAAATCAGTTTTTAAATCAAGTTAGTTAAACAGCTACAAATGCCTGTGTGGATACCCTTATTTCAGTTTAGGGGCTTGTCTCCACACACAAGTTTGTACACTCTTAACTACACTTCCTTACAAGAAGGGGAATAAGCAATACCAGTATAAGCCACTTTGATACTGGTATAATTGCATCCATGCACTAGGATTATCCTGGTATAATTATTTTGGTAAAAACCATTTATAAAAAAATAATTATACTAGCACAAAAAGTGTGTGTAGACTAGGCCTAAGATTGGCTTATTTCAGTGTAGCTTAAGCCAGTTGCTAACTGACTGAAGCTAAGTCAAAATAAACCTAGTTTAAATAGAAATAAGTGCCTGCACCGATTTTGCACCATCTTAAATAAAATGGTTTAAAATCACACCTTTATTTAAATCAGTGCAACATCCTCATGTAGACAAGGCCTAATATTAGTCCGATTTAACAGAAAAAAACTAAAACAATTACAGCCATCAAGTGACAAGGGCATGAAACTATTTCTGGGGATGAAAAAGAAAGCATCTAACTTCTAACGACACTTTATTTTTAAAAGTTATTCAGCATCCATACATTTATAGTGATTAATATTCCTTTGATTCAGTAAGTAAAGTTTAATGGATTTCTTGATATCTGTGATCTGGAAAAACATACAATGTACAAAATATTCTCCTTGTTCCTCTCAACAGGCCCTGTGAAACTTGCTACAAAAGTCTCCTCACCTAGTATACGCCCCCTCCCACCACAAGCAATCTTTCTTCTGTAAGAGTATGGCACAATGGCCTGTTACCTCCCTACAGTACCAGAATTTCCTTTTAAGGTAGCAACCCTGTGCCTGATCACCTTAAAGAGGCTATACTGGGAGAGGGAACCCTGCAGGATTTCTTCACAAGAAGACCATCCATCAGGATTTAATTTATATACATTTTAATTGCCTTGGGAATCTATTTTACATTTGAATAACACTATCCTTGGAAAACTGTCATTTGCTTCTGATGGTTTGAATTATATATGTTCTAGCTAGTACAGGTATAAGGAGGTAGCCGTGTTAGTCTGTATCCACAAAAACAACAAGGAATCCGGTGGCACCTTAAAGACTAACAGATTTATTTGGGCATAAACTGAAGAAGGGTTTCTTACCCACAAAAGCTTATGCCCAAATAAATCTGTTAGTCTTTAAGGTGCCGCCGGACTCCTAGCTAGTACAGAACCACTCGCCAGTTTCCTCTAGATGGGACTTCTATCCCTTCCCCATTACACTGCTTGGCATGATGCAGGGAATCTAAAAGAATATCTTTCCCAGGCCTCTATTTCTGTTTCAAGTATTCTCTGTTAATCTCTTGTGCAGGGATTTTTTTTTTAAGCCAATTAAATAAGATTACATTGAAGTTCATACAGAAAAGTAAATTTCCCAGGTCAAGCATGCAAAAGCTAACATTCCCAACTCCACAAGGTGGTCTTGCTTTGCCTAGGAGGTCAAACTTAACACACATAATTCATATTTCAGCTATCTTCAAACACTTCCCATGTTTTGATTAAGTAGTTGACAGAATGTAATGCTTCTCTGCTCCCCTGAATTGCTAGGGAAGGCTCCTTTGAAAGAGGAATGGTGTCAGGTTAAACAGCTTGTCTTTTTTAAAAAAAACAACCACCTGTGTTGTTAGATTATTAATAGTGAATGACTCTTGAAAGTCCAATTTATTTCTTTATTAATGCTTGGTGTTTATTTTTTGCATTTCACTTAGCTTGGGCTGTATAAATAGACACCAGTTTTATTTTTGTTTGTAGTTGAGTTTGTTTCTAGTCTCTTACGCTTCTGGCGGGCAGGCACTTACACAGTGTTGCAATGTTTTGCCTTAGCAAGCACAGCAAGGAAATGTTTAAATCCAACCAAAATGTCTGTTTTCACTGGTCTATAAATAAATAAATAAATAAATCATGGAGACACTTCCACTGGCCATGGATTTTACAAAACCTACATATGACCCTAAATCAACTGGACAGCTTCCTTTTAAGCATACTTGATTGCTGAAGGTTATTACTTTGTTACTATGAAACACCCTCAGAAACTGGCCTTCACAGAAGGAAAATTATGCGGTCAGTGTGTGTTTTGTGCATTAGAAGCTTCATCCTGCACCATTGAATTAACAGGAGTTTTAATCCTGACATCAGCAACAATAGGATCAGACCCTAGGAAAGGATTTCCCTGAAGAACAGGTGCTATTATAAAATCAATGAAAGCTCTTCTAAACGCCAAGTCTGTGCTCACATTAAAGACTAACTGCACCTTTAATAATATTATCTCATGTTTGATCAGTTTCATAGCCATCTACAGAGAGATCTCCTCCCCCCACTCCGCCCCCTCCCAAAAGACTTGGAGAATAATGTTGTGGATTAATGTGACCACTTACAATTCAGGAAATTAAAGTATGAGTATATGAAAATTTAAGGGGAAAGATAGTTTTTAGGTGCTATCATAGTTTATTCATAGTGTAAAATTATACATTTGTATCACAGACTATGATCATATGCTGGAATTTTGCTTGAAGGCATATTTTTATCTGAGTGAATTCATTTTTGGATACACTGTATGGGACATTAGGCAACAACTCAGTGGTGCTCCTTAAAAAACAGTATGTATGGTCATTCAGGCTTTCTTCAGTCTGATTCTGCCTTATATCAGATTTCAATAACCACTGTTGAATTATTTATTGGTTTCATTTTTTCAAGTGCAGCGCTGTCGATTCTCATATTCAGTCTAGACATAACCAGGAGAGCTGGCACAAACTGAGTAAATATTTACCAAATCCACCCTGCCCTGAGAATTATTCTTGTAACAATGACAGGATATTAAAAGACAAGCATTCCCAGACACCTACCCTTTAGCTTCTGTCACCTGAGTAAATTTTTTTGCAGTACAAAAATTAACCAACTTAATAGGATTATATTTAGTGGTAAGGTTCTTTGTTAATTTTGGTCACACAAGTTATGCGGTATGTAAAGATGAAGAGGGACATTTTCAAAGTCACAAAATGGAAATTAGGTGCCCAATTCCCATTAGCTTTCAGTGAGAACTGGATATCAAAGTGACCTGCATGCCTTTGAAAGTCTCCCCTACACCAATTTATTTCTGGGTATGAATGATCAAATAACTCTGGTTCAGAATACACTGAATACTAGAAATGGAGACATTGTAGAACAATTCTGGACCCAGAACATGGTGGCATTGAAACGAAAATGATCAAAAATGAAAATAAAATATATTTGCAATGTAAAATATCCCTATGTACTGCATTAGCAACAGAATGTTCTCTCAGTTTGGATAAGAAATTAGTGTGTGATTCAAAAAGAAACGTTGAACATAGTTGCACTCACTAGAGACTCTGTATTTATGGGCCTGTCAACATTTCCAGTATAAACACTAATTCCAAGAATTTAAAGCTCAGCCCTGAAAACAGGCTGCAGAGTGGAATGCAATATCACATTCAAAATCATAGGGTTTGGGGATATCTTTTATTTTACTTTGACTTTTTTCCCTCTCCTTGCCCCCCAAACATGGTTTAAATCAGCCTGGCCATTTTTAAAGTTCTGAGAGTGTTTCAAATAAATAAATAAATAAGTTGCAGTTTTGGACACTTAGAGTTTTTATAAATCAAAGTTAGTTCAATTTGGATTTAGGTTATGCAAATAATACAGGCTGCTGCTCCAGGAAGTAGACTCATGGGCCCCTCCCCTTTTTTAATTTTAAGACGTAACCGTTTTGTTAAGAGTAAGTCCTAGATTGTCTTTCCTTTGCACAGGTGCTTGGGAGAAGAGGGCATAAGGGGCCTTTCCTCTCTGTATATCCCCCACATAAGAATCAGGGACAATAACTTTAGTTTTTTATATACACTCTCTCTCTTTCTCTCTCTCGGCCACCTTACTTGTTCATTCTTCATTCTCTGCCAGTTTTATCGACCTTGATCCTGCAGTGAGATCTAGGTGGGCAGACTGTTTATAACCATGCAGAGTCCCACTGAAGTCAATGGAGATCTGCACTCCCACAGGGGTCCACTCAAGCAGATCTGAGTGCAGGATCGGGATCATGTCCAAATTAGGAAAACAGGTTTTGTTTAAAAATATGTCAGCTAATGTATTTTAACTAACATGTTTTTAAGCACTAGGGTAGACAGGGTTTAACACCTTTAAAACATGTTCAGGAGTTGAGGTCAATGCTAGAGGGGAATGGAAGCTGGGCCTAGCAGAAAATCTGCCCTACTGTCTCCCGAATTGCTTGGGCAATTTTACCCCTCCTCTTAAGCTGCAAATCACCCTCCTGAGCTTTCTTGTTTCCATATTTAGCTGTTCACAATATGAGTAGAGGTGCTTATACAAGTTTTGTTTTCAATAAAGGTTTGGATAAGCCTCCATTCACGCAGGAATCTGAAGTGCTGAAATACGATCTCTAGATTTCTAAGGAATCTTTTACACTACAGATTTTTACCACAATGTTAACTGGCTCAGAGCATTGTTGATTCTGCACAAAGTTTGAGTATTATTGTTAGCACCTTCCTAAGTGCTGACAATGTACTCCATTCTGTACCAGACACAAGATACACACAGGGCCTGCTCCAATAAGCTTTCAGTCCAAACAGGACAGAAATAGAGTGGCCTAGATGCAGTAGAAAATCTATTGGAGGGAATGATTAGGATTTTTTAATTATTAGGCATCAAATGTTGTATTATTTCAATTATTAAGTATTTAGGAATAATTATTAATATTTATATGATTACTAGGGCTGTCGATTAATCAGTTAACTCATGTGATTAGCTCAAAAAATTAACTGCAAATAAAAAAATTAATCATGATTAATCGCACTGTTAAACAATAGAATACCAATTGAAATTTATTAAATATCTTTGGATGTTTTTCTACATTTTCAAATATGTTGATTTCTATTACAACACAGAATAGAAAGTGTACAGTGCTCACTTTATATTATTTTTATTACAAATATTTGCACTGTAAAAATAAAGAAATAGTCTTTTTCAATTCACCTCATACAAGTACTGTCGTGCAATCTCTTTCTCATGAAAGTTGAACTTAAAAATGTAGATTTTTTTGTTACATAACTGCATTCAAAAACAAAACAAAATGTAAAACTTTAGAGCCTACAAGTCTACTCAGTCCTACTTCTTGTTCAGCCAATTGCTAACACAAACAAGTTTGTTTACATTAACAGGAGACACTGTTGACTGTTTGTTTACAATGTCACCTGACAGTGTGAACAGGCATTTGCATGGAACTTTTGTAGTCGGCGTTGCAAGGTATTTACATGTCAGATATGCTAAACGTTCATATGCCCCTTCATGCTTCAACCACCATTCCAGAGGACATGCTGATAATGCTCGTTAAAAAAATAATGCATTCATTAAATTTGTGACTGAACTCCTTGGGGGAGAATTGTGTGTCCGCTGCTCTGTTTTACCCACATTCTGCCATATATTTCATGTTAGAGCAGTCTCAGATGATGACCCAGCACATGTTGTTCATTTTAAGAACACTTTCACTGCATATTTGGCAAAACGCAAAGGAGGTACCAATGTGAGATTTCTAAGGATAGATACAGCATTCGACTCAAGGTTTAAGAATCTGAAGTGCCTTCCAAAATCTGAGAGGGACGAGGTGTGGAGAATACTTTCAGATGTCTTTAAAAGAGCAACACGCTGATGCAGAACCTGCAGAACCTACAGAACCCAAACCACCAAAAAAGAAAATCAACCTTCTGCTGGTGGCATCTGATTCAGATGATGAAAATGGACATGCATCAATCCACTCTGCTTTGGACTGTTGTCGAATAGAACCCGTCATCAGCATGGATGCATGTATTCTAGAATGGTGGTTGAAGCATGAAGGGACACATGAATCTTTAACACGTCTGGCACGTAAATATCTTGCCAGGGCCATTCCTAGCTATTTTGGTGCCCTATGCAGCCCCCCGCAGATGGGCTGTGTGGGGCCCCAGGTCTCCACAGAGAGGAGTGGGGGGGGAGGGGCTGGCCTCAGGCCTCCACGGGGAGGCTGTGTGGGCCTCTGTGGGGGTGGGGGTTGGCCCCAGGCCTCCATGCGGGACAGGGGGACCCAGCCCCAGCCTGCTCACCTGGGAGCCAGGGGACCGGAGCAGGCTGGGGCCAGGTCACTCCACTTACTATGCAGTAAGTGCAGGGTCAGGCCTGGCTGCAATCTTCAGGGGGGTGGGGGAAGGGAAGGGGCTGGGGGAAGAGCCGGAGCATAGTCTGGAACAGCATGCTGGTGCCCTACGCCGCTGCATGCTTTGCGTATGGGTAAGGACGGCCCTGTATCTTGCAATGCTAGCTTCAACAGTGCCATGCAAATGCCTGTTCTCACTTTCAGGTGACATTGTAAACAAGACTGGGCAGCATTATCTCCTGCAAATTGTAACCAGACTTGTTTGTCTGAGCGATTGGCTGAAGTAGGACTGAGTGTACTTGTGGGTTCTAAAGTTTTACATTGTTTTATTTTTGAATGCAGTTATTTTTTGTACATAATTCTACATTTGTAAGTTCAGCTTTCATGATAGAGATTGCACTACAATACTTATATTAGGTGAATTGAAAAATACTATTTCTTTTGTTTTTTACAGTACAAATATTTGTAATAAAAATAATATAAAGTGAGCACTGTATACTTTGTATTCTGTGTTGTAATTGACATCAATATATTTGAAAATGTAGAAACATCCAAAAATATTTAAATAAATGGTAGTCTATTATTGTTTTAACAGTGAGATTAATCGTGATAAATTTTTTTAATATTGCAATTAATCACAATTAATTTTTTAATTGCTTGACAGCCCTAATGATTACCACTTGGTCCCTAAATTTGTAGATGGCCAATGTTTCAACCCAGCTTGTGACAAGAGCTTTATCATAATTATCAGACTGTAGCTGAGTTATAGTATGATACTTCTGCTGTGTGGAAAGGACAGCCCAACTCTGTGTATCCAGGATAGCTACTTTCTGAGCTCAAAGATCTCTCTGTGTGAGGTTATCCTGAAGTCTGTTGTCCATGGAGAAAATGCCCTTTTTTCTCCCTTACCATCAGTATGGTAGCTGATACAAACACAGTTGTGTAGGATAGCATTCAGCCTAGCCCATGTAGCCCTGACATGTAGCTGTGCTAAGAAAAAGCCTACTATGTTACTGCAATGTTAGTTGTAACCATGGAGCCTGCTTGTACTTAACAGGTCTCTGTAATGAAGATTTTTAACCAGTGCTTTAATTACAGTGGGTTTTGGGGTGGGGAGAGGGCCCCATTACTACTTTTAGGGGTATATCACTTCTGCCTTCTCAGTTGTGAGAAATAAGTGAGTCCTCTGATGTTCAGGGCCCTCCTACCTTTTCACCTTAATTTAAGCACTGCTTTTCATTACGTTTGATAGCATGTTCACTTTGGCATCATGCACAATTTATATAGTTACAAATAGTTTTACAATCACATTAAGGACTTGTCTCCAAGGGGAAATGGAAAAAAGGGCTCTTATTCCAGAATCAGTGTATCCAGATGGGCACTGCTACCAGCTCCACCAGTAATAATCTGTACAACGTATGGATGACACTTGTATGTTTTGTTCAGAGTTTACCATCTAGCTGCTCCAGATGTCCATTAACTCTAAATTTTGGGACCACATTCACTGGGATTCTTTTTCACTAGTAGAGGCTCAGCATAATTTGTTTCCTATGTTTGTTTGTTGTAGTAAGGAGGAAAATCAATTATGACATTTGCCCCATAATACATATCCTTGTCTTTTAAAATCACTTTTCAGTCAATCCTAAAAGAAACACTGAAGTACTGGTTCATTAAATCACCACCAAATGTAAACTGTTCTCTTATTTTTAGTACAATTACCTATTTTCTTAAGGTAAGGGCTTGTCTGCATAAACTAAATTAGGTAGTATTTTGTAATGTCTAAGACTGACTAGCCAGATTGAAACAGTGATTGGGATCTTTGACTACCTGACAAATGGGCTTGTATAACATATATAGTGGTAAGGCTGAATGTCTAGTTACTTTCCTTTTTTGGGATGGAAATGCAAATGTTATATTCCTGTCACTTCTCAGCCCCCATGAAACAGAGCCATAATTTTTACATGAGATGCACTGTGCTGACAAAAGCAGTAGCTGTATCCAGTACTAAAAGGCAACTTTTGCAAGTGACAAGACAAGCTCTTTGTATAGGCTGTCTTCTCTCACTTTTAATGTTTTGTGAATGTATTGTCTCCATATTGTTTATGCTCAGATGAAGATTGTTTGGGGCTGATCTCTATCAAGGTCCTCAAGGTTGCAGAGAAAAGCTTGAAAGAGTAAACCCAGAAGGCAAATACAAAGAACCCCAATCTTACTCTTTTTGAAAATCTCATGATTTTTAAGGCCAACACCACGATTTTTTAGAGTTTGACCCATAGTTTTTGAATTAGGGCTAATAATACTGAAGGATAAGCATCCCCTGTTTATACCAAAGTAAATGCAACATACGCTTTACAAGTGTGAAGACAGGGTAATTGCAATATTATCTCATTAATGCAACACCCTGCATCATATGAATACCATTCACTAGCAAAAAGCAGAATACAAAAAAGATTCTTACAGGACTACGCTACCCAGAAAGTTTTGAGTTACGGTTAAAGTTCACACATTAAAAGCAACAGGTCCTGTTTCACCTTCCTGCTATGCAGGGCTCTCCAAGTGCAAAGAGGACCCCCCCCGCCCCCAAGTAACAGGCTTTCAAGCAGTCGTTGCCCATATTGTTACATAAGCAAACAAAAAAGACAGAAAATAAAATTACCTTCTGAAACAGCACAAACATCTTATACATTTTAATTATCAAACCTCACAGGGTACATACAGGCTCCAGTACTCCTCTTAAACAAATGTGAGCTTTTTATGATATTTTTTTCCAATATGCCTGCTCGTATAGCATTCAGGTTTGTGTGCCAGTGCAACTCAAGGATGCAAACAGAAACAAAGAAAATCTTCTAAACAGCAAACGAGTAAACTACATTCATACTCACTCATCCTCGTGCATCCTACATTCAGTGTCTCATGTTAACTCTTTCATGCAGCATTAGCCTATATCTAGGGAAGATATCAGATAATTGAAATTCTCTTATCTCCTAAAAATACCTTGTTGTTCTTGTAACGGTCATAGGCCCCTATAAAGATTCCCAAAGAAAATCTACAAACAAATAACACAGCTGGAAGCCTCTAGCTGGGTAGAAGTTTCAAAGCCTCATAAGGAATTGCCAACATAAGAAGGTGCCTTATTTAAGATCCCATCTACACTGTAATTAATGATGTGTTGGGGGATCTGATTATAACTCAGTAGACCCCTGAGGTGGTTAAAACTCAGGCCATAGGAGGGGACTTTTGGGGGGTGGTAATTGATTCCCCTGCGTTATCCTGATAGGGTGGCAGAATTTCTGCCTCTCATCCAGCACCCATCCATGGAAAAGCTACTCGCAAACCTGACTGATCCTCTGGGATCCACAGGAGGCCAGGGTTAGCCATGTGGAAAATCTGAACCCCTGTAGCCCCCCTGTAGCTGTATGGGGCACCATTTCATACAGGATCTTGGGGCAAGGGGAGCATGCTGGGTGTCTGCTTGCTTTTATAGTGTAGATGTCTAGACAGGAATCACTTATTTCACTATCTTCCAGCCTTGGCATTTTTGCAGAGCTATTGTATAATTTAGGAATATGGTTACAACATGGCTCATGTTATTATTATTATAGCACGGCAGGTAGTCACAATACTGTAGGGTCCACAGCAAATGGCAGGCAGACTGGGACTTAAAAGTTATTTGCAAAGAAGCTTAATACAATTTAGCAGCCAAGGAAATAAAAATTAAAATGATAAAACCATCAACTTTAATACAGGGTGAATAAAACCTGGAAGATTTAACCACCTTTTCTCCATCAGACTTATTTCTGGCATTGCAAAAATAAAGTTAGGCTATTCTTCACATATATTTGTACTGGCCTAAAATGAGGTTTAAAATAAACATTATATAGGATAAAAAATAAATAAATGAGCAATATAAACTAGGGCTGTCAAGCGATTAAAAAAATTAATTGTGATTGATTGCGCTATTTAAAAAATTAATCACGAGATTTATCGCACTGTTAAATAATAAAAGAATACCATTTATTTAAATATTTTTGGATGTTTTCTACATTTTCAAATATATTGATTTCAATTACAACACAGAATACAGTGTACAGTGCTCACTTTATATTTATTTTTATTACAAATATTTGCACTGTAAAAAACAAAAAAATTAGTATTTTTCAATTCACCTAATACAAGTACTGTAGTGCAGTCTCTTTATCATGAAAGTTGAACTTACAAATGTAGCATTCATACAAGGTTCATGCACTTGGCAACATTCAGGGCACACCCAGAGTGTTGTGTAGGAGCAGTGCACACACGGCTCCTCTCAAGGGCATGAACCTTGGAATCTCGCCCAGATGACATGAACCGTGGGAAGCCTCCCAGGACTGGGCTCAAGGCCTGAGAGCAAGGAATGCGGTAGATAGAAATTGGTAAATAAGAATGTTAAACAAAGCCAGGGTATTCCTTTTATCTGTTGGAGAATGTAATGCGCGGGGGGAGAGAAAGAATAAAGAAGAGGGTGGAAAGCTGACAGGAGCAGCCCGTTGGCAGACCAGCCTGCTTGCTTGCTTAAAGCTTTGTGCTGTCTTGTATTTGAACCACAACATACAAATGTCGAATTATGTTTAAAAACAACAACCACCTGCACTCAAAAATAAAACAATATAAAACTTTAGTATCTACAAGTCCAATCAGTCCTACTCCTTGTTCAGCCAATTGCTCAGACAAACAAGTTTGTTTACATTTGCAGAAGATAATGCTGCCTGCTTCTTGTTTACAATGTCACCTGAAAGTGAGAACAGTCATTTGCATGGCACTGTTGTAGCCAGTGTCGCAAGATATTTATGTTACAGATGCGCTAAAGATTCATATGTCCCTTGATACTTCAACCACAATTCCGGAGGACATGCATCCGTGCTGATGACAGGTTCTGCTCAATAACATTCCAAAGCAGTGCGGACCAACACATGTTCATTTTCATCATCTGAATCAGATGCCACTAGCAGAAAGTTGATTTTCTTTTTTGGTGGTTTGGGTTCTGTAGTTTCCGCATCAGAGTGTTGCTCTTTTAAGACTTCTGAAAGCATGCTCCACACCGTGTTCCTCTCAGAATTTGGAAGGCACTTGAGATTCTTAAATCTTGGGTTGAGTGCTGTATCTATCTTTACAAATCTCACATTAGTACACCTTCTTTGCATTTTGTCAAATTTGCAGTGAAAGTGTTCTTAAAATGAACAACATGTGGTGCGTCCTCATCTGAGACTGCTATAACATGAAATATATGGCAGAATGTGGGTAAAACAGAGCAGCGGGGACACAATTCTCCCCCAAGGAGTTCAGTCACAAATTTAATGAATGCATTATTTTTTTAACGAGCATTATCAGCATGTCCTCTGGAATGGTGGTTGAAGCATGAAGGGACATATGAATCTTTAGCGCATCCGGCACATAAATATCTTGCGATGCCAGCTACAACAGTGCCATGCGAACGCCTGTTCTCACTTTCAGATGGCATTGTAATTAAGAAGTGGGCAGCATTATCTCCCGTAAATGTAAACCAACTTGTTTCTCTTGACAATTGGCTGAACAAGAAGTAGGACTGAGTGGACTTGTAGGCTCTAAAGTTTGACATTGTTTTGTTTTTGAGAGCAGTTATGTAACAAAATAAACTACATTTGTCAGTTGCACTTTCACGACAAGGAGATTGCACTACAGTACTTGTATGAGGTTAATTGAAAATACTATTTCTTTTATCATTTTGATACTGCAAATATTTGTAATAAAAAATAAATATAAAGTGAGCACTGTATACTTTGTATTCGTTGTTGTAATTGATATCAATATATTTGAAAATGTAGAAAAACATCCAAAAATATTTAATAAATTTCAATTGGTATTTTATTGTTCAACAGTGAGATTAATTTTTTTGAGTTAATCGCGTGAGTTAATTGTGATTAATCTTCAGCCCTAATATAAACCCTTATTCTTCAAGGCATAAACCAACCACTAACTGACAAGGTTTAGGAAGAAATTTATTCTATGGGAAAGTTATTCCATAATCTTCCACTATTGATTTATTCTTCTGAAATGTCGGGTACTGAATGCTGTCAGAGACAAGACTAAATGGACTTTGGGTCTGATCCAGTATGACAGATCCTCCATTCCCATAATTTCTGACCTATGATTCATCAATTGACGGAGAGTTTATCAATTTAGGCCCCAAACTATAATTTCCTCCACACAGACTGGCCTTTGTACCACACAGTGACCTATGTAAGTCAGTTGGGCTGTGTGTGAGTGTAGGCGTTAGCCCACACAGTCACTTGGGGGTTCAGGGCCTTAGTTTTATTGGTATTTTTAAGATCTCAACAAAACAGACAAATTCATAGTATTTTTTTCTTTGTGGTGTGCCTAACAAGCTAGAACTGAAAAATATAACTTGATTTTTAAAAAGGCCTTCCTCAGAAAATAAATAACCTCCAACATACACAAGCTAAAATTACCACTCACAAGAAACCGCAAACTAAAAAGGAAACCACAAAGTCATGAACTCCCAATGGAAGGATATCTCAAGATTTACACTTGAGCATGCTGAAGGAGAGAGCATTCCAGAGTTAGATGGCTGTCCTTCCAAGAGTACATCAAGAGAGAGAGTCAGCAGTTTTAACCCTCCCAATTTCAGTAGAAGTAGGAGATAAGGCAATAGATGGTACCTCAAGTAGACTGTCCAATATCATATGAGACCTTATCTACTAATATTAACATATTAAGAACTGCATGCTAGGCATTAGGCAATCACTGCAGGTTGCAGACACAGACAGCTCTTATGAATGAAAACTAGGTGATTAAACAATAGGGAAAGTGCATGGAAGGCATATATTAGAGCTTAGCTAGCTAGCTAAGATATTCTTAAGACACCTATCAGCTAGCTGTCTGTCATAGACAGAGCAAGCTGCTAAGAAAGGCCTCAGAAGAAAAGAACAATGACTAGAGAGAACTTGAGGGTCTTTACATAATCCTTGCCGCTCTTCAACATGGCTTCCACCCAAGTGAATATTATAAGAAAAACAGGGATTCCAACAAAACAGGCACAGGGACTGCCTCAAAATAATTTGTGGGGTGGAGAGTGACCCCTATGGAAAGGTTAATTTGAGAAACTGGTAAGTGCATGTCATGCTCTCAGAGTGTGAGCTGCAAATGAGTCTGGTCATCTGATGTAATGACTCTAATAATGTGTCATTGGCTTCCACTTTAAATCCTGCATTGGAAAGCCTTACATAGGCACTTCCCGATTGTACAACTCAAGTAAACTCTTAGGATGTGATTTTCAAAATCACTCAGCATTGGCCTACCTCTATCCACACTGAAATCAATGGGAGGTTTACCATTGACTTCACTGTGAATAGAGTTAGGCCAGTGAAAATGTTTGAAAATCAAACACTTACAAAAGCCCAGTTTTTATTTTTCTTACTATCTTGTGGACTTTGTATTGCCATTACTCCCAACTCAACCATTTGTAAATTATCAAACTGGCCAAAGTGATTTATTGTGCTTCTGAATTATGTATTTGATTTATGAAGAGTTGGCTGATGCTCAGCAGAACAGTTCCGGATAATGACTGATAATAGCTTTATCACTGCTGTGACATTGTGCTGGACAGACTTTTTTTTTTTAACTTCACAATGACAGGATGGCTCTCTAATTTCTTCCAAGCACTGACAAATGCAACAGTGACTTGTAGACAAGCAAAGCCACTGTTTCTCTGGAGGTAAATTATAGAGTAAAAAGAACAGGAGTACTTGTGGCACCTTAGAGACTAACAAATTTATTAGAGCATAAGCTTTCGTGGGCTACAGTCCACTTCATCAGATGCATAGAATGGAACATATATATATACACATACAGATAAGTTGGAAGTTACCATACAAACTGTGAAACGCTAATTAGTTAAGATGAGCTATTATCAGCAGGAGAAAAAAACTTTTGTAGTGATAATCAAGATGGCCCATTTAGACAGTTGACAAGAAGGTATAAGGATACTTGACATAAGGAAATAGATTCAATATGTGTAATGACCCAGCCACTGCCAGTCTCTATTCAAACCCAAGTTAATGGTATCTAATTTGCATATTAATTCAAGCTCAGCAGTTTCTCCTTGGAGTCTGTTTTTGAAGATTTTCTGTTGCAAAATTATAGAGTGACATCCACACCCCAGAGAGAAATTGTTTATCTTTCCTTAGATGGCTACTTGTGTACTTTGAACACACATTTCTCTGCAGAAGTTTATTGCTTTGTCATAACCTCTAATCCTGCTAGTAGTGTAGCTTTGCATAATGTGAATGTTAGCTATAAGGACACACTTCCCAAAGGTGGGAGTACAGTAGGGTGACCAGTTGTCCCGATTTTATAGGGATAGTCCCGATATTTGGGGCTTTTTCTTATATAGGCTGCTATTACCCACCACCCCATGGCTGAGATGTGTCTGTACGTAGCTGATTTCTGGTTATGTAACAGCCTGTATGGGGGCTCTACTGTATGCTGCGCACTGATATGGACAGCCACAGGATCATGGGAGGAGGATGGATCATAGAATCATAGAATTATAGAATATCAGGGTTGGAAGGGACCTCAGGAGGTCATCTAGTCCAACTCCCTACTCCAAAGCAGGACCAATCCCCAATTAAATCATCCCAGCCAGGGCTTTGTCAAGCCTGACCGTAAAAACTTCTAAGGAAGGAGATTCTACCACCTTCCTAGGTAACGCATTCCAGTGTTTCACCACCCTCCTAGTGAAAAAGTTTTTCCTAATATCCAACCTAAACCTCCCCCACTGCAACTTGAGACCATGACTCCTTGTCCTGTCCTCTTCTACCACTGAGAATAGTTTAGAACCATCCTCTCTGGAACCACCTCTCAGGTAGTTGAAAGCAGCTATCAAATCCCCCCTCATTCTTCTCTTCTGCAGACTAAACAGTCCCAGTTCCCTCAGCCTCTCCTCATAAGTCATGTGTTCCAGACCCCTAATCATTTTTGTTGCCCTTCGCTGGACTCTCTCCAATTTATCCACATCCTTGTTGTAGTGTGGGGCCCAAAACTGGACAGAGTACTCCAGATGAGGCCTCACCAATGTCGAATAGAGGGGAACGATCAGGTCCCTTGATCTGCTCGCTATGCCCCTACTTATACATCCCAAAATGCCATTGGCCTTCTTGGCAACAAGGGCACACTGCTGACTCATATCCAGCTTCTCGTCCGCTGTCACCCCTAGGTCCTATTCCGTAGAACTGCTGCCTAGCCATTCGGTCCCTAGTCTGTAGCGGTGCATTGGGTTCTTCCGTCCTAAGTGCAGGACCCTGCACTTATCCTTATTGAACCTCATCAGATTTCTTTTGGCCCAATCCTCCAATTTGTCTAGGTCCCTCTGTATCCTATCCCTGCCCTCCAGTGTATCTACCACTCCTCCTATTTTAGTATCATCCACAAATTTGCTGAGAGTGCAATCCACACCATCCTCCAGATCATGTATGAAGATAGTGAACAAAACCGGCCCCAGGACCGACCCCTGGGGCACTCCACTTGACACCGGCTGTCAACTAGACATGGAGCCATTGATCACTACCCGTTGAGCCCGACAATCTAGCCAACTTTCTACCCACCTTATAGTACATTCATCCAGCCCATACTTCTTTAACTTGCTGACAAGAATACTGTGGGAGACTGTGTCAAAAGCTTTGCTAAAGTCAAGAAACAATACATCCACTGCTTTCCCTTCATCCACAGAACCAGTAATCTCATCATAGAAGGCATGACCTTCCCTTGGTGAATCCATGCTGACTGTTCCTGATCACTTTCCTCTCGTTTAAGTGCTTCAGGATAGATTCCTTGAGGACCTGCTCCATGATTTTTCCGGGGACTGAGGTGAGGCTGACTGGCCTGTATTTCCCAGGATCCTTCTGCTTCCCTTTTTTAAAGATTGGCACTACATTAGCCTTTTTCCAGTCATCTGGGACTTCCCCCGTTCGCCACGAGTTTTCAAAGATAATGGCCAATGGCTCTGCAATCACAGCCGCCAATTCCTTTAGCACTCTCGGATGCAACTCGTCTGGCCCCATGGACTTGTGCACGTCCAGCTTTTCTAAATAGTCCCTAACCAACTCTTTCTCCACAGAGGGCTGGCCATCTACTCCCCATGCTGTGATGCCCAGCGCAGCAGTCTGGGAGCTGTCCTTGTTAGTGAAGACAGAGGCAAAAAAAGCATTGAGTACATTAGCTTTTTCCACATCCTCTGTCACTAGGTTGCCTCCCTCATTCAGTAAGGGGCCCACACTTTCCTTGGCTTTCTTCTTGTTGCCAACATACCTGAAGAAACCCTTCTTGTTACTCTTGACATCTCTTGCTAGCTGCAGCTCCAGGTGCGATTTGGCCCTCCTGATTTCATTCCTACATGCCCAAGCAGGATTTTTATACTCTTCCCTGGTCATATGTCCAACCTGCCACTTCTTTTAAGCTTCTTTTTTATGTTTAAGATCCGCTAGGATTTCACCGTTAAGCCAAGCTGGTCGCCTGCCATATTTACTATTCTTTCGACTCATCGGGATGGTTTGTCCCTGTAACCTCAACAGGGATTCCTTGAACTACAGCCAGCTCTCCTTTCCCCTTCATGTTAGTCCCCCAGGGGATCCTACCCATCCGTTCCCTGAGGAGTCGAAGTCTGCTTTCCTGAAGTCCAGGGTCCGTATCCTGCTGCTTACTTTTCTTCCCTGTGTCAGGATCCTGAACTCAACCAACTCATGGTCACTGCCTCCCAGATTCCCATCCACTTTTGCTTCCCCTACTAATTCTTCCTGGCTTGTGAGCAGCAGGTCAAGAAAAGCTCCCCCCCTAGTTGGCTCCTCTAGCACTTGCACCAGGAAATTGTCCCCTACGCTTTCCAAAAACTTCCTGGATTGTCTATGCACCGCTGTATTGCTCTCCCAGCAGATATCAGGAAAATTAAAGTCACCCATGAGAACCAGGGTGTGCGATCTAGTAGCTTCTGCAAGTTGCCGGAAGAAAGCCTCATCCACCTCATCCCCCTGGTCCGGTGGTCTATAGCAGACTCCCATCATGATCATGATGATGGCTTAAAGCCACTTTTGCCCCTCTCACCCTGGACTTTTGCCAAGCAGTCCTTTGGTCAGACTGGAAAACTAGAGTCATTGCCCCTAAAGTAGCCTTCCAGAAATATACATACATTTGAATCTAAGTGTGCATGTTTTGAATGACTGTGACAGTGCCCAGGATAAACCTGTGTATTTGGATTTGCCTCACCAATCATTGCAATGGCAGCTTTGAATTGCTAATTGCACCTTTAGTGGCCCTAGCATCTTTAATATTAATAAAATTGATACACCTAGGCTTGTAGCCAGCCAGATAAAACAGAATCGATTTCTGTCAGCAATGCTTCCTCTCCTCTCCCTGCCTTGACACACACTCACACACAATGAGAATTCGGTCTACTAATCGTATTACAAATTGCAGGGACAGAGGCAGACCAATGATTAGCAATTCAACCTGAAAGTGAACACTGGCACAGCAGCAAAAGAGATAATCAGCAAGACTGGTTAAACCTCTTCAGTTTACTTTGCATTAATTTTACAAAGCAAATTATGGTGTATTTGCAAAACCCTATGAAAATGACCCCCCCCTCCTCTTTATCCTCCGTTTCCTCTCTCTCACTTTTCTGTTTCTCTCTGCTTCCATTTCCTGCCTCCCCCACTGCTGCCATATGTCTCTCCTCCTACCCCCCCATCCTTCCTCATATTTCCCTCTCTGCCAATTTCTTCCCTTCCTCATACTTCTCTGCCTCTCTTTGTACCTCACCCCCTCTTCTCTTCCCTCTCTCCTCAGTAATTCTCCGTCTCCACTGGAGACATATAAAATATTGACTTCCAGCTGAGTGAGGCTTCACACAACTGCTGCCAGTTAAAGCAGGGAAAGCTTCCTGTTGGTTTACCTGCTACAAGGATGCCAGGTTGTGTCTTTACGTTCATAACAAAGGTCAGCTGCACTCATAAGTCCAATAACCAAATAGGAATCTCTGTTTAATGTTAATCTGCTGTAGCATGTGATGTTCGCACCAGTTGGTAAATAAAATTGTTGTCTTCCCTTCTGTGCTATTGCACATCTTTCCCCAACCGCCTCTGATGCTCGTCTCTCTCGGCCTTGTCTACATTAGAGGTTTTTTGTTCAAAATATCCCACCACTACTACCAGCACTTCAGTTCCACTGCTGTTAGTAACATCGGGAGCCCCAAAATATATGGACTGCTTACTGCCCAACAATGTTTTAAGCATTGTGTTGGTAAGATCGGTGCTTAAAACATAGGTCTCCCAACACTAGGGCTCCCAACACTGGTGGAGTTGGAATTGGTCTTAGCAAAAAGGGGAAATTTTTATAAATATTTTAAAATGCAAATAAAGCCAGAGTCAGGATATTTGGCTCTATTCCCAGGCTCTACCACAGATTTCCTTTGTGACCTTTGGCATGCCTCTTAACCACAGTGTCTCAGTTTCATCAAGTCAGTGTTCCCAGGCTTTGTTTATAAACCACCTCAAGAGCCTCTTGATTTAAGATGCTGTAGAAGAGCAAATTGTTGTTATTTTTATTCTTTCCCTGCTTCTCTGCTCTATTCCCTGCACCGCTTCTTTGCAGCTATTGGACATTTAAAGAAAACATGCTTCCCAGTGAGCAGGCTCCCTACAAACATGGATTAGATTAAGAGGTAAGAATCCTGAGATCACTCTCAAAGCCAAGTACCCACCTGGCTTCGTGTAATGCTGTTGCTGCTGAGTTTCAAGGCTGATTTAGAAAGAAAAAAAATACATTTTTTTCTAATTAACATAAAAACCAGTGAATTCTGACGATCGTGAGAAAATCATATGGTTTTCCAAATCCTGCCTTTAATTAATAGTGTTTTCAGTTGTGCTTTTAGACTCTGCAGTTTGAATCAAAGCAAGAAAGGGTGGTGAGGATAAAAAAAAAAGATTATAGAAAGAAGATGACCTGCCGGGGCGAATCTTAGTTAATACAGAGAGGCCTTGATGTCTCCCATTCCATAGCTGGTTGAGAGAGACAGAAACTTTTTTTCCACTTGGAGTTCAGGGAACACCCCCAGTTTACAAGGGAGTAATATTTCTGCCAGATATGAAAGCAGCTTCTAATCTGCTTTGACCTTGCCCAGAAATTCAAGTCCAAATGTAGTAACATAGAAGCTGACAGGTCAACCAAAAGAATTTTCAGGGGGAGGAGGATCTTACCCCATCTTTCTTTTTTCTCCCCCCACCCACCCACTCCTGCTTAAACTCTTATCAGGGATTGCTTGAAATGCAATGGTGGCTCAACTGGCAGTCGAAATAACACCAGCTATGTTAATTTTTTTTTAAAGCAAGAATAAATAATGTGGAGGGCATTTATTGGATTGATCCAGAATGTACTTCTGCTCTTAAAAGCCATGTACATTTTTACAAACATGTAAAAAAATTACCTTTTTACATGTTAAAAATTGAGAACTTGAATTGCACATTATTATTGTTACGATGAGTTAGCATTTACACTGAGCCATAGCTGTGCAGGATGCTTTAACAGTGAATGGACATTGCCCCTGCCCTAAGGAGTCTATAATCAAAGTGCCTGATGCTGCAAACATTTATGACTGGTTGTAGTGGTTAATAATGTGAATAGTTCAGTGGGATTTACTGCCTGTCATGGTGAAGTCAATCAGGCTACTTACGATAGTAAGCACTATGTCTAGTGTTTGTAATGCTTGAAGCCTTTAGCTGGATGAAACATAACATGACAGAGAAATGGCATCAGGCAAGGGAGGGGGAGTGAGGTTTATACAGTATTCAGTTAGTACTTCCTCCAACCTTGTATGCAGTGTTTGTTCCATTTTCTTTTATTAAGTGGACATGGAAGTTTGAGCCAGTGCTAGAGTCTTGCCATCAACTTTGTGTTCTGTTAACAGAACTAGGTTTTTTGTTTCTCTAGTTAAAGACCAGTTTAGGAAACAATGAGACAGTAGGAGATCATTCTCATCATTCCAGTAGTTTTATAATAATAAATAAAATGGTGCCTTCTTATTGGAATGTCTTGGACAAATAATTTGGGGCTGTAGAAATAATCCACGTATGCCCCCTCTTCTGTTTAATTCCTGTATCATCTACACATATGCACATGCATATTAATACATACATTACATTGGCTCTAGAAATCTATTTTTAATTTACTTAATTGTCACCTTGACTCACTGAATTACAGACTTGCTTCAGTAATAATAATTTTAAATGTCTGGAGGTTGCGTCTTCTCTTTAAAAATGATAATAAGGCAGCCCTTTTCACTTCTGCTGATAAACATTTTGACAAGTGATCAAAGGCTGTAAGAGCACAGGGGAAGACTGGGTGCCTGTTAATGCTTTACCAGTCAGTAATGGTGGGACTGTGCTTTTTGCTAGTCTGGCAAAAACTAATGTGAACTACTTCCTCTTCATTTTTTTTCCTCACTCCCTCTGTCTTTTCCCCACTCCAGAAAATGTTTTGCTGTTCTCCACTAACCCACATACAGCTCGCTGTATCCACTTCCCAGATTATTCCATTTAAGGTACTGGAAATTCAGCAAGTCTGATTCTCAGTTTCCACTAGAATCATAGAATCATAGAATATCAGGGCTGGAAGGGACCCCAGAAGGTCATCTAGTCCAACCCCCTGCTCAAAGCAGGACCAATTCCCAGTTAAATCATCCCAGCCAGGGCTTTGTCAAGCCTGACCTTAAAAACCTCTAAGGAAGGAGATTCTACCACCTCCCTAGGTAACGCATTCCAGTGTTTCACCACCCTCTTAGTGAAAAAGTTTTTCCTAATATCCAATCTAAACCTCCCCCACTGCAACTTGAGACCATTACTCCTCGTTCTGTCATCTGCTACCATTGAGAACAGTCTAGAGCCATCCTCTTTGGAACCCCCTTTCAGGTAGTTGAAAGCAGCTATCAGATCCCCCCTCATTCTTCTCTTCTGCAGGCTAAACAATCCCAGCTCCCTCAGCCTCTCCTCATAACTCATGTGTTCCAGTCCCCTAATCATTTTTGTTGCCCTTTGCTGGACTCTCTCCAATTTATCCACATCCTTCTTGAAGTGTGGGGCCCAAAACTGGACACAGTACTCCAGATGAGGCCTCACCAATGTCGAATAGAGGGGAACGATCAGGTCCCTTGATCTGCTCGCTATGCCCCTACTTATACATCCCAAAATGCCATTGGCCTTCTTGGCAACAAGGGCACACTGCTGACTCATATCCAGCTTCTCGTCCACTGTCACCCCTAGGTCCTTTTCCGCAGAACTGCTGCCTAGCCATTCGGTCCCTAGTCTGTAGCTGTGCATTGGGTTCTTCCGTCCTAAGTGCAGGACCCTGCACTTATCCTTATTGAACCTCATCAGACTTCTTTTGGCCCAATCCTCCAATTTGTCTAGGTCTTTCTGTATCCTATCCCTCCCCTCCAGCGTATCTACCACTCCTCCCAGTTTAGTACCATCTGCAAATTTGCTGAGAGTGCAATCCACACCATCCTCCAGATCATTTATGAAGATATTGAACAAAACCGGCCCCAGGACCGACCCTTGGGGTACTCCACTTGATACCGGCTGCCAACTAGATATGGAGCCATTGATCACTACCCGTTGAGCCCGACAATCTAGCCAGCTTTCTACCCACCTTGTAGTGCATTCATCCAGCCCATACTTCCTTAACTTGCTGACAAGAATACTGTGGGAGACCGTGTCAAAAGCTTTGCTAAAGTCAAGAAACAATACATCCACTGCTTTCCCTTCATCCACAGAACCAGTAATCTCATCATAAAAGAACATCAAGAACAGAAAGGAAGTTTGGACCCTTAAACCTGAAGATACCAACTGCTTCTGCATGGACTGTAGAGCTCCCCAATGCTCTCAGCCCCCAGGACAGCACAGTTCCAAACAGTCTGCATTGCCAAAGGCTTTCTCCATAGCCACAGTCCTCAGAACCCCACCTCAATGGGATTCCACATTTTCAGACAGGGACAGTATTAATTTACCTGCTAAAGTCCTGTGGGCCTGGTGGGGTGATGACATTGTTGAGAGCATTTCCCTGCTGGATGCCCTCGTTTACCGCTGAACCTGAATCCCACAGAGCACCTAGTGAAGGGCTTATATGGGGGAAACAACACAATAGAGAACTCCTCCCAACTAGATTCACTGTTTCCCTGGAACAATGTACTAGTGGATCATTTGTCTTTCCCTCAGGAACAATAAGAAATTATCTTATAGATTAGGTCCAGGACCATCCAGCCTTTCTAAGTGGAGTTCCAAGATGCCAAATGATGTCATCTGAAAACTCGCATAGCGTAGAGATGTTTACAAGATGGCACATCAGTTATTCAAATGTACAGCCTCTACCAAAGGAAACTTCCATTCAGGCCTGAAATTCAGCTAATACTTCTCTTTAAATTGCACACTTATAGTCAGAATGATTTATTCAGTAATATGTCTCTTCTCTTGAACACTTCAGAAGCTGAAATGAATTAAATTTTGTTTTTTAAAACCTCTGAAATTTGTCTGCGGTAGTTAGATACAATGAACTAATGGATGATTTTCTCACATCTTGTTCTCCAATTTTATTCCTTTCCAATCATATCCTTCACATGGTCTTGGAGAGTGTTGGCTACAATCAGATCTTTTATTTTTCTTCACTTTCTTCCATTTACGCATTTAAATTCTGCTTCTCAGCATTTTTTCTTCGATTGACAGACACCTTATCAACTTCCTAGGTGCATGTTTGTTTCTCACAGCACTGGGTGATTTCTTACCACAACTGGCAATGTCTGCATGCACCCAAAGCTAACGGATAGTTGGTTATGACAGCAGATGATCTCTATAGTCTGAATCCACATCCATGGTCTGCTCCATTGCAACTTCACCTTTCTAGGGGGCACTTATATGTTATAACTACATCAGACTTTTCTGCCAAAAATATTCCAGTGTCAATACCACCAGTGCAGGTTCACTGTGTATACCATCAGTGTAGATAGGGCTTCAGGCAGCTGCAGGAGCTTTAAGCACAGTGACCCTGATTCTCAAACGTATTTAGGCTTCTCACTTCCACTGATTTCAATGGGCGTTGAGAGCCTAAATACCTTTAAGGATCTGGGCCAGTGTCACCTAACCTTGCTCATAAACAGCCTAGATGACCTGGTGCTTCAAATGCAGTCAGTGGTTTGTCTTGTTTACAATAGTGCTATCACCATTGCTACTACTGGTGGAGTTGCACAGGTGAAACTCTTAGGAAAAAAAAGCTTGTGTGGATACGTCCCTGTCTGCAATACTCTAACTTTTAAACCAGGTTAAGAAAAATATCATGCTATAGAAGAGTTTATATCTACACTATAAGCTCTAAAAATTTGTTTTCAGTTGTGTGGCAGAGCTACGTGAACCCTTCCATGGGAGTCTTCTGACACATGGGTAATTTGAACATAATAGAGCTTACAGTGTGGATTGTACTTTAATTATTATTTCTCTGATCTTCTGTATTATAGTATTTGATACCCCTGCCTTTATTTATCTTTTTGACCATTTATTATACACCTCTACTCCAATTCCTGTATATCACTCAAAAATTTCATTATTCACAAAACTGAACATCTGCTTCCTCACCTAAAAGACTTTTATTAAGTAATTATGTTGTGTATAGTTTATTTCTCTCTGTTGGCACCTAAAGTGAGACTGCTCCACTTAAAATCTGCTTTGCCATATATATCAACACAGATATGAGGAGATTAGCGTTATTCAAGACAGAGAAGCCATATGTTGGAACAAAAATGCAAAGATCCAAGGCCTTTAAGAAAATCAAATAATGTGGAAAACGTATATGTCTACTTATGGCAAGATCCTCAGCTCCATTTAAGATATTTTAAATATTCAAGTAGCAAGGGGTGAGAAATAAATTAGGTAATTTGTAAGTAAACCTTGAATTATTTTATTTGGTTTAAACGACCTCACTAAGGGATTATAGCTGAAATAAGAAAGGCAGAAAGACTGGGGTTTTAGCCTTATTTTTATTCACAAAATTGTTTTTGTCCAGGGTGATGGAAGCTTTGGAGTGTTGTCTCACAGAGTGTCCTTTAGTAAAGAGAGTCATGGAAGAGCTTGCCAAGGGGATAGTACTTTCTGTTTTGTTAGGGCAGGGCAGACAGAACATAGAGTCCATTACATTTAGGATAAATTGTCCCATCTGAAATGTGGGGACAGACAGTAGTGTTTAGAGAAGGCAGGTCAAAGGTAGAGACATATAAGGATTTGAGCATCATGTGGTGTTATCTGGTTTTATGGAAAAGGAGCACAATCTGATCCACATTAAGGAGACTCCTCTTCCATACAATGGCCCAGTCCTGAAACTCTTACATGTATGAGTAAGAATTACTTCCTTGAATGATGACTGAAGGATCTGTTATGTCATGGCTTGTTATGTGAGCCGTCCGCAACATCGTCCATGGAAAAAGGTCATTACTAAGAGAAACAATCGGGAAAATTTACTGTTATTAATTTCAATGCAAAATAAATTGCATACAAATAATCTATGTTAAAAATTGTTGTTTAGATTGCAAAATCAGGAATTAAAAAGTTAGAAAATGCCATATTTACAATAGCCCATGCAATGTGAAAGCAACTCTTTCACTTCCAATTTCCCTGACAAGGTCTTGTGTAATGTCCCACCAATTAGAATGTAGCAGGTTAATGCATATAAAGCATCTCCCTTTAAAATATGCTGCTGACCTCTGGGGCCTGATCCTGCATCACTGAAATGAATGGGAGCTTTGTTATTGACTTCAGTGGTGCAGGAACTCCCAATGGACTGAGGGAGACCCTGCTGACATCGTGATGGGCCATCGTGGCAATCAGGCTGGAGAGCTCTCTGACAGCTGTAAAGAGCAGCAGAGGATGGAGAGAAAGCAGCAGCAGGTGGGGGAATAGCGTCTTCCAGCTCCTCCACCCCCAGTGGAGTTTGAGGACAGAGTGTGACCAACAGAAGCAGGCAGGGAAACAAGGTCTGCCAGCTCCACCGTCACTGGTGTCACAGCTGTTTGGGAGTAGGTAAGTGTTGTATTAATTGGATATTGATATGTTCTTAGACTTAATGAACTAACAGGTCTTTCTCCCCCGTCTAGCTTCTATGATCCTAAATTTGAACAGGAAGGTCTGATTTTCCATTACATTGCACCTACAGGAGTCATCACCTGCACAATTTGGATGTATGGCAGTGCCAGATTAGAATGGTGGTGTTTTACGCCCACCTTGCACCTTTACACCTTGTGTAAACAGCTGCACAAGGCATAGTGCAAGGGAGAACTTAGAGAATGAGATTCCCTGGTAAGAGGGGGAAGCAAAAAGTACCTTGGAAAACAGTGATTAAATCACAGAAGAAGGTAGTCTGTGCATTTTGTTAATAATAATTAAGGGCCCAATTCTGCCCCCACCCACGTACTCACATTTATTAGTACCTTCCTACAAGAACAGTGCCACTTATTTCAGAATTTTGTTTCAGACTTGTGCACTAAAGAACTCAGATTAGGCCCAGTCTACACTATTAATATCCATCATGTTGTGCAGTATCTACTTAGAATATCTTAGTGCCTGACAGTTAAAACAAGGATTCAGCATCTCTCTTATCAAAGGCTCTGGGTTCTTTGCAGTATATTAGAACTAAGTTATGTCACACATAGGCACCAACAACTCCTGGCGCCGGTTCTTGACCCCCTTCACCCCCAGCCCTGCCCCGACTCCACCCTGCCCCATTGGACTCCTTTCCCAAATCTCCGCCCCGGCCCCGCCTCTTCCCTGCCTCCTCCCCTGAGCGCACCCGTTCCTGCTTCTCCCCCCTCCCTCCCACAGCTTGTTATGTCATGAAACAACTGATTTGCAGCAGCAAGCGCTGGGAGGAGAAGCAGGGATGTGGCACACTCAGGGGAGGAGGCGGAGGTGAGGTGAGCTGGGGCGGGGCAGGGAGCTTGGCTGCCCACCAATTTTTCCCCGTGGGTGCTCCAGGGCTGGAGCACCCATGGAGTCAGCACCTATGATGTCACAGGGATTCAAGCATTCAATGGTTCAGACACCCTTCTCCAACCCCTCTCCCTGCCTAATGTTCCTGTGTGGTTTATTTTGATGCATGTTGTGTGTGCATTTGGGGAGTGAGTTGTGAGTCCCAGGGTTGGATGTGTGCTGACAAACATCTAGAAGGGGCTGCCCTCCTGTTTCTCCTTGCTGATTTGTCATTGGAAGCCATCTCCTGTCCTGTCAGCATGTTTCACTGGAAAGTGGCCTTTAAAGTTCAGCAGCACACTTCCCTCTATCATTGGCAGTGCACCTGATGCCATCAGCCTGCCCCATCAGACAGAGAATTGACACTCTTCTCCTCTCCTCTCTAACTCCCACAACAGCTTCCTTGATCTGCAGTCTTGGAAGAAGAGAGGTTGATGGTAAAAGATTGTATGAGTCCAAACTGTTTCAGCAACAAAAGCTGCTACATCTAAATTACAACACCTATATCTACCATGGGAAGTGATTCTGGCCCCTGACATCACTGTTAGGATGACTGAAGGGCATACCCACCTAAAATCAGGAAGAAGAGGTTAGTTTGAAGGGGAAAAATGATTACAGTAAATTAAAACATGGAATCAAATAATTGTTGTTGTGGGGGGAAAAGACCGTGGTTTCACTCCAAATGATTTCTGAGGCAATAGTTATAGGATCAAAAGAGAGAGCAATTTGTATGTCAGCAAGGCATACAATCATGAATTTTGGAAGAAGGCTATAAAAGAAGGCTGACTGTGAATAGGGAAGTGGCGAGAAAGAAGAAAACGAGATGTTGGCTCAAAAACACTTTTAAGACCCGGATTCTGCAATCAGAACTGTAAAGGCAGACCATCAGTGACACACGGGCAGGGCTTTATCAACTTCAGTGAGGTTCTCCGTGGGTGCAGGGCTTCCAATTGCATGATCAGGGCCTTTATTCATAAAGCAGATACTGCAGTGCTCACTTTATTTCACAACAAACGTTCATCAAAGTGTGCATTTCTCATTCAGAACCATAGGGGTCAAATCTGAAATTTTAAAATGCAGCCCTTTTTTTCAGTTATCAAAGCATAAAAATATGACAGCTATTTTCTTAAACCATGCAAACCATCATTTGCTCATGCTCAGATAATTTTAAAAAATGAATGGATTTTCTCCACATTTTCTAAATTCGTCTTTGGAGTAAGAACACGCCTGACAAATTACAGCTGAAAAAGTAATTTTTTTAAAGTTTATATGTGATAGAGTAGAGGAAGTTAGAACAAAATGGCTCTCTTAGATATAACAATATTATAATAGGTTTCAGAGAGGTAGCCATGTTAGTCTGTATCAGTAAAAACAACGAGGAGTCCTTGTGGCACCTTAGAAACTAACACATTTATTGGTGCATAAGCTTTCATGGGATATAAGCCACTTCATCAGATGTATGGAGTGGAAAATACAGTAAGCAGGTATAAATATACAGCACATAAAAAGTTGGGAGTTGCCTTACCAAGTGGGGGGTCAGTGCTAATGAGGCCAATTCAGTTAGGGTGGATGAGGCCCATTCCCAACGGTTGACAAGAAGGGGTGAACATCAACAGAGGGAAAATTACTTTTTGTAGTGCTAATGAGGCCAATTCAATCAAGGTCGATGTGGCCCATTCCCAGCAGTTGACAAGAAGGTGTGAGTATCAACAAAGGGAAAATTATTTTTTGTAGTGACCCAGCCACTTGCATTCTTTATTCAGGCCTAATTTGATGGTGTCAAGTTTGCAAATTAATTCCAGTTCTGCAGTTTCTCATTGAAGTTTGTTTTTGAAGTCTTTTTGTTGAAGAATGATGACTTTTAAGTCTGTTATAGAGTGTCCAGGGAGATTGATTTCAGAGTAGCAGCCGTGTTAGTCTGTATCCGCAAAAAGAAAAGGAGTACTTGTGGCACCTTAGAGACTAACCAATTTATTTGAGCATAAGCTTTCGTGAGCTACAGCTCACTTCATCTTATGCTCAAATAAATTTGTTAGTCTCTAAGGTGCCACAAGTACTCCTTTAATTTTTTCAGGGAGATTGAAGTACTCTCCTACTGGTTTTTGAATGTTACAATTCTTAGTGTCTGATTTTTGTCCATTTATTCTTTTGCATAGAGACTGTCTGGTTTGGCCAATGTACATGGGAGAGGAGCATTGCTGGCACATGACAGTGTGACTGATGTGGTTGAGTCCTATGATGATTGTGACTGTGCCCCCCATAAGGCTTTATGGAAATATGCTTATGAATGTATATATATGAATTAACTGGAATATGTTTTATGCTACATAGGCCATGTAACATATCTCTGTAGAGGTTAGGATCTACTGAATCTATTAATCCTATTTGTATGCATGTATCATTTTTTGTATTCGAAGTTATGAATATTGGCTGTATACTTGTCTGATTCTACGTAGGTTTTAGTGAAGCAGTTGGTCAGCTTCCTGAGAAAAGACTATTCTCAATAAGTGCCCAGTCAAGAAGCCCTTAAGCCAACAAAGAACTTGGAGACACAATCCACATCTGAGCTTTCCCAGGAATGTGGCTTGTCTGGTAAGGAACTCAGTCATGCATGGACATGTGACTTGCCCAGGTGACTCCAAAACTCCATTTTTTAGCTGGACTTTGCATAGGAGAGAGGAGGGGGTCTTCACCCACAAGAGAAAGTCTATTTAAATCCCTGGGAGACCCCTCCATTTTGTCCTCAGCTGGCTGAAGAGAGAGCCTCTCCACCCCCAAGGATACCTGAAAGAAACCGGAACAAAGGACAGTAACTACAGGGAGTGTGAGTGATTTCTGGACCCAGACTAGAAGGAGACTAGTCTGTAAAAGGAAGCTTACTGGGTTAGGATTTTATCTGTATTCAGTTTTATTACTGTACTAGGCTTAGACTTGCGGGTTTTATTTTATTTTGTTTGGTAATTCACTTTGTTCTGTCTGTTACTACTTGGAACAACTTAAATAATACTTTCTGTATTTAATAAAATCACTTTTTACTTATTAATTAACCTAGAATATGTATTAATACTTGGGAGGGGGGCAAACAGCTGTGCATATCTCTCTATCAGTGTTATAGAGGGTGAACAATTTATGAGTTTATGCTTTATACAGGGTAAAACTGATTTATTTAGGGTTCGGACCCCATTGGGAGTTGGGCATCTGAGTGTTAAAGACAGGAACACTTCTGTAAGCTGCTTTCAGTCAAGTCTGCAGCTTTGGGGCAAGTGGTTCAGACCCTGGGTCTGTGTTGGAGCAGACTGGTGTGTCTGGCTCAGCAAGACAAGGTGCTGGAGTTCCAGGCTGGCAGGGCAGGAAAGCAGGGGCAGAAGTAGTCTTGACACATCAGGTGGCAGCCCAAGGAGGTTTCTGTGATCCAACCCATCACAATGGTGTCCCTTGAATAGATATGCAGACAGATTTGGCAATGGGGTTTGTTACAGAGGTTGGTTGCTGGGTTAGTGTATCTGTTGTGTGGCGTGTAGTTGCTGGTGAATATTTGCTTCAGGTTGGGGAGCTGTCTGTAAGCAAGGACTGCAACAAACCCCGTAGCCAACTCTGTCCGCATATCTATTCATAGGACTCAACCACATCAGCCACACCATCAAGGGCTCGTTCACCTGCACATCTACCAATGTGACATATGCCATCATGTGCCAGCAATGCCCCTCTGCCATGTACATTGAATTGGCCTCGTTAGCACTGACCCCCCACTTGGTAAGGTAACTCCCATGTTTTCATGTGCTGTATATTTATACCTGCTTACTGTATTTTCCACTCCATGCATCTGATGAAGTGGCTTATATCCCATGAAAGCTTATGCCCAAATAATAGGTGCCACAAGGACTCCTAGTTTTTTTTAATATATAATAATTCTTGTTGTACTAAATGTTGGTCTCCTGCCATTCTGTATAGTATTTCAAATACAGAAAGATGACAGGATAGGATAAAGAGCTTGAGAATGTATATGTTACATCTCCCATTTGTTCCGTCTGTTAACATGCACAGGTTCCCCCTCTACCCTGGGGGAACCCCACCTCCATCCACACACTGAAGGAAGTGCTGGGAGCAGGATTACAGGAGCCATCCTGTCAAGGACTGCCACAAAGTTCAGGTGGAAGTACAGCATCTTGGGAACTTCAGTGAGTTTTGGGGACTGGACTCCCAGTAACTACCTTGGGAACAAACCTTGAAGGAAACTCCGAGAGTGCTAGGTGGCTTGTTTCTTGCACATAGGAGCATTAAACCCATTAATTTTAATTCTGAAATGCTTTGGGATATGAGTTTAAATCCAAATCCCACACCAAGACTTGGACTCATCATCCCCAGTGCTGACACTTCTGGAGGGTTAGTGGGAGAAGGGTGGACCCTTCACAGTTATAGTATAGTACAGTAAGGGCTTGTTTCTTCTCTAGAAGATGGTCACATCACAGACTGTAGCTCTCTCAGTCTTTTTCACTCTGACTGGCACTGGAGGGTTTTGTATGGAGACAAACTTTTTCAGATGTTGGCCCCTTTAAAACTGGCCAACAGAATGTCGTCTCTTGAAGAGCTGAGGGTTCCAGTACAGTTGAGGCAGGTGGATCAGGGTGTGTCGGGGGGCGGGCTGTGGATCCCTGATCCCACCTTCCCCCAGGGGAAACCAGGCAGGCGGGGCAAGGCTTGGAGCAAATTTACAGTGAAAGGAACCAGAACAAAGGCAAAGTGTTAAAGAGAATCCTCAGAGGAGGAAAGACCAAGGAGACGATAGAAAAAGTGACCAAGAGACGGACGGAGAAAGGAAGGCAGGGAAGACAGGTGAAGTGAAAATGTAGATATTATTGCTAGACAAATCCTGTCCACTCTTCTCTAAATTATTAGTGTTTATATAATATAAAGTTGTGACCTTGATCATTGCTAAGTTCTGGTCCCTGCTCTGCCACTCACTCCTTGTGTAACTTTGAGGGGGATTAGCCTCCTTATAGTTCAGTTTCACCACCAGTAGAAATGGAAATAGCACCTGTCTGGCTCACAGAGTAGTTGTTAAGGCTGTTTGTAAAGTACTTTGAACTCTTCAAAGTAAAAGCACTGTAAGTTTTCACGGTATTATTATTATTGCTATTGCATCTGAATCCTTATGCAAACAAAAATTAGTATTTTTATTTACTAATCATGCATATTTTATTCTTAATCAACGGTAAATAGATAAACGAAAACTAACAGACCGGTTACTCATGTTTTAAAAATGGTATTTAGTATTAAGAGCAGTATTATAGTAATCAAATGTTACATATTTAATAGTTATTTTGAGTATGTCTGACTTCTAATGAAAAAGCTGTCTTTTTAGCCATTTTGTCTCATCCAATTGTCAAGATAGCAGATTCCTTTTTGTTAATTATTCTTTAGCATTATATTTAAGACATTTTTAAAGTAATAATTTAACAATTAGAATATATTACACTTGAGTTTCTCTTAACATCAAGGTTCATGTTGCCCATTTCTTGTTGCTGTGTACAAGTTAAAGACTCCTTGCATGACCCTTCCTGAAAATAGTAAAATAAATCATTGCTCTCAGATGAAACAGGTACTAATGTCTAAGGTTATATTGAAGGGCATGTAGTGGCTACTGTGTTTCCTTACACAGTCACTGCAGTGCTAGTGTTTAATTATGCAGTAAAGCACTTTGACGTACCTTGAATATGAAAGGCAACTCTGTAAAACCAAATTCTGTTCTGTTGAATCCAGATCAGATGAAGAGATTTTTTTTACTTTCCCTTCAGAACTTGTGAACACAGTTGAGATTAGTTTAATAAAATGTCCCCTTCCTCCTGCATTGTAAAACTAGGGCATATCATTCTGATGGGCTATTTAATCTGAGAAAAGTACTTAAAACAAAAGGAAAAATATATAGGTGCCCTGCCCTCCTCTCCCCAAAAAGCCTCTCATATTCTTGGGAAAATGACAATCCACTGTTACAGTGACACAGTCACTGTGGTGCTAATAATTAGGAACAAAGTGCTGTTAAAAAAATTAGAAGTAAATTTTAGGAGGTGTGGCCGATTTTTATGTCCTCTTACATGGCACATTTCACCACCAATGTTATTTCCCCTTGACAGTTGCTATTATATATGATAAATGATCCAATACTAATCTCCTGTTGGCCAGAAAAAAAAGGAGAATTAAAAAAAATACTTAATGGAATCAGTTGACGGCTCAGCAGCACAATGGACTCCTGCTACCATATACAAATGTGGAAATAAATGTTGGTATGAAGTGGAGAGATTTTAGTTTGAAAACAGGAGATGCTGATCCCTTTGTGATGATGTAAGACAATTATTTTATTCCATTAAACTCAAATGAAAAGACTGATGTAGATTTTAATCATTAACTAATGGGTGTTGATGCAGTAAAGTGACAGTTGCTCCAATTGCCATTAGAGATCCTGTACATAGTGGTTAAAAAAAAAGGACTGACTAATGGGCATATTAATTCAGAGACCAGCTTACTCATAAAAATAGCTTTAAAAATGTATGCCTTGTTTTTATGACTAAGCTAGGATTTAGCTGAAAGAAGATTGTTTTTAACTTTTTACACTGAATAACTTTATACTTTATTCAGTTTATCATTTGTGTGAGTTGGGCTGTAAACTCTTTAGGGGAGGGACCTTGTCTCATATGTTAAAACAGGGCATATACTTACTGTGTTCTATAAATAACATTAATAGTGAGTTTATCCAGCAGGCTATTTGGCAGATTCCATCTCGTATATTTTAATATAAGTATTCTTTCTCCTTTGATATTGATACTTTTTGAAAATACTGAAAGAAGGCATGCTTAAGTATTTAATATGCTGGTCTAGCTGCTGTTGCATGGGAAAGAAAGTTGTGTTTGTTTAGTATCAGGATGGAAAATCCCATGCTCCTTGTTTTGTTCACTGCTGCAATTTAACCTGGCATGAATTAATACAAGAGAACCTGTTCTGCACTGAAAAAAAAAATCTGTTTATATTTGTTCTGAAGTTGTATCTAAAGGTTTGGGACCTTGCTTTGTTGGATTTGTTACTAGCTTTCAAAGAAGCAGCAGTTTGTCAACATGATATCAGGAGAAATTTTACTGTTTTTTTAAAAAGCTGTGCTTTACCTTTCAGAAGCTCAGCAGAGGCAAGCAGAAAAAAATTGTCTTATTCAGTAGTTCTCAAACTTTTGTACTGGCAACCCCTTTCACATAGCAAGCCTCTGAGTGCGACCCCTCTTATAAATTAAAAACACTTTTTAATAAATTTAACACCATTATAAATGCTGGATGCAAAGCAGGGTTTGGGGTGGAGGCTGACAGCTTGTGACCCTCCATGTAATAACTTTGCGACCCCCTGAGAGATCCCGACCCCCATTTTGAGAACCACTGTCTTATTTCACTGAAAAATCTTAAAACCATGGTCTCAAAAAGATAAGCAAATCATGGCTATCTTTAAATGGAGTCCCTTTTCATTTACACTGCTTTATTCTGCGCAAAGCATGATCCGGCAAGCTGACCCACATGGGTAGATCTCTGCAAACACAGGGAGTCCCTCTGGCTTCAGTGGGGCTCCACATGGCTATAAAGGGCCTGTGCAGATCAGCATGCAGGATCAGAGGTTAACCTACTGTATACTCCCCCATTTGATAGCCTATGTTTAAGTTTATGTATTGAAACTCTCAAATGAGGATGTATAGAGTAGGTTAATTACTATCCAATAACTGTTAACTCACTTTGACACTTTAAAATCAGCAGAAGTTTGGAACTCCTGACCAAGCATGTAGCTTTTTAAAAATAACTGCTATAGCGCTGTCTCCTTAGATAATAAGAAACTGAATAATCCCCACTGCAGCCACTGGTTTCTATTGCTGTTATTCTACCACAGTTCCCCCACCCCTTCATTTTTCTAATGTGAAGGGCTTGGTTCAAACTAAAAGCAGCTTTCCCATGGTAGAGGGATCCACTGCCAATTAGATGCAAAGATCATGACTATGTGTCTTACTGAAAACATTATGAATGTGGGATTCCTTCCTTCCTTCAATGTCTGCAGCTTATTTCAAACCATGAGAATAAAGTTTTCCAAAACTACCTCGATGAAAGGTTTGTCTCCTTTGAACTTTACTCTCCAATTACCTGGAATTTATATTACTGTAACTCCTAGAAGCCCCAGGCATGGACCAGGACCCTATTGTGCTAGGGTCATCTCTACAAATTCCAACTGACACTTACTTACATGGTGTTTTTTCCCCCAAAGAGCTACCAAAATGGGTCACTGAACATTGTAGTAAGATCACTTCACTTTACCCACTGCTGAAATGAGGTGGAACACAGCAACCATTCTGTGCTAACAGCACAATGCTCCAGCATTGTACGTGGAGAAGTACTTTTTAAATTGAAAATGCAGCAGAAATTCAGAAAAATGTGTGTAGCTCACGAAAGCTCATGCTTAAATAAATTGTTTAGTCTCTAAGGTGCCACAAGTACTCCTTTTCTTTTTGCGAATACAGACTAACACCGCTGTTACTCTGAAACCTATATATATATAATTACTCTAATTGGAATTCAGTCAACACATCTCAAGTGTCAGTTCCTACATTATGAAAAGTACCAGGGGATCTTTTACATCTGCAAGTGAACAAGGTCTCCCTTTGAAGTCCCATCTGAAAGACAGCCTTACCAGCATCATATCAGTAGTGTCTGCTGAGCTAACAGTGCTACCACTGTGCAATTAATCTTCCAGCACCTACATTTTCTTTGGTAGTCTCTCAGCTATTTAATGAGCAGGCCTGATGCAGCATAGTTCAAGGGGCTCTTAGATTGTAAGCCCTTTGGGGCAGGAACCATGTCTTCATATGTGATTGCACACATCCTAGCTCAGCTGGGGCCCTGCTCCTGGATGGGTACATTGCAACACAAACATAAAAAAACAAATCATCTGCTAGGATCACAATTTATTAATGTCTCAGTGGGCTTGACTGCATCAAGCTGGTCCTGATCTTCTTGCACCATAAATTCAGTGCCCCGCTAGCTTATGCCTCCAAGAGAGCAGCCGCCTTTTCTTTGCCTTGTCCTTGCTGGAGGGAAGATAAGAAAGGCTTAGTCAGAGACTGGGGCGGGAAGGGGGAGCTCTATGCTTGTTTAGCTGAGAGCCGAAGGTCAGGCACAGTCCCCAGCCCCTTTCCTTCTGCTCTGGGGGATGGAATTAAGGCCCAGTACCGCAGTGCCATGGGGGAGGGGGGGATCTTGCATCCCCCACCTTCGCCGCTCACTGAAGAGATGGCCTAGGAGCCCTGGCTAACCTCGGCGCTGGGGAGCAGGGGCTCGGCCACGGCTGGGTCTTGTCCTCCTTATCAGCCAGAGTGGATGCTGCAAGGCGTGTCCGGGGCTCTGCTCATGTGATGGAGCCAGCGGGAGAGACGGGCGGGGGGACAAGGGAGGAGGTGATTTTTTTTAAAGGAGTTGGCAGGAAGCTGGGCTGGCTCCTTCATTCGCAGGCTGGAGTCACCCTGAGCAGGAGCGGCCGGAGCCCGCCGGGGACTGGCCGGGCGGACATCCCCATTGTTACCGGTGCTGAGCGGGCTCCCGCGGGGGCGAGCGGACAGAAGCGGGGCGCCGGGAGCGCCGCAGCCGCACGCACCGACATGGGCGCGGGCAGCTCGGCGGAGCAGCCGAGTCCGCAGGACGCGCCCACTGCAGCAGCGGAGTCCGAGCCCGCCAGTCCGGAGGCGGCGGCGGCGCCGCTTGAAGAGCCCGAGGACCCCGCCAAGGTACCAGCCTCGTCCCCTGCAAGGCGGCGCAGGGCTGAGCCCTCTGGGGGGGGGGGGGGAAGGGAGAGGAGGAGGAGGCATTTCCCCCTTAGACCCACCCGCCGGGGCAAACTTCCCGCCCGCGGCTGAACACCTGCCTCCAGCACCTGCCCCTCCCGCGTGTCGGGGCGGCCAAGTGTAGTGCGCGGCGCGGCGCTTTGCCCGCAGCGCTCTTGGGCGGGGAACTGCGCAAGCGGTGGCCTCGGCCGCCGTCCTTAAACTTCCCCCGCCCCCCGGCGGACAGCCCCGCGCCTGCTGCGGGCCGCCAAGGGGGCCAGGGGCGGGAGTCCCCCTCCTCCCCGAGTCGGCTGGTAAACTCGGGCGGGGCCCTCTCCTGCACTGCCCCTGGCAAGCGCCTCGCTCACCTTCGGACGCTAGCTACATCCCATTGCATCTGCTGGCTCCGCTCAGCCCGCGGGGCAGCCTCTCGCGGGGAGGGGTTACCACAGACCCACCCTTCTTCAGCCCCTGCGTATGTGTGTGCTTGGGGGGAGACCCCACCCAGTACCCGGGGCTAGAGCCGCCTGACGGCGGTGCGCTCCTGCAGTCAGCTCGACGTGGTACCCCGTGCTCGTGCTGCTGCTCTCTGCAGTCTCCTCTCCTCCCCACAGAGGATGCAGGTGGGAGGCGCCTCTGGTCTGGGCGAAAGAAAACCAGTACATCTATGGCTTTTCCAGGCTCTCCTGCTTTGACAAGTTGCTCAAACTCGACAGCAGCCCTCCCTGCCTCCCCTATGTTATGACAGCATCGGTGCTGAGTAAACACCCCGTTGGGGATTCTCATATGGTGTCATACATGTGTGCAACATGTACAATTTTTAAACGAAAAACAAAGTTGGCCATAGTAGTTAGTCCCTAGGGGTAGTTTCCATAATCCTTAATGTATTCCCACAGGCAAAATGTAGTAATTAGCTAAGGGCGAACCAGCACAGATGAGAATTTAAGTGTCTTAATAGATGTGTTGGAGAACTGCAAGAAATTATTTTAATGTGTTTGCTGTTTACAATAAATTTTGAACGACTACATTTTCCCTGTGCTGGAACACTCTCTTGGTTGAAAGGATGTTGGGGGCAAGAGGGAAATTATGTGCATCAAGGATGTTTTCATAACATTAGCTTAGTTTTTAGATTGTTCCATATAACAGAGGGGAAACAGTACATATTTATGCAGAAGTTATCCAACTTTTCCCGTTCTTCAGAACTGGGGTCTTTAAAGTATGAGCATTCAAAAATTCTTTTAATCTAATGTGTGGGTGTGAAAGCTTGAGAACTGGTTGTGGCTTGGTTTCCTTGACCTTGCGATTCTGATTTTAACTTTCAGCTACAATTTTCCATAGTTCCTGGCCTCCAGGAGATCTTGTTTGCATGTTTTGACAGATTCACTAGTGCACATTAGTCTTTAATAGCTTTAAAATCAATGTTAGTTTGTAAGATATTGTGGTATTTAGCAACAGTAGTTTGGTATTCAGAAGCCAAAAATTTGCAGGCAAGATGATTGTTGTGAATCTTTTTGGTTGACATTAATGGCAGAAATCACTAAATATTTCTGAAATATCTGACAAAGGTGATTGAAGACAACATTACTTTACTCTGGAGAGGAAAAAAATCCTGAGAAGGTCAAGACAGTATCTTTTCAAATTATGTGAAAAATATGTTTCACAGTCAAGATAATGTTAATATCTAAGAAGGGACATAAAATTCATAATCATATAAATCCAATTATCAGAATAAAGACGGGATAAAATAATTTTAGGTAATCTAGGTAATGCCCTTTTTGTGGAGGGCCCAGGGCTACCGAAAAGTAACTTTACATATATTTTTAAAAATTGTTTTTATCCTTTTTTCTCCTTAAGAAAAAATTCTTTCTAATTAAAAGAATTAATCTTGTCGTCATCTAGAAAAAGCTGTGAAAAAGGAATCTTCCTTTATACTTTTAACTGTTTTTATTAATAATAGTTTTGTTTTATTGATAATAGTTTCATCTCTGTAAAATACTATTTTTTCAAAATTTAATTTGGGTATAATTTAACAGCTTTGTCTTGCTTTGTTTTCCATAGCCTGATGGAAGATTTTTTTTCATGAGGTTTATCTTTGTTCCCTTTTGTAACCTCACTCCACTAAAAATCTCACCTACAACATCTTGTTCTGTGCTTGTTACAATATAATAGTGTACACTTTTGTACAATATACAGAATACTACAGCAAAGTAGTATATAAATGCATAGAGCATTTTTTTCATATTCATTCCATTCAACCCTTTCAAACTGGGAAATTACCAGACTATTATGCTTGTATTTCCTTTTGGTTACAACCTCTTTTACTGTTTAAAAATTCATAACTACTAGAGAGCTAATTTGTTTACTGAAGAGCTGCTAATGTGACAACTTTAAAGGAACGATCTTTTTGAGTGTTTTTATTGAAACACATCAACTGAAGTTTTGCAAACTTTTAAAACTAATCCAAATTGAGTGAGACTTGGCAGGTCAATTACAGGGCAAAGCACTTGGACAGTCAACTCTGAGATCCTGGTTAGGGCACAATATTATTTCAAAATCTGACAGAGGTTTTATTTTAGTTCTTCCAACACTTAAAATGACCCAGAACATTAAGTCATACTTTGTCAGAATTTAGTCTGGTCCTGTACTAGATAAACATTTATCTTGCTCATTTCTAGAGAGTGCCACATTCATATTCTGGGTTGGGTGTATTGTTGCAGGCACCACAGGATATCAGTTTTCACAATATGCTAATATAATAATCTTCAGCAGTGCAATTCAGCCAGAACATGAGTACAAAACCATTATATTGTTTTCAAATGTTAGAATTATAATTGAAGAATTAATAATTAATGCAAATATAATCACTCAGGTCTTCAGTAAGATTTTTGTCCCGTCAAGTAAGTAGTAACATGATAGTGGATGCATTCATCAGCCAATAGATATTTATTTTGTGTCTTATCACATCCATGGTTTGCATATATTTGTTGATGAATGTAGGAATCTATGGGGACAATTTTGAAGTATTTTAAATGTAACTATAAAATATTAATCTGCCAAAGTCAATAGTTCCATTGTTACTGTGTTTATTTGATACAGTACATCTGCAGGATAGTATAGAGTTATAGTTGCAAAATGTTTGACAGCATAGACAATCAAAAACAAAACCTTTTATTGTCTGTAGCATCCAAAATTTTGCAACTATGACTACATACTAGCCTGTAGATGTATCAAATAAACATGCTACACTATGTGTATGAGGAAAGAGTTTTTAAAATTCCCAAAGACTTCCTTCCCTTTTTCCCTCCTCCTTTCCTTCCCCTCCACCTCCTTAGCAGTAGCGGGTTTTTAAAAAGAATCTGCTGCCAGTGGTATTGCTCATCTTAGTTTTTTGGCAGTAGTATGTTTTCTTGCTGTTTATTCTTTGAATCCCACTACTACTGCCAAGTGGCATAATGTGATCATCAACAGTGAGTTCTCTTTTGAAGTCCAACTATTATCCATTGTTCTGTTTTATAATTTCACTTACAGAACCACGTGCCCATGACTTATGCCTCGTTTAGATCACTAAATCACAATTAGGCAAAGTTAACGTCTTGTGTTAGTTTTGCCATTGACTTTAATAGGTTCAGAATTTTACCCTATGACACACTGGTACTGACAATCTTGTGATTGCCTTGGTTCCCCCACCCATATATTGCCTAGAATATGTCTACACTAAAATATGTATATTTAAAGGATACACCTAAAGGATATATATATATATTTAAAGGTGTATCCTTAACTCACATTAGCCATCTTGCATTAATATATTGGGGAAGACCTGTTAACTCAGCTTTTAACTCATGTTAGCAGTGCAAGTAAAAGCCTATAGAGGAAATCTGAGGTTGAACTCAAACTGCTCATCTGAGTTGAAAGCTGAGTTGCCACGTCTTCACTGCTATTTTAAACGATTAGCTAAACTGAGTTAAGAACACACCTGTCGTTGAAGTATTGATGTACCCCTAGTGTAGACAAGGTCAAAGTGAACCTTTGCACCTCACATTTAACAAAACTCTTGCTCTGTTGGACCAAGTTGGGAGGTGAATTCTAAAGTCAAAGACTTTCCACCATGAAAGATCAGCCTCTGGAACACTCATATCTAGGTGCTATTGGCAAGAATACCTTTGCTAGTTTCATGGTACATCTACACTATGGAGACTATACTGGTGTAGCTATGCTTGCATAATTGCTTAGTGTAGATGCAGCCTGCACTGACAAAAGTTTTTTTGTTGTTGGTGTAAGAACACCACCTCCACAAATGAAGTTAGCTGCTGGAGAGACAATATCTTTTATTGGACCACCTTCTGTTGGTGAAAACTTGTCTCTTGCACCAAGAGAAGTTAGTCCAATAAAAGATAGTATCTCACCCACCTTGTCTTTCTCATATTCTGGTACCAACACTGTAAACTGTGAAGCATTCTTCCACTGACATACTACATCTATACTGGAGGTTAGGTCAGCATAGTTGCATCACTCAGGGCTGTGATTTATTTACACCCCTGACCAATGTAGCTGTGTTGACCTAACTCTTAAGTCTAGACCAAACCTCAGTTGTGGCAGAGGTACAGAGCAATGTTTGTTAGAGTACTTGTGTAATGTGCTCTGTATGGTCAATCCCACTAACAAAATGAGCCATTTCACTTTTCACCAGTGGTCTTTATATGTAGTGCCTTGCAGAGTGCATTACTTAATCCAATTATCTGTTAGATGTGGGAGGGGGAGACACTCAAAGAGATTTTAAATTTCACACATTATAGTATTTGTTTTGATACCACTTCAAAATTAAAATTTAGAACTTACCATTTAAAATGTAACTATTGTTAAATAAATGCTTAATTAAAAATACCCAACTGTATGAACGTGTCATAGTGATTTGGCTGACTGTGGCTGTATAGTCCAAATGTACATTGGCTAGGAGAATTACATGGTTTTCAGGACCTTCATCAGCTAACCAGACAGTAGCATTCATGCAAACTGCTGTATAAATACCAATGAAGTAAAACCAATAGGATTATCTTTGGTTATTAGGAATCCTATTAAACAGATCAGTATAATATCAGAAGGTTTGAGTGAAGCCTGTTATAAATCTATTACATATATTGGCTTCTGTATTTGAACTGTGTTTTCTGACAATTTATGTAGTAAAGAGATAGAATGCATGTGAAAATATAGGTCTTGTTTAAAATTTAGTCTAGTAATCTCAACTAATCTTGGTGATATGGAGTGTAAAGAATGGGGATTGCAACAGTTTCCTTGGGCCTAAAAGGGTCACTGTGTTGCTCTTGAAATTCAAGCTACACTCTCTTTATATCTTCCATGTGAGTGCACAGTAATTTCTCTGCAAGGCAATTAAACTGTGTTTGAAAGAAAAGTGTATTTTCGTTTCTCTTCATTTTCTTAGTTATCAAACATCTACAGAATTTTTTTTTGATGAAGTAGGATTCTTTGTGGTATAGACTTATAAAACTATTGATTTATGTGAGGCACTCAAGTGGGAGAGGCCAAAAAGAGTAAGAATAGAATTATGTAAACAATTCTTCAGCCTGTTGAGTAGTAATGGAACTTTTTGGAAATTTTAAACTAAGAATATATTATCTGAAGATAAGATAATCATACCTATGTATATTTTCTATCTACAGAGTATATCTTATTTTTATGAACAGTATATTTTGATTCTTTCAAGAAGAAAGAAGGACAAAACTTAAGTGAACTTCATGGGGTGTTCTATTCCCTTCACTTCTGAAAAGTATGAAAATAAAGTTACTGAAAAGACTGGAAACTTAAGATGCTGTATGTACTGGAAAAGTATGCAAGTTTAACTATAAATAGATTTAAAAACTGATCTAGTTAAACTGATGCAAGCTCCTAACGTAGACTCACTTAAATGGTTTTAACCTTTGCTTATATCAATTTAGCTTAAGTGTGTCTGTGTTAGATTAGTTTTTTTAAAATTGATTTAGTTAAACAGGTGCACTTTTCTACTAAGGGCAAGCCCTAAAGGACCAGATCCTCAACAGATGTAAATCATTATGGTTTCACTGAAGTCAATGGAACTACACTGATTTATACCATCTGAGGAGATAGCTTATACGGGTCTGTTACCCAGAAGATACACAAAACTCCCCATTGATTCGGAGATTAAATTATTTTAAAAAAGGAATTTTAACACTACAGTGGCCTTAGAAAAAAAGTTGTACTCGTCTACTATTGCTCTGTATGCCACTGGTGTAAGTGAAGTGAAATTGTTTTGTATGTGAGATAAAGTCCTTAATCAAAACTTGTTGTTCTTGATTTTGCAGTGAAATAATGATTCTGTGTTTGACATTTAAATTATTGTGATGTCACTAACAGAGTTATGACTTATGAATGGATGTATTTTTATGCCAGAAATTGAAAGTTATTTTCCTCCACAGTGAACATTTCTTCTCGGCCTCTTCCCCGAGCATTGCAACACATAACTCTTAGTCTTCTAGAAAATCACTGGAACAACAATGGAATCTACAAAGCCTTAGTTAGGCACTTAGGCTCCCTATCCAATGCAGGGGAGAGAGCGAAGCACCTAAAATGCAATTTTGCAAAAGCCAGCACGCTAGCCACAGAAAACAGCAGGTGCAGGGGTTGGTGGTAGTGCCCACCTTATAACTTTCAGCTCAGTGATTAGAGCACTCACCTGGGACCACTTTCAATTCCCCCCTCTGCTGAAGGGGGAAAAAGAATTTGAAGGGGGTCTCCCACCTCTCAGGAGTTCTAATCACTGAGTTTTGTGATATTCTGATGCATTTCTCTTTCAGTCTCTCCTGTTGAAGCTCTTCCTGTTTGGATAAATAATTAAAGAGTGATTGGAGCAGGGGAACTGGATTCTGGGTCTCCCATTTCCCAGGTCATTGCCTTAATCACTGGGCTATAGAGTCATTCTCACTGCCTGAGCTACTGACTCTTTAATATTTATACATAGTAGACAGAGTGGTTTTTGGAGTGATATTTTTTCTATTTTGGAGAAAAGATGTGCTTGTCAAAGGCTCAGCATCCTGACCCTTCAAGGTTCTGGACCTCTGCCCCTTCAGCTAAGTTGTAAGAAATCCCGTAAACATTCCTGAGCTCCAGAGAGGTCCTCCAGCAAAATTCCTAGTGGTGAAAAACAAGGAAAATAATTATTAAGTAACAAAAATAAGGCCAGGTCCTCTCCTCCCCTAGGTCTTTGCTCTACATCATAAAAAAAAACAACCCCAAAACAAACAAAAACAAGCGGGAGCACAAATCTAACTTTAAAAAATTCTTTTTCAGTTTGTCTTTTAAGGTTCTGATCTGAAAAGTGATTAAGGAAAAATGGTATTATAGGTTCCATATTTATAGTCATCACTGATTCTGGAACAGGACCAGTCAGTTAACAAGGAAAGAGATTTGTTTCTGTAACCTCCAGCCCTGTAAACTCTACCTATCAACACCATTCCTTTGGCATCATTGCATTTGTGCTGGGCTTTCCATCAGCACACATTGGTAATGTACCCTCATCAGATGCCCTTACCCACTTGATAGGTAAGGAGGCTTATATCTCCAGCAGTCACTCCCTAAGGCTGTGTTTTTTAATTTCACAATATTGCTTTCTCATTTTGAGCCCTTGTTTTCTGGGTATATTATAGTAGTTGACTTCCTCATCCACCCTACCAAAAATAAATAAATAAATAAATAAAATGAAGGCAAGAAAAAGTGACAGCCAATAGAGAAAAGAACAAAAAGAATACTGACTTGTACATAGTAAATAATTTGCCATTGCTGTTACAACTATGAAAATAACATGCACAAACCCCCTCCCATTTGGGCACCCGTAGCCACCTCCAAGGAAAGACATGGAAGAGAAAAGAGAGTGTCTGCTCTAGGAATTCCTCTTTTAGGGACCCTCAAGTATAATCTAAGCAGCCTTTGCTCTGAGTGATAGTTCTCAGCTTGAAGATCACTTTCTAAATCCCTCACAAATTGCCCTGTCCCTAATAATCTTTCTCTCTCTGTCTACTCATAAAAGGGAGATATAACCTTCATAGTTCCAAGTTCCTTCATTGGCTTTGCATTGATGTAAATAATAGGTCCTCCTTATGTGCGGGAAGAAACAGAATCTAGTTTACTACCCCTTGGCTATGTTGGCTAACCTGGAATTGTGGGTGGAGTTATGATACTGTGTCATTGCTATTTTTCCCCCCACTATGTCTTCTGTGCTAGGTAATAACTGTTTCTGCTGGTATTTTATAGAGATGTGTGAAACCAAAGCAATTTGAACAAGAGCTCTTCTCCCTCTGAAGGTGTTTGACAGAGGACTCCCCTTCACCCAGTGAAAGAATCCAGAGGCTGTGTTAAGAGGCCTCTGTCTTTACCAAGCCTATACACCGAGAATTACCATATATACTCATTCATTAGGCCGCTTGTTTGTAAGCCGACCCACCCAGATGGATAGGTTAAAATAGCAAAACCTGTATGACCCTTTCATATATTTCAGGGGTTAGCAAACTTTGGCTCCTGGCCCATTAGGGTAAGCTGCTAGCGGTCTGGACATTTTGTTTACCTGGAGCGTTCACAGGCATGGAGCCCCTCAGCTCCCAGTGGACGTGGTTTGCTGTTCAATAATTCCATAGAGTTTAAAATAATCAAATTTTGGTGTAGACCCGTTTATAAGCTGATCCCCGCTCTTTGATGCTTCACTTTTTTACCAAAAATATTCGGCTTATGAACAAGTATATACAGTAATCTTTTTTCTACCCTTCATTCTCACTACCTCTCTTGAGGCCTTCAAACCTACAATTCTTGCCCAGCACCCATCAGTGGATCTAAGAATGTCGTGTCCCCCTTTGGAAGGATGGGCTTTAAAGCGATATCTATATTAAGGAAGCTTTGCAAAAAAATTCCTTCCCATCCTAACACTGGTTCAACTTCACTACTATTAGCAACACTGGAAGCCCTAGTATGGATGGACCAGCAGCTGCTAAAATTATTTTCAGCAATGTGTCATCTAAAACTACTTGGAGCAAGTCAAATGGACATGATACTTAAAATGCTGGTGATTTATTCTAGGGCTCCCAATGTTCTTAACACTGGTGGGTTGAACTAATGCTAGCAATAGTGGAAGTTTTTTCAAGGCTTACCTAATAGATCCTTGTTTAAACTATATTTTTCTTGGACAGGGATTTTTCTGTTTGTTTTGAATATCTTTCTTTGAGAAGATGACACCTGAATTTACATCTAAAAACTCTCGTCGGAGCCAGGATATGGGACCATGTGGTGTCTTTACATATAGTAAATGGACACAGTGTAGTTACTTGTAAGCTGTATTTTGCTGAAATGAAGATGGGTGCTCATTGTAAACTTTAGTACATATGCACTTCTTGAATCAGAACGAAAGAGCCTTCTGTTCTATGTGGAGAATCACTGTTATTAGACAAAAGACCAGGATAATTTTCTTGAATCTGCGCTGAAAGTGTGGCTAGAGATTCCCAGCCATTTGTGTAGCTGTGCCTGATAAACAGACTTTCCATGATGGGGAGGAATGCAAGGAATGCTTAAGTGCTCTTGGATGTAGGTCATGGTTTAATAAAGCTTTGCTTTAGTGAATAAAAGTTCCTCAAAAAGTTCTTGTGATCCTTGAAGCCTGCTATTATCTCTAATCTATGAGACTAAACTATAAATCTAATTGGGGATTGAATAAACTTTATCAACCTCTAGGGATTTTTACCATGAAACAGGAAAATCTGTAATAGGTTACTCTGGTTTTATTCTGCTTTTGCTAAATAATAAATTAAGAGGAATGGTAATTCACTTCTTTCTATTATTTACAAAATAAAAGGATTGAGAACTCTTAGCCAGTATAGAAATGATTAATTTCTTTTGGTGTCTTTTTAAAAATAAAGTTACTACTATGCAAAAAAATAAATCTAGCATGTTCTATAGAATGGTACTCAACTGGGGAAAAAAGACACACTCTGTGTGTGTGTGTGTGTGTGTGTGTGTGAAAATACAGGACTGAAAAAAACTGAGTACATTGGATATGCAAGATCAGTTTGTCATCTCCATTGGAATTGCTATACAATCTTATATTTCCCAGAAGAAAGAAGCAATAATTAGGCCCCGGTTACAAATTACTAGTATCGAATTTACTTTTTAATTTCAACACTTTTTTATTATTTTTGTCTGATCTCTTCAGGAGATCTTCAGGAGTTTTAAGAAGATACTCAACAGAAGCATTCTCAAATGTTTGTAATGCTTATAACAGCGTAGCAAAGCTACTCCAAAAATATTTCACTTTTAATGTTTTCAATTAGTGATGTCTTGTCAGTGGAAGTTAACCAGTGTGTTTTTTATCTATTCTGGGGGATAAAGGGAGGCATGGAGGAAGTCAGGAAATCAGAAATGCAAGAACAAGATCTAATGATCTATAAAAGCAGTTTGTCACCACCTTTGCAGTCTTAATTTTTAGAGCTAAGCTGCTGAGCAAAACCTACTATATCCCTTCAGACTTTCACTATTTATAATCTTTACCATATTTACTGCAGCCAAAGACAATAGGACTACTGTGGAGTTAAATGCTGAAATTGATTTTACTCCCCAAACTCTTTCCAGATTCTGCTGTGAATACTAGTTGTATTGTAACTGTATCTGAACTCTAATAAAGAGCTGGGTCAGGTCAAATGGCATTTGCATGATCAGAGTTGAAAATTCTTCTTCAACCAAATATTAATGTCATCCATTAGTTTGGATTGTTTGGGGACTTTTTGTTTTTGTTTTGTAATGCTCATGAAGCATAGCAGCTTTGTGGTTGGATGTGATGAAGACACATTCCCTTCCTTAAATCAATGCAAGCGACCATGTCTCTGAATCTCTAATCACTATCTTTTCTGGTAATCAAGCTCATTGGGGTAGGGTTTTAAATTAACATTCCACTTTGTTGTACTAAAGTGCAACAAAATCTGGCAATAAAAGTGTGTGTTGCTTTGGGGAGGGGAAAGGATGGAGAACTTTGGAAGATATCCCGTTTTCTTTTAAAGTAAACTGTTAAACTTTATAAAACTTGACTCTTAGGGCTTGTCTACACTTACATTTTATAGCACTCTAACTTGCTAGCTCAGGGGGGTGAAAATCACCCTCCTGAGCGCAGCAAGTCTGAGGGCTTTAAAGCGCTAGTGTAAACAGGCTCTGAGCAGTAGGAGCCATACTCCCAGCTCTGGGTGCTAATCCCCTCGTGGAGGTGGATTACCAGGAGTGCTGGGAGAGCTCTCTCCCAGCCCTCACCACACTCGCACTTCAAAGTGCTGCCATGGGAGCGCTTTGAAGTTTCCAGTGTAGCCATGCCCTTAGAAAACCTATATCTTAAGCCTAAATTAACCTGCTCTGCACTGTATTTAACTGGTGGTATAAGGTAAATGTTGTATGTAATGAGATAGTTCTTTCCTTGAATGCCAGAAAATGGCTTTTCTTTTTCAGAAGCATTTGTAGGATTTCTAATGCTTGTAGTATGTAAATTCTTTCCATTTTTAAGGGGGCTGGAAGAGATCATCAGGTCTTGAAGGTTTTCGAATTTTGACAGGTACTACAGAATGATCAAACCACCTTGAGATTCAGGTTCCCATCTTGTCAGTGGCGAATGGCTTAAGCAGCTTTATTACCAATAGAGAGATTAACTACAATGCAATTGCTTTCTTTGTTCAAGTCCGTTTCAGTTCCTTTCAATCCCTGATGAAGAGTCAGCCTGTAAAGCTACAGGAGTTGTTCCCTTGCTTTTTGCCAGTCAGCCTCTGACTAAACACAAATGTTCATTATGACCAAAGCCATGGTGGCAAAAAGATGAGATTAAATGTTGCTCTCAATACTTCTGCATTTAATGCACATATATTGAAAATTAGGAGACATAATCAGGTATTAGAGAATAATAGGTGATTTGAACTACCTGAATGTAAACTGGTCAAATATCATAATGGTGCAAAGTTTAGAGAAGCAATTTCCCAACACCTTAAACAATTGTTTCTTGGAAGAGTTAGTGCTAGAGCAAACAAGAAGAGAGGTTATTCATTACTTAAGTAATATTCAGGAGTTGGCTCAAGGAGTAACAACAGTTGAGCCACTAAATAATAACAGCTGGCCAAACCCTTAGCTGAGCCTGAGTTCCTCTCTTTTTTGTAAAAAGAAAAGGAGTACTTGTGGCACCTTAGAGACTAACCAATTTATTTGAGCTCACTGTAACTCACGAAAGCTCATGCTCAAATAAATTGGTTAGTCTCTAAGGTGCCACAAGTACTCCTTTTCTTTTTGCGAATACAGACTAACACGGCTGTTACTCTGAAACCTCTCTTTTTTGTGTGTGTGGAGGGGAGGGGGACTGAGGAAGGATGTAATCATTCTTGGCTACTGCTGCCACCTGAGTATTCAATATCTAACAAGAACTCTAAAATGTGGATATGCTTTGCAGTGAGTGACATATACCATCCCAGTCTCTTGTTTCGGCATTTTACACAGAGCTCAAACTCCAGACAGGACAGACAAAATGGATGCTTTTACTGCTCATCAAAATAACTTTTGGCCTATGGAAACCTGTTGTGGTAAGAACCAGGTGACCATTAATTCTACACTTACTACTTCCATTGGCAGGTGTTAATTCTGTACTGCTTACAACCCTTATTACTAAACAAGGCCTTATATCCTTTGTTTCCATTAGGAAGAGAAATGGATGAGACGAATAAGGTATTTATTAGATGCAAATCTTGTTTATTTACAAAGAATGTACACAAAATCATGTATCACAGAACTACAGTAGAAACAAACAGTAGGCAGTTTCCTTGCTCAGAAATCCAAATGTGCCCCAAAAGAGCTCTGTCCCTCTGCTCTCTCTTTGGGATGCTCTGCTGCCTCTCTCATTGTCTTTTGGGCTCATACACACGTCTGCAGCAAATCAATCCACTCATCCCAATGTTTGCAACTAGTCCCAGGAAAATCTCTCAGGCAGCTCTTTTATAGAATAAATTAATTACATCCATGTTTACAGGCTGACAATTTCTTATTGGTTAAACTTGTGCACTTATAAAAAAAAAGTAATTTAGTTAGCAGATGCATATTTTATCTTGTCAGTTTCTTGATCAATCAAGATATTTTGGAATCCAGGAATGAGTTATTTTGTGTCTCAAGGAAATTAATAGATATACACAGTCTATGTTATTCTAGTCTAATTTATGTACATATTATGGCAAAAAAAATGTTAAAAGAATGTTAAAGTTTCAAAGTCTAACACAAGCAACAGAAGCCACTAATTTAATTTAAATTATCTGAGCTGTGAGTTGGGAGTTCTGGGTAAATTGTATATTGGCATTTCAAATGTTCACAGCTAAGTTTTAAAGTCAATGGCTGTTAAGCTGATTGAATCGGTGATATTTAGATCACTAATATTTTAATTGTAAGAGCTAGAAACATAGTTATTAGAAACCAAAGAGAGCCTGGACTTTGAGAACTTATGAAAAGCTGTCTAATTGCATTAAAACTGAAGAATTGGTATATTTATCATGCCAGTAGACTTAGATTTTTCCAGCCAAACATAACAAAAAATTTGAGTGACCTTGTCCTTACATTAGCACCGACAGATTATCAGTCATACTATTAAAAAAGTATGATGCAAGGCTAGTGTATTTCTTACTCCCCATTATGATTCCTTTTATAATAACCATCCTTCTAACAGCACCTCTTCTGAAGACTGACTGTCTGACTCCCACAGATGGTGTTATGTTTAGTATGCAGTTAAATGGCTGCGGTCAGATAAAGGTTTCGATTAAATGATGGAACTATTTTCATAAGAGCTGGAAATGAATACAGACTAAAGTGCTGTTGATTAGTGCCAATGAAGGTCACCTGTCCCATTTGTTCTAATGTTGGGATTAGTTTCAAAACAGTTCTGATAGCCGAGACTTACTTTTATAAGCATTTTAAAAAATTTACTGGCAACTACTGTTAATTAATTTTTTGTTGCCTAAATAAAGACATTAATTGGTATACAATTTGTTATATGCATGAACAGTGAAATTGTCCCACTACTGATTATATATGTGACAAAGAATTTTACACTGTTGTGCAAATCTGGTTATTAAAGCCGTACTAGGCACATCTCTATTTGCAAGTTAATAGTTCCTGAGACTAATTACAGTTCAAGGAACTGATATTGCACACTAGTTCACTAATTGTTTAATTTGAATATAGCACTCAATAACATTTGTTGCTTTTAAGAACTAAAAGTTACATAAGTTGGTCAACATGTTCTCTTCACTTCTCCGAACCCCTTTGAAATAAAGCTGTTGTCATGAAATCCTTTATCTGTTACAGGCAAATAGGTTCTAGGTACCAAGAACATAAGTGTACTTTCGGATGCTTTAGTTTGATGTTGTACTTTGTGTGCTCTAGCTAATCTGTATAGTAACTCTGTGAATCATCACTTAATAAAGGCCCATGATCAACTGTGTATTTAATTGCTTTTGAATATATGAAATAGAAAGATAATTTTTAGAGCTGAGTGAATTGCGTTTTCTTCTACTATTTCACATACTGTCCTAATTTATTCTCAATATGAACAAATATAGCTATTTTGTAGGGGAAATGTAACGGATAGTTGATAAATTATTGTTCAGTCTACACAGGCATTAAACTAAAAGAGGTACGGTGAGGAGTGGGAGAAGGAAAGCCTCTGGCTCATGGGATTGGCAATGACCTCTCAACTTTTAGTTTTTCCAATTAACCTGAGTCTGCAGTAGTTTCTAAAGCACGCTTGGGTTTTTTCCCCGTGTAGGGTATTACTGCTCAAGGGCAAGTTGAGCTTCTTATCTCTTCCCCAGTCTATCAGTGGTGTGTGAACCCCAGCATTGTGGAGACTAGCCCGCTGGCCTCACCCATTCCACCCAAGGCCCCGCCCCCTGCATGCCAGAGCCCCGAAACCCCACCCCCAAAAGGAGAAGCCCCCCTCTCCCTCCATGACCAGAGGAGCCCTGGCCCTTCCACCTGCCCACTCCAGCCACATGGGCCAAGGCACCACCCCCCCACACCAACCGCCAGCCCCCGAGCGCCAGGCTGAGCCACCAGGCCCCCCGAGCACTGGGCTAGCCCTAGCATCAGGCCAAGCTGCTGACCACCCCCCCTCCAGGTGAGTTGCCATCCCCCCCCCACCAGTGGCCCCCCAAGTGCCAGGCTGGCCCCAGGCCGAGCCACTAACCCCTCCCCCTCCCGAGCACAGGGCTGGCCCTAGCATCAGGCCAAGCCTCTGCCCCCACCACTGATGGTCTCCCCAGCCGAGCCGCCAACCCCCCGAGTGCCGGGCTGGCCCCAGTGCTGAGCCAAGCCTCCGCCGCCCCGGCCAAGCTGCTGGCCTCTACCGCCAGTGGGATGGGTGGTTAGCCCTACTTAGCTTTGCAACCTTAACCTTCTTTTAATGTGTGTAATGTAGTGCTTTTATAGGTCATCAGAGTATTATATAACTTTAAATCCTAACTGTACCCATGTAACATGGGTGAATAAAAATTATTCCTATTTTACACATGTGGGGTGAATCGACACTCAGAAAAGAGCATTGTCCAGTACAGTGGATTGGAAATCAAAGACCAGTATTCTGTTCTAGGTTCTGCCACTGATTTGCTGTGTAATCTTAGGCAAGTGGATGAATCACTGCCTCAGTTTCCCCATCTCTAAAATAGGATAATAATGTTGACCGATCTTGGTAAAGTGCTTTGAGATTTATGGAAGAAAAGGGCTGCATAGATAGTAAGTATTGTTAGTATGCAAATCCCATAACAAGTCCTTGCCAGATCTGGAAGTAGAATTTACAAGTTTCTATCTACCAATCTCTTGCTCAAACTACTATACTTGCTGCTTACCAGATTTCTGTTGAAAAAGATGATTAAGTTGCAACATTATTCTGACCCTGTGGTTTTGGAAATTAATTTATTACTACTGCTGAAAATCAAGTCTACTGATCAGAGGCTGCTGCTAACAATCAACTGTTTTTGAATTTTTCTGTAGACTGCAGTGAATTTTTACATTAAAAGGCAAAACTCTTGAATTGTAGTCTTGCAATGATCTTCTTCTTCCCTTCCCATCCTTCTCCTAAACCCACAAATGACTCATAATTAAGGCCCTGAGAAAATCACAGATTTTAGAAGCAGGCATCCCTGCTTCCATCTCCCTGCTGAGGGCACAATTGCTCTTGTGGGGGGCAGGTAGAGGGCCATTCCCATACTGGAGAGGCAAGGGACAAGGAGGTGGTGGCTTGTCCTATTTTGCGGAGGGGGAGGGGCAACACTTCTGAAGGGGTGTGTCTGACCACATGGTGGACCACTGATCTAGTGCAGCCCAGGAAGGAAAACAGGGGCTTGTTCGGCTCTCAGCTCCAGCCCATGTCTCTGCTGCAGCTTCTTTTCCTGCGAGCCTGAAAAGGGCAGCACTGACAATGCAGCCATTAGGAGCCCTGTTCCAGCCTGCCCTACTCCACAGCAACCACTGGGAGGTCAGGGGGAGACACTGCAACGGGAGCTGATGAGGAGCTGAGAATGGGATCCACCCCCTGCCCCTCTCCCGACTCCTCACACACCTCCTCCTGATCCAAGACGCAGCAGCACCGGTTACTGTGCTGGCTGCGGTGCAAGGATGGATCCCAGTCTCAGCCCCTGTGGTATCTCCCCTGGGCTTGCAGGGGGCCACTGTTGAGCCAGCTGGGCCAAGGCTTCTATTTACCATGTTGTCAGCACTGCCCTCTCCCTGCTGGCTGGACAGGAAGGAGTAGCAATGGCCTGGGCTGGAGCTGAACACAGAGTGAGCTGTGACCTGATCCCTGCCCTACGCTGGCCAGCACCATGTGGTGAGATACTGCCATCGCCACCCACTTCCCCCTGGTACTCCCTGGAAAAGGACTGGCAACCACCGCCCTGACCCACTGTAGGATGAGACTGGCCTGCTAACCCCCAACCAGCAGCTGTGCCTTTAGTGGGGAGGCAGAAGTGGGAATGCCACTGTTGGAAAAATCATGGTCTGGGGCTATTTTCACAATTTCCATACAGTCCATGAAATTGTGATTTATACAGGGCCTTATAATACAGATGATTTTTTTTTCTTTTTAAAGAGCACTTTGAGCTCTCACCCTCTTTTTTTTTTTTGTTTTGCTTTATTTTAAATGGCACTTAGAAGTCAGTGAAAAATGGAGTTAATGCCAATCCTCCATGATTGCTAGATTGTCTGGTGGAAATAATGTAGAGTTAAAGAATATATTGTAGTTCTTTCAGGAATGACACCACTTGGTTTCATATTGTCCTAACACACTTGGTTGTTGAATCATGTTCATGGTAATACTTCCCTTTCTTTCAGGTTTTTCTTAATAAGAAACTGATACACATGGGGAAATATTGTCTCCTGAAAGGCATGCATGCAACACCATGCATAGTGTACTGAATAACCAATGGGAAAACTATTAATGCTGATTGGAGAAGCAACCTAATGTTTTTGGTCAATCTGTATGGAAATTGAAACTGTGATGCAACTGTCCTCTTACCTTTTCTACTAATGACCTCAGAAAATAATATGAGTCAGTATTGTGATCTATTTAGTTGAGGCAGGCAGTAAAAAACAAACTGAAAGTAATGCATGTAAATACAGAATATGTAATATTCTGTATGAAACAGTACACACGCTGCAAGCTTGCGAAAAGTTTGCTTAGTCATACATTATGAAGTGTTCAAGTATTCAGCTTTTTGGAAAGTTTGAAGATTGGTTACAGATTATGCTATAGCCTCATACAATTCTGTTTGCTAAGGAAAAATAAAATTTCCAAAAAGGAGAAGAAATGTATTCAAATCAGTAAGACGATAGAAAAAGCCCAGCACATTCATTTCTCACTAAAGGGGAAGTAATTTGACAGTTTAAAAAAAAACCCAAAACAAAATAGCTTTGAAACCATTGGTGAGTGAGTTCTATTTTAATTAAACAGTTACTTTCATTTGCCCTATAAAACTGTTTTGAAAAATTCATTATCTAAAGATACCACTCCTGGGTCTCTGCTACCAAGCATGAGAGTGACAGAACTCATTAAGCACTTAGAAGTTGATCCAAAAGCCCACTGAAGTAAATGGGAGATTTTCCATTTATTTGGGTGTGCTCTAAATCAGGACCTTAAAGTTATTTTGGCCCCAAAGGGCAATGGTAGCAAGGTGGAGCTGTGAGCCAGGCAGTCTGGTCTGCTGGTGGTCATGTGCCACCTGCTTATCTTAACTGCTGCTCTGGGAACTTGTTAGTATGTCCCTTGTTGGCATCGGAGCCCTGTCTTTACCAGCTGCTGCTGTAGTTCTCCCTATAGAATTACAGAACTGTGAATTCTGTGTCTCTTGTGTTTTGCCATTGTACTGTGGTGCCTTATTTTGTTCTTTGCTGCAGAGCCAGTAACTTTGGCACTTCAGCAACAGTTTAATAGCAACTGTGAGTTGGTGCTTTGGTTCTGTTGCTTTGTATCCATGTCAGCACTTTGGCATTTGTTGTGGTTATAGGACTATACTAGATATTATGTTGCACTCCATGGGTAGTGCTATGTTTTAAGTGCCTCAGGTGCTGTGTCTTTTGTGCTCTAGCACTTCAGTTCAGTGCACCACCTCACTGTCTGGAGTTTTGATTATTTTTGTTTTTTCTTCTGGGTTTTTTTTTTTTTTTAGTTTTTTTCTGTTCCCCTTGTCATTCCTTCCTCAGAAGCAGGGAAGATCACTCACCAACTTCAAACCCTGTTGATAAACAGCCCAGTGTTTGTTGTCTCATTTGCTTCAGAGTAAATCACAATATTGTGAGATCCCAGATAAGTTTGCAGCTGTTTCCCACTCAGAATACTCCAATGAGTCTCCCGTAAGTCTGGTGCAAGGCTGGCCCAAAGAGTAAACTTCTTGAAGCTGGAGTCAGCCAATACTGCAAGTTGACTGTGGCAACACTGCTGTTGCCTACGTAAACCCATCTTTTTTCCCCATACTGTGCCATCTTTGGAACAGATGGCTCTGTCAACACTCTTGGAGCCCTGACACTCGAAGCTGGTGGTTCTGAGCTCTGGAATATTGGCCGCAGAGGCCAAGACACGGAGTATGAAGAGGGAGCCAGTAGGTCTCTGACACACCACTGTCATAGCCCTGAAATCCAAGTGCCTTTATTACAAAGCCACCTGATTTCTCCCTCTTTCATTTATGGCTTTGAGACGGTGATTCCCCGTACCAGTACATACATCCAAATTAGATATTCAATTAGGATGAGTATTTCACACTCATGGAACTTGTTCTCTCTGTGTGCAAAACTGATCGGGTCTGCTGGGAGCCTGGATGGGGGAGCTTTGCATTGCATTGAGAGGAGGAAGTGTGAGGAGAAAGGTTTGGTGAACATTGGACAGGCTGGCTGGGATCTATGTGAGCTTCCTGATTGTAGACTATCTAGCCAGCCCAACAGTTACAGAGCAGGGAATATGTAATAAACAGGTCTCCACCATGTAATTCTGTTTCTCCCATGCTTCCTGAATAGCCCTGCTGCCCTAGCCTGACTTAATGTCAGGGGTTGGCTGGGAACTGTGAAGAGAGGAGTTAGAAGGAGAGAGTTAGCATATGCTGTGCCGTAGGGCCAGGGAGACAGCATCAGAGAATGGAAATATGTCAAATTCTGTCTCATCCATTAGCTTCTCTTGGCATATGTAAAATTTGGTATGGCAATAAGACATGGCATTATGATATAATGGGGGAATAACTTTTGATCTATATAATTTTTAAATTCCAAAAATGGCTTACTTTTGAAATGTGGGACTATTGTAATAGCATTTGTACTTGGCACTCGTAGGGACTCTGCTTATATAGCAATAATGAGGCTAAGTTTCAAAACTGGATGATTTGTTTCATATGCTCTAGAAATGTTTTATCAAGAAAATATCTGAGAAAACTCAATTGCCCCTATTGTGAGAAATAGGAAGCCTTGGTTTAATCATTAAATGTAGTGGCAGAGGGGATTTTGATCCTGTTTGAAGAGCCTGATCCAATATCCACTGAATTCAGTGGAAGATCTGTTGACTTAAATGTAAGTTAGATCAGGCCCTAAGTGAACAGCTCAGTGCAATCTTAACTACTGAATTTCCACTGATGTCTCCATACACACACACACACACACGCGCACACACACACAGACACAAATTGGGCAGTTTTCAAAATATTTTTGTTTTACTCTTCTTTTTTCTAACCCATTTTTCTGTCATTAAAAACTATTTACGCAATCCTGAAGAAACCACTATTTAAGATAGGAGGACTGAATAAATGTTTCCAGATGATTTAACCTTTATCTAGAAAAGGCTACTGTTGGAAGGATTTCCTTGTCATGACTGGAAAAATAATTTAAATTTATTAAATTAAAATTGATCTTATGGGATGTTAAATATGATCGTGTCAACTACATATATTATATTATACATTAGTTTTTAAGAGAGGTATGATTTGACACTTTTTTCTTGGTATTTTTGTGTGCAGTTGTTGCTCTGCGTAGGTTGGTAAACAACCACCACCCTGAGTTCTTAGCAATAAAGTCGATGATTTAGGCACCAATCCTGAAAATACACACGTGTTTAACTTTACACAGGTAAATAGTATCATTGAACTCTATGGAGCTACTCCTGTGCGTAAAGTTAAGAGCCAGCATATATGTTTGCAAGGTCAGGACTTTAAACTATAATCATGCATAGTGTCCAATTAGGAAATCTCTCAGATTACTGATTCTTAGCAAAAATAGGTTCCTGGTTTCTGGTCACTATGGGGGCAAGATTTTCAAACAAATTTAGATGCCTAACCATTTTTGAAAATCCCACTAGGTGCCTATTTGCATTTTTAGATGCCTAAATACCTTTAAAAAAAAGATGGGAGAGGATGAGATCCATGAATTCTAAAAACCTGAAGGACGGGGGGGGGTTGTCGATTTTCAGTCATAGATAGGAAGAGGAAAACATGCTTCCCTGCTTTTTCAACTCCCAGTTCATTTCTCAGCTTTGAACTAGTCCAAATAAAGAAAATATTCTTCCTGCACCTACTAGCTAAACTGAAACTGAAGTAATTAAGGCAAAAGCTTTTCTGTACAATGGAAACTGAAAGTACTTACATTTGAAACTGAAAATTAGTCACTTAATACAGTAAATGACATTGTGACATATTTATAAACCTTGAGTTGACCTCAGAAGTTAAATGTCTTCCTCCTATTTTGCATATAATTAAAAAAGCAACACCCCTTCAATTCATTAATTTGAGGAAGAAGCATTTTTAATTTATTTAGATTACTTTAACAGATTATGTATAATCTCAGGTTTTAACATAGGTTGTCATGATTTCATATTTAATTTTAAACAGGGTTATTTTTAAAAAGGAAAATGTATTTAAATAAAAAAAATCGGATTTATTTATTTTGTATTTTAGTTACTGATTTTTATGCACGATGGCTTGAAGAGCAGCTGAAATTTCTCTCTTTTGTTGAATGGCCACATGGAAACTAACTAAATATAATACCCTCTTGTCTGTAAGGTTTTTCTTTGTAAAAATGTCTAGGTTTCATTTTGTCAATATCATTATGAGTAATGTTGCCCTTGTCAGGATGAGAATTGTGATAGCATTAGCAAAGTTGAGTCTTCAAGGATTTTGGAGAAACTCCTGAATATATTTGTCTTGCTAAATCAAGTTAAAATCCATTGGCTAAGGGCTTGAGTCAGCCACTTTTTAAAAATACATATAATTTGAATTGTTACATCAAACTTAAATTGCAATGGTATTTACTTCTACATAAACATTCCTAGCTTTCCTGCAGTGACAGTGCTGCATATTTCTTTAGCTAGCCTCTCTCTTTATAGTTTGGATGATCATGTAGTATTTTTTAGCTGATCTGAGTAAAGGTGCATGATTACAGTGGTCTTAGTAAGCAGTTCCGATGAGGCTGAGGCAATGCAGTTCCACTGTGTCTACCTCTTCAGCACACCCTTGCAGTTATTCAGTGTAACTCCCTATTGTGTATAGTTTGTCCAGCATTACACAAAGAAAAAGGATAGTTTAACAAAATTGGGAGTGGCTGATTTTCAGTTACAAAATATGATGAACTGTCCAGGAGTCTTCAATTGAATATTTGTTGTTTGTTTTCCATTTTTTAAAAAATATATCTATATCTATCTATCTTTTTGGTTAGGGTCTCAGAAATTTTTCTAATAAAGATTTTCCCCCTAAATTTTATATATGTGCCAGAGGCTCATTTTTATGTAAAAATATTACATAACCATTTTCCTTTTTTTATTTTAAACAACATTTTAAGAATTTTTAAAAAGCAGAAGACATCCTTTCTTTGCTCCTCCCAGCCTCCCCCAAACACAAAATTTTATTCATAGTGTCATTTTTAATGCCTGTTCCTTTGGAAAAGTTAGAAAGAGGGAAGGACAGGGCTGGACACTGGGTGGATCTGTGGGAGTTTCAGTGACACCCACTTAGATTTTTTTAAAAACTTGCCTTGATTGTACACAGACTATAAAGTAACAAACTCTGAAAATAAAGAAGAAAATGGATCCTCCTTTTTGTAGTGGCAACTACTTCTGCAGCTGTTTAAAGGGGAGTTGGTTCCAAACATTTGAGACTCAGCGAGGACTGTTGTTTGCAGATTAAGCTGTAAAATATGGTTATTAATCTGTGACTTCAGGGAATTTGTCAGTATCCAGTTATATGCATATTGTGGCAAATTGCCAGTACGATTATGATGGGTCCCACGCTTCCACTTCTTGGGAGGGGGGGGTTTCAGGGTGCAGTTTCCTGCCCCTGAACTAGGGTATCTACTGTCCCACTAATAATCCAGAGAAGGGTAGTGCAGAGGGAGAAACCCAGGCCCACCCTCTACTCTGGGTCCCAGCTCAGGGGCTGTAGGGATAGTGGTAAACCATTTGAACTAGTGCTTCCTTCCCCTGGGCTACTTCCCTCTCCTGCTCTTCAGCTTGTGGGGCTTCCTGCCCTCTCTCTCCACACAAGCCGGGTGTCTCTTTACCTAGGGTCTTGGTCTTCTAGCCAGCCACAGCACTTCTCCAAACTCTCCTCTACTTCAACTCCTTCAAACTGCTGTCTGCTCCAACTCATTTTCTTGGCTGATTGAAGCAGGGATTTTTTATCAGGTGACTAGCTTCAGGTGCTCTAATTGGCTTCAGGTGCTTTTAATTAATCTATAGAAACCTTTCTTCCCTCTACAGGGAATAAGGCTTCTCCTCATCCTGGGACTTACATCTCTCTCCTATATCACTCTCCTGCTGCCTTCCTGCCATGCTGTATTACAATATGCAGAGGCGACAGTGCTTATTCATCAAACTCCCATGTACGTTTATATACAAAAGTGAGAATGGAATGTCCTCTTGCACTTGTAAAATAAAATTTATTTTCAGACAAGCACACACATGGGAGAAAGGGTGCAGTGGGGAAAAGGAGCAGAAACGTCTTTTGGGTGCCTGTTTGTTTTTGTTCTGTTTTCTGTATTAATTATATCTTTCTTGGTATTTATTTCAGAATTGTTCTAGGTGTGGGTGGGGGAAGCCATTTAAGTTAAGTCTGAAGTTTAACTCAGTGGGTAGGAGACCAAACTGACAGCCATTGGTAGAGGCAGGATTAGAATTCAAGTCTTCCTGGTTTGCATAAGTGACCTTGGTTGAGTCAGTTCACCCCTCTGTGCCTCTGTTTCCCCCACTTCTAAAATAGCCAATGATTAGGGCTCTACCAAATTCACAGTCCATTTTGATCAATTTCTCAGTCATAGGATTTTTAAAATAATAAATTTCATGATTTTTAGCTATTTAAATCTGAAATTTCATGGTGTAATTGTAGGGGTCCTGACCCAAAAGGGATTTGTGTGGGGGGGGGTGAGGGGGGTTGCATGGTTATTGTAGGGGGCATTGTGGTAATGCTGCCCTTATTTCTGCGCTGCAGCTGGCCATGACACTGCCTTCAGAGCTGGGTAGCTGTAGAGCCCAGCTGCTGGCTGGGAGCCCAGCTCTGAAGGCAGAGCCACTTCCAGCAGCAGCACAGAAGTAAGGATGGCATGGTATGGTATTGCCCCTCTTACTTCTGTGCTGCTGCCGGCAGAGCTGAGCCCTCAGTCAGCAGCCGTCGCTCTCCAGCCGCCCAGCTCTGAAGGCAGCTCACAGGTAAGGGTAGCAATACTGCAAGCCCCCTAAAATAACCTCATGACCCCCCCTGCAACTCCCTTTTGGATCAAGACCCACAATTTGAGAAAAGCTGGCCTCCCCTGTGAAATTTGTATAGTATAAGGTAAAAGCACACAAGAGACCAGTTTTCATGGGGCGAGATCAGATTTCACAGTTTGACATGTTTTTCATCACCGTGAATTTGGTAGGGCCCTACCAACGATACATCTTCAGGAGCTGTGACTGTATATTTCCATTTGAGGGAAATGCAGTAGATTTGTTAATTAATGTGTATCCCCAATAAAATCAGTCAAGACTGTAAATACATATTTTATTCACAAAAAGAAAAGGAGTACTTGTGACAATTTAGAGACTAACAAATTTATTTGAGCATAAGCTTTCGTGAGCTACAGCTCACTTCATCGGGCACCTTAGAGACTAACAAATTTATTTGAGCATAAGCTTTCATGAGCTACTGCTCACTTCATCAGATGTGATGAAGTGAGCTGTAGCTCACAGAAGCTTATGCTCAAATAAATTTGTTAGTCTCTAAGGTGCCACAAGTCCTCCTTTTCTTTTTGCGAATACAGACTAACACGGCTGCTACTCTGAAACCTGTCATAGTTTATTCAGTTTTTTTCTGAAATCACATATGAAGATGTGTGCGGGTGGGTGGGTGGGTGACATTCAGTAATTTAAAAATAATGCCCTACATTTTCCACAGGGCCTCCTTTCTTTACCAAATCTATGCAAGGCTTTTTGGTAGCACTTCAACATTTTATATTCCGTGTTTATTGCAGAAACACCCTCTACATTCAGAACATGGAGTGGTAGTTGAGCCTGGACAATACATGCTCAGATTAAAATTTAGTTAATAGTATTTTGATTTAATATTAAAATGCACATTTACAAATCAGGCCTTAATTTTTTATCTTCACTTAGTAAAATGGCAGGTACATTCCAAGTACAGTATTCACCAGATAGCCAGCATTCTATCATTTTTGTATTCATCAGAATGTTCTGTTTTAATTAAAATTTTGAGTGGGAAGGAGAAGTTCATGCTCAGCAGCAGCTCTGAAGATAATGCCCTGACAACTGTCAGTCTTCCCCAGGGTGATATATCCATTTGAATGATTGATTTTGAAGTTTGATGCTTCATGCTATCCATGCTAAATAGAAGTGAAGAGATTAAGAGTGTGTCTACACTTTGAGCTGCGGTGTAATTCCCAATTTGAGGAGACATACTGGTTCTAGCCAATGTTCCCTCTTAATTTTTGACGGGCCGTGTGCGCAAAAAATTTCTTCTGTGCAAATTGTTGTGCGCATGGTGTTTTGCCATGTACACGGGGTTTAGGATCTGTGGGCACGTGCACACGCGCACAGCTTAGAGGGAACAGCGGCGCTAGCTCTGATTGAGCTAGAGCACTAAAAATAGAATGTAGCTGTGACAGCGCAACTGGCGCAAGGGGCCAGGTGTCCTGAGTACATGCTCATGGTCTTGGACAGTACTTGGAAGGCGAGCCCCTCACACCAGTCACACGGCTGCAGCTATACTCTATTTTTAGTGCTCTAGGTTAATCAGAGCTAGCACAGGTATGTCTCCGCAGGCTGGGAATCTTAGCCAGGGGAGGTACGCACAGGTGCGTCTGATCTCTTCCCCCAGAATGGCTGTGCAGGGGAAGAAGTCCTATCCCGCCCCAGCCCAGCCTGGCCTACCCACTGGGAGCCTCCAGTGCTCCCAGCAGCATGCGGGAGGTCAGACCCAACTCCGGAAACCTCCCCCAGCTGCAGTAAGCTCCACTGCTCCTGCCTTCAGAACCCAGCTCTGCAGAAAGTGAAGACGTGAGGGTGGCAATCCAGCACCCCTTTACAACAGCTTTAGGACACACATACCCATTCCCTTTGGGATCAGGACCCCCATGGTTACAACATCTTGAAATTTCAGATGGAAATCGTGAAATTGACTAATTTTAAGACCATGTGGCCATGGAATTGACCAAAGTGAACCCTGAATTTGGTAGGGCCCTAGTAATGGGAAGCCATCAGAGGTGTTTGTCTGCTTTCCGTCCTATATGCAGGTCAACTCATACCTGAATTAATCCTCCCCTTGAAAGTCATATAAAAAGTAACACCATAACAAACAGACAATACTCATAAAATATTACAGGCAGCTTCCAATTCCTTCACAATGACCACAGTGAGAACTATGATGAAAGGTGCTATAACAGGTCTATAAAAATATACCAGATAACAATTTGCCTGAGGCTAATACAAAAATATGGTAAAGATCACTAGTAATGTCCAGGGGGACGGTCTGAAGAGGGAAACCCACTCTCCTGACCCCATCCTAGCTATTGGGAAGGTTGTAGGACTGGAGGGAAGGAAGGAAATGTGCTAGGCTTTCAAGTAGGGTGCTTTCCCTGGATCCTGCTTGGAGGATCTGAACAGCACTAATAAAATTGTTTTATTGTCAATTTTACTCTACTGCTGCTTGAGAAAACTATAGTTAGCCAGGCAACACTCTAGCCTCAGTTTTCCATGTTCAAAAAGATTAACACTACAGTTCTTCACATAAAGGCAATAAATGCTCTGTGTGTGAGAGAGAGAGAGGGTTTTCTTTTATGCTCTACGTTATAGAAATGCATATTATTACTCTAACAACTTCAGGTGGGGCATGTAACTATAAATATGCCTGAAAAAAAGCAAATATTAAGAGTGGAGCGGTATTTAGGGTATATAAAATGGACGAATGAGATGAAATGGAAAATTCATGCTAAGTATCTGGAAAAACTTTTAGTAAGGAGATCTGGTACCCTGTTTAATAATATTTTATGGGATCTCTGATGACACTGATGGAGAAGTATAAAATGATAGGTAAGATTGCTACAAACAGCAAAATCTGAGTGGAAAGCTTTCTACAATTACACTGGCACAGATGATTCACAACACCCTATTTTGCATTTTATCATGTGATCTGCTGTCAGCTACACCAGCATGAAATCTTTACCCCTTCGTTCATTTTCAAATGTCTAGTAGCAGCTATGGGTGAGTTACAAATAAAAAAATCAAGGGTGTGTGGTTGTGGTGAGTGCTTTTTTCAGTGTGATATCTGAAATGTGGCTGCATCCCTGATTTTTATGGTGGTTGTGGCTTGTGCTTTAGTTTAATTGCTCCATTGATATGTTTTCAGTTAAAATCTATAGAACTCCACACAAATCTCTTTTTTATTAATTTTTTTGTTTGGAAAATTGTTTACCTATTCCTCTATTTAAAACAAAACAAATAAGTCCTCCTTATTTCTCTCTGAATTTCTATCTAAACCTATAAGGTGGGTGAGGTAATATATTTTATTGGCTCAACTTCTGTTGGTGAAAGAGACAAACTTTTGCATTTACACAGGGCTCTTCTTCAGGTCTAAACAGATATCAGCTTTGCAGGTTTCAAGTGGAAGTAAAACATTTTGGATGAAACAGTTAGGTACTGTGATAGTTTTTTGGCAGTCCTTAGGCAGAAAGTTCTCTGGCTTATACAATACTTTCTGTATCTTTCCTTGCCCCTCCCATTTTCACTGATGCAATGCACGTCCCTAGTGAGCTAACCTTCACACTTTAGATCAGAGGTGGGCAAACTACGGCCCGAGGGCCACATCCGGCCTGTGGGACCCTCCTGCCCTAAAGTATTATGAGTTTAATACATTTATAGAAGTTCAGAGGTTGAACAAAATAAAGCGGTTTGGGAGCAGGCTGAGATTTTAGGCCCATTAAATAACAGGTAAGCAATTGTTAAAGTGGCAATGGCAATTTTATTTTCAAAGAACAAACTTATTCCCAAAATATATAAAACTTCAGCTCTTAGTAAAAGCACATCTTCATATGTGTGACTCAAAGTTATAAATTGAAAACCCACATAGTAGATATTTATTTGTAATATTAAAAAATTGTGTTTTATGGTATAGACATTACTTTGGAGATGTATAGACTTCGTTTTCATACCCCTTGCTATTTCCAAGTTAATGGATCTGTGGTGGGAAAGAAAGGAAGTGTGTGTGAGGACCACAAAATTGCAGACCAGTCAAACAGTGTTATTTAAGTCAGAATCTCACATTTAGATGGAAATCTATATAAGAAAAAACAAATTGAAGCAGTAAAAATTGAATTCTCATCACATAGTAAATGCAGGTACTTACTGTCAAATGGACATTTGGTCCTGACTGAGACCAAAACTTGACACCCTTTTTTCCCTCCACTCCAACAACAAAACTTTTTATTACACTTCTTCTCTCCACATTCCCATCTAAAAACAAACAAATCCTGGAAACTATCCACATTGTAAAACAAGGGGCACAACAGTCTGTACATCCTAGCTGGTGATCATAAGACTTGTAAATTTTAATAAATTCTAGTACTCTCGCCCCTGCTGACATACAGGGAAGCAAAATAGTGAAGCAATATGAGTATATACTCCATGTCCATGATCGAATGGTATCCTGGATTAGCCCAGCTACTCACCTGGGTGCACGTCCCAATTTAGGAACTCAATAGGTGTTTCCCCACCACAGAGTTAGTATGGGTGAGTGTGAAGGAATTCACCCATCACGGGTATGCCTCCTCATGGCCATGTGCGACATACTGGCTCTCTCACCATATGGCACCCCCCTGGCAAGAGTCACTGTGTTGCTGTAGTCTCTCTTCCTATAACTTGGCCCTCTGGCCAGTTCACAATTTATTCCACTCCTTCTGGGGTTCTCTCACATTGGCAGTCATATTTCATGAGACAACTATAGTTACAGAGCAATGTACACGCACAAGAGGGAAAACATTTCTGGAAAGGAAATAGATTTAACTTTTTCTGTTTCAAATGCTTTATATGTTTATATGTTTAAATGTTTATAAGTAGGCAGTGTATTTTAGAATGTGTATGTGTGTTTTTTATATATTATGGGTAGGGCTGCTAGCACCGCCTGCTATTAAGTTTTCCAATACTTGCCATATAAGACTCTGTTGTCAGTTGCTTATAATTATACCTTAATAAGATACTATAGCAAAGGAAAGGCCATGGGGAAATTAATACGTCTGTCATCAAAGGAGGGTTTGAATAGAGTGCAGTAAATAAGGCTTGGGGCCACACCACGAACAATGAGAATAAAACAAAATATTGAATAGCTGCTTATTAAGTGAGCACTGTCCATCCCATACACTGATTGAGGAAGGAGTTTTATGGAAAAAATAGTACCTAATCATATAGTTAAATTCTGTATCATAATGCATATGCACAAAAGGGCTGAATTATTAATGTATTCATTAATGATCTGGAAAAGAGAGTGAACAGTGAAGTGACAAAATTTGCAGATTATACAAAATTATTCAAGATAGTTAAGTCCAAAGCTGACTGCTAAGAGTTATAGGGGGATCTCACAAAAGTGGGTGATTGGACAACAAAATAGCAGATGAAACACTGATATGTGCAAAGTAATGCAAATTTGAAAAAATAATCCCAGTTACACATATGTAATGATGGGTTCTAAATTAGCTATTACTAAGACTGCAGTTCTTTCAAGGAGGTTGCAGAAGTTACAGATTCTGTGACTTTCCGTGACTTCCGCAGCTGGCTCCAGGGACCGCGTGAGCAGCAACCGGTGCAGCTGATCTTGGGGACCACCCAAACAATGGTCCTCGGAGCAGCCCCAGGGAGTGTCTGAGCAGTGGTCCCAGTGCCTGCCCCGGGGCCAGATGCACTGGACGCTGCTCAGGAGGCCCCATATAGCTGGCTCCGGGGACCACGGGAATAGCAGCCAGTGTGGCTGGCTCCGGGGAGTGCCCAAGCAGTGGTCCTGGGGACCGCCCGAGCAGCAGCGGTCCCGGGGTAGCTGGAGAGCGGTCCCCAGGCACAGTAGCCGAGGGACAGTCAACCTCCAACACTAGAGGAAGCCCCCCGTGATGTTCCCATGGTGTTATCCGGACTGTTGATCTGCTAGGTCACTCCAATCCTTGACTCTGGGAGCCAGCCTTACCTTGCTGTGCTCTGAGAACCCCCCACTGCTGGGCTGTTCACGCACAGCCTCTGGCATGTAAACTGCTCCTTGGATTGTGCAACCAAATGACACTAGCCAATATCTCTGGTCCCAGACACAACTCTAGGAACTTCTGTCTTGCAGTGTCCAGTTGTGCCTGCTAGACGCTGCAAGCTTATATGAGTGTGTCAATTTAATAAAGAAATTGATATATACCAGACTTCTTGTCCCAAGAACCCCTGACATGCTTCAAACCAAATACACTGCTTTAGGTAGAATAAACAGATTTATTAACTACATTTATCATGTTCTTTCTTCCCTGTTTGCTTTGCGCCCCCCCATCTCATAGTAGTCACTAACTGACAAAGGGAAGAGGGGTGACTCACTGGAGAGTCCAACAGATTCTTTTGTTGCTGCCTAGGTCAGTGTCCTTTGTTTCTGTCAGGCTGGGCTGGGTTTGTCCCATACATTCCCTGATGAGGCGTGAACTGCCCTTCTACTCTTGGGGAGTTTTTGCCTGGTTTTGTTTTAAGCCATGAGGACACATTTTCAGCCTCATAACTATATACATGAAATTACAACCTATAACATCACTATAACAACAATGCTCAGTGCATCGTGAGCTTTTCAAAGACTCCCAACATGACTTTGCATTAGATACCACACAACCATATTATAAGGATAAACATGGGGGTGCTGGGTGTTCCCCCGAGGTACAGAACATCACACACCCCCAGCAGGGGTCTCCTGGAGCAGCAGGGGCCCAGAAGTAGTAGTAAAAATCATGGTCAGGTCACAGGCTGTGAACTTTTATTTATTGCCCCTGACCTGTCCATGACTTTTATTAAAAATACCCGTGACTAAATCTTAGCCTTAGCCATTACTACTCAAGAAAGAGATCTTGGAGTCATTGTGGATTGTTCTCTGAAAACTTCAGCTCAATCAAAAAAGCTAACAGGGTAGAATATTAGGAACTATTAGGTAAGGGATAGCTAATAAGACAGAAAACAGCATAATGCCACTATTTAAGTCCCTGGTACGCTCACACCTTTAGTACTGTGTTCAGTCCTGGTTGTCCCTTCTCAAAAAGATTCAGAGAAGGGCAACAAAGCTGGTGAGGATATGGAATGGCTGTTCAACTTGGAAAAGAAACTACTAAGGGCGGGGTATGATAGAGATCTATAAAATCATGATTGGTATGGAAAAAGTGAATAGAGAAGTGTTATTTACCCTTTCTCACAATACAAAAACCAGAGGGCACCCAATGAAATTAACAGGCAACAGGTTTAAGGCCTTGTCTACACTATACAGTTTTGTTGGCAAAAGACAGCTTTTGCCAACAAAACAGTGAAGTGTACACTCTACAAAGTTACTTTTGGCAGCAAAACTCTGCTGTTTTGCTGACAAAATAAAACTACCACTCTGAGAGGCATAAAGTTTGTGGAGAAGTTAAAGCGACAAAGCATCAGTGTAGACACTGCCGGTCATTATGTTGACATCATTGGCCTCCCCCAGTATCCCACCATGCCCACTGTGACCAGGGCCGGATTAACCTTTTGTGGGCCTGGCGCCAAACATATTTGTGGGCCCTCATGTGGGCAATGGAGCATGGTGCGGGGGGAGGAGGGGGAGAGGGTCGGTTCCCAGAGCAAGGGGCTGGCCAAGGGCATGGCATGGCAGGGGTGGCCCCGCTCCACCCACCCAGTGAGAGGGCACTATTTACCAACTGGCAGTTGCCAGACACATAGTGGCCTACCTGGCCCTGTGCTTCCAGCATGCCCCTTCCCCTCGGGGGGCAGGCCATGCCATGCCGCATCTCCCTCTCCCCCGTCCAACACTGGAATACTGCCCCCCCCGACCCGCTATGCCCAGTGTCCCCCCCACACCCTGCCACAAATGCACAGCGCCCTGCACACCACCACCCCTGTTCAACACTCCCCTGTCCACAGCCCCACCACAACTGCCCAGCACCCCCCACAGAACCCCACTCCTTAGTCCCCCAACATACAGAGATCTACCTTGCCCCCTCACAGCTTAGGACCCTTCTCCCCACCCCCAGAGACCTACTCCCCCACGCCCTGCCCCCCAGACGCACTCACCAGCCCTCTGGGAGGTGACTGTGTCTGCCAGGCTGAGCTGCCAGTGCAGCCAGGGCTGGTCCTGGTGCAAGGAATCGCTCAGGCCCCTCTGGAGTGGCTGTTGATGGTCAGAATAATCCTGCCTGCACTGTCGTGGAAGGCTGTTGTAGTTCACTGGAACCCTCCCTCCACCCCCAGCCCTGCCTCCCCCCTGTGCAGGGCTGGCATCTCCGCAGCCCCCCCCCAACATTTCTCCACACCGCACCCCACTTTTTGGACAAAAGTGGGCATTTGTCCTGTTTGCTCTTGCCAACTGATCAAGTCAGCAAGAGCAAACAGAACAAATGCCCACTTTTGCCAAAAAAGTCAAGACGGCTGGGACAGGGTTTAAAAAAGGGACTGTCCCGGCCAAAACAGGACAGACGTATGGTCACCCTACACAGAGCTGCTGAGGATGCCGCTCCCAGTAGGAGGCTGTGGGAGAACACTAATGTCAAATTGGCAGGCAGGCAGAGCGGGCTGTTGTTGGGACGAGGGACGGGGAGAGAGTGCTGTACAGAGCTAGGGGCTGATAGTGGGGGAGTGTCCCCGTCCCCCAGGGTTGGTTGCTCAGGCTGCTGTCCAAACTTACACAGCATGCCAACACATTCTCCCACAACTCACACACTTCACCAACACTCCCTCTGTCCCCCTCCCCCACACGCTCCCTCTCTCCCCCTTACACTTCAGTTGAAAAGCAGCTGGCAGTCTAGTAGGATGCCCATGGAACAATGGGATTGAGAAACCTGCCTCATGTGAAGCTGTGCCTGCCCCATAAGCCATTGAAAACCCTCCCCAAAGCACCCTGCGGCCAGTTGCACAGTGGGATAGATACCCATAGTGCACTGCTGTGTGTCAATGCAAGAGCTAATAGTGTGGATGTGCTCTGCCGACACATGCAACAGTGGTTTAATTAAAGTGGTTTAATTAAAGTGGGTGTAACTTTTGTTGATAAAACTCTGTAGTGTAGACATGGCCTAATACAAACAAAAGGAAGTACTTTTTCACACACTGTACAGTTAACCTATGGAAATCATTGCTGTGATAGCCAAAAGTGTAACTGGGTTCAAAAAAGAACTAGATAAATTCAAGGAGAATAGGTTTATCAATGGTTATCATCCAAGATGGACAGGGATGCAACTCCAGACCTGCAGTGACCTTAAACCTCTGATTGCCAGAAGTTGGGAGGGGGAAACAGGGTGGATTTCTTTAACTGCCTGGTTCTGTATACTCCCCCTGAAGCTCTGGTACTCCAATGATTTTATCTATACTGGGAATGCTCCACCATGGGGCTGCAGGGGCTGAATAGGACTGCCTCTGTCATTGGTACTCCTTGCATAAACCACTGTGGTGCTGAGTACCAGGAACTGAGAACAGGATGCTGTTGTTTAGGGGACCCCTGTCTTTTTGGTTGCAGAAGTTTAATAAATATTTTAAACTTGCTTGGCTTTGCCTTGCCAGCTGAACCTTTACACTCTTCTCCCCCCTCCCCCAAATTGACACTTTTGAAGGTTTGTTTGGGGTTTTTTTTGGAAATTGTAAGTTATGAGCAGATGACACATTTAAGTTGCTTACAATATTAAACTGCAATTTTTATTTTTATATTTAAGTTTTGAGTAACATTTTTTATAGGTGAGGTAATTTTCTTGATCTGGGATCTCATAATTGTATTTTATCAACATTTTCTTTTTCTGCTGTTTTTACTTTTTTATTTATTTGTATTTTAGCTGGTTGAGACTTTAGTAAGCTTAGTGTTATACTAAATTTTTTTTGACAGACAGGTTTAGCTGTTGTTTTAATTTCTCTTTTAAATTTAGTACAAAATTGTGTGTGTGTGTGTCTAGGTTACAGTTTTACTAGTACATTTGGAAGCAGTTAGGCCATATAGAAATTTTTATTTTTTCTAGTGATTTTAACTAAATTGTTTATAGTTAATTTAAATTACATTGGTTTTGTACCTGCAGCAACCAGCACATTTGATTATTTACAGACACATTTATTGGAAATGGCCCATTTCCTTCAGAATGACTGTAAAGGCTTTTTTGGGGGGGGGGAAGCATAGTGGTGATAGTTGTTACAGCCTAACCTCCTCTTTGCATAATTTATTTGATTACTAAGGATTTTACTAGGCATGACTGCATTGAGTTATACTGTTATAATGGATTTCAGAGTAGCAGCTCACAAAAGCTTATGCTCAAATAAATTTAGCTGTAGCTCACGAAAGCTTATGCTAAAAAAAAAAGCTTATGCTCAGGCTGCTACTCTGCAACCTGTTTTCTTCCTGACCTTTTAGGATTTTTTTTCAATTTAGTTTGGTGTTTGTTTCCTATATTTGTGATTTACTTTTTATGATTTTTGCATTTATTTCTTAAGGTGGCACATTTTGTTTGTAAAGTTTTAGCCACCAGAAATAATTCTTGTAAAAGGACTGCTTTGATCTGGTCTTTCTTTGCCCTAGGATTAAAAAAAACCTAGACACTATTTTTTTCCAGGGCTGCCAGAGGGTCCTGTATTTTGAGCATTTTAGTGGCACTCAACAGACCTTTGCTGTGCTCTGCCAATAATTTATTTATTGATGACATTTAATGGAACTCTGCCATGCTTAGCCACAAATTTTATTATTATTATTTAATACCACTTTCTGGAGGTCATTTTTCACTTGGTCCCAGTTTCCCTCTAATACTTCTCTGGGGAGTCCATAGGGTCCACCCTTAGATTATGCCCATTTCTCCAGCATGGTACTAACTCTCTTTTATATAAATCTTTAAACCCTTCCAGTGCCGTTTCTCTTACTTATAGGTAGTGACCCTCCCACAAAGGGATGTGTACTTACCCTACTCTCAACAAGGAGATCAGCATCATGGGGTTTTCTTCACACAAAGGGGTGTGTGTGTACTTATCCTACTCTCGACAAGGAGGTCAGCGTCATGGGGTTTTCTCCAAAATCTTTTCCACTCAGCTTATTCAGAACACCTCATCCAGTTCTGGGAGAACACTTTAGCTAGTTCTCTGGAATTCAAGAAATCAGTTCAAATCCATACTCATCGCTGAGGTTTCTTTATTGGCATACAATCTAACTACACTTGAGTTGATTAAGCTCAAATATAGGGGGGTGGGTACAGGGTATACCACACATCCGAAGTTATACAGCAAACATCTTCCTTATATACATTTACATATTACATGGTATTTGCTATACATTGCATCACACATATTGGGATTGGATTGGTCATTTTGTAGGAACCAATCCCTGTACAATATGCTCTTATCACGCTGCAGCTGCAGTGCTGTTGCACTGGTGAAGCGGTGTAGCTTTAGTACTTCAGTGAAAAGAAAAGGAGTACTTGTGGCACCTTAGAGACTAACAAATTTATTTGAGCATAAGTGAAGACACTACTAAGTTGACAGGAGAGCTTCTCCCGTTGCCCTAGTTAATCTACCTCTGCAAGAGGTGGTAGCTGGTAGCTATGTCGACGAGAAGCCTTCTTGTCAACATAATAGCACTGTCTCCACGGGGGTGGTGGCGGGGTTCGGTATAACTGCATCGCTGAGGGGTGTGGATTTTTGTCATTCAATTGCCAGTGTAGACATAGCCTTAGTGATGGCCAATTAATGCTGGAGGGAGTTGTCACCCTTCCCTGCTTAACTTGTGATGTAATGCAAGGCTCAATTGTATACCATTGCCCAATCACAGAACAGTCCAGGGAAAACCATCAAAGACAACTGCAAACAATTAAAACCACTTGGAGGTAAAAAAGGAACATTACAACCTGTGAATAGAGACAAAGACAGAGTTTGGATTGAGGAGTTTGTCACTGAGGGACAATAAGTATCTTAATTAGGTAGAGCTGAAAACCCCCTAGTTTCTGACTTTAAGATCGTTCTCTCTCTCTCTCTCTCTCTCTCTCTTTTTCAGCTCTAACCTAATTATATATACACCTCTACCATGATATAGATATAACCCGGTCCTCGGTAGTCAAAAAATCTCACTGCGTTATAGGTAAGACCACGTTATATCGACCTTGCTTTGGCCCCCCCTGTTCCTTGTTCCCCGACCGCCCCCTCCAGAGACCCCCATCCCTAATCACCCCCAAGACACCACCCCCCGCCTTAACCCCCCTGCTCCCTGTCCCCTGACTGCTCTGGCCCCTATCCACACCCCTCGTCCCCTGTCAGGCACTCAGCGGTAGCGGCGGGAAGTAGAACAACGCGGCCCCAGCCTGCTCCACTCCGCCACCTCCCAGCCGTGGCACTCTGCTTCCCGCTGCTACCGGTGAGTGCGGGAAGGTTGGGGAAAGGACGCCCTCCGTACTCACCTGTGGCAGGAAGCAGAGCGACACGGCCCCAGCCCACTCTGCTTTCCTTGCCCCGGCCCCAGACATGTCGCTGGGGGAGTGGGGTTGGGGAAAGGTCCCGCACTCACCTGTGGTGGGAAGCGGAGCACCATGGCTGGGAGCTGGTGGAGTGGAGTGGGCTGGGGCCGGGCTGCTCCGCTTCCACCGCTGCTGGTAAGTGCAGGGGGAGGGAGGGATCCCTTCCCCCAAGCCCCCTCCCCTGAGCGACATGGCTGGGGCCGGGGCGAGGGAAGCAGAGCGGGCTGCTCCCAGCCCCCTGCTAATTCTCCGGGCCACTCTGGGACTGTGGGGACCCCAAAAGGGCCCCCCCAACTCCTGCCTCCCAGACCAGCTATCTAAGTCACCTAAAGTTGACATGCTTAGTTGGATTCCTCTGATATTTTGTGTGCCTCAGGATGGGTGCAGTTTAGGTCTAGTGACCCAAATTTGGGGTAATTTGAACTAAGGTGTGCAGAGATAAAAGCCCAGAAAAATATAGCTAATTTTCAAAAGGTTTCTAGGTGAGTGTTTGGGGTTTTTTGTCTTTGTTTTTTGTGCAGAGCTAGGGATCGTACTATTGATGTAATGCAGGTCAAAATGGTCTTAATCTGTTGAGTTTTACCCAGTGTAGTGCATGGCACCCACTAAATCTTTGGAGGACCCAGCTTGAGAATGGTATTTTTAAAATGTACATTTGTACAGTCACATGCATCAAAAGAGGAAAATGGCTAAAGGGTTTCTATTTCCTCCTCCCACTTTGTATGTTTTAAAGCCTGACTCTTGTAAATGCTGTAAAATCTGCATTGTTACTTGGATTGCTTTGATATTGATAGTGGGGGCTGTCGAGTTGCCGGGGGATTCCCCATCACCTCCTGCAGCTGGAGAGCTGATAGGGAATTCCCCTGCCATACCCCACAGCTCCCAGCCACCGTGGGAGATGGGGGTGCCCTGCAGCTCCCAGTGGCTGCGAGCTGAAGTCATGGAGGTCTGTGTAAGTCACGGATTCCGTGACTTCTGCAACCTTTGTGACCAAATTGTAGCCGTAATGATTGGATGACCCCACACATCATTGAGACTAATGGCTGTGACCTCATTCTTCAATTAACATAGCTAAGGATAAGTTAATCACAAGACCCCACCTAAAACAAAAGGAGTTTTGGAGTGAGCCTTGGTCTACACTACAAACTTATGTCGGTATAATGACACACCTGAGCAACACAGTTATACTGACCACACTCCTGGTGTAGATAGAGCTATGTCAATGGGAGGGCTTCTACTGTCGGTTTAGCTACTGCCTCTCGGAGAAGTGGAGTGTTTTCACTAACCGCCACAGCAGCTCAGCTGAACTGGTGCAGCTGCGCCACTGCAGTGCTGTAAGTGTAGACAAGCCCTTAGTGGCTGGTGGTTGCTATAATTTGAATCATGGGTGGCAGTTTTATTTTGGGGAGAATGTAATCAAAGTATTTTGGTAATAAGATTAGGCATGTGAATGCTTCTTGGGAGCAGAAGGTATTAGGGGCAGAGGAATAGGGAGAGGGGTCTGGGGCTGCAGCAAGAGTTATGGAGAGACGGGGAAATGGGGATGCATGGTAGGGGTGGGGAGAAAGGTTTGGGTGCAGGCAAAAGAGGAGTGAGGGTTGGAGGAATGGAGGGATTGGAGAAAGGGAAGGGGGACGTAGGAGTGAGTGGCCTTCCCATGTGTGTGCCCACATCTGGGAGGCTCTTGCCTCTCTGTAGACATCTGAGCCCCTCTCACTGTGTCCTCTGTGTGTGTATGTGTGCCAAGATCTAAGGGTCCTGTGCCCTACAGGGGTTAGGCCCTAATCTACAGGGGTTAGACCCCCCCCTCCTTACCCCGGCTTCTTCATGTGAGCTGGGTTTAGGGACTTGCGCTTTTGGGAAGGTCTGAGGTCCTTCCCTATCTCCCCCCAAACCAGGATCTGGGGAAGTCCCACCCTTAGGTGGAGAGCTGAGAACAGGCCTAGTTCATGCATAGCACTGGCTCTAAAGCACATAGGAGGGGGATGGAAACACCCACTGAGGTGAATGGAGCTGTTCGCATGTCTCAGAGCTATTGTTCTGGGTTTTATTCATTCCCAGGAGGTGATCTCATTCAGCTGAGAAACATCACATTGAGCTCAACAGACCACTTCACACCTTTCAGAGCCACCTAAGGTGCAGATGGATGTGCAGAGGTGCCCTTTTCCTCCACCGCCCCTCTGTCCTTCCATTCTAAATGTGCTAAAATCCACATACTTTTATGGATTTTCTTGACATGTGCTATACCTGTGAGAGTACAGAATACTGTTTTGACAGTGAATGTGCCGTGTTATTGTAACCGTGTTGGTTCCAGGATATTATAGAGATAAGGTGGGTGAGGTATTATCTTTTATTGGAACAACTTCTGTTGGTGAAAGAGACAAGCTTTTGAGCTTGCACAGAAGAGCTCAAAAGCTTGTCTCTCTCACCAGTAGAAGCTGTTCCAATAAAAGATATTACCTCACCCACCTTGTCTCTCTTCAAGCAGTGAAAGCTGGATAGGAAGCCAATCTTAGGGAATGTTTACTCTACGAAATTAGGTCAAATTTATAGAAGTCGGTTTTGTAGAAAGTGTTTTTATATAGTCAATTGTGTGTGTCCCCACACAAATGCTCTAAGTGCATGTAGTCGGTGGAGTGTGTCAACAGTACCGAGGCAACCGTCGACTTCCGGAGCTTTATACAGTGGGTAGCTATCCCACAGTTCCTGCAGTCTCCGCCACCCATTTGAATTCTGGGTAGAAATCCCAGTGCGTGATCGGGCTAAAACATTGTCGCGGGTGGTTCTGGGTACATATCATCAGGCCCCCCTTCCCTCCCTCCTTCCGTGAAAGCAAGGGCAGACAATCGTTTTGTGCCTTTTTTCTTGAGTTACCTGTGCAGACGCCATACCACGGCAAGCATGGAGCCCGCTCAATGAACTGTCACCATATGTCTCCTGGGTGCTGGCAGACAAGGTACACAGCAGCAGTTTATTGCCTTTTGGCAGCAGACAGTGCAGTATGACTGGTAGCCATCGTCAGCGTAGTCCTGGGTGCTCTTTTAACTGACCTCAATGAGGTCAGGGGCACCTGGAAAAACATGGGAGTGACTCAGCCAGGTCATTTCCCTTTTAAGTTTAGTCTCCTAGCGATTGAGTCCTACCAGCAGTGCACTGTCTTTTAATCAGCAACCAGCAGAAGATGATGGCCAGCAGTCATACTGCGCTGTCTTCTGCCGAGCACCCAGGAGATGACGATGGCTAGCAGTCGTACTGCACAGTCTGCTGCCAGCGAGATGTATAAAGATAGATGAAGTGGCTCAAAACAGGAAATAGACCAGATTTGTTTTGTATTCATTTTCTCCTCCCTCCCTCCCTCCGTGAAGTCAACGGCCTGCTAAACCCAGTTTTGAGTTCTATCCTTGAGGGGGCCATTCAGTTTCTCGCAAAGCCACCCCCTTTGTTGATTTTAATTCCCTGTAAGCCAACCCTGTAAGCTATGTCGTCAGTCGCCCCTCCCTCCATCAGGGTAATGGCAGACAATCGTTCCGCGCCTTTTTTCTGTGCAGACGCCATACCACGGTAAGCATGGAGCCCGCTCAGATCACTTTGGGAATTAGGAGCACATTAAACACCACACACATTATCCAGCAGTATATGCAGCACCAGAACCTGGCAAAGCGATACTGGGCGAGTAGGTGACGTCAGCGCGGTGATGAGAGTGATGAGGACATGGACACAGACTTCTCTCAAAGCATGGGCCCTGGCCATGTGGGCATCATGGTGCTAATGGGGCAGGTTCATGTGGTGGAACGCCAATTCTGGGCTCGGAAAACAAGCACAGACTGGTGGGACCGCATAGTGTTGCAGGTCTGGGACGATTCCCAGTGGCTGCGAAACTTTTGCATGTGTAAGGGCACTTCCATAGAACTTTGTAAAGACTTGCTTTCCCCTGCCCTGAGGCACAAGAATACCAAGATGAGAGCAGCCCTCACAGTTGAGAAGCAAGTGGCAATAGCACTGTGGAAGCTTGCAATGCCAGATAGCTACCAGCCAGTCGGGAATCAATTTGGAGTGGGCAAATCTCCTGTGGGGGCTGCTGTGATGCAAGTAGCCAACGCAATCAAAGATCTGCTGATATCAAGGGTAGTGACCCTAGGAAATGTGCAGGTCATAGTGGATGGCTTTGCTGCAATGGGATTCCCTAACTGTGGTGGGGCCATAGACAGAACCCATATCCCTATCTTGGCACCGGAGTACCAAGCCGGCAAGTATATAAACCGCAAGGGGTACTTTTCAATAGTGCTGCAAGCACTGGTGGATCACAAGGGACGTTTCACCAACTTCAACGTGGGATGGCCAGGAAAGGTACATGACACTCGCATCTTCAGGAACTCTGGTCTGTTTCAAAAGCTGCAGGAAGGGACTTTATTCCCAGACCAGAAAATAACTGTTGGGGATGTTGAAATGCCTATAGTTATCCTTGGGGACCCAGCCTATCCCTTAATGCCATGGCTCATGAAGCCATACACAGGCAGCCTGGACAATAGTCAGAAGCTGTTCAACTACAGGCTGAACAAGTGCAGAATGGTGGTAGAATGTGCATTTGGACGTTTAAAAGCGCGCTGGCGCAGTTTACTGACTCGGTTAGACCTCAGCGAAACCAATATTCCCACTATTATAACTGCTTGCTGTGCGCTCCACAACATCTGTTAGAGTAAGGGGGAGACGTTTATGGTGGAGTGGGAGGTTGAGGCAAATCGCCTGGCTGCTGGTTACGCACAGCCAGACACCAGGGTGGTTAGAAGAGCACAGGAGGGCACGGTGCGCATCACAGAAGCTTTGAAAACCAGTTTCATGACTGTCCAGGCTACGGTGTGAAAGTTCTGTTTGTTTCTCCTTGATGAAACCCCCCGCCCCTTGGTTCACTCTACTTCCCTGTAAGCTAACCACCCTCTCCTCCTCCCTTTGATCACTGCTTGCAGAGGCAATAAAGTCATTGTTGCTTCACATTCATGCATTCTTTATTAATTCGTCACACAAATAGGGGGATAACTACCAAGGTAGCCCAGGAGGGGTGGTGGAGGAGGGAAGGACAAGGCCACACAGCACTTTAAAAGTTTAAAACTTTAAAACTTATTGAATGAGGGGGAAAGGAGTCCAGGAGAGCTGGTTGTATTTTAAAGAATCCTTATTGTGGTTACAGGGACAAACCATCCCGATGTGTAGAAAGAATAGCAAATATGGCAGGCGACCAGCTTGGCTTAACAGTGAAATCCTTGCTGATCCTAAACACAAAAAAGAGGCTTCCAAGAAGTGGAAGATTGGACAAATGCCCAGGGATGAGTATATAAATATTGCTCGGGCATGTAGGAATGAAATCAGGAAGGTTAAATCACACCTGGAGTTGCAGCTAGTGAGGGATGTTAAGAGTAACAAGAAGGGTTTCTTCAGGAATGTTGGCAACAAGAAAAAAGCCAAGGAAAGTGTGGGCCCCTTACTGGATGATGGAGGCAACCTAGTGACAGAGGATGTGGAAAAAGCTAATGTACTCAATGCTTTTTTTGCCTCTGTCTTCACGAACAAGGTCAGCTCCCAGACTACTGCACTGGACACACAGCATGGGGAGGAGGTGGCCAGCCCTCTGTGAAGGAAGAAGTGATTCGGGGCTATTTAGAAAAACTGGACATGCACAAGTCCATGGGGCCGGATGTGTTGCATCCGAGAGTGCTAAAGGAATTGGCGGCTGTGATTGCAGAGCCATTGGCATTATCTTTGAAAACTCATGGCGATCCGGGGAAGTCCCGGACGACTGGAAAAAGGCTAATGTAGTGCCAATCTTTAAAAAAGGGAAGCAGAAGGATCCTGGGAAATACAGGCCAGTCAGCCTCACCTCAGTCCCCGGAAAAATCATGGAGCAGGTCCTCAAGGAATCAATTCTGAAGCACTTAGATGAGAGGGAAGTGATCAGGAAGAGTCAGCATGGATTCACCAAGGGAAAGTCATGCCTGACTAACCTAATTGCCTTCTATGATGAGATAACTAGTTCTGTGGATGAAGGGAAAGCAGTGGACGTGTTATTCCTCGACTTTAGCAAAGCTTTTGACACGGTCTCCCACAGTATTCTTGTCAGCAAGTTAAAGAAGTATGGGCTGGATGGATGCACTACAAGGTGGGTAGAAAGTTGGCTAAATTGTCGGGCTCAACGGGTAGTGATCAATGGATCCATGTCTAGTTGGCAGCCGGTATCTAGTGGAGTGCCCCAAGGGTCGGTCCTGGGGCCGGTTTTGTTCAATATCTTCATTAATGATCTGGAGGATGATGTGGATTGCACCCTCAGCAAGTTTGTGGATGACACTAAACTGGGAGGAGTGGTAGATATGCTGGAGGGTAGGGATAGGATACAGAGGGACCTAGACAAATTGGAGGATTGGGCAAAAGATATCTGATGAGGTTCAACAAGGACAAGTGCAGAGTCCTGCACTTAGGACAGAAGAATCCAATGCACCGCTACAGACTAGGGACCGAATGACTAGGCAGCAGCTCTGCAGAGAAGGACCTAGGGGTGACAGTGGACGAGAAGCTGGATATGAGTCAACAGTGTGCCCTTGTTGCCAAGAAGGCCAATGGCATTTTGGGGTGTATAAGTAGGGGCATTGCCAGCAGATTGAGGGACGTGATCGTTCCCATCTATTCGACATTGGTGAGGCCTCATCGATAGCTCAGTGGTTTGAGCATTGGCCTGCTAAACCCAGGGTTGTGAGTTCAATCCTTGAGGGGGTCATTTATGGATCTGGGGCAAAAATTGGGGATTGGTCCTGCTTTGAGCAGGGGGTTGGACTAGATGATCTCCTGAGGTCCCTTCCAACCCTGATATGATTCTATGGAGTACTGTGTCCAGTTTTGGGCTCCACACTACAAGAAGGATGTGGAGAAATTGGAAAGAGTCCAGCAAAGGGCAACAAAAATGATTAGGGGTCTGGAACACATGACTTATGAGGAGAGGCTGAGGGAATTGGGATTGTTTAGTCTACGGAAGAGAAGAATGAGGGGGGATTTGATAGCTGCTTTTAACTACCTGAAAGGTAGATCCAAAGAGGATGGATCTAGACTATTCTCAGTGATAGCAGATGACAGGACAAGGGGTAATGGTTTCAAGTTGCAGTGGGGGAGATTTAGGTTGGATATTAGGAAAAACTTTTTCACTAGGAGGGTGGTGAAACACTGGAATGCGTTACCTAGGGAGGTGGTGGAATCCCCTTCCTTAGAAGTTTTTAAGGTCAGGCTTGACAAAGCCCTGGCTGGGATGATTTAGTTGGGATTGGTCCTGCTCTGGGCAGGGTGTTGGACTAGATGACCTCCAGAGGTCCCTTCCAACTCTGATATTCTATGATTCTATGAATGCCAGCGTTCTGTTGCTTGTGCAAGCCTCTGGGGTGGAGTGGCTGGGTGGCCGGAGGCCCCCCCACCGCATTCTTGGGCATCTGCGTGAGGAGGCTATGGAACTTGCGGAGGAGGGCGGTTGGTTGCACAGGGGCTGTAGCAGTGGTCTGTGCTCCTGCTGCCTTTCCTGTAGCTCAACCATACGCTGGAGCATATTAGTTTGATCCTCCAGCAGCCTCAGCATTGAATCCTGCCTCCTCTCATCACGCTGCCGCCACCTTTCAGCTTCAGCTCTCTCTTCAGCCCGCCACTTACTCTCTTCAGCCCGCCACCTCTCCTCCCGGTCATTTTGTGCTTTCCTGCACTCTAACATTGTCTGCCTCCATGCATTCGTCTGTGCTCTGTCAGTGTGGGAGGACAGCATGAGCTCAGAGAAAATTTCATCATGAGTGTGTTTTTTTTGCCTTCTAATCTTTGCTCGCCTCTGGGAAGGAGAAGATCCTGTGATCCTTGAAACACATGCAGCTGGTGGAGAAAAAAAAGGGACAGTGGTATTTAAAAAGATACATTTTATAGAACAATGGTACGCTCTTTCACGGTAAACCTTGATGTTAACATTACATACATAGCACATATGCTTTCATTCCATGGTCGCATTTTGCCTCCCCCCAGCGCGTGGCTAGCCCCTCCACCCTCCCCGTGGTGGCTAACAGCAGGGAACATTTCTGTTCAGCCACAGGCAAACAGCCCAGCAGGAATGGGCACCTCTGAATGTCCCCTTAAGAAAAGCACCCTGTTTCAACCAGGTGACCATGAATGATATCACTCTCCTGAGGATAATACAGAGAGATAAAGAACGGATGTTGTTTGAACGCCAGCAAACGTACACTGCAATGCTTTCTTCTACAATGATTCCCGAGTACGTGCTACTGGCCTGGAGTGGTAAAGTGTCCTACCATCGTGGATGGAATAAGGCTGCCCTCCCCAGAAACCTTTTGCAAAGGCTTTGGGAGTACATCCAGGATAGCTGCAAATGCCAGGGCAAATTAATCATTAAACATGCTTGCTTTTAAACCATGTATAGTACTTTAAAAGGTACACTCACCGGAGGTCCCTTCTCTGCCTGCCGGGTCCAGGAAGCAGCCTTGGGTGGGTTCAGGGGGTACTGGCTCCAGGTCCAGGGTGAGAAACAGTTCCTGGCTGTCGGGAAAACTGGTTTCTCCGCTTGCTTGCTGTGAGCTATCTACAACCTCATCATCATCATCTTCCTTGTCCCCAAAACCTGCTTCCATGTTGCCTCCATCTCCACTGAAGGATTCAAACAACACGGCTGGGGTAGTGGTGCCTAAACCCCCTAAAATGGCATGCAGCTCATCATGGAAGCGGCATGTTTTGGGCTCTGATCCGGAGCAGCCGTTCGCCTCTCTGGTTTTCTGGTAGGCTTGCCTCAGCTCCTTAAGTTTCACGCGGCAGTGCTTTGGCTCCCTGTTATGGCCTCTGTCCTTCATGCCCTGGGAGATTTTGACAAATGGTTTGGCATTTCAAAAACCGGAACGTAGTTCTGATAGCACGGATTCCTCTCCCCATACAGCGATCAGATCCCGTACCTCCCGTTCGGTCCATGCTGGAGCTCTTTTGCGATTCTGGGACTCCATCATGGTCACCTGTGCTGATGAGCTCTGCATGATCACCTGCAGCTTGCCACGCTGGCCAAACAGGAAATTGAAATTCAAAAGTTCATGGGCCTTTTACTGTCTACCTGGCCAGTGCATCTGAGTTGAGAGTGCTGTCCAGAGCAGTCACAATGGAGCACTCTGGGATAGCTCACGGAGGCCAATACCATCTAATTGTGTCCACAGTACCCCAAATTTGACCCAGCAAGGCCGATTTCAGCGCTAATCCCCTTGTCAGGGGTGGAGTAAGGAAATCGATTTTAAGAGCCCTTTAAATCGAAAAAAAAAGGGCTTCATCGTGTGGATGGGTGCAGGGTTAAATCGATTTAACGCTGCTAAATTAGACCTCAACTCCTAGTGTAGACCAGAGCTTAGAAATACAAAGGAAGACATGTCAGAGTGTGATGGTAAAGCCTGGATTTGTTAGTAAAGAAAAGAAAAGAGAAGTCAATGATAATGCCAGAGTTGCTAAGCTGTGTGACAGGGAGTTGCCAATGATGATTGAGAACAGGAAAGAGGAGAGGGTTTAAGAATCAAAATAGGATTTCAAATTTTGTAGGTGTTTGTCTTACATGTGTTTGGTCTTTAACTGGATTCTAATAAGTGTTCATATTCAAGCATTTTGTTCATCTCCTTCATTAAAGTTAAGAACGTACCACTGATCACTAGAAGGAACCATTAGCTTTTGTTATTGTTCACTTGTATAACGGAGCTCATATTGCCATTCTGAAAGTTGCTTTATTTGACAATAGCTGCAGTTATCAAGCACTCCTTGACAATGAGAGCTATGTCAATAAAGATGGAGGTCTTTCTGATACAGCTGAATGTACATCCCAAGGCTGGGATTATTCTTTAGGTGTCATGTTCAGTCAAATTCCATTAGGCATTACTTACACATAAGTATTTTCATAAATCTTCAAATTGGGCTGTATTTTTGGAAGACAAATATTTGTACAAATCCATCAATAAAAAAAAATCTGCATCTGTTTCCAAATATGCTATAAAATATTGCTGAATTCTAGAAATACCATAGCCTTGCTGTGCATTCTTTTGGATGTTGTTAATACCGGAGACAACTGACAAAATTAACATTTGAGCTTTATGCATGAGCCTTATATTGAATAGTGTCTGTAGCTTGTTTAAAGACCTACACAAACTGATGGAACTGACTGCAAAGATAAAACAATAAAACTGACTGCACACAAAATACTTTCAAATGCAAAAAGTAAACAGTGAAAAAAGAGAAATAAGTTATAATCACTTTAATTTATAGTAATCTTAAGTTCCCATTGTACCAACAGTAGGAAACAAATGTCTAAACAAAAGTGTGAATCTTTTTTTCAGATGAGGGCATCCTATTTTAAAATTAGAGGAGTTACCAATCATGTAGCAATGATAAGATATTTGGCATTATGATATAAGTCATCATTTTATCAATTAATTGCTGCTATCAAGCATACAAAGTGTAAATAGGGTGTATAAAAGAACAGTTTAACAAGGTTCTATTATTGGAGTTGAATTTTTAATTATTTTTTTTTAATAATCCCACCATTTTGAGCATTATACACTGCTGTTTTATTTTTGTTCTTCATATAAGTCGGAGATACTGAAGTCGCTTGGTATCTCTTTATATATCTCTCTTGCTGACATCATCTTCTCTTGATACTGACTGTTTTTTTAGTGCCAAGGCTGGAATAGCATAGTATTATTTCACTGATCATCTTGGCATCCTCGCTGTTGCTTCATATGCAACAAAGCAGTTGAAGTTAAACGTGCAAGCCACGGTGAGGCATTTAATCAATCAGAAAAGCAATTTTCTGCACATACTCTACAAAACATAGTGATTATTATTGGACAACAGGCAATAATAGGTAAAGTTCCTTCCATCCCTTCCTCCCTTACTTTTAGGTTTTGAAAATGAAGGTATACTGCTGTTGCCATGAAAATCAGACAACAGTGCTAAATGCTGCCAAAGGTCTGGAAGAAGACTTAGCTGAAGAATGACCACTGACTGATTCTTGGTCCAGTTAATATCTCTCTCTCTCATCTAGCTATTCAGCAGTAACTATTCTATGCCACCTGTTCCGGGCTTTGTCCCTGTGTAGACAAGCCCTTAGTAACACTAAGAAGTTGTGCAAGCATTGACACTTATCACGGAGGAACTGAAGATGTTTGTGGTTTGTTTTAAATGTGTTCAGTGAGATTATTTTGATGAGACACTTGAAAACGTGGTGCTTAAAAAGAGTTAAAATACTAATGGTAAGAGAGAAGTTGTAGATGGCTTTCTATAAACATTATATGTTTGTGCTAAAATAATCTTCAGGATGTAAGGTTCACTTGCAGCTATTTGTTCTCTGCTCTGTTAGATTGATGTTGTCCTTTTGCCTCAATTCAACTTGTGTCATGACCTACCTACCTGATTTAGAGTACTGTCAGTTTTCATCTACATAAAATGAAATCTGTTTTCAGTAACCTCAAAAACAGCTAGCTGAAATAATTTGCCCAGTTGAAAGATCAAACAAAACTGTATTGGAAATCACTGAGGATGCTAAAAGGTGTTTTAAAACAAAGGATTATCTAATGAAATTTGCCCTTAATACAAATGTCACTGTCCTTTAGAAAAAGTTTGGGAATTTGGTCACTTGCTTTGATCTGACAGCTGAGAAGTTTTTATTACCCTTTCTTCTAAGTGGGGCTGCCAAAAGGCAGTGGAATAGCCAGATGCCTGTGATGTTGCAGCTATCCTCAGGATTGCTAATTAACAGTCCTTGAGCCCTGGCAGGAGAGTACCCAGGAAAGAAGAACACTGGGAAGTTGGAATTGTTCAGATGGGAGATGGATGGTCCATGGAGGTGATGATCCTTTTAGGTGCTCCTGTACTACAGTGATGAGATTGATAGTGTGGAGATCCGCATACCACATTAGAAAGCCTTGCTGTAAGGAAGGATTCACTATGAAGTATATTTCATATACCACATCACCCCCTTTATTGGAGAGTCTCCTACCACAATGTTTCTCAACTTCTTTGATACCAGGGACCGGCTTGCTGCCTTACTAAACTGTGTCAGGGATATCTCAGGGACTGGCGCCAGTCTCCGGACCGAACATTGAGAAATTCAGTAGCAGGAACCAGTGGAACAGGTGAGCTAGCAGATCAGGATGTCTAAGGACATGGCTACACTAGAAACTTCAAAGCGCTACTGTGGGACCACTCTCACAGCAGTGTTTTGAAGTGTGAGTGTGATCGCACGCGAGTGCTGGGAGAGAGCTCTCCAACACTCTTAGTGATCCATCTCCGTGAGAGGCTTAGTTCCGAGCACTGGAAGTGTGGCTCCCAGCACTCAGAGCCTGTCCACACTAGCACTTTAAAGCACTCAGGGGGGTGATCAGACTGACTTCCTTGTCTCTCTATTTCTTTCTTGTCCACTACACATAAAAATAACATTTTGGTACATTTCCCCAAATGATGGGTCTTACTGATACCAGTCCACAGCTTTACCAGAAGGCTGATGTCAGCTTCTGGCCAACTGGCAGTATGGGAGGAGGATTTCTTAGTCATAGAATTTAAGGCCAGAAGGGACCATCAGATCAGCTAGTCTGATCTCCTGTACATCACAAGCCTCCACCAGCACCTGCACACTAAACCCAACAACCAAAATTAGACAAAAGTATTACAGCCCACAGGAGACTAGTCTATTATATGCTACAGGCAGAGAATAAGAGGGACCGAGGTGTACCAATACCCAATGACCCCATAATAGCAGGGAAATGATTAAGTGAGCAGATAATCCTGGCAAGCTACCTGCACCCACACACTGCAGAGGAAGGCGAAAAATCCCCAGGGTCACTGCCTGTCTGACCTGGGGAAAAATTCCTTCCTGACCCCACATAGGTAAGATATGTGCATGTAGACTGTTTGTTTAGTTATGCTTTGATTCCTACTGTTGAGAATAAACAATTGAATATCTTGTTTTGAAAAGGCTATTTCATGGTGGGGAGTTCCTATTAAGCGCTTATAGGGCAGGGCCCCCATTGCTATAGTATCTGAGTGCCTCACCATCCTTAATGTATTTATCCTCACAAATCCCCTGTGAAGTAGAATCCCCCTTACATTTACAGGGAATTGAGGCACAGAGAGGCTAAGTGACTTGCCACACAGGAAGTCTGTGGTAAGCAGGGACCTGAAACCAGGACACCCAAGCCCTAGGCTAGTACCCTAACCGCTGGACCTTCCTTTCTCTTTCTTCCTATGTCATTGTGTTCACACTGGTCACAGATCCCAAATGGGAAATCATGCAGGGAAGCCAAACCCAGTCAAGTTTGCTGAGGAATCACAGTTGGTACACAGGTGAGCTGTCACCCTGGAGACCCAGTCTAAAGAGTGGGAGAATGACAGGATTCCACCCCAGAGAGGGCTTGTCACCAAGAGGAGGGGTTGCACTCAGAGGGGTCAAAGGTGCAGATAACCATGAACTGTGACCAGAAAAATCACAGCTTGACTTTCAGATCCAAGGCTGAGTTTGTCAAGGTTGACAGTTTAAAAAAACAAAACACATTTTCCCCTTATAAACTGAGTAAATTTGACCTGCAGGTCACTGAGACACAATAAATGTGGAACTCCACAATGCTACTTTACCAGATCATTTTTCATAATAGAAACACACTTCAGGGTGTTTCTTCCTTGCCTCGAACTTATTTAGAGCATCAAACTAACTACTAAGAACAACATAAAACTGGCAAACAAGCCTGGTGTACATTAGAAAACTGAACTGGTTTTGGAGGTTTATTTTGCAATTGGGCCTGCTAAGCTACTATTGAAATTGTTTAAGTGGTAATATATAGAATGAGTTTCAGAATGAGTGACTGACTTGGTTGCATTATCAAAAATCACTTTGATGAATGCCACATAATCAATGGGTATGGAATAAGTTGCACTCACGCACTGTGACAATGCCTATAGTGAGTGTCAGAGGAGTTAACTCAGTTGCACTCAGTGCTCCAGGCTCAGGGTAATTCTAGTGCCTGATGTTAGCAGAAAAACAGTAGAATCATTGGAATGATCTTATCTGAGGAAAGATGTGAGGCCTACCAATACTTCCTGCTGTCTTCAGAGATCACAGGAATGGTCTATTGTAGGGTGACCACCTGTCCCTAATTGGGCGTGACAGCCCTGAAATGTACATTTCAAGTCCTAGTCCCAGGCTGAATGACTCTGGGACATAATTTGTCCTGGATTCCCTGCAGCACCACTCTGCACCTGCCCAAGGCTCTGGGGCAGCACTAGCCTCTTCCCGGTGGATGGGGCTGAGGCGGGCCTTAGCTCTCCTCACCACGAGGCCCCGTCCCCTACTCCTCTTCCCCCTGAGGTCCCGCCCCTGGGCAGGCCAGAAATTTTTGTTTTGAAATTTCCTTTGGAAAAAAAAAAATTCCAAGCAGCTGTGCTGGAGAGGTGTCCATGAGCTGTGCTGGAACAGCCACATAAAGGGAAACTCTTTTATATGTGGCCGCCAGAAGGAAATGGCAGTAGTGAAATATAGGTGAGGCACAAGATACCCCACTACTGGAAACAATGGCTTTAAAACACTGAGCTTCGTGGGGCCCAGACCAAAGAATGGGGAACTATTTCAACTGTATCTTTGAAAAATTACAGTTTCTGAGTAGTAACTTGATTATCCTACCTGTGCTTTAAGACCAGCTCTGCTAGACAGTAAATATTTGGGAGCTATGTCTTTTCCAAAGAGGTTACAGCTGAGATGTCAGAATGTCTTACCATTTGAGTGCCTTGACAAATAACAGCTGTGACAGACTTATATCTGCTGTTTAAACAGCTGTGTTCTGGTGACAAAGCTGAATCAGTCTGAAAAAATGAGCATGCCTCCCATTACTGAATGGTAAAACCAAGCTTACTCAAGCACCAGAGGAAAATCCCTAGACTGTCTCTCTAAGGGCCCAAATACTTAAAAGATTAAACACAACTCAAGTTTGAGGCTATTTGGTGTGAATGGTGTGAGCAGGCTTTAAAAGGGGAGAAGTGCAAGACTGTCTGACTTTCATTTATAGGACTGAGTCTTCTGTTTAGCCAAGTGATAAATTTAAGAATCTTCTTGTGTAGTGATTTTTCTTAAGTAATCCACATTCTAACAGCAGAAACAGGCCTGCACCTCTGCCCAGGCAAAATGTTTTGGGGACTCTGCTATTTTGGGTGCTTCAAGATGATAAAATTCCTTTGCCACAAAGATCTCTCCCAGGGTTTGTTTGATCTTATAATTCTTATGCTGTATTTTAAAATTACAAATTTTGATATTGGGAATAGATAGTGATGAGTGGTCCCTTAAAAGGCAAATGAGGGCTAATTAGTAGGGCCCTTCCAAATTCACGGCCATGAAAAATGCATCACGGACCGTGAAATCTGGTCTCTCCCAGTGTGTGCTTTTACCTATACTATACAGATTTCACGGAGGAGACCAGCATTTCTCAAATTGGGAGTCCAGGCAGCAGCACAGAAGTAAGGGCAGCGATAGCATACCATGCCATCCTTGCAGCTCTGCCTTCAGAGCTGGGCTCCCAGCCAGCAGCCGCCGCTTTCTATGTGCCCAGCTGTGAAGGCAGCACCGCCACCAGCAGCTGCACAAAAGTAAATGGTAGCAGTACCACAACTCCCTCCTTCAATAACCTTGTGACCCCCTCTGCAACTCCTTTTTCGGTCAGGACCCCTACAGTTACAACACTGTGAAATTTCAGGTTTAAAAAGCTGAAATCATGAAATTTATATTTTTTTCCATTTAAAGTGTAAGATCTAATGTAGATCAGACAGAGGCATTTTTACCACCATAACATCTAAATCATAGTGGTAAAGGCAGTGTTGCCAACTCTCATGATTTGGTCATGAGTTCTATGATAATTGTTTTCCTTAAAGCCTCAGCTCCTGGAGTCAAGTGGATATGTGATGATTTCAGCCTTCATCCTTAAAGAAAAAGTAAGTTTCTAGCCCTCATGGCTCTGGACAAAGCTTCAAAATTTGACCCCAGTGATCCCTCCAGGCTCAAAAAAGCAGAAGGGAAACAAAAAGAACAGCAAATCTATTATTTTTATACAATCTCATAATTTTAAAGCCAATCATGATTTTTGGGGCCTCTGACTCATGATTTTTCAGCATTTGGGGTTGGCAGTACTATAAAGGTAACTGCACCCAGCCAACACTAGAGCTCGCACCATTACAGAAAAATGTTTGAGATCTGGCTGAATTTTTTCTATTAAAAAGTTAGTAAAAAATGACCTTTTCTCAAAAATTTCAAGAAAAAAATCAGTTTTCAATATTTTCAGAGCATTTTTTTATTTTATTAAATAAAAACACATTTTCAAGTTTTGTTTTTTCAATTACATAAAAGTGTTATCAATTTTTTTATTTCTCCCCCACGCAGCCAACTCTAAATCTTAACCATTTTTTTTTAAAGGAAGACAAGAGTTCTGTTGGCAGAAATATTAATACTAGCAATAAATTGTGGAGAAGAGGGAGATAGGAGAAGAAACATAGACTCCTGCCTTATGTGTGCACTTAAAAAGAGTCAGAAGCTTCATCAAAAGTACTATCAAGATGCTGGATTGGATTTTTACTTTTTTAGGCACTGATACTGCAAATTCTTACACACCTTAGGACTGCTCATTGAAATTAATGAGACTACTCATGGTAATAGAGTTAAGTACCTGCATATCTATTTGAAGGATCATTGCCTTATTTTAGCTCCACCAAGAATCTCTACTGCCTTGAGCACCTTTTGTGAATTATTTTATGCCAAGCCAGGCCGACTGCTAAGAGCACATAAAGTTTGGAAATGATCTAACTTAATTTTTTTAAATGTTGCTATTTAAGGAGGGTTTTTTTTTAATGTGACATTGTATGATAGAACTGCAAATTGAATAGCTCATCAACATGTGAGCTTTAAAAATCAAATTGTGGGGTGAAAATCGCAGTACATTCCTGTTACTTTGGTCAGTTGTTCAGACAGCTGGATCTGGCTATTTTAGCAATCTAATGTAGAATCAGTGTAGAAGGATTAAAAGAATGAGGCAAAATTAACTCTGGTGCTTTTGGGTCTGGTATGAGGAATCCTTGGAATGGGTCTAGGTCTGGACTGAGGAATGTTGGGAATGATGGTGATTAGTAATGGAGAAGGATGTGGTTGCATCCTGCTTCCCCACTGAGAATAATTAAGCTTGCTCTGTCACCCAATTCTAGGCAAAGAACCTTTTATTCAATCCTGTACTGTGACATATATACATTTTTTATTTCTGTGTGCGGTTTGTGAAAAAATGTAGTAAAGTCTAACGATTTGCATTACACATATTAGAAAATAGTGTGCTGATTGTAGTTGGCCGCATCAGGAACTTCAAGGGTTTGTGTGATATCCCGTGTGCATTTTAAGATTCTTAACTTGACATCTGTGCTTCACTTCACTTTCTGTAGTGGGGTGTAAGGAAAGGATTAAAAAAAACCTTGTTGCACATGGTGTATTATGGTGACATGGTAGAAGCAAAAACATTACATCAGTGAAAATCCTTTGTGTTGAGAATGAATAAATTGAAGGACCAATGAACTGAATAACCGGTTCTCTTTAGTTTCTTATATATGTGAGACACCACGTTCATGAACTGTTTCGTAATCCCAGAAGAGCCATGAATGGGTGCCTCAGAAACCTGACAGATGTAATAACAACTGCATGTGTTTGTCTCTGTACCTGCAGATATATGCAGAACTGAACTAATGAGATTCCCTCCAGTCCCCTTGTTCTTACCCTTACTTTTGTTTGGGAGGTTCTCACTCATCTCCCAAAACTTTGCCTTCATTTATGTCTAAACTAGATAACAATTCCCAGTGGAATTAGAAACACTGCTGACTAAATTAGACATAACTGGACGAAATTGCAGCTCAGATCCCCTCAGAGAAATGAGGCAGTTAATGTGACTGAAAATTGAAATTAGTTTCTCTGAAGTACTAATGCAGTGGGACAGATGGCACTGACCCACAAAGTAAGGACTGTGAGAGAATACATTCATAAAAGACCCTGGGCAACTTTCCCTGAAAAGAGGATCTGCTTTACAAAGTGCATGTGTCATTTTATGTCCTTCTTTTTGTCTTTGCTATAGTTATTAGAAAAATACCTATATTCTCACAAGACTCTTCCCCCCCCCCCGTTTGTGTGTGTGCTTTTGTTTTAATTATTTTTTACAGAAGGAATTTTTTCTTTCTTTTTTCTTTTGTTAAGCAAAGCATTTTATTTGAAAATCTTAAAATTCAGCTCTCCTGGTAGACAAGAAAATTAGTTAAGAATGATACATGTGACAACACTCTGAGTCAAAAAGGAGGGGTTGGGGAGAGAGAGATCTGACAAAGAGAGAGTAAGAGGATAAATATTGCACTTGAAGATGAGAGGAAAAGTAGGGGTACATTTAAAATCCAATCAACTTTAAAAATACCAAGTCCGTCCTGTACTGAGATTTCTTGTCAATTTCTAGTTGCTAGAATGATGCTCTGATTCTAAAGGCTTTGAATAGCGGAGATGTTAAGAATGAGAATTTCGCCTCAAGCAAAAGTTACTAATAATCTTTCATTTATTCAGTTCTTCTCATACTGGAGGATCTCAAAGTACTTTACAGATTTAAACTGATATATGCCGAGATCATTCAATGGCCAAAATTCAAAAGCATCTTTGGGGTGAACCATTGCAGCTCTTTATTAGTGTATGGTTACATTACCCAGCAGTTTAGGATGGAAATGGAAAAATATTTCCATTTGAAACTTCAGACTTTAAATTCAGGAAGTAAAATGTAATTACCAGAATATGATTTTGGTTGAAACATTGAATTAACACCATTACTCTTGCAGAGATTGCTGTGGATCATGAACAACCACATGAGGTCACCTCAGTTTTTTATTTTATCCAAAAGACAGCACTTTCAGCATCAGTTTTCCCTGTTATCACACAGTAATATTGGTTCTTCTTCGAGTGATTGTGCATGTCCATTCCAATAGGTATCTGCGCGCGCCATGTGCATGATCCTCGGAAGTTTTTACCCTAGTGGTACCTGTCGGGTCAGCTGTGGAGTCCCCTGGAATTGCACCTTTGTGGCAGTGAAAATAGGTCCCTGCTGCCTGCTCAGTTCCTTCTTACCGCCAGTGATGGTTGTTGGAGCAACTGGTCTCTTGCTTTAGCAAGTGCTTCCTAGTGGTTTTTCCTGTATATAGCTATTACCCTTCATCCTAGTTAGTCAGTTAGTTAGTTCATTAGTACGTTTAAGTTGGGGGTCCCCCCCAATATTTTTCCCTGTCCCTGGGGCATGCCGCAGCCCCAGGGGTTCAAGCCATGCAATAGTGTGGTAAGCCTATGCCCAGAAGGGATCTGCACCCTGCTTGTCTGAAGTGTCTGGGAGAGGGTCATTTGTAAGACCAGTGCACCATCTGCAGAGGCTTCAAGCCCAGAACTAAGAGGGAGAGAGACTATCGCCTCAAGTTCCTCTTGATGGAGCCCGCTGTCCAGCTCCAACTGGCTCAAGAGCCGGCACGTGGCAGCCTCAGAGCACAGCGCACTGGCCTTGGTGCGGGACATCTTGGCACTGAGGAAGGGCCCGCATGAGGCGGATCAGTGCCGTTCCCCTGCGCAGAAGGCCGGCTTGTCAGTGCAGCACCGATCACAATCCCCAGTGCCGCATAAGAAGAAGAAGGTGGAATGGGGCCGCTCCCCTGCCAAGAAGAGCAAACAGGACTCCAGCTGGTGCGTCCCATGTTGGGACACCGTGGTCTGTCAGTCCCAGCACCGTTGACTCCAGTCTTGAAGGGGGCATCCATCAAGTCCAGTGTCGGTGGACTCTCCATCCGGGAAGTGTTGGAGGAGAACTTGGACCTCCCCTCCACACCAGACACTTTTGAGGCTGCACGGGACTTAATTGTGATGTCAGCACAGTCCCTGGCCTCCTATTCCCGTGCACTGGCTCAGGTGCAGGCGGCACAAGAACTGGCTGCTACACCACTTCAGGCACTGTCTGCGGCACCGATAGCGGCACCTCCTATCCAGCACCGGGGCAAGCCCACCATGATGCGGCACCATTCCCCATTGCTGCGGTACCACTCCCCGGCACCGTCGCCATCTGCACCTCTCTGGTCGGGCTCGGATTATTCATCAGAGTCAGAGGCGGAGTCGTACGTGTCCTGACACAGCCTGTACCGGCACCATAAGGTGGAGGACCACTCGACCGGTACAATCGCCCTTTTGGACACCTTCAGCCTACCACCAGAGGTAAGGGCATGGCTCCAAGGCAGCATTGGTGGTCTCTGTTGACCGTGCCCCTCCTTCTGTGACATCCGTTGCCCCTGATCAGTCCAGGGTTCCCGAGGACCAGTCTTGATTTGATAGATCTCTATCATATCCCCCACTTAGTTATCTCTTTTCCAAGCTGAAAAGTCCCAGTTTTCTTAATGACAGGTTTCAGAGTAACAGTCGTGTTAGTCTGTATTCGCAAAAAGAAAAGGAGTACGTGTGGCACCTTAGAGACCAACCAATTTATTTGAGCATAAGCTTTCGTGAGCTACAGCTCACTTCATCGGATGGAATGCAATCAGATCCGATGAAGTGAGCTGTAGCTCACAAAAGCTTATGCTCAAATAAATTGGTTAGTCTCTAAGGTGCCACAAGTCTTATTAATCTCTCCTAATATGGCAGCTGTTCCATACCCCTAATAATTTTTGTTGCCCTTTTCTGAACCTTTTCCAATTCTAATCTTTCTTTTTTGAGATGGGACGGTCACATCTGCACGCAGTATTCAAGATGTGAGCGTACCATGGATTTATATAGAGACAATATGGTATTTTCTGCCTTATTATCTATCCCTTTCTTAATTATTCCCAACATTCTGTTCGCTTTTTTGACAGCCGCTGCACATTGAGTGGATGTTTTCAGAGAACTATCCACAGTGACTCCAAGATCTCTCTTGAGTGGTAACAGCTAATTTAGACCCCATAATTTTATATGTATAGTTGGGATTATGTTTTCCAATATGCATTACTTTGCATTTATCAACATTGAATTTCATCTGCCAATTTGTTGCCCAGTGACCCAGTTTTGGGAGATCCTTTTGTAGTTTTTCCCAGTCTTCTTGGGACTTAACTATCTTGAGTAGTTTTGGATCATCTGCAATTTTTGCCACCTCACTGTTTACCCCTTTCCCCAGATCATGTATGAATATGTTGAATAGAACTGCTCCCAATCAATGTTCCCTCTAATTTTTGACAGGCCGTGTGCGCAAAAAATTTCTTTTGTGGAAATTGTCGTGCTTCTGTGCAAATTTTTGTGTGCGTGGGGTTTTGCCGTGTGTGCGAGGTTTAGGGTCTGTGTGCGCGCGCATATGCACACAGCTTAGAGGGAACAGTGGTCCCAATACAGACCCCTGAGGGACACCACCATTTACGTCTCTCCATTCTGAAAACTTGACCATTTATTCCTACCCCTTGTTTCCTATCTTTTAACCAGTTACCAATCCATGAGAGGACCTTCCCTCTTATCCCCTGACAGATTACTTTGCTTAGGAGCCTTTGGTGAGGGACCTTGTCAAAGGCTTTCTGAAAATCTAAGTACACTGTAGCCCCTGGAATGTTTTTGACATTTTTGACTTTTTATCACCATCTGGGGCAGAATTAGTATTTTTTAAAATCTTGAAAATTCTCATGAGATGGGAAAATCATTTCCTGCCCAGCTCTCTTCCTCTCCCCAAGGAGAAATTGTATGTGGGTTTTATTTCTATTTTTGAAAATATATCTACACTGTGCTATGTGTTTATATTAGCAAAAGCAAGATAAAGGAGTGTGCCTTGCACTTGCTACAAATGATTTGTGGTGGTTCTTAATTTTTGCGGGAGTTTGTTCCGTGGTGTTGGACTGAGTCCCAAGAGCGCTCTGTTTTCTACACAGGCAAGCTTTACTCTTGCTGTGGAGAGTTCCATTGTGCCAGAGCTGCTGACTGTGGACCTTGTCATGGAGTTTGAGGTGATCTTTTAGATATCCTGGGCCCAAACCATTGAGTGCCTTGAAGATGAGTACTTGGTACCTTGAATTTGGTATGGTGTTCTGTGGTAAGCCAGTATGGGGAGCGGATGACAGTTTTGATGTGCTCTGCTAGTTTGTGTTGCTGAGGAGACCAGCTGCAGCATCATGTATGAGTTTTTCATTAGGATTGATGTGGTTTCATGACCAGTCTCTGCTTTGAAATTTTTAGGATGAAGTCTTTCTAGGCATTCAGATAACCTGGTGATAGGTATGATAAAAAAGCCTAAATATGACAGAATTTTACAGCTGGAACACTTTTCTTACAACTTTGAATAATTTTAGTACTTAATAAGGTTAAAAGTTTAGTGTCTCCTCTTGGAAATGTTTACAAAGGATGTAATGTTTCTTCGTATCCCTCTGAAATTTCAGAATGAGTAACAGAGAAGTGACTTGTCAAAATTTACATAAGAAGTTTGTGGTAGAGCTGGGAGCAGAACCTAGATCTCTGAAATGGTACATCCATTGCATTGGCAAGTTGCCTCTAAGCAAGAGATATGAACCAGACCAACTGTAAAGAAGAGAGTAATGTTTAGCTATCTTTGTAAAGTGTTTTGAGAACTACAGATGAAAAATTACTAGGTAAGTACAAAAAGAAAAGGAGTACTTGTGGCACCTTAGAGACTAACAAATTTATTTGAGCATAAGCTTTCGTAAGCTACAGCTCACTTCATCGGTTGTATCCGATGAAGTGAGCTGTAGCTCACGAAAGCTTATGCTCAAATAAATTTGTTAGTCTCTAAGGTGCCACAAGTACTCCTTTTCTTTTTGCGAATACAGAGTAACACGGCTGTTACTCTGAAACCTGTCATTAGGTAAGTACAGAGCATTATTGCTATGCACATTTTTCATCTGGAGTAACTCAGGTACAAAGGCTCTGAAATTAAATATGCATTTCTTCATACTGACAGTATGTTCGTTTATTACATGGGCAGTGTAAAATTTATTATGCTGTTAACTAATAATTTTCTTAAGTGGGTTGGGTGTTGTAAATTACTATAGGTGGCAACAATGTTTTCATTTAGCAATCTTACCTTGGTTTTCAATTAAAGCTCTTTGGTTTTGGAATTGTGGAAATAATTGCATTACTTCTAGTAATCAGACATATCAGAGAAGTGGGAAGGGGAAATTCTTCGGTATTTCCTAAAGTGGGAAAACAAGATGAATTAAAAGCATATTTATCAAAAGCATATCTGAGTGTGACTTCAGTTGATGGAAGGAAAAATATCTTCTTCATAATAGAACTGTTTCTAAATATATGGCAGTTGAACATAGTTGATAGCTCATTCGAATGTAATGTAATCCTTTCACATTATAGGAGTATTAACAATGTGTGCCTGCCAATAACTTAGTTTTCAGCATTTTGGCTTTAGTAAATGACAGTAGTGTTAATTTGTTTTCCCAGCCCCCTCTCCAAACAGTCACAAACCAGAATGTGAGTGTTGTATGTAGTGTATCTTTAACTGATAGTAGTCTAGTTGTGTGAGTCAGGTAAAGAGAAAAATGCTTTCCCTTGTTTGGTGTGTTAATTAAAACCTTTAAAAAAATTACTTTAGTTCCACAAAAACAGACATGCCAAGATTTAGATTAACATCTTTGTAAAAGGTGTGTGTGTGGTTTGTGGTGGTCGTGGCTATGTTTTATTTTATTTTATTTTGCTGAATCATGGGAGGATAGCCTGTACGCAGAGAGCAGGCTAGTAGATCCATTCAGCTGATTGGTAATCGTAGGTTAGAGCAGTGGTTCTTGGGCTCAGGACCTGTTTGTTAACTTTGATCTGTTGCAACCCAGCAAATAGCTTCCATGCAAAAAACATCTACCGTACTAAATATTCTTAACTATAATATATAATACAGACTTTAACATAATAAATACACGGGGCATGTCAAGGCTGATTCCCTACTCTGGCACTTTGAGTGCAGAAGATGGGGGCCCGCAAGGATTCTAAAAAAAATTAATACTGGCCACTCCAGGCTGGTATTAAACTCCCAAGGTCACAGCTTCTCTCTCACCTTGGATGGGTAGATGCTGCCACCACCCAGGTGCAAAAAAACAACAACTGCTTTTTGAGAACCCAGGAAGAAACACGTGGGAATTCCTTCCTGTAGGGTACCCTCAAGCCCTTTCACCCCCCTTCCTGGAAATAGCTGAGGAAAAAAAACAAAGGAAATCAGCTGTTGCCACCAGCTAATTAAATACCATATCCACAAACCTCTTCAAACCTCTTAGGGACACAAAAATCCAATCCCATTCTTAAAAAAGTTAAATTTTATTAAACCCAAAAAATAAAGGAAATACATTTGGAACTTGGGCTTTTTGCTAGATCTTAAAAGAAACAATTAACAAAAATTAAGCATCAAGATAGCTCTCTTGAGGTTCAGTTTAAAGGTTACAAGCGAAACAAAAGCATCTCGGGTTAGCACAGAGGCGTCCACAAGCCATAAGAAACAAAAGAAATAACCCTAATTGCATCTTTCTAGAAATTTACTTACATATCTGAGGCTTCAGACAAGTAGGTTTGAGGTATGAATTGATGATCTGTGATCATATCTGGCTTAAAGCTGCTTACAGCATTGCTGCTCTGTGTCTCTGCTCTTTCCCGGAGAACCACAACACCGAGACAAAGGGAAGTTTTTTCCCAATTTTAAAAAGTTCTAGCCCTCCCATTGGCTCTTTTGGTCAGATGCCCACTTCTTTTCCTTTACCTGGGAGACTTGGTTAAGCCTTTACAGGTAAAGCAAGCAGAGAACAGCCACTAAGAGGGATTTTATAGCTAGCTGGCTGGCTGGGTGTCCATAAAAGGGAGCTACTCCCCTTCTGTCTTCATTTATCACGGGGTGTACTATAGCAGAGGCTCCTATCCAGCCATTGTTACTTACAGGGTTGCAGCATCACTCCGGTGTGGCCCGGCTTTCCTAACGGGGGGGCCAGCCTAACCTGATCTGTGTAAGTGACATTGCGACCTGGTGCATGGGGTCTCAACACCACTTCACTCTGCCTCTGTCATGATGACATGGAGACCAGCTAGGCCAAACAATGAGCAATGCTGCAACCCCAGGAATCAGATTGCAACACCCAGGGAGCCAAGCCCAGCGAGCCCTGCAGGAGCGGCTGCCGCAGAGCGGGCTCTGCAACACCAGCCCTTTCTCCCCTCCACCACTAGGCCCCCCACTCCACTGCAGGTAGGACCTGATCTCCTCCTCCCTCCCTGGGCCTACCACACAACACTTTGACACTTTGGGGCAACCCAATTTTGGGTCGCAATGCATGGGTTGATAAACTATGGGTTAGAAGTTGGCAGCTCAGATCTTTACTTGTGATGACAGTAGTTTGCAGATGACACTAAACTGGCAGGAGAGGTAGATACGCTGAGAGTAGGGATAGGATACAAAGGGACCTAGACGAATTAGAGGATTGGGCCAAAAGAAATCTGATGAGGTGCAACAAGGACAAGTGCAGAGTCTTGCACTTAGGACGGAAGAATCCCACGCACTGCTACAGACAAGGGACCAAGTGGCTAGACAGCAGTTCTGCAGAAAAGGACCTAGGGGTTACAGTGGATGAGAAGCTGTATATGAGTCAACAGTGTGCCCTTGTTGCCAAGAAGACTAACAGTATTTTGGGCTCTGTAAGTAGGAGCATTGCCAGCAGATCAAGGGACGTGATCATTCTCCTTTATTCGGCATTGGAGGCCTCATCTGGAGTACTGTGTCCAATTTTGGGCCTCACACTACAAGAAAGATGTGGAAAAATTGGAAGGAATCCAGCGGAGGGCAATAAAAATGATTAGGGGGCTGGAGCACATGATTTATGAGGAGAGGCTGAGGGAACTGGGATTATTTAGTCTGCAGAAGAGAAGAGTGAGGGGGGATTTGATAGCTGCTTTCAACTACCTGAAAGTGGGTTCCAAAGAGGATGGATCTAGACTGTTCTCAATAGTAGCAGATGACAGAACAAGGAGTAATGGTCTCAAGTTGCAGTGGGGGAGGTTTAGGTTGGATATTAGGAAAAACCTTTTCACTAGGAGCGTGGTGAAGCACTGGAATGGGTTACCTAGGGAGGTGGTGGAATCTCCTTCCTTAGAGGCTTTTAAGGTCAGGGTTGACAAGGCCCTGGCTGGGATGATTTAGTTGGGAATTGGTCCTGCTATGATGCAAGCTTCGTAGGGACAGCAGAAGAGCAGTCTAAGAAAGTGCACTATTTTTTTAAAAAATGGATGAATCAGTGTACTATTCAAATGAACCTTAAACTTTCACTGCAAATTAAATTGTACTTTTGTTTTTTTGCCATGTTTTCTTTTTTAGTATGCCATGAGTGATTGTCTGAGAAGAATGTAGAACAGTGTATAACGCTATCCTCTTCCAGGATTTTTGAAAATCCTTTTGCAGTGAGTTTTGTCTTTATATTAGTAAGCTGTTTGCTACAGTAAAATGACATCCACTGCAGGAACTGGATCAACTCAATTTAGTTAACTAAAAATCTTACTCTGTCAGACTTTCTGGTTTAAATGAGGGCAGAAGTGGATGGGGTTGAATTCTGTCTGAAGTAACTCAGGTTTGCTTCAGAGAACACTGCACACACTCGGAAGCTTTTGAGTGGAGATGTGCTTGATGAGGCTTAAGTTTGTGAGGGAAAGGAGTTGTATTGAGGCCCAAGTTTTTTGGTGAAGGGTTAGCTGCTGGTTTTGTTCTACATGTAATTTGTGGCAAAGGTACCTATGACATATGATAGGTGCTTTTGTATATATTTGTAGGAATGCAAATAAATAAATATTCCATAATACCTTTACAGGTGTCCTTCATGTAGGTGTCAAGAAATCTCCTCTTCTGAAAAAAATTCTTCTTTAATTTAATAGTTCAAAATAAACACTTACTAAGGCCAACTCTTGTAATTTTTTTGATCAGCGTATACCCTGGCTTATAGTTCATTCTGCTATAAACAGTGCTTGGATTGAAATTTTGCATTCCTTGGCCAGCCTTTGGAGGACTTGGAATGTGAGGACACAGCTACAGCTCAAATTTCAACCTCTAGCTGCGATATCTCATTTCCAGACAAAATGCTGCAGGAAAAAGAGGTCAGTGAGGACCTGTTATTTCTAATTCCAGCACAAAAAACATACTTTCCCTTGCACTTCCAATGTATAACCACAATGCATAATTTTAAGTCATCTAAATCACATTCAAATGCACAGCCATGTCTCCAACCTCATACATTTTTATCTACAAATAAACAAATGGTAGATTTTGAGTGCATGTGTGTCTATAGAGAATATATCTTAATTTAGCTGTGGTTGGAGTTAAGGTTGTGTGTTTGAGTGAGAAAATAAGTGGAAAAGGAAACAGAGTTTGTGGTGGAGGTGAGGAGTCTGCAATATTTAAGTGTTATAATACATGAATTATTATTGCCTTGTGGTTTCCTTGAAATGTAGAGATGGTGGTGATTGAATTTGACTTTAAGCAACCTCAACTCTGAGGGCTTGCAAATAAATGCATGTGCGCATGGGTGTAACTTTATGCATGAGTAGTCCTATTGTAGCCAATGAGTCAACTCATTTATGTAAAGTTAAACATGTATATTTGTTTGATAATTAGGTCCTTGGTTACCAATTTTATTTATTTGTTATTTAATTTCAATTCTGAATGAATGATCTGTATAAATGATATTTAGCAGAACAAATTTAAATTTATTCAAGCAAGCTTGGTACAAAGATAAATTTATGAAAACCCACCTTTTAAAAGTGTGTAATGTCCTTTGGTAGATTTTCACTGGCGAATCTCAAAGTACTTTACAAACATTAAGTCAATACTCTATCTTTATTACTGCCTGTAGTATGTTACAATGGAATTTAAAAGCTTAAATTAATTCTGTGTAGATTTGCAAAATGAACATATCAAAGTCTGCAGTTCCTCTTACTCAGGAGTACTACTAATTCTAAGTTTCAGAGTAACAGCCGTGTTAGTCTGTATTCGCAAAAAGAAAAGGAGTACTTGTGGCACCTTAGAGACTAACCAATTTATTTGAGCATAAGCTTTCGTGAGCTACAGCTCACTTCATCGGATGCATACTGTGGAAACTGCAGAAGACATTATATACACAGAGACCATGAAACAATACCTCCTCCCACCCCACTCTCCTGCTGGTAATAGCCCATCTAAAGTGACCACGCTCTCTACAATGTGTATGATAATCAAGGTGGGCCATTTCCAGCACAAATCCAGGTTTTCTCCCCCTCTCCCCCCCTTTTTCAAAAACCACACACACAAACTCACTCTCCTGCTGGTAATAGCTTATCCAAAGTGACCACTCTCCCTACAATGTGCATGATAATCAAGGTGGGCCATTTCCAGCACAAATCCAGGTTTTCTCACACCCCCCACCCCCACACACAAACTCACTCTCCTGCTGGTAATAGCTCATCCAAACTGACCACTCTCCTTACAATGTGTATGATAATCAAGGTGGGCCATTTCCAGCATAAATCCAAGTTTAACCAGAACGTCGGGGGGGGGGGGGGGGTAGGAAAAAAACAAGGGGAAATAGGCTACCTTGCATAATGACTTAACCACTCCCAGTCTCTATTTAAGCCTAAATTAATAGTATCCAATTTGCAAATGAATTCCAATTCAGCAGTTTCTCGCTGGAGTCTGGATTTGAAGTTTTTTGTTTTAAGATAGAGACCTTCATGTCTGTAATTGCGTGACCAGAGAGATTGAAGTGTTCTCTGACTGGTTTATGAATGTTATAATTCTTAACATCTGATTTGTGTCCATTTATTCTTTTACGTAGAGACTGTCCAGTTTGACCAATGTACATGGCAGAGGGGCATTGGTGGCACATGATGGCATATATCACGTTGGTGGATGTGCAGGTGAACGAGCCTCTGATAGTGTGGCTGATGTGATTCAGCCCTATGACGGTGTCCCCTGACTAGATATGTGGACACAGTTGGCAACGGGCTTTGTTGCAAGGATAGGTTCCTGGGTTAGTGGTTCTGTTGTGTGGTATGTGGTTGTTGGTGAGTATTTGCTTCAGGTTGGGGGGCTGTCTGTAGGCAAGGACTGGCCTGTCTCCCAAGATTTGTGAGAGTGTTGGGTCATCCTTCAGGATAGGTTGTAGATCCTTAATAATGCGTTGGAGGGGTTTTAGTTGGGGGCTGAAGGTGAGGGCTAAAGTGGCGTTCTGTTATTTTCTTTGTTAGGCCTGTCCTGTAGTAGGTGACTTCTGGGAACTCTTCTGGCTCTATCAATCTGTTTCTTCACTTCCGCAGGTGGATATTGTAGTTGTAAGAATGCTTGATAGAGATCTTGTAGGTGTTTGTCTCTGTCTGAGGGGTTGGAGCAAATGCGGTTGTATCGCAGAGGAGGTATTGTTTCATGGTCTCTGTGTATATAATGTCTTCTGCAGTTTCCACAGTATGCATCCGATGAAGTGAGCTGTAGCTCACGAAAGCTTATGCTCAAATAAATTGGTTAGCCTCTAAGGTGCCACAAGTACTCCTTTTCTTTTTACTAATTCTAAGGTTTCAGAGTAGCAGCCGTGTTAGTCTGTATCCGCAGAAAGAAAAGGAGGACTTGTGGCACCTTAGAGACTAACAAATTTATTTGAGCATAAGCTTTCATGAGGTACAGCTCACTTCGAAAGCTTATGGTCAAATAAATTTGTTAGTCTCTAAGGTGCCACAAGTCCTCCTTTTCTTTTTACTAATTCTAAGGGGCCCTGTGTTTTACATTTGCAAACAAGAAAATGTGAGAAGTAGGAATATAATCTGAGTGTTGAACCCTTGCCCATTTCCCCTCTTCTATTTAATATCTGGTCTCAGCAGGTAATGAAAACTGTGAAGCCAAATTATTCCATCTGTGGTATTACCATTATGCTACATTGGTATCAGATTTCATAAATCTTGTAGCTGTGAAGGGCAGTTTTGAGGACCCTAGGAACACCACCAGGTGGAATCAATTCGATTTAATTAAGGGCTTTTCAACAGACTACCATGAACCCTAATACACTTTTTTTTAGTGAGGAAGCCTGGAGAGTGTGGAGTTTTGTCAGAGACAAGGTGGGTGAAGTAATATCTTTTATTGGACCAACTTCTGTTGGTGAAAGAGACAAGCTTTTGAGCGACACAGAGCTCTTAGCTCAGAATCTTGTCTCTTTCACCAGCAGAAGTTGATCCAATAAAAGATATAATTTCACGCACCTGGTCTCTCTCATATCCTCAGACCAACACAGCTACAACAACACTGCAAACAACGGTGGAGCTTTCTCAGACAGAGGTTTGGCAAATAAGTGGGTCATTGAAATAAGAGGCAGACTTAACACCTTTGCCAAGTGCTTTGTATGCTGATTTGAGATTCCATTGCAACAGGATATTTGTTAATCCAAAGAAATAAACCTCTCAATTCAAAAGCTTGTTTTAACTGGTTTGGGAAGGATTTTTATAATCCAAAGTGCTGTTCCTTTCTCCACCCAGTTTGGTGCTTCACACATCCAGAGATTATTTTGTTCTTTATTTTGTTTGAAAGGTGGCATTTAGCAAAGGACCCTTCATTTAATTAGCAGGTCTTCAATGTAGATGTCTCATGAGTGTGACTAGGTATTGAAGGAAATTATATGTGACTAGGAGGACTTGTGGCACCTTAGAGACTAACCAATTTATTTGAACATAAGCTTTCGTGAGCTACAGCTCACTTCTGTGCACTACAGCACACAGCTGTAGCTCACGAAAGCTCATGCTCAAATAAATGTGTTAGTCTCTAAGGTGCCACAAGTCCTCCTGTTCTTTCTGCGGATACAGACTAACACGGCTGTTACTCTGAAACATGGGAATATGTGACTAGGGGAATTTTAAACTTCTTTGGGTCTTGTCTATACTACAAACTGACAAAACAGGGGAGGCGTACACACTACAAAGCTACTTTTGGCAGCAAAACTCTGCTGTTACCTCACCCATTTTGTCTCTCTAATATCCTGGGATCTACGCGGCTACAACAACACTGCAAACAACTTTTAAAACAGGAGCAGTTTCCAGTCTCTAACCACATCTCAAAGCTCCATTTCTAAGGCCTTGTCTACACTACAAAGTTTTGTTGGCAAAAGTTATGCTCCCAAAGCAGCCTGCTCTGCCTGCCTGCTTATAGTTCTCTGATTCCCTCTGAGTTCTCCCACAGCCTCCTCAGCTGCCGGGAGCCACATCCTGAGCAGCTCTGTGAGCTCCCCATGCTGAGGAACGTCAAAGCAGCACAGCAGTACTCCTCTGCCCCCCCCCACACACACCTCCCTGCAGCACCAGTCTGCCTGCCCCTGTATTCCTAGTGCAGGGCGACAGGAGCATTCCATGTTAATGATTTAATCTTTGAGAGGGGAGGGACGGATGCCTGCTGGGCAGCAGAGATCAAAACAGTGAGCAGAGCAGTCAGGGCAGGAGCTGTGGGATACTGGGAGAGGCCAGTTATGTCGAGAAAACAAGCACAGTGTCTACACCAGGGATCGGCAACCTTTGACAAGCGGCCCGTCAGGGAAAGCCCCTGGCGGGCCTGGCTGGGCCAGTTTCTTTACCTGCAGGGTCTGCAGGTTCGGGCGATTGCAGCTCCCTCTTGCCGCAGTTTGCCAAGCCAGGCCAATTGGGGCTGGGCTGCAGGAAGTGCTGTGGGTCAGGCCACATCTTCCCGCAGCCCCCATTTGCCTGGGACAGCGAGCCATGGCCAATGGGAGCTGCGATCTGCCGAACCTGCAGACGCTGCAAGTAAACAAACTGGCCCAGCCCTCCAGGGGCTTTCCCTGACGGGCTGCATGCCAAAGGTTGCCAATCCCTGGTCTACACTGACCCTTTGTCACTTTAATTTTGCAGCAGAAAGGTTTATGCCTCTTGTTGAGGTGGCTTTATTTTATTTATTTTGGGCCAACTCCTGTTGGTGAGAGAGACCTCTTTGGTGTGCTCACCATACGGAAGATGGCAAGGACACTTAGATTATGTCTACTCTAGAGACCTTACAGTGGCAAAGCTGTACCAATGCAGCTGCGCCACTATAAGATCACTCTTGAAGCCACTCTGTGCTGACAGGACGGAGAGCGACATAGCACTGTGCACACTACTGCTTATGCCAGCAAAACATATGTTGTGTTTTTTCACACCCCTGAGCAACATAAATTGATTCCACCTGGTGGTATTCCCAGGCTCCTCAAAACTGCCCTTCACAGCTACAAGATTTTTATGAAGAAGCTCTTCCCTTCCCCTCACCCCAAAGAATCTCCCTTGGCTGAAGGGAACAACTCACAGACAAGGAAGGCCCTGAAAAAAACCAACAGAAGGCTGCCTTGAAGAGAATAGCCTCACTCTCCAAATGATAGACCTAAGGAAGAACCTCAACTAATTGCCTAGGGACATGCAAGGACACTGGCTTCCTGACATTGCTCCGCATCCCAGGAGCCCAGCCCAACCCTTCCATATCCTCGGGACCATCAATCCACAATAGGGATCCAGACAACCGGCAAATCTGCAATAAAAGAGCACCCTGGACAACCAGTTAGCTATAGCAAGACTATGAACTGCCAAATTTTGGGTTCTGATGTAGGCCAGGCCATGGGTAGATCCTCAGCCCCCCCAAAACTCTTTGTGTCGTTATGTACAGTAAAAAGGTGTGCGGTGCAAGTGGGCTCTTGGCAGTGAATATTGATTCCAGTAACCAAGATTCCATAGGCATCTGTTCTAGCACTGCCTTGGCTTCCTGTGCTCGTGCTCTGAATCTGTTGACCTGCAACTAAGGGTATGTCTGCACTGGCAAGTTTCTGTGCCACAAGTTATACCACTTTTATTAAAACGTTGGAAGTAAACCGCTGTTGCATGTCCACACGGTGCTCCTTGTGATGCTGCAGTGCATCCACAGTAGCAGCTCTTGAAATGGCAAAGACAGCAGTGCATCATGGTCGCTATCCCACTGTGCAACTGGCCGCAGGGTGCTTTGGGGAGGGTTTGCAGTGTCTCATGGGGCAGGCACAGCATCACGTGATGCAGGTTTCCTAATCCCATTGTTCCATGGGCATCCTGCTACATTGCCAGCTGCTTTTCAACTGAAGTGGAGGGCGGAAGCGGAGAGAGTGTGTGATAGGGAGTGTGTGTGTGTGTGTATGGAGGGGGGGAAGAGACAATGTGTACAGCAATCTCTCTCTCTCGCACAGACACACACACACACACACGCGCGCGTGCGCACACACACCCCCTCTGTGTTCAACAGCAGGGGCATTCCACATTAATGGTTTGCTTTGTGTCCCAGAGCAGATCAGAACACCATGCAAAGGCTGTCAGAAATGTTGCTTTGAAAGGGGAGGGGCACATGTCTCCAAGACAGCCAAGTTCAAAACAATGAGCAGAGCGGTCACTTGAGGCATTATGGGACGGCTCCAGAGGCCAATTACAGCGCTGGAGCCTCTGTGCAAATAGCCTCATGACTCTCGTTGAGGTGTTTTTCTGCAGCGCTGCAGCTGAGGAGTTTCTGCGCACAAAGTGGCTTGGCAGTGTGTACACGTCTGCAGTTTGAGTGCAAAAAGCTGCTTTACTGCACAGAAATTTGCCAATGTAGACAAGCCCAGGCTATGCCATTGTTAAGCCCAGGCACATGCTTGGCAGTGAAATGAATATTGTATGAATGTTTCTGTTTGGTGGTGTTAATTGCTAAACATCTCTACACAGAAGAGAGAAAAGGAAAGGAGTACTTGTGGCACCTTAGAGACTAACAAATTTATTTGAGCATAAGCTTTCGTGAGCTAAAGTACTCCTTTTCTTTTTGGGAATACAGACTGACAAGGCTGCTACTCTGAAACCTGACAAAAGAGAGAGTGCTTTGAGAGCCTTAGTCACATTAAGGATTCCTTGCAGGTGGAGTCACTACTACCCCTCCCTATGAAGAGCTGCTGTGCCCCATGCTAGGAAGGCAAATCTCACACTTTCACAGGTGGTGGGGAAGACATGGGAGAAAATAAGCCCTGGAGTCCTGTCCTTAAATCCAGCAAGAGTGGTGTTATATGCATTCCAGCTGCTGTCAGGGAGTACAGAGGAGACAGGCTGAGACAAGCCTCTGTTGAGACCACAATGTGCACATTTGACAAGCATTGACCATTTGGAGGAAGTAGGACTCCATCCTCAGGTGCTTCTGCTCATTCAGCACCTGGTCTGCACTCCCCATGCTCATTTGAGGGCACACAAGGAGAGAGTAGGAAAAAATTCCAAAGTTGAGCCATTTCTGCCATTTAGGTATCTGGTAATGAGTGTTCAGTTCATCTAGCAAATGACTGGTGCACTCACACTGTAGTCAGGTCCATGAAACACCCATCTGGCTGGAAGAATTCTTCACTGGCACTGACTGATGTGCTTGAGCAGGAATCGTATGCAAGGACAGATAGATATACTGAAAGCCAGTTAAGGCATAGTCTAATAATCCAGACATTGGCTACAGAAGAGGGGTTAAGCTTCCACCTACACTAATGCCTTTCCTTGAGGCTACAGTTAGAACATGGGGTTCAAATTCTCCCATTTAACAGACCAGACTGCAGGCCAGCAAAGCTGAAGGCTGCATCATGCTTTGGTGACACGCTGAGTCTCATGAGCACTGAGGGACAGAGGTACATCAGGGGCTACCACATTTATCCATATTCACAGAATGGCAGAGATTCTAATGTAGAGGCAGCTCCTAACTTGACAAGCAGAGTCACTTTGGCTCTATAAGCAAGGGTTCATTGGAGGGGGATGTCTCTGCTGAGACACTACCCAGCTAAGCTAACAATCAGATCAGTTCTGCAGAGTCTCACATACAAGCTCCTTCCGGCCACTGTTTGCTCAATGGATGATTATCACAGGGCTTTTAAAACATTTTTCACTAGATAATCTATTCATACCTCTATTGTCTTGGTTCCCATTGGACAGGGTGGGGCTCAGAAAGGTGAGGGAGTAGTCATTTGCCTTTCAATTGCAAATGATTGTCCTCCTCAGGCTTGTACATTAGAATTTAAAAGACTGCATTCTCCTGAACAAAGATTCTTGCACTTCTCGGGAAGGAGCAGAGATAATGAGTATGTTTAGGAGTGGAAATGTCCCATCTTTGGAGTGAGACACATGATACAGTCTTCACAGTCTAAGGTCCTAACTACAATAAGGAAGTTTGCCCTACAGTAATTATGTAAATGTGCAAGTCTGAAGCAGGGCTTTAATCCATTAAACTGCTGTAGGAAAGGACCTTGAGTCTATAATTGGAGTGAAAATGGACACTTCTGAATAAGTGTCTGATTAAAAGTCTTGTTGCCCACATCTCATCACCAGCAGCATCAACACCAGACATACTACTTATGGCCCATGATGGAAGGTTTCCATTTTCACATCCAAAGTTTCTGTGTTGTACTTATGTATAGGCTACAAGCATGACTAGTGTCTCACAGGAGATTAGGGAGAGACCACAAGCACAGAGAAATGCACAAATAGAAAGGGGATCTGTACCAGGAGCAAAAACCAAGCCAGGGAGCATCAGACCCAGATCAGGACAATCCCAGATCAGTCCCAGTCCCTGATCAGGATGATCACCAGCCACCACACTTCCCTGCTGGAGCAGTTATGAGCCCATGGTAAGAACCAACTAGATTAGCACAGTAAGACAGAGTTACCAGGTAAAATCCACCCCACAGGTAGGGGGCAGACTGGGCTCACTCACACATCCAACAGCTGCTGCCACCAACTCAAGTCCCGCAGCCCCTCATGGGCATGGCCTATAGCCCAAGGGAGCCAGGAATCTCCACCTGGGATCTGCCCAGGTCATGGGACTTAGCCCTGCTGTCCCTAGAAATTCCTAACCCCCCAGCCTCCCCGAGAGCTGGGAGCCCACAGGGGAGGGGAGGCATCCTTTATCTTGCCCCCAGACCTGGCCCCATAGCAGCTTCGCATGCGGCACCACAAAAGTGAATCACTCTGAGGTAAAGTGATACCTGCATACCTGCTGGCCCACCTGCAGTAGCAGAAGGCAGAGGGTCTAGGGAGGTTGCCACACTGAATCCCCATCTGGATGGGCACAGGAGGGAGGGTAGGGAAACCAGCAAACAGGAAGTGTTTCTGAGTACATGGCTCTGATCATGGCTCCAAATCTTGTGCCAAATCCCTTGAGATCTTATGGTTCCAAATCCTGTGCTGAATCCTGCAAGATATCAAGCCTACCCCAGAAGTCCTATGGAGGCTAGAAATCCCACAGGACCTGGCCCATCCTGTTTTTGTGCCCTCCCCGATTGTGGGAGCTACCAAAACACACTCCTTGCTTGGCAGAGGGGCTCTCTTTGAGCTTACACAGAGCTCTTCAAGAGACACAATCAGCTGGATATTTAGTCAATTTCTAAAAATGTGTTAAAAGTTTCAGGTACTGTCCTAAATCCCTCTGCCAATTTTTGTGCTTTTAATACATTCATTTAATATTTTGTAAAAAAACCTCTCTTACTGTGGAAGACCCACAAAAACAGGTTAAAATGCCTATATACAAAATACTGTAAAAATTAAAGAAGCTGAAATATGGAGATTTTTTTTCTTGGTGCCATTATAGTAATTTTAGGTGCTATTTATAACAAACAATATTGGGGAAAACATTTCATGTAGAAATATGACTGAGTGACCCTTTTACTTTTATATTCATTCACTTGTAATTTGTTCCTCGACAAAGGTAACATATGTTAATTGTCTTATGCTTAATTAAAAATCAAGCTGTAAATGTAGTTAGAAAGAATATACAGCTTTGGTCATACAGTACTCTATTCCTTGAACTGGTGGATATGCAGTTACATGCCGCTATTATGCATATCATCTGTGGCACCCTGCGTCCAACTCCACTCCCATGACTCCCAGTTCTGACCAACCTTTCTCCTCCTCATATCAGACGAGATATGTTACTGGCAAGTTGCTGGAGAAAGTGTGCGCCAACTTAAGCCTGCCGCTGCACAATGACCTTTTTAAACTACTAGCTGCACGTTTGCCATCACATCGCCCATTATGGTCTCAGCCGCCACGCCAGGACGTTAGGGCGGAAACACTTTGGCGAGAGGAATAGGACATCTGTTATAATCCCCAACCAGTCCCTCGTCGCTGACCCCACAATTTGCTCGCCTGGTTTTGACCTGCCCTGTCGGTCCTGGTCCCTGTTGAAGAGGTTCTGGACCAGGCAAGGTCTCTGTGCAGCCAACCAGTATCGCTGGGTCCTTCGTGACAGCACTTTGTGCAGCTGCGGCGCAACACAGTCGATGGCACACATTGTTGATGAATGCCGGCTGACTAGGCTCAGCGGTGGCCTAGAAGAACTGCATCATGCCACCAAAGATGCCATCGCTTGGCTAGACGACTATGCACGCTCTAAATCAATAAATTCCTTGAAGCAACATAAATATTTTTTTCAGAGCAGTATAGTCTATATACATGACTGGGAACCAAGCTCTTCTGTTCTAATCCTGGATTTGACACAAAGTCCCTCGTGGGACTTCCGTACAGTAGGAAATTGTGCCCCAATCTTGCAAATACGTAAGCACTTGCCTAATTTGACTATGAGTAGTCTCACTGATTTCAGTGGACTGGTTACAGTAGTAAAGTTAAGTACCTTAAACGTGTAGCAACAGTGAAAGTTGTTGTGTAGGCATGGGTATTCTTACTACCACGGCGTCATCTAGACTTTCTCTGAGTGTGATGAGATGAACATATGTGCAATGAATACTCTGCCAGCAGTGGAGCTGCCTGCCCGAGTTGCAGGGTAGTGGCTGAGATTTCCCAAAAAGCGCATTGTAGACTCCATTGACATCTTGCCTTGGGTTAGTTTTCCTCGTTTACTCAACTGCAAAATGGGGATGATAATCACGTACCCATGCATTGTGCAGCAAGCTGGGTCTAAATTCTGTAGTCAAGCACTTTTGTTTCTCTGGTACTTCAGTGCTAAATTCTACTACTAGTTGAAATTTCTGCAACAGCTTCAGGAAATTTAAAAGATGGAAGGTTTAGCTGACTGATTTAAATATGAAACTGAATAATACAAGTATATTGTATGTTATTTTATTTTATTTTACTCTGCCCCAAAATTTCAATGGTCAATATACCTCATGTATTTGAATTGACTAGTCAAATCTCCATTGTTGATGTTTAAGGCTACATTTTAGTCATGGGTATTTTTAGTAAAAGCCACGGACAAGTCATGGGCAGTAAACAAAAATTCATGGCCCATGACCTGTCCATGACTTGTACTATGTACCCCTAATTAAAACATGGGTGTTCTGGGGCAGGGAGGGGGCCCAGGGGCACTGCGGGTACTCTGGGGCAGGAGGCCGGGGGTGCTATGGGCACTTTGTGGGGAGGACCCATGGCACTCATGCAAGGAGACAGGTCTGGTGCTGGGGAAGAGGGGCGGGCAGCAGCGCACAGTCCAGGACCCCCGTTGCTGCTGGGTGGGGGTTGGTGGGGCTGGCAGGTTTCCTACCCAGCTCTGCACCTCCATGGAAGCAATGACACATCCCTTGGCTCCTCGGTGGAAGCGCGGCCAAGGGGCTACACATTCTGGCCGTACCCCAAGTGCCAGCTCCGCAGATCCCATTGGCCAGGAACTGCGGCCAATGGGATCTGAGGAGGCGGTGCCTGTGGGTGGAGGCAGCGCATAGAGCTAGGAGCTGAGGGAGGGCCATGTCACCGCTTCTGGGGAGTCCCCCTGAGGTAAGCGCTTCCCAGAGCCCATGCCCTGAGCCCCCTCCCACATCCAAACTCCTGTGGATGCTAGGGGGGAGTGGGACGAGAGAGGTGGTCAGTGCGACTGGCTGGAGGGGCCACCCGAGCTGGTCAGGCAGCCCTTCGGCCAGCCATACCAGCCGCTGCAGAAGTCCCAGAAAGTCATGGAATCTGTGACAGACTCACAGCCTTTTTGATGTTGTCTTGGAGATGGAGAACAGCTAGTTTTGGCATGTTGGCAAGGATCAGTTGGTGCTCTTTTGATCGTGGAAGGTGTGAGAGTGGTTTTCATTTTGGGTACATAGGGATTGGTTGGGGTGTAGGGTTTTTTGAGAGGGCTTTTTGCACTGGCGAGGAATGCACCACCTCCCTTCTGCTAATGAGGGTCATATGTGACAAAATCTTGAGGGAAGGGCTTGAACTCCTAGATCACCTCCCAAAAGTCCCTTCCCCAACAGCTGACATGGCAATAACATTGTTGACATTTTAAATTATCATTGATCTTCAGAGCTAACCCCCTACCTTCCCTGAACTAATGCTAAAAATCAATCTCTGAGCTCCTGTTTCAGGCTGTCTGTAGACCCAGGAAGATACCACTGCATCAGTCAGATTCAGTTCACATTCAGAAGTTTTTCTTCTCAATCATAAGTGCTAGAATCTTAAATTATTTCTTAAATGCAAAGTTAGATTCTCCTGCACAATTTTGTGGCAAGACTGTCGGTTCTTCAGTAAATCCTATGCAGCAGACTAACAAAATATATGATCCCAGATACCTGCTTCTCTCACAAAGGTGCTTTGGTGATGGAATGATTTATTAAAGTTAATATTAATATCTTTTAAAAAAGAACAGTGCTATGTAAGTGTCTAGTACTTATATTTCCCCAAATCCATATGTATATAAAAAGGAATTTGAATGTGAAACTATTTCTAGAAGAGGTGAATATTTTTTTATTATGTGAAAGAAGAGAAGGAATGATACTATGAGCTTGAAAATTATAATACATTTCATCCTTATCCTTCTCTTTTTTCCCCTCCACCCCACCCCTTGCCAATACAGCTTTTACAGAAGAATGGACAGATATCCAACATTAATGGTATAGTGGAAGAGCAAGTGGAGCTGAACCTCCAGCCAGGGGAGCTAAATGGACAGCAGAGAGAAGCAGTTGTAACAGATGGTAAGTAAAAGTCTACAGTGAATGGACTAGGTTACAGAGCATTGAGGATAGCTTGACGGACTGGGAAGTTGAAATAAGAATCTACTGGCCATTTCCTATGGAGCACTGCGTTCTGGTTTTGTATCACCAGTATTTTTAGGGCACACTGTCATGAGAGCTTTGCCTTCACCTGATAACAAATCCCATTACAAATGGAATCCGTGCAAATTTTCCAAGCATCATGTTTCAAGAGTGTTTTTTCTCCACTTCCACAAAGAGCATTCTAATCAATCCTTGCAGTTGCACTGCCTCTGACTGCCTGTCCCACAGTACCCGGAACAGTTCTTGACTCAGTGGATTGAGGTAAATGGAGCAAAATATTCTGGGAGATTAAGGGGTTCAACTTTCATAACCTGGTAAGAATCACAGCCATTTCTACAACCTACTCTCACAGATCGGACAATCTGGTAAAATGCAAGCTAGCACATCTGAAAGCATGTTTGCTTATTATGTTCATTAGCTGGCTAAGTTGTAGTCGAGGGGGGAGCTACAACATATATATCATATGTGTTCCTATGATTCTTAAGGGGGCTTTTCAGTCTTGTTCAGCCAGCACAATTGAAAAAACACACTTTTTGCCTGTCAAGACAGGCCTGAGAGAGTGCAGGTTCTAATTTCCAACATGGTATTATTTAATAACCCAAAGAGGCTCATAGGACACGGCTGTGTTTCCAAGTGCCCTGAGTTACTGCATTTACTGCATTTTATTAAAGTTGCAATGTTGATTTGCACATGACTGCATTACATTGAGGCCTGATACAACTGTGTCTGAAAGCCTGTACATGTAGGACTGGGCTTTTTCTCACAGGATTTCTGTCAGTTGCCACCTGGTTAGAAAGAAGGATGCAGTGCCAAAATATCTTGGGCTATGTCTACACTGCACTGCAGTGTGGACTACAGCGGTGTGAATTCCAGGGCGCACCAAAGTGCTGGGTGCTAACTGCCCCGTGTGGATGCGCTGGGGCAAACTAAATGGTATCCAGTTTGTGTTAACACAGGCATCATGTAAACAAGCCCTTAGTAGCTCTAAAGAAGTCCTCATATCAGGGCATAGTAGATCAGATTTTTTCCACTCAACTGGAAGAAGCACTGTCAGTTTGCTTCTCTTGAAGCTAGAAGTTTTTGCTGCCTGGGCATACATGCTCCTTTCATGGGAGGGAAACTCCTGCATGCTTACCCATCAGTTCCATTAATAGCAAGAGGCTTTTCCAAAGTGAGGAGAGGCAAGAGTGTGACAGTCTGTTAGACCCCTTTTGACTCTAGGAATATTCTTCAGGCTGCAGGTAATAGTGGACACTCATCAGATTAATGATGTAGCCACAAAGGAGCTCTCTCTCAGTTAGGGCACCTCATCCCAATCTGTCCTGTTGCACTTCCTTCTGAACACCTGGTTACTGAGGAGTGTAAGCTCTAGAGGCAAGATTTCAGTATACAGTATCTGACTTGTGTCTGCTTGCATCTTGGAGGAAGTCTGCTTTGGGTATTTCAGCCATAAGGGGAAAGACTTTATGGTATGGTATACTCAAGGCCATGTATATTCCTTTAACCATATCTAGGCTTGGCAGAATTTTATTTTTATTTTTTCTAATTTTGATGATAAATATCAACTTTCATTGTTAAGATTTTTCACATTGTTTAACAATTTTTATTTTTAATGTTTGTTTCATTTTTAAACTTTATTTTTACCGTTGCTGGAAATTAAGGCGGGATAAGGTTGGGATTAGGGCTAGGGCAGCACTGAGAAGAGGGCTGGAGACAGCTTCTTGCACAGCCAAGGGGCCTGAGACACCAAGGTGCAAGGTGTGGGGAAGGCTGCGGTCCTGGACCAGCAGAGCAGAGACCACTTGCCAGGACTGCAGAGAGGAGGAAGAGTACTTTTTACAATATTCTTCTCATCCCCAATACACTCCTCCCAGCGATGTATTATCACCTAGGCCAACAAATTTATAATAGCAGCCAGAGGCGCCAACTTCCCCAGGCACCGGTGGGTGCTCGCGCGCCTCCCTGCCACCCCGCCCCCGCCCCAACTCTGCCCCCTCCCTGCCCCAATTGGTCCCCTTCCTCAAATCCCCACCCCAGCCCCACCTCCTCCCCTGAGCACGTGGCGACTCCCCTCTTCCCCCCTCCCTCCCAGCCACGTGAAGCTGTTTTACGCACAAGCACTGGCAGGGAGCAGGGAGAAGCAGGACCTGGCAGCACGCTCAGGGGAGGAGGCGGATTTGGAGCAGAGGTGAGCTGGGGCGGGTGGGGCGGGGAGCTGCCGGTGGGTGCTCTGCGCCCACCAATTTTTCTCCGTGGATGCTCCAGCTCCGGAGCACCCATGGAGTCGGCGTCTATGGACGCCATGATTCTACCAATCATAGCATGTAATGAAACCACCAATGACAGCGCAAATTTGTAAAAAAACTAAAAACAAGTTCATATGGGGGCAGCAATTATTTCAGGGCCTAGGGGCAGCAAAATCATTAATCCGCCACTGTCTCCTCCCACTTTTGCTTGACAAGGGGCTTGTCTACCCCTGGCACTTTACATACAGCTCTGCAACTTTCTGGCTCAGGCGTGTGAAAAAACACAGCCCTGAGCGCTGCAAGTTTCAGCGCTGTAAAGTGCCAGTGGAGACAGTTCACCAGCGCTGGGAGCCGTGCTCCCATGTAGCTGGTGGCTATTCCCCTCGTGGGGGTGGGAGAACTCTCTCCCAGCACTGGTGCTGACTCCACAGCAGCGCTTTAATGTTCCTAGTGAAGGCATACCCTAACATTTACCTGGGCCAGTCTCAATGTAATCTTTAAAACAAACAACCAAACAAAAAAAGGCCTTTGTTTGCTTAACATTTTGCTTTGTTTGCTTAACATGTGCACACATGAAGACTAACCCTGCTGGTAGTGACTTTGACACCCAAAGTGAGCGAGTTGATACTCAGTTGAATTCTCTCCAAAGGGGTCATCCACTTGATCTGGCTAGCCGTTTTCAAATTTCTGTCTCTTCAGCAGGTTGTCATGTCAATCACAGAAGCTCCCGAAGATTACACTCTGAAGTATACTAAACTTTTAGGAACTCTACCTTGTTGCTGTCCCTGGACACCAACTTTCAGGGCACTCGTGCCTCTGATACACCAACATCATAAGGAGATAACAAATGACTTTCTTTACTGTTATAATTAAGGCTATTGATTAATCGCAATTAACTCATGTGATTAACTCTAAAGAATTAATTGTGATTAAAAAAATTAATGGTGATTAATCGCAGTTTTAATTACACTGGTAAAAAATAGAATACTAACTGAAATTTATTAATTATTTTTGGAAGTTTTTCTACATTTTCAAATATATTAATTTAAATTACAACACAATACAAAGTGTACAGTGCTCAATTTATATTATAATTTTAATTACAAATATTTGCACTGTAAAAATAATAAACAAAAGAAACAGTATTTTTCAATTCACCTCATACAAATACCATAATGCAATATCTTTTTGTCGTGAAAGTGCAACTTACAAATGTAGATTTTTTTTATTACATAACTGCACTCAAAAACAAAAGAATGTAAAACAGTGGTAGGCAACCAGCGGCCAGCACGCGGCCCATCAGGGTAATCTGCTGGTGGGCCACGAGACAGTTTGTTTACATTAACCGTCTGCAGGCACGGCCACCCACAACTCCCAGTGGCTGCAGTTTGCCATTCCTGGTCAATCTACATGCAGCCACAGGCCATAATTTGCCCACCACTGATGTAAACTTTAGAGCCTACAAGTGCACTCAGTCCTACTTCTTATTCAGCCAATCACTAAGACAAACAAGTTTGTTTACATTTAGGGGAGATAATAGTGCCAGCTTCTTATTTACAATGTCACCTGAAAGTAAGAACAGGCATTCACACAGAACTTTTGTAGCAGGCATTGCAAGGTATTTACGTGTCAGATATGCTAAACAGTCGTACACCCCTTCATGCTTCGGCTGCCATTCCAGAGGACATGCTTCCATGCGGATGATGCTAGTTAAAAAAATAATGCATAGTTAAATTTTGACTGAGCTCCTTGGGGGAGAATGGTATGTCTCCTGCTCTGTTTTACCAGCATTCTGCCATGTATTTCATATTATAGCAATCTCGGATGATGACCCAGCACCTGTTGTTCGTTTTAAGAACACTTTCACTGCAGATTTGACAAAATGCAAAGAAGGTACCAATTTGAGATTTCTAAAGATAGCTACAGCAGTTGACCCAAGATTTAAGAATCTGAAGTGCCTTCCAAAATCTGAGCGAGACGAGGCATGGAGCATGTTTTCAGAAGTCTTAAAAGAGCAACATCCGATGCAGAAACTACAGAACCCGAACTATTGAAAAAGAAAATCAACCTTCTGCTGCTGGTGGCATCTGACTCAGATGATGAAAGTGAACATGTGTCAGTCTGCACAGCTTTGGATAGTCATCGAGCAGGACCTGTCATCAGCGTGGATGCATGTCCTCCAGAATGGTGGTTGAAGATGAAGCCACATATGAATCTTTAGCACATCTGGCACATAAATATCTTACAACACCGGTTACAAGAGTGCCATGAGAATATCTGTTCTTACTTTCAGGTGACATTGTAAACAAGAAGAGGGCAGCATTATCTCCTGCAAATGTAAATAAAATTGTTTGTCCTAGTGACTGCTGAACAGGAAGTAGGACTGAGTGGACTTGTAGGTTCTAAAGTTTTACATTGTTTATTTAATGCAGTTATTTTTTGTACATAATTCTACATTTGTAAATTCAACTTTCATGATACAGAGATTGCAGTACTTGTATGAGGTGAATTCAAAAATACTATTGCTTTTGTTTTTTACAGCACAAATATTTGTAATCAAAAATAAATATAAAGTGAGTACTGTACACTTTGTATTCTGTGTTGTAATTGAAATCAATATATTTGAAATTGGAGAAAACACCCAAAATATTTAAATAAATGGTATTCTATTACTGTTTAACAGTGTGATTATTCATAATTGATTTTTTTAATTGTGATTAATTTTTTTAAACGCTTGACAGCCCTAGTAATAATCAGTGGGACCACAACTGAAGGTCTTATCATGGCTCTCATTCTGAAGTGGGATTAGTAAAGTTAGTAATCTCGAATCATAAATAGCTTCATTGTCTCTGCCTTGTGCTTTTACAAAGAGCTAATACTTGCTTTCAGTCTCTGAGCATGAGTCTGGGCCCATATATATGTGTTCTGTTACATGTTCTGGGACAAAAGTTCTAAACTCTCTCACCACTTAGCCTTTAGCTGTTGTTCACAGGGTGTCTTTACGTTAGAGGCTAAAATTGGAAAGTTTGTGTGTCTAGGCACAACCCTGGAGGCTTATTCAGTTCTGGGTTTATAGGAGGTACTGTCTTTCTCCTTCTGTCTGCATATAGAAAGAAGGATGTGTATTAAGGCAATACATTTGGAGACAAATAGTCATTGTTCGTAAGTAACCATTTCCTCCGTTCTACATAAAATTTATGAAAGCAAGGATGAATTGTTTAACAGTTTGTAGATTGAAGAGGTCTCAAACCTTGGTGCTGATTATATGTAACCAGACATGCACCAAAGGTCTGTTATGCCATTCTCAGTACCGGGCATGTTACCCTTATTAAAGGTAATCTACATACTTATTTTGGAAATGAAGGGAGTATGTCATGTAGTAGTTGTTGTCCAGGAGAATGGTGAGGTTTGAACCATGCTTAACATACTGTTTGCATTGCAAATTTGCTTTTGCATGGTGTTTGTGGATGGTTTCATGAGTTGCTAGTTACTGTATGTCTCAATGTATTTTGACGGATAATATACATTCATTTATGAGCAATGTTTCTCAAATGCTTATGTGTAAATACAATAGATTCTGAAGGTGACAATAATTAGGATATAGTATCCTGTAGGCCAGGGAATGCTAGGCTTTCATTTTCTGCTTAATGAATTTGATTTGAAGGTTAATAAATTCATTTTGTTTCCGTATCATTGCCAGTATGATTATGACTATCACTGTTCTTAATGTCATGTAACATCAGTTTGTCACATAACATCATGACAAAGAGATAGAAAAGCAACTTTATTTAACAACAAACAGGCAGCCTGGCTGCAATAACTATGTCTGGCAGCACTGGATCAAAACAAATGTAAACAAAAAAACAGTCAATCTACTGTCAGGCACTGTGAAGAGAGGAAATGCGCTGTATTTTGGTTTCTGTTCTCCTAGACCTAGGTATAGTCTAACTGTAGAATGGGGAGGAAAAAATGAGACAATGTTGAGGCTGTTCTGTGATGTGCCACTGTAAGTGAATCTGCCTGTGTGTATGAGGAGCACCATACTGAGGTACTTGAGGATGGTACATCGTCTGCATGAGTTATCTCACAGAGCTCCTGTAATCTCATGGTCTCCCTACAAATATCTATTGCCTCATCTCTCTGTCATGATTCCCCTTATGGCTCAGAGATCTGTTCCCCTTATGGCTCGGAGATCTTATCTCTGTATCAGCCCTGAAGGCTTATAAGCAGCATTATCCTCTTTGAATTTGTCTCTTCAGCTCCATTTAATATGCTGATCAGTGTTCTCATTTCCTTTTGCAATTCCACTGAGATGTCATCCAAGTTTCTGTGCTGGTTCACCCTTATTTTGCCAAGTGCTCTTCCCCTTTAGATACTGGACTGCTGCTCACTTATCTGGCCTGTGATGGACCAACATTTCTGGGTTCCTTCTCCTAGTACTGGTGGGGTCTGAAAAGGAAAAAGAAAGCAAAAGATTGAAAGAAATATTAATGCGTGTTGCATTGCTTTTTCAGCAGTATACTTCTTTTTCCTTCCAAAGGAGTCTTAACGGTTGCAATTCTCAGTCTCTGAGGATACTCTATACAGCCCCTTTTTTGAAAAATGAAGCAGCAATATCAAAATGCTGTCTCTTAACCAATGTTTTTTGTTTTATTTTAGGTTGCAGAGTAGCAGCCATGTTAGTCTGTATCTGCAAAAAGAACAGGAGGACTTGTGGCACCTTGGAGACTAACACATTTATTTGAGCATTAGCTTTGTGGGCTACAGCCCACTTCATTGGATGCATAGAATGGAACATATAGTAAGAAGATAGATATATACATACAGAGAACATGAAAAAGTGGAGTAAGAGGCTAATTAATTAAGATGAGCTATTATCAGCAGGAGAAAAAGTTTTTTTTCCCTCATCTTAATTAATTAGCCTCTTACTCCACTTTTTCATGTTCTCTGTATGTATGTATATATCTTCTCACTATATGTTCCATTCAATGCATCCGATGAAGTGGGCTGTAGCCCACGAAAGCTTGTGCTCAAATAAATTTGTTAGTCTCTAAGGTCCCACAAGTCCTCCTGTTTTATTTTAGAAGTTTAGAATGGGCTGTGGGTCAGTGCAAATAGTCTGTGATAAGCTTACTTCTTGAAGGTATCAAGACCCACATAAACACCCAATAGAGGCCATCTGAAAAATGTTTCTTCTAAAGCTGTGTCTATGCTGCACACCTCTTGTGGCGTTGTGTAGGGTATGTGTAGCTACATGCCTTATTGAAAAGTAGGCTGCATCCTCACTGTTGTGTGTAGCTACGCATCCAGTGGCGGATTTAGAGTTAGTGGGGCCCTGTGCTCAACTTCATTTTTGGGGCCCCCCCTGGGGTCAAGAAAAAGAACATTCTTCTTTCCCCATCCCTGCTTTTCATTCTTTTTTCTCTTCATGCTCCTCCTATATTATAAGTAATAGGAAGTAAATGAAAATAAAGTGAAGCACCTTGATTGTTTCTGTAGTCTAACTTTTTTTTCACAGACCACTTGAATATTGCTAAGGGTCTCTTAATGATCTTTCCAAACATTGTTTGCACCATTAGCTAAGAATTGTAAAGTGCTTTGGATAAGAGCGCTTTATAAAAAAAACGTTAAAAAAACATTGGGGTGTGGGGTCTGGCCAGGAGTTAGGATGCGGGAGGAGACTCAGGGTTGGGGTCTGGGAGGACGTTAGGGTGCAGGAGTGGGTTGGGGGTTGGGGTGCAGGGTCTGGCCAGCAGGGGTCCTGGCAGCCAGCAGGAGCCCGGGGTGCTGGGCTGCCCAGCCCTGGGGCCGCCTGTAGTTGGGGGGCTCTGTGCCAGGGCAATGTGTGTTTCATTGTAAATCTGCCTCTGTACGCATCAGTGAAAGGCTCTGGTAGGTGGGAGGAAGAAGGTAAAGACTCCTGCAACAGGGAGCTTCTGGAGCCTTTCCTTGCCATAGGGAAGGACTCCTGCAGTCGGAAGTTGCTGGTTCTGGCAGGTCTCTGTTGCAAGAGTCTTTCCCTGCAGTGGAGAAAGACTCTGAAAGCTTCAAGTGGCAGGGAAATTCTCCAGCACCTGGGAGGCAGTGGACCACTAAACTGATAAAAATACCAACATAGGGCAGGGAGGCACTGCTTGGGCATGTAGAGAGTGCATACCCTCAGGGTTCAAGAGTGTCTTTACTCCCCTAAGCAGTGCCTCACTGTCTAAACTGCTATTTATACCTGTGCTAAGGGAGCCTAGCCATGTATGTATGCTACATACCACTGAAAGGAGCGTGCAGTGTAGACGTACACCAAGGGTTTCAGTGAGGGAAGGGAAGGCTCCAACAATTTAAATGGTGGTACATGCTGATTTCTCCTGGATGATGACCCAGGAGAACCTTGTTTGGATAGGTGCAGGGAGCTTAAATGGAGGTGAGGGAAAAGCAGTATTACACCTTTAATTTAATTGTAAAATTAAGGCTGGCTGATAAAGAGATAGTGGGAGTTGACTTTTGAAATCTGGGGGAATATTAGGGCTCAGATTATTATCAATGGCAGATTTCCAGCCCTGAATGTGTTGACTTGCAGTAGGTGCTATGGACAGATCCAAGCTTTCCCCCCTCTAACTGTCAAGTGAGCCATCACAATAAATATCACTCACTTTCATATGTGCAATAGAATGCAGTATGACAGTTTTTATGCCTGCTAAATAAGTGCTTTAGTCTGAGTGTCCAGCAGTAGTGGGTGGACAAATTAAAAGACAGAAATAGCAGTTTGATGCCTAACTCCTATGGAAAGCTTGATAGGAGTTAGGCATCTAATTGCCATTTCTGTCTTTCTTCCTCCCGCTCCCCCCTCCCCCACCATAATTTACAAGCTGCGGTCTGATGCTGGTGTTGCTCAGTACAATAAATATCTGGCATTGCAATTTCCACTACCGTGTCTCTTTTTGTTTTTTGCTAACACACACCACACAACTGGAAGAAAAGATTTTTTTGTTAAAGATTCTGTACCCTGACCCTTGAATTAAAGTTCTCTGAATCCATTAGGTAGCCCTGCAGCAAAATCATGAAAGACAAAACTGGAATTTCTTTATATTTTTAAAGTGAAAAACAAGAAAAAAGATCTGCCAACATACAAACAAACAAGGCTTTGTACAGCAAAGAAAGGGAAAAGTTGGCACAAACACAAAGGGTTATAGGGCAGGGATGAATTTCTATTGTGGGTCTGCATCTGTGGCCTCTTCACTGTTAAAAAAGAGTAGGAGTACTTGTGGCACCTTAGAGACTAACCAATTTATTTGAGCATAAGCTCAAATAAAAAAGAGTGTATTTTTTAACCTTGGGGGTAATTAACCCATGTGAGTTATCCCAATGAAGACCAGACACTTTAGTTTTTCCAAGGATTGAGGTCAACCCCAGGTGTGAGGGCACAGTGCTGAACTTGCCTAGTTTACCTCACAGCCTTGTCTTCGCTATGTTTTTACCTCAGGATAGCTCTCATGCATTAGTTGCCCCAAGATAAAAAATACATATTTTTTAGCAGCAAAGACGAGGCCTGTGACAGCTACCTGAGGTTCTGTCCTTTTTTTGTTATATATTTTGGCAACACTTGCACAGTGTTCTGACTCTGAATGCAGAAGTCTCCAAGTGGTGTTTAGTCTGGGAAAAACTGTATCACCACTGCAAAAAAAAAAAAAAAAGTTTTAGTTTTAAGATAAACCTTTTAATTGACCTGACAAGATTTTGTTCATGGATGCTCAGTCATGACAAATTCATAGTTAACCCCATGTTTTTTAAAAAACAAACAAACATGCAGCACAATGGCATGTATTTAATATCAGTAATTGATTTTCTTTGGAATATGTATCATGCTGTGGAAGAAGGCTTATTCCAAATATTTAATAGGAATAAGTTAAACTTCAGAGTTTGGTACAAGACAGTAGTAACCACAAACTGCAAGAAATCCAATGTACACAACCTTATGGCAGGCACATCTGTGGACTCTAGGAGCCCTTCAGAGATGGCTTCATTTGGCTATATATTTTACTTTCCCAGAAATAGTGAGATTATTTTTTCTTTTTTAAAAAGTACAACATATTTAATACTCTGGACCTGTAAAACTTTTGTTTTTTAAATAGTTTTCCTTCCCCAAGCTACAATACTTTAATGTATTTCGGAGTGGGAATGTATAGGGAGAGGTTATGGTATTTTGGACAAGGATAATCTGCACAATTTATTCTATGAAGCTAAAACTATACCCACCTTTAAGCATAATTTGGCACAGAGCCAGGACTTGTTTTTAATGTTCTTTTAAAAGAGCTTGTAACCAAAGAATAATTTACAAAGTTGATGGGTGAGGAAGGCTAGCAAACATGCTGTGTTTTCGTTTGAAAGCTAAGGCCTTTCTGTTCCCTTCCTGTGCAAAGGAATGCAGAGGAAAACAAAGGAATGAAAATGAAAAACCTTTGTAGCTCCGTTAGTACAGTCCCAGTATCTGTGCAATATCTCCCTCTGGTATGCAGAACTAGCAGAGGTGGGAGTGGAGCCTATCCTGTTCCCCAGTGACTGGCATCTTTAGCAGCAACTGGAGTCAGTCTCTGTGTGTTCAGGCTCTGCCTCCAAGGAGGGATATTTGTGTGGGGGTGTTCAGCCTAGTTTACTTCTTTATCCATCTCCCCACCCCCACCCCCATTGATGTTCCACTAACAACAACTGCAATCTGTGTCTATAGCAAGCAAACTTTCTGGATCTATGTCTCTTTACAGGCCATTGAAAGGAGGTTGCAGTATTGCCAACTCCAAGCATTCAAAATTAATGATCTAGGCCCGGGGTGGCCAATCTGAGCCTGAGAAGGAGCCAGAATTTACCAATGTACCTTGCCAAAGAGCCACAGTAATACGTCGGCAGCCCCCAATCAGCTCACACCCCCACCCCCACCCCCCGCTCCCAGTGCCTCCTGCCCACCTGCAGCCTCCCCGCACCTCCCGCTGTTTTGTGGCATGCAGGAGGCTCGGAGGGGGAGGAGTGAGGGCACAGCAGGCTTGGGGAGGGGGCGGGAAGGGGTGGAGTGGGGGCAGGGCCTGTGGCAGAGCCAGGGGTTGAGCAGTGAGCACCTGCCGGCACATTGGAAAGCTGGCGCCTGTAGCTCCAGCCTCGGAGTCGGTGCCTAGACAAGGAGCCGCATATTAACTTCTGAAGAGCCGCATGTGGCTCCGGAGCCCGGATCTAGGCCCCAAAAGTCTTGACATTAGTTTAAAAATCGCAAGATTTTTAATAATCAGTTTGGGTGTTCTTTTTATTTGCCTTCTGGGTTTGGAGCCTTTAGGTTACATTTGAGCCATATTTTCAAGCTTATCTCTACAGCCACAAGGGCTAAAAACATACTTTTTATTTTTAAATGAAAGCTGAGATTCTCAGATAGTCAACATGACTTAAAAAGCTGGGGCTTTATAAAAAGCACTAAAAGCTTTATGAAAAGCACTTCATGGGAGTTGTCAAAAGCTGAGGTGTGGTAGAACCACAACTTTAATGGTAAAATATAGATAGATTATGGCTTGCTCTATATGGCCCTTTCAACAGAATTTAAGAACTGTTCTTAAAAATGGTCTAAGCATATTTGTAGGCAAACAGCACTCCAAGCCTGATTTGTCTAGCCAGTGTTGGTGGGAGGACAGACTGGGTCATCACAAGCTTACTTTAGCCAAGATCCTAGACTAGGCCACCACAGTTGTTCTAACACAACTGGCTCCTACTCACATTGCTTGGCCAAACTGTGCTGGTATCTATCCCCAGGCCTATCACTCTTCTGTCCAGGTCCGTGAATACTAATTTGGTCTCTATCCCTGCAAGTCCATGCAGGCAGATTTCTCCACTAACACAGAGACCCTGCAGCAGGGCAGCTTGCAAAATCAGGGCCTTGGATAGCAGATATTTATAGAACAATAAGGGAAGGACAAACAAATCTTAAGGCATCTAAATAAGAAAATTATAGTGAAGAGATGCAAAAATAATACCTGGAGGAAAAAATGGTCTCCAGTTAAACTGCTCACATGTAATACATTGTACTGATCATATAAAGCACAGGGTTTTGCTTGACACCATTTGCTTTTCTCAATTAAACAGTGTAATAACAAACTCAGACAAAATTGTAGTGTCAAATGTAAAGTAGGACTTGTCCGTATTTCCATATGTTTTAAATTTATCCTGTATAGCAGAGCTCTGAAGAAAGATATACAGAGTGAAATCCTGACCTCACTGAAGTCAATGGCAAAACTCCCGTTGGGTCCGAGATTTCGCCCAATGCATTTTATTTGCTGTATATGATGCCTACATACCTTACTAATTTAAATTTAAATTTTTACATATATAGATAAGCATTAATTTTAGTTGGACAGAATGTTTATAATCCCGTATATCCATGGAGCAAATTGCTCTTTATATTTTAATAAAAAAGATAATATTGGATAAAAAAGGGGTTTTAAAAGGACAGTGTTCTCTTTATAGATTAATGCTAGTACATTAAGAAAAACAATATCTTTTTGAGATCTTGTTACAAAAAAAAAGATACTTAGAATTCTTAAAGGTAGGGTTTAAAATTACCGTATCTTCCGTAAACTAATTATGAGAGATTTAAGTGCTGTGTTTCTGTCCTTTCTTGTAGTGAATGTATGAAAATTTCAGTCTGGTTTTCATTTTGTCAGCTGTCACCAACATAACATGTGCACGCATTTCTATCATAAACGGTATCATTGATAGCCCTGTAAAATAATTATCCCTAAATTTTAAGTGCCTTTACTTTTAAGGGTCAAATTTTCTGCTTCTGTGTGGTCTGGTGCTTGTCTTTCCTTGTTGTTCTGTTGGAATATATATAGAGAGAGCACCATATTTGCTTGCTATTCTATCAAAATTATGTTTAGGGAAAATGTATTTTTAATTTTTTTAACTTTATTCACTACTGGCTAAATGTCCATAACTTATTTTCTGAAGTTGTTCTAAAGGCAAATCTGTGTGCCATGTGCTTGTCTATTCTGGATTATGAAGGGAAAAAAAATGAAGCATCTCTTCCATTTTTCAGCCTCTCGGTTGGCTAAACTTCTCTTGTGTGTATATTTATCTCATTCTTCATAGTTCGAGTCAGTGGAGTTTGTATTGGGCAACTTGGCTACATATGGATATTTTTAGTATGTGTGAAGAATCTGTACAATGAATGGAATATTTCCATGGGTTCCCTGTATCTGAATGGTTCTGGAAGGTGACGTATTGGTTCAGCTCATATTTTTACAATACCATGCAATAATTTTCATCTATCAGTAAAATTATCCATCAGATTTTAAACAACAAAACTTGTTAAAGTAAACTCCTAACACAATATTTTTAGAGGAAACAAGGCACTATGTACATTAAGCCTTTTATGATCAAAACACTTACCATACGTTTACATAAACTATAAATTAATCTTAAAATATAGGGTTCACTTTCTTGTATTTCCAGCAATGGGGTCTCCTCAACAATACAAGTTGTATGAACATGTTACGTTGAAGAAAAGAGACTAAACGTGAAAGCCAGAAGGAATGTCCATAAATTCACCAAGGAAAGAGAAATAAAATACACCCATTAAGACTTGTTTACAATAAACTGCTACTGAAGTAATTAAGGACTTTAAAAAACAATTTTATTTAATTCTTAAATTGGTTTAAAACTAATTATATCATTTAGATCATTCCTGCAAATTTACCTGTACAAGTTAAACCAATGTAAATCAAGTTTAAACTGATATAAGTATCAAGCCACACAACTGAAAAGATTTAACTAAATGGTTTAAAAATCACACTTTTAGTTAAATCAGTACAATTTTGTGTCTAGACAAGACTCTTGGCTGAATGTCCATAACTAATTTTCTGAAGTTGTCCTAAAATGTCTGAAGTTTTCCTAAAGGCATATCTATGTTTCCACATGTGTTTACTGCGATTGTCTGTTTCACGTGGATCTGTGTTGTATTTGGCTCCCTCATTTTATAATCATCGTCATGTCATCGTCCGTAGATGGCAAAAACTCGGTGATTCAGTGAAGCCATTACCTACACTGACAAGATGGATTCTCCTGTCAATGTAAGTAATCCACATCCCTGAGAGGCAGTGGTAGGTTGATGGAAGAATTCTGCTGTTGACCTGCTGCTATCTACACTGGGGGGTTAGGTCGGTATAGCTACATTTCCAGAGGTATGGATTTTTCTCACCCGTGAGAGATGTAGTTGTACCGATGTAAATTACCTAGTGTAGGCGAGGCCACAGGATCATTTATTCCCAAACTAGAGGTTGTCTAGATATAACTATCAGGGAAAAAAAATCACATGACCTAACCAATATAATTATATCAATACAAAAACTGTGTATAGATCAGGCCTTAATCCAAAATAAATGTAATAGATTTTCACCAAAACAACAAAATTGTAAAATAAAACTGATTTAGTAATTTTGGTGACAGTTTGCGTGTAGAGACAAGTCCTTGGGAAACATTTTTCACACATTGTATTCCAGTGGCTTTCCAGACTACTCTACCCCTTTTAGGAGCCTGATTTGCCCCCAGATTTCACCTGACTTAAAAACTACTTGCTTATAAAATCAAATATAAAAATACAAAAGTGTCACAGTACACTATTACTAAAAATTGCTTATGTTTTCATTTTTACCATATGATTATAAAATAAATCAATTGGAATATAAATATTACACTTACATTTCACTATATTGTACTTACTATTTACTATAGAAAAATAGTATTATAAACAAGTCATTGTATGAAATTTTAGTTTGTATTGACTTCACTAGTGCTTTTTATGTAACCTGTTGTAAAACTAAGCAAATATCTAGATGGCTTGATATATCTCCTGGAAGACCTCTGCATACCCCCAGGAGTACATCTACCCCTGGTTGAGAACGACTGTTCTACTTAAACATTCCTTGATTTAAAAATATTTTAAAAATTGTACTCAGGAAGGCCTCAATGCTGTTTGTGTTTATGGTTTTAAAATCCTCTAAAGGCAATGATTTACCACAAATCTTGTTCAATTAATGTAATAGGGGGTCATCTGTATTGTATGCTGATGCTTTGTTTTTATTCTGGATCTTTTGGGGTTTTTTTATCTTGATTGATAGAGTCTCTTCATTGTAAACCCAGACACAGTAACTAATCAGATGAACTCCACAGCTTGTCCCTGATTACTTTTGAGAGAATAGATCAAAGTAGACTATCTCTAAATTGAGTTCTTTGACAGTCAGCCATGTTCTGTTTCCCATGGCTTTACAAACATAAAAACAAATTAAACAAGCTTTTAACCATTTTCATAAGGGCTACTTTACAACTATGTTTTTTTCCATTGTCTGACTACTAGTACATGTTCTATCCTCTTTACTCTACCTCTTCCTCCTTTATAAAAGAGTAATTATCAGCAAATCCCATCAACTGCCTTGCATTCCTTTAATTATTAAATGGATTGTAAAGAATGCAAAGTTGTGTGAGTTTGCCTAGCTCCATGATGAAGCACTAAGTATTTGGGGAGATTAATATTTTGCTCCCAAATACAGCAACTGTCCATTTCACATGGATCTATATTGTATTTGGCTCTTTCATTTTATAACTATCTGCCATAGACGGTAAGAACTGTATGTTTTTTGTTAGAGTTTACTTTAAATGGATAGGTTCATCCTGAGGTTGGGTAATCTCTACACCTCACGTGATGGAGGGAAAAATTACCTTAAACTTTAAAGTATGTCATAAAAATTAAAGGTTTCAGAGTAACAGCTGTGTTAGTCTGTATTCGCAAAAAGAAAAGGAGTACTTGTGGCACCTTAGAGACTAACCAATTTATTTGAGCATGAGCTTTCGTGAGCTACAGCTCACTTCATCGGATGCAGCATCCGATGAAGTGAGCTGTAGCTCACGAAAGCTCATGCTCAAATAAATTGGTTAGTCTCTAAGGTGCCACAAGTACTCTTTTTCTTTTTATAAAAATTAAAACTGAAGTAAGATGTAATGAAATCAGAGATCATATAACTGTTCAGGCACTAGAGCTCATGGTTCTAGAAGCAAAACATTTCTAAAGGCCTGTTTTTTTTTGTAGATACTAAGCACTAGCAACTTGCATTTATTTCATTTGGAGTTGTGGATGCACAGAAACTCTGAAAACCAGGCATTTAAAAGATATGAAATTTATGACACTAGAATGCATGATGAACAACAGACTGGAACTTCCTCTCAGAACCAAAATAGCTATAGGAGACCAAATTGGTCAGCCTTTTCCTTGCTGGAAACTGGCAGCATGAAAATTGTATTTGAGCAGTTTGGCTTATAAATCCTGCAAATTCCCGTATAATTTCTACTCTTCTGCTTGTGCTAGTGGTGTTCCATTATTTGGACCTAATTAGGCTCTTACTGAAGTCAACAGAAATAGGATTGGGCCTACTTGGTAATAAAATTTGTATTACAGGGGAAACAAACATAATCCAAAAATGTCCAGAGAATTGCTCTTTGGAAGGGAGGAAGAGGAGTGGGGTTATGAAAGGTACTGAGAGGAAATAAAAAAACCCTACACAAAGTGAAAACTATTGCTACTAATGGCAGCATCTTAAAAACAGCTGCATAGCCAACTATTAGGAAGCCAGTTTTGCAAGTAAAAAACTACATTTCTGAAATGTTGATCATCAGCATAGCATGCCTGCCCTCTCTCCACTATGTAGAGGGTTCTCTATGTGACCTGAGGCATATGTAAACAGAAGGGGTGGAGGCAGGGCCCTAGCAATACTTTCAAATGTCCCTCAATGTGAAGAACATCACTCATTTTCTTAAAGTTCCCTACATTCCACACAAATTTGATGTCCCCTTGCTTTTATTGTTGCAAATTATTTAAAATGAGAAATAAAGAACCATGAAACGGAGGTTATAGGTAGGAAAGTTCTTTCGAGTAAATGAATGAATCCCACGGGTGTTACAAGGTTCCTGCTGGATTATTTTTTCCTGTCCTTTATTTTTGGACCTTTTTTGCACAGGGAGTTTACATTTAGGTCATGGCATCTTGAGAGGTTTGGGCTCCAGGCTGTATTAATTTTTCTTATTGCCCCATGTATCTTCAGGGTTTTCCATGGCCAGCTGAGAGTTTCTGGAAGGGAGGACATAGAGGGTAGGGTGCAGTTAAGGGTAGAGGGTGTTTGGTGCTGGAGGTTAGAGCTACCGTGGCAACAGAAGGCCTCTGCATGGATGACCCTGGCTTCTCATGGATCACCAGGATCCATATAGATCCCAGGAAAATCATCAGGTTTGGGGGTGCAAAGATTTCTGCAGGTGGGAAGGGGAGTAAGGGCAATGCCCATCTACCCTTCTTGACAGGACAATTTGGGGTAAATTTTACATTTTGTGTAGAGATTTCCAAGTAAAAAGTCTCCTCTGTGCCTTTTAACCACATGAGAGGGGAGAAAACAGCTTCATAGATACTAGATATACAAAACTATTTTTCTAATATACTTAACAGTAAGATACACTTGGCTTTTAAAGAGGACTTGGGTGGACAGGGGGAAAGATCAGGGGTCTGACTGTTTTTGTGTTCAAGATACTTGAGAAAGGTTTTCTAAAATATATTTCTTCTGCTGAGAAAATGGGTAACAGACTTTATAGCAAATCTGTAGTAGATATGTCCTGTCTAGCAGTCTTTTTCCCAGATACCTAGGAAGGCAGGTTGTAGTGAGGAAACCAGCCTGAAAGTGAAGGGAGTGTTTTGGGGTTATTTTTTCCCTTTGCACCATTTTTCTTTAAATTGAGAAGTTATTCTTAAATAACCCAATTCAAAATAGTGTCCACATTTTAACTGCTGCCTTGATATTTGGGCTGGAGAGAGAGGACTAGAGGAAACACAATGTGTAGCAGACTTCTGGAACTCCCTCACACTTTTTTTAAAAAAGGGTTCTCTGACATAAAGATTTAAAAGTAGTAAAATATGGGAACAAAATAGTTAAGGTGTATCTCAGCAGCCTTTATTTAAACAATTCCCAGGTCTCCACATGAGGGGCCGGGCTGCTTGCCAACAACAGGAACTGGAGTGGGCAAGGGGAGGGGTTTTCCTTAAAATGAACCACATGGTCTGCCCACCCGAGTCAGTTGCTTCTAGTCCTAAAGCGAGCAGCTGAGAACCAAAAGGACCACAAAGGGCTGTCTGTCAAGTAAGAGGGACTGCTGCCACAACGCCACTTCAGTTTGCTTTTCCTCACAGGCAGGGGAGGAAGGATTCAGTGCGCTCTTGTTAGCCACAAGAGACTGTTTTGCTGTGTCACTCTTGATTATTATACTGACGCTTCACAGGACAGAAATAAGGGAGCATCATACTCTGAGGAGAAAATTTATTGTCATCAGAGTTGTTTTAAAAATGCTGGGGACCATAACGATTACAGGTAGGAAGAAGTGGTGTTGCTAAACTGTACGTGTTGACTATATTGGTGGTTGGCTTTCTTTGTGTTTGTGGCATCCAGGTCATTTTATGCTGCAGATTTGTTTTACTGCCTACAGGGATGACTCAGAGACTAGGATGTGGCAGAGAGTGTCCTGTGCACACAGGAGTGCTCCTTTAACTTTCACAAACATTGTTTTATTTCTTCAAACTTTCCTGGGGGAGGGGGTGCAGAAGGGGGACTCACTTTAAAGAAGTTGGCTTAAACATTTGATCCGAATAAGAACCGTTGCCAAGTTTAGAGTATGTATGTTGGAATTTCTTGTCACTTTTAATAGGACATGTGATACAGAATTTGTAATACAAGAACAATTAATAAGCTCCTGGGTTTCAGAGAAATAATGACTTTTTATTATGCTGGAGTAGCAGAAAATAAACCAGCTGCTGAATTAAGGGATAAGTAAGTGCAAAAGAAAAACTATGAATCAAGAGATAATGTAATACAAAATTATTATCCTTCAGACTCAAATTAGTTAAATGGAATTGAAACAGATGTATGGAAGGGGATGTAATGTAGACCCTACAAAAACATTAATGCATCTTTGTTGCTTGATAGTGTTTAATTTAAAAAAGTAAAATAAAAATTGGTGTTTGAGAGTAGCTTACAAAAAAGAAACATACATTAATTTCACTATAAATTTGCAAAAAGAAAAGGAGGACTTGTGGCACCTTAAAGACTAACCAATTTATTTGAGCATGAGCTTTCGTGAGCTACAGCTCACTTCATCGAATGCATTCCTGTACGAGTTTTTTCAGGAAGTTGATAGATTTCCACTCCATACAGCTAAATTCAGTGCCTTGCATAATGACAGGTTTCAGAGTAGCAGCCCTGTTAGTCTGTATGAGTACTTCATCGGACGCTGTCGCTCACGAAAGTTTATGCTCAAATAAATTGGTTAGTCTCTAAGGTGCCACAAGTCCTCCTTTTCTTTTTGCGAATACGGACTAACACGGCTGTTACTGTGAAAACTATAAATTTGAGTTCAATCACTAGAGGTTTTCCGTGTGTATGTAGCTTAGTACTTCATAGTAACATTAAGGGTTTCTTAGAAGGGCATTCTAATGTACTTCTTGCAACCTTGAACTCTTAAGGATTTAATGAACTTGTTAAAACTTTGTTTTACATTGAATTTTATTATGAATGACCAGTTTTGTTATATCAGCTGTTTTTCCATACATCATGTAGATTACACAGTTTTGAAAAAGTCTGTTGTGTTTGATGTGTTCCCTCAGGCATTTGTTTTCCAGAAAACATGGATGTTTAGATTTTATATGTTTTATGCAGTCTAGTATTTGTTCCACATTCATACAGTTAAGTGCAGTATAAAGACTTTTAAAAAATAAACTCTTTTAAAAACTCCATAATTTCATTTTTTTTTAACTTCTGGAGATCAAATGATCACCATGCATTTCACTTTGTTAATTAACAAAGTACATTCCTTGTTCAATTGTTTGTCTTTGTGAAATGAAGTGTTTGACTAAAAATAGTGTGAAGAATGGAACTGTTACTCCCTATCCCTTAAACAATTTGTATTTTAAACTAGGAGATCAACATTTTTGTGGGTGTGTCAGGAAAATACTACAAATTGTTTTGACTTTAATGAAAGGTACTACAGTTTAAAAACTCTGGGGATTTTGAAAACACCTCTTCACAGAGTTGTTTGTGCAGATAGTCCCATCTTCCTGTGAAAATTAAAGTGATGAGAAGTTTAGCCAGAGTATGAACAAAACAAAATCTTATTACTTCCTGTAGACTTACTTGTTTGCTGTCTCTATGGATTTTACCTTCAGTTGATGATAAACATTTCTTTAGTAATCTGTTCAGCTTCATTTTTCCTATTTTAACTGTTGGAACAATTATTCATTCACCCTCATGGCATTTACTTGAGCTAGTAAATGGACATGACAAATACCTGAGTCCTGGCTTTTCATGTTTGAATTTTTATCAATGGTACAGCATTTCTACTGAGGATAAAACCTCCAAAAGTCTAGCTGTGGGAGAATTTGAGCCTGGGGGAGGATGGTATGTGGTCTGTAACAGCTGGCGGGGGTTGGAGGAAAGAAGGGGGGTTCTGTGGCCCAACCTTTACTTGACGTTGTTGTTTACAATGGGGTTTTCATTAAACTAGGTGCTTAATGAGCTTATTGCATGCTGAGTCTATCCTCAAGGGCTCTTTTCTTTTATTGATAGTAATTAAAGGCTAATTTATATATTTATTTTTGAGGAAACCTTTTTATAGGGTCACAAGAATGATGAAAGAAAGAAAAAGATAATGAACTACCAAACTGACTTGGGTAAATTGTAGAATGATTGTATTTGAACTACATTTTGCAAGCATTTGAACTTGCTCATAGGCCCAGTTACCATCTGAATGTAGAGGTCTACACTTTTTTTTTTTATAAGCAGGAATATGAGCTAACATTTGTGTAAATTAATGTAGACCCGTGTGAATCTCTTGTGCAGTTTGCAAGTAATGCTAAAATTTATCCTTCATTAAGATGTCCTGAGAAGGAGAACTTTCAATCTGGTTCTCATTGTGAATTGTCATTATTCATTGTTACATTTCAGAAACATCCTGATTTACATTTATAACAACACTCTAAGTAAATACTATGATATATAACTTTAACTCTTGTTTGTCCTCAATGCATCAGGTTTGTTTGTTTTTTCAAATATCCGAGTAGAAGTGTTACAACTAAATGTCATATTGGGGAAACTAAGAATGTTTTAAAAACAAAACAAAAAAAACCTCTGAACATGACGAGAATAGCCAAGCTTAAAACCCAGATGTCATAATTATTTGTAGCATGTTGGTTTGGTTAACATGCATAGTAGCTGGGCTGACTTGAAAGCAGAATGGTTGTAAGAAATTCATTTAGCGAAGAATCTCTAAATTCACTAACAATTTTTCAGTTACTTACTGTGCTTAAAGAGCATCAGAACAACTTAAATACATGTTTTAGAAATATTTAGATAAAAATACAAATATGTTTAACAATTTAACATTTTTAAATCAAAGTACTGTACCCCATGGCAGGAATTTCATAAATCAGACCTCAATCTGGAGAAAACTTTTACAGCTATATCATAAATGTCTGAAAATAAGGTGTTTATGATGGAAGGCAATAGCATAACATTAGTAATGCTTGTGCTCTCTTTTAAGTTAGGTACATATAAGTTAAAATAAATTTAATTACCTTCATCAGGACCATGCTTGTTTTTTTCCACAGAGAAACAAAATGCATAAAAAATGGTAATTGACTTATGACCCTCCCCACCTTTATTTCCTTTATATAAATAAAAAAGTGTGGGATTACAACTTCAATTGCTTGACTACCAATTTGCTAAACACTACTAGGAGCATCCAAGGTGGAGTCAACTGTGAATTTATATTTAAATCTCTGAAATAAATCACTGGAAAGGTCATGGATTACAAGTATTCATTGTGAAATCCAGTGTGTAAATCTCCTTTAAATGCTAAATACTGCTATCTACAAAGAAACCCCTCCCCACAATTGGGCACAGTAAATCTGTGCTGAAAAATAGGTGAGTGTATAGAATAGTAAAATGGTGAAGGATGTAGTATAGACTTTAAAAGGAGGTATTTGTAATTTGAGGTGTAGATGTAAATATAGCCATTAGAAAGTCATGAAGGAGAGAAAAGACTTGCAAAATACCTTGTCAAGAATCAGAGTAACAGCCCTGTTAGTCTGTATTCGCAAAAAGAAAAGGAGTACTTGTGGCACCTTAGAGACTAAAACCAATTTATTTGAGCATAAGCTTTCTAGCTCACTTCATCGGATGCATCCGATGAAGTGAGCTGTAGCTCACAAAAGCTTATGCTCAAATAAATTGGTTAGTCTTTAAGGTGCCACAGGTACTCCATTTCTTTTTGTCAAGAATCGGCAGTGCTCCAGACTGCAGTACATATAAGCTCTTCAGTTTAAAATTTAATATAACTCTTGAAAAAGTCATGTCTAAAATGTTTCCTTTAAGTTATTTTATCAGTGAGGCTAACTGACCATCTGATTTATTATTAAAAGCGTTATGCCCTCAAATCTGAGGTCCAAAAAAACCAACAACCCTCACACCTGATGTTATAAAATAATGTCTAATTCTAATTTTCCATAATGAAAATTGAAATCCACAGCTTATCTTTTGCTTGCTAGAAAAAGTCAAATTGACTAATATCTCCAAATAGCTATCTATCATAAATAAATATTTGCAAGGTAAACATCTTTTTAAAGAATATTTTTGACACGATAGACCATCAAGAGTTATTGCTTTTACCAACTCTTATAAACTTTGGACTCCTTTCATAATTTTCTTTTCATGCTTTCTATTAATAATAAAAGCCAAACAAGTCCAACAAATACACGTAAATAATAAAAGGCATTAAACTATCAGAAGCAAGGAAATCTGTCCATCCAAATTCATTCTTAAAATTGCCCTGTTGTGTCTGGCTGTTGTGTGAGTATCAGAACAGTGGGTGCTTTTTACATGTCAAATGTGTTGCAACTCTAGACACAATGGAGGCAAAATACTGTTAATATATTTTATGCCTTGGGTTTAAGCCAGAGACTTTCATTTATACTCAAGTAATCACAATATATGACCAAGAGCAGAATTTGGCCCTTAATATTTAAACATTTAATAAACTTAAGACCAAAACCCGCTGTTTGGAGTCTTTCAATGACTAGTGGAGTTTGGAACAGGGGTGTTGGGTGTGTATGACATATATCTGATGGATTTAGAATGTAGGGAATTTATGGAAAAAATCCAGGGCTGTGCTACAAATCTAGAGGGAGAAAACTCAACCAGCTCCAGATGTTGACATGGTTGACTGCGAGAACATGAAATGCAGCAGATTTAACTGTTGCAGCCTGAGATTTTTTTTTCTCTCTTCCAAATACTATAAATGGAATACATTCTCACTCCTAAAGGGAAGGGAGATGGTAGGAGGAGTTAAGAAAAGCTGCCAACAGTATCTGCCAACTTAATAGAAGATAAATGCAAAAAAGGTTATTAATTCTCTATGTTGTTCATTGGATTTTAATGAGATAGGAAATGACTGAAATATGTATGAAAATCTTAATATTGTATCAATACTTTAGCAGCAAAATATAACTGAAAATAAATTCTTATCCTCCGGACTCCTAGCTACCATAAATGTTTGTAAAATCAAGCATTCTTGTCCTTAAAGCCCACATAAAATACTACAGTTTTATTAGACTACAGACTATATAAAATACTTGCAGTTTTATTAGACTACAGACTATACCATTCAATTAAAAACACTTACAAGCGGAACCATTTTGGGAAAGTACTGAGCTGATCCATTGTGTGAGATTACCCATGTTCTTGTCACTCCAGCAGCACATTGTACATGTGTGGCCTGTGGGGTGTTTGAGGTAAAGACAGTTTCAGCCCTCATCCTAAAGATTTTTTTTTTTTTTAAATCAAGTTATTTGAACATACACTTTTTGTACTCATCATTTCCTTCTAACTTTTATTTAATGAAGTATTGAAATGAGGGGTAGGTATGTAATCCAAATGGCCTTGAAAGCTCTATTATAAAATTACTTTAGCACTTTTAAAAAGCTTACTACACAGCCCACAAACTACATATAGTAAGAATTAATATTTCTGAATGTCTGTAGCTTTCATAATAAGTATACAGCTCTATTTTTATCTTCAAAGCATTTTACAGACGTTAACTAATTAATGGATTCTTTGTCTTAGCATGGTATGAACGATAATACTAAAAGATGAGACGTAAAAACACTTTGTAAGTGATTGCCATGCATATAAAGCAGGGGTGGCCAACCTGAGCCTGAGAAGGCGCCAGAATTTACCAATGTACATTGCCAAAGAGCCACAGTAATATGTCAGCAGCCCCGCAGCAGCCGCCCCTCCCCCCCGCTCCTGTCCACCAGCAGCCCCGCCTATCAGCACCTCCCTCTCCCTCCCCACACTTCTGGATCAAAGGCATGCAGGAGGCTAGGGAGGGAAGGAGCGAGGGCATGGCAGACTTAGGGGAGGGGCGGGAAGGGGTGGAGTGGGGGCAGGGCCTGTGGAAGAGCCAGGGGTTGAGCAATGAGCAGCCACCGCACATTGGAAAATTGGCACCTGTAGCTCCAGCCCCAGAGTTGGTGCCTAGACAAGGAGCCGCATATTAACTTCTGAAGAGCCGCATGTGGCTCCGGAGCCACAGGTTGGCCACCCCCGATATAAAGCAATGCCTTTCGGAACAGCAGTCCTGCATCTGTCAGACTCAGCTCTTGATCTTTAAAACAGAAAAAGTAACTGATTAGTTCACATTCTGGTCCAGTTTCTTGTTAAACTGATTGAAATTAAACTAGGGTTACCATATGTCCGTATTTTCCCAGACATGTCCGGCTTTTTGGTTCTTAAGTCGGAGTCCGGGAGGAATTTTTAAATATCTAAAAGCGTCCAGGATTTTGCCATTATTATTTTTCCCCAAAGAAGAGTTGATCATTCAAGAAAGAAAGTGCCTGCTTTTTCTCCCTGGCTCCCAGCACTTACGCTGCAAAACAGCTGTTTCACATGGCAGGGAGGGAGGGGGGAGGAGGAGGAACGCGTGCACTCGGGGGGGGAGGAGGCGGGGCCAGGGCAGAGATTTGGGGAAGGGGTCAATGGGACAGGGAGGGGATGGAGTTGAGGCAGGGACTTTAGGGAAGGGGGTTGGAATGGGGGCGGGGAAGGGGTAGAGTTGGGGCAGGGCTGGGGGGGGGTGGGGCACGAGCAAATTCTCCCCCCACCACCACCACCCTCCTGGGGGTCTATTTGGGTTTTAAGAATACTAAAAAGGAACCCAAACTGGTAAACTTGTATATATTTTCTACACCTCTAGTTTTTGAAAACTAAAGAACCAATTTAACCCTTTGAGACAATGGTTAATTCTTAGGGATTCAACAGTTAGCAAGGGTTAAGGAGAGCCATTAGGAGGCCTTGTGCCTTGAGGGACAATTTCTAGCTGCTTAGGAGGTTGGTCTAAGTCAAGATTCTTGCCTAGAATGAGTCATCACTGTACTTATTATCTCTGTCCCTGCTGCCCTTCCTGCCTCTAGCACCTCCAGTACCAATGTGCATTCCCAACCTGCCCTCAGTCCTTTACTGATTCATCCTTCGATCTGCAAATCATGAAGGAGAGGCAGGGTTTCAGTCTGAGAAAGAACAAGCATGTTGCTTCAAGCATTGCAGATCGAGAAGGTTGATGAAGAGAGCATGAGGCTTTCTGACCTCTTTGGGTACATCTACACAGGAATAAAAGACCCGTAGCACAGCCGTGGTTGGCCCAGGTCAGCTGAGTTAGGCGTACAGGAATCAGGCTTCTAGGCTAAAAGCTGCTGTATAGATGTTTGGGCTCAGGCTCTAGCCTTGGAGGGTCCCAGAGCTCAGATGCCAGCCCAAGGCAGTATACATCTACCGAGCAAATTTCCCCACCTTCTCCCCCCAACCCCACAACCTGAGCTCCATGAATTTATTAGTCAGTTGACTAAGGGCCAGCTAGGTTTGCCAGAGGTCTGGTTTTTGACCAGAACACCTGGTCGAAAAGGGACCCTGGCAGCTCCAGTCAGCGCTGCTGGCTGGGCCATTAAAAGTCTGGTTGGCGGCGCAGCGGGGCTAAGGCAGGCTCCCTGCCTGCCCTGACTCTGCGCAGCTTCCTGGAAGCGGTGGGCATGTCCCTGCGGCCCCTAGGCACAGTGGCAATTAGGGAAGCTCCCTGTGCTGCCCCCACCCCAAGCGCCAGCTCTGCAGCTCCCATTGGCTGGAAACAGCGGCCAATGGGAGCTGCAGGAGCGGTGCCTGCAGGTGTGGGCAGTACACACCACACAGAGCCGCCTGGCCGTGCCTCCGCCTAGGTGCTGGACATGCTGGCCGCCTCCGGGAGCAGGGTGGAACAAGGGCAGTTGGGGAGCCTGCCTTACCCCCACTTCACCAGTGACCGGGAGCCACCTGAGGTAAGTGCCGTTCATCCAGAACCCGCACCCCAACCCTCTGCCCTAGGTCTGAACCCCCCTGCCGCACCCTAACTTCCACCCAGAGTCTGCACCGCTTCCCGCACCCCAACCCCCTGAGCCCACTCCAGACCCCTTAGCCCCAGCCCGGAGCCCCCTCCTGCACCCCAAACCCTGCACCCCCAGCCAGAGCCCTCACCTCCTCCCACACTCCAAACACCTTGGCCCCACCCCGAGCCCCCTCTCATGTACCCTGAACCCTTCGGTCCCAGCCCGGAGTCCCCTCTTACACTCCAAACTCTTTGTCCCTGGCCCGAGCCCAGAACCCCCAGCCAGAACCCTCACCCCCCTCCCGCACCCTAACCCCCTACCCCAGCCCAGTTAAAGTGAGTAAGGTGCGGGAGAGCAAGCGATGGAAGGAGGGGGGGCCTTAGAGAAGGGTCAGGGCAAGGGTGTTCGGTTTTGTGCAATTATAAAGTTGGGAACCCCTAGGGCCAGCTGTGGGTTTTTTATCCCTGTGTAGACACACACTTTGGGCCCTGTCTACACTACAAAATGTTACCAGGATAGAAGAACATGGCTGTGAAGACTTAAGTGAGCTAACGCAATGCTGCATATAACTTAGTGGTCAGCTAACTTAAGTCTTCACAACCATGTTGTTCTGTCCTGGTAACATTTTGTAATGTAGGCACGGCCTTGGAGGGTAAGGAGGCGCTTTTGTAGGTGATTGGAGGAGACAGCTAAGCTATGGAGGCTGAAAGGTCTTATTAGGAAGAAGGAGGAAGAGCAGGAGGGGCTCCTGTGGAAAGGAGGGGAAAGACTGGCTCTCTCTGACTCCGCCCCCCACAATTTTGCAGCTTGCCTCCTGAAAGTGAGGTTTTATAATGGAAACACGTTAGAACTTATAATGATTTCTGTTGTCACAGGTTGGTTTCCCCTCATTTACTAATCATTTTTCAAATATCTGGTACATGCCTCATATTTGAAAAACCCAACCCTTTTCCCTTTGGGAAATTCCACTCATACTTTGTAACAAGCTTCCTATTAAACTGTATAGTTTTGTGGAAATGACTTAATTGTAGTATTCTTTCTAGGGCAAAGAATGAATGAAAGGAGTTTCATAGATTGGGTTTCTTTCTTGTTTCCTCTCCACATGTGAATCGTATGGCTTTAATTTTTAAGATTTAAAAAGCCAGAAAAAAATCAATAAATCACTTATTCATGATATTCATTTTCCATGGGAGGTTAGAGAGAGGTATACCTGTGTCTGGTAAAGTTAGTTGCACTCAGGCATTGCTAAGCCCTTCCTACCTGGGATTGTCAGATAAATATTTTTGCTTGTGGAATGCACTGAAGTCTACAAAAGGCATACATTCTCAAAGGGAGAGTAATCCCAGATTATTTTAGAAGTGTTTTATCCCAATTCCTGCCCTTGCAAATTACACAGTTTGAACTTTTAATGACTTAAAATGCCATGGGGGCAAGGGTGTTACTGGATGTTAGACTCTGAGTTAGATGAGGTTGTTCAGTCCTGTGTTAACAATTTTAGTTGTTCAGTCCTGTGTTAACAAGGAAGATTTTTACTTGTCAGATAAATACAATTACCATTAGAGATGCCAGTTGTTGAATAAGCAGTTGTCATTGGGCTAGTAAATGTGGATGTGAATACTAGGGATCTCGTAGATGTATTTTTAGGTTGGTTTGTTTGTGTTCCAATCATATCCACAGTGCACTTTCTAGGCACAAAGATATGTAGCCTCTTCCAGAGGGACTTAAAAGCTTAAGTCACTTTAGAAAGTGTGACTTAGGAGGCAGTTTTGAAAATTTTACCCTTTGTGCCCTGTGGGAGAATTACTGCATTTATCTAAATGTCTGGTGAAGAGCAATACTTGTCCCGAAGTTGTTGCCATTTGACTTTGATCTATTTTTCTTTGTGTACTCATAGCATTCCAGTCAGATCTACAGAGCAAAGGAATGTACATTCTCATCCTTTCTCAGTTTTACCTCTTGCACAATATCAGGGGTCTGGTAGAATAATTGATTTCAAGTCTCATTGATTTAAATGGGGCCAGGATTTCACCCTTAATGTCTGCTTGTATACAATATCATTATCTGTCATTTCAGATTCATTGCTCAAGGATCTTCCCCGCACCCCAAAGAAACAAACCAGTGTATTAGCAACAAACAAGCCTAAGTATATTAACTTAAGTCTAATGTAATTTGACAAACCATTAATGACACTTCAAAATTTTTATATACCATGAACTTCAAGAGAGGCAGACCTGTGTGCCTGATAAACTATAGTGATATCTGTAAAAATGTTGCTGTACTGCCATCTGCTGTTCTTTTCAGTAATGTGGTAATTGTCTGTTGTTTCAATTTTGCAGTCTGAGGGAAATGACCTACCAGTCATGAAGCATGCTGGCAACGTTTTTAATGTGGAAATATGTATTTTGATACTTAGCTACTTTAAACAGTGTGGCATTTTTTGTATGCACACATAATTACTTTGCACCTGCTTTGGCAGGGAAGAGCTCAAATGTTAAGGTAGGAAGTAGCTGCTGAAAAATTACCAGCAGTCAGTGTCATTCCTGTTGAAGACACTTTTTCTCAATAAATAAATAAATAAATTAAATAAATGTTCTTGATTTCCTGCAGAGTTGCCTTCCACTCACAGATGGAAGAGCAGATACTTCCAAATATTTGGCATCTTTTCCATAGCTGCAGAGAATTCCAGCCATTTTCCTTTAAAATGTCATGAATAATCAAACTGGGCAAATATAATCTCAGGTTTGATGGATACTAACTGTCACGCTGTCTGGAGTTGGCTGACAACTGTGAGTGTCTACCTCAGGGCTGACTGTCAGAAAACAGGGCAGACACCCTAAGCTGGTCTAATGTTCTATAATTAGACTTCACCAAGCCAGTAACAAATGTGAACTCCTGGATCATTCTGGGTTGCTCACAGTCCCGAGAGACCAGTCCCTTACCCCAGATCAGGTGGTACTCTAACTTCTGCTTCTTACAGAAAACAAGCTGACAGTGTCACCACCTGTGGGCTTTTCCGTGGGCTTTTCTTTTGATGACGGAGAGTGAGGAATGCATTTTGAGTCTTTGACCTCTGATCATCACATGCACAGTGACCACTTGCTTTGAAATTAGCTCTTTTCCTTAAAATTCCTCATTTGCATTCCACAAGGCTTTTCTTATTTGATGGGTTATTTAGTTACAGGGGTATCCACAATATAAATGTTTACTACATTATAACAGGATACAGATAAGTGAAAACAATTACATTTAACAATCATTTTGATCTACAGTAGAGCCTCAGAGTTATGAACACCTCGGGAATGGAGGTTGTTCGTAACTCTGAACGAAACGTTATGGTGGTTCTTTCCAAAGTTTACAACTGAACATTGACTTAATACAGCTTTGACACTTTACTATAACGAAGAAAAATGCTGCTTTCCCTTTATTTTTTTAGTAGTTTATGTTTAACAGTACTGTACTACATTTGTATGTATGTATTTATGTATTTATTTTATTTTGTCCCTGCTGCTGCCTGATTGTGCACTTCAGGTTCCAAATGAGGTGTGTGGTTGACTAGTCAGTTCGTAACTCTGGTGTTCGTAACTCTTGAGTTTCTACTGTATACTAATACACAAGTGAATTGGCTTGGGGTTCTGGCATGAGCTGGCGCCTGGTCTGCAGTGTCACACTGACCATTCCTTCAAGACCTTGTGCTTCAGATACTCAGGGCTTGTCTACACTTGCAGCGCTACAGTGGCACAGCTACCACACCCATGGAGTTCTCCCATCAGCGTAGGTACTCCACCTTCCAGAGATGCAGTAGCTATGTCGACGCCCATCGACACATGGCACTGTCTACACCAGGGGTTAGGTGGGTATAAATAGCTACATCACTGAGGACTGTGGATTTTAGTTTTACCACCATAAGTTTGTAGACCAGGGCTCAGTGATGTATCAATTTCAGAAAGAAATAAAAACCATGAAGGAGAAATATCCAAGTCCAATCCAGACTATAAATATTGGACAAAGTCCCAGAATAATGAGGAAGGAGTAATTGTACACACGGATTTGGGAGGTCAATTTCTTTTGGCCAACAGTGTCCATTGGACACACCTATGCCCTAGGTATCCTCCTGTACCCCATTACACACATGCATAAATGGCAGAGTTGACCCAACTGTCTGTCAGTTCCTTACCACTGTAATGACAAGACAGAATTCTTGCAATGTCCACTTACTTTGCACACTTTACGTTTTTCTTAACCTAGTATATAATATTGAGTGTAGCTTTCTCTTTGTATCTGTTTTTATATGTAATTTCTGTTGTTCTAGATTCTGCTCCCCCACCCCTCGCTTACAGGGTTTCACTGGGATTTAATACCTGTCCTTCATGTGATGCTTTGATGCCCATTAATGATGGGCATACCTGGTGCTTGCTTTGTCTTGGAGATATCCTGGGGCAGTGTTCCATCTGTCTTTCTTTCTCTACATAGAGAGAGGGAAGCATATATGAAAATTCATCCTAGATTGATCAATGCAGGCCTCCTCAGGCTCTGAGAGCTACAATCAGTACTCGGATACTGAGGGCTTGTCTACACTGGCAAGTTTTGTCGCCAAAAACTGCGTACGCACTACACTGGGACTTTTGTCATGAAAAACTCCCAGTTTCGGCGACAAAAAACTTCCACCCCACCACTACAAGAGACTTTTGTCTTTTCCCTCTCCCTTTATTGTTGATGAAGAGCAAGTGTGGACACTGCTGACAGTATCCCACAATGCCTGCCGTGATTGCTCTGCTCAGTGTTTTGATCTCTGCTGCCCTGCAGGCATGCGTTTGGGGAACAAAGAGCAAATCATTGGAATGCTCCTGTCTGCCCTAAAAGAGGAACACAGCAGCTGCTGCAGGGGGAGGGGGACAGACTGCTGTGCTGCTTTGACATTCCTCCGCACAGAGAGTTCACAGAGCTACTCAGGATGCTGCTCGCTGCAGCTCAGGGTGCTGTGGGAGAACTCGGAGAGAATCCCAAGGTGCACAGCGATCAGCTCTTCCTTTCCACGACACTGTTTTCAGAGTCCCAGTGAATGTCTTCACTATGGATTGAATGTCTTAGAGATTTGGTCCACAGCTTCCACTGGAGGGGATTGTTTTCAGTGAGGAGTTTAGTCCAGGGTTCTTGGGATGCTGAATGTATTACCTGTCAGGTAAACATCTATCATGTCTGGTAAACACCTGTATTTTTGATGACTCAGTTTAATTTGTTGCTAGGCCAAGCTAGGCAAGAAGTGCAAATAATCGACCAGTCTGTGTAGGTGGCACTCAGCTTTTTTGTGCCCTCAAGAGACAACAGCAAAGGAAACTGGCTCCATCCTCAAAACAACATCATAGCAATTCTCTAGCTGCATCCAAACCAGGACTAGCACCGCCTAGTTGTCATCATTCAAGGTGGAGGGAGGGAAATGGAGGAATGGAGATGGGAGTCTGCCTTTACTGGGAGGGAAAGTGGGTTTAGGTGGTTTTGGTCTAACAGAGGGTTAGGCTCAGCTCTAGGGAGGCATATCTGTTGTGGCCTCTGCTTGTAGTGTAGGTTCTTGGCCTATGGTCCTGTCTATCCCTGTTAGCTCAAATTTGTGTGTTGGGGAGCAAGGTGAAGGAGAGAGATGCAAATAGGTAGTGCAGTGATCATAAGAAAGCAGACTGTCTAAACTCTTTTAAGTATGTGTTTGGGGGGGGTGTTGTTTTTTTGTCTAGTTTTTTAAGAAAACTAGAACTTGCATTGATTTAACATAAGAACTAAGAATGGCCATACTGGGTCAGACCAATGGACCATCTGTCCCAGTAGTCTGTCTTCTGACAATGGCCAGTGCCAGATGCTTCAGGGGGAGTGAACAGAACAGGGCAATTTATTGAGTGATCCATCCCTTGTCATCCAGTCCCAGCTTCTAGCTGTCAGAGGTTTAGGGACACCCAGAGCATGGTGTTGCATCCCTGACCATCTTGGCTAATAGCCATTGATGGATCTATCTTCCATGAACTTACCTGATTCTTATTTAAACCCTGTTATACTTTTGGCCTTTACAGCATCCTCTGGCAATGAGTTCCACAGGTTGACTGTATGTTATGTGAAGAAGTACTTTTTTATGTTAGTTTTCAAGCTGATGCCTATTAATTTCATTGGGTGCTTATTTTTGTGCCGGGAATTGCTAGGGCTGAGCCTTGGCACCTCTAGGCTTGGCAGGTCATAGCCCCAGTACGTAATTGCTTGAGCCTGGCACCTCTTTCATTACAAATTAAGCACTGGGGTGACCCTTTCGTTTTAGTGAGTATTGCAAAACTTGCATATAAGTATAGGATTCTCTCTTCCTTTGTCAGTGCATGAGAGTTCATGCAGGTATGCAATTCTTGTAAGTGCTAATGAGAACACAAGTGTAATCCCCTCCTCCACTGATGGCATAATAAACCTTTAAGAAAATTACTTCCATTGATCATAGAAAGCATCATCTCAGAATAAAATTTATTGGCTTTCATATCTAGCCCAGTTTGGTGGTGACCAAATGCTGCTGCTGTTTGATAGCCTATGTGAAATGGGTGTGGCAATCTCAGTCTTACTTCTAGAGAATTGACTTCCGTATGATCACAATCACTGTAACATTTGGAGCTATTTGGCTCCTTGGTTGGCAACATCAAAGACAAAGGATTTAATGGATGGAAATGCTAAACAAACCTCTCACTGTGAGAAGTGGTTCCTGCATGTGTGGGTTATAGCACAGTAACAAGGCTAGTTTGCATTGTTATTGGTCATGCTTATTGTGCCTGACCTGTGAATAAATAAAGGACTTTCAGGGATGTCCAGTCATCACCTGACATCAGCACTGAATTCCCAAAACAAGATGTTGGGGAGAAAATGTCTCCTCTGCTCTCAATGTCAGATTTGTTATATAATCCAAAAGTATTCATCTAAATACATAAGATACCTAATATTAACTGAACAACATTCTGACAAATCTGGTAGAATTGCATGATCTTAATAAAGGATATTAAGTCATTTCTATTGCAAGTCACTTTACTCCCAAAGTTAATATATTGGAAGCCGTACAACTTTGAAATCACCAAGCTAGCTGGCAAGGTAAGGTGCTGCATTTCAGATGAGAGTGTAAATTAAGTAGTTTCTGAAGTCTGTGTATATATCAAATAGTTTATTCTGGGGCTGGCTGGAGATTAAAGACATGTGCATTGAGGGACTGGTAGCCATTGATTATCACTTTACTACAGGTTTTTCTGCTCAGGAAATGAGTTTAATGTAATGCAAAACAAAACTGCTGACACAGTTGTGGATGATACAGTTGTTAGATTCTAGATTATGAAGAGAGGGTTTTTTATATTGTGGCTTTAATTTTTTTCAAAATAAAAACAAGTTAGAGTATACTTTCTTTCTTCCCCAATAAAACCAATATATTTGCAGATATTCTACTTCCAGCCTAGCTGACATTTAAATTTGTTAGTCTGAGATTAGCAATAGTGTTCCCCGACTAGGACAATATATTTAATAGTGCAACCTGGCAGAGATAGGGGCAATATTTTAGTAATATTTAGGACCTCTATATCTATATCTATATAATTTTTACAGATCCATATATATATATATATATGGTGGATCTGTAGAAATTAATGAGATTGCATACAGTAAATTGATATCTGATTGGTTGAATGTTACAACCACAACATTTATCTGTGAATTTAGTACAGTAGAAATTTAAAATGGGTAATTTAAGGATAATCTGGTTTCTGGTTGGAGGACACTAGATCTGTTCTTTAAGATAGTAAGAAGGAGCAGGTGTGGTAATGGTCTAGTGAAAATCCATTACTGTTGTGGTCCAACTTCCATCAGATAAAATCTTCATCTACTTAGGCCAGTTCTACACGATAAATGTGCATCATAACTACGTTGCTCAGGGGTGTGAAAAATCCACATCCTTGAGCAATGCAGTTATACAGACCTAACCCCCACTGTAGACAGCTACCGCCTCTTGCAGAGGTGGATTAACTCTGCAGATGGGAAAATAGGAGTATCTTCACTGAAGCACTACAGTGGCGCAGCTGCACCGTTGTCAGTGTAGACCTGCCCTTAGAATACTACTACTTAGACTAGAAGAAACAACACCATAAAACAGTCCAAACAACCTCCTCCCCTTCCCATTTAGACAAAAGGCTTGAAAAAGCCATTAACCTCTTGGAAGCTGAGGGTGTGAGTAAGGAGGCCTTCATGGTGGGGAGAGGGGTGTGTTTTTGTTTTTTTAAATGAAAGTTTAGTTGTGAAATGAGCATGGCAACTCCACTGTGACTCCTGTATGCCCCTCACTTAGCCATATCATCATACCAGGGAAGGGAGCGATAGAGTAATGACGCGCTTCCTCCTCCTGCACCTTCTGGTCACTTTCATACAAGCCAGGATAGTAGAGAGGGGAAGGGACAGAAAAATTTTCCCAGGAGCTAGGCAAAAGTGGATTTTCAAATTTTACAAGATCTTTTTTAGCCAAATGCAGATCTGAAATATGATAACGGTCTGGCAGGGATCAGAGACAATAGTCTAATAGAAATACCAGCCCCTTTCACTTCCCAATAGCAGTGTGCTGACTGCCTCGTATCTGATGCGGTGAAACTTCTCCCTTCCATTGTAGTTGAATTTATCATCTACCTCTCATTAATGGAGAGAGTTCTCAGAATAGTAGGTGTCTGGTAAATTTTTCAAACCCTAACAGCTCTTCAGCATGCAGCCTCTGGATCAGGAGTGATCTAACCAATTTTTGTTCCATTTGACACCAGTGCAGCATCATGCTAACCTCAAAAATTACTTTGACTTGGGGATTGATTTTTTTTTTTTTTTTTTTTGGTCAGCAATGGCAAACTTCTAATAACTTGCCTATCAACAACTTTTTTTTTTTTTTCCCCTGCTGCAGCAGGATTTTGGAGCTGATGATATAGAAGAGGGGAGAGGGAGTAGGCATTGGGATGATATCTGGGAGGAGCTGGAAGAGGTACGTGGTACTGACCATGCATCCAGGGTTTCAAGGCAGTCCGAGCTCTTCTGCTATATCTCCAAGCTTGAGTGATATATGGGACAACCATGAGACTTACCAGTTTTCCTCTTGACTCTGACAGTAGTGACAAGAGCCAGAACTACCCTTCCTACCAAGTCCAACAAACTGAAATTTGCTGTAAAGGTGGAGAAATTAAGCTATCTTCCGAATTTGAGTTTAATTTAGTTTTTAAAGTTGAGGAGGTGATTGGAAAAGATAATGTTTTAAAAGTTGGAAAATAAAAGCAAAATGAGGGGGAGGGTGATTACAGCTCTGAAGGGGAGATTGAGGGTAGGAAAAGAGAAACTTTTGAGTTACTTACAGTCCCAGTGGGTGGGAAGGAAAGCGGAGTCACTACTACCTTCCCTGTCTCCGGTTGAAGCACTGGTCTAATTGCATCTCTCATTTTGCTCCTTGGCATGCTTACAGCTTCAAGGTCATATTAAGTCACTCTGAGTAAGAGAAATGCCTGCTTCCTACGTAGGATATCTGCCTTACCCCACTAGGCTGATTTCTCTGCATTCTTTTCTGAAGCATTATTGCTTGAACTTATTCTCCTAGCAAGAAACCAAGTTTGACCCTTCTAAGTAAAGTTGGGAGTGCTCTAATTTATTCTGTCTGGTGATTTTGATGGATTTTGCGGGTCGGGGTGGAATTTTTGCAATTTATGCCAAAATTTTGAAGCTAGCATCATTTTGTGTACAATGTACACTTGTGTCCAACACCTTGAGTAATCATTTACCCCCGGGCAAAATGCTTACTCAAACACCATGGTTCTGTTTTATACCCACTTTACACTAGTATAAATGACTACACAAGGCCCATTTTTTCTAGTTAATCTCCACAAAATAACTTCTGGAAGTTTTGAGTTTCCAGGGGTCAGGAATCTATTCACATAAACTTACCTTCAGAGAACAAGAATTATAGATAAGTAATTTTCTCAGTTGCAGTTGTTAGTTGTGATGTGATAACTCAGCTCACCTTCTCCAGGGTCAGATTTTGTCATTTAGCATTTATATATCTTTTTTCATTTTATTTCTTTCACATTTATTTTAAGAAATTAATGAATATGGGTGTGGAAACAATGGAAGACTACAAGCAGATAAAACCTCCCTCTCAACATACTATGAAGAAAAAGGTTTCAGAGGAACAGCCGTGTTAGTCTGTATTCGCAAAAAGAAAAGGAGTACTTGTGGCACCTTAGAGACTAACCAATTTATTTGAGCATGAGCTTTCGTGAGCTACAGCTCACTTCATCAGATGTTTACCGTGGAAACTGCAGCAGACTTTATATACACACAGAAATCATGAAACAATACCTCCTCCCACCCCACTGTCCTGCTGGTAATAGCTTATCTAAAGTGATCAACAGGTGGGCCATTTCCAGCACAAATCCAGGTTTTCTCACCCTCCACCCCCCCACACAAATTCACTCTCCTGCTGGTGCTAGCCCATCCAAAGTGACAACTCTTTACATAATCAAGTCGGGCTATTTCCTGCATAGATCAAGGTTTTCTCACATCCCCCCCACCCCCATACACACACAAACTCACTCTCCTGCTGGTAATAGCTCATCTAAACTGACCATTCTCCAGGTTTAAATCCAAGTTAAACCAGAACATCTGGGGGGGGGGGGTAGGAAAAAACAAGAGGAAACAGGCTACCTTGCATAATGACTTAGCCACTCCCAGTCTCTATTTAAGCCTAAATTAATAGTATCCAATTTGCAAATGAATTCCAATTCAGCAGTTTCTCGCTGGAGTCTGGATTTGAAGTTTTTTTGTTTTAAGATAGCGACCTTCATGTCTGTGATTGCGTGACCAGAGAGATTGAAGTGTTCTCCGACTGGTTTATGAATGTTATAATTCTTGACATCTGATTTGTGTCCATTTATTCTTTTACGTAGAGACTGTCCAGTTTGACCAATGTACATGGCAGAGGGGCATTGCTGGCACATGATGGCATAGATCACATTGGTGGATGTGCAGGTGAACGAGCCTCTGATAGTGTGGCTGATGTTATTAGGCCCTGTGATGGTGTCCCCTGAATAGATATGTGGGCACAATTGGCAACGGGCTTTGTTGCAAGGATAAGTTCCTGGGTTAGTGGTTCTGTTGTGTGGTATGTGGTTGTTGGTGAGTATTTGCTTCAGGTTGCGGGGCTGTCTGTAGGCAAGGACTGGCCTGTCTCCCAAGACTTGTGAGAGTGTTGGGTCATCCTTTAGGATAGGTTGTAGATCCTTAATAATGCGTTGGAGGGGTTTTAGTTGGGGGCTGAAGGTGACGGCTAGTGGCGTTCTGTTATTTTCTTTGTTAGGCCTGTCCTGTAGTAGGTAACTTCTGGGAACTCTTCTGGCTCTATCAATCTGTTTCTTTACTTCTGCAGGTGGGTATTGTAGTTGTAAGAAAGCTTGACAGAGATCTTGTAGGTGTTTGTCTCTGTCTGAGGGGTTGGAGCAAATGCGGTTGTATCGCAGAGCTTGGCTGTAGACGATGGATCGTGTGGTGTGGTCAGGGTGAAAGCTGGAGGCATGCAGGTAGGAATAGCGGTCAGTAGGTTTACGGTATAGGGTGGTGTTTATGTGGCCATTGTTTATTAGCACTGTAGTGTCCAGGAAGTGGATCTCTTGTGTGGACTGGACCAGGCTGAGGTTGGTGGTGGGATGGAAATTGTTGAAATCATGGTGGAATTCCTCAAGGGCTTCTTTTCCATGGGTCCAGATGATGAAGATGTCATCAATATAGCGCAAGTAGAGTAGGGGCTTTAGGGGACGAGAGCTGAGGAAGCGTTGTTCTAAATCAGCCATAAAAATGTTGGCATACTGTGGGGCCATGCGGGTACCCATAGCAGTGCCGCTGATCTGAACGTATACATTGTCCCCAAATGTGAAATAGTTATGGGTAAGGACAAAGTCACAAAGTTCAGCCACCAGGTTAGCCGTGACATTATCGGGGATAGTGTTCTTGACGGCTTGTAGTCCATCTTTGTGTGGAATGTTGGTGTAGAGGGCTTCTACATCCATAGTAGCCAGGATGGTGTTATCAGGAAGATCACCGATGGATTGAAGTTTCCTCAGGAAGTCAGTGGTGTCTCGAAGGTAGCTGGGAGTGCTGGTAGCGTAGGGCCTGAGGAGGGAGTCTACATAGCCAGACAATCCTGCTGTCAGGGTGCCCTTTGGCCCTTTGGCACCCTGACAGCAGGATTGTCTGGCTATGTAGACTCCCTCCTCAGGCCCTACGCTACCAGCACTCCCAGCTACCTTCGAGACACCACTGACTTCCTGAGGAAACTTCAATCCATCGGTGATCTTCCTGATAACACCATCCTGGCTACTATGGATGTAGAAGCCCTCTACACCAACATTCCACACAAAGATGGACTACAAGCCGTCAAGAACACTATCCCCGATAATGTCACGGCTAACCTGGTGGCTGAACTTTGTGACTTTGTCCTTACCCATAACTATTTCACATTTGGGGACAATGTATACGTTCAGATCAGCGGCACTGCTATGGGTACCCGCATGGCCCCACAGTATGCCAACATTTTTATGGCTGATTTAGAACAACGCTTCCTCAGCTCTCGTCCCCTAAAGCCCCTACTCTACTTGCGCTATATTGATGACATCTTCATCATCTGGACCCATGGAAAAGAAGCCCTTGAGGAATTCCACCATGATTTCAACAATTTCCATCCCACCACCAACCTCAGCCTGGTCCAGTCCACACAAGAGATCCACTTCCTGGACACTACAGTGCTAATAAACAATGGCCACATAAACACCACCCTATACCGTAAACCTACTGACCGCTATTCCTACCTGCATGCCTCCAGCTTTCACCCTGACCACACCACACGATCCATCGTCTACAGCCAAGCTCTGCGATACAACCGCATTTGCTCCAACCCCTCAGACAGAGACAAACACCTACAAGATCTCTGTCAAGCTTTCTTACAACTACAATACCCACCTGCAGAAGTAAAGAAACAGATTGATAGAGCCAGAAGAGTTCCCAGAAGTTACCTACTACAGGACAGGCCTAACAAAGAAAATAACAGAACGCCACTAGCCGTCACCTTCAGCCCCCAACTAAAACCCCTCCAACGCATTATTAAGGATCTACAACCTATCCTAAAGGATGACCCAACACTCTCACAAGTCTTGGGAGACAGGCCAGTCCTTGCCTACAGACAGCCCCGCAACCTGAAGCAAATACTCACCAACAACCACATACCACACAACAGAACCACTAACCCAGGAACTTATCCTTGCAACAAAGCCCGTTGCCAATTGTGCCCACATATCTATTCAGGGGACACCATCACAGGGCCTAATAACATCAGCCACACTATCAGAGGCTCGTTCACCTGCACATCCACCAATGTGATCTATGCCATCATGTGCCAGCAATGCCCCTCTGCCATGTACATTGGTCAAACTGGACAGTCTCTACGTAAAAGAATAAATGGACACAAATCAGATGTCAAGAATTATAACATTCATAAACCAGTCGGAGAACACTTCAATCTCTCTGGTCACGCAATCACAGACATGAAGGTCGCTATCTTAAAACAAAAAAACTTCAAATCCAGACTCCAGCGAGAAACTGCTGAATTGGAATTCATTTGCAAATTGGATACTATTAATTTAGGCTTAAATAGAGACTGGGAGTGGCTAAGTCATTATGCAAGGTAGCCTGTTTCCTCTTGTTTTTTCCTACCCCCCCCCCCCAGATGTTCTGGTTTAACTTGGATTTAAACCTGGAGAATGGTCAGTTTAGATGAGCTATTACCAGCAGGAGAGTGAGTTTGTGTGTGTATGGGGGTGGGGGGGATGTGAGAAAACCTTGATCTATGCAGGAAATAGCCCGACTTGATTATGTAAAGAGTTGTCACTTTGGATGGGCTAGCACCAGCAGGAGAGTGAATTTGTGTGGGGGGGTGGAGGGTGAGAAAACCTGGATTTGTGCTGGAAATGGCCCACCTGTTGATCACTTTAGATAAGCTATTACCAGCAGGACAGTGGGGTGGGAGGAGGTATTGTTTCATGATTTCTGTGTGTATATAAAGTCTGCTGCAGTTTCCACGGTAAACATCTGATGAAGTGAGCTGTAGCTCACGAAAGCTCATGCTCAAATAAATTGGTTAGTCTCTAAGGTGCCACAAGTACTCCTTTTCTTTTTATGAAGAAAAAGAATGTCATCTGTATAACTACACTTCTAGGCAGTTAACAGTTTTAGAATTCCAGCTGGAAAAATTCCCAGTAGTCAAATGCTAGAAGCAATGACCTAGGAGTGAGGATTTATTATTATAATTTACCTGTAAATCTTCTCTAAAGGTAAAAAATTTTGTTCGTGTCCTGACACTTTCCCTAATCCCATGCCAAACTGGCTTCAGTTTGGGTCTCCCTAATAGTAGAGCATTATATTTGAGCCACCAGATTAACCATGATTTAACACTTACATATTTGACTTAATTAGTATGTTCTTCTAGGATTATGGGTTCATATGGTGGTTTTTATTTTTCTCTTTAGCCTAGTGCTATAATTACTGTAATACACTAAACTGCAGAGATAATATACCAGGTTTTGGATGTTTTTTCCCCCTGTAGTCTAGGGTTGCCAACCCTCCAGGATTGTCCTGTGTGATTGCGTTTCTTCAAAGCAAAATAGCTGCAAGTTGGTATTGTCCGCATTAGGCAACAGCCAGGTCAGCACAAGGTCTTATGGGATTATATGGAATTTAATAACTGTAACTGTCATAAATCAGTAATTGTGAGTGGAAGACAATGCATTCCTGCATTCATTTCTTCTGTGTGCGTTTTGGAGACACTGAGCTTTTCCTGTTACTTACATTCTCTCTTCTCTCCGACCCCCCACCCCCCAAAAGTTTCATTTTAGTTTTCCTGCTAAGTGCATTTGCCCATTAGGTAGCATTATAATCTTGTGGTCTAAACGTTAGAGTGCATACACTGCATTTAAGTCCACATTTGCTGTATCTCTTGGGTTGTTGCTAACCTACTGGAAATATACTAATAAGGACACAATCGATGGCACATTTTGCCTAAACAACTATAATGTACTATATAAATCAAGAACCCTGGCACTCCACTCAGAAAGACTGCAGCGGCTATTAGAATTCTGATTGTACACTATGTAAGGCATAAACTAAACTGTCTCCACCTAGAGGCCAAATGCTCTTAGCAGGAAAGCTTTAATGAGATTTGCCCCTTTTGACGATCCGTAGGAAAGCAGGAAGGGGGGTCAGAGACTGACATGCACAGAAGCAGGTGTCAGCATGTGGTGCAGAAAGGTGCATTGTAAGCAGAAACTAACCTAAAATGATAGATAAAAATCTTATAATTTATATAAAAAAAGTAAGGCTCTAGAAAATCTCTTGTGAAGGGGAAAAAAATAAATATCTTTATTCTGTATTTTTTTTTAGGGCTAAATTGTGATTGGTTTGTGTGGCAGTGCAGGGGAGTAAGAGGGTGGAAGGCACCACATTCAGTGTGCACTCTACCATACCTGCACAAGGAGGGAGATGGAGTGAGTAGCTTCCTTGGGGCTTGTACTCTTCTGCCCACCCCTCTGCACATGGACCTGAGAGTGGTAGGGAACAGGAAGTTCCTGGGCTATCCTCCACCCAATACTGTAACCAGCACTGCTGCACCAGAGGACATGCATTGCATCAAGTGCATAATATAGACCAGATGGAGTGTACTTGTTCTCTTTTTCCTTCCCTCCCCAGACTACTGTATTTTTTTAAAGCAGATGTCCTCTGCCTTCACTGGGGCACTGCTCTGTCTAATGCAGGCAAAAAGCCACCAGAGCAGCGCCCAGGGTGCAGCTAAGCAGAGATAAAGCTGCTAGGATCTGAGATTAAAACTGGGTTTTTGCCTTCTCGTGCATCATCACCAGCTTTGATTCTGCAAGCCAAACTATACTCTTTTTACACCGCTGCAACCTCACTGATTTTATAAGCTGTTGCACTGGTGAGTAGATAAGATCTAGCCGTCAGAACATTTCAATACTGGCGATGTGTGGAAAAGGAAAGAACCCAATTTGATTTTAAGATCTCAGAGTGAGTTTGCAGGATTGGTGCGTCATTCTTTGCAGGATTGGTGCTTTCATTCTTGATGCTATGTTCTTCTCCATACTGGGAAAGAGGTTGAGCATCTGCTTCAGAAAAAATTACTAATGTCCTGTGTATCTTCTGAGTAGAGGCATTTCTGAAGTGAACAGCTGATATCCACACAAAACCTGAGTACTGAACTTACTTCACTTGCCCAGAAAGAATGAGAGTGAGCCTAGAATGTTCTGAATGAGCCTCTGTCAAGCAACAAGACCAATCCAGACATGATTTTCTTCACTTACCAATGAGAGGGGAAACTAGGTTTATAATAAGAACTACTGATAAATCCTTAATTAGCAGACCTAAGAGGTGCCACCATAATACTGGAATATATATTTTACAAGATCACATTAAAATGTAAATTCATCTCTGTATTAAAAGTTGAAGTATGTATTATCTTTTGAGCGATTTTAATACATAATTAAGTGAATTAAGATTATCGTAAATCTAATTTGTTTCTATCTGATTTTTCCTTTTTTTATATATATACAGTTGGACAAAGAGAACCTGCGAATGTGATTGTAAAAGAAGAGCTAGCTGAAAACATGGAAGCCATGCCACCAGAATCAACTGATAAGGATGGTGTGGAAGATGGACAGAAAGATGTTCAAGAAGCTAATGAACAGTTGCCACCAGAGGAAGAAAAAGTAGAAGAGCTAGAACAGCCCAGTGAATCTCAGTCTAATGATGTCGGATTTAAAAAAGTCTTTAAATTTGTTGGTTTCAAGTTTACTGTTAAAAAAGATAAGACTGAAAAGTCTGAACCTGTTCAGCTACTGACTGTAAAAAAAGAGGAAGAAGAAGTGGCAGCAAATGGAGCTGGAGATCATAAAGAAGTCAAGATAGAAACAGTGGAGGAAGCAACAGAAAGTGAAGTGACGCACCCTGCAGAAAAAATTGAAGAACCAAAAAGTGAGGAAAGGAAAGATGAATCTCTTCCTGAAAAGGTAGCAGAAAGCCCAAGTGAGGAAGCTGAAGGAAACAAAGAGGCAGAAGGAAAAAAAGAACCTAGCAAGTCATCAGAGTCTCCAACAAATGGATTAGTTAATGAAACCGCATCACCACTAAGAAAATTCTTTACTCAGGGTTGGGCTGGGTTTAGGAAAAAGACAAGTTTTAGGAAACCTAAAGAGGATGAGCAGCAGGCTCCTGAGAAAGAAAAGGAAGAGCAAGAAAGGGAAGTGGCAGAGATCACAGCAGAAGCAAGTGAGAAGGAGAAAACTGAGAAAGAAAAGGAAGAGCAAGAAAGGGAAGTGGCAGAGATCCCAGTAGAAGCAAGTGAGAAGGAGAAAACTGAGAAAGAAAAGGAAGAGCAAGAAAGGGAAGTGGCAGAGATCCCAGTAGAAGCAAGTTTGAAGGAGGAAGTTGTTATTCCTTCTGAACAGTCACTTCCACAAGAGACCACTGAAAGTGTAAACAAGGAATCTGAACTGTCCTTTGAAGAAAAAGTAGACCTATCTCCTGAAGAAAAACCAAAACCAGTGAAAGAATGTAAAATATCCTTAGAAGAAAAAGTTGAAATACACTTTGAAGAGAAATCTGAACTACCAGCTCCCATGACCATGGAAATATTTGGTGAAAAATTAGAAAAATCTAAAGGCAGATCTAAAGAAGAATATGAACCTGTAGCTCCAAAGACAGCAGAAGTATTTGGTGAAAAAATTGAGAAATCTGAACCAAAAGCTCCACTGGCAACTGAAATCTTTGATGAAAAGTTAGAGACAGAGGAAGACGTTCATGTTAGCACTACAGAAGAGAAAGAGGTAAAGATAGAACAGATGCCCTCCTCAGCTTCTGAACAATCAGTTGAAGGAGATGGTGAGCTACAAAAAATTCAACCCACTGAGGAACAAATACAAGCCAAAGAAACAGTATGCATAGTAGTAGACGACCACATCAAGCAAACAGAACCAAGCACTGAAGATGCAGCTGCATGTAAGCCTCTAGACGGCATCACAACTGAGGTTGAACTGTTGTCATCACAAGAAAGAGCCAAAGTGCAAGGCAGCCCCTTAAAGAAACTTTTTACAGGAACTGGCTTAAAGAAGCTTTCTGGAAAGAAACATAAAGGAAAGAGAGAAGAAACTAAGCCAGGGGAACAAGCAGAACAAATTCAACATTTAGCTGATTCCCCAGAAAGTCCAGAAGAACAAAAGGCAGAGAGCTCTGCCTCTTCACCTGAAGAATCAACAGAGCCTCCTTCTGTGGAGAAAGCCACAGATGCAACGCGGGTCACTGAAACTGAAGGAGTAATTTCAGATGTAGAGAGGAAAAGAGAGTGTGTAACTCCTTGGGCATCATTTAAAAAGATGGTGACTCCCAAGAAACGTGTCAGAAGGCCTTCTGAAAGTGACAAAGAAGAAGAAATTGATAAGGCAAAGAGTGCTACCTTGTCTTCTACTGAAAGTGCAGTCTCTGAAAATCAGGAAGAAACTAAAGTAAATGGTGAGGAGCAGAAGCTAGAAAAAAGCATAGAAGAGCCAAAACGAAAGGTTGATACTTCTGTATCATGGGAAGCCTTAATTTGTGTAGGCTCCTCTAAGAAAAGAGCTAGGAAATCGTCCTCTTCTGATGAGGAAGTAGGACAGAGGCTTGCTCAAGAAGGCCAAAAAATAGATGAAGTTGGCCAAAGCAAAGAAACTGCACCAGACATGATCCTAACTAGTTCCCAAGAAAGTGATCAAGGACAAGGAAGTTCCTCACCAGAACAAGCTGGGAGTCCATCTGAAGGAGAGGGTGTTTCAACCTGGGAATCATTTAAAAGGCTAGTCACTCCAAGAAGAAAATCCAAAACCAAAATGGAAGAAAGAACTGAAGAATCTGTGTTAGTTTCCAGCATAGAACATTCTACTTCAGATGGTGAACCTGGAAAAGAAGAAACATGGGTTTCATTAAAAAAATTAATACCTGGTCGTCGGAAGAAAAAGTCAGATGGGAAGCCAGAACAAGCTTGTGTTGAGGAAGCTGGAGAAGAGATGACAGAAACCAATGAAGAAGACTCTGATGTTCCAGCTGTTGTTCCTTTATCTGAGTACGAAGCAGCTGAACAAGAGAAAATTGAGGCCCAACAAGCAACACAAGCTGAGGCAATAAGGGTAGAAAGTTTAGATGAAAAGAGAGCTGAAAAATTAGAAGATACCTTAATTATTGAACAATCTAATGAAGGACTGGTTCATGCAGTTACTGTGACTGTTGTAGAGGGAGAGAGAGCAGTTACCAGTATTGAAGAAAGGTCACCATCTTGGATATCTGCTACTGTGACAGAGTCCATTGAACAGGAAAAAGATGATGAAGAACAAACTGAGCAGATATTTGAAACTGAAGTTGTTGTAGAAAAGACAGTGGTGGTTACTAAAACTTTGCCAGAGTTGAGAAAGGATATTAGTGATGATACTATAGTAAGTGAGCTGGAGTTAACCTCAGAAGCATTGACAGCACTGGAAGAGGCAACAGAAGTTTCCTGTGGTGAAGAAGCCACAGAAGTATCCCTTGCAGAGGAGACGACTGAAATGGTTTCTGCTGTGTCACAGTTAACTGAATCCCCAGATACTACAGAAGAAGTTACACCTGTGCAAGAGCTAGAAGGGACTGAGCAAAATTTAGAAGAATTAAATAAACAAACACAGGACATTCTAGAGGAAGTTGTAGAAAGAGTGAAGCTATCAGATGAAGTACAGATGATTAGTGAAAGAACTGTAACAGTCATTCAGTCAGTGCAGAAAATTGGATCTGAAATGAAAGATGAAGCTAATGAAGTTACAGTCATATGCAAAGAAACTGTGTTGGTTGAACAGTCCTTAAAGAAAGAAGAACCTAAAGAGGCTGACATTCAACATATGGAAAGTGCAGGAAGTGTTCAAGGTAGAAATGAAGCTGACGAAAGTGTTCTACAGGAAGTGTCAGAGATGAGTGAAAAGTGTGCAGTGATGAAGGAACACACAGAAGAAGCTAAAAGTCTGGATAGATTGGCAGATGAAAGTCAGTGGCAAGAAACTGAACAAGCATTTATAGAAAGACATGAAGAAACGTCTGAAGTAGAAAGGATTCTAGAGAAATGTAAATTGAAAGAGGAGGAATTTTACAGTGGTGTCACAATAACTACCAATGCAGAACATGAAGTGAAAGCTGAGTATGTTACAGTAGTAAAACAACAAGAAATTTCAACTGAAGGGGCCAAAGTGAATTTAATAGAAATAATTCCAGGTGAAATCACAGATGAAGATGCTCCGGAAGTGGATGGATCTGAAAGTGAAACACATGAAGCAAAGCTTGAGCTGTCCCAGGAATTTAAACAAGTGGTGGACATGGTGCCTAACTTAGAATCAAAATGCATGAAAGTAACTGTAACAGAAGCCCCTTTGCAGAGTGAGGCAGAAGATGCCATGCTCACTTTGGAATCAAAACATTCAGAAGCAACTGCAGCTCAGTCCCCCATACCAAGTGTGGGGACTGACATCCCAGTGCAGAGTGAAAGGGAACATGCCAGGGAGGCCTTAGAACCAAGAAGCACAGAAGCACTTGTAGATGAGGCCCCTGTGCAGAGTGGGGTAACTGAGGCTCCTGTGAAGAAAGAGGTGCAAGATGCTGTGCTTATCTTAGAATCAGAATGCACTGAAGCAGTTGCAGCTGAAGCTCCAGTGCAGAGTGATGTGACTGAGGCTTCTGTGCAAAGTGAGGGGCAAGATGCTATGCTTAGCTTGGAATCAAAGGGCACTGAGGCCACTGTACAGAGGGAGGTGACTGAGGCCACCATGCAGAGTGAGGTGGAAGGAATTGCTACTGAGGGGGTGATGCAGAGTGAGGTAACTGAGGCTCCTGTGAAGAAAGAGATGGAAGATGCTGTGCTTATCTTAGAATCAGAATGCACTGAAACAGTTTCATCTGAGGCTCCAATGCAGAGGGATGTGACTGAGGCCGCTGTGCAGAGTGGGGTGGAAGATGCCGCGCATATTGTAGAAAAAGAATGCACAGAAGCACTGGCAAGTGAGGTGCAAGATGCCGTGCTTCTCTTGGAATCAGAATGCACAGAAACAATTGCTGCTGAGGCCACTGTGCAGAGTGAGGTAACTGAGGAGGCCACAGTGCAGAATGAGGTGGAAGAAATTGCCCCTGCGGCCACAGTGCAGAACGAGGTGCACGATTCCATGCTTACCTTAGAATCAAAATGCACAGAAATCACTGCTCTAGAGACCACCATGAAGAGCGAGGGAACTGAGATTCCTATGCAGAGTGAGATGGAAGATGCCCTGCTTTCCTTAGAATCAAAATGCACAGACGCAATTGTAACTGGGGCTGCCGTGCAGAGTGGGGTAACTGAGGCACCTGTGAAGAGAGAGGTAGAAGATGCTGCGCTTACCTTAGAATCAGAACACACTGAAGCAGTTGCAGCTGAGGCTCCCATGCAGAATGATGTAGAAGATGCCCCATCTAAATTAGAATCAGAATACCCGGGGGCAGTTGTAAATGGGGCCCCTCTACAGAGTCCTAAAGAACTGCCTGTATATGAAATGGGAGATAAAGAGGAGCCCATGGAAGCAAAACAAATACTTCTGCTGCCTGCTACAAGTTCAAATGACAATCAGCGAGAGGAAACCAAGTTTGAGCTAATGATGGAAATTGAAAAAGATTCGTTTGAATCTGGAAAATTGGAACTTGCAAGTGGGGATAAACTTTATTTGACTCCAGTGCAGCAAGAGATTTTAGCTGTGCAGCTGGAAGATACTGGCTCACCCATTCCTAGTGTTGAAAGCTCGGAGGCTCAGAAAGCATCTGTGCCTGTAACAGCTGCAGCAATTGAAGAACAAATCATTGCAGAAACTGTAACATCTATGGAAAGCTCAGCTGAAACTTTGAAGCCTTTAGCAGCAGTGCCTGAAAAACTGTTTTCTGATCTAGTCCAAGATGTTACCATTGCTCATTCAGGATTTGAGGCTGCGGGCGGTAGGAGTGAAGAAACTGCAACAATGTCAGTATCAGAGATGACCGCTGCAATCGTGAATGGAATAACTGAGGCAGCAACAAGCTGTACACAACCTGATTTGGTCAAAAAAGATTACGTGGATGATGCAACACAGTCAGAGTGTAGGGAAGAAGCTGAGAAAAAAATAGTTTCTCAAGATAAAAAAAGCCCATCTCTAACCCACGTAGAATTCGAAAAAGATATTGTTCAGTCTGTCACTGTAGAATCTCAGAGTACAAAAATTGTATTAAAGATCATTCAGACTGCTGTTGACAAACTTGAGAGAACAGAAGAGCCAGCTGCTGTGTGCATGGCATCTGAATCACAGCAGCAGATTGAATCAGCAGATGGAAGTCAAAAAGGTATAAATATATCTGAAGTTCAGGAAAGTGTACAGGCTCATCAGCAGCTTCTTGTAAAAGGTGAAAAGACAATAGAGGGTAAAGAACAAGAGTTCCAGCAACCAAGTACAGTCAAACATACTATTTTAACACAGTCTGCAGAGAAACAAGCTACTCTAGAACAAACTGAAGATGTGCCATTAATTTCTGATTTGTCAAAAGAAGGAGAAATTCAGGATTCAGGAAAGATTATAGCTGTCCCTGAAGGTGTTTCAAGTGAAAGTTTAGGGGCTCAAAAATCAGCGATAGATATGAGTGTTTCAGAAGACTTATCCAAAGAGACAAGAACAGACCAACCAAAGCTAAAGGAAAATGAAGCTGGGCAGACTGTGGCCACCCAAGAGAAATATATGATTCAGCAAACACATATAGAAAGGAAGGAAGACAAACATAGCCAACCAGTGGAAGACATGAAGAGACACACAGAGGAAGATGTAAATAATCAAGAATATGCATCTTGTGGGAGTCCACAATCAAAGTCAGAGCTCACCAAATCTTGAGGCCCAATGTAAGTAGCATTTTCATTACTTATTTTTGGTAGAATTATTCAGAATCTTTTCATTTTTTCATAGTTACTGATTTGATACTGTGTAGTGCCTTGTGTAGTGCCTTTTGCAAACGTCGAAGACCTCCTCAGGATTGCAAACCAGGGACCAGATTTTCAGATTATTTTGCCTAACTTGAGACACCTAGACCCATATTGGTTGAAACTATAGTAAAGAACAGAATTACCAGACACACAGATGACCACAATCTGTTGGGGAAGAGTCAACACCCCTTTTGTAAAGGGAAATCATGTCTCATCAATCTTTATTAGAATTCTTTGGACAAGGGTGATCCAGTGGATACAGTGTACTTGGACTCTCAGAAAGCCTTTGACACGGTGTCACAGGGCGGCACAAGTTTTCTTCCCCTTGTCCCTGCGCTCTGTGCTTGGGCTGGCAAAAGAAAGGGTCTCGGACACCTCTTGCAGGTGCTTCACCCGTGTTTTTATTTACAGGGGCTGTACAGTCCCAATTTCTCCCAACACCGGTCCCCGCTCCGACCCCTCACTGGGTCCCTTGGCCTTTGAGGCTTGTGTCAGCCAGCAGAGACAGAGCCTCAACCCTCCTATCCTGCCTGGCTAGCCTACCCCCTTGAGCTCTTCCCTGGGTTTATATTTCTTCCCAGTCAGCAGCCCAGCGGGTTCCACTTGTCTCAGCAGATTACACTGAGCCCGCCCTCATTAGGGCCTGCAGCTGGGCTCCCGGCTAAGGGACTTGGCCCACGTACCCGGCCACCCTACAGGGAAGCAGGGGGAAGCTGGCTCTTTAGCAGGGCATCCAAAGGTTTTATACCACTGCCCTGCAATACACGGTCTCTCACCAAAGGCTCTTAAGCAGAGTAAGCAGTCATGGGATAAGAGGGAAGGATCTCATGGATCAGTAACCGGTTAAAAGAAAACAAAGGGTAGAAATAAATGGTCAGTTTTCAGAATGGAGGGATCTAAACTGGATCCAGTGCTGTTCAACATATAAATGATCTGGGAAAAGGGATGAACAATGAGGTGGCAAAATTTGCAGAAGGTACAAAATTACTCAAGATAGTTAAATCCAAAGCAGACTGTAAAGAGTTACAAAGGGATCTCACAAAACTGGACAACCAATTGGCAGATGAAATTTAATGTTGATAAATGCAAAGTAATGCATATTGGAAAACAATCCCAACTATACCTACAAAATGATGGGATCTAAATCAGCTGTTAGTACTCAAGAAAGAGATCTTGGAGTCATTGTGGATAGTTCTCTGAAAACATCCACTCAGTGGGGCAGTGGCAGTGAAAAAAGCTAACCGAATCTTAGGAACCATTAGGAAAGGGATAGCTAATAAAGACACACAATATCATTGTGTCATTATATATTTCCATGGTACGCCCACACCTTGAATACTGTGGATAGTTCTGGTCACCACATCTCAAAAAAGTTTATTAGAATTTTAAAAGGTATAGAGAAGGGCAACAAAAATGATGAAAGGTATGGAACAGCTTCTGTATACAGAGAGATTAAAAAGACTGGGTCTTTTCAGTTTGGAAAAGAGATGACTAAGGGGGATATAATAGAGGTCTATACAATCGTGAATGATGTGGACGTGAATAAGGAAGCAGTATTTACTCCTTAATAATAATTAAAAAAACCAACCAGGGTCACCCAATGAAATTAATAGGCAGCAGGTTTAAAACAAAAGGAAGTACTTCTTCACACAATGGACAGTCAACCTGTGGAACTCATTTCCAGGTGATGTTGTGAAGGGCAAAACTATAATGGGGTTCCAAAAAGAAGTAGATTAGTTCATGGAGGATAGGTCCATCAATGGCTATTAGCCAAGATGGTCGGGGCAACCACATGGTCTGGGTGTCCCTTGTCTCGGATTGCCAGAAGCTGGGCGTGAACAACAGGGGATGGATTACTCATTGCTTGCCTGTTCTTTCATTCCCTCTGGGGAACCTGGCATTAGCCATGGTCAGAAGACAGGCAACTGGGCCAGCTGGAGCATCGGTCTGACACAGTATGGCCATTATGTTCCTATCTAGAAATGTAAATAAGGAGCCTTATTTTTCAAGGTTGTTGAGTAATCATGGGTTCCACTGTCAACAAGAGAACCTGCACCTCTGAAAATGAGGCCACTTTTATTCAGCAGAAGCAACAAATCTTTTTGGATGAGATGTAAAGCAGAGGTCTTGAACAGCTGTACTAGTCAACTTCCTGGGTAATTATTCTCCACTTGCCTACTGTATTATCCTTCACCTGCTGTCCCCCATCAGTGCCAACTGAAGCTGTGCACACTCAACACCTTGGAAAATCAGAACGCTTTTATTCAGGTGCAGCACAGCACTGTTTCTCTTCTAAACACAGTGAGAGAGCTATTCCTCCTCTTTCTGCCTTGGGGGAGCCGTGCTCTCCTACTTGGGTAGTACAGTGAGAGTTTGCTCCACTTCTTGTTTCAGTCTTCGCTCATCAGTGAATAGGGGGGAATTCCAGTAATAATCCTGGAGGTAATATGGGACATGCAGCTATATTACTGTCACCTTACAAGCTAAGCAAGTTGATCCGTATCTAGTCAGTACTTGGATGGGAGACTTCCAAGGAAAACCCAGTTGCTGCAGACAATGCTGATAATTCAGTAGTGGCTGTCTTTCCTCTGGCTCAGGACTAAACTGTTGATATGGAATGAGACAGAAAACAGAAGTTCTAAGCGTTTCTATTGCCATTGTCATTTTGCCTCTGAAAATTAGAGGCCAAATCATCAACTGGTGTAAATCAGTGTTAAGCTGTCCTAATTTATGTTAGGATGTGAACTGAGATTTCCAGAAAAATGTAACCAGGGAACTGGCTAATTTCCAAGCTTAAGAGGTAGCCACTTGAGTGTTGGACACCTGGGAGGAGGGCCGGTTTCTAGCCACTGGAAGATGGGTCTGCTTTCAGGACTCTTGAAAGGAAAAACTCACACCTACTCATCCTTTGCTGGGAGTTTCCTCCTTCTCAGCTTATGTTCCTAATGTGACCCTGCTTACCTTGCTACTGGTACCCAGCCGTCCTGTTTGGCTGGAAAGCAGCGGTGCAAAAGCCAGTACAAACTGTGAAGCAAACTGGGATAATGAGGCTGTGATGCCACCACCTTTCTGTTGTATTAGAGTTCTGTGGAAGTGAGAAAAGTATTCTCTTCAGAGCAAGAACAGAGCAAGAACTCCGAGTGAGGTGGGGATTCTTCTAGGAAATGAAAACAAGGGATGAAGTACTGAAAAAGAATCCCTTCAGTGTAGAAAAACTCTAAAAGCTCTACAAACACAGTAGGGAAATACAGCCACCTCTTATATAAAACTCCAGTCAGTGCTGGATAATTATGAGCCACCTGATAATAACAAATCAGTGCAGCCATGTCATTTAAGCTTCTGCGATGTGAGTGTTAAAAATAATTAACATGTCAAAATAGCTTTCAGAATTTAAACAGTATCTTTAACTAGAATAATCCAGCTATACAGACTTGTGTGTTGACTTGCCTTTGATAGCTCAGTGGTTTGAGCATTGGCCTGCTAAACCCAGGGTTGTGAGCTCAATTCTTGAGGGGGCCATGTAGGGATCTGGGGCAAAAATTGGGATTGGTGCTGCTTTGAGCAGGGGGTTGGACTAGATGACCTCCTGAGGTCCCTTCCAACCCTGATATTCTATGATTCTAAGAACTGAAACAAACTGGAGAAGGTGAAAGTTCAAGTTGAGCTGTTTATGCCCAGAAAATTTGCATGGATTCTACAATGGGTTAGCTCATGGTGAAGCATTTGAGTTTCCAGGGTAATTTGGAAGAGGGCCCATTTATCTGTCTTCCCCAAATATGAAGTTAGTTGGACAAAGAGTTACTGAATTATGGTATCTTAAATTGTGTTAATCACTTTTTGCCATTTTCATAAAAAACCATGGAACAGAAGAGAGAGAGATAGTTTAACTGATTTTTCAGGTCTCCTATTTCTGATGTAGAGTACAAGACAAAGTTTTGGTGGCTACATTCCAATTTTAAGTCTTCAGATTTAAATTAGTAATGTCAGAATGATACCTCAATCCAGAAGAGGTTACAATAGGCTGTCAAATGACCGCAGGAGTCTAAGGTCACTTATAATCCAATCACTAGGGTAACTTGAATGTAGAAAAGAGAATGTTTACCAGTACTGAGGTTAATCAGACACACGCTGTTGAAAACAATGAAAATGAAATGAAAATGTAGTGATCATCACCCTTGAAAATTCTTCTAACACTTTTTTTTTTCCAGATTTTAGATTTAGAACATCTGTTTAGGGTGTGCCTCCATGTTCTGCTGCTCCCTCATGTCTCCTGCTACCCTCCCCCTGGATTTCCTTAGGTGCACCATTTCTATGAATCTTAGGAGTTCTGCAGGAGGGGTGTGTGAGTGTGCATGTAATGAGGGTGTTGTGTTGTGTTGTGAGTGGGCTGACCAGGGTGTGGAGCTAAAGGAGGGCTGTGAAGAAGATGGTACAAATGTGGTCAGTGGGGTGTGGGGAGTGTTCACTGGAGAAAATGGGGCAACTGAGAGAATAGTGAAGAAGGTTTTGTGGAGGCAGCAGAATGGGGGGGCATGCAACAAGGGTAGAATGGGGGTCTACGAGGCTTGTCACTGTATTCCTATATCTCCCCCTCAATCTAAAGGCTCTCAGGGCTTTTAAAAGGTGAGCCTGGGAGCTTAAATTCCTAACTCTGTTAGTGGGTAAAAATCATGTACTGAAGAGAGACACTGGATTTATGGCTTTTTACCTATCTGTAACCCACTAACCTCCTCTTTTTGTCCTATGACTGCAGAGGTTAATGGGCCACTCTACCTTGAATGGTCTCTTACACTATGTGCTAACTACTTATGCTAAACAATCTGTTCCACCTTGCATTTGGCTCTGTTGCTCAGTACCTTTCACAGACCTGAAGATGAGCTCTTTGTAAGTTCGAAAGCTTGTCTCTCTCTCATCAACAGAAGTTGGTCCAATAAAAGATATTGCCTCACCCACCTTGTCTCTTTAAAATGGTTAAGGGAGCCCAACTCCTGTGTACTTCCTAAGGCCCCCCAGGAGTCCGGGCACCCTTCATTTTGGGCTTTGGGAGATGCACAGGAAGGGCAAAGGGAAAACTCCCATGCTGTGTTGCCCTATAATCCTTTTGCTTTCTCCATCTGGCTCCCCGTTCCAGCACATCCTAAGATGTTGCTCAGTACAGCCTTGTTCCAGCAGAAAGGTCTGACTTTTGATTCAGTGGAATCCCACTTAAACAATTGCCTGGTATAACAATTATCATTATTCCAAGATAATGATTTAGGGCAGTTGTTCTCAAACTTTTGGACTGGTGACCCCTTTCACACACCAAGCCTCTCAGTGCGATTCCCCTCCCCCCCCATACATTTAAAACACTTTTTAAAAATATTTAACACTATTATAAATGCTGGAGGCGAAGCGGGATTTGGGGATGGAGGCTGACAGCTCACAACCCCTCATGTGAGGAGGTGAAATTTTTCTAGGTGTTCGGATTTTCGAGTGAATTCTCTTTAAGGGGAGGTAATGGTCACAGGTCACCCTTACCGTCAGTTGTGTTTAGCTCAGCATTTTCTTTTTAAACTGGAGGATGTTAACTGGGTTGATGAGGTCTCTCTTCAATACCACTCCTGAAAAACAGCCTCACCACTTAAGGAAATTCTGAGGGAGAGTAGAAATTACTTGAAAGAGAAATTTGTGATTGATAAGGCTTTGTTAATATATTTGTTTTTTTATTTCAGCCATTCTGTTAAATGTGTGTGTTACATTTGGAGAGACCAGAATGTGAAGAAGGAAAGAGCAGAAAGTGGAACCTGCTGATTGGTCTGTAGACCAATGTTTCTGAATTGTGAGATTAGACCATCAATAGCTGATGTCATTCCTTGAGAGCAGCTGACAATCCTGAGGCAATATCAGGAGCTTTAGCCACCCTCTACTCTTGGATGTTAACACTTCCTCTTTTCAAGACTTCTGTATTTTTGTTTGATGAAATGATTGAAAAAAAGTGATGTCTTTGATTTAAATGATTTCCATAACCTATTGGCAATGCCCAGTTTCTATTGTTCCAGATTTCCCCCTTCTAACATGCTTCCAAAACTGGAGTGTAATTCTTGGTGTATTTATATGTATATCATAAACCCAGTTCTGATTTTAATGTATATTTTCTCTATCTTACGTTAAAAATACAAAATGATATACATTTGCATCACTATATGAGACTAAGTGTATGAGACTAAGTGCATGTGACCATGGTGAAGCACTGTGTGTGAGCTACAGCTGGCCACAAATGATCTTCATGAAATTTAGGCAGGTTTTCCACGCAGTGGAAGGGTGTAAGAACTGATATTTAAGGCATTATTCTAGTTGTTGTTACTGCTTCCATAAAAGAACATTCATGATCGAAAGGTACAATTACTATTTGGAAACCTACTGATGGAAATTATTAGGCAGAAGTTAATTTTGCATCACTTCCTCTATAGGAAGTGCACTATAATTTTATTGAAAACATTTAAAGTTCACTTTATTGCAGTTTGATTTTTCTGACAGCACCTGGTGGAAGCTGGAAGTCCTTAAGAGTTACACATTTATCCATTTCAAATTGTTGAGCAACCTTGAAATGGCGATTTCAAGAAATTATTGTGCTTAAATCTCTGAGACAAAGTATTTCAGCTTTATGAAGAAAAGGATTAACTGTTCTTATTTTTGCATTCTAATGTTACCCCTTGTCTCCTGGACCACACAAGTGCCATGAAATGAGACATGTTCTTTTTAAAAAAATATTTTGATAGATACTGGATTATGTCCGCTCCATATTTATGCCCACTTCTTTCAGAACAGTGTGTTTCATTATGCTCATGTACATTTGGCAGATTGTGATTTCTGAAAATGATTTAAATAAAATCTTTGCTTATACTTAGCTCTGTTGGTTTTAATTAAGACTTGGCAAACCTGGAACAAAATATTTCCCAATTTTGTCAGGTATAAAGTTACAAGTATAGATCAGTGCATTCGTAAAACTGGGCAGGCTTGAAATATTAAATAACTGGTAACTGAACAATTATTAAATGTCTAAAGTATTCTGTAATCGACCTTCTAGGCACAGAACAAGCATGGTGGGTCGTCAGTAGTTTTAGATCTGGTTTCTAAAATAAATGTTATACGTTGCACTTTGTGAACTTCACACCATTCTGGTTGAGCAAGATGTTGACCAATAACTTCATTATCCTATCTGTATAGTAATTTATTTTAAAATGAACTGTTTCTATTAGTGTACCAAATGTTCTTGATACAGCAGGTGCCTCCCACTGTCTGGGGCTGCACAGTGTGCAAGCAAAGAAATGTGATGGATTACACTGTTGTGATTGCACCATCTGGTGGTGGTTTTCTGCAACTTGCAGCTTGTTACTCAGAAAAAGTATGTTAGTCGACTAATTCACCTCTGGCAAGCAGATATGGGTTTCTCCTGAAATGTGTATAAAACAACACATCTTGCACAGCATCTACTAACAAAATATGGCCATGTCTACACTTGCAAGCTTACAATGGCACAGCTGTACCAATACAGCTGTGCTGCTATAAGATTGCTCGTGTAGCCGCATTGGGCCTATGAGGGAGAGCTCTCCCGTTGATCTAAAACCAGCTCAACGAGTGGCAGTAGCTATGTTGGCGGGACATAGTGCTGTGTACCCGAGCATTTATGCTGGCAAAACTTCTGTTGCTCAGAGGTCTGGGTTTTTTTCACACCCCTGAGCGTCAAAAGTTTTGCCGACGTAAGTGCCAGGGTAGACATGGCCTTAGTCTTGAGCTGAAAAGTGACCAGATCCTTGTGCTGTAATTGCTAAATGAGAATTCCAAATATCAGGTGGTTGGTTTATGCCAAGTACAGTGGGACTATGCTCAAAGGATTTCATGACAACGTATTGGAGCAGGGAGCTATTGGTCATCAGGAGTTAGTAACACAGAAAGTAATTTCTGCAGAAATATCTAGTTATGTGAAATGTTTATAGCTATCTTCTGGACATTTTAGGGTACATGAGAAAATGGAGGGTTGAATGGATTTTTGTTTAAAAGATTAGTTTTACTTTTCTTCATTTTTACCATCTTTCCCCTCACCCCCTTGCTACTCTCTGTAACAGCACTCAAAAGTGCTTAGCCCAGAACTCTGTTCAAAACAAAAAAAAAAACAACACACATTTAATTATCTGCTAAAATTTCTCTGAAAGTCTGTCTTTTTTTTTTTTTTTTCTTTTTCCCCTTGAAGGTTTTAACTGTAGTTGAATATCACTTCAATCCCAAAATTGGGAAACTATTCTGAGTTAAGAGCAGGTCTTTAGTAACTTGTACTACAGGCAGATGATGCTGCAGTAAAAAAATTTAACCTAGGACACCTTAACCCTAAAGAACAACCTAATGCTCAGAACCTTTGAATCCCTTCTTTCAGCTCACTCATATTTTAACAGAAGTTAGTCATACATGTGAGACTCGAGGCTTCATATAAATGTTTCTCCAAGACACTTTGATACTGAACTTAAAATGAATTAGGATCTTCACTCTTTACCTGACATAATGCACATGCGTGCACACACACTGTGTATGTTTAACAGTGAAAGGAGAGGCTGGAATAATTAACAGATGTGACTCTGGGGATGCACAGAAAAAAGCAGTGTCTTTTAGCTGTCTAAAAAAAGTCAATATTCTCCTACAAAGAACATGGCAGGAAGGGCCTTATTTTTGCCCCAATTATAAATGACGCCAATCTGCATTGTCACCAGTGCAACTTGCCAGAGTACTCCCATGAGTGCAGAATATAAAGATTTTTCTTAACTCACAGAAAAATATATAAAAGTTTAAAGTTGAGAAATGTGATATCAAACAATCCAGTCTCTTTCCTCAGTGGCAGCTTTCCCCCTTGTCTTTGGGCATGAATTACAAAAGTAATTCTGACAATAGCTGTCAGTTCCCAGAGGTTATGTTGCTTGCTTTATTTGTGCTTTTTATAACACCATGCAAATGTGAAATCGGTTAAGTTTGTACAAAATTATATACCTATGTATGTTAAGCCATATTGCAATAACTGCAACAGGTAAAACAATAACAATAGCATGACCTGTGTAATCCTGAGTCTAACATTTGTAGTTCCAAAGCTGTTAATAATATGTAAAGTTATTTCTTGTCTAAACATCATTTAAAGAAAGCTAGCTTTTATCAAAATGTAAATTGTCTGTTGGTAGAAGCTGAGAAGCAAGTGCTTAAATCTTGCTTGTTTTTTATATTAATCCTGGGTCTAGCTAAGCAATGCAACAAATGTTAACTGTATAACCAATGTTTCTTCTTGTAACAGACATCTATAAAATATGGCACCATTAAGACCTTCCTAATGATGCAAGGAACATATCTCTACATCCAGATACTACTTTGTTCCAGCGTATTGCTTTGGCCCCTGAAATACTCAGGCTGCAACCTGTAGCTTGTGCTTAAACTCCAAGCTTGCAGCTTCCTCTAATCCAATGTAATGGGTTAAAAAAAATGTTGATTTTCTATTTTCTGTTTTTAAGGTAGATTTTCACTGACTAAATAAAGTACAACCACAAGTTCATTCTAGTGTGTGTACATGTTTTGTAGTTTCAACTTACTTCTTGCAAATGGTTTCCCTGTTTATTGATAAATCTCCAGACAAGAGAATGAGTTTTGCTTCTTGACAACTGCCAGTGTTGATTGACATCTTCTCATTCAGCTTTAGATCTGAATTAAAAAAAAGTAATTACATGATTACACTGAAGCTTCAATTGTGTGATTGTATGTATTAAGTTATTTGAGAGGATTTTCAAGAACAATTTCCAGATTGAATTCGGGATCGGTGACTGTATTCAGTGATCAGGAAAGGCTATGGAATGAATTGTACACTTTCCTTGTGTAGCTACTGAATTCAGGCAAAAGTAAGGCATCAATGTGACTAAAATTCCAGCATAATACTGACATTGAATTGCCACAGCAAATATGCAAAGCTCTCTGCACTGGCCCTCTGCTCAGAATTTTCAAACCCTTTCCAATAGCAAAGGAGTAACTCAACTTCTTCCTTCAGAGGATACAAATAAAATATAAATAAAATAAAAATTACATAAAAGATTTAAACCCAAACATTAAAAATTGGGGCTATCAAATTATAGAAGAAAACTTGTTGGGGGAAAAATACTTTGACTCCTGTCTCTCCTTCAGCCTATCCTAGCAGCACTGATTTCAAAAGGAAATTATAATTACATCTGTAGGGAAGGCAGAATTGGGCCCTACATTGCAAGGGCCTCCCTTTTTATAGCACAGCAAGGTTTGCGTCCTCCCAGTAAGTCTTACGTTGACATTAGTTTGTAGCCTCTCCCTCTCAATTCAGTTTTGAAACCCAGAGTAAAACAACATTGCTATTGTGGAGTTTTACAGATTGGTTTGTGTGTTTTTCTTTTAAACTGAGATCATTTAATTTTAAAAAAATCAGTGTTGGCCAGGATGTGGTGGTTACTTGGTTAATAAACTCTGCCTTTGGCCCTGCTATTTCTGCTGGTTGTACATGTCCTTTTGTGGCCCTCATTACCACAGTGTCTGAGCCCCTGGCCAGGAAACAGTTATTACCTTATCAATAGCAAGCATCCTAATTATTAAACGGAAGTGCTCAATAAATGGGATGCTATTAGACTGGCTCCTTGCATCAATTTTTCTCAAAGGCCAATGTTGCCAGTTTCTAGCATAATAGGCCGTGAACAGACACCATGTTACCTTAATAAGATGTTGCTCTTTGATGATGGTGAGTGGAGCTACATCACTTCACACCAGCTGAGAATTTGAGCTAATGCTGTCTTTACCTTAGCTGATATATATACTATAAAACATCAATTCCTACTGCCCATATGAACTAATGTATAAAATAGACTATATAGATTAAAGATGTACTAAGCAAAAAGGCAAAGCTGGATTTAAATATAACCTGAACATAAGGAAAATCCTGCTCCTGTGGCTCTGAAGACTCCTTTGGGAACAGAACCACCACGGTGACACCTCATAGGGTGGGAGCAGGACTTTGGAGTGACAGAAATGGGATGGAATTCAATAGTACAAAGCACACGGTCATGCACTTAGAGTCCAATAATAGTTTCTTTGAGCTCCGGGGGTGTGTCAGTTGGAAGCAGTGGAGGAGGAGAGAAAGACCTTGGTCTGTTGGTCAATCACAGGATGCCAAGCCACCAGTGTGATGCAGCTGCAAAAAGGCAAATGTGCTTCTCGGCTTTATCAGGTGAGGCATTTCCTGCAGAGCTAGAGAAGTATAATGCCATTGTACAAGGCACTGGTGGTGCCAAATTCTGATTTGGAATACTATATACAATTCTGGTCACTTGTGTTAAGAAAAGATGAATTGCAGTAGGAATAGGTACAGAGAAGAGCTGCTGGGATGATCAAGGGAATGGAGGGCCTGTCTTAAGAAAATGGAATAGCTTGTCTTGTTTGGGTAGCAAAAAAGGCTGAGGAGATATGATTTCTCGCTATAAATACATCAGAATAGTAAATGGGTGGGGGGAGGGGGAGAGGTATTAACCTAAAGGCCAATGTTGACACACGAACAAATGGATATAAACTGGCCATGCCTGAAAAGAAGGTCTCTAACCATCAGAGTGAGGGTCTACAGTAGCCTCTACATAGGCGTTGTGGGGATGAACAACCTCGTTTTAAGAAAGAACAGGACAAATTTATAAGTGAAAGTGTATGATCGGTTGCTTTTAATGGAGGGGGTGCAGGGCTCACCAGTACTGGGGCTCACTTCCAGTTTATGCTTTATATTCCTAAAAGCTCATGCTTCAGAGCTTCAACCAGGCTTGTAGGGGTCAGGAAGGAATTCCCCCCCCACCCAACCATGTATTCTGGAATTATTTTTTGTCTCCGTCTTCTGAAGCATCAGAGATGGCTATGGCTGTAGATGGGATACTGGAGTAGACCAGGGATTTGAGGTGGCACCAAACATTCTCTCTGAGGTGTGTAGCTCTCTGGTTCTTGCTCACATGCTCAGGGTCTAATTGATTCTTTAATGTGGGCATGGGAAGGAATTTCCCTCCAGGTCAGATTGACAGGCCCAAGTCTATGATAGTAAGTGGTGAGCAACTTAACTATAGGCCTCGCTACCTTTATGACCTATAACATTTATAGCAGCTTTCAGCTGAAGATCGCAAAGCCCCAGCTGATACTGGCAAGGAGGCTTCTGCTGTTGGTATTGTTGGAGTGTGCTGGACCTGATTCGCCATCCCACACTTGCACCTGCACCTTGCAGAGTTAGTCCCATCTGTGCAAAGTGAATACAAAACATGAGCAGATCTGTATGATAGTATTTCTTACCCCTATTCCCCAAGTCAAGGCAGTGGAGTATAGCCCACTCCCCACCTCCTCCCAAAGTCTGAAAGGTTGCTTTTAGCTGAGTTGGGCTTTAGACTTCACTACTTTTCAGTCCAGGAGAGCAAGAATCTAGTGATCTGCAGGACAAGATAAACGTACGTTTAGCATTTCATTAATTTTTTGTTTGTATTTTAATCCCTGGAATTAAAGTTATTACTGTCCATGGTTACAGGCACGGTAGAAATTAGCAAAATAACAGCTCTGAACCAGTTTATTAGAGTCGGTGCCATTATGCAGAAAGACACAGAGTACAGAGTATAATATTTATTTGTTGTTTGAATCCCTCGCTCCACCAGCATAGTATTTAGTCTTTAAGTGGATCAGCTTCTGTACCAAATGACTGAAGGATAGCTAATGTGACATCAATTTTTAAAAAGGGCTCCAGAGGTGATCCCAGCAACAACAGGCCAGGAAGCCAGACTTCAGTGCCAGGCAAACTGGTTGAAACTATAGTAAAGAACAAAATTGTCAGACACATCAATTAACATAATTTGCTGGGGAAGAGTTAACATGGTTTTTGTAAAGGGAAATCATGCCTCACCAATCCATTAGAATTATTTCGTGGCGGGGGGGATATAGTATACTTAGATTTTCAGAAAGCCTTGGACAAGGTCCCTCACCAAAGGCTCTTAAGCAAAGTAAGCTGTCATGGAATAAGAGGGAAGGTCCTTTCATGGATTGGTAATTGGTTAAAAGATAAGAAACAAAGAGTAGGAATAAATTTTCAGTTCTCAGAATGGAGAGAGGTAAATAGTGGTGTCCCCCAAAGGTCTGTACTGGGCCCAGTCCTATTCAACGTATTCATAAATGATCTGGAAAAAGGGGTAAACAGTGAAGTGGCAAAACTTGCAGATGATACAAAACTACTCAAGATAGTTAAGTCCCAGGCTGCGAAGAGCTACGAAAGGATCTCTCAAAACTGGGTGACTGGGCAACAAAATGGCAGATGAAATTCAATGTTGATAAATGCAAAGTAATGCACATTGGAAAACATAATCCTAACTATACGTATAAAATGATGGGTCTAAATTAGCTGTTACCACTCAAGAAAGAGATCTTGGAGTCATTGTGGATAGTTCTCTGAAAACATCCACTCAATGTGCAGCGGGAGTTAAAAAAGCGAACAAAATGTTGGGAAGCATTAAGAAAGGGATATATAATAAGACAGAAAATATATTGCCTCTAAATAAATCCATGGTACTCCCACACCTTGAATACTGCGTTCAGATGTGGTCACCCCATCTCAAAAAAGACATTGGAATTGGAAAAGGTTCAGAAAAGGGCAACAAAAATGATTAGGGGTATGGAATGGCTTCCATATGAGGCGACATTAATAAGACTAAGGCTTTTCATCTTGGAAAAGAGACTACTCAGAGGACTATAAAATCATGACGGGTGTGGAGAAAGTAAATAAGGAAGTGTTATTTATTCCTTCTCATAACACATGAACTAGGGGTCACCAAATGAAATTAATAGACAGCAGGTTTAAAACAAACAGAAGGAAGTATTTCTTCTCACAATGCACAGTCACCTGTGGAACTCTGCCAGCCGATGTTGTGAAGGCCAAGACTATAAGAGGGTTCAAAAAAGAACTGGATAAGTTCATGGAGGATAGGTTCATCTATGGCTATTAGCCAGGATGGGCAGGGATGGTGGCCCTAGCCTGTTTGGCAGAAGCTGGGAATTGGGTGACGGGATAGATCACTTGACGATTAGCTGTTCTTCAAGTGATTGCTCATGTGTATTCCACACTAGGTGTGCGTACTCGCCATGTGCACCGGTGCCAGAAGTTTTTCCCCTAGCAGTACCTGTAGGGGGGGGGGAGCACCCCCCGCAACCCCTGGAGTGGAGCCTGTCTGGCGCGGTATAAGAGGAGCTGTGCGCTCCCCCCACCTTCAGTTCCTTCTTGCCGCCAGTGAAGGTGCGTCAGAACTGCTCTGCTTCAGCTTTGCTGTAGCTTATCCCCAGAACTGTTCATTTGTTCAGCGTTAGTACCTGTAGTTAGTTAGCTGTTTAGTTACTCAGTGAGCCCAGGCCAGGGCATGCCCCGCGACACAGGGTTTAAGTCGTGCGGCTCTTGTAGGTGCTCTATGCCAAGAAGAGACCCATATCAGCAAAAGGTGCACGACTTGCAAGTCATTTAAGCCTTGGACCAAAAGAGAAAGGGACATTAGGCTCCGGGCCATCCTGATGGAGTTGGCGCTGACCCTGACTCCACCACGCTGCTCCGAACCAGTACCCAGCACCGCGGCATCGGTACGCAGCGACCCTCCAGTGCCATCGACCAGTCATAACTGGTCCCCATCCACAGGGCACACCAAGAGGGCCAGAAAGACTCCCTCTTCGCAGCGGCACCAAGGGAAGTCTGGGACAGAGGCTAGGTCCATGTTGGGCAGTCCTCAATCCCCACCAAGCCCCAGGCCTCCGACTCACGTTGAGCGGAGTAGCCCAGCCCCTTTGGAACAGGCCTCTCTGGATGTCCAGATGCTGTCCACGCCTGAAGCCCTCTAGGTGGCCTGGGACGTTATGTCCACGCCAGTGCCCAGAGCGCTGCTGATGTCAGCCCCAACTCCAGAGGCAAGCCACCGCTGGAATCTCCGCAGTCGCCTCTGGCCTGGTACCGGTCTCAAGGGAACATTCCCGATGCCAGTCTCAAGGGAACATTCTCAAGGGAACAATGTCAAGGGAACATTCCCGATGCCAGTCACCTCCCAGAGACTGTTTAGGGCAGAGTCCATGTGGATCACCTCAACGCCGACCAGACTGTCTGGCTGGGTTCCGTCTGACTGGGACTCTCGGCACTGCTCGTCCTCAAGGAGCGAATATTGACGGGACCACGGCAGGTATCGCCAACAGTCCTCATCTCGCATGGGGTACCGCAGTCAGTCATGGTACGGTCGTCGACACCATTCCTGCTTGGACTCCCACTCCAAGTCGCCGCCAAGACATCGCAGCCCCGGGCATCAATCGCTGGTGTCTCGCCATCACGGGTCCACCCGCCGAGGCCGTTCACGGACCTGCTGTTACCATCAGTGCTGGTCCTCCACGTCAAGATTGCAGTCCTGTGGCCAACGTAGATCCCAGCACTGCTGCTTCTCCCGGTCCAGAGACAGCAGCAAATCTTATGCCAGCCCAGCCTTCATTCATAGCCATCCTTCGATGAGTCAGGCCACCCAACCCAAACAGCCGGCCCCGCCACTGCCACAGCAGCTGCAGTTGCACCGAATGTCATGGTTGGCCCAATGGTACCAGTGGGCACCGTGGCCTCTGGCGCAGCCCCCGGTGGGAGCTTGCTCAGTGGCTGGAGCTTCGGAGGCACCGTCGGCCTCCCTCTCCAGACCCCTAAGAAAGTAGTCTCTGGGACATTCGTCCTCAGCACTGATACCCAGAGTACTACACCGGCCTCCTCACCCTGCCCGGAGGATGCGATTGCTTCTCCGCCCCCCCCCTACTTCTCCCTGCCCTGCAAGAGGCCTTCAGGGCCCATCAAGAACTCTTAAAAAGGGTGGCAGCAAGCTTCCACCTCCAGGAAGAGGAGATGGAGGAGCCTTCAGACCCTCAGACTCCCTGTTTAACGCGCTGTCCCCATCGGCACTGGTAGGGTGGCCTTGCCCCTCCATGAAGGGGTGGCTAAGATTTCAAATGCCCTGTGGCAAACACCGGCCTCGTTGGCCCCCATCTCTAAGAAGGTGGAACGCAAGTACTTTGTACCTACTAAGAGGCATGAGCACTTGTATACCCACCCAGTGCCCAACTCCCTGGTGGTTGAGTTAGTCAACCACAGGGAACGGCAGCCCCGACCCCAAAGAATAAAGACTCTCAGAGACTGGACTCTTTCGGAAGGAAAATTTATTCGTCTTCGAGCTTCCAGTTATGAGTGGCAAACCATCAGGCTCTCCTGGGCTGGTACGAATTTAATCTGTGGGGCTCCCTGCCCAAGTTTGAGGACTCCCTCCAGGAGCATGGTAGGAAGGAGTTCAAGGCACTAGTGGAGGAAGGGGCAGCGGCCGCTAGAGCGTCCCTGCAGGCAGCCTTCGATGCTGCGGACAAGGCCGCACGATCCATAGCCTCTGCAGTGTCCATGAGACGGGTGTCATGGCTCCTGCTCTCTGGGCTGTCCAGCGAGGCGCAGTCTTCCATGCAGGATCTCCCGTTTGACGGGAAAGCTCTGTTTGCGGCAGAAATAGATACAAGGCTGCATGGCATGAAAGACTCCCATACGACGCTCCAGACTCTGGGCCTCCAAGTCCCAGCTCCGACAAAACCTAAGTTGAAGACTCCTGCCCAGGCTGTCCTTTCGAAGTACGAGGCCATCCATAAGAAGCAGCGGGACTATAAGAGACGCCCTTGGAGGCAATCTCGGCCTGCCCCTCAGCCTGGGTCCTCCAAGGGCAAGCAGGCAGGGAAAAGGCGCTTTTGACGGGATGCTCGGGGGCACCCCACCAGTCTTCATCAGGGATCCACCCCCAATAAAGCTCCCCTTCTCCAACCAGTTGTGTGCTTTCCTCCTGGAATGGTCACAGCTAACTTCAGGCTGATGGGTCTTCAACACCATCTCCTGGGGTTACACCCTCCAGTTTACTTCCTCCCTGCCCAAACTCCCAGCACCCCTGTCCCTCTTGGGGGACCCCTTGCACAAAGCTCTGCTCGAGCAGGAAGTGGGGCGGCTCCTAGGACGAGGAGCGATAGAGGCGGTGCCCGAGGAGTTCATGGGCAAGGGGTATTACTCCCGTTATTTCCTTATCCCGAAGGCCAAAGGGGGGCTCAGGCCCATCCTGGACCTGCGAGGCCTGAACCACTACATGGTGAAACTCAAGTTCCGCATGGTTTCCCTGGCCTCCATCATCCCCTCCCTGGATCCCGGGGACTGGTGGAAGTATGCTGCCCTTGATCTACAGGACGCGTACTTCCACATCCACATATTTGAGGGGCACAGGCACTTCCGCCGTTTCATGGTGGGTCAAAATCACTACCAATTCACGGTCCTCCCATTTGGCCTGTCCACTGCCCCCGGGGTGTTTACAAAATGCATGTCAGTGGTAGCAGCCTACCACAGACGGCAGGGGGGTCCAGATATTTCCCTATCTGGATGATTGGCTTGTCCAGGGCACCTCCTGGTCGCAGGTGAGGGATCATGTGGTGCTCCTCCTGTCCACGTGCACCGCCTTGGGCCTGTTGGTAAACAACACCAAGTTCATGTTAGTCCCAGCCCAATGCATAGAGTTTATCGGGGCGCTCCTGGATGCAATGTTGGCCAGGGCCTCTCTCCTGCCAGACAGATTCGAGACCCTGAAAGCCAGGGTTTGCCTGCAGCTCTTGGGTCACATGTTGGCGTGCACATACGTGGTCCGTCACGCCAAACTCAGGATGAGGCCCCTCCAGCTCTGGTTGGCCTCAAAGTTCTCCCAGACCACGGACAGGATGGACAAGGTCCTCACCATGCCAGACTCTGTGATCACCTCCCTATAGTGGTGGTCCACCCCAAACAGTATACCCCAATGGGTCCCGTTCAGGGACAGGGCCCCATCATTGGAGCTGGTGTCCGATGCAGCGGACCTGGGTTGGGGGCCCATGTGGAGAACTTTCAGACCGAAGGCCTGTGGTCAGCTCAAGACCTGACCCTACATATAAACATCAAGGAGCTCAGGGCGGTGCGGCTGGCGTGTATGGCCTTCCGCTCGCACCTGGAGGGCACGGTAGTCAGGATCCTCATGGACAACATGGCCTCGATGTTCTATATCAACAGGCAAGGCGGGGCCCAATCCTCTGCCCTCTGCCACAAAGCCCTCAGGCTGTGGGACTTCTGTATAGCCCATGATATCCACCTGAAGGCTTTCCAGCTACCGGGCGCCCGGAACAAGAGGGCAGATTGCTTGAGCAGGGACTTTTCCTCACAACACAAGTGGTCCCTCCACCTGGAAGTGGCCCACTGGCTCTGGGGAACTCCCCAGGTGGACCTATTTGCAACGCAGCAGAACTGGCAATGCCCCCAGCTCTGCTCCAGGCGGAGCCTGGGGAGGGGGTGCTATCTCCGATGCCTTTATCCTGTCCTGGTCAGGCCGGCTTCTCTACACCTTTCCCCCATTCCCTCTAGTCAGCAGGGTCCTGGAAAAGATACAGACAGACAAGGTCCACATCCTCCTGATTGCCCTAGCATGGCCCAGGCAGCATTGGCACAAGACCCTCACAGGCCTGGCAGTAGCTCCGCTGTGGCCATTGCCGCTCCGCCCAGACCTGCTCTCTCAGGACCAGGGCTGCCTCCTCCACCCCAACCTAGTGGCTCTTTGCCTCATGGCGTGGCTGCTCAGTGGTTAGGTGGAGAGGAAAGGACGTGCTCAGAACAGTTTCAGCGTGTCCTCCTCGAAAGTAAATGGCCCTCCACTCGCTGCGCTTATTTTGCGAAGTGGTCCTGGTTTTCTAGGTGGGCGGTGGTCCAGGGTGTCTTCCCTGTGGCTGGCCTGATCCAGCTTATCCTTGATTACCTCCTCCACCTGAGGGCCCAGGACCTGGTGCCCTCGTCAGTCAAGGTGCACCTGGCAGCCATATCGGCCTTCCATCCGCCAGTGCAAGGGCACAGGTTTAATAGGATCAGTAGAAGAAATAGCCAGAATCTCACATCTTCTTTATGAGAACCAGTTGCTTGTCATGCAGACAGAAGTGAAATGGTTAATTATAATTCAGCCCTTAATTTCAAAAAGGGTAAAAGAATTGGATGAGGAATTGGAGTGACAATCTGACAACCCAATGGAGGTAGATTGGAACTCCATAAAGCTTTACGTAGGCAAACCTTGCTGTCTTTTACTCTGCCCTCAGTAAAAGATCAGAAGAAACCCACTACAGCTAGAAAAAGAATTTAAGTGATTGAGAATAAGTAGAGCCTTAACTCAGAGCCAGAAAGAAGGAACCACGTATACTACTAGTGGTGGCTAGGGTAAAGCACAGAAGTTATTTAACCATATAAAAAATTCCAAGGGAAAGTGAACAAAGATGAAGGAAATAGAGACCAACTTCTGGATCTGCAGATGTTATTGCTTGAATGTGTTTATAGTTGAATTTAGGAATCCTGTACCAACCAGAAAGTTGACAGCTGGAAGAAATTCAACAAGCAGAGACTTTCAACGCCCAAAAGGAACTAATACGAGGTGCAAACCAAAGTGTGTGAGTAAAATTTTCCTTTGCACTTACCTGGGCAGGATTTACATAGTTTCCTATGCTCTTTTATTCTTTCATTTTGACAAATAAGTTACAGAATGTGGTTTTTGTCTTTTACATACAAGGCCTTACTGTGCAGGCTTTAGTCATCTGAGTAATACTAGCTCATGCCAGTAGCCCCACTGACTCCAGGGAGACTACTCCCCTCATGAAGACTTGCATGATCAGGCCTATAGTTAGTTCATGCTTCACAGTGATTGGTGGAATAATGGTAGTTGGGGGGGGGAGGAAATAATTCACCAAGTGTCTATGGAATCTTTTTTCATTGTCAGGATTTCATGTTCGGCTACAATAGGGTCCTCAAAATATTTCCAAAATATGCAGCAGCATAAACAATTTTTTTCACAAAGCAGGTCCACAAGGTGGGAACCCAGCTGGAGTTTTCTGCTTCCTTAGGCAGTAATTTTGCTCACATTTCCAGGGGATTGCACTGATTCAGAAAGATTTTCTCTTCTTGGCATTCTTCCATTTTTATAGCTTAGCCCCCCTTTTCTTTTGCTGGTTTGGTAGTAGAATTCGATTTCACCATCCCAGATTGGATCATTTGGTGCACCTGTGATTGACTGACTGAGACAACGGCTATACAGGGCAAATATTGGTACAAAAAAAACCCCTCCAAACCTTTATCGTCTGGGGAAAGCTAACTTCCTTGTGTAGCCTAAAGGGATCTTAAGGACAGCATAGGTCATAGGATTGTCAATAGGAGGAGAGAATAGAGGTCAAATCCACTTGTGAGTAAGCAAAACTAGGGGAGGCTAAGCTCATGTACCCTATGCATGAAAGGGCCAGAAGGAAAGGGTCCTAACATAGGACAGGGTATGGATTTGGAGGTTCAAGTACAGTCCTTTGTCTTCCATCCATTGGCAAATAATTCAATCATTTAAAATCCCCATAGTAGATCAGATTCAGAAGTGATGTATAGGGGGATATCAAATATACATCAATAAGCCTGTGTGAATCTAACGGATCTTAAGTGTAAATTACACACGGATGGAGCCAGATGGTGTAAATTGCCTGCGGGTTGGCTACACCAGGAAGTTATTCTGCAATAAGGTAGGATGTGATTTTAAAGCACTATAGATATTTTGGAATAATTCTTTGTATGGACATTTTTATTCCAGAATGTTCACACTATGAGCTATTTTGGAATAGCTATGCCAGACAATTCCCCCATGTAGACAAGACCTTAGATTTGTGTCAGATTTATCCCCTATGTCTAACCATAGAGGTGGAATGGTATGGCTTTAAAACAAACTGTTTCCACAGACCTTCCCAGTTCCATGCTGAAGGAAACCCCCACCAAGTAGCACACAGCCTCATCATCAGCTACCAGGGCAGCGTTTAATGTATTTTAGGGCGTGAATTGATTCTTGCTTCAATTAATTGCTTCTGCTTTTATTGAGAAAAAGTGTGGATTAAAAAAGAAAAAAATTCCTGAACAAGATAACTCTTCAAGGATAATAAAATTTTAATCACAGGATACCCAAGATCTCCTAGTGCTAAGAAGATGGACTGGGATCCTGTCACACCATGGATTCCCTGTCCAGTAAGTAGAGGGTCACTTACTATGTACTGTTTCAGAGTAACAGCCGTGTTAGTCTGTATTCGCAAAAAGAAAAGGAGGACTTGTGGCACCTTAGAGACTAACCAATTTATTTGAGCATGAGCTTTCGTGAGCTACAGCTCACTTCATCCGATGAAGTACTTCATCCGATGAAGTGAGCTGTAGCTCATGAAAGCTCATGCTCCAATAAATTGGTTAGTCTCTAAGGTGCCACAAGTACTCCTTTTCTTTTTACTGTGTACTTAGACCCATGCTAGCCCATCTTGTGCTTCTCTTCTCTCTCCCCATGGAGCACAGTTTGTGAACACTTTGTGATTATTAGGTCCTATTTATGCTGTAAAATCAACAGTGTCAAAGGTCTCTGTTACAACATGGGAGTTCCCCAGCGCTTAAGGTAGTTGGGACTGCAACATGGTACTGCCATGTCTCCAAACGTTACAGCCTTGGACATAGCATAGAGTTACAGAGCACTGTTAAGATATGTTTTGGTCCTGTCTAAATTGGAAATTTGAATGGTATATTAGCTGCATCTGGGGAACTTCTATGTTGCAAAAGCCCCTCTGATTCTTATGATTTTTCAGCAGAGGTGAGATGTTAGATGTGAACACAAACTATCTAAAAAATGTTCAAGGCTGTGATCATGTTTGAAAATGGCTTTAAATGCAGAGCTCTAGTGTGACACGGGATAGATGATCTAATAGGTCTCTTCCATCATTAATTTCTGTGACTGGGTCTTGGAGGAGATCCAGGCTGCCTTTCTCAAGAATGCAAAACAAACTAAATTGAGTAAATCTTGGCAACAGGTCTACAGGGGCTGGGGCGTACATAGACTTTGCCTTTGTCTTCTACCAAAGTCCACTAACAGGACACAGACTCTGAATGAGAAAGAGAGGATGGAAATGTAATGAATTGATTCACTGAGAATAAATTTTACCACAGCATATGTTTTTACTGTTAACCAAATATCCAGCAAACTGATACAATGCTAGATCACAATGCTGTAATCTTGTCTCCTGTAAACCTCCTAAACTTTTCACAGCCTCTGCAATATTAAATTAACTCAATTGTTCTCTGAATCCTTCTGTCCTGATCATGATCAGTTCATTCCCGCTTGCTCGTCCGCTCATGCCTATGGTTGATAAAGGAACAGATAAGGAAGCAAATGGATTGTTTGTGGTGAATGGAAAATAATAATGTACGCAAAATAGAAGCTACCAGTTCAAATACAGAAGAATGTCTAAGGAAAACATCCTGTCTCAAAAGAAAGAAACCAAAGAGACTGACTAGTACAATGTGTCTAGTGGTTACATTCAGCCCTTCAAATCTTTTTCATACTCCTTCCCCTGGCTCCCCCTATGCTTCCCTAGATGCTCCTACAAGGATCCTTCATCTCTCTTTTTCTAAAGAATGAAAATACCAGTATCTGCTGTTTTATTCTGATGCTCCTGCCTTTCAAGCTTGGCCAGCACCACACAAGGTGCTATGCCACTTCGGATTGCCCCTTATAGCTAAATGCGTCTAGGGACTGGCCCTGGTATCACTGAATGGTGTGCATCAAGCTTATAAGGCGGAAGGAATACGAGTGGAGAAATTAAGTAGATGAGATTGGGATGTTCATATTTAATTCCGAGTAAAGCATAGGGGAAAGGTACTCAGGGTGGTGGTCTAGAGTCTAGAGAAGAGCAATCTGGGTAGTGACATGAAAGGGGAAAGAGGGATTAACATAATGCCCTTGTGCCTGTTTGGAATTCTTGCTAGCTGCAGCAGGGCCACATTTTGGAACTGTAATGCTTTACTTTGTCTTGCAACAGAGCTGCACTTCAAAGAATTAAGTGACGTGAGTTGGGTGGCTTCCGTCTAGTTCCATAGAAAGCTGTTCACACAACCAGCCTCCCTTGCTGGAGATCTCAGCAAACACCAAAATTTAGCATGGATAGTGAATGACTCAGCTAGAGGTGCTCACTGCTGACCAGGCTAAACACGTTAGTGGGGAAGGATGCCAAAGATTCACTGCCCTTTGCCGGTGCTTTTCCTGTGTATGACTGGGATTTCGTTATCCAGGGTTGACAGTCAGGCACTTCTTACAAGCTTAGCTAGATTAAAAAAACCCCACATAAACATGGACAGACACCCATTGCCTTCGTAGGACAACAGCCCTACTAATATTTGGGCTCATTTTTTATACAAACTGACTGCTTTTATCAATAGCAGTCTTTAATAGATATAGTCCATCACTAAAATTGTGAAATTGTAAGTAATTTTGTTGTCTGGAGTACATTCCTGAGACCCAACTCTTCATACCCAACATCTCCCAATATCTTCTGGCTATGGACAAAAGTATATTGTGATCTGGGAATATCTTTTGATGTTCACAGACCAATAATTAAATTACATAATTCCAGTATCTTTACCAAGGTTAACTCCTTTTTAGCTACAACCTCATGTATTATATTAGAACAGGTGCCTAATGCTTGAACTATTAGTACATAAAGTGTTAGTAAAACTAGCTTTTTCCGATGAAGTCTCTTCCCTTGCACAATTAGAAAGGTTATTGGGAGGCTAGAAGACTATGGCCAAAAAGAGACTTAACAGAAAGGTGATAAAAATAAGCTCTTTACTTGTACTGTACACAATGGTCTTCACTTTCACAAGTGCTAATCATCCACTGCTTCCATTTGCAACTGGAGTTGTGGGTGCTCAGCACTTCTGAAGTCAGGCCATAGGTGTGTTTTATTTTTTAAACTCACACACCAGCCCCACTGGCAAGTTATCATTTTGGCTTGGTCTACACTTAAAATGTAGGTCAACGTAACTACAGTGCTCATAGGACTGAAAAATCCACATCCAAGTGCTGTAGCTATGCCAGCCTAACCCCCTGTGTGCCTGTAGTTAAGTTGACGGGAAGAATGCTTCCATCAACCTAGCTACTGTTGCTTGGGGAGGTGGTGTTCTACAACTGCTGAAAACCCCCTTCCATTGCGGAAGGCTCTGTCTCTGTTACAGGGTTATGCTGGCATAAGTATGGTGCCATGGCTATGCTGCTATAGTTCCTGTACTGTAGACCAGGCCTTTGGAAATGCATTGGAGAAAACTCCTATTGACTTCAATGGAGCCTGGATTCCACCCAACACACTTAAGATTTCCTGCAGCATTGTTTTCTCTAATTTGGTGATCTCTTCAATTTTACCACTTAGGTAGATTTAATAAACCAGTCATAGCCTTCCTTCTATGTAAGAGACTTATATAAAACCTTAAGTTTTATCTTTGTCTAAAAGGGTTAACTCGGATTGGATTTAATATACAAAATGATGAAGAAAAATGTATTTACACTGAAAACCAGTAGTACGTCAACAGAGTTTCATAGTGCATTTATAATAGCTTACAAACTATTTTTCAGCAATGACCCCATGTTTTAGTGACCCTGTAGACTGGAATGTTCCTGATCTGAGGTGAGGAAAAAAACAGACCAAGCAGTAGCTCTAGCGCACTGAGACAAAAAATTCAACGTCACTATCCCATTTCAGAAAATAACATCGGATTTAAAAATAACTGTTATAAAGGGTACACTCACACAAAACGTTCTTCCTCTCTCTGTCTCCTTTTAATGGCCAAGTTTTCCTCCCTCCTTAAAGAAGATAGCTCATCAGAATGGGTTTGAACACCCAAAGACATCTATATACACCACTTATTGGTGTGTAAGGAGATCTAATTTTCCTCCTTTGGGTGCACTTCAGATAGTGACCACCAGAACCAGTGAAGATCAAATTACATAAAAGTCATAATATCAGTTGAAGCCCCAAAATGAGACTTAAAACTGACAGCACTGAAAGTAGAGAATAAACAGTAAGACATAGCGTGACATTATTTTGATATAGTAAAGCAATTCATGGGGACACTCATCCTTGAAGGTTATACTGTGCAGTAAATTCTTAATTTATTTTAGTTCTGTCAGTCTATCACAGCAGTACTAAACTTAAGGTTCAGATGGTACTTTTGCTCTGAATCCACTATTTTTAGGCAGGTGTAATTTTCTTAAATAAGCCATTTGTTCACTTATATGAAAGAATTTTATTAACATCTCATGCTGCATGCTTCCCATAGCTTTTATACTGCTTCAAAAAGAGTCCTATTGAACAGATCACAAGCCAATAATCTTTGATCAGACTCAAAATAAATCACATTCCATTTAATTCAATTTTTATTCAATGAAATGATGTATAAAAACTTACAAATCTGAGAACTTAACTATACACAAAATAGGATGATACTCAATTTAAACAAATACACAGAGCAGAGCTATGGTTTGTGCCCCGCCCCCCCGCACCTCCATTTATGGTGGGGCACTTACTCTGCCTACATAAGCCTTCCTATTGGCCCAATGACTGATCAGTGGGCTTCCTTACTGCTGTCAGTTTTTAGGCTACTGGCAAAAAATCCAGGCATCTATAAAAAATTAAATATAAAAATCAGCAACTTGATTTTAAATACAAAGATGCAGTGCTATCCTGAGCAATAGCTAATGCTATGGTATTTGCCCTCCCAGCGTTTGCATACTTGCCTTGGAGTCTAAAGTGATGGGAATCCCTTAAACAGAATTCACTGGCCAGTACTGCAGCTTCACTTTTAAAACAACCATGATCCATAGCCACCTTTCCCTCTGTCTGCTGCTAGAAGGTGACAATATTAAACAAAGGGCCAAATCTTTTCCACCTTAACTCATGCAATTAGACCCACTGAAGTCTGAGACTACTTGTGTGAATAAGGTGATCAAGTCTCCCCCCTCCTCTCATATCAGGAATGACTTGGATCTATTGTTACAGCACGTGTGAATGCAGCACTGATAACTGCACAGTGCTCACTAGTATGCAATTTCTCTATTTTCTAGTTTCCTCCATGTCTTGGGTGACAGCACTAATTATATTAGTTTCCATTCAAACATGATAATAAAAATGCACACATCCTGGGGCAGTTTAAATTTAATTTAAAAATAAGTGTTGTGTAAAATGGCTAGTCTGTCAAATAACTAAAATGTATGGACCTTTTTGGTTGAACTTGAAAGCAGATGCCCAATTCTTTAGATAGGGTGTGTGCATTAATTTACCTGTATATACCAAACACACACACACACACACTTTCTATATATACATATAAAAAGATTGCCATCACATTATTATTACTGCTACTTTAGTCAAAGTTGACTAAGTAACTAAATTTTCTTGAATGGACATAATGTCAATGATGATACCTGAAATACATACCCCAGGGAATACTTGAGGAAAAACTAAAGACTAAAAACAAAGTTTCCTGGGTTCATGGTGAAAAAATTTAAGCCTTTTTTAGTTATCTTACAGAGTTTGTACATGTAGCTCTAAAAAGCACGCTGCATCATCTGCTATTTCTTCTCAAAAGGAAGACTTGTTACCAGAGAAAATAATTATAATTAAATATATATATATTCTTTGTTTACCAAAATGGTATTTTATTTCTCATTACACACTTCATTGCATCTAAGTATGCATTTAAATAATCTAAAATCTGTTTAAAATCTATTTAAATTTGAGTTTACTAGGACTATTGACAAAGTTAGCTTAATTACCTTTACACACTTTCCTTTGTATTAAAATCAATTATGTTGTGGCTTGAGGCAAAGGACTTTTATTTATTTGTGGGAGGGGCAAGATCCAATTTTTTACCATGCCAGCGTAGTTCTGGTTGCAGGGGGAGTATTAGTTTGATACAAATGAATAACTTTAAAAAATTGATAGGTTTCACCTTCAGTCTAACAACACTGCTTCCTGCTCCTTTTTGATGGAGGTTAACACTGAGTTATCAGTCTCTGTAGCTTCTGTGTCCTCACTACCAAGCAGAATGGATCTATCTTCTTCTAGAGAAAAGACAGAGTTTTGATTTTGGCACGAATGTTTGACCACTTCATTGGGAGTTGAAAATGTTTTGTCACACAAGTTACATTTGTAGGGCTTGTTGGTCTGTACTAACATGTTGTCCATTTGACTGCCTTCCTCAAAAGTACAGAGTTCCAGAGTCTGTTTGTCCACCATAGTATATGTGTCCATGCTCTGATTTAGGCACACATGTCTGGCTGCTTGGTTGGCCCTGCAGAAGCTTTTGTCGCAAGTGCTGCACTTGAAAGGTTTGCCAGTATGTATGTACATATGCTCCCTCCAGTGGCTTTTTTGAATAAATTTGCGTCCACAGATGGAACATTCATATTTCCGTCTTTTAACTTCTCTTTCTTGATCTGCCTGCTCCAAGTTGTCTATGTCTGCAATGTCTGATGGTGGTGGTGTTTCTGCCTGCTGCTGTCCATCAATTATTGGGGAATCTGAGATCTGTTGCAGCTCACTGTCACTAATCATTCCCGCTTCAGGCACTTCCATGGCATCTTTTTCAGCTGCATTATTACAAAGAGACAGGGAAATGCTACTTTCTCCCTGCTGGCTTGATGTGAAGGGTACTCCTGTGTGGATCTGGAGGTGCTCACGCAAACTGCTTCGCAGATTGAACCGACGACCACAGAGGTGGCAGGCATAGTATTTTGGGAAGCTTCCATTCCTTTTCATAATACTTGGCTTGACATGTGCTATTGTGAGTGAAGCAGGCTGTTCATCTGAAGAAGATGCTTCCATGTTGGCTTCCTCCTCTGGAGGAGAACTATTACCAGCAGTGGAAACCAATTCTGGAGACAGTGAAGACTGCAAAGGGTCAGAAGTGGTCATATTTGTCCGGGTCACTTGTGGCAGACTTGAAGCCAACCGTGAGAGCTGTGAGCCCTCAGACACGGGTTCTTGGCTCATCCTGGAAGGCTGTGGCCTTGGTTCTCGCCCAAGTTTGTCAGTTGCTGAGGTAACCTTAGTGGGATGTCTTGTCTGGTGATCTGCAATTTGAATGCCATATAAAGAAGAGGCTAATGGAAAAACTTGATCTGGATGAGAAAAGGTACCCTGACTGGCAAGGCTGGCCTCTTGAATCAGTGGATATGCATGCAGAAACTTTATTCCCTGTTCTAATCGAACTGGGTCAATGAGCTGAGGTGCCATCTTCCCAGTATACATCAAATGCAAGAGATAGCTGAAGATATCTGGTTGTATGTCAGTTGCTTTCAAACGGACACATTCACTAAAAGAAAAATAATTGTTTAGTAAACAATGAGATAAGGAAAAGTCTCTAGAATCTAATCTAGGTCACTCAAGTCTGAATAAAAAATAATTAGTGTTATATGTTTGAAATATAAACATAAAATTTATTACAAAATGTATTTGCTCTTAAAAATGACCTCCTCATTTTAACTGAATTTTAGGAAATACTAGCAGTCATCTGTCATCCTAACACATTAAAGAAAGAAAGCTCCAATCGATAGACTGTAAGGTCATATGTGCAGGAACCAATCCTTGCATTTATGCAGCATCATAGCTAAATATAACACTTCTACAAGTGCCATGCAGAAACATAGGGAGATTTTTGAAACATAGGGAGAATCACATTTGTTGTTGTTAAATTATAAATGTGTGAATGCTAAAAGTCCAAGTGTAAAACAATAACCAATAATCCCCATAGCTCATACCAACCTGCAATTCCAGCAATGATTAGTTTTGCTTGGAAAGACAGGGGGGAGCTTGTCATAAGAGATATGGTTTGTAGATGGGGCAAAAGGCATTAATTTATTTGGCCAGTTGAAAAATGGCAATCTTATTCTCAGTAAACCAATTGCTTTGAAACATAAATATGTTCTGACAGACCCTAAGATAATAATTCTTTTCTGCTGTTATGAATTTGCTGTCCCACACAATATATTCTGCAATTTACAAGGATTCCCTCCGTCGCCCACCCAACCAGTCTTATATTAAAATCTTGCTAATGGCTAAATTTAGGCCATAATCTTAAGAAGCTGTTTTCACATGTATACAGCGCAATATTACAATTGTTTATAGGATTACCTACTGCTGAATCAAGGCAGAGGTTGGGGAGGAGACAGTAGGGGGCATGATAAAGGGGCAACGGATGAGAAGGGGTAGGGCCTGAGGGCAAAGGACGTTGGCATAGAGCTATGCTATCTGGTCTTGGGATGAAGGGCTTTGGAGAAGGGAAGCAAGAGGTTAGGAGTAGGGGGGATGAAGGGACTGGAGGGACAGCGACAGGCAGAGACTCTTATTCATGGTAAACTTTAAATGCTTAATTTTCTAGATAGCAGACATTAACAATTTAATCAGGGGTATAGTCCTGTTTTTTTGGGGGGGGGGTTAAGTGCAGGTACTATGCCACTGCCATCAGGAAGCTTCTGTATAAAATGTGGCATGACCTCACCCATACCGTGAGTGAGGTCAACAGTGCTACAGAATATGGGAACACTGTTCCCACAGGCTCCTGCCCCACTACCTTCAATCTGAATAAGAGGCTTCCCTCTCTCCACAGTCCTCCACTCCCATTTTTTCCTCAGGTATAACTTTCTCCTCTCCAGCTCTTGTTAAAATGTGCAGGGAGGGAGCACCACCTTGATGGGTGTTAGAACTATCTGAGTTGGCTCTCTACCTGTGGACCTTATATATCAGATTCAAAATTTTAGTCCTAGTTCAAAAAATGTTTAAGAGTTAAGGTTGAACTTGTTCACTAGAGTCCAGCTAACACCCAATAACAATACCTGCTTTCCACGAATTCTACCCTTAAAAAAAAAGCCCCTCTGCCCCAATTTTTTTTTTTTACAATGTCTGGAAATAAACAGCTAAGGGATGCAGCTTGTGCTCCACTGCCATGTAATCCTTCATTGTTCACAATCACACCACCAAATCTTAACTTTGTAATGTTTTTGCAATTTTTATGGAGCAAAGATAAAAAACAAACGTCTAACAGATTTTACTCTCCTAGTAATTAATTACTGGCTCTTGGGTATTCTTTTGCAGAGTTGAGGAAATAAAGTTAAGTTTGGGTGGATGACAGTGACCAAGAACTACAGAGAAGTGTAGACAATGCTGGCTACCTTAACCATTCACTTCGAGATATTCTAATGAGTGTTTGTTTTTTGAAGGTGAAGAATTTTTGCTGAAGTATAATATTAGTTTTGGAAGTTAGCTGGACTCCAATGAAACACAATTTCAACCTTACCACTTCTTGAGGACTTTCCTTGTTTGCAAACAAGAATAGATTCCGGGTTCTCTACGAATATTAACAAAAAAATCAAATGATCGCTTTTTTAATGCTTCAGAATGCAGCTAGATTTTTTTAGCCAAGTTAAATGAATAACATTTTAACAGTCAACCTTTCTATAGTTACCTGGTCTGATGGACAAACAACATCTTAAAGTAGTTGGAGAAAGAAGCAAGGACAGATTTGTGTGCCTTGAAGTAGACATCACCAATAGCAACCGTGCAGTCACACAGGAAACCAAACTCCCTCTGAGCATTTAGCTGCTGTAGCAGTATAAGTCCGTGGTTGGCCAGATCCATTTTTTACACTCTGAAAAGCAAATGACATTTATGTAAAAGTATTTACTTAACAGTAGATGTACATGAAGATTCTTTTTCAATATACGTTGTGCTTCTACTGCACCTTTCATGCAAGAGTATCAAGGTGCTTTATAAACAGTGTCTTATAAGTAGGTAAATATCCTCATTTTATAGAGGGTTGACTGATTTGCTCAGGATCACATAACAATACAGTGGTAGAAATAGGGTATTAGAATAGGAGATACCTAAGAGATAAATATACACAATCCAAGAGAAGGGAAAGAGAGACAAAAGAAAGAAGATGAGTAAGAGACGAATGAATTTATTTTTAAGGGGAAATTGTATTGAAGGTTTTTGCTACTAATTTTTTATATAATTATAGTCTGGTCACTTGGTAGACCTTTACCTCCTCAGGATTTCAATCACCTCCATCAATACAATTCAGTGTGGGTAGAGGAGATCACTGACAAACACGTGTAAAAGTAAACACCTACCTGCAGGGCAACTGAAAATTCAAACAGGGCTTGGAAAACCTCACTTTCCCAGAGTGAGTAATAATTTGGAGCCGGCAACAGTAGCCAGGGGTGCTATACTTGCTGACTTTTTCCCCTGAGGGCAAACCTGTGAGCAGAAGCAGCTGAGAGGTTGATGCTGTATTAAGGAAGAGGCTGAACAGCAACAAAGCAGTCCAAGGGTGCCATTACTGATTTTGTTCAGGATTAAGGAGGTGAATGCACAAAACAGTGCAGTAGAGAAGCAGCTCAGGAGTTGTTACTACTTTCTCAAGAGTTGGAGGCAGAGTAGGGAGCGCAGCATCCTCTACGACCTGATATTTTTAACTTTTAGGACAGGGGGCCAAGAAAGCCTTTGAGTGGATGAGTGCGTGTGTGAGTGTAAGTGAGTGCGTGGGTAGGGCAAGGATGATAATGGGAAGAAGAAAATGAGGAGGGATAAAGTACAGAAGAGAGACTTTGGAAAGAAGCGAGAGATGAAAATAGAGTACAAAAGACAGTAGGAAAAGGAGGAATGGGTATAAAGCAGTGGAAGGTGTAGGCAGGAAAACAAACATCCACAACAATTAAGAAAAACATACATGCTCCATAATAGAAAAGAAAGATACAGTGAAGCCAGAAAGGGGGAAGTGTAACAAGACCCCAGGACATACAGAAAGTTGGTTTCCAAAGTTTAATAGAACATTTTAAACAATATTACAACAATGCAAAACTGTATTTTCCCTTTCAATTACAGGAGAGGGATGGTGGTGTAGGTATTTCACCTTAGGTAACAGGTTTAGTTATTGTAGTAGTAGGTATTAGAGGTTTTTCAAACCTGCTGAAGGACCAAGGTATTATTACACTTTGTGACTGCCATTAGGCACCAGGCTGCTTCAATACATTGCACTGACACAGACGTTCATATGAAATTATGAAATATGATCACCCCATAAACAAACTAGGGAAATATAACCTAGATGGAGCTAATATAAGGTGGGTGCATAACTAGTTGGAAAACTGTTCCCTGAGAGTAGTTATCAGTGGTTCATAGTCAAGATGGAAGGGCATATCAAGTGGGGTCCCACAGGGATCAGTTCTAGGTCTGGCTCAATATCTTCATCAAAGATTTAGGTAATGGCATAGAGCAGTGGTTCTCCAACTTTAGCAACCCAAGGACCCCCATTTTGATTTTAAAATGTTCACGGACCCCCAAACCTTCCCCAGCCCCAGGCCCTGTCCCCACTTCACCCCTTCCCCATAAGGCTCCACCCCACCTCTTCCCACACCCACTCAACTCCTTCCCCTCCTCTTTCCACCTCCTCCCCCAAGCATGCCCCCTTCCTGTCCTGTCCCACCCCCAGCGCCATCTGCACCCTGCTGAGTGCAGGAGATTGGACAAGAAGACCTCTCAAGGTCCCTTCCAGTCCTACAATTCTATGTGTAAAGTGAATCATGAGCGGGGAAGAAAGAATGCAGTGTACAAAAGCAGTATTTTGTTACAAAAACTACTGCTTAATAGGAAAAAATTACTTTCCAACATCATAAAGGCCATAAAGCACACAAGTTGGCATTTGATATTTGTGGCTCTGCAAATATTATGATAGATCAAATATTTACTTTTGAGAATTTATCAGCAACAAAAAAGCACATTCACAGTTCAGGTTCCAATCCTGTTAGGTGGGTGCTCCATTCAAGTAGACTCTGACAACATGGAAAATTTTGCAAGATCAAGCCTTCATTTTTATGCAATATTTTTGAGAACATCTCAGGATTTACAAACTAATCAGGGCTGGGTCCAGTTTGTACTTGGATAGAAGACCTTTAGGTGAAATAGGAGGTAGTAACGATCCAGGGGGTGGTAGCACGTATTAAGAGGCATTCTTTATTTACCTTCTACTACCTAAGCTTGTCCTGGATACAGTATTTTTCCTTTTCTAAACTGCAGAGTCAATGTGGCTACTGAACGGCAATTACATTCCATCCCGGAGCTGGCTTAATTACTATCCAGGATGACATGATCTCAGTATGTGCGTACACCTATCCCATTTATTGGTACTCAAAAATGATAAAGTCTTTGGAATCAAAGCACTAAAAACTAATTCCATCTTCACACACACCCTGGTGAAAGGGAAAAGAGTGAGGGAACCGCCTACCTTATTTTGTTTTAGAATATCTACGTAGTTTTCAGCCTAAGAAAATTCATGACTTTATTATATGATCATTAGGTTGAAGTATTAGCTAAATGAGGTTAGTATAATAAATCAGTCTCAATAATACAATTTTGTATTTAAAACAACTTTACCACATGGAAATATCTCTGTGCTTAGTATTATGGAGAAGATCCTATTGCTAAGTTGCTGGCAGCATAGCTTGGATGGGCTACTTTGTTCTGCTGGTGATCATTTCTAAAGATCAGTTTTTGAAGTCATGTAAACTGAGTAACAGATAAAAACCATAATTCACTGAATTGTCCCTTTGCAAACATTTAGAAGAAGTCTGTTATGGAGAACCAAAATATAAAAGTGAAAAATCAGGTCAATTTAATTATGAAGAGAAAATCATGACAAATAACCTTAAAGAAGTTAAAAGAAAAGGAGGACTTGTGGCACCTTACAGACTAACAAATTTATTTGAGCATGAGCTTTCGTGAGCTACAGTCCACTTCATCGGGACGGGGTACCATTGGAAGGGTTGGGAGACTGGAGACTTTCAAAAGGTGCCATGGCGTAGGGCTGGTTTGCTATATCAGCCAGACTACAGTAAACACCTTATTAAAACCTGGCCGCTACCTGAGCCCCAGCGCAGGCCGTGTGCCGAGCCGGGCCCCATGCCTGCCGAGCTGCAAGCGAGCGAGCCCCCGGGCTCACGCTAGCGGGGCGCGGCCTCCAGCGCCAGGTTGGTGCTGGGCGGGTAGGACACCAGCCGCTCCCAGAGCGAAGGCAGCGGGGCTCTGGCTGGCGGCTGCGCCCGCCCCGGACAATTGTCCGCGCCCGCCCGACCCACCCAGCCAGGTTCCTGTCACTGCCGCCCCCCGGACACTGCCGCTTGGGCTTGGGGACAGCGGCTTATTTCAGCCATGGGGGTTGCGCCGCCAGACCCCTTCGGGCAGAGCGGGCCGGGCTGGGCGCGGCCTGGGCCTGCAGGGCTAGGCCCAGTTGCCGTGATCTCAACGGCACACCACAGCACTCCCCTCCCCCAGCCCCGCGGGCAGCGGGCTCTGGCGCGCGGCGGGGGGGTGGAGTCTCGCGGCTGCTCCTTCACCCCCTCAGGAGTCACGCTCGGCCTGTGGCAGCAGGGACTAAGGACGCGCTCTGATTGGTCGCCGAGGCGGAAGGTTGAGTGGCCGCGCGCCGCTCTTACTGGCTGGGCTCCGCCCCCTAGCGCATGCGACGCGCCCTCCACGCGCGCACGGACGGGACGGAGCCGGCGCAAGCAAGACGCAGCGCGAGCGGAGCCGCCAGGGCGCGCGAGACGGGATCCACCGCTGCCGCCAGGGCCGCCCAGCCTGCTGAGGAGAAGCAGACGGAGCCGCCCCCTCCCGCTTCGCGCGGCTCCCTCAGCCCTCGCCCCTCCCCCACGCCGGATGCCGCCGCAGGGGGCCGCTCCGCTTCGGGCGCGAGGGGCGGGGAGAGAGCGCGAGGGCAAGTGGGCCCCAACCGACCGAACCGAGCCCCGCGCGGGCCGGAGGAGGGGAGGGCGTGCGAGAAAGGGATCTGATTCTCCCCCCCTCCCTCCCCGCGCGGCCCCCATTCCCCTGGCCTCGCGCGGCCCGGATGGAGCCGCCCAGTCGGGAGGCGAGGGAACTCCGGCGCCGCCAGGCGCTGCTGCCGCCCCCTGTCCCCCGCCAGCCCGGCCGCCGCCGCCCGCTCCAGCGCCCGAGGCCCCCGCGGCCGGCCCGGGCCCGCTCCCCTCACACACAATAGCGGGGGCCGGGCCCAGCCGCTCCGCCGGAGCCCGCGTTCTCCCGGCTGGCTCGGTGCGGCGGGGATCGGGCACGTGGGAGCGGCCCCGGCCCCCCTGCGGGCCCGGGGGCAGGGCGCTCACCTGGGGGGCTCGGGCCGCTGTGGCGCCTGGTCCCGCTCGGGCCGCCGCCGTCTCCGCGCCCAGCAGCAGCAGCAACAACGGAGTCAGCGCGGCGGCGGCGGCGGCGGCTTTTCCTGTCCGGTTACGTTAGGGTCACATGACCGAGAGCGGAGCACAGAGGCTGCAGCGAGGAGCCCCCGCCGGGGGGGGGGGAGGGGAGGCGGCGAGCGCTGGTGGCGGCAGCAGCAGGAGCCACCCCGCCCCTCCCCTCTCTCTCGCTCTCTCTCTCGCGGTGCCGAGCACAGGCCGCACCGGGCCGGGGCTCCCCGTTCAGCCCCTGCTCCCAGCCGCCAGCTACAGCTCCCCCTCCCCCGGCCGAATGGAGCCCCGGAGCCAGCCCTACCGCGCGTTATTGTTGGGGAGCTGCCCCTTTAAAAACCGTGGGGGAGGGGGGCGCAGGAGGTGAAGCCCGAGTGTAGCTTCCCCCAGCCCTAACCACATCCTGCTGCCGAGGGCGCAGCCTGCTCCTGGGGAGGGGGATCCGAGGCCTGGCTCATGTCGGGGCCTGTTTCAGACACAGCAGACCAGAGTGGCCTGGTTGGACTTGGGGTGGAGGAGTGCATAGCCGCCTTCCTGCGGTGCCCACACACCCACTGCATACTCCAAAACTCCCTGGACCTGCCTACTTTGGGTTTTGCTCTTTCTTTCTGCAGTGCTCAGCCAGTGAGAGCACCTCGCACTGCTCAGGAGTGCCCCTCTGCCAGGGTGGCATCTTCAAAATTATACTTGAAACTGGGTGTGGATACTAAACTAAGTTTAAAATGCAGTTTAAAACATCCACTTAAACCTTGTCTACATTATTAAAAATACCCATTGTCAGCACTGGGCAGAACTGATCCAGTGCTGGATGTGGCTTAATGGTAAGGGTAGCCAAGTACTGTCTGGTCAGCACCATTTCTGAATCCATGGTAAAGTCTTGGTCTGGTTCTGGTCATCAGCGACAGGCACCTTTTGTGATAAAACAAGGCTTTAAGATGTATCTAGGTGGTTTTATCTATTGCAAATGGTTGTGCCCTTGCTCAGGTCGCACTAGTTAATGTGGAAGTTGAAATAACATCTGTTGTAAAGGGGATGGCAAAGACCTGGCAAAGCAGAAACTGCAGAGTATAGTAGGCTTTACTTTAGTACTGGGTTTTAACGGTACATCTACACAACTGTTAAATACCTGTGGCTAGCCTGTGTCAGCTGACTTTGGCTTGGGGCTGGAGTCCAAGCTTTGGGACCCTGCTAGGGGAAGGGTCCAAAAGCCGGGATTCCAGCCTGAGCCCAAATGTCTACACTGCAGTTTTATAGCTCTATAGCCTGAGCCCTGCAAGCCCAAGTCAGCTGACACAGGCCAGCCTTGGGTGTTTAACTGCTATGTAGACCTACCCTAAGAGGTTAATTTAGGTAAGACAGGTTTTACATTTTGCAGAACTGTGAAATATATAATACCTAAACTCTGCAGTCTAAAATATTAAGTTAAAACATTACTCAAGTATAAATGCAGTTGAAATGTCTTAGTTCTTCATACTCTTTGCCTGTAGTTTTAAAATACTTCTAGTTTTAAAAGTTTAGAAAATCTTTTATAAAAGTTTGCTCTGCAGCTTTCACACTTGTGACTATGCCCATTCCTTGTAGTGGAAGGAAAGGGAGGGGTAGTACTGGAGTGAGACCTCATCTTACAAAGATTTGATATATTGTGCAGAATACTTGTGTATTCTAAAGTAGCATAAATAAATTTGAACAAAATACATTGATGTTTGATGTGATCCTTGGTCTTTGAATTGTTTACCTATTTACAAATTTCAATACTTTGCAATTGGCCATTGACATTAATGTGAATTAAGGGTGGGCTTTCGCCTTTGGAGAGGGCAATGGGAAGTCATCTGATAAATGGAAGCATCCCACCTTCTCAGCGGTCTACATGTATTTTTCTTTGCTGCGCTTCTGTAGTCTCAAAGTCCAGACCTGAACTTTAACACTTGTGTGTGTATGTATATATGTTACAAATAGAGTTGGTCAGTAAATAGATTTTCTGCTGAAAATTTCAGGTTTTTTGACTGAAAAATCAAAAGTTTTAAGGCAGAAAGCAAACACTTTTCACCAAAAATTTCAATTAGTTGAAAAACCTAATTTTCCATCAAAACAATTTGGTGGAAAAATCTTTGACCAGCACTAGCTATAAAACTTTACCCTCTAGGGGGCTTGTCCTGGTATTATTAAAATCAGAGGAAGTTTTTCCATTTGACAGGAGCAGGATATAACACCATGTCAACTGTTTGAATTTGATCCATGTTATGGAGTAAAGAGAATTTTCTGATGGCTGTTAAATAGCATGGTGGGTGAACTTACTTGTCTCAGCCTAGTTCGTAGGGGACAGGTGTTCATGTGGTGCACAAATAACAGAGAATAAACAAACTTTTCACCTGTAGAGCCAGTCATGATTGAGACACAGTGGGCAACTGCAGTTTGCAGGGCTGTCTGTCATCACATTTTACGAGCACTAAATTGATGGAGGGCTTGATCCTACAAGCTTAGACACACATCTTGACAGATTCATTTGCAGGAAGTCCCATTAAAGTCAGTGGGTCTCTGCATGTATGCAGGGGTGCTCTCAGTTTGGGTTCATAGGGAGAATCTAGCCCATAAAAAATTAAATACTTTTAAAATCTGAATTATCAAACAAAATCTTAAATCAGACTTTACAGTTGATAAGTAAAAAAAAAAAATTTATTTCAGTTGGTTTTGTGCTCACCAAACTCAAAGTTGGTAGTTTATAATGTGTACTAATGTTCTGGTATTGTGAATAAACAGTATCATATCCCTATGTGTGTGGTTGACTGCAACACCTTTGACTTGTTCAATTCCATGTGTGTGTGAATGTGTGATTTAAAGAAGTTTCTACAGCACTTATTTAATTAGTAAATGGGAACATTTCTGATCTACTTGCCAGAATGGTCTGTGCTCCTTTTGACAGTGGTTCATACTTGATTTGACTACTTGAAATATAAATTAACATAGCTGGTAAGCCAAATGTTTTAAGATATGGAGTTTACACAAAACACTGAGAGATGCTACTCTCACTGAGAACAGCAAAACCATAATTTTAAAGTGAAATAATTATAGATAAATCTCTGGGCTACTCAGAAGAGGAAAACAAATACATTTCTGGCAAGCTTTCTATTTGATAATTGAAGGATAGGGCTTTGAGTGTCCTATTTAAACCGCTTTATTTTGGTGTAACTCCAGTGTCTTCCGTGGAGTTATTCATTCACATCAGCATAAGAGAAGGATAATCAGGCTCTAAAGTTGGAGGAAAATGTAAATACTTGTATTTAATAGTTAGATTTACATCAACAGTTTATAGACCTGTAAACTTCATAACATTTTCTAAATCAATGGTAATCTGATATCTTGATGTAAAAGGACCCTTGGTCTGATCAAAGCCCATCAGTCAAAGAAAAGATTCCTATTTGAATCTGAGCCACATCATATTTGTAAAAGCAGATTTCTTCCCCTTTGTCACTGAATACTAGATGAATGAAATGGTTTTACTTTCCTTGTACTACTTTTGACAGGCACAATCAAACTGACTAAAATACTGGATTGATCCTGCAAGCCTTACTTATTTGAATACAGGACTTGAGAACAGGAATGACTATTCATGTGACTATGGGCTACAGGCTCCAATCCTATCATAACAGTAGACCTTATTCTGTCCTGCCAAGTGTCCTGCACCCAGATAAAAAATATATTACTCACAAGTACCGCATACTATGATTTAGATCAGTGGACACCAATGATGGTACGGGTGCTGCGAGGATGATGAAGATGCATGTTAATCCCATTGTCAATGCATGCAAGTAAGAATTCAATTTAGCAGTGGGAGAAGCCTGGACTAAACACCCAAACCCCTCAAGTGATTTTTTTATTTTTGGTAAATGTAATAATTAGTACTAACCCTAAACTAAGAGACTACAGCACAGCTCTCAGTGCCAGTCTTGAGTCTGCTGTGGGGTGTCTAGAATCAGATGGCCCTATTGACTTTAATCCAGTTCAGGCTGACTGATACTAATGATTGTTTCCAGGGGTGCCTTTAAGAGATGTTTGGTCCCTTTAAAGCTAGAGTAGAGTCCGTGCCCTGAATAACTACTTGCCTTCCTGCTCTTCACAATATTTCTTTTCCACTTAACAGGACAGTTGTATCTCTTTCAACGAAACCCCCTGGCCAGTTAGAAGCAGATGGATTTCTCCTAGGTGATAAGTGGTAGTAGTTCTGTACAGATTATAGCTCATGTATTTCCAGGTAATAATGAAAAGGTGTTGCATCTTTCCTCCTTCCCTTGAGAGTGTTACTGGAATGCACTAGCCTCAGTTGGGTGAACAGCCCATGTGGCTGTTGCGGCCAGAGCGTACATGAGTCTGAGAATACACCAAGTACAGAAGTAGCATAAATCATCTCTCCTATATCCTGTGTCAAGTGTAAAACTGGAAAATTGGAATGCAGGTCTCTATCTCCAGACTCAGCCTCCTTCCCAGTTCAGCTTCATACTTGAGCCCAACTTTAACTGTACTCAACCTCAGAATATGACTCTGTTCTCCTGACTAGAGTATGACATTTTTCAGAGAGCTACTCTATTATATATCAATGTGAATGATTGTATACTTTTTGTAAGAGAGGGCACAAATTAATATATTTAAAAAACAAAATACTACTGCTTTTACTGAGTGCTTCCATACTTGCATAGTTAAAAGCTTATGCCATTATTGAACTCTTCAGTGGAAAAAGTACAAAATCACACCTGCTTAACTGAATAGCATTGATAAGTATTTACAGTATTCCATAGTTTTCCCCCAAATTGTATCATACATTTAAAATTAATGGGATACTGTGTATGTACAAAATCAGTTTGAGTGCTTAACTGGTCAACATCCACTTGAAATCTAGTTAGTATTTAAAAACAAAGTTGTTTCAGGTATTATATTTGCCAATTTCTATAATTTTACAATCAATTTTTTTCCTACCCAGTTGCTCTTTGAAAGATCCACATAAACAACAGAGGAAACATTGAACATCTCTGGAAGAGAACTATAAAAAGCCTAAAGTAAACTGAAGAAACAAATTTTATTTTCTCTCATCTTTTATAAGCAATTTTCAGTTTCTTATAATAACAGGGTGAGGGGAAGTGACTTTTTAAAATTTGGTGGTGTCACTTCACCTTCTTAATTAGCTCTTGTAGGAGAACTTGCATGATGGAAACTTTCAACTTGTAAAGGTTATGCACTGGGGTTGTGTGCACAGTCTTAATTCTTACAGAAGAAAAGTGTGAAATAAAAAAAAAAAACCAAACAAACAAAAAAACCTCTCACTCCAGAGACCAGCAAAAATTAATTGCTTCCTAAACAATATTCTGGAGATTTCTGGAATAATTTTAGAGTGGTTGCTTATATATAGACGGTGTTTGTGTAGGTTGCACTGTAGGTCAAATAATCCTTATATTTAGCAGGTTTTTCTTCTGTTGTTATGTGTATGTTTTCTTCAGAAGAGATCTTAGCATCCTTGCTGATTGTGTGGAAATCTCGTATTTTAAATTTTTTATAATTGAGTGTCTAGTTTAGTTTGTACTTCTCACATCACAATCTGCCATTCTTTAGTAATGAAGCTTGGGGGCTCCTGTGGTGCTGGGTATAGAAATTGAGGAAAGGGAGGCTGTATTTTCTGGGCTCTCAGTGCTATCCCTGCTGGTCCCCATGCAAGGTAGAGGGGCAGGAGCAACAGCCTGGCTTACAATGCAAAGGGGGAGGGGAAAGATACAGGGCCGTGAACGGACAGGAGCAGAGGTGGGACAGAAGATGGGAGAGAGGCAGGAGCCTGGGGGAGAGGAGGGAATAGGAGCACAGAGGTGCTGGGGGAGAAGATTGACAGGAGGGGAGCAGGAGTTGGGGAAGGGAGAAGTGGGGAAAGATAAGGACAGGAGAAGAGGATGGGAGCAGGAAAAGGAAGGGCAGGTAGGATAGGAACAAGAGCTGATGGGGACAGCAGAGGCAGGAATGATCTGTAACCACTAGACACTTCCTTTCAGGGCCTGGAATTTCACCATTCCTGTGCTGTCTAGCAGCTAGCTGTGAAATTAACTGGCAAGGTGTGTCCCCTCCTTTCAAGTGGAAGAGCTATACAGAAGATAAGAGCTTTCTATTACTGTCATTTATTCCCTGAGCTCAAGTGTCAGAGGATGTGTTTATGCATTTAAAAATCCCAATCTTGCTGATGACCCATGTAAGAGTTTAATATGGTTCCATATAATATTTTTCTTCAATTTTTGTTTTTTAACAAAATATTACGCTAAAAAACTACATTAAACATTACAGCTGCAAAATCAAGTACTAAAAAGGTAGTAAATGACATATTTTAAGTTCATGCAACCTTTATTTGGCTGCCTTCTGCATATCCATTTATAAACCTTTAGTTATATGTAATTTGCTGTTTTTCCACAGGACACCTGCCTCATTCAGTGCAAAAGATGGATGATGCTTGGGGGATGAATCAGGGTTGTGTAAGAATAAGACTGTTGTCTCTAGGACCCTCCCTCGTTTGTTGCAGAAACTGGAAGGTGTGTAGTAAAGGAGGCAAAGAAGAGGCAGGATGGTCTCATGGCTGAAGGAGTCGAATGCTGCCCTACAGACCTAGATTCTATCCCTTCCTCTGCCCCAGAGTTCAGGCAAGTCAGCGTGGGGCACGGGTCACTTGCTGGAGGATTCTCTGCACCTAGAAGTCTTTAAACCACGATTTGAGGACTTCAGTAGCTCAGACATAGGTCAGGGGTTTGTTACAGGAGTGGATGGGTGAGATTCTGTGGCCTACATTGTGCAGGAGGTCAGACTAGACTATCATAATGGTCCCTTCTGAGCTGAAAAGCCTATGATTTTATGATTCTAAACCAAAATTTTGGCTGATCCTAATTTTTTGGTGACCAAACTTGAGGCATTTGGTTTGAAGAAGTGCTGAATACTCGCAACTGAGGTCAAGGGGAGTTCTGTACATAAAATGTGCTATAAAATGCTAGGTTCTGTGAAAAATCAGGCCCAAGGTTTCTCAAGTTGGGTTTCAGCCACTTTTATTTCACATGCCTTGCATTCATCTCTGTGCCGTCAACCTCTGTGTAAAATGAAGATAATACTCTTCACCTCACAGGGGTTTTGAGAACATAAATTCATGAATGGTCTGTAAAGAAAGTGGATACTATTATGTGAGTACCATAACAAAGTCTATGTGGAAAATCTGTGTTCAGTGCAGCTTGGATGATATGTAAATAATGCATAGGGCCATACAAAGAATGATAATTAAAAAAAAAATGTAATAGCTACCCAGTTAGTATTGTGCATCCTGTGCACTGTGAGGAAAAAATAGCACACGGTCATGTAATAGACCACTATATAATGCATACGTTCACGCAAACGGGCTGCATTAAGATTGCACAAGTAACCTTAATTCTGGCATTTCCTAATTTTTAAATGCTTGACTTTGCAACTTTAATGTTTTCCTAATGTAATACAGTATAATCATAGGACAAATCACTGGAACTATTTAACAGTTAGGAAGAGGTGACCAAACTAGCCGTTGTTTGACACTGTGTGTCCTCCTTGCTTGTTTACATATTTCAGAAAGGTGGTTAAATCCACCAGGTGGAGAATTAGCAATTTAGCTGAAACATTAAAGTATACAGACTTAAAATGCATGAGAGGCTGGTAGGCTAATGGATTATTCCCAAGATGGATAAGAATTGAATTTAGGAATGGGAAAAAACAGGTTGTTGCTAAAAGAATGAGACCATTCAGTTTACAATAAAAACACATACTAAATTTAACTTCTAAAGTTAATAGTTTGTCCCTTACTGGAATCAAATGGTGTCTAGTTAAGTTTATTATTAATATAGGAACAAGTCTAGGCTAGGTTCTTCAGCCATATAGAAAGCAAGATCCCTGCACCAGAGCTGTTCTGGAAAATTTTATAGGCTGCCAGTGGAGCCCTCCAGTTGAGTAATTCATCTCTGTGAATGCTCCTGTGATCATTCAAACCTTTCCCCTATCAAAGGTCTTAGATAACTGTAGCTGAATTGTCCCAAAAGCAAAATCCTCAACTACTGCATATTCATTGTGAGTGGGTGACTTCTGTACTGGTGGAAAGGGGATAGGATAGAAAAACTGCCCGGAAGGCAGGGAGCCAGTGATTTATCTGGAACCATGGGAGGACATTCTTAGTAGGCGGAAGGGTGGATCTAATGTCATGCAGCTTTCCCTGTCCCTTGGACTAGTCTGGCACCTTCCCAGAGAAGCCCACACCCAGGTTAAGAAAAATGGCTTTAGAGGGGTAGCTGTGTTAGTTTGTGTCCACAAAAACTACGAGGTGTCCGGTGGCACCTTAAAGACTAACAGATTTATTTGGGCATGAGCTTTTGTGGGTAAAAAATCCACTTTTTCAGATGCATGGAGTGAAAATTACAGATACAGGCATAAATATGTACACTGGCACATGAAGAGAAGTGAGTTACCTTGCAAGTGGAGAACCAGTGTTGACAAGGCCAATTTAGTCTGGGTGGATAGGGTCCACTCCTAATAATTGATGAGGAGGTGTCAAATTGCAAATGGGTGCTTTTCACAGTAGCTTATCAGTTTGACTCCAGCCTAAATTTAGTCCTGCCCAAAAGCTTTTACTAGTTGATAGTAGTTGGATGGTTTACATTAAAAGAATTAATTTCAATCCAGTTCCCAGAAGACTTGTTTCACACCAGCATATGTATGGTAGCAAGAACTCAAGCGAAGGAATGAGTAAACAAGCATGGGTAAAGATTAAAAATGGGACAGGGATAATTCAGGAAATGAGGACAACTTTAGGTATAAAAATGCTGGTAAAACTGAGTTGATATGGTCCCACTATCTGGAATAGGATTATGCCTGTGGATTCTCAATACAGATTTAGATAGTAGGGCTTTAGGCAGACTAAATTAATGAAAAGACCCCATAAAAAAGGTTCAGGTGAGGCAAGATGAAGGAATCATAGCTGTATTTTGGAGATGGTGATTTGCAGATTGAAGATCCAGAAAGGAAAAGTGAAGGTTACTTATTTGTAACTTAGAGACTAACCAATTTATTAGAGCATAAGCTTTCGTGAGCTACAGCTCACTTCTTCAGATGCATATCGTGGAAATATGCATCTGAAGAAGTGAGCTGTAGCTCACGAAAGCTTATGCTCTAATAAATTGGTTAGTCTCTAAGGTGCCACAAGTCCTCCTTTTCTTTTTGCGAATACAGACTAACACGGCTGTTACTCTGAAACCTGTTATTTGTAACTGGAGTTCTTCAAGATGATTCTGCATATTCACACTTAAGGGATATGGCACAACCTTGTGGTAGAACCCTATTCTAGCAATGTCAACTAGTACCCCTGCTCCTCCCTTCAGCATCCCGTTGTACTGAGGGCAAGGCTAAATATGGAGTGATAGTGCCCTCCCACCTCCGTTTATTCCACCACCATGCCAGACTCAAGAACATGGACTAGAGGAGGAGCGTTGGGAAGTGTGATAATGCAGAGACAGCTTGAAGTTAAGTTACAGGACTTGTGGGAAAGATTGATAAGTAATGCTGAAATTAACTTATAGGAAGGAAGAGTCCTAGAACATAAAAATGGCCCTACTGGGTCAGACCAAAGGTCCATCTAGCTCAGAGGGAATGAACAGAACAGGTAATCATCAAGTGATCCATCCCCTGCCGCTCATTCCCAGCTTCTGGCAAACAGAGGCTAGGGACACAGTCCTAGTTGAATAAAGACTAAAGCACTACCTTCTGTCTCAAGGGAAAAGGAGGAAAGATGTACATCAGACTCTTCCCCCAGTGCAGCAGGAAAGCATCTGCTAGAGATAGATTGTCCAAGCCTGCTCTGGAACATAAACAATGACACTTTCTATTGAACTTCATTGTGAACAGTCCACAGTTGGTCAACCCCATCTGGAAAATATGGTCTGATCAACTGACCTTTCAGGGACCACCTGTGCATCTAGGCACTGTCTCTGCTGAGCCAAATTGCATACCCTGAAGCATGTTCTTCCTGCTTGACCACTAGTGTAGTGAGACTATAATGTTCTGAGGCATGGTGATCAATAACTGAAGACTGTCCCAACCTGGAGTGTAGACCTGGAACATCCATTGCTGCACAAGTCTCATGGTTAGCTGGGAAGTCAGATAGGTAGTGGCTGCCATGTACCCCATGAGATCCACAAGAAGACTCATAGCCTTGGTGTAGGGCAACTTTGCGTCTTTAATAGACATTGTCTCACATTGAGAAATCTCTCCTCTGGCAGAAAAGCTCTCCCTTTTACTGAGTTCAATATGGCACCTATAAAAGGAATCTTTTTGATTGACTTTGGAAGGTTGAGAAAAAAGGCTAGGTCTGAGAAAAGATTGATCATGGAGCACACGTGGCTCAATGGATCCTTGCGCACAGCGGCCTGCAGCTGCCAATCAGCCAAATAAGTGTAAACAAAAATAGCCTGATTCCACAGATACATCGCTACCACAGAGATGCATTTTGTAAATACCCTGGGTGCTGGGGAAAGGCCAGAGGGGAGCACCTGGTACTAGAAATGGTGCCCAGCCACCATGAATCAAAGTTACTTTTGATGATTTTAGTAAATTGGGATATGGAAATACACATCCTTTAGATTGTCATGAACCAATCCAGGACCGACGACAAAGGGATTATGGAGGCCAGAGCAGTGTACAGAACCAAAACTTCTGGATGTACTTGTTAAATTCCCTCATGTGTAGCATCAGCCAAAATGCCCACCACCCCAGTCCTTCCTTTTTACCAGAAAGTATCAGGAGTAAAACCCCTGAGGTAAGCAGGAAGCTCTTTGACTGCTCCTATCAGAAGCAACTTCTCCACTTCTGCGAGAATCGCCTCATGAGAAGAGTCCCTGAACAGGACAGGTAAGGGCATTTTGGAGAAAGCCGTCTTTCAAATGGTACAGCATAGCTTTTTCCCCATGATCTCTGAGACTTATTGGTTTGATATAATCTGTCTCTATGCGTTGATGAAGTAGGCTAGCCTGTCTTCAAATGCAGAGGCAGAACAGTGCTGGTTGATTGGCTCCTAACTCTTGAAAATCTTGTCAAACCGAGGCTTAATTTTCTGGGGTGAAGGAGCTGACAAGGAAGTGAGCTGGTTGGATTTGGAAACTTGTTTGAAAGGCCTTTTTCTACAATGGCTCTGAGAGACTACAGGCTATTGGTGGTGTTGGCATTTTTGACATGACAAAAAGTAGAAACACTAAAGATTGGGGGTACTCTGCATCTAGTATCAGAAAAAGGGGAGTGAAGGGCCTTCTTTGAGTAGAGGGAATCAATCCCAGAGATTGACAATTTATTAGAAAAACTAAAGGACACAAGATTGATAACTCAGTCTTTTCACTGCAAAAACCCCTCCCCTTCAAAAGGGGGATCCTCCATCTTACTTTCTAATGTCCATAGCTTGAGGAGGAGAATCTAAGCCAGGCATGCCTCTTAAAGGTCACAGCCAACAGCAATGCTCTAGCACAGGGGTGGGCAAACGTTTTGGACCGAGGGCCACATCTGGGTGGGGAAATTGCATGCAGGGCCATGAATGTAGGGTTGGGGTGTGGGGGGGAGTGCGGTGTGTAGGAAGGGGCTCAGGGTAAGGGATTGGGGCAGAGAAGGGGTGTAGGTTGTACAAGGGAGCTCAGGGAAGGGGGTTGGGCTGCAGGAGGGGGTGCACAGTGTGGGAGGGGCTCAGGGCAGTGGTGCAGGGAGGGGTGCAGGAGGGAGCTTGGCAGGGGTGCAGGAAGGGGTGCGGAATGCGCTCAGGGCAGGGGTTGGGGTGCAGCAGGGGTGCAGGGAGGGGGCTCAGGCAGGGAATTGGGGTATGGGGTGCAGGAGGGGCTCAGGGTGCAGGCTCTGGCCTGGTGCTGCTTACCTGGAGCGGCTCTGGGGTGGCAGCAGCATGCACTGGGGCCAGGGCAGGTCCCTGCGGCCCTGGCCCTGGTCCTGGCCCCGCACTGCTCTGGGAAGTGCCCGGCACAACATCCCTGTGGCCCCTGAGGGACGGGGGGGCAGAGGGCTGAGCACGCTGCCCTTGCCTGTGGGTATCTCCCCCGAAGCTCCCATTGGCCGCGGTTCCCCAGTTCCCCGTTCCTGGCCAATGGGAGCTTTGGGGGAGGTACCCATAGGCAAGTGCAGCACACTCCCTGCGGCCCATTGGGTAGGGGGGACATGGTCCTGGCCGCTTTCTGGAGCGGTGCGGGGCCCGGGGCGCAACCAGGGTGGCAATCCCGCGGGCCAGATCCAAAGCCCTGAGGGGCCAGATCTGGCTCACGGGCCATAGTTTGTCCACCCCTGCTCTAGCAGCAGAGTCTAAAGCATTGAAGGAGGCCCTGAGGGCATGTTTGGACACAATCTGACCCTCCAATAAGACAGCATTTGCCAACCTTCTGTCATTAGGCAAGTCCTGGAGAAAAAATACTTCCCCCCCCATAGATAGAATTTGTAATAGGCCATGTCTGCCTGATAATTTGCCATCCTGATACCAATGGAGGAAGAGGAGAATGCCTTTCTCCCTAATGAGTCAATTCCCCCCCCCTTTATTATTTGGATGTGATTGTTCAGACCCTGCCCTGTTGCTGGGTATTGAAATAAGAGAACCCTTCACAGAGTATCTGGTATAATTTGCCTTCTTACTGGCAGATGGACAAGGGGTGGGATTGGACCACACAGATTTGGCTGGCTGTAACAACCCATCTGACATTGGTGAGGCCTCATCTGGAGTACTGTGTCCAGTTTTGGGCCCCACACTACAAGAAGGATGTGGAGAAACTGGAGAGAGTCCATCGAAGTGCAACAAAAATGATTAGGGGACTGGAACACATGAGTTATGAGGAGAGGCTGAGGGAATTGGGATTGTTTAGTCTACGGAAGAGAAGAATGAGGGGGGATTTGATAGCTGCTTTTAACTACCTGAAAGGTGGATCCAAAGAGGATGGATCTAGACTATTCTCAGTGATAGCAGATGACAGGACAAGGAGTAATGGTCTCAAGTTGCAGTGGGGGAGGTTTAGGTTGGATATTAGGAAAAACTTTTTCACTGGAAATACTGAAACACTAGAATGCGTTACCTAGGGAGGTGGTGGAATCCTCTTTGTTAGGATATAGATATTCAGGCCTGTCTGCAAAGGCCTGTACTTTAAGAATTTAGGTGTATTCTTATCACTTGGCTAGTTCTAGAGGTATAAAAGAAAGAATCAAAATCAATGTCTGCTGGTGTAAGGGCCTTCTCTTACTGTGACAGTTTGTGGCCCTGTGCTTAGGCAGCCATAAGCTAGGAAGCGACCGGTCACATACTCACACTCCAAACCAGTCACATTGAAATAAGGTGCTATTGGGCTGTTAGGCACTATCAGGACAGGATTGTATTCCTATCACCTCCAGAGAAAGGGAAGTGCCTAGAAAATGTAAAAGGAAACTTAGTTTGATAGCATCCTGTCTGGCAAGAACTCACTTATCAATAGCTGGGATGTGAAATCCTCACTTCTGTATTGTTTTGTCATTATAGTTCCCACTTTGCTATTGTTTATCTGTATAATCTCTCTGGTTCTGTGATTGTTCCTGTCTGCTGTATAATTAATTTTGCTGGGTGTAAACTAATTAAGGTGGTGGGATATAATTGGTTACAATATGTTAGGATTGGTTAGTTAAATTTCAGGAAAATGATTGGTTAAGGTATAGCAAAGCAGAACTCAATTTTTTCTATATAGTCTGCAGTCAATCTGGAAGTAAGGGGGTGGGGGTGGGCATGCGGGTGGGGGAGATGGGAACAGGGAATGGGGGTAAGGAAATTGGAATCATGTTTGGCTAAGGGCAGGAGTAGGAACAAGGACACAGGTGTAAGGCTCTGTGGTGTCAGAGCTGGGAAGGAGGATACTAAGGAAGGAAACTGGAATCATGCTTGCTGGAAGTTCACCCCAATAAACATCGAATTGTTTGCACCTTTGGACTTTGGGTATTGTTGCTCTCTGTTCATGCGAGAAGGACCAGGGAAGTAAGTGGGTGAAGGAATAAGTCCCGTAACACCCTTCCTTAGAAGTTTTTAAGGTCAGGCTTGACAAAGCCCTTGCTGGGATGATTTAGTTGGGATTGGTCCTGCTCTGGGCAGGGGGTTGGACTAGATGGCCTCCAGAGGTCCCTTCCAACTCTGTTATTCTATGATCCAGAATGGGGAGTGACATTCTACTCTTGACAGCATTGAGGATATCAAATACCATGTGTGAAGTCTCTTCCACCAGTACCAAAGGGAGATTCAAAATGGACACCATGTGATCCATCAAATTGTGGACCTACATAGCATCCTCAGGAGAAGAGGTTGAAGCTACTGCATGTTAGTTTGATGATACATCAGGCTCAAGGTCAGTTTCTAAATCAGCGTTTCTCACATGCGGCCACTTGGGGCTTTTCATGTGACCACAGCCTGCTCGGTGGTGATGGGAGGGAAGGAGAGGAAAGCAAAGCAGTGGCCCCTCCCAGGGATGCCACTTGGGGTTGGGCCCTGTCCTCCTCTGGAGCCACAAATGCTGGAGGAGCAGGCAGGTGGCGGGGCTCGGGCTTCAGATCTGGGGTGCCGGGCGGCAAGCTCCAGCCGTGTGGCTGCAGACTCCATCCCCTGGCGATGGGCTTTGAGCCCTGACCCTGACCCTAGGCTCACCCCCTTCCCCCACCCACAGGCTCTGGCTGTGTGCTCTGACCCCCACTGCAGGGTTTGGGGCTCTACCCATAGGACCACACAATCTAGCCATGTGGCAGTAACCAGACTGACAGAGAGACTGGATCAGGAAATGACAGCAGATCTGAAGGTTTGGACATCATCGGATCCAATGATATGTGGGCTCATCTTCTTCATTACTGAAGCTGGGGGTGATACATGTCTCCACTATGCAACTACAACTCCATCAGAATCATATGGATCTGATAACTCTGATGCACAGGAACCAACACTGCTAACATTGGCTGTCTTGCTTTATCCTCAGTGCCACAGCATCTGAAACCAAAGGCATTGAACTAGGGCTGTCAAAGGCACTGCTTACATCCATCTTCCAGGAACTGGAAGAGACAGTTGGAACTGACCCATGTCCTGCAGCTGCAGGGGTTCTATCAGGATCAGATTGCTGTGAGGCATGAGGTTTGGTACTAGCATGGGTGGCTGAACGGTTCATCGACCTTTCTTCCAGAACTGGGGCAGTGGGATCCAACCACACACCTCTTGGTTCAGCCTTGTATCATTCAGGGGCTTGACTGTGGGAGCCGCAGGAACCAAGTCTGGCCCAGATAGGGGCTGCAGCTTCTTGGATCCCTTTGGGATTGACAGAGACCACGGTGCTGAGGCTGACTCTTTAGACCTTTGAACCAAAGTCTGAATGGATCCAAAGGGTCTAGCCTCAAGGGCTTCCTTAAGCAGAAGTTGTTGCAGACAAATCTCTCTGTGCTGATGGGTTCTTGGGGTGAAGGTCTGACAGATTGAACACCGAGAAGGTGAATGGCCTTCTCCTAGACATTTCAAGCAACAAAAATGTGAAAGGAAGAGAAGCTTTCACCAAAAATGGAAAAGAGGGGGTAGGTATATCCGTATCTTTTCAGTGCTTAAAGGGAGCAGGCAGCAAACACTTCAGTACAGGGGGACAGGGGAGAGGAAGCAGGGGCAGCAGCGAGGACTTTGGTATCCATGGACCAGAACAGGCTGAGTGAGTCACCTCCATGATAACTGAGGCAAAACTGTCACATTGGAGACATTTATTGACACAGCATTTCCTACTCACTGCAGAAACTTCACTTAAAATGCATAAATTCTATAGTGTTATATCAAAAGATCAGTTGTCTAGTAGTGCTGAACCTAACTCATGATTTATTCATTAATTTCACAGTTTATTTGAACAGATGTACATTTATACATAACTATATTTATTTAGTAAGACAATTACAGCATTTTCCAGAAATGTACAGAAAATAAAGAGGTGGGAGTAGGAACTTTTTTTGGTTGTGAATATGGTCCGGTCATACTTTTTTCAGATGTTCTTAGCTTCTGCCATGGTCAGAAAACTACTCTGGCAAGTTCAAACATGACCTGCAGAGTAATGAATACAAGTATTAATAAGGATTTGCATAGTACAAGTTCTTTAATACTACAAAAAAGGTAGAGGGTAAACAAAATAATCTGAAAAGGTGGACTGTAGCTGCAAATCAAAAGAAAAGGCTCAGTGATGATACATGAAATAACCAAAACTGAAGACTTATTCCTACACACAGGCTACATAAGCATAAATTATTCCAGGATATTTCAAATCATGCCATGTAAAATATACAGCTGCTTATGTAACCCTGCAACAATGGGTGACTCCTGCATCATAATATTTTTATTATTTAATTTTCTTCTTCAGAGTGATGATTAAAAGCGTGGCAACTGAACACCAAACTCACCTCTATAGTGATGAGTATGACTATCATCCATTCCAAGCGCAGGGCACGTTTTTCATTCAGGTGATTTCGCATCAGGTCCGTCAGCTCCATGCAGTGCTGAAGTTTCTCATTCATTACCTGCAGCAAAAATATATGCTTTCAGTTGAAGAGTCTGCACTTGCAGAAAGCCTGAGTTAAACAAATTCTATTAAATCATTAAGGAAAGCTAACCAAATGCAGAAATTGTCTAACTTAAACATGACTGTTTGGTTCCCAGGCTGACAGAGATTTTTCCCTATGCAAAAGTGTACAGCACAGCCCCTCCCTTGGCTATATGAGGCAATGCCACCTTGACCCTCTCAGTTCATTCACACCGAATGCCCCGCGACTAGACTGATACAGAAGGGATGGGATGGGGGATTGTGGAATACATGTCTGTATCACATCTCGAGGAACCATTTACAGTAAGTAACCGTTTCTTCTTCAAGTAGATGCAGCTATGTATTCAACTTGTGTGACTCAAGCAGTGCGCACCTCAGGAGTTTATCTAAACCAGTGGTGCCCAATCTTATCACACAGAGTGCCACATAAATCTAAGCACAACCTTGTGTGGCTGAACAGATTTCTACATATTTTAATAAGATTTAAAGGCACCTATATTGATTTATATTTTAAGTTCAGCTTGTTTCGTATGTATTTAGATAGAAACAATGTAGGTACGATATTGTCTATTTAAAAACAAAGAAATCAGTGCATAAAACATGTATCAGATGAATTACAGTAAACAGGAAAAAAAACAGTAATGAATTGGCCATTAGTATATTGTGTTGAAGCAGTCCGTGGACCTTATGAAATGCTCTGGTGGACCGTGTAAGGCCATGGGCCATAGGTTGGGAACCCCTGATCTAAACAAAGACTGCAGGACTGCCCAACATTTGCATCTGCTTTGGATGATGTGGTAATGGCAGAATGGTTCGAAAACATATGTATTGATGACCACGTCAGCCTCGCGAATGTCCAATATTGAGACATAGCTTGCGCTCTCGTAGAATGAGCTCGCACCCACTTGATCCTTTTATAGCACCTTTCATCCAAAATCCTCAGAGTCCTTTACAAACACTAATGATTTAAGACTCTCAACATCCCACCATTAGGCAGGTATAACTTCCTTTAGCTCCCCACCATCCCCAATACTATCAGGTCCATCATAGCCAGAAACTTTTAAACAGATTAATAGGTCAAAGATTAAGTAAGCAATAGGCAATGTCTGTGACACATCTTTGGGTTAGTCTACCTGCTGATGCAGTTCAGGGCAGTGCTGAGAACAGTGAAATGAGTGATTTACTGGAGCAAAGTGAGATGTTGCCTTCCAAAACAATTCTGGAGGAAGGGGACTTCTGTAACTTGAGTTTCCCTATCACCGACAATGTATGAATCTAGCCTATTCAGTATTCACACAGTGAAACCTGTCTTGACTTTGTCACTGTCTTTTTACTTAAGCAGCTGTGTAATACAGTTTTGGGTTAAGAAAAGATACCCAGCTCTTCTTCACAGGACTCGTAACACCCTTCTTACCCTGTGGTGTCCATTAAAACTCCTTTTATGTCACAACCAATGCTGTTGGGGGAAAAAAGGTTCCTCAAATGGAAGGTACTTTATATATCCCAAGAATTCAGAGACTTCTAATATTAAAAGACTCTGATTTAATTTTCTGTTGCATCTCATTCAAGGTTTTTTTTTCCTTCTGTGACAGTCAGTGATTGGGATTAAGAGCCTGTAACTTCCACTGAGATCAACAGTCGCTGACCTCTGGTTCAGGCCATTAAATAGGTAACTTACCCTAAGACCTTGTCTGCAATACAGAGTTTCGTCAACAAAACAGTGGAGGTGCACAAACTACAATGCTCCTTCTGCCAACAAAACACTCCTGCTTAGCCAACAAAATAAAACTACCTCAACGAGAGGTGTAGAGCTTTTTGTGCCAAAGTTCTATCAACAAAGTGTCAGTGTAGACACTGCGCTTGGTTATGTTGCTGTAAATAGCCTCCAAGAAGTGTCCCACAATGCCCATCCTGACTACTCTGGTCAGCGGTTCAAACTCCGCTGCCCTGCATCCAGGTACACAGGCATCTGTCACTCCCCCTTTAAAGGCACAGGAATTTTTGAAATGTTTGCTCGGCATGGACAGCTCGCATCGCATCTTCCCAGCTGACCATTGCAGCTCCAAGCAGCAAAGGCTCTCCTGTTTGGAGCACACCTGAGTTGTTGGATCTGCTGGCACTATGGGGAGAGGAGGCTGTGCAGTCCCAGCTCCGCTCCAGCTGTAGGAACTTCAATACTTATGGTCAGATTTCTCAGGGCATGTTGAATATGGGATACGAACAGGACAAGCATCAGTGCCGTTCGAAGATAAAGGAACTGAGAGAGGTGTACCAGAAGACAAGGAAATCAAACCATCATGCTGGTGCTACACCGAAGACCTGCTGCTTCTATAAGGGGCTGGACGCCATCCTCGTTGGCGACCCCACCTCAACCACCAAGAGCCCCGTGGATACTTCGGCGGGGGGAGACAGCAGACGACCAGAAGGACAAAGTTGTGGATGAGGAGGTTAAACTGGAAGATGATGTGGAACACATGGCAGAGTCATCCAGTGGCAAGTCAGGACCTCTTTTCCACTCCGAAGGGGTCTAGCCAGTCTCAGTAGTTTGTCTCTGGCTCACATTATGCAGGAGACAAGAGCCCTGGTAAATGACCTATTTGACTTGATGCTGCTTGGTTATATGGAGTAGAGCTGTCCTTTGCTTTGTACATTCTAAAAGTGGGTGAAGGGATAGAAATGTAAAGACTAGCTGGGTTTGCATGTGCTTCCCATTCCCCTATGCAGCTAAGTGGTGTGGCGGAACAGTGTGTTAATGCATACCAAGATTTCACAGGAATCCTCCAGAGAGATCTCTAGGAAACACTCCTGGAGGTACTCGCTAATCCTCTGCCGAAGGTTCCTTGGCAGAGCTGCTTTGTTCCTCCCCACAATTATAGGAAACCTTCCTGCGCCAATTGGCAATCACTTGTGTAGGGATCAAAGCGGCACACAGGTAAGCAGCATAGGGACCAAGTCTGAAGTCGCACGCGTGCAGGAGTTGCACCCCTGTTACCCGCAGGAGGCCAAAAAACAAGAACGCAGGGCATGGAGAGAGACTTTAAAAGAAAATTATAAAACAAGACAGAAAAGAGAGCCAGGAGTGAACTCTAATGGGCCAGGAGGGGATGATGAAAGTGATGGAGGAGCAAACGAAGATGTTGAAGTCCCTAATCATGCTACAAGCAGAATTCATGCATGCTCGATACCCCTGCAGTCAATACAGAACTTCTTTCCATGCCCTCCCAAACTCCTCCCACATATTCCTTGCAACTTCCTAGACCATGTCGGTACCTTGTTCACTCCACCCCTTTGGACAGCTTCCAAAATGATAGCTGGGTTAACACACAGCTACAAGAGGCTACACTGCCCTTCATTGTTATCTCCTTTCCCACTAAGCCTTTTGTGTGTGTTGTTAATTGGTATTTAATAAAAACATACTCTCTGAAAGATAACCAATCTTTATTTGTCTCTTACACACAGTGGCTGCTGCTGGAATTAAGACACAGCTGCAACTTGATCATTTGCTGATTACAAATCACTATCAGGAATCATCAAAATGTTCATGAAAGATGGCAATTTAGCAAAGCACGGCAGACAGTTGTATACAAGGACACATTACTGGTGCTCATTATCAAAACAGTGCCTCAAAGCCTCCTTGATTCAAATAGGCCCCCCGTTGTACCCCTCTAATAGCCTTGGTAGCTGGCTGCTCAAGATCAGCCACAAGGCGATCCACCTTCGCACTCCACCTCGGGGAAAACTTTTCACCCTGAGCCTTACAAATATTATGGAGCACACAGCAGGTTGCTATGACCCTGGGAATATTTTCCTCACTGAGGTCTAACTTGCCATAAAGATAGCACCAGCATGCTTTTAATCTACCAAAGGCACATTGTATGGTCATTCTGCACCTGCTCAGCCTATTGTTGAAGTGCTCCTTGCTGATGTCCAGGTTTCCAGGGTAAGGCTTTGTGAGCCATGAGAGTAAGGGGTACACTGCATCTCCCAGGATCACTATGGGCATTCCAACATTCCCCACTGGAATCTTCTGGTCTGGAAATAAAGTCCCTGCTTCCAGCTTTCTGTACAGGACAGTGTTTCTGAAGATGCGTGCGTCATGCACCTTCTCGGATCACCCCACACTGATGTCAGTGAAATGCCCACGGTGATCCACAAGCCCCTGCAATATCACAGAGAAGTACCCCTTCTATTGATGTACTGCATCACAAGATGGTCCAGGGCCAAAATTGAGATCTGTATGCCATCTATTGTTCCGCTGCAGCTAGGGAATCCCATTGCCGCAAAGTAACCACTCTTTCACGCACATTGCCAAATCACAGTCCTTTGTAGCAGGATGTGATTAATGGCCCCGCATGCTTGCGTTACTGCCACCTTAACAGTGGACTTACCGACTTCAAACTGATTCGCGACCATCTGGTAGCAGTCTGGCGTTACCAGATTCCACACGGCAATTGCCGCGCCCTTCTCCACCAAGAGGGCAGCTCTCATTTTGGTGTCCTTGTGCCACAGTGCTGGGGCAAGCTCCACATACAGTTCCAGGTAGGAGGCTTTCCAAATCCGAAAGTTCTGCAGCCACTGCTTGTCACCCCAGACCTGTATAATGATGCGATCTTAACACTCAGTGTTTGTTTCCCGAGCCCAAAAGCAATGGTTCACTGTGTGCAGCTGCTCTGTGAATGCCAAAAGTAGTCTGTTCTTTCCATGGCACGCAGCAGGTCAGGCACCTCTGATTCCTGTTCATGATACACTGAATGACCAGCCGCGATTTGTTCATAACAGTGCCCATAACAGTAGAGAGCAGTGCAGGATCCATCCTTTGAGACAGAGATAGCAGGCACACAGTAAACTGGGGCTGCTGAAAAATGCTGCGAAATGCAATTGGAAACCCATGGAATAATGGGACGGAAAAAAACTGCATCATGAGATGTTGAGCCCACACCCATGATACACTCTGCCTTTCCACAACTCCTAGATGAAGAAGGTGGCAAGTTGCACAGTGGGATAGCGACCCACAGTGCACCAACTATGGACATGCTCTGCCAATAGAAGGAGCATTGTCTGAATATGCACAAGCAATGTAATTATACCGGTTTTCAATCGTCAGCATAACTTGTGTCGACAAAACTCTGTAGTGTAGACAAGGCCTAAGCAGCATGTTCATTTTACTACAGTTCATTCTACCAATTGATTAAGGTGTCACAGGAACCTTCTTTGGTTTAGCTAAAAAGATTGCTTTGCACCTCAGTGGCCTTTTAACTCCTCTGTTTCTTTAAAACACTTTTACTTGATAAAAAAACCCCAAAAGCAGAAGAAAAAATTTTATTTGCTTCTTTACATACGGTTTGGTATTTTAGAACAAAAGAAAAGCTCTTCCTGTTTAAAACTTTATTTAAAGGCTTACAAAAAATACTCTTTACATGTAAGCCTGAATGATAAAAGTTAGCTGTTTGTCATGGCCAAAAATGGGGAAGTATCATGAATCTGTCACAGAAAAAATGCAAATAAAGAAAAACTTATAGAAGAAGATGCAACTTACAGGCCCCTATTATTTTCTACAAAATATCTTTGTGCAGTAAATAATATTGAACTTTTATTAATTAATAGTTTAAAACCATTAAAAAATCCAGGTTACTCTCTCAATCTCTGCTTCACTGGACAGAGTCAAATTTATAAAAACTCATGGAGTAGTCTTGCTCAGCAGAAGACTAACCAGAGTCTGTCATGGGATAAGAGAGAAGGTCCTCTCATGGATTGGTAACTGGTTAAAAGATAGGAAACAAAGGGTAGGAATAAATGGTCAGTTTTCAGAATGGAGAGACGTAAATAGTGGTGTTACCCAGAGGTCTGTACTGGGACCAGTCCTATTCAACATATTCATAAATGATCTGAAAAAGGGGGTGAACTGGGAGGTGGCAAAATTTGCAGATTATACAAAACTACTCAAGATAGTTAAGTCCCAAGCAGACTGAGAAGAGCTACAAAAGAATCTCTCTAATCTGGGTGACTGGGCAACAAAATGGCAGATGAAATTTAATGTTGATAAATGCCATGTAATGCACATTGGAAAACATAATCCCAACTATACATATAAAATGATACGGTCTAAATGAGCTGTTACCACTCAAGAAAGATCTTGGAATCATTATGGATAGTTCTCTGAAAACATCCAGTCAATGTTAGGCATCATCAAGAAAGGGATAGATAATAAGACAGAAAAATATCATATTGCCTCTATATAAATCCCTGGTACACCCACATCTTGAATACTGTGTGCAGATGTAGTCACCCAATCTCAAAAACGATATATTGGAATTGGAAAATGTTCAGAAAGGGCAACAAAAATGATTAGGGGTATGGAACGGCTTCCGTATGAGGAGTGATTAATAAGACTAGGACTTTTGAGCCTGGAAAAGAGACGATTAAGGGGGGATATGATAGAGATCTATAAAGTCATGACGGGTGTGGAGAAAGTAAATAAGGAAGTGTTATTTACTCCTTCTCATAACACGTGAACTAGGGGTCACCAAATGAAATTAATAGGCAGCAGGTTTAAAACAAACAAAAGGAAGTATTTCTTCACAAAAAGCACAATCAACCTGTGGAACTCTTTGCCAGAGAATGTTGTGAATGCCAAGACTGTAACAGGCTTCAAAAAAGAACTAGATAAATTCATGGAGGATAGGTCCATCAATGGCTATTAGCCAGAATGGGCAGGGATGGTGTCCCTAGCATCCGTTTGCCAGCTAGGAATGGGCAACAGGGGATGGATCACTTGATGATTACCTGTTCTGTTCATTCCCTCTGGGGCATCTGGCATTGGTCACTGTCCGAAGACAGGATACTGGGCTAGATGGACCTTTGGTCTGACCCAATATGGCCGTTCTTATGTAGTTGTTATGGGTGAGGGAGAACCTCCTAAGTGTGAAAAACTTACTTTAACTCTGCGATTAATGCTGAGAAACTGACAGGTTTTGTCATAAAGCTCTTCAAGATTCTCTCTGTCCCAGTAGAAGTCAGGAGTTATCAGCAGGTCTGAACTCAGATTTATACAGTGCCTAAAGAAGGATGGTTATGGTAGTTAAAATTTTTTTTTAGGGAGTTAAAGGTTCAAATATTTATATTGCTATTTCAAAGCAATGATTAAAGTTTATTCAGTTTCCTACCAGTTTCTACAGTGTTTATTTTAAAAACATCAACTGTCACTGTATGAAGTATTTCCCCTTATTCCCTATAGAAAATACAAATCCGAGGACAGGAGATTAATACTAAACAGTAAGAATTGCTTAAATTGGTTGTTCTGAGAATATGGAAAGTCACTAGACCCTCATGAATGAATCACTTTTTGCTATACAGCAATCAGTACAGACAGATGGTTCTGAAATAAACAAACTTATTGTGACAGAATGCTTAGGCCTCAGGTGATGAGCACCAACAACAATAGACTTGAGAGTGAAGCACCTTCCCAGGCCTGTCACAACAGCATCAAAGTTACTTTGTAATATCTCCCACCTCCAGCACAAAACAGATATTGAATGCTGGGACGGTTATCAGGATCACTAACAATAGCTTCCCCCAGCCCACGGGCAACAGGCTCCTCTAGGTGAGGATATGAAATCCAGAGCCTTAGCAGGTAGTGTTCGTATCATAGCTGTGTGTCTTCATAGTCCTTTTTTCCCCTTCCACCTGTTAACTTACTGAATGTAAGTTGTATGGGACATATATAGGAATGTGTATTACAGTCAGACTTACGTGATTTGTGAGAGGGACACAACAAAGGAATCATTTTTATCACAGTAAAACTCCTCATATCTTGACTTAAAAATTGCCAGTTTTGGAGAATCCAACACAACCCCTGCTAAACTGTTCCAATGGCTAATTAGCCATACTGCTCAAAAAGTACACCTTATTTCCAGTCTGAATTTGTCTAGCTTCAACTTCCAGCCACTGGATTGTGTTATACCTTTCTCTGCTAGATTGAAGAGCCCATTATCAAATGTTTGTTCCCCATGTAGATACTTATAAATTGGGTTCAAATTATCCCTTAGCCTTTGCTTCGTTAAACTAAATAGATTGGGCTCCTTGAGATTATCACTATAAGGAATGTTTGCCAATCCTTTAATCATGGGCCACAGAAGTTCTTTCTTTCTGGTGTTGGGACTCTAAGAATCTATTAATATACTTTTTGAAATGATAGGGTGTGAGCCCTTAAAAAAAAGTTTACCGTAAGGCAAAGAGTTCCCCAATTTTCTGCATTACATCAGCATGAGAGAGTTTCACTTTTTTTCTTGATTTTAATATCTGCAGAGAAGTTAGTGATAAATCGTTAGCCAAAGACATTCCATAACTGCTTATTTTATTTAAGCTCGGTTAAAAAAACCCCATGAATCCTACAAACTGAGCATTGTACCAGTTGTTCAAACTATTCCTTCTAATGTGCACTACTGCACATTTATCAATACTGAATTTCATCTGCTACTCTACTGCCCATTTAGCTTGCATTGTTAGGTCGCTCTAGGGATCCTTAGTCTTCTATAGTCTTGATTTACCTAAATAATTTGGTAACCTGCTGTGTCACATACAACTGGTCAACCTTTTTCTAGATCATTGATCAATATATTAAACACCACCACTCCTAACACAGACCCTTGGAACACCCCTTGTTAAAACTTTTGTCAGGCTGAAAATGGACCACTTATTCCCTTTTATACTGTTTAGTCTCTATTCAGTTTCTAACATATGATAGAACTTTCTCTCTTATCCTGTAACTACTGAGCTTTCTTAATTTCTTCTTTTGAGAGGCTTAAAAAAAGTGAATAAATTGTTTTTAAAGAGACTGGCTAAGGCTTTCCACCCCTTTCCCCAGAGAAAGAAGTCACTGAGTTGTGCTTTCAATGCTGTGGTTTCTACATAAGTGATATGGGACATTGCAATCTTGATTTAATTAAAATATCAGGAAAACTCTTTACTTGAGTTATTCACATTTGAGATTTTAATCAAGTTCATGATGATTTAGATTTTGATTTAGATCAGGGATGCTGCACTATTCTCTGACCGAATTTTGAAAAGGTAGATACTTTATTGTACATGCACATGCATGTTCTAGCAAGTGCACCTGTGTGAAAACATTTTTGCATGCAGACAATCACCTCCCTTTAAAAAAGGTTTTAAACATCTTTCCTTATTCCACCCAGTGCAGATGCTCTGAGCTTCTATACCTGCTTTGGCTTTACAGTCAAATCTATTAGCCATTCAAATGCTTTCCCAATATCTCTTTCCTGATAAAATTAATTCTTTACAAAGAATTTAAAAAAAAACAACCCAAGTAAACAGAAATTTCACCTCAGGAATTGACTGGATAGATTCCACAAAATTATCCAAGGATGATTCCCAAATGGCCAGTTTTACTGCAACAAAAAATTAACAAAATAGCACATTACATCTCATGTGTTGTCTCAGATTTCAAGTAACCATAAAATACAGTGCCTATCTGCCAATGTTTCAAGATTCCATTAAACTCTATGTGCGCCAAGCACAAACTGCTGCTATCTTCTAGTTCATCTAATACTAGAAGAGTATTTAGGGCTGGGGAAGGGAAAAGATGTAAACTAAAAAAAAAAAATGTTTCCTCAAGCATGTTGTTTTAAAAGATTTACCTGTGATTGAAGTAGGGCTCCAATTTACAAAACACAAGTTAAAAACTATGAGAGTAATCCTCCCATTTAGCCTCTAGCAACTTATGTGCATACCTCACTTTCATGAATGAGAGTAACCCATGTGAAAACAGCAGGTACCCACATGGAAAACAGACATTCACCATTTGATACATATATAAAGTTTGCTTAAGGTCATCTTCTCCCTCCATCCCTGTTATTGTATATGTCCAAATTTGTGATGGCATTTCACAATCTTAAGTAAAATTGGAAACTACATAAAGTATTAGCTTACCAGAAAGGCAAAGAGCATTTGAAAAGGCAAATTTCTGCAGAATTACTTCATCAATATCCAGGTCAGAATTTAACAAGATTTCTCCTCTGTGGAGCTTTGACTGGCCTCTGTAAAAATAGGATTGAGACATATTCATTGACTAAGTCACCTCTAAAATGAAGAGTCAGGGTAGAATCCTTTACACAAGGAAATTCCTCATGCATCTTTTTAAAATTTAAAAACATGGAGCAGTGTATATGACTGCTCCATCTTACTTCCTTGCATTTTGCTCTCAGTCACGATTAAAGCGAGAGAAAACCCACCAGGAGCCCTTTCTTCAACCTCTACACCAGCAACTCCTCTGCAAAAACCTAATATTAGTATCTTCTACAACAACTGCAACACTACTGAGAAAATTCAGAGAAACAGCAGGACTATGGACTTCTCTTTCCCACTCACTTCTCTTCCCCTCTTGTGCTCTCTCTTTCTACTTCACTGTTCTTGTTTTATCTCTCCTACTCTGTTCTGTCACTCTATTTCCGCTCCTTTCCCTTCTTGAATTGTGATACTCCTCCCCAACAGCTCTCTTCAGTGTGTCAGCAGCAAAGTAGAAGTCATGAGTCCTGCAAGTTTCAAGGTGCCTTGCATAAGTCCCACCTCAGAGTCTGCGAAGCATCCGAAATGTAAAGTACAAATGCTGGTGAAGGAGAAGCTAAAAACAATGGAGCAATTCAATAGTTACAGATTCCATAATTTACAATACATTCAGTTTTCCATTGGCTATGAAACTGACCATCTTATGTAGCAGCATTGTACTACAAATGACTAAATACAATGTATTCTATGAAATAGCAATGATTTGCAATGAAAAATCTTTCTGAACAAGAACTTTAGCTTATCATGATCTCAAGATATGATTTAACAAGCAACCAAGTCAAGAAAGGTCACACATCTTCTTCCATAATATGCCACTTTTACCCCTATTAGAAACTGTTATGTTTTCAGTGTACTTCAATGTAGCTAAGAAGGCAAGGTACTCCTTGTGATGACCATTCTGTATCAGAGCTGTCTCAATATGCACCTTTCCTTTATATCTGCCCTCATGAGGTGTGAGTTTTTCCATTTGAGACTGCTGAAGAGCGCTTACAATTATGAAGCCATGGAGATTACTCTGCTACTTTAGTGAGATCAGTAAATAATCAAGATCACAAGTAATGCTGCAAAGCCATATTTTTCAAGAAAACATTAATGCATACTCCATTAAGACCGATGTATTTAGTGTTTGTAGCCCATATTACTGACCCCTCAAAACACTTATCTTACTCCTTTGGAGGAGAGGTAGGGAAGGAATGTTTTTGGGTAAAGGATGCATAAAAATTCTTACTCTCCTCTCCTGTAGTTAATTTCTTCATTCTCCCAGTGAACCAGTGCAACTTCATAAGGCTGAATTTCATGCCGCTCCAGCACTTGCATTATTTTCTTCATCTAGAAAAAAAGACAATTGCACATTATTAAAATGGTTAGCAAATACTACACAACTGCCCCACATAAGTCTTCAAATATCTAATACATAAAATTAAAGCTGTACGCTGATGCTTATTTAAATAATGTTAAAGGTGTGGTGAAAATACCTTCTTGCATTAGGATAAAGTAACCATTTTAATTTTATTCTACATCCCATTCAGAAAATCTTCCATAGTACAAGACTTTCTGACACTGTACATTTTAGAACAGAAATTCTAAACTAATTTGGCCAAAAGATTGTGCCATCTAGGCACTTATACTATACTCACTGCTAGGGTACCCATGTTTTAAACACTTATCTCTTCAACATAAGGAGAATAGTGGATCTTTCAATGCAAAATTTTAGCTTAATCAATTTCTAATAAAGCAGTTTCCAAAGACAGGTACTTTAAAATCAGTTCGATCCCACACAAGACTATAATTTTCTCTGCGGTGTTAGCTTTCTTAGTTGCTTTCATAATATTTATTGACAATATACATGATGCTATAAGAGTCATTGCCATATGTTTTTATGAAGGGCTGCAATTTCTGAAATATTGCCGTATCATTTTGAATTAAATACTGACGTGTATAAGGCAGCGGTTCCCAAACTTGATCCGCTGCTAGTGCAGGGAAAAGCCCCTGGCGGGCTGGGCTGGTTTGTTTAACTGCTGCCTCCGCATGTTTGGCCGATCGTGGCTCCCAGTGGCTGCGGTTCACTGCTTCTGGCCAATGGGAGCTGCTGGAAGCGGTGCAGGCCGAGGGACGTACTGGCTGCCACTTCCAGCAGCTCCCATTGGCCTGGAGCAGTGAACCGCGGCCACTGGGAGCCACGATCGGCCGAACCTGCGGATGTGGCAGGTAAACAAACCGGACCAGCCCACTAGGGGCTTTCCTTGCACAAGCAGTGGAACAAGTTTGGGAACCACTGGTCTAAGGTTTGCCAAGTATACCAAGAATTACTGCTAAAAAGGTAGAGAAATTCTGATTTGTATTGCTGAGATAAAGTATTTTTCATTTTTATAGCAGTCATAATATCTACGGCTGTGATCTCACAAGATCCTGTAGGCCAAGCAGGATCAGGCCTGATCAGCATTTGTATAGACCTGTGAGGAGAATCCACAGTGCTATAGGACTTTGAATATTAGTGATTCAGTAGGCAGCACACCTTCCCCTTAGAAACTACTGAATACTTGGGCCATGAAACACTCTGCTGCTGAACTTAACAGCCTTTATTTGTTTAGCTAGGAAATCATAGGCTTGTTATTTGCTGAAGCTACTGTCATTTACATGAGAACAAAAATCCAGGTTCTAGCTGAGACATTCATTAAACTTTCATAGCACTATACTCAAAAAGTAGGGCTGCTAGCCTTCAATGGCATTTTGGGATGTATAAGTAGGGGCATAGCGAGCAGATCGAGGGACGTGATCGTCCCCCTCTATTCGACATTGGTGAGGCCTCATCTGGAGTACTGTGTCCAGTTTTGGGCCCCACACTACAAGAAGGATGTGGATAAATTGGAGAGAGTCCAGCGAAGGGCAACAAAAATGATTAGGGGTCTGGAACACATGACTTATGAGGAGAGGCTGAGGGAACTGGGATTGTTTAGTCTGCAGAAGAGAAGAATGAGGGGGGATTTGATAGCTGTTTTCAACTACCTGAGAGGTGGTTCAAGAGAGGATGGTTCTAGACTATTCTCAGTGGTAGAAGAGGACAGGACAAGGAGTAATGGTCTCAAGTTGCAGTGGGGGAGGTTTAGGTTGGATATTAAGAAAAACTTTTTCACTAGGAGGGTGGTGAAACACTGGAATGCGTTACCTAGGGAGGTGGTAGAATCTCCTTCCTTAGAAGTTTTTAAGGTCAGGCTTGACAAAGCCCTGGCTGGGATGATTTAATTGGGGATTGGTCCTGCTTTGAGCAGGGGGTTGAACCAGATGACCTCCTGAGGTCCCTTCCAACCCTGATATTCTATGATTCATTCTCTGGCCATTCCTATTTGGGTAATTCCTGTCTGCCTAGCTAAATGCCACGTGCAGTTTACAAATTAATGCAGTTTTCCTTTTCATTTCCTTCATTGATGCAGTTTTCCTCTTAATTTTCTTCATTTCATTTCCAGCTGTCATGCATCATTGCTGTATGCCAGGGGTTGGCAACCTATGGCACGTGTGCCAAAGATAGCATGCTGCTGTCTGCCGGGTCCCAGCCGCTGGCCCCAATCAGCCCACTGCCGAACCCAGGACGGCAGTGGGCTGAGCGGGGCCAGTGGCCGGGACCCCGGCAGGCAGCAGCGTGCCATTAAAAATCCTGCCCGCCCCAGCCCGCTCTTCTCTGGCCCACCCCCATCACGCGGGGGCAGGGTGAAGAAGCTTGGTCCTGGCAGCTGCTGCTGCAGGGCAGGCAAGCTCCCCCCTCCCCTGCCATGCTGGGTTCCTGCCCCTCCTCCTCTCTCTCCCTGCTGCCGATCAGCTGATCGCCCTTGAGAGGAGGGGAAGAAGCAACAGGGGAGGAGGTGGAGAAGAGGTGGGGACAGGGCCTTTGGGAAGGGGGAGTGGAATCAGGGCATATCCCCTCCAGCCCCCTGCTGTGAGCCGCTCTGGGCAGGGGGTTGGGAGCACCCCCACGACCCTAGCCCACACCCTCTGCCCTGACCCCTACACCCCCCCGTACCCCAGCCCCCTGTCCTGACCCCTGCACCCCCCACACACTCCCAGCCCTCTGCACTGACCCCTGTACCCCGCCACAACCCAAGCCCTGACTCCAGCACCACCCTCACATGCCCCCAGCCCTCTGCCCTGACTCCTGCAACCTCCCCCATGCCCAGCCCACCCATGCCCTGATTTTTGCACCCCCCACATTCCCACCCCCACCCTGAGCACCAAACGGGAGCTCCTGCACCCCCCCTCCCACATTCCCACCTGCACCCCTCACACCAAATGGGAGCTGCCCAGGTAAGCACTCTACACCCAAACCTCCTGCCCCAACCCTGAGCTCCCTCCCTCATTCTAACTCCTGGCCAAACCCTGTGCTCAGTGCACTCCCACCCTCAGCCTGCTCCTTCAGCCCCAGCCCTATGCTCAGTGCACTCCCACTCTCAGCTCAGTGCAGAGAGAGAGGAAGAGAATGGGCTAGAACCAGCGAGAAGGAGGTACCCACTCTATGTGGGCAGGGCTGGAATCCCAGACCGGCAGCGGGCTGAGCGGGGTCCTGGCTGGCAGGGGCCGGGGGACGAAACCCCACACCGGCAGTGGGCTGAGCTGCTGGGGTCCCAGCTGCCAGCCCTGCTCAGCCCGCTGCTGGTCTGGGGTTCTGGCTGCCGGCCCCTTGCCAGCTGGAGTCCTGGCCGCAGGCCCCGCTCAGCCTGCTGCCGGCCTAGGTGAACAGACCCCAGGCTGGCAACGGGCTGAGCGGGCCGGTAGCATAAGATCAGCATTTTAATTTAATTTTAAATTAAATTGAAAGCTTCTTAAACATTTCGAAAACCTTATTTACTTTACATTCGACAATAGTTTAGTTATATAATATATAGACTTATAGAGGGAGACCTTCTAAAAAACGTTAAAACGTATTACTGGCACATGAAACCTTAAATTAAAATGAATAAATGAAGACTCGGCACACCGCTTCTGAAAGGTTGCCGACCCCTGCTCTATGCTGTTGTGTTCCATCCCAGAAGTGGCTACACTTCACTGGCAGATTGCTTGTATCTATTTGGGGTCTGATCCAAAGCCCACTGAAGTCAACAGAAAGATTCCCATTGACTTAAAGGGTATGTCCACATTGCAGCTGGGAGTGAGCTTTCTAGAATGCTAGCACAGCTTCAGTTAGCATGCTAAAAATAGAGCGAACATTGCAGCTCAGGCCAGAGCTTGGGCTCGCAAAGTTTGGCTCAGGCCCATAATGATTTCACACAAGTACTGTAACTACAAACTACTCTGTACATACATGGAAGAAACTTTGTTGGGATCTTTGTTTACCCTCTGGATAAAAGGCATTACATAAATGTAAGACTCTGTAGGCTTGGACACAAAACATTCCAAGTACACTCAGAGAACATTTCCTCTGGATACTTTCAGCACACGACACTCCTGAAAGATTTGTTGCTGTCACTTGTATGTTGGGATCTGCAGATGTATTTTCTTTTGTTTCTTCTGAAGAATAACTGAATAATGCTTCTTCTTATTTTTATGGTAGACTCGCACTTCCACCACAAACACTTGATACGCATCAAATACAGAGACAAAAGAATGGTTTGATCATGTTTTCTCTAACTCGTCCTCCCTGCTTCAGGAAGACATAATTTAGTGTGTTCTTTTAGCTACCCTCATAGGTTAGGTGTAAACATGGGACTTAGCTACATTTTGCATTTTCTATGCTGCTCCTTGAATAAGTACAGTTAGGAGGATATTTATTTTTCTTCTGTCAGTCTCACATGATAAAGGTTTCAGATTCTGGATCCAAAGCAAGACTTTGTACACTGTGCTCATTATAACATTTATTCATGACAAGCTAAATTGATATTTCTATTCATCGCCCTTTTAATTTTTGATAACTTTTTGATAAATGTTACTTTGGGGTTGCGCCTGTCATAAAACAGTAACGCCATCTTTACACTGAGATTGAATAGAAAATCTGAGCTAACCTGGCTCACCACCTGTTACAGGCTGGCTGGCCCTTTAAATCAAGCTGGGCTTAGCCTCACTTGTGACCTACCAGTTTACCCTCAACTGACAGTGATAACAACTTAATGATAATTAGTGATCTCAGCTGCAGAGAATTATATGGGACTTCTTAAATAGAGCTGGGAATTCAGCCTAGAGGGAGAGATTGCAGAGGAGGAAGGACAATTCCACAGGAAAAGCCCAGCAAGTTGGAACTAGCTGTGGCTTGTGAGCTGAGCCACAGAGTAAGCAAACTCCTGTGGTGAGCCTCTGGAACAAGGAGCCAGTCCTGGGGCTGGTGTTCTAGAAGAGATCCACAGGAACAGAGTAGGCACCCCTGCGGGAGCCCTGAGATAGGGATCTCCCAGCTACTTGTAGCCCCTAAGTGAAGCTGCCAGTGTCCCTCGGGAAGGGAAGCAGTGGGGGAAATCTGGCTGGGGAGGAACTAAGACAAAAGAGATGTTTTGCAGGGGCTAGGAGTAGGGACCAAGAAACAGAGGACTTCAGTGGAGCCTGAGAGGGGCAGAAGAACTGTAAGTTTGGGTATTTGTTGTGGACTTTCAGTTGGACTTCTTGTTACCTCAGAAGGGGAGTGAACTTCTATAACCTGGCCATTCGGCTAAATCACATAAAAGACCCAGACGGACAAGCCATCAGGAGGAAGTAACCAGAAGAAGGGGTGCCTGAAACTAGGGCCCCAACAATGCTGCAAGAACACACAAGGTGGAGCTATTTCAAGGTGAGGACATGCTATAACATCACGTCCCAAGCTGAATGGGAAAAAAAACTACACTTTTCCCCTCATAAGAATATTTTCCTGTCTCTTTTATGTTTTTAACTCAAATGACTGAAAGAGTGAACTTTAAACTTGGCATGATGGAAATCCTTCTTGAGGAAGAACAATCAAACTAAGTTTGGGGGGGATAGGATAACTTTTAAAGTTAAAAGATTTACTCCTAATCTAAGGGTGTGTTTTTGTTGTTGCACAACAAAGATACTGCATGCACTCTGGAACACATCATTGCTAAAGTGCAGTCATTGTTTTGCAATGGCATTTCTGTAAAGTGCAACAGTATGAGTGTTTAGAGAAACAAAAGGATTTAAACTTGTGGCAGGCAAAGTGATATGAACTGTGTTCTGCACCAAATCAGTTACAGCTCATGCAATCTCCCCAAATCCATAGCTAATGTATATCTATCTTGGGCTCTGGCTACACTAGAGACATTACAGTGGCACAGCTGTACTGATGCAGCTGCGCTGCAGTAAGATTTCTCTTGTAGCCACTGTATGCTGATGGGAGAGACTTCTCCCATCGACATATTTAAACCACCTCCAATGAGTGGTGGTAGCTATGTCAGCGGGAGCAGCTCTCCCATCGACATAGTGATGTGCACACTATCACTTATGCCAGTGAAACTTATGTCACTTGGGATGGGGGAGGTGTGGTTTTTTTTTTACACCCTGAGTGATATAAGTTTTGCTGATGTAAGTGATCGTGTACACATGGTCTTAGTAATTACTAACTTTATTCTGCTTCACTTGTGCATTTCTTTTGAGCAACGTGTTTTGTCTCCGAGTCATGTGGTGCAGAAATGGGGCAACTATCATTTTCTTTTTATGGTACCCCAGCCATCTACTGCTGCAGTGGACACTAATGTGAAGATCATATTTTTAACCTTTAAAAATGAAGCAGATTCAGCCAACGAATCTTCATGTTGAGTACTGTCTTTAAGTCTGCAACCTTGATTTAACTATTTTCTTGACTTACAAAAACAAACTGCTATTTTAAGTCTGGCTTCTTCAAAAGCTAATGCTTTTGGGTTAAGTTTATAGACCCCAACTCAAGGGAAAACTGAGCAACTGTCTCAACCTCTTCCCTCATTTGCCAGCCTAGTAGTTCTACTAGATCAACTAGCAGTTCAAGTTCCAGATGGCATACAGACCATTAGGTATGCTACCAATTTGATACTGTTTGTTGAGAGACTTAGAACTTAAGATCAAGAGAGAATTTTAGCTTGTACCTGAAATCTCAGAAAGATTCTGTACTAGAATACTGGAACGTGAAAACAGATTCTTTAATCAGAATGTTTATTACCTACTGAAGCTATATAATTTGATTGTGGAGAGCAGTTTAAATGTTGGCTAATCAGGAAACTAAACCACAACAAACAAAAACCAAACCACCCAGTCTTTTAGTACGAAGCTGCATCTGGAGTGAAATCTGTGACAGGTCTTTTGAAGTCTATATGGTCTTCTATTGCTTTCAGCAGAAGATGTTGCAGTGAACTGAAGAGCAACGATCCTTTTTGTCAGATCTTTGAAAATGTAGTGTGCAATCTGGAATAAGTAGAACTAGAATTGATCAGTACCAGTACCTTGATTGCAGATAAAGTAAATAATCCATACCATTATCCTCACTCTTTGACATGAAAGCTTGTCTGTTTATAGTTAAGAATTTTGAGGACATGGACCTTATTTACAATGGCCTTAAAATTGAGGATTTTTTTAAAAACAAAAATCCTCAAACATGCTTTTAATTTGACTGTGGCCAAATGGGAATCTAAACACTGTTTGGGTGGATGCTATAGTTGAGCCAAATCATCTTAAAGTAGTTCTAAAAGTGTTTAACTTATGTCTTTACCTTTATTAGAACATCATGGTTTTAACCCTGTTTGGCCCTATCAGTACTGGCCAGTCAAAGTGTGTTAGAATTCTGTTTGGCAAGAGTTTAAATCTATGCCTATCCCAAGCTGTGAACTGTGGGTAGCTGGAGCCCAGAAAGTCTAAAAACATTGATTCACTCAAAGAAGAACATTGATTTTAGTTTTAAGCTTGTGCAATGACTTGTACACCAAAACAAGTTTCTTTCCCCCTTCTACTGGCAGCCCTATTAAAAACACAAATAACACATAGAAATTTAGCAACAGACAGCTTATATATTCGCATCTGAGCAAAGGTTTACAGCAATACCATGCTAGATGCAGTGCTTCTACTTTCTTCAAGGTTTTCTCAGCTTTGAAACCACTACAATAGTCTCTGATTTGGCTAAATATGGCAGTCAGTGAAATGTCTTCTGTTTTATTCAAGTGTATCCACCACTAGTGAAGCAAGTGTTGAGCAGAGGGAACACTGTTCAAAGCCTCAATTGAATGTAACAGCCTAGATGTAAAATCTTCCTTGTAGACTTTTCAAGAGAAATCAAGAGGCAGGTGCTGAATCATTCGTGGAAAATTAAAGACCGTACAAGGGACTAAGCAAAACTTCCAACAACCTCCAAGGACCCTGTGTAATATTTAAGGTGCCCTTCAGTTATACTGGTATAAAGGCACTTCTACTGGTGTAGATTATTCCAGTAGAATAAGGGAAATAAAATACATGAGTAGGTGGCACCTAGTGTAACTGCATTTCATACTAGGGGTTGTGCAAGTATAACTAGTTTGGTTTAACTAAACAAAACAAAAAACCCCAAACCCCTAACCGAGTTACACCAATACAAAGTGTGTGCAGACCAGACGTTATATCTGCTTCTCTATTATCCTGACCCTTGTGTAGTTTTAAAAAAAAAAACTAGTGAAAAGTGAATTAGAAATAGGTATAAAATGCTCCCATTCTGCTCTGTTGATATTTTACATCCACTTTGTACTGGTGTAAATAACTACAAGGTGCACAGCAACAAAGAATCAGTTCCACTGTACCCAATTCCGGCTGCAGGGGAAGCTTCAGTTAGTACATGGCCAGGATATGGGATCTGCAGTGATTGCAAGAGATGAGGGACCTCTGGTCTAAGATGACACATCCAACAGCACAGTGCCCCAAAATATCATCCAGGTGCAGTTCAGTATTGAAAGAGGGAAAAGTATCACATGCTGAATAATCATCTAGAGGTTCCTTGTTGTTACACTGCTATACTGACCTGACTTGACTCCAGTTAATTCATGAGACTTGACTGGCTTTCAGCACTAGGTGGCATGGTCTGCATGGCATCTTAGAGCTTCTACTTTGCTATAACTGGGATATTATTTTCTAACAGTAGCACTGTGGAAGACCTGTCCACCTTATGCAAGCAGGCAGGATATGAAGATTACACAAGAGCAATCCACACTTGTCTGATACAGCCCCAAGTGGCTGCCTTCACTGAGGAGAATAATTTAATTCTGCCCTCACCTCCACAGGTCACCTATGCAAAACCCATCTGCTCAGGCTTTGCAGGAATTTCACCTTAATCAGCTTTGATATTTAAATAATACAGCTTCTTTTTCTACTTACAGTTTTCTCTTCCACATTCCAAAACACAACAGACCCTTCCCTGTGTTAACAGAACATAAGGATGCATTAGGCTTGAGGGTCAGATTACATTGTTTTGTACCTAAAAGTGCTTTAATGCTACAGTCACATTGTCAGGAATTGCCTCTGCACAAAGTGAATCAAGAAAATTTACAATGCTTATTCTTCATATGAGCCCCATAAAAATATGCTGTTAATCATGCTTTAATTTTAATACAAAAAATACCCAAATATAGTTTTAAAGTCAGAATTATTTAATTATTTAACATGTAAGTGGTTGCATCGTGTTTCCTGGATCTCCAGAAGGAAACACTCTCTTGTTTTTGTTTTTTTTTAACATAATTAAAATAAAATACATGTGAGATATGGCAATTTCCTGCAATAGCCTGGACTCACTTTAATTCAAAGAAGTTTAACTTATTTAAGTTTCAGTATCTTACATGTTCATTGTATTAAAAATAAAAATGTGTAGCATTATTGGGGGATTGTTTGTAATGCCCTAGGGGGGAGACATGATTAACATAAACCGTGGGAAGTTTTATTTGCGTCAAAGGACTATTTGAACCAACAGGCTGGACAAGAATGAATTTTAAAATTGTGGGTTTCCCAGGAAATCTCTAGGGGAAGGTGTATGCAAATGTACCTCTCCAGTTGTGCAACAACTCAGCCTTTTGAAGCTTCACCCTGAGAAGGGGACTTTTGTCTGCTCATTACCTGTTACATGAGGACAAGATCAGAGGCCTAACAATGAGGAACTCAGATTCACGGGGTGCTTGTTCTGCACTAACAGCTGTTATTAACTTGTAACCACAGAAAACCCCTTGGTGGGGATGAGAGGGCTGCCAGTCACCTGCCAGAGCCCCTGTTGGAGTTGGGAGGATCTCTGGTAAACTAATTAGCATGTGTACACATTTATAGCCTCTGAGGAGAAGCAAAGCTTGTCTGCTAAGCCAGTCTGACTTTCACACTGTAGAAAAACATGGGGCTCTACCCAAGTGAGGTGACTGCTTGAGGAGCCTGAAGCCTAGAAAGGGTACCCTTGCCAGACTACGAGAAGAAAATTCAGGTGCAGTTGCCCTGAACTCTGACAAAGTAGCTTGCTACATCCCCATGTATCATATGTGCCAGGCTTGGTTTGCAACTTACCTGAAGAAAAAAATCATACCAAGATCATATTCTTTTGCAGCATTTTCTGTGCCAATCACCAAAACATTTGCTGCATCTAGTTTAAAAATAAGAGGAAGGGAATAACACTTTAGGAGGCACAACAGTTTCAGTATTTTATATTTGTTAAACATTTATAACTAACTCCAGTTTTATCTGGGAACAGTACTTCCAAAATAAAAGTACTACATATTTTTTTAAAAATAGAAATGCTTTCAAGGAGGGAGTATAAGAAGCAATTACAATACATAGAATTGCATGGCTTCTCAAAAATGCACATTCATTCCCGATTTTGATTTTTGCATTCCACTAGCCCAGTTCCCTTAAATTTTTAGTGAAATATAGTACTCATGAAGAATATAGGACACAGGATGGAATTGATGGCAGCGGACAACAAATGAAAAATAGGAATGGGAGTGAGGTCATAGGTGTAAACAAGGGAATCGGACAGGGGATATCAAGCAGAGAACCCTGGAAAGTAAACACTGCTCTATGAAGGAGACCCAGGAGTCAGTAGATACCACCCAGAGGAATTCTGACTGATGTGTGAGGAACAATGGTGTGCCCCACAGTTGCAGACAACCTCCCTGTTGCGCTTGCCAGCCAGGAGACTGAAATCCTCTTTGTCCATACAGCAAAATCCAGGTCTACACTAAGTTTTGCCAGCATAGTTATGTTGGTTAGGAGTGTGAAAAATCATACCCCATAACAGACATAGCCATGCTGCCAAAAGCCCTAGTGTTGATGCAGTTTTACCAGCAAAAAGAGCGTTTTTGCTGCTATGGTTTATTTCATTTGGGGAATTGGGATAAGCTGTGAGGGGTTGCTGGTGTAACTATACCAGCAAACCCTTTTTAGTGCAGACAAGGCTTAAGATAGCAGTCAAATGTGCATCAACCCCAATGTGACCAAATCACTTCTAGGGCTGGGGTGAAGTGTTAAATTCAGGGTCTGTGCCTATTCAGTCCTTTGCCTTATTGCAAACTTACTTGGCAAACAAGTATCTATTAAGGCTACTTGAGGTGGTGACTGTGATGTGGATTCATTTCCAATGGAAACTGAATTGACACCGGCCACTTAAAAGCCATGACTTTTATCCACTAAGGCAGTACAGAATTGGGAAAGTTGATGAAGTGAACTGTAGCTCACAAAGGCTTATGCTCAAATAAATTGGTTAGTCTCTAAGGTGCCACAAGTACTCCTTTTCTTTTTGTTGTAGTGGTTGATCAAATGATCAAAAGTCTCAAATGCTATGCAAAACTATTACAATATCATCAGTGTTCTCTGATGGAAGAGAGCACTTGTCAGCATATCCCTTCATTTTCCCATGTTAAAATATCACAGCCCAGTTATTTCATCTGTATTTGTTATACTTTCCATCATGGTTAAAATACATTTGACATAGAATGAATTACATAACATGTAATATCATGGTATAAAGTGGGCACAAATCCCATTACATTTAATGGGAGTTTTGTCCACTTATAGCATGCCAGAATTGTGTCCACTGTGGTTACCAGAGAACTGCATGAACAGAATGAGAGAGAAAAGTTGAAGAATCATTTAGTAATAAATTACTAATTAGGCAGGCATTTCAAAAGTTTATACCTAATTAGGATAAGCCACAACTTCCCATCTCCATATCCCACCAAATACTACTTTTCCTCATGTCTGTGGCCTTCTAGGAAAATCTGTGGTACTCTGTTACTTACCACCTTAGAAATACTATAGTGACAATCAGCATGGATTTGTCAAGAACAAATCATGTCAAACCAACCTAATAGCTTTCTTTGAAAGGGTAACAAGCTTTGTGAATGGGGGGAAACAGTAGGTGTGGTATATCTTGACTTTAGTAAGACTTTTGATATGGTCTTGCATGACCCTCTCATAAACAAACAAAGAAAATACAACCTAGACGAAGCTACTATAAGGTGGGTGCATAACTGGTTGCAAAACTGTTCCCAGAGTAGTTATCAGTGGTACACAGTCAAGCTGGAAGGGCATATTGAGTGGGGTCCCACAGGGATCGTCCTGGGTCTGGTTCTGTTCCATGTCTTTGTCAACTATTTCAATAATGGCATAGACAATATGCTTATAAAGTTTGCAGATGATACCAAGCTAGGTGGGGTTGTAAGTGCATTGAAGGGCAGGATTAAAATTCAAAATGATTTGGAAAAACTGAATAGTCTGAAGTAAATAGGCTGAAATTTTTAATAAGAACAAATGCAAAGTACTCCACTTAAGAAGGATCAATCAATTGCACATACAAAATGGGAAATGACTGCCTTGGAAGGAGTACTGCAGAAAGAGATCTGGAGGTCACAGTGGATCACAAGCTAAACAGGAGTCAACAGTGTAACACTATTGCAAAACATCATTCTGGGATATATTAGCAGGAGTGTTGTAAGCAAGACACAAACAGTAATTTTTCCACTCTACTCCAGCTGAGGTCTTATCAGCACAGAGTACTGTGTCCAGTTCTGGGAGTCACATTTCAGGAAAGGTGTGACAAATTGGAGAAAGTCCAGAGGAGAACAACAAAAATGATTAAAGGTCTCGAAAACATGACTGATGAGGAAAGACTGACAAAACTGGTTTTGTTTGATCTGGAGAAGAGAAGACTGAGGGGAGACACCATAAGTTTTCCAGTACATAAAAGGTTGGTACAAGGAGGAGGGAGAAAAATTTTTCTCCTTAACCTGTGAGGACAGGACAAGAAGCAATATGCTTAAATTGCAGCATGGGAGGTCTAGGTTGGACATTAGGAAAAAATTCCTGTCAGGGTACTTAAGTACTGGAACAAATTGCCGAGGGAGATTGTGGAATCTCCTTAGTCATTGGAGGTTTTTAAAAGCAGGTTAGACAAACACTTGTCAGGGGTGATCTAGACAATACTTAGTCCTGCCTTGAGTGCAGACGACTGGATTAGAAGTCCCTTCCAAACCTATGATTCTATAGCTGCCAAATGAAACAACAATGCAACCAGTGCACTTTAGTAGGCAGGGATTAGGGACATAATTCCCAAGTTTGTTACTTTGTGCTTATATATGCTCAACATTTTACTCTCCAGTGTACAGGATTGAGCGAGTTGTTATCCAACCATTGCCATGTCAGCATGCCATCTGACACTACATTCAGCATGAGGATATGACTACCCACAAAACATCCTAGCTGCTAGCACAATCACATTTTGAAAAGAACAAGTGTTTTAAATCTCCCTCCAACCCAGTAGAAAACTTGCATCTATGAGAGAAGAGAAGTCAGAGCAAGCAGTGAGGAAATAGAGATGGCAGCTACAATTGGGGGGATGGCACCACCACCACCAATAATAATTATCTTATGGTAAAGGCCCCAACTGGGTTAGGACCCCCATTGTGCTGTATAAAACAGAAAAGACAAAATTACTGCCTCGAAGTAAAAAGCCAGTGCTCATATGGAAGCATTGCCTCCCTTGTTCTAATACACATAGACCTGTTGTACAGTGTTTCATTCTTCCACATTAATCTTTCCAAGCAAAATATGTCCAAAAGTATTTTGTGTTTGAAGCCAAAGGGCTAGATTCTGTTCTCGTTTACAGTAGTGTAAGTTGTCTCTGCATCCTCATCTGTAATACGAGTTAATATCACTTTCTTTCATTACTGGGGTTTGGCCAGGCTTAATTCATTAACGTTTGTGAAACACCCTGATACTATGCTGAGCACTGCTGAAATGCCTATTAACAGTATCTTTCATCCCTCTTACCTTCACATACATTGTTAGTTTAACTAATGTACTCTCCACTTCTTCCAAGATAGTAAACTGTTCAAGAGCCAACATTTGTGGAAGCCCACTTGTGGTCTTCCAGACCAACAACGATTCCAAGAATTATTCTCTGGTTAGTACCCTTCAGCTAATTCAGCATTCATCACACAATATTCATATCCAAGCCACAGCTTCCCAGATTTTTCTGAGAAATCTCAGGTTGAATCATTGCCAAATATTTTGTTGAAGGCTTGCCGTAGTGGACTCTTCAACAGTTACACCAGTGATTAAATTTGGCCCACTATATCCACTGTATTTTCTTGATCAGAAAGGTATCCTTTCACTTTGGTGTGTAATTTTTGTTTTAAAGGGTAAATATTCAGCAAGCTTCTCTCTCCTCCTCCTAATGGCCAGCTTGCAGTATTCAGGGGACACATCTTAAATTCATAATACAGATCAGGGCTGGAGAAGTTTATCAGACATGCAAGGGACAATAAAGATCAGGAAAAGAGCATCAATGATTAGGGAAAGTGCCCTGATGAGAAGTCCAGCCAGCTGCAAGGAAAGGGGAGATTGTTGGAATTCTAACCAGGCTGCTCTCCCAGGATCTTGTTCTGGGCTTTTAAGATCACCCTCACACTAGAATGCCCAATAAATATGAAACCTCTAAACTTTCTGGCTGCAGGAAAGAAACCGCATCCCCTCCCTCCCTCCTTTCCACCCCAAAGACCCCTGCAGTGGATGGGTGGGTTGAGGATATCACCACTGCTCTATTCAGCTTCCCACAAAAGATGTCTTCACTATTCTATTCCCATCCCAAGCTTCCTCCCCAATAAAAAGCAACAATGCCTCTTAGCTTTTCCAAGCAAGAGCAGAGTGAAAGATGTGTTTTTACTTTTATCTGCAGGGCTCTGATTAACAGCTGTGAAACTGCCAAGACTGGTCAGCTTTCATTTTGCTGCAGATTGGTAAAGTTATGAGCAACTATAGAGGAATTAGAACTGTCTGGAGACTAAAGATGACAATCTGCATGTAAACTACTGCTGTGCTATATTCATAACTATAATATCTAGAAACTTTCAGATGAAAGCTTAATTCTGCCGAATTTGATGGCAAAGGACTACTTACTAGAAAAAGCTTCGTATTTCCCAGTAACAAGTAGGCTGCAGAACAGATGGTATATTACTGCATTCTAGTTTAGACCTTTTGTAGTCAATATATAGGTTACAACTTATTGGTTATGTTATCATCTTAAGTTACCAGCTACCTTCTTATATTAGCACTTACTATACGTGACAGCTGGTCAAAAAATGTTCAGACTAAAAAATTTTGTAGTTGGAAAGGAGGGTTTTTGTCAAAAGATTTGAGAAATTTTTATTTGACAATTTATTTTTTTCCGACATTTTTCAAAATGAAGAATTTTGGTTATCAAAAATCCCACCATTTTTTATTTTGTTTAAAAGTTGTGAGACAACAGCTAGAATCTGTTGCGGAGGAAAAGGACGTCTGGTCCTTCTTACACTCCATGCTGCCGCTGCAACCCTCACCAGGAAAAGTGGCATAAAGGAAGAAAAAATACGAAAAACTTCATTTTTGTTTTGAAATGTTGATTAGAAACAGAACAACCTTCCATTTGAAACTTCTTGCAAAAATAGAAATTCTTTTATCAAACTTTCAAAATGATTTTTTTCGGGGCAATTTATTTTTGGTGGGGAGGAGGGATCCTATTTTCCAACCAGCTCTGTCATTTCTGGAAAATCATAAGTTATTTGCAAGTGCGGAGAATGTTGCTCTGCCAAAGGTTTGTTTTGTCTTCAGTTTTTGTTTTCTTAAGAAAATTGTGAGAAGGCAATTTTGTTCGAAGGTATCAAAATATTCCGATACTATGTCAAAGTACATATGAGAGTGTAGAAAATTACTACTACTTTTCTATATAACTCACCCATATTTTGTTCCCAAAATAAGATAAAGCTGCTCAAAATAGGTTTTAAAAATCTACCTCTAGGCAAACTTGTTATTTCAACATATCCATATGAAGTCAGGTCATGACACAGATTACCAAGATGATATTCATCTGCTGTTGCGAAGGCTGTGCACTGCATCAGATCCTGTGCCAAAGGAATACAAGCTTGGGTTAAAAAAATGCTGAAGTGACATGTTTACAGGATATATGTCTGGCTCTGTGGCCAAGTTTGTTATATGATTTGACATTCATTTAATTATTAGTTTCTCTATGGTGGTCATCACCATAATATCAGAGCACCACACAAACACTAATGAATTTATCCTGTCCCTAAGAGATAGTGGAGTATAATTATCCCTATTTTACAGATAGGGGACTGGAGCAACAGATAAAGTGATGTGCCTTAAGTCGCCTTATGACAAAGCCAGGAACGGAACTCAGGTCTCCTGAATGCCAGTCCAGTGCCTTAACAGAAAGACCATCCTTCCACTCTTACTGCTACTTAATTTTGTACATGACTTAGGACTTGCTCCCAAGTGAAAACAATGGCAAGGCTCCCATTGAGGATCAGGCCCTTAAGAAACTAAGGTAATAGGGCCAGTTCCCGCCCACCCCATGTCTCCTGAGCAAGGGCTAGTCACAACGGCAGGCCCAATATTCTTGTGAGTGCAGAGCCTACTCCCCATTTGCAATCCCTGGGATGTAAACTACCTCAAAAAGGGCTGGAGTGCAGAATGGGCCATAGCCCTTCCGTGCTTTGCACCAATCAATAGAAATGGACAACTGTAGGGGATACATTTCACGCTGCAGAGAGCTAGCACGGTATTCATGAAAGAACAGTGTGCTCTCCACTGCTCCTAATGCAGAACAGCAGATAACTGCCATAATCTTTCAATATTCAAAGAACATATGTTAAATACCTAAAACACCACACTGAAACAAACTGTAGGCACAATGTAATCGATGAAAAAAGTGTATTGTCACACAGTTGCAAATGAGACACACTGGCAATCTGCAGCTGATTATAATACTACTGGAAAAGGCTTTTTACTTCTGGGGGTGCATTTCATGTTGTATGCGAGAGTCACTCCTGATACTTATCAAACCCCATGTAACTTGATGAGAACCTACTTTCTCACAGAGATGCCTATACCCAGTTATGTGAATCAGTGCCCATACAGCAAAACTTTGTTTCCTTTTAATGTAAGCCTTTTTCTTATCCCTGCCCTAATCTTATTATCTCATCAATTCAATGATTGTTACAATTCTACGTTTAACACAGCCTAGAAAAATTCTACTTCATCACTCATCTGGGGTAAGGAGTTTAATTTGAGAAGCAAATAAAATATTCATGTTTAAGATCACCCTTATATTAAGAATGAGTGAATGGTTTTGTATCTGGTAAATGTTCATGACCATTTTGGAAGGCTAACTTAACAAGGGAAGGTATTTGTTGCCAGTTCACTTGCTAGAATTGTTTAAATAAAGTTCTGGTTTTAAGAGTATTTCTTGTACAACTATACACTCTCACGCTGATAAAATCCATGTCTTTACCCTAAGTTTCTAGAAAGCTTAGGTTATTGGAATTGCAAAAATGGTCCCTCATGGTCCCAAACATTTGGGCCCAAGGTTACAGAGAGAGCAGCAGCTCTATCCCTCAGTTCCTTCCAGCTAGCTGTACACAGTCAGAAACCCTCAACCTTCCTCTAGTTCAGTGGTGGGCAAACTTTTTGGCCTGAGGACCACTTTGGAGTTCTGAAACTATATGGAGGGCTGGGTAGGGAAGGCTGTGCCTCCCCAAACAGCCTAGCCCCTGCCCCCTATCTGCCCCCTGACTGTCCCCCCGAACCCTTGACCCATCCAATCCCCCCCTGCTCTTTGTCCCCTGACTGTCCCCTCCCACCCCCAGGACCCCACCACCAATCCACACCCCTGCCCCCTGACAGGCCCCACACCTATCCAACTGTCCCCTAACTGGCCCCACACTTATCCAACTGTCCCCTAACTGGCCCTTACCCAACCCCCCTGCTCCCTACCCCCTTACCATGCCGCTCAGAGCACCAGGACTGGCAGCCATACTGCCCGGCTGGAGCCAGTCGTGCTGCCCAGCAGGAGCTCACAGCCCCACCACCCAGAGTGCTGGCGGCACGGCGAGCTGAGGCTGCGGGGAAAGGGGGATAGCCTACCCGGCTGTGAGTTCAAGGGCCGGGCAGGATGGTCCCATGGGCCGGATGTGACCCATGGGCCGTAGTTTGCCCATCTCTGCTCTAGTTGCTTTCCATCTTACGCAGTTCTTTGTCACTTGTTTTAGACTAGAAGCCCCATAACATGGTTTTCAGTTTTTCAATTTAAATTTGTTGTTTTACTCTCTTAGTGCTATGGATGCCTCCAGTTGGCACTGAAGGATGGCTGGTAAGGTAACCAGCTTGACATGTGCCCTCTTTGTGTAATGCAGAGAGGTCAATGCATGCACAATGGCTCATCTTCCTCAAAGACTCACTTGCTGGAAACGTGTTCTCCTGTACTACCTTTACCTCGTCCTCCCTGATTGTGCAGGCTCTCTGAGAAGCTCAGACTGAGCACCAGGACCCTCTTCGTTGGCAAAAGCCAAGCAGAGGTGTGGATCCATTAAGACCTTGGACTGAAGGGGAAGAAGGAATCAGTCAGTCTAAAGCACCAGGGTGAATGAACTGCTGTTCATCATATTATCCCTATGGAACTAGCAGAATGGTTTGGACAGCCTTGAATATCAACACCTAGAAAAAGGCCCTGTAACAAAGCTGGGGACTCTGGTTCTTAAATGTAGTTCTCCAGTTTCCATTGAAGACCGCATCCTCTGCCCCACTAGCTGAAAGATTTGAATCTTTAAAACAGGAAACCTGGAAGAAGAACCTATTCCTTAGCATCCCTATAGGGATTCAGTCTTCATGGGCTCTTAGGAATGTAAGAACCACCTCACCTACTGTGTCTGCACTTAAAATTCAAGTTCTTACTAGCCTGCATAGCTACCACTTTAGACAGCTGAACAGGAGGTTGTTTCATACTTTGTGGCCACAGCAGCTAGACAGAATAGTGATACCACTAATCACTGAGGACTTGTTTGGTCAATCCAAGGACTTGCAAGTAACCCATCCACTCATCCTAGTTTCTTCCACAAAAGCTGACAGACTACCACAGACAAATCTGCACTGCCATGGCTGGGATATTTCTACCAGCACCCCGCAGCAAGTATTCGGTAGTCGCTGAAGAAATACTAAAATCCTCTCCTGATGACAGAGTATAAGGAAACTGAATCTCCTTGATAAGAAGGCTTATTCCTCATCTATTCTGTGAATGAGGATGACTGTCTAACTCTTTTGGCCAGACTACTTCCAGATGAGACTACTTCCAAAAGAACAAGCTGAAATCCCTCATGGATCACCTGCCAGAAGACCTAAAGAGGGAACCTAAAGCCATCATTCCAAAAGGCAGGATGTAGTCAAACACTCTCTAAAGGCTACTTATGATTCAGATACAGCAGCATGCTCTTTTACAACTGCAGTGATAATCATATAGCCTGCATGTTTGAAGAGTTCTGGGTTTATTCAAGATATGCAAAGGAAGAGTAGATTGTGCTTTTCAAGGACCAGAGGTGGTGATGGTGGGTAGAGAAAAGCATTTTCAGGAGTTTGCAGTCACAGCACAGTCTCCACTGGTGAAAGGTACACATTCAAAATTGGTCAATTTGAAGTTCATAGTTTAGGAGTATTCTTGGATTCCTCATTGATGCTAAACTGTTCCACAGAAGCATTCATGAGTAATGCTTTCTATCACCTCCAGTAGGCTAAGAGATTCTGTCCCACCTTGGCAGATGATGGCCTGACCTCATTTATACAAGCCTTAGTCACTTCTCAGCTGGAGTACAACAATGTAATATACCTGCGCATAAAACCTTCAGCACTCAGGAAACCCCAACTAGTACAGAATGTTACAGTATCTCTCTTCAACCACACAGGCTGTGAGCACACAAAAGTTGTCCCCTGCTCTCTACACTGATTTCCCATAGAACTGAATCATATTCAAGGTGCTCCATGGCGTGGGGGCCAGGATATCTAAGACTGCCTAAAGCTCTGGGATGAAGACCATGGTTGACAACCACATTCCTCTGGCACACTCTACTCTATTGAACTCTCTACAATAAGGGTAAAGCTCATCTGTGCAGGAGACAGAACTTTCTCAGGGGACAGTCTGAGACCGTGGAATGAACTCCCACAGGAACTAAGGACCATTACAAACATTACCACTTTCTGTTACAAGTGCAAGACACATTTCCTTTGCATTGCCTTCTCTAAGGAACATATAGCAACATGTGTATAAATTTTTTTTTTAAAACAGTTTTAAAAAAACCCTACACTATATATGCTCCTCCCTCTGGGGAGATTGAGAGAACAAACAACACAAGATAGAGGTATAGTCACACTGTTCAATACACTACTGAAAGGCACTCAGATACCACGGTGTAAGGGCCTATGCAGAATAAAAGTTAGTGAGGAAAACAAATGACACCTTGGAAAAATACCTCAAAGATTTTCCATTTCAGGGTGGATAAAAACAGAGTTAAGAACTCCACAAAAAACAGATTTTTTTTTCATTTAAATAGGTTTATATTTAAAAAGAAATGTATGGGAAATTAAATTTGAAATTATGATAACCTATATTAAGGCCTAAACTTATCTTAATTTATTGAAATAATATAAATAAAAATATTCAAGCAGTACATGTTTGCTGCCAAAGTTTTAAAGAAAGTCAACCTACTGGCTAAGCACCTGGAACCAGACTTTGCTGAAGTGCTAAACCAGCTTTTAACAAGAGTAGCCTCTTCTGCAGGTAAAAAGAAAATATTTTCTTCCTTTCAGTTTATTTATCTGGTCAGTTCAACGACTAGCTCATTCTAAGTTGAGAAACTCATTGGGAGTTAAGATCAGTAAAGCTCATTTTCCTCTTCCAAACTATGACGGTGTAAGGATGAGATCTGCTAGTTCTAAAACCTTGCAAGACACGGTGATCAGAAAAGGTTCAATCCCTAGCCATGGATACTTTGTTTAATAAATCAGTTTTAAATGCAAAACATCTTTTGATAAATTTTTCTTCTGTGTCCAGCACATTTAAGGTAGATTTATTTAACTAATGAACAGCAATCTTAAAATGCTGCTGTTGTGTATTTTAATTGATTTCCAGTTTTCAACCAAAGGCAGCTTGACATGAATCACAAGAATAAAAAAAAAAATCTAGTGAATCAAAAATGATTGACACATTTCTTAACATAATTAAGAATCTGAATAAATGTATGTTAAGCTATGTAACTGCCTAAATGTGTGTAGGTATAATTTATCTCCATGGTTAGCAAAAAGAAATACCAAATTTAGTGTAAAAAAAAAAACAAAAACAATCCACTATATTATGTTGCAAATCAACATGTTTCAATGATTAACTAACCAATGAGAATCAAACTTTTAGAAAAATAACTAAAGAACAGAAACGCAAAACAAGATTAAAATCAATTATTTAAATCAAGGTTTCCTGCTTGCCTATTTAAATCAATTGATTGAGCTGAATCAATTCACTCTGCTCCATTCATTGGGACTACATCAGTCATCTTGCAGAAGTCATAAGAATGGCCATACTGAGTCAGATCAAAGGTCCATCCAGCCCAGTATCCTGTCTGCCGACAGTGGCCAATGCCAGGTTCACTCCCTCTGGGGCACCTAACAGGTAACGATCTAGTGATCTCTCTCCTGCCATCAATCTCCACCCTCTGACAAATAGAAGCTAGGGACACCATTCCTTACCCATCCTGGCTAATAGCTATTAATGGACTTAACCTCCATGAATTTATCTAGTTCTCTTTTAAACCCTGTTATAGTCCTAGCCTTCATAACCTCCTCAGGCAAGGAGTTCCACAGGTTGACTGTGCACTGAGTGAAGAACTTCCTTTTATTTGTTTTAAACCTGCTGCCCATTAATTTCATTTTGTGGCCCCTAGTTCTTATATTATGGGAACAAGTAAATAACTTTTCCTTATTCACTTTCTCCACCCCACTCATGATTTTATAGACCTCTATCATATCCCCCCTTAGTCTTCTCTTTTCCAAGCTGAAAAGTCCTAGTCTTTTCAATCTCTCCTCAAATGGGACCCATTCCAAACCCCTAATCATTTTAGTTGCCCTTTTCTGAACCTTTTCTAATGCCAGTATCTTTTTTGAGATGAGGGGACCACATCTATACACAGTATTCAAGATGTGAGCATACCATGGATTTATATAAGAGCAATAAGATACTCTCCGTCTTATTCTCTATCCCATTTTTAATGATTCCTAACATCCTGTTAGGTTTTTTAGACTGCTGCTGTACACTGTATGAATGTCTTCAGAGAACTATCCATGATGACTCCAAGATCTCTTTCCTGATTAGTTGTAGCTAAATTAGCCCCCATCATATTGTATGTATAGTTGGGGTTATTTTTTCCAATGTGCATTACTTTACATTTATCCACATTAAATTTCATTTGCCATTTTGTTGCCCAATCATTTAGTTTTGTGAGATTTTTTTTGAAGTTTTTCACAGTCTGCTTTGGTCTTAACTATCTTGAGCAGTTTAGAATCATCTGCAAACTTTGCCACCTCACTGTTTACCCCTTTCTCCAGATCATTTATGAATAAGTTGAATACGATTGGTCCTAGGACCAACCCTTGGGGAACACCTCTAGTTACCCCTCTCCATTCTGAAAATTTACCATTTATTCCTACCTTTTGTTCCCTGTCTTTTAATGTGTTCTCAATCCATGAAAGGATCTTCCCTCTTATTCCACGAAACTTAATTTATGTAAGAGCCTTTGGTAAGAGACCTTGTCAAAGCCTTTCTGGAAATCTAAGTTCACTATGTCCACTGGATCCCCCTTGTCCACATGTTTGTTGACCCCTTTAAAGAACTCTAATAGATTAGTAAGACATGATTTTCCTTCACGGAAACCATGTTGACTTTTGCACAACAATTTATGTTCTTCTATGGGTCTGACAATTTTATTCTTTACTATTGTTTCAACTAATTTGCCCGGTACTGATGTTAAACTTACCAGTCTGTAACTGCCAGGATCACCTCTAGAGCCCTTTTTAAATATTGGCGTTACATTAGCTATCTTCCAGTCATTGGGTACAGTAGCTGATTTAAAGAGCAGGTTATAAACCATAGTTAATAGTTCCGCAATTTCACACTTGAGTTCTTTGAGAACTCTCTGAATGCCATCTGGTCCCGGTGACTTGTTACTGTTGAGTTTCTCAATTAATTCCAAAACCTCCTCTAATGACACTTCGATCTGTGACAATTCCTCAGATTCGTCACCTACAAAAGACGGCTCAGGTTTGGGAATCTCCCTAACATCCTCAGCCGTGAAGACTGAAGCAAAGAATTAATTTAGTTTCTCCGCAATGACTTTGTCGTCTTAAGTGCTCCTTTTGTATCTCTATTGTCCAGGGGCCCCACTGCTTGTTTAGCAGGCTTCCTGCTTCTGAAGTACTTAAAAAACATTTTGTTATTACCTTTTGAGTTTTTTGCTAGCTGTTCTTCAAACTCCTTTTTGGCTTTTCTTATTACATTTTTACACTTAATTTGGCAGTGTGTTTGCTCCTTTCTATTTACCCCACTAGGATTTGACTTCCACTTTTTAAAAGATGCCTTTTTATCTCTCACTGCTTTCTTTTACATGGTTGTTAAGCCATGCTGGTTCTTTTTTAGTGCTTTTACTGTGGTTTTTTAATTTGGGGTATACATTTAAGTTGGGCCTCTATTATGGTGTCTTTGAAGTGTCCATGCAGCTTCCAGGGATTCTACTCTAGTCACTGTACCTTTTAATTTCTGTTTAACTAACCTCCTCATTTTTGCATAGTTCCCCTTTCTGAAATTAAATGCCACAGTGTTGGGCTGCTGAGGTGTTCTTCCCACCACAGGAATGTTAAATGTTATTATATTTTGGTCACTATTTCCAAGCGGTCCTGTTAGTTACTTCTTGGACCAGATCCTGAACTCCACTCAGGACTAGATCAAGAATTGCCTTTCCCCTTGTGGGTTCCTGTAAGTGACTGCTTCTTGGAGCAGCTGGTAAAGTATCGAGAAATTTTGTCTCTGCATTTCGTCCTGAGGTGACATTTACCCAGTCAATATGGGGATAACTGAATCATAGAATATCAGGGTTGGAAGGGACCCCAGAAGGTCATCTAGTCCAACCCCCAGAAATCCCCCACTATTATTGAGTTCTTTATTTTGATAACCTCTCTAATCCCCCTTAGCATTTCATAGTCACCATCACTGTCCTGGTCGGGTGATTGATAATATTTCCCTACTGTGTTATTCTTATTAGAGCATGGAATTACTATCCATAGAGATTCAGACACGCCTTTTAGAGACTTTTTGTACAATGTAAGGAAAGTTTTTTTTAATGTCAACATATATTCTTGTTGCAGCGTGTTCTGTGTCAGCTTTTTGCTGGGTTACAAAATGTCAGCATTCCAGTAGGTGGAGCTGTACGTTAAGAAAAAGCACAGAAGTCATTTCTGAAATAACAAATGTTTTTATTAGGCCTGAGTTTGTGTGACCTCTGGCATAATGTTTTGAAATATGAAAGCTTCCTCTGAAAGAAGTACTATTTCAGTACTTCAGACAGTTTGCTCTGCCTTTTGACAATGGAAAAATCACAGCTGCACCTCATATTTTTACATGCATATTCTGCTTATGGAAGTGTCAAAAAATTAAGCAATTTGTTAGTTTTGTATAGTGCTTTTCACAAGCCTCAAAAGATATGCCCAGAGTTTGTGGGACTCAAGTCAGCCGAACTGTGTTAGGGAACCCTAAGCTTGAGCATCTATATTGTACTTTAACCCTACATTAAGACTTTTCTAACCTGTGCTTGAACTTAGGGCTCTGGCGTCCACATGGCAATGTGCAGACCCGAAAAAGTAACCATATTCCAGGCTCAAGCATGGGCTTACACTGTAGGGTAGACATATGCTTCAGCCTCAGCTCAATGATAACCCCCTCTTGGTCATCATTTAGCAAAATGTTAAGTATGGTCTAGTATTCGCTGCGAAATGGGTAGCAAAGATATCTATAGACTATTGACAGTTGTTGTTAAATGGATTTCTTGATTGATTTGTTCCGATTGAATCCCACAAACATACACTACACTGGCATACTACTCATCTTTACCCCAATGCCAGATGGTTTCTTAAGAGCATACAAGTTTTTCCTTTTGAATGATTCAGTCCTCCTGCTCTGTTGATGCAGTTTCTATCCTCTGCCATCATTTGGGAGTTATTTAACCAACAGGTCTGCAGAGCTTTGTGACAAACACTACCTTCATTTATAAATGTCAGACCAAATCTTCCTCACCCAACTTATTCAAGTAGTTCTACTGATTTCAATGGAACTTCCCACATGAATCAGGGAAGCAAGATTTGTCCTGTCATTGATTATATCACAAACACTAAGTGCAATGATGTGCTTATTCTCAGACCCAGAAACTAGCTATACAAAATGTATAGCTGTCCTTCTCCAACCCCTAGGGAAATGTATATGCAACAACTATGCACTAATTCAGGACTGATTATAGGAAAATATTGTGAGCTTCCAATGAAAGGAACATTTTTGCATAATTTATTTCTCTTTAGCTTGACGTGTAACTATCCCTTTAAAGATAAGAATAGCAAAATCAGACTCAAAAAAGAAAAAATGTTATACTTCTGTTGTCTAGCTAAACAAACTTCCTAAGTATTTTTGCTTATTTCTTCCCTGAACTGAAATTTTTTTAAACCGATTTGGAAATTTATTCTGTATACCTTCATATTACTTTCTTAACAGCAGAAAAATGGAGAAGAATAAAAGCCTTTTAAATGGTGACAGTTAATCACTGAGGCAGAAAGAGAAGAGTGTTCAAGGATTAAATGATTCTGAAGAGCAGATTTTCTCTTTCAACACCTCCAGAGAGGGACACAAGCTAAATCCATTAAAAAAAACTTTTATAGCTTATTCTGTTCTAATAATATGGTTTTCTTCTCACCATTTGTGCAGTCTGCTTGCTGCATCTGCTTCATTTTAGACAATAACATTCTTATTTCTAGTGAATTTCACTTTGTTTTTCTTCTATCAGCATAGTCCTACTGTTCGTGTTCACAATCACGTATGTGAATGTTTAAATCCTCCTCCTTCCACCAAAAAAAGAGTTCACTTAATTTTATGAAAAGTGTTTGTTAAAAAAATTGGAACCTAAACTAAATTGACAGTGTTCCTTTAACATTCCACATAACAGACAACATAAGTTTTATACTTTACCTCAGTTTCTGACACTAGTGGCTGGTTAGCTCTGGATGGCTGTTTGGTCCTAGGTGCCTTCGGTGGTCTCTTAGTTGGCAGAATACTTTGTTTTGGCAGTATTTTACTAGTTGATACAACTGAGTAAGGTCTTGTTGGTATTTTCATAAACTTTCTAGCACTACGTAGTCCATGCTTGTAGTTCACGGTCCTTAGAGTATCAAAATGGTCCCTGAATGGAGGATAAACTTCTCCGATCTGGTAATTCACAATTTTTGCTTCTGACATTTGCCAATTCTTGAGTCGCACACACAGATTTGTCAAGCAACAGGTAGCAGTTTCAGGAGTGCACAAGTTCAAGTCTTTGTTTGGTGCTAGAATTCTGAATGATGCCCTGACAACATCATTGCTTAGTTTCAACACTGGATGCCTAAGTTTATGACGGCCTTGGCATTCACATATTTTCATTAAAACATGGGAACATCTAGCCAGGAATCCCAACAGTTTTACTGTCATCGCTTCTCTCTGAACTGCATAAAAAAAAAAATTTAAAAGATCAACTCTTGGAAAGAAATCACATTATGTTCAGTTGTATTTAAAGAGAAGAGTCTATCAATACTCCTCTTGCATTCTACATAAAAAAATATTGATGGTTCTGAATACTGTTCCCTAACATTTGATATTCTTCCTGAATGAGGTCAAAATGCATTTCTTGCCCAGCATCCTCAAAAGACAGGGAAAGATAATGCAGTGGTTCTTATGCTAGCTGATAGGCAGGCACTTTCAGTTAGATTCTCACACCCTTACTCACACCAAGTAGCATCTTATTATGGAGTAAGCCCCATTAGCTTCAACTCATGGATTAAGATGCTCACATTGACTAGGACATCAAACTATACAGACCTTATAGTCTGAATACTGATCTCTAACATTTATATTAGTTAGTGAACACTTCTTAAAGAAAGTCACCTACAATACATGCATGTTGTCTGACAATACCAATTACCATGCCTCACAAACAGCCCAACACAGATACAAGTGTTGTGGTTATTAATCTATCATACAGAATCCCATAAGAAACTGATACCAATTAGGTCAGTAAGGCCTCGATCCTGCAAGTTATTGCAGAAGAACTGCTTGAATTCCACCCCAATGATTTTGACAGGAGTTTGACATTGTCCAGTAACTAGCACTAACCAAAATAAAATCAGTTATGCTACAATGAGAGAGTTCCTGAAGATTTTGGACCACATTATGTGTGCCAATATAAATAAGCTGCCAGAGTTGTTCCAAAGGTGGTAAATTTAACATGCTACTAACACCTCATGAAGCACATTCCATTTATAAACAGTTACGCAACTCTAAGTCTTTCCCCACCTGCTTTTCATTATGTGGAACATTTGCCTGAAAACACAGGAGCTGTTTTCAGGCAAATAACCCTTGTAATAAGAGGCAGACAGAAACACAGCAAGTGTTTTCTTATGGAAAAAATTGCCTTTTTGGAGAACATTTTTTTGGAAAAACCTCCTGCATAGAGGCATCTTCAGGGGGTCTTTAGGCTTCTTATTAGGAGAAGGTATGCTTTTCCCTCATAGGGACATAATGCACAATGAAATTAAAACTGCACTTGCTTAGGGGTTTTTGTTTTGTTTTTTGGAATGTGCTAAGTTTTTCAAGGATGGGAGCATTCCTAATGAAATATGCAAATTAAAATTACAGTATACCCAACAAGAACCCAATTCCCAATCCTCCAACATGTATTCGAAATAATACTTCAAATTGTCATGTTCTTGTGGATGAAGAATAATGTACAAAAACACACATTGTAACAAGACCTCAATTCTGAATGGAGCATCTAGATACTAACATAATACAAATAATAATTAAACAAACAAAAACATGACTACAAAGTTAAATCCATCCGGAGGGGCAGGTAGGGTAACTCCACTAACTTAATTAATCATACCAAGAATGATTTTTTACTCAATAGTTTTAAATAAAAAACTTGCCATGACCCAGTTTAAGATTCACCAAAAAGGTCAGAGCTGATGTCAAATTTATAACAGCAAATAAAATGTAATATAAAATCATGTTCTCATTCCTCCTTTAAGAAATAATCAGCATAGTTAGTGCACTACATCTTACATAACAACTAACTGGGATAAATGTCCATCGGTTGTTTTCTGATGTCTCTACAGATTCCAGAATGCTGCTGGCACTATGTAAGTAATAAATACAAACAATAAGTAGGTTTCAGAGTAGCAGCCATGTTAGTCTGTATCCGCAAAGAGAGAAGGAGGACTTGTGGTACCTTAGAGACTAACAAATTTATTTGAGCATAAGCTTTCATGAGCTACAGCTCACTTCATCAGATGCATTCAGTGGAAAATACAGTGGGGAGATTTATATACACAGAGAACATGAAACAATGGGTGTTATACCATACACACTGTAAGGAGAGTAATCAGATAAGGTGAGCTATTACCAGCAGGAGAGCGGGGGGCGAGGGGAGAGGGAACGGACCTTTTGTAGTGATAATCAAGGTGGGCCATTTCCAGCAGTTGACAAGAACGTCTGAGGAACAGCGGGTGGGGGAGGGGGGAGGGTAGTGGGGGGAATAAACATGGGGAAATAGTTTTACTTTGTGTGATGACCCATCCACTCCCAGTCTTTATTCAAGCCTAAGTTAATTGTATCCAGTTTGCAAATTAATTCCAATTCAGCAGTCTCTCCTTGGGAGTCTGGTTTATTCCCCCCAACTGTTCCTCAGATGTTCTTGTCAACTGCTGGAAATGGCCCACCTTGATTATCACTACAAAAGGTGTCTCCCCCCCGCCCCAATGGTAATAGCTCTCCTTACCTGATCACTCTCATTAGTGTGTACGGTAACACCCACTGTTTCAAGTTCTCTGTGTATATAAATCTCCCCACTGTATTTTCCACTGAACACATCCAATTAAGTGAGCTGTAGGTCACGAAAGCTTATGCTCAAATAAATTTGTTAGTCTCAAATTGTTAGCCACAAGTCCTCCTTTTCTTTTTGCAAATAATAAGTAGTTAGTCAATCGCATTTTCAGCTGGAAATGCAACAGGAGGAGACCATGTGGTATGTAGGATTATCAAAATCTGTGAATGGATCATGGGTTCCAGTTTCTTCCACACAAGCCCTTTAAATACTATGTACTAATCATAACCCATTCTTGCACCAGCGTTCTGCATTTAGGCCTTATCTCCACTAAGCATTTTCAGAAACTCTTCCACCATTTGTCTATGACCACTGCTGCTCTACTAGTACTCACAATGGTGGGAACGTTAATGTAGACTGGATGCAGGGCAGCAGAGGTTAAAATGCACTTGTGTTCTTCCATTACCAGCACTGCTGAAGTTGCAGTGACCACTTGTGCAAGAATTTCTAAAAATATTAAGTGTATGCACAGCCTGTAGCCCAGTCCTGTAAAAACATATACAAGTTCAATAGGACTACTCCCAAAGTTAAACATGTTTTTCGATATTTGCAGACTTGTCGGATGAGGGGCTTTACACATTCAGAAGAAGAGAATCAGTGGACCAGTTGTGTGTAGTTTAATTGTACTATAGGCAGGAAGGATATAATTAGGGGCAGAGACCTATATGAACTGAGTGGGAGAGAAGAAGTTTCAAATCAGTTCTTAGGTTCTGACTAATGGAAGAAGACACAGTAATCACTTCCTCCCCAAAGGACAGAGCTCTTGTCTCAAGACAGAGAGACTCAGCGTATACCTACCCAAGTACTGCAGTGCAGACTCTTGCTACAGCAACAGAAAGGGTTTTTCTGTCTACAAAGGCAATCCACCTCTCCAAGAAGCAACAGCTAGGCTGATGGAAGAATTCTTCCACTGATCTACCCGTATCCACAGTGGGGGTTAGGTTGACTCTTCCACACCATAGAGGACTTGAAATTTTTCACAGCCCTGAGCAACGTAGGTAGCTCAACCTACATTTGAGGTGCAGACCACGCCTCACTGATCCAACTTGATTCCTGAGGCCCTGTCTACACTAGCAAGTTTCTGCGCTGTAACTCCCAAGGTGTACACACGGCCAAACCACTTAGTACACAGGAACCGCGCAGTTGTAGTGCTTTGGAAAAACCACCCCAACAAGAGGCATAGAGCTTTCTGTGCCGAGGCTACAGCGCCGCGGTGTCAGCGTAGACACCGTGGTCGATTACAGTGCTGTGATTGGCCTCCGGGAGGTGGCCCACAATGCCTGTTCTCACCTCTATGGTCATCAGTTTGAACTCTACTGCCCTGCCCTCAGGTGACCAACCGTCATCCCCACCCCGTAAATTCCTTTGGAATTTTGAAAGTCCCCTTCCTGTTTGCTCAGTGACACGTGCAGGGGTCTCAGTGCATCTTTCCAGGTGGCCTAAGGTGACGAGATGTCCCGATTTTCTAGGGACAGTCCTGGTATTTGGGGCTTTTTCTTATATAAGTGCCTATTACACCCCCACCCCTTGTCCTGATTTTTCACACTTTCTATCTGGTCACCTTAAGGTGGCCATGCCTGCTCTACACACCAGGCAATCCCCCATTTGGAGAAATGCTGAGCTGCGGGAGCTCATCAACATTTGGGAAAGAGGAGGCCGTCCAGTCACAGCTGTGCTCCAGCTGTAGGAATTATGATACCTACGGACAAATTTCACGATGCAGGACAGAAAGGGGCCATGACCGGGACACACTGCAGTGCAGGCTCAAAGTGAAGGAGCTGCGGAATGCCTACCACAAGGCATGGGAGACAAACAGCTGCTCTGGTGCTGCGCCCACGAGCTGCGGGGTCTACAAAGAGCTGGATGCAATACTCAGCTGTGACCCCACCTTCACTATGAAAACCATATGAAGACCACCGTGGATACTTCGGTGGCTCACGTGCCAGTTGAGAGTGAACTGAGCCAGGAGGAGGAAATCTTGGACAAGGATGGGGTGGCAGAGGATAACTCAGAGGCTAGCTAGTCACAGCTGTTGGATGTTGGCAAAGCACAAACAGGAGAGGCAGCCCTCGGTAAGTGGATTTGATTTTGGGAATTGCTGAAGCAAGGAGTTGGGGGCAGGAGGTTTGCAGAAAGCAGGTTTGTCTCCCACCACATGCCTAGTCTGAGTGGCGGAACAGGATGTTGATTGATTCCTTCACTTCATGGGAATCTCCCTCAGAGATCTCCAGGAAACTCTTGTGGAGATACTGGGCAATCTGCTGCCGCAGGTTCTTCAGCAGAGCTGCTTTGTTTCTTGCCCCATTAATGGTAACTTTCCTGCTCCACTATGTCACGGGGAGGGTGGGAAGAGGAGGTACCATTGCTGCACACAGGCGAGCCGCATAGGGGCCAGGGTGGAAGCAGCAGTCTTGGAGAAGACCCTCCCTCGATTCCTTGCTCACCCTCAGCAGCAAAAAGAAAAGGAGTACTTGTGGCACCTTAGAGACTAACCAATTTATTTGAGCATAAGCTTTCGTGAGCTACAGCTCACTTCATCAGATGCATATCGTGGAAACTGCAGCAGACTTTATATATACACAGAGAATATGAAACAATACCTCCTCCCACCCCACTGTCCTGCTGGTAATAGCTTATCTAAAGTGATCATCAGGTGGGCCATTTCCAGCACAAATCCAGGTTTTCTCACCCTCCACCCCCCCACACAAATTCACTCTCCTGCTGGTGATAGCCCATCCAAAGTGACAACTCTTTACACAATGTGCATGACAATCAAGTTGGGCTATTTCCTGCACAAATCCAGGTTTTCTCACATCCCCCCCACCCCCATACACACACAAACTCACTTTCCTGCTGGTAATAGCTCATCCAAACTGACCACTCTTCAAGTTTAAATCCAAGTTAAACCAGAACATCTGGGGGGGGGGTAGGAAAAAACAAGAGGAAACAGGCTACCTTGCATAATGACTTAGCCACTCCCAGTCTCTATTTAAGCCTAAATTAATAGTATCCAATTTGCAAATGAATTCCAATTCAGCAGTTTCTCGCTGGAGTCTGGATTTGAAGTTTTTTTGTTTTAAGATAGCGACCATCATGTCTGTGATTGCGTGACCAGAGAGATTGAAGTGTTCTCCGACTGGTTTATGAATGTTATAATTCTTGACATCTGATTTGTGTCCATTTATTCTTTTACGTAGAGACTGTCCAGTTTGACCAATGTACATGGCAGAGGGGCATTGCTGGCACATGATGGCATATATCACATTGGTGGATGTGCAGGTGAACGAGCCTCTGATAGTGTGACTGATGTTATTAGGCCCTGTGATGGTGTCCCCTGAATAGATATGTGGGCACAATTGGCAACGGGCTTTGTTGCAAGGATAAGTTCCTGGGTTAGTGGTTCTGTTGTGTGGTATGTGGTTGTTGGTGAGTATTTGCTTCAGGTTGCGGGGCTGTTTGTAAGCAAGGACTGGCCTGTCTCCCAAGATTTGTGAGAGTGTTGGGTCATCCTTTAGGATAGGTTGTAGATCCTTAATAATGCGTTGGAGGGGTTTTAGTTGGGGGCTGAAGGTGACGGCTAGTGGCGTTCTGTTATTTTCTTTGTTAGGCCTGTCCTGTAGTAGGTGACTTCTGGGAACTCTTCTGGCTCTATCAATCTGTTTCTTTACTTCTGCAGGTGGGTATTGTAGTTGTAAGAAAGCTTGACAGAGATCTTGTAGGTGTTTGTCTCTGTCTGAGGGGTTGGAGCAAATGCGGTTGTATCGCAGAGCTTGGCTGTAGACGATGAATCGTGTGGTGTGGTCAGGGTGAAAGCTGGAGGCATGCAGGTAGGAATAGCGGTCAGTAGGTTTCCGGTATAGGGTGGTGTTTGTGTGACCATTGTTTATTAGCACTGTAGTGTCCAGGAAGTGGATCTCTTGTGTGGACTGGACCAGGCTGAGGTTGGTGGTGGGATGGAAATTGTTGAAATCATGGTGGATATCTTTCATAATTATCACATCCTGTAGAAAGTGTGGGGACAAGAATGATTATCAGGCCCCCCCATAGTGCTGGCTCTCCCCAAGAGCCACGTGCCCAGTGTACAGCAGGGTCCGGGAAGAGTGATTTACCCTGCCCCTGCAGCTACTCACCATTTTGGGGGTCTTGTGGCTCATGTGTGCTTGCCTGGCATCAGCCAGTTAGTGACAGGTGTGAGAGTACTGGCTGTGTTTTAAATCACTGAATCAGTATTGTCTGTGTTGCATTGTACTCCAAAGGAGAAGGTTGGGTATGATCCCTGGCCATACACAAATCTTTAGCCAGCCCCGGGTCCCTCTTCTTCCTCCTCCTCTTGGGACCTTCCCTTCCCCTATCCCCCTCACTACTTTTTTTATTTGACTCTCTCCTACAGTTGTTGTCTTTTAATAAAAGAATTGCGTTGGCTTGAAAGCAATCTTTATTCTATTAACTGAAAGCAAAATGAGCCCTGCAAAGCAACACACAATTATGTTAAACCCGCATATTGCATCATGTGCACCAATCACCTCTTAGCATTACAAGCACCGCACTCCCGAGCATAGCAACGAATATTAGTGGTGCTTAGCTTCAAGTTGCTGCCTCAAGGCATCCCTGATCCTTATGGTTCCGTGCTGTGTCCTGCTAATAGCCCTGGTCTCTGTCTGTTCAAACTCAGCCTCCAGGCACTGAGCTTCAGCGGTCCAGCTCTGAGTGAAGCTTTCACCCTTCCACTCACAAATATTATGGAGTGTACAGCACAAAGCTAATAAGCATAGGAATATTGAATAAGGTCCAGCTTCCCATAGAGGCAGCGCCAGCGGGCCTTTAAACTGCCAAAAGCACACTCAACAGTCATTCTGCACTTGTACAGCCTGTTGTTGAACTGCTCCTTGCTGCTGTCAAGTTGCCCAGTGTATGACTTCATAAGTCCTGACATTAAGGGGTAGGCAGGATCTCCCAGGATCACAATGGGCATTTCGACTTCCCCTCTGGTGATCTTCTGGTCCGGGAAGAAAGTCCCTGTTTACAGTTTCCTGAACAGGCCAGAGTCCTGAAAGATGCATGTGTCATGCACCTTTCTGGACCAGCCTGCATCATTTGTAAAATGCCCATGGTGATTCATAAGTGCCTGGAGAACCACTGAGAAATACCCCTTGTGATTAATGTACTTGGTGGCTAGGTGGTCTGGTGACAGAATCGGAATATGCATGCCATGTATTGCCCCTCCGCAGTTAGGGAAGCCCATTTGTGCAAAACCAGCTACAATGTCACGCACATTGCCCAGAATCACGGTCTTTCGGAGCAGGATGCAATTAATGGCCCTGTACACTTCCATCAACATGAGTCCAATGGTAGACTTTCCCACTCCAAACTGATTAGTGACCGATCAGTAGCAGTCTGGAATAGCCAGCTTCCATAGTGCAATCGCCACGCGCTTCTCCAATGGCAGGGTAGCTCCCATTCTTGTGTCCTTGCGGTGCAGGGCTGGGGTGAGTTCATCTCACAGTCCCATGAATGTGGCTTTCCTCATACAAAATTTCTGAAGCCATGGTGGATAAAAATCAATGATATTAAAAAAAAAAATCAGATTTTTCATTTAAATCGGATATTTTTTATAAAATGCTTTTTGAGGAAAAGAGTTTTAATTAAGATACATTATAGCTCAAAGATATCTCATCATAATATAGAATAGAGATTATAAATTCTAATTCTATAGTATGAGACAATATATTCAAGTAATGTTTAAAAAAGTCTTGTAAATGTGTTCCAATAGTTCATGGATTAAGGACCCAAATCTTATGGGGTTCCAGGAGCTTCTGTATAGATTATTTAGGTTAATCTATCTACCCAATGGGACTCGGTATCTTCTAGACTGAGCATCAGAGATGCTTAGTTTTGCAGTTCTCCAATGGTAGATTTGTCTCCAGAGATAACATGCTTGTTAACAGCAAAAATGTTATAAATAAAATATATAGAGGTGAGAAATAACAGACCTCAACCTTACTGTCCCTCTGCAAATTTGTGTACACAGAGTCACTCTCTTACCTCTCTCTAAAAGTGCAAAGTTTCAAAAAGTTCAATGAATAGAAGATTGTTGAGGACGGAATAGATCTGGACAAGGAGAAGAAGTCTGGAGATAAATGTGAGAAGGGAGGGACAGGCAGCAGAAACAAAAGTGAAACTGTTTGAGCAGCATATTCCAGAAGTCTTGAGGTCTTTCTGAGTTTAGCCATCATTGATTTGAGATCTACCATACTATTCTCTCACTAGAAGGGAAAATCTATAATAGCAGCAGGCCGTAAAAGAGACCCAGCTTGGGAATATTTTAATGAAGTTCCTCTACCTGTGGGTAAGACAGGCATGTGTGCAAAATGCAAACAGTGCAACAAAGAAATGCAAGGCCTGGGTTGCCTGATAGAAACATCATCATGAGAAGTGTTTCTTCTCAGGAGGAAGCTGCACTGAAGATGATGAAAGGAACATGTCTGAACTAGCAGGATCTTCAGGTTGGTAAACTTTTTTATTTCATACTTTTCTTAAGGACTGCCTATCTTCCTTCTAGACTATTCTTAAATTCTCATGTTTGAGTAAAAAATATAGTTGTTACTCTCTGGTACTATCATTTTAGGTGCAGTTGTGATAAAAAATAAATAGCTGAAATAGACAGATCTTCCTTTTACAATTTCACCTTTAAAGCAGTACTGAGTATCAGTGAATGCAATGAGTAATACTAAATGAGCAGTATAGTAATAACAAACAAAATAAGTCAATGCAATTATTTAATTAGGAGAATCCATCCTCAACATACAGGATTCTGAAGACTATCCACCTTCAAGATCACCATAATTTTCTATAGTTTCAGAGTTATCTGCTAATGATAGTGTTTCAGTCACATAAGGTATGTCACATAGCCACAGTATATCACCTGTAGCAAAAACTAAAAAACAACTCCATCATCATTCAGAAACCACCATAGACAAGTTTGTGATAAGAACCAGCAGATTACAAAAAGTAGTAATTGATTAAAAGATTGCCCGGTTTGTTTATGCAAAAAAACTCCCCTTTCCATATGATTGAGAACCCACACTTCATTAACATGGTTCAGTCATTAAGACCAGGATACAATCCACCCAACAGAGCAGATATTGCAGGCAAATTGCTGGGTAAAGTGTATGAAAGAGAAATTGAGCGGTGTGCAAAAGGTCTAGAGGGTGAAATTATTAACCTAAGTCTTGGGTGGAGCAATGTCCACAATGATCCTGTTGTATGTGCTTCTGTGACAACAGAAGAAGGGAGTGTCTTCCTTACAGAAACAATTGATACATCAGGAAATGCACACACAGCAGAATACTTACAAGTAGTAGCAGCAGTAAAAGCTATAACAAACTGAAAAAAAAATTCAAATGTCTAGTAAGCAGCTTGGTCACAGACAATGCTGCAAATGTATCCAAGATGAGAAGAAATAATTTAGGAGTGTGTGAAAAGAGTCCCAAGCTAACATATAGTTGCAGTGCTCATTTGATCCACTTCTTAGCCAGACTTCAGTGTTCCAGAAATAAAGGATAATGTTGTGGAAATTGCAAAATACTTCTGTAACAACCACTTTGCAGCAGCTGCTCTGAAAAAAGTGGGAGGAACCAAGCTAACTCTCCCACAAGACGTGCAATGGAACTCAGTAGTGGACTGTTTTGAGCACTATATCAAGAAGTGGCCTAATCTTAGGACAGTTTGTGAACAAAATAGTGAAAAAAATAGATTGCACTGTCAGAGCCAAAGTTCTCAACATTGGACTTAAGAGAAATGTTGAACACATGCAGAGTACCCCAAAGCACATTTCTGTAGCCTTGAACAAAATGCAGGGAAATAGCTGTTTTATTGCTGACGCTGTTGAAATCTCGAAGGAATTGAGTGAGATCTTAAAAAGAGAAATATACAATGACAGAGTTAAATTACAAGCATTAAAAAAAAGAAATGGGACAAGCACCATCTCCAGCTCATTTTCTTGCAAATATTCCTAATACTCGTCAAACCTTAACTGCTGAAGAAGAGGAGTTGGCTATGACATGGACATCCAGCAATCATCCCTCCATAATGCCAACTATAATAAGTGTGAACCATTCAAGAAATATATGTTTGCTGATGATGTTTTAAAGAAAGTCACACCAGTGAACTGGTTGGAAGTCACTTAAATACTTGGATTCAGAGACTGCTGAAGTGATAATCTCACTTTTACCAGCAGTTGCTTCCTCTGCTGGTGTAGAAAGAATATTTTCTTCCTTTGGACCAATTCATTCCAAATTGAGAAACTGTTTGGGACCTTTCCCAGATTATGAACAAAGAGGAAAATGAAGGTGAAGACGACTGAATTAGCTGCAGAAGCCAATATTTTAAGTTTCTCATGTTGACCTGGCTGCCATAGTTGATTTAATTTTTTTAAAATATTTCATTTAACTATTTTAAACAATTTTAACAAAAACAAACCTGATTTTAAAAAACTTGAATGTTTAACTAAATTCAAAAATTCATATGCTTGTTTTGTTAAAACATTATGTTTGCTGTTGAAGGAAAAAAATCCAGAATACATAACGTTGTTTTAGTTAAATAAAACAATTTAAATGTCTGCTGATGTACTCCTCCTAATACAGCATAGCAAGAAACTCCTCCAAATATTAATGATTAACCTGTTGAATTGGAGATAGCTCACCTCCCAATAACTTCATAAATATATGCTTTAATTACTTTTGGTAAATGAATTAACCAATCATTCATTTTCTGATATAGCTGTAAAACTAACCTGAAAAGTTTTCAAAATAATTCACTTTAAAAATGTATAGTGTGCACCTTCTAACAATGAAACCTACATTTATCGGAGTTGTGAAGAATATGTATTAAGGTTATCAACAAGAATGCACTTTTATGTAGAAAACCATGATTGAATTGAGTCTTCCACTAATTTGATTTAAATCACATCCACCAACCGTAGCCACTATTTGTCATCCCAGACATACATCACGATGTGATCGCACCACTCAGTGCTCGTTTCCTGAGCCCAAAAGCAGCATTTCACTATGGTCAGCACCTCCATGAATGCCACAAGTAATTTTGTGTCGTAGCTACTATGCGTAGCGAGATCAATGTCACACTCCTCTTGCCTTTATAGTTTAAGGAATAACTCCACTGTCACTTGTGACGTGTTGGTCAGAGCGAGCAGCATACTAGTCAACAGTTCGGGATCCACTCCTGCAGCCTGAAGAGGCAGGGTGCGCAGTACAGAAACCATTGAAAGATGGCGCCAAATACAGACAGAAGCACAGCAATTGCTGGGATGCAAAGCAATGCATCACAGGACATTGGGACAGGACCCAGGATGCCCTGCAACCCCCTTCACCTTCCCACAAGTCTTAGCAGCAGAAGAGAAAGAGGTGCTCTGTGGGATAGCTGCCCAGAGTGCACCGCTCCAAATACCGCTGCAAGTGCCGCAAGTATGAACACGCTATTGCACTGGCAGCTGACAGTGAGACCACACAACAGCGGTTTCCCTTCAGCACTCTCTGATGGCACTGTAACTCTGCCAGTGTAGACATGCCCTGAATTGCAGCTTGGGGCGCTGGTGGTTGTATCTGAGCACTGCTGTGATGTAGGAGCAGCTGCAGAATCCTGACCTACCTCAGGGTCCTGAAACGGGAAGAGCCCTGTTGGGCAGGGCACCTGGAAAGGTTGTACTAAGAGACCCCCTCCCCCTCCATACATCAGTCAGGAGCTGGGGCCTCTGCTTCCGACCAGCCTGCTGAACTGGCACAGGCCAGGGCAGCCAAGGCCTAGAACAGAAACGCATGTGGTTTCGCCCACTCCCTCCAGACATCAGTTTCGCCATCTATAAAATGGGGCGATGACACCGACTCCTCGGTAGGCCGCCCTGGGAGCTGCGGGGGAGGCGCGCGGCTGCGGGCGGCAGCAGGGCAGCAGCCGGGAGCCCGAGCCGGGGGGAGGCCGGCGCCGCCTCCAGCCTCCCCTTCATAAGGCCCAGCCCTCGGCGCTCAGAGCCCCGACCCAGCGCCTCCCCCCAGGCGGCCGTTGGCAGCCAGCGGGGGCCGATTCTCAGCGGCAGCCGTTCCGGGGGCCCGCGGACCCCTCGCGCGCACGGGGGGGGCTCGCGCCCCGACACACTCGGAAGGCCTGACAGCCGCGCGCGGCTCTGTTCACAAGGGGTGGGGGTCGCACCCTACCAGTGACCTGAGCTTCCGGGGGTGGGGGGAGGGGCGGCTCCTTTCCTGTCGCGCGGGGAATGGCAGCGCCCAACTGCCTGTCCCCGTACCCGGCTCCCGACCTTCAATCCCCGCCACACCGCGCGCTCTTACCATGTAACCACGCCCCCTCGGCCACCAATTGCGCTCCCGTGCGGCCCCGCCCCGCGCGTTTGTTCCTCCTCCCTGCGGCGCTAATGCTGCGTATTGAGGACGCAACAAGGCGTGCTTGCGTCATTTCCGGAGCGGTGCCGCAGTACTACTCTGCGGGGGGAAGATGGCGGGGGTACCGGCTTCGTTGGCGGGCAGCTTCAAGGGGTCCGTCACGGCTCGGCGGGGGTTCGCAAGCGGGGTAGCGCTGAAGCGGGGCGAGTCGCGGCGCATCTCAGCCCATCCAGGCGCCGCTCTGGCACCGGCTTCCCTGAGAGCGCCCGACACCGGGGCGCTGGCACCGGGCTCTCGTGGGGCGAACCTGTCCGGGGGGGGGGGCTGCGTCTAGCAGCGACCTCCGCAGGGCGCCGCGGCTGGAGAGGGCGGCGGAACGTCGAGCCCTGCCCCGGCTCCTGACTCCCCGCCGGTCACGGCTCGGCAGCGTGCGCGGGCGGCCGCTGGGCCGGTGCGCTAACGGGGCTCCCTGACTCGGGGGCGGCCAAGGCGCGGAGGGGTGGGTAGCCCGAGAGCCGGCTGTGGAGCTCCGCTGTCGCCTGAGCTCCGCTTCTGTGCGCGGGGACGCAGCGCGGTCAGACAGCGTCGCTCCCTGTGCGGTGCCGACCAGGCTGTCATGGGCCCTTCTTACCCCCGCTCAGCTGGGGCGGCTGTCCTGGGTGATTCGCCCTTATCGCTGGTCTCCCTTCTACACAAGCCCTGCGGGCATCCTTGTCAACCCGCACTCCCTGCATCCTCGGGGGCACCGCAAACGCTGTTTTGGTAGTAAGGCAGAGAGGTACAGACGTGCCACTGGAAGTGAAACTGCTCCTCTGGCCAGACCTTCAGCTCTCGCTCCCCAGTCGGTGCAGTTGTGCTGGGGGCTTCAGCGCCGGTATATCTGCATGTATTCTGTACCCATGGAGGTGTTCCTCCAGCTGGATGAAGATGGGTTTTAGTCTCTATATAAAAATTGTAGGTATCTATTAAAATTGTAGTTTAAGGTTATTAATGACAGGTTTCAGAGTAACAGCTGGGTTAGTCTGTATTTGCAAAAAGAAAAGGAGTACTTGTGGCACTGGTTAGTCTCTAAAGTTATTAATGTAGTTTTTGTGACCAGTAACTCAGTGTTAATGTAAATTGATGCACTGTGGTAGATACCAGCCACCTTTGTCAGCCTGTCATCTCTCTGTATTATTACTGACATTTAGTAAATGGAGGTGACTAGTAATGACTAAAATTGACTTAAAATATTGCTTGAATTCCTATTTTTCTCTAAAGGTAGGTGGCTTATTGAGGTGAAATTTCACACAGGATTAATTCTTATGCCCTTTGTGGTTTTCCCTGGTAGCTTTTGTTTGGTTTGGTTTTAAACAGGAAGTCTCTGAAATTGGGTTCTGGCAAAAAATTTTTTTTGAGAGTTTTACCTTTTTGTTATTGACCAATATCTCTTCAAAACATTGTCTGTCTACAAAAAAAATTGGTAGAGAGGTGTGTATTCTGAGTAGAGCTGGTGTAATGAGAGGTTTTAAAAAAAGATTGGATTTAGGGTTATACACTGCATATGGTGGCCTAATGGTTCATTGGAATCCGGGACATATGAAATCTTCCCCACCAGGAGCTACACTTTCTCTGCTGCTGTAGAATAAAATCTGACAGAAGAGACTTATGCAGTACAACAAAGACCATACATGACAACCTTAATTTTGTCCTTTCATGACAGAAGGCTGGGCAGTCTTCCTTTAGCAATCCTTCTGCATCTATCCCTTTACCTTATACCTGATATCCATAACTAATAGTATTGGGGGAAGAAGTGAAGGAGGAGAAATCTGGCAAAGGGGTATGTGCAGAAACAAAACAGGGGAAACAGAGTTGAGGTTGCAGTGCATGGTCTGTGTTTGATATTTGTGGTGATGATGAAGTGTGAGTGGAGGAACAGAGTCTATGTACTTTAACATACCATAACTTCTCCCTGATATTGTGAGTTTGGATCAGGTATGCTGTGGGGTTAGCAGTCCTGATTGCTTCACAGTGAATTTTTTGTGTGTATTAAAGTAATCATATGTATAGGATTGTATATCACCTTATCAGTGTACATACATTGTAGCACTAGCTTGACAGTATTATATTATCATCTGAAAAGGTGACGCAAGTGATGCCTGTCAACTTGCGTCCTTGATGAATCTTCTTTACCAGAGTTGGAAAAACACTTCATGAGATGAGGACCAGAGCTATGGGAAAATGGCAGTGTTATTGTGTAGCAACTCTTAAGGTTTTGAAATTTGTTTTTGTTCCATATTGGAACAACACCACCAAAAATATTCCTTTTGAATTTGTTTAGAAAAACAGACTGGTAAAGGGGAGTGTGCCTGCATGTCAGGTTGCTTTACAACAGGGGTCGGCAACCTTTCAGAAGTGGTGTGCCGAGTCTTCATTTATTCACTTTTTAAATTAAGGTTTTGTGTGCCAGTAAAACATTTTAACATTTTTAGAGGGTCTCTCTCTATAAGTGTATATATTATATAATAATAAGTATAAGTATATATATTATATAACTAAACTATTGTCGTATGTAAACAAGGTTTTCAAAATGTTCAAGAACCTTCATTTAAAATTAAATTAAAATGCTGATCTTACGCTGCTGGCCTGCTCAGCCTGTTGCTGGCCTGGGGTTCCATTCACCTAGGCCGGCAGCGGGTTGAGCAGGGCCTGCAGCCAGGACCCCGGCTGGTAAGGGGCAGGCAGCCAGAACCCCGGACTGGCAGTGGGCTGAGTGCCACTCGGCCTGCTGTTGGTCTGGGGTTCCGTCCACCGGCTCCTGCCAGCCAGGGTCCCGGCTGCCGGCCCCACTCAGCCCGCTGCCGGTCTGGAGTCCCGGCCCTGTCCACGTAGAGTAGGTACCTACCTTCTCCCTGGTTCTAGCCATTCTCTTCCTCTCTCTGCACTGAGATGAGGGTGGGTGTGTGCTGAGAACAGGGCTGGGGGAGAAGGAGCAGGCTGGGGGTTAGGGTGCAGGCTCTGGCCAGGAGCTAGAATGTGGGAGGGGGGCTCAGGGTTGGGGCAGGAGGTTTGGGTGTGGAGCGCTTACCTGGGCAGCTCCCATTTGGTGCGAGGGATGCAGGTGGGAATGTGGGGGTGTGTGTGCAGGAGCTCCCATTTGGTGCGAGGGGTGGGAGTGGGGATGTGGGGGGTGCAAGAGTCAGGGCATGGGGTGTGGGTGTGTGTGGGGGGGCTGCAGGGGTCAGGGCAGAGGGCTGGGGGTGCTCCCAGCCCACTGCCCTGAGCAGCTCAGGGCAGGGGGCTGGAGGGGATATGCCCTGATTCCACCCCCTTCCCCAAGGTCCCCGGAGCGTGCTGCAGTTCCGTTTTTCCCTCTCCCCCTCTGTAGCAAGGGAGGGAGAGAAGGAGGGGCAGGAACCCAGCATGCTCGGGGAAGAGGCTGGGGGAGGGGGAAGCTTGCCTGCCCTGCAACGGGAGGGTGGGGAGCGGAAAAGAGTGGGCTGGGCCGGGCAGGATTTTTAGTGGCACGCTGCTGTCTGCCCGGGTCCAGCAAACAGCAACGTGCCATTAAAAATTGGGCTCGCATGCTGTTTTTGGCACACGTGCCATAGGTTTCCAATCCGTACTCTACAACTTGGTAGTTAGGACACTGGTCTGGAATGTGGGAGACTCAGGTTCAAGTCCCTGCTCTGCCTGATTCAGAGCCAAGGCTTTTCATCCCTCATCCTGGACCCCAAAACCTTCCCAACAAAAGTTTAGTGAAAACAATATGTCTTCCTGAAACGTTTTAATTTTGACAAAACATAGTTTGCTGAATTGAAATTTAAATGAAAATGTTCTGACTAGTTATAGTGAGCGCTTTAATGCATGTCATTTTCTTTTACTTATTGCCAGAGATGAAAGTAAGCCGGTACGGTGTACCAGTAAGAGCCGGTGTGCTGTATCAGGACCGGCTTTCAGAGAGGGCAATTTAAAGCCCTGGGATGGCCGCGGCGGAGATTTAAAGGGCCCTGGAGCTCCAGCCGCTGCTATCGTCCCGGGCCCTTTAAATCCCGGCCTGAGCCCTGCTGCCTGAGCCCTGGGGTAGTGGCGGCGGGGCTCTGGCGGGGATTTAAAGGGCCCTGGCGCTCCAGCCGCTGCTACTTCCCTGGGGCTCCTTAAATCCCCATCTGAGCCCTGCTGCCCGAGCCCTGGGGTAGCGGCAGTGGCGGGGATTTAAAGGGCCCCGGAGCTCCAGCCGCCGCCACCGTCCCGGGGTCCTTTAAATCCCCACCAGAGCCTCGCCGCCGCTACCCCAGGGCTCAGGCAGCAGGGCTCAGGCCGGGATTTAAAGGGCCCTGGAGCTCCAGCCACCGATACTGCCCTGGGGCCCTTTTAATCCCCACCTGAGCCCTGCTGCCGAAGCCCTGGGGTAGCAGTGGCGGGGTTCCGGAAGGGATTTAAAGGGCTGGAGCAGTAGCGGCGGCTGAAGCCCTGGGGTCCTTTAAATCTGTGATGGAGCCCAGCCACCGCTACCCCAGAGCTCGGGCAGCAGGGCTCAGGCGGGGATTTAAAGGGCCCCGGGGCAGTAGCGGCAGCTGGAGCTCCGGGGCCCTTTAAATCCCCGCCAGAGCCCTGCTGCCACTATCCCAGGGCTCAGGCGGGGATTTAAAGGGCTCAGGGCTCCGGCAGCTGCTACCACAGTGGAGCCCCAGGCCCTTTAAAGCTCTGCCAGAGCCCCAGGGTAGCGGTGGCAGCTGGGAGCCCCAGGGCTCCTCAGTGATTTAAAGGGCAGAGGGCTCCACTGCGGTAGTGGCAGCTGGAGCCCTGGGCCCTTTAAATTGCCTCCGGGGCTCCCAGCTGCCTCTGCAGCTGGTAGCTTGGGGGTGATTTAAAGGGCCCCGGGCTCCCAGCCGCCACTACTGCAGCTGGAGCCCTGCCCTTTAAATCAAGATTTAAAGGGCCCAGGGATTTAAGGCCCTGCCTCTTCCGGTTGAGGCCACGCCCCCTGCTCAGGACTCCGACTACCGGTAAGTCCTCTAACTTACTTTCACCCCTGCTTATTGCCCTTCTTCAAATCTGGTATTGATTCATCCAGGTAAATTATTTTAGGAACTGGGTAAGTGTAAGGTTACTTTGCTTTTATTAGCCGGGGTCAATAAGATACAAGGTTAAAACAGTGTATGTTTCTTCTGATGAGTCATTTGGGCACTTGGGCCTACCTCCTTTGATTTCAACATCTGATAACTGAGCATTCTCCATGAAAGGGTGTTTTACACTGGAATTCACTGGTCTGCCAGGGCCAAAGTATTTCTTTAGTCCATTAGGATATGGTGAAATGAAAAATAATTTTTCACATTTGCTAACTCCTCCCTCTAACTTCAAAAGCAGCTAGCAAAACAGAAATTACTGCATTTTATATGCTATCCTTAAATGTGATAGATTGCACTTGAAAATAAAGTAATGAATAAATAGGGAAAAGATATTAAATCTGTTCGTGTTAGTTGAGTAATTAATGTAATGCTTTGATTCTTTTCTTGTTAGATCTTTTGCATATTTTACAATTAAGGACAGGCTGCCTCAAATCCTAACTAGGGTTATTGATACTTTGCACCGACATAAAAATGAATTCTTTGAAGAACATGGAGAGGTAAGAGTACTGTTGTTTCATACTATTTTTCTCATTCTGAAACTTATTAGAGATCTTTTCTCTGTTTTATTTTTATTCCTGTTTTCCTCGTGTTGTCTTCTCTCATAATTTTTCTCATGTCGTCCCTCTTTTCTCTCAACCCCTGACTTGTCTTTTTCCTCTGCTTTCCTGGTTATTTATGTTATGTCTCACTTTTATTAATTTTTTTTTTCTTTTCTTTCTGGCTCCTGAAACTTCCTCAGTTTTCTCTGTTCTTTGGCTACATGGTGTTTTGTGGCATATCCATCTTAGCCCTTGTGGGGATGGCAAGGTTTCAGGCTGCTGTTCTCATAGATTTGTAGACTTTAATGTCGGAAGAGAGAATCATGATCATCTAGTCTAATCTCCTGAAATTGCAATCCACAGAACCTCATCTGCCTACTACTGTAACAGACCCCTAACAGTTCTCCCCAGGGAACCAGGCATTTTGTTGAACAGAATGGATTATGAGCAAAAGGTCCTGCCTCAACACAGAATCAGATAACTTTCATGGCATAAGGGGATTCTTCTAGCTTGGAAGGTTTGAAACTGCAGTAAATGTCAGATGTAGAACAAAAGCTTCACTGAGCGTCATTTAGACTTTTGTCTTTGTTCAAGTGCAAGATCCTGAGAGTCTGATATTTTTGTTCGATTTTTAAGATTCAAAACTTAAATTTTACTGCAAAAGAAAATATCTACCATAGAGTATGTGGCTATCCAGGAATGTATTTTTGGACTAGGGACACTTATTTTCCATTTTATTTCAGAAAGGCATTGAGGCAGAGAAGAATACTATATCTATCCTCTCTAAGTTAAGGAATGAGCTGCAAACAGACAAACCATTGGTTCCCTTGGATGATAAACTCCCTGATGTTCCACTGTGGAATCAATACCTAGAATATCAACAAAATTTATTAGATGGAAATGAACAACCAAGCTGGTTTCAGTCCCCTTGGTTATATGTGGAGTGTTACATGTATCGCCGCATTCATGAAGCACTAGTTCATAAGTAAGTATATACTCTAACATGAAATGTTACCCTGTGTATAGTTCTTCTGATTTTGTGCATCTGAGAGGGGGAAGAAAGGGAGTAAGCTTAAAATGAAGCAATTGGTTTAAAATGCAGACCTTTCTTACAAATGTAGAGCAGTAGTCTTTTTCGATTTTCTACTAACTCCACTGCTAGAAGACTTAGCAACAATTTCCCTGGTTAAGGTACTAATGAGGCTTTGCTTCCTTTGCAACATAGCATAATTCAAACTCTGATATCCTTCCCTTAATTAAGTAATATACAAGGTTGAGCTAACGTTTTCTGTGTGCCCCCTCTAAAAAAGGTTAAACTGGCTGGTGTTTTTCATTTGAAAACAAAGGGCCAATCCCAGCTCTCATTTGAAGTTAATGGCAAAACTCCCATTAATTTCAACAGGAGTAGTAGCAGGCACTAAAAGATGAAAATGTGGTGACAGTAGGGTTAGTTGTAATTATACATACTAATACACTTCTTACCACTGATATTTTTGGGTAAAATTTTCAAAAGAGCCTAATTGATACTTAAACACTTCCAAAAATTGTACGTTTTTGTGTAGATAAATATTGAGTGATTTATGTAAGCCACAATGTTAAGAATTCAGTTCTCCAAAAAAGCTTCACCCCACACACGAAACAAATAATGAAAAGATCATAGTGTGAAAGAAGGCTTCTAAAATTTTCATTAGTTCTGTGTCGCACAAAGATCTTTGTAAACTAAATGAGTAAATTGTTTTTAGTTTCCAAATTGGGGTGGTGGAAAATAACATTTTTCCAAACCAGAAAATGTCAGTTTCTGTGTCAGTTGCACTTTTGGGAATCCATTCATTGTATTTCCTGTTATTTTGGAATTGTGTTCTCTAAATCTCCCTCTACACCAAAAGTGAAGAATTCTTTTGTAATCTTAGAGAGTCAACAACATGAAGGGCTTTTTTGTTCAGCAATTCAAAATACTAGAGGATCTTTGACTAAAACTTTTATTTGTGTGGTGTATTGAGTCATTTGTTAAAAAAAATTGTATTTATCTTTTCCAGTACATTATAAATGTAAAGTTTTTTTTTTTTTTAAAGTTTAACAGAAGAATTATCATGCTAATTTTTAGAATGGCCCAGATGAAAATTTCCACAAGACGAATCCCTTCCTTTCAAAAAAGGGTTTAGGTATGTCCATATGAAAAGTTGCCACACAACCATAAATACAAATGTACTGAAAAAAAACTGGATCAAGTATTTAACCTCAGTTGGCTTGTCACCCTTCATCAATTTGTCTCTCATAGATTGAAAACCCTCAAGGGCAGCCAAAGTGCATATACAGTGCCCCATATAATGGGAGGAGAAGGGGCCCATCGTGATTGAGACATTTGGCCACAACCATAATATATATGGTTATTAAAATAAATGAGACCAAATACCAGGCAAAGTAAGTATTACTGGAGCCATGTAGGAGTCTGGCATGCCACATTACTGTGAAAGTTCAGATTAGGACCCCGAGTTTAACATTCATCTAAATAAAGTTGTGTTTAACACTTTTGCTGCTGCTGCTGTGAGAGAAAATGGAAATCATATTAATAATTGTATCTTTTCCCTTCTATTTTAGTCCTCCTATTGATGACTATGATGTATTTAAAGAAGCAAAGGTTCAGAGCTTCTTTGAATCCCAACAAGCTATTATTGCCTTATGCACTTACTTGCAGGAACTTCTTAAAAACATTGAGGACCTAGATGAAAAACAACTTCAGGAAGAATTTTTTAAGCTGCTGCAGGTAAACTTGGCATTTCTTATTCACAGTTCCTGCCTGTGGCAAGTTACAAAATTTGAGTTCTGCAAAACTTAAACTTTAAACTTAAAAAAAATTCTGTGGCCTTGTGTTTGCAATTACACCTCTACCCCGATATAAAGCTACCCGATATAACACTAGTTCGGATATAACATGGTAAAGCTGCGCTCTGGTGGATCAGCTTGTCTGGCTCTGATATGCTGCTCTGAGCGGTGTGTTAAGGGTGCTGGGCCGGGGCCAAGGGGTTGGATAAGGGCCGGAGGGTCTCGGGTGGTGGTCAGGAGACAGGGAGCGGGGGGGTTGGTGGTTCAGAGGTTCTGGGGGCAGTCGGGCATGGGGAATGGGGGTGTTGAATAGGGCGTGGGAGTCCCGGAGGGCCTGTAAGCGTGCAGGAGTGTGGATAGGGCTCGAGGCAGTCAGGGGACAGGGAGCAGGGGGGTTGGGTGGGGTCTTGGGAAGGGTGGTTAGGGGCTGGGGGGTCTCTGGAGGGGGCAGTCAGGGGACAAGGAGCAGGGGGGCTTAGATGGGGTGGGGTCTTGGGAAGTGTGGTTGGGGTGGGGCATCTCTGGAGGGAGTAGTCAGGACAAGGAGCAGGGCGGGTTGGATGGGTCGGGGTTCTGAGGGGTCAGTTGGGACGGGAAGTGACTATTAATAACAGAAATGCTCGAGGCCAAAGCAAGTTCGATATAATGCAGTAAGATATATATATACACACTTTTTTTTTTTTTTTTTGGCTCCTGAGGACAGTGTTCTGTCAGGGTAGAGGTGTATCCTATCATATGTTGACTGATGCAGTTTATTGCTGAGTCTGCAAACATTTCTTGTGCCTCTGCTGCTAATTAAAGATCTGAGCAGCAGAGTGAAACTAACAAGACTGTGGTTAGATATTAGGGTTTTTGAATAAGACCAATGAGTAGCCATGTAATTGACAAGAATCATGTCAATTCCATGCTGCTGGTGGTCTATTACATGTTCCAAGCCCTGCTTATTCTTTTTCATGTAAATCCAGTGTTGCCATCCCTGAGCATTCAAAAGTCATGAGATTTGCTTTAAATCACGATTTAAAAGAATTGTTTTGGTGTTATCGTTTACAACTTCAAGCTTTTCTCTGTAACCATTAGGGATAGAAACTTATTTATTTAACTGAAAGTTGAAGTTCTCACAATCTCCTTGCCCTAGGAGCTGAAGCTTTAGGAAAACACCAGTTACCATGAGGCTTAATAAAATCATAAGTTGGCAACACTGCATACCTAGCTGTTTGTTGAGACTTCATAAAAGAGCACATTTTCATAGTCTTGCAATATAGACCAACTTATCAAACTCCAGGTAATCAAAACTCACTTATCCTCCCATTATTAGTCCTATGTGTACTCCTGCCAAGGCTTTTTGGAGTTGTGTATATAATATAAATTTCTTTAGCTCTGTCAGTGTGTTTATACCAAACCTAATCTGTCACGAGTCCAGGATAAAGATGGGAAAGAGGCTTGTATTTCCTCCTTCCAACTCATTTTTTGTGTCTCTTTGGAAGGGAAGAGTATTGTTTTGGTTTCTCTCCCAGAAATCATTCTGAACTCTTTATGTACCAAATGTTGAGCTTTAATAGGGAGTATGTATGTGGAGTCAGGTCCCACTGTCTCTAGAACAATACAAAAGACTATAGAATAATGAGATTTTAGCAAAATGGACTTTTTTTCTCTTCAGGTTTCATTGTGGGGGAATAAGTGCGACCTCTCCATTTCAGCTGGTGAAGACAACTCTCAGAAAGCCAGTCCTGTAAAATCACTGGACAACTTGAAAACTTCCATCTTAGTGGATGATATGGAAAGCATTTGGTCACTGCTTATTAACAGCAAGAAAAGAAGAACTTCAAAAGAAGTTACTAGAGTTGACATAGTCCTGGATAATGCTGGATATGAACTTATTACTGATCTAGTACTGGCTGATTTTCTGTTATCATCAAAGTTAGTTTCTGAAATCCATTTCCATGGAAAGTGTATTCCATGGTATGTATCAGATACTACAAAGCAAGATTTTAATTGGACTATTAAACAGCTGCTGTCAGCTAATAATAGGTGGATGTCTAGGTGTGGGATAAACTGGGAGGGCAGTATTAAAAAAGGAGTTTTGGTTTACCATGATCACATGTTTTGGACTCTGCCACATGAATTTTGTAGTATGGCTCAGGTTGCTACTGACTTGTACACTGAGCTGCAGAAGTCACATTTAATTATTTTTAAAGGTGATCTGAACTACAGGAAACTAACTGGAGATAGAAAATGGGAGTTTACTGTTCCATTTCATCAAGCCTTAAACAAATTTCATCCTGCACCCCTTTGCAGCTTGAGAACACTAAAATCTGATGTTCAGGTTGGTCTGAAACCTGGACAGGGTGAGCAGTTTGTGAATTCTGAACCTGACTGGATGATATGTGGGAAATATGGAGTAGTTCAGTTTGATGCATCTTTGTGATTCAGCTGTGAGGTTGATAGTTTACCTAGGGATAGGTTTAATTTGCACAGAGAGCTGTGCTTTTGCTGTTAAATATTGGGCTCTTCGTTTACTTGTTTCCTATTTCTGGCAAGTGGCTTGTTACAACTGATTTACAAAATATAAAGATGTTGTGCAACAGTTTGCAAACTTTCCTTTTAACACTCAAGTTTTTAAATTGTAGATATTTTATGACCTAAAATGTCAACAGATGTTGGAGATGAACATGACTTCAGTTGTCCCTAAGAATACTTTATCTTTCAGTAAGTAAAGAGAATTAATGCTCAGTGGAAGTTACAATTTACTTTAGGAACTGGATCCACCTTGGCATGCGTTTACTGTTCCAGTACTGTTTGGCATTTTCAAGCGCCATATGTTGCATGGTACTTAGATTCATGCATTCAAAAAAAATTAACTTCTGGGTTTTCTGCATCACTGCAGCAGAGGTCTTATTTTAAAGCTGTTTGATTTGTCTCTTACAAAGAGTATTTTACATAATTTGACAACGTTTGCTCATCTGTGTGGTCAATATGTGCAAATAGTTTTTTAATAGTTTTTTTTTTTTGCCATTCTGAAAGCTAAGTAGGTGTAGTCAGTAGTGGGTTAAGGAAGAATCATTTAGGGTGAGACCATGGTCCTGTAAAGAAGATTTGGATACCCAACTGAGTCAAAGCAGTAAGACACAGGTAAGTAGTACCAGCTAGCTGTCTGCCAAGTGGGGTAGTGTGTCATGTCGTTGTTGCCCCCTCCTCCCCCAACAAGGTCAGACTCTGAAATTTGGGAGTAAGAGTCCATCTTTAAAGATGTGTGAAGAATTTGAGACTGCAACAAGCCAGGGGTGTGATTTTTCTCTCCTCCCCCCCGCAAGCATGTGAACACCTACTCAATCTTGCTATCCCAGCTAAGCTGTGCCTTTGCTGCTACCCTGTGTGACTGCAACTACACTGCTGTTTATACTTGCACTAGTATGAGAATGTGTAAGTGAGCAGGGAAACCACACCCCTACCTCATTTGATGCAGCCTGAATATGGTTGTGAGGGAGCAGATATCTTGGTAAACTCATTCAGGATTTATGCTTAATCCTTCTTTGTAGTATAGATGGCACAGGTAGCAATATGTACAGTTAAAGTTGCCTCACTTGCCGTTAATGATGCAACCCTATTTTAGCTGCTTATAACACTGCCAGATCTGTTTCAGCTGAAATTTCTGTGGTGGGTGTCTGCCTCCTGCTGAAATTTTTTTTAAGTTTCAGCAAAAAGGGTTCAGCTGTTCGCAGAACAAGGTTAGGGGAAAAAATATTGAGCATTCTCAATCCAGCAGCCCTGGGCTGGAGAAGGATTTTCCTGAGAGTTCCTCCTTCCAGCAACCAAATGTTGGGAGCAGAAACTGAAGGCAGTGGTATTTTCTTTCCTATGCTACCAGAGTCCATGCAATGAGGTGGTGGCAGTGGTCTGATTGTAAGACGGAGGGGTGAGAAGCTAGGCCTAGGGAAGGGGTAGGGCAGGTGGTCTCAGATGAGCCACATGTAGCGAGGGAGCTGCATGTATTGGGGGGAAATACTGGAACAAGGACAGACTGGAAGGGCAAGGGAAGAAGGGTCTGGTGCGGGGGAGGAGAAGTACTCCCTGGGGTTTAACCATTATTGCACGCTCCCTTCAAAGCATGGACTAAATCCCAAATTCCTGTGCTGTCAGCAAATAGCAGTGCAACCTGTGCCTCATCTCCCTCTAATAGAGAGTGCATATACAGGGTGACAACCTACCACTGCTGTGAATTACTATTAGCTCAAGCAGCAGATATTTGTGAAGTGGGTCTAAAGGTTCCTGCTCTGCTGATGACTGCTTTGGTCTCACTGTGAGCCATATGTTGGAATTTTTTTCCCCATTTTTTTTTTTTAAATTAGGAAATTACAAACACAACCTCTATGGAAAGAACATTAAGGTTTAAAAATGAAGCACTCAACAACTAGGAAATACCGGAATACTAGGAAGAATTGTCCCGTGGTTAGGGTGCTTGCTTGGGACTTTGGGTGTACAATTTAAGATGCAGAGGGGCTGACTCTTTTCAGAAAACTTAGTATTTTATAGAACTTTATATATTCAGAGCACAGCTCCCATTGACCTCAGTTGCAGCCGTGAGTGTTTAGCACTTCTTCAGTCAGACCCCTGGGTATCCTATTGGCCACCTGGAAAATGAGGAACACAGTGACCGCCTGTAAAAAGTTTGGTTTAAGTGTCTTGCCCAGCATCACCCAGGAACTCTATAGTAGAGGCTGTGAGAGACTCCAGTTCTCCAAGGTGGCATTCCATCCTGCCTAAACCATGAAAACAGCCTGCCTCTCCCTGCATTCCCCTGCCTCATTCACTACACACCTTCCAACTTCTGCAACAAATGAAGCAGGGATTCAACAGCTAAGAGCATCATTAGCAACACAACCACAATTCATTCTCGGGACACATCCTGTACACTAAATGGCATGGTGGAAATAATAGTATGAGATAATGTAATTAAAGACTCCATCATATTTCACACACTGAAGTAGGCCACATTAAGATTGCATAGGCAACCTTAATTCTGGCACTTCCTAATTTGAAGGCTTGACTTTCCACCTTAACCATCATTTAAGGGAGTTTTTATATGTAATACTGAATACACAGTAAAACCCTACTGAATTGCTATTGGGCTTGCAGACTAACTATCCTCTCCTAAAAAAACTAACAGTGTTGTATCCCATACAAATGTCATAGTAGTCTCTACCTATTACAATAAGATACTTCCTCAGAAAAATGTGCTTAGTTGTCAGGAGCAAAGTATATTATGAAGTATTTTCCTGAATGTTTGTCACTTCTTTGTAATAGTAACTTTCAGGATGCCTATGTCATTAGGGGGAGCCCACTAATTCTTTTTATTAATGTAGGAACAAAATAGAATAAGGATATACTTTTAATACCTCTGTTTAGGGAAATGCTTCCTGCACACTTACATTTAATCTATGTAATTATTCTAACATTGGTTGCATATTACAATGACCTAACAGCCCAGGGGATTTCTAAACTAATTTCTTGGGCTTTTCCTTGTATGCCATTTGAATTTCCTTAACAAAAGGGCATTTATAATCACCTCTAAGATGATCACTAGGTTATTGGCATTTCCATCCACCTTCTGAGTAAGTAGCTCTATCTCATAGTTCTTGAATTTTGAACTACAGTGGTGGCTCTTAGCTATAAACCTACAAACGCCAGGAAAATCATTTGTTGCACACACAGTTTGCAGCCTTTGGAAATCAGCAAGTCAACATTAATGTATAGAAAGTTATAAACTTATTTCCAAAAGACAAATCAGGTATTATAAAAATATGCAATATATTATAAACTTGAAACTCAAGTATGGGTTTTTTCAGTGAGAATGATTTATGCTGAACTGTAATTTCCCTTCCATCAGAATAGGTATTGTTTTGTCAAACCTTAAAAAGAATCTTCAGACAGACAACACCTAACCTTTGAACAAGAATCTTGCAATACATTTCTGTTTGTTTTGAAATGTTAGTCTTCCACTTAATTATGAATATTTTTGAATGGAAAAGCAGACCTTTTATATAAGCACAGGTTTAAAGGTTTCCGCAGTTCTATCTTTTCAACTTATATTGGTCGTTTATAGGCTTTTGTACTAAAACTTAATGAAAGAAAAGGTAGAATTAGGGTGTGGTCAGTCTCAAATTTACCTTCAAGATTTCCTCCACCAAATCCTCTCCCAGCTTAAAGGTTCCATATTTCTCTTATTTTAAGAATTGTTCCACATAAAATGTAGGGCATGTAAATTTATGGGCAGTCCGTTTGCACCCCACTGTGGTGCTGTAGATGTGCCCCATCTTAATTTCCCCTGTTTGGGTGGCAATAGGTTTCCATTTTAAAAGCCCAAGGCAAGGAGAAGCCAACACAAAAAAACAAAATGGCATGTCCCTTTTTAAATAAGTCTTGTGGGCAGCAGCAATTACAACAAATAAGTCCTTGCCTCCAGACCCTGGTTGAGAGCTCCCACCTTAAAGTCCATAACACCAAGTCTCTGAGCCCTGGTCTACACTACCAGCTTATGTTGGTATAACTGTCATTCCACACCCCTGAGCAACTTAGCTCTACTGATCTAATCCCCAGTGTTGATAGTGCTATGTTGACAGGAGGTCTTCTCCCTTTGGCATAGCCACCACCCCTTGGGGAGGTGGAGTACCTACGCCGATGGGAGAAGCTGTCCCATTGACATAGGTAGCATCTTCATTACATGCTATAGCTGCACTGGTGCAGCTACAGCACTGTAAATGTAGACAAGCCTTGAGTGTCATAGGGCTGATCCTCTGGAGCCTGAGAGAAACCATCATCCACTGCAGCATGCACACATTCTTCACTTCCTCTTCCTTTTTATATAGCCCTGCCATAGGGCAGGGCTTCCTTGATTACACCCTAGGCTGTTCCAAATGTTGGCTCCAGCCTGTCACTTAAAGGGGTAGTACACTCCCTCACAGGGCATAACCAAAAAAGAGAGAAGGGTTCCTAAAATATATATATCAAACCAATTGGTGTCCGCCCAACAGCTTCTAATGTTAATTCATCTTGAAAATTAAAATGTTTAAGGATGTGGTTCAGTAGCCCTGAACCTCCTCCAACTGCATATGTGCTAATGACTCTCTCTTCCAAAATATAATACCACATGCCAAATTGCTGCTGTTTTCTTAGCAACAGTGTTTCCAAAACCCAAAGGAATTCCAAGAACTTAAAAGAAGAGAAAAACAACTTAATATTTTCCGACTAAGCATAATTGAAGAATCTCCCCAATAATTCTCTTAAAATGTACTAGTCTATTGCTGTCATCCTGAAGTCTCTTAAGGGTTTCAGAGTAACAGCCGTGTTAGTCTGTATTCGCAAAAAGAAAAGGAGTACTTGTGGCACCTTAGAGACTAACCAATTTATTTGAGCATAAGCTTTCAAGTGAGCTACAGCTCACTTGAAAGCTTATGCTCAAATAAATTGGTTAGTCTCTAAGGTGCCACAAGTACTCCTTTTCTCTTATGGGTGTATATATGGTTGGAGTTGAAACAGTTCCTTGCAAGTTCAGACAACTTCCATTTATGCTTAAACCACTTAACTCCTTGCTCCCTGATAAGTTGGAATCCTTCAGACAACAGAGAGAGAACTGATACTAGTCAGCTCTGTGTTCTTGGGGAACCAGGGCACAGTATCCAGCCTCTCTGACTCATGAAGGACACCCTCCCTCCCCACCTTGGCTTGAACCAAAACCGATCAGAGAAAAGACTTGCAGAGAGCAGTGAAGGGTGGTGGGAGAGACACCTAGACTCCTCCTGACAAGGGTGACGAGATTAAGGCAACTCCTCTAGCCCCATCTGTATTGAAGATGGGACAGGGAGATATCTCTATTAGCATACAGAATGGAGAATAGAGATTCCAAAGCAAGAACCGCACTGAACTCTGGGACCAGAAAAGCAGGGAAGCACTCCGTCATGGGGGATCTCTGCTCCAGATGTTAATGAACCTATGCCTGCAGCCACCTAGCTCAGCAGTTATCAGACCAATTATAGTAATAAATCCTTGATTGATATCCAAATCCTGAAGCAGCCTAATTGCATTGTGAGCTCCCTGGAAGAACACCACCCATAGCCAAGAGGGATCAGCTCCTATTATCTAGCCTAAAGAAAACCCTTGAGTCATCAGTTTACCCGTAAACAAATCGAGTATTCTCCCTTGAACCATTGTTGTTTCCCTACAAAAACCCCTACTTATGCTCCAGTAAGTGTTCTGATACATGGATCCAAACATGCATCAGTTCCACTGGGATTTCATCTTCTCCTGACTGATTGTGCTGGGGGCTCTGCCTGTCTTCAGCACTCCAGACCCTCAGCTACCACCATCACTTGGGAACCCCGACCAGTTCAAGCTTCATGGAGCAGTGAGATCTTTCCTGCTCTCTCTCTCTCTCTCGCCTACCTCAGGTATTAACCTTTAATGATGTTGGTTTAGGATCTCCTTGTGTAATTATTACTATTATTTAATAACTTTTATGGTTAAGCGGGTTGCCTCTCTCTCTCTCTGAACTTTACTCTTTTGTGTTTTTTAGCTTCCCCGTTTACTCTGCAGCAACGCTTCTTTTACCTAAGCTAAAGATCCCTGCAGCGCCCAAAAATACTGTGGGGTTTGCTCAACAAGTGGGTTACTACAAGTGCAATTGTGACGTGAAAGTGGGGATAGGGACGTGCTGAACCTGTGACATACAACGGTGGCAGCTTGGAAGTGCTGGTCAACCTAGACTACTGAGTCCAGGGGCATATAGGGGTGGCAGCTTGAAAGTGCTGCTTGACCCAGTCTGCTGAGTTCAGGAGCACATAAGGGTGGCAGCCTGGAAGTGACATTTGAGCCAGCCCGCTCAAGCTTACTCTATTCCAGTGTGGTACCTTTGGCGCATAAGGGTGGCAGCTTGAAAATGCTGCTTGACCCAGCCCACTGAGTCCAGGGACGTATAAGGGGTCAGCTTGAAAGTGCTGATTGACCTGGTCTGCTCAGACTTGCTCTCTGTGTGTGTGTGTGTGTACGTACATGTGTCCAGCTGGTTCTGGGGCTGAAGGAACCTAGTCCTGGGGAACTAGGTCCTGCAGGATAGCTCTATTGGGAGGGGACTTGCAAAAGGGAGGAGTAGAGCTCCATATGAAAACACAAGTGACACAAGCAGTACATTAACAGAATTACACAGCCCTCTCCCCCCCCACCGCCAGAAGAGTAACCCTAATAAATGAGCATACCCCAAAGTAACGGGAAAATCTGGTAACAGAACCTTCACTCTAGTTTTCTATTAAGATTATTACTATAAAATGTACCAACTTACAAAAACCAAATTGAATTTCAAATACTAATTCCATTACAATAGAACTTTATTTACATAGCGTATCTGCGGGTTGAAGAACTTTTCTGTCTGCTGAATTTCTCACTTGCTCTCAAACTATAAAACAAAGGCTTAGGATGATGCTCACCTGACTGAAGAAGCTAAACTCAAAATTGCTTAAACTGAGTAGCAATTAAGAGTACATAATAAAATATTAATACAAATAGCACAACTTAAGATTTGGTCAGAATACCCACACAAAAACAATGTTGATACGGTATTTTAGGGATAATGCCCTTTTCATCTTTAAAGTACGCACAACTGTTAATTTAAGCAATTTGGTTTTCTATTATCAGAGAAAATATTTTTCAATATTTTGTTTTTCTGGAATTGGGACTTTTCATATGCTCTCAAGACATCTGGTTCACACTGGCAACTTAATTGGTTTTCTAATCAGAAAAAAATTCTTAAACTGTGAGTCTGGAAGTTATTCTTGGGTCCAATTTCTTTTCCCTCTTTAGATATCAGATTATTTGTGATAACCATGTTACATCGTGTATGGTGTAGAGAACATTTGTACAAAAAATATTGCTGAAGAATTTTTGGATCAAAACATTAAAAGTTGAGCTAGCCAAATTGTAGATTGAATTAATAAAAAATGATTTTTAAAAATCTTTATTAGGAATATAAAAATTGTGAAACCACATCACGGGTCTGTCTAGCCCAGCGGTTCTTAAACGTTTGTATTAGTGACCCCTTTCACATAGCAAGCCTCTGAGTGTGACCCCCACCCCCAATAATTAAAAACACTTAAATTTTTTTAAACAATATTAATTATTTAAGGGAGGGTCAACAAGCATGTGGACAAAGGAGAGCCAGTGGATAGAGTGTATTTCGATTTTCAGAAAGCTTTTGACAACGTCCCTCACCAAAGGCTCTTAAGCAAAATAAGCAGTCATGGGATAAGAGGGAAGGCTCTCTCACGGATTGGTAACTGGTTAAAAGATAGGAAACAAAGGGTAGGAATAAATGGTCAGTTTTCAGAATGGAGAGAAGTAAACAGTGGTGTCCCCCAGGGATCTGTACTGAACCCAGTCCTATTTAACATATTCATAAACAATCTGGAAAAAGGGGAAACAGTGAGATGGCAAACAGTGAGATGATACAAAACTACTCAAGATAGTTATGTCCCCGGCAGATGGTGAAGAGCTACAAAAGGATCTCACAAAATTGGGTGACTGGGCAACAAAATGGCAGATGAAATTTAATGTTGATAAATGCAAAGTAATGCACATTGGAAAACATAATCCTAGCTATACATATATAATGATGGGGTCTAAATTAGCTGTTACCACTCAAGAAAGAGATCTTGGGGTCATTGTGGATAGTTCTCTGAAATCATCCACTCAATGTGCAGTGGCAGTCAAAAAAGTGAACAGAATGTTGGGAATCATCAAGAAAGGGATAGATAATAAGACAGAAAATATCCTATTGCCTCTGTATAAATCTATGGTATGCCCACACCTTGAATACTGTGTGCAGATGTGGTCGCCCCATCTCAAAAAAGATATATTGGAATTGGAAAAGGTTCAGAAAAGGGCAACAAAAATGATTAGAGGTATGGAATGGCTTCCGTATGAGGAGACAATAAGACTGAGACTTTTCAGCTTGGAAAGAGGCGACTAAGGGGGGTTATGATAGACGTCTATAAAATCATGAGTTGTATAGAGAAAGTAATAAGGAAGTGTTATTTACTCCTTCTCATAATACAAGAACAAGGGGCCACCAAATGAAATTAATAGGTAGCAGGTTTAAAACAAACACAAGAAAGTATTTTTTCATGCAACACACTGTCAACCTCTGGAACTCCTTGCCTCAGGGTGTTGTGAAGGCCAATACTATAACGGGGTTCAAAAGGGAGCTAGATAGATTCATGGAAGATAGGTCCGTCAATGGCTATTAGCCAGGATGGGCAGGAATGGTGTCCCTAGCCTCTGTTTGCCAGAAGCTGGGATTGGGTGATAGGGCGTGGATCACTTGATGATTACCTGCTGTTCATTCCTTTTGGGGAACCGGGCATTGGCCACTGTCAGAGGACAGGATATTGGGCTTGATGGACCTTTGGTCTGACCCAGTATGGCCGTTCTTATGTTCTTATTATAAATGCTGGAGGTGAAGCGGGGTTTGGGGTGGAGGCTGACAGCTAATGACCCTCCATGTAATAACTTTGCAATCCCCTGACTGTTCCCAACTGCCAATTTTAGAACCCCTGGTCTAGCCCAATATTTTGGCAAATAGTACAGTAGAACCTTAGAGTTATGAACACCTCAGGAATAGAGGTTGTTCGTAACTCTGAAATGTTTGTAACTGAACAAAATGTTATGGTGGTTCTTTCAAAAGTTTACAACTGAACATTGACTTAATACAGCTTTGAAACTTTACTATGCAGAAGGAAAATGCTGCTTTTAACCATCTTAATTTAAATGAAACAAGCATAGAAACAGTTTCATTATCTTGTCAAATCTTTTGTAAACTTTCCCTTTTTTTAGTAGTTTACATTTAACACTGTACTATACATACTTTTTTTTTTGTGTCTCTGCTGCTGCCTGACTGCATACTTCCAGTTCCAAATGAGGTGTTTTCATAACTCTGGTGTTCATAACTCCAAGGCTCAACTGTAGCTAGTACAAGATGTTTTACAGAAAAGGGTAAAAGCTTCCATAATGTGATTAAAGTGATTATAAGTGGTAGCAAATAGATCAAAGTTGTTTACCTAGCAAATAAACAAAAATGCACACTAAGCCTAATATAATAGATAGGGTTTGAATTAAGCAGTGTCTCACCCTGTCTCACCCTGTTAAATAGTATAAACAGTCCATCAAGGTTTTCTACACAGACAGGCTTCCTTCTTTCCTGCCCGGGACCAGCACTTCCCCCAGTTCAGTCTTTGTTCCTCAGATGTTCTCTTGTGTGGGGAGTGAGGCCAGTCATGATGTCATTCCCCCCTTTATATCTTTTTCCAACTTGCTGGAAAAATCTTTTGCTGTGACCTGGATCACACAGTTCCCATTGTGTAGTGCTATCTCTGAGAGGTTCCTATTGTACCCAGTTCCTGGGGTAATCCTTGTGAGTGTGTGTATTTCCTCAATGGGCCATCAACATTGTTTGGCCTGTTCATTGTTGTACCTGAAAGTCTGCTTGTGGGTGTTTCAACCTCACAATACGTTACGGTAGCACATACATAGCAAAACTTCATAACTTTATATACAATGATAGCACATACAACTTAACAGGATAATAATGGTCAACAGATTAAGACTTTTAGAATGATACGTTACAAAGCATACCTTGTACAAAACATATAATTATATCACCATGGTGAATATGGGGTGCAGAGTGTTTCTTTGGGGCACAGTGTTTCACAGCCATGTCTTCCTATGTGCTTCTTACAGTGCCTAACTCAATGGGGCCCCAATTCTGATTGGATCCTCTAGGTGTTACCATAAATAATTATCCATTTGTTTTGACATCTCCTTGAGCAATCCAGTGCCTCATCTTTATTACCCACTGTCGTGATTCAGAGTTGAGCTTCAATGATGATCTTTGTCCCATTCTCTTGGTGGGCACTCTTTTCAAGTGACAGACCTGTTCATCTCCCAGAGTGGAACTCCACAGTCCCCTAACTTTGGACTGGTTCACAAGGCTACAACATGCCCTGCTCCCACTATACTTCCCCAGTTATATATGGTGCTTGCTGACTTATACCCCTCATGCGACACCTTTTGCTATGCTTTTGTTTATCGAGGTGGAACCCTGAATTTCTACCTCTCTCAGACCGGATCCAAGGGCAGCAGTCCTCTGTTTCAACCACACTAATACAGAGGTCCACTTGTACTTGGCACCTGCAATATACTTCCCTTCAAGAACCTATGATTAGCAGTTGATTAAAGAGACTCAGAAGAGTTCCTTCCAAACATATGTACTGTCTACTCACCCAAAGGTTCCGTTATGGTGCAGGTTGGGCAGCTTCCACCAATCATATCTGTGATCTATGGGTAAGGCTAAGATTTTGTCACAGATATTTTTAGTAAAAGTCACGGACAAATCATGGGCATTAAAGAAAAATTCATGGAAGCCATGGCTTTTACTAAAAATATCTGTGACAAAATAGGGTTCTGAAGTTCCCCACGCAGCCCACAGTGGGGGCGGGGGCAGCTGCAGGGTGGCTGGGATCTCTGGGGGTCTCCACCGCGGGTTGGGTGTCAGAGCTCCAGGGTCCCCGGCCACCTGCAGCAGCTGGGAGTGGCGGGAGCCCACTTCCCCACCACCACCTGCAGCAGCTGGGGGCAGCGGGGTACCCCTGCCTCCCATAGCTCTGGGATTCCCTCACCACCTGCAGCGGCCGGCAGCTGCAGGGTTCCCCCACAGCTCAGGGCTTCCTGCAGCAGCTGGGAGCTGCTGGGTTCCCTTGCCACCCACAGCATCTGGGAGCTGTGGGATTCCCCCGCCATGGCCGGGAGCTCTGTGGCTCTGCAGGCAGCGGGGAACCCTGCAGCTCCTGACCATCAGAGGCTGAAGACACGGAGGTCTCTGGAAGTCATGGATTCCATGACTTCCATGACTTCTGTGACTAAATTATAGCCTTCATAGAATCATAGAATATCAGGGTTGGAAGGGACCTCAGGAGGTCATCTATTCCAACCCCCTGCTCAAAGCAGGACCAATCCCCAATTAAATCATCCCAGCCAGAGCTTTGTCAAGCCTGACCTTAAAAACTTCTAAGGAAGGAGATACTACCACCTCCCTAGGTAACGCATTTCAGTGTTTCACCACCCTCCAAGTGAAAAAGTTTTTCCTAATATCCAACCTAAACCTCCACCACTGCAACTTGAGACCATTACTCCTTGTCCTGTCATCTTCTACCACTGAGAATAGTCTAGAACCATCCTCTTTGGAACCACCTCTCAGGTAGTTGAAAGCAGCTATCAAATCCCCCCTCATTCTTCTCTTCTGCAGACTAAACAATCCCAGTTCCCTCAACCTCTCCTCATAAGTCATGTGTTCCAGACCCCTAATCATTTTTGTTGCCCTTCGCTGGACTCTTTCCAATTTATCCACATCCTTCTTGTAGTGTGGGGCCCAAAACTGGACACAGTACTCCAGATGAGGCCGCACCAATGTCGAATAGAGGGGAACGATCACGTCCCTCGATCTGCTGGCTATGCCCCTACTTATACATCCCAAAACGCCATTGGCCTTCTTGACAACAAGGGCACACTGTTGACTCATATCCAGCTTCTCGTCCACTGTCACCCCTAGGTTCTTTTCTGCAGAACTGCTGCCTAGCCATTCGGTCACTAGTCTGTAGCGGTGCATTGGATTCTTCCGTCCTAAGTGCAGGACCCTGCACTTATCCTTGTTGAACCTCATCAGATTTCTTTTGGCCCAATCCTCTAATTTGTCTAGGTCCCTCTCTATCCTATCCCTACCTGCCACCGTATCTACCACTCCTCCTAGTTTAGTATCATCCGCAAATTTGCTGAGAGTGCAATCCACACCATCCTTCAGATCATTTATGAAGATATTGAACAAAACCAGCCCCAGGACCGACCCTTGGGGCACTCCACTTGATACCGGCTGCCAACTAGACATGGAGCCATTGATCACTACCCGTTGAGCCCGACAATCTAGCCAGCTTTCTACCCACCTTATAGTGCCTTCATCCAGCCCATACTTCTTTAACTTGCTGACAAGAATACTGTGGGAGACCGTGTCGAAAGCTTTGCTAAAGTCAAGAAACAATACATCCACTGCTTTCCCTTCATCCACAGAACCAGTAATCTCATCATAAAAGGCGATTAGATTAGTCAGGCATGACCTTCCCTTGGTGAATCCATGCTGACTGTTCCTGATCACTTTCCTCTCATGTAAGTGCTTCAGGATTTATTCTTTGAGGACCTGCTCCATGATTTTTCCGGGGACTGAGGTGAGGCTGACTGGTCTGTAGTTTCCAGGATCCTCCTTCTTCCCTTTTTTAAAGATTGGCACTACATTAGCCTTTTTCCAGTCATCCGGGACTTCCCCCGTTCGCCACGAGTTTTCAAAGATAATGGCCAATGGCTCTGCAATCACAGCCGCCAATTCCTTTAGCACTCTTGGATGCAACTTGTCCGGCCCCATGGACTTGTGCACGTCCAGCTTTTCTAAATAGTCCCTAACCACCTCTTTCTCCACAGAGGGCTGGCCACCTACTCCCCATGCTGTGTTGCCCAGCGCAGCAGTCTGGGAGCTGACCTTGTTCGTGAAGACAGAGGCAAAGAAAGCATTGAGTACATTAGCTTTTTCCACATCCTCTGTCACTAGGTTGCCTCTCTCATTCAGTAAGGGGCCCACACTTTCCTTGGCTTTCTTCTTGTTGCCAACATACCTGAAGAAACCCTTCTTGTTACTCTTAACATCTCTTGCTAGCTGCAGCTCCAGGTGCGATTTGGCCCTCCTGATTTCATTCCTACATGCCCGAGCAATATTTTTATATTCTTCCCTGGTCATCTGTCCAATCTTCCACTTCTTGTAAGCTTCTTTTTTATGTTTAAGATCCGCAAGGATTTCACCGTTAAGCCAAGCTGGTCTCCTGCCATATTTACTATTCTTTCGACACATCGGGATGGTTTGTCCCTGTAACCTCAATAGGGATTCCTTGCAATACAGCCAGCTCTCCTGGACTCCTTTCCCCCTCATGTTATTCCCCCAGGGGATCCTACCCATCAGTTCCCTGAGGGAGTCGAAGTCTGCTTTCCTGAAGCCCAGGGTCCGTATTCTGCTATTTACCTTTCTTCCCTGTGTCAGGATCCTGAACTCGACCACCTCATGGTCACTGCCTCCCAGATTCCCATCCACTTTTTCTTCCCCTACTAATTCTTCCCGGTTTGTGAGCAGCAGGTCAAGAAAAGCTCCCCCCCTAGTTGGCTCCTCCAGCACTTGCACCAGGAAATTGTCCCCTACATTTTCCAAAAACTTCCTGGATTGTCTATACACCGCTGTATTGCTCTCCCAGCAGATATCAAGATGATTAAAGTCTCCCATGAGAACCAGGGCGTGCGATCTAGTAGCTTCTGCAAGTTGCCAGAAGAAAGCCTCATCCACCTCATCCCCCTGGTCCAGTGGTCTATAGCAGACTCCCACCACTACATCACTCTTGTTGCTCACACTTCTAAACTTAATCCAGAGACACTCAGGTTTTTCTGCACTTTCATACCGGAGCTCTCAGCAGTCATACTGCTCCCTTACATACAGTGCTACTCTCCCACCTTTTCTGCCCTGCCTGTCCTTCCTGAACAGTTTATAACCATCCATGACAGTACTCCAGTCATGTGAGTTATCCCACCAAGTCTCTGTTATTCCAATCACGTCATAATTCCTTGACATCACTAAGACCTCCAGTTCACCCTGCTTGTTTCCAAGGCTTTGTGCATTTGTATATAGGCACTTGAGATAACCTGCTGATCACCCCTCATTCTCAGTATGAGGTAGGAGCCCTCCCCTCACAGACGTTCCTGCCTGTGCTTCCTCTCGGTATCCTGCTTGCCCACCTATCTCAGGGCTTTGGTCTCCTTCCCCCGGTGAACCTAGTTTAAAGCCCTCCTCACTAGGTTAGCCAGCCTGCTCGCAAAGATGCTCTTCCCTCTCTTCGTTAGGTGGAGCCCGTCTCTGCCCAGCACTCCTCCTTCATGGAACACCATCCCGTGGTCAAAGAATCCAAAGCCTTCTCTCCGACACCACCTGCGTAGCCATTCGTTGACTTCCACGATTCGATGGTGCCTACCCCGGCCTTTTCCTTCCCCGGGGAGGATGGACAAGAACACCACTTGCGCCTCAAACTCCTTTATCCTTCTTCCCAGAGCCACGTAGTCCGCAGTGATCCGCTCAAGGTCATTCTTGGCAGTATCATTGGTGCCCACATGGAGACGCAGGAAGGGGTAGCGATCTGAGGGCTTGATGAGTCTCGGCAGTCTCTCCGTCACATCGCGAATCTCAGCCCCTGGCAAGCAGCAGACTTCTCTGTTTTCCCAGTCAGGGCGGCAGATAGATGACTCAGTCCCCCTGAGGAGATAGTCCCCGACCACCCGCCTCCTTCTCTTGGGAGTGGTGGTCGTGGAACCCCCAACCTCAGGACAGCGCATCTCATGCCTTCCAACCAGCGGAGTCTCCTCCTGCTTTCTCCCCCCAGATGTATCATCTGGTCCACTCTCTGCAATGGTACCTGTGGAGAGAACATGAAAACGGTTACTTACCTGTGTCTGTGTTGCTAGTACCTGGACATTCCTTATCTTAAGACAATTCACACCACCTCACTGAAGCTATTGGGAATGACAGCTGCCTTCCACAAATGATGGAATAATTAAATGCCTCTCTATTTAGTTATAGCTGAAACAATGGAAAACCACGGCTCAAGAATTAGACTGCATAGAAGCCTGGACAGTTGCTGGGCCATGTGGCCAAAGTGGTTTCCTGGTGGAGTCCCATTACAATATGCTGGGATGGGGGTTTCATTTGATTACAGTTGTGTGTCTGTGATCAGAAGCAGCTAAGAAAGTACACAGAGAAGGCAGTAAGGAAGCCCTAGAGACAGCTAGAATAAAACATACAGCATGATCTTGAGAAAAAACTGAGAGTGCTTATAGGAAGAGTGCTGGCTGGAAAGAGGCTTGGAACTGTGAGCAAAGAAATTGTCTCCTGCTGTTTGATTCCTACTGTGTTCAGGGAAACATGCTTTGTAAATAAACAGGATTGCAGCAAATAAATACCTGACTCCATCTATTTCTCCTCCTAATGGAACAACCCCCAAGACATCTAGTTTTTGTTTTGTTTGTTTACTGTTTCCTCTTTAAATTTCATAGTCATCTTAATTTACGTATATTTTACCTACTATGGTGTCTTCTTGCTATTGGCTTTACTCAGGCTGGATTTCCACTTTTTGAAAGACATCCTTTTAGTCTGAATAAACTTTTGTGCCTTGCCCTTTAACCTCATTGTGTTTCTTCTTCCTGTCTTATTTAGGTATTAGCATAACTTCAACACCTCAGTTAAACTAAAGTATAAGTAGCCTCTATGCTGATTCCAAGGATTTTAACTTAACTTTTGTCTTTATGTTCTTCCTAAGTAGCTTTCTCCTTTAAAATATCTATATAGATATAGATATCCCTTTCAGTGTGTTACTATGGTCTAAATCAAAAATAAACTTTTTCTGTTTCAAAACCAGCTTTTCAAACAAGCAACCATCTTGATAGGTGTTGATTTTTTTTTCTCTCAACTGCCTTCATTTGACTTTTGCCCAACTAATATTCGGGTAGTTGTAATTACCATTAATAGAATTTGAGGCCTTCATTTTCTTTCAACTTTGTGCACTCGTCAATGTTCTGAACTGGAAACCAGTATAATAATCCCAATGTTATGTTTTGTATTCTAATTATATAGGATTTCTCTCCATATATATTCTATTACATGATCTAGTGAAACCCTTTTTTAAAAATTTCATTAGAAACTATCAAATCTCTTAAGTGCTACTTTCTAGTCTCTACAAACTAGTCTGGATTTTGAGTATGATTCTTGAACCACAATGTATTACAGTATTCATTCAATGTCATCCCATCATATTTTAGAACATGCTTTAAATGCAATATAAATGTAGTATTTATTGCATCAGCTAGACTCCTGTCTTTCCTTGTTGTTTCTTGATAGTGTTCCAATACAAGATGTTAAACATTAGATTCAATCCATAGTTACTCTGCTCCAAAAAGCAGGTCTGAAAGTATCCTAGTGAAAGCTATTGTTTAAATGTTTGGATACTATTCTGGATTATAGTTATTAAATATCTCCATGCTGATTGGTAAACTAGATAATTTTATTGAAATATGAGAAACATTTTGTAAAATCTTTCCAAGGCATATAAATTTTTCCAGACAATTGAGACATAGCTAGCTAAAAGTTGCAAAACCAAGCTTTGATGCCAAATGAGAGAGGAATGATCTGTAAAATAGGCTGCTAGTACACAAAATTTTGTCTGCCCTTGTTCTGTCCAACTCTCATGAAAAATAAAATAATTGATATGAGCCCCTTTAAACCAACAAACACATTTTCTTAGGTGTTTCATAAAAACAGAGTGGAAAGTCCTTTCAAGCTATATGCAGAATTACTCCACATCAATACTTGGATAAGTTACCTCCCAAGAGAACCAGGGTGCTGATGGTGTGGTGTTGGTGACTCATTAAGTGGCGCTCTTCCTTCTAAGTCAGTACTGAGCAAATGTTCCATTGTGATCATTGAATTGGTCCTGCTTTGAGCAAGGGGTTGGACTAGATGACCTCTTGAGGTTCCTTCCAACCCTGATATTATATGATTCTATGATTCTATGAATCATAGAATATTAGGATTCGAAGAGACCTCAGGAGGTCATCTAATCCAATCCCCTGCTCAAAGGGGATGATAGGAATTAATAAAATGCTTAAATTGCAAGTCTTTCAATCGGGACTGAAAGCTTGTGATCAGTGAAAAATTTAAGATTTTTCTTGCAATAGGGTTGTTAAACCTGTTGCTTTAGGTAATTACATTGTCTGCTCTAAATTATTCCTGCAGATTTGAGTGGATGGTATTTTATTTCCTGTCCTAAATGGCTGTATACTATTGTACACTCTTATGCGGCTGCCATGTTCCATTCAGGTGGCTGTATTTCTATTGCTGGTGAAATTATTCCTCTATACATTGTAAAGCACTTTGGTTTTTTTAATAAAAGGCATTATGTAAACCTGTTTAGTATTTTATTGAAAATACCACTAAACAGCAGTCCTTCAGCTGAATGAATGCTTCCTTGATATTTTATGAAAGGAGTCCTAAGGAGGAGTCATCAGGTAGAACAATGGTAGCGATGTCATGAGGTCCTGAGGGTGTTGGATTGAAAATATAGAAAAATGGCAGGTCTGTAGAGCTGTGACATGGATTCAGTATTATCTCCTTTTTCCCTTGCAGAAAAATATTTTTAAAAATAAAAATCTAGAATTTTGTAGAAATGCTCGTTTCTATTTGGTACCCACTTGGATATTGTTTTTATTAATGAAGAAAATCTGGACAGAGAAAATGCACTTCTTAAGGAATGGTTGGGGTTTGGGGCATTCCAAGGATTAGAGGCCTAGAATGTTCCCCTAAAATAGCAGCCTTGAGTGAGTGTACTACTCAATTAGTAAAAACAGTTAACCATTGTTTGTAGTGGAACTGATTTTTTTTTAATTATGCAAAAATAAAGGTAGTATGTCACATTTGAGAGAAATCTTCACTGAACTTCATTCCCAGTCCAGTCTGTAAACAAGTATTATATTTAGGAATTATGACAGTTTGCTGTTTGTCACAGCTACACAACAGTGGACTGATTTGTTTTCTTTCTTTTTTAAATATGAGGTTTTTAGTTTCAGAGTAGCAGCTGTGTTAGTGTGTATCCGCAAAAAGAAAAGGAGGACTTGTGTTACCTTAGAGACTGCAGCCAAGCTCTACAATACAACCGCATTTGCTCCAACCCCTCAGAGAGAGACAAACACCTACGAGATCTCTATCAAGTGTTCTTACAACTACAATACCCACCTGCTGAAGTGAAGAAACAGATTGACAGAGCCACAAGAGTACCCAGAACTTACCTACTACAGGACAGGCCCAACAAAAAAAATAACAGAACGCCACTAGCCATCACCTTCAGCCCCCAACTAAAACCTCTCCAACGCATCATCAAGGGCCTACAACCTATCCTGAAGGACGACCCATCACTTTCACAGATCTTGGGAGACAGGCCAGTCCTTGCTTACAGACAGCCCCCCAACCTGAAGCAAATACGCACCAGCAACCACACACCACACAACAGAACCACTAATCCAGGATCCTATCCTTGCAACAAAGCCCATTGCCAACTGTGTCCACATATCTATTCAGGAGACACCATCACAGGGCCTCATCACATCAGCCACACTATCAGAGGCTTGTTCACCTGCACATCTACCAGTGTGATATATGCCATCATGTGCCAGCAATGCCCCTCTGCCATGTACATTGGCCAAACTGGACAGTCTCTACATAAAAGAATAAATGGACACAAATCAGACATCCAGAATTATAACATTCAAAAACCAGTCGGAGAACACTTCAATCTCTTTCATCACTCAATTACAGACCTAAAAGTTACAATTCTTCAACAAAAAGACTTCAAAAACAGACTCTAACAAGAGACTGCTGAATTGGAATTAATTTGCAAACTGGATACAGTTAACTTAGGCTTGAATAAAGACTGGGAGTGGATGGGTCATTACACAAAGTAAAACTATTCCCCCCTCCCTGCCCCACACCACTGTTCCTCAGATGTTCTTGTCAACTGCTGGAAATGGCCCACCTTGATTATCACTACAAAAGGTTCCCCCTCCCACCCTCCGCTCTCCTGCTGGTAATAACTCATTTTACCTGATGACTCTCGTTACAGTATGTATGGTAACACCCATTGTTTCATGTTCTCTGTGTATATAAATCTCAACACTGTATTTTCCACTGTATGCATCCGATGAAGTGAGCTGTAGCTCATGAAAGCTTATGCTCAAATAAATTTGTTAGTCTCTAAGGTGCCACAAGTCCTCCTTTTTTTTTGAGGTTTTTAGTGTTCACTTTTTTGGATTATCTACCATCATGCATGTTGTTTGTTATGAGGGCAAGAGAAAGACTGAGATGTTCAGTCTGAGATATTTACATATTAAGCACAAATGTATTTCTGTAAAACATGATAGTTTAAGGGATGGTGTCTGACTTGAAGAGCTTTTCTCTGTGGTTGGTCCCAACCCATGGCACATCCTAAGTCCACTCCCAACCAAACCGTTCAACCGTATCTATTTGGGTTGCACTAACATTTTTGTAAGGTAGCAGGAAATGGCTTACTGGTGTAAACATCAAGCTGAAAACACTTGAGCTGAAATCCTGACACTATTGAATATACACTCAATTTTTAATAATTATAAATATTAATATGTATGAAAAATAAAATGTTCAGAAATTATGTTAAATTATTACAGCAAAATATATTCAAAGTATTTAAAATTTTTAAATCTGGTGATTTTATATTCAGAAGCTCATTTCTAAACTTCTGTCTCAGTATTTTTAAGCTTTTACTCTTTGTTTTGTAAATAACTCTAACAACCTCGTTTGGCCTTGTGATAGAAAAAGGCTCCTACTTTTATTTTTCATTTCATAAAAATAGGTTTGAATCATAACTCATGACTGGACACTGTTAAAATTTGGAAGGAGGGAAACAAAATCAGAATTTGGATTCAGGTCTAAATTCATAGTTGGTTCCCTATCACTGAAGAAAGAGATGATCTCACATCCCATGATCTGAGCATCCCAAACCTGCAATGTGTCATATTTTCAAAAAGAATGTTCGATGTATAAAATCCAAGAGGAATTAGATGTTGCAAGAGGTGTAGTCCCCTCCCAAAGCTGGAAAAACTCAGGGTTTGGATTTTGTTTGTTTGTTTGGCTGTGTGTAACAAAAACAAAACTCACTGAATCTTAAATTTAAAATGAAGCTAAAAACAAACTTTTAATGTTTTTTAATATCATATGCTTTCCACCCCACTTCTTTTCTTCCTTTGGTATCTACTTATTTTAGACCCAGATAGTGCAAACACCTATATGTTGATTTCAATTAAAGTTAAGCACACTTTTGCAGGATCTAGGTCTTCATATTCTACAGCACTCATCACTATAGTTTCTGATGAAGTGGCTTTTAGCCCACAAAAGCTTATGCCCAAATAAATTTGTTAGTCTCTAAGGTGCCACAAGGACTCCTCGTTGTTTTTGCCGATACAGACTAATATGGCTACCACTCTGAAACCTATAGTTTCTAAGTGCTTCCTATGTAAATTAAATTGACAAGGGAGCATCCTTAATGAACATCACAAACTCTTTTGCCCTAGAGGCTTTATTTCAGATAGATCCATTGTTTGTTTGTTTTTCCTTTTGTATTGTATTCCCTACTTTTCCTTCTATGCCTCACTGTTTTTCTTCAGTCTTTTTCAGTGTTTGTGTTGCCTTTCATCTCCTTTTCCATATTTTTTTCATTTTTTAAAAATGTCTCTTTTCTCAACCTCTTTGATATGGTTTCTTCTTACATGCCTTTTATCTCTGTCTAATTTTAACCTTCAGTGTTTTCTGTCTCTCTCGCTCTCACTCTCTGTCACAATCTCTCATCATTCTCTCTCCATTATCACTCCATTCCCCTCTCCCATGCCCTCTTTCTCTCCAAATGCAGGCAGTGGATGTGAGTAGGGAGATAGAGTGAATCTGTGGGTCACCTTCAGTTAGGGGTGAGTTGACTGCTCTAGGACTTGAGTATTCAAGAACTGGATTTGACAGTTTGAGCCCCTCTCCTTTTTTAAATGGTACTAAGGGAGTCTTCAACTATATTTGTCAGGTGCATTAGCACCGTGTTATGGCCAAAAAGATTTGTTTGTCACTTCTGTGCAGTGGAAGGAACAGTTACTCACTGAGAAGCTCCTTCCTTGGCCTTTGGAATAAAAACAGAATTTTGGCAGATTCCACTTCTCCCTTGCCATCTCCTTTTGTGAGAACAGCAGGGCAAACTCAGGTATTCAGGAGAGTTAGGAGAGAACTCAGGTTATTGATACCCTGGCTTGGGTGAGTGCTAAACTCAAGAGTCCACAGAAGGCTGTCATTTTGTTCATTTAGTGAAAGGAACATAGGAATTACCATATTGGATCAAAGTAGTTATCCCTGTTGTCTAGTATCCTGTCTCTATCAGTGGCCATTACCATGTACTTCAGAGGAAGGTTCAAGACACCCTGAATTAGGCAGTAAGGTAATGCTCACAGAGAATTTTTTTCCCCTTAATCTTACTAAATAGAGGCTGTTTTATACCTGAAACATGTCTCCTAAAGGGCACTTCTTCTTGGTAGCATGAATATCATCTAGTTCCTTCCCATGTTCAAGACTGTAAAACCATTTTGGTGTAGTCTTCAGAAAGGGTAGACATCCCTATACCTGAGTAACGTTTTCTAATTTCAAGTAGGATCGACTGGGACAGCTTCCTCCAGAGCAGCGGCAAATGGTGTCCCATTGTCAGCTGGCCCAAAAACAAGGGGCTAGCTATAGCTTGAATCCTGCAGCCATATAGTTTGACTGTAATTTCCTCATATCTCATATACTAACCATGTTTGGGCTTGGTTAGTGCGTGAATGAGAAAGTTCCAAAGAAAATCTTGGCTGCTTCAGGAAGTGGTATGGGTCATTCAAGACTAAACAACGAACAGCCTGGGATTACGGAGCACTGTGTTTTTGGTGTTAATGTTGCTTGCAAGAGATGCACACAAGAACTCTTGACCAAGTGATTCATGGCCAAGTGATTTTATATTAGCACTTTTCACAAAGGTGAAGTCCAGATGTCCTAGCCAAATTCAAAATTGCATCACGAGATTCTGCAGCCTAAATTCACTCTGCAGTTCCCGTAGGAGAAATTATACTTAACTTTCCTTGCTAAAATTGCCTACTGTGGCTGATGTAAGACAACTATCATGTTTCACCCCAGATATTGCTGAATTTTGATGGTGGTGAAACTTATGTATACATTTAGCCAATTACTTTAGAATTCTTGAGGGTAAAAAGCACCTTAAAAAGTTGTCCTCTGCGTGGTAATGTCTGGTATTAATGTTAACCTTGCTGGCTGTCAAGACAAGCTAATAGAGGTAATGATTTTTATCTTACTAGCCCAGCAAAAGAGTTCCTGACTGCCAAACTAATCTTAAATATTTTGACTCTGTATGTGTTTCACCTTTTTTAATATACCACCATATGAAAACATTAAGGTTTGAGTCTAAAAAAATGAACTCAACACCAAAGAGGCTTTATCCATGCACTAAGATAAGTGTAGAAGAAGTTCTTATCAATTCCAATAAATAATATAGTTTCATTCATATGTGAAATTTTCTGGGGTCTTTTCTTTCATCACAGCACTTGTGATTGATGAGGATGGAATCATTGCCTTTCTCTGCCACAACATAAACATGAGAGGATGGAAATAAGGCTCCTTTTTGAGGATATGTTTTATACTGTATAGTAAAATGAGGCTTTGACTCATGTTTAAGCCAACCACTCTACCACTCACACACAAAATCCTCTGATACATGTGAGAACTCTCTCAGAATGCATGCCCGCTGGTATGAGCCCGCATCCCACGTTAGTGCATGTCCAACTCTCAGGAATCAGAAGCAATCTTGTGGTTCAAACACAGCTGCTCAGTTTTTAACCCTTCCTTTTTGTGTGGACTGTACAATTTGTAAGCACTGTTAAGCGTAGCTTGTTGAAAACCTGAGAATATGCCCACCCCCCTTTGTGCTGGTAACTGGCCAGAAGAACACACCAAGATTCTGGTCAATATTTAGTTTGAGAAGAGCAAGATAGGCCCTGCCTTTAGCAAGAGTACAAGAAAGAGACATATTTACACAGATACATCAAAGAGGTTGGCAGAGCTGAGGATCCACTGGAGCAGCAACGAATGCTGGGAGCAAGTCAAGCACCTCAGAACCATCTACCTCAAAGTGAAGGATGTGAACCGTACTTCAGGATGCTCTGTGGCGCCCTGCTATGAGGAATTTGACTGGATGCTGGAAACAATGCCAAGTGCAGCGCCCACAATGCTGCATGACAATGTCCTGAGCAGGGACAGCATGAAGCTAACCGTGGAGGCTGAGGCAGCACTGGAAGCGAGCTTGCGGCTGCCGAAGGACACCCCTGAATGGACTGTGTGGCTGTTGCCAGGCCCAGATCAGGCTATGTGGACAGACCAGCTATAGGACATCCTGAGCCCTTATTTGGAGGAGCTGTTTGGGGATGGCCCCCAAATGGCCCACAGATGAAGCAATAGCAGTAGCCCTGGAGCTGGAGCCTGGTATGTTGCGACTTCCTTTTTTAAAATGTTATTGTTAGTAAGAATGGCACGGGCTAGGCCTCCCCAAACCTCATGCCACCGGTGGGAGGAGCGGGCAATGCCGGATTACCTCAAGAGGCCCTGGCCAATTTGGGGCACTCGGAAAAATCTCCCCCACCACAGCCCTGGGGATGGAGGAGCTCTCGCTCCCTGCTGCGGGCCCTCAGGCCGCAGTGGGAGACAGAGGTTTTCCACTCTGAAGACCACACCGGGGCGGGTGGGGGTTGCGGAATGGGAAAGGGGATCTGGGTGGGATCTGATATGGGTTCGAGGATATGGAAAAAAATTAAATTTTTACTAGATACATGCTTATTGTTTGAAAGAGGGATTGGGGTATTAGCCTTAGTTAGCATTGATTCATATTTCCACATGTATGGCTTTGTTTATGATTCCGCTGTGCCAGAACGCCCTCCCTGTATAGCTGAAGTGTCCAAAGATGCCTTGATTATCAGTCTGAATGACAGTGGTGGATGTAGTTAGTCTCCTGGGCCCTTTCTCATCTGTGCAGGAATGCAGGGTGGTTGTGAAGGGATTATACTACATCTCCATCCTACATCAGCATCTGATTGATTTTGCCACAGATTTTCATCCATTCCTGGCAGCTGATGCATGCAGCCTTCTCATGGAGTAGGAACAATTAAATTCTGGGGCAGGGCATACTTATTATGGCCGCTTCTGACACTCATGACCCCCCTCCATTCTGAGATGTGCTGGCCAGTCACCAGATGCCAAAACAACTTCTTTGTATAGATGGATGGCACTTCTTCACTGGCCTGGAATAGGAGTTCTCACCTCCAGCCAGGCTCATCTAGCAGATTAATGTCTTCCAAAGCTTGTCTTGCCTGTAAGGATGGTAAAACTGAACCTAGGGTCCTTCGTAGGAACAACCATCCTCCCATGGGAAACAAATGTAATGAGATATACATGATATTATTATGCTAAATTTTCCATAACATGTCTGGGTTTGGACCATGGCTTGATGGAGCTTCTGAACAGGCTGATGAATAAAATAAAACTATATTATAAAAAGTATCAATCTGTGACTTTGCAGTGATACTCTCCCCCCAAAAAGGTAGAATTCCCCCACCCCGTCATGGTCAGCCCGTAATGTGCTCTCTCATTTTCATTGGCAGGCCCTTCCACCTCTACCAAGCAGAAGCAAGGAAGCAGGAACCTGGAGAAGCAGACACTCAACCTACGTGGGAGAAGGAAGAGAATCCATGATTCATAGAAGGTTAGGATTGGAAGGGACCTTAGGAGGTCATCTAGTCCAACCCCCTGCTCGAAGCAGGACCAATCCCCAATTTTTGCCCCAGATCCCTAAATGGCCCCCTCAAGGATTGAACTCTCATCCCTGGGTTTAGCAGGCCAATGGTCAAACCACTGAGCGATCCCTGATGAACTGCTGCAAGACATTTTGACCAAGGCAGACAAACAGATGGAGTTCCTGAGAGAGAGAGCGAGAGCGAGAGAGAGGAGATGAGGTTGCAGAAGGAGAATGAGGCAACCCATCATGAGGAGAGAATGGCCTGGCAGTTCCTGGAGCCTGACCAGAGTTTGAGGGAGGGGGACAGAGCGTGGCAGAAGGACCTTTTTGAGACGTTGACTCACTCTCTTGGCCACCAGGCATCAGGCCCACTACCAGCTCCACTGCCAGCTGCAGCTACTGTCCAAGATCCCCACGCGGAGGAGTCCCGTCCACGCTACCGTGTCTTGCAGGCTATGCAGCCAATGGATAATTCTGGGGTTGGCTGGCCGTAACCCAAGCAATGAACAGCTTATGGAACAATTCAATGTGCCTTGTGCAACTGTCCACCACTGTGCAACCAAGACCTGGAAAATGCTCCAGAAGGGGCAAGGAAAACAGGCGCACAGGGGACATGCAGTCCCACCAGCAGTGAGATGTAATAGTGGCACCATATATAGTGTGGCATTTTTGTTGCTTTGGTTGTTTATTCTGCAGTTTTTTTTAGTTTTGCTGTCTTTTGCCACTTGCTGGCAGGCAGTCTGCCTATAAGATTTTTTAGTTGTTATTTAAATGCAAACCAAACACTTCTATTTGAAACGTGTAAACAAGAACAAGTCTCAAGGTTACTTGAACAATCTATTACATTCAAAATATCAAACTCCATGTGAGCAGTACATAAGCTTTATATGGAACTCATGAATGGGTTTTATTAAATTCATAAGCTGCATTGGCCCCAAAATCATGGGATATATGTGGGATGATTTAAGTGTGGGATAACTATGCTACTTCATTCTTCCTCATCCATAGCATCCTGCAAACCCATTATGTGGGTGCACAAGACAGCCCTGGTTTCCCTTGCACATGGGGATCCCAGCCTCATAACGATAGGTGCACTCTCTGGTTGCATGTACCATGGCCTCAATTCACCAGTGTCTTGAATCCACATCTGGCAAAATTATTTTCCTTTCTTCTTGCAGACTTTTTGCAATGCATTGGAGGCCATGATAATGAAGACAGCATTGGCAACACTGACATCCGAAGGCAGCTCCATCGTGACTTCAACCTGCCAAAAGTTCATTCTGCCACTGTCCTACAGCTATTGAGTGTACAACTGAACTTTCTTTTATCTCTGAAGACAGGGTATGATTTCATGAGCCATGGCAGAAGGGAATATGCGAGTCCCCCCAGTAACAGTGGAGACAGAAACTCCATTTACAACAATCTCAGTTGGAGGGAATAAGGTTCCTGCTTGTCCATGAAGGTAAAGTCCTGAACTCCAAAATCCCTGGCATCATGCATCCTGCCAGTTGGTGTCCATGAAACAACCTCTGTGGTCAACCAGGGCCTGCATAGTAGTAGTACGCTTTGTAGATACTAGCACTGAATGTCCACCAGCATCTCATAGAATCTCTGCCTGAATTGGGATATAGGATGAAACGAGGAGTAGGAAATTGTTTTCCATCAGTGCTGGATTCATGGCCTGTCTCTGGTGACAAGGAGTATGCAGATCTGAAATGTCTCAGCTGGGATGTGTTGGCTAGCTAAGGGCACTTCTGGTCAAGTGCTGTGGGATAGAGAGACTGGTTCTCCCACAATACACCATGAAGCAAGCCCTAGAGCACCTACAGCTAGAAAGGGTGCTAAGAACCTTGGGATACGCCCCCAGAAGCCATAGTGTCTGACACGTGTATACCACAGTATGAATGTGCTGGCACAGGTATCTGGAGTGTATAGCACTGCAGTGTGGATGCTCAAAGGTGAACTTGGAAAGAATGGGTTTGAAAGTGTGGGTCACATGGACCTGGGTTTATATGCAGTGTAGACATACCATGCAAGTCTTGCATCTTTAGAATGCTCTTCCCCAAGAGATAGAGCACATCAGTGGCCTCTTTCCAGGGAAAACTAAAGCTTTTTCATTTTTTTTTAATGTGTATGGATTTGTAGTAACTATTATTGAAGAGGACACAGGTATTACTGATAAATAAAAATTTATTTATTTTTTCAATTGCTGTTTCAGGTATCTGTTTTGTCTTGGGATGATGGATCCCATTTGACATTATTGACTTCAGTTGTATATTTACTAAGTGCTTAGAAGTCTTCAGGTTTAAATCCCAGTCAAAAAACATTTTATTCTGAGAATGTCAGCCCAGGGTATGTCTACACTACAAGCACTACAGTGGTACAGATGCAGCTTTGCAGCTACATCACTATAGAATAGACACTACAGCAACAGAAGGGGGGTTTCTGTTGCTGTAGTAAATCCAGTCCCTCAAGTAAATCCATGTCTAAAAGAGGCTGTAGCTTTCTTCCGTCAATCTAGCAATGTCTTCACTGGTGCTCAGGTCAGCTTAATAAAGTTTCTGAGTGTGATTTTTTTTTCACACCTCTGAGCAACATATCTCTGGTCTACACTATGCGGGTGGTCGAATTTAGCTGCATTAGGTCGATTTAAAAATGACTGTGTCCACACAACCAATCCCGTGCCGTCGACCTAAAGGGCTCTTAAAATCGACTTCTGTACTCCTCCCCAATGAGGGGAGTAGCGCTAAGATCGACCTTGCTGGGTTGAATTTGGGGTGGTGCGGATGCAAATCGACGGTATTGGCCTCCAGGAGCTATTGCAGAGTGCTCCATTGTGACGGCTCTGGACAGCACTTTGAACTCCGATGCACTAGCCAGGTACACAGGAAAAGCCCCGGACCTTTTGAATTTCATTTCCTGTTTGGTCAGCGTGGTGAACTCAGCAGCACTCAGCGGCACAGGTGACCATGCAGTCCCTCCAGAATCGCAAATGAGCTCCAGCATGGACCGAAAGGGAGACACTGGATCTGATTGTTGTATGGGGAGAAGCATCTGTGCAGGCCGGACTCCAATCAAAAAGAAGAAATGCAAATATATATGCCAAAATCTCACAGGGCATGTTGGAGAGAGGCTACAACAGGGACACACAGCAGTGCCGTCTGAAAGTTAAGGAGCTCAGGCAAGCCTACCAAAAGACAAGGGAGGCAAACAGTCTCTCCGGGTCACAGCCCCAGACATGCCGCTTCTATGATGAGCTGTATGGCATTCTAGGGGGGGACTGTACCACTATCCCACCACTGTCCATGGACACCTGCAAGGGGGGAGTCTTGCAACAGGGAGGAGGATTTTGTGGATGAGGAAGAGGAGGAGGAGGAGGAGAATACGCAGCAGGCAAATGGTGAATCCGTTCTCCCCGGCAGCCAGGACCTTTTCATCACCTTGGAGCCAATACCCTCCCAAGGCGGGATCCCCGACCCTGAAGCCGGAGAAGGCACCTCTGGTGAGTGCACATGTGTAACTACAGCACAGGGTTTAAAAGCAATAGTGTTTAATGTTTGATTTGCCCTGAAGAATTGGGATGCATTTTCAGCCAGTACAGCACCAGAAAAGTCTGTTAACGTGTCTGGGGATGGAGCGGGAATCTGCCAGGGGCATCTCCATGAAGCTCTCCTGGAGGTACTCTGAAAGCCTTTGCAGAGGGTTTCTGGGGAGGGCTACCTTATTTCGTCCTCCACGGTAGGACACTTTACCACTCCAAGCCAGTAGCAAGTATTCTGGAATCATTGCAGCACAAAGCATGGCAGCGAATGGTCCTGGGTTTTGGTCGCATTCAAGCAACATTCGGTCTATATGTTTCTGTGTTAGCCTCAGTAGAGTGATACCATTCATCGTCACCTGGTTAAAATAGGGGAATTTTTGTAAGGGAACAGTAAAAGGACCCCGTTCATGCTGGGCTGTTTGCGCTTGGCTAAAAGGGATCATCCCAGAGAATAGCCATGCAGTGGGGTGGGGAGGGGTGAAGGTATCATCCCGGAGAACAGCCACGTGGTGGGGGGAGGGGAGAAGGGATCATCCCAGAGAATAGCCACACGAGGGGTGGGGGGAAGGTGTGTGCTGCACATCCACCCGAAAACCACAGCCCCGCCTTTTAAATGTGAAACCCAACCCATTGCTTGCTCTGGGAAAGGAGGGCGCTGCAGTTTGAAAACATTCCCACATTTTGTGAAGGCGTAAGAAGCCAACCCTGCGTAACAAAAGGCTTACCATGGCTGCCTGGAAACCGAATTCTGTTGCCCAGCCGTGTGTGTGTGATGTGTCACCATACCGGCAGGCGCTCAATATAAAAGGCAAAATGCGACCTTGTACCTAAAGCACATGTGCTGTCTGCTGTGAATTGCTTGATTCACTGTGAAAGAGTATCCCTTTTGTTCTCAGAAATGTATCATCTTAAATTTTACTCTCCCTTTTTATCTCCCCCAGGGGCAAATGTTTCTACACTCCTCCTATCATCTCTGTCCTTTAGGTTATCGCAGATTAGAAGGCGAAAAGAACGCACTCGCGATGACATGTTTGCCAAGCTCATGCAGTCCTCCCGCACTGATAGGACACAGCTTAATGCATGGAGGCATTCAGTGGCAGAGGCCAGGAAAGAATTAAGTGAGTGCAAAGAGCGGAGGCAGGACGTGATGCTGAGGCTGATGGGGGAGCAAACAGACATGATGAAGTGTCTGTTGCGGGAGCAAACAGAGATGATGAAGCCTCTGTTGGAGCTGCAGGAAAGCCAACAAGAGCACAGACCCCTGCTGCATCCAATGTATAACCACATGCCCTCCTCCCCAAGTTCCATATCCGCCTCACCCAGATGCCCAAGAACACGTGGGGGGAGGCTCCGGGTACCCAGCGACTCCACTCCAGAGGATGGCCCAAGCAACAGAAAGCTGTCATTCAAACAGTTTAATTGTTAGTGTAACTACAATAAACAATGTGGTCTTGTCCTTCCCTCCTTCCCCACCCCACCTTGTCCGTTATCTCATTTTTTTTAATTAATAAAGAAAGAATGCATGGTTTCAAAACAATAGTTACTTTATTTCAAAGGGGAGAGGGTGGCTGGCTTACAGGGAATTAAAATCAACAAAGGGGGTGGGTTTGTATCAAGGAGAAAGACACACACAACTGTCACACTGTAGCCTGGCCAGTCATGAAACTGGTTTTCAAAGCCTCTCTGATGCGCAGCACACCTAGCTGTGCTCTTCCAATCGCCCTGGTGTCTGGCTACTCAAAATTGGATGCCAGGCGATTTGCCTCAACTTTCTACCCCACCATAAATGTCTTCCCCCTTACTCTCACAGATATTATGGAGCACACAGCAAGCAGCAATAACAATGGGAATGTTGATTGCGCTGAGGTCTGACTTAGTCGGCAAACAGTGCCAGCAAGCTTTTAAACGTCCAAAGACACATTCTACCACCATTCTGCACTTGCTCAGCCTATAGTTGAACTGCTCCTTACTACTGTCCAGGCTGCCTGTGTATGGCTTCATGAGCCATGGGAGCAAGGGGTAGGCTGGGTCCCCAAGGATAACTATTGGCATTTCAACATCCCCAACGGTAATCTTCTGGCCTGGGAATAAGTCCCTTCTTGCAGCTGCTCGAACAGCCTGGAGTTCCCAAATATGCGAGCGTCATGCACCTTTCCCGGCTATCACACACTGATGTTGGTGAAACGTCCCTTGTGATATACCAGTGCTTGCAGCACCACTGAGAAGTACCCCTTACGGTTTATGTACTGGTTGGCAAGGTGGTCCGGTGCTAAGATGGGGATATGCGTTCCGTCTATCGCCCCACCACAGTTAGGGAACCCCATTGCAGCAAAGCCCTCCACTATGACCTGCACATTTCCCAGAGTCACTACCCTGGATAACAGAACGTCAATGATTGCATTGGATATTTGGATCACAGCAACCCCCACAGTAGATTTGCCCACTCCAAATTGATTCCCGACTGACGGCTAGCAGTCAGGTGTTGCAAGCTTCCACAGGGCTATCTCCACTCGCTTCTCAACTGTCAGGGCAGCTATCATCTTGGTATTCCTGCGCTTCAGGGTGGGGGAAAGCAACTCACAGAGTTCCAGGAAAGTGGCCTTATGCATGCAAAAGTTTCACAGCCACTGTGAATCATCCCATACCTACAACACTATGCGGTCCCACCAGTCTGTGCTTGTTTGCCTGGCCCAGGATCGGCGTTGCACTGTATCAACCAGCCCCACTGCCACCATGATGTCCCAATTGCCACAGCCTGTGCTTTCAGGAACATCTGTGTCCATGTCCTCATCAAAATCCTCCTCGTGCTGGCGTCCCGGTTCTGCGTATAATCCAGGATAATGCGTGAGGTGTTTACAATGCTCACAACAGCAGCAGTGACGGTGAGCTGAGTGGGCTCCAAGCTTGCCGTGGTATGGCGTCTGCATGGGTAACTCAGGAAAAAAGGCACGAAATGATTGTCTGCCGTTGCTTTTATGGAGGGAGGGGCAACTGACGACATGTACCCAAAACCACCCGTGACAATGTTTTTGCCCCATCAGGCATTGGGCGCTTAACCAGAATGCCAATGGGCAGCGGAGACTGCGGGAACTGTGGGATAGCGACCCACAGTGCACAGATGCTAGCCACAGTAGTGAGGACACACTCCCCTGACTTAATGCGCTTAGTGGGGACATACGCAATCGACTGTATAAAATTGATTTCTAAAAATCGACTTCTATAAAATCGACCTAATTTCATAGTATAGACATACCCTTAACAAGTTGATCTAAGTTTTAGGTGTAGAGCAGGCCTCAGCTAGCAGCTTAGTGACCATACTGAAAAGCAAACCTGGTCCTCTGGTGAATTTGCTGTGGCCCCTTCTGTTCAAGGGAAGTGTGACCAAACTCAATTTATTGCCAGAGAGTCAGCCTGTAAATAATGGCATGTTATAGTTGAGGCCAAAAATGTGATAATCTGAAAGATAAAATCTAATGAGATGAATATATTTTTATTGTGTTTCTGGAAAAAGTAAATAAGATTTCCATAAACAAGTCTCCGTATACGTTGCTGGTAGAACTCCAATTTGTAATAAATCCACACTGTCTGAATTTTTAGTAGTCAGCAAAAACTTTTCTAATCTGTTTGTAACATCCTGTCAAAACTTCTGGCAATCAACTTAAAGAAGCAAAAGTGGTACATTGGAGGAACAAAGGTTTTGGACTCTCTCTTTTTATTAGTAAGAATTATAGTTCCCCTTTAGAAGGAAGTTGGCATGCTTTTCAAAGAAGTCAAAATGATGTCTAAAAGAGGTCATGCAAATCCCACACGCCCCCCAGCATTATGTAATAATTAAAAAAAATAATAAAAACAAAAGCCAAACTAATTGTTCATCCAATGGGAGCTGGGACCTTGTCCAAATGGAAAGCTTTCTAAATTTCAGAAAAGGGATTATAGGTTTATTTTAGACTTCAGCAAAGTGTTCTTGATTTGAGAAAGGCTTACCAATTGACTTTTATGAGCTGAAAGTCAATTTCTGGTGAAAATGACCTAGAAGTCTAATTGTCTCAGATGATCTCAGTTAAACCTAACTTTTTCCTCGTGTAGCTTGAGATAGAAGTTGGATTCTTCTCCAGTGAGTTCCCTAATATCCTTCATCCATTGCTCCTCTTTTTAAATCCATGGGTTATTTTTTAAAACGGCTAAATAAGGAAAGGAACTTTCTTTTAAAACATGTTTCTCTGAACTCTTTCATTTGTTCTAAATTTGTTTGAGGTCACAGATATCAGTTTGCTTTGCCTCTAGATGGTATAGACTTCTGAAACAACTGCACAAGTTTGAAAAGAGGTTTTTGTGGGAGATAAATAATAAACATATACGTGAAATATTTTGATTAAATACATATTTGTTTTCCTTCTTTTGGCTTAGCCAGATAGGACTAACACACCTGGTGCCTAATCATACTGAATTTGGTTTTGTTCCTTTATCTAAGAAAGAAAATTGCTGTAGTAGGGGAAAGGGAAGAGAAAATCTATCAGCTAGAGTTGGTCAGATATACTTTGCCAAAAAAATGCCTTTATAACTGCATGGACATTGTCATGGGAGAATTTCCATTTTCTTTTAAGTTTTGTGAGTATTCAATGACTATCTGTAAACCAAACATTTTTTCCAGTTGTTGACAACCTAATATATGACCATTGAAACTATGATGTTTTCCCCTAAAACATAAAAAAAATTATGGAAAATTTGACAAAGTTTTAATTTTCCTTCAATTTTTTTGCAAGGAATAAAACACCAGCTCTAGTATCAATTTTGTGTATATTTACATCTTCAATTTAGATTCTGTACCAGTTCAGTGTTTTTAGTATACTTTTATAAGTGAAGACAGGTTTGGTATATATGCTTTCTCTACTGATAATGGCGTTAGCTAGACTATTTTATCACTGTCAAATGAAATATGCTTAAACTCACAAACAACATACATTAGTTCTTTAATGTTACAGAGTGAGTGATCCCAAAAAGAATTTTATTCCAACACAGAGTACAAAAATAAACACCAGCAGAAATTCCACTTATGGTAGAATAAGCTTTCTTGATGCTTTTTGAACCAATGAATTTTTGAGTACTAACATACACATTCTTCCTCTATTTTTCCAGCAGCACCAAAGAATGCTGATCCAACTGAGCTTTATGTTTTTAATCCCTTTAAGCTGTAAGTGTTTTTACTTTCAAAACTTGTATTACTTTGGGGACTCAAATTTTCTGATGGCTGTTCTCACACTCCTCTATAGTAATAATTCTTAGCACTCATAACCTGCAGATCTTCTAGCACTTCACACAGGTGAATCAGTATAATTGTCTGTTTTACAGAAGAGGAAGTTGGGGCACAGAAAGTAAAGTGACCTGAATAATAAATGAATGACTGAGTGTAACATGCCCCACAGTACAATCTGGACGGTTGAACAGCTGTGTCCCTTTAACTTTCTAGCCTGGGGTGCCTTTTCACTGCTTTGCTGTCAGAACAGCCACTCCTGGCCAGCTCATGCACAGTCCCTAGCATGTAAAATCACTCCCAGCTAAATTACATGAATGTTCTGACCAGTCAATCATGAATTACATAAATGGTGACAACCACAAATTCCTAGTCCCAGCTTTGTCCCCCCAGAGATGTCCATTTTGTATTGCTCAGTACCCTCCTGAACAGTACAAGCTCATAGAAAGTCCATCATTTCATCAAAGGAAAATAATATGCACAGGCCTTGTTATCCAAAATGGAGTTTCCCACATACTTTAATTCAAACACATTGGTTAAGATAAAACAATAAGATAAGTTTATTAACTACAGAAAGCTAGATTTTTAAGTGATTACAAGTAATGATGCATAAAAGTCAGACTTGATTACAAAGCAAATAAAAAGGAAAAAAGCACAAGCTAATATGTAATTTAACAAGATAAGTTAACTGAAAAGCAAAAAGATTTTGTTTCACCATATGCTTACAGCTGTCTGTACTGGCTGAAAAGCCTTCCCGCCTGGACCACCCCTACCACAGTTCAATGGTGCTTTCTTTGTCTTTTGAGAATTGTAGCTGCCATGAGTAGAGACGGGGGGGGGGGTGAAGGAGAGAGAGAGGTGATTTGGAGGCCACTCATTCTCATTCTTATACCCCTCTCCCCAATTTGAGGATTACCCCCAGCTGGAGTGCAGGTGACAAGTAGTTTCTTGTGAATGTAAGGTTTGAACTGTCCCTGTGATGAAATGTAAATTTCTTATTTATGCCTTCCCCTGCTGGAGAGTGGCTGCTTAAATGGATGATAGTCTTTTAACACCAGGCTGGGTGTTGGTCTGTCCTTTGTTTCTGATAAATTAGTTTGGGCCATCTTTTCTTAAACTTGAATCATGTAACAACAATGTGATACAGTAGAATCTTATAATTTTACCTATTATGTTGATAACACATATTTTACCAGGACAATAATGTTCAGCAGATTATGAGTTTTCAAATGATATCTCACAGGGCACTCTTTGCACAAAATTTATCATAGTCTTGTAAAAGTAGTGAACATAGTGGCACAGACTGTCACACTGAGCCAGGCTAGAACTCAAGTCTTCTGACTCCCAGGCCAGGGCTCTGTCCACTGAACCATACAGTCTCACTGGAATTGTTGGAGAAACTCTGATATGTCTATGATCATTTATGTAGTCTCTTATTTTAGAAAGTACAAATATAAACAGGTTTTGAAGACAGATGCAGCTATCTTCACATCCCCATGCATGAGATTTTGGTTTTTAATGTTTTTAATTTCTGATATCCTGTAACTAGTTTTATCTTTTCCCCCATCTTCACCCTCCAAAGTCTATTTTCCTTTGGATAATATTTCATATTTTGATCTTTTGTAATAGAGTTCAAAAATTAGTGTAATCCTATTGTCACAGTGCCTGGAGTGGCTCACAGCAGAGTGTGCCAAATGCAGATCAGACTGTTAGAAACCAGAGCAGACACCCCAGACTGGTGGTATATTCTATCATTAGATTTCACCAAGCGTGTAACGATAGTGTACTCCTGGATCACTATATTAGTTTTCCCATGGAGTCACAAACAATCCACTTATGCTCTCTAGCTTCTCTTTACCATCCAGATAAACTGGACTTTGCGATATAAAAGGTTATTAAAACCAAAATCACATACATTAGGTTCTTCCAACTCTGAAGGATTGATCATTTACCTCAAGTCACTCAGGACCTTACCAAAAACAATGCTGTATCTAATTCCTTTAGTAAACTAAAACTAAAGATTTATTAGCTAAGAAAAGAAATGAGAGTTATCGAGAGGCTAAAGCAGATAAAATACATTACAGTTGGATCAGGGTTTATTGTCCGAATGATAACAGAGGTGTAGTAGTCTGCCAGTCTCTTAGAGTCTCTTCATAAGTTCCCCACGGGTTCCTAAAAATGGCTTTGGGGAACCTCTGTCTGTTATCTGGAACACCTGCTGATAGCACTGAGATGAATCAGATAAAAATTGCTCAAAGGCTCCAGTATTTTATAGGTCTTGTTCACAGGAAGGCAAGCTGACAGGCACCTTCATCCCAGCATAGGCTCTGATGGGTAGCCAATGCAGACAGGGCTTGCATTGTTGCTTTGAAGTTAGCATACTGAGTCTTTGGCCTTGGGTCACCACATCAAGGACTACTTGCTTTGAAATTAACATTCTATTTCCTATACATACACAAGTAATTTGGTTACAATGATATAATACAATTGCCAACTACTCATTACAATAGAAATAGATAATTTAAAGCAATACAGTTAACATTCATTTGGTTTTCAGGAAGTTCACATATCAAGCAAATTCTCATCTCAATGCTAACATATATCACTGATCTAGGGCTAATTAAGCATAGGGGTATATATACACAATGCAAATCAACAAGTTACAGATACATGAAGACAATAGTGGTAACATTACTTTGAACTATTCCAGCAGATGTGGCTTGACCCCACTATAATGCCTCTTGGCATTCTTTTGCTTCCCATCTGCACAAGTGAGTTGATACTCTTAACAGTTCTTTGAGGTTGTGAGCTGGGCCCCCTAGCTATCAGTGTCACACCTATTAAATGAGTTTTGTTTCCAGAGGTACCACTCCACTGCTGTCGGGGAAGGAGGGACTGAGTTCAGATTTAAGAATTTTATTAAAATGATGTTAAAATAAAAAGCAAACGGTACAGAGTTTAAGCGTAGAAGTTTCTGGTTATCAGGGAATAATGTACAGATTATCAAGGGGTGCGAAGTTTGGTTTAGGATTGGATGGCGTAAGGAATACTTAATCTGCAATATCCCCAATTGGGGTTAAAAGGTTAACAGGTCAAAGTACAGACATTGAGACATGAGGGTATGTTGTTCATATAATGGCTATGTTCAGGTGTGGAGTATAATGAGTGGATATGATGATGAGGATGTATTTACCCTCATTTAGTGAGATTTAATGTTCAGCGACAGGTTTCAGAGTAGCAGCCATGTTAGTCTGTATCCGCAAAAGAAAAGGAGTACTTGTGGTACCTTAGAGACTAACAAATTAATTTGAGCATAAGCTTTTGTGAGCTACAGCTCACTTCATTGGATGCATGCAGTGGAAAATACAGTGGGGAGATTTTATATACACAGAGAACATGAAACAATGGGTGTTACCATACACACTGTAATGAGAGTGATCAGGTAAGGTGAGTTATTACTAGCAGGACAGAAAAAAACAACAACAAAAAAACACAAAAAACCTTTTGTAGTGATAATCAAGGTGGGCCATTTCCAGCAGTTGACAAGAACATGTGAGGGACAGTAGGGGGCGGAAAATAGACATGGGGAAATAGTTTTACTTTGTGTAATGAGACATCCACTCCCAGTGTTTATTCAAGCCTAATTTAATGGTGTCCAGTTCGCAAATTAATTCCAATTCAGCAGTCTCTTGTTGGTATCTGTTTTTGAAGTTTTTTTGTTGAAGAATTGTGACTTTTAGGTCTGTAATCGAGTGACCAGAGAGATTGAAGTGTTCTCTGACTGGTTTTTGAATGTTATAATTCTTGACGTCTGATTTGTGTCCATTTATTCTTTTACATAGAGACTGTCCAGTTTGGCCAATGTACATGGAAGGGGGGCATTGCTGGCACATGATGGCATATATCACACTGGTAGATGTGCAGGTGAACGAGCTTCTGATGGTGTGGCTGATGTGATAAGGCCCTATGATGGTGTCCCTGAATAGATATGTGGACACAATTGGCAACGGGCTTTGTTGCAAGGATAGGTTCCTGGGTTAGTGTTTTTATTGTGTGGTGTGTGGTTGCTGGTGAGTATTTGCTTCAGGTTGGGGGTTTGTTCACTGAGTTTATGGTTCCAGTTCATATGGTCCAATGGAAAAAGTCTCTCAAGCCCTTTCTTGTAGTTGATGCATGATGTTGTTCCAGCTCACGCCTCCTGGTACTGTCAGTGGCCGGTGATGTGTTCGATGTAGATGTCCCTGGACCATTGGATGGTGTCTGAGACCATGAGGCGCCGCATGAGCCGTGCGTAGTGTTGACCGATCCCACAGGTCCGCAGCACATGGTTGTTGCAGGGGCCCCAGGCGCCCAGTTCTCCGACGATCAGGGCGTCCATCTGCACCTCGTAGCTCTTTGCTCTCAGGGTGTCGGCCAGGGGTGTGTACTTTTCCAGCTTATGAGCTTGGGCTTTGGGAAAGGCCGGGGTCCTGTTCTCAAAGGAGACCGTGACATTGATGAGGTTGATCTTTTTCTGGGCCTTCTCAGTGACGACCATGTCAGGTCGAAGCTGGCTGTCGGTACCAGGGATGGTGCAGTTCATGGCGACCTCCCCCAGGTGCAGTGCGATGGCTTTTACCAGGCACTTCTGGATGGTGTTCTGGTGCAGCTGCCAGGCTCTAGAGTGGGGCTTGCAGCTGCACAGGACATGGGGCAAGGTCTTGCTGGAGTAGCCACACTTCCTGCAATGCTTGTCTCGGTTCCTGTGGCAGACGGCTCCGTTGAGCGGGAAACAGTTGAGCCCGGCACAGTGGATGAACTGCCAGTTGGTGAAACAGGTGAACCTACCCCCTGCGAGGAAGTGGTTGCTGGCATCCCACTTGCTGGTCAGCTCAAAAGCTTTACCCTGGTCCGGTTTACGCTTCAGGGTTCCCACGTACAGTGAATGGATGGCTACCTTCAGGGTCTGCTCCAGCATGCCCCTGGCGCTCAGGGAGATGATGGTGTTGTCGTTGGACCTGATTTGCGGAACCAGGACTCCCAGCTCCTGGCTCTCCTCGCACCACTCCCAGTGGCAGCCCATGCGCTTCCCCAGGCGACGCGTGGCACTGTGAGTGCGGGACCACAGTAAAGCGATGTCGCTCCTTTCCTGTCCGAATTCGCCATCCAGGGAGCTGCTCAGGAAGGTGGCAATGTCTTGGTTGCAGGGGGCTCTGCCGATCCGCTTCTTTGTCACGTCACAGAGGGTGTTCGCCGCTATGTTCCTTACCGTGGCATAAATACCAAGGGCGTCAGGTGAGATTGTACTCAGGCAGATAGATTGAGGAGCCGGCTGTGCGTCTGTGGACTCCTGCTATTTTTAGGCACAAGCTTGAGCATAGCTAGCATGGGTACGTCTATGAAAGCTGGGAATCACACATCCCATCTGAAATATAGACACACCCTAAGAAGGCTGGATGGGTAGAGAAGCTGGCAGTCTGCTCCAGAGGAATGCCTGAAACCTGGGGAACAATGGCCTTTCTGAAACCCTGCGAAGGTGGAGAACTGTGCTAGCCCTAGACCATGGGATGGAGTGAGATAGAGGAGCCTGATAGGGTTGCCAATTTTTGTTGGACGTATTCCTGGAGATTTCATCACATGACAATCTTCAATTAAAGATTAATTCCTGGAGACTCAAGGACAATCCTGGAGGGCTGGCAACCCTAGAGCCTGAGTACCTATGTGAGGATATTGTATCCTAACTGAGGCTCATCTATGAAGGAGGGGGGTGACCAACTGGACTTTGCTGGGGCTGAAGACTTAGTTGTCTTTATATTTATGTTGGATGTGTTAAGGGACTCTGTGACCCAGAAAGGGGCAGACTCTTGAATTGTCTTGACTGCAGGGTTGACTACAGCTGAAATAGGCTGAAGAACACAAGAGGGAAACTGACACAGCTGCAACAATGCCACATCCAGCATGAGGGGGCATGCCGTAGGGACACCACTTTGCTATAAAACCACTGTTGGTTTTATTAAGGGCCTTTCATTTTTCTTTTACTTTTTAAGCCCAGGATCTGTCAGGGCTTGTGGTTAAAAGAGGAGAAAGCTTTGGTATTCCTGGTTGCAGTTGAGTGATGCTACTTAGGACTTACCTACAGGAGTGTTGGCATCATGTTATCCAGAAGAAGAGATACCTACAGTAACTCTTGTTTCCAACTGTATTGACCGCACAGAGCCATGCTGTAGGAGTCCTGTTCCTTGATACACAACCAAAAACCATTTTAAAGATGAAATAGATTCCTCAATTCCAACGTTATTGAGATGGAGAGCATAGTCAATCCCACACCCACTAACAGTCCCGCGATTTTTTTTTACCTTCAGGAACTCTGTTTCCAGCTGGACTCCAATGTGGAGAATCAGTTGCATAGGGGGCAATGTAGCTGGAGAACAGGAATTACTATAGGTCAGGGGTGGGCAAACTTTTTGGCCCGAGGGCCACATCTGGGTATGGAAATTATATGCCGGGCCATGAATGCTCACAAAATTGGAGGGTGGAGTGCAGGGGGCGAGGGGTGGGGATAAGGGGTTGGAGGTTCAAGAGGGTGCTCTGGGCTGGGACCGACAGGTTCAGAGGGTGGGAGGGGGATCAGGGCTGGGGCAGGGCGTTGGTGCATGGAAAGGGGTCAGCGGTGCAGGCTCCTGGTGGTGCTTACCTCAAGGAGCTCTTGGAAGCAGTGGCATGTCCCCAATCTGGCTCCTACGCAGAGGCGCGGCCAGACAGCTCTGTGCCCTACCCCGTCTGCAGGTGCTGCCCCTGCAGCTCCCATTGGTCATGGTTCCCAGCCAATAGGAGCTGCAGGGGTGGCGCCTGGGATGGGGGCAGCGTGCGGAGCCCCTTGACTGCCTCTGAGCGTAGGAGCCAGAGGGGGGACATGCCGTTGCTTCCAGGAGCCACACAGAGCAGAGCGGCGCAAGCCCCAGACCCTACTCCCTGGCAGGAACTCGAGGGCCGGATTAAAACGTAGTTTGCCCACCCCTGCTATAGGTGAATAACCACCTTTTCTCCATCCTGACATTACTTCCACAGTGCCCTACTACAGGACACTAGCTTGTGGTGACTTCACTGAAGAGCCCTGTTAGCTGAACAATAATTGAAGCACTGCTCTCCCAAACTCATGGGTTAATTTTAAGAAAAGGCTAGGATGGCACTCTTGCATGGCAACTTTTTTCATGTTGTAGGAGTCACAGCTGCAATATAAAACTGATAAATGACGGGGACCATAAATTTCACAATGCACTTGCCAATAGGGAAGAAAGTATGTCTGTAGAGGAGCATAATCTTTTTTAAATTTTACCTTAACTGTTGGCATCTATCCTGAATTTTCTGTGAAGCCCTAATTTTGTGTCATATGTCCTGCAAGTCTAACTTAACTTTAAACAACCCAAAATTTTACTTAGGATTGGGAAACCTTGTCTGCATTTATCACAGTATGCTAAATGTTAAATTCCACAGGGCAAATCTCTGAAATCTGAATCCAATTCCTGCTAAAGTAAATGATTGTCTTTTCTTTCATCTAAATGGGAGTTGATCTGGTCCCTAAACAAGAGACGTGGAACCATAAAGCACATTACAGTGGTCTAATTTACTTGTGCAGTAAAAGGACTTGTAGTCTATATCCAGTCAACGTAGATACTGCTAGCAAAACACTACTGTTTACTGTTTCCATGTTGATTGAATGTTCAGATTATATAGGCCTAAAGTATAAATATAATTTGAGTGGCTTCTCAATAAGAATATAAATTGCTATTTTTATTATGAATCATCTCCTACACACACATTGTTTTAACTTGCTAACCTCAGGAGCTGTCAGGGTCCCTGGTAAAAATAGAGCTTTGCTATTGCTGGCTCTATAGCACTCCGATGTCAGTTCTGTAGCCAGCCAAAACCATGATAAAAAGCAGTTCTTGCCACAGTATAACCTAATTTTCCCTGTTCCAGTGTAGACAGAGATGAACTATACAACCATACTATAAGCCACTTTTTCCACTTGGGACCCGAAAGACACCCAAACAAAGGAGTGTATCATTTGGATAATGTCAAGAAACCAGAGATGGTGGTGGTTGATAGCGCTCAGTTTGAATCACTGATCAGAGTGGGGTTTAATGCTTGCATCTGGGTATGTCTGTCTTCTCTTTCCTGAGCTACAACCATCCTTTTTCATGTATTTAAATGAAAGCTGGGATTTTCATGAGAGACAAGATGGGTGAGGTAATATCTTTCATTGGGTCAACTTCTGTTGGTAAGAGAGACGAGCTCTCTTACTTACACAGAGCTCTTCTTTAGGCCATGAACCTAAAGCGGGGCCTTGTGAATCACCACCATTGCACAGCTCCCGATACAGAGGAGTTGGCAACACAGTTGTCTTGTATGACCTGAGACAAGAGGGATAGCTCAGTGGTTTGAGCATTGGCCTACTAAACCCAAAGTTGTCAGTTCAATCCTTGAGAGGACCATTTAGGGATCTGGGGCAAAAATTGGGGATTGGTCCTGCTTTGAGCAGGGGGTTGGACTAGGTGACGTCCTGACATCCCTTCCAACCCTGATATTCCATGAAAGCCGTGTTTACGGATCAAGGGCACCTGAGGCCAAAAAAGCAACCATCAGATTGTCTAGTTCCATGTTTCTCAAATGTGGCCATGAGGGGCCTTTTCTTGGGGCCACAGAGGTGATGGGGGGAAGGGGCCAAGCAGTGGTTGGGTGACAGAAAAGCTGGAGGAGCAGCCAGCCACCGTCTGTTCCCCACCTTCTCAGGGATGGTGGGATTGGACTTCAACCCTGGGGTGCTGTGCGGCAGGCTACACCCACAGGGCTTTGGGCTCCATTCCCTGGCTGTTAGGTGGTGGGCTGTGGCTTTGAGCTCACCCTCCCCAATTGCCCCTGGCCCCTGCTGCCTCCCCTAATGCCCCACTGCTTCTGTAACACTTTCCCATCCAGAACTTAATTTTTCCCAGGTCTTGCCAGGAGGGAGCAAGTCTGCCATGAAAAGTAGTATTTGTATGTTTGTTAATATCGCTTTTCACAGTAGACTTACTAGTTAGCAAGCCTTAAATAAATAAACCCAAACAAAGCAAAAGAAACAATAAGGAAAAAAGACAAGAACATACAAAGCGCCTTCTGTTTCTATTCTGCTTAGGCCCCTAAAGACTAGAGTACATTACTTTTATTACTGAGTGTGAAGTGAGCTGTAGCTCCCGAAAGCTCATGCTCAAATAAATCGGTTAGTCTCTAAGGTGCCACAAGTCCTCCTTTTCTTTTTGGGAATACAGATGTAAGCAGTGTCAGGATGAGCTCCACCCTGACATCTGGTGGTGAGGTGTGGCAAGTTGTGGAAAAGAATTTCAGGGGCCGATCTCATTTGCATAGGCACACCCACCACGCCTAGAATGAGACCATAGCTGCCCAAATGGTCACTTTGGCTGCTGTGGGATCCCCAGTGTCTCTGTTATTGGGGCAGGAAGAATAAATTGTTATTACCCTGATTATGGGAACTGTGCTTGGAACTGTACGTGGCCTTTTGTTACGATGGAGGGATTCACCATCATCTAAGTAGCACTCGCTAGGCAAGGGTCATGGGTTCCAAAACTGTGTGAATGGAGAGAGGCTGGGGACAAGTATTAATACTTGGTGGCATGGGCCCCTTGGTGAGGGCCTTACATGCTAATTGCACTTCCTCCTCTCTCCACTGTGGAATATCAGAGCTAATTTTGATTTCATTAGAAGTCTAGTTACAGGCTGCTGAGCTCACTTTGGGCTGACAGTGCACCAGCACTGGGGCTCCCCTATTATAAGCTGAATTCACCTAAGCGCTGAAATCACTGAGTGTTGTGTTAAGTAGTGGGGGAACCTGAAGATATATTGTGGAGCAGTTTGCGGGCCGGCTGGCGAAGCAGTTCGACACGGAGCAGTGTGTGGATGGCAGGAGCTGCTTGTGGGCCGTGGAGCTGAGCGAAGGAGTTCGTGGGGCGGCTGGCGGAGCGGAGCGCAGCTGAGTGAAGGAGTTCGTGGGGCGGCTGGTGGAGCGGAGTGCAGCTGCGCGAAGGAGTTTTGTGGGGCGGCTGGCGGAGCGGAGCGGAGCGCCGCTATGGAGCTATGGGGCGGTCAGCTTCAGATCACGTAAGGTGCCTCTTACCCCCGTCCCATTTCCACCCAGGTTGGGAGGTAAAGCTCCGCCGATAAACTTTCGAACTCTGGGGCTGCCCTGACCAGGGACAGAGACTTTTGGGGCATTGGACTTTTGGGGTTGCTGGACTCAAGAACCAAAGGGAAAAGGGCATGCCCCAATTTGCCTGGGGTGGGTTGTTTTTGCTCATGGGTTGTGTTATGAATCCGGTTGGTGGTGTTTCCCCAACATAATGCCACATTGTTTCTCTCTGTTATTAAAAGACTTTTGCTACACTCAGACTATGTGCTTGCGAGAGGGGAAGTATTGCCTCTTGGAGGCGCCCAGCGGGGGTGGTATATATTTGTCCCAGGTCACTGGGTGGGGGCTCGAGCCAGTTTGCATTGTGTTATTGGAATGGAACCCCTAGATATTGAACCCGGCCCTTGTTGCTGCCAACTCTGACGGGCAGAAGGGTTACACAGACTAACACGGCTGCTACTCTGAGACCCCTACAGAAACACATTACCATGATCTGACATGTATACGTGCACATTAATTTGTTTTTCCTAAAGTTAATTAAGTCTTTTAGGGAAATCTGTCACGGTGGCCACCAAAACATTTGTTGCGAGAACCCCTGCTCCAGCCTGCCCCGCTTCACATCTCCGGCCAGTCGTCCCCCCGCCTGGCCCGGCCACTGGCAGGGGGGCGCGGCTGAGGCCGGCTCTGCACTACGGCAGCGGCGGCGCCAGGTGGGGCAGGAGCACCCAGCGACCAGCGCCCCCTCGGGCGGCTGCGGTGCGCAGAGCAGCTGGGGGGCGCCTGGTGCGGGAGCTGCAGCTGCTCCGCTGCCCGCCGCGGGACCCAGAGCGCGGCCAGCACGCGCCTGAGGCCGCGCGGCCCGCGGGGAGCCCCGCCTCGGCCACGCCGACAGGGCAGCGCGATTTGGACACTTCTCGCGACAGCGGCGGAAGCTCGGCCTCCTCAGTGTACGCGTCGCCATGGCGACCGCGGCGTGGGTGAGGTTCGGCGCTGCTGGCTGGGGGCGCGAGGACAGAGCGGCGGGGCGGGTTCGAATGGAACGGGCCGGAGCAGATCCCCGGGGACCATGAGCAGCAGCAGCGACAGCAGGTCGCGCGCAGGGGCCGCCTGCTCCCGGCTCATTGACGTGACCAGCAACGCGGCGCTGCTGCCCGACCCCCCCGCCGCGGAGGTACGGAGCCGCGTCCCTGCCCGCTTTGCACTGGCTGCGGGGCAGAGCCGGGCTTGGACGCAGCGTCCCGCCGCCTCCTGTTCCTATCACGCTGCGCTGCCTGGGGCCAGCACCTTGCTCTTCTCTGCGCTCAGCGTCCCCTGTCTCCGAGATCTCACTGCTCCGTGGGGTCCTAAGGCTGGCCAGGGGGACGCTTCCTAGGCAGGCTGCATGTGTGTGGGGGGGTGGGGATGGACTGAGCAGCCGGTCTCCAGTCTAGTTCCCTGGCCCTAGCCCGCTGCAGAGCCGCGTTGGCAGGCACCCCTCCTGGGAGCTTGACCGCCTAGTTCCAGGGTGCCCCCCTCCCTGTGCCAGAACGAGGAGTTTATGCACAGTTGCGGAGTCATACTGTGAGTCAGAAGAAACCTTCCTAAAGAGCACCAGGAGTGCAGAGAACAAGAGGTGGGAAAGGGCTTTAGGGAGCCATCGCTGGGGCTAGGGAGCTGGGCTTTGACTGCAGGGGCCTGGGGACCTGAAGGTAGCCAAGTGCCCGGCTGCTGATCAGTGCACTCTAGCACCCCAGGCTTGCTCCCAATTGCTGTGTCTCTCCCCCCCCCCCCCAACAGGTGTTAGGTGGTGCGTTCCTACCTACAGTGATGGAAAAGCTGTGCCTCCGCCACAGGACTGTGCCCATAGCTATGCCCGTAGAGTCTCCATAGTGTAAACGTAGTCTGAGTCACAGGTGGTGCACCAGAGCAAGCAGTTGCTTCTCCTTGGAGGGAGGCACAAATTGGGCTGGGGAGCAGAACCAAAGGCCAGAGCTGAGCAGCAGAACTCTTGGCTGACTCTGGCCTCTGCTGCATGCAGGTCCTCAGCCTCACTGTAGGGTCCCAATGAGCATCCCAACCTCCTCATCCCCATTTTAACTAATCCTTTACTAATCCAGCACCTTTTGTCACATGATATTTACTTAAAATATTTAAATAACCCCACAACCCTCCCAAAATTAAAAAAGGCGTCAACCTGCAGTTCATTGTAATTTTATGTTCCTTTCAAATACGTTTCTATATTTGCTGTATGCAGCTGTGACACCTAGGTTTTAACCCTTACTCTAGTCAGGATGAGTATACTCACTCTCAGTTGAAGACCTGTTACCCCTTTATTGCCTGTGCCATTTCTGAAAACCATTCTCCATCCTGACTCTTATGATGTGTGCTCCCACCTATGCCACATATTTCAAGGAGTGGCTTTTTTTAGTCTCTGGAAGATCTGTGGGTTTAAGAGGTGTAACAGCAAATGCATCCATGTAGATGATTTCCTACAGAAAGGAGGTGAGATAGACTGAAGATCTTCTGTACACACTACTAACATTATACTCCTTGCAGATGATTGACCTTGCCTAGTTTATCTCATGGTAAAACTACAATGTCCTCTCTCCTCTGGGATTTTACAGTGGGGTTGCTAATGCGTATTAATTATCATGTGGCAAAACACACCCTTGTTTAGCAATGTAGACAAAGCCTTAGACAAGAACATGCAATCCAGCTCACCTAAGAGCTGATAGAAACCTTACCTGTTCTAGTGACTCCCTGATGTAGTGGTTCTCAGCCTGTGTTCCATCGCATAAGAGGATCTGCAAAGACTTTCTACAGATCCTTGGCAGTTCCAAGGTTCATATTTTCGTGTGTAGAATTTCTTTGCCTCTTTTCGAATCCATCCCTGCTTCTAGATACTGCTAAACCAGCATTTCTAGACTCAGTTCACTTTTATCTCCAGTTTTAAAATATACTTTTGGAGAATTATTTCATTTTTTTCCCCACTGGAAGCCTCCAGATTGATACATACATCAGGAATAAAAAAAAAAATAAAAAAATCTCCAGTGAAGATGCTCTTGAAGTCAGTGACAGAGGATTTACAAACTTGGGAAAAAAGCTAATCCTTGATTTTAACACCAGCAAAATTAGAAGGGAGGAGGGTCTGTGCAGTTTTAATTGCAATTAATGTGTTTGAGATGGGGCATGAATTTTGGAAAAGTTTGGGCATAGTTTCTTCAAGTTCAAGAAATTCTAGTCTAGTGCCTTCATCCTGATGTTTCCAAGACAGAATGGCTAATTTCTAACTGCCTCAAAGCTGTCCTATTGATCTGTTAGCCAGTTTTCAGACATTTCAGAGGAGAAAAAAAGATAGCTTTTTATTTAATTGCTTGTTTCTGTGGAGGATTAGTGACATTAATTTTAATACTTCAAAATGCAACTACAAGTTCCCTTTTTGTTTCAGTTTTTAGTTTCACCTCATCATTTTGTCAATTTTAACAGCTGCATTACTTCATATACTACAAAGCAGTAGAGATATTTGGTTCAACGATTTAAATAAAGTCTGACTGATCATTAAAACTTATCTTTACAAATTCAAGGACAAAAATTTTTCTTATTAAATGTTGCAAAAGGGAGTATCTTCAGTGTGCTAGGAATTTACTTGTGTTATCCAAGGCTTTTCTTCATTGCGTTTCTTTATCATTCTTTCAACTCATTCCTTTGAAACTGTGGTATGATGGCTTTGATGTGAAGTTAAAGGTGAGGCTCAAGGATATTGCTTGGAAATGAAACCAATTGCCTGCTAAAGCAATAGCAAAAAGTGTAGTTAATATAAAAGTCCATCATTTTAACAATACTTTATTCAGTAGGAAAAACAGCCATTAATAGGTGATACTCAGCTATTCACTGACTTTTGTTAACAGTGGAATGTGATTTTTGTATTGCACTAAATTGTTTTGTTGCTCTGCTTAGAATTTTTGTTTTTCAACATTCTGAAGTCTGTTGCCATTTTAGTAAATACAGCTTTCAACCTGTTAAACTGTTTTCAGTAGCATGAATTTTTAATAGTTTAGAATTGATAGCAAAAAAATAAATATAAAAATGATCTGTAACTAGGTGACTTCTAAATGAAGAACATACTTAAAATTACTTTTACAGGTATTGCAAAAGTATATGTAATAATTGTGACTGATCAGAGCTGGTGGAGTAGAGAGAGATGTGGGACTGGACTCTTAAAATTTATACTGTGCATAAGCCAACTATATATTCATAAGTATATATCTGTTCAGTGTAATGCAAGACATAGAAGGCATGAAACAAAGAGGATATTAGAATAGAATATTGGCATTGTTAGAGTGTCCATCACCTTTGCGGTCTCTCCTCCATTTACAAATCTCTCATTAATACTAATTTATTCTACAAAGCCTTATACTGTTGTCCACCAACCAATAGATAAAACAAAGAAAACAAGTGAAACTGCATGTGAGCAAGCGGTGATTTTCTGCACAGTAACTTGCTTTTGCTGCATTTCATTCCTCTGACCCTTTGTCTGCTGGCAGCAAGATCTGAACTCTATTTCCATATTTGTTTTTTAAAGCATATAAAACATGTTGATCTCAAAGTAATTACAAATAATAAATTTTTCAGCTTTTTCACAGTATTTATTTCACAAAACTGTTGAAACAAAGCAGCAGGGGGACCCATTTCACCAATTTTTTTCTTTTTACTTCATCCCTTAATCAAGTCTTTACAAGAAGATGTAAGAAGTTGTTATAAAACCTGAAATACCAGTATTTTCATAATTGTCTTGAGATAACTGCTGTTCTTAACCATGGTAAACAGTTATTTATCACATTTAGGTTCAAGATCAACTCACCATAATGAAGAGACAAGTGGAAGAGAGAGTGAATTTAAATGCTATCTGCAGTGCTGGAAGGTAAAAATAACATTTTGATTGCTGTGTGACTTTCTTTTGAGCATATTAAACAACTTTGAAGTAGGCTTGTTATTAAATAAACAGTGGAGAATGATGTCCAACAACATCTTATAATGACAACAGCAGACTGGGCAGGACTTATCGTCAGAAGAGAAACACTGAAAATGCCAGAAGTAATTGATTTTATTCACCTGGACTATTGTTTTTAGGTTATGCTTGTTTCAGAAAAGACACAATAATGTTAGAAAAATTCCAGAGAAGCACATCAAAAATAATCAGAGGATTGGCAGGAATTACAAGCTAAAAGTTAGGTCTGTTTGGAAAGGAAAAGACTAACTGGGTAGGTGGACTTGATTGTGACGATGAAGGATATAGTGAAAAGTGATCATAGAATCATAGAACATCAGGGTTGGAAGGGACTTCAGGAGGTCATCTAGTCCAACCCCCTGCTCGAAGCAGGACCAATCCCCAACTAAATCATCCCAGCCAGGGCTTTGTCAAGCCTGACCTTAAAAACTTCTAATGAAGGAGATTCCACCACCTCCCTAGGTAATGCATTCCAGTGTTTCACCACTCTCCTAGTGAAAATGTTTTTCCTAATATCCAACCTAAACCTCCCTCACTGCAACTTGAAATCATTACTCCTCATTCTGTCATCTGGTACCACTGAGAACAGTCTAGATTCATCCTCTTTGGAACCCCCTTTCAGGTAGTTGAAAGCAGCTATCAAATCCTCCCTCATTCTTCTCTTCCGCAGACTAAACAATCCCAGTTCCCTCAGCCTCTCCTCATAAGTCATGTGTTCCAGTCCCCTAATCATTTTTGTTGTCCTCCGCTGGACGTTTTCCAATTTTTCCACATCCTTCTTGTAGTGTGGGGCCCAAAACTGGACACAGTACTCCAGATGAGGCCTCACCAATGTCGAATAGAGGGGAACGATCACGTCCCTCGATCTGCTCGCTATGCCCCTACTTATACATCCCAAAATGCCATTGGCCTTCTTGGCAACAAGGGCACGCTGTTGATTCATAACCAGCTTCTTGTCCACTGCAACCCCTAGGTCCTTTTCTGCAGAACTGCTGCCTCGCCATTTAGTCCCTACTCTGTAGCGGTGCATGGGATTCTTCCGTCCTAAATGCAGGACTCTGAACTTGTCCCTGTTGAACCTCATCAGATTTCTTTTGGCCCAATCCTCTAATTTGTCTAGGTCCCTCTCTATCCTATCCCTACCTCTCCTCCCAGTTTAGGGTAATCTGCAAATTTGCTGAGGGTGCAATCCACGCCATCCTCCAGATCATTAATGAAGATATTGAACAAAACTGGCCCCAGGACCGACCCTTGGGGCACTCTGCTTGATACCGGCTGCCAACTAGACATGGAGCCATTGATCACTACCCTTTGAGCCCGACAGTCTAGCCAGCTTTCTATCAACCCTAGCGTCCATTCATCCAGCCCATACTTTTTTAACTTGCTGGCAAGAATACTGTGGGAGACCGTGTCAAAAGCTTTGCTAAAGTCAAGGAACAACACGTCCACTGCTTTCCCCTCATCCACAGAGCCAATTGTCACATCATAGAAGGCAATTAGATTAGTCAAGCATGACTTACCCTTGGTGAATCCATGCTGACTGTTCCTGATCACTTTCCTCTCCTCTAAGTGCTTCAGAATTGATTCCTTGAGGACCTGCTCCATGATTTTTCCAGGGACCGAGGTGAGGCTGACTGGCCTGTAGTTCCCAGGATCCTCCTTCTTCCCTTTTTTAAAGTTGGGCACTACATTCGCCTTTTTCCAGTCGTCCGCGACCTCCCCTGATCGCCATGAGTTTTCAAAGATAATGGCCAATGGCTCTGCAATCACATCCGCCAACTCCTTTAGCACTCTCGGATGCCGCGCATCCGGCCCCATGGACTTGTGCTTGTCCAGCTTTTCTAAATAGTCCTGAACCACTTCTTTCTCCACAGAGGGCTGGTCACCTCCTCCCCATGCCGTGCTGCCCAGTGCAGCAGGCTGGGAGCTGACCTTGTTCGTGAAGACAGTAGCAAAAAAAGCATTGAGTACGTTAGCTTTTTCCACATCCTCTGTGACTAGGTTGCCTCCCTCATTCAGTAAGGGGCCCCCACTTTCCTTGACTTTCTTCTTGTTGCTAACATACCTGAAGAAACCCTTCTTGTTACTCTTAACATCTCTTGCTAGCTGCAACTCCAAGTGTGATTTGACCTTCCTGATTTCACTCCTGCATGCCCGAGCAATATTTTTATACTCTTCCCTGGTCATTTGTCCAATCTTCCACTTCTTATAAGCTTCTTTTTTGTGTTTAAGATCAGCACTGTTAAGCCAAGATGATCGCCTGTCATATTTACTATTCTTTCTACACATCGGGATGATTTGTCCCTGTAACCTCAATAAGGATTCTTTAAAATACAGCCAGCTCTCCTGGACTCCTTTTCCCGCATGTGATTCTCCCAAGGGATCCTGCCCATCAGTTCCCTGAGGTTGTCAAAATCTGCTTTTCTGAAGTCCAGGGTCCGTATTCTGCTGCTTCCCTTTCTTACCTGTGTCAGGATCCTGAACTCAACCATCTCATGGTCACTGCCTCCCAGGTTCCCATCCACTTTTTCTTCCCCTACTAATTTTTCCCGGTTTGTGAGCAGCAGGTCAAGAAGAGCTCTGCCCCTAGTTGGTTCCTCCAGCACTTGGATTAGAAAATTGTCCCCTGCACTTAGCAAAAATTTCCTGGATTGTCTGTGCACTGCTGTATTGCTCTCCCAGCAGGTATCAGGGTGATTGAAGTCTCCCATGAGAACCAGGGCCTGCGATCTAGTAACTTCCGTGAGTTGCTGGAAGAAAGCCTTGTTCACTTCATCCCCGTAGTCCAGTGGTCTATAGCAGACTCCCACCACGACATCACCCTTGTTGCTCACGCTTCTAAACTTAATCCAGAGACACTCAGGTTTTTCTACAGTTTCATACCAGAGCTCTGAGCAGTCACACTGCTCCCTTACATATAGTGCAACTCCCCCACCTTTTCTGACCTGCCTGTCCTTCCTGAACAGTTTATATCCATCCATGACAGTACTCCAGTCATGTGAGTTATCCCACTAAGTCTCTATTATTTCAATCACATCATAATTCCTTGACTGTGCCAGGACTTCCAGTTCTCCCTGCTTGTTTCCCAGGCTTCTTGCATTTGTGTATAGGCACTTGAGATAACTTGCTGTTTGTCCTGCTTTCTTAGTATGAGGCAGGAGCCCTCCCCTTTCACGTTCTCCTGCTCGTGCTTCCTCCCAGTATCCCACTTCCCCACTTACCTCAGGGCTTTGGTCTCCTTCCCCCGGTGAACCTAGTTTAAAGCCCTTCTCACTAGGTTAGCCAGTCTGCTTACGAAGATGCTCTTCCCTCTCTTCATTAGGTGGAGCCCGTCTCTGCCTAGCACTCCTTCTTGGAACACCATCCCATGGTCAAAGAATCCAAAGCCTTCTCTCTGACACCACCTGCGTAGCCATTCATTGACTTCCACGATTTGACGGTCTCTACCCAGGCCTTTTCCTTCTATGGGGAGGATGGATGAAAACACCACTTGTGCCTCAAACTCCTTTATCCTTCTTCCCAGAACCACGTAGTCCGCAGTGATCCGCTCAAGGTCATTCTTGGCAGTATCATTGGTACTCACGTGGAGAAGCAGGAAGGGGTAGCGATCCGAGGGCTTGATGAGTCTCGGCAGTCTCTCCGTCACATTGTGAATCCTGGCAAGCAGCATACTTCTCGGTTTTCCCGGTCAGAGCGGCAGATAGATGACTCAGTCCCCCTGAGGAGAGAGTCCCCGATCACCACCCGCCTCCTTCTCTTCGGAGCGGTGGTCGTGGAACCCCCATCCCTAGGACAAAAAGAAAAGGAGTACTTGTGGCACCTTAGAGACTAACCAATTTATTTGAGCATAAGCTTTTGTGAGCTACAGCTCACTTCATCGGATGCATTCAGTGGAAAATACAGTGAAGACGTTTATATACACAAATCTCCTCACTGTATTTTCCACTGAATGCATCCGATGAAGTGAGCTGTAGCTCACGAAAGCTTATGCTCAAATAAATTGGTTAGTCTCTAAGGTGCCACAAGTACTCCTTTTCTTTTTGCGAATACAGACTAACACGGCTGCTACTCTGATCCCTAGGACAATGCATCTCATGCCTTCCAATCGGCGGAGTCTCCTTCTGTTCCCTTCCCTCAGATGTATCATCTAGTCCGCTCTCCGCATTAGTACCAGTGGAGAGAACATGAAAATGGTTGCTTACCTGTATCTGCGCTGCTGGTACATGGATGTTCCCCTTTCTTCTTCTGGAGGTCACATGCTGCCAAATTTCTTCACCGTCCTCCTGTCCCTGCTGCGCAGCCTGCTCTGAATCTTCAGAACGTTGTGCCCGTAGAAGGATATCCTGACATCTGTCCAGGAAATCTTCAGTTTCTCTTATGCAACGCAGGGTCGATACTTGTTTTTCCAGACCTTGAACCTTCTCTTCCAATATGGAAACCAGCTTGTACTTTGTACAGACAAAGTCGCTTCTGTCCTGTGGAAGAAAGACAAACATGGCACATCCAGTGCAGGTCACAACAGCTGAACGCTCCCCGTCTATATTACCTTCCTTCTACAAGCTTCCTCAGGAGTTGTAGTAACTACTCAGAGAAGCCGGCAAGATGTAAGCCTCAGTGGGCTCTCAGAAACTCCCTCTGTTAGCCTCTCTGCCGTTCACCACTCAGCTTGTTCGCAGCTGACTGGCTTTTTATAACAGTCAGGCCCACTCAAGGCTCACCTGGAACAAAGCACTCCCAAATCACACTTTTCAAACAAACAGCCAATCAAGCACACAGTCAAACTGTCCCCACAACAGACACTCAGATACTCACCAACACGGCCTCCCTAATGCAGCCCTTAGCGTACCTCCTCTCAACAGATCCCAGGCAAACTCCCTCTGTTAGCCTCTCTGCTGTTCGCCGCAGTCAGACATTGTTTTCACCCTTTTCCATAATATGAAAATAAAGAGGATAAAACTGAAATGTAGTAATTACAAAATAAACAGAAAATATTTATGTACATGGCATATGGCATATTGCCAACTCCTGCAATTTTATCACTTGTCTTACAATATTTGTCTTTTTTTTCATAGAACCCTAACTTGTGAAGTCAAGTGGTTATATGAAAATCTCAACTTTATTTTTATAAGTTAAGTTTCTCGACTAGACGGTTGCAGAGAAAAGTTTCAAAATGTGAACCCCTCCCTACACCCGAAAGGCTCAGAAATCAGAAGGCAAAATAACCCCAAATTTGTTGGTTTAAAATCATGAGATTTTTGGGAAAATATTTTATAATTTTTTGAGGCTCGTGATTTTTGGATGCCTGGGGTTGTCAAGTCTGTAATAAGTTTATGTAATTGACTCTGTAAGAGGAGTTGTTGTAGCTGTGTGGGTCCCAGGATATTAGAAAGACAAGGTGAGTGAGGTAATAATCTTTTATTTGACCGACTGTTGTGGTGAGAGAGACAAGCATGAAAGATATTGCCTCAGCCACCTTAGAATTCCTTCTTCCTCCACCTTAACAAAAGAGGTGCATTCAGCAGTGCAGAAATTGTCAGGGCCAGGATTTCTCAAAAGGCAGTATATGCAACCACAGATGACTGCTGCAGTCATGTGATACATGGATTGGTTTATCAGAGTAGAATCCATTATAACTACACTGACTAATATTATAAGGGTGTTACACTAAGTACTTTTGAGTTTTAGATCTCATATGCTAGATTTTAAAGTTTGAGAACTGTTGGTCTAGGTGTAATATTATTATTTTGCTTTAATATCCAACATTTCTGGGCCCTTTACTCCAGGTAAAATGACCAAAGTTGTATGAAAGGGCCCTAAAAGGTATGGATTTGGCTCTGGGAGAATTCTGGCACAGGCACTGAGGAAGACAGCCATAGGCTGTCCTCTGGGGTACCCTTGCAAGACCTAGTGTGCATGTGTATCTGGGGAGGGGCAGGGGGAAGCACTGTCACTCATAGGCTGTCAGGGACAGGCTGCCATGATTTCGACAGACCCTTTTCCCAAAGCAGTCTAGAATCAGGACTCTGCAAGAAGGCTTAAAGCCACATTAACCTCCACTTTCTCTGTCTGCACTGCAAAAAAGATGTGTTCTTAACTCAGGTTAGCTAATCAACATTAACCAGCTCTGGTTAAAATATCAGTGAAGACGTGGCAATTTAGCTTTTAACTTGACTTAAGAGCTCAAGTTCAACCCCTAGCTGTTCTACAGGCTAACTCAAGTTAAAAGCCAAATTGCCATATCTTGGCTGCTGTTTTAATCAGTGTTAGCTAATGCAGGGTAGATAGCCAAATTAAGAACACACTTTTTTTTTTTGCAGTGTAGACATATCATCAGAGGTGCAGCCCAGAATCTCACCCATCCTATTGCCCTAACTTTTCAGAATGAGCCCCTTTTTAATTCACATGTGTGTCCATGAATATGAATGTAATTAAAAATAGAAACACTGTCTGCATAACTCTTCTTTATTTTGTTAAATATGAATCTGGTATGACATAGAAGGTGAACCTTTGGGTTTAGCAATTCTAGTCAGCTTTTCCTCTTTCTTTTTATTTGTTTATTTAATTGTGGTAAGATCCAGTGGTTCCAATCAGTCTTGAGACCCAGTGTACTAGGCATTGTACAAATACATAGGCAGAACCAGTCCCTGCCCCAAGAACTTGCAATCTAAAAAGCATAAAAACTGAAAAATGGTGGCGGAAAGGGATGCAACATACAAATTACAGCTTATGGTTAAGGTTGACCCATGTCAAGTTTATTGCATGGATTTTATTTTTTGTTTTGATTTTATTTGTGCCGGAGGGTTTAAGTGGGAAATTGGGTAAAAAGAAGAAGGGTGAAATTGATGGGCTGAGAAGAGGAACGAAAGAGTAAAGATCGGAGGGGAGAGAGGAAAGGAGGTGACTGGACAAAAGTGGTCATGTAACTGGAGCAGAGATCATTGGCCATGTGAAGAGGACTATCATGACAGTTGGTAGACAAGTATCTGAAGGCTGCTCTGACTGCTATTGGAGGGCTTCTGGTGGCTGGGGCCTTTGATGGGCTGCTACGGAAGCTCTCCCTACACCTGCTGTCTTTTGCTATTATGCCCTTATTTTGTTGATGGAAGAACAGGAAATAGGTCAGTAGAACAGATTTATGAGAATTCTCAGATATGCTATATTTTTATATCCAGCATTTTTTTTCAATTCTTTTTCTCACATTTGTTTTATTAGAAACAAAGGAAGAACAGAGGCACGAAAGGTTAGTGAGTCATTTTTTATTTCTGTTGTACTAGCAATTGAAGTGTGCTATTTGTTTTTCAAATACAGAGGAAGATGCCATCCCTGTTCTGAACAGCATGCGGTCGAAACAGACAAAGTGTTGGGGAAAGGGATACAATGTACCCACTGGTCAATTAGGATGATGGGTGACACTTGGCTTATGGAGGTTTTTTTTATTGTTTTGATGTATATTTCTTTATATATTTGTTTCACTAATATTAGGGATTTTGGGAGGGCCGTAGTTGGGGTTGAAGTGAGAGTGAAGAATGGTGGGGAAGGGGTTGTGTGAATTAAAGAAAGAAAGATGGCAAAAACATAATGGGAAGAGACTGATGGTGGGCAGCTAAAGTATTGCAGTGATATCAAAGGGGAGGGGAGTGTAACAAGATGGTATGGTTCTTCTGGTGATCCACCTTCTTCAGGAGGTGGTGGAGCCCTGCATAAAACTACTGAAGTTCTGCTGACTCACTGTGGCAGGTGCAGCTTGCCGACTCAACCCTTTATATAAGGAAGGTGAGAGTGGCTCTTCGCAACAGGAAACTGGGGCCTAGGTCAGATAGGTCTCTACAGGGAAACCATAGGAACACCGTAGGCTGAGGTTTACGTTTTTGTTGTGTGATCGGCCAGTAAAGCCAAAACTCCCAGGAAAAGAGGTATGTTTAGATTAAAAAGAGTTTGTAGATTCTGTTCCGGGCATGATGTGTTGTGTGGGGGTGTCCACCTGCTTGCACTTGGGATGAAGGGGGACAGCAGTGAAAGGTATTATAGCAAATGAAATAAATATACATCAAGAGTTCAAGTTACAGAGTTGAGCGAATGATGATATGTGAAGGCTTCTCCTGGCAGCTGCTGCCCATGTAAAGGAGTTGTAGGAGAGGTTTCTGGGTCCAGTATAATGGGCTTGTTCCCCTGGAACTGGTGGGCGGGGGGAGGTTGGAAGGCGCTGACTTTACCCCTTTGGCTGTAGCTGGTCTTGGGATTTCCATAGTCCACTTGAAATTGCTGCTGCTGTTTCCGATGTGGAAGGGACAGGAGAGGCATCTGTTACATGTGTTTTGTATGGATTGGATTGTTTTCATTGAGCTTTAATGACTTGAATTTTATTGATCTGCATTGGAGACACTTCGTCTGAACTGAATATACCATGCAAAACTTGGATGAGTGACCTGTTTATAAAACTCGCTTGTAGTTATTATTTAAAAATGTTATTTCATTTTGTTTGCATCAGCCTGTGGAGAACAGAATGAATGGTAGAGATAAGGCATTATGCAAGTGAGCTTTTCTGTTCTTGTTTGAGGGAGTGCCAGATCTGCTTAATATACTTTTAAAATCTCTCAGTCACTCATGATTAGCTAACTGCTTGGCAGTGGTATGGATCACCAGTCAGGTTTGTGCATACTGAGTAGCAAAATGTAGAAATTAATGTGTTTACTTAATGTGTACACAAATATACATATTCACCCCCCAAAACCCATATGAATATATATAGAAAATCCACCTGGACATTAATATAGTAGTTCCAACTTTTCCAATCTCTGGTGCCACAATGATCATTAGGAGCAGATTGAGAAAAGTATTTAGGTGGCTAAAGATGCAGATAGATACTTAGGACTTTGCAACACTTGCGAGTTACAGTGCAATAAAGGAGCCCCGGGCGCACTAGCTCACTACCCATCCACACTGGCAAGGCACGTAGAGCGCTCTGTCTCCACGGCTACAGCACTGCTGGTACTTCACCTCGGCGAGTGGGATAACGTTTGCTGCGCCCTCGCTGGAGCGCCACGGTGCCAGTGTGATCGAGGTGTTGCTTTACTGCACTCTGATCAGCCTCTGGAAATGTCCCATAATCTCCTTAAGTCAGGTGGCCACTCTTGTCATTGTTTAGAATTGGCTGTAGGAATGCGGAAATGCCCTTTGACAGCTCCGTTTCTGGCAGTCAGCTGCTTATCAGCTCCGAGACAAAGCAACCATTAGTGTGGAATGCTGTGTGTGAGAGGGGGGGGGGAAGGAGGCGTCTACTGCTGTCTGAACTTACAAGACAGCATGCTGACATGCTCTCAGCTCCCCAAAAACACACTCTGTCTCCCCCCACATACACACAACACACTCCCTGTCACACTCCACCCCAGCCACCCCCATTTGAAAAGCACGTTGCAGCCACTTGCATGCTGGCATAGCTGCCCACAATGCACCACTCCCAATGCTGCTGCAAGTGCCGCAAATGTGTCCATGCCAGTGCGCTTGAAGCGGTCAGTGTGGGCAGACTGCTGTGCTTTCCCTACTGCGCTCTACGAAGGCTGGTTTAACTCAAAGCGCTCTACGTCTGCAAGTGTAGCCATGCCCTTAGAGGGATTTTCCAAAGTGCTTGAGTTAGGAGCTATCTTCCATTAACTTTAATCTGAGTTAGGTGCCGAACCTACTGAGGGACTGTTGTAAATCCCTCGGGTGTCTGTCTGCATCTTAGCCACCTAAATACGTTTGTCAATCTGTCCCTAAATGAACAGTGCAGGTTTTAGATCCTCAGGCAGTAAGGCGTTTTTGTATTGCTGAGGATCAGGGATCTTCCTCTAGAACAATACTCTCTTATTTTGTGCTGTATTAATCAGCTTGATGAGACACCTATGTAATGATGTCAGAGAATAAGAGATGGTGATTAAATTTATTCATTTTATGTTTCTTTAGAGGAGAGGAGAGAAATTCACAGTAATATGAATTCAGGCCGAAGAGATGGTGATATTACTATTTCATTTGTTGGTATTGTGGTAGTGCCTAGAAGCCCAAAGCATGGACTAGGGCTCTGTTATACTGACTGTTGTATGCATATGGAAAAAAAATTATCCTAAAATTATCCTATTAAAAATTATCCTATCCCTGTCCTAAAAATCTGAACACATGGTGTTAGACAACTCGTGGAGTAAAACAGGAGAGAGGATGGTAGCAGATAAGTGATTATAATAAGTAGCAGGCATAGTATTGTAGTAAGTACAGGATTCTGCGAAAACCACTGCCCTATGGAGGTGTAATTTCTAAAGCACACTAATGTGTTGCTGGGTAGGCCTGCTGGCATGCACTAAAGGTTCCCTCTTGTACTTTAAATTAGTGCTCTTTGAACCAGTACGTTAAAGGGCATTCGGGAACATTACAAAGAGATTACTCATTACAGAACGACTGTAATGAGTAATGTAAAATAATATACATTACTCATTCTAGTATATACAGAGAGAGCAAGCCCTGAAAACACCCAATTTTTGGACATTACATCAAACAAAAATTGCAAAAAGTAAACCCCAAAATATGAAATTAATAAACCAAAAAAACCAGCCAACACAGAAGTCCTGATTATAAGCTATAATGTCAGTATTTACTCTTTCAACACCAGAGTATGTAGTTTTCACTTGTGTACGTGCTTTGATCATCAAACAAAACTAGTTACTAAGTACATTAGCAGGGTGTTTTGATTCTTTGTATTCACTACAACATCAAAGCAATGAAAGCTCTTTACCTTGTCGTTGGAAAGATACAGTGTTGTTATCAGTCTTGTGCTTTTTATAGTTTCCCCAAAACTGTGCCAGGCAGTTGAGTGACAAGAACAAGCCCTTTGTGTGTTAAAAGACTGACATTTGACTGACGAACAAATGTGGCATTATTTCATCTAGATAATTTATTTTGTGACTTTTCCCAAGATACTAATCCTTAGCAGGCTGATGTTTTTCTAAACTACTAATTAAAATATGCATTGGAGAAGAACGTGTGTGCATCCATGTGGTGATGACAGTCATGACAAATTCCAGAGCCATGTAATAAATCACATTTATCTTTAACTTTTGGCTGCCTCATGTGTACCTAAATACGTTTGCCTGCATTCTACCCACTACTCTGTCACCCCTAGGGCTGCTAACATTCCTCAACTCTCATCAACTCCAAAGTTTTCTTAAAACAAGCTGCCACAGAAATGTTTTGACCTTTCCCCCTTAAATAAGAAATTCACTGTTACCCCCAAAATAATGTCCCTCCTCAGAAGTAGGAGGGATAATATTCAGTCTTGCACCAGTGACAGATTTCACTAATCTCTTGTGACCCATTGAGGAAATAAGAGCTTTATATAATTGAAAAGCTCTGCATTCCCTCTTTCTAGTGAGATACATAGTGCTTGTATCTTGCCTTGGTTTAAATAGTGACCTATTATTTGCAATATTATTACCTATAGAAAACCTTTATAGTAGTTTTTAGAGATTTTTAAAAATATATTCATTATCATTTTACTTTCCCTCTTGGGCTTGTACATTTGGATTTAAATGATAAGTGAGTCTGACTTTACAAGCAGAGGGATACAAAAATCATATCAAAAGAAAATTTAAATATCTCAAAACAGTTGCTTAGGATGTCCTGCATAAATTTAATATCTTCACCACTTGTGACTGATGTGCATAATCCTAAACTCAGGCTCAGAAAATACACCACTGCATGTGTTTTCTCTATTATAGCTGAATTGCCAGTGCCAGCTATAAGGTTGCCTATGTGCTTCTATTGTGAACTCCCTTTTTCATTTACTCATCACTCTTTCAAGTTAGGAGAGAGACATATGGACACAAAATTCAAGGGTGCAGTTTGGCATGCAATGGGTTTGGTGTGGTGCACTGCCTCAATGGGAGCTCCTAGAGGTATAGACATGAGGACTTGTCTGCAGGTGGAGTTCTTCAGACATAGTTATTCTGGAATAACTATTCTTGAAGAACAATATGCATGGACATTCTTATTCTGGAATAAAAGTGTCCACATGTTGAGTTAATCAGGAATGACTCTGTGGGTAGACAAGCCCTGAGACACCCTTGAAGAGGAGGGAGTGTGCCCTTTCCAGAGTGAGACCAGCTCTGCAGGCCAGTGTGCAGTGTGGATTGTGTCCTATCTCTGCCCCTTCTGGGGTGTCTAGCTGTAACAGCATTGCTGGATGGGAGTCTGTCTTTCTTTTGTAGTAGTGCAAGGACCACAGTTGTGTTTCATTTTTGCATGGGAGTTGGTGGAGGTAGAGAGAGGGGTTTTTTGTATGCCCTCTCCCTACTCCTTTGCATTCCCTGCATGTACTAAACACAGTTCTGCTCTAAGAATGTCAGATTTAATATTGTTTCAATCTACAATAACTACAAAATATGTCCTATCTAATGGGGCTGTTGCCCAGACCCTGGATTAGACATAAATTGGAAGGCATGGCTTTGATTTCTCTCTTTTCTAAATTAAATGGACTTGTTTTACTTAAGCTAATTGCGATTCCTTTGATACATGCTGCAAGGTGCTCTTGGACTCAGAGAATGAAAACAAAACTCAGGATTCAGAGCATCCAAAAGCTGAACGCGTGTATACATTGTCAAAATGTGAGATCTGGTCTGCCGCGGAATGGGAAAAGTCTAAAAGCCAAGAGGAACAGCAGCCAAAAGAAGGCTGGGGGGAGGTGAATAGTTACATGATTAGGTATTGTGTTTTGATGCTTTTTAATCCCTCATACTACTCCCCCCCACCCCATATTGATATTTTATTTTCTGCAAAACTGTAAATCAGTGTGCAGTGCAGGAACAGAATTTAAATACTGAAATAGTAGGGACACACAACCTCTGGCCAAGGACAGTCTGTAAAGCTTTCTTTGTCTTTAATGTTTAATAACTACATAAGTAACTTTGCTGCTGTACTCTAGAATTTTAACAATTTAACACACCGAGGGCCAAATTCACCACCAGTGTGAGTAGAGGGACTCCACTGATTTGAGTACAATTATGTCTGTTTACACCTTTGGTGGGTATGGCATACCCAATGTTAGTGCACAGCATTTTTAGTGTGTTTTCTTTGAGCTACTGAATGGCAGGACAAATCTGAAGAAACGTTGTTCAGAAACATGGTGTCTGATGGTTCTTATTTTGCCTTGACTGTGATGTCTTCCCAGGGAGCTTATGATCACATTCTTTTGGATATACCTGTCACTCGAGAACAGACAAATCATTGGGCTGTGGCTGAAACTGCCCGTAGTGAACTTGCAGCACTTCTGGTAAAGTATGAATGTGCCCAGTCAGAGGTAAGTCTTAAAGAATCACCCTTCCTCCCTTCCCCCCAAAAGAACCCCCTAAATGTTCTTTTCCTGTTAATATGAGCTGTGCACACATTGCAGAGACAGTAGATCCAATAAATCTCCTTATGGGGAATGTAAAATGTATCTTTGTTTTATTAATTGTGGGATTTTGTTTTTGTTTTCAGATTACATTTGTTCTGATTTGCCATGAGTTTTTTTTCCTGCTTATATCAGTTGCCAGTCTTTGCACCATTATCTTGCTCATTAATTGAAGTTGGCATCAGGATGATTTTCATATTGTGTTTGTTTGGACGTAAAATACAGTATTTCACAATTCTAACCAAAGTTAATATTTTAACACTGTGGTTATCTCAGTGATTATAACATTTGTTGATTCCAGGACTCCCATATTTTCCCACTTGTTAACATGCTCATTTTTTATTTCCATTACTGAATAACACTTAGTTGATCCAGTCATGCAGTACAGGTGGTTTTTCTGTGCCGATAGAATTGAATGATAGCATCCTATACTGATAGCACTCTTCATCCAGGTGGCATCTAAAGCATTTAATAAATGTTTCAAGAGCATGTTCTCTTTCTCCCCTTCTCTCTGTGTAAAATGCTTAGGATCCACCTGTATGATGCATCAAAATCAAAATTCACTATGCCCATGAATGAAATATAGCTAAATTTGTTGTAAAATCAAACAACTTTTAAACAGTTCACAGCAATGATAAGCAATGGTTTAGAACAATAAATTATAAATTCTATATCCAAGTGAAACAGGGGTGAATGTAGATCAGTAGAATGTAATTATCTGAGCTGGACTTTGGCCAGTTAACAAAAAGTGCCTACTGATCTTTAATTAATGTATGTGGTCAGTAGCTTGGCTTTACATTTCATCAGAAAGAATTAAAGAAGATGAGATTCTTGTTGATCCTTTACTTGACTCCAACTCTTAAATGAAGGGAGTAAATACTTACTTACTGTCGTGATGACAGACCACTTTATAGAATTTTTTTCACTGCTGTTTTTGGAAAAGGCAGAAAGGGAGTAAAGAAAGCCACCATCACTTTCATCGAAAATACTCAAATTCTTGTTAAATTCATGTTGTTGTTTGTAACATCTACATGTCCCAACTGAATTCAGAGGCCCCTAGTGCTTGGTGCTGTACAGAGTCATAATAAGAGACACTGAATGACATACAGTCTAAATTGACAAGAGAGAAAAAGGAAGTGTTGTTCCATTTCTACATGGGGAATTAAAGTACAGAGAGATTAGGTAGCTTGCCTGTGGTCACACAGGATATCTTTGGCAGAGCTAGGAATTAAACTCTGATCTCCTGAGTTCCAGTCAAGTGCCTTAATCACAAGTGCATCCTTCTTGCATTAAAAGAGCACTCATATACCTTGTTTACCTTAGTTTTAGTTTTCATGTGGTAAGAGCTAACTGCCACATATTACATATTTTTCATTATAATGGAGCTGGAAGCAACACCTAAGTGTTGCTTAGAACTTTCTATTGTAAATCCCTGTTTTTAGTTGTTTATAACTTTGACCATTTAGGCTGAAATTTTACATGCCAGGTCTGCCTCAGGCTGAATGTTTCTGGGAAATTTTCAGCAAAAATGGATCAACTGTTTGTGAGAATGAGGCTAGGGAAAATACATTATTTTGCCAGTGTTTTAAAAAAAATAAGTTAGAACTGTTTGTTGAGAAGCTCTAGCACTTTCATATTTTGGAACAGGGACTTGAAATTAGGCAAGGGATGCCACCAGGGGAGGTGCCTTTTGCTGTTCCTATGGAAATCTACCTAATCTACTTGACTGAATTATAAGCCTCTGAAAATCACTGTTTGCACATGCTCTGTAGAGGTTTGTTAGCAAAATTCTCCAACCATTCTATCTTCACTGAACATTCTGCAGCTCTTTAGAGCTCTGTACCAGCCACAGTGAGCAAGCTTCATTCCCACAGAGCAGGGGTAGTCAATTATTTTTGTCAAGGTCCAGACTCTGGAGGAAATAATTTTTTTTAAAAAGTATGATAATAAGTAAATAAAAAGATGTTGGGGTCTGTTCAAAAGCATATGGCAGTCCGGATTTGGCCTGCGGTCCGCCTGTTGATTACCCCTGCCATAGAGCTTACTGAGTACGCTCCAGGTCAGGACTGAGCAAGACTTTTCTTGCAATTACTCTTTCCATTAGCGAGAGGCCACTGTGACACCAGACACCAGAAGTGAGAGCAGGGAGGCAGAGGTCTTGTGAAAAAATAGTATGTGATCATATAATTAAAGACTGTATCATTAAGGTTTCACAAGAAACCCTAATTCTGGCATTTCCTAACTTTTGTATGTGTGATTTTTACAACCTTAATGTTGTTTCAACCTAATATAAAACTCCATTTAAATTAATTTAAAAAAGTGGTTGTTTTTGTTTCCGCTCTGTTTTTTTAAATACCTTTATAGATATTTAAAAATAACATTTTTCTTCTTACTAACTTTGCCCATTTTATTCGGCTAATGCATATTTTTGCTGTTGTTTCGAATGGCACTGAAAGCAATGTGGCTATTTTTGTTTACTTCATACTGAAGCTGGAGTTTACTTACTGCTTTCTGTGAGTACTGAAAAAATGGTAGCTATTGTCACTTGTTTTTTTTCACTGAATCCATTGGTAATAGAGTAGAAGAATAAGATACTTTGATTCCAAAAGGTATTTCCTGCCAGATTTTAAAAAAATAAACAATTTAATAATAAATTAAATAATAATTTGACAGTTCAAATATGTAGTCTATATTGAATTCTTCTTACAGTTATTTGTTTTTTCTCTCTTCCTCTCCTCTCTCTATAGCTTCTAGATCTCAGATCCAAAATGGTCTCTAAAGAAGTCTCATTGCAAGAGCTGAAGGCTGAAGTGGAAAGCTACAAGGAAAACAATGCTAGACAATCCTCTCTACTCCTCTCTTTGCAAAATCGAGTTCAGGAGATGGAGGAGGAATCAGGTGTGCTTGTCGCTTCCAAAAAACAGACAGACCTAACAGCACAGGTTTTGCTCCAGGAGAATTGGGAGCTGAAGGAGAAGATCCATGACCAAGAAGCCAAACTGAAGTAAGAGATTCAATCAAGCTGTGGCATAATTTTGGGTTGAGATGTCACTATACTATAGTTGCCAACATAAAAAACTACCTTTGTAGGAAAATTTCAGTTCAGAAACAGATTTACAGCTTTGTATTGAGCTGTATAGTATTGCCCCTTTGGCCTGGGCAGTTAGCCAATATTCAGGGCCTTTCAGAGTTGTGCCCTTTAGGAAGAGAACTTGATATGAGTCAGGTATATTTTTTGGTGTAATTTTGTTTACTTACAAATAATGTACACAAAGCCCAGTTTCCCTGAACATAGTAGAAACAAATAGCAGGCACACACAATTTCTTAGCTCAGATACCCCCAAGTGTACCACTCCAGCGAGCTCTGTGCCTGACAATGTCTTTTTCTGCTTCCTCTTAGGGTCACATTCACCATGCTTTCTACAGGCTTTCTCTGCTTCTACCACACACAGGCTGAAAAACCAATCTCTTCGCCCCTGTGTTTTCAATCAGGGAAATCCCTGCCCTGCCCTGTAGTCTGGGCCATCCTCCATTTTTTATAGCTGTTTGTTTTAAATAAAGAGGCTAAATTATTTATTCCATTGAGTCTGAAAGAATGCTTGATGCACCTATTGACTGTAACTGGGTCTGTGATTGTTGGAACCAAAGACTTGTCTGATGCCAGCCAGGAGCACCTGTCAGAAAAACAATATGTTTTTACAGAGGTTATAAATAAACTCTGCAGGAGGGATTGTTTACTCGAGTGAAGCATTTAGTCACTTGCAGCTGCAAATCTGTAGGACTTTTCTGTAAATTTCGCCAGTGGTTATTGAGTCTGTAATCTCCCCAGTCTGAATTTCTAAGGGTTAAGAAGATCCGTTAGCTTGCCCAGTGGAGTTTGTGAGCTCTTCCAGCTTAATAGCTTTGATTTTCCCTGAAAGAAAAAGCAGGGAAGTGAAAATACAAAAATTTGTGCTTAAGATTGAGATTACATATTTAAATGCTCAATAGTCATGAAACCAGAAAAGTAAGGTTTTCATAATATGGAAAATTCAGTTATGCTATACATGCATTGTAATTTCAATTTGTGTATTTGTTTTTAAATACATACATGAATATATTACTTTTTATGTTAAGAATATACTAGAAAATATGCAATTTGTACAACGTGGCTCAACTTACTATGAACATTTTTAAATTTTTCCTTTCCATGTATTTGGGCTTTCATATTTGTAACTAGTAATGTCACATTAATATAACCTTTTGTATTTTTCTGTATTGCATGTGCCACTCTGGATAATGCAATATCAAGGTGCTCAGATACTGTGGTATGTTTGTAGGTATAGTTATGCCAAGAAAGAGGAAGAGAACCATTACTGGTGATAGCTGTTAGGTTAGGAAGAAAGCTTAAATACAGTATCTACCAGCATATGCAGGTCTGATGTGCCTTTTGTTAGATATTTCAATCCATTGATTTTTTTCCCTCCTACTGTTCATTGGGTGATGGCTTTTGCCGTATACAACTTTACATTGTAAAAGATGCAATGTCCTGTGCTGACTTTATCAATTTAACAATCTTCAGGACCGTGTGCATGCCAAACAAAAGTGTATTCACTGTTAGATCAGAATACACACACAGGTTAGTTTTGCTGGGCAAGTCTTGTGGCTTCAGACACATCAGAGGTGCAAGTATTTCTGCAGAAATCCACGTGATCAAATGTACTTAAAAAAAAAAAAGTAGGTTAATGCTGTGTGCTGTTGCTGTAACTTAAAGAAATTTATACTTTCAAGATAATTCCTGGTTGGTGTGTCTTCATCTGAGACAGTAGTCCTAGAGAACATACTGTACACACATGCAGTACATGGGGCTAACTCACTGTTCTATTGGGAGGAAAAATTGGTGAACAAGACAGGATAAATTTGATGGTATGTCACGTAACCAGTCATTTTGGCCATGTGTTTTTAGAGAAGTCTCTGAAATAGTTAATGTTGAAGATGTGATGGCATTCCTTCCCATGAGGTTCCCTTGGCTATTTCACCAACGAGCCATAGATGCAATAACACATGGATACTCCATCTGGTTTTCAGCAGTGCCTACACTCAACCCCCCTTTCCCAGGATTCTTCTCACAAGGATCTATTATATCAAGAGGTCCTTGTGCTCCTTTCTCTCATTGTGGTGGAAGAGGTCCTGCCTCAGTACAGGGGAAAGGGTTTTTAGAGCAGCTATTTTCCTATCCTGAAGAAAAAGGGAGGCTGGCAACCCATTCTGGACTTGCGGAACCTCACATTCATTCACAAGTTGAAAGTTCAGGATGGTACCCCTCACATTGATAATCCCAAATCTAGAGTCCGGAGACTAGTTCAGATCTCTTGTGCTACAGGATGCGTACTTCCACATCTCCATCATTTTGCCTACAAGAAGTACCTAAGATTTACGGTTGGCCAGGACCACTATCAATATTGAATCCTGCCTTTTGAACTCTCCACAGCATTGAAGAGATTTAGCGAGGTGCTCTCAGTAGTGGCAGCTTACTTGAGAAGATGCAACATCAATAAATAACCTTAACTGGATGATTGGCTTATATGGGGGAGCGCTCCTCAACAGGTCTCTTAAGCCATCCAAAATGCACTCAACCTCTTTCAGAGATCAGGCCTGAAACTCAATAAATGGAAATAGACAGTAATCCCAGATCAGAGGATTGAAGTCATTGGTCTGATCTTAGATTCCTCCACATCCAGGGCCTACATGCCTCAAGACAGATTTGAGAACCTGTCCATTCTAACTCTCAGTTGGAGGGAAATCCATGTACCAAGGGAAGGTTGTGCCTTGTCCTTCTAGATCAGATGGCCTCTTGCACCTTTGTGACTCTGCATGCCAGGCTTCACCTCCACTACTTGCAGGATTAGTAGAAGCTGTTTTACACACTCTCCAAACATTGCCTGGATGCATCTCATTAACTCACCCATGGTCCTGTCTTCACTGAAATGGTGGGGGAAAAAAAAAGAGTGCGTGCAGAGGGGTCTCCTTCTGGATAATCCTGCCATTGAAGACCATAGTCACAGACACATCCTTGTTACAATAGGGTGCCCACATGGACGCATTAAAGACACAGGGTTTATGGTCCCCAAGGGACAAGAGAATGTACGTCAATCTCCTAAAACTCAAAACCATACAGGAGCTCTGTGAGTCCTTTCTCCACCTAATAGAAGGGCAGTACAAATAAATCAGGACCAACAACATGACCACCATGTTTTATATCAACAAGGTAGAGACAGGCCTTCCCTGCTCTGCCAGGAAGCCATCACGCTCTGGAACTGGTGCATCAAATATACAGTTATTGCTGGTGAAGTACATTTACTTGGACTGCAGAACATGCTTGTGGACAATCTCATCAGATACTTCCTCCCAGATGGTGAATGGGAGATTCTGGTGGACATCTTCATGGACTGGGGCAATCCCAAAATGGACGTGTTTGCCACTCAATAGAACAAGTGCCTGAGATTCTGCTCAAGGGGTAGAATGAGACTGGAATCCATCGCAGATGCCTTTGTGTTACTGGGAACAGGAGACCTGATATATACTTTCCCCTGGCCCCTCTTATTGCCAGAGTATTTTGCAAACTGAAACAGGTCTCAGCCAAGCTAATTCTCTTAGCTCCAGTGTTGCCCTGACAATTCTAGTTCACAGACCTACTGAGCCTTTCTTCTGCTCCCAGACCTGCTGTCTCAGAACAAGTGATAGACCCAACACTTGAATCTTTCATCCTCGCAGCTCACAGCAAGCGTGGCTGTTGTCAATAGAGCAGGCCTGCTCCACTCTAGTTAGAGAAGTTCTAATAAGCAGCAGAAAAGAATCAACAAGAAAAACCTACCTGCCAAAATGGATGGTGCTTTTCACTGGTGCCACCAAAAATCTGTGGTACCACATCATTCCTTGATTCCACCAATCCTCAACTATTTACCCAAACTAAAATGTAAGAACCTGTCCCTCAGTTCAGTCAGCCATCACCTACTGGCCATCTCAGCTCATCTTCCACCAGTGGAGGACCATACTGTTAGTAATTAGGTTCCTGAAGGCCCTAATTAAGGTATTCCCACCAATCAAGGAACCTGGATCCTCATGGAACTTAAAAGTGATAGTCTCAGCCTTCAGGGATTTACTCTTCAGACCTATGGCCTCTTCTTCCCTTCTACACCTTTCTATGCAAATTACATTTTTAATCACTATAACTTCTGCCAGATCAGTACAGGAAATTCAGGTACTGATGGCTGACCCACCCTATATAGTGCTCCACCCAGACAAGGTGGAGCATACACCTTAAATTTCTTTCTAGAGTATTGACAGACTTCCACTAGAACCAAAAAATACACTTACTGGTATTTTTCCCAAAACCTCATGCATTTAAATCTGGGGTGATGTTGCACACTCTAGACCAGTGGTTCTTAGCCTTTTTGGGTTCAGTCCCCATTTGTAAACTTTGATGGCTTGTTGTGACCAGTAAATAGCTTTAGTGCAAAAAACAAAACAAAACTGGCTTACTAAATATATTGTGGGTAAGAAATACAATATACATATTAATGCAGTAAATACTAAATAATTACACCCTCCATTCCATAATGGCAACTCGTGTGGCTCCTATCCCATGGGACTGGGCGAGCTTGGCTCCTCACTCCAGGCAGTGTGACCTTTGAGGATTTAGCTTGTGGGCTTGCTGGGCCAAATTTGGGAGAGTGATGTAGTGACTTTGTGCAGAAGGTCGCAGCACCACTCACTCATATTTGGCCTGGAGGAGCAGCTGGGCCAACGCTGTGCACCAGGTAGCAACTCCTGGAGCAGGGAGTTGAGCTCAGCCAGCCTCGCAGGACCACAGCAGTGTGAATGCAGGGTGGGCTTTGCAACCCCCCCGTCCATGGCTTTCCATCCCCCTGGGGGCAGGACCTGACACTCTCCTCTCCAGGTTTCCTCTGTGAACCTGTGCCACATTCTGGCACCCTAGTTTTGGGTCACAACCCATGGGTTGAAAAACCCTGTTCTACATGTCAGGAGAGAGCTGGCCTACTATTTAAACAGAACAGAAGTACTTAGAAAATCACTAAGACTTCATGTTAATCTCCATCACAGAGATGTCAAAAGGTTCTGCAAGTTCATCCCAGATACTATAAAACTGAATTTCTGATGGTATTCAAACATGCCACGAAGTGGCCATGGTAGATCCACCAGATATCAGGGGTCACTCCCTTAGAGTGCAAGTCGTAGCAGCAGCCTCACTGTGAAGTCTACCGTTATCAAACACAGTAGAACCTCAGTGTTATGAGCATCAGAGTTATGGACTGACTAGTCAACCACACCCCTCATTTGGAACCGGAAGTATGCAGGCAGCAGCAGCAGCCGCCACAAATTAAAAAAGCAAATACAGTACAGTGCTGTGTTAAATGTAAACTACTTAAAAAAAGGGGAGGGGGGTTTTAAAAAAAAAAACTTGACAAGGTAAGGAACCTGTTTCTGTTCTTGTTTTCATTTGAATTAAGATGGTTAAAGGTAGCGTTTTTCTTCTGCATAGTAAAGTGTCAAAGCTGTATTAAGTCAATGTTCAGCTGTAAACTCGAAAGAACAACCATAATGTGTTTTTCAGAGTTATGAACAACCTCCATTCCCGAGATGTTTGTAACTCTGAGGTTCTACTTAGGGTGACCAGATAGTAAGTGTGAAAAATTGGGACGGGGTGGGGGGTAATAGGCACCTATATAAGACAAAGTTCAGAATATTGGGACTGTCCCTATAAAATCAGGATATCTGGTCACCCTAGTTCTACTGCATTTGTAAAGCAGCCACTTGGGCATCAACGTGCATATTCCCAAGACACTACATCCTGACTGAGGCCTCCAGGCCCAAAGAGTAAAGCAGTTCTTCACTCTGTTTAAATAATTACACTTAGTTCCCACCTCCTTAACACAGTCACTGCTTGGGAGTTACCAGCAGTGGTATATGGATATGGACAATCACCTGAAGGAGAATGGGAAGTTCTTTGAGATGCGTTGTCCATATGCACATTCCCACCGTTCCATCCCCTCTACCGTGAAGTCCCTATTTGGGGGTTCTGCAGTGAGAAGGAACCAAATGGTAGCTGGTGCATGAGGGCTCAGGAGCATGAAGGCTGCAGGGTACATGCGTGTTGTACAAGTACTGCTGACCCAAAAGACTCCACTCTCAGGTTCATGAGTTATATGTGCACCATCAATGGAATGTGTTTATGGACCACACGTCTTGAAGAAGTCCAGTTTCTGTACCTGAAAAGTAACTTCCCCTTCTGTGCAGAATTCAAGGCGAAAGTCTCTGGCTTTATGTGAATTTTCTGTTCTCTTGGGGCTTTGAGTAAAGGTTGTCCATCAAAAATTAAAAAAAAAAAAAAAATCAACCAAAGAGTTAAGTGTCCTCTTAAATATGCATAATTGGTGATGTGGAACCAGTAGTTCATCCAGTGTGTTTAAAAATATAGCAATTGTTTTATTAATTTCAATTTCAAAATGTATGCTATTTATTAAAATACCGAACATGATTTTAATATATGGTATTTTTCCAAGGGTGTATATTGGGGGGTGCTTCTGGAGTTTCCTTCCTTTCCAGCCTGTGCTTTACTCCTCAATAGGACAACTACCAAACAAACCACATCATAGTTTCATCTTCCTTGCGTGGACTGAAGAGAGAGATCTTCAGAGCCAGTCATCAGAGGGGCATCATTTGATAAGGCTGTGAGGCGCTTGCTTTCTTAGGGGCAGAATGTACTCCATCTAACAACACTCCCTGCCCCTGGTGGCCCATAGTATATGCATTAAACCACATTTAACTTGGGTGAAGGTTGTGCTAGAATAGGTATGCCCAAGCAATGAGCTTGGGATAATTTTGCCTTTTGCTTGAAAAAATACTGTTTCTAAATATTCCTCCTGATGTGTGTTTGTTTTGGCTGATTAGCAAATATTTGAATGAATGTGAAGAAAGCAAGAATCAAGCTTCTAAGATCAGCTGGAAGCATGGTGAATTCTTAGCACAGCTTTCTGGATTCCTGGATGTCAACATCAGAGGAAAAGAGGAACCACACAAACATTTAATTTCAAAGGTGTTTATGTGCAGTTATTTTTTCCTACATACTGAAGAGACTTGTTAAATATTTAACTTCATTGTATTGCTCTAATGGATATTAATATAGAAGGGTGCACTGTCTTTGAAATATTTGGTTTGATGTAGAAAATTTAATACAGCAATTTTCTTTTATAATAGAAAAAGAGAATACCTGTTTAAACAACTTAAATGTTAAAGATCAGAATTTTGTTGTCAAATAAGGATATACCAAGCATATTGCCATGTAAAATAGTGTTCATAAATATAGGCCTGATTTTCAGAGGTGCTGATTTCCCACAGCTCTCATTGAACTCAGAGAGGCCTTACGTATGTTCCTATAACTTACAATTATGATTGCAAAGTACAACTCAAGAAAATACATACAATTGAATGCTTGTCTAAAAATATTAAAAACGATAAAATTCCAATATGACCGTTCTGGCACCACTCTTAACACTCATTTAATGCAGTCATGCCATTAAACAGAAACATTCTCAGTGACACACACTAAAACAACCATAATACTGAACCTGTACCAAAACACATACAATTACTACAAGGTTCAATTGAATCTTATTCATTCATTACGCACAGTTCTGAGAGAATGCTACACAAAATCTTTAATACCTTTCTCCTCCACGATTTCCCAAATGTTGAAAGCTGAGCTCCCATTCAGGAAAATGAAATCAACGGCACCCCCTACCCACCTTTAATACATCTTTTACACTCTCTGGCTAGTCTTTCACCTCTACTTCTCTTCTAAGGGGCACACTGAAAACAGTGTTTATTAGAACAGAGTATTTGTTCTGGATTTCCCCCCTCCCCTCCCTTATCTATGTCTCTTTTCTCTCAGCAATGACTAGAGTTAAAGACAGAATAGGAGCACCTTCACCTTTAGTCATCATTCAAGTAGGATTCAAGGGGACATATAATCCTGTATTTTTCTGCTCATTTTGAAGCGTCATGAGATATTCCTCACCCCAGATTTGTAGGATCCCAACAAGGGTAGTCAGGGCCAAGGGACAGAGCAGTGGCAAACCCGAGGCTGGGAGTAGCAGAGGAGTTTGTAGTCTGGTCCAGGCCAGTGTCCATAGCAAGGGTCAGAGTCTTAAGTCAGGTTTTGAGGTTCAAGTCAGGTGGCGAAGTTCAGATCAAGCAGGAAAGGTCATGTCAGCTGCAGAGGAGCCAGTTGCCTGGATGCTTCCTGGAATGTTCCTTGGGCTTATATAAGGCAGTGAGCCAATCAGGAGCTATGGGGCTGCTGTCTGTCAGACTCTTGAGGTGGAACTTCCCATGGTCTGTGTCCACAGTGGGTCATGGGAAATGGAGTTCAAGTTGGTTATAGCTGCTACTGTAACCTGGTAGTTTTGCAGGCTTGGGTTCTAGACTTGTGGAGCTTTACACTCCTTGGAGTTGCTGCAGCATTACCTCAACAGATCAAGATCATGCTTGGGGCTTGTCTTCCCCTGAATTCTGGCTGCTGCTCAAAAGAGCTCCCCAAATTCTTTTTTTAGGAGATAGCCTTTCCCTCTCATAAGGTCAAGAGGAGTCTGTTGCCAAATCACATGGCTCCCTATGACTCAGAATATTTCAAATGTAAAATCACTTCTCAATGTCCTGTGCTGGTTTCCCATTCCAAAGGCTTGCTAGCCATAAATCTTATGGAAAAGCTGCCTGCTTCCCACATGAAGATAGTTGTATAATCTATTTTTATTTTCTGCCCTGCCTTATCACCATTGTGGACATGCAGAAATGACAACAGCCCTCCAGATGATAATGTTTGATCTAGTGCTGAGAATTTGTATGGGGATAACTAAACTAAATTAACATTTGCTATGCTAAGGCATACTTTTCTCATGGCATATTATGGCTCCAGTTTCTCTTCTTTTTCTACTTTGTTTATAAGGAAACATTGGAAATGAATAGCAGAACTTAGTCATAGATCTGACCCTAAAGGTTTTACAAACAACATTTTTTATGATGATGGGGAACAGAAAATGCATTTAAATGAGTGAAGACAATTGTTAACTGGAAACAGTGTAAGAATTTTACTAATATGTACTATTTGAATTGTATGTTTGTCTAGGTCAATCAGATGCATAAAGAAAATACAATGCTAAAAGGGAAGATTCCCACTCTTGCAGAGGCTATCAATGTTCATGAGATAGAGTCAAAAGCTAGCAGAGAAACCATCATGAGGCTTGTTTCAGAAGTCAGCAAAGAGCAGAAAAGGGCCATAGTCTACTCCCAAGACATGGACAAGCTTAGCAAGGTAAATTATTTTCTAGTGTGCATGTCTGTGTGGTTTAGAGATCTATTTCTAGGAATGAAAAATGCATTTTTCAGTGGAAGAAATGGTGTGAAATGAAAGTAAATGATGGTAAGATTTCAACACATGCTATTACCAACAAAAGTTAGTTTGGAAAACTCTTATCAGGCTAGGGTGTTGGTTGGAGATTTTTTTTTTATGCTTAGTTTTTAAAAAAGTATTTTTTCTGTTATCACCTTCAAGTTCATGAAGTCTCAAGAATATTAGGAGATTAAAATGCTTTTGTTAGAGAGCTCTGCTTTAGTGTTGATGTTTCCTATATGCCGATAGAGTGATGTTTTCACTCTCGTTCAACAACTGTATCCCTGGTTATAGCCTTCTCAAAGTGGTAGGTGGGCGGAAATTGTGTAAGTCAGCATGAAGGTACAGAACTATTGATTTTACTCTGAGGTAGGAGACTGATAGATGAGTTGAAATGTATGCTAAGAAATCCATATTTTATTCCTTGAAGTAAGCTTGAGGGAGTTTTACAAGTATTCTTCCATAGAGAATCAGGAGTAGCTGGAGATGCAATTGGAGCCAGATTTTTTTTAAAAAACTGCTGTAAAATTTATTCTTCAGAAATAGAGAGAAATTCATTGAATAGTATTTAGCAAAATGTTGTCCTAAAGATTCCATTTACAGAACTGGTAGTGAAGTATCTTGTCTGTCAGACACCAGATTATTTGTATGGTATAATAAACTCATACTTTATAAATAGTCATTTGACTTGCACACCGAGAAATCCTGGCTAGCAGCATGACTCCACAATCCATGATTCAAAATCCACTGAAGTCAGTTGGAGTTTTTCATTGAATTCAGTGGGCTTTGGATCCAGCTTGTAATATGCACAATGTTTTATGAATACACAGAATATCTGAGATATTGGCATTTTCTTATCTGCAGTTCCAACATTTGCTATGATTGGCAAGACCATCCTAAAAATTATAATTAAAAATGTGTTAAATACATATATTGACCTGATAAACTATATCTATGAAGCTGCTCAGCATTTAATTTTAACATAGAATTTTACTAAACTTTTCAACTTGCATTTGTTTATTTTTTAAAGATTTATGCATCAGCTGACTTGTAAATATGATTCTTAAAAAGAAAGTTTTTTTTTAAAAAAATGGTTTGCTATAACCCATGACACTTAAAATGAGAAAGAGGCACAATAATTGTGTTCCTTTTGAATTATTTTATCCAATTTGTCATTTCAGTACCATGGCCTTTTGAAGCAATTTTATTTGTTTGCAAATTTAAAAAAAATAAACTGAGATCATAACTGGTTATTGCTCAACCTTATGTTGACTAGCTGCTATTGTGCTGCACCTGTGAAAGGAAATCTACAGACTGATGAAGTAATATAATTGGAATAGACCTCCCTTCATTCTTTGCTATAATAGCCATAATTTGATTCTTGGCATTGGCATAATTTCTCTGTTAAGAGGACCTCTTTAGAGTTGAAGAGGGAAATAAAATGGAACCATGCCAAGATTTGGTTGGCAGTTAGTTCTAAAATCAGTTTAGTAACAAGTAATGACAGTATTTAACCTAATTAATATGGTTTTGTTTCTTTGTTTATTCTGAAATGTATTTAACACAGGGATTATCACATTGCAACAAATCTGATCAATTAAGTCTGGTATCCTGCCTCCCACAGCATTTGAAACCTGATGCTTCTGGAGAAGGCAAATGACACCCCGTAAATGTACCAACCTGGTCGTGTAAAGTTGTACCTTGTGGGAAGGAAAATTCCTTCCCATTCTTAGTTGTTAATCAAACAGTGCCCTGAAGTGTGAAGGATTAAATTCCTTGCTACATTGTAATCCCAGCTAGTTTGACTGCAGGGTTTATTCTTATTCACATAAATCTCTAATCCTTTTAAAAATCTTATTAAACTGTTTGTCTCATTAGTATCCTGGGGCAAAGAGTTTCACAGGCTGATTAAATGAAGCAGAACCATGTTTTTGGTTTTGTCTGTTTTAAAATATTTTCTCTTCCATTGAATGGCTTCTTGTTCTTATTTCACAGCACAGGATATGCAGCACTTTCCATTCATTATTTTATATACCCCTGACATATCTACTGCCTCTATCTCTTTCTCAAACTGATGACTGGATCATCACAGAGAAGAGGAAATTTACTTGGCAAGTGCTGTGAGTTTACACAAGAGGAGGCAAGGGTCATGGCTCTACAACAGTGAGATCCAATGAGATGCATGAGAATATTCCCAGGATCTTGGGGTATTCACAGAGTAGCAGCCCCTATGCATTATTCGCCAAGTTCCAGTATCTCATGGCAACATAGCCCCTTTGGGACCTTTGCTATCATTTTCTGTGTATTCCTGCTGTGTACCCTCCCTTTAAGGGACATAGAAGGACTATTCAAGAATTAACTTCCTCAGGAATTTCTAAAGATGTTTCTATAGGGATGCAAGATAGGGCTGCTGTCCTGCCTCACCTACCCTGCCATGTCCCCTAAACTTGCAGAGTCCAGACTCATCGGCATATGTGCAGTATGCCCAGCCATTTAATGGTGTCCTTATCAGCCAGGTGGAGAGCCGGTAGCCTGTTGTCGAAATAAGTCAGTGGGCACTCGGCAATATGTGACATAGTCTGAAGTTTAACATAACTGCATCGCTGGAAAAAACACATTTAAAGAGATTGGCCGCACAGTGCCCTGTCCTGTTTGAAACCAGGTCAGAGATGAACACAGGCACCTTGGCAGATCAAAACTGATGAGAGAGTTATTAATGACTGTCATCATTGACCACTCATTGCGCCAAGCAGATTCCACTGTCCTGTGGTGGCATAAATGAGCATAAAGAGCATTGTGACGGGCTGGACTAGGCCTACAGGACCCCAGTTGGAGGCCTCAGAATCCTTCCACACCCCGTCCCAGAGAGGAACAGAAGAGAAGTCCTTCAAGTGGCCTAGAGTGTCTGCAGGGGAAGCGGCCAATCAGAGGGACTGCAGGACCAGCCAATCAGGGGCCAGGAGGGCCATATAAAAAGGAGCAGCAGAGACAGTTGTCGGTCAGTTGCTGCCTGGAGCTGGAAGAGAGAGGACTGTGTTCCTGGCTGGCTGAAAGAGCAGCGGGACCATGGAAATCTTAGTGTAGCCAGGGACCTGGGGAGCTAAGAAAGAGCTCCTGGCTGGCTGAGGGGACTGAGCAAGAACTCAGCCCAGGGAGGGCTTCAGGAAGACAGTGTCTTAAGGGAGGAAGCCCTGGAGGTATGGCCCCATGCCAGGCCTGGGAGAAGGTAAAGACTGTGTATATCAGAGGGGGTTTGTTCTGGTCTACCTACAGACAGTATGTGAGATTCGGCTGGAGGGTTGAATGACTGAAGACTTGCAGAAGAAACTGTTGACTATGGTGGGTGCTCATGAAAGGTGGGTGCTGACCCCATTGCAGGCATCTAGAAGACAGGTGAGCTGGTGGGTGGTTGAAGAGGTCTGAGTACAATGGCAGATCGCTATTCACATGGATCTTAGCCAGCAGCGTGACAGAGACCTTTTCATGGCAAATATGGGGTGGTGCTATGTTAAGTATCAGTAGTCATGGCAACAGAATCCTGCTAACAGTATGCATAGCTTTGTTAAGCTCTACATCGATCAACCTTGTGTGAAATGAGCGACACCAGACAGGAGCACAGTAATCTGCTGTTGAATAGCAGAGGGAAAGGGCTGATGATCTGCGCTTCTGGGCGCTTGCATTCCAGGTCGAACCAGCCAATTTTCTGAGCAAGTTGTTCTGACTGTTGACTTTGTCTGCCATCTTCCTCAATGGTTGTGGTATGTTAATGATCTATCCAATGTCACACTGATTTTGCCAAACTGGTTTTGGATCATGCTGCAGGCATTGGCCACTGAGGAAAATGTATAACTCCTGGCTTGCATTTGCATTATTCAAATGGAATACACTAGAAACAGTCTTAGAAAAGCTCGGCAGTGGGTGCCATTGACTACAATACTCTGCCATAAGCTTCACATCTTCATTCAAGACCTTGTCAATTTCTGAGAAGGACAGGTTGGTGGCTACAGCAGATGATGTCGGCATAGATGAACTTGCGCGAGAGCATAGCTGGCAGGTCATTGATGTACACATTGAACAGTACTGGTGAAAGAACTGAGCCTGGAGGGAGGTCATTGATTTGACACTTCCTGTGTCGGAGAAAGGGAGCTCTATTACTTCGAACACCCAGTGCAGGCAACTTGAGAGAGTTTAAACAAAAGGTCTCTGTGCCAAATTGTGTCATAGGCGGCGGTCAAATCCAAGAAGATGGCTCCTGTCTTTAGATTTTGTTGAAAACCATTTTTGATAAAGGTGGTCAAGGCCAGAACTTGATCACAGGTGCTGTGTCCTTTCCCAGACTGAGCAATATTCACACACTGGGGCAGCTGTAGGCTTAAGGGGACAGGTGGCTAGTTTGATATTGACATTCCTCACCTCCTTTTGACAACTTTGGCCCCATAGTAGTAGGAATTTTGCTACTTTCACCAGGGCATGATGTGGCCCTACATAGTCCCAGTTTTTAAATTTCTCCTTCTTTGAAAGTCTCCCCATCATGCTTCTAATGTGATTTAGTCTTCATCTCTCCACCTCCCTCTCTCATCTATGCTTTCTTTGAGATGAGGCAGCCAATCAGCATTTGAATATTTGCACTTTCCTTATATACTATTATAACTTTTTCTCATTTAGGCACTCCCCTGTTTTGTGTGGAAATAATCCTGGTACATTTGTCACTTTTTTTTTTTTTAAACCCCTGTGGGTCTATTATTCAGATGTCTTCATGGAGTGTGCTGAGATGTTGCCTTGATCTTTTCCTGTGTCACTAATTTAGACCCCATCAGTATATGCAAGTAGTTTTTAAATTTTTACACCATTTCTTCTAGTGTGCATTACCAGCACTTGTCTATGTTAAATTTCATCCACCACTGAGTTTCCCAGTCACTGTTTTTTCTTAATGAAAGTCATCACAATCTAGCAATGTATTTATAGATCTAAGTAATTTTGTGTCATCTTCAAATCTTACTTCCCCATTCACTATACCTTGAAGATAATTGATACTAAATGCATGTGGGAGTCCTGTTTACCTCAACAGGGATTCTGTCTGTGAAGGACTTGCAAGATTGGGCCCATAATGAACAACTTTGGTCCTAATGCTACTCGTTCCTGCACCTCTCTGCTAGTCACCTCTCCATGCTGAAAATTAGCCATTTAGTCCCCATTCCTTATTTTTGACCTGTATTAAGCCTTGTTTTATGTTTTTTGTATTTTAGGATCTGGACAGTGCTTTAACAGCCAAACAGAGTCTAGAGAAGGAGATCAGAAGCCTCCAAGATAGGCTTGCTGCTAGCCAGAGAGCTTGGGAAGCCTCAAAGCAGGAACTGCACCACCTGAAGAGATGTTCCAATGAGATGGATGGGAGTCTGAAAAGCAGCATTGAGGAGGCCAGGACTGCTCAGAGCCTGCTGAGTGCTTTTAAAGAGCAAGTTGCTACCCTTCTCAGCAACAGTTCTGTAACAGTTAAATCCTCTGAGGAGGCCATCATGGAGAGAATTCGAGAACTGGGCCACAGGGAAGAGAGCAAAAAGATAGTAAGTGGATTGCTTCTGTACCTGTTCAGTCTGCTTGATTTTTGTATGGCTCCTTTTCCATATTAGCTATAATTCCGTACTCTGCATGTATGTGTTGCATTTATGATAGAATCTTAAATAATGTGGTCCTATAATATTTTTTCCACAGGACTTCTGCCTAATTCAGTATGCACATTGGACAGGCCTGAGCCTAGAGCAACTTTGGATCATTCACCGAAGACGTAGAGTTTGTTATGAAGCTGATGTAGTCAGGAAGTAAGACAGGCATCCTCAGGGAGGGGAAAGGATGCTCTTGTCTTTAAGACACTGAACTGGTTCTCACTTTGGTGTGACTTTGGGTAAATTACTTGATCACTCTGTTCCTCAGTTCCCCCATCTGTAAAATGGAGTGCTCACAGGGTTATTCTGAAAGTAAATTCAGTAACATTAGGTGATCAGATGTGCCTGTGCGTGGCATCATAGGAAAGTCCATGAATGAAGGAAAAATTCCTCTCTGAGCTGAGTTTTGATGTTGTGCGGTGTATGAGGCACAGGACCATACATTAAACAATGAAGAAAAAAAATCTGCCTCCTTCACTGATCAGTCCATCGTGCACAGTGAATAAGTCATGGGTTCTGTGAGAGGAAAAAATAAGAAGTGATCACATAAGTAAAGATCGAAGGCCAGATCATAGCCCCCTTGTGACACCTGTACACCACTCTGACAGCCCTTGCAACACCCTGGTGAGGGGGTGGCTGTTATGTTCATCACTACAGCTGTTTTGAACCAAGAAACACTTCATTGGGAGCTATGGGGAGGCTGTTGTAAGAGCAGTCTTAATGTCGGCACCAGCTCCTGGAGCAGGCAGAATTGAGGAGGCACCAAGGTAGCTTTAGAGCTCCTCCTCCAGGGATGCTCCTGAGAGGTGCAGTACAAAATCTAGCCCTAATAATAGACAGCCCTAATTTTGGCATTTCCTAACATTTGATTGCTTTACTTTGTAGCCTTAATATTCATTTAATGCAGCTGTTTTGTATAGAACTTCCTAGCTTTTTTCAAAAAAAGGAAGAAGGAACTGATGGAAATGAATTCCATCATAGAATATCAGAGTTGGAAGGGACCTCAGGAGGTCATCTAGTCCAACCCCCTGCTCGAAGCAGGACCAATCCCCAACTAAATCATCCCAGCCAGGGCTTTGTCAAGCCTGACCTTAAAAATCTCAAAGGAGGGAGATTCCACCACCTCCCTAGGTAATGCATTCCAGTGCTTCACCACCCTGCTATTGAAAAGATTTTTCCTAATATCCAACCTAAACCTCCCCCACTGCAACTTGAGACCATTACTCCTTGTTCTTTCATCTGCTACCACTGAGAACAGTCTAGATCCATCCTCTTTGGAACCCCCTTTCCGGTAGTTGAAAGCACCTATCAAATCCCCCCTCATTCTTCTTTTCCGCAGACTAAACAATCCCAGTTCCCTCAGTCTCTCCTCATAAGTCATGTGCTCCTGTCCCCTAATCATTTTTGTTGCCCTCCACTGGACGCTTTCCAATTTTTTCACATCCTTCTTGCAGTGTGGGGCCCAAAACTGGACACAGTACTCCAGATGAGGCCTCACAAGTGTTGAATAGAGGGGAACGATCACATCCCTCGATCTGCTGGCAATGCCTCTACTTATACAGCCCAAAATGCCATTAGCCTTCTTGGCAACAAGAGCACACTATTGATTCATATCCAGCTTCTTGTCCACTGTAACCCCTAAGTCCTTTTCTGCAGAACTTCTGCCTAGCCATTCGGTCCGTACTCTGTAGCAGTGCATGGGATTCTTCCATCCTAAGTGCAGGACTCTGCACTTCATAGAATCATAGAATCATAGAATATCAGGGTTGGAAGGGACCCCAGAAGGTCATCTAGTCCAACCCCCTGCTCAAAGCAGGACCAATTCCCAGTTAAATCATCCCAGCCAGGGCTTTGTCAAGCCTGACCTTAAAAACCTCTAAGGAAGGAGATTCTACCACCTCCCTAGGTAACGCATTCCAGTGTTTCACCACCCTCTTAGTGAAAAAGTTTTTCCTAATATCCAATCTAAACCTCCCCCACTGCAACTTGAGACCATTACTCCTCGTTCTGTCATCTGCTACCATTGAGAACAGTCTAGAGCCATCCTCTTTGGAACCCCCTTTCAGGTAGTTGAAAGCAGCTATCAAATCCCCCCTCATTCTTCTCTTCTGCAGGCTAAACAAGCCCAGCTCCCTCAGCCTCTCCTCATAACTCATGTGTTCCAGTCCCCTAATCATTTTTGTTGCCCTTCGCTGGACTCTCTCCAATTTATCCACATCCTTCTTGAAGTGTGGGGCCCAAAACTGGACACAGTACTCCAGATGAGGCCTCACCAATGTCGAATAGAGGGGAACGATCACATCCCTCGATCTGCTCGCTATGCCCCTACTTATACATCCCAAAATGCCATTGGCCTTCTTGGCAACAAGGGCACACTGCTGACTCATATCCAGCTTCTCGTCCACTGTCACCCCTAGGTCCTTTTCCGCAGAACTGCTGCCTAGCCATTCGGTCCCTAGTCTGTAGCTGTGCATTGGGTTCTTCCGTCCTAAGTGCAGGACCCTGCACTTATCCTTATTGAACCTCATCAGATTCCTTTTGGCCCAATCTTCCAATTGGTCTAGGTCCTTCTGTATCCTATCCCTCCCCTCCAGCGTATCTACCACTCCTCCCAGTTTAGTATCATCTGCAAATTTGCTGAGAGTGCAATCCACACCATCCTCCAGATCATTTATGAAGATATTGAATAAAACCGGCCCCAGGACCGACCCTTGGGGCACTCCACTTGATACCGGCTGCCAACTAGACATGGAGCCATTGATCACTACCCGTTGAGCCCGACAATCTAGCCAGCTTTCTACCCACCTTATAGTGCATTCATCCAGCCCATACTTCCTTAACTTGGTGACAAGAATACTATGGGAGACCGTGTCAAAAGCTTTGCTAAAGTCAAGAAACAATACATCCACTGCTTTCCCTTCATCCACAGAACCAGTAATCTCATCATAAAAGGTGATTAGATTAGTCAGGCATGACCTTCCCTTGTCTTTGTTGAACCTCATCAGATTTCTTTTGGCCCAATCCTCTAATTTGTTTAGGTCCCTCTGTATCCTATCCCTGCCCTCCAGCATATCTACCACACCTCCCAGTTTAGTGTCATCTGCAAACTTGCTGAGGGTGCAGTCCACGCCATCCTCCAGATCATTAATGAAAATATTTGCTGTATTCTAGTAGAACATTGGGGACTGCACAATATGTGCAAGGAATGAGACAGCAACCTTTTTGTTCTTACTTATGCATCATAATCTATCATTTGGAAGAGGCTCTAGCCTTCTTCAGAATCCTGTCTTCTCTTCCATCTGCACCTTTATTATTTGAGCCCTATGTAACACCATATGCCACAAAGCATCTATGTGTTTAAAACTGAAATCCCACTCAATTTTCTAACACATGCATATACACAGATCAGGTGGAATATATCTATTCCATGGAAATTATTAATCCATTGATGTGGGCGTTGTGCCACAACCATCTCTCAGCAGAGACTGGTGCCACACTAGAGCTATGAGAATTAGCTTGGCCGAGACCTGTTTCAGTATGCAGTATGTCCACATCTTTCCTGAAATGTGGCGCCCAGAACTGGACACAATACTCCAGTTGAGGCCTAATCAGCGCGGAGTAGAGAGGAAGAATTACTTCCTGTGTGTTGCTTACAATACTCTTGCTAAGACATCCCAGAATGATGTTTGCTTTTTTTGCAACAGCGTTACATTGACTCGTATTTAGCTTGTGATCCACTATGACCCCCAGATCCCTTTCCGCAGTCCTCCTTCGTAGGCAGTCATTTCCCATTTTGTATGTGTGCAATGATAAAAAGATTTAGAAAAGCTGACCTGTGAGGAAGGGTTAAAAAATTGGGCATGGTTTAATTAGTGAGAAAAGACTGAGGGGGGACCTGATAAGCCTTCAACATGTGAAGGGCTGTTGTAAAGAGGATTGTGATCAATTGTTCTCCATGTCCATTAAGCTAGGACAAGAAGTAATGGGCTTAATCTGCAGCAAGGAAGAGTTAGGTTAGTTATTAAGAAAAACTTTCTAACTGTAAGGGTTGCTAAGGTCTGTGTGGGGCGCAGGGGCTCCCTGAATCCCACCTCCCCCTACCAGGTCCCACTCTCTCATTTACTCTCTCTCTCTTCCCCCAGTTGGCAGCAGTTGGGGGAGCTCTCTGAGGGAAACAGACACGGGCAAAGGATTGTCTCATCCTCCTCTCCTCTCCTTGCAACAGAAGAGGATCTGGCTGAAAAGATGGCCAGTCTCTCAGGCAGTCTCTTGGGATTTAACCCTATGGGCCTCGTCTGTCAGAGTCGATTGCCCCTTTGTGGGGTTTACCTTTTGCCTCTCCTCCTGGGGCATACTGCTTTGCTGCCAGTCAGGCCAGCTTCGTAAGCAGTACATCCTATGGCCGTCCCCTCCTTGGCTGGACCACCTCTCTTACCAGCAGTAAGACAGAGCAGCCTTCTTCCTATTCACTGTCCCTTCCTGCTGTAAGTTTTCTTCTTTTAAGCTCTTCCCCTTCCAGGCTGAACAAACCTTGCAAGTGTGCCTTGTTAGTGCTAAAGAGGCCAGGAAGAGTTTGTTTAGTCTCCTCTGTACCAGAATGAGGGTGTGTCCCGTCACACTCTGGAATAGGATCAATGCCCATGATTGGAGATTTTAAAGACCAAGTTGGACAAACCCCTGTCAGGGATGGTCTAGGTTTACTTAGTTCTGCCTCAGCGCAGGGGGCTGGACTTGATGACTTCTTGAGGCCCCTTCCAGCCCTACATTTCTAAGATTCTGTGTTCAGAAATCGGCACCTTAAGGTAAAGGTTCTTGCTCTTCAGAAGTGCTGAGCACTCGCATTGAAAATCAGGCCAGAGTTTAATAGGAATTCTTGGGTGCTCATACCTCTAAAAATTAGGCCTCTTATTAGGCCATTTATTTAGATCCAGGAGCCTTAATTTATGCTCTGATATTAAAAAATCTTGTCTGTATATTTAATCTTGCTAGCATACATTTAACCACACCCATACAAGTAAAATATGTATTGTGCTTTCTGGTTTGAACAGCTGATGGTTGTAACAGAGCAGTTATTGTGCAAATGCTTGCTTTTACTGACTTGCTTGTATAATCAGATTGTGCATCAAATGGGAGTAACTTCAAACCTAACAAAAGATAACATAATCTTCCAGTAGAAAATTATTTCATGTGAGGCTAAATCCCTTTGATGAAAAAGCTTCCATAGAGAAGAAGGAAAACTTTCCTTCAGAAATCCATGACCTGGGTCCTATGTGTGCTATGTCAGCTCCTCTCCGAGAAGCTTGACATAGCACAAAAAATGCAGAGAGCAGTGTTTGCATTGTCTGTGTAGATGTGGACCAGAGATCCACAGGAAGCTGTAGAACAAACTCACGGATCCCTGACTGGACACTGGTGTAGAAGTTCCTCCATACTCTATTTAGGCACTCTCCCTTTATGGCCGCATGGATAGTTCACATACCATAATGAATTTGCTTCCCTGACTTGTTGTTAAAAGATCAATGTGTGGAATTTCTTTTGAGGATTTGAGAGTTCAGTTTTAATTGAACCTTAAGGGTAAGGTTTTTTCATTTAATATTGTTACATGAGTCTGTCTGACACCAAAATGTATCCGGTGTCTCTTATCTGAATTAATCTTATTTCTGCTGTGTGACTTTGCAGCCCTGACCAGATAGGAACTTTCCCAAAACATTCCTTCTGTTTGGATTGTTAGCAAGTTAAACAAAAAACTCTGTATGACAGTGGAGGTGTAGGTACTTAAAGATACTGAGTCTGCCTCTGATCTTGTTTGTACCCACATAACTCAAGTGACTTGGACATTACAGTACATCTGTTTTATACCAGTTTAAGTGAAGTCAGAATCAGACCCAGTATTGCTTAAATGTTCATATGTATTGGGAAACATAAAGTGGCATTGTTTGTTTAGCATAAGCTGGCATCTGAAAATGAATATATTTAATTTTATTGGAAAACAAGTCAAAAGTTAATTACTGTTCAAGGTGAGGAAATGGTGCATGCTAATGACCTAAGCAAAAGGCCATAAAATGAAGGTACACACCCACCTCCACCCCTGCCCCTACCTTGCTGAACATGTGAGTGAGCTTTCTTCTAGACAGCTGAAATGGACAGCTGTAGGTTGAGGGAGAGCAAGAAGTTTTTCTGCTGTGCTATATAGATAATATTTCAGTACTTTGTACACTGAGCTTTGTTCTCACTAAGCATTGCTTTTTGTAGTGTTTGATTCAATGAGTTTATTTCCACATAAGTTTTATTTTATGATGATCTTTCCATTTTCTGATGTGACAATAATATCAACTTAAATTCAAAGTAACCTGAACTGGGCCTTGGATACTGTTAGTTTGGGACAATCACTTGTGGCTACCTAGAAGAGCAACTAATTCTGACATTGAAAACCAGAATCTTAAGGATGAGACAGCCCAAGTACAAAGTAAACATTGCTGCAAGGAGGCAGGCTTGGCCAGTATGGGTATTGGGAGAACCAAACGGCCTGAAGGGTATACATACAGAGGTATTTGAGGTTCATGATGGAAAACTATGGCTCTACACACTGAAAAAGTGACCCACAGTTAGACTGTCCAAAGCTGCAGGTAAAGCTTATTGGAGGACTCTTTTTAAGGAAGAGTAGTTTTCAAAATAAACTACCACTATGGTATGGTATAGTTGCTTAACAGTTGCTTTATTTTGATAACCATGGCAAAAGAGAATGGTTTCTCCATTGCAGTATATTGATTTTTCAAAGGTACCAGAGAAGGCAAAATCATTTAAGATGTTTTAAAGGTAAGAACTGTAGTATCACATGTACGTGTGTGTATATTTTCCAACAGAAAATCTGTGTTTAAATGAAGTTAATTTTGGAAGTACATATGAGATGTTTAGGTTAAAACCATTATAGGGGCATAATTGTCCCCAAAATAAGTGGTATAAACCCAGGAAATTCAGAGTGAAAGTTGAATGTAAGAAATCCAAACATGAAGGTATGGAGATGCACTTTTCTTTAAGCAAACTTAACTCTGCCCTATAGTATCATCATGTTGTAACTAGACAATTGTAATTAATGCATAATAGTTGTTGAAGTTGCATGTTAGATTAAATTGTTTTCTAAAGACACATTAGATTGTTTAAAATCCTCACGCCTACATTACACACTACATGAAAAGATGTGTTTTAACTTGGATTAGCTAACCTACATTAGCTAACTTGGGTTCAAATAACAGTGAAGACGCAGCACCTTGGTTTTTTACCTGGGTTAGCTGCTCAAGTTGAAGCCTCTAGGGCAGCTCAGGGTTGTACTTGAGCTGCTGAACCAAGTTAAAAGCTGTGTTGCCATGCTGTTTCAACCCAAATTCCTCCAGCAGGGTTAGCTAATCTGAATTAACACCACACCTTGTTACAGAGGCAACATGCAAATGTTGATATTGTAGGTGGGCACAATTTAAAGGTTCAGGAGGGAGGGTGTTTGACCGCCCCATGTGTCGCCTCTCAGTGTAGACATACTCTTAGTGTCACTACAGGGCAGAATGAAGGTTGTTTGGGTGCCACAACTGGGCACCCCTGCTTTAAATGCAAAACTCATGTTGGCCTTAACTATGGAGCTACAGCCTGTGCCTCCATAGTATTTTTATTTCATCTTTAAAATAATAAAGGGGAGAGAAGAGCAAATCTTCCCTTTTCCTTTCTTTGCTTTCTGCCCCTGTAAATTTGTTACTTTTTTTTCATCATTTTCTAAATAAAAAAAACGTGGGGAGGATTTTTAGCTATATATCAATTACCACTGAACTCAGTAAATACAAAGATACCAAAAAAAAAGTCGAACGTGCAAGCTGAAGAAACTTTATAATTTGGCAACTATCTGTCACAGGTATGGGGGACAAGGAGTTAATTTATCTGCCTTGTCCCAAAGTGAAGCACTCTAATAAAGAAGTATGGACTGCTTCTCTCAGGAGAGTTTCTTTATGAAGGTCAAACCTTGAAATAACTATGTGAGAAAGGACTTGAGCATGTTCTGAAAGGAATCATTCCCAAGAGAGTGTAGGCTGTTCTGTGTTTCTCTTGCACGCACTTGTTGGAGACCCCAGGGCATGGCCACTACTTAAGTCAAGGGAATGGAAGGCCATAAGAGTCAAGAAAGTCTCCCTGCTAAAGACCTAAGGGTTTCTTCTTAATCCCCCCCCTTAATAAAATTCAGGCCTGGCTGGTTTAAGTAAGCTCTTTTGCTCTTAAAACAATGTTGCAGCCGCAAATAATGCCTTATAGTGTAAGGTTTGCTAACGCCAAGTTAAAAATAATAAACAGCTACAAGGCCAGACAAAATGTGCTGGTTGTTTAAGTTGCTAAAACTGCTTGTTAAAGGTTGCAAAAAATAAACATTGTTGTAACTCATATAAAAAAGGCAAAGTATTTGTGCAAAGTTTTAGTTGGCTAATGTGTAGTGCAGTAGCATTAAAAAATATAAAAGTGTGTGTAATAACCTGCTCTGGTGTGCAGAATTTAAAATTCTATTCTCCCTGTACCTTGTTTGCAGCTGCAGATAAACTTTTCTGCTTCTCCACCCCGTTGTAATTATTAAGTAAAGCACACCGGGTAACAAACCCCTGCTGTTGTTTTGCCTCTCGGCACTGGGTGCCGGCAACACACTCATGAATGTAGAAAGTGTAATTGTTTTTCAAATCTTAATGTAAGGCTCCAATCCTACAAAGTTATATGCCTGCGCTAACCTTTTAGCCTGGGCAGGGTCCCACTGGAACTCTGTACCAACCAGTCCCTTTCTAGGATTTGAATCAAAGTTTAAGATGGAGTGTATATACTTTGCACCCGGATGGTCAGTGAAGGGATTAAATGTCTTCAATGAGGTGACAGAAAAGAGGCCATTTTTAGAGCTTTAATTGCCTACACATTAGCCTATCCTATTACCTGGATGACTTCTCAGTATTCCAGTCAGCTTATAATAGATAATGAATGTGTCTGGCTAAAAATTGCTGCAAACCTTTCTGCAATTGGGTATTTAACCCGGTGAAATGGACCAATGCCTGGCAGTAATTGAATCTGTTACAAGTGTAATTTAATCTGTAGAAAGCCCAGAGGTATGTCCTTTTAAAAAGAAATCAACACATAAAATGACAAGTGCCCAGTATTATAAAGTCTGTTGTGGGAAAGAGATGTTGCTATTAATTATTGTCCTACAGCAGTTAAAATTTAAAATCACAATCATTTTAAAACTACTAGATCAGGTCTTGAGCACTCTAAGTGTCAGCAGGGTTCAGATATTTTTACTTAATCTGGACCACACCTATAGTCATATTACAGGCAAAAGTACTATTAAACTCCACAGTTCTTTCCCCAGTGTAATGACTGAAGAATCTAATGCTGGTCTACATTTAAAAATTAGATCCACCCAGCTGTGTAGCTCAGGGATGTGAAGAATTCTTTCATCAGCCTAGCTACCACTCCTCGGAGAGGGGGATTAACTGCATCGGTGGAAAAACCCCTTCCATCTAGGTAGGAAGAATCTCCCCAGGGCCATAGAGTGGCCCAGCAGCAATGCTGTAGCTGTGCTACTATAGCAGTCATAGTGTAGACAGGCCCTAAGAATAAATGGGTTGTCCTCTTCAAACACAGTACATACTTTCGCAATTATGGGACTGACCTGATCCAAAGCCCATTGAAGCCGGGGAATGTCTGTTGATTTAATGGGTTTTGAATCAAGCCCTAATGCTTTTCCAATTGAAATAAATGGCAACATTTGAGTGGCAACATCACGAGATGCATATTTCACTCACTGAGGCCTGGTCTACACTAAAAAGTTAGGTCAACCTAGCCACATTGCTCAGCCGTGTGTAAAATCCACACCCATGAGTGATGTTGTGAAGCCGAGCTAACCCTCTGTGTAGACTAGGTCAAAGGGAGAAGTGGATTACGTACACCAATGGGAGAACCCTTCCCATCAGTGTAGGTAGTGTCTACACTGAAGCATTACAGCAGTGCCGCTGAAGCGTTTCCAGGGTAGATAAGCCCTCAGGTGAATCCACACCTCTTACTCTGCCACCCCAAAAGATCTCTGTTCTGCAGAATTAGTGTAGCTTTATTGTGCATGGGAGTGTGTTGCAGAACTCTGCTGTGTGCAAGCAGCCTCCTGGATGTCATTGTATAGGAGAAAAAGAGGATGGGGCTGGGTGCCTTTCTTCTGTCCTCTTTCAAAGATGAACCAGGTAAAGCAGCTGCAGTTTCTGCAGCCTGATGGAGGACTCCTCCTCCCCTGCTACCAGTTTCTCCTCCAATCTAATGAGGGCTAGAGTTCCCCTTAGTGACATACAATAGAAAATAATGTGTTTATTGGTTGTTTTTTTTTCTCTTTAGGTTGTATTTTGTTGTTGTTGGGTCATTCCTCTCAGTGTGCAATCAATATTTCCCTAAAGCCTTTTTGGTCCTGGTTCAATTGTGCCATTTTATTTAACACTAACCCAAGGCTACAGCCCTTACATTTTGATAAGTGTCACTGAAATTAATGGCAGTTTTATGTGTGTAAATCAGGAACCAGGCCAGTTTGTAAATATGAGGCCAACAGATGCTAGAAATGAAGGGACTGTTGGATGAGTATCTGAGGGTGGAATTAAAAATGAACATGCAATGCAAACCAAATAGCTACAGGAAAATAAAATGAGAGGGGAAAAAAAACAACCTTTTGAATATGGCCAAGTAATTTAGCATTTGGCAGCATTGTAATTAGCCATCTTGTTGCTATTTCCTGTTATTAAACAATTCATTTTTTAATTCCATTCCATTGAGTTTATTGGTTAGCGAATCACATAAGTGTTGTCAAGTTAATAGAGAACAGCTAAATGATTTTTGGTTTATATTGTGAGTTTTAGTTCTTATCCGCTTTAGAAGAAAATGTGTTCAGCAAACTCATTTTAATCAAGTGGTGCTTAACAGCACAGTAACACTGAGTGGAGACATCTTTAAAAGAAATTTCAGTTGTCCCTGGTGAACCCTAGGTTCTCTAATGTTGACCAGGACAAGCAAACACATTTTAATTTTTTTTAACACTGTCTACACTAGGGAGTAACATGTTTGTAAAACGCACTTAATTAAAATGTATTAGTCAATCTTTCTAAAATGTTCCGTTTTTCCAGATTATATGCAGACTGGAATTTGTGGCCCTATTTAATTGAAATTGATTACCAATTCACTCAAGTTAGCTAACATCTTTGTAAATGTTAATCTAAACACTCCACATTTCAGGACAGAAAAGTTTGTGTTTTATACCCTAGGATGAAATTTAGGGTGAATGGGTGTTCTGGAATGATCACGGAGTGTCTGGATTAACTTTTACAAAAGAATGAGGAGTCCTTGTGGCACCTGTGACTCCTCATTGTTTTGGGGGGAACAGACTAACACGGCTACCACTCTGAAACCATTTACAAAAGACTTAGCTACTTCAAATTATTTGGCAGCGTAGGCATAGATAATCAGGTCTTTGTGGTGTTCTCCATTTCTGATTCAGTAGCTCACTGCAGCATTTTTTCCCCAGCAGCTTCTATCATTTTTTCTGAAGAAGAGCTCGGTAAGCGCGAAAGCTTGCCTCTCTCTCACCAAGAGAAGTTGGTCCAATAAAAGTTATTACTTCACCCCCCTTGTCTCTCTAATTTCCTGGGACCAACACAGCTACAAGAACACTGCATACAACATTTTTTCTGATTTTTGGTTTATATTGTGAGTTTGTTTCCTTTCTTTTAAAAAAATTGTTTATTTATAAGTGGGAAATCTTCCACTGTTTGGTAGCTTGGGGATGCATCTTTCTTGTGCCTCTACCATGTATATGTCAAGTTAACTCAGTCTCTGTCTTGTTGGTTTTCTTGTTTCCCAGATGGTGTCCCAGCTTGAAGCCCAAATCGCTAAACTGACTGAGCAGCTGGAGAATCAGACGAGATTGCATCAGGAGGCTCTGCAAAAGGCCAGGAAAGCAGAAAAACAATTTGAGACACTCCAGGAGCAATTGATGCGTCTGGATGGGGAGTTGGTGTCTGGAGACGTGATGCGAGATGATCTGAAGCTTGAGAAACAAAAAGTAACAACATAGGTTATTTCCATTTGTGGGAATGTTTTTCACAAGCCAGAGATATAGCTGAGCGTCTTTATTGTATTTTAGTGCAGCGGTTCTCAATCAGGGGTCCGCAGCCTTTCAAGGGGGCTACGCGGCCTTGTGACTGAAGCTCCCATCCCCGCCCCCTAACACTCCCCGAGGAACTGAAGCCAGGAGGTGTGGGGCTGAATCCCTGAGCTCTGGTGCTTCCTGTGGGGCAGAAGCCCTGAGCCCATGGGCAGAGTTGGGGATATGGAGGGCATTGCCCCTCTCCGCCAATTGCAGCGAAAGATCACGACAGTCCCGTGGAGGCAGCTCCATACCCCCCACCCCATTTCCTCTCCTCACCCCCTGGCCAGGTTGGAGGTAGGAAGCTGGAGCCAGGCAGCATGGGCTAGCTGCTGCTCTGGCTGGTGTCATGGAGCAGGCAGTGGCAGCATTGCCTTGTCTCCTGCTGGTGCCCCATGTTGAAGCTGTTCCTCAGGTCCCAGCCCCCTTTGCTCCCACAGAGGCAGCTGGTTAGGCAACCTGGCTCCGTGGCTGGCAGACCCCTCCGGGAACAGGGACTGCAGGGGAACCCTCCCAGCACACAGCCCCTAATACCCCTTTCCCTATACTCTGAGCTACCCCACTGCCTGCACACAGCCCCTAGCCACCCCCTCTCTGTACCCTAAGCTATTTTCAAACTTTTTGAGCTAAGCTATAATTAAGTTATAATTTTTGGTTGCGTCCCCCCCACCCCCAACCCAGACAGTCTGGGTGGCCAGCTAAGGTGAGTCAGGGGATGGAGGTGGCACTTCCTCTCTGGACCCTGCCATGTGGAGGTGTCTTGAGCCCCGCTGGCTCCTGCCCCCCCAAACAGAAGTCAAATTATGCCTATGCCCAAGGCCCCTGCCCTGAAGCCCCCCTCCCCTGCTGAGCTCTGGAGTCTTTATAGCCTGTCAAGAGGGGCCTCAGAGAGAAAAAGTTTAAGAATCCCTGTTTTAGTGAGTACTCAAACTGTGAGTTCACATGCTGGTGCTTTGGGGCATATAAAACTTTTAAATAAGGACTTGAAATGTTAACTGATACCTAAAGGACTAAACTAACTAGCCAGAGAGGTAGAGAAGAAAGTTAAAGGTAGGTGTCCAGGTCATCAGTCCAGGACCAATGCTTTGGTGCGAAGCCGGTGACTGTTTTGAGCTGTCTACCAGACAGCTGTTCTGGACACTGGTCCTCCACCTTTCGTATCAGTGTCTTGCTAATACAGCAAATTTTGGTAAATTTTAACCTCCACCTCTAGCTACAGGAAGGGAGATGGAGCTTTCTGTTTAATCCTCCCACTTCCCCCATAAGGGAAGAGGCTTTTCATTTTTTTACTTGTCTCCAGATGTCTGCTGCAAGGAGGTGGTGTGAGGAAGAGGTCTTTCTTCGCTACTCTGCCACCCATCAGCAGTCTCTATATTTTGGGTTCCGCTCCTCAATGAATAGCTCCAGTTCCTGCCTCTGCTGACATTCGTATGCTCCATATTCCCAACTAGCAGCAGCATTAATCAGAAAAGATTCTTGACAGTTTCACACTCCTGGATGCCAAGGGCAGCCATGAAATTGAACAAGATCTTTTTAATTTACTTCTGTTGCTGTTTTGCAAAAATATGAGTAGCAGCAGAGGGACTAGTGCTCTTTGTCTGCAAAGAGTTTTATGTCATTGCCTTCTGAAAAGGGTAAGGGAAAATAATAGAAAAAAAACAACTAAAATTCACCTGAATGCACAGAAAATCTTCTAGTTGTTCCCAGATTCCTGGTTTATTTGAAAAATCATCCCTTAAAAATGTTTCTACCCTTCTTTTGCTACACCCAGCGAGGCTTCCCCTACTTGTACCTCCATGGCAAGCTAATATACGCTGGGTTGTTAATAACTAATGCAAACTATGAAGAGATATCATGTAGTTCTTTCCTATGGCACCAAATCAAATAGTATTGTTTCAAGTTATCTTTCCTGGCCAATGTTAATTTTTCCAATGTGTTGGATAAATAATTTAAGCAGTCAGAAAGAACAACTGAGGTTTCAGATTTCCATTTCTTAAGTATTCATTAGCCTAACTTTGAATAGAACTTTTAGGGGTCCCACAAAATGTATTCAGCAATAAGAGCAGGGACCAGTAATTTGGAGAGACAGTCCATGCAGGATAACATACTGGACCCAATGCTGCAAGAAGCTAAAAGCTCTTAACAGTGCTTAGGATTGGATCCAATATTTATACAAAGATGTTGGCATATCATTGCCTGCTTTGGCTAGAGCAATTAGCCAATAGTAGGGGCATTGCAGGGTTGTTTCCACTGGGAGGAGAAATGAATGAGTCAGGTATAGTCTCTGGTGCAATCTAGTTTATTTCCAAACATGTAAACAATGTCCTGTTTCCCTGAACACAGTAGAAACAAACAGGTAGTTTTCTTGCTCACGATTTCCAAGTCTACCCCTCCGGTCAGTTCTGTGCCCAAGGAACTTGATCTTTCTGTCCCCTCTCAGGGTCACCACTGTTTCTCTCCCTGTCCACTGGCTTTTTTAAAGTAAGCAGACATGCACAAACACACACACCCCCCCATGCCAAACACCCCCTAGCCACTGCATTTGCAGCCTGTCCCAAGGAAATCCCTCAAACCATATGGCTTAGCTTCTGATCAGGACTCAACATGCGGCATGTTGCCTTAGGTGGTGGCTTCTGTTGTCTCCAGCTATCTCACTACATCAAAGAGTTGAATTGCTCCTTCCACTTAGCCTGAAAGAAGGGCGCTTTGCGCACACCTATCATCATTAACCAAATCTGTGATTGTCTATAGATCAAAGACCTGCTTGATGGTAGCCATTAACACTGCCTAACCATGCTTTTCTTTTCAATCTGAGTTCTTACAGAGAAGTTACTAACACCAGACATGTTCAACAAAATACTCTTTTTAAGTCATTTGCACTAAGCCTTATTTTTTTTTTTCAGGGCCCTAGTGACAGGACTACAGACCTATATCAATATAACTATGTCACTCAGGGGTAGTTACATTGACCTAACCCCCTGTGTAGACAACGCGATGCTGATGGGAGAGCTTCTTCTGCCAACCTAACTACTGCCTTTTGGAGCAGTGGATTAACTACGCTAATGGGAGAAGCTCTCCCACTGGCGTAGTAGCATCTTCACTAAATCGCAGCAGTGTGCTGTAGTGCTGTATGTGAAGACAAGCCCTAGGAGAGAGAGGCTGGCAGGATTCTCAGCCAAGCGGTAGGTCTAGAAGCTAATCTCCTTACATGAGCAAGATTACTGATTCCTTGTGCCTCTTGATGATTCATCATCATCATCACTCCCATAACCACATTGGTCATTGGGGCACCATCACTGATAAGCAATCAACCAATTGTCTCCACCCATGATGATTGTGTATCAGTGCTTGAGTCTCCGCAAAGTCCATTCCTGTCCACTCTTTTATGTTGTCAGTCCATCTCTTCTTCTGTCTACCTCTTCTTCTCTTCCCCTGTACTGTCCCTTGGAGGGTGATCTTGGATAGGCCAGATCTTATTACATGGCCATACCACTTCGGCTTGCACTTCTTCACGGTCTTCAGGAGGCCTTCATATGACCCAGCGCATTGGGTGATGATGTTCCGGACCTCTTCATTGGTGATGTGGTCGAAGTAGGAGATGCCCAGGATTTTAAGGAAGCATCTCATCTCTACTACCTGCATTTTCCTTTCAAGTATTGCTGCAAGGGTCCATGTATCGCACGCATACGGAAAAATGAAGATGACCAGTGCGTGCAGCAGTTTCAGTTTGGATTCCAGAGAGATGTTCTTATTCCTCCAAATTGGCTTTAACTTTGCCACTGTTGCTGCTGTTTGTGCAGTTCTTACCAGAATTTCTGCCTTTGATCCTTCATCAGTGATGATTACCTACAAATATATGAACTGTTTCATTGTCTCCAGCTCTTGTCCACTGACAGTGATATCTGAGCTGATCCCATCATGTTTGTCATCAGCTTGGTTTTCTCTGCACTGATTTTCAAACCGTATTTTGCAGAGGTTTCATCCACTCGTTTCAGAAGGTTGGCAAGTTCATCTTTGTTGCCTATCAGGCCATCAATGTCATCAGTGAACCAAAGATTTGAGATTGTTCACCCCCCCCCCAATGCTGACTGTGCATATGTGATCTTCCAGGGCATCAGTCATTTTGCACTCCAAGTAGATGTTGAACAGTGTGGGTGAAAAAAGGCAGCCTTGCCGGACTCCAACAGTGGTACGAAACCACTCTCCTATTGTGCCATTGATGAGAACTGCACTGCTGGCCTTGGCATACAGTTATTTAATAAAAAGAAAAGGAGTACTTGTGGCACCTTAGAGACTAACCAATTTATTTGAGCATAAGCTTTCGTGAGCTACAGCTCACTTCATCGGATGCATACTGTGGAAAGTGTAGAAGATCTTTTTATATACACACAAAGCATGAAAAAATACCTCCTCCCACCCCACTCTCCTGCTGGTAATAGTCCCTTTAGATAAGCTATTACCAGCAGGAGAGTGGGGTGGGAGGAGGTATTTTTTCATGCTGTGTGTATATAAAAAGATCTTCTACACTTTCCACAGTATGCATCCGATGAAGTGAGCTGTAGCTCACGAAAGCTTATGCTCAAATAAATTGGTTAGTCTCTAAGGTGCCACAAGTACTCCTTTTCTTTTTACAAATACAGACTAACACGGCTGTTACTCTGAAACCAGTTATTCAATAGTAAGAATAAGCTTATGACTGACACTGTACTTCTTCATGATTGTCCAGAGAGCTTCGTGCCATACTCTATCAAACACCTTACTGAAGTCAACAAAGACGTGGTAGAGGTCCTGCTGGTGGTGTAAGTACTTCTCACACAGAACGTGAAGATTAAAAATCTGTTCTCTGGTACTTCTTCCAGCATGAAAGCCAGCCTGTTCTTCAGCGATGATATCTGTTTCTTGCTTCAAGCTGTTCAATATGACTTTCAGCATTACTTTGCTCGGATGGCTAATTAATCTTATAGTTCGGTAACTCTGACACAATTGCAGGTTGCCTGTCTTTGGCAGAGTGATGATTAGTGACTGTGTCCATGTGGAGGGTCACTGACCGGTCTGCCAGATCTTGTTGCAGATCTTGGTGAGTACATCTATTACTATTTTTCCTCCAAATTTCATCAGTTCAGCTGGGATGTTGTCAATACCTGTAATCTTTCTGTTCTTGAGTGATTTCACAACTGTCTCCACTTCTTCATGCAGTATTGGAAAGTCATCCTCCTCTGAATCTGGGCTGTCTACGATATCTCCATTTGCCTGGTGATTGTATAGATCAAAGCAGTAATTTGTCCACCTATTGATGATGTCCTTTTCTTCTGAAGGTTGTTCCCTTCTTTTTCTTGAATTTTGTTAGCTTTGGTCCATCTTTCCTTCGTGAAATCTTTTGCTATTTTTATTATTGATACACTCTCTTCAATTTTAGAGCATTGTTTTTTTGATCTATATCTTCTTGGCCACCTTCATTCCTTTCTTGATCTTTCTGCCAATCACTCTGTATTTATCAGTGCTGTTCTTGTCTCTCGAGTTCTCTTCTAATGTCACATATTTGTAGTATTTCATTTGTGACCCAAGGTTTTATCTTACAGTGGTTCCCAAGAATGTCCATTGCTGCCTCATTCATTACAGCATTGAAATTGTTGGTCATTGTTTCTACGTTTTCCTCTAGAACAAGCAACGGAGCAAATTTTTCACTGATCATTGCTCGGAATGACTCTGCAATGCTTCGGTCTCTAAGTCTTTCTAAGTCAAACTTGATTTTGGTGAACTTTGGCCTAACAGTTTTCCTTAGCCACAGCCAAAAGTTTAGCATCACAAAGTTGTGATCACTTCCAACATCAGCACATGGGAAGCTCCTTCTTTTAGCTCTGTTGATCCCAGAACGAAATTGGTTTTGCACCGTGTTGTAGTTGATCTGACTGTGATGTAAACCACCAGGTGCATGCCATGTTGATTGTATGGATGCGTTAAGTACTCCTAATGTGTTTGCAAGAACCAGATTGTTATAGCTGGCAAACTCCAAAAGTCTCAGGCCTCTATCATTGGTTACCACATTACAGAAAGGGCCACAATAATCTCGCCAATCTGCCTGTACATCAGTACCCACTTTAGCATTCCAATCTCCTTCTACAATCAGGATCTTTCTTGTGTACCTTATCAATGATGTTTTGGAGCTGATTATAAAAATCTTCAATTTGCTCATCGTCATAGTCTGTTGTAGGGGCGTAGACTTGTACCATTGTGATATTGAATGGTACTGCGTTTAGACAGATGGAAATAAGCCTGCTGTATATTGGGTGGCATCCTAATACTGAATTCTTGATATCCTTATGGACAAGAAATCCTATGCTGTTGACATGTTTGTCCTCTCCACTGTAATAGAGTACATGGTCTTCTTCCATTCGTGCCTCTCCAAAGTTCTTCCATCTGATTTCAGAGATTCCTAGGAGGTGCCAGGTGTATTTTTCCTATTCTGTCCCCTGTGGGTTCAGGGACAGAATAGGCCCACTGCTTCTCCTGCATGTCGTAAGAGGCAACTGAAAGTGGGCTGCCTGGAGAGGGATGGCCTCCGCCAGGTTAGAAATTTCCCCAAGACACACCATTTGATGAGCAAGTCAACCATGTCCATACCAGATTGGTCACAGCCTGGGTAGTCTGATTAGGAGGAGAATATTCAATGCAGTGAGTCCTCTGAACCTGGGGATGACCTCCAGCTCTGTCTCTTTACACCTGAACTGCAGGCGATCCTGGAAGAAGTCACACAGAGAAGGGGATAGAAGGTTAAGAAAGATCCAGTAGTTGAATCAGTAGATCTCTTCCACCTACTGTTTGTGCTGCTCCTCAGTCCACCATCACATCCTCTGTGTACCCTCTCCTAACACCTGACCTCTGATCTGCTGTCTCTGGTTTTGTTTTTGTACAGTTATCTCAGGAAGTATTCATGTTGTTTCAAACCTCATCATAGATAAAGTATAAGATAGGGGCAAAATCTAATTGTATTTAAAATGTCATTTCTCATTCCAGAACAATTAAACAAAATATTACACAGCAATGTCATGTGTGACAGTATAATACAAATTTGACTTGCAGTCTACCTATTAGATCAGTTGTGCTTGGCAGGTATCATGGTAGGTTATCACCAAGGATCCGAGTTTGCTGTGATAACCCCTCCCCAAATTCTCTAATTAAAAAGAAACAGAAAAATCTGTGTTTTTCCGCGATTTAAATAAATGCTGAACTCTAGTGTCCCTAGCCACAATATAGATAGGTATTGATTGAACACAATGTTTTATTGATTATATTTACAATTTTTAAGCTGAGAGCCCAAGCCCCACCCATTCTCCTGATTATCCAATCTGGCCCTGGTCCCAATTAGATTGGATAATTGGGGTTCCACTGTATATATTTTTATTTTTTCACAAAATGTAAAAACTAGAGATTCTCTGTAAAAACACAAATTCCATGATTTTCTGTGGCAAACATTTCTAGGATCCCTGGTGTCACTAAACTACTAAATACTATAGGTTTAACTCTTTTCTAGCAAATACCTATGAAGAGAGATCTGTTTGAGAAATATGTGAGTTGTATTAACTGTAAGAGGATACTAAGTGTGTGCTTCATGTTTTTGAAATGGTGATGGTTGGCTGTACTTCGATGGCTGCCAGCATAGAGGAAAATGGTTTGGATTCTTTAAGGGCTCTAAATGACTCCTTTTCTCTTCCCATTTACCCATTTCTTTTTTCAGTATCTTAAATTTCTGGAACAACTTTCAGATAAAATGAAGCTGGACAGCATTGCAGCTGAAATTGGGCTCGATATGAGTCTGGATGTGATTCTGGCCCGTGCAGAGCAGTTGGTCAAACTGGAAAGTGATGCAGTGATTGAAAACAAGACTAATGCGAACAACCTACAAAGGAAGGTCGGTAAAGGAGGGCTGAGTTCATCATCTCCATCTGTTATAAAGAAGAGCATTATTATTACTATATTTCATTAAAGTAGCTGCCAGGGAGACCCCAAACAAAATCAAAGCCCCACTTTGTACAAACACATACAAAGATACAGTCTGTCTTCCAAAGAGGAGATGATAAATATGTTTGCAACCCAGAGCAAATTACTGCATAGTAAAACAACAATAAAAAAGTAGGTCAACTGAACACCTCCTAACAACAATACTACTATTAGAGCATACCAAAAATATTTAAATGTAGAAGTATCCTTTCGTTGGCACAGTCTGCAAATCACATTCACTAAAGTTAATAAAACTGAACTAGTACTTTAGTAAATACTTGATCTTTTTGGTGTATTAAACTTCCAGACACAGCTATGATGTCATTGATTGAAATCTGTTACATGTGTTTGGTTTGACTCAAACACTATCAGCCATCCTGCTGTGGTTGAGCTCTTCACCAACTGTTAGGCTAACCTGCAGGATTACATATGTTTGGTAATTGTAAAAAAGCAAGCTTAGGTGTTATGCATGATGCTTAAGTATAGGATAGGGTCGGTGTTCAACATGTAAGCAGTAAAATAGAAGGAGCGGTGGAGGTGGCCCAGGGAAGTAGTAAGAGGTGAGATATAGGGTGATTAGATTGAGATGAAGTGCCTATGTAGGCCAGAGCAGAGTTGTACGGCGCTCTGCAGGAAACGATGAGAAGGTCAGACTTACAGAAATGTGCTTCAGAAGGACCAAACTTACAATGACAATCCATTCATGTAATTGCTGTTAAAGTTGGGTGTATGTTTGTTTTTTGAAATCCCCTTGTTCTCTTTAAACTAGTTGAAAGCTCAGAAAGAAAAGCTTGAGAGCAAAGAGCTGCATATGAACCTTCTGCGGCAGAAAATATCCCAGCTGGAAGAGGAGAAGCAAGTGCGCACAGCCCTGGCTGTGGAGAGAGATGAGGCAAACCTAACCATCAGAAAGTTACATAAGAAGGTGGAGAGGTTACAGAAGGAGCTGGGCCTGGCAAGAGACTCTAACACTGACCTCAAAGCCAAACTGTCTGACACCAATGAACTGAAAGTGGGTAACTTGGTTACATTTTACCGTTTCTGTTTACCAGTGGAGGGAAAAGGCTGAATACAATTGGAGCTCATTTTATATTATGAATAGTGTTCCACGTTTTCAGCTTTTTTTGGTAAGAAATAATTCCAGGAATTTGTTGGTGTTTTCCGAACATTAAAACCAGGATGAAATGGGGTTAAAAATAATTAAACAGGGAAAAAAGAAAAAAAAAGTTCGTAATATACACATTTTACTACAGTATAATTAAAACTTTTTTATGTACAAAGGTATCTTTTGTCTCTCTGAGCTAATATTTTTTCAAGAAATCCTGGTTTACGTACACTCGCATAGTTTTCTTCGAAGTATCCTCGCTCATGTTGAGCTTCTTGCTGTCTTGGAGGTAGTCCAACTTTGAAAGTAAGCGCTCTGTATTAATAGACCCCAGGGCTTGCTGTGCCACTTTGTTGAAGTTGGGAAGTGTGTCTTGATGACTGTTCCAAAAAGCCAGCAAATCCAGTTTACATTGTCAGAGTTAGGCATGTTCATGTAGGTAGTAAATTCCCTTTTCAGGGAAATTTGAAATTTTATCTTTAGTGGCTGTCAAGGCTGAATCCCCACTCTGTCACTCAGAGTGCAGAAGGTGGGGGCCCGCAAGGATTCTAAAAATTAATACTTGCCACTCCAGGCTTGTATTACACTCCCAAGGTTACAGCTTTTCTTTGACCTTGGCTTGGTAAACCCTGCCACCACCCAAATGCAAAAAAACCCCCTTGAACCCAGGAAGGAGCACTTGTGAATTCTTCCCTGTGGGGTACCCTCAAGCCCTTTCACCCCCACCTCTGGGGAAGTGCTGAGAAAGAAAACAAAGGAAATTAGCTGTTGCCCCCAATTAATCAAACAGCATATGCACAAACCTCTTAGGACACCAAAAATCCAATCCTGTTCTTAAAGGTAAATTTTAAAATTTAACAAAAAGAAAGAAAATACACCTGGAACTTTAGGCTTTTGCTAGATTTTAAAAAATTCCAAAACTTAAGCAACTCAAAATAGCTTCTTGGGGGTTCAGCTTAAAGGTTGCAAGCAAACAAAAGCATCTGGGGTTAGCACAGAGGAGATCCACAAGCCAAAATAAAGAAATAACCTGATCATGTCTACCTAAACATTCCCTATCCCAATGAGTCCTGCTATGTATGGAAAATAATTTTTCATATCTGTTTCAAACCTTACACAGCATTTTTGCTTATAGCATTGCTGTGCCGGGGTCCTGTAGCCCAGAGAGAGCAACCACAGACAAAGGGAAAATTTATTTTCCCATTTTAAAAAGTTCTAGCCTTCCCATTGGCTCTTTTGGACAGTTGCCCACTTATTTTTCCTTTACCTGGGGGACTTTTTAACGCTTTACAGGTAAAGCAAGTAAAGAACAGCTACCAGGAGGGATTTTATAGCTAACTGGCTGGCTGGGGGTCCATCAAATGGAGCTACCTCCCCCCCACTTTATTTATCACAGTGGCAAATCATTGAAACACTAGCATAACAGTCATACACCTTGAGAGGAAGGGGTACACACCTGGATGACATTTCAAACAGAATCTTCAGCACCAAACTCTTTGGGGTTCAGATTATGGGTCACGGTCATCTCCCATTTGTTGCTGAGCACGGTGTTGAAGGTTTGGAACGCTTTTTGGTTTTCTCATGTTGTGGGGTTGGAAGGATTTCCAGAAGCAGCTGGGTTTTCTCACTGTATTTTTCTCCTGCTACTTTTATGCTTAATTCAGATGAGATTTTGGTTGTCAGGATCTGGTAATTGTCTGTATTGGCAATCACGTTGGCAGTAGTCAGAGGGAAAAAAAGTGTTTTTTGTGTTTGTCATCCAGTGATTCTAAGTTTTCAACAATGAACATTACCTTGGTGGGCAGAATCTGGCAGTAATTTTGGTTATTTGCCAGTCTCTTCAGAGTTTCTGCTTTAGAACCAACAAACTCAGTATGATCTATGAGACATATTAGCACAGTCCACACATTATTTACATAACAGGCAGTGAAGTACAAGCTCATCCACTGATATGGCATAATGGGTAGGTAATTGGCAGTTGGCTCTGCATTCATCTTGCACTGTGTAAAACAAAGCCTTCAACTTGTTTGCATGCTTGAAATAACCCCGAATCCAATGATGTAAGATTTCACCTCTTTAATTTCTTCTATAGCAATAGCTGCTGACAGCGCAATGTTAATCAGGTTAGCAGGACAGGTAATAGGTAGCATCTCTGGTTACTGGTTGAGTTTAATTTCCCATGCAAACTTAGCCATGTAGGAATCAGAATCTGTGTTAGCTGTGCCACGTTTTCCCAAGTTAGTTGGTACATCTCAAACGTATCAGTTATTGCTGCCTCAACAAAGTGGGTGTCAACTAATGTCACATTAGCACTAAACAATGCAAGTTTATTCACTTTGAAATCAAAAAACAAAAACAAAAGGCCAAAAATTGGACAGTCCAAGGTATGAGGAGACTCCTCAAAAATCAGCCTAGACACAACATTTCCATCAATTCGTTCCATCAGTTTAGATTCTAAAGCATTGTCATTTTCTTTCAGATATTTACCAGTGAGGTTGTCTGCATTAGGAATGGTTTTTGCTGCTGGACAGTATGGTTGCACAAAGTCACCAATAGGCCCCTTAGCAATTAACAGCAGCTGTCTGGTGAAACAAAGCACGCACAAATTCAGTGGCACAATCATACTGCGTCCTCTCACTAGGGTGTTAATGAAAGAAAGCTCCTGATATTGACTGTTTACCCAACAGCTCACTTTCTTCTTTAAGCTTCTTATGTCATTTGTTTTCAACATACTCCTTTATTCTGTTAGCGTGAGCACTAACCTCAACTCTGCAGTACTCGCAGCACAAGACATCCTCTTCACTCCTGTCTTTGATTTTCTTGAAAATTTCTAACCACTGATTTTCTTGTTGGTGTTCAGGTATAGATTTGCGTTTTCACCCCAGGTTTACCTTTTTACCTTATCTTTATCTGTGGAGGATTGGTTGTTTAAATATCAGTGCTGCACTAAGCGCACACAAAGAAATAGGTGGGCAGCGTCTCCTTGTGAGCCAATCATAGTACAATACTAACATTGTTTAATTTTTCCAACTGCCACTGTGAGTGTGTTCTGTGTTTTACACTGTAGAATTGCTTCAGTCTCAGAACTGCAGGACACAACAATCGCCTAACGCGTTAGTGTTTAACAAAAATAAGTAAAGTGTGTGTGTGTATGTATGTTTGTGTGTGTGTATATCTCTATATATATAGAGAGAGAGAGAGTGTACATTGATAAACAGGTGTAAATCAGTAAAAACTGAAAACACGAAACACTAATTATGAAGTATAATAACATATGTTAACGGTGAACTACTGAAATCTGTCTGTGTGGCAAAGAAAGCAGTGTAATAAAGTCAAGAGATCTGTGATATTTTGGAATCTGTCATTGACCTCTATGTATGTACTACATAGCATCTGTAAATAATGTCCAGAACACTTGGAGTTAATGTTATGGAATGTGGAATACCCAACATGGCTACAGTTGAACACATTCCAATGTGTGTTGCTTTAGTTGTCCTCAGAAAATTTATTCTGTCAAACCTGGGAGAAAAAGTTTTGAACTGAAATGAAACACAGTTTTAGCTTTTCACTAGTTCTGAATTTCTTGTGAAAATGTTTGTTGCTTTACAGTGGCAAAAAGCTATCTTCAGCTCAGCAGAAAAAAAAAGCATTCTAGAATAGCCATCTTCGCTATTGGGTTCTTATAAATGGCAATGTGAAGAACTTAATAGTCCTCTAATCGTTGATCTTTTAGGTCAAAACTCTGGAGCAGACTAGAACCATTGAGGAACTAAACAAGTCTCAAGGCAAGCTGGAAAAGATGAAGGAGAAGGCTGAGAAGCAGCTGATCTGTGTCAAATCTGAATTACAGTTTACGGAGCATGAAGCTAAGGAGGATAAAGAAAGGGCCAGGAGTATGCTAGAAGCAGTTACCAGTGAACTGAAGGCGCTTAAAACAATCCTGGCAGAGGTATCAAAAAGAGAAAGGCAGGTAGGTATAAATATGATAGACAATTGGTAGATGCCATTTGGAAACTGAGAACTTGGTATCTGGACGAATTATACTGCCATTCTGAAAACGTGTGTGTTAGTATTAAGGTTTTACTGACATGAGTTTGAGATGGCTGCATTATTGAAGAGTGGCAAAGTCATCAGAGTTATGCAACTCATCCCAAAAGAATGCCAAATAAGACTTTTTGTGTCACTGTACGCCACTAAGTGTTCAGTTCATACCACGTTTTGGAGAAGTTAGATTAAAAAATATTTAGAACTCCAACTTCTTTGTTACTGATTCAATTTTTCATATTTATCAGCCAGTAAAACCTAGTTATTTTGCCATGTATAGGCAATGGATTCATGGACAATTCAAAAATATTTTTAAAATATATCAAAGGTAACTTTTTTGGTTAACAAACCAGGTGTCAGGACTGAGACGTGGGTGGTCTGATCTAGTGGTTAGAACCTGAGCAATGCTTGGTGGTTAATGCCAGGGATAGAGTTGGTAGCCAGAGTCCTGGGCCAAAGCTGAAGTCAGAACCAAGAATCAATCCAAGGACTAGAGCCAGAGCCAAGAGTCAGTAATCAGAGTCAGAGGTCAGAGCCGGAACCAGAAACCAGGCACGGATCAGAACAGGGCAAGAGCAGATTGGAGCAGGACCAGAGCAAGGCCAGAGCCAAGACTGGATACAAGGCAGGAGCAAGGCTGGGAACAAGGCAGGAAAAGGAGAGATAGCAGTTGTGGGTGTAAGCACTGAACAGCCAGCAAACTGCTGCTTCTGCTGAGCTTAAATGCAGACATTTTTGTCTCCTTTTAGCCAATTAGGTGGGCCGGCCAATCAGGCAATTCTGCTGCAGCCCAGCTGGGCTCATTAACCTTCCTGAATGCTGAGCTGGCTAGCACTAGGCTCTGTCAAGGGAACTCAATGCCAGGGTTCCTGACAGTAGCCCTCTGGCAGGAGCACCTTCTTTCGGATGGACCCAATGAAAATCACATACCAATCTTGATTCATGAACGTTCTCTGCTGGCTGCCATGACTGGTCATCAGGACCGTAGTCGTCCTAGTACACCAAGCAATTAAACTTGCTTGGAGTCAAGAATCTGTCAGACAAGGTCCTCTTCTTGTCCAGGGACTGTTATGGGCAGCAGCGGTGGGTTGGATTAACCAAAGAAGGGGTTACGTAGGTAAGGTTTTAGGAGAGAGACTTGAAACACTGGATGGGTCTTCACTGACTCTGGTCATTGAAGCTTGAGTGTCACCAGGTTGATCTGCTCAAGGATATCGAATGGACCTAAGTATTGGTGAGCCAGCTTAGCTGATGGTTGGGTTAATTTCAGATTCTGAGATGATATAAAGACCCTGTCCCTGACACTAAAGTGTGGTGCATCCTGGAAGCTGCTATTGTCATAATGCTTCTAGGTTACTTTGGTGGCTTCCAGTTGTTCAATAAGTTCTTGTTGCAGGTGATGCAGATGGGTGACCAGGGAGTCTGTGGTCAATGCTGCGTGAAAGCAGGGATGGAAGCTGCAATTGCCATAGAATGGTCTCTGTCAGGGGGAGGCATGGATCGAACTGTTGTAGGCCAGCTCTGCACAAGGCAGCAGGGAGACCCTATTATGCTGGTCATAATTCAGGAAGCATTAGAGGTACTGCTCTAAGATCTGGTTTGGTCCGTCCATTGGTGTGATCTGTGGGTGGTATGCTGATGAGGTAAGGAGCTCTACACCTGGGAATTTAAAACCTTGTGCCAGAAGCACATGAAAAATTGTGGGCCTTGATCTGACACAGAAAGCAGACTTCGACTCCCTCAGGGAATGGATGGATAGGATCCCTTGGGGGACTAACATGAAGGGAAAAGGAGTCCAGGAGAGCTGGCTGTATTTCAAGGAATCCCTGTCGAGGTTACAGGGACAAACCATCCCGATGTGTCAAAAGAATAGTAAATATGGCAGGCGACCAGCTTGGCTTAACGGTGAAATCCTAGCGGATCTTAAACATAAAGAAGCTTACAAGAAGTGGAAGGTTGGACAGATGACCAGGGAAGAGTATAAAAATATTGCTCGGGCATGTAGGAATGAAATCAGGAGGGCCAAATAGCACCTGGAGCTGCAGCTAGCGAGAGATGTCAAGAGTAACAAGAAGGGTTTCTTCAGGTATGTTGGCAACAAGAAGAAAGCCAAGGAAAGTGTGGGCCCCTTAATGAATGAGGGAGGCAACCTAGTGACAGAGGATGTGGAAAAAGCTAATGTACTCAATGCTTTTTTTGCCTCTGTCTTCACGAACAAGAGCTCCCAGACTGCTGCGCTGGGCATCACAACATGGGGAATAGATGGCCAGCCCTCTGTGGAGAAAGAGGTGGTTAGGGACTATTTAGAAAAGCTGGACGTGCACAAGTCCATGGGGCCGGACAAGTTGCATCCGAGAGTGCTAAAGGAATTGGTGGCTGTGATTGCAGAGCCATTGGCCATTATCTTTGAAAACTCGTGGCGAACGGGGGAAGTCCCGGATGACTGGAAAAAGGCTAATGTAGTGCCCATCTTTAAAAAAGGGAAGAAGGAGGATCCTGGGAACTACAGGCCAGTCAGCCTCACCTCAGTGCCTGGAAAAATCATGGAGCAGGTCCTCAAAGAATCAATCCTGAAGCACTTACATGAGAGGAAAGTGATCAGGAAGAGTCAGCATGGATTCACCAAGGGAAGGTCATGCCTGACTAATCTAATCGCCTTCTATGATGAGATTACTGGTTCTGTGGATGAAGGGAAAGCAGTGGATGTATTGTTTCTTGACTTCAGCAAAGCTTTTGACACGGTCTCCCACAGTATTCTTGTCAGCAAGTTAAAGAAGTATGGGCTGGATGAATGCACTATAAGGTGGGTAGAAAGTTGGCTAGATTGTTGGGTTCAACGGGTAGTGATCAATGGCTCCATGTCTAGTTGGCAGCCGGTGTCAAGTGGAGTGCCCCAGGGGTCGGTCCTGGGGCCGGTTTTGTTCAATATCTTCATAAATGATCTGGAGGATGGTGTGGATTGCACTCTCAGCAAATTTGCGGATGATACTAAACTGGGAGGTGTGGTAGATATGCTGGAGGGCAGGGATAGGATACAGAGGGACCTAGACAAATTGGAGGATTGGGCCAAAAGAAATCTGAGGTTCAATAAGGATAAGTGCAGGGTCCTGCACTTAGGACAGAAGAACCCAATGCACAGCTACAGACTAGGGACCGAATGGCTAGGCAGCAGTTCTGCGGAAAAGGACCTAGGGGTGACAGTGGACCTTGTTCCATTCTGTGTCACCAGGCACTGAACATCTTCAGCATAGTTAACAACTGGCCAGCATCCCTGCATGAGGATCTGGAACTTGGATTCTACTATGTGCTTGTGATTCAGATGGTTGAAGATCACCATCATGGCTTGGGCAAACTCCTTGAACTGTCTCAATTAGGGCACTGGATTTCTCAGGCAGTGGGGAAGCTCAGACCAACCGTTCCCTGGACAGCAGGCTAAGAAATCCCATCCTGGTATAGGTGGTGGAAAACAACTGTAGGCATAGCAGGAACAAGAGGTGGCACTGATTTAAAAACTGATGGAATTTTCTGTGGTCACCATCAAGCTTGTCAGGCATTGGAAACTTTGGTTCTCGATGGGTCTGAATCACTAATGGCCTGCAGCACTGCATTGGCTTTAGGGGGGCCCATCCCAAAAGCTGAACAAAGCCCTCTTGTTTGGGTGGGGTTGCTGGACCAGGACCAGGACCTGGGTAGTCTGACCTAGTAGTTAGAGCTGGAGACAGGAGTCACAGGCCAAAGCTGGAGTTAGGAACCAGGAATCAAGCCAAAGATCATCACCAGAGCCAGGAGTCACAGGCAGAGTCAGAAGCCAGGCAAAAAAGTAGGGCTGAGGCAGACTGGAGAGGACAGGAACAAGGCTGGAAACGAGGCAGGCCCAGGCGTGATCACAACTGCGGGTGTAAGTGTTGAGCAAACAGCAATCTGCTGCTGAGCGTGAATGCAGACCTGTTTGTTCCTTTCAGCCAATTGATACAGCCAGCCAATCAGACAATCCTTCCACAGCCCTTCTTGGTTCATTTAAGCTATCATCTGAAGGCTGAAGCAGCTAGACCCAGGCTCACCTGAGGGAACTCAGCTGCGTGAGTCCTGATATAAGGCTCTTGTGACATTAAGATCTGATACTTCATGAACCTCCAAGGTTTAGATATAAATAAATGCTTTATACTGTTATCCTGGAATCCAAAATGAGAGCGCAGAGGTCATTGGAAGGTGCAAAATTAAAGCCACTGACTACATTTTTGCAAATCACATATGTGCATTTATTGCTACTACATATTGCATGTGTTTGATTATTACAGGTGGGTCAATTATTGAGGTTTCCCAACACTTCCCATTATAAGACCATTTTGAGTTGCCTATTACATTGTCAAACTTTAACCATTCAGGCTGAAATTTATGGGAAAACTTCAGCTAAAACAGTTCACCCATTTCCAGGAACAAAGCTAGGTAAAATGATTGTTTTGCTCATGTTTTAAAAAAAAGAATTCTGGCAACTTTGAAAAGCTGTAATGCCGCCATGCTTTGAAACAGGGACTTGAAATTTAGCAAGGAGTTGCCCTTTATGTTAAGGAACAAGCCTTTTGCTGTCTCTGCCAAATCTGGGCAGTTTTTCATGAAGGGCTAAATGTTTGAAAAAATCTCAGTTCACACATGCTCAGTAGAGAATTCTTAGATTTTTAGCAACTAAAAATCACTGAAGATTCCATCCGCATTGAGTACGTTGGAGCCTCTCATGGCTGCCACTGTGACTGGGCTGCACATGCACCATCCCCACAGAGTGACTGAGCATGCTCCAGCCCAGACTGGACTTTTCCCGTACTCGCTTCTCTCAGTTGCTCTGGGCCAGGCACTGGAACTTTGAGCCTGTCTCTCCTGTGCGCCCAGTGAGCCGCCTCCTACTGCTGGGCCACCCATACAGTGTGGAGGAGGAAGCCATCTGATTTGAATACAGAGGAGACAAACATCAGACGTGGGGGGAGGGGAAAAAGAGTAGATTGCGACAAGGAGCCTGGTTGGACTGGAGGGAGAGGAGAGAAACTGGGTCTGATGTTGGCTGGACAAAGAAACTGGGAGCTTATGGGGAGGGGAGCCTGGGACTAGATCCAGTGAGGGAAATGGCTAGGCGAGTGGGAGCCAGTTGCCTGGGGGTAGGGAACACTGAGAGTGGACAAGGAGCTAGGGTTGGGGAGGGGCAAAGAGGAGACTGAGACTGGTTGGACAAGGAGGCTGGGCTTAGGAACCAGTGTGGAGGGAACAGAGGCTGCAGCATAGTTAGGGCAAAAATATATTTGAAAACTGAGGCCACAGCTTGAGGGTGTGGGAGCATGCTGAGATAATATTATGTATAATAAGGCTGTGTCTGTCACAGAAGTCACAGATTCTGTGACTCTCTGTGACCTCCATGACTTCTGCAGGGGCCAGCAGCAGCAGCACTCTGTGTGTGTGTGGGGGGGAGGGGGCTAGGGCAGGAGGGTGGCGCTTACCTCAGGGTGCGGGGCTCCCTGGCTCCCATCAGCATGACCGTGCAGCTCCTAGGCAGAGGGGCCAAGGGGGCTCCAAGCGCTGTGCGCACCCACAGGCACCACCCGCACAGCTCCCATTGGCTGCGGTTCCTGGCCATTGGGAGCTGCGGAGCTGGCTTTTGTGGCGGGAGCAGCACGCAGAGACCCTCTGGCCGTCCCTGCCCCTAGGAGCTTCAGGGACACATAGAACTGGGTAGGGAGTCTGCCAACCCCACCAACACCCCCCCTCCCCAAGCACCAGAGGGGGTCCCAAGCCACGTGCTGCTGCCCACCCCCCCACCACCCCCAGCACCTGTAATCTCTTAAAGCTCTGTATTTGCACTATGAAAAGAAAAAACATATCAATTTTAGCTGATATTGCTACATATTCAAGAATAATACTTAGATTATATTAGATTTAATAAAATGCATCTTAATAAGATCAGTCTAAAGAGCATTCAAAGCAATTGTTGAGATCCCTATGTAGCCTTTATACACAATCAACCACAAAGAAAATCCCAAATATATTTTATTTTGACATTGATTCAGCTCAAGCACTGAAATGCGATATTTAATTTTTGATAGGAATGTAAATGTCACAGTTCTTGGTTCAGTTTTTGGTCTGTGTGCGGTAAGATTCCTGTGGCTCTTTCTCTTCTCCATGGCTGAATAAGACCCTTTTCAACTTTCTTCTTGGGCTGAGGGTAAAGAAAGTGTAACGTGAATTTGTTTATTTCTGCATCAGAAATAGAGTATAAAGAGATTATTATTCTCTAATTATTAATGAAAATCGTTACTGGCTGAAGTGAAATTTAGGATTGTGCATATATGTGATAAGTTTGAAATAATAGAATCATACAATCATAGGGTTAGAAGGGACCGCAAGGGTCATCTAGTCTAAACCCCTGCCAAGATGCAGGGTTTATTGTGTCTAAAGAATTCGTTGTGTCTGAAGAAAGCCTTACATGAAAGTTCAGACAGAGTATAATACTAGTCTCAGTTTGTGATATTTCAGAAGAACGGTCCTGCTTTTATTTTCCCTGTTGCATTGTTTTCAAAGGAGGATGCCGGAAAGATGCGGATGTTCTTATAGCAGCAGCTGCTGCCATGTTTTGGGTCCTTGAGTGTCCTATCCAGGGCATAGTGACATCAAACTTGCTTCAAAGTGGCAGATCTGTAGAACCAGTGTAAAGGGGTTGGCACCCACCTCTCGCGAGTGCCCCCTTCTGATTGGGCGTGTCTGCATTATTTCGGTCTGGAGACCCCTTTCAGTGGTTCTTAGGAGGGTTTTCAGTGACTCGGCCGAGTGACTGTCTGCACATTAGCCAGCACAACCCCCTTCTGGGGTATACAGTCCACAGAGCCTATCTCAGTACCCCTCTGATGGTGTTTCTCTCTAGCCCTCCTTCGGCTTTAGTCTTTAAGTGTTCCAAGTCTGGTGTGAGGCTGTATCCCCAGGGCTTCCGCCCTGGAGATGCTATCTTTCTGAGCCCCAGGCTCAGTCCTTACTCAATCCCTAGCAGCCAGCCAGGAGCCTCTTGCTCCCCCGGTCCCTACCAGCTGACCTAGCTGTCCGTAGTCCTGTGCTCTTCCAGGCAGCCACCTTTCTTCTCCTGCTTCATGCAGCAACTAACTACTGCTCTGTTCTGCAGCTCCTTTTATATGGCCCTCCTGGGCCTTGATTGGGTACTTCCCCTGTAGCTACACTAGCCTGCTTGGAGGACCTCTCCACTGCTTCTTTCCTGGGATGGGTGTGGCTGAACCCTGAGGCCTCCAGCAGGGGGCCTTTGGGCCTAGTCCACCCCATCACAACCAGTTATACCAAGTCTCCTGTATAAAAGTGATATGTGGGCACTGAAGAAAGCTGAAGAACACCAGATTGATGTTTTTGATTCTTGTGATCTCCACCAACTGTTCCATATCAAGTGGCAGGGCAAAATCAGAAATCAGGATTGTCATAAATATAAAGGGAAGGGTAAACCCCTTTAAAATCCCTCCTGGCCAGAGGAAAAGTCCTCTCACCTGTAAAGGGTTAAGAAGCTAAAGGTAACCTCGCTGGCACCTGACCAAAATGACCAATGAGGAGACAAGATACTTTCAAAAGCTGGGAGGAGGGAGAAAAACAAAGGGTCCGTGTCTGTGTGATGCTTTTGCCAGAGACAGAACAGGAATGGAGTTTTAGAACTTAGTAAGTAATCTAGCTAGGTATGTGTTAGATTATGATTTCTTTAAATGGCTGAGAAAATAGCTGTGCTGAATAGAATGAATATTCCTGTCTGTGTGTCTTTTTTGTAACTTAAGGTTTTGCCTAGAGGGATTCTCTATGTTTTGAATCTAATTACCCTGTAAGGTATCTACCATCCTGATTTTAGAGGTGATTCTTTACTTCTATTAAAAGTCTTCTTGTAAGAAAACTGAATGCTTTTTTCATTGTTCTAAGATCCAAGGGTTTGGGTCTGTGGTCACCTATGCAAATTGGTGAGGATTCTTACCAAACCTTCCCCAGGAAGTGGGGTGTAAGGGTTGGGAGGATTTTGGGGGGAAAGACGTCTCCAAACTACGTTTTTTCAGGAACCCAGATAAAGTTTGGTGGTGGCAGTGGAAATCCAAGGGCAAAGGGTAAAATTAATTTGTACCTTGGGGAAGTTTTAACCTAAGCTGGTAAAAGTAAGCTTAGGAGGTTTTCATTCAGGTCCCAACATCTGTACCCTAGAGTTCAGAGTGGGGAAGGACCCTTGACAAGGATATTCAAAGCCAAATCCATCAATCCCTCTATCAGCACCAGTTCAGTTTTGGCGGCTTTCTTGGTATGGACATATAAGAATGGAAAACCAATGAATTCTGAAGTGTGTACCAAGGAATGTGGCTACATGGCCAGAGTTCAGTGGCCACCAAAAGCTCTGGTGACACAACAGGATTGCCAGTGATGGACATACACAGTGATGAATATACAGCCAGACCACTCAAACTCCTTGCCAGAGATAAACCCAGGTGGTGCTTGATTTGCAACAAGGCCATGTTCTTTGGAGATTTGTCATCATGATGATGATGATTGTTTGCACAGTTGAAGCAGAATTTTCATTGTGTTTTTTCTAGTCACTAAATATTTTAGCACAAAATTTTAATAAATGTTCATGAAACACATACAGCAGTGCATCAAATTAGGAGCAGAAATGTGTAGTTCTGCTCCAGGCAAGACATACTGTAGAATTAAGGAAATATTTCAGTATATATTTGCACTCCTCCTTATGTTGCTTTTGTTTGACCTGTGACTTTGTTAAAATAGTCTGAATAAAAATCAATGTCTCTTGTTCAGCACTTTTGCAAGGGAAGCAATGTTGCTCTTTGGTCAGCTTGTTATAATGTATTTTGCTCTGCAGGACAATCAGTTCTCTTTTCACCTCTTTCGTGAACAAACATTTTCCTGTTTTCTTGCTACAATTCATTAGCAGGAAAGCTGATTTTCTTGAAGTGTTTATTGACCTTAGACAAGGTGGGTGAGGTAATATCTTTGATTGGACCAACTTCTGTAGGTGAGAGAGACAAGCTTTTGAAGTTGGTCCAATCAAAGACATTACCTCATCTACCTTGTCTGTCTAATATCCCGCGACTGACACAACTATGGTTACACTGAATATCTATTGACTTGTCAGAGGCAAACGTCAAGGCTGCACTGCTGAAGATGTCATCCAGAAAAGCAACAAGTTCATAGAATCATAGAATATCAGGGTTGGAAGGGACCCCAGAAGGTCATCTAGTCCAACCCCCTGCTCAAAGCAGGACCAATTCCCAGTTAAATCATCCCAGCCAGGGCTTTGTCAAGCCTGACCTTAAAAACCTCTAAGGAAGGAGATTCTACCACCTCCCTAGGTAACGCATTCCAGTGTTTCACCACCCTCTTAGTGAAAAAGTTTTTCCTAATATCCAATCTAAACCTCCCCCACTGCAACTTGAGACCATTACTCCTCGTTCTGTCATCTGCTACCATTGAGAACAGTCTAGAGCCATCCTCTTTGGAACCCCCTTTCAGGTAGTTGAAAGCAGCTATCAAATCCCCCCTCATTCTTCTCTTCTGCAGGCTAAACAATCCCAGCTCCCTCAGCCTCTCCTCATAACTCATGTGTTCCAGTCCCCTAATCATTTTTGTTGCCCTTCGCTGGACTCTCTCCAATTTATCCACATCCTTCTTGAAGTGTGGGGCCCAAAACTGGACACAGTACTCCAGATGAGGCCTCACCAATGTCGAATAGAGGGGAACGATCACGTCCCTCGATCTGCTCGCTATGCCCCTACTTATACATCCCAAAATGCCATTGGCCTTCTTGGCAACAAGGGCACACTGCTGACTCATATCCAGCTTCTCGTCCACTGTCACCCCTAGGTCCTTTTCCGCAGAACTGCTGCCTAGCCATTCGGTCCCTAGTCTGTAGCTGTGCATTGGGTTCTTCCGTCCTAAGTGCAGGACCCTGCACTTATCCTTATTGAACCTCATCAGATTCCTTTTGGCCCAATCTTCCAATTGGTCTAGGTCCTTCTGTATCCTATCCCTCCCCTCCAGCGTATCTACCACTCCTCCCAGTTTAGTATCATCCACAAATTTGCTGAGAGTGCAATCCACACCATCCTCCAGATCATTTATGAAGATATTGAATAAAACCGGCCCCAGGACCGACCCTTGGGGCACTCCACTTGATACCAGCTGCCAACTAGACATGGAGCCATTGATCACTACCCGTTGAGCCCGACAATCTAGCCAGCTTTCTACCCACCTTATAGTGCATTCATCCAGCCCATACTTCCTTAACTTGCTGACAAGAATACTATGGGAGACCGTGTCAAAAGCTTTGCTAAAGTCAAGAAACAATACATCCACTGCTTTCCCTTCATCCACAGAACCAGTAATCTCATCATAAAAGGCGATTAGATTAGTCAGGCATGACCTTCCCTTGGTGAATCCATGCTGGCTGTTCCTGATCACTTTCCTCTCATGCAAGTGCTTCAGGATTGATTCTTTGAGGACCTGCTCCATGATTTTTCCAGGGACTGAGGTGAGGCTGACTGGCCTGTAGTTCCCAGGATCTTCCTTCTTCCCTTTTTTAAAGATTGGCACTACATTAGCCTTTTTCCAGTCATCCGGGACTTCCCCGGTTCGCCACGAGTTTTCAAAGATAATGGCCAGTGGCTCTGCAATCACAGCCGCCAATTCCTTCAGCACTCTCGGATGCAACTCGTCCGGCCCCATGGACTTGTGCACGTCCAGCTTTTCTAAATAGTCCCTAACCGCCTCTATCTCCACAGAGGGCTGGCCATCTCTTCCGCATTTTGTGATGCCCAGCGCAGCAGTCTGGGAGCTGACCTTGTTAGTGAAAACAGAGGCAAAAAAAGCATTGAGTACATTAGCTTTTTCCACATCCTCTGTCACTAGGTTGCCTCCCTCATTCAGTAAGGGGCCCACACATTCCTTGGCTTTCTTCTTGTTGCCAACATACCTGAAGAAACCCTTCTTGTTACTCTTGACATCTCTGGCTAGCTGCAGCTCCAGGTGCGATTTGGCCCTCCTGATAACATTCCTACATGCCCGAGCAATATTTTTATATTCTTCCCTGGTCATATGTCCAACCTTCCACTTCCTGTAAGCTTCTTTTTTATGTTTAAGATCCGCTAGGATTTCACCATTAAGCCAAGCTGGTCGCCTGCCATATTTACTATTCTTTCGACTCATCGGGATGGTTTGTCCCTGTAACCTCAACAGGGATTCCTTGAAATACAGCCAGCTCTCCTGGACTCCTTTCCCCTTCAAGTTAGTCCCCCAGGGGATCCTGGCCATCAGTTCCCTGAGGGAGTCGAAGTCTGCTTTCCTGAAGTCCAGGGTCCGTATCCTGCTGCTTACCTTTCTTCCCTGCGTCAGGATCCTGAACTCAACCAACTCATGGTCACTGCCTCCCAGATTCCCATCCACTTTTGCTTCCCCCACTAATTCTACCCGGTTTGTGAGCAGCAGGTCAAGAAAAGCGCCCCCCCTAGTTGGCTCCTCTAGCACTTGTGCCAGGAAATTGTCCCCTACGCTTTCCAAAAACTTCCTGGATTGTCTATGCACCGCTGTATTGCTCTCCCAGCAGATATCAGGAAAATTAAAGTCACCCATGAGAATCAGGGCATGCGATCTAGTAGCTTCCGTGAGCTGCCGGAAGAAAGCCTCATCCACCTCATCCCCCTGGTCTGGTGGTCTATAGCAGACTCCCACCACTACATCACTCTTGTTGCACACACTTCTAAACTTAATCCAGAGACACTCAGGTTTTTCTGCAGTTTCGTACCGGAGCTCTGAGCAGTCATACTGCTCCCTTACATACAGTGCTACTCCCCCACCTTTTCTGCCCTGCCTGTCCTTCCTGAACAGTTTATAACCATCCATGACAGTACTCCAGTCATGTGAGTTATCCCACCAAGTCTCTGTTATTCCGATCATGTCATAGTTCCTTGACATCACCAGGACCTCCAGTTCTCCCTGCTTGTTTCCAAGGCTTTGTGCATTTGTATATAAGCACTTGAGATAACCTGCTGATCGCCCCTCATTCTCAGTATGAGGCAGTAGCCCTCCCCTCACAGACATTCCTGCCTGTGCTTCCTCCCGGTATCCCGCTTTCCCACTTACCTCAGGGCTTTGGTCTCCTTTCCCCGGTGAACCTAGTTTAAAGCCCTCCTCACTAGGTTAGCCAGCCTGCTGGCAAAGATGCTCTTCCCTCTCTTCGGACAAAGTCATGGCAGAGATGATCAAAGACTTGAAAGAAATTGGTGTATGCTGGCTCAGATGAGTTCTGCACTCAGTTTAGAAAGAGAAGAAAATGCCAAGAGAATGGAGAACGTCCATACTGGTACTGATATACAAACAAACGGTGAGATACACAACTGTTCAAAGTACCAAGGAATTATGTTGTCCCACTGCATGAAACTAAGAGAATTATAGATAGCCACATTTGCCGAATCACAGAATATCAGGGTTGGAAGAGACCTCAGGAGGTCATCTAGTCCAACCCTCTGCTCAAAGCAGGACCAATCCCCAACTAAATCAATAGTGGAACCCGTTTTAGGAAAGGCTAAATTTTGGTTTTAGAAAAGGAACAACAGGTGGTATATGCATTGCTAAACAAATGGTGGAAAAGAAGTTGGAAGGAAACATCGAGTACACTTGGGAGTTCCTCGATTTGGAAAAAGCATTCAGCATACTACCTAGGTGACTTCTGGGACTTTTGCTGTGATTCTCTGGGATAACAGAGGATATTGTCCAGATGGTGATGGGTTTGTGTAATGGTACCAGGATAAAAAAGAGCAGACGCCCTTTGGGTAATGGAGGGCTTCAAGGTGAAGGTTGGGCTCTACCAGGGATCAGTGCTTAGTCCATTAGTATTCATAATTGTGACAAACTTCATAGGAGAGCAAAGGTACCATCTGTGCTGATGATATTGCACTAATGGCTGATAGTGAGGAGGATTTGATCCAGACAATCAATGCTTGGAACAGGGAACTAGCAAAGTATGGCCTCAGAATGAGTAAAACAAAGACTGAAGTCCTGTAGTTGACTTGCACAGAGCCAAGACAGATGAATATTAACATTGAGGACCTGTGCCTAGATCAGGTTTCTGGTTAAGTACCTTCATGATTTGTTAGTAGCAAATGGAGAAATTGACAGAGAACTGAAAGCAAGGCTGCTGAGTGCAGGGGAAGTCTGGAGCAAGATAAGTGTGTGTGATTTATGATAAACAGTTATTCAGGTTATTTAATGGACAACTATACAAACCATAGTAAGTCCAACTTTTCTGTATGGATCACAGACATGGGTGACCAAAGAGAGGCACTTGAGAAGACTTAAAGCCATTGTAATGATATATTTGAGGCCAGTGAGGGGGTGACCTTTTGGGTATACATGTGGAATGATGTCATCAGGAGTGAGACCAAAGTGTATGATATCAGAGAAGCTGTAAGGAGGAGGCTAAGATGATCTGAGCATGTATGAAGTTTGCAGGCGAAGAATGAGAGGATGGCCAAGAAAATGATAGATGGGTGGATTAGATATGAAGTATGTGAGTACTCCAAATTCCTAAAATGTTTACCGTTCCTCAAATGTAGCCATTTATGCCAGTAATTTTCCTCCATGACAAGAAAGGAAAGAGTGAGATTTCCATATATCCTTTAATGTGCATCTTCCACTGGCTGAAATCAAGCAGTTTATTAGACTGAGCGTATATTCATGCTACAATAAAATACTTATGGCTGGCCCGCATCAGCAATTCTGTGGTTTGCAGGGCAGTGTAGACATACCTTGAGAGTTTGTGGCTTCCCTTCATTCTGGCATTTAGCAATGCTAAACCATGCATACTCACATGTTCCTTAACTGGCTTCTAACTGTGGAATTGCCTCCCAAAAAATGAAGGCAAGATTTGAAAAATAAAGGAAAAGGATGAAAAACTTCAGCTACGATACAGAGAACAACAAACATGCACCAAGCTGAGTCTTGAGCATGTTGGTCAGCAGGGACTGGAAGTGCTGTTGCGGCATCGTATTTATCCCATGGGAGAAGAGTTTCCCCTGTGGCTCTTGAGTGAATCCTCTTGGCCAAAGCTTGATGCTAGAGGAGCCTCTTCTAGTTTTCTTCTACAGGAAGGAAATAATCTGATCAGGAGCTTTCAGGATGTTAATGGGGGAACGAAAGGAGAAACATGAAGAGCTACTCTTGCTGGATGCTCCCTGGCCAACTGGCTCATGGATCCAAGAGCTGGAGGACTACATGGGAGCTCCAGATATCTTTTTAAATGTGTTTGAGGTCCTGGTTGACAAATGCCAGCTTACCAGCCTGTTGGAGCCAACCTTGAATGAGCCCTTTAAAAAAATCCAGCTAATGCTCCACCATGCTGCTCCAGCATTCCGCCACAGCTTCTGAGTTATTGCCTCCAGGCTTGGCTCTGAAGTCATTGGGAAGAGCACTTTGAAATATGAGGCCCCTCCAGTGCTGCATTGTTTAGCCTATTGTTATAGCCTTTCTTTCACAGCTTTTGGACCTAATTTAGGACAGATATTACCAGGTTGAATCCTTAAGATCCCTCAGTACTTTATGATGATTTGATTCATTTATTTTTCTGAACTTAGCTGTAAATACTGAAGGTCTGTACTTGCTTTTCACTCGGTCTGTTGTCACACAAACTGTTGCTGACTTCAGTGAGACTTTGCCTGACTAAAGGCTTCAGGATCTGGCCTTTGCACTTGTTTTTTCTTAATTTGAATTTGGTTTAGCTATGCTACAATAACCTTAATGTTCTGGATTCCATTCGGAGGCGGGGGTTAACCAGGGTATTTTGGGAGTGTATTTGTTTTTGTTTCCACTCTGTTTTACAACTTAATTGTCAGTGAGTTAAGGGGGTTTAGATTTTGAGGGCCTGAGTATAGCTTATTCTGTGTTTGTACCCTTTCTAGCACAACGGGGCTTTGATCTTGGTTGGGACCTCTATGTACTGCTGGTAATATAAATAAATAAATAAACCAGTTAGAAATTGTGGAGGGGAAGGCTTTCTCCCTCTTACTCTCTTTTAATTGTCTTGTGGTAGGTTATCACATTTGCCCATGAGGACAGAAATTCATCTAGTATCCCAACAGCAAAATCACCTAGCTCACTATTCAAAGACCAATATTGGTAACATAACAGGAGGGTCTGTCCCCTTTAAGAAGTAGTGAGGACTGAGGCCAGCCAAACCCTGACCCTTGACATGCCCCTTTAAGGTTCCAGAAGTTCTGGAGCAGATGAGGGCCTAGGAAATGGCAGAGGCAGATGCTGGGGGAAAGAAAATGGTCTCAGGGTAAAATTCGGTGTCTGGGGAAAAACCCAGATTATTGTTTCCTTAAGGGTCTGGGACCATGACATATTAGTGTAGGGTGGAAGTAGGATCCCCTCCTTGCCAATCAGGACAAGTTCTGGGAAGGAGGGCAATATATACTCTGGCTGTTCCATCATAATGTGGGGATCTTAGAGAAGAAGGATTGTTTACTTTCTGGCCTCTTCTGGCACAGGAGAGAAAGGAGTGAGGTGGGTTGACCTGTCCTGCAAGTGGTAGAGGAAGATTTGAAGAATGTAAAAGCAGAGATGCCTGGGTGGAAAGGACAATAATAGCCATACTGGATCAGACCAAAGGTCCATCCAGATCAGTATCCTGTCTGCAGACAGTGGCTAATGCCAGGTGCCCCAGAGGGAGTGAACCTAACAGGAAATGATCAAGTGATCTCTCTCCTGCCATCCATCTCCACCCTCTGACAAACAGAGGCTAGGGACACCATTCCTTACTTCTCATAAAGATGTTGTTTTGAGTTCTACTTTGTTTGAAATGCTTTTGCTGCCAGCCAGCTGGAGCTGGATGAAGGTAATTTAAAGGGAACTAGCTGGGAGAGGTTGGCCAAGGGCTGCAGCCTGCCACAGGAAATATGGAAGTTAGAAGCTGCAAGTTTAGGCACATCTGCTGATGCTTCTCCTTCCCCTTAGTGCTAAACTATCTTGGTTAGAAAATCTAATCAGGGACAGAAGATGTCTGAATGTTGCCTCATAGCTTTTATTAAAGTGTGATTAAACTCTGAAAAGTGACTATGTAGACCTGGGCCATTTTTACTCATTAGATGTGTCACCTGTGTGCATGCAGTGTCATAGCTGTTGATGTCCTAATTTTCCTGCTGTGACTGCCAACAATATTGATGGTGACTTTTCATATGGACACCTGTCCACTTGGAACTGGACTGAAAACACCTGCCTTTAAACACAGGCTGCCCAACAGACTTTGTATGATGACTTTTTTCTGCGATTAAACCTAGAGGTGAAGACTCTATGTCCAGTCTCCAGGCACCCCAGCCATCTAGTCCACCAAAATCTCTAATCATGCGGAAGAAGAACAATGCCAAACTTTCAGGTTGTTAGGAGCAATAACATAATCTTTGAATCCCTGATACAAGTACTACTTGTGTGTGTGTATAAATGTTTTTCCAGCCTTCCTCTTGTCTGAATGATTGATTTGTTTGTTTGCTTTTGCAGCTGGCAGAGTTCCATGAGGTGGTCTCGCATATGTTGGGCCTTAGTGTTACCAGCCTTGCACTCCCTGACTATGAAATCATCACACGTCTCGAGGGGTTGATCCATTCTCATCAGCACCATTTTGTTCCCTGTGTCTGCCTCAAAGACGTGGCAGTGAGGCAAGATGGACACTCGCAAAGTCACTTACAGCTTCTTCACTGAACAGTGTCTCTTTGAGAGACAGGCGGACAGAACTCAGCTGGCTCTTAGTGTTGAAAATGAACAGCAGCATGAGTCCTGATTGTGATTGTGGGTGATTTGAGCAAATATTCCTATAACCATCTCTCTCAAAATGTATATATGGAGTGAAATCATGGCCCCACTGAAGTCAAGAGGTGTTTAGCAATTGCCTTCAGTGGAGCTAGGATTTCACCCACTGTACCGGCAGCGAAACAAAATACAGAAAAGGATCCAACCTAAATTTAAATTTCTTGCACTCTAGACACTGAAGTATTTTTAATAAGCAATATTTTTAATACAGCTAACAGATGTCTGTTACCCTGTCCAGGAACAAACATATGTAATTCCTCCTACTGTTAATGGCAGTTATCTGTACAAATTCACAAATCTTGATAAGAGACAAGCCGTATCACCCCCAATATAAAGCTTGTACGTAATCAAGGTCTATGTGCTTGATAGACAGTATGTGGGGTATAGACCCACCTCTGCTGCATGGCTCATAGGACAGCCAGATTGTGAAAGTTCTGTTGGGTAGTTGGGCAGATAAAAGAGGCAGCTATTCAGTTACCTCCCCCAACCAACACATGCTTCGCTCTCATCATTGCTAGTCCCTCTGCACCCACTGTAGTTGAGCTTTAGAAGCTTGATTGCGTGGTGGAAAGGCAGAGCATATGAAGTAAGGAAGCAGCATGCTCTCACCTCAGAGCAGTGTAAGTTGTGATGCAACACACATTGTAATTGCAACAAGTTCCCTTTTGCATAATTAACATACCATAGAGGGGTTAGGAGCATGGGGCATCTCAACAGACATTACTCCAGTCATTGAAATTATTAATCTATATTTTAAGGAAAATGAATGATAATCTTTACAATCTTTTTTTAGAAAAACAATTTTAGTACAGGATTAGGAGGGATTACATAAGTAATGCACAACTGGCTACATGCAGTGTAGTTTTTTTATATTTTGCTTTTCTCTGAAACATCAGTTATTGGCTATTTTTGAATGAGGAATACCAAACTTTGCAGACCAGTGGTATGATCAGGTATGGTTAATCGTATGTTCCTATGATGATTTAGATTAACACTAATTTCCTTTCTTATTTTCTATTGTGAAATGGTTTGTTCACATACAAGTTAACAAATATTCACAAATAAAAAGGAAAAACCCTAATATTCACAAATATAAAATAAAACTTGAGATATAGGCACTTCTTTCATTGAAAATAACAGATTACAGATTAACATTTTATCGGTCAAACTGAACTGCTTGGGGGTGTGTAGGTAGGAAGAGGATGTACAGATATACTAATACTCAGATAAGGTTGATAGTAGTTTTAGCCTGTGCTTTTGTTTGTTCCATAATTACATAGGTGGACAGAGTCTTTGCCAGCTAGTGTAAAGCCCTGTCAGCTGTTTCTTACATACACACTTTTAAAATACTGAAACATGCTTTATAAACCATAAATTGAACAAAGTAAAATAAGAAATTAGTGTCTGAACATACTAGGTGTTGAATGTACTCCCAGTAGGAGTTGAGTGCACTTGACAACTTTCAGAACTAGTCCCTCAAAACACCGCTAAGAGATATGTATTTTTAGTTCTCTTTTACAGATGGGGAAACTGAGGCACAATGACTTGCTAAAGGCCACAAAAGGATTCAGTGTCTGTCAAGATTAGAGCATGGAAGTTCCTGGGAGCTCAAACCAAGAGACCAAGGATGAAATTCTGGCCCCTTTGAAGTCAGAAGCAAAACCCCGATGACGTTAGTGGAGGCAGGATTTCACCTCAATCCAAAGAAAGGTTTAGTCTAGTCTCTTGTGTTTTGAGCCCAAGATTAGCAGAATCAGGAACTTCTGAGTTCTAATTTTGTCTCTGACTTTGTTGCCTCAATAAGACATATCACGTACAATTTTTAAACAGTACATCAATGAATACATCCCTTATTCTAAATATTTGTTTTTCTTCTGGAAGAGTTACTGGCATCTTTGCTCATTTAGCTAAAGCAAATAAAAAAGTAAATAAAGCAGTAGTTTGACATGAACAAAGTTCAGAGTGATTTTTTAACCATGCAGTTTAATTAACCCCAAGCTGACTTGTAATCTTCTATTGGGCTTTGTTTCATGTAATGTTGAGAACTTCAGACTCATTATTTTTCACAAGGAAAATTGATTTAGGTAACATTCTCTTTGAATCTTTCATTTTCAAACCAGGATGTAGCAACCTAAATCCAAATTAATTAAAACCTTCCCCAAAATATGTTTTAAGATTGAAAAGGCTTGGAATACCATGCGCTAACCATTATTCATATGAGTAGAGTATTGTTTTCGCTGGGCTTGCTTCTGTGAGTAAGAATGAAAAGAGTAAGCGTTTGCAGAATCTTTCTTTATAAGGATTACCCTTTCACTACAGTAGAGGATTGTATTGGGTACAAAATATATATAAAAATTGAAATGCATTTGCTCATATGCATAAAGCTATAGAATGTTTGTTTTCAATTAAAGGCCAAAATTTTGCTCTCAGTTACAGTGGTAAATCTGGAGTAATTCCACTGAAGGCAGTGGTGTAACTCCAGATTTGCAAGGGTAAACAGAGCAGAATTTGGCTCCCCTTGTTTACAATTTTCGAGGTAACCACTGAAATTAAATAAATAAGTTGCCCGTAACTTGTTGAATTTTAATTTTTCTCTCCGCCTATCTTTCTTTGAACAAATTGTCTCTTACAGTATTTGTACTGGATAAAATACAATATTGTATCATGTGTACCACAAAAATTCTGATAAAGCATTGTTTTAAAAAAAGGATGTGATTTTGAGTTAATTTTTGTACTTCATAACAAACTTGTCACTACTATGTTTTGAAAACAGAGAAATTATGCAATAAGGCCTTGATTCAGCTAAGCACTTAAGCAAGCTGAAATGCTTTACTGAGTTTGAGCCTAGAAGACGAGATCCCCATGAATAAGTGCTCTACCTGGTGGAGATTTTTTTTTTTAACTTTGAGAACACGAGCCATTGACATTTCTTCAAACCCAGGGGGACCAATGGTACCCATGTGAACTGGTCAGTTATTTTATAATTTTGAAGAAAAAACAAATGAGGGGACCCAAAGCTTATAAAATGTTGACAACGAAAATCTTGAGTATACTTCCAGAAAGATAGAGAATTTCTGGAGCAAAGCTACTGTAAATGCCTTTTTCACCAAAACTCTTTGATAGTAAAATGTTTTCTGTGCTAGAAATGGTAGAATAGACTATCAAAGGAAGAGAAAGAGACTCCTTGAAGAGGAGAAAGTATCATGAAGTTAGAGAAAAAGATTATGTACTGGTAGGACTGGAACACAAACAACCAAATGAAAGAACAGGTTTAGAAGCTGGATAACTGGCTTGGGAGGAGAGGGAGGTATGACCCTGAACCCCATATTCTTCACAGTAATATTATTATGATATGATTATGACAGAATTATAAAGTATTTTATGCCAGGTACATCATGTGAGGTGTCATTGGAAAAGTTATGATTTGCTGAATATGATTATCCTATTTGTATGCATGTATCATTTTTGTATCGGAAGTTATGAATATTGACTATGTATCTGTATTTCAAATGTAGTTACAAACCTGGGAAACACCCGCTAGACAAGATGCTTTCAGTCTAAATAGTGGGTGGGAAAGGGTCTATTGAGGGCAATGGGCCATTAGGAAAAAACAATAGGCCTTCTGAGAAGCTTACGTCCCACCTGGGGAGCCTTCTTGAGAACGTTACAGACAGTTGCCACGTAATGGCTGCTATGAATCTACAAGGACATGTGATCAGACCACATGATGCTGGACTCTATCTTGAGATGTCAGTATTTTTCCACAGACTGGTCTGGGAACCAAGCTTTGAAAGAAAGTGTTCCTGCCATATGCAAAAGCTATATAAGGCAAGGAGTGACATCTGGTGTTCTTCACGTGCCACCCAAGAAGACTCCTGGAAACACCTGAGGAACAAAGACTGAACTGGGGGATGTGTTGGACCCAGGCTAAAGGGATTTTTGGCCTATGAATGCACACCTGTGGATTCCAAGCTATAAGTAAGTGCAGCTTGCCCCTTAAGAATCTGTAGCCTGCTTGTATCATTTCTTAGGGTTAGAATCGACTAATTCATATCCAATCTTTTTCGTATATTAAGCTCGGTATGCATTTTTTGTTTATTTGCTAGGTAATCTGCTTTGATCTGTTTGCTATCACTTATAGTCACTTAAAATCTATCTTTTGTAGTTAATAAGCTTGTTTTTTCTTTATCGAAACCAATGAGTTGGAGTGAAGTGTATGGAAATCATAGCTCGGGCAAAGGCTGTTGCATATTCCTCTCCACATTGCAGGAGGGGGCGAATTTTATGAGCTTGCACTGTACAGTTTTCTGTGCAGCACAAGATGGTATAATTTTGGGTTATACTTCAGTGGAGGGTGTGAGTTTGGAAAGCTAGGAAACTGGCTGCTGTCTGCTGCATGTTGTTGAGTGGCTTGGGTGCAGCTGCTCTTGCAGGTAGCTCACTTTCCATGTGTGGCGCCATCCGCTGTCGTGTTCAGTGATAACAGGGTCTGGATTAGGCTGGCTGTGTCCCCAAGCAGTGTGAGCAGAGCCAACCCAACTGAGTGGATAGAGGGGTCCAGCGGTTCCCAGAGCTGCTAGACTGCACCCCAGGGATGACAGCCCATCACAGGAGGGATGGAAGAATTGGGGGTTAACAGAAAGGACTGGTAAGGCTGCTCATTCTTCATAATTTTCAAGCAGCAGTTTTCAATTTGTTTTGGTTCTCTTGCCACAAGAAGTGATAATCCTGCATAGATTAAACTGTCTGAAGTTTTTTTGGCAGGAGAGGGTTGATCTTAGATGGTTCCACACATATAAACATTGTTCAGCAATAACCTTGAAATTGCATAAAATGAAAGGATAATAAAACAAAAAAAACCCCCAACTTGCCTGACAAAACTGTCAGACTTCTCTGGCAGCTTTAAAGGTCAGCTGATGACTCATGGAAACAATGATGAACATTCCTGTTATAAATTGATGAAAAAAATCAGATGATATATTTTCTGCAGGTTTTTCTTCTTCGTCTTGAAGGCAATATATCCTATATGAAAACAAGATGCTTTTCTTTCCTAGGAGTTCATAGGCTTCTGTGGTTTATGTAATAAAATTACGTTTGTCAGCATGATCTCCACAACAGCTGTGATATCACAGACCCCACAATTGGTGCCCTTATGGGTAGACTAAATAAAGTAATTATGGAGTGAATTGGCAAAGAGATTGAAGCATCCTGTTAGCCTTCTCTATCATTCCTCCAATAGGTAGCAGGCATAGTAATAGGGCAGTGGAGCTAAGCTTGCACTCCTGTCTCTCATGCTGTACCTAGTCAATGGATCCCAATAGGATTCATTCTGTAAGTCAGCTGGGCACCTTTCACAGACCCAAAATTCATATTAATAAACCTCTGGCCTCTTGAACTTTTTCTCACGTAGGCAAACTTCATGGTAGTAAATCACATTCTCAGGTTCCCAAATGTTGTTTAGGCCTGTAAGGTGCTGAATGTCTCTGGAGCGATACTGAGCTCCTTTAACTTCAGTCAGAGTTTGGCAAACACAGAACTTGCAGGATCAGGTCCTGCATCCTACAGACATTCTTGTTACCGGTAATACATACGATATCTCTAACTATAGAAACAGACCCTATGTGCATTTCATTTAAGTATTGTTACCACAGTTTTCAAAGTCACTTCTAGAAGAAGTCTGGTCTATTACTAAAGAGTACAGAATTGAAAAAACCTGAAAAATAATTTGTCCATATATCACATTCTGTTTGAAGGTAGATTGCTGATAACTTTTGTGTTATGGATGTGAGGTATATATACTGAAACTGTGGTCATGTTTGGTACCATAACTACCATGGTATCATCGCTTATGCTTGGGACAGGAGTGAAAAGAAAAATAACTGAAAGTAGTTAAGGTTGCATTTCAGTCTAAAAGTCAAAAGATTAACTTTCTGAGCTTCCTTACTGTACTCTAAGGAGAGAGAAGGTGAGTCAGGTAATATCTTTTAGTAGACTGCGGATGAGCTCTGTGTAAGCACCAAACCTTGTCTCTCTCTCTCACCAACAGAAGTTGGTTCAATAAAAGATATGACCTCACCCACTTTGTCTCTCTAATATCCTGGGACTGACACAGCTACAACAACACTGCAAACATGTACTCTGAGTTCTTTAAATAATTAATCTGTTTGTAAGTGAGTGCTATTTAAATTAAACAAGGTTCTGCTCATTATTATGCACTATTAGAAATAACAGATTACATTGAGGAATAATATAATTCATCTCAAAAGATCTGAAAGTGCTTTACAAATGTAAACCCCTAGACGGTTTTATATCTCCCCCAAGGGGGAGCTGTTTAAGTTTACTGCCAATAGTCATAGGAAGTGGTAGGTTTAGATTTTATGTCACTGTTTACTTTGGGTAACATATTTCTGTGTTTTAAAAATAGTTAACCTAAGTACTGAGCTGCTAGAATGCTAAACACTAGAGAAATCAATGAACAAGTGAAGAAGAAATACTCTGTCCATCTCTGGGTAATATGGGGCATTTAGCATCTCTCAACTCCCCTGTACACAGGAAATGAAGCATACTTTATTAGTTGAAACTTCAATTGAATAGTGTACCAATTGAAACTGAATGTAGGTAGACAGAATGTAATAACTTGGGTTGGTGTTTGGCAAGTTACATGAGACTTAGCATTGATTCAGAGTGCCATATACTGAATCATCAGTATTATTTCATGTGGGGATTGTGTTTCCACTAGAACAGTGCTACCCAAAGTGGTGGTCCACGGACCGGTGCCGGTCCGCGAGCCATCGGCTGCCGGTCTGCGCGCACATTGGGAAAAAAAAATTGCCAGTTCCCCACATCAGATAGCTTGAGAAGCACTGCCCTAGAAGACTGCTGTTTTGAGTAGAAATCCAGCAGTGTTTCTGAGATCTGAGGGAATCAAAGGAAAGATATTTCCAGTTTATCGTTGTTACTGATTTTTGCAATACTAACTTTGTGTCAGATTTTTTAAGTTTCTTGTTTCAGTGACCATTTTGATTTTCAAATTTTTGTAAAGAAGCTGTTAAAATAATTTCATACATAATCTGGACAAGAATCTCTGGGTACAAAATCATCCTGCTGTCCCCATATAACTAAGCATGATGAGGCTCTCTTCTGATTATAATATTATGTAGTAACTATCAAACACAAATTTAAATACATGTGTAAAATGGGTAAAAAGACACTTTAAAGCACTTTAGTCCTATCCAAGCTGTATTCACAATATTTTTCTGTTTTATAAAATGGAGGAAAGCAATAAATCATCCACCTTTTTCCAATTATTAATGCTTGTGTTTTCATTATATGTTTAACAATTTTAACAAAATCTATTTGTTTGGACAGTAATTCTTCAACCTGATCAGCAAATTTCAGAAAAGGGAGGTAACTTTCCTCTTGGTAACATTTATCATATGTTAGTTAGCCTTAGCTAACAGTCATCCTCTAGAAGAAGGTTGCACACAGCTTGACCTTGCTGAGAAGTGCTGCACTGTGACTTCCTCTGGAGATCATCAGTGCTTCTCTTAACATTGAAGAGAGAATGGTCATTTTGAATTTGAGCTTGTACATACATGGTAAAGCTCCCATTGACTTCAAAGGGGCAGGATCAGGCACTTTCTCCCTGTGAAGCAATTGCAGAACCTGCTAGTGATGGTGAGCTCAAAACTGAAATTAAGACCTCATAGATCTAAACTGAGATGGAATCGGAGACCAGACCCAAAGAATTTTAAACTGCAGACAAAGACTGTACAAGGTAAAAGATAAAATATAAAGGGATCAAAACACCAGGAGCATGCTCTGTGTTTTGTTACTGTAGACAGAAGGGTTATGTCAGCATGTAAATGAATCTCTGTGACTTGCCAAAATTGGCTCAGGGATCCTAATTAACTTTGTCCAAATGAAATATTTGGTGAATAGATTGTATTTTGGTAGTTTGTTAAACCTGAAAGATTGGAAGAGTTGCAATGTTGGCTACCAGCAGCATTTTTTATCTTCCAAGTATGAAATATAGTCTCTAATTTCTAAAGGAAGTAAGGGATTTTATTTTGATTTTTAATCTGTATACTGTATATATGTGTAGTTTCTCTGACAAAGACTCTATTCTACAATATACACTAAAGAATTTAAAGAGAGATGTTTATAGCTGAAAACAAGATTTAATTATTCACAGCTGACCAGATGCCTTTAAACTAGCTAAATACAGCATAAATAATATTGCTAATTAATTAAATAGTTACTATTTGTACAGCTCTTCTGACAAAGGAAAATTCCATGAAAATTTAAGGAAAGAGATTCTGTAGATTTGTCATATATTTTGTAATAAATATATGGCATTGATCAACACTTGTGGTAATTTATCAGATTTCACAGAATCTGATTTTATCAGAATATTTCACATGAATTTTGCATATTGTCACACACTGTATTCTGCTACATGGTTATGCAGTGCACATCATGAAACCTTGCAAATATATTTACAATCTATTATTTTCCAGAGGAGGAAACAACCTCCTATGCTGGAGGAAAATGTAACTCTGAATGTGGACGAAGGCCCAAATTCAGCACAGTGCTTAAATTCATACTTCAGTACTTTGGTGAATCAGGGCTCGAATCTTGACGATTGCACTTTCTCTGTAAAATGGAGATAATACCAACCCACGTTTGTAAGGCACTTTGATATCTACAGTTGAAAGTGCTAAGTATTATAATTAATGTTTGTTAATATTCACATACAACTCCCATTGACTTCAATTGGTATTTTTCCTGTGTAAACACTAGAGGATATGGCCCTATGCTATTTCCTTTGGTATGCATATCATTGACAGCAAAATAGCAGAGACATTTATCTCTAGGATATATTAGAATTTTATTTTTGTTTTGAGAACTCTCAAGGATTGAAATTTTTAATTAAATATAATCGGAGTTTGAATTATGCTGCAAAGTCTGCAGCACAATACTTACTTGCTGTTGGCAAAAATGGTCTATTTTGGAGAAATAAAATTATCCACTCCTTCTGCTGCTGCTTCTTAGATGCAGACATCAGAGCTCAATGTCCAGGTTCTGTAAGCAGAGGATGGCCTCTGCATCAAGGGAGGATAGGCTTTCCAGGTGTCAAGTTGGGCACTTTGCCACCACTTCAGTTATTGTCTGCAATGCTACCCCACAGTCACAGTGTGGAGAGGAAACCAGGCCAAACTGCCGCAGAGTTGCAGCAACTCTAGGCAAGCCATGGAGTAGCGGTGAGCCCGGTCCTGGGTCTACGCTCAAGCGGAGAAGGAGGCAGGTGCAGCGATGGATTCCTGAATTGGCTTTGTATATAGACTCTTTTTCCCACCATTGCTTCCGCTCTATAAGAACATAGTTTTCAGCTCCCTGGTTATGCTGATCATCCATGCATGGTAAAAGGCCAGCAGCGCTCTTGTCCAGGAGTGCATGAGGAAAGGGGTGTCCAGAGATCAGCTGTGGTGTCATACGCCAGTCCAGAGGAGTGGGATTCCTCCCCTCAACGTGAGCAGACCTTCACATTGGTGCTGCCTGTTGTTTCCTGTTTGAAAGTGGAGCATCAGTCAACTAGGGATGTAATGGGTTGGTCTCATCTGTCGCAGCTCTCCAAGCAGACTTAACAGTAATGGCAACTCATCGAAGGTCTGGCAGAGCTACATGTGCAAACTGGAGGTTGGCATATAATTCAAACAGCCACTAATGATATGACTTCAGCTCTATATTGATGAGATGAGTGTGGCAGCTGTACCCCAAGAATGCAGAGCATTCAGCTGGAGCAACTATTGGGTTTCTTGCAAGTCACAAGGTTTGAAGCCCAGAGATTGGGGCATGTCCCGACCCTAGGCTAAGTCGCATTCGGGACTAACAAACTATCACTAACTATGCTAAGGGAACTATAAAAATATCAAAGTTCTTAACAACTATATACAGAAAGTTCATAACTAGGCACAGTTGAGAGGAGGAAGCTTGCAAGGAAAGTAGACATTCCAGCACTGTCACTGGAGGTAAGAAGGAACTGAGGGTGAGGGGAGCTGGCAGTGCCCCTTATACCAGTGCATACACATGCCACTCTAGAGGGCACCAGAGTTTACCACTAAGGGAAAAACTTCCAGCATCGGTGCATGGGTGAGCACACACACCTACAATGGAATGAGCAACACATCTTGAAGAACAACAGTTATGAAAAAGTAACTGTCTTCTTATGTATAGTGGATTACTTTGTATATAGGTCATTTAAATGACTTTCCAAATACAAAGATAATTTTCCATTGAAGTTTTATTATTATTTTTATTGCTTCATAATAAAAACCATTCACAGTACACTCATTATGGGTCATCATTGCAATTAACACCAAAAAGCCTTTAAATAAAGCTGAAATAATTCACGGTGTTTTATAAAAGCACATAGGAAATGCTACACTTCAGCAATCCACATGCAATACCTCAGTGCTTCCAATAGCTGTATCCCAACACAACACGCACAGGCTAGCATGTTCAGCCATGAGACTCAAAATACAAACAATAGGCATCTCTTACAGCATTTCCCTGGCTGCTTGTGTTCTCGATGGGATGCCTTGCTGGCTGCTCGAACCTCTGAACAAGTCTCAGCACTTGAGCCTCCCACCCAGCCGTAAGGCTTTCCCCCTTGCTCTCACAGTTGTTGTGCAAAACAATACATGCAGTTATAATGGTTGGATCATTTTTTTTCCCTGAAGCTTCCAATCTATTCCTTAAACAGTGCCATCTGTCTTCCAAATGGCGAAATGCCCACTGGACGACCATTCTGCTACTCTTAAGGCGATAGCTAAAATGTTCAAGTAGCCTGTATGTGGCTTCATTAGCCAGGACATAAGGTGATAGGCTGGGTCTCCCAGAATAACTGGACCAACCTCCACACCATTAATTTCCTCAGTAGACCTGGGAGCCAACAGTCCTTTCTCCATTAATTTAAATAGTACCGAATGTCAAAAGATCCTAACGTTGTGGACTTTCCCAGATAACCCCTCATTTATGTCTGTAAGCCTGCCGCAGTGGTCCATCAGTCCTTGCAGCACCCTGAAGATATACCCTTTTCTCTTTATAAATTCTGTATCTGGCAGGGATTGTGGTGGTAGAATGAGGCACATGGGTTCCATCAGTAGCACCTGATGATCTAGTGATCTCTCTCCTGCCCTCCATCTTCACTCTCTGACAAACAGAGGCTAAGGACACCATTCCTTACCCGTCCTGGCTAATAGCCATTAATGGACTTAACCTCCATTAATTTATCTAGTTCTCTTTTAAAGCCTGTTATAGTTCTAGCCTTCACAACCTCCTCAGGCGAGGAGTTCCACAGGTTGACTGTGCACGGAGTGAAGAAGAACTTCCTTTTATTTGTTTTAAACCTGCTACCCATTCATTTCATTTGATGGCCCCTAGTTCTTATGTTATGGGAACAAGTAAATAACTTTTCCTTATTCACTTTCTCCACACCACTCATGATTTTATATACCTCTATCACATCCCCCCTTAGTCTCCTTTTTTCCAACCTGAAAAGTCCTAGCCTCTTTAATCTCTCCTCATATGGGACCCGTTCCAAACCCCTAATCATTTTAGTTGCCCTTTTCTGAATCTTTTCTAATGCCAGTATATCTTTTTTGAGATGAGGGGACCACATCTGTATGCAATATTTAAGATGTGGGCGTACCATGGATTTATATAAGGGCAATAAGATATTCTCCATTTTATTCTCTATCCCTTTTTAAATGATTCCTAACATCCTGTTTGCTTTTTTGCCTGCCACTGCACACTGTGTGGATGTCTTCAGAGAACTATCCACGATGATGCCAATATCTTTCTCCTGATTAGTTGTAGCTAAATTAGCCCCCATCATATTGTATGTATATTTGGGGTTTTTTTTTCCAATGTGAATTACTTTACATTTATCCACATTAAATTTCATTTGGCATTTTGTCGCCCAATCACTTAGTTTTGTGAGATCTTTTTGAAGTTCTTCACAGTCTGCTTTGGTCTTAACTATCTTGAGCAGTTTAGTATCATCTGCAAACTTTCTCACCTCACTGTTTACCCCTTTCTCCAGATCATTTATGAATAAGTTGAATAGGATTGGTCCTAGGACTGACCCTCTCCATTCTGAAAATTTACTATTTATTTCTACCTTGTGTTCCCTGTCTTTTAATTGGTTCTCAATCCATGAAAGGATCTTTCCTCTTATCCCATGACAACTTAATTTACGTAAGAGCCTTTGGTGAGGGACCTTGTCAAAGGCTTTCTGGAAATCTAAGTACACTATGTCCATTGGATCCCCCTTGTCCACATGTTTGTTGACCCCCTCAAAGAACTCTAATAGATTAGTAAGACACGATCTCCCTTTACAGAAACCACGTTAACTTTTGCGCAACAATTTATGTTCTTCTATATGTCTGACAATTTTATTCTTTACTATTGTCTCAACTAATTTGCCTGGTACTGACGTTAGACTTACTGGTCTGTAATTGCCAGGATCACTTCTAGAGCCCTTCTTAAATATTGGTGTTACATTAGCTATCTTCCAGTCATTGGGTACAGTAGCTGATTTAAAGGACAGGTTACAAACCATAATTAATAGTTCCGCAGTTTCACATTTGAGTTCTTTCAGAACTCTTGGGTGAATGCCATCTGGTCCCAGTGACTTGTTACTGTTGAGTTTCTCAATTAATTCCAAAACCTCCTCTAGTGACACTTCAATCTGTGACAATTCCTCAGATTTGTCACCTACAAAAGACGGCTCAGGTTTGGGAATCTCTCTAACATCCTCAGCCATGAAGACTGAAGCAAAGAATTCATTTAGTTTCTCTGCGATGACTTTGTTGTCTTTAAGTGCTCCTTTTGTATCTCTATTGTCCAGGGGCCCCACTGGTTGTTTAGCAGGGTTCCTACTTCTGATGTACTTAAAAAACATTTTGTTATTACCTTTTGAGTTTTTTGCTAGCTGTTCTTCAAACTCCTTTTTGGCTTTTCTTATTACATTTTTACATTTAATTTGGCAGTGTTTATGCTCCTTTCTATTTATCTCACTAGGATTTGACTTCCACTTTTTAAAAGATGCCTTTTTATCTCTCACTGCTTCTTTTACATGGTTGTTAAGGCACATTGGCTCTTTTTTAGTTCTTTTATTGTGTTTTTTAATTTGGGGTATACATTTAAGTTTAGCCTCTATTATGGTGTCTTTGAAAAGTGTCCAAGAAGCGATTTCACTCTAGTCACTGCACCTTTTAATTTCTGTTTAACTAACCTCCTCATTTTTGCATACTTCCCCTTTCTGAAATTAAATGCCACAGTGTTGGGCTGTTGAGGTGTTCTTCCCACCACAGGAATGTTAAATGTTATTATATTATGGTCACTATTTCCAAGTGGCCCTCTTATAGTTACCTCTTGGACCAGATCCTGCGCTGCATTCAGGACTACATCGAGAGTTGCCTCTCTCTTTGAGGGTTCCTGTATCAGCTTTTCCAAGAAGCAGTCACTTAAAGTATCGAGAAATTTTCTCTCTGCATTTCATCCTGAGGTGACATGTACCCAGTCAATATGGGGATAATTGAAATCCCCCACTATTATTGAGTATTCTATTTTGATAGCCTCTCTAATCTCCCTTAGCATTTCATCATCACTATCACTGTCCTGGTCAGGTGGTCAATAATAGATCCTTACTGTTATATTTTTATTAGAGCATGGAATTACTATCCATAGAGATTCTATGGAACATGTGGATTCATTTAAGATTTTTATTTCATTTGATTCTACATTTTCTTTCACATATAGTGCCACTCTCCTCCCCATGCACGACCTGTTCTGTCCTTCCAATATATTTTGTACCCCGGAATGATTGTGTCCCATTGATTGTCCTCACTCCACCAGGTTTCTGTGATGCCTATTATATCAATATCCTCCTTTAACACAAAGCACTCTAGTTCACCTATCTTATTATTTAGACTTCTAGCATTTGTGTACAAGCACTTTAAAAACTTGTCACTTTTTATTTGTCTGCCCTTTTCTGATGTGTCAGATTCTTTATGTGTAGGTGATCCAGGAGGTCCTTTTGTTCCAACAGCTAGGTGTCCTCCTGTTCTTCCACCTAATCCTAGTGCCACTGATGCAGAGCATCCCATAGAGTAGTCTCCTGTGCCTTCATCAACTGCTCAGTGGTGTGACGGTTGGTGTCCAATGCCAGATTCAACTGGCTCTGAGTAGGGTCATACAGCCCAAGCAGATTGTATGTATTCATGCTTGTCACCATAGTGATGTGGAGCATTGTTGGTTCCATGCTGGCTGACGGTAATTTGAAAATGGCGTGAGCCAGTCCGGGAAGGAAGCATGGGATGAAGACAGTGGAATCATGGGATTTTTTTTTTATTTAAAGCCACCTGGCTTCCCACAATTCACAGCAAAAACAATCCCATATGCAAGCTGCTCAGAGGTGAAGCAAAGGACCATGGGATACCTCCTGAGAACATTATGCCTTCAGTTTGCAACAGCCTGCTGCCTGGTGGTCACATGATGTGAATTGAAAACAGACCACGCATTCCATGGGCGTGCTATTAGTGCATCTCCCGGCCTGTGAGTTACCTGACACACACCAAAAAGCTGTGGATTAAATCCCCTGTGCGGATACACCCGAAGAATTAGTCTCCATTGCTGGTAGTAAGTGGTCAAAGTATCCATGGCCTGGCTGAGATTCCCTTGAATCCTATGGAAGCCATTTTCAGTGTCACTAATACAGATGTCATCAGTATACACATGATTCTCGGCCTGCAACCTTCAGGAAGGTTTAAGTACATATATTGAACAAAAGGGGAGCCAGCACTGACCCTGGTGGAAGACCACTGGAGAGACGTTTAAGGAGACTGATTTTTTCCCCCCAACTGGCAGGGTGAAGCTTTGGTTACTGATAATTTCCTGGATGATATTTGCTCTGCTCCACACATTTGGGATGCTACAATCCTGGGCACAGTGACTGAGAGACCAGAATAGGCAGCTTTTGGTCACTGGCCCAAAGGGAGAGATGAACTCATTGTGGATGTTATCCAGACCAGCATTGGTCTAGATCAACTTCTGAGCAGAGTAAACTTTTAAACATATCTCCCTAAATGACATTATGTTTGTCTGAAAGTGTAGTAGCAGTCAGAACGCTAACACCTCCTTTGGTTCTCCTAGGACAGTTCCTTAACCTTTTCTGGGTGATGATCCCCTAATTGGAAACATTTTTCACAATGCCCTTACCTTTGCTACTGAAAGAGTAAAATGTAAATGGTAACCCCATAACATTTATTATTGTGTGTTTCAAGAGGTAGACAGAGAACACTTGACCTGGAAGGGTAAAGGTGTGTCTGGAGAAGCAGAACAAGATTTAATTTGCTTTAGATTATAATACATTTTTCAATTTCTTGCAACCCTCTTTGGCTGCCTTTTGTGAACTCCTGGAGTGGCTGAGGCGGTAATCTGTCAGCTGAGAAACAATGTGCAAGTGCATCTTATTTTATCTGTGCCTGGCCTTTAGATTTAAATCATCTCAGCCAAGGGACCTTACATATTTCTCGTAAATCAGCAAGCTCTTATAAATACAAATAATGCAAGAGAACATTTTAGGGTATCTAAAAGTTTGATGGGCAGGTACTGAAATAGCCACTGTGCTGCTCACAGATTGCCCAGCTCATAGAAATGATCATAGAAATTCAGGTCTGGAAGCGACCTTGAGAAGTCATCTTATCCAGCCCCCTGCATAGAGGCAGGACCAATGGATGATTCAGAGGTATGTCAAAGTCAACATTTTATTACATCTTTCTTGCTGGTGATGGTTCACCTAGAATTAGAGCTTTTGGGGTATCAATTCAGTTGTATATCCTGGAGTGAAATAATTGAAAATAGCATTGCACCCTGCTTCGCAGGCAGATTGCCAATTTACAGTAATTGAAGGGACCGCACGTATCTGGATTTACTAAAACAAGATGCATTGTCTGATGAAGCCTCATAAAATCAATTCAAATTGGCCTGGATATGAATGTCATGTAGATTGAAAACTGGCTGAAGGACCATATCTAAAGGAAGAGGTGTTTGCGGTTTTACAGAGTCAGTTTTAGTCTAATTTAACATTTGCATTAATAATCCAGGAAGAAGCATGTTCAGACAATTTGCAAATAATCCTAAATTGAGAGGTGTCGTAAACACCCTTGATGACTGTGAAAAGGGACCCATGGAATTTAGAAACTTGTGCAGGAAACAACAAAATAAGCTCCAACTTGGAAAAATATTTTCTTTATACATCTGGGGGAATAATCTGAAAGAGGCTTTTGAGCTGAATGCATAGTGTCCTTACTTCACAGAGCAGGGCATTGAAGATCAGCTCATAGGGAAAGACTAAAAGAGTTTAATAGCTGTTGTTTAGCTGAATAACACAGCTAAGAAGTTGTCTACACTTGCCTACCCCTGTGGTAGCATGGAGGTTACATATAGCTACACACCTCAGTTAAAAGCAGGCTGTGTCCACACTCACGGCAGCATGTAGCTAAATGCGGCAGTGAAAGGCTCCAGCGGACGTTGGGGGCGGGGGAGCGCAGTGGGGAAGGACTCCAGCAGCAGGGACGCAGTGGAGCCATTACACTGCTAAAAATATCAGTGGAGATGGGGGGAGGGGCGTTGCTTGGTCCTGTAGAGTGCTGTGTACGGTATACACCCTAGGGTTCAGGGGTGTAGGTCACTCTACCTTGTCTAGGCAGTGACTCACCATCTAAACTGCTATTTCATACCCGTACTAGCTAGGCATTGCAGCACCTGTACTCCACACGCTACCATAAGTGTACATCTACCCTAAGAGGTGACAGGGTTATCACCTGCAAGTGTTTAAACTAAGATGAGCATCAGGAGAAACCTTGTGCCAAGGAGAGTTCTTAAGCTAGTCTCCGAAGGGAGTAGTGGACCCCTCAAAGCAGAGTGGTTAAAGTACTAGCAAACATATTGCAAGGAACATTTTTGCATTGTATTCTTAGGTTCACAAAATTTAAAAGTTTAGGTAACCAGTGAAGTATTTTCCTTCTAATTTTGATGATTCTGTATCTGCAATTCAGAAAAACTGGAATGTTAACATTTCAAATCTTCAGAACAATTTAAGAACAAGTTTGCTTTTCTGCCAGAAACTTCCTGTAGTTTGTCTTCTTCTGTTTTCCCAGAGCGAGACTGTGGTTTGCATAATTCTGCTCTGAAAGAAATTGCATAACACGAAAAACAAGCCCAGCACTAGTACACTCTCAAAAAGTTTGAAAGTGCACTTATAAAAAAAGAAAAGACAAAGTTCCTGCAATTATTATTTATGATCTTTTTTTTTTTTTGTATTTTAGCAGCAGCGAGGAGCCCCAGTTATAGACCAGGATCTCATGAAGAGTTACAATCTCACTTAAACATGGATGTGGAAAAGCAGTTTTACAAGCCAAGAAGTGACTCCTCAATGGTGAGGAGGGAAGTATAAGCAGGCTTCCTGTCACTTCTCCAGGAGGCTGTTGCTGGTGGGGATAGAACATTGCGCAAGGGAGGTGGGAGGCTGGTTGAAGTGCAGGTTGGAGATGGAAGAAGGTGCAAAACTGAGAGTAAGAGAAGGTCACAAAATAGATAAATTCATCCTAGGGCATAGGACTCACACAAAGCTCTTCAAACCACATAAACCCTTACAGTGGGGCTTTGTAGGGTGTATATTGAATCTGACCCAACACCCATTGAAGGCAATGGGTATAATATTTCTATTGACCTCAGGTGGTATTGGATTAGGCCAGTTATGCAGGTGAATTATCCAAAAAGAAGCTTTAAAGGGAGTATAGGCTGAGTAAGGGCAGTAGTTTTATGTCCACTGTATGTTCTTGAAAATAAACCCACCATTACATATTGGCTTGCATTTCTTCCCCTTTTTTAAAGAATGTGATAATTATTATTTGTGTTTTAATATGGAATGATTCTCAACCATTCAATTCATGCTTTGTTTTTGTCAAACAGGGTAGTATGGCGTTTTCCACCTATAGGAACAATACTGATTACCCAGTCTAGTTCCAGTCAAATAATTTTACATTTGAATTATGTATTGGCTTTGTTACTCTTGAAACCCATGGCACATGCAATGAAGCTTGATGTAATCAATCTTTTTTCAGCAGGTTATGCAGCTTGAAAAATATTTTTTCACTTGTATGCTACATTTAGGTTTAGCCAATGCTTTCATTTTTAAAATGAAATAGTTACTCCTATGTAGCATTTATTGATTGTGAGAAAGCTTATGACTTGGTTCTGCAGAAGCTGGTGTTTGGAATATTGAGATGGAATGGAGGAGGACTTCAAGAAGTGGAGATGACAGAGGAGCTGTACTGAGGGTCAAGAGCTAAGATGGTAACAATACATGGAATTTTGGAGAGCTTTGAGATGGTGGGGTTTAGACAAGGCACTGCTGAGTCCCTTTATTTTCATCCTAGTTGTGGAGTTCATTAGTAGGAGAACCAGACCTGTGGAGACACAGAAAACTAATGAATGCTCACATTCTGGCCCTTTTGGCTGGCAGAAAAGAGGTATTGGTAAATATCATGGGTGTGGGCATCTGTGTTTGAAGACCATGGTTTGAAGGCAAACACAAAGAAAACTGAGGTTACTATGCAAGTAGGGAAGGTGGAAGAAGAGCTGTTGATTGAAGTTTCAGCAGAGAAGCTAAAGCAGAAGAAAGAATGTGTGCTTGGGAAGTATATCAGTGCTGTTGGCGAGAGATCTGGAGAAATGAAAAGAAGAACCCAATGTTCATGGACAGCAGTGAAAAAGATGGCAAGATTACTATGGGATCAGCAATTAAGTAACAAACGGAAAGGAAAAATATATGCTGCATGTGTTTGCCCCTGCCTGCTCTATGGTTTAATGGTGGGTTTTATGCTGATGGAAGAAGAGAAAATGCAGGCAGTAGTAAAGTGCCACCACCTGCCTCAAAGGGTGGAGAGACTTGATGGGGTTGATGGCGAGACAGGACAGTTCCATCAGCGAGGGAATGCACTGCTCCTTTTGTCCTGCTTCCCCCCCCACCTCCTGCTTCGGCGGGGAGGGGTTCTTGGGGCTTTGGCCAAGGGTTCATCCACTGGCCCTGTGGGTCCTGCTCCAGAAGCTGCTTTGGGGTAACTAGGCAGAAGATCTGGTCCCTTTCCCCCATCCCTTGGGGCAGAGAAGCAGGGGTCAGGGTGTAGATAGTAGAAGGTCCTTCCAGAGGCTTCGGCGGAACCTAGCCCTGCCCTACGGGAGCAACTGAGAGAGGTGGCCTTGGAGGTGGGTGAAGGTTCATTTGGGCAGCTTTGCAGGGGAGTTGTGGGCCTGGGATCACTGCCCTGTGGGGAAGAATGTGCTCAGCCTTCACAGGAGCAGAGATTGAGTGAGGACTAATGGCCTGCAAATGATGTGGAAGGGGAGTCACGGGATTAGGAGAGCCCCTGAGCAGGAGCCAGGACCCCAGCTGGGACAGTCAGTTTGCAGAAGGTGGGGTGTCAGAGGAGTGCACTTCTCCAAGAGGGGGTCCTGAACCCTTCATACAGGAGGTCCATGGAAGGGATCTGAGGTCTGAGATTGAGGATAGCGAGGGTCTGAGCCTCATTGAGGTGGACAAGGATGATGAGCGGGTGAGTGTCCACAGCCCCGCGCTCACCAAGAATCCTACAGGCCTCCTCAGGATATGGCAGTAGAGTTTGCCAGCAGCCCACAGATACTGAAGAAGGAATTGTGAGCCTCAGGGCAAAGGCAGCTGCCAGGTAGCTCCTCCTTTTGACACTCCCCTCAAAGGATGTGGGGTGACCTGGCAAAATCATTGGCATTGGTTGCCTTAGGCTGGGCAGCCTGCCAGAGAAGAGTGGGTCCTCTCAGATGAGGGGGTAAACCTGTCACGTGTTTGGGTGGGACTGACAGGGAGTAATCAGGGAGGGTTCCCTCTCCCCCGCATTGCCAGGCGGCTGCATTCTTAATGGGACAGAGACGGGATCTATGGTGGCTAACGACTCTGGATTTATGCAGAATCCACTTGGCTGCTCAGGAATCATCTGTCTAATGGCTAAGGGAGAGATTTAAAAGGGGGAGTTTGTAGATGTATTTACTTGCTGTTTAGGAAAGACAGAGGAAGTGTGGAAAAAGGACAAAAAAAGACACTGACAAACCCCGCAGAGCTAACGTGCCTCAAACACTTGAGAAGTGGTCAGCGGCCTTTTGCATTTATGCAAGTATAGTTTGTGCGAGGAGCCCCAAGAAATGTATTTGTTTGTTCAAGTACGAGGATTTAATAGCAGGGTTTATGCCACATGTAGTTGGGTAGCATGGTTAAGGTCTGATAGAGAATTTAGAGAGCAGCAGAGCAGCCTGAATTACGCTGACAAAAAATAGACCAGGAACTTTGGCTGGAGTGTATGATTACTTATTGCCCCATCCAGCTGGCATTCACAGACAGCAGGTCGCCGGTGCCAAAACCTCCTTTTCAAAATGCAGAAATGCATGCTTTGCATTTAACTATCAAAATGTTTTTGCTCCCAAAGCGAGTACAAACTTTGTTGACGGCAGTGCAGGGGTCAGCATAGAGCCCTGTCCTGTCATTAGGGGTGTGACACAGAGGCCCATTTGTGGTTCACTGTTTTGTGTCAGCAGTTCTCGTCAGGCCTGATATACTCACTGCACCTAACTCACTGTGGTTATAATCTGTATCTGAAAGGTGTCATGTCACTAGAAAACTAATAACTCACCAATCATTAATATTCGTGTGTGATGTATGTATGAGGTATATACTGAAAGTTATAGATATATGCTGGAATTCTGATTATGTGATCTGATTATGTGTCTTTCAAGGAGAAAATGAACCTTATTATCTCTCTGCATGGTTCAGGAGAGGGCTGGACATTGCAGAGCACAAATTTTTGAAAAATGAGGCACTGGGAGTATGTTGGAGTCACCCTGCAAGGCTGGTAGGGACCAGGGAGTGTGAGTGGTGTGTTGCTGGAGGCTGCTGGGGTCAAAGTTGCTGGACCAGGGCTGCGGTTATACACAGACACTCATTGTATGGAATCCAGTCTGGGGCTATTGTGCTGTAGGCAGGCTGCTGGAGTCAGAGTTTCTGATCCAGGGATGCACAGCGCACAGATGTTCAGGGTATGACCTGCATGCTAATCTGCTGGCTGCTGGTGTTCAGACTAAAGAACCACAGCCTCAGAGCATTTAAGGCACCGAGGGTTACAGGCCAGGCGGTGACACAATGCCTCACTTGTCTGGATTGCAGACTGGTCTGCTAAATGGCAGTTCCAACAGGGTGGTAGGAAAGGAAGTCAGTAAGGACAGAAGGAGACAGTAACCAGGGGAAAGGCTCATTCTCCAGTTAAGATACAGGTAGTATGGAATTTGTTATTGGACTACCCCCAGAAAAAGTCACAGCTTATTTCTGGAATGGATTTTCAGATGGTTTTCAAATCCCAGCGTGGGAGTGAGGTGCCCCTCCTAGGCAGGGAACTTGAAGTCCATTAAAGGCTTTGAACATATAATGAGGGCTAAGATCACCTTGGAAGGGGCAGCAGGGCGAGCGGCAGGCCCCTTTCCATGTCTTCCAGCGCTGGAATTTCACACACTTCCCCTGGATGTGCTACCAAAGAAGGTGAAGAGTGAATACAGGCTTATCTATCGCCTGTCCTACCCTCAGCTGTGTTCGGTGAGATACTCCTCATTTGATGCTGTGAAGGAATGTGGCTCTAGGGGTGGCATTAGCTAAATGCAACATCAAGTCTGCATTCCAGTGGCTCCCAGTGCATCCCAGGGACTTCAACTTGCTTGGGTTTCAGTTTGAAAGCCACTACTATTTTGATAAAGCCATGCCCAGGGGGTGCTCGGTGGCATGTGCTGCTTTTGAAAGATTCAGCTCTGTGTGGGAGTGGGTGATTGTGCACAGTGCATGATCTCCCTGACTTCTTATTTGCAGGCAGATTAGGGACAGGAAATTGTGAGTACTTGCTTCAGGCATTCCAGAACCTAGCTAAGTCCCCGAGGGAACCCTCACCACAGAGAAAACAGGAGGCCTTGCCAAAATTTAATGTACCTGGGCATTGAACTGGGCAGAGTTTGGGTTGTTTTTCCAGCAGATAAGTTGGAATTGGTCAGGGCACTGATATGGGCTCTCAAAGGGACAAAGAAAATCACACCGAGGGAAGTACAGGTGCTCATGGGGCACCCAAACTTTGTGCGCCAGGTGTACCTATCTGTACCTATCTGACATCAACCTATTTAGAAGTGTGGGAAAGATTTCTGGAGGTGTTTAATGATGCTTCAATATGGCATTCAGACTGATTAATCAGAACTGAGCTGCAGGTGTAATCCAATGCCTCAGGAGGCCTAGGTTTTGGGGTTTAATTCAAAAGGACGTCATCTTCCTTGACTTTTCTTATAATGGTGGCAGGCACTATTTGAGGAGAGAACTTTCAGAACAGAAAATTATGTTACGGCTGCAACGACAGATCTATGGTCCATATTGTAAACAGGCAGTCGGCTAAGTTTGCTCGGGTAATGAGGCTGGTGAGGGCCTTTGTTATACGCTGCCTGTAGTTTAACATCCTTTTCTCATACAGTGCATGTCCCAGGAGAGAGTAAGTGTAGCTGATGCTCTGTCTCAGGGGTGGGCAAACGTTTTGGCCCGAGGGTCACATCTGGGTATGGAAATTGTCTGGCGGGACATGAATGCTCATGAAATTGGGGGTTGGGGTGCGGCCGGGGTGAGGGCTCCGGCTGGGAGTGCAGGCTCTGGGCTGGGGTTGGGGGTGCAGGAGGGTGCTCTGGGATGGGACCAAGGGGATGGCTGCTCCTATGTGTAGGAGCTGGAGTGGGGACATGCCGCTGCTTCCAGGAGCTGCAAGGAGCAGGGCAAGCCCACGACCCCGCTCCCCACCTGGAGTGCCAGAGCGGGGCAAGCCCTGGACCCCACTCTCCGGCAGGAGCTCAAGGGCCGGATTAAAACATCTGGAGGGCCGGATGCGGCCCCCCCCAGGCCGTAGTTTGCCCACCCCTGCTCTGTCTCAATTTCAGGACAACAGATTCTGGGTGCTCACTCTGCTTCCCTGCAGGGATCCACAGGCAATGCCCCAGCAACTCTGCAACCTTGGCTCATGATCGCTATGTGACTAGTCTAGGACTCCATTGCCCTGCGGACTCTGGGGGTCTATAAGGCTAGCCTTCCAGAGTTCATGGAAGTTAGGGCACAAGAAGGGCTTAATCATTGATGCTCCATACTTACACACCAGGTGGTGCAATATGTGGTGTCCTTGGCCCACTGCAGGTTGGCTTCCTCCATTATATCTGGCCAGCTACCGGGTCTGTCCTACTGGAGTAGGCTGGTGGGTTTCCTAGACTCACACAGACATTTTGTAGTATGGAAGCTCTTAGAAGGGTGGCCCAGGAGGGGTGGGCACCTGTGGGATGACAGGTTACCCATAACACTGGAAACCCTGACAGTGTTATTAAAGGCTCTACCCTGGGTCTGCAGGTCATTTTATTTAGACAGCATTCATTGTTGCCCTCGTCGGTGCTTTTGGAGTGAGCCGGTGCCTTTGGCAGCTGCAGACAGGTTGCAGCATTCATTGAAATTAATGGACTCTATCTACAGGAGCAATGTTCCTCTACTTAAGGTACTCAAAAACAAACTAGAAGAGCAGTGGGGCTTAAGTGGTGTTGAAGAAATGTGCAGACAAATGATTATGCCCCATAAAGGCAGTAAAATACTTACGAAAAATACAGAGTCAGCAGCTGGGTGCATTGTTCACACAGGGCGATGGCAGCTTCCTGACAAGGTACCAATTCACTGCTGTACCAAGAAAAACCATAAGTTACTGCAGTCTTGTCCTGGGTAAATTTAGTACTCATTCTTTCAGGGCGGCAACATCAGCAGCTGCAGGGAGGTTTGGTCCATGGATGGTGTAAGCAATGGGGCACTGGAAATCAAGGTGTTACATGACTTATGTCCACACCAAGGAAAAGATGACAGGGAATGGTAAAATGGAACTAACTCAATGCACCTTTTGTTTCAGAAGGTGTCCAGAGCATACTCAGTATTTGGATTTGCAGGCATTCTATAGTGCATTGGGCCCACAAGAGAGTGACTAGGACAGCAAGCAGATTTCTATGGGGCTTCAGGCCCAAAGCTGTTCTCATCCAGAGATTCGGCAGAAAATACATGCAGTGGGAGAAGCTTGTGCCTCTTCTGCACCCACTGATGAACAACATGGAATCACCTCAGTCCTGGTTATTCACCTCAGGTAGAACAATCTCAGGGGCTGTACAGGGGTCAAAGTAAGGGACAGAATCCAGAGGGATGATAGCTTGCTTAGGCAATCATGGCCAGAGGTGAGGTTGCTCTGGTCAGAAATGCTTGCAAGGCACGTTTGGCAGGGAGCCACAGATCCAGCCTACATGAACAAGGCTGAGAAGAAAGTGGATAGGAAGGTCACTAGGCTATCCCTGGATAGAGGGGATTCCACGATACCGCATAGGAACATCTGTTACAGTCAGCCTGAATTTTCAGGGATGATGGCATACACTTGTCAGATGGAGGTGCTGACATTGGGATACAGAATGTGTGGGAATGGACTGGGCAGGAGTTGTGATACCAGGCAGCATGGTTGTGAGAGGGTGGTGGTGGTGGGGAACCAGGCTAGTCACTGACATCCGCAGTGGTCCGTACCCAGTGTGTTTAAAATGATAAAATGAATGGTTCCCAGAGGTAAGAGACCTGGGATTTGGTGATGGGGCTTGGGTTCATGGGAGGGGGTGGGATATTGTGGCCTTCATGGGCTCAGGTCAGACCTTGTGGGCTGAGGTCCCTGCTCTGCTGCACCCTCTGTCCCCCTTGCAGTGGGAGGGTGGTAGGACTCCGAGTAAGCTGAGTCCTGAGGGCTAGGCTGATGAGAGCTTAGCCCAAGTTATGGATTATATGGTAGGATCCCTGTAACCCCTGGACTAGAACCAATTAAATGCCTGGTATAGGAAAGTATGTGTGAAGAGTGAGTAGCACCCTCCTCTATATTAAAGTTTAATAAAAGTTGTGGCCTGCTACTTAAAATCCATCCATGTGCCTGTCCTCATTTTGCCACTGTGTGCACATAAGAACATAAAAGCGGCTATACTGCGTCAGACCAAAGGTCCATCTATCCCAGTGTCCTGTGTTCTGACAGTGGCCAATGCCAGGTGCCCCAGAGGGAATGAACAAAACGGGTAATTATCAAGTGATCCATCCCCTGTCACCCATTCCTAGCCAATAGCCATTGATGGACCTGTCCCATCAATAATATTCTGAGGAAATGGCAGGCAAGCAGAGGATAGACAGAATGTGCATGGAAGAAATTAGGGGGAAGATGAAATTGGGACTCTCACTGACATATAGACTGGAGAGCACTAGTTTTAGGTGGGCTGGATATGTGATAAGAATGGGAGAAGAATTACCGGAAAAGAAAGCGTGGGAGGAAGAGGACAGTAAGAAACGATGTGCAAGACCAAGGATATAATGGAAAGACTTTGTCAAGAGAAGTTTGAAGAGAAAAGGACTGGAACTCCAAGACACAGTGTGCCATACACCGGAAGGAGTGGCGAAGAATTGTGGGCACTTCTGACTGTGTGTAAACAGGATTAGGAGTTGAGAAGTGAAATGAAGTATTGTAATCACTGCCTGGAAATAGTATGCAAAGAGAATGTTGTTAGAGCAGTAATCAATATCCAGAAAAGGAGGAGTTTCTTCAGCAAAAGGGTCATTAGTTTGTGGAAAAAATGTGTCACAAGAACTAGCGGTGGTTGCTGGTGTAATAAGAGATTAAGATTAAACAGGACAGTCATTGGGACATACCTGTGCATGTCTGCAGAGAAGCTGGTTGTTCCTGTCACAATTTAGAAGTTGGATTAGGTGGGCCTAAGGTTCTTTCCACCCAGAAATGCCTATTTCTATGGTACTGTAGACTCATCTAAGGTTGGTAATATTTACAATAATCTCTAAATATATCAATAGCTACTAAATAAATAGCTATTATCAATTTTTGTTTTTAACTTTAACTTTACAGTTAAAAGTAAAAATGTATCTTGTATTAGGAGGAGTAGGTGGGTTATTTTTAAGCATAATAATTGGCTGCAACAGAATTCTTGTTTAAAGGCATTTTATTCTTTATAGAAAGTTTCGGGGCTTGTGTTGTTTTAAAGTTTACCTGATGGCGATATACAATTGTACAATAAACCAGATGAGTTAGCAAGATACATTCAAAATGGAGGTTTTCTGGTTAATAATCTAGGAAGAAGTTAATATTTTGGCTACTGGAGGAGGATATTTTTTGCACTGCTTGAGAGCTCTTCATTCTTCTAAGAAATCCAGCCTTTACAAAAAAGTGAGATGCAATATCATTGAGCTTTTAAGAAGCCATTTACTTAGTATATTGTTTTATATTTGTATTTATTATTTTTAGTCTGTTACAAAATATTAATATGAGTTTATCGTTGGTCTCTCATGTTGTATTGATTCTGTAGACTTGTATAATGAAGTGCTGTTGTGATACAAGTAAATACATTCTATTATCATGATAATATAGAAAAATAAAGTCAGAAATTCAAATCAGTGCTTACAGCACAGTTGTCAGTGGCTCTTTTATGCCGAATAATGTTTCCCAAGAGACAAATGTATCTGTATATCTTTGACACATATGGGATGTGGGAATTCTCATCTGAAATCCCAATCAAATCATGTTAGAGGCACGGTAACGTCTGTTCAGTTCACTGAACACTAAGCTATTCCTTCTGGAAGTAGGAGCTGCTTGTCGCTTACACTGGTCTTAAAACAAGATGACTGACTGGGGAATACTGAATAAACTCTATTAGCACATGAGAACAGCAGAACTGAATGGCAAAGTGCTGCGGACACTTTTATGGTCACCGTATGAGTCTTATGAGGTTATTACATAATTCTGTTCTGCAAATACATTCAGGTATTTTCATTTATTATGTTAAAAGGCTGCCATTCTAATGGAATCAGTTGGTTACAGTGTCGTGCAACTCTAAGGGTTAGTACATTATTTATGGTACATGTATATTAATCAGTAGCTTTTTTCATTGCCTTTTGTTTTATATTTTCGATCTCATGATTCAGGCTGTATTGTTAATATCGATGTAGGCTCCAGCGTAAAACATTCCCTACATCAGGAAATTCTGGAAAATGTGGTATTCCGCTCACTAATGAGAATTTAATATTTTGGTAGAGTGGTTTGCATTTTTACCCCTGATTGTCAAGAGTCCATAAAACTGACTGCCATTTATAATTCCAATTTAAATTGTTCCATAAACTTATCAATGAAAATTGATTTATGTCAAGTTGGCCATTCACATCTGGTAACTTAGCTAAACAACATGTATAAAGGAATTTCATCATGAATATATGTGGATATTGAGCATTGATAAGAACTGAGCTAGTGATAACTAATAAACATTTTTCTTTGGGCAGCAAAGTACACATATTTATCTTTAACAGAGTGACCCACCAAAGCATTGTCAGACAGCCAATCAGATAAAGGTCAACTATTGAGCACCTGAGTGACTTGGGCAGTTGTACCTTTTTTTAAAATGGGGTATTTATATTTGCATGGTACATTTTTAAACATAGTTAAATAAAGAAATGAAAATTCTCTGAAATAAATGTAATGTTTAAATGTTTCTTATTTTTGAGGTTTAGTAGCTCAAAGGAGATTGTGAATACTGAAAGCAAAAAGAACAGAGTTAAAATATGTTACATTTTACTCTTTTTCATTTCCTTGCAGTTTTCATTTAGCCAGACTAACTCACCCCCACACTGTGATTAAAATTGGACGGAAAGACCAGCTAAAAAAATCAAGTGATTAAGGAGGAAGATATATGATTTTTCTTCAAATCGTCTTTGTTCAGTAGCATAGTGTTTAAGTTTCACACTGTAATTCAACACCTTGAGTGTCTTATTCCTCCATAATTTTTTAATATGTGGTTAATTTAATCATTGAGTTCAAACTGGTTTCAATGTACATAAAAAAGGGACACAACTAGAAAATGTATATTTGATTCTATGCAAGGTGTCCAATATTTGTCCTATTCCAAAAGCACTTTTGTATGTTTATTAACAGATCAGTTTCTTGATTTATTGTGTATAATACACTAAGGTCAGTTTCCGTTTGAGGAGATATGTACACTGTAGGCTTGCTGCTTGTTGTTGTTCAACCCCTACCTCTACCCCCCACACTCAAAATCCTTAAAAGCATATATAAGCGCGCGTTGAACTCACGCTGGCATGCTAGGCTGGGGATATGGGGCAAAGTGTTTTGAGCTCTGAGTGGTGTCCCTACATTGCAGTGTGGAGTGTGCTCATGTTTAGGTTGTCCTCCAATTCCATACCCATAATTCCCTGTATCTTCCAGCCTTTCTAACTGCTCACTTCCCTCTTGCCGCCTCTACGATGGAAGCCACCTGCTGGTTTATGTACACTTGCTTGGTGTTTAACCCTTCATTTCCATGTGGCCTACTCCAGTTCCTGTCCAGCTATGCCAAATAGTAAGATGTCCATCTGCTAGCTGGCCAGAGGAGCACTCCAGGGTTGTGGTTAATGGGGTGTGAATATAGCCAGGATCATGATTTTGTGAGAAGCACCTGAAATATCCACTTTTATGAGGCCATCTAGATGACACTTTTGAAGGTGGGCATCAGTTGGACTAGTGTGCAGTGCAGGGCATGCATTAAGCATCTAAAGACCTTCTACTGCAAGGCTAAGGATGGCAACAGCAGGTTCAGCCACCCTTCTATATGCATCTTCTGTGAGTTTGATTGGGTGCTTGACACCACCACAAGCACAGAGTCCACCATCCTCCATGACGTACTTCTGAACACAGACAGTCTGACGTTTAGGTTGCCGAAAGAGGTTATGGGAACAGCACCGAAGGAGACTGCAAGTGGAGCAAGGGGCAAAGTTGCAGGAACAGACTACAGAACTGGAAGCCCAGGATCAGCCCACACAGCCAGATGGGCTAGTAGGTGTCCTGGATGAATTTTCTGAGGACAGTTCAGGGATGGTCCTGGGGAATAGTCTGGTGAGGGAGTGACACAGAAGTAGGAACTGGATCCACAGCTGGGTAAGTGGCACCTGCCATCTTTATTATCACAGGGAAAACTATATAGAATCATAGAATCATAGAATATCAGGGTAGGAAGGGACCCCAGAAGGTCATCTAGTCCAACCCCCTGCTCAAAGCAGGACCAATTCCCAGTTAAATCATCCCAGCCAGGGCTTTGTCAAGCCTGACCTTAAAAACCTCTAAGGAAGGAGATTCTACCACCTCCCTAGGTAACGCATTCCAGTGTTTCACCACCCTCTTAGTGAAAAGGTTTTTCCTAATATCCAATCTAAACCTCCCCCACTGCAACTTGAGACCATTACTCCTCGTTCTGTCATCTGCTACCATTGAGAACAGTCTAGAGCCATCCTCTTTGGAACCCCCTTTCAGGTAGTTGAAAGCAGCTATCAAATCCCCCCTCATTCTTCTCTTCTGCAGGCTAAACAATCCCAGCTCCCTCAGCCTCTCCTCATAACTCATGTGTTCCAGTCCCCTAATCATTTTTGTTGCCCTTCGCTGGACTCTCTCCAATTTATCCACATCCTTCTTGAAGTGAGGGGCCCAAAACTGGACACAGTACTCCAGATGAGGTCTCACCAATGTCGAATAGAGGGGAACGATCACGTCCCTCGATCTGCTCGCTATGCCCCTACTTATACATCCCAAAATGCCATTGGCCTTCTTGGCAACAAGGGCACACTGCTGACTCATATCCAGCTTCTCGTCCACTGTCACCCCTAGGTCCTTTTCTGCAGAACTGCTGCCTAGCCATTCGGTCCCTAGTCTGTAGCTGTGCATTGGGTTCTTCCGTCCTAAGTGCAGGACCCTGCACTTATCCTTATTGAACCTCATCAGATTCCTTTTGGCCCAATCTTCCAATTGGTCTAGGTCCTTCTGTATCCTATCCCTCCCCTCCAGTGTATCTACCACTCCTCCCAGTTTAGTATCATGTTGATATCATAAGAGGCAGGGATTTTGGATTACGACCAATAAAATTATTGTTCTGGAGGATATTGCATGCAATGAGATAGGTCTAGCATTCGCTCAGGGCAGTTGCCCTTCCCCATTCTCCCACCACTAAGTGTGATTCAAATTTATTAAGACTTACAGTCTTAGCAAGAATGAGTGCACATCTCTGCAAATAGTGCTCTCTTCTGCAACTCAGTCAGACACTGGTGGAATGATATAGTTTTCTACTATAACTAGCATTAAAACATTAGCCCAGACAGTATGGATTATAAATTGCAGTGTCTGTATTAAGTGGTAAAAGTCCCTGTTGGATCTCAGTGCTTGGCCTTCTGGTTCTGTCCGTTTGCAGCATACTGTCCAGTCTGGGGAAGGGGAGGAGGAAGAGGAGTGAATAAGCTCAGCTGTTAGCAAGCTGCTGCATCCTATTTCAACATCTTGTTAATATATATTTTGGCAAAATTATTTGGACAAATAGTTTAGTCACCAGAAAAAGCAGGTTTGGTTGACCCATACTGTGAATCTAGCTCACCATTTCTTTTGCTTTTATGTCAAAAATTGCCCAGAAACTAAAACAAAATGAAAAATTTCATTCAACCGGAAACAAAATGTTTGTTTACTTTTTCGATTTGCTGACTTTTTTTGACATTTTCGGATTCTGTTTGACACAAACAATTTTTTTTCTGTTTTTCAGAGTGCCAGCACACTATAAAAATAGTAATTCACCCAGCTTTATAGTGACGTTCTCTCAAATTTTTCCTCATGCCTGGCTGGTGATGCTTGAGAACTTTTCATACAGGAGAAAGTCCAAGATAGTTTTTGAGATTCCTGGGTAAGGCAAACTTCCAACAGCTGTCTCTGTGACTAACTAGCCCTCTCCATTCCTTGATATGCTGTTCAGTCACTATGGAATAAAAAATCTCCTTTGCATGGATAGATGGAATTCCCCATGTAGTCTGGAAAATCTGTCCCTTCTTCTAGTCCACAATCTTCAAAATAGTAATATCCTTTAAGGTTTCTCTGGCCTGAAATAATGTTGAAACCAATACTGGTAACAAGGCCCTGGTCTCATTGCTCTAGCCCCCTGCTCCAAACCAGATCCTAAAACTTTATTTGTTTGTATGTTTAATTAATTAATTACATAAATCTGAAGTTCTTATCTTGGTTTTGTCTTTGGTCTGGATATGTTGCTAGAAGGAGCTTCTGAATAGCCTAATGTATGAAAGATGAAATAAAAGCATACTAGGTTGCTAAAAGTTTCAGACTGTGCCCTTGTCTTGATGCACTGTGTAAAGTAGAGGGATTCTTTCCTTTTTTTTCAATGAAAAAATAGATTATGCTCTTGTCAGGCACTTCCACCTCAGCTGCACCATCACTTGCACCCAGGACTTGTGGGGACAAGACCCTGACCCAGCGTGGGAAAAGGAAGAGGGTCTGAAAGGAGATGTTCAGTAATGTGAGGTGCAAGATGGAGACCACTGGGTGTATCAAAAAGCAAAGGAGGAGCATGAGGAAAGAAAGGTCATCCAATTCAACTCTGGAGTGGATTGGAGAATGAGCAACTCAATGGAATGGGCAGATGTATCCTCTGCATTCCAACCCACACAACCGTACAGCCAACTGTGCAACTGTCAGTGCACTAGGCCAAGAGGAAGGAAAACAGAAAGAACACTTCTGAGATCCAGCTTCCTTACTGGTGAGACTGACCATGGAACTTGGACATCAGTTAATTGTACTGATCTGCACTGTTTTTCACTGTTTTGTACACATTGGCATTCATTTCACTTTGCACATTTGTAAATAGTTACTTGTGAACAGGCAGCCGCTGTGCCTGCAGTGGCTTTATTAATATTTTTTTCTTTTCATACTTTTGGCTTTGTTAATACATTGATTTGGTTGCACAACCTGTTGGTGTGTGAGAACCTGGAAAAGAACAAAGAGTCAGGAAGTTGTATCTAAAGCTTTTAATAAAATATCAAACCTGCAGCAGTCTGGGGTAGCCAGCTTCCAGATGCCAATTGCAACTTGCTTCTGGATAGGTATGGTCTCCCTCAACCAAGTGTTCTGGAGCTTGATGATTGATGATTCTTACATAGCTCCACAATGGTGGCCTTCCTCATGTGGAAGTTCTGGAGCTGTTGTTGGTCATCCCAGGGCTTCATGACGATGTGACCCAACCACACTGTGCTAGTTGTCCTCTACTAGAAGTGCTGCTCTACAGATGGGGACTCCACAGTGATTACCGCAAGCATCAGGTCTCTCCAGTCTGACATGGAAGAAACCCTTGTGTAGTCCTGCCACCTCCTTCCGTGGTTCAGAAACTGCTGCTGAAATGTCATCCAGATTCTCATGGATGAATGTCTACCCTGCTATATAAACACTTCAGCCACAAGCAGGAGCAGCTCGTCCAATGGATCCATGCCTTGGTACCAGATGGAAAGAACAGAAATGAGGAAAGTGTAGAGCCAGAAGTGCTTAAGCTAAATGTATAGGCAGGCTTTGGCAGGCTAAAACCACTTCCACACAGTGGTCTAGGAAGGACAGATGAGTTCTCCCACAATACACTGCAAGCCAATTCCTGGAGTAGCTCCATTTGGCAAGATGCTAGAAATCCCAGTGCCAAACAAATGTAACTGCAATGCCATTGTGGATGTGGGTACATTGCTATTGGGCACATGTGGCTCTGCAGGGTGGATGCTCAGAAGTGGGCTTGGCTAACACATACACATTCTGTGTAGAGATATCCTAAAACATAACATAACTCTTCCTATGTCACAATACCACAGAAGTCAGAAAACCAGTAACATCTACTTCCCGCTGTTTAAAGGGCCTACTCCCTGCTGATGGGAGTAGTCAAGACAAGAGAGGACCAATATACTGATGAAGGGGATTAGCTGTACTTTGTCCATATGTTGTTTTTATGAGGGTTAGCAGTGGGAATGGAGAGGAAAGAGTAGATTTTGGATATGTTATATGTTTGGATTTTGTGACCGCCCAAACATGGGGGTAATCTTAAGAAAATAAAATCAAAAGGAAAGAGAGAAAAGGGGGATATAACAATTACTACATAACCCTGCTATATGTTGGATGAAGGATCATTCAAATCTGTTAGTTGCTTAATCTCTCTCTTTTTTAATCAGGTCAAATTCTGCCCTTGTATACACATTCAAAAGCCATGATAAGGTCAGTGGGAGTTGCACATGTGCTGGCCAAATTTTGACCTTAGTATAATGCATGAGAAATATGTCAGCAGTTTGCTTTTGTTTCTATGCTCTTGTTTTTCTGAGAATCTCACATAGGTCATATCCCTACCTAATTTGTCTAGTCCTCTAGACATAAGAATATAAGAACATGGGATTTGCCATACTGGATCAGACCAGTACTGCCTGAAGTTCAATATCCTATATCAGGCAGTGGACAATGTAGAATACTTGAGAGGGAAGGTACAAAAAACTGTAGTGGACAACTATGGATTAACCTGTCCACAAGGGGAGTTTCTTTCTAACCCCCATCAGTTAGTGGTTGGCTTGTACCCTGAAGCATGAGAGTTTATATCCCTTCTAAAATGAATAACAATAATAATGTACACTGTCTACTGTAACTTTGGATGATCTCACGGTACAGATAATTGTCTATTTATGTGAAGTCAGGTAACTGTTTACATCACCATCTTTTTTTTCTATGTGGCTCTTATTGCATATCTCATAGCAGTGAACAAATATCTTCCATGATGCAAATAGCTGAGCACTCTCAACTCCAAGTAAAGTCAGTGTGAACATCAAGCTGAATATGTTACTACATGGGTAGAGACCGTCGAATCGTGGAAGTCAACGAATAGCTACGCAGGTGGTGTCAGAGAGACAGCTTTGGATTCTTTGACCATGGGATGTTGTTCCAAGAAGGAGGAGTGCTAGGCAGGGACGGGCTCCACCTAACGAAGAGAGGGAAGAGCATCTTTGCAAGCAGGCTGGCTAACCTAGTGAGGAGGGCTTTAAACTAGGTTCACCAGGGGAAGGAGACCAAAGCCTTGAGGTAAGTGGGATACCGGGAGGAAGCACAAGCAGGAGAGCGCGAGAGGGGAGGGCTCCTGCCTCATACTGAGAAAGAGGGATGATCAACGAGTTATCTCAAGTGCCTATACAAAAATGCAAGAAGCCTGAGAAACAATCAGGGAGAACTGGAAGTCCTGGCACAGTCAAGGACTTATGATGTGATTGGAATAACAGAGACTTGGTGGGATAACTCACATGACTAGAGTATTGTCATGGATGGATATAAGCTGTTCGGGAAGGACAGGCAGGGCAGAAAAGATGGGGGAGTTGCACTGTATGTAAGAGAGCAGTATGACTGCTCAGAGCTCCGGTATGAAACTGCAGAAAAACCTGAGTGTCTCTGGATTAAGTTTAGAAGTGTGAGGAACAAGGGTGATGTCGTGGTGGGAGTCTGCTATAGACCACTGGACTACGGGGATGAAGTGAACAAGGCTTTCTTCCAGCAACTCACGGAAGTTACTAGATCGCAGGCCCTGGTTCTCATGGGAGACTTCAATCATCCTGATATCTGCTGGGAGAGCAATACACCGGTGCACAGACAATCCAGGAAGTTTTTGGAAAGTGTAGGGGACAATTTCCTGGTGCAAATGCTGGAGGAACCAACTAGGGGCAGAGCTCTTCTTGACCTGCTGCTCACAAACCGGGAAGAATTAGTAGGGGAAGCAAAAGTGGATGGGAACCTGGGAGGCAGTGACCATGAGATGGTCGAGTTCAGGATCCTGACAAAAGGAAGAAAGGAGAGCAGCAGAATACGGACCCTGGACTTCAGAAAAGCAGACTTTGACTCCCTCAGGGAACTGATGGGCAGGATCCCTTGGGAGAATAACATGGGGGGGAAAGGAGTCCAGGAGAGCTGGCTGTATTTTAAAGAATCCTTATTGAGGTTACAGGGTCAAACCATCTCGATGTGTAGAAAGAATAGTAAACATGGCAGGCGATCAGCTTGGCTTAACAGTGAAATCCTTGCTGATCTTAACCACAAAAAAGAAGCTTACAACAAATGGAAGATTGGACAAATGACCAGGGAGGAGTACAAAAATATTGCTCAGGCATGCAGGAGTGAAATCAGGAAGGCCAAATCACACTTGGAGTTGCAGCTAGCAAGAGATGTTAAGAGTAACAAGAAGGGTTTCTTCAGGAATGTTAGCAACAAGAAGAAAGTCAAGGAAAGTGTGGGCCCCTTACTGAATGAGGGAGGCAACCTAGTGACAGAGGATGTGGAAAAAGCTAATGCACTCAATGCTTTTTTTTGCCTCTGTCTTCACGAACAAGGTCAGCTCCCAGACTACTGCACTGGGCAGCACAGCATGGGGAGGAGGTGACCAGCCCTCTGTGGAGAAAGAAGTGGTTCGGGACTATTTAGAAAAGCTGGGCAAGCACAAGTCCATGGGGCCAGATATGTTGCATCCGAGAGTGCTAAAGGAGTTGATGGATGTCATTGCAGAGCCATTGGCCATTATCTTTGAAAACTCATGGTGATCGGGGGAGGTCCCAGACGAGTGGAAAAAGGCTAATGTAGTGCTCATCTTTAAAAAAGGGAAGAAGGAGCATCTGGGGAATTACAGGCCAGTCAGCCTCACCTCAGTGCCTGGAAAAATCATGAAGCAGGTCCTCAAGGAATCAATTCTGAAGCACTTAGAGGAGAGGAAAGTGATCAGGAACAGTCAGCATGGATTCACCAAGGGCAAGTCATGCCTGACTAATCTAATTGCCTTCTATGATGAGATAACTGGCTCTGTGGATGAGGGGAAAGCAGTGGACGTGTTATTCCTTGACTTTAGCAAAGCTTTTGACACGGTCTCCCACAGTATTCTTGCCAGCAAGTTAAAGAAGTATGGGCTGGATGAATGGACGCTAAGGTGGATAGAAAGCTGGCTAGATTGTCGGGCTCAACGGGTAGTGATCAATGGCTCCATGTCTAGTTGGCAGCCGGTATCAAGCGGAGTGCCCCAAGGGTCGGTCCTGTGGCCGGTTTTGTTCAATATCTTCATTAATGATCTGGAGGATGGCGTGGATTGCAGCCTCAGCAAGTTTGTAGATGACACTAAACTGGGAGGAGAAGTAGATACACTGGAAGGTAGGGATAGGATACAGAGGGACCTAGACAAATTAGAGGATTGGGCCAAAAGAAATCTGATGAGGTTCAACAAGGACAAGTCCAGAGTCCTGCACTTAGGACGGAAGAATCCCATGCACCGCTACAGACTAGGGACTGAATGGCTCGGCAGCAGTTCTGCAGAAAAGGTCCTAGGGGTTACAGTGGATGAGAAGCTGGATATGAGTCAACAGTGTGCCCTTGTTGCCAAGAAGGCCAATGGCATTTTGGGATGTATAGGTAGGGGCATTGCCAGGAGATTGAGGGATGTGATTGTTCCCCTCTATTCGACATTGGTGAGGCCTCATCTGGAGTACTGTGTCCAGTTTTGGGCCCCATACTACAAGAAGGATGTGAAAAAATTGGAAAGCGTCCAGCGGAGGGCAACAAAAATAATTAGGGGACTGGAACACATGACTTATGAGGAGAGGCTGAGGGAACTGGGATTGTTTAGTCTGCGGAAGAGAAGAATGAGGCGGGATTTGATAGCTGCTTTCAACTACCTGAAAGGGGGTTCCAAAGAGGATGAATCTAGACTGTTCTCAGTGGTAGCAGATGACAGAACAAGGAGTAATGGTCTCAAGTTGCAGTGGGGGAGGTTTCGGTTGGATATTAGGAAAAACTTTTCCACTGGGAGCGTGGTGAAGCACTGGAATGTGTTACTTAGGGAGGTGGTGGAATCTCCTTCCTTTGAAGTTTTTAAGGTCAGGCTTGACAAAACCATGGCTGGGATGATTTAGTTGGGGATTGGTCCTTCTTTGAGCAGGGGGTTGGACTAGATGACCTCCTGAGGTCCCTTCCAACCCTGATATTCTATAATTCTATGATATATTAATCCTTTATTATTGGATTTGCCTTTTAATATACATATTCCCTTTACAAATATTTCATCCAAGGTAACAGAAACATACATTTATCTGAAACACCTTGAAATGATGTTATGGTCTGTGAAGCACATGTAGGGTCATTTAGTTCCTTCTTGGTATGTGCACGTAAATTCTATTATAATAAATGGAAGTTATGCAGAGCAAAGGAACCGGAACTGAGTATTCTCCCCTTAAAACAAATGCAAACTACTCCTCTTCCCCCAAACCCTCTGTTTTCTGTAAGGTTATAAAACTCAGAGGCTTATTCTACCACTGGTCAATACACATTACTCCCTGTAATGGGAATTACATATGTGCATCAACAGTAGAATAGACTAAGAAACCCAGGAGAGTCTATAGAAATAGACTAAAGAAATATTAGTCGAAAGAAATCTAGAGTGATATGATGGAAAAAGTAGAGTCCAAAGAAACTCAGTGGTACAGTAATCACTTAAAGCAAGAGTATATGGTAAGTAAAAAGCCTGCTGTAAATAATTATTAATTGTACAATTACAGACACAGTACTGGTTAGAGAAACTTGACCATGGAGATTCTTTTTCACTTGGTAAATGTTGCCTTTTTGTTTGTTTCGATTTCTAACTGTGCTACTTATGAAATTGGAAATGAGTATGGATTTTTTTTGTTTATGTTCTTGTTTGTGCAGCAGCATCCCCAGCAATTGTCAGGATTATTTTAGGAAAAGATTTAACTGTTTCTAGGGTGTCACCCAAAGGAACACAAGCTGGTATAAACTGACAGTATTTTCCTTTTTGTGTTTAATGTGTACTGATATTTTTCTGTGGTGCTAGAAGAATAATGTGCCTGAAATTGGCATCCATTGCAGAAAAATAGATTTTTCTCTTTAAAGTGCTTTCAAAGGCTCCACTCTGGCAACGCTGGAAGTCTCTTGTTTAGTCACCACCTGCTTTTTATCTCTGCTCCCTGCTGCCTTCCTGCAGGATGAGTCAGGAGTTAATATAATCCTGCCCTCTCTTTCCTCATCTCCCACCTTCTCCCTAAAAGTCCAAGTCAGCAAAAGGAAGGATGTTCATGTTGGCTTCTCTTTCCCTTAATGTGGGCAGCTCTTGCTATGCCCTATGATCTCTGGGACTCCAGCACTAGGGTAGAGAGAGTTGAACGCTATGCACCCAGTTACGTTTCAGACAAAACTAAATTATCGTAGGTGGTGACCGTAGGGACATTAATTTTTCTATCGACCTACACCAGTATTGCCAGGCTCAGAAGTTCAAAAATCATGGATCAGACCCCCCCGAAAAATCAGGAAACTCTTTTATTTTAAAGATTACATCATGCTTTTTGGGCTGTCTTTGGATTTTTGAACTGTCCCTGCCCATCCACAGTGTGTGTATGTGTTTGCCACATTTATAGTCAGGTGATGTGACTCCTGCCACTCTTGCTGGCTGCTTGAGGGTGTGGACCCCAAACCTCAAAATTATAATTAATTAATTATGCACATCCCATCTCCACATCTGCCACTCCAGAGCCCTGCAATTAATTCTGCCTGCCAGCCCCAGATCTGTCCCTGCCTCAGAGCTGCACCTCTGCTCCTCCTGCCATTCCAGGGATTATTTACTCACTCTCTCCCTTCCCAGGCCTGGTGTTGCCTGACTGGGAAGGTGTAGAGGTTAAGGAGCTACAGTTGCCCTGAGTGGCTGGGCTCATTCCTCCTTCCCCTGCCCCTCCTGGGAGAATGGTGCCAGCTCCTGAGGAGAGGGGGCTCTGCCTGCTTCCTACAGCAGTTCTGACTGGCTGCTCTTCTCCAGGAAGTAGGGAAGTGGGGAAAGCAGCCAATCAGAGATGGGTTTCCCGCAGTAGGCGGGGTTGAAATTTGTATGAGCTTCTCCCATCATGGCCAGATTGGCTCCATCAGGGGGCTAGAATTGCTTTCCTTGCCGGGGCTGGCACACTGCCATCCCTGCTGTTGCTTCCCAGATACCAAAGAGAGGAGAAAGCACCTGAGATCTTACGGATGGGTCTGACAAAAGCCATCCAATCTTATTCAGCATTAGAAGCCCTGAGTCCTAGGGAAAGAGGGTCAGAAAATGGGAGGTCCAAGGCCAGGAACCCTACAGAAGGTTCAAAACCAGGCACTAGTTAATAGTAGTACCCCAAGAACCTAGGCAAATCAGGAGCATTTGGACCATCCAAACCCTCTGAAGGGTCACTGGAATCAAATGAGGGGCAATTGTTGGCTCAGGGTGCAGACTCTGTAGGGCTAGTAGCAGAGAGAGCTGAGACATAAGCTGTGGGAAGAGTCACTGTGGGGATGGCAAATCGACTCAGCTGGGAAATGATCTGTTTCAATGCTGATGAAAAATGCATAAATCAGAAGGGTGTTTCTGTTGTGCCTGCAGAAGCCAGGAAGAGAGAGAATTATTCTGGGAATATAGTTTTACTGTTTGTGGAGTGCTAGCCAAAGGTACAAAGACACGATTCATACCAACAATATTGTTCTTTTCTGTGTTTAATGCACAGTGATATTTTACAGGAGCACTGAAAGAATAGAATCTATGGAGCTAAAGTCTACTGGAGGAAAATGTATTTTTTCATTTAAAGTGCTTTGAAAGATGCCAGACTAGAGACAGAAGCCTCTGCTTTGTTCACCACCAGCTTCTGTCTCTTCTCACCTGCTGCCCTCCTGCAGGAGGAGTGGGATGTTAATTTGGGATAAGCTCTAAACCCCAACAAAATTGGGTGGATGGCCCAGCAAGCTGGAGGCTCTCTCTAGAGAACAGTAAGCTAAAGCACAAGCTCTCTTTAAACCACACAGCTAGGTGAGGGAGGGAGAATTTTGGAGGGATTGGAATCTACCTCTTACCATGCCCTTCCACAGAGCCCAGTGGAAGGCTCTTTGCTGCATGTTTGTCCAGAGGCTCTGCTGCTTATCAGGGTTGTACAGGTGGAGCGAAAAGGGCTGGACTGTGGGCTCCAACTTCCACTGCCCCTCTCAGCTGAGGGAAAAGGGCTTCAGGTTGGTGTGCAGGCTCCATCTCACACACCGCAGCTTCCTGCAGGGCTCATCCAGAGGCTGGAGAAACATATCTGGCTGGTCTACATGGCTCCTCCTCTTTCACCATGGCACCCAGCACAACCCAGCCTATGAAGGCTGCATGGGTACTGGCTGGTCCAACTCATTCTGGCTCCACTTACTCATTGCAATACTCCACATGATACAAATTAGGCAAGAGAAGGGCTGTTGCTTGGTCCAAATGACAGGCATGCTGCCCTTCAAGTCAACATTGCAGGACTATGTTTCTCCCTGTTCTAAGGAGGATTGATTCAGGACAGAGCCAGAAGCCAGATTCTTAGAGGGAAGGCAATAATATGCAGACCCCTGACTCACAGATCTTCCCCATCTCTAAGCAGAGAATTTAACTTGTTGCCTTCCTCTGACTTAATATAATTCACCATTCAGTTTTCCTCTATCCTCATATCCCTGTCTGGGTTGGCGATGGAATAGGAAGATGAGAGGACTGAGGCGTGAAGAGTATTTTAAGAGGGGTCCTGTGCATTTTATTCTGACTCTTAGCTTTCTTCATCCTTGTCCCTTCCGCGGTAGATGGAGTCATAACAGTCTGTTAGGACTGGTTTTCTTCTACAAAGTGGGAAAGAAGTAGTATTTGGAAAGTGATTCAGTGGGGCCTTGTAAAATTAAAAAAAAGAAACATGAGCAAAAAATGCATTATGGCACCAAAAAGGTCAATTCAAATGTGTGCTGTATGAGTGGGGGGGGTAATAAATCCTTTCTAGACATGGGGCCACACCTGAAATGTACTGCACTGAGTTTTGGGCAGAGAAATGCTGATAAAAATGATGAAGGGACTAGAGAGATTAGGGAAAGTTTAAGAGTTCACACATGCATAGTTCAGTCAGCATAGCGCCGGCGAGGTTGTGAATTTGTGTAAATAGCTGAAGAATGTGGTCTGAGTGTATTCTGAAAGCCACAAATCCCAAGGAGGAAGAATCAATGTTTAGTGCATAGAACTAGAAGTAATAGGATAGGATGAAAAATAGAAAATATAGGCTAAATTTCAGGACAAAGTTCTGGACATTGAGGTCTATTAGAATGTGGAATAATCTCCCAAGGCAAATAGTGGAAACTCTGTTTTTTAGGAACTTTTAAAATGGCAGTGGAGAAAGCACTAGTAAATATACAATAGGCAGCAGTCTGGCAGTAGTAAAGAGATAGATTAGATGAGCCAATGGCATTCTGTGCCATTTCTAACACTTCTGAGTCTGTGAAACCATAAACGTTGGCTAAAAGGTTAGAAAATGTTAGGAGCTGGAAAAGGCCATCCAGCCCAAAGAGCCTGTCTTTGTAAAAATTTGGACCCTCCTTTTCTTCTTTTTCATCATGTTTATATCCACTGTATATTATCTGTTTATGCTTTTCTAATGTGGCCATCAACATAGGACCAAGCTCAGCCTTCCCCTTTCAAAATCAAAATCTGGTGAAAGTAATGAATGTTTTCAACACCTCTATATTATGGGTTTTTTGCAGGGAGGACAGGGCCTGGAAAGGAATTTACAAATTCATTTTTAATAACACTATGAAATAGATTTTGTTAGGTAATTTAGGCCCCCATACTAGGTTTTGGTAAAAAAAACTTTGAACAAGACATAAGCTCAATAGAAATGCTTTCATGGATTAAAAAAAAATCATTTAGACAGTTTTATGCATTTAAACATTCCTCTGCAGTTTTTGCAGCCTAACAGTTGCAGTACTGTTGGATTTCATGAGAACCAGAAAGCGAAATTGATTTGAAATTGGCTATAAACAAATGTTAAAGTGACTGGTTTGTTGTTTTTCATTCCCCAAGCTGAGTGAAATGCAGTAAGTCAGCAAACAGCATAGATTGCCAAAAGTTAGATTTTAACAAAGTATTTCAATGCTGAAAGTCTTAAGTTGCAGTTTGTAACACAGATATCAAATTTATTTTTTAACAAATATGATTTTTAACTGGAGAATGTCCCTTTAAATTATATTTTTAGCTCATTTTCTACCTCAGAGTCAGAGGCAAACTTAAATTGCTCCAGCAAACACCAGGCAGAAATGGAAAGATCATGTGACAGAGGTGAAGGGCTTAAGAGTCAGTGGGAAACTAATCCCTTCCAGGGCCACTTCAGACAAGTACCCAACTACTTAGCGGTAAAAGGGCGGAGGGCAATGAATGGGCAATAAAAACCCTGTTCCTTAATGGAGCACATGAATCTCCTGTTCCGGTTCTGCACATATTTACCAACATTTTGCATATGTTTCTTTTCCAACGTATGCTTACCCCCGTATATTTTATTATTTTTTTGTCCAACTAATATGTTTCTAAGAAACCCAGCTCAAAATGGTTTAAAACATCTCCAAGATTTATAGCACAGGGAGAGAAAATCATCTGGACTCCATTAAGATTTTCCTGGCAAATTAATAATGCTGACAATGTATCTTCATCAAACATCTCCAATAAGAGCAATGGTAAGTAAGTTAAAATCATGCTTACAGTGTAGAGACATGATCCAAAGGGGCCTGTAAGGTTTATGATAGTTTTTCCATCCCTAGGCGAATGGTGGTGCTAGTACTTTATTTTTCAGTCACTGAGTTTCCTCATTTCATGGTCATATCAGCCTCCTGGTTACTGCCAGTAAACGGATCTTGTCACAGCTGAAAATACAGGCACACATGCACAGAAGCCATTCAATGGGCATGAAATTGTAATATTTCACCCGCTTCATTTTTGCTTTAAAATAAGAAGGCGGATTGCAAGTCGTACGCTCCTGTGAAAGTAGGTAATCTTATTTGTTTCTTGGTCATTTATGTCTTGATTTATATTTATGGTAACTTTAGCCCACGCGTTTGTGTATATATACAGTGGCTAGGTGTATATTCTTCCATGTTAGTACATGCATCCGCCGTGCATTTTACAATGTGGGTTTATGAGAGCCGATCGAAGGGATTCTGACTAAACCTGCTGCAGTGGAAACTGACATCTGGGACAGTAATGAGCTGAGCTGTAGTGTTAAAAGGGTGTCCTTTTCGCAGAGCAGTGATGACAGCCTGTCCTCTGCACGTCAGGCAATATATATTGCACCCAGCTTCCTGCGTATGAAGTGCCACAATGTAGGAATACCTGTTGGCATCACACAGGTCTTAGTTCAGTTTATTATGCATGGGCTTGAAGGAGAATATTTGAGCTAAAGAGGATCCTGTACCCTATTAAATTTGTGGTAACTAGTATATGGATTCACAGTGTACATATTGAGTACATTCATGTGAGTTCAAGTAAATATTTGTCAGCTACAAAGTAAATACAGTTGCCTTTAGGTTTAGAGAGATGTCTTTCAGAAAATGTTTGTTGACTTAGAAAATTTTGTGCAGCAGCAAACAGATCATCACCGTAGCTTCACCCATCCAAGCTCACAAATTTTAGCTTGGAATGTTGTGGAACTTATTTGCTGGACCGCCAAAATTCAAATGGCTTCAAATGTGGGAGTTACTGGATTGCAGGATAACTCTGGGAAGGAGGTTACTTAACAGATGATCCCATGAAGACTGTGGTGGTTTTTTTATGGTTTTGTATGTTTTGTATGGTTGTATACAGTGTGTAACTGCCAGACAGAATGACAGAGATGCAGGGATAGACCACCCCTTTTAAAATGTATTATCCTGCTTTTCAGTAAGAGAAGGGAGGCTTTGGATTGTAAGCACAGGATCAGCATTAAACTAAAGCACTTTTAAATGAGAACTTTTCCCCCTAGAATTGGGGTGTCTGTATACAGTTTTATTTCATTTTCTAACATCTGTTTGAGGGAGTAAACATTTCTGGGTGTCTAAACAACTGGTTCTAAATATTTACCTAAATCTTTATTCATACATTCTGCATACTGTACCTCACCCTAAACCTTATTCATACAGTTACATTGACACACATCATTTGTTCATAGGCTTGTCATTTAGAATGAAGTGGGAGGACTGCAGGATTGGTGATGGGGAGCCTCACTCTGTAGTCTCCAGTAAGAGTGCTAGCTCACTATAACATCCTAAGACTCTCTCAGCTTCATGTTTGCACGCTGGCCAGCTGCCAAGTAGGGGCTGTTTCAAACAGTTGCAGCAACCATGGCAAAGAGGACTGAATACTTCATTGCAATAAATGGCTTTGCTGCGGGTACTAGAAAAAGGCAACCACATTTAAGCCACCCTAACAGGAGTTCACTTTGCTTCATCAGAAACTACCTGGCCACTGCAATATTTCCACGCAGTTTTCTTTTCCAGTGTTCTAAAGTGAAGTTGCATCTCCCCTAGGCAACATGCACAAACCACAAGTTGGAAGCAGCAGGGCTCATTTTCCATGTCAAACACAAGGAAACAGAAAAAGACCACTAAAGAGACAAAAATGCAGATAGTACTCTGAATACACTCTTGTGGGTGGAATCTGTAACATTTAAAATTTTATCCATGCAAGTACAAGCTGAACAGGAACTTCAAGAAAGGCAAGTGGATAGATCTCCCCGTTCTTGCTACTTCAAAATGAATACTTAAATATGGTATTTCTATTCAGGGTTCACAAAGTTTTCCTTTCTCCCTGCCTGATCTCTCACGCCAAATGTAAATTATAATGTATTGGTAGCTATCTGGCTTGTTTTCCATGCTGAGTCTGCTGGATGAAGGATAGTGAATTTGGGTAGTTTTTCAGTTAGTCTAGAGACCGAACTGTACTGAGGCTGAGTAACCATTCTAGTTTGCTTCTACCAATGTCTTCTCATTTCCTGAGCACAGAATGAGAGGTAGACATGTCCCAAATGGGAAAACTTCCATTTCCATTTCACAAACTACCACACTTCTTCAGCATTTTTTGTGTCACTGCTGTTTTTACTATGACAGGGCCAGGAAGAAACGCCTCTGGGGAGCCAAATGCTTTGTCAAAAAGTAAATCTTTGATGGACAGTTTGTGTCAGCTGAGGCTAGAAATTTCTACCATTGCTCACCCAGCACAAAAAGAGCCACACAGAGGAGAGAAGTTCTAACAAATAGTATCTTTTTACCTTGGGTTTACAGCTTGGACACAAAGAGGAAGATAATCTCACTCATCATAAAATCCACCAGTTTGCAACAGAGATGTAGTCCACACCTGTCATAGTTAAGGCCCTACCTGTCATAGTTAAGGCCCTACCATAGGTTTTGCCTCCATAAGAGACAACAGTTGTTGTTTATTTTTTCCTGCTTGCACAATTAATGTAAATCCTGAAATGAGAGCACTGAAAGTGTATGATTTGGGGAGGAAGGGGAATTGTTATTATTTTGTAAGCACGCTCAGCAGCTGGTGTTCCCACATGCTTATTATAACGATAGAGAAAGGAAAAAAGCCAAAAGCAACCGAAAATGTTGTTAAAATTGAAACAAATTTGCAATTATGATGCCCATTCCTGAGAGCAAATTCTGTTGGCTATGTGCTAAGCTCCACTTAGCACAGCTAGCAATTTAGAAATTTTGGATTCAGAACAGGAGCTGCAGAAAGAGGTTATTCTCCCCCTTTGTACTCCAGGAACAGACTGAATCAGCAAAGAAACAAACAGGCAAAATTCCAGCTTTTCAAGCAAAAGAACACAGGAAAGGAGTGTTTCCTAGTGGTAAAAGCACATGACTAGGAATCATGACTTCTGGCTTTTATTTCCGCTCTGCCACGTCTATGCTAGGGGTCCTCAGGCTAGTTACTTCAGTTTCCCTATACGTCAACTAAGTTTAATAACTACCTCTCAGATGAGTTCTCAATGAAAGGCAACATGGAACTGCAAAGTGTGACTAATGTTAATTTACTAATGCCCCAGCAGGGAAGCATATGGTGAGTGGCAATTCTGAAACCTTACAAACCAGAGCCAAGTGCAAATTTTATCTTATGTGGTATGAATACCAAGGCAGTACTCTACCTGTACTGCAATTCCATAGGAGGTTCCGAATCAGATTACTTTTTCATTTGTGAGGGAAACAGGTATTTTACTTCCTGTGCCATTTCAATTGACTACTTTATTATCAGACTTTATTTAAACCCATTCTAAGCAGATATGCCGGAACACACAGTTGTCAGCTAATCATGGATAGTCATTAACTGAAATATAACACAGTGAACATAGTCACAGTGATTTAGTGAAAACCATATCTGTGATCCGGGAAGTTGAAAAGTTTAGCTCAGGTGCAAAAATCAGAGTTCATTTTGTGTTGTTAAAAAAACAGTAATAAGAAATCAGAGAAATATACAGAAGATAAAAAGAAGCCAGAAAGAAAAAATTCCTGCTCCAGTACACTCTGCAATTTTTTTTCAAAGAAAGGGCAAAAATTCTAAACCAGAGTCAGCTGGCTCAGTCTATTATATACATGCATGTATACCAGTCTATTCCCCTAGATTAGATAGATGCAATGAACAAGAGGGTGGTAAAGGAAACTGTTCTTACTAAATCAAGAAGACTGAAAAAACAAAAGTAAATAGAGAAAGGCGAGCTTAATTTAAAAATAAACAACGTAGAATTTTCTGTAACTTGACAATCAACAGTATCTTAAATATATTTTGGTATGCTGGAAGAATGTGACAATATTCAGATCAATTTTCTGAATAAGATTGGGGAATTCAAGCCAGTCATTAACAAATCTTCTTTAGCAGGTACATTTATGGGTGGTATACCAATGGAAGAACTCTAGTCAGGGCAATAGCATCCAGTGTGACATCTGTGGTTAGGCCTTGGAAAGTAGACAGCATTTTGAAGTGCTTGTCTTTAGCTGAGATCGGTGGCAGGTAGAGAGGAGTTACATAGAGAAATTTTTAAAAAAGCAATTGCAAAGGGATACGTTGCCTCCATCTGCAATACCACAGATGGAGGAGTTCAAATCATTCAGAGGAACAGCTTCTTTCTGCCCTATCAGACATCAAGAATTATCAGAAGGGACTATTTACATGGCAAAGATGAAAGAATAAGTGTTCATCAGGTGGAACATCTGGACAGAATTTGGGCAGCAGGTTACAATCCTTGAATTCTGGACTCAAGACAGAATTCAAGATGGAGGATGTGGGAGCTTTCAAGCATACACCACTGAACTTTGGAAGTAGTAAAGGATACACAATAGAACTCAAATTATTTGTCCACTGTATAAGCAATCTCATGCTTCATAAAAACGGGGGGGGAGGAAATACAAGTTATGTTTTAATAATCCATGAAGTATGGATTTTAATACACTTTGGATCCTAATAACACTAGTATTAAGGCTGATTTCTGCAGCAGGGGTTAAAATAGTACTTTAGGGAACAGCACCATAGAAGTTAAAGATAGATAGACTTATTAGATCATTGAGTCCCTCTCCAGGCAAGTGTAGGATTGTTCCTTTGAGTACAATTTTTAGTGTCTTGCCCAGTCATTTTAAAAGCTCTAAGCTTTTCACCACATCTTCTAGAATATTATTCCCAACCTAATAGATCTCACAGTCAGGAAGATTTTCATTCAAGATATGGCTTTATCATAGCTTTTTTCTTTATTTAAATTTCATACAATTATTCCTACTCATGCTTCTGTACGCTACACAAAATAATTCATTTCCCTCCTTGGTACACTTTCTATATTTAAACTGTTGACTCTTAGTCATCGCTTAGCCAAGCTATACTTATGCAGTTCTTTTAATCTTTCCTCATAGGTCAGACTCTACAGCTACATGTTGATTTTTGCTTCTCCTCTCTGAACTCCCGCCAACATATCAATATCTTTCTGGTAAAAAGGTGCCTCAAAATTTGTGCAGTTGTGTGACAGACATTCAGAGAGGGCCATTCACTTTTCTGCTCTGTGACCTGATGCCTTTTTTGGTTATGATTATTTATTTGTATTGTGAAATGTTGTTCAAATGTATTAAAAATCCTCAGGCCCATCTCCTAAGATCTTACAGAAGACAAGCAACAGATGATTGGTAGAGAAAAGAGATAAAACATGTAATGAAAGTTTCTTTCCACCAACTGCCTCTCTATCTAGCCATTAATAGTTTGGCTTATTTCTTACATGTGTAGTAGTAGAAATGAGTCATCATGAGTAGGAGATAGTAGTGACCTTGTAGACCAGTTCAGAGAGTGTGTCCCAAATGTGAAGGGACACATGGAAAACTGCTCTGAGATGACTGTGGGAGAAATGGAAGGGCTGGCGTAACTGGTGAAGCAGAGGGAGCTGGAGGCTGGAAGAATGCGACAAGACAGAGCAGACCAGTAGATAGAGGCAGAATTGTGAAGGGCCCAGGTGAGAATGAGATGTTTGAATTATATCTCGGGTCTGAATGGTGTGCGTAACTCCTCCCAATTAAGGCCCTTCCATGCTAATGACTGAGTCTGTAACTAGTTAGTGATGAGATTAGTCCTAAACATAGTTCATGCCCATACACAACATGATGAATTATGGCATCTAATAGTGTTCCACCCTGTTTAGAGGTCTAGGTTGACACATGACTGTTCTCAGTGGCCACAACTCAACTGTTTGTTTTATCAGATGGGAGTGGTCTCAGCAAGGTTAAAAAAACAAAGCTGTATTTGTTCTCCTGAAACTTGTGTGTCCCTTTTTTTTTTTTTTTTTTGCAATACATGCTGGCCCCTCTAATCATACCTGTTTAGCCAGTTTGCCAGCTCTTTTATCCTCCCAGCTCTGTGTGTGCGAGGACAGCCTGGAGTGCACTGACCTGTGTGCTGCTGGTGTTGCTCTGCTCGCCTATTCCCTTGCTGAGGCACTATAGACGCTGCCCAGTTTTCCCCAGAATGCAGTGTTACAAGCCCAGGTGGAGCGTGTGGTAAGTGCGGATGTGCAAGCAACGTTAAAGCATCTGTTATCCAAGGGCAGTATGCTGTCTTTGCACTATTTGAAGCAATTTTCTGTGAGGTGTGTTATAGGTATACTAGTAGGGGGAACAAAAAGGTCATCAGTGTGCCAAATCTCTCTAATGTAGACATGAGCACAGATGTGAAAAATGCTACTTGGTGGACACAACTCAACTGTGCACATAGTATGTTATAACCAGCTTGGATGAGAGTAGTCTCAAACTTGTTCAAAAAACAAACAGGTATTTGTAGTGTAGACAGAGCCTTAATATATCTTATGTGCTCTTACAAATCATTTAATTAACATGTTCAGTGACAAAAGTGTTAACATGTATCATTTCTAACATGATTTATAAGATCTGTGTCAGACACTGTATGGAATATTTTACTAAATTCCAAATATATTGATTCTAATGCATCACCTCTTCAACTAATTTTGCATTTGCATTGCATTTTTGGAAAGAATCAGGTATGTCTGGCAAGACTTTTATTCTTAATAATCCAGTACTGTCTAATTCTCTTGAATCTGTCACCATCCAGATCTTTAGTGGATATATTTCTGAATAGTTTTTCCATTATTTTATTAACAATAGAGATTAAATTTATAGGATGCTTTTCTCCTTTCTTCTGTTACTTCTCCAGATGCTCATAACTTTTCAAAAAGAATTTACAATGGTTCAGTAAGTGTAACAGATGTAATATGTTATGATGCATATTATCTCATTCAGCTGATGTCCAAATTTTTCATATATTCCCTAAACTTCATCTTTTCCCAGAGATACTTTTTACAAGGACTTCCTTTCTAATTGTTCCAACTTTCTATATACTGTGATACAGCAGGGCCAGGGAGCAATGGGAGAGGGGAGATATATAACCCCTTGGCTAATTAAGGCATGGTTCCTGTAGACTAGGGAAGGTTACTACAGGTTAATTGGTGCACCTGTAGTCAATTAAGGCCCTGTTACTAATCAAATAAAACCCCCTGCGTCAGGTGGACAGGGTGGTGTGAGAAAGGAGAGAGGACTGGAATTTGGAGGTGCATTACAGAGAATTGAAAGATCAGTGAACCAGAGGATGGGAGGCTCTTCCCCAACAGGGCAGGGAGACTCCCTCCCTCAGCATCAAGGACAGAGGGTAACCCTACCCAAGGGGGAAGAGGGTAAGAAACCTTCAGGGGTTGCGAGGGGCTGGGGCTCAGAGTGAGGAGCAAACCCAGACCCCTTCCCTGCTTCCCTCCTCTACCACCTTCCCGGGCTACTAGCGGGACTTTGGTGCCCCAAGATTAGGGGCAAGAGGTGGCGTCCTAGCCCCCCTACAAAGAAAAGCGTGGGATCCACCATACCAACATCAGCCATTTTGCCACAATATTTTGTTGAAAAAATTTTTTTAAAGGGGAATTAAGTATCTTGGCTATTTTTGAGTCATTATTAATGTGATGGGTTCGGTCATAGAGACCCCCAACTATCACCTGACGTGTTGGAATTACCTCTGAGCCCATTTTCCCTGCCAGCTTGGGATTCCAGAACCCTGTCTTGTTGAGCCACACATGCTAGCCTGCTGCAACACAGACCCAGGTCTGGTCCACACCCCCAAAACTGCAGGCTTTAACCAAAAACTGCTCAGCAGGTCACCTATCTCCGGCACCCAGAAACCCGCTCCCAATGAGATCCAAACCACAAATAAATCCATTTTACTCTGCATAAAGCTTATACAGGGTAAACTCATAAATTGTCTGCCCTCTATAACACTGATAGATATGCACAGCTGTTTGCTCCCCCACTTACTCTGGGTTAATTAATTAATATTAATGTTAATCACTTACTCTGGGTTAATTAATAAACAAGTGGTTTTATTAAGTATAAAAAGTAGGATTGAAGTGGTTTCAAGTAATAACAGACAGAACAAAGTAAGTCACCAAGCAAAATAAAGCAAAAACACGCAAGTCTAAGCCTAATACTTTAAGAAACTGATTATAGGTAAAATCTCACCCTCAGAGATGTTCCAATAAGCTTCTTTCGGAGACTAGACTCCTTCCTTGTCTGGGCCCAATCCTTTTCCCTGGTACAGTCCTTGTTAGTTCCAGCAGACATCTTAGGTGGAAACAAGGGGTGTTCTCATGCCTGGCAGTCCTTTGTTCTGTTCCACCCCCTTCTATAGCTTTGGCACAAGGCAGGAATCTTTTGTCTCTCTGGGTCCCCACCCCTCCTTCTAAATGGAAAAGCACCAGATTTAAGATGGATTCCAGTATCAGCTGACATGTTCACTTGTTCTATGAGACCCCAGCCTCCATTCTTCCTGGGCTGGTCCACATGAACACAGGAAGGCTTGCAGGTAAATAGACCATTTACAACCAATTGTCCCAGTCAATGGGAGCCATCAAGATTCTAAATCACCATTAGTGGCCCACACTTTGCATAATTACAATAGGACTTCAGAGTTATACTTCATATTTCTAGCTTCAGATACAAGAATGATACATGCATACAAATAGGATGAACACACTCAGTAGATTATAAGATTTGTAATGATACCTTACAAGAGACCTTTTGCATGAAGCACATTCCAGTTACATCATATTCACACTCATAAGCACATTTCCATAAAACATTATGGAGTGCAATGTCACAGTTAATTTAACTTTTTCATTTATTAAATGGTTTATTTTCTCACTGATGTGTAGGCTACAATCAGATGATACATGGCTAGTTAATAAAAACACTTTGTCATAATAATTGGGTCAGTAAATCATGCAGTAAAAACATGTAGAATCACAACAAAGAGGACAGGCCTTCAGATGTTTAATTAAAGTAGGTTAGTTAAAAGTTGCTTAGGAAGAGAGAGAGTTAAACTACACACACCGGAGCAGAGAATGAATCCATTGTCGTCATAACTGGATGGATGCAATCATGTAGTGATACAGAAAATTTACACAATCATCAATTTTAAGGACATAAGGGACCAATATGATTATCTAGTTTGACTTTGTGCATACTATAAACCATGTAATCTCACCTCAAGTTTTTCCTGAGGTTTAATCTAAATCTGCTGTGATGTAGTTTGAAGCCATTACTGCTTGTCCTGTCCTTTGTGGCAAGAGAGAACAATGTTTCTCCATCTTTTTTTATGGTAGCCTTTCAAGTATTTGAAGACCGGTATCATGTCCCCCTCTTAATCTCCTCTTTTCCAAACTAAACATACCTAGTTCCTTCGGCCTTTGTGCATATGGCTTGCATTCCATCCCTTTGATCATCTTCGTCACTTGCTTCTGGATCCGTTCCAGTTTCTCTGCATCCTTTCTATACAGTGGTGACAAAAACTGGACATAGGACTCCAGCTGAGGCCTACCCTGCACTGAGTAGAGCAGTACTATCACTTCCCATGACTTGCATGATTTGCCTCTGTTAATGCAACACAAAATGGCATTTACTTTTTTTGCAACAGCATCGCATTGTTGACTCATGTTGAGGTTGTGATCCACCACAACTCCCAAATCCTTGCTGCTGCAAAGCCAGTTATCCCCCATTTTGTATTTCAGCATTTGGTTTCTCTTTCCTACACTTACACTTGTCTTTATTAAATTTCATTTTGTTGTTTATAGCCCAGTTCTCCAATTTATCAAGATCCCTTTGAATTTTAGTTCTATTCTCCAAAGTGTTTGCAGCCCCTCCTAGCTTTGTATCATCTGCAGATTTGATCAGTACGCTCTCTATTCCTATGTCCAGATAATTAATAAAGATGTTAAACATCACTGGACCCAAAACAGATCCCTGTGGAACCCCACTTGAGACCTCCCTCCAATCTAACATCATTCCATTCATAGCTACTCTTTGTTTGAGGTGTTTTAACCAATTATGTATCTACTTAATGATACTTCTACTCGAGCACGCATTTCTCCAGCTTACTTATGAGAATGTCATGTGGGACTGCATCAAAAGCCTTGCTAAAGTCCAGGTATATTATGTCCACTACATTCCACCTATCCACTAAACCAGTTGCTCTGTCAAAGAAGGAAATCAAGCTGGTTTGGGATAATTTGTTCTTGATAAATCCAGGCTGGCTGCTAGTGATCGGCCCTTCATCCTCCAGGTATTTGCAAATTGAATGTTTTATACATTGCTCTAGTAGCTTCCCAGGTATTGAGGTCAGGCTGACCAGTCTACAGTTTCCCGGCTCCTCCTTTCCCTTCTTTTTAAAGATGGGCACAATGTTAGCCCTTCTCCAGTTTTCTGGGACCTCTCCTGGCCATGAGTTTGCAAATATTATTGCCAGTAGCTCCGATATTTCTTCAGCTAATTCCTTCAGCCCCCTGGTGTGAACAGCAGCAGGCCTTGCTGACTTAAATTAATTCAAACATGTCAGAAGATCTCTGACATGTTCTTTACTTATTCTGATCTGCATCCCTTCCCCTTTATTGTCCATGATAACTTTGTTAGTCATCTGATCACATTATTTTTTGTGTGAAGACTGAAGCAAAGTAGGCACCGAGCATCTCTACCTTCTTATCATCTTCTGTTACCAGCTCACCTTCTCCACTGAGTGGCGGACCCACATCATACCTGATCTTTCTTTTTTGTCTGACATATTTGTAGAATCCCTTCTTGTCTCTAACATTTCTTGCCAGTTGTAACTCATTCCTTGCCTTAGTTTTCCTGATTTTGTCCCTACATGCTCATGCTATTCCCTCATATATTTTCTTAGTGACATGCCCCTCCTTTCATTTCCTGTATGTGTACCTTTTGGTTTTTAGATATCTAAAAATCTCCTTGTGTGGCCACATTGGCCTCTTATGGCTCTTCTTACTTTTCCTCTGCATTGGAATAGCCTGATATTGAGCCTCTAGTATTACATCTTTTAGGAACTGCCAGCCCCCTTTGACTCCTTTTCTTCCTAATTGATCTCTCCGTGGGACCTTGCCTAATTTTTCTCTGAGTTGGTTGAAGTCTGTCTTTTTGAAGTCCAGGGTCCTTGTTTTGCTGTTCTTATGTCCTCCTTTCCTTAGGATCTTGAATTCTATCAGATCATGATCACTTTCCCCTAAGTTCTCAACCACCTTTGCATTTGCAACTAATTCATCCCTGTTGGTTAAAACCAGATCCAAAATGGATGACCCCCTAATTATTTCTTCAACTTTCTGAATCAGAAAGTTGTCTCTGACACATGCTAAGAATTTGTGGGATGTATTATGTTTTGCTGTATTTGTCTCCCCACAGATATCAGGAAGTTAAAATCCCCCATTAATACTAGCTCATGTGTATTAGCTAATCTTGTTACCTGCTTGAAGAATGCCTCATCCTCTTCCTCTCCTTGACTTGGTGGTCTATAACAGACCCCCACCATAACATCACTAATGTTCTTTTCCCTTTTTGTCCTCATTCAGATACACTCAGTAGGTCTGCCACTCATTTCCTCTTGGACCTTGGAGCAAGTGTATACATTCTGGATGTATAGCGCAAGGCCTCCTCCTTTTTTCTATATCTATCTTTCTGAAACAAACTATACCCCTCAATGCTGGTACTCCAATCATGGGAGTTGTCCTATCAAGTCTCTGTAATGCCAATTTTCTTCATATATCACAACTTCAGGTTCACCCTGCTTGTTCCCCATACTCTTTGCATTGGTATATACTATAGGCATCAAAGATATTTTGCAGACTGCCCTGTTGTTCAAGTATATTATGTCAGCACAGTTACCATTATCAACCAAACTTGTAATCTCGTCAAAAAACAATATCAAGTTTGTTTGACAAAATCTATTTTCCATAAAAGAATTAGATTGGCATTAATTATGCTTATATTTTAATTGTTTATGAATTGCATCCTGTAATAGGGTGAACTGGTCCTTTAAGAAAAATATTCCAGGGAGTTGGAATGAACAAAGGCCCAGAAAATGGCCTGGTAGTGGAAGAGAGGAAGTGGTCCTGGCGAATTAGGTGTTGGAGGTGCGGGGGTGGACCCTAGGACACTCTTCTTTTAGGGGCCCAGGATCAGGAGCTCTGTAATGTAGGGCGGCTTCAGATGGAGCAGATTGACAAAGGAAGGGCTCTGGGTGTGCCAGGCGAACTGGAGCTAAGTAGGAACTGTTGAATTATGATTATGGACTTTATGTTTGGGGCTCATTGAGGATTGTTTGGATTACTTTGTGATTTAGGACTATGAGGTCTGTTTCACATTAAACCAGGCCCAGAAAAGGGTGCTGTGAGCCATAGCAGAAACTGTCTGGAGTGTTTAAGGGGTCTGCAAGAGGAGGCTAACTGGGGCACGGTGTCTGCAAAGTGACCACTGGCCATGAGGGGGTGCTCAGAGGCTGGCACATCCCATATCAGTCTTTCCATAATTTTGTCCAGGATCAATGTCAGGTTAACTAGTCTAAAGTTATTCGGGTCATCCCATCTGCCCTTTTAAAGGATTGGCACAAGATTAGTTTTCTTCAGTCTTCTGGAACTTCCCAACCATTCCAAGATTTGTTAAAATCAACATCAGTGGTTCAGAGAGTTCCTCCCTCAGCCAATTTTTTAAATACTCTTGGGTGCAAATTATCTTGTCTGTCTGATTAAAAGTTTTAAACAGATGCTATTTAGCATCCTCCCTAGTTACAGATGGAATAGAAAATATATCTGTATCAGTGGATGATTTGGGGGGAGGGATAGCTCAGTGGTTTGAGCATTAGTCTGCTAAACCCAGGGTTGTGAGTTCAATCATTGAGGGAGTCATTTAGGGATCTGGGGCAAAAATTGGGGACTGGTCCTGCTTTGAGCAGGGGGTTGGACTAGATGACCTCCTGAGGTGCCTTCCAACCTTGATATTCTATGATTCTATGACTACATCAGTGGTTCTCAAACTGTGGGTCAGGATGCCTTTATTAATGGGGTCACCAGGGCTGGGTTAGATTTGCTCGGGGCCAGGGCTGAAGCCCAAGCCCCACCACCTGGGGCCAAAGCTGAAGCCTGAGGGCTTTAGCTCTAGATGGCGGGGCTCAGGTTACAGCCCCCCTGCCAGGGGCTGACGCCCTTGGGCTTTGGCGCCCTCACAGGGTGGCAGGACTCAGGCTTTGGTCGTATAGTAATTTTTATTGTCAGAAGGGGGTCATGGTGCAATGAAGTTTGAGAACCCCTGGACTACATCATCCTATTTCCTTCCAGATACAAAATGAAAACATTTATTGAATACTACTTCCTTTTTTTGCATTATAGCATCATAGAAATGGACTGGAAGGAACCTTAACTGTTCATTGAGTCTATCCACCCTCATGCTGAGGCAGGGCCAGGCAAACCTAGACCAGTCCTGTCACATTTTCTAACCTGTTTTTTGAAAAAAACTGTCATAACAGGGCTTCCACAACATCCCTAGGTAATTATTTCAGTACTTAACTATCCTTACAGGTAGAAAGTTTTCCCTACAATCTAACCTAAATCTCCCTTACTGAAGATTAAGCTAATTACTTCTTGTCCTACCTTTGGTGGACATGGAGAACAATTGATCACAGCCCTTAACATATCTGAAGGCTGCCATCAGGTCTTCCCCTGCCTGTCTTTTTTTTCCCCTCAAGACTAAATATGCCCAGTTTTTTAACCTTTCCAAAGGTCATGATTTCTAAACCTTTCATCATTTTTGTTGCTCTCCTCTGGATTCTCTCCAATTTGTCCACATTTTTCTTGAAGCGTGGTGCCCAAAACTGGACGCAGTACTCCAGCTGAGGCCTCACCAGTGCTGACTACAGCAGAACAGTTTCCTCCTGTGTCTTCTATATGACATTCCTGTTAATGTACTCCAAAATTATTTTTTGCAGCTGCATCTTATTGTTAACTTACATTCCATTTGTGATCCACTATAAACCCAAGATTCTCTGCCTAGCTAGTTATTTTCCATGATTGACAATGTTACCAGCCTTATCTGGTATCAAACCTATGCCATTGTTAAGATTCCATTTGTTCCTGATTTATTTAAATAATTTCCTCATTGTTTTTAGTCCCTCTGGTCATAGATTTTTTTCATGAGTACTTCATACTGATAGCTTCCCTTATCAATTGTCTGTATTTCCTAATTGCCAATTTGAACTCATGGCTGTCAACTTTCACATTTTTCTATTTGTTACATATTATTTTTTAGTTTTAATTGCTACTTTCACTTCCCACCAGGATGGTGCTTTAACTGAAGAAGACTTCGTATGTGACTTGGGACTTGTGTGTTTTTTTGGTATGTAATAAAGCGTTCTTAAATAATTCTCAATTACCAATCACATTGTTACATTTAACTTTTTCCTCTGACACAATTTCACTGATCATTGTTGTCAGATTAAAGCAACTGGCCCTATTAAAGCACCCAAAATATATCTGACTGGTTGGGACTGTATTCTGTTTGCACATATCAAATTAAATTAGGTTGTGATCACTTGCACCTGGGAAACCATCAATTTTTAGTTCAGTGATCAATTCATCTTTACCCATCAGAATGAGACTTAATGTAGAGTTACCTCAAGTTGGTTGCAGTGCTGGCTTTCATGAATGAGCATAATTATAGGAGGGCTGGATGACATGGCTAGCCCAACTTTCAGCCTGAGGGGTGGGAAAACAATGACTTTGTCCTCCATGCCCACACACAGTAATGGCTTCCTGGAGGGGAGAGAAGAGCACAAAGCAATCTGAGGCTGCAGTAATGCTCAGAACTCTCCCCTTCCAGCTGCTGAACTGAGCAGTTGGCCAGAGAGAGAGAGACAACCTCTTGCTGAAATGCAACCTCTTGCTTCTGTAGGGGCACTCTGTCCTGTTGTTGGGCAGGCTGGAAACTACAGCTCCTCTCTGGAGCTGGCTTAGCTTCCTCCCTCCTTGGACCCATCTCCTGCAGTTCAAAATGTTGTGTGGAAAAGGACCAGCAGCACCTCTTCCACTGGGGCAGAGGAGGCAAAGACAGGAGGCACTTGGAGGGAGGAGTTTGGGTGAGGTGGAGAAAAGTGGTTTTGGCTGTGGGGCCCTGAGAGACAGAGAGGGGAATGGCAGGGGGAATGGAAAGAAACAATGGGATCCTGGTTGGGGGCAGAGCAAAGGGGACACAATAGGTATAAGTTTTTGAGACCTAGGGGGCAAGGGTGCTGGGGGAGGCAGGAGAACTGTTGAGGACCAACTGCAAAAGGGGAAGAAAGAGACTGGTGGGGGAGGAGGAAGAGAGAGTTAGATATGAGGGAGGGGGAAACAAGTGGAAGAGGGACTTAGGGAAATGAGATTTGGGAAGAGAGGAAGGAATGCTGGAGGAGGAGAAACTCATAAAATGGGAGAGGCTGGGGGGATTTGGAACAAATGTTCTCTGTAGTGAGTAAGTGCTGCCAACTCATGATTTTATCATACGTTTTGCAATGTTTAGTGTATTTCTTGAGGCCCCCACTCCTGAAGTTGTGATTATGTGAGAATCTCAGATTTAATTTAAAGCAGTAAGTTGCTAGCCCTCATGGTTCCAGAGAGACACTGGAAAACCAGACCCCTAAAACTCAAAAACTGGATCAGAAATAGAAGAACCCCATATTTATTATTTTTCAAAATCCCATGATTTTATGAGGCTTGACTCCTGATTTTTGAATGGTTGGGACTGGTAATCGTAAAGAATGAAAGAGCTTTAAGGAAAGACTTGGGGGCAGGAAAAATGATGGGACTGTGAGAGGAGACTGGTGTGGGTGTGGAGGTTTGGGAGGAGAAGTGAGGCTGGTAGGGAGCGAATGAAGAGAGAAAAGAAAGCAACATCATTTATGTTAGTTGAGATAGGTGCATCCATCCCACAGATCATTTAGCTATTTGGTGAGTCTGATATGTAAAGTAGGACGGTGTCAGAATAAGAATCCATTCTGACTACGCTGATTATAATTGAAAAGGTGGTATTTCTGAGTTTTACTTTTGGTAAGCAAGGTCTTAATGTTTGAGAACTTTTGATCAGGAAACATAATTATTTATCTACATAAATAAAAAAGGCAAAATATTTAGGGGTGCTTTATGATAGAATAAAATCAAATGCAAAATGATACAACACAATAAAAGCTTTTTAGCAGTGGCACAGGTTGTGCTGCCTAAAGTTAAGGTTACCCTGTGCTTTCCAATATCAGACCCTGTTTTCCATTGCTTGTAACTTTGCCAAACTTTAATCACTTGTGCAAAACTTTCCATGCCTGTGTCTACCACAGGCTGAATTCTTTTGGAAAATTTCAGTCAAAATGATTCAGCCAGTTCCGAGAACTAAGTTACTTAAAAATACATTGTTTTGCCCATGTTAAAAAAGTTCATTTGAACAGCTCTAGCACCCCTGTGCTTTAAGTAGGGACTTGAATTTGATAGAGGGGTCACCTTGGTGTCAGAAATCAGCTTTTTGCTGTCCCTGTGCAAATCCACTCAAATTTGGGCAAGTTATGAGTCTCTGCAAATCTGTTTGCACATGCTCAGTAGATACTTATTAGAGTATAGCAGCTAAATTCGCTGAAGATTTCATCTCCACTGAGTATGCTGTAGCCTGAGGCTGCAGGGACTGATCACTGTAGTTGTACCTCTCAGCAGTCTGTGGCTGCTGGGGCTCTAGGTACAGGAGCTGAAAGCAGGGAGACTCTCTTTGTCCCCAGTGCTTCTCCTGCTGGTGTGAGGAAGAGGAGAAGGTGGAAACATCCTGATGTGAATGAAGCATGATGAGGAGGTGGGCTTGGGGGTAGTGGAAGTAGTGAGGGGGCAGACTGGAAGGAATGTGGGGGAGTAGTAGTGGGGTGGGGGCTGAGACTTGGAGCCAGCAGGAAGGGCGCAGGACTGGGATGAGCTGAAGGCAAGTGGTGGTGGATGAGACTGTGACTGGGATGAGCAGGAAGAGAAAGGATGGATTGGTGGCTTAGGCAATGGAATGCTGCCCTGAAGAATGGGATTCTATCCCTGCCTCTGCCACAGAGTTCCTATGTGACGCTGGGCAAATCACTTGAATCAAAGTTTTCACAGGTGGCCACTAATTGTGTGTTCCTCATTTTCTGGGTGTTTGACTTGAGACACCTGGGGTCCGATTGGTGGATCAGCACTTACAGCTGTAACTGAAGTCAATGACAGTTGTAGCCTTAACAAATGAAGGGCTATAATATGCAAAGTTCTCTGAAACATCAGATCCTAGGCCTCTTATATTCTGCACCCCAAATTAGTTCACATTTTTGACATAAATGTGTCTGTTCCTCAGTTCTCCATCTGTATAATAGAAATAGTAATACCACCTTGCCTTGCAGGGATGTTGTTACAAAGGTAGACTCATTAATGTTTGTGAAGCAATCAGAGGGCGGTCCACACCTGAATGATGACAGGCTTCAGAGTGGTAGCCGTGTTAGTCTGTATCAGGAAAAAGAACGAGGAATACTTGTGGCACCTTAGAGACTAACAAATTTATTTGAGCATGAGCTTTTGTGTGCTAAAGCCCACTTCATCAGATGCATGCAGTGGAAAATACAGTAGGAAGATATGTATATATAGAGAGAGAACATGAAAAAATGGGGGTTGCCATACCAACTCTAACGAGACTAATTGATTAAGGTGGGCTATTATCAGCAGGAGAAAGAAAAACTTTTGTAGTGATAATCAGGACGGCCTATTTCAAACAGTTGACAAGAAGGTCTGAGTAACAGTAGTGGGAAAATTAGCATGGGGAAATAGTTATTCGTTTGTGTAATGACTCATCCACTCCCAGTCTTTATTCAAGCCTAATTTAATGGTGTCCAGTTTGCAAATTAATTCCAGTTCTGCAGTTTCTCGTTGGAGTCTGTTTTTGAAGTTTTTTTGTTGAATAATTGTGACTTTTAGATCTGTAACTGAGTGTCCAGGGAGGCTGAAGTGTTCTCCGACTGGTTTTTGAATGTTATACTTCTTGATGTCTGATTTATTCTTTTGCGTAGAGACTGTCCAGTTTGGCCAATGTACATGGCAGAGGAGCATTACTGGCACATGATGGCGTATATCACATTGGTAGATGTGCTGGTGAACGAGCCTCTGATAGTGTGGCTGATGTGATTAGGTCCTATGATGGTGTCCCTTGAATAGATATGTGGACAGAGTTGGCAACGGGCTTTGTTGCAAGGACAGGTTCCTGGGTTAGTATTTTTGTTGTGTGGAGTGTGGTTGCTGGTGAGTATTTGCTTCAGGTTGGGGGGCTGTCTGTAAGCGAAGACCGGCCTGTCTCCCAAGATCTGTGAGAGTGAGGGATTGTCCTTCAGGATAGGTTGTAGATCCTTGATGATGCGCTGGAGAGGTTTTAGTTGGGGGCTGAAGATGACGGCTAGTGGTGTTCTGTTACTTTCTTTGTCGGGCCTGTCCTGTAGTAGGTGACCTCTGGGTACTGAATGACGAGGAGGATAAAATGAAATATTGAGTGTTCATTATGTGACCACTATCTGTCCTGTGCACTAAATGAGGTAGAACAGTGGTTCTCAAAGCCAGTCCACTGCTTGTTCAGAGAAAGCCCCAGGCGGGCAGGACAGGGCTGTTTACCTGCCGTGTCCACAGGTTTGGCCGATCGCAGCTCCCACTGGCCGCGGTTTGCCGCTCCAGGCCAATGGGGGCTGCGGGAAGGGCGGCCAGCACGTTGTTTGGCCCGCACTGCTTCCCGTAGCCCCCATTGACCTGGAGCGGCGAACCACGGCTAGTGGGAGCCGTGATCGGCTGAACCTGCGGATGTGGCAGGTAAACAAACCGATCCGGCCTGCCAGCGGCTTTCCCTGAACAAGCGGTGGACCGGCTTGTATGTAATAAGCCTTATTGTAATTATTAGCCCTAAGCTGGGCTTCAAACCTGAGTATAGGATCATGTTAAATTCAGTGTGGCTAAACTTGGGCAACATGTATAGTGTCAGGCAATAGTAGAACCATATTTAAAAAGATACACCGTTTTAATACATATTACTACATTCACACTGCATCAGAGGAGCCACATGAGAAACTGCTTTAGAGGAAATGACATTATAACGGAATATAACCATGGTTCCTTGAAGCCCTTTATAGATGGAATCAAAGACTGAAAAACACATGAGGACATTGAAATATAATATGATATGTGAGCTTCAGTAGATTGGAATCATAAAAGCTGGAGATGGAAAATGCTTATTAGATAGTCTGTTCATGCGCCTACCAATGTGCAGGAAGATTATCCCTCAGAGGACACGTTCTAGAGTTTTGTCTAGTTTATTTTTAAATGTTTCGAGAAGTCAGTCTTCCAGTGTTATCTTGGGATACTTCTAACGTAATCTACCAGCTATGATTGCTAGAAAGGTTTTTGTTTTTGTTTTTTTCAGTTCGTATGATGCTTGATTGCTTATTGGTACTCTAAGTATTTTTTTCAAAATTGTAGTTGGATATTATTCCCTCTTCACCGATTTCTCATTCTAATTGTATTATTTTTATTCTCTATTATAGCTTTTTGTACTGACTCATAATGTGGAATTTATCAGTTAAATACAGCAGCTAGACTACAGTGATATGTGATTAAAACAGATAGAAACTTTGATCTTTCTTCCCAGGTTTGAGTGAAAGGCAAAAGTTCTGTGGTATATAAAACCCTGCAAAAGGTTAATCATTTTTCATTAGTTGTTATGTAAAGATGCCTCTGTCAGGGTATTTAGTCGGTGCGTAGTCTAATGATGTAAATATCTCTGACTTGTACTTCATTGGCTTAGTTTGTTGTCACTCAGTATCCTGCTGGGATTGTTTTTCAGATGGGGCTCTGTAATAAACCAGAAAAAAACAACTCTCCTGCTCATGTAGTTTGATTAATCTCTTAGTATTTAATAAACCTTGAGGAGTTTTTTCATATTCATGTCTGGATTCTTAATTAATTTTATTCCAGAGACAACCAGATCACATCAAGGAGACCAGAGCTTGTTTCTTTGCTCACACAGGCAGAGATTACCCTGGGCACAAGATTCCAGGCATGTTTCTTGGCCTGCATATTGAAGAAAGCGTTAACTGCCTGTTGGGAGCAGCTGTTTACCCGCACTTAAGGAGCACCTAGTCCCACAAATGTAGATATTAGTCCACCTGTCCTTGTAAATCTGTCAGTGTGTTCCTGCTGATTTTGAAGACTCCTAAATACAATTTGAAACTTTCCACTCTCCATTTTTTTATTGGGACAAAGTTCATAACGTAGGTCATTGCTGCCTGGTATTTGAAAAGAAACACAATGTACTAATGTTTCAGAGGAAGAGCAAGGTTGAAAGGTAAAAATACGCCCTTTTACATTGTTCTTTGCATTATATATAGAGAGTCCTTAGATTAATAAACAAATTTAAAACTACATCACATTTTAAAAGACTCTTTCAAAAATATAATGGGAGCTCTTAGAGAGACATTTATTGATAGACACTTTATCCTAAATTGTTTTGGGGAGGGCAAGAGAGAGAACAATACAAAACAGCCTGCTTTTATTTCTTTTTCATACCAGTTGCCCTTGCTTTTAACTTAACTTGGGTTTTCTCAAGAATGTGTTTACTGACAACACAATTTAAGAGATTACATTTTGGGGGGTCTTTTGATTTTGTTCTATTTTCTCCTTTAATCTTCCCACAAACACACACATCCTTTATCATGGTCATGCTCTCTCTGGCTATGAAGGATGGACTTCAGTTTCCCCTGGGGTCCACCAACACTGCTAAAAGTTGTGGGTCCCAAATTGTGGTCCATGGATCACAAGCGATGTGCAAAGCACTTCTTGGTGGTCTTCAGAAGAGAACTATTATGAACGAAGCAATAACATTTTGGAGGTTGAGCTGCTGGCAGTAAGGTTAGTCCATAGGGATGCTCTTACGAAGTAGTCCATAGAACAAAAACTTTGAAGAACTAGGGATGTAAAGAAATGGTTTCTTCTCCCATACCCCAGCTTTTACCAGCCTGAATCTCTTGCATGATGTTATCTAGCTGCCATTAGTCTGCTAGCTAAACCTGACATATCCAGATTTGTGATGGAAAGCTTAAACTGCATGATAATGTTTAGTCACTAAGTGGTACTGTGTGAAGAATACTGCAGCACCTCTTTTATCAAGTGCCGGAGACAGTCTACATTCTTTATTTACAATGAAGTTGGTGTTGTTAGCATCCATTTTGCGTCTGGTTCTGTGTGACTAACCTGACATCGTGTCAGAAGAATAATAGAAGCCGATGAATTTCATCAAAATGCCATAGTTTCATGCCCCAGAAAGCTTCAGCTTTTAAAGACCAGCAGACTGGCCTGATTGGAAGGAGCGGTTTGCATGTTTTTGCATTGCAACTAAACTCCACAAGGAGGATGAGGAGACACAGGTGCCTTTCCTAGTCTATGCCATGGGCAAGGAAGCTGAACATATTTTTAAATCCTTCCCCTTTCCAGAGGAGAGCCACAAGAACACATATGCGGTGGTGCTGGTGAAATTTGAACGTCATACACCACAGTATGCTGAGGTATAAGCGAGCATGAATCTACCAGCATGTTCAAAAACCTGGAGAACCTGTGGAATCTTTTATAAGGTGCAGCAGAAGAATGACACAGCAGAAAACAGATTTTGAAGACAAAAAGGAAGAGCACATTAGAGACAGAGTAGTGATTGGCATTTTAGACAAGGGAGTGACAGAGAAACTACAAATGAAGAGAGATTTAACCTCAGAGCAATAGAAATGGCAAAACAATCAGAGATGATTAAAAGTCAAACTAGAGATCAATGGGCTGCCAGAAAGAAACCTAGAGGAACTGGCTTACAAACAGAGTCATGATGGGAGATATAGAACAGCTGCAAAAAGTCAATGTGAGGTAAGCCCCAGGCAAAATATAACACTTTTCAGACTAGATGTACAAGATATGAGAGAGACCCCTGTCCAAGAGGTGATTGTCCAGCTCAGAGAGTCAAATGCTGTAAATGTCCCCAAATTGGACATTTTGCTACTGTCTGCCACACAAAGGCACTTCAGGACATGACCACTGAGAATCAAGAGCCATTTTTTCTGAGATCAACCACATGCATCATCCACCCTCCTGAGCCAGCCTGGAGGGTGGAACTGAATAGTTTCAGGTGCAGATATTACAGTCATATCAGAAGGGACTTAGACTCACCTTCAACCCCTGCTGGAGCTGAAACCAGCAGACATGGTCCTAAATTGCCCTGGAGGTATTGTGAAGTGCATTGGACAATTTTCCACAGAAAAAAGATATACAAAGACATAAGCTTTAATTTTAACGTATATGTGATTAGAGAAGCTGAGGCTAACAGTCTTCTCAGTTGCAGTATGGTTGTCAGGATGGATCTAGTATGAAAAGTGGAAGAATTTAATGGACTAATTGGTGATATTGGACTTCTAAAAGGAGATCCAGTAGAAATGATCTTGAGACAATTCTGAACCATTTAGTGTGCATACACCCCACAGAACTCCTATCCCGTTACATCATAAAGTAGAAACTGAGTCAAAGACAATGGAAAAGAATGGTATAATTGAGAACATCTCTGGGTCAATACCAGGGTGCATACCAATGGTACCTGCTATGAAGAAAAATGGGAAAATATGAATCTGTGTGGATCTGAAAGACTTAATGAACCAGTACTGAGAGAAAAATATATCTTCCCAAAGTGGCAGGAGCTACTGTGTTCTCTAAGCGAGATGCCTCAAGTGGTTTCTGGCAAATTCTGTTAGCTAAAGAGAGAGCTAAACTGACTACATTAATTACACCATTTGGGAGATTTTGCTTTCAAAGATTATGATGGCAAAGCTGCTAAAGAACACAAATGGGGCTGTTGTTTTAATGGACAAGAATTTAGTATATGGGTTGTCAATGCAAGAACATGACAAAACCCTCAATGAAGTTCTGAGCTTGATCAACAAGTCCGAACTCAAACTAAATAGAGAAAAGTGTGTTTTCTACTTGCACCAAATTGAATTTTTGGAACAGATGATAAACAAGGATGAAATTAGTCCTAGCCCTGAGAAAGTAAAAGCAATTAGAGAATTGAATGCTCCAACAAATGCACCAGAACTGAGACACAGGCTGGGGATAGTAAATTATCTTGGCTGATACCTGCAAGACCTGTCTTCAGTGTCAGAACCACTGAATGAATTATTAGGGTCCAATACGTCCTAGCTATGGGGGCCAAATCAGGAAACTCTTTTCAAAAGAGTAAAAAATGATCTCAAGTGCTCCAGTTTTAAAATTCTATGATGTAAAGAAACTCTCAGCAGTCAATGCTAATGCCAGTAGCTATAGCCCAGGTGGTGTATTGTTGCAGCTACATGGATCTGAATGGAAGCCAGCTGCATTCTGCTTTTGTACACTTACAGGTAGCAAGGACATAAAGAATACAATATCTTCATGTGAACTTTGCAGAACTGCCAGATCAACAGAATGCAAGGAGTCTCTAATAACACCTCTACCACACAGCCCTGCAAGAGGCTAGCAGAAGATGTATGCAAATTCAGAGGACGTTATTATCTAGCTGGAGTGGATTATTTTTCTAGATATATTGAAATACTAGTTGCAGTGTTATTGAGAAATTAAAGAGCACATTTGCCCATTTTGGTATTCCAGAACAACTACTGATAGACAACGGGCTGCAATTAATTGCAGCTGAATTTGGAATTTAAGTTCTAAACCAAATATGATTTTGAACACATCACTAGCAGCCCATGTTACCCATGAGCAAATGGAGAGGCTGAGATGACTGTACAGACAACCAAGAGAATATTGAGACAGAAAGATCCATTTCTTGTTTCTCTAAGCTACAGATGAACACTAAAAAAAGAACAGGAGTACTTGTGGCACCTTAGAGACGAACAGATTTATTTGAGCATAAGCTTTCGTGAGCTACAGCTCACTTCATCGGATGTACAGATGAACACTGTTAGCAGCCACTGGCTTTAGCCAATGCAGTCCAATGAGAAGGCAACTCAGAACTACAGTTCCAGCCCTGGAAAAGAATTTAGCCCCAAAGTGGCTGGACCTGAGAAAAATAGCCAAATTGGATCAAAAGGCAAAAAGAGCTTATGAACACTTTTATAACCAACATCACTCATTTAGAGAATTGCCTGAACTGGAACCCGGTGACCATGTTTGTGTCATACTGGATGGTGGAAGAAGATGGAAGAACTCCAGCTGTTCTCAAACTGTGGTCTGTGAGCTCCATTCAGGTGGTCTGCAGATAGTTCCCTAGAAGGTGAGTGCCTGGGCGGCCGCACATGAAAGAATGAAGGGCCACCCACCTAATTAGTGGAGGCTCGCAGGCGTGGTTCCACTAATTACATGCCTGGAATCTGGAGAAGATGCCCATGTAAGGTGTGGTGGTGGCCTTGGGGGAATAGGGGGTAGGTGGGAGGGAGCAGTGGGGTCAGAAGAGGGGATGGGGGGAATTTGGGACATGCAGAGCTGCGGCGGCCAGAGAAAGAGGTGACTTTCCCCAGCTCTAGGGCTGCGGCTGCCAGGGAGAGACCCCCCGCCCCCTTCCTAGCCCCAAGTCGGGAGCTGCCACAGTGGGGGAGAGAGGGAGAGACCCCCCCCACCTTCCCAGCCCCAATTCGGGGACTGCTGTGGTGGGGGAGAGAGGGCAAATTCATCGCATCAGAAAGGTAACACTACTGATATTAAAATATGAGTTGTGTGTTTTTATTTGCAGAACAAAAAAAGTTTATTATTATTAAGTTTTTTTCAGATAGCACTTTTATTCAAAGTGTTTTACAATAGTTAGCTAATGGTACAAACAACTTTTGGAAAGATCATTAAGTGGTCCGCCGAGACTCTGAGCAATTTTAAGTGGTTTGCAAAAAAAAAAGAAAAAAAAAAAAGTCTGAGAACCACTGACCTAGATCTTACACTATTGAGACAGACAGCAGGGAGTTCAACAGAAACCACTGACATCTTCAGTTCAATCCAGAGACAGAACAATCAATCAACTGAGCAAACTCTACAAATTGCAGATGCAGAACAGGGAGAAGAAGATTCACCTACTCCAAACCTGCCAGAGACAGCTGTTGCAAGTAGGACAGCTTAGTCACCAAGTTGTTACCCATTCTTGCCACATTGTTAAAAAAAACAGTAAGATTTAGAGAAGAGTAACAGATGTACATGTGTTGAAATAAAGTTATTTTAAAAATAGTTTTATAGTTTTAAAATGGTTAAAAAGCAGAAAAAGAGAAATTAAAAAGGGGATATCTGGTGAAAAGCTTAAACTGCATTATAATGTTTAGTCACTAGGTGGCATGGGATGAAGACTACTGCGGCACATCTTTACCCAGGGCTGGAGACATTCTACATTTTTTTTATGATAAAGTTGCTGTGGCTGCTGCTAGTATCCATTTTGCATCTGTCTCTGTGCGAGTAACTTGACAGGGTTACCTCAATAAATTAGGGCCATTTTTCTTATACCTGGTTTTCTTATACCTGCTAGCAACTTACTTTGTAAGTAGCCCTATTGATGTCAATCGTTTTCCCATTGGATCACTCTATTTCAGACTCGCCAAGTTTAGATTTCCCCTCCGCTGGATTTCCTGACTCTGGTAGAAGTCAGCAGGTAACTCCCTAATTTATGGGGAAATCCCTGTCTGATTGGCTGCCCTTTCTCCATTCCCCTTCCTTTTGTTTAAGGGCAGCTAGTCAGAGCTGCTGCATGTGCAGAAGAGGAGCCTGATTTTACATCACATGAGTAGTGACTAGTACTCCCTCCCTCTGAAAAAATGGGGACAGAGCGCTCCTGCAAGAGCTCCCAGCATTTGCGGAGTGGCTATTCTATTCTGTAATAAGATCTTTTACTACCCTCATCAGCATAGACGCTGACTGTCTTACATCTGTCACATGTATTTGTTCTCGCTCTCATCCTCTCCCCAGGTGGGGAATTGTGTGTGGAGTGTTTTATTTTGTTTGTTTTTTGTTTCATGTTTTTAAGTGTACATGCTGCTATGTGTTTGTTAAAGAAGGCAAAATTTCTGTCTCCTGCACAGACAAGCTTTACTTTTTAGGGAAGAAAGTTCCATTGAGCCTGACTCTGAGGGCTGGAGTTGTCAACTATGGTCTTCATCCTGGAGTTTTAGGTGATCTTTTAGACAACCTGAGCCTAGGCCATTGGGCACTTGAAGAGAAGGATCAAGACTTTAAATTTGATTTGATATTCTACAGGAGGTCAGTGTAGAGAGTGGAGGACATGGAGGAGAGTGCTTGGGGTAGCCTGTGTTGCCGAATAGACTTGCTGAAGTCTTCTGGGCTACATGAAATTTCCTAAGGGCTGAAGGCTTCATGCTCCTGCCAGATCTACAGCTCCTTCTGCCCACTTGATTCTTCACCCCCACTGCAAGAGGAAGAGCCTGAAACTGCCTGCACCCTATTTCAGTGAATTAATTGGTCTGTGTTTGGAAGAGCAAAAATTTGAATGAGGGATTGGGAGAAGGTGTCATGGCTGGGTCATGGGCAGCCATACCTAGTAGCTGGAACAGGAAACAGGAGTCAGTTGGGTCAGGATTCGTGGAAGTCAGAGACAGGAGCCAAACTGTAAATCAGAACCATGAGCAGGTAACCAGAGTGAGGCTGGGTCAGGATACTAGAGAGTCAGAGGCAGGAGCCAAACTGGAGATCAGGAACCACAAATCAGCTGCTGGGAGTCAAGCTGGGTATGAAGGCCAGGAAATCAAGCTGGGTAAGCAGGAGCAGAAAGCATAAGGCAGATGGTCCAGAGCAGGGTGCAGTCCAGTTTTTTGGACAGCTTACTTATTCTTGCTGATGGCTTAAGTAGGGCCAACGGGCAAATCAGCTGCTTTGGGACTTCACCAATAGACCTCAAGAGTGGAGCCTCACTCTGGGGCTGAGCTACATGGGGCCCAGATAAGCAAAGGTCAGCAGGCTGCCAGGTGGAGGGTTGGAGTGTGGCTATTCCTGTGGGCCTGGTTTGAGTCCCATGGATAATGACATAAGAAAAGAAATAGAATGGGGGATACATGGGGGAGAAGAGAAAGAGGATACTTCTCCTTTGTTCTTTTGACTCCTCAGTCTCTCCTACCAAAGATCTAGTCACCACTTTATCTCCAGATCCGCTCTTCCCTATCCAGACTATTCCTTCCTCCCCTCCACCCCAATTATTTTTAGACTATAAATTGAGGGTAAGGTTGAAAATGGTGCATGGAGAGAGCACCTGCTACCATCACCCACTGGGCGAGGAGGCAACATGCCCTGCAACACTCATCCTCATCCAACGACTATGCTGCCACAATCTATCACATCCTCTCCTGCCCTGAACCCAGTGGGAAAAGAGATGGCATGTACTGCCCAAACCTTTGGAGTGCCTGCTCACACCAAGGGAGAGACAGGCTGCAAGCCCCTAAGCAAATATGTTAATAAGTTTTAGGCAAATACATGTAATGTTGTGCTAACCCAGGTAAATTTAAAAGCCCTTTTTGCTAGATGTTGGCAGGTATGCTATTTACTGTTATGCTCCTTTTGAGCAAATCTATTTGGATACTCAGATTATTTTTTGTTTTAAATAAAATTCATTCTTGTGCCCTAAGTTAACAGTGAAGTTGATTTGAATTAATAGTGTGATGTATAAATGGCCTTCTAAACACAACATGCTGCTTTGAAAATAGTATATAAAATACTACTATTTTTGTCTGGGAATGCCAGTTTCACTTAGTTCATGACGACCAGAAAAACAGCAATAAATAAATCCAAATTTGCGAGCTGCAGATCTCCCATGTCTTGGCAAAACCAATACAAATCCAAGAGCTGTATCACTAAATGCTTTTCTTCCCCAAACCCCCTTTCCTTTCTTTCTTCAAAAGAAATGTATCAAAACCAACATCTAGAGAATGTTAACTTTTAAAAATATTGAAGCTGGTAAGGCTAAAGAAAACAAAATTACCATTAAAAATGTACTGACTGTGGTTAATGATTACAATGTTTAGTTCCAAAGGATTCTGTCTCTCAAACACACATTCTGGACTTCACACTTTACTGTCAGTTTGTTTCTTCAGGTCTGTAATGGTTTTTATTTTATTTGTAACTGTATAAGAGAATCATATCCTGCACGTATCATCTTTTTAAAATATATCACACTGGACTGTGTAACATTAGACTGAAATAGTGTACATACTGTAGTATGAAATGCCAAAACCCTGGGCCCAATCTTGTGGCTATTCTGCATATAGTACCACCAATGACTTCAGTAGGATTTCTGTGTGGAATGGCTGCAGGATTGGGCCCACTGAATTTAAATAATGAAATTGTGACAGCAATGCAAAAAGGGCAACTAATTAAAATTGAAGGATGGCTCTGACCTTAATTCAGATGGTAATGGAAAAATCACAGACGCTTGTGTTAATAGTGGAGGTGTCAGCTTTACTTTTGAATTGCCTGACTTGTGTTGGTTAATGTCGTAGTTATTGTTTCACCAGGAACTGCGGTGGCTGCTCTAGTTAAGGTTGCATGACCAGTTCTACTCAACCTCCTCTTTTCAGTTGCTCAAAACTTTCCACATTTAGGATGTAACTTTCTATGCTTGATCTCTGCCCAAAGATGAGTTTTGTATTTTTTTTAATGGAAAGTTTAAGGAAAAACAGGTTCAGCAATTTTATATTATTAGAGTATAAAAATCCATTATCTCATTATAATAAAATATGTGTGTGACATTTGAACAGCTCTGCAGAGCAAATTCTGAGGGTAGAAAGTTAAAATTTGGCATGAAAATAGTCCTCAACAAGAATACTTGGTTTTGAATATTATGAAAATAGCTTTGATTCAGCTATGTTATGAGTTTTTTTATAAAACACACTCTTAACAGATGTAGTGCATTTTGCAAAGAGTTTTTCTGTAGAGCTCCTAAAGTTCATGGCTATGAAAGGCTATTCTGTGCACTACTGACTGAGTGGCTAACTTGGCTGCATAGTGAACAGTGTAATAAATGGTTTCAGAGTAACAGCTGTGTTAGTCTGTATTCGCAAAAAGAAAAGGAGTACTTGTGGCACCTTAGAGGCTAACAAATTTATTAGAGCATAACCTTTCATGAGCTACAGCTCACTTCATCGGTGTACACATGGCATGAGGCTAGAGCTCTGCAGAAGCACTTTGCTCAGTCCCTGCAAACTTTCATATCCTCCTCAATTTCTTTTACCTTTTGGAGGTCCTCTTTTTCTTCCCCCTTAATGATTCTCTCCATTCTACATTTTTACACCCCTCTTGTTTCTGTTAGACTTCACCTAAATTCCCTCATTGTGGTTGCTCTTGAGTGCTGGCCTCTCTGTTCCCCTCTATATCCCAAAAACTGTTTCTTCTAAGCAGAGACAGCAGAGTGTATAGCTGCTGAGATGGGAAAGGGGACATCAATCTACTGCTAGCTTACTACTTGCTCTATATAGCATCCTCTTTTGGCAGGAGGCCAACGTTGCAGAACAACAGCTTCAGGCTTCAGCCGTTGCAGTGCCTGGGGAACTGGCTAGGACCATGAATAGGTGAGAGAATGCTGACCACATCGTGAATGTGGCAGATATCCCAAATAGGAAGGTCCCATAGCAATTTATAAGGAATCTCCTTTTTATAGAATTTGTAAATCGGTTATATCCTTGCTGCTATAGAATGCTATCATTCTCTACTAAATGTTATAGGTTAATTTAAAATTTCTATGAAAAGGAAGTGATTCACTATTAAAATGTGTAGGTTTTAAGAATAGTTTCTACATAACTATTTAATTTCTGTAGAACTCTCTATTCTATAGTTTACTTGTTCAAAAGTGACCAGTACTTTGAGGTGCTCCTGTTTTTGCGTACTCAACTTTATAGCTTTATATCCTCTCTGTCAGGTGTTTGCCATAGGCCTGGGTAAAGTCTTGGCTATTATGAACAGGTTATGCCAGGGCTAGACACTCCAGGTATGCAAACCATACCTTATATAATGTATTCTGTTATTGTTTTATGGTATATGTAAGTTTCACCTAGCAAACAGAAAAAAACGTGTTAAGAATCTCCTGATACACTTGAGGCCATTCATATAAATTTGATCTAAAGACCATTGAAGCCAATGGTAGTCTTTCCATTGACTTCACTGGACTCTGGATCAGGGCTGTAATGTCTAGAAGTCATAACACGGAAGTGAGTTGTATGACTTGCCCATTTGCAGCAGGATAGAACTTTTGAATGGGAGTCCAGAAATTCTGAATTATTAGACAGTTAGAGGTGGGGAAATGTGGCCCTTATTGAGCGGCATTTATGATATGCTGGATAGAGCCCACAGTTTATTGGTAATAACCAGACAATAATATAATCTGTTGGTAATAAGGCCTTTTATTTGAACAAATATAGTGCAAATTGAGATTTAATGTAAAAATATGAGTGCTACTCGCCAGTCCGATTCTTCAATTTAAATACATAGGTCTCTCTTCCATTGTTGTGCGATTGCTTGGTGTTTGTACTATGTGAGGCTGTAGTGCTGAATCTGCACTAGATTAAATCTTGGTTATCCATTTTTAAATTATTTCTGACCACTAACTGCTGTACTGTGTTTTCTGGCTGAAGAAAAAAGGGACTTGATCTTTCAAATAAGGGGCCTGACCTTGCAATTCTTAAGTAAAATTTCCATTAAAACAGCATTGTATTTCCTGAGTCTGCTGAAATAAGCTGAAGTCACAAAGTTGCAGCTACATTAAAAATTGCTTACTGTGTATATTGGGGTTTTCCCCTTAACTAACTTGTGCATACAGTTCAAACAGAATATCTTGATAGCAATATTCAGTTGGATTGAGACTTTTAGATTGTTAGTCTCTGAAATACTTCTCTAAGGCAGGTTGAGACTGTGATAGCCTGGCAGCTGGGAGCGTGGGCATTAGATAATGTCCCATCCCTAGAAATTTCCTGGTTTCCTGCCATTTCATTACACTATATAAGGACTGGGTGAGGCTTGTCTGTTGAGAATATTGTCTGAGAGCCAGTGTTATTTCAAGTATTTTTCAATAGTGGGCCAAGTTGGTCCTGAGTGAGTGAATGAGTGTGGGGATCAAATGTTTCTGTTTCCAAACTGTTCTCACAGAATTTCACAGTATCATTATCTTTCAGTTTGATCAGGTAAGACCTCCTTTAAATGTTGGTAATTGCATTTTAAGGAAACTCTCCCTTGTTTAGTGTTTGTTTTTCCTTAGAAATTGTTTTATCCAGTGATTGTTTTTTCTAGCAGGGATGAGATATATGAGAATGTCTTTAGAAGTGTAGAATAGTGCCTTTGGGCAGATATACATTTTAAATAGATGTAAACATCCCAAGAGTAAGAGGAGTGGATTGTGTTATTTTGCTAAAGCAGACTGGATTTTTCTGTAAGAGGGATGAAAGGGGTTGTTTTTTTTCTTCAAAATTGTGCATAAATGCTTATTTCCAGTGATAGACATCTAAATCCATTGGGTGACCACTTACGTTGCGAATCTGAGAGTTGTGTTTTCCAGGAGAGTGGTTCTATGAGAATAGCTTTGCATTTACATATATTAATTTTTCAGCCAGATGTAACACCATATTAATTTAGGAAATCTGGAGAGAGAGGTTTGGTATGAACTTAAAAAAATGAGGTGGCCATCTGTACACAGGCTTATCTTTATGTTCATAGAGACCAATTTTGACACCAGGGATATTAGAGTCTGTTCAAATGGCTATGCAGGCAGCTACTGGTTTGATTACTGTTACATATAAGAGAGGTGAAAGAGTGTAGTCCTATTTGACTCACCTTTTTCAGTTTAACAGTTTAGGTTGTACATTGTTTATAATAATTTTTCCCCTTGGTTGTTGGGCAAATAAATTTATCCAGGATCTAAATTGCAGAATAAAATCCCAAAACACTCTATTGAATATCTTTTCTGAATCAAGACAGGATAAGCTGTCCTGTTTTATTCCATTATAATTGGTTGATAATACTAAATAGCCTTTTGATATTGTTGTTGGCCATTCTATTAAGTAAATCAGAATTAATCTGCATGGATAATAGAAGATAAAAGAGTATTAATTTTTCTGTGTGTACTTTTGACAGAATTTTGCTATCCTTAAGGGACTTCATTGCTTTATTTGGGAACTCAGTCATAGTGATATGATTTAGGTTTTGGCATGCTGGTAGTGAGGAACGTGCTTATGTGTGAGGGTTGTATATACATTGTAAATAGAGAGTGATCAGATTATTGCATTTAAAAACAGACAGGGAATAGCCAGTCAGCCTTGCTACTTTGCAGCTTGAAGATATTTTATTACTTTATTGATTTTGGCTTGAGAGAGATTCTCTTCCTATAGTCAGATGTTTTGGGGATAAGTTTCAAAGTAACAGCCGTGTTAGTCTGTATTCGCAAAAAGAAAAGGAGTACTTGTGGCACCTTAGAGACTAACCAATTTATTTGAGCATAAGCTTTCGTGAGCTACAGCTCACTTCATCGGATGCATACTGTGGAAAGTTTAGAAGATCTTATTATATACACACAAAGCATGAAAAAATACCTCCTCTCACCCCACTCTCCTGTTGGTAATAGCTTATCTAAAGTGACCACTCTCCTTACAATGTGTATGATAATCAAGGTGGGCCATTTCCAACACAAATCCAGGTTTTCTCTTCCCCCCCCACCCCCCTCACAAACTCACTCTCCTGCTGGTAATAGCAAATCTTGGGAGACAGACCAGTCCTTACCCACAGACAGCCCCCCAACCTGAAGCAAATACTCACCAGCAACCACATACCACACAACAGAACCACTAACCCAGGAACCTATCCTTGCAACAAAGCCTGTTGCCAACTGTGTCCACATATCTATTCAGGGGACACCATCACAGGGCCTAATAACATCAGCCACACTATCAGAGGCTCGTTGACCTGCACATCCACCAATGTGATATATGCCATCATGTGCCAGCAATGCCCCTCTGCCATGTACATTGGTCAAACTGGACAGTCTTTACGTAAAAGAGTAAATGGACACAAATCAGATGTCAAGAATTATAACATTCATAAACCAGTCGGAGAACACTTCAATCTCTCTGGTCACGCGATTACAGACATGAAAGTTGCTATTTTACAACAAAAAGCTTCAAATCCAGACTCCAGCGAGAAACTGCTGAATTGGAATTCATTTCCAAATTGGATACAATTAACTTAGGCTTGAATAGAGACTGGGAGTGGCTTAGTCATTATGCAAGGTAGCCTGTTTCCCCTTGTTTTTTCCTCCCCCCCCCTCCCCCTTCAGACATTCTTGTTAAACCCTGGATTTGTGCTGGAAATGGCCCACCTTGATTATCATACACAATGTAAGGAGAGTGGTCACTTTGGATAAGCTATTACCAGCAGGAGAGTGAGTTTGTGTGTATGTGGGGGGGTGTGTGTGAGAAAACCTGGATTTGTGTTGGAAATGGCCCACCTTGATTATCATACACATTGTAAGGAGAGTGGTCACTTTAGATAAGCTATTACCAGCAGGAGAGTGAGTTTGTGGGGAGGGGGAGAAAACCTGAATTTGTGCTGGAAATGGCCCAACATGATTATCATACACATTGTAAGGAGAGTGATCACTTTAGATAAGCTATTACAGCAGGAGAGTGGGGTGGGAGGAGGTATTTTTTCATGCTTTGTGTGTATATAATAAGATCTTCTAAACTTTCCACAGTATGCATCCGATGAAGTGAGCTGTAGCTCACGAAAGCTTATGCTCAAATAAATTGGTTAGTCTCTAAGGTGCCACAAGTACTCCTTTTCTTTTTGGGGATAAGTGTAAACCCTGTACCAGGCTTGAAAAAATTACCCAATATCTACTAGCCTGAGGACTAAGCCAATCAGCCAGAGTATAAATAACTCTAAAGACCCTACATCTCTTTCCCTGAAATTTAAAAAAAATAAGAGTTCTGTACTATATTTAATTGCAACATACTGTCAATCAACTTTCTACTAAATACACTTTAAAATATGGACTTAGTATTAGGGCAGGTCAAATAGCAATCTACCCCCCCCATCCCAACATATTTGTCAAATACAGTATTTGATTTATTTTCCTGGTATTTTCTGCATATATATACACTGGTATTAGGCTCACTATAGAACTGGTTGAATATTTCAGAAAAAAGCATTTGTCAAATTACTCGATGAATATGGCTATTTAATGGCACACCACAATGTTATAGAGCAGTTTAGGATGGGAATGAAGAGTGTTACTAAAAATGGGAAGCTAGAAAGCAGAATGCCAGAGAATCACTTCTACGTTTCTGAAATGTAATAAATGTCAATTAGTTTTATAGTTCTACCTCTGATCTTGGGTGTCATTCTCATCTCTAAATACCTTTTTCTTGGTTCTTAAGATTTTTACCTGGTATTAGGGCCCCTTTGTTATCTGACTTTCTTTGCACTCCTTTTCACCTTAATCACTCTCCTTAAGGTTGTCTTCTAAATTTCATCTCTCTCTCTTTGCCATCTAAGCCTTTCTACTTCAAGAACATATTTCTGTCCTTACCTTCCCAGTCCTCTACCTGTTTGATTTGTTGACTACGCTTCCTTCAAAGTTTGACTCTCTTGATGCTATAATTACATTTCTATCCCACTGTCCGTGGGGTGGTATATTCTGGCATTCCTCAGCATGCTACTCTGATGAACTTTGGGAATTGCACCATTTTAGGCAGGTGGCACTGCTGAAAAGTTAAAGGTGGGAAATTAGAACCTATAATGTCACCATCAAGATATGTCATTGATCATGAGATGTTGCTGAAATGACAGCAAGCATGATTTCGAAGGGGCAATTAGAATCTCCCGAGAGTGTTTCCACTTACACCTTTCTAGACCATTCCCAGAGAGTGGTGAGGAGTGAGTGCTTCTTCCCAAGTGCTGTCCGCTGTGGGTCCAGTCCTGGTAAGGTTCAGTCCTGTCATGTTCTGTTCAACATATGCTGGAAGCCAGTGCAGAAGAGAGAGATATGAGATGAGTGGCAGTGTTATCAATACACCAATCACAGAATATCATAGAATACCAATGACACCCAGCTCTTCATCTGACCCAGACACTGCTCTCTCCGGCGTCACTAGTACCTGCCAGAGATTGTGATGAAAGCCAGCTACTAGCAGCTCAACCTGAAGAAGTAGGAAGTGATGCTGATCAGGAAGGGGAAAGACTTTGAGGCTTTAGTTAAAAATAGAATGATTCCTTCAGCTGAGGTCATCTGACCAGCTATCACTGAATTGGTCTACAGTCTCAGGGTCTGTTGTTTTATTCACCAGAGTAGCATCTTTTCGTGTTTGGCTAGCAAAGAGACTGTGTTTGCTGCTTGAACACCCTCCCCTACACATTCTTGCTCTGTGCATCCCTTAGTATCCCTCCCCCTTCAGTAACAAATGTGACTGATATATAAAACAAAGGAGACACGTGGCAATTTATCACGTTGAAGCTGCATCAATCTAAAAACTCAATAAGAAACCTGAGTAAACCGTGAAAAAGTTTCCTGGTGTGAAAGTTACCTAGGGGACTTGTAGTAATTCATGCTAGTGTCATTGTGTTATCTGCCTGAATCTTTTAAAACAACTTGTCTGGAAAAGCTTCTTTTTTAAATGGTGCAATTAAGCAATGACCGTGAAATCAGACAGTGTTTTATCATAGTAGCTAATTTGCATTTAGCTGTTAGGACATCAGCAGTTTGTTAGTCTGGGATCCTTTCCACTTTATCTCTGTTTATAACGTGCAGATTTATGGCACATGTTTTAGTAATTTGTAGATCTGCAACCATACGTTTTACTTATGAAAGAATGTGAAAACTGGACTGCTCTGCTGCATATGTTGTACAGCGCTGCCATTTACCACAAGAAAATATGCATTTTTCTTATGACTTCCCTTTTAGATACCAACAGTATGACTGAGATATAAAAACCTTAGACAAAGAATGAAAACAGCTAGCATAGTGGAAGCTTTTTGGTTTTTAAATGAACCAGATCATTTTTTTTAAAGGTTCTGGTAATTTATTGAGAATTGTTAGTGTTTCAATTACACACTGATGGGAGCTGAAATTTATAGTAGAAAACTGTTTTCCCCACATATTGAAAAGATGAGTGACATTGGGATATAATGCTCAAAGTCATAGGCTAAGGGTATTGTGGCCTATTGGAGGTCACCTTTTCAATCCAATGGACCATACTTTCCCCTATAAATTAAACACTCCAGTCTAGAATGTGCGTGTTAAATCATACCATTTAACATGTATTTGGTCTCAGACCTGTTGCTGCTTCAGTTTCCCTGTACTGAGCCTTTTCTATTTTAGTTCACATAGTCATGTGACCCTCTCAGCCAATAACAGAACTCCAGAAGTAATGCCAACAGCCTTCTTGGATAAATGTAAGTGAAAATAGCTCTGTTTTTTCAGTTTCTTTCCCCCACGCTCACTTTTAAATGCTGTTTTTACTCAAAACATTGCTGTGCATACATTACGGTGCCCCGGGGACTGCTTAAAAGTATTGTTTTAACTCTTTTTCTAACGTCAATTTTATTTACTGTTTCTTTGTTTTCCGTGTCCTGCAGAAAGCAGCAGAAAACCAAGGGAATGCTTCCAAATGTTGTCATTAAGTATGAAATAAGTGTCCAGTGAAAATCTTTAATGCAGTATAATTTAGCCTTAAGTGTGCAATAGCATGAAAATTACCCTATGCTGAAGCCCCAGACACAGTCACATGACTCTCTCAGCCCAAACTGATCAGCTACGAGAACAGTTGTAACTGAAATTATTAGCTCTCTTGATCCTGTCTCAACCAATCACATTATACTGAACAATTAAAGGGTTCAATAATTTCAGTTCCAGGACATAGTAAATACTGTATGTATAAAGAGAAGGAATGCAGTATCTTTTGGGGTGATGAATTTATTATTTTTATGAGTCACAAAGTCTACATGGTTCCCTTTAATAAGTGTAAGTACTGTATTTTGATCTGAACAGATGCTGAAATCTATTTACAGAATATGATATTTAAGTAGTGGGTATAATGAGTTTTATCTCTTTCTTTACAGTTATTGGGTACATTCTTTAACCCAAGCTGAGGGTCTTTATCTGAGCATCAGTTTTTCCATTAATAGGATTTCTGGGACAAAATTTTCAGCTTAATAAGTGAAGATTATCTCTTAAGTATTTTGAGCCTTCTTTTCGCATACTGGGCCTTTTTTTTCTGAGATAATACGTATTTATTTTCCTGGGTAGCACACACATACATAGTTTTTTTCCCTTGACTACTTCATTATTTTGGCAAATTACAGACACACTTTTTGAAGCTTACAGATAATCTTTATAGGCCTATTTTTGTTTTGTAAGTCAGTATGGGGGGATACCAATTGATAGTTTTGGGTTTTGCATAGAATTTGAAAGTAAACTTTGTAGTGAGCGCCTGATCCAACACCTGAAGAAGTTAACTGGCATCTTTCTATTGACTTCAATGGCCTTCAGATCAGGCCCCATGTTGCAGCACTTTTAGGTGCAAATGCCACCATCAGAGCTTGTTACCTTATTTATGTATTTATTTTTGTGTAGCTAAGATATATACTTAATCATGAGGCATATCTCACGTACATATCATGAACCAATTTCACAGAAGAAAAGTGATAAAAAGAAGCCCAGACGTATCTCTTAGCAGTTTTTCAGTATTGTACAGCAGAAGGCATGACTCTGTGCATTTTAGTTCTGTTTAACTGGATGTTTCAGGGTCCATAATTTGGGGGTTTTATTTACTTTTTTGCTTGTGACATAAACATTCTCAGACTTAATATGAATAGATTTTTTTTCATTAATTGTTTAAATTGAAATGAAAAGACGTTTTTATTTTATTTTTAATATGGTCCAAAACAATAACACCAAAATTTCATAAATCCAAATGAAAACATCAAGATAATAAACCAAAAGAAAAAGTGATCAACTGGGTTATTGTCAAAGAGTACAAAGCAGATGTTGTACAAAACAAACGGGAGGTTTTGGAATCTTAATAAGGAAATAAATCGGTGAGGCTTTTTAATCCAGCTTCTCATTTCAACGTACGTGATGAAAGGTAGCCATGTATTCAGATATCTGATGTATTTGATTTCAGTATTCCCCCCTGTGGTGTTGGAAACCCAAACACAATTGCCATGTGCTAGTGCATGATATTCAGAAATAAAAACAAATTAGAAAGAGAAGACTATTTGCATTATTCAAGTTGAGTGAGCATCAGGAAGCAAATAGATTTACTAACATTTTGAGTGTGAAGTCAGGGACAATTGTATTTGGTGGTAACTCCTTTGTGTCCAAGTTGCACAGGCTGGGAATGGGAATGTATTCAGTTTTTGCCATTTAAACAAATATGGTTGTTCATAACATTTTAAAGTATATTTCTAGTTTCATTTAACATAACAAACCCTTTCCTTCAAGATCCTGAGCAATTCCTCCCTGGTGTTGAGTGCCCTCAACTCCCACTGACTTCATGAGTAATTGAGGATGATCTGCACTATGTAGGAGGTGCTCAGCTCCTACCAGAGCAGGGGGCCTAACTTTAACATATCCAGAATAGTGAGACAAGTCACATTAACAGCTGAATAACACGATCCATCTACTTATTCAGTACAGTGGCATCTGAGCACTTTCCCATCTACTCCCAAATTAAAAGAAATGTGTCAGTTTTTCCATGAAACAGCAATACAATGTAGTACACAAATGATAAATAAAACTTAATTAATTGGAGGATCTGTTATCACTTCTGTTCCTGATTCCTTGTTTTCTGCTATTGCAATTTCTTTGCTGCTTATCCATTCGCCTCCTCCTTTACTTTCAGTTTCATTAGAAAAATGAACAAAAATCATAGCTGTGAGATTAGACCACACCATAAAACCAGTGGGAGTGAGATCAGAAGTCACGCATGTATGAATTCTAAAATATTTTTCCCCCTCATGTTATGTCCTCCTCTAATCTTGGTTTCACCTCACTTAAACTTGACAAGTGCTACTCATCTGGAATGACCATCAGACACGTCCAAGCTGTCACTGTCTCACTCCAGCCAGCTGAGATGTCACTCATAAAAAGTGAAGCAGATAACGAGCAAGGTGTCCCGTTCAGCTCCTCCTCCTGGCTGCTAGAGATTACTTCTGGGTTTCTGCTCAGGCAGCCAAAGGTTTCTCTAACCTCTCCCTTCTCAGTGCTACCTGTATTGAGTCACTCAGGCCCACTGAGCCTCTCAGCGTACCGAACAGAGGCATCTAGTAGAGAGGAATAGGTGGCCAGACTTGCTGCTTTCTGGTTCTGAACAGTTGCATGTTCCACCCTCAGGAGGCAGCCAAGGGGGAGGGTGACAGGTCCAGAGAGGATATGAAGAAATTCAGGGAGAGAAAGGATTGTGGTTGAGACTGGACCATTGCAGGCAGAGGGTGAGTGGAAAAAGTGGGGCTAGAGGATCAACACCCACCCATGCACATTTCTTGTGTGCTGCCATGTTACCGTATTTGAGTACAACTGCTTATTGCAGCAAGGAACATGGCACAGGCTGAACAAGGGTTACAGGAGCCAGCAAGGGAAACACAGAGAGCCGGGAAAGGAAGTGAGGAAGCACTTTTCAGAGTGGCCATTATTGGCTAGAGCAACATGCTATATAGCAAAAGAAAGAAATACATCACTGCACAACTTTGCTGTATGCAGGACAACCTAGTGGGCCTGTGGGATGGGGGAGACAAATGTGGGACAATTTAGCAAGTTTAAATAAACAGCAAAAACAGTGACATGTAAAATCAAAGTAAAAACATCTTCACTTATAAAATAGAAACACCAAAGCATGAAAATACAGAAAGCTTATTTAACTTGTTTCACAAAAGCATTAACAGGTAGTAATACATGAACATCAATTTTAAATAGAAAAAGGACAGTGAGCAGTTTTAACTCAAATTCCCTTTGGAAAAGCAAATTAGATTTTTCTATTTTTTTCTGCTTTAATAATCTAGGCTTTGATTCTTCACAGCATTTAACCACATTCTAAAGTCACATTGATTTCAATGGGGTATAAGTACCTGTTTAAAATGAAGCATGTATTTTAATTCATTTCTAAATCAGGGCCCCATGTTGTGATTTATTAGTAACAGAGAGGTAAAGTTTAAAAATATGAACTGAACTTGACTATATCTCTTTTGACTGAATTCTTCCAGTCTTGCTTCTTTTGTGGTGACGACGCCCTTGGCAAAATGTGATAGGAGTTCATACAGTGCTTCTTTCCACATGGAAGTTCACATTAGACTTCTCTACCAGTATATCCAATCCTCCTTGGTCATTTTTTTAAAGCTGTAAATTCTAATAATTCTCATTGTTTGGGATAAAATTAACACATACTAAGACAGTGTCTGTGTCAGCTATTTTGTTAGCATTTCAACTAGCTGGTTTGAAAAAGAAAAAGTTTGACATATTTTTTGCAGTATTTTAAATCATACTATGTGATATTGAACATTTGCTAAATGTACAGGGTACATTTCCATTACATTTGTTTATGAAGTGGAGTTACATATTCCGTACATTCTGTCCTGAGCAGTGCGGCCTTTTGATCTCTTGGTATCCAAAAAATACTGGGTTCCCCCCCATCATATAATATGCTAAATTTAGTTGGGTCTAATTAACTGCATTAATAATTTCCTACAATAAGTCTGCGCTGCATTTGGGAGATGTGATTGAAGCACGTGTAGACATATCTGGGCTAGCTTTTATTTTGCTAGCTCGGGTAACAGTAGCAGTGAAACTGTGGCACTTTGGGCAGGGCCTGATCCATCACTGGGCCTTAGGCAAACATACGCTTCTGGTTCCCTACCTTCTAATATGACCATGTGCCAGGTTGTAATAACTCTTGCTCAAATTGCTCCCAAACACCCCTTTTTCATGATGGAGGGGTGGCTGGGCCAAACTCAAGCGAGTGATGTTTTGACATGGGGCATGGGGTTGCAGCGCTACTCAGATTTGGCCCAGTCATGAATCGGGGGTGGGGGTTGGCCAAGCCAAACTGGCATCTCCATTAATTTCCATCCGCTCTCCCCAAATTTGGGCCCTAGACATGTGCGTAGTTTGCCTATGTGTTAATTTGGCCTTGAGTATGCACAATGGATGCTTGAGTATGTAACCAGGGTCCTGGATGGGCAGGGTTAGCCTGTACAGTCACCTGTGTTGCCATGGCTTCACTGCTATTGGGACTGGAATTCATAGAATCATAGAAGATCAGGGTTGGAAGAGACCTCAGGAGGTCATCTCGTCCAACCCCCTGAATTAGTTTTGCTCTAGCTAGATCAAACTAGCTCCACATGTGCTGCAGTCACATCTCCCAACTGCAATGCAGACATACCCTTAGGTTTGAAATTTTGGTTGCGTGCACTTTTTTGTTGTTGTCTTCGTTTCATTATTTGGTAGACTAGGTCAGTAAATAAGGGGATGAGGATCAGATTTTGATCTTTGGGGCCATATTTTAAAACATTCTGGATTTTTCAAATGAAAACTCTCACCTGATTTTTTTTTTAGGAATTGAAAACCAGCTTTTTAGTTAATTTGAAAATCGGACTAGAGTTCCCTTATGGAAAAGTCCTAAAACAATGATAACCTTTCCTTAAAGAATTTTTGAACCATTTCCAATAGAACTGAATGGAGCGTTGTATCGTATATAATGGTTCAAAAATGTACAGAGAGGAGAGAATTCTCAATGCAATTCTAAAGCTTTCTAGAGTAGAATCTTATTAGTTTTAATACTTGAAAGCCTGTGCTGTTGCCCAGGTGTGATTTGTAAAGTCATGTGAAGCGACAGTGACTGATGGAAGAAAATATCAGGCAACAAACATAGAAAGAATAGTATCAGAGGAGTAGCCGTGTTAGTCTGGATCTGTAAAAGCGGAAGAGTCCTGTGGCACCTTATAGACTAACAGACATATTGGAGCATAAGCTTGGAGCATAGGTTTTCCATTCCTCAGATCATCCTAGTAGCCCTTCTCTGTACCTGTTCCAGTTTGAATTCATCCTTCTTAAACATGGGAGACCAGAACTGCACACAGTATTCCAGGTGAGGTCTCACCAGTGCCTTGTATAACGGTACTAAAACCTCCTTATCCCTACTGGAAATACCTCTCCTGATGCATCCCAAGACTGCATTAGCTTTTTTCATGGCCATATCACATTGGCGGCTCATAGTCATCCTATGATCAACCAATACTCCAAGGTCCTTCTCCTGCGTTACTTCTAATTGATGCGTCCCCAGCTTATAACTAAAATTCTTGTTATTAATCCCTAAATGCATGACCTTACACTTCTCACTATTAAATTTCATCCTATTACTATTACTCCAGTTTCCAAGGTCATCCAGATCCTCCTGTAGGATATACCGGTCCTTCTCTAAATTGGCAATACCTCCCAGCTTTGTATCATCCGCAAACTTTATTAGCACATGTCAAGGTTCCTCCCCCACTCTGAACTCTAGGGTACAGATGTGGGGACCTGCATGAAAAACCTCCTAAGCTTATCTTTACCAGCTTAGGTCAAAACTTCCCCAAGGTACAAAATATTCCACCCTTTGTCCTTGCCGCTACCACCACCAAACTAATACTGGTTACTGGGGAAGAGCTGTTTGGACGCGTCTTTCCCCCCAAAATACTTCCCAAAACCTTGCACCCCACTTCCTGGATAAGGTTTGGTAAAAAGCCTCACCAATTTGCATAGGTGACCACAGACCCAAACCCTTGGATCTGAGAACAATGAAAAAGCATTCAGTTTTCTTACAAGAAGACTTTTAATAAAAATAGAAGTAAATAGAAATAAAGAAATCCCCCCTGTAAAATCAGGATGGTAGATATCTTACAAGGTAATTAGATTAAAAAACATAGAGAACCCCTCCAGGCAAAACCTTAAGTTACAAAAAAGATACACAGACAGAAATAGTTATTCTATTCAGCACAATTCTTTTCTCAGCCATTTAAAGAAATCATGATCTAACACATACCTAGCTAGATTACTTACTAAAAGTTCTAAGACTCCATTCCTGGTCTATCCCTGGCAGAAACCAGCATATAGACAGACACACAGACCCTTTGTTTCTCTCCCTCCTCCCAGCTTTTGAAAGTATCTTGTCTCCTCATTGGTCATTTTGGTCAGGTGCCAGCGAGGTTACCTTTAGCTTCTTAACCCTTTACAAGTGAGAGGAGCTTTCCCCTGGCCAGGAGGGATTTCAAAGGGGTTTACCCTTCCCTTTATATTTATGACAGCACACTCCCACTTTTTGTGCCAAGGTCAATAATAAAAAGATTAAATAAGATTGGTCCCAAAACTGATCCTTGAGGAACTCCACTGGTAACCTCTCTCCAGCCTGACAGTTCACCTTTCAGTAGGACCTGTTGTAGTCTCCCCTTTAACCAATTCCTTATCCACCTTTCAATTTTCCTGTTGATCCCCATCTTACCCAATTTAACTAATAATTCCCCATGTGGCACCGTAACAAACACCTTACTGAAATCTAGGTAAATTACATCCACTGCGTTTCCTTTGTCTAAAAAATCTGTTACTTTCTCAAAGAAGGAGATCAGGTTGGTTTGGCACGATCTACCTTTTGTAAAACCATGTTGTATTTTGTCCCATTTACCATTGACTTCAATGTCCTTAACTACCTTCTCCTTCAAAATTTTTTCCAAGACCTTGCATAATTTTTTTTCTCTTTCTTAAAAATAGGAACTATGTTAGCAATTCTCCAATCATACGGTACAACCCCTGAGTTTACAGATTCATTAAAAATTCTTGCTAATGGGCTTGCAATTTTGTGTGCCAATTCCTTTAATATTCTTGGATGAAGATTATCTGGGCCACCCGATTTAGTCCCATTAAGCTGTTTGAGTTTCGCTTCTACCTCAGATATGGTAATATCTACCTCCATATCCTCATTCCCATTTGTCATGCTACCATTATCCCTAAGATCTTCTTTAGTCTTATTAAAGACTGAGGCAAAGTATTTGTTTAGATATTGGGCCATGCCTAGATTATCCTTGACCTCCACTCCATCCTCAGTGTTTAGCAGTCCCACTTCTTCTTTTTTTGTTTTCTTCTTATTTATATGGCTATAGAACCTTTTACTATTGGTTTTAATTCTCTTGCATCATCAGTGATCTACAACCCATCCTGGACAACGATCCCCCACTTTCACAGGCCTTGGGAGGCAGGCCAGTCCTCGCCCACAGACAACCCGCCAACCTGAAGCATATTCTCACCAGCAATGACACACCGCACCACAGTAACTCTAACTCAGGAACCAATCCATGCAACAAACTTTGATGCCAACTCTGCCCACATATCTACACCAGCGACACCATCACAGGACCTAACCAGATCAGCCACACCATCACCGGTTCATTCACCTCCATAGACACCAATGTAATATACGCGATTATGTGCCAGCAATGCCCCTCTGCTATGTACATCCTCCCTGATTGAACTAACCTCGTTATCCCTAGCCTAATTCTTGCTTCCATATTTATACCTGCCTCTGGAAATTTCCACTACATGCACCTGACAAAGTGAGTATGCACCCACGAAAGCTTATGCTCCAATACATCTGTTAGTCTATAAGGTGCCACAGGACTCTTTGCCGCTTTTATAGAAAGACTACACATCCAAAACATGCACACTGTCAAATTGCAGTGTGCACACATGTGACTGCTTTGGCTCACATTACCTAACTTAAACATAGATTCCAAAGGCAGCAGGGACCACTGAAATGGAACAGGTGCCGGGGCTCAAGCAATCATTTAATGGTTTAACTGATGTGGCAACCCCAGATGTGCTGGGGCTATATGAACTGCCAAGCCTAGAGGTGCTGGATCTGAGTCCCAACAAGCCCTGGCACAAATTAAGCACTGCCCCTGCCTCCTGTTGCTCAGGAGCTTCTGCTCTGCCTGGGTCCCAGCTGCACCACTTCCCCAACTTCACCCTCTCTTGTCTTTTGCTGCCCTGGGATCCTCTATTTACTCTAGGAGGACCATACATGAAGGCAGGTCTCATTGGCAGAGCAGGTCTGTTCCTTAGCCCTGAGACTCTTGCACAGAACTTTGCCTGAGTGCTACCCTGAAAATCACAGGATCAGAGGAACTTCTCATGACATCACAATAGCTCCTCCTGCAGGCACCAAAATCCTATGACTCACTATCAATTTGTGAGTGTTGGCAACACTGAACGCGGCCTTTCCATGGTTCTCAGAGGAGACTCCCTTTCCCTGCAGTTGGGGGAGCTGCCATTTCATCCCCTCAATCTTCCAATCCTCCACTATTGTCATTACCCCTCTCAGGTCCCTCCTGCCCCCACACCTGCCTGCACCCCATCCCCTTGCAATGCCATAATCTGCTCCTCCAACTTTTCCCATCAATCTTTCATAGCGTCCCTTCTGCTCCTCACAGTCCCTGTGTTCCGTCTAGCCCCTGAAACAGAGTGGCAGAGTGGTGTTTGTGTGTGGGCCTGTGTTCAGTCTCATTGCAGACACTGGGAGGTGGCAGCCAACTTTATTAAGGACAGCTTCACTTCTATATGCAAATGAACTGTAGGCAAATGGTGGCCATCTTAGTGACTTGAGGTCCATTGACAGTAATTGGAGATGGTAGCCATTTTGAACAAGGGAAGATTTGTGAGTAGAAAAAACCATGCCTGTAGCTGTTTCCATCCCTTGACACTGACTTATAGACATTCTAAACATGCTTCAGAGGGACAATATTGGAATCTTATTAGGGTTGGCACCTGTGAGGCACTGAAACTGGCTGGTGTGTGGGAAAGACCTTGTCCCAAGAAAGGTGGGACCAGCCTGAGGGTGGGGCCACTTCCCAGGAGAGGCAGGACCTGTCTCCGGGCAGGGCCACGTCCTAGAACTGGAGGGGAACCATGCTGAGGGCCTCAACTTTCAGAAAATTATACAAGATTTGGAGGGTTTCGGGGACAGGACTTGAGTGCAAATTCCCAATTGGCTAGTGTCTGCCTCTGGCACATGCAAAGCAGGATCTGGGTGCTAGATGGGCAGCTCTGGTGCACATCTAGCTGTGACATGAGTGCACAAATAACCTGAAAAATGACATCTTGTGACCAGCAACCAACAAGGCACTAGAAAAAAACATCCAGGCTTGTCAAAAACAGGTCAGGTGGCAACTCTAATTCTTATGTAGATTCCTATTAAATTCCATGGTGGTTAGGGATTTTTGTACTTCTGCATTCTCTTTCACCAAACTGTCCTCCAGTTCTCTGGCAAAACTGATACAATTTCATGGCCAGGTTAATCAGGATAGTTTCTGTGCTGTCTAATTCTCTGTCTGTATCTTCAGTCCATATGTAATAAGTAAGGCTGTGAGTCTTTCACGGAGGTCACAGAAGTCATGGATTCCGTGACTTCTGTGACCTCCGTGACTTTCTGGAACTTCCATGACTTCCGCAGCGGCTAGTGCGGCTGACCCCAGGGCCGCCCGAGCAGCTGGGGCAGCCTCGGAGCCAGCTCCACCGACCGCTGCTCCAACAGCCCCAGGCAACTGGTCCTGGGCACTGTCAGGGAGCAGCGGTCTGGGAGCAGCAGTGGCGACCCAGGCTGCCCCCGCCCCGAGGAGCAGCAGCAGTGGTGGGGCCCCAGGTTGCTCCTTACCCGGAGCAGTGGCAGCGAGGCTCTGGGCTGCCCCCAACTTGGAGGAGCAACAGTGTCTGCTGGAGCACCCCTCCTCAGCACTGAAGATTTAGGTAGGGGTATTTTTAGTAAAACAGGTCACTGGCCATGACTTTTTGGTTATTGCCCGTGACCCCTCTGTGACTTTTACTAAAAAATACCCATGACAAAATTGTAGCCTTAGTAATAGACCCTTCCAGAGGGACAGCTAGAGACAGGGTCACAACTGGAGGCAGCTTTGAAAGTCAACATTAATTGGATTTTAATTTTTCAAATCCAAAATCAGTGGTGGCTCACATATGTGTTTAATTTTATCAGCCCCCTGAAAGTTGTGTGGGTGCAGGATGAACGATTATGGTTCTTTTCAGCTTTGTATTTTTGAGGGAGGTATGCAAAACTGGATTAGGTCTTGCAAACTAGGTAGTAGGGATTTTGTTTTGCAAAACTAAAACCCGGGGTGTCTTATAGTCATGTCCCATTTTATCTGAACCCATGAATTTGGGATGGTGGGGTTCAGATAAATGATTTTGGGCTCATCTCTATGCACAACATTCTGTTTCTGATGTAATTATTTGTTATATTACTATAATTAAGCAACTCCTTAATCCCCTCCAAGAAAACTCAGAGAGCTCTGTTGTATGTTTATCCATGATCATTGCCAAGCAATATCCCTATCCTGCCAATAAATCATTCTATTTCTATTGCTGTTAACGATTTCTGGCTTTGTGAAAAGGGCCCTTTTAATATAGGCACTGATGTCCTGCCATTATATCCCACTTTTGGATGAGATAGAAAACAGAGATCTTGACTGCTCATGCTCAGTAAAAATCCCATGGCACTTTTCACAAGAGTAAGGGTTTTAATTCCAGTATCCTGGCCAATTTACAATTTGGATTGTTAGATTGTGCTAGCTCAAATTCTCCTTTCAGTTCCCATTACATGCATTTCACTTGGATTCGCTTCTTGTTCTAAACGGTTGTCGTGTTGCTATGCACTGTTCAACAGCTGCTGTGTTCTGCGCCAGACATGGTTGCATGTCAGTGGTGTTTGTGTATATATATAACTTTTAAAGAACCTGGGGATTAATGGCACCAATAAATATATTTTTATTATTTTGTTAGCACATCATTTTCTTGGACAGTCTTTTATTTTCATGTTACAGTATGTTCAGCATAGAAAAACTGTTCTGTTTTTTTTAAAGGGGGCAGGGGCACATGCACATTTTACCTTCTGGAGTGACAGTTGGCACAGCACTGGATTGTTTTTTTAATACTTCATTTTCTTCCTTGAGCTTTTTCTCTCAAAACATAGTAATAGCAAGGATACACTATCTCTTGTTTTACAGGGAGAAGCCTTTAGAAATGCAACAGAGAAAGATAGCTAAGTGCAAAATCAGTGGGGACTCAAGAGAGCAATGGTTTAAGCACCATGTATTGAAATAAAGTGATGTTTTGATGAAAAGGTAGAGAAATCATGTATAACGAAGGTTTTGTTTTCGTACCTAATGGATAAATCCTAGGCTCTGTCAAGGAAACTACGAAGCACATTTGACCTTCTAAGTCTCAAATGACTGACAGCTAGACAAAACACTGACAATTAATTAATTATGTTCAGGACAGAGATTTTAGGCCTGGGCAATGTAATACATGATGTCATCAACAAATTCCTATTTTTAGCTGTGGGGCAATGTAGCATCCTTGAACCCAAGCTTTGGATTTGTAAAATAGCCAGGAGGTTAAAAAACAAAACAGAGAAGAAAGAGTAGGCATCTTTAGTGAATCTTGAACACTCATTCTTCCAGAGAAAATAGCTTAAAATTAGCCAAGGTTTGTTGCGACTGAAAGTTGCTACCATATATTGTACCTTGGTGAGTCCTGTGAAATTGTTGGGGATCCCACTCCAGATTGATATTCACATGAGAAAATGCCACCATTACAGTGTGTACTTTTGCAACTTCGGCAAAGATGCCAAAGGTTGAACTGGCCTGGGAACTGAATGACATTCTCCTTCACATAAGTCCAGGTCAGGTCTGAGGGATAGTAGTAGGCGAATATGGGAAGCTTGAACTCTTACAGTTCATGTCACACCTGTTCAGTAGATAGACAACTTTTGTCTCCTAGGTTCAGCACCTTTCATGATAACACACACACATGAAGTATGAGAGAGTGAGCGAGAAAGATCTCTGGAGGACTGTCTAAATTATGGCATCTTCTCTGGGCTTCTCCAAGGGTGGCAGCTCTGTCCAGAGCCTCTACACCATTGTGTGCTGTGGCCCCATATATGGCATATCCCTCCCACCTCAGCTTTTGCCTCCTGCATACACCCTGTGATGGGGCTTGCAAGATGGTGCTTGGAAAGCAGTCTTAAAGCAGTCTTCTGCAGTGCCTGTACCAGGGGAATTCTTTCCTAGTGGATATGGGGCTCTTAAGGTCCCTTTTTCATAGATTAAGAGGCCAGAAGGGACCATTGTGCTTATTTAGTCTAACTTCCTATATAACATAGGCCATAGAACTTCCTGAATTAATTACTGTTAGAACTACAACATATCTTTTAGAAAATCTTCCTATCTTGATTTAAAAATTGCCGGTGATGGAGAATCTGCCACAGTCCTTGGTAAATTGTTCTCACTGATAAAATTTTGCACCTTATTTCTACTATGACATTGCCTAGCATCAACTTCCTGCCATTGGATCTTGGTATACCTTTGTTATCAAATGTCTCTTCTCCTTATAGGTACTTATAGACTGTGATCAAATCATCCTTAACATTCTTGTTGTTAAGTTTAAGAGAGAGATCTCCTTGTGTCTTTCAGTATAAAGCATGTTTTCCAGTTGTTTAATCATTCTCATGGGTCTTCTCTGAACCCTCTCCAATTTATTCACTGTCTTTCTTGTATTGTGGACACCAGAACTGGACCCAGTCATAGGAGCCAACTTTTCCCGGCGCCAGTGAGCGCTCGTGCTCCCCTGGCCCCGCCCCAACTCCACCCCTTCTCCCCCATTCCAATGCCTTCCCCAAAATCCCCGCCCCAACTCCATCCCATCCCTGCCCATATTGGACCCCTTCCCCAAATCCCTGCCCTGGCCCCGCCTCTACCCCGAGCGTGCCGCTTTCCCCCTCTTCCCCTCTCCCTCCCAGCGTTTGCCACATGAAACAGCTGGGAGCAAGGGGGAGAAGCGGAGCCGTGATGCGCTCAGGGGAGGAGGCGGAGGTGAGCTGGGGCGGGGCGGGGAGCTGCTGGTGGGTGCAGAGCACCCACCAATTTTTCCCCAAGGTGCTCCAGCCCCAGAGCACCCACAGAGTTGGCACCTATGGACCCAGTAGTCCAGTAGTGGTCACACAAGAGCCAAATAAAGAAGTAACATAATCTGTCTACTCCTGCTCAATATTCTCTTGTTTATACATCCAAGGATTGTATTAGACATTTTAGCCACAGTGTCCCACTGGGAGCTTAGGTTTCACTGGTTATCAACTATGATCGCCAAGTCTTTTTCAAAGTTAATGCTTGTCATGATAGAGTGCCCAGTTCTTAAATATGGCCTGCAATCTTTGATTCTAGATGTATGACTTTACATTTGGATATATTAAAACACATATTGCGCACAGCTTACCAAGTGATCTAGATTGCTCTGTATCAGTGACCTGTCCTCTTCAACTTGTTCCTTCCCAGTTAGAACACTTATTCTCTCTGGCCTTTACATTTGATATAAAGAAGCCGGTGGGAGTGAAAATCTTACTACAGGTATAGTATCACCAGAATCATATATAGAGCAAGACTATTACCGTCCTGCTTTGCGACATGATGCCATAGCATATAGATCCTAAAATCATATCGTCATTTTGTTGTAGCTGTGATCACATTTATCACATTGCAAACACATCATTAATTTCTTATTTGCTTTATCATGATGTATCTTTCGGTGTTTCTGCTTACAAAGTTTCCTTCTTACTCCACCCATTAAGTATATATGTTTAAGATGATTTTTCCCTTGATGTATTAGCTTGTGTAGGAAAGTGGAAGGCTGAGGTCATAGTTTCAGTACTGGTGTTTATGTAAGGTAGAGTGATGTTCACATACTGAAAAACACATTTAAAACAGTGTTAAATAGAGAGTTTTGCTCAACAGGAAAGTTCAAATAGGAGGTATTGTTCCAAACGAGGCTGTTGGGCCAGTTGTTCATTATGTTCATTAGCAGTGCCATTCTGAAAAGTAATAGAGTGGGTTAGGACAGGGAACACTGACAGAGAAAGAAGAAAAAACAAGGGAGATATAGGAATGGGTGAAAGTACGCGGAGATGACTGGGGGACCTTTCCCCTTAATTGAGTAAACTGTTGGGCAGTAAGAAGTACAATCCAAAGGAAGTTTAAGACCAACTGAAGTGCAGAAGAGCTTTTCCCAGGGAAGTTAAAGCTGTACAAAGAGAAGATATTGTTAGTGACCATTTCAGTTTTAATGCTGTAGAGTTCTGTTTAGCTTCTTGAGAGAATGTTTCTGTACCTGTACATTTCTTCCAACCTGCTCATCTATTCAGAATTCAAAAGCTGCGTTTTTCCAAGTTCAATCTTATTTTATTTTCTACTTACATTCACAGTTTTTAAAGGGCCCCTGATATTATTTCTCTGTTTTTCCTGGGATTTACTGCTCCTCTCAATTTAGCTTATTCCGCAATTGTCATTGATGTGCTATTTATTTCCTCTCCCAGATAGTAAATAAGTTATTAAATAACCTGCACCTCACCCAACTCAATATACTGTCATTTAGGATGCATGTTAGTCAGTTTGAGATATACATGGCAATGTTTTTATTCAAGCCAAAATGAACAATTTAATTCAATTATTTTTTGTTACATTTTCAGTTTAGACTTTGTGAGGCAGAATCTCAAAGGCTGTAATAGGATTTGTGACAGGAGTGGAGCAGCTTTACCCTCAAGATACTGTGTTTTTAAGGTGTCAGTAGTCTCTGGAGTCCTTGCAGCCTTTCACCCTCCTCTCTGAGCCTATGCACTTCTCCCAAGTGCCATTGCCCCTTTAATTAAGGGTCTATAAACCCAGGCCTCCCACTTGCCAGTACATTGCAATACCTCCAAATCACAAAGCAGGGGTGCTATATGACAAAGCAAGTTATATTTTTACTCTCCTTCAACTGTTCTTTTTCTTTTTGTCTACATCATTAGTTCTTCACCTATTTCTCTTCTTCCCTTTTCTCCTTTGTCCCTAGTTAGCCAGCAGAGAACATAAGCATGTGCTTAAATTTTAAATGAATGGTAAACTTCAGTGGATTTAATAATATGGTTGAAGTTAAACACATACCTAAGTGCTTTGCTGGGCCAGGGCCCTGGTTCCATCTTGTTGCTTTTTCATTACCACTCTTACTCTTTTATCTTGCTTTTTACTTCCCTCTCTTCTCTTCACTTTATACTTTTTTTCTTCATCCTGTCGACAAGTTCCACATTGCTTTCTCATATACTTTCCCTGCTTGGCTCTCTTCCTCCCCTACCCTCCCTTTTCAATCTCTTTCCCTCCTCCTACTTCTCCTCCTCCCTTCTCCTTTTCTTTCCCTACAATATTTTTGACCCTGAAGTATGAGTTACACAAGCCGACTTTATGCTATCAAGGTTACTATTCTTGGCGATGGGTTCATCCACAGTGTCTGACGATAGCATTAGAAAGAAGTCTCTTGTATTGCAAAAGGGGCTGCACTTTGTAATGATAGTGACATCAAAGAGCCTCAAAACCACAAAGTTACAAACAGCTATGAAATGTTTCTTTTTAAAGTCTAACTCCTGGGTTAATGATAGCAGAAGTAAGACAGCTGTGCAGGTGCACTAATTACATTACTAGCAGGGGAAAAAAAGCTGGAGGTTACACTAAAAAGAGAGATCTGTTTTCTCCCACTTTGTAAAAAATATTGGTCTTGCAGTACTGGAAAAGCAGATTGTGAGACACTGAGAAATATACCATGGAAATGGAAGCGAAATGTAAAATGTAAGGGAATAGCTGTTCTGTTTTGTCAAGGTTTATGGGCTCTTGCAAAATCACTGAAACTCATGCACTTGAAGCCATGAACCTTACTCCCTTCTTTGTACATCAGAGCACTGATGTTACCTCCTACTTTGTGACAGCTGCTTGCTCTATGCCTGTTTCTTTTTTTAAGAGATAGTATCTGAAAACTCAAATAACTCAAATTTGCTCTTCAAGGCTTTTTGTGCGGGACTTGAAGAATAAATGTTCCTTTTCTCTTGGAATGACTGTTATATTTCAATTGCAAACTAAAACGTACACCTATAAATTGCCAACTAACTTCACAGAATGTTAGCATATTCTGGGAAGCATCAATAAAATAAAATGCTTTTAGAAGAATTTGTAGAGTTCATTTCAGCACCTCTGTTCACTTTTTCTTGGTAACCAGAAGAGGAAAATTTGATTTTATAACCTATTTACAATAGGGTATTTGAACCAAAATCTTCATTGTCTTAAACTGATACAAATGGTTCAGGTTGTTGGGAAAATAAAGCTTTTTCCTTGCTCTTTGACTCATTTAATCTGCATCACTTTATCATGTAATGGGCACACAGCTCATTTGCTGGGGCTGCCCCTGAGCTGCAGATTTTGGATCAGGTTTCCCAGAAACCAAGCAGGGTTCTGACAGAATCCTGCCTGCAATTCGATGAAGGTTGTCACCCTGAGACAATGTTGTGAAACATTTTGGGTTTGATTAATCAGTATTTTCTGCCAGAAAAATCTCCAGCCAACTCTAGCCACACTAACCATTCTGAACTGGCATATGGCTTCCACTGTGTCCACAGAGCACTGGTTGCCTTACAGTGATTCAGATAGGATGGCTGTTGTTTTACAGTTATCATTTTCTCAGCAACCAATCTTCCCAGAGGCTGAGCACTAGCAAAGATGCTACCTGCACTGAGAGAGCTTCTCTCACTGGCATAGGTACTTCCCCTCCCTGAGAAGCCCTCCAGTTGACATAGCGCTGTCTACACCAGAGTTAGGTCAGTATAACTACATTGCTCTGAGGTATGGATTTTTCACACCCCTAAGTGATGTAAGTTAAACTGACATAAGTTTGTAGTGTAGATCAGGGCTGGGAGATCTTGCTTTGCCTTCCTTCCTTATTCCTCCTTGGTCCTTTTCATATTCCCCCTACCTATTCCCCTCTCTTTCACCACACACGTTAGCCTCTGAAATGCCCTCCTGCTGTCATTCTGCAGCTTCTCCGCTGGTGACACAACTGTGCATTACTCACTGAGACCTTAATCGCTGCTCCTTCTTATCCCCCTGTAGTATCTCCCTCCCCTATGTCCAAGCTTCTCCATGTATGCTGCTCTCCTGCTCCTTCCTGGGATGCCCTCAGTCTGCATGTGCATTGGGTCCTACTGCTGTCAATGAGAGACTGTGTGATAATTATTCCTGAGACCCACAGCTACCAGCTCTGTTACCTCTGCAGCAGAAGCAGCACATTCCTGGAGGGGACGGGGGGGAGCATAACTGCATACTTCTACATTTCACAACAAATGTTAAAGAAATATGTAAATTCTTCGAGTGCTTGCACATAACCATTATACTAGGTGTGTATGTGTCTTGTGCACCAGTGCCAGAGAGCTTTCCCTAGTGGTACCCATGGGGCAGCCACACCAGTGCCTTGGTATGCCTCATGCTCTGAGCCAAGGATATAAAGGGCAGAGTCACCCATCCTTCAGTTCTTTTATAGCATCCATTGTTGGTAGTTGATGTGAGCTGTCAGCGTATTGCTTCTGTGAACATGCCTTTATAGTGAGTTGTCTATCTAGTAATAGTGATACTCACTTGGAGCTCCTTGGACTTCTTCCCCCCCCATTATTCCTGTTATTAATAGTTAGTGGGTTGAGTACTGGGGATCCTATGCCAAGGTCCCCTGGTTTCAAGTTCTGCTCTTGGTGTCACAAACTGAAGCCCTTGAGTGATCCTCATGCTTGCTGTTTTGAAGTGCTTGGGTAAGGATCACATCAGGGACAAGTATTTGATTTGCCAGGGCTTCAAGATGAGAATTAACAGGCAAAGAGAAGAGTGTCTCGGGTACATCCTCGTGGAGACCACTCTTCACCCAGCATTGGCGTCTGCTTGGTTGGAACAAGAGCGTTTCTTGATCACTCCTGCCTGAAATGCTCCCCTCGCCTGGCCTGAGGACAAAGACAGAAGGAGAACCCCCTCGTCAGAGCAGTCCTGAAAGAGGCACCCTCAGCCTCCAAAGCCTCAGCTTCGACATCAAAATACTAGGTATGGGATTCCTCAACCGAAGAGACTAGCTACTCTGGTATCAAAGGTAGACTGTGCCCTTTGGCCCATTGCCCCCCAGTACCGCATTGTAGTGGCTCTCTGAGAGCAGAGCTGTTGACTCTGGTTTCCATTCTGGGACTGTTGAGGCTGACTACTTCCTTGGCGCAGACAGTGAGCTGTCACCACTGCTCACAGTGAGGTAAAGGCCCTTTACAGTACCAACCACCCTGAAGGCCTACATAGTCACAAAAGATCTGCTGAGCCTTTTGGTACCACCCTCACTGATCATTCAGCCTGACAGTGTCCTTCTGGGACTGTTGCATGTGGTGCACACATTGGCTTCCATAATGGGGTTTGTTATGGCACCAGCAACCTCAGGTCTGGCACTGCTTCCATCAATCACCTTGATGCCAGCTCAGAGACCACTGGTAAGTGCTCCACCTCAGAACATGGTACTGATAGCAACCCATGTTGCTGCTTGTACTGTAGGCCTGTCATAGATTATAGTTCTGGTTTCTGATGCTGCTGGCTGATACTGCTCTACCTTGGCAGTTGGGGAGTTCTCATACTCCTCAGAGTTTGAAGTGGGCTCCTCCATATTCACTTTCAGGGAATCCAGGGCTTTCTCCGGGATTTCTGCTCTCATAGAAGTTATCCTGACAAAAGCAGATCAAAGGAATGGATTGCCTGGTCTCGGCACAGTTGCCTTCTGGTACCATACCATCATAGGCCCTACTGGGCAATGAATCAGCAATGAAAGTTAAGTGCTGTTCTCAGGCTAGTGCCAAGGTACCTGAGCAGCCCTCGGTACTTTAACATATATCCTGTTCTGCAAAATCACGTGTTACTGTAAGAGCGAGGCGACCATTCAGGTTCTGCTCCGGTAAGTATATCCAAACTTATCTAAACCTCTTCAGTCTATAAACATTGGGCTGGATATCTCACTCCAACAGTTCTTCTTGTGGCCTTTCTGAGCACTACCTGCTTGCAGTGGGGGTGGAAATAGTGAGAAAAGAGTCTTTAGGCTGGATGTTCCTTGGGGAAGTGGATGTCTCTTCTTTTGTACCTTGTACAGGACAAAGCCTGCAGAAAGCACTTACCAGATAATAAACAACAATATTGCAGTGCCTGTGCAATATGCAGTCTGTCATAGCAACATGGAAGTAAAGCCATATAAAAAAAATGAAATATAAAGAAAAGCCAACTTTCTGTCCCCTCAAAAAGTAGGTTGGATTTCTATCGATAGGAGTTCTTCAACAAGTGGAATTTTTGATGCGGGCTGGGGAAAGGACCTTGTATTTTATCTGAACTGATTCATCCAGCTTTATGAAATTTATCACTTGCAAAGGTGATTGGAGATTTTATGATTTTGTGTGAAAAATAGTGTGTCTTAGTGTTATAAAATCAACAAAAGGGAGGCTCAAACCACCATTGTGTTTCCCTGCCCTGTAAGCAACATTGGAAAACTAAAAATAATGAGATTGGGGACAGGGAAGAAATGAGTATACACCAATTCAATGCACAGAAGTGAAATGAAGTGGAAAAATAGTACGTATCAAGAAACAAAATGTGGCTGGTTGTGTGTTTGTGAAGTGAGCACTGTATTGCTGGAGGGCAAAAGATGGTGTGGCTGAGGCGTAGGACTCAGAATTGGGTAACTGGAAAGGTCACAATAACTTCCAATGATTTCCTTACTCCTACCCTGTAATGGACACTTCAGTATTCCTGCTGCATTATCCTTGACTCTATTCTCAACTCCTTGTGTGACTCCAGGAAAATCACTTAACCTTTCTGTGCCTCAGTTTCCCCATCTTTAGAACAGGGATAGTGCCTCACAGATGTGTTTTGAGGCTTAATTTGTTCATATTCTGTGGGCTGGGTATGCCCCAAGGATTTGGTACCCTTATCTTTTACAATATGAATGGTTTATTTTTCTTTAAAGAGATGCTTGCTTTTTAAAAGCTTTCAGATTGTGTTTGAAGAACAACTTATTTATATTGTATTGCTCTTTCCCAAACTCCTGCACCACATTATATATGAGGTGAAGATTTCTATTTTAGATCCTACTCATCTCCTTTTTCTTTCTTACCTCCTGCTGTCCTGTCAGCTCTTTGGATCCCCTTTGCAACATCCTCTACTGGTAGCGAGACAGTGACTGTTTCTTCAACCTTGCTGTTACTGAAACAGAAATGAGAGCACACTTGACAAAGCAAAACCACTTCAATTTTTCTTGCATTTCCCTAAGTATCAATAGGGGATTGTCCTTTAGTCTTGTGCATCATGGAGATTTATAGAGCCTCCCTCTGCCCTTTGAGTAGCTATTATTGCACCCTAATGAGTGCCAGGAAATTGAATAGAAATACAGTCTTCTATGTGCAGTAGGATCTGTGAAGTAGCCTCTGGGCTTCATTATCCAGAGCCTTAACTACGTTCTGCTTACGATTAGATATAATTGATTCCAACTATAAAGAAAGCATTTTGCATCTACAGGAACGTCATGATAATAGTCACACTGAAGACTCATCTTGGTCTACTTTCCTCTACTTATCTTCTGCTACAGTTTCTTAACTTAGGAGGGCAGGGGATGCTATAGCTTCAAGGACTGTAACAAGTGTGGAGTTAGTAGTTGTCATTTAAGATTCACAGAAATTGTCCTATTGCTTTTTATCTCTGACTGGGCTTCTGGGATTTCTGGGAAAGTCTCTCTCTCTCTCTAAGTAATTCTTGTGGTTGACTCCCTGTGTGAGCGAGTGTGCATGCATTCGTCCTCCATCTCTCTCTCTGACACATAGAAAGAGAGAAATATTAAAATTCACCTGTCAGGCAGGTAATAAATAATGTGATTAATTACATAAAAATGTTTCTAAGTTCTATCTGAGCCGGAACAGATGTATATATTGAAACTTGTTGACTAATCTAGGCTAAGCTGATCATTGAGCATGAAGGTTATTGAGAATATCCTTCATATAGTCCAACTACATTGTATACACAGATTCATTTATATTAATCTTCTTGTTCTGGCAGAGAGAAGTAGCAGAGAGACAGAGACAGAGTGTGAGTCTGCTGAGGCCAGGCAGTACTTCTTGCAGAGGAGGATTTTCAGTGTAGAATGAAATGAGATTACAACTTGTATTTCCCAAATACAACCCACATACCTGGATTTTGTTTTTCACAGTTAGGAATTTTGAAGCATTAATTCTGCCTCATCTTCAGGAAGGAAGTTTTATACTATTAAAATCTTGTGCAAGATAATACATTATTTGAATTACATGGATACAAAGGCAATTACAGTGGTCAAAACCTTGTTATGTTATTCCCTCCCTCGCTAATCATTCAGTACAGTATGAATGGAGAGGGGAGTGCATGGTGCTAATCAGTTTCTCCTAAACAGATAATATTGTGTACATGAATGCCCTTATAGCCTAAGCGCAAAGAAGACACCAGCAAATGCAAAGAGAGCATCACAAGTATGTTTTTGTTTGCCTGTAACACACTCGAATGAATGAATCATTGATTAGCCAAATGGGTTGTGAGTGGTATGCCCTTTGGTCAAGGTTTTTTAACCACTGAAATGTTTCCCCAATGTGGATATTTCAGATTCTTCACACCAGCACAAACTAAATCTTTGACTTGAGATTTGAATTGCCTTTTAATGATAATTTTTTAGTACATTTTGTAACCCTCTGCATCATGATTCTAGTAGCCTTTCTGTAGTTCAGTTATATAGTGTTCCAGTTGCAAGAGAGAAGCAGTAAAAATGATATAATGATATCTCATTGCCAATCTAGAATAAAATGCAGATATGCCACATAAATGCAATATTACACACACAAGTGCACATGCACATAACACACAGACACTACATAATGTACCTCTCTCACACTCTCTCTCTCACACACACACACACACTTTTGCAGTGTTGAAATTTGTTTGGAGAAGAATCTTGCAAACCCTAAAGATCTTCCACATTCACAGGAATAACTTCCCAGAAGTGAAGGGCTTTGGAGGATGGAACCTAATTTTCTTTTTTACATAATTAAAGGAAAACAAGTTTTAGGTTCTGAATTTTTAAAAAAACCAAACACCCTAATTTTTACTTCTCATAATGAGTCCTACTTTGCCTAAAAATGAATGAATCACAGCCCAGAAACCCATGTCTATGTGCAAAATGTCAGCCTTAGGTTGGTGCAGGAAAACTAAGATTCTGAACCTGCAATCAGAACCATACAGGCCACTTGAAAACACTGGGGCTTTGCATGTGTGCAAGGCTCATCTGCCCTCATTCTCACTGCAGGACCAAAACAGACAGTTACCGGTACAGTTACTGTGAGAATCATACTCAGTGTCCTCATCTGTGCCTATAAACTGTCAGTCATAACTTTTTTCACATTGATGTTTGTATATAATTTCTTTAAAAAAAAAGAAAACAAAATAAACACAGAAGAAGAAAAAGTACTTGTGCAATTGTTTTAATGTATGTGCTTGAATGTATGTGGTGATCACATGGACAAACGCTTTATGGATCCACTGGAGAGTGTCACAGAGCCTATTACTTCAGCTCTCTGCCTGGAGAAGTGGCTGTTGAGGGGCTTTGCTGCTGATCCATCTCCTGAGGCTGGGGAGGTTTACTCTTCTGGTCCCAATAGAAATGATGAGTGTCCACCCCGGATACTCAGATTGAATGTTGAAAACAGGGTTTGTATCAAATTCTGATCTCAGATGCATGTGTGGGTCTCCCAGTGGATACAGTTAATGCTAGTCAAGTGCATTCAGTGGTAGAATTTAGCCTTCTATGTATAGCATGAAAATTCTTTCCCAAGAATGTTTTTGTTAGCCTATCAGATGTAACATATAACATCTGTTTATTACTCACCCAACAATTTTCTGTTAAGAGGCAGCTTTTACTATCTACCGGATTTGCTAAAAGCAAGTATCTTCAATTATCAGTAATCATGTGCATCTGCACATAGTATGAATGCAGCACTTTTCTGAGGAATTGAATCTCTTCACATCTTTGCATTTCATGTTGAAAAGATATTTTTTCTCTTGATTTACCCTGGGAGAGCAAAGGGAAACTAAACAGCATGTGCTGAAATGAAGAATTCCTGGTGTTTGTTGATGTTTTACCACTGATAGTCAAGAAGAAGTTTTGAAAATGTTCCCAAAACACAGGCAGAAAGAGTAGTGGCTTTACTATGGCTATGATCCCTTAAACACTGCTTACCTTCCTCTTATCTCCCAATATTTATTTTCTGTGGCTTTGTGTGACAATAAGGAATGGATTTTTACAAAAATATTTACACCTACATATTGGTAAATATCACAACAATTCCTATTGTGTTAACAATGTCTACTGGCACAAATTCTCGCATGTTACCTGGAAAACAATATGTTTTCTCAATCTATGTTAAAATATGAAATCAAATTGATATGAAACGAGATTAATAAGAAATCAAATTGCATAAAGTGTGCATTAAATTGATATGACATTAAATTGCATTAAAAGTATACATAGATATGAATCGGTATCTGCAGCGCTGCAGGGCTCTTCCGGGAACCGCAGTTGCGAAAGCAGCAGCCTGGTGGGCTGCCACTCCCATGAGCCAGTGCCCTGCACTGGCAGCTCCTCCAGCATGGCTGTACTGCCCCCAGCCCCAGCCCTACCCATTGCACTAACATGACCAGGGACAGCTGCCGATGAGCCTGGTACCTGCCCCAGTGGATGGGGCTGAGGGTGGGAGCTGTCAGTGCGGGGTGCTGGCTCCTGGGAGTGGCGGCCCTCCAGGCTGCTGCTTTTGCTGCTTCGGTTTCCACTAGAGCCCTGCAGCTCTGCAGATACCTATTTATATCTGCAGATATCCGCATCAGTGGATATAAATTTTGTATCCGCGCAGGGCTCTAATATTGGTTGCAGCTGTGAGCACTCAGCACTTCTGCAAATCAGATGCCACGGTCTCAGATTGGGCACACAAAAAACAAGGAACACGCAATTAGTTAACACGTGAAAAATTTCATTTAAGTAACTCATCTGGCATCTCACAGGAACTCTGTGACAGAGGCAGGTATAGAATCTAATTTTCCAGGGCAGCTTTGATTTTTCTTGACCATGAGACCCTCCTTTCTCTTCCTGCAATTTGCTGCCTCATTCTCTACATACCTTCTAATTTGTGAAACAGATGAGGCAGGAGTCAAAGAGACACCAGCCTCTTTTAGTACACAATCTTGATTCATTCCCAGAGCAGGTCAATCCGGTGCACTGAATGAGGCTGGGGTCCTGTGGAAAAAATAATATGTGATCATGTAATGAAAGACTGTAATGCATATGCACAAAGGGGCTGAATTAAGGAGTATCAAGAGATTAAATTACTTCTATATTTGGCACGTGTGCAACCACTACTGGAATACTGTTCCAGTTCTGGTGTTCACAATACCAGAGGATGTTGATAAATGGGAGAGTGTTCAGAGAAGAGCCACAAGAATGACTGAAGGATTGGAATACATGACTTATAGTGATAGACTCCAGGAGCTCAATCTGTTAAGTTTAACAAAGACAAAGTTAAGGGGTTACTTGATCACAGTCTCTAAGTACCTATGTGGGGAACAAAACTTCGATAATGGGGGTTCTTCACTGTAGCAGGGAAAGATATAGCAAGATCCAAGAGCTGGAAGTTGAGGCTAGACAAAAGATTAGAAATAAAGTACAAAATTTTAACAGTGAGGATAATTAATCATTGGAACAATTTATCTCAGCCTGTGGTGGATCCTCCATCACTGGCAATTTTAAAATAAAAATGGAATGTTTTCCTAAAAGATATGCTGTAGGTCAGATAGAAATTGATAGAAATTAATTCAGGGAAGTTCTGTGGTATGTGTTATGCGGGAAGTCAATCTAGCCAATTACAATGGTCCCTTCTAGCCTTTGAATCTATAAGTTTGCACAAGCAACCTTAGTTCTGGCATTTCCTAAATTATGAATGTTTGGCTTTGTAACTTTAATAATGTTCTTTTAAAATAGGATTTTTGTGTATAGTTTCCTATATTAAAAAAAAACAGACATTCCATCATGTAGCATCATACCGACATCCATATGGTTCATCGGCAGGGTTGGAACATTAAATTCACTGCATAGACCTCTGGCACTTGAGCTAATGGAATAACTCATGGCAGTAGTAGTTTATCCTCTATGCAGGCCAGCACCAGATGGGAATGAGACACACACTTTGCCAGTGGGTTTCACAAAGATTTGCTGATAGCAGAGGAATGGTGAGACTCAGGAATCTAGGTTTCCATTCTAGGCTGTGGAGGGGAGAGTGATCTAGTGGGCACACACTTTTGTGCCCATTTTCCCCAAGCTTGATGCTTTCATCCTGTCTCCTCCAAACAGTCCCTGTCCCAGTCTGGTCTCTTCCCTACTCCTCTATGCTTCCTGGGCCACTTCCTGGGCCCCCCACTCTGCCCACCGCATTCAGGGGACAATAAGAAGAGGCTCCTTTATCTCAGTTCCAGTGCTAAGCTCTAGTCCACAGCAGCCCTGGTCTGGAATAGCTGGGAGTAGCCATCACAGGGGAAAGTCCAGCTTCGTTCATGTAGCTGTGGGCTCGAGCATGCTCATTCAGTCTGTAGAGAGGGTGCATGTGCAATCCAGTCACACTGGAAGCTGAGAGAGGCTCAAGCATGATCAGGGAGGATGGAATCATCAGAGATTTTAGTTGCTAAAGTCTAAGAAGCCTCTACTGAGCACGTGTGAACTGTGATTTTTTTTTCAAAGGCTTATAACTTGGCCAAATTTGGGTGGATTTTCAAAGGAATAGCACAAGGCACATCCCCAATACAAAGGCCACTCCCCTGCCAAATTTCTCTAAAGCATAGGGATGCTAGAGCTGTTAAAATAGGAATTTTCTTACCATGGGCAAAATGACATGTTTCTTCCCCCCAATTTGTTCTCAGAAATAGCTGAACTTTTTTGCTGAGGTTTTCCATTTAAACAAAAATCAGCCCAAGGCAGATACCCTTCATGGAAAATTTCAGCCCAAATGGTTAAAATTTGGCCAAGTTATAAGCAACTGAAAACTGAGTCTTATAATAATAAGTGGCTCGTCCAGCTCCCCTATAATGTAATTAAATGAGTTTTGCATTTGCGTAAATTATAGTGCTCTTGAAAGAACAGGTCTTATAGAATGAATTAAGTGGTGAGGATATAATATGTGACAAAATAGGAATATTCCATTTGTATAATTACTGATGAATGAACAACAGCTATTAATTGAATTATCAGGTTTCTTAGTGGTGACCCATGAACAATTGTGTTTAACACACTTTGCATAAATGTTTTGTGAATATGCACATTACACTTACAGATGAACATCCAAAAGTGGTGAGCTGCAATCTATAGACTAAATTCTAGCTAGTCCTACTCAAGTATACAGGTGGGAAAAGGGCACATGGAGCCTCTTCTCCTTTGCTATTGACACTGTACAGTACCCTGGCAGAATGTTTTCACTAGAATTCCATGAACACTACAAAGGAACTGGATAGTGTGCTCAGCAGAAAATTGGGGAGGTGGCCACGGCCCTGCCTTCCCTGTACACCAGCTGGCATCCAGCTGCAGGCACAGTGGGAAGGGTATACTTATTTTTGATGAAACTGTAAGGTGTGCCACTCCACCTTAGCCTCTCTGCTTTCTTCTTCTGTACAGTGGCAGAAAGTCGCAAGGAATCTCTGCTTGGCTTCTGGAGCTTTGATCCTTCCTCCAGTGCTCCTTTCAGGAGGAAAGCCAGAGTGCAGTCCTATAATGTTACAACTGTTATTTACCCGTGTGAGAGTCCCTAACAATAATCTCATGCTTTTGTTGATACTTTTAAAGCAGTGATTAAAGTAGATCAAAATTTGAGGGGGAGCTCACCCATGCTGGTGGTTTTGTGTTGTCATGGATGTTGACAACATGACGGAATGACATTGAATCACCTAGTGATGGGACATGGCAAAGGAAAGACAACAGGGAAAAGGAAATAAATGAATTGGAAAGGAGTCTGTTGTTCCTGCCAAAGTCCATTGTCATCCAAAGAAAGCTGGGGTGTGTGGCCTACAAAAGTGCATTGTGTAGAGAACATCCTTTGTGTTCCAAACACCTTTAGCTTTTACCCTTTGCTCACTCCTACATGCTACTGGAGAGTGCCAGAAGGGGAGAGGGCACTAACAGGATTATGTTTCCCCTTGATTTCGCACAGAAGCGGGGAGCCACTGCCACGGTCTTCCTTTGTCCATGTAGGGGAGAACTGAGAGTAGCAGGCTGTCTTTCTTTCCTTCTCTGTCCCCTGGTCCTCAGTCAGGCACCAGATCCTTCTAATCTTCGCACTTTAAAACCTCCCAGCTGAGGAATCTTTATTTCTTCAGCCACTGAAGAGGCAGGAGGAAGGGGCGCTCTCTCACTTCAGGAGAGGGAGAGGAAGCAGAAATCTCCCACTGTTGTAGCCAGGAAGAGGGGAATTTTGCTTTCACACACTCCCCCTTACTTTTAATCCCTAGCTACTAGCATATTCTTAGGGACAGCAAGTCTCCATTCACTTGTTTGTGCCAGGCTGGTCAAGTGGTTATCCATATGTTATCCAACCTGGGGCTTTTCCCTGTAAAATGACCTCTTTTCCTTCCTACTCGTTCTTAGAACTCATTGTTTCCTGTTAGTGACATCAAACTGCTGCTTTGGGAATGGCTGGGATTTTACAATGACAGAGTTCACAATAGATTATGATTTCTCCATACAAAGAAGAAACTGGCGAAGGGACTGAGGGGTATGGGGAAAGTCTGCTTCTCACACAAACAACTTCAGAAAAAGCACTATGAAGAGAGGAACTAGAAACACATTGTTGAAAGGTAACTTGATTTACATTTAACTCTTTTACTGATCCCACATTTGAATTAATGCAAAAGTTAATTTTAAATATAGAAATAAAATAAGACAAATTTCCCCCTCCGTCTTGGCAAACTGTAGAAAAAGTGATCTTAATCCTAGGTGAAGTAACACCTTTCCCCCCAGGAACTAAAATGACAGTACCAGAACTGCTTGCAATGCCTGTCTGGCTGTGGGTCTTAGCATTGGCACGGGTGATACAGGTTTTTACATAATTGGAAGCCCATTGCCCAGCACATCTGAACACACAAATGATGTCTGTTTGTCCTGCATTAATTGGATCTCTGATGTCATGTTTGGGAGTAATGTCTTCAAATAGTTAACCATTCCAAATACTTAGTATAACTACGATGTTCCGAGGGATAGGATTTCTTAGATGTCTTTGATTTGAACTGAGTTGCATTTTATCTTCTGGGGCTCAATTGCATTTTGGCCCATATGTCCAAAATTCTGAGCTTCCCTCATGGGGATAAATCATACTGCAACAGTGCCTGGGGGCTCATGATTCCAGGGGAATCTGCAGAGTCTCAGGAGTAAGATACAGACTCTAAGCAATGGGGTCACCCTGCAGAGAACCAGCAGACTTGAGGAAAAGTGCCTCTTTTACTGTAGGAAGCTCCATTTGCTACCATGAAATGGCAGAAGTGGCTAATAACTTGTTATAGGCATCTCACCAACCCATTTTATTAAGTCAGTTAATTCTCACTTGTCAGGGAGCAGGTACATCTGTGTGACCATTCCCTCTCCTATCCCCAGCTCCCTCAGAAACTCCTAAATCAGCAGGCAGCCATCTGTCCAGGAAGGTAGCAGATGATGGCAGCTTCTTTTGCCAATCACTACTTTAGCGTGAGGCAGAGACTCCGTGTTGAGGAGCGGGACCAAAGTACAAAGGACTTCGGGAAGGAAGTGAGGAGAAGGGCAAAGTCACCAGGGACTTTGTGGTGAGAAAGAGGACTGGAGGGCAGAACCACCAGGAAGTGGGAAGGGGGTGGCATGGTTTGGGTGGTCACTTTGGATGACACTCAGATACCATGGCAATGAACATAATATAAATACCAATAATAAGTAAACCAAAAGGAAAAGAATGTGAGAAGGGTGTATTCAAAGTTGGGTGCTCAATTTGAATTTGTGCTTGAGGGCCCATACAACTACTGTTATGCCCCTGATTTCACTTTTTTTTTTTAACTTGGCACTTGCCCTCCTTTAGTTTTAATCACAGTGTTCAGCATTGTTTTCAAACATGAAGTATGTACCTTCTCCGTCTTTCTGGGTGCAAGAATGGTCATTGTGACCATGGGTCACTTTGGGCTACCTATGTCACCTGTAGCTGTGGAAATGGGTTACTATAGCAGGACTGTGTTTAGCTGGGCTTTCGAAGCTCAACTATTTGAGGTGGGATTTGTTTTACTGTTTGGGAAACTGCTGTGGCCCATTTCATTGGATTTAAAAGTGTGGTGTTTTTGTTAAAATCCTTGCTCCTGGTAACATTCACCTGGAAGTAACCAGCAGACTTTTAAGATTTTTACATTAACTTTTCTTCATGCTTCTTGAAGGAGGGTTCCCTCCAGAAAAGGGCTCAGGACTTGACTGAAGGTGGGAGTAGTGAATTGAAGGGCCTGTGGTTGGGGCAGTACAACTGGGGCTATGACTGTCCCCGAGGGTATGTCTATACTGCAGTTAGACACCCATGGCTGGCCCAGGGCTTGCAGGGCTCAGGCTGTTTAATTGTGGTGTAAACATTTGGACCAGGGCTCGGGTTTCAGCCTGAGCCCAAATGTCTGCACCACAATTAATCAGCCCCTTAGCCTGAGCCGCACGAGTCCCAGGCAACTGACCCAGGCCAGTCACACGTTTTTATCTGCAGTGTAGACATACCCTAAGAGTCTCACACACAGAGAAGCTGGAGGGAAGGGTCTTCCTATGTTTCATCTAGGGTCAATCCCTAGGATAGGTGGGTTTATTGGCATCGGCAAGAGAATGTCTCAGTAAAGTCCATTTTAACTGACACTGGAGAGAATGGGGAGAATGTTTCCTAGGTGATGCCCCGCTGGTGTGGGATCTCTGAATTTCCTACCAGTTAAACAACTGGTCATACTTTAAGTTTTTCGCTGTTGTCCTTGTGCTTGCTTTTTTTTTTAATTTCTGTACTTCTGTGTGTTTTCACCAATAGATTACTCCTCTCTTTCAAGCTCTTCCAACCTATTTCTCACTAATCCACACTGTCCCCCTTGGCATAGACAGCCATTATTACTAATGAGCATGTTGGAGCTCATACATTATTTCTAGATGATTCAATTAAAGAGGCAATTCCAAATGAAGTTTTCTGAAAACAGACTCTTCCAAATGGGGTTATAAATGTGATTTTGACACTGTCATTGTGCAGAGGTAGCTAAAACCCAGTGAAGAGAAAACACAAGCTCCAGCTAATTTAGGAGCAAAATTAATCTAATGTAGGAAGCATAAATCTTTCTCGTTTCACTGCCTCATTCAACAGCTTAAGGTCTGCTCAAATTTTTATTCTCCCATTCTTTTTTGCTTCTAGGGTTATTGGCATACACTCATTGGTTCATTAATTTCCTGTTTGAAGTTTATATTTTTTATTCTGATTAATGATTGCTTTCTCTTTTGGAAGCATTTGAAGAGGACACACAATGTGGTGTATCAAATCTATCGGAAGTAGATCGATCTATAGGAAGAAGATCTTTCATTTTAGTTTAAACTAGCTGAACCTTAAGACCAGTGTTCTTGGACCTCTAGGTTTACTTCCTCTACTGGGTACAGGAGGCCCATTTTACAGACTGCATTTTAAACAGTAGATTGTTGTTTGTTACTAGAAAGTAAAAATTAATAGCCCAAACGTAATTTCCCTTTTGGGATGTATACATTGGCTATCACAGGCTCCAGCAATGTCTGCCGTGCTATATACTGAAATGGTTTCTGGGATACTGTAATGGTATCTTCATCTACATTGATCTTAAAATCCGCTCTTCTGACATATAGTTGTACTGCTACTTGCCATATATTACTGTTCTCTTCACACGTAATCAGTCCTAAAATCAATGCTCCAAATTCCTACTCTGTGCCTCTGACCACTATTTACATCACCATTTTAGTGCATCACCTCAATGTGTTCCAGTTAGTTGCATTTTCTGTGTCTTTTGTTTCATGCTGAGCAATAATCTTTTGATTGTGTTTGTGTTTACAGTGAGTGCATGTTACATCTGTTCCTATGCCAGATCCTTCCTTTCTGCTCCTTTCTTGAGTGTATTCCATTTCTTTTCTTACTCTTGTGTAAACTGAATTGGCCAATAAACAAAGTCACCTGTTTTTTTAGTAGTTTCCTGATCTGCATTTTGATTTTTAGGTCCTGACAAAGCTCCCATTTAAGTCAGCAGCAAAACTATGATGGAGTTCAATGAGATCAAGATCAATCCCTTAATGAGGTTAGAGTGACAGGCTCATTTGCATTTTTTCAGAGTCATCTGTAATGTTAGTGATGTTCTTCGTCATAAAATCCTGATTAAAAATGGATGCCAGAGGGATTCGTCTTTTGTCTGCTGAACGTTGTTATGCTTGGCTAGTTAATGCAAGCTTCTAATAATTTATTATAATAATAATAATTAACACTTCTATATTGTCTTCCATCTAAAGAGCTCTATACACTTTGTAAATATGAATGAATTAAGCTTTACAACAAACAGGTGAGACGGGTATTCTTATCTCCACTTCACACAAGTGGAAATTGAATCAAAGGGTATGTGTAGACTAGATATTTTGGTCCTGTTGTAAGTCTACTTAACTGATTAACTCGAGTTGTGGTCCCATTGTAACTTGAGGTAATTGATTGCCAATTGTACATCGTACATTGGACCATTACCATTGTACATCGTAACGTAAACACTGCACTGATGTGTTCCATGACACAAAGTTTTGTGGAGAGCGTAGATCAGTATTTACAAAGGTGTTCTAGTTAATTGGCAAATTTAGGTTACAACCAGGCCACAGGCTCTAGTCTACACATACCCAAAGAAGCTGAAAGACTTGCTCAAGGTGACTCAGCAAGTTTGTGGTAGATAGAGTTAGGAGTAAAGTCCAGCTTTTCAGACTCCCAGCTGTGTGTATTAATAACTGAGCCAAGCTTCCTCCCTAACAAATGCCTCCATGGATTTCCTGGTGCCCTACTTCTCTTCAGATTTCTTTATTCCAATAACCCAATTACAGTAAAAGCTTTTTTATCTGGCATGTTGGAGGAATGCGGGGTGCTGGTAAGTGAAAAATTCCGGTTAACTAAGAGGGAGGGAGTTTGGGTGCAGGAGGGGGCTCAGAGCAGGGGGTTGGGGCATGGGAGGGATTTCGGGGTGCTGGATCTGGGGGGTGCTCACCTTGGGCAGCTCCCAAAAGGCAGCAACCTGTCCCTGCTGTTCCTAGGTGGAGGTGTGGTTAGGTGGCTCTGTGCGTTGGCCCTATCCCGAGTACTGGGTCCGCAACTCCCACTGGCCGGGAACCATGGGCAATAGGAGCTGCAGGGGCAGCGCCTGTGGGTGGAGGCAGCGAGCAGAGCCACCTAGCCACGCCTCCGCCTAGGAGCAGTAGGGACAGGTCGCTGCTTGCAAGGAGCTGCCTGAGGTAAGCACCGCCCAGATCTGGCACCTCAAAACCCCTCCTGCACCCCTGCCCCAAGCCCCCTCCCACACCCAAACTCCCTCCCAGAGCCCACGCCCTGCATCCCCTCCTGTGCCCCAGCCCCACACCCCCTCCTGCACTACGAACCCCTCATGGACTTTCCTCCGCCTAGGAGCAGCAGGAACATGTTGCCGCTTTCGGGGAGCCATGTGGAGCCAGGTAGGGAGTCTGCCAGCCCCGCACCAACCGGACTATAAACCGGGCTTTCTATTAAGATTAGACATGCTGGTTTAGAGAGCTTTCCGGTTGGTACAGAGCCGAATAACACAGCTTTTACTGTATTTACTGGCCTCCTCATATGTAAAAAAGACTTAAAGAAGCACTTGGGCTCTTTCATAGTCTCATATGGGAGAGTTAATTTCTATTTTCCTCATCCAGACTGGCAGAAATGTGAAACCTAGTAACATGCTGCTTCAATTCAGGCAACAGTAATAGATGACTGAGCTCTCAAGGGTAGAGCTAAGCAAATAGTGGGAAAATATATCTGTGAACATATTTACAAATGTCATTCAAAATTAAATTTGTACCCATTTTTCATTTTGCTTTACTGTGACCACCTGAAACCCTATTTTTTTATGTGTACAAATTTTGGGGGAGCAGTGATTTTTATTCATATGAAATTGGTTATTTGTGCACAAATAAATATATTTGTGCCGTCAGTGCTTACTAGGCTATCCATTTAGAAACAATGGGTGGGATCCACAAAGTTACTTAAGTGCCTAAATCCCACTCATAGGCACCTAAGTCTCGAGTTTAGGTGTTTAAGTCCCAGTTTTAGGCTCCATTGTGATCCACAAAACTCCTGGGGAACATTGTAAGTGTTTAAACTCACTCAGCACCTATGTTTTCAGGGTAAAAGTTACCTCGGTGCCTATGTTTCTGCCTCTGGGCATGTACACTACTGATTCCTTCTAGGCATCTGGCCACCTATCTCCTTAAGCCTCAGAGTGATTCACAAACTGTGGGAAGACAGGCATTTGGGTACATAGGTGGCATGTGGGGCTCAGTCCAATAGGTGTGCTTGAAAACTTCCTATCAGATCAGGTCCCATGTAAAATCTGACTGGAGGAGGAGATGGTTGTGGTGGGGCCCACCTTATAACTCAGTGGTTAGAGCACTTGCCTGCAATGGGGAAGACTCAGACAAGCAGCAAGACTAGGGCTCTGTTGGCAGAAGAAAGTTTCCAGGCAGTTTGTCACAGTAAGTGGATGGCTTAAAGTAATATGCTGTGGTTGTTGAATTTGAGCTGCCCCCATGCACTGTGAGTTTGAGCCCTAACTCTTGGTAGATTTCCAAGAATGTGTATTGTGTACATTGCTTGTGATTTGCCTACATTGGGCAGGGGGTCCTTTTGGAAGATTTGCCCTGACACCAAAATTTTTCTTTTAAAAGTGAGATTTTAAAGTGCTCCAAAATCCTTATGCAGACTCTGATTTTGTTATTAAGGATATTAGCAGTAATTAAATAAAGGGAAAATTAAAGACTTCAGTCAGCAGTTAGGGTAATGTAATCATGACTCATACTCTTAACCCTTTCTTGAGCAATGGAACTGAGAGTGACTAAATGAAAGCAGAGTTAAGGTTGCCAAACGGTGGCTCATGACATCAAGTTCAGCTGAACTTAAACCTCTGAAAACAAGGAACGGAAGAGTTAAAGTAATACACACTTAAACCTCTGAAAACAAGGAATGGAAGAGTTAAAGTAATACACACTTAAACCTCTGAAAACCAAGAGATAGAGAGTTAGGGAACATGCCATGCTCACAACATAACCTTAACTCTGCCCTCTTTGAGTGATGCTCTAACACACTGAGGACACATATACTAATACTCTTCTCTTGCAACAGAACACTTAGAGTACAGAGCATATGAGCACTGTAGGACCAAGTCTAACATCTTCTCTTTGCTAAGACAAAACTTGGGTTTAGGTACAGTGTAGGGAACAGGAGCTACCAATACCTAGCCTACACTCAAACACTGAACCTGCTCCACACAAACCACCTCCCGCTTGCTAAATATTACAACCCTTTCACGCTTGCTCAGAGGATTCCTCCTAAGACATTGCCCTCTCTTACCTATCACTAAACTCCAGAAACCAATCTCCAAGACAAGAAGGCTACCTTGCACCACTATTGATGCAACCTACAGAACTCAGTGCTGAAATGAGCCCGACTTGAATCTTCATGGTACTCATACATGTCTCTTCATATCACAGTGACAGCTTGTCCAATCTGCTCCAACTAATTCCTCCACCACCTTAACACAGTGAATGCAGCTGGAATACATGCAGATAAATGCTGGAATTCAAATCTGGAACACAACACAATATACACAACAGTGCCTTCCCCAGGTACTCATGTCTTCTTATTATGGCGTGAACCTTATTGAACCATCCTCAGTGGCTATTTCCAGCTTCAGTGGATAGTTACATTTATGATGTGGGGGTGGCATGTACCTTAACTCTGTATTTCCTGGTTTTCAGCGGTTTAAATTTGCATTCCCTTAACTTTTTATTTCCTGGTTTTAATTAATATTATTAGAGATACAGATCCACAAAGGTGAGCCTTATAATGCTATGTAATTTCCTGGTGAATGACATCTAAGGAGGGAGCATTGTGTAGTGGGTAGATGAAGGGACTAGAAGCCATGATACCTTGTTCTAGCTGTCCCCGCTCTGCTACCAATTTGTTTTAGGAGAACCTTGGACAAGCCATATAATTTCTTTGTGGCTGTATAGAGGGCATAAAAATGCTTGCCTATGTCACAGAGGTGTAGTGAGGCTTATTTAATATTTAGAAATAACTTTCAGAACATTTATGAAAGCTGATGTATAAATGTAAGTTAATATTATTATATTATTATCTTTATTAGATGGAAATTGGGTGGAGGAATTGCATAGCTAGAGGCTGTGTGTGGCTTTGGGAAATAGGAAGGCTGAAAACCTAGGAGGTGTGTTGGGCAAGTTACAAGGTTATTGAGAGCAATTCACAGATGAATATATTTATCTGTATTACTGTGTACTGCAGTACACTTTAGTGAGGGCAAGTATACTATCCACCAGTAGCCTCGTGGTTACCTGTTATTTTGCATAGGCATTGTAGCACTCACCTGTTAGCTGTGTCACGTCAGCCAAGCTTGCCTGATAGATAATTATATGTGCAAAGTCAGGGCTGGTTCTAGGGGTGGAGGAGCAGGGAAGTTGCTATGTAATTGTGCTCTTTTTTCCCCTTCCAGTCTGATTTGCTGGCTCCTCCCCCCGCACTGGTGGTGCAGTGCTGAAAATGTTTTTCACCTGGCTAGCAAAATAGCTATGGCCACTTCTGTGTCATATGGCAGCTTTATTTTAGAACCAGTAGCTGAAAGCTGTTGCCGTGGCATGGATGTTGTAGTTGGGTCAAGGGAGCCATCATCTATATTCAATTAATTTTCACTTTATGTTCTCCTTCTTTTATCCTCTCTGTGGCCGGTGAGGGTAGCCTTCTTTCCTGGCATTGTGTGTGGTCAAAACTTTGAGGGGTACCACTGTATACCAGAGCATGTGGGAACCATTTTCACTTGTGCCCAATCCTGTATGGCTTAGAATCAGATTATTCCAGTACTAGCGGTGGGCCTTCACACCAGGAAACACACTCACAAAACATGGTAAACCCGCTAACACAACACAAAGCTGCATGTGTTAGTGAACAGGCAATCATATGGAACGGCAGTAAAGCCAGATAGGTAAGTAGTATTTTGGGGGTCTTGTTTCCATGTGCTGTGTTGCAGTGAAAAATGTTGCTGTTTGAACGTGTTCCCCAAAGTTTGGTCATGGGACTTGCCCCTGACTGGAGGCACAAATACTTCTTTGTTATCCCACACAGCTGTTACTCTCACTTTCTCTGATCCACTGTCACATTCCAACCGCCACAGAAGCTGTGGACTACAACATTCCATCTGGTTCTTACAGGGCCCAGAGATGACTGAACCTTGTGTCATTCTGAACAAAAAGGGCTCTCCACCATGCTTGTAGCTGTTTCCGTCAGGTTACACTGAAAGACTTGCGTTGATGGTGAATGAGGGGTATGTGCTGCTGTGGGGGGGCTATGTGTGTTTCAGGTTGGTTGTGTTGTTGTGTGGATGGTTTTGAAAAACTGTGGCAGTTGGGTCAGGTAATCAGCCATCTGTGCATGCAAGCTATGAAACTGTTGCATGCAAATTAGCTGTAGAATAAGGGTGGTGATTGGTTGAGTTACTTCTGCTACCACACTGGTCTAGGGCACTTGGCATGGCATACTTGGTATGCCTTATGGTAGCTGTACACTGCACGGGTGTAAAGTCAAAATGGTTGAAAGGTTAAAAATTGGACTGTAACAGTCTACAAAATCCAGTGATGAGTCACTCTGGTGATATTCTGATCAAAAAGAGCCCTCAGCCAAGCTATACAGATACATTAGGCTTCAGAGTGACCTACCGAATGACAATCCTGGAATCTTATTATATAGATTCCCTTGTTTGTGGGCTTTGTGATGCACATTAATTTCAAAGCTAGTAGAGTAGTTTGTGTATCAGTTCCATTTTAAAAATAAATAGAAGTGGAAAATTTGGCAAGGAAATGGCTGTAAGGGAGGAGAGGTGCATTTCAGTGTTCTGTGAAATATAGCTTTTGGTTTGGATGAGTTAAAAGAGTTTGAAAATCATAATTTGTGCAAGAACATTTGTAAAAGATCATTAGTACTTTTTTCAACTGTCTTCCTTCAACAGCTTGAAAGAAAGTGCTTCACTGCATATGACTGCACAGCTAGTTTAGTATCTAAGTAAGAATACAGGAAATCCTGTATTCTTCACTTCACATTTAAGCATGACCTCAGTGAAGGAAGTAGGCACTCCAAGGTTCTTGGAAAGCTCTTACCCATTTCACATAAATTTTCCATGTTAAAAGGTGGAATCTGATGCCACTGGCAACTTTAAAAGGCCAGATTCTCAGCTGGTGTGGATCAGCCTAGCTCCATTGAAGTCATTTATACCAGTTAGGATCTGGTCCAAATGTGCAAGTCGCATGGCGTTTTCAATGTAGTGGCGACACACCTAGTTTCAATAGAACTAATAAAAGTTTTTTTTTTATTTTTAATATTTTCTTCAGAAAAAAATACAACAAAACCCCAGGAAATTAATTAAAAATAAAATAAAAAGCAGGTCAAAAGAAATCATTGAGGTCACAGAGAGGAGCACTCACAAGTGAAGAAATGCCAAACTTACATTGTTTGCACAAATGCTTACACAACCTTACCTTTGCTACCTTCTCTGACTGTGTTATGACACAAGCCTAATTCGTGGCTGTATGCAATATTTATTCCTCGTTCTCTGTTCCTGGAACTATCAAAGGATCAGTTCAGCCTCTGGTGAAAATTAGAGCAACCTCAGGTATCCTCTTATTTGCTCCCAGCTGCAGTGACCCTCAAAGAGCTGTTCTGGCAGCCAGGGATCACCAGAGTTTCTGCAATGACTTCTTTCCCCAACCATGCTGTTGATGTGCTCTACACTGGGGAATTCAAGGGTGGGTGATGTAGGGCTGGCTACACATGCCATTGGGAGATTTGCAAGGAGAATCTTCAGCTGGGTACATAAGCCAGCTTTAACTCTGCTTTGTGTCTGTGGAGCAGATTCCAAAGGGGCTACTCACATGAGTAAGTAACGCATGTGTATAAGCATAGGCAGAACCAGGGTTCTAAATTTCACATCATCTGGCCTAGTTGATTTGTGTATGATTAAATTTCCATGGATTTTTTTACCTACTCTTTATCAACAGCTAATTTGGTAGTCTTCCTCATTTCCTAATTATTCAAACTACTTTTTGTTTGTTAAAGATAGATTTTTAAAAGTTTCGTATCTCGGCCATTTTTGAATAATTAATTTTCTCATTTGTTATTAGGAGTATTTTATCTCTAATACTTTCCCCATTAAATATTTATTAAAACCCTCTTTGTTCCTTTAATTCTTTTGGCTAGCCTAACTTCATTGTGCTCTTTTTGCTGTCTTTTTTTCTCTCTGCCAGGTTTACTTTACCGTCTGTTTATGTTGGACTGCTTCTCCCCTTTTCTATTAACAGTATAGGGGTTTTCTTCAACCTCAGATCTTAGAGCAGTCTCTTTCCTTGTTACCTGTATTCTTCATTTTCAGAGGAATTGTAATCTCTTCTGACTTAATTATGGTATCCTCTTGGATTCCCCAGACTTGTTTTCCACTGATGGGTTTGAATACTTCCTTCTATCAGACTTTACTTTCTAGGGGGCTGATTCTGTAACCCTTATTAACTCAAGTAGTCTTTACTCACACAGTTACTTCCACTGGACAATTAGGACTACACTAATGAGTAAAGGTTTCATGATTGGGCTCTAGATTTAATAATTCCCCAAAATTTACTTTTCTGAAATGTATTCCCCTTGAAAACATTTTGCGGTCATATTATGCTGAATTGAAATATCATGTGGCGAATGGTTCCAAGCTTCTCTGTTGTTCTCACGTTGTCAACCCTTTTCTCTCTGTTGGTAAGAAGTGGATGCAGGATAGGTTCTCCTGTAGTTTGATTCAAGTGATAATTCTTTCATACAGTGCCAGTCAGCTGATAAGCCTCTAAAGTCCATACTGTTCAGTCACATTTATAAATTACTCCAAAACATTGACAGAGGCTTTGAAATGAAAAGTTAACACTGTTATTCTGTCTTTAACTCATGAAAAGAGGAGGCCATGGCTTGAGTTAAGGAAAGAATTGAGTATTGACCGCCAATTTAAATTTTACTGCATTTGTATAGGGATAGACCCTCTGCTGGAAAGCACAGAGACACATCATTTCATGCTGCTAGAGAGTATATTCTTAAAGATGGAGAAACGATTGTAGTAAATATTATTTTTTCTCTGGTTCTCTTTGTGACCATATGTCAGGGTTCCCTCCCCACTCTGAACTCTAGGGTACAGACATGGGGACCTGCATGAGAGACCCCCTAAGCTTATTTCTACCAGTTTAGGTTAGAAACTCCCCAAGGCACAAATTCTCCCTTCTACCTTGGATTAGGTAATGCTGCCACCAAGAAGTGATTTATACAAACTCAGGGAAAGGACCACTTGGAGTTCCTACTTCCCTCTAATATCCCCCCAAGTCCATGCACCCCCTTTCCTGGGGAGGCTTGAGGATCAATGAGATGAGCACAGACCAACCTTGGTTTTTTTTGAGACACTAAAAAAAGCCCAATTAGATTCTAAAAGAAACAGAACTTTATTATAAAGAAAAAAGGTAAAAGAAGCACCTCTGTAAAATTAGAATGGAAGATAATCTTACAGATTCAAAAACACAGAGGATTTCCCTCTGGGCCAAACTTTAAAGTTACAAAAAGAAAACCAGGAATACACCTTCCTCTCAGCACAGAAAAAATCACAAGCCAAAACAAATATAAGCTAACGCATTCCCTTGCTAGTACTTACTAATTCTAATGGAGTTGTTGGATTGCTTGCTTCTTTGATTTGTGTCCGGCAGGCACACACAACAGACAGACCAAAACCTTTCTTCCCTGTCCAGGTTTGAAAGTATCTTGTCCCCTTATTGGTCCTTTTGGTCAGGTGCCAGCCAGGTCACCTGAGCTTCTTAACCGTTTACAGTTAAAAGGATTTTGTGTCTCTGGCCAGGAGGGATTTTATAGTACTGTATACAGGAAGGTTGTTACCCTTCCCTTTATATTTATGACACCATACTATGCCAGCATGTTGTTTTTACTGTGATTTTACCATTTTCTCATAAGTGGCATCAGCAGAAAGAACTCATGACCTGCTATGAAAACCCAAGTCTCTATCACTTGAGCCAAACTTAAAGAAAAAGCTCCACTGGAGAAAGACATATCATTTTTGGGAGCCTGCAACATGATCAAAAGAAAGTTTGAAAATCCCTTATGTGAACACAAAAACTTCAAAACCCACACATGCACTGAAGAAGTACATGCATAACTGTCTGATACTGAATTGCTTCTACAGTTTCAGCAGGCTTTATTGCAAAGTATTTTGGTATTCCAGACAGTAGAATACATACTGCAAAGCACACAACAAAACGTGAGATGAGAGGTAACAATCAACATCTACAGCTGCTGTGGACTTAAAAGGATTCCTATTAACTGAGCATGGCAGATTGCTTCAGGATGTGGAAAAGTCTCAATTCTTGGGTATGAAGGAACTTTTTTAGCAGTGAGAACAGACTATTACCTTCACCTTCTTACATGCCCAGTGGTGGATAAAATTTACGAGTCATCCCAAGGAATTTTTAGAAGATAATAAAGCCAAATTGAAGACAAATTTGATTAAACAACTTTCAATTCCACTGAAAACCAGCCAGTATTCTGACCAACTATTTACATCTGCACTCATCTGTGAATTTTAGGTCTGTGAAGTAGCAAGCCTGACCTTTTTCACTTGGTGGCCAATTGCATACATTCTGAAGTCTTTCCCTTGCAGATAAGCTTATCCAAAACTACATGAGGGATAGAAGCAACGTTTTGTGAACATTTAGATATGAAAGTGTAACAAAATCTAACTGCATATGGACCCCCAATTTCAATCAGTTCAAATAACTGAACTAGTGTCATTTCTAATTGGAGTGACTCTCACGTTGAATGCCTCTTCATTTGCATTGGAAGCAATTGCCTTGTCATCATACTGACCTCCATCATAAAAGATCCGGTTGATTATGTGGCATGTGAGGGAGCTGGCTTGCCTGAGGAAATCTCAATTTTTGCTCACCTGGTGGAGCTACTACTTGTGATCTACAAGGGATTTGGTTCAAGTCATTTAAGCCACTGTGGCGTGCAGGGTATATACACAATTACATTCAGCAATTGCATTGGGGACTCTATATTAATCATAATTAGTTGGTTGTCTAACCCAGTGTCTGTCCACTGGTTAGCAAACCAAACAACATCTTTATTCCTGTTCTGAAAAAAGAACATGAAGTATTCAGTGTTCTGCTGATACCCAACTCTGTTCTCCATCTTGCCTAATTTACCTAGTATCTGGTTGAGACTGGAACATGGTATGAAATATCCACATCCTTTAACAATGTAGTTAAGATGACCTAAACGTGGCATAGACAGCATTAAATCAATGGAATATTTCTTCCAATCTACCACCTCGCAGGGAGGTGGATTAAGTATGCCTACAAGAGAACCCCAACTGGTACTGTAGGACGTGTCTACGCCGAAGCGCTCCAGCAGAGCAGCTGCAGCACTGCTCCTGAGCTGCTGTACGTTTCAAATGTAGACAAGACCAGATTGGTAAATTTAGGAAAGCAATGATCTGATACTATGGAGACATTACTGATCCCTTTGAGGATGTGCAACTATCATCTGTCACTTGAGATAATGAAAGAGTCATCTTAGATCCCCACCTGCTGTGAGATGATCAGATAGCAGATGTGATTAGACTTTCTTTTTTTCATCTGCTTCTGGCTTGAATGCCTTTAATCTTGAGGTGATACATTATTGCAGTGTGCTTCACATGGGGCCATGCTTTAAATCCTTTTGGAAACTGAAAATACCCTAAAAGTGAACTCATGTAGGTAATGTTGCAAGGCCCATCTTTTTTCTTGAGCTTTTGGGAAAGGGTGAAAGACTGAAAGGGTGAGGCGTTTTCAGGGTTTTTTTAAATATAAGCTGTGGGAAAACTGCTGGATTTATTATTTTTATTGTATGATTCGTTGTTTTAAATGTGTTAAAGAACCCACAGACTGGGTTGATACTTTTTTAATGTCTCGAAGTAGAAATAAATGAAGCATTACAGAGGCAGTGTTAGCTTAGTTTCTAAATCATTTTGTTGGCATAAGATGCCTTAACAATGTTTTATGTATGCCAGTTGTTTGCTAAATATATATATTTTTAAATTGCAGTATCTGTTAAAAGAAAAGCATGTTAGAGCAAATGGACATGTTTTGCCATCTTTGTGTAAAACGTAAGTGTCACCTAGAATGTCTTTAGGAAAGTAGATCTGTTCTGCTTCCCTTTATGGTCCTCGAGCACTGAGAGCTTCTGAAACACATTTCTTGTTGGCCAAAAGATGCAATAGTGTAGCCACTGATATTGGCATATAAGGGAAATAAAAAATAAATGAATGAGTTTATCCCCTCGTAATGAGCACTTGAAGTTAATGCAGTCATTCAGCTTTGCCTACAGTTCAGATGCTGCTGCTAGGGAATCTCTTATCTGAAGTATCGACATCTTTTGATTCAGCCTCATGTTAGTGAATGCTTACTTACAGTGAGTGGTACACAACAGGGCCCTACAACTTATTAAAAGATTCCACTGCAAATTATTATTCTTTTGCCCCATTTCTTTGACTACGCTAGCACCATACTGAAATCAGCAGTTGATTTCATGACAGGATCACTCCTTAAAATTTATGAGGCTGAATCAAAAGATGTCGATACTTCAGATAAGAGATTCCCTAGCAGCAGCATCTGAACTGTAGGCAAAGCTGAATGACTGCATTAACTTCAAGTGCTCATTACGAGGGGATATTACCACATCAAAACAATCCCAGATACATCAACCCCTACCCTGGAAGATCTGGGGTGTGATTCAGGAGGAACTATGGGCCATGCTCAATTTGGGGGTAGTCAAAGAGTCTCAGAGTGACTTGTGTAGCCCTATCATTCTCATCCCCAAACCCAGCTCAACACACTTTTGTATAGATTTTCAGAAAGTGAATGCAATTTCAAAATTCAATGCATATCCTATGGTGCAGGTATAAGAGTTACTAGAACATTTAGGATCTGCCAAATATATCAGCACCTTGGACCTTACAAAAATGTTATTGGTAGATCCTCCTGGCATCACAATCTTGGGAGAAAACAGTTGTCTTGTTGTATTTAGGACTCTTCCAGTTCTGTATGATACCCTTTGGCTTGCATAGGGCAACAGCAATGTTTCAGCAATTAATGGATCAAATTCTCAGGCCCATCGTCAGTATGCTGCTGCATATTTAAATTATTTAGTCATATATGGTGGAGATTGAGATACTTGCCTGTGTCAGATCTGAGCAGTCCTCCAATCTTTGGCTGAGGCTGGCCATATGGCCAGTTTGTCCAAGAGTAAGATTACTAATTGAGAAGACTTTGAATCTACCATGGGGGAAGCCAATTTAGACCGCTGGTTAACAAGGTACAGGCTTTATTGATGTGTTCCATACTTCACACAAAGAGGCAGATGAGATGTTCTTTAGCCTGGCTGGATGCGACTGGCAATTTTTATCTGGTTTTGCTACCATTTTGCAGCCCCTCTCAGAAATCTAATAAAGGATGGTAACCCGAAAGATCCACTAGACTGAGGCTTCTGGGGAAGCCTTTAAAATGGTTATGCAATAACCAGTCCTTTTTAATCCAAACTTTACAAAAACATTTATTCTGCAAACAGATGCGTCTGATGCCTGCCTGGGTCGGGTCTTTCTCAGAGAGTGAACGATGAGGAATATCTTGTCCTATAGCTAAGTCAAAAGAGTTTTCCAAGAGTGAGAGAGCCTACTCTGTAATTGAAAAAGAAGTTCTCATGGTCAAATGGGCTATGGACGTTCTCAGATGATATTTGTTGGGTAATCCTTTTTTTCTCATTTCTGATCATGCTCCACTGGAGTGGCTGGAATAGGATGAAGGAAATGAATTCCTGCATTTTATATTGGTATTTATCTCTCCAGCCCTATAGCTTTCAATTTCAGCTTTGCACAGGAAAGGTACGCAGCAACCCAGACTTCTTGTGAGAAGTGGGTGAGTCTGGCTCAGACATTGAGCGCCCCCCCCCAGTGAAAAGGGGGTTAAAAAACTGTTGTGGTCACAATCAGCCCCAACATACCACACCTGAGCAGCCTGTCAGGCCTGGGGATGGGCCTTTATGAGAGGAGCTCTGCACAGTTGGGCTGGCAGTCTGAAGCAAAAAGAACTAGAATTCCCAGACTAGGGCACTGTGCTGAACCATGGCTTCAGAGCACTGCAGCCCACTCCCTCTGAGATAAGAAGACAGCCTTGTTTATTTCTTTTGTTGAAATCCCCAGGACTAAGTCATAGCCTCTGATTGTGTAGGAGGATGGGAGCTGAGACTTCCTGTGGACTCTGAAAGACTGCTTCCTTCCTTTGCATGAGGGAGGGATCTAGCTCCTTGTGAGCCATGAAAATATTTTTCTTTTCTTGGATTGTTTCAGACCCCGGCCATCCTCTAGAAGGAGGTGGACTAATTAAGAAGTACAGAGCTATACCTCATACCCTAGGACTGGGCCACAGGACTGCTGTCACCCCAGGAACAATGAACAGGGTAATTGAGGTGCCCACTTTCACCCCAAGGGAACAACCTCAAGATACAGTATTCAACGTATGGATATGCACATAATCTGCCAGTGCCATTACGGATTAAAATATATTGAAGATTGAGAACCAACTGATATTGTAAATCACCCAAAATTGTGCCCGCAAGACATTTCAGGTTTCAGACCAAACCTGGGCTCCCCCATCTTACTTGAATATGCCACAAATATATTGCTATATTAAAAAACAAAACAAAATAGTACTGAAAGATTAGGCAAGGATCAGATAGAGCAAAGCTAACCAAAACCTCTCCCTGCAACTGTCTAATTGGCATTCCAAAACCAATAAAATTGATTTAAAGGACAAATCTGAGAAATCCACCTGCCCTAAAGTAATTAATTCCAAGATATTATATTCCAGAACCATAAACATGACCCTGTTGGGTAGGCCAACAGTATCAAATTCTATGGGGAAAAAATTACCCAAGTCTGTTTCTATGGCTTTTGCTCATGTGAGTGGTTTAACTGACAGCAAGAGTAATGACTATAGAATATACAGTAATTCCTGCACCAATTGAAAACACTTTATAACTGTATATTATGTGTTAGGGCCATACCGAAGTAAAAGGGAACTTTTAATAGTTGTTTATATTCCAAGACATGAGCTACAATGTGTGAGATTTTATAATGTGGGTGTTTGCCCAAGTGCGATGTTGTGCAACAGATAGAGTGCTGTGCAGCACTCTATCCACTATTTGGAATAACAAACTGTTTTGCAATGATGGCTGATGAAAATATGAAAATCATTCAGTAATGAACAGCTATTCAAGTGATTCTTCAGCATGGGTATAGGTTTTGGAGTCTTTGAGTACACACTAGAGATTTTTAAACTTCTTTAAATACACAAACTCTGAGATTATGATGCTAGAACCAAAGGACAGTCACTCTTGCTGCCTCAGCTTCAGTAACTGCTGGGCATAGGCTTACACTGGTGGATGGTAGAGTATAGTAATGTTCCAAAATACGTAAATGATAAAAAATAATCCTATGCTTTGAATCATGAAGATTATTACCCTGAATGATTCCTCCTCTGGCTCTTATTAATGTGAGGCATTTTTGAAAACAGCCCTCAATTTCACTGCAGAAGTTGTAAGTGAAAGAATGGCACCGGAGGTTGTAAATATTATCAACAGTACATGCCAATGCCCCTAGCAATAGGAAACTTGTTGCTCAAGCAGTTTTGATGAACTTCAACAGTTTACATTGCAAAATAGCCATTGCACTACATTATTGACGATAGCTGTCTACTTCAGAAAGAACTCCATCTTGTTGCAGAAAACAATGAACATGGTAGAAAAACAAATAAAGAAATGGGAATGCTGAAATAATAAATAACTTTGACCTTTTTTTTTGGCATCCAGTAATGTTCCTTTGATCTTCTCTGACTTGAACAAGCAAACATCTGCCAAGAAAGAACAACTGTTACTGCATCACTGAGGTCCTATTTGTTCCGCTTGAGAGATGACAATGCATTTTTATCTTTCTACAGCAGCATAGAGGCAACCTAGAGAACTTTAAGTAACCATCCAGCAATGCCAGGTTATTGCTAGCCTGCGTGGTGGCTTGATGATTGGATGATATGTTGCTGACTGTTGAAGCATTCTATGGGTGATGGTGATGGTGACAGTCCTTCATGACAATTTATGGTGCTTGGAAAGCACTTGAAGATAGAGGGTTTTGTGTATGTGTGTACTCTTATTTTTTGGGCAAGAGCTGAGTCTTACCATACCCGTAACGTATGTAGTGAGACTTCATAGTTGTAGCCTTTCTGGTGTGTCAGGGTGAGAACCTCGACTTCCTTCAACAATTACAATTTACTAATGCTAATCCTAAACCCCTTGTATTTTCTATTGCCAATTGTATGATAGCTTGACACAAGGATTTTTTTTACAGGGGTAAAGTAGTCTTTACTTTTATTAAATGAACACAGCCCCATGATGAAAGTGTGAGATCCTGCCACATTATCAGGTCTGTCTGTATGTGTGACGTAGTAATGAAATGTTTTCTATGTTTTCTTTAACAATATTGTTTTTATTTGTTGGTCTTATAACGCCTGGACGGTTACATTCGGTAGGTACCTGTTGTTGTATATATGTACAGTACTTAGCACAGGGGGGGCCCTGTTCCTGATTAGGGACTGTAGGTGCTACTCTAGAGAAAATAATAATTGTAACGGAAAATTTTCTGGCAGGACCTGTTTTGTACCAGCCCTGGTGGGCATAACTGTAGATTCATTGAATCAGTTTTAAGATTGGACAGCTTCCCTAAAGTAAGGAGTAGATCTTGTGTCTGAGGTATAGAGTTTTGGAGAGTGCTTAGCAAAAAGTGAAATATTCTTCCATGGCTGCCAATTTTGACTGCTGCAATAGTTGAAGATCAGAGAGTGAGGGAGAGAGTTCAGGCCTGACTGGGTGACCAGATCGCAAGAGTGAAATATCAGGACACATTGGGTGAGCGGCGGGGTGGGGGTGGGGGAAGAGACAGACACAGGTGCACAGCCCCGACCGGAGCCAGAGGAACACTGGTCTGCCTGGCCCTGTGCTACCAGCGTGCCCCTTCCTGTTGGGGGTGGGCCCATGCTGCGCCACACAGCTCCCCTGCCCAGCGCCCCCTGGATCCACTATGCCTAGAGCCCCCCTACAACCCTTCCACCACAAATGCACAGTGCTGTGCACACACCCCCCAGTGCCCCCTGCCCACAGCCCGACCACAGCTGACCAGCACCCCCCACAGAACCCCCCACTCGCTAGTTTCCCAATACACACAGATTTCCCCTCCCTCCCTTCCTCCCAGTGCCCTTCCCCACAGCCCCACCACCACAACTACTCAATGCCCCACACAGTCCCCCACTGCCCAGTGCCCTGATACACACAGATCTCCCCCACTTCCCAGCACCCCCCAACAGGCCCCCACTGTGTAGCACCCCAAAACACACAAACCTCCCCCATTGCCCAGCGCCCTCCACACCCTCACAGCCCAGCACCCCCACACACCTCCCAGACACTTACCATCACACCCTGCCCCCATCCCTGGCCGCACTCACCAGCCCTGCTGGCATGTCTCTGGCTCCTAGGGTGAGAGCTGCGAGGGGAGTCTCCAGACTCTCCACGTGCTGCGCCTGCCACAAGCGCGAGCTCCATGGCTCCCATTGGCTGGAAAAAGCAGCAATGGGAGCTGCCAGAGCCGTGGAGTGGGGCTTGCAGGCGCCAGCAGCACGCAGAGCCCCCCCACCCTAAGAGCCAGAGGGACCTGCCGGGGGCAAGGTGGGGAGTCCCGGCAGTGCTTACTTGGGGCAGCTCCCGTCCCGGGAAGCATCCAGCAGGCAGGTCCCTCTGGCTCCTAGTGTCGCGGGTCGGGTCAGGTGGGAGGGGCGGAGGGCTCTCTGCCCGCTCCCGGCGCCTGCAAGTCCCGCCCCTGCAGCACGCGGCGGGCGCTGGGAGCTGCCCCTGGAAGCGGTGAGCAGCAGCGCCGCGGCTGCAGTCTGGATGGTCCCAATATTGGGACAAAAGGTTTCCCGACTGATGTAAGGTTGGGACGCGGGACAAGTCTCCTAAAATCAGGACTGTCCCTATAAAATCAGGACGTCTGGTCACTCTAGGCCCTGATCCAGCAGAGCACTTAAACACATATTTAACTGTAAGCTCACAGCTAGTCCCATTAAGTCAGTGACCCATGTGTAGTAAAGCACAGCCTTATTTAGTTTCTCTTGCAGGTTCTGATTGTACATTATGTTAGTCAATACTGTCACTGTTAAATTTTGGAGAAAATATATTGTAGTATTCGAAAATTTCTTATAAAGTTTTATGTTTGTATCCATGAGGGCCTGCAGCACTTTACTGGTTTGGAGCTGTCTAATAGCTTCTTGGATTGCATTTAAACTGATGTCGTTCTTTTAAATTTGTGGCATGTTTTTTGTTAATTTGTGGAGTTTTATCTTCTGCAGGAATTTTTTGATGTCAGTATGACTTCTTCAGGAGTGCACATCTGTGTAGAGGAATTCAGGAATATTTTATTAATTGGAGATAGCACTTTATAAATAATGCACTATACTTGACTTATGTTATAATAGCTTTTTGATGTTGGAATTTATATAAATTGGCCAGCATTTTGCCAGATTTTGTCCCAAATTTTAATAATTTCTGTTTCTTATAAATGTCTATTATTTTTTTTCAGATAAGGGAATCCCCCGTTCCTTTTTAGAATGAGTTACCTGTTACAAGTGGTTAGAGTCAATATTTTAAATGACAGGTTTCAGAGTAGCAGCCGTGTTAGTCTGTATTCGCAAAAAGAAAAGGAGTACTTGTGGTACCTTAGAGACTAACCAATTTATTTGAGCATGAGCTTTCGTGAGCTACAGCTCACTTCATCGGATGCATACTGTGGAATATGCATCCGATGAAGTGAGCTGTAGCTCACGAAAGCTCATGCTCAAATAAATTGGTTAGTCTCTAAGGTGCCACAAGTACTCCTTTTCTTTTTGCGAATATTTTAAATGTAGTTTTCATGCTGCTCATTTAATAGCTTTCTTATTTATTCACTTGTTTTAGGAAACCCCTCTTTATTCAGGAAGTATGGGCTATTGTAAGCCCATGAAATTCCATTGTGTGGAAAATAATTTTAGGGTGTTAATATAAACAAAAAATTAGGTTTGTGAAATAATAAGCATGACAAAATAGGGATTATCTAAAGATAAGTAGGATATGTCCAATTTGGTGGGGGTCTCTTAGGTCTTTAGTGCCTGTCCAATGCCCACTGAAAAGACTGCTACTGATTACAGTGAGCTTTCAATCAGGCACAAAATCACCTATCCAGAAGTAGGTAACAATGTAATCAGAGATTATTATGAGACCTATTGCTGAACCTACACATCTCTTGGTAATTTGTTCCAAGTGTCAATCACCCTCTCTGTTAAAAATTTGTGATTATGTTTAATTTGAATTTGTCTGGCATTAATTTCCAGACATTAGTTCTTGTTATGCCTTTACCTACAAGAATGAAGAGCCATTTTCTCCCCAATAAAATAAACAGATTGGACTCAATTAGTCTTTTGTTGTAAGGCACTGTTTTCCAGGCTCAAATAATTTTTGTGATTTTTCTCTGAAACTTTTCTAATTTTTCAGCATCCTTTTAAAGACGTTGATGCCAGAACTGGACACAGTATTCCAGTATTTGTCTCACCAGTGCCATATACAATGGTAAAAATTATATCCTTACTCCTTCTCACTGCTGCCTGTTTACACATCCAAGGATCACATTGGCCCTTTTTGCCACAGCATCGCATTGGGAGCTCATGTTCAATTGCTTGTCCACTATGATCCCTAAATCCTTTTCAGAGTCACTGCTTTCCAGGATGCAGTCTCCCATTCTGTAGGTATGGCCTGTATTCTTTGTTCCCAGATGTATGACCTACATTTGGTTGTGTTGCCTCTCTCCGGTCAGACAACGAACCGTGCCGTCTGGGGTTCGAGTCCTCGACAATTGTATTAAATGCAGTGGGCCCAGTTTACCAAGCAATCCAGATTTCTTTGTATTACTGCCCTTTCTTCATAATTATTTGCCACTCTTGCAATCTTTGTGTAATCCACAGATTTTATCAGCAGTCATTTGATATTTACTTCCAGATAATTGTAAAAATATTGAATGGTGTCAGGTACTAAATCTGATCCCAGCAGAAACACTGGAGATGCTCCTATTCAATAATGATTCCCCATTAACAGCTACATTTTGAGGTCTGTTAGCAAGTTCTCACTCCATGTAACATGCTTTTTTGATATTATGTAGTGATAGTTTTTTAATCAGAATATTGTGAAATACTAAGTCAAATGCCTTACAAAAGTCTAAGTATGCAGGAGAGTGAGTTTTTGTGTGTGTGTTTTTTTGAAAAAAGGGGGTGGGGGGGTGAGAAAACCTGTATTTGTGCTGGAAATGGCCCACCTTGATTTTCATACACATAGTGAGGAGAGTGGTCACTTTGGATAAGCTATTACCAGCAGGAGAGTGAGTTTGTGTGTGTGGTTTTTGGAGGGGGGTGGGGGCGTGAGAAAACCTGGATTTGTGCTGGAAATGGCCCACCTTGATTATCATACACATTTTAAAGAGAGTGGTCACTTTGGATGGGCTATTACCAGCAGGAGAGTGAGTTTGTGTGTGTGTGTGGGGGGGGAGGGTGAGAAAACCTGGATTTGTGCTGGAAATGGCCCAACTTGATGATCACTTTAGATAAGCTATTACCAGCAGGACAGTGGGGTGGGAGGAGGTATTGTTTCATGGTCTCTGTGTATATAATGTCTTCTGCAGTTTCCACAGTATGCATCCGATGAAGTGAGCTGTAGCTCACGAAACCTCATGCTCAAATAAATTGGTTAGTCTCTAAGGTGCCACAAGTACTCCTTTTCTTTTTGCTAATACAGACTAACACGGCTGTTACTCTGAAACCTGTCATTATAGTTGTAGTTACCTTTATCAACCAAATTTATAATCTCATCAAAAATGAAATCAGGTGTGTTTGACAAGATCTATTTTCCATAAAACCAAGTTGATTGCATAACTATATCCCTTCCTTTAATTCTTTATTGATTGATTCTTGTCAGCTTTTCTATTACTTTGGCTAACCTCACATCAATCTAGGACAATCTATAATTAACCAGGTCATTCTGTTTGCCTTTTTTGAATATTGGCACCACATGAGCTCTCTTCTAGTCTTCTTGAATTTCCCCAATGTTCCAAGATTTATTAAAAATTAACATCAGTGTGCCAGAAATCTGGTTCGCCAATTCTTTTATGGCTGCAGATTATCTCAGCTTGTTGATTTAAAAATGTTTACCCCAGTAGATGCTGTTTAACATCCTCATTTGTTACTAAAGGACTGGAAAATACTTTATTATCCACATGTGATACAAGCACATTATCCTGCTTCTTTCCAAATAGAACAGAAATTTATTGAACACTTCTGCCTTTTCTGCATCATTTTTAGCAATTTTACCATCTCCATCTAGTATTGGGTCTAAATCACTATTAAAATTTCTTTTGTTTCTGATACACTAAAAAAAATTCCTTCGTATGGTCCTTAGCCCTTCCAGCTGTGGAGTTTTCCCTGATGACTTTAACTTTCCTTATCAATTTCCTATATTTAATATCTCTTAATTTATCTTGCTTATTATCTACTTCTACTTTAAATGTCTTTATTTGTCAAGACCAGGGCTGTCAGCAAAAGAGGAGTTGAGTTGGATTTCATTTATTGAAAGAGAGAATTATGCAGTATTTCAGGAGGCCAATCCATTGTCTGGTATTTCATAGTAATTTCCACCTTATATGTTGATATCTATATATCTGAAAATAAATCTAAGTCAGTCTATATCTCAGTTGACTTTTTAAAGTACATATACTGTCAATATTGACCTTATTAACATTTAAGAGTCCCGATATTACAGCATCAGTGTCTATAGACGTTTACAATGTAAACAACTTCTTTAAGAAAAAGTGCTGCTTTGATGTGAGGTGAATGACATACAGAATGTGTATCCTTCACAGTTTCCCACCAGTCATTTGTTCTCATTTCTTTTTAGGTGTGTTTCTTGCAAGTGGGCAAATTCAATTCTCTTTTTTAAAAAATGTCAGAGTGTGTGTGTATATATATATATATATAATGTCTGTGTACCATTCTTATTATTTTATTAAAAACAAACTCAAATAAACATATGTGAAAAGGTAATTATTAAGATTGCAAAGTTCAAGCACTCAGAACTTCGGAAATGCCAAACTTGCCTTTGCCAACCTTAGTTCAGCCCCCTTCTTGTGCATATGCATTATGGTAGTCTTTAATTATATCATTACAAAATGAGTAGCTCTTCAGTATTCTGTTTTTTCGTCATTGTTCAATGTGTGAACAATGCTATATTTACTGCACACTATTTAAATCCTGCTGCGAGGCCAGAATTATTCATTTCCTTAAGGAATTGTTTATGGTGCTCTCATAATAGTCCAAAATCTCTGTGAGTGTAGTGACTTGGAGTGGTTCCACCCTGTCAGCATCAGAGGGAGGCTGTTCCACCTTGCTACGCCATCAAGCAGCTGAAAGCCAATCAACAAGGAATTAGCATGGTCAGGCTCAGCCCTCTGGGCAGGGCAGAGCAATTGCTGACAGTCAGGCTCCCGCCCTGCTGGACAGGGCAGCGCAAAAGCAGTCTATGGCCCAGCTCCCTGGCTAGGGCAGAGCAAAAGTAGTCTAGGCCATTGTTTTACCTTTCCTGCCGAGTTTCTTTCACTACCCCTTTTGATCGAACTTTATGCATTCAGCCTTGGTAGAAATCACACAAATATGCTGAGGAGCATAAGACATTTATAAAAAAATAATACAAATATTTCCCAGTTCTACACACATACAATTAAAGATTGTATCAAAATCCATACATACAAAGAAGCGAAATAAGATGACATAGACAACTTTAATTCTAGCATTTCCTAACTTTTGAGTGCTTAACTGTGCAATTTTAATAATGTTCTTTGAACACAGCTTTTTAAATGTAATTTCCTAGGTTTTTAAACAAGCAAAATGAAAACACAGATTCCAATGGGTGGCATCATATTGACACTGAACTGGTTCATCAGCAGGGTTGGAATCTTTAGATCTACTGCACAGACCTCTATAACTTGAGCATAAGGAGTAACTGACAGCAATAATAGCAGTGTTTAATTTGTGCCATGGCTTGAAAGGGCTGAGCCCCAGCATCCCTAGGCTAAGCAGTGCATAGCCCTGGCACCGCTGGGTTGGCACCTCTGCGTCAGTTATGAAAGTAAAATAATTGCTTGAGCCATGACACCTAATTGCTTGAACCCCAACATCTCATTCATTACAAATTAAGCACTAAACTATAGGTCATAGTCATCTGTGGGAAACAGCATTGTAAGGGGATGAAACACACTTTGTCAGTAGGTTTCACAGATATTTGCAGACAGCAGAAAAATAGAGAGATTCAGAAATCTTGGGTTTTATTCGAGGCCCTGGAGGGGAGTGTGCTCTAGTGTGTACAGACTCTTTGGCCTATTCCCACCAAGTCTGACTCCTTCTGCCCCATCCTCTCCAACCTCTCCTTGTCCCAGTTCTGTCTTTTCCCTACCCCAACTCCTTATTCCTGTCCCATTCTCCACTCACAGACTTCTCATCACAGTCCCAGTCCCCTTGCTTAGCGTGTCCTTCTCAGGGCTCATTGTCTGAATCTCAGTCTCCTCCCCAACTCCCAATCTCTCCCACTCCCCAACCCAGTCTTGGTCTCCTTGACCAGCCAGTCCCATTTCCCCCATCTCAGCTCCTCATCCAATCTGTCTCTCCCCTTTCCCTCCCATCCAGACTCCCTTCCTAGACTCCTAATCCAGTCTGTCTCCCCTCACCCCTAGTCTCCTCTCTAGCTCCTTGTAACAGTCTCTCTGCCCAGCCAGTTCAATTTCTGTCTGTGCACCTACAGCTCCATGTCAATCTCCTTTCCTACCTCAAGGCCAGCTTTGCAGGCAGTCAGGGTGGCGTGGTCAAGAGGCAAGGAGCAGTGCGGGCCTGGGGTGCAAGTCTGTGGAAGGGAGCTCAGGGCAATGGGCGGGGGAGGCGGCGGGGCCCAGGGTTGATGCAGAGTGGGGAGCCCAGGGAGGCAGCAGGAGCTATGTGGGATAGGTGGGAAGCCTGGGGAGGCGGCGGGGGTCAGGGGTGATGGGGAGGCAATGGGGGCCAGGATGCCAAAAATAAGTTCACTCAGGGCATCATTTTCTCTAAGGCTGTTCCTGGCCTGCTCCAGTTGCCCCCACTGGGCCCTAGACCCAGCCTCCCTGTCCAGCTAGTCCTAGTCTCCCACCAGGTCTCAATCTCCTTGCCCAATCAATCCTAGTATTTCCCTCCAACTCCCAGTCTGTATCACCACACTACTTATCCCAATCTACTCCTTTCCCTTGCCCCGGTCAGGCTTGTGCCCCCTTGGCATTTGAATCAGGAGCCTTTCTCCTCCACGCTCTGTAAGTTCAGCAGGGGTGCACTGAGAGCACAGGAGAGACAGGCTCCCTGGTCTTAATTCCAGGGCTCTGCCCTACCCCAGCACAAACCAGCTGGGAGCAGCAATTATTGGGAAAGTTCTTCTGAACCCCTGTAGTCCCGAGCTGGAACATGCTCAGTCCGCCTGTGGTGATGGCACGTAAGCAGTCCAGTCCTATGCAGGAGCTGTGAGGGGATGCAGCGTGCTCAAGTGCTCTGTGGTGATGGTGAATGTGCAATCTGGTTATCACTAGCAGTTGTGGGAAGCTTGAGCATGCTCAATGAGTATAGAACCTTCATAGATTTAAACTTTTGAAGAAGTCTCTACTGAACATGTGCGAACTGTGATTTTTTCAAAGGCACTTGGCCAAATTTGGGTGGATTTTCATGGGAGTGGCAAAAGGCTCTTCCCTGACACAAAGGCCTGTGAGTCCTGCCTATAATTTTTGTTTGATTGGGTTCTAAATGTCCTGGATGTTCCAAGTGCAGAATTTAAGATCACTCCCACCCTGTACTAGTTTGAATATAACAAAAGTAACATGTTACCATGATAAGTGCTACAAACATTGTATACAATAGGCCGCCATCTACTAAAAAAGCAAGCGTCAGGATTCTCTGAAAACTACCATGTTTAAAATAATAAAAATTAGGCAACTTAATCTCTAATATATATTTGTTGACTTCAAAAAATATTTAATATTTAATTTAATATTTAATTAAAATTATTTAATAATATGTTCCCATATTCTCTGTTTTCATTTGGGCTGCTTGGTCAGATTTTTTTTTCATGAAAAATTAAACCACCATCTTTAATTATGTAAACCAATCCAAAATTTAAATGTAAAACTCGGGATCTTAAGACCAAGCCTTTTGGCACCATCCCTATTTGTAGTATGTTACTGGGAAACCACAGATTACATCTGTCCCCCATATCAACATATTTACACACAAACATTATAAGCCCTGCATAATATATTGAAGAGCTTATCTCTTTGCTGATGGTGTAAGCAGATCCTGAGCACACTTCAGGGCTTCATCTGGTGATGTGAAGGTTTTGTGTTCTTTCCGGTGAAGATTTATAAAACAGATAGATGGTGCTGTATCTCTAGCCATCTATCTTGAGGAGCTTCCTCATTGCTGTAAGGGCTGCATGATTTCTCTGCAATGCAACAGAAGAATCTTGGAAAAACATGGTGTTCTTGCAGTTATGTGCAACAGATTCTTTTTTAATTGCAGCAGCTAAAACAATTTCTGTCTTAATAGTTGTGGGAACCAAATGAATAAAGTTTATGGTCTTTCATGGTCAGCAGACTTCAGGGCAAATGTGCAGTATACCCTTTCAATTCTGAATTTGCCATATTTTGTTGGAATTCCTAATAAAATTGAAAGCCAGGATTAAAAAACCAAAATAGATTTAGGCATGTCTGTATCTCCAAGGAATCCTGTAATCTGAATATTTTTCATATGACTACTGTTTTCACTTTCATCTTGTACCTCAAGCTGTGGTAGTTTTCCAGGATCAGAAATACAGCTGGCTGAAACTTGAGATTTCTGGTTCACATGAAATATTTTGAAATGTGGAAATTTCACATGAACTGGAAAATTAAAAAAATATATTATGAAAATGTGGACACATGGTGTTTCTGAAAGGAAATATGCTCCCTGGAATCCTGGCAGCTGCTGACTGAAACTGAAATTCTTGTAAGCTTCAGTCAGAAGCTGCCTGGGCACCAGGGCAGCCCAGCGGCACAGACTGCCCTGGTCTGGGGACCCCTGAGTTTCCAGACTTCCAGGGCTGCTGGCTTCTTGGGCTGCCCTGGAGTTGTGAGCCCTGGAACCCCATCCCAGAATGGTCCAGACTCCCACCTCTGCAGCAGGGAGCCAGGAAGTCCTAAGAGCCCTGTCAGCCCTGGCTTGAACTGGGGTTCAGGCTTTCCAGGCTCCCAGCTCCACGGCAGGGAGCATTGGCATGGTGGCGCTGCCCTGGAGTCACAGACCCTGTAAGCTCTGGGCTCCCCAATCCTGGGGCAGTCCATATGATGGGGCTGCCTCTGAGCTGTGGACCCTGGAATCCTGGGCTTCCCAGCAGCCCACCAGGCAAGCAAGCAGGGAACAAAGCAAGTTTGTTGAATTTGGCTTATTTTTCATAAGACGTTTTGGGTTTGAAAAATTGGCATTTTTGTTGAAAATGACCAGGTCTAGCTGGGAGTCTGTCTTCATGTCCACACTGTTGTTTTTTCCCCCCTATAAGCATACTTGGAGGCTCTATTGCTGCCTGATGCTCCGACAGGTCTTTTCATTTAGTAGAAAACTTCTCCAGGGTACATAAGAACAGCCATACTGGGTCGAATGTAAAGAGGAGTAGAAACCCTGAAACATCATTTCCAATATTATGGTAGAGTTCTATGTCATTTCTTCCACAGTTTCTGGCTTCCAGTGTATTTTTTTTCGATCTTCTCTTGCTTGTGCTAAGTCTCAGAAATGTCCCAATGTTTCTGTCATTGTAAAATTCTAATTTGGTTCGGTATCTTGCTTTTTTGCTGGTGAGTTTATTGGATCAGTGAGGGAAAGGAGACAAAGCTTAGTGTGAACGCAGCTGTTAGTTAGGTCTGCATCATGTGACCATTTGAAACAAGGTTTTCACCAACGGAGTCAGCAGAACTGTAGGAACTACAAGCCCACTGGTTGCATCAGTGCCCTGAAATTAATAGGGATTGTCTATCAGCATAAGAAAAAGAACTTGTACATTCTCAAGATGAGAGATGCATGAATTGTAAACAATGTTCATTTAACCATAGAATTATGATTCAGTTAGTGCATTATCTATTTAGTTTTTATTTCGTGCAGTTTCAAGTGCAGCTTTGAAGTGTCCCGAAATAGCAAGTATTTAGTTTGGGATTTGAAAAGTACAGCAGAAGATTCAGCCACACATTTTCCTATAACATTAAATAGGTCAGGGGTTTGTTACAGGAGTGGGTGGGTGAGATTCTATGGCCTGCGTTATGCAGGAGGTCAGACTAGACGATCATAATGGTCACTTCTGACCTTAAAGTCTATGATTCTATGCAATACATATATCTATGTCTCCGAGACTGCTTTCAGAATCTCAGACATAGGCTTTTTGTCTCCATCGCCATGAAGGTCGGTGTGGGTGTGTGTGCGTACGCAGATAGTTTCTGCTTTGGTTTTTTTGTAGTGCGCATGGCACACCTGAACTGTAGAGACCTGGCCCTTCCTTCACAATGTCCCTCCGTTGCCGTTGCCTCTTTCCTTACTTTCTTCATCCCTTTTTCGTCACAGGCATATTTGGAGATGGATCAAAGCCAGAATTATTTTTGTCTGCACACTTCTAAACTTTGGAAATTTAGATAAAATCCAATGCACTTCTCACTGAGGTTCTGTAAATTTCATCCGCTGAACTTCTTTAGAACTAAATTCTCTCCAGATTTTATGAGAGAAAGAGAGAGAGCCAATCTTGTCTTGTTAATATATGCTGTGTAAATGCCAGGGGTACAACCAGAATTTTCCTAAGGAGGGCTCTCATTCCCCTGCCTTGCACCCAGCCCCAAGCTCTCTCCCCTGCTGTTCCCTTATACCCAGTTCTGAGCTGTCTCTCACTGCCTTTGCACTCAGACCCGTGCTCTCTCTCCTGAACCCAGCTCCGCACAGACTCCCTTCCTGCTGCCCCAAACTGATCCCTGGGCTTTTCCCCAGGCATTGCCCCACACCCAGTTTCAAGCTCTTCCCTCTGCACTCACCCCCATGGTCTCTCCTCCCCACATGCAGCCTCATGCTCTTCCCTTGATCGTGCCTCACACCCAGCTCTGAGCTCGCCCCCCTGCACCACACCCAACCCTAAACTGTTTACCCAGAGAGGTGGTCTGGCTGAATTGCACCATCCTTACCAGGGTCCAGGCCATTCTGGGAGCCCTAATCCCCATCCTCCTTCTGCATCTACACTTCCTCTGAAGCACCAAAGCCCAGATCCAGTCCTCCCACTTTCCTGGGGACTGAGGGTTTCTGGGACCCTCTATTCTGCTTCTCCCCAGGGGCTGGGGGACCGAGTGCCCCTGGATGCTGAAGGACTGCACACGTGGGAGACCAAGCAGACACAGGGGTCACAAGGCTACTCAAATTTGGCCCAGCTGCCCCTCCATCATTGCCCAAACTGCAACTTCAAAGCACTGTCTATACTGCTATTCTTAGAGTGCCAGCACGAGTCTGCTAATCAAAGTCTGTCTATCTGGACTGAGATTCCCATTCTTGCTCCTGCCAAAATGCTGTGTAGACATGTCCCAAGATGTTTGTTAGCTTGGCTGGAATTGAATGCACATTAATAAGTAAAGCATCCTCTCTGAAACCAATGGACCTGCCATCAACCGGGTATTTTTAAAGTACTTTTGACCAGAGAGTGGAGTGAAGGTGTTGCAGCATGTGCCTGGGTTAAATTTTGCGGTTTAGTTAATGTACATATCTTTTAAAGTGCACAGCAAATAAGGCAGGTTTCACTTTGCAAGATATGGTGTAAACTTAGGCAAATTACTAATTTTTCAGTTCATTTGTAAAGTGGGGCTACTTTGCACACATTTTCTGTAAAGAACTTTGGGATCTACCAAGGAACAAGTGCCAAATATTATTATCAGGCATATTTCACAGACGGAAGATCTGAGAGACAGTAAATCAGAGTGACTTGTCTGGGTGGACTTGTGTCCACTTGACCTCTAAGCATAAAGACCTGGTTTCAAACTCTGGGTCTCACATTCATTTATTATGTGAACGTGTGCAGACCATTAGCCCCATCTGTAAATTGCTTTGAGATTTACAGAAGAAAGTAAAAGTGTAAAATGTTAGGGTTTATCAAAGGCTTTTCACTAGTTTTATGTGCTTATGCCTGTTCTTCTTGCTCCAAACAAAGTCCATACACTACATAGAGTCAAAAATTCACCTCGTTCCTGGCATTTGGCTTTATTAATAAAGAAAATATCATAAAATTAACCCAGAGCCTTCTCTCCAGGCTTGGCAATCTTCTAGGACTCCTACCACAGGACTGCTCAGCTCACCCCCTAGATCCTCTCTGTGGAGAGCCTCTCCCACCTTCCTTATATTTAAGTGGGGGTAGCAAACCATCTGAGACACTGAGTCAGCAGAGCCAACTTAACCCTTTTGCATCAGGATCAACATCTGCTGACTAGGTTGGGTAATTCAGGCAAACACAGACAACCTATTACAGTTTAGCTTACGGGTCTATTTTAGCAGCCACTCTGCATCAATTGCATGGGATACTGGGTCAATGTAAATGCAGTTTCCACCCATGTTTCCACCCCTCTCCTGGGTCTCCTTGCAGCCATCCACACTGGCCTATGCGGAACTGGTGCAGAGACCTGAGTTAAGGTGACATAGGGAAGGAATCAAGGTTCCTACACCGTGGTTTGTACTTACTGTACTACACGGAGGGTTATAATGCCATCTAGCAAATAGCTGTATATGGGTAAATTCAGTTTAAAAAAACTGTATTAAAAACATTTAGGTTGCAAAATCAAATACTTAAAAGTCAGGAAGTGGTGTGGTAAAGTTAAGTTTGTGTGCTTAACCTTAAATCTGCTCTCTTCTGTATATGTATTATAATGTAGTATATATTATTACATAATGATACAATAGATCTCACGACATTTTAAATAAAGCCTTAGAGTCCCTCTTGCAGCATGTTGTAAAAATAAATGCTACTCTTCCTCTGGGATACAGTCACATTGTTTCTCAGATTATGCAATATAATACTACAGTATATTAGACAGTATTGTGTTTTAAATATTAGAGATGCACCAAGTGACTCTGTAGGCAGTAGCCTACCTTAAACTTCTAATTGCCCTTTGTTATAGCCTGTGGCACAGAGCTACTGGCTCTTATCTTCAGGAAGATGTTGAGAGCTGTGTTTGCTTGCTGCTTCACGAGCCCTTGTAAATAGACACACACGTACACACGCACTTTCTCTCTCTCACTCCGTCTAATACACATGCATTTACACACTTCGGCATATTTTTAGAATATCTCCTGGAAGACTCTCGCTGTTCTGCTGGGTATGATTGTCTGATGTTTTTCTTACCAGGTACTTGTATAGTTCAGCCTTATTTAAACACTGTTATCTCTTTGATCAAAGTCTATAACCTGAAATTTGAGCTAGAAGGGAAGGGTGGGGGAATCTATCAAGTACATATATATTTAAACGTGTTTTGCTTTCTCTGTATGTATGCCGGGATTCAAATGTATTTACTTCAGTGAAATCAACTTCAGTGAAATCTTGCAAGTGCTGATTAAGCATTGGCTTTTTTAGCAAAAGCTCTAAAAATGGAATATTATGATTCAAGTATTGTCCATAGAATTAAACAATTTATAGTGAAGTTGTTTTGAAACTATTTTAAGTTGAAGACATAAAAATAAATTTCCAGTGCTTTCTTTTTAAACCCCCATCTCACTTGATGATCAGAATTTTCAAATGCTGGGCTGAATGAATGTAGAATTATTTTAGTATGGCTTGGATTTACATTAATCACTAAATCATGTTATCTAGAGCCTTGTGTGCATCTGTTGGGGGTTGGCACTAACCTACTATGCCAGATGAACTGTAGACTATTATAGCATTGCTATAGAACTTAAAACAATTTTCAGAGTTTTTCGTTAGGCTGATGCAAGACAAGTAGCTTCTGCAAAATTCAAATAATATGGGATAAGTTGCAAGATGAAACTTGCTTGCCACACCTTTCCTCTACAATTCTGTTTTCTCTTGCTGAGTTTTAAATATAGTTTTAAGGGGAACATTTTGATTTATTTTAAAGTTGGTCCCTTTGGATTAGGTATTTGTCAATGGACAAGGAGGAAGAACATCCTCCTGCTGGATTTATTAATATTCAGTTCATATTTCAAGTAATTAACATGAATTTTGTCTAACTGTCTGACTTTTGTCTAACTGGTTTTACATGATGGTCTGAAAGATGTCTTGTTTCATATTTAAATTTATATTGCTCTCATTTTACATGCTGAACAAGAAGCAGGCAGAAGTGTACAGAAGAATTTAACTAAAGGATTCCCCTGCCTTTTCATGTTACATTTTACACTTCAGCTAAATACCAGGAATCATTATAATTTAGCACATTTAAATATGACTTTTCTCCTACATAGATAGAGTACCTCCATTGATTTCTGTTAAATACAGTTTAACTGACTGGTTGGCTACACACACACACACACACACACACGCACACTCTGCTCTGCCATATCTCAGTTACAGCGTAGTCCTACCCAGGGTCATTACAATGTACACATTACATATTTCTAGCAAACATGAAAATGAATCAAACACAAGTAGAGATAAACAGAGATAGATTGGAGCCTGGTAGGGGCATCAAAAGCGGTAAGCTGACTGACCACTGGACTAGTCTTCCTAGTTTGGTATAAGCACTGTTTTCCCTTCACCACCCTAGAGCAGCAGGACCCCATGAAGTGAAAAATTAAACAACTAATAGGAGTAAAGTTTAGTGGAACAATTATTTGGTATCAATCCAAAACTAATTGTTTCTGAAGAGATGTTTAAACCAATGTCAGTGCAAGGCAAGAGTTCTTGGCCTATGGCCAGCACCTTTGTAATGCATATTAGCTCAGATGAGGAGTACTTAAAAGTTAGAGACAGAGAGAGAGAAAGAGAGCATTTTCTCACTGCTCATGCTGCATTGGATTGTATTCTCCTCCTTGCTGAGACCAGCTGAATACCTGTGCGGTGCTTCCTTAACGTGAGTTTTGCCAAGGCTGACAGCAGGTTCTGCTCTTTTTTCAGGTGGACTATCAGCTGTTGACCCCTCTGCTGACAGTAAAAACAGATATGCCAATTGCTCGCTGCCATTAACAATGACCATGACCCTTCATACCAAAAACTCTGGAGTTGCCCTCCTGCACCAGATTCAAAGCACTGAACTGGAGACTTTGAGCAGACCTCAGCTGAAGATTCCCCTGGATCGGTCGCTCAGTGAGATGTATGTGGAGAGCAACAAGACAGGGGTTTTTAACTACCCAGAAGGCACCACTTATGACTTTGCCACTGCCGCTCCGGTGTACAGCTCTACTAGCCTCAGTTATGCCCCGGCTTCTGAATCATTTGGGTCCAGCAGCCTGGGAGGGTTTCATTCCCTGAACAATGTCCCTCCAAGCCCCATGGTATTCTTACAAACGGCTCCACAGCTCTCACCCTTTATCCATCACCACAGCCAACAGGTACCCTACTACCTTGAAAATGATCAGAGCAGCTTTGGGATGAGAGAAGCTGGCCCTCCAACCTTCTACAGGTAAATCCTACCTTTGATTTATTTGAACAGGATATGCTAAACAGGATATAGAGAAGCCCAAAGAATTGTCTCTGTATAAAGGGCCATGTAGTCTGATCAATTGAGTCACCAGTGAATAATTAGACTGTAAATGATACTGTGGAGTAAACAAAATAGCTGTTGTGACTGTTGAGTAATTGTTGCTGTAAATGTTAGAAAGTGTACGTACATGAAAAATAAGTCTGATAATGAACATAAATGTGACCTGGGAAAAACAAGTCTAGAATAATAATCTGCAAAAGAATGGAAAACAGGAAGAAAAAACACATTAAATAAAAATGAGAGTCTGAAATACACTAGAAGGGATTTCTCTACCACCTTTTTCAAGTTCAGAGCCGGTGTAAGTGATAGTTTGAGTTTGTAGCAAAAGGCTCTTTTCTTGGCTGCCTATACAATGCTTTGGGTGGCTTATACAAGAAGCTGTTCAGAAATTCAGTATCCTTCTTAGCAATACTGTTATAGTCGACTTATTGACAAACAGCACTTCAATCATACAGAGCCTTTAGGAGCTGCAATAAATGCCTCATACCTGAAATGCATATTTGTGGTTGGAGAGAGATAAGGAGATAATTGTTTCCCTAAAATAGCACGTTTTATTAAAAGACAGAGTATTTTTACTTTCTTTTCTCTTTAGCTTCTTGTGTTTCTTAGTGGAACACTTCTATAAAAATGTTCTATTTGGGAGTATTGGCATTCATATTTTTTCAGTTGAAAATGCATTTCAGTCCTTTTTTTGGATTAGGTGGTGGAATGTGCTGCAGAGAATTTTTAGATGGCAGAGAATATATAAAACATCTTTAAGAGATGCCAAGGTTTTTCTTAGCTCTTCTTCCTCATTCTTAATTTAAAAATAAAATACCCCACCCACAAAATAAATAAATAAATCTCCATGATAAAATGAAAATATATTTTTCCTTTGTTGGGAAAATACCAGGAATGCAACACCCCTATATCCAGTCTCTCCCAAATTGTAATGTTTGGTAGCAAAATTTTGCAGGATATTGTGCTGGGTCATGTTAAAAGCGATTTCCCCCCCTTAATCTATGTCTCTGTCTCAGTTATCTGGGAGGTCTGAGCAACAAACTGCAGTTTAGGAATAATTACTGCTTATAATATTTAGGGCTAGATTCTTGCACCCTATCTCTATTGGATAGTAAATTACTTCAGGGGGATTGTTCACAGGGTAAAATAATACTCAGTATGAGTAAGAATCAGGCTACAAATCAGAGAGGAAGAGTGAAGTTTTGAAAAGGATTTGTGTAACAGATGGAACCAGAAGCAGCACCTTTTAAAAAAATCATAGAGTGGGGTTACAATAAACTTGCTATTGATGGTCTATACTGATTATCTCACATTGACAGCCATGGTAGTGACTTGAACTAAGTTAGAGAAAGCAGTGCTGTTTCTATCTCTGTTGGTTGTACTTGATAGGATATTGTCCTGAAAACACTAAACTTTAGCTCTTTTTTCCTTTTGGGCACAGACCAAATCACAAATATCCCATCAAATAAAATAATTTTAATAGTACTCAATTTATGAAATTATTTAAAGATAAAATCAGGAGTTAAAGTACAGGCATTTCCAAAAAGGCTGTAGAGGGCACAAATTCCACATACTCCTAGTTTGCTTTACTCATTTCAGTAGTCCCAATGAGTTCAATGGGATTAGATGAGTAAGGAGAGCAACATTTAATCCTCTGGTGTAATAGTGTTGTATGATTGTGTTGGAGAGTCACAATATTTGCAATGGAGCATCACAATAACATTATGGTTTAGGAATGCAAATGCTGCATTCTCTGAGGCCAAATCAGCTGGAGCAGTAACTATTTAATAATTACTTACAATAAGTAGGAGATGGAGGTGTATTCTACCATGCACTGCCCCACTTTAACACATGGCTAAAATGTTAGAAATTTTCCTCCTCCTCACGCTCTTATTGAAGAAGTTAAATACAAATTATACTATAATTAGCATGACATTTTGCATGTATACAAATAGACCTATGTATGAATTCAGTATCACTTATATTTGATTTTTTAATTAATTTTTTCCTTGTGATTTTCAATACATTTCCACTGAGAAATAGTTCCTCTGAATTTCACTGCATGCTAATGACATACTGTATGTCTAGTACTGGATATTATCTTTTCTTATCTTACAAAGGTAGTATGTTCAAATCATGGGTGAAGAGTAGCCGTAGTTAATCTTTTAATTTTCTTAGAATTTTTGCATGTTTTATTGTCTTTTCACTATTTTCAGTACTTAATTTATCAAATATTACTATGTATTTTCATGAAAATATTGTAATTTATATTTTGTGTGTATGAGTACCTGACTATCAACTAAGAAAATGACTTTAACTGGTCTCAGTTTTTCTATTTGATTTTGCTGTAAAAATTTTCACTGTACTTTGCAATAGGTTTCTATCTCATTCAGAAAACACCAGAGGAGCCCTCCAGTGGCTAACTTAACACCTGTAAATCCCCATAGTCAGCAGCAGATTAATTCCTTTCTGTTGCCCTATTAGAAAACTAAAAGTTTACTCCACTGGCCTTGCACCTTCTAAGGGTCAGAAATAAACACTTGTCTGCCCTCTGTTTGGCTGGGGAATTGGCTCCAAATTCAGCACAAGCTCACACAAAACCAGACTGGACCTAGTATCCAGTCGATTATGGAGCCACTTATTTGTCAGTAACAAAACACAAGACCAAGTCCAGTCAATACACTACAGGAAACATTCTATGAAAAAGCATCTGTGCATCACTAACACAGTCTCTTTGTCTTTCTCTCTCTCAAATGGAGCTGGAATGCTTTTTGGTGCCTCAAGCCTAGAGCATAGGTTAATATGGATAAAGTATCTGTTTAATTTTGCAGATGCGTAATATCTCCAAATCTTATTAAGGGTGAATTATTATAAAATGTCTCTTGGCTGTTTCCCATCAGTGTGATCATGTTAATTCTTAACACTTTCCTAAAATGGTCCAAAAATGACAAAGATACACTGATCCCCATCCTGCTGGAGTTCATAAATCCCCACACAGGGTATCAGAATTTGGAAGAAGAGAGTTGGCCCTACTAGCCTAAGCTGTTTTCTTTAGCTTGAACCACTTCAGTGGCTAAACCTTATGGATGTTTATATAGGGAGCGCAATTTTTAAAAGTACCACAGTATATGCAAAATCCAAGGATAAAATGTTTCCTTTTCTTTTTAAATATAGCGTGGTATGCTCTGTATAAGGGACTACCCGTGTAGCTGACTCTTTTCTGTGGAAAGTTTCCTTTTGATTTCACAGTTGGCATTAGGCATCCATAATATAGGAATGCTGATGTTATGTCCTGAACACCAGGACTGGTTCTGTTTATAGAGCCTGTCCTCCTGTACCTGTCAATTTTGCAAAAATGGCCAATAGAGGAAGAATGGCCCCATGCTTCCCTATGTTATAGGGGTGTTGTGAGAATAAATCCATTAAGGATTGTGAGGTGCTCTGATTTTATGGTGATGGGGGCCATAAAAGAACCTAAGAGATCTCTATCTACTAGTTCTTCTTTGAGTATGTGTCCGTGTGGGTCCCACTCTAGGTGCACTTATGCCCCATGCACTCAAGATTGGATTGTTTTTAATAGCAGTGCCCATTGGGGCTGCTCATGTGCCCTGTGCCTCCTTGTGTTCCTCTGAAAGAGCATAAAGGGTGGTGCACACACAACCCTCCCTGAGCTCTCTTACTGCTTGCCAGACTTCACCTGTGGCCCCTTTAAGTCTGTCCTTCTGTGAAACAGCCAATAGACAAGAAGATCTTAGTATCCCATCCTATCATAGCAGAGCTGGCTGGCGGTTAGAATTCAAACATACAGAAAGGAGTCCCCTTTTCATTCCACTCCCTGACAAAGACACTGATCATAGACGGACTGGGGAGTTCACTTGGGCCATTTACAAATCCAGGAACCCTGGTTCCCGAGCGACATGGAGCTACACATAAATAAACTAGAGCTCAGAACCATAAGACTGCCATACATGACATTCCTACTGGGCTGCCAAAACTCAATCGTGCATATCTTCAAAAACCTCATGACAGCCATGACCTACATAAATAAGAAAGGAGGTGAGTGATCCACACCCATTTGCCTGGAAGTCTTTGACCTCTGGAATTAGTGCCATTAGAATAGGGTAACTCCAATGACCCTTTGTCTCCCAGGAGTCAGCAATAACTTAGCAGGCTTTTTGAGCAGGCAATCAGTGACTACCCATGAATAGTCCTTGCACAGATCCATCACAGAAGAGCTAGTTGATCAGTGGGGATCTCCCACAATAGACTTGTTTGCCACCAAGGACAATACAAAATGTCAGAACTTTTACTCTAGGGGAAGCCTGAGTACAGGGTCACTACTGGATGCCTTCCTCCATCAGTGGAACAGAGGCTTGCTACGCTCCTTTCTACCAATTTCCCTGATTCTGAGGGTGATTTCGAAGATAAAAAAGACAAAACCATGATCATTCTGGTAGTTCCATGTTGGCTGAGGCAGTTCTTTGCTGCCAGATCTACTGCAGATGTCCATTCAGCATCTCATCCAGCTCCCAGACAGACTGGATCTGGTCTCACAGAACCACAACCAAATGCTCCATCCAGACCTGAAGTCAGTGCACCTGAGGACTACAGATAGGGACTGCTTCCTACAGGTCCAGGAAATCCTGATAAAAAGCAGGAAGATGTCTATCATAAAAATGCACTTTTCAAAAAGAGAGATCCTCAATAGGTTCAGGTCTTTCTGAGCTGCCTATAATACAAGCCTCAAGACTGAAGATTCTTGACTACGTATTAAACCTCTAGCGGGTTGGTCTTTTGCTCAGCTTTATTAAAATCCACTTTGCATCGATGTCAGCACGTCAGTCAGCTGTGCAATCGTGCATAGTCTTCTCTTATCCCACGGTATCAAAGTTCCTTAAAGGGTTACTACACACTTATCCCCCAGTCAGAGAACTGAGTCCTGCTTGGGACCTCAATACAGTCCTCCTGAGACTCGTGAAGTCTCCTTTTGAGCCTCGCAGAATGTTTCTTATACCACTTCACTCTGAAGATGATCTGCCTAGTAGCTGTTACTTCAGCCAGAACAGTGAGTGAGCTTCAGGCGCTTTTGGCTGACCCTCCTCTTCAACATTCCATGGGGACAAGGCAGTGCGAGACCTTACTGGAAACTTATCCCCAAAATGGTCTCAGAATTTCATATAAAGCAGTCCATCAATTTACTTGGATTCTTCCTGAAACCATATTTAGCATTGAGAAAGAAAAGAAATTACACAAACTAGATGTATCCAGGACTCTGCTTTGGAATACTCACAGGACTAAACCATTCAGACTGTCAACTCATCTATTTCTGGCTATAGCTGGGCATTCGAAAGGCCAAGCTCCCTCATTTCAAAAGATATTGCCATGGATTACAGAATGTATCTCCTTTTGTTACCAGCTGACTAGTGTGCCTCATTTCATTGCAGCTCAGCTGACTCTTATGCCTGCTTCAGACATGTGCCAGTATCAGAGATCTGCTAGGTGGTGATATGGAGTAAGCCACTGACCTGTTATCAAACACGACGTCTTGGAGTTAGCTGCTAGGTCAGGTGTCATGTTCAGGAGAGCAGTTTTATAATCACTGTTCAACTGAGGCAGCTGATACTTCTCATTCCTGCCTTCCTGAGGGGATCCAGGAAATAACCTACAAGGGATCCACAGTGATAAGTACTCAAAGAAGAAAGAATGGTCACTTACCCTACAATAACTGTGATTTGTTGAGATGCTGTAGTCAATGTAGAACCCACAACCCACTCTCCATTCCAGCTTTTCAGAGTTCTTAGTTAACACAGGCTTTGAAATGTGAGGGAATGAGCGCAGCGGTCGTGCCCTTTGTTCCCTTCCACAGGAGCGTGAGGAGGCACAGGGTACTTGTGTAGCTCCTGCTATTTTAAAAAATCTGATCTTGTGTACATAGGGTACACATGCACCTACAGTGGGATCCACACTGACTACAGCATCTCGAAGAACCACAGTGACGGATGATGGCACAAAGGCAACATTGGAATTAGAAGCAGTGGCATGGTGAGAGAGGATGTCACAGCGACGGCATCAGAGCTAGAAGTGGCAGCGTGGCAAGAGATCATGCTGCAGAGACCGCATCATGGCTAAATGTGGTGGAGAGATGATGCAGAGGCAGTTAAAGGTGATGGCACAGAGATGGCATCACTGATAGAGGCAGTGGCATGGCAGGAGATGATACAGGGGCAGTCGCAAGGTGTCTCTCGATGGAAGCCAGACAGCTCTTTTCCCTAGGGGCAGAAGATGGACCTGCCTGAGTGCATTCCTGGGCTGTGAGACTTTACTAACCACTGACCACAAACCATGGGTAGGGAGCATGGAACGGGAAGAGGAAGAAGTGAGGAGTCAAAACAACATATGTCTTTTGGACTGTCATACCAAACTGAGGCAAAGGGCTACTCCCTAAGATGCTGAGGGGCTGGATGTTTTACTTAATATTCATTTAAACATACAAGTGATTTATTGTTGTGTTGTCCGAAAATAATGTTGCGTTCCTTTTCCCCCAATAAAGTTTTCTTTGTTTTATACACAGACTCAGTGCTTGTGAGAGGAGAAATATTGCCTATTAAAGGCATGCAGGGAAGGTATTTAGTTCTTCCAAGATTTCAGGAAGGGGGCTGGAGCTGGTAGTATTTAGTTTTAAGAGGAACCTCTGGATATTTGAACCTGACCCCTTCTGCTGCCAATAACACCTGGCAGAAGGGTTACATGTTTAAGTTCCATGGTTTAATGATGTAGTTTAATGGGAATAAATAGTGCAGTTGCAGTTTTGATCAGCAATTGGAGCCTAACAGCAACAGGAGAAAATTAAATGTTTTTGTTAAGGGGGGCAGCATTTTCCTCTCCTAGTAAGAAAATCTGCAGAAAAGGAACTGGAGAAAGAGCTAGAAGGCATCAGCAGTGTAGGAGAGCAGCTATGTGTCCAGTTAGTATCAGTAGCAAGTAAGCATGAATGTGCAAGTGTTTACTGGAGACTATACTGAGTTTAAAAACACTGCGCCTGATTCTGCTCTACTCACGTAAATTTAGAATAACTCCATTCAGTTCTACTGGGAGAGGTTCCCTCCCCATCTGAGGTTAAATTCCTTTTGTGTTTGTAAGCAACACGTCACTCAACGTGCCATACTTGCAAGTAGCAAGTAAATTTGTCAAAGGTTGTTCCTAGTGTTCCAGATGGTTTTAGCAAAACCTGCCATTTTCCCTGGTTTCCTTGCAACTGGCCAGGCTCTTCCTGACATATTAGGTGCTGTGTGACATAGCTGTGCCTGTACTCAGCCTGAATACGCTGCCTTTTTCATTGCTGACTGCTTCAGTGTTGATTTGCTCCAGCCGCCACAGGATTTTGGAGCACGGTCTGGGATGTGGATGTCCTATAATTCCCTGTGCAAGAGCATGGCAAATTCAGTTAAGAAGTGGCAGGCAGATAGAGTGGCAGAAGATTTGGTCCCAGCACTAGAAACAGGTGCACCTGACAGTAAAATGGGTGGGAAGTTGCAATGGCAGTAGCAGCAGGAGTGAACGCAGCAATATTATTCAGGGCCCAAGGTCTCCCAAGCCCCACCCCTCTCTCTGGCATTTCCTACTGTCTAGCTTAGGTGGCTAAGTGTGCTGGCTTTTGTGAATCTCATTCTTAGGTGTCAAACTTTCTCCATGCATTGTGCAGGGAGTGTGGTCTCCTAACTCAGGATTGTGAATTCCACCTGGGCATCAAGGAGCCTAAAAGTTAGGTGCTACAACACTCAAGTCTCTTCACGATTCGAGCTCCTGATGTCCAAAGAAAAATAAATTAAAATACGTGACCAATGTTCATGTTTTGGTTACGCTTTGAACCCAATTGTCAGATCCTGTTTCAAAAAACATGTGCCACAGAATCCTTGGTATCAGCAGTGTTCCCTTAAAATTACTGTAGTAGTTGCAAAGGACTAGGTGTGCCTGGAGCAGACGTGCCTACTCCAGTCATAATTTGAGTAGCTAATACACTGAAAGCCAGCTCTATCTATATACTTCCTTTATATAGGATTTGTCTACACTATGAACTAGGTAGCGGCTGTGGAGGCATGACTGAGCTGTGCTGAGTACAAACCTGCCTGAAAACTGTGGGTATGGCATTGGCACAGCACAGCCGTGCCTCTGCTGCTGCTTCTCATGCTCCGCCAGCTACGGTACTATTTACATTTGCACTACCTCTCGTCGAGCTACTCTGAGTATCTGGACAAAAGCAGGGAATCACATCCCTAGCTCGCAATGTAGACATAGCCATAGTGGAATCGTACCCCTCCATAAGCAAAAATGATTACTATAAGCAAGAAAAAATGTGCATGCCACTAATGTGTAAGTTCCTGTAGCTCTCTTATTACCTGGAAATAGACTGCTTAGTGTGGATTATTTTAAATTTAAAATGTATAGATAGAGAAATATTTCTCTCTTTGTTTCATCCCCTCTGAGAACTTTTGTCCCAATTTTTTGTGGCTTCTGTCCTCATTTATATCAACAGTAGGGATATGCATGCCAAATTCAGCTGAATCTTCAAAATCTGAGAGGATGATTCAGACATGGTTAATGGAAAAAGGTGGCGTGATAAAAAGCCAGATAAAAGCAGATGCAACATAAAGTTATGTAACTGGATGTTCTTCATGATAAGCATCTGAGATATCAGTACATTTGGAATAGGTATAGGTGTGTGCATGAGACACGCACAGCGCTAGTGAAGGAAGCCAAATGTTGCTTAGAGTGGGTGGCTGAGTGCTGTTTCTTGCTGGTCCAAGTCACAAGTATAACAAACAAGATGAAAAAATAGGAAACACATCAGAGAATACTACAAAGAGAATTTTTCACAAATGTCTTGGAGGCAAATTTCACTGGTTTTATGGACACAGTGAATTGCTAGTGCTGCCTATACTGAAAGTTGCCCTATGCTTCTGGTTTTAAGACCCTGTTTTCAGTTGCTTATAATTTTGTCAAACTTCAACTGTTCAGGCTGAAATTTTCTGTGCCAGGTGTCTGCCTCAAGCTGATTTTTTTCTTTTTTAAAGTTTCAGCCAAAATGGTTCAGCTGTTTCTGAGAATGAGGGGAAAATACCCTATTTTGCCTGTGTTAAAATGGTCTTGTTTGGTTTTTGTTTTGTTTTTTTAATTGAGACGCTCTCGTGCCTCCATGCCATAGAACAGTTTGGCAGTGGGAGGTCACCCTGGTGTCAGGGACGTGCTTTTTTGCTTTTCCCAGGAAATCCTGCCCAAATTTGGCCAAGTTTTAAGCCTTTTAAAAATCTCAGTTTGAACATACTCAGTAGACATTTGTTAGAGTTTGCCAGTTAGATTCTCTGAAGGTTTCATCTGCACGGAGCATGCTGCATCACCTCACAGCTCCTATATGCTGACTGGACTGTGTATGCATCACCCCAACAGAGCGATTGAGCATGCGCCATCCCAGGGCAGCTGGGGCTGTGCAGAACTTTCACTGCAATTACTACTCCTGCCTGATGCCGGTCACTGTGGTATCAGGCCACAGAAACTGATATTTGGAAGACCCTCTCTCTTGTATTCTTAAGACCCTCCTCCTGGCCCAGCCAGCATGGAAGAAGCAGTCTGACTCAAATGCAGATGAGTCAAGAGGTGGACTGGGTGGGGGGCACAGAGAAAGAGTAGATTGGTACAAGGAGTGTGGGGATGAGGGAAGGGAGACTCTGATTGGGTTGGGGTGGAAACTGGGATTAGGAGATCAGGTGAGGAGACTGTGAATGACTGGGTAAGGTGACTGAGAGCTAGGAGCTGGTGTGTGGGGTGGATGGGTGGAAAGACTAAGATTGGATGAGGAGCAGGAGGGAGACTGGGTCTGACTGGGCAAGGAGACTGGATACAGAGCCCAGGAAGGAGTCTGGGACTTTGACAGGGAGCATGGAGAACGAGACCTGGACTGGGTGAGCAAGGGCACTGGGATGAGTAGCTGAGGGGAGAAAGAGACAGAACTTGGGACAGGTTCAGGCTAAAGAGTACAGGAGTCAGGTTTGGGGGGAACAGGGGTACTATTGGGTCTGTGCCCATTAGAGTACATTCTCTTCCAGAGCCTGGAATGGAAACCAAGATTCCTGAGTGAGTCTCACCATTCTTCTGCTGTCACCAAATATCTGTGAAACCCATTGGCAAAGTGTATGTTTTATCTCCCTTTAGTGTTGGTCCTACATGGAGGATGATGATCTACTAGTGTTATCAGTTATTTCATTAGCCCAAGTGGCAGAGGTCTGTGCAGTGGATCTGATGTCCCATTTAGGTGTCAATATGATTCCATGTGTAGAATTTCTGTTTTTCAATTACTTTTTAAAAAAAAGAACCCTAGGCAAATATACACAATTAATAGAATGTTAAGATTGCAAAGTTAAGCTCACAAAAATTAGAAAATGTCTGTCTTAAGGTTGCCCATGCAACCGTAATTTGGCCCCCTTGTGATATCCATATTTAAGGCTATGATTTTGTCACAGAGGTTGCGGAAGTCACGGAATCCGTGACTTCCAAAGACCTCCGTGACTTCAGCCTGCAGGCAGCTGGGAGCTGTAAGATCCTGCCAGCGGCCTGGAGCTGTGGATACCCTGGCCACCCAAGGCAGCGGGGACCCATGGAGCTCCAAGCCGCCGTGGGTGGCAGGGGGCCCCCACAGCTCCCAGCTGCCATGGGCGGCAGGGGACCCCACAGCTCCTAGCTGCGGGGGATGGGTACCCTGGAGTTCCTTGCCCCCACAGGTGATAGGGGCCCCTGGAGCTCCCCCAGCCAGGCCCCAGCAGCTCCCCATTTTGTCACGGATATTTTTAGTAAAAGTCAGGGACAGGTCACAGGCTTCTGTGAATTTTTCTTTATTGCCCGTGACCTGTCCCTGACTTTTACTAAAAATATCCGTGACAAAATCTTAGCCTTATCCATATTGTACTGACTTTAATTACATGATCACATATTATTTTTTCCACAGAATCCCTACATCATTCAGTGCACAGGATGGACTATGCTCTGCAGATCAATCAGGCTTGTATAGTGAATAAGGCTGTTATCTGTACGACCTCTATGTTATTTATTGCGAAAGTTGGAACGTGTGCAATGAAAAAGGCAGAGGATTGCAGAAAGAGAAAGGATGGTCTGATGGTTAAGGCAATTGAGTACGGCCCTGGAGAATTTGATTCTAACCCAGTATCAGCTGCAAAGTTCCTAGGTGATGTTGAGCAAATCACGTAAATCAGACTTTTCACAGGCGGTCACTTAGTGTGTGTTCCTCATGTTCTTTGTGCGCAGCTTGAGACAGTGTCTGATTTGCAGAAGTTCTGAGCACTCACTGTTGCAAATAGAGTCAATGGGAGCTGTGCTTTTAACATATATATAGTTCTATATGTTACTAAATACTCTGAAAATCAAGTTCTAAGCATCAAATTGGGCACCCAGAATTCAAATTCATTTTTTTACCTTAACTGTCTGTGCCTCAGTTCACCATCTGTAAAACAAGAATAACAATACCCTCTAACTTCACAGGGATGTCATGAGAATAAATTTATAAATGTTTGTGAAGCACTTAAGACACTACAATGGTGCGCACCATGGAAAAGTCCATCAGGAAATTCATAATTCTGTCTTCAGAGCAGGGTTTGAAAAGTGTGCAGTAAATAAGGCATGAGGCCACAGGTTGAATAATAAGGAACTAATATAGAATAGCTTGAGAATTCAGTGAGACTGGTCCTAGAAATCAATGGGAAAAGCTTTGAAGGATAGTTTTAGGTAAAGTTCAGTATGTATTCAAATATATATGTTCAGGTTTAATTAAGTTGTATATGGTTACTTTGTAGGGAGATGAGGGACCACTGCACAAGAACAGAGTCAATATACCATCTCCTAGGCTCCCCTTGTTTCCTTCTTCTGACGTGCATTCTTTGAGCTACTCTTCCCAATTTCCTTCATGCCCCAGCTCAGGTGAAGAATGTTGCATACTGTGTGTTAATGAGACACTGAAAGTTTACTCTTAAGAATTAGAGGTCTCATAATAATATTATAGTGGAGCGCTTGCTCCACTATAGTTAAGGTTGAGAAACCCTTTCTGTGTAAAGGATTATTCTTCTTAGTGCTCTAAAATCCACACAGTTACTCAGATTGCCTTGAAATTTGGTGTGCCTCATGCCTTTTTTTGGGGGGGGGTCTACCCCACCCGCTCCACATGTGATTTGGGATGTGTGGTTTAGGTGGTATCCTGTGTGCAAGTGTGAAAGGATTGTATAAGGATAGGAAATGGTTGTTAAATCAGACAGGTGTGGTATTTTGTCGGGGAAGTAGGCTCAGTGTTTGAGCTCAGGGCAAGTGCAGCTAGTGCCTGTCTTTTACAGTGACAACATGTGTGAGGTAATATATTTCACTGGACTAACTTCTGTTGGTGAGAGAGACAAGCTTTGGAGCCAATTCTGTGTGGCTCGAAAGCTTGTCTCTTTCACCAAGAGAAGTTGGTCCAATAAAAGATATTACCTCACCCACCTTGTCTCTCTAATATCCTGGGATTGACATGGCTACAATTACACTGCATTCATTACACTGACAAGGCAGACTGTGTTATGGGTATTTTGGGGCATCGCGCAAGAGGGCAGAGTGAAGGTTGGGTGGGCGTTTGCCTTAACTCTGTATTTCCTGGCTTTCAGAAGTTTGAGTTTTGCTGAACTCGACATTCTGAAAGGGCATTAACTATCACTGGGCAGTCTCAACTCTGCGTTATTGATGGGTTTCACCATTTAATTAATTAATTAATGATTTTATTGATAATAAATAAGAAAAAACAAGGTGACATTAAGGAAATCAAAATTAATTCTTTTACCAACAAAAAGTAAAACATAACACACTGGGGCACTTGCAACATCACTGCAGTGTGCACACACGCTGCTTTTACCAAAGCATTTAAGAAAATAATCTGAGTGAGGCTGCCTTTTTTTAAAATACACTATAAGAACTATAAAATCACTAGCTGGCTAGCTGCTGTCAGTCCCAGTTCTTCTTTTATATGTGATTAAATGTCAGCACTAAATATTAATAATTTCAATTTGTTTTGATTTGTGATCCTGCCTCATAATATATCCTGCTTCCACCTCTGCCTTACTCACATTATTGTCAGCAAATGCAGCTCACTTTGGAGATTTATAACACCTGAGGAAGTGCTGTAGCAAACAGGCTGGGAAAGATTCTGAAGGGAGCCTCTGAGAAGATGCTAAACAGAGGCACAACCCAGAAGAGGATGGAGTGGGACAAAGGTAGCTCCTGAATTTTGCACTTGGCAGGGAACCTGCTTGTCTCCTACAAAAGTAAAGGCAGTTCTTGGACTGTTCTGATTTGTAGCTGCTTCTTGGAGACATATTTAGGTGGCTCAGCAGCACAGAATAATTGAAGTGCACAGTGCTTTGGCTTTGCCCCTGTGTGCTGCTGTTCCAGGAACTGGCACAGAACACTTCAGCAGGCTCTGCACTAACAGGAGAAGGCCCCCTGCACTAAGGTTATTCCCTGTGGGCTGTCTCTGCCAGCTAGCCACTTCCTTTATAATAATGGAACAGCATGAAGGGGTAGATTGAAAAGGAGAACCAGGGCCACACTTTACAGAGAGCTGTTCGCCAAAGCCCCGATGTCATCTGAAAATTCCAGGGTTTAGTTTCAGCCGCAAATGTCTGAACATTTTGGACATTCCAGGTTCAGGTTAGGGACAATGGACGCCCTTAAGTATGAGTGATACTGAAATGTATGTTTCGCTACTTCCAATGAACTAACTTGGGAGACAAAAGAAACATAGCAAGGAATAGGTCTACCTTGCAGGCAGTGTAAGTACTTGGTAAGTATGGAACCTGTATCAGTACTTTATTTACACTGCAGCCACTGAAAGCACAGTTCAGGGATAAGAAATACGGAAGGAGGTTCGTATTGAATAGCATTGTGAATCACTACATGGGATCAGCAGAAAATGTTTATAACAGGTGTTTCTGTAACTGGTAAACATGTGGGTACATTGTGTACTAATCAGTGGTCCTCAGTCTCCTCAACCTGTGTAGTGAGCACACTGGGTTGTAAAATTTGAATCAAGGGCTACTCATTTTTTAGGTTGTTTGTAGCTTTGTTTATGTACATGTTTTTGTCTTTCTGCTTTTACATCTGTTCATGTTAATTTTGAACATAAAAAATAGAAGACGACAAAATTAAGCACATTAGCTTTATGAAATGCATGCATATTATATTTGTAAATGTTTCTAAGAAACCTTTTCAGTTGTACTGCTGCTAGCTGAAGAGCTGCAGAGCCCCTGGTGTTACAGGATAGGGAAGAGACACTGTCTGCATTGGATTAGGGATTTAGCTTGCAGTCTATTCAGTGCTCATAACGACATCCCAACATGGGTAGTTGGCATGGAAGGAGTAAGCTAACAGCCAGGCTAGTGCAGCAGTGAATCAATTTATACACTTCAGCAGCTACAGAGGGATTGAAAACTGGATAGAAGGCAGACAGAGAGATCCAGAATGAGCCTGAGGCACACACAAGACCAGAGTATTATTACATCAGATTAAGGTGTCCAGCAGAGGCGGTTTAAGATTTACTGGGGCCTGGGCACAAAGAACATTTGGACCCCGCACATCCTGGGCCGTCAGGGGCACCAGAAATGGGGGTCCAGCCCCCCTACTTTTTAATAGGTGTAATAGTCTCTGGCAGGTGTGGAGCGGCAGTGGCAGGGGTTGCACTTTGTGGTGGGGGAACCTAATCAGCTCCTCGCCACGAAGCACAGCCCCAGCTAGTGACACTGACTTTTCCCGGTGGGGGCTGAGGTGAGCCTTAGCCCCACTTCAGTACAGGGCCCCACCCCTTGCTCCTCCTTTTCCCCCTGAGGCTCCCCCCGCCCTCGCAGCGCGGCTGAAAGCCGGAGCCAGGCAGTGGTAAGAGCTGCACAGGGAGCCCAGGCTGCTATGGGGAGCCCCGGACCCTCCATCTGTCCTGGGCAGCATTCACTGGGGAGTAGGGACACTGGCCAGGGACGTCTCTTAGGCCTCTCGCCCCCGTCAAGGGCCAGTGGAGGGTCCGGGGCTCCCCACAGCAGCCCAGGGTCTCTGGGTGGCTCTTACCATGGCCTGACTCTGGCTTCCTGCTTTGTTGGGGGGAAAAAGGAAGAGCGGGGGCAGGGTCCGAGGGTGAGAGGAGTAGCAGTTTCCAGCTCTGGTGGCCCCCCCACTTCTTAGGGTTGCCAGGCATCTGGTTTTCGACCGGCGTGCTCAGTTGAAAGGGACACTGGCGACTCCGTTCAGCACTGGTGACCGGGCTGCTAAAAGTTCGGTCGGCAGTGCAGTGGGGCTAAGGCAGGCTCCCTGCCTGTCCTGACTCAGCACAGCTCCTGGAAGCGGCTGGCATGTCCGACCCCTAGGTACAGGGGTGACGAGGGGGCTCTGCATGCTGTCCCTGCCCCAAGTGCCAGCTCTGCAGCTCCTATTGGCTGGGAGCCAGACATGCTGGTTGCTTCTGGGCATCACCTGAGGTAAGTGCTACCTGGCCAGAGCCTACACCCCAAACTCCCTCCTGCATCCCAACCCCTTGCCCCAGATCGGACCCCCCTCACAACCAAACTCTCTCCCAGACCTCTCACCCCCCTGCACCCCAATCCCCTGCCCCAGTCCTGAGCCCCCTCCTGCACTCAAACTCCTCATCACTGGCCCCACACCAGAGCCCATACCCCCAGCTGGAATCTGCACCCCCTCCCACACCCCAACCCCATGCCCCAGCCCTGGGCCCCTTTCCGCATTTCGAACCCCTCAGCCCCAGCGTGGAGCCCCCTCCTGCCCCCAAATCTCTTATCCCTGGCCCCACCCCAGAGCCTGCACCCCCAGCTGGAGCCCTAACCCCCTCCTGCACCCCATTCCCCTGCCCCAGCCTGGTGAAAGTGAGTGAGGGTGGGGGAGAGTGAGTGATAAAGGGAGGGGGGATGGAGTGAGTGGGGGTGGGGCCTCGGAGAAGGGGTGGGACCTCAGAGAAGGGATGAGGCATGGGTGGGGCTGCGGGGCAGAGGGTGGGGCTGGGGTTGTTCAGTTTTGTGCGATTAGAAAGTTGGCAACCCTACCACTTCTCCAGTACTCCTGTGGGGGCACCCAAATTGGGCCTGGCCCCTGGCCATGGGCCCCATGGGCCTGTGCATTAATCCACCACTGATGCCATATTAAACTGAATTAGTATCCTATTAAAAAAGAGTAATTTCTATTAAGTATGACTGGTCTTAAATATGTTTTATAGGGATAGTCCTGTTGAAATGGATTTCCTTATTAAACATATCCAGATGAAGGGGTACCCTATCCAGATTAAGGTCTTCTTTATCCATTACAAAAAAGACTAAACAGTTTGTAATTCATAAATGCAACAAGATAAGTGTTCTGGATTTGTTGCAGTTACCACACAGTTACTAGTGAGTGTCTCTGATCTATAAATGGGGAATGGTTAGGTTCAAGAGCAGAGTTAAGATTTGCGTCAGAAACATAACTTTGAATTTTCTGAATTGATAGTATTCCCCTTTTTTTTAAAGTAACCTCCTATTAAAGTGTTTCAGTGACAATATCTGAACTCTAACTTAACTAAAGTTTCTCATCTGGGAATATATGGTCTGTGTGGGTAGATAAGTTCATATATGTAACATTTATAAATTTGTCTGTTTATATGCATAAACATAAAATAGGCATAGTTGTCAAACTTGGGCACCTAATGTTAGGCTCCTAAATTCATATCTGAGCACCTGAATAAAAGGTCTTATTTTCAAAGTCCTGAGTAGAGCTGACCAGAGAACATAATGGGAGCAATTGAACCTGTCCTTCCTCTTCAGAAGGAAGAGGGGAAAAAGCCTTACTCCATATCATTCTTACTTTAAAAAAAAAAAAGGCAGAACACTACAGAGCACTTTTTGATTTCAACTATATCAACAAATCCATAAAAATCAAATAAAAAAAAATTCACAATGGAGACGTTTAAATCCACACTAGCCACCTGATCAATAGAGGGCATGACATTTGCCTCTTGCCCCTGCCATCTCCCCCGTCCCTCCACTGCCCCCAGGCTCCCCATCACCCCGGGGCTGGATTTCCAATTAGGCACAGTAGGCATGTGCCTAGGGGTGTCTAAAAGTTAAAGGTGGGTTAAAGGTTAAAAAGTTAATACATATGCGGTTAAAAATGGTTAACGTGAGCTTATTAAAAAAATTATAAACAACCCAATGATGATATTACATGGGAAACTGTGGCAACTCTGCTCATGGTACCACTTTTGCTTGTTTGTGATTGGCCAACGTCGTCACCGTCTTTAGTCGCTTGTGTATATGAGCTACACTTACTTACCAGTCTGCATCTGTGCTTGTGGCTCTTGTCAGGCGTGTATGCAAATGCTATTGCTATATTTACCATAGTATATTGCAGCCAGCATGGATTTGATAACATTACAAAATAAGTTTCACTTTCAGATTGGTCCTACCTGCGACCTTTGTGATTGTTTTAATTACATGTATTTTTGTTATTGTGTTGAATAAATATTTAGATTATTGTTTATATTTCTTTTTGTTTAATTTTTTAAGGAAAACACAAAGGTCAGCTGTAAGCGGCGCTGAAGATACTGTGCATAGGGGTGCATAAGGTGTAAATCCAGCCCTGATCCATCCCCTGGTCCCACTGCTTCCCCCACATTGCCCCAAGCTCCCTTTTGTGACCTCACACCCTAGTCTCACCCTGCTCCTTGCCTCTTGACCACAGTGCCCAGAAAGGCCGGCCCTCCTGAAGCCCCGCTGCCCCGAGCTCAAGCCCAGAGCCAGAGCACCATGGCTGGAGTCAGGGTGTGTGTGTGTGCTGAAGCCTGGAGCCCCGCCACCCTGAGAGGCTGAAGACCAGAACCCACTGCCAGAGCCCTGTGGCTGAAGCCAGGAGTGAGGAGGGGAGTTAAGCCCACCTCTGGAGCCCCACGGCTGAAGCTGGGGAGGGGGAGTAGAGGCTGAACCCCATCCCCGGAACACTGTGGCTGAAGCAGGGGAGGCTCAAGCCTGCCCCCGGAACCTCCGGCTGAATCAGGGGATGGGGGCTGAAGCCCTCCCCCGGAGCAGAGGGGGGCACTGCTTTGTCCCCTCCCCCATCTCTGCTCAGGGGAGGCTATTGTGGCCATAGGAAAACCCCTCAATGGCCACGGTGGTCACATTTGAGAAACACTGGCTTAGGAACAGCACTGCAAGTGTTTACGAAAATATTGTCAATATCAGCGGTAAGACAGGAAGGGGGTCTTCTACTTGCTGGGTGACCTCCTTATCTAGGCCTCATAGAATGTATCACCAAAACACTAAGGATGCTGCAGAGCCACAGTTTTGTGAGAATCAATTAGTGACCTCTGCAAAGTTGCTTACTGCAGAAAAGATAGAGATGTGGAGAAATCTTATCAAAACATTCAGCCTTTCAAGGGGAGTACCCTTCACATGTATCTCTCTCTTCTGGGATTAGTGGTCTCCCATGTGGATATTCTTAATGGGCCAGTGCTCATGAGGCCACCACAGAGCTTCCCCTTATCTCTTCCTAAATTATCTCTTATCTGTGTGATAAGTGAAGGTGTGTAATCCCAGGAGGATTCTTGGGTCATTCACATGGGGTCAAGGACCATCCAAGGAATCCGGTCCAAACACGAGAGGAAGCACAGCATAAACTGTCGAGACCTCTGAGCAGGGGGTGGGGTTCAGTGTCTACTCCCCCTCCCCAATATGCTCTTAAGACTCTGCTTCCATATCTGGACTTACCTCAAGTGCTAATCATGACAGACAGCACCTCAGTGATATCATATATCAATAGACAAAGAGGACAAGGTCGACAGTCCTTCAAAGAGAGGCTCACCTCCTGATGACTTGGTCAACAGAGAATCTGCAGTCAATTTGCTCCATTCACATCCAAGACAAAATTGAATGTTACAGTCAACTGGCTCAGCGGGCAAAAGTTAGGTCATCCAGAATGGGAACTATGCCTAGAAGTGTTTCATCTCCTGGTAAAAAATGTAGTCTCTCTGTGATAGATCTGTTGGCCTCCCACCTGAATCAAAAGGTTTCAGTGTTGTTGTCTTGTCAGTGGGATCACAGAGCCACAGCAACAGGTGTCTTGTTGCAAGGATGGCCAAAAGAGACTCTTATATGCCTTCTATCCCTTTTCCTCTCCTCACAAGAATATTGCAGAAGAACAGATCAGGAGAGAAGCAGCACTGGTAATTTTGGTATTCCCATTCTAATCAAGGAGGCCTTGATTCTCTGATGTCCTTGACAGGGTACAAAGACCTCCACATCTACTTTCCATCGAGAAGGGATATGATATTACAAAAGCCGATCATGCATCAAGTTCCAGACAGTTTGAGCCTAACTGCCTTGTTTTTGAACAAAGCCTCTTAAGCCAAAGAGGTTATTCAGAGAGCTAATATCCACAATTTTAGCTTCCAGAAATAAATCTATTATCTTAGTGTATTCAAGGGCCTGGTTGAGCTTTAACAATTTGTGCCAGGACAGGGGTCTCGCCCCCACACCCTTTCAATCTGCTTCAGTACCACAGATTCTCAAATTTCTTCAAAATGAACTCGGGTTAGGCCTGGCAGTTAAGACTCTAAAAGGTCAAGTTGCTGCTTTGCTATACTAAGGATGCTTAGACAAAGTAGTGAATTTCATCTTACCTACATGTCCAGCATTTTTCTATGCCAGCATCTCTTCTACATCATCCTGACATGCTGCTTCTCCTTGTCATTACAGGCCCTCCATTTGAACAACCCACAAAGATGTCTCATTACTTTCTAATAATTAAAATGGCTTTTTTCATGACAATCGTGGCTATTGGCAGCGTATTTGAGCTAGAAGCCCTTTTGCTACAGCTTCAGTGCTGCACATTCCATAAGGTTAACAGGTACTCAGAACCAACCCTTCTTCATACTGACATCAGAAGGACAAATGCTTGACAAATTGTGTTTTATTACCAGTATGAAAGGGAAAGAAGGTTTCAAAATCTTCCATTTCCAGGTGGATGAGACACTGTATCTTAGAAGTCAGAAAGCATAGCTCCATCTTCCAATACCAGAGTTCACTCCCTGAGAGCCAGGGCAGCGTCATGGGCAAAAGATTGCAGGCCTCATACCAGAAAATCTGTAAATCAGCAATCTTGTCATCTGTTCATGCCACTTTCAAACTTCTACAAACTGGATATCAGGCATCATTCTATGCTGCCTTCAGTAGACAGGTGCTCCTTGCTGTAGCATCACAATGACTATGAGGAAAGGGTTATCCCCTTTCACATCTGTACATAACTCTATGGAGTTCCCTCCTATTGAGTGGCCACCGCTGTAAAAATCCCGGTGTCATGGATCTGTGGATCTCATTACACGTAAGAATAGGAAAATTTATCTGAGTCTTACCTGACAATTTCCTTTCTTTGAGTAGTGGAGTCTACAGATCCAACCCACCCTGAGCAAGGTGTTAATTGGGAAAAGATACAGAATTATTAATTGGCACTCAATGCCTGTTGTTCACTGAATTCCTTGCTCTGCAGAGGATTGTTCAATTTAGTCAATATTTAATTTTCCTTACTGATATAGAATACTTAGTTTTTCCTAGGCTATGGAAGTATCTCAACTGATGGTTTCTCAGGTGGAGCCATAAGTCCCTGCCTCTGACTGGCAGGTTTGGCCTACCTCCAAGGCTGCATAGAGCAGAGTGTCATCGATCTCTGGCTCTAATTACTTCAAGAAAAGCCATAGATAAATTTTCCTGTTTTTAGATGGAAAAGGTCTGGTTTTTGATTTGGGGTCTTTTTCTCTATTTCTTTCTTCCCTCCATCTCTCCCTGCAAATTCTTGGAGAGTCCTTTGTATGTCTCTACAAAACATTTCAGCTTTGACAAAATAGCATATTTTGATAAAAAACCATTTAATCGAAAATGTTCTGACCAGCTCTTATGCTGATCACCAGCAACTCCCAGTTGAATTCAATGGGATTTGTGAGTGCTTATTATCTTTGAAAATCAATCTGCTTATGTAGATGTCTAAATCTTACTTTAGGGGCCTTAATTTAAATACCCAAGTTTGAACACTTTGGTCAAGGTGTGTAATACTGTTTCCATATACAGAAGGGCATGGATGGAATTTACAGTGTAAATAGAATCTAACAAATAGATGAAAACTGATTGTCTCTACATTTATGAAAAACAGGCATATTTGGAAAAGGGATAAACAGGATTCAAAAGGGAAACTGTGAGTCTTGTGCAGTGGCAGCATGCCACAGTGGTACCATGTGAGCAGGTGATAATGTGATTATAAAATGCTATGATGAGGGTGCTGGCTCGGTGTCCACAACACCGAACGTTTAATCCCAGTTACCCCTGTTTTTCTGTTAGACTTTCCCTCCCACCGTCCCAGTAGTTCTATAGAAAAGCTGAGCACTACTGTCCAAAGATAATAATTGGTGGGAAAGTTAATGAAGTACCATGACATAGAAGCCAAAAAGAGTTCTCTAATTCTCCATTGGCATGATCATTGTAAGAATGACATCAGTAGATTGGAAGTATTTTGTTTTGTAAGTTTTTTGCAAGAAAATTAACATCAACACAAAGGGCAAAACTAAGGAAAAATATGCAGAATATTATTTATTATTAACTATTATTTATTCAGCACCCATGATGGTGATAGTTGCCACACAAATCCAAATGAAAAGACATAAGTCCTTGCTAGCAGAGCCTTACATCTAAAAATAGTCAAAATACAGACAGAGGAATGAGGAAAAGGAAAAGGTGACAATTTTTCTTATAATAATTTTTCATATTTTCCCCTTGATTATTTTAACATCAATGTCAGAGTAGCCTTAAGCCAAAATATTTAAAAGGGCCCTCTAATTCTAGGGCTCAACTTGAGACATATTTGTCCTGATTTTCAGATATGCTGAGCTAGTCAGTCAAAAGTTGGAATTTCTGCTCCATAGGAAATTCCAAAAATCATTTAGTTTCATTTTCGAACAAAAAGCTGAATTTTGAAATTTACCATGGAAGAGGATCCCAGGGCAAGGAAAAGAGCTCAGTTAAAAATGAACTTAACCTCACTTCACTCTGTACAGCTATTTACAAATACAAGAAAAAGATTAAGTGAAGGACATTAAGGTAAATCCTAAAGTAAGTCCTAAGGACATTAAGGTAAATCTGTTCACTCTCTGCAGTAGCAATGAAGGAACTCAAGCAACTGATGAAAGTGCACTTCCTCCTGTAAAGTATAGCAGTGATATCACCCACTCATAAGAACACTTATGCACTCCCTAGCAGATGTAGTTTTTCAAGGCAGTGTCTCACCTTGACCCACGAGATGCCAAATCGCACAACTGGGAATACACAAGTCCTTGAAGAATTTGTCCATTCTAGTGTCAACGTGGAGGCAGACAAGATGAAATGATTCAAATATTCTTCCCACCAGTGTCCCATAGTGCATTGATGTCCTTTTGATTGCAGCTGAATAAATTAAGAGCATTACTGTGGATACAAGACAAAAATGCAAAGGTGCATAAATATACTGAAGCATTTGTACTTAAGTGTTCAGTAACTGTCCAATTACAAATGGTTTAATTCCCCAGTGTAGACTCAGTTCAAGAAGACCTGTACCCACCCACCAAGAGAAAAAGAATATGAACAGCTCTACTTTCTTTGTTGCTCCTGCCCTCCAAAAGGAGGCCAGGTAAATACACTGAAATAGCCAACTACTGGCAGAACCTGTTTGATTGCACATCCGTATGGTTCTCTGTATCATACACAACGGGCTAATTCAACATATTTTATAGAATCAAGGTTTCCATGGGATGCCAGATCTAAATGTTCATTGTTATCTGTCCTTGTTGGTTTTGTGTATGAGCCAGGAAGTGGGTGAATTTCAACTGAGTTTCTGTCCTTAATTCAGTATGTACATTTCCTGGTTCATAGATCATGCTTGTAAGACTGTTGTCAAAAGTTGCAAACATTCAACTATATATAGTTTATAAATAGGCTAGTACTAAAAGGGAGTTGATTTGCTATTAGGGTGTAATGAATTAGTTAGTACATTAACCTTTTAACTTCTGGATTATTAAATTAAAATAATTGTGGGTCACTAATGAAATGAGTTTGATTTCATGCTGTTCCATGTCACAATACAATTCAATATAATTTTCAGTCTTAGTTAAACAGAAGCTGAAGATTAGAACAGTGGAGTCAAACATTAAGGTGATGGGTTGTGGGCTACAGCTCACTTCATCGGATGCATTTGATGAAGTGAGCTGTAGCTCACAAAAGCTTATGCTCAAATAAATTTGTTAATCTCTAAGGTGCCACAAGTCCTCCTTTTCTTATTTCAGAATAGATATTCCACACTAGCTCCCCACATGGATGCTCTTACTCTGCATTGTGGGTATATTTACACTGGAGCTGGAAGAGTAATTTCCAACGTGGCTAGTCATACCTATGCAACTTTAATTGAGCTAGCATGCTAAAAAGAGAAGTGTAGCTCTGGTGGTGGGAGGGGCTAGCTGCTCAAGTAAGTACCTAGTGTCGCCTGGAGCGAATTGTACTCAGGCCAGTTAGCCTATCTCACCTCCTGGGCTGCCGTGGCTACATTTCTATTTTTAGCACACCAATTCGATCAAAGCTAGCACACATAAGTCTTCCAAAAAATGGAAATTACACCTGCAGCTCAAAGTGTAGTGTATCCTAAGAGTGCTTTTGTGTGACTTAGGTTAAAAGACTTTGGAAGTGGACTAAACTAATCTGCAAAAAGGCATTCTTAGTGCAGAATAAGTGTATCCACATGGGGAGTTAGAATTCACGCCCTAGCTTATTTCATAATAGCTTTGCCATGTAGACAAGCCCTGAGATTGATGCTGCAGCATATTTAGGTCATAAAGAGTCTGGCTCAAATTCTGTTTTCAGTTTAAATGGGGAGATCTGTTGTAACGCCACTGGAGTCAGTTCACACACAGACTAGTATAACACCTGAGTACCAGAACAGAATTTGGCCCTCATATTAAATACTATCTTTATGCAGCAGTTGGGGCATGTTTCCTTTCTGTCTTTAGTCATTATAGGCTTGTCAGCTATACTCAGTTGCATTTTATACCCTCTTATTTCATATGAAACTCACTACAAATTTAGTAGGATTAAGTTACAAAGTGTAAAGTAACATTAATTCAAGTAAGTTTGTGAGAAGCAAGGCTAAATGTTATTGGGCTGTGCCCCAGCCAGTAGGTTCCCCCCCTCCAGAAGAATATGATACTCATTGGGAAGGTGGAGTTCAGAGACAATGCCTGGCAGATCAACAGTGTTTTAAAAAGGCCTACTAATTTCCCTGCTGGTAGTTTGACAAAAATAATAGTTTCATAGAGTTTAAGGCCATTAGGTCACCTAGTCTGACCTCCTGTATATATAGGCCCTTAATTTTCACCCAGTTACCTTTGGTATAGTTGGAATTACTGATCTTGCATAGATAGGAAAGGAAGATGTCACTGTTAGAGCAGTGTGAAATGTTCAACTCAGACCAAGAACCATATTCAGAATCAGTCTTTCTTTCATGTCCATGAACACCTTTTTGCTCTAGATACCCACAAACTGATTCATGGTGTTGTTTATATTGTTATGTAATTGCCCCCCCCCAGTATCTAAACACTTCACAGGTATTAACATATTTATCTTTACAGCCCCACTGTGAGATAAGGCTACCTTATTTTATAGGTAGGGAACTGATGCATTAAGTGACCCTCCCAGGGGTTATACTGGTAGAGCTAGGAGTTGAACCTGGATCATCTGAGTACCATGCCAGTATTTAACCCCAAGTCCATCTTCCTCCCATCCCAGAATGGATTCTTGCGGGACCCCACTCAGTGTGCCCTTTCAGCTTGACTGTAGTTATCAGTGGTTCATGGTCGAGCTGGAAGGGAATATCAAGTGGGGTCCCACAGGGATCACGTTCTGGCTTCAGTTCTGTTCAATCATCAGTGATTTAGGTAATGGCATAGAGAGTACACTTATAAAGTTTGCGGGTGATAACGAACTGGGAGGGGTTGCAAGAGCTTTGGAGGATAGGATTAAAATTCAAAATGATCTGGATAAAGTAGAGACATGATCTGAAGAAAATAGGATGAAATTCAATAGGACAAATGCAAAGTACTCCATTTAGGAAGGAATAATCAGTTGCACACATACAAAATGGGGAATGACTGCCTAGGAAGGAGTACTGAAGAAAGAGATCTGGGGGTCATAGTAGGCCACAAGCTAAGTATGAGTGAACAGTGTAACATTATTGCAAAAAAAGCAAACATCATTCTGGGACATATTAGGAGGACCGTTGTAAACAAGACACAAGAAGTAATTCTTCCACTCTACTTCACGCTGATTAGGCCTCAACTGGAGTATTGTGTCCAGTTCTGGGTGCCACATTTCAGGAAACGTGGACAAATTGCAGAAAGTCCAGAGAAGAGCAACAAAAATGATTTAAAGGCCTAGAAAACAAGACATATGAAGGAAGATTGAAAAAACTGGGTTTGTTTAGTCTGGAGAAGAGAAGACAGAGAAGGGATATGATAACAGTTTTCAAGTACATAAAAAGTTGTTACAAATAGGAGGGACAAAAATTGTTCTCCTTAACCTCTGAGGATAGGACAAGAAGCAATGGGCTTAAATTGCAGCAAGGACAGTTTAGGTTCGATATTAGGAAAAAATTCCTAACTATTAGGGTAGTTAAGCACTGGAATAAATTGCCCAGGGAGGTTGTGAGATCTCCATCATTGGAGATTTTTAAGAGCAGACAAACACCTGTCAGGGGTGGTCTACTTAGTCCTGCCATGAATGCAGGGGACTGGACTAGATGACCTCTCAAGGTCCCTTCCAGTCCTGCAATTCTATGATTCCTCTGATGTAGTTCATGTCTGAAATTAGGGTTAGTTCATAAGTTAAGAGTCATATAGCATTTCTCCTAGATGCCCATCATCAGGAGGTTCAGCAGGAGCCATTTTCACTTAGTTTCCAAAAGAAAGAGGGGAAGGTGAGGCTGTACTTGTGTCTCTGAAATCCAGCTGCACAATTCCAGGGGGAGAAAAAAAACAGTTTCATCCTAGTTTCTGAGTGACTCTGGCAGGCATTGACCTATGCTAGCATGTTAGTTATTTATTAATTTATTCTCATCAATTAGTGGAAACCCACTGTGATATAATTTAGCCTCATTCAAGTAGAGGTCTGTCAGTAATGCTTTGTGTACCTCTGTGTATTGCTCTTGGGGACTAATAAAGCTAATTTCCCATACAGTGGTATTTTTCAGTAAAAGCAGATTTATGGATAGAGGAATTTCATCCCACAAAGGCCTTTGTGCAGGTCCTTAAAAAAGACAGCAAAATAGAAAATGGTACAAAATGCACTCAGTTTATAATCACATTTAAAAATCTGGGTAGAACTGGATTCTCCCAAACACAGTCAAGCCTTAAAAGCAAAAATTCAGTTACCGTTGCTGCTGCTTCTTATCTTTGTATGAAAAATGTTGACTAGAGGTAAATTTTGATTCGCAAAAAGAAAAGGAGTACTTGTGGCACCTTAGAGACTAACCAATTTATTTGAGCATGAGCTTTCGTGAGCTACAGCTCACTTCATCGGATTTTTTATTTTGATTTTGATTCCTGATTCTTATCTGTTGTGGGTAGAAGAAAGACCACATGCCATTTGTATGAAATTGCCATTTGAACAATAATAATATAAGAGAAAAAAAACTGGGTCAGGGTGTATGTCACATGGTGACACTGGATCTTTAAGAGAGAAGGGGCCAGTGCACTTGTTACTGGTTAGGTGACTCCAGTTAGGCTTAAGAGAGGGCACCAGGGAGACTAGGTGAGTTGGGGGTGGGTGACAGTTGTCTGAAAGAGTCAGGAGGGGCAGGTGATATCTGCCTGGGAATAGAGATGATACAGGAGGGGTGGCAGAGAGTTGCCTAAGGGAAAGAGCTGCAGGAACCCAGAAGAGTAGCAGCAGCAGTAGTAACTGTGAGATGCTGGTGATGGTTCTGAGGGAAACTGTTGAAGCACTGGCTAGTGCTGGGGAACCTGCCATGTTGCAGGAAGCCTTGGGCAGAAGCACCTTGGAATGCTTGGCATGCTCTGCACAAGCCTGGCCCAGAAGCAAGTAGTGACTCTGGAGGGAGGTCCCAAGGAGATGGGGTAGGACTCACAGGCATGAAGGCCTGGGAAGTGTAACTCTGCAGGGGGCCCTCTGGCAGAAGACCTAATTTTAGGGCTGTGGGAGGAGCCCAGGAAAAAGGGGTTGGTCCTAGGGGAAGTTCCCAGGAGTAGGAATCACAGGCAGAGAGGCTTGGCTGAGTGGAACCCTGCTGGGAGCCTTCTCATGGGACACCTGGTGTGGGACTACAGGAAAAGACTTGTGGGAGAAAAATAGATTTTGGAACTCTCAGGTAGGAGGTGTGGAGAGTGGGCCCTGGAATGAGGCTAAAGGAACTGGGCACAATGGTTAATAGCTCTCTGGTGTGTGACCTGGGAACAGTGACCCTTGAATGGGATTGGAGAGCAGCTGCATTTTAACTTTGTTTTACTTCATGGTTTTGAGAGGAAAAGTTTTTATTGTGTGGGATCTTTGCAATGTGGTACTTCTATATAAATAAAAGGATTTGAATCTCTTGATGAGACAACATTTCTTTGCAAGTTTTCATGGGTCATATAAAGGGAAACTGAGGCAAGTGTGCATGTTGTGCTGCAGCCTGCTGGGGGCTGCCCCATGACAGTGAGTCATTAGGAAACCCAAATGGTGCTGCAGAAATGGAGATGACGGGGACTTACTTCTCTGGCTTCCCTTCTATATTTAAGTAAGTTTTATTTAAACACTGCATTCTCTCTGGAATAACAAGAGATGGTGGCATATTGGGTTAGAGGTATGTTGTTATCCTTATTGTATGAGTAAAGGGCAGCAGAACTGTTCTTAGCCTACCCTGACTGAAGAAGAGCCGGGGTGCGGAAAAGCATTCCTCCTGGGTGGTGTGGATGCCATTTGACCTTTCCCTCCCCAGTGTTTAAAGACTGTGCTGATTAAACTCAACTGAGAGTCATCATTTCTGTTCAGCCATTGCCAGAGCTGAATCACTGATACCAGGTTTAAGGCATAACCCTTAGACCTGCTTATAGGAACAGTAGTGAAATGAAAGACCATGCAGAGGCTGTACTGGTGGTGAGGTTCCCTGCTACTCACTGAAATCCCTAAAGACTTGGGTTAAGTGGTGGAACCTAAGAACATGGCTGTGAGTGACCAGTGGCTGTTGAGAAAAGCAATGGAGGCAGTGGCAAACTGCCAGTTGCAGAGGTGCACAGAGATATCGCTTGATGTCTCCCTGTTTTCTGGGTAGGTGACCCCTGTGAATGCACCTTGGAATTCTGGGTCTTTACTAACCTAGGACAGCCAACTGTGAGTGGGGTGCACCAGAGGGAGAAGGAGTGATAAAGGAACATTTGTTTGTTGGACTTTCCCACTGCAAGGCGGGAAACTGAGGCAAAAGACATTGTTCAATGTACTGTGGGGTCAGGTTTGCTTATGGTCATATGCATTTGAATGTGGTGTCGTGTTTTCCCAAATTAATGTTTGGTTCCCTTTCCCCTTTAATAAAATTTTCTCTTGCTAATCACAGATGCAATGCCTGCAAGTGGGGAAGTATTGCCTCTTGAGGGTTCCCAGGGGTGGTATTAAGTTCTCCCAGATTTCTGGGTGGGGGCTCAAGCTGGTTCTATTTTGTATTGTTAAGAGGAATCATTGAACCTGTACTTTCCTCCTCTCATCATTACGTCCACAGACAGCTTTAAAAATCATTAAAACCAAATGTGTTTCTAGGTGCCTGACCTCCAACCCTGGGGTCTGATTTGCAGATGTGCAGAGAATTCACAGGTCCAACAAGAGTCAATTGGAAGCTGTATTTTGAAAATATATCGTGCTCAGCACTCTGAGAAATCAGGACTTAGGTGTCTCAAATTAGGTGCTCATTTCCCCCAGAGCCATTAATCCCTCATTCCTTTTCACCATGCATTGCCAGTTACCTGCTCATCCATTCAGCCCTCTTCACGCTCAGCCAGAGAGAAGGGAGGAGAGAGGGCCCAAAGCATCGCTCAGGTGAGAGGGGAGGGAAAAGAGGTACCTCTACTGGTGCAGGAAGCCTGCACAGCTGCGGTATGGGGGGTGCAGGTTCTCTCAGGTGGCTGGAAGAACTGCTGTACTGAGAATTTGCACTGATTTTTTTTTTTTTTTTGCTCTGGCAGACTTCAGGTGTCTCAATCTGTTTCCTCTGATTGAGATAATTTGTACAGAATATGGGGGGAAGGGGTCTAGAATGATCTTGCAGCCCATAGAGGGAACTGATCCACCAGGCAATTGCTTGGTTAGCTGGCAGCCCAGTCCCAACCCAGAAGGGGACATCCAGTGGCCTCCTGTATTTTCAAACTCTTTATTTTGGGAATAATTGTGGTTGACCATGTCCCCACAACACTTCATAGCTTTCTTGTGAGATAAATACCAAGGCAATAGGTGCCTTATAAATACTTAAGACAGATATTATTATACTCATTTTTATAGCTGGACAAACTGCTGCCAGATTGTCAACTTGCTGTCTGACCTTGGGAAAGTCAATGAAGCAGAGCCAAATCAAGGAATCCTGGTTGCCAACCCCTGCTCACTTCCATGGCTGTTACATATTATTTTGCTGTTCGATACATGTTATGATTAGTTTAATTAGAATGAAGAGAGACCCTCACAATTTTTAGCAAAGTCTACTTTTTTTGCTTTTTAGCTAGAAAGTAACTTTTTTCAGTCTGGCTAAATCTTCTATCTCCGATTACCATTTAATTTATTTGCTAGTTTCCATTTTTGTAAAATCGCCCTCACTTTATAAAAAAAGTTTAACTTTGTCCAGATCACTTAGCATGACCGTTTTTGTATCAAATGGAAATTGATATTCTAGAATCATAAATTCCATTTTGGAGAGTAGACCAATACCATACTAATGATGAATACAGCTGTACAAAATATTCCCAGTCAACCTCAGTTATACTTGAAATGGGCCTTGGTTTCAAGGCTTGATGTGTGTGAACTTCAGCCTAGTCTTGCAAATGTGGACTAGTCTTGTTTGCAAAGCTGGGAATCCCACTAACTTGCATCTCCCTCACTCCCTCTAACAAGGGTTCCCTTACTCTCAGCAAACCCTGGGACCTGCCCTCCCTCTTATCTTAGATGTCTTTAGGTTTGTGAACAGGCTGAATTCCTACCTCACGTTAGCATAGGACACAAAGATCCTGGTTTAGAGTCCAAACTGACCTGGGATTGTTTTTTTGTATTGGCAGTTGAAATAATAACAACACAAAATTCGGACTAAGTCCTCCCTCCCCCAAACTAGGCTGTTCCTAAGGTTTTACTGCAGGACTTCTCCAACCCAGACCCTATATCCCTCTGTTTAGAGAGACTCCTCCTTAGTATAGCCAGGGAAAAGACAAGCTCTACCTGTCTGAGAGTCAGCAGAAGTAACCTGCTAAGCATATGGTTTCTGAGTAGACTCTGCTAGCTTGTTACAGAAGGGAGTTATAAAATGGAGTCAGGGAGCGGGAAAGCAGTGGCTTGCCCCCATCTGCTGTTGTATATAATCTGGTCACACTACAGCTCCAGAGAAGGTTTTCAATTTAAATAATGCCAAAATTATTGTTATGCACAAAAGGGAACCTTTAATTTTTAGTCACAAATTCCATGCTATGTTTGGTTTTTACTTTCTGGGTCATTTGGTTGGCTTCCCCTGACGCCCCCCCCCCCCCCCAAGAGAAGACTAGTGTTGCATGGTAACAAAAAGGCCGTGCCCTTATCTTTTGGACATGGTGATGCCATCAGTACTTTTGACACCTCTCTGTTAGATTGTTGCAATGTGCTCTTCACACAGAGCTGGCTCCAGGCACCGGCATTCCAAGCAGGTGCTTGCGGCAGCAGCCAGAAAGGGCGGTAGGGTTTCTGCGGCAGCAGCAATTTGGCAACAGCTGCTCTCTCTCTCTCTCTCTCCTGCCATCCACAGCGGCAATTCAGCGGCGGCAGGCTTTTTCACTGCTTGGGGCAACAAAAACGGTAGAGCCGGCCCTGTCTTCATGAGGCTACCCTTGAAATTGTTCAGAACTGGATCTACAGCAGAATGTAGTTTCTTGCAGGGAGCATGTTGCACCAGTGCTTCATGATGTGCACTAGCTAGCAATTGAGTTCTGGGTGAAATTCAAGAAACTGCTTTTGAATTTAAAGCTGTAGATAGGTTGTGTCCTCTTTACCCAGAGACTGACTATCTCCTCCTGTGATGCTTTGCTGGTTGTGATAATGCAAAGCTCATGCCAACGCTCCTCTGCAATAAGTGGCAGGGGCTGGCAGCAGCGTATTTCTGGTGTGGGGTCTGTGGCACTGCAGTTTGCTTCCCCTCGTGGTATATCAGAGCCTGGCTATGAGACCCTTACGACAAGCTGCAGGACGCCATTATTTTTTGTTGTCTGTTTCTAAAGGGGATGTTTTGAGTAGTGATGTTTCTGGGGAGGGAAGCCAGGAAGGAGAGTCTAATAAATGGCTTGGGTTGGTTGTGTTGTCTGGCTTTCCTGGAGATTTGTTTTTAAGATTTTTTTTATTGTACTATAAATCCTTTTTTAAAAAATATGTAATACATGTAGAATTTGCACATAGATGCAGTGGATATCTAAGTAAGTGAATGAATGAGCAATGTCTACATTGTAGTTCAGTAGCAATTCCAGTCAGATGAATTCCTCCCAAAGTGTACTGTAGTAGAGCATGCTTTGAGCATTATCTGAATCACATCTCCAGCATTTGTCTTCCTGTACTAGCCTCATAAAGTTTAACCAGTTGGGGTTCGGTAAATCCACTGGAGAATGTAATATTGGATAACACTAGTATATACATCTATGGCATGTTTGTATATATTTTCAGATATGTTGTTCTAGTCAGTTGATAAGGAATTTTTTTCTAGATTCCCAAGTTTGTTTTGGAGCTCAGGGTTGGATCACTTCTCAAATTTTGTAGATCCTAGATGTAGGAAGTGATAGATCCACTATTCTTATACTACAGCTGCTCCTTTTTTGTAGCCTCAGTCATATAACATCCTTTCAGTTGCTGATGTTTCCATTTGTCTGAGGAGGAGTAGACTGATTTCTTCATGTATCAGTACCATCCAGTGTCCAAATGCCATAAACAGATTCTATGCTCCAGAAGAGAGGTTTTCTTGTATATAGAAAGATTAATCCATGGGGAGGGTCTTTAAATCAAAGGATATCTAAATCTCCTATCTATGACATATGTAGCAACTTTAATATGAGATGTGATGCAAGACTGTTATGAAAATAACTCATTTTAGAGAATTTCATCTTTTGGTACTGTCAAAGTGTTGTCTTGGACCCATTACCATCACATGGCTTGCAGGGTATTGGGGTGATGTAGAAAGTTTTGCCCCAACTCCTCCCTCCTGGATGAATGTGGCATCGCGCTGCCCTTTGCCTCCGTTTCCCCCACTCTCAATCGGCCAGCTCTAGCCATAAGAGCACCCTGACTTTCCAGCCGGATCACTTTAGAGCCCTGCCCCTTCTGGGGCCACAGACTTTACCTAAGTCCTTTACCAAAGTCCACCTAAAAATGGATAAAAAAACAAACCTTCAGCTCCGCTGGCAGCCCCCTTGTCACAGGTGTTGGTCTGCTGCCCTTCTGTGCCTCTGTCAATCCCCGGATGCAGGTCCTGGCACACTCCTCCCCTCACTCAGTTCAGGCAGGCTGCAGGTCATCAGGGTGCCCATCTCAGCTAGGATTGGCCTGGAGTCTCCAGGAATTAAAGATTCATCTTTAATTAAAGGTTGTGTCATGTGATGAAATCTCCACGAATACATCCAACCAAAATTGGCACCCCTACTCTCAGCTAGGCTTCCAGTTTGCCCCTGGAGAAGCCTGTCTGTTCTATTTCCCTTTCTCCTTCTCAGCCTGCTTCCTGGAGATAGGACACTTCCCTCCTCCTCGATTTTTCTGGTCTCTCTTTTCCCAGGGAGTGACTGCAGAGTTTCTCTGGGAGTACAGCCCCTTTCTACTCTAAATTTCCTCTGTTTAAAGTAATCCTCTAGCTATGACTCATGCTAAATTAAGTCTGGCCCACCCTCCCGGTGCAGCCTGATAGCTTAACTGCCCTCTGTGGCCCACATTAACCCATTCAGGGCCTTGTAGGGCAGTATGTTAATAAGTCAAATACATTCATTCTCATTCATGCTTTGTTAATCCGCATACCCTAAAATTTGCACACAAAGATGTTCTGATCCCACATCTCAGCTAAAATTGTGCTGTAGAGAAGTGTGATGTTAAAATTCCATTATTTGCAAATTATACTACAGAAAGTATTACAATTTATTACATGTCTAGTATACCTTGAAATGTATTTATGTAAATAATTAAAGCTAAACTACACTGATCAAATAAACAAAGCATATTCCATGCTGCATTATCTCCACTTTAAGTATTTGCTTATTTGTATTTTCCAAAATGTATTAATTTGCAATGGGTCTCCAGTCATTCATGTGAATTAGCAAGATTCAGCAATAGGTTGTTGGGGCTTTGTTAGATACAATATTCATGTTACAACATCTTAAACCACACCCGTAAAGTGTTTGAGGAGTCAAAAGCAATGTGAAATATGTCAGAAGTTGTGTAATTCAGGAGCAGTCCAAAGGTATACATAGTCAGTTGTGGTGAATTGTCAGGGAAGTATCTTGAGACACCAATGTTCGGAGGCAAACGAATAACATGTAAAGGTCTTGGTTCAGATTTTTAGATATAATTCTGAATGCAAACCAAGATGGATTAATCACAAATTGTGGGGTGGAAAAATGATATAATATGTGAGCGTCCAGTGCATACAACTATAACTTCTGACTCACTCTAATCTCCATTCCAAACCATTCTGCATTCTTGTTTGTGTTTGGGTCTTAGCTGTATGTGATTCTGTAACTAACAAGATAAGAGAACTGTTGCAATATTTCAGTTTGTTTATAGCATTTCTGGAAAATGCATGAACATTTTGGTAAAGAATAAAATCTTCCCTATCAAGATCACAATGAAGAAGGAACCTTATGACTATGCATTTGTCAGTGAGGCTCTTAATGAAAGTGAACCTTTGGAAAAACTCTGCCTAAATTTCACAGAGTCACTGGGAAATCCTAACTTCCTCAAATGTGGGAACCAGTGATGGTGCCATTATAAAAAATGTATGGTCAGAGTAGGACATTGCTTTGGGACCTTAGAGTGAATGTGCAATGTAGAGAATTGGGCCTGGTCCAAAGCCTATCAATAAGATTTAGGCTCCTAAATGAGTTTGGTGCTTTGATATTGGATGGTTTGGTGGGCTACCCCAATGATTGAAGATCTCCAAATGTTTGCTGGAATAAAGATGCCTTTTACTGTAACCTTTTTTAAAAATGACTTGTACTTAATTGCAGAAAGCCCTGTACAGCTGAATTGGAGTAGCTGGCAAACATTTGAACCTTGCTAGTAGGTCAGGAATCAGGAACAAGTAGTTCAGATCTGATTGGCATGTGGCAACAGCAATGAAACACTTAACCCCACTTTTTCTTTTGTTAACAGTAGTTTGTGTGTAGAAAGTGAGCGTTACTATAGGGGATTCACAGCTGTAGGACTCCCCCAAAGCTGAGCCACTGAGCAGCTTTTTCCCATTATGAGGGAAGCGGAAGGAAAGCACCTCAAAACTGGACAAGATAAGAGTGGCTGTTATGGGACTCTATTAATAAGACTGAAAGAGTAATATAACTAATGCCAATTAGCATGGGTCTTTGGAAAACAGATCTTGTCAAACTATTCGACATTGGTGAGGCCTCATCTGGAGTACTGTGTCCAGTTTTGGGCCCCACACTTCAAGAAGGATGTGGATAAATTGGAGAGAGTCCAGCGAAGGGCAACAAAAATGATTAGGGGACTGGAACACATGACTTATGAGGAGAGGCTGAGGGAACTGGGATTGTTTAGTCTGCAGAAGAGAAGAATGAGGGGGGATTTGATAGCTGCTTTCAACTACCTGAAAGGGGGTTCCAAAGAGGATGGCTCTAGACTGTTCTCAATGGTAGCAGATGACAGAACGAGGAGTAATGGTCTCAAGTTGCAGTGGGGGAGGTTTAGATTGGATATTAGGAAAAACTTTTTCACTAAGAGGGTGGTGAAACACTGGAATGCGTTACCTAGGGAGGTGGTAGAATCTCCTTCCTTAGAGGTTTTTAAGGTCAGGCTTGACAAAGCCCTGGCTGGGATGATTTAACTGGGAATTGGTCCTGCTTTGAGCAGGGGGTTGGACTAGATGACCTTCTGGGGTCCCTTCCAACCCTTATATTCTATGATTCTACCTTTTTTTCCCCTTTTGATGAGATTACAAGTTTCCTTGATAAAGGTAATAGTACTGCTGTAATATACTGAGACTTCTGTAAGGTATTTGACTTGATAGTACCCAGTATTTGGGTTTTAAAAAAACCCTTAGAATGACAAAATTAATATGGCACACATTACATGGGTTTAAAACTGGCTAACAGATAGGGCTCAATGTACTTGTAAATGGAGAATCATCACTGAATGGGTGCAGGGATCAGTCCTTGGCCCTATGCTATTTAACACTTTTTTTTTATCAAGTGTTTTACCTGAGAGAAAACATAAAATCACCAGTGATAAAGTTTGCAGGTACCCAAAAACTGGGGGAGTGGGAAATAATGAAGACTATAGGTTGTTGATCTACATTACTTGGTAAACTGCTTGAAAGCACACTGTTTTTAATATAGCTAAATGTAAATGTGTACATCTGGAACAAGTGATGTAAGCCATACTTACAGGGTACGGGCCTCTATCCTGGGAAACAGTGACCCTGAAAAGGATTTGGGGGTCATGGTGAATAATCAGCTGACCAGAAGTTTCTAGTGCGATGCTGTGGCCTAAAAGGTTGCTGCGATCCTTGGATGTGTAGATAGGTGAATCTCAAGTAGGAGCAGAGAAGTTAATTTCCTCTGCATTTGGCACTGATGCAACTGCTGGTGGAATACTGTTCCATTTCCAGTGTCCATCGTCAAGAAGGATGTTGATAAATTTGAGAGGGTTCAGAGATGAGACCATGAGAATGATCAAGGGATTAGAAAACATGCCTGATATTGAGCTCCTTGAGTCTATCACTCTGTTTAGCTTCATAGTCATAGGACTGGAAGGGACCTCAAGGTCATCTAGTCCAGTCTCCTGCACTCATGGCAGGACTAAGGATTATCTAAACCATCCTGGACAGGTGTTTGTCTCACCTGATCTTAAAAAAAAAAAAAATCTCCAATGATGGAAATTCCACAACCTCACCAGGCAATTTATTCTAGTGCTTAACCACCTTGACAGGAAGTTTTTCCTAGTGTCCAACCTAAACTGCCCTTGCTGCAATTTAAGCCCATTGCTTCTTGTCCTATCCTCAGAGGTTAAGTAGAATAATTTTCTCCCTTCTCCATCTAAACCTTTTATGTACTTGAAAACTGTTATCATGCCCCCTCAGTCTCTTTTTTCTCCAGACTAAACAAACCCAATTTTTTTTTCAATCTTCCCTCATAGTCATATTAGACCTATAATCATTTTTGTTGCTCTTCCCTGGACTTACTCCAATTTGTGTCCATTTTTCCTGATACTCAGTTGAAGCCTAATCAGTACTGGAGTACTGATTGCTTCTCATGTCTTCCTTACAACACTCCTGTTACAACATCCCAGAATGTTGTGTGGTTTTTTTTTTTTTTTTGCAATAGTGTTACACTGTTCACTCATATTTAGCTTGTGATATACTGACCCCCAGATCCCTTTCTGCAATACTCCTTTCTAGACAGTTCTTTTCCATTTTTTATGTATGCAACTGATTGTTCCTTCCTAAGTGGTGTACTTTGCATTTGTTCTTATTGAATTTTCTCCTATTTCCTTCAAATCATTTTGAATGTTAATCCTATCCTCCAAGCATTTGCAACCCCTCCCAGCTTGGTATCATCTGTGAACTTTATAAGTGTACTCTCTATGCCATAATCTAAATCCTTGATTAAGATATTGAACAGAACCAGACCCAGAACTAATCCCTGTGGGACCCCACTTGATATGCCTTGTCAGTTTGACTGTGAACCACTGATAACTACTTTCTGGGAATGGCTTTCCAACCTGTTATCCACCTACCTTATAGTAGGCTCCATCTAGGTTGTATTTTTCTAGATTGTTTGAGACTGTCACACAAGACCATATCAAAAGCCTTAATAAAGTAAAGATATCACATCTACTGCTTTCCCCCATCCACAAGGCTTGTTGTTCTGTCAAAGAAAGCTATTGTTTGTTTGATATGTTTTGTTCTTGACAAATCCATGCTGGTTGTTACTTATCTTCTGTGTCTGCAAATTGATTGCTTAATTATTTGCTCCATTATCTTTCTTGGTACTGAAATTAAGATAATTGGTTTGTAATTCCCCAGGTTGTCCTTATTTCCCCCTTTTTTTAAGATGAGCACTATATTTCCCCTTTTCCAGTCCTATGATGTTTTGAAGATAATCGCTAATGACTCAGATACTCTAGGAGCTGACTAAAGAGCTATTTCATCAGGCTCTGGTGACTTGTCTAAGTAATTTTTAAGTTCTTTCCCTGTTTTAGCCTCTGATCCTACCTCATTTTCACTGGCATTCACTAAGTTAGGTGTCCAATTGTGACTTTCTTTTTTGGTGAAAACAGAAACAGTCATTCAACACTTCTGCCATGTCCACATTTTCTGTTTTCCTCCCCTCGTGGAGTAACAGGCCTACCCTGTCGTTGCTCTTCCCCTTGCTTCTAATGTATTTGTAGAATGTTTCTTGTTACCCTTTGTGTCTCTAGCTAGTTTAATCTCATTTTGTGCCTTGGCCCTTCTAATTTTGTCTCTACATACTTATTTGTTTATATTCATCCTTTGTAATTTGCCCTAGTTTCCACTTTTTGTAGGACTGTGTGTTTCAGATCATGGAGTAGCTCCTGGTTAAGACAGGGTAGTCTCCTGCCATACTTCCTATTTTCCCCATGCAGTGGGATAGTTTTGCTCTTAATGTCTTTCTGAAGTATTTTCACTCTCGAAGTATTTTTCCCCTTAGACTTGCTTCCCATGGATCTTGCCTACCAACTCCCTGACTTTACTAAAGTCTGCCTTCTAGAAATCCATTATCTTTATTGTGCTGTTTTTTCCCTTCACCATTCCTTAGAATCATGAACTCTACCAGTTTATGACCACTTTCACCTAAGCTGTCTTCCTCGTTGAAATGCTCAACCAGTCCCTCTCTATTTGTCAAATCTAGAACAGTCTCTCCCCTAGTAGCTTTCTCCACTTTCTTAAATAAAAAAATTGTCTCCAACACGTTCCAAGAACTTGTTAGATAATCTGTGCCCTGCCACGTTATTTTACCAACAGATGTCTGAGTAGTTGAAGTCCCATATCGCCACCAACTTCCTTAACAAAGAGAAGGTTAAGTGATACCTATGTTCCAGTCTAGAAGTACCTAATGGAGTACACCTATTTGATAACGGGTTCTTCAATCTATCAAAGAAGGGTGTAACATGATCCAGTCTAGTTTCAACTTCCATCTATTGGAAATAAGGCATAAATTTATAACCGTGAGTAATTAACCACTGAACAACTCGCAAAGGGTCATGATGGATTCTTTTAGTGGCAATTGAAGTAAAGATACCCTCTAGGAATTATTTTTGGAAAGTTATATGGTCTCTAGACAGGAGGTCAGACTAGATCGCAATGATCCCTTCTAGCCTTGAAATCCATTAATCATTTTGATGAATAGTTAAGTGTATAGTCACATCAGTTTAGGTGAATGAATAGGTTATCCTTGTTAAAATGTGGCTAAAGATGGCATTTGTTTCTTAGCTTATTTTTGTTTTTCATTAGAGTTAAAACACTGATAATGCACAAAATTAACAGCCCTCCAGGATAGGGCTTTTTGAAGTTATGTCAAGGCTATTGGGGCTGGGAGACGAGGGAAGATCTGTGGTCACACTGAGGCAGAGTTAGGCCATGAATTCTGCTTAGGAGTCCAAACTAGTCCACCTTTCCCCTGTCAGAACCATTCTCTTCTCCCAGCTGGCCCTGTTTCTGTGATGTACTTCCCCTTTCCAGTGGGTCCCATTCCCTCCCTCATACCAGGAAACAGTGGGAGGGTTGGGAATCTCAGAAAAGCAGCAAAGACTGAAGTGTGGAGATGCTGTCTCTTCTCCTCCACAATGTGATGGTATTAGCAGGTTTGGCAGCTCCATGTGTTGGCAGAAAAGGGATGGTCTGGCATCTCTGTGGCTGTGGTGGAAGGGTACAGGGAAAGTACAAAAATGCTTCTTTGATTAATGCTCAACTTCTTTTGCTTTATAAATCTAGGCAACATGGGAGAAGTAGTGAAGTGATACAGTAAAAGAGATGATTAAATGAAACACTGAGGTAAAACAGCTTCAAAGAGAAATCCTAGCAATGAAGGACAATAAAATGAATAATAGGAAAGGATAAAAAGTAGAGCTAGAGAGGGAGGAAGAATGGACACTAGTGTATATATAACACTTTTTAAACCAATGACACCATTTCCTCCTCTTAAATTTTAATAGCATCGAAAACATGCAAGTGAATGTTACCATAAGCATGACCATAATATGCAAAGTATCAGGAATTCTGCGCACTTTCTAGAACCTCCAAAAAGCCAGAGTTCTGCCATGTCAGCATTTCACTGTTCACAGCTGTTTTCAACTTACACAAGTCACAAATAAACTACAGATGAATATTAAAAAGTCCAAAATGAACAGGAGCACAGGACTTGAGGCAAAAGCTTTTGCTTGACTTCAAAAATGCTGTTAAACTGAATTGTTGGCATAATTCAGGTAAAGTTGCTTAGAATAGGCTATCATGACAATGCCCTATATTTCTATAAGTGATATCTTTTCTAAGCAGTTGAATACCAATTTAATTTGGGCATGGCAGGCATAAGAGTTTTGACAGGTATGGGTGGCAGCATTTGGGAGTGGTGTGGAAATGCTTCTGGGAAGTTTTGTCTGGTATGCATACTTGGGAGGAGTGGCAGCCGATGTTGCGGAGTAATTTTAGCTAGATGAAAGATGGCATTTGAGAGTAGGAATCTTTGGAAAATTGTTGGTGTTTTGGCTAGGAGCTTGAAGTTGCTGTTTGTGCCACATGCCTCATTAATTTAAAAACAAAACAAAACAAAAAAAAAACAACGGGAATCCTGCTGCACTCAAAGTGGGGTAGAGGACATGTCACACCTAAAAGTAAAACCTGGAGGAAGGTCCAACTTGTTAGATTCAGAAACACAGTGTAACTGGCTAGGACAAAGTCCTGTGATCCTGGTAAGATAACTGACATCTGTTCAAGAATTGAAAATTAAATTTTATTTTTGGTAAGTAATATATTAAATTTTTAGTAATTCTGTCTCAGCCAGTTGCATTCCATTTCTCAAAGCAGTCTTGTCTCCACTATATAAATATTGAACCACATCTCAACAGTGTGTCACTGACCACATTCCCTTCCATTTGCAATCCCACAGGTCACTTCTATTCCTTTTCCTCCTTTCCTCTTTATGATCATATAACATGCCTGTGGCAATTGTTTACATGTAAAAGTAATATTAAAGTAACTCAGCAGCTGGAATGAGACTTTTTAATGTCAATAAACTCACTGAATGTTCATTTTACAGGCCAAGCTCGGATAACCGGCGACAAGGGAGCAGGGAGAGGATGTCCAGCACCAGTGAAAAGGGCAGCCTGTCCATGGAATCCACCAAAGAAACCCGTTACTGTGCTGTGTGCAATGACTATGCTTCAGGCTACCATTATGGAGTCTGGTCTTGCGAGGGCTGTAAGGCCTTCTTCAAAAGAAGCATTCAAGGTAATAACTTGTGGAAATATAGTAAGTTCCTTGTTCCTAGGGAATTGTGTGTATTTGTGATGGTATGGAGACTATAGATAGATGATGTTTTGTTCTCCAGGAATCATTCATAAGCTGACAACCACATGCTCACCCACATGCATTTATGATCCTGTTTACTAATAACATTGTAATTGGTTTAGTCCAAGATTTAAAAAAACAAAACACTTCTCCTTTCTATCCTTGGGTTTGTGTATGTCTCATCATGGCACTGGAGAGGAATCTAATTTTAAAATAAAACTCTATGCCGAATCCTATTCAACACTGCTGGGTTGTTTTCTTCCCTCCTCCCGTCTTCCCTTTGCACATATACTCTGCACAGCTCTTTATGTAAATATTCCTTATCTGAAACAGCCTTTTTCTTGTGAATTCCCTGTCGGAGTGCAGCTTAATTCTTGCTCATTGATTTATTATAAATCAAGTGCTAGATTAGCAAGATAGTTCAGCTCAAGGCAAAACTTAAGGACATCACTTCTTTGAATGCAAACTCAATAAGAGGTTTCCTTTTCAAAACATATTGTGTCCTGCAAGCAGTTAGGATGGGGGTGAGGTGAGAAGAGTCACCCTCATGTCTTTTTCTTTCATGGCTGTTGCTGTGCCTTGTCACTTAGTATCACACAGGGAGGTACGGCATTCTGTCACAGAAAACTGACCCAAAAACTGCACTGTCTAGGTAAAACCCTGTGGAACAGAGTACGCCTGGCAGAAGTAAAACTGAAATCTGGTAGCTAAACCTATCCTGGGTTCACAGTGTGTGTTGGGCAACTGTGACAGGGTCAGGCCAGATGGCTACAGGAAGTGATAGGCAGATATATAAGCTCCAGATTAAGCAGGTCCTTTTTCCCTGGGTAAGGTAACAGGGTGGTTCCAGAACAATCAGGAACTTGCTGGAACCAATTAAGGCAGGCAGGCTAATTAGGACACCTGGCTTAAAAAGGACCTCACTTCAGTCAGTGGGGGGCATGCAAGGAGCTGAGAGAAAGGGCGTGCTGCTGGAGGACTGAGGAATACAAATGCTTTCTGGCAGGAGGAAGGTCTTATGGTGAGGATAAAGAAGGTGTTGGGAGGAGGCCATGGGGAAGTAGCCCAGGGAATTGTAACAGTTGTGTGACCACTACAAGAAACACTGTAGACCGCTGTGATCCACAGGGCCCTGGGCTGGAACCCAAAGTAGAGGACAGGTCTGGGTTCCCCCCCATTCCCCCTCCAACTCCCTATTGGATACAGGAGGAGTTGTCCTGGACTGTAGGTTCCACCAGAGGGGAAGGTCCCTGGTCTGTCCCCCGACCCACTAGGTAGATCAGCAGAGACTGCAGGGTTTGTTCTCCTTCTGTCTCCTTATGCTGGCCAGTGATGAGGTTAGCTGAGTGAACAGCTGGTTTGAGTCACTAGCAAAAGTGGCCAAACTGAGGACTGCTGTGAACCTCTGAGGCAAGCAAATCCACCAATAAGCTCAGGACCCACCAAGGCAGAGGAGGAACTTTGTCACACAACTGATTCTGTGGTCTTGGGCAAATCATTTGATGCTTGGTATTTCATTCAGCTCAGCTCCAAATGTAGGTAAGAAGCAGTTAAAACTTGCTAAAAACCATACTTAGCCTCTGAGTTTTACTTCTGTAGGGAAAAAGTTGAAACACCTGTTTCTTTCTGAATACAAACTAACCAAGTATGAAACTTGGGTGATCTCTATACATTACCTCCAGCTCATATGTGAGCACAGAAGACTCTTGCAGCTTTTTCACTACTTTGTAACACACACAAGCCTAATCCTGTGAAGTGCTAAATGCTTTGTTTCCAGTAGAAAAGATGGGGTGCATGTCTAAAACACTGTAACACTTTTTTTTAATCTGTTTTCATTTCTTTGTATTTAAATGAAAGGACTTAAAATACAGCAGAACCCAATTAATTCATCAGCATAGGTCTTTTTTTCTCAAAGGTTTTGTACCTCCCTATAGCAACTCTGCTACAAGGAGGTATCAGGTGAAAATTTTGCTTTCAAAATGTTCAGTGCTTTTATTATTAGTACTATAAATAAGTGAGTTACAGATATCAATTAAATGAACGTAGCACATTTTGTGATCTGTTATCCTTGAGGTTTTTAATCTGTTTACTTATTCACAAATTCAAATACTGACTGATAGACCTATTGCAAATTAAGGCCAAATAGTGATGGTGAACTGCTTGTATTTTTCCCACAGCGATCGGAATGGCTTAGATTGTTTTTGCAGCCTTTGGATGACTTTCTTATGTCAAATAACTGAAAGCTCAAAATACAGCCAGAGTTGGATGCTCTTGTGCTTTTTTGCACTTATAAAACATGTATGTTTAATTTTTTTGATTCAACAGCAGCATGAGTTAATGGCAGTGTCAAGTTCATCCTGTAGTTTTAGATTTTAAGCCTTTTGCCAGTTTGTCCTGATTACAAATGCTATTTCAGTGTTACATAGGGATGTTTATTCTGAAGATTATTATTCACAAATTCTCAAATATTTAACAATAAAGCAAACCAGATAAAATAACCAATCCATTGCATGCCTGGCTTGGTGATTGTAAGGGTGTTTTTACCCCTCAAAGGCATGCAGGCTGTAGGCGTTTTTGGGCAGGGATGTGCTGGTTTGACTGACCTTGAATCCAGAGGTGTGGTAGGAGTGGTTCTTGTACCAGGCACACACTGCCAGAATAATTAGAAATGTTTCAGATTGAGGGTATGATAGAACTAGAATAATCTATTAAAACCGTTACGATTCCTTTAAATAAAGAAATTGGTCACTGGCTGACACAATTAGGAGAGCATATCTCAAACTGCAATGAGTTGTCCAGAGCGCTCAAAAAGGTTTTAGCTATTTTATTTTCTGCTTCTAATTCTTTAAGACCTCTAGGGAGGTGCTTCTGTAGGAACAGCCATTTAGTGACTTCTGCTTCTAAGAGTTGAACTGTGCTCTAAATTCAGGAAAAAACCCTCCTTGGCAAGTGCATACACATACATATGCTTGTAATTATAAACCAGTTCCATTTATTTTCTATCTTTTTTTTAATAAGAATAAGGAGGGAAAATTGTTTGACTTGAAGATATTCATAGATTTGGTTTCTTCCATTTCCTCCCTCCCTCAATACCTCGGCACCTTGTTTAAACGTTGCTGAGTTTCAAAGTTTGCCAGCACACTTCAGGCTTTTCAGAACCCACAGACTTGGGTTTTTTGCCTTTCTTTTCCCATAGGAGAACGTTACCTTCCAGGTCACTTCCTATCTAAAATGCTATTCTAGCATTACAAACAGCCACAGTAAATTGTACTTCTCTATTCACAGATTTAAGGCCAAAAGGGACATTAGATCATTTTAATCTGACCTCTTAGAACACATGCCATAGAATTTCACCCAGTTGTCCCTCTATTGAGTTGAATACATTGTTTTAATCAAACGCATCTTCCAGAAAAGCATCCAGTCTAGGTTTTGGAGTCCACAAATCAAATGAACTTTTCTTGGTAGTTTTGCTCCAATGGCTAGTTTACCCTCTGTTTAAAAATTGCCATGTGTGTGGTGTTGTGGGGTGTGTGTGGTGTTTTTTTTTGTCTGTCTTAACTTCCAACTACTTGTACTTGTTTGCCTTTCTCTGCTAGATTATCGAACCCTTTAACTACAATTCATATCCCATGAAAGTACTTCTAAATCATAGTCAAGTCACCTCTTGATTATCAAAAACTAAACCAAGTGAGTTCCTTGAGTAGGGCATTTTTGCCAACCCTCTAACTTCTCCATCCTTTTGAAAACGTGGACACATACTGCATGTAGGTATGTCATGTTTGTTTTGTCAGCCTCCTATATAGAACAACTCCCTCCTCTTCTCCTCCCTCTTTTTTTCCTCCACTATTTATTGCTGTACTCCTTTGCCATCAAGGACATAAGAGGTGAAGGAATTACTCTTGGTTTCCCAGAGCTGGATCCCGCAAAGTGCTGTGCATGACTGAGGTATAGGGCCCCTTCCACTTCCACTGATTACAGTGCGAGTTGAGGGTGCCTAGAACCTAGCAGGATTAAATTTAAAATTTCTCCCAAAGTGCACACATCTTCACCTCCCCCCTCCACCTGCCCCTCATTAATTTCTGCTTCCTCCTTTTATCCCTTTAGCTGCAGGTTTTTATAAATTATTTGAAATTTCAGATTTCTAGTCACAAATGAGGCTGTACAGTAAGGTCAGCTAGATAGGAAAAAGCTGAGACCAGAGTATGTTCTTCTCTTCTCTTCTCCCCCCACCCTCCCCAAGCTCCTAAACACACAAAACTTGCTGACTATGTGAATGAGCATTCCTTAGTCTCTTAAACCGCCCAGACGTCTGGGTCTCTAGCACTGCAGGGATAACCCAAAGAAATGAAGTATTTCAGTCATGCAGCTGAGAATGGATTGTATGTACCAGTCATGCATTCTGGGCCACAGGGAGGAGAACCTTTTGGCAGGAGATAGGGGACTTTATCAGTTGTTGACTTAGCTGCCCAGTGATAGTGCTGGACCCTGTTGAAATAAACGTTTGAACTGCAAACTTTCAGGGTTGGTAGTAACTCTTTTTGTTGTGTTTTTTTTCTTTTGTGTTGGGGGTGGGGAGAGCCAAGAATGGAATTCCAATGTCGTCTTTTCCACTAGCAAAAGATCCCTAACAAGAGGGGTGCAGATATTACTGTCACAATACCTTAACTCCAGGATTTTCAGCTAGTCCAAGAGGAGTTCATGAACCGCTCACACCGGTATTTCATTATTGCCTGCCGCCTCCTTATATTTCCTTGTTTAACCTCTTTGACAGTAGCTACAAATCATCCTGCAGCCAAGAAGGCAGAAACATTTTTTAATAAGTTTGTGTACCCAGTAACTCTCCAGTGTGCCCATTGCATTGGTCTGATATAAACATCAACTGAAGATAATATCATAAGTATTATCAGAATAGTTGTTCTTGCATAGCTCCCATGATATTGGAGCATAAAGATTAAACCTCTGTTTTCCCCCCCCACCCCCCCGAGTCTGGGACCACGGAAAATGTAATCAGGGTATTCTTTTGGAACAGTTGGGTTTTTTCCCAACCAGAAAAGAACCATTGAACAGATCTGTCAGCACCCTCACTTCTTTTATAAAAGAGGTGATTTACCTCCTAGGTATATTTGTTCTTCAAACATAAAGACACTTGCATTATCCCTAATGAAAAGCTTGGAATTCCGAACATAAAATGTAAGAACACAATCAAGTCTCCAATTTAACTAATAGAGCTGATCCCAAAATTTCAACAAAAATGGAAACTTTTTTTTTTAAAACTTTTTAATATCTTTTCCTATGTTCTGACCAGTTATAGAGCTAGGTGGAAATGAAACAATTGAAAGTAGTTTTTTTGTTTGTTTTTCCTCAACCCTTACCCCCTCCTCCCTCCCCCCCCCCCCCCGGCAAGCACGCACACAGTCCTACCTGCTGTATTGTACCTGCCCTTTGATGCTGATATACTTTTTACCAATGTTTTCAGAATCTGAGATGTTGAGTCTTGGACAAAGAGCTAGATCCACAGAAAGACTTAGGTGCTTAACTGCCAATTTACATGCTTAAGTCCAAAATCTGGATCTTCAAAACCTCCTCTCAACTGTTGTTTGAGCATAGATACCTAAATTCCCTGAGCAACTAAGTTTGTTTGCTTGGGCAGGCACAAAGCTGCCTCAGTCCTGATGACTCTAAGTAGCTCTGTGCCTAAAATCCATCAGGATCCTTGAACTAGGTGTTTTTTTCCCCCCACCTATCTTGTCTGTGGGGCCTAATACAGTAAGCTTTCTTAGAGCATGCGACAGGATTGGGCCACACACAAAACAGCCGATAAAGAGCATGTGATGTAGCACAGATGAGACCTCGTCCCAGTTCGTGACTCCATTGTGCTAGGCCCTATACCAACATAGACCAAAAAGTAAGTCCCTGCCCCAAGGAGGTTACAATTTAAATACTGAAAGAAGTAAGGAATTCAGGATTATGTTCCATCAGATGTGTCTTAGCATCTTGTTCTGAGCTCACCCTGTGACTGTTTTTAGGATTATACATGATGGCAAGTTTATAGAAATTTTCTGAAGATTCTCTTAATCATTTTGATTTTGTCCATGTGTAATTCCAGTTCTTTAATAATTAGGCCATGCCATATTTCCACTGACAGTGCAGCAGTAGTGCTTGTGACGGAAGTGGGACTACTGTGTAATCTGTAATTCTGCTTTGAATATCAAGCTATAACAATTTTATGGACGCTGTGACTGGTCAATAAGTGGAAGTTATTTCATATAGAGGGTCTAAGATTTTCCTGTATGAATGCATCCCTTTAGCTGAATAAGGGGCTGTGGGGGGACACCATCCCTGCCCATCCTGGCTAATAACCATTGATGAAGCTATCCTCCATGAATTTATCTAGTTCTTTTTCAATCCCTGTTATGGTTTTGGCCTTCACAACATCCTCTGGCAAAGAATTCCACGGACTAACTGTGCATTGTGTGAAGTAAAGTAACAGGGGCTACAGATAAGAACATCCCCCATCCACACTTGAATGATGACGCTGGGACATAACAGATCAAAGGGCGTTGTTGTAGTAGTCATTGTCGTGGTGGTGGTGTTGGTCCCAGGGTATTAGACCCAATTTTTTATTGGGTCAACTGCTGTTGGTGAAAGAGACAAGCTTTTGTGCTTGGTTTTTCTTCTGGTCTGGGAAAGTACTTGGAGTCACAGCTAAATACATGGTGGAACAGATTGTTTAGCATAAGAAGTTCACACACTATGAAAGACCATTCAAGGTGCAGTGTCCCGTTAACACCTCTGCAGTCAAAGGAGAAAAAAGGGGGGCTAGTGGGTTAGTTTGTTGTAATAAGCTATAAATCCAGTGTCTAAGTCCATGCTTTTTAGTGTTTAGCAAAATTTAAGCTCCCAGGCTCGTCTTTTGAAGGTGTTGTGCAGATTTCCTTTGAGAATGGGGATTGAGAGCTCCAGATATGGAATGATCATTTTGAAAAGTGTTCACCCATGGTTGATAAGGTGTGTTTGTGCATCATCTTTTGTGTGGGTTCTTCTGAATGCATAGTGACAGTTTGTCCCACCAACAACTATGTGGGTGAAATAATTTAATGCACGAACTGAGGTACCCCACACTTGTGATAGGCATGTGTAGGACCCATGGATCTTGAAAGGTGTGTTGTGGGAGGTATTGATCCTCCTAGCAGTGGAGATATGTCTGCAGGTTTTGTATCTGTTCTGGCAGGGTCTAGTGCTGCTTTGAGTTGGTATCCTGATCTGTAAGGAGCTTGCTTCTGATGAGCTTGGTGAGGTTGTGGAAGAGAGGTGTTTGAAGGCCAGAAGAGGGGATTTGAGTAGGATTTATTTCAGGGTGTGGTTCCCATCAAATGTGGGTTATAATTGTTTAATGATACTCCACCCTGAAACCCATACAGGGTTGTAGGTGACACTAGCTGTGTGAGGCTGGAGGTTTCCCCCCACCCCTGTATTGAAACAGGTTCTCTGTGTATTTGGGTGGCCCTTTCCATGATAGAATCTACTTCTCTGGTGGAGTGTGTATTTCTGGGTGGGGTTTTTTAAAGACAGTTTTAAGTGTTTATAAAGTGTGTATCCCAGTCTTTTTCTCCTTGGAGTATATTCTGTGGTATCTGAGTGCGTGGCTATAGATACTGGAACTGTGAAGGTAAGTGTGGTGATCTGTGGGTTTCTTGTATATAACTGTCTGGTGTACAGGAAATTGATGCTGTTGTGGGAGTGGCTCTGAGTTGATGGATGGGAGGTGGTGGTTGAAGCTGTGGTGGAAATCTGTGAGGGAGTTTAGGTCATCTATCCAGAGGATGAAAATAGCATCAATGTATATTACTGGTTTCTTAGTGCATTTGTCCAGAAATTCTTCCTCAAGGTGGTCCATGAAGAGATTGGCATGTTGGGAAGCCATCCTAGTACCTACAGCTGTTCCCATGGTCTGGACAAAGTGTTTGAATGTAAAATTGTTATGAGCGAGGGTGAAATGGATGAGTATGGAGTGGATATCTGAATGTAGTCCATTGTCTTGTAGATATTTGAGGCAGGCAGTAATGCTGTAATTGTGAGGCACATTGGATGTCCTCTCCCTATACACTGTGGTGCCAAGGATGGTGTTCTGAGGGAGGTTGTTAATGTTGTGGAGTTTCTCGAGCAAGCAGATTGTATTCTGCCAGAAGCTGACCCTTTTGTGTGGTGAGTGACTTGAGCACGATTTCTATGAATCCTCATATTCCTTCAGAAAGAGTGCCATGGCTGGATATGGTGGGTCTACCTGGCTTCTCTTGTTTTGTGCTTCTTGGGAAGCATGTAGATGGTTTCTGGAGTAAGATCACGGGTGATGAAGTTGTAGACTTTCTCTTGGAGTTGTTTGTGGAGTGATTTGATATCCTTAAATTCTTGGGTGAATTGTGGTGCCATGTCTTGTGAGTTCTTTATAGTAGGTGGTATCAGAGTTGGTTGTTGGCCTTGTTAATATAGTCTTCATGGTTGAGAGCTATGATAGAACCCCTGTTGTCTTTGATCACTACCTGGTGGCTTTTTAGGGACTATATGGCTGTCCTCTCTGTGGTGGAGAGATTGTGGTGGACATGATGTTTAAAGATCTCAGTCAAATTTTTGTGTGAAGCAATCAATGTAATGATAGTGTGGTCTCACCTGTGGTGGGGTGCCCAGTTGATTCTTTTTTTTTTTATGACTGTTGGTGTGGGTGTGGTGGTTGTTTGGGGGGTGGTGTCATTGTTGTGAAAGAATTCTTTGAGGTGGAGTTGGCAAAATTCTTTTAGTTCTCCACATGTTGATATGGTATCAGATTCTGTGGAGGGGCAGAAATTCAGTCCCTTGAGAGTACAGGTAATTCTGCTCTGGTTAGCGGTAGTATTGATTAAAATGGTTAACTTTGGGGTGCCATGTATGGTCCATGGTTGGTTGGTCCTGAACAGTTAATGTCTTTATTCCTACAAAGGAGGGTGAGTTGCTAGTAGCGTGTGAGAGACAGTCTTTAAAAAAAAAAAAAATCCTTGCTGGATCCATGGAATGATAAACCATAGGGAAAGCTAGAGATATGCACAATCTGTTTTTTGCTCAGATATGTTTTTCTGAAATGCATTTATTTTAAATGATACTTTAGCTTTAAGGAAGCTGTTTGGTCGCTGATTACCATGGTCATTTTTCCCCAGAGGGAACATAACCTCAGGCCCTGATGTTAAGTCAGACTTGCTGAGGAAACTGAAGTTAGTACTAGAGGATGCAGCCAAAACCAGTCCGAGAGTTTTGTGTAATTCCATCCTGAGACAAGTGATGACAGGTAGAAACTTGTGATCAAGAGGAGATGCACTCAAAGGTGCAATTAGAACTGTGATAGTGCTGTTAGTCTATAATCTTCCAAATCCTTCTGAAACATCTTTCAGTAGCTTTTGCAAACTTAGTGTTTCTCTGTGGAGTCCCTTGTTTTTAATTGTTTTGATCAAACCCTCCTTATGCTCAGTGAAAACATGAGTATTTTTAGGGTAGTGATTTCAGTGCAGAGACACAGATGTCATTGGGATTCAAGGGCATCAATTCTCCTTCAGTCAAACAACTTTGAGGCTGATGGTAGTTATAGAAGAATTTATGAACTTCCGCAACATGTTTTGGGACTGTATATGATGTTACTTTCTCTAAGGTTTAAATAGTATATTCAACATGCATGTGTCAAAAATTTTAGGATGTTTGCACTTGAGAAGTTCTTTCACCTTTTCATTTTTATATCCTTTGTCTGCCCAAATGGCAAATGCCTTGTGTTTTTTTTTGTCCTCCGAATTCTTGGATTGCATCTTCAGCAAGCCAAATACAATATTCTGCAATTCTATTTCATGAAATAGAATCAATAGTTTTATATAGAAATGTGTTTTTCTCATGGTATGGATGGATGCTTGTATCCCTTATCAGTTCATTTCTCAGTTTCAGCTAAGCATTGTGCTGAAATATCAATAGTGTTGGGTTTTTTTTCTTCCTGACTTACAGCATCTACCGGTGGACCTGAATATTTAAATTACTTATAGGTTGAAGTGCTTTGCTTCCTTGATTTAGTATTTTGTGCTACTTTGACGGAATTTTAAGGTTACAACTTATCAAATTCAAATCATTGCCCTTTGATCTTTGAAATCACCACCTACCCCAAAAAAAGCGAAAACAAATATCTTCTGAATGAAGATGCTGCTGAAAAGCCTGAAGCAGGGACAGAAACTAACCGTTGTGCCAATGTTTCAATTATGATTAACTATGAAATGCCTCATTCACAGAATTTATATTCATCAGTGTTCTGTCCTTTCACTTCAGTGCACAATGTTTCATTTAGTGATACATTTGATCTTGAGAAATCCAAAGAAACTGATTTGCTGCACTTAGAACCGATGTGTGTTCAATCTTGCCACAAAGTATACATTTTACTTAAATAGAACTCTTTCATTAGCTCCTAGTCACTTGATTTCTACCACTTCTTAAGGCATTTTAGATAAATCCATACACTTCTGTTGGCTAGTTACTAAGCCCTAGATCACCCACTTACAGTAATATCATCTTTCATGCTGCAGTTAGAATGTTGGATTCATGAGGTTTCCTCAGTGTCAAAGACTGAGAAGTAAGGTGAGCTAGCCAACTTCAAATAGAGCCACATTTTAAAGCACCCATCTACCTTTCAGAAGGTTCTGTATTGTGTCAAACAAGCCCCTACGACAGCTCCTATCACCTGCTTCCTTCTTTTCAATATCTAATGATGATTGATTATATCCACTAACCAAACACCTCTCCCAGTCACCAGTGTGTCTACCCAGTCCTTTCCAGTCACTTTTCTAAGTTTCTTATTGTTTTCTAATTGTCAAAACAAGAATCTTGATATCCTCATTACTCCTCACATTTTTTACAGTAGTGAAAGTTTTCATTCTGAAGAGACTGAAATTAGCTTTTTCTAGTGATAGCATATATCCTTGGATAAAGTAAAATAGGTCCCTCTATACCCTTCAGTATTAAAATTTGTTACCTGTGCATTAATTTCCTCAGATGTTGATATGTCTATGCTAAGCCATTACTTAGAAGCTAATTTATTATTCTGAATCCTCTTCTGAGTTAAGCACTTGGATGTTGGAAATAATAATACAATGAAAACTATAACACTGATAAAAGTTAACATGACTAATGATGCATAGAGACATTGGAAAAACATCAGTTCACATGTAATGAAAAGAATGCAAACAAAGAAGTGAATTGTTAGAAAAACTCTTACTAGGTCATATTGATTTCTTCAGTCTGCAGGGTAGTCTCTTCTCTGCGTTATTAATTTAAGAATGGCTTTGATTTGATTACCTATTTAAATGAGGTGAACTGCAAATAAAAGGAATATATTAATTGGGTAATTTTTCTTCCAGTTGGTAATTTTAATCTCCTTCAGCTCCAACACAGTGCTGCGCTGTGTCTAGCCAATCACTGCTACAGAACTGAATTTTGTAAGAAAAGAGTGGCAGGTCAGAAATCAGCAGGCTACAAGTGACCTATCAAGTTGTGAAGGCTTCAGGAGCATAATGTCACTGGAGGTATTTTGATGGTTTGAAGTCAGTTGTTGCCTATAATAAATATTGAGAGTACTCCGCAGAGGACAGTGTAATGTACACTAACAATAATACTTTACATTTCTATAGTGCCTTCCATCTGAGTATCTGACTTCATTTTACAAGCATGAATGAAGTAAGCCTCACCTACATTAGTGATATATGAACCATAAGTGGTGTTATGCCCATGTTGTGGACCGATAAGCTAGGCACACGAGTTATGTCAGTTGACAGAACCTGGAATAAAATTCAGGAGATTCTCAGTCCCTTTTTTTAGCTATAAGAGTTTCCTTTCTCTGCTCTACACAAGCATAGCTTTGCTTGGGAACTTTTGGAAGAGCAGCCAATGCTAGTGCATCTCTAATTTGTTTCTTTCAAAATTTTGTATTCACTTGGACAACATATTTCACTAACACGAGGAGAATTCTACTTATTATCTGATCACATAAATTTGTGTTGAGTGATGAGGTTTTTCTGTTTACTACTCTGAAGCTGTACACACTTCTTGGGCAGAATTCCTAGACCTTGCTAACCAGGAATTGAAAATTAAAGTCTCTAATTTAATATTTCCTGTTTCCTCCTTCAAGGTATATTTGATTCTTTAGTTGGAAAGACACCACAAATGACATGTTTCACACACCACACTGCACTTCCAGACTTAATTCCGGGCTGAGAAAACCATGCATTTAAATCCATTAAATAAATGCAATTAATCTCTTCATATTAACCATGTAAATATGAGGATTTCTGAGTGCTTTAGGGAGTTGTCAGGATTAGTTCATTTTTGTAAATTTAGATGTTACAAGGATAAACTGAGACTGAGAGGGCTGAGTGACTTACTGGAGGTCAAACAGTAATTTACAGTAGTTGAATCCAAACGCTTGACTTTCAGACCCCAGCTCTAAGCAATAGACCATAATCAGCCTTTAAGACTTAAGGGTGGGATTTTCCATACCGCATAAGGGAGTTGTGTCCAACTCCCAGTGACTTGGGTGCCTAGCTTCCCCTAGCTTGTGCTCTGTAGAAAATCCAGCTATAAGACCATTTATGAATTTCAAAAGATCACCACCACTATTTTTTATGAAGTGTTGATCTAATCATTTCATAAGCATGTAGCTGGCTTTTTTTCATTGAGTGTGCTGAACAGAGTGTCCTAGCTCAATACCAGTATTACTACATCAGCTTGTCAATCTTAATAGTGCCCACGGAAAGCATTCTGAAGTGGCTGCTGAATCATGAGCAACAACTGGTATAGCAGGTTATATTAAATGTACCCAATGCCAGCTCATGTTATGCTCAGTGCTATCTCAGCAGCACAAATATTCACTAGAAAAATAAGAGCTGAAAGGGCTTAACTCTCATCAAATCAGTTTTACTTCAGAGCAACTCTGTCTGCCTCAGTGGAGTTACTTTTGATTTACATCTGGGAGAGTGGAGAAACAGATTCAAAGTTCTTTGCCTATTAGACCTGAAATTTTATCTGAAAAGAAACACCTTTATAGCGCATTGGAGTATTGATTGAGACTGTACACTCAGCTGCATCAGTGAAATCTCCACTGAAGCCAGAGTACTGGAAAACAGAATTTGGTCCAAATGTTCAGTTTTGATTGTATTTATTTTTCAAAAAAGTCATTTTAGCCAAATTGGAGAGCGCATCATAGGATAACTAAAATGATAAATGTATGGGAGGGATTCACCCATGAAAAGACCCTTGTGAAACTGGTGACATTTAGCTTTCAGAGAAGACTAACACAACTTGATTGAAATATTTAAACTAGCTAAGGGTTGTTTACTATGTAAACTTAACAAGTTTACTTTTATAATTTAACCATTGAAACAATGTACCAACAGAACTGGCAATTCATTATTACTTTGATTTGAATCAAGACTGTACAACTTTCTAAACAATTTGCTGTAATTCAGCTACAAATTATTGGGCTCAAGGGTGTTCAGTTACATATTCGGGAAGAATAATTCCGTCTACTGGAGGAATTAATGGGTGAAATTTTATGGCCTGTGTTATGCTGGAGATTCCGCTAGGTATCTTAATGGTCCCTTTTGAGTTTTAAAATCTTTGACTCTTCTTTATTTTAATTTAATTGGGCAAAGTAGACATAGGGGGTATTGGTTTAGATTAATAGGTATAAGAATAATTGCAGCTGGTTTTATTTTACAGAGAAAATGCTGAATAAGTAGGATGGGCTTTCTATTAAAGTATTTAAACAAAAATATTAGGTAACTACAGTACAACTTCAGTTAAGCAAACCTCCATTGCTGGGAACTCCCTTTGTTAAAAACAGCAGTGACCACTGATGTCTGTTAATTACATTGAAAATTCTCTCAATCATTGCTTAGCCTGCCTGCCTCAGTTTCTCATCTCTAAAATGGGGGTAATAGAACACTTCCCTATCTCTCAGGGATAAATACATTAAACATTGAGGTATTCAGATACTACAGCAATCAAGATCCTATAATTACCTAAGATTTAGCCAAACTTATGTATCTTATGATGATCCAACAATAGAAGCTATATATGAAATTAAATTAGATATGTTTGTTTTCTGCTTGGGAGCAGCTGACTGAATTTTTTTTGTGGGGGGGTCAAGAAGCACTTAATTGATTTTTAGTTTGTATCCCCATGTTGGCTATGAAGTGTTAGAATGGGGAAAAATACTATTATTCATACACAGGTAGTTTAAGAGGATAGAGATGTCAAGTGTCATTCAAAAGTTCTAGAAATAATAGGCCATGCCCAGCATCAGGACCTACATGATTGTGTAGCTCTAACTTTGTTTCTGAGCCATAGGGAGTATCATTGAAAATACTTACTTACTTGTCTCTGGAGTGATCACAATGAGAGAGATGGTGGCGAGTGATGCATCCATTTTTTTTCTTTAATACAGCTGTTGGTTTGATCAAGGGCCAGACATTTAAAACAATTGTGATTTATCAAATAGAGAGATACTGAAAGAAAATGTCAGTTCCTAGCCAGACTTCTTCAGAGATTGGGATCTGCCACAGTCAAGTGGACTGGAGTCTTATTTTAAAGTCATCTGGAAAAAACATGCTGCTTTTATTATCTTGTCTAAAATTGAAAAGATGCACATTGGGGTGGGGAGGAATTTTAATGCACAAACAATGCTCTTGTCTTTTTCTCATTCTGTTATATAATCTCTAAGTTAAAAAAAAAGCCATTTTAAGGTTTGGGCTCAGAGGCTGGTGGAAAAACTCTCCACTGATCTGCTATAATAGAAAATAATCAGATGCATTTCTAAAGTAATGCTTTGCTTTTTGTGTCATTCTTTACAGACTTCTGTGCTTAATGATTATGAAATAGTACAGATAACAGCAAATTGCGTCCACACCAGTTCTTGTGCAATGTGTGCTCTCCAAATCTCTTGCTTCAATTTGTCTGGGTAACTGGATTGGCAGAAGGAGAGGTGAAAGGCAGAGAGGAATCTCGTTAGTTCAAGTCAAATCTTATTGAAGACATAGGATTGTTCAGACTTGGAGGCCTTTCTGAACATGGAGATGGTTTCACTGGAATTTGAAAGTGACCTACAAAATTTGGCACATGGGGGGCAGCACTTAATATACATTAGTAGCTGAAAGCCCATGATGTTACATGGGTGTGGCAGCTGAGCCACACAATCCAGTCTGTCGAGTCTACTTCATTACAACCAATGAGATTGTTGTTGCATATAAATTAGCTGTAGAATTAAGATTGGTTGGGTTACCTCTGGACTAGGACTTCTGGCATGATGCAGATATGTGCCTTACTGTATCTGTACACCACATGGGTGTAATTAGTAAAAACAAACTTGCTGAGAATATAAAAACTGGATGGTAACATACTGCAAATCCAGTGATTGAACCTGGTAGTAATCTAAATAAAGAGCTCTGAGCCACACTTGTAGCTGTTTTCATCACTTCACAGTGACTCAACAGACATTCTGTCTGTCAGAGTGACACACACACATTACTCTGCGATTGAGAAATTAAATCCTGTATGATCAGTTTCACTGTTGCATTTCCTCCCTTTTAAACCTCAAAATTGAAGCTCTGTAAAATATTCAAATGAAAGCCCAAAAGTACTCAAAATCAGTTTTGGGTCAACTTTGATCTGCGTTCGCATACCCTGTTCTATGCTAAGCAACGCTGAGGTTTATGTAGATAGGAAACTTCCCTCTTCTCAGTCAGCCTATCTTGCTCCATCAACATCTCTTCCCCCCCCCACCCGCCTTTTTTTTTTTTTTTGAAGATAGCTAAGATGAGAAGAAAAGGAGTACTTGTGGCACCTTAGACTAATATTTATCTGAGCATAAGCTTTCGTGAGCTACAGCTCACTTCATCAGATCACGAAAGCTTATGCTCAGATAAATTTGTTAGTCTCTAAGGTGCCACAAGTCCTCCTTTTTCTTTTTGTGAATACAGACTAACATGGCTGCTACTGTGGATCCTGTCATTAAGATGAGAAAGAGGCTCTAAAGTTTGCTGGTGGGGAGGAGTGTAGCTGATTAGTGAATCCCCTGAAAACTTGAATTCACTACTTTTGTATTTCAATACTACCAAGGAGCCAGAAGAAAAAGATGGCTGATCCAGAGAAGAGCTTAGAATTTTAATTTGAACCCTCAAACTTGCAAAGGCTAATTTCATTCTTCCTTCAAGGAAATGGATTGATTTGTATGACTTGTCTTGCTCTTCTCAGAATACTGGGCAGATCATCAGCTGGTATAAATTGTTCTAGCTCTATCAACTTCAGTTCAGCCTTATAAAGGAGGTCTGGATGTCAAACCTATTTTATGACTTAGCAACTGGTCTGAAATTGCTCAAATGCTGACTTTGAATATTTTTTTTTTTGGCTTCATGTTACTGCAGCTGACTATCCCAATTTGTTTCTTGGAGTGAAACTATAAAGCAAAGACATGTATAAATTACAATAGTACTTTTTAGATTTTGATCTTTCTTTCTAAGTCATTCATCAGTGTCTTTGTATTCTCCCCTGAAAGGCCACAAAGTGAAACTCAATTGCTCATTGGATGAAAAGAAAATAATGAATGTATACGATACCAGAGGCCCTTTACCAGGGGCCTTCAGTTCATATTATAGACATACACAATTTTGGTTATTGTCTGGTATTTGGGGACACAATGAGCAGTTGTCAGGGAGGTAGGTGTGACCTTTTATTTAGTGGGGACTGTCAGGAAGTGGTTGGGAGACACTAAAGAAACTTTGGAGACAGATGTGAACTGGCAGTTCCCAACTGTCATTCGACGTGATGTGTGTACACTCTGGACTAGTGTCTAAACCTCACCACCTTTCCAAGGATTCTCCTTTATTTCTAAGTCAAGACAACAAATATAAATCTCACTCTGAACATTTGAGGAGATTCTTCTAGGGTTTTGCCTGGCAAAACTTTAGCCTCAACCCCAGCCTGTTTGCCTTAGAGAAACTCCACGTTTTATCTTTTGAGCTGTACTAATGAAATACTACTGGTGTGGCTGTCGAGATGGGTCCATAGAATAGCTTTATATCACCAATGCAGTACCCTAGAACCTACTATCCTGATACAACTGGGATGAATGCCTGAAATAGCAACATTTAAAATGAACACCTGGCTGAAATTAGCAGAATGAATATTTAGTCACTGCAATCAGTTTATATTGTAACGGTGTGTGTCTTATAATTCTAGTGACTATAAATTGTATGTGAGAGTGTTACAGGACAGAAGGTGGTGGCATCTAATTATACAAAGTGTCTGAAACCTTGTGCTGCTGTACTGAAATCTACATTGGTTTCAGTTTAGGTTTTTGTGGTTACTACGCTAATTAAATGAAACATACTTTTAAGTTCATCATTTCTGGGATAGATTCTTATTTTCCTTGACTGAAGTGAAATGAAAGTCATCCATCAAATTAGAAATTAAATTTTTTGTGGGAGTGCTCACAGAACAATATTAGGATAGGCCAGTAGTTTAAGTCCCAGTGACTGAAAGGTGGTACCATCTGATGACTGTTTACTAGCCTATGTGAAATGAACTGATCTCAATCAAACTTCTTGTGGAGAAGTGTCCACTTACACAACCACTATTACCATTTGCACTATCTGCATCCTTGCTATCCACCCAGATGGAATCATTGGTAGGGTCAGGGCCTTTGTCTATGAGGAGGGCCCCTCATAGGGACTGTACAACGCAAGTCTTTTTTAGAAGTGCAATGGGCCTGGACTTGGACACTTGACACTTCTCTTTTTGATGACGCTTAAGAGAGCACCGTCCACAACAGAAGTGTTTTAATGTCTTTTTCATACAGCGTGAACAACAAGAAATAGTCTCTGATCATGAGAGAGAACCATTTTGGCCTAAACTGAATCACCTTGGTCTCGTTGCTATTGCCATTCTGCTTCCTCAAACCCACCCTCCCAAATGTTCGTTGCCTTTGCATGTGGTTTCACCTCTGTAAGTGGAATGCAAGCTCTTTGCAGAAGGGACCAGCTTTTGTAAACTGTTCTGTAGGGTGCCTAGTACAGCTTTAGGTGCTGTAAAATATACTGAATACTCTTCTACAAAATTAATAAGGCAGACTTTTAAAAACATAGCCATGTAAACCCATGATATCTCTAAAAACATGTACAATAGGAAAGCTAACTATTTAGGCCTCAATTCAACAAAACACTTGGGCATATGTTAACTTTGATCTCAATGGAACTACCACCTCCCTTCTTAAAGTCAAGTATGTCATTAAGTTGAAGGGCTAGGTCCTGCTCTTGGTCTTGATGTGAGTTTAATCTGTTGACTGCTATAGGAGCAAAGTCAGGATCTTTAACCGTCAAGATAAGCAGTAACAACTCACAATAAGGGGTGTGCTTACACCCTCTCCTCCATTTCAGAGCTCTCACATTTGGTTTATAAACTGAGACTGAGGAATGGGGACAAGATTTACAGTGGTGTGTGTTTTGGGTTTTTTTGTTACTGCTGTTTTAACAAGATTCTTTTAAATGTTACTTTACTTATTACTAATAAATACCACATCTTTATGTGGTTGGAACTGCTCTTTTTCCAGCTTGACTTTTTTACATGTGAAATGTTTTGAATCAGATACAGAACACACTGTATAATACTAGAAGGAAGTGGAAAATATTTAAAATGGGTTTGCTTAGATTGAGGTAGTATCTCTGAAATATATTTCTTGAGCTCAGTCCTGGAGCACAGCCTGCAGATTCAGGTTGTTCTAGTCACACCACTCTATTAGCCAGGGCTTATAAATAATATTAATTCTAATAATTAATATGCCTATTTCAGGCAGTGTGTGGTCTGCTGTTAGCATATTAGCAAGTCACCAGTTCTGCAGCTGATTTTGATTGGATCCCAATTATGCAGCATAAAACAGCAGATGTTCTTGGTGCAATCTGATAGCCGTTTTTATTCTGTATTTTCTAATGTATAATCAAGGATAGAGGGTTTGATGAGACCAAGGCCTCTGTCAAGCCCCCACCCCACTCTACCTCAGACTGCTCTCTGACCTGAATAAGGAACAAACAGTTCTGCAGTAAAATTGTTTCATTCTGTGCTGTACCTTGTCCTGTTTAGTTGGGAAAAATAAAGATCTGTTTGACAATGTTTTTCCATCCTCTGCAAACTTTCTCTATAACTGGATGGTTGTAGGTGGTATGTGTGGTGTGTTTTTGTTGTTTTTTTTAAATAGGTGAGACAAGAAAAATCCTTGTGCATAAATGTAATGCATCTTACTAGGAATAGATAATAAGCCTATTGAAAGTATTAGTGTCTATTGTGGCAGACCTGACTATAGGGTAACTGTCATCAACCGGTTTCAAATGTAGTGGGGCTCACAGTGAAAAGGCACTACTGCTGGAATACTCTAAACATTGCCACTTTTAAAATGTGTAACTCAAGTTGAAGCCCACCTAGATATGAAATGCAATTAGTTGATTTATATTTGTCACTTCTATATTATGTTTTTATGATTTCATGTATTTTTTTCACTGCCCAAAAGTGTAGTGGGTGCTAAAAATATTCTATGGTCCTTTCTATTCCAAGGACCTTTACAGTACTTCACAATCAGTTACCTAATCCTCCCAACAGACCTGTGTGGGAGGTAGGTAGATAATTTCACCTATATTCCAGATGACTAAACTTGAGGCATAAAGTTACTTTCCCAAATTGCCTCAAGTCCAGTGGTAGAGCTGGTTAATGGAACACAGAAATCCTGCCATCCGTCCTCTGCTTTGACTATTAGAATTGTGATGTCCATTCTTTTTATTAAGTAAGTGTTTTGACATATTTCTAACACTACTTCACTATAGGATACTGAAAATGGAACTTGCAATGGAAGTATAAATTCTGTCTTCACTATAGAGCCGCTACCACCAGCACATCCATTAATAAAGCACAAGTATACACCTAATATGCTTGTTTAGGGAAAGTTATCAAATTTCTTATGATTAGAGTGGTCATGAAAAATACTCAATGAGAAATTTAAGATAAAGTATTACAGGAACTCTGGAAAATACTGTTAAGGGATTGTCTATTTTTCTTTAATTCTACTTTTATATTTTTCCTCTGGCTTTACAGGGCACAATGACTACATGTGTCCTGCTACTAACCAGTGCACCATCGACAAGAACAGGAGAAAGAGCTGTCAGGCCTGCCGGCTGCGGAAGTGCTATGAAGTGGGAATGATGAAAGGTGGTACGTACACAACAACAAACACACTTTTTAGCACTGATGGCTGCTTAACTGGACAACCAACACAATTAAGCAAAGACAACTGTTGTTGGCCAAAAAATCCCAACCATGAGTAAATGAGGGTGATATCCTGGCTGAATTGAAGTCCATGGAAATGTAGCCATTGACTTCAGTGTGAATAGGATTTCACCCCTAATATTTTAAAATTTGTTTCCTCACAAGTGGATTTGTCTGGCCGCAGGCTATCATGAGTGAAATCCAGTCCTAAATGTTTGTTTTTCTGCAATATGCCATTCAGCGCTCTGTGAAACACATTGATGGTCTCAGTTCAGGTCCCAGTGGACAGGTATCCACATAGTAAAACGCAGAATCGTTATTGCCATCTTGTGGACTGTTTCTGAGGGTAGGCCAAGACTTGTATGGGAACAGACTGTTAATTATCTTGTATCTAGGTCAGGTATGAAACATATTGATGAGGTACTTTGGAGAAACTTGCAGTACTGCTGCTCTTACTGCACTACTTCTGTGGATTTATAAAGGGTTGCCACCTTCAGAGCTGTTCTAGCACCCTGCAACGGCACACAATGCACCTGAATTAATTTCCTTTTCCAGTATTGAAATATTCAGGACCTGATTCTCATCTCAGATACACTGAGCTAAATCACAAGTAATTACATTGAGACACTGGAGTTACACTGGTGTGAGAGAAGAATTCGCCTTAGATGTCAACAGTGGTTGCTGCACATCCCAAAACTGATTGTACTAGAGATATCTGATGATTAATGTTTAGAGGAAAATTTTTTATAAATAGAGGACACTGCCATCAAATAACCTTTATTATACTGTTCTCAGAGCAAAGGTTCTTTCCAAGAGACCTTTGGGATGTTTTAATAGTGAGTTTTGAGCATTTCCCCAGTAGACGTCTTCTCTCCCTCCTTTAAATTACCACTCCTTTTTGTTAAAGAAACAGACAGAAAGCAAGGGGAGGGGACAGGCAGAGATAAAAAAAATTAATTGCGATTAATCATGTGAGTGATTGCATTGTTAAACAATAGAATACCACTTAAATATTTTTGGATGTTTTCTATATTTTCAAATACATTGATTTCAGTTACAACACAGAATACAAAGTGTACAGTGCTCACTTTATATTTTTGACTATAAATATTTGCACTGTAGAAAAATAGTATTTTTCAAGTCATCTAATACAAGTACTGTAGTGCAATCTCTTTATCATGAAAGTTGAACTTTTATAAATTAGAATTATGTACAAAAAATAACTGCATTCAAAAATAAAACAATGTAAAACTTTAGAGCCTACAAATCCACTCAGTCCTACTTCAGCCAATTGCTCAGACAAATAAGTGTGGTTACAATTTGCAGGAGATAATGCTGCCTGCTCCTTGTTTACAATGTCACCTGAAAGTGAGAACAGGCGTTCACATGGCACTGTTGTAGCCAGCATTGCAAGATATTTACATACCAGATGCACTAAAGATTCATGTCCCTTCATGCTTCAACTACCATTCCAGAGGACATGCGTCCATGCTGATGATGGATTCTGCTCAATAACGATCCAAAGCAGAGCAGATCAATACACATTCGTTTTCGTCATCTGAATCAGCAGAACATTGATCTTCTTCTTTTTTGGTGGTTTGGGTTCTGTGGCTTCCACGTTGGAGTGTTGCTCTTTTAAGGCTTCTGAAAACGTGCTCCATACCTCATCCTTCTTAGATTTTTGAAGGCACTTCAGATTCTTAAACCTTGTGTCGAGTGCTGTAGCTATTTTTAGAAATCTTACATTGCTACCTTCTTTGCGTTTTGTCAAATATGCAGTGAAAGTATTCTTAAAACGAACATGTGCTCGGTCATCATCCGAGACTGCTGTTAACAAGAAATATATGGCACAATGAGGGTAAAACATAACAGGAGACATACGATTCTCCCCCAAGGAGTTCAGTCAGACTAAAGGCTTTTTTTTTTTTTTTTAAATGAGCGTCAGCAGCATAGAAGCATGTCCTCTGGAATGGTGGCCAAAGCATGAAGGGGCATATGAATGTTTACCATATCTGACACGTAAATACCTTGCAACACCAGCTACAAGAGTGCTATGCAAATGCCTGTTCTTTCAGGTGACATTGTAAATAAGTAGCAGGCAACTTTCTCTCCTGTAAATGTAACCAAACATGTTTGTCTTAGTGATTTGGCTGAAGTAGGACTGAGTGGACTTATAGGTTCTAAAGTTTTACATTGTTTTTGAGTGCAGTTATGTAACCGAAAATCTACACTTGTAAGTTGTGCTTTCACAATAAAGAGACTGCATTACATCATGTGTATGAGGTGAATTGAAAAATACTATTTCTTTTGTTTATCATTTTTACAGTGCAAATATTTGTAATAAAAATATAAAGTGAGCGCTGTACACTTTCTATTCTGTGTTGGAACTGAAATAAATATATTTTGAAAATGTGGCAAAACATCCAAAATTTAATCATTTTTAATTGGTATTCTATGTTTAACAGTGCAATTAATTTTGAAATGCAGAGAATTATAAAACTGGACATTAGATGCACCTGCTTTAAAATGGAAGGAAGATAGTGTCTGTGTTTTTAATGAAAATATTTCAAAGTCACATTTATTTAAAAAATTACTAACCTTATCTAAACCTATTTGTAAAGGAAGTCTTAGCAATAGTATCTTGCAGAGACTTAAATCTGGATGGTGGTGTCTTCTGAATGTTCAGAGAGGGTTTCCAGTGCTCATTCTTTATTTTTCTCAGGTGAGAGAGGTTTGGCTCAGGACTCCAATTTTAGGCTATTCAGAATGTTTCAGCTTTTCTCTGTCATTATTTCTATCATCCTGGTGATTCAGAGCAGCCAATTACTTCCTTCATTTGGCTTCTAGCTTCGGACTGAAATAGAACTCCAATAATTGATTCATGGAATGCATATGTGTGTATTGTGGCTCTCAACTTAATATTCTGGAGCACCTGATTGGAGTTTTTCCATCATGAAAAACGTAGTCCTTGCAGAACAAAACAACAAAAAAATACAGTAAAGAAATATTAAGGCTATATAGTTAAGCAAGCAGAAAATATCACAATTAAGGCTGCAGCTGCTACCTTAACTCTGTCCTCTTGTATATATGCAATATAATCTTCAGCTATATGATCATATACGGTTTCTCAAATACAACATTTGTATAATTTTGTGCTACCTTACACATGATCTTTTCATTCATTTATATTTACATTGCTTTCATTGTCAGAATAATCCAGTACATCTCTATTGAGTTAAGGCTTTTTGATATTCTCTTTCCTCTTAAGTATACAGTCTAATAATTTTCTCAGCTGTGATATATTCAACAGCAATGTACATATGCTTCTATTTTTTTAAGCAGCAGTATAGCCTTAGCACCAGTTCTGGGGATTAAATTTAGGACAAAAAAGAATAGCTACTTTTAAATTTGTCCCTGACCACCTCCTAATTCAGGGGTTCTCAAACTTTTTTTCATAATGTGGACCACCTCGTAATAGAGAGACTGTGGCCGCTGTCCTTCCCATTTGCAGTCCATGGACCTTTCCATTAGTGATGGCATAACATCCCTATGGCAACTGTGTAACTGATTTAGATTGAAAAATATTAAAAAGACAGCTAAATACATTAATTGGTTTTCAACTCATTTTAGTAGCTGAAAATAGGAAGAGCTAATGCCCTGTGACCAGCCACCAAGCAAGCACTGTATGTGAACCATCAGTGGTCCACAGACAGTAGTTTGAGAAACTCCTGTTTTTAATGCAATGCTGTAGAAACTTCTCTCACCACCAGGCTCTATATCTCCTCAGAACCTGTGACCATTTTCATCAGAAAGTTTCAATGCCTGATAAGGTAACACCTGGATCCAGAGCTGATAGTTGAAACTACACCCAGACAACTCTGTGGAGACACTGGTGGTCATTTAGTTCTCATTCTGTTGCTTGGACAGCATACCTTCCTCCATGTGTCAAACTGTCTGGAGGCGCTCAAGAGCATGAATACCAACCTCCAGGACAGATTGTTAAGAAACGGGGCACAAATCCCAAACTGGTTGTGATTTCTATACTTAGATTTCTGCGACAAAGTATCAAGTACAAACTCCTCAAGCACTCATAGCCTTAACATCCTTAAGGGCTGACCCAAGGCAAACAATGGGGATCATTTGCTAATGCAAATCTTGCTCTTGACAAGTCCAAGCAGCATAGAGATCCAGTTTATTCTTGTGAGAGGGATTTCTACTCCCTCCCAGAGTTCAAGCTGATGGGACAAGTCCAAATGCAGATCTCCTCTTCAGGGAGGAGAAGTAATCAACAAAGTATCTGTCCTTTGATGATTCACAGTGGCTTATTTGATTTCAGTTGGCCTTCTTGTGGGCAGGACCCAATGCTTTCTAGAGGAAGCCAGTCTTTACATTAATTTAGGCTTCTTTCCTGTTTGAGTTACACAGTGTGACAGGGTCAGGCCAGATGGCTATAGGAGAGTAATTGGTTTTTTTTTTCTTTTTTTTTTTTGAAACAGAAAAGAATTTTATTTGTGTAACACTTACAGAGAAATCACCAAAAAGGATCAATCAAAACTATGCGGCAAAACAAAAGCAAACGCGGGTATAACACCAGCAGCCTGCAGGAGGGAGAAGTGTTCAGGCTAGCCTGGGCCCAGAGCAGGGGGGCTTCCTCAACACTCGTGGTCTTCCACCCCCTCGAGTTACTGAGTGCCACGCCCAGTGTCACCGATTATTCCTCTCCTGAGAGTGCCCGACAAGATGGGCACGGCTGCTGGGTGGGCGGTTTGGGGGGGATGGGACGTACACCCACATGTGATAGGACCCCTCCTAGGTGATGGTGATGATGGTATCCACAGCGGCAACAGCTGGGGCTGGGGTCTCTCACTGTTCCCCTCAATCAAAAGGTCAGACGGAGGGAACTAGACGGGGTCACCAAGCAGAGAACCGCTGACAGCACCCACCGCTCCTCAAAGGCGTCCAGGGAGTCGGTGGACGCCGCCCAGAGGAACTCCGCCCGGATACGTGAATGTACTGAGGATCGGAAAATGGCCCTACAGTCGCAGGACGCTTCATTGGCCAGCCTCCCCTCTCTCGTTTTATAAATGGCTGTTTTAGCTAGGGCTAGGAGGAGGTTAACCAGGAGATCCCGTGACTTTGTGGGGCCACGGATGGGGAGTGTGTAGATAAAGAGGTGAGGGGAAAAGTGTAGCCAAAAGCGTAATAAAATATTCATGAGGAGCTGGAAAAGGGGCTGTAGCCTGGCGCACGCTAAATATACGTGTGCCAGGGTTTCCCTCATGTTGCAAAAAGGGCAAATATCCAGGATGGGGGTGAACCACATCAAAAACATGCCTGTGCTCACAGCTCTGTGAAGGAGCTGCCAACTAATGTCCCCAATGGCCCTTGGGACCAAGGTGGAATACAGGCTGGCCCACCGGGGCTGCTCACCCTCCAAAGGTGGCAGGAGGTCCCGCCACTTTGTATCGGGGCGGGACACCATGGTGTGGGCGTGAAGGGTGTGAAGCGTGAGTGTATATAGATGTTTCCTTGGCGCGGTTTGGAAGCTGACCGGCTGCAGTTTGTGCAGCCGGCTCACAGTGAAAGGGTGAGGGGTTTGTTGGGATCTACGGGGTAGGGGCCCAATTGAAAGGTCTGGCGGGCCTGGGGTAGAGGGTGGACGGGGTGCGCCCTCGTGCAGGGCTCGGTTGAGATAAGCCCGAGCAGCGGGCATCAAGGCGGCCTTCACCTCCTGAAGTACGCGCCGGGGGGTACGAGGTCTGGAGAGCCCCATGCGTCGAGTGAGCGTCAGGGGATCCAGCCAGTCTCCCCAGTCATAGTCCAGGAGGTCTCCGACTCTTGTGACTTCTGCCAGGACCAAACTCTGGCACACCGAGCGGGACTCTGCCACCTGCACATGGAGCTGACGGTTGTGTAGCAGGGGCTCCGCGAGGAGATGTGCTCCCATGGTGGCCGCCATGGACCTGGTCCTTGAAAACCATTTCCAGGTCCGGAGGAGGTCCTGGTAGAAAACCGACAGCCTGGAGAGGTGTCGCGGAAAACCTCTCTGACAAAGATAAAAGAGCTGCTGGTCGTACTGGAGCCCTTGGAAGCAGCGCAGGAAGGCGTGCACCAGTATGCTCCATGGCGAACTACCTGCACTATAAAGGAGCTTCTGCAGGGCCTGGAGGCGGAAGACACGGACCTGAGTGTGCAGACACTTCAGGCCCTGCCCTCCTTCCTTCAGGGGTAGATAAAGAACCCCAACAGGGGCCCAGTGCATTCCTGACCAAAAGAACTCTAGAATCGATGTCCGGAGGTTGGTCAGGAAACCCGGGGCTGGGACCAGGATCTTGAGCCGGTACCAGAGTGTGGACAGGACTAGTTGGTTAAGCACCAGTGCTCTCCCTCGGAGGGAGAGACATCTGAGTAGGCTTGTCCATTTCTGGAGCCACTCTATCATCCCGCCTTCTAAATTTCGCCAGTTCTCTGGCGGAGAAGGGTGCGTGGCAGAAAGGTAAACGCCTAGGTAGAACAGTAGACCCACGCTCCACCAGATGGTCTGAAGCGCGGGTGGGAGGGAGCTCACCTGCCGCCAGTCCCCCACCGCCAAGCCAGAGCTCTTGACCCAGTTGACTCGGGTGGAGGAGGCTGCCGAATAGATGGCCTGGCAAGCCTCCGCCTGTGCCAAGTCACCCGGGTCCTGGACCACGAGGAGCACGTCATCGGTGTACGCTGACAGGACCAGCCGCAGCTCCAGCTCCCGCAGCACCAACACTGTCAACCTGCTTCGGAGGAGACAGAGGAAGGGCTCGATCGCCAGGGCGTACAGCTGGCCCAAGAGGGGGCACCCCTGCCATACTCCTCGCCCGAAGCTGACTGGTTCGGTCAGGGTCCAGTTGAGCCTAACTAGACACTCCGCGGAAGCCTACAGCACCTGGAGAAAACTCTCACAAACTGAGGTCCAAATCCAAACACCTGCAGAGTGCTCAGGAGGTACCCATGGTCCACTCTATTGAATGCCTTCTCCTGGTCGAGAGACAGGAGGGCGAACGACAGACCATCTCTACGCCCGAGTTCCAAAAGGTCTCGTACTAGAAATAGGTTGTCAAAAATGCTGCAGCCCAGAACAGTGTAGGTCTGGTCTGGGTGGATCACGTCCACCATCACGGACCCTAGCCGCAGCAAGATTGCTTTTGCTACGATTTTGTAGTCCGTGCTAAGGAGCGAGACGGGACGCCAGTTTTGTAAATCGCGGAGGTCCCCCTTCTTCGGCAACAAGGCGAGCACCGCTCGCCTGCACGAAAGAGGGAGGACTCCGCCCTGCAAAGACTCAGCCCAGACAGTGGCTAGGTCTGGGCCAAGGATGTCCCAGAACACGCAGTAGAACTCCACGGTCAGCCCGTCCATGCCCGGAGATTTATTGGTGGGCATGCAACGGAGGGCTCCCGAGAACTCGGCCAGGGTGAGAGGCAGCTCTAGCCGGTCTCGGTCGCCCACGCTGACCGTGGGGAGTTCCTCCCAGAGCACCCTGCAAGCGCCAGGATCGGTCAGATCTGGGGAGAAAAGGCTTGTGTAGAAGTCACGAGCCCTCCCACACATCTCCACCGGATCCGTGAGGGGGGCGCCGTCCTCTGCTGGAAGGCAGGTGACGTGTTTCTTGGCCCCCCCCTTGTTTTCTCCAGGGCGTAGAAGAAACGGGAGCCGCGATCCATCTCCCGAAGGAGGCAGATGCAGGATCGAGCAAAGGCACCTTGGGTCCGATGGTCCTCAAGGGCCCGGAGCTCCTCCCGCTTCTCCCGGCACGCTCCACAGAGGAACGGGTCCTCGGGGCTGGCGGCCAGACGCCTCTCCATCTCTAAGACCTCCCGTTCCAACTGCTCTATTGCTGCATTTCTCCGTTGGCTGGTGCCCCCGGTGTAGTCCCGGCAGAAGAGTTTGGCGCGCACCTTCCCTAGATCCCACCATCGCCGCGCCGAGGGAAAGGCACACCGCTGCTCTCGCCAGGCCAACCAAAACTCCCGAAAGGACGTCACAAAGCCCTCATCCTCCAACAGGCTGTTGTTAAAATGCCAATAGGCCGGCCCCGGTCTCTCTGCGCGGAGGGAGGCTGTTATGGTGGCTAGATCATGGTCAGAAAATGGGGCCGGCCGAATGTTGGAGTGGGCTTGTGAAAGATGGAAATGGGATAAATAAATACGGTCCAACCGAGAGTGGTGTGACTGATGGGCCTCCACCCGGACAAAGGTGAAAGTGGAAGTGTCATCTGGGTGGTGGTCACGCCAGACGTCTACTAGGGAGTGATGTTCGACTATTTCTCGGAGAATGTTCGCGGTGGCCGGGCTCAGCTAGGCCCCTGAGGGTCCTGTTCCTCGAGGGTGGTGTTAAAGTCCCCTCCCAGGACTAGGCACTCATGAGAATCTAGGGTGCCGAGGAAGTCGGACACCCGCTGATAGAATTGTGGCCGCTTCGGGCTCGTTGTCGGGGCATAGATGTTAACGACGTTGACCACGAGCCCCTCCATACGGACTCAGAGATGCAGCAGGTGGCCCGGCATGGCCTCAGTGACCCCTAGCACCTCGGGCCATAGGTTGGGGGAGAACAGGGTCGCCACTCCAGCTTGTTGAATCGTGAAGTGGCTAAAGTAGACCCTGTCCCCCCACTCCAGCCACCAGCTGTCCTTGGCAGTCGGATCTGTATGGGTCTCCTGCAGGAAAACCACAGAGTACCCCCCTTCCCGAAGGTAAGAGAGCACCTGGGACCTGCGGAGAGCCATCCTACAGCCCCTGGTGTTCAAAGTTGCAATAATGAGAGGCGTCATGCGAAGGGATGGGGGTTCCTTGTTGGCAGGGGTGTTTGTGGCCCCCGGCGGCTCACGCAACAATCCGTAACCCATCCCATAAGTGAGTAAATCATCACGGAAGCTGTGGGCCTCCCATAGGCCGCAGCACTGTGCCTTCCTTTCCCTCTACCCTCCTTTATAAGGGCCCTTGTGGCCTGGAGGATTTGATCAAAGTCCCCCCATAGCTGGAGAGCTAGCTGTACCCTGTTGCGGGAGCCACGGATGTCTTCTAAAAACTCCCCCAACGCTTTTTGCAGCTCATGGGGTGTGTTGGGGGGTTCCGATTTCCCGGTTATTCCCTGGTGGGGCTCTTGGTGCAGCCTCATGGTCCGCTGAGGCAGGCAGGCAGGGTGCAGACCACCGACAGGGCCTCTGACAGGCTAAAGTTATTAGGTCCATCTCAAGCCTTGGGGTAGAAGGGGATGGCGGAGGGAAAATTGCAGCTCCTAATGGGTCACGGCAGGAAAATGCAAAGACTGCCCCTTGGAGGGGATCCGCAAAAAAAGGCAAAGAAATAACCCCAGGGGCGGCAATAGCATTGCAGGGAGATGTGGATTGGGCAGGTTCAGGGGTGGGGGCGGGGTCAGAGGCAAGGCTCTGGGCTTCGGGAGGCAAGCAGCTAAGAGGTGGCACCTCCTGAACAGATTCGAGGGTTGTGGGGGTGGGGAGGGGGCTCCCAGTGATGCAAGGCGCAGGCTCTGTGGTGGATTTGGCAGCTACGGCATCAGGTGGTAGACTACCTTCTGTAGCGTGCTCGCCCGGGAAGGCGGTTGGGGGAGGGAGCATGGGGAAAGGGGGACTGGGGTGAGGTTGCCCAGATTGAGGCCAGCCGGCAGTAGGTCATCCTCTCCCTGGGTGACTGGGGTCAAACCCAGGGCCTCTATCTCCTCATACATGGAGGAGAGGTCGTCTTCTGCCACCCCGGGGGTCTCCCCTCTGGCGCCCGCTACGACGGTCGCTTCGGGATTCACGGGGGGTTTGGGTGATGTTCGGGCAGAAGGGGCTTCTTCAGGGGTCTCGGAGGGGAGGGTCTCCCATGGAGGGGAGATTCTACCTTCCCGTGCTATTTTGTCTTCCTCTCCCGACACCGGCAGATGGATCTCACTCGTGGGCATAGCGGAAGGCTCAGTGTCAGTGCCTCCCTTCCTGGTCTTCCGGGGGGGGGCTCCGCATCGGATGGGTGCAGCGGAGCTCGAGCCTTCCGCTTGCCTCGCTTTCCCTGGACTAGGGTCCAGCCCTCCATAGCATTGTCTGCGGGCTGGTTAGCAGGGGTCATGTTGGGGGGCAGAGGCAATGGTTCAGGGGCTCGGGGGGGTTCTCCTTGGGGTGGGCCCTCTCCTATGCCCGGTAATATCTTTGCTGCACCCTCCTCCATAGGCTCTGCTGGATTGTTAACAGTCTGGGTGTTGTAGGGGAGGTGTCTCTTGGGCCCGGGTGGGAGCAGTGGTGGATCGAGCAGGAGGAGAGGTGGTTTCAGGTACCGGGCGGCCACGGGCGTTGGCAACGATGGAGCCGATGTCCTGCCGGGTCTCGGGTGCACCTCCCTGCCGGGCCAAGGGGCAGTCTCTTTGGACATGCCCTGCTGATTGGCAGAGGTAGCACCGGGCCTCTCCTGTAAAATAGTAGACCCGATAGCGGGCTCCCTGGTAGGGGTTCAGGAAGGACCCCTCAAGCGCCTCTCCATCACGCGCCGCCAGCAGCAGCGGTAGAAGCTGCACTTGCCGGCGGAATGAGAGGACGTGACAGAGGGTGGGGTCCTTGCAGCCCAACGGGAGAAGGCTGATGACAGAAACGGGTTTCCCCAGGGTAGAGAGAGCGGGTAACAGGGCGGCATTGGGTAGAAAGGGAGGGACGGAAGTGAGGACTAGGTGGACGCCCAGGTCCTCTAGCAGCTCCAGGGGGACAAACACCCCCCCCCCACCGCCAGGCCATTCTCCACTGCCTCCTGGGCGGCAGCCTCCGAGGCTAAGAAAAAGACGACCTTCCCGTACATTTTGGAGGCCGCCACAATAGCCGTGGGTCCTACCACCCTCGCCAACGCCTGCACGTATGTCTCCATGCGGGGCGAGGTGGGCACCAGGAGGCAACGGAGGCCGTGCTTCCAGGTCATGGTGGGAAAGGGGCCCCGGCTGCTATTGATGGTAGTGGAGGCGGTGGGTGGGCGAGATGACGACGAGGTGGCAGGCGTGCGGGGGGCTGCCACCACTAGGGCATACGCCCTGGGGGCTGGGGGAGGGACGCTTGCAGAGCTGGTGGAGGGAACGGGGCGAGGGACGCCATGGTCGATGACGAGGCCACAGCGGTGGGGGCAGCCCCTGCCATAGAGGGCCTGGTGGTTGTGGTGGGGCCCTTTCCCTTCTTCACACCCTGGCCTTTCCAGCTAACCGGGGGGCTCTCCTAGAATCTGGGGCGGCAGTGGGCATAGTAGCAGCAGTAGTTGCCCCGGTGCCTCCTGCTGCCGATGCCCCAGCGGTGGTGGTGGCAGGTGTTTTGGCAGCAGTGGGGGGGGGCAGCTGAGGTTGTTAGAGGGGCCTCACCCCTCTCATTCCCTGCCATCGTGAGCAGGGAGAGACGGGGAGACACCAGAAGGGGGAGGGGGAAGCAGATTAACTACTTCTCCCTGTTGGGCTGCAGGCAGGGGGGGCAAATGGGTCAGACTGGACAGGGGGAGGAAACAGGAGTTGGGGTCAGGTAGTAGGGGCAAACTGTGGGGTGGGCAGTCCGGGGGGAGGGGTTGGGGTGGGACATGGACCCATGTGCGTTTGTCCAAAGAGTCTCGTTGGGTCAGCTGTCGTTTCCGGTCCGGACGGCGGAATCCAGAGCAAGCAGCTGAATCCAGAGGCAGATGGCAAGTTGGACGGCGGGGGAGCTGTGACGGTTGTAGTAGTGTTGGGGGGGAAACCGATGGATCGGGGGGGCAGCTCCGTGCCCCTACAAACGCAGTTAAGACACAGTCAAACTGCCCCCACACGAGAGTACAGTTCAAAAGTTACTCAATCTTACGGCCCCCTCCATGATGATTTGTAGCTTCCCTGGGCCATTCGTCTGTCGGCTGTCTTCTCTCACGGGCTTTGTGGAGCATTCCAGAAATGCCAAGTAGATAAAAAGAAAAAAATAACTTGTTTAATTACAGGTCCACAAACGAACAGCAAATGGCTGGGTCTGGGGGCTTCCACTCCCCTCCTCCAGGGAGCGAGTCGGCAGTTCCCCACGCCCCTGGGGTTTTAGCTGGAGCAATAGCAGCATCCGAAAACAGGCATGGGGGGGCTTGGCAGCAAGCTGGCAGCCAACCAGCACTCGAACGGCAGCAAAAAAAAACAAAACGAAGAAAAAGCGTCTGGCCCGGTCGGAGTGGGGGGGAACTGAAGCAGGGTCAAAGAGTAAGAAAAGCCCAGGCCAGAGGGCTTTAGGAGAGAATAGAAGGCAGATAGCTGAGCAGCAACCAAAGGAGGTCCCTTTTCCCTGGGTAAGGTAACAGGGAAGGTTCAAGAACAATCAGGAACCTTCTGGAGACAATTAAGACCGACTGATTAGAACACTTGCAGCCAATCAAGAAGTTGCTAGAATCAATTAAGGCAGGCTAATCAGAGCACCTAGGTTTTAAAAAGGAGCTCACTTCAGTTTGTGGTGCATGTGTAAGGAGCTGGGAGCAAGAGGTGCTAGGAGCTGAGAGTGAACACGCGGACTATTGGAGGACTGAGGAGTACAAGCATCATCAGACACCAGGAGGAAGGTCCTATGGTGAGGATAAAGAAGGTGTTTGGAGGAGGCCATAGGGAAGTAGCCCAGGGACTTGTAGTTGTCACACAGCTGTTCCAGGAGGCACTTTAGACAGCTGTATTCCACAGGGCCCTGGGCTGGAACCCGGAGTAGAGGGTGGGCCCATGTTCCCTCCTAAACCTTCCAACTGCTGGTCAGATACAGGAGGAGTTGATCTGGACTGTGGGTTCACGAAAATGACCAAACTGAGGGCTGCCGTGAAGCTCCAAAGTGAGCAAATCTGCCAATAAACACAAGACCTACCAAGGTAGAGGAGGAACTTTGTCACAACAGTTAGAGATTTATAATGCAAATGCTTCTTATAACCATATAATATGGGGTACAGATGTTCAATAAGATTAATACATGCATCAGCTTAAAGCATTTAATTAAGTCTGAACACTGGTTCATACACCTCATACTTCTGTTAGCAAAATAAGGGTAAGACAGACTGGTTTCCAGCTATGCATTTGCCAGTGTTCATTTGGGGCCATGAGGCCTTAGCACTCTGGTCTGCCAGCATTACATCAGACCTTGCCGGTAAACTAGCCTCTTCATCTTCAATGAGTTTCTATGAATCATGCATTTGTCACCTGCAGATTGGACTATTGTCACTCACTGTATTTGGGACCAAAGATGGCAGCATTGCAGCCTAACTTGTGTGGAGTGCAGCATACCACCTCAACAGGAAAAAGCACCTCAGAACACATTGCATTACCAGTGCTGTTGCACCTCCATTGGCTCCCATTTTCTTTCTAGCGTTACTGCAAGGCTTTGGTCCAAATGGATTCAGTTCTGTTACAACAGAAACCATTGAAGCACTGGCCCTCCTGTGGCAAATTCAGCTAACAGTGCCCAGAACGCACAGCTCATTAGAGCTGGAGCTAAGGCATTTTTGGTCAAGGGGGGCTCCCTGTAGAATGACCAATTGTAGAAAATAAGCATGAGTCAGTCTGTTTTCAGGACATGCTACATGAGACACCTTTTTGGCAGAAGGTTTCTCACAATAATGGGTCCTGACCATAAGGAATGCTCTTTGTTGCTACAGTAATAAAAATACTAATAGTAACAACAAGAGAGCAGTATGCACAGCTGCTGAACCCAAGAAAGGTAAATGGCAGAGTCCACTATAGATGACTCTATGCAAATCTTAATTACTGTATTCAGTGCAAAAATCTTGAAGTAATGAGTGCCCTGAGACATGCTAAATAAATTTAGTAAAGGCTTTTGTGCTTGTGTATGTAAGGTATAGTGTCAGCTGATGTAAATCAGCATAGCTTCACTTACTTCAGTAGAGCTTTTCAAAGTCATTCGGTGGAGAAAGTGAAATTCATTTTTAATTATGGTACATAGCCATACATTTAGGATACCTTACTCCTTCCATCCATAGAAGATTCCCCATGGATGTCAATGAGAAGATGCACAAAGATCAAGGGTGTAATCTAGCCTCTATGTAGTAACTAAATGTTTAATTACTGTTGTGTATTTATTGTCACAATCGGTATCATTCAGTGGGAAAATATGCCTCCCTCTTTGGATCGTCACTGTGTTTACTTATTTTATTTCTTCCTTTTCTTTGTTTTTCTCCTATAGCTCAGTCTCTCCCACAGTTCTGATACATATAGGCTGTTCCCGTTCTGTCCACAGTTTGAGGAGGCTGTTCAAAGCTGTAGCACAACCTATGCTAGCCACTCCCTCTTCTCCAGCCTGCTGCCAGCTCTTTCTGCTTCCGTGGCAACAGTCAAGTGGTGGTTCACTTTGCTCCAGATTTTTTTTGACAGCTTATTATTTTATCCAATTTTTCAGACATTAGCTAACAGCTTTTCTTCTCCCTCTCCTGGTTTGAATACTGAGTCATGGCATGGTCTCAGTCACCCAGAGCCAGTACTGCAATGCCTCTCTGACAGACTCCTCTCCTTTGCCCCGTAAGGTGTGGTAAAGCTGTCATGCAAACATGAGCTTAAATCCAAGCAGTGTTCTATGCATGAGGCAGCTCTTACAGGCTCATAGGAGGGAAAATTGTGCCCTGCCTGTTCTCAGCCAGCTGACCCTTGCACTGCTAAAGCAAGGGACTACCGGGCAGGCATGTTGGGTCCCCACCTGCACCAAGAAGTCACAATTCCCACACCTAAGAGCATGATCTGGAGGTGTTGAGCAGAATGGTGGAGAGACTCTATGGATGAGGAGAACTTTAGCCAGCCTGGGTTAAGTTCCAAGGCAGAACAGGCCAGGGGAGGGAGTAGAGGAGAAACCCTTAACGGTCATGTGTTTTCCTTCCCTCCTCTTCCCCCGAAATGGGTCCCAAGTTCCCTAGGAAGAAAAGCTGGGCACTCAGCTCCCCTTCTTCCCAGCTCAAATCAGGGCAACTTAGTACCTGCTGTCCAAAGCCTCACCTGAGACAGCAATCTCACTGCACACATCCTTTCAGGTTGTGATCAGAGAGGAATGGGAAACACCTGATAAGAGTAAACACATAAGTAGGCATGCATTTAGATATTATGAGTTGCAAGAGCTGAAAAATGCCATTAGAGGTATACCAATGGTTGATTCTTTAGGTATATCATACGAATGGTTGATTCTTTAGGGGCATCTCTAGCTAAATATATGATGATCCCATCCAACTATTAGAAAGGTAGAAACCACCCTCAAAGGGACTTTGAGGCCTTGACAGCCATTTTTAAAGCAGCCTTGGCAGCTACATGCTTTGCAAGAAAGAACTCCACAATGTCCTGGTTGGGTGACCTTAAGGCCCTGAAGGATAGACTGTCCTGACTAATGGTCTACACTTAAAAAAATTTCTGTAACAGCGGCCTTTGTGGTACAGGCCTCAAAATGTATGCAGTGAGATTTTAAGCCTTATCTGGTTTCAGCCCAGAAGGCTGATGCTCTCTCCAAATATATTCTGTGCTTATCTAAATTCCCAGGCTCTCCCCTTTTTATGGAAAAACTAAACCAAATAGTGGCAGAGAGTACTGCCAAACTGAAACAGCCCCTTCCCTCCCCCCTCATTGCTCCAAGGTGGAACTACAGGGCAAGCAACAGACAAAAGCACTCCTTTTGTCCATCCTCACAAAGGTACCAGAGGAAAGAAACAGGTATATCAAGGGTTAACCATGGAAAAGGGTATCAAGTGGAAAATCCAGAGGTGGATCCATAGCTTCTAAGAGCCCACTATGATGATAAACCAATATGCCTCTTCCCAGACCTGAACCTATGAGGCAGAGTTTCCCATTTTTTAGTAGTCTCGATTTACCACAGACTAGTGGATGAGAGAGAGAATGAGTCGCAGACACTCCCTGGAACGAAGGGCCATACCTCATCTTTTCATCCATTTCCCCCCATCTTAAGTGACCCCATAAAATGAAATCTTGCATCTCTTGGACATAGGAGTAATAGAAAGGGTTCCCCCAGAAGAAAGATTCTTAGGACTATATTCCATTTTCTTCATTGTCCAGCTGTGTATGGGTGGGTCAGAGCCATTCTGGATCTCAAGCTGCTGAACAAACTGATGAAGAAAATGAGACTCCAGATAGAGACCCTTGCTTTCTTGGTGGCATCTCTATACCAAGGGGAATTCCTTGCCTCAGTGGATCTAGTGCAGGAATTCTCAAACTCCCCCCACCCCCCATTCTGACAACAAAAATTATTATATGACCCAGGAGGGGGGACTGAAGCATGAGCCCACCTAAGCCCTGCTGCCCCGGATAGGGTGGGGGCAAAGCTGAAACCCAAGGGCTTCAGCCTCAGGCGTGGGGGGGCCTGTAACCTGAGCCCCACTGTCCCCAGCTGAAGCGGAAGTCCAAGTCCCAGGCTGTGGGGCTTGGGCTTGGGCCCTGGGCCCCAGCAAGTCTAACACTAGCCCTGGCGACCCCATTAAAAGGGGGTCCTGACGTACAGTTTGAAAACTGCTGATCTAGCAGATACATTTCTCCATATGACCATGCAACCACAGACTGCTGAGATTTGCATATGGCATGGCCTGCTGCCAGTACCAAATGCTCTCATTCAGCCGCCCAGGCTCTTTACCAAGATGCTGGTGGTGGTAGTGGGATTCAGGCCTTGCAGCACTCACCTGTATTCCTTCCTAGATGACATCTTGATCAAAATTCTGACCCAAGCAGCGACACACACTGCCACACTCTGGATGCTGGATCTTCTTCAAAAACATGGATTTACAATAAACACTAAGAAGAGGTACTTTATTACTTCTACACAAGTAATTCACCTGGTAGTGGAGATAGATGCTTCTGTGATGGCAAAGGTCTACCCATCACTGGACAGATTCCACAAGATACAAAACCTGATATCCATGTTGGGAAAATGTGCAAGGCTGACCCTCGCTCAGTGTCTACAGCTATTGGAACTCTTGGTTTCATGTACAGGATTCGCTCTTGGGCAAAGTCCCATATCAGGTGCCTCCATGCCTCTCTCATGAAACTGTGGAACAATTCACCGGAATACGTGCAAGATCAGGTACTGATTCTGAACAAGGTGCTGAACTCTAAGGTGGTGAACAGTCCTACAAATGTCTGCAAGGATCTAAAAGGCACATAGGAAGACCCATACACACACAACTACTGCCAACCTGACAGGATGGGGAGTGCATCTGGGGCACAGGAGAGTTGAAGGTACTTGGATTCCCAGGGAAAGGAATCAGAGAATAAACCTACTGGAGATCAGAATTGTCAGGCTTGCCCTATGGAAATTCCAGAACTACCTGGAGGGTGACTGTGTTCTGGTTCATCTGACAATGCGATCACTGTGGTATATATGAACAACCAAGAGGGAACAAGGAGTGCAACTCTACTTGAAGAAGTGGTGGAGATAATGGAATGAAAACTTCCTTCTATTAGTGCAGTACACATAAAAAGAGAGCTGAACCAAAAAGCAAACTGGCTCAGCAGATTCACAGTCAGCAATTCAGAATTGTGTCTGAATCAGGAAGTCTTCACCCTGATTTCACAGTACTTCACCAAGGAAGCAGATCCTAAATTACTGGGGACAGATGCCTTTCACAGAGATGGCCACAGGACCTGATATAGTTGTTCCCACCCTTTCCATTTCTAGGAGAGGAGATCAAGAAGATAAGATGAGAAGCAAAGATGATAGTGATAGCTCTGCACTGGCTAAGGAGATCATGGTTCTCTGATCTGGTAGAACTGAAAATGGTACCAGTGTTGCATCTATCAATGAGACCAGATATCCATTACCAAGGCCCATTCGTCCCTCCAGATTTAGACTGCCTTCAAATGACAACCTGACTATTGAGAGGGAAGAATTAGTTCTAGCACAGCTCTTGTCAGGTGGAAGAGTAGGCCTTCAGTGCTGAAGTAGGCCTTCAGTGCTGAAGCTCATCTAGAGGAAAGGAGAGTTCAAATCACTTTGGAAGAGATTTAGTTTGTGGTGTCGAACATAACAAAAACCCCAAGGATCCTGGTTTCCCAGTTACCATCGGCTTTCTTTGGGAAGATATAAACTAGGGACTTCAGTCCAGCTCCATAAGGTATAAAATGTCAGCATAAGTAGCATTATATTCACAGGATCCTCTGATTTCTTGACAGATATCCAGATTTATCAGAGCAGTTTCTTCTAACCACAGGTTTAGCCAGACTATCTTTCCTAAGTGGGATCTGTCACTGGTATTGAAAGGTCTACACACCCTTCTGAGCTACTGACCTCAATATCTCCATTCTACCTATCCATCAAAACCTGCTTTCTGGTTGCCATCATGTCTACTAGGAGAGTGGGTGTTTTTGTTTTGTTTTGTTTTGTTTTTTAAACTGGCAGATTTATCTGTACTGGAACTCTACTGTATAGTCCATGGTGACAAAGTGGTGTTAAGAACCCAAGATTATTCTTGACTAGAATGAATTTCTTTCCTTGCCTCACAGGAGATTGTCCTCCCTTCATCCTGTTCAAAACCACGGCACCTGACAGAAAAACTGTGGCATACCTTAGATGTTTGAAGATTACTGAAGATCGTTGTCAAGCACATTGAATCAACAAAAAGATTCGGGCTCCTTGTTTCATCTGAATTGCATGGGTTCAGGGTATCCAAGCTATCACTAGCTAAAAATGGATCAAGCTATGCATTGTTGATACATGCAAGGTGTCAGGTGCTTCTGTTCCAGATGGCATCAAGGCACACTTCACAAGATCTATGGTGACTTTGTGGGCAGAAAGAGCTTGCTTCCATTGCAGAGATCTGCAGGGCAACAATGTCATCAGTTAATACCTTTATCTGACACTATAAGGTTGACTTTCTGTTCTCTGCAGAAGGACCTTTTGGCAGGAAGACACTGCTGCCAGAGGTCCAGTAATAATAATGCCATTTTGGGCAATTAACTAGGGCATAGGAGGAAGGTCTTCCTTATCTCACTCTGCTTTTCTTATCACTCCTTATTTCTGTTCACAGCTTGCTACTTTCCATACATATTAGAATTGTGGGAGATGTTGAGCTGCAGAATGGTAAATTTCTTATCTGATGATTTCCTTCTGCTAGTAGTGTCTTTCACAATGCTACCTCCTGTGGTTGGCTTCCTAGCCAATGGACCATATTTAATTTTTATATGTTTGGTTGGCCATAGCCTACTATACATAGTTTACTGGTTGGTAATGAAGTTATTTTTACTAATCATATTCTATAAATTTTTATACAGCTTTGGAATGAATCTTCTGGCAGCAGGCTACAGAAGATGGCATAGCTAGCATGGGCTGTGCTATAGTTCTGAACTGCCTCCGGAAATGACAGACAGAAGGGGAATAACCCATACATTTCAGAATTGTGGGAGATGTTGCTAGCAGAAAGGAAATTATCAGGTAAGAATCATACTTTTCTTTCCTTTTCTGCAAGAGTTTCCAGCGCTAACGCTTTGAGCTTGTCTTCCACTCCATCCCCATTCCATCTGTTAAAATGATCCTCTTTGCAATACTTAGTGTTGACATTAAAGTGTCGTCGTCATTTTAGTGGACGTTCCAGTTGGATCTTTGGAGTCATCCTATGGAGTTATGGAATTCTTCAGACAACTGGCTTCTTTTTCCTGTATAGCTATAGAATTCCTTAGTTTCCCGTGGGTTTCTGATACTCCTTGCTTTGTCACTAGTGAGTAAAGCAGATCATCCCAAATTCATGGTAATAAAAACTTAACTTACATCCAGTTCTGGAGTAGGGAAACCTCCAATACCTAAGATTGGATGCAAAAAGCCACTCTTCTCTGGTATCCTCTCAGTTAATGTTGGACCAAGTACCCACTTGTATCCAGATGGGCCAATGCTGGTCTTTCAGTCTCATCTAGCCAGGCTGGAATGCTGAGGCAGGACAAAAAGTTGAAACCACAGAACAGAATAAACATCCTTGGAAAGTCCTATCTTTTTTTTTTTCTGGTAAGGAACTTCCAAACCCTTTGATTTTTGTCTTCTGTGGAGAGGAGCTGCACTTTGTTTTTTCATACTGTAGGTTCATAAGATGTTAAAAGACCAAACAAAAAAGCAAGGGAATTATTAAAAGCATTTTCAGAAACAGGGGTAAGCAAATGTTTAATGCAACAACTGGAAAAGTTCCAAACATTCTAGTTTGTCATCCAATTATCTTCTAGTGCAACAATTTATTAAAAATAGAAATTGGTGAATAAGAAGAAAGCAACTTAGCTATGAAACTACGTTGTGCCTGAAGTGACTCTCTATAACATTTACTAGACACGCTGTTCTGTACTCATGAAAATTGGTACAGGTGGTGGGAACAAATACCAATATGAGTAATTGCTTATTTTAAAGCAATAATTGATTAAAAGGATACAGACAAAGTATTCTTAAAACAATTTTTTCTTAGTGTTGTTTGTAATAGCCACTTGGAAGGAAGATGGAGCTGAAATCTGACTCTTTATTGAAATTTCACTTTGCCCACATGCAGAGTGGATGATTATTGTAGTATCATCCCAAAGTTTAATCTGTTCCCCAAACAGAGCAAAGGGTAGATCATATTGAACCTTGATTCTTAGCTGCACGTGTGCTTGTTTATTATTTGAAAATGCCACTTGGTCATATGCAATGTCTGCTAGGCTGTTACTAGGGCTGTAAGAATGTTTGTTGTGCAGTTTTTCATGTTTTACACAGGTACATTTGTTTAAGATTGTATGAACTAAGGATATTTGGATATTTATTTACCTTTGCTTATTTATTTATGTCTGACATTTCTTGGCAATAGGTATGTTAATGAGGCAACCTTAACTTATAGGTAACATTACAGGTATTTTATCTGTTAATTTCCTTTAAAAACAGAGTCAGAGCAAATTTTAGGATCTCTGTGGGATCACCAATTCGCTTCCCAACTTCTCCATACAATGAGAACTTTATGGAACTATAGGTTCTCTGTTTATCTGTACCTTGTACTGTCCTATGGAGTTTTGGAATTCTTCAGATAACTGGCTTCTTTTCCCTGTAGAGCTTTAGAATTCCTTAGTTTCCCTGCATTTCTGGCGCTCCTTGCTTTATCATTAGTGAGTAAAGCAGATCATCCCAAATTCATGCTAACAAAAACTCATATCATCCAGGGCCAGATTTAGTGACTGGCAACCCTTTGGGGGCCACCATGCTCACGATGCTGTTTTTGATGTTAGCAACAAAAAGGAAAATAGAATGTCTGAAGTGAAATGTTTCAGGTATTCTGTATGTGGATTAATTTTTCACTAACCTCCTAGAATGTTCTGGACCTTTGTAGAATCTCATGGAACCTTCCAGACTTTCTGAGAACTACATTTTCCTTGAACCTCCTACAATGTTGTCAGCCATGTCCTCATGGGTATGTAAGGGGCAGGGCATCACCATCAGTCAGTGAGATCTAAGAATGAAGTGAAGTGAGAGCTCAGCTGCAATATAGTGAACTTTGTTTCATTGTTTAATTGTAAGCGACCTTTGGATTTAAAGGACTAGGGTTAACCATCTAAGGCTGTCACCTATTGTAACACTATTTAATACTGGTCCACCCAATGTTGGTACAATTTCTTGATGTTAGTACATTTCAGTTATTCTTAAAATTTAAAAAGTTTCTATAAGCTTAGAGGCAATGCTGTTTTTTAAATTTGCTTATTTTATTTATTTATGGCAGGAATAAGTACAGACTTACAGAACCTATCATGCAAATTGATCATCTTATAGGACAGGAATAAATCATACATGCATATCGTGCATCAAAGTCATTAAATGGGCTACAAATGCAATATAAAATAAGCCATCCAAAAGTTTAACAAATGGAGGGGCAGCACCAAAGATGCTCCTCGCCTGGGGTGCAGTTTGGTCTAGGGCCGGCCTTGGTACCATCCTACACCATCATGTACTCATTCTCTCTCCCACTGTAAGCATATGAAAGATTATAACTATGGAATACACTTCTTAATTCTTCAACCATGTGGGTGAGAGAAGAACTATGAAAAAGTTTTCATCGTGAACTTTTTTACTGCTTCAGTTGCACTCTGCCTACTAATCAATCTTCCCTGAGATTTATCCTAGTATATCAAACCAATCAATATTTAAACAGCCATCACTAAGGAAAACATTGCATGAACTTTTTTATTCTTTGTCTTTTCCGCACCCCAGAATTAAAATTGCTTGGATGAGCTAAAAACAGGAATTACCAGACTGTGTCAGAAATGTTATATTAACTTCCTGACCAGATTTTCATAAAACACAAAGTTGTGGATGATTAGTTTTGTTTTTTTAGCATTGCATTGGAGAGCTGGGATTATATGATTTCCTATTGAATACAGAGTTCAGTTCTTCTACTGCCAGACATGCAGTGCTTAATTTATACCAGGGCTGAGGCCCGGTACCTCTCTAGGCATGGCAACTCATAGCCCTGGCATCTCTGGGCTTGCCATGTCAGTTATGAAAGTAAAACAATTGCTTGAGCCCTAGCACCTCTTTCATTACAAATTAAGCACTGTAGTCATATTAGACTGTATAATCAAAACACCCTGATTTATAGAGAAGCTCATGTGAGCTTTGGAGGCTTATAAAATGTATTAGTTACAATTTTCTGTCTGACACTGAAGCTGGTAAAATTGGACTTGTAGCCATAAGAGAACTGGACTTTTTTGTGATATGTGGTTTAACCAAATACTTTATACTACTATATACTATCACATATCAGACACTTGTTTGTGGTGTCACCATTGTGATAGCTTGGAAATGGTTTTCGTTTGATGTAAAGTAGACATAGAGCTGGATGTCATGTGGGTGTTGATGGCACTTAAGTGTGAGTATCTTGCAGTTTCCTCTGAGTGGCTTTATATTATAAATAAGATGCCAAATAGATGGGGGAGGAGGTTGAATCTCATGTGACTCCATGGTAGGGTGATCAGACAGCAAGCGTAAAACATCGGGACAGGGGGTGGGGGGTAATAGAAGCTTATATTAAAAAAAAGCCCCAAATATCGGGACTGTCCATGTAAAATTGGGACATCTGGTCACCTTACTGTGGAGCAGTTTCCTTTTATGATTATCTGTGTTTGGTCTGAGAGAGAGGACCGGAGCTAATTCTTAACATTTCTGTTCTCCCCTGAAGCCTCTTCAAGGTGGGATAGGCTATTTTGATGATTGATATTAAATGCAACAGGGAGATCCAGAGGAATGAGCGTGTATGGTAAGCTCCTTGTCCGGGAAGTCATCTCTTAGTGCATCTGGTGCTGTTTATTTCATGCCCTTGCATGAAACCTGTGAGGATCCATAAATGTGATTCAGGCTCTTCTGGCTTCTGAGCAGCTGCTGTGTCCACAATGCCGCCTGACAGCTCTGTCGAAGCAGGAAACAGCCTTTGAGCCCTATGGGCTCAAGCACAACTGGATGTCCTGCCCATGGAGGCCCTGACTGGCAGTGCCTATCACATTCCCTGATTTGTCCCAGGTATGTTATTTAAGACCTAGGGAATACACCTGGAGGCTGTTTGCAGATCCCCAGCTTGCTGCTACAATAGATGCTGCTGCCTGCCCCTGATACCTTGGCTTGTTTCTGGTTGCTGGCCCCAGCACTGCTCCTGATATCTAGCCTTTCACAATATCTTGCCTCTTTACATCTCACTCTGATCTCAGCTGACCTACTTGGCTCCGACCCAGTGTGGCTCATTAACTTTGCCTTTGACCTGATCCTACAGAGTGACACTAGCACGGATGGCTGCTTCTGACCTTGACTCTTTGGACTGAACTCAGAACTGGCTATTGAGTCCCCCCTCCAACCCAGGCCCCAGCCTCGACTTGCACCTCATAGCTAGGATCCTGACACAATCTGATTTGAGAGGCATCTGGGATATGTCAGCTATAGGGGAAATGGGAGACTATTCTTGGCTAAATTCTCAGTCAGTTTGCTCAGAAATTAAAGATTGGAATGAATGTCAGTTTGCAGGGCTATTAGCATTCAGCAATGATTTCTCTTGCTAATAAAACCTTTGTATACCACCTTGTATGCAAAATATAATGTGCATAAATTATAATAGATGAGCTTGTGCTTGCATCCACCTCACAATGGTCATGCCTTCATATTCAATTTGTGATGTAATAAAGTATTTATCTAAACTCTACCTTTATCAGGGCTCACCTTGATGTTGCTTTTGCTGCTAGCAGCATTCTGATTCGCCAGTAAAGATAATGCACAATGGCTGAAAAGAGCTTCTTTGAAAGAACAAAATGGTCAAGGATTAAGTCTGGTGATCATCCAGGCTGGTGATGTAGCCACAATACTACTTTCTTTCAGTAGATGGATTCATGTATTGAGAAGATTTTATGGAGCAACAATAGACTTGAATAATCATAATCAAGTTACATAGCTATACATGAAACAGTAATTAGCAATGAGTGGCTCTCCTAATATGTAGCTTCCCTGAAATGATTTGGAAAACTGGAGTATCTGGAATGTAGCATTACAGGTAGAAAAATATGTGAAATGGGCAGTTTCACTTCCTTCCATTTCTAGAAGTACCATTCCCAGAAGGGACACTTTTGGGTATGATGTTCTTGTATTAGAAATCTGGACTGTCTTCTGATGCTGCTCTTACAACTGTTGTGTTATGGGAGAAGTAATGTTATTTGGGCTATAATGACAAATGCCAATATTGAGGTTGGCCTATCCAATGGCACCCTTATAGAGGGTTTCTACATAATTTAAGTAGGATGAACCAGCTCTATAAGAACTTTAGTATAATTTCCATAAAACCTTTTAAAACCTATGGAATTTAATATAAAATGATTTCCTTTATGCAAGTCTCTTACAATCATTACATAGATTCAATAGCAAGAATATCATTATCTAAATGCTCTAGTATGGTCCAAAAAGCATATAGAAGAGCTGCGACTTTCTGCTAAGTTCATTAGTTTGTTTTTTCTCCCCCCTGTAAGGGCTCATGCGAGCACACAGAATTTTCCAGCAACCTTCACTCGCCTGATAGAGAATGGCCAAACTAAACTAAGTTTAAACAGTTAGAAGTTCCACAAGACTTTGTAAAAAGTGTATAGCATATAGCGTTACTAGACTTAGTTTCCAGTGGACTCAGAAATCTGATTTGACATCTTTGTTTCATTCCATTTGAGCTATCTACCTAAAGGTGTCCTTGTGTTTGGCTCCTGTGCAGAATTCAGCATAATCAGAAGTGTTCCTGAAATATTTATTGGTAACTCTGGAGTTTTGTTTCTCCTTGAAATGAATTCTATCTACTATTTTCTGTGGATAGTGAAGTCCGTTACACTGTTGGGTGGCTGTGAAAATCATAGTCTGAATATGAATCAAAGATCGCTCAGGGAACTTTTTTTTTTCTAAGAAGGAAAATCTTTGATATATATATCTATGTATATAAACTAGGCTGAGGTTCAGGGTGCTGGGAGCAAAATAAATTGTAGGAGAAAAGGGTAAATTTGGATAATCAGTTTAATTTACAGCTAATAAAACTGGGGTGCAGGGGGGCAATTAACTTTTTTACTTTCACAGTTCAAACCCTCTGTTTTCTTACTGCCAAAGACCATTTTTGCAGAGATTGAAGTTTGAACTCTGCTAAGCCAACAGAGGGGTTGCAAAGCCAAACCAGAATTAACTCGGGGTCAGCGGGTGGGGAAGGAGCATTGAAAGCATTCCAGGAATTGTGTAGCCAAAAATATTGACTTACTAATAGTTTTGTAAAAATTCACATATCCTTATAGGAACATAATAAAGCTTTAGTAGCTCTGTTTTTCTTGGTGACTCTTCCAGGCCACCTTACATACAGTACTTATTTGGTGGGTAAGGGAAGCCCTTTACAAAGGATTATCAAAGACTTCAAATTTGTTCAATTAAATGCTGCATCTGCTGTCTTCAGCAATTAGTTTTAAACTGTAAGCTGCTTTCTGGACCCATTTGTACATTTTTGTGTCTTTATACTGCAGTGGTTCATCCCCTGCACGAATGTTGGTAAGTTATTGCCAGAAATCTACTCTATTTCATAGCCAACCAAATATATATCCTACATCAAGCCTAGAGATGTTCTATTTCTCAACAAACAGGACTTGAAAGTATGATATTTCTTGAGCTTCAACATAACCACTTAATCCACCAAATGAGACACAGACATATGATCCAAATGTCAAAGTATATCCGTCTGTGCTTTTCTGGCCCACAGTGCCTGGATTTAGCTACATCTCTTTTAAAACAACCTGTTGTACAGTGCAATATTCAGTAATGAAACAAGGAGGACTGCAGCAAAACAACACCTGTGTTGAGCTTACAGATATACAAATTATCTTGATAAGTGAGCAAATCATTGTTCCCCTGCAAGGTTATGTATTTCATAAATGGTTGGTTAAAAGTAATCAAAATGGGCAGCAGAAAGATGAGGATAAATCTGTAGCTCAGCATCTCCATCTGCTAGCACACTAATGAATCACATTCTCTTTTCTGAATGTTTAAGTATTAGTAAATGGCAGATTTCCCATTACATGTTACCCCAGGCCTTTTGAATGTAGTAACTAGCAACTGAGGTCACCCAGCCTTACTTAAGGTGAAATTATCAGGTGAAAAATTGACAGGTTTCAGAGTAACAGCCGTGTTAGTCTGTATTTGCAAAAAGAAAAGGAGTACTTGTGGCATCTTAGAGACTAACCAATTTATTTGAGCATAAGCTTTCGTGAGCTACAGCTCACTTCATCAGATGCATACTGTGGAAAGTATAGAAGATCTTTTTATACACACAAAGCATGAAAAAATGGGTGTTTACCACTACAAAAGGTTTTCTCTCCCCCCACCCCAGTCTCTTGCTGGTAATAATGTATCCAAAGTGATCACTCTCCTTACAATGTGTATGATAATCAAGGTGGGCCATTTCCAGCACAAATCCAGGGTTTAACAAAGAATGTCGGGGGGCGGGTAGGAAAAAACAAGGGGAAATAGGTTACCTTGCATAATGACTTAGCCACTCCCAGTCTCTATTCAAGCCTAAGTTAATTGTATCCAATTGCAAATGAATTCCAATTCAACAGTCTCTCGCTGGAGTCTGGTTTTGAAGTTTTTTTGTTGTAATATTGCAACTTTCATGTCTGTAATCGCGTGACCAGAGAGATTGAAGTGTTCTCCGACTGGTTTATGAATGTTATAATTCTTGACATCTGATTTGTGTCCATTTATTCTTTTACGTAGAGACTGTCCAGTTTGACCAATGTACATGGCAGAGGGGCATTGCTGGCACATGATGGCATATATCACATTGGTGGATGTGCAGGTGAACGAGCCTCTGATGGTGTGGCTGATGTTATTAGGCCCAGTGATGGTGTCCCCTGAATAGATATGTGGGCACAGTTGGCAGCGGGCTTTGTTGTAAGGATAGGTTCCTGGGTTAGTGATTCTGTTGTGTGGTATGTGGTTGCTGGTTAGTATTTGCTTCAGGTTGGGGGGCTGTCTGTAGGCAAGGACTGGCCTGTCTCCCAAGATTTGTGAGAGTGTTGGGTCATCCTTCAGGATAGGTTTTAGATCCTTAATAATGCGTTGGAGGGGTTTTAGTTGGGGGCTGAAGGTGACGGGTAGTGGCGTTCTGTTATTTTCTTTGTTAGGCCTGTCCTGTAGTAGGTTACTTCTGGGAACTCTTCTGACTCTATCAATCTGTTTCTTCACTTCTGCAGGTGGGTATTGTAGTTGTGAGAATGCTTGATAGAGATCTTATAGGTGTTTGTCTCTGTCTGAGGGGTTGGAGCAAATGCAGTTGTATCTCAGAGCTTGGCTGTAGACGATGGATCGTGTGGTGTGGTCAGGGTGAAAGCTGGAGGCATGTAGGTAGGAATAGCGGTCAGTAGGTTTCCGGTATAGGGTGGTGTTTATGTGACCATCGTTTATTAGCACTATAGTGTCCAGGAAGTGGATCTGTTGTGTGGACTGGACCAGGCTGAGGTTGATGGTGGGATGGAAATTGTTGAAATCATGGTGGAATTCCTCAAGGGCTTCTTTTCCATGGGTCCAGATGATGATGTCATCAATATAGCGCAAGTAGAGTAGGGGCGTTAGGGGACGAGAGCTGAGGAAGCGTTATTCTAAGTCAGCCATAAAAATGTTGGCATACTATGGGGCCATGCAGGTACCCATAGCAGTGCCGCTGATTTGAAGGTATACATTGTCCCCAAATGTGAAATAGTTATGGGTGAGGATAAAGTCACAAAGTTCAGCCACCAGGTTAGCTGTGACATTATCGGGGATAGTATTCTTGATGGCTTGTAGTCCATCTTTGTGTGGAATGTTGGTGTAGAGGGCTTTTACATCCATAGTGGCCAGGATGGTGTTATCAGGAAGATCACCGATGGATTGTAGTTTCCTCAGGAAGTCAGTGGTGTCTCGAAGGTAGCTGGGAGTGCTGGTAACGTAGGGCCTGAGGAGGGAGTCTACATAGCCAGACAATCCTGCTGTCAGGGTGCCAATGCCTGAGATGATGGGGCGCCCAGGATTTCCAGGTTTATGGTTCTTGGGTAGTGGATAGAATATCCCAGGTTGGGGTTCGAGGGGTGTGTCTGTGCGGATTTGATCTTGTGCTTTTTCAGGGAGTTTCTTGAGCAAATGCTGTAGTTTCTTTTGGTAACTCTCAGTGGGATCAGAGGGTAATGGCTTGTAGAAAGTGGTGTTTGGAGAGCTGCCGAGCAGCCTCTTGTTCATATTCTGACCTATTCATGATGACAACAGCACCTCCTTTGTCAGCCTTTTTGATTAGGATGTCAGAGTTGTTTCTGAGGCTGTGGATGGCATTGTGTTCTGCACAGCTGAGGTTGTGGGGCAAGTGATGCTGCTTTTCCACAATTTCAGCCCGTGCACGTTGGCGGAAGCACTCTATGTAGAAGTCCAGTCTGCTGTCTTGACCTTCAGGAAGAGTCCACCTAGAATCCTTCTTTTTGTAGTGTTGGTAGGGAGGTCTCTGTGGATTAGTATGTTGTTCAGAGGTGTGTTGGAAATATTCCTTGAGTCGGAGACGTCGAAAATAGGATTCTAGGTCACCACAGAACTGTATCATGTTCGTGGGGGTGGAGGGGCAGAAGGAGAGGCCCCAAGATAGGACAGCTGCTTCTGCTGGGCTGAGAGTATAGTTGGATAGGTTAACAATATTGCTGGGTGGGTTGAGGGAACCAGTGCTGTGGCCCCTTGTGGCATGTAGTAGTTTAGAAAGTTTAGTGTCCTTTTTCTTTTGTAGAGAAGCAAAGTGTGTGTTGTAAATGGCTTGTCTAGTTTTAGTAAAGTCCAGCCATGAGGAAGTTTGTGTGGAAGGTTGTTTTTTTATGAGAGTATCCATTTTTGAGAGCTCATTCTTTATCTTTCCCTGTTTGCTGTAGAGGATGTTGATCAGGTGGTTCTGCAGTTTCTTTGAGAGCGTGTGGCACAAGCTGTCAGCATAGTCTGTGTGGTACGTAGATTGTAATGGATATTTTACCTTCAGTCCTTTTGGTACGATGTCCATCTGTTTGCATTTGGAAAGGAAGATGATGTTGTGAGAATTGATTAATAAATGTTTGTAAAGTGTAGTATAGGTGGTAGGGAGTATTCAAATTATTTTCTTCCAGTCTTCTGTTTCACTGTACTTGGACAATGAAAACAGGTTTGTTAGTCTGATTTTTGTGTAAAATCAGTTAGTCCCGTGACAACAGATCATGAGACTAGTCCAGTGTTGCAGTGCTTGGGATACAAACACTTCGAGGGAATGTTTAAATCAGAAACATAGTTTGTCTGCAAAAACCTAAATTTTGGGCTTTAATCAACCTTTGTTATTTAATTTCTGTTTTATTTGTATTGATTAGAGCTTGATGAATAATGAGAAAAATGAATTGAATAAGTTAGTTGTGGTAGTAAAATAAATTGAATGCGTTATTCAGCCAACACTTTTACTTACACAGTTCCGTACATAAAAATCATCTAACACTGGGAAGGATGGCAATAAGTAAAGAGGTATGGGAGACTTGCACTACAACAGTGAAAAATCAAGGGATATATTTAATGTTATGAACACACTTTGTAAATTCCTGTTTGGTTTGCTCTAAACTAAATTATTTCTATATATTGGAATTTGTGAGTGGAATCCAGAACGAAAGCCAGCATACTAACAACCGTACAACATCAGTATCCCTTTTAATTTACTGCTATTCCCAAAGGTAGCTATTCTTTTTCTTAATGACTAGACTTTGGGTCAGCTGTGAAGCGTCATTCCGGAAAAGCTCTTTTTCCAGTGTGCTGCCGCGATAAGAGGCCTTTACAATTCCTGCTCTAGTAAGAAGGTACTTACAGAAACTACAAGAAAGCTAAATAACCTTTCAAAGCATTTACATTACATTAATGGTAGGTACAACAGGATAAGGAGAGTGTGAGGTTCTGAGCACTTCCTATAAAGTGAGGGCATTCAGCAAATCTCAAATTCGTGATCTTAATGGGTATTCAGAACATTATACTAATAGTTTTAAGAAAATCAACAGAAATGCACTGGATATTGCAAATTCTTGTATTTTAACTCTAGTTCCTTTTCCTAAGATGGAAAGTAACTTGAGTAAGACACTGATTTTAAAAAATGAAGTCAGGCAACTGCATACCAAGTTTGCAAGCAACTCCTTACTCAGTTTGCACATACAGTTACTGTACTTGCACATGAAAACCAAGTATTTGTACTGGAGGATGGTCCATCAGATGCATAGTTGGCCATTTGACTGAATAAATAACTAATTAGCATTTACAGTTCCAGTAACTGCATGCCCAAACTACAGAAGTGGAGCACTTAAAAAGTGCTGATTTTACCGAAGTTTCCCATTATTAGCAGTTTCCCCTTGTACTTCTGTATACTGGCTGTATCTCAGTATTACTGAAGGTAGTTATTAGTGCCTAAGGACTAGAATGTGATTTTTGCCATAGCCATGAGCAGGTGTAAATCCACCAAAAGGGTGCAGACAGATGTCTCAATGATTTTGAAAACAAATACCATAGAAAATTACTGGGTATTAAATGGACCAAATTAATAACAAATGCTAAGATTAGTCAGATTTAACAACCCCTTATTGCTAAAGATCTCCAGATGAGTGGATATTTGTTAAGAATGAAGCCAGAGTGTTTGCCATGGCAAGTGTGCCGTTGGGCAGCTGCAGGAATGTGCAAAAGGGGCCAACTGAAAGATTCCTTTGTTAAACACAACTCTGAGAGTGTCTAGTCTGTAGTCCAGAGGTGTGATTGAAGCACATGCAGACATACCTATGCTAGCTTTGATTTTAGTTAGATCAAAGCTAGTTTGAGTAACAATTTAGAAACCTTAGGGTTGGAAGAGACCTCAGGAGGTCACCTAGTCCAACCCCAACTAAATCATCCCAGCCAGGGCTTTGTCAAGCTGGGCCTTAAAAACCTCTAAGGATGGAGATTCCACCACCTCCCTAGGTAGCCCATTCCAGTGCTTCACCTCCCTCCTAGTGAAATAGTTTTTCCTAATATCCAACCTAGACCTCCCACGTTGCAACTTGAGACCATTGCTCCTTGTTCTGTCATCTGCTACCACTTCGAACAGCCTATCTTCATCCTCTTTGGAACCCCCTTTCAGGTAGTTGAAGGCTGATATCAAATTCCCCCTGACTCTTCTATTCTGAAGACTAAATAAGCCAAGTTCCCTCAGCCACTCCTCATAAATCATGTATTCCAGCCCCCTAATCATTTTTGTTGCCCTCTGCTGGGACTCTCCAATTTGTCCACATCCTTTCTGTAGTAAGGGGCCCAAAACTGGATGCAGTTCTCCAGATGGGGCCTCACCAGTGCTAAATACAGGGGAATAATCACTTCCCTCAATCTGCTGGCAATGCTTCTTCTAATGCAGCCCAATCAGCCATTAGCCTTCTTGGCAACAAGGGCACACTGACTCCTATCCAACTTCTCGTCCACGGTAATCCCCAGGCCCTTTTCTGCAAAACTGCCGCTTAGCCAGTCGGTCCCCAGCCTGTAGCAGTGGGATTCTTCTGCCCTAAGTGCACTTGTCCTTGTTGAACCCCATCAGATTTCTTTTGGCCCAATCCTCCAATTTGTCTAGGTCACTCTGGACCCTATCCTTACCCTCCAGCGTATCTACCTCTCCCCCCAGCTTAGTGTCATCTGCAAACTTGCTGAGGGTGCAATCCATCCCATCATCCAGATCGTTAATGAAGATGTTGAACAAAACCGGCCCAGGACCAATCCCTGAGGCACTCCTCTTGAGACCGGTTGGCAACTAGACATTGAGCCATTGGTCACTACCCGTTGAGCCCAATGATCTAGCCAGCTTTCTATCCACCCTATAGTCCATTCATCCAATCCATGCTTACTGGCAAGAATACTGTGGGAGACCGTATCTAAAGCTTTGCTAAAGTCAAGGTATATCCTGTCTACTGCTTTCCCCATATCCATAGAGCCAGTTTTCTCATCACAGCAGATAATCAGGTTGGTCAGGCATGACTTGCCCTTGGTGAATCCATATTGACTGTTCCTGATCAGCTTCCTCTCCTCCAAGTGCTTCAACATGGATTCCTTGAGGACCTGCTCCATGATTTTTTCTGGGCACTGAGGTGAGGCTGAGCAGTCTCTAGTTCCCTGGATTCTCCTTCTTCCCTTTTTTAAAGGTGGGTACTACATTAGCCTTTTTCCAGTCATCTGGGAGCTCCCCCGAGCGCCACAAGTTTTCAAAGATAATGGCCAGTGGCTCTTCAATCCTATCAGCTGACTCCCTCAGCACCCTGGGCTGCATTTCAGTAGCGGTGAAGGTGCCGCAGCATAGGCAGTGGCCACTCGTATATATGTGTGTACCCAGGTGATGCTGCCCATGCTGCTGCAGCTCCACTGCCATTTGACATAACTAGATCAAAGTTAGCTCAGGTAGATCTACATCTTCTCAGAGAGGGAAAACATCTGGGACTTAACAACACAGAACATGCAAAGAGGGGCCCAGGGTAAACAGGGATGACAAAGCCTTGTTTGTAATGTAAGCAACATCTGATGATGGATGTGGGAAGGATTCAGAAGAGCCAGGTGGTGGTGTGTAACCTGTATCCCCATAAGCATGTTCCTGAGGCATTGTAACTATGGGAAACACCAATGAGTCACAATTCCTTTGTGTTGCTTTGGGTGGGGGTGTTATAATTTTGCTGCTGGTCTATAACAGCAGCAAATGACCACCGCCTCTGTGCCAACTCAGATTTGTTTGCCAGTGATGTGGGGTGTGAAGACCAGGCTCTATTCATTCTGTATCCACTTTATCTGGATGGGGAATAAGCAGCATCCATCTACTCCTACACACCTGAACATAAGGTCTAGGAACTCAGATGGACCTGGATGGTCTAACACTCCCTCTTCCTCCCTTATGTAAGATGTGTAGTCCAAGTCCCAGGCTAGTTCTAGGGATTTGAGCAAGTGTTTATGGGCTACCACCTTAATTGTGCAGTTGAATATACATTTGTTTTAAGACAGACCTTAATTCTAGATTTTTTTCCAGCTAATTTCTGACAACATTTCTCATTTAAAGTAACTGTTTATCCAACTGGGACTCCAGCACCATTCGAGTTTCTATTTAATGGCATTCTATAAAAGCATTCTATAATAGATGAGTGTTGAGATGGTCTGAATTGCATCCAAAAGTAGTACATTAATATCTATAAATCTTGAATTTGGAATATTTTCACAGTCAGCTTCCCAATGATCACAGTAATTTATATAGAGAGAAAAAAATGGAAAAAGAAATCATCTCAGTCTGCCAGGCCTTAAATCTCTTTGGGAGGACCATCATGCTGAAACACAATAGGACATTTGGACCTAGAACACAATTATAAGTGGCTTTGGCAAATCTCCATCTTCTATAAACATAGTTTATAAAATAATGAAAATTGGTTTGAAAAAACAATACAACCCAGCCTTCTGCTCTTATGTAGGCCAGATAGTAGCCCCAGCAACCATATATTTTGGGGGCACCCTTGGAGCCTAATTTCACTTCACTTTGTTAAAACTATTGATTTAAAGAAGTGCATGATTAGGGGGTCCTGTGTATAAAGCAAAATAAAGGCAGTGAAGTGGTTAGATGTGTCAGTACAGGCCTCTGAGAAGAGTGAAATATAACTAGGTGCCATGTCTACTAAGTATTGACCATGTTGTGTTCAGACCGTACCATGTTTAGTGCCAACCATACCACTATTGGCTTGTCTATGCTACTTTTCCTGGGAATCTCTCACCCTTGTACTACCACTGATGCAGCTCCACCAGTGGTAGCAATGGTAGAGGTTTTAGTGTAGACGCAAAGCAGTTGGGCAAATCCTTCTTCTTTCCAGTTCTTTGTGCGGTAGGACATGGCAGAGAGTATTGATCCATGTCCTGCTGATGCCATTCTGTGTGCATGTCACACTCATTCCTTTTTTTTTTTTTTTTGGTCAGTGCCCCGTCTACACTAGTGTTTCCATTGCTGCTAAATTAAATCCTGGTTCATTATTCTCTATTATATTTATGCTTTCAAATTGTTAATCAAATCCGTTTCCAAGTCAATTAGAAGAAGTGTCACTAATCTTACTATATGTAATTTTTGGCACCAGCAAGGGTAAAGAAGCTTCCAAGTTGCACCGAGTCTAAATTCTGGAAATGAGGTATAGTCACATCTGCAAATAAAGGTAGACTATAGGGTTTCTTAAACAACCCAACCACCACCCCCAAAATATTATCTGCATTCTGTAGTATTCAATCATAATCTGTAAGAAAAATAAATTGAACCAAGTACATTTTTGGGAAGGATCATCTGACTTTTAATTAAACAGTTATAACGTTTTTTTCAGTGTGCAAGTGGGCTGGATTGTACCTAAAACCTGTGTAGGCAGTGCCACTCATCCACTGCACTACCAGTTTCTATTCCCACTTAGTCTGTCAAATGTAGAGCACAGCAATCCATTAACAGATCCTGTCATTTCCATATTTCATTGCAAAGGACTAGAGAAAATCACAAATGGTGATATAATTATAATGATATATATTTCATACAGTTTATTCTTAAACTTATTATATTTCACCAAATTCATGTTAATATTCACTCATACAAGTTAGAATGATTAAGATTAACAGCTTAATAGGTACCTTTGGTACGTTGGACAGTTGTATACTTAAACACTGTATTTATCTGCAAATAATGTGCAAGTTTTCATTAGAAGAGGTTGATTATTACTAGAACATTTAGAAAGCACCTATCTATTTGAACTGGCCTCTTCTTTATAAGCCCAGTCCCTAAGAGGACTGGAAGGCTGAGCTCTGCCCAGTGTAATGTTGGATGATTTCATCCACTGTAATGCTCTTAAGAGGAAGAACAGGCAGCTGGACACCTCCCCACTTCCACACCCATATTCTTACATTTAAAAATGGCATGGACTCACTGATGGTGAAACCACTGTTATCTCAAAAAAGATTGCATTTTAAGGTTTTGGATAGTTCGGCAATTTCAGAAGTATAGTAGCAATTCCATTTTTCATTATTTCCTATTTCTACCAAGTATAATTTAGGTTTATATTTGTCTTGCCTACACTGCACGTGTGTGTTATATAATAGTAGGCCAAAAAGTATGATCCCTATCTTAGGCACCTCAGCTTCTTCTTCCTTCTCTTTAAAGACTTTTGCAAAATAACTGCTGTTTCCTTAGATTTCTCTCCAATTCCTTCTCAACAATTTTTACAATTTTCTCTTAACTTCTGTCTGTATAGAATTCTTTTATTGAACATTTTCCTCTACAGTTTGATCATTATGTCTTGTTTCTCATCTTATTCTTTTCACTTGTTTCTGCTTGGTTTTGTGTAGTTCTGAAATCTTCTTTCTTTTCATCAGGTGTTTATATTTTTAGTCATATTATTGTTTAATCCAGTCTTTAAATCCCTGCTTAATTATACCACTTCCTTCTAAATGTGGGATTCTTTACAGGAGAAAGGCTGTACATGTATTGGGAGAGGATTCTATGAGGTTTTGTTGTTGTGGTATATAATATAGTAGGTTATTGCAGTAAAACGCCAAAATGTCCTACAAGATGCACTGATAAAACGATTGATAGCCAAAAACTAGATATTTGATCTAATCTTATAAGATAAACCGATTGTATTGTTGAAGATGGAATAAAATGACCAGAAAAAAAGAAAAAGGAATGCCAAAACAAGGAGAAAAAAATTCTGGTTCAGAAGAGCTAAAGCCCAAAGCTATGCAGCAAATGTCTAGATGGAAGCTTCTTTCCCATCTTAAAATCAGTTTGTTTGGCGAATCACCAGAAATTCTATATGCAATAGCACTAATGTGGAAAAACAAAGCAGTACTCGGGTCCTTGGAGAGAAGCTGCTACCTACAATCCAGTTGCCTAGTAACCAGACTCTAACTCTCCTCCCCTGTCAGATATTTGCTTTCTTAGCTTGATAGAAGTGTCAGGATTCCAGGACTATTGAATTCCTTGCCTTTTACATTTTTGGATTTTTACCTGTCTGTCATATGTTTGGGTTTCAGTCTAATGGGTATTGACTACAGGACCCTGAAATTGAGAGGTAGTAGGATGCTTAGAAGTAGCTTTTACTCTAAAGTGTTTAGAGGTTAGAGGACAAAGAGACCAAGCATGGAGGAAGGGATGGTTCTTTAAGCTGTTATTTTGGGCCACCATGTTGATAAATGAATGCCTTAATTCTTGAGTATTTTGTTTCTGAGGTGGTATTCTAACTCAGGGAGCAGGTTTTTAAAGATAATGTAATATGGCTCCTCTTCCAGACTCTCTGGCTGCCTCTTCCATTAAATTCATAGCCTGCAACAACAACACCACAAGGAAGTGGGAATTTGAGGTAGAGCTACAATGTGTTTTCCTTCTGGCAGCACAGAACTCCTACCAGTCCAGTCAATTGCATCTGCAGAATTAAACAACATTAAAAAGCAATATTTCATGTATGTGAACAAAACTTTTTCCTCTGTCATAGAATCCAGATTTTTAAAAATACATGTGCAAAAGTGTGTGAGCTGCATATGCGAAATGCCCAGTGGGCATGTACAGGTCAGGGCTGCATCCACAAATCTCCAGCTTGCCTGCGTGCATCTGGCATTCATGTGCTCAAGTGGCCAAAAGTTTGTGGGCCAAAAGTTTCTGTTGGACGTATTTCAAACAGTGACTTAATAGACAAGATACTCATTCTTACCTGCATGGCCTCATGGTTAAGGCACAGCAATGTGTCAGGTGATCTAGGGTCTGCTACGTATATGTTGTGTGACCTTGGACAAGTCACTTAATCTCACCATATCCCAGTTCCCTACTTCTCAGGAGCATTGGGAAGTTAACTCATATGTTTGTTAGCTGCTTTGAGATAGTAATCAAATTTGTTATCATACGACAAGTGGATGTAGGGTTTTCTCCATTATTTCATCACATACAGTCTGTACAGCTGATTTAAACAGACTGCAGGAGACACTAGAAACCAGATTTTGATTTTTGATCCAGCACGGCTTTCTTAAAGAAACAAACAAAAATCAGAATAATTAGTGTTTCTATAGCAGTGATAGTTAGACAGAGGCTCGCTGCAAGTGACTCTTTAAAGTGTCTCCTGCAGCTCTTTGCAACACATGATATTAAAACACACTGTGATTTTAATTATTAGCCAGTTTTAGTTATTAACCAATCCAGATGCTTTTACAACCAATCCAGATGTTCTTAACCAAGTGTAGTTGATTAAAAAAAATACTTGGTCAGTCATTTTGCTGTGTGCGTGGGTACACACACACAAAGTAGTAAATGAAACAATGAATTCACACTACTGTGGCTCTTTTGGGTAATTTGGCTACTAAACCACTGAGGTCTGAGTATCACTGTTCTATAGGAAACCAGTGGTTATTTCATGTTGCTAAGCAACTGCTCGTAGGAGGACAAATATTCTGGATCTGCATGTATTTATCATTTGATAACAAACCTGTTTAAGAAATCTTCAATACAGTATTACCACCGCAAAATTGCAAATAAAAGATCCATTTGGTATTTTGTGAGGTAAGCAGATATGAATGCGCTGTTTGCATCAAGATTAATTCATTTCATTGAAAAAAATGCATAAGAAATTAAAATTAAATGTCTAGGAGAGAGATTCCTGAGAATCAGAGAATGTACCATTATTAACTACCCTTCTGTGACTGAAACTAAATAGGAGATAGATAGTTGTGATACATAGTTCAATGGGTACAGGAAGGCTCTTATGTCATGATTGTGAGCACAGCCTAAAGAATGGATGTATTTCATAGAGATATTAGATTTGGGGAGAAGGAAAGGAAATAGACTCACAATAGACAAGTGTTCTTCCAACCTATCGATGGAGAAACATTGCTGTCCTTGCCCTCCTTTCAGGAACATAAGTGGTACCAAGAAGAAAAAGTTTATGGAGAGAATAGTGAGAATTACCCTACAATAGAGGGAGGAATATGTACAATTCCCTGTTAGGATCTGTCTTTGATCATAGATCAAAGCCAAGAATGATGGGAGAGAAATGTATAAAACTATTTTCAGTTGTTGTTCTTTCAAAACAAACAAAAAAGCCCTCCCAAATTGGAAAGTACTGAGGATAAAAACCAGTTTTTATTTTAAAAAGTTTAAATTAATGCTTATATTTATAAGGCTGTTTTTCTAAGGTAAAGTGCACATTGCCCTACTATATAGAGTCAGAAAGCCCTTTAGGAGCCCACCATCTTAGGGCCAAGATCTCCTGTCTGACGTGACTTAAAGGGCATGCATTTGCTGTCCTTAACCGAATCCCAAGGACTGAAGTAATTTTGATAGCTTTGCACACCAATTGACTGATCAACAAACAAGAAGTTGTCACTGAAAATGAATGGCTAGCTGAGGTCAAGCTGCACATCGGTGATGAACTTTCAGATGATTTCTTGAAAAATGGTGTTGATAAGGCTTGCATCCATACCAGGTTAATCAGTGTTGTGGAGAGTTGTCACAAGCTACAAGGAGTTGGATTAGATAATAGGACCAACCAAAAAAATCAGTCACTGTCATGCTTAGTACTTCTGAAGAAGTGAATACACAATAATGACCGAAGAATCCAATGGTGGTTTGGAGTTCGCAGAAAATGCAGAACTTTTTTTTTTAGGTTTGAGGTTTCACAAAAGTTTCCTTGAGTTTTGTGAAATACTCCCCCCCCTTAATTTAAACCATTGTTTTTTAAACAAAATTTTAATTTAAAAAAGAACCATGCTTTAAGTACTGCTGTGCTATGAAAACAATAAGTTTTCTGTTTGATAGTTATTTTTGCCAAGCTTCTAGGACTACAGAAGAAATAAAATAGCAACATATAAATCATTCCAGCACTAATGTTTTTCAAGAGTGAAACAGAATTTGGACTTCAAAAATGTTGAATGATCTTCTAAATCTAAAATATACAGTTTGGGTCAATTCTACGCAAAACAAATTTTCCTGCTCTCTCAGGAATAATTGACATAAGGTACAAATGAAGTTGATGTTTTATCACTATCCACTAGTAGATGGGAGGAAAAATAGAGACTGACCGAAAGATTAGAAGTTGGACTTTAGGTTAGGATAAGATAATCATCCAAGAGTTCTACTGATTATTCAAAGCATTTCTAAATTATCTGAGCTTATTAGCAAAAGTTTTCAAAAAGAGGTGGCTATAACCACATATAGTCACTAAATATATGCCCTAGTTTTCAGCTGTTGAGCAGCTCCTATTTACTTCTATGGGAGTTGCCAGTGCTCAATAATTTTGAAAATTGGGTACTTATTTGGAGTTTGAAAATCTTCATCATATCTTTAAAACTCAAATGGAAATAGTGCAAGAAAACGACCCCCCCGCCTCCCCCTAGTACTTCCATTTTTGATAGAATAGCCTTCCTCATAGTATTTTTGCAGTTCTGGTTCTATACAGACTGGAATTAATGTATCCATACATTACAGAAACTTAAAGGTTCAGTTCAAGTTTGGTTGTAGAAATGGGTCAGTCAAATTGTAGCTTGATAGAAATGTTTGTTTTAGGAATACTTATCTGTGGCTTGTTTTTCTTTTACTTATAGAAACTCAAGTTAAAGTTTCATAAGCTGAAAGAAATTTGGAGGCCCTCAAATTTTTCAGGGAGAGACTCACTCCCTTAGTCCAAGATAATGAATAATAGAATAATCATCTAATTTCTCCATCTAGGAGATAAATGAAGAGTTAGTAGTAGAAACTTACATAAATCTCTGATTAGCAGTAATTCTTATACAGATTTAAAGGACTTTCTGTCTGTGATCATAATAATGTCACTGTCTGATGTGAGACATGAGGAATGCATTTAAAATTCTCAGATTCAGCCTCTGAAGCTGCAAAGTAGAACCGAGGTTAAGATGTTTCCTTTGAAGTAAAATATAAAGCTTGGTTTGCACCAAGGTATGTTGGGTACATTCTCTGGGTTCAAAAAACTGACTTCTGAAGAAACCTTTCTTAATTTTTAAAGTAAAGTTAGTAGGAAACTCTCAAAAATCAGTCCAATATACACATTTGAAATGTGAATTAGTTGTATGATTACAAGTAGTCAGTTCTTTCACAGATGATCAACCACATATGGCACATAAAATAACTGGCAGACATCCTTCACCTGTCCAACCCTGTCTGACTTAAGAACACAGCCAGCCAAATATGGAGCTGTTGAGGAGACAGGTTATATAAATTTGATTCAAATATTTGCTTAGATTAATGCTCTCACTCTCAGACTGTGATACTGGCTCTGATTTCTTCTAGTGGAGGCGCAGATGTGCCCAGGGGAAATGAAAAAAGGAATATATTTTCTTAAACAGATTATTTTCACTTAGGACTCAGCAGAAATGGACCTGTTTAATTAAGTGAATATTCATTAGAAAATTCAGCTTTTGTTGATGTTAAGTGCCAAAACTAAAAGTTCCAGCAAGAAAATGAAATTAACAGGTTGCTCTGTATTCTTCTAAAATGTACCATTTGGAACAGTTTCCCACTGAAACATTTTATCTCAATGGTGTCAGAGGAACCCTAAATATTTCCTTAACATATAGAGAGGAAAAATCCTGGATTAGGACATAACTAATCTAAATCCTATTCTAAGTGACCACTTCCAATCTAAAAGAAAATATGGCCCTGTCTAAACTTGATTTTCCTGATTTAGAATAAAGTACCCATTTCATTTGTCTCTGGACACATAATTTAAACAAAACAACAAAATCAGACATTAAATAAAAATAATATGCTCCATCTAGAAAATAAGCACATCATCCACACTTTCATGAGCAGGCAGAGAGTCCTGTGAAAACAGATGGTCTTTACACCATGCAATGAAGGTTGACAAACTGACTCTTTTGAACCAATGTGGAAGTGAATTCCAGAATTGAGGTGTCCTATCAGCAGCCACCACACATGCAAATCAAGGCAATATTAGAAAGAACACTGCACTCTAGCTGATCTGAAAGATCGTGGTGAAACAGAGAGACAGGTGATATCTCAGGTATGTATGGTCCAACCCAGATAAGACTTTAAAGATCACTTTTTCAACACTTTAAATTGCATTCATAGGCAAAAAGATGTCACCGGAAGCTACAGTTTGCAATGTCATGTGCGGCAATGTATGTACTACATATTAGCACAATATTTTACAAAAAAATGTAACAAGCATTGAGTGTATTGGTTGTCATATGCATGACTGTACCATGTTGTATGTACCAGTTGACTGTACCACTAATCATCTCTGGAATGAGAGATTTAGCTTAGTGCTTACTGAATTGATGAAGGTCTACAAATGTGTGGTGTTTAGATGTTGCTTGTAATTATTAGAATTGGGAGCACTGGCTGTTGAGAGTCTGAAAGGACATGAAACAGGAAGGAGGGGGGAGGAGTTGAAGAGGCTGAGTGAGAGCTACTGAGGGTGCAACAGTAGCTTGGAAAAAAGGTTTCCACTTTAAAAAATAAAGTCCTGTTGAAGTATGTTAGTACCTTGCCTGTTTACTACAACATGTTCCTCTGCAGTATGGATAGAAGGCAACAAGTTTAGCAGACTTATGAAGTCGTCAGATCCTCCTAGCTCCATCCTACAATGCAGTACCTTACTTTTAGAAATTACTTCAAAACCTCTGCTCCTAGCAATAATCATGAGCACTATCAGAAGGGGCTCCAGGAATGAAATGTGGGTGTGTAGAACAATTTTGACACACCTATCAAAAACAAGTGAGCCAAAGCAACAATGACATGCTATGTCTCTCCAATTTGTTTTTTTCTTGTTTAGTACAGAAATAGTCTTTTGGGTTTATATCCTGAGCTCATGTTATGGAGCTCAGCTAACTTACACCATGTGAAGATCTGGCCCTCTGCATCTTGATCACAGGAACACAAACAATATTGCTAACTTTATCCATGCCTTGCTAGAATCTTCCATTTTTAAATTTGACCTTGATCCTGCACAGGGATTGGCCAACATGTACCTTTATGCTGGTGTAAAGTCAGTGGGACCCCATGTGGGTGGATTGCTGTGCAGGATCAGCTCCATAGTGTGTTTTGGTTTCAAGAAGAACATATTTAGAGCATAGACAAAACTTGTAGAAAACCAGAGTAAACATGGATTGCAAGACACAATTCACCTGTATGGAAATTTAGTGTATACAGTTATTGAATCTTGGAATATTTCTGTGCCTAAAATGTTCATGTAATCTTTTTTTGTCTTCAGTGCAGGTCTGTTTGACCACTGAGTGGTATTACCTGGTGTTGGTTTACACCATATCACATGTTGTGCTCTAACTGAATGTTCTCTCATCTTCTTTTTATAGAATATCAGGGTTGGAAGGGACCTCAGGAGATCATCTAATCCAACCCCCTGCTCAAAGCAGGACCAATCCCCAATTTTTGCCACAGCTCCCTAAATGGCCCCCTCAAGGATTGAACTCACAATGCTGGGTTTAGCAAGCCAATGCTCAAACCACTGAGCTATCCCCCGCCCCGTTTGCTGTAATGAGCCATGTGACTTTATCAGGAATATAAATAATTTGGTGGTATAGAGGATGTGTGAGGAGGAATTGTGATGAGACCGTCTTGTCTCTACCCCCAGACACAAAGCTTTCTCATGACCTTAGTGCCAGTTCAGATGTCGTCTTCTGATTTCAACCTCTCCTAACACCAGACTTATCATTCTGTGAAACAACGATCTGGGAAGAAGGAATGACTGGATAGACAAAGCATAAAAGAAAGTCTTTTTCACACACAACAGAACGTTGCATTCTTGCTACTGCCAAGTGATGATTTTTAATAGATGGGTTTTGGGGTGGGTTTTGCCTACACAAAATGGGCATGAATTTGTATGTCTATCTGTCTGACTATTGATTATATAATGTTAATGACAGCAAGCAGATAAATGTTAACAGGTTTCATAGACATGCACTTTTTATATTTCAATCAATCAGATTTTTTTTTAAAGCAGAGATGTTTTGAATCAGTGGTTCTATAATCCAGGATGTGGTGAAGTTATGATGTGTTCAAATATATGTGAACCACGTGGTTTTTTCCACACAATTGTGCCTGTTGATTTCATAGGCAAATTTTAATTCACAAACATCATAGTCCTAAAACCATGCAACAGAAAATAGCAATTAAGATCTCTTATTCAATAGTCCCCAGTAATCTACTGTGAGAATTGGTGTAGGATGAAGTTTTGCCAAAATATCTTTTGTTCTGGCTGTTAGGAAGCCTTTGTGGTAGGAAAAAAGCAATGAATTTATGAAAAATGGGAACAGCAAACCTTTTAAGGTACTTAGCTAAGAAAAAATATTAGTTTAACTAATCGGCAAAACATGAAAAGGTCAGGTGATGGGTATGAGAGATTTAATGAATCCAATGTATGTGGAAAGATTAATTGAATATGGTTAGAGGAGCTACAGGATTTTAGTAGATTAGAATAAAAATTCTGCCCTCTTCACGCTGCCCTAGTTCAGTGAAGTGTCATTTTTCTGCGGGAAGATATTTATTCATATAGATCAGAGATTCTCAGCCTGGAGGTCATGAACAGGTTTCAGGAGAGTCATGGCCACCCTCCCTTTCTTTATGTGGAGTGTGTGTGTGCCTTCTTATCTTGTAACATTGGTTCACATTATGGAAAAGTTTGAAAACCATTTGTATGGATGTTTGCTCATAGAAAGTGAGCACTGTGCTGGGGTGGCAAGGGTGGTGTCAGTGCTACCAAATTTGGGGCCCCTTGTTATATTTAAAGCACGCCTATAAGCGTGAAGATTTTGACACCTTTGAGAGGGCTTGAGATGAATTGCTTTTCAGTGGGTGCAGTGAGTGCCCAATATGACACATCCACCCCACCCAAACAGCATGATATCTCTTGACCACTCTCTGGTGGTTTTTCTAAACTATTCTCCCAGCCTCCTCCCCAGTTCCCTATCTTCTGTCTTCTCTCTGCGTTGATGGAACCCACCCAGGCCCCTTCAAAATACTTTCTTTGTAACTTTTTCCACAAAGGGAGACTTTGTTCTGTGGCCAGGCCTTTTGTTGTTACTGCTGCTGTTACTACTACTATGATGGGTATCCCAATCAAGGAGCAGGGCCTCACTCTGCTAAGCACTATCCAAACAAGTAACAAAGACAGTTCATGCTCCAGAAATTTTACAGTCCAGGTGTATTTTCTGTGCTTCTCTTCACTTAAGAGAGGTCACATGGCAACCCTCTTGTGATCTTATCATTTTATATTTTCCTTATTATGTACTTTTTGTTTACTTTATGCAGCATTCATTACCATAGTATCTGAACAACGTATGATAGGGAAAACCTCCCTGAGTGGTTCTTCCCCACTAACAAAGAACAAGTGCTCAGTGCTGGTTTAAGCTATAATTAAAATAATTTGTTAGTGTGGAAAGCCTTAAGAGGCTTGGACCAGCACCACAGCATTCATGAGCAGTTTTGGGGTCCAACATTTGTGATCTATTTAAGCCACACATAGCGTTCAGCTATCTCTGATGACCTGCTCAGTGAAACATGTGTGATTAATTGTATGCTAGAAGCTAGGGCATGCTTTGGCAGTTCATGTAGTAGGACAATATTTATTCAGTTCAGTTGCTGGTTGTGTTTTGTTTTGTTTTGTTTTTGAGAGGAGTGGCGCATCAAATCATGGCTCCCCCAGGCTGGTGTTTGACAAGCACGTCCCAAAGCCAAATCCATTGAAATGTTATGAATCACTTACAATAAAGAATCATTCTTAATGTTATACTTTACAAATATACATAGCATTCCCCCTGTGTACTAGCTTAAGGTTCTATGGTTATGACTGATTCTTGGGAAAACAAACCCAAAAGGAGTTCTGCATGACTCTATACAAACATCTGCTGATTGGTTGAAGTTATAAACATGAGTAGTTGTACAGGTTTAAGGAAAAGAAGCTAATCAGATTCTTATGTGTCTCCAGGGATCCGAAAAGACCGCAGAGGTGGGCGGATGCTGAAATACAAACGTCAAAGAGAGGAGCAGGATGCCAGGAATGGAGGGACTACTTCTATTGAGATGAGAACCCCCACCCTCTGGACAAGTCCTCTTGTGATTAAGCATAGCAAGAAGAACAGTCCAGCTTTGACCCTGACAGCAGAGCAGATGGTCAGCGCCTTGCTGGAAGCTGAGCCGCCCATAGTCTATTCAGAGTATGATCCTAACCGACCTTTCAGTGAAGCCTCCATGATGACCCTGTTGACCAGCCTTGCAGACCGGGAACTGGTGCACATGATCAACTGGGCAAAAAGGGTCCCAGGTAAGAAAATAGATCATTCGAACAGTGGTTAACTGGAAAAGTTCCAATATTACTTTTAAGTGAGGGAATTTCCTTCTCCCTCTCCCTACTCCACAGACACAGTTTCCTCATTATCTACAAATCATTCATTTAAATATCCTTATCTGTAAAATTACAAATTTCATGTGGTGCTCCTTAGAAGGAAACTTTTGGGAAACGCAGGTAAAACTTTAGGGAAAAAATCTTGTTCAGAAAAATTCGTTACTGTAGATTATAATATATTGTCTGCCAAATATAATAGATAGCTTGGAGGTAACTGGCACCAGGATATAATCTTTCATTGCCAGGTCAGTGAATCAAACTTTGCCTAGATCTGTTACAAATGCAAGTTTTTGCTGTATAAAAGAGATTCAGAGGCCTATGTGAAATGGACTAGTTATCATGGGTCTATTTCCTAGCAAACAGGTGTCCAGACCACAAAACGCTACCAAGTTTGGCACTGATCGGCACCCTTTATGACAGTCCAAGCAGAGAAACCAATGAGTGGTCATTAAAAACCCTCTGATGTCTGAAGGTCGTCCGAGTTGAAGGTCATTGACAGGGTAGTGTGGGGAAGATTGCATTTCTGCTGAATGGACTGATCCTGTTCTGTGGATAAAAAGAAGATACCAGCCTCCAGAGCTATCAGTCCAATACCCTTCATAAGCATTATATTCACTAAACATTTATTATGCATGCTGAATCTTTAATTTTATCACAGAACTTCTCTTTACTAGGCCTACTGGTACAATATACCTACTAGTATGTTTTGCCTAGTTTAGCCAATTTTTAATCTCTTTAATTTCATATTCTAGCCCTTTATTTCATTAACATTTATGTAGATTCTGTGAACAACTGTTCTGAGAATGTCCACTACTACAGATTTAGTTAGGTCAAATGCTGTAGGTCATGCCTCTTTTCTGTGTCCTTCACTTAAACTTGGCAAAACTTTACTTAGTAAATCAATAACACACACAGTCTGTTTTCCAGTCCTTATGTGTTGTTGTTGTTTTTTTAACAACTTTTCACATGTCACTTAGTGGGCTCAAGCTGTGATCAATGAAAAGCTGTAAGGGATGTGTCATTTCTCATAGTAACTTAAAGGAAATCACATGGGGAATTTTATTTTTAACATAGTTGCATTTTTAGGACCTGAAGTCAATGTGAGCCTTTCCATTAATTTCTGTGTGCTTTTGAACAGGCCTCTACAACGTATTTTTGAAATAGGGACCTTAATGTTTAAAGCTATTGGTCATACTAATTTAAACACAGTAATGGCAGTGTGGACTAGAAAGGCTGAATTAAAAATCTCTTCTCTGATGATAGAGACTAGAATGTCTGTTGCATGGAAAAGAGAAGCACACTGCACTGTTGTCTTGCTCTAGAAAAATATCTCAAGTTTTGTATTAATTTACATTTACCATTTATAGGAATTTGAAAATGGTTCTCTCATTTAAAGGAACTTGTCCTACAAACACCCTTTAATCACCTGAGGACCAGACATAGAGTTTAATTATGTGTGATCTTACACTGTTGTGCAAGTTAGTGGAAAGGGCACACGGAGCCTTCCTCCTGCTTACATCCCTGTGAAAAGTCCAAGCATGGCAGCAGTCCTTGTGTCCCTGTGAACAAAGTCTGCTCAAGGTCTCTGCTACTTGCTTCTAGTAGGACTGGTGGAGCACAAGCAACATCCTGTCATAGGGTATCACAGAGGGTTTGCACATCTTTCACATAATGCCTCTTGGAACTCCCCTGCAGAGGTGTGTCTGCCACAAATGAATTCATAATATACACTCACGGGCCACTCTAGGTTTTTCACCTTCGTTAAGATCGGGGTCTCAAACACACGGCCCGCGGGGTTATTTTCTGCGGCCTGCCAGCTTCCCGCCTCACCACCGTCCCTGCAGCATTTACCTAGAGCGGCTCCAGCCTGGCGCACACTGAGGGCAGGGCAGGCTCCCTCCCTCCCTGCCTGCCTGCCCTGCCCGCTCCGGGAAGCAGCCGGGACTTGAGGGAATGGGGGGGCGGGGAGGACACAGGGGTCTGTGTGTTGCCCTGGCCACTCCTCCACCCAGACCCCTGTACCCTCCCCCCCCCCCACAGGTCCCGGCCGCTTCCCGGAGCGGCGCAGCGGTAGGCAGGGAGGGAGCCTGCCCTGTCCCTGGTGCGTGCCAGGCCGGACCCACCCTCCACACCCCTCCTGCACCCGACCCCCTGCCTTAAGCCCCCTGTCGCACCCCCCTGCACTCCACACCCCTGCCCTGAGCCCCCTTCTGCACCCTGCACCCCTCCGGCATCCCGACCCCCTGCCCTGAGCCGCACCCTGATCTCTTGCCCTGAGCCCCCTGATGCACCCCGTCTGCACCCCAACCCCCTGCTGCACCCCGTCTGCACCCCAACCCCCTGCTGCACCCTGCACCCCCGGGGGGCAGGGAGGGGGCAGAGTTGGGGTGGGGATTTCAGGGAAGGGGTTGGAATGGGGGCTGGGAAGAGGCGGGGTAGGGACGGGGCCAGGGCAGCTGTGGGGGTGGTGGTCTCTTTCTCTAAGGTGGTTTTGGGGGTGGAAAGGGTGTTTTAATGTGTGGTTATTGTGGAAGGTGTGAATCTTCAAGACCCATTTGAACATGAAAGAGGGTGAGGACCTGACATACTGGGTTTGGGTAATTATTCCATAGAAAAGGCAGCATGGAAGAAACTGAAGTGGCAAAAGAACATGAATAGAGTAGTGAGACTGGCTGCACTGGCTGAGTAAAGGGGGCACAGGAGAAAGATAAGGACATGATCTGAGAGGTAGGTCAAGGCCAATACGTGCAGGCCCTTTAAGGCAAGGACAAAAAGTTTAAACTTGATGCAATGGGCAATGGTGATTTAATGGAGGGATATGAAATGGGACTACATATGTGGTAGTATCTATGTGATAAACTGCAGAGCCATCTGATACATTGCATTAATCATACACCTTTGTCCACCTCATCTGCCTAGTAATCCTCTGGTGGGACTACTTTCAAAGTTCCAAACCTCTGAGTAGCTTCAAACAACTGCTTTTTTAAAAAAAGAAACCACGCACCTTTTCCCAAAATGTTTTCTTCTTTCCTCACAAAATTAGTTTACACTGACAGGCAATTTTCAGTCTATGACAAGTAGACTGTGTAATGTAGGACTTCAAATGTTGCATTATTTTATAAGAAAAAGGGGTTTGTGGAAGGAGGAGGATTTGCAAAATTTTAGTTATGATTTTTCTTTCCCTCTGAATATTGTACAGTGGGACTCATGATTAGTAAGGTAGCGTCGCTTGGTGTAGGGATATAAAATATTCTGGATAAAAGTTTGACAACACCATCAAACATTTCTAAAACGCTTTTCTGTAATACAGACAATGCCAATAGAATCCATATGGTGTGGTGTGATATAGAGGTTTTACTAATACTCTTTGCGCATGACCTGCAAAACTTATTGGTAGCCTCAGCACTCATGAGTTAATGCAGCTCTCCTGAACTCGTATACAGATAATACCTTTATAACATACTATCTTGTATTGTCTTTCTCTTCCATAAAGTGAAATTTGTCCCTATGCACAGGGCCAGCACAAGACCTATGCACCTCTTAAATCAGACTTAGTAGTGCATAGGCCTTGTGCTGGCTCTCTGCCCAGCAGTAAATTTCACCCTGGCTGAATAGCTCTATAATATGGCACTAAATGATTGAAATGGCTACCAACAACAATTATGCATCCAAACAGAATGTGAAAATACTACTGACTTTCCTTCTTCCACAAATATGCTGCAGCATCTGTGCAAAAGTCCAGATTATGAACTTTGAGGGCCTAGTTTTTTGAGGTGTTCTTCACCTCATTGTGGGTGTGCTGTACCTTAAACGCCTATTGATGTTAATGTGAGTTGAAAGTGCTGAGCGCCTTGCAGGTTTTGGGCCTAAATCTTTCGCTCTAAAATTGTAGACTGGCTCTCTACAATCCTTGTGTTGCAGAGATATCTTATGAACACCAACATTTAAAGGGGACGTATCTGGTGATAATATTTTGCCCATTTATAGCATCTCACATTTGAATATCTCATACTATTTTACAAATATTGATGGATTATGCATTACAGCAACCTTTTGAATTAGGGAAACAGTATTATACACCTTTTATACATAAGTAAGCGCTCTGACTGCATTTAAATGAGTTTCTGTTCTGAGAAATAATCTTGTGAAAATATCATCGTGTTCCAAATCTATCAATCAACTATTTCCATATCCAATTTCCTAAAGTGACAAGTAAAATGATATTTTTTTCTAACTGCAAACTCCAGTCTGAGTTTTGAGAGACAAGATGAGTATTTTTACCAGGAATAAAGGCAATTAGACCTGCAATTACACCTGTGCAACTTCACGGTCTTCAATGGGGTTGCATCGGTGTGTAACAAATCAGAACTTGGTAATCACTTCTGCTAGTGCACAGTACAAAGCAGGCTGGGTTAACCCTGGTTATGTTGACTTGGGGAGGAGGACAAGAAAGGGTCCATTTTCATAAAATCACTTTTCAGAGTAGAATCACATTTTGAGTAGCTAGATGAAAGTGCAATGCATGGAGTTAATGGAAGAAACAAGGACAGAGCCTAGGAGTCCTGAATCCTTGTTTGTTGATCTAACCACTAGACTAGACTCTTACTACATTTACCAAAACAAACATGTCCAGTATCAATATTATGTTACCTTTTCGAGCCCAATAACTGTGCTAAATCTACTCAGTCATTCAACATGACATTTGCTAGGATCTTAAGAAACTAAGTAAGCAACAAATGAAACAGCTGTCACTGTTAAATTCATTTTTCCTTTCTGTTGATGGAAGTGGAAGCTATTGTACTATACCCAGATGTACAGACACTCTTTTCTCGATCTGTGTATTACATAATTTTTTAACATTAGCTTTAATTAAATTTTTAAATCTATTCTCCGTTTCCTTGTTGATCCAGCTCTTTCTTGTACCTGTATTCAGTGTCTGAGGTTTGTATCTATTCTAATCTCTGATTGGCATATTGTATCAGAATCAGTCCAGTAACTTGAGTGATGTTTCTAAATTACTATTTTCTGATGTGGCAGCCTGATCTCTGTACCCCCCGAAAAGCAAGCTCCAATGTCAAAGTATAACGTGATTACTAGCTGAGGCCCTGAGGAAAACTCTCAGGTGACAATGCAGCTCACAATTGGCTAAGTTCACTGCAGATTCGTTTTCACCTCCTTTGAAGCATCATGTATGGGCTACTGGCGCAAATAATATATCAGCGTAGATGGGTAAAGAGTCTGATCTAGGATGGCATAGCCTGGCTCTCTGTCCTCCTCTGAATGTGTGCACTATATAAATGTTTTTGAGCCTGCTACAGCATTGGAGCTAATATACTTGGGATTTTTTTACATTTAGGCTCATGGTTTTAGACCCCGGGGGGTCCGAGGTTCTATCTCTGCTGCCAGTAACACATCCACAGGCATCACAGTATTATAGCAATCCTGATGAAATAGCAATGCTGGGAATTAGTGTACAGTATTTTATTTTTCATATATACCACTGTATTCATGTCTGGAGCATCACATGCAAGGAAGGAAGTTAGTACTTTCAGTGGTTCAGTTGATGAGTTAATTTTGCCTTCTATGACCAGATAACTGGCTCTGTGGATGAGGGGAAAGCAGTGGACGTATTGTTCCTTGACTTTAGCAAAGCTTTTGACATGTTCTCCCACAGTATTCTTGCCAGCAAGTTAAAGAAGTATGGGCTGGATGAATGGACTATAAGGTGAATAGAAAGTTGGCTAGATTGTCGGGCTCAATGTGAAGTGATCAATGGCTCCATGTCTAGTTGGCAGCCGGTATCAAGTGGAGTGCCCCAAGGGTCGGTCCTGGGGCTGGTTTTGTTCAATATCTTCATAAATGATCTGGAGGATGGTGTGGATTGCACCCTCAGCAAGTTTGCAGATGACAGTAAACTGGGAGGAGAGGTAGATACGCTGGAGGGTAGGGATAGGATAGAGAGGGCCCTAGACAAATTAGAGGATTGGGCCAAAAGAAATCTGATGAGGTTCAACAAGGACAAGTGCAGAGTCCTGCAGTTAGGACGGAAGAATCCCATGCACCGCTACAGACTAGGGACCGAATGGCTCGGCAGCAGTTCTGCAGAAAAGGATCTAGGGGTTACAGTGGGCGAGAAGCTGGATATGAGTCAACAGTGTGCCCTTGTTGCCAAGAAAGCCAATGGCATTTTGGGATGTATACGTAGGGGCATTGCCAGCAGATCGAGGGACGTGATCGTTCCCCTCTATTCGACATTGGTGAGGCCTCATCTGGAGTACTGTGTCCAGTTTTGGGCCCCACACTACAAGAAGGATGTAGAAAAATTGGAAAGAGTCCAGCGGAGGGCAACAAAAATGATTAGGGAACTGGACACATGACTTACGAGGAGAGGCTGAGGGAACTGGGATTGTTTTAGCCTGCAGAAGAGAAGAATGAGGGGGGATTTGATAGCTGCTTTCAACTACCTGAAAGGGGGTTCCAAAGAGGATGGATCTAGACTGTTCTCAGTGGTAGCTGATGACAGAACAAGGAGTAATGGTCTCAAGTTACAGTGGGGAAGGTTTAGGTTGGATATTAGGAAAAACTTTTTCACTAGGAGGGTGGTGAAACACTGAAATGCGTTACCTAGGGAGGTGGTGGAATCTCCTTCCTTAGACATTTTTAAGGTCAGGCTTGACAAAGCCCTGGCTGGGATGATTTAGTTGGGGATTGGTCCTGCTTTGAGCAAGGGGTTGGACTAGATGACCTCCTGAGGTCCCTTCCAACCCTGATATTCTATGATTCTATGAGCATGCTTGAGTGGATGTTTGCTAGATGTTTAGGTTGTATAAATAGTGGAGGGGCAGAGGGGAGAGAGAAGGTAGTTTTGAGGAGTTTTGGATTAAAAAGTGCAGTTTTTGGCACAGCTGGTACAAGCTTGGCTAATTATTTATTCTGAGTACAGTAGCTGAACAGTTTAATGGCCCTAAAATGGTACATTGAGCATATAGGCTTTGAAGTTTTGAGATGATTCACGGTGCTGTACTTATTTTATGGTTTCATGAACTGAGAAGATAAACATTTTGGCACTGAATTTTTATTTTAAAGCTGCAGAAGTTGCTATTTTCTTAAGATATTGTTTTCTTATTTGACCTCCTAAATTGCTCTGTTTGTTAAATTAGGAACAGTGTGTGAAGGGACCAACAATAGCCACTATTTTACACTGTGTTTTACTGACAGCAAAAAAAAAAAATGTTGTTTGAAGGAAGGTACTGATATACTGAAGTGCATATTGCTTCTGTACGTGTTTAGGTACACGGTGGTTTGCAGCACTATTCAGTGTAGTAGCCTTCCTGACAATAGATGATCCATACCCCTGATGCTGTTAATCCAGGCAAATAAAGGTTCATTTAGTACCAGTAACTCTAGTTGTTGTTTAAACCCTCTAAAATATTCATTCCGTTTTCTTATCTCAGTTGGCTAATGAGCTGTATTGGAGACTGTGACAATGTTATCAAGTAATATTCTATTTGTAATCAGTTGTGGGTTTCTTTGGCAGAGCTGGCATATACCACACTCTGGAGGTTTGGTACCCCACAGAGGGAAGATTAAAAGAACTAAATATGTAGCTAAATGAAAAATGATGACGAACCTGATTCTGATTCCAAACCAGCTGTATATTAGTGTAACTTCAGTGAAGTTACTATTGATTTACATGGGTGTAAGTGAGATTAAAAAATCCCAATGGCAGGATATAGTAACCACCTATAAGCCTCTGAAGATTGTAGACAACAAATAGAGAGAGGTATTGGTCCAAGGGAAGTATAACTAGGAGTAATGAGATGAAATAAAGCAAAAGGAAAGCTGAATACCAAGTAAAACCTTCCTAATACTCTGATCTGTTAGTTTGTGGACTAGTCCCTGTGTCTAGAGCCCCATCGCTTGAAATTGTTTATATCTAGTCAGGACAAAAAACTGATGAATATGCTGTCAGGAACAATGCTGTTCTGATGTGGCAATGGGCAAGGCTATTAATAAATAGTAGGAATGGTTTACTTAGTACCATAAATATATGTCATTCTTTACAAACATAGAGTAAGGTATGTTCCCTGCCCCATTGAGCTTCCAATAGAAGATGGACCAGACAAATTAATATGACAAGACATGGGAGAATAGTTTAGAGAAGAAACTGCAAGGAGAGATTATAGGTAAGGAGAAGAAAGAAATATCCATGTAAGAAGTTGATTCACAAGAGAAGAGAAGGGTTTGGAAAAACTGGAAGTTAGTATCGCAAGAATAGGAGTAGCATGTTAGAAGACACAAAGGCAAGAAGGCAAAACATAAATAAAAGGAAGATTAAGTTTTAAGGATTGGGGGGGAGCATAGGGTTCAGCAGTGGGAGTAAGGGGAAAGGAGATCAGAGATATGTGTGTATATATAGACTGGGAGGTGAGGACAGGTGTTGGAATTTGATGTGGAGACATATGAGGAAAACCAGAAAATAAATGGTTATAGTAATCAAGGTGACGGACCAAGTTGTGGGTAAAGGTTTTAGCAGTAAAGACATGGAAAGGTGGCTGAATATCTTTTCCATCTTTAATGTTTATAATTATCTGTTAAGACTCCTAGGAGATTAAAGCAGTAGCCTAACACTAATACCACATATCTGTTTTGTTTTCTCCTTCCAAGATGCTGCACATGTTGTTACTTTTAGGCTGAATTTCAGAGATTACTTTGAGTTTTAAAACAGGCTAATATGAACTGTTGGGTTTGTTAAGCAGAATGATGTGTGTACTAACCTGCAGGTCATAGCAAGGCCTGTGAACGAACACAGATGAACTCTCTTGGAGCTTTCCACCCTGTTTTTGAATTGTGTGAGGACTTTGGGTAGACATGAGCTGTTGTTGTGGGCAGAGTCCAGTGAAATATAAAGAGGAGAAAGAACTGCTGATGCAGTTAATGTGATGGCAGTGAGCAGAACATTTGGGAGTAGGGAGAGCTCATATTCCAGTGTAGCATTTGTGCTCATATAAATAAGAGGAATTACTATTGGCTGAGTGTAATTAAGAGAAAGGAAGCAAAATTACTCCACCCTAGGCCAGCATCCCTCAGTACCACAGGTACTAATGCGGGGAGTGGACTAGATGATACATCTGAGGGAAGGGAACAGAAGGAGACTCCGCCGATTGGAAGGCATGAAATGTACTGTCCTGGGGTTGGGGGTTCCACGACCACCGCTCCCAAGAGAAGGAGGCGGGTGGTGGTGGTCGGGGACTCTCTCCTCAGGGGGACTGAGTCATCTATCTGCCATCCCGACCGGGAAAACCGAGAAGTCTGCTGCTTGCCAGGAGCTAGGATTCACGATGTGACGGAGAGACTGCCGAGACTCATCAAGCCCTCAGATCGCTACCTCTTCCTGCTTCTCCACGTGGGCACCAATGATACTGCCAAGAATGACCTTGAGCGGATCACTGCGGACTACGTGGCTCTGGGAAGAAGGACAAAGGAGTTTGAGGCGCAAGTGGTGTTCTCGTCCATCCTCCCCGTGGAAGGAAAAGGCCTGGGCAGAGACCTTCGAATCGTGGAAGTCAACGAATGGCTACGCAGGTGGTGTCGGAGAAAAGGCTTTGGATTCTTTGACCATGGGATGTTGTTCCAAGAACGAGGAGTGCTAGGCAGAGACGGGCTTTACCTAACGAAGAGAGGGAAGAGCATCTTCGCAAGCAGGCTGGCTAACCTAGTGAGGAGGGCTTTAAACTAGGTTCACCGGGGGAAGGAGACCAAAGCCCTGAGGTAAGTAGGGAAGTGGGATGCCGGGAGGAAGCAGGAGCATGAGAGAGGGCAGGGGTCCTGCCTCATACTGACAAAGAGGGACAAACAGCGAGTTATCTCAAGTGCCTATACACAAATGCAAGAAGCCTGGGAAACAGGCAGGGAGAACTGGAAGTCCTGGCAAAGTCAAGGAATTATGATGTGATTGGAATAACAGAGATTTAGTGGGATAACTCACATGACTGGAGTACTGTCATGGATGGATATAAACTCTTCAGGAAGGACAGGCAGGGCAGAAAAGGTGGGAGAGTTGCACTGTATGTAAGGGAGCAGTATGACTGCTCAGAGCTCAAGTATGAAACTGCAGAAAAACCTGAGTGTTTCTGGATTAAGTTTAGAAGTGTGAGGAACAAGAGTGATGTCGTGGTGGGAGTCTGCTATAGACCACCGGACCAGGGGGATGAGATGGACGAAGCTTTCTTCCGGCAACTCACAGAAGTTACTAGATTGCAGGCCCTGGTTCTCATGGGAGATTTCAATCACCCTGATATCTGCTGGGAGAGCAATACAGCAGTGCACAGACAATCCAGGAAGTTTTTGGAAAGGGTAAGGGACAATTTCCTGGTGCAAGTGCTGGAGGAACCAACTAGGGGCAGAGCTCTTCTTGACCTGCTGCTCACAAACCGGGAAGAATTAGTAGGGGAAACTAAAGTAGATGGCAACCTGGGAGGCAGTGACCATGAGATGGTCGAGTTCAGGATCCTGACACAGGGAAGAAAGGAGAACAGCAGAATACGGACCCTGGACTTTAGAAAAGCAGACTTGGACTCCCTCAGGGAACTGATGGGCAGGATCCCCTGGGAGAATAACATGAGGGGGAAAGGAGTCCAGGAGAGCTGGCTGTATTTCAAAGAATCCTTATTGAGGTTACAGGGACAAACCATCTCGATGTGTAGAAAGAATAGTAAATATGGCAGGTGACCAGCTTGGCTTAACAGTGAAATCTTTGCTGATCTTAACCACAAAAAAGAAGGAGGAGGAGGAGTATAAAAATATTGCTCGGGGATGCAGGAGTGTAATCAGGAAGGCCAAATCCCACCTGGAGTTGCAGCTAGCAAGAGATGTTAAGAGTAACAAGAAGGGTTTCTTCAGGTATGTTAGCAACAAGAGGAAAGTCAAGGAAAGTGTGGGCCCCTTACTGAATGAGGGAGGCAACCTGGTGACAGAGGATGTGGAAAAAGCTAATGTACTCAATGCTTTTTTTGCCTCTGTCTTCACGAACAAGGTCAGCTCCCAGACTACTGCACTGGGCAGCACAGCATGGGGAGGAGGTGACCAGCCCTCTGTGGAGAAAGAAGTGGTTCAGGACTATTTAGAAAAGCTGGACGAGCACAAGTCCTTGGGGCTGGATGCGCTGCATCCGAGAGTGCTGAAGCAGTTGGCGGATGTGATTGCAGAGCCATTGGCCATTATCTTTGAAAACTCATGGCGATCAGGGGAGGTTGCGGACGACTGGAAAAAGGCGAATGTAGTGCCCATCTTTAAAAAAGGGAAGAAGGAGGATCCTGGGAACTACAGGCCTGTCAGCCTCACCTCAGTCCCTGGAAAAATCATGGAGCAGGTCCTCAAGGAATCAATTCTAAAGCACTTAGAGGAGAGGAAAGTGATCAGGAACAGTCAGCATTGATTCACCAAGGGAAAGTCATGCTTCACTAATCTAATTGCCTTCTATGATGAGATAACTGGCTCTGTGGATGAAGGGAAAGCGATGGACGTGTTGTTCCTTGACTTTAGCAAAGCTTTTGACATGGTCTCCCACAGTATTCTTGCCAGCAAGTTAAAAAAGTATGGGCTGGATGAATGGACGCTAGGGTGGATAGAAAGTTGGCTAGATTGTCGGGCTCAACGGGTAGTGATCAATGGCTCCATGTCTAGATGGCAGCCGGTATCAAGTGGAGTGCCCCAAGGGTCGGTCCTGGGGCCAGTTTTGTTCAATATCTTCATAAATGATCTGGAGGATGGTGTGGATTGCACCCTCAGCAAGTTTGCAGATGACAGTAAACTGGGAGGAGAGGTAGATACGCTGGAGGGTAGGGATAGGATAGAGAGGGCCCTAGACAAATTAGAGGATTGGGCCAAAAGAAATCTGATGAGGTTCAACAAGGACAAGTGCAGAGTCCTGCAGTTAGGACGGAAGAATCCCATGCACCGCTACAGACTAGGGACCGAATGGCTCGGCAGCAGTTCTGCAGAAAAGGATCTAGGGGTTACAGTGGGCGAGAAGCTGGATATGAGTCAACAGTGTGCCCTTGTTGCCAAGAAAGCCAATGGCATTTTGGGATGTATACGTAGGGGCATTGCCAGCAGATCGAGGGACGTGATCGTTCCCCTCTATTCGACATTGGTGAGGCCTCATCTGGAGTACTGTGTCCAGTTTTGGGCCCCACACTACAAGAAGGATGTAGAAAAATTGGAAAGAGTCCAGCGGAGGGCAACAAAAATGATTAGGGAACTGGACACATGACTTACGAGGAGAGGCTGAGGGAACTGGGATTGTTTTAGCCTGCAGAAGAGAAGAATGAGGGGGGATTTGATAGCTGCTTTCAACTACCTGAAAGGGGGTTCCAAAGAGGATGGATCTAGACTGTTCTCAGTGGTAGCTGATGACAGAACAAGGAGTAATGGTCTCAAGTTACAGTGGGGGAGGTTTCAGTTGGATATTAGGAAAAACTTTTTCACTAGGAGGGTGGTGAAACACTGGAATGCATTCCCAAGGGAGGTGGTGGAATCTCCTTCCTTAGATATCTTTAAGTCAGGCTTTGCAAAGCCCTGGCTGGGATGATTTAGTTGGGGATTGGTCCTGCTTTGAGCAAGGGGTTGGACTAGATGACCTCCTGAGGTCCCTTCCAACCCTGATATTCTATGATTCTATGATAATGGCTTTGCAGGTTAGGGTTAAAGTCCATAGATGTAATCACTAACTTGCTGCAGGAGGTTATTGTACCATGCACAAAATTAAATTAATACTCTATTTACACCAGGGAAGTGACTCTTTCCTAGTTATCCCACTGACTGGGAACTTTCAGCTAACTGCCTTTCTCTCTCGGATTTGTGACACTCCTCTTTGGGATCTATTTTCATAAGGGGTAATCTGCTTGTTTTGAGATTCAGGGAACTTGATTGGGATTGGGAGAAAACTATGACTCATTCAATCAAAAAGAAATGAGATGTGCCATTTTAATCTGTAAAATTTGCATTAGGAGAAACCCCAAAGAAAAATGTGTAGTTTGCCGTTTGATTTTTGAAGTGCCAAAACCAAGTAATTTGTAGTCTTCATAACCCCAATTCTGCCACTTTAAATCCTGGGTAAGGGAAAAATCTGTAAAAGAGGAAAAAATGGGAGTTCTATTAAAGAACTACTGCAGTGAAGAATCTGGCCTATTTAAAGTACCCCGATACTATAGTATACTATGGATGGAAGATAAATGTCTTTTATCTGTGTCTCTGTCTAAGAAGGTTCCATGGCTAACTTTGCTGTGGATAAAATGAGAACTGTATCTGCTGTGTGACTTCTTTAAAAGTACAGCAATAATTCATCATTTCTAAGGTTATAAAGACTCAGCAATGGAGTAGTTCCTATAAAGTGCTATGCTAACATTTCATTCCAGAAATGCAGTTACTTTACATATGTAGATGACAGCAGGACTTGAGAGATTGAATCAAGCATGGGATCCAATATTTTAGTTTCCCTGTTTCTAGAAGAGCTGTAGAACTTTTTTAGACAAATGTGGGGAGTAGAGGCCAATTCAGTTAAATTGCTGATTGTAATTATTATTTTGTGGTCATAGGCCAATAAAATGGCAGTGTCCCTCCTCTTAAAGCTTCTTTTCATACATAAATGAATGTGTAATATGAATTTAAAGTTCATCTGTCTGACATTTTTAGGTAAAAGCATTTCTCTGAGGTAGTACTTGGATACCTCTTGTTATGCCCTATTCTGCAAACACATTTCCTGAGTGTGGTGAAATCCTATTTCCTCCACCTCATAAAGCCTTGAATAGTTTGACAATTATCTGCAATCAGGCAATTGTCAAACTTCAAATTCCAGTAACCAGTCTTTCAAACATAGTTTTATTTGTTGTGGGGGAGAAGGGGTGTCAAAGCAGTATTAGAGGAAGGATACAGCCAGAAACCGGCCCTCTGAGCACAGAAAGAATAGGAGATTACATTTAAGATTGCACTGTATCTCAGAGAAAAGATATACTTCAAGTAGAACTTAAGCTGGTTGGCCAGAAAACACCCTGGAGCCAACACCTTGAAATCAATCAGTGGAAATGTGCTTACTTATCCCAGTGGTGAATTAGTATTTTTAACCTCTGGGAGGCCACTCTGAAGTTTACCTAAAGTCAAGTTTTCTCTCCTAGTACACGGTGTGAGGCTATGGAAGAAAGTGAGGTGGAAGACCTAGAGAATGGTGGAGGGGAAAAGAGATGAAGAATAGAGAGAAGAATTAAGCCTGTTCCTAAAAAAAGACTTGTAGGCCCTTCTTTGAAAGAGATGGACTATAGCTCACAAAATTAGGGTTCAGGTTTGAGACCAAATTTTACGTATCCTGCCCCAAAAGGTTCAGAGTGGATTTAGATTCGGATTACCGGTGTAGATCCTGATTTCGTTTATGCTAGGCTAGATCAAGGGGCAGATCCACAAATGGGTCTTAGGTGCCCTGCTCTGCTGTCCAGTGGCATTCACAGTCCCAACCCAAGTGCTCAAGCTCCCCATGCATTGCAGGAGAATTAGGCACTTAAGAAAGGGGTTTTCAGCAAGCTGAGTAGGGAGCTGCGTAAGCTGGCCAGTAGGAAATGCTAAGGAGAGGGGCAGAGCCTAAGCCTCAAGAGTAGTATCTCTGCTCAGGATTCACAGCCGTGAACCCTCTCCTGAAATTAGGCATCTAAGCCAAGTCAGCCCTTTCTCATGCAAAGCAAGAAATAACCCCCCATCTCATTATAAGCAATAGCTCAGTGGTTAGGGCACTCTCTTGGGATGTGGAAGCCCTGCATTTAATATCCTACTCCGAATCAGGCAGAACTTGAATGCAGAGCTCCCTCATTCCAGGAGAGTGCCCTAATTGCCAGGTAATTGTATGTGTGGAGGGTGTCCCTGTCTCTCCTGTGGAAGCTGTTCCACTTTGAATGAATAAATAAATATTGATTGAGCCAGAGAGAGAAGCAAGATATTGACCCTTTAGCTCAGTGGCTAAAGCACTCTCATGGGATGTGGGGGAGTCAAATTGAAGTCTCTGATCCAATGAATATTTAATTATGTATCCAAAGTGGAACAACTTCAGCAGGAGAGACTCACCCTAGAATACCCCATAGCCTGGCGGCTAAGGTACTCCCCTGAAGTATGGGACACTTACATTCATGTTCCAACTCAAGCAGAGCAGGGATTCAAAACTGGGGCTCCCCTATCCCAGATGAATGCTCTAACCACTGGGATATCGGGTATTCAGAGGTATGCATATGCCAGTCAGCCACAAAATTCCTGACTTGCTTGCCCCAGCTGTCCTTTGTGCGTGGCCCAATCCAATAAGCATTCTCAGAGCTCACTACTGGATTGTGCCCCACAGAGTGAGAAAGGCAGGCAACACCTAGTCTGAAAATCACCTGAGCTAGGGTGCTGAGCAACTCAGTGGCATCAGGATTTTGAACATGGCTGCCAACAGAAACTTATGCACCTCCAAAATATTAGGGTTGGAAAGGACTTCAGGAGGTCATCTAGTCCAACCTCCTGCTCAAGCAGGACCAACACCAACTAAATCATCCCAGCCAGGGCTTTGTCAAGCTGGACCTTAAAAACCTCTAAGGATGGAGATTCTACCACTTCCCTAGGTAACCCATTCCAGTGCTTCACCTCCCTCCTAGTGAAATAATTTTTCCTAATATCCAACCTAAACCTTCCCCACTGTAACTTGAGACTATTACTCCTTGTTCTGGTATCAGCTACCACTGAGAACAGTCTAGATCCATCCTCTTAGGAACCCCCTTTCAGGTAGTTGAAAGCAGCTATCAAATCCCCCCTCATTCTTCTCTTCTGCAGACTAAATAATCTCAGTTCCCTCAGCATCACCTCATAAATCATGGTCTCCAGCCCCCTAATCATTTTTGTTGTCCTCCACTGGACTCTCTCCAATTTTTCCACATCCTTCTTGTAGTGTAGGGCCCAAAACTGGACACACTACTCCAGATGAGGCCTCACCAATGCCAGATAGAGGGGAATGATCATGTCCCTTGATCTGCTGGCAATGCTCCTACTAATACAGCCCAAAATGCTCTTAGTCTTGTTGGCAACAAGAGCGCACTGTTGACTCCTATCCAGATTCTCATCCACTGCAACCCTAGGTCCTAGCAGCTGAGGAGGGTTTTTTGAGGAACTCAGTGATGCCTAAATTTTGGACTTAAACACTTGAAGTGGCAATTAGGCACCCATATCCCTTTGAAGATCTACCCACAAACCTTTAGTCTTGTATTATCCCTTTGGTTGACATTCAACCCTGTATAAATTCTTTACTCATCATATCTTGTCTAAAATTAACTGGCAAGCTCCTCACAGCAGGGAACTTATATTTCTTCTATATGGTCTTTTATGAGTGCTGGGAGGCATGTAGTACATTTGTGGGTGCAGTTAAAATAATACTAGCGAGCCAGTACTGGGCTGAGGTGGTGGCCCAGACTGGGGTTCTTTCTCTTTGCTGTCTGGTGACATAAGACCACTTTGCCTTTTCCCCCTTTTGTTATTAATACTGCAAACTCAAACCCCTTATGAATAAAAAACTTGAGAAAAATGAGTGGCAGGAAAAATAAATGTCAATTTCTGAGTCTGTTCATTCAGCTTTACCATTTCACCAGCCTAAACGCTAAGCTATTTCCCAGTGTTTTATTAGTCTGCTTACAAAATAAGGGCTACATTTTCGAGACTTAGCACACCATGCATCTGTGTGACAAAACCAGGAATTGAATATGCACATGCATGAACAAACTACTACTACTACTACTACTCGAAGCATTCAGTGTATTCATATTCTTTTTAAACTGGTGCAAATATGTTAATGTATGCCTGAGCAACTGTTTCTATCATGTGCAAAACAGCTGGAGCAACACTTATTGTCATGTGTCTGTAATTTTCATAGGAAAATGACATGCAGTTTGTTAAATTTGATCATGTTTAAAAAATGGAAGCTCAACTAACAATCCCTATAAATTATGAATCATTAAATCAAAATGTTCTCTTAGGAATTCCTTTCATAGCTCATTTTAGATGGTAAAATGCTTCCATGGTTTTGGCTTAGAAGAAGGGTCTTTAGAAAAACAAGAAGACACTATGTCCTAAGGAATATCAAATACATTGAGTAACGGTTTTCACTCTGTGGAAGAACATATTTTAGAGTAATATGTTGAAAGCAGACTCTTTTGAATGTGTGTGAGATAAATCAGCGCAGTAGCTATGCTTCACTTGTAGTGATTTAAAAATTACTTGTTTGTAAAGACGGACCTGAAATAAATCTCCACATCTGAATTCCCCTGAATTTTGTATATTCTGATCCAGACCTGAATCAAAAATTTTTTTTTTCAGGCCTTTATTCCAGAAACAGTAATGCATGTAAGTAGTTTTCAGTGAGTTCAATAGGACTACTCACATGTATACAGTTGCTTATGTGCAGCAGAGTTTTTTCAGATTGAGGTCCAAACTGGTAACATGAGCCAGATCCACTCAAAACTTTCCAGGATTTGAAATCTGGTCCCAGACCTGTTTCTGAATTTTGTGACCTGGGGACTGCCTCTCTTAAAGAATACATCTTTTTTGTAACTAGTATTGGCTTGTAGATCTTGTTCCACAGATAACTAGACTAACCTTTTGTTTTCCTATTGCAATCTATATAGCCACAGGAGCAAAGTCTGATGTTAAATTTATTAAAACTTGCTAATATTCTTTCAATTGGAGATTTTTATCCATTTACTAAGAGTTCATTGTCCGTTCAATACTATATATGTGAGAACACTTTTCCAAAAGGATTTTTTATTTTTCTAGTTGAAAAGGATATGAAAAACAAGCACCAGCAAAATAATATTTGATATTTTAAATAATAAATGTTATATGCCCTTAAATTCATTTTTGAAAAACTCTTCAAAGAGAGAGCGAGAGAGAGCTTATCCCTTAATCAATTAAAGGGAAATGCAAGTATGTGAATTGATTATTATCAGATTGAAACTCCGAGACTAACATTTCTCTTATCTTTGCCTGAACTGAGATGCAGAGCTTCTGAAGGAAACATTCATTAGTTTCTTTTCTAAATAAACCATTGCAATAATAATGGTCCTTCCTGAATTTCTTTAAAAATTTAGAAAAAGTAGAGGCAATTGTTAGGAATTGCTGTTGTAGCAACCAGGCAAGAAACTAACAAACTTCAACAGGACTTTATTTTTAAAATGGAAACCTCTTTACCAAGCTGCTGCTGCACCCTCGGTAGCTCTCACTCCACCTCCTCAACTCCCCCCGCTACCCCGTTTCCTGCCCTTTCAGACTCCCAACAGCCAGTGCTCCCAATTCTAATAGTTACAAGCAACATTCCCTCCTCTCTTAAGAAACTCTCCCAATTACAATAATTACAACAAACGTTGTTCTAACCACAGAAACAAATAGGAAACCAAGCACTATACTGTTGACAGAAATATTACACTGAAAACACTGTAGATACTACATAACATAGTCTCTAGTCCAGACAGGTGGTCGTCTGGGTCTGACAGGCCATATCTCCAGCCCCGATTCCAGTGCAATGTCTTGTTGTGTTGTTACTATGGTGAAGTCAACCAATGCAGCCTGGGTGTTGGCATAATCTCCTCTTGGTGCATAGGCAGGATAAGATAAGAAGCATTCCATACCCACCCATCAGAAAGTCAATAGGTATAAGGTCCCTTCTTCTCTATGATTTTAAGAGGAGCTGTGAATTTATGGTCCCCTTTGCATAAAATTCCAAGTTTTTGTATTCTAAGGAAGGAACCACACTGAAACTTTGGTTCCTTAGCACCCCGCCACTTGTCTGTGAAAGCCTTATACTTTGCTTGGTTCTGTTCAACTGTTTTTCTCACATCATCCTCGGTTGGGGCATCAGGTCGTGCCTTTAACAATTGTGCATCCATTGTCCACACTAAGGTTGAACTTCTCCATAGTAATTCTCGTAATGGTTCAATGACAGAAGCATAATTGGGAATGAATTTTGCATACCAGGAGGTAAAACACAAGAAGGAATGTAAGGTTTGCAAATCTGTTGGAGGAGGAACATTTGAAATTGCCAGGATATGATCTGGATCAGGTTTTAGTCTAGCCTGTGAAATTGTATGCCCCAGAAAGGGGAGTTCAGTTTGTCTAAATTTGCATTTGGACCTATTGAGCTTGAGGCCTGCTTTGTTGATGCAGTTTAGTACAGACTGCAGGTTGTCATGCTCCTCCGAAGTATTTCCAAACACGATAATATCATCCAGATAGCACTGAACTCCATGTTGATTCTTCAGAATCAATGACATCATTTTTGGAAGGCACTTGGGGCTGATGCGAGACCATATGCAACACGTTTAAAACGAAATAGTCCCTTGTGTAATAAATGCTTTGAGGTCTCTGCTATCTTCATGCAACATAACCTGGTAGTATGCGGTCTGCAAATCAAGAGTAGAAAACATCTTTGCTCTATGGAGTTCTGCAAATACTACTTCTATGTGAAGAAGAGGATGGCTGTAAATCACAATAGCTTTATTTGGCTCTCTTAAGTCCACACAAAGGTGAGTGTCTCCACCCTTTGTCTGCGTCACTACTATAGGTGAAACCCATTCTGAGGAGTCAATCTCTTCAATAATGTCCTTTTGAACAAGTTTTCTGAGTTCCTCTGAAACAGCTTCCCTGACTGAAAATGGTAAGTGCCGTAACTTCTGTCGTACAGGCACCACATTATTCCACATTTTAACTTTATGCAGAAACCCATAAGCTCAGCCGAGTTTCTCCTCAACCTGGTGTTGGGTCCCAGCTGAAACTGGTGTGTGTACCGCAACAGTGCTTTGCTGAAGAAGATCAATTCATCCATTAACTACCCTGAGATTTAAAGCAGCCAATAAATCTCTGCCAAGGATAGGAGTGCCTTTGTGGACAATGTAGAACTCTGCAGTTACACACCAATCACCAAAAGTAATTATTGCTGGCAGGCAGCCACGTACTGGAATATGGTTTTTCAAATAGCCCACCAAGTGAAGCTTGGGTTCAGTAAGACGCACATCTTTAAGGTAATGCAAATAGATGGAATCAGGTAGTATAGATACTGCTGAGCCAGTATCCAACGTTAGCTGAATAGAGTGTGAATTTCCTGAGGGTATGGCAGAAACATTTACAGTGCACTTTATTTGTTCTGGAACATGTGCAGTAGGGCTTTTGTCCATGCTCAGCATAGTAACATCTGGTATTGTAACTGCATGCACCTGTTGATTGAACTGGCTGCTGCGACATACCTGAGCAAAATGCAATGATTTTTTTTTTTTGCAATGATTGCACTGGGCTACTTTTGCCGGACATCCTGTGTAGCTTGCAAAGTGTTGTGGGGATCCACAGCGAAAGCATGCTTTTACTGTATTTTGAATTTGCTGATTCGGTGGTTTTCCATTAGTTTTCCTCTTGTAATCATTTGTCTGCAGTGATAGTGAACTTTTCTGCAAAGGAGTCACAGCCTGAACTGTGCCTCCTGTATCCATGCTCATTATTCTGGCTTCAGCTGCAGCTGACTCAATCTGGGTAGCAATGGTTATTGCTTTTTCTAGTGTAAGTTGTGGTTCTAGAAGTAAGCGTTCTCTAACAAGAAGCATGGTTGTTTTCTCAATGAGCTGGTCTCTAATAATCTCATCTGCCATGTTCCCAAAGTCACAAGTTACAATCAGACTCCTCAGGGAAGCAATATACTGCATTATAGTCTCCCCTGTTTTCTGCTCACACTGGTGAAATCTGTAGCGATTAGCTACTACATTCACTTTTGGCACAAAAAAGTTCTTTAATGCAGTGAGTGCAGTCTCATATTTATCGTCTGCAAGGGAAAAGTGTAAAATATACGCTGTCCTTCTGCTCCAAGGCAGTGGATCAGCAGAGCAGGCTTTCTTACTTCAGAAATCTCTGTAGTAGTGTTTGCAAGCAGATAAGTCTCAAACATATGGATTCAGGCAGTAAAAGCAATTGGAGGCTCACCTGGGCTTTGCAGAAAGGGTGCAGATGCGTTCAGAGGCAGAAGATCCATTCTCGTCGCCAAAATGTTGTTGTAACCAGGCAAGGTACTAACAAACTTCAACAGGACTTTATTTTTAAAGTGAAAAGAAAAGGAGTACTTGTGGCACCTCAGAGACTAACCAATTTATTTGAGTATAAGCTTTCGTGAGCTACAGCTCGCTTCATCGGATGCATACTGTGGAAAGTGTAGAAGATCTTTTTATACACACACAACATGAAAAAATACCTCCCCCACCCCACTCTCCTGCTGGTAATAGCTTATCTAAAGTGATCACTCTCCTTACAATGTGTATGATAATCAAGTTGGGCCATTTCCAGCACAAATCCAGGTTTTCTTCCTGCCCCCCCCAACCCACTCTCCTGTTGGTAATAGCTTACAATGTGTATGATGATCAAGGTGGGCCATTTCCAGCACAAATCCAGGGTTTAACAAGAACATCTGAGGGGGGCGGGTAGGAAAAACAAGGGGAAATAGATTACCTTGCATAATGACTTAGCCACTCCCAGTCTCTATTCAATACTAAGTTAATTGTATCCAATTGCAAATGAATTCCAATTCAACAGTCTCTCGCTGGAGTCTGGTTTTGAAGTTTTTTTTGTTGTAATATCGCAACTTTCATGTCTGTAATTGCGTGACCAGAGAGATTGAAGTGTTCTCCGACTGGTTTATGAATGTTATAATTCTTGACATCTGATTTGTGTCCATTTATTCTTTTACGTAGAATCTGTCCAGTTTGATCAATGTACATGGCAGAGGGGCATTGCTGGCACATGATGGCATATATCACATTGGTGGATGTGCAGGTGAACGAGCCTCTGATAGTGTGGCTGATGTTATTAGGCCCAATGATGGTGTCCCCTGAATAGATATGTGGGCACAGTTGGCAGCGGGCTTTGTTGTAAGGATAGGTTCCTGGGTTAGTGGTTCTGTTGTGTGGTATGTGGTTGCTGGTGAGTATTTGCTTCAGGTTGGGGGGCTGTCTGTAGGCAAGGACTGGCCTGTCTCCCAAGATTTGTGAGAGTGTTGGGTCATCCTTCAGGATAGGTTGTAGATCCTTAATAATGCGTTGGAGAGGTTTTAGTTGGGGGCTGAAGGTGACGGCTAGTGGCGTTCTGTTATTTTCTTTGTTAGGCCTGTCCTGTAGTAGGTGACTTCTGGAACTCTTCTGGCTCTATCAATCTGTTTCTTCACTTCCGCAGGTGGGTATTGTAGTTGTAAGAATGCTTGATAGAGATCTTGTAGGTGTTTGTCTCTGTCTGAGGGATTGGAGCAAATGCGGTTGTATCGCAGAGCTTGGCTGTAGACAATGGATCGTGTGGTGTGGTCAGGGTGAAAGCTGGAGGCATGTAGGTAGGAATAGCGGTCAGTAGGTTTCCGGTGTAGGGTGGTGTTTATGTGACAATTATTTATTAGCACTGTAGTGTCCAGGAAGTGGACCTCTTGTGTGGACTGGATACACATGCTTTGTGTGTATAAAAAGATCTACACTTTCCACAGTATGCATCCGATGAAGTGATCTGTAGCTCACGAAAGCTTATGCTCAAATAAATTGGTTAGTCTCGCTAAGGTGCCACAAGTACTCCTTTTCTTTTTGCGAATACAGACTAACATGGCTGTTACTCTGAAAACTATTTTTAAAGTGGAAATCTCTTTACCAAGCTGCTGCTGCACCCTCGGTAGCTCTCACTTCGCCTCCTCAACTCCCTCCCCCCGCTTCCTGTTTCTTGTCCTTTCAGACTCCCAACAGCCAGTGCTCCCAGTTCTAATAATTACAAGCAGCATCTAAACACCACAGAAGCACTGATGCAGTGTGTGTGTGTATCTACACACACACATACTTATGTACATGTCATATAAATTCATCCACATGTTCTACTTGATAACTTTAAAATAAGATCTGTGTTCTAGATCTAGACAACATTTGAGGTGTCCCCTATTTAGTAACATTTTAAGGATGTTTGAGGCTTTTTTGGAATCAGTAAAAGTTGTCAAACCTCATTTGATTTATCTAGGTAGAAAATATGGCATATTGCTAGATATGGTGTGGATTTACCAGTAAATAATTTGATTGAACCAATGTTACTTGACATGATTCAGAAGCTTAAGTATAGCTTTAAAGCCAGATTTCCTATCTCTTCTCTTAAACTTCTTCACCTTGCTTTCTGGTTCTAGGATCTTAAAACTATAGGATTTCTATATCAAATCAGACCATTGGTCCATCAGTTCCAGTATCCTGCTTCTGTCACTAGACAGTGCCTGATGTTTCAGAAGAAAAGCATCTCTTGCAGTGGATGCAATAGCAGCATACTGTCCTTGTGAAAACAGTAGTGATAATTGTAAATACTAGTTGTGAGTAACCATCAACAACAATGCACAACCATTCTGTACTAAAACATTGAACAATATTTGATCTGATACGTTATTGTTCTAGTTTATTAATTGTTCTAGACACTTGTTTCTGTTATCTTCATTTTTGCTAGGATAACAATAGATTTATTTTGTTTGGTAAATTGCAAAAAAAATTGTTCTCATAGGTGAGAAAAAGCTACCTTGTAACAATGGACTATTTGTTATCCAATCTTCAACATGGCCTTACAGAGCATTCTTTAGAACAGTGGTTCTCAAAGCCGGTCTGCCACTTGTTCAGGGAAAGCCCCTGGTGGGCCAGACCAGTTTGTTTACCTGCCGTGTCCGCAGGTTCGGCCGATCGCATCTCCTACTGGCCGTGGTTCGCCGCCCCAGATGTTTACTTACAAGTGGTATGATAAAATAAGTAATGGGTTTAAATCGGTATCACAGTTAATGTACTCAGCTTGCCACTGGGCATATGTAACTCTGAAATAAAAGGTGATTCTAGTCCTGAGTGGATCAGCATTCTGTATGAGAAAGCTAGCAGCACATAATGGCATTATCTTGTCAGTAGCTGCTAAAAGATGTACAACGGTAGAATTCCAGAAATGTTCAAAATGTTCTTTTTGTGGCATCTGCTTTCAGTATTTCATTAGAATTTTGATCATGTGATCCACTCTTTCAAATAAACCGCCAGTCTAACTCCTTGCCTATTGACTCCTGGTTGTTTAAACTTAGTTATCTATGTATATTTGATGTTCTTCAAATGGCTCTTATGACTACAACTTTTAATTATATGAATTACTTGGGCAACATCAAATGTTTTATTTGCTGCCCCCTTTGGTCCTGCACCAAGTACAGCTTGTCCTCACTAGAGGAGTGAAGCTTCCAACCCTGTTTGTAATATTAATCAGAGAGTTTCTTTAGGTTTGATATGAATATGGTTCATAAAAAGTTGTCCTAGTTCAGGTTTGAGCTGTGCAGGGAAGTTCCATTGTCTGGCCATAGCCAAAGTTTTCATTCTCACCTGTGAGCTGTCAAATTCGATAACTAGGCAAAAGAGAGAAGAAAAAGCAAATCAAACTTTATTATAAAACAGGACAAGGCAAACTGCAGACTTTTTTAGAACTTCAAAAGTCTGTCTAGGCATTATAAAGCAATATATTTTTTCATAATCATAACATAAATTACCCCTCTAACATCTTCTCTTTTTCTGCCAATTTACTCAAGTTATTTTTAAAAAATCACAATGATTTGTTGCACTTTTGTCTGAGATGACATTCTAATCAGTTTTTCAGCTGTGGTGAAGGATGAGTAGGGTTCATAGGTCCCATTCAGATTGGATGCAGTTTCAGATCCTTATTCAGACTTCTCCTAAATCTTTGTATTGGCTAAAAAGTTAATGGGAACAAGCTCTCTCATGACACTTTCTGTGCTTCCTAATTTCATCCAGTTTGGAAATAATTCAACAACAGTGCTTGGTATTTTGTTATTTCACTTTCCTGTCCTGACCAAAACCAGGAAATGCAGTGGCACCTGAAAATATACATTAAAATACACTTGATATAACTTTTTCTGTAGTTTGCATTGTGAGTAAAATTTTGGGCTTTCACTTGAATTGGGAATCATTTTCAATTAGAGCTGGTTGAAAACTGGAAAAAGAGAAATTTCTAATCTTCCTGAGGAATGGGAATTCAGGTGGGATGCTGAGAAGGTTTAAGTCAGACCCTTGGTGAAATCAGCACACTCCTACAGAATGTCTTGATGTGGTTGAATTGGTATTTTCTAATAGAAAAACATTCAATTGGAAAACTTCCGGCCAGTTGTAGCTTCAATGTATGTGTGGGCACTTACTGTTAACAAATAAAAGGCAGATTTCTGCAGTTAGAATAACTGTGTTGTATATGCCTGCAAAGGATTTTCATTCACCACAAGTTTCATTGGTTGTTTGAGGCTTGGCAGGTGCCAGGGTCTTCAACAGGTCTTGTTCAACAAGAGGTAGTTCACAGCAAAAGAAGCTGGAGCTTGATAGGTGAGTGATGTGTTTTCTGGGTACATGCTGCTTGTTAACTGAAGTTTTACTAGACAGGAAAATGAATACAAATGGTCAGCTGCATTCCAACTTCTAAATCTTCCCCTTATGTATTCCCCTGTGCTCTTAGATTGTGACGCTCCCACACAGCAGCTAAAGTGCTCATGTTATTGCAGTGGATAAAGGAAATTGCTGCAATTAATTTTGCTGTCTCTTTTCTCTTTGATGTGTCCTCATGATTCCTTGGACAATTTTTCAGAGGTTGGATTCTATTCAAAACCAATTGTTTGGGAGTTGGGGGAATGAAACTGTTTTATAAAGATTATAAAAGGATTATTTTCTCATTTATACTTTCTGATGACAAGAAGAATATCTCTAGTTGACATTTAAATCTTACACTTGCTACATTTTAAAGCCCAGATATTTTTTTTCTGCTTTGGGTGACATTTTCAAGCCAATGCAGTTATTTTGAGAGAGAGAAAAAAATATAATATATATTTGGTTGGTATTGTGGACATACATACATGCAATAAGCAGGAGGAATTTTCCAAAATTCAGCCATAGCAAGATTTTAAATGGCTGCAGGTGTCTTAGTGGAAGACTGATTTCATTTTCTAATGACTAAAAAGAACGACCAGACCATGAACTCTGAGGTTATGCTTCATTTCTTGGGTACAGTACATTATGTTCTGAACAGTTTCTAATTGTAGTCTTGAAGCTGTTTTAGTCTTCAGCTGCCTGACAGTTATTTTCCACCCCCTCACCCCCGCTTTGGATTGCAAAAGAATCCACTTTTCTGTTTGTCCCATTTATTGCCATACCTGAAATGATTACTGATGGGTTCAGAGATAATCACAGTAGATATTAGACTGAAATGTGCTGTGGGATAGAAAGCTTAGTAAAGTGTCGTCATCTTTTTGGTTTTACTATGAAGAATAATAATAAAAAATCGTACCTGTCATTTTTCTCAGTTCTTTCAACAGATGGAAAGTGATTATACTCACAAACAGGTGTTAAAAACCAAACTGAAACTTAAGCTTCCAAAAAATACAGATAGTAGATGCTCTAGTGATTTTAAAAGGGAAAAACTAGGCCCAGGTGGAGGTTCAAAATAAACAGAAATAGGCAAAGGCTTAAAATAGAGGAGAATATGGAAACAGAGGTTTAAAAAGGAAAAAAATAGAAAAAGGGATGGGGTAAAATTTTCAAAAGCACATAAGTGACTCAGTCCTATTTTCATACCTTAACACCTAATAAATGGGACTTAGGTTGCTGAGTCACTTATGTGCTTTTGAGAATTTTACCCAAAACCAACATTTTAAAATAAGTTGGAACAACCGAGTTGTTCACTTTTAGATATGTAACAGTAGAAATGAATTCAGTTCATTGACAGATGGGGTAACTAATAATGACTTTTATCTATTTAAATGTTTTTAAACATGTGTGCGCACGTGCATGTATGTCTGTCCATCTCCCCTACCCATCATATGTTTCTTTTACTGTTACACTGTACATTCCTCAGTGCAGAAATGGTACTTTTTGGTTTGGTAGAGAAACAAGAAGAACATAGCCCCAGTCATGATTTTGGTCTCTAACTGCTACTGCAGTAGGAATAAATAGTAAGTAGAATTTCTAAAGTTGATCAGTATTTCCTGAAAGGGAAAATAAGGCAAATATATATAAAAAAAAATCTTATTGACACACATTCAGAGAACTGTCTTATAATACCATAGCACTCTTCATCAGTAGATCTCAAAGCATTTGACAAAGGAGGATAGTATCCTTATCCCTATTGTATATATGGGAAAACCTAGGCATACAGAGGTGAAGTGACTTGCCTATTTTGGTCACACAGGATGCTATTGGCAGAGCCAGAAACAGAATCTAGGTCTTCTGAGTCCTAGTCTAATGCTCTGCCAACCGGTCTACACTTTCTCCAAAGCCTTTCAGCTGCACAGCCTTCCACATGTGTAACATGGGCACCCTCCAGGCCTGTGTCCGTATTTGAGCTTTTTTCAGAAATTCTCTGTTCGTCTAGAATCAGTGCAGCTCCACCAGTGCTAGCAAAAATGGATGTATTAGTGTACGCTGGTCTTGTGGCATGGTGTCATCCAACCTGCTCTGAGCAGATCAAAATAACCTAGTAGCAGAACACCTGTAGCTGGTCTCTGGTAGTGCTCACACCATTGCTAAATCTGTGCCAGCCCATCGGGGGATTTCTGAAAATGGTTAGTGAAGGTGCAGCCCATGAAAGGAGGAAAACTAGACAGCTGTTGTTGTAGGCTGATTTTTGGTTTAAAAAAGCCATTTTGATCATTGTGCATGCTGAAAAGTGTCCCTTTGAAACCTAAAGGGGACTCTTCTTAAAGTTTAAAAAAAGGACCATGAAGGACTCCATTGTAGCCAACTTCATTTTGTTCCCTTCTGTGAGAAAAGGGAGTTGAATAGCCACTTTCTTTTATATTTGGCATATGAGTGATAAGAGAATAGTACTAGAATGAAAGGTTTTGCTCAAATAATGGTCTGTAACAACTACAAAACTAAACCCCTTATCTTAACCTTAGCATTTATCAGCCTCTGATTTAGACCACTGCTGGAACACAGACTCGCCTTCTAGTAACTCATCTAGTTCAGTGGTTCTCAAACTTTTTTTTCGTGGACCACTTGAAAATTGCTGAGGGTCTTGGCAGACCACTTAATGATCTTTCCAAATGTTGTTTATACCATTAGCTAACTACTGTAAAGTGCTTTGGATGAAACCGCTATATTAAAAAAACCCTTTATAATAATTAATGGTTTTTGTTCTACAAATAAAAGCACACATCTCATATTTCAATATCAGTAGTCTTACCTTTCTAATGTGATGGATGTGCCCTCTCTCCTGTGCCTTGGCAGCCCCCAAACTGGGGCTGGGAAGGAGGGGGGGTCTCTCCCTCTCTCCCCTGCCGTGGCAGCCTGAGCTGGGCCTGGAAAGGAGGGGGTCTCTTCCCCGCCACAGAGCTGAGGCTGGGGAGGAGGGCCATCTCTTCCCGGCAGCCCTGGAGCTGAGGAAAGTTGACTCTTTTGCTGGCCACGGCAGCCCTGCATGTCCAAATTCCCCCCACCACCTCTTCTCACCCACTGCCCCCTCTCACCTATTCCCTATTCCCACTCCAAGCCCACCACCTCACCTTACATTTGTGTCTTCTCCAGAGTCCAGGCACCTAATTAGTGGAGCCACACCTGCGCAGCTCCACTAATTAGGCGGGTGGCCCTTCATTCTCTCGTGCGCGGCTGCCCAGGCACTCACCTTAGAGGGAACTATCCGCGGACCACCTGAATGGAGCTCACGGACCACAGTTTGAGAACCTCTGATCTAATTAAATGATAAAACACATTGAATTCTCAGTGAAGCACCTGAACCCACTTGTAGCTGTACCAAACATCTACTAATCAATAAAACAAAGGCTCCCTGCAACTGGACTGAAACCTGGAGTAATTGTACAGTACCAAGCATCCAGGGAGGAGAAAGGAGAGCTGCTCCTGTACCACTGAAGCCAGTGTGAGTTTTGCCATTGGCTGTTTGTTTTTGTTGACTTCAGTGGAGAAGCATCAGGCTTGTGTTGCATTGTGGGCAACCAAGGCCTTATCCATTTGGATTGTAAATCTGAATTTCCTAAGGAAAATGGACAACCTTAAAGGGAAAGAAAGAATAAATAGAGGAAAGAAGGTGATACATTCATCAAAACCTAGCATGAGTCCTGGACAACTAGATTAGGGACACAGCAGAGGCAGACCAGCAGAGGCAGGCAAAATATCGTTATATTTGACTGAACATCATTTTACTGATCTTTGTTATATCAAGATAATTGTTGTTAGAGGCAAAATATAGCAATTCCTTTTACCTTTATAAATACAGTTATAACAAACTCTTACTGGCAAGTTGTCAGCCTTTACTAACAAATAATCTTTAAAAATAACCAATTTACATATCAGAAGGGTATCAGTGTTAGTCTGTATCCACAAAAACAACGAGGAGTCTGGTGGAGTCCAGTGGCACCTTAAAGACTAACAAATTTATTTGGGCATAAGCTTTCGTGGGTAAAAAACCCACTTCTTCAGATGCATGGAGTAAAAATTTACAGATGCAGGCATTATTATACTGACAAATGAAGAGAAGGGAGTTACCTTATAAATACTCCAAAAGATTTTCTTTGGGGTGGAGGGGGAAGTTGGGTCAATGATTCTCAGTTACTTTGCCCATATTAATGAAGGTGTTGTACAGAATAATCTGTGTGCCTTTATTTCATTCCAGCCAGGACTTTCTGCTCACATTTTAAAATCAGTTACTCCCAGTTCTCATATGGTGAAGCTTTCATCTGGTCTTTAGGAACAGTTTGGTTTCTCTTGACTTTATTTGTTCCTTTAATTGATTCACAAAGACCAGAGTGAAGGTGAACTAGATTTCAAAGACAGTTCTACAGTTTGAAGATTTTAGAGGATTGGAGTCTGGTACCTGGGAGCCAGACATGTCTAAATCCTAATCCTGGTCTGCCACTGACTCGTTTTGCAGCCCTGCACAGAGCACTTAACCTGTCTGTGCTCCATCGGTAAAATGCAGTTAATAATATTTAATGCCCTTTGAAAATATAAAGTGCTGTGTGAGTGCTAAGTATTTTTATGATGTTGCCCTGATGGAAAGCCTTAATATATTTGTACAAGATGGTCATGTTAATGCACTTTCTGGAATATTCTTTTGTTAACAAAATGAATGCATTGCCAAATGAAAGTACATTTCAGTCAAATTAAACATTGTGAAACATGCTGACAAAAGCCAGGAAATTAAGTTATGGTTCACACTTAGCCTCATGGTGACCTGCAGAGATATTTCTCCCCCCCTCCAATGAAAAACACGAAACTTTTTTTTTTTTTTTAAATCCTACATAAAGAACAGAATATATAGAAAGATCAAGGGCCCGATCCTATTCCCATTGAAGTCAATGGGAAAATTGCTGCTGCAAGAGAATTGGGCTTTTTGGTCACAATCATACACAGGCTTAACTTTATGTACCTGAGTATGAGACTACACCCATGCAGAGAGTTAAGCATATGCGTAAGTCTTTGCAGGATCAGCTCTTTAATTAGTCAGTTACTAGAAAGTAGTTTGAAAATGAGAAGCACAGTATAAATGCTAAGTTACTAACCATCATTGCAGATTGAGGCATTAAACACTTAAGTGTATGCTTAACTTTATGCATTGTGGGGCAGATCCTGCCACCATTGAAGTCAATGATAAAACTTCCATTGACTTCAGTGGGTCAGGATCAGGTCTGTGTGTTGTCCCACTGAATTCTAGAGCGACAATCAAAGTAATGCACATGCATAAATGTTTCTAGGATGGAGGCCCCAGAAACAAAACAGCCCTTTCATCCCCAACATTTTGAGATAAAGTGAGTAAAAATAAGCCATTTCTTTAGCCTCACCCTTGTCTTAGAATCTGAGTCTGCACTTTCAGTATCTCCCTACCACCATTGATTGTGGCGCATGGATCAGTGTTCACATTGCACTCCCCAACAGTGACTGGGCCGGGGAAGCTAATGATCCAACCAGCAGACCAAATTTGGTGATTAATCCTAGTCATGTGCCACCTGAGGCACATTGAGCGTACGCTAAGAAGACCACTGTTGATAACTTCAAAGCCACCATTGACCTTCAATAATAATAATTATTCTGTATGTATTTGAGTGCTGACAGTGTATTTGATGCTGTACAACATTTACAGGAAAACTCTCTCTTCCTCAAGGCACTTGCAATTCATGGTAGAGAATATACAACATGAGGGGGAAAGCAATGTGTAAAAATCAAAATTATCTAAAGCGATTGGAGCGTATCTTCTCCTGGCACATCTCCTTTTAAGAACTGAAGCTGGTTTTGTTTCTGTTCTGTTCTGAATAGATTCTTATACCATGCTCATCAAGGGACTATCTGAGCACCTTCCAGTAATGCATTAAAAAACTTCTGTTCTTGTTCTCAGCCTCTCCCCAGAAGGAGAAAGGTGTGCTGAGGCACGTCCTGTTTTGGTAGGATTTATTTATTTTTTTAAAATATGTAGGCTCTTACGTATGTATGTTACAGAAGGCAAGGTCAAAGAAACGTGCCTTACACTTGAGTGGAAGGTGGTGAGGTTTCTGATTGTTCCTACCCCCAGGCAAGCATCACTCCTCTGTCTCCATGGTTCCTGGGCCATTGCTGGCACAGCTGGTTTACTTGCCTTGCTGAAGTTGGTCCCCTCACTGGTGCTTGTGCTATGTGAATCCTTCAATGTGGACCAGTGTTTAATAGAAATCAATGCTATTTTTACTTTTGCTCACTTTTTCCTGAGAGAGGGGCTTGCTGTGAGAGTAGTTCTTCCCAGGATGTCGGATTCATCTAACTAGATCTATTTTAGTCTATATAATCTCACCATTTCTTCATGTGTGTGCTGGGGCTATGGTAGCTACTCGTTAAGGGATGTTACCTCATAACCATCTTCCCCCTCCTCCCTCCACCATTGTGTATCTGCCTCATTTCCATAGAGCTTTGTTCCCAATGTAGATGGATGCCTTTTGTACCTGATTTTGAAGGGTTGAATAACTGTTAAACGAGTAGAAAGCAGCTTCTGTTCATGTGTCATGCTGTTTTTCAAAACTTTCAATGCTGCAAATAACAATAGTTTGTTATAATGAATACCAAAGTATGTGAAAAATTGACCATATCTCAGATTTCTCTGAAGTCCCTGGATGGTAATGTCTTCTACAGTGTATGGATTATAAGAGACCTCTTGTTGTTGATTTGAAGACCTTATAGACAAAAGCCAGGAAATTCTATATTAAGTTGTCTCAGCAGGTCCTGTTGCGTAGCTTGGGCACAGTGCGATGGGCTTTGGATAGAGGGGCAGCTTTACCGTTGAATTTCCTGGTTTTTTTTTGTTGTTGTTTGTTGGGGGTTTTTTAAGTGTTTATGTTAGTATAGTGAAGATGAACACAGGTTGTTTTAAGTATTTCATATTGGGCTCGTTAGAAAGTTCTATACAAAGGGAACAAAATCAAGAATTTTTGTCTTTTGTATAAAAATCCCATGTCTTGCATGGATCCTCAAAGAAAGGAGAATTTGGTTTGATACAGCAGATGATAGATGAAATCTGAACTGTCATATGTCATTAATTTTGGGAAGATTTGATGCAATATTTTCATATGTATTATGGCCTGGAGCAGCAATAAGCAAGGGACAATGTCCAGCAGTCAAGCAGCAGATGATAAAAAGGATACAAAGATTATTTTAAATAATTTTTTCCTAATTGCTTTTCTTTTCTTTTTTTTTATGGCCCACTGAATGGCTCTTTGATCATTAGAAATTATGCCCATTGCAGTCTAATTTACATATGAAAAGTTGCCTGTTTGCCTTATTTCACACCAGTAACTGAGGCAGCCTACAGACTGAGGACAATTTATGTACTTCCTTTTACTTCCTGGCCTTAGGCGGAGCAGGTTGGGATATGGTGGGACAACATACTTCATCTCAGCCAGAGCAACAGAGGGTTTATCTATCATTAGAAAGGTTGACTCCCCAGTACTTTGTTCCCTTCACTCACCAGAAATGTTGCTGCTTCTGACATTTTCCCAGGAGTTATTAGTGAACACCAATGCCCAAGAAATTACAGTTCTAGAATCCAGTGAAGTTGGAAGCCGTTGACGGATGTTTATTTACTTTTGATATTAATGTTGGAATCCTAGTGAGGGAAAAACTTCTTGGCTAGTGAGTGGAAAACCCAAAGGGGTTGGATATTTGGTTCTGCTCAGATATACACCTTTGGTCTAATACTAGTTCTTTGCCTTGCTGTGGTTTGGCAAAGAGGCCAAAAAGCTACCCTAAGTGGTAAACTACTCTGGAGGAATCCCTGGCTGGCATTCTGCTAGAGCTGGAGCATACTGCAATTTGGTGTTCCCTGATGGTGTAATGGCCTATTCAGGGAGTATTGCAGGCAAGTGTAGTTTTAGTGCACCCTCTGCTACAAACTGTGTTGGGAGATGAGGGAAAACTGGCCAGAAGATTCCAAAATAGTTCCTTTGTGATTACTTACCTAAGTTGCACACACTGTTCGCTCCTCCTGCCTAAGGACTTGAACAATCCAAAACTCTTTAGGAATGCAAAACGGGCTGAACATCTCAGAAGAGTAGGGTTTCTGAAAATATTTGTCGTATTTCCCATTTTCGTTGGGCTAGAAATAGTGTATTGTGAAATTTTTAGCAGTTCTTGGCCTGGCTAGAGCCTGGAAAGGCAGGGGCCATAAAAAATAGAAACATTAATTAGAAGGGAAAAAAGAAGACCAAAGTTTTGGTTCAGGTTTTGGGCAAAGGTTTAGATTCTTACTTTATTCAAATCACTTTGTCTATATCTGTTCTTGACCCCCCCAAAAAATAACACTGTGTTGAATTAAGAGCCAGAGTGATATGTTCTAGAAGATGGATTGATGGATCCTGGGGATAGGAATAAAGTTTGACCTTCAGCATTACTGGATAAGTTATGGAAGAGAAAAAATAAGAACTGCAAATAATGTATTTCTTTTAACAAGAACTCACAAGACCATTAACGTGATCTTGTGTGAACTGAGGGATGAGGCTAAAGGCTGGTCTTTTTAAGGTCTGCTTGAAACTTCGTATGTGATTGTGTTTTTTGCTTTGCTTTGCTTTGCTTTGCCTTTTTCTCTCCCCCACTGGAGTATGAGTCTTCAGGATATTTATGTTAATGTGGCAGGTGTCACACACTTGCAATTTTTTTAACTAACATCTGTACCTTAGAGACCGTGGTGATGATCCATGATATAAAAATTAAGAAAATCAGATATATTTATAATTGCATCAGAGTATAAACTGAGGATGACTTATTAGTATTGTTTCCTACTGAGAGAGAACGTTTATACGTTTCATCTGCTGAGCCTTTGTCTGTTTTTTAAGAAATGGTAGAAGTTCACTGTAATGATCCTCCTTGTGGTGCGAAAGCAATGAATGGGATTGTTTTTGCATATGTAGACAGAGAGCCTTGTTTGTATGGCTTTCGTTCATTTTCCCCCTTCTTTATTCCCCAAATAGCAGACTCTCCACAATCTTCAGAAGAAGTGAAAGATAGCTGAAAAAAATATGGAATCTTATAATCTTATCACACTACTTTTAAGGCCTTCTGTGGAGGGCATTTAGGTTTGAAGAGCACCCATATGCTTTCAAGTCTAAACCTCTTGTACTTAGTGACGATAACTCGTCCACGATTTCTCTAAGGTATTATCTAATTTAGCTTTTCCATAGGCCACACTGGAAAAATTCCTCCACTGACCCCTTAAAAGTAAAATAAGTAAATAAATGAAAGCTCCTTCTGCGTTGTAATTATGCAGATCTTTTGAAAGTTTAATACCCTTTTCTGCAACCCCCTCCACCAAGCAGTAATGGAGAAAGATGTTCTAGATAACATGTTGTCTGTCAGACCTTGAGGGGGCTGTACATACAAATGATGTAAAGCAAGTCAATAGTATCTTAAAATGAATGTATAGGGTCTGATCCTTCCCTGTTGAAACTGATTGGAGTTTTGCCACTGACTTGAATAGGAGCATGGTTTTGTATAAAACGCTGAAGAAATCTGAATCCATTGGTTTTGTGGATTGGACTCTTAAAAACCAGCTCCTGGCTGGATTGCTTCACATTTGTGTTTAAAACACCCTCACTGTTCATAAGCAAGATGCAGGTATCAGAAAAGCTCCAACAGAAAAGCACAAACTCACCTGCAAGCCTGATAGTGGAGATGTGTGTTCCAACATACAAGTGGTTGTTGTCCCTTAAACACACTGACAAGTGCCCTTTGTCAAGGAATTTGGAACAGTGGAAGAGTTTCTTGCACTCGCAGTTCAGCAAACACATTATTTCTCTTATTCTGAATCAAATTTAAATGAATGTGAATGCATCCGTGTAACAATAAATGAAAACCAATTGGGCACTACATAGTGCTGTGTCAAAACAAAACAACTTTGTGCACAAGCATCTTCCATGAAGTCAGCTTGGGAATAAATTCTACCCCAGCAGCCACTGAAATGGTTGGGTGCCTTCCCAACTACCTTGAAATACTTTCATGGTGACACTTCCTCCAGTAGCAATGCTCCAAATGCTAAATAGAGAAGGTTATGAGAGTCTACAGAGGTATGTACTTCCTCCCACCATGTAGGGCTACTCTCTGTCGGTTTTCAGATGGTGGGACCTGCAAACTTTGATTCCACAGTCTTATTCCATTTTTTCCAGTCTGTCAGTGAAGGAATATTGTATTGCTTCCACTCCATTGCTTTGCAGCTGCTTTAACATGCTCTGCCTGCTGCTCTCTGGTGTAAGGTATAACATATCAGCTGGTGTATGTGACATATACTGCTGCCTTCTACTTGATAGCGTATGGACTATGTGTGTCTGTGTCAACTGGAGCCTGTGACAGCTCTATTTGCAGTCAGAACTGAGCTGATTTTATAGCTTATTATTAATTTGTCAGCAGTGGAGAGGTTTTTTTTATTTTGGTTTGTTTGTTTTTTAAAGCACCAAAATGAGATATTTAGAATCTGGAAGAATTTCACTGTCAGACTTCAACAACATTAATGTAGCCAAAAATGGGATTTTACAAATATACGCCATACATTTTGAGTGCCGGTAATGAAAAAAAGTAATGCAGTATCCCAATCTATAGATCTGGCAAAGTGCTTTATTTAGTAAGCGCTTTGTTGCTTCCTGTCTTTAAATGTCATGTAGACTCGCTGCTAGGGATAAGCAAACTTTTTTCCTAATTGTCCTTTTTCGGTTTCAAAATTCAGTTCAAAATTGAATGTTATTGCTCTGACGTGCGGATGGGGGAGCAAAGGGGGAGCAAAACACAGCCAGTGGAATAAATAGGGTTAAAAATCGAGCAGAAAATAGGCAGAGTGAAAAACAAAGACAGAGCATGTGAGAAATGGATCAGAGAAAAAGAAATTCTAATGGGGGAAAAAAATAAACACTCTATAAAGGGCAGTCTAGCATTGAGACATTGTTTTCTATCACTAACTCTTAGCAGAGGCCTCCCTTTCATTTGAAAAACATGTGGTTTGGGTTTTTTTAAAAATCGAATAAAATAAGTGGAAATAACAGGAAGAAAAGGCTTACAACTCCTATTTTGCAAACCCAATAAACAGTTCACAAAACTTTAAGTTCCATGACATTTGCTCATTTCTAGTTACTCTGTTCCTAAGCAATAACTGTGTTCCACAATAGCAATGGCTGTATTTCTGAGGTGGGTGAAGTTGTTTCTTATGTTTTATTAAAGGATTTGGGAACGTTTGGAATGAAAAGAGCTATGTGAGATGCTATTGTTGTTACTTAACTTATTACGCTGCTGAGTTTCAAAAAGGAAGTGGTGGCTTTGTTTGTTTTTGCTTTTAGGTTGAATCCAAATGTGAAATATGGCTCTGGCTTTACAGGAGTGCCAAAAATCTGGCAATCAAAGTCCTGTAAAACTACCACAGTTTTACAGTGTAGTGGATTAGGACAATTGTAAAAAATTCAAATTGTCTGAAGCATATTCTTTTTCTTAGAAGCATTCCATTGTGGGACAGCATGAAATGGTAGCGATATAATTGGCTTTTAATATGCTGAATGGGAATTTGAAATAATGGTAATCAGGGGGGTAAACTGGAAAAGAAAAGTAGTGGTCCTCTTCCAAGTTATTGCTTACAACCCAAGTACCACCAGCCGGAGGCACTAAAATGAGACACACAACTTACACTAGGTAGTTTTCATAGTCTGCCCATTCTTCTTCTTCCTTGCATACTCTGCATGCAGTGACATCAGGTTATTTTTATCTGTGTTCGTTCTTGCATGCTTTGGTTAGAACTGTGATAGTTAACAATGTTCATGTTTAGGCTTCAGCTCTATTGTTTTAGGCTGTCTACAAATTCAGGCAGACATCAGTGTATCAGTGCACAGTTGATGGTTGCAAAGAGAATGTTCAAAGCGGGAGAAACGTACTTTTTTAAAAAAACGAAAGCTTAGATTTTTAGACCCAAGATTCCATCCTCCAAAACAGGCGCAGCGTACCAAGCTGGCTGAGCTGGCCCACTTCAGCCCGTTTGTCATATCTGAAAGGGACCTGTATATAATCAAGTTCACCAACAATTTAAGTAGGATGCAGCTCACAAACAGACCTGTTTAACACTCAACAGCATTACATACAAATCCATAGTTCAGTGCTTTGAGGGAAAGATGTAAACATATTTTTTATTTTCTATGAACCATATCTGTTGTTGTTTTTCCTCTTTATTTTATGTACTAATTCAAAACCACAGTTTTAACACAACAAACAGTTTGAAACATGGAGTTAAATACAATGCTCGTTTCTTAGACATCTCAGTGTAGTGAAGAGAGAGAGAAACCAATTCTATGCTACTGACTACATACAGTATATTACTTAGAGATTATTCATTTACTTCTACTGAGAATATTATCTGAAAGCCAAGAACACTTACGTGGTTAATAAGGCTGTTTATCATGTAACCTGTGTGCCTTAATGTGCAAGTATGAATCATTTATAAAATCTTTAAAAATATTTCACAGTGGTAAAGATCAGCAGTATGGTTCAAGTGTTCAGATCAGAGTTACATTGTATTGGAGAGAACTATATAAAAATGATAAATAACATTTGTTTCAAGAGAATTGCTATGTATTTTGTATATTATCAATATCTCTCTATAAATTCAGACTGGAATTTCAAATTCAGACTAGAAATAAGGCACACATTTTTAACTGTGAGGGTAATTAACCACTGGAAATTTTACCAAGGTTGGGGAGTCTCCATCACTGGCAATTTTTAAATCAAGATTGGATGTTTTTGTGAAAGATCTGCTCTAGGAATTATTTTGGGGCAGTTCTGTGGCCTGTGTTATACAGGAGATCAGACTAGATGATCACACTAGTTCCTTCTGGCCTTGGAATCTACGAATCTTTTAATGAAGCATATATAGATATGTTATTTTGTAGATGGTCTCTTTTTGTTCAGTTCATGTTGTTGTATATCTTTATATCTTCCAGCATATGTTTTGTCTCATCTAGTAGGTTATATTATGCAACCAATATGTTATTTTTTCCTTTGGACTGAATATAGTGCTTATGAAACGAGCCCAGTTGTCAGACCTGGAAACTGAAGTCCTCTAGCCACAGAACACGTACAGCAAGGGCAATAGTAGTGGATGCTTCTCCTCACTGCCCTACCAGTTTACTGCAGTCCTAGAAGAGACAACTTCTAGGAGTGAGATGATTCAGTCTCCATACTCAGTAAAGTTTGGGTGTATCTACTGTGATGATTATAATTGGGTGCAATTGTTTTGTTTTTGTGATATAAACATCTGTGTACAGCTATTACTCTTACCAACTCATTTCACTCGGCAACCAGATGATAATGGCAGACAACCAAAGCAGAAGATCATTCTTTAAGCCTTTTTGTTCCTAGGGACTGGCTTGCTGCCTTTTTAAACTGTGCCAAGGAGATCTCGGGGACCAGCGCCGGTCCACGGACTGGTCATTGAGAAACACTGCTCTAAGCAGCTACTTTGCTTCCGACCAGTGACATAGGGCCTAATCTGTTTTTACACCAGTATATCTACATTGAAGTTAATTCTGCTTTACATCAGTGTAACTAAATCAGGGCCATAGGAGTTGAAAGGCTGTGTATCTCATTAGTATATCCCCGACTACCCAGACAATGTGCTTTTTTTCTTTACCATTTATTTTTTTATTTCCTTACTGACATTTTCTCTATTATGTATTTTATTATTTATTTATTTGTATTGAAGTAGCACTCAGAAGCCACATTCATATCAGTCTCCATCCCACCAAGAGCTGCACAAACATGTCGTAAGAGACAGACTGCAATGTCTCTGGTGAAGGGATTAACTTACTACAAAGGAAAATTGTTGCATCCAGGAGCTGCAGTTATGCTTTCACAAGTACTTGCTAATATATTTGTAGCACTGTGTCAGGCAAAAGCACAGACTCAACATTTACAAGGTGCTTAGTTGCTCCAGAGCTCATACAACATTTTTTCTACCATGAAGTTCATAATTTTCCAGGTTCTGGTGATTAGAGCCATTATCGCATACTATTAGTCAGTTTTGCTTATTTGTCATATTTTCTAAATGCATGGTAAAAATGGTAACTGCTATATGTAGCTATGTCAGACATGAAAACAAGGAACTAACTTTTTTTTTTTTAATTCAGACCATCTAGAACCCAACCCCAAAGCCTTCTAACACATCCTGTTGTCTGATTTTCTAAATACTTTGGTTTACTAACAGAAATATTTAATTATTATTTTCACACAGAGTATGGTTCTCCTGTAACCTGTTTATTTTTTTCAGGGTTTGTGGATTTAACACTCCATGATCAGGTACATCTACTGGAATGTGCCTGGTTAGAGATACTGATGATTGGCTTAGTCTGGCGTTCAATGGAACATCCAGGAAAACTCTTATTTGCACCTAATCTATTACTGGACAGGTTAGTCTACTTATTATTTATTTAAATGAATGTATCTCTACCACTTTTAGTCATTTTAGCCTCCAGCCATCCCACCTGATTCTGAGATCCCATCGCATTTCATAAACTAAGCAGGACTGGCCTAGTTTGTATCGAAAGAGGGACAGCTAAAGAACGCCACTAAAGGTGTTGTTGGAAGTGGTGTTGGTGATTCAATAAATGGCACTTTTAGTGGTGAGCTAGTATGGTGTTAGAACCTCCTCTCCTGCTGCAGGTGCTTTCTTTCAAAGGAGGCAGAAAACTAAGGTACTTGCCATTTGTAGTCCTTAAAGAGTCCATTGTGCTTTTGGCAAGGGTAGGGATGCTGAATCCAGTGTCCTGACCAGAAGCCATTTTGTTTATTACTTCTGCTTACTAAAAATTCTCCCCTGAAGTTTCAGCCAGTTGTATACTAGTGCTATGTGCAATTAAACGGCTGCCACTTGCCATTTCAGAGGAGACTACTTTTCCACGGTAGAGGAAAACCATATGCTAGACCTCGCTCTGCTTTGTGCTAGTCTGGTTGTGCCAAACAATCCAAAAGCTGTCTTAATTGACCGCTTGAGGACTTACCCAGTATAGGGGAATACTTGGGTGGTACAGCTGCTGCAGCATCTCCTATGCTATCTTCTTCTTTATCCCAGGTGTGGAAGGCATGTTAGATGACAGTAGCTGTGACTGGTGGTTCAGCCAACTGTGACTGCCAAATGTCTCCTTGGGGACTGTGGGCAGCAGCATAATTAAAACAGCTCACTGGATGTTCTAATTTGTTCCACGGTCTGAGCTGTAAAAGTGGTTTAAAGCAGGCCCAACCCTGTCCCCCTCACACACCTTTACTCTCTTGTTCTGGGCTCATCTTGGCTGGACTGGAGGGTCCGACCCAGGAATGCTATAGAAAAACAGATCAGTACCCTGTCAAATCCAGTATCCTGAAACGTAGTGTCTCTTACTACATACTTCAAAGGGAGATGGAAAAACAACTATCTACTTGTGCAATACAATTCTATAGAAGTGGGGAATTTCTTGTTGATTTCGGCTGGCATTAATTTCATGCACTGAAGCGTGAGAATTGACACTTCTTAAAACTTATCCTAGCTAATGTACTGTAAATTCAAGTGCTTTCCTTATATTCATGAAAACAACCATGTTTCAACCCCAAAGGAATGTTTTAAGAAAGATACAAAGAGCTGAAAAAAGTGAATGAGAAGAGAAACAGACTCTCAAACTTATAATCTTCTAGTCACCACAACTAACATTAGAATATACATGTCATGTTCTGGTGAACAGTTCAGACCAGTGAAAGGTGGTGTCACACCTTGCATTATAAACCTGAGTGCCCCAAAATGCTTCTGCTAGTTTTGGCGCTCTGCCTAGGTCACACAGACAGACAGCACGCGCTCCATGTTCTGTGTGCTGTACAGCTCTGATTCAACTACTTTGAAAACAACAGCCTGCCAGCTGTTATTACAGACACACTCTTGTCTTTACCCAACTTGGCTGATGTTAACAGGTGACTGCAACACTTTCCCAGACCTGTGTTTTCTGCAGTGTCCAGCCCTCTCCTGCAACATTCAGATGAATACAGAGATCCGTTTGCTCTTTTAAACAGACAAAACCCAACAGCTTGTCACATTGACTGGAGTTAACATTCCTTTTTACTTAACAACAGTGCAGTTCATTGAGATTAATAGTAAAACAAGTTGATTAACAACAAGAAAGAAGGATTTTAAGTGACCAAGTATAAAGGAGAAAGTTAGAAATGGTTGCAAGCAATGAAAAGTGAAAACATGCATTTAAAAGTTGTGATGGGGCAAGGCCAGATGGCTATAGAAAAGTAGTGGGAGATAGATATATTAGCTCCAGGCTAAACAAATCCCTGGTACCAGGATAAGTTAAAGTCAATTAAGACACCTGTGGCCAATTAAGAACCTTCCAGAAGGCAGGGAGAATGCTAGGTTGATTTGGACACGTTTCTAAAAGGTCAGCTACCATAGCTGATACTATTTGGGTCCCTGGGCTGGAGCCCGGAGTAGAGGGCAGGCCCAGGCTCCCCCCCTTTGCCCCCACCCCCATTAGTCACTGAGACTGGGAGACAACAGAGACTGTGCAAGGGAGGATAGCTTCTCCTCATCTCCCTCGCTGGCTTATGATGAAAATGGCTCAGTAGACTGTGACCCTTGTCTTTAGAGAGGGAAGGCTTACGTGGAGGGTCACAGTGAGCCTCTCAGGCTAGCGAAATCCACCAGGAAACGCAGGACCCATGGAGACAAGGACAGAGCTTTGTCACAAAGTCTAAAACTTAATTTAGCAAAGTACAGGCTTTGTTCATATGGGTTTTCTGACCCATAGTGTTCCAGCAAGATAAGCTGGTGGCTGATTTCCCCACCCTGGTCAGGATTTCCTCCAGAAGCCCCAAAGTTCTGGTTCCTTTGTCATCTTAGGTGAAAGAGATCACTTGGTATTTTCTGCCCCTTCCTTTTATAGTCCAGTGAACCTTTGAAATGGATTGTTTTGAAGGTTACCCCTCAAAGTAAAGTTTATTCAATCTGTAAGGAAGGTGACATGGAGTCTGATGGTGAAGGAAACTCAGTGCTGTTCCCCCTCTCCCCACTAGTGTTTGCTAAAATGCAGATTGTTCTGTTTCCTGCAATCTCCTCCCTCTGCTGTCTTGATAGTACTGATTACTGCTTGTATGTAAACTGAGGTAAACCCACATTCCTTTGTTTAATACAGACCTGTTTCCTAACTCCCCTTGACATGCCTGGTGTTTAAATACATATTAGTCATAATTCCCACATATATCCAGATCTCTTAATAAACAAGACTATTAATGATCAGTGAGTTATTAGTTTTCAAATGATACTTCACAAGGAATACTTTGTACCGAGATTATTACAATAGTGTGTAGGGTGTGAATACCTGGGTGCTGGATTGGGTCACAATCCACCAAAACTATTTAAAGAAAAGCTTGTGAATGTATTTTCCTCAATAATTTCCTGTGCTGATAAGTTCCACAGGCTTATTCCATATTGCATAGCACATTATTAGCATCATCCAATTGTTGCATGCCTTTGGAGCAGCCTTGCTCTATAAAGTTTGATCCAACAGGACTGGTGCAAACCAGAGGATTAGCACTGAGCAATCTGCAAGAAACAAGGTTTTGTTTTTTGTACTTTTAAGCAGCAGCTCAGTATAAATACTAATATATAATAGTATAACTATGAAATAGAACAGGAAAAAGATATATTTATTGCCTCAGAAATAGCCCTATTCTGCTTAAGTTTCCATTGAAGCACATCATCTTTCTGTGTGCTTTGGCATTAGGAAATGTATAAAACAGTTTCTCTGTACGGGGAGCAGGAATTTATCTCTTCATTTAAACTTAGATTTCCACCAGTGCTTATACTGGACAAAAAAATCAAGAGAACAGAATAAAATTTTAAAATAGTCCTTAAGTCTTTGCACAGTAGCAGTATAATTTGTTACTTCAGGAAAGAAAATACAGAATATTATTGGGGAAAATACAATGTAAAGTCCATATCTGCCTTCCAAGAATCCATCTGCTCTACGTTTGATATTTTTCTAAGAAAATTGCAGAGAAACATTTACAAAATAGAGAGCAGAGCCAAAGTACTTCTGATCCTCCCTTTAGCTAATTGGAGAGGAGGAGGAACTGAGTGGAAACATTCAGAGAAGAGGAGGTCTGCATTGACAGGTAACATTTTCTTCTCTATCCTCGTTCCCTGGGTGGATCGCTCCCATGAGCCATTTCCCTGGCCACTCCCCGGGCAGCAATAGCAATGGACTTTAAGAGCAAAGAAGGCTATTTTTGGAAGTTAGGAAGCAATTGTACAAACAAGAATCTGTTTCTGTTGTTGCACTGTTGATAGTGTAACGAATGAGACAGATATCTCTATAAGGGTTAAAATAATAGGAAAGACTGGTACAATAAGTGCAATTTTAAAGTGATAGCTGACCCCTTTAGAGGAGCTCAGTTAATACTTATTGTGAAGTAGAAAAATAGACACACTTCACAAAAAGTCATATGACATGTACATGGTTCTTCTGAATGATGTGCTGTTTTTAGGACTATATCTCATGAACAGGCCTGGCTAGAAACAGATGCTTTCAGCTGTTGAAAAGGGGAGATGCTTAGCTCTCCACAGGACAAGGCAGATATTGCTAGTCTGGATGGTGCCCAAGAAAATAGATCTTAAAGATGTCACTAGAACAGGACTGAAATTTGTTAGATCTGACCCCTAGCTCATTGTCATTTGGGAGGGAAATGTAACATTACAAAACGGAACCAGCTCAAGAACAGTAAATACCACTCTGGTACAACTCTAAGTCAAAATTCTTCCCCTCTCTCAAGCACTAAGTCTGTGCATAACAGAAAAAACAAAACTTTTTTTATTAAGAGGAGAGGGAACACAGCATCAATTAGGAAAAACACAGCAACAATGATAGAAAAGTATACAAGCAGTAAGTAAACACCTGCACCACAGTATCTTGGGTGGTAATTATTTGCCCCTCAACTAGGGCATATTAAGTACAGTTCTGCTGCCCTTTAGTCATACGGTAAGGATAATAACTTTTCTTAATCCCTGCAACCAAGACTTAAGTTAATTTTAACCCAAAACAGCCACAATTTGGCAAAACATTCTGCTGCATACCTTGGCAAAGTAGGTGTTTCTGTGCAAATATGCTCTGCCACTGAGGTCTTTTCCCCCCAAGTCATCAAGAGATGGCAAGAGAGAATTCAGACCACTGGTTTATGTCATCTAAGCCTATGATTCTACCATGTTGGTGGTGCTGTATTAAGCTCCAGGTATGTACCTAAATTTAGCTGAATATTAGCCTCTGACATCATGTGACCTGCAGGGTCAACAGCCTTGTTCCTTCTGTCTCTTGTTGGAGAGGATGACTGGGCAGAGCAAAAGGGTCCAGAGACCAATAGAAGGGTTGTGGATGGGTGTCTGGCTGTAGAGTACCTCCATCCATGATCACAGAAGTAGCACTCCCCAGCTGGAGTTGATTCCAGGGAGTGGGCAACCTTTTAAGCTGCTGGCCTAAATGCCAGTCTTTCCCTTTCAATTCCTGTCTTGCTGCTAGAATTACCAGGAAAACAACAATAATCTTGAAATTAATTAATAAGGCAGCAACCTAGCATTAATATTTCTTAATTACATGTAAGTGTGCCAGACCCTATCATCATTACTTCAAAAATGGATAACCGTACATAATACTGTTATGCAAACCCCAACTCTTCTACCAGCCTACTTTTGTTCTGCTGGGGAGAAACCCAGTGGCTTGCTGGTCCCATTTGGTGTGTGTAGGACAAATGCATGTCCAGCATCTTCTGGGCCTTCTTCGCTCTCTGTGTCTATTCCTGGGATCCACAAAGGTCTCTCTTCACCCCCTTCTGTTGAACAATGGCAGAGGGCGTTGGTTGGGTATCCTGCTTAACTCCCAGCTATGGCTGAATCAAATAATTTGATGACTAGCATAAATATCTGCTGCATTCATCAGCTGAGTGCAGGTGAACAGTTTCCATTCTTATTTAGCTTTTATGGCTTTGGTTTGAAAACGTCCCACCATATCTGAAAACTGTCTCTTATTGAGTTTCCTGTGCATGTTGTGCTTTCAGGTACTCAGATTCTAAAGCAATGAGTCTGTAATAAAAGGCTAAGCACAATAGAATAAAATCAGAAAGGGACTATAGGATGCTTAGCTGGTCCCTCACATCTCGTAAAAGGTTTCAAATGTCTCAGAAATAGAAGGAGGACTTGTGGCACCTTAGAGACTAACACATTTATTTGAGCATGAGCTTTCGTGAGCTACAGCTACTTGAAGTGAGCTGTAGCTCACGAAAGCTTGTGCTCAAATAAATGTGTTAGTCTCTAAGGTGCCCCAAGTCCTCCTTTTCTTTTTGCGGATACAGACTAACACGGCTGCTACTCTGAAACCTGTCAAATGCCTCAGGACATCACACTCTTAATAACTCTGTCTCTTGAGTAAAGGGACAGCAAAACAACATAAATATTGTTGCTCCAATTTACCATCAGTTTATTAGAAAAAATAGAAGCAGAGTGGATACAGAGCTTTGATTCAAAGCATTTAATTAATGACATGCTATTTGTATTTATTGCCAAGGGAGCAATCACATAAACACTAACTAAATCCACTGCTGCATTTCAAAAACATTTTTTTTTAAAAATCTATGTATAGTTTTTATTTTCAATTGACCAATGACAGCGATGTGTTCCACTCTGGAAACCAAACCTCCAACAAACAGTCTGTAAACAAGTCACTTATTTAACAGAGCTGAGTGCAGTAGCGTGCAGAAAGTTAATAAAATGCAGAAAATGACTAAATTCTCTTCCACTTTTTGCTTTATTGATCTACTTTGAGGCTTGTTATTACATTGCAGTTATAGGCTATGGAGAACTAGATAAACATGCATTTTAAGTGTCAGACTTGCAATTCTTTTTAGAGTTTTCAATTCTGTTTACTTGAATTTGGGGTCTCTACAAGCCACAGTGAACACTTTTCAAGGGAATTTCACAATTCAAATAAGTTTAAAAATAATCAGGAGAAGGTCTATCTAGAGTTTTGGATCATCTTGAGTATTTATATTCTATTTATATTATGGTGATGACATGATTTTATGTAAGGTGTATTTGAAATCAGAACTTGGAACTATAAATAAAATCCCATAGTGGTGGTGGTCCTTTATTAAGAAGAAAAGGACCCCCCAGAGGTCTATAAATATGATTCACCAGCAGAAACCATTGATAAGAGTATCTTACACCCTCTGCCCACTATGTCAACTGCTGTCCTGTTTTGAACACAATAGCTATCCCAGTTTTATTATAATTATCATAGAAGAGGTATGAGGAAGGGTAGAGATTTCTGCCACCTGTTAGCCTACAGATCTATTAAATATCACCCCTTATCAAGATGAATGAAGTCTTCTAGAAAAGATGTTTTGCTGCCTTCACACTTCAGGACAAATTCACCCCTGGGGGCTGAAACTCCATCAACCTCAATGGAACAGTAAATATGACCTTTCTAATAAAACTGCAAAATTTGATTAAATTGACTTAGAATCATAGAATATAATGGTTGGAAGGGGCCTCAGAAGGTCATCTAGTCCAACCCCCTGCTCAAAGCAGGACCAATCCCCAACTAAATCATCCCAGCCAGGGCTTTGTCAAGCCTGACCTTAAAAACGTCTAAGGAAGGAGATTCCACCACCTCCCTAGGTAACCCATTCCAGTGCTTCACCACCCTCCTAGTGAAAAAGTTTTTCCTAATAACCAACCTAAACCTAAACCTCCCCCACTGCAACTTGATACTACTTGTTCTCCTTGTTCTAGCATCTGCTGCCACTGAGAACAGCCTAGATCCATCCTCTTTTGAACTCCCTTTCAGGTAGCTGAAAACAGCTGTCAAATCCCCCCCTCATTCTTCTCTTCTGCAGACTAAATAATCACAGTTTTCTCAGCCTCTCCTCATAAGTCATGTGCTCCAGCCCCCTAACCATTTTTGTTGCCCTCCGCTGGACGCTTTCCAATTTTTCACATCCTTCTTGTAGTGTGGGCCCCAAAACTGGACACAGTCCTCCAGATGAGGCCTCACCAATGCCAAATAGAGGGAAATGATCATGTCCAATGCTCATTTGCTTTATTCTCCCATTAGTTAAGTGTATAGCAGAGCAAACACTGATATGGCAGTGCCAAATAATGCTACCACTGAGTGAAAAATGATTGCTAAACAAATTATTAATTATGTATTTATTTGCATTTGTAAAGCACTCATCTCCATAATATCTAATGAGGTATGGATGCCTATTCTGCAGTAAGAGACATTTTTAACCCCTAAACTGATATTAAAATGCATTCACATAGGTTATGGCCCACAGTTGATCCAAACCTTTGTGTGGGATGTTAGCATCTTCAGAACAGTGCTATAAGAAAGAGGCAGTTGCTATTGAGAACTGCAGTGGGGCATAATGCCACATGTGTAGATCAGAAATATGCATAGCCTTTACTTCAGTAACGAAGGAATTAATTCTTACTACAGTAAAGACGTTTATTGGTTTTCTATAAAATTCCTTTCCTTTAGTATCAAGGAGAATAATGGTTCAGGCTAGCTGTCCCATGGATCACTCTCTAGTCCCTGAGTGCACCCTTTCAGATGACAGGCCTTCCCTTCTCTCAGGGTGGAATTCCACAATTCTCCTGTTATTGACTGGTCCCCTGCGCTAATGTACCCTGTGCAGACCTGACTGGGTTCAACCACTGCAAGTTTTCTCCTTGGGAGCTGTGACCAGTGGTGAATACAATAACCCGAAACAATCTTTTTAAACAGAGTATTGTTTGTTCTCAATAGTAGGAACAAAGCATAAAAAGAGAGAGAGGTTTTCACACAACCGAACAGTCTACATGCATCTGTCTCTTACCTTATGGCCCAGATAAACCTAGCTTATCCAAGACCCCAATCCTTTCCCCAGCAGTCCCTGCCTTCCTCTCTCCCTCTTGGTCTTCAGATGCTGTCCTTTTATCTGCCCCAAGTTCTGGGTTTCAGTTTTTCTTGCTTGGTTCCCACCCTCCTGGGGTTACCAGCTAGACCAGTGGTTCTCAAACTTTTGTATTGGTGACCCCTTTCACACAGCAAGCCTCTGAGTGTGACCTCTCTCCTGAATTAAAAACACTTTTTAAAATATTTAACACTATTGTAAATGCTGTAGGTGAAACATGGTTTGGGGTAGAGGTTTGCAGCTTGTGACCCCCACGTTGTGATCAGCTTGATCCCCCATGTAATAACCTCATGACCCCTGTGGGGTCACAACCCCCAGTTTGAGAACCCCTGAGCTAGACAGTTGAACCCAGCATGATGAGAGTTCAAAACTTCAATAAAAAGAAAAGGAGTACTTGTGGCACCTTAGAGACTAACCAATTTATTTGAGCATGAGCTTTCGTGAGCTACAGCTCACTTCATCGGATGCATACCGTGGAAACTGCAGCAGACTTTATATACACACAGAGAATATGAAACAATACCTCCTCCCACCCCACTGTCCTCCACCCCTGCTGGACAGTGGGGTGGGAGGATGTATTGTTTCATATTCTCTGTGTGTATATAAAGTCTGCTGCAGTTTCCACGGTATGCATCCGATGAAGTGAGCTGTAGCTCACGAAAGCTCATGCTCAAATAAATTGGTTAGTCTCTAAGGTGCCACAAGTACTCCTTTTCTTTTTGCGAATACAGACTAACACGGCTGTTACTCTGAAACCTGTCAAAACTTCAGTGTGAATGACAATCATATTGTCCTTTAAGTACCATCTGATGCTATTGTCTCCTGTGGAAATGCAAATAACCCCTGCTTGAATTAACCACATGTAATTATATAACAAACCCCACAATAATACCAAAACAGATACATGTAATATTTGTTTAATATTAGGCCGCTCTTGCATCCTTTACAAATAATATAGTGCATTATGGCTGTTCTGAATTGCTTTATCATCTGCTCCCAATCCTCATGCATTTTGCTGCTGCTGTTTTGATATTTCCCATTTGGGCTGAGAATGAGTCACTGTGCTTTTATGGTAGTTGCAGCTAGTGTATCCTCTTGTATAATTTTCTGTGTTTGCCATCTAGTTACTACAGTGATAGTTGCTACATAAATATACTGATGGATTGTACAGGTTAATTATTTCTTTTTAACTTAAAGGGTATTTACCACAACATTCCCCAAATGACATCTCATACTATAGCATCCTGAGGCAGAGTTAAAAATGGACCCAAAATAGGGTTTGAATCCAAATATCTCCAAAGCTTGAGGTTAGTTTGGAACTGATGCTCCAATTTTGGCCTCTTAGAGAAAAAGTTTAGAGTTTCAAAGAGCCAAACTAAACTTCCTCACAATTTGGGGGCAAGCAGACTTTATTCCACCTATTAGTTTGGGCCCAGTTCTAATCACCATAATGCTAGTGATTCTTAGACTGTGATTCGTACAATGACTCTATTGGCACATGCTTTTGCAGAAGTCGATAAAAATATTAATGGTGTCTGAACAACAAAAGAGAGCTGCTGTTAGAGCTTGAGATATTAACTGAAAAAAATCCCTAGTAAATTAAAAAGCAACAAATACCGAGGAAAATCAGCTCTGAAAATATCTTTCCAGTAGCTTTGACCCCCTCACCGCATCTCCTCAGGCTCCCTCTACCCATATTCGTGTCCCTGGAAAAAAAGCTCTTCCATACATAGGATGTGACTGATGAATGTAATACATTTGTTATTTATGTCTAATTAAATAGAAATGTGAGGATTAGAAGTAAGGTGTATTAAGTAAGTTGTATTGCGGGGAGGGATAGCTCAGTGGTTTGAGCATTGGCCTGCTAAACCCAGGGTTGTGAGTTCAACCCTTGAGGGGGCCATTTGGGATCTGGGGCAAAAATTGGGGATTGGTCCTGCTTTGAGCAGGGGGTTGGACTAGATGACCTCCTGAGGTCCCTTCCAACTCTGATATTCTATGATTCTAAAGGACTGGGAAATGTATTCGGGATGAACAGACCACTATGGATAAAGTAGAATCTCCATTCCCTCCAAATCTTTGTCCAAAATTAAATTGGAACCAAAACTAGAGAGCTTTTTGAAAAATGAAAAGTTCATGCTCAGTTACCTTTTTTTCATTTTGTGCACATCTGCACTCAGTGCCAGTTTGAAGCACAAGCACCAACCACAGTAGTCCAAATAGAAACCTTTTGCCACTGTCCTTGCAGAGGAAATCATCCTGAAAGAGGGTGATGTAAAGGCTTTTATTCTGTACTCAGGTGCTGGCTGCGTATTTATATGCTTGGTTAAAAGGCTCAATGCTAGTAATAAATAAATAAATGCTGGAACTAGATCATTCCATGAACCTCTCCAAGCACTCACTTAAAATCCTTCTTTTTACCATTGTATAACAATAAAGGATTAGGTGACACTGGGGATTTATAAGTATCTGACCAAAATCCCTCACTCTGAGGGCTAGTCTACACCGCTGCTTTAACGTGGCTTGTGTAGTCATGGCAGTGTGCTGGGAGAGAGCTCTCCCAGAGTGCTAAAAAACCACCTCCACGAGGTCTCTCAATTCAGGTCTCTCATTTCAGAGTAAACAGACAACTGCTGCTTTCACTGCTCTTGACAAAATCAGTAGGGATGACAATGTAAAGAATAGCAACTTGAGAGTTCAAGTAGTGACTTTCAAGTTTGTCACTTAGTTTAACTTGTTTCAGAGTAGCAGCCGTGTTAGGCTGTATCTGCAAAAAGAAAAGGAGGACTTGTGGCACCTCAGAGACTAACAAATTTATTTGAGCATGAGCTTTCGTGAGCTACAGCTCACTTCATCGGATGCATGTAGTGGAAAATCCAGTGGGGAGATTTTATACACACAGAGAACATGAAACAATGGGTGTTACCATACACACTGTAACAAGAGTGATCAGGTAAGGTGACATCATGTCCCATGGTGTGCTATACTTAGCCTACACTGGTTTAAATAGAAGTTCAAGCTCTAAATGTTTGATAATACTCTTATTCATTGTTGGAAAAATGGAAGGCAACAGAGGAGACCTCTGACAGTGGATGTGTTAACCAGTATCAATATCTCACAATGTGCAACAGCCAGCTACCACAATACTAAGGGGAAAGTAAATGAGAGATGTGAAAGGTTGGTAATAGGGAGTGCAAGTATGAATTACAGCTTCCTGATTTTGGGCAACACAGAACAGGTAGAAGCTTTGAGCTTCATTTGAAAAAGGGATGGGGAATCAGGAGGGAAGAGAGCAGACTTCACCAAATAATTGCTGTGGTAGCAGCAAAAGAGCAATCACTGATATAAGTCAAAATTGGAGAAGGGGGGTGTAACATATATGAGACTTTGAATATTGCATCTTTCCAAAGTGTATTATAAGGAGATACACTGATGCCACAGACATATGGTCTATGCAAATACTATTATAACATTTATGTGTTTGATACATATTTATGAGCTTACAAGTGATTGAGATTGGATTTCTGTCTCAAGGGGTAAGATAAAGGAGGTGTCTGGCAGGAACTAATGTCAATGAGGATTAATTAACGAAAATATCCAATACCGAAAACAATGTAGGTAACAAGTCATTTTGAAGTTTCATTCCCTGGAAATAGCTCAAGAGGCCTAACATGCAAAATACCTGAAAGTTTATAAAGTGACATTCCTAACTTAGAAAGAGGGTGTCACTCACACTTGATCCAAGAACTGGCACGAGTCCATGACCAGAGACAGGCCCTGTGAGAGGGCTTGAAGTACACTAATCCTATCAGGGGCTCCATGTAGAAGATGGCTGACTACCTGGTAAGCTAGAAAAGCAAATAAGTTGTTTGTTTTTTATGATATGATTTCTCCGAATTGCTTTTGTTCAGAACAAATAGCACTTTTCTATCAGAGCTGATGGTCATTGATAACCCTATTATTGCCCCTGAAAGAGTGGAAATGCAGGCGCTGAACTGAGGTCAGATATGGTGAGGTGATCACAGTGAATTGCAGGAGTCTACAGTCTAAGTCCCCAGTCTCAAGAGAGAGGATTGTTGCACTCTACTCTGAGATAGGTGATTGCTGAGTGGTGTGCTCTCAAGTAGGCATTGAAGGGGTCAGAGGTGCAGTTATGTTGGGAAGTGTGACAGGGAGCATAGGAAGAGATGAAATCATGGAGATATATTGGGATCATGAGGGTTCCTGAAGATGAGGAGAGCAATCTTGAGTGGGCAGGGAGTCAGTGAATAATCAAATATTCACTGGTGTTTTCACTTTCCTTCCTAAACCAAGATACAGACATCCCATAATTTCTTCCCCATAAATTCTGTCATATGAGTGTCTTATTAATGTCTTATGCTCTAAGCCTTCTAATTCATGCACAGTTGGTCAAACTTTAAAAATCCTTGTGACTGAAAGGATCTCTGAAATGAAACAAACAAATAGCACAGAGTCCTCTACAGAGAAGTTTCTTCTTTTCTCTTCTGGAACAGATATTAATTGATCTATCTCCTATAGCTTTAGCAGGGTAATTTTATCAGCAAAGAGCATTAAGATCCTATTGGCCATCCTGGCAATATTAGACTACAGGCCAGATTTTTTTCAAAACTGCTAAGCACCTGCAGCTCCCATTGACTTCAGTGGGAACCTCTGTGAATAAGGCACAAGTCTCATAAGCCAGTATTTTCAAATCTGGGAAATTAGAGTTAGACAACTAAACCCACATTGACACCTAATTTTAAAAGTTGGATTTTCGGAGAGTCTGTAGGATCCTCAGCTGCCATTGAAGTAAATGGGAACTGCAGGTGTTCAGAATCTGTGAAATTCAGGTAATTTTTCGGTAGGTGCTTAAATGTGAATTTAGTACTTTTTAGATACAAGTTTGAAAATTAAGGCCATAGTGTTGCAAATCATAGAATCATAGAATATCAGGGTTGGAAGGGACCTCAGGAGGTCACCTAGTTCAACCCCCTGCTCAAAGCAGGACCGATCCCCAATTAAATCATCCCAGCCAGGGCTTTGTCAAGCCTGACCTTAAAAACTTCTAAGGAAGGAGATTCCACCACCTCCCTAGGTAACGCATTCCAGTGTTTCACCACACTCCTACTGAAAAAGTTTTTCCTAATATCCAACCTAAATCTCCCCCACTGCAACTTGAGACCATTACTCCTTGTTCTGTCATCTGCTACCACTGAGAACAGTCTAGAGCCATCCTCTTTGGAACCCCCTTTCAGGTAGTTGAAAGCAGCTATCAAACCCCCCTCATTCTTCTCTTCCATAGACAAATAACTAAATGATAAATATTTAAGATTTTTGCTGAGGCCAAAGTAATCTAAAGTTTTAGCCTTACAGTAGAGCTACTTGACAAGACATCCTTGATTGAAATATTGAGCGTGTGAACTAGTAGCCATTAAAATATCTAAATAGGTCAGTATCATTACACATGAAGTTCTTTACAAAAACGTTATCAGTAGGGTACCTGATTGATCAAAGTATATTGCTTGCTATTGAAAGATTTTTTTCCTCTCAGTTGAATCATATGACTCTCTCCTTAAAATGAAAAGGAGTACTTGTGGCACCTTAGAGAGTAACCAATTTATTTGAGCATGAGCTTTCGTGAGCTACAGCTCACTTCATCAGATGCATACCGTGGAAACTGCAGCAGACTTTATATACACACAGAGATCATGAATCGGATGCATACCGTGGAAACTGCAGCAGACTTTATATACACACAGAGATCATGAATCGGATGCATACCGTGGAAACTGCAGCAGACTTTATATACACACAGAGATCATGAAACAATTCCGTGTTTATATATTTGTGTGTATATAATTGTATAAACAATTTCAACAATTGTTTCATGATCTCTGTGTGTGTATATAAAGTCTGCTGCAGTTTCCACGGTATGCATCCGATGAAGTGAGCTGTAGCTCACGAAAGCTCATGCTCAAATAAATTGGTTAGTCTCTAAGGTGCCACAAGTACTCCTTTTCTTTTTGCAAATACAGACTAACACGGCTGTTACTCTGAAACCTCTCCTTAAAATGAGAGCTCATTGACGCACCTTAAAAATCTGTCTTTGCCAAGAAATATACATTGAAAACAGTAATGTGAAAATCTCAGAATCAGTCCAGACTGTGTGATGTTTTTAGGTGCTTTAAGCTGAAAACTGGCTGATAGTAGCTAGATGGCTTTTGAGGAGCAAATATATTTCTTACACAGCCTCCTTAATGGTCTGCAATGGAAACATTCTTTAGAATATGTCAATAGCCAGTGCATACTGAAATCCTTTTCTTACTGCTAGCTATCCATAATTCTTGTCTCATTTTTATCTGGGAATTTGCAAACTGTTGAAATAAAGACTTTAGCTCCTCTGAAACCTTGCACAGTTCTACGTGTGGAGGTTTAATCCTGCTCCAGTTTAACACAAAACCACTAGCTGCTCAGCCAGAAACAAAGAAGCTGAACAGAACAAGATACCTGTCTTATTATAAAACTTCATGTAATGATTCAAGGGATTTGTTTTCTGAGGAATTACATTTTAACAAGAAGTAGAGATTTGAGGGAAAGCATGGATTGTATTCAGAGTAGCAGCCGTGTTAGTCTGTATTCGCAAAAAGAGAAGGAGTACTTGTGGCACCTTAGAGGCTAACAAATTTATTGGAGCATAAGCTTTCGTGAGCTACAGCTCACTTCATCGGATGTATCATTTACCCCTTGCATTGCATTACTAATTATTTTCATTTGTCCATGAAAATCTTTAATACCTCTTTTCTTTTCACTTTATTGATGTCCATACAGAGAGGTACATTTTAGCGTACCAATGTACAGACTTTCCACACTATTTTACCCATGCAGTTTCACCAGTCTTGCTGCTGTAATGTTAGTGATTCAATACTGAGGCTGAGCAGCAGCTGCTTTTGCAAATGACCACACCCTGTGTTTTAGCTGCTCTTGCTGGTCTGAAATCAAGTGACTGATAACTAGAATTTTGAGAGAGACAGAGAGACCTGCTCCAGAATAGGCAATAGCCCAGTGGTTAGGGCATTAACCTGGAACATGAGTGCCTCATTCAGAGCAGGGACTTAAACTTAGGTCTCTAACCTCCCAGGTAAATACCCTGCCCACCAGGCTATAGAGTCGCTCTTGCTCTTCCTCTTCCTCCTCTGCTCCATCCATGAATATTTATTTATACAAAGTGGAACAGCTCCAATAGGAGGGATTGAGAGACAACCCACCCCTCTGCCATCTCTTCCTCTGCCCCCCAATAGCCTATAGCTCAGTGGTTAGAGGACTCACTTGGCATGTGCGAAACCTACATTCAAGTCCATCCTAGGTGAGTGCCCTGGACATTGGCTATTCTGGGATGGGTGTGTGTATATGTGTGTGTCTCTATTATTTATTTATTTATTTATTATTATTTCACCAAAAAAATCTCATAAAGTCATGGTTTTGTTTCAATGCAGAATGAAAACAAATTGCAAAACCTCAATTTCACCCCCAGCCCCCAAACAGAATTCTTGTTTTCTGGCCAGCATAACTGAAAACTCCACTTCTTGGTTCAAATTAATCTCTTGTGTAAGGAGATGCAAACATTAATTTCAACAGAGTTGCATCCACATACACCAAGGTTGAGTTTAGCCCATTGCCTCAATTCCATATAGATTCATAGATATTAAGATCAGAAGGGACCATTATGATCATCTAATCTGACCTCCTGCACAACGCAGGCCACAGAATCTCACCCACCCACTCCTATGAAAAACCTCACCTATGTCTGAGCTATTGAAGTCCTCAAATCGTGGTTTAAAGACTTCAAGGAGCAGAGAATCCTCCAGCAAGTGACCCGTGCCCCATGCTATAGAGGAAGGCGAAAAACCTCCAGGGCCTCTTCCAATCTGCCCTGGAGGAACATTACTTCCCAACCCCAAATATGACGATCAGCTAAACCCTGAGCATATGGGCAAGTTTCACCAGCCAGATACTACAGAAAATTCTTTCCTGGGCAACTCAGATCCCATCCCATCATAGGCCATTAAGCCTATTTACCATGAATATTTAAAGGTCAATTAATTACCAAAATCATATTATCCCATCATACCATCTCCTCCATAAACTTATCGAGTTTAATCTTAAAGCCAGATAGATCTTTTGCCCCCACTGCTTCTCTTGGAACACTATTCCAAAGCTTCACTCCTCTGATGGTTAGAAACCTTCATCTAATTTCAAGTCTAAACTTCCTGGTGGCCATTTTATATCCATTTGTACTTGTGTCCACATTGGTACTGAGCTTAAATAATTCCTCTCCCTCTCCAGTATTTATCCCTCTGATATATTTATAGAGAGCAATCATAGCTCCCCTCAACCTTCTTTTAGTTAGGCTAAACAAGCCAAGCTCCTTGAGTCTCCTTTCATAAGACAAGTTTTCCATTCCTCAGATCATCCTAGTAGCCTTTCTCTGTACCTGTTCCAGTTTGAATTCATCCTTCTTAAACATGGGAGACCAGAACTGCACACAGTATTCCAGGTGAGGTCTCACCAGTGCCTTGTATAATGGTACTAAAACCTCCTTATCCCTTCTGGAAATACCTCTCCTGATGCATCCCAAGACAGCATTAACTTTTTTCATGGCCATATCACATTGGCGGCTCATAGTCATCCTATGATCAACCAATACTCCAAGGTCCTTCTCCTCCGTTACTTCTAATTGATGCGTCCCCAGCTTATAACTAAAATTCTTGTTATTAATCCCTAAATGCGTAACCTTATACTTCTCACTATTAAATTTCATCCTATTACTATTACTCCAGTTTGATGAAGTGAGCTGTAGCTCACGAAAGCTCATGCTCAAATAAATTGGTTAGTCTCTAAGGTGCCACAAGTACTCCTTTTCTTTTTCCAGTTTACAAGGTCATCCAGATCCTCCTGCATGATACCCCGGTCCTTCTCTAAATTGGCAATACCTCCCAGCTTTGTATCATCCGCAAACTTTATTAGCACACTCCCACTTTTTGTGCCGAGGTCAGTAATAAAAAGATTAAATAAGATTGGTCCCAAAACTGATCCTTGAGGAACTCCACTGGTAACCTCCCTCCAGCCTGACAGTTCACCTTTCAGTAGGATCTGTTGTAGTCTCCCCTTCAACCAATTCCTTATCCACCTTTCAGTGTTCTTATTGATCCCCATCTTTTCCAATTTAACTAATAATTCCCCATGTGGCACGGTATCAAACGCCTTACTGAAATCTAGGTAAATTAGACCCACTGCATTTCCTTTGTCTAAAAAAATCTGTTACTTTCTCAAAGAAAGAGATCAGGTTGGTTTGGCACGATCCTGCTGGAGCATTGTAAATAAACAGACTAAAGATAACTGATTTTAGACTGAACCCTCCTCAGTAGTCTGTCTCTTTCTTTGAGTACCCACTTGAATATCTTTCCATCTAGGATTTTATTCTGTGCTTATCACCATAGTAACTGAGCTCCTACTATGTCAGAAAACTGCGGTGTTAATTGGTGTAGGTGAGAAAGTACTGTCATTTAAACTGTCCTTCACTGAAAGAAGTTAATGTTGCTTTGCAATTACTTACTTTGGTACTAGAAGATTCACAAGTGTCTTGTCTACCCTTGGAGCACTGAAATAAGTAATATTTGAATATACACAGGATTTAAAATGTTTTTTGCAGTTTTCTGTAGTAGTGATCTTTAAAGTACTGTTTTACTCAAAAACTGGTTATGTAAAGTTGACCTTTTCTTAATCAAAAGATGTGCTCACATGAGCACTCATAGTTCTAAATTCTGATACATTCAAATAAGTTTTATCTATTTTTATTCCTGTTAGGACTACACAGACCAGTTAGCTAACAGATAGTAATCTGAAGATTCTATTCGACCTTGTCCCTTATCAGTTTCTTTTTTTAATAAAGTTCTAATCAATTATACCTGTACAACCTCTTGAAGTTTGCAGAATCCAAAATGAGTTTGCAGGACTAAACTGCAGAGGAATAAGAAAAATTAGTCTTTTTATTTACTATCTGATCACCTTTTGCACTTGGTAAGGATTTTCCTTTCTAGTGGCAAACTCAGTAATTCTTTGCATTATAACAATGACATATTACTACTTAGTTTCACAGGGCCAAATTCATCCCTGGTGCCATGCCATTAGGTCAGTAGAATTGCACCTGGTGTGACATTGGTCCAGCGGGTTAGAGAATGTCTGTTCTCTATATAATTCCATACATTCTTCCTCCTGACTCAGATTAGCTCAGCTGTACCTGCGTGAGGGAAATGCAAACAACCATCAATAGCATCCCATAAAGGAAAGTCACTTAGGATAACTACTACTCTGACTGCATCTGAACCACCTGATTTAATTGCCCAAAATCTGTCATTGTGAACAGTGGGTCGTGGATTAAATGCTGTTGTTAGTGGGCTGGCTGGATGCTTTACAGCATCACTGAGCTTTGTCTTGAGATAAACAAAATCATATAATGTCATGGCATGAGTGCCATTAACTAATAAGGGACTCCTGAATCATTACACTAATGTAAGAGAAATATGAGTAACATGCCAGAATACTAGTTTATAATGCCAACAGGAAAAGATTAGGGAGAAGTACTGTGAAGCATAAAGAAAAATTAAAGAAAAAGAGAAGACAAATGAATCAAAGCAATAAGGGGGAAAAGAAACAAGGAAAATATCTTTTAAAAAAAAAATCTTTGTTCTTAAGATGGTTTGCTCACAGGAAGTTAACCTGCATGATGACTCCTACTGGTGTACAGACCATTAAGTAATTAGGAACTCTTTCGGAAAAATAAACATCTCTATATTTTCACTTTGGATGTTGGCCCTTATCCTCAACTACCTTCCACTTTGCTTAGACACGTTGGTGCACAGTAAGCATAGTGAGTAAAAGCACTACGCAATCAGAATGGAGTTGATAGTTAAGAAGTCAAATTGTAGTGGAAGGATCTGGGGATGAAAAACATCTTGCTGTTTGGATAAATCTGTGAATAGCTTGCTTTGTGGTTGCATTCTTGCAGGAATCAAGGGAAGTGCGTAGAGGGCATGGTAGAGATCTTTGACATGCTGCTGGCCACTGCTGCTCGGTTCCGTGTGATGAATCTCCAGGGGGAGGAATTTGTGTGCCTTAAGTCAATCATCCTGCTCAATTCAGGTAAGTGGCATGTTCACATAAACACTTTTTATTATTTAATGTAGTAATTCAATTACTGTTGCTGTTTACAGACCTAAAAGTGGCAATTCTTCACCAAAAAAAATTCAAAAACAGACTCCAACAAGAAATTGCAGAACTGGAATTAATTTGCAAACTAGACACTATCAAGTTAGGCCTGAATAAAGATTGGGAGTGGATGGGTCATTACACAAACTAAAAACTATTTCCCCTTGCTAATTTTTTCCCATACTGTTACTCACACCTTCTTGTCAACTCTTTAAAATGGGCCATCCTGATTACCACTACAAACCGTTAATTATTCCTCCTGATGATAATAGCCCACTTTAATTGATTTGTCTCGTTAGAGTTGGTATGGCAACACCCATCGTTTCATGTTCTCTGTGTGTGCGTGCGTGTATGTGTGTGTACACTCCTCATTCTTTTTGCTGATACAGACTAACACTGCTACCACTCTGAAACCTGTTTGATTTCAGTTGTTGTTTGGATGTGAAAAGAGGTTGGATCAGAGAATTAGACAGGGAATTTGTGATGTACAGCCTTAAGGCAAAGACAGACAGTGTAAACTTGTTCAGTACAAAAAGTAGCCAGGGAATTGACTCAAAAAGCAGTTGATATACTGAAAGCAACAGACCTGAAGGATGATTTGGGCAGTATTTTCGATGGATTGGGGGTCGGGGTGGGTCAAGATTAGTATTAAAAAGATCTGAGAGGAGGTGATGACAGTAGTTGAAGCAACCCTCATAGTGTCAAGGGGTGATTCTAATTTTAGTTTTAGAACTGGAGTTTAAACATTCCTGTTTAGGTGGTAAAACTAAGGGAAGGGATGGCAAAGGCATGGCTAAATTTGTCAGAATGTATGTAAAGACCTTGAGGTTGAAATGGCCAAATAAAGCTGAGAAGTAAGGCACAAAAAGAAAGGATCTTGCATCTCTGACCAGAAGGTTTCATCTATTTAAAATGAGAGAAAATAGAAACATATGTGTTCTAAGTGCAGGCTAAAGCATACAGCACTTTTCTAAAGCCGTAATGATAAGTTATGTTAAAGGAGGCTCTACTCCCAGAAGCGATTACAGAAAATTGACCCCACCTTAAAGTTATGGCCAAAAGAGATCATCACGATCATCTAATCTGATCTCCTTTGCATTTGAGCCACAGAACCTCACCCACCCACTCCTATAGTAGCTCCATAACCTCTAGCTGAGTTACCGAAGTCCTCAAATCGTGATTTAAAGGCTTCAAATTACAGAGAAGCCACCATTTACTCTAGTTCCATTGTTCTCAAACTTTTGTATTGGTGACCCCTTTAACACAGCAAGCCTCTGAGTGTGATTCCCCCTTATAAATTAAAGGCACACTTTTTAATATATATTTAACACTATTATAAATGCTGGAGGTGAAGCAGGGTTTGGTGGGTGGAGGCTGATAGCTTGTGACCTGCATGTAATAAATAACCTCATGACCCCCTGAGGGGTAACAACTCCCAGTCTGAGAATCCTTGCTCTAGTTCAAAGCAGCAAGTGACCTGTGGCCCATGTTGCAGAGGAAGGTGGCAACCCCTAAGTACCTTACCAATCTCTCCTGATGGAAGATTCCTTCCTGATCCCAAATATGGCAGTCTGTTAGACCCTGAGCATGTGGGAAAGACCCATCAGCCAGACACCTAGAAAGAATTCTCTGTAGAAACTAGAGCCCTCCCCTTCTAGTGTTCCATCTACGGGCATTGGAAATATTTGCAAATAACAGTTGTAGATGGGCCATATACCATTGTAAGCAATCTCATCATACCATCCGCTTCATAAACTTATCAAGCTCCATCTTATAACTTAGGTTTTTTGCCCCCACTATTCCCCTTGGAAGGTTGTTCCAGAACTTCACTCCACTGGTGATTAGAAGCCTTTGTATAATTTCAAGCCTAAACTTGCTTGTGTCCAGTTTATATCCATTTGTTCTTGGCCAATGCTGGCACTTAACTTAAATAACTCCTCTCCCTCCCTAGCATTTATCCCTCCGATGTATTTATAGAGAGCAATCATATTTCCCCTCAGCCTTCATAGGATCATAGAAGATATGGGTTGGAAGAAACGTCAGGAGGTCATCTAGTTCAACCCCCTACTCAAAGCAGGACCAACCCCAACTAAATTATCCCAGCCAGGGCTTTGTCAAGCCGGGCCTTAAAAACCTCTAAGGATGGAGATTCCACCACCTCCCTACGTAACCCATTCCAGTGCTTCACCACCCTCCTAGTGAAATAGTTTTTCCTAATATCCAACCTAGACCTCCCACGCTGCAACTTGAGACCATTGCTTCTTGTTCTGTCATCTGCCACCACTGAGAACAGCCTCGCTCCATCCTGCTTGTTGTTAGTCCCTAAATGCATGACTTTACACAATTAAATTTCATACCATTTCATTTACTTCAGTTTTCAAGGTCATTCAGATCTTCTTGTATGATATTTCTGGTCCTTCTCCATATTTGCAATACCTCCCAAATTTGTGTCATCCACAAATTTTATTATCACATTATCGCTTTTTCTGCCAAGGTCTTTAATGAAAATGTTTAAATAAGATTGGTCCCAAGACTGATCTTTGAGGCACTTCATTTGCAACCTCCCTCCAGCCTGACAGTTGATCTTTCAGCATGAAGACTATACTCTCCCCTTTAACCAGTTCCTTACCCTCCTTTCAATTCTCATATTAACCCACATCTTTTCTAATTTAATTAATCATTTGTTTGTGGAACTGTATCAAATACTTCACTGAAATCCAGATAGAGTAGATCTACTGCATTTCTTTTGTCCTGAAAATTGGTTTTCTTCTCAAAGAAAGAGATCAGGTTGGTCTGGCATGATCTACTTTTAGTAAAACTGTGTTGTATTTTATCCCTGTTACCTTTTACCTCTTTATTCTTAACCCCTCTCTCAACATTTTGTTCTAAAACCTTCCACACAACTGAGGTCAAACTAACAGGCCTGTAGTTTTGCAGATCACTTTTTTCCTTTCTTAAATATAGGTACTATATTTGCAATTCTCCAGTCATAGGGTATGACCCCTGAGTTTATGGAGTCATTAAGAATCCTTACTATTAGACTAGCACTTTCATGTGCCAGTTCCTGTAATATTTTTGGATGGAGTTGATCTAGGCCTCCTGATGTGGTCCCATCAAGCTGTTGAGTTTGGCTTCTAACTCAGATGTGGTAATTTCAGCTTCCATATCCTTGTTCCTATTAGCCCTGTGCCACTGCCCCCTAAGCTCCTCATTACCCATTTTAAAAACTGAGGCAAAGTATTTGTTGGGCCATACCTAGATTATCTTTAATCTCCACTCCATCCTCCATATTTAGCTGTGCTGCTTATTCTTTCCTTGTTTTCTTTTTATTGATATGGCTAAAGAACATTTTACTATTGTTTTTTGTTTCCTTTGTAAGGTCTAGCTCAGCTTGGCTTTTGGCAATTCTCACTCTTTTTTAATGCTTTCTGACCTCCAAAAGACAGTTTTCCTTGCTGATCTGTCCCTTCTTCCATTACTTAAAGACTTTTTGCTTTCTCTTGATAACCTGTTTGAGATGCTTGTTCATCCAATTTGGTCTGCAACCTTTCCCTACGATTTTTCCCTTTAGTTTGGGATGCAGGGTTGCAGAATGTTTTGTCTGTTTAAAATTAGAGAAAATAGACAAATATTTATTTTAAATTCAAGCTGGAGCATACAGCCATATTCTAAAGTCATAATGTTAATTTCTGTTAAGAGGTTCTACTCCCAAAAGTGATTATATAAAATTGATACCACCTTACCTAACAGTGTCATTTTTAGTCAGAATCTAAAGTAACTTTTGAATAATGTAGAGTTCTGGTAACTGTGGGCTCAAAACAGCCAATGGCAGAGCAAAGTGGATTCTGTTGTAAAGTGCGTAATTATATCACAATGGAAAATGAATTTCCAGTGGTACTGGACCACACTTGTTGCTCTACTTAACCTTAGAGTCTCCTACCCTTCTCCAGGTTATGCCTAAGGGGAACACCGAAAGTCAGGTTAGAATCCCAGCTTTCTGACGGTCTCCCAGGCTGCTAGGACACTGTCAGTACTTCTCAACAAGTGCTGGGTGGAGAACTGTAATTCTCTTTCATAGATGTTTCTGAAAATTTGGTTTGGTTCCAGTTTTGGGACAAAAACCAAAAATTTCAAAATTCTTAGTGAGACAGAAATCTGAAATCTGTTTCATTGCAAAAAAATCAAACATTCATTTTGATAATTTCAAAATGAAATTCCAGCAGGTGGGCTGAAGGGGAGCTGGGAGCCTACAAGCCCCATGAGCCCCAGCTGAGCTAGATGCCCCAGAGACAGTGCTCCCAGAGTTTCCTGGTTCCCTTTCAGCCCATCAGGCTGACATAGTTTACAAACTCTGTGGGGGGGAAAGCCTCGGTGATTTGAATTGGACTGGGGAAAAGGAGCAGCTCTGTGTGGCATGCTTCCCTGAGCAGCTGTAATGGGTCCTCTAAGCCTTTGATAACTGTTTAGAAGGTTACTTAGGGTGGTTGTGAGACACCAGCCAATAGTAGTGTGACATGTTGGTTGCCCCTACTATGAATAGTTTGGAAGGGAGTTCTGAGGCAATTTCTACATGGGAAATCAGCTCTACAGTTCCTCAAATGTGTATCCCCACAAATCTCAGCCCAGTGTGGTTTTTAATGCATTTACCAATAGCTTTAGCCACACCATTCACCAATAATTATCACAAAGTGTATATCTGAGGAAACACAGTTATTCAGCATACTTTAAATTGATATGGCAAACATAATTATCAATGTGATAAATTGAGGATAAAATAACAACATATAGTCTCTTCATAAGAGCAAAAAAATTTAATACTTCCTGAAAATAAAAAAAGATCTGTGTAAGTGATTATCATGGCAATTATGATCATTTTTAGCCAATACGTTGAAATTGAATTATCCTCTTTGCATATTGTTGATTTACAAGAAATATCTGATTTAACCCTAGAAAATGATTACTACATCATTCAAGATTTTTTGTTCCATTTATGTTTCTTGTCTATTTTGTTTGACCCACACTTTGAAGTGTCCTTGTTCCTCAGTTGGAGTTTAGTAAGTTGAGTGCTCTAGTGCGATGCTATTCAGATTGGCAATGCCAGGACTTGCTTAGTATCCTTTTCAGACCTTGCCAACCGTGCTTTGTGGTATCTATCTGGCTTTTGTTATAGAGGGTTTTGTTTTCTTCTTATAATGGGGAAATTGTACAAAACTAAGAAGTGAGTGCACTTGGATCTAAATAGTGTGGGGTTGAGGTGTTCTTACCTCTTGGGTATATGAGCAAAATAACTGTAATAAATCTGTCCAGCATGCACTACTGAAAAACGAACGCAAAGACTTTATGTTCTGCTTATTGAAAGTTTTTATTTTGTATGTGGTGGGGGCTATAAAAGAAACATTGTATTGTAACGATTTTGGGATGGCATGGCTGCATTACTCACTCAGCACTGAAGAGAACAACTATGCAGCCTTCAGAGGGGGAGTGAGAGAGAGATACAGGGCTAGCAGCATATGCTGTATGTCCTTTGGAAATATATGTAGCAAAACTTTAGACACTGCCCCTGTCATAAATATAAAGGGAAGGCTAACCACCTTTAAATCCCTCCCGGCCAGAGGAAAAACCCTTTCACCTGTAAAGGGTTAAGAAGCTAAAGGTAACCTCGCTGGCACCTGACCAAAATGACCAATGAGGAGACAAGATACTTTCAAAGCTGGAGCGGGGGAAAAGCAAAGTGTCCTCTCTGTCTGTGTGATGCTTTTGCTGGGACCAGAGCAGGAATGCAGGTCAGAACTCCTGTAAAGGGCTAATAAGCAATCTAGTTGGAGATGTGTTCAATTCTGTTTTGTTTAAATGGCTGATAAAATAAGTTGTGCTGAATGGAATGTATATTCCTGTTCTTGTGTCTTTTTGTAACTTAAGGTTTTGCCTAGAGGGATTCTCTGTGTTTTGAATCTGATTACCCTGTAAGGTATTTACCATCCTGAATTTACAGAGGTGATTCTTTTACTTTTTCTTTAATTAAAATTCTCTTTTAAGAACCTGATTGCTTTTTCATTGTTCTTAAGATCCAAGGGTTTGGGTCTGTGTTCACCTCTGCAAATTGGTGAGGATTTTTATCAAGACTTCCCCAGGAAAGGGGGTGTAGTGCTTGGGGGGATATTTTGGGTGGGGAGACATTTCCAAGTGGGCACTTCCCCTGTTGTTTTTGTTAGACACTTCGGTGGTGGCAGCTTTAAACCTAAGCTGGTAAGAATAAACTTAGGGGGTCTTTCACACAGGTCCCCATATCTGTACCCTAGAGTTCAGAGTGGGGAAGGAACCTTGACACCCCCACACCTCCTAGTTATACTGGGCTATGAGATATCAGAACTTTAATCAGGTCCAGGAGTGAATATTGCCCAGAATGCACCTTGGGTCAATGTCACTTTTTTGTGGATGGTTTAGGTTCTCTTATGTGCACACATTATGGCTCATGTGTTAATTACACAATCACATACTGTTTTTTCCACAGGACCCTACTTCATTCAATGCATAGGATGACCAGTGCTGTGGGAATGAATTAGGGTTGCATAGAGAATGACTTGTGGTGTCTGTAAGACTCCTGGGGCTCGTTTATTGCAGGAATGCGTGTAGAGAAAAAGGTTATGGGCCACAGAAAGAGAAAGGATAACATTGTGGTTAAGATGTTGAATGCCACTCTGAAGAATTGGATTATATCCCTGCCTCTGCCACAGAGTTCTTGTGTGATGCTACGAAAGTCTCTTAAACCAAACTTTTCCCAGGTGGTCATGAACTTTTATGGGTGCCTAACCTGAGACTCCTGGGCCTGATTTGCAAAAGTGCTGAGCTCTCACAACTGTAGATGAATTGAGTGAGAGCTGCAGCTACTTAAAACCCCTAGCAGTATGGTCTGAGGAGTGAACATGGGTTAGGCAAAAGGAGGCCCTGTGTTTGAATCCTAGGCAAGTCACTTTGCATTTCAATTTCCCCAACTGTAAAATGGGGTCATAGTATTTCACCCACCTACCTCGCTGGGGTGTTGTAATGATGAATTAATAAATATCTGTACAGTGCTGAAAACATATAAAGTGCGACAAAAATGCTAAGTTTTCTGAAAAATCAGGTTGTCAGTGTCTCAAGCTGGCTGCCCAGTGATTGAGCCACCCACCACAAATGCTTGCAAATTTTGCCCTTAATCTCTCTCTTCCTCAATTCTCCATCTGTAAAAACTCCTCTCTGCAGGGATGTCATAAAGATAAATTAATGAATATTTGTGATGCACTTAGAAACTACTAAGGTAAGTGTAATAAAAAAAAGAAATGAGTAATTCTGTACTCAAGGTGGATAGTGTATGGTAAACCATGCCTGTGGCCACACATTGAATGAGGAGGATAAAAAGAAATATGTTACGGCTACCTCATTCCCTGTATAGAGAAGGAGACTGGATTCCTGTGGAAAATATACAGAAAAAATACAGAGATTATATTTGGAAACATAACCTGTAGAAAATACACACAAATGTCACAAAGCAAAAACAGATGAAAAATGTACACAAAAATCTCGGAAAAAATTTTGAGAACCATGTTACACAAATTACATATACATAGAACAAACACAATTGATCTCAAGAGGAATTAAATGTGTTTTCAGCCAATTTGAATTAGACATGTTTAGCCAAAAATATTTAAAATCAATCTCAAATCTAATCTGTTAAATTGTATTTCTAAGGTGTTGTGTAGATTTATTGCACCAGACAAATGATTTTTATTAAGTCTAGAACACTTTCCTTTTCCTGAAATTTTTAGTGCACAGTCATATTAGAGAATATTGAGATTAACTGTAGACATACAGGGCAGGAAGGGACCTCAAGAAGTCATGAAGTTTATCCCCCTACGCTATAGCAGGACTAAGTAAATCTAGACTATCCCTGACAAGTGTTTTGTCCAATGTGTTCTTAAAAACCTCCAGTGATGAGGATTCCTTGACGCTATCATCATCTAATATCTAATTCCACACTTCCTCCACCACCAATCAGGTCTCTGTCCCTTTTCATTGTTTCTTGTAACTTCGTCCTTTCTCTGTGGTCTTGAGCCGAAAAAAGTAAAAGCGGCTTTTTTCTCTTCAAGCCTCTCTCCCTCTGTATGGAAAAGTGAGAGTTTGTATTTGCACTGCAAGATGCACTATATCAGGGGTCAGCAACCTGCAGCACGCATGGCAAAGACAGCACGAGAGCCGATTTTTACTGGCACGCTACTGCCAGCCGGGTCCCGGCCGCTGCCCCTGCTTAGCCCACTGCCAGCCTGGGTGAACGGAACCCCAGACCGGCAGCGGGCTGAGCGGGACCAGCAGCCGGGACCCGGCTGGCAGGAGCCGGCGGATGGAACCCCAGACCAGCGGCAGGCTGAGCCACTCAGCCCGCTGCTGGGCTGGGGTTCTGTCTGCTGGTGCAGTGTATTAAATTTCTCCCCGTAGGAATGTGCTGCTTGCAGAGCACCAGGACTGGCAGTCCTAGGTAGTACACCGTAAGTAGCACATTCCTACGGGGAGAAATGTTAATACACTACACTGGGGTAGGGAAGGCTGTGCCTCCCTCCCGTCCCCTGACTGCCCACCTCATAACCCCTGACCCATCCAACCCCCCCTGCTCCTTGTCTCCTGACCGCCCCCTGTCCCCTGACTGCCCCGCCCGCTATCCACACTCTCGACCCCTGACAGGCTCCCCGGGACTCCCACGCCTGTCCAACCACCCCTGTTCTCCGTCCCCTAACATGCCGTTCAGAGCATCAGGACAGGCAGCCGTAAGTAGTACACCATCAGTAGCACGTTCCTATGGGGAGCAATTTAATACACTACACCTGGCCCCGCTCAGCCTGCTGATGGTCTGGAGTTCTTAAAAGATGTTCTCTCACCCCTTATCAAAAATTACACTACAATTAGCTTGAAAACTTAAACTTAAAAACTTTGTATATTACAGAAATTGTTAAAAAATGTATAATGTTAATAAATACATAAGTTTGATGAAACAAAGTAGTTGTTCTTATGTGCCTTTGCTTAATTTGTGTTTTCGATGATTTACCTTCTAAAAAAATCTCGCATGTCTCGCACCCCCAGAAAGGGCATCTCGCACCCCAGGTAAAGAACCGCTATACTAAACTGATAAGATCTGCAATTTAATTTAAGTTTTAATGAAGCTTCTTAAACATCTTAAAAACCTTATTTACTTTACATACCACAATAGTTTAGTTCTATATTAAAGACTTATAGAAAGAGACCTTCTAAAAATGTTAAAATGTATTACAGGCACGCGAAACCTTAAATTAGAGTGAATAAATGAAGACTCGGCACACCGCTTCTGAAAGGTTGCCGACCCCTGCACCATATTGATACCATTTGTGAATTTCTCCCAAGATACCATGGCGACAGCTTGTCTCTCATAACTAGGACAGTGCTGCCATTTCACCAGCTCAATAACAAAACGGAATCTATCCCTTCAGGGCTGCAGAAAACTAAATAAACCTTTCAGCTGCAAAACAAAGCTGTATTTTTGAAAAGTACATTCAGTTCAGCAGTGCAGTGCTTCAAGGGCTCTTCCTTACCATTGTGGTCAAGGAGAACAAGCATCAGAAACACAAAGGCAGCAACAGAATGGTGGAGTTCTTGCTGTTAGATTGGATCTGATAAAAAGATCGGTGGTATTTGGCAAAGTGATCACCCTTTATCTCTGGAAACCAATGTGGTGATATTTCTGTCAAAGCAGAAAATTAATTTAATTGGTTTACCTATTAAACCTATTAGAGTGACAGAACTGTTTTTCCACTGCATGCATCCGATGAAGTGAGCTGTAGCTCACGAAAGCTTATGCTCAAATAAATTTGTTAGTCTCTAAGATGCCACAAGTCCTCCTTTACTTTTTGACAGAACTGACTTAGTTTTATGAATACTTCAGGAGAGTACTACACAGCCTTAAAACCACATGGTGGATGGCTTCATGGGACATCCTAATCAGCTGTTGTTCTTTGCCATTGACATAATGTTTTTTAAACATCCTTTCCCACTGAGTCATTCTTATACGTCAGTGGTTTTCAACTTTTTTCATTTGCAGACCCCTAAAAAGTTTCAAATGGAGGTGCTGACCGTTTTGGAAATCTTCGTAGTCCTGTGGACCACAGTTTGAAAACCACTGATCTAGGTCATCTTGTTTTGTGACAGATGAAACATGCAGGGTGGGATGTTGCATCGCCAGTAGTGGTCTTCGGATTCCAAGGCTGAACAGACACTTTAAACTCCACTTGTGTGGTTCTAGAAAGGGTGAAGTGGGCGTTCTCCTCAACAATAGCATCCAAAAAGTCTGTCATTACCATTTGCCAACAGCATATATGGTAACATATTGTGTAGTCCCCTCCACAAATCCATTCGAAGCACAGCTTTGCCTTGTTGGCACAGAATATGAGCCCCACCCTTGCAGTGGCTGTGGTTTTCCCTGTCTCTCTCCTTCCATGATGTTCAGGATTCTGGATTGTTATACAGAGTTGGAAGAAAACAGCTTTGAAGATACTTACTTTAAGGCAGCCAGTTCTCGCCTTGCTGAGCGAACTTTTCTGAAGGCAGCAGCCCTTCTCTTTCGTGATGGACAGCTGATATTTCTGTTTCTGAAATGCCTGCTCAGTGAGGCAAGGCAACAGTAATCACCTGGGGCAGTGAGATAACAAATAGCTGTCTTTCATTCAACATTTAATTAGTAAGGGTTGCCAATTGCCAAATCTTTGGGGATTTCTTGGGGATTTGTTTTGATATTTTTAAACAAAGCTCTTTGATGGCTCCTGTGCTAAAGAAGTGTGAGACCTGGGAGCTCCGGGCAGGACTCCTTCCTTTTGAGAGGGTTTTAGAAGTATGAAACTGGGAGGAATTCCTAAAGTATTCATAACACCTGGCAGGATCCCCTGGCCAAGCAGAGCTGTGCTGGTGCTACTATGAGACTATTAAGCGCAGTGAGTCAGAACTAAGAAATTAGTCCCTCTAAAATATTGCTAAGCCATAAAACCTATTAGTAGCATGGGTGTGTGGAGGGTTGAAAATCATTTGGCTGAGAAAGGTCTAAGGGTCTTGTTCTCTTCAATGCAGTTACTCCAGTCTGAAAAATGATATAGGACAAGCAGTCACTGCTTCATATTTCTATAACAACTTTATAGCAATAGTCCAGTGCAGGCAAATCAATAAAAGGAAGAGCTGCGACTGCTGCCTTCCAGAGGCCATACTGTAATAGCTGTTCTGTTCTCTGTCAGCAGGATAGATTCTGATCTCACTTATTCTGGTGTAAATGCCAATGAAATCAACAGAATTACACTTATGATCATTATTATTAATACGATTATTTCTAACGGTGTCCAAAGGAGCTGTAGGTGTCTCTCAATACAGATAGAAAACAGGGTCCTTGCACCAAACAGCTAACAAATGTGAGGGACTAGGAGGTGACAGACAGTAGAGGTGGGGACAGGAGTAACTTCAAACCAGTTACACAATTACTCAATGAGGTCTAATACAGAGCATGATGGAGCAAGAAAAGTGGGAGATTTATTATAACTATCGTAAATTGATCTCTTACCTGGGTTTAAATCTGGAGTAACTGAACTCATAATCTGGCCCTTTATCTCCAGTTCCACTTGACTGTTTCTCCAGATGCTGTCATCACTACTATACTGGTTGCTGGTTAATTTCAGATTGGACCAGTGCTATCAGACTGCATTGAGAAAAATAGTAAACTGCAAGTGCTAGATTTTATTGTGGATTGTTTATGAAGGTCTGTGGCTTGGAATTTATAAAGAATGGAGTTTAGTCTTTTACAAACCCCGCCCATCTTGTTTGAAGAATACAATAACTGACCTAATAGCATCACCTTCCTTGGGGAAAAAAAGATTCTTTGAAATAGCCAGAGACCCTAAGACATAGAGGAAGTGGGGTAAAGGCTGCAGTGTAATTTTCCCTTTCAGTCACTTTGATTATCCCACATTATGTTTATCTATGAGAAACACTTTTCCTCATGCAGAAACACTTTTTCTACCTTGTTTTATTGTAGATACAGCATAAAGGACTCCAACCAAAGTGCCAATCAGTTTGCTTTCACCATACCCTCTTTGGGTGGGTGGGTGGAGCTGGATTTGTGCATGAAAGCCACCACCACGTTTAATAATAATCTCTGGGAGCTGAAGCAGCAGGAGCAGCGGAGGCTTAACAAGAAAACTGGTTATTTATTGTTTGTCACTCGTATTTGCAGTTTGGGTTGTTTAATATTTTCTGAGTATACCCATTGTTTTGTTTTTCATCTAGACCAATGTGTGTCCATTCCTGATTCTCACCATTGTCATTTTGGAGAGACCTCCCTTCTTTCCTTAGCCATGTTCTATTTAGGTTGTCTCTAACCTCCTGTTCTCCTTCCTACTGCCAGAAGAGAACTAAGTTCATATTGCATTTGGCTCTCATGCCTCTTCTGGCCTCTTAAGATCCCTGTCTATGAGACTGTAGCTGTGAAAGTCTAATCTCTCTTTGTGTTGTTCTCCCCCCCACCCCACCCCAGGTGTGTATACATTTCTTTCCAGCACCTTGAAATCTTTGGAAGAGAAGGAGCATATTCATCGTGTTCTGGACAAAATCACAGATACATTGATTCATTTAATGGCCAAGTCAGGTCTCTCTCCGGATCAGCAACACAGACGACTGGCTCAGCTCCTCCTCATACTCTCGCACATCAGGCACATGAGGTGAGAGAATGCACATGCAGCCTTCTGGCATTGTACAAGACGACTGTGCAAAGTTCAGCATGCAAGGAAGGTTTTGCTCTGTTGATACAGCCAGATTCTGATAAACTCGTGTTGAATAGTAACTTACTCAACAAGTGGTCTTTTTCTTCAGTGAGACTACTTGTGGGGCAACATGCTAGTCAGTGTGAGTGAGGGTATCACAGTGTGGCCCATAATTCCGAAATAGAAACAGCCCTTCTGTTTAATATCATGTGGGAGGGGAAACTGTCCCTAACGCTATTTGTTTCTTGTGCTCTTTAAGGTTCCTCTGCTTCTGGTGTCACTATACTGCAAGGGGGTCTGATGATGGAGGCAGGACCTGATTGTTGTTGTTATAAACACAATGTCTTACTCTGTTTATAACATACCGAGTAAATTGCAGCGGTATATAACACCCCAGTTCCGCAAACCCTGCTCACATTGATAGGGACAGGCATTCTCAAAGTAGGGAATTCAGACTCTATCTCCATGATTTTTAATAATAATTAACAGTTATTAAATATTAACAGTGTTTGAAGAATTTAATTTGCTCTTAGTCTAAGCAAAAGGTCTATACAACCCTGATCCATTCAATTATTCAGTTCTTGACGTGAAACTGGGCTCCTATACCTTATAGCTGGAGTGTTAGAAATCTGACAGTTCTAAACAGGTACAGTTTATTTTTAAGGTGGGCAAAGCACACTGGTTGGTTGGTGAATGGAGTTAGGGTTCCTTGATCCCACTACATAAGTGACATTTAAAATAGTGGCAAGCGTCACTAAAGTTACAAATATGAGTGGTGAAAGGGTTAGTAACACTCCCTCATTTTTTTTCATCCCAGAACTGATCTAGACGTTCAGGCAAAACCCAGGGTGGTGGTTTGTTTTTGTTTTTGTTCTTTTGCCATTTGTAAACTTTGTTATTTTTCTTGTTATGGTAAGTCTGGCAATCCAATGATTTGGTAGTTATGGGCTGGATATGCGATTAGCATTAAAAGCCAACACATTGGGGGGAAACTGTGATATCTTAGGTATCATTGTGTGGTAACTGTTGCCAGATGATAGCTTTTTAATGGCAATCACTGTAAGTATTATGGATTGTCATCTCATTATGGAGTGTCCTCTGACTTTGTTTTCATTGAAATCCACAGCAATAAAGGGATGGAGCACCTATACAACATGAAGTGCAAAAATGTAGTCCCCCTTTATGATTTACTGCTGGAAATGCTAGATGCTCACCGATTGCATGCCCCAGCAGCCAAAAATGCTGCCCCGATGGAAGAAGAGAATCGGAGCCAGTTGACAACTGCATCAACTTCATCACATTCCTTGCAGTCCTTTTATGTAAACAGGGAAGATGAGAATTTGCAAAACACAGTATGAGCGTTCCCATGTTAAAAAAGCCTACAAGGTTCTGAGAATCCCAACAGCATACTACCTAGTTCATACATCACTTTAGCTAAATTGCCACACGTGTAAACACTCCAATAGGCACCAGTGATTTCCAGTCTGAGTGTTCATTGATCATTTGCTAAAACCCTTAATGGAAGAGGTTTTGTTATTATGGATGGCCTGCAAGGATGGGAGGCCAACTTAATTTGAAATTTGCAATGGCTCTTATTTACCCCATGCATTAATTAGGGTGAGGATTCCTGTAGCGTTTATCAGCCCAAGATTTTGGCTTTGTTGACCCTTTGCTGAGAATCATTTGAGCCTGGGCCCGAGTTGAATTTAAGTAATTGATGTTTCCACTGAAAAGTTCAGTGGCTCCAGGATGAGCCACAAGGAAGCCCCACTAAAGACTGCCTAGTTACATAGCTCAGATCTTGGTAGATTCCATCCTGTCATTCGTATGGTGACAAAGTGCACCTTTCTGAAAGTAATATTGTTTTAAGATTTCCCTTACTGGCTGACATCAGCAGATGTTTTTCCCCCTTCATGAATGCATTGAATTTATATCCAGTTGCAGTTATCTCACCCAGTGGCCATGCTGGATCGAATGCACTTAATCTTCTCTGATCTCAGTCCTGGGATGTGTAGTGCTTTGATGGGAAGCCAGCTGGGAAACATGTGTGCCTTTCTGTGGATGTATGCCATTGCCTTTAATATTAATAAGTGTTGTCAAACTCTATTCAACTCACCCATACATTTATTTTGAGGAAGCTCTATGGCTTGTGTTATACAGGAGGTCAGACTACAGACTAGATGATCACAATGGTCCCTTTGGACCTTGGAATCATGAATGCATGTAATTCCCACTGACACTAATAGGAGTTTAAACCACTTATGAAGGGCATCTAATAAAGAGGAAGATAAACTGTAATCTTCCTGTACCATTAAAAATTAGGCATTTGCCACCCTATCTAGTTCAGTTGATTGCCGTATCTCACATCCTAATGAAAGGGAATACTGCAAATATTGCAATAAATGACCATTTCTAACGGTCCCCACTGCAACAAAAGTAGAACTCCTTGTATGCTGATAAACAACTTGCAGTAGGGAAGAACAGACATAGAGAGGGACAGTACAAGTTTACGCTGCAAGCCAAAGGCATGTGCATCTTGACTTCAGAGGGAGTTAGTGGGGAGGAGGGGAGGATGTATATATCAGAACACAGACTTTAGTTCTAAATCTACAGGTAACTACTAGCTGCATGTGTTGTATTTTTTCAGAATCCCTATGAAGCTGGTGAGCTCTCAACTTGTGAAGCACTTTCATCTCCTCTTAATTCCACAGCCTTTTGCTAACGCATATCACTAGTTTCATTTCCAGTAGCCTCATTTTTTGTGTGAATATGATAAAGCACTTGTCTTTGTGCTTATGCAGAGAAAGCATTGGTATTTCTTTGCAATTCATACCCAAAGACCGTTGGGGGCTCCTAAGTGCCTTGTTCAAAATGCACACATTTTTATTTTCATTTTGTAGCAATTTTTTCGTGTGTTGAGAAAATCTTGGTGTACTGTATATTATTGACACAAATAAGCAGAGGTGAAGATCCGAATGGGCCACTGGAAACCTTGTATCTAAGTTTAAAAGACAAATGTCAACCCAATTGTAGCCCAGAGTTGCCAGTCAAATATAGTATGTTAACAACTTCCATGTTCTTTATGATAAACTAGACAGAGCTCCTCTAAACTTCACATTATTTAAATTAATGGCTCCTTCCTTGGTTCTCCCAACAAATAAGTACACTGGGTCAAACTTAATCCTTGGATGAATTTAAATAAATGAATGTGGGCCATGGTTGGCAACTGGAAACAGAGGGCTAGATTCTGATACTTTACTCATGGTGAGTAGGACCATCAGCTACAAATTGTCCCACTGAAGTCAATGAGCCTGCATGGGGGATAAAGTGCTACCCAACATAAGGAAGGGTATCAAAACATGGCCGAGACTATTGAAAATGATTTGACAAATAGGGGTGCACACCAGCAACTTGGGATTCTTTGTTAGCCTTGGCCTTTGCAGTAAGATCTCATTTAGTTCAAATGTACATTGTAACAAAAGCAGTGGGAGCCGAAGATTGAAAAATAATGATTTCCCACAATACATACGTTTAACTTGGAGGCAGTGTCTGTGATCAACATCATTAACTTGTTCAAAACTTAATTTTTTCTTAAAAAAGCACCTTAAATAATGTTATATATAAAAGATGCATTGCTCACATATCAGACAATTGAATGTAGCCATTCAGTAAACCCAGCTGACAAAGTCTATAATACATAAAACAGAATATGTTTTCATATGCTTTTGAGGTACCATATCACATATGTAGTTATCTGTGCCTGAGGCTAACTGGTTGTTAGCTTATATGATGATAATATTTTATATATACTTTTATATTTGCAGTAGAGAAGCCAGCACTAACTGAGATACCTAGTGCTGGACATGAAAAAGAAAAATAATATCCTGTAGAGACTGTGTTTGAGAAGGAAAAATATTCAGGGAAGCTAATTATGCTTTTACCAAACAATAATAGAGCAGATGAACTTGTTTTGCATAGCAAACCTGTTGCCATTCAAATAACAATCACTTTAAGAAGTTCAGGGCACATGTGAAGTAGTAATATGAACTTGCTCATCTGATGATGTCTGGGTTTCCAACAGAGTATAAAAGCCACTTCTTGTTTGTAGTGGACTTGATCTTGCAGACTTTGTCTCAGGTAAAACTCTTATGAAAGACAACAGGAGTTGTTCTGAAGTAAAAATCAAACAAACAAAAAAAGCAGGAGCAATTTCTTGGTGTGTGTGGTGACTTTACTGTTACGTTGTCAGTGACATTTCCTGATTTTTTTCCTTCTCGTACATTTACGAGATTGGTAAATTAGAAAACTTGTCACTACGGAAGAAAGAAGGAACAGCTTACGTTTATACTGATAATGCAAGGTCAGTGTGTTTTGCAGGGGAAGCGGTAGGTCTCAAACTGGACTCATGACCCATTTCAATAATTGATTATTTTAATTCTTAAAGATCTGGGCCAAAAATGAAACCAAACATCCGAGAATTAGAACTGTTTCCACCAAAAATCCTGCCCCACTGAAGTCAATCTAACCATAGACTTAAATGGGAACAAGATCTATCCCTGTTCTTGTACATATATCCTGCTTTTAAAACTAGGATGCATCCCAATTTAAAACTAGCAGGATTGTGTGGATGCAAACACTAAGATAGTGACAGCAGAATTAGTGTGATCAATTATTCAGCATTACGTCAGCTATTCTGAAAGCTATTTACAAATATATTACAGCTTACAAAACTGAATATTTTTCTATTCATGAAGTTAAAGCCAGGTCTTAATGCATAGCATGCTTAGTCAGTACCCAAAAATATACCACAATTTCACATTGCCTTCAGTGATTTAAATTTTGGGTACCAAAAATTCATATTTCATTACAAACCTTTTTTTTCTACTTGCATTCTTTTTTATGTTTTAATTCAAATATAGATATCATTTTATGTCCTAAAGGTTGTTTTCTAAGTGATTGTTGCCTTTGTGAGGGCACTTCAAATTTTGCACTGTCTGTAGGAGATTTTTTTTAAAAAATTCATTTTTTGCATTCAAATGTGCCTAAACTTTTAAAGAAATATATGCTGCCATATTGCAATCCCCTCTTCAATGAGTATGCTCTGTATCCCTGTGCACCTCCAATAAGTAATCTGTTTTCATTAGATAGTGACTATCTGAGAATGAAAAGAAAGAAGTTGCTAGTCACAAAGACTTGCATTAAAAAGCCACTTTATGCTCCCTTAGTGTGTGTGTATATATATATAAAAAGAAGCTTTTTTTGCGCACTACCTATCTTTTCATTGTAGAGCCCTTTCTTTAGTACAAGGCTCAAGTGCCATAATGTATTTGTTGGATTATTCTGCTGATGCGTATACTGTTTTTGACATCTTCTTGTTTTGTTAAAGTTTTGCTATGTAACATGAAACACACATGTAAACCTCTTTTGCACCTTGAAACAAATGTTACAAAAGACGTTAAAAAAAAAATCCAGCAGCATACTTTACCTGTCCAAGATTTTCTCAAGCTATTTGATGTCAAAATAAAGAATTAAATAAAACAAGGTCTGCTGGATAGTTTTTAAAACTGCTTTTTCTGCCTATTGCCTCTTGATGACTAGCTAGATGATGGGTAACCATTTAGATTTATAAAAAAATGCCCCTATTACATTTGTTTAAGTGCGTGTTCTAAGGCCAGAAAGTGCATTTGCAAAAAAACAGGAGTTTTTCTTTCATTGCGGGGAAAGGTCAGACCGAAAGGTCAGACCAAAGAGAAAAGACCTCTTGAATTCTCCTATGGTACTGCTCACTTCCAAAGGCCTTGCATTGCCTGTGTGCATGTTTGTCTGTATCTGTTGAGAGTCAGGGCTCCTGCCAGAGCATGGACGTTCAACCTGTTGCCTGCAGAGTCCTAAAATGTGGCTATGGGTTGCACCATCTTTGAGCACTTGGAGGCTGAAGAGAAACTCTTATGGCTGTTATTAGATACTGCTGAATCAGTCCTTCATGTCATAGGGTTTAGGCAACTTCCCTGTACTGCCACTCGCTTAGCACTCTGCAGCACTCTCCCTTTTTTCCAGAGTCAGGAGGCATGCTAATCAAATAGATTGTGTTTTACAGGCTGTTTGTCTGCACTAGATGCTAAATGACTAAATAGGGATGGGTTAATCACAACCAGCATATACATTTTTTAAAGATCACTGTCTGTCGGCACTTGTTAAGAAATGTTCAAAACACATTTATTTCCACAGTCATAGAATCATAGAATATCAGGGTTGGAAGGGACCCCAGAAGGTCATCTAGTCCAACCCCCTGCTCAAAGCAGGACCAATTCCCAGTTAAATCATCCCAGCCAGGGCTTTGTCAAGCCTGACCTTAAAAACCTCTAAGGAAGGAGATTCTACCACCTCCCTAGGTAACGCATTCCAGTGTTTCACCACCCTCTTAGTGAAAAAGTTTTTCCTAATATCCAATCTAAACCTCCCCCACTGCAACTTGAGACCATTACTCCTCGTTCTGTCATCTGCTGCCATTGAGAACAGTCTAGAGCCATCCTCTTTGGAACCCCCTTTCAGGTAGTTGAAAGCAGCTATCAAATCCCCCCTCATTCTTCTCTTCTGCAGGCTAAACAAGCCCAGCTCCCTCAGCCTCTCCTCATAACTCATGTGTTCCAGTCCCCTAATCATTTTTGTTGCCCTTCGCTGGACTCTCTCCAATTTATCCACATCCTTCTTGTAGTGTGGGGCCCAAAACTGGACACAGTACTCCAGATGAGGCCTCACCAATGTCGAATAGAGGGGAACGATCACATCCCTCGATCTGCTCGCTATGCCCCTACTTATACATCCCAAAATGCCATTGGCCTTCTTGGCAACAAGGGCACACTGCTGACTCATATCCAGCTTCTCATCCACTGTCACCCCTAGGTCCTTTTCCGCAGAACTGCTGCCTAGCCATTCGGTCCCTAGTCTGTAGCTGTGCATTGGGTTCTTCCGTCCTAAGTGCAGGACCCTGCACTTATCCTTATTGAACCTCATCAGATTTCTTTTGGCCCAATCCTCCAATTTGTCTAGGTCCTTCTGTATCCTATCCCTCCCCTCCAGCGTATCTACCACTCCTCCCAGTTTAGTATCATCCACAAATTTGCTGAGAGTGCAATCCACACCATCCTCCAGATCATTTATGAAGATATTGAACAAAACCAGCCCCAGGACCGACCCTTGGGGTACTCCACTTGATACCGGCTGCCAACTAGACATGGAGCCATTGATCACTACCCGTTGAGCCCGACAATCTAGCCAGCTTTCTACCCACCTTGTAGTGCATTCATCCAGCCCATACTCCCTTAACTTGCTGACAAGAATACTGTGGGAGACCGTGTCAAAAGCTTTGCTAAAGTCAAGAAACAATACATCCACTGCTTTCCCTTCATCCACAGAACCAGTAATCTCATCATAAAAGGCGATTAGATTAGTCAGGCATGACCTTCCCTTGGTGAATCCATGCTGGCTGTTCCTGATCACTTTCCTCTCATGCAAGTGCTTCAGGATTGATTCTTTGAGGACCTGCTCCATGATTTTTCCAGGGACTGAAGTGAGGCTGACTGGCCTGTAGTTCCCAGGATCCTCCTTCTTCCCTTTTTTAAAGATTGGCACTACATTAGCCTTTTTCCAGTCATCCGGTCTAGCCAAGTCTAGATTCTTCTACTTCATGGGAGTATTCATGCCTAACTGAACTCTCAGGATGCCTCTTTACCAAAAGGTCTGCCCTTTACCAAGTATTACTAAGTACATCCTAGCGAAGACAAGGTTGTTCGTAGTTTTCACTACCTTTAAGCAGGTCAAGGTAAAGACTGCAGAGGAGCCTAGAGTGAAAACTCAGGTGTTATCTTGTGTTTGCTAATACCAGGTAAGAACACATCTTTTTCCTAATGAAGACTTTACCCTTTGCAAAAAACATACAGGTATAGCCTCAAAATAATTGTGGGTCTCTGAGCAAAATCAAAGCAGCAAAACGTATATTAGATTAGATTCTGTGCTGTGATATTTTTGAAAATCTGTTTGCAGTGCTACTTCTGGAAGGGACTATTGGCTCTCTGATTGTGACCCTGTACATTCAGTAAGGGTGAGATTCACAAAGGTATTTAGGTTCCTAACTCCCATTGATTTAAATTAATTTTAGATTGAAATCAACAGAAATTAGGTGCCTTTGTGAAGTCCACTCTGTGGGTCTATCTTTAGATTATATTTTTCCCTGCTGTGCAATGCTTCATTTTGGCTTCTAAGCAACGTAATTTTTCATTGTACGTAGACCAGCATAGGAACCCAATACATGTATTATCCTTGGAATATTATCAATAATTTGGTCACAATCCGTAGCATGTTTTCTACATATGAGTAACAGATCATTCTGCAGCTTGCCCAGCATTATTGCATATGAGCTATTTGTTTTAAAAGGAAGCTTTGGATCTTTGAGGGCCAGCATTGGGCTTTTCTAGCAGAAATCAGCAGTGGTCCCTCCCCCCGATCTCCCCAAACAAACAAACATACATTTTACAAATACTGCATTTAGAGATCAAAAACCAGGTTGTGAATAACATCATACCCAGATCATTTAAAGTGCTTTTTATCAGCAGATCTCAAAATGATTTAGAAAGAAGATCAGCATCCTTATCCCTATTTTACAGGTGGGGAAACTGATGCACATAGGGGGACATAACTTGCCCAAAGTTGCGCAGCAGGCCTGTGGCAGAGCTGGGAATAGAATTCAGGTTTCTTGGGTTCTAGTCCAGTGCTCTATTCACTAGGCAACACTGCCTCGGTTATTCCCCACGCACAGTCATCCTCACACATGCGCCTTGGGATGCGTGAAGGATTTGCCAGGGATTTAGGTTGATAGCACATCTGTATGTGATCAAACTCATAAGCCAACGGACATATTACTTCAGTTCATCTCACATCAGAGGATTGGCTCACAATCTAGGGGCACTCACTGGCAGCATCTAGTTTTATCTATCCATTTGATCAATCTGACCCTATATTTGTAAATCACAAATGGGATGTAATTTGATCCCTGAAAATGAGTTAAATTGCTAATTTGGTTCACAGACTTCCAGGGCCAATCTAAGAAATTGTCCCCATCAACCTCTGTGGAGCCAGCCATGGTGCAGCCCCTGGCCTTAGCTCTTCACCCTCCCAAGTCCATACCAAGCTCAGTCCCTACATTCCAACCCACCCCATTCTGATGCAGTGTTACTTTCCTTACTCACTGGGATGTGGCAAGCAGGATAACGCTGGGGGCAGGGAGCGCTGGGGCAGGGGCTGTGTCCACAGCAGCACTAAAGAGGAGCAGTGCTGACCACCCCACTCAGGTGCTTACTCAGGTTTGGCCCTGTGCCCCCTCCATTGTGACGGGTGCCAAAGTTGAGTGAGCAGTGTTGCAACTGTCTCCCACCCCATTTCTTTCACTCCATCATGGCACCACTCTCTCAATTTTGGACCCCATGGCCTTTTCATCATGATGGAGGGGCCAGAGAGACATATCTGAGCAGTGTCCCCTCCCCCTGTGTTTGGGGTCACAATGCCACTCACTCAAGTTTGGTCACATGGCCCTTCCCTCATGGTGGCCAGGTCATGAGACCAAACCTGAGTTGGCAGTGGGGCAACCAGTGCTCCTGCTCCTGGCTGCTGGCACTGGACACAGCATGCTTAGGGCTGCAAGTGCTTCTGCATACTTCACTGACTACAGCACAGCCGGGGATGTGAACAGAACGGTCTGTGGCTCAGTGTCAAGCCCCTCATGGTGCCAGTCCCAAATCATTATTCGAAATGTCATTGCATGTGGCTAAACCCTCCATGAACGCGCAGTTAGCGGGTAGTGGGGTGTGGGGCGGGCATCCCCTTGCAGAACGCTGAGTTGACCAAAATCGGCTGAAGAGCAGACACTGCACAGTTAAAATTGCCTTTGGGGCACTGCTGACAGAGGGCAGCGTTACATCAATTCCATCACGCCCGCCCCCCCCTTAACACCTTTACTCTGCCAACCCACAGTTGCTGAAATGAACAAGCTTGTCACCACCACCTTTTACAACCCATTCACAGCATTCAAGCTAATACTATTAAAGGACCGCAACAAAGGCTGCCCACCCCACCCGTTCCCTACCATCTACCCTCTTTGACCTCACACTCACACTTGCCTTTGGCACTGTAAGCTTCAGGCCGTTCCAGCCCCTGGCGTACACTCACACAGCCAACTCCCCTACATGTGCAGTGATACCAAGCCTCTCTAACTGTCCGGAAGCCTCCTGATTTACACAGGTAATGACTAATTCAGGTTTACATCTAGGAAGCTGGAATCCAACACTCACAGCAAATAGCACCATGGCCACGGGGGACGTTCTTCTCCACTGCCCATGGTACATGTGCAGAGCAGGTCTGGTGGGAGGCAAACGGTGCTCTTGGGGTTGTGCAGGCTGCACGGTGTGATCTCACTGCTCCATGTGGGCCCCGCTGGACTACATTAACATGCATTAGGTAGCTACAGCGTGCCAGCAGAGTCCTTGTGGGACCAAAAAGTGCAATACACAGCTTGTGGCTTGGGCACTGAATCCAGCACCCCTAACCCCACTGACGGTCACTGCAGTTTGACTCCTGTCAGACCCTCAAGGTGCAGTGTGTGGTGGACAGGAGGAGAAGCCGAAGGGCCAGGAGGAGACAGTGGTGGTGGAGGAGGTGCGAGGGGACAAGAGAAGGAGGATTGTTCCTGCAAGGAGGCTCAGAACTGGCCAAGGTAATTAAGGGGCCTGGGCAGCATAGGAGACCAGCTTGCCTAGGGCTGACCCTTCCCTTTCTCCTTGTTTGAGGGTGTGAGTCAGAGGTGCAGTGAGGAGGGGGAACAGGGGGCCAGCACCCCTACAGCCACAGACAGGGGGAGGAGAGGAGTGGGGTGTGGTTCTGGTTTCTGGGGTTAAGCGGGGAGTAAGAGAGAAGTCCCATTTTCTGCCCGGGGATAGGGACAAGGAAGAGAGGTCCAAACAACTGCCTTTGTTCTTCCCTAATTTTTCTCATAAACATCCCTAAGAGTTTCAAAGCAAGGCTGGTATTCTGCATGTGTACAGAACCATGTTACAGCTGCCTTACACTCAGCGCACAGAACACCACCTCAACCTCCGCTGTCATTTAATGTGCGAATCCTCACATAGTCCACCTCACGGCTGACAATAGCCTGGGTACTAAACACCCCCGAACCCGGCCACCTTGCTAATTCTTTAACCGACACAATGCTACACTGTAATGATGTGTACCGGAGCCTGAGCGTTCACATGCAGCTCTTCCCGTCAATCAACACATCAGAGGGCGCAAAACATGGAGCATCTCCTAACGTAATCAGCACGGTCATGGGCTCCTGCCCAACAGCTGTTCCCAGCCCTGAGAAACAGTGAGCTGTCAGTGCTTGAACTGTATCTAGTACAAATTTTCTGGTCAGCCAGGAACTCTCTCATGTTTTGTTTATTAATAACTAACTTTCCTGTTGTCACTGCAGCAATTATTCAGACGCTCAGCCAAAGCAGAGAAAACTGCCACAGCGCCTAGACACTACGCGCTGATGTGACCTAGCAACGCTCTCAGACAGCTCCTGGGCAGAAATCATGTGGGGTGCAGCACAATGGCCAGCAGCTCACACCCTAAGTCACCAGCTACACACTGCTGAGTGGGCAAAACATGAGGTCAATGAAGGCCACCTCTCCCCACTCAGCTCAGCCTGGCAGCAGCAATCCCCATGTCATGGTGTACCCCGAGCGCTCCTGCAAACATCTGCAACCTCGTGATCCAGGAATTCCCAGAATCCACACAATGGCCGTCCTGGCAGAGCAAATATTGCTTTTCCCTCAGCAGTCAAGGTACCACCAGTCAGAGCCATCCCTTGGGTAGGGCCAATTGAGGCGACTGCTCCGGGCACCGCGCTTTGAGGGGACCCCACAGGCTGGCGCGATTGGCCGGTGCGCTCGGTCCACCAAGAGACGAAGCCGTCACTTCTTCCCCAGGCCCTGTACCCCTTGCTATGGATTGCCTGCCACCAGTTTCAAACCTCTGCACCAGCAGTGTTTGGAAATGCCACATTAATCTGCCCCAAAATCAAGAAGTAGGCACTCCCATCCCTCTTCCATGGACTAGTAAAATACAGCTTTTCTCAACCAACCAATGCATGGCTTGTCTGCCATCCGCCCTCATTTCCTCCCCCTCTCTCGCTGCAACTATACTCTCTGTTCCCTCCCGACCCTCCCGCACAAGTCCACAGGCTCTGACTCCTCCCCATCCAATATGAGAAACATTTTGGTTATGCCATTGGCTGACTGTTCTGCTGTGTTCCCAATCAGCCTTCCCATAAAACAAAAACCATTATAGTAAAACAGACAAAACTTGTCGCAAGGGTTGCCAACTTTCCCGAACAACCTTGCCCCCCTCCTCAGTGGCTCACTCACGTTCACTGGGCTGGGGCTTGGAGGGGGGTGACGGCTCCAGCTGGGGGGGGGGGGGGTTGCAGCCTTCGGGGTGGGGCCAGAAATGAGAGGTCCAGGGTGCAGGATGTTGGGTCCATCCACACTGCACATCTATGCAAGCAAAGAAGTTAACATGTGTAGTAAAAAAAAGCGCAACGTCATGCATTTAAGGATTAACAACAAGTTTTGTTATAAGCTGGGGACTCATCAATTGGAAGTAACAGAGGAGGAGAAGGACCTTGGAGTATTGGTTGACCACAGGATGACTATGAGCCGCCAGTGTGATATGGCTGTGAAAAAAGCTAATGCGGTCTTGGGCTGCAGCAGGCGAGGTATTTCCAGTAACGATAAGGAGGTGTTAGTACCGTTATACAAGGCACTGGTGAGACCTCACCTGGAATACTGTGTGCAGTTCTGGTCTCCCACGTTTAAGAAGGATGAATTCAAACTGGAACAGGTACAGAGAAGGGCTATTCAGATGAGCCGAGGCAAGGAAAACTTGTCTTATTCAAGGTGACTCAAAGAGCTTGGCTTGTTTAGCCTAACCAAAAGAAGGCTGAATAGAGATATGATTGCTCTGTATAAATATATCAGCGGGATAAATACCAGGGAGGGAGATGAATTATTTAAGCTCAGTACCAATGTGGACACAAGAACAAATGGATATAAACTGGCCATAAGGAAGCTTAGACTTGAAATTAGACGAAGGTTTCTAACCATCAGATGAGTGAAGTTCTGGAATAGCCTTCCAAGGGAAGCAGTGGGGGGCAAAAGGCATATCTGGCTTCAAGACTAAGCTTGATAAGTTTATGGAGGAGATGGGATAGCCTAATTTTGGCAATTTATTGATCTTTAAGTATGCCCAATGGCCTACGATGGGATCTGAGTTACTACAGAGAATTCTTTCCTGGGTATCTGGCTGGTGAGTCTTGCCCACATGCTCAGGGTTTAGCTGATCACCATATTTGGGGTCAGGAAGGAAGTTTCCTCCAGGGCAGATTGGCAGAAGCCCTGGGTTTTTTTTGCCTTCCTCTGCATAGTGGGGCACGGGTCACTTGCTGGAGGATTCTCTGCACCTTGAAGTCTTTCAACCACGATTTGATGACTTCAATTGCTCAGACATAGGTCAGGGGTTTATTACAGGAGTGGGTGGGTGAGATTCCATGGCCTGCATTGTGCAGGAGGTCAGACCAGACGATCATAAGGGGCCCTTCTGACCGTAAAGTCTATGAGTCTATTAGGTCTCCCAAAGATTTACTGGGTGCCATGTAGCACCGCGGGGAACATGCCCACTTTGACTGGCACCACATCAATAATTTGATCTTTAGCTCTGCACCCCCCCCCCCAAAAAAAAACTTTTTGAAAAATGGCTATTTATTTTGAACTTTTATCTCTGCAGACCCGAGCGCAAATGACCACAATTTTGAGTCATTCAACCTACCTTGCATCCGCTGAAAACATACCAGATTTCAAAGGAAGTCAACGAAGCATGTCGATTTGAGAGGACCGTTAAACAGAACTTTAATGTGACAGGTTTCAGAGTAACAGCTGTGTTAGTCTGTATTCGCAAAAAGAAAAGGAGTACGTGTGGCACCTTAGAGACTAACCGATTTATTTGAGCATAAGCTTTCGTGAGCTACAGCTCACTGCATCCGATGAAGTGAGCTGTAGCTCACGAAAGCTCATGCTCAAATAAATTGGTTAGCCTCTAAGGTGCCACAAGTCCTCCTTTTCTTTTAATGTGACACAGTCTTAACTACCGGGGTGCTGCTGAGTCACTGCACTACAGTCGAACAGCAGGCTAGGGAGACTGCCACAGTACGTCATTCAGGTGTCCCATGGCCAGTTCTGAAATTGGGTTAGAACCACTCAGCTTAACTTTCCCGTCCTATTGCCCAGTCAGGCTCCCAAACAGTGACACAAACTTTACCGCAAATAGCTGTAGTGTATTAATCAGTGAAATAAATGGCAGTTTTGGCTTGCCAGAAGCTCTGAAAATCAGGCCCTGTAGATTTCACAAACTCAAAAGCAGCCACTAAGGGGTTTTTCCTTCAGAAGTACGCCAAAGTATCAGTGAGTATTGGCTGTGCTCATGGGATCTTGCAAAACCTTATGTGTTTGTCCCAGCCACTGGCCAACCTTTTAAGTGATGGAACAGACACCTCAGTGTAAGGCAAAAGTACATAGCTCTTCAGAGCACGGACTACCTCTTTGTTATATGTTTGCACTGTGCCTAGGACAATGGGCCCTCCTTGTAGGCACTGCCATATTATAAATAATAACAATAATTAATACAGCCCAATAGAAACTACCATGCCAGGGTTTCAATGGCATATTTACAGGTAGAGTAGCAGCCGTGTTAGTCGGTATTCTCAAAAAGAGAAGGAGTACTTGTGGCTCAAATAAATTTGTTAGTCTCTAAGGTGCCACAAGTACTCCTTTTCTAATGGCATATTTGATCATGGATACAGTTTCTGCAATCAACACTCTCTCTTTTCTACCTGGAGCCTGCCCCTTTTGGGAAGTGGAATCTAGTTCCCCTGGCCTGGTCTTTCCAGACTGATTAAGCCTAGATATTGTTTCAGTACGTAGGAGCTCCAAGCATTGTAGCTGTCCTTGTCCCAACTCCATCAAGACTGGCTTTTGCGTTTAGATGACAGTACTCCAGATGAGGCCATTCCAGTGCTGTATTGAAGCTATTTCCCATCCTTTCTAAAAATGATACCAAGAATCATATTTGGAAAGCCTCAAAATGCAAAGGGAGTTTTGCCCGAATGAGGACCAGCATCGGCATCCATCAGCCTATTTTCTGTTCCTAAGCCATTTTCCTCACAGTACCCTGGAAATCCTGAACCCACCAGTGTTTCTGAAAAAGATGTATTAGCAAAATAATGTATTTCCTCCACAAAATAATTTAAATTTAATCTGCCATTGTGCTGCTCAATCTTGCACCGTGGTGAAATCCATCTGCTAGTTCTCAGCGCCTTCACTGGTTTTAAGCCAAACAGGTTTGTCTATTTACTCTTGCACATAAAATAGTAAATTAAATAATTCAGACCCCTAGGATCTCCCACTATTCATTTCCCTCTGCTCTTTGGAGCAACCATGTAATATAATTCAGATCCCTATCTCTTAACTAGTTTTTAATCCATGACAGGCCTTTGACCCAGTCCCTGTGATTATTTATTTCCCTTTATTGCTTCTCAGCAACTTTATTTAAAGCTTTTTTGGCAAACCAAGTAGATTGTATTTGTCTGGTCACTGCTGTCTACGTCTTTATCATGAAGTATATTCAAATAATTAGAATATTATTAAGAGAGTCAGAGCTCTCCCTTTTGCGGCATGCTACCCCAAGGTCTGTATTTTCTATTACAATTAAAAACAATCAGTTTTATATTGCACCTTCCGTGGGGTTGAGGTCAACAACCAGCTGGTGTACACACTACTAGCTGGAGGGGGCAATAATGGGATAGTCTGTCAAAGTCACTGGCCTATGACAACCATGGAAACTCATGAATTGGAGGGATGGGGGAGGAGAAGCTCCATATTCAGAGGCTTGCATAGAAGACCCCTCGGAATTACACAGAAGTCAGATTTTTTTTTAATCTTAAAATCGTGAAGTCTACAGCCACTCGGAAGATTTGAACCGTGTTTGTACCAAATCCATAGGTCCAACCTCAGCTAGGCCATCTCTTGCTCCCTCTGGTCTTTCTTTCCATTGACCAGTTCCCTGAGTCAGGTGAAAAAAACCAACAGTTTGGATTTCACAATATCTCCATTCACCCTGCTTCCTGCCTCACTTCTAAGCACCATATTACTGACTTTCCATCTCACAGCAAGGGTCTAATGCTTGAAGTGTTTATTTCACACCCATGGCTCTGGCTTCATTATTTCCCACTTATCCTCAGAATCCTCCTACAAACACCAGCTAAATCCTGGGGAGTTATTGCTGTGGCGTGTCTCAAGTTACTGAGCTACCTCAAGCTCCATTAACCCTTTGGACACCAATTTGTTCTGAGATAACTAGCAGCTGGAACTAGGAGTGGATGGTCAGACATCTAGAACTAACTGGTCCAGGTATAGATGGGGGACAGGGGAGAGGAAGACAGACATTTACTCTCTCATTACTACAAGGAACCATTCCAGTCCCTTCATCCTGATATGCCCTGAACTCACCAACAAGTTCAGGGTTTCTAACCAGTAGTGGGGACAGGCTTTGTAGGACTGTCAGGCTGGGGTTGTATGTTGAGTGAGAACTGGCAGAGTAGCAGAGAGCACACGTTCGGGCAGCTGTCAGGTAGTTAGTTTTGTTGGGAAACGAAGCAAGGCTCTTTGGGGGATGGGTGCGAGGCATGAGGCTAAGAAGTCAGGCTTACGGCTGTCAGGAGTAAGTGCACACATGGGGGGTGAGTAGGAACAGTCATTTAATGTGACAACACGGCCAACCCCAAACGTTCAGAAGTCTGGAGTTGGCTGCCCACCCCTGAGATTGGATCGTGAGTTTTGGGCTGCCTTCCAATTTCCAATCCCCCTCGCCCACCCCATCTGGGTGACAGTTAAGCTATGTCCACACTACAGCTTATGTTGGTATAAGTTATGTCCCTCAGGGAATAAGCCACCCCCCTGAGCGATGTAAGTGTCACCCATGTGGACAGGGCTGTGTTGGTGGGAGAACGTCTGCCGCTGCCATAGCTACCACCTCTCATGGGGGCTGGAGTCATTAAGTTGAGCTCTCTCCCCTTGGCTTAGAGCATGTGCACTAGCCGTGCTGCAGCCGTAAAGCTCTGTCATGTAGCCTAGTATTGCCAACTCTCCCAAACCTATAAAAATGATATTGGCCTCATTCCAGGACCTCTGATTGGCTGCCTGATGGTGCAGAGCTTCTCCCTTCTCCCCCAAATTATAATTAACTAATTACACCCCCTAGCCCAGACATAATTATGGAGCTCCGCCCCCCCAGACATTTGCTCATTCCTCCAGCCCAGTAATTAATTATGCAACCCCACCACTGCCCACCCCCTACCTAAGCAATTAATTATGCACACTCCCCACCACAGCCCCACCTCTGCACCTACCAGAGCCCTAGGGGCTCCTCGCCGCCCTCTCCCCCTTCCCAGCACTGGTGTTACAGGGGCGGGGAGGGGGAAGGAGCAGAGCACAGACTGACCCATTGTTTGCAGGGAAGGAGGTGGTTCCTGCCTCCAGTCCTTTGAGAATGATGTCAGCTGCACCCTCTCCCCTCCCTGAAAACTCCTCTCAGCCTGTCGGGCTGGAAAGAGCCCTGTTGTGCCTCCTGGGGGAGCCCAGCCCCCAGGGCGGGAGGGGGAGGTGGGGAAGGCAAGCTGGAGTGGCTCCAGCAGGAGCTAAAGGTTTAGTCGCTGCAATGAGTTGGCAGCACTGCTTTCGCCCTCCTGCTCCCTTGGTGGGCTTGAGGTGGTGGGCCAGCAGGGGGCACCCAAGGCCTCTTACCCTGCAGACTGGGAAAGAAATTTGGCAGCATCCTGTTGTGGCTGAGATTTGGGGCGGGGAGGTGTAACTTGTCCCTTCGCTCCCCCCTACTGCCTCCAAACCAATCACAGGAGAGTACTCCTTCCCCGCGGCCCTCCTGCTCCCTCAGCCAGGGCCTAGGAAACGATGCAGCCCTGCAACGCCAGCGAGGGTCTGGTTTGTGGGCACTGTTCGTCCTATTATCCGGCCTGAATGGCCGCCAGAGTACCACGGCAATGGAGCCACGCACCAACGCCCGTAGGCACCGAAGGCACTTTTTCTCCCGCCTGCCCCACACGGCTTTGTTGCTATAGCAACTTCCTGCCGCACTCCGAGCTAAAACACAGAGAACAAGGAGAAAAGCAAAAGAGGACGGCAGGACACAGGGGCAGTAGGAACCCGCCTGCGATAAGAGGGCTCGCTCGAAGCGTCTGAGTGCCAAGCGTGAGGGTGTTGTAAGTGTAGCGGCGCGGGGAAAGGACAGGAGGAGATGAGAGAAGGCGGAGGGGAGTGGGGCTGAACTATGACGGGGAGACCAAGGAGCTTGAATATTATGTAGCAATGGAGAGGGACCCAGTAGTAGGATTTAAGGAGCAGAGAAGGGGTTGGGAGAAGGAAGATCATTTTATTTGCAACAGTTGAATTGATTGGAGGGGCGAGGTAGCAGGAGGCCAGAACGGTTGAGAGGGCAATAATGGAGGGGAGAGGCAATGAAGACACAGGCCAGCAATTTGACCATAGGGACAGAAAGGGCAGATTTTATATTAGCCTCTAAAGGCTTCAATCCTGTTGGTATCCCCATTGCACTGGTAGCGTACGGACACATAGGGCTAAATTTACAAAGGTACTTCTGTGTTGCAAGGCACCCTGCTGCCCAGGGGAATACTCAGTCCCGAGTTAGGTGCCCAGGCTCCTCATACAATGCAAAGGGAGAGATGGGTGCCTAAGGAAGGGATCCTCTGAAGCCAGCAAGCTGAGCAAGGAGCTGCCTAAGCTAGCCAGGAGTGAAATGCAGAGTTAAAGAACAGGGCTAAGCATCCAGATTCTCAAAGGTAGTTAGAAACCTAACTCTCATTGATCTGGGCCTTAGGCACCTGGCTGACAGAAGTCTCTCCCTCTGCTCAGGATTCTCAGCCATGAATCATCTCCCAAAGAGTTCCATGCTTAAGCCAGATCAGCCCTTTCTTAAGAACAAAAACAAACAAGAAAAAAGAAAAAAGAAAAGAAAAAAAACAGAGCAAGAGAAAGAGCCCCCACAGTAGGTGCTGGAACTCAGGGTGCTGGGGGTGCAGCCACACCCCTTAGTTTGAAGTGGTTTCCATCGCATACAGGGTTTACAGTTTGGTTCAATGGCCCTGAGATAGGATACCGAACTGCTCAGCATCATGAGGATTTAGGCAGCTTTGCACATGTCCACCAGCAGTGAATTCAGGCACCTCCAGGGTTAAGCGGCAGGGTTTTGAGGATCTCAGGGTGCCTAACAGTTGGATTTAGACACCTAAAGTAGATCTAGCCCATAACAAATAATGACAAATAATGGAGTAAGTGGAGCAATAAGGGATCAAACTGAGGTTGACATCACTTATTTTATTACAATTCTTTTAAAAAACTATTCCTTTGTACTAGGGCAGTTGATTAATCGCAATTAACTCACACAATTATCTAAAAAATAATTGCTATTAAAAATTAATCACCCAATCACAGTTTGACTCGCACTGTTAAACAATAGAATACCAAGTGAAATTTATTAAATATTTTTGGATATTTTTCTACATTTTCAAATATATTGATTTCTATTACAAAACACAATACAAAGTGTACAGTGCTCACTTTATATTATTTTTGTTTACTAATATTTGCTTTCTAAAAATGGTAAACATAAATAGTATTTTTCAGTTCACCTCATACTAGCACTGTTGTGCAATCTCTTTATTGTGAAAGTTCAACTTACAAATGTAGATTTTTTGTTGTTACATAACTGCACTCAAATACAAAACAATGTAAACCTTTAGAGCCTACAAGTCCACTCAGTCCTACTTCTTATTCAGCCAATCGCTAAGAAAAACAAGTTTGCTTACATTTATAGGACATAAGGTTGCCTGCTTATTATTTACAATGTCATCTGAAAATGAGAACAGGTGTTCACACTCTTGTAGCCAGCATTGCAAGGTATATTCTTGCCAGATATGCTAAACATTCTTATACCCGTTCATGCTTTGGCCATCATTCCAGAAAACATGCTTCAATGCTGATGACACTTGTTAAAAAAATAATCCATTAATTAAATTTGTGACTGAACTCTTTGGGGGGGGAATTGTATGTCCCCTGCTCTGTTTTACCCACATTCTGCCATATATTTCATGTTATAGCAGTCTTGGATGATGACCCAGCACATGTTGTTTGTTTTAAGAACACTTTCACTACAGATTTGACAAAATGCAAAGAAGATAACAATGTGAGATTTCTAAAGATAGCTATGGCACTTGCCTCAAAGTTTAAGAATTTGAAGTGCCTTCCAAAATCTGAGGGATGAGGTGTGGAGCACGCTTTCCGAAGTCTTAAAAGAGCAACACTCCAATGCAGAAACTACAGAACCTGAACCACCAAAAGAAAAGAAAATCAACCTTCTGCTGGTGCCATCTGACTCAGATGATGAAAATGAACATGCGTCGGCCTGCACTGCTTTGGATTGTTATTGAGCAGAATCTGTCATCAGCATGGAAGCATGTCCTCTGGAATGGTGGTTGAAGCATGAAGGGACATATGAATCTTTAGCATATTTGGCACATAAATATCTTGTGATGCCAGCTACAACAGTGCCGTGTGAATGCCTGTTCTCACTTTCGGGTGAAATTGTAAACAAGAAGCGGGCAGCATTCTCTTCTGAGCAATTGGCTGAACAAGAAGTAGGACTGAGTAGACGTGTAGGCTCTAAAGTTTTACATTGTTTTATTTTTGAATCCAGGTATTTTTTTACATAATTCTACATTTGTAAATTCAACTTTCATGATAAAGAGATGCTACTACAGAACTTGCAATGGGGGAATTGAAAAATATAATGTCTTTTTTTACAGTGCAAATATTTGTATTAAAAATAAATATAAAGTGAGCACTGTACACTTTGTATTCTGTGTTGTAATTGAAATAATTATATTTGCAAATGTAGAAAACGTCAAAAATATTTAAATAAATGGTATTCTATTATTGTTTAACAGCACGATTAATTGTGATTAATTTTTTTAATTGCTTGGCAGCCCTACTTTGTACCCTTCCTAATAGTTCCCCCCTCCCACCTTCCCTCCCTCTCCACGATAACCAGGATTGGCCAGTTTCCATTTCACCCCCTCTTCCCTCCACATTTCTGATTTTCTCTGTAGTCTACGCCCTCCCACCCGCATAGCCCAGGGGTTGGGAGTTAAAGGCCAGAGGAACCAATCAAGAGATGCCCTAAACATAGTGAAAAGTCACTGCAAACCAAGTCGTCTCTCTGAAGATACCGACACTTCTCCCCTCCTTGGAGGATGTGGGTAGGGAGGGCACTCCTGGAAGACCTCACTGTCCTTGCTGGCTTCTCCTCTACTGCAGTGGAAGGCTCAGCTCCAGCAGAAGATTTGACGGATAGAGGCTCCTGCATGGTCACCATACACCAGCCTGGCCCAAGTGGCCCCAGCATTCAGAGGTATTGTGGAGTAAGCAGTAAGAAAACTGAATGAGGACAGCCATGGACGAGAAGCTTGCAAATCTCAGGGACAGGGAGAATAGCAAAGCTGCAACTGGATGGGAAAGGCTGGTAAAAGGACAAGAAGTTCAGTTTTGAATGGAGAGTTTGTGCTAATGGTTGGAGATGCAGGAGGCAGATGTGACAGTCGGTAAAAGGGGTAGAGAGGCAAGTTTCTGAGCTGGCAAAACAAATGATAGTGAAAATCATGGGAGTGGAAAAGAGCCCACCTTGTTCTAAACATCTGTTCCACTTGAGAATGTGGGAGGTGATCATCTATCTACACCTGGAAGGCTAATTTAAAGCTTAATTTCTTACCTATTACCTCCTGTATAGGACTGTATAATCTTTTTCTCCCTCTAATTTTTAATTCATGTACATTAGAATGTACTGATCCCTAGGAAGTCATAGGTGAGGCTGTCTGTGTACTCTTCCTAGCACCCTTTTTGGTGAACTCCTTGAAGATAAAACTTTAATGCTGTTTATTAATTTCAGGCTGTGTGCTTGCTTTCAGATAACATTTGCTCGCTTCCTTGCCCGTGTTGCCATCTCGTGCTTCACAATCTCAGCTTTCCTTTTATAAAAGCTCTCTAATCCGTATGGCTGAAAAGAAACCTTAATCCACTGTATCCAATTCAGTGACATCTGCCCAAGAATCTGGAATAATTGCTGTGAGATTTATGAACTGCCCCACATGTTAACTCAAATGCCTACTGGTGATAATTTTAATGGCCTCAATAGCTCAGTTCTAATCAGTCTCAATTCAAACCATTGCTACCCAGAAAGGCAATCTCAAGAAGCATCAATAATGCAAGTAGTTTTGTTTTGTCCAGGCTCAGCAAAAACAGGACTTCTTTCTTTCTGCTTACACACTCCAGTCTATTCGCTCTTTAAATGAAAACATTTGTTCCTAAAATTAATGGGAAAATATACAGTATGCGTAATGGCTTTTTTTTAAAAAAAAACAGAAAAACTTATTAAACCAGAGATAACTTTAGGGCAACACTCTGCAATTTCTCAAACTTGAAAAGAATTTTGTTTTGGTTAAGTTATGACTCATAAGCTATGTGAAGTGCCTGCCGCTGATCAGAGAGTGAGTTTGCTGTAATGTTTCTCAGAAATTTATGAGTTTTCATTTTGTTCTGTTTTTCTGCTATTTATGCTTGTGTGTTGGGTATATTCCATGACAATACTTCAGCTATTGGTCAAGCATAAATATCAGTCTTAATGTCAGTCTATATCAAGCTGCTACGGAGAAGATTTAAATGTTTTCAACTCACAAAAAACAGTCTTCTTCAATGTTGACTGGTAATAATAATAACTGAAGTATGGGAAGCAGCGTATATACATATAAAACTAACAGTTTGGGAAACATGGACTGTAAGAAAGATTAGAAAAATCTGGAGTTTCCAAATGTTAATTCATAATTAAGCAGGCTTTTATATTCATCACTGATTCTACAACCGTACACTTTCCCATATCTCATACGGTTCTGCAGCAATTTTGCAAGATCTTCCCATTCCCACAGATTCCTTCTACAATTCATTATTACAGCATTTCCTTTTATTTTACGTTTTTTCTTTGATAATTGCAGCATATACATCGTCTTATAATTGTTTTTACCATACATTTCTCATTCTAAACTTACAGGTTTCTATAATTGTCATTAAAAAGCACGTAGACAAAATATTGTATGGTATCTATGATAAATGCAAATAAATCATTACCAACAAAACTTGGCTTAGCAAACTGTACATACATAAATAGGTTCCTTTTTATACTTGATATTCAATATTTTTTTTCTCATAAAACCTTCCAGGATCTTATTTATTACATCCATTTGTTTAAACCTTAAAAAAGTGCCTTTCAGATTTACAGCCTGTGCATCCAAAGAAAAGGTTAGAACACCATGCCCAAAACAAAAAACAAGGAAAAATAGTACATTGCCATACAAGCTCTTTAAAAATGTATGTTACAAAGTCTTTTAAATGTCCTTAGCACTGGTTCATTTGAATACTGTAAGATACTGATAGTATATTTAACAAAGATCAGCTAATAACTCATTCAGAGAAAAGGTTCTCTTGACAGTATAAAGTCCTTGGGCTATGCACAGCACAGGGCAGTGACCCAGATATAAAGTGGCCAGAAGATCCAGAATGTTGGAGAGAAAGAAAATTCCCTCACTTATTTCATAGCCTTCTTAGTGCCAGGGATGTGAGTTTTGAAAGGATATTACTCACGTAATGCATTACACATTTTGGTACGGATACATTATTAATTTAGTGCCAGCAGAATGATATGGGAACATTGGCTACAATAGATAGATAAAGCTGCCACGTTGAGTGCATTAACATTTGAAACAGGCCTATTTCCTGACATGCTTCTCCAACTTTAATAGCCGTTCTACTCCTTCATAAAGGAGGAGGGCCATTAGTATATCTTAACATGGGGTGGAAGGACCGGGCAAAATTATTCGATAGGGTACAGCTGTAATCCTCCTCAGTCATTGGTACAAGGCAGGCAAGACCAATCAAGAGCAGCAGAAGAAGCTGTAGTGGTAGAGCAGCTCTGAGGACTCTCAGGAAGAAGGACGGGTGCTGCTGAGCTGCCAGTGTCTCAGAATGGGAGGAATCTGAGCCACCTCTTATGGACCTGAGAAAAGAAATCAATACAGGATAAACAGAAGTCTTACCAAAATGGACACTGCTTTCTGGAATATAACAACTCTTCCCAGAGCATTCATTTTAATGTCAATACAAATTCTATACTTTTCCATGAGAAAAAATGAATGGATTGTACTCTCTAGACAAGACAAAATATATTCTATCATGTCAGCTGCTGACTCAATCAATATCTACACACAGTCTAGAAGGGAAACCATCCATTGCTTTAAGTGTCAACTGCATTTCCTTTTAGGAAGTATCATGATGAGTCATGCAACCAGAGCAATAATATGCCAGTGTTGGATTAGAGGGATCTCAGTCTCCACAGAGTACAGCATAGCTTCATTTTGCACTGAATCAGGAGTTAAAGTAACTGAACTTGAATGGACTTCTTACCCTTTCTGTGTAACTTATTTCCTTGCTGTCTTTCTATGAAAACGTATTACTAGCATGGTAGTCACAGCCTACTCTCAATATCTGATGGGGAGGTAGGCCTTGAGGTCAACATTTCCTGACCTGTACACCTGAAGTTAAGCATCTAAATCCATAGCAATTTTTTAATCAATGGGATATGTGGGAGCTCAGCACCCCTGAAAAACAAAAATCAGGTTATCAATTTAGATGCCTAATTTTAGGTACCCACATTTGAGAATTCTGACTGAAATTTTTAGCTTTTTCTGTAACACGGAAGTTCTTCTTTCTAGTACTGGATACAATTTGAATTCCATTTTGATACAAACCCATAATTGCTGGAACTAGAGGTGCTCCCGCACCCCGTTACTTGAAGCGGTTTCCATAATATTCAGGATTTACAGTTTGGTTTAATGGCTCTCAGCACCCCCACTATAAAAATTGTTCCAGCTCCTCTGCACAAACCTTCCCATTTTGTCCTCTTGACCCAACCTGTCAGAAACCTACTACATGTGTGACCAACCAAAAGGCTTCTTAGCAGTTAGATGGGTTGATAAAAGATAGCCTGAAGGTTAAGAAACCCAAACAGAATGATTTAGGTACACTATTTAGGTGGCATGGAAAGGTACTGTGTTTTGGCAAGTACTAAAATGCAGAGGAATTTAACGGTTCTCAAGCTATCTCCTAATACTGCAGCATACTTCAATCTTGTTTCAGTTCTCTTTATTATCAAGTGTCTATCTGATATGGAAAAATCAATGAGGAAAGGACTCCTCATTTTTGCTGATACAGACTAACATGGCTACCACTCTGAAACCTATCTGATATGGAAGTCTCACAGCAGTTTGATTACAGTTCAGTGAGAACACAATGGTGTACTGAGGTTAAGGAGGTGGAAAGACGTATGTAAAACAGCACAAAGGAAAACAAGACGCCATCGTCAGAATTACATTTGTCTTGATGACAATTTTGGTTACATAGCCACGAAATTATACCCTTTCCTGTACCTTCTGGATCACTGAAGTAACTAGTTCTCGAATTATTAATATTTTACTGGAGGACATCATTTGTTGTTACTAGCTCACTTATCTGCAGATGTCTTCCCAGGCTGAAGACTTAAAATGAAGCCAGGCAGCTTTTGGTTATGTTTAGTTGACTAATGGAGAGCTGAATATTCGGGCCCACTAAATGATTAACTTACTGGGATGATTAGGTCAAGAGGTCAAGATCAAAACAAAAGATTACACATTGCTTAAATCCACAGCATTGGAGCCAGAATGGAAAGCTGCTTATTCTTGCATCATGTAAGATCATATATTATATAGAACGCAATGAAAGGACATGGCACATTTAACAGCATCAGAGCATTCCATATTAAAGTTCAATTAGACCAGGCCTTCCACTGTCTAAGAATGCCAAAACAGAGAGTTAATGGGCTGAGGTAAGAACAAAAGGAACATGGAGTGCTTAATTATCTTCCAAGCATTTCACTGCAGAGTTTACATACTTACGTGGCTTTTTGCATAAAAACTATTGCTTACAACTCATCAACAGGTGCCACATTTTGTAGTGTCCACTTGTCATTGGAGTTAATGATCATGATGTGAAAAGTAGAGTCTTTTTTTTTAATAGTTACCCAGTGACCTGAACGTCACCTGAAAATGTCTCTGGGGCTACCAAGAGGGTCTCCAAGGGAATTTCCAAGAGACAGATCAAAGGAGTGGGCTTGTTCATCAACTAGTAATTTTCCCCTCTTCTCAAGACTATGGTAGCAGAAATGCACCATCACCGATTTTGTTTCTGTATTTCTTGAAAAACATAAAACCATGAAAAGTAAAAGGTGGTGGTGGAAAGTGTATGGAGGCTCTCGATGAAGAGCCTAGTTAATTCTCTGAAGAATTAATGCTGTTATTGGAAAAGTGCTCTGAAATATAGTAGTAGTAGAGCAGGGCTGTAAACATTAATGGGCTAATACTGTATGAAATGATCCAAGACGTGAATAATGAAACATTTGCCTCTGTAGGAAACTACTTCAAAGGGTCTGTTTTAAAATGTTCAAGTGCTATATTCCTTTGGCGACACAGCTGCTGTTTATCACACTTACTCATACCATAATGGACAAATTAATAGTGATGGAAAACTGGATACGCAGCTCAAAGTGTTTAATGAGGGTGGAAAGGGGTGATTAAATGGTAACATCTGCAACCAAAGACCTGCTGCGCTATTGAAGTAAATGGAAAACTTCCTATCAATTTCAGTGGGTGGGGATTGGGCCCAAATGCTATTACAATATATAACTTTGGGGGAAAGCGTAGTTTGTTTTTCTTGCCCATGCATTCCCTGCCTTCTCTTTCAGACTGCTCTGCCGTTTGTCACATTGACAGCTGCTCAGTTTGGACTGCAGTCAGACCACTTCACAATTGTTCTTTACTCCCTTAAACAGATACTAGTGACTAGATATTGTGGAAGGCGCAACTGCAAATCTGACCAACTGCATGTTTCCTAATGTCAAACCAAGTCATCTACACAAGAACTCTGATGACTTGACCTTAGGCTACAAAAAGCAGTCGAATTCCTCGCCCACGGAGTTTGCGAAGTCTGGAGAACTTGTCCTCTACTCTTGTCTCTCCTGAAAAGCTTAGCTGGTAGGCAGAAGTTAAATTATCATGCACGGTTACCAGAGGAGAAGGGGGAATTCTCATTTCGGCTCCTGTGTATCTCTTCACCTTACTGCTCAGTATGCAGCTAAATTAGCTGTTCTTTGCTACTGCGTGTTCTACATTGGCTACTCTGCCTCCCTCCTTCCCCCAAAGTTAGCTAGTTTACATTGTAAAGAAGATTAATATATCCATTTTACAGGTGGTTAAACAGGCAGTTTAACTGACAAACCCAAAGTCAGAGTGAGTGGCAGAACTGGGAACAGAACCATGGAGATCTGAGCCCAAATCTCCAGGTCTATTCAGTACACTACACTGCCTGCTATTATGCAGTTGAAACCAGTAAGAATCCTGTGGCCTGGTTTGGTTCAAGAATTAAAGGTGAGTTTATAAAGTTGCTCTTTGATTCGGGATGGAAGCGGGTGGTGGTGTTAGGAAGTGGGGACTGAATCAGTGGCGCCAGAACTTGAATAAACCTGCCCAAGAGAGACAATGTAAACGCACTGATGCAAATTGCACAATTATTTTTGTCTTTTTAACATTTTAATCACTTCAAAAAATCTGCAGGCATTGGTCCAGGTGTACATTTTCTGAAAGCTCTGTTAGGGGAAAATGCACTTTTGGCATTTGCTTCTCCTAATTAGCATGCAACAGCTGGTACTGCCTCGCAAAACAGATTCATGCCACAATGTAATTGTGGAGATTTGGGAGGATATCTTGGTAAATAGATATGGGTTATGTGACAAATCAACTGGATAAAGTAAATATGTTAACCTATTTGTTATGATAATGGAAAGGAAGAATGTCATCAAGCTTAATATAAAACCCCGCTGACCCTCAAATTTTTAAAGTAAGTAACTTTCCATTGCAAAATCCTATGGGATAAACATTTCTAATTTGTCTTTGGTTCTCCCTTACACTGTAGTCTATTAGGGTTTGCTGATCCAGTGCAAGATCAAACACAAAGTACTCTGATCAGAGGCATGTCAAAATATTAAAGAACACAGTGACAGCTTGTACTGCTTTATCAGTTAAAACCACATTACACATCAACCACAACCTGTCTGGCTTGCGCATTTGATTAAGTTTCCTATTCAGTAGTAACTCATTTGTATTCCACGCTTGTCTGAATGACAAATTGAATATTGTGTTGAACAGCTATGAGATGTGTTAATATACAGTGCTGAACAGAGCTGATCTGAGAGGTGCCGCACAGATGCCACTATTAGAATGTGGGCTGATCCCAAAGCTGCAAAGCGCTACTAGGACACACGCTGGGCCAGTCGCTCACCCCTACAACACAGAAGCCTTCCCAAAGGGGTGTGCGTGTGGCTGGGCATGTAGAGGGGAGCAGAGGAGCAGACACAACATACTCCTTTACTTCAGTGTTGCTAGTGCAAGCATGCTTATCGGCCTGATTTAAACTTTGTTCTTCAGATCGGTTCATAAAAGACCTATGCGTAGCTGTTAATGGTCATAGATTAAGTTTCCGATCCCCCCCAACCCCCTTCTATAAGAAACAGAATGCCAAGCCTTATACTGACTGGAGGTAGAAAAATTCTCCCTGAATCTCCATTTGAGAGAAGAACAGAGAACTGGGGTCACATGTATAAGTATACAACACTTATTCTGTATGTTATTTTACTGTTTTTTTCAACCAAGCAATCTACTTTCTTGGAAGCATTGGAAGACTAAATGTTCTACCTACCATACATCACTTGGATTTTGATTGTGAACTGGTACAGCTACAAAGTCATGAACTGAATCTCTATAAAAAGAACAGAAGTACTTGTGGCACCTTAGCAACTAACAAATTTATTAGAGCATAAGCTTTGGTGGGCTACAGCCCACTTCATCGGATGCATAGAAATGAACATATAGTAAGAAGATATAGAGAAGGTGGAAGTTGCCATACAAACTGTAAGAGGCTAATTAATTAAGATGAGCTATCATCAACAGGAGAAAAAAACTTTTGTAGTGATAATCAAGATGGTCCATTTAAACAGTTGACAAGAAGGTGTGAGGATACTTAACTTAGGGAAATAGATTCAATATTTGTAATGACCCAGCCACTCCCAGTCTCTATTCAAACCCAAGTTAATGGAATCTAGTTTGCATATTAATTCAAGCTCAGCAGTTTCTCACTGAAGTCTGTTTTTGAAGGTTTTCTGTTGCAAAATTGCCACCCTTAAATCTTTTAGGGAGTGGCCAGAGAGGTTGAAGTGGTCTTCTACCGGTTTTTGAATGTGATGATTCCTGATGTCAGATTTGTGTCGGTTTATTCTTTTGCGTAGAGACTGTCTGGCACTGAATTTAGCCGTATGGAACAGAAATCCATCAACTTCATGAAAAAACTCGTACAGATACAGACAGACATCATCTTCCCTTCCAAATGCAAACAGATGGACATCATACCAAAAGGACTAAAAGGTAAAACATCCATTACAATCTACATATCACACAGACTATGCTGAGAGATTGTGTCACACACTCTCAAAGAAACTGTGAAACCACCTGATCAACATCTATACAGCAAACAGGGTAAGATTAAGAATGAGCTCTCAAAACTGGATACTCTCATAAAAAAAAACAACCTTCCACACAAAATTCCTCATGGATAGATTTTACAAAAACTAGACAAGCCATTTACAACACAAACTTTGTTTCTCTACAAAGGAAAAAGGACACTAAACTATCTAAACTGCTACATGCCACAAGAAACCACAACAGTAGTTCCCTTAACTCACCCAACAATATTATTAATCTTTCCAGCTGTACTCTTAGCCCGGCAGAAGAGTCTATCCTATCTCGGGGCCTCTTCTTTTGTCACTCCAGGCCCACGAACATGATACAGTTCTCCGGTGACCTAGAATCCTACTTTCGACATCTCCGACTCAAAGAATATTTCCAACACACCTCTGAACCACATACTAACCCACAGAATCCTTCCTATCAATACTACAATAAGAAGGATTCTGCGTGGACTCCTCCTGAAGGTCGAAACAACAGACTGGACTTCTACATAAAGTGCTTCCGCCGACTTCCCCAGGCTGAAATTGTGGAAAAGCAGCATCACTTGCCCCATAACCTCAGCCGTGCGGAACACAATGCCATCAACAGCCTCAGGAACAACTCTGACATCATAATCAAAAAGGCTGACAAAGGAGGTGCTGTCATCATCATGAATAGGTTGTAATATGAACAAGAGGCCGCTAGGCAGCTCAACTCCACATTCTACAGGCCATTATCCTCTGATCCCATTGAGGATTACCAAAAGAAACTACATCATCTTCTCAAGAAACTCCCTGAAAAAGCACAGGAACAGATCTGTGCGGACACATGCCTAGAACCCTGGGGTATTCTATTTGCTACCCAAGATCCATAAACCTGGAAATCCTGGACGCCCCATCATCTCAGGCATTGGCACCCTAATAGCAGGATTGTCTGGCTATGTGGACTCTCTCCTCAGGCCCTACGTTACCAGCACTCCCAGCTACCTTCGAGACACCACTGACTTCCTGAGGAAACTACAATCCATCGGTGATCTTCCAGAAAACACCCTCCTGGCCACTATGGATGTAGAAGCCCTCTACATCAACATTCCACACAAAGAGGGACTACAAGCCGTCAGGAATGGTATCCCTGAGAATGTCACGGCAAACCTGGTGACTGAACTTTGTGACTTTATCCTCACCCACAACTATTTCACATTTGGGGACAATGTATACCTTCAAATCAGCGGCACTGCTATGGGTACCCGCGTGGCCGCACAGTATGCCAACATTTTTATGGCTGACTTAGAACAATGCTTCCTTAGCTCTTGGCCCCTAATGCCCCTACTCTACTTGCGCTACATTGATGACATCTTCATCATGTGGACCCATGGAAAAGAAGCCCTTGAGGAATTCCACCATGATTTCAACTATTTCCATGCCACCATCAACCTCTGCCTAGACCAATCCACACAAGCGGTCCATTTCCTGGACACTACTGTGCTAATAAGCGATGGTCACATCACCACCACCCTATACCGGAAACCTACTAACTGCTATACTTACCTATATGCCTCCAGCTTCCATCCAGGACACACCACACGATCCATTGTCTACAGCCAAGCTCTACAATACAACTGCATTTGCTCCAATCCCTCAGACAGAGACATACACCTACAAGATCTCTATCAAGTGTTCTTACAACTACAATACCCATCTGCTGAAGTGAAAAAACAGATTGACAGAGCCAGAAGAGTACCCAGAAGTCACCTACTACAGGACAGGCCCAACAAAGAAAATAACGCCACTAGCCGTCACCTTCAGCCCCCAACTAAAACCTCCCCAGCGCATCATCAAAGATTTACAACCTCTCCTGAAAAATGATCCCTCACTCTCACAGATCTTGGGAGACGGGCCAGTCCTCGCTTACAGACAGCCCCCCCAACCTGAAGCAAATACTCTCCAGCAACCACACAACAAAAACACTAACCCAGGAACCTATCCTTGCAACAAAGCCCGATGCCAACTCTGTCCACATATTTATTCAAGTGACACCATCATAGGACCTAATCACATTAGCCACACCATCAGGGGCTCATTCACCTGCACATCTACCAATGTGATATATGCCATCATGTGCCAGCAATGCCCCTCTGCCATGTACACTGGCCAAACCGGACAGTTTCTACGCAAAAGAATAAATTGACACAAATCTGACATCAGGAATCATCACATTCAAAAACCAGTAGGAGAACACTTCAACCTCTCTGGCCACTCCGTAAAAGATTTAAGGGTGGCAATTTTGCAACAGAAAGCTTCAAAAACAGACTCCAACGAGAAACTGCTGAGCTTGAATTAATATGCAAACTAGATACCATTAACTTGGGTTTGAACAGAGACTGGGAGTGGCTGGGTCATTACACATATCGAATCTATTTCCCTAAATTAAGTATCCTCACACCTTCTTGTCAGCTGTCTGAATGGGCCATCTTGATTATCACTACAAAAGTTTTTTTTTCTTGCTGATAATAGCTCATCTTAATTAATTAGCTTCTTACAGTTTGTATAGCAACTTCCACCTTCTCTGTATGTATATATCTATCTTCTTACTTATGTTCCATTCTATGCATCCGATGAAGTGGGCTGTAGCCCACAAAAGCTTATGCTCTAATAAATCTGCTAGTCTCTAAAGTGCCACAAGTACTCCTGTTCTTTTTGCAGATACCGACAAACATGGCTGCTACTTTGAAATGAATCTCTACACACATTTAAACATGGCAAATAATTTGGATATTGACTAGTTCTAAATTCTAGCAGTTTTTGCTCCTCCCCCGCACCAATATTTCACGCTATTCCATTGTTGAACAAAAGCCTGGTTTGTCTTTATGGAATAAAAGTCATCAAGTACAAAGTTCATTCAAGGTTTTTTTGAATTCCTGACCATTGCTCAATCACTGTATAAATCTATTTTGGCCTGGCTTCAAACCTAAAATGTCTTGCATTTGAACAGGAACTATTTTAATGAATTTCAATTTTACTACATAGATGACACAGAAAGTGTAAGTTTGATTACAGTTCCATATATATTTTCACCCCCTCTACTCCCCATCCCCGCCGCATAATTTTAAATTCTTGTTGCCACTCACTAGATGCTGGAATGGGACAAGGGCCTGTACCTTATACTGTTTACATGTTTGTTTTGCTTTTTTAAAAAAAAATTGTTTATTCGATAGGGCGAAGTGATCTGATCAGCGAAAGAGTGAAGGGACACACACATCACACCAACAACAGAGAATGCAGAAGCACTGTTAGCCGCAGAGATGACAGATTGCTGGAGACAAGGTGGAAAGCAAAAAGCTGCAGCTGCAAGTCTGCTCTCTAGTGTTCATCCAGAAATGGGGCAGCACTGCTCCTAGAGTGATACATGGATGCAAGCACTTGTCAAGTGTCACATTAATGTCAGTGTGTTTTATCTGCAAAGAAGTTCTATGATTGCAGAGAGAAAAGATGCTACCAATTTTTAGGATGAAAATTCTCAAATTCTGACTTTTCATTCTGAATGATGAGAACTGAAAACCCACAAACTGAACAAAATATTAACAAAAATTTAAAAAAAAAAGAGAGGATGTTAGTGTGTTTTCTCCAGATTTGTGGGTTTTACAAATTCTAAAATATTGTATTGGTCTAATACCTGCTTTAATTTAATATCTAGAAATAAAGAGGATGATAAAAAGTCTTTGCCATGAACCTCATGGTGTATCTGCTGATCAGGTCTTAATGTAACAAGCAATATTATGAATGTAAACAAACACCCATGTGATCAAATAAATAAAATAAATTTAAATGATGCTAATGGGAAGCAAAAGCTGTATATTCAAGAATGACCCAATATTTCTATTTACAGATATTTTGGTTGTAATAACTGAATCCTGCTTACAAAGGAACTTTGCACTTGAAATGGTTAATTCCTGTCCCTTTGACAGATTAAGTGTGGAGACACACTTAATGTACATCATGGGCAATTTCCATCATCCTCTTGGAATTCTAGAGCAGAGTGTGGAAACCAGGAGAATAAGGTACCTGCTATGTGGACTGCTGACAGAGGGTCCAGGCTGAGACACACTACATTTGCCTCGTGGCTGTTTGCAATGAACAGGGGGTAAAGAAAGAAGAATGTTCAGTCCAGGCAAATAAAGACAAGCTACTGATGAAATCAAATTAAAAGTGCAGCAAAGGAAACATAAAATCAAATGAAGTGACCAATACCCATGAACCAAGGAAACTGGCTTTTCTTCTGCTCCCAGTGGAATATGAAAATGCTTTGAACAGACAAAAGGAACTTGACAGAATGTTTTAATCATTAAAATGATACATACTAGGCTTGGTACAAAAAAAAAAAAAGAGTTAAAACTTTTTAGCTCAAGTAATTTGTTACATGAGATAAGAATTAATTCGTCTTATTGAAAGGGATACACTTAAGTGTATTTATATTTAATTGTGGCTAATTAAAAATTATATTCCAAAAGTCACCTTTAAAAAGTCTGGCTTTCCTCTTTCCACCCATAATTTTGAGGGCCAAATAACTGTGGGTGCATTACTGCACTGGCAATTATTTCCTAGCACAATTAATGTAGCTTAGACGGTTAACAAGCTTAAAGTCTCTGGATGTTAGGCAATTATTATTACAAATATAGTACTGGTGATGTGCTTGGCATTAGAATTCTAAGAGACATCAATTTTTGTTTCAAAATTACAGATGCAAAAAGGGAGGCCCTCAGGAGTCTTGCATCTTACACTGTACATTATGGACAAAAATGAAGAAAATAATGTATGTAAACCACAGTATTGTATTAGACATGAACAAATACAGATTAAAAGGTTAATATGAGGCATACTACATTTCTACCAATTCTTTAGCCAAAGTTTGCTATAGTAAATTACTTTATCACTTTCTGCAGTGTGCAGGAATCTTCTAGTTTATGGTATCATGACTTTTATTAGTAATTTTGTAAAAAGTAGCTAATAAAATGTGAAATTAATGACTCCAGAAATAAAATTATCATGTTTCATGTTGTTCTCAACCTTTTTGAAAAGCCAGTATTCCTTTACATTCTCAAACTCGGATCTGAAGCAAACTAGTGAATGTAGCAAAATCAATTTCAAGAGACCACAAAGTTCATCAGGACAGAACTCAGATGTTTTATAAAAAGTGCAAATGAAAAACTGATAGTTAAGAACTAAGGAAAACTGAATAATAATTAAAATAAATCAACCAAAAGAACTGTAAAGAAAGACAAAAATTCCAGTTCCATACAGGGATCAAAGTGTGGAGAAGTAGAGTGCAGCATGGCATGGTGCATTTCTTGTATTGTGTTCTAGTGGTGACAACATGCATCATTAGAGCTGTTGACACAACCATTGATCAGGTTCTGTTCCAGTGTTCCTGCCAATACCTTATAAACTTTCTATGCAGCCTCTCATCCAGAGTCTCAATAAAATTCTGGCTCCAGCTACAGTTTTAATTGATCATGAAAAGAAAGTTTTATTGAGGTTCTTGACAAAGTAGCTCTGCAGAGGATGCCAGGTAGAAAGCAGAGGGATTGGCTGCAACTGTGCTGGGACAAGACCAGACCTTGGGATGCTGCCATTGCTTGAACAGAATACAAGAGAGTGTGTGTGCCATACCACAAAACTCCATCCACACTTTGAGCCCAGATTTTATACAGAGCATTTTCTAATTCTGATTTCATGCAGGGAGAGAGATGCAGCAGGGTTGGGGAAGCAGCTTTGTTTGAGGGGAATTCTTGGTTTGTGCCCTTTTCTTTCCTATCAGGGAGAAGGTGTAGACCTCTCAGCTGACTCCAGCTACTGTAAATATCTGGTGCTCCCGCCCAAGAGGTGATAGAATGTATCTGGCATGAAATTACCGTTCTCTGTCTGCTTGGTGTGCTTCTTCCAGATACAGGACTGAGGGATCCTGAAGTGTCCAGTTCATCAGCTGAGGACCATGAAGACAAATCCTAAAGTTCAGAATCATAAGAGATTAGAAGAACATAAGTAATCTGCCAAGGAAACCACACTCAGAAAAAGGGGATTAAATCCTTGGTTTTAGAGAAGTGCTTTGCACTACTGATCCTTGAACTATGACAAAGGGAGGTTTAAATTTACACAAATCTGTAGGATTAAATCACTATAAATTACACATTAGGATCTGAAGAGAAAGACAGGCAAATGAATACGCTGCCAGAAATAACATTTAACTGCCCAAGGTAAGGCAAAGGCAGTACCAAGAAAACGACGGCTCTTTATTGGTTTTTAGAAGGTAAAGAGGTGCTGTGTACTCAGTGAAAATTCCCACTGGAATCCCAGACATCGTTTTATACAGAGAGAGACAGACAGACAGACAGACAGACACACTGGCCAGACTGAAAACAGATCACATTTTTCATACTTTGTACTAATTCAGGTTTTGAGGACTACAAGAGGAGGGACTGAGAACAATGGAGAGTGTTAAAGTCTTCTATCTGACTGGGGCATGTACAATGAAGACACAAGCATAACATTCCCCTTGCCCACACTCTCATCTGCAAGATAACTTGTGCTGCTATGGAGTACACTTCCAAAGCTAAGAAAACACAAACGAACAGGGTCTTTGTTAGCACACTAGAGAATTTATTTCAAGCTTTTTCATTGGTTTGCCAATAGGAAAGTAGATGCTGTTTACTCTGTGGAAATAATGTACATGCCACAGGTTCAGATACTGCAGCTACAGTAGCTACCCCATGTACTTTGCCAGTTGACTGAATCAGTGGCAGCAAAGTAGGCAGCCAAGGCTGGAAGTTGAACCCAGAAAAATTCAGACAGGAAATAAGGTGCCAATTTTTAACAGTGAGGATAATTCAACGACTGGAACAGTTTACCCAGGGTCATGCTGGATTTACTATCACTGGCAATTGTAAAGCAAGATAGGGTGTTCTTCTAAAAGATTTGCTCCAGCAATGTTTTTTTTTTTTTTTACGGGGGGGCAGGAATGTTCTCTGGCCTATGGAACACAGGAGGTCAGACAAGATGACCACAGTGGTCCTGTCTGGCCTTGGAATTTATGAATTGCTGTCTCAGAGACAGGAAAGTATTGGACAGTAGAAATTACGAAGGACATTTCATAATGGGTTCATACCACTTAGACAGGCATCACAGTCCCAAGCAACAAAATAAGGGTCAGTGGTGTATTTTACAGCTGATCACCTGAAAAAGGTCAGTGTGATTACAAAATTAGCCCTCAATGAGTGGTAAAGGAGAGAACACAATAGGACGATTTACCAGCTGACTGCTTGAAATGTCTAAGATTTTCTCTAGGTCCTTGATGTGATGTGTGACCTCTTTCAGTAGGAGCTTGAGTCTGTTTCCAATGACATGGACCTTCTCTTTAGCTTCCAGGCAGTCCTTGCCTTCAGCATTGACCAGCAGTTGGCAGGACATATCTTGGAGTGACACCACTTTCAGCTGAGACTCTAGCAACTCGCGTCTGATTTGCTATTGCAAAGCCAAAGAATCACATTTTCTACTTAAATATTATGAAACATGCGAAAGAGAATGCTAGAACTTCCACAAAAACAATAAAACAGACAGATGGCAGTGACTTCGGTTTCCAAGACAATCACAATAGACTCACTGAAAAAAGCTCCACTAGCCCTAAAATCCTGGCAGGCTATAATGAAGAAAGGTGATAAATGCCTGGCAATTTCTTCTAAACCTCATATCATGAGCAGTAGACTTTTTTTTAGAGTTCCCGTCTAGCCCAGCAAGTTGCAATTAAAAATAGCCTTTCCAAAATAACAACCCCAAACTGAAAAAAACAAACCAACAGCCAATAAGGTAATTAGACCGATGCTTTGTATGTTAAACCAAATGTTTTTAACCACCAATTTCACTACTCCCTCTACCCATACTAAAGAGAATCCCGGACCTGCTTAGTACCACATGGTTAAGTATACTGTATACCTCACAGACCAATCACTAACCTCCAAAACTACCTTCTCTCTGCTTGTCAATTTTTTTTGAAGGCTTTAAACATTCCAGGCATTTATGATCCTACCATTAGAAGTCTGTGATGATCCTGTAGAGTGTTCAAGTCTTGGTTTGGATTAATAGGCAAGATCTCATTTTTTCTTCTATCAATGTTCTCCAACCAAAGTAGCAAACCGTGGCTCATTTCATGGAAATCCTACAAGAGACATGAGAGCGCTTAAGAGAACCCTGAATTATGCTGAGGTTTTCTGCCACATTGCTATTTCCCACAACAGATTTGACTGGCTATATTCTTATATTACTATAGATTACAAGCCTATATTAGTATACTATATTACAGTATTATTGCAAATACTCGATGGGTCTGATACCCCTGCCACTGCATGAATACTGTTCTGCTCTGGTAATGATTTATACCCACTTTGCATTTGCTTTGCTTAGGTGTGAATGCTAGCATACAGAATATGGTTGTGGAGAATCATCTTTTAACTTTACTTCAGTTTAGAACACCTGGAACATGGACTTAGAACACATGCTTCAGGTAACGCACAGAGATCTTTCAAGAGCCAGCCTTCACAAACTGCATTTTAGTTTGCATATGTGGGCAGCATTAGGTTTGATCTTTCAGATTAGGAAGCTGTGAAGAAAATTATATCTCTGATATGTGTATGAGTGTAAGCTGATTATTTAAAATGAATCCCATCAGCTCTAGAATTCCTCATTATGTCCAAGAAGGGAACGAGACCCTGCATACCAATACAGACCTGACACTGCATTAGCGCATCCTGCAGTGAGCAACGCCATTCTTCAATCATACTGCATACACGTTCCCAGTGCATGTTCATCTGAGATAGGCGCTCCTGCAGCTTCTTGCTTTCTTCGCTATCAGATTGAGTGAATTCGGAGCTGCACAGGTTGATGGACAGGATGATAGCTTTGCGGTTATCAACAGCTTTCTGCAACTCCTGGATGACAGGAGAATGGAGTGAAAAACACCCAAAACTTAATTTATAGTAAGTGTGCTACAGACTTTTAGAAGAATCAAGTGTAGTGGTTGCCATTAAAGAGCAATTATTTGCTGTACGGTAATGCAAGTGTCTTTTATCTTACCAGGTTCTCTTTTTACTTAGGACAGGAAATATCTGTGGTAATACTGCAAATGTTCACTCTAACATCCACTATTTTATGTTCACAATAAAACTTAGTATAAGTCAGTTAAACTTTTAAGATTTAAAACCCTGTTGTCATGGCTGAATTTTAAAGATCAGAAGAACTGGCTTGTGTTTCGAATGTCTGAAAGGAAGCCTATTTATGCAAAGGCTGGAGCAAATATGAGATACAGGGGAAAATTGTGGTGTAGCTCCTGACAAATGCTTGACAACACTAAAGCTTCTGCCTCACAGTTATATTGAAAATTATGTTGGCTTTTTTATGTTTATCATCTTGAGATCACTGTCCATATTATTCTTTTATTTTAAAGGAGAAGAAGAGGATTCTTATGGAAGAGTCCATTTTCTCCCTAGTTTACAGCCTCTTCCCCAGGTCCTAATAATGCCCCATATCACAGTGACTTTCATATCAATGAGAGCAGCTGGACTGGATTCCATCTAAAACACATTAATGCAGCCCCTGAATTGACTAGAGGGGTCACTGAAAACAGCACTCTCCCTCTCCCCCAATACTCCAGGTGCTGAACCTGCTGCCTTCACAGTGGCTCTGACGTCGTTCTCGCCCAGGGTAGGAGACACTTGATCTAGCAGCTGAAGCTGGGTTGGGAGAATGGTAGCACAGTTCACCCAGCTTAGGACCCCTAGGAGGGCACAATGTCAGGACCCAGAGAAAGAAGAGATTGTAACTAACAGAAAAATAGGAGCGTACCATTTCTTTTAAAAACAGCTGGTTTTTGCCATGAGCTAGGGTAGGACAGATTTTAATTGATTTAATTTGGCCTTTTCTAAGCTTCATTAATTCAGCTGACTTCTGCAATTCTGGAAATGTAGCTTGCATATAAAAAGGTTTCCAACATTTATTTGGAATTTCAGGAAAATGGTGGTGGTTTATTTTTCTGCAAATAAGTGATTTCTCAAGCCATTTTTCCAGTTCCTCACCCCAATCGTTAGTCACATTCTCCTGTGCAGGGAATGCAGAAAGTGAATACCAAATAGCAACTGTATCTCATGAATGGAGTCCAATTCACATGTTGCATGGTAGGCCATTACTGAGGCAACGGACGGAAAATGGAGATAAAACCTTACTTTCAGTTTTTTAATTCGGAGCTCAATGGTTTGTATGTCAGTGCTGAGATCAAGATGACAGAGTTTCTCTAGCTCCTCTTCAGTCTCCACTAACCAAACCCAAACGTTGTTCAGGTCAGAGTTGAACTGCTGCCACTGCTGAAGGTTCTGTTTCATTCTCAGTTCCTTGCTTAGAGCTTGGGCCTGGATTAACTCCCAGCGATCGATCACACCTGCCAAAGCAGAGACATAATACAATAAAAACAAAGGCATATTCATAATATGCACAATTACATCCATGTTTACTCAGTATACATCAGCCTAAACAAAACATTATCACACACAACTTTAACTTTAGACAACACTGAGTATGTGGCTTTACATAGCAAAAGATGGACCAGCTGATCTAAAAAGTTTTCAACTCTCACTTCTATGGCTTTATGCAATTAAATATTTAGCCCACTGTGTGATATACAAGGGTGTCAGAAAATAAAACTATCCATCTATATTTGCACGCACACTTATACCTATCTATATTATAGCACTTATGTTTACAAAGCTCTTTGCAGACATTAGTTAATCTTCACAACAGCCCCGAGAGGTAGGCAATTGTATTATTACCCCCCTTTTACAGTTGGGGACACTGAGGCAAGAGACTAAATGGCTTACTCAAGGCTACATAGCAAATCCATGCCAAAGCCAGGATTAGAACTCAGGAGTGCCTTTTTTCTCTCCTGAAGCCCTAGCCCCATGGATAAAGCTGTTTCATTCATATAATGAATGACTGTGTGTGCAATAAGGATTTTGCACTTGCAGATGGCCATTTATATATTTAACTAGCCATCTGCACATATAATTACTGCTATCTGCACACATACTTGGACCTTTTCAATAAAAATGTTTGTCCTTCAATAAATATGTTTCAATTACTGCCAGTGTATAAGACAAACATCTATGTTACATGGAAATAAATAAAGGGTGTTTTCCACAGTCATTCATTCACCCCATGTGCATGTGGTTAAGAGAGGGGCAGACTACAATATTCATTTTGCTGAAAATGTAAAAGTAATTTAGACCAGTGATTAAAATGGCACAAAGGGTATTTTGTAATCTCAAGTTTAAAACACTTTTTTTCCTATCAGAAGGTATCTAACTAGTATGTACAGCATCTAGAGTGATTTGCTCAAGTGTTTAGGGATAGACATAATGTGACGAGTTACTTAAAATGTGCACATGTGTTTGATGCTTATGCCCGGTCGATACAAAGAACTGATTAATAAATAAACTGACTGTGGAAACAATCATACATACATACACGCATGGAGTAGCACAAGCTTGGTCAATCTGAAGCAAATTCCTACTTTCCTGCATAATCCCAAGCGCTTACTCTGACAATACTATACATATTGCTGCTCATTTCACATTTGTTTCCCATGGAAGGATTCAGCACTACATACCAGCTGTTTGTGTTTCAGTACTGTTCAGGCTTATAAATCCAGAGAGCTTCTCCTCTTCCTCTTTCAGTTTGTAACCAAGCCTTTTTACTGAGTCTATGCTGCCACTGCACTCACCCAGTAGCTTCATCTGTTTAAAAAAATTAAAAATAGTTCTCATCAGTCTATGCCATGGTAGAATAACTCCAGAGCTAAAAGGCTAAATACAAAGGAATTTTCAAAAACATTCTGAAAATGGGTCTTCACATGACAGAATGGGAAGCAGCCTATTGTTTTAATGATCTGCCAGTTGTGAGTGTATCTTTCGGTTTCAAAAGCCATAAGATACACTGGCCAATACAATCTCAATGAGATGTTGTGTCTCTTGATATTATTTGTATCATTTTTGCATTGATCCACACACACACACACACACACACACAAAGAATTATACATGTGAGATTTAAGGGATTAAATGTAGAGTTGAGGCTCAAACTCCATTAACATAAATAATTCAGTGCCACTGTGTCAGGGTAGTGCCAGAATCAAAGAATGGATGTCTTCAGGTGACATTTTTTCTATAAACACTAAGACCCTAGGACAGTGGTGCCCAAACTTTTGAGGGTCATGTCCCCACCTTACCCTTGTCCGTGCCCCCCAAGCCATGGCTGGGAGCAGGGCCATGGCTCAGGTAGGTGGGAGAAACGGACGCGGACGGGGTAAAGGGGCCAAGGCCTAGGCTGGCAGCTGGGCCCTTGCCCAGGTACAGCTCTGCTCCCAGCCCTGCCCCCAGCCTTGACTCTGGGCCATGAATGGAGCCATGGCCAGCAGCTGAGGCTGGGGGCAGGGCCAGGAGCGGAGCTGCACTGAGGCTGGGGACGGAGCTAGGCACAGGACTGGCTGCGGGGACATGACTGCGGGTGGGACCAGAGCAGAGCTGGGGTGGGGAGTGCTGGATGATGCTCCCTCACTGCACCCATGGGGGCTGGCCTGGGCCCTGCCGCACCCCCTTGAAGGTTTCTCCGCGCCCCCTTGCAGGGGAGGGGTGGTGGTGCAATCCACAGTTTGGGGACATCTGCCCTAGGAGCTGGAAAGAAGATGATAATGGGAGACATGGGGAGTGAAAGAAAGTTACACAAGAGTGGAAAAATTATGGTGTATCCACTCATAAAATCTGTTTCATTCTGACATGAATGTCATAGAATCATAGAAATGTAGGGCTGAAAGGGACTTCGAGAAGTCATCAAGCTCAGCCGCTGTGCAAAGGCAGGACCAAATTAAAACTAGGGGCTTACAATGTTGTTTGTTGAAGTTTATTCTACAAAGTTTTCTCATCAAACTTTTTATCACTGATTCCCATATACAACATGTGTAATGTGATGTATGTTTATAATGTGTCATTAAAACAAATATCATGCATTAGTCTATAAAATTCTGATCTTAAGAAATAAAGAAGTTTTTTTTTAAAAAAACAAGGATGATCTCATTTGAGGGATAAATGGATGTGTGTGAAATTACTCTGGGATATCTACACAAATTTAATTGGAAAATGAACTGACTGGAGTTATGTTCCTACAATCTCATGGTATTATAAACTCACAAATAATTACATAACCTCAAAATAACAATACTTGTGTGTGATCGGGGCTGAGAGGCAGTAATAGCTTTATACCTAATAAGCTGTTGCATTGCAGGAGCCATTTTTTCAATGGGTATTCTATGTTCACTTATTGGCACTTGTACCCTAAATATAGTGCCCTGCCACAAGAACCGTTATTTTAAATCCAGTCACTAGGTGGCGATACACCTTGTACTCACATATCCTTTGTAACTGGAATCTAGTTCCGGTCCGGTGGGTGTTTTGCTGCGAATGATGTTTTCTGTTTGCTGTATTTGGAAACGACTAGTGTCTAAGGCCTTGTCCAGCTGACGGATGTGTGTTTCCAAGGCACCTGGTTCTCCTGTGGCAAAATTACAAAAGATGTGACTACTGCTTTGAGATTTTTCAAAGCCTTTGCTTTATAGCCAAGGAAAAATATAAGGATTATTAACAAGGTTAGGCAGCATGAAAAGGTGGCTGCAATAGAACATGTGTTGGGAAATGACAAAGCAAATTTGTAACTGATTACATGTTACCGTGTTAGCAACTTTCCAGAGCACAGATGGTTATACTGATGAATGTGCTTGCATTGAGAACAGTAGCAAAGCTTCCATAGGTGCAAAGAGGCCTGCAACTTGTTTTGAAGAGATTCTTTCCCCTAAATAATTCTTGATCCCTCTGGAAGACTAAATTCTCAGTGGGCTTTATACCAGCCTCTCAGTGACATTTTTTGTGACATCGCTACTTCTCAGACCTGGCAATCACTCAGGACTAAGTACCTGTGCCCCTCCCCTCAGTTTTTATTTTAAAGTTCAATTTTTCTCTCTCACTTCTTTTTGCAGTTGACATTGTGGCATTTCCCCTAAAGCTAATAGAGCGGAATCTTGGTGTACCTTGAGGATTCTATTTCTATACTACTTCTGAGAATCAAAAGCAGTATGTAAATACCAAGCGATGGTGTTATAGTTACGTTCACCAGGTCTAGCAGGCAATGCTTCTAAAACATGGCAAACTTGTGATTTCTTCCTAGAGATCAAGTCAATTCTGGAATATGCCTGATCTCCATTGGTTTATGTAGGAGGAGATGTTAAAAAACAACATTTTTTTTTTAACAGTTGCAGATGCTCTCTCATCCCTTACGAAACCAGCCTCTTCCCAGAGGAAAACCAAGGGTTGGGACCCTCTTATAAGAATCTCTTATTTTGAATCCCTCTGCTACAATACTGGAGTCTGGACACCAAGGAGCCCGTACCAATTTGAGTAAAAAACTGATTAGCTACATCTAGTTAGTCAGTAATTTAGCTAAAAGGTATTGCACCCTAGCCAGCTTTTAAAAACTCTTTCCACTTCTGCTGGGTGCACTGAAGAAACAAGACCTTTACGAATGGTAGTAAAGCAGGAACGTTCTGCATTAACATGGTAGTGCTGTCATGTGAGAAAATATCTATCTTGTGAGCTGTGAGAAGTACAGCAGATGAGCTAAGAGGACACTGTTACAGGTATGGGTTGGTTTATCTGGGTCGGGCTATGCTTAGGCTTTTTTGATGCCTACCAGAGATATTTCTGAGTGCATTTTCAGTAAGTTTTACATAGTCCTCAGAGCTTTCTGGGATCTCTACATCTGCAAAAATACAAGCACAATCGGAGTTGATATCTCAGCAATTGTTGTCTTCTCGTAACAGGAAACCAACTTTCCCAGAAGGAGAGTAGATCACCAGTTCTAATTTCCAGCACATATTCCTTTTGAACATTACTAGATTCCTGCTGAAAACAGCTTTAAATAAGTCAGCCTCTTTTTAGAAGGTGTCAAAGAACTGAAAAGCACAAGACAATCACAATTAAAGACAGAACAGAATCTTGAATTTAGGCCTCACTAACAATAAATGTAGAATGTCTACATGCTTCAAACATATAGACACATTAGTCCTCATTAGTATTTGTTACACAATATGCACATAGTCATACAGACAGACAGGTCTCATGAACTCATAAAAGACCAAGTCTTGAAGTCTAAGTAAAACTTCCCAAAGATGTCAATGTGAGTCTTACCTAAGGACTGAGTAAAAACTCACTTAGACTTGAACATGTGGTCCAGTGGATGAACATGTTGGGGGGGGGGGGGAGACAGATAGCTCAGGGGTTAGAGCATCAGCCTGCTAAACCCAGGGTTGTGAGTTCAATCCTTGAGAGGGCCACTTAGGGATCTGAGGCAAAAAAAAAAAATTGGGGATTGGTCCTGCTTTGAGCAGGGGGTTGGACTAGATGACCTCCTGAGGTCCCTTCCACCCCTGATATTCTATGTTTCCTTGGAATTTTCTCTCCCTCCCATTTTTCTTGTGATCATCCAGTACCATTTCCTCCAGTCAAAAGACTACTAGCCAACTTTGTTACAGGCGACACTAGTCACATCTGGCAGACACAGGGTGCAATAAAATAGCCTGTTCCCTCTTTGTCATTCAGTGAATATGCCTCTGTGACATTCCAAGCCTGCACTCATACAGAAGCCTGCAATATTGTGTCAAAGACGAGGAGGCTAAAGGCACCATTCTAGGACAGCTATTTGAAGTCTTCTGGAGTTCTTTGGAATATTTTCCCATGCCTAGGAACTCCACAGCAGTATGATCCTATATGCAATATTTATTTCCCTTTACTGAGAGAGAGATGAGAGAAGCAATCAATACCTGCTATACTAGCTGCTCCCCTAAGATAGAAATCTTTGTCTTCTTGTCCTTCCTCCTCCTCTAAATGCAGTGCCGTTGAAATGGCTGTCTCCAAGTCCCGACTGAGGTCATAGTCATGATCCCATTCCAAGGGGATGGAATCTACACTTGCAGGAGTATCCCGCCCTGACCGCTCACTTCTCATCGGCTGGGCAAGTGACAGCGAGAGGTTGGAGGAGGGTTGTGGGAAGAGAACGCTGTCTGCAGATTTGTCGTGCCAGTGTATGTCAGAGAGATCTGCTGATTCATCCAGATCCACCTCTCTGTCAGAAAGGTCATGTTCATCGTCTGTCAGCTAGAAGGAAACACCAGAACAGAGACTATTAATTCAATCCTCGGAAACAACATCCTTTCTACCTGGGTCAATGAGATAAAAATGTCACGGATAACACGCAGACTGACAGGATTCCCATTTTGTATCTTTCTTTGATCCTCCTTTGATTTTTTAAAAATGTATATAAAATAAAAAGATAAAATGAGTAAAAGAGGCTAAGAATAAATTCATCTTTACTGCTTAATGCTCATCTGTATAGTCTCACGTAAGGCAACTGTCTCCAAATTTTCTCCAGATATTATCTCCACACAGACAGTAAAATTAGAGCAACATTTTGGAACCAAATTACAGAAACTATAAAAGGAGTTTATCTTGACTGTTGCTCTCATCTATTCTTTCATGTTATGAAAAGCACTTCTCACTGCTTTCCCTCAGTGGGGCTTTCCAGTTTGATTTCCAAAATCACCCTCTCTCACTTCCCAGCTGTACATTCAGTTCTGGATACTTAAAATTCCATCTGCCCTGCAAAGGAGGAGTGTCTTTATTTCTGTGAACTCAGTGCTATTCAATGGAATTCACCCTGCAGGGCAAGAAGAATGTTATGTCTCCAGTACTGCACCATCACTCTCATTCATAATGCAGGTGTGCATGTTGCTTTACAGAAATGAGACAGGTTCTTTGCCCTGAAGAGTCTGCAGTCTGAATAAGACATAACAACACAATATGTAATGATAACACACAAAGGTGCAGGGGGAAGGGAAGGATCAGGGTTACAACAAGTGAAGATCATGGGGTTTTGTCGTATACATTACACCCTCCCCCCCACACAAACGCTTTCACCAGTATTATATTTGTAAATTAATAATAAATCTTAAAAAAAGAAATAAAGAGGGTACATACAGGAAGGCGGTTCAATTTCTTGTGGTAACGTTCCACACGACCAAAGACCTCTTGACAGTAATGCCGGAGCTCATCCAGTTCTTCTTCAATGACAGCTGCATCCATGGGTTCACTTTTCTCTATCAGCTGCTCACCCTGGACAATTATCTGATCAATTTTATTGTTGTTTAGAGAGATCTCTTGCTGGAAAGCCTGTGCAGCATAAGAAGCCATGACTTTCTGTTATTATTAAAACCAACATTAAACAATCCTCAGTTACCACGAATGCTATGTCTTATAGAGCTTTGTAGCAGAGATGGAATATTTACCAAACACAAACAAGGACCATTGCACAGGGTAAGCAAAATTTGATGGTGCAACTCAGCATTCCCTTGCCATACTCTCCCATATAAGCTAATGAAGTAGCACTTAAAGTTCTACCCAGCAAATCTCATGATTTCCTGTGCTGTATTTGGGAAGAGGACTGTCCTCTGAACAAGCCATTCCTGAGAGTTTTGAAAGGCTTAGGTAGATAAGGCGGTTAGAACGGATGCAGATTCTAAAGCTATGCTAACATATACTAACAAGTTGTTTTATGTGGTGCCACTTACACTGCAGATGTTCCAGAGCACTCAGCAAATAACGAGTCACATTGTGGTAGAGCAGAAACCACGCACAAACAGGGCAGGGCATAACACATATAACCTTGCCACTGGAAATGATTTTATCGAGAGAGGAAAAATCAGAGCACTGAGGTTATCCCCTATGCTTTTTTAAAAACCCATCTTTAATTGCCACCCATGCAACCACAGGTGGGCCTACCTCTTCTCTCTCACTGAACCCTAGCACTCTCTGATAATCTTGTTCTGTAATGTCACTATTGGGGCTGAGCTCATGTCCTAGGCATGACATTAAACTGCATCCTCCACTGCCTCGTGGATGTGCTTCGTGGTGGAAAAAAGGCTATGGGATCTCACCCTGATAGAAAATGTGCTCACGCTGAAGCCACGGGCACTTAACAGCTCTGTGTAGTTTGCTCTCTGGCAGAAGATATAATCTCTGCCTCTGAACGTCCAGACTCATTCTGACTTTGGATTCTGGCTCAGTGATTTAAAGTGGGGAGGGTGACATGTCTATGGCAGCCTCTGCTCCTCCATAGCTTTGTCTAGGCATATGCACTGAAGGTCTTGACAAGATGGCCGCAGGGATCTAAAAGAGGCATAAGGGCCGTGGGGCAGCTAACAAGATTTCCAAGCAGCCCAGTTTAGGGATGGCCTGCTTGCCTCAAGAGAGGGTGGCCCTAGAAAAGGTGGGTCAGACAAGCCCTGTCTCATTGTTTACATCCTGGCTCAACTGTTTTTACAAATAGAATTGCTTGCTGGAATATTTGGACTTTGACCCCTGGATAGCTTCCAGGATGTGTGCTCAAGAATTTTGGTTGGGTCTCTGTGGCAGTATCCAACAGGCAGCTGACACAGGTGACAGTAGACGGTTGTATGAGGGCATTAGAAAAGCCATTGAGCCGATAAAAACAAGACAGCTCTGCTGAAAGATCAGGATGGCAATATCATAACAGATAAAGGAAAGCAATGGGTGAGGTGGATTGAGCACATGGAATGATATACTCAAGGGAGTCTGTAGTAGGCCAATGTGTGCCAAACAAATTTCCTGGGTTTGAAGTTTGCTGGATGCCAAGCCTACAGTAGAGGAACTTGACCAAAGCATCCAAAAAGGTTCCCAAGAACAAAGCTTCAGGATCTGTTTCTGCTGAAATCTACAAATGTGAAAAGACTTGCTGCAAAGATTAAATGAGTTATTGCTACTCTCTTGGAAGGAAAAAACTGTTCTACAATATTTTAAGGATGCTCGTTTCATCCAACTCTCTAAAAACAAAGGAGACAGAAGTGATTCTAATAACCACACAGGTATATCTCTTCTTAATATTGTTAAAAAAAAATCTTAAACTGTATTTTTTTACCTAGACTTCAAACTTTATCTTAGAGAATCTATCCTCTAAGCCAGTGTGGCTTCCACTAAGGAAGGTCTACCATAGACATGGTCTTCTCTGTAAGACAACTGCAGGAAAAGTACAGAGAGAAGCGTATTAAACTGTACATGGTTTTTATAGATTTAACAAAAGCCTCTGAAATGGTTAGTCAGTCAGGGCTTTACATTGTTCTGAAGAAGCTTGCTTGTCCACCTATATTGCTAAACTTTGTGAAATTCTTACACAATGGCACGAAGACAACTATAATGTATGAAAAACAAGAGTCTGACTCATTGAACTTCAACAATGGAGTGAAGCAGAGCTAGGTACTGGCTTCTATATTGTTTAATATTTACTTCTCATTCCTGTTTCAACATGTGTTCAATGATGTTTGAGAGGGTGTCTATCTTAGCACTAGACCTGATGGAGGTTTGTTTAACACTGCAAGGTTCAGAGCTAAGATGAAGGTGAAAGAAATATCATAAAGGACCTGTTGTTTGCATGTGACGCAGCCCTTGTGGCTCAAATTGTTGATGCCCTACGACATCTTATTACCAAGTTCTCTGATTCATGCAAAATCTCTCGGCTAGCAATAAACTTGAAGAAGACTTATCATGCACCAAGGCTCTTCAGAACCAGTTCCAGATATCACTTTATTTGAATGGATGTTGTTAACCAATTTTGCCACCTTGGCTCTACTGTTACCAGCAATGTAGATCTGGATGTGGAGCTCACTAGTAAAATCGGCAAAGCAGCTAGGAATCTTGGTCTTTTGCAAGACAGAGTTTGGAACAGTAACTAATTGTCAACTAAAGTGAAAATCCGTATTTATGAGATATGTGTTTAATCCACCCTTCTATATGGCTCAGATACATGGACAACTTATGCCAAACATATCAAAAGAATAAACAGCTTTCATATCAGATGCTTGCATAAAATTCTTCTAATAAGACGGCAAGACAGGGTGACACGTGGAAGTGTTAAATCATGCTGGTATACCATTAATGGGAAGACTGATTCATAAGAAAAGAATCAGGTGGCTTAGACATGCCAAGCAAATGCCGGATTACAGGATCCCAAAGAGTGTGCTGTACTCTGAAGCTTGTGAAGGGTCTAGAAAGAGAGGCAGACTGCTGTGCAGATTTCGGGATGCTTACAAAGATGATGTAGTATCCTTTGGAATCTCTGTGGATGATTGGAAAAGGAGTGCAGAATACCGCTCTGGTTGGCGGAGACAGCTTGTAGATGGAATGAGGCATTGTGAGGTGGACCGGATCAAGCTCTGTAATGACTGGCATCAGAGGAGGAAAGAATCTGTTGCTCAGATTCAGAGCATTGCTAGTACATGTGTGTGCCCTACCTATGCACAGGACTGTCACTCGCACACTGGACTCAGCAGCCATCAAAGAACTCATCAGCGCATAGACCATGCTCTATAAAGAGCGATGGTTCCATTGATTGACTGGGGCTGAGCCCATGTCCTGGGAATAAAGGTTTTAATCACATAACACTATTTATGGAACATTTCTTACACTCTCATTTCCTATTTGGATATTTTTGATGCCATAGACGGGGTGGCCCCCTGTACCTTGAGTTGCTTTATCTTTGCTTGGACATTGCACTCTGAGAAATGTTCAATGTTGGTCAACTGCAGATCCATCTCTGTTAGCCAGACCAGAATGCTGTCACGTGCTGCCTCAAATTCCTCGCGCTGGCCAATAAAATGCTGAAAAAGCAAAAGGGGAAAACAACCAAAACAATGTGAAACTTCCATAAAAGTTAGTTTTCACTTCCCTATCTTCTGAGTCTGATTGAAGAGAACAGTTACAAAAGTTCAGCTGCAAGAATTCTTGTTCTTCTCTTCTAAGGGGAATTAGGGCACCCAGGTCCAACTCTACATCTTCCTGCAATGTATTACTTAACTACTTTAGGTAGCACCCATGAAATCATCAAAATAAAATTTAAATAACCCAGCCAAAGAGAAAACTTGCATGCGCTTGAGGAGTCAGAAGCTCACAATACCCTCCATGCATACAGTCTAGTTCTGAAAGAGAATGGCTTGAAAATAGAGAAATACTTTTAGCCTGCGCAGGATGGAAGTGACTCGCTTTTGTAAGTTGTCCCATCTCTGGTTCCCTTCATGGACCATCTGTTTGAGGCTGCAAGCAGAGTCAGTGCGGTTTTCTCGGGCCAGGCGGCGGTACTGTTTATTAATCAGTTCCAGCTGTGTCAGACTTTCATGCACTTGCCGTTGGAAGGCCTAAAATAACAGTGGAAACAACAAAAGACATTATCAGAGTGTCAGCTCCTGCAATTGGTAAATAGTCTCAGATTGTTCTTGTCTTTGGCTCCAATCCTGAAATTGGATCTGTATGGGCAGACCCTTTGGAGAACCATATAGATTCCAACATGGGTGCAAACATTTGCTGGTACTGACCTGATTGTAGGATTGGGGCCTTTTGATTGGGATGAACAAAGAGAAATGTTGCTGTTTACAATAAATGTTGCTGTTTACAATCAATAAATGGCAGTAAGGACCAAGCATTTCAGTGAGAATGCTCCTGTCACAATGACAGCAGCAAGCACAGTTTTATTCCAAGAATGAGGTACTGTCCTTTCTTGGCTGTCCAATCTTTTACCTGCATATTTTAGAATATGGAGGGTGTAAATTCTGAAAGAGATTAAAGGTCTCTTAAAATGTTATAGTAGAGGGTTGCCTGTGGTATTGACTAATAAAATTTCAGTGGGTTACAAACAAACAAGCACTGTAAATGGTGATGTCAAATTTTTAAAGACGTCAAAGCAAAAATTTCTATGGTTTTATAAGATTTCTCAAGTCATAATGACTTGGCAGATGCTGAGACTTTCTCAAGTCACTACCACTTGGCAGATGCTGAGCAGTCTATGAATAATAATTGTGAATTTGCTTTGACAGTATTTCAGGCACCTTTTATTTATCTTCAGTATGACAGGTATGAGAGCCATTTTCATTTCCACAGTCACAGAGAGAGAAAGTTTTGTGAATATTTATACAAATCTGTGTTTGAGCAAATGGCCAGGCCACATGTGACTTATTCAAATCCTACTTGTTACCTATCAGCTCTGTGTTCTTGGGGAACCAGGGGGCAGTACCCAGCCTGTCTGACTTAAGAAAGACCTTCCCCCCCGCGCCTTTGCTTGAACCAAAGCCGATCAGAAGACAGACTTACAAAAAGCAACGAAAAGGCAGGGGAAAGCACACCTAAACCTCTCCCAACAAGAGTAACAGGATCAAGGAAACTCCCCTAGCCTCATTTGTATCAAGGATGGGACAGGGAGGCAACCCCATTAACATACAGAATGGAGAACAGAGATTTCAAGGCAAGAACCGCACTGAACTCTGGGGGATCTCTGCTCCAGATGTTAACGAACCAAAGCCTGCACACACCCAGCTCAGTAGTTATCAGAGAAATTCTAGTAATAAATCCTTTATTGGTATCCAAAATACTGAAGCTGCCTAATTGCATTGCAAGCTCCTTCAAAGGAACACCACCCATAGCCAGGAATGAGCAGTTCCTATTGTCTAGCCTGAACAAACCAACTTTGGTGTACTATTTTGAGCCATCAGTTTACCCATAAATGAATCTAGTGTTCTCCCTTGAACTACTGTTCTTTCCCGACAAAAATCCCTCCCCATGCTCAAGTAAGTGCTCTGATGCCTGGATCCAAAATCTGCATCAGTCCTATTGGGACTTCATCTTCTCCTGACTGATTGTGCTGGAGGCTCTGCCTGTCTCCAGTACTCCAGACCCTCAGCTACCACCACCACCACCTGGGAACCCCGATCGATTCAAGCTTCACGGCGTGGCGAGAACCCAGCTCTCACTCTCTCTCTGTAGGTATGACCTTCTGACCCTGACTTGTGTGATCAGTTATAGTATTCTAAACCTGACTTTTATAATCAAATTTAAGTTAGATTTAATATTATAACTGCTTTGTTTGTTTGGCTCCCCTTGTATGGTTATTACCTGGCAATAAATAACTTTCACGGTTAAGCTGGTTGCTTCTCTCTCTCTCCCCCCCTCGTGGGTGTCTTTTGGCTTCCCCATTCGCTCTTCAGCAACATTCCTCAGACCTAAGCTAAAGATCCCTGCAGCACCCAAAAATCCTGTGGGGTTTGCCCATCAAGTGGGTTACTACCAGAACAATTGCAATGTGAAAGTGGGGACAGGAACATGCTGAACCTGGGGCAGATGAGTGTGGCAGCTTTGAAGTGCTGCTCAACACAGCCTGCTGAGTCAGGGGCATAGGAAGGTGGCAGACTGGAAGTGCTGCTCGACCCAGCCTGCTCAGGCAAACTCTATGCCAGTGTGGTGCCCATGGAATATGAGGGTGACAGCTCGGAGGCACTGCTCGACCCAGCCTGTTGAATCCAAGGGTGGCAGCTTGAAAGTGCTACTTGACCCAGCCTCCTGAGTCCAGGGACATATAAGGGGTCAGCTTGGGAGTGCTGATTGACCTGGTCCTCTTCAGACGTGCTCTGTTAGTGTGTGTGTGTGTTCGTCTGATTCTGGGGCTGGAAAAACCCAGCTCTGGGGAGCCTAGGTCTTGCAGGATAGCTCCATTGGGAGCGGACTTGCAGAAGGGAGAAGCAGAGCTTTGTATAAGAGCAAAAGTGACACAAGCAATACATTGATAGAATTACAGACCCACCCCCCAGAAGAGTAACCCTAATAAATGACCATACCCCAAAGTAATGGGCACATCTGGTAACATTCTTCAGGTTATAAAAGTTTCAGTCAACCAATTTGGGAACAGAAACAGTACCATGTGACTTAGATGATCAATCACACTGTGTGAATAGCAAATACTCAAAAAGCAAGTCATAGTAAGAACCTGGTGAGCACTTTGTAGGCTTGAATTTGTTCACAAATTTATTGTTGAATTTCCCAAAAGCAAAATTTGTTTTGCTGATGACTCAAGAACAGAGAAAAGGGCTAAATGTGTTGAATATTTCACTCAGCTCTATTTGGGACACATGCAATTTAAAGGAAATGATAAAGAAGTGAATTGGCTTTGGTTCCAGATCACAGTTGTGCAAACTTGCACGGTGTAGCATTAGGCAGCAAAAAAAAACAGGTACTTACCTTCTCGTAACTGTTGTTCTTCGAGATGTGCTGTTCACATCCATTCCACATTAGGTGTGCGTGCACCGTGTGCATGAGCGTCGGAAACTTTTTCCCTTAGTGGCTCCCGTTGGGCCGGTGGGGGCCGCTCTGAGTGGCGCCACTGTGCCGTGCATATATACCCCCTGCCGCCCAACCCCCTCCGGTTCCTTCTTGCCGGCGACTCTGACAGAGGGGTCGGAGGGTGGAATGGACGTGAACAACCAGGAAAGCTGTGGAAGTCGCTTGCGTCCTGGTAGAGTGGGCCATGACTGCTGGGGCCGGAACACCTGTGAGCTCAGAGCACGCCTGGATGCAGTCTGTAATCCAAGAGATCTGCTGCGCTGACACCGGGAGGCCTTTCATCCTCTCGGCTACAGCCATGAACAGCTGTGCGGATTTGCGAAAGGGCTTGGTGTGCTCCAAATAGAACGCCAGCGCTCGACGCACATCCAGGGTGTGCAGGCTGCGGTGACTTGGGTCCGTACAGGGTTTTGGAAAAAACACCGGCAGACGAATACCCTGGCCCAAACGGAATTGCGAGACCACTTTAGGGAGGAACTTGGGGTGCGGCCGGAGCTGCACCTTATCATTGTGAAACACTGTATATGGTGGCTCAGAGGTGAGAGCCCTCAGCTCAGACACCCTTCTGCTGAGGTAATGGTCACCAGAAATGCCACCTTCCAGGAAAGGTGGAGGAGGGAGCAGGTAGCAAGGGGCTCAGAAGGGGGTCCCATGAGCTTAGAGAGGACCAAGTTAAGGTTCCATGGAGGGACTGCGGGTCGTGAGAACAGAAACATCTTCTCCAATCCTTTAAGGAACCGTCCCACCACTGGGTCGGAAAACACCGAGCCCCCCTGAAAACCCTGGATGGAAGGCGGAGATGGCCGCCAGGTGCCTGAGTGAGGACGGGGCCAGCCCCTGGTGCTTGAGGTGCAGGAGGTACTCTAGGATGGCTTGCACCAGGGCCTGGCAGGGCTGCACTCGTCGAGGCTCACACCAACACAAGAACTTTTCCACTTGGCCATATAGGTAGCCCTGGTAGAGGACTTCCTACTGCCAAGCAGAATCTGCTGCACAGGAAGGGAGCACTTGCTCTCCAAGGTGTTTAGCCACAGAGCTTCCACGCCGTCAGGTGCAGTGACTGTAGGTCAGGGTGGAGAAGCCGCCCGCCGTCCTGTGTAAATGAGGTCCCGGTGTAGGGGCAGGACTACTGGGGCCTCCACCGATATCTCTAGGAGCGATGTGTACCAGTGCTGGCAGGGCCATGCCAGGGCAATGAGGACATCGCTGCCCTGTCCCTGCATACCTTGGGCAGGACCTTGTGTACCAAGGGCAGCGGGGAAAGGCATACATCAAGCCCCCTCCCCACGGGATCGCAAACGCTTCTGCGACTGAGCCAGGGCTGTGGCCCTGGAACGAGCAGAACTGCGGGCACTGGGTGTTGATCCTAGTGGCAAACAGGTCTACCCGGGGAAACCCCCACCCGTGGAAGAGCGAAAGCATGACGTCCACTCTGAGCGTCCACTCACGCATGTGATACGACCTGCTGAGGTAGTCTGCCAGCTCGTTTCGCACCCCCAGGAGATACGACACCTCGAGGTGAATGGCGTGAACTATACAAAGGTCCCAGAAGAGGAGAGTGGCGAGGAATGGGCCCTGCCTTTCTTGTTTATATAAAACATGTCAGTAGTGTTGTCTGTCAGAACTGTCATGCAGTGATCACTCAGAGTGGCGTGAAAGGTCTGGCAGGCTAGACGAACTGCCCTGAGCTCCTTCACATTGATATGGAGCGACTGCTCTGCTCCGGACCACAAGCCCTGAGTCCTGAGGTCCCCACGGTGAGCCCCCATCCGCGGTCTGACGTGTCCATCACCAGCGTCAGGCCCGGTTGTGGGGCGGCAAAGGGGATGCCTTCGCAAACCATAGGCTGGGATTGCTACCACAGCAGGGAGTCCAGCACGTCCCTTGGGGCTGTCACTACCAAGTCCAGGGGGTCCCTGCCTCGGCGGTACACCTGAGCGAAGCACACCTGCAAAGTCCTGAGTCTCAGTCTGGCAGGCCTGACCACATGCGTGCATGCTGCCATGTGGCCCAGGAGCCGCAGGCAGCACCCAGCCATTGTTGTTGGAAACTGGCGCAGGGAGGTCACCGCTTGCTGGATAGCCCAGAATCAGGATACTGGAAGGCTTGCGGAACAATCTCAAGGCCACCTCCATGTGGCCCCGCACTTCCACTTTGGATCAACCCGCTAGGAGCCAGTCGTCAAGGTACGGGTAAACCCGGATCCTCTGCCTCCGTAAGAAGGCTGCCACCACCGCAACAAATTTCATGAACACCCATGGGGCCGCAGCTAGACCTAACGGGAGAACCACAAACTGGTAATGTTCTTGCCCCACGGTGAAGTGCAGGAACTGCCGATGTGCAGGGTGGATGGCAATATGGAAGTACTTGTCCTTCATGTCAAGGGCAGCGTACCAGCCCTCTGGATCCAAGGAAGGGATGATGGTGCCCAGAAAGACCATGCAGAACTGGGCCTTGACCAGGAACTTGTTGAGCCCACGCAGGTCTAAAATGGGATGAAGGCCCCCTTTGGCCTTGGGGATGAGGAACTACCGGGAGTAGAAACCTTTCCCCTTTAGGCCGTGCAGCATCACCTCTACCGCCCCCGCCACTAGCAGCGAGCGAACCTCCTTCTCTACGAGATGCTCGTGAGAGGGGTCCCTGAAGAGGGATGGGGAAGGGGTGATGGGAGGGAGGGAGGGAAGAGAATTCCAGCGAGTACCCGTTCTGTACCATGCGTAAGACCCAATGGTTCCGACTTAATGTTGGATGACACACGGGAGAAATGGGACAGGCGGTTCAGGAAACAGAGGGACGGATCTGGTGACTGGTCTGGTACGCTGTCCCCGAGTGCACCTTCAAAAGCCTGGCTTAGTGCCCAGCTGGGATTTGTGCTGACCTTTGTTCTGACCTGGTGCATTATTGTTGTTATTATTGCGCCGTCACCTGTTATCCCTGCCTCACCTACAGTAAGGCTCATGCCTATGACGAGGCTGGTACTGGCGCTGAGGGGGAGGCTGCGGCTTAAAGGGCTTCCTCTGCATCACCGGGGTGTGCATTCTCAGCGACTTAAGTGTACCCCTCAAGTCCTTGAGGCTATGCAGCCTCACGTCTGTCTGGTCCGAAAAGAGCCCGGACCCTTCACAGGGGAGGTCCTGAAGCGTATTCTGGACCTCAGGCGGCAGGCCTGACTCCTGAAGCCACGCCGAGCACCTCATGACCACCCCTGATGCGATTGTTCTGGCCGCCGGGTCTGCTGAATCCAGAGAGGCCTGGAGAGAGGTCTTGGCTACTGCCTTGCCCTTGTCCACCAGGGCCATAAACTCCTGTTGGGAACCTTGCGGGAGGTTGTCCTTAAACTTCCCCACCACTGCCCAGGAGTTAAAATTATGCTTGTTGAGGATGGCCTGCTGGTTAGCAATCCTCAACTGAAGGCCCCCTGACAAGTACACCGTTCTGCCAAAAAGGTCCAGGCGTTTTGCCTCCTTGGCCTTAAGGGCCAGGGCCTGTTGTCTATGGTGCTCCCTTTCGTTCACCGCCGAGACCACCAGGGAGCATGGACTTGGGTAGCAGAACAAGAATTTGTAGCCCTTTGACAGGGCAAAGTATTTGCACTCCACACCTTTGGCTGGAGGCTGGGGTCTGCCATATAGTCGTATAATTCAATTGGATGGTCTTAATGAGCAGGAGCGCTATTCTAGATGGACCTTCGGGGCTCAAAATGTCCACCAGGGTGCTCAACCATCTCCTCGCCATGCAACCCCAAGTACTGGGCAACCCTATGTAGTAGCTCCTGGTGGGCTCTGTGGTCTATGGGTGTAGGGCTGGACACCGCTGTACTCGCCACCGCCTTATCCGGGGATGACAAGGAGGTTAGCAGCTGCTCAACCCCCTCTGGCAGGTCCTCCTGCTCCCCTCTTCCCATGGGAGGGGCCTCCGGCTCGGGCCAGGGCGGGAGACCTTGGGCGGCACCGGACTCAGTACTGGTTTCTCCAGTTTATCCTGGGGGGATGCTGGAGGCCTGGATACTGTAGCTTCCGGCGCCGTCGGGTGTTAGTGTGGGGACCAGCACCGCTGCACTGAGAAGCTCGCCCTGGACGGGGCCCCTTGGCGCTATTGATAGGCCCAAGGAGTCCAGAAGGGCCAATGACCTAGAGGCCCCCACTGGGGGTGCCAACCCGTCTGAGGGTCCCTGCTGTCCAGAGCACGGTGTAAGTAACTGTAACGGCCGGAGTCGGTGCCGGACTGCGGCGACGCTGACCGCGAAGGTCACGGCAGTGCTGACGATCTGTGCCAGCGTGAGATCGATGAGTGGCTCCTAACCGAATGGGAGCGGGACCGGCACTGATATCCCAAGGACTGGGAACGGGATCTGGACCGGGACCGGGGTTCCCGGGACCAGCATCCGCGGGACTCCTCTGGTGAGGGCCATCTCGACTGCTCCTGGTGCCGGTCTCTAAGTGGTGCTGGAGAGCGTCGTGCCCCTTCCGTTACTTCCTTGCACTGACCCACTCCCAGTACCGCGACTTCCTTCTGAGCCGTGGGTAACTGGGAGTCTGCAGTCACGGAGCTCGACTGGGACCAACTCCGGGACAGTGTCCTTGAATGGCACACCGTAGCTGGCCTATCCCTCGATGGCACTCATGGCATGGGTGCCAGAGGATTCTCCCTGTACAGTAGGGGGCTCGTCGCCGACAGCTCAATGAGGTCATTCGCCACCTCAAAGGTGCCAGATGTGGAGAGCTGATCCATTATGTCCTCGAGCTCATTGTCCACACTGAGCTCACTTAGGCCTGAGCTCAGTGGGACTCGTGGTGCCGAAGCCACCGATGCCAATGCTGGTACAGTGGCCTTCCCGCTCTTATCGGTGCTCAGGACGTTGGAAAGTGCCGGCCTCCAATGAGGGGGAACGTCCGCGCCTTCCTTTTGGCTATGCCATGGGCAGCACCGGGGAGGACAAGCAGTGCTGGGGCCTAAGTCTGGTGCTCTGGGGCCGATAGCTTTCTATGTTTAGCCCATGCTGGGTGTCTCGACGGCTGCGGGGCACTACGCACTGAGGAAACCGGAGCCGATGTCGGGCACTCCAGGCCCGGTGGCTGCAATGCAGCCTCCATCAACAACTGCTTCAAACGAAAGTCTCTTTCTTTCTTTGTTCTTGGCTTGAGCACCTTTCAAATCTTACACCGCTCAGTCTGATGCTCTTCCCCCAGGCAACTTAGACATGAGTCACAAACTGGCACAGGCTTGGGGCACGTGGCACAAGCCTTAAACCCGTGGGCCTGCGGCATGCCCCACGGCCCGGGGCGGGTACTGGAAGCCTCCAAGCACCTAATCACTTAAGTGTCCACAACAAAGGTATGCTAACTAACTGATGCATCCGATGAAGTGAGCTGTAGGTCACGAAAGTTTATGCTCAAATAAATTTGTTAGTCTCTAAGGTGCCACACGTACTCCTTTTCTTTTTGCGGATACAGACTAACACGGCTGCTACTTTGATAACTGATAACAGCTATCTAACTCTGAGAAAGGCTAAGGGACTGCTCTCATATGAGAGAGAGAGAGAGAGAGGTTGTTCCAACGCCGCCACGGATGGTAAGAAGGAACTGGAGGGGGTCGGGCGGCAGGGGGTATATATGCACGACGCAGTGCCGCCACTCAGGGGGCCCCCCGCTGGCCCGACGGGAGCCGCTAAGGGAAAAAGTTTCCGACGCTCGTGCACACGGCATGCACACACCTAATGTGGAATGGACGTGAACAAGCACTCAAAGAAAAAGTGACTATGAGGACAGGAGGAGGGAGAGAAATGATAGCACTGGAAAACAAATATTCTAGTGGACCCGAATACAAAATCATCATCATCATCAGCTATGTAGATGTATATTGCCTCAATCCTGTCACTTGCCAGAATGCATGTTAATTAAAAATGAAAATAAGCACTTTTGTGCAATGAACCCACAGGGATAGCTCAAGGAGCTAGTCTAAAACAACCAAATACACCGAAGGGTTCTTGTCACTATAATTACTCTCTTTGTTTAAATGCCAATGAAAGAAGAAAGCAACCAACACACGGTTCTGTAATTGGAGTCAGAAGCACATTCTCTCATGGAAGAGGCATCAATCTGACCACTGATTTACTAACTCAGAAGATTTAACCTTGTAATCTACAACTCTGTGTAAATTTACAATGCCACCTCACCTATTATCAAGTCTTGTTTAGCAAAAGACCAATTATATATGTTTTCCAATGTTCAGTTCAGCTATGCAGTAATTCATTTGCTTATGTTCCTCTTTGCATTACAGCCTCAGTGTAATACTGGACTACCGTGTGATTTTGTACAATGGAGCTCATGACATACTAAATAACTGAAGCCATCTAATGTGCTTTGCTAAAGTTCTTAAAGGTTTTAATCTTATTGGTGGGATGGATAGGAGAATAAAATTAGGAAAAAAGTACAGTTACAATCTGAAGGAACTCAATTTTCTACCTCTGGTCAGGGCTGCCCCCACATGAACACTAATTTTGGACTTACATCCCTACTTTGAGATGATAGTAGCTGTATGTACATGTAGATGTACCAATTTAAACAGGAGTACTAGACTAAAAACTATTGTCCTTGTCTGCAGTCTAAGCTCCATATATCTGTGTGAGAGTACTGTGGTGTGTGTTGGAAGGTAAAGGTCAGTATATAAAGGCTAACACAGTGAGAGAGCATAGACAAACAGGCTTAGGGCAAAGTCAGGTCAGCTGTGATCGCAGGAGACAGCTGAGATATGCATGTAGTCTCTCATTTACAGTAACTCACTAAACATGATTTAGACTCTGGTCACTGAATGGAGGGAGGATGGAACAAATGGGCAGGACTGCAAACAGAATATTGCTTTTCCAGATAAATCTCAACCTTTACATGATTATTATCCTGTAGCCTTCGGCTTCACTATAATTAAGAGGTCTGTCAGTGTTTCAACAATGACCATAGCTTCCAGAGGTTTGTACACAGATAATAAAAACTGAGCCTGGCTGAAGCATTCCAAAGCCTAGGCCCAAAGAGTTTATTTTCTTGTGTTCACAAATAGGAAAGAAAACTGAAACTAACTCACCTGAACAATCCCCAGAGAGTTCCATTTATTTGCACACCACACATACACTCTGTCCAGTATGTTACTAGTCACAAACACAGATGAGTTAAATAACTACAACACGGCTGCCCCAGCTCAGGCCCCACCCCTGCACATATGCACATGCTAAACATTTAGCTTGTGTGTTGTCCGAGTGATATCGAAGCAAATACTCACACGCGTAAAGTTACTTGTGAGTGTAAGTGTTTGCAGGATCAGGATCTAAGATGGGAATGTGGTAACACTTTGCAAATATCTGAAGAGTGTAAATATGAAAAAGGAGAGGAGTTATTTAAGGTGGTACAATACCAGAAATTACAGCCAGGAGCAATGGGATGAACTATAGGAAAAGAAAATATTTAGGGTGTATATAGTCTTCAAAGAGAAAGTGTAGAAGGATTTGGGACATTTAAAAATTAAATTGGACAGAACCCTGGACAATGCACTGTAAGGAACAATCCCGCATTGATACGGTAAGAGACTGGATGACCTAGTATGTCTTTTCCTATATCTATATATCCATATATCTATAGCCTCTAATTTTTTTTCTTAAAAAAAATGCTAGTGGGGACAGCTGCAAAATCATCAACTCTTCTGTATCATGTGTCTGTATTGAGCAGCTTATGTACTGAAAGGAGAACCAGCTGGCTGCTGTAATAGGATCTGGAGATATTAAATTTCAGACATAATAAGTTACCTCAAATTTCTTTAGCTCTTCCTTGGCAACCGTATACAGCACACCAGAGGAGCTAGGAAAGGCAGCTGTCCTCTCTGAAATTTTCAGCCAGTCTTCAAAGCGAGAATAGTCATCTAAGAACTTTTGCCACAGTCGCCACGTCTCTTCAATTCTGCGACAAAATGGAAAATTAGGGTACGTTTAGATTTGAGGTCATTTGACTGCATCGTTCTGCCTGATCATAAGCTTCAATAGGGAATCAGGGCTGCACTGAAAAATAACTGGCTCTTAACCAAGCCTTGATTGCAAGGTTGATAAATGGACAACATAAATGGCTGGCTGATTCCAGTTTAAGCTGGAATAAGACAGCAATGTTTTTTTGTGTGTGCTGCAAATCCTCATTTACAATTGGTATAAAAAGAACATTATGAGCTGTAATAGGAGTTCTAAAAATTTGGCCATTTGCCAAAATGTAGCCCTTTGTATAAAAACTCCAATTAGTCAAATGTTCTAGAGCAGTGGTCCTCAAACTGGGGTCCACAAGGGTATTCCACGAGGTCCACAAGTCATGTCTGGCTCCAGAGGGGTCCGAGAGTCATGTCTGGGGCTGTCATAGAATAGAATCATAGAATATCAGGGTTGGAAGGGACCTCAGGAGGTCATCTAGTCCAACCCCCTGCTCAAAGCAGGACCAATCCCCAACTAAATCATCCCAGCCAGGGCTTTGTCAAGCCTGACCTTAAAAATATCTAAGGAAGGAGATTCCACCGCCTCCCTGTCGGCCCCACTTATCAACTCCTCCTCCTCCTCCCTCCCAGTGCCTCCTGCATGCTGCGGAACATCTGTTCAGCAGTATGCAGGAGGCGCTGGGAGGGAGGGGGAGGAGCAGGGACAGTGCATGCTTGGGGGAGGAAAGAGGCAGGGAAGAGGAGGGGCAAAGGTGGGGTCTTGGGGGAAGGTGTGGAGTGGGGGCGGGGTCCGGGGCTGAGTGGGAGTTGAGCACCCCTGGGAAAAATCAGAAGCCAGCTTGGGGGTCCACAAAAATTTAAAATCAAAATGGGGGTCCCTGGGTTGCTACAGTTTGAGAACTGCTGTTCTAGAGACAACATTCAACTGCAGAATCAAACCATTCCTACAGGAAACCGAAAATGTTGCAGCATGAATTGTTAAATTTTCCAGGGTAACCGAACCAGGAGAAGGTAGTGTATTGGTATTTTTAACAAACAAACATTAAAATGACTAAGTATATCTGTCATAAATTACTTGGAATTAACATAAGGATGTGGTGACATTCTTTTGCATTCATCAGTAAAAAAAATCTAGTTTTAAGAATATCCACTGCAAATACGTTTTTGTAACAATGTATTTTTAAAACATGAAATAAGTCACTGAAAAAAACATTTCAGTTGATGAAAAAGCAATGTTGTTATAATTATACATGTAGCAGAAATGTAATTTGAGTCCTGATCCTGCAATTCAATGGACAGACTTTTGGGACTGTACATAACCCCAGTGACATCAATCTGGTTCCACACAAGTGCAGAATCCTGCTTGTGTAGATCTCCTTGCAAGTTGTGGGACGAGGTCTGCTTTTAAATATGGAGAATATTTTCTCAGGTAAGTGAATATCTGAGAAATAGCAACGTTTTTCCCCCAGATTGAAACATCTGGAGAATCTCTTGGGTTTTAGAGTATTTTGTACTTACTTAAGTCGCCTTTCCATTGACATTGCACAGATGTTTCTCCATCTTCTGTCCAGGTTCCGGGTGGCCTGCTGGATGGAGTCGCACTCTGTTTCTGTGGCACAAGCATCACAGTCATGGAGAAGTACCTCACACAGGTTGAGAACAGATGCAACTCCAGTGCTGTGTTTCTCTATGTCCCTTTGGAGTTCCTGCAGTCAAGAAATCAAAGCTTAAATATGTAAGCCAAACCATGTGCTCTTTGAAAATATGCCATTTAATACACTATTAAAAATAATATAAAATAAGAAGTCAGGCAAGCTCACAAGAATCAGGCTGAATGAGTATTAAAATGCCCAACCTACATGGGCGTTGCTGCAATGTTACCAATAAACAAGTAAGTTAGTAGCAGTAGATGATAGTACAGAGCTATCCAGTACTTGAGAAAACCTGCAGATAGAGGACAGATCCTCAGCTGGTGTAAACTGTCATAGCTTCATGACAAGGAGTACTTGTGGCACCTTAGAGACTAACCAATTTATTTGAGCATGAGCTTTCGTGAGCTACAGCTCACTTCATCGGATGCATGCCGTGGAAACTGCAGCAGACTTTATTTATACACAGAGAATATGAAAAAATACCTCCTCCCACCCCACTGTCCTGCTGGTAATAGCTTATCTAAAGTGATCATCAGGTGGGCCATTTCCAGCACAAATCCAGGTTTTCTCACCCTCCACCCCCCCACACAAGCTATTACCAGCAGGACAGTGGGGTGGGAGGAGGTATTTTTTCATATTCTCTGTGTATAAATAAAGTCTGCTGCAGTTTCCACGGCATGCATCCGATGAAGTGAGCTGTAGCTCACGAAAGCTCATGCTCAAATAAATTGGTTAGTCTCTAAGGTGCCACAAGTACTCCTTTTCTTTTTGCGAATACAGACTAACACGGCTGTTACTCTGAAAGCTTCATGACAGAAAATGAAATTTTTGTCTCATCAGCATTTCTCACCACTGCCATATTACAATGGAACTGTTTAATTTCCCAGTTCTCTTCTCCCCCTCCCCACAAGAACATAAAACAGAAGTTCAAAAGAGAAAAAAGTGGCAGCTAACAGGGACAGAAGCAGGCAAAGCAGGGATTACTGAACAGGGGGTGAAAGACTCTGACACACACACTGAGGGCTCTAGGATCCAGATGTGCCTCACCTGCCCCTCGCCACATGGGCTTGGGAGAAAACTGCAGACGAGCCAGTCAGAAACTCCAGCTGATAGGAGCAGAAGCAGCCAACACAAGGACCTTTGGACCTTCAGAGAACCTACTACAGTTTTGACTGGATTTTATCAGCCCTGTGCTGATTGGTGTTTGCTCCAACCCTACCCCTCTGGTACAGTCTCTTCGCCTCAGCGTCACTCCACACCTGTCCCACATCCCCATCACCCTCTTTTCCTTTTCCTTCCATTTAGCTCAGCCCCTTGTGGAAACTAACAAGCCATCTGTTACCATCACATTGTTCCCTCTGCTTATGTGTTCTAACCAGGCTGCGTCTGTCTTGGCTGTTTAGACTGTAAGCTCTGCAGGGCAGGGACCATCTACTGTACTGTGTTTGTTGGGTGCCTAGCACAGAGGGGCCCTGTTTTTGGCTGGTCCTTAGGCACTACTGTAATACATATGATGATGAATGTGTTAGCACACGTTGAATGCCTGCAGGAGTCTCGCTGGGAGAGAATATACGAACAGACATGATGAGGTTGACAAGTGTCTGCACTGGAGCCTCTATGGGCGCCAATGCTCTGGGCAGCGGGGCTGTTAGCTCCTGGGGCAGCGCAGCTGCAGAGCCCGGCCTGACCCGGTGCTCTGTGCTGCACGGTGCTTGGCTGGCTCCAGCCCCGGGCGGTGCAGCTCTAGCGCCGTCAGCCACCGGTGCTCCAGGCAGCAAAGTAAGGGGGCAGGGAGAGGGGGGCGTGTTGTTGGACAGAGGGCAGGGGAATTCGGGGGGCAGGGAGCGGGGGGGTTGGTCAGAGAGTGCGGAACGGGCGGGGGGGGGTATTGAATGGGGACAGGGGTCCCAGGGGGGCAGTCAGGAAGGAGGGGGAGTTGGATGGGGTGGCGGGGGGCAGTCAGGGGCAGGGGTTCCAGGGGCAGTCAGGGGACAGGGAGAAGGAGTGGTTGGATGGGGCAGGGGTCTTGGGGGGGCGCCATCAGGGGGCGAGAAGCGGGGCAGGGGCTGGGCCACGCCTGGCTGTTTGGGAAGGCACAGCCTCCCCTAACTGGCCCGCCATAAAATTTCCAAAACCCAATGCGGCCCTCAGGCCAAAAAGTTTGCCCATCCCTGTTTTAGAACGTAGCTTTCCCCTTTTCATGCTTAAGTATCTTTTATGCTGTGAAGGCTATTTCTTAAAAAACAACAACCATCCATACCTATGATGTCATACTGAAGGATAATAATAATAATAATAATAATGGCAAGAAAATTAAATAAGTTCCACTGCACTGTGGGCATTCACTCTGCTATATTGTGTTCCCGTGTAATGCTATTCTTCGGTAAGTCAAGAGGGTGTCTCTTGACATGTTCCGCAGGTGGGGCAGCAGTAGCACATATCTATCTATCTATCAGTACATCTTTAATATGAAATGTAGTTGTTTTCCTCTCAGCTGTCCAATGATAATATTATTTTTAATTGGGGATGGCGGGGAAAATAGGGGAGAAAAGTGACTTTCCGCAGAAGTTTTCATAAACATGGAAAGAAAAAGCAGTCCTCCTAGTGTCAGCAATTACACTCTTCTAACTAATCTATGTCCATCTCATTTTAGTAAATTAAGGGGGGGGGATAGGAATTAAAAAATTTATCCTGAATGTGGTTAGCTTTCCAACTCTATACATCTATAGTAAAATCCACAACAAAAGTGAAGACGACACTAGAGACATGTGGACAACGTGGGTAAGGAATCAATATAGCTTTGTGGAAGATAGATCCTGTCAAACGAAGTTTTTTTTAAAATGAGATTACAAGTTTGGTTGATAAAGGTAATAGTGCTTGATTTGGAACCACATGACATTTTGATTAAAAAAACTAGAACTATATCAAATTAACATTTTACAGATTCAATGGACTAAAAGCGGCTAAATGATAGCTTTTACAATATAGGTGTAAATGAGGAATCACCATCAAGTGAGTGTATTTCTACTGGCATCTTACAGGGCTCGGTTCTTGACCCTACATTATCTAACATTTTTATCAATGACCTAGAAGAAAATATAAAACCAGCATCGATAAAGTTTGCATATGACATAAAAATTAAAGGGATAGTAAATAATGAAGAGGACAAGTCACTGATACAGAGCAATCTAGATTGCTTGGTGAACTAGGCACAAGCAAACAACGTGCTTTTTAATATGGCTAAATGTAAATGTATACATCTAGGAACAAAGAATGTAGGCCATACTTAAACAATGGGGGACTCTATCCTGGGAAATGATTTGGGGGTCAGGGTGGACAATCAGCTGAACAAGAGTTCTCAGTGCAATGCAGTGGCTAAAAGGCTATTGTACTGTGATCTTTGGATGCAAAAACTGGGGAATCCTCAGTAGCAGTAGAGAGGTTATTTTACCTCTGGCTGTGGCACCAGTGTGACTGCTGCTGGAATACTGTGTCCAGTTCTGGTGTCCATAATTCACAAAGGATGTTGATAAGGGTCAGAGAAGAGTCACAAGAATGATTAAAGGATTAGAAAACATGCCTTATAGTGATAAATTAAATAGACTGAGCTCGAGTCGAACAAAAAGAAGGTTAAGGGATGACTTGAACACAGTTTACAGGTACCTACATGGGGCACAAATATTTGACAATGGGCTCTTCAATCTAGTGGACTAATGTATAATATGATCCAATAGCTAGAAGTTAAAGCTAGACAAATTCAGACCGGAAATAAGGTGTAAATTTTAAGAGTCAGGGTATCCACTAGAACAATTTACCAAAGATCATGTTGGAGTCTCCATCACTGGCAATTTTAAAATTAAGATTGGCAATGTCCCAACATTCTGTAACACTGTTAAAACAAACTGGAAATTCTTTGGCAGCTTTATTTTGAAAATGGAGCTTTTTAGTGAAAATGAATGAAAAAGTAGTTCAATAGCACTTGTACTATTTATTTTAATATTACATTTCCCAGAGAGCCTGCAGCTAGGATAGCCACATTTACTGGGTGTTTTTCCTGTGACGATCATCAGTAAAATACTTAACAATATTGACTTTTTAATTGTCATCTTTAGGTTTCAGATTTCATAGCCTATTCAGACCACACCTCTCAGAGTCATTGTTTCAGGATGCTTGCAGGCTCAAGAAAAGAAAGATGCATGGGTTGCAGTAAGCCACATTTTCAAGGTTTTCTCTCCAATGCTAGGGGCTAAAAGCCAATTAAAACAACCAAACAAACTGAAAAGAGATTTTTTTTTAGTACAATTCCACACCATGGTATGGATTTTGCAGTAAATTTTGTGGCCTTGGAATTCTAGATTACATAGGGACCAGTGAATAAAGAACCAACCATTTGCACAAGTTTGGTTAAATGAACATAGATCTTGCCTCCTCCCTTGTGACTGCCTCAGCTGTATTATTTGTCTGCACATAGCATAACCTCTGAATCACCTTTTTGAAATGGAACTCAAACATGAGTCAGTTGTTGCCATGAATTTAGTGAATGCCTTTTTGGACAAATCAATCCACAGATGAACACTTCAGTGTTTTTAAATTACAGTCTGCATCCATAAATGATTTACTGTACATTTGCTTTTACTTCTACTGCTTTTACTTTCACAAAGTTTAGTTGCTGATCTGCCCTTAGCACCAGCAATCCCCACTATTGTAGCTCATGTATTTCCTAAGACTGTTTTAACTCTTGGGAGTACTACAAAGGACATGCATGGTACAGGACATCAATGTATGCCATCTGCATCATCCTCAAGAATTGCATTGCTCAGATGTGATCCTATATTATTAATCTCCACTTCTTGGTTTTCATGACCTTTTTGCACTGGAACTGACATTCCATCTTGAAATGTCATTTCAACATATTTGTCTTCAGCACGTTACTGGTGCTTGTGAGACAGATTGTGAAAATGATCTCTTATTATTCCTGGATATCTGTAAGAAAAATTTCCTGCCCAATTGCTGACTACATTTGGATTATACCTCATGATTCAAATGGCTGGTTAAAGATGGAGAGTAACACTACCTGCAAGGAAACAGAAGGGACATTCTGTAACACCTTGCCATGTTTCACATTTGTTGTGGCCTAATTAACAAAAAAGAGAAAAAAAATGGCCTTTGAAATTTGACTAGTTTTCCAGGGTTGGCCGGATTGCAGTGAGGTTACACTCACTCTCCTTCAGGTCATACTGCTTTAACTGCCCCAGAAGAGCAACTGAAAAGTTATTATGTGTGTTCCCCTCCAACTCAGACTTGGCTGATGAGCCAGTAAAAGCAGAGTGTGGGAGCCACAGAACTGGGATCAGGCCCTAGTTTCTGGCAGGCAATGCTACATTTTTAATTAAATTTGAGATCTGTAGTTGAGTGATAGTTTGTGACAGTGTGGGCTGGGGATATAACATGTCCCTAAGAGAAAACAAATGTGGAAAAATATACAGATCAAACAGAAAGAAAAACTAGTGCTGACATAACTGGCTGAAAAGGTAGCTGAGGTAACCTGTGTTGTAAAAACCAAATGAATATTACTAGTAACAGCTATAATAAAAATACTTTCTTCTTTATGTTAAAAGTTCATGTTTTCTTTGCTGTTAGTGTTATAAAAAATTAATTCGCAGGGAGCTGCCAAACGTACTATGCTTACAAGGTAAAATACACTTCCAGTGTTTGTCCCCTTTGGAGTTCCAATGAAACCACTAGTACTTCAAAATGAACACTGCCACCATCTAGCATTGCACAGAAACAACAGCTGAGAACTGCAGAGAATGAAGAGTTCAACTGATGTCTGTACCCAGAATGAATGCAGTAGTAAAGGAGTCATAACAAACCTTGGGATGCCCATGTAGGTACGCTGCCAAGAAGTCTCTAAACATCTGCTTTTACATTAATACTTAGCACTGTACAGCACGTTACATCTTCAAAGCACTGCACAGTATTAGCTACTCGTCATATCTGTCCTGTATGTATTATTCATCCCATGTTATAGATAGTGAAACGTACACAGAGGTTAAAAGGCTTTTTCCCATAGCCACATAGTATGTCAGTTGAGGAGCTAGGATTAAAACTGAGGAGATTCTTAGTTTTTGGACTTGCACTGCATTCAATAGACCACATTGTCATTCTGCATGCTTTATAAATCAATTATCTGCAAAATGCTACAGTACTTTTCTCCCCACAAAAAAATTAAACGTCTCTACTTTATTGTGTGTTAAGGAGAGGTGTTATTTTGCTTTTCACAAGCTCATCACAAACTGCACTGATATCAGCCAGCGACCAATCTGCCAGGAAATAACTGACAAGAATGCAATCTGCTGTGTGACAGGCAACAGAATCTCTGCCCAGTGTGTCAGACAGAACTGGCATAGAGTAACAAAAATATGTACAGAAACGTGTATTTCTTTACTTTGCAAAACTGATGTTACTCTTTCCTAAGTTGTGATGGAAGTGGAAAGGAAGCATACTAACAGCGTAGTACAATGTAAAAAACTACTACTAATTAAACAAAAACAAAAATGTATCTGCCCCATCCCACTTTTCCTATTTGCAGCATGAACTGCTTCGTTCCAGCAATGTGTGCAGACTTTGCATAGTGCACATCCGCTTAAAGTTAAACATCAGTTTTGTATCGTGCATGCAACTCAGCATGCAAAGAGACTCAAACATGTTTATGAACTGCAAAACAAAACAAAACCAGAAGGCATTTCCAAAGATGGACAATGTCAAGCACTTATAAAACTTGAAAGCAAACACTACAGTATGGTTTCATTTTAATTCTGGAAGTGGACGGTAGTTCATTATATACTAAAAAACAAAGGAAAAACCTCAACCACAAAAGTAACCCACATTCTAGACATAACATCATGGTACCTTACCTCTGTCTGGCAGGGTCAAGCAGCTCCTTGTAGATTCAATGTCAAAGCCGGCAGAAGACTCTACCAGAGTGATGCAATAAGCACTATCTGCCTTGAAATCTAAGGGCATCTTCTCTGCATCAGTGCCTTCTTTCAACACTGAGCTGGATATCGGCAGCCCAAGGGTATACTTTACTTGGGTCTCCCCACACCATAGTGCAACTGCCAGTGTGGTGATTGTGTCAGGTTTTTTACTCTTCTACCTCATTTTGTATTTTACCTGCTGCTCATTCAGTTTCCTTTGTATCTCCTCGGAATCACAGGTTTCGTAGACAATGGGTTTGGACAGCTCTGACTCAATGTGAGCGAGCCAGGATCTCAAGCTGTTCATGTTCTTATCCAGCTGCTGCACAGCTACCAGGGTCTCCTTCAACTTCTTCACCCTGCCAAAAGGAGAAACAAGAGCACATGCACATCATTAAACAGCCTCTATAAGACATCACTTTTGTATAATTTTCACTTCGAAAGAAATTCAACTTAACTTCACACTCAAACAACAGAATTGCTAATCTAGGGCTTCCCCTTACTACTTACAGCACTACAATCATATAAATAGTGCCCAAACCCAGTATTTCTAACTAACAGAAATTCAGGATTTTCAGAGGCCACACACAAGATTTTATAGGCTTCCGTATCTCTGAGGGTGGAATCAAAGCTTGGTTCAGGGAAAGAAAATGTATTTAATATGGTCAGTGTAAAAAAAAATCCATCTAAATTAGTTGTGTCTTCTGTTTCACTAATGTAGTCACCTGGTCAGATTACAAGTAAATAGCTATTGCAATTAACAAAATGAAATTGACCTGCATTGGTGTTGAACTACATGCATCTAATAAGACTTATTCACCTATAAGTTCTAAAGACTGAACTCTCTCGCCCTTAGAGATAGTGAACTCTGTCCTTATCTGGTGCAGAGCTCAGTACACTAACCCAGTGGTATGTGTCCCCCTGGGGGTACGCAGAGGTCTTCCAGGTGGTACATCAACACAACTCGTTTTACAACAGACTATACAGAAAGCACTAGTGAAGTCAATGCAAACTAAAATTTCATACGACTTGTTTATTCTGCTCTCTATATTATACACTGAAATGTAAGTACAATATTTATATTCCAATCTATTTATTTTATAAATATATGGTATAAATGAGAAAGTAAGCAATTTTTCAGTACTAGTGTGCTGTGACACTTTTGTATTTTTATGGCTAATTTTGTAAGCAAGTAGTTTTTAAGTGAGGTATAACTTGGTGTATACAAGATAAATCAGACTCCAGAAAGGGGTGCAGTAGTCTGGAAAGGTTGAGAGCCACTGCACTAACCCATTCTTCTACCTTCCCCAATCTTAAGGGCTACTCTAACTTGCACTGGATTTTAATAGTTACTTCAGATTTACACTGGTATGTAACGGAGAGCAGAATCTGCCCCCACAATGATTTCTTGGTTGTAACAGGACTGGTAACCTTGCTGTGCAACAATAATCACCAAGGACACCAATCAGCTGTCTTTTCAAGAGAACATTAGATAGGAGAATGAGAGAGACCTAACCACATTCCATAAGCATGAACGGTCAGATGTTAACTATTAGAACAATTTACCAAAGGTCATGGTGGATTCTCCATCACTGAGAATTTTAAAATCAAGGTTACTAGTTTTTCTAAAAGATCTGCTCTAGGAATTATTTTGGCAAAGTTCTATGGCCTGTGCTATACAGGAGGTCAGACTAAGTGATCACAATGGTCCATTCTGGCCTTGGAATCTGTGGATAGTCCCTTTGGCCTCCACAAATATCGGGGTTGTGCTGTTAGTGTTAAAAATCCCAAAGAGAGTGTGTGAGAGGCAGAGTCATAGTCCTATCCCTACTAGTGTATTACTTTGTGGAGTGGAACTGGCATAGGGACAGTATATGCTTCACTCTGTTCAGAGCAGTGGTTTTCAACCTATGGTCCGTGGACCCCTGGGGTCCGCAAACTGTCTAGGATTTCCAAAGGGGTCTGGCACCTCCATTTGAAATTTTTAGGGGTCTGCAAATGAACACAGGTTGAAAACAACTGGTAAAGAGGGCTCAGCAGTAACTGCTGCTATGTATTCTCCTGGCATTCTAGAGCCTGCTTCAGACACAGTGCCTCCAAGCAGGGGCTTCTGGGGAACTGCGATTCCACCACTCACAACAGAGCATGTAATAAGTGTGCACCACACAGAGCTATTTTCAGGACTTCAGCTTATATGATTCCTCCAAAAAAATCAGATCATAGTATCCTTGAAATTTGGGTAAGTTTGAAACCAAACTTTGTGGTTTAGGTCCATCTCTCTAGTCTTTAGGAGGTTAAAAGCAAATCATTACAGAGCTCTCATTCTGTTCTGTGTTTGTGCCTAGCACAAAGGGATTTTGATCCATGTGTAGGGCTCTAAGAGGCTTTTTAATTATTCATCAAATGTATAAATCTCTCAAATAACCTCAACATGTGCTTTTGATTACACTGAAAACATACCTGCACACTTATATGCTTACATGCTCACCTAATTATTTCCCACCTCTAGTTTGAGCATATGAAGAAGTTTTAAGCTCTTTTGTGCCACCCATTGAAATTAATTGCACATGCACAACTACATATTTTGTGCATGTAGCAGAGACAATATATATATATATATATATATATATATATATATATATATATATATATATATATATATATATATATATATATATATATATATATATATATATATATATATATATATATATATATATATATATATATATATATATATATATATATATATATATATATATATATATATATATATATATATTTAGAAACTTATTTCTAAATTCTCCAATAGTCTAAAATCCTGACCTACAGGGCCTGAAAGATAGTGGGACTCATGGAGTTCTGCCAGCAGGCAGGGAGCAGGCTGCACAGAGTCTACACATGGGGGTCTGCTGCCGCAGCAAAATGAAGCTGTGCCCTTTTGGGGTTTCATTTGCAACAGCATTATATGAAAATAAAGCAAATTCTTCTGGGAAAATCTCCCGAAACGTGTTACTGTGAGAGGATTTGGCTGAGTTCCCCTGTTTGCTAACAAGGATTCCTAATTCAAATTAGATGCTTGGAACTATCACATGGCAGGTTTAAGCAGGGTTGTATAAATTTAGCAAGCCTGACATATAAGTACAGGAAGTCCCTGAAGCTTGCTGTACTTTTCTCGTAGCCCATATTAAAACTCAGGCATTTGTCCTTGCTCAGGAAGGAAAATACTATGTAATCCAATTGCTCAGTTTTCCAGTTTATTGCTAATGAGAAAGCCAATTTCAAACCAAGAAAAATACACAGAAAATATTCTGGAGCTGAAAACAATAAGGAAGGTCTTTTAAAACTCAAACAGTTAGCTAGAATTAAACTAGATATGCTTAAATTCTGCTTAAATCTAAACATATATTGCACCATAAACACACAACAGTGTATCGTACAGAATTCATAACTTCACTATTAGTCATTAGACAGCTGGTTACTAACATTCATTTAAAAGCCAACCACAAAAAATACGCACAGAAATGTGACATCAGCTGAATCTATCATCAGCTTATAGTTTTAATTAGCTGTTAACCATTCGCACACCATGCCTATAGTAATATCTAAGCTCAAACAAATTAGATTGGCAAAACACTGGAGTTCCAACTCAAGAGGGAGAAAACAATGAGAAACTATTACTCCACCCTTTTGGAGATACTTGAATTCTCAAATTCCAGGCAAATATATTCCAAGAACACAATGCAAGTACACTATTTCATTCATACTTAAATGCTTCTGTTTGGGGAACAGTACCATGGGAAATGTTATGCATGCACCTGAACAGATTGTAAAATTCTTTCATCATCTAAAATAAATTAAATAGTGAAATGCAAAATAAAATAAAATAAAATAAAATAAAATAAAATAAAAAAGTAGCTTTCATAGTTCAGTAATGAATGAGTAGTTGAAAATGCCACATTTACTCTTCAGATTCTATACTTTTACCTTTACTGAAAAATAATTTTACAACTTACAAGTTAGCTTACACTAAAAATATTGTGAAAAAATACAAGATGGAAAAAAAATCCAGGAAGAATATTTGAGAAAAAATAAAAATCTTTCAATCCACTATACATTGTTCAAAACTAAGCTACAAAGATCCATCTGGCTACAGACATTTTAATACTATGTTTCAGAGTAGCAGCCGTGTTAGTCTGTATTCGCAAAAATAAAAGAAATACTTGTGGCACCTTAGAGACTAACAAATTTATTTGAGCATAAGCTTTTGTGAGCTACAGCTCACTTCATCGGATGCAACATATGTACATGAAGGATGAGTTTAGCACACATTAATGCTGGAAGTACTTTTACAGAGCCTCTCCACATCTTTGACTTTTGGATGTAGTCAGGCCCCCTTGATTACACAAACAGCAGGTAGTAAATTACAACCCTCTGGATCCTCTCACATGTTTACATGATCTTGTATTAAAAACAGTAGTAAAAATCAGATCTATGGTTTCATTCAGCCTTATTTAACCACCTACTAGTAGTGGTCAGGCTGTTTTCAGTTAAGACAAACATTTGAAGATCCCAGAATTATAGCAAGACAACAAAGCACATCATGATTTCCTAACACTCCTCAACAACACTAAAATTCTGGGCAGAAAAGAAAAAGTTTTTTGGTAAGGCAGCATGCCTATGGATTAATACTATGACAACTAGTTCCTCAGCAAGCTATAACAAATTCCAAAGAAATACATAAGAAAAGTAAATAGCTGCCTGCCTTGTGACATCGCAATTGCAGTCTGGGAGGTCTGAATCCACACTGCAGTCCTCTGCCATCCTCACGCCACATAAATCCTCTCCTACCACCATGAAAATTTCCAGTACTAAAAACAAGAACTTGCAGTCCAAAAGCTTGTAGTCCAACAGACTGTGCTGCAGGCAAGCTTGCCTTTGTGAGTACTGTACAAAAATGCTCACATTCCAAACAAATGTTAGTAGACCCGGCCTGCTAACATGAGACTGAGTGGTGACAAGTGGTCATGTTTCTAAATAAAACTTACATTCATCAACATGCGCCAGGCTTGATCTCCTGGAATGTAGGCCATGAGTGTCAGGAAGAGGAGGGGGGGAAAATAAAAAAGAGAGAGGCCTTCAGTTGTAAACTTAACTGTCCAAGAAAAGTCCTGTATAAAGCATGCAGCCACACACTACTCCTTTACTGTGCACACATGCAGCTGGCCTATTTATCATAATGGACAATTTGTAGGGAGAAAACTTTCCAGCCACGAGAGGCCAGAAATGGGAAATCACTGAAGTAGAGAGGCAGCTGTCTTTCTGGGGAGTCCTCCCTTCTCTTTCCCACCCTTCCGCAGAAGGAGTCAGAGGGTGGTGAAGAAAAAGTGAAAAGGAAATATGCTGCTGGGAAAAAAAAATAGGCCAGACGGAATGTTTAAAATGATTACCCCAAATGGCATGAAAAATTAACAAAAACAGATTCAGAACTGACCAGTTTTTTTCTGACTGAATTTTTTTTTCTGCAGGAAGAACAACTTGTTGTAAACAAGAGAACATGACTTTAACCTGTGAACAGGCTAAAGTCAAGATTCTTTAATACAAGAGAGGTCATTTAAAAACACAAATAAAATGTTATGTAGCCAAAATATATTATATTCTTATTCATCTTCTGAAACAAACATACTGTGAGTCTTTGTTCCTTAGAGAGACGAAGTGGGTGAGCTCTGTGTAGTTTGAAAGCTTGGCTATTTCACCAAATGAAGTTGGTTCAATAAAAGAGATTTCCTCACCCACCTGGTTTCTCTAATATCATGGACCAACACGCTACAACTCTGTATTCCATTTTCCTGTAAATAGGTATTTCCCATTGGTGGATGGCTGCTGAAAACAAACCAATAAGCACATTTGAGCAAAAGATGGCCTTGGCTTGACAGAGAGAACAGAAACATGGAGAATGTACGCACAGAGTTACTATTAATATTGTCAGGGATCCAGAATGCAGAATTTGCACTATAATGTCAGCAGTGCCAAAAATAAGCTGCATTTTCCAGCTGAATGTATGAAAATAGTAACATACTCTGACATACCAAATTTCATCCAAAGTATTTTGCAAACTGGTTTTTGAGATGTGGGAATCTTTCCACTAGGAACTGGTCTTAGATCATAAGCTCATTTCACACAGGTTAACCAATAGACAGTAGATAAGTCACAACCCACTTGGGCCAGAGACGAATTGGCAAAGGCTCTCTATCCCTTCAGCAATCTTTTGAGCCATTCAATACTCCACATTTAGCCACATGATATACAAACTTCACATAGGGATCCCTTCACTCACTATTCAAATGCAGCCAGCTCTGTGGTGAAAAGGGGCAACACTAAATGTATTAGGTAAGAAAACATCCAACGGAAATTGACTGGGAAACTGAGGCAAATCTGTAATCACACAAATTAATTTATGGCCAGGACTATCACTCTGTACTTGAGGAAAATAGCATGGGAAGTTCTACAAGTGTATAACAATTCAGTTTTACAGCTCATCTGAAAAAACCACTAAGAAATAGAATCCTGAGACCCTGATCACCCTCCCAAGGTACAACACTAATCCCAGTACTGAGCATAACAGATAGATATCTAGAAGTACACTTTGCCATCTGCATATACCATCACTTCTCACTGGAAATCTCTTAAAGCTTGGCCTGGGCATAGAGGAAGCCCATCACAGTTATGTTTAAACATTAGATATGTCTTCAAGAGAAAAGTACAGAATTAAGGTAAGTAACTGTTTTGCTTAAGATCTGGTGAGAAACCACATCCTGTGAAACCAACAGACTTTTAGTCTGTAAGAAATGCTACTTCCTGAATAATGTTACATTAAAACAAAACACAGTCACCTCCATCTTAAAAGGTCTGTACCCCTTAATGGCTTTGCCACTGTGAAATTCACTGACTCCCCACAGTCACAGAATTCTGAGGAGGAATATTGTAGTACAGGGGTGGGGAAGGTGACCAAACATATTTACAGAACCTACTGGATAAATAGAGAAATGTAAAAGGAATTGCTGCAAATAGAACACTGGGTATTGATACAGATAGAAATATCTTTCAAGTTATGGAAACTCAAGCAACATGTTGAACATCCTTCATACTGCAGAGTACAGACACAATAGCCAAAGCAAATAGCGGCAAAAATGACACAATAGCGGCAAAAATGATTGTCTATTAGCTCGAGAGTAGCTGCTACAGCTCAGAACGGACATTAGAAATTTAAATTAATATTCTTCATGTACTAACCAAGAATTGCATGTGCACAGTATATACTTCTGTAGATAACAACCTATGGCAAACAACTTTTTTAAATTTTTTTTGCAAGCTACTAGGCCTAATGGATATACATCAGTCTACTTTATTTTCTCTCTCCCCCTCTTCACTAATCTAAAAACAGAAAAACAAAACCACCTACCATAAACTGTCATTTGGGTAGCATTTTTAAAAGTGAGTCACTTAGCACCCTTTGTGCTGCACTTTAAAGAAAACAAAAGATTTACGTCTTGCTTTAGGCACCCACTTTCAACCTAAATAACCACACTTGACCAGAAGACACTACACTTCTGACTGCAGCCAGTCTTGATCATCCTAATAGATACTGGTTTTTAAACTTTCTGAATCAGATACAGTGGATCAGGAAGGATAAGTTCAACCAAGCATGTTGGCTGAGAGCAGTTACAGATCACAGTTGAGTGGGTGGAGACAGAAAAAATTCTGAGTCCTCTCTTGAACTAGGAACTCAGCTGCTTCATGAATTCCAATACAGGATTCTATTCCAGGAAATGTTTAAAAACAAAGTAGCTGTTTTTACCTGGCTGCAATCAGATCTAAGAGGTGTTGCCATCTGTCATTGACCTTGCCAAGTTTATATTCGATTTCTGATGCTTTGCTTTCATGACTGGCTTTGGCAAGACGCTCTCCCATTTGCTGGAGCTGGATTTTATTCTCTTGGGCCATGGCAATTTCATCTTGATAATCCTACACGGCAAAGAGGAATCACAGAGATCAAGAAACTTATTCAGAACACATTCAGCTCAGTTCTTCTGCTGGAAGAACTAGAATAAACATAAGCAGTGTCTAATACTAAGTTGGAAATAGTTTGGTGAATGAACAAATCCTCAAACACCACCACCGTTTAAACATAAGTAATCACAAGAAAGAAAAATATTTTGCAAATGCATGTACAATAATTCATAACTGGTTTACTGACACTTGTGATCAGGCATTTAGTAAAGCATTCACCGTTCTTGGTTGTGTCTTTGTATTTTGAGAAATCCACTTCAAGAAGCACAGGGAAAAGGCACATAATTAGAGAAGAACATTGACAAAAATTCTCATTGGAACATACAAACGGCCATATATTGGATCAGACCAGTGACCCATTTAATACAGTGTTCTGTCTATAACACAGGCCAGTACCAGATTATTCAAGTTCTGATAACCGAGAAAGAGCAGAGGAAAAGGTGCACATAACAGCATATAAACATATAAAACCCAAAGAACTTTACCTTCTTGAGTTTCTCTATCATCTCTTCAATGAGGATGTCTCCATTTTGAGACACCTTACTCTCCATTTGTGTCAGCCACTCACAGAGCTCCTTGTTCTTCTCACTGAAGACTGCCCACTCATTCAGTCTCTCATTCACCTGTTGCCGCCGCAAGGAGATCTTATAATGTTTACAGAGGGAGTCAATAAAAGAGAGTACAGTTAGTAGATGAGAGTGAACTGATTCTCAGAGGTAAGTTCTCAGTCCTGCAAAGAGTTTTAGCTACCTGACTGTCATTAAGGTAAATTGGAGTTGTGCCAAAAAAATCTTACATGACTCATTATAAGTTCAAGGTCAGCATTAATCTCAGGATGCTTACTAGCCAGTTCCTGTTGCACACAGGGAAGAGTATACTCTAAATATAATTTGCTTTAATTTGCAGATACAAATCTGCGGTCTTTAAATTCAGGTTTCCATAGCACAGTTAAAATAGCCCTTTCATTGTCTTTAGAGTCAATATTTTCATTTATTAAGAATTAAAATGTACATTGATACTTCTGTTTATTTGGAAGCACAAACTCCAACAGAGACAGATGTTAAGCCCAAATAGATGCTTGACCTTTAGAACAATGACATTTTTAATACTGCAAACCAAATGGATGTCTAGGACGATGCATACATGGTATGGCCATACCATTGATTGGTGTATCAATTGTATCTACAAAATGTGTGCACAGATGAGATAGGCAGCTCTCATAAGCCAAGCAATTGGAAAGGAATGTGCAATTCCATGCTTGTGTCCTCATACACATATTTTGTGAGTGCGTCTAATTTTGCAGCATTGGAACTCTGTGACCAGGTATTCCCAAGGGCTAAAGAATGCTACGACAGAAATTAGCAGGCAATAAGTGCAAACTGAAACAGAGAACAAAACAACAGCATACACAGGAAATGGAGGCTTGTCACACGTCACTTTGAAAAGTAAGAGACTGCTATATATTTAAGAAATTAGAAGAATTATATTTCCATCTCAAATTGTGAATTACAAAACAATTGGGCAAATATGAAGAGGACCTGAAAGAATATTAAACACAGTATTCACAGTAAATTAATCTCTCCTGTCAGAATTTCTGATAATCGCATGGCTATAATGTAATGGCATCCTACTTACTACAGCTTCTTCCTCCTCATCTGTAATAGGAGTTGCTTCTGACTCTACATCAGCATCTCCACTGATCATGTGAGCATTGCACCTGCTCTTTTGTATATAACTTACTGCTTTCCTAACTGAAGCTTTTGATTTTTAAAGTCAGACACAAATGATAGCACATTTCCTTTTGTGGTAACACCTAAGTACTGAAAAAGAAAAAAAAGCCTCATTCATTTGGTTACATCCTGGAAGGTTAAATATGTAAATGACAGATTAAGACATCCAACCTTGAATCAGCCCTCTCCTTTAGCATGAGAGGTGTGCAGCAGGAATCTGGAAAAACCAATCAGAGTCTATATGGAAAAGGTCTTCTAGCCCATTCACCCACATGCAGCCAGTTCAGCTTCTTCGTTTCATGAGAATTTATGATGCATGAAGGCTTTTCACCCATGAATGCTATTTAATTGTGTCTCTTTCTCATGACCCTGTCAACTTCATTCACAAGACAGGAAAAGCATCCTCCAGTCTGAGTGCCCAACTGGAATTCTACAGGTTTCCAAAACTAAGTCTATTCCTTTGATACCTTTTAATGTTTATCCTGCAGGACAGATTTGTTTGCACCATACCATAATGAAAAAGGATATCACGTTCCTGGCACAATGTAACTATGTTTTGCTGTCCTACAATGTTTGTTTGTTCATTTGTTTTTTGACAGTGAAATGGTTCTTCACTGCTCAATACATTTTGGAGTGGACAAGTATAATCAGGCCAATCCAGAAAATTTGGGATAGGTGGCAACTTTAAATCTGGAGCCAGGATTTCTAAGCATAAGCAGCAACTGTAAAATGCACTGGGAGCACTGTGTATTTATCTCCCACATGGTGCCAAGGAATTAAGCAGGCAGCCAAGCCAAAGGGAATGAGAAATGTGCAGTCTTTTTTTTTTTTTTTAAACACAAGGAAAAGCACATCAACAGGGTACAGTGGGCTTTTTCTCACATCAGACTATCTTGTCGCCACCTCTCTCAAGCCAATGATGGCTGTTCTGTTTCTTCTTTATTCCTGTGGGCCAATTATGCCATAAATTTAACATTATCTTTAATATAGTTTTCCTGAGTTTGTTTATACCCTTGCTCAGTGAAGTGATCATTTACAGGAAGTCTGGAAATATTAGTGGTAACCAAAGCAAACACTTGAAGATACACTGAACTGTTATTAATCTTAGCTCCACAGCGAAGCAAAGTTTTTAAGAGGAAATCTTCTGCTGTTATAATAAAATACATAATCCTGCTCTTTCTTTCTTTTGTTGGTCTTGGCATGACCATCACTTTCAATGGACATTTCACCAGAAAAGTTGGTCTCCAGAAATGGAAGGATGAACCCTTTTAGAGATTGCAGACACATACTGTACATATCCTTTAGCTATTAGATTAGTCACAATTTCCTTCCAGTAATGAGATTCTTCTTGATTATTGTTCCATTTCATGGCCAGATATTGCTTATTCCACTCTAAGTTTGCTATTAAGTGAGTGATCACTTTAAGGTTACATCTGCTAACTCCTGAATTTTAGTGGGTATTTTCTCCACTCTTTTGTTTTAAATATCTGTAAATCAGTATGGCTGAAAATATTTCCCACATCGCCCCATCCTCAAAAGGGTGTGTTGTTCCTCTGGATAAAGCTTGCATTTGACATGCCAAATTCTACTTCCTTAGCTCTACCTCTGCATTAGGAGATTGATGAGATTATACCTTACAAATGGATGAGTCTCAGTTCAAATTCAAATGCTAGCTTGTCATCCAGCTGGTACCTGTCTGTTCTAACTGTTGCTAATCACATTCAGCTGTCCCTGTGCCCCTTTCATGTGCATAATCACTGTGACATTCCACTCTATATGATTTTATGAAAATACGCTAATGAGTGTGAATATAATGTAACTGGAATATGCTTCCCACAAAAGGTCTCTTGTAAGGTATCATTACAAAGCTTATCATCTACTGAGTGTGGTCATCCTATTTGTATAAATGTATCACTCTTGTATCTGAAACTAGAAATATGAAATATAACTCTGAGGGCCTATTGTAATTATGCAAAGTGAGGGCCATTAATGGTGGTTTGGAATCTTGATGGCTCCCATCAACCAGGACAATTGACTGTGGATGGCTCTGCTTGCTTGCCGGCCTTCCTGTGTGTCAGGCTGGGAGGAATGAGGGCTTGAAGTCTTACAGTGACATGTGATCATGTCACCTGAACTGGAATCCATCTTTAACCTGGTGCTTTTCCATTTAGAAGGAGGGATGGTAACCCAGAGAGGGACAAAGGATTCCCACCTTGTGAAAAAGATATATAAGGGGGTGGAACAGAACAAACGGGGCTGAAGTCATGAGAAATCCCCTATCTACCACCTGAGCTGGAAAAAAGGGCTGTACCAGGGAAAGAATTGTGTCCAGAATAGGAAGGCATCCAGTCTGTGATAAAAACTTACCGAAATATCTTTGAGGGTGAGATTTTATCTGTATTCAGTGTTCTTACTGTATTAAGCTTAGACTTCTGTGTTTATTTTATTTTGCTTGGTAATTCACTTTTTTCTGTCTGTTATTACTTGGAACCACTTAAATCCTACTTTTTGTATTTAATAAAATCACTTTTTACTTATTAATTAACCCAGAGTATGTATATACCTGGGGGGACGGGGGGCAAACAGCTGTGCATCTCTCTCTATCAGTATTATAGAGGGAGAACAATTCATGAGTTTACCCTGTATAACCTTTATACAGGGTAAAACGGATTTATTTGGGGTTTAGACCCCATTGGGAGCTCAGTACCCTGGGTGCTGGAGACAGGAACACTTCTTAAGCTGTTTTCAGTTAAGCCTGCAGTTTGTGGGCTGTAGTTCAGACCTGTGTTTGTAGCAGGCTAGTGTGTCTGGCTCAAACCAGGCAGGGTTCTGAAGTCCCAAGCCGCCAGGGAAAATGGGCTCAGAGGTAGTCTCGGCACATCAGGTAGCAATTCCCATGGGGGTTTCTGTGCTCACTAGTCACAGTCACATCCAAGTTCAGGGTCACATTTACCTGGTGGCACAGCTCCTCCCATTGCCTGTGCAGCAGCTCAATGCGCTCGCTGAGGATCGAGATATCATCAGCACTGATGTAGGTAGCTAGAGTCTCCTTCAGCAGTGTCAGATGCGCAAGGTCATACGTCCACCCTTCAACCGCATTTTCTAGCTCCTGGTTTAAAAAAAAATGCATGAAAAATATCAACCTCTTTATGCGACTAGAAGTTTGTCAATAGTTTTATTATACAAAGTTGTCTTTACTTGTTAACCATAGGCACTGGCATTAAAGTCCTATTGTATCTAGCAAACCAAGTCTGTTAACAGAGCCAGTATTTAGATGGAGAGTTACAACTATATTAAAAGCATTATTTATAATAGATCACCAGTAAGACAGCATTATTTTTTCAGAGTTAGAAGGGAGGTCCCATTGTTACTAAAACTGATACAGCGAGATACATCAGCCCTTAAACAAGTAGAAATGGGTCTAAACTAAAATCCCAGAGTCTAACTTCTCCAAAGTTCAGGGCTATCTGGACTCAAGATTTTGGTTTGGGCCCATCTCTAGTGACCACCCTTTGCAGTCTGCACCACGTTTACCCTCTGATTTTAAGAAAGGAAGAATGAGATTGGGATTCCCAGTTTGTTTCTAACTTGCAACTAATAAAGGATAAAAGTTTGTGACCAACAATTATCCTGAGTAGGAGTAAAGAGCATTGAAATGACATGGGTTTAAAATCTATGAACTTTTACTTGTCTCATCTAAAAGAATCATGCAGTAAGAACTTCTAAACTAAAAAGAACCACCAATACTTAGCACTTTTAAAGCTTTTTATGGGCCTAATTCTGATCCAATTTATTTTGGTTTTGCCTAATGTAACCTAATTTACACCAATGTGAGATTAGAGACAGGCCCTATATTTTCCAAGTGCTGTACAAACATTAATCAGTGCCGTGCTAACGCTATTTAACGAACGGATGCACAAAATGTGCATGCAGACACAAACAGAAAATTGCACATGCAGTAATTATGGGCTGCTGGTCTATATAGTCAGTAATGTCAAGGCTTAGAATCATAGAATATCAGGGTTGGAAGGGACCCCAGAAGGTCATCTAGTCCAACCCCCTGCTCAAAGCAGGACCAATTCCCAGTTAAATCATCCCAGCCAGGGCTTTGTCAAGCCTGACCTTAAAAACCTCTAAGGAAGGAGATTCTACCACCTCCCTAGGTAACGCATTCCAGTGTTTCACCACCCTCTTAGTGAAAAAGTTTTTCCTAATATCCAATCTAAACCTCCCCCACTGCAACTTGAGACCATTACTCCTCGTTCTGTCATCTGCTACCATTGAGAACAGTCTAGAGCCATCCTCTTTGGAACCCCCTTTCAGGTAGTTGAAAGCAGCTATCAAATCCCCCCTCATTCTTCTCTTCTGCAGGCTAAACAAGCCCAGCTCCCTCAGCCTCTCCTCATAACTCATGTGTTCCAGTCCCCTAATCATTTTTGTTGCTTATGATGGCTGAAGATGTTACAAGACAAGCAAATTGCAGATCAGATGGGGCTCAACAGAGTGCTTTACCTTGCAACGAATCTGCTCCGTATGCAGCTCATCATGGTGATCTGGCAATGGCTGAGAAAGCTTTTTCTTGAAGGATCTTAGTTTCTCCAGGGAGTCTGCTACGCCCTTTTCACATTTTTCCCAGTCCTCAGAGCAGAACAATTATTATTAGACTTCATTCCAGATTGGGGGGGGGGGGGGAGTGGAAAGAGGCTTATCATGGTGAATCATTCAAGCTGACTAAATAATCATGGAATCATATGACTGAAAGAGACCTCGAGAGGTCATCTAGTCCAGTCCCCTGTACTCATGGCACCAATACCAACAAGCAGTGAGGATATCTGCAGAATAGGATGTCCCCATAAGCCCTTTTTATATAATATTCAAGTCTCAGAGTCTGGATGGCATGCACCAGTAGAGCATATTGTCTATTGGGCTGTGCTTCAGTGCTAGCAGCAGGCAAAACTAAACCCCTTCTATTACCACAGAGTCCTTAAGGTCTGATTTTGACCTTGCAATGTTGCTTCTCTCTGCCAAAAAGGGTTCCATGAGTCCCCTTAGGAATGATTGCATTAGGCAACCCATTGTACTTTGAAGAAGTAATCCCATTCAGCCTACTAAAATCCTAGTAGACAACAGCTGACATACATAAATACTGCAGGAATTGACCAGACTAAAGAACTCAGAGGAGTACAGTTATAAGTTTCTTTTGCAGAATGTCAGTTGTACGATACTAGAGAGGCCAGGATTTAGCTTCACAAATTCCTTCTTACGGTAGCAGATAAAAGTGAAAAAAAAACCCCCAAACAGTTAAGTATACAGAGAAGACCCCAGCTGATTTCTCCCTTGAAGTGGTATGATTCCATTTCTGTACAATTTTTTGGGTGCGAGTTTCAGCATAAGAAAAAGTTCTGCTGTCACATTAGCTTTCAAAAATAATAAAAAAAGACTTTGCAGTCATAGACTATAAGTTTCCTTCCAGTTAAAGATTTTCGACCATCTTCAGATGATGTAGTAAGCAGGAGGAAAGCAAATGCATCATTCCAACAAAAAGCACAGACTCAGTTAACATTTCAGTGTCAGGGCTATTTCTAAATATCACATAATTAATAAACTAGATACATGCTCTGTAAAGTTGCATGTGCAAGTTGTTGAATGCATTAGACCTTGCTGTTTTCAACAGTGAAATGCATGAAAAAGAAAGCCTTCCGAGTTCATGTTGATGGATTTTACTTACAGTGCCACTTGTTTATAGCTGTTTAGCCAAAATTTCTCACAAGTGGCATAAGTTACCATGCATGTATTTTTACTGGAGTTTTTGATGCACACTTTTAACTACCTAAAGATTCAAGTTCTGAAATGTAAGGCACCACTCATCTTTAATAAGAACTTCCATTGCCACTGCTGACATTTCTGTTGTCTTAATGAGGTCATAACTATGGTGGATAAAAATCAATGATTTTTGTATTCAAATTAATTTTTTATTTAAATCATAGTAAGTTTTTCTTTTTAAAAATGAACCGGTTTAAAATGAAATCTGAATTTAATACAAAATATGTGAAGGCCTATACTTATCATAATCTCTTAAAACATTTAAATAAAAAAATTGTTTTGTATGTTTAATTAAATCCCAGTTACCATCCTAATGCAGACTGACACAAAACATGAGCAAAAGTTAATTATATAGTTAATAAGCAATATATCATTCAGTATTTTCGTACATACTAAAATATACAGAAGATGTGTGTATGTTCTGGTCTCCTGAGGTGTCCAAATGCTCTATACTGTCTGATCATCCATGTGAGCTCCCTAGCCTAACAGGAAGGCATCTGAAATTATTGTATCGTCAGGTGTGGGGGATGCTAGAAGATGACAGGGATAGTGGCCTAATCCATGAGGGAAGTATTAGAAGGGATATATTTTGATTTTAATAAGACTTTTGACAGTCCCACATCACATTCTCATAAACAAACTAAGGAAATGCAGTCTAGATGAATTTACTATAAGGTGGGTGCACGACTGGTTGAAAGACAATACTCATCAATGGTTCATGGTCAAACTTGGAGGATGTACCTAGTGAGGTCCCACGGGAGTTGTTAGGATATAGATATTCAGGCCTGTCTGCAAAGGCTTGTACTTTAAGAATTTAGGTGTATTCTTATCACTTGGCTAGTTATAGAGGTATAAAAGAAAGAATCAAAATCACTGTCTGCTGGTGTAAGGGCCTTCTCTTACCGTGACATCTGAGGCCCTGTTCTTAGGCTAAGGCCTTTGGCTAAGCAACAGAGGCAGCCATAAGCTGGGAAGCGAACGCTCACATCCTCACATTCCAAACTAGTCACATTGAAATAAGGTGCTATTGGGCTGTTAGGAATACAATCCTGTCCTGATAGTGTCTATCACCTCCAGAGAAAGGGAAGTGCCTAGAAAATGTAAAAGGAAACTTAGTTTGATAGCATCCTGTCTGGCAAGAACTCACTTATTAATAGCTGGGATGTGAAATCCTCATTTCTGTATTGTTTTGTCATTATAGTTCCCACTTTGCTATTGTTTGTCTGTATAATCTCTGTCTGGTTCTGTGATTGTTTCTGTCTGCTGTATAATTAATTTTGCTAGGTGTAAACTAATTAAGGTGGTGGGATATAATTGGTTACATAATCATGTTAGGATTGGTTAGTTAAATTTCAGGAACATGATTGGTTAAGGTATAGCAAAGCAGAACTCAAGTTTTACTATATAGTCTGCAGTCAATCAGGAAGTAGGGGTGTGGGGATGGGCATGCAGGTGGGGGAAATGGGAACAGGGAATGGGGGTAAGGAAATTGGAATCATGTTTTGCTAAAAAGGGGAAATGGGAACAGGGAATGGGGTGGGGAAATTGGAATCATGTTTTGCTAAGGGCAGGAATGGGAACAGGGACACAGGTGTAAGGCTCTGTGGTGTCAGAGCTGGGAAGGAGGATACTAAGGAAGGAAACCGGAATCATGTTTGCTGGAAGTTCACCCCAATAAACATCGGATTGTTTGCACCTTTGGACTTCAGGTATTGTTGCTCTCTGTTCATGCGAGAAGGACCAGGGAGGTAAGTGGGTGAAGGAATAAGCCCCCTAACAGGGGTCAGTCTTGGGTCTAGTACAACTCAGTATTTTCATTAATGACTTGGTTAATGGAGTGGAGAGCATGCTTATAAACTTTGGGGTTAACACCAAGCTGGGAGGAGATGCAAACACTTTGGGACACAGGTCCAGATTTCAAAATGAGCTTGACAAACTGGAAAACAGGTCAGAATGCAACAAAATGAATTTAAAGAAAGACAAGTGCAAAGTATTTAACTTGGGAAGGAAAAATCACATGCACAACTACAAAATGGGGAATAACTGGGTAGGTTGTAGTACTGCTGAAAAAAGATCTGTGGGTTATAGTGGATCACAGATTGAATGAGAGTCAACAATGTGCTTCAGTTGCAAAAATATTTCATCATCATCCATGGGAATTTAATGACATGCCCCATTTCCATTCATAAAATAGATGCAAGAGATGTGGCTAAATTCCAGTCTATCAAGTTGAGTGCTTACATTGGGTTTAGCATGCATTTTGGAGATTGCTTAAATTAAAACATGTTTTAATGGTCTCTCCTCCAAGATCTAAGAAATTTGTCTTAAACAACGAGTAGTCAAGATGCTGGAGAGAAAACTAGATGACTTGGTGGCTAGGTAAGTCCATACACTGGCATTTGAGTTGAAAGGGGAGATTTGCAATATTTGTAATACAATGTATATGAGGAATGACTAATCATAATGTTGCAAAATAAAATGCACATTCTTTCTGCAATGTTCACTAAAAGTATCAGTATAAAATTTAATACATATATAGACCTTTACACATCAGTGCTGCGCAAACACTAACTAGTAAATATTCACAATAGTCACCTGAGAGGGAAGTATTATTACTCCTCTTTTATAAATGCGTAAAATGAGGCAGTGTAGTTAAATGACTTGCCCATGTTTATACAGTGAGCGAGTGGCAAAGCAAGATTTAATACACAGGAATTCCTGATGCCAAGGCCTGTGATCATTCCTCTTAATTACACTTCTTCACTATGCCATAACAATTAGTGTGTGTGGTTTTGTGCCTACTCATACAGCACGTGCACTTACTTTCAGTAGGAAGGTGAGCTGTTTCTTCTGTTGCTCAAGACGAACGGTGGCTAATTTCCAGCGCTCCTGAATTTCCGTGAGTTCTGTCTGCAGGGCTGTTTCCGCTCCACTGTCAGCAGAGAGCAGCAGCTGCTTCCCAGCTTCCACAGTTAAAATGTAGCTCCCTTGTTGCCGCAGGAGAACTTTTTCCCTAAGCTGCAAAGAGCCAATGATCTGTTAGCCTCTTGTTTTTAATCCTAGTGGGTTGTGATGTGTTAGTGTCCCTATAGCCAACATCGGTAAAATACATTTTTCTTTGCTACATGAGGGACCGTAGCTTAGATACAGTGGGTTGCTACCCAAATGCATAAAGCTACCATTTCACAGTTCAATCAGTAGGTCACTAGACAGAAGGTTTTGTCTCTTCATCCCCAGTGCATAAAGAGCTTTTGAGGGTGGCGGGGATGAGAAAACTTACTTTCCCTCCCCCCCACCTCCACCTGAGTAGTTCAGAAACTCTGCAAGGGAGAAGCTCCTCTCTTCTGACTTCTCCTGTGAAGAGCACAGCAGGCATGCAATGTGCATCAACACTGTTATTTTCAGCCCTGCAAATTCCAAGCTAATAAGTGGATTTGTCTGACTTTGCACAAAGATGGACAGCATGAGAGATCAAGGCCTTCTAATCATTATCTTAAGTTCTGGTGTGTCTTTAAGACCAAAGACTAATTAAAACAAACATATAGGAGCACATACAACCTTCACTGGGAGGTCAGGTGTGAATCAAGGAAATAAACAGGTGACTGGGTGAAAGGAAATCCTCAGCTGTTGCTTACATAGTCTTTGTTAAACACTATGTCACTGGGATTTTTTTAGATCTATAAATCCAGCTTTCCTTCTTTCTGAGGTATGCTACTAAGTCTATTCTCTACTCTGAAAAATGACTATGTCCAATATTTCTCTTGCTGGACTCCACTGACCTTTGACTATTGTAATTAATTCGATTCTAGCACACTTTTAAGATAAACAAAACCTCTTTCAACTAAACATTAAAGCACATGAGAAAAGGACTATAAAACTGTTTTTCACATATTGGCCATACCTGCGCTTCATCCAGCAGGGCTCTGGCTTGCTGCAGTGGAATAGGAACACCACCCAGTCCACTCACTGGCTGATAGGACACTTCCACCAGCCATTTGCGTAGTTTCTCTGCCATCTCTCTGTAACGCTGCCATTGGTGGATCTGGCTGTCAATAATTCCCCTCCTCTGCTGTGCCCTGCGAATCACTCCTTGCCATTGATTACTGAGCAGTGTCAGTTTCAGATTAAACTCATCCCTATTTGAGAACAAACAAACAATACCCTGAGTAAGAATTGTATCCTTGATCCATTTCTTTAGTAAATGAAAAGCTGAAAAATGTATGTTTTCGGACAGCTATCTATAAAGTCCTAGTAGAAAGGGATGCACTACTCTTTCATACGGCCACTAACATTCAACTGGGATCTAAAACTACCACTTTTCAGGACAATAGCCAATCGGTACCTTGGCTGCTTTCTAGCACACTTCTGCGACTTCCACCTACCCTCTGCCTGTTTGGCTTTATATGGTGTTCTCCTCAATGTCGGCACCATATTCCTTCTTTTCTGTTTGGCAATTACCTAGCACATAGCATGTGTTACCACACATAAATAAATAAATAAATAAACAAGCACACTAGTGTCTACCTGTCATCCACCTGTCCTTGCTCTAGTAGGTGTTGCCCATCAATGATGATTGAATGTAAAATCTGCTGGCGACTGAACATCTCTGCCTGGAACAGCTATTATAAAAGAGACAGAAGTGGTTTCAAAGCAAAGGTCTCAAAGGATTTCACTTCTTCTGCCATCACTGGCAAAAATTTCACTTCTCATTTAATTTACTCAAGGCTGAATCATGGTCCAGGTGAGCTCAATGGGAGTTTTGGTATCAACTTCAATGAGAATGGGATTAAGCCCTCAGTCTTGGGGAGGAGGAGGGAGGAGTAATTATTCTTCCCAGGAATGGAATTTTTTACTGTACATAAAAGCTAAACAAATTCAACAGAACCTAGGCATCCTTTGGAGATAATACTGTGATTGACAGCATGTTTTAAACACAAGGTGTATGAGGAATTTAGAATCTTGTGGTTCAGGAGTATTTGTGCACTTCTCATTTTCTGAAATGTTTTTAAATATAAATATGTTATAGTTCTTTGCTTTGTGAAGTCAGGTATCTGCATGCAGAATTTTTGAACCAAAACCTTGTACAAACTTAACAACATTGTAAGACAATTTTACATTGCTGATAAACCCTCTTTGACAGAGGTGCATAGCTGCATGGTGACATTGAAAATGTATTAGCTACTTTTTTAGTTTTATACTAATCAGATTAAAAATTTGGATTTTTTTAAAGTTTTTAGTAGAAATACTGGGCCAGATCTTCAGCTGGAGTGAATCACCATAACTCTGCTTAAGTCAATGGAGTTGTGCAGATTTACACCAGCTGAGCATATGGTCCATTGTGTGATTATTTTAAAATATATTTTTCAGGACTCAAGGAGAAAAAAAGACAACGCTCAAGTGATTTAGGAGCCAAAATCCCATTTTCAAAAGTGACTTAGGCACTTACAAGCCCTAAGTCTTAATCAAAGTCAATAGGATTTGGGCCCCTAAATACCTAAGTTACTATTGAAAATTTGTTTAGGCTCCTAAGTCACTTAGTTCCAGATTTTAAAAGGTATTTAAGTACCTACTTCTCATGGGAGTTAGGTGCCTAAATATCTTCAAAAATCTGGGCCTTAGATCCTTTTGAATTTTTTTACCTAATATATCTTACAACTTTTCAGTAGAGAAGAATGGTGCTTTCTGATATCTTTGCAGAATTTTTCTGACAGTATTGTTGGGGATGTATAGGAATCTGAGGTAGAGAATGTTTTATGTTAAAACACATATACGCACACTGTTTCTATGTTTAATCCACGTAAAAAACTAGTATCAATTTTGTTACAGGTATGTATGTGGAATAGAAAGGACTTTATCACCTAATCATCTTGTTATTGCCAAAACAGGGCTGTGGGCCTGAGAATTTCAGAAAGGCAACTAAGAAACTAGTAGTTAATACATTTACAGAAGTTCCCATCATCTCAGTCTCAGCCCAGGAAGCTAATTGGGTAGGACAGGGGGATGAGGATGGAACAGGGGAGCAATGGGAACTAAGAGCGTGTTGGGAGATTAAAGGACTGGGAACTGATGCAGCAAACACTGCAGATGAGGATAATGGGATGTCAAATGGAAGACACAACCCTGTGAAATTACAGGATGATTGAAAACTTGATTTTTATACACAGAAAATATATATGGGCCACAGATTGCACATCACTGGTCTATATTTTTATATATTCACTTGCTTAAATTATTAAGGTACAATATTCTCAGTGAGGATATAACAGAGGTAGCTTATTTCAGGATACAGTCTCTCCATGAAGTCTGTTTGTTATAACTTGCCTCGTGTGCCCTCTGTTGCTCCAACAAACTCTGGTAGTTTCCTGAAATCTCTGCAGCCAGTTTCTGCTCAGTCTGAACCAGAAATTCCATCCAACTCTCACATTTCTCCAGAAAGGTCTGGTGTTGCAGCAAGAAAGACTGCAGCTTACTAAAAGGATGAAAGGTCAATTCATTAATGCCTCCAACTCACACAAAATAAAATGACAATGGTTTTCCAGGGAGCCATTACAATTCTGGCTGCAATAGATTTTCCATCACAAACCTACACACTGCCTTATCCTAGGAGGCTGTTTGATCCTCCCACCCTTTTCGCCCATTTGTTTAGTCTACATGTAAACAAAAACAGTATCATTTAAAACGTCAACTTGTGTTCATAAACAAATAATCACCATAACTTTTCTTTTGGTAGAATTCCCTTTGCCTCTTAGCTCAATATATAGAGGCCCAAGCTCATTATAACTTTATAACAATGCCTGAAGTCATGTCTACACTTAAAAGGGTTTGCCAGTAGAGATCTACCAGCAGAGCTATACCTCCCCAGTGGAGAGACAGCTCACACGGTAAAAAAAGTTCTTCTGATGATATAACTTAAACCAAGTCCCTGAATGGAATACCAAAATAGGATAACTGCATCTATACTAACTGGGCTTTTTGCCAGGAGAATTGGGTCTACACTAGGGCTTTTGCCAGCATACCTATATTGTTTAGGGGTGTGATTTTTCACTCTCCTCATCTATACAACTGCTGACAAAACTTTTGAGTGTAGACGAAACCCTAGTTGTGATCCCAAAGGAGAGTAGCATCAGTTAATACAATATTGGTAACATAAAAAGGCCTGAGCTACATTTAAGTTTTACTGGCACAGCCACATTGATTGGGGATGTGATTTTTTTTTAAGCAACATAAATATACTGGCAAAAGCCAGGGTGTAAATGCAGTGATGCTGGAACAACTGTACTTATATCAGCATAGTTTATGCTGGTTTCAGAGAAAAGTATAAGAACTTTTATACTGATATAACTACATCCACACAAGAAACTTTTGCCAATATAGCTATACACAGGAAGACATGGGCTTTAGGAAGCCTGCTCCTAAGTGACCAGAGGAGCTAGCAAACAGGAGTGGCTATTGGGGGAGTTTTGCAAGGGAGTTTAAGATACATGTAACATTCCTTAAACTTCTTTAAACTTAAGCCACAAAAAAACCCCTGATAAAAACAAAACCTCAACAAAGGAATTAACTTCAGGAGTAAAAAGAGAATGCAGGCAGCGGTCCAGCAACAGAGTAGGGGCTATCTAGTTTATTGCACTCAATGCATCATTTATGATTACCTGCCCTATGGATGGGTGGCATATGTGCGCATTGGGTGCAAATAGCTCCTAGTCCTCAGAGACCGTGTACGGGCTTTGGAGACCAGAGGGCTGAGTTGGAGGAGCTAAGGGAGACATTGGTACATAGATGAGACTTTCTGGGACACAGTAGAATGGTCCCACCCCATGTCTGACAGCTTCTGTGCTGTTGAGGATGAAAGTCTCAGGGAAGAAGAACAACCAACCGGAGCAGAGGGAAATGATCCCATAGTTGGGACCCTCCTTCCAGATGATGTTACGGTATCCTCTCACACTGAGGATACCTCTCTGGGGGAAGGAACTCCAGTTATTAGGAAGAGACAGGTATTAGTAATGGGCGATTCGATCATTAGAAACATAGATAGCTGGGTTTGCGATGACTTGAGACATCTAGATAGATTTAAGTGTAGTGCTGGGGAGGAGCTGGTGGTCATGATACATGTAGATAAGAATGACATAGGGAAGGATAGGAGAGAGGTCCTGGAGGCAAAATGTAGGCTGCTAGGTAACAGATTGAAGTCCAGAGCCTCCATGGTAGCATTCCCTGAAATACTTCCAGTTCCACGTGCAGGCAGAACTGCAGGGTCTCAATGCGTGGATGAGATGATGATGTAGGGAGGAAGGGTTTAGATGTATTAGGAACTTTTGGGAAATGGGGAGCCTACACAGGAAGGATGGGCTCCACCTAAACCAAAATGGAACCAGATTGCTGGTACTTAAAATTAAAAAGGCTGTATAGGAGTTTTTAAACTAAGGGCTGGGGGAAAGCCGAAAGGTGTGGAGGAGCATGTGATTCGGACAGAGACATCCCTTTGGGGAGGATCTACTAATGGAGATTCTCTAGGGCCTAGTAAGGAGGAGAGGATGGAAGATGATAAAATACAGGTAGGATCTGAATAGAAATAGTCAAATGAAAAAAAGTCCCATTCCATTACATTATGTAAGAGCAGACAACTAAAAAGTGACAAGTTTTTAAAGTACTTATATATAAATATTCTATAAGTCTAAATAATAAGATGGGTGAACTAGAGTGCCTCGTATTAAATGAAGATATTGATATAATAGGCAACACAGAAACTTGGTGGAATGAGGATAATCAGTAGGACACAGTAATACCAGGGTACAAAATATATCGGAAGGACAGAACAGGTAGTGCTGGTGGGAGAGTGGCACTATATGTGAAAGAAAGCATAGAATGAAATGAAGTAAAAATCTTAAATGAACCAAACTGTACCACAGAATCTCTACGGATAGTAATTCCATGCTCGAATAATATAGCAGTAGGGACATACTACCGACCGCCTGACCAGGATCGTGATAGTGACTGTGAAATGCTCAGGGAGATTAGAGAAGCTATTAAAATAAAAAACTCAATAATAATGGGGGATTTCAACTGTCCCCATATTGACTGGGTACATGTCACCTCAGGACGGGATGCAGAGATAAAGTTTCTTGACACCTTAAATGACTGCTTCTTGGAGCAGCTAGTCCTGGAACCCACAAGAGGAGAGGCAATTCTTGATTTAGTCCTAAGTGGGAGCACAGGGTCAGGTCCAAGAGGTGAATATAGCTGGACCCTTTGGTAATAGTGACCAAAATATAGTTAAATTTAACATCCCTGTGGTGGGGAAAACACCACAGCGGCCCAACACTGTAGCATTTAATTTCAGAAATGGGAACTACACAAAAATGAAGTTAATTAAACTAAAATTAAAAGGTACAGCTCCAAAAGTAAAAACCCTGCAAGCTGCATGGAAACTTTTTAAAGACACCATAATAGAGGCTCAACTTAAATGTATACCCCAAATTAAAAAACATAGAAGAGAACCAAAAAAGAGCCACCATGGTTAACAACAAAGTAAAAGAAGCAGTGAGAGGCAAAAAGGCATCCTTTAAAAAGTGGAAGTTAAATCCTACTGAGGAAAATAGAAAGGAGCATAAACTCTGGCAAATGAAGTATATAAATATAATTAGGAAATCCAAAAAGGAATTTGAAGAACAGCTAGCCAAAGACTCAAAAAGTAATAGTAAATTTTTTTAAAGTACATCAGAAGCAGGAAGCCTGCTAAACAACTATTGGGGCAACTGGACGATTGAGATGCTAAAGGAGTACTCAAGGATGATAAGAAAAGGAGTACTTGTGGTACCTTAGAGACTAACCAATTTATTTGAGCATAAGCTTTCGTGAACTACAGCTCACTTCATCGGAAGCTTATGCTCAGATAAATTGGTTACTCTCTAAGGTGCCACAAGTACTTCTTTTCTTTTTGCGAATACAGACTAACACGGCTGTTACTCTGAAGGATGATAAGGCCATTGTGGAGAAATTAAATGAATTCTTTGCATCGGTCTTCATGGTTGAGAATGTGAGGGAGATTCCCAAACCCGAGCCATTCTTTTTAGGTGACAAATCTGAGGAACTGTCCCAGATTGAGGTGTCATTAGAGGAGGTTTTGGAACAAACTGATAAATTAAACAGTAATAAGTCACCAGTACTAGATGGTATTCATCCAAGAGTTCTGAAGGAACTCAAATGTGAAATTGCAGAACTACTAACTGTAGTCTGTAACCTATCATCTAAATCTGCTTCTGTACCAAATGACTGGAGGATAGCTAATGTGATGCCAATTTTTAAAGAGGAATCCAGAGGTGACCCTAGCATTTACAGGCCAGTAAGCCTGACTTCAGTACTAGGCAAACTGGTTGAAACTATAGTAAAGAACAAAATTGTCAGACACATTGATTAACATAATTTGTTGGGGAATAGTCAACATGGTTTTTGTAAAGGGAAATCATGCCTCAGCAATCTACTAGAATTCTTTGAGGGGGTCAACAAGCACATGGACAAAGGGGATCCAGTGGATATTGTGTATTTAGATTTTCAGAAAGCCTTTGACAAGTCCCTCATCAAAGGCTATTAAACAAAGTAAGCTGTCATAGGCTAAGAGGGAAGGTCCTCTCATGGACTGGTAACTGGTTACAAGATAGGAAACAAGGGGTAGGAATAAATGGTCAGTTTTCAAAATGGAGAGAGGTAAATAGTGGTGTCCCCTAAGGATCAGTCCTATTCAACATATTCATAAATTATCTGGAAAAAGGAGTAAACAGTGAGGTGGCAAAATTTGCAGATGATACAAAACTACTCAAGATAGTTAAGTCCCAGGCAGACTGCGAAGAGCTACAAAAGGATCTCTCAAAACTGGCTGACAGGGCAACAAAATGGAAGATGAAATTCAATGTTGATAAATGCAAAGTAATGTACATTGGAAAACATAATCCCGACTACATATAAAATGACAGGGTCTAAATTAGCTGTTACCACTCAAAAGAGAGATCTTGGAGTAATTGTGGATGGTTCTCTGAAAACATCCAGTCAATGTGCAGTGGCAGTCAAAAACAAACAGAATGTTGGGAATCATTAAGAAAAGGATAGATAATAAGGCAGAAAATATCATATTGCCTGTATGTAAATCCATGGTCCACCCACATCTTGAATATTGCATGCAGATGTGGTTGCCCCATCTCAAAAAAGAGCAACAAAAATTATTAGGGGTATTGACAAAAAAGAAAAGGAGTACTTGTGGCACCTTAGAGACTAACCAATTTATTTGAGCATAAACTTTCGTGAGCAACAGCTCACTTCATCGGATGCATTGAGTGTCTGCCATATGAGGAGATATTAATAACACTGGGACTTTTCATCTTGGAAAAGAGGTGACTAAGGAGGGATATGATAGAGGTCTATAAAATCATGATTGATGTGGAGAAAGTAAATAGGGAAGTGTTATTTATTCCTTCATATAATACAAGAACTAGGGTCATGAAATGAAACTAATAGGCAGCAGGTTTAAAAACAAACAAAAGGAAGTATTTTTTCACACAATGCACAGTCAACCCTGTGGAATTCCTTGCCAAAGGATGTTGTGAAGGCCAAGACTATAACAGGGTTCAAAAAAGAACTAGATAAATTCATGGAGGATAGATCCATCAATGGCTATTAGCCAAGATGGGCAGGGATGGTGTCCCTAGTCTCTGTTTGCCAGAAGCTGGGAATGGATGACAGGGCTGGATCACTTGGTGATTACCTGTTCTGTTCATTCTCTCTTGGGCATCTGGCATTGGCCACTGTCCGAAGACAGGATACTAGGCTAGATGGACATCTGGTCTGATCCAGTATGGTCGTTCTTATGTTCTTACTGGTTTTGCTACACCAGCAAAATTCACATAGTGCAGGCAAAGCCAAAGTTTCACATGCCATGCATTAAACTGCCTTTTACAGCTCAGAATGACTAGCACAGAGTAATATACATGTCCTTTTAGCTGACCCAACCTGAATCTTTCTGTCGTCTGAGATGAGATCATGCACCACCGCCTGTTCAGATTCTGCATCCGTTTGATTTCTTTATCATTCAGGGGTAGCCTGTAACCCAGCTCGTTCAGACGGTCCAAGTCTGGCGCCATGCTACTGAACTTTAACATCTGGCTCTGGAACAAGTGACAAAGAATATATGTAGCTATAGATAGAGAAATTCAGTAATTATCTTATTGAAATCTGAAAATTATGGGAAAGCTCCCAGTTGACAAATTTGGGATGGCTTGGATTGCCACCTTGTGGTAAGTGTTCTCCATTGTCAGGCAAGACACCTTTTCATGATCCTAGATCCTTGCAAAAGCAGGCATCTCTTCAAAGATAGTGCACTTAGCCTGTGAGAAGAAATGTCTTCTGCTGATCAGTACACCCAGCAATTAAGACATAGTGGAGAGAGGTTCTGTAGCTATTTCTGGTGGAAGGATAACAGCAGGGCTAAAATGGAGGAAATACTGGGTTTGCAGGGGAGGAGGAGTGTCATCAACTTTCTTTCAGGGATTTGTCCCTCACAGAAGTAAAAAGACATGAACAAGTGACCATATATATATAGTATAATACACATACACATTCACTTTAATTATTAAGATATTCAAAAATGAGTATATGAGAGAAATAACTTAATTCAGGGTATAGAAAATACCACTCCATAAAGTTCATTTGACTTAACTTGCCACTTGTGCAGATGTTAAGATAAATTTTAAAATGTGTAATACTTTCTAGAGTTGGTAACAGACCAAAAATCTGGATGTGCACACTCCTAAACTCGGGGAAGTTTGGATCTGGTCCTGAATTTCCAACGGAGTATTCTGGGAATCCTCTGTATAGTAAGCAGATTATCTATTAAGTTTCAAAGTGTGGTCATTCTCATGGGATCAGACTGTTAAACTCTGCACCATATTCAGGGATCATTGATGCATCTTGCATCTCTGTTGAAATGTTATATTTAGGCATTTATTTTCTTTCCTGATAGTATCCAGATATGAGAGGAGATGAGATACAGCACATAATATCCAGTTAGCTGTCCAAACGTTTGAAGGTTCAGTTTAGGGAAGCAGCCAAAGGTCTGGCTGTCCAAATCAATCTTATATGAACCTCTTGTATCTACAAAGCTTATGTGAACAGTCTTCCTGCTTCCAGGTAGGCCAGAAATAAAAGAATTTATTTTGTGGTACTTTATCTTTTCTACTTTCTGTGCCAGGCTCAGGAATTACAGAGGTTCAGGAATATGAAGAGAACAGAGACAAAAGAAAATGCACAAACTTTTCTAAACTTCTAAAACTGTTCAAGTTTGGAATGATGTTTTGGTACTTATTTTATTCCAACCAGTTTGCCCATCCAAATCCTTCTTACACTGAGGCACAAGGCAGGCAGTTAAGGATAGAATGCCAGAATTAACTTTTGGTTTTCTGTCTTTAGTGTGTGTATGTAAGGTCTTTAATGATAAGTGAATGCATATGTGGATTTTGTGCATATGCTATACTATACATGGATCACGCTGACCTCACAATTTCATGTCATACTGTCTATATTTGCCACTCACTTTGAGTTCTTCCATCCTATTCTGGATTGTAGAGAGGTCGGAAGAATGACTGGGGTCTTGTCCTTTCAACATTTCTTCAGCTTCTGTTATCCAGGCCTCCAGGTCTTCTAGGCTCTTAGCAAATGTCTCATAGTCTAGCACTCCAGTCTTAGGCACAAAAGAAAGTCCACAATTTAAAAGCTTAACATGAGGTCACATAATATTCATGTTTTTGCTCTGCTCCTCACTGCCCTTTCAGTCATTCTGATGCTCCAACTCCTATAACAGTAATTCTCACTGGTAGCAATGTGACTGCTTCTCCATAGTAGAACCAATATTTTTTGATTACAGAGGCAGTGGTACTGCCTCCATAGTAAAGGCTGTATTTGTTTTGAAAGTGAGGTTATAATTCTTTTGCTAGGCATGAAAACAAGAGTTGATTGTAATTTACACCATTTAGTCTATAAAGCACCAATTCAGCAAAGTACTTAGCACAGGCTTAACTTCAAGCACATGCACAATGAAGTCAATGGGATGAATAGAGGGCAACAGTAAACCTTTACTTTTCAAGAAAGTTGCAAGTAAATCAGTTCTGTTAGGCTTTCAAAGGAATTAACAATGTTTTTCAAAAAATTAGGGCTGGTTTCTAAAGCTTTGGAGATCCTTTACCATATAAATAGCTTTGTTGTAACATTTGAAACTCTGCATAAATGTAATTCTAAATAAAATCTCACACACATAGTAATTTAAAAAGAAAAATTCAACCCCCAAATTTCTTAGCTTTATCTTAATTTTAAGGTTTCAGGACTGAATGCTAAAACTGGAATGTTATTATTTTTAAAATAGTTAAGGTGTCTTGAGATAATTAAACTTCTCCCTTTATAAAACTGAATTGTCTGCTTAAGTAATACCGTTAATAAAAATCAATAGTAGTCACAGTTAAATTCTAGATTGCTATAAAAGCCCCTTTCTTTTTACTCTCTTATAAAATGGCATGCATGCTTGTTATTTTGTAGGTTTAACAAACCAAACTGGCAGTCTTATGAGCACTTTCTACAGCGCACAGCCATCTGGATCTAAGCTACTTCCCTGTACTTTTCCCATGCGTGTGTACTTATGCTGCACCGCTGTTGTGCTTTAAATCAGCAGAACTGGACATTTCCCATGCCATGGGCAACTGATCTACGATCACAGTTTCTTTACTGGTTTCAGAGTAACAGCCGTGTTAGTCTGTATTCGCAAAAAGAAAAGGAGTACTTGTGGCTGTACATATTTAACGTGGGATTTTCAAAAGCATTCAGCATTGGCCCTTTCCCACTGAAGTAAATGGTAACACTCTCACTGACTTCAGTGGGAAAAGAGCTAGATTAACGATGAATGCTTTTAAAAATCCAACCCTGGTTTCTCTACATGTTTACTGACTGTGAGGGACTCCTTGATATTTCCTAGCCCCTTATAGCTAAGTAGCAGCTGTGGATCAGGAGGATTAGCTCTATACAGTGACTGACTGTCATGTCCACAGTTACTACGGGGTTTCTAGCTTCCCATGATAAATTTCTGCCCCTCTTGCAAGGTTTGTTGTCCCTTTTTCAGCACTGGGATTCACCTTCCTAGTTTCCTACTATAGGTTTGGGCATGCTAGTTGAATTCTCCCACATTTAGTTGTGTACTACACATACTACATGGATCTCTAGGGAATACATGTGCAGATAATGCACCTTTCATGGGGTGTAATTTTCTGTGCAACTTTTGCTAGCTTAGTGTACACTTTTTCAGGTAGAATGGAATGATCAGGCGCAATGAATATAAGCAAGCTTTTCATACCTGAAGTATAGCCTTTTGCCTGATGAGAGCCTGCTCTAAGGCTGACAAGTTTTGGCTCAGGGAGAGTTGATCAGACTGAATAGCTGCTGCTGCAGACATCTCCACTTGTTGCTTAAGCTGCTCTCCAAGTTCATGGAGAACAAGCAGGGAATCCTGCACTGTCCCCAGGCATTTCAATAGATCCTGTAGTGAATAAAAGCTTAAAAATCACTCTGCTTCAAAACAATCTCAGCTGAGCTCTTGGGGTTCTCAAAATTTGCCATGTAACTCATGAAAAAAAGGATTACATTTAAACATAGATACTATTACATTCCACAAGAAAAGCCTTTAGTAACTCTTGATTGACCTCTGTAGCATGGAAAAGAACATATGTTTCAGTACATATATTCAAAGGATTGGAAAAGGAGTGACCGATGAGCTATTTACATGCAAATTTTGAGCACTGATCAGAAACACATGTGGAAAGCATCCATGTGCATCAGTTGATATGATGTCATTTCTAGCAGCAAAAATACCTCACCTTGGATCAGTATGTTCAGCTTTGACTGGAAACACCCACTCTTTAACTTAAGTAACCTAGCAGGAAGATTTTTTAAATCCATTTTTTTATGCTTAGTCTTCATGGCAAAAGCATGCCAAATGAGCACAGGAGGAAACAATCCTACTTTGGCATTTCTAGTTGTGAACCCAAGTGCCTGCAAAACCCACGAATGCAATTTTAGGTAGCAATTTTTTAATCTGTTTTGATAGCTTACACTAAACAGAATGAAAATGGCGAGGACCTATGTCACAGGGTGGCTTGTCTAGCTCTCTGTGCCAGAATAAGTGAACATAAGAGCAGCCATAGTGGGTCAGACCAAAGGTCCATCTAGCTCAATAGCCTGTCTTCCGACAGCGGTCAATGTCAGATGCTCCCCAGGGAATGAACAGAACAGGTAATCATCAAGTGATCCATCCCCTGTCGCTCATTCCCAGCTTCTGGCAAACAAAGTCTAGGGACACCGTCCCTGCCCATCCTGACTAATAGCCATTGATGGACCTATCCTTCATGATTTTATCTCGTTCTTTTTTGAACCCTGTTATAGTCTTGGCCTTCACATCCTCTGGCAAAGAGTTCCACAGGTTGACTATGTGTTGTGTGAAAAAATACTTCCTTTTGTTTGTTTAAAACCTGTTGCCTATTAATTTTATTTGGTGACCCCAACTTTTTGTATTATGAGAAGGAGTAAATAGCACTTCCTTATATACTTTCTCCATACCAGTCATGATTTTACAGACCTCAATCATATCCCCCCTTAGTCGTCTCTTTTCCAAGCTGAAAAGTCCTAGTTTTATTAATCTCTCCTCATACAGAGGCCATTCCGTATCCCTAATCATTTTTGTTGCCCTTTTCTGAACCTTTTCCAATTCCAATATATCTTTTTTCAGATGGGGCGACCACATCTGCATGCAGTATTCGAATGTGAGCGTACCATGGATTTATATAGAGGCAGTATGATATTTTCAGTCTTATCATCTATCCCTTTCTTAATGATTCCCAACATTCTGTTCACTTTTTTGACTGCCGCTGCACATTGAGTGGATGTTTTCAGAGAACAATCCACAATGACTCCAAGATCTCTTTCTTGAGTGGTAACAGCTAATATAGACCACATCATTTTGTATGTATAGTTGGGGTTATGTTTTCCAATGTGCATTACTTTGCATTTATCAACATTGAATTTCATCTTACATTTTGTTGCCCAGTCAGCCAGCTTTGTGAGATCCTTTTGTAGTTCTTCTGCCTGGGACTTAACTATCTTGAGTAGTTTTGTATCATCTGCAAATTTTGCCACCTCAATGTTTACCTCTTTTTCCAGATCATTACGAATAGGACTGGGCCCAGTACAGGTCCCTGGGGAACACCATTTACCTCTTTCCATTCTTAAAATGACCATTTATTCCTATCCATTGTTTCCTATCTTTTAACCAGTTACCAATCCATGAGAGGACCTTCACTTTTATCCCATGACTGCTTACTTTGCTTAACAGCCTTTGGTGAGGGACCTTGTCAAAAGCTTTCTGAAAATCTAAAGCTAGCAGTTTGGCCAATTAAGAGGGCCAATCAGTACCTGTGGCTATAAAGAATGGGAAGAATCAGAGAGGTTCCCTCAGTAAGTGAGTGAGGGTTGTCTTAGAGCTGGGTCATTCAGGAAAAGGGCAGGTGAGACCTATCAGATACCAGGTGGATGGCACAAGGTCCCAGAAGGAAGCTGTGGGAGGTTCCTGGGGAAAGCTGAAGGCAGGATAGCAGAAGAGGGATTTGCTGGGTGGCATCCCCAAGCCAGAGAGCTGATGGCAGGAGATCAGTGGAGGGGCTTACTTGCTGACAACTCCACACTAGAGAGGTGGGTCCAGGGAAGGATACTCCCCTGGTGAGGATGATCTCCCAGCAGAACAGCTGTGGTGTTTCCTGCTGGGAAGAGCAGGGTTGCACTCTAGTTGATAAGGCTGGGGTGGCTGTCCTGGCGGAGGAGCCTACATGTGGCAAACGGCACCAGACTGTGGTAAGGAAGGACTGCCCAAGGAGAGGGCGGGAGGGGGGTGCCTGCTGGGAAGAGCAGGGCTTTAAAGACTCTATCCAGCAGATGTGGGAGATGGACTATGTTTGGGACTTCTGTTGCAGATTCAGTGAGCTATGTTTTGGTAATAACCAGGTCTAAGAAGGGATATTATTAAAGCTGGAGAGCCTGAAGTGGAGTGACTGAGGTCTCTGAAAGAGTGAACTGAAGCTGACGTGCCTGTTGTGCCGGTACCTGATGCTGAGGGTGCTCCAGGAAACCTCTGTGACAACCTGCCTATCAAAGGCAGTGGTATAATGGGCTATCGTAACTCATAAATGAAGAAAGACATTTGTCCAAGTCTAGGAGGTAAATTGTACCTTTGCCATGAGATGTGGGTAAACTGGTGAAAGGGCAGAATCTTGAGATTTCAACAGAGTGCATGGTGTCCTTTCACAGTGAAAGAGAGGTGGGAAAAGATTTTGAACTTATCTCTTCTGTTCTGCCTGATGTATTTTCCAGTCTAGAGCATGTAGGCAAAATCATAGCAGCTGACCTTGCAATCCTCTCTCACGTGAGCACTCCCACTGAAATCAATGGGAATATTTGCCCAAGTAACTGTGACTTCGATAAGGAAAGACCAAAGGATTGGACCCAAAGATAGGTGCACACAGTAATTCAATTCATCTGTCTTTAGCATGGGCCTAGACCATACACAAAAATGTCTGAACTAACATTTAGGATGAGGAATGAAGTTTGTGTGAGAAAATCCGAGGAACCCAGGAGAATTCAGTACCATGAATTCCTGATTCAGGAAGGTGAAAGCCCCTTTGACCTTGTCCCATGGTAGAATCTGGGAAGGAAAGGCAAAGCCCACAGTTTAATGCCTGAAGGATTGTTTAGTGAAGAGAAAATATCTCCCCTACATAAAAATCTCAAACTATTTTGATTAGCCGGGATAAACAGTTTAGTATAGGAAATCCTGTTGTGATATTAGCCCATGCGATTGTGATAAAGCAGTGAGTTTACTGAACGTACATTGCAATCCTGAATCCAAGTAGTGACTTCTTCATCAGCTATGTCCTTGTTAGTGGCTGTCTTCAACAGCTCATTGGTTTGGTCCTCATGCTGCTGGACTGAGGAGGAGCACTGGCTGTAACAGTCTTTGTACTTCTGCCAGAGCTGAAGCAGGGCCTTACTGGAGTGTAGCTGCTCTGCAATCTCTTCCAGAAGGTTATTCCACCTGGCAGATATATCAAATGGATATGTCAAAGCATGTGAATTAATAGAGCTATACAGAAGAAGGCCTAAAGTAGCAATTATATACTGTTCATAGACAAAGAATTACACCTCTGTTTGCTCTGACAAGTAGACAATTTAACAAAGTTCAACACAAAAGCAGGCTTTGTACCTCACATTGACTTCTTTCAGAGTGTCAGAAAGTGTTTCAGTGACTGGTGGGTGACACTCTTTCAATAACTGGTTGGTCACTGAACCAAACTTCCGTAAGCTGTTCTCTTGTTTCTCCAACTCATCCTGCAGGCTCTGTAGAGAGAGAAAAAAGAAAAAAAATTGAGATCTACTCCATCCTGTAGAATATAAATTATTTTAATTTCACCATAAAAGTGCATTGAGTCATATGGCTTCATGAAATCAAGTTACATTTCTTATTTTTATACCTACAGTAATATACCTACAGCACATGCATTTCTTATTTTTATACCTACAGTTTTATACCTACAGCACATGCAGTGCTTGCAACCAAAAGACTGCACTATATGCTAGTGTATCAGAAATAAAAAGCAAAACTGACTGGAGGCTAACTACTGAAGAAACAATATTAAAATTGACTAGCCTATTTTCCACAGTCCAAGTGAGAGGAATGCACAAAAGCAAACTAACAGCACAAGTAGGGAAAAGTAAACCTTATTTTTAAAATTCTTTCGCTTATTAGTCTAGGATGTTCTTAGCAACACAAGGAAGTATGTTTTCAAAAGTATTGTTAACCTATTTATTTACATTGAGCAGAAGTTTAAACAAGTGCGGAATTCAAATCATTGCCAGGGGATCTCAAACTTTTTAAACAATGTGACCATGAGATGCTCTCTTTGTTAAGAGACTTCCCAACCCATCCTTTGACTCACGAACAGCTACAATAATTGCTTAAGGCTAGATCATGAGTTAACAATCTACCCTCAGCAATGGATAGTGCAGCCTGGGAAGGAACTTGTGACTAAGAGGAGATCTACAGGAACATTTAGAGCAATCTGGGGTGTAAGTCTATCCCACACCAGTATTCCACAGATTAACTCTTCACATGGACCCCGCTGACACACACTAACAGTCCATTTGTGTGCTTTGATATACCCTGCTTTGAAATGGGAGTAGATGAAAGTGCACTAAGGAACTGTTAGTGCATGGCAGCAGGGTCCACATGGAGAGTTAGTCTGCAACAGGCTAGTGAAGGATAGATTCACACCCCACCTTGCTGCAAACTAAATGTTTGCGTTGACAAGTCTTAAGGGTCTGTCTACCCTGCAATCACAGCTGTGACTGCAGCACATGTAGGCATAATTGAGCTAACTTTGTTCTAGCTAGCTTGCTAAAAACAGCAGTTAAGTTGTGGCAACACAGGAAGTGGCACTGGGTAGCCACCTGAGTATGTACCAGGGTACTGGTTGGACTCGTACTTGGGTCAGCTAGCCCATGTCACCACCCATGTTGCCATTTTTAGCACACTAGCTTGATCAAATCTATCTTGGCTATGCCTACATGTGCTGCAATCACACCTCCCGATAGCATAGCCTCAGATCCTCTCCCAGTCTCCCTGCTGCTTCAAGGAGGGTGTAAACTGGACTGGGTCTGTCTGCTGCTGGCTGTGTGGTGTGAAGGCGGGGTGGAGGTACAAGGGAGCTCTGCCCAGCCACTTCTTCCTGCCCACCCAAATAGGGAGAGGAGGATTGCAGTGCTTCTGCTGAGCCTATTTCCCTTCCAGTGCTGTGAGTGGCAGTACAGGCTGTCCCCTCAAAGTAGTAAGGTGGCACCTTGGGCCCACAAGCTGGGTCACAATCTGTCCCCAAAGAAAAAAAAAATCAAAAGTATTTATTGTTTTACTTGCTGCCTTTTATGAAACGTAATATCTGGGAACAAGGAAAAGAGGCAGCACCATTTGTCAGCTAGTGCTCTGTGGACCTCAGTTTGGGGGAATTGCAAATTTACACATATGCCATTTTCACCTTCACTTATATCCTTGAAACTTCACTGACACATGTATATACATCTACCTAGACTGCCAATTGTTGCAACGCTGTCAGCTTAAATTTGCCCCCAATTAACTATTAATAAAACACATTTTTAAATAAGTCATAAGACATAAGAAATGTTTCCATAATTATTTTTAATTCCAAAACCAACTGTTTTAAAACAAACATACTTCTGTGCTGGTAGTGTTTTCAATGATCATGTTTTTATTATGAGCTCATAATAGTTGATGTTTTTCATAAATCCTCTGCTGCTGGAGTCATCTGAGTATGTGAGAATCTCAGCTTCTGTTTTCTAAAAAGTGTAAGTTTCTAGCCCTCATGATTAAAAAGGAAAATTTGAAAATGTGACCCGAGTGTTCCCTAAAGACTCAGAAACCTGAAGGCAAATATAAAGGAGACTTTTTTTAAACCCTCATGACTTTTAAGCTAGTCTCATGGTTTTGAAAGTTTGGGGTTGGCAATACTGTGTTTGAAACCCATACACTGCACCACTGAAACCTGAAAGAGAAAAAAAAACACTTGCCTTTCTGTAACTTGTTCTTTGAGATGTGCTGCACATGTCAATTCCACTGTAGGTGTGTACATGCCCCATGCACAGTTGTCAGAGAACTTTTTCCCTCAGCAGTACCTGTCGAGGTAGCTCGAGCACCCTCAGTTGTCACATGCCACTGCACGTTGGTGTAAGAGAGTGGAGCTGCCCTGACTTCTCTCAGTTCCTTTGTACCAGACAGACTCCAACAGAGAGGGGAAGGAGGGCAAGTCGTGGAATGGACATGTACACCACATCTCAAAGAAGAACAGTTACAGAAAGGTACGTAACCTTCTTTTTGCCTTCAAGTGCTTACAAATGTCCATTCCACTGTAGGTGACTCACAAGCAGACAGACATGGAGGTGGGCTCAGAGTCTACCTAAACAGTGACTGTATGACAACCTGTCTGAAATAGACATCGTCCTTAGACTGAAATGGCATAATGAGAAGCAAAAGTGTAGGTTGATGACCAAGTCACTACTTTAAAAATTTCTATGATCAACACTTATGCCAAGAAAGCTGCCAAAGTTACCTATGCTCTAGGCAACCTCATACCTCTTAGAGGGGATGCAAGACCTCCTCTCAGCTCACTTTGCTGTAGGGAGTAGGGAGGACGTTGTTTGCCACAGCACCTTCACAGGATCCACAGCAGCTTCATTAATTGGCATGGCCACCCTGGTAAGGGCCGCCAATACCAGAACGTCCACCAACTTGAGGGAGCTTTCACATACCTCCTCTGCTTGAATGTTAAGAACAGAGGCCACCCTTCCTTCTCAATAGACCTTGATGAGGCCTCAGGTCCTCTTGTGGTGTTGAATATCTTGCTACCAACAGCATCATCTGGCGATTATCAAGAGGACACCACAGAATTCTGAGGTGGTGGCTGCTCCATGACTTGCGATGGGGACGCCACCCAAATGACTTCTGGCTGCTCAGTCCTGGAGAATAATGCTCTTGGTGCCGATGCTTCCAGAGCAGTCTCAATGACAAAGAACAAGAGAGCTGCAGGGAGGTCCTCGCGGAAGGAGGGATGCCCCAGGATGCCCACAACTGTCATTGATATGGGCCTGGGACCCAACCTTGACTGGGTTTTTGCTCCTCAGGAGGAGGAGGAGGCGGCGGCCAGTGCTGTGACTATTGTGTGACCCAAGGTCCCAAATCTCTGATGGAGGGTATGCACCCTGTTTCTGACAGGACACAGACAAATGCACCTCTGAGTCTGAAGAGGAAGAATCAGACATCCAACCTACGGGGAGAAGAACAAGTTGGGACTGGGAATAGGTTGCCTGGGGATGGTGGTACCAGGGATATCGTTGGAAGCTTGTCCTTCGACGGCACTGCCCTTTGTGGAAGCTTGGGACGTAGCAGTATGGTGAGTTCCTGACACAGAGAGGTAGGTGCTCCAGGCATCGGTACTAACAGCAAACTTTCTTGCACTGCTGGGGATACCGGTACTGAGAAGCTAAGCATGTCCTGTGGTTGCATACGTCTTCGGGGTGGTTGGGAGCAGCAATGAGTGATGGCTCTCCCACAGAGATCTTTCAGGGATGTTCTTGATGGACGTGGCACAGGCTCTGGAGGTGGCGATCCGTTTTTTTTTAGCTGTAGAGTGCTCCAGTGAGAGACTCTCCCCTGAATGTCTCTTAGAGTCTGTTTCTCTACGAGGCTTTGGCACCAACATGCCTGAGCAAGGTACTGAGCCTGAGGAGGGTCTAAGCCTTTTCTTTGGTATCGTGAATGGGACTGAGGAGCTGCTGACACCTCTGGTCTGCTCCAAACCTAGGCCAATGTACTTGGGGTGCTCTTCATGTGAGAAGAGTCTGATGGGGGATGAAGTGCTGCCTCCATGAGCAAATATTTGAGCCTTGCCACTTTAGCTTTCTTTAAGTGGGGCTTAAATTCCTTAGAAACGTGACAATTGTCACTTATGTGGGATTCTCCCAAATATTTCACACAGGCCGGGGGTGAGTTACTGACCAGCATAGACTAAGCACAAGCGCGGCAGGACTTAAAACCTGGTGAGTGCAGCACCGTTTCGGTACTGATCTCGGTACTGCCAGATGAAAACTAGTCCAAAAAGACCTAAGACAAAAGAATCTATCACTAAAACTAGCTAAAACTAACTTAAACTTAACTAACTAACTACTTCCTAACAATAACAGAGTACAAATACAAAGGAAGGAGAAAGCTTATGACAACAAGTCTGATATGGTTCCAACAACTGCCACTGGTGGTAAGAAGGGACTGAGGAGGGTTGGGGGCGGCTCTGCCCTCTTATACTAGCAAGCAGTAGCCTATGGAGACAGAGTCGCTCAAGCCGCCCTGATGGGTACTGCTAAGGGAAAGAGTTCTCCGACAACTGAGCACAAGGTGCGCACTCACCAACAGTGAAATGGACATGTGCAAGCACTTGAAGAACTTATGATAAACAAATGAAACTGACTTTACTTTAATTGTTCAGGGATGGAGAAATGCAGAAGTGATCAGAGCACGAATAAAGACAAGTAATTTGGATTTTAAAAATTCTATTAATATTCATATATTTCTAACAACTAGAGATGATTAGAAAATTTAGAGAAAAAACAATATTTTGATTAAAAAAGCAATTTCACAAAAAGTTACTTTTAAAAATAAATTCAGGACCAGCTCTTCTAGAAACGTGTCTAAGGACATTTGTTAACATCGAAGGTTTTGGCTTGGCAGCACATCTAAGATTCCATATTTGAAGGGCCAGATTCTGCAGTCAGCTATGTCAGTGCAGCACTGAGGGCAGAATTTATCTCCAAATCTTTTCTTAAGATGTCAGGAGGCTCAGTTCTTATTCGTCACCTGAAGGTTATCGACTTGGACTTTCACTGCTTCCAATGAACCTGTGAGGAGATGAAAGCGGGACAAAGAATATCTAGCTTCCATCAGGTAACTATTCAGTTCTTCATAAGCCACTTTGTGAATGCTCCACTGATCAAGCACAGACTGCAACAATATCTTCAGCTGGCCGACCTGGGAGAAAGAAAACAAACCATCAATATGAAATGTGTGAGACGCATTTGCTATTTGCTTAAATTATTTCCCTTCATTTGATCTTGAATTTAAAAAAGGGTAAGCGCTCCAGGCTCAGCGCTATTTGTTTTACAGTCAGGCTTAACAAGAAATGTGCTTGATCACATAACAATTCTGGCCAAGATTTTCAGATGCGATTAGTGATTTTGGGTGTCTCAGTCTTTGGTTATACAACATATGACACCTTAAAGGGGATCTGATGTTCAGTACTTAGCCCTTAATCCACATGGTTTGTCATTAATGATAGCACACACAATGACTATGAGAAAAACTATTTTTCACAGGTGTTGATCAGGCTTTTTCATGGGCCAGTACACAGCAGGGTGAGGTATTAGAACATCTCTGAAGCTCCTGCCTTGTTCCCTAGAATCTCAGCTTCCTTTTTTTTTTTAAAAAAAAGCAAGTTTCTAGTTGTTATGGGTGAGAAAAAATATCTGAGATACATGAACTGAGTGTAAGCATTGCAGCGTTGTCTGCAGAAAGCCTGGAACAGTATATCCGAGAGTTGTGAACTGCCCCCTGAATCCTAGTGAGGCAGTAACTCAGAAGCCTACTGACGATAGATAATGATGCTGACATTTGAATTATTCTTCATTAAAAGAAAGGGACCGATCTGCACAAGTTACTGTAAATGGTGTCTCGTTTGGTGCCAAAAGTGATTTGCGTTTGGAAAGTTCTGCCACTCCTCCCCCTGCCAATCAAGAAGCAGTTTAGCCCAAGGAGCAGAACCAACAGCAGAGTCATGCTCCAGGCAGGGGAAGTCCAATTAAAAGAGCCCAGTGGAGCTCTGAGAGCAGCATTTTTTTATTTTGATCCTTTGCACAATTTAATGGGAGCAGCGTCTGATTTTGGAAACTCCTATGGGTGGAGATTACTTTTGTGGGTGGAGCTTGGAAGCAGCGGTGCTGGAACAATTTGTAGAGTGGGGATGATGAACCAAGCTGCAAACCCTGTATGTGATGGAAGCCACTTCAAGCCAGCTTCCCCCAGCACCCCTAGTTCCAGCACCCCTGCCGTTTCCCCCCTAATTCGACCTGTGGCTGTAGGTTTATTTATAGGCTCGGGGGCAGTACTGCATACACTGTACTTGTAATGTGTGTACTTTAAAAGGCGGCCCTTGTAATTAATACAGAACATTTCATGTGAAATCTGAAAGCACTGTGAAAACTTTGATAAATAAGAATTCAGTACCCCTGTGAAATAGGAATTTTCATACCCATTTTACATGTGTAATCACATGAAGGTGGGTACAGACTCACTGCCCAGTCTCCTGGAATATCTACTCCCCGCCCTCCCACTCAGAAGAAATCCACCTGTTGCTTTCTGGTAAGGGCTATCTGCACTCATAGGGATACCAGGCACAGTCTGCCTCATGATTAACAGAACCACGTTCTCTCACCATGTGGTCCAAATTGGCCCAGGAATGGTTAAGTTCTTGCAGGGTACTCATGACAACAGTAGAGACTTCTTCCTTCTTATTCCGGATCAAGGAAAGGCCACTCTGTTCTATTTTCTCGACTTCTTTTTCCTTTGCTTTAATCAACTCGTCCAACTCCTGAAAGAAACAAGCATTCATGTATTGGGTTTAGATCAATAATGCTTCCAGGTACAAAAACGCTCTGCAAACCCCCAACTTCTGCAATGATAAGAATGGGAAGAGCACAGTGGTATGCTTATTATTCCTTTAACAATAAAAAACCATCAACAATTTCTATGGCATATTTTCTATTTCCCATATTTACTTTAAAGAAAAAAACAATGTTAATGCTGAGTGTCCATGATTCTATTTACATTACTACAATGCAGAATATCTTGCTCTCATATAGGGTCCAAAATCATTTTAAAAAATAGCTTGAACTACATGGATCTACAGGAAACTGCTCCATTCAGTAGCAAAAGAGAAGCATTTCCTTGTTTCTTAGTTCATTCATTTCACATACCTTTCAATAGATCATTGGCATCTGGATTTAGTAATCCCAACATGGAGCCATTATTAAGAAATGGAGCACAGCAGCTCTGCTGCATGAGTTGCTCTGCTTGCAGAGACCACGCGCTTCTCAACTTCTCCAAGGCTTCAGCAGTTTTGGAGTGGAGTGACAAACTTGGAGGGTGAAAGAACCCAGAAAGGAAATGCTCTCCATGGCATGCTCCCTTGGCTATCTGGTGCACTTCTAAGTGGAAATCCCTAACATCTTGGTGAAGCAGTAATTACTCATCTATACCTATCCTGTTTGGAGGTAGTGTAAAGGGATCCATGCTGCCAGGTCATGGCCTGGGATCTGCAGGTCTGCCCTCTGGGCTGCACATTGATCCTGAGGTATCTGAGTCCGCACTCCCCACCTCCTCTATACCCCCAAAGCTACTCCTTTCTGAGACACGAATCAGACAAAAACTGTAGATACTCATTAATATTCATCAGTTAGCAAGTGAGTATTAAGGACCAAACCCTACCCAAGTTACATCCTTGAAAAGCCATATCAATAGGATTACATGGGCAGAATTTGGGCCTCGATCTATAACATACACATACATAAGCACATTCTAAGTTTTACAAGTATGATGAATTTCAGTCTATTGTTTATTCTTATTCATTTCATGTATTCTGTTCCACGTTTCTATTATTTTTAACTTTGTTATAACCCTTTCCGTTTCTCTAATACTCTTTACTTTGAGCTCATGGTATCAGTTTTAGCAACTAAAATGTAGAAACTAGCTGATAGTCAAAGCATTTGGCATATTTTTCTTTGCTGAATTTCAGTATTTCTACGTATTTCACCCTCATTCTCAGGGACAATGGCATATAAATTGGGATGGACCCAAACCAGAACATTTATCATACTCTCACTGCTCCTTAGTTTTGGTGGTTTAGATAAAATAGGGCTTGCTTCCAAACCAAGTTCGCGTTTTGGAATCAATGAGGTTTCAGAAAATAAAAACCTGGACTCCTTGGTCCATCTCCAGAGCATAAGCTTGGAATAATACTTGCATCGTTTTCATAACATCTGACACCAAAACAGTCAATTGTTCACTTTTTAGTGGTGCCAATTAAATCTGACATTTTGAACCAATCTAATTGAGTTTAATGTTAAAATGTATTATTTAAGTCTGTATGTGGTTGTTCCAAAAAAAAAAAAAAAAAAGGTGGATGTGATTTAAACTGGCAAAGCATCAAACGCCAGAAATACACAGAGAGCCAGAAATATTTACAGAGGAAACTGAGATGTCTATCCTTTCAATCTGATAACTCAGTTAAAGAGTCATTTGTTTCTGATCTATGATGAAAAAAAATAAAGGCTGCTCTTAACTATTTAAGTGATACTGGATCAGTCTCAGTACCTGTTAATACATAAACTGCAGCTTTTGTGTTAGCTTATCGAATACCTGACAATGTCTGACACCCTAGTGAAGTTATTTTTTAAACAATTTGTTTTTCTAATGATCAAAGTCTTGTCATTCACAGAGCTGTGAATTTGCTGACGTCCCTGACCCAAAGGAACCGCAAGTTTAATAAATCGGATCAAGCTTTGGACCTCTGCCAAGCAGAGTCTGCCAACTATGTCAAGTTGTGCTAATTATTAATGGTGGCTTCATTGTATGGGTTATTGGCTTTATTGTACTGAAATAATAAAGTCATTTGTACTGAAGCCACAAGATGGATTCAATTTGAAGTTCACAGGAGAGAACTTGAAAATGGTAACTTCTGACACTGCCAAACTTACCAGTCCTCTGCATTCACAGAAACACAGATGGAGTTACTAAATTCGTGAATGCTGGCAATATTTTATTGGACTTTCGAGGATCTCAGTTTTCCTGTGAAAAAAATTTCTAGCCCTTCTGATTATGAAGATTTACCTGGTGACTTAATTAATATAGGGTCATAATTACTGTGTTGATGGAAAGCTTGGAGAGAAAGAAATGAACAGCACCAATAGATGAAAATTCCCCAGGAATTTACCAGTGTTACCAGGACCGTAACACTGAGCATTACAGACTGTCCATGCTCATGGGGATATAGCTGGCCTAGTGCTCTGAATTTTTCACCACTGTAAATTGGTAATTCTGGTTTGTTGTCTAGTAGATTAAATCAGTCTGGAGGGATCTGATCCCTGATACCATACTGATGCTCTGGCTTGGAAGTCTATATCCAAGCTGATTTCTCTAGAGGCTCCTACTCTATTTTCCCTGATCTGAAAAGAAGCAAGACATTCCTTCACGTTTACAATTCCCAATATCATGCTGGGCCTACTGGACGAGAGAGCTGATTGTGGTTCACTGATTCAGGGCCATCTGGCCCTGAAGCATGTTAGGGCTGCACAGGCTCAGTGACTTAAGGCCAGTGGAGTGTTGGACATTGCTGAGCTTTGCTCTGATTGGCCTCCTGCCATCTCCATTCCATCCATGCCATGCCTCGCCGCCTCCTCCTCCCTCTTACAGGATGGGCAAGGTGGGGGCAGATGACTCAGACGGAACCACCTTCACCAGCTGTCCATCAGTAGAGAGTTCCCCGGCACAGGGGGAGTTTTCCACTAGCTGTCTCTGCCTGATTTAAGGCCCTTTGAGTTGCTTATGTGACACAAAGTGGCCTTAGTGGTCCAGAAAATCGGAATGAATTTGGTTTCTTTGTGCATTTTCCATAGGGAAGGAGCATATAGGCCAAATTTGTTTTAAAGCATATTTTCCCCAGCATGTCCAAGGGAGGGCATCAGAAGGAGGGGAAGCAAACTTTTTAAGCAATCAAGCACAATATTCATAACAGTGAAATCCAGAAAAGTGGCTGCCCAGAAAACAGAATGTATCCCTTTAACTCACAGCAATTCAGCATACCTGGGCATGGCCCTGCTTTGTTATTGCTATTACAATTATTAAGCTAGTATTCACATAAGAGTATGCATGTAGGTACATTCAGCACACTATTACTCCTTTGCACTTTAGGGGTGAAATCCTCACCCCACTGAACTCAAGGGGAGTTTCATCATTAATTTCAGTGGAGCCAAGATTTCACCCCATGTTTGTTAGGTGCTGTTTCTACATGCAGGAAAGAGAACCCATAATTTCCAAGAAAATGTTACCTGACAGTCTTTCACAGCATTCTGAACTGAAGCCTGATCTCCAATTCTCTGTTGTTTCTTCAACCTCTTCTCTTGGGTATCAAACCAAGTTTTCAGGCACTGCACATTGTTTTCATATTCTGTCCAGGATTCCAGCAGGCTTTCCAACAGTTGGATCTGTAAAGAAATACATATGTATACATCCTAAATGAAACAGCTTCTCTGTCAAGAAAATTAAATAATTCAGTGCAGATGAATGTTGATTTGTGCTTTCCTCAGAATTCAGTGTATTCCTGCATTCAGAATTTAGAACAGAGTATAAAGTCAAACTCAATTTTATTCATCCTCTATTTATTAACGATTAAACAGCAAAGAAAAAACTCAAAGAAGTATTTCACTGAGGAGTTTCTCTAGTGATCTAGCTCATGATACCCCAAATTTGTGACAAGCTGGAAGACGCTTTCCACATAAAAGTTTACATGGAGTGGAATTCTCTTCAGGTGAATGGTGATGGAGTGAAACATCATTTACAGTGAAGAATTATTCCAGGCCAAAATTATTTGAAGGTAATTTACTTCTATGCATTTGTGGTTAGTGAGACCCGCCACTCATTATGCACATTTGTATTTTAGTTTGAAATAAGATTGTAGGTTATTTGCTTTTCTATTTTATGTTTGTAGAGTGCCTGGCACAATGGATTCCTGATTGTCTGGCTATGTAGACTACCTCCTCAGGCCCTACGCTACCAGCACTCCCAGCTGTCTTCGAGACACCACTGACTTCTTGAGGAAACTACAATCCATCGGTGATCTTCCTGAAAACACCATCCTAGCCACTATGGATGTAGAAGCCCTCTACACCAACATTCCACACAAAGATGGACTACAAGCCATCAGGAACAGTATCCCCGAGAATGTCATGGCAAACCTGGTGGCTGAACTTTGTGACTTTGTCCTCACTCATAACTATTTCACATTTAGGGACAACTTATACCTTCAAGTCAGCGGCACTGCTACAGGTATGGCACCACAGTATGCCAACATTTTTATGGCTGACTTAGAACAACGCTTCCTCAGCTCTCGTCCCCTAATGCCCTTACTTTACTTGCGCTACATTGATGACATCTTCATCATCTGGACCCATGGAAAAGGAGCCCTTGAGGAATTTCACCATGATTTCAACAATTTCCATCCCACCATCAACCTCAGCCTGGACCAGTCCACACAAGAGATCCACTTCCTGGACACTACGGTGCTAACAAGCGATGGTCACATAACCACCACCCTATACCGGAAACCTACTGACCGCTATACTTACCTACATGCCTCCAGCCTTCATCCAGACCACACCACATGATCCTTTGTCTACAGCCAAGCTCTACAATACAACTGCATTTGCTCCAATCCCTCAGACAGAGACAAACACCTACAAGATCTCTGTCAAGCATTCTTACAACTACAATACCCACCTGCTGAAGTGAAGAAACAGATTGACAGAGCCAGAAGAGTACCCAGAAGTTACCTACTACAGGACAGGTCCAACAAAGAAAATAACAGAATGCCACTAGCCATCACCTTCAGCCCCCAACTAAAACCTCTCCAACGCATCATCAAGGATCTACAACCTATCCTGAAGGATGATCCATCACTCTCACAGATCTTGGGAGACAGGCCAGTCTTTGCTTACAGACAGCCCCCCAACCTGAAGCAAATACTCACCAGCAACCACACACCACACAGCAAAAACACTAACCCAGGAACCTATCCTTGCAACAAAGCCCGTTGCCAACTGTGTCCACATATCTATTCAGGGGACACCATCACAGGGCCTAATCACATCAGCCACACTATCAGAGGCTCGTTCACCTGCACATCTACCAATGTGATATATGCCATCATGTGTCAGCAATGCCTCTCTGCCATGGACGTTGGCCAAACTAGACAGTCTCTACGTAAAAGAATAAATGGACACAAATCAGATGTCAAGAATTATAACATTTAAAAACCAGTCTGAGATCACCTTCAATCTCTTTTGTCACTCAATTACAGACCTAAAAGTGGCAATTCTTCAACAAAAAAACTTCAAAAACAGACTCCAAGGAGAGACTGCTGAATTGGAATTAATTTGCAAACTGGATACAATTAACTTAGGCTTGAATAAAGACTGGGAGTGTATGTGTCATTACACAAAGTAAAACTATTTCCCCTTGTTTATTTCCCCTCCTATTGTTCTTGTAACGTGCTGGAAATGGCCCACCTTGATTATCACTACAAAAGGTTCCCCCTGCCCTCCTGCTGGTAATAGCTCACTTTTCTTGATCACTCTTGTTACAGTCTGTATGGTAATACCCATTGTTTCATGTTCTCTGTGCATATAAAATCTCCCCACTATATTTTCCACTGTATGCATCTGATGAAGTGAGCTGTAGCTCACAAAAGATTATGCTGTAATAAATTTGTTAGTCTCTAAGGTGCCACAAGTCCTCCTTCTCTTTTTACTGATCTTTATTGGGACCTTCGGTGCTATTTTATTATAAAACAAACAAAAATATAAATATACATGTGTTCTTTGACAGATTAGCAGAATTTGCTAATTTACAAGCAAGAATAATAGTCTGCTGATGCCCAATTTTAAGCTCAACCTGCCACAAGTGACAGATTAAGACTGTACCAATCTTCTGAGCACTTCAGTTAATAGACACTGGAGAAACAGAAAGCATTCATTCACTTTTTGTTTCAGTCTGAACACCACGGTCATAAGTGTGCAGGAGTATTTGAAATAATTAGGAAATGCATTAAGATAAATGTAAAACTGAAGGAGCTATGGTACTATCGGAAAGAAGATGGCATGTCTCGGAGAACACTGAAGCAATTATGTTGACACTAGATGTTTGGTTTTGCCAAAGGAGGTGTTCATATTACTCAGGACACGCTAAATTAATTTTAGTATGCCTGCTCCTGAATGAGTTGCATCTATTTTTAAATGCACACTGAAAAGCAGCTGTTTTTTTCTTACCTTTTCTGTTATCAGGCTCTGGAGGATCTGCCAACGTCTGTTCATTGCTCCAAGCTGTTCCGCAAAATCAGTCTTGTCACTACGTTTACTTTCCACATCCTGGCTGCTAATCTGTAGTACGGACTGGTTCACAAAGTCTACTGTCAACTGTTTGCAATTTACATCAATTTTAAACCCCTGGCAAAACAAAGAGAGAGGAGAAGAGGAGGATCCATCATCACTTTTCATACTTATTCCTGGAGAGTTAGCCTGGAAAATAGCATTTCTGGTTTATGATCTAGCAATAAACCAAGATGTAATATATCCAGACAATACACTACCGAAAAATGAACGTAAAAATATCAGTCCTTAAAACTGTATGTACTAACTTCTGGAAAGTATATTTCAAAAAAAATGATTACTTACCTGTTCTGTAAGTGTTGTTCTCCAAGATATGGGTGCAGATGTGCATTCTAAGGAACACACTAAGGTGTATTTGTGCCAGGAGTACCAGAACTGGAGATTTTGTGCACGTGCCCTATGCCACTCCTGGACCTTCCTGAGACTATGTAAGGGCGGTCCCCCCACTTCAGTTCCTTTGCACCAGAGAAGAAGCCGTAAGACTCTGATGGGCAGAGGATGGGTTGTGGAATACACGTCTGCACCCACATCTCCAACAACAATTACAGAACAGGTAAGTAACCATTTTTCCTCTTCCTGAGGTTGCAGATGTGTATTCTACTGAGGCAACTCACAAGCAGTACCGTAAGTTGGGGGCTACTGAATCTATTTAAATAACGATTGCAACACATATTTGCAAAGTTCTCATCAAATTTGGATGAAGTGGTGATGGCATAATGAATGAATGTACATACTGAGGTCCAAGTGGCAGCTCTACAAATTTCCAGTATAGAAACATCTTCAGGAAGGTGACAGATGTAGCCTGGGCCCTTGCTGAAAGGCAGAGAGTCTTTGCACAGGAGTACTGGCTACCCTGTAGGCTGTTGTAATGCAGAAGGTAATCCATGTAGAGATCATCTGCGCTGACACTGTCTGACCTTTCATGCAATCAGCACTGGAGACAAAAAGATGAGGAGACTGAAAGGCTTGGTCCTGTCCAGACAGAAGGCCAGTGCCCTCTAGACATCGAAGGTACGTAGACCAGAATGTGGTTTCAGGAGGAAAACCAGGAGATGCACTGGTTGATTTAAATGAAAAACTGACACTACTTTAATTAACAACTTTGGGTGTCGCCACAGGGCTACCTTGTCTTTGAAAAATACTGTATAAGGAGGGCCCACCATCAAAGCTTCTAGTTCAGATGCTCTCCTGGCTCTCCTGGCTAGGCTGGTGCTGTGAGTATTAACATGATGTGATCTTGTTTCGGTTTGTGAATGACATGTTGGATCAGAGGGATTGGGGGAAATGCATACATTAGCCCCAGTCTCCAGTCCAATATCAAAGTATCAGTTAGTAAGCCCAGATTTTGACCTGCCCAAAAGCAAAACTGCTGATACTTCTTGTTTTCTTGTGTAGGCTGACTAAAGGAATGTCCAATGCCCAAAGGATGGACCTCAGTATGCTGGTTTTGAGACACCACTCATGGTTGAGAGAAAATCTAATGCTGAGGAAGCTGGCCAACTGGTTCTGGGTGCCCAGTAAGTGTGTAGACACGGGAGTGATATCCTCTGTGATGCAAAACTCCTGAAAGCTCATTGCCTCTTGGCAAAGTTGGCTAATGTGAGCCCCTCTCTGCTTGTTTAATAGTACATTGCTGCTGTGCTGCTGGCCAAAATTTGGAACAAGAAGTCCTTAATGCAGGGAAGGAAAGCTCAGTAAACTCTGTGAATTGCCCAGAGATTGAGGACACTAATAAAGATCAGACTTGTGCTCCATCCAGAGTGTTGTGTTCATGACCCTTCTAGGTGAGCTCCCCAACCTATCAAAGAGGCATCTGCTACAGCTGTTGCAGCTGGGATGGGGGTGAGGGTGAGGTCAGAAAAGGGAATGTCTATACATATGGTGTTCTGGTTTATTCACCGCCATAGGGCATGCAACATTGCAGGTGGGAGCTGGACCAACTTATCAAAATGGTGCTTACTTGATGATAGACCAATTTCAGCCACACCTGAAGCATATGAAGACACAGTCTTACACACTTGGTTGCATATCTACAAGAGGCCACATGAACTAGCAACCTCAAAATGAGTCCATAAGAACAGCCATACTGAGTCAGACTAATGGTCCATCTAGCCCAGTATCCTGCCTTTCGGCAGTAGCCAATGCCAGGTGCTTCACAGGCAATGAACAGAACAGGTAAATATCAAGTGATCCATCCCCTGTTGACCATTCTCAGCTTCTGGCAAACAGAAGCTAGGGACACTTCATGGTTTTGCATCCCTGCTCATCTTGGCTAATAGCCACTGATGGACCTATCTAGCTCTTTTTTGAAGCCTGTTATAGTCTTGGCCTTCACAACATCCTCTGGCAAAGAGTTCCACAGATTATTGTGCATTGTGTGAAGTAATACTTCCTTTTGTTTGTTTTAACCTGTTGCTTATTAATTTCATTTGGTAACCCCAAGTTCTTGTGTTTTGAGGAGGAGCAAATAACACTTCCTTATTTACTTTCTCCACATCACTCATGATTTTATAGACCCTCTATCCTATCCCCCCCTTCGTCGTCTCTTCTCCAAGATGAAAAGTCCCAATCTTATTACTCTCTCCTTGTACAGAAGCTGTTACATACCCCTAATAATTTTTGTTGCTCTTTTCTGAACCCTTTCCAATTCCCATATATCTTTCTTGAGATGGGGCAATCAGATCTGCACACAGTATTAAAAATGTGGGCATACCATGAATTTATATAGAGGCAATATGATATTTTCTGTCTTATCATCTATCCCTTTCTTAATGATTGCCAACATTCTGTTTGCTTTTTTGACTGCCGCTGCAGATTGACTGGATGCTTTCAGAGAACTATCCACAATGACTCCAAGATCTCTTTCTTGAGTTGAAACAACTAAAATAGACTCCATCATTTTATATGTATAGGTGGGATTATGTTTTCCAATGTGCATTACCTTACATTTATCAACAATGAATTTCATCTGCCGTTTTGTTGCCTAGTCCAAACCAGGGTGGATGGATGAGACATGAGGGACATGTATAAGTTGTGAATCATTTGAAATCTCTATTGGGGAATGAAAAGCAGTTAAAATTGTTGAGTCATGCAGGGTCTCAATGAACTTGAGTAGGAATAAGTGCTGACATTCCCCTGTTCAGTGTGAGTTCTAGAGGCCACGAATCTGGTCCTGGGATGGCCCTCAAATCAGCCAACAATTGAGGTGAGGGAAGACATGGATTCTGTTCTTTCTTAAGCAGGCTGTGAGCACCACCATGCATTTGGTGCATGCACGAGGCACTGATATGCCAAAGGGAACTACTGTATACTAACAATGGTGGCCCCCCGTCACATAATCTGAGGAATTTCCTGGGATTGGGCAACATTGCGTGTCTTGAAGATCAAGGGCAGTGAACCAATTGTTACAGACTAGGGAGGTAATGACTGATGCTAGGGTAACCATGCAGTATCTGACTTGCTTGATAAACTTGTTGAGAGCCTGAAGGTCCAATATGGGTCTCAGGTGTCCTTGGGGATCAGGAAATGGCAGGAGTAGAAACCCCACCCCTGAAACTGCAGGGGACCTTTCTCTATAGCCCTCAGAGTAAGCAGAGTCTGAACTTCTTGTAAGGATATAGACTCATGAGATGGATCCCTCAAAAGGGACAGAGAAGGAGGTTGTGGAGGAGGGATGGAAAGACATTGGATTGAATATTCCAGTCCCACAGCACTCAGGACCTACTTATCTGAGGTTATTACCTCCCAAGCACTGAGGAAGTAAGATAATCTTTCCCCAAAAGCAGCAGGAGGGGGGAGGAATGGGAAGATTGCTGCTGGCTGTATTGCTTTCTTGACAGCTGGTTGAGGGGAAAAGATTGGTTAAAACTGGAGAAAGATGGCTCTCTCTTCTGAGGCTTATGTTGCCTCCTCAAAATGTCTGTTGTCTCAGAGAATAGAAGGGCTGTCAATGGTACTGGTGAGAATATTGCTGTGGAGGCTCATATTGGCATCTCTTGATGGTTGGACTATAGACTCCTTGGGAGCAGAGGAAAGTACATGAATCTTTAAAAGAGTCAACAGCTGGTCAGTCTTGCCCAAAAACAAAGATTGCCCATCAAAGAGTAGGTCCTCAAAAGATTGTTGAATATCTGGTGCTATATCAGTTTTATATAATTATGATGCCCTTTTTATTATAATTACAGAAGCTATCACCCTGGAGAGGGCATCTGTGACTGGAGCGAGGTCTTTGCAACCAACCAACCCTCTGCTAAGAAAGCCCTGAACTCCTCTTTTGAGTAGTCTGGTGTTGCGGTTTAGTGATGAGACAGAACACAGCTTTATGCAAGCAAACAGGCTGGTCAGCGGAGATGGGCTGTTTTGCCCCCCCTGTCTTTTACCTTTTTTTTTTATTATATTTTTTTTTTAAGCATTACACACTGCTATATAAAGGAATGTATGACGTTGATTCATATGCTTAGTTACCATTTTTTATTTACTATAATTTTGGTTTTTAGGCCTTGAGCCCAGGCTAAAGAAACCTTCCACAGTTGCTGTTTAAACAATTAAGTTTTTAGGGTTTATATTTAGCTTTTGTTTTTGGATAGAGCAATGTGTGCATTGCTCCTAGGAAACAGTCAGGGTGTGCCCCGCCTGCTTCCAGGTGGAATAGCTAGACATTAACCCTTCAGTCTGGCAATTTATCTGAGCATGTAGACATTGCCTCCAAGTTGAAAAAGTCATATTTTGCTAATAGAGCTCATTGGTTCACTATTCACAGCTGAAGCAAAGCAGTGGAATAAATCTTTCTTCCTAACGAGTCCAGTCTTTTTCCTTTGGAATCGACTTAAAGTTCCCCACCGCAACTCTCATTAGTGGCCCTGACAATTAGGGAGTTTGGTGCTGGGTGAGAGTAAAAACACTCGTATCCCTGCGATGGGATGTCAAATCTCGTCTGTACATTTAGCTGTTGGGGCTAGAAACACTGGAGTAAGCTATAAGGCTTTCACCGGCTGCAAGACAGCTTTGTTAATCAAGAGGGCTACTCTTCCTGGAATCGTTGCCTGAAGGATGACCAATAATGCATGGGTATTTTCCTATACCAGTTCAGCTTGAATACCCAAAGCTATAGCTACTCTCCAACAGGTACTACTGTGGGGAAAAGTCTCTAGCTCTGGTGTGCTTTGTGCAAATACACCTGAGGGAAGACATGTCTGCAGCGACTTGAAGAAGAATTTCTTTTTATTGATGCTCTTTGAGAGAAAAAAAATCTGACATTGAAAATAAAATGCTTATGTGCATATGTATTTATCAGAGTAAGAATGTTACCAATTTGAAAGGAACTGGAGTTAAGAATTTACATTCTATATAAAAAATAGTCTTTCAAATTTAATTTGGATAAGGAATTTTTCCTATTTGGCCTAAACCATTGTCTAGCATTGTTCGGTGCTAGAAAACAACAGTTACCTTCCTATCTAAGAGGTAGGTGATCTTTCTGTGTAAAGAATTCAAAAATCAATATGCAACATTTGCCAAATGTTTTGTGGTCTTTGGACAAAATTCAATCATAATAAAAATCAGTTATTTGCATGTCACCTTGCCTTTGTAGTGAAGTTACAGAATACAGAGCTTTAGTTCGTACGCTGAATCTGACAAAATAAATTTAATGTATTTGCCAACCATCCTCACTTAATTACCTTATACTTCTGTAGATAATCCTGAACGGCTTTATGTCCTACTACATTTTTAATATTCTCCTCATCCTCCTGAATGATATTTTCCATCAGTGAAATCCAACTCATGAGTTCAGTGATGGCATGACGAGAAGGAAGCTTGTCCATCTGAAGCTGTAAAGGCAAAGGATTTCAATTAATGACATACTGTCAAGAGAATGGATAAAAGCACTTTGCTCTGTTAATTAAGCCTACTCTATTTTTCTCTGTCTTCATTATTCTGCATACTTAACAGATCATTTGGTCTGGTTTTCTGGATGTTTATGAACTATTAAAGTATAAGTTCTTTTTGGAAGTATATTATATTACATATATAACTGTACATATTAATGTATAATGTGTCTATATAAGCAAAGAATCATATTTTAAGTAATATTTTTTAAAACAGTCACTAGTGGTAAGCAATTTTGGATTTACTTCCATTTGTCACTTTAGGTAGGCATCTGGATGAGCCTATGAAGATACCACTACTGAATTTTAATAACCTGTCAATTATCAGCTCTAACTACACTAATTCCTCATTGTACTAGAAATACATGGGTCCCCGGACAATATCTTCTACCCTCTTCTTTATTTGTTAATGGCTGATGAGCAAGTCTGCTGCAATGATTCGCCTCTTCTGTGCCCTCCTCCTATGGCAGCTGATTTCTCAATGGATTTTGGAGACTGGATTCCTTTCCTTGATAAGCAACTGAGCTGTTTTACTTAAAAAACAAGTCATTTTCAGCTTTTGGTGCAGCATTTTTAACTTAAATTTAGTTCTTCTTTTCTTTTAAAAGGACAAGAAAATTATTCTCCCTGATGGCAGCTTATAGCTCTTTATTAGATTGCTTCTTTATTTCTTAAGAAAAAGAAAAGTATATAACCTGCATTAGGAGAAGTTTCAGAAGGCTACAATATGGTACTATTTTTCACATATGACCAGTCATCTAACACAGTGGGCACAATTAAAACTTTTTTTCCTTTTTTCCAGTGTGTACACTATTACCAGTTCTAGCAGTATTCCTCATTATATAGTGAAAATTATACCTGCTTGAACCCATAATACCTTACCTATCAATGAAAATAATAGAAGAAAACTTCTTCACTGAGACCATTATACCCTGTGCAACAGTACTGAAGTTAACAAAGAAAAAGTATTAAAGTAAAACTTCCTACTTCAAACATCCAGTTTCCCCTATGAGGCCTGCATCAGCTTTTACTATACTTGTTTTTGTTTTTCCTAGAGTTGAACTCTGCCCATGCAATTTTGGCATAATCAAATGCATATATATATATATATATATGGCAAGCAACAGCCCTTAACAAACAAACCCCTCCTAACCTGACATTTCTGACCACAGGCTACGAAAAGGCTAAACTGCAAAATGCAAAAGTGACTCTCCCTGTTTCTTGCAAATGCATGTAATAAAGTTCTAATAAAAATATAGAAATATATATGTTTAAAAACACTTCAGGCTTTTTGCTTCAGTTTGTAAAATAAAATGTAATACTACAACTGCACTTGGGGTTTGTGAAAGCAAAGGACGCCTAGCACTGACTAGAGTCAGACACAGGGTGGGGTACACATTGTGTAAGTTTTGCCACAGAACTCTGCCACTGCACATTAGTAAAAACTTCTATCCCAGCCCAAGTGTAGGAGGTTGGAGGGGAATCATGGTCTCTCTTTAAGAGATTGCCGATTATGCCAAGAGATATGGTGGTTTGTGATGAGAAAGATGACGAGGAGAATACATTTTAACTTGAATTGGTCACAATTTAAAACTTAAGTAAAAGGCAATGTTATTGATCCATTGTGCCACCCAGCTGCACTTTAAATATTTCAAATGCAAAAGCTTTTAATTCAGTCACTATATTTCTCTGAACATCAAAGGCTGTAGTAGCAGTAAACTTCTCCCCTACCTGATGCAGTTTTTCTTGTACTACTGGAATTTGTGTAAGTAACTCTATCCACTGGCTGTCGATCTGAGACAGTCCTGCACGCAATGCTGCTGTATCCACTTTCTTCAGCCGAAGGAGCTGGTTCCCAGTGCTTAAAACAGAAGATTTCTGGGATGATTTGGCATCAACCTCTTTTGAAAATTTCTGTAAAAGGATCATAATTTCACAGAGATAAATATGTTATATTAACCAACTAGAGCTAACTTTATTCCTCTACTCAAAAAGAAACAATATCTTTTAAAATATGTATTGGATTCAGTAGCCTCTTACATTTTTGTCTAGGTGAAAATATAAACGACTTAAAATTTCTTTTTTTGTTGTTTTAATTAAAAGTACAAAATCTTTGTACCAGAATAAAAACCAGCAAGGCCTACAATCACTACATACAATAGGTGTTACGAAGTATGAAGGGCACTTTCTAGTAACTTTGCTCAGACATTCTGTATTTAACAGTGTTTAACATTCAGATATTTGAGGGGGGTTTTAAAAAGCAAGCATGGTATTGTACAGCCGGTCTACACACACAGACAAGGAGAACATTTTTTCATGTGCAACGTTTTGCTGATGACATATGCATAAACCTTATTAGAGTGGGACCATTTGTTTGCAATAAGAGATGAAAAGGTGCCTAAGGTTCCTAAACTGACTTACCAGAAAAGCATTCAGATGATCTCGCACCTTTTCAAGTTCTTGAGGGACTGTCACTGACTGCTGAGTCCACAACTTCAGCTGGTCCTTTGCCGATTGTAACCAATTAATCAGCTCAACTGATTCACTCTGATATCTGTGGGGATGTTAATGATAAAAACACTGTCATTGCCAACCCTTGTCTCTAGTGTAGTCTCTCAACAAATGAGGATCTCCACTGGAAGCACGATTTTACAAAGAACATCTCCTTCCCCTTCTAAAAATCCTCAAAAACATCATACGGTCATGAAAGTTGGTAGGAGAGAACTGGGGCTCAGCTCAAATTCTTTTTGGTTAATTGTCATGTCCTAAAATTAGAACTGTTAAATGCAGCTACAGAAATGTACTTTCTACTTCCCCACTTTCTAGCAATCCCCACCCTCCATCCAGAAGCAAGATGACAGATGAAACCTATTTTGTCAGATTCCCCTACCAGAGATCTGGTAACCAGGACCGATAGTTACTGAATAAAAGTCAAATTACAAAAGTTATGAATATTTTCCTGGTTTGACAAACTACATACTGAGGCAAACTTTCCCTACTCTTCACTGGGCTGATTCTACCAAATGTGAATGGCACAAAATGTCTCCGTTAGATGCACAACATCTTAATGGCAGGGTTCTATAATTCCATAATGGTCTCTCTTTAAGAGATTGCTGATTATGCCAAGAGATATGGTGGTTTGTGATGAGAAAGACGATTAGCCAGCCAATTAGCCCAGGGTCATTAGACCCAGAGCTTGAGTGCCTCCATATACAACAATGTTCATACAGATCATGGAGTTAGAGCTCTCAGAAAAAGCAAAGATTACTATAGTGACATATCAGCCCATTTAGTATCAGAAACATGTATTGGTATGTATTAAATTATAATATGGTACACAATTTTGAGAGTTCTTATGCAGAGAAGAGAGTCAGTTGGCACTATATGGGGGCAGAGGTAGGAAGTTTGGGAAGTGCAACTTTAGTATTAATTTGCTGTGGTTTTTAAAAAATAAACTAAGTTTTTGAAAACATAACTCTCCTTGATTTTAATGGCACAGGATCAGACACTCAATCCCTCAGTTTCATTAGCACTACCTTGTCCAGTGCTTTAGTATAGTCTCCAGTCTGTGCAGTTCCTTGGTCACTTTGCTGGTGTTGTTTAACCAGTGCTCTCCTAACTGGTTCAGTTGACTTTCTAGAGTTGAACAGCTGATAGCAAAAAGTAGTCTCTTCCCATCATCCAACACCTGGTAAAGCTTGGGCTGGTATTCAGTCAGGCTAGATTTCAGGCGCTGTAATGACAGAGGACAGGAAAGACAGTCAGATCGGTAGCTTCTCAATGCCCCATTTTCCTTTTGCTGGAGGTATAGCAAACTCCCTCCCTGTTTCAAGGACTTTCTTAATTCAGACGCTTTTTGGAAGAGAAAGAATGCTGCCATGCGAAGGTTAAAGAAGAGAGAATTGGACCACCAGAGGTCATGGTGTTACAACAGGAAGCTAAGACTGTATGTTCATTCACGTGCCTGAGGTCCAACAGGGAGAGAATGGCAGAGGGCACAGAATTGTACACATGGGTTCAGATACAGAAAGGAATGATTGATAATAGATATATGAGAGAAGGAAAGAGATTAATTTACCTGCCAACAAACAGCTAACAAAATACAGGAATTGCAAGTTTGCATAAATGTTCATACATCTGCATAAATTCAAGCATCATGCCTTCTCATTTAAAAATTATGCTGTAACCAAACATGACATGGGGTGTTTGATACTTACTAATGGCACCTGCAATGAGTTTATTTCCATGACTATTTCTATTTTCTCTTTCATGCTGACAAATTCTAATGTAATCAGGTGGCAGAGTGCCTATCAATACTACCCTGGACATGTCAAAAGAAAACATGGAAAATCGAGCCATTTAAATAATCTGCTCTTTGAAAAGCTGGTAGTGATATCTTAAGGATTTACTCTGAAAAGTGAAGGATAAAAAAAAAATTTCCATTTTCACTCCGTCCCTGCAAAAGCATTTATTCTCAGGGAGCAACCTGAAAAATTCTAAGGCAGCCATACAGTTTTCATAGCAAACTTCAAACTTAAATAGCATGAGATGGGAAATCTGAGAATGTGGTCATTAAAAAAAAAAGAGAGAGAGAAAAATATTTGGCAACAGGAGAGCCTGGGTATGACAGAATATACCCCCATGTTCATCCTGCATACTACTGTAATAATTTTTGTACATGGTATGCTTTGTAGGGTATCATTTGAAAACGCATAATTTGCTGGTCAGTACTGTCCTGATAAAATGTGTGTGGCAACGTTGTTTGTAGAGTTATAAGATTTCCCTACATGATGTTATTAACATATGTTCCAAACACCACAGTCCTTCGCAAACTGAGGTTGGCAAACAGGTCTGCCCTAAATAAAGGAATGTGTGCTCTGCTTAATTTGCATTTAAGCAGTAAATAGAGTCATCAGGCAGGAAAGGAAACAAAGAAAGCTCAAAGAGGTGAGAAAAAGCCAGCAGGGAATATTCTTCCAAAGACCCTTTGTGTCCTAGGGCCCAGCAGGAATTGTTTTTCAAGAGAGAGACTGAAACTATAAAAAGGAGGGACAAACACTCCAAGAGACCCCTCTCTCTTTCCCCTTCCCATTGCATTCACTGCACCTGGAGCAACAAGAGAAGCATTTGTTGGACTCTGTGGGAGGGGTTGTGACCTACATGGTTTGGTCAGTAAAATGGCTGAAACCATGTGGTGAGATACTTTGCTTGAACCTGATATAGTTTGTCAAGTTAGGTATTAGTAAATGTCTGAACTTTATTTTCTTGGAGCTATTTCTCAGTTTTATGCCTCATTACTTGTACTCACTTAAAATCTCTCTCTCTCTGTAGTTAATAAACTTGTTTTCTGTTTTATTTAATCCAGTGTGTTTAAATGGAAGCGTCTGAATAACTATTTGAGAGAGTAAAATGGCATATTACTCCCTTTAAGGAATAATGGACTTAAATGTTATGTATGTATGTTGGGGTCATCCTGCAGCATAACCAAGGCTGGGGAGAGCCAAAGTGTAACCGAAGTGTGACTGGAAGCCTGTTTGTGAGTGGCCCAGGTGGGAGCTACTTCAGCAAGGCATTGTAAGGTACCCAACGTTGCAAGGCAAGGGTGACACAGCTGCTCATTAGTCTGATTTGTATGCTGGTATTTCACATTATGTAATGTGGATTATTTTACTCTGAACTATGAAAGAAGTCAGGAAAACAGAAGACAACAAAATAAATTAGTGGCTGGTCTATTAACACACACAAACTGACCCCAGCATCAGAAAAAATAACAAACAGGCCATTGCTCAAGATTTCCTATTAACCTGTACAAAAGCCAATAGCCTGTATTGTGTAGGGAAACACAATAAACTTGGCAGGTTAGGACTGGAAAAATAATGGAGCTGTGGGGGAAAGAATAGAAGACTGAACCGCTCATTGGTGGAGATGGTTGGGAATTTTCTGAGATGTTTTCCCATAAAAAATATCAATTTGTAGAAACACACTGTTCACAGGAAAAGGTCAGTTTTTACGAAGTTCTCGACTTAAAAAAATGTTGAAAAAGATTCAAAATTGCTGAAACACTCAATTAATATATTTTCTAAATGAAAAAAATTGGATTTCTAATTAAAAATGACTTTTCAGGTTTTTTTTTCGATTTATACTAGACGCTATAAATCGACCCCCCGCTGGATTGATTGCTGCCTGCCGATCCGGTGGTAGTGTAGACAAGCCAAGAGAGAATAAATCAATAGACCTTTCTATAAAATGAGACCAAGAATGTAGGATTTAGTAGAAATCCCAGACATAAACTACTAGCTTTTACCATGGTTAAGAGATTTATGATGGATGATCAAAAAGTACATCATGTTTGAAAATCCCATGCTGCCACTGACCTGATAAAGCGTGATCCGGTCTGTAAGCCTTTCTTCTGTCTCCTCTACCAAACCAACACTAGGGATGCTACTTTCAACAGCCTCCAGCTCTCTGGTCAGTTCCTGATAGTCCTTGTCCAGGCGTGTCCAGGTCTGCACGAATAATTTATACATGTATATGGTGAATACTGCCTTTGACTTCTAGGTTTTTATTTACAACTAAATTTTAAAATATTATTTACATCCTTTATGTAAATTTCTCTAACCGCATTTCTCCAGCTCCAAAGGAAATGCACAGTGTATATATAATATAATGTTAACTTTGTCAAAGACACTCAGGATCAGCTTTTAGTCATGTGATCCAAATCGTAGACCTGGCTTCTGCTTGGAAAATGACATTTTCTCCTCCTTGACGGGTCAAGTCCATTTAACTTTGAAAATGCTATACTACTAACAATATGGTTTGGCTGCTGAACCTGATGCTCTCATTGCTTCACAATATGTGAGCATCAGAGATTGTGCATAATCCTCCATTCCAACATAGGGAAATATGACAAGTGGGACCAAGGTTCACCGACACTGCCCTCCCTCTGCAGGTACAGGTGGGATGCACCCCTAGTAGTGCATCATTACAGAGGAAGTAGAAAACAGAGAAACCCCTCACCTCTAGAATGTATTCCAGCTCAACACCCCGCTTGTGAGCCTGTTTTAACACAGCGGATGCTTGTGCCATCTGTTTCGTATGTGACTGGGTTTCCCTCAGGAGGGCAAAACTGCTTATCTTTCTAAACAGCGTTTCTGTCAGGATCATGTGAGATTCCAGACCCTGGAAATATTCCTGAAAGGATTCCAGAAAAAAAAAAAAAGATCAGAGTGTACCAGTTAGACTCAAGTCACCATAAAAAAAATTGCCAAACTCAAAGGTGCTCCGACACTATTGTGATGGAGGCCATATAAGTATTGGGAGACATACAATTAGCTAAGCTTCGCTCCCCACCAATCGCCACACAAAAGCTCATTAACACTGGAGAAAAAGAGTTAATCTTTAAACTACAAATTCTGCCCTAACTTACACCCTGTGAGACATAGCTGGTTTCAATTATGTATAATCAGAGAAGAATTTGGGTCTAATAATGTAAGAAGTTTTGTTGTACAAAGCAGCCACATCTTCCTGTGTTTGTGGAAGCTAGTAGGAAACCAAAACCTTACCTAAAGAAAACAAAATTAACCAGTGTACAAATCAAGCTACTTTTCTCTTTCTAAAGTTTGCAGTGCATTCCTGACAATAGGTTGCTTTCAAGCAATAAGATAATACTGAGTACAATGACGCATTCCAGAGAGATTCCCAAGTTCTCCATATTTGCTAGCCAGCACAAAAGCATTGTTATTCAAAGTCAGAATAAACTAGGATGAGTGAGAAAGTGGCTACCATCATATATGGAATTTACTTACTGCAAGAGTACTTGCCAAAAAATCCAAGCTAGTCACTGTTGGTACACTCAACACCATTTAGTTAAAAAATACTGCAATGTATCCTAAACCAGCAGTAAATCACCATCAAAATTCCTGATGCCCCTCCAGGTGTGAAGGCTGGCTATAGAATGGCCAGAAGTTAGTGGAGTGCAAGATAAGAGTTTTACTTAGCCTTCAAATAAACAGTTTTTTTTAAATGCACATGTTGTTTTTACCTTGTGTTTGTCTAGTAGCATTTGGACTTCCTTCGTGGAAGCAACAATAATTTTCTGGTCACCTGCCATCTTTTCTTGGCCAGTTTCTATCAGGTCAGCCAGGTCCTGCAAAGCTCGTTCATACTGACCCTGGAGGGCCAGATTCTGGTTCAGCCCACTGCGTCTGGATCCAATGATCATCATCAGTTCATCATACATGTCCTTGGGGGAGACAAGCAACAACAGCATTCCTCATTTCATGCACACTTTTACTGAACACATTACTTTTAAGCCAACACACTGAATGTGCTCACTATATTCAAACTATGCCACCATAATTAGAACTAGTCTTCTCTGTGCCGCCATAGTGCTTCAGTGAAGATGCTACTACGCCAATGGGAGAGTTAATCCACCTCTCCGAGAGGCACTAGCTATGTTGGCGGGAGAAGCTCTCCTGCTGATATAGCGCTATCTACACGGGGGTGGGGGGGAAGGTCAGTATAACATGTCATTCAGGGGTGTGGATTTTTCACACCCTTGAGTGACATAATTATACTGACATAGGTCTGGAGTGTAGTCCTGGCCTAAGTATCTGAGTTGGGAACCTGAAGAGGGCGTAAACACACGTTGAAGACACACTTAACTCACTGGCAAATTAACAGCTCAATGTTTAAAGAGAAAAACAGGTGAGAACTGCATCACTCTTGAGATTCTGTGTTTAAGAATGAAGTTAACTGAAGTGGTCTTGCTTAAGTAGGAGAGCAGTTGGAGAAAGGACACACCCAGGACACACCCAGACACATTAGGCTTCATTCTCAATTACACCAAGACCCATTTACACTGCTCTAGCAGTGTAAAGGGGCCTTAGGCCTGGTCTACACTACAGACCTATACTAGTATAGCTATGTCGATTGGGGTGTGAAAACTCCACACCCCTGAGCAACACAGTCATACTGACAGAACCCCCCATGTGGACAGCACAGGATCGATGGGAGAGTTTCTCCCATTGCCATAGCTACCGCCTCTCAGGGAGGTGGGATTATCTATGCTGACGGGAAAAGGCGTGTCTTCGCTGAAGCGCTACAGTGGTGCTCCACTGTATGTGAAGACAAGCCCTTTCAATCAGCAGAAAAGGACCCCTAGAATTTTCCCTATGGAGAGAGCACCTTCCTGGCCAATGCAGAACTGGCATAAGTGCTGTAACCAAATGCTGCCTGGCAGAGAAGATTTGTGTGCACTATGGCTATTCCCTGCATTCCTACGGCCACAAAAAGCAACCACTCCACAACTCATCCTGTCCATCTTTACATGTAACTAGCACAGACAGCTAAGAACAACAGAGATGACTCAGTAAGAAAGCAACCCAAGGAAAACCTCCATGAGTTGGCAGTAAGAGAAACAACTAATAGAAGCTGGTTTATTGTTTCTCTGGACTAATTATTTTGTAGTATTTTTAAAAATAAAATTGATGTCCAACAATTTAAAATGACCCCTTTCTGCTCCACAACTATAAGAGGAGTTAGAAACCAAAGAGTTGCGTTCTGAAGTACTGAGAGGCAAAATGACTACCCTAAGGCTGCAGATGGCTGTCTCTCCCAGAGTTAAAGGGACAATTAGCAGGGATGCATGCTGGGAGAGGCTCCTATAAGAGAAAAAAGTCAAAGTGGGTAGTTCATAGGTACCCAGGCAGGATGACTGGAGGAAAAAGACTGATTTCTCACCTTCCTGAAGGCTAAGGAACCACAGGCTCTAACTAGATCTCAGTGTACATGGACATGAGCAATTAAAGTCTGTCTTTTGTTTTGTGACTCTATGGCTGTTTTGTTGAGCTAATAAATCTCCAGGTTTAGTTTAGCTGTTTCCTTTGCTTCAGATTTACTATCACCTCATTTTAATGATAGTTATATTAACTTCACTGAGTTAGTCCTGCTGATTTCTAGGTCTTTGTCCTCGTCTCCCCACCCAAAAGGATCCTGCAAGTGAAGAGCTAATCGAGTTCTAGAATATGCTATCCCTGCATAGCTATTTTGAAGAATACTTAATATATAGTCCTGCAAGCTGCATTAGTTCATCAAGTTTTAGTTGACAAGACTGTATAAACAGTAAAGATACACACAGGTTACAGAAAATAGATACATATCTCTTTGAAATAATTAAATTCAGATAGAACATAATAGAGGTCATAGAGCTCTGGAAAGGACAGAGGCCAATATACAGCAAACGTGCACATGCTTAACTTTGTTCACCTGAGCGGCCAATGGGACTGCACATAAGCTGGAAGTTAAGCATGTAGGGATTTGCAGGATCGAGGTCAGTGATGCTACAAAAGTGTTAAATACAAGGACAAGGAGGATGTTATGGAGAAAATTATAAATCTCTTTTATACACAGTGAAGTGCTTTGAGACATATTTTTGTAAATTGCCCTATGTACAATAAAGATAAGGGCAGTTTACAGATATCCTCAATATCAGTAGGTAGTTATTATAATGTACCTTTCTTTGGAAGGGAACTATACCTGGAGCTTAGATAGCTCTTGCATGGAAGGCTGGTCAATCTGTAGCTTGTCCCCACGCTTCTTTAATTTGCTGATTCCAGCATCTAATTCCTTCAGACCATCTTCTGCCTGTAGGATAGCCTGTATCAAGGAATTGCAACATTTAGCTAGAAGGTCTAAGAACAATCTTTTACCTGTACTACAGTATTACCATTTACTTGAACTGTTTTAGATATGAAGTATTAATCTGTCCCCATTTTTTTAATAGTGAATTTTGTACTCATCGTGTTTCACTGAGAACCCTGGAAACTGAATAACCTGAAGAAATACAGCACAGGAAGCAGAGACAGACATTCAAGATAATTTTTTGATTAAAGGTTTACTGTAGCATGGCACTTTTATATCACATACATTGAATGTTATACTTGAATTGTTTAAACAAAATTGGATTCTAGTTCTGTACTACTGATTAGTAATATATACTGTTTATATTAGAAACACGCAAGGTGTGTTTGGTAATTTAAACACATTTTAAAATTAAGCTTTCCTCTACACTCATCACAATGGCGTTGGAGAACCTTACAAACAATTTATCTTCACAATGGCCCTGATGTTGCAACACTGAAGAAGATAAGCGCTTGGCCATTGTCCTCATTATGAGTCCCAACACTGCTGTCAGGTAAGAATGCATACTTAGCCCCCTTTTGTAGATGGGGAACCGAGTGACTAAGGGTTGGATTTACAAGACTGTCAGTGATGGCCTAACTTCTCTCACTGAAGTAAATGAAAGCTTTACCAGTGACTTCAGCGGAAGCAGTGAGGCCAATGCCTTTTGAAATCTCACCCCAGATGTCTGCTGAAGATCATAGAGAATGTCTGTGGCAGAGCCAGGAATAGCAAGCAGATCTCCTGAGACCCAGTATAGTACCTTAACCATAAAGCCAGCCTTCTTTTTTAAGGCCTCTCTCCTGAAACCATTTATACAAGTGATTAATATTTCACATGCATAGTCCCTTTGACCTCTCGTAACACTGAGTGAGTGTAGTTTTAGGACCTAATCCTACAAACACTTATGGATGTGAGCAGTTCTACTGATTTCAGAATTGGGCCCTAAAACTATACTTATTCAGTGCAGGGCTTGAATCCATGACCCTATGAAATTAGAAATTAAAAGGTCTATGGTTTATCAGCTGAGCTAATATACTATTTCAGCCTGTTTCCTTGCCTACTTGTTTCCCTCCTTGTGTTCTATATATTGGGAACTAAATTCTGACTGCCCTTTTTGGGTAGTTAAGCTAAGGAGGAAGGGGTACCGGGAACTATGCAGCACACCATGCATGAGTCTGTCAGAATACAGACCTAAACACTCCCTGCACTGTAAGGTTGTGTGATTTCTAATGTCTAACCCCTACCCACCTGCTGGCATCAAGCAACAGATGGTGGAGCAAGAACCCAATGAGTTTTTCAAAAACCACACTTTGAAGAACTTTGAGTCATTATGTTTAGGTTTCTCCAACAAAGACAGAGTGACTGCCAGAATCTGTCTGTTTATTTCATTTCGCATATAGGTACTCATCACTGTAGTACCCGAGCAAATCACTTTGTTACTACATCTCTGCTCCCACCTGTTTCCTATCACAAAAAAGCCAGAAAGTAGCCTTTGATGCACACTGCATTCACCAAAGTTTGTTTTCAATACCAGGAATAACAAAAACATGGGACAAAAGATATCTAGGTTGAGATTAATTATTCAGTGCACATTTCCTGCTAGAGCACATTTTCCTCAGTTTGAAAAACACAGAATGTGGAGGTCAGGATATAAACACCTCAGAGCACCAAAACATGCCACTTGTTTTTAATCAGGCACCAGCAAGACAAAGTATACTGAAGAGATGTAGGTCAAGGACTTATCCTTCTAATTGCCTGTACTGAAATGACCACACTTTTGGGTGCTCTCTATATGAATCTCCTTAGCCGCCTGGGTTTTCTGTGTCTGTATTCCATGCCCCTTCTATTTTAGAAGTTTTTAATATTTTTCAGAAGTCAGAAGTACATTCTTGGACATGCACATATTTTATTTTCACATACAATGTACACACCATAAACATCCTCCTCTCCCACACACCTGGTTCTTGTCCTACAGAGACTATTTCAGTCTCAAGCAGAAAATCTTTCTGTATTCACCATACTCACACTGCTCTTCTTGTTCATAATAGATATTTGATAATACCTGCATTTGTTCCGTTTCAGGTCGCTCAGCTGCCTCTGCTTGTTTCTGCAGAACTATGTATTTGTGATCAGCCAATGATGTAAACAGTAGCTTTAGATCATTCTGTAAGAGACAATAAAGTTCAAGTGAAGTTTTAAAAAAGAAAAATTATAGCCAATCATGACTCACATCAATTAAACATTAGTCTATTCCCAAACAAGAGTACATCACTTGTTGACATAATGGATTAAATTTTCAGAACATGGTACGTTACTTGTATGTATTCAAAGTGGGAATAATTCACACGAATGCATACAATCTATTGTGTATTGAATTAGATGTTACATGTACAAAGTGCTTTAAAACCACGGGACATTGTTGACAACTCCAAAAAAAGGTGAAATAACTATTATGCAAGTGTAATGTTCAGAGAAAAAGAAACCATGTGGGCCCTTCCATTCCAATTTGACAACATGAATTCATACTTCCTCTAAGAATGCCTTATTTAACAAAAATGAATAAAATACAGCTCAAATGCTTCTAATCGCTCATTTTAGCTAACAAGCTTCTTATTTTTTTTTCATAGAAAAAGATCTTTTTGCCTGTAAACTGAGCAAATCTAACACGGAAGTCAGCAGGACACAACAAACATGGAACCCAATATTGCCATTTTCAGAGTCATTTGTCAGAGCAGAATTACATTTTAATCTGTTTGCTGTTTTTCAGAACTATCCTCAATCAACTGTTAGTGCTTTCTTCTCTGTTCACATATTTATCCCACGTATGCTGACAGTACCGGAAAGTATGAGCAACATCACTACATTTTCAAAGACACCTAGCAAAGGCAGAAAATAATGGTGATTTATTTTTATTTTCATATGAAGAAAAGGAGTACTTGTGGCACCTTAGAGACTAACCAATTTATTTGAGCATGAGCTTTCGTGAGCTACAGCTCACTTCATTGGATGCATACCGTGGGCTCATGCTCAAATAAATTGGTTAGTCTCTAAGGTGCCACAAGTACTCCTTTTCTTTTTGCGAATACAGACTAACACGGCTGTTACTCTGAAACCTATTTTCATATGATGACTTCTTATACAATAGTACCTATGGTACTGCAACAATATACACTTATGATCTCTTTTCTCTACCACAGTTAGGCGTTTTACACCTAACACTTGTTGCTAGTGTTTGTTTCATTTGTGCCAGAGCAAACCATCTCTATTGGTTTTAGAGTTTAAAACAAAGAAACACAACAGGCTGTGTGTTGAGAAGAGTTCCAAATATATGTAGAATAAAGATAAAGATGAGACAACAGAGGCATATGTGACTAAAATAGATACTGTATTTACTTCACTCTTGAATTTTATGAAAATCCTTTAAAAATACTCATTCAGTTTGGGATTCTGATCTAAAGACAGACAGACAGCATTGGATATACCAATTTTACAGCAGTTGATGGAAGTTCCACATAAAGCCTACACTGCCAGTCACTTCAGGAAGTTGTAAGAAACTTCCTGAAGTGACTGGCAGTGTAGGCTTTATGTGGCAGGAAAAGGGGAGAAGATGGCAGTAACCCCCTGATGTTTGCAAAAGTTTCTAGGCGAATAAAGGGTGAGGGTATTATGTACACAGAGTTTTTAATACTGGAGGTCACTTGAGGTAGGAGCTGTTAAAGGATAATGGGATGGTGTTAACAAAGTTGAGAAGGTAGATATCAAAACAAGGCTAATGTTTGGTATATATTTTGCACTGTATCCCACCTTATCAACAAAGCAGTATGCTGTTTGTACCTTAGAAATCTGAAAGCTATAGTTGCTCTTTCCCCCTTTAAGTATAGTAGTCAAAGGATGCTGGTTATTGTAATACCAAACACATGTGCCATGCATTATTGGATGAACATTCACGGTAGCACACAGGGAACTATATGTACAACTATTCTGCTAACAATAACGTGAGTTGGAACTTTGGCCCAAATTTTTAAGGGACTATTGATTTGGGGAGGCTTCCATTTTTGGATACTCAACTTGAGATGGACACCACAGTGAGCGTACTCAACGCTTTCTGACCGTCAGGTTTATTTAAGGTGTCACAAGTTGGACACCAAAAAATTGAGGCACTTAACATCTCTAGTCACTATTGAAATCCTGTCTTAAAACTCCACTTGTATGTGGAAATTTACCCGTTTATTCTATTACCTAATAACCCCCCAAAACTTTCAACAGATAATGCGACATAGGGGAGGGTCTAGAGAATTCCTTGGCAACCTACCTGGAATGTGAGTATTTGCTGAAGTCTCTCTTTCATCTGATGGCACCTCTGGTTTACTACTGACTCCAGCATGGTCAGTCTCCCTAGTAGACAGTCCAAAGTTTCCTCTATAACATCCCTGTTATCACTGTTCTCGGGAAATGCTTGAGAAAACAAATTCTTGTTCTTATCCATTTCTTCTGACATCTCTTTGATATCTTTGGCAAGAGACTGGAGTTTTTATGGAACAGAACAATTTTTGGAATTAGACACTAACAAATAGACCTACTGTATTGCTGTAACTACCACCCCTTCATTCACAATAGACTTTAAAACCATGCCTAAAAGCCCAGGAAATCTTTTTAGTAACAATAAAAGGTTGGTTTGGCATGAGTTGTTCTTGACAAATCCATGTTGGTTAATGCTTATCACCCTATTATCCTCTAGAAGCTTACACATTGATTGCTTAATAGTTTGTTCCAATATCTTTCCAGATAGTAAAGTTAGGCTGACTTGTCTATAATTTCCCAGGTCCTCCTTCTCCCCCTTTTTTAAACATATGTACTCTCTTTGCCTTTCTCCAGCCCTCTGAGACCTCACGCATCCTCTATGAGTTCTCAATGGTTCCAAGATTGCTTGGGCTCTTCCTTAAGTACACAGGAGTAATGTCACCAGGCACCACCAACTTGAATACATCTAGTCAATCTAAATGTTCTTTAACCTGTTCTTACCCTCTTCTGGCTTGTGTTGCTTTCCCCTTGTTGTTAATATTATTTGTGTTAATCATTTCAATGAAGACTGAAAAACAATAGGCATTAAATACTTCAGCCTTTTTTGTGTCATCTGTTATTAACTCTCCTTCCCCGCTAAGTATTGGACTTACACTCTCCTTTGTCTTTCTCTTGCTCTTATGGTATTTCTAGAACATTTTCTTATTGCCTTTTATGTCCCTTGCTAGGTACAACTCATTTTGCCCCTACATGCTTGTGCTGTTCTTTTGTACTCATCCTTAGCAATGTGTCCTTCTTTCTACTTTTTGTATTATTGCTTTCTGATTTTAGATCATTAAAGAGCTGTTGATACAGTCATTCTGGTCTCTTACTGTTCTTCCTCTTTCTCCTCCGCATCTGGATAGATTACTGTTGTGTCTGTAATACTGTCTCTGAGGAGCTGCCAGCTCTCCTGAACTCATTTTTCCCTTAGATTTCCTTCCCATAGCATCTTACCTATCAATTCTCTACATTTGTTGACATCTGCTTTTGTGAAGTCCCTTATCCTCATGAGGGCAAAGTCTTAACTGGAAGGAGTTTTCCAGTTGCATTCAGTTATGCAAAACTATTATTCTAGAGTCTTACTTCTCACTAAGATACAAAGCAAAACAGAACCTGATTGGAAAACTAAAAATACTTACTTCCTGGTTATACAGGCAAGTTTCTGTCTCTTCTGGAAGCAGGGCTGTAGCAACAAATAAGCATTCTTCAACACCATCCAGCCAAGAAGAGGTAGCTGACACGCTATCATAAAGCTTCTGTTCCAAGTGCAGGCTTTCCTTCTCTGCTCCTCCAGCCTGAGTGAAAGGAGCGAAAGTGATAGGAAAGTCTGTCAGTTCATACTGCTTCCATACAGAGAACTAATGTCCACTGGCTCTCCAGTGTTCAGGGAGGGGCAGCTCACTGCCAAGTGGGAACTAGAGGAGTGTTCACTCTGTACAGCAGCTCTGCATAAAATTGTATTTAAAAACAAATAATGCCACTGTACCTTAGATGAAACATCTTCAAAGGCCTGGTTCAAACCAACCAATATAGATTCAACTGATGATTTATCTTGTGCCTTTCCTTCTCCTTTATACAAGGGTAGGCCAGACATCAGTCTGTTTGGTCTGTTGTAAAGCTGTTAGAAGAGAAATATTGGTTAGAGTAGTTCTGATGTACACTGGATCTCTCATACGAAAATATAGATACTACTACCGGCTGAGGAGCCCCTACACCATTAAATAAGTCACACATATACCGCTGTTATAAAGCTGCTCACACTGGAGGTTCATAGCATGTATGAACAGTACACTTGAACTAAACTTAGCAATGAGACACTATACCCAAAGATGCTGAAGTAGTAATACTGTTTATATGTTGGAAAGCTACAGTTACTAGACCATTCTGGAACAGAGCACTAAGCCAGTGCCTAACAAGAGAAAAAGTATAGCACAATCCAATGGCTGGGAGTTGAAGCTAGACAAATTCTTGTCTACCTTGCATAGGCACTGACACCGTGGGTGCCCCGGGGCTGTAACATCTGAGGGAAAAAAATAGTGGGTGCTCTTTTTTTTTTTTTTAAAATGAATCAGGACAAATGAGTGGGCAATGAGGATTGCCGACTCTATTTATATTGTACCATATTTTTAAGTAAAAAAACCATCTACATTTGCACATAAGGCCCAATCCAGCTCCCATTAAGGTCTGTGGGAAAGTTTTCACTGGGTTTTATGTGAGCTGAGTCAAGCCCAGAGTGAGTCTAGGTAAACATGCACCTTCATCACTGTTGTTCTCATTCTTCTTTCCTCATTCTCTCTTCGTTGCACACACTTGCTGCATTTCACTTTAAACTGGGCTGCAAGCTCTTTCACACAGAGCCTGTCCCTTGCCATATGTACAGCAACTCGCACAGGAAGGCCCCAGTCCTAAGTGGGGCCTCAGGGGGATACTAAAATACAAATAAACTAATAATAATTATGAGTTTTAATCTCTGTCAGACCCTTGGATAGTTGGCAGATGGTTCTGCTTACATCTAAAGTGAAGGTGATCTGCGATCTATGCAAGTCTTGAACCATTTACCTCTTGCGGTAAAACTCCATGGGTGAAATCCTGGCCTCATTGAGGTCAATAAACTGAATGGGTCCAGGATCCCACACAATGAGTTTAAACTCATAAAGCCGAATAATACTTCCAATTTTGGATAATTTGTAAAATTTTACAAAAAATTTTGCTTTATGTTCCTTGAACTGACTATTTTTAAAAACTGTATTCGACATAAGGCATTTGCTGTGCATAAACTGTACTTTGTGTGCTCAGCTACATGCTTTTCATACAAGAGTGCACAGAAACATTAAAACCAGCTACCGGTTGTGCCTTTTCCTGTTCCAAAGCATTCTGCAGCAGTCTCTGTTTGGTGCTGAATTCCTGGTGCAAGCCTTCCCATTTCATTCTCATTTGATCTTCAGCTGATGGATTCTCACCTTCCAAGCCTAACTCCTGAGATAACACATCAGGCTTCTCACTGTGACAAAAAAATATAAGTTAAGCTCAGGAAGTATTGTAATTGAAGGTGTTTCTTGCCCCTTTCAGTTTTGATTTTTCACATAATTCAATTTTGAAATAAATGCTTTTTTAAAAGAACAGCTTTTAGTCGTGCTTTAAAGCGGTAATATGAAGGATACATTTAGAACAGAAATAAGTACTCAAATATAACCAGACCTGTTCAACTCTTATGAACTGTATGGAGCTGCAAACACTCATATAAGCTAATAGAAACACATACAACCCCCAAATTGATGAAAAATATATTAGATTCAAATTTAAATTCTAAATCAGTTGTTATTTCAGAGAATGTGAAGTTGTAGTTATTTAAATTACTAGTTACTAATTTGGATCAACTCTCTCTCTCTCTCTCTATTTTTCCGCATGTGTCCTACATTACTTCTCCTCATGTCAGACATGTTACCTGAATCTTGGTGAACAAAAGGTTAAGTTCAACTTTCCCCCTTCTTTTATAACCAAGTTCAGGGGTAAAGCTGTGAATGTGGCTATTTGGAAAACAACTGTTCCACAACTATTACAGGACTGGGTTGAACCCCAAACTTGGGAGATTTTCAATTTACTTTAAATTATTACACTTCCTTGTTGTAAACACTAACGCATGAGGAAGACAAACTGCTGAGAGCAACTGGTCTTCTTCCCCTGCTGAGTCATTCACATGCACTGGTTTTAATGTAAAAGTCCCTAATATTGAGCATCAAAGCTTTTGCTCCGCTATCCTATGAACCACCTTTATGCCTTCCAGATTTTGGCATATTGCAGGAGCCAGGGTTATTTAAGCAGCTCTGAGAGCTGTTCTAATTTATGGCATCCTACCTGCCCCACCCCCAGAGCTACTAATGGCCAGCTTTGCAGCAAATGGAAATTCAGGACTCTCCACCCTCCTCAGCCCCACCGCTGCATGCTCCCATGCCAAGTCTTGTGGGAGTCCTCAAGCAGGCTGTATTTGTCTTCTTCAGTTATTACCAGGGAGAATTCTCCCCCAGCCTGAACCAAGGCCTGGCATAAATGGTCCAGAGTGAGGGTGAGAATCTCACCCTATGGCTCAAAATTCAAGAGAAGTTCCAAGTGCCAAAGATAAAAGTCTTAATTAACTTCATGCAGAGAAAATTAAGTTATAGACACTTCATTTGTTAATAAGATTATGCTTTCAGATCCCAGTGGTTTAGGATAGTATTATTATTTACTTGTATTATCACAGAACCTAGGAGCCACAGACATGGATCAGGGCCCCATTGTGCTAGGCTCTGTACAAACACAAACAGAACAAAAATTAGAGAACAAGATGTTGGAAGAAACAGACAGAAGCAAGGAGGCCAAAGTGTGAAGGCTTAGGGATCCCCACTGAAAAAAAAATGTATCGAAGCTCACCTAGCTCGACGGCCATCTGGAGCAGAATGTTGGGTTAGGATTTCTTCTCCGTGGCTTGCTACTGAACGAAGTAGCTTCTTCTGCTCTGCCAGCTCTTGTTCCAGCTCCTAACAGAGAACAAAGATGGCTATGTTAATAGTTTGTTTGTTTTTCTGGTTGTGAAGAGCGTATCCGATGCATGTTTTTACCTCTCTTAACCATCAGAGTAGGACAGCCATCAAAATAAATGCTCAGGAAATGAGTATAGATGCCCACAGCCTTCCCAGAATGATATAGATGTCCATAGCCTTCCCCTCACTGTTATTAAGGTGAGTAATCTCAAAAAACGAATATGCTACTTATGACTCAGTCATGCCAAACTGACACCACAAGGGTGTGTGTATCTATTGTCTCCATCAAGACAGCAGTGGAGTGCTTCAGGACCTTAATGAATGTATCCTTACAACATCTCTGTGAAGTAAGGTAAGTATTATCCTCACTGTACAGATGGGGAACTGAGGCACAGTGAGACTAAGTGACTTGCCCAAGTTTACATAGGAAATAGTGGGCAGAGCCAGAAACAGAACACAGACCTCCTGGGTCCCCATTCAGAGCCATAACCACAAGGTCATCTTTAATTTGGTCTGGCTGGCTCCGTCTTACCTCTGATGGGGAGAGGGGCGGGGAAGGGTCAACTGCATCATTATGGCACAGCCCTCACCAACGGGTGGTGCAAACTCTAGGAAGAGCTCTGCCTCAGGGGGCAAAATCTCTTTAGTGTTTCAGGTATGCAGGATAATGCAGCATGCTAGCACAAAGCTTTTAGGCCCTGATTCGGAAAGTATTAAAGCACATAGTTAAGTAATTTGCTGCGTTGGGGCCTTAGATCCTATGTTGCTATAGAAAACCCTACAAACAGATAGTGTAACATGGCTCCTTCTCAGAAGCTAGGTAGCTTGGCTGGCTTGTGAGTAGAAGAGATGGAAACATGGCCCCATATGCACTGTGTGTGCTGGAAGGAGCAGATTCTGTTTTTAGAAGAGTGCAGGGACTGTGATTCTGAGTGCCCCCTGTACAGACTGTGTGTGTAGGGGAAAGGCATCTAGCATACTCCCCATTCTTTGCACAACGTTGCAAAGGACCAGCTATGAACTAGACCTGGATATTTAAGTTATACAAGTCATTTTTTCCTCACAGGACAATGTGCCACCCTAATAGTGTGCAATTATTTAAGGAAGAAGTTCTAAACTAGCTATATCATTTCCAATCTATTCAGATACTACGCCTACCCCTAGGGTATTTGTATCCATTTGATGGGCAAAAGTGGGTTTAAATAAGAGATGTATGTAAATACAGAGCATACACCAGAAGAATCTTATAAATTTCTGGTTCCCTACACTGCCCAGGCAGTAAATGCCTAAAGTCCTACCAAGAAACATGTTGTGATGTTAAATGAAACCTGCAGGTCAGCATGTGGCAAGTACAAAGTACTAACTTTCTGTTGCTGGAGGCTGCTCTGTTGCTGCTGGGAACGGGTTGTTCGTGCTTGGGACAGCCATTCTTGGACACTTGGACTGTGTGAGGATATCAGGTCCAATTCACATACCTCCTTGTCTTGTAAAACTCCCTGCTTTGATTAAGAAGAAAAGAAACAATTACTTTATATAACAGGGACCTTTTATGTTACAACGAGGTGTGAGACACCGGCTCAGTCCATATTAATATGGTATAGTGCCTTTCAACTCCTAAGATGCTGGTTTACATGAATTTAGCTCAGCTGTGACTTGAAGTTATTCGTTTGTTGGCCAGTATCAGGTAGGTCTCCATAAAACAAACCAAGCAAACACCTCCACCACAACTGGCATCTTGCTAGCAGAATCAGAGGAACAGGACTGGCATAGACTTAGAGACACCCTCTTACAGGATGTCCCTTCAGTTCAGAGGAAAGCCACATTAACAAGCCAGCAATGAAGAGGGTTGCAGTTAGAATTGGGCAAATAATTGATCTTTCAGTTCAGCCAGCAAACAAAAACATTAGGGACAATATTTGGTTCAGTTTCATTCTGAAAATGTTTAGAATTTGTCAGCAAACTGGAAAAGTCCAGTCAGCTTCAGAAAAGTGTGAGAGAGAGAGAGATTCCTTTTAACCTTTAGCTAGTGATGAGGGAACTGGCTTGGCGTGTGGGAGACCCAGCTGCAAATCCCCACTCTGGAGTTGGGATTTGAACTCTGATCTCCCCCTGAGCAGCCTAACCTCCAAGCTATCCTGGGGTAAGTTACTCGAAATCTCACCTACTGAAGATGCCCTACTTTGTATACATATTTAAGCATTCCTGAGAGCAAAGACTTAAACTGAGGCACCCTCTTCTACTGTGTAAGTGCCCTAACCACCAAGCTATTGGCTATTCTGGGGTAGGCTACTCACACTCTCCTGTTTTGCTTTATATAACTACTTAACTATCCATTTGGCCAGAGAACACAAGATAATAACTCCATAGCCTGCTGATTAAAGCTCTCACCTGGGAGGTAGATGTGAATTTAAAACTCTCCTCTGAATCAGGCAGAGAGAAGATTTGAATCCACACCTCTTATCATCAGGTAAAACCTTTAATCACCATGTTATAGCCTCTTTCTCTCTCTCCTGACCCAATTATAATTAATAAAGTGGAACAGCTTCAGCAGAAGAGTTTGAGCGGTATAGCTTGGTGGTTAGGCAGCTCACCTGGGCTAGGAAAGCACTAAGTTCAAATGTTGCTCCAAAGTGGGGATTTAAACCTGCATCTCCCAGCTAAGTGCCCTAATCACTGGCTAAAGATGACACAAACATAGTTTTCTGAAACTGACCCGGAAAAATGTTTCCCAGATTAAATTAACTGGGTCAAATTCATGAATAGTTTTGGGTCAATCAGAACTGCATTTTTTCATGGAACAAACTAGAAGTCTGAAAAAAGAAAAAGAGTACTTGTGGCACCTTAGAGACTAACCAATTTATTTGAGCATAAGCTTTCGTGAGCTACAGCTCACTTCACACTTCATGTGAGCTGTAGCTCACGAAAGCTTATGCTCAAATAAATTGGTTAGTCGCTAAGGTGCCACAAGTACTCCTTTTCTTTTTGCGAATACAGACTAACACGGCTGCTACTCTGAAACCTAAAAGTCTGAAAAATTTCACCCAGCTCCAGTTGCAGTTGCCCTGTGCATTTACTCTGTGACTAATATTCCATGGATAAACAGCAGATCACTTTCTTCAGGAATGCTAATCCAGTACCTCACGCAAACATTACATCTGTTTTTTAAAAGTGAAGACCTCCACCTTTCCCAAAGACCTAATTGACCTAAAATGCCTACCAGCTTTAAAAGTTCCAATTGACAATGATGGGAATCAGTTGATTGTTTCCATCAGCTTACTGATTATTTACAAATGAGAGAATGCTGGTTCTTATTCTGGCCTATACACTAAGCCCCAAAATTAATAAGTATATTTGAATCAGTTTATCTGTGGTAGATAAAAAGATAAATACAAAAGATAGAGAGAGTTGATTGACACAGAGAGAAAAGAGAGATAAAGAGATGGACAGACAGTGATTTTAGGCAAACTGATTCCCATTCATCCTCCCTTACTATATATAATTGATCCTTTCTTCTCAAATAAATTATTAGACAAATGTTTTGTGTAAACAAACACCAAAAAGAAAACAAAGCCCTCAATGGTACGGAAGAGTTTACAAATGATATTTCTTTTGATCCAGCCACTCTTCTATAATCCTTGACCCCTATGAAATCCACATTCATCGTAAATTCAGAAGTGCTGATCAGCAACAGCAGAAAAATGTATTTAAATGCAGGGATTTAAGCACAAATTTTCTTCTCCAGCATTTACAAACATGAACTTATATGGTTCCGGAATTTTGGGTTTTTGTGATTGTCTGGGTATATTCAAAGTTAGCACCTATTAAATATCTAGATATAGAAATACCAGGCTATCATGAAAGACTTCCTCCTGTTTTTTTTTTTTCTTTACTGATTCCAAATCTTCAAAATCTACACCTAGGGCCCAGCCCCTCTTCCCTTTTGATTTTTGCTTTATGCATCTCATTTTTGTAGATGTGACTCCTTGGATACAGGTTTTACCCATGATTCAGCTGTCATTCTGAATCAAGCTTGGCCACTCAAGTGCTCTAGAGAGAGCTGAATATGCTCCCATGATGGGGAATGAACTTCAAGTCCAACTTGGTCCCTTGTTTTCTTTCAGGGACAGGGAACAGCACAGGTGCAATGCCATCAACTAATGGAAAAGGAAACAAGATTGTCTCATGTCTCACTGCACTTGTAGCTGATAATGACCCATCAGTGATTGGACTTGAACTCTGATATGGACTGCTGTCACATGGCACTGCAGTTGCAGGCATTCAGACAACAACATAGAAAGAAGCCTAAGGTTTTTCTTTCTGATGGACAATTCAATAGCTCTGGTGAACAGGAGCGGTCCTGGTGTGGGGTTGGGTGGTGTTAGAAGGTGAAAATTGTAAGGGGGACAAAAATTAAGTGGTCTTTCATCAAGACCTGCTGTTAACCCCAAGCCTCACTCCATTGTGGTTAAGTCTTCTATTCTCCTTGAAGATTAGCTGGATGTAGGGAAACTGCTATGAAGTCTTTAGCAAAGCTGGTAGGTAGATAGGGAATGAAGCGTGGGGGGTCCCAGGCAAAGCAAAGCAAGGGTTATTTTCCAGTTTTACTTATCTGATTAAAAATATGACAATTTTCCTGAGACAAGTATATAGATTTCTCTATCTCCTACTACTATTTGAAGGACTTTTGAAAGAAATGAATAGTTTCTCATTGAATCTCAAATTAATCTTGGTGAGGAAGAAATGAAGGGAAGCTATTGTTTGAATGGAGAAAGACACACTTTTTCTAAATGGTACAGAAAGCTTATCAATGGCTAGAGACTGATTTGAACTAGATTCTTAAAGCATCCTCTTCGCTAGGAGGAGTGTTCAGCTACCAAGGGGACAGGTGCTACACAAAACTAAAATAAACAAATTGAAGGCCTTGGATGCATGCTAAGTAATAAAACCACACCAAGGTTTGAAAATGGAACATTACAAGACAAGCTTGTTTCAGATTTTTTTTTTCAGTCTATGGAAATAAGAAATAAATAAATATGAGAGAGCCTTTGGAATTTGTAGATCCAGGAGTAAAACATGTACTGCAAAGTGTGTGTGTGTGTATTCTAGCTTATATATATATATATATAAGCTAGAATACACATGTTCTAGCACTAACCTCCTATGTTTAGTTGTGTCTGTTTTAATTATTCCCAAATCATAGACGATAAAAGGTAATGAACACATTAACATTTCAATTTGAATTGTATTTGATAGAACTTTTTTTGTTTATTGGCTTGTAAGTACTCAGAAAAACCAAGATTCAAAATTGGTATCAATTATTTTTTAATCTTTATAGGCAATTTATTTACTACAATGTACTTTTGAATGCATAAAGTAAATAAACTTAAAAAAACAGAAACTGTTTGCTGCTAATGTATTTCAGTTAGAATAACTTTGTGTGTTAAGTGTAACTATACTAGGTGTAAATTTTGATAGAAATGTGATCTGTGTGGTGACTGTGTCCCTTTAAAATATGCAATTTTATACTGTTTGCTTTGAAAGACTAAGTATTGCACTGCTTACAGAGCTACAAGAAATGGAAAAAAATACAAACAAGACAACTGCGAAAGAATCTAACAGTCACTGAATTTCTAAGAAACTGGGGACATATTCTGCCCCCAGAGGGGCACATACAACTTCCACTGATTTCACTGGGAGCCAAATATGTGAATTCAATGGTAAATTTAGGCCTTTAAATCTAAATTAGGATTTTTAAAAGGCTACATGAAAGTTAGCCAACAACAACACTTCAGTAAATATACTGAATTTGTGGTTAGTGGGCTTTTAACCTTAGCTGAACTATACAAATTTGGGAACTTTCTAAGGAATAAAACAACATTTTTCAGTCTTTTATTGCATTAGAAAAAATAAGTGCTTCATTGGGAGTTGTGGGTGCTTAGCCTTTCTGAAAATCAGGCCATTTATTTAGATGCTGATTTATGGACATACAAGCCTAAATTTAGACATCACTTTTGAAAATTCTTGCCATTATCTTTACCATTTTCCTCATCTTTGCCCTCTGCTTCACCATTCCTGGTTGCAAGCGCATGATTTAGGGGGGCTACAGTGGATTGGGCCTAGGATGGCAGATGGAAAGAGGATCTGACCTGTAAACATTTATTTGAATCTCTATGGCTTACAGGTCTCTGCTTCCTTCCTACCCCCAGCCTTTGTCTCCCTCGCCCCTCTTGCTCAGTCCCTTCTAAACCTTTCCACTGAGCACCTCCTTTTCCCAGCTTCATTCAAGAACTTCTCTCACCTTTTTTTTCTGACTCTTTGGCTCCCATGCACTCATAGAATCCCTGCTTCCTGCTCAGTGAGGGGGAAGGAGCAGAATGAGGCTGGGACATAGACTCAGGGACTGGGGAAAAGGCAGAGAGAAGAGATGACATGGTTCCCCATATAAGAGTGAGAAGTGGATGAAGGGGCCAGGAAGTGGGATCAGGGAGAAGTGGTGAAATTGGGCAGTGGAATGAGGATGGGCTGCAGGGGAAACTGGTTAGCAATTCACTGTGTAGCTGGTGCTGGTGGAGTGTAAGAGGCTCCTCCACTCCCTAGGAAAGGCTAGTGCTGCCTCTGCGCTTACCCTTTTGGACCCATAGCACTCTATGAACCTCCCCTCTAATCCTTCTCCTCTCCACCTTCCTAACCAATAGGAGCCCCCATTGCAGGAGGAGCACCAGGAAGTTCCAAAGGGGTCTTAAAAGGATCTAGATCTCCGTGCAGAAGAGGCAGATCACCGTAACTGCTCCTTTACATTCTGACCCTCATATCAGCTGACCCCACACATTCCTGCAACCAGGAAGTGGAGCCATCTGGAAGAAAAGCAGAGAAAAAACAAGGTCAACACAGCATTTTATTTCATATTATTGCCCCAAATACGTGTAGCTTGAAGGTAGTCTCACAGCATAAAAGTTTGAAAGATATTGTATGGTATGACTGCTAAACTCTGCAATGGATAGCTGCAAAAAATTATTTGGATCCCTTCTGATCTAAGAGCTTTTAGGGTATTTCCACAGCTTCCTTTTGTTTTTGTCTGTTACTTGGAGCATCTGAAGCTACTAAGCGCATCCCCTGGGTGGTGGATGGGGAAGTATCCACAAGATTGTGCTGGGTGCTGGTAATCCTATGATGTAAAAATTAACTTCCTACAGAAATGAACGACAGGAGCCATACAGAGTGTGCAGCAGGCTTGAACAAGAGATCAACTTCATGTGAAGAATATGAGAGGCACTGAAAAAAAAATCACTGAGAACAATATATAAAGCTTCTAAAACAGCTCAAGTAATTACCAAAATGGATAGCTACTAGCTGGATGTCATTGGAATCAGTGAGTGCAGATAAACAAGTTTGTTTCTCTAAAGTATAATTTGTTCAAATAAAACCATCATATATTCAAGGAATGTGGATCATAGACTTGAAGCTGACATAGCAATCCAAATGCTGAATGAAGTAGGAACCAGTCCATGAAAAAATTATTAGAGTTCACTTTTAGATTAGATTCTTCAAGCTAGTGGTTACACAGTGCAAAAATCCAGTTGTGGAAAAAAATGCTTTTTATGATTTGTTACAAGATGCCTTAATTAATGTCCCAAAACATGGTATCATAGTGACTATGTGTGATTTTAATACAAACACTGGAATGAACAATGATGGGTTAGATAAAGTTATGGGCAAGTGCAGCAGGGGTTTGGATATGAACCAAAACGGTGAACAATTCGTAGAAATTTGCAGTATGAACAACTTTGTGATAGATGGGAAAATATTTCCTCAAAGAAATCCAGAAAGTGACATGGAACTCCCAAGACGGTACTACAAAGAATCAGATAGATCGCTTCTGCATTTCAAGAACATTTCACAGGTGCGCACAAGGGAGCAGATGTGGTCCGTGACCATAACTTTTGCATCACTAAATTGAAGATCAAGTTTAAGAGGAAGAAGAAGGTTAAAAGAAGACAACGCATCAATAGCACACAATCAAAAAGACCCAAACACAAAAGGTGCTTTTCAGCTTGAGCTGAAGAACAGGTGCAGTGTTCTAATGGAGTTAGTTGAAGAAAACCCAGATGCTGATATTCTGAGGGAAAACATCAGAGCTTCTATCCAGGCAATGCAAAGACATTTTAATAACAAAATCTAAAAGGGAAGAATGGGTTAATGATGTTACTTGGACAGCAGTGGATAAGAGAATAACTATAAAGCAAAAACCCATTAATGCTAAGACATGTCAAGAGACAAGCAAGTGGCAAGAAGAATACAGAACTCTAGACAGAGATAAAAAGGAGTCTAGAAGAGAACAAAGTGCATACATGGATAGAAAATGTCAAGAGACTGAAAATGCTACCCAAAGCGGTGATCTTATAACCTTGTATAAGACAATCACACAGCTAACAGGAAACTTTAGCAGTACTGGAAGCCTATCAGAGATGTAAATGTTAAGACTCTTAATACAGAACAACAACAAAAGGAAAAGATAGGAAGAATATTTTCAGACTGTTTTAAATAGAACAAGCCCAAGTTAACTACTAGAAATACCTGATGAAGACCTACCACTGGAGCTTGATATGGGAAGAAATGGAAGACTCATCAGTAAACTCCAAAATGGGAAAGCAGCAGAGAGGATAACATTACTGAAGAGATGCTTAAAGCAAGTGACAAAACGGCCCTCCAAACTTCTCTTGTCTTCTTGGATAGACTATGGAATGAAGAAAAGAACCCAACCCAGTGGAGGAGAGGCTTACAGTAAAACTGCCAAAGAAGAGTGACCATACTAACTACAATAACTAGAGAGGAATCACATTACGCTCAGTACCTGGAAAAATCATGTGTACTATCATCCTGGAATGTAACAAGAAACAACTAGACCTTCAACCTGAAGAGGAATAAGCAGGTTTTAGACCACTGAGATCATGTGAAGACCATATTGTTGTTCTCAGACATATTCTAGAACAAAATGTGGAATTGGCAAGGACCTCTTGTGATAAATTTTACAGATCTCCAGAAGGCTTTTGACAGCATACATAAGGACAGTCTTTGGAAAATTATGGCATACTACAGAATACCAGCAAAAATAATTAGAATAATCAAGGATCTATATTATAATGCTGAATACGTAGTCAGAGATAGTGACAACATCAGCAAATGGTTTGCAGTGACAACTGAAGTAAGGTAAACGTGTATTATGTCCCCACTATTGTTTGCACTGGTCATTGACTTTGCCATGAGGACAATAACCACAGAAGGCAACTAGGAATTTTATGGACAAACGATAGAATACAATCGGATGAACTCATTTTGGCTGAACTCATTGTCCTGCCTCAGTTCAACACATTACTTAATAGAAGAAAAGACAGAGCTTTTAGCAGAAACAGCAAAACAAGTTCGTTTGTCTATCCACAAGGGAAAGAGAAAATATATGGCTATCAATGTCCACAAAATAACCATTTGAATGGACAAAGAAACACTAGAAGTAGTAAGTAATTTAATCTTTCTAGGGAGCGAGTTGTGCAATGATGGTGACATCAAACTTGATTTCAAGCAACAAATATCAAAAGCAGCAAACAATTTTCATACACTTGAAACAGATTTGGAGAAGTTGCATGATTGGCACTGACAGAAAATTTTTTAACTTTTTTAACGCTGGCATCATGTCAGTCCTCCTTTATGGAGCAGGGTCATGGAAATCTACAACAGAAATTGATAAGATCAACTCACTCATGCCTGTGGACGATATTCAGAGTCCATTGGAAAGAGTTTCTTACAATATCAGAGTCTAAGTAGAGTAAACCAATCTAAAGCATCAAACATGGTAAGACAATGACGATGATGGACATATTTAGGACACATTTTAAGTATGCCACCACCATGACTTCCATGGGAAGTGATAATATGGATATTACCTGTAAAGAGAAAAAGGGGGCAATCTAGAGAAACATTAAGCAGAACAACAGAGAAAGAAGTATATCCATAAACATGATACTCAAAACGCCTGAACAGACCAGCACAGGCCCTAAATGAAAGGCAGAAACTGGTGGATGCCCTGTGCATCAGAGGGTGTGGGAAGATAAAGAAAGAATTTTGTCTGCAAAATGGTTTGTGCTCATCAAAGTAGTTTAACTTCTCCAGCGTATTCGAGAGCAAATTATTAGGATAGGTACAGGCGCAGAGCAAGAGAGCATTGCAGCAGTTTATATACTGGGTCACATTTGCAGCAGGGGGTTGTGGGGGGGGAGAGGGGGGGCGGAGTGAAGCACTTCAGAGGACACAATGCTTCCTGGGTCTCCTTGAGGGACAGGGGTAAAGTGGCTGCTATAATATTACTTGGGACAGAGCAACATGCATTCCCTTCATTGCTATCTAGCTCTATTGTCTGGTGTAGGTTGAGGAGAGACCTTCTTCTTACCACTCTCTGTGGCTGTCTTGTACCCAAGGGAAGTGATGATAAGCCTGTGATTTTATTTTTGCATTTTCATCTGATGAGAGCAATAATGGTCTTGGCACATAACATCTCCTCAGGATCAGTGATCAGCTGGGGTTAATGTTCCTCTACTATATTTCAGGCCATCAGCTTCTCTGATCATTAATCCACAGGAAATGCCTTATGCCTTGGTCACTTAATCAAGGAAATAATTATAAGGTGAGAATCATGAATTTAAGAGAAGAGAGGATGCAATGTAACTTGTAACTTCTTGAAAGAGAAGTTCAGACTAGGAAATTATTATAAGAAGGGGTCATTTACTAAAATATCCTTCACTGATCAGATAATCAGTTTAAACCTCTCTTCTAAAAAGGTTTCAGAGTAACAGCCGTGTTAGTGTGTATTTGCAAAAAGAAAAGGAGTACTTGTGGCACCTTAGAGACTAACCAATTTATTTGAGCATAAGCTTTCGTGAGCTACAGCTCACTTCATCGGATGCTCAAATAAATTGGTTAGTCTGTAAGGTGCCACAAGTACTCCTTTTCTTTCTTCTAAAAAGTTAGATGATACACAGCTTCCTCTATCTTCTTATGTTCATGACCTGCAACTGAAGTCCTAAAAGCTAAAATAGCTGCTTACATGGATATAAAAACTTTCAAGAACATGGTCTTTAAATAAAATGGAAGTGTTGCATTTATGTAACATTTTGGGGTAAGCAGTTGATTTAAGTCTGGTAATAATTTTAAATTATAACGAAAATTATCTTAATATTAGCAAAGTAGCCAAAAATTCTGTAAATAAGCTTACAATAAAACTGGGGTTCATTAATCTTATCGTATTTAAAAACCCAACATTGCAAGAAATCAAGTTTTGATACCAATTACTATCTTTGCATTTTGCCAGTGATTTTATATGACTTATATATGACAATATTATACCTCAGCACACTGCTGGTAACATTTATTTAATTTGCATAATCATGAGGTTTACTATGCAAGAATAATGTTGAAGGGGTACTTGGGATGAAATGTTTTCTTTTCAGAATAAAAAATTCTCAACACATCTAATACCAAATCTGAACAAAACCATGATATCTGCTTTTTTGAAAAAAATTTTTTTCTTTTTTTTTGCGCTCTTCTGTATGACACTAGAACTAAAAATAGTTCCTAGTGCACCTAGTAACTTTTCAAGCTAAGTGCTCCATAAACTTTAATCTATATTACAATATAGACATTTTTTGAAGCTTATCATGTATTTGATTTGCACACCCAAAGGCTAGAGAAGAAGAAGAAAATATCCCAGAGCAAGCAAATTCAAAACGAAAAGCCAGTCTGTCATGTTATATGTTGACTTCCTTGTGTGCTTTCACTTCTCCCCATGCTAATTTAGCCTAAAGAATAAATAAGATAACTTTTAAAACAAAAGACATTATCTAGATGCATTAGGTACAGTCATATGGCTGGAAATAATATCATAAAACAATATTCAGGTTAAATCTGTCAATCTTTGTTCCTCATTTCTTCAAGAGAGAGAATACTTATCTAGTTGGATGATACTAGTTACCGATTGCAATATTTAAAAATATGTTCCATTATTTTGTTGATGATTTGTTTCTTGTAAAGCCCACAATGCATTGTATGGAAATAAGTAAGTAGAGTCCCTGCCCCAGAGAGCATACAATCTACAACAGACAAAAGACTGGGGACAAGGGTTCAGTAAATTGAGGCCAACTAATCAAATAGTATGTTATTGCTGTCTAGTAAAGATACTGATATAAAAATAGCGTAATTAATTATGAAATCAATGATCTGTGTTATAACATGCAAATATTAAGCTACAGCTTGCTAGAGAAATTATGTATATGTTTTAGCATCCTGCTATTTGTTGTTTTAAGATGTGTAACTTACTTTATCACGGTCAAACATTTCTTAACTCCCCCTCCCAATTGTCTGAAACCCCCTACCACAATTGTTAATGGGGAAAAATACTGGTCCCTTCAAAGCCAATTACAAAGAGCTGCTTACTTGAATGTTGATTTGTTTGTCATGCAGCACTCTCTGCAGCTCCAGAAGGCTTCCCTTTAAAGTTCTGAGCTTTACGGCCAACAGCTCTGCCTCATCCTTTGTGTGTGCCTTTCCTTCCATGAGCAGGTTCTCATTGTGCACAGAGAGCTCTGACAAGGCCACCACCTTCTGTTCAATTTCCACCAGCATGTTCTGCAGCAGCAAAAACAAAGAGGCAAATTCATACATTTTCCAGCATTCACCAAGCTTCCTGGCAAGGAGACCTGTGGCCTACCTCATCCTCTTCCAAACTAAAGATTTTCCTTGTTTTGCTCTCCAGCCCCCTCCAGAGTCCTCAGGAATATACTTGCAACCCTTTGCATGTCTTGACTTTTTATTTAAATTTTAAAAGAAGTTCACTGAAAAGTTGGCTTATTTGAAACAGAAAATGTGCTGCAAAGGAGACACTCTTTTTTGCATTTCAACGGCCACTGTGGCTAAGATGCCTAGTGGCTATTCCATTCTTTCTGTGCTGGACAGTGACACCACTGCATAGGACAATAAATGGCTACTCCTTTCCTCTTCATTGAATATACAACAAGAAAGAAATCACACTCTCTGCTTTCCCACCCTCCTTCCCCCAGGTTGCTGTGTCTGTATTGATAAGCTTCTCTTCTCACTGTTTGCCTTTTCTGATTGGTGCTTGAATGGCCCTGAGATCCTCTATATAATCCTCTTTAGTCTAGAGAGCGATTTACAGAGACAAATCTGTGGCTTACTTGTTTTCATAATCTATTTTCCTGATATGCAGTTCACTATTTATTTATTACATAGATAATGAGGCACATTTTGCTGCTTCCAAATTAAAATATCATATTAGATTTTTACTCAGTTTTAGTCAGATAACAAAAGTGCGTTTCCATTTTCCACAGCACCTGTCAAGTGCTCTAGAGCAGGGGTTCTCAAACTGGGGGTCAGAACCCTCAGGGGGTCATGAGCTGTCAGTCTCAACCCCAAACCCCACTTTGCCTCCAGCATTTATAATGGTGTTAAATATATAAAAAGTGTTAATTTATAAAGGGGCTTCCTTTGTGAAAGGGGTCACCACTATAAAAGTTTGAGAACTACTGCTCTAGAGGCTTTGCTCTCTGAAGGAACGTGTGCTGTAAAGATGGGCAGAACTTGAAAAAAATGAAAACGTTTGTTAAATTTGTTACACAAAGGATTGTGTTGTGAGTTTTGAAACACAGGCAATTTAAAGTACCATTACTTGAAGAGCAGTACTAATTTTTCCACACTAGATTAGCGACTGCTTTTTCACTAATTCATTTCCTAGAGCTTACATACAAATGATAAATCATACCATCATTTTATTTTAACTTCAAAGTGTTGGTCTACAGAAGAACAAGAATGAACAGTGAGATCATGGCAGGATTGGATAGACTGGAATTTCAAGTACTGAAGAGGTCTTAAAGACTGGAAACATGATTTGATTCTAATCTCTATTACATCAATTTTACACCAGTGTAACACCACTAACTTCAACAAAGTTACTCATGATTTACCCCAGGGTAGTTGAGCTCTGAATCAGTGCATAAAGGAAGACTAACCAGCACAGAAATCAGGGACCAAACCAGGGCTTAGATCATCATACCAGGATCTCCAGTACTCTAGGATTACCCCAAAAAGAGTATTACCAGTCCTTTTGGGGGAAATCATGTTAAAACATTATTTAAAAAAGAGTTTGCTTCTCCAGTTATGCACATCAAGGATTATCCTGAGCATCCACAGAGAGAGGTACTAATTACCTGGAAAACTACCTCTACATTACAGGACCCGGGTGGTTCTTTGGCTATGTAATGATTGTTAAATCTGAGCACCACACCTAGCTGTGTGAGTTTTAATCCAACCTAGGGTAGAAATCTGAAGTGAAAAAAGCAGGCATGATGTTCCAATCTACCTCTATCAAACTGGGATTTTTATTTTGGGAAAATATAATCTGAATACAGCAGAATATTCAGAATTGTCAAGACCAGCATGTGGGCAGTCTGACTTAGTGGTCAGAGCAGGAGTTGGGAGCCAAGCAGGATCAGATACCAGGAGGTCAGCGTCTGAGACAGACCAGAGGGCAGACCGAGAGTTAGGTGCCAGGAGGGATGCAGGGTCAGGTTACCAGGAAATTAGTGACAATAGGAGCAGGTACTGCAGGAGAAGGAGTCCTAAACAGAGGAAACCCAGTTGTGCAAACAACTTCCTTCCCCTGTGCTCAGTTTAAATACAAGCAGAGAACCAATCAGGACCCCCAGAGATCCGCCAATCAGAGCCCAGCACGGGAGTCCTTTGTTGGAGTTCAGATTCTAGTTGTGCAACTGTTAGCAGATCCCTGGATAGCAGGTTGGAGCTTATTGGTACCTATAAGCCCTATGAACCAGGGTTTGAGACCTCTGATTCCTAAGAAGAAGGCACCAAAACTACTTCTTAAAAAGAAAAACTACCCAAACAAATGCACGCTTGGAAGGGAGGGCACTTGGGAGGGGGGTGAAGAAGCAGTGTGAAACACTTAAAAGGGAGACATGGGGCTGGGAGAATAGGGGCAGGGGCACCTATCATCTCCCCATTTCTGTGTGTACCACAGTCAGAAGGCCCCCAGCCCATCTACAGGAATGTGACACCCCCCCATAGGAGCCAGGTTCTGGAGGGGGCTCGCCTATCTGAGGGTCTGAGCCCTGCTCACTGTCCCCCATGTGTGTGTGCCCAGAGCTTGGGGTCCCTGAACATATATGACGGTATGACCCATCCTTCTCGTCCCCAACATGAGCCAGGTTCTGGAGGGGCTTGGTTTTCTGGGAGGGTTGGGCCCTTCTCCCTACTTTTTAATATGTAAACTGGGATCTGGGGGTCTCTGCCTCCCTGCTGGAGTCTGACTGTCTGAGCCCTGCTGCACTGTGTCTGTGCTAGGATCCGGGGCACCTGCCCATCTAGGGGAGGGTTAACCTTCCATCCTTAGCCCATCATGTAAGCCAGGTTCTTGACTTTCTGCAGATATCTGAGCCCCTTTCCCTCTGCTACCCCTCATGTGAGCTGGGATTTGGGGCGTCTTGACCCTCTAAGGGGATCTGAGCCCATCTTTCTACTCTCCCCACTCTGCGAACCAGGGTCTGGGGAGGTCCTGACCCTCTGGTTTGGGAGCTTAGAACAGGCATGCTTGGAGCATGCCCCAAGAACACAGGGCTGAGTCGGGTGAGGAGTGGAGATTGGATATGCCTGACATGTATCAGAAAGTCTCCAGCATGGTGAAGGTGAGATGGGAACACCTACTGACATGAATGGAGTAATTCACAAGTCTCAAAGCTCTTGTTTCAGGCTGTATTCATCTCCATTTCTCTTTCTCTTGCTAACGGATGTGTAGAGCCCCTCCCCAGAGTTAAGGTTAAGGCCAGCTTTTGGTTTAAAGGATGACTCTTCTAAATGTTCTAAAATCTATGTGCTTATACAGATTGTCTTGAAAATTGTTATGCCTCATGAGACCATAGGGTAGGATCAGTGATCCAAATGTGGGCTTGTTTGAGCAAGGGGTTCCTGAGAGACAGCCCCCAGAAGAAACAACAACATTGCATTAAGTTTAGAGATTCTAGAAACTTTGAAGTTTGAAACCCACCCTGGGCTGAAATCTGAGAAAGAGCTGGGGAAAATCTGGGGAAAATCTGCTTCTGTCAAGTGTTGATGTGGGTTTATTTATTTTTGTTTTTCTGAAAACTGTCATCTGTGTACAGAGAGGAATATTCAAAAGACGCTGAAACTATTTTTGAAAAGAAAATAAATTACACGTGCATTCAAATGCTTACTGAGAGGGGAGCGGTGATTGGACTAAGAATGCGGGGAAAGGGGGTTGAGTCTGCAGCTAGGGATGGGGACATTAAGGGGAATGGAGTAAATGGGAATGGGTGGTAGGTCAGGGCCTAAGATAAGGGGAAAGTGGGTTGCAGTCAGGGGAAGAAGATGACAGAGGCTGGAGAATGTGAGAGGTAGCAGAAGATGATGCTGTTGTCAGTCCTCTCAGAGCCTGCTATGCTGAATTCTCCCCTTCTGGGGATGTGCTGAGATCTGGGACAGTCCTACCCCTCTTCAGGGGTCTGAGCCCTCTCCCTGCCCACTGTGTGTTCTAGGAGACCATGCTCCTCTTACAGCTGGAATTTCAGGTGGGGGAAATAAAGTTAATACAAACTTAAACACCTGAAATCGAGAAAGTGAATAGTTAATAATATACACATTACCCCAGTGTGGGGGCTGGTCCATGTGTGGGGGAAGGGCCAGGGTTGGGAGAGCGGTGGACTAGAACATAGATAGGTTGAGATTTCTTGGAACAGCCCTGTTAGCAACGACACATTGCAAACATTTCAAACCCTGACCATCATCCCCATTCCACTATACAAAACAAACAGGAGGGGGGAGGAGCACTGAGGAATTACATAGCAGCCATGCGGCCTAGTGGAAAGACCACTGAACTGAGACTATTGCTACTCTGTGACTGGCCTGCTGGGTGACGTGGGCAAGCCACTTCCCCTCTGTCTCTCAGCTGTAGAATGGGGATAATGATATAAAGTCTGTTGAGATCTAGTGATGAAACACTGTATGAAGGCTAGGTCTTTTGATTATTATCTAGCCACAGTAGAATATCAACTGCAAACCTAGGTGAAAACCACAACTGCCTAAATGACCACTACCTCCTACCAACAAACATTTCTCTCTTTAAAAACTAGGAAATTAAATGGCAAAAGACTACATCAATGCAGAGTTAGGCTGCCCAGTGATAGCTTGTGTCCTTCCAGAACATCGAGTTCAGCACAACTCAAACTTCTGAAAATCAGGACATACCAAGTTCAGGTAAACACCTATCCAACTTCAACTCTGTCCTCTTTGAGCGATGCCTCACAACACCCACAACACATATACTCCCACTCTGCCTTTTCGCTGCAAAGGACAGGCTCTACCTGCACCTGTACTATGCTCAAACACGGAGCCTACTTGTCCAACACAATACTACACTTGTAAAATGTAACAGCCGCTTCCTATCCTTATATAGCCCCTTCCCACTTGCACACAGGATACCACCTAAACCTGTATTTTCCTCCTCTCATCATTACCTCCACAGACAGCTCTCATACCTCAAGACATGGCAAGATGACCCCAGTGCCCTGCTGCTGGCACCACCTTCACAATTATGTATTGCAGAGATGCAGACCTCAAGGTACACATGCACCTTTTTCCTTTGATGCCTCACATCGGGGGACTCAGATCCAGATCTCCTCATAACCCAATCACAGTTCTTCCAAGCTGCTCCAACTTACTCTTCCGCCATTCAGAACAGCTACACTCACACAGTGAAGGCAGCTGGAGTGTATGTGGATAATTCCCAGGGGATACTGCCATCTTGAATGGGGGTAGACTTACAGTTGGCTGGGTGTTTACCTAAACTCAGTATTTTCTGGTTTTCAGACGTTTGAGTTTTGCTGAACTCAACGTTCTGGAAGGGCACAAGCTATCACTGGGCATTCTTAACTCTGCCTTAACAAAAGTTTTAAATATTAAGGTTCCATTTTTTGTTGGAAGTTTATAATCCCAAGGATCTCAGTAACCAGGATATAACAGTTTGTTAACATTATGTTTAAATATTGTGCCTTTTAAACATGTTTTGACTGTACTTGATCATTCTTTTTGTAGGTATGTGGGTGGAAAGGGCTTTCCAGGTCCCGCTTTCTATAATTTACCTACTCTTCTACCCCAGTTGGCAACACTTGGGGGTGGTTGGAAAAGGGCCAGTATCTCAGACAGCCCTGGGATGTTTGGCTTTATCAGCTTAGTCTCCCAAAGTCATGGGGTTTACCTCCTACCTCTCCTCCTGGGGCATACTGCTTTGCTGACAGCCAGGGCATCTCTGGGAATAGTTTTTCCCACAGCTGACTCCTCCTTGGCTGGACCACTATTACTCAGTGTAATAGTTGCAGAACTGAACCATGACTTTTGTTTTACCTGACAGTCAACCAGTTGAGCCTCCATGTCCATGGGTTCCTCAGAAGTAATCAAAGTGGTGTCCAAAGAGGCTCTGGTATTGAGTAGCCAATGGTCAAGCTCATCAGCTTCACAGCGATATCTCTGCAGGGCTTGCTCTTGTCGCTGTTCTTCTAGCTGCTCATTGAGTTTTTCCTAGTGGTACAATGTGGGCTGTTATTTGGGGGTCTTTCTTTAGAAATACAATATAAAGCAGATGAGAGGTATCTTAAATGGCAAAAAAGTAGGATGTGAGAAAGGCCGTTGCAGCCAGAATGTAGAACCAGTTTTGAAGTTATAACTTCTATATGCAGAACATACAATAAAATAAAATTACCATACTATTCCATCATTAATATTATTCTGTCTTTTTTAAAGGACTACTGATACATCATCTGTTTCTGTCTCGGTCTCTCTTTCACATACAACTTCTGTGTAGTACCTTCTCCAGCCATCATCTGCCCATTCTTGCATAGCAACTGGAAAATCTTATAATAATACTTCCATCTACAAAAACAGTTATTTGACACCTGGAATTCTCTATTATAAAAGGAGCCAGATTCTCAGCTGGTATAAATTGGTGTAGCTCCACTGCACTGCTATACATTAGCTGAGGATCTGGCCCAACATTTCCATGACACAGACTGAGTTCATATTTACTCTCTACAGGTATGATCCAAAGCCAACTGAAGTGAATGGGAATCTTTCCATTGAATTAATTGGGCTATGGATCAGGTCCTATTGGGGCTAGGCAAATACTAGACACAGCATATGGTAAGGATCTGGGTAGTTTTCTGGATGTTTATCTTGTTCATTTTATCTTAAAGAAGATTAATTACAGGACAGGACTATTGAGAGAATTCTGCAGTTGGTTAAGTATCTCAGCCAGAGAATACTGAATTTAACACTGTTCAAGTTCTGGTTTACTTGTTAGTTATTTCCACATGTGGAGTAACATGGTCATCCCACACTCATGGCAGTACAATCTGTATATCACACCACTCTAAAAATATTTCTATATTTATGTTCCTTATGGATGTAGGCAGAGCTTGCTTTCTGAACAATAAGAAGAAAAAACAGAGGAAGGCAAGAGCAATAATACCCTCCATTGGCTAAACCTGTGAAATATTACACAATATCATACTGATGTTCTTCAGTAGGTACAAACAGGATGGGAAATAATGATTGGATTAATACCAGGGGATAAATTTGCTCTGTTACTCTATAAAATCAATACTCTAGTACAACAGAGCAGTATTTGGCCTTGCATTTAGGTAAAATCAGTCATAAGCACTTGCCTCTTTTTATTTACTTGCTATGATCTCCTAAATGCAACTAAGCAACATACAGCCTAGTCCTGCAGAATACAAGCTATACAGAGGGAGGTCCTCACATAAAAGGGTCCTAAGAGCCCTGGTTCTGGTTGAGAGGATTCTCCCAGTTCAGGCACTGTGGAAACAGTCTAAAGGCTGCCTCCTAAGGATTCCTTTTCAAGTCCTGGGGGCACAGGAGGTGTGCCGGGGGTGAAACTGCAGCACTCAGCACCACTACTCACAGGGCAGCCCCTGGAGCTGCCATAATTTAGACAGGGTCCCTGGGCTAAGTTATGCTGGGGGTTCCAGAACAGACCAGGATTGGGAAGCCACATTAGCCTCCTCTCCCTGGGCTGTGAGTTCTGTGCTCTGTCTCTTAGGACATGTCTATACTACAATCTGAAGTGTGACTGCAGCATGGGTAGACATACCCAAACTAGCATGGCTAAAAATAACAGTGAAGATGCAGCAAGATGAGCTAGCAACATGAGTATCTAGGGTTCTGGGCATGCTTGTATAGCCCACACTTAAGTCCATGCCGCCGCATCTACATTGCTATTTTTAGCCATGCTGGCACAGGTAAACCTCTGATTGCGGTTATAGACATATCCAATGACACAGCACAACACAGAAAAGAACCTACCCAGATTCATAATGTGATTGCATTCTCTTACCCGCAAAATTCTGCAACACTTCTGAATGTAAGCAGTTAGTGAAAAATTAAAAATGCCTTCAAGGCCTTAAAGTAATTCTGTTAAAGTCAGTAGTCAGAAAAATGGAAGGGCCCATTTTCCCACTAACTGAAAAAAGCATGTACACAATTTATTGCAAGACTCAACATAAACAGAACAACGTATGAATGCCATCGCTTTCGAACGGTTTTGTTCCTCAGTTTTCCCTCCATCCCTTAATTTCCAGATTGGTTAGCTGGACTCCTGTGTAAAGGTATGTAAAGTCCTTGCCCTTAAAACATTCTAGTATCACCTTAGATAATACTACCTCAGGATGTGAAGCATTTACTTTACTTTACTTCTCCTGAGGTAAGTATAATATCTAGGGAACACTGCAAATACTGAACTAATGTTATTTAAGGCAGATTAAAAAAAAATTATGCTTGACCACTGAACGGGGTGATTTGATGCTCTTACTCCCTAAGATTAGGGACTGAACTGCTAAAAAAAATTAAACTGAGGAGTGTTTCTCTGGTGGAAGGGAAAGTGAGAAAAAAAAAAAAACCCTGGGATTGTCCAGTGTTCATTTAACAGGGAGTATTTAAGGATGATTGGCTAACAATTTAAAGTCCTTAAAGTGTGGTTCTACTCTGAACAGTGACGAAGAACGTCACCTTATTACACAATAGTTCTGCTTCCGGTTGGCATTCAAAATCATACCTGCTTATGTAATGATAAAAATGACAGTTTACTGCTTCCAATCACAGAGTTACATTTTGCCCCCCAGTTAACACGTACAACTCCTTTGACGATCCCATGAAGACAACAGAGCATGGATGGATTAGAGAAAGAAGCTTCATCCATTCTGTAAATCTTAGGCACTTTAAAACATAGGGCTTTTCAGAGGTCTGATCACAATTTGCTATCCACGTTTATTCAGGGTGGGCATTGCCTTTTTTTTTGGTTGTGTGGTTTTTGTCATCCCTGCAAGGGCCAGGCTTCTAAAGCCTGAACAATTTTTATTACTGGCAGTGATATGTGAGCTGGAAACAACATTGTTTGCCACTGATATTCTAGAGTGATGTTTCAGGGCTGCCAGCTCTGAACTGGAAATCACTGAGGAACAATACATCTGAAACTTTATATTGCAATTTTTTCAGAGCAACTTGAAGTGTGAGGAGTCAAAGGGGAGGATTCAGAGTAACAGCCGTGTTAGTCTGTATTCGAAAAAAGAAAAGGAGTACTTGTGGCACCTTAGAGACTAACCAATTTATTTGAGCATAAGCTTTTGTGAGCTACAGCTCACTTCATCGGATGCATACTGTGGAAACTGCAGAAGACATTATATACACAGAGACCATGAAACAATACCTCCTCCCACCCCACTCTCCTGCTGGTAATAGCTTATCTAAAGTGATCACTCTCCTTACAATGTGTATGATAATCAAGGTGGGCCATTTCCAGCACAAATCCAGGTTTTCTCACCCCTCCCCCCCAAACTGACTGTCCAGTTTGACCAATGTACATGGCAGAGGGGCATTGCTGGCACATGATGGCAGATATCACATTGGTGGATGTGCAGGTGAACGAGCCTCTGATAGTGTGGCTGATGTAATTAGGCCCTGTGATGGTGTCCCCTGAATAGATATGTGGGCACAGTTGGCCACGGGCTTTGTTGCAAGGATAGGTTCCTGGTTTAGTGGTTCTGTTGTGTGGTTGTGTGGTTATATGCCATCATGTGCCAGCAATGCCCCTCTGCCATGTACATTGGTCAAACTGGACAGTCTCTACGTAAAAGAGTAAATGGACACAAATCAGATGTCAAGAATTATAACATTCATAAACCAGTCGGAGAACACTTCAATCTCTCTGGTCACGCAATTACAGACATGAAGGTCGCTATCTTAAAACAAAAAAACTTCAAATCCAGACTCCACCGAGAAACTGCTGAATTGGAATTCATTTGCAAATTGGATCCTATTAATTTAGGCTTAAATAGAGACTGGGAGTGGCTAAGTCATTATGCAAGGTAGCCTATTTCCCCTTGTTTTTTCCTACCCCCCCCACCCCAGACATTCTGGTTAAACTTGGATTTATGCTGGAAATGGCCCACCTTGATTATCATACACATTGTAAGGAGAGTGGTCAGTTTGGATGAGCTATTACCAGCAGGAGAGTGAGTTTGTGTGTGTGTGTGGGGGGGGGTGGGTGAGAAAACCTGGATTTGTGCTGGAAATGGCCCACCTTGATTTTCATACACATTGTAAGGAGAGTGGTCACTTTGGATAAGCTATTACCAGCATGAGAGTGAGTTTGTGTGTGTGGTTTTTGGGGAAAAAAAGGGGGGGAAGGTGAGAAAACCTGGATTTGTGCTGGAAATGGCCCACCTTGATTATCATACACATTGTACAGAGAGTGGTCACTTTGGATGGGCTATTACCAGCAGGAGAGTGAGTTTGTGTGTGTGTGGTTGGGGGGGGGGGGCGGAGGGTGAGAAAACCTGGATTTGTGCTGGAAATGGCCCAACTTGATTGTCATACACATTGTAAGGAGAGTGATCACTTTAGATAAGCTATTACCAGCAGGAGAGTGGGGTGGGAGGAGGTACTATTTCATGGTCTCTGTGTATATAATGTCTTCTGCAGTTTCCACAGTATGCATCTGATGAAGTGAGCTGCAGCTCACGAAAGCTTATGCTCAAATAAAGGGGAGGATGTTTGTGGAAATTCTGCTTCAGTGAATGGGGAGTTTGTCTAAAAATGGGAGAAGAGAAATTGGCTGATACTGAAGTTAATACACAGAGGACGCAGAAGGGACAGAAGGAATAAAGTTGGTGCTTTGATTAGCAGGTAAGGAGAAGGACTGCCTGAGAGTGGAAGGATCTCTGGGTGTTGCTTTGGCTAATGGGAGGGAAACAGACATATCTAGTACTGTGATTATGGTGGGAACCAGGCTGGCATTTTGGTTAATGGGATGATTGGAGCAAGTTTCTCAGTGTGAAAGAATGAAAAAAACTGAAATCAGACTGAAGCTGAACTAAAGTTTAGGGAGAATTACCTAAAATAGAAGGGAAGGAGGAAAAGATGATCAATCAGGATAGAAGCTGGGTGGTTGGGGGACAAGAGGAAAGTAAAAACAATTATCAACATGACAAAAACCCAGAGAAGAGTATGCTAGCACAAGGTCTCTCATGTGTAGCATTTTACATGCACTGAAGTACACATTGTGATATCAGCAGAGTGGAATGTTGCAGCAATTGAAGACTTTGGAAGAAAAAAGTCCTTGTATATTTAAATATGCTAAAAACAGTTTTCAGAATCAGAAATGTGGGGCAAGAAACAAAAAATCCTTTCAAAGTTCTCTTGTACCTCTAGCAGTTGTCGTTTTCCCGAAGCTTTCATTCTAATAGTGGCCATTCTCTCTGCCAGGACAGTGAGCGTGGACTGCAAAGCCAACTGATCAGCAGCATCTGTGTCCAGTGGTTCTGACACCAGTTCTTCTGCTAATGATGTCTGAAGCTCACTGATTTCATCTTGTAACATCAGAATCTCATCCATCAAAGCCTATTCAAGGTGGGAGCAGACAGACAAATTGGTTAATTTCTCATTGAGAAAAAAATGTGAAGAAACATATACTGGTATAAGAAACTAAAATGGAAGTGGTCCAAGTGAGTGCAAATGTGTTAAAACAGAACTCACTGCAATGCAGTTTATCATATTTTACTCTTCAAGATCAAGGGACTAGAACAATTGGAGCTTTCATTTCTATGCTTATTCGGGGATCATTACATGGGCTAAAGGGATTTCAAGTATATAATTATTAGCAATCTGTAGGAAATTTTATAAGAGAGCTTGAGCTCCACAGCAAACATTTAAGGTTGTACAAGAGGGTGTCTATAGCAGACAGAGAAGACAATATTATTTGAAATATGGTTGTGACATGGGTTCAACTAGAAAACTCAATTCACCTAAAATTATAGTGGGTTTTGGTTTTAAGATGGAACTGAAAACATCCACCCAGAGACAAGAACATTCAGAAGAAGCCTGCATGCTGCATAGGGACTTCCTTCTATCATTCCCATTTTAGAACACATCTTCCAGGCAATCAGTAGGGGATGGTCCCTTGCCAGCCCCTCTGCATGGATGCTTCAGATCCAGAACTGTTTGGCTCTAATTACAAAGAACCAAATTCGGTGTTCCTTAATTCCACAAAACTCCCATTGAAGGGAAAGGTGGCCCTTCAGATCGCTTGACACTAACTCATGGATTGCTTTGGAGATCAGGACCAAGGCTTACACTGAATTCAGTATTTGACTGGAGTCCCTGAAGTACCTGGAACATTCAGATACAGTAGCTGTTAAACAGGCAGGTTGTCACATTTTGAACTAGTATTTTGTTGAGTCTAGTTTTAATTTTCTGAAGTGTGCAGTTTGAATACTGTTCACTAACAGGACATACTGGAAGGGTTTTTCATTACAATGGGAGTTCAATTTTCTATTATGTTATTTTTGTAAGAACATGGGTAGAAAACATATGCAGCCCAGAAGAACGTCTGGGTACAGATTTTTGCAACCTTTCTGCATCCACATGTGCCTGTGCAATTTTGTTCCCACAATTATTTGGGGGTGCAAATTATGTAATTTATATATCTAACAAATTGATAAACAGTCCCAGTCAAAGGCATGTCTAAATAGCAAACTGCGTGTACAACGACTTTGTGAGCACAAAAAAGGAGGGTGGATTAAGTGTGGGCAGAAAATTAGGCCCATCATTTTTTTCCTTGGGATAAATAATTTTAAAAGGCTAAATCGAACCCATTTTAAAATATAATGAATAGGTGGATGGGACACTGCATCTTCCTCCTTCCCACATGAAGGGGTGGGACAAGTGGTTCCTCTCTGGCATCATCTTCCCTCCCACCCTATGGACTTTGCTCACTTGTGAGTGCAAATATCTCCAGGTGGCACAGGCCATCCAGATTTCTATGGCATGGAAATTTTCCAGATTTTAATTTGAAGCTTTAAGCAACTGAGTACGAACCCTGATAAAATGAGTCAAAAGTGAAAATACTGGTATAACCCATTGCTCTGACAGTAAAGTAGTATATGCTCAGGGAAAAATACTACTCTGAGATCTACATGGGAGATTTCAACTCTATTATTTTGCTTTCCCTGTGCTCTTATCACTTGTGTCAAGGTTAGAAACATGCACGGAGGAAGATCTGTTGTGTGGCTATCAGAACAAAATGGCTATTTTACAGTCTTATTATTTCAGAGACTCATTTCCTAAGATGACCCTCATCTGTGCTTATAACAAGCCAAAGATCAGAATGAAACAGATTAAAATGCACCAAAACTAGTTATAGTCGTCTCTTCCCTTAACTGGCAAATTTAAACATTGTGACTGGCCAAATGCTGTGCTGACTGACACACCGTGCCATTCCAGTGAATTCAGAGGCATTACATGGGGTGTTAATTAGCACAGAATTTGGCCCATAAGCTTTGCTGAAAACGATGGTCTAGCCCCTCTCTCTTTTTTGAGACACTTTGTAAATCTTGTACTATCTCCATAACAGTGGGGAGTTCAAGAGGTGGAGCAATCTTCAGGGAGCTCTTTCCTAAATAAAAAATTTACATTTTAAACAACGTTTCCATCAGCCTGCATGCTTTTGTGAAGCATTCCGTGAGGAATAATACAGCCATCTAATTCAACAAAAGCTGTAGCTACTTAGCTTTTTTACCTGATGTGCAGCCATCTGGCTCTCTGGGCTCTTGCCAGGTTCCAAACTTTCGTTCAGCTTCACCTCAATGGTCTCCATTTTTGTGGATATGGACTGGAGTGAGTCTTGGTATTTTTGCTGGCGTTCAAGAGCTTCATAGAGGGTGCGCTGCTTTTCACTGATCTAAAGAAGAAAGAAAGCTGTAAGCAGATATTCTGTCTCCTGAAGTAAGTTTTTGCTCACTCCTCTCTTCTCCCTCCTACATCCATGGTTTTCATGGGACACTAAGCCAAGAGCTTGGTCTGCAATACCAGTTTTTAAAAATATAAATTATATAGCAAAACAGTCATACTAAGGATGTTTAGTCACTGTTGGCCAAATTCTAGTTTCTATGCCTAACCCCCCATATTTTAATAAAAGGGTGACAACTAAGCACATTTCTCCTGCCACATTCTGGGCTGTATGTACACAAACATGCCATGTGCATAAATTGCTACAGGCATGGTTCCACATTCCACATAATAGCTACTCTGTCTCTAGCAAGAATTAGGATTAATACCACGTAAGTGAACCTCTGGGGAAAAAAAGTGTATAGGATGGGCTATTTTGTACATTACTGGATAACTGGGCTTTGCCGGTGTGCACAAATATGTCAGGTTGATCCAGTACCTCTCAGGATATGCCTACCTTGCAATCAGAGGTGTGACTACAGCCTGGGTAGGCAAACTCGCACTAGCTTTAATCCAGCTGGGGCCACTAAACATAGCGGTGAAGACGAGGCAGCATGGGCTTTCGTGTGAGCTGTATAAACCTGCCAGAAACCCTGGGTTTGTACTCGTGTTCCTCACTTGTGCCAAGGTTCATGGCACTGTGTTCTCACTGCTATATTTAACTGCACTAGCTAGATCAAAGCTAGCCTGGGTATGCCTACATGAGCTACTATCATACCTCTGAATGTAGTGCAGACATATCCTCAAAAACAGGATCCCTGGACTTTCTCTGCCATCCCATACAAAATGTGTGGATTTTTGTGCAGGGTTATTTCAATTCATAGTTGGAATAAAGTCCTTGTGGGCTTAGAACAGACTGAAAGAAATTTTTTGCTTAGCATGCTTAGAAAGTCACTTTAGATGGTACATGCTCACCTTTACTCAGGCCTCTTTTGGAACCGTATACCTTTAGTCACAGAACTACCAAAGGAGAATTTGGACATTAATCACAATTGGTGTTTCTAGAGGGAGCTATCCTCATTTATGACTTACTTACATTTTTGGGCTTACAAATGGCCTTATTTTGCAACAGACTTTCAAAAAATAGGGCAAATAAGTAGGGAAAATGGCAGAATATAGACCAACTGCAAGTAATGTGTACAAACACACCTGCCCCCTCTCTAAGTGCAAGTAAGTAGGGAAAACGCCAGAATGTCCAGCAAAAATAGCAATAATATTGAACCTGGCTTTGGCACAGTTGTTAATTGAACCAGAGTCTCCACAAATCTCTCCTCAAAACTCACCTTTGCCATGCTGCCAACAAAACACTTGAAAATGGGCTGACAGCTAGTATGCTGTGACCACTGGCCATCATACCGCACACAATCATACATTTCCTGTCTGTTTGCTGTGTTCACCCATTGTCTCTCAGACTTAGAGTGTCAGTTCTTTGAGGTAGGGGCTATCTTTGCATTATAAGCATGTGCACTGCTTAGCAAAAAGGGGCCCCAATTCCTCATTGGGGCATCTACATGTTACAAATAAATAATAATAAGCCCCAAAGGAGGTGATGGAGAGAATAGGGCTTCCCCACATGCACTCCCTGCTAAGCTCTAGAGTACAGACACTCAGCCGCAGAGTTCCCTTCAAAGTTCAGCCTCTACTGTTCAGAAACCTATTTCCACACCACTAGTGAATCAGAAGTACCTATGCAAATCATGCCCTTGTGTGTTCTCTGTTTAGTCCATTTCCCTCACTCTGGCCACAGCCTGCCTTCATCGTATATATGCAGAACGCTGTTCATGCATCATATATATGCAGAACAAGTGGAACTGACAGTTCTTGTTGCCGCATGAGTGCCAACATTTAGGTTAAAAAGTGTTGAGGAGTATTATGTAGAGCTGCACCTTCGAGGTTAAATGAGTTGTTTCCATTTTATTCCTATGAAATGCATATACCACAGATCAGTTTTGATACCTCTACATTAAAGGACTTACCACATTCTTCAGTGTTTCCCAAGAACGCTGCAAATCATCCAATTTGGCACTGGTGGCTGACTCTAAGCCCGGCTCAGAGAACTCCTGAGTGGATGATGTGCTGGGCTGAATCTTGGCAGCTTCTGTCTGCAACTGTTCAGCAGATAAGGCTTGGTAATAAGCAATGTCCTACGAGCATGAAGCACAACATTGCACTTTCAAAACAAAAGATATATCACCTTGCTGTAATTATATTCTCTTAACAGCTACTCTAGGGTATAAATCTATGGACATCCAAGACCATGATTTGTCTTATTTTTTCTTTTTTTAAAAAAACAAAAACATACCGACATTAAAATGTGGTGCACAGTGGTTTAAGCAAAACTACTGACATATGGTTTGGAGCTCTACCACAGTGGAAAAGGGAGCACTTGGGAGAGAACATGATGTGTTTTTGCCTTATTGTCTTTGAGCTAAAGGCCAGGAGAGCAACTCATGTCTGAACAGAGGGGGAAAGGTCAGGCTTGGAGCGCTAGAATTGGGAGTCAAATGTGGGGAGATGCCAGTCAAAGCTATGAGAGTGGATGCAATCACTCAGGAATAAGGGGTAGAAGTGGCAAAGAACATCGCCCCAAGGGACTGTGACAGAAAGAGAGAAGAGAGGAGGAGTCACCAAGGGAGATGCTGAAGGAGTGGTTAGAAAGATAGGAAGCGAATCAGTCAAACAAGCAATCCAGACTCCTCCACATTGTGTGAGCATATCCTTTCCTAAACTTTGGGAAGCTGAGGCTCCGCTCAGGAAAATGAAACCAATCACGCCTACCTATTGTTAAATGTCAACCCACTTTGATTGTGACAATTTGCCACACCACCACCCCCAGGTAGTCCTCTGTGCTCTACAGGGTATGCGGCACCTAGTGCAAGCAGAGCAGACAGTGTAACTGGCTGTGAACAACAGTGAAAATGAAAAATCACAGAACGTTGCAAGAAGAGTTTAAAATGCCTTCCTTCTTTCCCTCATAAGAATTTCAAATACTTCCTGACCAGTTAGGAATTCATGTATTGCTGGCTCACATATTACAAAGCTCAAGAAGAAACTTGGCATGCAAGATTTTCACATGGGAACAATTTATTTTTTAACCTAAAACAAATGGTTTAGTCCTTTCTTGAATTACGGATAAGCAAATAAAGAAATAAGTAAAAATGGACATTTGTGGTTTCCTAAGTTTAAAACTGGCTTTATTATTTCTTTAAAATTGAACATTTCCCAACTCCTTGCTCACTATATGAACAAATGGGAGTTTTTAATATACAAACAACCTAATTGTTTCATTTGGTAAACAACAGCCTTTCTGCAACTTTCTAACATAAATGTGGCTTGCTTTAGTGGTAGTTCCAATGATGCAACTGAATGTAATGGCTACGTCTACATACTCTGTGTCTGGAAGTGGTCTTCGGTACTCAATGAAATGCTGAACAATAAATAGTTTTTTGTTTTAGCTGGGCCTTGATTCGGCAGTCCTCACTGGCATTAAGTGTGGCAGGACTGGGCCATTAGATCATAAATTTTGCGGGACAGGAATTTTCTCAAATTTATTCATCATTCAAAGATATTAGACATTTTCTTCCAAAAAGTTTTTGCTGTATGGACTGATTGTGAAAAAATTTGCTGCTAGTAAATTACACTCAACATTCTAAATTTATTCAGTGTTGCTTAGTTGTTACATGCCAGATTACTCCTGAGGAAATTCTGCACAAAATATTTTAAAATTCTGCAAAATTCTGCACATTTTATTTGTCAGAATAACACAACATATTCACCATTTTCAATTATTTTGGTAATTTATTTCAAAATACCTGTCAGCAAGCATGTCTGTAACAATACAGACACACAAGATTCAAGAAATGTTTTTTGACAAACAGATTCCTTACTTGGCATATTAGCACATCTATCTGGCTTCACAGAGAGCAAGAGGGACAGAGTGTTGCACGCACGCACCTCCGGGCCCCCCTGATCCAGGTGTGGGGAAAAGCAGGATCCTGCCAGGTTGATCCAAGTGTGGAGGGGCTTAGTGGGGGGGAGAAGGTTCTGTGTGTGGCAATCTGGGTGTGGGCTGCTCAATGGGGGGTCCGGGAGCCAGGAGAATGGGACTCTGTAGGGGGGTCCACGTGAAGGTGGTTGGGGCTCAGCAGGGCGGGATCTGGGTAGGGGGGTGGGACTCGGCAGGGGGATCTGGGTGCAGGGGGATAAGTGGGGGAGCCTCTGGGGGCTCAGTGCAGGGTTCTGGGTGCTGGGCTAGTGGGGCTTGGTGGGTTGGGGGTCTGGGGGCAGCTGGTTGGGACTCAGTGGGGTGGGGGTCCAGATGTATGTGTGGGGCTCATTGGGGTTGTCCAGGGACAAGAGGGTGGGGCTAGGCAGGGTGGGGATTCAAGTGTAGGGGTCTTAGTGGGGGATGGTCGGGGGGGGGTCTGGATGCATGGGGATGGGACTCAGCAGGGAGTGGGGAGTTTGGCTGTATGGAGGTTGGGCAGATGGGGGAGGCAGCTCCCCATACAGTAAGTGAATCCTTCCCTCACTGCTGGGGACCAACAGGAGCAAGAAGCAGAGTGTGTGTGTGGAACTTCCTGCAGCCAGGGGAAGTACCCCAGGAGAGGTCTGCCCCGGCCCCAGGAGTGGCCTGTGCAGGGAAAAAGAAAGTCCCGTCCCCCACAGTCCAGCTGGGACTAACAGCTAGAGCCCAGGGTACGGTAGGAGCCAGAAGCTGGGGAGTCCCCAGCCCTGCCCCTCCCCAGCTCTGCAAGCAAGAAGGAAAGAGAGAGCCCGTCCCTGCCTCTTGAGGTCATGTTTATGCCTCCCCTACTTATCCCAATGCCCAAACCGGACGTACACCCCCTACTGCTGCTGAGGAGGGGCACATGAATCAATTTTTCTACAGGGAAAGATTAAAATCTGCTGGGACCATTAATTCTGCGATGCGCAGTGGTGCAGAATTCTCCCAGGAGTACCAGATATGTGCCTCAAACATTCTAGTAAACATGCTAGAAAAACAAAATTGTTCAAATGTTTGTGGAAAGTTATTATAATACAGGGAACAAGCATAGCTGAGTCAAAGTCACTTCAAAATAACTGAGGTCCTGACTTTGCCACCTATGCTTGTACTGGGTAAGTAGTCATCATATCTTCTCTCCTGTCAGGGAGATGAGATCTGTCCAGCTAAGGTCCTTACAGGCCCCCATTTCTATAGCCTCACAATCTTTTAATGCATTTAGCCTCACAACACCCTGTGATATAGGGAAATACTATCCCCATTTTACAGATGGGGAACAAAGTTACTATGTGACTTGCCTAGCTTCACACAGGAAGTCTGTGGCGGAGCAGGGACTTGAACCCAGGTCTCCACTGGACCTTCCTGCCTATCTGTATAGCCCTGACATCTGACTTATTTCTGACACTTCCTAATGATTGTTCCAGGATGAAGGACTTGCAGTTAAAGATAAGGGAGGATGGAAAGGGAAAACTGAACTGAACCAGTCCTTTCCCCCCTTTCAGTAAATTTTGCGCGTTCACAGTGCGGCAGTTGCTGTTGTCAGATCTCAGTAGTGACAGAGAGGTGGGAAGGAAGGAGAGAAAGAGGTAAGCACATCAGTCTTGGCAGGGTTTTCCAGTTAGTGTGTATTTTTGGTGTGCTTTATATATAAAATTCTTTCACTGCACAGGGATGGAAGTCTAACACAACCTCCTTTTTCCTCTATGGAAACTGTCCAAAAGCAAGAGCAGCACTTATGCTTCCTTATGTTGTTTCCCCTATTTAAGGGTGGAGGGGATATTTTGGTTTCTTAACATATCTGAAAAGGGCTGTTACTGCTGTTGTCTAGATTTCATGAGGGTGGGAGGTGACGAAGGTTTGTTAACTAAGTCCTGGACAGGGAGAGAAAAATGTTAACTGTGGCCCATTGTTGGTGCTGGAATTACAAGAGCAACTGTGGCCAGAATGGGTGCGTGTCAACCCTTCAGCTTTCCCAGTTCAAGCACTGCCTCACTATATCTAAAAAAATTGCGCCAAATGAAAAAAAAGTCTTTGAATAAAAAATAAGTATGAGAAACTTCAAGCCAAAAGAGGCTTTCTGTAATTGCTTCCTCCTTCATAGTTGCAATGCATGCTAGCATGCTGATATGTGGTCTGTGTTTATATCACAGACATACAAACAAAAGACCAATTGAAGTAAGATTCTCTTTATGAATAACATACACACAATATTAGGACAGACTCTCATGAGGTGTGGAGTACTTTGAATCCAGTGCTGAGGATCCTCCACTCCCACTTGCTTCACTAGGAGTTGGGCACCTCACAGAACTGAGCTGATGAGGAACAAACTATTTGCTTAATTTCTTCATGTTTCAAAACAAACTGCATGAAGGACTGCTATCTACTGCAGATATATTGTACACCACAAGAACTTTTAAAATCCTTTGGGGGTTTAACACATTATGCTTACACCCATATTTAATATTTTTGGTGTTGTTCTCCTTGGTTCTGATCTCTTTAGAGCAGCCCTAAAGGCTGCTGCATTTAGTGAGCAACTGATTTTTTTTTTAAACATACAAGTGTCAATTTACCACAATCCTAGGTTTTGGGACAGCTTTTTAGTATTTATACACTTCTATTGTGGTCTATTAAAAGTAGTATCTTGGCATTGCCATTGTTATGCTCATGATCTAGGATATTAAGAACAACCCAAAGGCAGAGGACAAAAGGCACCCAGGTATCTGGTGATGAACAGAGCTGGCTTAACCAGTTCAAGGCACCCAGGTATCTGGTGAATACCTGAGCTGGCTTAACCAGTTCAAGTGTACTGCACTTCTTTAATGTCCTGAAATCTATCTGATAGGGTAGTGCAAGGTGTCAATGAAACGCTCATGACTCACTGCTTAACAACATCTTCGTGTAATGTAGATGCAAGCAACTGATGCAAAGTTATGGACATAAACTGAAATTATAATTCTTAACATGTGTTTGCCAACCAAGCAGAAATTTCCCGAGCCTAGGAAAAAACATGTGGTTTCCCCCACCTAGGAGTTACTTCCATAGTATTTTGAAAGACAATGAGAATGTATTTACATGTCGTGTAAACAGACTCATCAAGCTAACAAGTGGCAGAGGCAAACCTCACATTATCACGGCAGGGAGGCAACTGACAATGTTCATTCACTTGAAGTGGAGGGAGCAAGAACTAAAAAAATTTGCATTTTAGCAGACATCTCCAGCAGAGGAATAATCATCAGGAAACTTCCTTCAAGACACACTCCATTTTGCCTACCTTCCAGCTGGATATAGACGTTTATCTGGAGGTATTCTTCAGAAGAATCAATTTCAAAAGATTCACTGGACTATAAAATAGAGAGGCCAAGAAACTCCAAGTTATCTTTCATTTAAGAAGACAAAGGTACCAGCCCTTTGACTTTGGGAGCTAGATCCTGATCCAGGAGTTTGGTCAGCCATCTTGAAGGAAAGGTGTGTTGAGGATTTTCCCTAGACCCAAGTCCAGCTTGTTAAGTTTTAGTTACTTGAAAAAGTTTTATCTTTATTTCTCTTGTAACCATTTCTGACTAAACCTTATGCTTGTACTCATTTACAATTTCTCTCTTCTTAATTAAATAAACGTGTTTTATTTTTAATCCAAACAGTCTAGTACAGTGTTTAAACTGAAATGTTTGGTTAACTCCAGTAAAAAATAGCAAACTCCTGAATGCCGATTCTTCAAGGAGCAACAAAGTTTAATGTTCCTCTGATTGTTCCAGGAAAAGGCTGGGCATTTCAGAACACATGTTTCTGGGAAAATCTATGGCTAGACAGAGTGTGGAGTAACCTTACCACTCGTTAACCAAGGTTGGTGGAGATCCGTGGAAGTCTGTGGTATTGCAGGCAGGATCCAAAGCATTGGACCAGAGCTGCCTAATACATAGATATAAAATGCATGCTCCCCCCCCCCAACCACACAGAGCAGGAGACTGAATTTTATTTGACTTTCATAGTGCATACAGTAACATAGCAAATCTAAATTGTTTGCAAAAGCATGCAGTTTTCAATGCAGTGATTACACTGAAATAATCACTGATGGTAAATGAAAGAAAAACCCCCAACATCAGCTTAATAATCATGATGCTTCTTGCTGACTGTGGGTGTCCCAGGCAGAGAGCCACAGTAGCAAGGGGTTACAGGGTAAGAAGCGATACAACTCTTCACTGGTCAGGATCGCACTCCAGAATGAGACATGATCTTGTTTCTATTTTCACCAGTAGTTTGTAGCATTTTAGCAAGGGATCTCCCTTAACTTTATAAAACTGAATCCACAATCAAACAGACCCTTTGGGGCCAGATTGTGGTTGGCACCATGCAGGTGTGAAAAAGTACCCCTTTTGTAAAAAGCCCATGACATTTAATAGGGATGAGACCAAGGGACCATTACAGAAACTTAAGTAGGATCTATAGAAATTACTCAAAACATTTGTAGAAACAAATACAGAATTATCTTCCCTCTATATGTTAAACTGAAATATCCTATAGAGTTCTACTCGCGTGTGTGTGTGTGGGGGAAGATTCTGTATTTAATTCTATAAGGTGGCAATTACATTCTATAGCCGTTGTTCTCAACCAGGGGTACATGTACCCCTGAGAGTAGGAAAAGGTCTTCCAGGGGGTACATCAACTCATCTAGATATTTGCCTTGTTTAACAGCAAGCTACATAAAATGCACTACTGAAGTCAATACAAACTAAAATTTGATACAATGACTTGTTTATACTGCCCTATATACTATACATTGAAATGTAAGTACAATATTTATATTCCAATGGATTTATTTTATAATTATATGGTATAAATGAGAAAGTAAGCAATTTTTCAGTAACAGTGTGTTGTAACACTTCTATATTTTGTGTCTGATTTTGAAAGCGAGTAATTTTTAAGTGAGGTGAAACTTGGGGTACGCAAAACAAATCAGACTCCTGAAAGGGGTACACTAGTCTGGAAAGGTTGAGAGCCACTGGTCTATAGGACTCTTCCATAATCAGGGGGAGGGTACCAAGAAACTTCCTGTCCGGTACCAGCACAGCTGCATAGTATTCCTTCCGAGTGCCTTGGGCATAAGCTATCCTCAGCAAGCTGGCTGACTGACCAAGGACGGGGGTGGCACACTATACCGTTATAAGAGGTAGCACAGCAGGCACACTCCCTCTATGCTGGCTGTTAGAGAGACATCATGCCTCTCCTGAAACACAACAACATTTCCTGATGTAGAAAATGTATCCAGTGTTCAATGATTCCACTGGGGTGCACCCACTCCGTACTGTTCACAGTGAGGGGCAGTAATTAACTACTACTAAAGTAGGACAGCAGCTCTAGATGGTAGACCTAGACCAGTGTTTCTCAATCTTTTTGACACCATGGACCGGACTAGCTGCCTTCCTAAACTGCTTCAGGGAGGTCTCAGTGACCGGTGCCAGTCCATAGACTGGTTGTTGAGAAACACTGCCCTAGATGGTGCTGCAGTGAGTGCTCTTACCTACACTTCTCCATTTAAAAGGATTCCATCTTTAAGCTAAAAAAGCCTGGATGTTTACTTCCTTAAGATGCACTGGAAAATCTCTCTCTCTCTCACCCATCGAGCTATTGCTAAAACCTTATTTAACCAACTACGAAATATCTCCAGGCTGATAGTTGTAGGGGAGAGACCTCAATATTGATGTAAAATTATTATTAATTTTAGCATTAAACTTGCCTGTGCCTTTAGTGAATATATTTATAATTACTTTCATACATATGATGCTTGGAGAAAAGTACCTGACATGCACATATTTTTGTTTATTAAACTATTTTAAATATTCAACCTAGCCAAAGAAATTTGGGGAGGCTTCCACCTTAGCTCCCAAGGACAAGCAAATGTCAAGGAAGATAAACATGGCTTTACGGATAAGAAGATTTTATTACCCTAAGAGTGTTTATGCAAATTCAGAAAAGCTGTGTTTTAAAATTTACCTTGCTTTAACTTTATATTATTTTCACTTGTGCTATATTTAAAAGATATAGTGATTACTGAAATTTGTGCTTTGTACAAAATATTTAAAAGCAGTTTAAACAATTATAATTCTAAGGAGCGTGGTTCCCGAAACAACGAACTATGTAAAATATTTATGTTTTAGGAAAACGAATGCAGCGTGGTGTTGTCAGAACAATAAGCCCTCTTTAACTTTGGATTTATTGTTCTGACAACACTACCCTGCGTTCGTTTTCCTAAAACGTAAATGTTTGACATAGTTTGTTGTTTCATGAACCATTTATTTCCAAAGAAAAATCCTTCTTGTGTTTTAAAGCTTTAGAAAAAAAACACGTGTAGTTAGAGAGATTTTATACTTTTGTTTGTTTCTTAAATGTTAAAATGGCAAACACTTCTGTGAAATGCATATGTTAGTAAATGCAAAGCTTCTAATATCACTGCTATATAAATGGTAAAAAACTTGATGTACCAACATGGAATCTAAGGACCTTGCTAAACAAATTACTAATGCAGGAAGCCATTTATGTACAGAAAAGGGAATTAATTAATTCTGGCAATGTACATGAAATCCCTCCTCCAACTCTGGAAGATAAGAATCATCTCTCCAAAAATTGTTATAAGAGTCAATTTTTTAATTATTAAAAAGAAGACTTTGTAGGAGTTATTTAAATTTTTAAAAGACTGTTCTGAGAATTAAAACCTTGTATATAAGGAGTGTCTGGACTTTTTGAAAACAGAATTTAATTTCCTGTCAAAATTTAATAAAATTGAAAGAATATCGCAGAGAATGGATTCAATAAATGAAGTTAAAACTAACTTTAACAGTTATTTGACACTTTCCCACCATAAGAAGATCAAAGGCAATTAAAGAATGTTGCATATTCATTAGGCAGACTGCATACTCAGGAACTGAAGGTGTCACCTAAGCCAACCCCAAAGGCACAGAGCCAGTGAAAGTGTAACAGCAACCAACCCTGCATCTAAACAAGGCAGAAAGAGGTGTGATTTCCTATAATTTCATTAAAATAGGAAGAAGAAGTGTATAAAAAACTGAAGTGACCACCACAGGCACACTTCCCATGCTACCCTCCTTTGACACCAAACACTCCACAGCTCATCCAGTCCATCTCTACCAGCAAGCTGCCACAGACAGATAAGAAAAACAGAGAATATTCAAGAAGAAACTAACTCAAGGAAAATCTCCAAGACTTGAACATTGATGGTGAGAGAAGGTTAACTAAGTCACAGCCAAGGGATTAGATTTAAACTCTTGTTATGATTTTTTGGGGATATGAAATTGCTGTTGTAACATAAAATATTAACAGTTTCTCCTGTTAATCACTTGCATGGTTAGACCATGTGTTCCTGGAGCAGAAACAGGGGCTAAACCTTGGTAAACTGAGAAATTTAGTGGAATTTAATTGGATTTAAGATTCTTAATATTTATAATTGGCCTGTCTCTTTTTCTTTCTTTAATAATAATATAACCATGATTAATAATTGTGATTATTTTCCTTGGTCTTTGTCATGGTGTCCACTGAGATATGTAAAAGAATATCTGGGACTAAAATAGTGGGAGCTGTAAGAGAAACAGTCAGTTAGAGTTGACCTACCATTTCATGTTTCCTCTGGACTAAATATTTCTAGTAATATTTAAAAGAAAATTACATGGTGTTCAACAACTAAAATTAGCCCCTTTCTACCCCATATAGTGTTGATCAGAAAGATTTAGACCTCGTCTGCATGGTATGTCTACATGGTATGTCAATCCACACTGAAGAGGTGGATATTCTAGTGCACACTAGCATGTTACACACTAAATGGTCTGAATGGATCCTGCTGGCATGCATTAAAAGTTCCCTCATGTGTGTAAATGTAGTCACAAATCAAACAGCACTACGGAACTTTTAGTGCACACTAGCAGAATCCACAAAGCTCAAGAGCGCGAACTAGAATTTACGCCCCTCGAGTACAAACTAAATCACCACGTAGACAAGCCCTTAGAATTATTCGATAAAAGCCTTCATTTCTTTCAAGTAGATTATTACAATTTCCTGGAGTTCCTGCTCAGTTTCTAAGATGCAGCAGATCACATTCTCCCAGGATCACTGCTCCCTTAGCACATTACTCTGATTTAAAAATCTTTACTTTAGCTCCCTGTAAGTTTTGCATGGACTATAAAATTATTTTACTTACATTTAAGGACCAGAATTGCTGCACTCCGGCATACTTAGCCTATCTTCTCTCCTTGTACATTCCTAGACATTTCTTATGATCTGAACTGGCAAGATTATTTAGCTTGTTTAGGTTATAATCTCATGTGAATAGGAACCTAACCATTTTGTAAATAACCCACTTGATGGTGGAACTTTCCTCCTTTTACTGCTTAGATCATTCAGTTTGTTTCAACATTTATGACCAGACTGAAGAACCCTATGACTGCTTATGCTTTTGTCTATCCTGACATCCTCAATAATTTTACTGCTTTTAAGGGCTAAGTGACATTTTGTGAAAGACACTGTGTAAATATATTTTCTGCCTACTAAGTTAGGTTTGTACTTCTTACTCCAATTCTTGAGGTAACAGAAGTTCTCAATGGACTTTCGTCGTTCTTTGAGTTGTCTATGTTGCTAACCTGATTTTCATTCTTAAAAGAGAATTTTAGTGAGCTGACATTGAATTCCATTGTGTTCATTACCAATTGCATTGTGTTCATTATCTATCCTTGTAGATGTTTCACTGTTTGTTTCATTAACATGGCCTCAAGAGTCTTCTGCTGAATAATGGAACGGCTTTTCCACTGCAGGCAAGCTTCACTGGGAACTATCCTATTGTATAGTGTAATATGACTTTAGAAAGCTCCTGGATTATTAAATCCCTTTGTTTGCCTTTCTTTCTTCATATGGCTTGTCAGTGATAATTGCCTTATTTTTATGTTTGTTCTTGTCTTAGCCAGTACAGCAGAATCATTTTATAATTTAGCAATAACTTTAGAACCACATGCACCTTTGAAAGAAATTGTGGGAAGCTTAGAGTTTTAGCAAATACCATAACTATACTTAAAAAGATAAAACAACATCATTGTATTTCTTTGGTACTGAACTTAAAGAAATACATGGTCAAGGAAAGCTTCACTTCTTCAGTTACTCAACTCTAGAAATACTTAGCCACAAAAACAATAAAGAAAAACACTGTTGAGACACAAGGAACAAAAATCAGATGTTGAAGTCAATGGAGTTGAGACTACTCGTACAACTTGTATGCACTGTATATATGCATCTACATACATGATATTGAAAGCACAAACAATAAACCCTCCTACCAAGAAAAACAAATGTGCTGTACACCTGGTCACATGAGTACCAGAAGTCTCAGTTCTACTCTCAGTTTACAGATGTGACCCCAGTGATTTCACGGGGTTTGAACAGTTATAATTGAAAACAGAATTTGACCCAAAGTGTAGAATGAACACAATCCCCCACAAAACAGATCACAGTTGATATCTGAATAGCTGAACCAATGGAAGACTTTGAACTTTGCCATCAGTTGGACAATGACACAAGGCAGACAGACACAAACAATGTAATGTTTCACCACATGAAGTACAAAATTGCATTCTCTCAGAATGCTGGATGCCATCATGTGTACTATTTTGAAAACAAAACCATGCTATAAATGCAACGGAGGCACCAATGAATTAGAAAGACTGTCTAATGCTCACTCAACATTTGTTTAAAAAGTAACCAACTTATTGAGTCTTTTTTTGCCAATGACAAAGGGTACCAAATTGATATGCTTTAAGCTTCTTGCACAGTATTTGTAACTTATGTATTCAGAAGCCAGGTCCTGATTATGCTTGATGACCATTCTCAATTCATGGGATGGGACACTGAAGTTGTGTGCCCAACATGTAAAGAAAATCAGCACAAATTTTCTGAAGAAGGAATCAACCACAGAGTACACAGAATGGGACCATGCATCTTTCCAGAGATCACAATGGAATGAATGCCAAGAGGCAGGTACCTGGTTAACAGAAGCATCTGTATTAGCCACAGGTGAAGGAGAGCGACAGGCAGGTGGAGAAGAAATCTCACTGTTGGTTCCCTCCTCCCCAGACTCCTCAGTGACAGGTGAGAGTAGTGTGTGACAGCGACCAGCAGTCATCTGTCACAGGAAATGCAACCCCAAAGGACAGGAAGAAGATCAGTCAATCATCTCAGTAAACATTTGCATTAGATATAGACCAAAATAAGAAAATTAACACAATGTTGGAATTACCAAGACACAGTTTAAGGACTGCTGCTTCCTCCAAGCCCCTTAGAATTGCTATATTAAAAGTTCAGGAAAGCAACAGGCAAGCAGTGGTATTTACTGCTAATACTTTGTTACTGAGATGTTGGCCATCTCCTGTATGCTAGGGAATTTTAAAAAGTTTCTACAGCCAACACATCAAAAATAAGTTAGAGGGTAACACACACAGTGCATTAGGAGAAGTTATTGAAAGCCACAGAGTAATGCTGCAAATAGCCAGAACTACTGCCCTCAACACTTTACCTTTCAGGCCTAGTTAAATGATGAAGGAAAGAATGTTGCAAAGCAGAATTGGATCCAGATAAAAAAAGCCACAATATACTATAGTAGTTACATCTCAGTTTTGCTTTTCTAAGGTTTTAATATAGGGACAAATCCTGAAGTCCTCACTCCATTTTTACTCAGTCCTTCTCAGACATGACTCCCACTGACATCAGTGGGGGTTATATTTGCACATGGACTGAGCAAAATAAAGTAGGAACTTCAGCATGTATATATGTATTCAGCCTTTATAAATGCGAGGATATAGTAATAACAATGTCAATTACTGAAGCATATTTAATAAAAAAATGTTCAAAAAAATCCGGGGTATAAAAAACATGCTGTAGAATACATTTGACTCTGCATCCCCCCGGCCCCTTTTGTCATTCAATTCAGTGCTTTTTCAATGTTTGTTGTGGTGCACTGACAAAACAACTCAGCACACATCCTGAAAGGTAAGAGAGAGCCTTAAATATTATTTTCCTTTTAACAGACTGATTTCTGTTATCCTCATAAACAACTTCATTCCTTATCTGTTGGCTTAGAAAGTGGGGGTGACACAAATGCACAAATAAGAAGTTGTAGTTCGTTCTACACCCACAACTCCCAAAGCATGTCAGTAAAGCAAAGCATACAATGTGTATTGTGGCAATTGGCTGTATGGTAGCATTTGAACAGCACAAAAGAGAGTAGCACCTAAATAACAGTAATGATACCGATTCAGTTCTTACCATAACCACAGAGGGATGAGCTGAGTGTGTTGGGAGGAGTTCTGAGTCCAGCTCCTCCATTCCTTCTGAAAGCCCTTCCACTTCTGTCACTGTCAACAGCATAGTGGCATGTTTGGCTTTCATTGTTAGCATCTTGCACTTGGAATTCAAAGAGGCTATTTGCTCCTGGTATCCTTTAATCTTCTGTGCCAGCTCCTGAGGAAACATTTTTTATTCAGTGGGTCACATGCAGGATATAAAGGCCACAAAACTAACTAATAGCAATTCAGCTTCTGTTAAGTGGCAGGCTACCTCTCCGAGGCCAGCCAATAAAAATCACAGCTGTGTCTCAAGCCGGGATACTAGCAACAGCACAAGCTGCAAGGCAGGATGTTGATTGTGCTAGAGAACAAGTCAGGCAGCATCTCACTGCACAGCTAAACCACAAAGGAGCAAGCTATGCAGTGAAACCGGAAAAGCACTGTGAAAGCCACATCTCTGTATGATACTGACAAAAGGGAAGAATATGTCACACTCACATACAATTCCTAATTTGCAGCAAATTCTATATGCTTTATCTTAAAGCAGAGGAAAGGGGAAGCTCTCTCTCTTTTTCTCCTGTTACTAAAACAGGATGAAAATCTCCAGATGGTGCATACCATGGAAATGAGGTCATGTGATGACGGGAACTTTAAAAAAAATGCAACACTCAGCTCTCACCAGTCTGAACACAATGAGCAGCAGAAACAGATACACATAGTGGTTTAGTAAGGTAAATACATGCTGGATCACTCCTATTTATAACACACATGTGTTTGCATGGAGGTTGGAGTGGATATATTTTATCTTCTATGTGTAACTTCACAGATATTTTTCCCTAATAATTTTTCTTATGCTTATGTCTTCACAGTCAAAATCCAAATTGGACAGTTATGGCCCTACATTAAAGTGAGTTCAGGAATTTGGCCGAAGACAGAATTGACCAAAAGCCATTGTTTTCTCATTGCTGTGCAGTAGTCTGTGTGAAATCAATCCAATTCTCAACACTGCTAAAACACACTATCACACCTGTGATGGCAGTGACAACAAAAGGACACACAACCAAATAGGCCTATAGACTGAATGATCCTTTCACACGTAGGATTGCTCCAGCCCAACAGGGGCATGTCTAGTGTTGTCAGTCTACCAATTTTCAGAACACTAAATTCACATTAAAATAAACCAAAAAAATATACCTTCCCAGTGGGGGAAGATCACACTTCTGCTACAGATATTGTTTCTCTCTCCATGGAGACAGGAGCTGCTCTAGTCATAAGAAACTAGACAGCTGCCTAGGGTGGCAGATTCTGACTCATACAGCAGGGATGGCCAGCAGCATATTGATTTACATAGTGATAACTAAATATGCAGAGTTATTGCTGCTACACCAGCAACCACTATGTTTATTCTATCAAATAGATATTTGTATTTTATTTTAACATCTGTTTAGATTTTTTTTCTAATGCTGGCTCCCAAATCAAGTAGACAGGAGAAATGGCTATTTGTAAATGAGGCTATGATTTAGTCATGGGTATTTTTAGCAAAAGTCATGGACCTGTGACCTGTCCAGGACTTGTACTATAAATACCCCTGACTAAATCTTAGGTGCTCTCGGTGGCTCTGGGGCACTGCAGGTGCTGGGGTGGGGGCTCTGGGGCACCATTCCTGCTGCTCTGGGGCCCGCTGCTGCTGCTCTGTGAGGGCAGGGAACGGCCTGGGGACCCGCGGCAGCTCTGGACCGCTTTTCCAGGGTACCACTGTTTCTCCGGAGGCCCCTGGAGCCAGCTGTCTGTGCCCACCTGAGCAGGGGCAGGTGTGACTGGCCACGGGGCCGCCCGACCTGCTCAGGCGGCCCAGGGGGTCAGCCACACCTGCCACTGCAGAAGTCACGGAGGTCCCAGAAAGCCATGGAATCCATTACTTTTGTGACCTTCGTGACCTCTGTGAAAGACTCGCAGCCTTATTTATAAAGCATGAGTGCCAATACCTTTAATATTTCAGAACTATTAAATATAGTGGAAATCTATTCCCTTTACTTCTGGGGCTGCCCAGGAGATTCTTCTCTTCAGCACTACCTGCTCTGTGCATATGAGCAACAATTAAATATTGAACAGCTGCTGCAAAGCCTAACAGGCAGAATATTCAGTAATTAACAATTATTGAAAAAATGAAGTGGATAAGTTATGGCAGCCCCAGGGCAGTTTGGCTTTCGACTCTGCATGTTATGCAAAGTTTTATGAAACTACTTACTCAACATCTCAATGGAAAATTTCCAGATAGGTGAGATACAGAGTTATAAACCAACACATCCTATTACTTAGGGTGAGCACCTTTTTTGACCTTTTAGCCTTTGACTGGTGCTGTTCCTTATACTCTTTGCAGAGTGCTCTACTCTTTGACTGGTGGTCTACTCCCTATACTCTTAGGGCCAATCCTATTCAACTTATTCATAAATGATCTGGAGAAAGGGGTAAACAGTGAGGTGGCAAAGTTTGCAGATGATACTAAACTGCTCAGGATAGTTAAGACCAAAGCAGACTGTGAAGAACTTCAAAAAAAATCTCACAAAACTAAGTGATTGGGCAACAAAATGGCAAATGAATTTAATGTGGATAAATGTAAAGTAATGCACATTGGAAAAAATAACCCCAACTATACATACAATATGATGGGGGCTAATTTAGCTACAACTAATCAGGAGAAAGATCTTGGAGTCATCGTGGCTAGTTCTCTGAAGATGTCCACGCACTGTGCAGTGGCAGTCAAAAAAGCAAACGGGATGTTAGGAATCATTAAAAAAGGGATAGAGAATAAGACGGAGAATATCTTATTGCCTTTATATAATCCATGGTACGCCCACATCTTGAATACTGCATACAGATGTGGTCCTCTCATCTCATAAAACATATACTGGCATTGGAAAAGGTTCAGAAAAGGGTAACTAAAATGATTAGGGGTTTGGAACAGGTCCCATATGAGGAGAGATTAAAGAGGTTAGGACTTTTCAGCTTGGAAAAAAAGAGACTAAGGGGGGATATGATAGAGGTGTATAAAATCATGAATGGTGTGGAGAAAGCAAATAAGGAAAAGTTATTTATTTGTTCCCATAATATAAGAACTAGGGGCCACCAAATGAAATTAATGGGCAGCAGGTTTAAAACAAATAAAAGGAAGTTCTTCTTCACTCAGCTCACAGTCAACCTGTGTAATTCCTTGCCTGATGAGGTTGTGAAGACTAGGACTATAACAGGGTTTAAAAGAAAACTGGATAAACTCATGGAGGTTAAGTCCATTAATGGCTATTAGCCAGAATGGGTAAGGAATGGTGTCCCTAGCCCGTTTGTCAGAGGGTGGAGATGGATGGCAGGAGAGAGATCACTTCATATTTACCTGTTAGGTTGACTACCTCTGGGGCACCTGGCATTGGCCACTGTAGATAGACAGGATACTGGGCTTGATGGACTTTTGGTCTGACTCAGTATGGCCATTCTTATGCACTTTCAGAATCATAGATTCATAGATACTAAGGTCAGAAGGGACCTTATGATCATCTAGTTATGATCATCTAGTCCGATCATTATGATCATCTAGTCCGACCTCCTGCACAACGCAGGCCACCAAATCTCACCCACTTACTCCTGCGAAAAACCTTTCACCTATGTCTGAGCTTTTGAAGTCCTCAAATCGTGGTTTAAAGACTTCAAGGAGCAGAGAATCCTCCAACAAGTGACCTGTGCCCCATGCTACAGAGGAAGGCGAAAAACCTCCAGGGCCTCTTCCAATCTGCCCTGGAGGAAAATTCCTTCCCAACCCCAAATATGGCCATCAGCTAAACCCTGAGCATATGGGCAAGATTCACCAGCCAGATACTACAGAAAATTCTTTCCTGGGTAACTCAGATCCCACCCCATCTAACATCCCATCACAGGCCATTAGACCTATTTACCATGAATATTTAAAGATCAATTAATTACCAAAATCATGTTATCCCATCATACCATCTCCTCCATAAACTTATCGAGTTTAATCTTAAAGCCAGATAGATTTTTTGCTCCCACTGCTTCCCTTGGAAGGTTATTCCAAAACTTCATTCCTCTGATGGTTAGAAACCTTCATCTAATTTCAAATCTAAACTTCCTCGTGGCCAGTTTATATCCATTTGTTCTTGTGTCCACATTGGTACTGAGCTTAAATAATTCCTCTCCCTCTCCGGTATTTATCCCTCTGATATATTTATAGAGAGCAATCATAGCTCCCCTCAACCTTCTTTTAGTTAGGCTAAACAAGACAAGCTCCTTGAGTCTCCTTTCAGAAGACAGGTTTTCCATTCCTCGGATCATCCTAGTAGCTCTTCTCTGTACCTGTTCCAGTTTGAATTCATCCTTCTTAAACATGGGAGACCAGAACTGCACACAGTATTCCAGGTGAGGTCTCACCAGTGCCTTGTATAACGGTACTAAAACCTCCTTATCTCTACTGGAAATACCTCTCCTGATGCATCCCAAGACTGCATTACCTTTTTTCACGGCCATATCACATTGGCGGCTCATAGTCATCCTATGATCAACCAATACTCCAAGGGTCTTCTCCTCCTGCGTTACTTCTAATTGATGTGTCCCCAGCTTATAACTAAAATTCTTGTTATTAATCCCTAAATGCATAACCTTACACTTCTCACTATTAAATTTCATCCTATTACTATTACTCCAGTTAACTAGGTCATCCAGATCCTCCTGTAGGATAGCCCGGTCCTTCTCTAAATTGGCAATACCTCCCAGCTTTGTATCATCCGCAAACTTTATTAGCACACTCCCACTTTTTGTGCTGAGGTCAGTAATAAAAAGATTAAATAAGATTGGTCCCAAAACACGATCCTTGAGGAACTCCACTGGTAACCTCCCTCCAGCCTGACAGTTCACTTTTCAGTAGGACCCGTTGTAGTCTCTCCTTTAACCAATTCTTTATCCACCTTTCAATTTTCTTCTCCAGTTTAACTAATAATTCCCCATGTGGCACGGTATCAAACGCCTTACTGAAATCTAGGTAAATTAGATCCACTGCGTTTCCTTTGTCTAAAAAATCTGTTACTTTCTCAAAGAAGGAGATCAGGTTGGTTTGGCACGATCTACCTTTTATAAAACCATGTTATATTTTGTCCCATTTACCATTGACTTCAATGTCCTTAACTACGTTCTCCTTCAACATTTTTTCCAAGACCTTGCATACTACAGATGTCAAACTAACAGGCCTGTAGTTACTTGGATCACTTTTTTTCCCTTTCTTAAAAATAGGAACTATGTCAGCAACCAAAAGGATTCTCCAGTTTCATCAGGAGGCTATGAAAAGCTTCCAGTGTGAAGCAAGTGGTTTTGGAATAAACAACTTTCTAAATCAAATCAGGTTCTAACTCCAATGACTCATGGGCCCAAAACAGTTATTTGCTCCAGTTGCCATGATACTAAATTGTGAGCCAACTCCCTCCCTAACTCAGGAGCTGAGCAGAAAGTCTACCACAATTCTACCCACTAGGCCTTAGTTACTTAACTCCATTACTATTATTAGGAATCAGTAACATTTCCATAGTTAATAACCAGCACACTGAGTGCATAACATACCTCTCTCAATCAAAATATATATTATAAAGTAGAACCTCAGAGTTACGAACTGACTGGTCAACCACACACCTCATTTGGAACCGGAAGAACGAAATTAGGCAGCAGCAGAGACAAAAGACACCCAAACCCTCCAGTACAGTACTGTGTTAAACCTAAACTATTACAAAAATAAAGGGAAAGTTTAATTCTTTTTTGACAAGCTAAGGAAACTGTTTCAGTGCTTGTTTCATTTAAATTAAGATGGTTAAAAGCGGGGGAGGGGAGGTCTGCACGGTAAAGTTTCAAAGCTGTATTAAGTCAATTTTCAGTTGTAAACTTTTGAAAGAACAACCATAACGGTGTGTGTGTGTGTGTGTATATATATTGTGACAGAGCAAGGCCAGATGGCTACAGTAAAGTAGTGAGGAACAGGTATGTCAGCCCCAGGCTAAACAAATCCCTGGTACCATGGTAACCAAATGGCAGTTGCTCCTGGTTAATCAAGACACCTGGGGCCAATTAAGATCCTCCCAGAAAGCAGTGGAGATAGCTAGGTTGATTGGGACACCTGAAGCCAATCAAGGGCTGGCTGGAACTAGTTAAAAGCCTCCCAGTTAGTCAGTGAGGCGTGTGTGTCAGGAGCTGTAGGAGGAAGCCATGCTGTTGGAGGAACTAAGCAGTACAAATCCATGTCAGGCGCAAGGAAGGAGGCCCTGAGGTAACGGTGAAGGAGATATTGAGTGAGGGCTGCTGTGGGGAAGTGGCTCAGAGAATTGTACATGTTGTATTTCCAAAAAGTCAGCTACCAAAGCTGCTACTATTAGGGTCCCTGGGCTGGATAGAGGATGGGCCTGGGCTCCCCCCTTCCCTCCCCGATTAGTCACTGAGACTGGGAGACAACAGAGACTGTGCGAGGGAGGGTTGCTTCTCCTCACCTCCCTTGCTGGCTTATCATGAAAATGGCTCAGTAAGCTGTGACAATGCCTCTAGAGAGAGAAGGGCTACGTGAAGGGTCACAGTGAGCCTCTGAGGCTAGCAAAATCTGCCAGGAAACGCGGAACCCACGGAGACAAGGAGAGACCTTTGTCACAATATATAAGTATAAACAAAATATATTATACAGACAGATACATTATACAGACTAAAAAGGCCTAAAATTGAGATTCAGAAGAGAAACTTATGGGTGTAAAGAAAAATAGGCAGGCAGCTTGTGAGTACACATAGAAATGTCAGATTTCTTTGCACTCATCATTTTACGGGAGCTCAGTTTTTCAATGTAAATCCAAGTTATTTTTATGAGTGTGATTCAGCAAACTACATGTTGTTTCTGGTCTGTATGCCATAGGTACCCAAATTTGACATTTTGGTAGGACAACTGCTTGCATCATAACATCATCATGTTTACACTAGAAATATCCTGCAATAAAGTCACCACATTGCAATGCGACATGATAACACTGTGACAGAACATGATCAGGCTATATTGTAATCTCACAATTGCATGGACATCTAATGATTACAGAAGACACCTAATATCTTGCAAGCTACTGTGCTGCCCATCAAAATCACAATGCTCCCAGAAACTTCAGAATAGGTGTCAGAGTAACAGCCGAGTTAGTCTGTATTTGAAAAAAGAAAAGGAGTACTTGTGGCACCTTAGAGATTAACCAATTTATTTGAGCACAAGCTTTCGTGAGCTACAGCTCACTTCATCGGATGCATAGTGTGGAAAGTGTAGAAGATCTTTTTATACACACAAAGCATGAAAAAATGGGTATTTACCACTACAAAAGGTTTTCTCTCCCCCCACCCCACTCTCCTGCTGGTAATAGCTTATCTAAAGTGATCACTCTCCTTACAATGTGTATGATAATCAAGTTGGGCCATTTCCAGCACAAATCCAGGTCTTCTCCCCCCCGCCCCCAAACCCACTCTCCTGTTGGTAATAGATTTGTGCTGGATTTGTGCTGGAAATGGCCCACCTCGATTACCATACATATTGTAAGGAGAGTGATCACTTTAGATAAGCTATTACCAACAGGAGAGTGGGTTTGTGTTGTGGGGAGGAGGGGAGAAGACCTGGATTTGTGCTGGAAATGGCCCAGCTTGATTATCATATACATTGTAAGGAGAGTGATCACTTTAGATAAGCTATTACCAGCAGGAGAGTGGGGTGGGGGGAGAGAAAACCTTTTGTAGTGGTAAATACCCATTTTTTCATGCTTTGTGTGTATAAAAAGATCTTCTACACTTTCCACAGTATGCATCCGATGAAGTGAGCTGTAGCTCACGAAAGCTTATGCTCAAATAAATTGGTTAGTCTCTAAGGTGCCACAAGTACTCCTTTTCTTTTTTCAGAATAGGTGGCCATTCTAGAACATGGAAGCCCAGAGAAAAAGACTTCTGTAAACATATTTATTGGGTAGAATGATACTCTGTGTTACTTATGTGCAAGGCTACTGCAAAACCTCTTGTGATGCAGGAGGCAATGACTTTCCTCTTCCCATCTTATCTTTGTATTTTAAACATAGTTACTGTGTGTCCTGTTAACCTTTACACACATGGACGACAATTATATGCCCGGGGAAACTGTAATTTTTCTTTTCAATTATGCATGCAATCTGCATCTTGCACACCTGATTAAAAATAAAAGGTATAATCATACAATGACCCTGTAAGTCTTGTTTGTTGTATCGTGTACTCTGATGCAAAACTTAAGCAAACAAAAACATAAATGCAGAAATGTGGAGTCATCTGTGTCTCTTTAATTGTATTCCTTTGAGATGTTTCAGACATTCTACTCCAGAATGAAGCTCCATTTTATTCTACTTCCCACCATGTGAAATTCATGCAACCTACCTCCACTGCCACCCAAATTGAATAAATAGGGTTTGGGCAGGGGATAGACTACACCTCCCCAAACTTGGAGCAGCTTGCAGGTCTGCACCACAGCCATTGTACAGCTACTGGTTCAAATAAAAGGACTGGAACAGCATCTATTGTTTCTCTATGCTCCTCTGAAGGGATTCCCAGCTACTCTACTCATACAAGTGTGGGTCCAATGAACCCTGTGCCTGCCCCACTCTTAATGCCTCCCTCTGCACTGATGTTTTCAGATCTCTCTGTGGAGGCATTATTAGGAACATCCTTCACCAAAACAGCATAAAGCATTTGTACCAAATAGCTTCTTTTTCATTTTATTAAACAGCTTCCATGACAATTGTGACAGAAAATTAACTAAGCAGTATAGGAGGAGTACTTCAGGGATAAGCACAGACTATGAAAGACAAATGTAACCCTTTCTTCTAAAACTAAAGCATAATGCCACTAGTGTCAAAAACTATGAAAGAGCCACTACCAATTTGGCAATCTAATGCATGACATACCACAATGTGAAGACCTGGGATTCCAAATCAGTGTGGTGGCATGGAGCCTCCACATAGATTGTCCTGTCCTCATATGATCTCCTGATATCCATGGGGTTTGAGGTCTGGACCTGAAGCTCATTCCTCAGAGACAAAACTTTGCTCCCCCTGACAGAATAACTTGAAAAGGACCCTTTAAGATGATCTTTGCAGAGTTTTCTTCCTCTAGAATTGCCTTCTGTGGGCTTTATCTCAGGAGGGGCGATCCTGCCCCTTGCTTTTACTCTGTCTGTTCTCAGGCATCTCTCTCAGTGATGTGAAAGAACTAAATGAAGACTTCAGGACTGGGCCTAAGATCACTAAGTGACAATGATCTTCCTGCTCATATTCAGCACTGTGTTACAGCATAATGCAAAGAGTTCCCACTGAAATATTTTGGAGTTCCACACATCCATCAATGGACCCTGTGTCTTTTTCAGCCTTTGGTAATTACTTAATGCTTTAATAAGTTACCATGCTCTCAAGCCTTCGGGAGACCTACTCGATAAAGAAAAAGATACTTGGAACCGTGGTGTTAATAGGAATTTGCTGTGCGAACATGTGAGGTATCCTCCCTGCTAAGCTAGCCTTTGTGGACCCTAAAAAACTGCTCTGTGACCTCAAGAGAACTTAAGGTGACCAAGAGATCTTTCAAACTAATTAACTTAGAGCCTGGACAGTTGCATCTCTGCTGCATTACCTCATGGCGTGAAATCTGGGCCTGCAGCTCCTGGATGTTACTGGTTGCAACAGGTTTGTCTTGGATCTCATGGTGGGCACACTCTATCATTTGCTGTAAATGCTTCATCTCTTGTTCGTATTGCTCATACTGTACCACTGCTTCCTAGAAAGAGAAGATACAGTAGATGTACACAAAAAAATAACAGGTTTCAGAGTAGCAGCCGTGTTAGTCTGTACCCGTAAAAAGAAAAGGAGTACTTGTGGCACCTTAGAGACTAACAAATTTATTTGAGCATAAGCTTTCGTGAGCTACAGCTCACTTCATTGGATGCATCAAAGCTAATTTAATTTGAAAACAAACTTCACTCAATGAGACTTACTGAAGAGCCATGTCTATACACATTTTGAAAGTAACGGTGCATGTCTAGAAAAAATATTACCAAATACAATGTAGAGCTCACTAAATAATACATATTTTCTGGTGAAATATATTTCTGTAGACAGAAGAATTAATAGATTTTTTTCTTAGCATGTAATATGGAGGATTGCTGAATAATACAGTTACAAAGTTACCATGTAAATAACCACAGAGAACTTAGAACTGGAAAAAAATTAGAATTCACTTTGCCCAGCTCCTTTCCAATGATGAATTACTCTGTATATTCAATTGCTTTTTTCCAGGCTGTTTGTAAATTATTCAAAAGATGTCATCTTCCACCTTTGTATTAGCATGCAAAAATAGGCTGAGACTTTCAAAGCTGACTAGTGGATTTAGCCATGACTCATTAACTTAACTGGGAAGTGTGTGAATAAATCCCTACTTGGCTTTGAAAAAAATCTCAGCCACATAAGCCACAATGCCAAAGTGTAATGATGGGATGAAGGTCAGTACCAGCAACAGCTGAAGTAAAGTAGGAGTGCTCTCATAGAGAAGATAGTTCATTGGGTAACACTATGAGTTGCAAGGAAGCAAATCAGTTAAAAGTCTTTAGGCATCTGAGCTATTAAGATGGGCTTTGAACTGACAATGCCCCAACACAAGTAAAAAAAAAAAAAAGTTAAAAGAAGTCTTTTTAAAAGAGCAAATGTCAACCACTGGGGCTCAAGACTTGCCACTGGCTACCTCACCAACCATGCCCACCAACACAGTGTTGCCCACTCTTCACAATTTTATCACAAATCTTGTGGTATTTGTTGTTTTCTTAAAGCCCCAACTCCTGCTCAGCTTTCGTTTTCACTAAAAAAGTTTCTGGCTCTCTTGTTTGTGGAGAAAAACTTAGAAACATGATCTGAGTGCATGTTAAAGGCTCTGAAGCCAGAAAACAAATTAAAAGAACCCTGAATTAATAACTGAGGGAAAACCATAAACTCATGATTTTCACGATAATCTCATGATGCTTAGGTCCTGCCTCACAATATTTGAATGTTTAGGATTGGCAAAAGTGCATGGCCCGAACAACAACATCAGGAAGAGACTGCTACTGGTCACCTCAGGTTCTTATCCATCATACAATAAAGAAACCATTAACCACATTTGAAATGAAAATTTCATTTTTCAATCAAAATGGATGGGTCAGACAGCCAGATTATGCCATCGTGATGAACGGAGGAGTAAGGAGATTAACAAGAAAATACAATTTAGGTTTTTGAAAATTAAAGCAATAACTTGATAGGTTGTGCAATAACCCTTCATAAGAACTGGAATGAAAAGGGGAGTAATATTTTTTAACAGTGATTACAGGATAATGGCTAATTGGGTATTGAAGTTTTATTTCCTTACTTCTTTGGTAATTAATGCAGACTGAGAAAATCTTCTAATAATATGCTTAAAATTCCAATAAACATGGAGTTCAAAATCTTTCAAATGTAAGTGGTGGGCATGTTATGCTTCCAGGCAAACATTGGGCTTAAAAAAAAAAAAGGAATGTTTGAATTATTCTGTGCCAGTATAAACCTTTCTAGTAGTATCACAATCTCTAACCCCCTACCCTCACCCACAGGTCAGTTTGCACTTGCCTGCATTATATTGCATTGCTGGATAGCCATGTGCTGCAGACGGCTGGCTTCCTCCTGAAGTCTGAGAGCAGTGTGACATATCTGCAGGCTGGTGACCACCTCTTCAGGCATCCTCAAGGCACTCTGGCAGACCTGCACGGCTTGAACCTTTGGCTTCAGTGACTCCATTTCAGACAGCAGATGCTAGAAATAAAATTGGTGCCATAGTAAGTCATTCTCCCATGAATTCCGAAGACAATTCACACAGCCAGTTATTAAGAGCGAGTTCAACCAGCAAAATAAAAGATGAATTAGATTATCCACAGTTAAATGAAGCACAACCAGGGCATGCTCAGAGTGGAGTTGCTTGTTGATTTTGTGGTAAATATTATTTTTTATTTTTAATTAAAACAAAGTGTATTTCAGCTATTGAAGAGGAACAAAAATGATTTAATTAAATCACTTAATGAGCCCCCTTTGAAACAAACCAATTGTTTATCCCTGTTCATGGGTTTATGTCTAGACTGAAAGTAATTCTTTAAACTATTCTAGAAAATACATACAAAAATGCTTAAAAAACAGACCTAGTTTCTGAGCAACAGGTATTTGTTTAATCTTGTTTATCTGCACATTTTAAACGTAAAACCAAACTGGGAGCCCTTCTGAGATACAGTTGCACATTTTCAGATGGGGCATGTAAAACCCATTATTTGTGCTCATAATCCTCCTTTGTAAATTTAGACCACAGCTAAAAATGATGATGTTTAAAATTAAATAAGCAACGAAATGGAACAAAATGCAGCTACATAAAGATCCTTTCCCTTGAATAAGCACCATCTGGTCTCCTTTGTTTATCTGGCCTCCCTCCAAGCATCTATTCTTCCCACAATGCATGTGCCTAACTTCCATTCATATGCATGAGAACTGCGTATGCACAGTTACAGGGGGATAGATTAGGTCTACATTCTTTGTTTTGTCACTGAGGAGTTTACTGAATTCTCAATAAAAAAAATGCATGAATGAAGACATGCATAAACATACACAGTCTGAATTTTTAAATTCAACAGGCTGAAGCCTCAGTACCAAAAATTTGACAGTATGAGGTACAGAAACTCATCCCTTTCCCCCTCTATTACAGCAATGGAACTGTGGTGATGGGCAATGGGAAGACCCTGAGACCTGGGGCACCTAATGTGTTGGGGGTTATTTTTCCTTTTTTGAAGGAGGGTGGATGATCTAAAGGTCAGTGATGAATACCTATTTCTTCTCCAAACACCTTTGCTCCAGATTTTCACCTGATAGGTCCCATACCCACCATAATGGACAGCTTTATTTTGGAACTGACTTCAGGACACTCTGTGGGCTGCATAACAAGTCAGTCCCCCTCAAAGCATCTATCCCTTCCACTTCTGGTGCGTGGGCTGGGTTTGGTGGCAGCATAGCCACTCTGCAGCTGTCCATAAGGTTTCCCCTTGTGCAGCTCTACCTGGCAGGGACAGGACTTGACCTATCAAGAATAATCTGGTAACTACTTTATAGTTTATTGTCATCACCTTTCCTTTACTCTCCAGGTGGGTGATGGGATGGTTCACAGGGAGATATAATTCATTGTGGTGTGCAGAGAATTGGCTGTGAGACCCTTATTAACAAGAGTAATGCTATTAAATCCACATGCAAAGCTCCGAACATTCACCCCATCTGTGTTTGTAGATTTTAATCTTTTCCAAGAACACAAACAAAACTCCATTCTACCAGTGGTTTAACCAAAGTGAACCAGCAGATGTCTAGCTAGTGCTGACAGAACGAGGGCAGTTAGCAGCGTAGTTCTGTATTAGTCTGGAGTAGGAAATTGTAATCAAGTACTCAGAGTCACTGTTCTGGTTAAGCCGATCCATGAGGCAGAGAACAAAAGGTAACCACAAGTAAATCTCCATAATAGGCCAACTGAAATACAAAAAGCTGCTATATTCTATGGAGGCAGAGATGGTTAGTAGACAGAGCAATGTACTGGTATTCAGGGACCTGGATTCTATTCCCTTTTTTGGATGCTGGCCTTTTGGGTGGGCGGGCTAGTCGGTCCATCTTTCTATGCCTGTTTCCCCACTCTGTAAAATGGAGATAATGATGTTGACCTTCTTTGTAAAGCTCTTGGAGATCTACTGATGGAATAGGCTATACAAAAGCTAGTATTATTATGGGGTAGATTGTTACTTTAGGCACAGCCCTGAGGTAGGTGTGAGTACAGAAGCTGCGTCAACTGAGGAATAGCCCCATGAAGCATTCAACCTTGGAGACACCCTTCTAGGTAACAATTCCTCCCCTGCTTTCTCCATACCTACGGACAATTTATGGCTGGCTTCCAATACTCTGACTCACGGTAAGTAGTGCCTTACCCCCTGGGAACCCCCACTGATTAGAGCTGCTCACTTCACTTCCATGTTATCTTTGTGGCTTGACCCTTTTACCTGTCTGTGAGAAAGTTGTTCTTTTAGACTCAAACGCCCAAGCTCTGGAGAGATCAGAGTAGCTTGGGCTTGTTCCAAAGCAGCCTGTAGCGTTTTCACCTCAGCTTCAAATTTCTTCATATCCTGCAAAAAATAAAATTCAGGGACAAACAAGAAAGAAATGAATGCCATAGATGTATCTGGTATTATAGTATCCACTATGTAATCCACACACAACACCAGTTTTTTTCAATATAAACTACAATTTTAAGTTATTGGGAGTGTCAAAAATCTTTACTCTTATTACACCCTGGGATCGGTTGGAAAAGGAGCTCTGCAAGACACAGATATCACTGAAAGTATCCTCTCAAACAAATTCAATCTGGACTTGATTGAAGTGATGCCATTCACTTCCGTGATACTTAAGTATTCAGACCAGTGTCTGATCTGTACCATAAACAATAAAATAAGCCTTGACTTTATGCGCATTTGTGGTTTGACACGTTTTGTGTCTCAGATTTTATTTAAAAGTTCTGTATCACCTTACTATGCTTTATTACAGAACATCTGCTACATTGCAGTATATGATTGCTGAGCTCAGATCACGTGATGGGTGAAGGACCGCATTTTAGCTTTAACTAGAAAAAGCAGATCTATCTGCCATACCTTTAACTGAATTTACATAACTTTCCCATATTTATCAATTTGTATCTTTTCTGTACCTGCAGCCAGCATCAGAAGGAATACTATAAGTGCAATGGAAAACCCTCTCGAGCACCAAGAAAGCTACATTATGATAAAGAAGCTGCTCTATTTAAAAAATAAATCTTTGAGCCATTTTCTGGCCTTAAAAGCAATAGGTTTTTCAGCACACCCACTGGAAAATTTAAAGAAAATAAAAGAAAAGAAGCTTTCTGCACTTTTGCACGTGCCCTTGCTGAAATGTGTAAATCCCTCATGCAAATGCACTAGGTAGGGTTAACATATGTAAATCCTAGTATGCACACACATTGAGGAGTTTGCATATTAAAGCATGATACATGTGAAAGTGCACACTCTTTCGGGTTCACCCATTTGGAAATGGGGACCTTATGCTCTACAGTTTTGCCACAATCCAACTCCCAGTCGAGTCAGCAGAAAGACTCCCATGGACGTCAGTAGGAGCTGGATGAGACCTTGTAGAAGGAAGATATTGGAAATGGCACAATATCAGTTCCATTTCTTTTTCTATGATAAACACTTCATAAATTATAGAGGACCTGTTCTGCCGCTACTCCTACAAACATGACGACATGAAGAGGTACTCCAGCTGTCAGCCAGCTATGAAGGGAACTTCAAGTACCTTGGCTGCATCCTGGAGATTTTGGAGCCGCATTTTGATAATTTGCTGTAGCTCTTCTGTCTGCCGCCCTAGTTCCAACACTTGCTGAGTCATCCCTTCAGTACAGTAAACGCTTGAAAGATATTCTATTTTCTCAGTCATGGACTCGAGATCACCATGTATCTCTCCAGACTCCTCAAGCATGGTCTGGATGGAAGAATCATATCACCAGAGTTAAGTGACACCTTTTAGATTCAGCAAAACATTTAGGCATGTGTTCAACCCTAAGCACACCTTTATTTAGCACAGCACTTAATCACATACTTAAGAATAAATAGGTTTTTAAGTTCCGTGGACTTCAATTAGACTTAAGCAAATCTTTATGTTGAGCATGAACTTCAGAGCTTTAGTTTATTAAGCCATAAAACACTAGCATAAATTTTACCATTTCAGAAGCTACACATCAGTTTTATAAAGAATTTCTCCATATACATTAGCTTGTTGTTACATAAAGGTAAAATACACACTAAGTTTGGCCCTGATTCAGCCTGGACATCTGCTGGGCCTACGTGGTAGCAGAAAGATCTCAGGTGGAGCAAACAGTACGGCGGCCAAGACAGTGGATGTTAGCTGTGCCTAAAACGTAGATGGCCTGCCCAGGAAGTAGGCATACTCAGGGTGTCCTGGGGTGTGTGCTGAATGAGAACACCTCCTTAGTAGCCTGTAACAGCAGGGTGGGAAACCATCACGGATGGCAGAAACAGCAGCTTCCCCAGGGTGAACTCCCTTGGAGCAGAGCAACTTCACTAATACAGGGAAGTGTAACTTATATCTTCCTGCTCTAGTGAGAATTATACACATGGGGCCAGATTCACCAACACATTATATTATTTTGGTCTCGGTCAGATGACAGCACCTGCTGTTGCATCGGATTCATTTTCTATTGACTGCTTGGGACGGTCTGATTCACGGAATCATGTAACACGCCACTATTTCCATGTATGCACAATCCACACAGTGTCACACACACACCCATACAATCAACACTGTTCAGGAAACATCAAAACTTGTGGATAAGCAGAGATGTGGAATATTCAGGGAACAACTAGGAAAGTGGCTACATTTCCCAAAGGATGATTCAGAGAAGAGGCAGCTGTGGTTCAACAGGGCTTGGTAAACGGTTTGCTGTATCATCATAACTGTTACATTTAAAAAAAAATTGCACCAAAGTCACGTTAACAAAATATGCAGTGGAATGCACATGTGCCTGCAGAGTCATTTAATTACACATATTTTCTGTAATTTGTCAATCTGTAAAGAATTTTGGAACACTTAATAAGAATGCTGCCATGTGAGACCAAAATCTCTTATTTTAGTTTACTCTAGAAAAATACATTAGTGCATGTGTTACCAAATATATAGAAAATGTTACTGAGCACAACTAGAATTTATAATCTGCTGTTGTACATGCTGTAACATCTATCAACAGCAATTAGTGTGATCTGTTTCAGAGGTGAACTGCTTGCCATGAGCCAATCTCTGTGTACTTCACACTATCCACTTACAGCATCATACCCAGACAAATGCTGTTAGTAAGTAAATATATTGGAGTAAAAGCGAAGACGAGGCGGAATCATATGGGGACCTACTGCACTGAACAATAAATATATTGTTTTTCCAGTATCTGTTAACCCTGAAAAAAAATCACCTCTTCTGACCATTGCACAGCCACAAAAGCCCAGCATTTTTTATTTTTTGTATTGCAATAGTGTGATCCTAACTGAGCATCAGTGCCACCTGACAGAGAGCCCATCATACTGTAACTCATCTCAGGACGGACACACTCACTACTCCCAACACAATGCTGTCATAGTATGTAGTTAAAAGGTGTCATGTAAAGTTTCCTAGGTAATCTAATGATTCACTGGTCCCAAAAATCATTGCGTGGTCTAGGTATGGGTCATGTTCAAAGAGTTGTGTGCGTGCTGGAAATATATTCTTAAAAAGTGTGTTCGGGAGGCAGTGCATACACCAAGCATGACAAAGCCAAGCCTAGACAAATGAATCTGGATTTACTTTTCTGACCAGCTTGATTACAATGAGGACAATGAAAGTATATGTACATATAAGGTAAACAAAGCCATCAAGCTAACACGTGGTGGAGGAGACAACTTAGTAAGTATGCCAGGGGACATGATTTACATCCCCGGAAGGCTTGTCAGCTCCTAAGGTCAAGACAATGGACTTGGGAAAATATAAGGAGAGCAAACAGACATTTTAATTATCCATCTCTTAGTGGACATGGGGTACAGCACTCTCTGAGCCTGTGAAAGTTGGATTTCCTAACCTGGCAGGCTAGAGATGCTGGTAAGTAAGAAAACCGCTTAGGCAAAGACTAACTTGCTAAAATTGAGTTTTAGTCAATAAAAAGCTTATACTGTTTTGTTTATAACCATACCTGTCTCTTTCTCTTGCCTAGTATCACTTAAATCTCTGTTCCTTGTTAGTAAACTTATTCTTAATTTTACTTATTCTAAATTTCAGTGCTGTTACAGCTGAATTAAAGTGTGAGTCCTTAATTAAACTAACAGGTTGGTGTGCACTCTGTCTCTTTGGAAGTAGCAAACAATGATTTCTGTGAATGTCCAGTGAGAGGAACTGAACACTGCAGAGAGCTGTCTTTGGGAGAACTCCAGTTCACTGTATGTTACCTACAAGGCAAGGTTTAGACTGACAGAGTCTCAGGGGTTTGCTGGTAAACAGATAGACACACACAGTCTGATCTCTCTTGCTGAGGAAAGGGGTAACATGCGGCTTACGGTTCTGGGTATCCTGAACAGAACGTGACAAATGGGCATTAAACTGTCCCCTGAAATCTGCAGCTCATATAGTCACCTGATATGCTGTAAACTGGTCACGAAGCTGGGAGGCAGAATTCCATGTGATGCTACCATGCACTAGACTCTTCGCTTTCTCGATCCATTTCAGTATGAACTCCAGCATCTCACTGTATTCTTCCAAGTGTGAAGCTGCCTGAAAATAAAAAGATCAATTTTATAAACGTGAAAATCAATCCTGGACAGTAGGACTCTGAACATTTTTTAAAAGTGGCAAAAGTAGATCAATCTACCTATTTTTTTGGTGGGGAGGGTAATTTGTAATATTTTTCAATCACTATTATTATTGAATTTAGTAAAAATATTCCCCATTGTGAAGATAAATTATGTATGTCTCTAAAGGCAGGCGTAACTATTTTTTGAAAGTTCTTCCTAAAGAAACTAGGACACATTAGGAGTGTGTGGGTTGATGTGCATGCCTGAGATTGTCACACAAGAATGTATTCTCCCTTCTTGCTCAGCTCAAGACTCCTACTTAAGTATAGTCATTCTTATCTTGTGCCTTATCTTTGTTTGTCCCTTATGTCTCTTTCCTGCCTAAAATCCCACACATCCCCCGCTCTCTATTTAAAGCCTGCTTTCTCTGTCTGGCCTATCAATGTTAATTTTCCAAAAGAAGAAAAGTGGTATACCTATTTTAAAAATACAAAGCCACAAACTGCACTGATTTCTGATACACCCACTTTTCTGATTAGCGAGTACATTATAACTCTGATTTTCTACTCACTTAACAGGAATAACTCTGCTGAAATCAATGGATTTGCACTGTAAGAATGGAGACAAACCCTGTGAATCTGAATTGTATTGTTTGTCTAAAGCACTCAGACTGTAAGCTTCTTGGGATGGGGAAAGGGGTTTCTTCCGTGTTTTGTATTGTGCTGAACTAAAATACCGGACAACTCTTTCACCAAGCACTTTTGTTAAAAGTAACATTGATTGAAAATTATTCTGACAGGTATTTTCGACCTTCTTTTGGAGAAACTTTCTTGCAGTGGCAATGGAAAATAATACCATGAAACAGTATCCACTTCAAGTTCTGTAAAATCTTCTCAAAGCATTTTGAAAATGGGGCTCATGACGTATCAGGATTATGGATGGCAGGACCACAAAAAGTCCCTTCCCTCACTCTTAACTATTCAAAATACCAACTTGCCAAGATGGTACCTCAACTTCCTTCCTTGTTAGGCCCTTTTTCTATGGCTCAATTTCTTGTACTGATCCAAATTTAACAAAGCATGTGCTCAATTAGACTTTGCACACTGAAGTCAATCGGACAAAGCATGTGCTTAAGTTCTTTGATGAGTAGGAACAGACTGCTGAATTGGAGCCATTTTTAATTATTTTATTTCTAGACTTTTCTATTGCTGTATACAGGCTATGATCACCCTTCCCCCATATCCAAATGCACTATAAGGTGGGTAGAAAGCTGGCTAGATTGTCGGGCTCAACGGGTAGTGATCAATGGCTCCATGTCTAGTTGGCAGCCGGTGTCAAGTGGAGTGCCCCAGGGGTCGGTCCTGGGGCCGGTTTTGTTCAATATCTTCATAAATGATCTGAAGGATGGTGTAGATTGCACTCTCAGCAAATTTGCGGATGATACTAAACTGGGAGGAGTGGTAGATATGCTGGAGGGGAGGGATAGGATACAGAAGGACCTAGACAAATTGGAGGATTGGGCCAAAAGAAATCTGATGAGGTTCAATAAGCATAAGTGCAGGGTCCTGCACTTAGGACGGAAGAATCCAATGCACTGCTACAGACTAGGGGCCGAATGGCTAGGCAGCAGTTCTGCGGAAAAGGACCTAGGGGTGACAGTGGATGAGAAGCTGGATATGAGTCAGCAGTGTGCACTTGTTGCCAAGAAGGCCAATGGCATTTTGGGATGTATAAGTAGGGGCATAGCGAGCAGATCAAGGGACGTGATCGTTCCCCTCTATTCGACATTGGTGAGGCCTCATCTGGAGTACTGTGTCCAGTTTTGGGCCCCACACTACAAGAAGGATGTGGATAAATTGGAGAGAGTCCAGCGAAGGGCAACAAAAATTATTAGGGGTCTAGAACACATGACTTATGAGGAGAGGCTGAGGGAGCTGGGATTGTTTAGTCTGCAGAAGAGAAGAATGAGGGGGGATTTGATAGCTGCTTTCAACTACCTGAAAGGGGGTTCCAAAGAGGATGGCTCTAGACTGTTCTCAATGGTAGCAGACGACAGAACGAGGAGTAATGGTCTCAAGTTGCAGTGGGGGAGGTTTAGATTGGATATTAGGAAAAACTTTTTCACTATGAGGGTGATGAAACACTGGAATGCGTTACCTAGGGAGGTGGTAGAATCTCTTTCCTTAGAGGTTTTTAAGGTCAGGCTTGACAAAGCCCTGGCTGGGATGATTTAACTGGGAATTGGTCCTGCTTCGAGCAGGGGGTTGGACTAGATGACCTTCTGGGGTCCCTTCCAACCCTGATATTCTATGATTAAGGGGGAGCTGCACTAGCAAGATTTAACTCCAGAGGAGGGGGCAGGTACTGCACTGGGCATGCTGCTGTTGGAAGGCAGCTTTAAAACCTGGTTGGGTCTCCATAGGAACTTTGCTGACATGTTTCCTGGCAAAGGGGCTGAATCAGCATCTCTCCAAATCAGAATTATTCCGCCCTCCTGAGTTGGCCATGCTTCATTCAGCCAGACTTACATCTGCCTAAGGCCCATCCACAGGGAGCGTATTCGGCCCTGAATATGCACATATTACACATTATTCCAAGAGACAATGTTTTTATGTAACTATACAAAAAATAAACGTCATTAATCAGAAATCACCATTTTCTTGGAGCCTCTAAAAGGAAATAAATTAAATGATTTGATACCATACCTGGTTGAGTTTGGCTGCTCTGTACTCAGCCTGTCTAATGGTCTGTTGGTGTAGCCCAGTCAGTTTCTCTATCCTGTTAGCCAGCTGTTTAGCCAGCTGATTGTTCTGCTCTGCGAAATCTTGTACAGACGCGTCCAGTTCCACCAGCTTTACATTGCAGCTGTCCAATTCCTCACCTAGGATCTGGATCACGGAGAGAGCATTTTACTTACAAAATCAGTGAGTGGGGGCTGGTTTTTAAACAGCCTTTTTGTGATTTTGACACTTTTTCCGAAGTTTCCATAGTTTGTTCCATTTCTATTTTGGCTGCATACCAGTAATTTTTCTTTAAGCAAAAAGGCAATAGAGCAGGATGTGTGATCATCTCTTTAATGACTAGTATTGCTGTTTCTTTCCCTTGTTCCTGTACAAGATGGATAACATTTTCCCTCCCCCACCAGAAGATTGAGTCACTTAGTCTTACATCTACCAGTATTGGCCGTGGTCCTATGTTTGTCCTCAGACTGAGTGGTCAACACATTGTTGTCAAGATGAAGGTTTGGGCTGGTCATATGAGAGTATGGATTGATTTTTTTTTTAAAGAAACCTTTTTAGAAAAATTCAGAATGTGTCATTAAATATCCATGTGTCCAGACTATTTTGCTTTTTTTTTCTAATAGTATCATCAGTTTGTGCTGTGCACTAGACAATTTGATTTTGTCACATGAGCAGTTTGGACAACATTTCAATAAAAATAAAAATGTCATCAATAGAATCTCTTAGGTAGAAACAGACTTCACTGTGTATAATGGTGTGGTTTGATAACAAAGATGTTATAAGAGATTGGGAGGAATCTACTACAACAGGAAAAGCCATGCATTATGCAGTTCAACTTAAATGAATGACAATAAAACTTTCTAACATAGCAGACCATCATGTATTTTGTACTGTGTGGATGTATTTAAAATATATATTGGAAATGTGTTATGTACAGTGTTTTATGTATCCCACCACATGCAAAGGCAAGTGTCCTAGTTATCTATGATTCTTATTGCACATATCTGTAAAGGAGAGAAGAAATGTTATCTATTCCATTTTAGAGAAGTTATTTTTTTAAAAAAAGATCTAAAACAGCTTTTCTTTACACAGAGGCATATGATATCTTGGAATCTTGCAGGGCTGCAAGAATATTTCATGTATTATGCTGGAAATTGCTCATTTCCACAAAGTTCAAAGTGCTCTTTACAATTATTATTACACAAATCACAACAAAAAGACAAAATCTGGTCCAGGACTGAACATTGTCCATGCTGCATCTCAGAACAGTTTTACTGTGAGGGAAATTCTATTTTGGACTGTTTTTCTATGATGGAGAATAGTCCAGGAGGAAAGGAAAGGAAAGATTTCTCTGACAGGTTAATCTTTATTTTTAATCAGATCTGTTTCAAGCTATTCAGAGGTGCAGAATATTGTGGAAGAGATGGGTTAGAGTGCAAATGGAGTAAAGGTAAAGGTTCATGGTAAATCAGCATCACAAAAGTGACACAGCTAACCAATCTACCCATAGATATACATCTACCTATTTCAACACACACACTATTGTATTGTAGGTGTGCATATGTACATCTCTATATTGCAGTATTGAAAGCTATGGAGTTCATATTGATTAAAGTTCCAATTTTTTTAAAAAAAGTCTTAAAATGGATCAACGAGAAATCATTTGATATACTCATGAATAGGTCGGAATATGAACAAGAGGCTGCTCGGCAGCTCTCCAACACGAGTTTCTACAAGCCATTACCCTCTGATCCCACTGAGAGTTACCAAAAGCAACTACAGCATTTGCTCAAGAAACTTCCAGAAAAAGCACAAGATCAAATCCGCACAGACACACCCCTGGAACCCCGACCTGGGATATTCTATCTACTACCCAAGATCCATAAACCTGGAAATCCTGGGCGCCCCATCATCTCAGGCATTGGCACCCTGACAGCAGGATTGTCTGGCTATGTAGACTCCCTCCTCAGGCCCTACGCTACCAGCACTCCCAGCTACCTTCGAGACACCACTGACTTCCTGAGGAAACTACAATCCATCGGTGATCTTCCTGATAACACCATCCTGGCCACTATGGATGTAGAAGCCCTCTACACCAACATTCCACACAAAGATGGACTACAAGCCGTCAAGAACACTATCCCCGATAATGTCACGGCTAACCTGGTGGCTGAACTTTGTGACTTTGTCCTTACCCATAACTACCTCACATTTGGGGACAATGTATACCTTCAGATCAGCGGCACTGCTATGGGTACCCGCATGGCCCCACAGTATGCCAACATTTTTATGGCTGATTTAGAACAACGCTTCCTCAGCTCTCGTCCCCTAAAGCCCCTACTCTACTTGCGCTATATTGATGACATCTTCATCATCTGGACCCATGGAAAAGAAGCCCTTGAGGAATTCCACCATGATTTCAACAATTTCCATCCCACCACCAACCTCAGCCTGGTCCAGTCCACACAAGAGATCCACTTCCTGGACACTACAGTGCTAATAAACAATGGTCACATAAACACCACCCTATACCGGAAACCTACTGACCGCTATTCCTACCTGCATGCCTCCAGCTTTCACCCTGACCACACCACACGATCCATCGTCTACAGCCAAGCTCTGCGATACAACCGCATTTGCTCCAACCCCTCAGACAGAGACAAACACCTACAAGATCTCTGTCAAGCTTTCTTACAACTACAATACCCACCTGCAGAAGTAAAGAAACAGATTGATAGAGCCAGAAGAGTTCCCAGAAGTTACCTACTACAGGACAGGCCTAACAAAGAAAATAACAGAACGCCACTAGCCGTCACCTTCAGCCCCCAACTAAAACCCCTCCAACGCATTATTAAGGATCTACAACCTATCCTAAAGGATGACCCAACACTCTCACAAATCTTGGGAGACAGGCCAGTCCTTGCCTACAGACAGCCCCGCAACCTGAAGCAAATACTCACCAACAACCACATACCACACAACAGAACCACTAACCCAGGAACTTATCCTTGCAACAAAGCCCATTGCCAACTGTGCCCACATATCTATTCAGGGGACACCATCACAGGGCCTAATAACATCAGCCACACTATCAGAGGCTCGTTCACCTGCACATCCACCAATGTGATATATGCCATCATGTGCCAGCAATGCCCCTCTGCCATGTACATTGGTCAAACTGGACAGTCTCTACGTAAAAGAATAAATGGACACAAATCAGATGTCAAGAATTATAACATTCATAAACCAGTCGGAGAACACTTCAATCTCTCTGGTCACGCGATCACAGACATGAAGGTCGCTATCTTAAAACAAAAAAACTTCAAATCCAGACTCCAGCGAGAAACTGCTGAATTGGAATTCATTTGCAAATTGGATACTATTAATTTAGGCTTAAATAGAGACTGGGAGTGGCTAAGTCATTATGCAAGGTAGCCTGTTTCCTCTTGTTTTTTCCTACCCCCCCCACAGATGTTCTGGTTTAACTTGGATTTTAACTTGAAGAGTGGTCAGTTTGGATGAGCTATTACCAGCAGGAGAGTGAGTTTGTGTGTGTATGGGGGTGGGGGGGATGTGAGAACCTGGATTTGTGCAGGAAATAGCCCAGCTTGATTGTCATGCACATTGTGTAAAGAGTTGTCACTTTGGATGGGCTATCACCAGCAGGAGAGTGAATTTGTGTGGGGGGGTGGAGGGTGAGAAAACCTGGATTTGTGCTGGAAATCACTTTAGATAAGCTATTACCAGCAGGACAGTGGGGTGGGAATAGGTATTGTTTCATATTCTCTGTGTATATATAAAGCCTGCTGCAGTTTCCACGATATGCATCTGAGGAAGTGAGCTGTAGCTCACGAAAGCTTATGCTCTAATAAATTGGTTAGTCTCTAAGGTGCCACAAGTACTCCTTTTCTTTTTGCGAATACAGACTAACACGGCTGTTACTCTGAAACCTGTCATAACTAATTTGTATCCCATATATATTACAGCCATAGTTTCAGCATTAAAACAAAACTATTACTTCTGTGATAGAAGCCAACCTCGTCTCACAATTAACAGATAAATGTAGTTGTGGAAATATTACTAGATGAAATGTTCTTGCATCACTGGACATCTAAAGTTGGAGATACAGGAAAACACATTTAATTTATTTTACAGCAACTTAACTGGGGCAATTATGAACCAGTTTCAGTGGGATGCATTTCAGTGACCCTGTACAGCGGAAAAATATACTTGGGAGGCAAAATTTTAAAGCAGCATACTAACAGAGATTGGTGCTTTCTGTCACATCAGTAATTTTTCCTCTGTGTGCAGCACTTTGCTCACTTCAAGCTAGTGACCAAGTCCATCTTACCTTAGTGTAGTTTTAAAAAATATGCAATATTTTGTGATAAACTTAATAGCAACTCTTTCATACAAATGAGCAGATTGTAGCAGGGCCCATTTCATACAAATGAGCAGGGCCAGATTGTGTCACCCTTACTCAAACTGAGCAGCACATTGAGCTTCATGAGCAGTCCCACTGATATCAGTGGAACTACTTTCTGAGAAAGGTACTAATCAGCATGAACAAGGATGGCCCATAGGGATAACTCATGCTGTTTTGGTGCAGCCTGAATAAAGGGGCAGTGTGGTTGCCTCATGAGGCTCCCTAATTGCACTGGGTATGATGGGGGTTATTTACCACACCCCTTTTTGGAAGGAAGGGGGTAGCATACTCTTCTACATATGGCCTGACAGCTCTGCCTGCTCCCTGTCCCTCTCACCCGCTTCATATTTGTTCCCATGGGAAACATCTGGGGGCAGCCCTGCATGTGCACATGTGCAGAGGTCATGGAAACCCTCAGACAGCCTGGATAAAGGGAACCCTTACTCCTTCTAGCTGTATAAGCCAAACTCACTATTCAGCCCTTTGTGAGCTGGAATATGCCAATTCAGAACATTTCACTGTACAAGCAGATAAAGAATTTTTCTTACCTTTTGATCTATTTTAGCTTGTGCTATATTACTTGTCTTCTCCTTCAGCTTGGACAGAATTCCATTTAGTTCTTTTGCTGTCACCTGGATTTTCTGACCAAACTCTTGATTCAATGTTTTGCTCTGCTGGGCTTCCTTCTCTTTGGCTTGAATCTGCCAAAAACAGCAGCAGTAATCAACAAACCAACTAATCATACACTTTTCTTTCATAGGAGGAGTCTCTTGCAAAACTAAGGAGGTAACAAGGCTTGGAATATCACAACATTTCATTCAGTTACTGCCCTTTTGAAAATTATCATAGTATCACAGGTTTATATAGTTCCTTCTTCCAGTAGGTTTTACCTGATCATGTATGGTTACCAGGGCCAGTCCCACTTCTGCTAACTGAAGAGACAATTCAGAAGGTAAAATGGTGTAAAGCCCCAAGTACTTATTCTGCTGCTGTTCAGCCATTTTCTCAACAGCTTGGCGGTGAGTAGTTACTTCACTGAGGAGAGCCTAGAGGATAGAAAAAAAGGTGTCATTCAGAAACACTGTAAAAGAAAAACAATAACTTTGAGAAAAATATTTCTTAAGACTGAACAGAATCAGCTTGTAGGTATCAAGAGTAGAGGCATGAGAATGTTTGTAAGAAAGCCTAGAATCACTTGAAAATCCCCAGTTTTTGAGTTTCACTAAAAACTGAAAATTCAGACCAGTTCCATCTGAATGTTTGCTAGCTAAAGTAAACCAAACAATATAGAATTTTGGAGCAAAAAATCATGCGAACGTTTTCTGTTTCATAACATGGTTTTAAAACAAAACCAGCAGTTTATACTCAGATTTTGGGTTCATTCATACATAAAATATAAATCAATACTCAGGTAAACTGGTGCTGAGATTATTATAAAAGGTGGTGTGTTGGCTCTTAACTACTCAATCCTTTGTTAGACAGGTAGTTGTCTACATAGCTAATTTCCGTATATGCCATTATATTTCAGAAGTTCACCTTCTCTAACACTTTTTGCTACCCAAAGAAAGAAAATACTCGTGTGAGCTCATCTATATTGAAACAGTTACGTTTTGAGCATCTTCATTTAAAATGTTCCCCCCCAAAGAAGAAAATAAATACCTTATTATACTTCGCCATCCATATTCTAGGGTTTACCTTTATTTGAGATAGAATGAAGAAAGCTGCTAACTCCTATCCTATGTATCTAGGAAGGGAGAATGTATCATAGCTCTCTTGCTACACACCATTTCTGAAGCTGATGGGTTTGTTTTATAAGTTTGTCCAATTGCTAGTGCAAAGATTTCATTCATATTGTATAATTCCAATTCATTCTGATTGAATCTGATTTAGTGCTCATAAATAGAAAACACCAAAGACGTTTCACAAGGGGCACGAGAACATTACAAGTTTGATATACCTGCAACTCCTCAAGTTGAGCATCTATTTCCATGGTGGGATTTAGCAAATATTCTCTAGTTTCCTGAATCCAAGACTTCACTATATTAATCTCTAACTCCACCTCCTCCCGCTCCTTGAGTTCCTGTTTCACCAACTTCCCACTTTTCTTCACCTTCTGTTGCATGCTTCAAAACAAAAAAAATATATATTATTTGTGAAGAACTACATCTTGCTAAAACTTTCATTATATTTTGTCAAAATTTTTACTGAATGATACAAAGAACAAATAAAGGGGACTGTTGCACAACATTATGCATTTACAGGGTGACTAATAAAAAATGAAGTGGTGTTACAGAACACTACAACACTAAGTTTCAGATGTTTAACTCCACAGATCACCCATTTTATGTAGTGTGTCTTGACCGTATATATGCGGTACTGTTGTAGGCATGAGAGTCCCAGGGTATTAGAAAGACATGGTGGGTGAGATAATATATTTTATTATACCATCCTCTGTTGATGAGACAAGCTTTCGAGCTTACACAAGAGCACTTTCTTCAGGTCTGGGAAACATACTATGAGTGTCACAGGTAAATACAAGCTGGAACAGAACTATTTATGCTAAACAATCTGCTCCACCTTGTATTTAGCTGTGACACTGTGAGTACATTTCCCAGACTTGAAGACGAGCTCTGTGTAAGCACAAAATCTTGTCTCTCTCACCAACAGAAGTTGGCCCAATAAAAATTATCTTACTTACCTGTCTCTCTTGATTGTATGTCACTGTGACACACACAGAGGGACAGGTATTAATAGAGTAGCTGTTATAAGACACAGTTCAGCCATTTGGACTTGCTACTTGATCAGGCTACCCTGACTTTAAATACATTTACCACACTTCCACTGAGGACTTGAGTCAGAAACTGGAGATTTTGAACTTTTTATTGGTATGTTGCCAACAGTACACTAATGTAAAAAGAACATGACTTTTCTAGCTAATATGCTTTACTTAAATAGAAAAGGAGTACTTGTGGCACCTTAGAGACTAACCAATTTATTTGAGCATAAGCTTTCGTGAGCTACAGCTCACTTCATCGGATGCATACTGTGGAAAGTATAGAAGATCTTTTTATACACACAAAGCATGAAAAAATGGGCGGTTACCACTACAAAAGGTTTTCTCTCCCCCCACCCCACTCTCCTGCTGGTCACTCTCCTTAGATAAGCTATTACCAGCAGGAGAGTGGGGTGAGGGGAGAGAAAACCTTTTGTAGTGGTAACTGCCCATTTTTTCATGCTTTGTGTGTATAAAAAGATCTTCTATACTTTCCACAGTATGCATCCGATGAAGTGAGCTGTAGCTCACGAAAGCTTATGCTCAAATAAATTGGTTAGTCTCTAAGGTGCCACAAGTACTCCTTCTCTTTTTGCGAATACAGACTAACAGGGCTGTTACTCTGAAACCTTTACTTAAATACTGTTTTCTCCTTACTTGTGGCATCGGTCTTGCATTGCTTTGATTTCTTGCATGAATGGTAGCTTCTCTTGTGAAGAAGTCTCCATTTCCACATCCTGGAGCATGCTCACTGCACGCTGCTTGAGCAGACCCAAAGATGACAGCTGCTGTTCCAGCTCCAGAATGAAAGTGCTGTGATAACCCAGAAGATCCAGAAGCTCTGTCTTTGATACCTTCTCAACTGAGCTCTCTGGTAAGCGACCTTGTAGTTGATCTATCATTATGGTGGCTTTTTGAATCTAAGGAAAGAGATACAGGTTTTGACAACAATAAAGGTAAAACAAAAGATGGATACAGTTGATAGGAAAAGATCTAAACCTAGTGCTGTATCACCAGAATCAGTAACTCATTATGATGCATTATGATTATACAGGACCTGGTGGATTTTAAAGCTATGTTATGGTCATTAAATCTGAGCACACCACCAGGCAGTGAATTCAAATTCAACCTATAACAGAAAAAAAGCAGTCATGTTGTACCAATCTGCCTCTATCAAAGCTAGATTTTTTTATTGGTATAGAAGGCTACAGCTTGTTCAGAAAGATCAGGCAGGAAAAAAGGGCGGAGGTGTTCCCTTGTATATCAAAGATGAGTACACTTGTAGTGAAATTGAGATAGAAGTGGGAGGCAGACCTGATGAAAGTCTCTGGGTAAGGATAAAAGGGGTAAAAACAAGGGTGATATCATGTTAGGTATCTGCTATAGACCACTAACCAGGAAGAAGAGATGGACAAAGCTTTTTTTAAACAACTAACAAAATCATCCAAAACAGGAGATGGTGATAAAGGGGGACTTCAACTATCCAGACATCTGTTGGGGAAACACTGCAGCAGGCCAGATTATCCAACAAGTTCTTGGAATGCGTGGGAGACAACTGTTTATTACAGAAGGAGGAAAAAGGGCCTATGGGTGAGGCTGTTCTAGATTTGATTCTGATCAACAGGGAGGAACTGGTTGAGAATTTGAAGGTGGAAGGCAGCTTGAGTGAAAGTGATCATGAAATGATAGATTCATGAGTCTAAGGAATGATAGGAGAGAAAACAGCAAATAAAAACAGTGGACTTCTGGCAGACTTCAGCAAACTCAGAGAACTGTAGGTAAGATTTCATGGGAAGCACGTTTAAAGGAAAAAAGAATTAAGGAGAGTTGGGATTTTTCAAAGAGACATTATTAAAGGCACAAAAGAAAACTCTCTCAATAGGAAAGATAGGGAGCATGGTAATAGACCACCTTGGCTTAGCCAGGAGATCTTCAATGATCTGAAACTCAAAAAAAAAATTAATATGAAAAGTGGAAACTAGGTCAAATTATGAAGGATGAATACAAAAAAACCACAACACCAACATGTAGGGATAAAATTAGAAAGACTAGCATACAAAACAAGATTAAACAGGCTAGGGACATAAAGGGTAACAAGAAAACATTTTTCAAATACATTAGAAGCAAGAGAAAGACCAAAGACAGGTGAGGCCATTACTCAGTGATGGGGATAAGACACTAAAAGAAAATGCAGCAATGTCTGAAGTGTTAAATGCCTTTTATGTTTCACTTTTCATCATAAAGGTTAGCAGTGACTGGATAACTAACATAGCAAACATCAATTTAAATGGGGTAGAATCAGAAGCTCAAATAGAAGAGTTACTTGGACAAATGAGATGCCTTCAAGGGCCTGGTGAAATACATCCTAGAATACTTAAGGAACAAGCTGAAGAAATATCTGAGCCATCTGCAATTATCTTTCAGAACTAATGAAAGATGGGAGAGATTATAGAGCAAAATTTGCCCTGGAAAAAGGCAAATACAGTACCTATCTATAAAAAGGGAAACAAGTACAATCCAGGGAATTACAGACCAATCAGCTTAACTTTGGTATCCGGAAAGATAATGGAGCAAATAAACAAACCATCAATTTGTAAGCACCTAGGAAAAAATAAGGAGATAAGTAACAGTCAATATGGATTTGCCAAGAACAAATCATGTCAAAGCAACCTAACAGCTTTCTTTGACAGGATAATAAGCCTTGTTGATGGGGGGGGAAGTGGTAGATGTGGTATATCTAGACTTTAGTAAGGCTTTTGATACTGCCTCAAATGACTTTCTCCTAAACAACCTAGAGAAATACAGCCTAGATCAGGGATCGGCAACCTTTGGTCCGCAGCCCGCCAGGGAAAGCTGCAATGGGGGCTGTGGGAAGGACAGCCTGCATATCCCTTAGCCTGAATCTGCAGACGCTGCAGGTAAACAAACTGGCCCAGCCCACCAGCCGCTTTCTTTGGCGGGCCGCAGGCCAAATGTTGCCAATCCCTGGCCTAGATGAACCTACTATAAAGTGCACAACTGACTGTAAAAGTGTACTCAGAGTAGTTAGCAATGGCTCAAAATCAAGCTGGATGGGCATATCAAGTCCCAAAGGGTTCCGTCCTGGATCTGGCTCTATTCAATACTTTCATAAATGATTTGGATAATGACAGAGAGTACGCGTATGAAGTTCACAGATGATACCAAGCTGGGAGGGGTTACAAGCGCTTTGGAGGACAGAATTAGAATTCAAAATGATCTTGTCAAACTGCAGAAATGGTCTGAAACAAATAGGATGCAATTCAATAAGGACAAATGCAAAGTATTACACTTAGGATGGAATAACCAATTGCGCAAATACAATATGGGAAATCACTGCCTAGGAAAGACCACTGCAGAAAAGGATCTGCGGGGTAAACTGGATACAAACTAAGTAAATGTCAACAATGTAATATTGTAAGCAAACATTATTCTGGGATGTATTAGCAGGAGTATTGTAAGCAAGACACGAGAAGTAATTCTTCCACTCTACTCAGTGCTAATAAGCAGGGATCATAGAAATCTTTTTGCCATGGAAAAATGCACAATTTGCATTATTACAGTGACTCTTTCATTTTTATGTTTTCTGAATATATTAAAAAAACCCATATATTAAGTAAGGGGAACCCCGTTTATCCGATCTAACTGGAACCAGGGTCAAATCAGATAAGCAAAAATTCAGATAATCCGGAGACTGGGCAAAGAGCTTCAGCCCCAAACAGTGGGGCTCCTGCTATCACCATCTGGAACTGAAGCTCTGTGCCCATTCTCTGGATTATCCAAATTTTTGCTTATCTAATATGGTGCCTGTCCCTATTAGATTGGATAAATGGGGTTTTGTTGTATATTGTGGGTAGGGAAACTAAAGTTCAGCATTTCATTTTAATTGTAGAAAAACACAGAATTTAATGTTTTTTTTTAATCTGAAAATGTTGGGCTTTTTAATCACAGAAAACTAGGATCCCTGCAGATAAGGCCCCAGCTGTAGTACTGTGTCCATTTCTGAGCACCACACTTCAGGAAAGATATGGACAGGAGGGCAATCAATTGTTCTCCTTAACTATGGAGACAGGACAAGAAGTAAGGGGTTTAAATTACAGCAAGGAAGATTTAGGTTAGATTTAAGAAAAACTTCCTAACTGGAAGGGTAGTTAAGCACTCGAACAAATTACCTAGGGAGGTTGTGGAATCTCCGTCACTGCAAGTTTTAAAGAATAAGTCAGACAAACACCTGTCAGGGATGGTTTAGATAATATCTAGTCTTGTCTCAGTACAGGGGATTGGACTAAATGGCCTACTGAGATCCCTTCCAATCCTAGATTTCTAGGATTCTAGAATACTGGGCTGACCCAGTAGTCATTGCGGGAGATATGGGTTATGAGAATGTACTTTCACTCTGGCAGTTGGTAGCGATGGGAAGGATGGTAAGGGAATGCCTTGCATTGCCATTGAGTGTTGAGTGACATCTTCTTGTTGATTCAGACATTATACCCTGAATTCTCTTTATACAGAAGGAGGAGTCGGCTTAGAGTTGGCCCTTTGGGAAGGCAAAGGAAAGAATGAGGGATCAGAGAGAACTACCAAAAGTATCAAAAACAAAATCAGGACTGAATTTACTGTACATAATATTATTTCCATTCCATTTTAGGTGTGCAATATGGTCTGGAGGAATAGGCATAGGTGTCAGGAGTTCTGAACCTGCCATTGTTAATCACTTGCTGTTTGGCTTTGGACAAGTAGCTGGGCTTCTCAGTCTTAGTTTCCCCATATCTAAAATGGGGGTGACAACATTAATGGACCTATCTAACTAATTCAGCCTTCAGCCCTGTGAGGTAATGTCCGTACAATGCTCTGAATCTGTAACACATTATATATTACAAGTAACGAAAACATACAAACAATGAAGTAGAAAGGAGTTATCCAGACTGTAGCGGGGTGGACACCCGCTTGGGCTCAGAGGGTTTTAAGATAGCCCTGGCAGAGGGCTGGGGCAGGGGAAGAGCTGGGCTGATTGGCAGAGCAGCCGCTGCTGGGGGCCATGCCCAAAACAGACCCCGTGGCCCTTATAAAAGCCAGGGAAGCCAGGAGCAGAAGAGATACTCTCTCTAGCTTCTGAGGGGGAGGGACCTGGCTGCAGGGACCTAAGCAGCGTACCTAGATTGGAGCAGGGCTGGGGAAGGACCTGAGGAGCTCCAGCCAGGAAAGCCCTAGGCTGCGGCTTAGCATTAGGCCCAACAAGTACTGGGGTTGCAGGGGACAGCTCAAGGTTAGACAGAGGTAACAGGTCCAAACCCAACCTTGCCTGTGATGAGTGGCTCATACTGCAGTCTGCCCCAGGGTGTGGGGGCTAGCTGGTGACTGGCAGGAGCCTATGACTGAGGCGAGATAGGGATAGTGGGTGGGGGGTTCCCCTGGGACAGGGAGACCCAGAACTGTGGGGTACCGCCAGGGGGCAGCACCCAGTGAAAGGGGCACTGGGGTCCTGGAAGGGACAAGGGAACCAGCAGCAAGGCGAGACACCGGCCTGAAGAAGGTGCTCCGGAGGCTGGAATGCTCATTCCCTGAGACGACCAGCAGGAGGCGCTGCCGGTGAGTCTGCGCCCCGTGACACAGACCCTTATACCTTATCATTAAAGCCTTTCCACTTCTGCACTGCATCTTCCAATATCTTCTCCTGCTCTTGGGCCACACTCCGGAGCCGTGCCCAGCGCTGCCAGACAGTTGTCATTGACCTGCTTATTGTTGCCTTACTGGCATCATTTCCGATTTTTTCCAGCTGAGAGGCCTTTTCCTCCAGAACTGTGATCTTCTCATGGAAGGCGTTTACCATAGACACCAGGGACTGAAAAGCAAAACAAATGGCAGGATTTTCCTTTTTATAGCAATGCCTGAATTGCCACTCTTCTACCAGAGTAGAAGCTACTTCAACATTTCCCTTGTGAAGTTTATAACACAGCTATGGGCTGAAATGAGGCTTTAGCCTAAGAACAATTTTTTTTCAAATAGTTTTTTGCCATTATAATGTTTTACATACGTAACAATTTTAAAGTGTATCCATTATCCATGAGTAGAATGTGAAAAGTTTTGCATAGCAGCAGTAGCCTGAGTGGAAGCTATGTGTGCCCACTAGTGAGTTTAAACACTAAGGCCCTGAATCCCCATTCGGTATGAACTTGGACATAATGGACACTAGTAGCCAAAAGGAGCCACTTTCAGCTCCTCAATTCAGGGCCACCTGATCCCAGCGGAAGTCAGAGCAGCAGCAGGTAAACTCTAACTTCTGTCCCAATCCCCAGTCTACCAGGACGGTGAATTCACTTGGCAAAAGGAGGCAGATAAATCACCAGTACCAGCTCTATGTCAGTGGAAATTCTCTGCTGGGAATCTCCAGCTGGTCTCCAATGCTAGCTTTAATCTGGAGAATCTGGCCCTAGGTGTAGTTCTCTACAGTGAGTAAACATTTGAAACTCCACATGCACCTGCTTTCTTAAGCTACGTATGCACTACAAGCCAGGGATGTAATTTCTTTGCTCGTGTATGTGTATGCACATTATGCTCGTATTAGTTTAATGAGAGGTAAATAGCAGTGTACCTGCAGTAGCACTGGTAGCTACCGCGGAGGCCTCGTTAAGTCAGGCCAAGCACAAACCCACCTGAAACCAGTGGATAAGTACTTGGCACAGCTCAGCCATGCCTCCTCTGCCACTATCCATGCTATCACAGCTACATTGCTATTTATACTCGCGCTGCCTTGATGAAAGCTACCCTGAGTAGGTGTACGTGAGCAGGGAAATCATGCCTCTAGCTCTGTGTGGACATAACCTCACTCTCAAGAACACAAGGTTTTAAAAAAGGGGGTGTGTGGGACTGAATGCACCCCTGTATTTACACCTACAAACCACTGAAATAATCCTGGAACAAAATATGCCTTGTGAGGTATGATTTGATAACTAATAACTTGCTGGTCAAGAATATCATGGTGAAATGTGTGAGGCAATATTATATGTAAACTTATGAACACAGATGAAATTATGACAGAAATGTGTTTACCAGACAAAACTGGGGCAGGGGTAAACCTGTTACTCAAAGACAAAGTACAAACTAATGACTCTAACCAAATGTCATCAAAGTTACAGGGCGATTGCCTGTCAAGTGGCCATTCTTTGGCAACGAAGAGGGGCAGGAACAGATGGGTCTGCATTTTAGTAGATAACCACATGGGACCTCTTTCACCACAAGACTCCATGTTTCCATCCCTACAGCGGGAAGGAAAATGCATTTCAAAGGGTGACTAGACTATAAAAGTGAGGGGCAAAAACAACCCATGTTATCTCTCCCTCTCTCTTACTTTCATCCAAGACGACAAAGGAACCAGCCTTTGGACTTTGGGAGGGGTTCTGACCAAAGAATTTGGTCAGTCCTGTTGCTGGGAATATACGGTAAGAATTTTACCTTGAACCAGGTATTGTTTAAGTTTTAATTACTAGAAAGCATTTTATCTTTATTTCTCTTGTAACCATTTCTGACTTTAATGCCTTATATTTTTACTCACTTAAAAGCTCTCTCTTTGTAGTTTATTTAACTTGATTTCTTGCTTTTAATCAAAACTATTCCAGTGCTGTGTTTAAACTGAACTCTTTGGGTAATTCCAGTTAAAATAGCAAACTGTTTGCTTACTGACTCCTTATAGGGGCAACAAACTTCTAATATCTGAACTGCCCAGGAGTGTGCAGAACTCACGTGTTTGAGAAAATTCAGGACTGGGAATGTGTTGGGGTCACCCTGCAAGTGGTAACCAAAGCTGATAGAAGATGGAGTGTGACTGGAGTGTTCCTGACTGGCTGAAGCTACATACAGACATTTAGGGTGTGACTTGCATGCTGTCTGTAAGGGGGGCCCAGGCTGGGAGCTACAACTGTAAAGCACTGTGAGGGAACCCAAGGTTGCAGGGCAGGTGGTGACACAACCCCTCACCCGTCTGGACTGCATCCCAGAATGTGACAGTAGAATGCGAGTGTTCAAGATATCCCTGAAATACCATGGACTCAACTCAGAATTTTTAAGTTTTGTTTGTTTAAAATAGATCCATAAGAATATTTCAGTGCAGTTACTTTATATTTAAACAAAGCTTTTCGGAGTCTACCATTGAAAACACTATATATAGGAAGGAGAAGTCATTCTTATAAGTTAACTGTTATTTCATTTAGGCTGTAAATAAAAGTCTACATTATAAACCTGACACTTCATCACCTCACATATCTATCTAGTGGAAAACAAATAATGATGCAAGTCACTGATTGTCCTTGATATCTTGCATATGGCACAAGATTTAATTGATTCATATTGTTTTCAGTAACCTTACCTTATGTGCTAACAATTTCTCTTCTGCTTCATGACCAGAAGGAGCCTTGGCTACAGAGAATTCAGATAATTTCTTCTCAGCCTCGTTCATCAATTCAATAACCTGCTGCCTTGCTGTCTGGTACTCCTGCCACTGAGACGTATGCCTTGCAAAATGAAACACCAGCAAGAAAGATTTAATATAACACAAAATCATTTAGAATCAAACATTGTAACACCAGGGTCTAAACGTCACATATTTTGCTATTAGCAAATCTCTCCCATGGCTGGAGACGGGACACTAGATGGGGAGGGCTCTGAGTTACTACCGAGAATTCTTTCCTGGATATCTGGCTGGTGGGTCTTGCCCACACACTCAGGGTCTAACTGATCACCATATCTGGGGTCAGGAAGGAATTTCCTCCCAGATCAGATTGACAGAGACCCTGGGTTTTTGTTGGGTTTTTTTGCCTTCCTCTGCAGCATGGGACACAGGTCACTTGCAGGTTTAAACTAGTGTAAATGGTGAATTCTGTGTAACTTGAAGTCTTTAAACCACGATTTGAGGACTTCAGTAACTCAGCCAGAGGTTATGAGTCTTTTCAAGAGTGGGTGGATGACATTCACCTGCAATGTGCAGGAGGTCAGACTGGATGATCATGATGGACCTTTCTCTCCTTAAAGTCTATGAGTCTAATACCTTTCATGAGAGAAACTCAACGTTTCTTACAACCATGAATCTCACAAAATCATGAAGCCCTGTAAATAACATTTTGGATACCACTATACTCATTTAAAAATAAGTAAATTGAAACGTAGAGAACTTCCTAATGGTAAGTCAGCAGCACAGGAGGAAACAGAATCCAGGAGTTCTGAATCATAAGCTACTGCTCTATTCCATAGAATACACTCTTACACAAACTTCAGTGAAGTTTCTAAAGTGTCTCCCTTTCTCTCATCAACAAAATGCGTTAAATTTAAAAGTGAATAAAAAAGTACTTCTGCAGTTGATCCTGCTGGGTTTCAGATTCTTGCTTGGTTCCTTTGCCCTTTTCTTCTAAAACAGCCACATTCTGTAACAGCTCTTCTCTTGCTGTGGCTTGGATAAATGGTTCCATCTCAGACACCAGGGCTTGTAGCTCCTCCAGATGACGAAGGAATTGATTTTCTGTGCTGAAAAATTCAGTGTGATTCCTCAGGTTCTCCTCAGAGCTCTCCACATCCAGACCATTCCTTGCCAAATGTAGCAATTGGTGGGCATCCTCAAGCCAGTCACCAGCTGTTTGTATCACTTGGTAGTACCTCTGGCATAGGCTATAGAGTTTCGTCAAAACAGCCTGAAACAACAGTGAAAATACTGCACACAGTTACAGAGCCAACTATCTATAACAGCAACAAAAAATCCCAAAAAGGTGTGACAGCTTCACCCACTCCCCACCCCTTTCAATCTTCTTCTTCATTAGGGGGAACAGCAGCTGTGGACAGCTGTCATAAATATAAAGGGGAGGGTAAACACTTTTAAATCCCTCCTGACCACAGGAAAAACCCTTTCACCTGTAAAGGGTTAAGAAGCTAAGACAACCTCGCTGGCACCTGACCAAAAGGACGAATGAAGAGACAAGATACTTTCAAAGCTGGAGGAGGGGGGAAACAAAGGGTTCTCTCTGTCTGTGTGTTGTTTTTGCCGGGACCAGAGCAGGAATGCAGCTTAGAACTCCTGTAAAGGGCTAATAAGCAATCTAGTTAGAGATGCGTTAGATTCTGTTTTGTTTAAATGGCTGATAAAATAAGTTGTGCTGAATGGAATGTATATTCCTGTTTTTGTGTCTTTTTGTATCTTGAGGTTTTGCCTAGAGGGATTCTCTATGTTTTGAATCTGATTATCCTGTAAGGTATTAACCATCCTGATTTTACAGAGGTAATTCTTTTACTTTTTCTTCAATTAGAATTCTTCTTTTAAGAACCTAATTGTTTTTTCATTGTTCTTAAGATCCAAGGGTTTGGGTCTGTGTTCACCTACACAAATTGGTGAGGATTTTTATCAAGCCTTCCCCAGGAAAGGGGGTGTACGGTTTGGAAGGATTCTGGGGGGAAAGACATTTCCAATAGGGCTCTTTCCCTGTTACATATTTGTTCGACGCTTGGTGGTGGCAGCAATAAAGTCCAAGGGCAAAAGGTAAAATAGTTTGTACCTTGGGGAAGTTTTAACCTAAGCTGGTAAAAATAAGCTTAGGGTTTTTTTCATGCAGGTCCCCACATCTGTACCCTAGAGTTCAGAGTAGGGAAGGAACCTTGACAACAGCATTTTTTCTTTGTCCACTACCGAGACTCAAGCTCTGGGGAGAACACAAGGAGTATGTGTGTGTGTGTGCTGAGGTGGGTCTTACTCCTTTTCTGTCCCTATACTGTGTCACAGGGTTGGGCTATGAACTGTGCCTAAAATCTCAGAAAAGTCCATATGATTAGCAAAGCCAATCTGTTCATCATGATCAGAGACAATAAGCCAAGGCAACCTTATAATGATGTTTGTTTTCAGCAAGAAGCAAATAAAATAAATAAAAAAAATACAGATTAAACGATACACTAACCTGCCTCATATGAATGGCTTCTTGAACTTCACCATCTAGTTTTGATAGCTCAGCAAGGCTCTTTTCCAAGTCAGTAGGTATCAGTTCTTTAGCCTTCATGTACTTCTCCTTTTCTTTACGGTTCAGCGCATTCATTATTCTCAGGCTTGACTGCACTTCTTCCTGATGAATCTGAACCTTTCGGATCTCTTCCTGAATGTTTTGCAGTTTTGGCTCCAAGCTTAACGTTCCATTAAGTTCTGCTTTCACCCATCTCAGCCAGTCAAGTGAACGGCAGATCTCAGTCTGGAAGTCTATGCTTTGCACCAGCCTGTTTTCACACTCCATCACTGTGTCACCAATGGCAGCATGCAACAACTTCATTTTCTCTTGCCAAGACTGTACCTGATGATTTGCCATCTCATAGATGGATGGATCAAGCTGAGGACAAAGTGTTTCCACATGTTCAGTAACTCGCTTCAAAAGAATCCCGGTCTCTTGCAGGCTGCCAGCCAGAGAATGGTAGCTTTTCAGTTTCTCCTCTACTGGGAGTGTTTCTTCATTCACTTTCATCTGCTCTTTCTTCACTGCCTCTAATTGAGTCTCAAGCTGCATGCACATTTCCTCGTGTTCCTTGTAGGCCTCTATAGTGTCTTCCAAAAGATTAACTCTCTGTTCTATTTGCCTTTTCAGCTTGTGATACAGGGTGGTGAGTTTTAACATCTCTTCAGGTTTCCATGGTTGGCCAGTGCTTCGAAAAGCCTCTTTCTTCTGGTTCAATTCATCCATTGCTGCACCAAGGTTCACCACTTCACCTAAGAGAGCTTTGTAGTCCTGCTGGAGTGATACACCCTCTTTGGATAAAAGAGCCGCAGGAGTTTTGTTCATACTTAAAAACTGATCTTCCAGTTCAGTTAGAGCCTTAGTTGTTAACTCAATCAATGAAGCGTATTCTTTGCGAGCATGAATTGCTTCCTGAACCTTATAGAACTTATCTTTGGCTAAGGCAATGACAATATTAAATTGCTGTGGCAGGGCATTCAGTTTTTCATCCAGGTAAGAATGATCCACTTCATTAAGCGATGGCAAGATCTCCTGACCATCTCTTTCCAGTGTAAGTAAAAGATTTTCATATTCAGGAGACTGCTCAAGAATCTGCTGATACTTTGCCAGCTGTGAGTATAATTCAGAGTTACTATTCATTAAATTGATTTCAGGAAATGTGACAATATCAGCTTGTTTTATCCAATGAGAAGCTTTATCCAAATCTTCCTTGAAATATTTCCTGGAAACCATATTTTTCTCCAGTTCTACCAGTCGCTGGCTACACTTTTGTGAAACAGTGTCATACACATTCTGTAATTCCTGGAGTTTGTTTAACACCTCACTCTTTTCTTGTTCTGTTGTTTCTTTCATTAAATCCCTTCCCTGAGCCCACAGCCCAGTTATTTCACTCTGATAGGCCTTCATGCTAGCTTGGGCACTCTTACAAGTCCTGATCTGTTTGCTCACATCTTCTGGCAACAGACAGATATGTTCATGGAACGTTACCTTTTTCTCATGTTGCTGAATTTGGTTTGTAGCTTGAAAAGCTGCCATGAGGAACTGAGTCTTTTCAGATAATGCCTTATTCAGGTATTTTCTCCTCTGGCCAACCAGATCACTAAGACAATCCATGTGATTCTGTGCATCTGAAAGGGACTTCTGGAGGATCTGCCTTTCATTGAGGCCAAGGTTAGTCATCACCCTGTCAGCATCCTTTATGAGTGCTTTGAGAACAACCTGTTTGGCTTCCAGTTCACTGCAAACGGTGAGATGATCCATGAGAAGGCTCTGAGCCAGGTCTGGAGGAGGGCTCTGTTTAAGAGCCTCAGAGATGCTAGGCTGCTGCTCTTCTGCCCACTCCATCAGTTCTTGAAACTTAGAATGCACCAAACTCAGTTCCTCTAAGGTTGTGATAGAAACCTGGATTTTTCTCTTGACTAGGTCCTCCAGCTGAGACCAGCGTTGTTCAAAATGACCAGTCTGCTCTTTCACTAATTCTTTGTCATCTAGATTCAGATGTTCCATCATTTTCTGTTTCTGGTTTTTCAGGTCTTCAAGGGCAAATCTCCTCTCCTGCAGAGCCAATGCTACGTTTTTCAGAGCCTCAAGGTGTACAGTCGTACTCTCAGCATCTGATCTGTTGACAAAATGCATGGTACAAAAATTAAATGCCAGCTGGTATCTGTAGTGGGGCGGTCACCCTGCTCTGGCTCAGAATGCATTAAAAGCCAGCCCCCTGAGAGCCAATAAGAAAAGGCTGGGAGGCAGCCAATCAGGGCCAGGCTGGGCCCTATAAAAGGGCTGTGAGCCAGGAGCTGAGTCAGTCTCTCTCTAGCTTTGGAGAAAGATGGAACTAGCTGCCTGAAGGAGCAAAGGATACTGTGGACAGAGCAGTGGGCGGGGGAAGGGGCAGGCTGAGCTGGGGAGCTCAGGCCTGGCGACCTCCCAGGCTGCAGCCTGATAGGAAGGCCTAGAGAGGTACTGAGCTGCAGCGAAAGGCAGCAGGTCCAAACCCCCCTTGCCAATGATGAGTGGCCATTACACTGTAGTCTGCCCCAGTGAAGAGGGGCTAGCTGATGACTGGCAGTAGCCACTGAGGCGAGGTGGGCTTAGAGGGTTGGGGGTTCCCTTGGGAGGAGAGACCCAGACAGCGGGGGTCCTGTTGGGGCAGAATCCCAGGGTAAGGGGCACCAGGGTCCGGGAGGCAAATGGGGGCCTGAGCAGGTGAGCCACCGGCCAGCAGAGGGCACACTGAGCTGGAAGTGAGCTAATTCCCAGGGCAACCAGCAGGAGGCGCCACATGGGTAAGTCTCGACTCGTTACATGATCTCAGGGTACGGTTTTCAAAGGAGCCAAAGACAGTTAGGTGCCCACATCATATTGAAGTTCATTGGGATCTGGGTGCCTAAATCCCTTAGCTCTTTTGAAGATAGCCAATTCAATCATTAACTACAAGTTTAATATTTCTACTATTCCTCCCCCTCCTCCACAAGGTGTCTGTCATTTGGTAAAACATTCAAATTAGCAATGTAAGTACTGGCAGTTCACACATGTAACATATTGTATATGTAAACAACAAATCAAATATTGCACTAGAGAAAATATTACAACAACAAAATATATCTTTGTTTAGGACCCAATCCATTAAACTCAAAGGGAGTTTTACCAAATGACCTCAATAGGAGCAGAATTGGACTGTTACTCCTTTAAAATATATAGTCTTAGGCAGTGCCTAAAATATTATCTCAATGATGAAGGAGAAATTAAGCTTTCAATAATTTAAAACTAACCATTATATAAAATACAATGGAATAGTTTAGACATGTGGTACTAATATCAAAACATGCCTTTTGGAAGTGCATTCCTGATTAATTCAGTCATGTATTCATTTACGATTACAGAATTATGCCTGCATGACATTTTGAATAGTTAAACTATAATCTTGCAAGATCTGACAACCCTGCAGTTCTCAATTATGCCATGAATATTAAAGGGCTTCTAAAGGGGAAAAGGTAGCACAGACATAGGTCCAAATCCTCAGCTGGAGTTAATGCACACCCCTTGAAGACGAGCTGAGGACGTTGCCTATTTAAAAAATACAAGCATTGTGTACTTCGACCTCCTTCCACCTCAAAATAATGAATTTTGCTATTAGGAGTTTTTATTAAGTAAGGTATAGAAAAAGGATTTTACTGAACATAGCCTCTTAAGACACTGTAAGAAGTAGGGTTGCCAGTTCTCTGGTTTTCGACTGAAAAGTCCGTTTGAAAGGAGACCTGTACAGTGTCCGGTCTCATGTACTGACCGGACACTAAAATTCCAGTTACCACGGGGCGGGGGGGACAAGAGATGAGGCGCTGGGTCATCAACACATGCCAGCCCCTGCTCAGCTGGGGCCGTCTCCTACCTGCATCTCATGGGCAGGCAGGCTCCTGTCCTAGCCTCGGAGCAGAGGGAGCCCAGCTGGTGGGAGGGAAAGGAGGTGTACAGGATCGAGCGAGGAGAAATGGGGAGAGCAGTGAGTGATAGGGGCAGGGCCTCAGAGGAGGAGGTGGGGAGGGAAGAGGTTCTGGCTCTCCTGCTGTAGTGTCTGGTTTTCAGAAATCAGAAAGTTGGCAACCCTAGTAAGAAGGTTTCTTAACAAGTGTGGGATGTATCAGGTTTGTATGAGTCAGGCCTCTCTACCTGGCCAGGTTGTCCCATTCCTTTGTAAACTTTTGCAAGAAGATTTCTACTACATTCATGTGATCATGGTAATCCCTTGTCCTCTGAAGATCCTCCTCTCGCTGTATGAGCAAATTGTTTGCCTGAAGGCAGAGGTCCAGCCACTGGTTGCTGAAGTGACCTATTTCCTTATGCTCAGGAGACTCCTGTCCTTGTGTTAGTTTATTCACCTTTTCAGTCACAGCGGTAAGAGCTGCCTCTTTAGAATGCAGCTTCTGACTGAATTCCTGTTAGAGACACAAAACAAAAATGAAATTGAGATGTTCCATTTCAAATATAATCTGAGATTTGAATGAAAACTCTGAAAACATCCTGCTTAGAGCTAGACTGTGGTGCAGCTTTATGCAGCTGCGGAGGTATACAAGGGGAATAAGATCCTTTCCCGACCCTGGCTTGCAGCTCCAAGTATAGGGTTGTGGAGGGGTATAAGAGCAATCTCTGCAAAGCTGCAATTGGGAAGAGGCTAGTAGCAAATTATGTTCTTCATCGGAGCAAGGGTGGACGAGGGGAGGAATTGTGACTGGAGTTATAGTCCCTTCCATGGACTTCTCCTGGGGACACAGCTAACCCCACCTCTCCCACAGGACAGAACAGTCTAGCTTTTATTAGAGTCAATTCTGCCAGTACTATATCTAGCTATATCGATCAATCTATATCTATCTCACATTTTTTAGGGCTGTCAATAAATCACAGTTAACTCACATGATTAACTAAAAAAATAATAATCATGATTAAAAAATTAATTGCTATTACTTGCACAGTTAAACAATAGAATACCAATTTAAGTTTATTAAATTTGTTCTGGATGTTTTTCTACATTTTCAAATATATTGATTTCAATTACAACACAGAATACAAAGTGTACAGTGCTCACTTTATATTTTTATTACAAATATTTGCACTGTAAAAAGGATAAAGAAATCTTATTTTCAATTCACCTCACAGAAGTACTGTAGTGCAATCTCTTTATCATGAAAGTGCAACTTAAAAATGTAGAATTTTTTTGTTACATAACTGCACTCAAAAACAAAACAGTGTAAAACTTTAACACCTACAAGTCCACGCAGACCTACTTCTTGTTCAGCCAATCACTAAGACAAACAAGTTTGTTTATATTTACGGGAGAGAATGCTGCCTGCTTCTTCTTTACAATGTCACCTAAAAGTGAGAACAGGTGTTTGCATGGCACTTTTGTAGCCAGCATTGGAAGGCATTTACATGCCAGATATGCTGAACATTTGAATGCCCTTCATGCTTCGGCCACCATTCCAAAGGACATGCTTCCATGCTAATAATGCTTATTAAAAAATAATGCATTAATTACAATTGTGACTGAACTCCTTGGGGGAGAACTGTATGTCTCCTGCTCTGTTTTACCCGCATTCTGCCATACATTTCATGTTATAACAGTCTTGGATGATGACCCAGCACATGTTCATTTTAACACTCTTTCACTGCAAATTTGACAAAATGCAAAGAAGATACCAATGTGAGGTACTTCTATAGATAGATACAGCACTTGACCCAAGATTTAAGAATCTGAAGTGCCTTCCAAAATCTGAGAGGGATGAGGTATGGAGAATGCTTTCAGAAGTCTTAAAAGAGCAACACTCCAATGAGGAAACTACAGAACCAGAACCACTAAGAAAGAAAATCAACCTTCTGCTGGTGGCATCTAACTCAGATGATGAAAATGAACATGTGTTGGTCCACACTGCTTTGGATTGTTATCGAGCAGAACCATGTTATCAGCATGGACGCATGTCTCCTGGAATGGTGGTTGAAGCAATAAGGGATATATGAATCTTTAGCACATTTGCCATGTAAATATCTTACGACGCTGGCTACAACACTGCCATGCAAACGCCTGTTCTCACTTTCAGGTAACATTGTAAACAAGAAGCAGGCAGCATTATCTCTTATAAATGTAAACAAACTTGCCTGTCTGAGCGATTGGCTGAACAAGAAGACAGACTGATTGGACTTGTAGGCTATAAAATACGGTTTATTTTTGAATGCAGATTTGGTGTTTTTTACATAATTCTACATTTGTAAGTTCAACTATCAGGATAAAGAGACTGCACTACAGTACTTGTATTAGGTGAATTAAAAATACTATTTCTTTTGTTTTTTCAGTGCAAATATTTGTAATAAAAATAAATATAAAGTGAGACTTGTATACTTTGTATTGTGTTGTAATTGAAATCAATATATTCGAAAATGTAGAAAACATCCAAAAATATTTAAATAAATGGTATTATTGTGTACAATGACACCTGACAGTGAGAACAGGCATTTGCATGGCATTGTTGTAGCCAGCGTTGCAAGATATTTATGTGCAGGATGTGGTAAAGATTCGGTAAAGATTCATATGTCCCTTCATGCTTCATCCCACCATTCCAGAATACATACTTAGATGCTGATGACAGGCTCTGATCAATAACAGTCCAAAGCAGTGTGGACTGATGCATGTTCATTTTCATCATCTAAGTCAGATGCCACCAGCAGAAGGTTGATTTTCTTTTTTGATGGTTCCGGTTCTGTAGTTTCCGCATTGGAGTCTTTTCTCTTAAGACTTCTGAAAACATGTTCCATACCTCGTCCCTCTCAGATTTTGGAAGGCACTTCAGATTCTTAAATCATGGGTCAAGTGCTTTAGCTATCTTTAGAAATCTCACATTGGTATCCTCTTTGCGTTTTGTCATATCTACAGTGAAAGTGTTCTTAAATCGAACATGTGCTGGGTCATCATCTGAGACTGCTATAACACGAAATATATGGCAGAATGCAGATAAAAGAGAGCAGGAGACATTCAATTTTTTCCCAAGGAGTTCAGTCACAAATGTAATTAATGCATTATTTTTTTAATGAGGGTCATTGGCATGGAAGCATGTCATCTAGAATGATGGCCAAAGAATAAAGGCACAAAGGAATGTTTAGCGCATCTGGCATGTAAATACCTTGTAATGCCGGCTACAACAGTGCCATGCAAACACCTGTTCTCACTTTCTGGCAACATTGTAAACAAGAAGCAGGCAGTATTATCTCCCGTAAATGTAAACAAACTTGTTTGTCTTAGTGATTGGCTGAACAAGAAGTAGGACTGAATGGACTTGTAGGCTCTAAAGTTTTACATTAATTTTTGTTACGAAACTGCACTAAAAAAAAATCTGCATTTGTATGTTGCACTTCCACAATAGAGATTGCACTACAGTATTTGTATGATGTGAACTGAAAACTAGTATTATTTTATCATTTTTACAGTGCAAATATTTGTAATAAAAATAAAGTGAACACTGTACACTTTGTATTCCATGTTGTGAATTGAAAAAATATTTGAAAATGTAAAGAAAATCCAAAATTTAATAAATTAATTGTTATTAATCACAGTTTTAATTGCTGTTAAACAATAGAATACCAATTGAAATTTATCGCAATTAATTTGAGTTAATCTCGTGAGTTAACTGCAATTAATCAACAGCCCTAGTCAAATTTTATCTGATAATAGTTTAGACTGCTTTAGAAATAGTTACGTTATTTAGTTTTTTCATAGTATGTTACAGATTTTAACTTCAGACTAAATGCAATAGGCAATTAGTTTCCTGAAAACAAAGGGAACCTAGCACAGTAAAGATTTGACTGTCTACTCTAAAACTGTAGGGGAAGTATTAAAATATTTCCCTTTTTGCTTTAGCTCTCTGTAGCACCAACGTAAGCAAAAACAGTCCCCTCTCATCCTTCCTTGCATGGCTGTTACAGAATCAATGCACCCACGCAGGGGATCTAGCAAGTTCTATAATAAAATGAACTGTTGGATACATTTCCTCCTTTCTTCACTTTCAGAACACAATGACTCCTTACCTTAACCTGCAAAACCATGTTCTGGGCAATGTTTAGTTCCAGTTCTGCCCACCTCCTCTTCATATTCTGTAGTTGGTGGTCTGCATCCTGGAAATATATCCAAAGCTCAGCCTTCATATGTTTTATCTCTTCCCAACCCTGAGCCAGGTACTGTGAGTGCATTATCTGCTGCTCGATCTAAAAAGAAAAGAATAGCAATGGGAATGTTTTAATGTAAGTATTCATGCGCTGCGCGAAATGTACAGTAGAACTGCGCAAAGGACAGATTTGAGGAGTAGATTCTGGAGGGGACTAAGTGGAGCTTGCAGAAGGCATTACTGTCCAAAAAAAGCCTTAACCTTGGAAAGTCATAAAACAAGACTGTGTCAGAGGAAAGCCACAAGAAATTATTAGGAAAGCTAATTCACAATTGACTCATAATAAATTTCATTGTAAGAGACTTAAAAAAGAATCTAACAATTCTTTAGAGATAATTCAGGGTTCAACGATTTCTTTAAAAGCTCAGATCAACTATACAATTCAAGTCTCTTTACTCTCTTGCTTGCACGTTATGAATCATGCCAGATGGTGACATATATACATAAACATATACCCTCTCACCATGAAAACTTAATTCAATTTGTGTGTTTCATTCCAATTTGCCTAACACAGTTATTTTCCTTATGTGTCATTTAGGAGAATTCCCAGAATTCAGCAAGGAGAATGCTTACCAAATCTGAGTCCATCAGTCACATTAAACCCATATTAACAGAGTGTCACTTGCTTCAAATGCAACAGCAAGATGCCTTTAAGACTTAGGTTCTCAAAAGGCTTAAAATGTCTCGGTGCTATCCTACTTATGTTTTTTTTCTCCTGCTGGTTATTTAACAAGCCATTCCTATTGCTAAAACTGGAAGCACCTTTTATCTGTTCTGTATATATCTGCAGACTGTAGTTTATGGGTTGCTTGGATTTGGATTTTAACTTGCTTCTTTAATATGGAATTTGATTCCTGTATGCATTAGATTGTTACACTCAATGGAGTGAATTTTAAATGTTATCAGAATGTGTTTTTTCCTGATAAAGCGTATACTGCAGTGAGATGTTTTCATGGAAGAATGTAAATGATGTTTGTTCATGGATAACTTAGGTGAATATATTTTAAGTTTAAAACTCTGATATAATATCTTTCTACACATGCACATGTAAAAGCACATTTTATTTAAAAATTAAAAGTACCATTGTAGAAAATTTTATGGTATACCAATTTTAGTGATAAACAAGAAAATCAGCCTTGTGTTTCATAAATTTACGTTTTCTTAAACACTAAGCACTAGAAAATAGCTAAAGTCATGTTTGTGCAACTGAAAACAGTAATACATTGGCCCAGGTTCTGCTTTTTCACACAGCCATAATATACACTATATACTGCTGCCTTGAAGCACTGTTCCTGAAAATCCCCACTCCAGCAACCTCACTCTAAGATGCTTGTTGCATAGCAGGATGACAACATGAAAGTATAATTTAAAAAAAAGTAAAATTTCCTCAGTGAGAAAGTTAAGATGTAAGTACAGAAGATGTTTCTTTAAACCATTACCTAATATGAACCTTGTGTAAGAGGATAGATCAAGACAATTAAAACTCTAAGGAGGATTAGAGGTTGGCTGCTGTGGTTTCTCTCGTACCGTTTGCTTTGTTTGTTGAATGTCTGTTGCTGTATTCTTCACTCTGGTATCTGACAAATCGCACATAGAGCACAACAGATCCAAGTATGTGCTTGCCTGTTCCTGCAGAGCTCGGAAATGTTTAACCTGAAGGAAGACAATCCTCATATATATTCTGGAACTCATCACATTTCATTAAAACTTTCATTTGTCATAATTTTCAGATGGATGGAAAATGTAAGAGACCAGCTTCAGAGAAGGCTATTTTGTCTTAACCACAATTATCTGGACTATTTACCAATCAGCTTATGGGAAATACATTGCTCACAATGCTAAAGAATGACAACTATATCTTGTTTATTTTTTAGATCAAAGCTCTGAGGGACATGTTGTCCCCTATATAGATTATTCCCTTACAAAGAACTGTTTAAACATGCAGAGTTTCATCTAGATCATTTCCTCAGTGGAAAAGGAAACAGGATTTACATCACTGTTGAGCTGAGAGGGGTGGCTGTCTAGACCTATGAATTCTCCAAAATCTGAATAGATTCTGGGGGGATTCAAGGTGATCTATGCAGAGGGCTGGTTTCTCCATATACGCTTCAGAGCCCTCCCAATCCTGCTTTGCCTCCATGGTAGCACAACTCTGACAGGTTAGAGACTCTCCCTCCAGCTACTGTCCATGCTCCTTGAAGGAGGCTCCCCATCGCATAGGAAAGGGTTACATTAATGTTGACAAGCACAGCACTAACTTACCTACTCAAATAATGAGTGGCTGGTAAGGAAACTGTATCCTATGGAAAAAAAACCGTCTCCCATAACTGGCCCCACCATGGAGTGAAAACCAGTCCCTGAAGAACTCTTTCAAAGAGGCTCAAGGGAAGGGAAAAACAATGCTACAGGGGTGGTACTTTCTCCTTCCCTATCCTGCCCAGCCATAATCTGTGGCATGAGTCCCCTCCACTACTATATGTAGGTGATGTGACCCTAAATTTCTGAATGTGCAGCTTCAAATCAGTTCAGTTTTAATCCAGGGCTCAAAATTTATGCAAAATAGTTAAGTATTAAAAAATAATCAAGTAAAAATGAAACAACAACAATTACAAATTACTTTCTAAGGTATCAGATTCTTACGACAACACCTTAACTTCATGCTTCCTTTCTGTATGGGGAAAAAAACCCAGAAGAGGTCAAAATCCACAAAAAGGGACACAGGACATGGAAAATTCCTTAAGGTAATTTTTGTATGACAGAGTGATTCTGCATCCGTGCATCTGAAATCAGATCTCAGATAAGGACATTGTCAGAGATACTTCATTTCAAGTTGACAGAGCACAGCACTGAAACTTACCTACTAAAGTCATGTCTGGCTGGTAAGGAAACTGTATCCTACAGAAAAGCCATCTCCCATAACTGGCCCCACCATAGAGAATGGTTGGATGACTATGGAGGCCACCCCGCCACAACACCAGTGTGATGGCTGCAAAGCATGTAGCTGTCTGGAGATGCAGAAATTTATACATGAGCTCTCCAGTTTCTGCGCTCCACTATCTACCTGTCTTGTCATTTATATCATCATCATCATCACCACTGCTACCAAGGTCTCCTAGTCCTGATGGTTGAGACAGTCAGTATTCCTATCCAAAAGCCAACATTATTTTCAGTGGTTCTAGGATCTGAGAGAACTCCCCTGTTCAGCTGTGGATAGAGGAATTGATCAGCTTTGAACTTTAGCCTTCTGCGCTTCAAAATAAAATAAAAAAATTCTGGAAGCATCTGGGGACAGATCTTCTGTACCAACTTCCAAGTGCTGATATGCCCTGAAAAGGAGTGTCTGCCACCCGTCACTGTTTGGTTTCCATTGGAGTGTGTGGAAGGGATGCATTTTTTCAAGTCCCATACTTTAGTGCGAGGTTCTGGGGAGCCTACATATCTCCTTGCTTCCTTTCCCTGGCAGAACTCCACAAGAAAGCTGTCAGCCAGGGATAACCCAATAACCTCAGGCTGAAACCTTTTAAAAATTTTCCCATGACACCACTATGCGCCAATGATACCACTGTAATGGGGCTGTACAAGAACATATATAGACAGATGGGTGGCTAGGCAGACAGGGAAACTCAGTGTTAAGCTCTACAATGAAATCTCTGAGCATGTTTATTGAGTTGCTCAACTTTATGTTCAAATATCTTATTTTCACTTATGATGCTGGGCTAGCAAAAGTTACACAGTCCTAGGATGGAGTAGGTGCATGGTGCCTAAAACTGCATTATGCTGCCCCTAGTGCATGAACATTTAACCCTTGGAAATGGGAGTAGTCAGTGAGGCTCTGAAGTTTCCATGAGTGAAGAGCCACAGAGGCAGTTTTCTGCTAATATTAAGCACTTACCTGGATTCACACCAAAAAGGATAATTGAGTGTATAAACCCAGTTTGCTCAAAATGTTGCTCATGTGCACAACTTTTACCTGCTTAACTGCATCCGCCAGGCTGAAAGGTGGCCACATGCTTGGTTTTAACTCTGGCTGAACTGTAGAGAGCCAAGCCTGACACTGTTGTAGAGTATCCTGATGGTTAACATGTTTCTGGAGTTCATGTTCCAAACTCTGGCACACCTAGAATAAAAAGAACAGTAAGGTCATTGACACTTCTGACACTGATATAAAAAAAAGGAAGAGAATATAAAATGCAGGTCTCTGAAACTCCAACCAAGCTGTATTTTTCAGATATTAGGTAAAATTTTCAAGAGAGACTAAGGGCTTGTCTACACGGTGCTTGCACCATGGTGCGCTAACTGGCCCATGGTGGAACTTGCTGGCAAGCACTAGAAGTTTCCCTAGTGCACATTAAATTCTCTAATCTTATTCAAACTTCAGATGCTTTAAAAAACACGAAATCAGTCTAGTATAACATCCAGAATATCCTGTTTTTGTACTTCAGCTACATCACATTCTAGAAATATAATGTAATATACCTTAATTGAATAGGATGAGGCAATTTCACACACTTTTCAGGGAGTTTAGATTAATAACTCTGAATGGCGATGACTGTTGCTTATTTGGCATGTTCATATTTATTTTTCTTAATGGGAAAGCATATGCTACTGTCAATTTCTTTAATGATTAGCTTAATTAGGTGTTGAAAATTTAAGCTCTGGACTTTTAATAGAGAAATTTTCAAATAAAGGCTTGGTTATGCCTTGTAGATACAAGTCCATCTATGTGGGGAGGGGGCAGTGCAGAGGTTTGGGGGGCATTATGCTTTCTGGAGCAACCCACCATACCATAGTTAGTTAAATCTACGTAGGGAGTGCATTGCACACTCCCTTTTATGATTGGTCAGATCTGCTGGCACGTACAGAGGCAGAACCCTGGTTCTACTGCCAGTGGGGACTAGCAGCCCTAACACTGTGGAGTCTTGTGAGAGCAAACCCTGCAGTGGTGTCTCGCCCCGTGAAGTCAGGGGTGCAAGAGGGAGGAAAGCATCTGATGCTCTCACCGTGTCTTGGACACTTGAGGAGGAAACAGACACTGTGTAGCCCAGAGATTTTAGGAGGGAAAAAAAACAGAGATGGAATGAAGTGATTATTAGGTTGTTTTTGTATCTTTATTCATTACTTTTCATTTTATGTCTTTTCTGCGCGCGCGTAGATAGCGCACACACGCACACACACACACAGCCCCTACCTACCTTTTTAAAGAAAATGGCCCTTTCTGCTAACTGGATCAACAGGATGGCCGAGCTAAGACTCTTCTATTGTGCCAGGGAAGATAGAATTTCCTAGCACATCATCAGTTGCTAGTGACGGATGTTCCTAAACTGCTGGCACTAAGTATGAAGTTCACCCCAATGAAGAGGACTCCACACAAGGTTGTCTTAATAGGGGTGAATTTCACTCTAAAAAGAATTGAAACAGACTTCACTACTGCCCCAATCCTGTGAAGAATTACCAACATATTTCACTTTACCCACTGTGAACAATTCCATTGAGTTCACTGGGACAACTCATACTGTGTAAAGTGAAGCGAGTGGGCAAGTGTTTGCAGAATCTGGGTCTATATGACTCAATCTAAACCTAAGCTTGCTTAAAACAAATAAACTTCAATAGAACTTCGACCTCAGCTGATTTTTAACATCTTTTATTATATATTGCATGGAGCTATACACGTGGATTTTATTTATTTATTTAGCCAAACTTAACCTTTATGCTTTAATAATAAAATATAGTCAAACTCTTTTTCTAAAATTTGATGAAAAAAAGTAGTCCCTTGCTGGATGGAGACCATGTTTCTCTGATTTTATATTAATAATACATTTGCATACCCCTGTAAATAGGGATTTTAAATCAATCTGGGCTTATGTGGAGAACAAATTATGACAAAAAATGGCCACTTTAATCAATTTATCTGTAGCATAAGGAATGGTGGCACAGTTACATTAGTAACATGTAGAGTCAGCTTTTAAACAATTTAATGAAACATCAAATTATTTCAGAAATTCTAATACATTTTTCCCATCCTGCACAGAATTATTACAATACTGTACATAACCAGCATGTTACTTATAGTTATATCTGATATACATTGAAAAAAAAGCTCTTTACAGCTCTTTATATACGTTGAAAAAAAAAAGACTTACTCTCTGAGCTGTGCTACATATGGCTGAATAACTGTCTTTTGTCCCCTGCAGATGGGTTTGTGTGTTTTGCTTAAATTTTGCTTGAAGATGTTCTGCACATCGATTGATCAAATAGTCACCTTTATTTTTAAGGCTGTTCAAATGGTCTTCAAATCCTGCAATCTCTTCCATCATTGCCTAAAAAAAAAAAGTTAAAAAAACCCATAAAGAAATACTTCGATAGTAAAACCACTTCTGAGTGATGACTTCTCAAAGCAACTCATATGCTTAAATATTTTTCTTAAATGTATTTGTGATTAGATTTCATGAGAAAACGGTTATGTTCCAGCTATTAGACTGTACAATCTGTCTTAAAGCCTTTGTCACCCAAGAGATCCTAGTCTGTCACTTAATCAACAGAATACAGCAAATTCACATACATAGGTATCCTCTAGACATATTACAAACATCTTAAATGAACCAACATGATGTGCTTTGTCCTAAATTGAGTAACTTTCATTTTTCCTTGTCAACAGTCCCTCTCTGTTGCTGCTTATCACCCCTTTTTCATGTCAAATCTAATATTAGAGTCAGATTTTGATGTTGACAGTAATTGATCCAAAAGTGGTCCCATTAAGAACAATGCATGAAATCCTAGCCCCATTGATGTAAATAGGAATTATGCCATTGACTTCAAGGGAACCAGGATTTCACACAATGAAACTACTTAAGGAGTAACATACTAACCAAAATAAGTTAGGACATCATTATCTGGTCCATAGTTTGAAGGCATTTTGAGGCAAGGATTTTGACTGTTTAACTTCAGTGTGTACTAACCACGGCAATGGGTTGCTAGCAATAATTATGCCTTCCATGAGAGTATTTGAGGGTATTTTACAACCTAATAACAAGAGAGAATAATACAAACTCTTCTAAAAACTAGGAGGTTTTTGTCCTCCCAAGAGTCAGGAATCAATAGTGTCCCAGGGCAGGAGGGCCCAGCTCTGCCTCTTGAGGTCTATTTCTTCTCAGCATGAAATAGAGAAAATCAAATACAAAATTAAGACATATATACATAAATTTCACATTATGTCACTGCTGCTCACTGAAGGTGACATGAATCAGAAACACACTGATCTGGATGTAGACAGTGAGTGCATCAAGTTATTCTTGTTAACCCAGTCAATGTTACAGATATTCAAGTAAGTACAGAAAAGGGTGATAAAAAAGTTACAGCTCCAGAACTGAGATGGGGAATTGCTGGAGTAATATTTTTTATTTTTACTGAGTAAATGACATGTGTTCAAACACAAGACCTACCTTGTGGTTGGCTAGTTGCTGAGTTATTATTTCTACGCTGCTGCTCTCCATAAGGTCAGGAGTGACCAGCCTGCTGGACATCTGTAACAACCACTTTTCCACTTCTTGTAAGTCACTGTTATAATCTTCATGCTCTTTTACTTTCACCTCCAAGCTTTCAACATGTGCCTGTGGGACCATATAAACCAAAATACAATTTTAGAAACACTTACAAGAGAAAGGATGTCAAAAGTTGCTCTGAAACCTGAAAAGTTACTAAGAGACTGATCCTGCAAACTATTTAATCATAGGAGTAGTGCTTATAGGTCTAGACCACAATGAACACATCAGAAGAACTTCTTGCATCAGTATGGGTTGGGCACAATTTTAAAAAAAGTACAAAAATATTAATGATAAAGAAAATTGAGGGTTTTTTTTAAAAGGGCGACTATCAACTTGAAAAGTAGTTAATCCTTGTCACTTACAGTAATCACACACGTTACTTGTAATTACAGTAGAAAAAACAACAGACAAGAATGTTACTTTTAAAATGATAGTGTCCTTTTAAAATATATTTTACTGTGGATTTTTTTCTGTTTAAATTCATGTATATATGCTAGAGTTGAAATCACCCAGGTTGCCAAAAAACAAATCTAACACAATAAAAATCATTCAGAGAAGCATCATTTTGTTCCTGTAAATTATAACTCAAACAAAACAAAACGACATCCACAAATTTGGTTCTCTCTTTGTCCGCCAGGGGAAGGTGGAATAGCAATTAAAGGGACACTATACAGTTTTACTGTAGCTTAGTACTGTTGGAGGCATCACCTGTAAAGAGCTTTAGGAATAACACATTATATAGATATATCAGCATTACATTTTCAAAATATTATATACTCATTAACTAATTAATTAAAATTACTTAAGGAAATTTTCCTTTGTGATCTCAGCCATGCCTAGCTTGTGAGATCTGGCAGGAACACAGTACAAGGTGATGTGATTCAAGGACATTTTTACTTTTGAAGTGTCATTTACTCAGGAAACTATTTTTATGCAATGAGATGATTTGACACACATCTGTGCCTTGTGCTTGTCTGAGAACTCCTTTGCTAAGTCTCTAAGGTCATAGGCTCGTTCCTGATAGAGTTGGCCCACTCTTCAAGTTCAGAGTGGTCACTGATATCTTTTAACCACTCTCCTTTAAGCAGTAAGTTTCAAGAGGAGACCTCTCCCCTAGTACCTCAATACTCATTTGAGCTTTCCTTGTGATATTTACTTAAGTAATAATTTACCTCACTGCAGAGAGCTCACACGAGACCCAGTGCACCTTGTAAACCCCACATAAAGGGGGCTTTTGCCAGCCCTCTGCATTGGGATGAAATGTCACCCACAGGAAAAAACCTCAACCCTTTAAACTGGAAAAAAACAAAAACATTTCTCATATTGTGCGTTAGTGACATGAAAGGATCCCACAGGTCCCTTGCTGATTTCTTTTACCTTTGCCACATTGCAGAGTTCCTGGTAATTGGCCTGAAGTTTCTGAATGTTGTCCCCTAAAGTAACGTCATGCACAAGTTCAAGAAGGGCTTCTCCTTTTTCAGTCACTGATTTTATCGAAGGCTCGTGGGACAGCACCGTCTGTTGTACTGACTACAAGTGCAAGCATTATAGTGAAAAAATATACTGTAAACAGAATATGGTAAGATCGCTTCCCTTAAATTCCAGGCTCAGAAAGTCCCCTCTAATCATGGAGCTCCCCCTTCTCCTACAGTAGAGGGCGCAGTCACCTCTGCGGCAGTATCCTTCCCCCCCCCGCCAGGGCTGTATTATTTTTTCCTTGGAGCCCCCTCAGGAATTCTAGGGGCAGTTACAATGAGAGAGTGAGCATGTGTGTGTGTGGGTGGGAGGTGGAGGCGGCAAGTGCACCTGTGGGCGAACATTTTTCACAAAACTATCACTCTTTATCTGAACTCTTAGTCCTTATTCTCAAAGAAAAACTGCACAACACTTTCAAAAGATGAGCCTGGGAGCTTAACTTTGTAACTTTGCTAGACGCTAAAAATCATGGACTGAACAGACATTGGATTTATGGCTTATTACAACAATCTGTAACCCATTAACAACCCCCTACATCAACTGCCTTTTTTTCCGCTCTCCCTTCCTTCCCTCCTTATGACTGAAGGGATATTAACAAGCCACTTCACCTTGAATGGTCCCTTGAAATATGTGTTAACTACTGTGATAAACAATCTGATCCACTACTTTGTGGACTGGTCAATAGTAGAAAATTAGATAGTAAAACCAATCTCGGTCAAGGATGTGAAAAATCTACACCCTAGAGTGGCAATGTTAAACCTACCTAAGTCCCCATTTATACAGCGTTAGGTAGATGGAAGAATTTTTCTATTAACCTAGCTACTGCCTCTCAGGGAGGTGGATTACTGACAGGAGAATCCCTCTCTCTGTTCCACTGTGCCATTTTAAGTGTAGACATACCCTGAGTATGTTTCCCAGGCCTGAAGAAGGACTCAAAAGCTTGTGTCTCTCACCAACAGACATTGGTCTAATAAAAGATATTTCCTCACCCACCCTGTCTCTTTAGAACTATTTTAATTCTTAATATTTTTATAATGCTTTTAAAATTAAAAGCATTGGAGCCTACAATCTCCCATGTCAACTAAACTGGAACTTTCAGTTTCAGGTTTAGTTTACAAAATAAAATAATATAATATAAAATAAAATAACATCTCAGAAGAGTTCTCAATTGTGCATCTTTTGTCTCAGACCGACACAGGCTGGAATTTTTCAGACCATTTAATAGATCAACAGGTATTTTAAATTAGCCAAATGTGTGGCATGGCCAAATTCTGCTTTCAGCAACATCAGCATAAATCCAGAGTAACCCCACTGACATTAGTGTATTGCGGAACAAAATTTGGCTCAATTCATTATATCATTACACCTATAAAACTAGTAGACTGATGAGAAGGAGTTTGCATGCCTTCAATATTCAGGGTTAAAATCAGAGGCAATACAAACAACTGCATGCAGTACATTATCTACATTAGCATGTATCACTAGGTGAAAACTTGTGCACTTCAGAAATACAAAGGAAAGGTGCAACAGAAAGTGTGTAATTTAGATCCCGAGTAGGGGAAGCTAAATGAGGAAATGTGTAACTTACACACATTACTCTTGTAATTTACACACAGAGGTGGCAGTGTGTAGTCGGAAAAGCACTAATTAGAGGTGTATCTTGATTTCCTTTTCACCCTCCTATTAGTTGCTTTCCCTGCTACATCCTTGCCCTTCCATTCCCCACGATGTTTTAAACTGTAACAACTTCTATGAGTTACCACCATATAATTTACACCATCATTTATGTCACCTCTGAATTTGGCCCTCAGTTTTCAGGTTAAGTCTCATTATCTTTGTGGTAAATAGTACCATATAGCACTATAACCTATTTTCCATTCTATAGAAAACTTAAATATAGCAAGAAAAAAAGAGGAGCATAAGGAGGCAATGTCAGCTGTGACAGAAAAGTTCCAGAAGACTGCAGGTCAAATTCTATTGTCACTTAAACTAGTTTAAATCCAGAATAACTATTGATATCAGTGGAGTTACTCCATACTTATTCCATGTAAATGAGAACAAAAATTGGACCCAGGTGGGTAACCTTCAAACATGGAGAACTTATTATGGCACCCAAATTCCACATTTGGATGCTTACACTGGCTCTTTGGCACAGATACTATGCATTTATGATTTGAGCATCCAGATAAGGGATCTCATGGAATCTATTAAGGCCCCCACAGCTGAAAACTTGGACCTCAAGGACTTCTAGCTCAAAACTTCATTCATACAATGGAGTCACAGCATCAATTCTTACCTTGTATTTGGATAACTGGGCCTTCTTCTCATATAATTCAGTTTTCGGCTCCACTTGAGTGTGCAATATGGCTTGGTACTCTGTAAGCCACTGAGTCTGTGCCTTGTACCTGTCTGAGAATTCCTTTGACAACTGGAGGCACTTCTCTAAGGCCATATGCTCCTTCCTGACAGAGCTGGCCAGCTCTTCAAGCTGCTCCATGTAATCACCAATCTCTTTCCTTAACTGGTCAGCTTTATTTCCCTCCATGTATTTAATAGCCCGATCACCTTTCTCACGGGCAGATTTCAGCAAATTGTGGCCAACATCCATGTCACGCAAAAGAAGCTGTAAAGGAAAATATGGAGATTAACAGAGAAAGCAGACTGAGTCTTTTTCCCTTTCATTTTCCTTTGTTTTAATTTTTATGTCAAAGAGATGCTAGTAGCAATGTCTTTTTCAAACTATCGAGGCCAAAGAGATTGAGCGAACTTCTCACTGCTAGGGATGCTGCTTGCAGTACCATGATGAGATGCATTAGCAGGGAAAAGCTTGCACTTGTGCTGTTCATGCTGTAATTCAACACAATATTGCCAACTGAGGATCCGGACTTCTCTCTCCAAGACTATCAGCTCATCACTTTTCATAATCAAGAAATTCACTTTAAAAGAGATAACTAAACAGTTCAAATTCACTGTACTGTTTTATTGCAATACAATGAATGCTGACAGTAGACATAGTGTGAATACTACATGGTTTATCACTTTGGTCAATATTTCAAAAGCTGGCTTAAGTGGAACAGATACAAGAAAATATAATTCTTTCATTCTCCACTGCTTATTAAGTATGGCTAACGGGAAAAACAAAACAGTGTGCATCTCAGAAAGGAATTAAAGCTTTCATTAAAGATACAATGTTTTAAAACCACGTAATAGAAATCAGCCAGAGGTGGTGAAATCTCAGGAGTTGAACTAGGAAATTTTATTTACGGAGTTTGTCAAATACAAAGTGCACAAGATAAGGTGGAATAGTTGAAAGCGGTTCTTTGGCATAGTAGGTTTAAATATTGCAAGGAGACTGAGGAATTCATTCACAGCTCTGAGGTAAAGTGTGAGTTTTACCACTGGGTTAGTTCAGTGGGAGGAAAGGAAAAGTTTTGTTCCCCACAATACATTTCTATAATAAAATTTATACCACATGATTATTTGGGTGTCTTTTATTTTAAACTAAATCAAAATATAAACACCCTCTATTAGAAGAATGGGATTAAGATGAATTTCACTATGAAGAGTTACCAAACTATTAATCCAATGTCATCAAACTCCACACACTAGGAGAACATCAAATTTTACACCCAATGTTTGCTATGCTGCTAACTACTCTGGACTGTTGGAATCAGAATTATGAGTAACTGGAGGTATACTATTAAATGTGGACTAGTGTATGTGACTTAACTCATGAAGAAAAATGATTAACAAATCCCAAGTTCAAGTGTACTGTACCTCTAGTTTCTGCATTTTCTTCTCCATTGCTGTTTTATCCACTACATCAGTCTTGGTTACCACATTTTTTAAGTTCTGGCTAGTGGCTCCATACCAATCTGTGTAAGTGCAGAAAGCTAATTCTGACTCCTCCATACTTCGAATCTCTTCTTCCAGGAACTTTATTTGTTCCTTCAAACAAATGTTGGAAACAGAAAGTGAAATGCTTATCATTGTCCATTTCTTGACAAGAGAACGTTTAATAAAAGCAACAAAATACTATTTTATGAAAGAATCATCAATTTACGAAGTTCAGTGACTTGTAATTCATTCCTTTTATATCCACCAGATAATTGTTCTCATGGGGATTTTCTGTATTCTCTTTTCAACATGTGTGTATAGCAATCACTAATGTTAAAATGGAGTAATATTTTAGCACTAAAGGGGGAGGGTACAGGTGATAAATTTCTATTTTGTATTTTTAAGTGAATTTAGGCCTGGTTTACACTAGGAAATTATGTAGGTGAAACATGCACACCCCTGAACAACACAGTTAAACTGACCTAACTCCCAGCGTAGACAGTTCTAGGTTGCTGGGATAATTCTTCCATTGACAAAGCTATCGTCTCTTGGGGACCTGAGGTAACTATCCGGACAAGAGGAACTCTCCTGTGGGCATAGGTAACATCTTCACTGAAGCACTGAAGTGGTGCAGCTGTGCCGCTGCAGTGTTTTAAGTGTAGATGTACGCTTAGTGATTGTAAGAGGTGTCAGATTGAAAGTACCATAATCTGAAGTGATCTGCAAGATGGACCTTGCCAGTTCACATTTCCCCACAACGCCCTACCAATGCACCTCCATGACAACCTGAAGGCACTTCTCTAAAATTCATTCAATGTCCATGCACACTGAACCCTCAAGTTGTCTGTTGGGACTGCCAAGAGAGGTATCAGTCCGTATCTCCTGTGAGAATATTTTTTGTGATGTAGATAACTTACACAAACTGTCTATAGGAAAACAGAATCAGACTACCAACACATTTCACACAGATTGTTTAACACCCATGACATGGTGACAATTTATGATTACTGCAGAAGTTGGCTGAAAGGTCTACTTCCTATTAACAATGCCCAGATCCATCTAGCCCACTGAAATCTAGAGAGGGGAGGGTTCTTGTATGTGCACATTATATGATTTGAGGATTCTATATCAATGAATAATTTGTGGTAACCATGGCCAATAAATAATACCTACCTGTGTCTCCCCCTTTGCTGACATTGCATAATATTATAATGAATGAATTACCATTACTTACCAGTACATGAAGGATCAGAGCTTGGTACCGAGAGGTAAGCTGGGTAGCTTGATTTCCCATTCTACTGGTGGTATGACTTTCCTCCAGGATTTGCTGAGCTAATGCCCCAACTTCTTCAACATCATCTTTGTAGATTGTTATTTCTTCATGCCACTTCTGAGACAAAGAAGACAGACATTATCAAGTTGTATGTGATTACAACCATGTATCTTAACACTGGAAATGTAGTTGTTTACTCTGGTCAGTACAGCAGAGACAGTCAACAGTGTGATGGGAGAGTGTGCTGGATTCAATTCTGGTTCCCTCATCAAGAAAAGAGTTGAACAGATTCCAGTTCCAGGACCAAACTCTTCTTTCAGTTGTGCCAATGCACTCTACAGGCCAATTAAATTCCAGATCCCACACTGAGATTACAGCTCTGGCAAAATCATCTCTTCACCTGTAAGCGGAGCAAGTTTGATCTAGACTCCCTGAGAGACAATGGCAATGTCGTATTTACAGGCATTTTTCATAGTAGAACTACACTGTAATGTATACACCATGTGTGATATATACAGCGTTGCTCAAATAGATGGACAGTCATTACCTTCATTTGCTGTAGCTGCATCTCCTTTGTTGCTCTCTCAGACTGCCGCCCGGTCCTGATATTAACTTTCTCCTCCAGGGTCTTAAGCCAGTCATCTACCTTCTGAAACTTTTTCTCCATTAACCTCAGTCTATTCAGAGTGGTGTTTAGCTGGGTCCTGGCCTCAGAAAGCCTGTACTGGTAAACTTGCCAATCCTGTCGCATGGACTCCAGTGCTCTGTCTTCTATCTGGGGTATGCCCCAAGATATCACCTCCTCCCTGCCATGGAGCACTGCATTTAGTAATGCCTGTCCCTCTGCACAATTGACCTGTAGTTCCTGCAAGTGTACAATTACAGGGATAACATCTTCACATGTTTTACACTAACAGTGGTTAGCATGTTTTGCAGAGTAGATAAAACCCTAGCTCCAAACTCCCTTTGACTTCAATGGAGCCATGACATGACCCAGTGTATTTAAAGTTGAGTACCTTATACCACTCCAGTGGTAGTCTGGTTGTGAACATCTTAACTAATCCAGCCTGGCAGAGATTTTATTTGACACAATCACTAGTGTTGCTCAATGAATTAAGGGATACATTTATGGCCAAAATGTGCTATATGTTCCTCCCTTAGCTGCTGAGCTGATCATAACTTCCAAAACATGTCATCTTTGTTGGCATGGGCACTTGGGATCCCTGAGCCCATTCAGCACATCCTTGAACTCAAGGCTTTTGGGCTGGCAGCCAGGATACTACTACCTTGCCAATGTGGTAACTTTTAAAACCAAATCTGTTTCATTAGATTCCTGGACCTGTTTTCCATTGCTCTTAGCCAGATGCTTATTTTTGCCCTATGTAGGTAAAAACAGCCACAAAGGGTACCACGTTTTAAAGAAAGTTGATTGAAAAAAAGGCATACAAAATCAGGAAACAGCTGGTTTGGAGATTTATGGCCCAGATTTTTTAGTAATAAATATACCAGTATTTTCCCTGTAAATATTTCATATACAATTACAAACTAATTCCCGGCATCCTTTATAGTTAAGAATTATAACGTGCTGGTTTTTACTCTGTTAGACTGTTGCCAGGTCCTGATATTAACTTTCTCCTCCAGGGTATTAAGCCAGTCTGGTTTTATTTTGAGACTGTGTAATTCAGGTTCGTCATAAATCCATTTTGATACCAAAATGGGCTAGCCAAATTACAGAATATGATGGTCCCCAGTTTTCTGATGAAGATATTTGAAACAGAAGACACTTGGGTTTCTGCTGTTAATTCCGGAACAGAATGAAAATGGCTTTAATAAAAAAGCCAAGAAGGGACCATCTGTTCAAACACTGCACAAGAGAAGAACACAGCAACCTGAAACATATACTTCTTTTCACATTTATTTCTATGGAACAAATATCCCATCCTTAATTTTAAGAAACTTTCCTTCCATGTAAATATTTTTAAAAGTATAATTTTGTAGACAGCATATCCACACTGACTTTAATCCCTTTAAAAAATCATGTGTAAGATAGTGGGTATTTCACATTTGCAGCCCTAAATTACAAATTGTCCCACCAACTTTATAAATATGTTATATTTGATTAATACTGTATAGCCCTTTTGTGTTATTGCTAGGTCAAGAACAGGACTAAAAAAAAAAACAACTCTCTCACTCAGTTGCTAAGTCGTGAAAGACTTAAGACTCAATGAACAAAATACTCTCTAATGTGATAGTATGGATTTATTTCAGCTGATTTAGAGAAAAAGTGGTATCATGTTTCATCTTCAGATCCCTTTAGTTCTGGCTTTTAGAACCTGACAGTACTTTACTGTAATACTGTTAACTATATTGTAGACTGAGAGTTGTACAAAGTTTTCCCTTTAAAGACTTAAATTCAGGCCAGATTTACTGCAGTCTGCAAAACTGGGAAAGTTTGGTGTGACTATGGACTTATGGGCTGATATATGGGGTCAACTGGAAGTCACAAAACTCAATCCCTAAAAGTCAAAAGACTTCAACCGGGAGTTGAAAGGCAGCAGGACTGAGCCCACTAGTTGGGTAGCAAATACCTTAGACAAAAGAGTCCTTGTGCAAAATGTAAATCAATTAACAAAACCAAAGCCCAAAGTATATTATATCTAGAGATCGAGAAAACTGACCCGTTTCAGTTTGCAGTGGTTTGTGTGAACCACTTGGCCAGTTTTGGTTCATGAGGGCATTGATTCTTTGAGTTCTGAGTTCAAACTACCCCTGAAACTCTAAGAATGACTCAGCTGAAAATGTTAGATTTTACCTGATATTTTTGCTCTACTTCCACTGTATATTTAAATAAAAGAATAGTACCAATAACAACAATAATATAGTCTGAGCCATAAAAAGGAACTGTAAGAAACTGAAGAAAGTCTTTGATGAACCACAGTATGTTGAGGAAGAATCAACATGGGTTTGGTAAAGGAAAATCATGCCTCACCACTCTAATAAAATTATTTGAGGATGTCAATAAGCATGTGGACAAGAAGGATCCCCAGTGTACTTGGACCTTCAGAAAGCCTTTGACAAGGTCCCACACCAAAGCCTCTTCAGCAAACTAAGCAGTCATGGGATAAGAGGGAAGGTTCCCTCATGCATCAGTAACTGGTTACAACATAAGAAACAAAGAGTAGGAATAAATGGTCAGTTTTCACAATGGAGAGAAGTAAGTAGTAGGGTCTCTCAAAGATCTAGGACCTGTGCTGTTCAACTTATTCATAAATGCTATGGAAAAGGGGATGAACAGTGAGGTAGCTCAATTTGCAGACCATACAAAATTACTAAAGACAGTTAAGTCCACAGCTGATTGCAAAGAGTTACAAAGGGATCTCTCAAAACTGGGTCACAAGGCAACAAAATGGCAGATGAAAATCATCATTGAGAAGTGCAAATGTATATTGGAAACAATAATCCATACAATACATACAAAATGATGGGGTCTAAACTAGATGTTACCACTCAAGAAAAAGATCTTGGAGCTGTCAAATAGCTCTTTGAAAACAGCTGCTTAATGTGCAGCAGCGGTCAAAAAAGCTAACAATGTTAGGAACTATTAGGAAAGGGATAGATAATAAAACAGAAAATATTGTAATGAGGCTATATAAATCTATGGTGTGCCCACATCTTGAATACTGCATGCAGTTCTGGTTTCCCCATCTCAAAATAGATATATTAGAATTAGAAAAGATGCAGAATAGGACAATGGAAATGATGAGGGGAAATTAAAAAGACTGGGACTTCAGCTTAGAAAAAGAAACAACTAAGGGGGAGGGATATAATAGAGGTCTATAAAATCATGAATGGTATGGAGAAACTGAAGAGTAAAGTGTTATTTACACCTTCCTGTAACACAAGAACTAAGGGTCACCCAGTGAAATTGACAGGCATCAGGTTTAAAACAAACAAAAGGAAGTACTTCTTCATACAACACACAGTCAACCTGTGGAACTCATTGCCATGGGATGCTGTGAAAGCCAAAAGTCTAACTGGGTTCAAAAAAGAATTAAATAAGTTAATGTAGGATAGGTTCACAAATGGCTATTAGCCAAGATGGTCAAGGACGTGACCCCATGCTTTGGGCATCTCTAAACTGCCAACTGCCAGAAGCTGGGACTGGACAGCAGAGGATGGATCACGTGATAATTGCTCTGTTCTGTTCCTTCCTTCTGAAGCACCTGGTATTTGGCCACTGTCAGAAGACAGGATACTGGGCGAGATGGACCATTGGTCTGACCCAGTATGGCTGTTCTTACATTCTTGAGATGAACTAATAGGCTGGAGTTGAATTGCTTGTCCCTTTGAAGTGAATGGGATTTTTGCCATTGATTTCATTGGAGTCAGGATTTCACTCTCATTTTGCGCCAATACAATGGGTAACATAGACTTTTCATTTGCATCCAGAAATCAAGTTGTTAGATATAAAGTAAATGTCATTATTTGTGCCTGCAAATGGGAGGACCTGTTGAAGTGCACTTGAAAATCAAGCCGTGTAAGTCTTTTGCATGTCTAGAACATGTTTTAAAAAACAACAGCAAAATAATTGCATTACTGTGCTTTAATTTTTTCCCCAAGATAAACAAGGAATACAACCTCTCTGTCATGCAATTATTGTTATTGTATTTTACAAATGGAATTCATTTAGATCGGGTGCCGTGCCACACATACTATACCTGTAGGTCCTGGAGTGTTGACTCATGTGTCTGAGCATCGCCTTCAAGATATGATAAACACTCAAGTTTTTCCTGTTCCTTTTCCAGCCATACTTCAAAGGCCTTCAGTTTTCTTTGGTACTCATGATGTAAGTGAAGCAGTTTCTCAGATTTGGTTACAGCCTCCTGTTTGTTAAAAATACTTCATTTGAGCCACAACCAGTTAAGAGATTATAGAAACATAGAACTGGAAGGAACCTTGAGAGGTCATCTAGCCCAGTCCCCTACACTCAAGGCAGGACTAAGTATTGTAAACTATAAATCCTAGAAATGAAATACAAAGTTTGGATCTAGAGCTGAACTTTCTCAAAGTTCAGGGGGTCTAGATTCAGGGGGATGGTTTGTGTAATTACAGAAAGAGAGGGGGCATCTATGAAGATAAAGATGTAGATTCAGATGGGAACTTTGGCTCAATTTGAAGCTATTTGGATCTGGTCTTTTGGTTTGAGAACATTTATAGTTAAAGCATTGATTAATACTAACAATGGACCTGCTTTTTTATTTCATTTACTTTGTTTTTAAACTAGCACAACTCCAGTGACTTAATTGGAATTATTCCTGATTGCCACATGTGTGAGCTCAGAATCTGGCCCATTTTCTTTTCAGGAATTCAGACCCTTGTCAACTACATACAATAATAGTTCCACCTCTTATTTACAGTATATAATAGCATTCCTTATGGAGAATCTCACAGTGTTTTGCTATATCTAAAGATAACTTTGCTGATTACTAAGAACTAGACAGTGAACCCTATATTTAAACTGATAAACAATCATTTTCATGAGTAGTCCCTCTGATTTCACAATCTGGCCCTAAAACACTGCCATATCTGGGGCACAACACCATAGCCATCATATGTCAGCAACATTACAGAATGGTGTTTTCAGAAGCAATACTAAAAGATTATCTACAACTGAAACTGCAGGGGGATTTCTGTAATTACCAACAGAGAAGTTTGTTCAGGACACTAGGGTTAAGTCCCATGCTTAATATATCTGCCATGAGATCTTTGCTGACTACAAGAGGGTTAGGCTTCATTTTTACATCTCATGTAAAAGATAGCACCTCCACCACAATGACCCAAGCATTATGCAGGACTGATAGAGAATCCCTATTATTGCACCTAGATTTCCCATTCACATTTTGTCCAGGCCCTCACTGATTATTATTTTATCAGATGCCACAAAATCACAGCCCAATGTGGCACGACTGCAGATGAGTTTCTGCCAGTACATATAATTTTCAAAAGTTCATGATTTTTTAAGATACTGTATTAAAACTGCTTCAGCCTTCATCACTCTCTGACATCAAACTTTCCAAAAGCACTTACCATTGAGTGTAGCACTTACTTTGATGGATCATATGACACGGAAGTCAATGGAACTCAGCCTCGTACTAAGCACTATATTTAGTAGTGACTGTAAAAGTAGGCCCTTGGTGAATTACTTAACATCAGTACAAATACAAAGTGTTTACATTTGTCATATGACATGCATTCATGGTCAAACAAAAATCCTTCTTTGTATTTGCACTGATGTTTTTAAGCTTTCGGGTGGGTGAAATCCTAGCCATACTAAAGTCAATGAGAGTTTTGCTTTTGAATTCAAGATAGCCAGAGATATTAAATCTGCCCCCCAAATTATACACATTAAAAATTCTGAAACAAACAAACAGACCCTCTCTCCCTCCACCCCAAACTCAAAGAAAAACACTGGAGTACTGACAAGATAAACTGTACCATTGTCCTGTCTTTGAGGAACCTGTATCGTTCTTGGAGGTCCTGGAGTTCAAGCTGGGTTACATAATGCTCAGTCATGCCAGTGCCTTTTGCTTCAATGGTCTCTAATAGGCTGCTGTGACTCAACACTTCTTCACTGAGTAACTGCATAACATAGAGTAAATGAACAGGTTTACTAATGATCAATATTCAAACATGTCCAGCGACAGCTTGTTTGTTTGTAAGGTAATTAGTGGGGTTTTTTTGGCCTATTAGTTTGTTGCTTACTTATATTGCTCTTACAGATTCTCTTCTCAATAGGTCTGCACAGGCCTAAGTGACAGTGGAATTTTGCCCACTGAATTTATATGGTTCAAGTTCCTCCAAGTGCAAGACTAATTTCTTCCACCTTGCTATTTCTCTCATAAACACATAGCAGTGTATGCATTAGGGAAAAAAAAATCCAAAGCCAGAGATACCTATCAAAATAGAACTCCACTGCACATACCCCTCTCTCCCTGGGGAGAGGATGAAAGCGGGAATGAATCACAGCCAGATGGTAGCCACATTGCTTACTGCACTACTCAAAAGCACTCAGATATTAAAGTGGTTAAGGATGTGCATGTGTGTAAGAAACTACCTCGCATAAGACTTCACTGGAGAAATAACAGCAATAATGACATTGCATGGCAATTAATAACCACCTGGATTAAGCTCCTGAGGCTTCACTTTGGGCCATTAACTCCTTGTTATTTACTTATATCAATTTACTATTTACTATTATCAAATGTCTGACTCAAAACACATTATTACTTAACTAAATGCAGCGTACGACTATAATGCAGAATGGGACTGATTCACTGTTGCCCAGCACTCTATGTAGTTATATACACCAGCACAGAAACAATGCTGTGAAGTAAAACATGTCCATTCTAATGTCGTAGCATATTGTGCCATTTTGAACAAGAATATGAGAGAATTATGAGAATATAAACTTGAAGAAGATTTATCTCTAAGGCTTTTTTTTAAGTCAGTTGGCCAAAATTTGAACTTCACCCTACCATGGAGAGATTTCCTGTCTAGTATGGTTTGTAGTACTGTTCCTCCCCCCAGCAGTTAATGGCTGCAGCAGCAGAATTTAATGAGGAAACAGGACTTCAATCTGAACAGCTATCTGCCTGATTTCTAGTGCATACACCAGGGCAGAAGCTAAGTATCAAACAGTTGTATCTGTCTGTTTAGACATCATGGTAATATTTATTCCATTATAACATACAATAAAACTATTACTCATACCACCACGGAGGATTTTTCTTAAGATTATAGTAACAGTAAACAAACCTTTGCTTTACTGAGGACAGCTGTTTTTTCCCTCAGCTCTGCACACTGTCTCTCAGAAGCATTCATGCTCGCTTCCACTTTGTCCATCCAGCTGGAAAATTTACGAACATCATCCTGGTAACTTGTCCATTTGGACAGCGCTCCTTCCAGCTGACTACAATTTAAAAATACATATCAGTTGATATTCAGTATCTCATATTATTCTAGCAATTAGATAAGGCAATAAACAGTCATCCAAGTTTTAGGTTTGTTAGGGGGACAGAATGAAAGGAGACATGTAATATGCTGAACTGCCCTATGAAAAGTGCTACAGATCTTGGCTGGCTAATATATAGAAGGGTACCAATATTGAGGCTACTTGCCCACATCTGAAAAGGGACAGTAAAGGACATTAGTGGTGGATACAGGATGCTTGCAGTCCCAGCATCTCCCTCAACCATGTGTGCACTAGCTCTAGTAAATATATGGGTAAAGCATGGTATAAAGGAATAGAATCTATAAGACTTGACTCCAAGTACCATACTTTATATCTCATCATACATTAGGGAGCAGATACTATCTACTGATAAATAGTCTTGATTGTTTGAAACTTGGAAATGTTTGTAATTAGTAATACTCACCATATTTTTGTCCTATGACTACAGGGGTGTTAGCAGGCCACTTCACTTTGAATGGTCCCTTAGAATAGTGCTCACTACTTATGCTAAAATATCTGCTCCACCTTGCATTTAGCTGTGACACACACTCAGTACCTTTCCCAGACCTGAAGAAGAACTCTGTGCAGCTTGAAAGGTTGTCTCTCTCACCAACAGAAGTTGGTCCAATGGAAGATATTACCTCGCCCACCTTGCCTGTCTCGTAATCATATGACTTCTGGAGATAATACTAATATTTTCAACTGTGTTGTCTCCCGTTACCATTCCCCACTCACATCTCTTTTTACCTTTTACAGTGAATGCAAGAGGACAAGAGAGAAGCCCACGTTTCCTTAAGTGTCTGTAACTGTTGTTCAATGACAGGCACTCCTTCCGGAGAAGTGTTTTGCAGAACAGATTCTCCTCTTGTCAGCATCATTTTCATCTGGATTTCCTTCTCCTGCTTCACTGATAACAGTCTCTAGAAAGCAAACAGACCTTGTTCTAGCCTCATTGTTGTGACATGTATGTAGTCCTTCTCCCAAAAAGAGAGGAAATGATTAATAAATGTTACTAGAAAAGAAGTTGCTACACTACACCTTGAATGGATTGTACAAGCTGTTTATTGGGAGGGTGGGCTTGACAGCTGGGTCTCCCTAGTAAAAGAGGCCTTTCAAAGGAAGGGTTTGGGCCATAAGAGAAACCTAGCACTCAGGGAGAGAGAGCGTTTTCCTGGAATCTGGGCAGAAAGGGCTTTGTTCTACAGATTTCCAAGCTGAACACTACAGAGAAAAAGAGAGTGGGAACTAGAACTCTCACTGTCTCTATAGTGATCCATGGAGAACTGGAGATATTTTGTGGTGAAAGAGCCCTTCTGCTCTGGTGCTGAAATAAAACTCAGTTTAAGACCTACCTACAACACTGCGGTGCCTCACTTTTGAAACCCGGTGACCCCAGTATTGCCAGCTCTCACAATTTTATCACATCTTGCAGCATTTGCTGTTTTTCTTAAACCCCAGCTCCTGGAGTTGTGTACGTATGGGATTTTCAGCTTTCATTAAAAATAAAAAGTAACTGTCTAGCTCTTATGGTTGTGCAGAAAAATCAGAAAACGTGAACCCGCCTCAAAACAGAAAGCAAATGAAAAGAATGCTAAATTTATGATTTGATTAAAAATCATGAGATTTCAACTCTCATAATTTTTGGGGCCTGACTCAGGATTTTTAAATGCTGGAGATTGACAATGCTGGGGATGCCCAATGTTACCGACAATAACGTAAACATGATCATCCACCACCTTTTCTTTTTTTTTTTTTTGGTAGAGCATTGCAACGTTTTCTGTACAGTGATATCAGTTGGCATATTCTCTCTAAGCGCAATACTCCCCCCCAACCGTGGTGTTGCAGTGTAACACCCTCAATGCAAGATTCTATCTGAGAGGCACAATCTACCCCTAAATGAGCAATGCATTAGTTACTACAAACAAATAACAAACTACATTAACGGAATGTGATAGTTATACAATACAGCACTTAAGTCACTTGTAACATTTGACACAGTATGATTGTGTAACTAAAAACAATATCATACTTTCTCTATAGCCTTAGTTAACGACGTATCGTCTTGAAATTTTTTTCTTCAATATTTACACCATTTTCCATGTCACAATGGTCCAGTATATCTTTATCTTATCCTTTTTACTCCAAAAGGCAACATTTTTCCAAATGTTTTTTTGAGGTAAATGAAAAATTGGTGTTTGAATTTTGCAAACTTACTTATAGTGGTCACTATTTCATAGCAACTGAAGTAATGTGTCCTGTGTGTGTCATCTTTGTAGCCATTTGTTAACATACCTCCAGCTTTAATATTCTGCTGTCTAGAACACTTTTGTCTGCTGTGGGGAGACAGTAAGATTCCAGCATATGTACTGTATCAGCCATCCAGTCCTGGAGTTCTTTTATGCCATGAGAGAACTGATGGTGCTCTGCGACAATCCTATCCATTCTGGAAACCTTCTCCTGAAATTCATATGGAAATTAACACTGCCAACCATTCCAGTGATTGTTACCGCTCAATATGCACTTAGAGCAGGTGGCTAAACTGTGTCTACCATATTTCATGCATATGTTGCATGCTCAAGTGCGTATACGTGCAGTTATCTGCTTTGCATGAGTGGTGCATGCACCATATGCATGTGCCAATTTTACACTACATTTAGTCCCCCAAATTAGAAGATTTGGCTCTTCAAATGCTCCCTTTTTCAGTCTATGCAATGTATCAATAGATCTAAGTGTATAACAAATCAGTCAGTCTCATAAAAAACTACATTAGCAAAACCATTTGAAGGACTTACTTATAAGTGAGAATTTTTTTTACATAAAGTAGCCATTTTCATTTACATTTTTTCAATTAATAGATTCCATGGTCAGAAGGGACCGCTGTGATAATCTTGTCTACCCACCTGTGTAACACATGCCACAGAACTTCCCCCAAATAATTATCAGAGCAGACTTTTTAGAAAAACATCCACCCTTGATTTAAAAATCGTCAGTGGTGGGGAATCTATAATAAGAACTGGTAAATTGTTCCAATGGTCAATTATTCTCACCATTAAAAATGTATGGCTTAATTGCAGTCTAATTTGTCTACATGCAATTTTCAGTCATTGGATCATATTATTATACCTTTCTCAGCTAGATTGAAGAGCGCATTATTAAATATCTGTTCACCATGCACATATCTAAGATTCTAATCAATTCACCCCTTAACTTTCTCTTTGTTAAGCTAATACATTGAGCTTTTAGAGTCTATCACTGTAAGGCATATTTTCTAATCCTTTAATCATTCTCTGACTCTTCTCTGATCCCTCTCCAAATTATCAACATCCTTCTTGAATTGTGGACACCAGAACTGGACATAGTATTATGTCCAGCAGCAGTCACACAAGTGCCAAATACACAGGTAAAATAATCTCTCTACCTCTACTTGAGATTCCCCTGCTTAAGCTCTTTTGGCCAGAGCATCACATTTGGAGCTCATGTTCAAGTAATTATCTGCTCCCACCACAAAACTTTTTCACAGTTACTGCTCCCCAAGATAGAGTCCCCCATTCTGTAAGGATGGCCTATATTCTCTGTTTCTAATGAATAAATTTACATTTAGCCATATTAAAACATGTAATGTTTGCTTGTGCCCAGTTTACCAACTGACCAAAATCGCTCTGAATCAATGACCTATCTTCATTATTTCCCGCTCCCCAAATTTTTGTGTCATCTGCAAACTTTATCAGGGATGATTTTATGTTTTCTTTTGGGTCACTGATAAAAATATTAAATAGCATAGGGCCAAGAGCTGGTCCCCGAGGGATCCACAGGAAACACAGCCCCTCTATGATAATTCCCCATTTACAATTACATTTTGAGACCTATTAGTTAGCCACTTCAATATATACTATATACAGAACTAAATACAAAGAATTATTAAAATAATATTAGATACTAGGGCTTAACTCCATAAAAATAGGTATACTTCATAGTCTATCATCCTTCTAGAGGAAGGACATAAAACCTGACTTTGTGGACAGTAAATTCACCCCTTAATTTCAGTACTATCTTTAACTTAGCCCATTGGTCTATGTTCTGAAGTGTCATATGGCAGAGAGATTTTGAGTAGTTAATGGACCCCAAATGGCACATAATTTCTCATTTGCATTTGTCTCACTTCAGTTTCCAGCTATTGTTTTTTGTTAGGCCTATTTCCATTTTCTTACACCCTTTTCTTCCACATATGGAGCTTGCCTTACCTTATCCATATCTTCATGGCCTCAGGACTGAATTATTTCAACACACTCCGCACAGGGCTGCCCCCAAAGATCACTTAGGAACTGCGGGCAGTACACAGTGTGAGCACACGCATCTCACAGCTCTGTGCAAGCACTGGTACCCTGCTGACGCTTTGGGTCCAGATCTTTGGGATTGCCCCGTATAAGAAGGTACATAGAGCCAGGGTGTGTGACATGCCACAAACTCCCAGTCTCTGATTTTAAGATATGCAAGGAATTCCATTAGTTTCAACTTGTGAGAATTTCCCCATACTCCTTTTCCCTTCCTTTGTTTTTTTTTTTTATCATGAGGAGCGTGATATGGCCCTATATACAATATTTTTGTATATTATATGACTATATGTTTCATATTTCTCTATTTGTGTACACTTAGTTGACAAATTAACAAACTAGTCATTATTAAAAATAGAAATGAGACACTTTATTAAATGGTCTCATATTAAATGGTCTCCAATAACACACTTCTAATATTCATAATTGTTTATATTACAGTAGTGCCTGCTTGATCTCCAACTGAGATCAAGGCCCCACCATGATAGGCATTGCAGGAGTGATATAGTCCTTGTTCTAAACAGCTTACAATTCAAATAGGCAAGGAAGACAGAAGGTAAGAGGGGAAAGGGAGGCACACAGTGGTGAGCTGACTTGCCCAATGTCACACAGCACGTCAGTGGGATAGATGGGAAACAGATGCAGGTCTCCCAGCCTCAATCCAGTGCCCACTACAGAATGCTACCTCGCTCTGATAACTCAAAAGCCCCTAACAGCTACCAAATGCTTTTTAAAAATGCTGAAACCAATCTACCAACTTCTAGACACAGAAATTCATAATGGAGATATTAAGCTTTAATATGAGGACTGGTTAAGTATTAGCAACATTTCAGTATTGTGATTCTGTATAAAATACCCCCAAGTTTTGAAAAATAATTACCGTACATGCTCCTGGAGATACTGATTATCAAACTAAATTATCCTAAATGCCATAAATCATGGCTTGCTTTTTTCATTCAAAACATCCAAATTTGTTTCATTTAAAACATAACTCCCCGCAAACTACCATTTTTTGCGGGGGGCAGGGAGGAGGGAAGGAATTATATCCCACGTATGTGGACTCTCAGTTTCTCTTCTCAGACCAGTGCATTGGAAAAAACAATTTGCGCAGTGTTCAATCAGGTAGACGATCCACACACACCTTTCCCCTCTATACCACAAGCCTCAGACATAGGATAGAGCAGACATACCATACAATACAGCAGCAGGACAGTTGCGATATTTCAGAATTCAACCATTCGTTTTCACTTGTCACATTCACAAGAACTGCTGGAAAGCGCACACAGTGGGGGTGCATTACCTTGGTTAGATTGCTTAGAGCTAGGTATTGAGAAGATAGCTGAGACACTCTGCGCATAAAGCTTTTGCTGGCAGCTTGCTCCTCCCACAGCTGCTGAGCTTTTTCTTTTAGCCTGTTGAGCTGAGGCTCGTGGCAGCTTATTTCCTCAAGGACAGACTGTAAAGCACAAGCATGTTACTATTAAGTGCGGGTGCAAAAGAGCAAGCAAAAAAGAAAGGAAGCAGCCCTGTTAACATGGAAATTCATGCCCTGGCCATCAGCAAGCATCTTAAAAAAAGGCAACAGTTGATCATTTTGTGCATGATACAGACACAGAAAGGAAACAACACATGTCATCAAGAAGTGCTGAGACACAAAATCTGCCTGAAGATTGAAGTAAGCCCCAAAACTGGATGCGGCCTTTAGCTGGAGATCAGGGTGCCAGCATGATCAAGCATTTATTAGGAATTCATGACACAGGAAACCAGGCTAGGGATGGCTGGATGTGTTTTTAGGCCCTTATCACCTGTAACTTTTGTTGTTCTTTCCTCTTTGCAGGGAGGTCATGCAGTCGACTACTGCTTTCTTGCATCATCTTCTCAGTTGTGTTCAGCCAGTCCTGGAGAGGCTCAGCACTTGCTTCAAAGTCCTTCATCTGGATCTTTAAGTTCTGTGGAGACGTGATGTGCACATTTAAAAAAAAAGTCAGTGCATGACTAAGTTTGCTGCAATGTTATTATGCAAACTATAACCCAAACCCAGAGGTATGCATACACAGGTATGCTAAGGTGTGAAGGGTTCATTTCAGCTCTGCTTTCTCTCCCACCCTGCACAAATGATCAGGAGGAAGGCTACGTTTGGGATCCAGAGTGGGAAAAATGATTTTAAAAAGGACATCTTCACAGCCAAGAGCTTAGCTGAACCATTACTTTCTGATTGTAATTTGCTTTACTTTCAAGTCCTTACAAATAAGCCTTTAAAAGCCCTTGCTGACTGCATATTTTTCCTGTGGACTCCTTCCATTGGCTGAGAGGAGAATATCTAAAACAATCAATGTGGATGAAAAAGCTCTAACCAGCATAATTCAAGTAGTTTAGTTTTCTCTAGTTTTTTTTGACTAATTTTCTTTTCATTCACTTCAGAATGAAAGATTTAGGATATGGGACTGCAACTTCTGGGTTTAGAAGGATTAATCCCCGTCCATGTGAGAACAGCACAGGATGCGTCCACTGTACTGCGTGACATCTCCCCACACATCCACTCTGAGACAAAGAAGCCTAAATCAGTGTAGCTCCATTGTCTTTGGTGCTGATTTACAAGAGGTGAGGATCTGGACCAAAGAGTTTCCTACATTTCCTATCAATGCAATTTAAAACTGACCTAAAAGATATTTTCTGTCTCAACTAGAAGTTAGGGGCTTGAAACTGGAATCACTGGGAGAGATTTTATGGCCTATGTTATGATCATCCAGTTTTAAGTTCTGTGTCATGGCCCCTTCTGGACTTGAAGTATACTGTGTTAGAAAATAAACATCTTTCATAGAATCATAAAATACCAGGGTTGGAAGGGACCTCAGGAGGTCATCTAGTCCAACCCCTGCTCAAAGCAGGGCCAATTTTTGCCCCAGATCACCAAACGGCCCCACAAGGATTGAACTCACAACCCTGGGTTTAGCAGGCCAATGCTCAAATCACTGAGCTATCCTTCCCCGGGATAAAAACTATGCTACTTGAATAAGACCTTTTGAAAGGCGCAGACTACTGTGGTGTCACATTGTATCTATGATTAAAATATTTGCTTGGGTAAATCTTAATTACGTTTCAGTGGGACAAACTTGGTCTAGTGATTGCATGAAGGCCCAGATTCTGATAGCAAGGTACTATTAAACACGAGTAAGACTATTTGAGCTGGCCCATTTAAATCCGTCGAACTACTCATGGAGCAAGGGTATCAGAGTCTTGCACTAACACAGTGTATTTTCATGCACCTTAGCTATTTGGTGTATTGGATGAAGCTCAAACTGCTGAGGTTGAGTCAGATTCCACCATCCTCTATCTTGACTAGCACATCACTATGTGAGCTATGATATTTAAATTAATGGGATGACTTGTTTGGTAAAGAACTACTCAATAGGAGTAAGGGTGACAGAATCTGACCCTCTGAGCTTAGCCATTTTCCAGTTGCATCATTTAGGGGCACTTAGAACTAGTTATCATAGAGCCATAGATTCCAAGGCCAGAAGGGAGAACTACATTATCTAGTCTGACATACTGTCTATCACAGGCCACTACCACCACCCAGCATCTGTACACTAAATCTCAACCAAAATTAGGCCAAAATATTACAGCCCACAGGAGATTAAACTATTATATGTGATAGGCAGAGAATAGGAGGGACCGAGACACAATAATACCCACTTAAACCCAGCAAGTGACCCACACTCCATGCTGTTGAGAAAGGCGACTCTCCCATCCCCCACAATCCACTGCCAATGTGACCTAGGGAAAAATTCCTTCCTGATGTCACATATGGGTGATCAATTAGACCCTGAGCACATGAGCAAGAACCAGACAGCAAAGCTGACCTTCCTCAGTAACAAGAAATGTAAAGCACTCAGTCTATCAAGATGCATGTAATAAGAAAAGAAAAGGTTTCTATTCAATCCATTTCCTGTTTGACTGGCTCCATACCTCCAAAGCAGATTCCTTCTGGTGCAGGGTGGAGAGAAAATTTTTCCAGTCTTCTTTAGCAGTAACAACTTTGGCCTGGATAACTTTAGCCTTTTCTTGGGGCAGAATAGTGCTCAGCAATTCTCCCTTGAACACCACAATGTTTAGTTTACGCTGGCCATTTTCACTTTCAGATAAGGATTCCTTGGCAAAAGAAATTAGCCAATTAGATAGATAATGTTATAGATAATGTGCAGAAAGAGTTTTCACAATCACACCAACTCATGTTTGTTTAAATGCATTCCACTTTATACCCAGTAAAAATCAGAGGCTTTAGGGACAGCAACAACCTAGACCAGAGGTACCACGAGCCTAAACGAAAGGGATACTAACAAGCTCGGACTGTGTGAGAATTCATAAAATGACCCATTCTTTACTGGGATAGGATACCGCTTTGAAAATCTCAATGTGTTGCAAGAAGCAATATTAGGGATTCAGTAGGTGGCAGGTAGACTTTGCTCAGAGTAGATATTGAACGAATACCCAGGCATGGTGGTCTGAGTTACTTTGCTACTGGAGAGATCATCTTTGAGGTGACACATACAGTGTAACTCACTTGGAATCTTCAATAACCACATAGGCCACATAACCCTGCTATTCGGGACAAACGCTAATTGTGGTAGTTACATTCTCCTTAGTTACTTCCACAATTCAAGGTATTCTGCACTTCATGGAGCTATTGCATAATGTGGATATTTCAAATTCCACCTCAGAAGTACCTGTATTTCAGTTATGGGTGAAATTTCTGTGTATAATTGTAAAAGTATTTTGTGAATCTTTGGATTGAAAGGAAATATATAACTACAGATATTTATTATGATGATGATCAGAATTGCCATAATATAAAGCTTCTGGTTCACAATTACCTTACCAAATTACTTCCAGATTAAGTTATGGGCTTAATGCAAAAAATTAATGGGTGAAGTTCTGTGTTACACAGGAAGTCAGACTAGATGATCAGAATGGCCCCTTCTGTCTCCAAAATCTGTGAGTGAAAACCTAGCCCCACTGAGGTCAATGGAAGTTTTACATTATGAACCTATGAATGTTTACTGACATCAAACAGGCTAATGGATTCCTAACTGTTGGAGGGATTAAGGAATGAAAGTGAACGTGGTTTCTTGAGAAATGCCAGGAAGTATGAGCAGAAGTTCTTTTATGTAGAATGTGTATACTGTGCATAGCAATCATGAATTTATGCAGAAGGTGAGCAAATGGTTATTTTAATCATGCAAGGTTTTCATGATGAATAAAAATTGCTTGTCACTGCTTGAATGACAAATGGGCTGACATTTCTGTTATTCCCAAACATCATTACCAGAAACAGCCAAATAATTTTCTCCTAAAGTGGGATTCCTTCGATGAAAAAGTGGAGACATTAATCCAACATTAAGCAAAATTTTAAGTACAATTCCAAGGGGAAAATTATCTCTTTTGGGACTTGGAATCTGCAGATAAACTATTGAAGAAGGATTAGTATTACCTTTAACTGAAAATATACAAGTTAATTGCCTGCTGGCATGTTTGTGGTCCTTTACTTACATTATAAAGATTATATTCATACATGATGAAAAGTTTGCAGAAACTATTACTTTGAAATAGTTTCAGGTACCACATAATGGTCTTGCCTTCCATTTTGTATTGTTGTTTTACAAACATTTTCCTATTTTTAAAACATATGTTTCCTCTGTGTCACTGTGTGAAAGACCCAGATGGATGGAGGAAACTGACTATGAGTAGGTCTAAATTTAATCGCACAGTGTGACTGTGGCTCAAGCTGACATACCTGAGCTAACATTAATTTAGCTGGCTTGGGTCCCCAAATGGTGAAGCTCTGGCAGAATGGGTTTCTGCGCAGGCTGAACAAGCCTATCCAAAACCCTGGATAGGTCACTCCTGCACTACTGAGATTTGAGCTAGCTAGAGTAAGGTTTGCTCAGGTCTGTGAGTTTGGGCTGTAATCACACCCTGTGTTTACAGTATAGACATATCCTACAATGTGGAAAATAGTGAAAATGGCTATCCACAAAATAAACAAACCAAACAGAGAAAAAAAATAATTCTCTAGTCCTTCTCACTTATAGTCATAATTAGTCTTGCTGTAACAACAGTAAACTAAAAATAGTAAGTAAACAAAATTCAGACAGATGTGTTGGTTTTAAGCTAATCATGTCCCTCTTAAATCAGTATCTGATTCTGGTGCAATTACCTGTATTTTCTGTAGACTTGTCAGTGCTTCATTGATATTTTGAGGCATGTCAAAACATTTGGCAGTGGTGATTTTTGAACTGACCAGCCACTGTTGGAAGTCCCTGAAAGCTGTCCGGAATCTCTGCTGCAAAACCTGCTCTTTATTCTGACAGCCCTTTGAAGCTTGTAGACAGAGGCTGAGTTTGTCATTTTACAGAGTTAAATGAAAACAGGGGGGGATGGGAGATTCAATTAGATACAATGAAATAGGCATTTCCACAGGTATTACACTAAGACTCATATTATATATACTTTGAGACTAAAAGCAACTGAACAATTTGTTTAGGGTTAGATTGTGTTCTTATCTTATATGGCCACGGGGGAAAAAGCCACCACCTCCTGCAAAACCTAACAGGTCTAGAGTGCATACTTCCCACCACCAAAAGCAAGTAAGAGGGAGTGAGCAGAGCCTTGGCTCCACCCCCAAAGTGCACCGGCCAGCAGAGCTGAGCCAAAGTGAGAGCGGCCAGGGAGGAGGGAGTAAAATGAGCAGGGAAAGAGCTGTTGCAACTTAATTCCTCCCAGGAAAAAAGGAAAAGCAGGGGAGGAATTGTGATGCTGAGTCACAGATTTTTCCCAGGGCTCATTCTGATGAGTAATACCCTTGCTAGAGCTGGGTGACTTTTTCCACATGAATAGTTTGTTCACCAAAAAAAAAAATAATGAGATTTTGGTAGACTAGAACCTCTTCATGAATTCAACAGCAATTCACTAAGTAGTTTTGGCCACTCCCCCCCCCCCAGAATTTAGGTACTGTTTACAAAATGGCCAGTGGTGATGCTTCAGCCATCCTTATAACTCTTAGCTAAGTGTTCAAGGCACTCACTTGGCATGTGGAAGACCCAAGTTCAATTCCCTCTGTGATGGGGAGTCAAGTTGGGGTGCCCCCATCAGCCTATTGCTGGCTTTGTACACCCTATCGTCAGGATTCCCTGTTATGTGGGTGATTTCGGCCAAGTGGGTCTCGGCCCTGACAGGGTCACTTAACCGACTAGTCCATGGTCTCTGAGCAGACAACAGAAACAAACAGCAGGGGGGACAGGCAATAGTACCTAGCAGCAATTGGGTTGCAGTCCCTGGGCAGGTACATAAACAGTCTAGGGCCCTGCAGCCCCCAGCACTTGGTGAATTAGCCTCCTGGGCACAGCAAAGCAGCAATCAGGCTGCAGCCCTGTGGTGGCGCAAAACAGACAGTCTGTAGGCCTTACTTCCCTCTGGGCTGGGACACAGAGCAGGCAGCAGCCACTTCAGCGGCTGGCGACTTGGCTTCCCTAGCAGTCTCTGCTGTTGGCAAGTCACCTGGAGCGTAGTCCAGGTCTTCAGGCTCTACCACCAGGAGCGTCGCAGGAACTGGAAGTGTACATCCTTCCTCCTCTGGCGCCCACCCTGACTGAGCTGGACTGACTCCTTTTATCTGGCTTCTTCACCTGGAGCATGCACAGCAAGGGAAAGGGGGCATGGCCGCCTGGGCCCACAATGATTGGCACGCCCCCAGCGGCGAAGTGTGGGATTGGTACACCCCATCACACACCCTACCCCTCAAGTCCAGATCAGACAGTTGCCCCCCATCCTGTCCTCTCCTCCCTCCCATCCAGGAAAAGAAGTCAGCATTTGCGTGGGCTTGGCCCAGGTGGTGAAGTACCTCAAATTGGTAGGGTTGGAGGGCAACGTACCATCTCATAATCCTGGCATTAGTTTTCTTTCCATAGAATGGAGACATCGCAGGGATGCATGACCTGTGAAAAGTTGGAAGGGATTCCCCAACAGGTAGTACCATAGGGCTTCAACAGCCCATTTCACAGCCAGCCCCTCTTTTTCTATTGTGGAGTAGCTTGTCTCGTGATGGAATAACCTTCCACTCAGATAGAGCATCAGGTGCTCCTCCCCCTCATGCTCTTGCGACAGGACTGCTCCAAGGCCTACCTCTGAAGCACTGGTCTGGAGTATAAACCTTTTTGAAAAATCTGGGTGAAAAATGACTGGCTCCTGACTTAACCACCTCCTCAAGGTGTGGAAAGCGTATTCGCAGTCCCTAGACCACTGTACTCTCTTGGATTGAGTTTTTCATCAGGTCTGTTAGGGGTGCTGTTAATGTGGCAAACGCTGGAAGAAAACGTCTGTAGTAGCCGGCCAAGCTCAAAAACTGTCTCATCTGCCTCTTGGTTGTGGGGGTTGGACAGTCTCTCAGGGCTTAGACCTTATCCATGAGTGGGCACAGCTGCCCCACCCCACCGTGTATCCCAGATATGTTACCTCCTTTTGTTCTAGGTGACACCTGGAAAAGCCATATTGATGGCCAAACCCTCCAAGGGCTTGCAGCACCCCAGTGAGATGTCTAAGATGGTCATCCCAGCTGGTATTGTATATCACTATATCGTCGATATAGACCGCTGCATATTGCTTGTGTGGCCGCAGTAGCTGTTCCATAAGCCTCTGAAAGGTCACAGCGGCCCCATGTAGCCCAAATGGCATGGTCATAAATTGGAAGAGGCAGAACAGTATGGCAAAAGCTGTCTTCTCCTGGGAAGCAGGTGTCAGGGGAATTTGCCAGTATCTCTTTGTTAGATCGAGAGTAGATATGAGCTCGGCATTCCCCAACTGTTCCAGAATCTCTTCTACCCATAGCATAGGGTATGCATCAAAGCAGGAGATCACATTTACTTTTTGAAAATCTATGCAGAACCTTGTGAACCAGTCTGGTTTTAGAACAGGACTTCTCCACTCACTATGGGACTCTTCCATGACCCCCAAGGCTAGCTTCACCTCAAGTTCTTCTTTGACGATCCCCCGCATCTTCCAGGGCAATGACCGGTGATGATCTCGCACCCTCTGTCCTGGGCTCGTAGCTATGTGATGGTATGCCATCTTTGCCCATCCGGGATGGGGTGATAGAACAGCTGGAAAGGACTGGGTCAGTCGTTGCAGTTGTTGTCATTGTTCTTCATTGAGCTCCTGCCCAATGACCATTGCTGTGTCGATGGGGGTGGGGGGTTCAATGCGTCTGGTCCTAATTCAGGGTCAGCCAGGTAAGGTGCAATTACATGCCCTTCTGGGCCCTCCAGGCCTTTAGAGGTTGATGTGGTACACTCTAATATTGTGTCACCATCCTCGTAATCTACCAGTCTCACCCTTCGGACCACTTCAAATGGTCCCTGCCATTTGGCTAACAGTTTGGACTCAGATGAGGGGAGTAATAACAAGACACAATCACTGGGTTTGAAGGTCTGGAGATGGGTGCCCTGGGTGTATCTCTGTCTCAGATCTGTTAGGCTTTCATTAGATTATCGTGGGCAAACCCTCCGAGCCTCTTAAGGTACTCCCGCAGCTGTAATATATATGGAACTGACCCGGTAACTCGGGACTCTTGTTTCTCCCAGGTCTTGTGAAGGAGGTCCAGGATCCCCCTGGGTTGCCTCCTGAAAGACAGTTCAAATGGAGAGAACCCCTTAGACACTTGGGGTACCTCCTGTATTGTGAACGGCAAGTCAGGTAACAGTTTATCCCAATGTTGTGGGTCGTCCTCCACGAATTTACAGAGCATTGATTTCAAGGTCCCAGTAAAACTCTTGACTAAGCCATCGGTCCGGGGATGACAGACAGAAGTCTTCAGGGCCTGGATGTTTAGTAGCTTGCATAGCTTCGCCATTAGTCGATATGAAAAGTTGGCGCCCCAATCTGTCAGTATCTCTTTTGGTATCCCGACTTGGGCAAACATTTTCAAGAGTTCCTTTGCTATGACAGTTGCAGTCGCAGCCTCAGGGTATCAGGTTTCATAGTCTACCACCACCAATATGTAGCGGAACCCCGAACCGCTCTTCTCGAAGGGCCCAATTAGGTCCATGCCTATCCTCTCATATGACACTCCTACCACTGGGTGGGGGGTCGGGGCGCCTTGGGTATCCCTCTGGGACTGGGCCTTTGGCTCTCTGGGCAGTAGACACACAAGTCACTCTCTTCCCTATGGATGCCGGGCCAGAAAAACCTAAGGGCCACCTGGTGTGGGGTCTTCTCTCACCAACTGCAGCAGGTCACGCCGGAACTTACATGGCACCAGTGTTGGATCACTTCTTGCGTTTGCGGGTTCTTGGTCATCCAGTAAAGGTGTTCATCGTGGACCTCAAAGCGCGGTCCCTGGGGTGTCTGTGGATTGGCATCCCCTTCCTCCTCGGTTGGGGTCAATTGCTCCCACACACGACTCAGGGTGGGGTCTTCTTTTTGTTGTCTCAGGAAGTCCCCATCAGTCATTCCCACTTCACTTCCAGCATCTCCCCTCCTGCAGGGCGTGGTCCGGGGCCTTCTGCAGGGCAGGAGGGTCTCTCGTCTCGTCCTTCTTCTTCCTTCTGGCCTAGGAATCCCCTCACCCATGACCACTGGTTTGTTTGTGCCAATGGACGGCGCACCCATTCTTGCAGGATCTCCCTAAACCAGGACCAGTCTTGACCACTGTTCCCCCTAAGCTGTGCACGTGCACACAGATCTTAAACCCCGCACACATGGCGAAACACCGCGCGCACTCCGACTTCAGCGGCTTCTTTTTTTTTTTTCTTCGGTGGCGGCACAGAAGAAATTTTTTGCACACACAGCCTGTTAAAAATTAGAGGGAACATTGGTCTTGACCTAGGACTACGGGATATGCCACCTTTTTGTCCAGACCGACCCGGTATGTCTCCTTGAGACTGCTCACCGTTAGCTTTACCTTAGTGGTGGCGGATAGTTGTACATACCTGTGGATGTACTGAAGGTATATAGGACTTCTGTCCAGTCCAGCGACTTCACCAGATTGGCCCATATGAGAGTCTGGCTGCAACCCAAGTCAATAAGACTGGATACTGGAGTGCCACTGACCTGCATAGGAACTATCAGTTTTGGTGAGCATCTTTGCCAGGCCCGAGAACCTGCTACCCAGACCTGGCCATAATTGCAGTCCATGAAAGGTCAGTGCCATCTGAAGTGTCCCTTCTGGCCACACTCATAACATCGACCCTTCAATGTGTCGGCCTCGGAGCTCTGTGGCGCTGGCCCCAGCCTCCAGCTTCCCTTCCCTGTTTACCCCATCACCCTGTTGTCAGAATTCCCTGTTAAGTGGGTGATTTCATCCAAGTGGGTTTCGGGCCCCCGACGGGGGTCACTTAATGAACTAGTCCGTGGTCTCTGGACGGACAAAACAAAACAACCAGTCTGGAGCCCTGCAACCTCCCAGCTGGGCCAGCAGTGGCACTTGGTGAATTAGCCCCCTGGACAGGGGAAAACATCAGTCAGTCTATGGCCCCTCGGTGGGGCAAAACAAACAAATAGTCTGTAGGACTTACTTCCCTCTGGGCTGGGACACAGAGCAGGCAGCAGCCTCCTCAGCAGGTGGCGGCTTGGCTTCCCAGCAGTCTCCGCCATCGGCAAGTCTTCTGGAGCGTAGTCAGGCTCTACCGCTAGAAGCACTGCAGGAACCAGCAATGTACGTCCTTCCTCCTCTGTTGCCCAACCCAACTGAGCTGTGCTAGCTCCTTTTATCTGGCTTCTCCACCTGGAGCATGTGCAGGAGAGGAAATGGGGCATGGCCACCTGGGCCCAAAATGATTGGTCTGCCCCCAGCAGCCCAGTGCGGAGTTGGTACACCCCGATACACCCTCTTCTGCCTGATGTGAAAAAGGGATGCGAACCTGGGTCTCCTACCCTGCAGGAGAGTGTCCTAGCCATTAGATTATGGGATATTCTCTCAATCTCTCCTGTGGAAACTTTCCCACTTTGTATAAACAATTAAATAATCATTGAAGCAGGGATTTGAATTCGATTCTCCCACATTTTTGGTGAGTGTCCAAATCACCAGGCTATAGAGTTATTTTCACTCTCTGTCTCTGGCCCAATGACTATCTGTTGTCATTCACAGTGCCAATTCTTAACCATTCAAAGCTGAGTCTTATGACTCAATCAAGGCCTTAAAAAAATAATTGGCAATTTTTTCCAACCTTTATTACCATCAAGTTTAAGGCAATCAGTAAATAATCCACTGTTTACTTGTGAATTTCTAACTTATGGTATCCTAGATCAAAATGTATATGTTACACACACAGAGTATTGTTTAACTTATATAAGATGAATGCTTACCTATTGTACTCTTTAATTAACCCTGAAACTTTTGCAGAATAGGTACTCAGATCCCTGGAAAATCTACAAAGGTCATTTAATTGAGTCTTGAACTCTTCCGTCATATTCTCTGCCTTTGTTAGAGCATCCACTGTTTCCTGGTGGGGGGGAAAAAAACACTGTGAAAAGAACTGAAATTGTGACTGTTCAATACTGTTGTCAACTAATTTAGATGAGGTGTGCCTTACATTGTTTGTGCTGTGTTAAAGCGAGATTGTACTATTACTCAGAAAAATGGGATGTGTACCTTTTTCTCAGAGCTGTCACTTTTAAATAAACAAATTAATAAAATCAACACAGAATAATTTAAACGTTAAGATGGGCAAAATGTTTGGTACTTCTGCAAAGAAATACTGTCATATACAGTTCTTTTGTAAGATCTGGCCAATATTTTCAATTCTGGGTGCCTAAAAGAAGGCTCCCAAAATCAAATTTAGGCACCAAAACAGAACTTGCCTGATTTTCAAAGGTGCTGTGCACATCCTGTTTCCATTAACTTCCAATGGGATTTGCAGGTGTTTAGCACTTCTGGACAGTCAGCTTCTACTTAGGTGCCTAAATATGGATTTAGGAACCTAACTTTAAGTATCCATATTTGAACATTTTGGGTAAATTTTTCAAAAGCACATAAGCGAATTAGGAGCCTAGGCTCCATTTTAAAAAATTCCTAAAAAGTCACTTCTGTAAACGGGACTTTGGACACGTTTGAAAATTTTACCCTTTGGCTAAAATTATTAGGGCTGAGAAAGTACTGGAATTAATCTGAAAATACTGACCTGAATTCCAAAGCAAATTTCAATTCAGCCATGTTCATTACCCAACCATGCTCATCTTCTGAAAATATTTTAGTGTTCAAGTTTTTCTGTGTGTGAATGCTTACGTAAATTCTGTTTTTTCTCAAATATTCTCCTAAAGCAAATTTCAAAGTCTACGTCTGACTTTAATAATTGCAATATATTTTTGTTGGTAAGTTGCCTAAACCACCCCATCAGAGAATAGAAACAATACTGTCTAATTTATGTAAATATGCATAAGCAGAATGTGTGATGAATGTGGGGTGTTTGGTCCAGGTTATTGATCTGTAACCCAAAAAGTGATAGATGCATTGGACTTTGAAAGGGAAGCAGAGTTTCACCACCTTAACCCACAGGCCACACACAGTGACAAGACTAATGATTACCATTCACTGAGAATGAACGCCGTGTCAAAGTACAATGTCACAGTGAGTAGTCTTAATGGCACTAGCCCGCTCTCCTGGTCAGGCCGGGGAGGAGTTTTTGAGAAACCCTCAGACTCACAGGGGAGAATGTAAGTGTGTTCTCCCTATAACTTTAGAGGAAAGTCTATCTAACTTAGCTAGTAATGAAGCCTAAACTTAGATGAGGCTAAATATGTCTGAAGGCTGTCTGCTGATTAAAAAAAAATCTCTTTTTCTCTACAGTTTTGTTCCAACTGCTAAACCAAAATACTTTGGTTTAAAGAAGGCTGCTGACCATTTTATTACGAGCCACAAGTTGCCGAAGGGAAGAAATGCAGATGCATGAAACCCAGTCAAACCCGCAAGACGATAAGTAGTTACTGGTCTAAGAGTGAAAGAATCATGTGATTCCACCCCAACACAGGTAAGGGCAAGAGGCCTATTATGTGAGGGGTGCCCTTAGCGAGACCAGATATGGACAGAGGTGCAGGTACATTCACAATATTCTCAATGGGATATCTGTGAACCATCTGCAAACCAAGAATTACTGCTCAAGAAATTAGCAAGTAGTTTAAACTACCAAAAAAAAAATAATTTGACAGTTTTACAATCTATTTGTGGACAATTACAAAGATAAAAAAGGCACAGCTCTTTGAATAGGTTGTTTACTGGGCAATATTCACTAAGATGTAATAAAACTAAGAAGCTATTCAAAAGTCCAAATATATAGATCAGCAGTAAAAGATGTCAAATCTTTCATATATCTGCAAGACTCTAACAAGCCAATTGACTGGCTTGGTAGAACAGCATATGGACAATAGCCAAGCAACCTGCGGTGATAGCCTCCTTTCTAATCCCTTCTTACCAAAAACTCTATCTGGATGGTTGTGGGTGAGTAAATGAAGATTTTTACCCTGTAATGTACTGTAAATTAGGAAATTCAAATATATTACACATATTTTTAATAAAGGCTGAACTGTCAGGAAAAGCCTTCTAGATTTTAGAGAAAAAGAAAACCACAAAATCCTGTTATCTTAAAAAAAAAAAAAAAGTGGTTTGATCGCTCACCAGTACTTCAATGTAATATTAAGTTTAGTGAAACCTGTTTATAATTAACTTGGATACAGTGAAACTCAGCAGAATGACTGTCCAAAGGCATTTCAATATCGTGTGTGTACAAAACTACAGCTCTGATTATTCTGAAACTGTGAAAAACTGACTTCACCACAGGAAATTTCCACCATATCTTTAACTAACCTACACTATTTATGCCAACATTACTGGTTATATCTGCTCTGAGTCACTCAAACACCAGTAGATTCCACAGTTATTAAGACTGAAACTCCCAAATTGTCAATGATGTTCTAATACCAATATAATATTTGAATTAATTTATTTATTTACACACTGGTAATGTTGCTTAGAAATGAATGTAAGCTTATTTCTTTTAGCTATCATGCTACACTAAAATATGCAGAGGACATTTTCTAGCAGTAACAATTATGCCATCATAATACTGATTGCTTACATACAGGATTTCTCAAGTTCTACAGTGTAGGACTCACTATTCTGAAATGTCACAAGTACTTCTGAAAAAAGAATATTTACTACAAATGCCCTGCACTTAACAAATCCATGTTTGAAGGAGTTTTTATTTTCAATTAACCTACCACTACCACCACTGAAAGATCTTTATAATAGCATACTATAATTTCACACACAAGCTGTCCAAAATGCAGAAACCTGGGTTTTTTTTTAAAGTGCAGTTATGAACTGAAAGAGACTATACCAGTGGTTCTCAACCTATTTACCACTGTGGGCTACATATGCAGCTCTCTCTGTGTTATGTGGCCCACATCCACACAGTATATATATTACCTTTATGGCCCTGAGGATGTCACATGGGGCGTAACTGTGTGCTGACTGGGCCACAGGTTGAGAACCACTGAACAATAGATACCTACACAGTATATATTTAAATAAAGCCTGGCAGAGCCAACACTGCTCTGGCAGTGAAATGGATTTGATTCTGGATCATATATCAATAGAATTATTACATAAGTTCTAAATGTGGGATCTTTTATTATTGCTATTGCCTAAGGAACACAGCTTGACTTTGGGATACCAGAATGAGCTTACAAACACTAACAATTACGAAAGATATTTTAATTCTAAGCACACATGACAATCGAGTCAATGTAAGACAACAGAAATGGAATTGCTGTCATGTCTTTTTTATGGTCACAGTATAACTTCAAAGGAAGTCCAAAATGGTTGGATCATTATTAAAAATATAAGAATGCCCATAATGGGTCAGGCCAATGGTCCATCTAGCCCAGTACCCAGTCTTCCACCCGTGGCCAATGCCAGATGCTTCAGAGGGAATGAAAAGAACAGGTAATCATCAGGTGATCCATCCCCTGTCGTCCATTCCCAGCTTCTGGCAAACAGAGGCAAGGGGCACACAGAGCATGGAGTTTGAATCCCTGACAATCTTGGCTAATAGCCATTGATGGACCTATTCTCCATGAACTTACCCAGTTCTTTTTTGGCCATCACAACATCCCCTGGCAACAAGTTCCATTGCTTGACTGTGCATTGTGTAAAATAATACTTCCTTTTGTTTGTTTTAAACCTGCTGTCTATTAATCTCATTGGGTGACCCCTGCTTCTTGTGTTACATGAAGGAGTAAATAACACTTCCTTATTCACTGTCTCCACACCAGCCATGATTGTATCGACCTCTACCATATCCCCCCCTTAGCCATCTCTATTCCAAGCTGAAAAGTCCCAGTGTTTTTAATCTCTCCTCATATGGAAGCTGTTCCATACCTTTAATCATTTTTGTTGCCCTTCTCTGTACATTTTCCAATTCTAATATATCTTTTTTGAGATGGGGTGACTAGAACTGTATGCAATATTTAAAATGTGGGCATACTATGGATTTATATAGAGGCATTATGGTATTTACTGTCTTAATAGCTATCCCTTTCCTAAAGTTTCCTAACATTTTATCTTTTATGACTGCTGCTGCACATTGAGCTGATGTTTTCAGAGAACCATTTATCATGACTTCAAGATCTCTTTCCTGAGAGGTAACAGCTAATTTAGATCCCATCATTTCGTACGTATAGTTGGGATTATGTTTTCCAATGTGCATTATTTTGCATTTATCAACATTGAATTTCATCTGCCATCTTGTTGCCCACTCACCCAGTTTTGAGAGATCCCTTTGTAACCCTTCGCAGTCTGCTTTGGGCTTAACTTAACCTTGAGTAGTTTCGTATTGTCCGCAAATTTTGCCACCTCAGTATTTACTCTTTTTTCCAGATCATTTATGAATATGTTGAATAGGACTGATCCCAGTACAGATCCTTGGGGGACTTTTACTATTTACCTCTCTTCATTCAGAAAACTGACTATTTATTCCTACCCTTTGTCATCTGTCTTTTACCCAGTTCTGATCCATAAGAGGACCTTCCCTCTTATCCCATGACTGCTTACTTTGTTTAAGAGCCTTTGGTGTGGAACCTTGTCAAAGGCTTTCTGAAAGTCTAAGTACATTATATCCACTGGTTCACCCTTGTCCACATTATTAATTTTCCTTAGGACTCCTAATTTTCAGTACACAGGTTCCTACTTTTTACTATAAATTAGATTACAAAGTAGAGGCATACGCAGTAAGACTTCTGTTTTTCTGCATTCTACATACTATTAGAAGTCAGCATATTTGTTATTAAAAAAGCAAGTATATTAGACAAGTACTACATTCAGCTACAATTTGTATAAAGTATAAATATTAACAAGCAACATTTTGAAGTCTCTTGAGATTATAAGGAGTTTAATATTGGTTTTTAAGCACAGAATCTCTGGTAATTCCTGTAGGTGTGTTGGTAATAATACAAGGTTAAAAACAGTACGAGCCAAGGGGAATTTTGCATATTCATACCCATAATGTTTAAAGTGGTATTACAGCCTTATCAGACCTGCTGCTGTGTACTGAATGCTGCATACTGGTACTGTAAATCTGCATATCAGAGGAGAATTCTGTGAAAGGGGAACTACGTGAGAGGGAAGCAGGAGACGGAGATTAATAATCTCAGATTAAAGAAAGAACATCTCTGGGAGTTTTAGAACATTTCAGATCTTCAGTGAAGGAGTAACAGTGCAAGCATTACATGGCTCTCTCACTCTACTTGGACGGTTTTGGTGCAAAGCCAGCAGAAACTGAAACACTCTACAACCTTTTTTGGGGCATATATCATTCACAGTTATAATACTACAGGAATCTTTTTGCCTCCGCTGTGGAAGATCACCTCGGAGAGAAGTAAGAAGGTAAAAGCGTTTCGATTGCCTCTCTCTGTCTTGAAGTAGTACTGCTGAGCTAGTTAAGAGAACAGTTAACCAGTAGATACTAGCTTCTAATTCCTCTTCTCTAAATATACGCCGACAGCTTATAATGCACAGTGCCAAGATGTTCTGAGAAATGAGAAGAATAAATTGGCAAAAAGCAAGGATTAAATTCAAGGAAACATAATGCCTATGATGGCTAACTGACCTTACGGAAAACCACAACATTCAATACTCATTTCTACAATCATGTGCTTTTGTGGCTTGAAATACTGAGGGAGTTGGAAGTAAAACTCAAAACTAGCATTCACTGGTTTCTGCCTCTGCTGAAAGGCCCTGTTTTCAGTGTTGGGAGAGCTGAGAAACATGTATTATGCCTTGTACAATGGAGGCCAAAGAGAAATGTCTTCATTACAACATTGCACACTGTGACTCCTTTTAAAAAAGTTTACAACGTCATTACTAGAGATTTCAGCTTTGAATTTTATATTTAAAAATGTATTTCAAAGCTTTCTGCTTTTCCTATGCCTATGTATTACAGTCACTTGCTGGTAAGAAGTTTTCTTCAACAGAGTACTTGTATATTTACAACCAAAAAAGGATTAGAGAAGCAGAAAGTGGCCTTACTTTTTCTTGGTGCCAGCATTCAATTATTTCTTTATCAGTTTGCTTGCCATCTAGGAGGGTCAGCTTTTGAGAGCAGGCTGCAAGAAGTGAGGTGAACTTTTGCAGGGCCTTTTCCAGCTGAGCAACCTGTGCTGTGAACTCCTGCTCCGACAAGGCCATTTGGCTAACTATATCCTCCAAGTTGTTTTGGGTTTGAAATATGCTCTCTTCCCACTGCTTCCAGTCCGAGCGCAGGGCCTGCATCTCTGCATCTAGCAGTTCACACCCACTGGGAGTTGTGTTCTGTTTCACTGCAGGAGCCAGTGTCTCAACTCTGCTTAGGCGGCTTGCACCAATCTGTCTGGAATCTATCAGCTCCTGCAATGGAACATTGCCATGGTAACTGAAAGTGCTGTGAGATTCACTACAGCTGGAAATCTGAACGCTTACAAATGGAGGGCAGCACATTCTACGGGGAGGTAACAGCCAGCATTTCGTGGTGAACAAAGCAGCAGTTTCAACAAAAACATTTTCACAATACCCACGCCATCTAAAAATATAAATGAAAGGTTAAAATAAAATGAAAATAACAAAGTAGACAGAGTGCTTTAAACCGAGTGACTCTGAAGCTAGTATACTCAAACTTTCAGAAGACTAGAAGAAAAACAACTTTTCTTAGACAGTGCAAAGAAGCTTCTTTAGATTAAAATGGGAAACAACATATTCTCTTTAGTACAATAAATGCAAGGGTGTAGCTGATCCCAATCGTTTTAAGGACATACAAACAGAAATGTGAAGTGCAGGAGTGCTTTGCAGTTCTGCCCATAATTTGTGATGCACCATTATTGGCTGCACAATTTCTTACTTTCCACGAGACAGCATGTTGTGTCATATTTTGATTTCATATATAAATATGAGATCACACGCTGTCATAGGAACAAGAAAAGACTATAACCTGGGGGGAATATGGCATGGAAGAAGCAGCTCTCTATATAGCCATCTATGTAGTATACAACCATAATATCAGTAGTATCTGAGTGCCTCCCAATCATTCATGTATTTATCCTCTCAACAGCCCTGTAAGGTAGGGAAGAACTCTCCCCATTTTACAATTGGGGAACGGAGGCACATGATAGATTAAATGGCACAATAAGGCTATGACTGAGGTGGGAACTGAACCCAGGACTGTGTCAGTGTCAGTCTGAAAACCTACCCACCACACCAGCTTCCTACACTGTGCCGCAGTCTAAAACTCCTCTATGAACATCTGAAGTGAAATGTTTTGACAGCAAATATATGTGAACTCTGCTCTTATACTGCATGCAGGGATAGATAATTTGCTCTGGAGTGTATAAACACATAGAAGGTGACAGCCCTCAGAGATTCAAGGGGGGCAGGGAATGTGCAAGGAGACTCCTTCACTGTACGGGTCCCATGCATCAGCACTTCCACAGTGCTTGGAGAAGTGCAGGGATCGGTCTCTCTGTGCACCCCAGGGCACACATTGCCCTAACAGAACAGGAAAGGGTGTGGCAGAGGGTAAGGGCCCTGCCCTTGTCTCTGTTTCCTCTCCAAAAAGCTCTGCAGATGGGGCAGGCACACTCGGAGGACCAAGGTGGTGCAGCTTGTGTATTGGCCCATTAAGACAGTGGTTCTTAACCAGGGGTCCGCAAGCAGGTTTCAGGGGGTCCACCAAGCATGTCCAGTGTTAGACTCGCTAGGGCCCAGGGCAGAAAGCTGAAGCCCTGCTGCGCAGGATTGTAGCCCAAGCCCCAACACCCAGGCCTGAAGCTGAAGCCTGAGCAACTTAGCTTCCCGGTGCTCCCTGTGGTGTGGGGTCCAGGGCAATTGCCCTGCTTCTTACCACTTAATGCTGGCCCTGGATTTTATACTGAGAAAAACAGTTGTTGTGGCACAGGTGGGCTGTAGAGTTTTTATACCATGGGGGGGGCAGCTCAGAAAGAAAAAGGTTGAGAACCCTAGCATTAAGGCACAAGTCCTCTCTGAGCCCACTGATATGATGCTGCTGCTTCCAGTGTGGGCTTGTGACTAAAGACCTCAGTTTTGGTTTTACTTAAACCACAGGCACAGCAGCTGAGAACAGAGTTTGGCGTAGCAAGTGCACTCTCAGCTCAGTGAAAAGTAACAACCCATTTCAAACAAACAAAGGGAAACCAACATCTTTAGATCCCACAGCACTTCTAGCCATGTCCTGTTTCAGTGCTCAGGGACTAAGTTACAAGTAAAACCAGCCCAGTTGACTTTTCTTACATTAATTTTGGCTAGTTTTTTCCGTATGGCTGATGTATCTCCAGACGCATCTGACCAGCGGTGCAGCTCTTCCTTTGCAGAATGGAGCCAGTCTGTGAATTCGTGGATGGCATCAAGGTATAGCAAATGGTCCTTCACAATGTCTTCCACTTTCCTCATTTTCTCCTGTCAATCACATGGAAAACGGACTCATTTGTGCGCTTAAGGAGTAGCATAATCTTTGGTCTCTCCTCCCCTTCCATTTGCGGTGCTGTTTTGCACGCTGTTTGCAGGGCTGCTTCCAAAGTATTCTTTTTAATAATTGCCTTATAAGCTATCCATAGTAAAGAGCTATGTTTTGCCTGGTCCTCCCCTTCCCCATTGTGCCTCTGCCTTAAAGAAATACACAGTTTGGTTGAGGAGAGGAGAAACTAACTTCCCCAAAATGTAGGAGGAGGGGAAAGAGTGAGAGAAGAGCCATGGCCCTGCTTCCCTTCTGCACCGGCCAATAGGGAGGCTGTAGGGAATGGGAGAATACTCAGTACATCCTTTTAAAGGATGGCAAAGCTGCTGCTGTGCTGAAGCAGTATGTGCTCCCTTGTAGACCTAGAGAGCATTCTGGTAGAGTGAGCAAAAGTTGCCAACTTTCACGCTGTAAATAAGCAACCTGGCTGTCACAATAAGCCAAAAAACAAGCTTATCCCATTTCACTGGCTCTAGTTTAGATGCACAGTCTGGCCTATCCTCCAAAGCACTTGCAACCCCTCCCAGCTTGGTGTCATCCGCAAACTTTATAAGTGTACTCTCTGTGCCATTCTCTACATCACTGAGGAAGATATGGAATAGAACCGGACCCAGAACTGATCCCTGCGGGACCCCACTCGATATGCCCTTCCAGTTTGACTATGAACTACTGATAACTACTCTCTGGGAATGATTTTCTAGCCAGTTATTCACCCACCTTATAGTAGCTCCATCTAGGTTGTATTTCCCTAATTTGTTTATGAAAAAGTCATGTGAGACAGTATCAAAAGCCTTACTAAAGCCAAGATATACCATATAAAGGCTTTTGCATAGGCTTTTAGATTTTATATAGCCTTGCAGAATTCAATTTTTATTTATTTAAATTTTCACAGTTGGGCAAAATTCTGGTGTTTAAAGGATTTTTTATTTAAATTTTCAGTTGTGCGAAGTTACGGGAGTCAGACAATAACCATTTAAAAACAGTGGATGTTGAGATTTGTCAAGATAAAGCTTTTTAACCGTTAAAACACAAATTGTCAGCATCACATGTCAAAATATACAAAGTAAATATCCTTAAATCAAACTGTAACAAGTTCTCAGCCAGCATTTTTCTTATTTTTCCTATTTGTAAATTTCTATTATTATTGGTAGAAACATGTTTTCATTGGTTTGTGTGTGTCTGGTGAGTCTATCAACATTTACTAATAAGTATCTAATCCTTCCAAGCCTACACTTATGGAAAATGTTATACTGCCGGCCCCTCCTTATTAAATTGAGTACATTCCAATTTGAGTACCTCTGCTGACTGCAACTGAGGCTTAATGGCATAGAGAGAGAGGTAGTTTCTCAGACAGGCAGGTCCCAACCCATTTAGGGTATATGGGGCAGAACTGAAACATATATAGGTTATTCACCTACCACTAAAAGCCCCTCAGGGATGAAACATGTCAGCTGTGCTGCAACCTTACATAGCTTCAGGCCAGGAAGGAAAAACAAAGAAATATTGTATCCAATAAGAAACTAGTTCTATGGCCTGCGTTACAGAGGAGGTCAGACTGGATGGTCACAGTGGTCCCTTTTGGCCTCTAATGTAATCTAGACATTTATGAATCTATTGCTTACAATCCACCTTTGCCTCCAGGACACTGCAAGGAAGGTGGGGAAAAACAGAAGACCTCTGAAAATTTGTTCCAACACAAAAAAAATCCTTCCTGATCTAAAAACAGATGATTTGTCAGACCTGCATCACCTTAAAAAAAACACGGCTCCTATACTACACCTGAGGGAGGGCAGCTAGCAGGAGCAAGAGGCTTTTGAAAGGGCTTGGAAAGTATAAATATGATGGTGGGGAGGGGCATATAGGAGTAATTAGCTAACCTGGGTACCAATGGGAAGGTGGCAGACCAGAGGGAGGGTGAGCTCCCCCTTTGCCACATAGGCCCCCTTGCACACACACACACTATTTGGGCACCTGGTTGCATCCCCTGCAGTCTGTCCAAGATCCCTCCCTCGGTGAGCTTGGGGAGGGACATTGGCACAAGGTGTCCAAGAACAAACAGTTTGTATCCTCTTTCCTCAGAGACCATAAAGATGTGCCCTACGACATGCCTAATATTCAGTGGCCCATAAAACAGATACTTTCATCTTCATCTTCTTTATAGAAATGTGTTTTCTGTTCACTTAAGCAATTTGTTCTTCTCTCGTGCTTGTGTAAAACACCGCCCACCCCCCTTCTTTCCCATACATACACAAGTGAAACACGATGGAAATAAATGAGAAAGAAATAAAGTTTAAAAATAAAAAGGAGTTGCAGAAATATCATTGTACATAAGACCTCAAGCTTGAAATACATGGATCTTATTACTTGAAAGTCAAAATATTCCACCTGATAACCCTAATTTCCCAAGGGAAACAAATCATTGCATCCCAGTGAATTACAGCAAATTAAATTAGACGCTATCTTAATAACTGAAGTAAAAAAGCCAAGAAAAGTCCAACACCTACATGGCTTTTCATGCAAGTAAAATTATTGAAATTGAGTATCAGGGCTGCCCTCCGATTATGTTTCAGCATAAATATGCAAGCAGTATATTATTTAGGATGTGATTCTTTAGTTGCCTTCTATGTTGATTTTACAGAAGTGTGTATAAATATTTTTATTACCTGAAATAGAACTGAAATCTTAGCACAAGCCTATTTATTAAAACAAGTATGTAAAAGTTTGCCTTCTCTTATGAGGCATTTACCTTGGCCACAGTGGTGATGTCACTAAACTGTGTTTTCAGTTCCTCTTCAGCTGCTTCCTTGATAGAAGCATCCTCAGTTTTCTCATATAGTTCCTTGGCCTGTTCAGTGAGTCGATGCAGGTCACTAGAGTGATCCTCTATATCAGAAACGATAGCCTGGAAGTGATCCAGTTGAGAAAACTTCTCTTTCAGACCAATCTGGTTCTGTAAAGGCTGTTCAATTTTGTGATCCACTGACTCCAACCACTGATCCAGCTGGCTTTTCCTCTCCAGATGGTCATTCCACTGGCTAATCACAGACTCCAAACAGCTTACATTAAAGACACAGACACAGATACACTACAGGTCAGAAGTCATGCAGGCCTTAAGGAAAACCAATTAAGTGGCACTATAATACTCACCTGAGGAGCCCCATGTAATAAGTGCTACCAAAGAGAGTGAGGGTTCTACAACCTAGCACATTGACAGATGCTGTTCACGAAAACATCATAAAAAGTAGTATTTTGTAAGAGTACAATTGCCTGAAATTCAACTGTGAAAATTTTCACAAACAAAAAATTTAAGAATTTCACACAGCCCTAGAACAGTGAAGTGCAATCAAAAAGTTTTCATTCACCATTTTACTGGTAAGGTGATATTACCTATTGTAGCCCAATTCCCTCTTCATAATTGTACTGAATACAGAAATTACACTTTGAAAAATTCTTCTAAGAAGGGTCTGAGAGATATTTCATATATTTTAGTGCAGAATACAAACAGAACCAGTAAATGTCTGATACCAGTAGCAATCTTTTAATCCACTGTACCTTTTCAAACTATCAATATTTTACTTACTGGTAAAATCCACCTTTTATAGTTCTTATAGTACACGTGTATCATACATTTAGAATACATGTCCTCTTCCAGATCTTTTCTGGATCTCTCTTTAGCAAAACTGACTCTTTCCATTTATCAGTTCAAACTGTTGCTATTTCAGACTTTTTCCCTATCATCTGAGCTATTACAGTAAAAGCTGTTTTATCCAGCATGTTGTAGGAATGGGGGAAGCTGGTAAGAGAAAAATGCCAATTAACTAAGAGGGAGGGAGTTTGGGTGTGGGTGGGTGCGGGGCTTGGGACGCAGGAGGGGGTGTGGGGCGCCGGTTCTGGGAGGGAGTTTGGGTGTGGGAGGGGGCTTGGGGTAGGAGGTTGGGATGCGGGAGGGGCCTCGGGGTGCCGGATCCGGGGGCGCTCACGTCCGGCAGCTCCCCGCAAGCGGCAACCTGTCCCGTCTGCTCCAAGGCAGAGGTGCGGCGGGCACTCTGTATGCTGCCTCCCCAGCTTTCATTTGCCACAGTTCCCCGCCAATGGGAGCTGTGGAGCTATCACTTGGGGTGGGGCAGGGGCAGCGTGCGGAGCCGCCTGTTATAGTCTTGGCCTTTACAACGTACAGTCAACCTGTGGAACTCCTTGCCAGAGGATGTTGTGAAGGCCAAGACAATAACAGGGTTCAAAAAAGAACTAGATAAATTCATGGAAGATAGGTCCATCAGTGGCTATTAGCCAGCATGGGCAGGCATGCAAAACCATGCTCTGCAGTGTCCCTAGCCTCTGTTTTCCAGAAGCTGGGTGTCGACAACAGGGGATGGATCACTTGAGGATTTTCTGCTCCGTTCCTTCCCTCTGAAGCACCTGGCATTGGCCACTATCAGAAAACAGGACACTCAGCTAGATGGATCATTGATCTGACCCAGTATGGCCGTTCTTATGTAAGGGTATGTCTACACTATGAAATTAGGTCGAATTTATAGAAGTCGGTTTTTTAGAAATCGGTTTTATATATTCGAGTGTGTGTGTCCCCACAGAAAACGCTCTAAGTGCATTAAGTGCATTAACTCGGCGGAGTGCTTCCACAGTACCGAGGCAAGCGTCGACTTCCGGAGTGTTGCAGTGTGGGTAGCTATCCCACAGTTCCCGCAGTCTCCGGAAATGAGATTCAAAAGTTCGCGGTTCTTTTCCTGTCTACCTGGCCAGTGCATCTGAGTTGAGAGTGCTGTCCAGAGCGGTCACAGCAGAGCACTCTGGGATAGCTCCCGGAGGCCAATACCGTCGAATTGTGTCCACAGTTCCCCAAATTCGACCCGGCAAGGCCGATTTAAGCACTAATCCACTTGTCAGGGTGGAGTAAGGAAATAGATTTTAAGAGCCCTTTAAGTCGAAAAAAAGGGCTTCATCGTGTGGACGGGTGCAGGTTTACATCGATTTAACGCTGCTAAATTCGACCTAAAGTCCTAGTGTAGACCAGGGCTAAAAGACCAGGATTTCACCCCAAGTTTATGTCAGTTGGAGCCGGCATAAACTGGGGTGAATTTAGTCACACAATCAAAGTGAAAATTTAGATAAACTTTATCATTGTAAACTTCCGCACACATCTCTATTGGAGTTGTGGAATGGGGTTGGGGGAAGTGCTAATAAATGAGATACTTGGGTAACATTGACTAACTTCAGACAAGGAAGTGTTCTGCAGGTTTCACATGAAACTCCAATGTACGTTAATCCTGACTCCTGAATAAAAAAACAGCCCTCCTCTCAAAACAATAATAAAAAGTTCACCAGTTCAGTAATTATTGAAAAACTGACAACTTTTGACTACTCAGTCCTAGTCCTCTCAGACTACCAAGCACACTGAATTGTGAGAGTTTTCTTATTGAGGGAAGTATTTTTGCAGTGACCAGTTTACACTGAACTCTGAACTCAAGCAGCGGAACCACAACACTGCCTTTCTCCGTATTTTTTCTCAGATAAGCACTTCTAAATTACATTTCATTCTGGGCCAGATTCTGCCAGCATTAGTCACTTCGAGCAGCACATTACATTTCAAGTATTCATCAGCGGAACTACTTGCAGTGTAAGGTACTTATCACTGGGAGAAAGGATGTCAGAATCTTGCCCTACGTTTAAAGAAAGTTAAAGTGAGTTTACCTCTGACAGCTCATTGAAGTGTTGATGATATCATTCCATACATCCTTTAACGTTTGTAACTGGGTCTGTATCATCTTCTGCCCTTCCTCATTACTGCTTCTAAGGGCTTGTTCACCTTTACCAATGGCCATGTTCAACTTAACTTCACCTTCTCCTTTCATTAAAAGGATCTCCTGTGCAACAAAAAGGATCACATGTATCAAATCCAACCAGCCAGAAAACATAAAGGAAACCTCCAAACGCTACTGCTCTAGCAATATTCACCATTGTAATTTAGTTGATTTACCCCTTCTGAACCATACTCCTGTGCATCCCTACTCAGCCTGGACCATACTTTCTCAGGACTGCCTCTGTGTAAGCTTGAAACCTTCCTTCTTTCACCAAGAAAAGTTGCTTGCTCCAATGAAAAATATTACTTCACCCATTTCATCTCTCCATTTATATTTATGCAGAAGTGCTGTAGCAGCAAAGCATAAAGCCATACAAGTGCCACCTGGTGCCTCCTAAGGCATTTGCCTATTTTGCAGCAGCTAATCATAGAATCATAAAAGATTAGGGTTGGAAGAGACCTCAGGAGGTCATCTAGTCCAATCCCCGGCTCAAAGCAGGACCAACACCAACTAAATCATCCCAGCCAAGACTTTGTCAAGCCAGGCCTTAAAAATCTCTAAGGATGGAGATTCCACCACTTCCCTAAGTAACCCATTCCAGTGCTTCACCACCCTCCTGGTGAAATAGTGTTTCCTAATATCCAACCTAGACCTCCCACACTGCAACTTGAGACCATTGCTTCTTGTTCTGTCATATTCCACCACTGAGAACAGCCCAGCTCCATCGTCTTTGGAACCCCCCTTCAGGTAGTTGAAGGCTGCTATCAAATCCCCCCATCACTCTTCTCTTCTGCAGACTAAATAACCCCAGTTCCCTCAGCCTCTCCTCATTAAGTCACGTGCCCCACCCCCCTAATCATTTTTGTTGCCCTCCGCTGGACTCTCTTCAATTTGTCCACATCCCTTCTGTAATGGGGGGACCAAAACTGGATGTGATACTCCAGGTGTAGCCTCACCAGTGCCGAATAGAGGGGAATAATCACTTCCCTCAATCGGCTGGCAATGCTCCTGCTAATACAGCCCAATATGCCGTTGGCCTTCTTGGCAACGAGGGCACACTGCTGACTCATATCCAGCTTCTCGTCCACTGTAATCCCCAGGTCCTTTTCTGCAGCTAATGAATAGCTTAAGCCCCTAAGCTGTGTGAGTGTGGCATGAATTAAACTCCAATGCAATTTTGACCTGATGTGCTAGCTCATGTAGCCCTGTGCTTTACCTGAATTTGCATCAGCCGCCTCTCTAATGTTGCTTTGCTGCCAACAGTGCTCTCTGCAGAAGCCAGCTTATCTTGAACATCTTTCACCCAGGACCACATACTCTGTAGTGCTTCCGCCAAGGCTTGATGCTCCTGGAGTGCAACCTGACATGTTCGCAACTTCTCCTTGACAGTTTTGACTAGGTTTTGATAGCTGGTAAGGTTTTGTGAAGCCAGACGTACTTCCCTCCCAGCACCGTGTCCTTCTTCATTTAAAGCTTGTGCCCTCTGGGAAAGTTTAGCAAAGGATTCTCTAAAAGAAAGATTTGAGATTGACATTTAAATTTAGAAACCACTTGAACTGTTATTGCTATAGTGAGGATGGAAAATTACTTAATGCTGCCAACATAACCAAGTTTGACTGCAGTCAGACAACTCATGGTTGCTGGAAAAGTTATCTGAACAAAGCCAAATTTGAGTGTATAATATCAGACTTATATATTGATGTAAAGTAACATAAATAACATTAATGAGGGTCTACACTCTTGCGTTAAGAATAAGTGTTTGGTGCCAACAGTAATCAAGCTAAAAGCAGAGATCAGCACATTCTAATTTTATTTCCCATTACATCCACCTCTACTGATATTGCCAATTCCCTCTCCAACAGGTACTCTATCTTAAATATTTATCTGGCTCCCATTACAGTAGTATCAGAGCACTTCAGAACCTGCGAGGTAGGGAAGTATCATTATCCCCATTTAATGACTGGGGAAATCAAGACACAGGAAAGCAGAGCTAAGTGACTTGCCCAAGGTCACATAGGAAGTCTGTGCAGAACAGAAAACTGAATCCAGGTCGCCCAAGTCCTAAACCACTGGATCATCCTCCCTCTTGTTCCTGTATGTACTATGTTCAAGTCACATCAGACAAAAACCCTGCTGGAACAGCCACAGATGGATGAGGATTGAGTAAGTGCCTTCTTTTAGTATACTGTGAGGTTTAGCAAAACACTTGAATAATATTTTTTCTACCTTTTCCAACAAACTATAAAATGTTTGCACAACTACACAGTATACTAAAAATGGCAATTACCTCGTCATCCACTGGCTGATTCCCAACGCAAGTAGGATTCCATGGCTGAGAGGCTTCATGGGCACAGTGTGTGGCAGGCAGCATATGAGCGTGCAATCCAAGTGGAACTGGATGCCATGGGGCAAAAGCAAGAAAACAAAACTTTTTAATGGACAATGTGATGACTATTACTATTAGTGTGACTTTTGGGGAACATCTAAACCATGTTGCTAAAGCTGAGGATGCTGCGCTCTAATGCTGTGCAGATCATCTTTACTAACAAAGTTACCTCAACTTCCCCTTAAATAGAAATGAGCCTAAGCCGTTAAGTTTGGATCCAGATTCAAATTTCCCCAAAATCTGGAGCTGTTTGGACAGAGCCTCTTGTAAGCTGTTCCTTTGACAAACTGCATCCTCCAGCACTTCTCTCTCATACTACCAGTCCGTTCATTTAACTATGGCTGAACAGAAGGAAAAAAGAACGCTGACAACAGGACATTAGAAAACGTGTTTTTATACCTTGCAGCCAGTAATTCTTCAAGAAAATTTTCCACTTTCTGCACCTCATTTTTCTTCTCTGGGATGTGCTGTTTGCTCTCTCCTAGTGCTTCAGTACATATTCTTTCCTCCATTTCCCGGATCCACAGGGCCAGTTTCTTGTGCTGATCCTCAAAGCTACGGAACAGAAAAATATCCCTTCAAAAGCAATTCCTAGGTGTGCAAAGATACTATTGAGTTTATACGGTATAATGCATATCCAGTAGAGTAGAAAAGCAGGCTGGATACCACTTTAACTTTTAGTGAATGAGAGCTCCACACACAGCATACTTCTGCAGTGACAACTAGTCTAAAAATATTCAGCAGGGCTCTAAAAATGTTCAGCAAGATCATGGGAATTACGGCGGGAAAAGAACCTTCCAAAATTTAAGGTGACAGTGCTTGTATTTATTACGTTCTATATTCAGTAAAGATAAGGAGGCTAAAAAAAACAGTCTCTCCAAATCTTGCTTGTAATTAAAATTTAACCCAAGTTTGTTTGTTTTTTAAAAGATGTCTAAAATTAGGCTCTTAAGATCAAACGTAAGCACATAAACAAGTGGCCAGATTTTAAAAAGTATTGTGCACCCAATGAGGTTAACAGGAGTTTCTGGATGATCAGCACTTCTGAAAAATAAGGCCATGCATTTAGGAGTCTACTTTAGTTTCCTATTTTTGAAAATCTTACTTTAATGCACATGCAGGCACACATGAAATTTCCATCTGATCTCATCTTGCTGTTTCATCCAACTACCCACTAATACTCTTCCTGTTACTTTAGCAGTAAACATATTCTGAGCTAATAAATACCTTAAAGCCTTTGGCTTTTGAGTTTGTTTAATCTAACATACAAAGCCCAATTGTTTTTCCAAAATTATTAGCACAGAGATGATTCTCTGAACTTCTCTCCAGAGGAGGGGGTGAACAGGCCCATAGTTATTACTTCTTTAACTGCAAGTTTTAATCTCAAATCATCATCTATATCCCCACAGTCTGAAAATTTCAGCATCCAGTGTAGTGCCCCACCTCTAAGCCATTTTATAATAAAATTCTGCAGAGCATCTGGTTCTGTTGAAATAACCCACCTTCCCAGTTCTGAGGCACAGTCTTCCAGAGCCTCTTTATCTTTCAGGCATTGTTTCAGGAACCCCTGGAAGTCCTGGTGTGACTTTGCTATCTGCTCCTGGATACTGCTCACAACTGGTTTGGGTAAGTAAGCATACACATTTTCTCCTTGCGTGGAGACAGCATCTAGTTTGTTCTGTCCCTCACTAATCGAGTCCAACACTCTCTGTGCGAGAAAAGAGTACAGTTTAAACTAGCAGGATTAGCCAATAGCTAAGGAAGCACTGTATACACTAGAGATGGCCAGACTTCCCCAAGAAGTTCAGCAGTGGAACTGATTACAACTGGACCATTTTATTAAAATCTATGATGGACAGAATGGACAATTCCTGTCTGTTCCCAGTACATCCCCAGCCCTTTCTGCCTGTTTTATGTAATCTCTAAGACTATGGGCAGACATTTTAGGGATTAGAGTTATTTACAAGAATTGGAGCAGCTTTTGCCCTGTTTGTGCTCTTTTCCATGACAGATCAGATCAAGGAAGTCCTAATACTGTATATCATAGTATTGTATATCTCAAGGAGGGAGTGAGCAATAAAGTGTGAAAGAGTGGGAAGAAGAAAGATATTGTAGGGAAAGATAGGAAAGGGGTAAGGGACAGAGTGAGAGGAAGACAGAGACAAAGGAGAAAATAGGATATAGAAATGTGCAGAGAGGAAGGAAGAAGAGTTTTAACAGAACAAAAAATCCGACAAGCTGAAATACGTTTGGTTGACATCTTTTGGATACGGTACAGTAATTTATTGCTATTTGGAGCCATTTTTATATTTTCTTTCTAGAAAAAAATGGATTTGTCAGATTTCTGTAGATATAAATTAGATAAGACATGGATGCAAATTGCCAAAAGGAGCTAATTATCATGTCTTGATTTGATAACTCTACCTGCAAATCATGCAGCTTTGCTTCTATGGCTTTGCTGTCCCCAGACCTATCAGATGACTCTTTTACTGCTTCCTTCATACCTGAAAACCACTCCTGGAATTCCTTCATAGAAGCTTTTAAAAAGAAACAGAAGATAGGAATAAGTTTCCAAAAAAGGCATTTTACACTTGTACAATCCAAAATACCAGTGCAGATATCTCATCATCTCTCGTTAGGTGCCTGATCCAAAGCCTGTTGAAGCTAAATGAAAGACCCTTATTGACTTCAATGGCCTTTGCAACAGGCACCATGAGACTGTCCTTGGTGACAGACTATACAGAGCATTTGAGTGCTATAAAGAGATGTTTTATAACAAGGGGGATTAAAATGGGACTAAGTGGAAGACGAGAAACATAGGAGGATTTCATCAGGGAAGGCTTAATTGGAACTCCTGTCATGAGGACTGCATGTATTAAATGAGGTTGAATTTTGTTTTTGTAAACCCTTCAGTTTGCAACAGACATTGAAACTAGCATTTGGTGAAAGCACTTTTAGGAAAGTCTCTATACAAGAACAAGAGTGTAACTATAAATGATGTCAACGGAAACTTTTCACCAACACTCTCTGGCAGAATCTTCTGAGGCAGTCTGATTCATGGCTGCGGTCTACCAGCTCATCTTAACAGGCACTCAGACTCACTGAGGACGTGTTTCTCCAGGGAGTCCTGCATGCTGGCCTGCGTTCTGGAACACAGTTGGGTCACAGCTTCGTACTTCTGTATCAATGAAGTGACAGTGCAACCCAGAGTCTCCAGTTCCACTGTGTGGTACTTGCGGCACAGGCTATTGAGGTTCTCCCGAGTCGAATCGATGCTGCTCTGCTGGACCTGAAGCTCTTTTTGTGTTTCCTAAAAGATGAGACTGCATCATCAGTGCGACATGCCCAGCTAAACAAAACAGCTGCCTATTTCCTCTACTTTCCTGCTCTGCTGCCCTTCATCCAGTCACTTGTTGCAGCTACCGAGAGCACTCTGCAGCAAGGAATTTGTGGAGGGAATTGAGGAACAGGGTACTAGATTATACAATTTTCTGATATTTCCCAACTGAAATGGCTCCTAGAGAATGTCAAATCAGCACAGAAAAATGGAACTTTTTAGCATTCACCACTGTCATTTTTTTTAAAATATATTTTTCAAAGTGCAACTGAAAATAATGTTTATTTGCAGTCAACAATGAGGGTTCATTTGGGGTACAATAGAGCTGTGTGGAGAAAGATAATTCCATTAATGGAGGATTTTGATATTTCAAAGTTTGGTTTCATTCTGCTTTGGAACAAAAAAAACATTTTTTTGGACATTTTCCATTAAATGAGATCGAGCTCCAGGGCAGTCCATCTGGTGGGCAGCCCCAGAGCTATGGACCCCAGAAGCACTGGGTTCTCTGACATCTGTTGATGAGGAGCCAGGCGGGCAAGCTGGCAGGAAACCAGATCAGTTTTTGATCAAAACCTGCCTGGCTGACAGGGTTCCATTGACCCCAGCCTGTGTCCCATCAGAACTTTATAGAAATCAAACCATCTCTGGAAAACATTTCTATTTTGACAAACTGGCAAATTCCAGAAAAAAAAGTTTTACTGGCATTTTTCTGCCCAGTTTAAAGGTACATTAGGAAAGCAATGTGAGTTTGGGAGAGAGGGGGAGGATCATTAGCATTGCCTTTATCCATCTGGGGAACAGCATACAAAGCTAAATTTATATCAAAGCTGAAGTTGAGAGTGGCTGTTTCATCAGACTTGCCATTTATTTACACCACAAAAACCTCCATGCTTTTTGTCACAATATGGCCAGGCGTGGTAGTCAGCATTCACAGAGAGTCTAGGATTTACATAGCAGAGGTGCTGCAGGTGGCAACTGAGGTGCATTAGGATAGAACCTAATATTATGCTGAGTTCTACCCGAGCTCTTAATCTCTTAATTGCATGAGCTCCATATTCACAACAATTAGAAAGACAAAAAACAGGATAGCAAATATTCTAAAGCAATGACTGAAAACAGTTTGATGAAACAACATTAGTTCCTGTCACAATAAAGACACTGCTATTCATTTCATTTCTCCAAAAGCTTTGCAATACAATGAGAAAAAATGAAGATCAGTAATGCTGTTCACTTCTTTAACAATATGACAGACGGTTCTTCATTGATATCCTAAAGCATAAAAATGGATAGTTTTAAACTGATCAGATTAAAATTAACATGTACATTTTAATACATTGACAGCCATTATGACCAATCAGGTAAAACTATGCTAGAATTAAATACAGTAGCCACTATGCAATAGAAAGTATATCTTCTGTAACCCTTACCTTCACTTTACCTAGACTCTTGGGATCCTGGTTACAAGCACAGTTTAACAGTGACTCTTCTACTTTTCTGAGCCAGTCTGTCATGTGATCTATAAACTTTAGTATCTGCATCTTCTGAGTACTGAAATCTTCCAGTGTCTCTTTTGCTGTCTCAGACATTTCTTTGGCATGTTCCAATTTTTGCCTTAAATCTGCTTCTAGGAACTAAAATCAAAATTTCATACATTAGAGCACTACAGTGAATCACTTGGGCCTAGTATTATAACTAATGGGCAGTTCACATGGTATAACAAATGGAGAAAAGGAAAAGTGGGATGTGAGGCCCCCTTTTTTTCTCGCTCTCTTTTTATGTGAATGGCTACAAATATTTAAAGTAAATGAAAATGGCAGGCACTGAGCATGAAATCCTGGCTCCACTGAAGTCAATGCAATTTTTGTCTCTGACTTCAATAGAGCCAGAATTTAATCCTGAATGAATGGCTATCCAACTTCGAGAAAATTAAAAAGTTAGTCTCCCTCTCTGTAGATTCAACATTGGAGTCATTAAACAAAATGAGTCTTCATCTGAATCAGACCCCCAAAGTAACAAAAAACAGTAAATGGGGATTCGAGGTTCCTGTTTTGGCCAATTTCTAATAATATTTGGCTTGATGCACAGATTTGAATCCAATGTGCTGTTTCTTGGTTTTGTAAAGTAGGCCAACATAATTACCCACATGCTCCACTGCAACACTACCTTTCAAATAAGAAGTTATCTCTAAATTCAGATGGCGGCAAGTGCTTATAAAACTTCAACCCCTCTGTATTCTACAATATTCTTGTTCAGAAACAGTGTCAGTAACTATTTCAGAACTCTCTCAATAGGAAGAAAAATTAGCAAAATACTGGCAAGTGTAATATGTTCCCCCAAATAGAAAGGCTATACAGAAGGAGCACAATTTCAGAAGGATACAGATTGTGATGAGTGACAGCTATATCTTACCTGAAGATCTGCAGGTGACTCTTGACTATTGGTCAGTTCTTTGAGATCTGAAACTTTTGAACTAAGCTGCTCCAACTTCTGTCCTTTATTTATAACTTGAGACTGAAAAAGAGCATGTAGTAAATATTTTATACTGATCATTAAAGAGCTGAATGAAGTTGTAGGTAGGTGCTCAGTAGAAAGAAAGAAAGAAAGAAAGAAAGAAAGAAAGAAAGAAAGAAAGAAAGAAAGAAAGAAAGAAAGAAAGAAAGAAAGTGTTTAGCTATTCAAACAAAGTTAAACATTATTATCTCTCGGTTTTCTTGTCTCACAAAAATACTTCACTTCTTTCCTTTTTTATATTAAGTTCAGACATTTTCTTCTTCACTAAAAAAACCATACACGGCTCATTTTAAAGTTTAAAATGTTTAACAGCTTGAGTCTCTGAAAAGTGGCTCAGTAAAAATGGGAATGCCTTTGTTTATGAGACTGGAAAAATTTACTATGGTCATTAGGTTCCACTTAATGGAATGCAGAGTATAATGCACAACCCTCTGTTTTTTATTACAGAGAACTGAGCTCTGAAAAAAACTCAAATGCAGAACTAAATTCTGTGTTGAAAAGAGAGCTGAAATTCACTGACATGTCAGGATCTCTAGTTTACTGTATACATTTCAATGAAAATTCTGGAGAAACATTTTATCCGTTAACATTACAGAGAAAGCTCATAACTTTCACTTTGTAATTTTCTGAGATCTGAAATACTAAAAGTTCTGATACAAATATGTATGCTATTGCAGGGAACATTAAATTAACACAGATCTCATTGATTAGAAGAGGCACATTAAGGGCTAAATTGTGGCATTGAGGTGCTGCAGAACCACCCCATCAGAAATTCCAGGAGGCATTGTGCTACAGGGATGCACAATGCCTTCCAGTGCTCCTGAGACATGCAGCTGCTGAGGCACTTGCAAATTAGGTGCAGTGTGTGCTTCTCTCTGTGCTGAGACTTCTCTATTGGCTGGTCCAGACCGGCGGGCGGGGGCGTAATGGGCTACACCCGTGCCCCCTCCTCTCTCCTTTGCAGAAGCCAATGCAGAGTAGTGGTAGCTGTGCAGAATCTTTGCATTACCTGAGTGTAAAGACATCCACTGTATTCAGCTCCTATACAGTCCTTGAACTCTGTATTGTCCCTTGCACACCTGAGGCCTGGGCACAGTCTGGTTCTATGCAAAACCAGACTGTTTTACACCAATTTGTTTGGCTGGTCCCAGTGAGAAATGGACACAATGGAATACAGTTTTAATTTAATCAAAGCAAATATGTTCCCTTTGAAGCATTCCATACTATTTACCTGTATTACTAATACAAACTCATTATCTGTTTCATTGACGATCACTATTTTTAAATTAATTCCAGAGGAAGTAGGATAAGCCCATTCCTCAATGGACCTGCTATATATTTTGGACACAACACTATTCTCATAAAAACCCATAGCAAGGGAGTGCTGTATACCACAGTTCCGTCACTATTCTAGGATTTAGAGTCTAATACAGTGGCTCTCAAACTTTATTGGTTCACATACCACCTTCTTAGAAAATTGTTGAGAAGTGAACTGATGAACCATCAAGCTCATATACCTATGGTCACATACCAGAATTTGGGAATCTCTGGTCTAATGTATTAAATCAACTCTTGTTTAACAGCCCATTCTAGACAAAAGGTAAAAGTATTGCATTAGAGTATTATTAATGAATGAGAATCTGATGTAATTATTGTTAATGCAGGGTAATCACAGTGTCACAGAAATGAAGTACTAGTGAACTTCAACACTGGATCCACCACCTGCTGTGTGACTAAGGCATAGCGCTAATAAAGTAATGAAACATTCCAGATATACAGAGAGATTTACCATGGAGTGAGATCTGCAAGAAAGGGTGCTGCAAGGAATCAACAGCAAAAGGGATATGAGGCACTCTTAAACCAGTTTAAGAGTGTCCACATAAGTGGGCTTGCTCTTATGTTAGTAAACTAGTTTCTGAACATACTGAGTGAAATCAGACCAAGCCCAAATAATTTGCCCTTTACTCTTCAGCAGACCACATACTAACAGACAGTCTCAGAAAGAAGGTGAGATATATCTATTAGATTTTTACATTCTCCCTAATGAGTTGCTATGTTTGATAATAGTGTAACTGAACAAAAGATCAAAAAGGCAGATTCTCAGCTGATGTATATTGGCATAATTTCACTTACTTCTGTGAAGCTATGCCGATTTAAACCATCTGAGACTCTGATTAAAGCATTTCAAACATTTATATCTTTTTTTTTTTTTTTTTTTGGTAAGCACCTGAAATTCCTTTAGGAAGGCCTCCATTTTCTGGCTGCTGTTCAGGTTGCTGATGCCTTCATTCAGCTGAGAGATGGCATTACTGCACCATGTATCAATTTCATCTCCAATGGTGAGCACATCATCCCACAGAGACACGCTTACACTCAACTTTTCTACACTGTCTTCAGTCCTCTCTGACACCTGTTGGAGAGGAACAGATATCCATATCCTTAACAATTAATTTCATATTTCTTTAAGCTTGAGTCAATTGCAAGAAAAGTAGCTCAGAAACAACTGGAAAACCTAACCTCAGGTCTCTTGTTTTACAAACAGAAACACATTCAGAATAGCAAGACGTTACTATCTGCATTTTAGGTTTATATATTGTAAAACTGACATAAACCAGTACATGCCAATGCCTCTGAATGTGTATACTTTGACTGGGGAAAGAGTTGCAAGAGGAATTAGATGAATAAATGTCCATTGACTTTAAAATGTGTTATATTGCTAGAACCCCACCCAACACTGAAAATTAACCTTAGAGCCAATTTTGATGCATCAAAACTAGTTCAGTAATAGTGAGGGATGAAATGGGTCCAAAAAACCCAAGTCTCAAACTAAATGTGAACCTTCTTTTAGTTTAACTCTCTGCATACATACACTCCCCCTACACACACACACACACTCCCCTTCCCAGCTTCCCTTCTTTGACTCCAAATAAGCATCATACCTTTGCTTAAACCCATCTAGGGACCTCAAATGGCTTAGCAGTCTCAGCTAAATAGGCTGCAGTTTTCAAAACTCACGAGGTTTGCAACAAACTTGGGGTCAGGAGGTAAGCAGGGAGCAGTCCACCATGCACGCTGATGAATTTCTCATCTGAGCAAACCCCAAATGTATGATACAAGAACAGAAAAGACAGCTCACTAAGAGCTTCAGAAGGATTTTAAACCATAAAGGGATTTGCACATAAAGTTCTATAGATATGAAATTTTAAAATATTATGTTTCATAATATACGAGGGGCCACATACTCAGCTGGTGTAAATTAGTGTACCTGCATTGACTTTAATGGAGCCTTACTGATTTACAGCAGATGAGGATCTGGTCCAAATTTACACATATTTCAGTTACCATCAGAAGTGTGCACTTTTTTAAGATCTAGCAAATGTACTTGATATATGTTGAGTACATACTGTAGATACAAACCAACCCCAGAATACTCATGATTTAGCCCTCTGAGATTTACTCCAAAGTCACCTTTAGTAAAAAAAAAAAAAAAAAAAAAGTATTTTCAGTTCCTAAGAGAAGCCCAGACATTGCAACGTATTCTCGGACTGTAAACTGAATCTGCCGTATAAGGAAAACATCATTCATTGTCCTTACATCCAGCCATTTGTCCACAGTACTGTTCATATCTGTTTTCACCAGTATGGGATCAAAGTTATGAATTCTCTTCAGCTCTGCTAGCAAGTGTTTTCCTTTATTAGTGAAGGCATCCAGCTCTTCCTGTCTGTCGTTTAGTTCATTCTTGACAGCTTCATGCTGTAAACATAAATGTTTGTTTAATGCAGTCATAAATAAATAAATAAATACATACATACATAAAAATCCATCTCCCCAACCATCCACTTCTAGAGACCTAAAGTCACTGAACATATGGAATGTGTTTTCTAGTTATTCTAGTTTCTTGCTAACAGTTGTAAGTACATGAGTGGTTATGCAATAAGAGTTTATGGGCCTATTACAGGACAGAGTGGGTGAGGTTCTTTGGCCTGTGATGAGCAGAAGGTCAGACTAGATCAGGGGTTCTCAAATTGGGGGTCGTGACCTCTCAGAGGGTCACAAGGTTATTACGTGGGGGGTCACGAGCTGTTAGCCTCCACCCCCAAATCCCACCTCACCTCCAGCATTTATAATACTGTTAAATATAAAAAAGTGTTTTTAATTTATAAGGGGGGGGTCGCACTCATAGGTTTGCTGTGTGGAAGGGGTCACAATACAAAAGTTTGATAACCACTGGACTAGATGATCATGATGGCCCCATCTGGCCATAAAGTCTATGAGTGGGAGTGACAAGATCTGGGTTGTTTTCCCACTCTGCAATAACTTGCTGTGGGAACTTGGGCTAATAATTTACAAACTTTCCAAGCCGCCATTTCCCCACCTGTAAAATGGGGATAACAGAAACATATAACAGTCATGCTGCATAATTCAGTAATGTTTGAAAAGTGCTTTGAGAGCCTCAGACAGATGTGCACGCAGAATGTGCTGCAAGTGAGGGTTGATGCATGCTGGCATAGCTGTATGAGGGATCTTGCAAACTCCTGCATACGTTCTTCTGGCCAATGTTGTCAGGAGGTCATTGTCATAAGGCTTATGTTAAAAAATGTTACCTGCAATATCAAAATAAACTAAATAGAAATAAAAGAAATCCTTTGTAAAATAGGCGTAGCACGATGGACTAAAAGTCTTTCATGCAAGAATTTGTGAAGTTATAATTCAGAGAACTTTAACAGGATGATTATCTGAATTATAATTCCAGATATTATGATTTTATAAAACATAGCCCATAAAGAGGCATGTTTTAATACTATGTGTTTTATGGTGCAGACTACTGAATATTAATAACAATTTTGCAATATACCCACTACAGGCTTCCCATCAAAATTAACATTTTCTAATAAGAACATAAGAATGGCCATACTGGGTCAGACCAAAGGTCCATCCAGCCCAGTATCCTGTCTACCTACAGTGGCCAATGCCAGGTGCCCAGAGGGAGTGAACCTAACAGGTAATGATCAAGTGATCTCTCTCCTGCCATCCATCTCCACCCTCTGACAAACGGAGGCTAGAGACACCATTCCTTACCCATCCTGGCTAATAGCCATTAAAGGACTTAACCTCCATGGATTTATCCAGTTCTCTTTTAAACCCTGTTATAGTCCTAGCCTTCACAACTTCCTCAGGCAAGGAGTTCCACAGGTTGACTGTGTGCTGAGTGAAGAAGAACTTCCTTTTATTTGTTTTAAACCTGCTACCCATTCATTTCATTTGGTGGCCCCAAGTTCTTATATTATGGGAACAAATAAATAACTTTTCCATATGAACTTTCTCCACACCACTCATGATTTTATATACCGGTATCATATCCCCCCGCGTCTCCTCTTTTCCAAGCTGAAAAGTCCTAGCCTCTTTCATCTCTCCTCATATGGGACCCGTTCCAAACCCCTAATCATTTTAGTTACTCTTTTTTAAACCTTTTCCAATGCTAGTATATCTTTTATGAGATGAGGGGACCACATCTGTACATAGTATTCAAGATGTGGGCGTACCATGGATTTATATAAAGGCAATAAGATATTCTCCGTCTTATTCTCTATCCCTTTTTTATGATTCCTAACATCCTGTTTGCTTTTCTGACGGCCGCTGCACACTGCGTGGACGTCTTCAGAGAACTATCTACGATGACTCCAAGATCTTTCTCCTGATTAGTTGTAGCTAAATTAGCACCCATCATATCGTATGTATAGTTGGGGTTATTTTTTCCAATGTGTATTACTTTCCATTTATCCACATTAAATTTCATTTGCCATTTTGTTGCCCAATCACTTTGTTTTGTGAGATCTTTTTGAAGTTCTTCACAGTCTGCTTTGGTCTTATCTTGAGCAGTTTAGTATCATCTGCAAACTTTGCCACCTCACTGTTTACCCCTTTCTCCAGATCATTTATGAATAAGTTGAATAGGATTGGTCCTAGGACTGACCCTTGGGGAACACCACAAGTTACCCCTCTCCATTCTGAAAATTTACTGAATTTAAATTTAATGAATGGAGAGAGTTTAACTCAGAACTTACTCTCAAGATGTGCTGGGGCTTCAGAGTGACTTTAGGCCAGCAGAATTTGGAAATGTAATAAATGTAATTCATGAAGTGTATGGACCATAGGGAACCAAAGTCCTTGACCCTCTTCCGTGTCCAGTACTGTATCAAAGTAATCACTTTGGATAAACTAATCCACAGGTGCCGTCTTTCCAAAGTGCTCACCCCCCCGGTTCTGACCCAGGCTCCGTCCCCAGTCCACCCAAGGCCCCCACCCACCCCACATTTTCCCACCCCATCCCCACCCCACCTCTTCCCACCCAATTCCACCCCCTCCCCTGAGCGCACCCTGTCTTCACTCCTCCCTTTCCCTCCCAGCCTCCTGCATGCCACAAAACAGCTGTTCATGGTGGGCGGGAGGGAGGGGGAGGTGCTGCTCCATGGGGCTCACTGGCGGGCGGCAAACACTGGGGGGTGGGTGGGGGGAGCTGATAGGAGGGCTGCTGGAAGGTGCTTAGCACCCACCATTTTTTCCCCATGGAGTTGGTGCCTATGAACCATTGCTGGGGGAAGGAGACAGAGAATGTGTCATTTTTCAGAAGCAGAGGCTAATTTGCTGATGTTGCAGCATCAATGCCCTGCATTGTCATGGAAGAGACCAAAGTTCAGTTATTGCCTTGTCCTTTCATTTTGTTTTCAAGTGAACAAAAATGATCCAAGGGGTTACTATGACAAAGCATTAGAAACATGTTAGGCATTTTCTTCCTCAGTGCCTTTGAGTAGAGAATCCATCCCCAGTATCTATGCACAGCTTCTCCTTGTATACAAATGTACATTTAAAATCACTGAAGGAATGTACAATATACTTAAAACAATAGAAAAGCAGATGCCTGCAAATTGAAAGGTTTTCCTGCAAAATGTGCAGAGTGTACAGTAATGGCCAGATTCTTCCCGAATCAAAGCCAATGGGAGATTTACCATTGATTTCAGTGGGAAATGATTTGGCACCCAATACTGCAAGGAACTTTAAGCAAGGATCAGACCAACTTCTTTTCAAACACAAAGAGAAATGATTCATCATATTTGTTGAAACGGAAGATCCATTCAATTATTTTTAAATGAAAATAGCTGAATTACCTTTGATAAAGCCCTTCTGACGTCCTCCTGGTCCTTTAAAATGGAGTTGGTCATAGTCACGTTGTCAGCATTCTCTATGACTTTAGTTACTGCCAATTTCAAACTCTGATATTCTTTCATCAGATCAACCAGGATGCAGCACTGCTCCTGTCTATAATGGAAAATAGCTGTGTTGAAAGAATGGTGTTCATTCTGATATTTGTGAATCCAGGAGATGTGACAGAGGCATTTGTCAGGGAGAACTTCCCCCGGAGTGGCCCAGGGGAATCAGGTTAGAATGTTAAAGCAGCAGGATCTATGTGCTTATGTACATAATCATCCTTATCACTTATACAGCGCTCTTGATTCTCAAAGCACTTCACAAAGGAAGGGTCCCACGCTGCCATTAAACGGGCGGGATATCTGAACAAAGTGACTTTCCAAAGGCTACACAGCAGGTCAGAGCTGATAATACAACCCAGATTTCTTGATTTCCAGTTCAGTATCTTACTCACTGGACCATGCTGTCTGAAAATCACAGTGCCACGTAGCTGGCTTCTGATGGTGCATTTTCAACCTCTTGTCTCAACTAAATTAAATTCAGTGAAGGATTTCAAGCTTCTTGGTTAAAAAGGAAAAAGTAGAAATGAAGGTTGAAGAAGAGGGAGACCTGTCCAGCCTTGCTGATTTTTCAGTCAAAATATTTCCTTTCTTAAGTTTAAAATATTGTTTCAAACGCCTCTGGCTTGAGACATTCACCTGGAAATGGGAACAATTTGCTGCTGAAGCCAGATCTTATGATTTTATTTTGGATTTCCCTGCCTAGACAGGGAACTTCAGGTTCAATAGAAGTTTTCGATGAATTCAAGCTCTTCACGAGAAGGAGTCAGACAGAACAGGAAGCCCATATTTCCTTTATATAATTTACTTTGTTATAAACAGTGTTCCATTGACAAAAGGAATTTGAGAGCCACAGGTGGCCAAGTGTGAAAGACGGTCACTTCTGAGTTCATCTCCTTCTCAGGAGCATACCAGAGAAATAATCGTGCACAGCGAGGTCCCCATTGGCTTACAGCAAAACTAATAATCATATTAGTTAAAAACCGAGAGTTAAAATTACATTTCTTCCGGTCAGAAAAGACTCACTAAGAAACTGACTTTCAGGTACTTATATGGTTCCCATTACAATTGTATCTGACCAACTCACAGTCTTTACTGTATTCATCCTCACAACACCCCTGTGAGATAGGTAGGTGCTGTTATCCCCACTGTACAGATGGGGAGCTCAGGCACTCAGTGACTAAATGACTTCCCATATAGCAAGTCTGACACAACAGGGAATTCAACCCAGCTCTCCTGAGTCCCAGTCTAGTGCTCTAGCCACCAAATCTGTAGTGGGTGAGTTAAAGGGCTGTAGTTGGGTGAGTTAAAGGGAGCTAAATAACCCAGTTACATAACTCTGACATAGCTCTACCTCTGACTTGCTGTTTTGTGTGTCCCTGGGTAGGTCATTTTGCTGTTCTGACTCAATTTCCCCATATGTAAAATAGAGATAAATACACTTCCACAAAGAGATATTATGTGGATTAGTTAGGTAATGTCTTTTCATTGCTTTGAACATGTACATGTTATTATTATTATTATTTATTAAGCAAGTAGGTATGGCTTTATATACGTATGCTATCTTCAGTTCCGAGCGGTGATGTCTGACTTCTGAGACATCCCATGGAAAATATTCCGGAGCGGAGGAACTGGGGGGCATTGGGGCTAGTGCCCCCACAATGGAAATACTGTGGATGTGGATCTATATTTCCACCTCCGTGTGTTATTCTTAAGTGAGTTATTTTATGCCCTCAGGCTGAGTGGGGCTCCGTGGTTGCTGGGAGTGGAGGTGAGAGCAGGACCCAGAGCAGCTGTCGCAGTGGGAGCAGGCAGGAACTGGAATGTTCAGCTTGGGAGCAGCTACCCCAGCAAGAGAGACGCAAATCTCCAGAACCCCCCTCCCAAACTGGAGCTGGTTGCCCCCTCCCAAAGGATCCCAAGTCTGTGTAGCTCTCCTCACTCCCCATACAGAGCACGCACCCTGACTCCTCTTCCTATTCCTAACTCCCCAACCTCCCCCACTGTCCCTGACTTTTCCCACTCCCCATGTCGAGCAGCCATCCTAACTTCCTCCCACTCCCCAGGTTTAGTACAATGCTTTGTGTGTTTAGGTCTCACTATTCACCTCTGTGCCTCCATTCAAAGTGAGCTTTCACCACCTTATCCATGCCTTTGCAGCACATAAAATAAAGATGAGGGGCAGGTAATGACCTTGACGGAATAGGTATAAGAGCCTAGTAAATTCAGTCCTTCTCCTCTCCTTTGTTCAGATCTGCACACCTTGTTACCAGATGGATATTGGGAAACTAGAGTGAATTCAAATGAACATAACACCTTTGGTGACTGTGATAAAGGGACTGACAAAGGATGAAATCTATAAAAGTGAAATGCACATAGCTTGGCAAAGTGCCAGTGTGTATACAAATATTTGAAGGGTGTCAATACTAAGGAGAGGGAGGAATTTTACAGTATAATAAAGAGTCATATTTGAAAGAGCCTACCACTTATTTCAGCAAAAACCAAATGTACAAGCAAAAAACCTTAAAAGTATGTTAGTTTTCTTTTCAAACAAATGCAAATGCAGTTAAGACTGGGAAAAAGTTACTGGAATATATATTGAGAGAATATACTTATATCGACAGATAGACCCCAGCATGCCCTGCTGAGTATTATCTAACAAATGGCTTGAGTTATGATTTTACTCAAAACATATTCTTGAGCTGGGCTGACTGCCTAGAGGGCAGTGCTACATGCAGACATAGAGGAGACTTAAGCTCAAGAGTAGTTTCAAGCCAGTGGAAGATTGGCATGTTGCAGAGGTAGCATACAGGGAAATAGTGCATTATATAAATTCTAATTACATAGTAATTATGTAGTCTTAATGGAGATTTCCTAACTTTCCAGCCATAGGGTAAGTTCAGAAAAGCAAAAAAGAGCACATAATTAATATGGATTTATTAATTAAATCATGTTTGTACAGTACTCCTAAGATATCAAATCATATATGATTGCTAGGTGGTATTATTGTATACTGGAGATGATGTGGCAAAAGAAATAATATTCAAATACCTGAGCTCTCATCCTCTACCAAAAGAAAGATACTTCTTCTCCCTCATTTTAAGTATATTCAAAATCTACTTACTTTTCATGGATTAGTTTCTTGGTATCCTCCCAGGTAGCTTCCAAACGATTTATCTCTTTGTCAATTTCAGGTGCTAATGTTATATCCTTCTGGGCCATTTGTTTTGCTTTGTCCATCAACCACTGCAGTTCATGCTGGTGAGAATTCAGTTCATCCTCTAGTTGGTTAAATATCTTTAATCTGCAAATTAGAAGAGTGGTTACACATTTACTTCTTAGCTTCACTGAAAATGAAATGAGAGCGAGAAAGGGCGAGATTGCATATAAAATACATCTGATGGTCAATTTTTGGCTTTAGATGTAACAGTGTGAATCTGGGACAACTCTGCTGAAGACGAAGTTACACTGGATTGATGCTGGTGAAACTAAGATCAGAATCTAGGCCTCTGTGTTTCTATAACCGCACATGCATACGCCCCCTCTCCTTACTTCCCACACAAAGTGAACTTGGAAATATTCTTCTAGAATTTTAGAATCCCTTTTAAGTAAGTCTCCTTTATAATCTGACAGTTTATTACAGTTAATGGGTTCCATTCATGCCCTGCTAATGTGTGACTATACAATCTGCAATGTCTGTGCTAATGGAAGCAGCTGCTCCTTGAGGTCTTCTTGACCTTGACCTCCTTGACCTCTGCTCCTTGAGGTCTTCAAACTACAATTTGAGGACTTCAATAGCACAGATATAGGTGTGAGGTCTTTTTTAGGAGTGGTGGGTGAAATTCTGTGGCCTGCATTGTGCAGGAGGTCAGACTAGATGATCATAATGGTCCCTTCTGACCTAAATATCTATGAATCTATATCTATGAATCTATGAGCTGTGCCCCAAGAAAGGGCTATCAGTTTTTGTACGCCACTTTACAGTATGGATTCTCTCAGGATAAAGCAATTTTTATTGGCAGGTATTTCACCATGTGCTTTTCCAGAAAAAGAGCTCTGAGAGATGTGCTGAAACAGAGCATCTGCCGAGTGTTCTGGATATGCCCTCTCTTCTGCCAGACTGCTCACTTTTGGAACTGTGCTGGCTGGCTCCACAGATTGTCTGTAACTTGCGCCACTGCAACCTTTTCCTCTGCAGGCTTTCTACCATTGGAGACCTAGATCTCCCAGGAGTGAATTTATACAAGCAAAAAAAAAAAAAAAAGGCACCAAAGATCAAGCACTTCCTAAGATTCGTGTTTTTACCTTTGTTGTAGTGCCTGAAGTGTTGGCTCCTTCAATCCTTCTTTGTCAGCTCTCTCCTCAATATCTTCAATGCTCTTTAACGCCTGTTCTTTATGTTCCATGAAAGACTTCTGTAAGGCTCCAAGGGCTTCTGCTTCACTCTGCTTGGTTCCCAACAGATTTTGGACTGACTCCAGTTCTAAACACAGATTATCAGCCACAGCCCTACAGGATGTCCTCTGCTCAGAACTTCCATGTCTTAGATGATACTGGGCTTTTGTAAGGGCTCCATCCAAACTGATTGCAGCAGGTGGTAATTTGTTAATATCTTGAACAACATCCCTCAGTTCCTTCTCCAGCAGTTCTGATTTTGCCTTATCCATGTTTCTAGTAGTCTCTACTGTCTGGCTCAGGTGATGAAGCACACTTGATGCAGCAGCATGTAATTCTAAGAACACCCCAAGCTGATTCAGAGCCTCTTGTCTTCGTCTGGTTATATGACTGGCCTCCTGGAAGAGCTGGAAGCAGTCGTCAGCCTTCCCCTGTAGCATGTGGTGGTCCTCTGGGCTACTAAAAGAACACAGCTTTTCTACGTGTTCCCTCAGACTTTGAAGTTCCTGTTTCTTGTTTTCCACTTCCATAGAGTGGTCCTTTTAGAAAGACAGGAAACAAACTGATTTTCCATACAAGGGTTCAGAGAGAAGTCTTGACAAAAGAAATACGCAAGCTCATCCGTACAATTATTACTAAATAGAACCCAGTAGGAACAATACTGCATTGCTGATTTGCATTAACCCAATCAAAAAAGTGAACTGTGTAATATGGACAATCAGATTTCCAACAGGTTAAGCAGCTTCATCATAGTTTTAGCTACATGGTCTTTGGAACGCACTGTGCATGGGATGCTTTTCTTTATATTTTTGAATATTTCAACTGGATAGCTTACCTGATTGCGGCATACAGCTGTGTGCTGATCAGCTGTGTTTATCTCAGAAGTGGCTTGCAATTCACCAAGAAACTGGTTAATCCAGTCTGAAAAACTGAGCAGCAGTTCATCAAACTCCCCATGTTCAGCAACAAGAGACTGAAGGAAACTGATCCTACAGGATATCAGGTATAAAAATGAAAAGTTAACTTCAGTGTGAGTGAGTCACTGTGATTAATCAAAACCACAGCTGACTAGACAGTATTAAAATACATTTCAGGTGAGAGGAGAGAGAGAGAGAATGAAACTCATGGGAGCAAAGGTTACAGGAATGGGCCAATGATCTTAAACTTGAATTTTCAGACATAACAATTCTGTTTAAAGTAACTTCAAGCAAGTACACTTTAGGCTCCATCCTGAAAGGTGCTGAGGAGTACTCAAGATTAAGCCATTGCATACTAAACTGAAAAAAACCCTGCTATATCATTTCCTATGCAGGAGAAGACTGAACGGGGACAAGAAATGCTGCGAGATTTCCCTTTCAGAATTGCATACATATTTCCCTTGAGAGAGTTGACGTTCTCTCTGAAGAAGTAAAATGTTTAGGCCCCAAAATCAGGGGATACTTGAGATTCATGTGAATCCACGGAGACAAGAATATCTCAGTGGATTCTAACTCACAGCTGCTATCACATGACTTTTGCAGAGGTCAAGATTGTAGGGGCTCCCTCACCAGCTGCTAGACCTGGGCCTCCCCACAAAAGGAAGTTCCTTCGTACTGAGCAGGAAAGCGGGGTAAGTTAATGCCAACGTTAACTTATAAGAGGAAGTTCCATGGTATTTGTGTGGGGACAATACTGCCTCCATCACCTGCCCCACCCTCCTCCTAGCACACAGATCCTCAACACTTCCACTGGAGTAGGGGAAGAATGATGTCACAGAGGCAGCATGCTGGATCTGTTGGATTCCCATACTCTCCACTTCTGCGAGCATATGGCCCATAAAACCTAACATTTCCAGCGTTACACTGTAAAGCTGTGACTGAGGCAGGGTATTCTTCATCTGCATTGTTGATTACTATTTTTGAGCATGTAAACCATGTTAGACACACCCTGAAACACATACCTCTTGCTAACAGTCTGTGGTAAAGCTTTCCATCTCCCATCCAGCTCTTTGAACTCTTGTTTCATTGCTTTCACACTTTCTTTGGAAGCTGTTGTGAACAGTGACTCATTTAATTGTAATAGGCTGGTATACAGTGAAGCACGGGATGTAATATCAGCTTGCAAATGCTGGGGAACAGTAGATTGCACTTTTTAGGGTAAATACAGTATCATAATATGCAAGTAAACATGTCAGTCTGCAGTCAGCTGCGGAGCGCCAACACACTACTCTGAGTCAAGACTCAGGTCTGACCAAATCTTACAGATGTTCAGGGTTTTTAGGACGTCTAGGCACTCAGCAAGTGCTCAGTACCTCTTGAAGGGCAAGGCTTTGCATCTTTCTCATGTTCGTGAGCACTTATTCAAACAAGTAGACAATGAAGCTGCTTGTGAGATTAAGTGCTCACACAACAGTAATGGCTACAAAATCTAGCCCAGAATTTGGTCCTTGTCACCAGTGCTAGAGCTGTGTGAAAAAAATCACACTTTGGCCTGAACAAAGAAAAACCTCTCCATTCTCTTCAGTGCTGAAATGATTCACTGGATTTGTAAAAAAGAGCTGCTTTTGCCCAAATGTTTCCCATTAGTCCACTACAACACAGAGCACTTGTTCACAGGGGAAAAGTGCCTCAGAGCTGTGTGAAATTTTACATTCAAAACCCCAGTGGAAGTGCTGCAAAATCACCATTTCCATTCTGAATCCAAAATCCCTGCCTGCTTTGCTCTCGGAAAAGTCTTCTCATACATGAAAAAAATACACAAGTGTGTGACCTAAAGAAAATACAGCCCTGCAGTCTGAAGATCCTGTGGCACTCACTCTGAAGCCCCTCAGTCCCTGGTGGGTGGTAGGGTATCCTGTAGCACTCTTCCCCAGGAAACAGCATATACTAATTGCAAAATAAAATTCTTCCTTCAAACCCCCCCTTCAATTTTGCCTGCACTTCGATAAATGCTAATATCTTTTCTATGTTTGTACAGCACCTAGCACACTGAGGTCCTAGTCCATGAATGGGGCTCCTAGGCACTATGATAATAAATGAATCAATAAATAATAATGTAAGTGATTTCAGCTGAGTGAATCTCTGCAATTCACCTTTAGACAGATTGTCAGAGGTCAAATGAGCAGATCCAATCCTAGAAAGCTACAGAAAAGCCAATCCGTAAAAGCAGGTACACTTCTGGACTAACTTTCAATCCCAAAATTTACCTGTACTGACTGTAATTCACCTTCCAGTTTGATTCTGTCAGCAGAAACGTACTGCTCTGGAGGTCTGGCTGCAGTTTCACACCTCTCCAACCAGTTCTGGAAGATAGATAGCTCCTTCTCCTGCCTAACAAAAGCATGGCATAGAACAGGGATCTCAAATTCGAATCACCAGGAGGGCCACATGAGGACTAGTACATTGGCCCAAGGGCCACATCACTGACACCTTTCCATATAAAGGTACAAAAGCCCTCCCCGCACCTGGCCCCACCCCCACTGCACCCCTTCCATGATGCCCGGCCCCTGCCCCGCCTCTTCCCACCCCTTCCCTGCCCCCATTCCAAACCCTTCCTCAAAGTCCCCACCCCAACTCCGCCCCCTCCCTGCCCCGCCTCTTCCCACCCCTTCCCTGCCCCCATTCCAACCGCTTCCCCAAATCCCGGCCCCAGCCCTGCCTCTTCTCCACCTCCTCCCCTGAGCGCGCAGCTCCCTGCTCCTCTCCCCTCCTTCCTGGAAAACGCTAAGCGCAGCCAAACAGTTGTTTGTTGGTGAGAAGTGCCTGGAGGTAGGCAGAGGAGCATAGACACGGAGCCCTGGGGGGAGGGAGAGCAGCGGGGAAGGGAGCTTGGCGGCCCGCAGGAAATAACTCTAGGCGCGGGGGGGGGGGGGGGCTGAGCTTGGTGGGCCGCAGGAAATAACCCCCCGGGCCATGTGTTTGAGACCCCCGGCATAGAACATTACTGACTCAAGTGCCCCATGTTCTCTTGGACTATCTGCAGAAAAGTCTCTGTATTTGTCAAACTAAAGGAGAGCGGGTTACTCACCTCTGCCACTGTGCTAACACAGTCTCTAGTAAGGTTTGTTTTTCTTTAGCTCTTCCTAGCAGCTTTTCATATCTCTCCTGTAACACTGTAACCTCTTGAATAGCTTTTTCTGTGTTGGTGACCTTATGGGCAGAGGCTAAGAGGGAGGTCACAGTGTTGTTCAATTTTCCCAGAGCCTGGCAGAGATCCTGTTGATGGTGATAAGGGAATAAAAGCCACAAACAGAATAAACAAACAATAACACTCATGAGCCAACTCCTATTCCTCTACAGGAGCTCAAAGGAGGCCACAGAATTGGTAAGGTTTCTCTATACATGAAGGGAAAAGTCATGCACAGAGAGGACTCCTCACTCCCTGAATGGCACGGAGCATTACTTCAGAAGTGCTTGGATTTGATCCATGCTACTCTTTGGGAGGCAGGCCAGGGAAGTGGCAGGAGTGTGGCCAGGACATCAATAACTACCAAGATTCAGTGGCACAAATCCTGCTGAAAGAAGCACAGTATCTGCAGCACTGCTACAGCCCACGGATCATGGAGTTACTGCATAGGTGCTCCATGACCTTAGAGAAAGGATTCCAACACCTCTGTCCCCCAACAAAGGTCCACTGCACAATGCTTCTTTTCTCATTAGGTCAGAGAATTTGTCTTTTATTAGAAACAAACAAAATAAGCACATCAGACACAAAGGGTATATAGTGCTTGGGGAAAGAATCCTTGTAAACAATTTTAGGGAAAAACCCAGACACCTATGAAATGGACTGGACAGGCTGTGCTTGGCACAAGGCTTGGTTGGGGGCCAAAGGTCCAGATTCCCTAGCAGCTGCCTAAGGGCTATTCTAATTTACTTTGGCAGCTCATAGCCCTACAGGGTCATTCCAGCAGCTGAGGATAGCTATAGAGTAGGGACATTCAGCCATGCCCTATGTGCTGGAGTGGGGGAAGGCATGAGAACAGTTACAGTGGATATACACTAACTTAGGCAAAGGAAATCCTGCACTAACCAGCTATGCCAGTCTTAGGGCAGTCTTGTAAGTGCCATCTGAGGAGAACTGGGGCTAAAATGTCTACATGGAAACAAACCAGAAATAATTATAATGATTTTAAAAAGGGAAGACTGACCCCTCCCCCCAACCACCACCACATAATCCTAGAATTGCAATAGCAAAGCACTTCTACCAAATGAATAACAAGGTGTGGGAAAGGATGCAATTATAGTACATCATAGAAGGATCAGTCTACAGTGGGTAACTCAAAAAGAAACAAGAACAGCACAGAAAGGAATGCTAATATTTTAAAGTAAATAAGAATGCAGAATTTGTTCTCAAAAGGTTAAATTATCATGATACAGTATTCATTAGTAATGCTTAAGCGCCAAGCCCATTATGGTTGCTTAACAAACAATAATGGTAAAAACAATAGTAGAAACCAAGCGTATGGCTACACATCCTACATGCAACAATATTTTTTTCCTCATTAAACAGGCCTCTGTTGTTGCTATTATCTACAACTTTTTGCAGTTAAGGGTTAGATCGTCCTTCCAGATGGCCTGTGCAAGCAGCTGTCATTTACTTCAATAAGAATTATGTACACATATCTGCAAGGGCATTCTGACCAAAGATTTGTATTTATTTTCTTAGAGGAAATAAGAGAGAAGTAATGATGAATGTGTATGTAATATAGAGAGAGAGGTGAACCAAAACCCTGGAGGAAACTCCCTTGAACTCTGGTTTTTTGAAATCTGAATCCAGATCCAAATTTTGCAAATTATCTGTATCTCTACAATGGACGAAACCCAAACCCAAAAAAGAAACTCCCCCAGAGTTCTAGAAGCTAGAAATCTGGTTCTAGATCTGAATTTTGTAGCTTGAGCCCATGTCTAGTGTGAATAGTCAGAGCGATAAAGGGAAAACAGACAAAAGAAAATCCATTTCTAATCATAGATTTCTATAAATCAGAGGTAACCAACCGGTCGATCACAATCGACTGGCTGATCCTGGAGTCTCTGCCAGTCGATCGTGATCTCCAGCCACTAAAAATCCAGTGGTGCAGTGGGGCTAAGGCAGTCTCCCTGCCTGCCCTGGCCCCACGCCACTCCCAGAAGTGGCCAGCATGCCCCTGAGGCCCCGGGGGGAGGGGGAGGAGAGGCAGGCGGTCTCCGTGTGCTGCTCCTGCCTGCAAGCACCACCCCCCACAGCTCCCATTGTCCGGAAACTGTGGCCAATGGGAACTGCGGGGGCAGTGCCTGCGGAGAGGGGCAGCACGCAGAGCCATGTTCCCCCTCCCCCCCACAAAGGGCAGCAGGGGTGTGCTGACCGCTTCCGGGAGCGGTGTGGGGCCAGGGCAGGCAGGGATGTACTGCCCGCTGCCTGGGAGCCACCTCCCCAGCCCTGAGTCCCCTCCCGGAGCCAGCATACCCCCTCCTTCACCCCAACACTCTGCCACAGCCTGGAGCCCCCTCCTGCACCCAAACTCCCTCCCACAGCTTGCACCCCTCACCCCCTCCTGCACCCCAAACCCCTGCCCCAGTCTGGTGAAAGTGAGTGTGGGTGGGGAAGAGCGAGCGACGGTGGGAGCGGGATGGAGTGAGTGGGGCTGGGCCTCAGGGAAGGGGCAGAGTAGATCCTGAGTTGCACTTAAATTCAAAAAGTGATCTTGTGCGTAAAGAGGTTGGAGACCACTGCTATAAACCACAAAGACAAAAGACAAAATTTCTTGAAATTTCTCCACAGGAACATTCACAGCTATGTGCATTTCTTATCTTTTATTTATGACAATGTTTTAAAAATGAAGAGGAATTTAAAAGTTCTCAAGGCTTGTTTTACACCTTTTTCGCCTCCTCTCCCCCACCCCCCCAAGAGCAGGAAAGTCTGCCTGAAGGGATAGGAGATGTAGTGACAAATCCCACTTGGTTGTGGGACTGAGCTGTCTGGAGACATGTGTAGATTTCATGTATTTCCCAAGAGTCTCCTGTGGAACACTGGCCCAAATTTAAAGGCGATGCCTTTAGACAGAACCCCTCAGAAGGCATGGCAGGATGGGGGTTAGTAGCAGTAAAGTTGCATGCTCCTCCCCAGGTCCAGTTGCCTCACAGCCCATGGAGGTAAATCAGTCCCTCAACTGTAAGTTATTTCTGTTTTCTGTAAGAAAGTCAATATAACACAGGTTCCCTCAATTAGTAAATAAATATACAAGCAGCAATTATGGAGCATGTTTTTACCGTGTGATCTTGAAGAGCTTTGTAAGTATCTGCTGATGAAAAACATGAAGTAACAGGCTCAGCCAGTTTAGCTTCAAATCTAGACACAGCCTGCTGCACCTATGAAATATATACAAAACAGAGGTTTTAAAAAACTGCAGAAAACAAATTAAATGACACATTTTAAAATTATATGTTTGCTAATAAATTAAGTATCCAGAGCCAACTGCAGTTTGAGGGCCTGACCCTGTGAGGTGCTCTGTGCTTCCTGAAGTTAATAGGAGTTTAGGGCACTCAGCTGCTCTCAGGAGATGCTTAAGCAACTTGCAGGACTGGCCCTTTATGCAAACAGTATTTATTCCAACCTGGTAATGAAGATGGACAATTTCATATGTCAAGTCTCTGGACCTGATTTACTGTTGCAGCATCCAGAAGAATTGTCTTCTGTTATTTTAAAGATGTATAACACTGTATGGTTCTGCGTTATGATTTGTCTATTTCATTACTTTTTAAATAATTTTAAACAAAATTTACCAGTGGAGGATTCAAAACTGCTTAGCTAACTAAAAATAGACCTTAATGAAATCTCTTGTATAATATAATATAGTACTGGAGTAACAGCTGTGTTAATCTGTATTCACAAAAAGAAAAGGAGTACTTGTGGCACCTTAGAGACTAACCAATTTATTTGAGCATAAGCTTTCGTGAGCTACAGCTCACTTCATCGGATGAAGTGAGCTGTAGCTCACGAAAGCTCAAATAAATTGGTTAGTCCCGAAGGTGCCACAAGTACTCCTTTTCTTTTTGATAATATGGTACTGTATGTGTAATTTTAGGGTTCTACTGGGAAACTATAGACATTCTATAAATTGTCTCTGAATAGTCTATTGAGAGTTTGCAATGTTTACCTGTTTGAGACTTTCTTCATACTTCTGCTGCTGTGATGCATTCCCTGTGATTATTCCTTCCAGACAGTGTGCATGATCTCTCAGTTCTTCCCAGTACCTTCTGATCTGTGTTAACTTGGCTCTAAGATGCGCAGATTCTCCAGAAGTAACAAACTGAGAAAAAGACAGAGCTTCCTCTTCTAGACTTGGGATTCCATTTATTTTACCATCTATTTCTTTACTAATAACCTAAAATGTAAAGTAATAATAAATTAGCAGCCACAACAGATTTTCAATTGATCAAAATAATCACTTTCTATTTTCCTTCTATTAGTGCTAATAGTAGTCACAGTAATTTTCTTATAAATCAATGTACTGGACAACTCAGAGATCACCCTACACATCTGGTTATAAAAATCCTTATTATATTATCTAAGCTCCCTTTCCTTCTTGGATTTAATGTTGGAAAGCTATTTAAAAAAGCATTATCTATGAAAACCAACTAGTGCAGGCTAAATGAAATGTACATTAGTATAAGCAGAAAGGATGATATTTAGAATCTTCTGCCCCCTAGAATTGGTTGAATAATTCTGGTTGGGATTCAAAAAGGAAAAATAAACATAACTTAGTCATATTTAAAATTAAGCTTGACAAATAAACTTGGTAAATGTACAATGAAAAACAAACTTGTATTGGTCAGGAGATAGACAATAATCTAATATGAATGTGATGTAACAGTTTGCAAGATGTGCTTTAGAGCAGTGGTTCTCAAACTTTTGTACTGGTGACCCCTTTCACATAGCAAGCCTCTGAGTTCGACCCTCCCCCCTTATAAATTAAAAACACTGTTTTGTATATTTAACACCATTATAAATGCTGGAGGCAAAGTGGGGTTTAGGATGAAGGCTGACAGCTCGCGACCCCCCATGTAATAGCCTCATGACCCCCTGAGAGGTCCTGTCACCCCAGTTTGAGAATACCTGCTTCAGAGTGTAAATAGGAGCATTTTATACATTGGAAAATAGGTATTTTCATCTCAATTTTATGATCTCCAAGTATAAATCAGATTAGAAACTTAATTAGGGTGGTTTCAGAGTAGCAGCCGTGTTAGTCTGTATCCGCAAAAAGAAAAGGAGTACTTGTGGCACCTTAGAGACTAAGAAATTTATTTGAGCATAAGGGTGATTCTGCCTCTCAAACACAGGGTTAAATGGAGAGCCAGATTGGAGTTCAAGACAACATTCTCCTCCAGGGTAGATTGATACTGGCCTTTGATACTGTTCAACTTGCTCTGGGTCATTGAGCAGAGGTCTGGGATAATCTAGCACTGGCTTTTGATTTCATCAACTGCTTTTCAGGTAGGCACTAGCTGATCATAGTTTATCCTATTTTATATGTTTCTATGCTTATTTTCATTGGCAATTAGAGATAAGCATGAGACCTTCACACAAGTTTGAAACTTGCAGCACCTACCCGTATTTACTCATTAAACATCTGTGCACATGGAAAAATACGCTTTCTTCACCAGGGAAGTACGTTCACTTCAGACCATGTAGCATGTTCATGAAGCTTTGCTCACAAGTAGTGAAATATAGTTATCAGAACTGGCTGGTAATGGGGAGAGAGAAGCCCTCTTTTACTAATGTTAGGAAATGCTCTATCATCCTCATAAATGTTTATGTAAAGGTATGTGTGAATGGAAGAATTCCAAAATTGTCATGAAACTGTACCATTCCAGGCACTAGATCTACTAACCACTGTTATCACGATGATAACAAAAATATTAATTATATTTTACTTGCTATTCAAAAATAATTACTCAACTGTGGATGAATAGAATTTTGCAAGGTTTGTATCTAGAACAGCAAAGTTATATCGTATAGCTAGAATGCATGATAGTAAATCAGCAGTTATAAAGTCTATGTGTGATGTTTTGAAATAATTCAGATTATAAAATAACTTTTTTTGCATGAGAATACAATGCTAATGAAAGGTACTAGATTGACAGCACTGGAGCTGTAACCCTCTCTCAGCAGAACAGAAATAAAATTAGGCCGTGCAAGTTCGCACCTACAGTGCACCTAAGAGGAAGTGTATAACTTTGTCTGCCAACAGCAGAACCATTTAGTGATAACTGTAGTAGTAATTTCTGTGGAATTAGGTATTACAGTGAAATCGCCTAGGGTGAAATCCTTGCTCTACTGAAAGCGGTGGGAGTTCTGCCACTGACTACAAGGCCATGTCAAACTTATTAGGCTTTTTACATAGGTTAGTGAACAGTCATGCAATGATAATTATAGTAATCTGTTCTGGTGATCTAGAGATGAGAAAGTGTGTATCACACAATTTTTCCACTGAGCCACTCAGATTGTGACATTGCTTAATACTGTCTACTACACTATAAGCACTATTAGGAATGTGACACAAAGCAGCAAATACACCACAATACACAACACAAGTTCTTCAAATGTAGACAGGACTATAAACATTATGAAAGCAACTGAGGTGGCAGCTATTTATGTCTTGATGTTGAGGAATACATGGCTAGTTTCACACTTCGTCGTGCATCGCCTTGCTTTTGCTTATTAGAAACACAATCTTATCTTTATTTCATGTAACTTCATGTTGAAGAACTTTCTTTATTTTATGGTAATTCACTCAAATGTTTATTTATTTAAAATAATTTTCAGTCTGATAACTGGCATTTAGTTGAAGCATTATTTCTCATAAACTTACACTGGGATGGAATGGAATCATTGCTAATCTCTTCAAGCACAGCACACAAATAGGTATCAATTCTCCAATCGGATCTGCATGGATGAACCACGATGTATTTGCACAAGTCTGTTAGGCTTCATGCAGAATAACCAGTTCAGGGACATAGCTTCTAAATTATAACATGTCATGTGTAATTCAGATGTGCTCAATTTTCTCCATCAGAGTCATTGAACATTGGGGTTCTATCTAGTAGCTGCTAACAAATAGGGATGTATGATTTAATGTATCTCTGTGAAAAACACAGAGATATTAATTTTACTCTTGAGTTTTTTAGAAACATTGCTTTAATGACAAGGCAAGAATTCAAGCAGTGTTCTATTTTTCACCGCTGCAACCAAGAGATAGATGATTTTATTTATTTAGTATATGTTAATATGATCACAACTTCAGAAATTAATATTCTGTCAAGAAACTCTTCCAGTCACCTGAATCAAATCTGACTTGGGAACCTTTCAAAATATATTGCAACAGCCTGCAGCAGCCTAACTGCAAGCCATTGCAGAGTTAAAGGGTTTATAGAAAATTACATTTTGGGAACTTTGCACCCATGAGCACATGAAGGTTGAGAAGACATACCTATTATATTTTGAAGGGTGATGTAAAGTGATCCTTGGAACTGACAGCGTATTTTTGACTAAATGCAGCTTTTGGAGGTACTAGGCATCTCTGAGGCCAATAAATGAACTAGGAGAAAATGTGTACCTACAATACTGTACAGACAATTTGGAATTCTGTAAATACTGTAGCAATAAAGGTCTATGGGTGCACAAGCTAGTGAGCACACTAGTTCCTTTATTATTTCAGCATAAAAGACACACAGAACATCAGGTGCTATAAAATAAGGTGCTATAGCCACTGACTGATGTACATTTTACAATACAAAGGCTTTCTACACTTTGTATAAACATGCTACATGACTATTTGGTAAGTCAGTGAGCTTCACCCAAAAAAAGAAAAAAACTATGCATTCATTAAAATGTTTTAATATTACATACAATGAAGGCTTTGTAGGTATAAATAGCCACTAACAGAGAAACCAGCCTATAATGTTTTTCCTTTAGCTCTTGCCAAATCTTTGAGCTTGATATATTTGTATACAAAGTGTAACATCTTTACATCATTGTGGCTCTGAAACTCGAGTCAAATGTCTGTTCCTCGCCCTTGCAGCCACTAGGGAAAAAGAGAGAGAGAGAGAGAGAGAGAGAGAGAGAGAGAGAGAGAGAAACAAGGTTTTAATGCTTAATGTAACATGTGAACCAATCACCTTCATTTGGCTGGTTTGCATATCCAAGGGAGATGATGATGTTTCCAGGGTATCCAGTTCTTTTTCTTTTTCAGTTATCCAGATGGACAGAGCTTCAAAATTATTGCCAAAATGATCCCACTTGCTTTTCACCATTTCCATGGTTTTAATACTAAAATTAACCAAATTAAGTAGAGAAAATAAACAGTTTAATATAGTGAAACTTTTCTTTCGAGGTCTAATTAAAAATACTACTTATCCAAATTACAGGCAGTTTGTATTTTCAAAAAAATGTTTTTAGAGAACGTACATGTGTCTTTTGGATCAAAGTCAGATCGGACTTTGCACAATTCCATTAATCTCAATAGTGGTACACACAATATGAGTAAGTGTAAAATCTGTGTATCAAGGAATACATGAAAGCAAGAAATAACAAAGAAAAACAATCCAGGCACCATATACACACAATATTGTGTGGAATATAAACATTATATGGCTGTACCAGATCCTAAAAATAAAGGGGTCTGAATTATTTTACAGCAAAATGGCTAAGACCAGTATACTGTAGCTCTGCATGTGATCAGTGAGGACTGACTGTTTTATTCTCTTGTGCTATAAACAACAATCTGCCAACCTTGCAAGTAGCTGTTTTTTTTCTCAAGCAAAGAGTTAACGTCAAGTGAAAGAACAGAAAACTGATGAAGCCTGAGCTTGGTCCAAAATATTTTTTTGCCCATAAATGTACATTTTAGATGTGTTAAAACAGGAAGAGATTGTGCTTGGTTCGGGTCCAAGGCTTCACACAAGAAGCACCCTTCTCCTTTCTCTCATACACCCCCCACTGGGTATACCAAAAGTAACTCCTTGGCCATAGCTTCTGCTCCTCTCAAAGAATATGACAGTGCTTATGAAACCCAGGCCAGCTTGGTGGGGCACTCTGCCTCCTCTAGTGGCAGCTAGACCAGCTAGTGAGTAATTAACCGGCTTCTGCCTTGGCTAAGAGAGGTTTGTCTTTTTGTCAGGCAGTAGAAGGTCATGCATTAAGCTCCAGTGGTCCCAGGTTTGATCTCAGCTGATGACGACCAGAGTCTGTCAGTGTTACAAGTGGGGGCTCATCCAGAATATTAACTGGGAAGTCTCTGAAGCTCAGGATGTGCATCTCCAGCTAGAAGAAGTATGTAACCCATGTTTGCTTGGTGTGGCACTCTGTCCCCCTCTAGTGACAGCTAGACCAGCTCTAGACTGATGAGCCTGCTACAGTCTTAGCTAAGAGGAATGCATTTTTTAGCTCAGGCGGGAAAGGGTCATGCATTAAACTCCAGAGGTACCAGGTTTGATCCCAGCCAACGGTGACAAGGGTTTGTCGGCATTACACTCAGATAAGGTGGCAATACGTATCATGATGCCAGGAGGAAGAGGGCTGGGGATCAGAATACAGGAATCAGAACACTGAGCAACTGGGGTATGATTTCCTTATGATTCCTTGAGATCTGCAGTATTTCAAGGACATCTCTCTGTCCCCTCTGCTCAGCTACAAATCTATGTGCACAAAAAGAATGTGTGTCAGTTTTGCTGTGTAGCTGACCATGCAGAGCTGCTATTCTTTTTTCTCCTCCTGAAGGTTTTCCCATAGAAGAGCAGTGTGTGAGACCTGCTGTGTTTAGGAGGACATCTTCAATACATATCTATGGGGCAACATTTCTAACTGCTGGCACTGCTATTCTGCAATGTGCATGAGCCACCCCATGACCGTATATGCAAAATATTCACTTCAATGTAAAATACATGTTTTGCAGGTTCATCTCATTCTAATGTCCAGCTATACAGGCATGCATGTTTTGCAGGAAGAAGTTATGGCTATTGGGTAAAGAAGCCCTGTTCTATCACAGTACCACAGACATATTACATGATTTTACTTCCAAATGAAAATCTATTCCAAACCTAGGCTGCATGGGAATATGGCCAAACTGTCTAGCTTTCTGCAAGGCTTTATAAAATGATGCCACATTATTAAAAACAAAAATGAATATATATCACTGGCAGTAAGGGGCTACTCAGAGTCTTTTGAATCAAAGGACAATGGTGGCCTGCTCAATGATGGTGGTAAAAATCACACTAGCAAGTCAATTATTAAGTAGAAAATGACAGACTATTTGACAATAAATGACTATAGTATTTCACACATTTTAGTGAGGGAGTGTATAAAGAATGAAATTGCTAATAGCTAAATACATGCTATAGTAGCTGTTGGGATCAGGATTCACACTGAGAAGAAAAAGCAGTTGAACTATAATCAAGCTCTTCCCAAAATTTCAGAGTAGCTGGATAATGATCAATAATGAAATAGCCAACAATGTTGGCATTTCAGTTGCCTTTGGTTAGGCAACCACTGAGATGGACAGGAACAGATCTTACTTCTTGGAACAACTGGGGCAAATTCAACCCAAGGGTAACTCCAGTAAGGCAGCATGGGACTGGGATGTACTTGGAAGTTTATCTTTACAACCAGTGGATCAACTGGATAAATCATCGTAGTTCCACTGAAGTAAATGGAGCAACACAGATTTGTACTAGCTGAGGATCTGGTACACTATGCTCAGAAATGCATATGTTTAATGAAAGCTTAAATGTAGGGCTGTTGATTAATCGCAGTTAGCTCATGCGATTAACTAAAAAAAATTAATCCCGATTAAAAATTTAATTGCTACTAATTGCAGTTTTAATTACACTGTTAAACAATAGAATACCAATAGAAATTTATTAAATATTTTTCATGTGTTTCTACATTTTCAAATATATTGATTTCAATTACAACACAGAATACAAAGTGTATAGTGATCACTTTATATTATTACTTTTGATTAGAAATATTTGCACTGTAAAAATGATAAACAAAAGAAACAGTATTTTTCAATTCACCTCATACAAGTACTGTAGTACAATGTCTTTATCATGAAAGTGTAACTTACAAATGTAGATTCTTTTTGGTTACATATCTGTACTCAAAAACAAAACAATGCAAAACTTTAGAGCCTGCAAGTCCACTCAGTCCTACTTCTCGTTCAGCCAATCACTCAGAAAAACAAGTTTGTTTACATTTACGAGAGATAATGATGCCCACTTCTTATGTACAATGTCACCAGAGAGTGAGAACAGGTGTTTGCATGGCACTGCAAGGTATTTTGTAGCTGGCACTGCAAGGTATTTATGTGCTAGATATGCTAAACATTCGTATGCCCCTTCATACTTCGGCCACCATTCCAGAGCACATGCTTCCATGCTGATGACACTCATTGAAAAAAGAATGAGTTAATTAAATTTGTGACTAGACTCTTTGGGGGAAGAACTGTATGTCTCTGGCTCTTTTTCTCCCGCATTCTGCCATATATTGCATGTTATAGTATTTCTGGATAATGACTCAGCACGTTTGTTCATTTTAAGAACACTTTCGCTGCAGATTTGACAAAACACAAAGAAGATACCAATGTGAGATTTCGAAAGATAGCTACAGCTCTCGACATAAGGTTTAAGAATCGGAAGTGCCTTCCAAAACCTGAGAGGGATGAGGTATAGAGCAGTGGTTCTCCAAAACAGTCCGCCGCTTGTTCAGGGAAAGCCCCTGGTGCGCCGGACCGGTTTGTTTACCTGCCGCATCCGCAGGTTCGGCTGATCGCGGCTCCCACTGGCCGCGGTTCACTGCTCCAGGCCAATGGGGGTTGCAGGAAGCGAAGTGGGCCAAGGGACCTGCCGGCCGCCCTTCCCACAGCCCCCATTGACCTGGAGCGGCAAACCGCGGCCAGTGGGAACCGCGATCAGCCTAACCTGAGGACGCGGCAGGTAAACAAACTAATCTGGCCTGCCAGGGGCTTTCCCTGAACAGCGGACCCACTTGGAGAACCACTAGTGTAGAGTATGCTTTCAGAAGTCTTAAAAAAGAGAAACACTCCGATGCAGAAACTACAGAACCCGAACCACCAAAAAAGCGGTGGCACCTGAGTCAGATGATGATGAAAATGAATATGCGTCGGTCTGCACTGCTTTGGATTGGTATTGAGCAGAACCCGTCATCAGCATGGACACATCCCCTGGAATGATGGTTGAAGCATAAAGGGACATATAAATCTTTAGCACATCTGGCACGTAAATATCTTGCGATGCCGGCTACAACAGCACCATGAGAATGCCTGTTCTCACTTTCAGGTGACATTGTGAACAAGAAGCGGGCAACATTATCTCCTGCAAATATAAACAAATTTGTTTTCTGAGCGATCGGCTGAACAAGAAATATAAGTGAGTGGACTTGTAGGCTTGAAAAGTTTTGTTTTATTTCTGAATACAGTTATTTTCTGTACATAATTCTACATTTGTAAGTTCAACTTCCATGATAAAGAGATTGCACTACAGTACTTGTATTAGGTGAATTGAAAAATACTATTTCTTTTGTTTTTTACAGTGCAAATATTTGTAATAAAAATAAATATAAAGTGAGCACTGTACACTTTCTATTCTGTTATAATTGAAATCAATATATTTGAAAATGTAGAAAACATCTAAAAATATTAAAATAAATGGCATTCCATTATTTTTTAATAGTGCGATTAATCGCATGATGAATTGCGTGTTTAATTTTTGAATCACTTGATTAATCACGATTAATTTTTTAAATCACTTGACAGTCCTACTTAAATTCTAAAGAAATTGTTGAGATCACAACATGGTGCAACCAATATTGTTTGACACTGAATGCCAGCTTCACCTGTACTCAGGCCCCCATAGCTGGGCTTGATAAGAGTTTTTGGTACTAACATCCAGAAATATGTGAATCTACCAAAACAGAGTTTCACTAAATGTCACTGCCCAAATGAAATATTCACAACTTGTGAAAATGCATTATATTTATATAAATGCAAAATGTCACATTTATTTTTCAGGATTTTCTCAGTATTTCCATGGATCTTGATCTTTCCATTTTTACCCGAATTTTGGCAAACCTTTTCTTATTTTCAAGAGCAGAAATACTTATTGCATTGCCAGTGAAAATCAAATTGGGGCATTCACTAAGATAAAGGCACTTCTTGACATATTCCTGTGGAAAAGGTAGGAAAAATGTGAGACAAGCATGGTAACGGTATAGCTTTAAAAAGGCTCTAGTGCCTGAAGAACATGATTAATTCACAAGATTGGGCCTTTGGCTTAGAAATAAAAAATTCTATCTGTTAAAATGCCTGGAATCATGGTAGTTACTTTGTATTATCAAGCCACTATCTTCTTTATTGGTAGGTATTTGTGTTCTCGACAATGGTTAGTACTATTCTCCTGGTTATTATCCCATGGAAAGCTGAAATTTACAGTGCCCTTTGAGACTTAACTTGAAATGTTGACAATGTTATGTAAAAATCAGCTACATTCTTATGCCAGAGGAAATACTAGGACTTGTTAAGAACATACTCTTCTTCAAGGGTAACTTCCACTTTTTTCACTTGTTCCTGGATTGACTTGGCCTGCTGTTGAAGGGATTGCTTGTTCTTTGAGCCCAGCTGTATCTCAGAGGAGTTCTTCACAAGATTCTCAGCCTGTGCTGCAATGGCTATAGTCTGTTTAGCAAGTTCCTGTAAAGAGGCATCATAGTTATTATAAAAAAAAATGTTTTACATTTCCTGATCCTAAAATTATTGTTTTTTCTTCCCCTGTGGGGAGAGAAGCTGTTCCCATGATTATTCATATTTATTTGTGGTATGTGTAAGAACTCAGAACCTTTTTATTTTCACATTTCCATTAACAAATGCTCATTTTAGTTAACTATTCCAATCAAACTAAGGCAAGAACCTAGTTTGATATGATATGACAATAATATTTCAATGTACTCAGTTAAAAATCAGTGTACTAGACGCACTGTGAAGCAGTTTTACTATTGAAATTGCAGAGGGCAGTGTGTCTAGGATAGTCTTTGCATTTAATATCTTTTGGATGCTATAACTCCTAAATATACAGGTGGATGTATAGCTTTATGTAGCTTTTAGCTTCGTTTTTTTCTCTCTTTAGCATTATTTCCTTTCATACAAGATAATGGTGGATTGCTAGATTGACCAGATTTAGATACAATTTGGCATCATTGTCAACAGGGAAAGGTATAAGCATTGAGGAAAAACAATACACTTAGCTAGGAAAAAAAGCAAGCACTATGGGCCTGAACCTGCCCCCATTTAAAGTCAGTACCAAAGCTCTGATTGACATCAAAATAGGAAAAGGATCGGGCTTTAGATAATATGAGTTGTGTTGTCAACACCAGACGAAGAGTAGAAAGAAAACGGAAAGAGGAGTGAGAGAAAGAAAAAGGAAGTTAACTAGTGTTATGCTGAATGTGAGAAAAAAAATCAACTTTTGAGGTCTACTGACTTCAAAATTACTTGCAATAACAGGCTGTTGCTGTGCACACTGTAAAGAAGAAACACATATCAGCTACCTGATCTCCAGGCAGCGTAGCAGGAAAGTGAATATTTTTGTTTATATCTACCCTTATATTTATAATACTTGTATTGAGTAAAATAGTAAAGCTCAGGCAACTACTTTACTCTCCATATATGTGCTTCACTGGCAGATATATTCATTTCAGTGGTGAAATTATAATTTAACTGCTGAAGGCACTATTTTGTCTCCAACCTGCATGCACAGCTTCCACAGACATTAATGGGAGCTTGAAAGAGTTATAGCTCAAAAGTTTGTCCCCTCCACCAACAGAAGTAGGTCCATTAAAAGATATGACCTCACCTACCTGGTCTCTCTCATTCATGGAGAACCATACAGAGATCAAAAAACAACTTTTCACATGACTTATTAATAAATAAGACAGAGCATTGTCACAATTCCACTACTTTACACAGTGGCATTTATACCTTTGTCTGATCCAGTTCTGATGAGAGGCTCTCTAAACTGCTAAAGCTTAAGATGCGTTCAAGTGCAGAGCTTGCTTGCTTAAGATATTTGACTACTGTTTCTTTGTCTCTTTCAAACTGCTCCCATTTGTTTACTGTGACCTACACATAAAAAAGACAACAACAGAAAAGAGTTTGGTTATAAATTACTGAAGGAGGTCAAAGGTTACAGACCTAAATGCAAAACACATCATTTTTTTCCCTCTCAGAACCCCAGCTACAGACACAACCATCTAGGAGACAGTTAAGGTCTGGTTGGTCCCTGGCACATGTTCTGTTCTGTTGTATAGAAAAGCACAGTTCTCTCTAGTACTTGTTTCTAGTTTCTCTCTGGATTTTAAGCATAAATCTGAACCTACTAAAGCCTCAAGGCTATATAAGTAAAGGTGGAAGGACTGGATCTCTGCTCAATGATACCTATAGAATTAGAAAACGTTTTGGTGAAAAAAAACTACACAGGCAAAAAGGTAATTATATTAATACCAAGCTGAATATAAGAGCTATCTGTTCTGTTTATCTAATATAAATTTTGGTTAACATGTGGCATTTGATTATTAGCTACTCCAAGTTTGGAACCCAACCTAGTATCTTCAGTGTAATGAATATTTCCTTGAAATGTCAAGTTTCTGAAATAAACTCAAGCCCCTATTAAAAATTGGGAGAAGGTGGGCCCTTTTAGAAATATCCTAATTTGCTTCCACCAATAATTACAATTAAGACGTCTTCTAATACTCTGCAATGTCAATCATATAGTTTTAACCTATCATAACACAGGAAATAACTGTGGTGTCTTTAAGCCTCCAAGCAAAGTGACAAATCCAATGGCATGATCACCCTTGAGCAGTAAAATCTGAAGGGAGGGTGTAGTCTGGTGAATTGAGTTTAGGGTTGGGAATCAGGAGGGAGTCAGTGATTTGCTCTGTGAGTCATTTAATTTCTCTAAAAAAAAGGAGTACTTGTGGCACCTTAGAGACTAACAAATTTATTCGAGCATAAGCTTTTGTGAGCTACAGCTCACTTCTCTGTGCCTCTGTTTTCCCATCTGTGAAATTAGGATATTTCATATGGCAGCTGTGAGGCTTAACTGTTTGTGCAGTGCTGTATATGTGATAGGTATTATTATTGAATGCAACCTAAATAATTTCACTACAGTGCAGTGTCATCCTTCATGAATAAATGTGCCACATAATCCCCATCTAAAAGCTAATTCATAGGCATTTTGTCTATTAAATGAGAATTAACATTGTCAATTAGGACTGAGCTACAAGCTAGTAAAAAATTAAATGATGTAGTATAATCCATAAGAGTTCCCACATTTGGCTCAAACACGGAGAGAAAAGTATCAGGAGGGATGGATGGGTTCTGACTGTGAAGTTCCCACATACTAAGTTTCAAAGGTGAGAAACTGATCACAAGTTTGTTAAAAATGTTAAAATGTGGAGCAAACGCACCTCTCATCAGACGGATACAAGAGCAAATTAAAGAAAAGGGCATTGACCTGTTACTACTGGAAGAAGTAGAAAGTTGTCAACCCTTTAACTAAATTACATGAAAAACTGGGAAAATAGAATACAGGATACTCATTTCTGTAATGTTACATGCAGAACACTCACCTGTAATTTTTCTTCCCGTTTCTCCATATTCTGCTGCATGTTTTCTAATGTACCTTCCAGCTTCTGTAAATCTTCTTGCACTGTGCTAGGCAGTCCTCCTTCGATCTGCAGCTGCTTAGCTCGCGCAATCTGCTGTTGCACATCTTGCCTCTTTGCACAGAGCCTCTTTGTCCTTTGCTAGAAGCATTTATTCAGGAGGATTGATACAAATTTAAATGTTTCTTAGTTCAGTGTTGAAAACAGGCACACCAGAAACACACTCACAGTTTTCTGTATGTGTATATCTATACAAGGGGTATAATAGACAAAGGGCTGCACTATCTCCTCCCTGAATAGAAGTATGGTCAGAGGGTGAGGACACATGGAGCCTTTTTGTCCCACTTGTGCACCCCCACAGGAGGCACCCCTAAGCTGGCTGCAAAGTAGTGAGTAATGGCTGGAGGCTGGCTCATTCTGCTTCACTACCCCCAGGCTCCAGAGCACCTTTGGTTGTGGTGTGGATATGGCAGTAGCCCTGCTCCTTCTCTGTGCCACTCGCCAGATGCAGAGCAGCACTGAGGGAAGCACACTGTACACCCACACAGTGAGAAAACAGCAAATGCCAAAGCTCCACCCCCTTGCATATGGGTGTCCCACCCACCTCCAGCCCTGCCTCCTACATAGAATCATAGAATCATAGAATATCAGGGTTGGAAGGGACCTCAGGAGGTCATCTAGTCCAACCCCCTGCTCAAAAGCAGGACCCATCCCCAATTAAATCATCCCAGCCAGGGCTTTGTCAAGCCTGACCTTAAAAACTTCTAAGAAAGGAGATTCCACCACCTCCCTAGGCAACGCATTCCAGTATTTCACCACCCTCCTAGTGAAAAAGTTTTTCCTAATATCCAACCTAAACCTCCCCCACTGCAACTTGAGACCATTACTCCTTGTCCTGTCCTCTTCCACCACTGAGAATAGTCTAGAACCATCCTCTCAGGAACCACCTCTCAGGTAGTTGAAAGCAGCTACCAAATCCCCCCTCATTCTTCTCTTCTGCAGACTAAACAATCCCAGTTCCCTCAGCCTCTCCTCATAAGTTATGTGTTCCAGACCCCTAATCATTTTTGTTGCCCTTCGCTGGACTCTCTCCAATTTATCCACATCCTTCTTGTAGTGTGGGGCCCAAAACTGGACACAGTACTCCAGATGAGGCCTCACCAATGTCGAACAGAGGGGGACGATCACGTCCCTCGATCTGCTCGCTATGCCCCTACTTATACATCCCAAAATGCCATTGGCCTTCTTGGCAACAAGGGCACACTGCTGACTCATATCCAGCTTCTCGTCCACTGTCACCCCTAGGTCCTTTTCCGCAGAACTGCTGCCTAGCCATTCGGTCCCTAGTCTGTAGCTGTGCATTGGGTTCTTCCATCCTAAGTGCAGAACCCTGCACTTATCCTTATTGAACCTCATCAGATTTCTTTTGGCCCAATCCTCCAATTTGTCTAGGTCCCTCTGTATCCTATCCCTGCCCTCCAGCGTATCTACCACTCCTCCCAATTTAGTATCATCCGCAAATTTGCTGAGAGTGCAATCTACACCATCCTCCAGATCATTTATGAAGATATTGAACAAAACCGGCCCCAGGACCGACCCCTGGGGCACTCCACTTGACACCGGCTGCCAACTAGACATGGAGCCATTGATCACTACCCGTTGAGCCCGACAATCTAGCCAACTTTCTACCCACCTTACAGTGCATTCATCCAACCCATACTTCTTTAACTTGCTGACAAGAATACTGTGGGAGACCGTGTCAAAAGCTTTGCTAAAGTCAAGATACAATACATCCACTGCTTTCCCTTCATCCACAGAACCAGTAATCTCATCACAGAAGGCGATTAGATTAGTCAGGCATGACCTTCCCTTGGTGAATCCATGCTGACTGTTCCTGATCACTTTCCTCTCATGTAAATGCTTCAGGATTGATTCCTTGAGGACCTGCTCCATGATTTTTCCGGGGACTGAAGTGAGGCTGACTGGCCTGTAGTTCCCAGGATCCTCCTTCTTCCCTTTTTTAAAGATGGGCACTACATTAGCCTTTTTCCAGTCATCCGGGACTTCCCCCGTTTGCCACGAGTTTTCAAAGATAATGGCCAATGGCTCTGCAATCACAGCCGCCAGTTCCTTTAGCACTCTCGGATGCAACTCGTCCGGCCCCATGGACTTGTGCACGTCCAGCTTTTCTAAATAGTCCCTAACCACCTCTTTCTCCACAGAGGGCTGGCCATCTATTCCCCATGTTGTGATGCCCAGCGCAGCAGTCTGGGAACTGACCTTGTTCGTGAAGACAGAGGCAAAAAAAGCATTGAGTACATTAGCTTTTTCCACATCCTCTGTCACTAGGTTGCCTCCCTCATTCATTAAGGGGCCCACACTTTCCTTGGCTTTCTTCTTGTTGCCAGCATACCTGAAGAAACCCTTCTTGTTACTCTTGACATCTCTCGCTAGCTGCAGCTCCAGGTGCGATTTGGCCCTCCTGATTTCATTCCTACATGCCCGAGCAATATTTTTATACTCTTCCCTGGTCATATGTCCAACCTTCCACTTCTTGTAAGCTTCTTTTTTATGCTTAAGATCTGCTAGGATTTCACCGTTAAGCCAAGCTGGTCGCCTGCCATATTTACTATTCTTTCGACACATCGGGATGGTTTGTCCCTGTAACCTCAACAGGGATTCCTTGAAATACAGCCAACTCTCCTGGACTCCTTTCCCCTTCATGTTAATCCCACAGGGGATCCTTCCCATCCGTTCCCTGAGGGAGTCAAAGTCTGCTTTCCTGAAGTCCAGGGTCTGTATCCTGCTGCTTACCTTTCTTCCCTGTGTCAGGATCCTGAACTGAACCAACTCATGGTCACTGCCTCCCAGATTCCCGTCCACTTTTGCTTCCCCCACTAATTCTTCCCGGTTTGTGAGCAGCAGGTCAAGAAAAGCGCCCCCCCTAGTTGGCTCCTCTAGCACTTGCACCAGGAAATTGTCCCCTATGCTTTCCAAAAACTTCCTGGATTGTCTATGCACTGCTGTATTGCTCTCCCAGAAGATATCAGGAAAATTAAAGTCACCCATGAGAACCAGGGCATGCGATCTAGTAGCTTCCGCGAGCTGCAGGAAGAAAGCCCCATCTACCTCATCCCCCTGGTCCGGTGGTCTATAGCAGACTCCCACCACTACATCACTCTTGTTGCTCACACTTCTAAACTTAATCCAGAGACACTCAGGTTTTTCTGTAGTTTCGTACCGGAGCTCTGAGCAGTCATACTGCTCCCTTACATACAGTGCTACTCCCCCACCTTTTCTGCCCTGCCTTTACATGTCCCTTTGCTGGGGTTTGTGAAGGAATCCTCAGAAGGCAGCCTGCAGCTGTCTGTCTCAGTTCTCTTCTGGCCAGTTCCAGGGCTTTTAAAGACCCCACTTGTACCACTTCCCCCATCTGCCATACAGGGGACAGGATAGGGCGAAAATTTCACCCATGACTCTTCCTGGCTTCTGCAAGCATAAACCTGCCAAGTCCCTGTGAGTAGTGCTCCTCCTCCTGCCTCTCTCAGATTGGCTCAGGTTTGCGGAGCCTTAAAACACCAGCACATACAGCAACTATTACACAGATGTAGTTATTACAAATATGACACGCGCTGTACAGAATCAGAGCTACAACACAGCATCCTCTGGTTAGACAACAAGGCACATCCAACTGTGCAGAAACACAGGTTAATAAACACCATTTACACCGTGCACCGACAATGACAATAATGTGATTCTTAGTTAGGAAGCCCCAGAGTGACTGTTACACAATACAGCCTTGTTCTACAGTCTGTGACAGAACACAACCCCCAACCTTTATTTATGACTAGTAGTAGTAGTAGTACTTGTTGTTATGACTGAAAACAGTGATATGTGTAACTATTGCATAACTGGGTCCACTGTCTGTTAAGATTAAAAAAACACATGTTTTTAATTCTGTTTACCTGCAATCAGTTAAAATAAGAACCTGTTACTGCAGTCAGCACCTGATTTGGTGAAAATATGACATCTTGCATTACGTATCAATTAATGTAAACTACACAAAACAGTTTTTTATAGTTTTACATACATACCCAGCCAGAATATTAAGGACAAATTCTGCTTTCAGTTACATACACTCGTGTAAGTTAAGGCAGAATCTGCTCCACAATATTAAAAATATTAATTGTGCAAATTCAAACATTGGGTTAATTGAACCATGGCAATATAATGTCATAAAACCAAATTCTGTTACTGGAGGCACAGTACTGGAAAAAATGACTGGTGTAAATAATTCCTCCAATTATGCTCACAACGATCAGATCAGAATCTTAGCCTTTAAAAATAGTAATACTTGTAGAGTGCACTTGTCAAAAATTTCAAACTTTGGCACCTAAATAAAAATGGTCTGATTTTCAGAAGGTCTGGAACTCAAGTGAATTCAACAAGAGCTGCAAGTGCTCATCTCCACTGAAAATCTGGCTATTTTTATTTAGGGCACCCAGGTTTGAAAATAAAGGTCTCTTTATTTCAAGACAAAATAAATGACATCATTATAAACTAGAATCACTTAGGCCATGTCTACATTAGCACTTTTGTTGCTCAGGGGTCTGAAAAAAACACACACCCCCAGCGACATAAGTTTTGCCAGCATAAGCGCTCATGTGCACAGTGCTATGTCGCTCGTTGAGCTGATTTTATTTTGTCGATGGGAGAGCTCTCTCCCATCAGCATAACGTGGCTACCCGAGCACTCGTACAGAGGCACTATTTCCCTATGCTGGGGCTATACTTTTTACCTGATGTTGTCATATTAAATACACTGCAGTACACTATAGGAGAAGCCACACAAACACTCTATGCTTGTCAATGACACAAACGCCACATAACATATCAAATCTGGGTATGCCCAGTTGTCCTACCTGATGATGCAAAAGCAGTTGTTGAGCCTGTAATAAGCTTTCTGTATCTAAGATTTTTTCAGCCTCTACTTGGGCTTCTTTTGAGTTGGTAATTAGTTCTTCTAGAGCACTTTTTACTTCTTCTTTGTATTGGACACAATCACCCACAGTGCTTAACATCTTCTCAATCTATATTTATGGACAACATTGAAATAGGCAATAGCTGAACCGGGTTAATTTACATTTGGGGTATTTTTTGTAACACATGATAATTGTCTGTAATGCAAAACCCATACACCACCAGGTCATTTAGGACCACGCTTTTGCTTTGTATTTAGAGAAAAACTAAAAACATTCATAGCCCTAAAATGTGACTACCCTACCCCAATTTCCTATCTGTTTGCAATATCTTTGTAATACTTTATGGGTCATATCTTCAGGTGGTATAAATTGTCATAATTGTCATTTATTTCAGATCAGCTATGACAATTTACACAATTTGAGGATCTCTCTCAGTATATTATTTGTACTTCCTATTAGCCTAGCATTCATCAACAATTCTACAATAATATATCAGTGGAAGAAAATATAAATATAAAATGTAGTCAGTCAGGAAACAGATTTCAGTTTTTAGGAATGTGTGAAATATTTCAGACAGATTAAGAATCAACAGAACCTTCACTCTAAACTTGAGGACAACATAAAGCCAAACCATATTTAGGTTCTGGAAAAGTTTAGTAACCATTTCCTGTTTTTGTTTTAAATGTTCATGGATCTCTGCTTTTCTTGGCTCTTGCTTTTGGATGAGACAAGAGGTAAATTCACTTAAATACCATGAAAAGTTATATTATGCAGTATTTCCAACCCTTTGGAAATCACGACATGAACCAACAGTTTTCACAAAATTTCACACCCAATTTTCACACCAAGGAAAATTAAATTAAGTTTGAATAAATACTTGGAGCCTGTATAAATCTGGAACAATTACAATGATGTAAGAAGGTCTCTGCAAGAGACTGCAGTGAAAGTGGCACTGGAGTCTCCATCCTGAATTTCATCCTCCTCCTAACAAGGACATCCCCAAACTCCTAATCTTTCTCTTATGAAAAATATGGAGTAGAGTCTTGAGAGGCAGGCTCGATTGCCCCAGATCTAAGAGGAGCACAATTTCTTCAAGACAGTTTGATACTTCTCGTTGCCTGTCAAAGCTAAATGGGAAATAGATAACAGCTGTGAGGGTATCCATGTGTCTGAAGTTGACAGGGTCCCTAAACTTAAGTGAGATATCCTGCCTATTTTTGGAAGAAACAGGCCCTTGAACAGTCACACTAATGAGGGATATATCCTGTTACTGAATCTAGTCTTCTACTGGTGTTTTGTGCAGATTCTGCCCCTGGAATGTGAAGAGTCTCTCCTTGGGTTAAGAATGAAAGGATCTTCTACCTTTGTACGAGAGCTTGTCATCCTTTGAGCTTGTAGGAGAGCTTGTAGTCCTTTGAGGGCTTCATTAGAGTAGATAGCTCACACTATGGCTTATCTACATTGTCAGCCACCACCTTATCAATCATTTCCTCCTCAGATTTTTAAGGCACAGAGGATTTGCTATGAATAATTTGCTGCCCAGGTCAGAAGCCAGAGTTAGTGCCTGGACATTGAGTTTGCTGCCATGACTCTTGCTGGCAGCTTTAAGAAATCCACAGATAAACTGGTATAATTATGACAGCCAGGAATATCTTCTATTGTATCAACTTACTTGAATTCATCATAGATCTGGAGATGCAAGCATTTTATATCATTTTAAATATAAATATTTTGGCTCAGTAAAACTGGTGGTTGCTAGAGAGCCGTGGGGGCAGCTGAAGAAGTTTTGAAGTCGCTTCTGAGGATTACTTCCATCATCTAGTATTTTGCAAGAATTATCTTGCCATTTTCCACAAATGCCATTATTGCATCAGCAACAAGAATGATGCAAACATAATTTTGGGTCCTAGGACACTGTAAAATTCCAGGACATGCCAAGCATCCTTTCCCCTTTACCTAGAGTTTCTCCCCATTAACATCTTTGATGGAGGAATGTAGTGGGTAGCAAAACTTTGTCATGCTGGCCACCACTTTCCTCCTCCTGGTTTGAAACATGTCCAGGGAAAAAAACTCCTCCTGCTTCTCTGGCTCAGAGTTACAGTCTGAAATCAAGAGTCTTCCTCTTTAGGGGAGGAACTGGAGCTCATGGAAGGATTTGAACATCTGGAGTGCATTGGGGATTTTTTCTAGTGTCTTCTGTACATTTTTGGCTTTTTTCTCATCTTTTGCTCAATTTTTCACTTCCATGGCGATAGTTCCTGCCTGAACATTGAGGGGTGGGGGAAATTTTCACCCTTTATCTCTCAGAAACTCTAGCGTGGGATTCCTAAAGAATGAGCAGGTGCCCACTCCAGGTCTCAGGCTCCCTTGCTTTGTTTGCCCCAGGCCATTTCCTTCACCTGTTTTCAACACAAGTCCAAAACCTTCATCACTTGGTACAGGGGCTCATTCCCTTTGGTACAGGGATTCCCAAGAGAAAGTTCCTCACACTGTGCAACAACTGAGATTCTTCTAAATGGTGTCCCTGTGGGTGTTCCACGTCAGGTGTTGGTGTGTCCCAGCACCTTTGAGCAGAGAATTTCAGCAGCAGTGCTCATCTGAGTCACGCATGCACTCTCCCCATGTTGTGCCATTGTTGGTGCCTATCTAGACCTCCCCCAGTTACTTTCTTCTTCTTCTTCTTTGAGGAGTGTCCTTGTGGGACCACTACTTCAGGTGACTATTGAGCAGTGCCCCTCGTTGGATGGAAGGGGCTTCAGAGTTGAGTGGGTAATTGATTATGAGTCCTACCAATGCGTCCGATCTTGAGCTCTGATCTATCACATAGTGTTTTGTAAACATGTGTGCGGAAGCCCACATGGCTGCTTTACATATGTCCATGATTGGTACATTGTTGAGAAATGCTACTCAGGTTGATAATAACCATAGAGTGGGTTTGGATCCCTGGTGAAAGGTGTTTGTCATGCTGCAAACATGGTGAAAGCATCCAGAAATCCATTTGGACAGCCTCTGCTTGGAATAGACAATGACAACACAGACAAATCTTTAGATAGTTCCAAAGTTCTGAACCCACGGGTGCAGGACTGGCATCTGGGACTTTCGGCGCGGGTCGGCAGCCAGGACCCCAGGCAAGGGGCAGCAACCAGGATCCGGGTGCAGGACCAGCAGCTGGGACCCTGGATGTGGGGCGGCAGTGGAGCCCTGGGCATGCGGGGTGGCTGTAGAGTCCCGGAAGTTGGCGGGCAGTGGAGTTTAAACATTAATTGACTACATTACCAATAAGACTGATGCTTATCGGTTAACCAGTTAACATTTTACATCTGTACATTGGACCCTTACAAATTTGTTGCGTTTTCTGAGGTCTCAGATAGACCTCTATCCTCCGTTCTTTTCCTGAGTTAAGAAGTAGTGGGAGTAAAAACCCTTCCCTTTGTGTTGTGATGGGACGCGTTCCAAGACACCCAGATGCGGGAGATGATTTACTTTTTGCCGCAGAAAGTGTTTGTGTGAGGGGTCCCTGAAGAGGGATGGTGGTGGTGGTGGGGGGGGGGGGATTAATGCTATTGTATAGCCTGAAAGGATTATCTCCAAAACCCATTTCTTTGTGATGATGGATTACCATGCTGGGCATAAACAGGTCAACCAGTATCCAAAACAGGGGATGGTTAGTGATGGTGTCAACGCATAAGAATGGAGGCAGTTGGTGACGCTTTGAAGGCCCCTGTCTTTGCCTTTGCGTGTCATAGTGCCTCTGTTGAGGTGTATGGGACAGACCTTGCACGCTGAGTGGGCTAGTATTGACCCTTTTTTCTTTTTGACACAGGTGTCTATATTTTCAGGGAGCAGAGTGTCGCCCTCGAGTCTTTCAGAGTATGCAACGTCTCATCAGTTTTTGCCACAAACAGCTTACAGCCATCAAATGGCAGATCCTTGACAGTGGATTGTACCTCCCTTACAAAACCAGACAGGTGGAGCCATGAAGCCCGGCACATAACTATAGCAGTGGCCATGGAGCACGCCACTGTATCAGCCATACCTAGAGAGGCCTGTAAGGAGGTTCTGGATAGGAGTTGGCCCGCTGAAATTATGGACTTAAATTGGTCTCTTTTGTCCTCTGGTATGATGTCAATAAATTCAGTGAGTTTGGAGTGTAGTTGTATTTTGCCATTAGGGCAGCGTATTTGGCAATCCAGAACTGAAGAATGATTAGGCCTTGTGGCCAAAAAGATCCGAACATTTCCACTCTTTGTTGTATGGAGTGGATCTCTGTTGTTGTTGTCTGCCTCGTTAGTGAATTTGGTGCAGGGTGAGAAAATAGAATCATAGAATCATAGAATATCAGGGTTGGAAGGGACCCCAGAAGGTCATCTAGTCCAACCCCCTGCTCGAAGCAGGACCAATTCCCAGTTAAATCATCCCAGCCAGGGCTTTGTCAAGCCTGACCTTAAAAACCTCTAAGGAAGGAGATTCTACCACCTCCCTAGGTAACGCATTCCAGTGTTTCACCACCCTCTTAGTGAAAAAGTTTTTCCTAATATCCAATCTAAACCTCCCCCACTGCAACTTGAGACCATTACTCCTCGTTCTGTCATCTGCTACCATTGAGAACAGTCTAGAGCCATCCTCTTTGGAACCCCCTTTCAGGTAGTTGAAAGCAGCTATCAAATCCCCCCTCATTCTTCTCTTCTGCAGGCTAAACAATCCCAGCTCCCTCAGCCTCTCCTCATAACTCATGTGTTCCAGACCCCTAATCATTTTTGTTGCCCTTCGCTGGACTCTCTCCAATTTATCCACATCCTTCTTGAAGTGTGGGGCCCAAAACTGCACACAGTACTCCAGATGAGGCCTCACCAATGTCGAATAGAGGGGAACGATCACGTCCCTCGATCTGCTCGCTATGCCCCTACTTATACATCCCAAAATGCCATTGGCCTTCTTGGCAACAAGGGCACACTGCTGACTCATATCCAGCTTCTCGTCCACTGTCACCCCTAGGTCCTTTTCTGCAGAACTGCTGCCTAGCCATTCGGTCCCTAGTCTGTAGCTGTGCATTGGGTTCTTCCGTCCTAAGTGCAGGACCCTGCACTTATCCTTATTGAACCTCATCAGATTCCTTTTGGCCCAATCTTCCAATTGGTCTAGGTCCTTCTGTATCCTATCCCTCCCCTCCAGCGTATCTACCACTCCTCCCAGTTTAGTATCATCCGCAAATTTGCTGAGAGTGCAATCCACACCATCCTCCAGATCATTTATGAAGATATTGAATAAAACCGGCCCCAGGACCGACCCTTGGGGCACTCCACTTGATACCGGCTGCCAACTAGACATGGAGCCATTGATCACTACCCGTTGAGCCCGACAATTTAGCCAGCTTTCTACCCACCTTATAGTGCATTCATCCAGCCCATACTTCCTTAACTTGCTGACAAGAATACTATGGGAGACCGTGTCAAAAGCTTTGCTAAAGTCAAGAAACAATACATCCACTGCTTTCCCTTCATCCACAGAACCAGTAATCTCATCATAAAAGGCGATTAGATTAGTCAGGCATGACCTTCCCTTAAGAAGCCTGGTCCTACAGAGGGAACATAGTACTTCTTATCCACTCTCTTGCAGGTGGGCAGTATCGCAGCCAGGGTCTGTCATACATTTTTGGCCAGCTCCATGGGTGCACCATGTATGGAAAGTGCAATTTTAGATGAGGTGGATGTATGGAGAATGTCCAGTAGTTTGTGCTGGGACTCTGGAACCTCCTCTAGAGGAATCTCTAGGATATCAGCAATTCCTTTAAAGAGTTCCTGAAAGGGTTTAAAATCGTCCACCACTGTGAGTGGCAGTGGCATTATGACCTCGTCCAGGGACGAAGAAGAAATGCTGGATGTTGGTGTTGTAACCTGTTCCCAGGCTTCCTCCTGTTCTCCAGCTCTCTCCTCAGGGGGTTCTGAAGGTGCAGCAATGGAAAGTGACGGGGAAGATCTAAGCCTCTCCTTGTATAGGCTCGGGGGTCTGAGATACTGTCTCCTGTATGCCCCCAGGGGTCCCAGTAGGGCCACTGAGTGGGGAATGGCATAAGTGGTGGCATCCATAGGAAGCCCTACCAGGTCTGGATGTCAGTCCTGTGATGGGTTCTAGGCTTCCCAGAGTAGATTCTATGGCAAAGGAATGCTGAGATAAGACACCTTCCTCCTCAGTATCTTCTTCCTCACTAGAGAATGGAGGGGCCAGAGGTGAAGTGGGCTGACATGGTGCCATTCGTGCTGGGGAAACATGGGTGCCCAAAAGACATGATTCAGGCATTGATGAACCACGCCAAAGCAGTTCCGTTTACACTGACTCATCCATAACCCTTTTCTCAGGCCAGAAAGTAGTGTTCTAGTACGCTGTCTCTTAGGGGCCAAAAACTCCCACTGACTTCAGTGGTACCAGAATTTGGTTGCAGATCAGTCAGTAAGGATGGCAGTGGGCTCCATCACTTGGAGCCTGATTCTGCCAATCTAATTCATATTAGATGTTCTTACTTTGGAAAGTAAGGGTGTGATTTAGCCTAGGAGTTGCAACAACAGAAGCCTGAGACTTCCAAACCTGAGACACCCACATCATCAGGTTGTCAATGTAAAATGCTTGATAGTATTGAATTATAGCAAACTAATGTTCCTTTTTTAGATAAAAACTCCTAAAGCACTGCACATATTTTGGATTCAGAAATGTTCATCTGAAGCCGAGAAAGATTCAGAAGCCTGCTGATCAGCTCTGTCAATATTTTTTGTTTGTTAGACTCAAGGCTTTGTTGCATCTGGAATCTGAAGAAAATTGGGTTGCTGTGTGCTTCTAGTGTAATTAAAAAAAACAGCAGGTCACTTAGTCTTGTGTAGCATGGCTAATGTCACTACATATGATGCTGTAAATGTAGTGGCATTGTGTTTCTCATATTATACCTCAGCCAGCAAATGTAGGAGTCCCTTGAAGTTACTAGAAAGTTTAGATAGCTCATCCTCTTTCTTTCTGGCTTCATCCTCTGCAGAAACCTCAGTCAGATCAGCAAGTCTAGATTTCAGCCAGTCGACATTTTCTCCTTGTTTGCTGATATCTTGTCGGATTATCTATACAAGAATCACAAACATACAAGCTTAGAATCAATTAAATATACCAACGAATAATATTAATGGGCAACTTGCCATCAATCCTATGGTTAGCAGCACAAAAGTATGTGTGTGAGAGTCTGTGTATTCTCCTTTGAAGACTGCAGGATAGTATTTTTCTCTAATTCCCATGGAGTCTGTCATGTTCTACATAGGGCTGAATCCTGCATTCCTTCCACAAGCAATACAGGATTGTCCCCTACTGATTACATTGCTGAAGCCTGTTTTTTCCCCCTACAGGCTAGCATTTTTGGTGCTCATTATCCACATGGTAAATACTGTATATATTTTTTCATATATTGACCATACAATATCCTGCATATATGTATGTAAGAGGCCAGTGAAGAAGCTTGGCAACATGTGACCTCCAGAAGAGGTAAGCGGAATGTCCGGGTTCCAGTAACACAGACACAGGTAACTAACCGCTTTCATGTTCTCTCCACAGGTACCGTTGTGGAGAGTGGACCAGATGATATGTCTGGGGCGAGAAAGCAGAAGGAGACTCCGCTGGTTGGAAGGCATGAGATGCGATGTCTTGAGGTTGGGGGTTCCACAACCACCACTCCCAAGAGGAGAAGGCGGGTGGTGGTGGTCGGGGACTCTCTCCTCCAGGGGACTGAGTCATCTAACTGCCGCCCTGACTGGGAAAACCGAGAAGTCTGCTGTTTGCCAGGGGCTAGGATTCGTGATGTGACGGAGAGACTGCCGAGACTCATCAAGCCCTCGGATCGCTACCCCTTCCTGCTTCTCCACGTGGGCACCAATGATACTGCCAAGAATGACCTTGAGCGAATCACTGCGGACTACGTGGCTCTAGGAAGAAGGATAAAGGAGTTGGAGGCGCAAGTGGTGTTCTCGTCCATCCTTCCTGTGGAAGGAAAAGGCCTGGGTAGGGACCGTCGAATCGTCGAAGTCAACAAATGGCTACGCAGGTGGTGTCGGAGAGAAGGCTTTGGATTCTTTGACCATGGGATGGTGTTCCATGAAGGAGGAGTGCTGGGCAGAGACGTGCTCCATCTTACGAAGAGAGGGAAGAGCATCTTTGCCAGCAGGCTGGCTAACCTAGTGAGGAGGGCTTTAAACTAGGTTCACCGGGGGAAGGAGACCAAAGCCCCGAGGTAAGTGGGAAAGCGGGATACCGGGAGGAAGCACAGGCAGGAATGTCTGTGAGGGGAGGGCTCCTGCCTCATACTGGGAATGAGGGGCGATCAACAGGTTATCTCAAGTGCTTATATACGAATGCACAAAGCCTTGGAAACAAGCAGGGAGAACTGGAGGTCCTGGTGATGTCAAGGAACTATGATGTGATTGGAATAACAGAGACTTGGTGGGATAACTCACATGACTGGAGTACTGTCATGGATGGTTATAAACTGTTCAGGAAGGACAGGCAGGGCAGAAAAGGTGGGAGAGTAGCACTGTATGTAAGGGAGCAGTATGACTGCTCAGACCTCCGGTATGAAACTGTAGAAAAACCTGAGTGTCTCTGGATTAAGTTTAGAAGTGTGTGCAACAAGAGTGATGTAGTGGTGGGAGTCTGCTACAGACCACCGGACCAGGGGGATGAGGTAGATGGGGCTTTCTTCCGGCAGCTCGCGGAAGCTACTAGATCGCATGCCCTGATTCTCATGGGTGACTTTAATTTTCCTGATATCTGCTGGGAGAGCAATACAGCGGTGCATAGACAATCCAGGAAGTTTTTGGAAAGCGTAGGGGACAATTTCCTGGCGCAAGTGCTAGAGGAGCCAACTGGGGGGGCGCTTTCTTGACCTGCTGCTCACAAACCGGATAGAATTAGTGGGGGAAGCAAAAGTGGATGGGAATCTGGGAGGCAGTGACCATGAGTTGGTTGAGTTCAGGATCCTGACGCAGGGAAGAAAGGTAAGCAGCAGGATACGGACCCTGGACTTCAGGAAAGCAGACTTCGACTCCCTCAGGGAACGGATGGCCAGGATCCCCTGGGGGACTAACATGAAGGGGAAAGGAGTCCAGGAGAGCTGGCTGTATTTCAAGGAATCCCTGTTGAGGTTACAGGGACAAACCATCCCGATGAGTCGAAAGAATAGTAAATATGGCAGGCGACCAGCTTGGCTTAATGGTGAAATCCTAGCGGATCTTAAACATAAAAAAGAAGCTTACAAGAAGTGGAAGGTTGGACATATGACCAGGGAAGAGTATAAAAATATTGCTCGGGCATGTAGGAATGATATCAGGAGGGCCAAATCGCACCTGGAGCTGCAGCTAGCGAGAGATGTCAAGAGTAACAAGAAGGGTTTCTTCAGGTATGTTGGCAACAAGAAGAAAGCCAAGGAAAGTGTGGGCCCCTTAATGAATGAGGGAGGCAACCTAGTGACAGAGGATGTGGAAAAAGCTAATGTACTCAATGCTTGTTTTGCCTCTGTCTTCACGAACAAGGTCAGCTCCCAGACTGCTGCGCTGGGCATCACAAAATGGGGAAGAGATAGCCAGCCCTCTGTGGAGAAAGAGGTGGTTAGGGACTATTTAGAAAAGCTGGACGTGCACAAGTCCATGGGGCCGGACGAGTTACATCCGAGAGTGCTGAAGGAATTGGCGGCTGTGATTGCAGAGCCATTGGCCATTATCTTTGAAAACTAGTGGCGAACGGGGGAAGTCCCGGATGACTGGAAAAAGGCTAATGTAGTGCCCATCTTTAAAAAAGGGAAGAAGGAGGATCCTGGGAACTACAGGCCAGTCAGCCTCACCTCAGTCCCTGGAAAAAATCATGGAGCAGGTCCTCAAAGAATCAATCCTGAAGCACTTGCATGAGAGGAAAGTGATCAGGAACAGCCAGCATGGATTCACCAAGGGAAGGTCATGCCTGACTAATCTAGTCGCCTTTTATGATGAGATTACTGGTTCTGTGGATGAAGGGAAAGCAGTGGATGTATTGTTTCTTGACTTTAGCAAAGCTTTTGACACCGTCTCCCACAGTATTCTTGTCAGCAAGTTAAGGAAGTATGGGCTGGATGAATGCACTACAAGGTGGGTAGAAAGCTGCCTGGATTGTCGGGCTCAACGGGTAGTGATCAATGGCTCCATGTCTAGTTGGCAGCCGGTGTCAAGTGGAGTGCCCCAGGGGTCGGTCCTGGGGCCGGTTTTGTTCAATATCTTCATAAATGATCTGGAGGATGGTGTAGATTGCACTCTCAGCAAATTTGCGGATGATACTAAACTGGGAGGAGTGGTAGATACGCTGGAGGGGAGGGATAGGATACAGAAGGACCTAGACAAATTGGAGGATTGGGCCAAAAGGAATCTGATGAGGTTCAATAAGCATAAGTGCAGGGTCCTGCACTTAGGATGGAAGAATCCAATGCACCGCTACAGACTAGGGGCCGAATGGCTAGGCAGCAGTTCTGCAGAAAAGGACCTAGGGGTGACAGTGGATGAGAAGCTGGATATGAGTCAGCAGTGTGCCCTTGTTGCCAAGAAGGCCAATGGCATTTTGGGATGTATAAGTAGGGGCATAGCGAGCAGATCGAGGGACGTGATCGTTCCCCTCTATTCGACATTGGTGAGGCCTCATCTGGAGTACTGTGTCCAGTTTTGGGCCCCACACTACAAGAAGGATGTGGATAAATTGGAGAGAGTCCAGCGAAGGGCAACAAAAATGATTAGGGGTCTGGAACACATGACTTATGCGGAGAGGCTGAGGGAGCTGGGATTGTTTAGTCTGCAGAAGAGAAGAACGAGGGGGGATTTGATAGCTGCTTTCAACTACCTGAAAGGGGGTTCCAAAGAGGATGGCTCTAGACTGTTCTCAATGGTAGCAGATGACAGAACGAGGAGTAATGGTCTCAAGTTGCAGTGGGGGAGGTTTAGATTGGATATTAGGAAAAACTTTTTCACTATGAGGGTGGTGAAACACTGGAATGCGTTACCTAGGGAGGTGGTAGAATCTCCTTCCTTAGAGGTTTTTAAGGTCAGGCTTGACAAAGTCCTGGCTGGGATGATTTAACTGGGAATTGGTCCTGCTTCGAGCAGGGGGTTGGACTAGATGACCTTCTGGGGTCCCTTCCAACCCTGATATTCTATGATTCTATGATTCTATCTAAACTAGGATTACACTGCATATTTTAAAGAGTATCAGGATTAGCCAAATTAGCAACATTTTATTATGTTTTCATCTGTTTTCAGATACTTAGGCCAGAGTCACAAAGAAAGTTTTTTAGAGCACTCATCTGTTCAAATCCCTTCTCCCACTCAGGTGGAGGGGCGACTGAACTGGCAGTCTCCCACATCTCAGGTGAATACACTAGCCACTAAAAGTTAAGAAGGAGGTTCCCGCCCTCCATTTTGTGTCAGTTTGTCTATAAGTGCCGAATTTGGAAGGTAAGGACTTGAACACGCTTCCCAGATTGGGCAATTTAGGAGGAGGAACACTGATTTTCTCCTGGATTGTGCATTGCTCAGAGGCTTACGCATCCAGACCCTTGGAGTGGGGCTGCTGTGATCTTGCTCAAAGGCAGAAACATAGGCACCCAGGGAACTTTTACTGCACAAATGTAGGTGCCTGCAGGGTTTGGTGGCAGCTAGGAGGGGGTTTTGTGAATCCCAGTGGTGCCTGATTTGGGGAGTTAGGTGCCTAAAGCGGCAAGTAGGCACCTATGTCCTTCTGTGTATTAGCACTCACAGTATAAAAGGTAAGTGAAGCACATTTTTCCTACATATGAAAACCCACGCTTTAAAAAAAATATTGATGTGGTCATTTTAGGGACCAGTGATAAAGCCTTTCCACATGTTAGAAGTCCCATTGACTAAAAGAGGTGTAAGGGCTGAAGGGCTATTTGCCAAAACACCATTTTTACCATTTTACTGATATCTCTCAGAAATATATACCTTCTCATCACATCACAATGAAGTCATTCAATAAGGTATTAACACTTCAGTGCAGTGTTGATAAACTGGTACTTATACCAGTCAAACCTTGCCTTCTATGGCATGTAGAAATCACCTGCGAAATCAGTGGGGAGTTCTGAATAAAACTTGATGGCATGGTATGGAAAGCATTGTGTTAGCTTTGACTGGTTTTCATTAAGTACCAAGAAATGGCTTTTATCTATAGGTGACTGCACAAGCTCTTCTACTCAACATAGCAGATGTGGAAATTTGGAATGACCCAAATAGAAACAAAACGTTTCTTTTTACACCTTCATATTTTTTACAAGGTGAAGAATGTTAACAGTGCAAGAAAACAACCTGCTGCTTGTTAAAGAAGCCATAGTTATTTATAGAATGTAATAAAGATTTTAATTATAATTTTAATTAATAATTTAATTTTTATTTTTAACTCTGATTTTCCCTCGAGTGTTATTTGTTGAATAATATTTCAAATTATATAAGCATCTATATACTTTTTTAAAATTTCTAAAATAGCTAATTTTTTTCCCATTTCACTCACTTTTTCCCAACTGTTTATGTTTGTAGCCCAGCGCAAAAAAGAGGATATTGCAGAGTCATGCCAATGTCATCCCTTAATCCTCTGACTTGTGTGCTTTTTCAAGGTCACTCAAATTCCTTTTTCCTGCATAGGTATGCCTTATAATCTGTTAATGACTTTCATGAACCTCGATAAACTGTACTAATTTGTAGTCCTGTTCTCCCTTCTACTGTAAAAAAGAAGAAGGGCCAAATTCTGTCCCGATATACACCTTGAGTTATTAATCTCAATGAATTTAGTCAAAGGTTCAGATCCTCAGCTACTCTACCAGCTCTCTCCTCTTAAAGAGCTTAATGCTCTCAAAGGAGGTGGGGAGAGACTGGATAATTTCCATCCCAAAATACTGAAAGAACTGGCATGAAAGATTGGTAGCCTTATAGTAAGGATTTTTAATACTTCTATCTATTCAGGGGTAGTGCCATAAGATGGCACAACAGCTAACATCATATGTATATTTAAGAAAAGGAAAAAAGGTGATTCTAGCAATTACAGATCTGTTAGTCTGACCTCAGTTGTTTGCAAGGCTTTAGAACAAATTGTGAAGAAAAGAATAATTAAATTCATAGAGGCAAATGGAAAAGGGGATATAATGCAACATGGATTTACCAAAGACAGACTATGCCTGACTAACCTGATTTCCTTCTTTGAGGAAACAACTGATTTTTGGATAGGGAAGTGCAGTAAAGCTAATATTTTTGGACTTTATTAAAGCATTTGACATGACACCACATGGGAAATTATTAGTTAAATTAGGGAAGATGTGGATCAAGAGAAGTATTGTAAGGTGGATAAGGAGCTGACTAATGGGGATAAGGCAACAGGTTCTGCTGAAAGGTGAATTACCAGACTGGAGCGAGGTTACTAGTGGAGCGCCTCAAGGATCAGTCTTGGGACTAATCTTATTTAATATTTTTGTTAATGACCTTGGCACAACAAGTAAGTGTGCGCTAATGAAATCTGCTGATGATACAAAGTTTGGAGGCACCATCAATCCAGAGGAGGGTGGGAATATTATACAGGAAGATCTGGATGACCGTGAAGCCTGGAATAATAGAAATGGGATGAAATTCAATACTACAAAGTGCAAGATCTTAGGCTCTAATAATAATAATTTCTGCCACAAGCTGATGGCTCATCAGTTGGAAGTCACAGAAAAGAAGAGAGACTAGGTGTGTGGGTCTATCACAGGATGACTATGAGCCACCAATGTGATGCAGCTATGAAAAAGACAAATGCAGTCCTAAGATTATCAAGCTAGGCATTTCCATTAGGGATAGAGGAGTATTAATGCCTTGTACAAGGCTGGGGTAAGTCCTCATGTGGAATATTGTGTACAGTTCTGGTCACTCATGTTCAAGAAAGATTAATTTAAACTGGAACAGGTGCAGAGAAGGGCTACTAGGATGATCAGGGATATGGAAGGCCTGTCTTATGAGAGGAGACTGGAAGAGTTTGGCTTTGTTTAGTCTAGCAAAAAGAAGGCTAAGAGGCGATATGATTGTTCTGTATAAATACATCACAGAGGTAAATAACAGGGAGGGTGAAGAGCTATTTAAGAAAAAGGACAACGTTGGCACAAGAACAAATGGATACAAACTGGCCATGAACAAATTCAGGCTGGAAATTACAAGAAAGTTTCTAACCACCAGAGGGGTGAGGTTCTGGAACAACCTCCCATTAGGAATTGCAGGGGCAAACAACTTAATTAGTTTTAAGAGAGAGCTGGACAAATTTATGAGTGCGAGTGTATGACGGGGCTTCAGCCAATCATCTTCAGGAGTCAGGAAGGGATTCCCCCACCCAAATGTATTCTGGGTCTTTTGTCTCCTTCTTTTGAAGTATCAGGGATGGCCACTGCTGAAGATGGGACACTGACCAGGGTGGGATGTTGCACTGAGGTGGCGCCCAGCTTTCTCTCTTTCAGGCTGGCTGATTCTTGTTCACATTCTCAGGGTCCAACTGATGGCCATATTGGAAGGATTTTTACCCCAGATCAGATTGGCAGTGACCTGGGGGTTGCCCCAGTGTGGGGTGTGGTTAACTCTCCAGGATCATCTGGGTATCCCTCACTATATTCCCTGCCATTGCAGGGGTCTTGGGTATTAGTGCACCTTGGTCCCTCCTATTCTCTGCCTGTGACAAACAACAGTTTAGTTTTCTGGGGGCTGTAACACTCTGGTCTAATTTTGGCTGTTGAGTTTAGTGTGCGGGTCCTGGGTGGTGTTGCTTGCTTGTGGCATCTAGGAGGTCAGACTAGATCATCTGGTTGTTTTTTCTGGCCTTAAACTCTATGCCTCTGTGTTGCCAGCCAGGTCTGCTCACTGATGTGAAGGTAGGTGGTGAGATGACCCTGCCTCCAGCTTCTCTTTTTATAGAGGCCATAGGTGCCAACTCTGTGCAGCTGAACTGATGGGGAACACCACTGAAGTCCAGGGAAGAAATCACTCTCCTTTATTTTAATATAAGCTAAGAACTAACCTCCATGGCTGTTTTAAATTGTTTGTATTTGGCAGTATCATTGACATCAAGCTTAATCTTCTTTAGCTCACTCTCCTTTGATGAAATCCAACTTGTTAATTCAGAAATTCTGAAATCAAAGACCACACAACACAAAACAAGTTAAAAGTTAGCTGTAAACTAGCCTTTATCAAGTCACAGCTGATAATTATTAGCTTAAATAAAAAAACAACAAGAAGAAGAAAAGCAGATTATTTTGGACCTACTATATAAAATAGAGTTTTCTGTTTGTGAACAAAAAAAGCATTTACTATTCCTTGAATTGTATTTTTCTACAGCTGGAAGTTTTAAAGAAGAGCACATATGCTAATTGTTCTGACCAAGGCTCTGTCATACCCAGCTAACAACAGAACTAGTACCTATTCTTGTACTCCTTCCATTTGTCAGGGTTCTCTTTTAGCTTCACATAGGTGCTATCAATCTGGGATTTAAGTTCCTTGAGGGTTTCTTGGATGCTTTCCGATGTAGTCTTAAATTGATCCCATTCTGGGAGTTTTAGACACAGTTCTTCAATCAGCTGCAGCCTTTTCTCACACAACTGATAGGGTCCCTTATCACTGAAGAAAAACTGAAAAGGGGAAAAAAGCAACAATAATACAAACTGACAAAGCCACAAATCACATTTTTTTTATATAAAACTAAGTAGGCTCCCAGCTTTTGCATATCAGTACAAAAGTAAATCAAATTCACCTTTCCTTTAAGATTTCAACTCTTAGTACACTTAAAAGTTTTTCAGAGAACTTATAGAACCTCCATCCAGGGGTCCAATTTACTGCCGTATTACACCAGTTTCACTTAGCTGAAATCAGTACAGTTGCACTGGTGTGAATCTGGAGCAACTTGATTGTGGTCAATGAGACCTTGGTTTTTATATCCTTTGTGTTTGAATGCATTTACACACATGTCCACTTGGTGGCACATGGTGCATACCTTGTGCTCTTTGACGATCTTTTCACTGCCCTTGCTGGATACCAGCTTGTTCTCTCTAGCAAGTTCAGATCTACTCTCTTCCACTGTGCCTAGGAGTTTGCTTTTCTCCACTTCAATCTTCAGATGGACCAAATGATATGGGGCTTCTGCCTGGAGATCCTATACTCCATAGGGAAAAAAAACAAACACGGAAAGAAAGCATGATTCTCATTCATCCAATGTAAGGCTACTAAATGAGAATTACAGAACAATTTTTAAAGTGTAACAGAAATCACATACATGCTATAACACAGAGAACAGATGTTTTTCAGCATTCATGTATGAAGGGAAATAAAATAAATCTATTAGACAGAATTATTAGTTATATACTTAGATCACAAGCTCTTTTGGACAGGTACCTTCTTTCACAATAGTGTGTACAGTACCTAGCAAAGTGAGATTCTGATCTATGACTGGGGCTTCTAGGTGCTACCTCAATAAAAATAAATAACAACGATAATAATAGTGTGGCTACATTAGTAACAACCCCCCAAGGGCACCAGCTTTTGTGTTCATGAAAAGCAACAGGTGCACACAAAATGTGACTTATTAGGGGTAGGATTTTTCCAAAATGGCCAGTGTTGGCCTGATCTTGCTTGCATTGCAGTCAATGGTAAAATTCCCAGAGAATTCAGCCAATTCTGAGTGCTTTTGAAAACCTCCCTCTAGATATTTAACTACCGCAATGATGTATGCAAGATGGACTCAAGTGGAGAGCTTTGTGCTTCCCCAGATGTTCAACCTGAACATTCTGTAGGCATAGTCTTAGAGGACTATTTGAAAACTTGGCTCATGAAGTATTGAATAATGAAATTGTTCCATGACTTATTATCAGTCTTTGCTCAGTCACTTTAGTCTTTGGCAATAAGCACTGTTTAAACTGAAAGCCTAATCTATTAAAAATCTGTTTTATTAGTGTTACTAGGGTAACTACAGTCAGCTCTGCTTCAGTGTAAAGCATGAAAAGGTTAGGTGACATTGCAGGCAGCACGAGTAGCAGCGCGGGCACCACCTCTCATTGCTCGACACTTCCCATTATAAAACTCAGTTTTCAGCTGCTTGCAACTTTTCCAAACTGCAACCGTTCTGGCTGAAATTTTCCATGTGAGATGTCTGTCTCAGGCTGTTGTTTTTTGCTTTTCTTTTTTAAATTCAGCCAAAACAATTCAGCCATTTCCAAGAATGAGACGAGGGAAAAAACAGAGTCTGGGCATTAAAATGAGAATTGGGACAGGTTTGGCAAGGAGACTGGAAGCGCGGGATGTGAGACTGGGAGCAAATACAAGGAGTGAAAAGACTGAGATTAGATGAGGACCCTGGGGAGAGACTGGGACTGGCTGGGCAGTGGAAAGAAGGTTGGGTGGAGGGGAGATGTATCGGACAAGAAGCTAGGATGTCAGGGGAGAACTGGGACAAGGAGATGGCTGGTGGGGAGACACTGAGTTTGGAGCTCAGGAAGGGAGGGAGACTGAGACTAGGAGCCAATAGCGAGGGGGAATGTGGGCATGCGGTGACTGGAGGCTGGGGGAAGAGGACTACTTCAGTGAGGAGCCGAGAGGAGGAAACTGGTACTGGCTAGGTAAGGAAACTGGCACTAAAAACCTGGGGAGAGACCTGGAAATGACAGGGCAAGGAGACCAATCATGGACATGGCGGGAGGGAGACTGGGACTGGTAATCCAGTGGGGTAGACTACAACTGGGTGGGAATGGAGACTGGGACTGAGATTAGAAACCTGAGGAGTGGAGACTGGGTAGCTGAGGAGAATGAGACTGTGATGAGGAGCCGGGGTAGAAAAGAGACAGGACTGGGACAAGAAGAGGTTGGACAGAAGGGGTCAAGTTAGGGAGGAAACAGGCAGAAGAGTCTCTATCCACAAAATCACACATCCCTCTTGAACTTGAAATGGAGCCCAAGAATCCTGGGTCTCACCATGTCTCTTCTGTCACGAAATATCTGTAAAACGCTCTGACAAAATGTGTGTCTCTTCCCCCTGTTGTGCTGGTCCAGATAGAGGATAATAACCTACTATTGCTATCAATTACTCCATTAGCTCAAGTAGCAGAGGATTGTGTGGTGGGCTCTAAAGGTTCCAACTCTGCTGATGATACACGTGGGTGTCAACATGATGCCAGATGATCAAATTAATTTTTTTTTCAGTTTGCTTTTTTTAAAAAAAACTAGGAAATTACACACAAAAATCTACATTAAAAGAACAAAGTCAAGTTCTCAAAAGTAGAAAGTGCCAGAATTAAATATGCATTATGCTACAGTCCTTAAATACATGATCACAGACTATTTTTTCCACATGATGCCTGCATCATTCAGTGCAGACGATGGACCTGCTCTGGGGGATAAATCAGGGTTGCATTGCAAAGGAGGTTGACATCTGTAGGACCCCCTATCTCATTTGTTTCAGAAATTAGAAGGTGTGTAGTGAATAAGGCAGAGGATTGCAGGAAGAGAAAGCTGGGTCTCATGATTTAGACAGTTGAATGTTGCCCTGGAAAACTGGCCACCAAGTTTCTGTGTGATGGTGGGCAACTCACCTACACTAAATTCTTCACAGGTGGTCACTAGCTGTCTGTTCCTCATTCTCTGGGTGCCCAACTTGTGATCGTGGGGTTTGATTTGCAGAAGTGCTGAGCACTCACAGGTGCAAATGAAGACAATAGGAACTGGGTTCAAATATATAAAGCAATATACTACTAAATACTCTGAAAAATCAAGTCCTAGGTGTTTCAAATTGAGCAATATGTTTGACCTAATCCTTTTGTGCCTCAGTTCCCCATTTCTCTAATGGGGATAATGCCCCTCACCTCACAGAGGTACTGTGAAGATTAACTCATTAATGTCCGTGAAGCACTCAGATACTAGAGTGATGAGTGACACAAGAATGCCCATGAAGAAATTAATTCTGTCTGGGTCTGAATAATACAATAACTAAGGCCTAGAGCCACACACTAAACAATGAGGGAAAAAGAAAATATTGAACAGCTGCTATTTAAGTGAACACTGTCCATCCTGTGATCTGAATGACACAGGCATCCTGTGGAAAAAGTAGTCTGTGACCATGTAATTAATGACTGTATCATAATGCATATGCACAGGGGGACCAAATTAAACTTGCATAGGGAAGCTTAATTCTGGCATTTTCATTACTTTTGAGTGCTCGACTTCGCAACTGTAATAATATTCTTTTAACATAGTTTTGTGTAATTGTATTTATTTTTACAATCAACGTGTCTTTTTCACTTATTCGGAAAGAGGAAGAAGAGGGACAAGATGTCCCCAGTTTCCATGCACAACATATTGCTTGGGCAGTTGGGTCTCTGGAGCCATTCAGTTTACAATTCCAGAGTTCTAATTTAAATACTAACCTTCCACTGCTTATGGAGTTTCCGAACAGCTTCCTGCAGGCTGTGTTGTTCTTGCTCAGGAAGGATGTCAGTAAGTTCATCACAAGCTTTCAGGAAGGCATTAAGCACTCTTTGGTCCAACTGGCTGAAAAACTCCTGATGTTGAAAGTAAAGTTAGAAGGTTAAGTTGCTTAATGTTATTGATATGGAAAGCAGCAAGGATGAAGTTCAGAATGACATATTTTATACTACCACATACTAGCTCTCTGCAAGCTTGGAAGGTAGCTGCATTAAAAAGACTGAATTCAAGTTAAGAAATGGTACACTATTTAGCAGGAAGTTGGAAGAGTTAGCAGGAGATATTCCTGAATAATTTCTAAGGTAGAGAATCAACTAATTCTTGTACATTTCAGCAACTGCACAGAGTTGGTAGCTTATACACATAGGATTCTGCACAGTATTTTAAAAGAACAATAAAAGTAGTAATATTACCAGTTAGCTCATTTACTTAATAAGAACTTCTATATTTTTACTTGCCACCAAGTCCTCCTGAACAGTATCATTCGAATATCAAATTCCATGTCATTTATAAGATTAAATAGACTTTGTACTAGTGTAACATATGTCCATTGTTAAAGCCTACATAGGGACTGCAGTGAAGGTCAGAGAATCTACTCACAGTATGTTTCCTGAGAAGTTCTTCAGGATTTCCTTTTTCTTCTAGGCAACCATGGGCAATCTGTAGTACTGTCTCTAGTTCTGCCCTGGACTCCTCAAACTTTTTCATCAAACGGCTATTTGCTTCCACATTTCTTCTCCAGTCACCAGTCTTCTTGACCATATCCTAAGTTACAAGTGAAGAAAAAATGAGCTTGTATTTTTTCCCCAGATTATTTTCTGAATGATGATCTTTATTGACTATACTATCCACAGTCCCTCATTAAAATGCTTCCTGCTGGAGCTGCCCTTTGGGCTTGTGAAGTTCACAGCTTCTCCTCTGGTACCTATAAATGACCATGTTAATCTCATTCTCCCATTAAAATAAAATAAATTTATCTAATTTAATGAATCTGGGGGATTTTCATACAACCTATCATTGTGACTAGACTTTTTTTATGCGAAGCAAGTCTTAAAATGTAAACTGGCTGGTATGGTAGAAGTTTGTCACTGGGATTTTTCCAAAAGATCACAAGTTATTCATGGACCCTTCTCATCAGAGACACCCTGGTTTGGCCTTTGAGACCCATGAACCCCACAACTACAGGTCTCTTGATTTTTGAGGGGCCTAAACCAACTGCCAGATGTGGAGTTTGGCAAAACTCTTATTTCCACCTAGCTGCCTGCATCTGAGCACTATGAATACTGCCCAGAACTGTAACAGGCAGTCCCTCTTATGGTTTAATCCCAACTCTAACACTCGCTCCTTCTGTGGTCTTTGTCAGATCACTTAACTTTTTTGCTTTGGCTTCCTAATCTGCAAAATGAGAAGAACAATACTTACTGATGGGAAGAAGAGAATGGAGGATATCTTATGTTTGCATTAGCTAATGTTTCTAGAGTTCAAATACATAAGTTCTCTTATTCACCAAGATGCATAAAAACCTGCTGGGAGCTCTAAACCCCTACAGAAAACCGACACTCAAAACAACTTTTCTATAGCTTACCTAGCAGCACTTCTCTTGAAGCAAGAAGCCTGAGGATACCAACAATGGCAACAACACCTGCTCACCATAGACACTTTAAAGAACAGTGGTTTTCAAACTTTTGGAGCTGAGACCCCCCCGGCTTTGAGTTACAATTTTTGGTTGTGTACTCCCCCAACCCAGACAAAAATAGACACATACAAAAGTATGCTTGATAGCTTACTCATAAACCTAACAGAGATCTTAACACAACTTTAATTAAATTACAAATACACCGATACTTTAATGTGAAGGGTGTGCCTATTTCTCTGTGGACAGTTTATCAATTTGTGAGGAGTTTTTTTAAACTGAAATTGTGAGGTTGTCCTCCACTTCCAGTCTCAGATGGTACTTTGTCTTTAGCACAGCCAACACAGAGAATCTGATCCCACACAAATAAGATGAACCAAACAGTGAAAGAGCTTTGATCATACACTTTGACAAAGCAGGATATTATGAGCCAACTTTCAACCAAAAATCCCCCGAAGACTTTTTTTAAAATTGAATGTCCACTGTGCTATCACTCTAAAGTTCAATCAGCTTGTCCTGAATGTCATTTGAGAGATGGGACAAAGTCACTGCCTCAGCTACAAAAAGCTGGATAATCCAGTCATTCAGGGGTGTATTTCCTCCGGGAAAATATTTACCCAAACTGGCTCTGAGAGAAGTCAAGTGATTCTCAATTGGCTCCACAACAGTGAATAGTTCAGATTCTGTTTCATCGATAACATCAGTTAACAACGGGAATGGAATGCTTAAACCAGTTTTGATTTTTGTTTTCCAGAGATCTAGTTTTCTCTTGAATGCCGATATCTTGTTGTGCAGGTCAAAAATAGTACTTTCTGCTCCTTGCAAAAGAACAATGCAAAAATAATTCATTTTGTCAAAAATATCAGCAAGGTAAGCCAAAAGCACAAGCCACTAGGGATCACACGGTGTCTCGGCATTGGTGAAATTCATATCCACCACAAAAAAATCAAATTTCATTTCTCAGTTCATAAACGCGTTGCAACACTTTCCCACTGGATAGCCAACTGACTTCATGTGAAACAACAAAGCATCATGCTCTGCTCCCATTTCTGCAAAAAGCATTTCAAAGAGAAGTGCCTTTGTGGGTTGCATCTTGATAAAGTTCACTATTTTTAGAGCAGAACTGTAAGTATGTGATCCATGTTTCGAGTTGCAAGGGCTTTGCAGTGTATCACACAATGAGTCCACAATATATGTAGCGCAATTTCAAACAATTGCCAAGCCTGCCCTACCTCCAGACACAGAAGGGGCTCCATCCATGCAGATTTTGATACAAGCTTCCCACTTCAACTTGTGAGATGTTAGAAAGTGGTTTAAAATGTTAAACAGTTCAGATCCAGTTGCATGAATCTTAATTGGCTTGCAGAACAAAAAAAATCTTCCAATATTGATGTTTCATGAGCGTACCAAACGTAAGCAATTAAATGAGCTTTCGATATATCCGTTGCTTCATCCAACTGGATTACAAATAAACTGGCTTGCAATCGAGAGATCAGCTGTGCCCTGATGTTTTCTGACATGTCAAAGATTTGGCAGCTGACTGTGTTGTCTGACAGCAGGATCATTTTTAACTTTTCTGCCACACTGTCACCAAGCCTTGTCCTGCCAATGTCAATTGCTGCTGGGAGAATCCGTTTTTCCCTAATTGTGTAAGGCTTTTTATTCTTGGCAATGTGGTATTCAACTGGATACGATGCTTTTAAATCACTTGCAGGGGTGGATACCACATTTTTCACTGTGGTTTTTTGTTTGTTAATTTCTTGTAACTTTCATTCGAAAAAAATCTCTGTTCTTTCCTACCACATCGCCATGTTTTGTTTCCAAATGGCATCTTAATTTTGTTGGCGTCAGGCTATCATTTGCTAAAGTTACTGCACACACTACGCATTGAGGCCTGATTTCTCCGCTAACTGCAATGGAAGTGAAACCAAAATTCAAATATGCTTCATCATATTTTCTTGTTTTTGCAGATTTTTTGTCTGTAACAACTTTAGCCATTTCAGCTTCTGCCTTTCGTTTTGGAACATTACCATCTTTTGGCAATAACTACCAATCCATTTTTCACCAGCGGAATAAGCACAACAACACTGCTTGCTGAAATGACAAATGATACGACATACTGAACTGGGAAAGGTAATTATTGCTATAGAAATGATCGTTGGCTTATAATTAAATACATGGCAACTCTTTCCTGTGTACTGCATCACCAGCCATCACCAAAAAAGTCCATATGATTAAATGAGCTGCAAAATGTTTACTCCTACTTAAGGTCATACTTAATTTGTGATATTGCAGAAATTGCAGATCCCAATATATTAGGACTCCACTGCAAATTTGTCAGCCGGGTGGCTGACAGCGGAGCTCTGCCATGCATGGGGCTGACAACGGGAACCTTAATCCTGGGTGGCTCGTGGCCAGGGTTCCCACTGTTGGCCCCGGGTGGCTGGAGGCCAGGGCTCCCGCTGCCAGCTGCCTGGCTAACAAAATTGTGGTGGAAGCCTAACGTTGAGGGATCTTCAATTTCCGCAATATTATGAATTAAGTAAGGCCTTAGTAATACTAATTTTTAAAAAGTAAAAAAAATGCCTTTTGCATTATGCTCACCCCATGAACATTCCTCCATGCACCACAGTTTGAAAACCTCTGTTACAGAAAATATGTCAGTTAATTACAATACCTAACTCCTACATAACTCTTTTCATCAACAGATTTCAAAGTACCTCATCCTCTTTAATGTATTTATCTTCACAACACCCCTGTGAGGTAGGGAAGTAGTATTATGCCAGTTTTGTAGATGTGGAACTGAGGCACAAGAGGCTAAGTGACTTGCTTAAGGTCCCACCGGAAGTCTCTGGTGGAACAGAGTCTTGAACCTGGGTCTCCCAAATCCTACACGAATGCCCTAAAACTGGACTGTTCTTTTGGGCTGCCTCAAATAATCATCTTTTTCAATCTCCCCAAAATTCCCAGGCTGACTCTGTGCACAGTAGTATGTTCGTATAAGAACTGGTTCCATTCATTGAGAAATAATAATCCCCAGGTCCACAAATAGACTAAGGCTGGCTATGCCCCATGAGTTAAGTCTACTTCAAATGTAAACTGAAATAAAACTAACTACCCACTCTTATAAGATGGGAATAATGTATTACATGAGCAACTTATCAAGCTCCTTCAACTGAACCTGCCTTTGTAACCCATAAGCATAACCCAAGGAAAAATGACATCTACAGATCTTCACTGAGAATCCAGATGTTCAGAAATGCTCAATGATAGCATTTAGACCAGTGGTTCTCCAACTTTTGTACTGCTGACCCTTTTCACATAGTAAGCCTCTGAGTGTGACCCCCCTTATAAATTAAAACCACTTTTTAAAATATTTAACACCATTATAAATGCTGGAGGTGAAGTGGAGTTTGGGGTGGAGGCTGACAGCTTGCAATCCCCCATGTAATAACCTCACAACCCCCTGAGGGGTCCCGAGCCCCAGTTTGAGAACCCTTGATTTAGACAATCAGCACTTTAGCTTAAAATTCAAGACACTACATTTCATAGAGTAATTAAGAGTCCAATTATGCCACCCTTATATTGAATAGTACATTACTCTAAAAGGAGTGTCATTGAAACCAACATTTGGAAAATCTGACCCTAAAAGAGTACTGGATAATTATGTGCCAGATTTTGTTACACTTACTAAAGTTGTATAAGTACTTGATTACTCAAATAATCCAGAAAGTATCCATGAAACTATTCACAGAGTAAAATACTACTTCAAGTGAGTAAGTGAGACAGATTTGGGCACTAAATGTGGAGTACTATATAAACCAAATGTTTGTAACTTTCAGCATTTGCCTCTCACTGTAACTGTGATTTATTTCCAGTGGAAATACAAACCCAGCAAGACTGAGTTTTTAAAAAATCACCATGCTCCATTCTTGGAGTGGAGTGGGGTGCATGAACAGATGGTTTCCAATGAGAGCTGTGATAACAGGTGCTGGTAGAGAGGTCTCGGCAGTAACACAGAAAGGCAGTCCCTCTGTGGGGATCTTCTAACCCCATAAACAGATGGCCTGAAATCTGTGGGATTTCTCTGTTGATCTCAGGTTATCAGAGGGGTGCAGAGGATTCTGACCTGTAGGTCATTACACGGAAAAGCAGACCCAAAGCTCCCTGAGCACATGACACATGAAAACCTGAGTCTCATTTCACAGAGCTCTGTGAAGTATCTCCTCCCCTCCCACTGACCTAGTCTTTATTTCTGCTGCAACTTCAAATTCTAAAAAAGGGGAATTATCCCACTGTATCATGGCACTGTTGGTACAGATTGGAGTAAGGGAAAGATTTCAATGAGAATGAACACCTCTGGCTGTGTATAAGTATATAGTATTGAAGTATTAAAAGTATATTAGATTTTAAAGTAATTTAGTTACATTAGTGCAAGTTTTCTAATACAAGTAAGCCCTGTGTTTGATTTAAAGAGTATGTGGGTGTCAGGAGAGGAGAAAAACAAAGGAAACTTCTTTGTGCTCCCTGTGGCAACAGCTGAAGACTGACAGAAAGCGAAGAGAACACAGGAAAAACAAGTGCATACTACGGGTACGTCTCCACAGCAACTAGACCCCTGTGGCTGGCCCACGTCAGCTGACCCGGGCTCGCAGGGTTCAGGCTGCAGGGATGTTTCACTGCTATGTAGGCATCTGGGCTCGGGCTGGAGCCCGGGCTCTAGGATCCTGTGCGGTTGGAAGGTTCCAGAGCTCGGATTCCAGCCCAAGCCCAGATGCCTACACAGCAATGAAACATCCCTGCAGCCCGAGCTCCATGAGTTTGAGTCAGCTGGCACAGTCCAGCCGCAGGTTTTTCTTTGCTGTGTAGACGTACCCTAAGAGAGTCTCAAAAATGTACTGAGAAGCAACATAACTACCTGAAAAGTGACCTGGATCTCTGTGACCTTCTTCTGAAGCATTAATGGATCGAAATGTTGTAACACCTTACTCGAAGCCACAAACTTCAGAATGTCCTGACTGTTTCTCTCAATCAGGGACAAAGCTTTCTTGCAGTTTTCTTGGTATGCTACCAAATCCTGAAAGAAAGAAAGAAACACAATTCTATTCCGGCCAGAAACAAAGAGAGGCAACAACAAAAAACAACCTAGGGGGGCATTTGTGACAATAAGAAAATGGAAGTGGTCAGGTTCCACCAAGAACAGTTTAAACAAGACATTAGAGAGAATAATATAAATCTGGCAAACTTTTTCCAGGGGTGCTCAGCCCCATCCACAGGAATTCAGTCCTACAGAACAGCTTGTAGGATAGGATCCATATGGGTAGTTTTACAAAATGCAAGGGTCTTTTCTGGCTGTGTGATTCTGTCATTTATTCTTGATTTGGGTATTATTAATATCTGTAACCATAGTATTAATTGCAAAACAGATGTTCATTCAGTGAGTAGATAAAAGAGTGACAACTCTCCGTAGCTTGCTAAAATGCTTACACATAAGGTCCGTGCCATCTATCAGTCCCGTTACTGGAATTTAAATGACCACAACAAATCATTAGACAAGAGAATCAGTAACTACAACTACACAAATAAGAAGAAAAACCTCATTAATTCTCATGAGAGGAAAGCACAAGTGTGGCCCTTTACTGTTTAATGAACTATCTATTCCATGATCTACTCAGCAGAAATCAGGAGCCTCTGTATAATCTGTCAGACTGTCACAGATCTCAGTTCCATGGGTGGTAAATCCTTTTAGCAGAAATAAGCCATTTACTTAAATTATGATGTCTGGGCTATGGTAATCTAAAAGCTGGAGACTTCATGATGATGCATTCTTCTCATTCTGCAGCTCTGACACCTGTTTCATTCGGTGTCTATGCTCAGACAGGACAGGATTTGTTCAGGAAAGTGAGGGAGTTTAGATAAAGGCTGGACTGGCTCACATGCACAGTCAAGCTCAGCAGCCCAATATTATTTTTCTTCCAAAAACAAAGACGTAAGCTTCAAGTCACTGGTGGGGCGCGGGCCCTTCCTGACTGAAGTGTGGCTCACATCTCCATAGTCGTTGCAATTATAAAATAATTTCTAACTGTTCTTTCATATACTGTACTAAGTCCATTATTTTGCTAACAATATTATCTCCCTGTATTTGTCTCTAAACAGCCCTTTAACATTCCAGCCTTACATTACAGATGCAAGAAGCCAATCTAAGATATTTTCTTCTGGATTCAATATGTCCTTCCATTGTCTAACAGTGAGTTCCTGCAAAAAAGTCACCTTCTTACTGCAGGACAGGTGGAAATTTAAGGCCTCATTACATTATATCTCCCCACCCCCAATGACTTCAAAGAAAACTCCTGTCCAACACATGGGAAGCCCACCAGTGTCCATGAAAATCAATGGGAGTTCCTAAGCATTCTCAAGGAAATCCCAATGTTCACTGATGCTGTGTGCAATTGCATAGGGGCCTGATTTAGTTTCCATTGAAATCAAAGGAAAGTCTCCCACTGATTTCAGAGAAAGATGAAACAGGGCCCATATGAAGAAAAATGCACTTTTAGTTAATGTGAGTTTGTGGGAAAGTTGGTGGGCAGCGGTGAATTGTAGAGCTGGCATCTGTATCCCAAAGAAAAAGTGTTTAACTATTATTAAATGAAGATTAAGAAATTGCCCCTCAATTAAGAATTGCTCCTCAATTCTCACTGCTGCAATCCAGAGTCCTAACAATCTAATATGTTGCATAAATGCTCACATGGAGTCTCTTATATTTTCTAGATAGGGTTTTGGGTGTTTGGGGTTTTTTTTAAACTTACCTGGTGGTTTTGTTTAAAAACAGCTGCAGGTTGCGCTTCAGGATCTAAGGCAGAAATGATTTCATTGACTTTCTCAAGAGACTCATAAAAATATGTAATTTGCTTTTCTAATTCTTCCAGAGGAGACAGCAGCTGCTGAGCTTCATAGAGCAGGCCAGGGCAACACTCCTTAGTCTTTTGGCAACATAAAGAAAAAAATCTCATTACAACAGAAAGTTACTGAAATTCAATAAACAATAAATAACCTTTCCATGCACATTGCTTTACATAAGCCCCCTCCTTCTTTTAAAGGTAAATGGACCTGATATTTAGTTCTTATTTAAGCAAAAATTACCATTAATATCAAGTACTTCAGGATCTGGTAATATCTTCTTGCTAATATATTCCACCCATAGTTATTTTAATATATGTGCACTAGATATCATTTAAACTTTTGTGTGGGAGATCTCTTCTTTTATTCTCCCTTACATTATTTGCTATCTTCTGCTTCATGGTCTCTCTCCTGCATTTCTCTTTCTCCCCTTCCACCTCCCTCCTTCTCTCTTCCATCCCATCCTTCCACTCTCACTTTTTCTACATACCCCTTCCTTTTTCCATTTCTTTTGCTTCTCTTTCTCTCATTCTCTACATTGTCTCTGGCCCAATCCTGCATCCCTTACACAGGAGTGTCGCATATATATGATTTGCAAGATCATCTGTCTCTTCCCACTGTACCTCTTCAGTTCTCCATCACTACTTCCCACTCAGCTTCTGTCTTTCACTACTCCACCCCTTTATTGAGGTGAGTTTGAACTACTGTATTTGTTAAGAAGACAATATTGACAAAGGGGTGGTGTATGTGTGTGTGTTTTGTTTGGATTTTTACACCTACATATTTCTCTGTATTTCCCAGCAGTAGAGCAATCAGGGTTGGGCTCTCGGCCAGTTTCAGTTGGACAAAAACACTCACCTTCTCACTATAGAAGTATGGGTGTGCTTTTGGGGACAGCCTGGCAGTTTAAATTAGTGCAACAGTGGTGACACAAGCTAAGGTTCCATGTTCAGGCATAAGCTCCATGAGATGATAAGGGTAAAAAGAGTAGCTCATATATAATAAAACCATCTATTCAACTCAGGAGGAGTGTTAATGACTTCAGGAAGAGGCTGCACACAACACTCTCTGACTGTAAGGACAGGTCTGATTAATGCAGAGCATTTGGTGTGGAGAGAAACTTGCATATGAAAAGTGTGCACTGGTCTATTGTATATATGTACTGACATGCATAACTTTTGGGAGCTAGCACTCAGTCTAAATGCATACACCTGAAACATTATAATATATATAACTTCAATGATTTTTTCCAAATTTATGCATTAGCTCTAATACTTCAGTTATACCAAAAAAAACCAAAACCAAACAAATGCCACCCAGCTACTTTTGAAAATATGCACAATCTAACATAACAAGTTTTATTTTTAAGTAAATTTCCCATATGAAAGCATATCTTTCAAAGAATGCTCATAAATGTCACTTTAGTACAGAATCAAATGGACAAAACTGGGGTGGTTTTAATGATGAAAAAAGCAAAACTCAAACCTGGGGGGACTCAGATATGGGTCCCATTTTATCTAACCCCCTAAGGTCTGGAGGGATAGAAGAGATGTTTAACATAAATAGTTTAGGTTTTAGCTCGTGTCCATTGGAAATAAAGAGGGGTCAAAACCAGAGGGTAGTTTTGGTAGTTTAGTTTTTATAAAAACCCATTATGTGAAACAAATCATAAGCAACCAATTCTAAGCCTGGTTCAGATATGGGTCCCATTTTACTAAGTCCCCTGAGCTTGGGGTTGGTGTGGCACTGGGCTAAATGGTTCCTGTTTGGACCCATCTTTAATTATTAGTCCAACAGTAAACATACTGCACAGCAGAAAAGATATTCCAGGACCTTGCTTAGCTGTGCTTTGATCCCTGTCATCGTTGCAAGCATTTCATTGACTTCTTCTTGGGGAATTTCCTTTGTAATAAGCTGTGCTGTCCTTGTAATTGTCTTGTACTGAGCTTCCATCACAGGCACCTTCTGTTTAATATCCTGCAACAAATATTTTAACAGGTTTATGAATTCATGTGGCACATCAGCTTGTTCTCACCATAGCTGTAGGCGATAGATCTAACTCCCATTGACATCAATGGGATTTTTTCCATTGACTTCAACGAGTGTTGGACCAGGTCCAGAATGTATTTGATATATACTAAGCAAAGGAGTTCATCTCCAACGCTCTGTATTAAAGTTCAGCATTCAGCTGAAAATCTAGTGACACCCCTGCTTGTTGCATTGGAAATGTGTTCCAGAAATGTCACTCATAGAATGCAATCATTTAGATTACCTAAAACACAAAATACACCACTGTAGTATAAAAATATTGATATGGCTATGTAAATAAATAATCTTCTGATCCTTTCATAAAATTAAATAGTTAAATAATTCTCCCTTCTGTGAAGAAAAAAGAGAGAAAGAGAGTGAGAGAGACAGACAGATGAAAGGAAGAAACTCACCTCCAAACCTTGGACAAACATCTTGACATTTAGAAAGGACACTTCAACAGGCACAGAAAATTTTCCATTAGTGCAATCAGCAAAGGTAGACAAGGTGGCAACACCATCCAAGTATTCCTTCCTCATTCTGTCAAATTCATCTACGCGAGCATACTATGAAAAATGGAAAATAAAAACACAGAGAACATGTCAAAATATGCAATGCTGCTACTTAAGGAAACTAATAGGTTCTTGGGAGTAACTGTTAAACTTTTCTTTTCTTTTTATTCAGTGTGATTTGCTAGTGATCTTTTAAGCTAAGGGTCCAGCAAGTCGTTGGTTGCTTGTTTTTTTAAATTTTAATATTGATTAATGAAGCACATAGTTCTTTTTTAGAAATGGGAAAACTTGTTTCCAATCCCGCAAATGGCCCTCACTTCAATTCCATCCATGAAAGAAAACCCAAACATATTTTAAAGTTTGGATCACTTCAAGAACCCCTTTCTCTCTCAGGTTTCTGAAGTGGACCTAACTCCCCAACTCACTTCTCCTGAACTACCAGTAGCCTTTCTTTTGAGGCTTCATATTTTACCCTTTTCTCAATTTTGGCCCTAGACAGGGACACATTCCACCTGAGCATCTACTTTCTCTCAAACTTTGACTTGCTAGTTTATCAATTCAGTGAGTAAAATGCCAATAGTCTCCTAGTATTCTCAGTCACTGCAACCCTCTAACAGTGTCTTTGGGGATCTGGTTTAATGATACAGCAAATATGGCAGCCTCTCCACTAAGGTCCTGGTGCCAGTCCATTCACATTCTCTGCATTGTTGACAGCATTTGACTGTGAAGCTATTAACATCAGGAAATATGAATGCATCAGCATCTGCAACTCAGCAGGAAGAGAGGCAGCCAAACAAAATTGGGGAAGGCTGGGAGGACAGAGGAGATAGAGAGAGAAGTCAGGGAATTAGTTGAGGGCTGGGGTGAAGGAAGAACTGAGGAACTGTTAGAGGGCACAAAATAGACGGGAAAGAATTGAGTGGGAGAATTTTTAGAAGGTCATGGAGATGGATGGGGAATAGGAGTGAGGAGACAGTCTCAAAATGTGCAGGGGAGCATTCAAACTCTGGGGATCAGGATTTGCCAAGTAAACTACTCTGCCCATCACTAGCAAATAATAAAGCTGTGACTATGCTACAAGCAACAGTTTGAAAGGTTTAAAAAAATAAGAGCCAAATGCTGACCACTTTACTAATGTGATTCATTGACAGCAATGGAAATACTCATGAGAGTAAGGAGAACAGGATTTGGCCTCAGGTGAGTAGTCAAAAGTAATTAAATAAAAAATTTCATTAGCCATATGACTACTTCAATGCAGATATTTTTAAATGTGTATATAAGGCTGTCAAATACTTTGGTACAAGTCATATCTCACATCTTCCCTCATGTCGTTTTGAATAACCTCTTAAAATAACATTTCTTTTCCAGCCCGGTGAGTCTCTTTCCTGAAGCGAAGTTTTTTGCTCTCTGTGCCTGGTAGAGCACAAGGCAACAATGATGTCAGCACAGCCTTGGGAATGGGATTGGCTGATTAACGTGTGCTGCCTCTGCTGTTGACTGGCTTTAGCCCTCTGATAAGTAGGTGCAACTCCCATTAAAAAGCATTAGACGTATCCCCTTACACTGTGGCTAAATTTGGCTCTATAGATTCCACATAAACAATGGCTATTTTTTGAAAATCATTTTAATTTCTCAACTATAGAGAATGTGCATTTTTTTAAAAAGTCATGGTCAAATATTACAGAGATAAGTTGCAAAGTATGTTTGCTGATGAACTTGAACAAACCATCTCTACCCATCTTTCTAAAAAGGTACAAATGCAACCAACTATTCTGGTGGTATGTATTGCTTCATGATTTACATATTATATACATTTACATTAGACATGGTCCTTGGAGTCCTGGTAAATTGTCCACGCAGGCTTTAGTGGTACAAACCTTAGGCAGCCTTGCTGCATTGCAATGGTAAAATAATTACTTAAATACAACAACCGTAACAACACATACTTGCTTAACTTTCATAAACAACTCTCTCCATCTTCCATTTAGTAGCAGCAGCTGTTGTTTAAGATCTCTGGAAATGGTCTCATCACAAGTTTCAATAAGGAAGTTACCAGCATCATTCATGGCTGTGTGCTGCTGGATCCAATGAGGTAAATGTCGGAAAAAATCCTAAACACAATATAAGCAGCATTACTAAACATTTTGCAAAAGTCAGTATGTTACACAATAAAATTTAAACCTCATCACCAACAAAGGATATGGATAAACCTTTTCCCTACAAGGCACATTATCCTCTGAAGCATCCCACATTGGGTACTCTAGTAAATTCTTATGTTCCAAAATAATATTTTTAAAAAGAGCTATCAAGATAACCTGCTGCGTTAATGGAGGGGACTCTATATTATATAGCTGTATCTATAATATAGATATAAACAATCAGTACCTTCTCAATTCTAATCAAGTAGGTAGAACTACTGAGGTCAATGGGACTACTCTCCTGAGTAAGATAAAAGGATTTGAGTCTTAATTTATAATACTGCCACTGTTTCATCTAATTTCTGTTTAATTTATATACACTTGAGGATTACTTTTGTTCATTTAAAATCAATTAACTACTAATTCACTATGGGCTGTATTGCAACTTGGACTACATGCCAGCACATTAGTAAGAATCCCCCTTGTAAACTCAAGGCAGGTAATTGTGGGCCTCAGAGCAGAGGGGAAAACAAATGCTTCATGGCTGCTTACTCCCACCTCAGAGCGGGTGAGTGGGGAGGGAGAGGAGAATGGATGGAGCCTTGGTTCTGTCCCCACTCCAGTATTCTAGGCTGCACAGCTGAGCCTGTGCAGGGGGGGAGTGTGAGAGAGAGATATGTATGTGTGAGAGAGAGAGAGAGGTGTGAGATATGTGTGTGTCTGTGTTAATTTTCTGCCATGAGAGGTCCCCAACAAATGACTTCCCACCTTCCTTTTTCCTCTGCCCCAGGAGGAAGGAGGAACCAGGGAGGAACTGTGCTTCAAATGGCTGTCTGAAGTACAATTCTTCCCAGAGCTGCTCCAGGCTCTTTGCCTCTTGCTCAGGGCTGTACCAAAAAGCACAATCTCAAGGTTTCAGAAAGTCTTGTGACAACACAATAGTTGATGCAGATGTCATAACTTATCCATATTTAAAACACCTCCCATATAGCTACAAAGAAAATGTCAAATGGAGGCATATTGCTTAAATGAGTTGGACAGATAATTGAACACAATATTATTTAAATCCCTAAAGAAGAGATGGGTAAAGAGCACTTGTACTATGTACATAGACATATCAGTGAATAAGCTTCATCGTCTCCGAGTAGACTGGGTGTTATCTTCCATCTTCTTTTAGTTTGAGAATAGTGGTGCATTCCCCTGGTGCCCAAGATAACAATACTGATTTGTCAAGAAATACCCAACAGCATCCCAGATATATTATATAAACACTTCCTTGTCTTTTTTTAAACTGCTGTACACATGCCAGGCCCGCTAGAAGGAAAACAAAACCAGCAGTCCTGTTCCTACTGTTCACAACAAAATAACTCCTTCAGAATAGGCACTGACCAGTTCTCTTGTTGGCAGACTTAGCAAAGAGGTCAAAGAAGAAATGAGATGGAAGAATGAATTACCCTGCAGAGGTAGACCTTCTTCATTCCAGGTGTAAATCTCCTCTCCAACACTGGGAAGCATGGCTTGGATACCTCTGAGGCACCATTTCCCACCCCAGACCCTGCGGAAGTTCCTCTGCATAGACCCCAGTCAGCATGAAGGAGGAAGCAGAGTCAGGGCAGGCTGTGTGTGTGGGGGAGGCACATATTGTCCCTGACCCAAGGAAGACTTTAAAAAATGAATACGGTCCCAGCCTATACTATTTTTTGATTCCCCCCGACAATACCTCCTGGGGCCTTGAATGAAGGTGCAAGGGGAAAGGCCCTGGAAGCATGGCTCCAATGGAGCTGTGCTGGGAGGGGTCTGAGAGGGACTGCTGGGGTTGAAAAGGTGTGGGGTTTCCCTGTGAATGGCTGAGGCCATCTGCAGGTCCTCAGGAATCCACTAGGTTGGAAGGCAGTTCTCAGCAGGTGACAAACCCTGCTCCTCCTGATGGCATGGTGCAGGGGCATCACAGATATTTCCCAGTAAATAGCCTCCTTGTGCAACTTTGAAATTACTAAGCCAAATTTATCTTTAGTTGAAGTTCCTGGCAGTTGATGGAGTTACAGAAAAGATGGATTTGTTCGGCGATGAATTTGTTCTGTTATATTTCAATTATTTGTGCGAGGAATATGAGAGTCCAGGACGATTATTTCTGGCAAGTTTCAAAATTGTTTAGGTTAATGAGTTCATGGTAGAATCCCTTAAACTAGGGGTTACCAAGGGAAACAGGGAAGAACTTTACATTTTAGCATTGCAAACACAACAATGATGCAAATATAGAACTTGTAATCAGACAGGGAGCTAAAGGAGAGTTGAAACATTATGGTGTGGTATGAAGGTTTTATGGCCTACATTTGGGATGCACCATAATTCTCATGCATGGTGAACTTAAGAGTGAGTTATGTAGGTCATTCCAGGTGAGTGCCATAAAGCCCTTATATCACGCCACAGCATCAGGGATTTTGTATGTTATACATACATTACAAAACAAATATTTTGGAAATATTTCAGTAAGTTTTACTTTGTGTTACTGATGCTATTTAATTACCTCTATCCAACTTGAAGCCAGGATGCCTTTGTTAACATTAGTTGAATTGTACAAACTTTAGTGAGAGTGAAAGTTATAACTGATAAATTATAAAAGCCTCTTAAATGACCTAAAATAGATTTGCCATACATGATGATGTCACTCTTAAGGTCTAGTACAGCATCTTGAAAACACGTAGGACCAGAAGCAAATTCTGTTACCTTCTGATAACTGGGGACACTTCTGATCCTTGAGCCAGTGTAATATGAGGGAGAAACTGCACATTTTGGGGGAAAGGAAGTAATATTCCTATGTCAGAGTGCTGTATTTATTTATTTATTTACTTACTTACTTACTTATTTAAACTGGCTATTTGAAGCTGCTGAGAGATTTGGAATAGGATTGCCAACTCTCCAGGATTGCCCTGGAGTCTCCAGGAAATAAAGATTAATCTTTAATTAAATATTATATCATGTGATGAAAACTCCAGGAATTCATCCAACTAAAATTGGCAACCCTAGCAGTCAAAGAGTCCCAGTGGAGACAGATTAGCAGATGGACAGAGTGCAGATGGGATGGTCAAAGTTGCATCATGAATGCAATTCATCACATGAATATCAGGAGCACGTGTGGCACTATTCACAGTTCACATTTTGTGTTTAAAATCTGCTTTAAGATGAAACTGTAGAACAGACTCGGCACATAGATGTTGTCTTAAATGTTCATATACAAAGAATATATCAATATTTCATTTTATACACATGAACATAAACCACACATATAAGCCTCTGACACCCATGTGCATTTATCATGTGTCTGACCATCTCACTTGCCCATTAATCTACCGTTGCCAGGACAATTTATAAAATGCCAAACTACTGAGACAACTTTTACAGGCACAATTTTTGTTTAAACATAAGAAACGCTCCTTTCTTTCCCCCCAATTCAAAGTACTGAATTTTAAAAAAAAAAATTAAACTGGCTTGTGACCCACAATGTGCAATATTCTGTCCTCAGCTGGTGTCAGGATTAAAGTCTGATATCTTTTTAAATAGGAGATATTTATCATTGGTAGTGCTGAAGACCATAGATATTAAAATTGTGCCATTAAAATAGTAGTGTTATCCTTACGAGTGAAAAACTATCTTAGGTCATTTAAAGAAGTTTCTAAAATGTATTTGTCATAATTTTTCACCCCCTCTGAGGTCAGAGCACAACTCATGATACCAAAGCAGACAGGGTTATGGTGAACTATATAAATGCACACAATAGTTGGAACAAATTTTAGACCTATTTAAATAATTTCTAAAATAGTTTAAAACATCCTTATTTTTTAATTTGCTGGGCAAACATAACTACAAATATACGTAGATAAACTGGCTGTAGACAGAGTGGTAATTCAGAGAAGTCACCTGAGTGGTAAACAAAAAGGTAAAAGCATAATATTTACTGCACATAAATGCTTGTATAAACAGCTCACTTTAACTCCTAAATTGTTGCAAAGAAAGAAGTGATTAAACCAGTTTTACTACAAAATATGTGGCATATACAGAACACATAATGATGCAGTATGATATAATGGCACTTGTTTTGAGTGAGCTGCATAACAACACATTCTTGACTTTCCCATTTGTGAACAAAGCGGCCACCCTAAATTCATGAAAATAAAGCCTTTATGCTATACCATCCTGTATGTGCTCGCTGTCTTTCCAAATTTATACATGCACACATGAGTGCCCACATGCGCACACACACAAACCTGAGGCAAATATGCTCAGATAAAAAGTATACTATGCATCTGTGAAGGTTTCTGATAGTGAAGAAAGTAGACCAGGAATTATTCCATGCATAAATCTCAACCTGCCACAACTCTCATCATCTAGGGCTTCTCCCCAGTCTTCTGCAAACAGCCCCTAACTGGTCACTGATATATACTTTTTTAAACTTGTTTTGTGTAGGTTGTAAAACTTTTACTGAACAGTCATAAAAGCCATATACAGGGGTTGGATGAAGTAGCTAATATTCCTTACCTTTTTGGCATGTTCAGGCTGATTCAACATTTTTTCAGCATCCTCCAGCCAGGCCTGCAGACTGGCCACAGTGCTGCTATATCGGTCCCAGTTAGCAATCACTTCTTCTAACATGCTCCTCACACTTCTCACCTCTACCGACAGGTTCCTCCACTGGGCTGTTGTTTCATTCATGAATTTCATCACATTCTCTGCTTCCTCCACTAAGACATAGAAAGCATATTGAATTTTTAAACACAACTTAAAAGTCTTGGAGCTGCTGGAAGTATTTATCCAAGTATTTAGCATGTATTTCTTTTATTAAAAATATTATTAAATCTCTTTTATTATTCTTGTTAAGTAATTATATTTTATATTCTTTTCAGCATCAGTAGGTTTGTTTAAACATATATTAAATGCACAACCTAATCACAGAATCATAAAACCACAGGGTTAGAAGAGACTGCAAGGTCATCTAGTTTAACTTCCTGCCAAAATGCAGGATTTGTTGTGTTTAAACCATCCAAGACAGATGGCTCTCCAGCCTCCTTTAGAAAAACCTCCAGTGAAGGAGCTTCCACAACCTCCTGAGGGGTCTGTTCCATTGTCCTACTGTTCCTACAGTAAGGAAGTTTTTCCTGAGGTTTAATTGAAATCTGCTATGCTGCAGTTTGAACCCATTGCCTCTTGTCCTGCCCTCTGTGGCAAGAGAGAACAATTTTTCTTCATCTTTTTTGTAGCAACCTTTCAAGTACCTAATGAGTGCTATCATGTCCCCCCACACCCTTAATCTCTTCTTTTCTAAACTAAACATACCTAGTTCCTTCAGCCTTTGCTCGCATGGCTTGTATTCCATCCCTTTGAGCATCTTTGTCACTTGCCTCTGGATCCTTCCTAGACAATTTCTCTACATCCTTTCTAGACAGTGGTGACCAAAATTGGACACAGTACTCCAGCTGAGGCCTAACCAGTGCCAAGTAGAGCAGTACTATCATCTCCTGTGGACTTGCATGCTATGCCTCTGTTAATGCAACGTAAAATTACATTTGTTTTTTTTTCAAACACCATCTTATTTGCTGATTCATGTTGCGGTTATGATCCACCACAACTCCCAGATCCTTCTCAGCAGTGCTGCTGCCAAGTCAGTTTTCCCCCTTTCAGTACTTATGCATTTAGTTTTTCTTTGTTGTCTTTGTTGAATTTCATTTTGTTATCTATAGCCCATTTCTCCATGTTATCAAGATCCCTCTGAATTTTAGCTTTATCCTCCAAAGTATTGGCAACCCCTCCCCCCGAAGCTCTATGTCAGCTGCAACATTAACGTTGAGAAATTAAGCATACGTTGTAAAAAATAAAGTATACAAAGAATGTCACATTAACTCAGTTATGGTGCATATCCTGCATATTATTGGTGTATGCATCTAATAACAAAAAGGTAATATAGGATGAGTTAAATGTAACAAGGAAAGAAAAATAGAAAACTACGTGTGCGGCTGCTTCAATGATGAATTTGCATTAAAAATATTCAGTGAAAATCTATTCTAATTTACAATTGTGTAAATCCAGATTAATGACACTGGATTTTTGTCATTTACTTTTTGAATTTTCTGTCTGTGGTGTACTTGATTTCTGGGCCATACCGGTGCATTTGATTCCCTCTTTTTAAGGAAAATAGACAATGCATCCACAATGCAGGATCCTTTAAGAAATGAATTCATAGCTTAGGTGTCCTTAGTTTGCACTATTGATGTTACCAATAACTCGGGTGAATATTTATTTGTTGGAAAATGACTTATTGCTGGATTTTTTTTAAAAAATCATGAAATAATTTCTATTGCTCTTAAATTTTGTAAAGTGTATTTTTACAAAAATCTAAATTTTGGAACAAATTTGAGCTGATAGTGTCACTTTAAATGGGTAAGATATTCCTTTTCACTCCCTGTCCATAAGCCATCTTAACAACTGCAGCATCTCACCCCAGAGATTGCTGCACTATTATTTGACAGTGTTTAAAGTAGTCCCCACCAGATGCTTCCAGAGCCATCCATGCAACCTCACTGAACCCAATGGGGTTGTATAGGTGGAACAGAGAATAGCCGATCCATCCATAGGTCATCGTATACTGCACCTATCATTTTGATCATTCTTTGTAATTCTGTGAAGCTTGTGAAAGGTACTTCAGTGAATACTATTTCTACTAATAATGATACTGGATGAGACTGCTTTGCATGTGGGTGCAGAGGCATAATAATACAAAAGATCCTTCCATGGCTTGCACACCAGGAATAAAAGACCACTCCTTGAGCCTAGAGATAACAGAATGGTGCAGCTTCCCCCTGTGTAGTGGGGAGTTCAGCGAGGGCTAACAATCCCTCTACAACTTCCCCCTGGATAGCTGTTGCTCTGAAGTGCCCCAACACAAGGCTGTTCAAAATGGCACAAATTGCATCATTATTATTATGATTGTGACTATCATTAAATCCCCATTCCAGATACTTCGAGAGGAGACTGTTGCTTTTTTACAGTCCACCCCCCGAAAAGCACAGATGACCTCTGTTACTCAGTTCTTAGATGTTATCATTTCATATTTCCTCCAAGTTATTCAAAGTGGGTGAAATTCACCACAGTGCAGGAGGCCAGTACAAAATATGTGAGACTTATTTGGTGTATGGGCATTGTGCTAGCCCTCTGCACCGGAATGAATTTCACACTTTGTGAATCAAAATCTTCTTCACTTACAACCAGGAGTACTTTTCTACAAGTCAAAAGTGGAAGACTTTTTACAATTAACACTTAGATTTCCTCATGTTCAAGTAGCATATTCTAATAATCACACAGTCAACACACACTCATAGAAATCCACTGGAATCTAGTCTTGTCAGATCCCACGTGGTTAATTACAGGTACAGTACAACTGTATTGCACAGAAGGAATTGGCTTCTAAATATACTCTGAGGAACTAATTTAAGAAGGATATTAAAATCAACAGGACTAAAATGCCTTCAGAATTGCAACAGATACAGAGGTATTTACCTGAGCCATTAGCTTTGGCATACATCTCAGCTGCCCTTTTCAAGATCTGGTATGTAACTTCATACTGCTCAAAGAATTTACTGTTTTCAATAACAGACTGAAAAGGGGAAAAACAGTTATAAGGGGCAAAAGTAAATGTCACATGGAATAATAAGTACAATTCCTCTGAATTACAATTGCATTAAGATAAGATTTCTCAAATTTCACCAAACCATCCCCCACTTAATTTACAAAGTGCTATCCAGAGTTCCCTTTCACAATGACAGGACAGGATAGTCTCCTCCCACAGGTTTTTTTTTTCTTTCAATAGTACATTTTGGATGAATATTTTTAACATGCTTATAAGGCAACCTGTTAATTGCTCTTTCTTGCCGGAATTCTTTGGACTTCTTCACACTTAGAATTCAGCAGAAGCCAAAGAACTGACTGAAGAGTCACTATTTATTAGATAACTCCTCCTCTGCTGAGATCTAAGTGAAAACAATTCAGTAAGGGCAAAATTCATCTTCATGCAGACGGCTAACACAAAACCTATGCACCATTTAAATCTCACTTAAGCCTTCAGAATAGCCCTTGTACTGACCCTCTGCAAAGGGACAGATTTCATTCGAAGAGAAGAAATATATTCCATCAAACATCAGTTTTCATTCACATCTTCCAGAAGAGACAGAACGAGGTGTTAAAGAAATACTACATTAAGGGATGCTGCTTTACAAAGTGTTGCATAGGTTTTTACCTTCACGGTTGATGCTAAAACTCTATATCCTGCACTGAACATTTGCTCTTAAACAGAGCTGGGTAAATAATTTATAGGGAATACTTATTCAACAAATGTTGCCCCTTTGTTCATGGATGGTTAGTCACTTGGTTTTGTTTTTTTTCAAATGTATTTGTTTTTCAAAATTATTTGTTAAAGTTGTTAATGTGCTTAAGAATTTTCAAGGTTGAGTTCTTAGTTAGGCCAACTGCCAAATGGAAATATTTTTTTCCTACCTTTGTAAATTCCCTTCAGATATGTAAGTGCAAGAAATATTAGCCCTGTTTTTCAGATAGGCTAACCAGGCTCACTGATTAGACTTGGAGGTACTGACAGTGGCACCAAAAGACTTGGGTCCCAGTTTTGTATTGAACACGTAATTTGATATGATTTTTAAACACTTTTTGCCAACATTTTGAGAATGAAGGCATGTTGGGCTAACTTAGCTATGCAGTATATACGCATACTTTATATCATCAGATACACACTGAAGCCCCACCCCATCTAGCAAAGCATTAAGCACATTAGTAAACTTTAAGAATGTGAGTAATCCTATTAAAGTAAATGGGAACACACATTCTCAAAAGTTAAGCACATGATTATTGAGTATACTCTACTCTAAACAGTTTGCCCATTCCCAATTAGCATTAAAACTATGGAATTCTTGATGTGCAATGGTTAGAAAACTATAATCGTTAATATCGTCAATGGGCTGCTTTGATGAGCACTAAAAACATAATGGAAGTTAAATAATTGAGAGAAAGATGCTTTTGGATCATTATTTTATAGTAAGCAGGAAAAAATCTTATTTTAAACTATTAAATGAAAAGGAATCTCAGGTACTGAATTTGTGTTTTATTTTGAATTATTGATTTGTTGCTCTGTAAATTGAGTTTGGCATTTGTATCCATTCCCAAAACAAGAAAACAATGAAAAGGAACAGTTCAGATTGCTAATAACAGTAATGTGGGGAACCAGCACATCATTTACAAAACTGAAACACATCAAAGAAAGCGAATAAATATGGGAGGACTCCATAAATCTTACATGGCACACATAATAAATACATTGGGCAAGAACCTCAGCTAATGAATGCTCAGCTCAGCTGAGGGGGGGGGGGGGGCTCAAATGTGCCTTACGTGTTTCCCCATCAAGTTGCTCTGCCCAGGGTGAAGCCCCCAACACAGGTTAGACTGGCCTGAAAGCTGTTTTATTCTCCATAAGCCACCAGTGGTCTTAAGGAGCCATGTGACAGTTGTAGTAGTAGTTCTGTACCACCCCAAAGATCCTCCTAATTTCAGAGGCTGGATCTGCTGGGTTTAGAAGAACTTTGTACCATTGGAGCACCATGCACCAGCTGGAGCGCAGCCAGGATTGGGGCCATCTGCTGGATTCTCTGTTGTTTTATACTTTCTGTGGTCCTTTATACCTCTTCAAATTGGGTGCAGAGTAGATGTAAAATGCGGCCCTTCTCTTATGGTAGCATTTTACACTGTCTTTACATAGGTGTAAATCACAACATAAGGGGCAAGGCAGTGGAGTTCAGATGTAGATGCAACAAAATTAAACAAAGAACAAAAGCTTACAATATAATTCTGTAGAAGTAGTTCTACTGATTCTCGTCTTCCATATTTGATAATCCATGATTTTAACTTCGATTCTGCAAGGACTAACAGTGACAGCAGACGGTATTTCAGTTCCAGAAACTCCATTTTCAACAGATGGAGTTCAGACGTAGATGCAACAAAATTAAACCTAGGAATGAATCACACAGTAGTAAAAAAGTGAAACATTCAATGTGTAGGAGGAACAGAGGGATTTTTCTATAGGTTCAAGCTACCTTGTTATGTGTGAGTTATATATCTCTATTCTTTGATCTAATGCAAAGCCTAAGGGCATATTTAATGTTGTATGATAACCACTCTGAAGGCTGCTCATTAAAAGCAAACATGCTATAATTTGTTTATACACAGAAGTAAATCATCAGTTTAGGTCTCAGACTAAGTTCTTTTCATTACCAAAGCATCCCTCTTCCAGTTTGTTCATAAGCATCCCAAGTGTTGTTACATAATGTTCCTTCTTGTGCCGAGTCTGTCTGAAAAATTATTCCTTTTTGAAAATCAATAGCTTGTTCAATTATGAATATCAGGCTTTTCAATATATTTCTCATTTGTTGCTGCTCACATTCTTCTTAACTAAGAACCAAATGTAAAATCTGATTTTTACATGAAAACATTATAAAGTAAACAGGATCTCTGTCGTTCACAGAGAAGGATTCATTTAAGATTAGTCTTTAAGGTGCCACCGGACTCCTTGTTGTTTTTGTGGATACAGACTAACACGGCTACCCCCTGATACCTATCATTTAAGATTGAAATTCTTCTTACCTCTCTGCCATATCGTCTAACTGCTCCACTGGAACAGGGACTCCATTAACAGACCTAGCCCGGTGGATCACTTGGAATGCCTTTTTGTGACCATCTATGTTTTTAAGCAGGTCCTGGTTCGATTCAAAGAGAGAGAAAACGCTCACAGTAGACTAACTAATAAGCATGATTTTAAGGCTGCAATGATGAGTCAATGTAGTTAAGTATTTGAACATGCTGTCACATTTGCATGCAAGTTAATGCCTAATATAAAAGCATTATATAGCAGCTTGAGCATCTGCACAGTGGAAGTACCTTATGAGATATTCTGCTAAAGCTGTGTCTTATAATTCTGGCAGTTTTTAAAATAGATGGCACTTGCTCTGCCTCAGATAAATCTTTCAGAGATTTAAAGAAACACGATGAACTCTAGTTATATGTGACTAATCTGAGATAAAGTCTGCAACTGCTGAAATTTCATGAGTATATAATTTTGCTAAATTTACTGTTTATATCTTTACTACAAATACCAGCTTTTATTAATTGCTATTTCAAATATTACACAATTAGTCTAATCCCTCTCCCCCCCTCAATACAAAGCAGCAGATTCAGGGTTCCTGATGTTATTGCATATTCAATGTGAAGTGAACTCCTGACTCTCAGCATCAGAAGATTCAGTGATTATATGCTATATATTACGCAAACCTACACTGAATACAGTACCTAAACCTGTAGGCTTATGATAAGATACAAACAAGCATAAGCCTCATAACAACAGCTCATTTCTATAGTAACCAAGCAACACTACTTCAAAGGATTTCCTGGAGATTACTTATTAAAATGAATGACTGGCAATAGTTTCCAAAGCGGTAACCATAACGATGTGAAGTCTTCAGAAGGCTGCCAGAATGTGAGGGAGTAGATAGCTTATTGTACAGTCCTTTGCTGAAGCTGATCAGTATCGTACTGACAAACAAAATCATGTACAACTCCTCCTCTCCCCAGGCTGAGGGAGCTGGGACACAAAATGCAAGCTAGTAAATTTATCTGAAATGTTTATTTTTTCAATGTATTAAAATATCACCTCTCCACAGATTGCTCTGACTGAGCACTTATGCAACAGCAGAGATATAAACAATTCTATTGGCTCAATTCACAAAATTGTGCCCAATATCCCTCATGATCCTCCACCAACCCATCTGACTCTACTCAACCCTCCTCTTTGGTAGAAAGTTTGAGAGAACAGTTAAAACTGACAGTATGTCTGAAGGAGGATATATCAGGCTTTGTCAGGCAAAGGGGATAATAAATGAGTTTGAGAATCAAGAAACCCTTGTTGAGAATTCTCTGCAGCTAGCCCTCTCTCATTTATATGAGGGATGTTAGAACAAACATTTCACATGACTGCATTTGCCACCTGGCCATGCAAGGAGGGAAGTTGTCTCTAAGGGCTTGTCCACACTGTCCCACAGTTCAGAGTACAGGGGTGTGAATAGCAGTAAGCACCAAACTGCTGCGCTTCAGCTTCCCCACATACGGATGCAGTGGGCGTGAACTAAAAGTGTCCTTGTTCACATTAACATAATCCTCAGCTAACCAGACTACATTAATGAAAACTAGAAACCTTTTAGTTTGCACTCACAGCACCCTCACGGGGCAGTTACAACACAGCACTTTGGTGTGCATTTCTATTCCCACCTCCATAGTCCAAACTTCAGGGCTATGTAGACATAGCCTGAGATCCTTAGATAGATAACAAGCTTTTTAGATCTTTAGAAGTCAAAACCAGTACTTGAAACTTCACCCACTAATCTACTGGACGCCAGTGAAAACTATGGCATTGAGATGCAATTTGCTCTCCAAGTGAATTACTAATTATTAAGGTCCTGACCCTTCAAAGACTTATATACATGTTTAACTTTGAGTTAAACAACTGTGAGTAGTCCCACTAACTTCAGTAGGACTACTTATGGATGTAAAAGTTGAACACAGCAAAGTTTGTGCAGGATGGTGTCTAAGAAGGCAAAACACACTTTGAAATATACTAATAAAAAGCACTATATAAAAGCTAGATGTTATTAATAATGTATTCTGCATCAGTTGGAACTTCAGAATAACCTTAAGGGGCCATATAATATGCAATGCCATGTAACAACTTCTGGAGGTGACAAAGGTATGGATAATGTGGTGAGGTTCCCAGCAGAGAGAAATTAAAAAAAAATTGCAGAGCACAGCTGGAAAAAACACATTGAGCCATTGCTGCTACCTAAGCAGCTGAGGACCTTCATGACCCCTGTGTCACGACCTTGAGTGACAAAGATGAGCACACTCACACAATACAGGGAGCTGATTTCTACTAATTCTTCTGATGCTTTCTCCATCCCACATGCATTACATATAGGGCAGTGGTTCTCAACCTGTGGCTCGTGGGCCACTTGCGGCCCATCAACACACAGCTGCAGCCCGTGTGATATCCTCAGAGCCATACAGGTAGTACTGGATGTGGCCCACATAACACATATATGCAGCCCACAGTGGTAAATAGGTTGAGAACCATTGATATAGGGCTTGAAAATCTACCTGACATCTACTAACCTAAGGACTAAGTTTACTTGTCAGGGTGATTACTTAAGATGTAAGAGCTCAAAATATATATCTCTAAGACTTCCAGGAGTTGTTCTAGCACAAACAGAGCTGACATTCATGATATTGCAAGATTAACAAAACCTTTTTTGTTAAGAAACCTTTTAGGCCTTCATTATACTGTACACCATAAAGAAGCTAAAAGGACTACAAATATAATTTTAAATAAATCCTTGGCAGATTATTTTTGCAGCAATAAAACAGTTGAGCCTTGTATTTCTTTATACCATGCTGTCAGCCAACTTTCAATACAAAACATTTTAAAATATAACTTACTAGATACACCTTTGTTGCTTCCATTATATCTTCTTTCCCTTGCTGGTTCCACTCCAATTTTTCTTCCTTTTCTATCCCTATATTTTCAGTGTCTGTTCTCTCTTTTCTTCCTCTCTTTCCCAGCTTATATACCCTTTTACTCTTTCCCTACATTGTGTTCTCTACTTCATCCTCTATATTTCCTGTCTCAGCTTTCTTCTCCTACTTCTCCCCAAAGATTTTTATCTGCCTGTCTATATATACAACTTACTTTTAAATGAGAGCTTAGAATCTTCAGAAATTGATCACACTATTATTCAAATTTGCCTATGAAAGTTTCTTACTCACCCACAGGAAAGTGGATTTTTCAAGCCCTGTTCGGGCGCAAAATGATCTAGGTTCACCACATTCTCTTTCAAGCCTAAATCTTGGTTAGGCATTAAGGCAGGTTAAGACCAACTGCAATGCGGGTTATCAGCATATTTAAAGTATTGTAGTCTCTCCATTACCCTACTATTTCACCTGGCTTCCCATATAGATTGAGTAACAGAATGGTACAGTGTGGAGCTTTGTAGAAGAGAGCTCCTGGAGCAGATGAACAGCTATGGAATATTACACTCTGGGACTTTTCAAAAAGAAAGGAATAAGAGCCATTCAAAAATAATTCTAACTACTTCTTCTAGGATCTGCAGACATCTTAATAAAACCTCATAGTCAAAGGTATCATCTGATAGATCTAAAAGAATAAGCATGGACACTTGATCTTCATTTACCACCAACAGGAGATTATCTACCAAAACAACTAGTACATGTAGCCTCCTAACTACAGCATGTCAAAACCCAGTTTGTATTGCATCAAGGAAATCTTAGGACTCCATATGTTGTCCAAGTTGCCTCATCATCACAACTCACTTTCAAAACAAACCTAGTAACAACCATCACGAAAATTTGTTGTTCATACAGCATGAGTTCTCAGTCACCCACAATCCTAGGAACAGTGGCCACACTGAAACTGGAATGTCATGCATAGAGATGTCTCATACAGAGTTACCTTATGCTGTTCAAGCTTCCGATGTATCGTATTTGCTGTTTCCTCATGAGCTTGCTGGACAATTATTTCTTCCCTAACAGCAGCCTCTGCTCTGTATAGCCAGGCACCTATGCTACCCAAAGGTGCAGGAAGAGATTTATCAAGATATTTGTGCCAATCTAATAGCTGGAAAACAAAATTAAGAATACTGAATATCCTTCCAGGATTAATTTCACAAGTAACTATCCTGACAATCAGGCTTCTAACAAACCTGGTGCTGGATAGTTACAAGACCAAAAAGAAATTAAAAGACCAATAAGTGATGTATAAAATGTAAATGTTGATAGTCAGTTCATGACATTACAGTATTAAGGATGTAATTTATAATTTTCCATTACAACAGTTTGTCCTGGATAAACTATGCATGGCATCATTATTCATTAATGGTGCAGGTTACCCTACATGTATATTAGTAAAACTTGTCCACCACCAAAAGCAGTCAGATGTTCTATAGTTATACCACAGATGTGGTGATGACAGGCTTGTGGAAAAAAATGAAACCATGTCATAAACTGAACTTCTCATAATGTCGGATAGTTTTATCTACGCTCTGCTCATTACCCCATCTGAGAAGAGACAAATGTCAACCATTCCAGGCATCTCAGCAGTTTCAGACAGATGCTTATACGTTGTGCTTGAGAAATGCATCTTTCTTCCACCTAGCCTCCCCAAATTATAATTGTCTGGCATTATGCAGAGTGGAGCCTGACAAAGCTTAAGCTCCAATATAGCATCAATTATCAGGGACAGTAATAATTTCCTTATCCCACTGAATGCCAAGAATGTTTTTTCCAGTAGACTGTGGAAGTTCAGAGCTGAAGATTTTATATTAGTTACACAAAGAATCTATTTTCAGTAATATTGAAAGGTCTTTATTAATTTTTCTCTTCCTCAGAAGACTGTACATTTGGATCTGTAGAAGTAAAGTAGCCTGTCTTACTGGAAGAGTCCCAATTAAGAAAGAGAAAAATAATGTCAATAAAAATTACAAAGCTTCAGAATATTTCCAATATAGTTTATTTTAAATACATGACATAGAAAAATTCATGACAGCATGGTGATTTATAAAGGTTTCATTGGCTCTCATTTGGAATGACCTGCATAACTCATTTGTTGCTTCACCAGTCATAGAATCATAGAATCATAGAATATCAGGGTTGGAAGGGACCCCAGAAGATCATCTAGTCCAACCCCCTGCTCAAAGCAGGACCAATTCCCAGTTAAATCATCCCAGCCAGGGCTTTGTCAAGCCTGACCTTAAAAACCTCTAAGGAAGGAGATTCTACCACCTCCCTAGGTAACGCATTCCAGTGTTTCACCACCCTCTTAGTGAAAAAGTTTTTCCTAATATCCAATCTAAACCTCCCCCACTGCAACTTGAGACCATTACTCCTCGTTCTGTCATCTGCTACCATTGAGAACAGTCTAGAGCCATCCTCTTTGGAACCCCCTTTCAGGTAGTTGAAAGCAGCTATCAAATCCCCCCTCATTCTTCTCTTCTGCAGGCTAAACAAGCCCAGCTCCCTCAGCCTCTCCTCATAACTCATGTGTTCCAGTCCCCTAATCATTTTTGTTGCCCTTCGCTGGACTCTCTCCAATTTATCCACATCCTTCTTGAAGTGTGGGGCCCAAAACTGGACACAGTACTCCAGATGAGGCCTCACCAATGTCGAATAGAGGGGAACGATCACGTCCCTCGATCTGCTCGCTATGCCCCTACTTATACATCCCAAAATGCCATTGGCCTTCTTGGCAACAAGGGCACACTGCTGACTCATATCCAGCTTCTCGTCCACTGTCACCCCTAGGTCCTTTTCTGCAGAACTGCTGCCTAGCCATTCGGTCCCTAGTCTGTAGCTGTGCATTGGGTTCTTCCGTCCTAAGTGCAGGACCCTGCACTTATCCTTATTGAACCTCATCAGATTCCTTTTGGCCCAATCTTCCAATTGGTCTAGGTCCTTCTGTATCCTATCCCTCCCCTCCAGCGTATCTACCACTCCTCCCAGTTTAGTATCATCCGCAAATTTGCTGAGAGTGCAATCCACACCATCCTCCAGATCATTTATGAAGATATTGAATAAAACCGGCCCCAGGACCGACCCCTGGGGCACTCCACTTGATACCGGCTGCCAACTAGACATGGAGCCATTGATCACTACCCGTTGAGCCCGACAATTTAGCCAGCTTTCTACCCACCTTATGGTGCATTCATCCAGCCCATACTTCCTTAACTTGCTGACAAGAATACTATGGGAGACCGTGTCAAAAGCTTTGCTAAAGTCAAGAAACAATACATCCACTGCTTTCCCTTCATCCACAGAACCAGTAATCTCATCATAAAAGGCGATTAGATTAGTCAGGCATGACCTTCCCTTGGTGAATCCATGCTGGCTGTTCCTGATCACTTTCCTCTCATGCAAGTGCTTCAGGATTGATTCTTTGAGGACCTGCTCCATGATTTTTCCAGGGACTGAGGTGAGGCTGACTGGCCTGTAGTTCCCAGGATCTTCCTTCTTCCCTTTTTTAAAGATTGGCACTACATTAGCCTTTTTCCAGTCATCCGGGACTTCCCCGGTTCGCCACGAGTTTTCAAAGATAATGGCCAGTGGCTCTGCAATCACAGCCGCCAATTCCTTCAGCACTCTCGGATGCAACTCGTCCGGCCCCATGGACTTGTGCACGTCCAGCTTTTCTAAATAGTCCCTAACCGCCTCTATCTCCACAGAGGGCTGGCCATCTCTTCTGCATTTTGTGATGCCCAGCGCAGCAGTCTGGGAGCTGACCTTGTTAGTGAAAACAGAGGCAAAAAAAGCATTGAGTACATTAGCTTTTTCCACATCCTCTGTCACTAGGTTGCCTCCCTCATTCAGTAAGGGGCCCACACATTCCTTGGCTTTCTTCTTGTTGCCAACATACCTGAAGAAACCCTTCTTGTTACTCTTGACATCTCTGGCTAGCTGCAGCTCCAGGTGCGATTTGGCCCTCCTGATAACATTCCTACATGCCCGAGCAATATTTTTATACTCTTCCCTGGTCATATGTCCAACCTTCCACTTCTTGTAAGCTTCTTTTTTATGTTTAAGATCCGCTAGGATTTCACCATTAAGCCAAGTTGGTCGCCTGCCATATTTACTATTCTTTCGACTCATCGGGATGGTTTGTCCCTGTAACCTCAACAGGGATTCCTTGAAATACAGCCAGCTCTCCTGGACTCCTTTCCCCTTCAAGTTAGTCCCCCAGGGGATCCTGGCCATCCGTTCCCTGAGGGAGTCGAAGTCTGCTTTCCTGAAGTCCAGGGTCCGTATCCTGCTGCTTACCTTTCTTCCCTGCGTCAGGATCCTGAACTCAACCAACTCATGGTCACTGCCTCCCAGATTCCCATCCACTTTTGCTTCCCCCAAGTATGTGTAAGTATGTGTCCATGCCAAATGAATACTGTTACACTTTTACAACACACTGCAACAGTCAGTAGGGTTGTTTTTGGTTTTTGTTTTTTAAAGCCAGGGGAGAGTGCGAACGCAGTCCCCCACTACCACAAATTATGCAGTCGAGTTTCCCGCATTTGGGGAAATCGCAGGGGTCAGCACACCCGCAGTGCAATGGATGAGCCTCACCCTGGGAAAACCACCTTTGTGATCATGGTATCTCCCCTGCCAGGTAAGTATTCAGTAGTTGGTAGGCAGACACAAATTGTTCTGCAAATGAACAGATGTAGAATTTTATAGGGCATTCAATATTGTCTAAAACCTGTTCTGTCAATCCAGTTTGAGGGGAGCTGTGAATTGTACTATTAGTTGTGTTTTCAAAATACTCAATACCACTATGTTTTTATCAACATATTTTCTAACAAAGGGCAGTTCAAGGTAGGTGCCTATCCGAAAGACCTTATTCAATCTTTGCTTTGGCAAAACTTAAAAATGTATGTCTAATAAAATGTATTTAGTGTATTAATTTTTTTTAACTTACCCTGGAAGAAACCCTGTCCCAAGCTTGCTTCACCATAGCTTGATCAAGTGACAATTTACCATCTTTCCGGGAAGACTGGATTACAAGTTCAATCTGTTTCCTCTTTATTTCATACTGGACTCGGAAGTGTTTAAATGACTGCATGAAAAGAAAATCAGTACAATGAGGCATGGAAGGAAATGACAGGACATGTATGGGGTAAGGTTGGCCATTTTACAATTCTGAATTGATAAAAGATTCTATCCTTCTCAAGTTGGAATGTGTATTTAATTATGAACTTCCTTGAAAGACATTTTTATTAAAAGTTTTAACAGGGTAAGAGACTCAAGGGACCTCTGTAGGGATACAGGACTCCTCTGTTTTCCTCCAGTTATTAGGTACCTGAACCCTACATGAAAGGCAGAAATTACTGTTGAGTAGAACTAGCAATTACATTCAATTAGCTTTTAGCAGGTTAAAAGAGGGGTTGGAGCCTCTCTCAGAGGCAGAGGAAACTAGGTTTTGGTAGAGAGATGGCCTGCATGGAAACTCTTATGTATAACCATATTTGAAGTTTAGGTTGAAGTTTATGATGTGGTGTTACCAATAATGCAAAACCCCAGGAAGGAGCAGGACTCTGATACTGCAAACATTTATGTATTTGAGTAACTTTACTTGCATGCACAAGTAGCCCTGAATGAGGAGGGACTATTCACTTGTGTGCCTTTAATTATATGCATAACTGTTTGCAGGATCAGGGCCTCCATCTGGACTTCATACAGTGTACATATAATCTGTTCAGGAGAGGATGGGAATTCCATCTGCTTCAAAGATCTACCACGATTTTTGAACCAGCATCTTACAATCAGGAGCTGGTCCTGCAGCTGTCTTATGTATGGCACTCCCACTGAAATCAATGGGGATTTTGGCTGTGGTAGGACTGTGAGAGGAAGTCTTATGGCATCAAAAACATATAATTGGGACTTCACTGCTGAATCTGACAAAATAAGAAGCTAGGCTGTGAGGCAAAAAAACCTATGATTTAACAAAAACTGCTGAAATCCACTCTTTAGAGCTAAAGCAGTTTAAATCCAGAGTCACACACAAAGTTCAACAGACTTCTTCAGGATTCACACCAACAACTGAGTTACTCAAATTCACACTATTATAACTGAGCAGAATGTGACCCAAATACATATATTTAATGATAGAAGGAAAATACAGTAAAGTGCAGGCAGAGAAAACTGCCTCTTTATTTCAACGATTGTAGGACTGTTGTCAGGGCCTAGATCATCTCCTCCCACAGCAAAACCCAGGGCAGGATTTTCAGAGGAAGCAAATCTCTACAAACCTCCCTGACACCATCCTGTTATAGGGGCAGAATTAACCCATCTAGAAAAGGCGGTAGAATCTGCACCCAGATTAGGCAGGGGAGACATATCCACTAGAGGCAGACCCTATGCCTCCATATTGACTCTGGCCCTTATCACACCCACCCATTCCCCCCATGCAGCATGGCTCCACTCGAGCCCCACTATCAAGGCCTCCCCTGGGCTATGACTGCCCCCAGTGGAGGAAGGGGTTTCCATTAAAATATAATACAGGCCCATTCTGTATTAGCCATTTTGACTAGTTTCCAGGACCTGGCTAGAGGGGAGTAAAATGTGACCTCCACCCCTGACCAAGGCCTGCCGACTCTTCCTCTTGGCCCACCTCCCCTTCAATTATTTTCCATCACAGAAGCTCTATCATGCAGAGCGGCCTTTGCAGCATCTGGAATGTATGTTTGGGGAGAGAGGACTTAGCTGCCCCTAGCTGCCCACCTAAGGGCAACCTAGCCCTTCTTCCATCCTGAGGAGGCAGATCTGTGTTAGACAAGTCCCCTTTATCTGAAGATCTAGGGGGCACAATGTGAGCATCTGCAGACTTAGATTTGTTTCGGCAGTGAAACACTGCTCACTTTTATGCAGTCAGCATACTGTATTAGTCTGCAGAAGAGAAGAATAAGGGAGGATTTGATAGCTGCTTTTGGAACTACCTGAAAGGGGGTTCCAAAGAGGATGGAACTAAACTGTTCCTCAGTGATACCGGCTGATAGAACAAGCAATAATGGTCTCAAATTGCAGTGGGGGAGGTTTAGGTTGGATATTAGGAAAAACTTTTTCATTAGGAGGGTGGTAAAGCACTGGAATGGATTACCTAGGGAGGTGGTAGAATCTCCTTCCTTAGAGGTTTTTAAGGTTAGGCTTGACAAAGCCCTGGCTGGGATGATTTAGTTGGGGATTGGTCCTGCTTCGAGCAGGTCCTGCTTTGAGCAGGGGGTTGGACTAGATGACCTCCTGAGGTCCCTTCCAACCCTAATATTCTATGATATGGAAGAAGGATACAAATTCAGGGGCACATATTAGACCTAATCATGACAAAAATGTTCCACCATTTGAAGTTTTCCACAGCTTACCTGGTATTTTTCCTGTAAGCTTGCTTCTGCCATCTGTGTCCTGGTCAGGTCCCTTTCAAACTGTTCTACCCAAACTTTGAGGTCTCTCAGCATCAGTCTATCTTCTTTCTGTGAGGCAGGAAACCCAAACAGCATTGTAGATGATTATTAGTGAGTGCCAAAGATATAGGCAATATATTACTCTTTCCTAGCAGAACAATTTAATTTACAGAGAAAGTCAATGTAGACATTTGGGTCAAATTTGACTCTATTATCTGCATTCAACCTGAATGAGTGTGGTTGCCTGGATGTATGAGTAGAATTTAGACCCCTAGACATGAGGTTCATACTAGCAAGGGGTACTGCAGTGTCACATAGAGCATACTGTCACATGGAGTTCTTATTTAAAGCCAACTTAATGCGCAGCCACTGCAATAAATCGTAACAGCTAATTTTAATCTGCCACAGTTGATGTAAATCACAATTTGTTCACAGTGAATTTCAGTGAAGGTCTATTTGTTTGGAAAAGGGCATTATTCCTGATTTTATTATTTATTATCACTTATGGTATTGATGATAAACAATGTGTCATAATGACATGCTACATTACCAGACTGTTGGCTCCCTGATTTAAGTGTACCATCCAGTATCAAACAGCAAGTTGGTATAAAGGACAAATGCTTACATATTCTACAATTTTAGTTAGGACAAAAAAAAAAACATTGCAAGGTACTGATCTTCACAGTTTCTTTTACTTATATACCACAACACACTGATCTTTCTACATTCAATAACAGCATACTGTTCTATTAGAGGACTTGTTTCAACATTGCTTTAGTACGGTGTACTGTCAATCACACAGTCCTTATTCATGCTGTGTCCAGAACAATGTGATCAGAGAGTCACCAACAGAAAAATACCAACAGGAAATTACAGGTCTGTAAGCTTGTCATATCAAGATTTAGCATATGATAAAAGGGACATTTATGCACTGTGTAAACAGCCTACCCTTAAGCGGGATGTAAGTGACTGACTGATATTTGCACACAGTGCACCACATGCGCCTCTCACTAACGCTAATGTAACTCAGGAGTAACTCCATTGAAATAAATGAAGATACACGCCTGTAAAACCAGTGAGAGGAGAAGCAAGCGCATAGATTCAACTAAATCCATAGTAGTAACCCAAAGTATGTGAGTAAGTTTCAAACATCACACCAAATTAGTGGATTCATGCGTACAAAACTGTAGAGGAAATACCTATATGTTTTTAAAATAATTGAAACGTACTAAGGAACAGTCATTTTAAACTTAAATATTTAAGGTTTGCTCTTTTCTCAAAATCCTCTCATTACAGAGGGTTGTCAGGGAGTCAGTTATAGCTCTCTAATTCTCAAGCTGCCCTCAGCCCAGAAGTAAATTAGAGCAACACCAGGGAGGCTATTATTTTACAACAGTTAGCTATGGTCTCTATGGACCATCCATCAGCTGAGTATTGCTGTATGGGAATGGAGCAACCCACTCCCTCCCCAGTCCCTCAGGGCTGAGGCTGCAGAATAGGCAAAGATGGCACAGGAACCACTGGCTATATGCCTGATGAGAATTCCACTCCAGGGGAATTCTCAGCAGGATAGTTGCAGCCAGATTACATTCACTTTGCATGCATCTTGTGGAATCATTTATACCTGTGCAAAGTGTGTACAAAGGGCTTGTCTACATAGTCTGTAGTACATGGAAAACTGGGGTATAACTCTATAGCGCTCTAGCCTCCTGCACACTAAATGGCTATGTATATCCGTGGTGTGCTCTGATCTACAGCAGTGGGTCAAAGGGCACTACGGATCTTCTAGTGAATGACAGCAAGGTCCACACAGCAACTTAGTGCACAGCAGGCTAGTGATTTGTACCCTAGCTTGCAGCACACTAAGTGTCCATAGAGACAAGTCTAAAATGAGTGTAAAACACTACCGTTCTGACCTGGTGACTGACTATATGAGCCACAAAGTCATGTGTAGGAATCAGGCCCAAGATTCATTGAAACACAGAATCAGCAGCAGCAAGAACATGTCTATGTTAGTTGAAAGTAGACTTAAGAGTTAAAATAAATCCTTCCACAATGACCTTTGAAGACTACTAAACAATGGGTACAATTTTGTCTTCTAACAGGAATTTTTTTTTAAAAAAGTAGCTACTTCTATATGTAGTAAGATTGATTTTGAAGACATTACAATTCTAAAAGAGTGATAGTCATCAAGGTTTTGTGTTATTCCTCAACTGGTCTTCCATACACTCTGTATCAATGGGTGGGAGATAGTCAATAGGTTGGACAACTTTATGTGATCTTGTGTGTAACACAGAAGTGATATGCTCACTTATGAATTAGATGAAATAGTACCTTCTCTGCAGTCAGTGGGAGTCTTGCCATCAGGATTTAAGCCCTGAAGTTTAGCTCTTTACTCCCATATAGCACATTGTATAGTGGCACACGGCCTCTGGGTGAAATTCCTGACCCACTGAAATCAACGGAAGTTCTGCCACTGACTTCAATGAAGCCGAAATTTCACCCTATATGTGATTATTTCAATATCATATTTCATAGAAACCACAGAAATGGAGGAGTAGAAGGGACTCAAGAGGTGATCTAGTCCCTCCATGCTGAGGCAGGGCTAAGCATGCATAGACCTTCTAGTATAGATGTTTGTCTAATCTTCTCTTAAAAAAAACTCCAATGACAGGGATTCCACAACCTCCCTTGGTAACCTGTTCCTGTCCTTAATTATCCTTCACATATTTGAAGACTGTCATCAGATCCTGCTTCAGTCTTCTTTTCTCAAAACTAACCGTGTCCAGTATTTTTATCCTTTCCTCATAGCTCATGTTTCTTTTTAGCATTTTTGTTACTCTTTTCTGGACTTACTCCAATCCGTCCACATTTTTCTTAAAGTGTTCCACCTAAAACTAGACACACTACTCAAGCTGGGGCCTCACCAGTGCCAAGTAGAGGAGAACAATTACTTCCTATGTCTCATACACAACACTCTATTAATACACCCCGGTATATTTGCCTTTTTTGCAACTGCACTACATTGTTGACTCAGATTCAATTTGTTACCCACCATAACCCCAATATTTTTTTCAACATTACTAGTGCCCAGCCAGTTATTCGCCATTTTGTATTTGTTCATTTGATTTTTTTTCTTCCTAAGTGTAGTACTTTGCATTTGTCTTTATTGAATTTCAGACCAATTCTCCAATATACCATACTGTATAAAACAAATTATTCAGGTTGATAGATACAGTCCCACTATAGAGAAGGACTCAAATTCAGCTATGCTGTAAAATCAACCTAAAGTCAATGGATTTGTATTTACTTACACAAGTGATGAATTTGGCCCAGAATGATTTTGCTTAGGAATAATCAGTTGTTAATTTTTTAAACTATTAGCCATGCTCCTATTTTACCATTCTGTTTTTGCAGCCTGCTTCACTGGACTCTTGTTTCTTTCTACATACATTGGAATATATCTCTCAGTAACTGCATGTGAGGCATCAGTATAGCTCTCTGTGTCTCAGCCCCATTTGTCAGATGAAAGGTTCCTTGGTTGATATATAAGCAGTTCGAAGACCCCCTTCTGATTAAATGGTTGCAAGTACAACTTGAGTGGTAGTAGATGGAAATGAATCACAGTTTCTTAAGCACCAAAGGACCTACCATTCATACATCATGTCTGATGAACTATCATATTTAACACAAGGCATTTATCAACACTTAGTGCTCTGCACGCTCAGTCAGAAACATCAAAAGGGTACATTTCTAAATAGGCAAATTATATTCTGAAGACTAGCCATCTTGAACAGCGTATGGAATGGAGTGTAAGCAACTATAAATATAGCTGGCTAGTGGAAATAAAATTATTCCTTTTAGGTAAGAGATCTAATCTCTAATCACATTTGCTTGACATTTAATTTAAAAAAATGAGATATTTATTTTAGATGATAAAATTTCATAGTTAATCTTGGCCTGCTATCACTTCAGTTTTCCTTTCACCTGGCTAATCATTTATCATTTAAAAATGTAATGCAGTATATACATTTTTTCATAGTTTGATATATTAGTCTTTACAAGACTAGAGTCTCGACATGTGCAACATGCAATGTGAATTAAAGGTACTGTGTTGCACATAAAATAATATTTGGGAAAACATTAAAACTAGGTATGATGTTGCCAACAGGATTAGCCATACACTCCCAGCTTCTTTTTGTATGTGTAAGAACAGCATAACTTAAGATGCTAATATTTGCCGGAATTTGTGTGTGATGCTCTTCCCAAGTCATCATAATGGGCTTGGCAAGGACAAAGAGAACATCCTAAATGGCAAGAATCTGCTATCATGGGAAATATCAATTTTAATGTTGATGATACTCTGACAAATCATGAGTAAGTCAGATCCAAAGTGGTTGTGGTGCAGAGTAAGCCTCTCTATCCTGTGTATCACAGAAATCCTTTACAATAATAAAAGTGTGGAGGTTGCCAAGTGAGGGCTCTCAAACCAATAAACCAAGACAACTCCAGAGACTGTATATCCAAGCCAGACTACCAAAGCATTGCCATTCTGTTGATATTTGGTATTCTCAAAAAGCCTCTGCAGCAATCAGTTCCAGGTTAAACAATCCATTGGTGATGTGAAAAGGGACAGCTGGTTAGTTCTTCCTCAAGAAGTTAAGATTTCTTGGAAGTAATAATATAAGATTTATGATAGCTAAAATTAAAAATGCTGGTGTGCTACTTCTTCTATCATTTTTTTTCCTTGGACAGGTCCATAGCCTGCCAACTGACATTCAGTAAAAAATATAGGCTTCCCCCAGGTTAGTATAATCCTGGTGGTATCTCTGGAGTGGTCAGAAACCAGAAAGCAAGCCACGGCCCAATGCAAACCCTATTGAAGTCAAAGGGAGTCCTTCCATGGACTTGAATGGGCTATGTTTCTGGCCCTATGTTCCTGGAATTTAAAATAGATGCTCATAACTCAGAATTTCCAGAGTCCAATTTCCAAACCATTTCCCATGCTTGTATTTTAACAAAACAGGATTACAGGAAACGTCTATTAAAGTTCAGCTGCATCTTTTTAAAACTCATTTGAGAGGCCTTGAAAGATCATAACAGGCATCCCTAGCAATCATTTATGCAGAGCAACATATATTCTTTACTGTTTAGGGAAGTGCTGGTTACATCAAAGTACCTCTAAATCTTTCTTAGAGAAGAGAAATCCACAATGAGAAGAGGTGATTCTGGACAGACAGATAGACAGACAGGCAGACATTTGACTGATGTCAAATGAATAATAATTTTGTTCTTGTTCTTCCAGATGATCCATTTGGGAGCTCCCTAGTCTAACTCAGTATCTTCCTCCTTTTCCAACTCATGCATCACAGTCACTGATAGTTTAGGCAAGGAAGATCGGATTCTGCTCCATTCTGAGCTCTTCAATATCTCTTCCATACAGGAGAGAGTTGTACCACAGGATGAGAAACGCGTCTCCTAGGGATGCAGTCCCGAGTCCCACTCTGGAGCAAAACAGGCGACATTTTCAATTCTGGGTTGTGGCAAAGAGGTTCATTGACGGGGTGCCCCAGAGGGAGAAGAGCTGCTGAAGTATTGCAGGTTGCAGTTCCCATTCGCGTTCTGTCAAAAAGTGCCTACTGAGTGCATCAGCAGTAGTATTGTGGCAGCCGGGTAGGCAATGATTCGTATTTCATGTTGTATGCACCAATTCTATAGTCGGAGTGTGATTGGGCTCCCCCTTGCCTGTTGATGTAAAACATACATGCTATGTTGTCTGTTAAGACCCAAATAAATTTGTTGCACCAATTCTATAGTCGGAGTGTGATTGGGCTCCCCCTTGCCTGTTGATGTAAAACATACATGCTATGTTGTCTGTTAAGACCCAAATAAATTTGTTCTTTATGAGGGGAAGAAAGTGAAGGCATACTCATCGCACTGCTCTGAGCTTTAAGAGATTTATGTGTAGGCGCGTCTCTGATGCGGACCAGCAGCCTTGTGCTCTGTGTCCCCCTAGATGCGTTCCCCAGCCGATTAGGGAAGCGTCCGTGGTGAGCGTCAGCATTGGGGATCATTGCTGGAAGGGAACCCCCATGCAGAGGTTTTCTGGTCTCGTCCACCAGTGTAGTGAAGCTAGAACATTGGGAGGAGAAGGAGTTAGCACCATCCCTAAGGTGTGTCTGGTGGGTTTGAAGTTGGAGTTGAGCCAGCCCTGAAGACATCTCATGCGTAGCCTGGCGTGCTGGACCACGAAGGTGGTGGCTGCCACGTGACCAAGGAGCTGTAGGCAGATTCTTGCCTGTGTCCTGGAACGAATAGAGAGCGTGTGCATCAGCTGTGTGATAGTGAGGAATCTGTGATTTGGGAGTGAGGCTCTGTTCCAGATTGAGTCCAGATGAGCTCTAATGAACTCGATCTGTTGTGTAGGTGTCAGGGTGGATTTCTGGATGTTTATTTGGAGGCATAGGCTGTGAAAGAGGGAGATGGCAAAATGGGTAGCTTGAATTGTCTCTCCATAGGAGTTGCCCTTGATGAGGCAATCATTCAGGTAGGGGAAAAAGCATGATTCCATGTCTGTGGAGGTGAACCACGACCATGGCTAGAGTCTTGAAAAAAGACTTTTGGTGCTGTAGAGAGTGTGAAAGGAAGAACTCTGTATTGAAAATGGTTGTGACCAATTGTGAAACGTAGGAAGCATCTGTGAGCTGGATGAATTGGTATATGAAAATAAACGTCCTGGAGGTCGAGGCCTGTGAACCAGTCCCCTTGATCCAGTGCAGGAATTATTGTGCCCAGTGTGACCATCTTGAATTTTTGTATCCTCATGAATTTGTTCAGTTGGCATAGGTCCAATATAGGCCTCCCTCCCCCAGCCTTTTTCTGTGTCAGAAAGTAATGGGAGTAGAACCCTTTCCCTCGATGTTGTGTTGGCACAGTTTCCACTGCGCCTAGTTGTAGAAGGTGAGCCACTTCTATGCGAAGTAAGTGCTTGTGAGAGGGGTTCCTGAAGAGAGACGGGAAAGGGGGAAGGGTAGGATATAAAGAGGATAGAGTAACCGGACTGAACTATTTTGAGGGCCTAGCGGTCCTGTGTAATCCGCTGCCGGGCATTTTGGAAACTCTGGAGGCGGTGGCCTAACGGGCAAGTAGGTGGTAGATTCAAGAGGAGATCCTGCAGACCCTCTACCAATGTTTCAAAATTGTTGTTTATTCCCCGGTGGGTGGGAAGTGGTTGCTTGAGCTTGATATTTTCTGTGCTTAGGGATCTAGCGCAACTCCTAGTTATGTCGTATGATTTGGGTTGAGGCCGATAATACTGTTGTGTGTGTGTGGTCTTTGGTAGGGTTGGTATTGTTGTCTCCTGGGAAAAGATGGGTGAATGCCCAGGGTGTGCAGTGTCGCTCTAGAATCTTTCATGGTGTGAAGGAGTTGATCGGTTTTTGTTTTTTTGTTTTTGTTTTTGAGAAAAGTTTATCCTTATCAAAGGGGAGGTCCTCCACTTTGGTCTGCAGATCTTTAGGGATGCCAGATGAAGAGAGCCATGAAGATCTGTGCATAACCACAGCAATTGCAATAGTACGGGCTGCTGTGTCTGCCGTGTCTAGAACTTCTTGTAGGGCCGTTCTGGAAATTAATTGGCCCTCAACCGGGATTGATTTGAAGTCTGTTCTCCTACCCTCTGGAATGTAGGAGGCAAATTCGAAAAGTTTATTGTAATTATCGAAGTCGTAGCTGGTGAGGAGGGCAGAATAATTTGCAATTCTGAACTGTACAGTGGAGGACGTGTAAACCTTGCGACCGAAGACGTCAAGGAGTTTAAGGTCCTTGTCTTGCGGGGTGCTCTGATATTGCGGCTGTTTTGTCTGTTGTGCAACTGCATCCATGACAAGAGAGTTCAGTTGTGGATAAGAAAATAGGAAGTCAGCGTCCTTAGTGGGAACACAGTATTTACGTTCAGCCTTTTGTAAGTTGGTAATAAAGAAGCTGGAGTTTGCCAGAGAGTGTCAGCTGTTTCCAAGAGTGCCTCATTTATGGGGAGCGTGATCTTAGAGCATGCAGAGGGTGGAAGGATTCTGAGGAGTCTGTTTTGTGTTTCGGGGGTCGGTGAGTCAGGATATGGTCCGTAGCTCATGTTCTCAGGAGGGGGTTCAGGCACTCTAGAAGTGGACGGAGCTGGAGATGAAGGCACAGAAGGAGGTAGTGGTTCAGTAGAAGAGGTCTGAGGGTGAGTGGTAGGAGGATGTGACAAAGGGTATCACTGAGACCAAGGCACAGGGTAGGAGAAGCCAGGTGCTGTCCATGGAGGGGTGAAGTAGGGAAACTGAGACTGGTGGTTGCCAGGTGCCATCCACAGAGGGGTGAAGTAAGGAAACTGAGACTGGTGGTTGTGAGCCATGACCTGAGGCAGAAAAGGTTCCGGTGGAGGAGGAGAGGCAGATGGGGAGAACTCCGCCTGCTGCTGTACATCAGGTTCGCTATCAGTAAAGGTAACCAGTTCAGGTGGGGAGAGCAGCTGTTCAAAAAACGAGCCCTGTTTGTCCAGGAGCGGGGAGTTAGGCCCAGGTGGCACTGAGAGGTCACCTTGAGTGAGAAACTGTTGCTCCTGCTCCCTGGGCTGTGCTGAGCCTTGACTGTCCTCAAAGCCTCACTGGTGTCCCGGGATGTGTGGAGGAGTCCTGCAGGGGGTCCGCTGCTGGTGCCGGAGCAGAAGGCAGGCTCGGTGAGGACATTCTTCCCGGCACCGGAGCAGAGCATGCAGTCCGCACTGCCAGCTATTTTTAGCACTGAAGTGCTTGGTGCCGCGGAAGCCTTCCCAGCACGGGAGGTCGGGTTCCTGCCTCTGCGGTCTGCAGAAGCTGCGGCTGAGGCGTTGTGACAGCCTGAGGCGCCTGCCTTCTGCGCTGTCAATACAGAGGGTGAGGATCTCGTGGGAGACCCTTTACCCTTGTTAAAGTCTCTCCTCAGAGACTGTTGGGCTTCTTGCCTCTGCTACAGAGAGGGTGAAGCAATGCTCCCAATTGGCTCTGATCTGGCCGGGAGCGCGAGGGAGAGGGTTTAATTTTCCCCATCTCCGAAGGCGGCTGCAGAGATTTTTCCATTAGTAACATTTTAAGCCACTGGTCCCTGTCGCGACGAGCCCTGGTCTTGAGGCTTGCACAGTGAAGGCATTTTGCAGGGACATGTGTTTCGCCAAGGCACTTCACACATTGTGAGTGCCCATCAGACCTTGGCATGGAGTCCTGACAGGAAACACACTTCTTGAATCCTGAAGCCCCTGGCATATTGAATTAGAAATGGCAGGGGATAGTGTCTCAGCGGGAGACAAGCCTGAGGCGAAAAGTGTTTAGTTTTTTGTTTGTTTTTTTTTGTTTTTTGTTTTTGTTTTTTAAACTAACTAAACTATGTAACTATTCTAAAGGAAGGGAAACAACTGGGATGTAACTAATAACTATTTCTGTGTTCTTCGTTACTGTTTCCGACAGAGACCAGGAAAGAGAAGTAGCACTGCCCTGAGTCCCATCTTCACCCGAGGATGGTTGAGAAGGAACTGAGGGGGGTGCGGGATGCAGGCGCTCAGGAAGATTCCAACGAGATGGGAGATACCAACTGAGCACCTGCGTCCCGACCAGGCACTACTACCAAAAATCTCCAATCAACGGCGCCGGGACGCACCGACACCTAGAGTGGAGCACCCACAGGGACAGCACTCGAAGAAGAAGAATGCTTCTGTCAACCTAGCTACTGTCACTCGGGTAGGTGGTGGTTCTATAGCAATGGCAAAAACCCTTCTGTGACCATAGGCAATGTCTACACTATGGGGTTATGCCATCATACCTGTGGCATCACAGCTATGCCACTACAGTCCCTCTGGTGTAGACACGGTCTGAGATTGCTACTCTTCACCAGAGCTACTCTTGCTCCCTCTCCCCTCTGCTGTTATCTGCAGGGTCATTATTTCTATCATCATTCTATTCTCTCCAGCTCCAAAATTGTTACTAGTGTTCATTCACAACACTGGCTTCTTTTATAGTCAGCTAGTCTTTTCTAGCTCATGGTCTTTCTAGCTCCGGTGGTTCTTCACTCAGCTGCTCTTTAAAAAAAAACTGAGATAACCTATATGTTTTGAAAATAGATGTCAAAATATGCCCATTATGTGCAAAAGCAACTGATTAAAATGGAAATGTAATGGACACCTACATCATTCTCCTGCATTTCAGTTGTATTATGAAGATCGGGATACTGTTTCAGGAACTGTGCTACGTAGGTCATGATAGACTTTTCATCTGGCTTGTCAACATCCACATCTGGAAAAGTGCAGAATATATAGTAAATTAATTCATAATTGAACAGCAAAAATGTTATACACCCTTGAAAAACTTTCAAACAAATATTAGCCTATCCTAATCCAAAATTTGATGCAGTATAGTTTATGTGAAGTACCTTCAGGATCAAGAAGTCTTGGGATTCCTAGTTCTGTTTCTGCAATTGTGAAGGCCTCACTTAGGTTTTCCCTATTAGATCTTCCTTTCACTTTCTCCATGTCCACTAGCTCTGGACGAATAGCATGAATGACTGAGTGAAAGGCAACACCACTCCTCCAACTTCGTCCAAAATCTTTTACTTCAATTCCAGCCTGCCTTAAAATTTAACAAAAAGAAAAAAAGGGACAATGAATCAGTCTAGTCATATGAAGACACAAGATACAAGGTTATGTTTTCTATCAGTGGCCAAGAGTGTATTTTCCAATAAGCCTGAAGCAAAAATTTCTATTTCCAGTGAGCTGTTTGGTTACATTAAGCCCTGTGTGTTATGAGAAAATGAACTACAACTCTGGTTCTTGTATGTGAGACACTACAAAGTATGTTGCTATATAAAACACTACTCACTATTCCTTCCTCCCTTACTGAATCCTTCCAGTCTTCCTTCACTATAATATACTTCCCTTGTTATCTGCATCTGGATTTTTAAAGTAAATGATTACAATAATATTTTTCTCTTTTAAAATAATATCCTAGGACGTTATGTCATTGTGGTTCAGTCCAAAAATGTAATGTGGAGTACGTTCTTGTTCCATGCATGAGTGATAATGTCCTCTCACAATATCCAGTCCACTTACACTGCCACTGTGAATCTCACACAATGATGCAACAGGGAATCTAAGTGATTAGCACTATATTAAAGAGAAACTAATAAGCATGGGTGATATTTTAATTTTTCAAAGTAATTCTGAAAACTATGTTCATGTCCAGACACTGAGGTCCTTACCCCAATTTTTATTCAGTCCTTACTCAGGCAAACTTCCAGTGAGGCCATATTGTGGCTTTCAGATGCTTGCCCCCTCTTGGGGTAGTGTGGAGTCACAAGGGTAGCTTAGAGAGGTTCATTCTTCATGGAGGTAGTGTCTTTCTCTGAGGGCCTGATCCAAAGTCCACTGAAATCTTTGGAAAGACTCCCAATCCCTTCAGTGGGCTATGCATCAGTTCCTGAGGGCTGTTCAGGATACACCATGCTTTCCGATGGCACAGCCTGCTCCTGCAGTGCAGCAGTTCCACTCTGAGTTTGTATGAAGGGATGGGGACTACGATGTTCCTTCCTCTCCCAATGTTTGGGTCAATTTGATTGCTGTGTTCACCCATCACTGCAATTTTTCACTTGCCACCTGTCTGGATGGTGCTGCTATCGGCTTTCAGTAGTCTGTCTCTGAATGCAAATAATTTTGTAGGAAGAATGCTATGCCAAAGTAGATTGCATTCCACTGTAAATTACCTTATACTGCACTGGTGTTATAGGGACCTGGGCATATAGTTCTATGACATTATGATCATATTTACTCTCTCTGGGGCTCCATTCTACTTCTCTGTGCTGGTTGTTCTCCCTGGATATTATTGTGGATATCTGTATTTCAGATAATTATTTACTTTATTTGAACAATTAAATCCAGTTTATTCTTTTATGGCTTTTAGGGGAAGGACCTGTCTTTTTATTTTTCTTATTGTGGAAGCAATCAGATCACTATGGTCTCATTGATCTAATTTACTTTTTGTTTTATGCCCTCTTTGGAATCAGCATACATAGGAGAATTGTACCAAATGAAGATAAATGTTTTGAAGCTAACAAGAGGGTGCCCTGTTACACCTCTGAACCAATTTAGTTTAATAGGAAATGAAAATTAATTAAATTTATATAATATATGTAACTGAATACCACTGATTAAATCATGATAGTCGTGATTTTCAACAACTCGCACCCAAGTACAATTGTACTCACTCACTGAGACAGAAATGACAGAAAAGCACAGTCTGTAAAAAGTGCCCTTTCAATATGGGGCAAACATTGTTGTATCAAAGGTTTTGGCAGCAAGAGCCAACACTGCCATTCAAACAACATCCAACTCTATTTCCAGTTTTTCACTGTCTCAGGGATAATTCTGCTTCATATACCATAAAACGGGATTGCTTTGTAAAAGTAATCTAAATATTATTCTTTATTATTATTTGTATTATAGTAACACCTAGGAGCCCCAGTCATGGGCCAGGAACACATTGTGCTAGGCACTGTAAAAACACAGAAAAAGAACTCCAGTCCTAAGTAAAGAGCTTACAACCTAAATTAATTTGTGAGTTTAACTTACTTTGCTGCTGTGTACTGCACCCACTTTAACAAAGCCTTCTTAGCGTTTCCTTGGACTTTGGTTACTACCTTCCTTTTTGTTGGTGGACTTGCAGTCTCAGAGCTGACGACACTGTCCACAGAAGATGTACTGCTAGACAATGACTGCAGCTGTGGCAGGTTGCTTGTCAGCTCTTCAATCTGTGTTTAGAATGACATCAGTTTATTGTAATACTGATATTTATTTTAATCATAATGAACAGGACATTAACAGGATTAGACATGGGCTAAAATTAAAAAACATGAAAATAATGAGCAAGATTTTTTTTAAAAAAATAAGTTCCTAAAGGTCACTTCATAAATCCTTATTTAAGTGCCTAAATAAATGGCCTTCTTTTCAGACCTGCTGAGCATCCAGAAACTGTTGACTCTTACTGATGTCCTATTTGCTTGAACGATGTGTAAACATATCACTTTACATAGCATTACACATTCTTATGCAAATTACTAGTTCATTGTGCTGAGATACTGGTCCGCACTCACCACTAGATCAAAAAAAAGACAATTCCATCAACTTAAATAGAGCTGCATCTCCTGATGCCATTGGTGAATTTGAATCAGAGTGAACACTCAAAAGTGACCTTTCCAAATACGCTACGTTTAACCAACAATGGCCAAGAAGAGGGCATTTGGTGGCAGCTGGGGAAGTTAACAAGGCCTGGGTCTTCTTCCCATGACCTCCTCAAAATAGTTGAAGTGACTCTGATGACCTCATTGTAATAGTTTCATTTTCATCCCCAAACTAGTGCATTGTTATGGCTTGATTCTGAATGACTGGATGTCTCTAGTTAGAAGAGGCCTCGCAATGGAATAGTACAGGGGTGTACATTAGCAAATACCAGTGAGGCAATTCACAGAGCACTTATATGTTCCATCCCTGGCTCAAATGAAAACCATTAGTCCCACACTTTTAAGAGCATTACATTCACAACTTGGTTTTAATAGGAAATGGTTATATATATATATATATGGTTGGCACATATTTGCCTGCTTTAAGAAACAAAGATTCAGAGAGTTGAGACTGCTCACAGAACATCACAGAACACCTCAGTACCTTAAAGAATCAGGCTCTCTTAGAGAGTATCAGGGCTTGGCAACAGTTGCTACATGCCCATACACTGTAGCAGCACTTCTCTGAAGCATTTTTTCTCCAGAATGTCAGTTTTCATTTTCTCAAAAACTAAGTTTCTACTTTTAATGGTTATAAAGAAAACTTCAAAAAGCAAATCAAGTGCAAATGGTGCCAAGGTTGGTATAGAGACAGCTTGGAATAACAGCTCTGCCAGGGAAGAAGTGCCCCACTCATCTCAGTGAGACATTAACTCAGTTGCCCAGTAATGATAATTTAAATGTCAACATGGTTAATTATTGCATTCCTCATGTAAGAAACAAGAGGGAGAATCTGAGATCTGCACAATTTACTGTAGTTATATTGGCGCAACATGTGCTTTGCATTTGGGAGATACCACCACTTTATTTTTGCCCCTGGTCATGAAGGAGCCACGCCCTAGAGGCCTAGCAAAGCCCATGGGCCAACTGAAGCCATGACAAAGGGAAGCCAAAGTCAGGGAGCCCTGTGGAGCCAAGAAGCACGCACAATCATCCCTTTGTGAGCACTGTCTCGTTTAGTCAGCTCAGAGGGGCAGAGTCTGAAGAGTAACATCACCTTTTTTTCCCATTTTAACCCCTGGAGAGCATAAATCATAGAATCATAGAATATCAGGGTTGGAAGGGACCTCAGGAGGTCATCTAGTCCAACCCCCTGCTCAAAGCAGGACCAATCCCCAATTTTTGCCCCAGATTCCAAATGGCCCCCTCAAGGATTGAACTCACAACCCTGGGTTTAGCAGGCCAATGCTCAAATCACTGAGCTATCCCTCCCCCCAAAATGATTTCCATTCTACCGCCCACAATGTTGCAGGGTGTATTCGGCCTTTGCTGGAGGCCCTGTGGTCTTATCATACCCTGCCCCAAGAAGCAGCAAGCTGAAAGGAAAAGAGTAACAATGGTGGGTCCTTCAAGCTTGCCTAGAGTGGACTCTCTGGAGTAGTCATTTTGAAAGCTAGAGAGATGTGGCCCTCCAAGGGCTAGAGGGGCTAGCAACAGCCAATCAGGGCCATGCTGGCCTAGATAAAAGGAGCTGCCTGGCCTGAGCAGCTCAGTTCTTAGCTGAGACCAGAGGTGTGAAGAAGGGTGCTTCTCTCTGGCCGCAGAAACTTGAGGGATAAGAGAAGGTTACTCACTTTATGCAGTAACTGAGGTTCTTTAAGATGACTGTCCCTGTGGGTGCTCCATTTTAGGTGTCTTGGCACCCTGCGCTTGTAATCGGAGATTTGTAGTAACAGTGCCCCGGTTGGCTGCATGCGCACGGCAGCCGTCTCGCACTGCTCCGAACAGCCACTTACTGTGCGCAGCCAACTGTCCCTCAGTTCCTTCTATACCCCAGAGAGTCAGTGTGAAACAACGAAGTAGAGGGGAGGAGGAGGGAAGGTAGTGGAGCACCCACAGGAACAACCATCTTGAAGAACCTCAGTTACTGCACAAGGTGAGTAACCTTCTCTTCTTATTTGAGGAGTGTCCCTGTGGGTGCTCCATTTTAGGAGACTATGGAGCAGTACCCCTCGATGGAAGTAGGGGCTTCAGAGTATCTTTGTTGAGGGTGGATAGTACCGAGAGTCTGAACTGAGTGTCGGCAAAGGAATGTTATTCCAGGGCATATTGTCTGGTAAACGTGTGGGCCGAGGCCCAGGTAGCTACTCTGCAAATGTCTACGATGGGTAAGTTATTGTGAAACGCTACTGACTTGGACAGTGCTCTGGTGGAGTATGTACGAACCCTAGCTGGAGCCACGATGTAGCTCTGATGATAGCATAGGTGGATACAGCCAGAAATCCACTTAGATAGTCTTTGTTTAGAGATGGCCTCACACTTTGATCGCTCTGTGACTGATAGAAAGAGACGTGACAATTTTCTATATCTCTTTTTTCTTTCTAGGTAGAAGGCCAGAGGTCTACAGATGTCGAGAGTGTGAAAGGATGCCTCCCTGGCATCGGCATGGGGTTTTGGAAAAAACACAGGTAAGCAAATGGGTTGGTTTAAATGAAATGAAGAGGCTACTTTAGGTATAAATTTGGGGTGGTCTCTTAGGATCAGTTTGTCTTTATGGAATGTGGGTATACAGAGGGTGTGCCATTAGGGCCCCTAGCTCCCCTACTCTTCTTGCTGAAGCGATCGCGATAAGGAAGGAGACCTTCATCGATAGATGTAGCAATGAGCAAGTTGCAAGGGGGTCGAATGATTTACCCATAAGGGTGCGTAGCACGAGGTTAAGGTCCCACAAAGGAGTAGGGTCTTTCAGAGGTGGGTAGATGTTAGTCATGCTCTTTAGGAAACACTTAGTTGTTGGGTGAACAAAGATGGTGGTTCTATCTACCTTATCGTGTAGTGAGATGATTGCAGCTAGGTGAACCTTTATGGAACGGTTGGGGAGGACCCTATTTTTTAAGGCCTAGTATATAGTCCAGGACCCTGGGTACGGAACGGAATGAGGCAACATGGTTAGCCTCACACAAGGTGCAGAATCGTACCCACTTCTGAGTGTATGTTTTCTGTGTGCTCGGCCTGCGGCTATTCAAGAGAATGTCTTTAACTTCCTCGGATTAGCCATGGAGTAACCAGGCCTTGAGGTTGAGAACCGCTAGGTTGGGGTGATTGACTCAGCTGTTGTCCTGTGTCAAGAGGTGAGGAAGTAGTGGAAGGATTAGAGGTGGTTTCACCACCATCTGTCTCAGGTATGGGAATCACGTATGCCTGGGCCATGTGGGTGCAATAAGTATGACCCCGGCCTTATCCTGTCTGATTTTGTGTAGCACCCAGTTCAATAGAGGAATCAGGGGGAAGTCGAACATTAGTGGCGCCTCCCATTTTGTAAGGAAAGCATCGCCCAGGGAATGCTGACCGAGCCCCACTTGGGAGCAATACTGAGGGCATTTCGTATTGTAAGCCACTGAGAATAAGTCTATAGCAGGGAACCCCCACCGGTGGAATACGGTCAGGAGGGTCGGGTAGTCCATCTCCCACTCGTGGGTTTGTGAGAAGTGTCTGCTCAGTTGATCTGCCGTGGTGTTCTGAAGCCCTGGCAGGTAAGACGCAGAGATGTCTACTTTGTTGGAGATGCACCATTGCCATAGGCATAGTGCCTTGATGCAGAGAGGATATGATCAAGCTCACTGCTGTCAGTTTTTATAAAACATGCAGGCTGTGATGTCCATGAGGACTTTGATGGTATTGTTGAGGATGAGTGGAAGGAAGTGCTCGCATGCTTTTCTGATTGCTCTGAGTTCTAGAATGTTTATATGTAAGTTGGCTTCCACTGGGGACCAGCATCCCTGGATAGCATTGTTGCCCAGACGAGTGCCCCATCTGATGAGGGAGGCATTCATGGTGGAAGCTGTTCGTTGAAATGGGATCCCCACGCAGACCTTTTGCGGTTGCAACCACCACTTGAGGGAATCCTTCACCTTGTGGGGCATTGTAAGTCTTTTGTGGAGGGAATGCCTGTGTGGTATATAGCAGGTGCGAAGCCAGGCCTGTAGGCATCTCATGTGTAGTCTGGCATGTTTGACTACATAAGTCGGAGCAGTCATATGCTCCAAGAGTTGTAGGCAGGTCCTGGCAGACGTTTGAGGGCTGTCTGTGACCGTAGTTATCAGCATGGTTAGGTTGAGGAGTCGCTGCTGGGAGGCTGTCAAGGTAGGCCCCTATAAACTCTAGTTGTTGGACAGAGACCAAGTTGGACTTTTGGACGTTTATTTGAAACCCTAGTTTGGTGAAGAGGGTTACTGTGGTTTGTGTAGCTTGTACTGCTTGCCTGTTGTGTTGATGCTCTTATGAGGCAGTCATCCAAGTATGGAAAGATCATTGCTCCTCGTCTACAGAGATGAGCTGCGGCAAGGGCCAGGACTTTGGAGAATACCCTGGGGGCTGTCGATAATCCAAAGGGTAGCACTTTGTATTGGTAATGTTAATGGCCTAATGTGAAGCACAGGGATCTTCTGTGCACTGGATGAATGGTGACATGAAAGTAGGCATCTTGTAAGTCGAGGGATGAGAGCCAGTCTCCTTCTCTAATGCCAGAATTATGGTTGCCAGGGTTACCATTCTAAAATGTTGCATTCTCACAAACTTGGTGAGTTTGCATAAGTCCAGAATGGGTCTCCGTCCACTGTTCTTTTTCTGCGTTAGAAAATAATGGGAATAAAACTCTCTTCCTCTATGTTGAGGTGGTACTAGTTCCACAGCTCCTAGTTGCAGGAGGTGGTGTATTTCCTGCTGTAACAGGGGCTTGTGAGAGGGGTCCCTGAAGAGGGACGGAGAAGGTGGGTGGGTAGGGGGAGTAGAAGTAAATGGGATAAAGTAACCCTTCTGGATGATTTCCAGGACCTATTTGTCTGTAGTGATGTTCCAGACTAGGTAGTGTAGTAGCAGGCGGTCTCCAAATGGACTGGAGGTCATCTGATATTCCAGGATGGGAGAACACAGAGGTCTCGAGCCCTCAACTGATATTTCAAAACGATTGATGTGATGTTGAAGGTTGAGATGTGGTGGGTTGATCTTGGTTCTGCCTGCACTTCAATTGTTTTTGTTTTCGATGTTGATCATAATGTCTCTGGGGTTGGGTGTACGGAGTAGGGAGGAATCTTTTAATGTAGAATCTCCCTGTTTCTTCTTCTTTGGGGGGACGTAAATGCCTGCAGTCTTCAAGGCGGTTCTCAAGTCCTTTAAGGTATGTAGAGATGCATCTGTGCTTTCCACAAACACTTTTTGTCCCTCAAAGGGCAGGTCCTCAACTGTGGCTTGTACTACCCTAGGAAATCCAGAGAGGTGGTAACATGATGCTCAACACAGGACCATGGACGTGGCGATAGAATGAGCTGCCATGTCAGTGGACTCAAGGGAAGCCTATAGGACTGTTTTGGCAATTAAGGCGCCCTCCGCAATGTTAGCTTTGTATTGTTGTTTTGATTCCTCTGACATTTGTTCAATAAAAAATGTCATTTTATTAAACAAGTTGTAAGTGTATTTCGCCAACACAGCAGAGTAGTTTGCTATGCGAAATTGCAGCGAGGCCAAGGAATAGGCTTTGCATCCAAAGAGGTCAAGCCTTTTCCAGTCTTTGTCATAAGGGGTGATTTTTGACTGGTGCTGTTTTCCCCTTTGGTTTACTGCCTCTACGACCAGTGAATTTGGAGCCAGGTGAGTAAATAAGAACTCAGCCCCTTTCGCTGGTACATAATATTTTCTGTCCGAGAGTTTACAGGAGGGTGGGACAGTGGCAGGTGTCTGCCATATTATCTTTGCAGGATCCATTATAGCAGCGTTGATGGGCAGAGCTACCTTTGCTGATGGGGATGCCTGCAGGATGTCAGTAAGTTTGTGCTGGGTCTCTGGCAGCTCTGCTAGAGAGATATCCAGGGATTCTGCAACTCTTTTGAATAAGTCCTGGAAGGACTTGAAGTCATCTCCTGTGGTGGGAGGCAGTGGCATAATTGTTTCGTCCAGAGACGAGGATGAAATATGGATGGGTGGCAGTATGTTGCCTTTAGGAGCCTCTTCCAGCTCCTTTCCCTCTTCCTCCTGGGCCTCCGATGGTGGTGGGTTTGTGGGTGAAGGGGATCAGGTGTCCCTTGACGCTGGTGGGTTGGGGGGGTTAAATTATGGGCTCTGTAGTTTGCTCATAGGTCCCAGTATGGCCAGTTGGGTGGCATAACAATGGGCGACAGCATCCACGGTTGTGCCTGCCAGCTTTGCCCTTGCATAGATGGTTGTTGGTGAGAGGGTCCCGGTTTCGGGGAGGAATGACAAGGGGTACAAAGATCTGATTCATCCTCTTCATCCTCATCACTAGATAGTGGAGGTGCAGATCTACTAGGAGTGCCTATTCAGATCGATCCTGGTCTGACTGTGGTACCGTTGGTGCCGAACAAGGGAGTCCCCAGCGTGGAGGTGACTAGGAGGTCCGTGTGTCTGCTGAATTGGCATGGTACTGGGAAGCTCGGTGCCGGGAATGGGAGTACACTCTGATTTGCTGTTGATGTCAGAAATGTTGGAACCGCAGACTTGCTATGCTGTGTGGGTACCAAGGGGGGGCGTCATTGCAGGATTCGATGCCAAGGATTTCCTTGGCTCTGTCGGTGCCGAGGTAGATGTTTTATTCTTATGGGGTGCACCTGAGAGAGAGATTACCCGTTCCGGGTCTTTAGCTCCTCGGGACGTCTCCCTACTGGGCATTCCCGATGCCTCACGGTCCGTTGGTTTCAGTGCTGTCAGTACTGGGGCAGATTTTCCACCTGGAGATCACTTTCTTTTGGGCGAATCTCTCTGTGGGGATGTATGGGTGCACTTTTTTGCGTCCTTTTTGGAAGCAGGCTCCTTGGTAACAGCCTTAGAGGTAGAACCCCTGTCAGAGGCTGCCGATGGTAATCATTGGCCCGGAGGCATTCTGGTCTCAGGGTCGGAGACTGGTCTGAGGGATTTTTCCACCATTAACAGTTTAAGTTGGAGATCTCTTGCCTTTCATGTCCTAGCAGTTAACTTTTTACAATGCGGACATTTCTGGGCAATACGAGTCTCTCCAAGGCAGCGGACGCACTGAGGGTGGCCATCCGACACAGGAATGGAGAGTCTGCACGTTAGGCAGTGTTTGAAACCAGGAGAGCTGGGCACGCCTGAGGGAAGGAGATGAGTCCTGCACTTGGCTGTTGTTATTCAAAGTGGGGCCTGCTGGAGGCAGGGTGAGTGAAAGAAAGAAACTATAAAGAAAAAGAAAAGAAAGGGTAGCTATCTACAATTTGAAAGTGGCGCTGCTGGCGGTCCGACTCACGCCAAAGGCAGTAGAGAAGGAACTGAGGGATGGTTGGCTGCGCAAGCTAAGTGGCCACTCAGAGTGGTGCGAGATGGCTGCCACGCATGTGTGGCCAACCAGGGCACTTCTACTACAAAGCTACAATTGCAAGCGCAGGGCACCAAGACACCTAAAGTGGAGCACCCACAGGGACACTCTTTGAAGAAGAACCAGAGTTTGTTTCTGGCTGCATTTGCTTTATCTGGGTTTGCAGGGAGAGGGAGGGTCTAAGAACCTAACCCTGAGATAAGCTAACATGGATCAGGTAGGGAGAAGCCCAAGGAAGAAGCAGCAATGAACTGAAATCAAGCCGTACGTGGCTGCTGTATACAGGATTACTGGATTGCAACTCGGAATAGTGGGCGGGCCCAGGCTCCCCCTCTGGCCACAGTAGCATCAACCACAAGAAGGGGACAGGGCTTATTTGAGAGCCTGAACAAAGAGCTGAATTTAAAGAGACTAGAGCCAGGGACTTAATAGGACTGTTCATTTAGTAGCTCTTTAGTATTGTGGTAGGGATTCATTTGGACTTTGTGACTCAGTCAAAGGGCCAAGCCACAGAAGATCCCAAAAAGTCAGCCAGCAACCTGCAGGGAGTACCAGGAGCAGGAAAAGACATGCAGTACCACATCCAGCTACAAGGAAGTGTTCAGAAGGTGAGTGCCTCATTACACACAGGATCAAATTCTGCCCTTGAAAGTATCTGCAGCTCCTGATGAAATCAGTAGGTGTCACACATGTATATGTGAGGCCACACTTCAGCCGCTAAATAGTAAACTGTGTTTACATATTGAATCTGCTGGACTTGAAAACTTGGTGCATTCACTAGCAGGTTCTCTGTTAGTATAAATAAGGCTTACAGTGATTGATGGTGCTTGTTTACAACTAGTCCTTTTTTATTTACTTGATTTCATATATATATATATAGTTTGCTTTCTTCAGGAAAAGTAGGAGTATATGCCAATAATAACTTGGCATAATTTTAAAGGTACATTCCTAAGCCCCAATCCTGCAAAAACTTACACACATGTTTAACTTTATACATAGTGAATAGTCCCATCCTCATACAGACATTGGGCCAGATCCTCAGGTGGTGTAAACTGGCAGAGCTTTGTTGAAGTCACTGGAGCTACACCAATTTATGTCAGGTGAGGATCTGGCCCATTACTTCAAAAATAATAGTCAAATATAGAAAATATAATACCTGGAAATATAAAATTATGGTCCACATCAAGCCAAGTACAATAGAAGGCCTACCATCAGCAATATCAGTTGAATTGATGTTGACTAGTTTAATCTGTTTAGAAAAGAAAATACACATTATCACATACAGGAGATAGTGACAATTATTACAAGGATTCTGAATGGGTTTGTTGTATAGTAAATTTATGCAAAAATAGTTAGTTTTTTTATTCAAAAATTCAGTGCAGTGATGAGAACGTCAGTTAATATATTGCACAGCTACAGTTATACCTTAAAATGGAGCAAGATAACAAACAGAAGTATAACAATATATGAATATATTTTTCAGTTTGTGATTAAACATGATTTATCATAAAACCACAGGAATTACATGTAAAAACTAATCTAAAGTACCATATTGGCCAATACAGGATTGTTCCATTAATATATTCAACTTCAAATGGAAAAAATATACCACTTAATTTATACTTTTTGTACTTATGCAAGTTTGTTATAGGGTTAAAAATTCCAGAAAATCTTTGTACCAACCGGTGATCCTCTGTACATGGACTAGCATGAAAAGCAAAGGGGAAACAGTGATATATAAAATCAGCTTAATGTGATAAATTAATTCATTTTCCTGGTAATTAAATTCTGGAATGTAAAGAAAGCACTGCTATAACAAGACTAATCAGCAATGCAATGCATAGAATCCACAGTGTTCCATTCTTGTACTCACTAGTTGTTATCTCAAATTACTCATTTAGCTATGAACAAGCTGTTCTTGCCATATTTTGTATGAAGATGATCAGGGAAAGAGAGAAGAGGGAACAGGAAATAAATGGGGAGCAAGAAAAGAATAAACAGACGTTGAAAAGAAAAGATGAGATACGTGTCAAGTAGAGATCCTTTCATACAAACGTTGTAAAGGACTTACATCCTTAGTGAAGTTGGCATTATTATATATCTTTTAAACATAGGTCAATAGATGCACAGAGAAGAATGAATGACTTTCCAAAGTCATGCAATAAATCAATCACAAAGTCAAGAACAGAATCTAGGAACAGAATCAGACTCAGGCCTGGTCTACACTTCCACAGTAAATTGACCCAAGTTATGCTACTTCAGTTATGTGAATACCGTAACTGAAGTCAACCTAGCTTTGGTCAATATACTACAGTGTCTACACCGCACTGTGTCGATGGGTGATGCTCTCCCACAGACTTCCTTTACTCTTCTTGGGCAGGTGAAGTACACAGATTGATGGGAGAGTGTACACAAATCGATGAGAGAGACCTGCTAAATCGACACTCGTTGCATCAATTGCAGCAGTGCCTATCTACCAGTAAGTGTAGACATGGCCTCGGGGTCCTACACTAACCACTAGACATATGCTCATCAAAAATAATGCCAAAAGACAAAACTCAGTAAAGAAGAGGTTGAATATACAATAGACTGTAGAATCAAAGAAAATGTAGCAGCAAAACAGAAATTCATGAAACAGAATAAGAAAGAATATCCACAGAATTAGCATTAAAAAGCAAAGAAAAATACACGGCGGGTCTGATTCTTCTGACGTCAGTGACGGTGATGTAAATCATGAATAACTTTTCTGAAGTCAATGTTACATTTTTGTAAAACTAGTAAATTTCAACTTTTTTCTTTTTTCACATTGGATTTTTTGATATATTAGATTTCTATTAAAATTTTTCAGAAACAAACACAGACAATTGGAAGAACTGTATAGCTTAGGATAAAGCACCACCTCCTAATACATCATCCTGCTGAGAAATTCAGGAGAGCTTCCTTTTATTTAAAGAACCAAATCTCTATGCTCCAGGGTTTAAATTCTCAGAGAGTATTTCCTGGAGCTCCCTACGCCCCACCCTCCACCATGTTATGAAAACTCCAGGGGGGTTAAAAATATTTACCGGACCTCCACTCTGGACAGCTCTGGCTGAATTTCAGATCTGACATGCAATCCCAAAATATATTAATGAATTAATTAATTAATTTTAATGTCAATGTTCTGTATCCCCGGGCAAAAAAGCTCCTCCTTTTTTCCTGTAAAAAACATTAGTACCACCAGTCACCACGAATAATTTTTAAAACACTCCTTGGATGCTCCCAGTCACTGTGTTACTCTGACCAAGGACTCCCAAGGTTCTAGCGTTATGCAGGTGTATCTGTGAGAGGAAGATGGGGATGAGGGTGGGAGTGGGAGTGGGCGAAAGAACCTTCAAAAGTTGGTTGGGACTAAAAGGGCAGGAGACTAATTTCATGTGACCTTTAACCATATGGAGAAAGGTGTCGTCCTTTGACCCAGCAACAGAGAAGCCACAGAAGCTGCTATAACAGGGGTGGGCAAACTAAGGCCCGCCAGCCGTTTTAAGCTGGCTGTTGAGCTCCCGTTGGGGAACAAGGTCAGGGCCGCTCCACACAGCTCCCGGAAGCAGACGCATGGCCCCATTCCAGCGCTCCAGCCAGGGAGCAAGATCAGGGGCTGCTCCACACAGCTTCCGGAAGCCACGACATGGCCCCCCCTCCAGCTCATACACGCTCCAATGGCACTGCTCCAATGGCCCCCTCTGGCACTCCAATGGGAGCTGCAAGGGTGGTGCCTGCGGACAGGGCAGCGTGCAGAGCTCCCTGGCCATGCCTCCACATCAGAGCCGGAAAAGGGACATGCCGCTGCTTCTGGGAGCCGCTTGAGGTAAGCACCGCCTGGAGCCTTGAGCCTCTCCCCATGCCCCAACCCGCTGCCGCAGCCCTGATCCCCCTCCAAACCCCTCGATCCCAGCCACAGCACCCTCCTGAACCCCAAACCCTTCATCCCCAGCCCCACCCCAGAGCCTGCACCCCCAACCAGAGCCTGCACCCCTTCCTGCACCCAAACCCCAATTTTGTGAGCATTCATGGCCCGCCATAAAATTTCTATTCCCAGATGTGGCCCTCGGGCCAAAAAGTTTGCTCACCCTTGAGCTATAACATTTAAAGGAAAGGATCACGGTTTGTTTGGCAAAACTTTCATGTAAGGTTGTACAGCTAACTCCCTCCGCTCTTAAAATCCCACAGGGACCCTGGAAAGAGCCCTAGAGGAGAATTCCCCACAGGATATTTTGGCAATCCACTCCACAAAAAACTGGTATAAGTCTCCTGGGGAAACTAGGATTCTGCATTTCTTCTACTGGTTAACAAGGAAAAGTTACTGTATATAGCCTAGTTCAAAAATATATATATTTGGGGGCTCATCCCCCAAAGCTGCCTCAAGTCTCAACAAATCTTCATTTCCTCTGGAGAGCAATGCTTTCCTTACAGATCCCACAGATAAAAAGATTGACAGGGCTCTCAAAAAAGCTTTTGATTAGGCGACTGCTCATATGAACATATCCTTCCAAGTACTGTATTTTCTTTGGTTTGTACCCTATTAAAGTTGATTGAGGAATTAGAAAGGAAACCTTCCAGGCCCAGGGCAAAACCCAGTTTTATCCAAAAAGATATTAGGTTAGTGACAATTAGTTTTCATATTTTTGCACAATGCAGTACAAGACTCACTCAATTCTACCTTCAAATATATGAAAATGGCAACCTCTGCTGTAGCTCAAAGGGCACTTTGGGTGAATCCCTACTCCCAAGCTTTATCAAAGGGATATAAAATATCAGGTTCATTTTTAAACATGCCCCTGTAGTATTTGTAGAATCACTGGATAAATTAATAAAACATATCTGACAAAAGCTTCGCTACCCCAACCGAAATCAAAGACAACATTCAATAACAAGATCATAAGATGGATCCGAGGGCTCCTTCAATAGATGGTCCAGCATTCCTTCTATACAGAAGAAGCATTTTTGGATGAAATAGTGAAAATCACGTGAGATTGCTTTAGGTTATGTAATGTGGCCTCTACTAAAGATTACGCAGGCCTCTCTGAGAGAAGAAAAATAGGTATGTCTTTCTTTTTGCACCCCAGGTTCTCTTTTTCCCTGGTCCTAGTCAACTTTTTGGCAGCACCAGTCTCAGCAGGCAAGGCAGCCCTCACTACATTTGAACACAAAGTTCTCAGGGTGAACAGCTTCTGTAGCTCAGTTTGTATTACCAATCTTCACTAGGTGGGCTGAAGCAAAATTTTGTTTTGAGAATACTTTTGTCTTTTCTTGTACTCTACCTTTCCCACCCAAGACTGAGCCAAAAAAAACCAACCTGAGGTGGATTTATTTTTACAGGGAGCTGCTATGACTGTCTCTTGTGTGGCAGAAAAGTAATTAGGTCAGAGATATCATAGTGTGAGACGAGATGGAAGCAAAATGTGCCAAAAATCACTGATGGCAACTGATGGCTACTGTTTCATAGGTTTAATCTCTCTTATCACTATGCTATCAGACGCAATCTAGTGTTGCAGAAATTTTAAAAGAAGCCAAATGTAAAAAGGAACTAAAGACATCTAAGCTAATAAAAAAGATACACGTAAGTCAATAGAGTAGATATAGCAGGAGCAGGAGAGCCAGGAATACATGCAGAAGCAGGATTACTTTATTTGGCATTCTTACCAAAAACATTCTGAATTTTATTTATTGTGTTTTGTTTCATTTCTGGTACTAAAATGGCAACAGTGTGGTTTCTCCAGAATCAGGCAGGATCTTGGCCTGAATGCCAGTCAAGGAAATAATGACCAGAATGTTTTCAAGTTCTCACATCTATTTTTTTTTGGAATTTATCTTTGCAAATATCATTTAATTAAGTTTGGGGATGTGTTCTTATAATTACAGATGAGCTGCTTACCTCAAATGTATAAACAGGTAGGGCAGCTTTTTATCTGTATTTATAATGGGATCAAAGAAAATTAACTGAAGAGCACATAATAACTGAGGAGTCCATTAATAGTTGACCAATGTCCGAAAAAGAAAAGTTGCACCATAAATATCATACCTGGGAAGTCGATATTCGGATTTCACTGTGTCATACCTTTATAGCATACCTATGTACAGCACATAGATACTTGGGATTCTGCGTAGCCCAGACTCTTCAAAATTACAGCAATTAGGTGAAAATAGAATATAGACTTCAGGAAAGAACAACTGGGGAAACAAAATGGTGCTGACAGAATGTTAATTAAACTTACCCGCCTTCCTTCTAGAAACTTAAGGGCAGAGCCAATATTAGCCACCCAATGGATCCTCTTCAGATGACGTCCCTGCTCGCAAGGCTTAAAGAAAGAATAGTGCAAATTACAATCAGATTTATGCCAACATTCTTACAAAGTGAAGGCCAGGTCATTATAAAAGCACATGAATATGTGCAGTGACCTGATTGATATGTGAAAATATTGCTGAGTGCACTCAAATTAGCATTTTTGTATATGCAAATAGATATACAGGAAACATAATAAATACAAATATTGAAGGCAAATTTTACAGCTTTGATTAAATTTTAGATCTACGTATTATAATCCAAAAGTATCATCAAGTTCTATTTAGTTAACAACCTCACAACACAAGCTAGTCAAAAACGATATTCACTAATTTCTCTATTCTTTACTATGTTTTTTTCTGAACATATAAATCTAGAAGGTTCACTGAAGTTTTAAATGACAAATCAAAATTCCTATAATACTAATAGCAGTTTTTCTTCCAATATCACTTATCTATTTAAGCAGGTTTTGGGTTTTGGACACATAAGTAAGGGAAGTGAACATGCCATCTCCAATGTATGGTTTACAAAGGGAATGATAATGGTGGTTATTACTTCAAAAATTCAATGTGAAGTAGATCTTTTCACTTTTTCCAGGGGAACTCTAGACAAGCCATTTACAACACACATTTTGCTTCTCTATAAAAGAAAAAGGACACTAAACTATCTAAACTGCTACATGCCACAAGGGACCACAACAGTGGTTCCCTTAACCCACCCAGCAATATTGTTAATCTATCCACTATACTCTTAGCCCAGCAGAAGAATCTGTCCTATCTCGGGGCCTATCCTTCTGCCTCTCCACCCCCACAAACAGGTCTGTGGTGACCTAGAATCCTATTTTTGATGTCTCCGACTCAAGGAATATTTCCAACACACCTCTGAACAACATACTAACCCACAGAGACCTTCCTACCAAGACTACAAAAAGAAGGATTCTGGGTGGACTCCTCCTGAAGGTCGAAACAACAGACTGAACTTCTACATAGAGTGCTTCCACCGACGTGCACGGGCTGAAATTGTGGAAAAGCAGCATCACTTGCCCCATAACCTCAGCCGTGCAGAACACAATGCCATCCACAGCCTCAGAAACAACTCTGACATCATAATCAAAAAGGCTGACAAAGGAGGTGCTGTCGTCATCATGAATAGGTCGGAATATGAACAAGAGGCTGCTAGGAAGCTCTCCAACACCAATTTCTACAAGCCATACCCTCTGATCCCACTGAGGGTTACTAAAAGAAACTACACCATTTGCTCAAGAAACTCCCTGAAAAAGCACAAGAACAAATCCGCACAGACACACCCCTGGAATCCGAACCGGGGGTATTCTATCAGCTACTCAAGATCCATAAACCTGGAAATCCTGGACGCCCCATCATCGCAGGCATTGGCACCCTAACAGCAGGATTGTCTGGCTATGTCGACTCCATCCTCAGGCCCTACGCTACCAGCACTCCCAGCTATCTTCGAGACACCACTGACTTCCTGAGGAAACTACAGTCCTTGCTTACAGACAGTCCCCCAACCTGAAGCAAATACTCACCAGCAACCACACACCACACAACAGAACCACTAACCCAGGAACCTATCCTTGCAACAAAGCCTGTTGCCAACTGTGTCCACATATCTATTCAGGGGACACCATCATAGGGCCTAATCGCATCAGCCACACTATCAGAGGCTCGTTCACCTGCACATCTACCAATGTGATATATGCCATCATGTGCCAGCAATGCCCCTCTGCCATGTACATTGGCCAAACTGGACAGTCTCTATGTAAAAGAATAAATGGACACAAATCAGACATCAAGAATTATAACATTCAAAAACCAGTCGGAGAACACTTCAATCTCTTTGGTCACTTGATTACAGACCTAAAGTGGCAATTCTTCAACAAAAAAATCTTCAGAAACAGACTCCAAGGAGAGACTGCTGAATTGGAATTAATTTGCAAACTGGATACAATTAACTTAGCTTTGAATAAACACTGGGAGTGGATGGGTCATTACACAAAGTAAAACTATTTCCCCATGTTTATTCCCCCCATCCCCCGCTGTTCCTCAGACGTTCTTGTCAATTGCTGGAAATGGCCCACCTTGCTTATCACTACAAAAGGATTCCCCTCCTTCCCCTCCCGCCCCACTCTCCTGCTGGTAATAGCTCACCTTACCTGATCACTTTCATTACAGTATGTATGGCAACACCCATTGTTTCATGTTCTCTGTGTATATAAATCTCCCCACTGTATTTTCCACTGAATGCATCCGATGAAGTGAGCTGTAGCTCACGAAAGCTTATGCTCAAATAAATTTGTTAGTCTCTAAGGTGCCACAAGTACTCCTTTTCTATAAAATATGGTTCACGGTCTTTCTGAGGCCAACAAACTATCATGAGTCCTTTCTGAACAGGGGATTTTCTCCAAAGGGGAGACATACAATTATCTGAATGTAATCAAGACACAAACACCCCTTATATCCTAAACTTTTAAAATTTGAAAGTGATAATTAAAATTTACATCTAATCATCCTGTGATACATTATTCCATCAAGAAAGATAGAGAATGGTTGTATCATTCTCAAGAAATCTCTTCAGTAAATTGGAAATCAAAGTGTAATCTAGACAAGTTTTAAGATCATGTATATTTCATATCTGTAAAATGGATCTCTGAGAATCAGACCCATAGGTTTCCCCTATCTTGAACAATTCATTCTGACAGAATGTACCGAATAGGCAATCCACATTTTGGTATCACTGGATCATTAACTACTTCCATTTTCATTCCTATTCAGAAAATCAAACTTTAAGAACGGTCTGCTATGGATTCTGAAATTCCCCCTGTAATTTCAGTGCATTCTAATATTCTTCACTTCCTGTCTTAAACCATAGTATACTGTTGCTGTGCACTGTAAAACATCAGCTATGTTCCACCCCAGCAGTGGCTTCATTTCCATAGACGGTAATCCTAACTAATACTTATATATAAATTATAAAACACTCTGGGATGATACTGTATGAAAAGTCCTTTTCAACCTGTAAAATTATCTATTATTATTCTTTTGCCTATCCTTTCGGTAAACCTGATACCGTGCCTTTTTAAACTCCAGTAATTTTTCTGGGTCTGCATTGCCTCTTTTCTTTCAATAGTGTTGTCATAAATATAAAGGGAAGGGTAAACCCCTTTAAAATCCCTCCTGGCCAGAGGAAAAATCCTCTCACTTGTAAAGGGTTAAGAAGCTAAAGGTAACCTTGCTGGCACCTGACCAAAATGACCAATGAGGAGACAAGATACTTTCAAAAGCTGGGAGGAGGGAGAGAAACAAAGGGTCTGTGTCTGTCTATATGCTGCTTTTGCCAGGGATAGAACAGGAATGGAGTCTTAGAACTTTTAGTAAGTAATCTAGCTAGGTACGTGTTAGATTATGATTTCTTTAAATAGCTGAGAAAAGAACTGTGCTGAATAGAATAACTATTTCTGTCTGTGTATCTTTTTTGTAACTTAAGGTTTTGCCTAGAGGGATTCTCTATGTTTTGAATCTAATTACCCTGTAAGGTATCTACCATCTTGATTTTACAGAGGTGATTCCTTTATTTCTATTTACTTTTACTTCTATTAAAAGTCTTCTTGTAAGAAAACTGAATGCTTTTTCATTGTTCTCAGATCCAAGGGTTTGGGTCTGTGGTCACCTATGCAAATTGGTGAGGATTTTTACCAAACCTTTCCCAGGAAGTTGGGTGCAAGGGTTGGGAGGATTTTGGGGGGAAAGACGTGTCCAAACTACGTTTCCCAGTAAACCCAGTTAGAGTTTGGTGGTGGCAGTGGATATTCCAAGGACAAAGGATAAAATTAATTTGTACCTTGGGGAAGTTTTAACCTAAGCTGGTAAAAGTAAGCTTAGGAGGTTTTCATGCAGGTCCCCACATCTATACCCTAGAGTTCAGAGTGGGGGAGGAACCTTGACAAGTGTGTTTATGTTGGCTTTGATATAATGAATTTCAGTGTCACTATTAACAAAGGTAAAGTTCCTTTCTTCGATCTTGAATAACATTTTACCACAAGGGAGAGACTTCTCTTCTCTGAAAGCATAGAATAGAATCAAAAAACTAGTGCAGTTCAACACTGCAGAAACCCTTTAGAACACATATCTCAAATTAAGCAATCTTCATTCAAGTGAATTATCCTTAAGCATGCTTACTGTCAGACTGGCACATAGTTTAGACCCACAATCAGAATGACTTTAAAGCTGTTATAATCTAGTGTAGGTTTCTATCTGGAATCAAAATGCCTCCCTATATTTTATGGAGGCAGATGATAGCTAGATACGAATAAAGAATAACAGCTGAAGTGTGGCATTTAGATACTGCCTTGAGTAGGGGGCAGACTGAAACTCCTAAGCCCTAGGGTGAGTTCAGGGAAGGATTCTATCTCTATCCATTAGGAGCTTGCAATCTGATCACTGGGCTGGTTTGGAAGGGGCTGGAACTCCTAATGGATAACCCTACTCACCTCTGCTGACCTGCATAGGGCCAAGTTGGCCCCAGAATTAAAGACTGATTCTCATTTACACCAAAGCCTCTTTATACAACTCTAGAAGTGTAAAGGGACCTTCAAATGGTGTAAATTTGGGCCCTTTTCGCTAGAAGAACAGGAGAAAGGGGCCTTAGTATAAATGAGAATCAGACCCTAGATCAGGGGTTCTTATAACAAATTTTTTGGTGGCCTCAGAGTGCGGCCACCAACTCTTGCTGGTGGCTGCTCTGAAAAATTTTCCTAAAATGCTTAATTAACTTTAGGAAAATAAAATAAATATGCACATATACATGTCCAAATCATTGTAATTTATTTAAGGATGGTTTTGTTTGCAGACTCAGTAATAAAAATAATGCAGAGTTGTCTCAATACTTTACTGGGCCTAAACAGAATAGAAATACAAATAAGGTGCTTTGCATGTTCTTGACTTTTGTTGTTGTTGTTTCTTTTGCTTTTTTGGTTGCTTTTTTTTCTTAAGACTTGCTAACTAGTAAGTCTGCTGGCTAACTGGGAGGCACTGAAAAGTGATATTAACAAACATAGAAATATCCCTTTTCACAGCAGACATACTCAGGCCCAGCAAGCCAGGAGACAAATTAAGCCCTGGATGGGGAGGTGGGTAGAGAGGCAACAGAGTCCAGGGGCAATGGGAGGATGGATGGCAGGCTGGGGAGATAGTGGGAGCCAGTGACGATGTGTGTGTGGGGGCGGGGGTGCCTGGGCCCAGCACCTGAAGCCAGAGTCTACTGCCATGTGCTTAGAGCCCGCCGACCCTCAGCTGGGGGGATGGAGTCCACTGACCCAGTGCTGAAGCCAGAAGCCCAAGTCTTACTGCCACCAGGAAAAAGGGGAACTCACACCTGCTACCTGCTTCTCTGGTGTTTGTGGCTCCAGAGGGGGGTAGGGCCAACCCCTGCTGGCGGCCCCGGAAGAGGAGCTACTGCTTTTCCTGTCCCGACCCCGCCAATCACCGCCCAGGAGCCTGTGGCCACAAGAAAAGACCCTGGTGGCCAATGGTCACATTTGAGAAACGCTGCCCTAGATAATATCAACTATCCACCACTCTCATAAAGAAATTAATAAACCAAACAAGTAAGATAGACACTATTTCTGTGAGATGTACAGAAAGTTTTGTGTGTTCTTATTTTCCCGCTACTGGTTCTAATGATTTGTGATTATTGTCAACTTCAGATCCTGATGATGCTGGTGCACAAATACAACAAAAATGCCATTTTAATGTTAAGCTCCAGTGAAACGTGCACACTGATAGATAAGATGCATGTAAATAATCAACATTTGCTGAATGTAAAAAGACAAAATAAAAAGCAACAGATATGGTGTGCATATATTTAGCGTATCACAAACAGGGAGTAAAACAAAGAATATCAGTCTATAATAAAGTATTCCGTATACCTTAACCTTGGCAGACCACTTACTTAATAAGCCTGTTTTATGCTGTAACACAAGGGTACCTATTGTCTTTCATGTATTACTTAGAAGTTCAGAAAGCCATCTTATCCCAGTTCAAAGGGAAACAAATCCTTACCAGTTTCTGACCAGAAAGAACCTCCAAAAGGGCAAGTAGCTTAACCCCATCTTTGATATCTTCAAACAGATCATTGACCACCAAGGGGGGATTGCGCTGAAAGGTGAAAAGAAATCAGATATCATAACTAACAACACGGCTACTCTGTTAAAATAGAAAGGGACAGAAAATTAATCTGGTCTTTGTCAGCAATGGTTTAATGGGCCAGTTATCATTTGGCATTGCTGGCTCTGGAATGTAACACTAGATGCATTAATATCATAATGTAAGGACCTGAAATAAATCTACTGCCCTGCACAGTGAAGGCATGAAATGTTGAACATATAGGGCCAGATCCTCAGCTGATGCAAATCAGCATAGCTCCATTGACTAGCTCATAGCATCCAGGTAAAAATGACAAGAGGGATGGAGAGTGAAAGGTAGCTATATGCTGCATTAGTGAGATATGCAGCTGCCACGTTAGTCCCACCTACTAGCAGCATTAAGGTCGAAGAGAGGAATAGTTACATGTTCAATTTTCATGCTCAGGATCACACTTCAGCTTAAGTCTGTTCATGCACAATAATTTGCCATCCCACAATTTGTCCTGTTTTTGATCCTGTGTTCTTGAGAGGAAGGGAGTGTGCACACAAGACTCTTTAGATGCTCCACATGAAGGACTATGCGTACTTCTTAATCTTATTAATAATACCCATGCATAGCTTCCACATCCACTTGCACTGAACACAAAGACTTGCAGGATTCAAGGTTATTATACAGATGTGCAATGTAAAAAATAATATGGTGGCACCTTGAATATTCTTAAACTTTAAGCCCACATCACTGACCCTTTACCTTAAGTCCCAGCATTGAGTGAATGTTTACAATTTCAATAATCACTACTGATTTCCAAACCTAAAAACATCTGTCATCTACATTTAGATTCACCATCATTTTTGCTGAAGAAACCGTAAAATCTACCATTCTTATTAAGAATGCTAAACTTGGGAGGTATCTACAATGTTGACATGCCCATTAAGAAACTATTAATTAAGGTCAAACACACAATTCCTACATACAGTATTACAGCCATATTTTGATTTATCTCATATTCCACCTAGTATTCAATATACTACAGGAAACTGTCTCTAAACCTGAAACATACGACTGGGTGAGTAGTATGAAGGGAAGACAAGGTGTGGCAGGAAGTGTTTAGTGTGCTGGGGCTGTTAGAGTCACAGTACTACTTTTACATTGCTGACAGTTGTTTCAGAAGATTGCCATATTCCCTCCCCCCCCACCCTTTCTCCTCAAGGATTGCAGTTCTCCAATACTAAGTTACTCAGAATATCAGTTCCCACTCATGACAAATTACTGTAACACATGCTATTAAATTTTCAGAGACAACAATGATAATATTGAAAATATACTTAAACAGATTTTGTTTCCAGATATTTTGAACGATAAGATGTCATCATTAAACTCTACTTTCTCAACTGCTTTGACACTTCTTATGCCATTTTATGTAACTCTATCAGTTGGATAGTACAATAACAATTTCATGCATTTTCCCTAACCTAGCACATCAAAAAATACTGAATACTGAAATCCTGGACGCATTGAAGTCATTGGCAAAATTCCCATTGACTATACTGAAGCCAGGATTTCACCTCAAGTTTGTAAGCATCCACATGTTTTGTTGCTGCTGATTGTCTATTAGACATACACAAGATGGAAATACCATATAAATAACAAAATTCAGTCTTCACTGTTTGTAAAATCTAGAAAAAAACAAACAAAACAAAAAACCCTGACTTCACAGAAGTCATGAAGGGCAACAATTGTTACAGTGACTAAACACATAAATAAGTGAGAACATAACATCAGGGACTAATATATACTAAACTGTATAGTATATACTAAACTGTATAGGCAAAAGAGGTGCCTACTTTGTTTTATGGTTACATCAGATGTACATCTGAAAAATCACGCTTTCACAACCAACTTGATGTACTGCTCTTGTATAGTTCATACAAAAAATAACTGAAGAACTGGAGATAAAAAAGGAAGCATTTCCCTTCAGGAGCAGTGATGATATAACAAAGCAGGAAAAAGCAAAGCATCCCTGTTGTAGCCTCCAACATTGAAAATACTCTCCCTTTGTTGTTTAATCTAGATTATCTATTTCTTCTATGAAAAAAATACTTTTAGCATTAAGTGAAAAGAACATTCTTCTGTTGAAATGAGTCTTTGTACATTTAAGATTTGTTATGTGGTTATGCTCTTACAACTACAGTAAGAGAACTGCAGGTTTCCTTTAGATTACTGTACAGTTGTGTTGTACAATTTAAAAAAAGATGATCAGAATAACATGTAAAGTTATTTTCATTCTGATATGCTAGTAGTATCAGATTAATGAATAATTTTGTTTAAAGAAAAACCCTCTGCTTACCACACTTACATTTCTACTAATACCCCTGATGCTAGACCAAACTCTTCCTCACTGTGACTCCAGTGAAATCAATGGAGTGTCAAAGTTAAAGTAAAAATGGATTTGTCCCAGGCAATCTTGTATTATATGCTACAAATATAGATACAATTCATTTCCCTCTGTGTTGTTTTTTCCTTTGTAAATTTTGAAGCAACATCATACTACTTTCAAGTATTTGGATTTAGCAGTGAAAATAATGATCCATAAGGGTGGTCATCACATCAATAACAGTGGGTGAAATCATGTCATTTTGCCATTGACTTCAATGAAACCAGGATTTCTCCCAAAAAACTTTACTTCTAAAATGCTATGCTTTCTATGCAAACTAAAGCTGTGAAGACAGATTTCATAGAACTTGGAAAAGGAGGCAAAATATAAAGAGTGCTGGAAAAGATGAGAAGTGGCAAAGAAACAACCAAATTATTGACAGCAAAGATTTTGAGACCAAATGCTGAGAAGTAAGGGAAACCACAACAGTTCCTCTTAAATCAGGAAACTGCAATTCATCTCTTGCTGGTGCTAGCTGGTAAATATAAACCTGTGTATTCTATTGAGCAAAGTTGTCTTCTTTTTTCTCTTTACAATCACTCGCAGTGCTTAGCAGAGCAGAACACATGCATGGAAACATAAATAAAACCAGTACAAAAGGGAAGCAGAAAACACAGATAAGAGATATATGAACACTTAAGAACTAACTTTCGGGCAATGCACTATTACTAGATTGGTACCATTACCTCTTAGATTGGAAATTAGGTAGGTAGCTTGCTTCCTAACCAAAAACGCTTGGTGCAATATACATCATAATGTAAAGTCCTCTACCACCATTAAAATGTTGACCTCTTTTTAAAAGAGAAAAGCATGTAAGGAGGGCCCGTTTAAAAATAAAGTGTACATAGCTAATAACTCAAGACTCTTTCTTACCAAAGATAAGTAAATGACATAGCAACCTTTTTTTCTTCTGTTTTTTTGTATGCTGCTGTGGTCGCACTGCATTAGTTAAAACATTACTGATTTAGCGGAAACAAACTTAAAAATATAAGGCCAAATTCTTTGGCAGCTCTTACTCAGAGTTCTCACTGACTTCCGTCTGTATTCTAGTTATATTGGGACAGAGTGGGGTGACATGAATTGGGATTTTGCCTGAGTAAGATCTAAGTCAGGACTACATGATTTGGCACACTGCATTTAGAAGCATCTATATGTGAAACACGTATATAGTCTGTGATATTTAACTGCAAAAAAATTCAACACGCACATCAATCCATCTCCAGCGTGTTTATTATCAATATACAGTGGTCACAAACTCAACATTTCCCACACTTTTATGCCTGTAATACCACAATTATCTCCTGGAGTATTTCATGCCAGTGTGAGAATGGTTAGAAAATGTTGACTTTTTAATGGCAATCACTAACTCCCCTTTTTAAGGTTGCTGTGGACATCAGCCTTATTGTAATTCAGCTCCGTGTACCTATGAAATTCAGTATATCCCAAATAGTATGCACAAACTTCCTGACACTTAGAAGTTTTTAGATATTTATTTATATATTATTGTATATGCACCACTAAATATGATAGCTTAAATAAAATTCCTGTTTTTCATGGAAAAACTTTCCATTCAAACTAACATAGAGTGATTCTTCTGCTATAATAGATAAGTACATGTCCCTTGGCCTCATATGTAATGTCAATTTGAATAATGTGAGCCAGTTAATATGTACTTTTTCCTTGGTAGTCTCCAAGTGACAAAGTCATTACCTTTTGTTAAAAATGTGAATAAAGTTAAAAGCTACTGAATACTATTTATACAAGAGATGGACCAGAACTTAACAAATATTCCATCCAACTACCAGTCTGTACTGTCAAAATGTTAACATGAAATCTGTAGAAACATGTGGTACAAACATATCTGAACTTTAGAAAATATTAGATCTATATCCAGACACTGGCTTTGTGATTGGTCCCTACAGCTACAGTGACTGAATCAATAACATTGATCTTAACATGCCATATGTGCTAGAATTATAGAAAAGTTAGTGTTGATATAATATATATATATACTTTGCTCTTGCTTTTATACAGTACTTTGTTATACTGGAAGCAGTAAGCAAATAACAAAGGCCTTGTCTTCATTAGGAAAAAGGGTGTATTTTTAACACATATTAACTAACATACATTAAAATCCTAGTGTAGCCAAGTCAAGTTGTAAACATAATTTTCCTCAATCAGCTAACATGTATATAAACTACAATTTGCCTTGTCTATACAAGGATTTTCATATATCTTAGTTTGTTAGCTGATGTGTTAAAACACACCCTCTTTTTCTAATGAAGACAAGGCCTTCGGTGTCTGCTTACTTCCTCCAAAATATCAAAGCAATAGCAAAGCACACATATTATATCAACACTAACTTTTCCATAACTCCAGCACATATGGCATGGTTACACTTGTGGTAATAATTATATTAAGAGTGGCTGTGAGGAGGCAAGACATGAGTGGTGAGGCACACTCACCACAAGTAAATTCATGAGCGCTGTGGGAGGCATATGAATTAACTGGGAAGCTTTTTAAAGGTTAGCAAACTGATTTTTTCCCATACTAAGTATTTTATTTAAATATAGATTAGAACTGATCACAAATGTAACTTAATGTGGGAATTTTTTGGATAATCCTATTGCTCTTTGAAACTGGCCTCTCGTTTGTGCTAATATTTAGAAAATTTCTTTGAACAGTGAAAGCAATACAATTTAGAGTATATCAATTAATATACTTAGGATGTAATTATTAAACTCAGAAAAGCAGATTTTTAAACAGCCTACAAACTGTAGTCTCTCCTCTCTCAGAAGTATTAAACTGAGTAACAGAAAACTTTTTGAAAAACCCAGACAAATATCACGGAACAAACAAGACATTTGATAAACTTCTCTGTTTTGTCCTACTGTTTTTTGTTGCATTGCATCTCCTTTTCTGTATTTTTCTATTGTCTCTCTAAACTGTAACTGCTTTGAATCTTTCTTCACACCTATGAGTACACTGCCTAAAAAACAGTTAGTGCTGTACAAATGAAAACAATAGTGTTTTGCAGATCCTCTGTAAAATGATCTGTAGAATGTTGTGAGACTTCCGTTACTAAAATAAGTGGTAGCTGAATTTTCAAATAGCTTCAAAACTGCATGAGCAAATCTGGCACATGCACTCGCTTGCACAAATTGATATCTGGGTGTGCAATTACCTGATTTGTTTGTCCTGATTTGTCTGAACAAGCTGATGTGCATAATTTTAAAGGCTGTTTTGAATATCTGACCTTTATTCCTCAATGCCAATTTAAAGGATTTATCCTGAAGCCTCTAGGTCACATGCCCCCTCTCTAGAGGCATGCTCATAGCTTTTAGTGCCATCTGTGTGAGTAAAGGCTGCAGGATTAAGCCCTAGATTTAATGTGGCAGTTTTCTTCCAAGGATATCTTTAACCAATGGTTTATTATTAAAGGAAACATACCATAATTACTGAAGCAGGAGACTGGGAGTCAAACCTCCTGGGTTTTCTTCTCAACATTAGTTTGTTTGTTTTTTGGCTTATTACGTGACTCCATGCAAGTAACTTAGATTATCCATGCCTCAGTTTCCCCTTTTGAAAAATAAATATAATAGTACCCAATTCTCATGGTTACTTATCTAATAGATGTAAACTATTCAGCTCCTTGTATGAAGCCATTACATACTCTAAGTGCAAAGTATTATTACAATTAAGCTCAGAGTTGACTAGATAAGACCTTGTTATGGTCTCAAAAATTCAGTAACTATTATTATAGATGACAATATCTATTCTTGGTTTTTTTCTATTTCCTTTTCTTTTCTAAATCCATAGAGAGTCTTTTTTTCAATTTACAACCCTGAATATAGAGATACATATATAGGTACAACACAACAATGCAGAGTAGTGTTTCATAAATATATCCTAAAAACCTTCCATTCTTAGCTTTATTTTGGTTTATTATCCCTCGTCTGCTTTTATTTTAGGATGCTCTCCATTCTCCTTTTTATCTAATTATTAAGTGAACCATATTAGTTCAATTGTGTGGGTGTCTGTTTCGGAAAGTAGCCTGTGCTGCCTGACACTTGGTAGCAGAAGTTAGATAATACTGCAGGTATTCCTGGATTTGGGGGAATGAGAAGTTACTTACTGTGTAGAGTAACTAGGGTTGTTTGAGATGTGTTGTCCATATGCACCTCATGAGCCAGAGATGAGAGGTTTTTTGGCCAGCAATACCCCTGGGCACGCATGTGCTCTTTCAGACCTCGTGCTTTGAAGTGAGAGCAAATGGGATGAGGCCCACCAATCGTCATTTGGTTCCTTTTCACTGCAGAATCCCTGGAGGTAAGGATTTTGAGTTAGAGGGGATGGAAGGGCAAGTTGTGGAATCTGCATATGGAAAGAGTTGTCACTTTGGATGGGCTATCACCAGCAGGAGAGTGAATTTGTGTGGGGGGTGGAGGGTGAGAAAACCTGGATTTGTGCTGGAAATGGCCCAACCTGATGATCACTTTAGATAAGCTATTACCAGCAGGACAGTGGGGTGGGAGGAGGTATTGTTTCATATTCTCTGTGTATATATAAAGTCTGCTGCAGTTTCCACGGTATGCATCCGATGAAGTGAGCTGTAGCTCACGAAAGCTCATGCTCAAATAAATTGGTTAGTCTCTAAGGTGCCACAAGTCCTCCTTTTCTTTTTGCGAATACAGACTAACACGGCTGTTACTCTGAAACCTGCATATGGACAATAGATCTTGAAGTACTCCAGTTACTGTACACAGTAAGTAACTTTTCCTTCTCCTTCAAGTGCTTGTCCCTAGGCACATTCCAATGATGGTGACTCCCAAGCAGACATTTTGTTAAGGAGATGGGATCTTGTAGTAGTTAGGTAAACAATGAGTGAAGAAGGGTTTTATCAAATGCAGCATTGGAGCTGGAGGCTTCAGTCAGGGCACAGTGTCATGTAAACGTGTGGATTGAAGCCTAAGTCGCTGCTTTACAAATGTCCAATACTAGTAAGTTTTGCAGTGATGCTGCTGATGCAGTTTGTACTCTAGCAGAGTAACCTCTGATTGTGGACTGTGGATCTACCTTGGACACCTTTTAGAAGGTTGTATTGCAATTGGAAATCCTGTTCAATACTCTCTGGGATAAACTGCAGAGTCTTTCGTTCTTTCTGCAATAGAGACAAACAGTCCTGGTGATGTTCTAAAGGGTTTTGTTCTGTTTAAGCAGCAAGCCAAGACTCTCCTAATGTATGCAACATTGCCTCAGATCTGGCTGCATGGATTTTCGGGATGAATATTGGTAGATGTATTTGTTGATTCAAATGGAATACTGTCACTAGGGAGTATTCCAGTTGGGAGAAATGTAGGGTGTATTCTCATGAACACTTTGAGTGGAACACCGTGTGTGGTGGGGTCAGCCATTAGTGCCTCAATCTCTCCCACTCTTCTGACCCAAGTTATAGCAACTAAAAATGCCATCTTCATTGACAGGCGCAGCAGAGAAGGAGCCCATAGGTTTTGAAGTGTAGTCTCATGAGGGCTGTAAGTAATAGGTTTAAATCCTGTGGGAGTACAGGTTCCTTAAACCCCTTTGAAAACCAAATTACTGCTGGATGGGAGGAGACTGTATGATCCTCCACTGGCAGATGGTGAGCTGAAATCGCTGCCAAGTGCACTTTGAAGGGACTGATGGAAAAGTTCTTCCATTTTAGTTATCAAGTAACTATTTGAGAATCTGTGGAATTAAGAAGTGACAGAATAAGTTTTGGTGGCACCAGGGGAGACCCTCGGCTATTTTGCCAGGAAGTTCTCTCCCACTGCTTGTTAGAACTTTTCTAACCAGAGAGGAGGAAGCCTGCTATACCAATGACATCCATCCAGCTATCATGCTGTGAGATGTAGGGACGTTAGATTCAGGTGTAGAATCTGTCCCTGGTTCTGAAACAGCAGATCTGGGAGTAGAGGTGTGGACCTGAGCTGAGATACTGACTGGTTCAATAGCTCCCTGAACCAGAACTGTCTGAGCCATGCTGGAGCTATGAGGATTAACTTTATCAAGGTCTCCTTGTGTTTGCAGAACAATCAGAGGGGTCAGGGATAAGTATTCATCAGGTCTCCTGACCATGGTATGAGGAACGTGTATTCTATAGACTCTTGACTCATCCCTCTTCTTGAGCAGAAGTTCTGACACTTGGTATTGTGATAAGTGGCAGAGGTTTATCATGAGATCGCCCCAAGCCATGAAGATATCTGTCAGTATCGTGTCTTTGATTTCCAACCCATGGTTTGGAACAAAGCATTTGGCCTATGAAACTGTAGGCTCGCTGAGGAGTTGGCGCTCTCGCTCCTTTAATGTGAATCTGAATTGTTTTGCCTTCGCATTGACCACAGTGATTATGAAGCAGAATGGGATACGGTGCAGTAAAACCATTTCACAGCCTGGGGTGGTACTTGGTATTTCCTATCTGCCTTACAAGAGGTAGGACTGAAACCAGCATCTGCCACAGGGTTCTGGCAGGGTCAATGATGGCCTCGTTGACAGAGAGGACTATCCTTCCTCCTGAAGATGCCCGGAATATGTCTACTAACTTGTGTCTTTTTGTACCTCCTCAAAAGGATTCAGACGGTCTCACCCATCCTTTTTAATGGGTCTTGGGGACCCTTAATAATCAATCTAGTTGTGGGGCCTTGGTTGGTACTATGGCCTCATGAGGGGATGAGGATAGGGTGACCAGTGAGGGAAGTCACTTCCTGATGCCTGCTCTTCCATCTCCTTCTCCTCTGTGTGGCTATACTGGAAGAGGGAGGGGTAGAGAACCACAGGCCTGGGTTCTGCAGGCCCCAGTATCTCTCTCGTAAGAGCTGTCTAGACTATGTAAGATGTGGAGGGTTGTGGCGAGAATCTGGAGAATAAAGACGTCACTGGCATGGATCTTCCTCACCTTCTCTCTCTGAAGATGAAACAGACAACAACGCATATGCCTGATTCATAGGCAGTGCTATGGCCCTCAGTGTGATAGGGACTGACGGTGCCGAATTGATAGATAGAGTTCGTGCTAACTGTAGTACTGAAGGTGACAGCAAGGGGGACTGTGGTTCCATTTCCATCGGGCCACATACCTGAACAATGCTGTGCAGGGAAGTGTAGATAGGTGTGCTGGAGCCAGATTTTTCTCAGGGTGGCATCGCAATCCTTGTAGTGGCAATAGTGTGCTCCCCTGGTTGGCCTGGTTCAGGTGCCAAGGGAGTTGGCATTGGGGCTGTTGAGGTAGACGGTGTCAAGGTTGGTGCTAAACTTTTTCCCAAACTCATGGATTTTGGTGCCAGATGTTTTGTGCCATCAAGTAGGAACCAGCACAAGACTGAGTTTCAGCAGGAACCATTCTAGGCTGCGAAGTCCCAGATGATGTCCAGTGCCAGGGGAGCTTTTCGTCTCAGAGGAAGCCTTGTTCAGCAATCTACCTCTGGGGCTTCTGGCTCCCTGCAGTTTGTCAGAGGACGACTCTGTTATTATGGCCATGGTTCTAGTCAAGGTTCTCAACAGCAAAAAGCCGGCACTTACGTTCTTGGGCTCTGAAGGTCCCTGTACTGGGGTTGGGAGTCATCTAGCAAGCCCAGGTTGGAAGTGGGTCTCATAAATTTAATAATTAGGAAGACCTGAAGGTGGGCCTTCACGTGCTTCCTAACAGAGGAGCTGAAGGACTTACAAATAGCACATTTATTGGGAAAGTGTGATTCTCCCGAACAACAGAGGCACTCTGAGTGTCCATCTGAGGTTAGGATAATTCCTTCACATGAGGGGCAATGTTTGAATCTCGGAGAACCAGACGACGCCATACCAGTGACAAATAAAACTCTAAGACTAAAAGCAACTGAACAACTATAATTACTGGTTAACTACGAACTAAACTGTAAAAGTAATAAGCTATCAACTATAATAGAAAGGCTGGCAGTATCTCAGACAGTCAGGGTTCCATCTCTAAGCCATGAGGAAGTGAGAGGAATTAAATGGCAGCTGACAAGCCTCACTCTTATATGATCCCGCTACGGAGCATGAGGACTGAAAGAGTGCATGCATGCCCTACCGGTACTGCTGGCCAAAAAGACTCTGACTTCTGGCTCATGAAACACATGCGTACCATCAGTGGAATGTGCATAAGGACAAGCACTCAAAGGAAAGCTGACATTTCCTGACTGGTTAAGCCTGTGTCTAGTTTATTGCCTTTTCTAAAGCTTTGAAATTACTATTTTCAATCATCTTCTGCCAATGATAATACTAGCAGAAAAAGATAGGTCTTTTGTTTACTCTGACAGTGACCATCATTATTTCCTCTTCTTTAATCACTCAAGGCTTATCTAAAAATTCAGGACAGACACTGAAATGGAAAACTTTTGAGTAACTGCTGTCCAGAACTGCTGTACTAACTCAGTGTTGGAAATATTTCAATTTAGCTTTGCAGTACTATTGTTCTCCATTTTAAACTCAGGCCTTAGATAAATTCATCCAAATCAGGAACAGACAGCTTTCTCAAATTATTTCAGATATATTTTTACACCTGCTCTTAACAGAGATAAATAACCTAACTCCAAAAGTTTTGAAGTACATTCAAACAATCTGATTTTAAGGCCCAAGCCCCAGTCCTGTGCACTCATGCATCTGCCTAACTTTGTGCTTATGAGTAGTTCCACTGTCTTCATGGGTCTTTTCATGCACAAAGTTAAACAGATAAGTAAGTCTTCACAGGATTGTAGCCTTAAACTTGAAATCATCTCAAGCTTTTCAGTTAGTAACTTTTGACTGGAGATTTTAAATATGCATTGTATACTGAAAGTATTTTCAGCGTATTTTTTAATCTATTTTTTATCTATTGTGACTGTTTCAGTGATATTCATCCTGAGCTAGAATCATATAAGTAAACTAGAGGTAAAGTGATTCCATACCTCATTAACAATCCATGGAGATATCCATTCCCCTTTTTACTTTTATTGATAACTTTGTATAAACTTAAATTCTATAAGTTTAAAGATACATTCATTGACTTATGATTTCATAACTAAAAAGTAAACCTAACCTTACACTGATCAACTGTTGCATTACACAAAGAAAACAAAAAACCTGACATTTCATGGAGAGTTATTAAGGACTCAGATACCACACATATTCAACCCTCACTTACCAAGGTGATAGAGATGTTATAGATTAGACACACTTGATAAAATAAGATTAGACTAAACCACACTAAAATAAGATTAGATTAGACAACAGAGTAGATTACATTTCAGTGGGAGCTTGTGTCCAAAATAACAGTTGCCAACAATTAAAGAAAAATCCTTGGACCAGTCTGCAAATGGTACACCTGACAGACGGAAAGAACAGATTTGATGCTCAACTGGCATGGCAGGAGGTGGGTTGCTGGGTTAGGGGAGCAGAAAGGATTCAGTAAATTAGGGAGGCAGGAAGGGGGATGCAGATCTGCCCAGTTACAGTAGTATTGTAGGAAAAGGTTCACTAAACTACAGGTAAGAGCTGAAGGATCTAATCCTTGCTTTTCTACTGAAGCTTTTAATATTTCCATTCACTTCACACCCTTTACTGACTAAGGCTGCATAACCCAGACTAAGAAAAGGCAACTATTGTTTACCCATTTTACAGACAAGGAAACTGAGAGGTTGCGCAGAGTCACTGCAGGTAGAGCTGGGGACCTATGTCTCATCTACTTTGCTACACACTTTCAGAATAAATAAGTCAAATAGCCTGTATAACCCATGCTAATACTCTTAGTGACTATTTGCCCCTCTCTGGTGGCTAGACCATATGTAGAGGTTTATGAGTCTGGTACTGCCTACATACTAATAGAATGATCCTGTAGTTCAAGGCCTGTGCTCAGATATCCCAGAGTTCAAACTCAGCAGAAGACCCACGAAGGGCCTATATTAACTTAGCGATAATGTCCGCAACCATGAAACTATACTCTATTCTCAGACTCAGGAACTGAACCCCAGAATCCTGATGCCTAACTTTCTAGTGCTGTTTCACAAAGTCGTGTAATCCAGTGGTTATATTCTAGACAATCCTCACAGATGTTAACAGCATATATGTTAGCACTGGTCCGTGTATGATCTCATTTGTGCTCCCATCTACTTTTCTTACTCTAATGTCCTGACCACACAACAAGTGGCAGGACCTGCTGCCTTCATCTGAGGATGAAGGTCCTTCATGCATCACTGTGTATTCCACTGTGGTTCTACAACCCACCAAAGACATTAGTTGTTGGCTCCTTCATGGTGTTGTGAGCATGGGCATATAGCTGGCACAGTTCACTAATTCCTCTGACACTTACAACATCTGCAATGAGATGGAGACCTGACACGTGCCTATCACCAGTGTGCCAGGCTTCATCCTCCATCCAACTTGAGTACCACCTACTCCTTATGTTTAGGCTGCATTTCTCCACACACCTTCTTATTTTTTGTTTCCCACAGTCCCACTATATCCAGAGACCTTCTTGTAAACTGCCACCTGGAATTGCCCAAAATGGTCCTTCACAAGTGCTGGAGAAGGAATCTTGACCACAGGGAAGCTCCCTGTGACCATTTTCCTTGGCCTCACACATGCACCCAGGCACAGTCCCTCTTGACAGCATCTAAATGACTCCCTCAGCACGGAACAGTGGGCACTGCCTGAGTTCTCACTCAGTGTCCCCTCTGGCACACTTTTACTGAATTTTTGGCCTCAATCCCAGTTTGAGTTTTGCCCCATAATTAGTTGATGCCAGGTCCTTTATTTGGTCTCTCTCCTTCACTGACGGAAACATGGTTGTCTGTATGGGAAGGCCCCTTTGGATAAATACACAGAATAAAAAACCGTGACACTTCAGAGAAAGGGACAGGATGAAATAAAAATGTGCTTGTCCTGTCACCCCTGTACTGTTTTTGCCAGTCATAGGATCATCTCTGTCTTTCCCCCTCTCCAATTGAGCTTTTATTCCCCTATTGCCCTACTGTCTCCCACCTCACGCACAGACTCTCATTCACACAATCCTTCAGTTCACTGCTACTCGCACCCTCATCCACCCATTTCCGTCACTCTCCTCTACTCATACCTATTATCCCAAACCCATTCACTCACAGTCAACCCTGCCAACCTAACTTCCAGCTCAAAATCCCACCCCCAACAGCTCCTCGTCTCCCTCCAAGCCAACCAGCTCCTTCACAGAAACCCCTTCACCACAAACCATTCCCTTGGCCTAACACCCCTTCCTACCCAATCGCCAGAGCTCTGAAATCACACACCAGTTCTAAAATGACACTTCTCTTCCCCTCATACAATATCTTCAGAACACCTTCCACTCCACGCTCAAAAAACTCCTCCTCATGCTCTTAGACCTTCCCTGCTACACTCAACCCACCCATCCCAAGAGAAAAATGTCTACCCAGCCTCAGAATCTTCCCCTCCCCTCCAATCTGAAACCCCAGGCACAGAAATACCCACTTACTTACCTCAGAAACTCCATCAATCCCATGTAATGCTGGAGCTCAGAAACTCCCCCTGACTCAAAGCTGGACCTGTAGAAACTGGAGCAGGAAGTATGTGCAGAGAGCCCCCTTACCTCACCTGTGAAGTTCTAAGACAAAGTAGCCATGCTGAGGCTCTGCACCTGCAGCCTATCTGCTACAGAGACTCCAGGTGGAGTTGGAACAGTTCCAGCACTACCAGGTGACCCTCAATAGCAGCCCAATGTACTGCCACCAGTAGAACCTTAAGGGGAGCCCCTAGTGCAAGCAGGTGGTTCTGGACACTACAGTAGAGCAGCCACTCTACAGCTACTACAGTGTCTGACAGCTAGGACATTAGTAGTGGAGCTTAGCACCACCAACCCCTCAGGACTAGCCTCTCCTGAAACATTTATAATGTGTTATGCTTCAAATGATGTGATCCCTATTCAAATAATATTCTCAAAAATTAGAAGTTTTGTCTGAGTAAAGATGAAGGGCACTATCCCCCAGCTTCATTAAACAGTCCAGAGAGAACTGAAAGTTAAAGAGGAAGAACTAGGACACAAAGTACCCTAAGCCTGCAACAGAGAGGCAATGAGCCGCCATGCTCCCCATTCCTGCAAGCCCTTGGACCCACCTCTGCACCTACTCTGCATGACTGAGGCCCTGCCTGTTTTCAAAGGGAGAACGAGAGGTGGATAAGGGAGCAGCCACTCTCCATATATTTCAGAGTGGTAGCCATGTTAGTCTTTATCAGCAAAAATAACGAGGAGTCCTTGTAGCGCCTTAGAGACTAACAATTTATTTGGGCACAAGCTTTCATGGGTTAGAACCCACTTCATCAGATGCATGGAGTGAAAATACAGGAGCAGGTATAAATACATGAAAGGATGGGGGTTACTTTACCAAGTGTGAGGTCAGTCTAACAAGATAAATCAATTAACAGCAGGATACCAAGGGAGGAAAAATAACTTTTGAAGTGGTAAGAGAGTGGCCCATTACAGACAGTTGACAAGAAGGTGTAAGTAACAGTAGGGAGAAATTAGTATTAGGGGAAATTAAGTTTAGGTTTTGTAATGACCCAACCACTCCCAGTCTCTATTCAGGCCTAATCTGATGGTATCCAGTTTGCAAATTAATTCCAGTTCTGCAGCTTCACGTTGGAGTCTGTTTTTGAAGTTTTTTGTTGAAGAATGGCCACTTTTAGGTCTGTTATTGAGAGACCAAAGAGATTAAAGTGTTCTCCTACTGGTTTTTGAATGTTATGATTCCTGATGTCAGATTTGTGTCCATTTATTCTTTTGCCTAGAGACTGTCCAGTTTGGCCAATGTACATGGCAGAGGGGCATTGCTGGCACATGATGGCATATATCACATTGGTAGATGTGCAGGTGAACGAGCCCTTGATTGTGTGGCTGATGTGGTTAGGTCCTATGATGGTGTCCCTTGAATAGATATGTGGACAGAGTTGGCACCGCGGTTTGTTGCAGGGTTTGGTTCCTGGGTTGTTGTTTTTGTTGTGTGGTGTGTGGTTGCTGGTGAGTATTTGCTTCAGGGTGGGGGGCCGTCTGTAAGTGAGGAGTGGCCTGTCTCCCAAGGTCTGTGAGAGTGAGGGATCATCCTTCAGGACAGGTGTAGTCCTTGTTGATGCGCTGGAGAGGTTTTAGTTGTGGCTGTAGGTGACGGCTAGTGGCGTTCTGTTACTTTCTTTGTTGGGCCTGTCCTGTAGTAGGTGACTTCTGGGTATCCTTCTGGCTCTGTTAATCTCTTTCTTCACTTCATCAGGTGGGTATTGCAGTTTTAAGAATGTTTGCTAGAGATTTTGTAGGTGTTTGTCTCTATCTGAGGGATCAGAGCAAATGCGGTTGTATCTTAGAGCTTGGCTGTAGACAATGGATCGTGTGATGTGGTCTGGATGAAAGCTGGAGGCATGTAGGTAAGTATAGTGGTCAGTAGGTTTCCGGTATAGGGTGGTGTTTATGTGACCATTGCTTATTTGCACTGTAGTGTCTAGGAAGTGGACATCTTGTGTGGACTGGTCCAGGCTGAGGTTGATATCTTGGTCTCCTTGGGATTCCATTATGTTTGGTGTGAAAAATGCACTAGGATTAATGCTGCTAAAATCTAACTTCTGCAGTGACTGGTTTGTGATTTCTACAACACAGACACACGGGGACATTCAATACTTACCCTTTTGGAAAACACACCGCCAGTGGAGAGAGAAATGAGTACCCATAGAGCTGCATGGTGAGGCAGGCCCTCTGCATAGAGGTTCTATGATGTCCGCAGGAATGACTCCTGAATTTGTCATCCATCCTATGCAGTTTGGAAACATGCCACAGAGCTGGCAACCCCCTCATGTGGGGAAAGAATTTCTCCAGATATCCATGGTGTCAAAGTCACAGATATTTTAACTCATTTTTCTCCTCCCATTGTTTTTTCCATGGGAGAATGACATGGAGCCCTGATTAAAGACTTCACGTTTTTCTCAAAACATGCATGCATAAATTTGGAATTGTGCTGAATACACACACATAACTTAACTTGTTAAAGCTAATTGTACCCATGGTCCTTCAGAGCTCACATTTATGAACTGAAAGAAACACAGATTTGTCTTTCTTAATTATCTTTCTCTGAAAGCTGTTTGCTCTCTTCTCTTCCACTCTTCAGGGTACAAAGGAACAATAGGCCATATCCTGTGGTCCATACTCAATTTTCATTCAGTCCTTTCTCGGGCAAGTTTTTCACTGAAACAAGAGATCCACAATCCAACGGCTGGAAGTTGAAGTTAGACAAATTCAAACTAGAAATAAGCTATACAGTTTTAACCACTGGAACAATTTACCAAGAGTCGTAGTGTATTCTCCATCACTGACAATTTTTAAATCAAGATTGAATGTTTTTCTAAAAGATCTGCTCTAGGAATTATTTTGGGGGAGTTCTATGGCCTGTGCTACACAGGAAGTCAGACTAGATTATCACAATGGTCCTTTCTGGCTTTGGAATTTATGAAAGGGGCTGAATAAAAACTATGCAAGGAGCTCAAGATTGGGCCCAACATTCAAAACAAAATGTATTTTTTAAAAATGTCTGAACACAATCAGTTTGTGTGCACATTTTCTAGCAAATCTAGGATTCCTCAGAGACAGGGTATGAAAATCTTATATGCCATGCACTTATACTTCATTACTTGGGTGGGTGTCATAAGAAAACAGGGGCAGAAGGGTAAAAAAAGTATATGACTAAAGAGTGGAATCTAGGTCCTTTGAGAATTTTCCTAGTTCACTCAGCTTCATGGCAATCACTAGGCGTTTACTGACTGACCAATTTTCCCCTAGTCTGAGAGTAACTGCTTTGCTCTGAATATGTATCCATCACGAGATACAGAACAAGTTCTTTACTATAGTAGAAGAAAGGAGCAGCAAAGGAGAAATCTGATAAAAAGAGATTATCCTCACTAAAAACTAAAAATCTTCCCAAGGCCCTCACTCAATTACAGATTTTAATTCTTCTCCAAAAGATGGTATAATAACCATTAAAACAGAGGTCATGGAAAATCCTAAAATCTAAATTCCACCCTGGAAACATTCATGTCCCAGTAAAGTAAATGGAACACATGCTTGGTAGGGTAAGGATGGTCTCTTTACTATGCTTATACAATGCCTGACACAGCAGGACCATGGTGTAATAACAATAATAATTATAAATAATAACAATAGCAACAATATCAATAGCAATAATAAAATGCATATAAAGGATACAATCTGGCCCCAAGTGATGGCACATTGCATCTCTATGCATCATGCAGCAAAGGAGAACCAAACTAATCAGCTGGTACCAAAGGATTATAGCAATAGGATGATAAAATAAAGAAATAATATCTTAGGTTTATATAAGGCTTTTCATCTGACTCTTTGGTGGGGAAGAAATGCAAAAGGGCAAACCTAGGGACTTGCCATCCTCTGTAACATTTTTCACCCCTCTCACATTTGAAGAGCAAACATTAACTTTCACATATTTTCCCCCTGCACTACGGCCCATGTCCAAGAAGTGAGAGGGGAGGATCAGTCTGGTGTCATACAGTCGATGAGCATTTTACACAGAAACCACCTCTCCACTGTAATTCAGACACCTGTGTGGTGAACAAGGGTGTCACCTATGTGGGGGCAGACGGGAGAGGTATTTGTGTAGCATTGTTTGCTACACAAGATGGAGAAGAGGGGAAATTTTGGTGAGGAACACAACACAAAGCCCTATTTTTACCAAATGTGCATGAAGAGCAGATAGGACACTAGTTATAAATGCTTCTTCCAAAAAAAACCCATCATCCTAAACGTAATGGAACTTTAGGATAGATGCAGAGAAAACAGGAAGGAATATTTACAATGAAGTCCTAACAATAATTTATTTCACAAGTTAGTGTTAATTTTGAAATCTGCAAAACAAGGGCTGAACTCAAAGCGTTTCCTCTGGATTGGTAACTGAGCCAGAATTTGGCCCACAAAAAAAAATCAGTGTAGGATAAGTAATTAAAATAACTAACTTTAAAAAATAAATTAAAAATGTCAGGTAGGGAATTATGTATCAATGTTTAATCATTGTTTAATGCTTCTGGGTCATTCTCATGCTATGAGTACAACACTTGCAGAGCCTGATTCTCTTCTCAGACCTGTTTTACACAGGTGTAACTTCACAGATTCTAAGGCCAGAAGGGACCACTGTGATCATCTCATCTGACCTCCTGCATAAAATAGGACTTCTCTGAATTAATTCCTTTTTGAATTAGAGCACATGTTTTAGAAAAACATCCAATCTTGATTTAAAAATTACTAGTGATGGAGAATCTACCACAACTCTTGGTTAATTACCCTCACTGTTCCTCACTAGCTCCATGAATTTGAAGAAGTAGGTTTTTTACCAACAAAAGCTTATGCCCAAATAAATCTGTTAGTCTTTAAGGTGCCACCAGACTCTTTGCTGTTTTTATTAAAAAGGAACTAGCCCTAAGCAACTTTTCTGAATCAGCAGAGCTATCCATTTCTTATAACCCAGGATAAAAGGCAGAAATCAGTTATGGTGAAAGTTTGAAGTATACATCCAAAAAAAGGCAGAAGATATCAACCTAATGTATCATGAAAATGCTATGCAGGCATTTATTGAGAGCAATAAGAAGCAAACCAATTAAATGTACAGTAACACTACAGGACTAGTCACTGAACATAGCAAAGATAAATTATACACCCCTGAACCAGCCTGGCCCCAAGCGGCATTCACTCCAAGAGCAATCAGGAAGTGATACCACTTCCATGTTTTAAAATTATGGTGTATGCTCCCAAGGATGCTCCCAAGTGGAGCAGAAGCAGCACATTACATACTTGGCCTGGCCATACCCTCTTTCTGGCAATGTTTTTTGGTGTTTTTCCTATACATGAATTTTGCATCAATTTCAGTCTTTTGTAAGGTTTTGGGGAGGGAGGAGTTGTCTAAAATCCTTCTCTCCATCCCTCTCTCTCTGTTGTCACCTTCTTCTCCCCTCTTCCTACTGCCCCAATGAAATAAGAAATTTGGGGTGTTGTCTGTCCCTTTTTTACTGCCACCATATAATTTGGGGGGTTGAAAACTTCTCTCTCTCCTATTCTCCTTGGCTTTGCCTGCCATTCCATGAGAATCCAAAGGTTTCAGCTGCTGCAGTACCTCAGCAGAGAAATAAAATAAAGGGGAGACTAAAGTTGAAGTCCTCTAAGCCCAATGCAGCCCTGAAGCACAGCTAACAATATAGATGAGGGCAGTTTATTTTTCTGAAAAACAGGGACATGTCTCTCTTCATTCATCGTACAGGAGTGTTTTAGTGAACCCTGCCTGCACCTATTGAGGCGCTGGGGATGGGCAGGTTTGGCCCCACCCATATCTAAAGGACCCTCCCCTCAGCCAAAAGGGATGAGCCACTGGACCTAGGCATAAACTCTGCCTGCAGCTGAGGAGGCAGAATGAAACTAGGGTATTTTTTAGTGGAAGGGATGCTGCTCTCCAATTTACAGGCAAGCTGAAGACCTATTGTTACAGAACTATGGACCTTACTATGATCAAGAACATACAACCAGGCTTCTGGACACACCTGCCTGGGGACTGGTAATAGAAAACAAAGCCTTCTATCTTTGGATCCCAAGTTTGATTCTGAGCCATGCTGATAGTGTCAGAAAGTCATTACCATGTAATGGCTGTTTGGTGAGCAATGTGGAATAGGTTGAAAATATCAGTCCAGTTCTTAGTGACCATATCATAATAGGCATCTTGTTGCAGGTCTCATAGACTTATAGACTTTAAGGCCAGAAGGGACCATCATGATCATCTAGTCTGACCTCCTGCACACTGCCGGCCAAAAACATTGCCCAACCACTCCTGTAATCGACCCACAACCTTTGGCTAAGTTTCTGAAGTCCTCAAATCAAATTACAGAGGATCCACCATTTAATCTAGCGTAAACCTGAAAGTGACCCATGCCACATGCTGCAGAGAAAGGTGAAAAACCCCAGGGACTCTGGCAGTCTGAGCTGGGGGAAAAATTCCTTCCTGACCCCAAATATGGCAATCACTTAGACCCTGAGTATGTTGGAAAACCCCACCAGCCAGACACCTGGGAAAGAATTCTCTGCAGTAACTCAGAGCTCTACCCGTCTAGTGTCCCATCTCCAGCAGCTGGGGATATTTTCTGTAGCAGTCACAGAGGGTCCACATGCCATTGTAGGCAGTCTCAATATACCATCCCCTCCATAAACTTATCAAGCTCAATCTTGAAGCTACTTAGGTTTTTTGCCCCCACTGCTACCCTTAGAAGGCTGTTCCAGAACTTCACTCCTCCAATGGTTAGAAACCTACATATAATTTCAAGCCTAAACTTGTTAATGACCAGTTTATATCCATTTGTTCTTGTGGCAACATTGGCGCTTAATTTAAATAATGCCTCTCCTTCCCTGGTGTTTACCCCTTTTGATGTATTTAAAGGAAGCAGTCATATATCCCCTCAGCCTTCATTTGATTGGGCAAAACAAAGCAAGCTCTTTGAGTCTCCTCTCAAAAGGTCGCAGCAGAGGTCACAAAATGAATTGGTATGGAGGCTGAACTACTATTTCATCCTAAGGCAAGAGCTGTTCTTTCTGGGACAGGACATCAGACTGTAGGGCTGAAAGTACAACACCTTTAACTGGTACTAAATTCACTTTAAACAGAAAAATAGATTTCTGCATACAGTACTTGTTGAATGCAGATGATCACAAAAGTTAGCTTTACTCATAACAAGATCTTTATCATATTTTCATTGTCCAGCACTTTAAAGCTCAGCATTTACAGTTTGAATAGAGCATACAAATCTCTGTAAAAATATTTCTGTCCTAGAAATCATCTGGGACTTGCTATAAAATGTTTCTAATCAGTTATTAAATGTATTCACTTGATGCCAGAATACCTAAAATGATGTGTGATTTCTTAGAAGATAGGAAATAAAAAGATTTTATTTCACAGCGTGTTGTTGTTTCTATTTTCTTGATAAACCGCAAATCAAAATCATTTTCACCTATGAATAGCAATCAATGTTTATTTTAAATTTAAGTACTTATTATAGGTCCATTATCAAGAAAGTTTCCTGACCTGTCAAGGTTCCTTCCCCACTCTGAACTTTAGGGTACAGATGTGGGGACCTGCATGAAAAACCCCCTACGCATATTTTTACCAGCTTAGGTTAAAACTTCCCCAAGATACAAACTATTTTATCTTTTGTCCCTGGACTTTATTGCTGCCACCACCAAGCGTCTAAGAAATATGACAGGGAAAGAGCCCAACTGGAAATGTCTTTCCCCCCAAAATTCCCCCAAGCCCTACACCCCCTTTCCTGGGGAAGGCTTGATAAAAAATCCTCATCAATTTGCAGAGGTGAACACAGACCCAAACCCTTGGATCTTAAGAACAATGAAAAAGCAATCAGCTTCTTAAAAGAAGAATTTTAATTAAAGAAAAAGTAAAAGCACTTGCCAGCCGCGGATTTTTCTTTGCTGTGTAGATGTACCCTATGAGGCTGAACACCTAAGGGGCAGCTGGGTCAAGCTTTATCCTACTATACTTTGAGTGACAGAACCAACACAGCTCAGTTTGCACAATGTCCTGCTTTGTACAAGGCAGTCACACAGTATTTCCTCCTGACTGTAGTAGCAGCCGCTGTGCTACCCGTTTTTCCGAGGCAAGGGGATTTGGCCAGTGAAGCTGAGCAGCTGTGATCCTACTGGCCATGCCACAGCTCCCAAAACCATTGTCATCTTATGTCATAAATATAAAGGGAAGGGTAAACACCTTTAAAATCCCTCCTGACCAGAGGAAAAACCCTTTCACCTGTAAAGGGTTAAGAAGCTAGGATAACCTCGCTGGCACCTGACCAAAATGACCAATGAGGAGACAAGATACTTTCAAAAGCTGGGAGGAGGGAGAAACAAAGCCTCTCTCTCTGTCTGTGTGATGTTTTTGCCGGGGACAGAACAGGAATGGAGTCTTAGAACTTAGTAAGTAATCTAGCTAGATATGCGTTAGATTCTGATTTCTTTAAATGGCTGAGAAAATAAGCTGTGCTGAATGGAATGGATATTCCTGTTTTTGTGTCTTTTTGGAACTTAAGGTTTTGCGTAGAGGGATTCTCTATGTTTTGAATCTAATTACCCTGTCAGGTATTTACCATCCTGATTTTACAAAGGTGATTCTTTTTAATATTTCTTCTATTAAAATTCTTCTTTTAATAGTCTGAATGCTTTTTTCATTGTTCTTAAGATCCAAGGGTTTGGGTCTGTGGTCACATATGCAAATTGGTGAGGATTTTTATCAAACCTTCCCCAGGAAGGGGGGCTAACTTTGGGAGGATTTTGGGGGGGGGAAAGACGTTTCCAAACGGACTCTTTCCTAATAATATACCGGTTAGACGTTTGGTGGTGGCAGCGAAAGTCCAAGGGCAAAAGGTAAAATAGTTTGTACCTTGGGGAAGTTTTAACCTAAGCTGGTAAAAGTAAGCTTAGGAGGTTTTCATGCAGGTCCCCACATCTGTACCCTAGCGTTCAGAGTGGGGAAGGAACCTTGACATCTTGAAACAGATTAAATCTCTAAACATACAGATAATATGGATCCCCTTTTGAGGGGTCTCCGCAACCTACTTCTATCCTGATCAGCAGAACTGCAGAGGTTCCATTGCCTTACACCCTTCAGTGCCTAGTTATCTGCAGAGGAGCAGGATTTGAGTTAAAAAAAGGATCATTACAACATGTTTATTACCTTGGCCAGATGAGTGTTGATCCATTTTGTGAAAGTCCTCTTTTGCACTGCCTCTTGCTCATCTGAAAAAAAAATGGAACCAATGTGATTAGACATTGCTAAAGCTCACTGGGGAGTTACATGATGGGGGGAACAATGTTCATTACATATCATGCAACAGCTCCACAAATGTCACTTTTTCTTGTAAATCCTGTTAATTTTGCCTGTAATTCCTCTGTAACAAAAAATTGTATATTCTCCCAGTAATGTCCCGACAGTTGTTTATTAGCAGTGCTTCACAGCAATGTTTAAGTATCATACTTTCTTTGTGTTTTGGGAGAGAGTACAAATCAAAGTGCTTAAGTTAGACTCCTAAAACCGTGTTTAGGCACTGAAAAAAGTGGCCTGATTTTTCAAGGTGCTGAACACTCACAACCTCCACTGTATTTTGCATCTCTGAAAATCAGACCACTTATTTAAATGAACAACTATGGATTTCGAAGCCTAACTTTTTGGGACACTGCCAATATCTGACCAGCTGACAATGCACCCTAGCAAGCAGGAGCTGCTGGCATATCCAGTTTCTACAGCACTCTTGCTCTTTGCACTGGCTTAAGGAGCATGTCTGACATTACAATGAGCTCTGCCAATTCTCAACTGGTCCCTTGCAGGTTGCTGCCAGCTGATACAGGTGAAAACAGTTTCTGAACTAACTGTTGTAACCTATGCTGGGGTTACAGCTGTAAAAAGGAGAGAATCAGAGAACCATAACTGGCTCCCTGAAGGTCCACCCCTTCTCTTTGGTGAGTGAATTTTGGCACAGGAAAGAATTTTATACCACTGGGATCAAATGCATAAAGTTAATAGGGTTTTTTTTAAAGAACTACCTGTTTCACCAATAATATGATTTTTTCATCACCACTGAATAGTTTTGAACATTGCTCTTACCCTACACTACAGAAAATTCAATGCTAGCTGAAGTTCTTTCTTTCTTTCTACAAGGATGCACTACGGTTCACCAGATGACACAGGTCTAAAGCCCAGAAACCTGGATTCTATTCCTGCCTCTGCTACTGACTTGTGGTGTGACCTTGAAAAAGTCATGTGAGCTCTCTTGTTCTGTAAAAATGGTAGGAAATAATGTTTAATCACCTTTCTAATGTGTTTTGAGATTTAGAGATGAAAAGCGTTAAATAACATTATTCATAAAATGCCGCCTCATTTCTATTTTCATTGTGGTCATACTACCAAGTACTCTGATAATACTACTACTATGCCCACCGTCCCAGCACCACTGCCTTTCTAACTCTGGAATGTGTTACAGCAACGTTATAAAGGAAAAACGTATAACTTTACATACAACGTTGATCCACATATTTTATCAGGACAATAATGCTCAGCAGACTATGAGTTTTCAAACGATACATCACGAGGAATACTTTGTACAAAATTTAGCATAATCTTGTCAAAGTGGTGAGTAATAGTATAGACTGTCACAGTATGAAGGGTTTTTTTTTACAAATAGCAGGACAGATATTTTAAATGGTTAGCACAGGTGTGGGCAAACTACGGCCCGTGGGCTGGATCTGACCCCTCAGGGCTTTGGATCCGGCCCGCGGGATTGCCACCCCCGGGCCTGGCAGGCCCCACGCCGCTCCAGGAACTGGCAGGCACCACGTCCCTGAGGCCCCTGGGGGTGGGTGGGCAGAGAGCTCGCGTGCAGCTCTCACCTGTGGGTACCTTCCCAGAAGCTTCCATTGGCTGCGGTTCCCCATTCCCAGCCAATGGGAACTTCGGAAGAGGTACCCACAGGCGAGGGCAGCACATGCAGCTCTCTGTCCCGTCCACCCCCCCCTAGGGGCCGCAGGGATGTGGTGCCGGCCGCTTCCCGGAGCGGTGCAGGGCCGGGGCCAGGGCGGGCAGACAGGGAGCCTGCCTGGCCCCGGTGCGCACCGCTGCCACCCCGGAGCCGCTCTGGGTAAGCGGTGCCAGGCTGGAGCCCAAACCCCTGCCTGCACCCCAACCCCCTGCCGTACCCCACACCCCTCCTGCACCCCAACTCCCTGCCCTGAGCCCTGTGCAGCACCCTGAACCCCTCCTGCACCCCAACCGCCTGCCCTGAGCCCCCCCGCACTCTGTACCCCTCCCTGCACCACTGCCCTGAGCCCCCCCACACTCTGCACCACTGCCCTGAGCCCCCCCACACTCTGCACCCCCTCCTGCACCCCAACCACTTTCCCTGAGCCCCCTTGTACACTCCGTGCCCCTCCTCTGCCCCAACTGCTTGCCCAGAGTCCCTTCCTGCACACCGCACCCCCTACCGCACTCCCTCCCGCACTCCAACCCCCTGCCCCAGCCCTAGATTCATGGCCCTGCAAGTAATTTCCCCACCCAGATGTGGCTCTCAGGCCAAAAAGTTTGCCCCCCCCCCCCGGTTTAGCATATACACAAGGAAGGACAGTAAAAGAGGGGGAAATACATTGATAAAATGGCATTACATATACTAGTGAGATGTGTTCACCATGAATAAAAATGGTGAACTTTTTATAATTATAGTATTTATCCTCTACTGTACATTATTGGAGCTATGAACTGAACTGGGGAAATAATTTGAAACTTGCAAATTACTTTTGCACTCTTAATTTTGTTAATCTTTTTTATGGTTGGTGAGTCTGACCCAGTTTTCCCTTGTTAAGTTCACTCAGCTTTTAGAGATTCTATTGGTTCCACTAGTATTTCCCTTTATATAGGTATAAGGAATATCATTCAAACTGACAGGGGACCTCTCAAAATTGAATGCATTTTTAAAGAGCAACAACTGCACCTGCCAAGACACAGAGTTGCAGTTATGAAATTATATATAATTTGTAAATCTGTATAATTTAGAAAAAGGAATATTGACGTGCAATAGTAAAATTGTTACGACAAAATATTTCAAATCTAACTGACTATAACGAATATAAAATGATCGTAGATGAAAACAAAATAAATCATTTGCAGTTACGTGTGCAACAAGACTATATTCAGGAGTGTTTATTTTGGTAACCAATGTAAACAGGGTATTTCATGTGTGATGTGCAGTAAGTCATAAAGGCCAAACTCGGAACCGATGAGCATTTGCTCATGTAAGTAACCTCATTAATTTTAGTGGAACTACTTACAGAGAAAAGTACACTTCAACCTGAATAGGAATTTGGGACTGAGACACAGAGGTTACGTCTACACAGGGATAAAAACCCCATGACTGGCCCAGGTCAGCTTACTCAGAATCATGGGTCTTGACCTGTGGGACGGAAAAATCGCTATGTAGATGTGCAGGCTCAGGCTGGAGCCTGAGCTCTGGGAGGCTGGAGGATCCCAGAGCTCGGACTCCAGCCCAACCATCAGCACAGAGATTTCTAGCTGCACAGCCCGAGTCCAGCAAGCCCAAGCCAGCTGTGGCCATGCCAAGGGTCTTTTAGTCCTGGGTACATGTACCCAGGGAGCAAAATTAATCCCTGATTGTTATTTCATTCACATCCATGTTTATTAGGAGTAAATCAATTTAAATCAATAGTGTATCAGACCAGATATGAGAATTGGGCAATTAGAATTCAACTTTCAGATCAAAGAAATAAAACAAAAGGGAAAAATAATCAATTCTGGCCTGCTCCCTCCTAGGCAGAACACCCACAGAGTTTATTGACTGCCCTTCTGACAACATACTGAAAATCAGGTGAAACACCTGCTCTGAACTCCTAGCTACTAGCAGCTGACCTATGGTAGGCATAACCAGTTTAGATCAGCAGATAAGAGAAATATTCTTTAATGTGACCCATCCCAAAGCAAAATCTGTTGACTCATATACCTTACCATCTCTAAAATAATTATTTTCAATAGTTTCCTACTTTTTAGTACTTATTCTTTAAAAGTGTAAAATAAATAGACTGAATTACACCATTTAGAGATCCAAGACACAAGTAAAATAGAAAAGTGGTTTGATTTTTACAAATACCATGGGAATTTAGCATGTACTTTTTACGATTTCCATAGAGAGGAGAGCAGTTCTTTCCATTTGTTAAGATAATCTGAATTCTCCTTAGATCTCACATTTCTCCAAGAACACAAGACACAAACATTTTACAATTTTTACACACTGTATGCCATTGCTCCCCCACTTGCAAGCGTTGTCAGTGCTTCAAATTGCACCACTTACCCAGTTGGTATTGAAAGAATCCGGTCACCAAATTTAACGACGTAACCTTTTTGCCACTAGCATCTTTGTAACGAGCCATTGCTGCTGTTGCTGCTGCTGCCTACTTTTGCATCTTATATAGTAAGCCTCTGTTATTTAGACTTGAGCTAAGAGGTAATTTTTCAGCAAAGATCACATTATTTCCTTCACCAAAAATGCATGCTTCTTGCATAAATCCCTCCACCGTTTCCCATTTAAAGTGGGATCACATTAATGCAGGTTTTTTATAGCATCTTTCACGTATTTTTTCATATTACCCGACAAAGCCAGCTTTCTTCTGAGTAACAACCCTGCTGGTCTCACTGCCATCATTCCTCCTAACTGTTTTCCTGAGGAAAGATTCTATTTTGTAAGCCCCAGCCAATCAGATAGTGGAAATCTGTGATGTCAAGAGCCTGAATAATTTATCCAGGAATTGGGACAACCCAAGTGGTAATGCTGAGAACCTAAAGCAGCAAGCTGTGTGGCTGTAAAAAGCAATTCAAATTTCTCACCAGAACTTTGATAGTAATGTAACGTACAGTAAGCATAAAAACACTGAATAAAATATTCTGTTACTGCTTGACATGAAAATATGTATGTGGCTTTTAAAAACAACCACTTGGATTCATCTTATCACACTGTATGTTTAGACATGGATGTTCTTCAGCTTGTATCTGAAGTACTGAACTGGATGAGATAATGAGTAATGAACCTGAAAAGACATATATGCCAGTTAGCTTTTAATAATGTATTAGAACTATTTTATAGTGAATATGAAATATATCTAGTGATGCACAGAATTTTGTAGTGTATTTGAGGAAGCATTCTACATGCTGAAAAATGTGAAAATATGCAGTATTTCCTAGTCCATACAGCAAAGAATCTGAGGTGTGTAGGTTTGAAATAGACTTTGTTTTGCTGTACTAAAATAAATATAGTTATGACCAATAAGATCTGGAGAACATGTAAATGTGATGCACATTCTGTTTATTCTAGCAATAGAATAGCATATAATTTTGAAGAGGGAAAAATTTGTCCACTTTGTGTGTGCTGTCTTATGTAATGTATCTTACTTGTACAGCTTTTTAAATTCACTTTAATAAATTAAATTTGGAGGTTCAAATTCTGCCTGCAGTTATGCCTGTGTAAGCCCCATGAATTTATGCAGATGTGGCTAAAAGAAATTGGGCCTGGAATTTTTATAGAATACCTTTCCTTTTATTTGACTTGAAGTGTTTACATATTTTTACAAGTCTTTTTTTTCCCTAATGCATCTCTAACAAATGACTTTTTCAGGCAGCTCAAAAATAAGCAAAGCCAATAGTAACTGGCTATTTTTGTTTACAATAACAATGGATAAGATGCTATGAAAGATGAACAAAAATAATTTTCTATTTTTAGACATTTGCAGATAAGTTGCAGAAATCTTCAAGAGCAACATGATCTGTGGACAAAGCCATTCAGTTATCAGTTATTATTATTTTATTTTAAGCAGCATGGCCCCTACTTTACACTTCTCATGCAGGCAAAACTCCCTTTAGTCTTGAACATGGAGTGTAGACTTAGGCTAACTGAATAATACTATGAGATATTTAGCAGATAATGGAGAGATTTTCAAAGGCCCAAATGGCAGATAGGTGCCTAATTCCCACTGAAAATTAATGACAGCTAGGCGCCTAACTATATCTATACTTTAAATGGTTGGCAGCACTGATCCTACAACATTGTCCACACAATGTTTCTGCTAAAGTTTATGCAAAGCAACACAGCTCCATTGTACAATGTGTACTATTAAATTATAGAGCTGCGCCACTAAAATATATCTTTTGATAGCTTCTTAGGCTACCAGACAAATTGTTTGCTCTGATGAAACAAAAAAGTGTTCCAGAGCTTACTTTTCCCCACAAAATCTCAATTTTTTTGTAATTTAGTCTTAAAAACTATAAAGAGTTTCTCATTAACCTGCTTTCCTTTTTATTTTCCAGGGGGATTTCAGAGCTGCTAGGAATAGTGTCAAGAGAGCCATAATTGCACAGAAGAGTGCCAAATCAGCTACAGCATGTCAAGATGTCATCTGAGAACATGTAACAGTCGGCATACAGAGATGTGAATGGCACTGCTCAAGGAAAGTTCCTTTGGTCAGTAGTTTGGCATTGGCACTGTAAAGTTTTAAGTGAGCAATGTTATATGGCAATTTCCATCTCCATTAAGTCAATTTTAATTTAAAGCAGCTGTACAAAGGCTTGCCAAGTCAAAGCAACAATGTGGACTCTTATAAAAGGTAGCAATGTTCTAAGCTTACATAGTAGTTATTGCACATCTGCTCCTCTGAGTACATGAATTACCCCATTCAGACTTACTGGACAAAGGGGAACCAGGAAAGACTTAACTGTATTTTTTGTATTTTTAATTATTTTTTTTACAGGCCTGTGCCAGAACTATGCCTCTTTCACAACAAAAAGGAAAATGATAGCAATGCTAAAACCAGTGTATGCTTTGTAACTTGCTAAGCCTACCCTGTCTGCTTCAATCAGGACAGAAATAAATGATGGGGAATAGGAGAACAGTGGAAGAAAATGAAGGTAGATGAAAAGAGATTCAACACCAACAGCAAAACAGAAGCCACTGAATTCAAGAGTGCATGCACTGATGTTGGGAGAGGCAATATTTTTGAGATACTCTATGTATTCACATAGATTTTGCTCCCACCCCCCGCCCCTTTTTTTTTTTTTTGTGGTGAAGGGAAAAAACTGAAGACATTTTATCAGGCTTTAGTGGTCAGTTAGTGTCCTGGCTCTGAGACCTGGTCTGTCTGTTATCTGGAGAGCGTGAAACCTTCTCCAAGTGGTGGACATGGTTGAGGAGACAGAAAAGTAAAAGTACAGTATATCATCTGTTTTTATATGCACTAGATGGTTGTTGGCTTGATTAGGACAAGAGCAGTTGTGGTTATTGCCGGCATGGAGTTTGCTATAAATATTTTATTTTTTTCCCATTTCTAAAACAGAAAAGATGCCCATCCAAAGCTCTAGGAGCCCTGCCATCTCTTAAAATCATGTACGAAATTAGTCAATCACCCCCAAATCAGCTTTACCCCTTAACAAATCCAGGTATAGTCAAGTATTAAAAATAAATGAATCAATAGGACATTCTGCCTCAAATTCTGTTCCAATCATCCTATACTCTTACCCTCCTCAAAATCCCACAACAGACAGGCTTGCAGCGTGCCTGCACAGTTGACATATTTGGGCTATTTCTGACCAAGGTGAGGAATAAATTCAAAAATCTAGGAGTTCTCATGAAGAACAACTTGCCAGCAGCTCCCTCTCACACATAACAAGAGAGCTTATTGTGCCTGCCAACGTGCCATATTTACAGTTCTATAAGGATACCAAAGGATTAATATATCACAGACTTTCCCAAGAAAACTACAGCAATGTCAAAATCACTTTCTGGTGGAAATTGTTGCAGAGGTCAGCACAAAAGAAGAAAACTGGGTAAAATGATATTGAAACAGATTCTGGACTATGTGCCTGCAAGTTTTTTCAAGAAGTAAACTTACTGCTAGCTTCACAATAATTGTTCACTTACACTGAGGATATGTAACAGAAAAATGAGTTGGAAATGCACTTATTTACATTTACAAACTAACAGCCTATCCTCCCTGGTTCAGTTTATTCTCATTTAGAGAGGAGGAACAAATTAGTTTGGACTCACTGATGGCACTTTCTGGGAGCCTGATTTGCCTCCCCGCCGCTACTCCATGGATCTGGAATGGGGGTTGCTACTTGGAACACACAGATTTCAGGAGATCAGTGGAAGCCAGCACCATCTGTACAGAAGCCCAGTGCGTCTGTACTATCTCCTGGCCCAGATTCATGGCAGCACCTTCAGGAGTTGTGCTCTCATTGTGTCACCAACTGCTGCTGCCACAATCCCCTGGGAGGGTTCCCTGATCTGTGAGAGAACCCACATAAATTAATGCAAAGAGAATCAACATTAATTTATGGTGAAAATATACATGGGGTTGAGGGTTTGGGATGATGCTACAGACAGTGACTTCTCTACAACCTGTCCCCCTTGTTCCCATCTGTGGATGCCAGTCCCTGCAGCATACTCACACATGGGTTTCCGAACAGTTGCAGGTGGAGAGGCACACACTATAGAACCAGCTGTCCCCCACTTCTGCAGCATGCCTGCCCGGGTCTGCTACATTTTGTTCTCCACTATTGGTAGCACAGGAGCATATTTAGCCCCATACACGGATTATAATTGCATTTCATCCCTACAGCATTTCCCCTGTGAACAGCAGCTCTTTTATTGTTCTTATTACCTTTATTAACCTTTGTCTTAATCTCCTTGGGGATTTCAATGCATGTGTTCATTCTCCCCTCTGTTTCTGCTAAATGATTATTGTCCTAGCCTGTATTCATTGGGATGTATATATTTTTTTTTCTTTTTAACCCTCTCTTCTTTCATTCTGACATTAAAAAGTATTTGATTATTTTCTTGTTAATAAAATAAAATAACATTAAAATAAAGCTTCGAATCAGCTCCAGTAAGCCTTCCCTTTCTGGTATCTAGGGCAGTCAACTCATAACAACCATCAGCAGACAACAATCCTCATTTCAGTGTGGTGACCTGAGGCTTTCTCCACTCTGAAATCCTGATATTGCACAGAGAATTGTTTGACCTGTGTGGATTATATTACCTTCCTTCATACTATTCTCAATGAAGTGAGTAAAGTTGCAAATGAAAACAACCTCCTATTGCAAAATCATTGCTATAGTTTTCAAGAGATTTACATGCATTTAATCTGCCTTTCAAGGCACTAATCTAAAGCTGGTTATTAGCTAAAATCAGTATAATCAACAATTGAGGTGATTATTTGAAGTGAATTTAGTGCTTGTGAAAGGTGCCAGATTGGCAGCCCTAGTAGCCTAATTGCTTTATTCACAGACCGGGTACAGCAGAAGCAGTACAAGCTTCTGCCTCCGCATGCCTCCACCCTGACCTAGATGGATCGTCTCTCGGGGTGACAAGGTACTTCATTTTCAATACCCATCTAACTCCAAGCCTCTCTGTTGAGACTGCCAGAAAGGAAGCCAATAAATGCCAATGGGTGATGATCAAAGAGACAAGGTGGGTGAGGTAGTATCTTCTATTGAACCAACTTCTGTTGGTGAGAGAGACAAACTTTCCAGCTTACACTGAGTTTCTTCTTTAGGGCTAAGAAACATACTCTGAGTGTCATAGATAAATACAAGGTGGAACAAATTATTCAGCAAGGGAGGAGGATCCAAGAACCCAGGCTTCAGCCTGAGCCCGAATGTTTACACTGCAATTAAAATGCCCTGTATCCTGAGCCCCACAAGCCCAAGTTAGCTGACAAAGGCCAGCCACGGTCATAATGCTGTCTCAGAGAAGTCTGTCTGATCTATGAGCGCCCTTTTCCTTAGCTTCCTTTGCAACATGCAGAGAAGTAGTTGTAATACTAGTCAGCAACAGCAGAGTGGATGCAAATGTGAAAATGATCTGATTTTGCTGACCGGGGTGTGTAGCATGTCTGCATCTGCAGCAGAGTCTGGGGTGTTGCCAACAAATGGGAAAATGCAGTATTGCTAACTCCAAGAGTTCTAAAATCAGAGCAAAATCCAAATTAGACCCAGGTGATTTATTTCCAACCTCAAATGTATGTGCAATCCATTCCTGGTACATTTGTGCCTGTGTCCTAAATACCTATTATGGCAGCATTGAGAACAGCAGCATTTCCTGAAATGATCAGGAAAATACTCCCCTGGGGATGGTTGATACTGCACTTTCTGTTTCCCAGTCAGAAAGCATTGCATTAGATTCAGCCATGCAGTACCCTCTTCGCCAGCACAACTCTTGCCCCAAACCCAGAGACACCTCAGAGCTTTCCATTTGTTTTGGCTGGGACATTAACCATAGGTGACCTAGCCCACTTTAAGCCTTGATAATAGCATTTCTTTCGGTAGTGAATTAACACTGGGAGGCTTCACTGAGGAAGCATGTTTTGAAGAGGAGCAGGAAATTGCTTGCCACTAGAGGTTATGGAGAGCATTCTAGAAGTAAGGAACAGCAAAGAAAAGATGTTTCATGTGCTACACTCCCTCCGAGGTCCATGCAGGTTTCTACAGGAGACACTTCTTTTTTCTGAACTGAAAATAGAGATTTGTATTGAAAACCTTGAATAACCATAACCAAAGTAGTGCTATCCAGCCTGAAGTAGAGTTGTTTTCATCACAACAAACTCCTAATCGCTCAGGAACAAGGGATTTTTACATCAGCCAAACTGACACTTCAGGGTTCAAAATATCCTGCACTCCAGAACATGATTTCCAAGTTACAAGGTCCAACACAGGATATGAAACCCTTGACATTGTGTTAATAGACCACAGAAGAATCATAGAATCATAGAATATCAGGGTTGGAAGGGACCCCAGGAGGTCATCTAGTCCAACCCCCTGCTCAAAGCAGGACCAATCCCCAACTAAATCATCCCAGCCAGGGCTTTGTCAAGCCTGACCTTAAAAACTTCTAAGGAAGGAGATTCTACCACCTCCCTAGGTAACGCATTCCAGTGTTTCACCACCCTCCTAGTGAAAAAGTTTTTCCTAATATCCAACCTAAACCTCCCCCACTGCAACTTGAGACCATTACTCCTTGTAATGGTACTGATGGTCGTTATGAGTTGACTGCCCTAGATACCAGAAAGGGAAGGCTTACTGGAGCTGGTTCGAAGCTTTATTTTATTTTATTTTATTAACAAGAAAATAATCAAATACTTTTTAATGTCAGAATGAAAGAAGAGAGGGTTAAAAAGACATGAACCCTTAAGGAGCGTGACTAACAAATTTTGAGACTTCTCTTTGGGCTGCCATGAATACCTGAGCATTAAAGGTAAAATCCTGCCTTCAATGAAGTCAATGTGAGTTTTAACATTGATTTCAATGAAGTCAGGATTTCACCCTAAGCCTCACATCTCTGCACATTCCTTACAATATACATCTATCTCAAAAATGAAAACTTGTCAGCATAGTGGTTACATCTTAACCTTATGAGACTGCTACCAAATCTATGTCAAAAAGGCACCAGTTTTTCTCCACTGATATGAAGCTAGCTCACAGTGATAACACCACACTCATATTCAGTGCCCATTCTTGCAGTCCTTATTCAAGCAATATTCATATGGATTCAAATGGGAGTTTTGCTCGAATAAGGTCTATAGGATCCTGCAGACATTTCCATCTTTCCTCATGTCAGTATTCCCACTGAAGTCATAGAAATACTCACTGACCCATAATCATTTTCAGTGACCAGTACTGATAACTACCATATGAAAATACTGCGAGTGTTCATTCTTAGACCAGGACACAAAATACCATTTTTCTTTTAAACACCATTAAACAAATATCATCATTTCAGTATGGGACATTGGGGGAAGGAGAATCCCTAAATAAATAAAATAATACATAGTCTTTATTTTATTTTCAGTCATGTTTCACCAGTTATATTGACTTCTGTATTTTGGAGATGCCCTAATTCAATCAGAATCAGAAGCTAAATGAAACACAGGCCTTTACCAAGGAAACCTCTCAGCAGCCCAGCAGAATTATCCTCCAGGCATTGCTATAGCAACCCCACTTATAGGCATTTCCATCATTATCCTTTTTTCTTGTCCTCTGACGCCCCACCAGCTTCACTGCTCCTCCGACTCCAACTATTGCACAAATGCCAAGAGATTTTCATACAACTTTGGGACGAAGGTAGGAAAAATGTGATTTTTATAAATTTCCTATTTAAACAGTATTACACTACTACAAATATTATTTTGGACAAACAAGAATAGAAGAAGAATCTTAGAAACATACAGTACCAAAGTTTGTCAGTGAAAAAAGCATTCCAGGCACAGGCTATCAGTAATGAAGACAAGAGAAAGAAAAACTATTGTTCTGTTAGCATATTGCTTAGTATTTCTACATTTCTGGTGGCAATGGAATCCCCAGGAAGAATCTCTACTTCAGAATAAACATCCCCAAAAAGTTATAAAAATAACGTATGATATATTAAGGCAGCTCCATAGAGGAGAAAAAGGGATCATTAAGAGTAATCTCAAAACAGCAAACAAAGCAACATTTAGATCTAATAAAATAATAAAATATTTGCAAACACTTTATATTGTCTAAATAAATATTTTGCTTGGGTAATATGTGAAAAACAATTTTTCTAACATTTTAGCTTTAATCAAAAAAGAACCACTTTAGAAACGAATTCCATGTCAGAGTTATAAAGGGTTTCTATTTTGCTTCTGATTTTTCATTTTAATAACTACCAAAATATTTCTAGATAATGTTATAATAATTACATGCACTTTTAAATATTTTGTTGAAAACAACAGTGTATATTACCTATTCTTGCACTAATAGAAAAACATGTCTGTTCTAAAAAGAGACATTTTCTGTAATCAAATCTCAGTGATTTTTATAATAAAGTGGCCAAAATTAAATGAAATGAAAAGTATTATTTAAAAGGGCTTATTCTTATCAGAAAGTAAAAGAGAACTCACTAAAATCATAATGTCACGGTATCACTTCAAGCAGATTATCTTTCCAACCAAAACTACTGTATGTTCAAAACTCATTTAACTTATGATTTAAACAATGTACAATGCTTTTTATTTACTCCGTGGATAGTCTGGATGACTTCCAAAGTTCTTCTCTTGAGAACACATTGCAATATTACAACATAATAGAGGCATGATGTTCCATTAACGTGTACCCAGAGGAAGGAATACAGTTCTTCTGGATGCAGGAGGAGTATGAGAAGTTAGTTTTTTGAATGTGCTCTGAGGGCTAAATTATGAATCATTTATTTGCACATGAAATCCTTTTGAAGTCAGTGGGACTACTGCTATGAGTAACTGCTTACCAATGTGAGCAAGGGATTCACAATCTTGCCCAAAGTAATCAGAAGAGTTTCTTGAACCTTGATCCTACCAACACTTAAGAACTTGTGTAACTTTATGCATGTGGGCTAACCCATTTGGTGTTCTGTCTGGTAGCGAACAAGTCCACTTGGGGAATTCCCAACCTTTGGAAGATGATGCAGGCTACCTCTGGATGGAGCAACCACTCGTAGTGAGAGGAGAAGTCCCTGCTGAGCTGGTCTGCCAGCATATTCCTGATGCCGGGAATGTGACAAGCTTCCAGGTGGATTTCGTGGCTGATGCAGAAGTCCCACAGACAACATGCCTCCTGACAGAGAGCCAACAAGCGCGCTCCCCCTTGCCTGTTGATGTAGAACATTGAGGCTGTGTTGTCCGTCAGGACTCACACCACCTTGCCCGACAAGTGGGGTAAGAAGACTCCTCATGCCAGCCGGACTGCTTGGAGCTCTTTGACATTTATGTGTAACCATGCCTCCTCCAGGGACCACATTCCCTGTGTCTGGAGGTTGCCGAGATGTGCCCCACAGCCGAGGTTTGAGGTGTCTGACTCCAACTCAATGGAGTGAGGAGGGCTGTCAAACGAAACCCCTTCCAGGACTGTCCTGCGATCGGTACACCATTGCAGTGAGGTAAGTATCGCCTGGGGAATGGGAACGATCTTCTTCGGGGGGTCTCAGGACTGGGAATAGACCATTGCCAGCCATTGCAGGGGCCACATGGAGCCTGGAATGGACCACATAAGTGCACGCTGCCATGTGGCCCAACAGGCACAGACAGGCCATGGCGGGGAACGCGGAGAGTTCTGCGATGAGATTTGCCATCGTGTGGAACCTTTCCGGCAGCAGGAACGCTCTGGCACAGGTAGAGTCGAGGACTGCTCCAATGAACTCTATCCTCTGCACTATCACTAACGTTGACTTTTTGTCAATCACCAGTAGGCCCAGAGAGCATCATTTGGCTTGAAGCACCATGACATCCCTTCGGACTTGAGACCCGGAGTTGCTCTTGATGAGCCAGTCGTCAAGGTACAGGTAGATCTGTATACCCTGGAGTCTGAGGTAAGCCGCTACCACCAACATGTACTTGGTAAACACCCTCGGTGCTGTCACCAGGCTGAATGGGAGGATCGTAAAGTGGTAGTGGTGTGGTCCCACCATAAACTGGAGGAAGCGTCTGTGTCCTTGAAAGATCGTTATGTGGAAGTGTGCCTCCTTCAAATTGAGGGCAGCATACCAGACTCCTGGATGCAGGGAAGGGATAATAGAAGCCAGAGAGACCTTGTGGAACTTTAGCTTCTGTAGGTACTTGTTGAGGTCTCACAGATCCAGGATGGGCCGTAGACTGCCTTGGCCTTTTCGATTAAAAAGTACTGGGAATAGAACCCCTTGTTCCTGTACTGACGAGGAACTTCTTCCACCGTATCCAGCTATAGTAACCCCTTTACCTCCTGCGTGAGGAAACTCTCATGAGAGGGGTGCCTGAAGAGGGACGGGGAAGGCGGATGGGAAGTGTGGGGGAGAAAGGAACTGGAGGGTATAACCCTGTTCCACTGTGCTGAGGACCCAGTAGTCCAAAGTTATAGCAGTCCATGCCGGGAGGAAAGGGGAAAGGCAGTCAGAGAACACTGGGAAAGACGGATCCGGGGAATAGTCTGGTAGGTTGCCCTCAGGCACACCCTCAAAACGACCATTTGGCCCCCTGCTTATTATGGGTCAAGCCCGACTGCGCAGATGGTGGAGGCGGGTGGCTCGGGCGGCGCTTGTAACCCTTGGCTCATTTATGGGGCTGGTCCTGCCGAGGCTGGCTCCCCGGCCCTTAAGCTGCTGCGGTTTGAACCACTTACGCACCAGGGCTGGGACCTAGAGACCCAGGGTTTTCGGGGTGGTGTGGGAGTCCTTAAGACCATGCAACTTGCTGTCTGTTTGCTCCGCAAATAGGGCCCCTCCACCAAAGGACAGGTCCAGCAATGACTCAGTAGACAACCTGACAGAAGCAGCCAAGAGACTCGCCGCATGGAGATAGCGGAAGCCCGGGGCGGGCAGCAGTATCAGCAGCATCCAATGCCACCTAGAGGGCTGCCCTCATCTCAGTAGTGCCCTTATCGAGGATCACTCGGAACTCCTTCTTGGAAGCCTCAGGGAGCGACCCTTCGAACTTGGCCATGGCTTGCCACATATTGAAGTCTTATCAGCAGGAGGGCTTGGTGGTTGGCCACTCTCAGCTAAGGCTGGAAGACAAATAAACCTTACATCCAAAGAGATCCAACCTCATTGAGTCTTTATTTTTGGGGGTCGCCCCCAGTGATGAACTACCAAAATCTTAACAACAAGTTCCCTCCTCACCCCATGAGGGGGTCGTTGCCCACCCCCACCCCCGGGGACTCCTGCCTCATCCAACCCCCCACGTTCCTTGACGCCCCCCCCCGCAGGATCCCTGCCCCATCCACCCCCTTCCCCTGTCCCCTGACTGCCCTCAGAACTGGGCAGGAGGTTCTCGTGGGCCACTGTAGTGGGTGCCCACCCCACCCCTAAGAGCCAGAGGGACCTGCCGGGGGGTGAGATGGGGAGTCCCAGCGGTGCTTACCTGGGGCAGCTCCCAGGAAGCATCCGGCATGTCCCTCTGGCTCCTAGGGGCGAGGTAGCATAGCTGGGGGGGAGCAGGCGGCCGCTCCCCCCACTGATCACATCAAAAGTGGCGCCTTAGGTGCCGACTCTGGGGGTGCTCTGGGGCTGGAGCACCCAAGGCAGCTCCCCGCCCCGCACCCAGCCCCAGCTCACCTCCACTCTGCCTCTGCCCCTGAACGCACTGCCCCGCTCTGCTTCTCCGCGCCCCCTTCCCCTGCAGCTTCCTGCGAATCAGCTGTTTGGTGGGAGGCCTGGGAGGGCTAAGAAGCAGGCAGTGGCTTCCCGCTCAGGCCGAGGGTGATGGAGGTGAGCTGGGGCAGGGAGCGGTTCCCCTGCGCCCCACCACCCAGGTTACCTGCTGTGGTGCAGGCGGCCCTCCTCATTCCCCCCCTCGCCCCAGCTCACCTCCGCCTCCGCGGGCCTGAATGGAAGCCGCCGCCTGCTTCTCAGCCTTCCCCAGCTTCCCGCACAAACAGCTGATTCGCGGGAAGCCTGGGGGGGCGGAGAAGCAGAATGGGGCAGCGCTTTCAGGGGAGGAGGCAGAGCAGAGGTGTGCTGGGGCCGGGGATGGGGTGGGGAGCTGCCAGTGGGTGCTCTGCACCCACCAAATTTTCTCCTTGGGTGCTCCAGGCTCTAAAAGGGTTCTAAAAGGGCTTCTAAATTTAACAATCGGTTCTAGCAAACCACTGCGAACCGGCTCCAGCTTACCACTGGTCGCCCCGGTTGTCCTTTCCTCTCCTGGTGGTTAACCGCCTCAATCACAAAGGAATTAGGGGGTGGATGGGAGTACTTCAACCTTTGGTTGGCACGAAGTACTTGCATTCAGCCCTTTGAGACAGGGGCCAGGGAAGGGGGAGTCTGCCACAAGGTATTAGTGATTTTGGAAACCCCTTCATGAAGGGGTAGAGCCACACTGGAAGAGGCCGAGGAGCAGAGGACATCAAACAGAGAGTCCGAGGGCTCTTCCAGTTCCTCTGCCTGAAGCCTGAGATTAGAAGCAACCGTCTTCAAAAGCTCCTGGTGTACTTTGGCATCATCCTGAGGAACTGGGTGAGAGGGCTCCATGATAGCCTTGTCCAGCAAGGACGATGCCGGTGCCACTGGAACCTGCACGTCCATTGGTGGTCCAGCAGCTTGCTCCCCTGGGTCCTCCTGGGTCCTACCCCCTGAAGCCTCGAGCACTGGAGGAGGATGAGATATCAAGGCCACTGGCCTCTTCAAGACTCCCAACACCAATCGAGCAGCCTGGAAAGGTTGGGAGAACTCCCAAGGGTTCCATGGATACCATGGTGCCAGACACTGCGCTTGGGGCCACAGGACAGGTTTCAGTGCCGATAATGTAGTCGGCACCACCAGTACCGGGGCTTGTCCTGAAGTCAGGGAACCTTGCTCCGAGCAGGAGCTACCAGCAGTGCAGTCAGTATTGGGCGACCAGGTTCGGGCTGAGCAGTGGCTCTTGGACAACTGGTGCCGACCTGTCTGAGCAAGACTGTCTTGGTTGGGCTCTCAACCAGTACCAGGACGTCAAACAGGACCGAGAGTTACTATGGGCCAGCTGCTGGGAGGATCGTCCTGAGTAGGGTGACCTCCTTCTTGAAGACAGGCGATGATGGCCAAGCAAACAGCGGTCTCTGGTGTCCAGTTGGTCCAAGGATCAATTCTGGGCCCTTGGAGATGGTCAGGGCTGCTACTGGAGTTCTTGTCGGGTGGCTCTTGCCTCAGAGAGTCTGTGTCAATCTACTGGTGAGGTACGCCTCGAGTCCTTCGATCGGTGTCCCCCAGGCTCCACGGAGCCTGCCTCTCCAGTCCTGAGGCATGATGGCTTCGGGCAGGCAAACGCTGGTGGTATGTCCCTTTCAATGGTGGGATCGGTACCGCTGAGGCAGGGACACACACATAGGTCCCAACCCAGGTTTTCCCCAAGACCAGGGTATGTGGGAGCCAGTGTGGGCGGCACCAGGAGCATCAGGATCTCTTGAGCCACTCAAAGAGCTTCAGGAAACAATGGCACCTGAAGCTGGGTAGGGCCTGCACCGCTATCTGGGGTCACAGGCGAAGCATGGGATGGACTACACCGGTCAACTTGAGCTGGGGCCCAACTTCCCAAAGAGGGTGTTGAGCTGCCCGGCAAAGGTTGTGACTCACCCCCAGCCCTCTCCTTTTCCTTTCGGGAGGTAGGAGAACTTCCTCTCCCAGTCTTTTACGGCTTCTTCCCCGGAGCCATGGAGAGGGACTGGTCCCAGCTTGTGGACAGCACCGGCAGAGCACCGCACACGGAGGCTGCGTGCTCAGTGTGGAGTCGGTCCACTGCTCCGGTGCTGGAGTGAGTGCTGACTCCATTAGGAGTGCTTTCAGACGGATATCGTGCTCCTTCTTCGCCCTAGGTTTAAAGGACTTGCAGGTATGGCACTGTCACTTACGTGCCCTTCACCTAAATATCTTAGGCAGCTGGTATGTGGATCGCTAACGGACATAGGCCATTTCCAGCGATTGCAGGGCTTAAAGCCTGGGGACCAGGCCATGCCCCGTCCCCCAGCTGAGTCCCATTGGAGACTAATGAAAAGTTGAGAACTACTACTAAGGGTAACTAAGAAACTACTAATTATATACAACTATATTACATGTTTTCAAAGTTCACAAGAATAGAAAACGAAACGCTAGCCAAAGCAGCAGATGTTCCAGCACCATCGCTGGTGGCAAGAAGGAACTGAGGGTGCGGGGAGCTGGCGGCGCCCCTTATATCACACCATGCGGGCGCCACTCCAGAGGGCACCAGAGCCGGTCCCCTACGGATACTGCTGAGTGGAAAAGTTCTGCCATCTGCCGAGCACACACACCTAATATGGAATGGACATGAGCAAGCACTCGAAGAAGAACTAGTATGTTTACGCACACTTTTCATTGTAGTACAATAGTCAATGTAGCTTATGTATTTCCTGGTCTGTATTTTACCTGATTTGAATAAAGAAAGAAAAATAATGAAACTACTACTCCAAAGCTTGAAAAATTCACTTACCCAATCACCAATAGTAAGGGGAAGTTTTCCTAATAAGTGTGGAAGCCTAAGGTATCAATTTCTGTAGAATATACAATTTCTTTAAAAACACAAGAAAACTATAGTCAATTTAATAGCTGCTATTCAGAGCCCTGTGGGCATCCATGAAATTGACAAAAAGGGCAAGAGAATTCCATTTTCACCAAAGCATTGTCCATTGACTTCAGGGATGGGGCCCTCATCCACACCTTTCCTATTTACCTTGAGCTATTAGATTTAATCTTCCACCTCATATGTGTCTTTAAAGCTGTTCAAATGCTGTATTACCAACATAATTCTTGTTCCCTGAGGACAGCAGCTCCCAGCAAGCCCATATTCAAATCTATATAGTTTATAACTCTTTTTCCCCTCACCATAACTGTGGAGAGAAACACCCACATAGCACAATACAGAAACCCTTACGCAACTACTTGCCACTCCCAAGAATGATCCCATTGAAATCTCCGGGATTACTCGATGAAGTGAGCTGTAGCTCACGAAAGCTTATGCTCAAATAAATTGGTTAGTCTCTAATGTGCCACAAGTACTCCTTTTCTTTTTGTGAATACAGACTAACATGGCTGCTACTCTGAAACCTCACATGAGAAAGGGTTTCAATTTGGATCCATAACAAATAATTGAAAACCTCATTCTTTAGAACGTTGAACAATTCAATCAACTCCATTCATTTTTGTGGAATTCTTCTTTATGCTGCTTATAAATTCTGATTAGTTACAGAAACCCAATGGACAATTAAAAACATCTCAACAAAGTCACAAAAACACCTTCAAATTAAAGGAAAAGTAAGTGAAGAATGATAAAAGGTTAAAGCAGCACTAACTTTCTGGCATCCAATCACAGATCCCACTGAGTTCTACAATGAAACCCATCAGAAGAGCTTGTGGAGAGAAAAACTAGTTGCCAAACGGACATCAGGTAGGAACATAAACTGCAGTGTATACAATGTGCCAAGATGTCAGTGCCAAAACAAAGTTAAATTAGGCACACAGCCTGATCTCCAACCCAAATTCTAATAGGATCATAGTTATCTTGGTGACTATCACAGCATATATCTTTAGAGCCGTGGAAAAGTGACCCATTTTTTGTAATTTTTTGAAAATTCTGTTCACTGATAAGGTACCACTCTTGTCAATTAGCTCTTTAAGTGAAAGCTGCACTGGAAATACTGTCCAGGAACTCTTAAATTCTGATAGGGCTGGGGAGGTCCTCACCTCACTGGGAACAATCTTTGAAATTAACATACAGATACTTGGTTGAAAGCATCTCATTTCTTAAATAGTCTGAGTATGTGTCAGGCACAGTACATTTCCCTGGATAAATTAAATAGGAGGGAGCCAGTGCCCTGCCTGAGCAATGGTGGCAATTCAACAGAAGAACTGCCTAATGCTTACAATCTAAATGTGAGAAACTGAATTTCTGTTTCTTTTCCATGATGAGGTATTGAGATACAATATACGCTCATGTGTGATTAGTCTTAATGAAAACTTGATATTTATGGAAGATTTTGTTACAGAAAGGTGAAGAGGTGGAAGGCTACACAGTTGCTCAATATTGTTCTAACTGTTTTCTGTTATAACCAGTTCTACCTGAGAGAAGGAGTTGTGGTTGAGATATAAAACCTGTGGTGATTTATTAGATGCAATGTTTTAGCAAGTCTTCTAGAAAAGTACAATACTTTTTGTCTACTCATGTAGGTAATGATATATAGATGCAGATGTATACATGCATACGTGATATAGGTATGTCAAAACTCTCTTTTAATTTTAGATTGTCATTTCCTCACACTCATGCCTTTTGTTTGTTTGTTTTTTACACTTTTTATTCATACATTTGTATCTCATTGCCTTGTACCATATCTGTTACTATAGGCAGGGCTATTGGCACTCCATGTTATTAAAATTCCCTGACACTTCCCATTAAAAGATGCTGTTTTAAGTTGCTTTACAACTTTGCCAAACTTTAACAATTTAGGCTTAAATTTTCCATGCCAGGTGTCTGCCTCATATATATAAAATTTTCAGCCAAAGTGGTTCAGCCATATCAGAGAATGAGGCTTGAAAAAATATATCTAATTTTGCCCATGTTAAAAAATTCTTGAGACCTTTTCTTTGAAATGCTCTATCACCCCCTATACTTTGGAGTAGAACTCAAAAATGTGGCAGCGGTTGGCCTTTCTGTCAGGGATGTGCCTTTTGCCTTCCCCATAAAAATGTGGCCAAGTGATAAGCCTTTGAAAATTTGCAGTTTACACATGCTCAGTAGAGGTTGAAGACTCCAACCTCACTGAGAATATTCCATTTTCTCATAGCTACTAGTGCTGATTATACAGTGCATACATCATCACCAAAGAGTGACTAAGCATGCTCCAAGCTCACAGCTAGGGGGGCACAGAAGGATTTCCCTCTAAAAGCTGATCTGTGACAGACTGGGACCGGGCACTGGAACTGAGAGCAGGGAGCCTGTTGCCTGTGTTCTCAATAACACACACACACACACACACATACCCCACCCCGGCACCAAGGCAGCATGGAGGAGATAGCCTTCTGATTCAAATGTGGAGGGGACAAAAGCTGAACTGGGGAGAGGGAAAGGAATAGACTGAGGAAAAGAGTGTGGTGAGACTGGGACTGGAAGGGGTGGGAGAGAAACTTGACTGGATATTGGAGTGGGAGACTGGGACTGGTTGGGCCAGGATACTGGGAGCCCAGGGAGAGGGCAATCCAGGACCAGGTGAGTTGGAAAGATGGGCTGGGTTGGGCAAGGAGACTGGAGGCTGCGGGCTTTGAGGGGGAGAACTGGGACTGGATGCTGGTGAAAGAAACTGAGGGGTGAACGGGGAGTGGAGACTGGGAACCAACTGCTGGGTGGGCAATGAAATCAGCTGAGGAACTGAGGTGACAGGGGAAATTGGGACTGGCTGGTCAAGAAAACTGGGACTAGGAACCTGTGGAGGGTGGGAGGGAGCAGAGACAGATCTGAAAAGGAAATGCATTGTGGGAAGAGAACTAGGACTGGCTGGGTTCAGAGACTAGGATATGGAGTCAGGGAGGAGGTGGGGTGGAGACCGAGTTAAGAAGAGGAGCATTGAGAGGAGACTGGGATTGGGAGCCAGGGTGGAGGATGGGAGAGGAGATCAGATACAAGGGGAAATGGACCAGATGGGCAAGCAGAGTTGCAGCAGGAGGGGAGAAAACGAGGGCTGGCTGGGCAAGGAGACCTGGACTGGGTGTTGGACGAGGAGAGAATCAGGGAGGACTTTGGGATTTAGACAAACACCTGTCAGGAATGGTCGAGTTATTACTTAGTCCTGCCTTGAGTGCAAAGGACTGGACTAGATGACCTACTGAGGTCCCTTGCAGTCTTACACTTCTACAATTTGGACAGCAAGCCCAGAGGCAGGGACTCAGACTGGCTGGGCAAGGAGACTAGGACTACAATGAGAACCGTAAAGAGTAGAAACGGGAACTGAGTCGGCAAAGATAATGGGACTCGGACAAGAGGCCAGGAGAGGAGAAAAAACAAGACTGGGACAGGGAAAGCTTGGAAGGGACAGGTCAGAATAGGTTAGAGTCTGCCTCACTAGAACAGACTCCACTCCAGACCCTGAAATGGAACCCTGGATTCCTGAGTCTCATCAATCCTCTACTGTCAGAAAATACTTGTGAAACCTGCTGACAAAATGTGTGTTTCATTTCCCTCTAGTGCTGGTCCACACAGAGATCTCAACTACTACTGCGATCAGTTACTCCATTGGCTCAAGTGGCAGAGGTCTGTGTGGTAGATCTAAAGGTTCCAGCCCTGCTGAAGATCCTTCTAGGTGTCAATATGAGGCATTCCACAGGATGGAATTTTTGGGTTTTGAGTCTGTTTTTTAAAAATAGCATATGAAATGTGTAGCAGTATTTATAGCCTGGAAGCAAAAAATCTCCAATAGATTAATAGGATTAGCTCCTGGGGTTGCTGCAGAGGCAGTACACTCTGCCCCTAGGGGGAAAGGAAGTAGCCTCACATCTCTTTGCATCAACTTTCTGGCTGGCTTAGAAGTAGCACTGATTAATTCCACAGGGAGTTCCAGCCAGTTCTCCTCAGCAGGAAGGTCACCACAATGAAGAAGCTTGAGGGTTCTGGGTCTGAGGAAATAGTGGAGGAGAGAAAATAGGGCCTGGAAGCAAATAATTCTTCTCCTCCTCCTTTAAAAGCCAACAACATGATATGTTAATTTTTAATGACACAAGGCAACTAATCTTAAGAAAACAACAAGGTCATTGTGGGTAACTGACTGATATAATAAAAAGGCTTATTAGCCCTTGCTACTCATCATTTTTTCTCTACGGCAGCAAAGGATCTGTGGGGAAAGGGCAAAGCAGGAAAGGAATTATGATTTTCACAGTCTTTTCTCTGGGCTCCTTCTCAGGCAGTACAACTACACACTGGCCCTTATGCAGGAATATATCTAAAGGTACAATCCAGCCCTAAACACATTTAATTCAGAGTGTGTTTTGTGATCTCTATCTCTTGGGCATTTCCTTATTGAGAAGTGAATTGTGAAGGAAACAGTCATGCTTCATGATGCTTGGAGCAAGAATTTAGAAAAGAGCCCTTTGAGCTACGAGACAGAATTCTAGGTGAATCGGCCTGAATGCCTTCTGCTTCCTCCAGGCCTCCAACATGGGAAGAAGAGTGGGGTAAAGAATCCTGGAGGTAATCCCATTGTGGTTGGGGTCACTAGAGAGTCAGATTCAGAGAAGTTAAGTAACTTCCAGAGAGGTACTGAGGTCTGGTAATTTGGTACAGGGATGCAAGTCAGAAGACTTGGGACTAAGCCAGTCTTTGACATTAATATAGGAACCAATCCAACTCCCATTGAAATGAATGGGAGTATTTCTACTGACTTCAACAAAACTTGGATTCGGCCCTTGCTGAGTAATCTTAGTCAAATCACTTAACCTCTCTCATCTTACATTTTGCTATTTGTAAACTGGAGACAGTGGGTTTTTTTAAGTGGCAAAAATGTGAAACTATATAAGGTTTAGTATGTCCACAGCCAAAGGCAGGCAGGGTTCACATTTGTTTCACTGTGAAAGCACTAATTTATATAATAAAGTATTGTTGTTTAGGAACATGTTTCTCTGCTGAAGAAGTATAACCAAAAACAACAATAGCAATGCATACTTACTTATAGGGCCTAAGACATCTGGGTGCCTAACAAAATGTTACCAAATATGTTTCAAGCAAAACCAGAGATTATAATGATTGTATACAGAGCAGGTGCAAAAACAATGAAAGCAAAACAAAATCCCATAGCCATCACCCAAATATCCAATAAATAAAACAATATCCATCATAGACTCTAAAATGAAAAAGAAAACAAGAACATCTTGAATCTCCCCAGGAAGGACGTGATGGGTGTACTCTGCACTGTATTTAACGCAGTACTTACCAAATCCAATAGTTTTTACTAGTTCTTTAATCAGCAAAGCTTCCCACAATCTCAATACAAGTTTTGCCTGAGTAAGAAGTGCAGGATCAGGAACTGTACTGGCAAAGCATAGAGACAGTGAGTGAAATCCTGGCTCCACTGAAGTCAATAGAAGTTTTGCCATTGACATTAATGGGACCTGGATTAGACAAAGTATTTAGAGAATACGAAGGGTTCTTAAGCAAAGGGACTAATACGCATAAGGAAAAAATGACTCTGGAAGAAAACATTGGTACACAACTGAGAAAAAATTAACTGCAGACCGAAACATAAACAACAGGGGTAACCTGAAGTATTTTAAACAAAACTGAAAACAAGACAATGAGATCCATCTCCTCCTGCCAAAAAGACACTAAGGCCTACACATTGAAAAGAACTAAGGTCAATGGGAAATTAATAGGCTACACTTCAACAAGAGCAACTGTCACAAGAGAAAATAAATGTTGGGATCCCTCCTTCCAACTAGCCATAAAAAAAAGGAGAGTGATCACAACCCCCTAGACCTACTCATGACCCCTTACAGGGGTTGCATCCTTCAAGGATATGGTAGTGGCACTGTCTGTAGCCTGGTGAAATAATCAAGACTCTAAACACTTCAACAAGAAGTAACAAACTATTTATTAAAAGCTTGTTTGTTATGTTGAATGGTACTTTCATAGTAACCAGAGTGCTGCGTGCACTATTCATGCCCCCTCCTGCCCCTAATCTGTCCCTGACTCCACTGAAGGGGAGTGTGGTTGGCACAGAGTTGAGTAACGTGGCTACATGCCACTGGGGAATTCTCAGAAGGAAAATCCCAAGCTTCCCTTTTAGGATGGCTTTAAAACAGCTTTGTTCTGCTGGAGCAATGCAAAGGCGAAATACACTGGGTAGGGGTCAAGTACAAGAATAGGTTGATTACTACCAAACATTGTAATGGAAATGATAGTGAGCACCAGATGCCTAGTTATGGTTTCAACAGGGATTTGTAATCAGCATAGTAGCACCATCACACATTTCAGGGGCACAACATTTATGAGTTTTGATGGCCAGAGGAGGCTGAGGATGTAGTAACAGAAAATGTTCCTTTTCAGGGTGATCCAATCAATAAGGCACAGACAAAAGTCAGGTGTCACTTTCTCTTCCTGGCAGGTACACCAGCTGCAACAAAATTGCAGACCTAACTTAAGGTTAAATTAGTGGTTTTTCTTTTATTATTGTGTTTACTAATCAAGGAATTTACAAGGGTGTGGTATGTTGTTTTGGGGGCTGCACTGGAATTGCAAGCTATCACTTTATGGGCATTGAAGAGGTGTCCAGGTCCTGCTTGTGGGCTAGAGAGCTCTGTAACAAAGCGTGCAAGTACAGTCATTCTGGAAACAGTCAGCTTAAAGCAGGGTGGGGTGAGTTGTGCCACGCTGCCTTAGTGGAGCAGCCTGTTTTCTCTATTTGGGGTTCTTGTATGTTCTGAACTCTAAGAAATAAAGTAGGGTAACACAGTACTTTTATTTTTATCTAATTTCTCTGTTTCTGTGCCATACAGATCACATACTATCCAACAACTAAGTGTGTAATGTATTTGTTTGAATTTACAAATATTACAGTAACCTAATGAGAATACTAATTTAAGTTTTTCTTTGGAGCTAATGCTGAATATGTACGACACCATCTGACATTCTGCTGAGAACAGCAGTTGGTCTTTCGTTGTTGTTATGTCTAATGCATATCTGTTCCATTTCTGTGTTAGTGTGTTCCATGACATCCCAAAAGGCCTTTTTATGCAACGTGTCCTAATGCTGTCATTTTGAACACTTAAAAGCCTGATCTCATCTTAAAAGCTCATCTTAAGTTGAACACTTAAAAGCCTGGCTTTATCTCATACTGCTGTAACTCCATCTACTTCATTAAAATGGCTCCTGGTCTACAATGTTGCGAGAGCGAAGCAGACCCACAGGTATCTTTTTAATAAATAATTCTAGTAAGCATACAGTATGGGCCTGATTCTGATCTCAGTTACAGTGGTGCACATCAGGAGTAACTCTACTGAAGTCTATGGAGTTATCTGGTGTAAAGCCAAGATAAGTCAGAGGAGAATCAGACCATATTTATTTGGAATCTCCCATTTAAACAGCCATTTTTTCTTTTGATATTACCTATCACACTTTTATTCTATTCAAACAATAAGAAAATAAAGGTGCCACCACACAGAATGTAAGCTGAATGTCCTAATTGGCGAACAAAATTACAGAGGTTTACTCATTTCAGACAGACCAGTGTAATTGCAAATTGAATTTTGCTAAATTTAAACCATTTGGGTTGAAACTTTTCATGCCAGATGTCTGCTTCAGGCTGACATACATACAAAAGTTTCAACAAAACGGTTCAGTTGTTTCAGTGTAAGTGGTTAGGGTAAAATAAGTTGGTTTGCACGTTATAAAAATTCTTGCAACTGTTTCTTTAAGAAACTCTAGCACCCCCTTGCATTAGAACAGAGACTTGAAATTTGGCAGGGTGGTCACTGTAATGTCAGGAATGTGCCATTTGCCTTTAATATCAGCCCAAATTCAGCCGTCCTAAGACTCTGAAAAATCTCAGTTTTCACATACTCAGTAGAAATATCTTACAGTTTGGTAGCCAAATTCTCTGAAGATTCTGTAGACACTGAGCATGCTCCATCTCCTCATTGTTCCTACCTGGTGATAAGACTACATATGCACCATCTCCACCAAGCTGGGGAACGGGGGAATGAGCAGAGGGGGCAGAAGATGGTGAGTCTATGAACACAGTGAAGGGAAGCAGGAGCAGATGAGGGAAGACAGGAACAGAGGGGGAGCAGGGGCAGGAGCTGGGAGGAAGGATAGGAGCAGGGGGTGAGACTAGAGCATGAGCTGGAACAGGGCAGAAGGGGATAACAGGACTGAGGAGGTGAGAATAGAAGAAAAAGGGGACAGGAAGAAACTGGGGTTGAAAGATCTGTAACCACTAAATAACACTCCCCTCCAGAACCTGGAACTGAAACCATTATTTTTAAATCTCAGTATTCCTTTGTTTTTTAGTATGTGTTTCTATTCCCCTTTAGTGGCAGGCTACTCCACTATTAGTTCAAGTGGCAGAGCACTGTACTGTAGGTATAAAGATCCCAATCTTGCTGATTCACCATCTGGGTGAGAGGGGCAGTATGGTTCCACAAGATGGCGTTTTTATGTTTTCAAAGTTCAGGAAATTACATTAAAATATATTAAGAAAACACTCAGGTTGCAAAGTGAAGCACTCAAATATCATAGATATCATAGAATATCAGGGTTGGAAGGGACCTCAGGAGGTCATCTAGCCCAACCCCCTGCTCAGAGCAGGACCAATCAAAGTAGTATGTGTGTATGTATTAGTTTTATTACATGGTCACATTTATTACATTTTTCACAGGACTTTGAACCCTTCATTCTAGCATTTCCTAACATTTGAGTGCTTAACTTTGCAATCTTAACGTTCTTTTAACATAGGTTTTTTGGATGCAATATAACATTATTCGGCTAAGTGCCTTACCAATAGTAGCTGATAGGTAACTCCTTATGCAAGGAGTTTAATGGAGCTCTGGCAAAAGACTGTATCAATGAAAAAATGATAGCAATAGCTCTTTTATTTATCGACATCTTTATAATAAATGGCAAAGCCTAACCATTTGTATTATTTTTATGCAGGAATCATGAAATGATAAAGGAATTCTTTATAAACTGGCACTGCAGAAGGATATGATGACATCAGTAAACAGAAGGACAAAATGATATTACTCCACTTCCTGTGTTAGAGATACCATCTACATAACCACAGTTGTTACCTAGGTATCGCACCCATGGCATTGGTTAATAGCAGCAGAAAGTGAATTAGATTTTCAAAAATGATTAGCATTTTTGGAGTATAACAGCAGTTTGGCTAGTATTTCAATTTTCTGTAATTCTAAAGTTTCTTTAATGCTTGTAAATATAGGTGAGGCAAATTGCTGTGATAACAGAGACAAACCAAAGTACATGCCATTTTGCAAATTAATATTTACATGTTGCACTTTAATTTTCTGATTATTAGTACTATCAAATAACGCTGACATTTTTCTGCAAGTATTTCCTCCAATAAAATACTGAATTAGCTCTGTTCTCCTGTAGCTTCTTGGGAAGGCTGTATGTCTGTCATAGCCACAATCTCCATGGAAATTGTGACAGGGTTTGTTTGTTTCAGAAAAAGTCCTGGTCCAAGTCATGAGAGTAAGTTCACTACTGAGCAGACTTCCTGTATGATTAGTTATAAATTTGGTTTTCTACATGTCTCGTGAAGAGGACTATGACACATATTGTTGAGGACTGCAAAATGACTCAGCTTCCTGGAGGTTTTCATGCCTTGAACATTGTTAATAAGAACGCTGTGGCTTGACTTGACCGAATTGCATATGCCAAATAATATAATGGCTGTAAACTGCTTTGACTGTAAATTAAATGTTTATTTGACTTATAATTTTTATGCCAACTTAATATTATTCATAATGCTTTTGTGCCATGACGTTTCCTGTTTTAAAATTAAAATGATAACTTTTCCTATTTTTTTACCAGGACAAACAATGAGTTTTAATTATAATTTGTGTTATCGGTACAGTTACCCTACAGCCCTGGGCTGACCAGAATCCAACTACACATAACAGAACAGAGATATTCATAGCACTTTATTAATACTGAGCTAAATTCTTCCACCTTTAGACTACTTTTTACACAAGTTCTATTGACTTCAGTGGGATTACTTACATGATTAAGAATCTAGGAGAACCTGGCCTCTTTATTATTAACAGTGCTATTTTACTACTGGCTATCAATCAGGTATTATGTCTCACAAGTTTGTACAGAATCCACTTTTTCATCGACTTAATTACCATTCCAGCACTAATGACAATTATTGTTTTCAAATGCAGCAGGGCTTTTCCTGTAATTCTTTATTTTGATGTCATTTTCCCTATCCTGGGAAAAGCAGTATTTCTTAATCTGTCAAAGGTCAGAAAATCAAACACTGTCTAGTAAACAAACATGTCCATACTTGTCTTTCTGAAAGTACTGCAACAGCATACAGAGCTCAAATACTTCATTCAGCTGCCATGCAGGTTGTAACATTCACAGCTTTCAGAGGAACAGCCGTGTTAGTCTGTATTCGCAAAAAGAAAAGGAGTACTTGTGGCACCTTAGAGACTAACCAATTTATTTGAGCATGAGCTTTCGTGAGCTACAGCTCACTCACAGCTTTGCAACCAATCTACTTACAGCACTCTCAGCCCCAACTGCATTTAGATTTTTTGCATACTGCTTAGCAGCTGCACATATATTTTTATTCGAGAAAATAGAAGAATAGAGCTAGAAATGACTACCTGTCATAACCTACTGTGTTAGTTTCTCCCTTGAAAACTAAACTACATACAATAGTTAATGCTTCCTAGTTGCTATAGAGATAAAGTTTTTCTTCCTAAAAGAAGTCAAAAGATACAAAGGGCCTGATTCAAAGTCCAAAGGCTCCCACTGCCTTCAGTGGGCTTTTGATTGAACTCTAAGCTGAACTGAAGCAAAACCATATTCATTGCAAGTATTCCAGTTCGCTATTGATATACTGGTCTAACTCAAATCTACATGTAATTTTTTTAAACTAACCAGTGGAGTATTCATGAATTATCCTGAAGGCAGATGATAAATGTTTGTCAGTCATCATGCAACTTACATAGGACCAGAAAGGAATAATAAGCCCTTCATGTGTGAAACAGTATGAGGACAACTCTGTCATCTATGTGCCATATAATTTAATTAGTTCACAAGCATTCCTACACAAGTATTTTTCTGGTCAGCAAATATTTTCATATTTTAAAATTTTAAAAACTTTTAATTAAATTTCTCATTTTTCAACTGTATCTTTTTTCAAAGAAGATAACTAAAAGTGAATGCTATATTCCACATGCAGACTAACCTATGTTTTTTGTAAAGCCTTAGCAAAATCTGCTTGGATTTACAAAATATATCACATTGTTGATACAGTACATAAAGATGTTTTCAACATACCTAATTAAACTATGCTTAGCTTGACCTAAAGTGTGACTATGTTTCCATTCATTTTCATCTGCTGTCCCTTTTGTTTTGTATTATCAAAAAGGGTAAACAGGAGCAAACAATTTAGTTATTTCATTAGAACATGATTTAGACCTTTCACAAATCTATGTGCAGCTGGTAAATTATACTTTTCCAAATATATCCTTAAACCAGCCATAAATATAATCTCCAAAAATGTGCTTATTACAGGCCCTGATCCAGCAAAGCACTTTTAGGCACATGCTTAACTTTAAGCATGTAACTAGCCCCTCTGAAGTCATTTTTGAACAGGCATTTTTACTATTATTATTTAAAAATAAATAAATTAACATACAGCTTAGAAGAAATGGGTTCATACTAAATAACAGAGCCAACAGAAATGTGGCATACAAGGTGTTAACCCATGACAACTGCACTAATCTGAGGTATAATCAGTTTTAAGGATTTTGAAATTATTGTAGTGCTTAATGGTGTTAGTGGATCATTGGTTAGTAGCAGCAGTTAGCTGATTAATAAGGCGACGGTTATGCATAAGACAAGAGTTGCACATTTCTGATTATGGAAACTTAGCTCTATCAGAAGAGGAGCAAGAGGAGTCAACCCTTCCTAAATGATTGCAGTTTTCTTTTTCATGAAAAATATTTCTGGTTTAATCTCCTTCTTCCCCAGCTGTACATTGGTTTGAATTTTTTATTTTGATCTACTGGAGGTAAATTATTTCTAACATTTATTAGAAAAAATCCACACAAAATTCTCGCAACTCAGGAATCACTAAACTCCCAGCCCACAACTAAAACACCTCCTATTCCCAACCCATATTAATCACCTACCCTCCATTATCAGACACATCCCAAGCGCTAGATGAAGCCTAAGTAGGGTTGCCAACTTTCTACTCACACAAAACTGAACACCCTTGCCCCACCCCTCCTCTGAAGCCCTGTTCCTTCTCTGAGGCCCTGTCCCCCCACTCACTCCACCCCCCTCCCTCTGTTGCTCGTTCTGCACATCCTCATAGAATCATAGAATATCAGGGGTGGAAGGGACCTCAGGAGGTCATCTAGTCCAACCCCCTGCTCAAAGCAGGACCAATCCCCAATTTTTACCCCAGATCCCTAAATGGCCCCCTTAAGGATTGAACTCACAACTCTGGGTTTAGCAGGCCAATGCTCAAACCACTGAGCTATCCCTCCCCCCCAAAAAACGACTGTCACACAGAATGGCTCCCTCAAGGATTGAACTCAAAACCCTGGGTTTAGCAGACCAATGCTCAACCCACTAAGCTATCCCTCCCTCTGGTAATACAGCAATACCCTCACTCACTCTCTCATTTTCACTGGGTTTAGGCAGTAAATTGGGATGCGGGAAGGAGTGAGGGCTCCAGCTGGGGGTACGGGCTCTGGGGTGGGGCCAGGGATGAGGGATTTGGGGTGTGGGGGGGACTCCAGGCTAGGGCAGGGGGTTCGGGTGCAGGTGGGGGGGAAGGCTCCGAGCTAGGTTCGAGGGGTTCTGAGGGCAGGAGGGGGATCAGGGCTGGGGCAGGAGATTGGGGCACGGGAGGGGGTCAGGGGATCAGGCTCCAGGCAGTACTTACTCAGGCGGCTCCTGGAAGCAGCAGCATGTCCCCACTCCGGCTCCTACATGGAGGTGCAGCCAGGCGGTTCTGCGCGCTGCCCCATCCGCAGGTGCTGCCCCCACAGCTCCCATTGGCCACGGTTCCCAGCCAATGGGAGCTGCAGAGTTGGCACCTGGGACGGGGACTGCGTGCAGAGCCCCCTGGCTGCCCCTACAGGTAGGAGTCGGAGGGAGACATACCACTGCTTCTGGAAGTCATGCGGAGCCAAGGAAGGCAGGGAGCCTGCCTTAGCCCTGCTGTGCTGACAACCGGACTTTTAATGGCCCAGACAGCTGTGCTGACTGGAGCCACCAGGGCCCCTTTTCAACCAGACGTTCCAGTCGAAAACTGGACACCTGGCAACACTAGGCAGCCTAAGGCCAGTCCTGAGCTGAGGGCAGTATGGCTGCCCAAACCCATAAGGAGCTCAGTGGAGGAATGTGTTTCCCTTTCCCTGAGGTCCCTAGAACACAGGGTAGCTGTGCAGGCTGGACCACCCTTTAAGATGATGCAGACTGTTAGTGCCCCCACCCTCTATGAAGCCACCAACCCACAGAGCAGGAGAGAGCAGGGATGGAGAGGGACCCATTACCCCTCCTCTTCTTCATGCTTTCTGGGGTGAGGTGTGTTCTCCAGAGCTCAAGGAGGGAGCAGTCTCAGCACTCCCCTGACCACAGGAGTGCAATCGTCCCTGACCCTGGCTCAGGGCATGCACTGATGAAAAGGAACACTCCTTGAGCCCCCTCTCCCCTCACAAACCCACGTCAGGGCTAGTGACAGTACTGCCAACCCAACGTGCTCAAAAAATGTGTGTGAGACCCTTGAAAAATCATGAGATTGACTTCAAAATCATGACATTTTTGAGAGGAATGACTCTGGCATCTCTTTATTTGTCTTCTAGTGTCATAGCCTTTGGGTCATGTTGCAAGCTATTGTCACCACCTTATGCAAATTAGTAGCTTTTTTTTTTTTTAATTAAAGCTTGGATTTTCATGTAAATCGCATGAATTAAGAAACTGGGGCTTTCAGTAAACTACCAAATATTGTGATGTTTGACAACATTGCAATCAGGACCTGAAAAGCTAAATGGGCCTTACAGCACACTTTAAAGATCACAAAATCCAGATGCTGTAGAACCAAGCAAGGAAGTATGTTTCAGAGATGAAGGGCCTTATCCGAAAATGCCTCATTGTGTTTCTTGTTCTAACACGTAATGCTCCGTGCACTATCCTTAAGTAACTCTCACTGTGAGCAAGCACGGGACTGTGTGAGTACTAGAAGCTACACATACCACAGAAAGAAAGTTACATGATCAGCTACTGTAGTTCTCAGCTGAAGGTACCATAATCTTTAGCACCTTCATAGTTCAGAGGTCCTTGCTGCTTTATTGAATGGTCTATGTCATTTGACTTTTGTTTAAATTATCAAACAACTTTTTGTCTGAAACTTCCTGTACATGGCACTGATGAGTGCTGGACAGACAAACAGATCCATCTCCCCGTTTAAAAGCTTAACTTGTGCAAATAAAACAATGTGTATTCATTATGGTAAATAAGATTCATGGGAAAGGATCTGTATGTTAAGAGCAGAAGAGGGTTTTATCATAACTATGATGTTGTGCCACATTTATTTTAGTCCAATTGAAATCAGTGTAAAATCAATGGTGTGTTACTGTTCCCACTGTCTTCACGTTATTTTTAAGTGACAAAGTGAAGTGCCAAGATTAAGTACTCCTGAATCAGGCAGGAAGTTCTGCAGAGGTAGCATGAATCACTGCAGAACATTTTCAGCCCACATCATGCATGCACATGTACACACACACACAGAGAACTCTACTGTGTTTTTATAAGTCTTACCATGCCCACTATGGGAAAATCTGTAAGCCATACTTAAGTTTTCCTCCATTTTTACTTAGTCAAGCAAATCCCTTTTGCCTTGGCAAAAAAAATAAAAAATAAAAAAATAAAAGCAGAGTAATAACTGAGTAAAGACCTTGAGATCTGGCCTTACTTCACAGTTCAGAAAGAATAAAGAATACCCAACCTGCAGGATCTAGCAGAGATGTAGCTTTTTTAATGCCAGAGAAAATATTATGAACTGCAAATGTACCTTTTGTGCATTATAAAAGAGGATCCTCTTACCACAAGGAAACTTATATTGTTTTATTTAGAATTCATAGTGCAAGTATTTTATTCTTAGAAAAATTGAAAACCAATCTATTCTTAACCTATGATCATGTTTACTAGGTTAAGAGAGTACTTTTGGCTTAGTAAGGTGGAGATAGAAAATGCCTTCTTCAAATTATTATGTATTCAGAGAGATTCAAAATAGGAAATCCTGGAAATTAAAGAGTTCGGGACTTAGGAGAATTAGCTTTGATTTGCAGTCATCATGGGATCAGCGGGGATGGTGGAAAATTTTTGTTCTTTACCAAAAGACTCCTCTTAATTATATGATGGAGCTGTTAAATAGGGGACTACAACTCCCATCAGCACCACTGCACTTCCCTTTCTCCCTGGCCAGGTAAGAGGAAAGGTCCTGAACCAGGAATGCTGGGCTCTGTTTGGAGAAATGGTACTGGCAGCCACATTGAAGCCAGGAGCTGGACAGAAACTGGAGGCAGAAAATCCCCAGGAACCATATGCAGAGCTGCGTGTGGAACAGGCTGTGCTGCCAAACTTTACATCTGGGTGCAGGTCTGTGTGGGACTTATGGGGGAGCAGCAGCAGCTGAGCAGGCAGCCAGTGCAGAGGGGCCCCAAGGAGAGACACTAACTGAGCCTCACTTGGAAACCCACAAGCTCCTATTTTCTGGAATAGACCCCGGAGTGAAGAAGACACCCCAAGTACTAAAAATCTGAAGAGCCTGACTCTCCATTTGACTGGCCCAGAGGCCCAAACCAGAACCACTACTGCTCCTGTTGAACGGTGCCTGGCTATCTACAACCTTTACCCTTTCCTGCCAGGCCTAGTAAAATATGTTTTCCCTTAGCCATGTTTCTGAGTGATTTTGGGGACCTACCAGGGCTAGCAACGACAAGGCCTAGCTTCTGAAAAAACAAGAGTGCTTGCCTCCCAGTCGTGATACACCAGGCACAAGAGTGGCCACTCACATGTTCCCGGAATACCAGACATTCTAGCACTTCCAGGAATTGCATGGACCTACCCTGCCTGCATGACCTGGCCCCTGCCACCATGACCTCATACATCACATGGGGGGTGCCACTTTCAAGAGGCACCACCCTGCCGGCCTAACCTCACATGCAGCATGTGTACACAGTCACACAGGTGGAGGTGGAGTAGTGCAGTGTTCAAAATGGCATCCCCTGTCCTATACTGGACAAAGCCACATCTGGTTTTGTCCGAGTCCAGGATGAGGGCCAAATCAGCCAAAAATAGGGCTGTCTGGTATAAAACCGGACAAGTGGCCTCCCTACCTGGCACACTACTGACATTCTAAGGATTTGGTGTACTTCAGCACTGAGCAGCCATAATAATTACAATAATCTCTGGTACCAATTACCATTTATACAGCAAATCTATTTCATGCTAATATTTTTTCAAAGTTGTCCATTAGTTCATTAATTAATAAATATTATGTATGCACCGATGACCCAAACGTGTGCTCGGTTCCAAAGAGACCCCTACAAAATACACAGTTCCTATCCCAAAAAGATGGACTTATCCTTTAACTCAAGAATCACTTCAGTGATGTAAGTGACACATTCATGTGGGCATAAAATTACAGGCCAGATCCTCAGCTGACATAAATCAGTATAGCTCAACTGAAGTGAATGGAGACAGGGTGATTTACGCCAGCTGAGGATCTTTCCCTATATCTTTAAGTCTTGGTAAGACTGGGCCGTACATGAAATATGCTGTAGTGAAGTGCTGACAAAAAAGCAGGATGAGGGTAGATCATATAGCTAATATAGCAATGGGATTATTATGTGTTTACGTAATTATGATTGACTCTGATTTATATTTTACTTTAAAAGTTATAAGATAAACATAACCAAATAAAAGAGCTGCTTTGAGGTAGTTTTTAAGAGATTATACTTGATCTTTAAAATGAATCATAGTTATTTCATGATGTAAGAGACAATCTTTAGCTACTACATTTTTAATACAAATTTTTCAACATATTAATTCATCATTCTGGATATCTTGGCTATTGCATGGGTTAGTGAGGAGTAAATCTGGTTGAAGAATGTAAACACAAAACAGCTAACTTGGAAATCTGAACAACTGAATTTGAAAATTTAAAAAAAAAATTTGTTCACCAGGTTACAAAATGGACCCATTTAAAATTATATATATCATTTTTAAATGTACAGCCATTCAATTTCATCCAGTGTCCCCTTGTTCTTGCTTTATCCAAAAGAGTAAATAGAAATGCTTGGCCCACTTTCTCTGTATCACTCATTATTTTCTATACTTTATCATCTCTTCCCTTATTCATCAATTCTCAATGGTAAACAATCCCCAATCTTTTCAGTCTCTTGTCATATGGTAGTTTTTTCATGCTTCTGATGATTTTCTGCCCACATTCTGAACCACCTCCATATCTGCCACATCCTATTCGACATAGGACAACTAGAACTGAACAGGTTCCTAGATGAGAGTGTAATACTGGTTTATATAATGGCATTATACATTTTAGTACTATTCTCCATCTCACCATTGATGCTGTACTCCAGAATGCTATTTCCTTTCTTGATCACTCTCCTCTCACTGAGCGGAGGTCTTCACTCAGTTGCCCACAAGGATGATACAATGATCTACTAGATGTTAAGTTTTAGCAGGATTGTACTGCACCCAGAGATTTTGGGGGGTGCTTTTATAAATTTAAGTAAATAGCTAAATGTTTTATAGCATTTAACATTATTTGAATATTGAAAAACAAATTAGGAAACACAAAACAGGGCTTTTTAAAGGCTTCTAAATGTAAAAGCTTGGAAGGAACTAATGTTTTGTCACAACTCATCCAGATCAAAGTCAGTCAGCCTTCCTTGTGAATTAATTTAATAATGCACAAGAATAGTTTTCTTTGGGTATGTTCAAGCCTGAGTATTATAATGAGAGGGTAAAAGAACTGCTTGCACATTTACAAGGAGCTTCATTTTTTTATTATTAGCGAAACCCACAAATCCCACTAAGTCAGTTGGAGCTGCAGGTGTGCTGCATCTTAGAAAAATAGCACACTTGTATAATGTGTTTAAATATGGATTTAACTGTGGGTACCCAGGTTTGGAAATGTTGGGCTTAAAAAAATAAACTGAGTAGACCTATTGCAGCTAGGCTGAAAAATCTTAAGGCTTCCCCGAGTCCTCAGAAAGATAATTAATAGAGCCCCAACCTCCACTGTGTGTGGCACTACAAATAATTGTTTGGTTGTGAATGTCCCATCACCAAGTAACTTTTTAGGCAAAAATAATAATACTACATGACAGTATCCCTCATGCTTCTGGATCTCACCCTGTAACACACTCTCTCTATATTTTAGCAACCTTTTCAACTTTCAGTATACTGAGAGCCAGAATTCTGCAACTGACAAAGTCTATGATGCCACTTCCAACTCCATTTGAAAAAGGGGATTTTCTGCAGCAGTTTTCCATGATACCCACCAGCAGTTACTCCACTGATACTGTTGGGAGTTTCAAGTATGATGATGAGACTGCTGTTTTTATCCCGGAAGATGTAGGGTTTGCTTGATAGGGTCTCATGTCATTGGATCTGGAAGTCTCTTGAAGCCACATACTGTACATGCTTTAAACACCCCCCCCCATTAAGACCATAACTAGATGTGGATGACCTAAAGCTGTCATCCAAGGTTTCTCTTGTCATGATACATTGATTAATTCTTTGTGTCTTTTTTTTTGCCGAACACAGATACTTTTCTACCTCACTGCCCTAAGTCCCACTGACTTAAAGAGCTCTCATCATCCCACAGGATCTCTTTGGGGAAGCTTTTAAATCTGCATACCACATTAGGAAGAGAAGAATTGGAGTTGTGCTAAAAGAGGATATAGAGAAGATCCGATGAAGTGAGCTGTAGCTCACGAAAGCTCATGCTCAAACAAATTGGTTAGTCTCTAAGGTGCCACAAGTACTCCTTTTCTTTTTGCGAATACAGACTAACATGGCTGTTACTCTGAAATCTAAAGCACCTGTAAACATTAAGAGAAAAGTTGGATGACAGTCTCTCTCCACAAGCCTGAAAAAATGCTATTTTTGCTTCAAAATCTAATGGCAAGAATTTCACATTTGTAAATTAAAGTAGATTAGGATAATTAAAGATTAGGATAATTTAATAATCCTGTGCCTGCTGTTCACTTCTTTGATTTCCTAAAAGAAATAATCCACTCTTCAAATTCCTATAGTCCATCCATTTATTATCTTGACAAGATTTTAATTTATTATTAAATTTGGTGGAACAAGAATCTCTCTTTTAGTAACAAATACTAAAGAACTGTATATTGGAAAAGTGTTACCAAGGACGAGTGCCCCATGACTGGCAGAGTCTAACCAAGGACTCAGTGGAGACCTTACATGAGCTTCCTTATCCTTGCCTGATGTTTTGTGTTATGCTCTTGAGTCTGAAGTTTTCTTACATGTAAATATGCAGGAACTCTTACATTCGCAACTAACAGAGCCTGAGGAATATTTCACAGCTGTAATCATTAAAGTGAGACTGTGTCATTTTATTACTGAGTCACTGCTTTAAAAATAAACTCTCTGGGGTAACATCCAGGACCAGACTCTATAGGACAGATCAATATTTGGTCTTAAGCAACTAATAGCCTAAGATGCAGGCACTCTGGGTGAAATCTTGGCCACACTGAAGCCAATGTCAAAACTCCCATTGACTTCAACTGGGCCAAGATTTCACTCTGTATTTTCATAAATATTTACTTAATTGTCCTTTTGGCAACGTAAATTCCTGAAGATGCGTTCTTTCAAGGACTATGTGAAATTGAGGGTCATGGCTAAGGTAATTAAAGATCGTTGGGTCCTTTCCACAAAGGATAGGGTATTAACCCCATTGTCTTGGCCAAATTCCAGTTTGAGCAAATACTCTCTACTTGCCCAGATTTCCCCTGCAGATTAAATCGAATGATATGGTTCGTTGCAGTACTGTTGTGCATTGTTAAAGGCAACTTGCAAAGGGAAAAAAGTGACTATTTCCTTTTTTCCTTACTGAGTATGAAAAAGGCCTGCTGTTTTTCACTGTTTGTTAAAGATTTCTTCCCTACTAATTTTTTTATGTTAGATATTCCGCTCTTACCTACTCTGGAAGTCTTGCATGACTGGAGATCTAGCGAGATTATGACATCACACGAGACTAGAAAATGAACAGTTAAGAGGGGAACTGATCGTTTGTCAGGTGGCTTCCAATTCTTTGGTTTTTGTGAAAACCTTTTCAACTCCAGTGCCAAATTAACACTTGAGAAATAGGCTGTCTTTGTTAAATATATCCCATCCCTTCAATTACAGGAGGAGAGCACAATCCCTGATGCCTTAACTATATTCTGTGGTGAGCAAGGGGACAGCACAGACTGCACCATCTTTTAGAATGGTGCAGCTTATTCATCTGTTGCCAGCAGGCTTCTCACCAGACCAGGATGCTCGCCTCCTTCCGTGCTCTTTAACCCCTCAGTGATCCACTGAAGGAGTACCCCTAAGTTCACCCAAGTGCAGGGACTGCAATTGTGACAGATCCTTGTGCAGTGAGAGATGCCCCTGGTGGAGAGGAAAACCTAGATGGACCTGTAACAATTTTGCCCAATGAGAGCCGAGACTGGACCTTCACATTCAAATTTTATGTAAACAAGCATATATGTGATACTGGAAAAGTGGAAAAACATTGGGACTCTATCACTTTTTTGAAAAGTCATCTATACTATGCTGGGTAAATGAGGTGTGCTTGTTTTCCAGCCAGTTGGATGAAAAACAAATCCGATCTGCAGAAAAAAGATAATGGAACTGTCTCTGAGTTTGAGCCTGTCTTCCTATTTATGGTCAGATCAGTAGGTACAGCCAGGGTAAAGTGATTAGTCTGGGCCTGCCAGGTGAGGCAGTCATTCTTATAAGCAGCTGCTGAGTGAACAGGGGCAGCTGCAGAAAGCACAGGTAACCGCTGTGGCAGGAGAACTCAGGCCACGAAAATCGACTGCAGCAAGCAAAGCATCAAAACCATATGGGGTGAAAGAGGTAAACCTAGGTCTAAACTTAGCAGGAAATATATACACTGCACAGCTAAAATTACCTAAGGCATAAATGGAGCCTCAGAAAAGTAGGATTTTTTCATAGATTCATAGATATTAAGGTCAGAAGGGACCACTATGATCATCCAGTCCAACCTCCTGCACAACACAGGCCACAGAATCTCACCCACCCACTCCTGCGATAAACCTCTCACCTATGTCTGAGCTACTGAAGTCCTCAAATCATGGTTTAAAGACTTCAAGGTTCAGAGAATCCTCCGGCAAGTGACCCATGACCCATGCTACAGAGGAAGGCGAAAAACCCCCAGGGCCTCTTCCAATCTGCCCTGGAGGAAAATTCCTTCCTGACCCCAAATATGGCGATCAGCTGAACCCTGAGCATGTGGGCAAGATTCACCAGCCAGAAGCCTAGGAAAGAATTCCCTGTAGTAACTCAGATCCCACCCCATCTGACATCCCATCACAGGCCATTGGGCCTATTTACCATGAATATTTAAAGATCTATTAATTGCCAAAATCATGTTATCCCATCATACCATCTCCTCCATAAATTTATCAAGTTTAATCTTGAAGCCAGATAGGTCTTTTGCCCCCACTGCTTCCCTTGGAAGGCTATTCCAGAACTTCACTCCTCTGATGGTTAGAAAACTTTGTCTAATTTCAAGTCTAAACTTCCCGATGGCCAGCTTATATCCATTTGTTCTTATGTCCACATTGGTACTGAGCTTAAATAATTCCTCTCCCTCTTCGATATTTATCCCTCTGATATATTTATAGAGATCAATCATATCTCCCCTCAACCTTCTTTTGGTTAGCTAAACAAGCCAAGCTCTTTGAGTCTCCCTTCATGAGACAGGTTTTCCATTCTTCGGATCATCCTAGTAGCCCTTCTCTGTACCTGTTCCAGTTTGTACAAGTTATTTTTTTTACATAAGCTAGCATGCAGTAGAATGCCCAGCTCATGTGACAAAATCAGAACATTTATCCTGGTTAGGGTGACCAGGTGTCCGGTTTTTGACTGGAACACCCAGTTGAAAAGGGGCCCTGACAGCTCTGGTCAGCACCACTGACCAGGCTGTTAGAAGTCCAGTGCTGCAGAGCTAAGAAAGACTAGTCCCTAGTCCTGGCTCTGCGCTGAGTCCTGGAAGCAGCCAGCAGGTCCGGCTCCTAGGCAGAAGGGCTATGGGGATCTGCGCGCTGCCCCCACCCCAAGTACCGGCTATGCACTCCCATTGTCTGGGAACTGCGGCCAATGGGAGCTGCGGGGGCAGTGCCTGAGGGTGAGAGCAGTGCGCAGAGCCACCTGTCGTACCTTCGCCTAGGAGACGGACCTGTTGGACACTTCCGGGGAGCACTGCGGAGTCAGGACAGCAGGCAGCCTGCCTTAGGCCCCTCACTGAGCCTCTGACTGGGAGCCATCAGAGGTAAGCCTACGCCCCAACCCCAAGCTCTTGCCCCAGCCCTGAGCCCCCCTCAACCCAGAGCCCCCTTTCTGCACCCCAAACCCTTCATCCTTGGCCCCACCCTAAAGCCTGCATCCCCAGAGAGAAGTAGGCCCTCACCCCCCTGCATCTCAACACCCTGCCCCAGCCCAGAGCCCCCTCCCACACCCTGAACCCCTCTGCCCCACCCCCCAGCCTGGAGCCCCCTCCTGTACCCCAAACCCCTCATCCCCAGCCCCAACCCAGAGCCTGCACCCCAGACAGAGCCCTCACCCCCCATACCCCAATCTCCTGCCTCAACCCGTGACTCCCTCTGCACCCTGAACCCCTCACCCCCAGCCCCAACCCAGAGCCTGCATCCCCAGATGGAACCCTCACCCCCTTCCACACTCCAAGCCCCAGCCCAGAGTTCCCCTCCCACACCCTGAACCCCTCATTTCTGGCCCCACCCCAGAGCCTGCACCCCGAATTAGAGCCCTCACCCCTTCCTGCACCCCAACCCCCTGTAGTGAGGGGGGGCAGGGCCTCGGGGAAGGGGGCAGACTAGGTTGTTCCCAGTTTTGTGGGATTAGAAAGTTGGCAACCCTACTCCTGCTTACCTCAGAAATCAGAATAGTGAGGGGTCTTTGGGAATGTTCTAGCTAAACATTTTTTCACTGGAAAATGCTGATTCATCAAATGTGAAACTTTTCACAAATTAATGTTATATCAAGTGTTTTACTGAACTTAAATTTTTGGTTTAAAAAAAATTGAGACTTTTGTTCCAGAAAGCTTAAGTTTTATTAGTCTAAACAATTTTTCATTTTGAAATTTTAGTAAATGTACACTATTTTAAGGGAAAAAAGCTAATCAAATTAAATGGTTCAAAATTATCAAAGCAAGTGTTCTGAACGGGAAAAAAATCTGATTTTTGGTTGGTGAAAATCTTCCAGATTTTGACTTTTTATCCCTATTCAAGACAACAAAAATTTCCAAATGTTAAAAATTCTCACAGGTGTGGTATCTGTTTCCCACTCAGCCCAAGTCTGTAGTAATATTAATGATTCAGATTGTTTATACCCTACCTGGCTGCAGTTGAGTTTAATAAAACAGTTATTCAATCCCAGCAAGTCAATTGGGAGGCATACACAAATATATTTGTTGTAAATGACTCTTTAACGGTGAATAGTAATTTGTTCTGCATTTAGTTGTATCATACCTTTAGAACATTATTTTAAAATAAAGTTATCCAGTTTCACATTTCTGATTATCTCCTTGACCTATCATCCTGGAGGTCCAGCCAGCAGCTCCAATTCCACATGGCAAAATCTCATAGAATATCAGAGTTGGAAGAGACCTCAGGAGATCATCTAGTCCAGCCCCTGCTCAAAGCAGGACCAATCCCCAAGTTTTTTTGTCCCAGATCCCTAAATGGCCCCCTCAAGGATTGAACTCACAACCCTGGGTTTAGCAGGCCAATGCTCAAACCACTGAGCTCTCTCTCCTCCCCCCTCCCCTTTCTCTCATCTTTTTTCTGTTGACACTGACAACATTCCCAATCACACTTCACCAGCAAAGATCAGAACCTTGTTGCAATATTCACCTCTTCTTTTTCTTTTGGCAGTTGTAAAATCTTGCCGGGTCTTTCTCTGCAACATTACACACTTCCTCCTTATTCCTACAGACAATATGCTTGCCCACGGGGCTATAGTTGGGGATTGATCCTGCCTTGAGAAGGGGGTTGGACTAGATGAACTCTGAGGTCCCGTCCAACCCTAATATTCCATTATTCTATCTCCCCACCTCAGCTACTCCGAACTCCTTCTCTTCTCTTGTCTGCACCATCTCCATTGCACTCTTTTTAACAGTACTCAGAACGCAGCAACTAAAATCATCTTCCTCACCCACACCTTGGCAAATTCTACCTCCCCTATCTGATTCCTTCCCCTAGCTTCTTCTCACTTTCCATGTCCTCATCCTTACTTTCCAGGCTCTCCATGAATCTGACCCTGCTTTTTATTCACCCCCTTAGTTTGTTCCTCTTGCTTTTGTCTTCGTGCTTTCTTTCAGGCTTCCCTCTATACCTGGAATGCCTGCCCTATCCCAGACTGCCAAGCCTATGTCCTTTTCTCTTCCAAATCCCTCCTCAGAACTAACTTCTTCCATAAAGCCCACAGATGTTAAGTCATCTAAGTAAAAATGCTGCCAGACACCCAATAGTTAAAAAACCAAACATTTCAAAGACAGTATCTTCCTCTGAGTCTCCAAGGGCATTTAGAGTCCAGTTTGTATATTTGAACATACAATATTTGTTCATCAATTGAGATAGTTCCTTGGAGTAGGGACTTGAGTCTCCTTTTGTATCTTATATAATGGAAACCACATTGTCATCACTTAAGACATTCATAACCTTAATGAAAGACTCTGTCAGATGTTTCCTAATGAAATTATTCAGAATTTATATAATTCTCTCTCTATACACACACACATATATAAAATTCCTTCTCTCTCTCTGTACACACAATTTTGTTTGATTCTGCATCAGTGTAAGCAGAGTCAGGATGAGCTCCACCCTGACATCTGGTGGTGAGGTGTGGAAAGTTGTGGAAAAGAACTTCAGGGGCTGATCTCATTTGCATAGGCACACCCACCCCGCCTAGAATGAGCCTATAGCTGCCCAAATGGTCACTTGGGCTGCTGTGGGATCCCCAGTGTCTCTGTTATTGGGGCAGGAAGAATAAATTGTTATTATCCTGATTATGGGAATCAAGGACAGTGGAACTGTACTTGGCCTTTTGTTATGATGGAGGGACTCGCCATCAACTAAGTAGCACTCGCTAGGCAAGGGACATGGGTTCCAAAACTGTGAATTGAGAGAGAGGCTGGAGATAGATATTAGTACTTAGTGGTGTGGGCTGCCTTTGTAAGAGTCTGAAACATCAATTGCACCTCTCTCTCTCTGCTGTAGAATATCAGAACTAATTTTGGATCTATTAGGAGTCTAGCTGTAGGTGCTGCGCTGAATTCACTTTGGCCTTATTGTGCATCAGCACTGAGGCTCCTACTATTACAAGCTGAAATCACTAAAGAGCTTAAAATTGCTAAGAGCTGAAATCACTGAGCACTGTGTTAAGTAGCGGGGAGCCTGAAAATCTATTGCAGAGCAGAGCGGAGCGAAGCAGTTCGTGGGATAGCGGGAGCTGCTTGTGGAGCGGAGCAGCTTGTGGGGCGGATCGGAGTGAAGCCCTATGGAGCTGCAGGGCAGTCAGTTTCAGATTATGTAAGGTACTCCTTGCATATAGGAAACACTTTTCATCCACACAACTCAGAGGGCTTTGCAAAGGCAGAGCATCATTATCCATGTTTTACAGTTGAGAAAACTGAGTTATAGAGAAAGTTTGAGGATCCTCTTGATGGTCCAGTGTTTAGGGTACTAGCCTAGGGCTTGGGGTACCTGGTATAAAATCTATGGCCTTGTTTCAGACTCCTACTGCAACCTTGGACAAGTGGCATAGTCTCTCTGTGTGGGAACCATAAAGTCTGGGGTTTAGTCACGTTGGTCCCAGTTTTGGCTGGACTGTGATCCACAAAGCTGCTGCCTAAAGTCACTCAGTGCCTAAGTTTGCAGAGTGAAAGTTCCCTCGGTGCCTACATTTCTGCCTCTGGGCATGTGCACTGCTGCACCACTTTAAGCATGCAGATGTCCATCTCCTGCCTAAGCTCCACAAAATTCAAAAACCAGGGGAAGATAGGCATTTGACCACTGTTGGAAGACAGATACTAGGCTGGATGGATCATTGGTCTGACCCAGTATAGCTGTTGTTATGACCACAGAAGTCGCTTGCAGGGCCTGATCCAGTAGGTATGCTCAGGGGCTGCCTACCAAATCAAGTCCCATTCAAAATCTGGCAGGAGGAGGAGATGGAGGTGGTGCCCACCTTATAACTTTTAGTCCAGTGGTTAGCACATTTACCTGGGATGCAGGAGATCCAGTTTCAATCCCCACCCTCTGCCTGATGGGGTGAAAGGATTTGAATAACGGTCTCCCACCTCTCAGGAGTATATGCTAACCACTATGGTAGGTGACATTCTGATGTGGGGCTCAATCAAACTGTGCTGCTGAAGTTGTTCCAGGGTGGATAAATAATGAAACAGTGACTGGAACAGAGGGTCTGGACCCAGGGTTTCCCACCTCCAAGGGGAACGTCCTGACCAATAGGCTACAGAGTTATCATTTCCCACCTACCCGTCACCCAATGATTGTTTAAGTATTTATCCACAGAGTAACAGTCACTGGGACAGAGAAAGCATGTGAGAGAGAATGAGGTCTCTATAGTCCATTGGTCAGGGCACTCGCATGGGGGGTGGGTCCAGCCCCCTACTGCAATGATTCTTTTACTATCAGTCCACAATGGAACACGTTCAACAGACTGAGGGAGCATCACATCAAAATACCCCATAGCTCAGTGATTAAAGCAGTCTCCTGAGAGGTTGGGAAACCCCTGATTAAAATTCATTCCCCCCCTCTCTAGCAGAGAGGGGGGGAACTGAACCACGTGAGAAACGAGGGATATATGCTTGTTTTGTTAAAATATTGTATGTTTTCAGTTGAAGAAAAAAATCCAGAATACTTAACGTTATTGTTTTAGTTAAATAAAACAATTTAAATGTCTGTTTCGTGATGTTCTCCTCCTAATACAGCATGGCAAGAAAATCCTCCAAATATTAATGATTAACCTGTTGAATTGGAGATAGTTCACCTCCCAATGACTTCATAAATATCTGCTTCAATTACCTTTGGTAAATGAAATAACCAAACAATCATTCGTTTTCTGATATAGCTGTAAAATTAATCTGAAAAGTTTTCAAAATAAATCACTGTTTAAAAATGTATAGTGTGTACCTTCTAAAAATGAAACCATCTATCTCTGAGTTGTGAAGAATATGTATTAAGGTTATAACAATAAACAAGAATGCACTTTTATGTAGAAAACCATGATTAAACCAAGTCTTCCTGACTAGTGATTTAAATCAATTTGATTTAAATCATTATTTAAATCAATTTGATTTAAATCAAATCCACCCTGCCCAGGATGTATTAATCCTGTGTTTGCAGACCATAATCTGATCAGTAAGGCCTGCAACAACAGTGACTATTGCCCTGATTAGGAAAAAAAAATACACAAACCTGAAAGGCACAATCTGTCATTTTACATTGGTTAATGTTTTATCTCTTATAGCGAAGATCTGCTTCTGTGGCTCAGTCCCACAGGCATGCACGCCCTGCTGAAAGGAGTGCAGAGAACCAAAACACTGTTGTTCAGAGAGACTCAACACAGAGCTCAGAAGGCGGCAGAAACGTGCTTTGCACTCATAACATGTGCAAACTTCAATTCTCATACTGCCTCAAGCACTGATGAGCAGGAGGATAAGGGAGCAGAGATCCACCTGACCCCTACCCATAAGTGTGTGCAGGCAGTCCTCACAATGGTGTTCCATGGCGTTCCATAGCTGTGCTTTCAGTTGCCTGGCCTTCTCAATCCCACTCTTCTCCCACCCTGCGCAGCTGAACTACCCTGGTTCCACTATACCTGCGGCCCTCCACACCCAGGATGAGTGGTTGTGGAGGGCAGGTTGGGCCATTTGTGCATATGTAGCCTGCCTGTCTTAATACTGACCATCTTTATTTGCAGGGGATAAATTGCTCAGTCAGAAAAGGTTATAAGAGGAATTTGCTCCCTTTGATAAGTTCCTCTTATTATTTCCTGATCTCTTCCTCTTTTCACTTCCCCTCCCCACCTCTTGCGCACTATCTCCAGGTCACTTTATGCAATAGTATTTGCCCAACCTGAGATCATTGCTTTTTGAGTGATAGCACTGCTCAGTTTATAAGAGTTTACAGTCAGTGTGTTCATAGAAATCCTGCCTTTCCCATGCACAGGCACGGACACGTTTTTCCTCTCACCCAAATGGGAGAATCCCATAGGACTATCACTCAGTACAACTGTGCTATTTGCGAAGTTAACAAAGCCCTGTGTAAGGGCAACGTAGAGCCACACTGCTCTAAGAACACAGGAGAGAGTTTGCCTCAGGAGGGCCTTGGACAGAGATTGTCTCAGAAAGAATCTCACCTGGGGCTTCTCAGCATACACAGGAGGTATGAACTCTATAACACCCATTCGGATGAGACAGATTGCTCTCCTCTCTGTGCCGGTCCCATTCCACAGACACCTGCCTCCTCCCTGCCCTCTTTCAGGCAATTGGTTCATTGGGTGAAGGGGAGACAAGCAGGACCTGTTCACAAGGACTGCTGTTGTGATTAGCTGTTTCATGGTTTCATGTTTCAAAGGTGAACAGGTTTCTTGTGCATACCTGTGTCCCCACCAGGGCTGAAATCAACCTAGTCCAAAACAGAGTGGTCACAGGTGAACAGAGAAAGTGGGAAACTGAAATTAGTAATACATTCTTTACACCAATATTAAATATAGAAATTACAAAAGGTTAGTACATTCAAAAACAAGGTTTACAATGATCAACTGTGGGAAGCACTGTGTGATGCAGTGAAATTAATCATATATTATATATGATGCCTCATGCTGCCAATCAATCATTTAAAAAAAAACAGACTACAAAAACTAGACTTACACGATAGGCCATAACCAACTTCAACCACATACACACAAAAAAAATCCTACACACAAACATCGCTGTATTAATTCCATGGCTAACAGAGTCCATACAAACAAGGAGAGTCTAGTAAACTATAATGTCATGGCTTGATTTGAATACAGAAACGGGGAAGAAAGAGCGATTTCCAAATAATTGATCTTATCAAATGTTTGATCTACAAATCAGGATAGAATAATTACAGATTTAGTTAAAACGGCACTTATTGAAAAAGGTGCTGCAAAGAGCCAAAATCAATAATTAATAATCAAACATTACTGCAGATGTTACATTTTCAATTAAAAATGAAAAAAAAAAGTTAATTGTTACATCTCCTTTCCCAAAAGCAACACTGGGAGGGACAAGCTTGAAAGTAATTATAAACCACTCTTACAAAACTGTAATAACTTTGCCAGTCACACTCATAAAAGTAGTCACTCATATCCCCAGGGCCTTGGTGTCAACAAGGAATAGGAGTCAACAAGGGATAGGAGTCTCCAATGCTCAATAAAGCGTATGGAGGAAAAAAACATTTAACTGGTATTGGATCAAGCTCTCAGAGCTGAGGTCTCAAGTGGCAGCCATTGCCTATCATATGATACTTAACTCTGAACATTTAACTTTATATGCCTTTGATCTCTACACCAAATAAAACTTTCTAAAACTTTAATTATTATTTTAAAGAATCCACTCTGAGCTCAATATGATCTGTATACAGTGCACTGAAACAGAGATAGGATCAAGACACAAAGTTCAGATCTACAGATTTTTCCTAATGTTCAAGGATATTTGGATCTATAGTTTTCACTCAGCCCATTACAGAGATAGCCTCCAGTGACCAGCCTGATGAATATGCAAGTCCAGGGGGTTTGTTTAGTTTGATTGGGCCCAAGTGTACATTGAATTTGATACAGTAACTACGGCCTTCATTATATAAAGTACTATAATAACTAACTGCCAAACACTGTTGTCATGAAATACAAAGATAATGAATAAACTCTTTTTAAAAATTGTGGGAATGCTAAGGTTTTTCATAACTTTTCAAATCGGATATATGTGAGTTCCCATATTAGCTGTTATTGTTCATTTCCCTGTATGTGATCCATACTTTATAGAAGACACCACTGTACTTGTCATTAAATACATGTGCTCTTTCCTCCTGAATTGCTTCTTTTGGGGATATCCCTTCTCTTATATGTCTGTGGGATTCACTCCTGGAGGAGGTTATTGAGTCAAATACTGTGGCTGGATTTAAGAGGTGTGATAATCATATGCCCAACAATAATGCTGTAGCTAGATAAACTAGAATCGCGCTAATGGTAGTCTAATCTCATGCTGGAGAGAATAATCTTATCACCTAAAGTGCAGGAAGTATTTTCCCCCTTCTTGTGTATTAGCTGCTGGTGAGGGCATGTGTCTGGAGTACTATAAATTGACCGATAGTTGGATCCTGACTGGCAGGTCCTATTGGATATACTTCCATGTTTCTGTGTACATTCCTTTCCTTCTCTCAACACACTAATGGCAATATTTTTAAAAGTGCTCCCTGGTTATGAGTATCCAACCTGAGACACCTTGAATTTCCTGATTCTGAATACACTGAGCATTCACAACTCCATGTGAAGCTAACACTTTGTAAAACCAGACCCGCGGTGTCTCAAGTTGGGCACCTAAAATCTGAGGCAACCAAAATCAGTGGCCACTTTTGAAATCATGGCTGCAAATATCTGAAAATATTGCACTATACCATATGTTTGTCGATGGTTGTCTTTGTTTAATGGAGAAGGGGAATTTCAACCAAATTTAATTTTGTTCCCGATTCTTCTTGTCGATGGCAGGCAGAGTAAAGGTAGAAAATGAAAGGGAAAGATTTTTTTTAAAGATTTTAGCTTCATCACTTAGTTTTCTGGGATCTTCTAATCAAGTTCCACAGCAACCCCTCTGTTAGTGCATGAAGACAGGAACCTACGAAGGTACAATTCTTCTTGCCCATGCAGCAGGGGAGGAAAGCTGTCCCTGCTGCACCCTCTCCCCTTCCTGGCTCTCCAAAGAATTCCCTCAGCTGAAGCATTGCAGGAGGTGAGACAGAGACAGAGGCAGGGGGTGAAGCCAAACAGCATAGTTCATCCCCTACCCAACCTATGGTTATACAAGCAGGTATCCATGTGGAAGATGATGACACAGTAAGGTCTACAGCTATTCCTGAACAGGCACAGTGTGAAGGAGGGATGGCCATATACTCCTCTCATCTTTGCTCTCTATAGTCCTACCTATGGTTGGACACTAGCTTTGTACATGGGAGGTAATTGGCCCACTCTGCTGTGTCCTTTCTGGGCACCACTCTTAGAAAGAAGTGAAAAAATTGGAGAGAGTCATGGGGAGAGCAACAAAATGATAAGCAGTTGAGAAATCTTGTCCTATAAGGAAAGGTTGAAAGAACTGGGCATGTTTAATCCAGAGAAGAGAAGACTGAGGAGGGACATGATAACAGTCTTCAAATATGTAAAAGGTTGTTACAGAGAGGACAGTAATCAATTGCTTTCCATGACCACTGAAGTAGGATAAGAAGTAGCTGACTTAGTTTGCAGCAAGGGAGATTTAGGTTAGGTATTAAGGAAAACTTTCTAACTACAAGGATAGTTAAGTACTGGAATAAGCTTCCAAAGGAGGCTTTGGCATCCCCATCACTGGAGGTATTTTTAAGAATAGGTTAGACAAGTACCTGTCAGGGATTGTCTAGGTATACTTAATTCTGCCTCGATGCACAGGGATAGCCTAGATGATCTCTTGAGGTCCCCCGTAGGCCTACATTTCTATGATTCTAAAATCTGCTCCAGCTCCCACTGAAGTAAATAGAAACCGTCCATTCAGGTCACTATCCCTTACACTAAAAGGAGAGAGCAAAGACCACACTGTGCCCATTCCTACATGGGTGTAACAGTTGGGAAGGCTTCTTGACTTTGTACTCCCTTCCTCTGCCCTCCACTCATCCAGGATGAAGCAAGATCTTACCCTGAATGTGTGTTAACTTCTGTTAATCATGTCAGAGATTTCTTACAAGAATCTTCATGAATACTGTTCAAGTCCCTGTTAGAGCACAGTACAGATCAGGCTGGAGGTCTCTGAGTATGTCTATAGAGTGCTTCCCAGCATGGGTGGACAGGCATGCACTACCTCTGATTGAGCTAGCACTTTAAAAAACTGCAGCGTGGCCGTGGCGTCCCAGGGAGCGGCTTGGGCTATCGGCCTGAGTACGTCCTCGGATGGCTGGCCTCAGACACTGCCCCTGCCACCAGGGCCACACTGCTATTTTTAGCACACTAGCTCGATCACAGCGAGTGTGTCTCTCCACCCACACTGTAAAGCATCCTCCCTACTGCTCGGTAGGAATAGCCTGTGGGACTACTTACACAGCAGCTAAGATACTGAGGGGGGTTATTATTTCCCTGCCATTGTACATGGCTTTGATAAATACACTGAGTACATTTTTCTGCCTGATCTTAAGTCTCATTAGCAAGGTTTAGGTTTGTAGCTCCCTATTAAATGCACTGGAAAGATTACCTTTCTTTGATTACTGAAGCTAGCGTAGGATTCTATTTATGAGAGAAGTTAGACCAGAGTGAACACGTTGTGGCTTTAAGGAAAACCTAACAATTTTATCTTATTTCATCTTTGTTTATGCTAACCACATGAAAGTCAGCCTCTACTGGCATTAGAGACAGATGTAGGGAATAGAAAGATGAAATCCTCAGCCTAGGACACAGCTACTGTTGTTATATTTGTTACTTTTTCACTGGGCATATCTCAGCCTCATTCTGACGTTTTGCAGTACAGGATACAATTTCCCCTCCCAATAATGCAAAAGACTCAGAAAGGAAAATCCACCAAAGCAGCTTATGGCTGACACTACTGGCAAGCAGCCACAAATTCTGTCTAGTCAGTGAGAAACAGCCTTCTGGAAAGTAACCGGAACAGCATCCTATAGCACTGGTTTGAGATAAAATGAAAAAGGTCACATATATGTAGCAGATGGCTTTCAGTGACATGCTGCTTTAGGTTGTATTTTTGCAGGTGACTATTTCTGCTTAAACATTTATTTATTAGAAGATAAATATAGCCTACAATCCCTAAAACCTGACCTCCTAGACAGAGAACATTTTTATTACAAACTACTATCTGCTATTAATACAAGGTTTTTTCCTTGTTCGGCTTTTGGCTTTGCACAAAAAAAGGTAAAGATATTTGACAAGCCAAACAATGTTGAAATTACTTGCCCAGAACCCAGTTGGTTATTAGTAAAGGTTAAATGAAACTGAAAGCTTTGAAAGTCTACAAGGATCCAAGAAAAATCTTCTAGTTAAAGAGTCTGAGGGGAAAAAATAATCTTGAAAACATGGATAACAATTGACTGGTATGTAGCTCGTCTAATTACATGGACTAAGGGCTAGCAAGAATTGATGACCCAGAAAACAAGCTCCCATTATTAGGTTTATAGAAGGTATTTTTAGAGTGCAGAAAGAGAAGAGAAACCAAGATAATTTTCAGTAATTGATTAATATATTGCTACAGGTGTATAGGTTAGAACTCTTCTAAGACTGCGTAACAGAATGTTACGTAGTTAGGAAAACTAACCTGGCTGGCAGCATCTTTTAAGATATTTGTGAAACAGACAAATCTCAGAATAGAGCAAATAAAACAATGCTAGCATGTACATTTTACTCTGCTGTTTTGGAGTTTAAAATTATGTATCTAGATTAAAGCCTTGTTCATCTTCAATTTAAGGATTTCATAACAGAATAATGAGAGAGCCAGGGCTGAAATCTATGCTTGTTAAACACAACAGGGTGCAGGTGCTCTGTGGAAGCCAGACAGATTTTTTTATTGACAGCTGCTATATTGTGTCTTTAGAAGAGGGTAATAAACTATAGTCAAACTGTGGGGAAAATAGCTTTTGGCGATGGGACAAACACTAACCATCATCACCCTCATCACACTCTGTCTACTGCAGATGAAGCTCTTGACTTCGTGCCCCGTATCCTGAGCAGAGTACAACCTATGTCTTGCAAAGGCAATCTCTCCATTTTCATTTCTGGAGGCAGCATCACCAGTGGTCCCTATCATATGTTGTTTTCCATTCCACTCTATTCCATTAAGCATTTCTTCATGCAACATAACAAGGAACCCCAAATGGCCATACAATGAATGTCTTCAAAATGTATTTCACTTTAACGTGTTTTCCTACTCGCTAGTTTGTTCCGTTTCTTTCTGTCTCTGGTTGTCAAGTTTTAGTTACTGGTCTTTCTTGTGGGTAATACCTATGTTTCTGCTTTTTAGTAATACGGAAGCATTCTCTTTATGAAAGCTTACTCTCCCATTCAGCCTTGATTTCTCTTTCCACCACACTCCTGCTTTAGAATAACAAATATCTAGCAGGTCCAGAAACTCTTCTGCAGCCTCTAATTTTGACCCATCTACTCTAATCTCTTCTTCAGTGTTCATTAAACATGATAGGGGTTCAAGTCCCTTTCAAAGTGTCTCTTGAAAATTTAACCCAACCACATAATTGTGGCCTTCTATACATCCCTTATATTCCAGATTAAGTTCTCTGATATTTCTAGCTACATCGAAGTCTTTAGGAATTTAAAGTGAAGATGCCATACACAATTCAGATGAGACTGAAGTGTGCAAGACTTACATTCAACAAAGCCAACATTTTCCTTCTGTTTCCTACACTCAGTCTAATGCAAAAATACTGGTTAATCTCAATCTAGCTGGGACAAATTTAAAAATATAATAGCTTGTTATTCAAATTTTGCTGTTTGTACCGAGGTATTCTCTGCTTCATTTTTTCCCCACTGCATACAGTAGTTTGAAATGGTACTTGAAAGTCTTCATATCATTTTTCTTTATACCATTGCCACCTCTCTCTCCTCCACCCAAACATAGTCCTTCTATTCTGAAGTATTTCAGGAGAGTGACCTCATAACACTATAACCAGAAACATCTACACGGCTTTTTTACCAGACCTGAACTCTGGCAAGTGAGAGCAAGTTTAAACATACTTAACTCAACAAGATGTTTTACCACCATTCACAGTCACGAAGGTAACAACAGATTCCAGGAAGGTAACAATAAATGTGATGCAGGGTTATAAAAACAAACATGTTTATGTAGGGAACGGACACATGGATATGTTTAAATTATTCACTAAAATGTCAAACACAAAATCATTGAGAGAGCAAACATGGTTCTTAAGCTTTGCAAGCCTAAAGAGAGAATGGAGGGTTTATTTTCTTAGGAACTAGCTGTAAACATTAAAATTAACCTTTCAGATTCAGTTAACTATTCAAGCCACCTTTGGACAGTTTGTCACACCCATAGATTTCTTAGTAACAACACAAATATAAAGCCAAGTTTCAGCTTCAGGAATCCTGAAAAAGTATTATGTCGATATTCTGTATATTACATCAGCACACTGCTCAAGCAAAAGGACATTCTAAATACTGTGCTAACAAACTGGAGCAGGAAAAATCATAGAAATGCAGGACTGCAAGAGACCTTGATAGGTCATCTAGTCCAGTTCCCTGCACTGAGTCAGGACTAAGTATTATCCAGACCATCCCTGACAGGTGTTTGTCTAACCTGTTCTTAAAACCTCCTATGATGGAGATTCTACAACCCCCTTAGGTAATTTGTTCCAGTGCTTAACTACCTTGACAGTAAGCCCCTTACTTCTTGTCCTGTCCTCAGTGGATAAGGAAAATAAATTTATCACCATCCTCTTTATAATAACATTTTATGTACTGGAAGACTGTTATGTTCCCCCTCAGCCTTCTTCTCCAGACTAAACAAACCCATTCTTTTCAGTCTTTCATCATAGGTCATATTTCCTAGATCTGCAATCCTTTTGTTGCTCTCCTCTGGACATTCTCCAATTTTCTACATCTTTCCCGAAGTGTGGCGCCCAGGACTGGATGGATAAAGCTGAGACCTTATTAGTGATGAGTAGAGTGGAAGAATTATATCTAGTCTTTTGCTTACAACACTCATGTTAATAGATCCCAGCATGATGTTCGCTTTTTGTGCAACAGTGTTACATTCTAGTCAAAGAAAATTATGCAACGTATTCTTCCCTTTTCTATAATATATTGCTCCACTACTGAGACAGCCAATATTAAGAAACAAGATGCATTCCTGTCTGCTCACTTAGCAGTCAGCACCAGCTCTGTAGTAATATTCCAGAGCTTTATATTCAACAAGATTGCTATATAGATAGCATCAGTTTTAATATAATTTATGTGTATTAAAGAACAAAAAGGGATGCCTGTGATTCTTCTCTCAGTAACTTTTTATGAGACTGGTCATGAATGAAAAATCAGAATTCAACAATGTTAACATTTTTATGGTATTAACCAGATCTAAAAATAATCAAGTCCTCCAGACTCCTGATAACTAAACGGAAATAATATCCCAAATCATGGGCCAGATTCACCTTTATGCTCTTGGGGGGTCAGATTTCTAAAGATATTTAGGCATCTGAAAACACAGCTAGGCACTTAGGTACTTTTGAAAATCACAGTAGGCACCTATTTGCATCTGTAGATGCCTAAATACCTTTAAAAATCTGGTCCTTGATGCATTGCACCACTCCAGTGAGGAAAAGCAGCTATAAATCCAACTTAATTAGCCTAATGTCCTATTCAATCAGGCTCAAATCTGGCTACAATGACCCATGTATTTGTGAGTTCCAGACTTGATTACTGCAATTCATATCTATCAGTGAAGCTACAAGCTCAGAAAAAGCTCCAGCTAATACAAAACACAATTGCTTGGTAATAATGCTCTCCGCACTGGTTTGCCACTGAATACAGAATTGAGTTTGATGTTCTCTGTCTTGATCTTTAAAGCCCTATATAGGATTGATTTTGACTACCTGAAAGATCACCTCTTTATCAACAACTTTGATCTCCTGGAAAAAAACAGACTGTCAACCGATAAAGAGGCTCAGGAGTGCAGGAGACAAAACTTTCATGAGAGATGGACCAACACTACTTGACTCATTAACATCAAAGATAAGAATGAAAACAGACCTCCCTCACATTTAGAACTGAACAACACTCATGTCTTCAGCCTCACTTTTCATCAGTATTCCCTCCACTCCCCCTCTCATTCATGCGCACATGCACACCACACACACACACACTAACCCAGCTCCCCCCAGCTCCTCCTACAAAAAAAAAAGCTTATTCTAATGAACCATTTTCTCCTACTGTCTGGGAAGGGAGAGAGATGTATTATGTCTTTTTAAAATGTTTGGCTGGTGCTCAGATAGTATGCTGACAGGCATCCATAATGACACCATGGGCAGGTGAAAGAACTAGAAAGAACTTTGAGGAAGAATTTGCTGCTAATTGTTCAATCCAGTGATGTGAAACAGAGGCCACCATGTTTTGTGATATGGCTTTGACAACATCCTATGTGGCATCACTAATAACATCAGTGATCCAGTCAAACAAAGGCAGAACATGGAGTTCTGAGTAAACATCCATTGCCTATCTTCTACAGCTACCGAGCAATAGTTCCAGCAGCACATAAGCTACACAGCCCAGAAGTCTTCATGAATCCTAGGTACTCACATACTATGTTGTTGCTATGCAGTGTAAGACACTAAATAGAAACTTGTAGAAATATTATAAGACAGGCTCTTAAAATTAATTATAATTCTTGTAATTCAGATGTTTGCTTCTGAAGACACTCTAAAAACTGCAAAGGACACCATGTTGTCTCCAGTCGATATTGTAGAAATCTGCTTTGGCAGTAATATTAAAGCAAGGAAAATGCTCTTATTTTGTTGACCACAAAATCCAAGATTTTTGGCTCTCAACAAAAATGGCCGAACACATATAAATGTGTATGCAATTATTTCAAGGTTTTTTGGATGAAACACAAACAACGCAGAGCTAATTTAAAAGGGATTTCATCTTCTACTTATAACCTAGTACTTATACTTTCAGAATAGAAAACAGATTTATCAGTCCATCTAAGCGCAATCTGTACTTTTCACTATAAAAATATAATAGTAACATTTATTTTTCTGGCGGTCAGTTTTCTGTTTGCAGTACAGTTTTTCCATCTTAATCCTTATTAAGTAACCAACAACATGGAAAAATAGTCTTGTGCTTCCTTTGGAGACAACTAAACCAGAACCTGTAACCTATAAGAATGCTACTTGGTACCTAATTATTGCAAAGCATCGTTGCCTCTAAATTGTCCACAGAGAAAAATGTAGCAGCTAATGTTCTGTATCAAATAATCTGATCTATGTCAGCAAGTATTCCTGATAGTAAAATGCTGCTGAATTGGGAAAATGCATTCAATACATTTCAAGACCACTTCAATAAACATTCAATTCAGGAGGAAAAAAGCACCAAGAAAAATTGTACTATAGCAATCTTGGCTGGTCTGCTACTATGGCTGAGTCAACATTTCCATTATAAACTCCATTTCTAAGGGTTTTTAAAAACTTATTCAATAAAAACTAACCTCAGGCTGAAACTTGGTATAAAGTGAAATGAACATGTGGTTTCAAATTTAAATAAAATGTGTTTGAATATTTTTAAGTTAGTAAATGGAAAAATAAAACAGGTTTCTCTCATTTCAAATGTTTTATTCCTCTAATGCAGGGGTTCTCAACCCTTGGCCCACTTGTGGCCTAATCATCACACAACCACAGCTCAGGTGACATTCTCAGGGCCATACAGGTAGTATCTACATTGTGTGGATGCAGATCACATAAACAAATAGAGAGCCTCATATGCTGCCCACAATTGTAAATAGGTTGAGAAACACTGCTCTAAAGTAAAGTTTTGCTTTTTGAAATGTGGACATGGGACCAACTTAATACATGGTAAAATAACTCATTGTTAAGGTTAGAAAAGTGACTGCTGCATATATCCCTAGAAATTACTCTTGCTAAATGTGTTTTGGTATCAGTATTCTATAGTAATATTGTAACAGTTCCTTTGGAATTGTTATGATGCTCCAAATCCGTGATCCATTAGGAATCCACAGTGGCATGCAATGTAGATTTATAATTTTAGACTGTTAATCAGATTTATTTCGAACAGACAGAAGTTATCAAACTGGGTTGATATTATCCATAGCATCATTTAGGCATTCGAATTTTCATTTACATTTGAAATACACTATAACATAAGGCTTATCTTCACAGCAACAGTTATTTTGGGTTACTCCACTCAAGCTTTACTCTTTTCAGGTTACTAATTACCTAATTATTCTATTCAAGTAGTTTGCCTATCTCAAATGCAAGTGGAATGAAAGTACCCACACTGCAAAACAACACTCCAGCTACACGGAGCGATCTGGTTATCAGAGTGACTGGATCAGCACCTGACGAGGAGCTGTACTACAGACGCCCATCCCCCCAGCATTACTAGCTCCAGCGTCAGCAGCCCTGGAGCTTCTGCCCCGCTAGCTCAAGTTTAAAGCACCACTTCCCTCAAGCTAGATATTTTTCTGTATGGACTGGGGCAACTCTCCAGTTATAGCTCAAGCTAGCACAGTGGGAAAGACAAGATTTAGGCCTTGTCTACACTGCCACTTGACAGCGCTGAAACTTTCTTGCTCAGGGGGGTGAAAAAACACCCCCCCCAGAGCACAGCAAGTTTCAGCGCTGTAAAGCGCCAGCATACACAGTGCACCAGCGCTGGTAGCTACTGTTACCAGATGCGCCCATTACTTTGGGGTACGCTCATTTATTAGGGTTACTCTTCTGGGGCGGGGGCGGTTCTGTAATTCTGTCAATGTACTGCTTGTGTCACTTGTGTGTTCATATGGAGCTCTACTCCTTCCTTCTGCAAGTCCCCTCCCAATGGAGCTATCCTGCAGGACCTCGGTTCCCCGGGGCTGGGTTCCTCCAACCCTAGAACTAGATGAACACACACACACTAACAGAGCAAGCCTGGGTGGAGCGGGTCAATCAGCACCCTCAAGATGGCCCCCTTATCTGTCCCTGTACTCAATGGGCTGGGATAAGCAGCACTTTTCCGCTATCACCCTCATGTGCCCCTGGGCTCAATAGCCTGGGCTGAGCAGCACTTTCAGCTGCTCACCCCTTACGTGCAACAGGTTTAACACGTCCCTATCCCACTTTCACGTTACACTTGTACTGATAGTAACCCACTTGATGAGCAAACCCCACAGTATTTTTGGGCACTACAGGGATCTTTAGCTTAGGTAAAAGAAGCGCTCCTGCAGAGTAAATCGGGGAAGCTAAAAACACAAAAGAGTAGAGTTCATTGAGAGCGAGAGAAGCAACCAACTTAACCATAAAAGTTATTTCTTGAATAATAGTGATAACTACACAAGGAGAGCCTAAACCAACATAAGATACATTATTAAAGGTTAATACCTGAGGTGGAAAGGTGAACAGAGAGAGAGAGAAAGAGGGGGATCTCACCCTCTCCAGGAGGCTTGAACTGGTCGGGGTTCCCAGGTGATGGTGGTAGCCCAGGGTCCTGAAGGCAGGAGACAGACAGAGACCCCAGCACGATCAGTCAGGAGAAGACGGAGTCCCAGTGAAACTGATGCATAGTTTGGATCTAAGCATCAGAACACTTACTTGGGCATAGGTAGGGGTTTTTGTAGAGAAAATACAATGGTTCAAGGCAGAACACTAGATTTGTTTATGGGAAAACTGATGACTTAAGGGTTTTCTTTAGGCTAGACAATAGGAGCTGATCACTCTTGGCGATGGGTGGTGTTTTCTTCCAGGGAGCTCGCAAAGAATAAAAGGCTGCTTCAGTATTTTGGATATCAATCGAGGATTTATTACTAGAATTGGTCTGATAACTGCTGAGCTGGGTGTGTGCAGGCGTAGGTTCATTAACATCTGGAGCAGAGATTCCCAAGATGCAGTGCGTCCCTGCTTTTCTGATCCCAGAGTTCAGTGCGGTTCTCTGTTCTCCATTCTGTATGCAAATTGAGATGTCTCCCTGTCCCACCTTTCATGCAGATGAGGCTAAGGGAGTTGTCTCTGTTTTCCATTCTGTATGCTAATGGAGATGTCTTAATCTTGTCACCCTTGTCAGGAGGGATCTAGGTGTGTCTCCCAACGCCCTTCACTGCTCTCCGCAAGTTTTTTTTCTCTGATGGGTTTTGGTTTAAACAGAGGCTGGTTAGGGGGTGTCTTTCAATGAGTCAGACAGGCTGGATACTGCATCCTGGTTCCCCAAGAACACAGAGCTGACTAGTATCACTACTCCCGTCATGGGGGCAGCGCTTTAACATGGCTAGTGAAGACATGCCCTCAGTCTCAGTTCTGACTCATTCTCAGACTAGGGATGGCTGTGCCATTTTAGGACTGGTCTACACTTAAAAGTTAGGTTGACATAGCTATGGTGCTCAGGGGTGTGAAAAAATCTGTACCTATTCCCCAATGTAGACATGTCTGAAATTCTTCCATCAGCCTAACTACTGTTGCTCAGAGAGGCAGATTACCTATAATGATGGAAAAACCCCTTCGTCGCTGTAAGAAGCCTCTGTTCTACAGTGCCATAGCTGCAGCACCATAGCTGTGCCATTGTAGCAACACAGCCTTAGTTTATGTTAAAGCAAGGACAAAACTAAATATAAAAGATCAAAGGTGAGTTAGACAAGGACAAAAAGAATAAAAATGAGACCCCTGAGACATTAACAAACAGAATACAGAGCAAACAGAATACAGAGAAATGTTTTTAGACAAGCATAGCTGCAACATTACTTCATTTTAATTTATGTGACAGAAATGAGTCCATAGCCCAAAAATTGGGACAACCATGCTTTCCCATCAATAAACAAATATGACATGTTAACCAAAGAGCCAAATCCTGTACCTTACTTTGCAACAAGCCTGAGGATATAGGCTTGGCCCATGACTCCCCAAGGGAGTTGGAGTTGTGAGGTGAGGTATCCTACTCCCAGGACTGTGGAGTGGCAGCAGAGCTACTCCTTATCTGCTGCTGCTGTTCATACAGTTGTTCCTATGTGTAGTGCAGCCCACTTCATTCTATACACATATGCGAATACTTCCATTGACTTTAGAGCGCTATGATCAGCCCCTAGGGGACAGCTGGTGGGTTCACAAAGTCATGGATCCAATGACCCTTTCCCAAAACTCCTCTGAGCAGTAGGTTACCGAGATCCTATACAGAAATGTGATCATCGGCACATAGAAAGGCAGATGCTCAGCAGATGTAAACTGTCATAGTTCCATTGCCTCCAATGGATTGTAGTCAATGGAACAATGGCAATTTATGCAGTATGACAATCTACACCAGCTGAGGGTCTGTCTCAGAGGGTGCATATCATCTGTTCAGTCTAGAGCAATCCTGTTCCCGCTTTTGCATCATTACTATGCCATTCCAAAGCATGTAGTGCCCTCTGCACCCATGAAAGAGGTAGCCGATTTTCCCTAGAAGTATGCTGGCACAGCTAAGCAAACCATGAATTACGGCAAAGTAAATCTATAACTGTCATTCTGCAATACCAGCTGTGTGTAAGGTCAGTGTGAAGTCAGTCCTACTTCCAGGACACATGCTGTACCATGCTGAGTTACAGAATAGTCCTTAACATGAAATTCCATTGGTTCCCCTGGTTTGTGTCATAAGCTTAATAGTATTATAAACAGCTTGCACGGATTCTGCAGAGACAGTTAAACCAATGTGCATGAATGAATGAATAATCCTCTTAAAAGAACTAAACCCTATGTACCAAATAGTGAAATACAAAATCTGGTGAAACAATAAAGAAGTTACACGAATTAAAACAGTTGTACACCAATTAATATGTATGTTCTATATAATGATAGTTCAGACAATACTTCATAATGGTATGAACCAATACCTAAATAGCACTGTGATGGGAGCATTTTAAATCGATAAGATAGAGACAGAGCTTTATTGGGGAGGACTTTGTGGTGGGGGTTTTCTCATAGGCAGATTTTGTGCTTTGCTGGTTGTAGCCTGAAAATTAATTTGTTTGGACAATGAAACAACCCTCCAAAAAAAAAAAAAGAATTCTCCTCCCACTCCCCTCCAGCCCTTGCCAGTCTTGTCTGATCATTTTTACAAAGGGCTAGAACTAGATGTTACAAAGCTAATGAATGGTCACAGTGCCATAATCTGTTTAGAAAGAGGTATTCTGAAATGGTCTGAAAGCCAGCCATAGGACTTTATGTATTTGCCCTGTAAACCCAACTCTGTTACTAAAACCATGCTATATTAGATCTGCAGTTCCATCACAAAATATAGGTGTTGCTCACACTCATAACCAACACTGTGCTACTTTCATTCTTAGCAAACTTGAGAACCGTGGACATGGGACCAACTTAAAACAACTCATTGTTAAGGTTACACCCTCACAGCTATCTTCATAGCTGACACTTTTCTTTTCACACTTAGAAGTCCCAAAATATCAGCCCCTTCGATTTTGTCAGCAAAAATGACTGACTGTCTTATGGCAATGTTTAATGTCTTAAATATCATATATATTCTGAGACTTGTGTTAGTTCTTGTCCATAATAAGCATAGTGTACTGGACATACCTTTCAAAGTAACTGTGTAAGATAAATGGTCACTCTGTATTTTCATTTTTCAATAGGAGAACTGCGGTCACTTACAAACTACTTCCCCAAGAATGAGCCAAACCAGTGGTACGGTGGAATTTTAATCATTTTCTGCCATGGAAAATAGAATTTACCCCAACAGTTTTATAATCTGAAGCAGTAGGTTCTCAGATAATAACTTTTTAAAATCCATTGCTCAATAGAGGAGTATATTTTTTCTTACATTACACTTTCTGTAGTCCCTCTAGTGCAGGGGTGGCCAACCTGTGGCTCCTGAACCACATGCGGCTCTTCAGAAGTTAATATGCGGCTCCTTGTATAGGCACCGACTCCGGGGCTGGAGCTACCGGCGCCCAACTTTCCAATGTGCAGAGGGGTGCTCACTGCTTAACCCCTGGCTCTGCCACAGGCCCTGCCCCCACTCCACCCCTTCCCACCCCCTCCCCTGAGCCTGCCGTGCCTGCTCTTCCCTCTCCCCTCCAAGCCTCCTGCACTCCAGGAAACAGCTGATCGGGAGATGCAGGGAGGGAGCGGGAGGGGTTGATCAGCAGGGCAGCCAGTGGGCTGGAGGCGCTGGGAGCAGGGACGGGGGAGCTGATGGGGGGCTGCTGACGTATTACTGTGGCTCTTTGGCAAATTCTTACTCCTTGGTAAATTCTGGCTCCTTCTCAGGCTCAAGTTGGCCACCCCTGTTCTAGTGCTTTGTACTCGACAGACAGCCAGAAGGAAGAGCAGAAGTTAACTAGCCAACCCTTGTTTGAGAACTGTGCTAACATTATCAGTAAGTGTGGGGAAGAAGCGAGGAAGAAAACTAAATAGGAGCTTCTTGGTCTGTGCACAGCAATTCATTCTGGGATGAAAAGAAATAAGAAAGGATAAATGAAAATGGCAAAATCAGTAGGAAAAGAAATTGTATTTTTAAAACTGCTCAGAAGGATTTGCAAACAAATCCTTTAAAATAAAATAAAAAATAAAATAAAATAAAAAAAGAGTGAATTAATGAACAAAAACTCAGTAAGTACATTCTCCACTCTACACTCCCCCTTTAATTTCACTGCACTAAAATGAATGCTTCATCCCACCTAGTGCCCTCACACACAACTTCTCCTGAGGAGAGCATACAAATGAACACAAAGCGTCATATAAAGTGATATACTGTGGATCAAGGACAGCATATGGTCCTTTATACTGAACTATTTTTGTTGATCCATATTGCAAAACATTGCAATACAACATCACACAGAACAACCAGCGCATGTTTTTGGGGTTTTTTAGGACTAATTCATGCCACTTTTTCTTGATATCCTTTTCAATAAGTTTCTGTAGCTCCTAAAGATGATTCAGGACAATGCTATGTCAGGGTTTTAGCAAAATAGTAGATTACCTCATCATATCTTTACTGGATCACCTGCGTTGGAAGGGAACTCTAATGGGTCTCTTATTCCATATCCTTGCACCACCACAGGACTGATTGCAGTATATTCAGTCACCACTAATAGACGGTGTCTAGTCAAGCCTTAAATATATCGAGCAATGACAATTTCACAACCAGCTTTGGCAGCTCCACTTGTGCAGTTTTAACTAATATTTAACCTGGATCTCCCTGGCTGCAGCTTAAACCTTTTACATTTTAGCTTGTCCATTAAAAAATTAAAACAACTAGCCTTTTTTCTCCTCTTCTATTTTGTCCTAAACAGTTATCGAGTCTCCCCAGTCTCTTTTTCTCTGTATTGAACATGTCCAGCTCTCTTATCCTTTCCTCACACATCTTAGTTTCCAAACATTTTCTCTTGAGTATTTCTCACCTATATCTCTCTCACATTATAACAAATCAATTTCCTGCTAAGCAACATATCAGCTGTCAACATTCAAATTTTGCAGAAACATTTGCAAATCATCATTTGGACTTGCTTCTTCTTACTTCACTAATACAAATCTTTTAATTCTTCCTGGTCCTTCTATATGAGAGATACTGTAAGGGAATGCTATTGATTACATTTCCCTTTAACCCAGTTCCAGTGGGTAATGAGTTAACTGAATGAGTCTTCCAGCCAAGTTAAGGAGGAAAAATAAATTAACACAGTAACTGTTGTACTTCACAAACAATCCCTGGAATCCAACTGGGAAATTTTAGGGAAGAAGAGTCCACAAAGAGAAGGCACCAGAAGGAAAATTTGGAAACAGCAAGTATCAGGGATTGGGAGGAAAGGCAGCCATGCAAGGAGGGTGGGTGGGAAGCAAATGTGATTAGGGACTAAGCCCATGGTCCATCTTTTTGTTGTGTTTCTACAACACCTGGCACAGTGCCTATATTAGTCCCTAGGTGCTAAAGTAATACATATAATAAATAACAATCATAAAGATTCAATTGGGCAAGATGCTCAGCACTCTGGCCCCTATTCAGCAAAGCACTTAAGCACGTGCTTAACTTCAAGACTTAGTTCCATTGCCTTCAGAGAAGGAAAACAGCAAAAGCAGGAAGATTGTTGGAGGCAGAGTGGGCAGCAGTATGAGGAGACGACTCTGGTAGCTGATCTATGACTGACGCTCCCTCTTTATGCGAAGGAAAGAAGAAAAATTGGAAAGAAAGAGAAAGAAGAGATAGAAATGAGGGTGAGACGGGGAGAAGGAAGGAAGCATATACAGAGGAAGAATACACTGTCTTTGATAGCATTAGCAGAAGGAAGTCACTACCACTTACAAAAACAGAACCTATCCAGGGTTATGTAATCTGAAATAGCATCATTATTGGGCCTTTAGCCAACTGGTTCCTGAGTCTCTGAAATCAGTCAGGGCTATTGTGTGTGTTACAGTAGTTAATGGGCTCTCTTCAAACCTGGAGTCCACTGGCTCTCCTCTTCCCACTGCTGCCTGCCCTGCTGAATGATGGTACGGCATTCTTTCCAAAGCCAGGTGGAAGGTCTCTGGAATCAGAGGGAGGGAGGGAACCTGGAGGGAGTCTGCAGCAGCACAACACACCCAGTTCCATTCAGACTAGGAGGGACACAGTCACAGTGCCTATAAGTGCCTGATTCAGTGCATCCCCTTTGGGCGGGGTCCTATGGAGTTGACTATAAGTCAAAGCTATCTTCCTGTGATACTAACCCCAAGGAGGTCAGTGGTGGAAATACAGTCTATCCACTCCCTGGAGCGAATGCCCTCCCTGGTGAATCAAACACAAACAAATGTTGTACAGAACACTGACGTTTCAGAGTACTGTGTAAGTGCTAAGTACTATTATAATTTATTTTATTATAGTCAGCTAAAATAAAGAAAACTTCTGAGTGGAATTTTTACTACCCAGACATTCTGAAGTTATCAGCTCTATTTGCTGTTTTTAAAATCAATCTCATTACAGTGTGCTTTTGTGTTAGCTTTAACTTTTACAATTATAAAATGCACTTGTGATACTATAGAAAAAATTCAGTGAATATAATACCATCCAAAACAATTCCTTCCTCCCAACCTGGCAGAGAAAGGCTTTTACAAATGACAAATTTAGAGGAAGGGGGAGGAAAGGGAAGGAGAAAAAAACCTGCAATAGTAGTATGACATATTGACTCTTTGATATCATTTTACAGGCAAGAAAAAGTCAGCATATAAGAGTGACAAGGTCAAGGAGAACTGACCCAATGTCATTTGTGTAACAGGACTGCATGGGAGTTACCTGACAATTGTCACAAGCATGACCACACAGCTTTAACTGTATGAGCGTATTATTAGAGGAAAGAACAAAATTACACTCATGCCAGTCTTAAGAGTACAAAGACGTAAGGCACTAGAATCTGCACCTGTCAGCTTTATCTTTGGAAGGTTATATTTTGATTTTTACAGCAATTACAAGTCTCTAAAAAATCTTGAATCTCTCAATAGCTATAATTCCTTTGGAGAGGAATACATGAATTCTTGCATTCCTGGGAAAACTCGCACTTATTCTGGGCCTAATATTGTGGCCCTTACATGTTTAACATTTGCTCCCATGAGTAATCACAATGACACCAATGGAACTAATGTCATGAGTATTATTCATCCTGGTATAGCATCCAGGAAAACAGGGTCCCAATCTTGATTGAGGATCTGAGCACTACTGTAATCACAGAATCACAGAAATGTAGGGCTGGAAGGGACCTCGAGAACTCTTCTAGTCCAGGCCCCCAGCACTTAGGCACAACCAAATAAACCTAGACCATCCCTGCCCAACCCATACTTAAAAATGACCAATGATGGGAATTCCACAACCTCCCTTGGAAGCCTATTCCAGTGTTTAACAACCCTTATAGTTAGAAAGATTTTCTAATGTGTAGCCTAAATCTCCCTTGCTGCAGATTAAGCCCATTATTTCTTATTCTACCTTCAGTGGGCATGGAGAACAACAGATCACGTCCTCTTTATAACAGCAACTGAAGTTTCCTGGGGTGATCATTAGTAATTCGATCCACATACAATATCTACTTTAGGTATTTCAAAAGTTAGACGTAAGGATACCTACTAGTAAATATTTTTTCCCCAAACATCTATGGGCAGGTCGTCAAGTGAATCTGAGCAAACTCAGTACACAGCGGCAAAGAACACAGATGGATTTCCATCACCTTTCTGTCCCGTCACCCAATCCCAGTCATTCCAAGGGCCCTTCCAGTGGCCCAGCATCACCAGCTTGCAGCACAGTTTGGCCATGCCAAGGAAAAGCACCATCCTACTCCAACATCAGGGCAGGAACAGAAGACGTACAGCCGGTGCAGCGGGCAGAGTGGTGGCTCTGCACTAGTCCCCTAGCCAAGGCTTTTCCTATTAGCTGCTGAGCATCCCCAACTCCACTTTCAGTGGGAAAAAAGTGCTTAGCACGTGGCAGGAGCAGGCCCTGGGATTCAGTGCAATTATGCCATGCCCATAGCTCTGCAATCCTCTACATTCCTGTCTGTTCTCACATGGTTGTATTTAATTGATTACAAGGACAGAGATAGGAGAGCTGTACTTTGTAAGAGCTAAAGGGAGCTGCACAGCAGATTGTCCGCTCATCAATAATGCAGGACCACAACCCATAAAAGGCTTATGCTCCAACTACTATCAATCTCGCCAAAGGTAAAATATTTATTTAACTACTGCAGCGGAAGCCAAATCCTCACAATATCAGTCTTTTCATTTGAAAAGCAAGGAAGTTAGAAAATGATTTATAAAGGTTATGCTGATGACTAAAAATTCATAAGCAACTCCGTGTCTGGTTTCAGTCTTGTACAGTCAGGGGACAGGGAGAAGGGGTGGTTGGATGAGGCAGGGGTCCCGGGGGCGCAGGCAGGAAGGAGAGTGGGGGTTGGATGGGGTGGCAGGGGGCAGTTAGGGGCAGGGGTCCGGAAGTGGGGGGGTGGATGGGACATGGGTCCCAGGGGGGCCGTCAGGGAACAGGGCGGGTTGGATGGGGCAGGAGTCCTGTGGGGGGTGGATAGGAGGTGGGAGCCAGGCCACAACCCCTTCCCCTAACCGGCCTCCATACAATTTCCGAAATCCAATGCGGCCCTCAGGCCAAAAAGTTTGCCCACCCCTGATATAGAGAATCCTCTTTAATAAATCCTCCCCTAAGAGATGTTTCCATCCAAACTGTGTGCTCCTCTACACCTGTCAGCTTTCCCCCAACCCTTAGTTTAAAAACTGTTCTATGACCTTTTCAATTTTACATGCCAGCAATCTGGTTCCATTTTGGTTTAGGTGGAGCCCATCCTTCCTGCATAGACTCCCTCTTTCCCAAAAGGTTCCCCAGTTCCTGATAAACCTAAATCTTCCTCCCAACACCACTGTCTCACTCATACATTAAGACTCCGCACTTCTGCCTGTCTATCTGGCCCTTCGCTTGGAACAAGAAGCATTTCAGAGATTGCTACCTTGGAGATCCTGGATATTAGTCTCTTACCTAGAAGCCTAAATTTGGCCTCCGGGATGTCTCTCTTACCTTTCCCTGTGTCGTTGGTCCTTACCTATATCATGACCACCAGCTCCTCCCCAGCACTGTACATAAGCCTTTCTAGATATCTCGAGCGATCTGCAATCTTTGCACCCAGCACGCAATTCACTATGTAGTTCTCCCAATCATCACAAACCCACCTCTTTATATTTCTAATGATCAAGTCCCCCATTAATATTACCTGTCTCTTCCTAATACCTGGGGCTGTCTCCCCTGGAGAGGTATCCTCAGTGCGAGGAGATACCATGACATCATCTGAATGATGCACTACATTGCATTAACCACTACTCAGCTCCAAGGTCCCTTCACTTGCTAAACCTTCAAACAACACCTTTATTGTTTTTTTTTTCATGCTGCCCATCACTTCTGGGAAAAGCTGCCTGTAAACACCCACAACACTAACTGATTGTCCCATTTTTTGACAGGCGGACTAAGGTTAGACATGCCACCATGACTGTATACACAGAAATGGGAGGAAAAGGACAGGAGAACAAAGGAAGCTTCAAGATGTAGAAAGCATAGATGATTCTATGCACTGAACTCTTGAAGTCCATGGAATTTTTGTGTGTTGAGGAACTGCAAAATTAGGGTTTGATCCTGAAACATTAATGTTAATGAGAGTTAACAATACCCAGTTCATCTGTAGTGCTCAACGCAGAGAAGGAAAGTAAGTGTCTTTATCACCAATTTACATATGGGGAAACTGAGGTACAGACAGGTGAACTGACTTTGAGCAGAGCAGGTCAGGGGCAAAGCCAGAAATAGAACCCTGATGTCTGGACTGCCAATCTACTGCCCTGCATAATGCCATATGCTTTTAAACATCATTAATAATGTAATACTAGAGGAAACAACCAGAAATCTGCAAACACATCATAAGCAAACGTTTTCCTATAGATTAGTTTAGAACAGTAGGTTTTTGAAATGTATAAATAATTTTAAAATGCTTTCCTGGCTTCAAAAAGTATTGTATTTGTTATCTATATGAACAGATGACAGATATAACCATTCAGAATCAGTCACTTACCTTGAAGCCTTTGCATAACATCGGCAATATGCCTGGGCGATCTCCCCACTAGCCTGGAGGAGGCCATGGTCTCTTTGCAGCAAGAATGCTTTCAGTGACAGAATCTCCACACCAAGCCACAGACCTCAACAGGATAGAGAGTTTGGACTACTTCCTTTTAGAAAACGTCACTTAGCTTGAGCACAGCATGCCTATGATGAGTCACAGCAGCCTCTTCCCCAATGAAAGCACAGTACTCGCTTGCAATGATTGTGCTACAGCACTGTCCTTCCTTCATCAGACCTCAGAAGCCTGAAAAAAGAAAGATGTGGGCTTTAGAGAAACCTGCACCAGTTCCTGTAAAACTAAGACCCATAATCTTATTAGCTATTCTAACACAAAGAGTGGCATGCATGGCATATATTGTATTGCTCAAGCCAGAGACACAATTAATGCTGAAAGCCTGGTTGGCAAGCACTACTTCAACTGAAAGTACACAAACAAATGATTAAAGTCAACTGAAAACATGCCAGACATTGATACTTTTTATGACAGGATTGAGTATGCTGTTTCAGAAGGCTACGGTACATCAAATATTAAAATAATATTGCATCTAAAGGAAGAAATATAAAGTCCCTGGTAAAACTGAAATAGTTTAAAACTATCACTATATTTCATTGCATTAAAAAAGAACAGGTAATAACTTTTTGATCAGGATAAAATGTTAATCCCTAGTTCTACTAGGTTACTGTCCATAATCTGAAATGTCTCACTTTGCCTATTATATTTTTTTAATCACAGTCGTAGTGTACAGTAAAGTTGCTTTTTTGGTCACTTGGCATAACATTTAAAGTGTAATTAACATTACAGGTCCTTAATTCACCACTGTTACTCAAGTTTTATGCTAGTGTAACTCTACTGAAATCAATGGAGTTACATCAGTGTAAAACTGCCCTGTTACAGCAGCACCTTAGGCCTCCAAAATGCTACCGTAAAACAATATCCTGACTTCTGAACAGCAAGAAAAAATTGGACTTCCAGGGGGGTTAGCTCCTCAGTGGAAGAGAAATGAGTGGATACAGACCTAGAACATTCCTTTCTACCTTGTTTTATGCATAGTGCATACACAGGGCCAGCGCCCTCCCTCCCCCCGACACAGCTGAACTGCACTTGACACAGGGCCTGGGAGGGGGTGGGAAAAGTAGCTGTAGTACACTTTTTTGTACTCCCCTGATCCTGGAGCCAAAATGCCCACTGCCCTAACAGAGAGCAGCCGTTAGACTGTTCTACGGTAGGCAGTCTAGAATGTTCCTGCAGGGTCTGCACCACTATCTGAGGATTGTAAAAGCACATCATGCTCCAGTTCCACCCTCATCATGTCCCCTTCTGCCCTTGAAATACTCCCTACACCCTTATGTCCAGGGAATCCCGGTCTGCCATTTTAGGCAATTCTTGGTCCTCTTTGCACTGCCAGAGCAGTACAAAGTAGACAGAGCAGGGAGTCAAGATCCAGCCCATTGTTCCTATTCACAGTGCTGTGCTCAAAATCTCATACCAAAGAGTGTATGATTCTGCAGGTCTAATTCTCCTCTTAATCCTAACAGTTTTACATCAGTGTGAGTCCACTGACTTCAGTGGCATTGTTTCTGATTGCACCTGTTTCAGTGAGAGGATAATCAGGCTCTGCAGCACTATCTGTATGTTATATCTGTACCAACACTAAGGAAGTGTGAACCATGGGTTCAGCTGGAACAGATTTGCTAACATTTTGAACAATAATTTAGACAAGGTGCAGGCATTTTTTATTGCATGCAGCTGGAGGTGCTCCTGTGCAGGGCTAGCTGACACAGTATTAAAAACACCGCCCGACTGTCTACTCTCCAACTACAAACATAAGTAATACCCTGACAGCTGCACCTGTACCACATGTATCATTGTCTCTTACAGCAAATAGTCAAATGCTGGTGTTGATCAGTGGATGGTTCTGGCCAGAGAGAAGCATGGCCAGAGCAATTCTGGGATGTATCAATTCAGGTCACACACTGTGGCAGAGCCCATTCTGGTGCTCCTTACAAAAATTAAAGCTACCTTTCTCTAACAAAACCCACAAGGTAGTTTGGCAATGGAAACAGTGCTTGCCCTCCCCCAAAAAGTTAAATCCTCTTTGAAGTACAGTGGATTGTGCTGGTGAAAATAGTTGCAATTTGCAGCTCTCTCCTCCAGTTGCAGTGAACCTAGTCCACCAAACTGAGTCAAGGATGCACAGAATTATTCAGCCCTCTTAATGATTAACTTTGAGTATCTATATGTGCAGTGTATCAGCTTATTCAATGAGTGGTCCAAAGACAGCCACATCAATTGAATACACTGTATTTTTATTTTTCAAAAGAACTAGCCTTAGTTTTGTTGTCAACAACAGAGTTCTTTTTCCCTACTGATGCAATAAAAATATTATTTTCTTAAAATACTTGTATGAACTGGGTCTGGATGATCATTTATTAACCCACTCAAAACACGTGGACCTAGATCCTCAGCTGGTATAAATCGGTGAAGCACCAATGAAGTTAATGTTGGTTTAGACCAGTTGAGGAAGATACTTACTCCTTAGTAAATTCCAATTCCAATGTAAAATAATCTAGACTATGGTGCAGTGCATATATATTTAGATTTCCCTTACACATACTGTTTTCTCTGCATAAAATGTACAGGTTGAGCCAGTTCACCTTTATAAATGGGACTGTAGCAATTAATAAATTATCTTGCTGAGAATAAAGAGTGAGTGCTGTGTAGTGAGAATTCATGGCCCTAAATCATAATTTGAAAGCTCCTTTGTAAGCAGTGGGAAGTGATTCTAATATAAAGAGGGGGAACTAACCTGCAACAGATGGGGAAAGAAAACGGTATTAGACACGGAAACAACAGCATCACCACAGTCACCTCATCAACCAGAAAGAACCATAGGAACATATAGTAGGCATTACCAACACAGATTAAAGGAACATTCTTTGTAGTCTAGTATCCTGTCTCCAGTAGTGGCTATCACCTGATGCTTCAAAGGAAGATAAAAAACAAAACCCAAAATGCACATAGTTTTGCAGTGTAATGGGGAGTATATTTTTTCCTCACCTCCCACAGGCAATCAGTTTATATCTCAAGGCATAAGATCTGTTTGTTGTTCTAACAATGTTTTACTCTTTAGAGTTGCAAATACTATTAAAATTCCATTCACTAAACATATTTACAGCACTTACGGAAAAACATTTCATTATAAAAAACTAGCAGGTTTTCCCATTGTGTATCAGCCATACGTATTAAAAACTTGAAAGAATACATTTTCAAAACATGCATAGATTTGTAACTATTTGGAGTCCTTGTCTTTAATGGCAATTGCATGACTTAAAACAGCAATGCTTTAGAAAATTAGCTCTAAATACAAGCATTTCTATAAAACTTAGACTGAAGTACCCAGTAGTCTGCAAGCTGCTCAAGGTTTTAGCATTCTACAGGTGACTAAAGCCTTATTTTTGTTACATTATTATTGTTATGCCATATTATTAATTACATTTACTTGTTGACAGAGATATACAGTAGAACCTCACACTTACGAACACCTGACAAATGGAGATTGTTCATAACTTTGAACAAAATGTTATGGTTGTTTTTTCAAAAGTTTACAACTGAATATTGATTTAATACAGCTTTGAAACTTTACTATGCAGAAGAAAAATGCTGTCTTAACTATCCTAATTTAAATTAAACAAGCTCAGAAACAGTTTCCTTACCTTGTCAAATCTTTTATTTTAATCTTTCCCTTTATTTTTTTAGTAGTTTATGTTTAACACAGTACTGTATTGTATTTGCTTTGGGGTATTTTTTGGCTCTGCTGCTGCCTGATTGCATACTTCCAGTTCCAAATGAGGTGCGTGGTTGACTGATCAGTTTGTAACTCTGGTGTTCATAACTCTGAGGTTCTACTGTACAGAGACTAAGGATATGAGATAAAAATGAACAAGTATACTTAACAGTGTAATAAACGTTCATCTCATTTAAAGACATAATTGTCATCTGCCTGGGCACATGTGTGGCCCATTGTGATTTTAAAATAAAAATAAAAGATGAATAGTCAATTTCTGCCCTCAGATAAAAGCACAAACCCCAGTAAAGTCAATGGCAGTTGTGCATGTCAACCCAAGAACAGAAATCGGCTCTTGCATGGCACTGGTTTTAAACTCTGTAGAATGTGTTACTTTTTCTGCAAATGTAAGAAAAGGGAAATCTTATCTCATGTAGAGAACACTAGTACCAAATCTCTCATGTTACCTTTTTCATGAGAAGGCCTAAATTATTTCACAACACTTAGAAACATGTTAGCTGTACTTAAAAACAGGCCACTGAATGAAAATAAACAAGTTTCCGTTTATTGGTAGACCTGGACCAAGCACTAGGAGATCTCGTGGTATCTCATTCTTCTATTCTTTAGAGTTATAAAACATGTGATAACTAATGAATATGTGATAGTCTTAAAAAACCACGCAGAATCTTCTGCACGCTATACTTAATTTCAGTATCCAATCTAACACTCTCGTTGATGACAGAAAAGGTGTTTCCTGGTTGAAAAATGGGAAACAGCAAAATACGTGTCTGTCTTTTGGTCAAAAAAACTATATTTTGAGAAGCTGTAGTGTTTGCTCTTTTACATGTGTACCATTTCACACTAATTCACACACTATTTAAGGAGAGCATTCAAGAAATTTCCGCCCCTTTCAAATGAGCAATCTTTGGCCCGCCTATAAATTGATCCTGCTGCCTTCTTAGGCCTCAATTAATTTTTAAAAATTGTTGGTAGATGGCTTAATTCATTCATGTTTGTAAAAATGCTTCCAGGGCCTTAGATAAGAGAAACCATAGAAGTAAAAAGTACCTTTTGTTATTATTATGTTTATATTGGAAGAGAAAAATGCTTACATCCATAAAAGCATACAAAAATATCTTTATAGTATTTATAGTATGTAGTGCACTGTGAATTACAATTATTGTTAGTAATAATAAATCCATTTGGTAGAGGGTTACTAACCCAACAGAATACAAATTCATAGTTATGTTACAGTCTAGCAGAAAGAGGAAGGGAATAGCAGAAATATGCAAATGACAGGATGAACACTTAACTAAAAAAAGAAAGTCTTGTTTTTTATTATTATTTTGATATTACTAATCATGTGCTGTGTATCACAATGTTCGTAGTGCTCAGCTACTGGTCATTGGATCTGGCCACTAGTCATCAGAATGTGTAAACAACAGTCAATAGCTGACTTAAGCTAACAAGATATATGCCTGGTGCAAACAGATTTAAAATGTCCACACAGGGCTTTATTAAAATGATTTAAAAACTGGTTTTGGTTAAACTGGTGTTAGTTTTGTGTGTTGACAAGGATACACTTGGGATTACAACTCAGGAGGTCCTGGCCTCCAGTCCCGTGCCAATATCTTAAATTATGCTCCCTCGGGAAGAAAGTTTAATAAAGCAGCCAAATATGCTCTTATATAGCCCAAAGCGCTCAGCTACAGCTGTAGCAACTACACTGTACTAAGTCTGTTTCAAGGAGAAAATTTAAACCTGAAAAGCAATAGTATAACAGTGTTTCAAGCAGAGATACCATTTGGTTTTTAATCTTGTGAATAAAAGAAAGAAATCGCTATTGGACCACATTTAAATTGCAAATCTGTACTTGTTCGCAAATGCATTGTACAATACAACCAGCTTATGTGCGCTGCTGCTCTCCCAAAATCTGCTGGCTCTTAAACATACACCACATAAGATCATGGAAAAAACATCAGTTTGGCACTGGAAAGTGTTCAGATACTGCTGTTCCCAACTCCCATCCCTGTCACTTTGTACTTCCTTTTTTCTACATCAGGGATTGCTTTCGGAAAAAGAAGATGAAGGAAGATGTAAATGCTGACCTTTCAAAAAGGACGCTATATAGAGACATTCAAACAGGACGCTGGGTTCTAAGATATTGTAAATGTCTCCACTCCAAAACTGAAAGAATTAATATTGGTAAATGGTCAGGTTTTTTTCCCTGAAAAAGCAAGTGAAGTACCCACTCTGGAGCTTCAGATGCTTCTTGTTCTGGCAGTTATATTTCTGCATGCTTTTGCACTTTAAAACATAATGTTGAGGGCTTATAAATTGAACATATGGAGGGTCTGGGGTGAGAGGTCATATTTAACGTAAGCTGAATGTTTGGCATTTTAGAATATGGTATATTCATCATACAAATGCCCTCTACCTTACTCTGCAGACTGTAAAATGGTCAGCGAGGCTCTAGTCCTGCAAGCATACAGGGATGTGCTTAACTTTAAGTGTCTGAACAGTCCCACTAATTTCAGTGCATTGTTTCAAGTTAGGCACCTGTATAAACATTTGTAGGAAGGAGATCTAAAACGTGAATTTGCTTTTTATATTTTCTGTGAAGCCAGGAAAAATATAATAACACTAAGGTGCCTACCTTCTCGGATGGGTATGTACTCAGGCTGCTAGCCCCTCCCACAGCTTGCGCCATGGCTACTCTTTTATTTTTAGCACACTAGCTCAATCAGAGGTAGCATGGGTATGTCTACTCAAGCTGGAAATTTTCCCTCCAGCGAGAAGTGAAGACTTACCTTTCCGCAACTTTAACTCTTAACTGTTCTACTCAGACAGAAAAACACTAAAATTCTTGATCAGTCCTGAGACTTCCAAGCAAAAAGGGGCACGTGGCCTATAGTGATAAAGACTCCCTTTCCTGTTCAAAAGAAAGAACATTCATAGTAGGGGTTTTCTTTGACACTAGGTGCCAATACTAATGTAACTCAGCATAACTCCACTGAAGTCAATGGGCTGTAGCAATTTATGCTAGAAAGGGAACTAGTCCTAGTGAAGTATCCTTTAATGAGTCAAGCTCAAATTTTAATAAACTAAAATAAATACCCCATCCTGATGTATATTCATGATTATGAAAACTCTTGAGTACAGTCTATTTAAATTGTAACAGTCTGAAGTACAACTACCATTTATTAAAACAATTAATTTATTAACTGGAAAATGTGCAGAGCTGGTGATGAAAAGGAAAGTATGGATTGCCTGCATTCAAGAGACCAAATGGAAGGGAGCGAAGAGAAGAGGTACTGGGGAAGGCTATTAGCCATTATACTATGGAATTTTGAATAAGATAAATGGAGCTTTAGACAAAGTGATGTGGGAATGTGCAGTGGTTGTGGATAGGATAAGTCACAGGATAATTTTCATTATGTTAGCTCTTGAAAACATCCCCCTAAATGTTGCATGTGCATAACCCCAAGTAGGATGGGAGGAACAAGAAAAAGAGAATTTCTGGGGGGAAATGGACACTGTTGTACAAAAAATTATAAAGAATGAAAGAGTGACTCCACTGATAAATCTTAATGTCTACATGGAGAGCGACAGTAAATGCTTCTAAAAGGTAGCATGGCAGCCATGGGTCTGGACATAGAAACAAGGAAGGAGAAACTATCTTACAGTACACGCAGACATATAATTTAGTAGTCAATACAATCTTTGCTAAGAAGGAAGAACACTGGATCAGAACAGTAGTAGGAGGTAGTAGATGGTTTATCAGGGAGTAATCTAATCTGAAGAACATCAAAAAACTGTAAGATCATCCCAGGGGAAAGCAGTGCAACTCAATATAGAATGCTAGTTCTTGACTATGGGTACATAGTGAATATGTGAAGAAAATGGTCCAAAGCAATAAAGAAAACGAAGCACTGGAAGCTTAATGAAGTTAACAAGGGGTTTAAAATGAACATGTTGGAGATCTATTTAGAAGAGTTAAGAGAAAATGCAAATCAATGACGGAAGCATACTGCAAGCAAAATTCCAGAATGTGGAAAGAGTCTGCTTGATGAAACAAAAGCAAGAGCCTTCCTCCTTCCCCCCACCCACCCCCATCACATCTGATGGTGGAATGACTAAGTTTGAGAGGTTGTGGAGAAAAAGAACAAGCATTTTTAACTTTGGCAAGCAATGCTCCAACAGCCAGATTTTCAGCAGTATAAAGAAGTCAAAAGAGGTGGCAGTCGCTACGGCTAAAGCCATGGAAGGCTTATATGACTGTCTTGAAACATAGGAGGGTGAGAAGGAAATATATAAACTGGTGAAGACCTACAAGAAAACTAAAGACATTGGTGAGATCAAAATAATTACACTGAAAGTGCAAATACATTGATCAATGAGAACCAGATTAAGGAAGAGGGGAGAAATTACTTTGAAATGTTTATGAATGAGGAGACTCCAAGAGAACCATGCTGCACGATGAAACCAGACCACAGTCTGCTGGCACCAGTCCTAGGAGAAGCTGCAGAACCAACAAGCAAAAATAAGAAAGCTCTCAGCCCCAATGGCTTAGCAGCAGAAATATGGAAGTGCCTGGGTCAAATAGGTGTGAACATATTGACACAACTGTTTAATTCCATTGTGAGGATTGAGAAGACAGCTAATGCCTGAGAAAAATACTGGTACTGATGTGCTCTAAGAGAAAAAGAGACATACAAGAAGTGTAACTACCTTGGCATTAAACTTATGAGCCACAGGATGAAGATTTCAGAGAAAGTTATTGATAAGAGACTATGAAGAAAAGCAAAAGGTCAGTGACAATCAGTTTGGATTCGTTCCAGGCAAGTCAACAACAGATGTTATTGCTGCATTAAGATTTCCCTATATTTTTCCACAAGCAAAAGGGGAAAACCTTGGACATAGTATTTATCGATCTTCAGACAGCTGATGACCCCGTTGTCAGAGAAATCATATGGTAGCGTCTGAGAATGAAAGATACTTGAAGGCTATATTAGAGTCATCCACAACATGTACAAAAGTGCTGTTACCACCGTTAGGAGGCCACATAGAGAAACCCAGCAATTTCTTGTAAGAGTTGGAGTGCATAAAGGCTCAGCATCACACCCCTTTCTGTTCATGTTGGTGCTTGATTTACAGAAAACAAGCAGCGAAAGTAGCTCTCAGGTGTATGCCTTCTGCAGAAGATGCAGTGCTCGTGGGGGAGAGCAAAGAGGGAGTGCTAGAAGATTTAGAGAGATGGGTATCTATTTGAAAGAAATGGCATGGAAATCAGTGACACAAAACAGAGTATATGATCTACAGATTTGACGATGCATTTCAGAAAGACAATGAGACTAAGTCTGGGGGAGCCAATCACAACCCAGAGGTACAGAAATTCAAGTACCTAAGTTTGACAGGATAATGGTGTACTCAACAATGAACTTATATGTAGAACAGGAAAGGCATGGACTAAATGGAGAGAAGTGCGTGGAGTGATCTGCAATAGGAAAATGCCTATCAAATTGAAAAGCAAGACCCTATAAGACAGTAATTAAGCCTGCACTTTTGTATGGCTCTGAATGCTAGGCACCAAGGAAGAGCCAGGAGTAGATCTGAAGTACAATGGAAATGAAAATGTTAAGATGGATGCTTGGAGTTACCAGAATGGACCATATTCAGAACAAACAATCTAAGGGAAGTGTGAAAGTGGTACCAATTATAAAAAAGCAGAAGGAATCCAGGCTTAGGTGGTTTGGACATGAGAAAAGAAGATCAGAAGAATATAGGAAATAGAGTGAAGGATTGGAAGACCAAAAACCAGATGGATGAATGTTATACCAAAGGATCTCATTAGCTGCGGAGTTTCCAAGGAACTGCTTCAAGACAGACCGGAATGGAGAAGGACTCGAAGAGATGACCCTATATAGATGGAAACAAATGCTAGAAAAAGAAGAGGAGATTTAATTTAAATACAAATCATACATGACTTTGAGCACATCAGTGATTAATGTCCATCCAGTTGTATTTCATAACGAATGGTATAAAATGGAATTGCCACTGATTTAGTCAGTCTGAAGACAACATATTAAAAATTAAGATCATAAATGAAAAGAAATCCAGGAAAGCAGAGACAATCTTTCAAACTTCACATTTGGGCATGATCTGTTTGATTTTTGGACATCAGTTCCTCTTTTCTTTAAGACATTTTATTAAAGAGTGTTTCAAATATCCACAAAATAATGAACAGGTGGTTGCTGTCAGAAATAGTGAACATCTCCAAAAATTACAATATTGTACTCTTAAAACATTGTGACATATAATTTACCACTTAAGGTTAACTACAATAATCAATAAAGTATTTCTATTATTCATAATTAAGTCAACATAGCACCCAGACAGATGAAAGTAACATTTAAATATAGTTTAGCAACATTTTGTTATATAGACCTGAAGGGTTAAAACACATCTTAGCCTTTGTGAAAATGATGCTCAGAGAGCACTCAAAATTAATTATCATCAATACTACAACAGAAAAATACATCCTTTCTGGGTTTCTTTTGGACAACAGCCTCAGCACTTGCAAGGTTCTGGTAGGCACTCTGAAACAACATACAACCTCCCCACAAATCACACAGGAACAGATTATGAGCCCCTTACTGACATTGCTGTGCAGTTAATCACAGGAGTAGTCTCACTGACATCAACTGGATAACTCATGAGTATCTGCTCACACAATCTGGGCCATAACAGCAGACTCTGAGAATAGTTCAACCAAGCACTTCTCCCACTATTAATACTGTAACCACTAGTATCACTAGAGGAGAAATCATCACCCCTCAATGTCAAAATCCTAGAAACACCCTTGACTGCTAATATTTCAGATCTGGTATCCTTCAAAGTTTTTACACGCACCCACACAGACACAGACACACACACCCCAGTGCATTTTTGTTGGAACTTTTGTTGCAATATTCTTGCCCTTAATGCATCACCATTCTGTACAGCCCAAGCTGGGCAAATACATACAGTGATAACCTGACAAGTCACTGTTTCTAGGTGAAATATAATTGCTCTGTAGTGTATGTCAGGAATGGATGCTATTGTAACATTTGTGTGTTCAGTTCCCTAGCCTTTGGTGCATATCCCCCCCTCCCCCCCACACACACACCCGCTCCCTGGGGTAAGGGCCTGATCTATAAAATCCATTGAAGTCCATGGAAAGTCACTGATTTCACTGGGTTTTGGTTCAGGCCAAAGAAGAGTTTCTGTGGTGGGGTGCTCTGCCTCATAGGGTTTGATTACAATCCCATATTTTCCTGTTCAGAATCAAATACATTATTCTTAACCCCACCAATACCCCACAGGCCGCCGTCCCCGGTTCCTGCATGGCTCTGAGGCAGAAGGAGGGCTGCCCCTAACGGAAATGACACTGTAGAAACTGAGCCGTCTTCACACAGGACGCAGCGACCCAACCTGCGCCCATGCTCGGGAGGGCAAGCCTGCCGGGCGGGGCGGCGCGGCGCGGCGCGGGCTGCCGGCTTGCTCCGACCGCCGCCGGCTTCCCCGGCCAGCCCCGTACCTCTCTCCCGCAGCGCTCCGCTCCTCTGCGGCCGCCCTCCCGGTGCCCCGGCCCCTGGGCTCTCCGCGGGCTCCTGCCTCCTCGCCGAGTCCCGGGGCTGTGCCTGCAGGGCTGACAGGAAGCCCCCGGCTGCCTGGTTACCGAGTGCAACAATCCGACACACGCTCCGTCCGTACACACACGCGGCGGCACCTAGCAGCGGCCACCTCCTCTCTCCCTCCTCCCCGCTCCCTCCTCCTGCAGTCAAACCATGCGGCCGGACCCCCTCCTTCCCCCGCCACCGCGGGCTTCTCGCCGTCCTTGCGATGGGGAAGCAGGTGTGTGTGAGGGGGGAGGGCTATGTGGCCCCTTTGCGTCCCTCCTGTCCAGGCTCTGGCCCCGCCCCGCCGCTACACGCAGTGCATCGCTCCGGGGATGCACTGTGTAAGAGTGGGAGAGGCGAAGTGGCTGTAGGCGATGCAGGATTTCCCTGCGCAGATACCCCACACACACACACACACACACACCCCACCACCACCAGCAGCAGCACACACACGCGCGCGCTAGCCCGCCCCCTTGCAGTGTTTCCCAGGCAGCGGCTGGGCTGTCATTTGTCCCCAGCCTTCTCTCTGTCCCCTCCCTCCCCGGGGAGGTTTCCATTAGTGGGAGCAGGAGGGGCTGGCCCTCACAACACGCGCTCCTCCAATCTCCTTCTCTCGGCTCCCTGTGATTTGCTTTGCAGTGTCCAAGCGCAGCCCATGGTCCGATGCACACTATTGCTAAGGGGGGAAATGTGTATACCAAACCCTACATTTTTTCAAGCACAGACTCTCATATCGTGAACGCAGCTGGGGACAAAACTGCAAGTGTAATCAACCTGGGCCCCAACGCCATCCTTCTACATGCCTAACTGCCTGATTTACCAGTTCAATACTAGGATCTAAATTACACTGCAATTTTGCACTAATCTGTAATTGCAGGTGTATAATTGCACCTGTGATATTAGAGGCAAGCTTCAGACCCAGCTAAAAATGAGGCCAAAATATTCTGTAGTAATGATCCAAAACACTACAGCTTATTTGTAAAATACCTTGTATTTGTATAGGGCCTTCAGTGTGGATCTCACAGCACTTCACAAATATTAATGAGTTAAGCATTCCTGTTTGAGGAAACTGAAGCACAGAGAGGTGTGAGTGACTTACATAATATGACCTTACTAGAAGTATTTGAGGGATCTAGGAATACAGACTAGGTCTCTTGACTCCCATTCCTGAGTTAGAAACATAAGATTAACCTTTGTCCAATAGTATTACTGCAGGGTTTTGAACCATTACTGTAGAATAATGCTGTATTGCAGATGTCCCCTTTATTTGAGGGTCTTTATTTTTTTTCCCCTTTCCATTTTTATTGCATTTTGGTTAAAGCTTTTTCATACAAAAGATAAGAGGATTTTTTCCTCCTTAGGCATCTCTGCTCACCTCTCTTCTGTGGCACTGAGGGGAACAAAGGAGTGGTATATGGCTGCAAAGTGAGAAGGGGAGAGGAGCAGAGCCAGTGTAGCACATTCTGTACCTTTCCCAAGGCTCTGAGAGCCTCTCTGTGGCAACTAGAACTTGGCAACATTAGAGCACTCTAGGGTATGGGTGCCTTGGCTGGCTGGAGGGAGTCAGAGTTAGGGAGTAGAAGTGTTACATGGCATCCTCCCAACAGAATTCCCATGATATAACTAAGGATGTTAATGCTTCCCTTCCAGCACAAACTTCTAATCTGCAGCATCTACCTTGCTCAGTGGGGTAACTATGCAGCCCATGGGTTGGTCTACACTATCGCTTAAGTCGATGTAACTTCCATCACTCAGGGGTGTGAAAAAGACACACACCCCCAAGCGATGTAAGTTCCAGCGACCTAAGCACTGTCCACACCAGTGCAATGTCAGCTGGAGACGCTCTCCTGACCACATAGCTTCCGCCTCTGGCAGAGGTGCAGTAATTATACCAATGGGAGAGTGCTCTCCCATCAGCACAGCTCATCTTCACCAGATGTGCTACAGCAGCACAGCTGCATCAGTGCAGCTGCGCCGATGCAGCGCTGTAGTGTAGACTTGCCTATAGTATGACAGACAGTAAGACCAGAAAGCTGGAGCCAGGACATCCAGGGGTGATCTGAGGTCTGTAGAATTACATGGCAAGGATTCTCTATGGAGCTTTGGGTGTATGCATTTGGGAGGCCATTCCCTGGGTCACTTCTACTAGGTCCCAAAATCTCTTTGCCCCTGGCCAAGCACAGCCGCAGATATTTTTCCTTACACAGAAACCTGAAGAAGAGAAAAATGTAAGAGAGGGGAGCCCTTAACATTTGTTTTTTCTTTAAAAAAAAATTCTCCATTGGCCTTGCTACTGTGTCTGTTACATCATGTCAGTTGTAGCACAGAGGGTAGAAAAAGGAAGTGGGTGGTGACTTCTTGCTGAATTTCCCCTTAAAAAACACCACATCTTATTCTTAGAGAAACTCCTCTTCTTGCTTACTGTCTCTTTCCAAATATTTGGTTTTCTTTCAACTTCCTGAGCAAAGAATACAAGAATAAAAGTATCTTTTTTACTATACGAGTATTAGATATTACACTATAATAAAATCCCATTACTGAAATAAATGAGCACATAAAAGTATACAAAATGGTAGGAGGGTATACTGTCTTCATTGTTGTATTATGTAACTTATCTGTACAGTTAAAACTACTGAGATATATTCTGCCTCTCAGTTACCCTGGATAAGCCCAGAGAAACATCACTGACTTCAGTGCAGTTACTCTGGATTTACTGTGATGTCACAGAAAGCAAGATTTGGCTCTTTACGTAAATGTCCCCCTTTTTGTGTTACAGAAAACAATAATGTGGGTATCATCCTTCCTCCTGACCCTTCTGACATAAAACATCATACCCACAGTTGAACAAACTGGAGACCACCCTGAAAAAGAAATGTGTTCAGTGATTAAACTGGGTTGCATTTCAGAACTTCATTATTTAAATGCACAAATCTAGATTTTTGCCATAGTCAAAGGAGTGACAGTAACTTCATTCAGACTCATGCCTTATAACTTTCTTGAAAGCAGAATGTACTCCTTTAAGCCACTTTTTAAGATTGTTTTCTCACAACCAAATAACATCTATAAAATTTTTATGAAAGAGCCCTTCTGCAGTAATTGCTTCTTGTACCTTATTTTCTTTTAATATTACAGTGTTTATGAGATCTAGAGGAAATAACCAAACTCATTTGTAGCTTTTTCGTTAGAGAAATATCTAGTGTGACATCTCAGTGAAGCTATACTACAATTCTCCTCCAATAGGTTGTTTTGTTTTTGAAAGGTTAAACTCAGAAACTGAAATCCTGTTTGTCAGTAGGATGTTTGCAGATAATGCCTGTGACGGGAAGCAAGATTACTTCTGCTAAAATGCAGCAAGACTAAAAGGGGGATCCACCTGTCCTGCAATACACACTAGGCCAGTGTTGCTTGCACTTGTGGGGAAGGGAAGCCCATGAACATAAAAGATCCTCAGATATTTTTATCTTCTTATGAGACTATAAAAGAAAATAGTGAACAGAGTTGATGCTCTCCATATCAATAGCACCTGACATCCTGTCACATCTACATCTTGGTTATTATTTATTGTTATTTATTATTTGTATTACCCTAGCACAAGGAGCACCAGCTATGTTCTGTATAAACACCGAACAAAAAGATGCTTCCCACTCCAGAGAACTTACAATCTAAATATGTTTTGATAGTCTTATGTTTCTTTAAAATGACATTAGTTTTTCAGGACTAAGAAAAATGTGCTTATTGTAGCATAAGAGATGAACAGTATAGATTTCTGCTGAGACCCCTATACCATTTGTCACAGGGTGACTGGCACCTTTAAACGGAGATGGGGCCAGTCACACCTGTGCCATAATTAATTAGCTGCTTCCCACCCTGAGGGGGTGGGGATAAGGGTGTCAGGTGATACCTTAATAGTCACCTTGGCCTTCTAAAATGACTGAGGGTATGTCTACACTACGAAATTAGGTCGAATTTATAGAAGTCGGTTTTTTTGAAATCGGTTTTATATATTCGAGTGTGTGTGTCCCCACAGAAAATGCTCTAAGTGCATTAAGTGCATTAACTCGGCGGAGCACTTCCACAGTACCGAGGCAAGCGTCGACTTCCGGAGCGTTGCACTGTGGGTAGCTATCCCACAGTTCCCGCAGTCTCCGCTGCCCATTGGAATTCTGGGTTGATATCCCAATGCCTGATGGGGCTAAAACATTGTCGCGGGTGGTTCTGGGTACATATCGTCAGGACCCCGTTCCCACCCTCCCTCCCCCCGTGAAAGCAAGGGCAGACAATCATTTCGCGCCTTTTTTGTCTGCTGCCAGCCAAAGATGTAAAGGATAGATGGAGTGGGTCAGAACAAGAAATAGACCAGATTTGTTTTGTACTCATTTTCCTCCTCCCCTGTCTAGATCACACTGCAGTCAGTCACAGAGAAGGCGCAGCGAGGTTAATCTAGCCATGTATCAATCAGAGGCCAGGCTAACCTCCTTGTTCCAATAACAACGATAACTTTGGTGCACCATTTCTTATTGGAACCCTCCGTGCAGTCCTGCCTGAAATACTCCTTGATGTACAGGCACACCCTTTGTTGATTTTAGCTCCCTGAAGCCAACCCTGTAAGCCGTGTCGTCAGTCGCCCCTCCCTCCGTCAGAGCAACGGCAGACAATCGTTCCGCGCCTTTTTTCTGTGCGGACGCCATACCAAGGCAAGCATGGAGGCCACTGAGCTCATTTTGGCAATTAGGAGCACATCAACCACCACACGCATTATCCAGCAGTATATGCAGCACCAGAACATGGCAACGCGATACCGGGCGAGGAGGCGACGTCACCGCGGTCCCGTGAGCGATCAGGACATGGACACAGATTTCTCTGAAAGCATGGGCCCTGCCAATGCATGCATCATGGTGCTAATGGGGCAGGTTCATGCTGTGGAACGCCGATTCTGGGCTCGGGAAACAAGCACAGACTGGTGGGACCGCATAGTGTTGCAGGTCTGGGACGATTCCCAGTGGCTGCGAAACTTTCGCATGCGTAAGGGCACTTTCATGGAACTTTGTGACTTGCTTTCCCCTGCCCTGAAGCGCATGAATACCAGGATGAGAGCAGCCCTCACAGTTGAGAAGCGAGTGGCGATAGCCCTGTGGAAGCTTGCAACGCCAGACAGCTACCGGTCAGTTGGGAATCAATTTGGAGTGGGCAAATCTACTGTGGGGGCTGCTGTGATGCAAGTAGCTCACGCAATCAAAGATCTGCTGATATCAAGGGTAGTGACCCTGGGAAATGTGCAGGTCATAGTGGATGGCTTTGCTGCAATGGGATTCCCTAACTGTGGTGGGGCTATAGACGGAACCCATATCCCTATCTTGGCACCGGAGCACCAAGCCGGCGAGTACATAAACCGCAAGGGGTACTTTTCGATAGTGCTGCAAGCTCTGGTGGATCACAAGGGACGTTTCACCAACATCAACGTGGGATGGCCGGGAAAGGTGCATGACGCTCGCATCTTCAGGAACTCTGGTCTGTTTCAAAAGCTGCAGGAAGGGACTTTCTTCCCAGACCAGAAAACAACTGTTGGGGATGTTGAAATGCCTATATGTATCCTTGGGGACCCAGCCTACCCCTTAATGCCATGGCTCATGAAGGCGTACACAGGCAGCCTGGACAGTGGTCAGGAGCTGTTCAACTACAGGCTGAGCAAGTGCAGAATGGTGGTAGAATGTGCATTTGGACGTTTAAAGGCGCGCTGGCGCAGTTTACTGACTCGCTTAGACCTCAGCGAAACCAATATTCCCACTGTTATTACTGCTTGCTGTGTGCTCCACAATATCTGTGAGAGTAAGGGGGAGACGTTTATGGCGGGGTGGGAGGTTGAGGCAAATCGCCTAGCTGCTGGTTACGCGCAGCCAGACACCAGGGCAGTTAGAAGAGCTCAGGAGGGCGCGGTACGCATCAGAGAAGCTTTGAAAACCAGTTTCATGACTGGCCAGGCTACAGTGTGAAAGTTCTGTTTGTTTCTCCTTGATGAAACCCCCCGCCCCTTGGTTCACTCTACTTCCCTGTAAGCTAACCACGCTCCCCTCCTCCCTTTAATCACCGCTTGCAGAGGCAATAAAGTCATTGCTGCTTCACAGTCATGCATTCGTTATTCATTCACCACACAAATAGGGAGATGACTACCAAGGTATCCCAGGAGGGGTGGTGGAGGAGGGAAGGAAAATGCCACACAGCACTTTAAGCACAGCACTTTAAAAGTTTACAACTTTAAAATTTATTGAATGACAGCCTTCTTTTTTTTGGGCAATCCTCTGTTGTGGAGTGGCTGGTTGGCTGGAGGCCCCCCCACCGCGTTCTTGGGCGTCTGGGTGTGGAGGCTATGGAACTTGGGGAGGAGGGCGGTTGGTTACAGAGGGGCAGCAGTGGCAGTCTGTGCTCCAGCTGCCTTTGCTGCAGCTCAACCATACACTGGAGCATTCTGGTTTGGTCCTGCAGCAGCCTCAGCATTGAATCCTGCCTCCTCTCATCACGCTGCCGCCACATTTGAGCTTCAGCCCTCTCTTCAGCCCGCCACTTACTCTCTTCAGCCCTCCACCTCTCCTCCCGGTCATTTTGTGCTTTCCTGCACTCTGACATTATTTGCCTCCACGCATTCGTCTGTGCTCTGTCAGTGTGGGAGGACAGCATGAGCTCGGAGAACATTTCATCGCGAGTGCGTTTTTTTTTCTTTCTAAGCTTCACTAGCCTCTGGGAAGGAGAAGATCCTGTGATCATTGAAACACATGCAGCTGGTGGAGAAAAAAAAAGGGACAGCGGTATTTAAAAAGACACATTTTATAAAACAGTGGCTACACTCTTTCAGGGTAAACCTTGCTGTTAACATTACATACATAGCACATGTGCTTTCGTTACAAGGTCGCATTTTGCCTACTCCCACCGCGTGACTACCCCCTCAACCTTCCCCCCTCCCTGTGGCTAACAGCGGCGAACATTTCTGTTCAGCCACAGGCAAACAGCCCAGCAGGAATGGGCTATACTGAGTGTCCCTGAAGAAAAGCACCCTATTTCAACCAGGTGACCATGAATTATATCTCACTCTCCTGAGGATAACACAGAGAGAGAAAGAACGGATTTTGGTTGAATGCCAGCAAACATACACTGCAATGCTTTGTTCTACAGTGATTCCCGAGTATGTGTTACTGGCCTGGAGTGATAAAGTGTCCTACCATGAAGGACGAAATAAGGCTGCCCTCCCCAGAAACCTTTTGCAAAGGCTTTAGGACTACATCTAGGAGAACCGCAAATGCCAGGGCAAAGTAATCCTTTCACATGCTTGCTTTTAAACCATGTATAGCATTTTAAAAGGTACACTCACCAGAGGTCCCTTCTCCGCCTGCTGGGTCCAGGAGGCAGCCTTGGGTGGGTTCGGGGGGTACTGGCTCCAGGTCTAGGGTGAGAAACAGTTCCTGGCTGTCGGGAAAACCGGTTTCTCCGCTTGCTTGCTGTGAGCTATCTACAACCTCCTCCTCATCATCATCTTCTTCGTCCCCAAAACCTGCTTCCGTATTGCCTCCATCTCCATTGAAGGAGTCAAACAACATGGCTGGGGTAGTGGTGGCTGAACCCCCTAAAATGGCATGCAGCTCATCATAGAAGCGGCATGTTTGGGGCTCTGACCCAGAGCGGCTGTTCGCCTCTCTGGTTTTCTGGTAGGCTTGCCTCAGCTCCTTCAGTTTCAGGCGGCACTGCTTCGGGTCCCTGTTATGGCCTCTGTCCTTCATGCCCTGGGAGATTTTCACAAAGGTTTTGGCATTTCGAAAACTGGAACGGAGTTCTGATAGCACGGATTCCTCTCCCCAAACAGCGATCAGATCCCGTACCTCCCGTTCGGTCCATGCTGGAGCTCTTTTGCGATTCTGGGACTCCATCATGGTCACCTGTGCTGATGAGCTCTGCATGGTCACCTGCAGCTTGCCACGCTGGCCAAACAGGAAATGAGATTCAAAAGTTCGCGGTTCTTTTCCTGTCTACCTGGCCAGTGCATCTGAGTTGAGAGTGCTGTCCAGAGCGGTCAGAATGGAGCACTCTGGGATAGCTCCCGGAGGCCAATACCATCGAATTGTGTCCACAGTACCCCAAATTCGAGCTGGGAACGTCGATTTAAGCGCTAATCCACTTGTCAGGGGTGGAGTAAGGAAATCGATTTTAAGAGCCCTTTAAGTCGAAATAAAGGGCTTCACTGTGTGGACAGGTGCAGGTTTAAATCGATTTAACGTTGCTAAATTCGACCTAAAGTCCTAGTGTAGACCAGGGCTAAGATAGCAGTTGGGGGAATGGGCAGGCTGCTAGGGAAGGCCCTGAGCCAGGGTCTTCAGGAGGCTGGGTACTCAAGGGGAACCAGTCAGGGGTCCAGTGCTCTGTACCAGGGCAGGGAAGAATGCAAGGGCCAGCAGGTGCTGAAAAGAATACTCCAGAGGAACCAGCCTGGAGGCTGAGTGCTGTATCCCAGAGCCAGAAAGACTCTCAAAGATGGCCCAGAGGATGGGCTGAAGAGAAGCTCCAAAGGACAGAACCACCTTTTTGTTTGTGGAGGGGACTTTTGCTACCCTGGAAGGGGTTGTTTGTTTGTAACTTGGCTGGAGGGCGAAGCCACATCTCCAGCACAGACCAGTGTGTGGAGAGCCAACGAGATGCTCCTCAGGGAAGGAAACTGAGCCAGGGAGTGCTGACAGCACCATGTTCAATTCGGGAAGAGGTGCGCATGACACCATTTTGCAGCTTATCCCTCTGAATGACCTTTTGGCCCCAACGCAGGAAAGTGCTTAAGTCCATCCTTATCCATACTTAATCAAATGTTAACTTTAGGTACAAACCCCATTGACTCCCATGAGACTTAAGCATCTGCCTAAAATTAAGCACATGCTTAAGTGGGGTCCTTCCTGAGTAGGGATGCTTTCTCAAATCAGGGGATTTGTTATGATCAGAAGAAAATATTATTCCTATCCAAAAAATGAGAAGGGAGAAAAAGGTCGAAATTAACTTGACTGGCATAGTTCAGTGGTTACAGAAAAGAATAAGGAATCAGTATTAAAATAAGAAATGAGACACTCCCTCACCCAAACTACCTTGTGCCTCAGTTACCAGCTATAAACAGAACAGTGTAAGACACTTAAAATACCTCTACAGTCAATTAAAACATTATAATAATGTTAAGTTTACAAAGTGAAACAGACAAAATTTAAGAAATTCCATAGTTAAGGGTGACTCATCACCTTAATGCTTCCCTTATTATTATACAGCCTTAAATACTTATTCACATATTATTTCAACAAGAATCCTGCGTCATTCAGTGCACAGGTTAGAAGTTGTACAATGAATGAGACAGGGAATCTATTGATCTGTAACTCATTTTGAGCAAATTCTGTTTGAAATTACCTTCAGAGATCATAAGCAATGATGCCCTGCCTCATTTATAAACAGGTCCTGAGCCATTCTATAAACATTATTGGATTGAGTGAAACAGGATTTCCATAGTTTTATAGTATGATACTTGTTTCCAAACCATATTTCTATGCATGCATAAGCATTCCCATTAGAACATCATTTAGACAATCCTAATTGTTATTACCAAATTAAGGCCCTAAGTATACATGAACAAAATATGAAGTTTAAAGCGTTACTGCATGACTAAATCATAATTGATTTTCATCAGACCAACTGTACTTCACCATTTAATAAATGCATAGATGTTGCGAACTGATAGTGCAGACACACAAAATGCTCAGACCACACAGTGCTGAATACACTAGAAATACTGTACCTAGATAGAGAAGAGGAGGTCAGACTAGATGCACACAACCAACCTGTTACTTTGGGGGATTGCTGACATTGAGTGGACTACATACAGCTACGATTTGTCAGTTCTCAAAGATAACCAGAATTGCCTGGCAAGTTCTTGTTAAGAGATCTATGTGTGTTACTAGTATGGGAGTACCTATGTTAATGTAGGTCTTAGATGATTATGTTTGACGTTTCCAGAAGCATACACAGTCTCAGTCTGTGCTGCAAGCTCATAGTTAGCTAAAGTGTTGTGCTTTCTGTTCTGACAAACCTGACTCCTGAGTGCTTACAGAACATGACAAATTCCAAGGAAATCTAGCCAGTACAATCAGTGATGCTGAGGACATGGTAGGTGGTATTTCACCTGCAAAGTTAACTGTGCCTCTGTATGGTGGAGGCCACAGCACTATTACCGTGCCAACTTTCAGCTGAGTTGTGCCTGGAGATCCTCACCGCTGGAGATCCCATAGCACTTTTCAAAAGAGTGGGGGTGTTAGGCCTAATGTCCTTGCCAAATTCAAATTTGGGTAATTAAATTCTTCCCATTACGTTCCTTCTCCAGTTTCAATTGTATATGATATTCACCATTCCTCCCTGTCCTAAACTGGTGTGTGTTGTTGCGCACTGCTAAATAATTGCCACATCCCACCTAGGAGATGTCTGCATTCTTGTTGTAAGGGAAGCGCCTTCTATACAGTAGAGGTTGTTTGTAAAATGCTTTGTGGATATCACGGATATAGGTTCTATTTTTATTAACATTAAAGAAAAAAAAAGTGGCAAAGCTTGGGCCAACAAATCATAGCAGTAAGTTGGGTAAAAGTAGGACACCAATAGAACACAAAGAATATGCCACATCGGAAATTAACTATCCTGAGTTATATGAATGGAAACAAAAACAAATGTTAGCTTTGTTTACCTTATATTTGGATTAACAACTGAAAGTAATAGAATGAAACTGTACAAAGAGAAACTGAAGCTAGATACATAGAAAAAATTCTCACTTAGACTATGGAATTTTCTTGCAGGTGAAGTTACTGAAGCTCTGTCACCAGAGATACTCCTAATTACAACTAACAAAAAACATGTACAGATTGAGCACAATCTGGCACTTGTCGGGGGATGACCTAAATAAAGTTGCATTAAGTTTCTAATGTCATTTACTTTAATGTTTCCTAGAGGCTATAAGTGTGGATATTTTGAACAGTTTATTGTTGTGATAACTTTTCTGTACTTTGTGCTTTAAAAGTTCTGTTAAATTCTAAAGGCATTTCTGAAAATTCCACATCATAAATAGAGCTAATTGAAAAATAGGGAAATAGTGACAACTTTTTGTAAACAATTTCTCCCCATTTTTGTCCAACATTTTTTAGGGGTGCGGGGAAGCGGGTGGGACATCAACCACCTCTAGTGAGCTTGATATTTTAAAACAGGATTACTAAGGTTAATAGGCAGCTAAAAGAACCAGCTCACCAGTTAAAATAGCGTATGTTGTATAGCGCTTGAGTTATTAAAAAATAAATGCAAATGAAACATGTCAAAAGTAATTACTTGTTTAACTTAGTCTTCAAATTAGCACTACAAAACAAATATAGTCAAATAATGCCATCTGCTGGACGGTGACAAAATAAGCTGGGCTAGAGCCATGTACAATTTTCATTAAGAACCCTGAAGCTAGCAAAAGGGAAGTAATTTTGCATTTCATTACCGCCCTAACTCAAGCTATGCTACTCAAGAGGTTCACAAGTCTTTTGGCAAAACTGGTCTGTTTTGATCTGAGGGAAATGGAGCCAATTCCAAGCAAAGATGGTGATATCATTTCAGTGATCATCATCAGGGATATTCAGCAGTTTAGCTTTTTTTCTCCTTCTTTTATATGAAACTAGCCAAGAGGACAGACCCTGCTGACTTTATTCACTTAAGCAGTGAGTTTGTTAACATTTAATGGAATTATTCACATGAGCAGTGGAATAATTTTGCCCAAAATGATGAGAGGACAAGGCAGAGACACTGCCCTGTAGCACCATAACATCACTCTCTTTCACTGTAAACCAAACAGGTACCAACAAAAGCTATTGTCTCCCCACCCCTTAGAAATAAACAAGACCTGCAGCATTTCCTTTGGCCTCCTCCTTCCTGTCTTGTAATGGTGAAGTCTTTGACTGGCTCCTGTTGGCTGCTGCAGAAATCTTCAAACAACTTGCTGACCTTCCAACATCCTCCTAAATTCCCTAGACTCTCCTCTTCCACTTCCAGATGTCTCTCCATATGAAATCTTCCCAGATGCTCCTATAGCCACTAAGTCCTCCAATGTCTCTTCCCTTTCCCCGACCCAAATCTCTCTTCTCTTCCTCCCAAGACTTTCCTCTCACTAAATCCAAGTCTCTTCTCTCCAAAGGCCAATATTGCCAACTCTCGTGATTTTATTACAAGTCTCACAATATTTGGTGTTGTTCTTAAACCCTCAGATGTTGGAATCCAGCAAAGCCAAGAGAATCGCAGCTTCCATGTTAAAAAAAAGTAATGATTGCAGAGAAAAGCTTGAAAACATGAAAAGAGTGCCTCCTAAAGACTCAATAACCAGAGGGTAAATAAAAGGAAACCGATATATTGTTAAAAACAAAAAGCATATGATATTTTGTGCCTGACTCACAATTTTTGAACACAGAGTTGGCAATATTGTGTCCCCTCCCTCAACCACAATCTACATTGTCTCAGACAACATAGCCCCTAACACCGCTAATTCTCTCTTCTGAAAATTGCCTCTTGTCCCAGTCATTTTCCTCTCTCCAAAGTCCTTCCATCTCCTTTACCCTGCCTGTCCCCAAACTCAGCCCATAGCTGCTCCATTTTGCCTGTGTTGTTCCCCATTTCTCCAAGTGGTGTCCCTATTATGCCTATCCTCCATAGCTGTTGCCCCATCAACGCTGCTCCCTCATGCCCTGTTTGGGCCCTGAGGGCTTCAGGCTGGAGCCAGAGCTCAGGTACCTGCCTCCCAAGGCGGAGGGACATAGCAGCCCCTGCTGGCAGGGCACTGCAAGGGCAACTCCTGCTTGTTTATTGAGCCTAAACAGCTAACCAGCTGATTGATAGCAGCAAGGAGGGGGGAGGAGATAGTCTGCTCAGAACTGCTGAACAAAGCAGCACCGGCCTCTCCTTTCTGCTCCGTTCTTTCACAGTCAGTCAAAACATGGAGAGGAGGAAAGGCTCTGCTGACCTCTCACAAGCTATGTGCTGAGTGAGGGAGAAGGATCTTTGCAGCTTTCTTATAATTAGCCCAGGTCTCAGAGTAAGATAAACAGAATTTGACTGGAATCTTGGCAGATTTGGCGGAGACTTGCTTTGGGATTTATTCAAGCCCCAATTCCAAAGTGCATCTCAGAGGGTGCAAAAGGCATCTAACTCAGTGGTGCCCAAACTTTTTCCTGTCAACCCTCCCTCCCCCTTACCAGTAACGGAATCTGTCCAGGCCCCTGCTTCAATAACTGCACAGTTGGCTCAGCAGAGGAGTTTGGGCTGATGGCAGAGCTGGGTACAGAACGGGGGAGGAGCTGGGGCTAGAGGCAGAGTAGGGGGCAGAGTGGAGCTATGACTGGGGCCAGAGCTGGGATGGAGGCAGAACGGAGATGGGTTGGGCACTGCTCCCTCCCCACCCCTTCTTGGGGGCTGGCCCAGGCCCTGCCGTGCACCCCCCGCCAAAAAAAAAGTTCCTTCACAGCCTTCTGAGAGGGCATACCCCACTGTTTGGGGACCACTGCTATAACCCCAACTTCCTCCTTTGCTGTCTCCTTTTCCCCTCTATTTCTAGAGATATATATACAGAGTTACAGCAGGAATCTAAAATCTGAATTTTCTGATTTTTGTACAATTAAATTCTCAAGCTTAATGTTGTTTAAAACAATCAGGGCTGACGGCATGTATCATTAGCAGGGGAGAACCCTCATTCACACCACGACATTGGAAGAGGTGCTGAGCAATCAGGCTTAGAGGTTTTGGGAGGCTGTATAATGTCTAAAATGCATTACACAGCTCCTATCTAGAAGGAAATACCTGCTCAGATTAAGGTTGCCGCCCCAGAGAAACCTGCAGAGCTTCTGCTAAAGACACTAGGGAGGGTGGTCATTGTGAATTGAATACAATGGGCCAGATCCTCAGCTACAGCACGGCTTGATGCAACTAGGAAGAAGGGGGTGGGTTGGGACAGAAAGTTGTGCTTTGTGGCAGTCTGGTTCCCAGTGCAGGTTCATTCATTGATTACACATCGAGAAAGGGCCATTGCAATCATCTAGTCTGACCTCCTCTGTAACACAGGCCATAGAACTTCCCTGAATTCAATCTTCTTTGAACTAGAGTATATCTTTTAGAAAACATCCAATCTTGTTTTAAAAGTTGCCAGTGATGGAGAATCTACCACAACCCTTGGTAAATTGTTCCAATAGTTATTTATCTATCTTTACTGTTAAAAAGGTGCCCATTATTTTTAGTCAACATTGTCTAGCTTCAGCTTCCAGTCAGAGGATTTTTTTATTCCATTGTCTGCTAGATTGAAGATTCCTTCATTATCAAATTTCTGTCCCCCTTTAAACTAAGTAAAGTGAGCTCTTTGGACCACATTCAAAGAAACCTAGGTGCCTAGAAAGTACTGGGATTCACAAACCCTGAGTTAGTTGCCTTGGCTCCCTATACAATGCGGAGAGATAGGCCCATGAGACTGGGATCCACAAAAGCCAGCCAGCTAGATGGGGAGCTGCCTACACTAACCAATGAGGGCGCCCAGGGAGAGTGGTGTGACCTAAACCCTACATCTTCTGAGGGAGCTCAGCACCCCTCTATGGCTGAGATTCTCAGCTGCAAGCCCTCTTTTAGTGTTAGGTTCCTATGCTGTTTTTGCAAGAAGCGGGGGCAGAGGAGAACTCCCTTGTTACCCTAACCTATGGGCTAAAAGGTCTCACCTGGGATTTAGGAGATCCCTGACTGAAGTCCCCCCCTCCACCCAAGAAGAAGGGATGTGACCAGGGATCTGCCATCACTCAAGTGAGTACCTAACTACTGGGTTATATAGGATAGTCTGATGTGGTGCTCCCTGAATCTCTTCTGTTAAAGCTGTTCCACATGATGCTGTAGACTGGTGGCTAGAGCACTCCCCAGGGATGTGGAAGACTCAGGATCCAGTCCCCCTTCACCACTGACTATTTAAAATATTTATCCTCAGTGGAACAGCTTCAACAGGAGAGACTGAGGGAGTGCCACATCAGAATATTTTATAGCCCACTAGTGGCTATGACACTTACCTAAGAGGTGGCAAATCCCTGTTCAAGTCCCTTCTCTCCCTCCCATCAGCGGAAAGAGACTAGAATGAGGGTTTTTCCCACTTCTGATGAGCACCCTAAGCCCTAGTCTGAATGTTAGAAGGGAAATCTTTCTCCACCTCCACTACCCCCAGGCTGTTCTGTATACACTTGCTTCTAGAGGCCTAATGCGACAAGCATACACAGAGCTCAGCAACTGGCTCAGGCCCTGGAGGTGAGTTAGGCAGAGGGACACCTATTTTCCTTCAGTCTATGTGGGTGCTTAGGCATCCAGACACAGCACGGGGCTGCAGTGCGGAGGTGCACAGGCAGAAACATTGGTGCCTACAGAACTTTAACTGCAAAAATGTAGGTGTGGAGCAATTTTAGATACCTACAGGGTTCAGGGGCAGCTGAGCAGGGGTCTTTTGAATCCCAGTGGGGCCTGATTCTGAGATTTAGGCACCTAAAGTGGCAGCTAGGGACTTACATCCTTTTGTGAATATAGTCCCTTGTGTCTTTCACTTATAAGGCATGTTTTCCAATGCTTTAATCATTTTCATGGCTCTTCTCTGAACCCTCTCCAATTTTGCAACATCCTTCTTAAATGGCAGACCAGAAGTAGACATAGCATTCCAGTAGTAGTCACACCACTGCAAGTGCAGAGCTAAAATAAGCTTTTGTCACAGTGTGCTTCTGCAACTACCCTGTGAGCAGCGCTGCTGAGCCTGTTTTCATGGTCTCCTAGTCACAGGCACACACAGTGTTTCTTTTCACCCACATGTACCTTTTGTCCTCCATTTCCAAACATGGCAGGACATAGCATAGAGGAGCAGCAGGAGCCTTTAACGCAACTTCTCTCCTCCATGCAGCTCACCCTCTAAGTTTCCCCCCTGCTCCCTCCCCACTTACTTTCTTTTCCTCCGATTGTATAGCCTCTCCATGACTAAGCCAATTACTTCATTATCCCAACAATTGCCACCCAATGTCAGCAATCCCCCCAAGTAACAGGTTGATTGTGGGCTGAACTGGAACCAGAGGCTGCTCCCCCCATCGCCAGTTTGAACCCTCAGCCCCAACTCCACCCCTTCCCCCACCCCCATTCCCTGCCCCCTCCCTGCCCCTATTGGTCCCCTTCCCCAAATCCCCACCCCTGCCTCCTCTTCTGAGCACGCTGTGTTCCCCCCTTCAGGAAGCTGCTTCGTGCACAAGCACTGGTAGGGAGCGGGGAGAAGCAGGACCCGGCAGCGTGCTCCGTGGAGGAGGCAGCAATTGTGTCAGGGCCTAGGGGCGGCAAAATCATGAATCCGCCACTGCTCACACCTCTCTATTCTTACTCAAGATTATCCCATTTACACATCCAAAGATCACATTAGTCCTTTCGGTCATTGCCTCACACTGGGAGCTCATATTCAGCTGATTATCCACCAGGACCTTCAAGTCTTTGAGAGTCACTGCTTCCCAGGATAGAAAGCTCCATCCTGCAACTGTGGTCTGTGTTCTTTGATCCTAGATGCAGGACTTTACATTTGGTTGTAGTGAAATGCATTTGTAGTGATCCGAATTGGTCTGTACCAGTCCTCTTCAGTATTTGTTGTTCCCTGAATTTTTTTGTCCCCTACCATGAGACAACCAGGGATCATCAGCATAAGGGAATCCTGGCCACATCCTCTGCCCCTGACATGCTTCCTGTGATGGCTCTATGCTACTTAAGGACACTGGGAACATCTTCTGGAATCAGTCTACTGGGTTTAGGGCCTGTAGCAACACAACTCATTGGTGCAGTGCCTTTTGCTGGTTGCCCTGGGAATTAGCTCGCTTCCAGCTCAGCACACCCTCTGTTAGCCGGCGGCTCACCTGCCTCAGGACCCTTTGTCCCTCCCAGACCCCTTACCCTGGGGTTCTGCCTCAACAGGACCCCCACTCTGAGTCTCCCCTTCCAGGGGAACCCCCAACCCTCTAAGCCCACCTCGCCTCAGTGGCTACTGCCAGTCATCAGCTAGCCTTCTCTTCACTGGGGCAGACTACAGTGTAATGGCCACTCATCATTGGCAAGGGGGGTTTGGACCTGCTGCCTTTCCCTGCAGCCCAGTACCTCTCTAGGCCTTCCTGTCAGGCCACAGCCTGGGAGGTCACCAGGCCTGAGCTCTCCCGCTCAGCCTACCCCTGCCCACAGTACCCTTTGCTCCTTCAGGCAGCTAGGTCCATCTTTCTCCAAAGCTAGTGAGAAACTGACTCAGCTCCTGGCTCACAGCCCTTTTATAGGGCCCAGCCTGGCCCTTATTGGCTGCCTCCCAGCCTTTTCTTATTGGCTCTCAGCCCCAAAACTCTCCAAGGGCTGGCTTTTAACCTTTTCTGAGCCAGTGCGGGGTGACCGCCCCACTACAGGGCCACTTTGCACAAGTGGGGTGCTGCAAAAGCAGACCGAGTACAGCTCAGAATTGGAGCCTATATCTTTGATCATATATTACCAGTATGGTGGAATCCCTTGTCGCATCATGTTATAAAAGTTGGAATTGGCTTGCCTGTTGGAATTAGCTTGCCTATTGGAAATTATTTTACTCAACTATTATGCAAGTACCAGCACAGGTAAAAAAAGACAAAGCAGGACAGTCTCCTGAAACCCAGGAGTAGTGGGAGGTCTGTCGCTCAGCGGGTGGAGGAGCGTGGCAGTCTGGGGTCTGGCTGAAAGAGAGAGTTTAGGAATAGCATGGAGCCCCTTCATTTTCTCTCACCACCTGCTGAGCAAATGCCTGCTGCTGCTCTTTCCCTGCTCAGATCCAGCAGTGGGAGCAGCCAGAGGGAAGAGAGACATGGGGCTATTCCTGGGAGAATTCTGCACCACTGCGCAATGCAGAATTTTGCAGAAATTAATGTGCATGTAGAATTCACCACCCCACAGAAATGGTCTGCAGTGCTGCTAGCCACCACTAGGGGCTACTGGACTCAGCAGAGCACAGCTTCCACAAAGAAGACACTGCTGCGGGGAGGGAGAGGGAGCTAGAGTTCCCAGCATGCCCTGAGGGAAGGATTGGCAGCATGCAGGAAACTCCATGCAAGCCTGGGACTGAGCATCAGGCTGTTTCTCCCTCTGGATCACTGGGCTCTGGGGCTGGGGGAAGGAGGAGGGGTCTCTGGGCAAGGGGGAGGCTGCAGTTGGGCTCTGGAGGGGAGGGGTTATGGGGGTCTGGCCCCCTGGCTGTACTCCGGGGAGGAACTGGGTTGTCATAGGGGTTTCTTTAATTTTCTACTCCTGGGGGGACTTTTGTGTTTGTCTGTATTATTGCAAACATACTCCCTGACAAGTATTTTGAAATAAATTACCAAAATAATTGAAACTGGTAAAATTATGTAGTGTTATTTTGATAAATAAAATTTGCAGAATTTTGGAGAATGTTAAAATCTTGTGTGCAGAATTTTTAATTTTTTGGTGCAGAATGTCCCCAGGAGTAATGGGGCCTGGCTTCAGGCAGCTGGGCTCCACAACAGCCTCTAGACAGCCTATACGTGGAACTGCAGCTGAATGCATGACATACAGGCTAAGCTGGGGGCAGGAATGACATGGCTGCTGACCAAGACTGTCACAAAAGGTGTGTAACACTTGAAAGCCCTGCCTTGTAAACCTAGAATGCTCCTTCAGGAGGAGTGTGTGATAAGGGACTTTAAAAAAAAAATTCCATAATATGATTTCCCCAGCACCATAGAAAGAAGTTACTTTGGTGGCACAGAAGAAAAACAAATTCCTTAAGTGCTTTTGTTAGTTGTTTGTACAGTGCCTGGTACCATGGGGCCATAAGTCTTAGGGCAACTGCAATAGAAATAATAGAAAATAAGCTATACCTGGATATTATAGTCCTGATTAAGCAAGGTACTAAGACACATGTCAAATTAAGCACATTGAAAGCAGGGGGGTTAACCATATGCCTAATTTTAAGTACATGAGTAAGTACCTTGCTGACTCAAACCTTCAGTGCATGGGGTCCAGACCCGTATTCCTCACACCTGTGCAAAACTTTGCAAGGATGCGGCTTCAGGCCCTTAAAATATACTTGGTTATCATATCATACCCTTCTGTATTCTATCATTTTCCTTCAGATTACTGATAATATAGAACAGTGATACATACAGCAACAGAAATAAATTGTTTATCATTTACATCCCAGAATCCCTTAATTTAAGATAAAAATGGATATTCTGCAATTATTGAGTGGTCAAAAAAAACCCAACCCACCCCTACGTAAATCAGTAAATGTGACGCCCAAGAAAATTAAGCATTCAATGATCGCTGAAAGGCATTTCCTTCAATTGTTGTGTTACCTCCACTCTTACCCTTTCCCTTCTGATTTCCTTTTGTTCTAAATTTCAGAAAGGCTTTATTTTTCCAGTAAACAATGTCTTCATAATGTTAGTAAACCAATTTATCTCCTCTGATGTAAGAGACCATCATGATCAAAAATTTACCATTGTTTCCCTTAGCATTGTGTGCTTATAAATGGTCTGGCTCAGAAAACAAACTTTTACTATTGTAAGTCATTCGGACAGTAAGATGAAAGAGGGATTTTTAGCCTAGATCAGCACCTAAAGAAAAGCAGTCCTGAAAAATTAAACGACTTTGACTCCTACATGAGAGCCATTAATAAAAACCAAACCAGGATATTCTGCTGGTGTTGTGGCAGATCATCCCATGTGGGACTGTTTTGTGTCTTCACAAGCCGGATCCACCAGCTGGGGGGCTAAGTGGACCCACGATCTGAAATTAGACTGGGTGCAAACCCATGTTAAATCAGTTCTGAAAAAAAAAAGTGTTTGGAGGTAAACCCTTAGTATTGGAAACAGTCATGCTAGAAGCAGCAACAGCAATGGTTTTGCTCATAGAACCCTCCCATTAGGTCTCTGGAGCAGGTTTCAGATGCACATCAGCAATAAATATTAACATCGCTACAGAAGTGTTTATCTTTCCATTAGTATATGGGATTTTATCCAAAAGCTGATTGATGTCTACAGGAGTATTTTTATTAAACTTTAGTGCCTCTTGAATTAGGCCCTTATATAATATGTGTACTGCATCCACAGCTGGGAAGCATTTCTGAAAAATGCAATGTAAACTTTGGTCCCAAAATGGTGTTTTATGCATTACCCCATACATTCAGATTCTGCTCTCAGCACAGGTTAAATAAAATGGAGACTATATATTCCAGGCCATGGTGGAATAATGGTGATAGAAAGCAGGATCCACTTGTTCAACAGCAAACCAGTTAGATGGAGCTATGTGTGATGATGAAGTCCTTTGTGACCGAAGATGACACTGACAACAGTTTTAAGTCTTGTGAGTATGGTTGTGGCTAAAATGCCTGATGTGAGTGGCAGCCCTTTCCACATGAAGAAGTGCATAGATAGCTTGGTGCTGGGGAAGGGATTACTATCTGTGTCTGCTGAGTCTGCCACTGTTTGACGCATCCTCTGTGCCTCAGCTCCACAGGGCAGTTAATCTCAGACTGTGTAACCCCATTGTGGACTACTGCTTGCCAGAGTGATCTGTCTGTTGCTGATGACTCCCAGCTGTCAGCATCAATGTTGCACTGTTTCAAGTTGTGCTTCAGTGTCTCTTTGAAATGTTTCTACTGGCCTCATATGCAATTGCCCACTTTCAATTCACTGTATAGCAACTGCTTTGGCATTCTGGTGTCATCCATCCTCAACACATGACCAGCCCAGCCTAACTATGATGCTCTAGGTATGGCTTCAATCCCTGTGGAGTGACTATGTTCCAGAACCTCATTATTGGTAACTTTATCCTGTCATACGGTGTGAGCATAGCACACTGATGTCATAGATGGAACTTATCTAGAAACTTCATGTGATGCCTGTAGCAAGTCCAAGTCTCACACCCATACAAGTTGGGCAGCACAACCACTTTATAGACTTAACTTGGTTTGATGCTTAATACCATGTTGCTGCTAGACTCTGCCTGATAGTATCAACAAAGTTCGTTATTTGGCAGACTATAGACCAGGAGCTGATAAGTTGTAACGATACACTACCAAGAGAGCAGAAGTCTATAACAGCATTCAGCTGTGTGTTACGAATGGTGATGTTTGGTTTTGTGTAGGGTTTCCTTGGCACAAGTTGATACATGATCTCTGTCTTTTTCAGAGTGATTGTCAGCCTGTACCTTTCTACAGACTCTGCAAATCTGTTCATAATCAATTGTATATCTTCTAGAGTATGGACCTCTACAGCACAGTCATTGGCATATAGCAGGTCATAAAACAGTTGCCATGAAAACCTTTGTGGGAGACTGCAGCCTGCTCAGATTAAATCACTTTCTAGAGGATCGGAAATATATTCTGATACAGACATTCAAGACTCTCTTAGCATCTTCAAGCATTGCTGAATAGGAGAGATTAAACAAGAGTGGAACAATTATGAGGTCCTGCTTAATACCATTACTAATAGGATGTGGATCAGACAGAACTCCATCTAAGCATTCCATCATGAAAGAGCCTCAGAATGCTGGTGAATTTTTCTGGACAACCAAACTTACGTAGTAATTATTAAAATCCAGGTCTACTGACTGTTTCAAATGCTTTAGCCAGGTGAATAGAGACAGTGTAAATGCTGTTGCTGTTCTCTGTATTTTTTCTGCATCTGATGAGCTGCAAATATGTCTGCCATTCTGTGTGTTGGCCTAAAATCACAGTGTGACTCCAGTAGCACTTAATAAACAAATGTTGAGTAGCAGATAACCGAAGAGTAAGCTAGTCAGAAGGTTTCTAGCTATGGAGAATATTGAGATACTGTGATAGTTACCGCAATCAGACTTTTCACCTTTCCTCTTGTATATGGTGACAATGGTGGTGTCCTGGAAGTCTTGCGGCACATCTTCAGTATTCTATGTATTGAGGAATAGTCCATGCAGTCGCCTCAGCAGGATCTCATCTCAACACTTAAATATTTTTGCAGGAATACTATCAGATCCGGGAGCCCTGGTTCTCTTCATGGCACTGACTGTAGTGCTTTGTCAAGAGACAGGGCTGTGTCCATGTTGTCATTCCATGCAGGCTGATCCACTACCCTTATTAGTGTCTCATCTGTGATGTTAGAGATTTAAAAAAAAACAACCCACAAACCTGAAATGCTGTTGCCACCTCTGAAGGATCTGTCCTTTGCCAGTGATCAGTATTAAGCAGTCAGCACTCTTCAACGGCATTATAGTGGTATGCGTAGGACCATGTAGATCTTTCAAAGCAGCACAGAAATCTTTGGTCTCATGATGGTCATCATAGCCCTGGATTTCATCTTCCTTGGCATTTCACCATTGATCCTGCATGTCTCTAAGCTTAGATTGGATGTCATGGCAGATTCCGGTTTGTTAGAACTGTGCCTACAGGACATGGATTACAAGAATTTGACAATGCACCTCATGTTGAGTGAGTACCTGTTTCATGTCTAGATCATTCTTGATTACAACATTTTGTTGTACCAAAGGTGGCAAGAACCATTTGATATAGCATGTCACACAAAGTCACGCACTCACTGTTTACATTATCACTAGCAGTCAAGCCAGCAGGGTCAGGAAAAGCTGATGTTATTACAGAACTGCACTTGTGTAGTTTCATCTGGTAATCACGTTACATTAAGCAGTCTGATTGGTTTAGATGGGGGCTTGTGAAACACTGGTTGAACTACAAACAACAGTTTGGAATGGATCGTGTGATGGTCTGTCCAGCAGTCTGGCCCAGGCATGGCTGCAGTGATTTGTACATCCTGTAGACCATGCTGCTGGAAGATGTAGTTGATCAGATGCCATTGTCTGGATCTTGTTCAACTTAGAAAAGAGATGACTAAGGTGAGATCTGATAGAAGTGTATAAAATCATGACTGGTGTGGAGAAAGTGAATAGGCGAATGGCATTTACCCCTTCACATAACAAGAACTAGGACCATCTGATGAAATGAATAGGCAGCAGGTTTAAAACTAACATAAGGAAGTATAAAGAAAAGGAGTACTTGTGGCACCTTAGAGACTAACCAATTTATTTGAGCATGAGCTTTCGTGAGCTACAGCTCACTTCATCAGATGAAGTGAGCTGTAGCTCACGAAAGCTCATGCTCAAATAAATTGGTTAGTCTCTAAGGTGCCACAAGTACTCCTTTTCTTTTTGCGAATACAGACTAACACGGCTGTTCCTCTGAAACCTGTCATAAGGAAGTATGTCTTCACACAACACACAGTCAACCTGTGCAACTCATTGCCAGAGGATATCATGAAGACTGAAAGCATAACTGGGTTAAAAAAAGAATTGGACAAGTTCATGGAAGATAGGTTTCACTGAGTGCAGCAATGTTCACCCTATATCTGTCCAGTTCTTTTGCAACAAGTGCCATGCCACTCAGGTCAACTGGCAGCAGGGTTGTCAAATGAAGTCCTAACATTCCACAGAGCAATTATAATCGGCATCATGAGCCACCTACTTGCAAATCTGCAACTACAACTGTCAGTGTCACCACATCTGTCACAGCACCACTCACCCATCAGTGTATAAACAAACAAACAACAAAACCTGTCCTCCGTCATTGGAGACATGCATGAATTGTTGTTTTCAGTGGTGATGGCTTGCATTACCCCATCCACACTCTTGTCTGTTCATCTGTTCTCCAGTGGCATGCCTTCACAAGACAACTGGCAAGAGTTAGGGTGCAATCTAAGGCTGTCGATGTGGAATCATTTCATGCACCCTCTATGGTAGGCAACTGCTATGCCTGCATCCACTTGCTACGACATTATAGAGTGTAACATGCGTCTGCTATGGAAACTGTGGAGGTCTTTGCTATCGATCCAGTAGCTAGCGGCCTACGTTAATGAGCGTCAGGATGCGTTCCATACATTGGCGGGCCTGTTGACTACACCTCTGAGGCCCATGCTGCTCAGAAATCCCTTGCAGAATTTGTCTGGGCATGCAATACCAACCAATAATTGGGTTATCACTCAGGAGGTACTCCAAGGGTCAGAGAGGTGATGTACCAGCAGGGAGGGCTTATGCATTCTGCACCTAAATGAGGCTTGTTGTCAGCCAACAATGATAGTAGTAGAATCATTACGTTGATCATTGGCACTAGACAATACACACAGGCCCGTGCCGCTAACTGTGCTGTGGCATTAAGCAGCCAGTGTATAGCTCCATACAGAAAGCCTTTGATAAGGTCCCCCAGCAAAAATTCTTAAGCCAACTAAGCAGTCATGGGATAAGAGGGAAGGGCCTCTCATGGATCGGTAACTGGTTAAAAGGAAACAAAGGGTAAAATAAATGACAGTTTTCGCAAAATGGAGAGAGATAAATAGTGCTTTCCCCCAAGGCTCTGAACAGGGACCTGTATTGTCCAAGATATTCCTAAATGACCTGGAAAAGTAGGTGAACAATGAGGTGGCAACATTTGCAGATGATACAAAAATTACTCAAGACAGTTATGTGCAAAACTGACAGAGAAAAATTACAAAGGGATCTCACTACACTGGGTGACCAAATAGACTAAATTCAGTGTTGCAAAGTTATGCAAATGCAAAGTAATGCACACTGGAAAACATGACCCCAACAGTACATACAAATGATGGGGGTCTAAATTAGCAGTTACTACACAAGAAAGATCTTGGAGCCATTATGGATAGTTTTGTGAAGACATCCGCTCAACATACAGCAGAAGTCAAAAAAGCAAACAGAATGTAAGAATTGTAGTAGGGGGAAAGCCTGAGATCTAAGCCCTTTTTATCATCGGCCTGGAATGAGGCCTGAGCTAAAGTAGTGGGCAAGCTTTTCTGATATAAAGCAAAGTTAGTAAAAAGTCAGGCTATAAGCAAACATCAGTCTTTGCCTGCTTGTGAGTTCACAGAACCTGGCAAGAGCAGGGCGGGTATTGCAGAAACACACATTCCGAAGAAGTACTAGGCACAGAGCGCTCATGCAAACACATTCCAGAAGAGTGGTACCAGAACATCCCCATATCAAGAATAGTACAAAAATGTTTCCCAAGGATAACAGGAACACACTGACCGATCCTAAAATATAAGGTCAGGATGACAGCGTGATGAATAGAGATGTTTTGATGGAACCAACATGTACGAGGAGATGGATAATAACTAGCCACGTCAGTGGGCAGTATGTAACTTATTTGTGTCAGGGTATAAAGAGGTATCTCTGAGAGAGTGTCTTGGTCCAGCTTAGGGGGGAATGGAAAGTAACCGCCATTCACTGAGCTGCATCCATTGTCATGGGTATACATGTCTTAGTATCCTTGTAGAGTCTCATAGGTGCTATTACTGTTCTTTGTCGACAATAAAGCTGGCCTGGCGCCTTCGGACCTTAATGGATTTTGTGGTCATTGGGCGGTTCGCTCAAGGTCTGCTGTGCCAACTGGCTGCTCAGAGCTGGGGCAGCACACAGGGAGAACATACACATGTAGCCAAACATCTAACCACACAAACCATTAGGAAAAGAATAGATAAGACAGAAAATATCATAATGCCACAATACAAATCCATGGTATGCCCACACCTTGAATATTGCATGCAGTTCTGTTGACCCCGTCTCAAAAAGAGATTAGAATTTGAAAAGGTACAGAGGAGGGCAACAAAAATGATAGGGGGTATGGAACAGCTTCCATACAAGGAGAAAGGGACTGTTCAACTTAGAAAAGAGACTAAGGTGAGATATGATAGAAGTGTATAAATTCATGACTGGTGTGGAGAAAGTGAATAGGGAAATGGCATTTACCCGTTCACATAACAAGAACTTGGACCATCTGATGAAATCAATAGGCAGCAGGTTTAAAACTAACATAAAGAAGTACTTCTTCACACAACACAAAGTCAACCTGTGCAACTCATTGCCAGAGGATGTCATGACAGCCAAAAGCATGACTGGGGCAAAAAAGAATTGGACAAGTTCATGGAGGATAGGTCCATCAATGGCTATTGCCAAGATGGTCAGGGTTGCAACCCCATGCTCAAAGTGTCCCTAAACCTTCAACCTCCAGAAGCTGGGACTGAAGGACAGGTGATGGATCATTTGAAATTGCCCTGTTCTGTTAATTTCTTCTGAAGCATCTGGCTCTGGCCACTGTCAGCGAAAGGATACGAAGCTAGATGAACCACTGGTTCGACCCAATGTGGTCATTCTTATGTTCAAACATTAACTATTATGCCAGTACATGTGTAAACAACATTGCTCAGCAATATGTTCGTGGTTATGGGCAATACCTGTAAGACGTTAGGTCTGTTAAAAGCTGTTTGGCAACTTAGGACAGATGTAATTCTGTTCCGATATATGTCATGCAGTGGAATAGGTAAAGTGGACTCCTTGTCTTTCAAAAATTTCATCTTGCTCTGTTAAGATGAAACACACCATCCAGCATGAACACACTTAGGCAGATCTATGAAAATTATTTTTCACTGTCATTTGAAATTTCAGGCCTCCTTGAGGATGAGCAAAATTGGTATGATTTTCTTTCTTTTTTCTAAAAAGAACAGCCAGTGTGTAAGAACACAATAGATCAAAAATGGTTTCTCCAAGGTATAGTAGCTGGGTGCACAATTTATATCCCTCATATAGGTTGGTTTTAAAATGCTTATAGACTTTAAGGCCAGATAGGACCATCATGATCATCTAATCTGACCTCCTGCACTCTGCAGGTCAAGAACATTGCCCAACCACTCCTGTAATAGACTCGTAACCTCTGGCTGAGTTACTGAAGTCCAGAAATTATGATGGTTACAGCAATGTTATTTTCTATTGAATGATTTTTCATTTTTCCACAAGGGAACATAGTTTTTCCTTCTGTGTCATAGGCTATGGAGAGGCCTATGCACTATGATAATACAAATAGTTAATAAAGGTACAGTAAATTCATATATGTACACAGAACATCAGAAGGAGAGCACTAACACAGCCTGTCCCCATCAGGTTTCCACATGTGGTTGTTAAAGCAGGCAACTGTGAGAGAAAGACATCAATCATATGGGCATGTAAGACAGCCAGATACAGATCAATGCAATATAAATGAAATATCAGAGAGAAAAGCTCAAGCTGAGTAATTAGTATCATACCGGAGTTGGCAGGTGGGCCAGTGAACCTTTTTTCCCCTCTCTGTGTCTCATTCTTCAGACCCACACTGAAGTCAGTGGACCACAGAGATTTGTTTTTTGAAGAACAGGAGCATCACTCTGCAGTTCTGGGCTGGCAGGAAGAGAGGGGACTCATCTTCTCTGCCTGCTCTCCTCGAAGCATTCTCAATTAAATTCTACATGGTTTTCACATTCAGTGATATTCAAGATTCCAAGGTCTTGTGTTGAATGTTGGACCTACAAACCTTGAAAAAGTGTCTCTTTAAATCAGGCAGATTCACATCCAACAATGTTGCATTGTCCCATCACTACTGTAGTGCTACAGAAATGGTCAAGAAGTTGCTTTCCTTGTAAGCCCCCCCCCCCCCCCCCCCCCCGGGGTTATAACTTTCCCAAGAAAGTACAGTGTCACTGAAATTTCTAATGCTTGTTCTCAGCCCAGGGAAGAACTTTTCTAGTAAGTTTGATGAAAACCACTGTGCCTTTACTGGAAACCAAGAAGCCTCTTCCCCTCTTGACATGCTGATGCAGTCTTTAAAAGCCATATTCTTTTAGCATACACTGATGGAGAGGCAGGCTCAAAGAAGCAACATGCTAGAGAGATCATTTGAAAGATAGGTTAAGTAGACAATTTAAGCTTCTCAGTGAAGATTAAGCTCTACAGCAACTAAATTGCAAAATCCTGCACTGCGTCTATGGCTTGGTTCATGCAGAAATGAATCATTACTGAGTGTACCTTTCAGTAATCATTTCTTTGTTGTTTACCATATTATGATTATCACTTTAAATAGATAGCCCACTATGATATGGGAGCATTTTTCCATCTCTAGTTAAGGAAAAAACAATTATTCCTCAGTTTTTCTTCATGCCTCTGGACAGCTGCAAATGCACCAAGGACAAATCTGAAATGGCTGAAAAGTGAAACAATTAAAGGAAATCACAGCCTAAATCAGAGCCTCCAGATGGAAAAAGAGTAGAATAAGTGACTGCACATACTCAAATTGTAGTCTATCTCACTCTTTCCTTTCAGTGAGCTTCATAGGCTCTTGAACGGCAAACAAAGGATTTCAAATGCTCTCAAAAGAGTTCAACATAAATACATAAAGTGCATTAAACCCTGAAAAGTGCTAATAAAATGGGACCTAGTTTTCAAAAACAGTGAATATACTGTACATCTCAGGGCAGGTTGATTTATAACAAACACATTGCTAATTTAGAAATGGAGATAATGTCAATTTCTGCTTCTAATTACACTGGTGTGAATCAGAGTAACTCTTCTGACTTTGTTGACAATGTCAAAAAGTTTAAGCACAAAATTTAGTTCCATTTTATTGAGGGGTGGATAATTTCATTAATTTTAGTGGAGTTATGTCCACATCTACCAGCAATGAATTTGACAACTTGTCATCCACTTATCTACCATCTCATGTCTGTCTGAAGTCAGTGGGCCAGATTTAACACGTCCTTACTCAAGCCGAGTAGTATTTTAATAGTCGTTTACAATAATACCATTTGCAGAGTAAGGTAGTTCTCAATGTGAGAGAGTATGGCAGAATTGGCCCATTGAAGAAATGCAGCATCATTTCTAAAAACACATAATCAGAACATTTAAAACTTTCACCACTGTCATATTTTTAGTAGTGTTTAACATGTAGAGACATAATAGGAATTGCCATATTGGTCAAATTAGTGGTCTAAATAGTCTGGTATTCTGTCTGACTGTGGCCAATACATGATGCTTCAGAGGAAGGTGAAAGAACTCCAGTGATGGAATAACCTGCCCAGAGAGAAACTTTCTTCCTAGCTGTCACTTGTTAGTGCTTGATTTATGTCATGAAGCATGAGGGTTTATATTCTACAGTGGATGTTTGCATTATCCATATAGATGTCCAATTCTTTTTGAATCTTGCTAAGCTCTATTTCTGAATGATACTTAGTAATAATAATTCCCATAGACTAATTATCCATTGTGTAAAAAATATTTACTTCTATGATTTTAAAACGTGTTACATTACAATCTCATTGAATGTCCTTTTGCTCTTATATTATGAGAGGGTAAGGCAGAACAGTGACTATATGACTTTCTATACCATTCACTAGTATATCTTTATCATGTGCCCTCTTATTTGTCTCCTCTCTAAAATAAACAGTCCTAATTTTTCAAAGAAATGGATTTCATACTTCTAATCTGTTTCATCACCCATCTCTGTTATCCTTCTATTTATTGATAATTGGAAACTGGATTATTACTATAGTAGATTCATTCATTTTGGCAACATGATATGAAAGGCATCACTATAACGTTATTTCAACTAGATCTGCAGAACATTTCCAAAATCAGCAAATTTTCTTATGTTCTTTATATTGAGATTGATTGCCCTTCTATTTACTCATCTCTTTATGTTTAACATCTCTGAAAAACAGGCCTCTTTTGGTTAGGAACCTAGACATGGATTTAGGCACCAGGTTTGAAAATTCTGGCCACTATATTTTATTATCTTTTTTCCACATACTCCAGAAGGGATGATTTAGACCTTAGACTTGTTTAGGAGAGAGAAGATTTCTTCCCTATTCATAGAATCATAGAATATCAGGGTTGGAAGGGACCTCAGAAGGTCATCTAGTCCAACCCCCTGCTCAAAACAGGATCAATCCCCAACTAAATCATCCCAGGCATGGCTTTGTCAAGCCTGACCTTAAAAATATCTAAGGAAGGAGATTCCACCTAGGTAACGCATTTCAGTGTTTCACCACCCTCCTAGTGAACAAGTTTTTCCTAATATCCAACCTAAACCTCCCCCACTGCAACTTGAGACTATTACTCCTTGTTCTGTCATCAGCTACCACTGAGAACAGTCTTGATCCATCCTCTTTGGAACCCCCTTTCAGGTAGTTGAAAGCAGCTATCAAATCCCCCCTCATTCTTCTCTTCTGCAGACTAAAACAATCCCGGTTCCCTCAGCCTCTCCTCATAAGTCATTTGTTCCAGTCCCGTAATAATTTTTGTTGTCCTCCGTTGGACTCTTTCCAATTTTTCCACATCCTTCTTGTAGTATGGGGCCCAAAACTGGACACCGTACTCCAGATGAGGACTCACCAATGTCGAATAGAGGGGAAAGATCATGTCCCTTAATCTGCTGGCAATGCCTCTACGTATACATCCCAAAATGCCATTGGCCTTCTTGGCAACAAAGGCACACTGTTGACTCATATCCAGCTTCTTGTCCACTATAACCCCTAGGTCCTTTTCTGCAGAACTGCTGCTGAGCCATTCAGTCCCTAGTCTGTAGCAGTGCATGGGATTCTTCCATCCTATGTGCAAGACTCTGCACTTGTCCTTGTTGAACCTCATCAGATTTCTTTTGGCCCAATCCTCTAATTTGTCTAGGGCCCTCTGTATCCTATCCCTACCCTCCAGTGTATCTACCTCTCCTCCCAGTTTAGTGTCATCTGCAAACTTGTTGGGAGTGCAATCCACACCATCCTCCAGATCATTTATGAAGATATTGAACAAAACCGGCCCGAGGACCGACCCTTGGGGCACTCCACTTGATACCGGCTGCCAACTAGACACGGAGCCATTGATCACTACCCATTGAGCCCGACAATCTAGCCAACTTTCTATCCACCTTATAGTCCATTCATCCAGCCCATACTTCTTTAACTTGCTGACAAGAATACTGTGGGAGACTGTGTCAAAGCTTTGCTAAAGTCAAGGAACAACACGTCCACCACTTTCCCCTCATCCACAGAGCCAGATATCTTGTCGTAGAAGGCAATTAGAATGATCAGGCATGACTTGCCCTTGGTGAAGCAATGCTGGCTGTTCCTGATCACTTCCCTCTCCTCTAAGTGCTTCAGAATTGATTCCTTGAGGACCTGCTCCATGATTTTTCCAGGGATTGAGGTGAGGCTGACTGGCCTGTAGTTCCCAGGATCCTCCTTCCTCCCTTTTTTAAAGATGGGCACTACATTAGCCTTTTTCCAGTCATCCGCAACTCCCCTGATCGCCATGAGTTTTCAAAGATAATGGCCAATGGCTCTGCAATTACATCCGCCAACTCCTTTAGCACTCTCAGATGCAGCGCATCCAGCCCCATGGACTTGTGCTCGTCCAGCTTTTCTAAATAGTCCCGAACCACTTCTTTCTCCACAGAGGGCTGGTCACCTCCTCCCCATGCTGTGCTGCCCAGTGCAGTAGTCTGGGAGCTGACCTTGTTAGTGAAGACAGAGGCAAAAAAAGCATTGAGTGCATTAGCTTTTTTCACATCCTCTGTCACTAGGTTGCCTCCCTCATTCAGTAAGGGGCCCACACTTTCCTTGACTTTCTTCTTGTTGCTAACATTCCTGAAGAAACCCTTCTTGTTACTCTTAACATCTCTTGCTAGCTGCAACTGCAGGTGTGATTTGGCCTTCCTGATTTCACTCCTGCATGCCCGAGCAATATTTTTATACTCTTCCCTGGTCATTTGTCCAGTCAGCTTCTTTTTTGTGTTCAAGATCAGCAAGGATTAAGCCAATCTGGTCACCTGCCATATTTACTATTCTTTCTACACATCGGGATGGTTTGTCCCTGTAACCTCAATAAGGATTCTTTAAAATACAGCCAGCTCTCCTGGACTCCTTTCCCCCTCATGTTATTCTCTCAGGGGATCCTGCCCATCAGTTCCCTGAGGGAGTCAAAGTCTGCTTTTCTGAAGTCCAGGGTCCATATTCTGCTGCTCTCCTTTCTTCCCTGTGTCAGGATCCTGAACTCGACCATCTCATGGTCACTGCCTCCCAGGTTCCCATCCACTTTAGCTTCCCCTACTAATTATTCCCAGTTCGTGAGCAGCAGGTCAAGAAGAGCTCTGCCCCAGTTGGTTCCTCTAGCACTTGCACCAGGAAATTGTCCCCTACACTTTCCAAAAACTTCCTGGATTGTCTGTGCACCGCTGTATTGCTCTCCCAGCAGATATCAGGGTGATTGAAGTCTCCCATGAGAACCAGGGCCTGCGATCTAGTAACTTCCATTAGTTGCCGGAAGAAAGCCTCGTCCACCTCATCCCCCTGGTCCGGCGGTCTATAGCAGACTCCCACCACGACATCACCCTTGTTGCTCATGCTTCTAAACTTAATCCAGAGACACTCAGGTTTTTCTGCAGTTTTATACTTGAGCTCTGAGCAGTTATACTGCTCCCTTACATACAGTGCAACTCCCCCACCTTTTCTGCCCTGCCTGTCCTTCCTGAACAGTTTATATCCATCCATGACAGTACTCCAGTCATGTGAGTTATTCCACCAAGTCTCTGTTATTCCAATCACATCGTAATTCCTTGACTGTGCCAGGACTTCCAGTTCTCCCTGCTTGTTTCTCAGGCTTCTTGCATTTGTGTATAGGCACCTGGGATAACTCGCTGATCATCCCTCTTTCTCAGTATGAGGCAGGAGCCCTGCCCTCTCGTGCGCTCCTACTCGTGCTTCCTCCCGGTATCCCACTTACCTCAAGGCTTTGGTCTCCTTCCCCCGGTGAACCTAGTTTAAAGCCCTCCTCACTAGGTTAGCCAGCCTGCTCGCGAAGATGCTCTTCCCTCTCTTCATTAGGTGGAGCCCATCTCTGCCTAGCACTCCTCCTTCTTGGAACACCATCCCATGGTCAAAGAATCCAAAGCCTTCTCTCTGACACCACCTGCGTAGCCATTTGTTGACTTCCATTCGTTCGACGGTCTCTACCCAGGCTTTTTCCTTCCATGGGGAGGATGGACGAGAAGACCACTTGTGCCTCAAACTCCTTTATCCTTCTTCCCAGAGCCACGTAGTCCGCAGTGATCCGCTCAAGGTCTTTCTTGGCAGTATCATTGGTGCCCACGTGGAGAAGCAGGAAGGGGTAGCGATCCAAGGGCTTGATGAGTCTCGGCAGTCTCTCTGTCACATCGTGAATCCTAGCTCCTGGCAAGCAGCAGACTTCTCGGTTTTCCCAGTCGGGGCTGCAGATAGATGACTCAGTCCCCCTGAGGAGAGAGTCCCCGACCACCTATTAATGATTTTCAAAATAATTCATACTTCTGAAAGTCATGCTTCTTTCACTTAGGTGTCTAATTTTTGGTCCCAGGTTTGAAAATTTTGGTCATTGTGTTTTCACTAGCAAGTCACGTTTCTTTCTTTAGTAACAAAGTTTAGAATCATCAGTAATATTGGTCCAGAATCAAATCCTCAGATCTAAATATCCCTGAACTTTGGGGATTTGGAATTCAAAGCCAGACATGGATGATGTAACTGATCCCATTGTCTATGAAAGGCTGAACTACACCCCACAAAAACTCTGGAAGAGAAAAGAGGTTTGAAATCTGCACCAGAATTTTATAGATCAGGCTTATCACTAATTAGCAGGTGCACTTAAGAAGTAAGAGCTTTTGCGCTAGGACCTGCAATGTTTTCACAAGAATACATGGTCATCTGTATTCTACTGCTCCTTCTTCATTTTCACTGAAATATAGCATAGAACAATGTACATACCACTAAGTCTCTTGGTTATATTTTTGGGGCATAAAGGGTGTATTATTATTACTATTTATTAGGGCTGTCAAGAGATTGAAAAAAAGTAATCACGATTAATCACACTATTAAACAATAATAGAATACCATTTATTTAAATATTTTTGGATGTTTTCTACATTTTCAGAAATATTGATTTCAATTAAAACACAGAAAACAAAGTATACAGTGCTCACTTCATATTTATTTTTGATTACAAGTACTTCTACTGTAAAACCCCCCAAAAGAAATAGTATTTTTCAGTTCACCTAATATAAATACTGTAGTGCAATCTCTTTATAATGAATGTTGAACTTACAAATGTAGAATTATGTACAAAAAACCTTCATTCAAAAATAAAACTAAGTAAAATTTTAGAGCCTGCAAGTCCACTAAGTCCTACTTCTTGTTCACCCAATCACTCAGACAAACAAGTTTGTTTACATTTGCAGGAGATAATGCTGCCCGCTTCTTGTTTACAATGTCACCTGAAAGTGATAACAGGCATTCGCATGGCATTGTTGTAGCTGGCATTGCAAGATATTTACTTGCCAGATGCGCTAAAGATTAATATGTCCCTTCATGCTTCGACCACCATTCCAGGGGACAGGTGTTCATGCTGATGACGGGTTCTGCTCAATAACAGTCCAAAGCAGTGTGGACCAACGCATGTTCATTTTCATTATCTGAGTCAGCTGCCAGCAGAAAAAGGTTGATTTTCTTTTTTGGTGGTTTGGGTTCTGTAGTTTCCGCATTGGAGTGTTGCTCTTTTAAAACTTTGAAAGCATTCTCCACACCTCGTCCCTCTCAGATTTTGGAAGGCACTTCAGATTCTTAAACCTTGGGTGTAGCTATCTTTAGAAATCTCACATTGGTACTGTGGAAGTGGAAAAAGGGATAAAGGGAATTTGAACGCAGACATCTTGGTTTTCTTAGGAATCGAGCAAGAGTCAAGCTAACTCTAACTCTAATAACGTGAGACTTTAAGACAGGGCCTGGGTGAGTGGGAAAACTGTAAGAGATGCTGTTTTGACCTTGTGTTAGATAAGAATGGAACGCAGACTGTAGCAGGAACTGCTGAGAAAAGTAAGATACAGGAAGGAATATGTATAAACAAGATGCAGCTGTTGATCATTATTGTATGCAACAAAAGGTATAAATGCTTGCCCTAATTGTTTGTCCGGCAGAGACCTGCCTAGGAGGGGGGAATCCCTATCTGTGCGCACTCTCCCCCTGGCAATTGCTTGAGAATAAATTGTCTCGGACTTGTTGCAAACAACCTAAGAGCGAAGACTGTGTTTTTCTTCCACAGTACCTTCTTTGTGTTTTGTGAAATCTTCAGTGAAAGCATTCTTAAAATGAACATGTGCTGGGTCATCATCCGAGACTGCTATAGCATGGCAGAATGTGGGTAAAACAGAGCATGGAGACATACTATTCTCCCCTAAGGAGTTCGGTCACAAATTTAATTAACGCATTATTTTTTTTTACAAGCATCATCAGCATGGAAGCATGTCCTCTGGAATAGTGGCTGAAGCATGAAGGGGCATACAAATGTTTAGCATATCTGGCACATAGCATATCTGGCCAACTACAAAAGTGCCATGCAAATGCCTGTTCCCACTTTCTGGTGATATTGTAAACAAGAAGCGGGCAGCATTATCTCCTGCAAATGTAAACAAACTTGTTTGTCTGAGTGATTGGGTGAACAAGAAGTAGGACTTAGTGGACTTGCAGGCTCTAAAATTTTACATAGTTTTATTTTTTTAAGTGCAGTTATGTAACAAAAAATCTACATTTGTAAATTGCACTTTTACGGCAAAGAGATTGCACTACAGTACTTGTATGAGGTGAATTGAAAAATACTGTTTCTTTCATTTATCATTTTTACGGTGCAAATATTTGTAATAAAAAATAATACACAGTTTGATTTCAGTTACAACACAAAATACAATATATATGAAAATGTAGAAAAACATCCAAAATATTTAATAAATTTCAGTTGGTATTCTATTGTTTAATCAGTGCAGAACTGATTAATTGCAATTAACTTTTTTAATCATGATTAATTTTTTTGAGTTAATCGCATGAGTTAACTGTGATTAATCGACAGCCCTACTATTTATTATTTCTTTTTCAGCAGTAGGTACAAACCCCACGCAGGGATTAGGGCCTCACAGCACTAGGCAGCATTCAAAACACAAAGATAGCCCATGTTCCAGAAACCAATCTCTTTCCTCCCCACACACATCCTTAGATTAACAGAGGAACTATGAAGTATAGTAATTAAAAAATATTCATATGAGTGGTCACACTGTCAGGCCTAAGCTTTCATGCTAGTTGAGGAATAATGGAGGGTAACAAATAAAAATATACTCTCATGAGACACTTAGGGAAAGGATATTTAATAAGACACCAGTCCTGCCTTCCTGGTATATCCAAAATTCCCCACTGAAGCCAATCGGTGTTTTGGAATGCTTAAAGCAGGCAGGGTGAGGGGAATTGCTGTGGGGCAAAGGAAGGAATCCTCATCTCTTTCAGATGACTTTGGATGCAGTGGCAAGCTTTAGAAAAGGAGGAGATTTAGTATTGTTTTAAGTCAATTCACTCCTTAGCTGAGGAAATGACGAGAGGGAAGTTGTCCGGTCTCAGGAACCATGTGGCATTCCAAGATAAGACAAACAGTTGCTAATTTGAGTCTAAAAGCAGGAAATGTGATACTTTTTATTTCCTTCTATGCAAGCAAAACAATGTGACTGGCTGTGTGAACACATTTCTTCTCCTGCTGAATCGCAGACATATCAAAATCTAGTGCTTCATCGGGACATACCAGTTTCGCATTTATTATTTTGGATGTTATGGATAAAAACGGTACTCATTCGGATAGTTCATGGCCACCAAACTTTTGGGGTAAGATTATTTTTTTTACTAGAGTATTATTAGTAGGAATTAGAACACAAGTATGCCACCAATTACTTTGTAAAATGTCATGTTATCACTGGGGTAGATTTCTAGAATTATTACCACTGAAACAATTAATGGATTACTTATTTTTGTGGTGCAAATATTTTCCAAATGCTCCTTAATGAAATGTCAGGATAGTTTCTTAATGAATCCAAACAGTTGAGATCTAGCAGGTGGGTTTTTGAGCCAGATCTCAACCATGGTCTGATCCAAAGTCCATTATTGAAGTCAATGAGTTTGTCAATTGATTTCAATGGCTTTTTAAGCACCTAATCTCAGTAATTTAATGAAACTGCTCACATAAGGAAAGCAAGCAGGATTTGGTCCATTTTCAGATGAAAGGGATGTAGCAAAGACTAGAGGGAGTGCACTCTTTGGAATAATTGGTTTGTCTTTCCAAGCTGTGAAAGATTCCTAATAAGCTGAGAGCCTCATGAAAACAACTTGTCTTCACTGTCTCTCTCAGAATCTGACTTGTTCTTTGTCCATTAACTCTAATGTGCTATCATTAAATCCTGGGAAGGGTTCCTTAACCGAAATATATTGGGTATGAGACAGGGGTCTCAGTAATACCAAAATTCCGTAGGTAGATTCACAAAAAAAAACAACAAAACAAAACAAAACACCAGCAGCAATCATGGAGATCACTTCACTCCAAAAAGTCCTAAAGCTTGCTATGCTTTACATTACACAAGTCACATACTGTATATTTGCCTATTTTATTCTTACCATCCCTTGTGATCTTTTCAGGAGTCCTTGCAATATGTAAATCTACAAAATAATATATGCTAAAAACAGCAAAGAGGCCTGCTTTATTATGAGGATGCGTTGGGAGTAAAGTAGGAGATCAGCTTATGGGACACTTTTGAGGGAGTTCCTTTCTGTCACCTTGTGTGAGTAACAGGCCTTTGAGTGCCAATCTCTGATTCCTTTATTGATATGTGCATTTCATAGGATGTGCTCTCCTTGTTTCGGGTACTGTCCTCGGGTATCTGAAGCAAAGATGACTGCCAATTTTTAGATTGAAACTGCATATTTTTCTAAAGTAGCTATTTCAGAATAGGAGTGAAAGAGTGCTTTCATATAGCCGGTACTTTGAGAATCCTTGAGTAAGAGGCACTACCTACTGTAAATTCCAGATTTTATTCTATTCTGAGCCAAGAATCAGAGGGCTATATTTTATCTCTAATGGAAAAATCCATCAGAAGGGCAAAGTTACATGAGACATTGTGAATTCACAATCCAGAGTTTTTAACTCAACAGGCACTGTGGTTTTCCAGCCAGAGAAGTCTGTGGACAAGATTCTTCATCTGCACTGAAGGCTGGGTATCTGCTCTACCCCCTGGGCCTAGCGCTGGCCCCCTTGGTAGCTGTGTTGCCATTACTTTTCTGCTCACTTTTGGGTGTCTCCCAGGGCTTGCCAAACCCCGGATTCTTCCAGGCTCAGGGCTGACTGCACAGAGAAAAACCTGCACAGGTTGCTATAATGCTGAGAGTCAGCATTAACTTGCATAAGAATTTTCTTGTGTTGTTCCCAAGGAATTGATATTGCACAGCACCACAATTCCCTCCACTTGGTGACACCCACACAGTAGATCAACCTCACAGTGAACCATCCAGTCTTCCTATGGAGGGGCTTCCATGGTTACAGAGAGAAGGTAGTGATGCCTCTGGCTCAATGCATTTCTCCCTAATAGTTGTGGGGCATAGCAGTGGGATTGGCACTTCTTTCTTTCCCCCCATATCATGTGGGAAGGGATGGAATAGGCAAGGAGATTTCAGGAGATGGCATCAGTTAAAATGATATAGCATAGCTGCTTTCAGCAAAGTCTGACTTTAAGAATATATTTTACACACTCTCTCTTTTTAAGGAAGCATATAGTATTGTGAGCACTAACAAATTACTTAGGCCAGATCCTGCAGAAGTTTACACACAGTCTTAAATTTACTCTTGTGAGTCATCCAATTTGTTTCAAGGGGATTATAAATGTGTAGACTAAAGTGTGTGTAATTGTTTGCTGATCAGGGACTTACTTGGAGTGGACAAAGTTAAATACTGTAAAAACTGTTAGAACAATTCACCGTCCTTATTAATCTATTGTCCAATAGCTGGTATCATACTCTGAAAATTATCTACAGGAATCCTGTTTTCTGGAACTCTTGAAGTTTCCACTGTTAACTTGAGACCATAGCTCTTTTAGAAGTGATTTTAAGAATTTTAAAACAATAAACAAAGTAAAGTCTCCACTGCAAGACTTACTGTTTATTTATATTTGAGCACATATTATTCTTTTCCAAACCGGTCAATACCACAGTATATTATTAAAAGTCCACATGCAATGGGGTGCAGTCACCACTAGGGTACCTCCTCCTGTCTATTCAGGGGATTAGCTCCATCCAGATCTGACACTCCTTTTTGTCATTTGCTCTCACTGCAGCTCTTTTTGCTCTCTGGGACTCAGCACGCTCTCTCTTCGTGACTTGGCCCTCCAGCCAGGTCACTATCAGTGTTTCCCCTTTGGGGGTATTAAAGTCCCACTAGATTAGCTATCCTCATGCCACTCCAGACAGTTTTCCAATCCAGGGCTAGGTCCTGTGCCTCTTTCCCAGTGGCTGGTAGGGGAACTCAGGCCAACCCAGTACTCTGGGTTCCAGTCCAGGGACCCGATGCCTAGCAACTATGGTCTGCTCACTCCCAGGACTCCTTTCTACCTCTCTGCCTTATCTTCTGCCTCCCCCCAGTTTTCCAGCCTAAACACTCTTCTTCCAGGAAACAACTGTTTACTTTTAACTGTATAGCCCCAAACATCCTCCCTTCTCCCAGGAACTAACTACAGATTACTTCCCCTACAGCCCCTTTCTGGTCTCAGCTTGCTGGCTTTGTACGGGCCCAGCCTGTACCTGCTCAGCTGAGCTTCATCTTCTGTTAGGGTTTGCCTGTCCAGGCTAATTCTTCCCTAGGTGCAGCCCCTTCCCAGTTACCTTAACCCTTTCAGGTGAGGTGTGAAGTGAGCACCTCAGCACACCAGATAAGCAAAGTTGTGTGTGTATATATATATATATAATAGAAACAGCATATATACTGTGACAGGGTCGGGTCAGATGACTATAGGAGAGTAATAGACGGCAGATATATTAGCCCCACATTAAGTAGGTCCCTTTTCCCTGTGTAAGGTAACAGGGGCAGTTCCAGAACAATCAGGAACCTTCTGGAGACAATTAAGACAGACTGATTAGAACACCTGCAGCCAATCAAGAAGCTGCTAGAATCAATTAAGGCAGGCTAGTCAGGGCACCTGGGTTTTAAAAAGGAGCTCACTTCAGTTTTTGGTGCGTGTGTAAGGAGCTGGGAGCAAGAGGCGCGAGGAGCTGAGAGTGAGAATTCATACTGTTGGAGGACTGAAGAGTACAAGCATCATCAGACACCAGGAGGAAGGTCCTATGGTGAGGATAAAGAAGGTGTTGGGAGGAGACCATGGGGAAGAAGCCCAGGGAGTTGTAGCTGTTGCACAGCTGTTCCAGGAAGCACTCTAAACAGCTGTATTCCACAGGGCCCTGGGCTGGAACCCGGAGTAGAGGGCAGGCCCGGGTTCCTCCCAAACCTCCCAACTCCTGGTCAGACACAGGAGGAGTTGACCTGGACTGTGGGTTCACGAAAACGGCCAAACTGCGGGCTGCTGTGAAGCTCCAAGGCGAGCAAATCCGCCAATAAGTGCAAGACCCACCAAGGTAGAGGAGGAACTTTGTCACAATGCACAGCTTGGCTTGAGTCATGTTATGTGAATTGTGTTAGTGGTCTCAGTCAACTTCCTATTAGACAGCTGTCCACATCATAAAAAAACACCTTGAGAAATGACACAAACTAGCATCCTTGTTTGAAGGTTCAGCAGAAAGGCCAAGGACTGAATGGACCTGGAGTTTTAACCACTCTCTTTCACCCCTGAAAGTGTCTCCTCCAAATCACACTATCAGAGCAACGTGAGGGGAGCTTTCACTATTGCTGAGTATGCCCTAATTGTCCTGGGGATTTCATGTACCACAGTCATCATTGTGGAACCTTTCACAAACACTAAATTAAACACCTTTCACAAACTCTCCCAAAACCTGGCATGCAGCACAAATACATGAATAAACTGTAAACAGGATAATTTTGTGGGCCTAAAAATCATGAGTGTTTCTATTAGGCATAGAAAAATTGATTTTAACCTCTTTTCTTAGTGTACACTTCCAGGAGTTTTGTAATAAATGTCATGGCCTTGTCACTAAACTTCCTCTATTTAATAGGGAAACCATAGCAAACATGTGATAGGTGGTGATACCTTCTCTTTCTGTCAGCTTAGCAAGGTTGCTGTAGCCTCTGGCAGCTCTGCTCCTTGCCTAGCCAATTAAAGAGGTCTCAAGAGGTGCTTCCGGGTTGCAAGGAGGAATTTTTTTTTCCACTTGGAAAGCAAGAATACGCCTGTCTCAGACAACTTGGCTGGACTAATCTGACAAGGAAGAAATCTCCACTTATAGTCACTAATCTCTTTTTTGATCCAATCTGTTTATGGAATCATAGGGTAAGAAAGGACCGCCAGGGTCATGTAGTCTAGCTCCCTGCCAAGATGTTTTGATGCCAATATACTCTCTCTGGGGGAAAATGGGCATTAGGTGTGAAGATACAGTAGTACCAGTTTGTGTAAACAAGGATCAGACTGTCAGTCTCGTCAGAATGGTCGCTACAGTCTCATAGAGCTCACTGAAATACTACTGATGGAGAGAAGTGCTGGCATGAAATGTTGTAGGATAATCTACTGTATCTGTTCATTTCCTGTGTACTCACTAAATATGGCATCTTGGGAACAGGGTCTGGGGCATTTTCCTCCAGAATTCTTTTAGAAACTCACTCTGAGAGTGAACAGTTGTGTGTCTCCCGTTCGCCACTTTCTGAGTGTGCCACCCCCTCTTCCTACTGTGCCTCTCACTTCTCTTTTCATTGTCACTTCCTTTCACTTCCCCCATGCTCCTTCTACACTCTTTGCACTCCTCCATTCTGCCCTTAGCGGTACAGCATAACAGTTCCAACAACTGCTGTGACAGTCTATATCCTTATGTCCACTCTTTTTACAAGACTATGATGGATTTTGTACAAAGTATGCCTTGTGAGGTATCATCTGAAAACTCATAATGTGCTGATTATTATTGTCCTAGTAAAATATGTGTGGCAACATGGTATGTAAAGTTATAAGATTCTACTGTATGGCTTGACTAAGGCTTCTAAATTTAGAAAAACAGGCATAAACCAGTTCCTCAGAGACAAAAGGCAAATTGATGCCTCAGCCAAGTGTCAACAAAATCAAACGGACTATCACCTGGGTAAGTGGCCATTCTTTCGCAGGAAGAAGGGTGTGAGCAAGAATTTTACAAGTTGGCAATGGAACAGCTGGAGGCTCCTATGCAAACAGACTGACTGTGGCCTGAACCCCAGCTGGAGATGATTCAAAAAGAAGAGAATTATTATAAAAAAGGGGAGCAAACTCCCCTGATTACCTCTTTCCCCTCATCTCTACGCATGGCATCAACAATACTTGAAAGATAAAAGACACCTCATAGAACTGGAGGAAAGATCCTGGATAAAAGGATTCTAGACAGACTGCTGTAAACATGTGGTGAGAGAGAGTCTTTTCTTTTAATTCACTTTAGCTTGTTCACTTAGCTATTAGTTATATTTTACCTTTAATTTCCTTGTAACCAAATTCTAACTTTTATGCCTCATTACTTGTAATTGCTTAAAATCTTTCTTTAGTTAATAAACTTGTTTTATTGTTTTATCTAAGCCAGGGTGTTTGGATTGAAGTGTTTGGGAAACTCCACTTGAGCTAGCAAGGTTTGTGCATATCATTTCCTATTAATGAAATGATGGACTTTATATGAACTTTTATTGTCCAGGAGGATGCTGGGCAGTACAAGATGCACATTTCTGGGGGAAAGTCTGGGACTGGAAATTTGCCGGTGTTACTCTGCAGTATAATTCAAGGATGGCAGGCTGGCTGGCTGAAGCACTCTTGCAGTATAGTTGGGGGTAATTTACCTGGTGGAGGCTGTGTATGAGCAGGCCAGGAGTGGTTGCTTTCACAGTGAAGCATTGTAAATGGCACCCCAGGTTGGAGAATTGAGGGCACACAGTTGTCCAACAGTCCAGATTGTACCCTGGAGAATGTCACAGCTGCCTTACTCTCTTGCTATACTTACGGACATTAAGAGCCAGAACCTTGAATGCATGTGTGGTGCACATGGGGTGGGAGGATAATGGTGGCTTTAATACATCATTTTCTTACCAAGTCCCAGGGCTGTTCTGTGCTGGGCTAGATCCCTAGCACAACCTGAAGGGACCATTGTTCTGGCAGCCCATGATTGTTAGGGTGTGTGATAGCCCAGACAATTCCTGTGCCAGCAGACAAGAGGTGGGATGGCAAGGCACAAAAGCTCCACAACACCTGAAGTTCTGTTATGCAGGGGGACTCCGCAAGTGGCCAGCTAAGCCAGCTTTCGGGTAGCTTTGCACAGCTGGAGTGGAACAAAACAGCTGGAACACACCCCACAATCAGAGCCTCAGACTCCAGGTGCTGCATCACCCTTGGTAGCCTTGTTTCCTGAAACAATATTACTGGTTTTCCTTTTTTAATTATTCCATGCTGGAATGGCTAGTTTTTTTAATGATATTTTAATTGGTGGTGAAAAGCCAAACCTGTCTCTGGAAGGATGGCTTAATACCTCAGCTGGAACTTCCCTTGCAATCGTTTTCTTTCTGTCACTTTTCTAGAACCCTTATTATGATATGGAAAACCCAAAGATTAAAAGATACCACCCTCTGAAACATATCACCCCACTTACCACAGAGGGGCAACTTCACTCTAAGCACCTCTTTTTTCCCCTGCAGATGTGGCCTCCTTCCGCAGAATCTTTGGGCTGGATTAAGACTGACCCCTGCCTAGATTTACACCTGGGATGTGGGGAAAGAGTGTAAGGAGCCTCTTCTGGCCTTGCACCTCCTGGGCAGGGGTGAGACAATTGCAATCTTTACAAACCCTTGTCAGTGGTGGCAACCCCATGGGACCAGGGTGGGGAGGTTTTGCGGCAGAGCTATCCAGCCATGCCGTATCATCCCAAGGTACAATCCCTTCCAGAGCTCTCCCTGGGGCAGTAGGGCTCATGAACTAGTAGCTAGGAGCCATAATGGAGCCTTTTGTTTGCAACTGAAGATATTGTGATGGCACAAAATGCACATATGCAGTAATTCTGATGCCTGGGTAACCAGGTTATCAATATATAGTACAGTATGTACAATGTGGATGAATTGATGTTGCTCTCTTTGTCTTAAAATTATTTATTGTAATTGTTTTGCCATTTTTAACGGTCAACCTCACTGCAGTTTTTTAAAATTAATTACCATTTATAAAATATAGATCAACTCAGTAAAGAGTTGATGTAAATATCAGGCCAAATTTAGCAACTGGATGTGGAAGAATAAAGAGGTCAAAGACAAAGGTGGTACTTTTAAGCAACATGGGGGGAAGGAAAGGGAGGGGAAAGATTTAGTGAGCTGGTAAGACCGGGAGTCAGAGTATCCCTGAGTTCTTCCCAGAACAATGTGTGTCAGCATCTCTCACAAACTGCCAATTGGAGCATATAAACCCGCACATTAACCACACCCTCCCAACTGGCAGACCCTGCCCTTTTGGAGCTATGGATCACAAGCATGTGAGTTAGCCAGCCCCCCAGTGCTATCAAACAACAGATGGCTAGAAGTGTATTGTGTATAGCTGCTACATAGCTGTGCTTGTAGAGGGTGATGAGGAGACACTCTTTCTTCCCCAGCAGTGAACCTGTGCAATAGAGGGCAGGATTTTACTCACTGATTGAATACATTGAAATGTATTCAGATTCCTGGGTTAAGGAGACCATTTTAGGGTGAAGTGTTAATTCTTATCATACCCAATGTGAGATTAGAAGTGCTGTCTTCTCTTAGGAACAACCAGAACTTTGTTCTGCCTGGCTGCAGCAGGTAGAGACTTTCTAGGGAAAGAATTACACTTTTGTTAACAGCCATGGGTGGCATTTGGGGCACTGATAGCTGCTGCAGTTCAGAGTGCTGTAGAACAAAGATGAAGGATGATCCTGTGGTTAGAGTCTAGCTTGAGACTTGGGAGACCTGCTCTGGCACAGAACTCCTGTGTGACCTTGGGCAAGTTACTTAGTCTCCCTGTGCCTCAGGTCCCTTTCTGTAAAATGAGGATAGTAGCAGTGCCCTACCTCACAGGGGTGTTGTGTGGATAGATACATTACAGACTCTGAGATGCTCAAATACTATGGTAATTGGGGATGCCCCTACCATAGAACACAGAATCTGATAGACAAAGAGGCAGACTGATGTATTTTTTGTGTGATCCCCTGGAAATACACAAAAATTATGTGGATGCTTAACTGTAAATCTGTTTTATGGACAGAAAGGAAACCCATATATCTCCAAAACTGACACTTAAACAGTGTTATGAAAGAAATGAAGGAATCCTGGAGCGTGATTAGATAACTCCTTATACTTTTTCCTCCACCTTATTAGCAATCTCAGGTACAATGTGCCTCCAAGGCCTTCCTCCAATTCCACAGGCAAATGTTACACTGTGACATGGATTTGATAGTGAGAACATTTTTCCTTTGACTTAGCAAAAGATTTCATTTGTATGAGTAATTCTGTTTTTCTTATTACCGGAGCATAGTGACAATGTGTTTACATGGTGCATTTGTGGCAACTGGGATGACTCCAATTGCAAACTCAGTTTCGACTGTAAGCCCTTTCGGTTAGGAAGTGTTCATAAAGTGCCTCATTTGGGCCTCTCGGCACTACTGCAATATAAATGAATATAGTAATTGTAATCAATATAAACCTTGTCTAACGGAGACTGAAAGCACTGGAAAGGCTATTTTTTTCTGAGTAGGGGTCTAGAATGTATGTATTCCCCGTCGTCTCAGTGTAACATTTGCTAGATGGCTTCTGGGGCAAGATGGGTCTCTCTGGATGAAATACCAATTTCCTGATTTCTTTATTGAAGCTGATATAATTCAAGGCAAACCCATAAAGTATTTAGGCCCTGATCCTCAAGTACAGTTGAGGAGTGCACAGTACAGCTATTCACCATTGCACTCCCCAAGTGCTGGGCTGGCTGGCTGCTGATCTGATCAAGCATAAGTTAACAGCCTGAGAGCTGCCTAATGATTCTGATCATGACCTCAAGGTGATGTTATGGCATCCCCTCATACACTGGCTACCTCTCTTACACTGTCACTGGCTGAAGTGAGGCGGGTTGGTGTTTTAGCTATTATACCAGCTCTACACCACTTGAGGATCTTCCTGTTCCCATCTACATTGACTTTAGGGTGATCTGTACTGGTGGTATGGTGAGGTCAGTCATATCCATCAGGATTGCACCAAAACATAGAAGGCAATCCAAATCACACAGACAGCAATGCAACATCCAAAGAGTTCGGTCCTCAGTGCACCAAGAGAACTTCCAAACACTCCTCAGTGGAAAAACTGGCCATATGCACACCTGGAAATGATAGCACAAGTGTTGAAGACTTGGAAGCCCTAAAATAGACCATCCATGAGGTTTGCAAGGAATCCACTGGCCTTGCTACCCACCGCCATCAGGACTGGTTTGACAACAACAACACTGAGATTATAGCCCCTTTGGACCAGAAGAGAAAAAGCTTTCTGCAACTGGCAAAACCAACCACTATCCAGTCAGAAGCAGAGCTCTTTCTATCAGTTCAAAGCTGCAGTTCAAAGGAGGATCCGAAAAATCAAACACAAATGGTGAGAGGACAAAGCAAAAGAAATCCAAACATTCGCCAACAGACATGATATACGGAGCTTTTTTTGTGAGACAAAGACCCTGTATGGACCGAGCTCATGTGACCTCACACCTCTGAGATCCGAAGATGTAGTACCCTTCTTAAAGATAACAAATCCATCAAAGAGCGCTGGAAGAAACACTACCAACGGCTTCTAAATCGAGAATCGACTGTGACTGATGACACCATAAACTCCATCCCTCAGCACCCAATCTGGAAAACTCTTGCCAACCCACCAACACCTGAAGAGGTCTGCAAAGCAATTAAACAAACAAAGAAGAATAAAGCACCAGTTCCTGATGGCATACCAGCTGAAAGTGTGGGGAGAAACACTGACTAACAAGCTTCACTTGCTGCTCCTCAAAATCTGGCGCACTGAAGAAATCTCTGCCGACTTACATAATGCTAACATCATCACCATTTTCAAAAATGGGGACAGGGCCAACTGTAGCAACTATCAAGGCATCACCCTCCTCTCCATCTCTGGGAAGATTCTTGCCAGAATCTGACCGAATTGCCTGCTCCCTCTTGCAGAGGAAGTACTTCCAGAGTCCCAGTGCAGCCTCAGACCATCACGAGGCACCATTGACATGATTTTCACAGCCAGCAGATCCAGGAAAAATGTCAAGAACACCACCAGAAGCTGTATATGGCATTTATCGATCTGACCAAAGCCTTCGACTCTGTCAACTGTGAGGCTCTGTGGAAAATCATGTCAAAGTTTGGCTGCCCAAGCAAATTTATCACCATTGTAAGACTCCTCCATGACCAGATGACTACCTGCATCCTGTGCAGAGGCTCTATCTCTGAGCCCTTTGTCATCCGAACTGGGGTAAAACAAGGTAGTGTACTGGCATGCACCCTTTTCTCCATTTCTGTAGCATCTATGAAAACACTAACCCAAGATCGTCTACCACAGGGGATTGGCATCCAATATTGGACTGACGGCAATGACTCCAACCCTTCTCATCTCCGTGCCAGGACTAAAGTAATATCGGCAACAATAACTGAACTCCAGTATGCAGATGATTGTGCTGTAGTTGCACTCTCAAAGTAGGATCTTCAAATAGCCCTTAATTGCTTCTCTGAAGCTTACAAAAGCCTAGGGCTAACTCTGAACATTGGCAAAACAAAAGTTCTCCACCGGCCAGTCCCCGGTCCATCATCAGACCCAGCAAGGAAGATCTACATTGACAAAGAAGAACTGGAAAATGTAGAATACTTTGTCTATCTTGGCAGCCATCTCTCACACAGGGCAGACATAGATGTCGAGATTCAGCACAGAATTCGCCATGCCAGCCTTGCCTTTGGCACACTGTCTTGCCAGGTATTCAACAATCAAAACATCAGAACACATACTAAAATCTTAGTTTACAAAGCAGTGATAATCCAAACTCTCTTTTATGGCTGTGAGACAGCGGACCTACAGAAAACACCTGAGAAACCTGGAACGCCATCACCAGCACTTTCTTCAGAAGATCCTCAACATAAAGTGGGAAGATCGTCACACTGATGTCAGTGTCCTCACAGAGGCCATCATCTTCAGTGTTGAGGCCCTGATTATCCAGCACCAGCTAAGGTGGAGCGGGCCCTGTTCGCGCATGTCTGATGTATGTGTCAAGGCTGAATCCCCACTTTGGCACCTCGAGTGCAGGAAGCGGGAGTTTGCAAGAATTTAAAAAATTCATACTTGCCACTCCAGGCTTGTATTACACTCCCAAGGTTACAGCTTCTCTCTGACCTTGGTTTGGTAAACGCTGCCACCACCCAAATGCAAAAAAACCTCTTTGAGCCCAGGAAGGAGCATGTGACCAGAAAAAGGGAATTCCTCCCTGTGGGATACCCTCAAGCCCTTTCACGCCCCCTCCTGGGAAGAGCTGAGAAAGAAAACAAAGGAAATTAGCTGTGGCTACCAACTAAGCAAACAACATATGCACAAACCTCTTAGGGACACACAAATCCAATCCTGTTCTTAAAAAAGGTAACATTTATTAAAAACAAAAAGAAAGAAAATACATTTGGAACCTAGGCTTTTTGCTAGATCTTAAAAGAAACAATTACAAAAAGTAAGCATCAAGATAGCTCTCTTGAGGTTCAGCTTAAAGGTTATAAGCAAAACAAAAGCATCTGGGGTTAGCACAGAGGAGATCCACACGCCAAAATAAGACAGAAACCTGATAGTGTCTGTCTAAACATTCCCTATCCAAATTATTTCTTCTAGGTATGGAAGATACTTTTTCATACCTGGTTCAAACCTTACACAACATTTCTGCCTTTAGCATTGCTGCTCCATGTCCCTGCAGCCCAGAGAACAACAGACAAAGGGAAAGTTTCTTTCCCCATTTTAAAAAGTTTCAGCCTTCCCATTGGCTCTTTTGGTCAGGTGCCCACTTTTTTTTTTCTTTACCTGGGGGACTTTTTAACCCTTTACAGGTAAAACAAGTAAAGAATAGCTACCAAGAGGTAGCAGCTAACTGGTTGGCTGGGTGTCCATTAAAGGGAGCTATCCTCCACTTTATTTATCACAGTACACTTACCAAAACAACTGCTGTATGCCCAACTCACCAAAGGAGAAAGGAAACGAGGAGGCCAAAAGAAATGCTTTAAAGGCACCCTCAAGATAAATATCAAGAGACATGGTATCGACACCACACTCTGGGAGACAGCAGCCCAGGATGGGGATAACTGGCAAAGACTTGTCAGCGAGGGAATGCCCACTTTTGAGGAAAATCACCTTGCCCTGGTTGCAGAAAAACGCCAGAAAAGAAAGGAAAGACAACAGTCATGCAGCAATCGCGGCCCAACCCTGTCTTCCAACCATAGGCGCCGACTCCGTGGGTGCTCAAGGGCTCAAGCGCCCACAGAAAAAAAATAGTGGGTGCTCAGCACCCATGAGTCAAAACTTGAGTGTGGAATGGGATGAGTTCTGTGCTGCTAACAACTTCTGCCCTTGGGGCAGGGAGTTTGTTTATAAACAGATACAGGATGATTAAGATCACAAAAGGCTTGTCATTAAATTAAATTAAGGATCATTAGATGATCCTGGAGGCATTCCCAGGCACTCCAGTTAAAAGATAGGAAACAAAGTGTAGGAATAAATGGTCCATTTCAAGAATGGAGAGAAGTCAATAGAGGTGTCCCCCTAGGGGCTTGTACTGGTCTGGGACCAGTGCAGTTCAACATATTCATAAATGATCTGCAAAAAGGGGTAAACAGTGAGGTGGCAAAGTTTGCAGATGATACAAAACTACTCAAGATAGTTAAGTTCAAAACAGGCTGCAAAGAGTTACAAAGGGATCTCAAAACTGGGTGACTTGGCAACAAAATGGCAGATGAAATTCAATATTAAATGCGAAGTAATACACATGGCAAAATGTAATCCCAACTATACATACAAAATGCTGGTGCCTGAATTAGCTGTTACCCATCAAGAAAGAGATCTTGGAGTAATTTGCAGTACTCTGGAAGCACTATGTTTCCAGAGTACTGCAAATTCATAAGAATCCTTCTCACTGTGCCTGTATCATCCTGAACTGTGGGATGCTTTTTGTCCAGCTTCAGAAGACTTAAAAATTATCTCAGGTCATCAATGGGACAGACACAACTGAATAATGTAGCAGTCCTTAACACGCATCAAAATAATACCAGGGAACCTAGATATAAATAAGATTGCTGACACTTTCATCCAGAAAGCGACAGTGACACATAATGTCTTTAACTGGGATGTTAGTGAAGGCAGCTTGTAGGTGATTGCAATGATCTTAATATAATGTAATTCATGATAATGTAATTATGTAATTCATAACAATTGAATCATTATTAAAATAGTAAAGATACCAGTGATAAACACATTCAGTAACTAGAATATGAAAGAAGTGTATAAATAAACAGAAAATAGCTCCCCCCAAACACACATTGCTCCTTCCAAAGCAACCACCAGCAAAAACAAAAGTCAGCACTTATGCTTCCAGCACCACCTGCAATGTCTGCCAATGAGCCTGTGGCTCATGAATCAGACTTCAGTCACCAAAGGACCCATGAAAAATAAGACCTGTGAAGGAGATCATTCTCGACCTCGAGGGATCGATGCCACCCTGACTAGTGGTATGACAAAGTGGCTACAGGACAGGCTGGGCCAGGGGCTTAGCTTTAAATCAGAGGGGATGAGGGCAATGACCATACTGTAATGGAGTACAAGTGACACAAGGTATAGCACTGCTATAATTGCCCCAGATTAAACTATTTGAGACACTGCTTTCATTTCAAACATTTGTTCTTGTTTAGTCTGACAAGTAGAAATAGCATCAGGAGTGTGGATGTAAATGAAAGGCAGTTGGAGAATGGAAGGAGTACTCAGTAAGAGCTTGATCTGCAAAGGGATTTAGGTGCCTAACTGCCAGATTAGTGCTCACATCCAAAATTTAGACCCTCAAAAACCCTGCTCAGTGGCTGCCTAACCGTGTAGGTTCCTAAATTCCCTAGTCACCTACATTTCTTCCTGTAAAGTCCCATAGAAGCCTACATTTCTGCCAGTGGGATGCACAAAGCCAACTAAGTTCTGTCACTACTGAGTGCTTAAACCCTGGTGAGATCCTCAAACTAGGCATTCCCTTGCCAATCTCACCTGTGGAGCCTAATCCAGTAGGCATGCTCAGAGGCTGCCTAAGAGCTGGCTTATCAGATTGGGCCTTGCACAAAATACAGCTGCCAGTGAGCATGCTTCTTCCTGTTTATAACCCAGGATGTGGGAGATGTGAGTTCAAGTTCCCACTTTGTGTGATTCAGTGCAGGGACTTGAACCTAGGTTTCCCAGCTCCCAGGCAAATGCCCTAATTATTGGGATACTGGGCATTCAGGAGTGAGCCTTTTGTTGAAGCTGTTTCACTTTGTAGGAAATATTTAACTGTTCTTTGGAGCAGGGACTGGAATGACTCTATAGCTCTAACCATTGGGCTGGAGAGTCATTCATTCTTACTTTTTCTGGCCCAATGACTGTTTAAGTATTTTATGGAAAGTGGAACAACTTCAATAGGAAACACTAAGAGAGACTCCACCCCGAATACTCTCCAGTGGTTGGGGCACTCATGTGGGATATGGGAGACCTGAATTCAAGTCCCTGCTTCAAATCAGGCAGAGTGGGGACTTGAACCTATGTCACGCATATCAGAGGTGAGGGCCCTGACCAGCAGCAGGCTGTAGGTGGGGCAACAGCATCTCACCTCCTCCTAACTTTTTTGCCAGGAAGGACTGACTTAGCTTAGGTGCTTAGCTCCAGGAGTGGGTTCACAGCAGTGAATTCCAAGTGAAGATAGGTGCCTCTCTCTGGCCTAGGCTTCCTGTCCCCTTGGCATTTCCAACTGGCTCGATTAGGTGACTTGCAACTTACCACATTGGCTTTTGTGAATCCCTTACTAAGCCACCTAATTGTTCCTATGCATTATATACAGGGAGCCTGGATGCCTAACTCAGGGCTGAGGATTCCGCTGGTGACAAGGGGCCTACAGTTAGGTATTGCAGTGCTGAACCTTAGTCTCCTTTGGTCATCTACCCCTACAATATTCGTGACGGTGGCACCTATATGTAGTGCCATTCCTCTGGCAAACCAACAGCAGTGATTCTCATTGCTCTGTAAATCCTAAGGGTTCCCCCCCCCCCACCAAATCTATTAGAAATATTCATGTACCTGAAGAAGAAAAGACAGGATTTATGTTTATGATGTAGAAAGCCATTATTCATCTTCCCAGCCACTTTTCCAGCACGTCATGTCTCTGTACTCATCAGTAATATTTGAGAACGAGGGATTTGTAAGCAGTTTGTCAGTCAGATTTCTTATGTCTTTGGCAACATTGTTGCAGGATGTCTCTTCCACTGCTGCTTTTGCTGTCTTTCTATGTTACTAAGGAGCACCTGAAGCAACTTTGCATTCACCCATGCACTTGCCAATTTTGCAACCCACCCAACAACTGCAGGAAGCTGAAACTTCCTCCCAATTTGATCATGAGTATGAGTAGAGGTCATAGTTTGAAAGGAGGCACCATTTCCTTGGGAGGGACAGTGGTGTGTCAGCTATGTTACTGTGTTTTGTTTTCTAGCTAGCCCCTTCATTACTGTATGTCAAATATAGACTATTATCCTTTATATAAACTTCAGTAAATATAAAACTAAAACACAAATGCACCCTCTTCTGAGGAGTCTATTTAGACCAGTTTTAGACGGGTGTAACTGCTCTGATGTCACTATCAAGGGACTGTTGAGGCTAAAGATTTGGCAGAGAAGACACCAAATGTATCCTTGGTATAATTCAGATGAAGTCATCGATGAATCTTGGTATCCACACAGACAAGCAGATAAAGCAAATCACAAGCTACATAGATGCAAATCCACTGGGGAGAGAAACTGTGCATTGTACTGGGAACTTAGGGCTTGGCTACACTTGCGACTAGCTCACTACCCGTCCACACTGGTAAGGCACGCGGAGCGTTCTGACTCCATGGCTAGAGCGTTGCTTGTACTCCACCTCGGCAAGTGGAATAAAGTTTTGTGCACCACCACTGGAGTGCTGCAGCACCAGTGTGGACGCCCTGGTCTGTTATGCACTGTGATCGGCCTCCAGAAGTGTCCCACAATGCCTATTCTAGCCACTCTGGTCATCACTTTGAACTCTACTGCCCTGCCCTCAGGTGACCAACCATCAGACCCACCCTTTAAATTCTCTGGGAATTTTGAAAATCCCCTGCCTGTTTCCTCAGCCAGGCTTGGAGTACTCTCAGCAAATCTTTCCAGGTGACCATGCCTCCACACACCAGGCGATCCCCAGTATGAAGCAATGGCGAGGTGCTGGGCCTCATCAGTGTTTGGGGGGAGGAAACTGTCCAGTCTTAGCTGTTCTCCAGCCATAGGAATTATGATACCTTTGGGCAGATATCCAGGGACATAATGGAAGGGGGCCATGACCGGGACTTGGTGCAGTGCAGGAATAAAGTGAAGGACTTGTGGAACACCTACTGCAAAGCCCATGAGGAAAACAGCCACTCCATTGCTGCCCTGGCGACCTGCCGTTTTTACAAAGAGCCGGACGTGATACTTGGGGTCGACCCCACCTCCACTCCGAGTACCACCATGGACACTTCAGAGCCCAGTTCAACAAGGTGGGAGAAGGAGGAGGAGCAAAGCAGGAGCGAGGGTGCTCCAGCGGAGGAAGACACCCCAGAATCCCTAGATGCATGCGGCCAGGAGCTGTTCTCAAGCCAGGAGGAAGGTAGCCAATCGCAGCAGCCGGTGCTTGGGGAAGGACAGAAACCAGAGGAGGTTCCTGGTAAGCAGTTTTTATTTTGGGAAGGTGCAGGCTCTTGGGGTGAGGAGGGTTAGGGCTGCATGCATGCCTAGATGCGGAATAGGACGTTGATGTGCTCTCTCCCATTGCAGTAATCAGCCTCAGTGATCTCTTCAAAGGCCTCAGTGAGAACTTGGGTAATGCGCTTGCACAGGTTTCTCAGGAGAGCCACTGTGGTCCTTGACCCACTAAGGCTAACTTGTCCATGCCACTGTGCCATGAGGGGCGGGGGGACCATTGCTGCACACAGGCAAGCTGCATATGGGCCAGGGCGGAATCCACATTGCGGTAGAAGACCCTCCCTTGCTTCCCAGGACACCTTCAGCAGCAAGATATCTTCCAGGAAGAACTCCTGTGGAAAATGTGGGGACAGTGTTCAGTATAGGGTTCCCCTACTGCTGTTGGCTCTTCCCAAGGCACAGAAACCCAGAGGACAGTACAGCCGGGAAACAATCAGTCACGCTTGACGCTGTGCTTACTCACCATTTTGGGGCTCCTGTGGGTTATGTGCACTCGCTTTGGGACGAGCAAATTATGCTATTGTGTAGACTGTGCTTGCCCTTAAGTACGGGGGAATCATTGCTCTGTCTGGTGTGAACAATGCTGCCTCTGTGAAGTGTTACATTTTGCCTTTACAGATGCAACCTTGAGATCTCAGCCATCCGTGTTATCACCGTCTGAAAGACTCCAAAGAATCAGAAAGAGGCCACGTAGAAGCAAGGAAGACATGTGGCATGAAGTAATGCAGCATTCAAGTAATGAAAATCGAAAAGTGCAGGAGTGGCGGGACAGTGAAAGGAGGATCTGCCAGCAGCATGAGGAACGCCAGCACAGAAGCACGGTGCTCTGGCAGCAAAACACGGATTGGCTGATAAGCATAATGGAGCACCAAGTGGCGCTCCTACCAATCCAGGTGCTCCTACCCATGCAGGCGGAGCACTACTGTGCCTGACCCCCCCCCCCCCCCCCGCAGCCCTTGTCCCAAAACTCTTTCCCTTGCGCCCCCATGTCACCTCCAACCCACTTTCCCCAACAGCTGGGTTCTTACCACCACCAGCTGCCTTCAACACCGGTAGCTTCACCACCCAGCCCTGAAAACTATGTCCCTTACCCTCTGCACTCAACCCCCATCACCATGCAGTATAGCCATCCTGAAGTGCAGCACTCATTGCACAGCACTCCAGACAGGAAGGCTGAGTGTGATAACAGGACATACGCAAATCTGTGATTGTACCATTCCCCACCCCTCCCCTTTGCCCTTTCTGTTTCCCGAGCAGTTGTGTTTCTTTTCAATAAAGGAATTTTCTTTTCAATAAATGGATTTTTTGGCTTTGAAAACATTCTTTATTATTGCATAAAGTAAAAGATACCTTAGCCCAGGAAAGAAACAGACACTGCAAGTCAGAGTAGCAAACACAGATTCCTACTAACATTAGAACCACTGCACTTCACTCCCATGCAGGGCACCAGACACTACTGGTGGCTTTCAGCCTCAGATTGCTTCCTCAAGGCATCCCTAATCCTTGCAGCCCTGTGCTGGGCCCCTCTAATAGCCCTGCTCTCTGGCTGTTCAAATTCAGCCTCCATGTATTGAACCTCCGAGTTCCATGCCTGAGTGAATTGTTCACCCTTCCCTTCACAAATGTTACGGAAAGTACAGAACACGGATATAACCATGGGGATGCTGTCATCAGCCACATCCAGCTTCCTATACAGAGAGCGCCAGCAGCTCTTTAAACAGTCAAAAGCACACTCCACAGTCATTCTGCACTGGCTCAGCCTGTTGTTGAACCACTCCTTGCTGCTGTCAAGGCTCCCTGTGTATGGTTCCATGAGCCACAGCATTAAAGGGTAAGCGGGGTCTCCAAGGATCACAATGGACATTTCGACTTCCCCTAAGGTGATCATCTGGTCTGGGAAAAAAGTCCCGACTTGCAGCTTCCTGAGGAAGCCAGTGTTCCGAAAGATGTGTGTGTCATGCACCTTTCTGGGTCAGCCTGCATTAATATCATGGTGATCCACAAGAGCCTGGAGAACCATAGAGAAATACCCCTTCCTATTAACGTACTCGGAGGCGAGGTGAGCTGGTGCCAGAATTGGAATATGTGTGCCATCTATCGCCCCTCTGCAGTTAGGGAAACCCATTTGTGCAAAGCCATCCACAATGTCATGCACCCTACCCAGAGTCTTGGTTCTTCTGAGCAGGATGCGATTAATGGCCCTGCAAACTTGCATCAACACGAGTCCAACGGTCGACTTTCCCACTCCAAACTGGTTAGTGACCGATCGGTAGCTGTCTGGAGTTCCTAACTTCCAGACTGCAATAGCCACCCGCTTCTCCACCGGCAGGACAGCTCTCAATCTCGTGTCCTTGCACCGCAGGGTGGGGGCAAGCTCCTCACACAGCCCCATGAAAGTGGCTTTTCTCATCTGAAAGTTCTGCAGCCACTGCTCGTCATCCCAGACTTGTATGACGATGTGATCCCACCACTCAGTGCTTGTTTCCTGAGCCCAAAAGCAGCGTTCCACGGTGGTGAGCGTGTCCGTGAATGCCACAAGCAAACTCGTGTCATATGCGTTACTCGAGTTGAAATCGTCGTTGGAGCCCTCACTGTCACTTTGGATCATAAGAAATAACTCGACTGTCAAACGTGACGTGCTGGCGAGACTTGTCAGCATACTCCTCAGCAGTTTGGGATCCATTCCTGCGGACCAAAAAGGAAGACAGAGTGCGCAGTACAAAAAACGTTGAAAGATGGTGCCAAACGTGGACGGAAGTGCAGGGATTGCTGGGATGCGAACTGATGCATCACGGGGTGTTGGGACAGGACCCAGAATGCCCCGCACTCCCTGCCCCCTTCCCACAAGCCACAGCACCAGAATGGGAAGAGGTGCTCTGTGGGATAGCTGCCCATCATGCACCGCTCCCAATGCCGCTGCAAGTGCTGCAAATGTGGCCACGCCAGTGTACTTGTTCCTGTCAGTGTGGACAGACTGCAGCGCTTTCCCTACTGCGCTCTCCGAAAGTGGGTTTAACTCAAAGCACTCTACATCTGCAAGTGCAGCCATGCCCTTAGTTTCCCTTTGCCATTTTTCTGCTAAACCTGAAGTAAACATTACAGTGGCTGTGGCTGGGTGAAAACAAACCCAGTAGTGGTGAGGGGGCATGATCTCATGCTTGTGTGCTGTCCCTGCAGCCTATGTATGTTGCCTTCTGCTAACTGCTACTTTCCTGATCCTTTTGCTCATACAATCACTGCTTTCTCAGGGCTCAACCATTCCACTGGAGGAACAAGACCAAGTGTAGTGGTAGGAGGGAGAAAGGCCAAGAAAACATTGCTTAATAGTATTATTTGGTTAAGTTAATCAAATATATTTTACACTGTATTTGCCAAAAAAATCTGTGCAACAGTTACTGTGCTGCTCAGGTGAGGGCCGCTGTTTATTCCCACAGCTGATAGCTCCCCAAAGGGTCATGGATTTTTCTCATTTGAGAAAAGATTCCAAGCCCTGGAAGTAGTTTAGGAGGAGGTCAAGGGTATTTCTTCTGCCAAGGACTCAGCCAGTGTTTGAATGTGTCTGCACCAGTAGCAACACAAGGAAACAAGCTTTCTTTGTGCTCTCTCTTCTCTGGAGGCTAAGTTACACGCAGGTGAATTCTAGATTTAAGGATCAAACATGTCAAAATCTAGCAGGATCCAGTATCAGATCTGACCAGCATGTCATGGGGCCAAGAACTGTTCTTCAGTTATTCTTGTTACTGAGCCCTCATTTTAAAGCCTTTTGAAGAATAATACTTTGTTGTTACCAAGCGGCTTCCATCTGATTACCTTGGGCTGCTTTAACATTAAAGTGCATGAAACAAAGTGTTCCTCCTACATTCATAAAGTTAGCTTCAGTCTTCCTGTGAGTTATGTATTATTATTACAAGTGTTATTGTCCTCATTTTCCAGATGAGTAAGCTGCAGCACGGAGAGGCAGGGTAACTTGCTCACAGTCACAAAAGAAGTACGTGGAAGAGCACTAAATAGAGCTAAGTTGTCTGGGTCACAGTCTTGTGCTTTATAAGACTATCCTTCCACACATAACCCAATCTTATGCCCTGTATCGGGGGAGGAAGTGAAAGAAGTTCAGTGTCATACGGAACACAGTTTAGTACTGACTAGTATTTTCCTCACTCTTTTTAGCAGAATTTTAACTTCTTGCATGAGTCTAATTTAAGTGATTGAATATGGAGCCATATTATAGCTAAGGCTGCAACCAGTGCTCCATTATAAGATCCACAATCAGCCCTCTACTGACTCTTCCAAAACAAACTACCACCTTTACCATTTCAAAATGCAAAAAGCTAACTCTTAGGGTGCAGCATATTTTCTTCTGAAAAACTGAGAACATGCCTTTCCAGACATGGCAATTTTACAAATGACTTCTTTAAGAATGCTTTTAGAAGGGGATCATGGTTCTTTTTGTCCCCGTATACTGAATATATATAAAGCATTATTGTTAAATAATGACTGAGTCACTGAAACACTATATTTTGCCAGATAAAATTAGACAACCATTTACTCACATACATACAAACAAGAGAGACTGTAAATGGAGGAGTTTGAAGATTATGGAGAAATATGCAGCCTCTTAACACAAGTAGGATGCTGGGTTGCAGGAGGCTCAAGTTTCCAGTCGGCTCACAAAGGGTAGGAGGTAAGATGTTAGTATTTCTGGCCCAGAGCAGGTGAGCAAACTAGATGATCTGTGGGTCATATGTGGTGCTGCTTTATAGTCCATGCTTTACCTGTAATACATAGCAGAGTGTGTAAAAATCTCTCTTTTCTATAGAATGAGGCCATGAAGGCATATGAAGACAAAGTTAAAGTTATTTCTTTGCATAGGAAATGGAATATATTACACTTGTACATTTATTTAAGAGATTATGAGACTCATGGGTGTATTTGAATATTTAATTGATATGTCCATACTTTTAAATACCTAGTTTTTAAAATTGTATTATACTAGCTACAGGCAATAATAATAGTACTATTCTGAATTTATATCAACACCTTTCGTGTAATGGTCTCATCGCCCTTTATACACATTAATGAATTAAGCCTCACAACACTTCTGTAGCGTAGGTAGTATTATTCTCATTTTAAAGAGGGGAAAACTGTGAAAGAGAGAGGTCAAGTGTTTTTACCCAAGATCACATAGGAAGACTGTGGCAAAATGAGAAACAGAACACTTAGCAACAGATAATTAATTGAAGGGCCTATTACTACTGGATGAGAACTTAGAGTTGTATTCTCAAAATGGCATGCACAAAAAAAAAAGAAAGAAAAAAAAGGAAAAGAAAAAAGAAGATGCAATTTCTAATTTCCCTGCTACACTAAATTTAATACTAGTGGCTGGAAATCAGATTTTATGGTTATGAGAGTGTTATAAGAATCTATATAGGTTAGACTAGGGGTCCCTCTGTGTTACCAGCCTGAAGTCAGTATTCAACAAAAGGCACTAACTGCTAAAAAATTAGACAATCTCCAAGTGAAAACAAGAAATACATGGAGGGGAAATAATGGGGGGAAATGAGACAATATGAACAAGGAATGGAGAATATAAGTTGATTCATTAAGGAAACACATGGGATATTTTTGAACTGGTGATGCAGAAGTTAAATCCATCAGCAGAATTCTCTCCACTGACCTTGGCAGCATTTCAGTGGTCACAGATTTCTACTTAATGGGGGACTGTTTTTGAGAAATGTCTCTAATGCTTTAGGTTCCAACAGGATTTCCTTCAGCATCAGGCAGCCAACAAAAATATTATAGAATTTCAGGGGTTAATATTCAGGACCTATTAAAAGTATCACATACGCTCAAGTCCTTACATCAAGCTGAAGATCTGCACCTTTGATCCAATACTGTACATTTTCTTTATTGTAATGTGCTGCTAACTGCCATGTACTTCATTAAAGAAATCCCTCTTCATTTGTGAAGACTCCATTTTAACCGCACTGTTAAATACTTTATCAAAAGTGTAAATGATTTTACTGTCAGTTTTATAGGATAGTCTTATTAGCTAAGTAGTTACTACAATAAAAGGTTATTCAATATTGCACTGTGGAATTATGTTCACTGTATCAGTACATTCAATTGGTTTAAATTCTTTAAAAGTGCATGTTACTCCAACTCTGTCTTTACAAGACAGACAGCAATGTTGTGCTGGAGGCTTGTGCACCGCACATGTGAGCAGATGAAAACTGTTTGTTGCTATTTCAGTAGCGTTTAGGAAAATAGGCTGAAGCCCTGAAGTAACAGTTTCTATGACTGCCTTCACACAGGATTCTTTAGAAGACCCAGTTACTGCTTTGCTTAGTTCTTTAAACGACTGTGCTGCTGTCAGGAAATTAAAACATGGTGATGTCTAGATGTTTCCTCTTGGTCATTACAATTACTCTGTCTTTATTATCCCTTTCAATGCTGGTCACTAGGGAAATCAAGTGAGCTTTGACTTGGTTTTTATGATTTTCATATGGCATCTTAAACTTTTCTTTTCAGCTTTTTATCAAGAACAAAGACCGGTAACGTAGCTACAAAGCAAGTTTAGTGCTCCAACTGTAAGACAGGTAGAGTTTCATGCAAACAGTCACAAATCCCTTGTAAACAGTACTTCACAAAGTTTGTTTGAACGTTTCCCCTGCACACGAGCGTTCCAAACTCTGAGCAGGATACTAACCCAAGAGTCTACACCAGAGAGCTCAGAATCTTCCTGAGTTTCTAGTAGTTACCAAATAGAGTATTGGTCGTGGTGCTCTCCATCTCCTGAATGTTTGCTGTGAGTACTTCTAGCATAACAACCTCTGAACTATTTTATCTGCTGCTCTACTTTCATCAGTATAGATTGCCAGCAGAGGGCAATCTTGTTACTAGGTAGGCGGCTTGGTTATGAAATGTAAACCTCTGTTCAAGAGCATTGTTCTCCGGGTGGCAAACATAATAACACCACCTCAGGGACTCATGATTTTCCTATTTACTCAGTTTGGCTAATGGTTTATTTCTGGAAGCTTCTAGAAACCCTTCAGGTAGAGGAGTGTTAAGTAGCTGCCTGCTTAACCCACCACCATCCAGGCCGGCTGTGTAAGCCTCCACAGCATCTGTTTTCCCAGTGTCCCCATTACCTGAATCAGTCTGTGCTGCGAGCAATCACTTCTGTTCTTTTCACCATCACCACACTGTGACCCTTTTCCAACATTTGCCATGACAAAGATCGCAGCTGGTTCATTCTGCCAACCCACTGATTCACTCAGTCTATTGAATCAGGGATTTGTTACAAACAATCAGAGGGTGATAAAGATCAGGGAATAAAATAATTCTAAACACTTGTCAGTTGTAGGGACGTTGTTTTGGCAAACTACATACAACAACAACGGTGTATGCCACACGGGTTAGCTTATTGATCTGAGCCTCAAGTACCTTGCTGGGCTTCTTAGAAGCAAAGTCCAAACCCTAGCAGGTTCAACTCCTTACTTCATCAGTGCTAGCAAAATGTATTTAGTTTGTTACTTGTGATCTTGCATGAATCAGACTACAGAATGAACTTTGGCTGACAACCTCACTTGAGAAGAGATTGCTTTATTATAGCAGAATAGTCACAATCCTCACAGTTTCTCTATTCCAGTTATTTAAGAGTTTGCTGATTGGATGCAGGTGCAATTCATCTTTTGTCCATTAGTCTGTGTTCTACACTAAATTTCAAACACCTGCTCAAGTATGGTTTTCCATATCACAGATTATTTCATTTAGCATTAAGGCAAAATTATGATGAAGAAGACCATTTGACTGGCTTGCAGTCTGTAAGTTTGCATGCCTGAGATGGGCTGGTGTGAAAATACCCGATCAACCATTGTTTCTAGCTTCAAAACACTGTAGTTTGTGGATTGGGCAGTAGGGAAAAATGAGTCTCCAACTAGCACGCATGCTTTGGGTTGAATCAAGTTTTGTCTCGTCAACATGTGCTGATCCACTGCCCCAGCACAAGGGAGGAAATGCTTGCAGGAACATGAGAGGGAAAGAAGTTAAAAAGGGAAGGGGCAAAAATAATCCTTCATTGTACAACAGACTCTTTCTGATGTATCCTCCTTCACCCCAACCAAAGCCAAGCAGCTTGAACATGATGTGCTCTGTGCATGAATCTGCTAGAGCCTCCATACAGTAGAATTTGCTTGTCTGGTACATAGCATTTCATTTAATTTATTTATTTATTTATTTTATGTTCTGTGCAGCTGCTGTGAGATTTTAGTGGGGGAGGGAGTCCCTCTCAATTATTGTGGAGAAATAGAGGCTTGCCCTTACATGAATAAATCCTTCTCTACAGCAGGCTGTGCACTTGAATTCAGAGCAAGGATTCTCCTGCCTGACACTGAGTTAATATTCCCAAACAAAAACCTCTGTTAAATTTCAGATAAGATTACTAAATTATTCCCCTTTTTAATAAAACAGTAATAAAAGAATGTGGTGGCCCAAAAACTTAGAGTAGATTGCAGTATCTGGGACTGCTCCAAATGCCATTGAAATCAACAGGGATCTTTCAACTGACTTCAATGGTCTTTAATTAGGTCCTTTAGTTATAGTCCACAGTAAGGAGCTGCCTCACCCCAGGGGGAGTTCTGGATGTTTCACGTGCCAGGTAACAATATGAGTGGACTCCACGTTTGAAAAGCTAATCTGGATCTTTATTCATAGGTGCTGGAGTATGGGGGAGCTTGAAGAAGTTTCCATGATATACAGGGTTAAGTCAGTTATTTTTGTCAAGGTCCAGATTTCTTGGTAGACTCTGGAGAAAATAATAAAAAAAATAAGAATAATGCTAATAATAAATAAAAATATTTCAGGGTCCATTCAAAAACATCTGGCGGGCCATATTTGGCCCACAATCTGCCTATTGACTACCCCTGGTATACAGTTTGGTTCAATGGCTCTCAGCACCCTCACTATACAAATTGTTCCAACCCCCCGTCTTTATTAAAGCTACTGTTTACAAAGGTTCTGCAACTTCAGCTAGTATTTGCAGCATGTGCACACTGACTGATTAATTGGTTTCTTTCAAAACTCTTTCCTCCTGCAGCCCATGTTCCAACTTCCAAGTTCCATGCAGGTGGCTACAGTGGGAAGCATCTTGCACACCTGCTACTACATCTTTTTGTAGGGCACTACATATTCCCCCATTTAGATAGTCAGTTCAACTTGCTAGTGGGGTGGGGTTAGTTGTGGGCCCAGTTCCACTGTGCCACCCTTGGCAGAGCAGTGTTCTACCTAGGATTATAGGGAAGGAGCAAACTCCACAGTCCTCTGAGCCCAGGGAATGGAATTCTGCCTTGGACCTTGAATGAGACATAAAGCAGAGGGTGGGGGTTATGAAGAGGCTCCCTAGGGATAATCTAGCCCTCAGTTGGAGAAAAGTTTGGAAATTCACTGGCAAGGCTACCCAGGTCTGTCAATCACCAATGACTTAGTTACTTTTAAAATGTACCATTTGAAACTGAAGCCTTTCAAATGAAACCTTTGTTTACCCTCTTGGTGTGGTACATGTTATGTTAATGGCATACACATAGAAAGGTTAGATAAAAACATATTTTTGAAAGGTTGCACTGTAACTCTATTTTTATTTCTTAAAATCTAGAGCCTTGTCAACACAAGAACCCAAAACAGAGAGAGACAAAACAGGCTGCTCCCTAAACAAAGAGGCACAATTCACCCCATCTTAATATAAGCTGCCTGTCTGTTGCTATCTGACTGCTACTAGGCCCAGATTGCACAAAGAGCCCCCTACCATGCATGGAGGACCAGGAAAACCCACTGAGCATTTAAAGCGAGAGTTAACAATTTCAATACAATTTTCAGTACCTCACAATGCAGCTGGTAGATCTTGTGCTCACAAGGATGTTATACTTTCTGATGGAGTCTAAGCACACAAAAGGAAAATGAGATACTCACAAAGCAAGCACTGTGCTTGGGCCTGGACTAGACCCTAAATCATTAAATGGTGTATTTATTTTAAATACAGTTCAGTTGCCACAGGTATGAGCCAGAGGATGGGAGGATGCAACAAGTCTTACCCACTCTTTCCAGAGTTGCCAAGTGTAGGCACTGCTCTTAGTGTCCCCTAAAGTACAAGATACCCCAAAGGGGTGTACAGGTGGGTGTACTTCCCTGTGCAGCAGGGAGCTCCAGGAGGAATTCTCTATCAGGCAAGATTCCTCCTGGTGCTTTTGCAGCCCCCATCCAATGAAAGCTAGTGTCGACAGGATATGATTGAGACCATGGGCCAGATCCTTGGTCTCTCATTGCTCTTCTTTGTGGGACTTCCCAGGGTGGGCTGCGGACATCTCAGGGGTGGGCAGATGGGGAAGAAGATTACACTGTAGCAATCCTGCTTGGTGGATTGGCTCCTGTAATGCTGAGCCAGTGATGGTTAAACAATCAGCAAACTAGGTCACCTGTAAGCAACCCTTAAGGACATTTCAAAAGGTTATTGCAATGGTAAAGAGGGCCATTCCTTGCAGAGATCTATCAAAGCCATGTTAAAGTAGACTAGAATCTTTAACCTGTTTGCCTGTATTGTTAGAGAATGAAAGAGTAACAGCTAAATGTGTCTATGTTTATCTGCATTCTATTAGCAATCTAACAACATGATTGAATTAACGTGTAGATGCTATATTCTATTTCTGTCTTATAATGCTTCATTACTGCATTCTATTGACTTGGAGATCAAAAGGGGATATTATCATTTAGATGGGGACTTGTGGTATAATAATATTATTGTCCTAATCTCCCCTGGGAGCTTGTAATTCCACATAGTAAATCACCTGTGAACTGTCTTGATAGTTTGAATGGCTGTTGCAGAAGGTATTGGCTGAGAAAAGAGTTCCCCGCCCCATCCCCGCTCTCCTGCTGGTAATAGCTCACCTTAAGTGATCACTCTCTTGTTACAGTCTGTATGGTAACAGGTTTCAGAGTAACAGCCCTGTTAGTCTGTATTCGCAAAAAGAAAAGGAGTACTTGTGGCACCTTAGAGACTAACCAATTTATTAGAGCATAAGCTTTCGTGAGCTACAGCTCACTTCATCAGATGCATATCGTGGAAACTGCAGCAGACTTTATATATACACAGAGAATATGAAACAATACCTCCTCCCACCCCACTGTCCTGCTGGTAATAGCTTATCTAAAGTGATCATCAGGTGGGCCATTTCCAGCACAAATCCAGGTTTTCTCACCCTCCACCCCCCCACACAAATTCACTCTCCTGCTGGTGATAGCCCATCCAAAGTGACAACTCTTTACACAATGTGCATGACAATCAAGTTGGGCTATTTCCTGCACAAATCCAGGTTTTCTCACATCCCCCCCCCCCCCCCATACACACACAAACTCACTCTCCTGCTGGTAATAGCTCATCCAAACTGACCACTCTTCAAGTTTAAATCCAAGGTAAACCAGAACATCTGGGGGGGGGTAGGAAAAAACAAGAGGAAACAGGCTACCTTGCATAATGACTTAGCCACTCCAAGTCTCTATTTAAGCCTAAATTAATAGTATCCAATTTGCAAATGAATTCCAATTCAGCAGTTTCTCGCTGGAGTCTGGATTTGAAGTTTTTTTGTTTTAAGATAGCGACCTTCATGTCTGTGATTGCGTGACCAGAGAGATTGAAGTGTTCTCTGACTGGTTTATGAATGTTATAATTCTTGACATCTGATTTGTGTCCATTTATTCTTTTACGTAGAGACTGTCCAGTTTGACCAATGTACATGGCAGAGGGGCATTGCTGGCACATGATGGCATATATCACATTGGTGGATGTGCAGGTGAACGAGCCTCTGATAGTGTGACTGATGTTATTAGGCCCTGTGATGGTGTCCCCTGAACAGATATGTGGGCACAATTGGCAACGGGCTTTGTTGCAAGGATAAGTTCCTGGGTTAGTGGTTCTGTTGTGTGGTATGTGGTTGTTGGTGAGTATTTGCTTCAGGTTGCGGGGCTGTCTGTAGGCAAGGACTGGCCTGTCTCCCAAGATTTGTGAGAGTGTTGGGTCATCCTTTAGGATAGGTTGTAGATCCTTAATAATGCGTTGGAGGGGTTTTAGTTGGGGGCTGAAGGTGACGGCTAGTGGCGTTCTGTTATTTTCTTTGTTAGGCCTGTCCTGTAGTAGGTAACTTCTGGGAACTCTTCTGGCTCTATCAATCTGTTTCTTTACTTCTGCAGGTGGGTATTGTAGTTGTAAGAAAGCTTGACAGAGATCTTGTAGGTGTTTGTCTCTGTCTGAGGGGTTGGAGCAAATGCGGTTGTATCGCAGAGCTTGGCTGTAGACGATGGATCGTGTGGTGTGGTCAGGGTGAAAGCTGGAGGCATGCAGGTAGGAATAGCGGTCAGTAGGTTTCCGGTATAGGGTGGTGTTTATGTGACCATTGTTTATTAGCACTGTAGTGTCCAGGAAGTGGATCTCTTGTGTGGACTGGACCAGGCTGAGGTTGGTGGTGGGATGGAAATTGTTGAAATCATGGTGGAATTCCTCAAGGGCTTCTTTTCCATGGGTCCAGATGATGAAGATGTCATCAATATAGCGCAAGTAGAGTAGGGGCTTTAGGGGACGAGAGCTGAGGAAGCGTTGTTCTAAATCAGCCATAAAAATGTTGGCATACTGTGGGGCCATGCGGGTACCCATAGCAGTGCCGCTGATCTGAAGGTATACATTGTCCCCAAATGTGCATGCTACAAGGGGCCACAGCAATGGTTCCCTCAACCCACCTAGCAATATTGTTAACCTATCCAACTATACTCTCAGCCCAGCAGAAGCAGCTGTTCTATCTCGGGGCCTCTCCTTCTGCCCCTCCACCCCCACGAACATGATACAGTTCTGTGGTGACCTAGAATCCTATTTTCGACGTCTCCGACTCAAGGAATATTTCCAAAATACTTCTGAACAGCATACTAATCCACAGAGGTCTCCCTACCAACACTACAGAAAGAGGGATTCTAGGTGGACTCCTCCTGAAGGTCGAAACAGCAGACTGGACTTCTACATAGAGTGCTTCCGCCGACGTGCACAGGCTGAAATTGTGGAAAAGCAGCATCACTTGCCCCATAACCTCAGCCATGCGGAACGCAATGCCATCCACAGCCTCAGAAACAACTCTGACATCATAATCAAAAAGGCTGACAAAGGAGGTGCTGTTGTCATCATGAATAGGTCGGAATATGAACAAGAGGCTGCTCGGCAGCTCTCCAACACGAGTTTCTACAAGCCATTACCCTCTGATCCCACTGAGAGTTACCAAAAGCAACTACAGCATTTGCTCAAGAAACTTCCAGAAAAAGCACAAGATCAAATCCGCACAGACACACCCCTGGAACCCCGACCTGGGATATTCTATCTACTACCCAAGATCCATAAACCTGGAAATCCTGGGCGCCCCATCATCTCAGGCATTGGCACCCTGACAGCAGGATTGTCTGGCTATGTAGACTCCCTCCTCAGGCCCTACGCTACCAGCACTCCCAGCTACCTTTGAGACACCACTGACTTCCTGAGGAAACTTCAATCCATCAGTGATCTTCCTGATAACACCATCCTGGCCACTATGGATGTAGAAGCCCTCTACACCAACATTCCACACAAAGATGGACTACAAGCCGTCAAGAACACTATCCCCGATAATGTCACGGCTAACCTGGTGGCTGAACTTTGTGACTTTGTCCTTACCCATAACTATTTCACATTTGGGGACAATGTATACCTTCAGATCAGCGGCACTGCTATGGGTACCCGCATGGCCCCACAGTATGCCAACATTTTTATGGCTGATTTAGAACAACGCTTCCTCAGCTCTCGTCCCCTAAAGCCCCTACTCTACTTGCGCTATATTGATGACATCTTCATCATCTGGACCCATGGAAAAGAAGCCCTTGAGGAATTCCACCATGATTTCAACAATTTCCATCCCACCACCAACCTCAGCCTGGTCCAGTCCACACAAGAGATCCACTTCCTGGACACTACAGTGCTAATAAACAATGGTCACATAAACACCACCCTATACCGGAAACCTACTGACCGCTATTCCTACCTGCATGCCTCCAGCTTTCACCCTGACCACACCACACGATCCATCGTCTACAGCCAAGCTCTGCGATACAACCGCATTTGCTCCAACCCCTCAGACAGAGACAAACACCTACAAGATCTCTGTCAAGCTTTCTTACAACTACAATACCCACCTGCAGAAGTAAAGAAACAGATTGATAGAGCCAGAAGAGTTCCCAGAAGTTACCTACTACAGGACAGGCCTAACAAAGAAAATAACAGAACGCCACTAGCCGTCACCTTCAGCCCCCAACTAAAACCCCTCCAACGCATTATTAAGGATCTACAACCTATCCTAAAGGATGACCCAACACTCTCACAAATCTTGGGAGACAGGCCAGTCCTTGTCTACAGACAGCCCCGCAACCTGAAGCAAATACTCACCAACAACCACATACCACACAACAGAACTACTAACCCAGGAACTTATCCTTGCAACAAAGCCCGTTGCCAATTGTGCCCACATATCTATTCAGGGGACACCATCACAGGGCCTAATAACATCAGTCACACTATCAGAGGCTCGTATACCTGCACATCCACCAATGTGATATATGCCATCATGTGCCAGCAATGCCCCTCTGCCATGTACATTGGTCAAACTGGACAGTCTCTACGTAAAAGAATAAATGGACACAAATCAGATGTCAAGAATTATAACATTCATAAACCAGTCGGAGAACACTTCAATCTCTCTGGTCACGCAATCACAGACTTGAAGGTCGCTATCTTAAAACAAAAAAACTTCAAATCCAGACTCCAGCGAGAAACTGCTGAATTGGAATTCATTTGCAAATTGGATACTATTAATTTAGGCTTAAATAGAGACTGGGAGTGGCTAAGTCATTATGCAAGGTAGCCTGTTTCCTCTTGTTTTTTCCTACCCCCCCCCCCAGATGTTCTGGTTTACCTTGGATTTAAACTTGAAGAGTAGTCAGTTTGGATGAGCTATTACCAGCAGGAGAGTGAGTTTGTGTGTGTATGGGGGGTGGGGGGGATGTGAGAAAACCTGGATTTGTGCAGGAAATAGCCCAACTTGATTGTCATGCACATTGTGTAAAGAGTTGTCACTTTGGATGGGCTATCACCAGCAGGAGAGTGAATTTGTGTGGGGGGGTGGAGGGTGAGAAAACCTGGATTTGTGCTGGAAATGGCCCACCTGATGATCACTTTAGATAAGCTATTACCAGCAGGACAGTGGGGTGGGAGGAGGTATTGTTTCATATTCTCTGTGTATATATAAAGTCTGCTGCAGTTTCCACGATATGCATCTGATGAAGTGAGCTGTAGCTCACGAAAGCTTATGCTCTAATAAATTGGTTAGTCTCTAAGGTGCCACAAGTACTCCTTTTCTTTTTGTATGGTAACACCCATTGTTTCACGTTCTCTGTGTATATAAATCTCCCCACTGTATTTTCCACTGAATGCATCCGATGAGGTGAGCTGTAGCTCACGAAAGCTTATGCTCAAATAAATTTATTAGTCTCTAAGGTGCCATAAGTCCTCCTTTTCTTTTTGGGTAAGATCTGAGACTCATATTGACCTGGAGATAAGTCTCTGGTCTTTTGGGATTGGTGGACTTCACATATGGTGAATCAGGTTTTAAATAACCTCTCATTATATTAGACTTGAGTGTCTAGATGGAAGTCAAGGGCTGGAATGCTTAAAGGGGACTGTGTTTGGCTTCTTGGTGACAAGTGTGGTATTACAGAAGCTGTTTTGTTATTGGCTTGGTGAATCTAATAATTGAATAAACCACCAGTTGGGGGATTTTCTGCCCCATTCCTTGCATTCTGCCCTGAGTGTAGCATTCTCAGCATGGCCCATACAGGCCCCCTGATCACAGCTCCTTAGGAGACACTATCTGCCAGGGCAAGTTAGAGCTTGAGGCTGCTCTAGCTCTTCTGAGAGACTGCGTGGAGGTCACAGTAATTTGTGTAAAGCCACCAATGCCCCAAAAACCCAGGTGTGGCAAGTTCTGCTAGAGTGAAGCATTGTAATACTTTCTCTAATGTACTTGTTGCTTTTGATGACTGAGCATTCTAGAATGGAAATGTATGGATATAGATTCACAAATCAATAGATGCAGTTTTCAGTATTTACTACATTTGGATGAAATTCATGTTTTGCAGGGGGCTAACACAAGGACTATACACCATATAAGACCCACTAAAGCTCCTTGGGTATGTCCACACTGCAATAAAAAGCCCGCAGCTGGTCCCATCAGCTGATTTGGGCTCATGGTGCTCAGACTAAGGGGCTGTTTAACTGCAGGGTCCCAGAGCCCAGGATCCAAGCCCATTAGCCTGAGCCCCGTGAGGCCAAGTCAGCTGACACAGGCCAGCTATGGGTGTTAAATTGCAGTGTAGACATACCCTTAGGGCTTCATTGGTGCCTACGCTCTATGCTGGCCCACTGCATGGGGATAAATGTTACCCTTTAGAGTTGCCACAGTGCATCCACATTTTCTGTGGAAGCAGGTGAGTTCTGGGTGTGTGTACGGGAGAGGGATTGGGATCTGTGTGTCCAGCTAAATGACTGAAGTAACAAAAGAGGAGGCTAAAATGTATGCTTTGTGAAAGGAAATGAGATTTAATGTGTAGACACTGCAATAGTCTGTCTGACCTCAGTAGAATAACACTATAGAGGACTTTGACTCTGTATTTGTTAATTTGCATATAAAGGCACAGAAGTTTAATAACAGCTGAGTGTTCTAGTTGGATGGGTAACAGTTGGGGAAAGGACTGAAGTGCTGAGCTCAATATTTTGTCAATTTCTCTGCATGATTTTAATAATGTGACATGTTTACTTGCATGTATAGGTGGTAAAAATGTCTGGCTATAGTCATTTGGGGCCAGATCCTCTCCGCGGGGCTCAGTGATCACTATAGTCACTGGCTGGACTCCGGGCTGCTGAAATGCTGACGAGACAGCATGCCCTGTTGCCTCTGTCACTGGGACAGAGTAAGTGCTCAGATACTGTGGTGATGGGTGGCAGTATAAAACCTCTTAGATAGAAAGTCAATTCCCAGACAGTCCCCAAAGTACACTCATGTATTCTGGTTTAGATGACAAAAAGTCATCATAAGGGCTAGACTGTACCCTTCCGTGGTTGTTCAGGGAAGTAGGAGGGAGTCATGGCTACCCAAGTGGCACCTCTGGCACTTGTGGAAGTGTATGGGCTGTTCTCAAGGTGATTCATGCTGGGAGCAACTGGGCAGTAATTAGAAAGAGATATGGCTCTGCCCTCCTATCCAATGGCCAGGAAAGCTGTTTGGACACATAAATGGGCATAACAAATTGCTCCCCACACCATGCAAATGAGGAGCCCTGTAAAGCATTGTGCCTCTGTGAAGGCATTTTGAATGGAGTATAATGAATATGAACTCACCTGAATGTTGCTGGTAACTATTTAGATCTCTGTTTCCATAACTGAGAGTTGCAGAACAGGCTCCTGCATGTAGCTGGCCTATTCCTATTAACATTAATTGGACAGGGGAAAACTACATTACTTTTGGCTCAGTCAGCCATACAGCACAATGCTCTGCCAGGAGTTTGTGGGCCAGAAAGGTGTCTCAGTTTGACTGTGTTCAGACTTTGCCACTTTGGAGCTGAATAGATGCCAGAATGTTCCCAGCTGGGAATAATGCTCTCAGACAATATCCCATGCAATTATCCTCTGACCTGTCTTCACTTGTTCATCCCCATTTGGGAATGCTGCTAAGAACCATACATATCAGAGAGCAGAAGTAACAGGCAAGAAGTAGTCAAGGGGGAAAACTCCAAATGTTCATATTTAGGGATCTGGACTGGTCTCCTAAACTTCCAAAATGTCAGTTGCTTATTTGGAGCTTGTCCAAAATATCTGAAAATCTAATAAGCTCGCATATGAGGTCTGTGGTATTTTTAGTTCTATCTAGAACCTGAGAATGCAAAAGCATATGAAGTGAATGGAAATATTATACTCACACACACATCACCATACCTTTTAGAACCTCAGTGCAAGGTTTGCTTGTGCTCAGTTCTAGAAATAGGTAAAGAGTTAGCTGAAGTGGCTCACCCATTTTTAGAAATGGATGGGGATGTCTGAGGAAAAAATTGATCCTTTTTCTGTTACACTGCTGATCATGTGGATAAGAAAATTATCCTAGCTAGGATATTTTCCAGAGCCTCTCAGTGCTGATTATTAGAGTGCAGGCATGTGTAAGAGGGCTAGAAATTTACACTTTGTGCAATGACAGCTTGACATTTATATGTCCCCAAAACTGGGGGTCAGGAGGAGGGAAAGGTCCATCAGCTTTTTGTGTTTCAGTGGCCACCTCTGACCAAAGTAATCTCAGTGCTTTTCCGGTAGAACGGTACATCTGGTCTGCATCTGATTGTAATAGGTACTAACAGCCTCCTGCAAGGTCATGAGTACCTGCCACTTTCAGTCTTCCCTTGCTCTCTTTGGTATCAAACAGGAGTTACTGACTGGAGTCACACTGTTAAAAACTAGTGTCAGTGAGATCAGCATCAAACCCTGTGTTTCTATTGCACCATAATTACAAGTTGCATGTGCCCTCTGTAATGTCACTAAACGAACATCTTTAATCCTTATTGTTTGGGCACGTTTTAAGAAGCCTGCCATATCAAATTCATTTTCTAGACTGAATAGTCTGTATGGTAAATAAAGCAACCTTGATGTTTATTTTCTGTGTTTTAGGTCAGATGATAATAGCCTTCTCGGTGTCCATGGTGATTGGATTGGTGATTGGAGGGATAATCTGGGCTTTGTTTACTTGCCTGTCCCGTCGCAGAGCCAGTGCGCACATTTCACAGTGGAGCTCATCAATCTCTAGCCGCCGTTCCAGACCTGCTTCTCAGGGCCATGCTGCCAACAGGACTGGATTCTACCGTAACAACAGCTGTGAACGTCGTAGCAATCTCAGCCTGGCCAGCCTCACGTTCCAGCGACAAGCCTCCCTGGAGCAAGCCAACTCCTTCCCAAGAAAGTCAAGCTTCCGAGCCTCCACTTTCCACCCCTTTTTGCAATGCCCTCCGCTCCCTGTGGAAACTAACAGTCAGCTGATTACTCTGTCTCCCACCACCACCACCACTACCCTTGTGGGGACCACCACCAACAGCTTAACTCGTCCTGAATTCCACTGGTCCAACAACAGCCTCCGCATCTGCCATTCAACACAAACACCTCCTCCTGCCTATGAGACCATCATTAAAGCTTTTCCAGACTCTTGAACTGAAGTCTTTCTTTGTTCCTTTAAAAGAAGGACTCTCCATCATCTGAAGCAGATTTTCTGTATGCTCTGAAGGCCTCTGGGAAGCTCCCTGGTGCTGTGGCATGCTGCAGGCAAACACAAGGGACATGCACAGATGACAGTGATTTGCTAGGGCAAGGTGTGGTATCCTGCAGCCCCAACTGAACTGGTCTGCAGTGTAATTCTGAATTTATATTATACCTTTAATCTGTAATCATTGTAAGGCTTTTAGTTTAGAAGAAAGAAACTTCTGCAGGCTACAAAACTGGCAACTTAAATGAGCCACATTAGGAACCATTTGTTGATAATCGCTTATTAATTTCCTGCAAAGTTCACCCATTCATTATGTTTGTTAGAAATCTTGTTCTTATACATTTGTCTGTGAGTCTTAAGTTTTCATTAGATACTTTCCTTCATCTCTTACATCCTGGGCTGGTTCTATGCCTCCTGAACCACAGGGTTTCCTATAGCTCAGGAATCCCTTGGAAGAAGTAGAGTTTAAAGTGGTTTTAGTGTCACAGTCTTGTGGCAGGTACTAGGGCCCCTGTTTTGATATTTGTAGGGGGCTCCAAATGACCACAGGCCAGTCCTGTTTACCACAAATTCCCAAAAATATGGCAAAAAAAGATGGAGTGTCCCAACATTTGTGCCATGGGAGAAATTTCTAACTGACATTAAAAAGGAATAACTCTATAAAAGGACTTCGTCCTGCAACCTAACAGGGGTCACATTTTATTACCCTATAAGGTTACAAGGATACTAGTCTTGGTCCCTAAGATAAACAACATGAATGGCAACTGTTTTTTATTTGAGCTTCCTGTTTTTCTATGGGAATACTCATTTCCTTTCTTTAAATTGTTTTTCAGTTTGTACTAACGTTTCATCCTTCCTGATGTATAATACAGTGAAATCCTGCATTTTGCTAAAACAAAATTTCTTAGACGTCTAGGGCGAAATCCTGGCCCCACCAAATTCAATGTCAAAACTCCCATTGACTCCAGGATGTCAAGCCTTCAGTCTAAAATAATGAAACTGCTTTAGGGTATGGAGATGCTTAGAACAGATTAACGCCTGTTTTTGACTGTCAGACCTGTAGAGCTATTATAACATGCTGGCCCACAGGCTTAGCGGTGACTGATTGTATTCACATGTGAGAAGTCCAGGCTTGGGAGCAACGAAGATAGCACAGACACATGGAGCCTGATTCCACTCCCATTGACTGCAACGGGAGCTGGATCATTTCCATGGTGGATAGTCTCAGACTTGAACACAGAGAAGGGCATTTCACCTGCTGTGCAGGGCCGGATTAACTCTCCTGTGGGCCAGGGGCTATTAGATTGTGTGGAACCCCTGTATACAAGTCTTTTTCCTCAGAGGGAGTTTGGTGCAGGAGGGGGCTGGGGCAGGGGGTTGGGGTGCAGAGGTGGTGCGGGTTTGGGAGGGAGTTTGGGTGCAGCAGAGGATTCTGATCTGGGGCAGGGGGTTGGGGTGCAGAAGGGGGTGTGAGGTGCAGGCTCCAGCTGGGAGGTGCTTACCACAGGTGGCTTCTGGCCGGCAGTGCAGCAGGGCTCAGGATGCCTGCCTGCCGGCCATAGCCCCACACTGCTCCCAGAAGCGGCTGGCTGCTAGCCTGTCTCTGAGCGCCCCTTGGAGGCGGGCAGCGGGTCTCCGTATGCTGCCTGCGCCCACAAGTGCTGTCCCCGCAAGTGCCACCTCCCCACAGCTCCCATTGGCCAGGAACCAGCCAATGGGAGCTGCGGGGATGGTGCTGGGGACAGGGGCAGCACATGGAGCCGCCTCCTTCCCCTCCTCACCTCCCTGCGCCAGGGGCCGCAGAGACGTGCCAGCGGCTGGCCGCTTCCGGAAGTGGTGCAGGGCTATGGCAGGCAGGCAGCCTGCCTGAGCACCTCTTTTAGGGGCCCGGAGATCGCTGCCTGTGATTTATTTTTGCAGGCCCCTCCCCCCCCTTAAAGCCCCTGCCTTAATCCAGCCCTGCTGCTGTGCAATGCTACCATTCCTGGCTGATTAAGAACTTTTTGGCTCTTACGGAGGGTTAGGGGAAGAGGTATTAGTTACAGTGGGCCTGATCCTTAGAGGGCCTGATTCTGTGCATCTACTGAGGACCTGCAACCACAGTTGTAGTTAATGGGAGCAGCTCTCAGGAACAGACAAAGTGGATAACACCTTAAACTTCCTCCACGGTCAGCATTGCATTGCAGTGCTCAGCCCCTCTCATGAATGGGCCCAGAGTAACCATAACTGCTCTTATCACTGCAGTCTCTAAACCTGCTATTTTCTCTTTGCAACCATTACTATTAATTCTAAACAACCTGTCCAGCTTTCTAACTGTAAAGGCAAACTAATTTGAATGTATCAGACAGACTGGCTTTTTTTCATTTTAAGAAGTTAAACCTGATTGCTAGAGCTCCGCATTGTCCATACAGATTGCATACAGCATTTTATTTTAGAAAGTATGGATTAGAGTAAACTGAGAACACTACTAGATCTGAAAATGCCATCTGACTCCAGTGATGGCAGGATATGGCCCTAAAATAGTGAAGAGAGAAGTGTTATTTACCCTTTCCCATAATACAGCAATCAGTTCTATTATTGTATTAGATCTCTTATTGTTTTTATTTAGATTTACAGTAGGCTTCACTCTACTCTAAAGGCTTACACAGTATCTCTCTTGCAGATAATGGCATCTGTTGTAACATGCCCATGAAAAATTGCATCTAACCCTGCCCCCCTTGCTCATTGACTTTAGTGGTCTACTTGAATGAGAACAGCAAGGAGGATTTGGTCCACAGTATGTAACCAAGGTGTTAGAAATTCCTTCACAGAGAAATAATTTTAAAATAACTGAATATGTACTTATGGGTTATAAATGCAGGATTTGCAATAGAGCTTTACATGATATATTATTCCTTGTATTACACTATATTTAGTAAGTAATATAGGAAGAAAAGCTATAATGTACTGTATTTTTTTCTCTTGAAATCTTCATTGGACACAAAAACTGTTTTACATTCCCTGGATTAGAGGAGTTAAAAATTTGAAATATTTTGTGCATAACCAATTTGGAAGTCAGCTGCTTAACTAACAGCTTAAACAATAATGGATATGAATATTTTGTAAGCATTGTGGAGACTTTGAAATGTGAAATAAAGGTAGAAATTATAATCTGTACTGCATGATTTTCCTTAAGCTACATTTTACATGTGAAAGAACTAATTTATATGTAAAATCCTTGCTGTAGAAAGCAGACATAAAGAGCTGGAAAAGTTATATAAATAGTGTCAAGTTCAGCATTTATTCTATGATAATAAGATCCAGTGGCTAGAACCTGATACTAAAAAAATTCTAATGGGAAACAAGGCTCAAATGTTTAACAGTGAGAGTAATTAACTGGAGCCACAGTATGCAGTAGATTCTCTGTCACCTTAAGTCTTTAAATCAGGATTGGATATCTTTCTAAGAAATATGCTCAAAGGAGTTCGAACTGGCAGGGTTTTGAGCAGTATGTCCTTGATCCAGGAAAGTGGGTAAGCATACATTGAAGCACGAGTAGTCTCTATCAAGTCAATGTTTAATGAGGTGTTTTATGTTTAAAAAAATAGGTGAAATTATTAGTGCTTTTCACCTTCTGTCATGGTGCAGGAGGGCTTTTTCAGGGGGGTCATTCTTTTCAGAGATATTGTACTGACCTTGTACAATAGCATTTTCTATAGGAAGATCTCAATGCACCCTCAAATAATGAATTAATAAGCCTCATAATTCTGGACAGTAGGTAATCATTACTTATACCATTTTACAGTGGGGGAAGTGAAGCACAGAGAGATTAAGAGACTTGCCTAGAGTCACACAGGAAGTCACTGGCAGAGCTTTGACTAGAACTCAGATATCTTGACCCCAGTCCTGCACTTTTTAAACACTAGACGATGCTTCCTCTTCTTTTCTTAAAATGAAACACTGTCCATACCTTAAATCATACACAGAAGCTATTGTCCATGTTTCATGCAGAGAACAGATTAATGCCATTCCAAGGTATTAACACAAGTGGTTTCCACTATATTCCTTGACCTTTTCTTACTGAAGAATTTCAGATTGCTCATTCAGACATCTACTGGATTATAATACTACTTCTCTGAACGTGGCATGTCTTTGCCAAATCAAATTTTTAAAGTTCACTTGCGATTTACCATGAAGTTTTTTAGTCATCTTGACATCTCATCTGAAAATTTATAAACTGAAAACTACATTTACTGGAAATGTCCACTCAGAAATGAAATGACACATGCCAGATCCCTGACCTATAGGTACTTTATAAAATTAGACAATGTCTGTGATGCACTGCAGCTTCTGGAGAAAAGAAAGGAAACACTAATAGGAAATTTACCTCTACCATATCCAAAACAGATTAAAGAAGAGTGTTGATGTACTTTACAGAGAGGAGGACCATAAATCAACTTTGTCCAACCGTTTCAAATGTAGGTGCCTAACGTTAGGCACCTAAATCTTTTTTTTTTTTTCTGCACCTTGACAAAAGTGACCTGATTTGCAAAGGGGCTGGCTTCCATGCCTATTTACCTTTTCAAAAACTGGTGATAAGGACAAAATCTTAATTGCATGTGGGCTACAATTCGGAGTAACAACAACAACATAGATTTTTATTTCTGTAGCACTTTTCATCGAGCAGGATCATTAATCCCTTTCAAATGTGTAGACCTCACCTCAGGACTGGAATGGGCTGCCAGCAGCTTTTCTTGAACCTCAGAGAACAGGAGGGGAAAAGTCTTCCTCAGCACCCTGAGTATCATTCCCCGATCACGTCCTCATTCCGTCATCCCCTCAGCATTCTCTCCCTCATCTACTGTCCCCCTAGTCTTTCTAAAATCTGGGAATTATTACTTCAGCAATTGACTATTTATAATACCACCAGCAGCCACAGTCAAGGACTGTGGCCCCATTGTGCTAGGTGTTATACACACACACAGAGGGACAAGACCATCCCTGCCCCAAAGAGGGTACAGTCCAAGTAAACAGCCTGAATGAGAGCTCAATGTTCTATGGGCCACTCACCAGTCCAGTGCAAGCAGAAATTAATGAATAGTAACAAATCGCTTACAAAAGTACAGCAGTTTCACTAAGCACACTCCTCCTTGTACCTCATCTAGAAAGGTTTGATGCTTGTTACATTGCCACTTGCTGCTACGTGATGGTGGCAGATGCATGACAAGCATGAAACAGACTCTGCTGACGTACGATTGTAAGCCAGTTTTGTCTTCTGTTGTACAGACAGGATGAAATGGCAACAGGCACTGAAAACAGGATTTTCTTTGTTCAGCAGCAAAAACAGGCCAATTTTGCCCTTATAGACACTAAACAATAGAAATACTGGTGCTGAGTAGCCATTTGGTTTAAGTAAGGCTTGACTGGGGTGGTAGGATGGCTCAGACTATTGGCAATTAGACAAGAAACCGTTCACCTCTAGACCTCCCCGGTCAAATCCAGACCCACGTCTGTAGTGACCCAAAGTCATTGCCAGATGGCAGCACTTTGGTGACTTACGTGAAAAAAGGGAATGATACCCAAGCTGTTCCCAGTGGACAGGTGTGAAAATTATAGTTGGCACTAATTTACAGCCTTTTGGATAATATCAGTGAAGCCATCAATGATTAGAGGCACCTCAAGACTACATTACTCCCTCAACTCTGCATATGGTCCTTCTAGAACTGGGCTGAGGCACACTGGTGAGTCAGAGTGAGGAAGTTTTCTCTCCCCAAGCTACATGTGTTCTGAGGATAAATTAAATAGCTCCTACTGTCAGTGTTCTCAAAAGCACAAAATTCCCTGGAAAATTCATTATGCCATGATAGTTAAAAGAATTTCAAGTGTACCATTTAAATAGAGACTATTTTTAGAGTGATTTAAAAAACTGATATTTCTCATGACACCAGGCAGTTCAGAATCCTTCTCTCTCCGGATTCTGTCAAAGTGTTGGTAAAAATCCAGAGGTCTTCCTCAGACCTAATTTTTTGTTGCTTTGGCAAGCAATAGAAAAGGTGGCACCAAAGAATCAGTTTGTGAAATGTATTAGCTGCATTGTTTGATAAACCCTTCTGAATTAGTTTGCCAGTTTTGAAGCACTGTATTTTTTTTTTCTGTAAGAACTTGGGTACATGCCATAAAATGGTATGGACAGTCATTTCGTAAAGCTTTGAATTGCCTTGCAAAATCCTGGTGAATCCATGACATAATAATTCAGCATTCAGATATTTATGAGCATCCTGAATAAAACAAGATGTCTCCTGCAGAAGCATTCATGATACAGTCTTTAATAACAGGATCACAAACTATTTTGAAACAGGACTCCTCAAGCTCTTTACAGAAACAGTAGTATGCCTACAAACAGTGAATTGTGGGATCAGGGCCTTTGATTGGACCACTCTACTGGTTTAACTGGAATTGAAAAGGTCATATGTTCCAATATCCTCACACAAGTAAAAAAATTACCAATTAGTGAAAATATTGATAATTTGCATTAAATTAATAATATTTTATTAATGTTTCTTGTTATGCATTAAATTCACAGATTCCTTGGTTCTACTACCATCACACAACCATCTTCCTTTACGTTTCTCTTTTTGTAATTTTAACTTATTTGCACCAAACCCTAACGACCATTATGGCCTCCTAGTCCCATGGATAGGCCTGCACAGCCCACAGCAGCAAGGCTCTGAGCTCGGGTTGACAGATTCACGCTAGCAGGGCTTGCTCTACTGTACTAAAAATAGCTGTGTAGCTATTGTAACGTGGGCTCTGTGATAAATGAAGGGGAGAGGGGTAGCTCCCTCTTATGGACAGCCAGTCAGTTAGCTACAAAATCCCTCTTAGTAGCTGTTCTCTACTTGCCTTACCTGTAAAGGGTTAAAAAAGCCAATAGGTAAAAGGAAGGGAGTGGCACCTGACCTTAAGAGCCAGTGAGAAGGCTAGAACTTTTAAAAATTGGGAAAAAACTTTCCCTTTGTCTGGTTGTTGTTGTTTTCTCCAGAGAAGAGACACAGAGCAGCAATGCTGTAATAAGCTTGCGCCAGTTGTGAAAAATCATCAACTCATACCTAGAAACTACTTATCTGAAACCCCAGATATGTAAGTACATCAGGAAATGTCTAAGAAGACGTGATTAGGTTTATCTCTTTTTATTTCTGTAAGGCTTGTGGGCTCCTCTGTGCTAACCCCAGGTGCTTTTGTTTGCTTGTAACCTTTAAGCTGAACCTCAAGAAAGTTATTTTAATGCTTAATCTGTATAAGTGGTTCTTTTTTAAAATCTAGCAATAGTCTGAGTTTTTAGCTGTATTTTCTTTCTTTTTGTTTTTAATAAAATTTACCTTTTTTAAGAACAGGATTGGGTTATTGTGTCCTAAGAGGTTTGTACATATGTTGTTTAATTAGCTGGTGGCAACAGCTGATTTCCTTAGTTTTCTTTCTCACCTGTTCCCCCGCATGGGGGTGAAAGGGCTTGAGGGTACCCCACAGGGAGGAATTCCCAAGTGTGCCTTCCTGTGTTCAAAGGGGTTTTTTGCATTTGGGTGGTGGCAGCATCTACCCATCCAAGGTCAGAGAGAAGCTGTAACCTTGGGAGTTTAATACAAGCCTGGAGTGGCAAGTATTAATTTTTAGAATCCTTGCGGGCCCCCACTTTCTGCACTCAAAGTGCCAAAGTGGGGAATCAGCCTTGACAGGCTCAGAAGCTCACTCCTCCACTCCCTGCCGCTTACTGTGTAGATGTACTCACTGAGGGCAGCTGCATGTGAGCCTGACTAATTTGAAACCGCTAGTACAATAGGGGTACTGAAAAGTTACTCTGCCATTCCACAGTCCGAATCCACAGAGGTCCAGAAGGAGGTGAGAGGATCTTCACTTGGCATCTGACGATCCTGATCTCCATGGAAACACAATCTGTGTGCCAGATCCTGAGTCCATGGAGGCAGGGAGCAAGGGTAGGCAGCCATCAAGCATCAACTAAGATGCATGCTATCCTTCCAGAGTTTGTTCACCGCTCTGCATTCTTGCAGCTTGGGAGCCTCATTATTAGTTCAGGCAGGCAGTGAATTTGAACTGGCAGAGCCACTTACAGTCTAAGAAGTAGGCTCAAGAAGGCATAAGTCTGTGAGTGATATGAGGAGCACGGTATTATCTCCTGTTAATTGCAAATGAACTTAGTTCTGGTCTGTGACTAGTATATAAAATGCGCTCATTTTATTTTCTTCCATGAAGGGTTAAACAGCATTTTCGCTCACACAGTCTGCTAAATATTTTCTCTCTCTCAATCTGTGTGTTTTTTTGGTCTACAGGTATTTGTGTGAAGTCTTAAAGTACAGTGACAGGAATGTCAATCACCGGGACAATAACAAATCCATGTCTGAAAACAATTCACAAGGGCCACATATTGCTTGATAAATTTACTAGTGAAATGAGGATGTCACATAACTCATAGTCCTTGATGTCATTGAGTGCATTTAAATGTATTTACTGGGATCACAAGAGATATAAATAGGTGCTCTTGCTTCCTCCAGAGCTCCTGGTTGACATTGAACTTCCAGTTGATTTAAATGCTACTGACCGCATTACAAAAGATTTGGAAATGGAGTGTAGATATTACATATCTATATGTATATTCATTTATTTTATTTTATTGCTTGACAGTGAACTCTGACTAAATCAATGATGGAGGAACCTTTTCAGGCTAGCTGTTTAGCCATGGTTAATATACATCTGGATGGCAAATCCATTCTCCTTTCAGGGTCAGCTATAGCGTAGATACCAAAAGAAAAGAAAAGAAAAGAAAAGAAAAGAAAAGAAAAGAAAAGAAAAGCATGGTTCTTTAAATATTACTGCACTGGGGATAGATTTGCAAATAGTGCATGTTAATCACATGGTTGATGACTAAGGTGTTGAAAATTGTGTGTCCAGCAAAGCATTTAGGCACATGCTTAACTTTAAGCCTGTGAATAGTCACATTGATGGCTGACTGGATTAGGATTTGACCTATTATTCACTTCAGTGGAACTACTCATGGGCTTAAGTCCTTTTCTGACTCAGAGCCTAATTTCCTAAACCATATAATGCCAGTGACTAAGTTTAGGAGCATAATTTGTGCCCTAACTACTGAATGCTGCTTGTTGAAATGCCTCTTGCATGTTAATTAAATGGCTACACTACCAGGGGACTCTACTCATCTTTCATTCTTGTTTAGGTATGAAAGAGGCATGGTACCCCCACCATGGGTTGCCTGTTGATGGACATAAAGGGGCTTCTTACACCCACTGTGTAGGCATGTAAGAGGGCTCACGAATGAACTCTTAGTGACTAATCAGTAATCAATGTCCTGCTTGACCTTGAAGAGGACCTTTTCTTCACTGAAGTATTTGTAAGGCATTTAGTGTGATATAAAATCAAAGAGCAGAACTCCTGAATCACAGCCTCCTCAGAGGCAATTTAGGTGCAGTTGTTTATTTAAACCTGGTTTCCTCTGAATGCCACAACATCTCAAACCTCTGGATGGCACCTATGGATCAGTGACGTGGGGACTGACAGCAATAAAGTCTCAATGGAACCTCTTTAGGGTCATTGCTTCTCACTGCTAGACGGCCTCTGCCGGGGAAGGCACAGCATCAGGGAGGGGAACAAGGTCATTCCTGGGTGTCCATTTGGGAGGAACACTTCTCAGCTGGGTGTCCTGAAGTTACTGAGGGAAGTTGGAGAGCAAAGCTGCACAATGCCAGTGCCAGCACAAACAGGCCACTCTCACGCCTGAGCCCTAAGCAGAAGGGCAGTGAGACTCCTGACTCCAAGGGGAGAGACTTTATTTCAAGTGTATTTGTATATAATAAAGTAGAACCCCAACAGCAGAATTTTGTCTTATGCACTTTTGGACTGTGCTGAGTGGGTCTTGAGAAAAGAGAAACAGATGCAGGGAGTGCCTGCAGTGCCACATTAGGTCAGGAGGGGGCACTACAGAGAAGACGTGCCCTGCAACAGACATGTTCCTATGAGTTGTGCTAAGGGGGAAACGCCTGTTATAACTGAACATGAGAAACCCCCACTAAACTCATCTCCTTCATTTTGTTGCATTATAACAACCTGAGGACTCCAACAGCATAACCAAGAAACACAGTGTAAGTTACTCCGTTATTCACCATCACTAGTGTGCAGACGTACCGGTCGTTATATCTTGTGGGAGGGACAAATGGAGTGCATAGGTTTATTTCTGTTTCCACTTGCTATACATCCTATCTAACCACGGACCCAAGTTCCTTGTCCTCCTCATCCTTATCTAATGAATAGGCAACCTTGTGTCTAAATCTCAATCTGGATGCCTACAGTGTGTTGCTACTTCCGCCGAAGCTGTGCATTAAGTAATATTTGTTTGTTTCCTGGAGATTTCCAGGTGAAGGTACCAGGTGCTAATTTAGATTGAATCCAGGGGTAATTTATACTCTTGCCACAACTTTAGCACATATTCTATAGTCCCTTGGGTGTAAGAATGGCTACATTTACACTTGTGTAATTTCTGGGTCTGAGTCCTCTGTGCTTAGTGCTGTTATTGAAGGATAGACAGCCAGAGTTTGGGTGATCTCATTCCCCATCAACTGGTTTCAAGTTCGACTGCTGATAATCTTTTCCCTGCCTATTTAACTTTCCTCTCCTTTTCAACAAGAAACTGTAATGTATGCTCTCTGAGTTTGCACATGCACTTACCCTTAGAGCTTCCCAAGTGTCGTAATACTTTAATTTGCCAAATAACTTAGCTATTGATGATGTGACATACAAAAGTTGCTGATAATAATAGTTTCTCACTCTGGTGCCTACTGCTTTTTACCTTTCTCCTATGAGAAGCCACTAGGGCCTGCCTTATAATTTACAAGATTCCAAATTGCAAGTGGTAGTAGATCAGGTCATGAGTTCTCTCCTTTTCAGGTCCCACTTCTGGCAAGATTGGATTTTTAGAATCATCTGCCTTTGGCCTTGCTGCTGGATTGGGGTGTTCAGGTCTTCTACTGAGTTGCATGGGGACCTTCTAATCATGGATCCCCTTGCAGTTACTTCTATTTCTTGTGTTTAGCTATGACCCTGGGATCGATCCAGTGCCTTAAAAATATCATAGCTACATTCTGGAAGAAGGACATAGCATGAATACAGCTACTGGTATAGCTGGATCATTCATCTGGATCTCTAAATCAGATCTGGATCAATGATATTTGAAACCAAGCTTCAGTGCAATTAGGACATAGACCTTCCTAAAGTTGGAAGGTATCCAAAATCTAAGGCTTGCGGTTCAGCTCATGTCTAAAGAGTAATTCACAAAATTTTAGAATGTTCCTCTCTTGGAAGAGGAAACACTGCATTTAATGTGTATCCCTTCTGTACTGAATGTTTCATTAGTTTCTGTTAAAGACCCTTTAATTCTTTTGCACTTCCTCACTTAAGGAAGGGTGTACAATGATGTACATGTGATAGTTGTCATGATTATTGCTGTGTCACTTAATCTCTCTTTTTGTCTGTTGCAACTCAGTCTATCTTTTACTTCTCTCATCCTCCTTCCAAAATGATTAGGAATCCAATTAGGAGTAGGTCTATTTATGTGGAGTTAATTACATGGAATACATTGATTGCAGTACCATGTTCACTGTAACATTTTTTAATGCTTTATGTGGGGTGTCATAAATATAAAGGCAAGGGTAACCACCTTTCTGTATACAGTACTATAAAATCCCTCCTGGCCAGAGGCAAAGTCCTTTTACCTGTAAAGGGTTAAGAAGCTCAGGTAACCTGGCTGGCACCTGACCCAAAATGACCAATGAGGGGACAAGATACTTTCAAATCTGGAGCGAGGGAAAAGGCTTTTGTCTGTCTGTGTGATACCTTTGCTGGGAACAGATCAAGGATGCAAGAATTCCAACCCCTGTAAAGTTAGTCAGTAATCTAGCTAGAAAATGCATTAGGTTTTTTTTGTTTTGGCTTGTGAAATTCGCTGTGCTGGAAGAAATGTGTATTCCTGTTTTTGTGTCTTTTTGTAACTTAAGGTTTTGCCTAGAGGGATTCTCTATGTTTTGAATCTGACTGCCTGTAAGATTATCTTCCATTCTGATCTTACAGAGTTGTTCTCGTATCTTTTTTTGTTCTTCTAATAAAGTTCTGTTTTTTAAGAATCTGACTGGGTCTTTTGGGTCTTAAAAATCCAAGGCTGGTCTGTGCTCACCTTGTTTATTCTCAAACCTCCCCAGGAAAGGGGGTGTAAGGGCTTGGGGGAATATTTTGGGGAAATAGGAACTCCAAGTGGTCCTTTCCCTGATTGTTTGTTAAATCACTTGGTGGTGGCAGCGTTTTACCTAATCCAAGGGCAAAGACTTTGTGCCTTAGGGAAGTTTTAAACTAAGCTGGTAGAAATAAGCTTAGGGGGTCTTTCATGCGGGTCCCCACATCTGTACCCTAGAGTTCGGAGTGGGGAGGGAACCCTGACATGGGGAAAAAAGGATAATGAGCCATTGCTTTATCAGCCAAGAAGCAAATTAAACTAGATGTAGGGTTTTATTGTTTGTTTGTTCCAGTGACTTGTGGAGTTGAACTAACTCTGTATTAGAACTGTATCTCTTTTGTTCATGATCATTGTAGAAATGGTTTCATAATTAATATTAAAATAAGATCAAAACTGAAATGTATTAAAGAAGAAACTGACAGATCAATGATTTCTTCTCTGTAGTTTCTTTAAGTAAATGAATTATGTTGATTGTTTTTTCTCAGCCAAAGTAGTGTACATTAGGGGTAGTTTAAGGTACACATCAGCATATCATACTATGCCCTCTGCTCTCTGTATACACACATGCAATTTTAGAAAACATCTTTAGGCTGATTTAAAATGAAAACAATAGTAGGAATTTGCTTGAGACTGAAGCATCTTTTAGTTAATTTCCACAATCACTTTTAAATTGTTGCCTTGTGGAGTTTAGTCAACAGGAAATGTGGGATGGAGGGCTGGCCAGGCCAAAGGATGTTGTGACCTGCCACATGGGGAGTCTGTTTTTGTATGGCAGAGCGCAGGGGAGTCTGCTGAGAACTCAACTCCTGGCGGCACCAGCTCATGCATTGTGTTGGTAAGAGAGATGGGCGACTGGCAGGGGGAGGGACGAGTGGGTGCTGGAATGGGCTCCCTAACCAGGGACACCAGAATCCCTTCCTCCAAGAAATATATGAATTGGAACTACAGCTAGGTTCCAACCAGTGCCATAGCAGAGGTGCTCTTTAGGGTGTATAGAGAGACCTTGGCCACATGTACTGTGGATGGGGTCTGATGGTCTGTGTGCCCTGAAAATAGTACATGCAAATCAGATAAACACCCAGTTCTCTCACAGAAATACAGTTTGTGCACCCACATGAAAATTCTATGTATGCAAAAGCTAATGAGCCAATGGGGCAATTTCTCGGCTATGCCTTTTCTGCAATGGGTACAGGAAGAAGGAGGAGGGTAAAGGTGGCCTCAAGCCGCTTTTGTGCATTCCAGGATCTGTACCTGACCAGAAGCCATCATGGCCCTTAGGGCTCCTTGAATTTGCTCTGGATTGTAGCAGCCGTCCATGGGCCTTGTGGTCAATGTTGAATAACTGGACCCCAGTGTGCTCCAGACATGTCGTCTCTGACCCCTTCCGTTTACCTCCCTATCCCCACACGCCCCCTGGTTTTGCAGCTGGGAGAGGACTCAGTGTAGAGCTGCTACATTGATTTTACTCTGAGCAGGGAGCCCTATATGACAGTTCTGCCCCCTTTGAGTCCCTTTTATACAACCAGAGTCCTGCAAAGCGGCCACAGCCTAGGGCAGAATCTATTCTGAGGGACTACAGAGAAAGCATGTGAAAATGGAGGCATGAAAATTTGAGAGCCACTTCTGAATATCTGGTTCGAAACATATGCTTGTTTATATGTTTCTTCAAAGTCCCAAAGCATCTTCCCGCAAGAGCTTGAATATACGATAGACATACAGCTTAACTTGCTTTGAATACTTTAAAAGTGTAGGAAGAAAACAAGACTGTGTTTTGGAAAATAAACAGGTAACTGAGACTACATGCTGTAGCATATTAAAGGCACATGCTGTTGATCTAACCAGAAGAATGGAAGCACCGGGGCAACTGCAGGAGGAGGCAACACATACTTCTGCTGATGAAATTGTCACTCCTTTGCTGTAGGCTGAAGATTATAACCCTCAAGTAGTGCTGGGAGAAATATGACCTTTATCAGTGTGGCCCATAAAAATGAAACAATTCTGCCGTCATGCTTAGCTCTGTATCACCACTGCCACCCTTTCCAGTTGTCCAGACAAATGGAATCATTCTAACAAGTTAGGCTAAAGTAGTTAGCAGAAGAGCTAGGTCTGAAAGAAAAGCAGAAGCATTCATAGAAGGTTAGGGTTGGAAGGGACCTCAGGAGGTCATCTAGTCCAACCCCCTGCTTGAAGCAGGACCAATCCCCAATTTTTGCTGCAGATCCCTAAACGGCCCCCTCAAGGATTGAACTCACAACCCTGGGTTTAGCAGGCCAATGCTCAAACCACTGAGCTATTTAGGACAGAGCGGGGCATTAAACCAGTCTGTTTGCGACATGTTTTCAAAAGGTTATCTGGTTGCCCGTCTCCATGTGGGGTGCAAGCAGTGTGTGCTCACACATACATGTGATATTCAAAGGGGGAGTGGTGGTGGTGATGTGAACAGCATATGCTCATCAAAAGATGAGCATGAGCAAATAGGTGGTGTAGTGGCTGTGGTCTCAGGAACAGGCACATCCCACCTAATCACACTGTTGTACAGGGTATGTTTAGGTCAAGGTAAAGGAGGTGTTCAAGCAGGTGCAAGCCAGGAGAAACAGCTAGAGAAGAAATTCTCCAAAAGTGACACAGAGTTTTGGAGCAGTAGTGGGAGGGAGAGAGAGGACTTTGGGGTGAGGAGTTGTGGGGTGGCCAGTGGGAACAAGCAGTGATGGTTTGCTTTGGGGGGGATGATAGCAAAAAAATAGGGGGAGAGCACTGGGGACACCACTGTAAGCAGCCATTCACCTGCATTTACACGCCTTTTACCCGGCATATTGTATACTGGCAGATTAGGCACGCAACAGCAATTGCGACACATTAATGGTGCAGTAGCATAGGTTAACAGCACATCAGCATTTCTTACTGTGGGAGCATGACTGGGAAATCTTGGGCATATAACCTGAGTCCTGCACATATTTTGAAAACTGTCCCAGTGTGAATACACACAAAACCACTGTGCAAAGGTCTCACCGGTGGGAGCAGAGGCTTTATAGCACTGTCACTTCAGAACCCCTTATTCCCCGCCCTAACCCATCTTACACACACACACACACACACACTTGTAATACCACATGTGTGAAGAGAGGGATGGGGACACCTGCAGGGTCCTACTCCCTCCTCACTATTTCAACACCCATGTCTGGAGTTCATGTTAATTATGTCAGTGGATGGTTTGGAGGAGGGTGGGTTAGCATGTGTCTGCTTGTACTTTACTGGTGTTTTATAAGTCATTGACATCTTTTCTGGTGCGTCTCTTGTAGAGACACAGTATGCTGAAAATGCTACGCTAGCTGCTGCTGGAAAGCGGCACCCATGAACCAGCTCAAATGGACAAGTTCCTAGAAGCTCCTGGAACAAAAGGCAAGGGCACTGTATCAAAGGTGGAGATTCTAAACAGGTCCATTGGAACACAACTTATAACAAGCAAGAGATGACAGCACACCACAGTACTTCCTGAGGCAGGGCTTGTGATGTGCTAGATGTTTCACTTTTCTTTCAGAGCATGCAAGCCACTTAAATCATTATCTTTTTATACAGTTATTTAAAAAACCAAGACTATGATAAAGTCATTTGTCATTTCTGCCAATTTAATTTCTCTCCCTTGATATGAAGAGGTGACAAACCTGGTAAGCACTGATGGTGACGTCAATGAAACCATACTGATTTTCAGCAGCTGAAGAGTTTTGACCTAAGAATTTTTTTAATACATCAGTTTCAGCACATTTTGTATGTAATAAATAGCCTTATACACAAAAGTTATGTTAGCCAGAAATTCATAGCCAGACAACAAATATCCAGCTCTCCTCCAGAAAGTTTGTGGCCATTTTAGTTCACAGTATATGGTTGGGTATGTTATGTGTGTGCACACACCCCCACACCCACACATTGCTTTTCAGGGAAATTTTTCCAAATTCTGCAGTCTTGCCTGCAATATCTCAAGTGACAGGGTTTCTGCCATTATGCAGTATTCTAGAGTTCCATTATTGAGATATTCAAACTAAACTTTCCTTAATTTAATTTCATCTCACTACTAGTTATACCACACTCTAGAACCCAAAATAAATCTTTGCATTCTTTGGTGATTACACCTTCAAATACTTTTGGACAGCTATATTCTTATCCTTTTGCTTAAGATGTGGTTAGGTAAGAGGAATAAAAATAAACCAAAGCACCCCAGTTGGGTGGGGTCAACCCCGTGGGCTCGTTGTTGAGTGAATGTAGAAGTTGAGTACTATGCAGAGATATTCCTGCTGAAAACTCTGACATTTCATGGGATGTCAGCTGCAAAATACTATCTTGGGTGACAGGGGATGGATCATTTGAGGATTCCTGTTCTGTTCATTCCCTCTGAAGCACCTGGCATTGGCCACTGTCAGAAGACAGGAACCCTGGGCTAGATGGACCATTGGTCTTACCCAGTATGGCCATTCTTATGTTCTTCTTATCTTCCTGAAAATTATCTGTGCCCAGTTCTTACTCAGTAGAAACTCCATGAGTGTTATTTCATATTATTTCCTGCTAAGTTTTTTCCTTGTGGGAAAGGATTTTCTCTTCCCATCAGTGGAAAATGCCCCAACCCATGGATCCACCTAGATCTCAGGGGATCAGCAAGAGGCAACCAGCATTCGTGCAGAGCCTGCTTGCCTCTCCTATGTCTCCTTACGCAGTCATGTTTTCTTGTATGCATGTGCCTACCCAAGTGTTGGCATTATGGAAATACAACACAATAATAATATTATTATTATTATTTCAAGAGGAGATTCCAAAACACAGAAGAGGATGTAGTCATTTGTGGTGGTTTCCCTAGCAGATTTTGAAGGCGAGGAGATTTTGGTAGGGAACTCGACTTGCCACCCCAGCTTCCTCATCCTGAAGATATCTACCCTACAGAGAGACCTCTGTGGCAGGGGGAGAGAGGGCCAAGAGAAAAAGAGGAAGCATGCTATGGAAGTGACATAATCCCCTTCTGCACCACTTAGCCTGGTTTCACAGGAGGAAATAGAGAGTGGCATGGGGTCATCTTTGGAGAGGAAAGATAATCCAGTCTGGAAATAGGGTTATGGCATGTGTTTACTTGCCTAAGCAGTGCCTTACCATCTACACTGCTACTTATACCTATTCTAGCCGTGTGCACAGAGTATGTACTCTCCATGTTGCCATAAGGAGTCTGCAGTGTAACGGTAAGTCTACACTGCAATTGAATACCCAGGGCTGGCCCATGTCAATTGACTTGGGCTCCTGGGGCTGTTTAATTGCCGTATAGATGTTGAGACTTGGGCTAGAGCCAGGGTTCTGGGACCCCCTGAGTGGGGAGGGTCCCAGAGCTCAGGCTCCAACATGAGGCCAAATGTTTACACTGCAGTTAAACAGCTCCTTAGCCCAGGTCCCATGAGCCAGAGTCGCGGTGTGTGTTTAATTACAGTGTAGACATACCTTAAGAGAGGTAGGTTCAGTTCCCAGCTCTGCCATTGACTTCATCTATGACCTTGGGCAAGTCACTCAGTCTTTCTGGGCCTTTGTTTCTTATTTGTGTAATGGGGATAACAGCCCTACCTTCCAGGGGGTTTGGAGCTGCTCAGGTACCGTGGCAATGGGAGCTATATAAGATAGACTGCTCTTTCAGGAACGATGTCACATCTAGACAGGGCCGGCTGTGTAACCTCATCCATGCGGAATTGCGCTCCACAAAACATTTGTTATGGCTTTGTCCGGTCCAATTCTCTACTAGCCACATACATGCCTTGTGAAATTAGCAACGAGATCGTGGCAAAACAGGGAGTTCTACTTGCTTCCTATATCGGGAGGTAGCTGATTTTTCCCACATCGACCAAGAATATCTATATTTGACATTCACTCCCGTGCTCAGTTTATTAGGCTAAGCGCAGGGGAACTCCTTTGATACCAAGCCACCACACGCCGAGAATGCCAGCGCTTTAGCGTGTAGGTGGCGCTCTCGCCACGTGTAGATCTTGAGGTTTCGCGTTTTCTTGAAACTCACAGCTGCATGCTTTCGCCAGCTGATTGTTGTAAAACTTTTCCAGGGAATTGGCCGGACAAAGAACCTGCCCAGTAGTAACCTTTGCAGGCGCAGCTTCAGTTCTACGTGTGCGTTTACAAAATAAACTCACAGCCTAAGGTTGCCAAAGTCATAGATAAACTCCTCTTTCAAAGTTAGGAGTAAAACGAAAAGGAGGACTTGTGGCACCTTAGAGACTAACCCATTTATTTGAGCATGAGCTTTCGTGAGCTACAGCTCACTTCATCGGATATAAAGTTAGGAGTATCCTCCTTTAAACTTTTACCCTGTGTTCGTCCACAGGTCCCTTCCTCTACCTGAACTCTCAAAAATGTCAAAAATGTCAGTCGTTTGAAGCACTTTATTTAAGCCTCTGTTCATCACTAGCCTACAGTGCAACAGCTTGTAAACTCCAAACAGAGCCTTTAAGAGGAAAAACTTCCCCAGGAGTTCGGTGAAGAAGAGCTATTAATGCTCATCATGCCATTCCAGGACAGAACTGCTTATTCGACCTCCAGTTATGAAGTAACAAGGGAAAATTTCCTGGAATTAGGCCATTGCAGGAACTCTGGTTTGAGTCACAGCTGACATCCGAGAAACAAATTTCCAGGCATTTTTGCGTTTAATTCGCTTAATTGTTATGTAACCGAATTAGAAAATGCGATTAGGGCTCGCAGAATATTCACTGTCGAGCCTGTCTGACCTTAGGAATACATGAAACAGAGAAGCACGCAAAGAGAAAAGGAGGACCTGTGGCACCTTAGAGACTAACACGGAAAACTAGCCCGGAAACCACATGAGAAGTCGGAGGAAATGGTGAAATCGTCTGCGCTGCTTCTGGACGCCGGCTATCTTGGGTTAGGGGGACTAGGTGTACATCACATACACAAGAAAGCTAGAGCAGAACCGGATAGTGACCCTTTACCGAAATGATTCCTTGACGAGGCTCTTTTGACGTAGGAGTTTTAGATACAAAAGGAAATTCGGCAAACAAAAGAGGAATGTACGAAAACTACCTAGGCTGTAGAAGCCAGACGAGCGCTAGGCCGGAACCCGTGTTTCATGGCCACATGCCTTCCAGTCCGCTTCCCCGCAAAACAACTGCTCAGGGAAAAAATGGGGGCTGTAGTAAAACGAATCGACTCGCCACATGCCGCGGTACTGAGTCCCCCTCTGCTGCTCGGGGCACGATTCAAATGCGGAGCAAGAGCGGGCTCTCCTTCCAAGCGCATGTCCCCTTTCCATTCGATTGCCCAGTTTCAGGGCTTCACCTCTCCCCTATTCGGGGAGCCTAGCGTCTTCCAGTCTTTGGTTTCGGTCAACGTTTACAAGCACCTGCTGCTTCTTTTGATTCCCCGAATAATCTGAGTGAGCGAATATGCTTTAAGCGAGAAACCACAGAATAGTAACTTAATTCATAAAAATCATATCTGTCGGCAAATAGAGAGCTAAAAAAGACACCCCTTCTAATCCAGCTATTCTGCTCCAAATCTCTGCTTTACAGGTTACACGGGAAAGCTCGCTCCCGGTATAAAGCTTTCTAACTGTGTCAAGTATGGTGATATTTCATCGCTGGTCCCCGAGGACGGCAGATAACACTCCTAGGGAGCAGCTCGGGTGTGTCTGTTGCGCAGCTGTGTGTCGGCAGAGAGCGGGAGCTGGGCAGGGTCCTTACACTTCGTAAGTAAAGCGTGCCTGGAGAATTGTAACATACACGCAGAAAACCAAAGATGTTAAAAGAAAAACAAAACCCAGATCAAAAGGTGGAAGCAGCCCCCCGAATGCCGTGTACTTTAACACACGCCTCCTTCTACACAACCTCAGCGGGACACTTAACAGTTTACAAGACACCAACACTTTTCTGGGAGTTAAGGGGAGGCTGCGGAGGTCGGTGCGACCGTCCCAGAGGGGAGCTCTGCCCGGAACTCGTGCTTGGCCATACATTCGGCTGCTGCCCACATGTCTGCCCGCTCTGCCCCATCCCTCGGTGTCTTTAATGTACAGAAGGAGAGCCAGGCTGCTCACCGGTCCCGGGTAATCACCCACAGGCTAAACGTGCAACAGGGCTCTGGGCTGCAACCCGGGACCTGCCCAACTCTGCTCTGCTGTCTGAGGCTGAATTATGTTGTCAGCCAAGTCTTACTCACTGGCTAAGCCATCCATTAATATACATCAATAAAAACAGGGTACGCGGCTGCTCATGAATTAAAGATGAACTTCTTCCCCGGCTCAGAGCATCCTGAGCAAAGCGATCACGGACTTCCAGTCACCCCCTTGGGAATAGTGACGTCTCCCAAGTAACGTGATTGCTTTTTCTGAAGCAGAAACGTGGTCCTATGGCTACACCCTATAAAACCAGGCGGCTTGGAGGGCTGAGCAGAGTGTTACTGAAGGGGAGAGACGGCATCAGCCTAAGGAGGAGGGCTGGGGAACACCACCGAAACACCAGACACGGACCCAACCCCTGCACGTTCGCCCTCGGTCCCCGGGACAGAGTGCGGGGCGAGCCGCCGAGGAATCCAGCACCTCGGAGAACTCCCGGCGCCGGGCGAACTTCCCAGGAGAAAGCACCGTCTCCCTGCCTCGTGAGTACCGCCAGCTAGGCCTGGGCTCAATAAATAAACCCACTGGAGCTTCCTAGCGAGTAGAGAGAAGAGAGGACCCCCCCCCCCTCCGATTATAAGAGCAGTGCAAACAGGCTTAACGCTAAAAAGTTGCTGACCAGCCAGCAAATGGGAATGTATAGAACAGTCTTGCCTTCTCTGACTCTACCTTCTCCTTCTTAATCCTTGATCAATTCCTATGGACTTTAGCTCAGATTAACCAATTTAGGGTGTCTTTGCTTTGCGCCTTCCTTTTTACTTCTCCTTACTGCTGCATGTTAGCTGCCCTTGAGTGCCGATTTCTCCCTCGTGTACAGTTATCACGCGCTGGTTACTTGGGTTCCCTCTTAGCGCTTTTATTATTGTATATCCTCAATTTAAATTCACCGAATTAATCAAATCAAGCTGATCTTTCTTTTCTCGCTTTCCCTGCACTCTTCTTTCCTGCGGGGGGCGCGGGGAGGAGGGGGACTAGAAGAGGTGTTGATACGCTACAAAAAGTTTCCACTTCAAGTCTCTGTTCCGAGCTCAGAAGGATGCAGACTGGCTTTGAGTGAACATGAACATTAATGTTTACAATGTTCAACTCAAATTCCCCACTGCCTGCCCGTGCCTTTTGGTTGCTTGAAACAAAGTGCAGCTCGGCTTTCTACGGCAGTATTGTACAGCGCAGCATGAGAACCATCTGCTACTCATTCTTTAACTGTTTGACCAGATTTAAGTTATTAAACTATTGAAGAGAAGTAAGCGTACGTGGCTTCCCCAGCGGAGCACAAACGTAGAGGATGCACAGTGCTAACTCACATTATTACTTCATTCTTCAAATTCAAAGGGGTTTCTATTACTCTAATGTCTGAGTTTCAAGGAGGTTTACGTTTCGGATAGAACTTCTCCCCTTCACCCTCTCCCTGCCTTTGGCCGTCATCAGCTACTAGGACTTACAAACCAGAAGAAATAGTTCCCTTCCAGGTGATTTAGAAAAAATAAGTGTATTGTCAACCAGATCCGTCTTACCCAGCGAGTGCCCCTGACTTCTAAAGCAAAAGCAAAAGATATAGCTCGCAGCAAATTTTAAACAGCCGTACCCTGGCATGCCATATTTGAGGGATGAGGTGTAGCCCGCAGCAGGGATCCTTGCTTTTCCACGTGGGATCCGAAACCTTCCGCCCCCTTTCCTTCATACAGCAACAAAAGCATCTTAGAATTGGCCCTCTGTATAAGCAGTCGGAAACCAGTGCCGATAGGAGGTAATTATTGTCTCCTATTCATTAACTCAGGTCCAGCATGATGGAACATAGAAGCAGCTCCCAGCTTCTTCTGTCCTTCACACTCTTCAGTGTTCTCTGCTCGCCAGTACTGGCATTACCGCCTTTGGGGACATACTCAGCTGTGAGGTAAGTGCTGTTCCAACTCATGCAACCTCTAGCTAAAGCACCCCACTGCTCGCTAACGACACAACACGGCCTGCGGAAGGCGACATTGCAGCAAACGGTCCAGTTAGTTAGCATCAGCAGCGTCCTGGTGTACTTGTTATCTTGGAAACTCTAATCCAAGACTTGAATACAAGACCCTTCTCTTTAGCAAATGTGGTTGAAAGGCTCATCTATTACATTCTCACATCAACATTACAGGAAGGGACTAATAATTATTGGGTACGCTGGTGATCTTTGCAATAGCGTCAGTGAAGATGACCCCTTTTGGCAGTAGCATGGATGGTATGGGCTGGTCTACCTCCCCTCTCTGTAAATAATGTAAACGTTAAAAGGGTTTTAAGAAGTGGCCCTTCCTTCTCCATCTGTTCCCGAAGAACACCAGGAAGTGATGTGATCCTTTCATTCAGCCAGTGCCAGCATCACTGGTGGATAGCAATTAAATGACTTCTTATTTTAAAGGTCCTAAGTACCATTTCCACTCTAATAGCCCTTTAGTAATGATTATTGCTTCCATGAAGAATATGACAAATAGTAAAGAAAACATGCTGAATTGTGTTTCTGGGGTTGCCTTGGCCTATCACAAATAGCAAGTATCAGCTCTTCTTATGGCAAAACCTACATTTCACCTCAGCTCTACCATTATAGCTGGACTGTGCCTCAAATTATGGCTGTAGACTGTATTACAGTAGATTGTGAGAAAGTGACTTGCCTATATCTATGCATAGCTTTGGTGTAAAGAACACATTGTAGTTTGATATTTTGAATTTTTGTTGCTGTTTAGAGAAGGTAAAGTCAAATGTTACAGTGTATTTTTCAGTATTAAGCTGAAACAAATGTACATGCTGAAAACAACAAATGAATATAACTGTAGTTATATAATTTTAAAGTTTGCCACTTGGGTTCGGTTTTTTTCACACAACAGTAATTGTACTTGTTTCATAAAACATCTGTAGCTGAAGGAATACTCATAAGAGCGAAATCCTGCAGGTCTTACTCCAATAGGTATAATTTGTCCACAGGGAGTGTATGCCTACAATGTTAACATAAAATCTCTTCCGAGCCTCAGTGTGTGATTTGGCACATCATCACATGTTGCATCTACCACTCTGACAGGAAGCTATCATTTTCCATAGAATACAACAGTGACCAGAAGCAATGTCTGAGGCCATACCACTGCAACATAGTCATGTTATCCTTAATAATACATGAGATCATGCATCAAATTGTGGGAGTGGGCAATATTAACACATAAACTAACAAAAAGTTTATCATTCAATGTTTGGGATATTAACACTACTTGAACAGAATTGTGGTTATGATGAAAACACATTAATTATTAGCGGTGAGATATTCTGATGAGTTAATAGTAAATCAGTCTTAAAAGAGAATAAAAATCAGTATATGGCTATCTGTTTATATCTTATATGGTAAAATTAATCCCTCTTCAGAGAATCTGCACAAAGGCCTAAGAACCAATTAGTTCCACTTATGCACCATTTTAAGGTCTTAACTGGAACTTAAGTGGCACATAGATCTTCTGGCCCTTTACACAGAAGAGAATTTAATCCATAATTTATATCATATACATATTCCTGTATATTGCAATGGTTGCCATTAAAAATTTTACAATTGCCATTTGCAAGTAATTATAATGACCATGGATTGCATGGTATTCCCTTAAGTCAATTATTTGCAATGATAACATTATAAAAATGTGAATGCTGACCCAATATGAAGATTCATATAAATATATGGTTAAAGATGGAGAAAATCTATTACACCAGGTACTCTATCATCCTGCCAATGAAGGATTATTACTTGCAGAGTATTTTCTTGTGCTTTATCCAGTTTGCTTTAAAATGTCTTGAGCATTAGACACATGTATATTGTTTGACACATTAGACTGCATGCAAATTGCATTGAAAGAGACAGTATTAAATAACCTCATTTTGCAATACTTTACGAGATTTTCTTCTCCAGTAGGTTGGGAAACAGAATGCCATTTGACGGAGCAAGTGAACCTGATCAAGCCCAGGGTTCATTAAAACCTGAAACTGACATTTTGCCAAATGCACTACCAGAAAATGACAAATTCTATTTTGACATGTCCAGAGCTATAGATAGGTGAGAATTTTTGTTGCCATAAATACTGGATAAGTTTTGATGCATTGCTTGAATGATACCAAGGTAGAAAGTGCTTTTCCTGCATTTATTTCAATGAACTTTTCAAACTGCTTAAGACATTTGAGAGGAAAAATTGAGTATTAAAAGGGAGCATAGAATGTATGTTTGTTTGCCAAAGTTTTGTGGAGTTCATTGTCATTATAGAATGGACACTGAAAGGGCTGAAAAGTAATAATAAATCATTTGGAAATGTTTTTTAAAATAGTTTTGTTTAATAAATCAAAGCAATAATAATAATTTTCAAAAGAAGTGCTTATGAAATTGAAAATAAAAACTGTATATACTTGTAATATATGGAGCCCAGATTTTATTGTGGAGTTATTTTTTCATCATATTAGGAATGCAAGACATGCTGATGGACTTTTCACCAGTGGCTACAGCAAACTTCTGGGTCAACTTTCTGCAAGGAGATATCTGGAATCACTTATTGGAAAACGGGTTAGGTGAGGTTACACTTACATAGAGCTTTTATTTAGCTTGCTTCACTAACCATTCTGTGCATAAGTTTCCCCTTCTATAATTGGGAACAATGATATTTCCCATCCTTTAAAAAAAAATTTGGGATCTTCAGATATAAGAACTAAGTCATTAAATAAAATTAATTAACATTAATACATTATTATTTATTTGTATTATATGTATTGTAATATTTGTTCAAAAGTGACTTTTTGAGTTATATATAACATATAGAGGACACCTGAGAGGAGTCACACACTAAACACAGCTCTGAAAAAAATCAGACTGGAATATGATAACTATTGAGCTAATTTTGTAATATTTTTCCCTTTGCAGATCATGCAAATCCTACACTCTGTCATTCAAACTTACGCTTAGGTGCATAAATGCCCATTTTACATGCCCAGAAGGTGATTAGAAATTGGGCACTGAATTTGCACGTATTTCTACTCAGTCTACTTTGTCCCTAAATACAAAGGACTGGATTCTCAGCTGGTGCAAAACCGTGTAGTTCCTTCGGTAGAGTTATGGCAGATTACACCATCTGAAGAAGATCTGCCTCTAAACTATGATGCAGGAAACTTCTGACTTCAACTTTGGCTTTCCCAAAGTGCTATTTTTCCTCTGAAATTTACTTAAAGCCAGTGGTGCTGGGGTTAAAACAAAAAGAAAAAAGAAAAAGAAAAAAGAAGTGGGTAAACTAACCTAGGCTCCTTATTCCTCAAATGAGAAGTGGGTAAACTCCATTTACCCATGTTTACTCTTGACTAAACTACTGCACAAAGCAAACATTTTAAAGCTATATATAAACATACTGTAATACTTGGAGCCTGCTCCTGTTCAAGTCAAAAGCAAAATTCCCACTGATTTCAATGGGAACAAGACTAGGCCCTTTAAGAGGTTCCTTATATTTCAGCCAGCCTATATAATTTGATAATTTGCTCAAATATCTTTCTAGTGTAAATCAGGATGATTTCAGTTTGTTTAAAAGGGTTTCCTAAATTACAAGAATTGGCACATAAGGACTTGTGATTTTAATTATTAGAAAACAGAATGGCCCAAATCCTAAAGTCTGTGCTCAACCCTTGCTCATATAAAACTTCCAGAGACATCAATGTGAATTCTAATTACACTGAGATGGGAAGAAGTCAATGGGAGATCTGCCTAAGTAAAGACTGAATAAAAATTTCAGGATTTTACCAATTTGATCAGAGTGACTTTTGAAGTAGTAAAAAGAAAATTTGAATGGAAATGAATTTTTACTCAGTTAGTCAGCAATTGAAAAACTTACTGCATATAGTTCAAAGTCTTTATCTTTTCTAGTTGAATGTATTTGTGGTCATTTCCACTGTTTTTTGTGTTTACATAGCAACAACCTCATGGACGAACAGATGCCCGTCAAACGTCATTCGGATGCTGTCTTTACTGACAACTACAGCCGATTTCGAAAGCAAATGGCCGTGAAGAAATATTTAAACTCAGTTTTAACTGGAAAAAGAAGGTATTAAGAAAATAAAATAAAACACAATGAACATTAATGATCTTGGAATGTAATCTTAATATATAGACAAGTATTAGTGACATTGTCTCCTAGTGATTTATTTACAGCACACTTCACAGTCAAATTAGAATGAAAGAACAAGAATAACACACAGAATTTGGGAGTCTTAAAATAAAGGAAAATGCTATTGAAATATTCTTAAAGTGCTTTTATTTAGAACAAACATCCTAGTAAAGGAAAAACTGAAGAGCTAGGGCTTATGCACAGGACTTGCTATGAGGTAACACTCTTACAATGAAAATGCACAGTGTTTGAAATTTGCTGATATCTAGGGAAGTGCTAGACATGCTACTTCACTTATTTAAAAAATTGTTTAATGAAGTTTAACAAAACAGAAAGTTACTATGATTAGTTCTGTCTTATTTTTCTGAGTGCAACAAAATCCATGTTTCTCATCTGCAACAGCCAAGAAGAGCTAAACCCTGCCAGCCTTCGAGATGAAGCAGAATTGCTTGAACCCTCCTTTTCCGAAACCTATGATGATGTTACAGTAGATGAGCTGCTGAACCGCCTCCCATTGGTAGGTCCAAATTTACTTTTATCCTTCCCATTCATCAGTAGTCACCCCACCCTTAAGATATTAATCCTGCACAAAAGATGGCCTCTTGGTAAAGTGCACCCCTCTGGCATGAGCCACATTCCATTATATATTTTATATGTCTACAGGGAATGTGTCTCAGTGTAATGACCTCTTTAATAAGATTAATTAAATGATCCCCATGATTACTTTCACTCTAACTTCCTAATTAAATGAACAGTCTGACACTGTTGCTAATGCACCTAGCTCACTTGTGTGTTTCAAACCACAGGCACTGAGGCAAAAAAGCATAATTGACTTATTTTTAATTAGGAAGAATATTCTGGCTTCTGAGAATAAATTCACTGGTTTTCTTTAATTAAAAAATAAAGTTCCATCCCCACTTTTTGCCTTATGTCATTCTTTCTAATGGAAATCCAGGCTCCCCCTAAAACTGGAGAATGAGAAACATGTGCACCACTACCCCAACCTACATGGCAGCTGATTCCTATCTAAAACTGTGTGTCAAGTGGAGAAAGACCCTTTTTTCCTCTGTTCTGATATTCTTAATGTCTGAGTTACTACTTAATAGCCGTGTTAATACTTCCTATTTAGCTTTGTGTCAGAATCTTTGGAGACAATGCACCTCATTCACAACTGTGTTACTCTACTTCATTGATTTCAATGTATTACACAGACCTTACACTGGAGTGATAACACAGTGGTGAATCAGGCCTGATATTCTTGAAAATATATTAATCTCTGTTAGAGGATTTTTTATATCAGTGGTGATGTTGATGCAAATGGGCAAAAAAAAAGGACTACAAATAAATAAAAAGTAATTATTTAACCCATCCTAGCATTTGATGAACGCTGTAGCCTTATACGAGTAAGAAAATGTTTTTCTTCAGTTTTTCATTTCCTTCAGATAATAGAAGAAAATGCATTTTTCAAAACATAAGCAGAGATCCAAAAGATCACACTTCAGGGTATAAGATGACTTCTAAATGATGGATTTAGGAAGAAAATGTTCCTTGTGGGAAGGTTATTCCATCATTTCCTCCTGCAAGGTTTCTTACACCTTCTTCTATAGTATCTGGTGCTTGCCACAGTCAGAGACAGGATATTGGACTAGACAGACCATTGATCTGATCCTGGCAATTCCTAAATTCGTTCCTTCCTCCCTCCCTCCCAGATTAGGCGATTGTAACCATGCTACAGATTTCCCTGAAGAGGGAGAATCTGGTCAGTGCTGTCCATTATTCTATCAGTATCCACTGGTGCCATGTCAGCTTGGTAATCTGCACTTATTCACTCCAAGGATCCAACTGCTTTCAGTATCATCCCTCTTGCCTAGTATGCTGATATTCAACAAGATTCTTGTTGGTTGGGCTTGATTCTACAAGGACGCACTACCAGGCACAGTCCTTATTGCCATGAATAGGGGTTCCATAGATATCAAAGTTGCTACTCCCAGTAGGGACTCTTGCACCCTGTAGTTGGTGTTTGCAGGATTTGGGTCTTGGCTGTATACATTTTAGATAACGTTATCTGATGTTGCAGTCACTTGTAACATTGATTTTGAAACACGCATTCTTCTTGTTTTTCAGAGTCTTTGAAGGAGAGCTGGTAAAATCTATGACAAGAACAAAACTATTTTTTGAGTTCCACATAGTATTTCAAAGAAATGACTTCAGTATTCAAACCAAAACAAATATGTTGTGAAGTGACAGTGTGATATATTTGTTTCTGATATAATAAAAGTTGATGTTTACACTGTAAATATTACTTTAGAGATCTCTACCTAAAGCTGTACATATGTATGCTAGTCTAACTCATGAAAACCCTGTGATTTCATATGATGTAAATCCTTTACGTCAATAAATACATTTGAAAAAGAGGAATGCACACCAGAAGACAGCACCAAATTACTGACTAACTGGATTATTTTAACTATGGTAACACTTCAGGTAAAATTGTATGACGCAATGGATACATTTGCAGACAACTTAATAAATAAATAAATACAAAAGACCATAGAAAGGAACTGTGTTCAGTACGTTCAAACTGTGTAAGAAAAGATTGCCGGGGGTAGGATCTGTACAAAAATATATGCTTTTCTAACAACTCACTGACTTAAATAAATAAAAAGGCATTTAAAAGGATTGGATCTGTCATAGAACCTTATTTTTGTCCTCCTCCATTTTGAATGTTTTCATAAAATACCATTTAAATTAAAGCCAGTAATATTTCCTTTTTTTTTAATGGTGAACACTTTTTAATCCAAAGTTGCCAAAGCACACGGAAAGAGAAGGGGAAAAAGCTACCCCTTAATGTTTGATGTGCTAAAGTCATAGCAGTAAGTTTATTCTACATTTGGTTGTGGATAACTCTGCTGATGAGCGCATTCCTTATATATAAAGTAGATCTGAAGACAGTTTACTATTTTTTCAAAATGAATGTAACTTATGAATACGCAGACAATAAAAAACATTTTATTATCACTGCAACTATTATTGGTTTGATTCAATGCTGCAATTGCCTGAACAGACAAGACCCCTGTTAATAACAGAGAAAAAATGAACACATTCTTCTTCTGGGATATACCATATAAATCTCTGATTGTATTAAAAGACAAAATAGGCCTGATTCCTGATTGTGTTATTCCAGTTTAATGTCAGTGTAACTCTGATGTAAAACTGGAAGAATGTTGGTGTGAGTCAGGCCCACTGTGTATTTTAATATAAGCTACATAATCATTTGCTCAAGAAGGACCTTTTCAGAGGTTGTTTATAGGGCTTGATAATTCTAGTACAGTATGAAAAAGATCTACTGGATGTACTAGTTATGTAGCATAGACTCCTCAGTACTAACTTGTATGGAATACCAGGCATAAAGCTAAGAAACCCCATTCATAATTTAAAATATTTTTAAGTTTGGAAAGGGTGAAGAAAGCATGTAGAGGCTGCTTAGCAATATGCATATTTCCCACTGGAATTTTACTTCAATTTATGTACTATAGACTTAATCTTGTTTCCATTGATGTTAACAGCAAAACTTTATTGACTTCTGTGAATGTGGGACTGGTCCTTAAATTACTTTTGAGTTCGATGTGCACATTCAAAAACGTGCTTTTCTTTTTATTCATGCTGGGAATTGTCAATGTGTTTCAAAAGGAAATGTCTCAAAGTTGCTCATGCATGCTAAGCCTACAGGCTTGTCAACACTTGAAATGCAACCTAGGTGCCACTGTAGCAGTTCAGCGTAGACACTACTTACAGTGAGGGAGGGGTTCACCCATTGGCATAGTTAATCTACCTTCCTGGGAGGAGGTAGCTAGGTCCATGGAAGAATTCTGTCAACCTAGTGCTGTCTACACTGTTGGTTGGGCTGGCTTCAATGTATTGCTCAGGGAGTGTGGATTTTTCACACTCCTGAGCAACATACCAGGTGAACATAACTTCTGAGTATAGATTGACTTAAAACTTACATGGAAAAAGGTTCATATAACATGTAGGCTGCCAGTTTTTTCTGAACACATCCATTTATGTACCCAAATGGAAATCAGCTTCCATTAATCAAGTAACTGATTCTCTACTTATCTGTCTTAGATTTTCAAATTCTTTTTGGGATAAGATAGTGCATTTATGTGCAAAAGTTACACACACAATTTCAGTTTTGCAATTGAACACACAACGAATATTGTGTTCCTTTGGCAATTCCTACCTAAACTGATTATGAGAATATAAGTGAACAGACAGCCGTTGAACATTGCTGACACATAATAACCTTTTACTTCGTGATGTTTTATCCAATGTGGTTGAATTCACTAAGCATTTCCATGACAAAACCTTTTTTTAAAAGATTATAGATTGGAAAAATACTCCTTCAGAACTAAAAATTGATATACACGTGGTCTCAACACATCATATTTTTTGTTTTAAGATAGGAAAAATCATTCAACCATTTTAAAGTACACAAAATAGGAAAATAATGTGTAGGCTAGAAGTTTCCAGAAGTTTTTAACTCTTAAAAAAATAAGCAGATTTTGAGTAATTAAAATTGTATAGTTCTAACAGGCCAAATTATCTTTGCTTATCTGCAGTTTGGATCTCATAATCTGGAATGATTTATTTGATTTAAAGTCACAAAAACTAAACAGAAACTTTTTTTCAATACATCAGAAGCAGTAAATCTGCCAAAAATCAGTGGGGCCACTGGACAATTGAGGTGCTAAGGAGCACTCAAGGAAGACAAAGCCGTTGTGGAGAAGTTAAATGAATTTTTTGCATCAGTCTTCGCTGCAGAAAATGTGACGGAGATTCCCACACTTTAGTCATTCTTTTTAGGGGACAAATCTGAGGAACAATCCCAGATTGAGGTGTCAATAGAAGAAGTTTTGGAACAAACTGATAAATTAAACAGTAATAAGTCACAAGGACCAGATGGTATTCACCCCAGAGTTCTGGAGGAACTCAAATATGAAATTGCAGAACTACTAACTGAGGTATGTAACCTGTTGCTTAAGTCAGCCTCTGTGCCAGATGACTGGAGGATAGCTAATACAATGCCGATCTTTTAAAAAGGCTTCTGAGGCAATCCTGGTAATAACAGGTCAGAAAGCCTGTTATTGCCAGGAAAATTGGCTAAAAACGATAGAAAAGAACAGAATTCTCAAACATACAGATAAACATAATATATTGGAAGAGTCAAAACGGCTTTTGTAGAGGGAAATCATGCCGCTCCAATTTATTATAGTCCTTTGAGCGTCTCAGCAAGCACGTGGACAAGGGTGACTCAGTCGATATAGTGTACTTTGACTTTCAGAAAGCCTTTGACAAGGTCCCACAGCAAAAGCTTTTAAACAAAATAAGCAGTCATTGGATAAGAGAGAAGGTCCTCTCATGGATCAGTAACTGGTTAAAAGACCGAAAACAAAGGGTAGGAATAAATGATCAGTTTTCACAGTGAAGAGAGGTAAATAGAGGGGTCTCCCAAGGATCTGTACTAGACCAGTACTGTTCAACATATTCATAAAAGATCTGGAAAAAGGGCAAACAGTGAGGTGACAAAGTTCGTAAATGATACAAAATTCCTCAAGAGATTTAAGTCAAAAGCTGACTGTGAAGAGTTAAAAGGGATCTCCCAAAACTGGGTGACTGGGCAACATAATGGCAGATGCAATTCAATGTGATAAGTGCAAAGTAATGCACATTGGAAAGAATAACCCTACATACATATATACATATAAAATGATCAGGTCTAAATTAGCTGGTGTCATAAATATAAAGGGAAGGGTAAACCCCTTTGAAATCCCTCCTGGCCAGGGGAAAGCTCCTCTCACCTGTAAAGGGTTAAGAAGCTAAAGGTAACGTCGCTGGCACCTGACCAAAATGACCAATGAGGAGACAAGATACTTTCAAAAGCTGGGAGGAGAGAGAGAAACAAAAGGTCTGTGTGTCTGTCTATAGTCTGTCTTTGCCGGGGATAGACCAGGAATGGAGTCTTAGAACTTTTAGTAAGTAATCTAGCTAGGTACGTGTTAGATTATGATTTCTTTAAATGGCTGAGAAAAGAACTGTGCTGAATAGAATAACTATTTCTGTCTGTGTATCTTTTTTGTAACTTAAGGTTTTGCCTAGAGGGGTTCTCTATGTTTTGAATCTAATTACCCTGTAAGGTATCTACCATCCTGATTTTACAGGGGGGATTTCTTTATTTCTATTTACTTCTATTTTTATTAAAAGTCTTCTTGTAAGAAAACTGAATGCTTTTTCATTGTTCTCAGATCCAAGGGTTTGGGTCTGTGGTCACCTATGCAAATTGGTGAGGCTTTTTATCCAACATTTCCCAGGAAAGGTGGGGTGCAAGTGTTGGGAGGATTGTTCATTGTTCTTAAGATCCAAGGGTTTGGGTCTGTAGTCACCTAGGCAAATTGGTGAGGCTTTTTACCAAACCTTGTCCAGGAAGTGGGGTGCAAGGTTTTGGGAAGTATTTTGGGGGGAAAGACGTGTCCAAACAGCTCTTCCGCAGTAACCAGTATTAGTTTGGTGGTGGTAGCGGCCAATCCAAGGACAAAGGGTGGAATATTTTGTACCTTGGGGAAGTTTTGACCTAAGCTGGTAAAGATAAGCTTAGGAGGTTTTTCATGCAGGTCCCCACATCTGTACCCTAGAGTTCAGAGTGGGGAAGGAACCTTGACATGGTGGCATAGTGGTGGGATTAACCTGAAATCATTTTGAGATCAATTTGAGATTTTTTGAACTAGAAATACAGATTTTAAAAAGGAAATTTTTTTTTCCTTTGTAGCTGCTGAAAGCAGCTTGTTTTTTCTCTGCTTTGTGGCCAAGCAGAGACAAAAGGGGATTATCTTTGTGAATTGCAGGTTTTCTTTGCCTGGAGGCAGGGTACTTAACTCCTGCAGGGAAATTCACAGTCTTCCAACCCAGAGGTTTTTTTTCCCTAAAAGTAAATAGGGAGGGGGGTGTTTTACCCATTTGCCTGGAGACAAAAAGGGCAGGGTTTTTTTTTTTAGGATTTTGATTTTTTACAAGGAGCACAAGTTTAAAAAGGAAAATTTTTTTTCCTTTGGGCTGCTGGTAAGCAGATTTCCAAGTAGTTGGAGGTTTTTTGCTTTGATTTGGGCCCAGAGCAGAGACAAGGGAATTGTCTTTTTCTGTAGGCTGACAATCACTATCAGAGAATAGGTATTCTATTCCAGCACAGCAAAATTTTACAGCCAAGTTTTGTTTGTTTATTTCTAAACCTCGGGTGTAAAGTTAGTTAAAAACAGAGAGGTTAGAATGACAAAATCCACAGCTCGACTAAAGCTGAAATTAGCCAGATTTCAGGCTGAGGAAAGACAAAGGGAACATGAAAGACAGATAGAACTCATGCGGCTGAAGAAGGAGGAGAAGGAACAAGAAAGGGAGGCAGCGAGAGAGGCAGCGAGAGAAGCAGAACAACACCAAGCGGCTGCTCACAGGAGAGCTATGGAAGCAAGGGACAAAGAACTGGAGGAGAAGGAAAAAGAGAGGAAGTATGTGGAGGACATAGAGACGATGTTTTAAATGTAACGAGTTGGGGCATGTAAAGGCCAACTGCCCCAAGAACCCCAACAGATTACAGTTCATTGGACCGGAATCACACCAGAGGTCCGCAGGCCCAGATACCTCCCAGATACCCTTGGAGCGGAGGGAAACTGTGAGTGTGGGCGGGAAGAAGGTCACCACGTGGAGGGACACTGGAGCACAAGTGTCAGCTCTCCATGCTTTCTTAGTGGACCCCAATTTAATCAACCCAGAGATCCAAGTGACGATTCAACCCTTCAAGTCCAACTCTTTCAATTTGCCTACAGCCAAGTTGCCTGTCCAGTACAAGGGCTGGTCAGGAACGTGGACTTTTGCAGTCTATGATGATTATCCCATGCCCATGCTGTTGGGGGAAGACTTGGCCAATCATGTGAAGCAGGCCAAGAGGGTGGGAACGGTCACCCGCAGCCAGGCTAAACAAGCCGTGAGGCCTAGCTCTGTTCCGGAAACTTCTATCAGGACCCGGTCAGAGGTGATGGACCCGGACCCCAGGCCAATGTCTGCAACAGCAGTAGTGGATCCAGTCCCAGAGACCCAGATGGAACCAGTCCCAGAACCGGAACCAGCCGAACAACCAACACCAGACCTATTGCCAGCATTGAATCCAGTACTTGCAACCTCAACACCAAAGGGCCCCACCGAAGCTGAACTGGCAGCAGCCCATAACCCAACACAAGAGGCTCAGCCGGAGCCTGAATCCCAACATAGTGCACCAGCGGAGAGCGGTTCACAGTCAACGGAAACAGCCCCATCCCCTACATCGCTTCCAGAGGGACCAAGCCTAGGTCCACAATCCCATGAAGAACTGATGTCTCCAACATCAAGGGAACAGTTCCAGACTGAACAGGAAGCAGATGAAAGCCTCCAGAGAGCTTGGACGGCGGCACGGGGCAACCCACCGCCTCTCAGCTCTTCTAATCGATCCAGGTTTGTTGTAGAAAGAGGACTTTTATACAAGGAAACTCTTTCTGGTGGACACCAGGAAGACTGGAATCCTCAGAGACAGTTGGTAGTTCCAACTAAATACCGGGCCAAGCTCTTGAGCTTAGCCCATGATCACCCTAGTGGCCATGCTGGGTGAACAGGACCAAAGACCGTTTGTGGGGGTCATTCCACTGGGAGGGAATGGGCAAGGATGTTTCTACCTATGTCCGGTCTTGTGAGGTGTGCCAAAGAGTGGGAAAACCCCAAGACCAGGTCAAAGCCCCTCTCCAGCCACTCCCCATCATTGAAGTTCCATTTCAGCGAGTAGCTGTGGATATTCTGGGTCCTTTTCCAAAAAAGACACCCAGAGGAAAGCAGTACATACTGACTTCCATGGATTTTGCCACCCGATGGCCGGAAGCAGTAGCTCTAAGCAACACCAGGGCTAAAAGTGTGTGCCAGGCGCTAGCAGACATTTTTGCCAGGGTAGGTTGGCCTTCCGACATCCTCACAGATGCAGGGACTAATTTCCTGGCAGGAACTACGAAAAACCTTTGGGAAGCTCATGGGGTAAATCACTTGGTTGCCACTCCTTACCACCATCAAACAAATGGCATGGTGGAGAAGTTTAATGGAACTTTGAGGGCCATGATACGTAAATTCGTAAATGAGCACTCCAATGATTGGGACCTACTGTTGCAGCAGTTACTCTTTGCCTACAGAGCTGTACCACACCCCAGTTTAGGGTTTTCCCCATTTGAACTTGTATATGGCCATGAGGTTAAGGGCCCATTGCAGTTGGTGAAGCAGCAAAGGGAGGGATTTACACCTTCTCCAGGAACTAACATTCTGGACTTTGTAACCAACCTACAAAACACCCTCCAAACCTCTTTAGCCCTTGCTAAAGAAAACTTACAGGATGCTCAAAGAGAGCAAAAAGCCTGGAATGATAAACATGCCAGAGAGCGTTCCTTCAAAGTAGGGGACCAGGTCATGGTCTTAAAGGCGCTCCAGGCCCATAAAATGGAAGCATCATGGGAAGGGCCTTCACAGTCCAGGAGCGCCTGGGAGCTGTTAATTATCTCATAGCATTCCCCACCTCCAACCGAAAGCCTAAGGTGTACCATATTAATTCTCTAAAGCCCTTTTATTCCAGAGAATTAAAGGTTTGTCAGTTTAGAGCCCAGGGAGGAGATGACGCTGAGTGGCCTGAAGGTGTCTACTATGAAGGGAAATGTGCTGGTGGTGTGGAAGAGGTGAACCTCTCCATGACCCTTGGGTGTATGCAGCGACAGCAGATCCAGGAGCTGTGCACTAGGTACGCACCAACGTTCTCAGCCACCCCAGGACTGACTGAACGGGCATACCACTCCATTGACACAGGTAATGCTCACCCAATTAGGGTCCAACCTTACCGGGTGTCTCCTCAAGCTAAAACTGCTATAGAACGGGAGATCCAGGATATGTTACAGATGGGTGTAATCCGCCCCTCTGAAAGTGCATGGGCATCTCCAGTGGTTCTAGTTCCCAAACCAGATGGGGAAATACGTTTTTGCGTGGACTACTGTAAGCTAAATGCTGTAACTCACCCAGACAACTATCCAATGCCATGCACAGATGAACTATTAGAGAAACTGGGACGGGCCCAGTTCATCTCTACCTTGGACTTTACCAAGGGGTACTGGCAGGTACCGCTAGATGAATCTGCCAAGGAAAGGTCAGCCTTCACCACACATCTCGGGCTGTATGAATTTAATGTACTCCCTTTCGGGCTGCGAAATGCACCCGCTACCTTCCAAAGACTTGTAGATGGTCTCCTAGTGGGATTAGGAGAATATGCAGTCGCCTACCTTGATGATGTGGCCATATTTTCGGATTCCTGGGCAGACCACCTGGAACATCTACAAAAAGTCCTTGAGCGCATAAGGGAGGCAGGACTAACTGTTAAGGCTAAGAAGTGTCAAATAGACCTAAACAGAGTGACTCACCTTGGACACCAGGTGGGTCAAGGAACTATCAGCCCCCTACAGGCCAAAGTGGATGTCATCCAAAAGTGGCCTGTCCCAAAGTCAAAGAAACAGGTTCAATCCTTCTTAGGCTTGGCCGGTTATTACAGACGATTTGTACCGCACTACAGCCAAATCGCCGCCCCACTGACAGACCTAACCAAAAAGAAACAGCCAAATGCTGTTCAGTGGACCGAAAAGTGTCAGAAGGCCTTAACAAGCTTAAAGCAACACTCATGTCTGACCCTGTACTAAGGGCCCCAGACTTTGACAAACCGTTCCTAGTAATCACAGATGCGTCCGAGCATGGTGTGGGAGCAGTTTTAATGCAGAAAGGACCTGATCAAGAATTCCACCCTGTAGTGTTTCTCAGCAAAAAACTGTCTTAGAGGGAAAGCAACTGGTCAGTCACTGAAAAAGAATGTTACGCCATTGTCTACGCTCTGGAAAAGCTACGCCCATATGTTTGGGGACAGCGTTTCCACCTGCAAACCGACCATGCTGCACTGAAGTGGCTTCACACCGTCAAAGAAACTAACAAAAAACTTCTTCGGTGGAGTTTAGCTCTCCAAGATTTTGATTTTGACATCCAACACATCTCAGGAGCTTCTAACCAAGTGGCTGATGCACTCTCCCGTGAAAGTTTCCCAGAATCAACTGCTTAAAATCGTCCTTGAGATGTAGAGAATTTTGTTAGTCTTTATGTACTTGGTAGTATATTTAGAGATGCATGTGTCTTATTAACTCTGTTTTTCCTAGAGCTCCAGGAAGAAATCCCAGCCAGTGTTTCACCCTAGCTGAGATTTGGGGGGCGTGTCATAAATATAAAGGGAAGGGTAAACCCCTTTGAAATCCCTCCTGGCCAGGGGAAAGCTCCTCTCACCTGTAAAGGGTTAAGAAGCTAAAGGTAACGTCGCTGGCACTGACCAAAATGACCAATGAGGAGACAAGATACTTTCAAAAGCTGGGAGGAGGGAGAGAAACAAAGGGTCTGTGTGTCTGTCTATAGTCTGTCTTTGCCGGGGATAGACTAGGAATGGAGTCTTAGAACTTTTAGTAAGTAATCTAGCTAGGTACGTGTTAGATTATGATTTCTTTAAATGGCTGAGAAAAGAACTGTGCTGAATAGAATAACTATTTCTGTCTGTGTATCTTTTTTGTAACTTAAGGTTTTGCCTAGAGGGGTTCTCTATGTTTTGAATCTAATTACCCTGTAAGGTATCTACCATCCTGATTTTACAGGGGGGATTTCTTTATTTCTATTTACTTCTATTTTTATTAAAAGTCTTCTTGTAAGAAAACTGAATGCTTTTTCATTGTTCTCAGATCCAAGGGTTTGGGTCTGTGGTCACCTATGCAAATTGGTGAGGCTTTTTATCCAACATTTCCCAGGAAAGGTGGGGTGCAAGTGTTGGGAGGATTGTTCATTGTTCTTAAGATCCAAGGGTTTGGGTCTGTAGTCACCTAGGCAAATTGGTGAGGCTTTTTACCAAACCTTGTCCAGGAAGTGGGGTGCAAGGTTTTGGGAAGTATTTTGGGGGGAAAGACGTGTCCAAACAGCTCTTCCGCAGTAACCAGTATTAGTTTGGTGGTGGTAGCGGCCAATCCAAGGACAAAGGGTGGAATATTTTGTACCTTGGGGAAGTTTTGACCTAAGCTGGTAAAGATAAGCTTAGGAGGTTTTTCATGCAGGTCCCCACATCTGTACCCAAGAGTTCAGAGTGGGGAAAGAACCTTGACAGCTGGTACCACTCAAGAAAGAGATCTTGGAGTCAATGTGAATAGTTCTCTGAAAACAGTGACACTCAAAAAGGATGACAATGTTAGGAACCGAGAGACTTCCTCTGAAACTTTGAGCTGCCTGAGTTTGAGTGGCTTGAAATGTTTGCTATAGCTGGATAGTTTGACATATATTTTTAAACAGAAATACTAAGAATAATAGGACAGATTCACATAATACATTAATATCAGCTGAGGATCTGCCTCACTTTATTTTGAGGGCGACCAGATTTTCAAGTTGAAAAAACTTTATGGGAGGAGGCTATTACTTTAACAGGGTCAGTGAGATGTGCATACGAGGGTTCTGGTTACTTGAGCAGGGGCTAGAGAAGGAAAGAGAAAAATCTGCCCAATCCTTCCTCTGATATTTCCTATGCTTTCCTCTACCTTTCCCCCATCTCCCCTTGCTTTCTCCACTTTCCCCTTGCTTCAAACGTCTCCCCTTTTCCTCCTCCCTCCCTAGCTCTGTCACCATTGTATCCATAGCAAAAAGCTATTTGTTTATTCTGTTTGGCATGCCTCTCGCTTTCAAAGCCTGACCTTTCTGTGACCTTTCTCTGCGCCTTGCTCAAGTTGGGAGAGAATAGAAGCAGCCATGTGCTAGGCTGTCACAATCATTCTCTCTCTCACATCTACTCTCAGTCCTCTAGGTTCCCCCGTCTTCCCTTCTGTTGCCCCCTTCACTCAATACGTTGCCTAAGCACTGTGTTTACTTGTGGTGCACGGACGATGAGCAGCAACATGGATGATGTATCCCAGTTAGTGTCCCCAAGCCACCATGAATACAGTGATGGCCTAGGGGCATTGTCTATATTCTCATCAATTGCACGCAGACACTTAAATCCAGATTTTGCACTTGCATCTGCTGCCTACTGCTGGTACAAAGTGGACTTGTGCCACCACCTCCCCTGCTCATTGCCGGTGTAGGGGGCATGGCCCTGGCCACCTTTACACACCTTTCCCCATTGTGCTGTGCCATGCACTGTAGGGATGGCAGGTTGTCTCCTTCAGTGTATATGTGCTCACTCAGCCCTCATGTCAATTTCCCCAGTTACTTGTCTGGCCCTACTTTCGTGTGGCCAGTCTGATGTGATTTAAAAGACGAACAAACCAACACATAATACTATTTCCTGTGAAGATGGCAGGGTCAGACCCTGAGAAGAGGGACACCCATGTTTTCATTGTTACTCTAGTCATGTAGAAAAACAGATCGTGCTGCTCATGCCCATGAATGCAGGGTGAGGTGCCAGCATGGCGAGCAAGGATCAGCCATATTTTTTGGGGTAGGGAAAGGCTGGGACAGAAGTAGGTAACTTTTGGGTGCAGCAGAGAGTGTCTTGTAGGCCAGGCACAAAATGCTTATGCCAGACCTGGATAGGGAATTAATTTTCCAGAGGGCTGGCACAAACAGGGTACAGGAGGTAGCGATGTCATTTGCAAAAGCTTCCTCTCCTGCTCCCACACAGCTTTCCAACTCCCCTCCATACTGTTCAAGTTTTAGTTTGGTTTGTGACTACTGCAGCGTGCTGACCTTTCCCTTGGATAAATCCACCTTCTGTGGATTCTGCATGTGTGGTCTTCTGAGGCCTGTATGGCTCAGCTGGCCACAGATATTTTCAGCTCTGCTCAGTTCTGCTTTGGAACGTACAAAAACAAATTGGCTTGCCAGTTTGACAAGCTGGCTCAGGACTGAAGCCGGATTATGAGAGCGTTGATCTCCTAAACCACCTTTAAAAAAAAATACTTGGAGTAATTAGATATTTCACTTATAATTAGATAGACTTTCACTTTTGAGATGCAGAATTTGAACTCTCTTACTGAATAGAAAAGTTTTATTCCACTATTTCTCTCTTTCATATACAGACACACTGGCCATACTAGTACTAAAAGTGCATCAGTACAGAAACTTATGAGGAAGGAAAAGAATGTCTACCCCTTTATGAGAGCACCACCAAAAGCCAGTATTGATGAACAATAATTTTAAGAGATCAAAAATATCTGAATTTAAAATATGATCCTCTCTGTTAAGCTCAGAGAATGAATACAGTGTGATATAGCAAACAAAAATGTCTGTTATCTAAATATCATCTTTAGAAAGACTCACCCTGTGAGCAAAGTATATTTGAAGCAGTGGAGGAAAAATAACAGGCTAAATTTCAGCAACAATCCCCTACTCTCAAATATGTGAGTTATTAACTTCTAAATGCAAGACATAGGGACCTAGAGTAGAATTTTCCAAAGCAAGTGAGTGATTTAAGAGCCTAAGTCCTATTTTAAAAAATGACCTAGGACTGAGGAGCATAAGTCCCATACATCTGCAATGAGAACTAGGCTCTTAAATGGCTTAGTCACTTGAAAATGGGGCATTGGAAAATTTTATCCCTAGTATAAAAATTTACTTTTATCGACATTGCATCCTTTCTACTTGGAAAAAGATAGAAGGAAAACCTGATTGCTGACTATTCCAGTCATACTCTTCCACTGCTGGTTTATTTTAGTCAATGATAACCTTCCAGACTGGAAACAGGAATTCTGACAAGTATCTTATTATGAAGCTGGGCTGCTGACAGTGACAAAGAAGACAGAACATTAGAATGTGGCTTGTCAGATTCTCTGGTATTGTTGCCCCCTGCTGAGCCAGGGACTTGCACATCAGTGATATGGAGGAGGAGAAATCAGTGATATGGAGAGTGGATACATTATCAATAGTACTCGTTTATTCTACACTATATACCCCAGTCCTATTATGTAAGGTGTCAAAAAGAGCATGCAGATTATCTTTTCAGAGTCACAGCCAAAAACCAAACACCCAGATCCCAAGGAGCAGCTCTGCCTCAAGAGTTGACTCTCATTAGGGAGATTAAGGTAGGGTGCAACCCTCCGTGCGTGCACCAGCGGCTGTAAAAACCAACTCCGTCACAAAACAAAACAGCGTTTTTCCGAAGACTAAACCCTGCTCGCACGCTAAGACCCTGTAAGGCTAAGTCTACACTCCGAGCTGGGGGTGTGATGCCCAGCCCACCTAGACATACTTGCACTCACTCTTACCTGAGCGAACACTCTATCAGAATAGTGCAGCTGCGCTAGGTCAGGCGGCGGTGGTATGGGCTCACTGTCCCAAGTACAGTCCTGCCTGCAGTCCAGGGGTATAGGGTTGGGGCAGCTAGCCTCTGCGCGTACTACCATGGCTACACTACTATTTGTAAAGAGCTAGCGCAAGCATGTGTATTTCACCCCGGCTTGTATTGTAGACATAGCCTAAGTATACCAGTGCCACCTGGTGATTCCAGCCGTAACACAATACTGCACACTATGTCGTGGCGCCATCAAAATGTGCTGCTCTGCTACAGCATGATGTAGCTGAGATGGTCTGAGCCCCGTTCTTGAGGACAGTGACATAGGGTGGGAGAGTGAGAAAGAGAAATTGAGACATGGAGAGAGAGTGCAATCGAGCAAGAAAGAAACTCCTTGTAACAGTGCTCAATAATAAGTGATATATCAAGACAGAACTATGATGGCTTTTATTCTGTTGCATAATTTTCAAAAGCGACTAGTGCCAACTTGAGATGCCTTGAAGGGTGCTGATTTTCAGAGACAGGATGATCAGCATTTGGACAACTTTAAATTGTTTCTCCTTGGACATCCAAAAATGGAGGCACAAAATTCACGAGTCACTTGAAAAAGTTATGCCTGTGTATTTTGATGAGGGTCTGCACTCATCCACACCAAGCAAGGGTGCACGCAAAGGGAAACTCTGACTTTTTTGGAACAGCTGAGACTCTGCATATTGGGTGGTCTGATCTTGAGCCTTGGACTTTACCCTTCCTCTATATCCTAGGCCAAGGCAGCTGAGGGCTCCATCTCTAATGCTGCTCTTCAGTCAGCTGCGAAGGAATACTGGAGAGTGATGTAATGTCATCTGCACCCATTGCCTGTTGTGAACATCACCTCTGCAGCTTTCCTATCTTCTGCCAGTCTGAGGAAGGGAAACCTGAGGGTCAATCCACTGCACACTAGTGAGCGGACCACCAGGCTTATAGAGGCAATTCAGTGCAAGTGTAGGTTGCTCTCTGTACGAATGCGGTGAGGTGTAGGTTGCCTGCTGCCCCCCCATGAAAACATAAAAGGAAGAGCAAAGGCAGCTACTACAGCACTCACTTGCTGACATATTTTGTGTATATTAAAGTAGCGTGCAAAAGTGTAGTGCCAATGACTAGTAGGGGGAGTGTGTGCGGGGCGGGGGGGGGGTCTCCTTTTATCCACAGCTAAAGGGATTACCAGAGGGATTACCTGCTGGATCATTAGTCTGCTGCTGTGCAGGAATAAAGAAATCCTCCAGAGAGAACTGCTTGGGTCATTGCTCTTTGATTAATGATTTACTCTCTGTTCCATGGAGGTGAGAACACAAGTGCTTAATGTGCCCTTCTCCCATGGAAAAAAGCCCCAGATCTGTAAAGACTGGATTTAATTGGCTGTAGCAGGTTCTATAGCACTCGGGCCCTATTTGAATATATTTTCCTGCAGAAGTGGGTAATTCAAAATTTCATTTCCCTGGCTTCAATTCAGCTGAATAGTTCTTGCATGTTTTTGGTATTCTGAAGGGTGTTAGCACAGCACATGAAATAATTAAGTTGCCTTTTGATGGCAGAACTCACAGAACATCACTTAATAAAGTCAGAACAGCATTTCAATAAATGTCTTTCTTTTCTATTCTTTTAAAACTTGGTTTACATGACCTTATTAATAAGAAGTGCCTGGCCAGCAGGTATTTTACTGTCTGTACTAAAGATACCTAATCCAAATGAATGTTCTGTTTTCCATCTCTAATTATGTTACCACTTAACTGTTTCCTAAAAGAAATCCATCTATCCAAAATCTTGCTTTGGAGAGGTACTGTGTTGTGTGACACATGTACTTTTTACTTGGTGGTAAACTTGAGTGTAAAAACAACAAGCCACCATAAGTGCTATTTTTCTGACTAAATTAAAAAAAACCTGATTAAAAACTGAATAAATCCTGGGTCCAGATTCTTTACTTCCCCTATTATTCACTGGCTGCAGCAGTGGAGGGCCAAAAAGGAACCAGTTATGGTTCCTTGAGCCTTTGGCCAGTTCTGCACTGGACCTGGCAAAATTTAGAACAGTCTCAGGGCTGCTCTGATCTACACTAGCTGGTTGTAGCTCACAAGAGCTGTCCATCAGCTGAAGGTGATCTGCATAACCTATGTACTGCTCATGTACCCGCCCATGCCAAATTCAACTGCAGCCTCACCACTACCCGAGTTGTTGCAGAGGGCTGGCATACGAGCTAACTCTGCACCAGTTGAGGACTCCCTGGCACTGTAGGAATCCCCAGCTGGGGGGATCCATTAGCTTTCTGACTTCTTAGCACCGCTGGTCAGCGCCAACGAGACATTCTAACCTAGGATATCAGATAGCATCTCAGTCCAGATATTTCAAGCTAAGACACATTAGAAAAGCTTAGTATGAATATTTGTAATGGGTGAATGTAAAAGGGGGTTTTACTCACTGCAGGTGTGCCTATGTGAGGCTCGGTGTGAGAATTAGCTCTCACTGCATCTGGTGCCCCTGTCCAGAGCTTATTCACCTGCCACATGTCCTCCCTACCACCTCTCTGTTCCTATAGAGACTGCAAAATCTTTCTCTACAGACTTCTTCTGCTTTTAACATCCTGGTTTCATACTACTATTTCTGCTTCTCCCCCAGCAGGGCTTCATCTGCCATTAGGCCTTTCCAGGTGCAGCATATTAGGTTAATTGGCCTCTTCTGGCCCACATTAACCCTCTCAGGTCTTGCATGGGGGTGGACATCCCATCACAATGAATCTATTGCTAAAAAAAAAAGGACAAATTCCAAATCTTTGCTGATTTCTAAAAGTGAAGCTTGACCCTCACCTTGTTGCAAGTTTCTGAAATATTCTGTTCTGTTTTTCCATTTCCACTTTTCTCCTGTCATCAGAAACTGGAGTGCCAAAATAATGGGAGGAAAGCTTTTTTTTTTTTTTTTTTAAACAGCATTTCAGGCCACCACCAGAAGTGCTTGAAATCTTGCTTCAAAAGCCTGCTCTCCTGAAATTTCCATCCCAAATTTTGTGAACAGCTTCTGAATTTACTAATTCGAAACAAAAGTAAACTCAGAACATTTCAGAGTCTCCCCCACCTAACACAAAGAATAATAAGTGTAAACATCAAATCAATCCATATTTCTTGAATTGCTTTTTGAGTTATTTCTTCAATTACTGCTTTTAAACTTTGTATTGATTATAGAACTTTATCCAGGCAATAGTTCCTGGTCAATTATCATACAACATATTAAGTTATTATGGGCAGACTGTCTGCCTGTCATTGTTCTTTTGCATTCTGTAGCTTTGATGCAAATATATCCTGTAATGAAGAACTGAAATTGCTAATATTCCACACAAGAAACAAAAGAAAATATTAAAGTAAAAGAAAAATGGCAATTTCTCCAAAAGTAGTGTCTCTCCAATTTATATTCAGTAGTAGCGGGACATTTTATACTGAACCCTTTGAGTGCATATACAGAACATTCATTTAGACTCCCTAAACCTGGTGGCACTGATACACAGGCAAATTAATGCTTTTAATCTTGTTTTCCTTTTGCTGATATTGACAGCCAGTGAATGAGACTCCGCCAGACTTGGATTTTAAACAGAGTGCTTGGAAGAACTTGATTCAGTTAGGAGGTAATTCATTTAATTAATAAGCTTCCCCTTTTCAGTCTAGACAATATCAGGAGAATGTGTTGCAATCAAAGTATTTTCCAGTTAATTCATTACCTTTCTACTGTGATAACGGATCAAGTAGTGGTATGAATACTAGTACTAAATACTACAAGTAAAGAACATGTTCGCATTCTGACAGAAGGAAAGTGTTTTGCACTTACACCAGTTTCTTTTTGCTAATTCTGTGCTGTGTTCACATGGATTTTTAAAATCCCTCTCTCTGTGGTGGAGGCCAAGGGTCTGCTCAGAATTTCCTCATCCCCAGAATGGTCTCTTAAGGCCATACCTTTTGAGCTTTCAGGGAGTGAAGGGGTTTTGGACAAACCCCCACCCTCTCCCATGGTTAGAAACTCAGCTGGTTAAAAATCTGCATAGTGGATGCTTTGGACCTCAGCCAGTGACTCATGTCACCACTGTCTCTACCCTGCTTTACTCTCCTTTCCTTTTATCCAGTTTAAGAGAATATCTGGCCTCTCTCACACACCTATCTGGCTGCTCTCTCTTACTTAGTATGCCACATACCACCTGGGTGTAAGCAGGCACAAACCTAATGAAGGTAATGGAGTTACACCAAAGCCGAGTTTGCCCCATCATAAAATCTTTAGGAGCATTTTTTTAGGTTTGCCTTTAAAGAAAGTCATGAAGATGAAGAAGGGTGAGTTGAGAGTATCTTGAGAATAACAGTGAAACCTCTGGGATTGCTTATTAGGTTATCCCAGACAAAGGATGTATAGAAGGGAATTCCAGGGATCATATAATTTGTGCCCCAGCATCTTGTCAGGAGAGTGTCATTATTCATTATTATTATGAACATAGCAGATTATCAGGTCTAATCCTGTGCATCTCTGGTGATGGAGATTTCATTGACTTCCTTGGCACTTTACAGTATTGCCTAAATGCCTTTTTAGACATATAAAGGTTTTACTTATGCATATGGCTCTGGTAACTGCATGACTCAGGCTAGGAACCAGAGACAAAGTCACACATGCAGTTGTTCATGTAGACCTGAGGTCTGAGGTGCAAAAGGGAAGAACAGAGACCCAGCCCACCATTACCACTTCAAGATTGAAGTGAGATGATATTACTAAATTCAGCAACATTAATTATTTCCTATCTTCAGTCATGAATCTCCTGCAGAGGAAATGGAATCTTCTCTACGTGAGCAAGAATTGAGACAAGACTGGAGAAGATCACAAGAGAATTGGGGCTAGAATGTGATACCCCAGCCTCATACTGAATAACACTTTACTCCAGAAATAATTCCTTTGATTTCAATGGGACTGCGTGTAAAGTAAATTACTATTCAGCCTCAGCAAGGTCAGCAGAATCTGGCCATTTGTTAAGAACAGCCTTTTGTGGGAGCAGAGAAGCAGCACTGCATACCAATTTTAAAAGTGCTGTGCCTTTTACAGACCTATCTCTTATCCAAGAGGGAGGTAGCAAAATGATCACCTCACCATCAGTTAATAGGTATCAGCTGTGCTTGTTTGAAACACCATGAACATTTTGGATATTGTGTTCATGGCACAGATGCACAGATTAAAAATTCTCACCTGGAGTTTGCCTCATGATGAAATTTCATACCCAATAATGATATTGCAGAACTCTGGCAATGACTGAAAATGCTTGGAGGCATATTTCTTGCCTAAAATTTTAAATGTTATTTAAACTGACATTTCATGTAGGAGTGGCGCTCACTCAGACCAATGACTACTTGGTTCTGGCAGGCCAGAGCAAACCACTGAAGACTGTCAGAAGGGTAGGTTTGACTGCAAACAAACAAAAAGAGTAAAAAATTGTCTAAAAGCACTAAAAACAGATTTGGAATACATTTTTGCAATGTTTTATCAAACAGGAGAATCCTCTTAAGCAAATAGCTATTAAATGAGCAACATTTTGATGCAACAAGGTTATCTGTTAGTAGATTTATGCTGCACATTCCTGCTGGGAGGCCCCCTGAGAAGTACATCAACCAGCAGGAAGAATCAAGTAGAATCTACTGATGCTCTGTGGTTCTAGCCCTGCGGAATAACTCTGTTTTAGTACTAGGTTAGTTACAAAAATATTTAAAAACAATGATGAGCATATTTTATTAAAATCAGCCTCATCTGTGAACTCCATGAGTTTCATTTGTTCTCAGGGAAGGATGGGATCTTTAGTAGATTTTAAGGCTGGAAGGGACCACTGAGCATAATACAGGCCATAGAAATTCACCCAGTAATTCCTGCATTGATCCCAATGATTTCCAGTTGACTTGAAGTTTATCTTCTAGAAAGACATCCAGTCTTGAGTTCAAGATTACAAGGGATAGAAAATTCACCACATCCCTGGTTAAACTGTTCCAAAGGCTAATTACCCTCACTTTAAAGTATGCACCTTTGTTCCGGCTTGAATTTGTCTAGCTTCAGTTTCTAGTCACTGGATCTTGAAATATGCAGCACTTGTCCACTAGCACATTCCCTGAAAAATTCTCAGGCCCAGGTCACTGTTGCATAAATGTAAATAACACCTCTTTAAAAACTTAAACAGATCTAATAATTTGGGAGATACAAGACATCACAGACGAGATTATGTGAGGCTGGGTATGTATGTGTGCCGCTCTGGCCCATGATTTTATCTAAGCCACAGCATGCAGGTTTGTCTTTTATGGAAGTCTGATTTTGTAGGGCCTATGCTGTGGTTTACAGATCCCAAACAGAAACCAAAGGAGTGAAGGAGCAATACTGGCTTAAAAGGGAAGCTGCGGAGCATGCTCCAAATGGAGGAGCTCCTCTAAAGTGGGGGGTGTAACAGTCAAGTGGGGGAGAGTGAAGGAGAGAGTGTCTGAAAGGTAAAAGTCAGTCTGCAGCTTCTGGCGACAGAGTAATGCACCAAAGAAGTGTCTGGACTGGGTGATGGGGGGTGTCCTTTTCCCTTCCCTGCTGAGGAAGAATAACGGATCGTCAAGAAGAGAGCCGGGGAACACTCTTTTGACCAACTGAACCACTGAGGGAGATAGGGACTGTGACCATGCCCCAAGGCAAAGGAAAGGTAGGAAGTGGCCCAGAGAAGGCTAGTTAGGTATGCCAGGATGAGGTGACCGAGGGCTTCTCTCCCTTGTGCCCTAGGCTGGGACCTGGTTGAGAGGGAGGGCCAGGTCCCACTCACTAGTCCCCACATCTGTCTGGGAAGCAACAGACTGTTCTTTGACCAGTGGGCCTGCTGCATGTCAGGAAAGTCTGTCCCAGGACTTTGGAAAGACTGTCAAGCCACCACCTTCCCATTAGGCCTGCTGGCCTCTGAGCAGAACCCACTACAAATTGGTGGGAAAGACTGTTCAGACACAGCCTGTGCTCTAGGCTTGCTGGCCTTCAAGTGAAACCCGCCGCAGGGCCACGAAACAGGAACAGATTGCACTTATTTTCCACCCTTTTTGCCTTGCAAATGCACAAACCTTTTGAGAACATGTCCTTTTTTACTTGTTTATAAGTAGCCTTGATGTCACATTTTGCTTTAATACTCAGCTAGATTTCTAGCTCCAGGCAACTGTTGGCTTGTCATTCCCAAGAGAAATGACAGTGAAATGAAAGCCCTGTTAATCTGAAGGTTATTTATCAGTATTCTGAGGGGTACTGTATGTTGCTGAAGTTCACTTTTCATAACCAAGAATAAAGAAACATATATTTTCTTTGACTTAATGCTCCTGGGCTTAGGAGCGAGGAAGCGTATTATGCAAGGAAATACATATTTTCCAGGGACTGGTCTTTTGATGCAGCATCTAAACTTAAACAAAAACCATAATCTCTGTTACAAGAGGAAGAAAACACTGCCAGTGGCATAGCCCATCTGCATTCTTTGTGCACCCAAAATCCCTATTGAAGTCAATGAGAGGATCGCAGGGTTGGATCCTATTGAACTAGACAACCCGGAAGTACGTGGCTTTCAAGAAGAATATTGCTGATGACAAACAAAATACAAGTACTATAATTAGAAACTGGGACTGGGAGAGAGACAGGACTTGGACAAGGTTTTTATAAAGGGGATTTTAGAAAAGCCCTCATTGACTGAAAATGAATTTGAGTCAAAGCCTATTGAAGACATGGAAAGTGCCTTGGATTAGGTCCTAAATGCACCACCCTGCTAGGTGCTGGCGAACTTCAGCTGCCACTGAAATAATTGAACTTGATGGGAACTGAAAACTTCTAACACTGTAGAATCCTGGGGTGAATGTTGGTATCTATCCATTTCTCCTTCAAGCCATAACCTGACAGAAAATAATTCTGTCACTTATTCACTGAATTGTCTGCAAAATAAAACTTTAAATGTGGCTGTGCCTTAGAACCTACAGATTATTGCACGTAAATGAAACAGAAAGCTCAGGCCTGAGCCTGTACAGTTGGCTAGTAGCGCCAACTTGCTTGCATGGACTCTGTGGCAAGGTCTGAGCCTTAGGGAAATACTAAGCAATTGAGAATGCCGTAGTTTATCACCCTATATTATATTCCTGTTTCTGAATGCATTAAATGAATCTGAACTTGTACAGTCAATGCATTTTGACTATGTGGCAAATTTCCATTTTTTCTTTATGTTTTTGCAAAAGAAAAAAAAATAAAGCTGATTAAAACACGCAAACCAAAACCAAAACTAAACAAACAATAAAAAACTCAAACAAACTTGGATACAAGTATGACAATGTGTGAGACCCCAATCCTGCCATGCAGGCAGTCCCACATGAAGCCCCTTTGACTTTAACAGAGTCACTCCACATGGAGTCACTTGTAGTATAGAGCCCTAAGTCAATCAAAGTTAAAATTAACTACTTGGAAATAAACACTGGCAATATTCACAGAACTGCTAAAAATGGGTGTGTGGGGGTGTGTGCATGCTTCCAAACCCACTCATAAGCATGTAATTGAAGTTAAAGGAATTACACTGGAGATGAATTTAACCCATTAGCTCAGATGCTGCTACTTAATTCCCTCCAGACAGCATTATCTCAAAGTGTCCTTAATGTGATATTTATTGGGGATATTTATTTCTTCTGTAGCAATTTCAAACCCTTTCTCTCCATCTCTGATAGAGCTTACTTATATAAGTTGTTGTGTATTTTTTCTACTTCTGCCACATGAGTTTCCCATGAAAATTTGCTCCAATTGTTTTGTCAGTCAAAGGCTGGTCATATACTGTATGTCATATAGAATTGTTACATATAGGTTCGCTGTTGTGATGGCCTTTCTAACCTTTATTCAAATACTCTTCTTGAAACAGCCACGTATCACTTCAAATACACATTCTGGTCCTAATTCTGATGTCATTTACGTGTTACACCCCCATTACAAGTTGGAACATATATTCATAACATAGGACTGTGGCAGGAATTATCATCTTTAAAATGAAAAGGGAGCCCTCTTTATGAATACAATATGATACAGTACAGACAAAATCCCCCCAAGCAGTATTTAATCATAGCACTCTAGGTGCTGTGCTAATTGCAGTCCATTTTATAAAACTCTCAGTGAGGTACAATACATTTAATAGAAAAGTAGAAAAATTATCAGGTGAGTCACTCATCTCAAATTATTTTTAATTCCCAATGATTTAGGGCACATCAGTGAGTATAGAAAGAGAAGGAGAAGTTAAGTACAACTTTCCATTGCATTGAGGCTCACAATAAATGTGGGCCACAAGGTGAAAAATTATTCTGAACTAAAATGACCTGTTGGCCTCCTACGCAAGAATCCAAACCACATATTTATGGGATGATTCAGCTGCACTAATTCACAGTTTATTAGCCACATTGATTTCCGTATCCCTCAAGAGAAAGGAAAAGAAATAGAGGGACATTAAGAGAAGACATGGAATTAATAGACACTGGAAACTGTCAGAAAGGTTACAGCAAGCACCTGGGAAACCCAGTAAGATCACAATAAATATCCATTTTTATCCAGTATTTAAAAGGTCAGCCTGTTAGCACTCATTGCAGCCAGTTCATGGAAGATCTTCAGGACTGACTAAATCACAAGGAAGTCTTGACTCCTTTGAGATCATACAATATACTCCACATACTCATCCAGAGAACAGCAGAAATAACAAGGGCTTGGTTTGTACATAGGACATTTAGTCCATTGCAATTTTGTTACAGCAGCACATGCTTTTATGCCAATGAGACTGTATTACTGCAATTCCTGTGTGAGAGGGTTCTCAGCGAGGTTTCTCCAGCACGTGGAAACTGGGCAAAAGGTAACAGCACATTTGCTTGCTGGCTTGAGCTTTTAAAGCCTACTAAAGCCTGCTCTATATTCTTTACACTTTACACTGCCTGCCTAGAAAGTAGCAGGTTGACTTTGAATTTTTGAAGCCCTTGATGTTGCAGTGCCCAAACTCTATCTGAAACCTCCTCGTTATGCTCTGGCTACAGGTCAATCCTCTTTCACATAGGGCAAACATCTATGAAAATAGCACAAATCAGCTCTCTACAAGAATTTAAATCCCCTTATTCCCTGGCTGTGTGAAGCAAGTCAGTAAGGTGGAAACAGAGAAAATGTGTCTTCTTGCTCTTAGTACTATGTAGCAAATGGACTGAAGGAACTTAAAGATATTTCTAATGAACATTTTACTCCACCATGCTGAAATTCCTGCTAGCAGAGCTTCATAGAAAATTGTTTGCTTCCTTTCACTGGTGACTGGCCTCTCTGTCATTTGTTCGTCTCACCACTCTCTCAATCCATGCCCAGTTCAATTATTGGTGTGTCACCCATATCTTGGGCCAGAGGTTGACATGTTTGCATGTGCTGCTGTAGTCTGTGGGAGGAAAGATAAAGCCAAAATTCAGGCATCTAAACTCAGTGGGGAAAATGAAAATATATAATTTTGGTCCCTAATAACCATTATTAGGCTCCATGGAAACAGAGTCCTCAAAATCTCTGTGGCCAGAGATTTTGCTTCCCCCCCGCCCCCGCCAAACGCAGCCATATGCTTTCATAAAATAGTTAGCCACCTAGGCATAAGACGTGAATGTTAAAATAATTAAAGTAATTCAATATTTTATAAGATGCATAGGGCCCAGCCTGCACTTTTTACTCGGACAAAACTTGCGTTAAGTAAGAACATACCCTTATGGAGCTAAATAGGCACATACATTAAATATGTATATTAAACTGGACCTTTGTGAAAAGCCTGCTGTAGACTCTCTTTCCTTCTGGGATGATATTGCTCTATCCTATTATGTACTGGAGGGAAGTAACTTCCCTGGGTTATATTCCTAGAAAGAGCATGGTAGTTTTCACAACTCAGATACATTTTTAGCTCAGCAGCTGTTCCAAACATCAGGCTGTTGATGGCCGATGTTAATTCGTCAGCACTTGCGAGGCATATACAGAAAGAAAAACTAATCTGCCAAATACAGCTGCATTTTCTTCTTGAAGTGAGGGGGATTAAATATGCAAGTGCAGTAATCATAGAATATCAGAATCATAGAATATCAGGGTTGGAAGGGACCCCAGAAGGTCATCTAGTCCAACCCCCTAATGAAGGGGTGCAGTGACTTACAGAAAAATCATAACTTATAGTCTACCAAAGACAATGGAGTTTTAGACCATGTTTGATGAGTTATCTTTCCAGCTGCTGTATTGCCCTGGGCTGCTTTCCTATCACTCTCTCATTCTGGCAATCTGACACTCTAGCATTAAATTTAGCTCTCGATCTTCGAAATAAATGTCACCATCGTGCCTAATTTACTACTCTGTTACTCCAGATTTCATGCTGGCGTAATTCCATTGATTTCAGGGGGTTACACCGGGAATAATGCAGTGGTTAGTCAGGTTTATTATAGGTAAGACCATGCAAATTCTAAATTTCTACTGTAATCAGTTGTGACCTGGAGTATTGCATCAGAGTCTCAGCAGGTGTAAATCGGCACAGCTTCATTGACTTCCATGCCAATTTACACCAGCTGAGCATCTGCCTCATTTCTGGTAAAAACTGAAATAATTTCTTTTTACTTTTATTTTAAAAGATGTTAAGTACAGAGGCCTTCATAGAAAATTTCAGCTCTCCTTCCCAAAAGTCTTACAGATACAGATTCTTCCAGGGCAGGACAATGTACAGTAATGGAGAGCATCTACTTTTAAAGGAAATCAGAATAATATCTGGCCAGTTGCTCCTCTCATATAGATCATGCCAAAACTAATTAACATAAAATGCTTCTTTTTGCAACTGCATATTAAGTGTAAAATGGAGTTTGGGTATTAGATGCATACAGGGGCTGTAGATGGATCTGTGACAATTCACACTAGCTGAGGAGCTGTCTCATAGTTTGGAAAATAGCAAAATTGCCAAATGTTGATTCAAAATTATGTACATATGATTCAGAATTCATTGGCTGTTTTTGATTCATTTTAGCCAGATGAATGAGAACAAATAACATTAAACAGGGAAAACTATTTGGAATAGCATTGCCAGTACCTAGACTTTCGAAATTTTATTGGACAAAGGAGTCCAATGTCAAAGTGGGTTTGGAGAATAAACGTACAGAGGTTCTCTCTTATGTGACCCAGGGAGCCCTCAATGCCAACTGGCAGAGGGAACACCATACCATAACTCTATTCAAACCTGACACACTCATTGCCCGCAACTCTCTGTCGTCAGAATCTGTATCTAAAACATGTAGTGTAAGGTGTCATGTACAAACTGGCAACATGCTAGTCATTAATGTTGTGTGATGTATGTGTGGGCAGTGTATAAACAGTTATAGATGTGTGATGGAAATACATTCCTAAAACGTGTTTGGCAGGCAGTGCTAGAGAAAGGAATGTTCTTTTGCAGGCTTGACTGTGTCTCCAGTGTAAATTGGGCAAGGTGAGACCAAAGACCATGAAAAGCATGCTTACAAGTAAGGTTAAATGAAGCCATCAGGTGAGCATGTGGGGAAGATGGCCACTTAACAATCTTGATGGGGCTGGAGATTTCATCGTGGGAAAGCCTTTCTGCCCCTTGAAACAGGGTCAGTGAGCTTTGGGAAGATATAAGCAGAAGCAAAAAGCCATTTTGTCATCCATCGCTGAGGAGACAATAGGATACAGCAGCCTTTGAGCCTATGAAAGTTGGGTCCCCTGGTCTGGAGGACTAGGGGTGCTGTTATCTTGATGTAAATAAGTAAACTGCTCAGGTAAAGATTGCAATGCACTAGAATTAAGTTTTAATCACTCAGAGAAACAGAGCAAGTATTCCCTAGCCGCACAGAGCAGGAGTAACTTTCCAGGAAAACTGCTGAAGAGTCTCTGCTACCTGGACCCTCTGGATAGGTAGAGGGACCCTCTTTACCTTGGCTTCCTCTTTATTAGAGCCCAGGGTACTTAGCCTGAGCTCCTCAGACACACACTGGTTAGGAAACTAGACTGTTCACAGACTATTTATCGTTTGTCTTGTGGGGAGCAGTGGGGTGAGCCTGGGTTGAGGGATTATTTTGTTTGCCCTTTTCATCAGGTCATCCCCAGATGCAGGTGGGGGAAGCTACCTCCCTAACGCATACAGGTGGAGGACTGCACTCTATACTCCGGTGGCTCCTGCAGCCAGAGGAGGACATCTGGGGCCAGAGGGCTGCTCACCTTCACCCCAAGAGGGCACCCTCCAGACACAACCCATGACAAATGGACACAGGTTACTATGTAGTCAGAAGGCATCCCGAAGCTATAAGTAGAGCCGATTTTTTGTTTTAACCAACACACAGAGATAAGTTTCAGCGTAGCAGCGGTGTTAGTCTGTATTCGCAAAAAGAAAAGGAGTACTTGTGGCACCTTAGAGACTAACCAATTTATTTAAGCATGAGCTTTCGTGAGCTACAGCTCATCAGATGCATGCATGCAGCATTCATGCATCCGATGAAGTGAGCTGTAGCTCACGAAAGCTTATGCTCAAATAAATTGGTTAGTCTCTTGCCACAAAAGTACGCCTTTTCTTTTTACACACAGATAAAACACTCTTGTTACAAAAAGGTGTGTGTGTGTGTGTGTGTGTGTGCGCGCGGGGGAGGGGGGGATTATCCAATGGAAAAACCAATGGAAATGGTTACTTGTATCGAAAGGCTTGTCTATATGGGGCAAGCAGTAATGTGGAGTATGTGAGTATGATTTCTAAAGCGCACTAATGTGTTGTGCATTAATTGGTCTGTGCAAACCCTGCGTTGTGCACTTTAACTTTGTGCTGTTTGAAACAGTGCTACCTTTAAACACACGAGGGAACACTACAAAGAGATTACTCATCACAGTAGTATGTACTACAATGAATAACGTACCTAATATACATTATATATACCATGAATGGTAAAGACAAAGCTCTGAAAACCTCTTATTTTTGAACATCCCCTCCCCCCCAAATGAAATTAATAAATTGCCCAAAACGGAAGTCCTAGCTATAAGGAAATTACAGCAATTTCTTTTGAACTGAGGTGCACAGTGTATTGATGACAAGTAATAAATATGTTTTATTTTAATCTTACTTGATGTAGCAATACTTCTGATTTGCAATTGTGGATTCTCTAATACCTTCTCATCCATGAGCTGTGTTTGTACAAAGGAGCTAAAAATGCCACCGGTTTATTTGTATGTTAATAGAACTCCCTTCCAGCCAGGTGTTATCTGGAATCATTTGCAGTATGAAAAGAAAGCTTATTAAACTTTATGCAAGAAGTTTTGTTAATTTGGATTGTCAGAAAACAATGAAGAAAGTTGTCACCTCAAAGGCGGAGAACTTTCTTTGCAGAAGAAAGCTTTTTATCAAAGTCTTGTTTGAACCCAGCATAGATATTTATGTAAATTGGGTAAACTCCATTATTATTATGCAGAATGAATCCTAATCATATGCCAGTATGTGTCTGATACCAAGGAAGGTCCACATTGTAACTTGGTTCCTTCATACCAGATGAAATCTTAATCAAAAGCTATTGTGTGTGACAGCTGGTGACATTTTTACAGCAAATTTTTACTCATGACAGTGAGTGCAGGGAATAGCCTCAGTTGTGGAAGCGGTGAAGTAACATTGCTTTCAGTTACTTACATGGTCCACATCAACATAGTATCTGAGCACCTCATAACCTCAATGTATTCTCACTACATCCTATAAGGCAGATATTATCCCCATTTTACAGATGGAGAACTGAGGTGCAGTGACTAAGTTGAGACACCCAGGCAGTTGGTACCACAGCCAGGAATTGGACCCAGACCACCTAAATCCCATAAAACCATCCTTCCCTTCTGTCTTCATCACATATCTAATGCTAGTGTATAATACTAGTTTATTAATGTTCCAACAACATTTGCTTTAATAATAAAGCACCCCTTTTCTTGTACAAATATCAACACTTAAGTGCCATTTTTACTGTGGCATACTAACAGTCCAACCAGACTTTTTTCAGCTTAGAGTTTAACATTTACTTTGATGGCATATGCTAAATGATTGACAATTTTAATTAGAAACAAACAGTGGACTTATCAGTACATGTTGAAAGCCAGATGTGAGATGTAGCTATTGCCAAAAAGGAGGAGAGTAAGTGACATCTTAGATTTCTCCAAATATTAAGAAAAACAAGACCTATGATTGGATACAGCATGAATAAAATGCTTTAGGAGAGTTAATATAGAGGGGCAATGTATTATGACTTAAGTATAAAAACACAAAGGACCCAGATGTTAGTAAATCTTATGTGAGACTTCAAGAAGTTAACTATAATGGCAGCAACACTGAACTGAAACTGAATCAATGCTGCATTTGTCAGTACTCATTTCATCAATTAATTCCCTTAAGTAAATGTAGTGCTCACGTAAAGTGTTAGACATCCCTGCATAGTGAAGTCTTATTTTTCAACAGAAGAGGTACAGTGTGGGCAGCAATTTCACAGCAGGGTTCACTAAAGTGCAGCCCTCACGTAAGACTGTCTTTTATGGGTGTGTTAACTGCTTGAGAGGCAATCCCTGTAGAGCTCCCAGCTTCCTCCTAACTAGTCTTCCTTTGTTCATGTCAAATTAGCCCAGTCCATCAATTTAACCTAAAAGAAATCAATCAGGCCTTCAACTTCAGGGCTTGCAGTCTTCCTTTGTCTCCCTCTCAGATTCTTAGAGGCAGTCTGGTGTAGGGCTGTTGCCCCACCACTCTCCCAGGCCTTTCTGCCTCCCCATCTCTCTCTGTTCTCCTTCCTCTTATAGCTGGGCTTGTTTTCCTTATTGGTCCCAGTCGGGGGTCCATCATCCATGCCTCTATACCTGGCAGTTCTGGCACGTGTGCTGGGGTGTGGTCACCCTGGTTGTCTGTAAGCAGGGAAGTCTCTCCTCTCCCTTCTGCCTGTACTCAGTGTGGGGTTTGTAAACCCTATTACGGGGCGATATGGTTCGTTTTGTTTCCATGCCTATTCAAAAGTCTGGTTTCTCTGTTGAAAGTGCCATCAAATTTTCATGGCAAATGTGATGCATATCAGTTCATCAGGTGCTAAACTGGGACAATCAAAACATTTCATGTATGCCACTGAATAACAATTTGATGGCAATGATCTTTTGTCACTGTGGACAGGGGCTGGATTCAGACTAGGAATCCAGTGAGCTCATGCAACTTATTAAATACTGGATCTGGAAATCATTAGGGTTTAAAAGCTATATTGGAAATCCTTTTTTGAAAAATGAGGGCCTTAATTGACATGGGATTTTGTGAGAGTCATGAAGCTCACTTTTCATCTAATGTGCCTGTGTGGGAGTGAGTTCTATTTTGCCACCATATCACTGATGAATAATGTTACTTACTTTAAAAAAAAATCTGACTACTTTGGAGAACTTTGAAGTCAACACAGATGTTTTATTATAACTGCTTTAGACATGACACTTAAAAAAATATTGTAATAAAATTCTTCAGTCAAAAGCTCCCTTCCTCTGGGCAGGTGAAGGTCCACAACCATATTGCCTGACATGAAACCTAACAACAGAAAATATCAAAATTCTGCACAGTATTAAGCATATTATTAATCTTTTGGGTTTTGATTAATTCACAAATCTAATGATACTTTGCATTTATATTACAATGTGTATGTATAAGAATCGCAAAACATTTTACCAATATTAAGCCTGAACCACAATGTTCCTGGGAAATAGAATTAGTACCATGATAGGCTTTTAATGGATGGGGCAGAAAGAGAGGCACAGAGAATGTAAGTGGTAGACCCAAGGTCAGACAGCGAGTTACTGCAGAGCCACAAACAGAACACAATATCCCTAATTGTGCATGCTATGTCCTAAGCACTCACAATATACCACTTCCAATTAAAAAGAGCCTAAAAACCATGAGGCCTACTGAAGAATCCAGCAAACACTGTGTAAGGCTAATGTTAAACTTGGGTATGTCCCACAAAGCAAAGCAAAGTGCATTGCTAGCTTGTTGTAGTTATATGCAAAAAGAGAAGGAGTACTTGTGGCACCTTAGAGACTAACAAATTTATTTGAGCATAAGCTTTCGTGAGCTACAGCTTGTAATCCATCTTTGTGTGGAACGTTGGTGTAGAGGGCTTCTACATCCATAGTGGCCAGGATGGTGTTTTCAGGAAGATCACTGATGGACTGTAGTTTCCCCAGGAAGTCAGTGGTGTCTCAAAGATAGCGAGGAGTGCTGGTAACGTAGGGCCTGAGGAGGGAGTCTACATAGTCTGGCCCGTTGGAGAACACTTCCGTCTCTCTGGTCACTTGATTACAGACCTAAAAGTCACAATTCTTCAACAAAAAAACTTCAAAAACAGACTCCAATGAGAGACTGCTGAATTGGAATTAATTTGCAAACTGGACACCATTAAATTAGGCTTGAATAAAGACTGGGAGTGGATGTTTCATTACACAAAGTAAAACTATTTCCCCATGTTTATTTCCCCCTGCCCCACTGTTCCTCAGATGTTCTTGTCAACTGCTGGAAATGGCCCACCTTGATTATCACTACAAAAGGTTTTTTTTTCTCTCTCCTGCTGGTAATAGCTCACCTTACCTGATCACTCTCGTTACAGTGTGTATGGTAACACCCATTGTTTCATGTTTTCTGTGTATATAAAATCTCCCCACTGTATTTTTCACTGCATGCATCCGATGAAGTGAGCTGTAGCTCATGAAAGCTTATGCTCAAATAAATTTGTTAGTTTCTAAGGTGCCACAAGTACTCCTGTTCTTTTTCCGGATACAGACTAACACGGTGGCTGCTACTCTGAAACCTGTAGTTATATGCAGTGGCTTAGCTCCATTGCTATGACTGAAGTCTGCATTTATACTCAAACAAAAGAAGTTAAGAAAAGCTGATCCTCAGGTTTTGATGCTTTTAGGGGAATTCAAATAATAATAAAGACACCTAGGTTACCAGTCAGACATGCAACATTATAATTCCATATAGCACCTTCACTTCCAGAAACAGGTCTTTACTCAGTGAACTATAGGAAACAATTTCACAATCTCAGTCAATAGAGGGAACTGCTAGACATATCGTAGGAGCTGCTCTGTCATTCATCAAGTAGAAAGCAGGGTATACATGCATATAAACCCATACTTCACTGTGCACCTGTATACTGGTTATGTATTTAAGATTTCTGTTTCTCTAATATTAAGGATACAGGGAAAAATGCTTTCCTGGTGTAATTGCATTTCCTTTTAAGGATTTACACCACAGAGGAATCTGGCCCAGTGTGTTTTTTGGTAGGTGAAGAGGTACACCAAATTCAAGTCTCTTTTATAGCCATATACTTACCTTGAACTCACCCTGAATCCTCTTACATGTTACATCTGAATTTGGTTCAGGGAGTCTAAGTTAGTTTAACTTACAGGTTGAGGTATCAGAAGAGAGAACCCAACAAGAAGAAAAGCAACTAACAGGAGGGTGTAAGTATGTAAATTAAATTCCTTTAATTACACCTTCTTTAGCTCCTTGGTGATTAAGTTACATCAATATTACTTCCCTTACATATACACATCAATAAGCAGGTGTAATTAGGTCTAAAAAGGCCTAGGCTACTGTAAAGGACTCAAACTTACACTGGCTCTTCAGCTGGCCACTGGCAGGGATTAAGAAGGGATTTTCCCACCCCCCAAATGTAGCCTAGAAGATTTTTTATTTCCTTCCTCTGAAGCATCAGGGATGACCACAGTTGGGGTTGGGACATTGGGAAGGGTGGGCCGGGGTTCTGGGGTGGCATTGTCATTCTCTCAGGTGCTTGGCTGACTGGTTCTTGCTAACATGTTCAGGGTCTAACTGATCACCATATATAGGGTGAGGAAGGAATTTCCCCCCCAGGTCAGATTGGCAGTGTCCTTGTGGATTTTTCACTTCTCTCTGCAGTGTATGGGTGCAGGTAACTTGCCAGGACTATTTCCCTGCCATTGCAGGTGCCTTGAGCACTGATGCACTTCAGTCCCTCCTATTCTCTGCCTGTGACACATAATAATATCTTGGTCTCACTTACTTTGGTCTCATTTCCATTTTTGGGTTTAGTGTATGGGTGCTGGGTGGTGTCGATGGCCTGTGATATACAGGAAGTCAGAGTAGATGATCTAGTATTTCCTTTCTGACCTTAAACTCTATAATTTACACTACTGAATTTGACCCCAAATGTTTCCCAAAGCTCTTGAAGTTGTAAACCATGAGTAGTAAGTACAGTGTGTGCTCATTTGAACAGACCTTTGATGCCCTAGTCCACTGACATGTCTACATTGTAGTGTAAGCTTAGGGTTAGTGGAACTTGAGTCAGCAGACCCTAAGTTAGAGAGCCCAGCGCTCAAGCATCTACATTCATTGTCAATCCTAGGTTAAGAATTTTCTAATTGGAGCCCAAACACGGGGCTCCAGCATTAGCACCATAGTACGCAGATCCAAAGACCAACCAATCATATTCCAGACTTCCTAGCATCCTCCCTAAATGTGGCTGCTCTAGCCCTTTTTTTGTGGTGCAGTGTGGGAAAACTTGACTGTCCACCAAACTTGACTGTCCAGAGGACAAAGAAATTAGGTCCATAGGTTCTGGGATACTTTGGGTGGACTCCCAGCTCACAAGCCCAGTGGGGCTGTGTCATAAATATAAAGGGAAGGGTAAACCCCTTTGAAATCCTTCCTGGCCAGGGGGAAACTCCTCTCACCTGTAAAGGGTTAAGAAGCTACAGGCAACCTCACTGGCACCTGAACAAAATGACCAATGAGAAGACAAGATACTTTCAAAAGCTGGGAGGAGGGAGAGAAACAGGGGGTCTCTGTCTGACTATATGCTGCTTTGCTGGGGACAGAACAGGAATGGAGTCTTAGAACTTTTAGTAAGTAATCTAGCTAGGTATGCGTTAGATTATTATTTCTTTAAATGGCTGAGAAAAGAATTGTGCTGAATAGAATAACTATTTCTGTCTGTGTATCTTTTTTGTAACTTAAGGTTTTGCCTAGAAGGATTCTCTATGTTTTGAATCTAATTACCCTGTAAGGTATCTACCATCCTGATTTTACAGAGGGGATTTCTTTACTTCTATTTACTCCTATTTCTATTAAAAGTCTTCTTGTAAGAAAACTGAAAGCTTTTTCATTGTTCTCAGATCCAAGGGTTTGGGTCTGTGGTCACCTATGCAAATTGGTGAGGCTTTTTATCCAACATTTCCCAGGAAAGGTGGGGTGCAAGTGTTGGGAGGATTGTTCATTGTTCTTAAGATCCAAGGGTCTGGGTCTGTAGTCACCTAGGCAAATTGGTGAGGCTTTTTACCAAACCTTGTCCAGGAAGTGGGGTGCAAGGTTTTGGGAAGTATTTTGGGGGGAAAGACGTTTCCAAACAGCTCTTCCCCAGTAACCAGTATTAGTTTGGTGGTGGTAGCGGCCAATCCAAGGACAACGGGTGGAATATTTTGTACCTTGGGGAAGTTTTGACCTAAGCTGGTAAAGATAAGCTTAGGAGGTTTTTCATGCAGGTCCCCACATCTGTACCCTAGAGTTCAGAGTGGGGGAGGAACCTTAACAGGCTGTTTCTACACTGCAAAACACTAGAGCTTGAATGCTGGGTCCGGCTTGACTCAGGCTCAGATTCTCCACCCCTGTGGGGTCCTTCAGTCCTGGACCTGAGTCTGGCTTGGTGCGATTTGTGCATAGATGGAAGTGAGTTAGGCTTGAACCTGAGTTCAAACCCTGGACTTACATTGCAGCATAGACATACTTCAAATGTACATAACGTTCACAGCAAAAAGCAAAATTCCTCAACCTTCAGTGTTTTCATATTTCATTTGCCACATCAACATTTTTCACTTGAAAAGGAGTCCGTTATGAATAAGGGCATCCAAAATTTCCAAGTTGGCAGTCTGCAGTTCAAAATGGGAGTTTTTGCATGTTCAAAAATATTCTCTTGTGATGCTTTTCAGGGCACCTAGGGCTGTGTGTCCCCTTGTTGCCCCCTGCCTCTAGCGTCAGGGAGTCTTGCCTGTGTCAGTTTGATGTTAGCTTCATCAAACAGCCAGTCTGTCAGCCACTCAAGTGCTCACCTCTGGGTTACACCCGCCCTGCTTTTTCCCTGCAGCTTGACAATAGGTGCACCCCAGTTCCCTAGTCCCTTCCATGTTCCCCAGCACTATGCAGCCCTTGATTTCTGGATACCCTCAGAAAACCCAGATCCTCTATTCCCAGAGGAACAATGTACCCCAGTTTATCAGTTCTACGTTAGCCCATCGCTCCTCTGTCACACACAGAATTCAAGTTCAATTACAGTAAAACAAAAGGAAATTTATTTGAGAGAATAGATATTCAAATAGAAACCAGTGTAAGCATTGGAAACAAATGGTTATATATAAACCAAAATAATAAAACGGGAACTAGGGTCTTTTCTAATTAATAGTTACCTTTCCTATTTAATAAAGTAGGTTATCAACCTGAAGTTCAGGCTTTTGCGGCATGAGCTAGGACCCAGTTGTGATGGGTTCCCTCTCCCTTCTGGGATGCCACCTGATGTATTGGGATTGCACTGAGCCTTTCCTGCTCCACCACCCAGCTTCAGCCACAGACTGAAGTCAGCTCTGTGTGAGAGGATTCCCCCAGCACTCACGTGCACATCCCTTTTGGGAGATAAACCCAAAATAATACTGTCTTGCACTGTATCGAAAAATCTGCACAGCACAAGCTCATAAAAATCTGCCCTCTTCCTCAATGTGAAGAGAGATGTGCACAATGTCTTTCCCACTCCCCCCACATAGAAATAGAAGAACTGGGCTTAATAATAAACAAGATATAAGTTTTATTAACTGCAAAAAGTTAATTTTAAGTGGTTCAAGAGATAGCAAAGAGAACAAAGCGGATTACCTTAGTAAATAAACAGAACATGCAAACTAAGCTTGACACACTGGATAGGTAGGATACAAATAAGCAAATTCTCACCCTGAGTAATAAACAGGCTGGCAGTTTCTTAAGGCACCAGTTGCCTTGGCTTACCGAGGTTTTCATAAACAGGCTAAAGATCTTAGGCTGGGACCATCACTTCCTCACAGTTCAGTCTTTGTTCCTCAGGTGTTTTCAGATGTGTTGTCATAGGGAGAGTGAGGGCCCTTCATGTTGCTGTGATCTGGATCAAACAGTTCCCATTCTATAGAGCTATCTGACCTGCGTCAAACAGTTCCCATTGTGTAATGCTATCTCTGAGAGGTTTTTATTGCACACAGTTCCTGAGGTAATCCTTATGCTAGTGTGCATTTCTTCAATAAGCCACTAACATTGTTTGGCCTCATGCAACATAACCCATTTGAAATATAGAGACATGGTCAATTTTTAGTATCGTTAAATTATTCCTTAAATATTACCTGTACACATATCTCTCACTGACTATCAATAAGTTACAAGGTTTCAGTGGAGACCTCACATGCTTATCATTTATTGATAAATATCATGTAAGTAGTGTATTAGGTATAATGAGTTGCTTGTAAAGAATAGTGAACCCTTTGCTAGTTGGCACCAATGTACCTGTGTCACACCTTTCTATAGAGCAATGAAACCCAAGGAGTACAAATTGCATGAAATGAGAGCTGGTTAAGAAAAATGGTGAAAAATTTCAAAATTTAGACCTTTTTTGTTTCCAAGTGCTCAAAATGGAGCCGTTTTTTGGTTTTGCCCCAAAAATTGTTTTTAAGGTATCTTTTCAAAACCACAAAACACCTGCTATAAACCACTTTATTTTTTCCTAAACTGGGTTTTATAAATTACCATTTTGATCACAATTTTGTAAATTTGTAAAGGCACATTTTTTGTGAAATGGAACTTTTTTGACAGTCCGCTATTTTCAGTCCGCAAAAAAAAGTCCACAAAAAAAAAAAAAAAACAAACCCAAAAAGCCATTATTCAAAATAGAAAAAGAAAATCACCAATTTTGCTCAGCTCCTTGCAATTTACAAATAGGATTTCTTACATAAATGTTTAATTCTTCCATATTCAATATTTTTCCTTTCCTCTTTGCACTTGAACTTACCTTTCATCGCCATGATTTTTAGAGATTTGGACTATGGGACCTTCCCCACTTTACTGGGATCTTATAGGACAATGCAGAAGAATATATAATAGAATGTTTGCTTTGCAGTCCAGACTAGGTTTTACAATAATATCTTCCCATCATCTCTGTGGACTGAACACTCCAATTTATCATCTCAGTAATATCTTAAAACTCAGATAACTACTTCCAGCTTTTATGAGATCACTGCTGTTCTAGGTGTCCTATTGCCAAAACATTTTAACTCAAGATTTCTAGACAGCTAACTAAAGCTTGTCTCTTTATTGAATAAAAGAAAACACTTCTGTAGCTTTGCTAGCACTATGTTAACTGAAAATGACCTGGCAGTCTGGATGCAGAACAAGGAATACAAGAGAATCAAGAACAGTAGCTGCTGGCAGAAAAATAAGAGGAACACATATTCATAGATGAGGCACATGCATCTGCTAACACTATAGAGTCTGATCCAACATCTTCTTAAAGACACGCATTGACTTCAGCGGACGTTAAATCACGCCCTTCATTTCCTTCAACTTTGTCTTTTACTGTTTATTACCATCTTAATATATATAGTATACGATATTGAAACATGCTAGCATTATCCCCTTCATGCTCTCATTATGGCTATCCTCTTTGACCTTGACTTTCATTCATAAAAAGCAAATGGTATTCACATTCAGATAAATCTAGGTGAAATCACTTGAGTAGGCACTTTAGCTGGCAGCATCTAACCATGCTGAATGGTGTTTACTGCATCTGCTTGAAAGAACTAAAATGGTGTAAACAAATTACCTCTGAAGTCATCTTTAGTGTAATTATTTACACTACAATAATACAATGATTTTTGTCATGAGTCTGTGGTAAAGGAGAAGGAAACTGCTATCAGAACCCTCATTGAATTATGATGTGCTAGCAAACTAACTTTTTAGCAGGATCACACCTGATTCTGCAGAGGTGGTAACCTTTGTAGGGTATGTTGTGATGACAACTTCAATAAGCTTTCATTATTATTAGACTACCTACCTCATCATTTTGCACTTAGCCTCCTTGACTCACAAAACAGTGGCTCTTCCTCATGCCCCATGGTGTCAATAAATAAATAAATACATTAATTAAATAAAATAATTGCACAGCATGACTGACCCGTTTTAGTTCTCAAGCCTATGCACTCCAGTGCAGAAGGTACTATACTTCTTTAGTTTTTAGGTACTGGAAATCTCCACAACTAATACTTTATAGTCTCCTTTGCTAGGTTATAAAATCTGGGATGCTCTCTATCTGTATCTGTTCTGTATGAACATTTATCAGCTCTAATTGCTTTTCTGCTTTGATGTACTCACAAAGTCTTTCAACACTTCCATTCTCTTCCCTCCCACTTGGGAAAATATCCCAATCCCCAGAATGTGACCTTTGGCTTCTTTCATGAAGACTAAGGCAGAGAATTTATTCAGGCCCAGAGCAATACTAACGTCATCATTAACTAACTTCCCACTTTCTGTATTTCCCTCAGTGGCTTCACAGAATGCTTGGCTGGCTTTTTGCTTGTGTAGTTAAATGACATAACTGATAAAGTATCGGTTTCCTTTGATTATTTTATTGCATTTGCTACTTTAACCTTTTCTATCACTTTTTAAAATCTCCTTTTTATATCTGGCTATGTTCCTTTCCAGCATCCTGATTTCTGACCAATATTACAAATTTCTCATTCACTTCTTTTTCCTTTTAACACACAGGGTGAAGTCCTGGTCCCACGGAAGTCAATGGGGGTTTTGTTATTGACTTCAGTGGGTCCAGGATTTCACACTCTGGCCCATTGTCTTCTTAATCCATGTAAAAATTATCCCCATATATGTATTTATCAGAAACTTGTATTGCATTCACACTAAGCTTTCTTGGAAGGCCGTTTTTGCATTTAGTTCTCCTTATGCCTCCATTTCAATAGTGAGCAATCAAAAACTTAGTGCTTCTAAAAGATTGACAGAAATCCTCTGTTAAACTATATAACAAGCACAACCTAGGAAACAGCACCACCACACTGTCCCATCGATGTGCCTGAACCTTGACTTGCAGAGACCACCTGTGGGGGTAAGAAGGTTGTTAAAAACTCATTCTAATGTTCTTTCAATCCTCATATACAGTAGGGAAGCCATTGGAGAGTTGTCTACAGTAGGACTCCCACTGGTCCTGACACCTCAAATGCCAGAATGTAGGTATGTAAAGATGTCAGCTGTGGTGGTGGCTTTTGGTGATGTGGACCATATTGCCCTGGGAACTGACCACTACCTGATTTCACAAAGGCCATCAAACAGTTACAACATTAGTCCTTTTTGATATCTCTCCACAGGGAATTGGCCCCAGTTTCACATTACTTCCTGTAACCTGCCTCTCTGTTCCTGTTACCATTTCTGTTTTATCTTTTTCCCATTTATCATATCATCACACCTAATGTGATCGGGTTCCAGATCTTATCTATTGGATTTCTAAACAGGCCTCTTGTGATGGCATCTAAGTACTCTATAACTAAGGACACAACTGAGTCTGGTTCCTCTTCTTAGGGTAGGATAAATAAAGGCTTTTCGTCCCTGTCCCAATTCTATAAACTGAGTATCTAAAGCTGTTTTGCTTTTGCCCATAAAAGTTTCTGGCTCTGCTACAGAGAAATTCTTTGTTAGCTCACTTGGATTAATTGTATTTGGGTATCATCATTTCCACCCTCTTTGTTTCCTTATTTTTGCTTTGTCTGTGTGGCTGGGCAAGTGGCTTTTTTTTAAGCCCAGGTCATTTCTACACTGTGAATCAGAGGATAAGAGACTTTTGTAATAATGGCAGCCATTCAATCCCAATGCAAGGAGTCCATGTAGCCCTCACAATCCACAGAATCTTCTCAGCAATGTACCTGGGCTGTGGAGTGAGAGAATTTCCACTGCATAATACTTACCCGCTCTCACTACGAAAGTAAGACATGAAGGCAATGCACTCTGGACCCTGTGCATCATCATCACAGACAACACTTCTCAGTTCCCATCTTTAGTAGCACCATGTAACACAGAGATTATGTTTCCAACAGCACTTTTCTTCTACATTAACTTTTCATAATGATGCTATGGTAATTGTGTGCAATTGCTGTCCTGCAGGTGGCCTCTAAGGTAATTTCTTTACATCACTTTAATGGTTCAGAACAGATGTGCTAATCATCCTATCATTTAGGTGCTGTCATCATGCCTGTTTCCTGTCTATGGTATGTTTGATTATGAGCCTGATTCCACTCCCAATAAACTCAATAGGAGCTTTGCTGTTGACTTCGGCGTGAGCAGGATTGGGCCTTTATTATGTTAACAACTTGAAACAGGTGTGAATACTTCATTAGTAAAAATCAAGAGAGGAATGAATAACTGGCTATCCCAGCTCAGTGTTTCTAAACAGGAATTTGTCTCACGCATTTGCCAGGTTTTAAAATGATAGACAGTTTTTCCATTACAAAGCAGGTCTAATATTTGGCAATCCCTCTAACTTTTAAAGAAGTGCACCACATGGAATTTAGTTTAATGACTACAACAGTTACATTTAAGTTGTTTATAGACTAGTTTACTCAAATCACTTTAAAAAAAGTGACCTTGAATGGGTTGACAATATGATTGTATACGTTTTTTTCCACTGCATAGATTCCATAATAATTCAATCTGTTCCAATCAATCAAGCTGTCCTCTTTCTCATCCACAATCATTCAAATGGACATATCCAATAGCCAAACAGAGTAAAGAACTGAAAAACATTAGGACGTACCTAAACAGTTTCATCTCCAAACATGGAAGTAAAAAATATTACCGAGAATGCAGAACACTCTCCCCCAAAAAGGGTGAGACAAACGGTAAATTTATAGACATGACATTACTGATTGGTTAGGCTAAAAATATTTGTGGATACTCTTAATCCAATTCTTATGTATGTCAGATGAGTGGAACAAAAACACATGGGCTCACACATAAATACTTAGGCACATTAACTCCAGTGTCCCCTTTTTGTTTAAAGTACTATTTCCCCAGATCTAAGGGCTAGAAAAGAGTTGGAGACTTAGTCCATGTTTTCCCACCCCTTTTTCTCTTGATCTGTAGATACCCAAGCACTGTAGTAACAGATATGAGGTCTGTACATTATAGAATGGTCCTTTAAGCTATGTACTAACTACTTATGCTAAACAGTTGGTTCCACCTTGCATTTCGCTGTGATGCTGGGAGATCTGAAGGAGAGCTCTGAGTGGCTTAAAAGCTTGTCTCTGTCACCAGCAGAATTTGGTCCAATAAAAGATATTACCTCATCCACAGTGTAGATCTGGCCATCTGCTAGTGGGGCTCCCTACTGGGCTATCACCCCTGCTTCCGTGCTTTTTTATGGAAGGAAAAATGGGATTCAGGGCTGGCTTTTCTGTCAATAAACACTGCAGAACCTCTCTTCATCCAGAGCCCCTTCAGAGACACCCTCTCCCACTCCAAAGTTAAGTACCTGCATACAGTGCTCCCTAAGGGAGCTCAGTTCAGCAGTGGATGGTCCTGTTCCACCAAGATTGTGCCAGGAGTGGCTGAAAGGAGCCTTTGGACCTCTGTTCTTAATGTTCTTGGATATGGCTCCTGTCAGCCACTCCTGGCATAATCTTGGAGCTAACAGATACTTAGGGACCAGGCAGAACTTCTCACCTCTTCTGGGTGGCACCACAGAGCACTAGTCCATGAGTCCTCCTTCTCCTATTATTACTGAGAGGTACTAGTGTCTAGAGCACTGGACTGGGACTCAAGAGACCTGGGTTCCATTCCTGCCTCTGCTACTGGCATCCTGTGTGACCTTAGGCAAGTCACTTCACCTCAGTTTTCCCATTTTACAGATGGGAATACTGATATTGACTCTCTTTGTACAACACTTTGAGATCTACTGATGAAGAATGCTATGGAAAAGCTAAAAATTATTACTACTACTTCCAGTTCAGTCCTCAGTTCAAGTAGTTCATGGCCTGTATTTATGGAGCTGAAGAACCAGAGTTCCAGTCCAAGATCCTCATGTGAGTGCTTATTGGCCAGATGCTAGCTGGGTCTCACCTGGAGACTGAAGTCCTTTCCGGACAGTGGCAATTCAGTTCAAGCTTTCTCACATTTTTCTATCCACATGCCACAATCCTGATTTGGTGCAGACTACTTATAGAGATGTAATGGTAGTTCAATCGCCAATGCCAATTCTATCCTTAGCCTTTCTGCTAACAATGGTCTAACAATACTAACTGTAATAATAGCTTTGAAGACAAATATTTGCACCCAAAAGACATTTGAACTTCATTAGACATGCACAAAACTTGACAAGAGTTTACATTAATATATTGTGGGAGACAATCTAATTTAAACTGTACATAGAATTAGAAACTGGCAGGTTTCAGATGATGGCAATATTTATGCTATTTTCATATAACTTACTGAACAGCTTTCTACGGTATATAATCAACCAGATAATATTATTTAGAACTGAATACACTGCAACAGTTGAAGAACTCAGAAGATTCAGAACACAATTCTGATTCATGTAAAGATGATAATATGGGGAATATCTCATTTCCTTTCTCCCACATGCTTTTTCCCTGACAGGCCTTCTAAAACAGTGAGATAAATTACAACACCACCATATTTTATCACAGTTATTCTGCTCGAAAGGAATTCAACAGACCTCTACAATCAGGTCATCATCACCTCCTAACTTAACAACAGTGCCTATAACTTAGGCCAACCGCAGATGTTCCAGAAATTCAGATCAGGAAAGGAATGAAGTTTTCTACTAAAAAAAGAACTATTCAGAGTTTTACGCACAAGACTTTATAGAAAATGTAATGCACCATTCACTCCATAGAGTATGCCTGGGGGTTTCATACCATACTAAGTTGGTGCAACAAGAAATTTGTAGCATTTTGTGTATCTACCTAGCTTTTGTTTTTCTGTAGATGAAAGTGTGGAGTTGCTCTGTGACTGCCAAACTTCATTTCTTCCTTCAGACATGGAATCCTAGACTCACTGCCAGATATATCACTTAGTGAAGACATCGCTGTGGAGGGAGATGGCTTTTTCTGTGATGCTGTCAGGGGGGTAGCAGGGTCTCCTTGGCTGACTCACAGAAAGCAGTGAGAGAGCAGAGAGGTCCTTCCCCCAGGCACTGAGAGGAGGCACAAGTATCTCCCATATCCATTATGGAAAACAAAGCAGAAGAGGCAACTGAGTTCCTCATTGTTCTCCCCCCGCCCCGCCCCAAATCCTTTTTCTCACACGCTTTGTTCTTGGAGGGCTCTCACTGCACTGCTGAGCCCAAGCTTTCCCTCTCTCTTTCTCATGCCTGTGGATTGGTGAAGCTAAGAACAGCCACTAGCTCCACAAGGAGAGAAACTGGGATTCACACAGCCTGGTGGAGAACTAATTTGTATGAAATTCCTGCTCCCTCCTGAGTGTATGCAAGACCCAGTGGTTGGATGGCTGAGCAGCTGCATTATACCCCTTACTGGCCCAGCCTCATTCTCCTTGGGATTGTCCCAGTTCCCACAGAGCTCCCATTCATTGAAGTAAAAATCACTGCAACCATAACAGTTTGCCTCTGGAAATTTAAATAATAACAATCTAGACATTTATGGACATTTAAACTGTTAGGCACAACACATTAAACAAAATGAAAGCCTAAATAAATACATTGCTTCAATTCTCATGAATTGAAAAAGTAAGAGTAACAGCTTCTTTGAGCTGCAGCTCCTAGTGGCTGGCTGAATTTGTCTCCAAGTGTTGAGCCCTTTAATGTTCTTTGCTTTCTTCTTGTAATGCATCACCTCACTCTTGAGTAGAGCTGGGCAAATGCTGCCAAATAGACATTCTATGAACATCCTTTGAAAAGTTTAAATGAATTCACTTTGACCATATTCAGACCCATGTTTATGTTCACTTTCTGTGCATGGTCTAGCAAATGAGTTTACTGACAGGAGTTTTCACCAAAACAACCAGTTTTATGCAGATTATTTGTAGAAAGCAAATTTCAAATTAATCACCTCAGGAACTCACACCAGAAACTGATTCTGAGACACAGTCTCACCCAATCAGGAAATACAGATGTGCATTATGACCTGTGTGTCTGATCAAAACAGCCCAGATTTCAAAGGCTGAATATTGAATACCGGTGGGGGAGAGGAACCGAATCCTGCTTGCAAACTGTTTAGAAAACAGGGGCCTCTTTGTCCACTGCTTTGCACCTTGGGTTGACACTTACCCTCGAGGAAAATAAATACAAATAGGTGTAAAATGCTAACATTCAGATAGTGACATGACTTAGACATTTTTATCACCCATGATGTCTATAAGCTCATAAAATCTTCCCCACTGTGACTACCTGAGCACAAAGCACAGGGAAACCGGACTGTACAATGACAGTGCTAGATGCCAGAGGTGAGTGGACAAACAGGAGAAGTCTCAGGTGCAGAGCAAGCAAAAAAGGCCTCACTCTTGCCCCATCTCTGACTTGATCATGTTCATAGTGGCTGGGCAGCCAGTGAGGAGCCTCGGGTGTCACCACCGGAGCTCTGTCTTTTACACTGAGGGCACACGCCTCCCTCTGGCAATGGACACCAGCCGGCCAATAGTCTGAATTAGGATCTCCATTATGACAGCAGTTTTGGCACAGAAAGCTAAGCCAGCACAACTGTCACATTGCCCCATCCCTTGTGTCTCTGTGGCTCCTAGGGGATTAGGAAGTTACCACTCTTTGTTCTCCCTCCTACCACCCATACACTGGCCTGCACTAGTTGCAGGCTCCAATGGAATTGATTTCCAGTAATATTTCACCCTTTTATTTTCTACACTCATTCCTCTAATGATATAGCTGAATGTGCTTGTTCCAACTGCCTGGCTGGCTGACTAGTGGAGTGGAGTGGAGTGGGTGCAGCCTACAAGAATGAAAGACCTCTCCCCTCAAACAAGATGGGAGGGGGAGAGCTTGACTGAAGAGGGAAAAGGAGTTTAGATGTCACTCAAACTTCCTGTTTCTAGACGAGTTTGATTCAGATTTCTGTTCCTTTAATCACAAATTTCAACTAAGACTTGTTCCAGTGGAAAAACTGCAAGCCCACAATATTTTAATGAATTTGTAATTTTCCAGCAGACATTTCTCCAAACCCCATCTAACTCATAGCTTTCAAAAGGGGAAAATCCAACATAAACGCCACTTGTGCTTCCTTTTTATATCTGTAGGCCTTTTTAAAAAAATTAAAAGGACAGAATGGAGGTGAAACGTTAAAGATGCCACTTATGCATTCATAGGGTATGAAGTAACTTTCTACCAGTATATTCAATAATAACCACTTAGAGGGCATAAAATCTAATTACATGTTCAGACTAAACATCACCACAAAGTTTGCACTTAACTTTTTAAAAATGTTATATATTTAAATATATGCTTGCTTACCAAGCAGTTAACAAACATTTTACTTGGTGTTACTTTTTTGTAGTATTCTTTTTTTATCTTAACTTAATTAACCTTTTAGGTTAGTGAAGGGGAGCTCTGGTGAGAAGTCCCTCTTTAGAATGATCTAAATATTCCTCATTTTGAAGAACATCACTCACTTTAGTCCCAAAGTTACTTACATTCTATGCAAATTTGGTGTCCCCCCACTTGTATTGTTGGAAACTGTTTAAAATCAGAAAAAGAATTACAAAGCTGAGGTTATGGGAAGGGTTCTTTACTCTAAGGGAATGAATCCCACATGCATTTTTAGTTTTCTGCTGGAGGAACTTTTTCTGTCTTTCACTTTTGGGTCTTTGTCACACATAGTTCCACATTTGAACCTTGGCATGTGGACAGGTCTGAGAATTACATTTATGATCTCTGTGAAGTGTGCTAATTTCAGGCTTCAAGAACTCTTAAGAATATGTCTTATGATATAGAAGCATTGGGCTAAACTGTGTTATTTAAGTTTTTGTCAGGAATGTTTTCTATGGATAAGAAAGGACAGAGAGAAAAACACACAAAAGTAATGGAGAGAAAGACATGCAAAGGTAATGGACCACATGTTCAAATCTAGCAGGGCTGACTCAGCCCTTCATCCTCAAGAGAGAAATTGAGTTCCATGCAGTTTATTTTGTGGATTTTCCTGACAAGACCTTGAAATCTGCAGTATTGTCTGCTATGTGTGGATGTAGAAATACTCATGCTCTGGCTTGTTCTGGTGTCATTGTACATGATTTCCCTTTCTGTTCCCATGTTGTGTACCATCCTGAGCGCTGGTTGGCTGCAGCACTCTAACCCACAGACCACGGATGTTCAGTGAGGTCCTCTACAGTATGTTTATATGGTTCTGGACACTATGAGAACAATCTTTTAGAGTGCTTCACAATCATTGTTTATAATTGTATTATTAAAGGGAATCAGATCAGATCAGATCCTTTAAAATACAAACAGAAAGAGATGTGGCCTTAGCTGCTGTAAACAGGTCTAGCCCATGAAGGCTCAACTTTTGTGAAAAGGGAGTGACAAAAAGTTGGGAGGGCAAGGAAGCAAATAGGTTGTGTCAGGAAAACCATATTTGTTACTCAGCATGCAGAAGATTTTTTTAATCTTTTCTATATAATGCTATTGATGACTCACTTTTGGGGGGGAGGGAATTTCTCAGAAAATGCTATATAAAATGTAATATTTTATGACCAGCATCCCTTTGTTTGAAGGAACCATTCCCCCCCACCCCATTTAGCAATTTCCTGTGCTACTGTCTCAGGGGTTAGAGGAAAACACATGAGCCACAGGTACTGACCTTGGCAACCACCATGAGATACATATTAAAGGAATTGTCAAGATTAGGGGCCTTGTTTGATCTCAGGCTGACATAATTTAAAGATGACAGCTAATCTCATACTTGTCAGATCAAGGCTCTGGGGGATTCCAAAAGTACAGAAACCCAGATTTGTCATTCACTGTGAGCTTAGGGTGTCTCAGGGAGCTTTTTTACCTACAGTGTGTTTACCAGGCTCTTTGCAGGCCTGACTGTACCTCCAAAGATGCATGGTCTTGTTCTGTAAATCTTTGGTGTCAGAAACATGAAAGTACCAATATTAAACCTTGACATCTCTTTGTACCGACCGAAAAAAAGCATACCTTGGATATTCTAACACAAACAATAAATAAAAAGTGTCAAAGTGAAAACATGTTAGTAAACTTTGTAAACTCTTACCAATCTCTGGAGACAGGAAGGGACGGGTTAAGATGAGAAGGGTTAAAATATAAAGTTACTCCCCTATTTGTTTCATGCACTTGTTCTGACATGTCTTAATCTAAGTTTGGAAGCTCTCTGGGGCAAGGGCTATTTTTTACTATGTCTGTACAAACTTGACACAATGGGGCCCTGAGATAGTTGGGCCCTCCAGGTGCTATTGTAATAATACTAATACCTTTCTAGAAAGGTAGGTGAACTTTGGAGGCCTCCAGTGATTTTAGTCCAACAAATCTAGAGCCCTGCTCTGAAGCACTAGCCCTTACAGGATTGGATGTTTAAACATCAAAAGCAAAGTGCAAAGGTCAATTAAAACATGTTAAAAACAATTATGTTTGCCATTTCAAGCATAGATAGGGCTAGAATTGAAAATGGCAAAACACAGCTGAACTGAGGAAAACTAAAATCTCCCAAAAGGGGCAATATGTAGCTATACCACCTGTTACAGGGAATTTGGTCCCTATGAGCAAAGGTAGGCCCAGTGCCCCTGTTTCAGAGCAGGTGAGTCCAATCCAGCTAATTCAAGGGGGCTATGCTGGGCCTATAAAGGGGAGAAAATGGGCACAGGCTATGCCTAGGGAAGGGAAGTTACTGAGATGTCTTGACTCCTGTCATAAATATAAAGGGAAGGGTAAACCCCTTTGAAATCCCTCCTGCCCAGGGGAAAGCTCCTCTCACCTGTAAAGGGTTAAGAAGCTAAAGGTAACCTTGCTGGCACCTGACCAAAATGACCAATGAGGAGACAAGATACTTTCAAAAGCTGGGAGGAGGGAGAGAAACAAAGGGTCTCTGTCTGTCTATATGCTGTTTCTGCTAGGGATAGACCAGGAATGGAGTCTTAGAACTTTTAGTAAGTAATCTAGCTAGGTATGTGTTAGATTATGATTTCTTTAAATGGCTGAGAAAAGAATTGTGCTGAATAGAATAACTATTTCTGTCTGTGTATCTTTTTTGTAACTTAAGGTTTTGCCTAGAGGGGTTCTCTATGTTTTTGAATCTAATTACCCTGTAAGATATCTACCATCCTGATTTTACAGGGGGGATTTCTTTACTTCTATTTACTTCTATTTCTATTAAAAGTCGTCTTGTAAGAAAACTGAATGCTTTTTCATTGTTCTCAGATCCAAGGGTTTGGGTCTGTGGTCACCTATGCAAATTGGTGAGGCTTTTTATCCAACATTTCCCAGGAAAGGGGGGGCGGGTGCAAGTGTTGGGAGCATTGTTCATTGTTCTTAAGATCCAAGGGTCTGGGTCTGTAGTCACCTAAGCAAATTGGTGAGGCTTTTTACCAAACCTTGTCCAGGAAGTGGGGTGCAAGGTTTTGGGAAGTATTTTGGGGGGAAAGATGTTTCCAAACAGCTCTTCCCCAGTAACCAGTATTTGTTTGGTGGTGGTAGCAGCCAATCCAAGGACAAAGAGTGGAATATTTTGGACCTTGGGGAAGCTTTGACCTAAGCTGGTAAAGATAAGCTTAGGAGGTTTTTCATGCAGGTCCCCACATCTGTACCCTAGCGTTCAGAGTGGGGAAGGAACCTTGACATCCAGTGGTGGGTCCCTGGAACAAGTGGCCAGGCACTCAGGGAAGCAGCCCTGGGCTGCTGCTCCAGGAAGGGAGCAGAGCTGCCTGGCACTCCTGCTTCTGACAATTTCCCAGTTTTAGAGACCCCTGGGAGAGGTGACCTGAAGTCTGAGACAAAGGACAGAGTTAAGACTGTTTTCTATTTGTTTCCTTGCCTGTTTTAAGCAAATAAGTGTTTTAAAGGAGACTGGGTATGGCAGAGTGTGCTTGGAAGCAGAGGGGAAGCTCTGGGTTATCACCACACAAGGATGAGTCCTGGGAAGAATTCTTTCCCTGCTCCCCAACTTGCTCCCAGGGGCAGCAGCAGATTTCTGACCTACAAAGATTCAGCTGTTGTAGGTGGTGTACTGGGGCTCCACCCATTCCTTATGTCTCTCCTCCCCCATCCCAAAGCAGGTGTATCTGATTTATAGCACCTGCTTTTCCCTCTGTGGCTACAGTGGTGATCCAGGGAGGTCATGTAGGGGTGGGTGTCTTTGAGTCTAATTCCTGGTTATGTCCCTTAGCAGCAGCCCAGTAACCGTTGTGCCTAGCTGTGACTAGCCCTTGTGCAGTTGCATGAGGAGGGAAGACTAGGGAAGAGCAAGACACTGACTCTCTTTCAGAACTCCCCATGGGATGGTGTGGCTCTAGGCAGGCTGGTATATAACTGCCATTATCTGGCCTTTCTTATATATAAATCTCTTTTGTTTTTTCTTAATTCCTTCATCTGCTCTACTAGGAAGTTATCCAAGCTTTAGTTTATATAATGGGGTTTGACCAGAGCAGGCTTTTAATGATCCCATATGGCTTTTTCTGCCTTAAAACACTCCTTTGCCATGGAGCATACACGAGACTTGACAACTGCTAGGCAGCTGGTGTGCTCAGACCACAGCCTAAACCATGCTGACCAAAATATCTAATTGTTTCCTTGTACTTCCCTGTCTGTCTCCTTCTGTTGTCTCCCATCTTACATGCAGGCTTGTCTTCACTACTGGGCTAAGTCGACCTAAGTACGCTACTCCAGCTATGTGAATAATGGTGTAGCTTAGGTCGACCTACCCCGGTGTCTGCACTGCGCTGTGTTGACGGGAGACACTCTCCGGTCAACTTCCCTTACTCTTCTCGGGGAGCTGGAGTACCAGGATTGCCCAGAGAGCACTTTGCCATCAACTTAGTAGGTCTTCCCTAGACCCATTAAATCAATACCTGCTGCATCGATTGCAGCAGCATCAATCTCCCTAGTAGTGAAGACAATTTAGATTGTAAGCTTTTGGGAGTGGGGGCTGTCTTTTTGTTCTGTTTGCACAATGGGGTCCTGGTCCTTAACTAGGGTTCTTAAGTGCTACCATACTGCTACTATTCATAATAATCAAAGGTTCTATAGCAAACCTATATGCTTTATGTTGGATCAGGAAGAGAACATTAATACATAATTAGATTTAATGTACCTGCACAGCATTACAGGAGAGATTGCAAGGAAGCATTGCTAAAGAAATACTGTACCTACATCACTGAGAAATGGGAAATTACTGACAGCTTTACAACTACAGTCTATCAGCTATTCTATGACATATGGTACTGAGGTTAGTCTTTCAGACATATTTTACTCTGTCAAATGTTGACTCCAATGTTCCATTTGTATATGGTGTTTTTCCCCCTGAGAGCAGTAAAGGTCCTGGAGAATGTGCTTTAAAATCCAGTTTTGTCTGTGAATGTTTATACCATAGATTGTGTACATAGAATACTTGTTAAGGAGACACACTCAGATCATCCTTCTTCAATTAGTTCCCCCACATGCTAACCAATTTCCTGGGAGTAAAGAAAAGCAATATAAAAAACAGTTCTAGCCTGAGCACAGTTAAGTTAGCAGACTACCATGGTGACCTTAAACCGAGAGAAGGTGTTTAATGAAGTGGGATGTATGTGTAGGAGGGGATTAATTGTAAATTCACTGTCTGGACTCTAACTAAAGAAGTTTGGATTTGAGGATTGTATTTTGTCAGAACTTCATATGAAACCCTCCTAGCAAAGGTTTATAATATTAACAGCGTGTACCTTGTTGTGTTGTGCAAATTGTCCTTGTTTAAATTCCCCACCTGGAAACTCCACTGGTAAATATTGACACCATCAAATAACGTTACTGATCTGACAAGAAATGGGGTTGAGAGAGGACATGGAAAAAGAGACTGATCTGCTGTCAGAGAAATGAGAGAAATATGGAGGAAAATGTGAAACAGAGGAAGAGGAGAGAGATACAGGAGACAGGCATAGAAACGGGATAATAGAAGAATGGAAAAAGGAAGAACATGAAAGAACAGAATGAAACTAACCGTTGTTGTAGATGTGTTGGTCCCAGGGGAAGAGAGACAAGCTTGTCCCTTCCACCAACAGAAGTTGATCCAATAAAAGATATTACATCACCCACCTTTTCTCTTTTAGAAAGAGAAAAGGCCACTGGCTTAATGCAGACACTGGAAGCGGCTCATACTCAGATGAGCTTCCTGCATAAAATCATCTGTATCTATAAGAAACAAGCAGCTCAGACAGTCAGCAGCAGAGATACAGTGGCCTGAGACAAACTGGCTTAAGGTAGCATTAAGATAAAACATTGGTGCTGCATAGTCTCACCTAACAGGATATGTTCTTGACAGAGCTGGGCAAAATATTTCAGACAAAGCTTATTTGCTGAAAAATTTAGTTTAAAGTTGACGAAAGCTATTTGTGAATTTTCTCCATATTTGGCAAATTTTGTCCAATTTTTTTCTTTTTCTTTTGTCAAAAAAGTCAATGTTTAGTTCAAACATTTTTGAAAGGAAACATGCATTTTCATTTCAAAATGTAGCTAGACTTATTTAAAAAATAATTAATTTCCAGTTGAATATTTTGTTGAGACCCAAAAAGCACTTTCTGTCAACCCAACATTTATCCTTTTTTCCCCACAGATTTTTCAGTTTGGCCACTGAATCAAATAACCAATGATTTTGCTCAGCTCTAGCACTTCATATCTAGAGGGAGCTTGTCTGCCTTTTCTTAATAAGGTATATTATTGAGGTGTACTCAATCTGGGGGTACTGTTGGACTTCTCAGTCAAATAGCAAGAATAGTCAAGAGCAAGTTTTCACAATCTTTTCATTAAGATGGGACATTTCCCATGAGACATGGACTTTGCCACAGTTATCCCTGTCTTTCATCACCTCCAGATTAGATTGATGCAATGTGTTCTACAAGATGCTGCCACTGAAACCCACTCAGAAACATCAGCTAGTGCATAACACAACTGCCTGCTTTCTTAGCTCTGTTCTAGTACAGCAAAGATGTATTTTACATGAGTATATTTGTAAAGATAAAAGCCAAGGGCTATATTTTTTGCTGTGCCTCCTGGGAGATGCAGCATAGGGGGCAAAACAGGTCAAAGACAGCTTCACCCTAGAGCAAAATTTTGAAATTCAACATTTTCTGATGAGAGGACAATTTTTCAAAAGAAATGTTCATTAAAATATGTCCTGCTTTGACCAGCTCTGTTCATTCACCTTTGTTACCTCTGCATTGTGAGCTACTGTGGGGGGTGAAATGGGTCTCTGAGGACTGTGCTGACTTACAATAGCCTTCTCAGGGTTGTCTATGGGCTTTGGGGCAGTCCCAAATCCCCAGAGCACTCAGAGCTGCAGGCACATGCCCTCCAACCCCCTTCCACCACTGGTTTATTCTATATTCTGGGGCTTCTGAGGGGGAGGCACAGGGTTGTTTATGTTCGCTCTACACAGCTCCTACCGCAGGCTCTTGCAACTCTGTATATAGCCCTTCTACATGACTGTAGGGGCCGGAATTGGTGCCAACGATTCTATAATCATATTCATATCAGGAGGTCTGACAGGTATAATATAATAGGTTTAGAAAATAAAACAATGGTGATGCCTGTGTTCAGCAGAGAATTGAACTGCCTCATACTATTTAAGAACAGTTCCTATCTCTGGGGGCACTTATATCTTACCATAATTCAAGTACTTATACATTTTGTATAGAGATGGGTTGAAGACCTCATATTTGCTACAGAAGTAATTTTGGAGCTGGCTCTGCATTTCCTGTTTCATGCTCAATAAGAGTTATTTCTTTCTTTTTTGGTTCTTGCTATTTAACCATTCTGGATGAAATAGGGGGTATATTTGGCTAACTTTAGTAAGAATATGAAGGTGTTATTTTGGCCACCAAGGAATGAATATTGTTCCTGAGCTCAGAGCGATGTTGAGAATTGCACACAAATGATTTTTTAAAAATATACAAAGACTACAGCGCTCAAACAATGTCTGAGGAAGGGTGTGTGTGTGTGCACGCATGTGTTTGTTTGTTTGTGTGTGTGTGTGAGCTTGTGCAAGGCAATCCTGCAGGGCTGGAAGGGGGGGTGAGGAGACTGCAAGCACTGTCCCTATCCCCACTCCACATGCTGTCCCTCAAGAATTGTAGGGGGTTAGTGAGAGGACTCCAAACATTGCCTTGGTCCCAGAAAAGGGAATCAAGTTTGCCAAGGAGAACAGTGCAGGGCACATCTCTGCAATATCCCGGCTAGACAGGCACAAACCACCAGGAATCCCCAAGTCCTGCAAGCCAGAGGAGGCTTCTAAAGATATAGGGGGAAGAGAATGAAATGCTGATGTTCTTTTTCTACACCTTTCTCCACACCTATCTTTTTCTCTCTGCATCTCTGTTCAAATTAGGTAAATTAGTGTAAATATATGCAAATTGATGTCTCTGCAATCTTCTGACTTTCATTTTTAAGCTTTTGGCAGCTCAACATTTTGCCCACAGCTTGTCTTGAATTGAACCCACTCCTTTACTGAGTTTCGAACACAAGACAATGCCTCAATAGCTGTCTTTGCTCTTAAAATAAACAACTTGCTTTACTGGGGCATTGAGCCATCAGTGATGGACAATCATTGGGGCACAAACCTACCTATATCCAAAAGTATGAGGAGCTTTTTTGGACAATGAGTTACACCTTCACTGTTTGATTATACCCCCTCTCCCAGCCTCCTTCACTAGGAGAAACAGCTGCACCTTCAAGGATTTGGCCTAGAAGATAGCAGCAAGTTGTGGCTGTTCTCTGTAGGGCCCCTGCAAGCAGAGGCTGCATTACATTCCCTCCCTGACCCACCAGACTGCCTTGGCCAGCATACTCAAAACTGAATCAAACTTCTTAAAATAAGAGAAATTATTCTAGTATGGCATTAGCATTAGAACAGAAAAGTGACTCGTCTGAATGGCAAACTTTTTCCTCAGCCAGTTATATGTAGTTTTTGCTCCCTTTTAAAGATGGAAATTTATTTTTCTTCCATTTGGATAAAGCTTAAAAGCAAGTTTCTATCACGGACAATGGGACTGCCTGATATTGTAAGAAGAGTTCCCCCTGCAATTCTTGGAATCTCTACTTATAGTGTGATGAGTGGAACTGGAGAAAGAGGTTTAGATTCCAGAAGACCCTAGTTTGGTGTGACATCCAGACTAAGGAGTACAAGCTTGGTCAAGCTGCTACTTGGCAGATAAAGACCTGTCAGCATGCTCAATAAAAGTCTCTTTCCTACAACTCTGCCTGCTTACTGCATCACTTGCTTATAATGGAGCAGTAACAACATTCTTATGCTCCTCTTATTTTCTTAATATGGTTCTGGCAGCATTGGTCACCACTTCTTACCAACTGCAGCAAATAGCCCAGTTCTTCCCAACAAATGATGCCATTTGTCACTTGGCGATTTTGCAAACTTTCATAAGGCAAGCCCTACAAAATCATGAGATTTTAAAAAACAATAGCAAATGTTGGTTTCTTTTCTTTGCTGTCTGCTTTCTGAACCTTAGGGTGCACTTGCTTCATGATTTCAAGCTTTTCTCCACATCTGTGAGTGCTAGTAACTATTATGCTTTTAAACAGAAGCTGAAATTCTCATGTAGTCTCTTGTTTCTGGCAGCTGGGGCTTTAAGAAAAACAAAAGATCATGAGACTTGTAATTAAAATCTCAGGCATTGGCTATACTAGATAAATGGCAAAGGTAATCTGGAGACTGAATTGAGCACAGATTTGTGCACTGAATGCATCATTTTGTAACAAGTCAGCTGAAGTCTCATTGAAAACCCTTTGTCACTGGGATGCCAGGGAATGCTGCTTTCTAGGATGTGCTCAGCAAACCAGGAAATACCAGAAAGATTTCAGAGGGGAATTATTTTAGTAAAAGGCAAGCTTGTACATTTTTCTTTGCCATGTGCCCCCACAGTATAGCAAGTGGGATCATTCCCCATGTAAATATATGCTTAACTCCATTTTCATTGCAGTTCACCATTAACAGCAAAGCTTCTAGTGTTCTCCAATGTTGTCAGCGTTTGATCTGAAAATCCCATAGGGTCCAAGCACACATCCTTTATACACAAAAGGCTCTTCCCAACTCTGTTAAAAAACAAGTTAGACTTTCATAATTTTGACTTCAGATCTGTTGTAATTACTGGCAAATGTACAGCTTCCCCTATCTTCTCATGTTCTCCAAATCACAAGCTTCTGTTTTCCTCTCCTAATTATTTCCTTTCATTTGCAGTGAGCATTTAATCAAAATGGCTTAATCTTGCATTAGGGAAACTGGCTTTCCTACCTACTAAAGCATTCATTTCTTCCTGTGATGGTGCCAGAGCTATCATAGAAATAATGATGCAAACCATCATTTCTCCAGATGATTGAGGTTCCCCCTTCCCATAATTAGTGTAAAAGTCTCTCTCTATGGCCTACACTATTACAGAGTATACAGCGCTGAGGAAAAAGGTGCTCAGAATATTCAGGCTGGACTCCTGCGTCTCACCATGATGTAATATCTACAAAAGCAAGTTGGTTCTGAATTTGTGAAGTTGTTTCTATTCCTAATTAAGGTTTTTATTATACTTATAGTAGGATTTTTTTAAAATAAATTAAATTTATCTTCTAAATATTGCTTTTATTACACACTTTTAAAACTAATTTTATATTCACAAGAAATAAATAGTAGAAATAACAGCCTCATGAAACCAAAGAAGCATTTTTCTATGCATACAGAATTCAAAGTTGCTTTTAGGCTGTACACTACACAGCCTGTTTAGCTATCATTAATGCATAACATTGCAGTTGTATTTTTGTTTACTGGAGAGAGTAGGATGAAGAAATTTCTGATTGTCTCTGCTGCATACATCATGTGAAGTCAATAACAATTTTGATTGAGGGTTTCTGGTAACATAGCTCTTGACTTTGTTCCCATAGTTTGCTCCTATGGCATAGCACCCTACAGGGAGAGCAATGTGTTTCTTACTCCCAATACCTATCCTAAATTGAATAGAAAGAAGCTGCACCTTGAAAATATGATTTGGAGATGGTTGGCGCTTTGGAACCAGCTTTTTAGTCTACACATCCTTGCCAAATAGGAACCAGAAGAACAAGTGTGTGTGTTTTTTTTGTTTTGTTTTTTTTACACAAAGAGAAAACCACACACTAGGATTCTCTTCTCTCCTTATTCACACCAGAGCAACTCTTAAAATAACCAGAACTACAGCAGTATGACCGCATAATCTAGTCATGAAGAAACGATAGTATCAACGAGACAGTAACTAGAGTCACCAGTCACACAGTAGGTCATAGCTGTCAATGAGAGCAGCCACTGCAGTGTAGAAATGAATCTGACCTTTGGGCGTACTTCAAAGAAATGAGTGAATGTGCAGTTTTTGGTTTATGAAGAGGTACACGCTCCCTTATATTAGCAGCCTCTGATCACAATGGAGTGCTTGTGAAATATTCTGACACTAAATGGTGGGAGATTGCAGTGCTGAAAGCTGAAGTGGCCCAGGAGAGGATCTTTCTCTGCAGAAGAACAAAACTGGAGAATCCCTGCCCTACATATCCATGTAGAAACTAGTACCGTAAACGACAAACTAAAAATCAGCATTTTAGGTGACTGGACATTCCCACGATACCTTGAAGTAAGAATGTGAGTGAAGGTGGGCCAACTAGATACAAGACCCTGATTTAACTCTTGATACACACACTTAATAATTGAATGGGGAAGGAAGAAAGTAGGGCTCCCAATTCATTTTCTAGCTATCAGTCAACCAGTGTTCTTAGAAAGTGCAGTTCTGCGCTGAGGAGAGACACTGAAAATGACCTTGGAGTAAGAAGAAAAGGCCAAGGAGTAATTCTGAGAAGTGTAGTTCTGTGTTTGCTTTCGAGATTTAACTTGCTCAGGTTACAAGTAGAAAAATGATTTATTTAATTGCCAGTTCTGCAACTCAAGCTGAGCTCTTGTGCATCAACACCAGTGGGAAAAACGCTGCAGAGCAAACTCTGCCCTCTGCACTGCAACTGTATGCAGTGGAGCTCTATGGGTGTAATTGAAGAGAGGGGCCCGGAGGCAGGGTGCTGCTCTCATTCAATCATTCCCTAAAGAGGCAGTTGATTATTCAAGCAGATATCTGCACCCAAGTTAATGCTGCTTGGAGCTGTATTAGCCCAGGCTCCACACCCCTTTCAGATGTGTGTATGGGGGTGAGGGAGGGTGCGGGTTGCAGATGGATAGTGTGCCTAGCCAGTGGGGTGGGGGGAAGCTTTTACAAGTGAGGACTAGAGGAGCAGTGCAACCAGGGGACTAGAGGTTCCCTTCCCAGTGGATCACCAAGAACCAGAGAGGCTGGTCACAACTCCTGCCATGGGTATCTCTGTGGGAAGATATAATTTAGACCGCAGTATCACATATTGCATTTTAAAGTGTCATTGAACATATTGGTTTCCTAGAGCATAGTTTATTAATATGTGTATTTGTTCTGTGAAAATTATGTTCTGCTCTTAAGAACTGCATACACTCTTGCTGTTATGGAGCTCTAACAACGGCAGTTGATTTATGTATTCAATAGCTTCAGTCCTTGTTTCAAGAGGGTTGTTATAGCCCAGAAAGTAGGACTAATGAAATATACAGCCACTTTTGTTGACCTTTCTGCTGCTGAGCAACACCCAGGCAATATTAGCTCAATGTTAATTTCTTGCTTAATCCATGGATGGGTGAAAAAAGAATGAACTCTACTTTTATTGTGAAAGATCCCCGTTAAAAAAGGACCAGATGCTTATTTCTGAAAATCCTTAAGCAGAAAATTCCTTCTGAGATAAAAGAATCACATTTACAATTTCTTCCTAGTGCAGGAAAATATGAAGGGTCCATGTATGTTCATAATGTTACTGTAATCCTACCAAAAATCATATAAAAACATTCACATAGTTCTCAATTGTTTAAAGTCTGATCCCAATTCCCACTGAAGCTGTTCCATGAACATCAAGATCATGATTAGTACACAGCTCTTAATGCCACATAGCTGTACTCAATACCATGGTGATGGGAATGTTATAAGCACATAGATGGATAAATTACAGATAAAGAAGGAAATTTAAAAGATATCCCAAATGAATGTTGAAGTTGCAAACATAAGCTTTGCTTGGTATATTAACAGTTTTTGTCCTTAATTTAAGGTTGTAAATATTTGCTGTTGGCTCTAGCAAGTGAAATAGGTATAAAGATGATTTGACAAAACTACAATTATATAAGAACTGTGACCACTGCACTTTTCTATTAATCTGAGAGGAAAGGTCAACCTCACACATTATGGAAACTACAAGGAAGATCAGAAAAAAGGACAATGCACTATAAACCGTATAAAGAATTATATGTATATTTAAGACAACTCTAGAATCCAATGGATTAGACAATATTGGGGAAGAAGATTCTGTTTGAGTTTGAGTATTTTTATTTAATCTTTAATTTAAATTAGCAGCTGTCACAGTGATTAGCACTACAGGAATAAAGTGTAACATAATATAGCATAGTTAGTAATTGTAATAAGCCCGAGAAATCGCTGTCAGGCAAAATTGAAAAGATGCAAAGTTCCTATTACATTGGAGACCACCCCGGCAAGAATGATGCTAAGAATACTTTTAGATAATTTTTCAGTATGCAATTTTTTCCAATATGTGTTTTAAAAGTAAATTAGGAAATCAGTCTTATTCAATACAAATTATTTAAATTCAACAAACAAACCAAAGAGGAGTTCACAAGCACAAATATAATAAAGGGTAAATCTGTGTTATCAACAGAAGGACAAGATCTGAACAACACTGACAGTGTTTCCTTTCTATGTTTTGTCTGAAGAGTACTTTGGGATCCTTAGATTTAAGGTGCTATAGAAGTGCAAGATAATATTATTACCACTCAAACTTAGATTTTGTTTAGACAGCTTCTTTTCATGTTTAATGGTTTGAGTTGAGTTTCTGATGCCTGGATTTCTACTCTGTTTTCCTATTTTCTTCATAATATTCTAGCACTGTAATGCTGCAGTGTGATGCTCGGGCAAAAAGGGCTAATGCAACCTTGATATGTCTAAACAGGGGAATAGTGAGTAGGGATAGGGTGGTGATGTTTACCTCCATATGTGGCACTGGTGAGACTGATACAAGAACCCTGTGTGCAGTTTTGGTGTCCACTTTTAACAAGGATGTTGAGAAATTTGGTTAAGATTCAGAAAAGGGCCATGAAAATAATTTGAGGGCTGGAGAAAATGCCTTACCGTGAGACCTCAATCCTTTGAGTTGAACAAAAAGGGGATTGGAAAGTGAATTGATTACAGTTTATAAGCACTTTTTATTGGGAGAAAATACTGGGTTCCAAAAGGGCTCTTTAATCTAACAGAGGAAGGCCTAACAAAACCCTGGCTGGAAGCTGAAGCCAGACAAAAGCAAATTAGAAATTAGGCACAAATTTTTAACAGTGAGGTTGATTAACCATTGGAACAATAGGAAGTGGTGGATTCTCCATCTCTTTGATGTTTCAGGTCAAGACTGATTGCCTTTCTGGAAGATTGGCTTTAGTCAAACACAAGTTATTGGTTTCAATTCAGAGGTAAACTCAGTAAAAATCTATAGCTTGCAGAACCGGGTTTACAATGGCACTGGGCCCACACTCAGAAGGGGCCCCAGTGCCCAGACCATGGCTCCATCCCCTGCTCTGCCTGCATGCCCCAAGGCCACACCCACCCACTTGCTCATCTCCACCCTCTCCCTCACCACCTGCTGCTCACCCCTCTCTGCCTGCTCCCCAAATGTGAGCAGTGGGCAGGGTTCAGGGGAAGAGGCTGAGTGGTGGACGGGGACTCAGGGCAGAGCATGGGCAGGGCGGGGGTCAGGGCCCACAAGAGGTTAATCTGGCCCTGATGGCCTGTGGTACACAGGAGATCAGACTACATGATCTAATGGTCCCTACCATCCCTAAAATCTATGAATAAGCCAATTTCATGCCATATTAGTTCATACTGGAATTGAGAATGCCCTGATTATTTTCAGAATAGTCTACCTGTTTGTAATAATTTTGACAACTATTTTGCCTGTCAACAGAGAGGAATTAAATCTCTACCACATCTCTTCAATATGAGCCTGATCCAGATGCCACTGAAATAAATTGAAAGATTTCCATTGACTTCAGTGGGAGCTGGACTAGACCCTTTATGTCTGAGGAACCATTCAAGATCAATGCGGAGAGGAAAAGCAGACAATACACCCTGGTGAAATTTGGAACTTCACAACACCTGACTCAGACTCTTACCATGGGGGAAAAAATCACCTTGTGAATACATTTGGCATGTAGGGAAGTTCAGAAAGTTGTTTGCTTCTGGGTGTCAAAATGTGCACCCATTTTTCCAAGTGAAAAATCTCAAGTTATATTAACCCCTTTTGAGCTTCTTGTCCCCTCCCACCACCTTTTCCCTTATGCACCATCTAGTGCTAGATCCAAAACTGCATTCAAAACTAGAACAATAAAATCAGAAGGCAGTATGGTAATTTTTTGCCAATTTTAAAATAACAAATTCAAGGTCAACCTAGCTAAGAGAATGGATGCTTCCCAGGGTCCCTTTTGATTATCTTATAGAACCAAAAGCCTAAATAAATCTGACATCTGATCCAGATGTTGGCAATTTTACAATTGGTCTTCCAGCTCATCATCACCTTCCCTTTGCTTGAAGATGTAGGCCAATGGGGTGAAGGCATTTAATGTTTGTGAAAACAGTGCCCCTTTGCAATGGAAAGTGAAATCAAGAAATATCACCACAAATAATGACTCCAAGAGACAGCTTTAATGCAGAAATAGTAACCAAAGGCCAGTGGAAGATTTCATTTCCTCAAGATACTGACGGTACTGTTGACACAGCATGATATTCCAAAAGGCGGAAGTTGTGTTTTGTGTACAATTTCCATATTTCATTACAACTGAATAACTGGGGACATCAAATGGGCTATTAACGCTAGGGATTTTGAAACAGTTCAATGATATGTCACTGGTGAGGCACCTGAGCCTCAGATCCTTAGCTAGTGGAACTCAGACTAGCTCCAGTGAAATCAATGGAGCAACACTAATCTACACCAGCTGGGTTTGGCCCTGAATGTTCATAATGCAGGCACTTGAAACCCACATGACTTACGGATGAAGAGTAGATCTCAGGCTTTGGCATTACCATTCTCCCAACCTTTATGTGCTTAGATATACAAGAGAAAAAAGACCAATGTGCTATAATCATGTATTTCCTTCCTTGCCCTTTAGGCCACCTGTATACAGACTCTCTCAAGGAAACTATTTAAAGTTCATGCTTTCGATTGTGCTGTTTGTTTCCTTCTTTTAAACGACTGTTTGTTCTACTACTAAATCCAAGAAAGACGAGTTGACTTTTCAGTTGATTGGGCTTTCCAGAGCAGGATATAACCCTCCCTATGTAATTCTTCATACACGGAAAAAATATAGGTTCACAGGAGCACCAGTGTCAGGTATGGTCCAGGGAGATCACTAGCAAATGTAAAACAGAAATATCAGAATAGTCTGTTTCTCTTGTAGAAAATCCAAAGTTATTCTTTTTGCTGGGTTTGAGTTTGACATCCTGTGCACCCTTAGCATCCAGTGAGTTCAATAGGAGTTGAATGAGATCAGTGCCTTACAAGATTGGGCCCCTGGTGAGCTAGTAATTGTAGGATAGATTCTCAGCTGCTGTAAGCTGCCATAGTTCCATTCACTTCAATGGAGCTGTGGCAATTTGTGCCAACTGAGGATCTGCCCCTATATCTAGAAGTTTGGAAGAGGAGGGAAGAGAGGGCCCAAAAAGGGTAAATAACTTTAGCTAATATATTAATTCCATTCAATGGCATTAATTTTTGACTTTGAACTGGGAATCTTTTGTTTAGGGGAGGAAGCTTTAAAAGTGAGCCCTCTAATGACCTTTATATTTGTAAAAGGTGAGTAAAGAGTTACTGAACTACTGTCAGATAATCTCTTTGCACAACAAGACAGGGAAATATTTGCTCAGACTACTAGCTGGGCATTGGGCAGGGATTGTTTTGGATTCATAAAAATGGAAGAGTGTCTGGCCAAACATTTACCTTGTATGAAATTTGAAGTGGTCCAGTGGAATCAAAAGGTCTGTATGTGACATTTGCAGATCTCTCCCAACGATACTAAATATAGGTAAGAATTCACCTATGGGGAAAGAGGCCTTGGCACAGAGATTACATTACTTCTTGAATTTACTTCAGACGTTCACAGACATGTCCAGGATGGCTTTTGTGCATTAACAGAATATAGGTGTGTAGCTGAGCTGTGTTCATATACAGGACACAGCACCCTGACAGTCAATGAGGATTATGGAACTGGCCAGGAAAATGTAAACCTTTTCAATTAGTGTGTGTCACTGAAAGAATCAATAAAAGGTATTGCCATGTGATTTATTACATCTGGCTATTTAGATATGGGATAAGAGGGAAGGTGCTCTCATGGACTGACAACTGGTTAAAAGATAGGAAACAAAGGGTAAGAATAAATTGTCAGTTTTCAGAATGGAGAGAGGTAAATAGTGGTGTTCCCCAGGGGTCTGTACTGGGCCCAGTCCTAGTCAACATATTCATAAATGATCTGGAAAAAGGGGTAAACATGAGGTGGCAAAATTTGCAGATGATACAAAACTACTCAAGTAGTCCCAAGCAGACTATGAAGAGCTACAAAAGGATATCTCAAAACTGGGTTACTGGGCAACAAAATGGCAGATGAAATTCAATGTTGATAAATGCAACGTAATGCACATTGGAAAACATAATCCCAACTATACATATAAAATGATGAGGCCTAAATTAGCTATTACCACTCGAGAGATCTTGGAGTCATTGTGGATAGTTCTCTGAAAACATCCACTCAATGTGCAGTAGCAGTCAACAAAGCTAACAGAATGTTGGGAATCATTAAGAAAGGGATAGATAATAAGGCAGCAAATAATCGTATTGCCTCTATATAAATCCATGGTACATCCACATCTTGAATACTGCGTGCAGATGTGGTTGCCCCATCTCAAAAAAAGATATATTGGAATTGGAAAAGGTTCAGAAAAGGGCAACAAAAATGATTAGCAGTATGGAATGGCTGCCGTATGAGGAGAGATTAATAAGACTTGGGCTTTTCAGCTTGGAAAAGAGATGACTAAGTGGGGATATGATAGAGGTCTATAAAATCATGACTGGTGTGGAGAAAGTAAATAAGGAAGTATTATTTACTCCTCATAACACAAGAACTAGGGGCCACCAACTGAAATTAATAGGCAGCAGGTTTAAAACAAACAAAAGGATGTATTTCTTCACACAACGCACAGTCAACCTATGGAACTCCTTGCCAGAGGATGTTGTGAAGGCCAAGACTATAACAGTGTTCAAAAAAGAATTAGATAAATTCATGGGGGATAGGTCCATTAATGGCTATTAGCCAGGATGGGCAGGGATCATGTCCCTAACCTCTGTTTGCCAGAAGCTGGGAATGGGCGACAGGGGATGGATCACTTGATGATTGCCTGTTCTGTTCATTCCCTCTAGGGCACCTGGTATTGGCCACTTTCAGTAGACAGAATACTGGGCTAGATGGATCTTTGGTCTGACCCAGTATGGCCGTTCTTATGTTCTTATGATATTGAATGAGAGAGTTCCTTTCCTTCTATTCTTTTTCTCTCTTTTTCCTCTTTGGTATGAAATGGATAAGAGGTCAAAAGTCAGGGTATTGGTTTGTCCATCAAAATGACACTCTAAATGGAGGTAGGTTAAGAAAGTCCAACTTTCTAAAGAAAATGAATTGATGTTCATTCAGGATCAGATTTATTTAAGGTACTCATATGGCACCCATTACTATAGTATCTGAAACACCTCACAATCTTTAATGTATTTTCACTCTCAGCAGTCCTGGGAGGGAGAAAAGTATTATCATCCCCTCTTTTATAGATGGAAAACTGATGTACAGAGAGATCAAGGGCCAGATTTTTAATAGTATTTAGATACCAAGTGGAATTTTCAAAAGAACATAGGTGCCTAACTCCCATTGACATTAATTGGATTTAGACCCCTAAGAAGCATTTGGAAATCCCATTAAGCACCTATCTGCAAACTTGGGCACCTAAATACCTTTAAATATCTGGCCCTATGTGGCTTACCAAAGGTCACACACGAAGTATGTGGCAGAACAGGGATCTGAACTTGGGCCTCAGGCTGCTATCTTTACCACTTGACCATCCAATATATATATATTACAATTTAATGCACCTGCATAGGATTGCTGGCGAGTGCTGCTGGAGAGCAGCTAAAGACTCCCCCATCCCAGATGACACCACAGATCAACAGATCCATTGGCTTTACTGTCCCTTTGTGCTAGTAAGCTGGTGCAAAGTGCCCATGAGCACAGAAAAGAGTCTAGGCCCTTATATTAGGCATGCTTGAAACCTCTTCCTGCAGATTTCCATCAAATTTCAGCAGGATGTCTAACTAAAATGTGCCTTTCTTTCCCAAGGACCAATCTGTCCCTTGCATGTACTCCATCCTTCCCCTGTCTGATGAAAATTCTGTGAAATAGGCATGGTCTAAAGTAGGGGTGGGCAAACTTTTTGGCCTGAGGGCCACATCAGGGAATATAAATTGTATGGCAGGCCATGAATGCTCACAAAATTGGGGTTGGGGTTTGGGAGGGGGTGAGGACTCTGTTTGGGGGTGTGGGCTCTGGGATGGGGCTGGAGATGAGAGGTTTGGGGTGCAGGAGGGTTCTCTGGGCTGCAATTGAGGGGTTTGGAGAGTGGGAGGGGGATCAGAGCTGGGGCAGGGGCATGGGGAGAGGCTCAGGGGTTCAGGCTCCGAATGGCTCTTACCTCAAGCAGCTCCGGGAAACAGTGGCATGTCCCTTCTCCAGCTCCTAGGCATGGAGTGGCCTGCGACCCTCAGAGCGGGGCCATGCTGCGGCTTCCGGGAGCCACATGGTGTGGCCCCCGATCCGATACCACAGCGGGACCTTGCGGGCTGGCTTAAAACAGCTCCCAGGCCAGATGTGGCCTGCGGGCCGTAGTTTGCCCACCCCTGGTCTAAAGTGAAAAGAATCCTGACACACGGAAATGAATTTTGATAATGAGCTCACAGGCAGCTGTGGAACTCTGCATTGCAAAAGTCCAGGTGTTTCGGGCATCCTATCACAGGGAAACATTTTTTATTTCATCCTCAGTTGGTCTGGACCCTTTTGGCTCCTATTCAGTGACTGAACCTTTCATCATCAATTAACCAGATTTCAGTGGGAGTTAGTAGAATTTTCAAAAGCATATATCTGCATCTTTAGGCACCTAAATACCTTTAAAAAACCTGGCCTACAATGTATATTGTGCTGTCTTTGCAGAAGAAAGCCCAAGAGAGAAGGAGCATGATACAAATGGTGCAGTCAGCTCAGGTCCAGACACACAACTACATTTAACAAGTTTTTAGACCACTGTTGCTAAAATAGGGTGGGGGAGAGAAAGTCTGAGGGGGCTGTTGCAAGTTGCTATAAGGGACAGGGCAGGGGAAAGGCGAAGAATAGGAAGGAGAAGAAGAAGTAGTAGGGAGATAGAAAGGAAAGCTCAAAGGATTTTGATAAGCATCAAGGATTTTCAGGGCTTAACTGAATCAAACTTCCAAAGCTGTTGAAATACACCCTTTACTGCTTGCAATTCTTGTCATTCAGCAATCATAACAATTAGTGGTTTAAAGGTGCCCCTTCTGCCCTTCACAATACTTACCAACTGGTGAACAGTGGAATGAGCAATGTGAGTGGAATACAATCACATTATGTTTCATAATAGTCTGCAATTTAGCAAGATTGTTTATTGAACAAAACACACAAATCTAGACTAACAGACAATAGGTTTTTATACCAAAGCTAAGTACTGTACATTCTGTGTTGTCCTGTGGATTTGTTTTTACTTTATAGCAAGTACCAAAGCCAACCCACCCCCTCCAAAAAAAAAAAATATTGGTAGAACAATATTTAACAATTTGTTCTTGACTCAGGTCTGCTTTATTCCTCTTCCCTGATATACTTTGGTGGATGTACTGTATCTTCATTAGTTGATTAACTGACAGTAAACCTAATTACACAATGTTCACAATGTCTAATTTACCTTTGCTTTAGTCAATTAGTTTGATTTGGGCAATAATCAGTTTACAGTGCTGAGTACATAAATGGGATTTGTAAAGGGAGGACTAAAACATTGAGCAAATAGTGATACATGTAATTATTACTTTAAATGCTTTTTTTTCTGAAGACATATTGCAGCAATGCCTATGAGGTTTAAATCCCAGAATACTAAAGATAAAACCAAGGAATCAAGCTGTTAAAAACTAATTGGTTATGTTCACCAGAACACTGTGCCTACTTTGCACATGCAAAAGTTGATGATGCAAAAGTGGATATATGCCCAGTCTGACCAGGTAGATAAATAGGGGTCATGCCATCTTTTTCATCTCTGGAACAGTGCAAAAAAGCTAAAGTGTGCATCTAGCCTGATATTCTAGATATAGTAAACTAGAACAAGTAAAATGACTGAATGTAGCTGAATCTTAACTGGATACTTAAATTATTAGCAGAATAAACCTATGCCAGATTTATTTGATTGCACACCAAACAAACTCATAGTTAACACTGTGGAGCTCTTTTGAACAAATCTGTTATTACCTCCAGTAAGAGGTAAATGTCCTGCATTTTACTACTTTATATACTCTATATAAATCCAGGACAAAGGAATATTTTCTTTGCTTTCTGAGGTAGCTTCCATCTCTCATGCCCCTTGTGGAATCAGCAGCTGTAATTAGAGTCTTCTGGGTTTAGGTGATCACGACTGCATGGCATTGAAATCTCTCCAGCGTTTAATCAGGGAACATTTTTATGAAGTAGAATCATGGGTCAGTTGGAGTCCAATTTAAACCCCATTTTAGAGGCAGGTTATTTATCCCGACAATTGTAATCAGCTTTATTATTATATTTGATTTAAAATCTGTTATTTCAACACTGACTTTACAATAAGTTTATTTCTGTTTATCTAGAGGTCTAAACTTCCCCCTGACCTGCTGGGGTCCCTTATTGAAATTCTGCCACATAGCAAATTTACCCCAACCTTTCCTTCAGCTATCTCTGGTGCAGTCCTCCCTCTTTCCCTAGCAGAGATGTTTTTATCTCTAGAGCTTATAAAAATAAGTCTGAAGAGCAACTATTTTACCTGCCGAATGGACCAGATTGCACCAAAGGGCTGGCATTGTCTAAAAATTCTCAGAGTCAGAGACATCCAGGTTCTCTCCTACGCCCTGCTTCAAATAGCACATGCTGAACGTTGTCCTGTACTATCAATATACTCAATAGAGTTTTCAGGAACCAAGCACAAACGGTGAGAGCAGCTTACCAAGTCTGTTTCGTATGTGGGGTTTTCTTCCTCTTTGATTAGATTTATGACGACTAGTTGTGTAGAGAGGAAAATAAATGGAATGAATTCTGTAGCCCCTTACCTGCAGCACATATACCTGGTACAGTGGTTTTAATGTCAACTATGGAGAAACATTTTGGGGAGCCATAGGTTAAAATACTGGCAGCATATCACTAGTTTTGGGGGCTGGGTAGGCATTCTGTCTTTCTCTGAAGCGTTGGCTTTCTATCCATGCCAGAAGCATTACTGAAATTGGAGGGATTCTACCTTCCCCTGAAACATTTGTACAGACCACATTCAGAGGCTGATTAGATTGGCTGTTATGGTATGGCAATTCCTGTGGCCTGTTTTGCAGAAGTAAAACAGTCTGTCCTTTATGTTAGAAATATAACATATTTTAGAAGCAGTATTTTAATTTGGGATGGACCAGCAGCAGAAGTGTATAGCTACTGTTCTGGTTCAATCATATCAGTAATTTGAAACAATTATGTCATGTACTGGGCTTCATCAACTCTGTTATCTGCTGCAATACAATTTGATTAACAAATCTCACTTGGATTATCAACCTTTCCTGCTGGCTTTCTGCTGTTAAATGCTGTTTTTCAATTTGGGAAGAGTTTGGAAATCTTGTTTTGAAGGTCTAGTAACCAACTACTTGAACTCCAAGGGTGTAGTCCATTAAGGGCCTATTCCAGCTCCCACTGAAGTCAATCTGGTCTTTCCATTAACCTTAATGGGTGCTGGATTGGACCATATGTCAGTAGTACAGTCCAATGAAATATGCATTCCTGTCTGCTTGTTTACCTGTTATTCTTCTTATAATGCACACAAGGTCAATAGTAATTCTTAGAAGTTACTGAATATGAAGATCGGAAGTAATTAACCCCTCCCCTCTGCCCTGGCACCACTCACTCCATGCAGGGACTGAGAACACAAGTAATGATTTTTTTCTAACGTTCAGAAAGAAATTGAACACCAGGGAGCTTACAGTGTGTTGGGTCTTTCAGATGAGAATTTAAACACCACGGTCTTGTTTGTTTTGCATCGATAATAAAGATACCATGGCTCTTTTCGTAAGTAGGGAAATGCTCCCTATTCCAGGGGGGTGGAGGAGGGAACTGGAGTGCCCATTTTTTAAAATCCCTTTCCCAGAATGATTTCAGGGAATGTTCATGGGTGTTTCTGCCTCCCACAAATATTGCTCTGAGGGAAGGTGAGCCAGGCTCTGGCTTGTTTTGTTTTGGATAATTGCCCAACAGTTCAGATGCTTAACAAAACCACCTCTATCTATAAACAAAGCTTGAAATTTCATATCACGTGGGATTGCCTGGACAAGATGCTAGAGCCCTTATTATATAATTTGCTCTAAGGCACTTGGTTGCTGTTCAAATGATACTTCCCATCACCACTTCATCCAACATCACTGCCAGAGCCGCTTGCTAATTTAATTGACAACAATATAATCACTAATATAACAATCATCACATTTTACTCGCCTTATTTCCACAGTGGAATTAAATTTATCCTGTGGTTTCCTTTCCTTTTCCCCCTTGGCTTATCTACTTCTTGACATTAGAACAAATGGGTCCTTCAATCTTTCTTCAAGAGACAATCTTAGAGATTCATCAAGGTGCTACAGTATGTCATATCTCAATCCACCAACGTCATTCCTTGGTCTGGCTGCTGAAAATAAACTCTTTAATGCTCCATTTCTCACTAGCTCACAATATAAACTCAGCCACTTCAGTAAAGCAAAGATCTTTCTATCAAGCTTAAGCTAGCTTGGGACAGAGACATCCGTTAGCACAGATATCTCAAGCTGCCAAGAAATAGCTAATCAGGTGTACATTGCAAAATTGGAATTGTCTTAGCTACCTAAAAAATTGATTCCCGAGTTCAGAATATATTGGCCCTGATTTGCAAAAGGTGCTGAGCAGTTTTGAAAATCAGGCTATGCCGTACTATTTAATATTCACATTACAGTAGCATCCGGAGACCCAAACAAAATAAGAGCTAAAATGTGCTAGGTTCTGTGCAAATGTGTCGGCAGACATGGTAACTGCCCCCAAAGAGCTTATTTTACACACATGCACACTCACACCCACACACACTTTAATTTTAGTATAATATTATCTATTAATCTATCATCTGAACAGACCCAGAGGACTCCAAAGCACAATTTCTTGAAGCTATAATGGAAAGTGGGATATTTTGTGTGTTCTTTAACAACCTGGGTGCAAATTTTGAGATATCAGAGTTTGAAGGTGCTCCTTACCTCCCTGTGACTGAAAAATACATGGATTACATCCGTATGTCACAAAGTGATTGGCTGGCTTCTCCATGATTTCTCTGCATATTAAGGAAGGTATAAACAAGAGAAAATAGAGTGCTTTCCATGTTGCTGGCAGTGGGTAGCATTTACCCATTCCTGCCCTGTGAGGAAGTTCCATGCTTGCCTACCCTCACTCAACTTCAGCTCCTGTCCCAGCAAACAACATAAACAACGTGTAACAAATAAGTCGTATGTGGAAAGGAATTCATAAGAGTGATTTATACAAGCTATAGAAAGGCCTTTGGAATTTGAGTCTCTGAGGGGGTGAGAAAGAGGAGGACATGACTCTGTTCCACCATGCAGTGGCCAGTTGCATTGGTTGACCATGTGGAGGATGTGGGGAATGAGCTGCACCCTATGAGTGTGAGGGAATATAGCAGCAGGTCTGTTACCTCTGTGTGCCAGAGAACTCTGGAAGACATTCTGCCTCCTTGTGTTCCTCCTGTCACAGTGTGACGCCACACTGCCCCCACCATGGGGGCTGTGCCCATTAGGCATAGCTGAGCTGCAAGTGAGCAATCCCACTAAAGCAGTGGTTCTCAAACTTTTGTACTGGTGACTCCTTTCACATAGCAAGCCTATGAGTGCAACCCCCCTTATAAATTAAAAACACTTTTAAATATATTTAATACCATTATAAATGTAGAGACAAAGCAGGGTTTGGGGTGGAGGCTGACAGCTCTCGACCCCCCATGTAATAACCTCATGACCCCCTGAGAGGTCCCGACCCCCAGTTTGAGAACCCCTGCACTAAAGTAAATGTTGCTTAGCCTGAGTAAGGGTCCCATAAAAGCACCTCAGGTGAGAAAAGCATAGCACTTCTAACTCACCCACAGGAATCCTCTCTTTCATCTTTCAGAGCTGCAGTATTTGGAATAAGAATCTCATTTGAAGTTTCAGGTGCTATTGGGTGCATGGGCAGCTACTGTAAAACCAGCTGCCAGGGGCTGGGAAAACCTGGCAGAAAGAGATTTGGAGGAGAAAATTTCCACTAGCATCCCCACACAGCGCAGAGTGCTTCTTTAATTCTGCCCCAGAGCGTGGAAATAGATTGCTGAGTCCAATTCCAATCCTCCCCAGGGCTCAGAATGGATCCTGAGAAATCAGTGGTAAAGCCAAAGCCATCATTGCAGAGATACATGCCTCTACACCATTTTAAGTGATTTCTTAGGTGCAAAGCTGCTGTCTAGAGGTTATACTCATGCAAGCAAACCAAAACATCATATGATAACAGAAGCCCTCCAAGTGCAGAAATAGCTTGAGAAAGGACAACTGGCCAATCTTGCAGAGATGGCTGAAGTCCAAATGCCTAGCTTAAACTTGTAAAAGCATGCACCTTCCTGAGCAGGAGAAGATTTCCAGCAAAGATCCCCTGAAATCCAAGCATTAGGAAAAAAAAAGTCAGCTAATCTTGAATGGAGAGAGACGCTTATTTACATTTATAATACTTAAAAAGATATTGTAAGTGAAGACATATTGCAATAGCTTTAAAGAAAATGCCATCTTAATATCCAGCCAACTGTTTGCATACATACCTTTTATAACAAATAAAAGAACCAAACGCACCCTAAGAACAGTTTTTGTGACTGAGCTAAAGCTGCTGTATAAAGACTCTGTATTTACCAAGATAGGTGAAATGTTTTGGAACCAGACAGTGTTTGGGACAAATCGACTCACAGTCAATGAAAAACTCATATGTCATGAAGCTGAGCTTGATTTAAATAGTGATAGACATTGTCAGAACACAAGCCCAGTTAAAATCTGTGGCCATTATTTTTAGACTTTAATTTCTTAAGTGAGGTACCTAAATAGGAGTGGCATCTTTTTTCAGAGGTGCTGAGCTTCCACATGTCTGTGCCTAAATCCAGGATACCAGAACAAGGAAATCGAGGAAAAACATGATCGGATAATGACATCTGAGAATGGAGCAAGTAATTGACTGATGCTCAGTTTTCCAGTTCTGGGTACTGGTAGATAAAACTGAACAAAGAAAGTCAAGTGCTAACCACCTTTAATACTTCACAAGGGAGATTACAGATTTACCTGGTTACCCTTTGGTATTCATTCAGCCAAGAAGTTTGTCAAAGAAAGAAGATTGAATCTATGCTGGGCTTTGTAGGGTTGCATCAATGGTGGATGTTGTGGAGGTGTTTGGAGCTGTCATGGAATCAATATGCATGTCATGCTGCAGATATATAGGAAAGAGGGTCAAGTTAAATCCAGCCAAATGGGTTTCTCATAGTGTACTTCAGACTTGGGCTCCATGTGTATGTGGTTTTTATTCCTCTGTATAATTCTATTACTTCTGGGAGCAAAGTCTCTAAAGTCCAGTACAGCACAGTTATACACTCATTTTATCCTTTCTTCCCCCATGCAAAGACTGTATTAATGAGAAGCAAATAAATCATCTCTGTAAAATGGAATTTATTTTGATACAAGTGCTTCAGGCAAAGATGTTGATTCTGTGCTTACGACTGACCCGTCCATCTTCTTCACTGTCTGATACCAAAGATGTGGTTGTGTCGTAACAGGTTTCATTTTAGCTAATAAGGGAAGTTAATTAGATGGTGCTCTTGGATTCACTGAATCCAACCTTTGTTAAGTAGCAGTTTCCTGGGTCTTAATTGATTGGAAATTATTCAGGAAATTGCTTGAAAATGACAGTCACTGAAAATGATGTCAAATGACTTGAACAATTCTGTTGGAGTCATCCTGAACCAAAGGGTAAAGTCTGCCCTTTGCTACCATAGCAAGTATGCTTCAGGAGCTGAGAAGTATGTATCCTGACATATGAAAAGGGGTGGCATTGTGAAGTAACTTAGAACCTGTAAAGAACATAACATAAGAATGGCCATACTAGGTCATACCTAGGGCCCTACCAAATTCATAATCCGTTTTGGTCAATTTCACAGTCATAGGATTTTAAAAATAATAAATTTCACGATTTCAGCTATTTAAATTTGAAATTTCAGGGTGCTGTAATTGTAGGGGTCCTTATTCAAAAAGGAGTTGTGGGGGAGTTCTCAAGATTATTGTGAGGGAGGGGGGGTTGTGGTACTGCTACCCTTACTTCTGCGCTGCCTTCAGAGCTGGGCAGCTGGAGAGTGGCAGCTTCTGGCCAGGAGCCCAGCTCTGAAGGTGGAGCTGCTGCCAGCAGCAGCACAGAAGGAAGGCTAGCATGGTATATGGTATGGCCACCCTTACCTCTACACTGCTGTCTGCAGAGCTGGACCCTCAGTCAGCAGACGCCACTCTCCAGCTGCCCAGCTCTGAAGGCAGCCCAGAAGTAAGGGTGGCAATACTGCAACCCCCCTAAAATAACCTTGTGATCTCCTTTTTGGTCAGGACCCCCAATTTGAGAAACGGTGGTCTCCCCCGTGAAATCTGTATAGTATAGGGTAAAAGCACACAAGACCAGATTTCACGGTCCGTGACGTGTTTTTCATGGCCGTGAATTTGGTAGGGCCCTAGTTATACCAATGGTCCAGCTAGTTCAGTCTCCTCCTGTCTTCCAACAGTGGTCAATGCCAGATCCTTCAGAGAGAATGAACAGAAGAAGGAAATCATAAAGTGCTCCATCCCGTTGTCCCATCCCAGCATCTGGCAGTGAGAGACTTAGGGACACCCAGAACATGGAATTGTGTCCCTGGCCATCTTGGCTAATAACCATTGATGGACCTATCCTTCATGAACTTATGTAATTTTTTTGAAACCAGTTATACTTTGGCTTTCACATTCCCTAGCAATGAGTTCCACAGATTGGCTGTGCATTGTGTGAAAATGTGCTTTCTTTTGTTTGTTTTAAACCTGTTGCCTATTAATTTCATTGGGTGACCCTGGTTTTTGTGTTATGTGAAGGGGTAAACAACACTTCCTTATTTTCTTTCTCCACACCTTTCATGATTTTATAGACCTCTATATCATGTCTCCCCTTAGTCACGTCGTTTCCAGGATGAACAGTCCCAGTCTTTTTAATCTTTTCTCATATGGAAGCTGTTCCACGCCCCTAATAATTTTTGTTGCTCTTCTGTGTACCTTTTCTGATTTTAATGTCTTTTTTGAGATGGCGCAACCAAACTACACGCAACATTCAAAGTGTGGGCATACCACGGATTTATAGCATTATCGTATTTTCTGTCTTATTATTTCCTAAAGGTTCCTTACATTCTGTTAGCTTTTTTGACTGCCACTGCACATTGGGCACATGATTTTAGAGAACTATCCACAATAATTCCAAGATCTCTTTCCTGAGTGGAAACAGCTAATTTAGACCCCATCATTCTGTAAATATAGTTGGGATTACATTTTCCAATGTGCATTACTTTGCGTGTCATCTGCCGTTTTGTTGTCCAGTCACCCAATTTTGTGAGATTTCTTTGTAACACTTTGCAGTGTGCTTTGGATTTAAGTATCTTGAGTAATTTTGTATTGACTGCAAATTTTGCCACCTCACTGTTTACCCTTTTTCCAGATCATTTATTAATATCTTGAACAGCACTGGCCCCAGTACAGATCCTTGGGGGATCAATTATTTACCTCTCTCCATTGTGAAAACTGACCATTTATTCCTATCTTTTAACCAGTTGCTGATCCATGAGAGGACCTTCCCTCTTATCCCATGACTGCTTACTTTGCTTAAAAGCCTTTGGTGAGGGACCTTGTCAAAGGCTTTCTGAAAGTCCAAACACACTGTATCTACTGAATCACCCTTGTCCACATATTTGTTGACCTGCCTATGTCACTAGTATCTACATGTACCACACTCACTGTCTTCTCTCCAGCACTTTGTAAAGGGAAAATGGAGCCCAGCAAGAAAGCTGCTTTGATATTGAAAAGCTTCCATTATACCATATTAGTGTACATTCAAGGTTCTTTCATATTCTATCCTGGGATAATTCTAGTAGAAGAAATAGTCTAATAACTATTCTTGATGGCAAAGCAGGGGTGCTGGAACAATTTTTATAATGGGAGTGCTGATGATGGAAACCATGTATTTGGTGTTTGTTGTTACTACTTCAAGCCAGGAGGAGCGACAGCACCCCTAGTTCCAGCACCTCTGTGGCAAAGGTGTCAACAGACAGAAAGGATAACGTCATACGTAACTGAGAAGATAGACTTAGTTGGATTTGCATTCACCAGGTATAATTTTTCTTTGTGCCTCTTCCCTAAACTAAAGCTACTGATAACTATCAAAGAAAACAAGTCAATGACACTTCCTCATTATTAGTGTCTGAAGCTCTCTGCACAGTTTCTTCTCTCATGTCCCTGCTCTTTGGTTCTAATACATAGATTAGATTTCATATTTATTGATTCATAGCAGCTTGTGTGTCAGTCTATTTTGTTTTGTTGTTCAGTCTCAGTATTAGTTTGAATTCTATTGTATGAGACTATAGAACTGGAAAATGTAATTACTATATTAGCTAATGTATGTATTTAGACTTATGAAACATCTAATCCTTTGTTGCTCATGCTGTGGTGAAAAACTACAAAAAGAAGATTAGAACAACAAATTATATTCATGCTCAAACAAGCTGCTCATCCAGAACAATCCAAATTCCAAGTAATTGCCCACAAACCAAAAACAGAACACCCAAACTTGTGCCGAACGGGAGACAGATGCATATTAATTTAGTTTTTGCAGTTTAAAAATAAGGAATCTATTCTACTGCCTGGATAGATATATTGATCACTGAACTGAAATTGTGTAGTTGCAAGTAATCTGCTGAAGTGCTAACAATGCTTAAATTATCAGCCATTTGTGACTTAAGTTTAAATGATCTAGACCAAATTATTCAGGAAGTAAGAACTCTCCGGTCAATAAGGAGAACTACCGGAGAGATAGTAGAGAGTTTTTCGTGCATGAACCATAAAAGAGCTTCCCCTTATATCATTTATGTATTATTGCAAATGCCAACAAAAAGCTGCAATGGGTATGTGGGAATGTGCTGCAGGAAATGGAACAAGAAGTGCTCATCTGGAGCCATTTTGTGTAGTTATCTCCCTTGTGATAGGCTAGGAACTTCACTTAAGAAAAAATGTGTTCACAGTTGCTACACTGATAGCCCTGAAAACTGAGGTCCTCTGTTTATCCACAAAAGAGGGACAGAATGGGCACCAACAGTGCAAACTCCCCCATCAATACATCTCAGATCACAGCATGGAGGACCATCTCTTCATTCCTATTCAACTGTTGGCCTTTCTGTTGAGGCTGACAACAGTGGAGCCAATTAGTGCCAGCTAGAAGCGTGTGTCCACATGTCCTCTCGGGCTTGCTCTGAGAAAGCTAATTCATACAACAGGTATGAGTCACTGGTCAGACCTGGTCACTGAATCTTCATCTCTGATGGAAATACCATAAAACTGAGGGATTCATGGTTGCTCAATGAGCCTGAAAGACCACAAGTGAACAGAGAAAAACAAAAATAATTATTTTGTAATTATGTGCTACAGAATAATTCATTCAGTCAACTGGGCAATAGTCCTAAACCCTTTCAGTCCAGTTCCCTATCCATATTACAGAAACCTCCATCATAATTACCACTAATTGGCACCATTGTTAGCGGAGTCAACATAATGCCTAATATTGAATGGGCATAAAAACCGAATCCCCGTCACCGGTCCATGTGGTCTTTTCCAGGCAAGTGAACATGTGGGGAAGATCATATGAATGTTTTCCATATTATAGTTGTTCTGTGCATAAATAGAGGATTTTAGTCAATCTGCTGTCTTTCACTAGCAATAAATTCACTTTAAAAATAGTCAAGAAATTAGAATAGAGCTGTAATTTGGTTGAAACTTCACTTTAAATTAGAATTTTCTTAGGACCAAATCATCACATTTTAAAATGTTTACTTAACTTTATCTAAAACTTCCTATGGTCCTGAGATTGATCTGAAGTAGACATTGCACCAAAAATATTTAATTTTATCCGTGTACTGTAGTTATGTGATACTCTAACAGCCACTCTCCATTGCTGTGGGGCTAATAAATAACATATAAAACAATCAGGTTATAGTCTAGATTTTTCAAAGCCCTTCTCCCCAATTGTTTTATATGTTTACAAATAATGCACAAACTATATATATTTTACAACTGCTTAACTTTTGGAGAACAGAACTCACACCTCTGTCTCGTGATCTTGTACCAAACAGATGAATATTTTGTGTAGCCAGGATACAAAGAAATCACTAGATCTTATAACAAACAAAAATTAGAACCAGAAAAGGCCTTTTATCATTTAGACACCTAGTCGATCTCTCTGCCAGTGCAGAATATATCCTAGAGTAAATTTCCATTTGGTGTAATTTGCCATAGCGCCTGAGGATCTGTCCCACTGACATACTAAACCCTGTATTCCATCAAATGATTTTTGTTTCTAACATGTCTGTGGACATAAAGTTATACACAGCTCTGTACATATTGTGACTTTCAATGGTACACAAACAGGATTTTAGAGATTTTAGTTGTCAGTTGAGTAAGTATTTGATCGCTGCTTTTGTACAAGTTGCAGCTGAATTCTCACAGACCAAGTCAATTTTTCCTGGATTAGGACAAAAACCAAGAGGATCCTGGGTAATCTGATCTGAACCGCTGACTCATGACGAGATCCCTCAGGCAAGCTACTCGTGCTTCAGTCAACCCAGCTGGAACATTGAGCAGAAAAAAAAAAAAAAGAGGACCTCATTGAAAATTAAATGCTGCATCTGCACTGAGCTTTCCTCCTGAGTAAACAAATTACAAATACGGAGCCATGCATATTAAAACACTCATCCCCTCCCACTTCTCCTCATAGTATATATTCAAGTTATTTCATTTAGAAATGGGTTTTAATAAGCGTGTGCCACAATTTGTTTTTTCTGTTCAACTTGAAAAAGGGATTTGGCACAAACACTGTGTCTGTACATGATAACTACAGAGAAACACGGTGCTTCCTCAGCTCGGCGGGAGCCAAAATGACCCTTCCGGTCAGTGAACCACGCAGAATGCAGGATTTATATGACAACCACTATTTGCTCTTTCTAAGTCAAAATCCATGCTATAGAAAAGCACCATACAGTGGAGCAGGGTTTCTTACAAGACACTAACTACTGGCAGTCTGGCATAGGGCAGTTTACTTTGTCTACTGGCTTTAGACCAAAAAGACTGTGTATAGATGACATCTTTACTTTCAGATGATTGATTGAGAAAGGGCTTGCTTATCAGAAAAGATTAGTCTTGAACTTTATAGATTTCACCAAAGCTTCAGACTGCACCCATAGAAAGTCACTATGGAAGATCTTACAACCATATGGGCTTGCTAGAAAGGTAGAATCATTGGCTAAGATGCTGTAAGAAGGTCCAAAGTGCTGCGTACGGACAAAGGGGAGAGACTGACTGGTTTGATATCACCAGTGGAGTGCAGCAGGGATGCATTTCATCACCTCTCCTCTCCTGCATAGTGATAGATTATGAGATTCAAAGGAAGATACAGGAATTATGTGGAGTGGAGGATCTCAAGTTTAAGATCTCAGTTTTGCAGACATCTGTTTTACACAGATGATGGTGCTATGAAAAAGACCACTGCCAATGTAAAAGGTGAGGCTGCCAGTGATGGTGCACAGATGGTCAGTAGTGAAGCATGGTTAACAAGTTTGTATATTCTAGTAGCACAATCTGGCCCACTCCATAAGGAGGTGGAAGCAAAAACTGGGAAGGCAAATGGAGTCAGAGACTGCCAAACAGCTGGAAAAATAAGGAGATTCACAAAAGAACCAAGGTAAAATTATACTGTGCCATTATGATACCCACATTGTTATATACTTCTGAGACTTGGCAAATGCTAGAAACCCACAAGAGGAATCTTAATGCATTCCGTCAGACATGCTTATGAGGAATACTTGGTGTATGCTAGTGGATACATTGACCAAGGCTGATTGTGTTACACAGGACTGGCCAGCAGATTGTAGAGACAATGTTTTATGTTTCATGGATGTAAAAAAAATATATTCCTAGACAGGCGCTTGACTGGATGACACCTAGTGGAAGACCATGTAAGAAAGCCATTGAAAAAGAGGCTGCTGTCATGGAAACAGACTATAATAGAGCAAGAAATGTTGCATTAGGCAGATGGAGGCAGAAAGACTGGGTTGCCTCATGTGTCACAAGGCATGAAAACATCAAATAAAAAAGTAAACTTTGAGGTACAAAATGGATCAAACTATTTAAAAAAACAATGCTGAGAGTCCATGATCAAAATGGGCACCCACTTTTTCATAGATTCATGGCTTAAAAGGCCATATGGGACCACTGTAAACATCCCGTCTTAAATCCTGCATAACAAGGGCTACAGAACTTTCCTGAATTAATTCCAGTTTGAACTAGAGCATATCCTGTGCATACTAATCTGCCAACAGGGGGTGAAATTCACCCCCATCAGAAGCCCAGCACCACTTGAGTCCCAGTTAAATCCTGTTTTGAAGATTTAAGTGGTGGCTGTATGCTGGCTGCTCTACAGAGAGTGAATTTCACCCTCAATGCACAAATGGGTAATCATGTGCAGAAATATCTGTTTGCAGGTGAAGTGGTTAACTGAATATGTACAAATGTGAATGGAACTACAGCACCTATTTTAAAAAATTGGCCTTATATACAGTCTTGTATTTCCCAAGTATGCTGAAAAATATAATGGGTGAAGCAAAGCACTTATTACACTGGGGGAATAATAGCTTCTAAAAATACCTTTGAAAATATTAAAGCTGATCCCAAATAAAAACCTCCTGAAATATGTATTTTCCTGAGCAATCAGAAATGTTTCATAGAGATTAGCAATATAATTATATAAGCGTGTTTGGGGAAAATTTTCTCTTGTCTGACTAACCTATTTTAGGTACTTATATGGCCCCAATTACTGCCATATCTCAGTATCTTGTTATCTTTCACATCCTTGTGAAGTCGAGAAATACTATAATCCTTGTTTTACAGATGGAGAACTGAGGCACAGAGAGACTAAATGATGAGCCTAAGGTCACAAAGGAAATCTATGGTGGAGCAGGGAATTAAACCCAGCTCTCCAAATTCCAGGCTACTCCCTTAACCTCTGGACCATCTTTCCTCCCTTCCTGTGGAAGTTTCACTTCAGTGAAGCTTAACTTCAGTGTCTCAGGGTTCCTGTTAGGGCTGTTGATTAATCGCAGTTAACTCATGTGATTAACTCAAAAAAATTAATTGCAATTAATTGCACTGTTAAATAATGAAATACCAATTAAAATTTATTAAATATTTTGGATGTTTTTCTACATTTTCAAATATAGCAATTTCAATTACTACACAGAATACAAAGTGTACAGTGCACACTTTATATTATTTTTGATTACAAATATTTGCTCTGTAAAAATGATAAACAAAAGAAATAGTATTTTTCAATTTACCCCACACAAGTAGCTTAGTGCAATCTCTTTATCATGAAAGTACAACTTAGAAATGTAGTTTTTTTTGTTACATAACTGCACTCAAACAGTGTAAAACAGTGTAAAACTTTAGAGCCTACAAGTCCACTTAGTCCTCCTTCTTGTTCAGCCAATTGCTCAGAGAAGCAAGTTTGTTTACATTTGCAGGAGATAATGCTGCCTGCTTCTTGTTTACAATGTCACATGAAAGTGAGAACAGGCATTCACATGTCACTGTTGTAGCTGGTGTTGCAAGATATTTACGTGCCAGATGCACTAAAGACTCATATGCCTCTTCATGCTTCGACCATCATTCCAGGACAGGCTTCCTTGCTGATGACACTTGTTAAAAAATAATGCATTAAGTAAATTTGTGACTGAACTCCTTGGGAGAGAATTGTATGTCTCCGGCTCAGTTTTACCCCTCATTCTGCCATATATTTCATGTTATAGTAGTCTCAAAATGACTCAGCACATCTTATTCATTTTAAGAACACTTTCACTGCAAATTTGACAAAATGCAAAGAAGATACCAATGTGAAATTTCTAAATATACCTACAGCACTCGACCCAAGATTTAAGAATGTGAAGTGCCTTCCAAAATCTGAGAGAGATGAGATGTGGAGCATGCTTTCAGAAGTCTGAAAAGAGCAACACTCTGAGGAAACTACAGAACCCAAACCACTAAGAAAGAAAATCAACCTTCTGCCGGTGGCATCAGACTCAGATGATGAAAATGAACACGCGTTGGTCCGCACTGCTTTGGATTGGTATCGAGCAGAACCCGTCATCAGCATGGACACATATCCTCTGGAATGGTGGTTGAAGCATGAAGGGACGTATGAATCTTTAGCACATCTGGCATGTAAATATCTTGCAACACTGGCTACAACAGTGCCATGTGAATGCCTGTTCTCGCTTTCATGTGACATTGTAATCAAGAAGTAGGCAGCATTATCTCCTGAAAATGTAAACAAACTTGTTTGTCTGAGTGAATGGCTGAACAAGAAGTAGGATTGATCGGACTTGTAGGCTCTAAAGTTTTACATTGTTTTATTTTTGAATGCAGTTATTTTTTTGTACATAATTCTATATTTGTAAGTTCAACTTTCATGATAAAGAGATTCCACTACGGTACTTGTATTAGGTGAATTGAAAAATACTATTTCTTTTGGGTTTTTTTACAGTGCAAATGTTTGTAATCAAAAATAAATATAAAGTGAGCACTGTACACTTTGTTTTCTGTGTTGTAATTGAAATTAATATATTTGAAAATGTAGAAAATATCCAAAAATATTTAAATAAATGGTATTCTATTATTAACAGCACGATTAATCACAATTAATTTTTTTAATCGCGCGATTAATTGCAATCAATTCTTTTAATCTGCCCAGGGGCAGAACTGCACAGTGCGGTGGGTCTATTTGATCAGCGTGTTGCGGATGGCTCCCCGCTGACCCAGTGGCGGGACCCTCTCCTCCTGCCACTGTCAGGGCCCTGGGCTGGAATGCAGTGGAGTTGGGTGGGCCTGCGTTCCTCTACCCCGGCCAACCCGCCTTGGGTAGCAGAATCCCGACAACGCCACTGACTCTTGCCAGCGCTGCCCCTGCCTGAGGGGCACACTACAGACTCTTGCCAATGTTAAATACCCCTAATGCACATCTGTCCCATGGCTTTTTTTTTTTTTTCTGGTTGAGACTTTCCTTTTGAACCAAAACTTCCTTGACTGCTGGTGGGGAGCTCTTAGAAGTGTTTAGATGCCACAACAACAGGCCCATTATAAAGATATGAGAGGACATAGAGAGATACATGAAGTTCAGATCAAGCATGGTTCATACTCCCGTACTCCTATTTTCCCTTCTTTGCTTAAAGGAGAGGAAGTTTCCCTTTAAGAAACAAACATTTTCTGCATAGCAACTAGATCAGCATGACCTAAGCACATTGCTCAAAAATCAGTATACACCAAAAATACATCAGTACATAAAGGCTTCCCTGCAGATGTTTGCATGTGCTGAAATATCTCCAGTACAAAGAGATGTGTGCAAAAATATTCATGTGCTGAAATTTTTAAAGCCCTGTCAAACTGTCTATAGTATCAGGAACATCTCAACAGCCTTTAAAGTCTGTATTCATGGTCAGTAGACCCTTTGAACAGTTTTAAAGTCTTCTGATGTAACTCACCAAATGACTGGGTCTCCTACATGCTACCATAACAATAAAACACTAATAATGTCAAGAATACCAGAACTCATGATCCCAAGACATTTGAATAATCAGGGTTCTACTATGCATGTGATTATCTGACAATTGTGCTGTTTGTGATCTGACCAGACAGTATTAACTCCCTGGGCATTGGAAAAAAGAAATTATTTTTTCCAAGATACTCATTGGAGGTAGTGTACAGTACTGTATTCTAGGTGTTTAAAAACAATGCTTAATTTTAATAACTGACATTTACAGTTTGACAGTACAATTTTTTTAAAAAAATGTTAGTATATTTCTTTACTGTTCCATTTTGAAAACACCCTGATCTCAGATTTAAATACAAATATCATATATTCTAAATAAAATATTTTGGTTCTTTCAAGTTTTTGTAAAGAGCAATGAAAACATTAATCTTCTCATGATATTTAATCAGTGGTCATTCCAAAATATTCAATCATCTTACTGAGATTTTGCCATTCTTAGTTATTTCAGAATATTAAAATATTTGATTAAATGAGAATTATGTCTTATATCATGGCGAGAACTGCTTGATTAAAATAGTATTTAAGCAGTTTGGAACTGTTTCAAAACTTAATATTATTAAATATCTGAGGGTGGCAAAATGTCACCATGAGCAATATTCCTGCCTTGACGCATCAGGTAGTAAGTTTTGTGGTTCCAGTTCTATGTTTCTACTCCATTCTCAGTCACCAGCTGAGCACCTTACAGAATGGAGAAGTAAATCAGGAGGACCATCCTTATGATGGATCTCTTCTTTTCTCAAGTGGCAGCAAAAATTTGGGACTTTTCAAAAAAACACGTGTTTTAATTATTGTCAAGGTTCCTTCCCCACTCTGAACTCTAGGGTACAGATGTGAGGACCTGCATGAAAAACCCCCTACGCTTATTTTTACCAGCTTAGGTTAAAACTTCCCCAGGGTAAAAACTATTTTATCTTTTGTCCCTGAACTTTATTGCTGCCACTACCAAGCGTCTAACAAATATAACAGGGAAAGAGCCCTCTTGGAAACGTCTTTCCCCCCAAAATCCTCCAAACCCGGGGAAGGCTTGATAAAAATCCTCACCAGTTTGCATAGGTGAACACAGACCCAAACTCTTGGATCTTAAGAACAATGAAAAAGCAATCAGGTTCTTAAAGGAAGAATTTTAATTGAAGAAAAAAAGTAAAAGAATCACCTCTGTAAAATCAGGATGGTAAATACCTTACAGGGTAATCAGATTCAAAACATAGAGAATCCCTCTAGGCTAAACCTTAAGTTACAAAAAGACACAAAAACAGGAATATACATTCCATTCAGCACAACTTATTTTATCAGCCATTTAAATGAAACAGAATCTAACGCATATCTAACTATATTGCTTACTGACTTTTTAAAGGAGTTCTGACCTGCATTCCTGCTCTGGTCCGGGCAAAAACAACACACAGACAGACAGAAACTTTGTTTCTCCCCCCCTCCAACTTTGAAAGTATCTTGTCTCCTCATTGGTCATTTTGGTCAGGTGCCAGTGAGGTTATCCTAGCTTCTTAACCCTTTACAGGTGAAAGGGTTTTTCCTCTGGCCAGGAGGGATTTAAAGGTGTTTACCCTTCCCTTTATATTTATTACAATTATAGTATCTCTTGTTACATGGGAAATCAAAGTTGAAGAGGCGAGATTTTCATTTGGATCAATAGGTGACAAACTTTACAGTTAGTCTCAGATCCACAGGAAATGAGTTCCATAACTCTGGTCCTACTCTGAACCAGCATATGCACTGGAATACTTTGGCATTTATGCACCTGGATCAATGCCTCTGAATTTGGTTCAAGTGATATCATCCCATATGGTAAACTGACTCCCCCAGGATCTATGCTCCTATGTAGTCACCACCAGAGTTTGCCTCAGAATGTGAGCTTTCAGAGCTTGGAGTGTGTTACAATGTTGAGACGCTAAAAAGTTCAAGAATATACTGAGGGGAAATTCATTAGTTTGCTTTGGAGAGCTGATGCCATGTGGAAGGGCTCTCCTCTCAGCCCTACTCTTTACAGATCTGTAGAGCCCACCATCCAGGCTGTACCCATAGAAAGGCAGTTGTGACATGAAGTGAAGGTGGGGAGCTTCTGTTTCTTCTTCTATGCTTCCATCCCTAAGTGTGTCTGATCTGTCTTCTGCTGACATACAGTACCCAGAGGAATGTCTGGGCCCTTTATTTGGGCTATCAGGAAAACTGTATCCCCTGTATTGTATTTTTGATTATATAATCCCATCTTCAGAGACCGTGATAAGAAATTGCAGTTATATTAAAAAACAATTAGAAAGACACAACACATATATGTTTTTGAGCACATCCAGTTCTTGAATCAGCATCTTTTAGTGCAGAAGCTACTGTCTGTATTATGGGGGCGGGGGACGTGTGTGTGTGTATGTGTAAATTCCCAAATTAATTTTAAGTGGTTCAAAGTGGTACTGCACAAATGGCAAGGTTGGGAATATATATATGTGTGTGTGTGTGTGCACATCAGACATAATCTAAAAATAAGAAAAGACCAGCTGAAAGAAAAACCATGTAGTGTGTTCATGAGATGAATTTCAAAATGGAATACAATAAAATTATCAGCTAGTAATAAAATACAGAGAAGAAATATACATCTGTGGCCGCTGTTCAGATACCAGAAATTTAATCATGTCCAGGGTAAGAGAAACAAATACATCTTTAAGAGTGGTTTAAAATTCCTCTAGAGATCTCTGCATATAAATAGTTAAAGGGAAGGAACTTCAAGTCTCCTATACCAGGTTTTTTTTCCTAGTGGAAAGTACTGTGACATGGATATTCAATGTGGTGCTACAATATTAAGACCAAATTCATCAAAATTTCCCTGATTGTGTCTCTAAGACCCAAAATCCTTTGATTTTTCAGGTGAACATAGGCCTCGAAGAGACCTCCTTGGTCATTGAGATCAGTTGGCAACTCCATTTTACAATCCCGTTCATAAAATTCTCAAGCTCCAATTTAAAACCAGTCAGGTTTTTGCCTCCACTACTCACACAGGGAGGCAGTTCCAGAACCTCACTCCTTTGATGGTTTGAAACCTCCTTCTAATGTCCAGCCTAATTTTAGTGTGCCAACATTGTCTATTAGCTTAATAGCTGTTCTCCTTTCCTGATGTTTACTCCCAGATGTATTTATAGAGAACAATCATATCCCCTCTCAGCCTTCATTTAGCTAGGCTAAATAGGTCAAGCTCTTTTAATCTACTTTCATAAAATAGATCATCAGGGAATAGAGACTTAGTAGTTCTTCTCTGAACCTGTTCCAGTTTTAACTCATCTTTTTTGAACATGGGTGACCAGAATTGTACACCATATTCCAGATAAGTTCTCACCACTGCCAACTTTCTATGTTCAGAAAACCAAACACCCTTGCCCTGCCCGGAGGCAACGCCCCTGAACCCCCCCTTCTCCTAGGCCCTGCCCCTGCTCACTCCTCCCTTCATCACTTGCTCTCCCCCACCCTCGCTCACTTTCATCAGGCTGGGGCAGGGGGTTGGAGTGCGAGAGGCGGTGAGGCTCTGGCTGGGGGTGTAGGCCAGAGATTATTGGTTTGGGGTACAGGAAGGCTCTCCAGGCTGGAGGTTGGGCTGAGGGTTTCAGAGTGTGGGAAGGGGTATGGGCTCTGGGCTGCGGGTGCAGGCTCAGGAGTAGGACAGAAATGAGGGGTTCAGGGTGCAGGAGGGGGCTCTGGACTGAGGAAGGGGGTTGGGGTGCAGGAGGGGGTGAGAGTTCCAGCTGGGGATGAGGGGTTTGGGGTAAAGAAGGGGTTTGGGAGTGGGGTGCAGGATGCAGGCTCTGGGAGGCAGTTTCGGAGAGGGCTCAGGGCTGGTGCAGGGGGTTGGAGCATGGGAGGGAGAGCGGGATCTGGGCAGCACTTACCTCAGGCGGCTTCCGGAAGCGGTGACATCTCCCTTTGTCTCCTAGGTGGAGGCGCAGCCAGGCAGCTCGGCGCACTGCCCCTGCCTGCAGACGCTGCCCCCGCAGCTCCCATTGGCCATGCTTCCCAGTCAATGGGAACTGCGGACCAAGCATTTGGGGTGGGGGCAGAGTGCAGAGCCCCTGTGGCCGGCTCTAAGCTGGCAGTTGTGGTCATTTTCATTTCCATACACTCATTTCCACTAGCCATCCTGCCTTTGCCCCATGTTCTACATACCATCCTTGTTGAAAACAGAGGCAAAGTATTCATTCATTCTTAATCTCTATCCCAATCTTGCTGCACAGCAGATCACTTCGTTCCTCATTTTCTTTTTATTTATATGACTAAAAAAACCTTTTACTATTTATTTTAATTGTCTTTGCAAGGTCCAACTCAGCTTGACTTTTGGCAGTTCTCACTTGATCACTATACTTTCAGACCTCCCAGATGTAGCTTTCGTTTCTAATCAGTCCTTACTTCTGTTTCTTATAGGCTCTCAGCTTAACCTTTTTCAAGTGGTATGATAAATAAAGTGTGGGGGGTAGCCCTCATTTATGAGCACCCAGCCAGCCAGTTACCTGTAAAATCCCTGTTGGTGTCTGTTCTCTGCTTGCTTTACTTGTAAAGGGTTAACAAGCCCACAGGTAAAAGAAAAGGAGTGGGCACCTGACCAAAAGAGCCAATGGGAAGGCTAGAACAGGGAAAGAAACTTTCCCTTTGTCTGTTGTTCTCTGGGCTGGAGGGACAGAGCAGCAGTGCTGTAAGCAGCTTTAAGTCAGGTATGAGCATAAATCATCAGATCATATCTAGAACTAATTATCTGAACTCCAAATGTGAAAGTAGATCAGAATGTTTAGCTAGATGCGATGAGGTTTATTTCTGTTTATTTTTTAAGGCTTGTGGATCTCCTCTGTGCTAACCCTGATGCTTTTGTTTGCTTGTAACCTGTAAGCTGAACCCCCAAGAAAGCTATTTTGGGAGCTTAATTTTTGTAATTGTTTCTTTTAAGATCTAGCAAAAAGCCTAAGTTCCAGATGTAATTTTTTCCTTTTTGTTTTTAATAAAATTTACCTTTTTTAAGAACAGGATTGGATTTTTGGTGTCCCTAAGAGGTTTGTGCATGTTGTTTGATTAGCTGGTAGCACAGCTAATTTCATTTGTTTTGTTTCTCATCTCTTCCCTGGAGGGGGGTGAAAGGACTTGAGGGTACCCCACAGGGAGGAATTCCCAAGTGCTTCTTCCTGGGTTCAAAGGGTTTTTTTTTGCATTTGGATGGTGGCAACGTTTACCAAGCCAAGGTCAGAGAGAAGCTGTAACCTTGGGAGTGTAATACAAGCCTGGAGTGGCAAGTATTATTTTTTAAAATCCTTGCGGGCCCCCACTTCCTGCACTTGGAGTGACAGAGTGGGGATTCAGCCTTGACAAGTGGTCATTCATAGTTAGGTCTGGAGCCCTTCCCTACAAGTTATTTCCTCTTGCTTGGGATGCAAATTCCAGAGAGATTTTGCATCTTTGACTTAAAGAAATTCCAAGACTCCACCACATTTAAGTCCCTGAGATCTTCAGTCCAGCTGACTTTATGATCTTGTTCTTTTTTTCTCAAAGTCTGCCCTTATGTAATCAAAAAGCTTAGTTGCCAACCGGTTTTTGACTATTCCTCCATTTAATTTAAAGGATTACTTCATCCAAGGTTATTTACTATGACTAGCTGTTCTAGAATGTCTTCACTGCTTATCAAAACTAAGTCTAAAATTGCAACACGTCTTGTTGGTTCAGTAATTATTTGGTGAAGAAATATGTCAGCTATTGCCTCCAGGAATAACGGGGCCTTACCATTATCAGTAGCATTTGTTCTCCAATTTATATATAGGAAATTAAATTCTTACATAATGACACAATTTCCTGTAGTATTTATCACCTTAATTATATCAAAGAGATCTCTCTCCATATCCAAATCTGATCCCTAAGATCTATAGCAGACCCCTACAACACTGTCCCAATACAATCTCTTTGATAGTCCTTTCCCCAAGTGATTTTGACCCAAACTGATTTTGTTGTATCTATGTTATCACTTATTTCTTTACAATATACTGCATAATTGATTAACACTACCCACTACCTTTGCCTTTATTTATGTCTCTCTTGAACAGTGCATACCCTATAATATCTGTATTCCAGTCATGCTATCTCTTCCACTATATTTCTGTTATCCCTGTAATATCCTGTTTTACATTCTGCACCTGTTCATCTGTTCCTCTGTTTTGTTGCCTAGACTCCTTGCATTAGTGTGTGGACATCTCAGTTGTTTCTCTCTGACTTCACCCAATTTCCTAGTTGGATTAGATATTGTCCATACTCCTAATTTCTGGTGTTCCTCTGTCCCTTATTGTAGCCCCATTTATTTGACTTTTCTCTCTTGTGTATTAAAACTAGGTGTGGAGATTATACAAGTCTGTCCCAAATGTTCCCTCTCCCCTCCTTCCCCATTTCCTAGTTTAAAGCCCTTCTTGTCTGTTATATCAATCTTGATCCCAGAAAGTAAATACCCCAGATACACAGGTGGAGTCAGTCAGATGGGAATAGTCCTCTTTCCATGAATGCCTCTGTGACCCAGGGACCCTTTGTTGCCAACTGGCAGAGGACACAGAGGGAGCATAGGGTTGTACAGGGATCCACTGAGTCAGATATCTGCATAATAGTTCAGCAAAGGGTGGCACGTGAGGTCTCTGCCAAGAGCCAGTAGCCCACTAGTTGTCATAATCATTGCAAAATGTATATATGGATAATATTTGAGGAGTTATATAGCTATACTGTAAATTATACTCTTCAGGTCTTGGAGTTAAGGCATGTCACCTGGATGTGACATATCTCGGAGATGTTCCCTTCAGGCAGGAGAAAACTGACACCTACTTACCTGTCTGCATATTTGTGTATTATATGTCTCACGCTGTGTGCCTATTTGCATACTGAGCCAGGTGCAAACTCAAAGAGTGCAAAATCTACAAGACAGGAAAATTACAGAAAGAAAAAAACAGCAAGTGGGAGTCCTGTTTACGACTAAAGTCAAAGGATTGGTCTGGTATATATTGGAGTGCAAAGAGACACACTGAATCCTTCACCTAGAAGGCAACTGACAGCTTGTTTGGAGAAGACAGGGATTAATGGGAGGATTGAAAGGTGGGTAGGGAACTGGTTAAAGGGGAGATAACAGGTCATACTGAAAGTGAACTGTCAGACTTGAGGGAGGTTATTAGTGAAGTTCCTCAGGAATGAGTATTGAGACAAATCTTATTTAACATTTTCATTAATGACCTTAGCACAAAAAGTGGAATTGTGCTAATGAAATTTGCAGATGACAAAGTTGGGAGGTATTGCCAATAGGGAGGAGGACCAAAATAGCACACAATAAGATTTGGAAGACCTTAAAAACTGGAGTAATATAAATAGGATGAAATGTAATAGGGCAAAGTGCACAGTCATGTACTTAGGAGCTAATGACAAAGGTTTTTGCTGTAAGTTGGAGATTTACCAACTGGAAGTGACAGAGGAGGGGAAAGACCTGGGTATATTGATTGATCACATGTTGTCTATGAGATGACAATGTGATGCTGATGTGAAAAAGGCTAATTCAATCCCAGGATGCATTAGGAGAGATATTTCTAGTAGAGATAGGGAAGTGTTATTATCATTGTACAAGTCACTGGTGAAACCTCATCTGGAATACTGTGTGAATCCCATGTTTAAGAAAGATTAATCAAACTGGAACAGATGTGGAGAAGGGCCACTAGGATGATCAGAGGAATGGAGAACCTGTCTTATGGGAGGTGATTCAAGGAGTCTGGCTTGTTTAGCCTAACAAAACAAAGACTGTGGGGAGATATGATTGTTCTCTATAAAAACATCAGAGGGGAAACACCAGGGAGGGAGAGGAGTTATTTAATTTAAGGCCCAATGTTGCAAAAGAACAAATGGATATAAGATGGCCATCAACAAGTTTAGGCTTGAAATTAGATGAAGGTTTATAACCATCAAAGGAGTGAAGTTCTGGAACAGCCTTCCAAGGAAAGTAGTAGAGGGAAAGACCTAACCTGGTTCAAGACCGAGGTAGGTAAGGTTATGGAGGGGATGATATTATGAGGTTGCTTACAATGGGATACGGCCCATTCACAATTGCTATTAGCAAATATCTCCATTGGCTGGAGATGGGGCACTAGATGGGGAGGGCTCTGAGTCACTACAGAGACTTCTTTCTCAGGTGTTTGGCTGATAGACCCTGAGCATCTGGGCAAGATCTAAGTGATCACCAGTTAGAAAGGAATTTTCCTCGAGGTCAGATTGGCCTTCTTCTGTAGCATGGGGCATGGGTCACTTGCTGGTTTGAATTAGAGAAAATGATGGATTCTCTGTAACTTGAAATCTTTTAATCAAGATTTGAGGACTTCAGTAATTCAGCCAAAGGTTCTGGGACTATTGAAGGAATGAGGTTCTATGGCCTATGATGTGTAGACTAGATGATCATAATGGTCCCTTTTGGTCTTAAAATCTATAAGTTTGTCTCTGAAAGAAGGGTCATAGACTGCTTGGCCATAAACCTCGCAGGGATTTGGGGCAAGCAAGACTTTATTAGACATAAGAGTATCATGTCAATTAAGTCTAAGCTTTAAAATGCATGTTATAACTTATATGTAATCATTTGTTTCCTATACTTCTACTTGCTACTCTTTATAAATCTCTATGCTTTGTTAAGTGAATTTATACCTGATTTCACTATAAACAAGTGCTGTGTGTTAAGCAGAGTGGTGAGCTGAGGTAGAACTGGTAAGCTGGGGTGTACTGCTTCTTCAGAAGCAGTGGATTGGTGAATACTGTGAGTTTCCAGTGGGCCAGGGGCAGGATGCCCCAGGAAGATGCTTCAAGGGCCTGAGAGTTGGAGTATGTCTATTGCTAATCTGAAAAGCATTATAGCAAGGCCAAGATCACCTGAGTATAAGAGTATATTTGGTGTTTAAACTTCATGAAAACTAGTGGGATGTTACTTGCATTGTTTTCACTTATCTGTATCCTGTTATGATGTAATAGCAAACATTTTCATTGTGTATACCCCCTTGTAACTAAATAACCCATCAAAGGAGAAAGAAGCCCTGTGCAAATGAAGAACTTTAATAGAAAAGTACTAATTTCAAAGCAAGTAGTCATGGTGTGCGATGATCGGAGGTCAAAGACTCAAAATGCATTCCTCACTCACCGTCATCAAAGGAAAAGTCCGCGTGGGTAGTGACACTGCCAGCTTGTTTTCTGTGAGAAGAAACTATATGTATGGATTCAAGGAACGATCCTGCATCTCTGGACTCTTACAGGGAAGTGTACCAGATGCAAAGTGGAGATCCCCAGAAACAATTTGGGTATCCTGAAAAGAGTTTTGGGAAACTGGCAGTTTAGTATATCACTGCCACCATTGGGAATTACAAACTGTGACTCACCTGTGCATATATTTTATCTGCTTCAACCTTTCAATAATGATCACTTCCTTTTCTTGGCTAATAAACCTTTAGTTAATTTACCATAGAATTGGCTACCAGCATTGTCTTTGATGTAAGATCTAGAGCAGGGATAGGCAACCTATGGCATGCATGCCAAAGGCGGCACGTGAACTGATTTTCAGTGGCACTCACACTGCCCAGGTCTTGGCCACTGGTCCGGGGGGTGGGGGGAGAAGGTCTGCATTTTAATTTAATTTTAAATGAAGCTTCTTAAACATTTTTAGAACCTTATTTACTTTACATACCACAATAGTTTAGTTATATATTATAGACTTATAAAAAGAGACCTAAAAATGTTAAAATGTATTACTGGCACGCGAAACCTTAAATTAGAGTGAATAAATGAAGACTCGGCACACCACTTCTGAAAGGTTGCCAACCCCTGATCTAGAGTACCAATTGATCTGGGTGAGTGACTGGTCTCTTGGGACTGGGAGCAACCTGGTGTGGTGTCATTTTTGATTTAAGTGACCTTTTGTCACAAAGTCCAGTTTGTCCAGGTGGCAAGATAGACTGGAGAGTCTAAGGGGACTGTCTGTGACTTCATGGTAAGACTGGTATAGTGACTCAGGAGTTCACATTTGTCACTGGCTTGGTGAAATCTAATTATAGAACACACCACCAGGTTGGGGTGTCTGCCCTGTTTTCTGACTGTCTGCCCTGAGCCAAGCACTCTCAGTTGTGAACCACTTGTGGCAAGACACCTCTTTTCTCTTGACATACTTAGCGCTTCCCCCTCTGGCGATGGTTGGCCTGGGGTAATCATCCTCACTCAGGCAAGGTTTGCCTTCCCCTTTCTGTGCTTCCTTGGCCATATTTTCAGGGTAGGCCTGAGGGTCAGCCTAAGGGGTTATCCTCCACCAAAGAAAAAGGAAACTGTCTCATAGACAAAAAGACAGCGGGGTACCTTTCTCTGCCACCCTGGCTAGGACAAGATGTTGTCCTGTGGCTGCTCTGGGGTATCAGTCCTTCCCCTAGCAGGCACTCAGGTTTGGCTATTTCCCCTATGGGAAGGAGCACAGTCTCTCACCCTAAAACAGCCTATTTCCCTACTGTCACTAGGTAGGCAGGCAGGCTGGCTCCCCTTTGCTCTCCCCAGAGGAGGGTTTTTTTAAAGGCCTCAGGCAGCCCTTAATTGGATTCAGGTGTTCCTAATTGACCTGAGATAACCCCTTCTCAGCTTGTAGAAAAAAGGGCCTTTAACATTCTAGGTCTAATATATCGGCCTTCCAGGACCCTCTTGCAGCCATCCGGCCTGACTTTGTCAAGAACTCCAGACAGCATAACATATGTGTTGCCGGCACCCAGTGCCGAGAGGCTAAACAACAGCTTGGGTTGGTTGGCTACCCGGTGTGCTACACCCAATAATCAAAACGGGGTGGAGAAGCAGAAAAGTTTATATGCAGCTGCAAAAAGGTACAGGGAGAATAAAATCTCAAATCCTGCACACAAAGCAGGAAGTTACACAGGCTTTTATACATCCTTTTTTCCCAGCATACTTATCCAATAGCAAGCTGCCCTAAGTATCCATATAGCCAGCCAATCCAGTTCCCAGCTAGTGCCCTTGTGCTCTGTATCATTTCTTAAACCATACATAAAGCTGCTTTATTCAGCATTGTTCTTCATATCTGCCCTGTTTGGCCTTGCTTAATTTCAGGCAGTCTGACTCTGCAACACATTGTTGCATATCCTCAGCATAACTGCTGTGAGTGCCTCCAGGCTGGGAGGCCAAGGACACTTGGGCCTAGTACGCAGAGCTGCTGCGAGTGCCTCCAGGCGGGAGGGGGGGCCAAGGACACTTGGGCCTAGTGCGAGGGGGCTTCATCGACACTCGTGGTCTTCCATCCCCTTGAGTTACCTAGTGGCCATGCCCCAGTGTCCCCAACATATGGAATTATAACAATAAGCACAAATAAGTAAATAACTGTTGTGATGACTAATGAAAACTACCTTCAGCGATGGAGATCTAACTTCGCTGTTCTAAGAATTGTCTTATAAAAGTATCTCTGAAAAACAAGACTCATGGTGCTGATTTCCAAGAATATGAATGTACATCTGCATCCTCACTAATCTCTCCACTTCATAGAATCATAGAATATCAGGGTTGGAAGGGACCTCAGGAGGTCATCTAGTCCAACCCCCTGCTCAAAGCAGGACCAAGCCCCAATTAAATCATCCCAGCCAGGGCTTTGTCAAGCCTGACCTTAAAAACTTCTAAGGAAGGAGATTCTACCACCTCCCTAGGTAACGCATTCCAGTGTTTCACCATCCTCCTAGTGAAAAAGTTTTCTTTATATCCAACCTAAACCTCCCCCACTGCAACTTGAAACCATTACTCCTTGTCCTGTCCTCTTCTACCATTGAGAATAGTCTAGAACCATCCTCTCTGGAACCACCTCTCAGGTAGTTGAAAACGGCTATCAAATCCCCCCTCATTCTTCTCTTCTGCAGACTAAACAATCCCAGTTCCCTCAGCCTCTCCTCATAAGTCATGTGTTCCAGACCCCTAATCATTTTTGTTGCCCTTCGCTGGATTCTCTCCAATTTATCCACATCCTTCTTGTAGTGTGGGGCCCAAAACTGGACACAGTACTCCAGATGAGGCCTCACCAATGTCGAATAGAGGGGGACGATCACGTCCCTTGATCTGCTCGCTATGCCCCTACTTATACATCCCAAAATGCCATTGGCCTTCTTGGCAACAAGGGCACACTGCTGACTCATATTCAGCTTCTCGTCCACTGTCACCCCTAGGTCCTTTTCCGCAGAACTGCTGCCTAGCCATTCGGTCCCTAGTCTGTAGCTGTGCATTGGGTTCTTCCGTCCTAAGTGCAGGACCCTGCACTTATCTTTATTGAACTGCATCAGATTTCTTTTGGCCCAATCCTCCAATTTGTCTAGGTCCCTCTGTATCCTATCCCTGCCCTCCAGCGTATCTACCATTCCTCCCAGTTTAGTATCATCCGCAAATTTGCTGAGAGTGCAATCCACACCATCCTCCAGATCATTTATGAAGGTATTGAACAAAACCGGCCCGAGGACCGACCCCTTGGGCACTCCACTTGACACTGGCTGCCAACTAGACATGGAGCCATTGATCACTACCCGTTGAGCCCGACAATCTAGCCAACTTTCTACCCACCTTATAGTGCATTCATCCAGCCCATACTTCTTTAACTTGCTGACAAGAATACTATGGGAGACCGTGTCAAAAGCTTTGCTAAAGTCAAGAAACAATACATCCACTGCTTTCCCTTCATCCACAGAACCAGTAATCTCATCATAGAAGGCAATTAGATTAGTCAGGCATGACCTTCCCTTGGTGAATCCATGCTGACTGTTCCTGATCACTTTCCTCTCATGTAAGTGCTTCAGGATTGATTCTTTGAGGACCTGCTCCATGATTTTTCCAGGGACTGAGGTGAGGCTGACTGGCCTGTAGTTCCCAGGATCCTCCTTCTTCCCTTTTTTAAAGATTGGCACTACATTAGCCTTTTTCCAGTCATCTGGAACTTCCCCCGTTCGCCACGAGTTTTCAAAGATAATGGCCAATGGCTCTGCAATCACAGCCGCCAATTCCTTTAGCACTCTCGGATGCAACTCGTCCGGCCCCATGGACTTGTGCACGTCCAGCTTTTCTAAATAGTCCCTAACCACCTCTTTCTCCACAGAGGGCTGGCCATCTATTCCCCATGTTGTGATGCCCAGCGAAGCAGTCTGTAATGATAAATAGCCCTTCCCTTCCCTCCTCTGCCTTGAAGAGATATAACAAGACAAATACCAAGTTTATGAATACATCTCTTCTTGAACTCCCCAGTCCTTCGACTCTGCTTACTCAGACTTGCCCAAGGAGGAGGCAAAAGTTAAGCGTGGAGTCATATTGAAGAGAGAGTCTATTCAGTGTACAGGGAGTTGTGCTAGTTTGAAGTTTCGTGCATTCTCTTAGATAAACACATTTTGTAAATTGATCAGTAAACAAAGAAGGAACTCAGCCCCACACTGTTCTTCAGATGTGCAGGAAAATGAAATTATCCCCTTTTCATATTCTGTCCCTCTACCTGCCTGCCCTGCCAGCTGGATCCTAAGGAAGGAAGGGCCCACACACCATCTTCTCTTGACACTGCTCAATATAAATGAAAAAGTTTATTACATTAAAAACCCACATCAGACCTCGGGAAATATTCACATTGTTTCCTTACTGTTTTTGAAAGTCTTATTTTTTTTTTCATTGTTTAACCCCAATATTCTGTCAACAATCCCAAAGCAAGGCAGCTTGGAATGCAGCTTCCCTGATCTGTGAAGTCTTACTGTATTAATCTTTATTTTCTAGTAAGGGAATTCATTGCTCTTCCCATTTGCTTAACTGTATATTTACTTGTCCAAAAGAGCAGTATCTACTACCTTTGAAACTGGATAAGAACCTACTATCAAGCTGGGACTGGTTCCAATTCCTGTTCAATAAAGGGGAGTTTTCCCAAGTCCACAGTTGGTAAATTCAAATTGTACTTATGAGCTCAACATTCAATTTCTCTAGTTGCAACCTCCCTGGTGATATTACATGGGCTTCAAAAAATTTTGCCCTGGGTGTGATTATCCAAAATAAAAATTACAATGGCTGGTTCTGCTCTTAATGGCACTGGTTTTACAACATGTAAGTTCACAGACTTCATGAAATTACTCCTATTTACACGATTGTGAATCAGATCTACAGTATTTGGAAAGAAATGTATTGTGCTAGATCCTTAGCTGAAGTAAATCAATGTAGTGTAATTGAAGTCAACAGAGTTGTGCCAACGTACACACGCTGAGTATCTGGGACATTCTTCACAGAAAGAGAATAACTAACATCTCTATTTTTCAACCTAAGGAATAATTACTGCAGTCTTTCAGATAAAGCCCAATGTGACTTTGCACGCCATATGATTTTATGAAAATATGCTAATAAGTGTGAATATAATGTAACTGGAATATGCTTCATGCAAAAGGTCTCTTGTAAGGTATCATTACAAAGCTTATAATCTACTGAGTGTGGTCATCCTATTTGTATAAATGTATCATTCTTGACAGGTTTCAGAGTAACAGCCGTGTTAGTCTGATCATTCTTGTATCTGAAACTAGAAATATAACTGTGAGGTCCTATTGTAATTATGCAAAGTGTGGGCCATTAATGGTGCTTTGGAATCTTGATGGCTCCCATCAACTAGGACAGTTGGTTGTAAATGGCTCTGTTTACTTGCAAGCCTTCCTGTGAGTCAGGCCAGGAAGAATGAAGGCTTGGGGTCTCACAGGACATGTGACCATGTCACCTGGTACTGGAATCCATCTTAAACCTGGTGCTTTTCCATTTAGAAGGAAGGGTGGGAACTTAGAGAGAGACAAAGGATTCCCATCTTGTGCCAAAGCTATAAAAGGGGATAGAACAGAACAAAGGGGGTTGCAGTCATGAGAAATCCCCTAGCTACCACCTGAGCTGGAACTAGGACTGTACCGGGGAAAGAATTGGGCCCAGACCAGAAAGGAGTCTAGTCTGTGAAAGAAGCTTATTGGAACATCTCTAAGGATGAGATTTACCTGTATACAGTTTCTTAATGTATTAGGCTTAGACTTGAGTGTTTGTTTTATTTTGCTTGGCAACTTACTTTGTTCTGTCTGTTATTATTTGGAACCACTTAAATCCTACTTTTTATACTTAATAAAATCACTTTTTTCTTATTATTGAACCCAGAGTTAGTGACTAATACCTGGGGGAGCAAACAGCTGTGCATATCTCTCTATCAGTGCTGTAGAGTGCAGACAATTTATTAATTTACCCTGTATAAGCTTTATACAGAGTAAAACAGATTTATTTGGGGTTTGGACCCTATTGGGAACTGGGTATCTGGGTGCTGGAGACAGGAGTACCTGCTAAGAGGTTTTCAGTTAAAGCCTGCAGCTTTGGGGGACATGGTTCAGACCTGGGTCTGTGTTTGCAGCAGCGTGCATGTCTGGCTCAACAAGCCAGGGTTCTGAAGTCCCAAGCTGGCAGGGAAAACCGGCTCAGAGGTAGTCTCAGCACATCAGGTGGCAGTCCCAAGGGGGTTTCTGTGACCCAACCTGTCACACCCAGTGCTGCAGAAAAAGCATGACTACCTTTTCCATGTGTTGTCCATCTTTCTCTGATATTGTAAAACATGGTTATATAGAGGCTGAGTTTTATACACTGACCAATGAAAGCTAAGAGATAAAATATGTCCTAGAACTACAGTAGGTAACCTTTTATAGGAAAGTTATTCTCTCTGCAGAACAACTTCACTATGGGTCTGTGATACGGCATGCCTGCCCTGCAGTGCTCCCTGCTGAGCCCCAGTTTCCCTTTTCAGGAAGCCAATAATTCCACTCTTTCTGCTCGATTCAATTATACCCTGCTTAAGGATTGTTTATTAGAGAGCCTCCTACAAAAGGGGCCATAAAAAAAGTCCCAAAGAAACAAAAGATCCTTCTGGCTTCCAGGGTTCATCTGGAACTTGCCCTGTAAGCTCTGACCCTCAGGGGTCTCTCTGTCTTTAAGTCTCTTCTTTTTATCAGGAACCCGAGCCCTCCTCCTGGAGCTTGGTGGCAATTTATCTCCCTCAGTTGACCCCACTTAGTCTTCAGGCTCAGAGGGTTTGGCAGTCTTCTCCTGCTGGTATCTGTTCCCTGCTAATTCAGAACCCTGTAGAAGCTGTCTTACTCCTTTTAGTGTTTTCAGGCACATGAGCTGCTATGAAGGAGGAGGCCAGTATTTATGCTGGCTGCTTCTCCCAGCTCACTCCTTATTGGACGTGAGAAATGGGAGACCTGCCCCATCCTCTCTGCAATGCTCCAGGTCCTGGGTCCTTAAAGATACAGTAACAGAATTCCTTTTAAATGTTACTTCTTCCAGGGACCCCTTTCTTCTCTTGTTATGTGTCCTCAGGCTCTGAGTATCTGACCACTCCAAACTCTTAAAGGGCCATGCCATGTGATAGGGAAGACTGATCAATGGGCAGTACTGCTCTTAAGGGGACATATCTTGAAGTTCCTGCTTACTTTTCACTATGACAAAACTCCCTTCGAAGGAAAAAGGAGTGAATGAAAAGTGAATAAGGATTTCAAGATCCTGCTCTATATAAGCAGAAGTTCACTATTATCACAAATGCAGTTTGGACATTTTAAAAGCACTGAAATCATCTGGGACTTTCATTGCACTTCATTTAGAGCTAAATCGACCCTTCCCCATTGAAATCCCAAATAAACGGCTTATGTTACAGGATTTCTCCACCAGGATTCTCCATGTGATGGGCGACATAAGATCTGAACTGTATGATGTGGGGAGCTGGGGCATAGACTACAGTTGTCTCTGTATCCACTAACTAGCCCCAGCAGAGTGGTACTGAGCCAACACAGTGCAGCATGAAACATTTTCAAGAAACTATTTCTGAAGTTCAGAAACTGATTACTTGCCACAGGGAGTACTAAATGTGGGACAAAGAGAAAGGAAACAGCTAAGCATTGCCGATGGTCTACATGTCACACTGTTGGGCTCTGTGTGTGAAATCTTCCATCCCAACATGCACATCTGGTCTATCTGTCCAGTAGAAAAGAAAATAATTAGGCAAAATTAAGAGGCAATTTCTTTAAGGAATTTTTTGTTTGTTTGTTTGTTTCTTTTTAAGAGACTGAAATAACTTTAAAGCCTGAAAGCACATTGAGGGGGTGGGCTATGTTTTTCTTTTCTTCTTTTTCTAGAAAAATCGATCTCTGGATTTGAATGGGCTTTGTCTTACGTGGAATGAGTACATAGTCCAGATCATTATGATAATTAATTTGCCATCTCTGATGTGCACAGAGAATATGAGCTCAGAAGAGAAGCTGAAATGTAATTGCTTACAAATATGCCGTGTGTATTAAAGAGCAGAGAAATCACAGCTGCTTCCCTAAGTCTCCCTTTGTGCAAATTTACAATGAGCTTCGTAAAGGATGAGGCAAATAAAAGATAAGCTACAAACTATTTTGATGAAATACCAGAAGTAAAGTTTAATATAAAATATCAGCCAGTAAGGTAGACCAGGTGCTGATGGAAAAAATGATCTCTCAAGCTTTAACATTACCCTGTGCTTGAATTCACTGAGCGGTTCAAGAGAATATAAGCATTAAGTATAGGCTGAATTGTAACGAACACTTTAATAGTGAAGGGTTAATCTAAAAAGATAAGGGGCCAGATTCTCAACTGGTGTAGATTAACGCTACAGGCAAGGCTATTGATAAATAAGTCAATAGTGCCATGTCAATCAGCAGAGAATGTGGCCAGATGCTTTGGTTTGTATAAGAATTGCAATTTTTTTCGTATCTTCCATCCAGGGATCTCAAAGTACTTCACAAACATCAATCAAACATGGCAACCCTCCTGTAAGGTAAATAGCTCAATTTTGTACAGGAAATATCGAGGTGCAGCTGAGTTAAGGCCATAATTTTCAGAACTGGGGGCCTAAATTAAAGTGTCTTCATTTTTAAGAGGTGCTGAGCAGCATTTGCAGTTTCAGTTGATTATGGTCAGATTATAAAGGCCTATCAGGGTGGGAAGAGATTGGAAAAACAGGTCCTGGAGTCCTGTAAGGGGACTCAAATGGTTTAAAGATATTGTATACTTCATGATCTGAAGCTGTAGACCAGGGGTTCTTAAACTGGGGGTCGGGACTACAAGAGGCTATTATATGGGGGGTCATGAGCTGTCAGCCTCCACCCCAAACACCGCTTTGCCTCCAGCATTTATAATGGTGTTAAATATATAAAAACATATTTTTAATTTATAAGAGGGGAGGGTTGCACTCAGAGGCTTGCTATGTGAAAGGTATAAAACTTTGAGAACCACTGCTCTGTACCTTTCAATGTCTGCCCATCACTATTTCCAGCACATGGATGTAGTCTAGAATCTTGAAAAATCAAAACTATGTTATATATTTTATACCACACTGGAAAAGTATTTGTTAAAAAATGACATCTTTCCTACTGATAATTTTGGAGGCAAACACATATTTCTAAAATCTCAGTTGTACAGGTGGCTTTTGCTGTCCCATGATTCTTTTCTCCCTCCCTCTTTTTCATGTATTTTCTGTTTCTCTTCTTTCTTGAGTCTCTCACCCACTCCCCAGTTTCTATTCTGTTTTCCACCTCTATAGTCAAACTTTCTGTTCACTCTTTTCCATGTATATTCCAATCTGCTTTTTCCTTTGGTTTTACATTCTCTCATTTTATGCTCTCTCTCTCTCTGGGTCTAATTGTGCCCTCAGCTACATAGACATAATAAATCAAACATAAATCTGAGTTTACACTTATGCAACTGAGAGCAGAATCTGATGCATTGTTGTATTTTGTACTTTCTCTACATTTACAAATCTACAAATTATTCTGTTTTCCCCTGCCAAATTCTCACTAAATGTACTCATTACATTTTCATTTGTCTTTTTCCTATTTTATGTGATTGTTTCTCTTCTCTGTTAGTTTTGCTCTGTTTTCTGGATGCTACTTCTCCTTGTTTTTTCCCCTCATCCTGCCACACTCCTCCTCTCTGCTTTTTTCTCCCTTTGCTTGTTTTCACACCTGTTCCATCCCCAAATCATATACAGGCCCCACACATTCATTTCCACCCCCTCGTATTACTCTCTCTTCCTTGCCCCCCTTTCCTTGCTTTCTCTTCTTGATGCCTTTCTCACCAGCAGACCACATTAGAAAGATCACAAACAGTCTTGTGATACAGAATAGCAACTGCACTAAAAACTAGTCTCCTACTGTTTGACAAATGAGTACACTCCTTAGCTAAGGAAGGGAAATGCATATGTCTTATAAAGTCAGCTGCTGCTCTCCTAGAAAATAGTCCTCACAGTCCTGTCCATATGATCTCCTCTGTGGCACAGAGCTGCAAAGCTGTTCCATGACGGTGGAGCCCTGGGCCCATGCAAAGTCCCACTGAGAATGACCCATTGGGTGAAGAAGAATTGAGCAGTTTGCAGGGTCAAGGCCCAGATTTTGTTATTTGTTTCCAATTTACTCATTACTCAAGACCCCCTTGGTTACCATCTGTATTTACTAGTACTTAATTCATCCCACTGCAATTTTGTAATATCCATTAATTTCATTAGCTTGCTGTTGACTCCTTTCAAGCCATTAATAAAACATCATCAATGGGATTGAATATGCCGAGTTAGAGTGAAACTAAAATATTTTTTTAATTGGTCCACAAATAGCTTTCCAAATACAAAAGCCGATTTTGGTTTATTGTACTTTAGCCTCTTGTCTTTATACCAAATGCTACAGAAGGGAATCATTTTACTAGGAATAACAGTTTAGATATGGACTCTGAGTGTTCAACAGAATCTATTCCTCTTAAATCTTGTACATTCTGCTCTGTTTTGCCAACCTTCAAATTATTCTGTTTTCCCCTGTCAAATTCTTACAATTTAAGGCAAAGTACAGCCACTGTCCCTCATTTCATCCACAGCTAATAAAAACAAGATAAATCACTGCTCAGGTTTTAAAGGGTGAAGACCTATTGTATGGCCATATCCAAGCAAACTCCCATTGACTATGATGCAAGTTAAATGTGTGGGTCAATAGCAGGATATGAACCTAGGTCCTCTTTCAGGAAAGTATGTGCTTAAATCCTGAAATCAATGGGTCATAAGCTCATACATAAATACTTTTCCTCAATAAGGATGGGTTTAAACATGTAGTTAGCCACTTTTCTGAATCAGGACCCTAATGCCTAGGATTAAATGCATTTTAAAACCTAAATATACAAACATATAAGACATCTAATTTGGCAGATGGAAAATCCTAGTTTGAAGGCGACAGCTGCTGCTGCCTGTCTCTTCCTTGCCATTTTGAAGCTCAGTTGAACAAATGAATAGTAGGTAGGAATTCCCAAAGTCTGTGTGCATCTTTCGCCATTTAGTTTATAATGCGATATTGCTTACTAAGTGCCAGGATAACGTTTTTAACTGTAGGATAAAAAAAATCATAACTGCTATAAAGGTATTTTGTAAGGACAATTTATGGCATTTCCAATAAAAGTGTTAATCTCCACTGTGAATTCATCATAAACAGGATAGTTTAGCGCATCATTTATTACCCACACACCCTAAATGTGCCCTCTTCGTGCAATCCACCATTCCCCACTATTTAAATTTGGTCTTCGTAAAAGAGGCAGATTTCCAGGTATTAAAGCTGGTAGAGATTTCAAGCTATATGCCAACTATTCTTAAATAATTAATCCCTATGTCACAGCTGCACCTATTCTATACAGTATTATTAATTAGAAGTCTTTTACAGGAGAACAAATTAGAAGAGTATCAGACAAGTGTATTATCTCAATTTTATATGAAAAGATGAGAACAAGTTTTGATTAAAGAACGCGATCAAAGATGGATTACTTTAAGGAGAAAAGTACTAGTGGCACCTTAGAGACTAACCAATTTATCTGAGCATAAGCTTTCGTGAGCTACAGCTCACTTCATCGGATGCATCCGATGAAGTGAGCTGTAGCTCACGAAGGCTTATGCTCAAATAAATTGGTTAGTCTCTAAGGTGCCACAAGTACTCCTTTTCTTTTTGCGAATACAGACTAACACGGCTGCTACTCTAAAACCTACTTTAAGGAGTTTTTTCTTTTTTCTCAATATTTACGTTTGATCTCCTCATGTTAACACTGATATGCGAGTTCTGAACAAAATGTTTCAGATGCACATCTGTCCATCTCTCTGCCGATAATAATAACCTGATCTCTGCATTTATTTGTAACCCTTCTGCCAAGTGTTGTCAGAAGCAACAAGAACAAGGTTCAAATCACAAGGTGTCCCTCTTAAAACAAACAAACAAACACCACCAGCTTAAGCCCCCACTCAGAATTTCTGGGATCACTAAATACCTTCCCTGGGCACTCTTAACAAGTCTATGTATGAAACAAAGAAAACATTATTAGGGGAAAAGTGAACACAGCATCTACTTGGAAACAATATATTTAAATGAATAAATAAAACACTCCCATAGTAACTTTGGCAGTAGTTTGTAACTCAGTTCCCCATCCACCAGCATGAATGACCAATATGCAAATGTCCCTCTATCACATCACTTACCCCTTCCCCATCTACTAAATGCCATTCAGGCCCAGAAAGTGCTGCCTGATCCTATCCTGGGGCGCCGCTACCTCACTCAACTATAGTGATTCCAGCTTTATTTAATGACTTGATCGGAAGTACCTCATCAGAGCTCACTCAGCTCAACCACCGTCCTCTTTAGCTTTAACAAACTGCCACTTATGCAGTGTCTCCCATTGAAGTATCCTCCCCATAGCACAGAATTCTCTACAGAAGGGAATACCATATAAGACTCTTGATCCTAGCTCCTTGCCATTGAGGCTACACCTCCTTGCTTACAATGTAAGTGTTCTGTTCCTGCTCTCAATTCATCTCTATTTCCTAGCCAATTCTGAGTCGATGAACAGTTATGGTTACTCCCAAAGTGTCACTAGAGGAATTCAGGGTAAATACCTCATGCAAATGAAGCTGCTCTGTGTCTGTTCTTCCCTCTGTTCACCAACAGATGGGAGCAGAGAGCTCCCTATCCACTAGAGCTGCAGGCCATAGCACTTATAAAAATATTGATGACAAAATTCACCCCACCTGCATAAAGCCTGAGTACTTGGGCTCTGTGAAAATGAAATGCAGGATAGCTGGGAAAATGAAATCCATTCCCCAACCCAGAGCATGGATGCTAGCTAATATGCAGAACTTTCCATCTCTTCACCCCTATAACTGCTATTTTATTCAATGGCCTGGAAAACCATCTGTGCTGGTTGCACAGTTTGTCAGGGACCCTGGTTCTGTGCAAACATGTATCCATGCCCCCTTCCCCGTTACCTTGCCCCAGCCAAAGTTATATTGCCCATTTTGGGGGGTTCAGTGTTGCAACCATTACTGTGGGACATCTGTGCAGTCACTTATCAGGCATATAATGGATGCAGTTGCTATGCAGGACTAAAATGGTCCAGTGGGACTTGTGCGAGCCCTTTGCACCATGGGTGAATTTCACCCCAATCCTTAGATCTCGTTTTGTTGTTTGTTGTCTAGGTTCTGTTTGCAAGAACCAAGAGCAGTATTGTAAGATGAAACTACCATAACTCAGATTGAGTGGAGATGGGCTACCAGGCAGCTACCTCTCGGAGGGGTTGCTGGAGACAGAAACGTGAGTATTTATGAAGTATAAATATTACCTGATTTAGAAAGACAAATTGATAAAATTAGCAGCTGAAGGGGTGATAGTAAACACAAGGCATAGAGCTGGTTGAAAATTTTTTGCCAAAAGTTTTTTTAGAGGGAAAATGGCTTTCTTGACAAAATATCAATTTTTGCTAAAAACATTTGGGCTTTTGTTGAAAAATGATTTTTTTTTCTGATTTTGAACCAAAACTTTTGGGTTTTGCATTATCACTTTTTTGACAGATAGCCTAAGACATGTTTTTAAATGTCATTTTCATCATAGATTTTTCTTGGGGAAAAAATAATTCCCAACAAGCTCAAATGATGAGCCAAAGTGTAGGTTAAAGAATGGGGGCCCAGCCTGGAGGAAGGAAAGAGCGGGGGTGGAGTGGCATGGGAACATATTTTTTTTTAATTGCACCAATACAGCAGATATCCATAATTCTGCCCTGCAGAGCACTGATGGCAGTGCAAGTGGACGGAAGGGATGTGTTTAGTGGGGTTGTGCTGGGAGGAGTGCTGGCTACAAATGTTATGTAGGTATTAGAGTAGCAGCCGTGTTAGTCTGTATTCGCAAAAAGAACAGGAGGACTTGTGGCACCTTAGAGACTGTCATAAATATAAAGGGAAGGGTAAACCCCTTTGAAATCCTTTTAGTAAGTAATCTAGCTAGGTATGCGTTAGATTATTATTTCTTTAAATGGCTGAGAAAAGAATTGTGCTGAATAGAATAACTATTTCTGTCTGTGTATCTTTTTTGTAACTTAAGGTTTTGCCTAGAAGGATTCTCTATGTTTTGAATCTAATTACCCTGTAAGGTATCTACCATCCTGATTTTACAGAGGGGATTTCTTTACTTCTATTTACTCCTATTTCTATTAAAAGTCTTCTTGTAAGAAAACTGAAAGCTTTTTCATTGTTCTCAGATCCAAGGGTTTGGGTCGGTGGTCACCTATGCAAATTGGTGAGGCTTTTTATCCAACATTTCCCAGGAAAGGGGGGGTGCAAGTGTTGGGAGGATTGTTCATTGTTCTTAAGATCCAAGGGTCTGGGTCTGTAGTCACCTAGGCAAATTGGTGAGGCTTTTTACCAAACCTTGTCCAGGAAGTGGGGTGCAAGGTTTTGGGAAGTATTTTGGGGGGAAGGACGCGTCCAAACAGCTCTTCCCCAGTAACTAGTATTAGTTTGGTGGTGGTAGCGGCCAGTCCAAGGACAACGGGTGGAATATTTTGTACCTTGGGGAAGTTTTGACCTAAGCTGGTAAAGATAAGCTTAGGAGGTTTTTCATGCAGGTCCCCACATCTGTACCCTAGAATTCAGAGTGAGGGAGGAACCTTGACAGAGACTAACCAATTTATCTGAGCATAAGCTTTTGTGAGCATCTGATGAAGTGAACAGTAGCTCACAAAAGCTTATGTTCAAATAAATTTGTTAGTCTCTAAGGTGCCACAAGTCCTCCTTCTCTTTATGTAGGTATTGCAAGTCTCACTGTCCAGCATGCCCCACTTAGTGCTCCAGAGACATTGGTATAGCAGACTGCTTCCTGTGACTGTATCTCCTACCCCTCCTCACTGCTGTGTTGCCTATGCAGAGTTATAACTGAGTCCAGTATCAATGGCAAAACTGTTACTTAGATTGAAAATTGGCTAAGCACTGTAAACAAAGCACAAGCAAAGAGAGCTTTTAATTCCCAAGAAGAGGTAATTTTTAGTCTCCTTTGACAATCACATCCATTTGTTTCCTTGTTGTACGGCTACAATGAGCTTTCACCTATTGTTCCCACTGTTGCTCACAGTAAATATTTTTTTCTTAACACCATTTACGGTGGATAGGCCCCAATCATAATAAAACTGAACCATAGAAAGTTATGTTTCTGTTTTCTAACTTCAGTAGAGTATTTTTTCTCACAAACTCGATTTCTAAAAAAATTCTTTGTGAAACATCTGAGCTCTGTGAGTGTAATTTAAATATCTCCAATGCTCATTAATTTGCAATTGGGAAATTAGGCCAGATCTGTATTCCTAATAATGTAAAATTTTGCCTTCAGGAAAATCAAAAGAATTTTAATGAAATTTCTTTACGTAAATAAAACAGAATGCCGTTCTTTTTTCCTGTGCTATTTTCACTGTGTTTGCTAATGAGTGGGAATATACCCCCTTAATTGAGCCTGGTTTTATATAATATGCAAATTGGTATTTAGTGGCTCATAATCAGTAATGTGAACTTGAGAACTCTGCAATAAGCCCAGAGAGGGCAGCTTTCTCTGCATTACAAAAATAACTATGTTTAAACATGTTTACAATGCCTGGCTGTGATGTCCCAGCTCTGTTATAGAGTGCCTTTGCTTGTCGGTGTGGACAGAAATCATGTTCTAAATGTCTGAGGGAACCATGTTTTAACTCCAAGCTAAAATACAATTGCATAATTTTATTATAACTTTTTTTGGTCCACAAAGGGAAGAAAAAAAAGAAGTTGGAGCAAAACCCTATTTAAGTTTGAGATTCAAATAGGAAGGTAGGATGGTTTTGGGATTAAGACACTGGATTGGGACTCAGGAGATTTTGGTTCAGTTTCTGGCTCTGCAATAGGTTTCCTGTATGACCTAGAACAAGTCACCTAACCTTTGTTGGCTCAGTTTCCCTTCTGTAAAATAGGGATGATAATGGTTCCTTCCTTGTACCCTCTCTCTTGTCTATTTTGATGGTAAGCTCTTCAGGCAGGGACTTTTACTTACTGTATGTGTGTATGATGACCAGCACAATGGTGCTTTTATCTCAGTTGGGGCCTCTAGAGTTAATTATAAAATAATTATTAATAATAATGGTACAGGAAGAAAACACTTATATTAGGTGTCAGTCCTGATATTTATTCAGCATCTTGCAGAAATGGGCCCTTAATTTGTACTTTGTAGTAGAACCTACTTATAATATCAGTATGGTGTATCCCAGAGCTGAAGTAGTCACATCTGCTAATATAAGTCACCTAAACAAAGTCTATGGTAAGAAGAAAGTGCTATGTAAGAGTTACAGCATGGGACTTAGAGTCAACATATCTGAGTTCCATTCCTGACTCTGCTACAATGGTATGACTGTAGACATGTTACTTAACTTCTCTGTGCCTTTGTTTCCCTATCTGTAAAATGAAGACAATAATGTCTACCTGAAAGCAGTGTCGCAAGTCTAATTCAGTGAATGTTTGCATTCTTCTCAAGGCGGGTCCTTAAAAATACTAAGGGTTATTTTACCCTTTTCTCCCCTTCCCCAATGGAGGGTTCTCTCTATTCCAAATGCAGTCTCCAGTGGAGGATCCCCCCACCTCAGTCCAACAAAGGCCCAGGTTGTAGTGACTTTTCTTGGCTGAGAAAAGCAGGATGAAGGTCCCTTTGCTCACTGGAGAGATAACAAAGGCAGTCTTTCTCTCAGGGGCTCTGTATGCTGCCTCCACATGATAGTGGATGCTTTGCAAAATTGTTTTAAACTTTCAGACCGGAGTAATGTTTTCCACTTGCTCTTGAAGATGAATGCCCTAAAGGGAATCTTCTTCCCATTCAGATGTGGTAAAATTTCATGCTTCAGTTCCCTCTCACCCCATTTTGCTTGCAGTCTTTCTTTCTATCCTCTCTTTTTAACTGTCATCATAATAATGATTAAGCTTTTCATCCTCAGAGCACTTAGCAAACATTAGCTTCCCTAGGAGCTTATCAAGATAAAAAATAGGAAGGAAGATTTATGATGGAATGGGTTGTCCTAAGAAGAAATATTCCCTGGGAGTTCCCCAAGAAATGAAAACATCATATAATACCATGGTGCTTCTGCTAGTGTCTTGCTGGAAAATTAATATACCACACTTGAGGTAATTACAGCATCTGCGTGTGATCAGGACCTAGTGGATATAAAAAGCTGGTAGCTGGAAAGTTTCCTCTCCTGAGGATTTTGATTCATAACAGAGAGTTAAATAATTTAAATAATTTCTGAAAACTACTTTTTCCCCTCTTTTCAGTAAAGCACCATGGCAAGTTAAATTATTAGAATTCCTCCCTTTAGGTTAATCAAACTGCAATGTTCTCCAGGAGGTTAGGATTTCATTTTCTTTGACTTGTGCATTCCAAATACCAAGAGATTCATCATTAGATATTATGCACTTTCAAACAAAACAAAACAAAAAACAATGATAATTTAATACTGCCACTCCTAAGAACATAGCTGAAAAAACAACCTCCTACATGCCCTCCCACTCAGTGTTCTCCATAGTTTTCATATTTTCACAATGAGGGTCTGATATGTCTTGCTGTCAAGTATGATTGTTCAAGATTAATTCACTGTGGCTAAAACACAGGAATTTGACTCATCCACTGTGCGACTTTCAGCAAGTCACTGAAGCTCTTCACCTTGTGCCACTACGGTTTGCCTGTTCTCTCCACCAGTTGTCTCCCAATATATACGCAGGCCTTGAGCCTACAATTTGTTGTGCTCTTGTGTGGTGAATTGCAGGACCCCAGGCTTAGATTGTTTTGGGGGCAGGAACTGTCTTTTCATTACACTCATATACAGTTTTTAGCACAACGGAGCTCTGAGGATCCCTGATTGAGGCCTCTAGGTTCTATTTCAATACATATAATAACAATAATAATAATTAATAATAATAAAAATAGTAATAAAATACATAAATAAATACAATAAAACCCAACCTTTCTTTATCCTAGGATATGTCTACACTGCAACTGAACACCTGTGTCTAACCTGACTGGGGTTTCCATGGCAAAGGCTATGGGGCTGTAAAATTGTGGCGTAACTGTTCAAACTTGGGCTACAGTCCAGTGTAGACATACCGCTAGTTTCCTGATATATAAAATGGGAGGAGGGTTATGAGGATTATTCCATCGCTTTTGGTAATGTGCTTTGAGATCCTCTGGATTGAATGTACATGAGGAGTACTGCAAACGGGTATATCCTATGCAACCCCTTCCTCTATAGCATTAGTCAACTTTAAAGTTGAGAAATCAATTAATTTGGTGAATTTTTGCTCTTTCTCTTAGCACGTTGTCCACGAGCAGACTGCAGTTCTTTCACTGTATTCATCTTTCATTGTGTTCATTATCTGGAATTATGTGTGAATAATTTTTAAAATAATCTTTGATTTTGTAGTTTGTTACAAGTATTCATAATTTGTGATGTTTCAAAGATCACATGGTAGGCGTCTATTCCCTGATTGGATGAGTGCAAAGGTAGAAATACAGACATTCATGAGTTCTTTTTCTGTCAGCATTCTTCAATATTTGGTAAAAATGTGCTGTTTCTATAAATGTCCTTTCCAGTAAGTTTGTTCACTGGAATAGTTTTGGAAAGAAAACGCAAAAGGAGCTTAAAACACAGCTGAAAGTGAAAAATGTCAAATGTATTTTTGTGGAAAATGTTTTGCAGTATTCACCCAACTCTACTCAAAAGTTAGGAAATGTAGAGTCAAAGTTGAAAGCTCAACCTTAACTCTGCCTCCTTACAAAGGGCTATGTTTGTCCCAAGTATTAAGAACACTGCAGAGTAGACATACCCTGAACGTAAACCCAGGGTTAGTGGAACTCAAGTCAGTGTACCCTGGGTTTGAGCACCCAGAGCTTGAGTGTTTACACTGATTGCCAACCCAAGGTTAAGAATTTTTTAACCCAGGCCTGAACCCAGGGCTCCAGTGTCCACACTGCAGTGTGCAGAACCGAGTTCAACCTACCATATCTCAGATTTATTAGTGCCCTCCCAAAATGTGGCCATCCTAGCCCTTTGTTCATGATGCAGTCTTGGAAAACTTGACTGTCCATACCACGTGTAACAGGAAGTTTGAATAACTTGCTAATACATACTGCCAAGCTGTCATTTTTTTCTGTGCGCTTCCAACAGCCAAAGCCAGTAAAATGGAGGAATCACCATTTTAAGAACTTTTCTTGCTTGGGCTTTAGCTCCTATTTCAGAACCCGGGCAGAGCTTTCATGAGACATTGGCAGCATTTTCTGACCCACCAAAGGTGCCTGACAAAGCTAATGATGGAGCAGAAGGAGGGGGACACATACATGGCAGACTCAAACTGGCTGATGCTACTCATGACCCTAGGTATAGCTGCTGATGGTCCCTACATAGATCAGTGTTTCTATATCAGGACCACAAGCACTGACTGGTAGACCCGCATTGTCATGCAGATCTAGGATGACCAGCAGGATTTTTGCATGAAGAAAGCTACATTTCTGGAGCTTTGTGAGATGCTTGCCCTGACCCTCCAGCAAAAAGACACATACTTGAGGGCAGTCCAGAAGTGGGTTGCTGTAATCATCTGGAAGCTGACTACCCCAGTCTGCTACAGGTCCACTGCGAACCAGTTTGGTGTTGGAAAGTCAACTGTGGGTTAAGTGGTGGCGAGGTTTCTGAGGCAATCAGGCCTATGGTTTACTCTAAGGTGGTGGGCATAAAAGATATTCCGGAGGTATTGCTGGCTTTGAGAGAATGGGGTTTCCAAACTGTGCTGAGGCCACTGATGGGACTCATGTGTCCATAGTTTGTCCTTCTCAACGAGCACATGAGCACATAAACTGCAAAGGGAAATACTCCATTGTTATGGAGGCCCTTGTGGACCACAGAGGCTGATTTATGATTGTCAATGTAGGCTGCACTGGGAAAGTTCATGATGACAGCGTTTTGCAACGATCAGGAGTCTACATTCATGGACAGGCTGGGACACTATTCCCTCCACATGACGTTGTCATAAATGCAGTTACTGTCCCCACTGTTATGCTGGGAGACCCTGTATACCCCTTTCACCTTGGCTTATGAAACTATACCCTGATCTCAGAGGTCCTGGCAAAGGAAGGTTTAATTACACTCTCAGCAGGTGTAGAAGACTGGCTGAATGTGCATTTGGCAGATTGAAATCCCGCTGGCGCTATCTACAGACCCATTTGCATTCCAGTATCATCAATGCTGTTCGCGTCACTGTGACTTGCTGTGCTTTTCACAATCTTTGTGAAGCCAAAGGAGAGCCAATTCCTCCTGAATGGACCTCTGACACCAAGGGGCTGCTGAATTGGTACATTCAGCCAGAAAATGCACTTACCATAGCTGGAGCTGGATGCACCCAGGCAATAGAAGTCAGGGACACTTTGTGCTCCCACACTGTGGATTTGCATGGGCCAGTGGAAGATGAAGAATAGCACCTTTATGAATGTGCTTGTGAATGTGGGAGGGAGGTTGTATGCCATGCATTGTCCTTTTGGGGTGTGGGGTGGGAGAGGGGTTAACAGTATGGACTGATGTAAATAACAGATGTATGGATTGATTTATTTAGCGATATTGAGACATGGGTTTTGTATACAATCTCCCAGTTGTCCCTGGTCATGTGTTTACCTTAATTATTTGAAATATGTATTTAATGATGTGTTGCAGTGAGGTCAATAAGATTTCTTTAGAAAATAAAAACATTTATTTTTACACATTTATTGGAAAAGTACAACATTAAACCATTGCTTTCTTGGCCAGCTGCCATTAACACACCAAAACACCAGCAACACCAGAAAGTTTAAAAGTAACCAAGAACAAAGTACATAAACAAGTGAAAACAGTGAAACTATGTGCAAGACCCCTGCCTCCTCCCCCCCACACCACTATTGTGTGTCCTCTGATTCCCCATTCTCCCTTCCACATTTGCCATGCACCTGGTGCCAGCGTAGAGAGATGGAGATGTCCATGAGGGAGGGGTTCAGCACTGAGGACTACATGGGGCACAATAACTCATAGGACCTGATTGCATGGGCCATCCGGCCATGGAGTTGTTCAAGCTGTTCCTGGAACACAGGACAGGGTACCACGGAAGGGATGCAGCCCATGGTGTAGGCGTAGCAGGACCTTTACCAATGTTCCTGTTCCAGGAACTGTGAAGTTGGTGCCTGCTCTTGCATCGCTACCTTGTCCTCAAGCTGTGAAGCAAGCCTGAGCCTCTCGGCATGTCTTTCCTCTTGCCGCAAGTTTCTTTGCCTTTGGTACTCAACCTGCTTTTTGGCCTTCTCCAGAACTTCAACCATAAGTTCATCACAGAAATGCTTCCCCTTGGAATGGTCCACAAAGGTACGATAATCTAGGTTTCTGCCACATGGGCAGATTCTGAAGGTACTGCAGCCGAAAGAGGTTGAGGGGCCTGGAATAGGACAAGACACAGAAGGTTATTGTCTTGAATAGCTCAGTACAGGGACACAGAAAAAATCATTTTGGAATTTCAAGGACAGAAAAAATTACTTTTTGAAACGGAGCTTCAATATATTAGCAAGAGGGCTGCTTCAGATCACAGAAACTCCTTGTGCACAGCCAGTTTAATCACAATGAAAGAAGTGCAGAGAGATTGGAAAGGTCAAAATCTCAACTTCTTTTTTTTTTATTGGAGTTTGTGGGGAGGTTGGTGGCCCTGCTGTGCTTCATAAGCCTTCTCAATCATTTCAGGTATGGCACATATTGTAGGACATAACAGTTCTTGTGGTGGTTCTTGTGGCATAGGACATGGTGCAAGTCACTCCCTTCTCTACTTCTACCTCCATGAAGGTCTTTAGGGTCTGCAGCCAAAACTTATACAGAAGGAGGTATTTTCTGCCTCAAAGTGTGGAATCCAGGAAAAAAGCACCTGTGAGCACTGCTTAATGTCAGAAGGCCAAAGTTACAATAAAATGCACTGTGTATGAAGAAATAGCCATTATCTGATAAGTGGGAGTCACTTCAGGACTCATGCAGAGCCACACTGCACATTATAAATGATTCTCTTAATTCTACCTTGATGTGGTAGAAGTGTTGTGTGAGCTAACACAGAAAAAAATTAATTATTTAACTCTTAAGACAGAATGTGCATTCTCCCTTCCTAGTTATTGTGCCATACAGTGTACAGGTTATGGCCCAACAACACTAGCCCTGAAACAGAGAAGGGTCCTATGGAGATCAGCATTTTTGCTTGTGTTTGTCGTATTACATTGATCCAGAATGTCTCTCCTTTATCTGTCTACATTTTCTAAAATATTCCTAAGTGAAAAGCTTTAAAAGCATGTGAAGGACACCTGAACGGTATCTACACGAGAGGCACAAAACCATGGATAAATGTGTAAAATGTGTAACATCTTTAAATGAATGAAATTAAATGGCCACATGATGGCAGCACAATAAAAGAAATGAGGAAGGGTCTGCTACACCCTATATTGACTGACTCTGAGGACTTTTTGTTTTCCATGCACCCATATTTAAAGAGACAGTCCTTGATTTAAATAGTTTGAAACAGAAGCAGCAGCAAAGATGTAAACATGAATGCACACTAGGAAAACACATATGGAAGGGTAAAAAACATATATAATATTGTGGGGATTGCAAGACAGAAATGGCACCTCCTAGATTCCTTTGTACACTGCTGGGTATCAGGTATTTGCCATTGAATTAGAGTAATGCGCTAAACATAGTCCAAATGTATAATGCAAGAAAAATGTAATGCATATTTCTACTGGTGTTCTAATCCCTTTCTGATTCATCATAGCATATACAGAATGGGCCAAATTCTGCCTTTGGTTACACCCATGCGATTACTCTGGCTTTACTGTGAGCAGATTTTAGTCCAATGGGTCCCTGACACATGCAGCAGGCTAACAGGAGCATTTCCTGTACAAGTACAGGGAAAGCACTCAAGGAGATCACAAAAATGGATTCATTTCAATAAAAATATTTATAGGGAGCCTCACTCATATTTCTGGTCTCTTCCAGGGCTAGGCCTATGAGAGGGCAGACACCTAACCTCTTGCCGTATCCTCTCTCATCTTCTTCCTCTTCATCCCAGCATGAATCTTTATCCCTCTTCTTCCTGAACTCTGCTGTCCATGTGCTGTTCTCATTATTCAAGACCCTGCTTCATCTGTCCTTGTTACTCCTGTTACTTTGGCCTCTGCTGCAGGACGTGCTATGGCTCCAATCTGTCAGTTCTCCATGTCTTACTAGCAGTTGCCCTTGGCATTGCATACACGAGTCAAGAGAAGAAAGGGATCCATTTTATGTGGTATTGCCAGCTCTCTTTATAGCGAGTCTCACAATATTTGGATTTTTTTCTTAAAGCCCCACCTCCTCCACCACCTGAGGGAGCTGGGATTGTTTAGCCTGCAGAAGAGAAGAATGAGGGGGGATTTGATAGCTGCTTTCAACTACCTGAAAGGGGGTTCCAAAGAGGATGGCTCTAGACTGTTCTCAATGGTAGCAGATGACAGAACGAGGAGTAATGGTCTCAAGTTGTAGTGGGGGAGGTTTAGGTTGGATATTAGGAAAAACTTTTTCACTAAGAGGGTGGTGAAACACTGGAATGCGTTACCTAGGGAGGTGGTAGAATCTCCTTCCTTAGAGGTTTTTAAGGTCAGGCTTGACAAAGCCCTGGCTGGGATGATTTAACTGGGAATTGGTCCTGCTTTGAGCAGGGGGTTGGACTAGATGACCTTCTGGGGTCCCTTCCAACCCTGATATTCTATGATTCTATGATTCCTCCAGTCACGTATTATGTGAGAATCTCAATTTAATTTTTTTTTAAAGTAAATTTCTAGCACTCATGGCTGCAGAGAAAAACTTGAAAATAGGACCCCTAAAGATTGAAAAGGCAGAAGTCAAAGGAAAAGAAATATTATTTTTAAAATTTCTTGATTTGGGGGCCTGATTCATGGTTATGGAATACCTGTAATACTGCAAGTGTCATTAATGGCAGTAGAAAAAGCATAGACAAGGCTCTGAGCTGCCCTCTGCATGCTTCCTTTGTAGAGATTTCAAGGGAAGGAAAAGGTGTGGAGGATTATTCACCCAAAACTGTTTACCTTCTGACACTGTATTTAGCAGACCTTCTGCTGCACAGGAAAATATCTCATTCACATGCCAATGCTGGCCAAGTGTCTGTGAAAGGCTGAGTTACACCTGTGACTGTGGTGGCAGATTGCTTTGTTCAGATGCTCCTGCCACTGCAGGATGTGAGGTGCAAAGTGAGAAACTTTTCTCAGAAACACAAGGTGTTGAAATTAAATGTTGCACCCCCTTAGTCCATGGGGATCAGTACTCCGCCCTTTCTGACTGCAGATACTGACACAAAGACATGGCTCTTTCAGATACTCTCTATTCAGTGTGGAAATGTACTTTAAAGACCCCAGAAGGGTGACATTGCAATATATCACCAGATCGATCAAATAATCAAAAGTACATTTTTTCGGATGCCAAATTATTTATCAATGATACTGTAGCTCTGGTGATTTTTGGTGCCTTAATAGAAAAGGAGTTTGGGGGATGTGCTGTAGGAGTTATTAGTTTTTCACTGAGTGGGCAGCTAAAGACTAGAACAATGCACAGTTATGAGGTCATGTATTGTGTGCAAAAATTTGTGCTACGTGCTTATAGTTATAGAAACAAACTTCATCTGATCTGTTCAAACTCTGCAGACGGTAATGGCTGGCTGAAATTGCAAGAAGTTTGTTATGCTCCTGTGGTACTTGTGGGTCAGATCTTAAGCTGGTGTAAACTGGGATAATTCTACCGAAGCCAAGATCTCACCTGGTAAAAATATCAATGACGAGATGTGCCAATATGTTAAAATTTACAGTTTTGGTACATTGCCTTATTGACAAAGAGTTGTCTAGAATGAATGCATGTGCAATCTACAGCACCTAGAACTGGTGGAAAATTAACTAAGCAATAGAAATCTATTTATTTTCTGTCAGTTTTATTAATTTCTGGGAAAGCTAACAAATTAGTTTTTAATATAGCCGTGTAATATATGTATTATATTCGTAGAATTATGCTAAGATGCTACAGTGGATACTCCTTTGCTAATGGGAGCACTAGAACTGCCTCGATATCTCAGATCCAACTGTATATTATAATATTAGTATTATTAACCCACACTAGCAGCGCCATCCTTACCCATACGCAAAGCACGCAGCTGCATAGGCACCAGGAAATTTGGGGCACCACATTTCCTTGTGCCCTGCCCAGCGCCATGCTGCTCCAGCCCCTGCCCCGCCTCTTTCCCAGGGCCCCGCCCCTGCTCTGCCCAAGCCCCGCCCCCACTCTCTTGAAGCTTGCCGCCAGGCCCGACCCTGCACTCACTACGCGGTAAGTGGAGTGACCCGGCCCCAGCCTGCTCCGCTCCCCTAGCTCCCAGCCGCGCTGCCGGCGAGTGCTGGGGGGAGGGGGGGCGGTTCCCCCTTTTCCCCAAGCCTGGGAGCCAGGGGAGCGGAGCATGCTGGAGCCAGGATACTCCACTTCCCGCAGGAAGTGGCCAGCCCCCGTCCCCCATGGAGGCCTCAGGCCCCACACAACCCCCCTGCGGGCACCAAAATAGCTAGGGACGGCCCTGCATACTAGTTAAAGTACTGGTATAACTATACTGCGGCTATACTATCATTTGTAGCATGCTAACTCAGCTGAGTATGTCTGTTTGACTGGGAATCAGACCCCGGGCGTCAATGTAGCCCTAATGCAGTGGTGTGTGTTCCAAGCTATCTCATATGAAATTTTTATTAGAAGAGACTAGCTGTTCTCAGATTTCTGGCCTAGATAATATCTTATTAGCCACTCATATGAATAAGGATTATTTACATTAGCCACTCATATGAATAAGGGTTTTCAAGAATGTTATCAAATCCCCTGTAATATGCAGTATTGTCCACTGTGACTCTAAGAGCATCCCTGTGCCAAAATGCAAGGGGCTCCCTGGAGCCTAGCGGTGAGTTTCAGTGAATGTAGCCAGCTCAATGTACCACACCTCACTATTGTTATATCTAATCTATATCTAAAAGGTATCATGTAATATGTCATTGGAAAACTAATAACTCCCTGATGATTAATATCCTTGTGTGATGTATGGAAGGTCAACCCACAAAGGAGTATGCAGATGTGCTAGAATGAGAACTAAAACATGTTTAAATCAGGCATGTTAGGGAAAGTTGATAAACAGGTTTTCTCCACCCAAAGGAAAGAGGACAACACCTCAAACCAGGGGTGACCAAATTCAATGGGCTATAGATTTGTATCAGAGGTTGCAGGAAGAGATCACTTACATTGTAAAAATCATCAGGGAGGAGAAGACAGCATGGCAGCTACACCAGACAACAGGGAAAAGGAACTTTACCTGGGGGTACATTTTGGAAGATATTTCAAAGGTCGACTGGACTATAAAGAAAGGGGGAGTGAACTCCTAAGTTACCCTTCACCTGAGGAGATAAGGAAAAGTCAGTGCTTTGGACTTTATGGTGATCCTGGCTCAAAGCTAGTCAGCCATTGCTGGAAAAGGAAGATTGGTGAGGAAACTACCTTGAACAAAGACTATAGCTTGTAATGTTATGTCTTACCCATTAGAAAGCGTTTTACTTGTTTGTTTGTAACCCTTTTTGTCTTTATCCCTTATACCTGAACTCACTTATACCTATGCCTTTTTGTTTAATAGACTTGTTTTCCTTTTACTATAAACCAAATCAGCGCTCTGACTGAAATAAGGGTGTTTGTCAAGCTCCAGGCTAATGAGTGAGCTGCAGTGTATTGACTCATTAAAGGAGAAATGAACTTAATGTAAGGGGACTGTTGCCCCTTACTAACATTCAGTGCGGGTGTTTTGGTTGGCTAGCTCCCAGTACTAAAAGGGGAAGGGTCTATGGGAAATCAGGACTCTGAGACTGACAGCCCCCAGGAACTATGGGGAGAGGCCAATGCTCTAGGTCAGTCTGAATGACAGAGTGGGCAGGCTAATCAGAGAGTTAGGAGGCCAGGGAGGTCCCATCCTCCATGTGAGCTGGAATTGCCTGGGTCAGACAGAGTGGGGCTGAGCTAAGGAGAAAGCAGGGGCCTGAGCTGAGCTGGGGAGCAGAGCTGTGCCAGATCCAGAGAGAGCAGACCCTGTCCTGGGAGCAGAGCTGCAGCCCCAAAGCCAGAGGCACAGCCCAGAGAGAGCAGACTTGCCCTGGGAGCAGAGCTGCACCAACCAGAGCCAGAAGGGCCAGAAAAGCAGCCCACGAAGCAGGTCAGTGCTGGGAGCAGAGTCACAGAAGCAGCCTGCAGAGCAGACCTGTCCTGGGAGCAGAGCTGTAGCAACCAGAGCCAGAGGGGCCAAAGAAGCAGCCCAGGGAGCTGGAGGCAGAGCAGCAGTGCTGAGACCGAGTGGTGGAGCTGGGCTGGAGCAGTCCAGAGCTGGGTGCGGTGAGCAGCTGGGGAGAGTGAGGGGGACTCTGGGCAGCGGGCCCAGCACAGGGATACTCCTCAGCCAAGAGGCTCTGCAGGCCAGGCTTGGATCGTAACCCCGACAGGACGGAGGCGACACTGGGAAGAAGGGTCCTACCACTTAGAGCCTGAGAGCATGTGGCCACCACCAGAGCGAGTGTCCAACCCACAGCATCCCTGCAGCACAGACAGGGCTGGAGAAGGAGGCCTGGGACTTACAAGGAACAGACTGTGAACTGCCCTGACATTCCAGAGACACTGTTTGTGATGTTCCCTGCCACGGAGCGGGTTGATGTGTTTCCTTTAACCTTTCCCATTTTCCCTTATTCTTTTTAAAATTAATTGTTGATTAAATAACTTGCATTTGCTTTAACTTGTATGTAATAGTCAGTGGGTCAGAGAAGTGCCCAGTGCAGAGAGAGTACCCTGGAGTGGGGACACCCTAGCCCCTGTCCTCGGTGACCACAGCAGGGTTGGGGGTTGAGCTGCCAGGAATCCTGGGCCCAGCCTTGTTGGGGTTCTGCCAGACAGGAGAGTAGAAGGGGAGCCCTCAAGGGCAGGGAGGCCACTGGGTAAAGGAAGTGGGAGCGAGGACTCGGATCCTTTCACTAGCCCACTTCACCTGGGTAGTGCAGAAGCCAGGAAAGTTCCCCACAATAGCAGGACTATTCCCCTGCTTACATTAATGTCTGTGAGTGTTCCAGAAGAGGGCTGGACACTGCAGAAAAACAGTTTTGGGGAAATTTGGGCCTGGGGGGATGTTAGTGTCATTCTGCAAACAGTAACCAGGTGGTGGAAGCCAGGGAGTGACTTGCATGCTTGTATGGTGGCTTTGGTGTCTCTGAGTTACAGCTGCATAGCATTTAATACTCAGAGTTGCAGGACAGGTGGTGACACAACCTCTTACTGGTCTGGGTTGAACCCCAAAATGTCCATAGACATCCACAGAAAACAAAGGGGGAGGGCAGACTCCACAGGTGAAATCCTGACTCCAATATTGGACTCCTGACTCTGAAGTTGGGCAGCACTGAGGAGAGGAGACAGCGGGGCTCCCTGGGAAGGTTCTGGCAGCTGAGGGAAACAGACCCCATGCTGGGTGCATGCTGTGCTGGGCTTCAGTTTGTGTCTCTCAGCACTGCCATCCACCCGGCACTTCGCATGGGTGCCAGCCTGATGTTCTCAGCGCTGGTGCCAGAGGCTCGGGGGGCTACAGCAAGCCAGCACTGAGCTTACGGGCTGCCAGTGCCATTTGCAGCAGGCTGTGGTGTAGGTGCACACAGTCCCTACCATAACTTAAAAGCTTCTCCAGTAAATGCCAGGTGTGTGACTGTACTGTGTATCTTTACTTAAACTCAAAGAAAGGGTGCCAAAATACAAGTTTGCCTGGGGCACCATTTTCCCTAAGTCCAGCCCTTCCTGATGTGCCTGATTCACCAATGTGTTACTCCAGTTTTAAACCGATGTACTTGATTAAAATCAATGTAATTACACTCTTAACGAGGAAGTAAAGCAAGGCCCATATTTTCACCTATGTTTATTTTTGTGTTTTTTCCTGACTTCTTTACCATTACTAAACTTGCATAAGGCTTTGCTACATATCAGTTATTCAAACCTAATTTAAAATGAAATTACTGTTTCCCCCTGTTAAAGTACCTAAAAATAGCAGAAATGACATCAGAACAGTTAAACTGTGACTGCCAGAATATTTGACCCATAAAGATTTGATTTAAATTAGTAAATCCATTAAATCTTAAGGTTCACTCCTCTGGAGGCATTAATAATATGATCAGTTCAGATTGGCAGCACATTGGGCAGACGTCATTGACAGAGCTGATTAAACTTTGTGGAAATTAACACAGAATCAGTTAATCAGATTTCATTTTGCTGCTGATAGACAGTTTTAGTCTTAAATCATAAAAACAATATATTCTGTCCTTGGTAATTCTAATATTTATTGAAAACCTTGAAAGGAATATTTTTTTCTGATGGCTCAATTCTCATTCTAATTAATTTGTATAGATCTCTTTAAAAGCGCAAGATCATTTTTTTTCTATTAAATGAAGGTCTGCCAAAAGAATAGGTCATTTAGGCACTAATACTGCAATTTACAGCTCACAGGTACAACACTGAACCTGCAGTGAGCCCCATTCTTCCATTTCCATTAGCTTTGATGAGACCTTTATTGAGCATACTAAAGAAAAGTGAGTTTGAGGCTAAATGACAATGTATATTGTTGTCTTCCGTACAAGATAGATCTATTTGTTTTATGACTAAATGGCTGTGTACAGATAATTCTGTATCTGATTTATGTGAATCAACAAAGAGGTTTCTCAAAACATTTTGAATACAAGCGGGCCTAATTCTGATCTGATAATGTTGTAAGCTAGGAATAGCTCCAATGGAGCACCATTCTCAGTCATTCTCTGGGTCAGTGGTGCCAATGATGTGCTGCTGATATTTTAATAAGGAGTTCTCACAAAAATGTTCCTCCCTATGCTGTGATAAACTGCATGTAAATATGGTGCACACGTACCCCAAAAGCTGGGGAATCTTTGCATTTGTTTTCACATTACTATAAGTTGAGGAAGAAAGCTTGGTGGAACACTTTTCCTTGGTGCCTGAAACTTGTGCTGCACAACCTGAGCTTACATTAAAAATAACATTAAGTCACTAGCCACTATGTTTGCAAAGAGAGCCTTCATGATGTGACACAGATATAAAACACCGCCATGAAAACCCTTAGATTCTCTATGTACTAAACCTACAAAAACAATGTTCTACTTAACTGGTGCCCTTCAATATCTAGCTTTTGTCCCTTTATTGTAGATGGTTTTTGAGCATAATTTAAAATTTCCATAAAAAATAATTATAATTATGGATCAACATTCTTTTTATCTTTAAGGTACAAATGAATCGTAGTGTTTTTTTAATATGTATGTAAAATTAAATGACACGTTACTGTTCCCTGCTGTGTATTTCCCAAATGCTTATTAGAAGCTGTGCTACCTACACAGGCAAAGTGAGAACTGGGACAGCTAGAATTTCATTTTGACATGCACTGTATTATGCTGTATCTTTTCTAATGCAGGCTTTTTCTGATTGCACTGAAACATTTAGGTAAATGCTGAACTTTCAGAAGGAAAATCAGAACAAACCAGTGATCATTAATTAATTCATTAAGTGCAGAAAGCTCTAAAATAATCAGTCTCAGGCAGCCACCAGATTGAGGGCAGGCTGTGTACATTGGCACAATAACAACAGTAGTAAACTACAGAAAAAGAAACATCCAGACTCTGTTTAATTCAACAGCAAAAAATGATTGTTCCCCACAATTACTGTTAGTAGTATACATTTATCTATATCCCTGTATGGATCCTCGCACCACAATATATGATCCTAACTGGAATCACACATGAGGGCAAAACTACCTTGCCTCAGTCACGTGCGTAGTCCCAGTGAACACTAGATGGATAAGGAGAGTTGTCTTTTGATCGCTATATTGTACTGTGTTAATATACAGTCGTTGAAGGATATACCCTATGGAAATATTTAATTATGAAGCTCAAAATATGCAGTTTCCTGTGGTCAAGAAAACACATTTTCAAATTTTGGCACCCCATATATCATTATTAGTATCTGAACCTGCCATGGATGGGGTTAGACCTGGATAACTGAGGACAGAATGTAGCTTCTATGTTAGATGGTACTCAGGCTCTGACCCAAATAGGTGATCATAACATCAAGAAATTCAGATTTTTTTTCTTTTTCTGTAAGTGAATTTAGTGCTCGAGATAAGTGCCACACTGACACAGATAGATCTCCTGTGGCGGGGAGTGAAAAAAATATAATTCCATCTATTCTGAGCACATCCACAACACAGGGTAAACTCATATTAATTACTAAACCCTTGACCTGTTGTGATGTATTTCAGTTTGTTTAAGGTCATAATTTGATGTTCCTTACCTGACCCTTCTTTGCAGAAAATGTTTCCCTCCTTTCTGTTTTGTTAGTTGTTCATTTCCAGTAATGTACCTGAGTATGAGATTCGTAAGTCAATATATTTCATTCTGTGAATCAGCCAAAAAGGTGTGTAGTGAAATGAACTTGAACTAGAGCAGTGGTGCCCGTAAAGTGGCCAAATACAGTCAATGCAATCCTAAAATATGGAGCATGGTTCAGCTTTAATACAGAGGTGCAGCCCTGGGAACAACCGCTCCGGTCAGAGACCAGGCGGCTCAGATCAAAATAGAGCATTGCATCCAAATAGCGGACTCCACAGATTCTGTACTGAAGAAGATGAAGGTATTTGCAATCACCTCCTTTTTATTCAAATTAGGCGGTGCACTCAACCTCATAGAAAGCTACTCATGTGGCTGATGAATTGGGAAATATCTGGGTTTGGCTGACTTGGAAAGAGTGTGTACCATGTGGATAACCCTTGGACAAACACTTCACAAGGAGCAAGTTGATCTCCCAGGATTTTCTTTGTGACCTGGGACATCAGTGCAATATGACCAGTTTAGATGAGCAAACGTCAGAAGGAGGGAATTAAAAACAGTCAGTGATTGGATAACTTAGGTGACTTTTTGCATTTAAAAATTAGGGATTAATATCCACCAAATCAAATGCCTCCAATTTCTGGAAGTATAATGGCCAGGGATGGTGCCCAGCTTTTTCCTTTTTTCTGAAAAAGAATGCCCTTAACTTCCTGTTCCTCATTTCAGCTTTGCTCTCTGATGTATGCTGATGGGGCTTAAATGCACTACCAGTGTTACGATCTTTGACAGTGAAATTCATTTAATTTCTGCCACCCAATGTAAATGTATTTTTAAAGACTATTCCCTCACAGAGCTGATTCTTCAAACAAAGAAACATTGTCAGACGTGGTTCTTTTAAAGGCATCAGACATGAGAGTCCAAAAAGTACTCGCCAGACGTGCTAAGAGGTAAAGCCTTCCAGCGGTCTGGCATATCTCCATAGTCAGTAGTGTCTGGGATGTCACTAACACCTCTAAAGGTATTTCTCCACAGCAGCTGGGATGGTGCTTCCTAGCACAGGTAGAGATGTGCCAACTCTGATTGAGTTAGTGTGCTAAAAAAAGCAGTGTGGCTTCAGTGGCAGCGTGGGATAGTCACCGGTACAACCCTGCCTGGCCCCCTTGATATGTACTTGGGCGGCTGTTTGTGCTGCTCTGTGGCCCCAGTGCTATTTTCAGCATGCTAGCTTGAGCAGCGGTAGCAGGTCTGCCTGCCTGCTCTGTGAAGCATGCTCCTAGCTGCTGTGGAGATGGAGCCTATGAAAAATAGAATCTGTCTCGCATTTAGTCCACAGGGACACTTTTCCATCACTGAGCTGGACTTTTATTTTCATTATCTGTGTCTATGTGTTGAAGTAGATATTTTGTTGCTAATGCTTTCATCATGGAACAATAATTGAATAAAGTGCACAGAATTTTCAGCACAGTTTTCACGGTCAGTAAGAAATGGGCAAATCTTAAAAAATTAAGAGATTAAATATTGAAAAGTATCCAATATTTTGAATGCTTATTGGGACTATCTGAACCTGCTGGGCCTGCCAAATCAGTTGGAAAACTTCCAAAAACAGGGCTGGGCCAATTTTAGCTGAGGTAGGGTGGAAAGGAGTTGACTTAAGCTAAATGGATACAAAGTACTCTAAAGCTGATCTGAGTGTCCACACATATGGGTTGCACTGATTTAACTACTTCAGTTTCTAAACCAATTTAAAGAAATGGGTATAAAATTTTGTATGTAAACAACTCTGAGGATCAGAGGGGTAGCCGTGTTAGTCTAGATCTGTAAAAGCAGGAAAGAGTCCTCTGGCACCTTATAGACTAAAAGACGTATTAGAGCATGAGCTTTCGTGGGTGAATACCCATTTCGTCCATGCACCTGAAGAAGTGGGTATTCACCCATGAAAGCTCATGCTCCAATTCATCTGTTAATCTATAAGGTGCCACAGGACTCTTTGCCAACTCTGAGGATGTCATGGGGTAACGGTTAACTGAGGAGAGCAATACTTCAAAAGTGGGATTCACCCTCCTGCAACGTTGTCATAACTTTTGCTGTTTGGTAATGCAAATGCAAAAACCAAACACAATCCAACACTTGAAAGTTTGGAGCAGGGAAAGAAACATCAACACACACAAAATGTATTCAACTATTTTAAAACAATTAAGCAGCACAGAGATTTTCAGTGCTATGGCTTCTATCAGAAAAACAATTTAGGGACTGAGTTCAATTCCAGGCTGTTTATGAATGCAGGGCTATTGTCTCAGTACCTGAATGCTTTCTTCAGGTGAAGTGCATTTTTGTTACAAGAAGAAGACTATAAACATGTACAGTACAGAATAGTTCAGAACCCAAATGTTTATAGGATCCAAATGGTCTGTTCATATGTCAAAGTAGATAATTAATAAAAGATGAATAGCACAATAGCAAAAGACATCTGTGTTGGCTGCAGAAATGTAATGAAGACAATTTAATAAACCTCAAAACAAAACCCCACAAACATTTCTCAGCTCAAACGAATCAGCTAAGTTTTCAATAGAAATCACTTTAATCCACTGCAGTGGTTTGCACATATGGCACTTCCTACCCACAGCCTTTGTAAAAGGCTTCTTTAGGGACATGGATTGTACTGTAGGTGAATTTGTTTACTGTTCCTTTCCTCATACAAAATAAAATTGCCAGACCATGAGTCAGAGGGACCATTGGACAGAAGGATCTGTGCTTTTGAGAAAAGGTTTAATCTTTTAAGGTTCCATTTAGTGAGCATGTTGAGCTTTGCCTTTGGTTGCAATAACTCCAGAGACCTCATCAAAACCAGAGATGGTGGACCTGCTTTTGACTTGTGGTCATGGGTGGGCAGCAACTAGTGATAGGCAATCTTTGTAAGGGGCCCAATCCACCTCCCATTAAATTCTATGGAAGTTGTGTCATGGATTTATTGGATGCTAGCTCAAGCCCAAAATTTGGCTAAGCATCCAAAATTTTCAAAGAGTCTCAAGAATTTCACTGAGCCATTTTGGGTTTACAAATTAGGCTGAACAATCTCACAGTTGCAAAATAACTAGTGAGAATAACCTAGCCAATTATTTTGGGAGTCCTACCTCTAGCCGAGATTGAGAGACAACTTTTGAAAGGTAAAACAATCTTAGCCCAGATATTAGGGTGATGGGAACCTTAGAAATACATTAAAATATATAAAATAATGAATGGTATAGAGAAGGTGGATCAAGAGTGTCTGTTCTCTTGGTTTCATAACAGAAGAAGAAGGGGACATTCAATGAAATTGAAAGGTGGCAAATTCAAAACTGGTAAAAAGAGATACTTTTTCACACTACATATAATTAGACTGTGGTACTCATTGCTACAGAAATTGTTGAAGCCAAGAACTTAGTAAGATGCAAGAAGAGACTGGAGGTTTATATGGAGAGGAATAATATCCAGAGTTATAAATGTTATTGCTAATGAACATTTTGGAAAGGATGTTAAATCTCATGCTTCAGAACTTAAGTCAACCTCTAACTATTGAAGGTCAGGACAAGCTTTAATGTAGAGGGCTGATTATGCCATATCTACCTACTGCAGTGGTTTTACATCTTCCCCTGAAGCACTGAATGCTGGTCTCCAGACGACACTGGACTGGATGGTGTTTGAATCTGAGCCAGTCTGGCAATTCATAGATACATAGATATTAAGGTCAGAAGGGACCATTATGATTGTCGAGTCTGACCTCCTGCACGATGCAGGCCACCGAATCTCACCCACCCACTCCTGCAATAAACGTCTCACCTATGTCTGAGCTATTGAAGTCCTCAAATCGTGGTTTAAAGACTTCAGGGTTCAGAGAATCCTCCAGCAAGTGACCCGTGCCCCATGCTGCAGACGAAGGCAAACCCCCCCCAGGGCCTCTGCCAGTCTGCCCTGGAGGAAAATTCCTTCCTGACCCCAAATATGGTGATCAGCTGAACCCTGAGCATGTGGGCAAGATTCACCAGCCAGATACCCAGGAAAGAATTCTCTGTAGTAACTCAGATCCCACCCCATCTAACATTCCATCACAGGCCATTGGGCCTATTTACCATGAATAGTTAAAATCAGTTAATTGCCAAAATCATGTTATCCCATCATACCTTCTCCTCCATAAACTTATCGAGTTTAATCTTGAAGCCAGATAGATCTTTTGCCCCTACTGTTTCCCTTGAAAGGCTGTTCCAGAACTTCACTCCTCTGATGGTTAGAAACCTTCATCTAATTTCAAGTCTAAACTTCCTGATGGCCAGTTTATATCCATTTGTTCTTGGGTCCACATTGGTACTGAGCTTAAATAATTCCTCTCCCTCTCTGCTATTTATCCCTCTGATATATTTATAGAGAGCAATCATATCTCCCCTCAGCCTTCTTTTAGTTAGGCTAAACAAGACAAGCTCCTTGAGTCTCCTTTCATAAGACAGGCTTTCCATTCCTCGGATCATCCTAGTAGCCCTTCTTTGTACCTGTTCCAGTTTGAATTCATCCTTAAACATGGGAGACCAGAACTGCACACAGAATTCAGATGAGGTCTCACCAGTGCCTTTTATAACGGTACTAACACCTTCTTATCTCTACTGGAAATACCTCTCCTGATGCATCCCAAGACCGCATTACCTTTTTTCACGGCCATATCACACTGGCGGCTCATAGTCATCCTGTGGTCAACCAATACTCCAAGGTCCTTCTCCTCCTCCATTACTTCTAATTGATTCGTCCCCAGCTTATAACTAAAATTCTTGTTATTAATCCCTAAATGCATGACCTTACACTTCTCACTATTAAATTTCATCCTATTACTATTACTAAACATCCAGTTTACAAGGTCATCCAGATCCTACTGTATGATATCCTAGTCTCTCTCTAAATTGGCAATACCTCCCAGCTTTGTATCATCCACAAACTTTATTAGCACACTCCCACTTTTTGTGCCGAGGTCAGTAATAAAAAGGTTAAATAAGATTGGTCCCAAAACTGATCCCTGAGGAACTCCACTGGTAACCTCCTTCCAGCCTGATAGTTCTCCTTTCAGTATGACCTGCTGTAGTCTCCCCTTTAACCAATTCCTTATCCACCTTTCAATTTTCATATTGATCCCCATCTTTTCCAATTTAACTAATAATTCCCCATGTGGCACCATATCAAACCCCTTACTGAAATCTAGGTAAATTAGATCCACTGCGTTTCCTTTGTCTAAAAAAATCTGTTACTTTCTCAAAGAAGGAGGTCAGGTTGGTTTGGCACGATCTACCTTTTGTAAAACCATGTTGTATTTTGTCCCATTTACCATTGACCTCAATGTCCTTAACTACTTTCTCCTTCAAAAATTTTTCCAAGACCTTGCATACTACAGATGTCATACTAACAGGCCTGTAGTTACCCGGATCACTTTTTTTTCCCTTTCTTAAAAATAGGAACTATGTTAGCAATTCTCCAGTCATACGGTACAATCCCTGAGTTTACAGATTCATTAAAAATTCTTGCTAATGGGCTTGCAATTTCATGTGCTAATTCCTTTAATATTCTTGGATGAAGATTATCTGGGCCCCCTGATTTAGTCCCATTAAGCTGTTCGAGTTTCGATTCTACCTCAGATGTGGTAATATCTACCTCCATATCCTCATTCCCATTTGTCATGCTACCATCATCCCTAAGATCCTCATTAGCCTCATTAAAGACTGAGGCAAAGTATTTGTTTAGATACTGGGCCATCCTAGATTATCCTTAACCTCCACTGCATCCTCAGTGTTTAGCGGTCCCTCTTCTTCTTTCTTTGTTTTCTTCTTATTTATATGGTTATAGAACCTTTTACTATTGGTTTTAATTCCCTTTGCAAGGTCCAACTCTACTTGACTTTTAGCATTTCTCACTTTATCCCTACATGTTCTAACCTCAATAAGGTAGCTTTCCTTGCTGATCCCTCCCATCTTCCACTCCCTGTATGCTTTCTGTTTTTTCCTAATCACCTCTCTGAGATGCTTGCTCATCCAGCTTGGTCTACAACTCCTGTCTATGAATTTTTTCCCCTTTCTTGGGATGCAGGCTTCTGATAACTTCTGCAGCTTTGACTTGAATACCAGGCCTCCTCCGCCTTTAGATCCATAAGTTCTTCAGTCCAATCCACTTCCCTAACTAATTTCCTTAATTTTTGAAAGTCAGCCCTTTTGAAATCAAAAACCCTAGTTGCAGATTTATTTTAGTTTATCCTTCCATTCAGTTTGAACTGAATTAGCTCATGATCACTTGAACCAAGGTTGTTCCCTACAATCATTTCTTCTATGAGGTCCTCACTACTCATCAAAACCAAATCTAAAATGGCATCCCCTCTTGTTGGTTCAGCAACTACTTGATGAAGGAATCCATCAGCTATCGCATCTAGGAAAATCTGAGCCTTATTATTATTACTAGCACTTGTCCTCCAGTCTATATCTGGGAAGTTAAAGTCCCCATGATCACACAGTTTCCATTAGTATTTACTTATTAAAAACATTAAAGAGGGCTCTAGCCATATCCAAATTAGATCCCGGCGGTCTATAGCACACCCCAAGCACTATCACAGGGGGGGCTCTAGTAGTTTTCTTCCCCAATGTGATTTTTGCCCAGACGGACTCTTGTCTTATCCATTCCATTGCTTCTTATTTCTTTACATTCTACCTCATCATTGATATACAATGCTAACTCCACCACCCTTACCTTTATTTCTGTCTTTCCTAAACAGCACATACCCTTCAATACCTGTAGTCCAGTCATGACGACTATTCCACCATGTTTCTGTTATCCCCATAATATCTGGTTTCACTTCCTGCACCAGTAGCTCTAGTTCCTCCATTTTGTTACCTAGGCTCCTTGCATTGGTGTACAAACATCTTAATTTTTGCTGTTTGGCTTCATTCACATTCTTTACCCAATTAGGCACGGACATTCTACAGCCAGTACGGCCTATTAGACTGGTATCCACACTGCCCTTCCTCCTTATGTCCATTCTCCTAGCCATGGCTGTATCCTTTCTTACTTTGTTTTCTTCCCTCTCAATGTTAAAATCCGGCATGGAGATTACCTGGACGTCTCCCAACCATCTCCCCCAAATTCCTAGTTTAAAGCTCTCTTAATCAGTTATGCCAGCCTCCATCGTAAAAGTCTATTTCCTTCCCTACTCAGATGAAGTCCATCCCGAGAGAACTATCCTCTGTCCATGAATGCCTCCCAGTGGCCATACATCCCAAAGCCCTCCTTATAGCACCACTCCCTGAGCCATCTGTTGATAGTCATAATCTTATCACACCTTTGTTCCCCTTCTCTAGGAACAGACAGAATCCCACTGAAGATCACCTGAGCCTTGATTTCCTTAAGCGTCTTCCCCAGCCTGGCATAGTCTCACTTGATACGTTCCAGCGAGAATCTACCGGTATTATTTGTTCCCACATGAAGGACGATCAGTGGATTCTTTCCCACTCCCTTTAGGATCCTCTTCAACCTCAGGTCCACATCATGTATCTTAGCACCTGGAAGACAGCACACCCTTCTATTTTCTGGATCAGCTCTGGTTACAGGCCTGACCATTTTTCTCAGTAAGGAGTCCCCGATCACGTAGACCTTCCTTTTCATAGAATCATAGAATATCGGGGTTGGAAGGGACCTCAGAAGGTCATCTAGTCCAACCACCTGCTCAAAGCAGGACCAGTCCCCAACTAAATCATCCCAGCCAGGGCTTTGTCAAGCCTGACCTTAAAAACTTCTAAGGAAGGAGATTCCACCACCTCCCTAGGTAACGCATTCCAGTGTTTCACCACCCTCCTAGTGAAAAAGTTTTTCCTAATATCCAACCGAAACCTCCCCCACTGCCTCTTGAGACCATTACTCCTCGTTCTGTCATCTGGTACCACTGAGAACAGTCTAGATCCATCCTCTTTGGGACCCCCTTCCAGGTAGTTGAAAGCACCTATCAAATCCCCCCTCATTCTTCTCTTCTACAGACTAAACAATCCCAGTTCCCTCAGCCTCTCCTCATAAGTCATGTGTTCCAGTCCCCATTTCATCATTTTTGTTGCCCTCCGCTGGACTATTTCCAATTTTTCCACATCCTTCTTGTAGTGTGGGGCCCAAAACTGGACACAGTACTCCAGATGAGGACTCACCAATGTCGAATAGAGGGGAACGATCACGTCCCTACATCTGCTGGCAATGCCCCTACTTACACGTCCCAAAATGCCATTGGCCTTCTTGGCAACAAGGGCAAACTGTTGGCTCATATCCAGCTTCTCGTCCACTGTAACCCCTAGGTCCTTTTCTGCAGAACTGCTGCCTAGCCATTCGGTCCCTAGTCTGTAGCGGTGCATTGGATTCTTCTGTCTTAAGTGCAGGACTCTGCACTTGTCCTTGTTGAACCTCATCAGATTTCTTTTGGCCCAATCCTCTGATTTGTCTAGGGCTCTCTGTATCCTATCCCTACCCTCCAGCATATCTACCTCTCCTCCCAATTTAGTGTCATCTGCAAACCTGCTGAGGGTGCAATCCACACCATCCTCCAGATCATTTATGAAGATATTGAACAAAACGGGCCCGAGGACCGACCCTTGGGGCACTCCACTTGATACCAGCTGCCAACTAGACATGGAGCCATTGATCACTACCTGTTGAGCCTGACAATCTACCCAGCTTTCTATCCACCTTATAGTCCATTCATCCAGCCCATACTTCTTTAACTTACTGGCAAGAATACTGTGGGAGACGGTGTCAAAAGCTTTGCTAAAGTCAAGGAACAACATGTCCACTGCTTTCCCCTCATCCACAGAACCAGTTATATCATCATAGAAGACAATTAGATTAGTCAGGCATGACTTGCCCTTGGTGAATCCATGCTGACTATTCCTGATCACTTTCCTCTCCTCTAAGTGCTTCAGAATTTATTCCTTGAGGACCTGCGCCATGATTTTTCCGGGGACTGAGGTGAGGCTGACTGGCCTGTAGTTTCCAGGATCCTCCTCCTTCCCTTTTTTAAAGATGGGCTACATTAGCCAACTACATAACCCACTACATTAGCCTTTTTCCAGTCGTCCGGGATGCCCCCGATTGCCATGAGTTTTCAAAGATAATGGCCAATGGCTCTGCAATCACATCCGCCAACTCCTTTAGCACTCTCGGATGCAGCGCATCCAGCCCCATGGACTTGTGCTCATTCAGCTTTTCTAAATAGTCCCGAACCACTTCTTTCTTCACAGAGGGCTGGTCACCTCCTCCCCATGCTGTGCTGCCCAGTGCAGCAGTCTGGGAACTGACCTTGTTCGTGAAGACAGAGGCAAAAAAAGCATTGAGTGCATTAGCTTTTTCCACATCCTCTGTCACTAGGTTGCCTCCCTCATTCAGTAAGGGGCCCACACTTTCCTTGACTTTCTTCTTGTTGCTAACATACCTGAAGAAACCCTTCTTGTTACTCTTAACATCTCTTGCTAGCTACAACTGCAGGTGTGATTTGGCCTTCCTGATTTCACTCCTGCATGCCCGAGCAATATTTTTATACTCTTCCCTGGTCATTTGTCCAATCTTCCACTTCTTGGAAGCTTCTTTTTTGTGTTTAAGATCAGGAAGGATTTCACTGTTAAGCCAACCTGGTCGCCTGCTATATTTACTATTCTTTCTACACATTGGGATGGTTTGTCCCTGTAATCTCAATAAGGATTCTTTAAAATACAGCCAGTGTTCCTGGACTCCTTTCCCCCTCATGTTATTCTCCCAGGGGATCCTGCCCATCAGTTCCCTGAGGTTGTCAAAGTCTGCTTTTCTGAAGTCCAGGGTCCGTATTCTGCTGCTCTCCTTTCTTCCTTTTCCTGGTAACGGTGAGATTCTCCGGTCTATACCCTGTTCCATCTAGCTGCAAGTTCTTTCCATTCCCATTCTCCCTTGTAATCCTCTTCAACCCATCCTGTATCCTCCTGGGGCTCATATCTGGTGTAGTCTCCATTGACTCTTCCCCTTTTCCTATAGGACTAGCCTCTCTTCTCTTCTTCCTTGCCCTTCCACCTTCAGTGACCACCTGCTGAGCCACTTCTTCATTTTCCAACTCTGCAAACCTGTTCTTGAGCTCTGTTTCTCCTTCACTAGCCTGTCTTTTCCTCTGCCTGGTTCTCTTAGTCACATGCTTCCACTGTCCATTTTCTTCACCCAGCAGTCTCCGCTCAGAGTTCTTCAGTCCTGCTTCCACCTGCTTCCAGCTTTTCCCTTCAGCTGCTTCATGTCCTTGCTCCATAATCCGCTCGATCCCCCTTCTAAACTCAACCAGACTTTCCACCTGCGTCTCCAATCCTCGGATCTTTTCTTCCATCAGCTCTATCAGACGGCATTTCATGCAGACGAAACTCTTTCCAGGTACCCGCTCCTAGATCATGTACATACCGCAGCTTACACATCCAGTCATCTTCATTTTGTCTTCCACTACCTGGGTCACTCCCACTGCTGCCTCTGTATCGGTCATAGCCTTCCCACCTCAATCGTGTTACTCTGGGAAACACAAACCACATCAAAACACCAGCACCCACAGCAAAAACAAACCCCAAACAAGCACCACAAGACAAACTCCCCTTTCAAATTCCCCTGTTTACAGCTCTGTTTGCTGGCTCCTGTGCCACTGTTACTAAATAACAACACTAATTTCATAGGAGTTGGGTTCACTCATCCATAGTGGCAATGCTCCATAAGGGCTAAAGTGTTACAGACCTTTCACAGCTATGCGGGGCTAGATTAAGTTTCCCCTTCACTCCCTCGTTTGGCTCTCTACAGATTACAACACCATCCTACTTCGAATGAGTAGATGGGAGAGCGTGGAGAGGGGCAGGGACTGGGAAGAGTAACTATCTGGGGGTTACAGGGAGCCAGATGTGTAATTTGCTATAAGGCCCTTCCCCTCACCCCCAGACTTTTCATGGTTTATTTATGTTCTATTATGTCTTCCACCTTTTTGTCCCTCCCCCCTCAAATTTTTCTGAAATGACTCAGCCCTGGGGCAACAGGAAGGAACTGTGACAATTCGTCCTCTGGCCTGTTCCCAGGGTGGCACAGTTTTGTGCCGCCCTTTCCTCAGGGCAGACTGAAAAGTTACAACCTAGCCCTGAGTGCTGTTGATTTGTAATTGAGTGCAAGGGGCATGGTGCTATTGAATTGAGGGCTGGTCACCGGCTAAGATAGATAAAAACAACAGAAAAGTGAGATGAAAAGAGTCTCTGATTTTGCCCAAAATGAATACTATTCTGTTTTTACTGATGTCTATTTTTTCTTGGGGCTCCTGAAGCTGGATTGGTGACCTTTACAGAAATGGCTTAGGGGACTCTGACTCACAGCTAGTTATGAGTCACAGAAGCACTGGTAATTTTTTTTTAATTATCTGTATTAATTTTCTAGAAAATCTGTAGAAAATTATGGAATTTATTTATGAAAGAATTATATGCACAGAGATCATCATCATTTCATGGCAATACATTATCAAAACTCAATGATAATATATTGGCTAGGGTGATACGGGACTATAGTAGGAGCTGACATTTAGGGCCTGATTCTGATCTCATTTACACAGGGCCTGATGCTGATCTCATTTACACTGGAGTAAATAAATAATAACGCCCTTGAAACTGGAGTGACACTGGTGTGTCAGGTGAATGCAACAAAGGCAGAGAAGAAACTAAAAAAGAACACACAAAGGCACTTTAATTTATTCACACCTCATTTCAAACAACACATTTTAATGTATATGTTTTCAAAATCATTAAAATCGTGCTATCACAACCACAGCTCAGGAATGTCAGATATCCTTGTAAAATAGAACGGGAACAGTCCCAAATTCAGCTGTCATTGCTGTCTAATCTGCTCTACCCAAGGGAGGGCATATGATGGATGGAGTTGGTAGTGTAACAACTATTTAAGAACCAAAATGACTACAATGGATATATCCAGTGGTTATTTTTCTGACTTAGAACAGCTAAAAAGGCACCATGTTGTTATAGATGTCCTTCTCTTTACAGCTGTCAGAAATTATAGGGTCCAGGCACACCTTAATCTTTGATAATTATCACATATTCCCCCTTGTGCTTCGAATGCATAGGGCTTAGAGTAGAACTCTACCATAAAGGCACAACTGAGCCCTGTGTAAATTGTTGGGGGAAGTTTTCCATGTATAAATATTTGAAATCATTGTTTTCCAAGCATTGGCAATCAGAGGTCCCCATTGTAGTCAGGGGACTACTTGCACAGTAAGGTACTAGTCAGGCTGTAAGGGCAGTAGTATCTGGTCCTTAGTTATTTATAATTGTGCATGCTGCAGCCTATTGGGTGCTTGCAAAACAATTCCACTATTTCTATTCATCATTCATGCTGTGCAAGTGCTCACCTATGTCACACGGATTTGTTTCTGCTTTCTGACTGGATGACCAAAACTTTATACAAGAGAATTTCGGTATTTGTATGGAAAAACAGCTATTCCCTAACACTTACATGCACAGAAACCAGTTTGCATAAATGCTAATGGCAAAATGAACAAAAGGGATGCAAACATTGCTGAATTGAAAAGCAGGTCAGTATTACACACGATATTCACATTTTTTGTGTTATTTGCCCCCATTCAGCTGTTAAGAATAACTCGTTTTGTTCTTTTTTGGAGCCTTTACTCCTTGCTATTAAAATAAGACTCTGCAATCGTGTTATTGTGAGAGGTAGAAAAATAGCAGCATCAAGTTTAATGTGTTCCTGCTTTTGTGCCATTCCCATCCAGCTTTTCTTCTCTTTGCAGTCTAGTTACTACTTGTTTTCTAAACCCAATATAAAGATCTTGTAGGAAATTGTATACTCATCATTCTGCTTTGAAATGTTGACAGTTGCCATAATGGTAGAATTAGTTTCTCAGCAGTTAGCTATGATCCCTTCCTATACTTTGGACCTCAGAGCTCTTCTGACTGAATTAATTTCTCTGAATAAAAAGTTGTCTGATGAATGCCATAATCATCAGTAGGTGGCATTTGCTTGCAATATCCTCTGATTCACTGTGCTTCCTGCTGACTCACTCTCTCATGTGTCCTTTTGGGACATCAATTCTAATAAAGCACGGGGAGAAATTCTCTGTTTTCAAGATAAATCATGATGTCTTAGAAATGTTCCCCTTTTTCATTATGATTTTCCTGACTATTTCCTGTCTTTTCATGTTGATTATCAGTATGATATAGTGACCAACGGGTAGTGATCAGTGGCTCCATGTCTAGTTGGCAGCCAGTATCAAGTGGAGTGCCCCAAGGGTCAGTCCTGGGGCCGGTTTTGTTCAATATCTTCATAAATGATCTGCAGGATGGCGTGGATTGCACCCTCAGCAAGTTTGTAGATGACACTAAACTGGGAGGAGAAGTAGATACGCTGGAGAGTAGGGATAGGATACAGAAGGACCTAGACAAATCAGAGGATTGGGCCAAAAGAAATCTGATGAGGTTCAACAAGGACAAGTGCAGAGTCCTGCACTTAGGACGGAAGAATCCAATGTACCGCTACAGACTGGGGACCGAATGGCTAGGCAGCAGTTCTGCAGAAAAGGACCTAGGGGTTACAGTGGATGAGAAGCTGGATATGAGTCAACAGTGTGCCCTTGTTGCCAAGAAGGCCAATGGCATTTTGGGATGTATACATAGGGGCATTGCCAGCAGGTGTAGGGACGTGATCGTTCCCCTCTATTCGACATTGGTGAGTCCTCATCTGGAGTACTGTGTCCAGTTTTGGGCCCCACACTACAAGAAGGATGTGGAAAAATTGGAAAGAGTCCAGCGGAGGGCAACAAAAATGATGAAATGGGGACTGGAACACATGAGTTATGAGGAGAGGCTGAGGGAACTGGGGATGTTTAGTCTGCGGAAGAGAAGAATGAGGGGGGATTTGATAGGTGCTTTCAACTACCTGAAAGGGGGTTCCAAATAGGATGGCTCTAGACTGTTCTCAGTGGTAGCAGATGACAGAACAAGGAGTAATGGTCTCAAGTTGCAGTGGGGGAGATTTAGGTTGGATATTAGGAAAAACTTTTTCACTAGGAGGGTGGTGAAACACTGGAATGCGTTACCTAGGGCGGTGGTGGAATCTCCTTCCTTAGAAGTTTTTAAGGTCAGGCTTGACAAAGCCCTGGCTGGGATGATTTAATTGGGGCTTGGTCCTGCTTTGAGCAGGGGGTTGGACTAGATGACCTCTTGAGGTCCCTTCCAACCCTGATATTCTATGATTCTATGACCACTACAGGAGTCCCATTGATATTCTTCTATACCGTTAGTGCCTTTCACTTTGCTCCATGAGCTATTTTACCTCTGTGTCTGGGGGAGTTTCTCTCAGCAGTTCTCCCATTCTCTCAGCTCGTCTGTCCCTTTCCCTTAGGGGCTTTCTTTGGCTCAGTGATGTTACCTTAGTTAGTGAGGTTATTTTTTTCTGATGTCTTTGAGCACAAAAGGAGGAGCAGGCCCGAGAAGGACAGTATGTCCAGGATCCAGCATGCATCTCAGTGAGAAGGTCGTCTTTTTCTGAACACCGTTATAAGGGAACAACTGGAGGATGACCTAAGGCAAGACTTGAAAAACTTGCTCTCCCAGGACAAGGACAAATTTTTGCCTGCAGGAGTGGTCAGTGTGGGGCCCAGGAGCTGCCAGATCCTTCTTTGGAAGAACTGGGAGTAGGAGATGCTGGGAGAGGAGCATGAAGTGACAGCATCTTTGGGACCCAATAGAAGTCTCAAGTTGGGTGCAACATAAAGTGGCTGGGCAGGGAAAAAGAAGAGAACCCTGTGAAAGTATTATTAGTCTCACTTTAAAGATGGAGAAACTGAGGCAGTGTGGTTAAATGTTGCTATGTCTCTGGCAGATCTCCAAGACACCCCCTTCACAGAGTCCCCATTTTCTAACAGAAGAAGAGGTACCCTGCACTGTAAGAAGTCATGGGGATTTTTCTTGTCCCTCCATGGATATCTCAGAACAGAGGCATGATCTGAGTCCACAAATTTTGTGTAGAGGGTACTGTATAATGAGTACATTTTCATTGATTTGGGAAGTATTTAGAAGCCCTTTTCTGCTAAAGAACATCCAGGTGTTCCAAAAGAAGATGCAGCTGCAGTATGGGCAAATAATAGTTGCATAATCAGAGAGAAGGTGGAATTATACTTGTTACCACCTGCTCTCAGTCTGCGGGACTAAGATGACCCCAAACTCTCCACATCTCACCAAGGTTTTTGTTTATTTTATTATCACTTTAGAGCTCTGCAGTCTTTAAAAGGCAGCTTGGAGTCAACTGCCAAGCTCAGCTGTTTAACCAAGATTTGTTGACAAACAACAAGATTTGTTGGAAACAACATTAGTGAGTCAGGTTCACATTTTATGGACTACTAAAAAGTAAACATTATTAATTCACTTTTGCTTCCTTTTTATTATTTTTCAGCCTGAGGAAAAGTCTATTAAAATCAGATTTGTGCTTTATTATTCAATAAAGGCAGTAATTTATCACTGGAAAATAATAAATGTGTGGTCAGCATCAGACATAAGATCAAAAGGAACAGCATTTAAATCACTGAAGAATAACAAAAATAGCAAATATCTAAGAACTGAACCTTGAGGCACATCAGACTAAACTGGGAAAGTACCAGCTGCAATGAATTTTAGTTCTTTAGATTTAAATTTTTTTTTTAAAAAAAGGACTCCCACACAAAAGCGCTGAATGTCCTGACAGTAAAATAAGACTCTGCAATTGTGCTGAATGCTCTGACAGTAATTAGACTTATTGCTCAACATATTGAAATGAGAGATGGGCCAATTAGACAGGATTCAGATATAGTGCCTGATTAGAGTGTAGGCTCTAGATTCAGATTGGGAATGGTTTCCAGTGTGATCTCACAAGTTCTTTGGTCATCCTCAGTGATTAAACTCTCAAGATCAGCTGTACTCAGTTGATTTCTGTGATTTCGATACTGAATCTTGCGAGAATGCTTGTCAGATGCATCAAATTGTATGCAGAAAATAGGCCCCTTCTAATTTTGAATTTGACCTCGAACCTAGCCATAGGGCCTGCTAGTAGTTAGACTGTCAACCTTGTGAAACAGCACCCAAAGTAGGAGTCAGAACATGTTATGAAGAAGTATGGTGTATAGAACATCTGTTGTTGACAACTATCATATACATTCTGTTCCAGTAGATTAATACACCTATATAGTAATTGAAAGGTTATTCTTATTTTATATAAATCCAAGTTTGCTATTTAAATCTGTTCTTTACTTTCTGTTATAAAATGATGATTATTTTTGTTTCTAAAAATTAAAGTGGACAAATAGAGACTGCGGACCTTACTCTGAATGCTGATTATTGAAAACTGAGACAAGCAGACTTTTTGAAGCCTATAAGAGTTTAGATATGCTGGGCCTGGGTGCTCAGTGGTCTAGGCCCAGGTTATCTAAAAGATCAACTAAAGCTCCAGGATAAAGACTACGTAAACAACTCAGGCACTATTGAACTCTACCACAAAAGTAAAGCTCCTCTGTGCAGGAGACAGAGCCCTCTCAGGGGCCAGCTCAAGACTGTGGAAGAAATTCCCCCAGGACCTAAGGCCTGTCACAAACCTCACCACTTTCCACTATAAGTGCAAGGCACATTTCTTTGACTTGCCTTCTCTGACGTACACATAGTAGCATGTACTTCTAAACAACCACAAAACCGAAACCCTATCAAAATAAAGCACTCCACTGTGCACACAATTCTCCCCCTTCAGAGAGGATGAGAGAGGAAATGACCACATGCGAGAGATATTAATCATGTCACTTAATGCACTACTGCATTAAGTGACAGGCAATATAAGAACCTGAATAGAATAGAATAGAATAGAATAGAATAGAGTTTGCTTATGCCTTTAGGTACAACCCATAGTGCAGGGTAGTGTGAAGGTGCAATGCCCCACTAGAAGTACCAGGAGGCATTTTGCCTTGGGAAAGGAGCACCTCAGAAAAAGTATGGCTGCTGCGCCATCTTGCTACAGGGTTCAGTGTTCCCCTCACCTTTCTTAGGGGCCAACTCTTTGGGATGATGTGGAGGAAGGCTGGCAATGGCCCTATCCTCCATGGACAGAGTAGCACCAGCAGCAGTACTAGCCTGGAGCAGTCTGTCCTGTTCAGAAAAGCACAAATTTGCCATTGCATTTGATCCCTGTCAGGGGCCCAAGGTGGGGAAGCAGTGGCCTCCTGCAGCCTTCCCCACCTGAACTTCCCCTAGTGCACCAGTATAGGGAAGAGGCACAATCTGGCTTTCTATCTTGCTGAATGCCTGGCTTCACATCCGAACACTCTAAGATGGTCTGACCTTATCAGACCTTCTTGTGACTGCAAAATTGGTATGAAATTCTCATGAACTGGGCTGGAAGCACCAACTCGTGGTATTTTGGCATTTCCACTTTCAGTGCCAAAAACAAAACAAATACTCCACCAAAGATTTGGTACAGATTTGGTTCATGGCTTGGGCAAAGGTTCGGGTTGGTTCTCATTTTATTCTGGAGCAGTTTGCCCATCCCTCTCAATATATTCTCAAATATATGTTCTCAAAAGTTTGCCCAACCCTCCCAATATGTTCTCAGAAGTTAAGCAGAAGACACTTCAATTCCTCTAGGGCAGACTTCCCAAACTTTTTGCTTGCACTACCCCATTTTAATGAAGTATTTCCTGCTGAGACCCCAGACAGCAGGGATGCAAAATGGTATCCTCCATACACTAGTGATCACCACAACCCCCTCTGCTGATGATGCAACCCCATTTGGGGTCGCCACCCACAGTTTGGGAACCACTGCTCTAGGGCCTGAAGAGATGTAGTTGAGTTTTTTTTGCCCTTGTCACCAATACTGATCCCAGAATGCTGAGAATATCATAAAACCTTTGGTCTAATATACAAATCATATCCATAAATAAAGCTTTTTTCCAGCAGCAATGTCTTGCATTGGATATAATTTGAAATCAGATTTGAGAACTTCAATGATTTCATGAAGATACTATAAATATTAGTATTGTGCCAGTGGAAAGACATTATAGACAGACTTGTAACTGGATGTAGGTAGCTATGATGACACATCTACAAATCAATTTTTCTCTCAGTGAAGTTAAATGATATAAGCAGAGATAGAATTGCATATTATGCCCCAAAGAGCTAATGGAGTTTCTTTTCATGGGAGCCTATTCCATCAGATAATAAAGCTCTTCAGAATGTCATTAAAAGAATTGAAAATTAACTTTTTATGTGAACAGTACCAGTCTGTGAGGTTATTTTGTTGTATAGTTAAGATGTCATTGGCTCTCTATCAGAGCTGGGCAAATGCTAAGAAAACTGATTCATGAATACAGGAGCCCAGTTCATTTCAAAATAATTTGTGAGCTCAGATTATTCATTATTCACAAGTGGTGAGTGGTCATGAAAATGTGCCCAAATCTAAAATGGTTCAAGACTTTCAGCGTGAATGATTATTTATCTAAAGATTTAGAAGGGAAGTATGTAATTCATAGTTTAGTATTTGCAGTTTGCTATATTCCTGGTGAAAATGTTTTATTCCACTCAGGGAGCAGAAAATATCATATGGCTTAGATGACAAAGCACATATCACAAATAACTAATAGTGAATATCCAAAGCAAGCAGTCTGCAAACAAACAATAATAGTTATTCATTTAAACAAGCTGGCATATGCTTACAAATAATAAATACCTTTTTAGAAAATTGGGACAGGGTGCTGAATGATTTGCTAACCAAAAATAGAGCTAAAGTAATAATTCTTGATCATGAATAGCTCTACCAGCTCCAGCTTGTGTTTTATTTAGAGACCTCTTAAGTTTAACATCTTAAAATTTCATAACTACACAGTTTCTTTCTAGATAACTTGCATTTAATACTCTATGCACATTATTTTACTAACATACACTGGACGTAGCAATTGGAAGATGATATAACATCAACTACCAACTCAAAAGCTGCACTTTTCCTTAGAGTTCAGAAAACATTTATTAGCTACCTTATAAAAGGAATTATCTGTTTGCTTGTTGAAACTCTGGACTGTATTCCAGAGTATTCAGTGCAATAGTGCACTTTGGGATTTGTTAGTTAATTTCTCCTAGAAATCATAGAATCATAGGACTGGAAGGGACCTTGAGAAGTCATCTAGTCCAGTCCCCTGCACTCATGGCAGGACTAAGTATTATTTAGATGATCCCTGACAGTTGTTTGTCTAACCTGCTCTTAGAAATCCCCAATGATGGAGATTCCACAACCTCCCTAGGCAATTTATTCCAGTGCTTAACCACCCTGACAGTTAGGAAGTTTTTCCTAATGTCCCCACCTGAACCGCCCTTGCTGAAATTTAAGCCCATTGCTTCTTGTCCTATCCTCAGTGGTTAAGGAGAACAATTTTTCGCCCTCCTCCTTGTAACAACCTTTTATGTTCTTGAAAACTGTTATAATGTACCCCTTAGTCTTCTCTTCTCCAGACTAAACAAACCCAGTTTTTTCAGTCTTCCCTCATAGGTCATATTTTGTAGAACTTTAATAATTTTTGTTGCTCTTCTCTGGACTTTCTTGAGTTTGTCCACATCTTTCCTGAAATGTGGCACCCAGAACTGGACACAATACTCCAGTTAAGGCCTAATCAGCGGAGAGTAGAGCAGAAGAATTACTTCTCAAGTCTTCCTTACAACGCTCCGGCTAATACATCCCAGAATGATGTTTGCTTTTTCTGCAACAGTATTACACTGTTGACACATTTTTAGCTTGTGATCCACTATGACCCCCAGATCCCTTTCGGCAGTACTCCTTCCTAGGCAGTCATTTCCCATTTTGTATGTGTGTAACTGATTGTTCCTTCCTAAGTGGATTACTTTGCATTTGTCCTTATTGAATTTCATCCTATATACTTCAGACCATTTCTCCAGTTTGTCCAAATCATTTTGAATTTTCATCTTATCCTCCAAAGCACTTGCAACCACTCCTAGCTTGGTATCATCTGCAAACTTTATAAGTGTACTCTCTATGCCATTATCTAAATCATTGATGAAGATATTGAACAGAACAGAACCCAGAACTGATCCCTGCGGGACCCACTCAATATGCCCTTCCAGCTTGACTGTGAACTACTGATGATTACTCTCTGGGAACAGGTTATTCACCCGCCTTATAGTAGCTCCATCTAGGTTATATTTCCCTAGTGTGTTTACGAGAAGGTCATGCGAGACAGTATCAAAAGCCTTCCTAAAGTCGAGATATACCACATCTACCACTTCCCCACTATCCACAAGGCTTGTTATCCTGTCAAAGAAAGCTACTAAGTTATTTTGACATGCTTTGTTCTTGACAAATTCATGCTGTTACTTATCACCTTATTATCTTTTGGGTGTTTGCAAATTGATTGCTTAATCATACATTTATCAAAGGATATAAGCAGACAAAGCATCTGGAAGACATTTTCCTTGGTACTTATTTATTATATAACCCTTTTGCTGCTGGTCCTCTAGTAAACCTGATATGTAGCTGCTATCTGTTAATATTCCATTGAAATCAGTAGAGCTGGGCTAATACCAGAAATATGTATTCACAAAAATTCTTGGAACTAACTAACCACCACCCAGTTTTTATCATTAATATTTTTGATCCTTTTCATTAACTTAATATATGAATATTCAGATGAATAAGATTTCATTCACAAGAGTGTTCTCAAAGAGTATACGTCTCATGCTTATTTGCATGAGTACTGGCACTGGAAGAAGAAATGTTTGTATAGCCATCTCCAGTCTCCTCCTCTTTGTACTATTTGCCACTCATCAAAACAGTGAGCAGCAATCTTATCACATGGTTTAGACGACCAAATAGAACCGTGACTATTGTAATGAATATTCAGAGTGAGGCAAGTGAGCATGAGTTATGCACTAAAATGTGGTCACACAAGTGATTTACTGAACAATTGCAAATGGTGAATAAACTAGCAAATGTCAAACCATTTGTGGATGATTCAAGGTTTCAAAATGAGCTATATTTGCTGAACAAATTATTAATTGAGAACAAAATCCAATGGCTGGAAGTTGAAGCTAGACAATTCAGACTAGAAGATGCAAATTTTTAAAGGTGAGGGTAACTAACCATTGGAACAATTTACCAAGGGGCTGTGGTGGATTTATCATCACTGGCAATTTTTAAATCAAGATTGGATGTTTTTCTAAAATATTTGCTCTAGTTCAAACAGGAATATATTTGAGGAAGTTCCATAGCCTGTGTTATGCAGGAAGTCAGACTAATTGGTCACAATGGTCCATTCTGGGTTTATAATCTATGAAAATATGAAATTGTTCACTCTGTATCTGGAATACTCAGCAGCCATGAGGGAGATGAAAATTTGAACACCTTTCAGTCAGACTTTTTTTAAAGTAATTGCTACAAAGAAAGGACACTCACTGTGAGATAAGATAGAAATCAGTTTTTAGATTGGAGAGTGGGGTCAAATATTCGTTTATTCAGGGCCTGATCCAAAGCCCACTGAAGTTAATGGGCAGACACCCATTAACTTGAATTGGCTTTGGAATGTAACGTTAAAGGAGAGAAAAAAATCTAACAAATTACAGTACCATTTTACATTCATATGGTATATTTTCCTCATAAAGGAGACAGAAGCCCTTCCGAAACTAAATACACTGGGCTCTACTAAAATGCTGCTACCCAAGATGGGGACAATGGCAGCCATCTAGAGCATAGCATATGGCACAACAATCAATGGAGGGGAAATTATAGCCAAGAACATCAGAAGAAACCCCTACGCTGATAAAAAGTGACTTGTACAGTTATTAGAAAGTGACAGGCAATAGTAGTGGGGGATTTGCTTATTACAAACATAGATAGTTGGGTTTGTGATGACCAGGAGAACTGCATTGTGAAGTGACTATACAATGCAAAGGTAGTGGCTCTCACGAGACGAATAGCTAGCTTTATAGGCAGTACTGGGGAGGAGCGGATGGCTGTGGTACACATAGATACCAATGACATAGGGAAATGTAGGAGAGGGGTTCTGGAGGCCAGATTTAGACTGCTAGGTAAGAGATTAAAGTCCAGGACCTCTGTGGTAGCATTTTCTGATAGGCTTTGTGTTCTATGCACAGGGTCAGAAAAACAGGCAGAACAGCAAAGTTTCAATGTGTGGATGAGATGATGGTATAGGGAGGAGGAATTTAGGTTAGGGATGAATTTATTAAAGGGGAAATCTATATCCTAGTAAAGAGAATAGGAAAGAAGTTGATAAAGTATGGATAGGAGCTAGTGAGGAACAGTTAAATGTAATACAGTCTCACTGAAATCTTACACATGAAGGCAAGCAACTGAATATTGACAAACTGCACAAGTTCTTATATACAAATGTTAGAAGTCTAAATACTAAGACAGATGAATTGGAGTGCCTGACCTTAAATGAGGATACTGAAATAGGAGGCATCAGAGAAACTTAGAGGAATGAGGATACTCTATGGGACACCAGGATATAAAGTATATAGGAATGACAGAGTAGGTCATGCTGCGGAGGAGGGGAGTGGCATTCTGTGTTAAAGAAAACAGAGTCAAATAAGGCAAAAATCTTAAATGAAACAAACTGTACCATAGAATCCCTACATATAGAAATTCCATGACTGAGTAATTAAGAGTATAGCAGTAGGAATATACTACAGACCACCTAACCATTTTTCCTACAGGAAAATGGCTGACTAAGTATTAATAGTTGATCAACTACATTTGTTAGTAGTAACATCGTAGTTAGTAACATAGTAAGTTAGTAACATAGTAAAAGCATCCTGATTGGTTAATAACTAAGACTGGTTAATAATTAAATCTCACCGTGTCTTAATATCATGAGCTGCAAAGAGCCACAGGAGACACATTAAAGAGCCACTTGTGGTTGGAAGCCTCGGTCTGAGTATCACTGTACTATATAAATCCATAATCTGCCCACATTTTGAATACTGTGTCCAGTTCTGGTCACCCCACCTCAAAAAGGGTATAGTGGAACTTGAAAAAGTTCAGAGAAGGGCAACCAAGATGATCCAGGGTATGGAATGGCTTCTGTATGAGGAGAGACTAAAAAGATAAGGGCTATTCAAGCTTAGGAAAGAGACGACTAAGGAAGGGATATGATAGAGAACTATAACATCATGAACGGTATGGAAAAATGGTGAATAGAGATGTGTTATTTACCTTTTCCCACAATACAAAAACCCGGAGTCACCCAATGAAATTTATAAACAGCAGGTTTAACAGAAACAAGAAAAGTACTTTTTCACACAACATAAATTAACCTGGGGATCTCATTGTCATGGGATATTGTAAAGGACAAAAGTGTAACTAGATTCAAAAACAAACTAGATAAATTCATGGAGGATAGATCCATCAATGGCTACTAGGCAAGAGGGTCAGAGAAGCAACACCATGCTTGGGGCAACCTTAAACCTTTGATTTCCAGAAGATGGTAGATGAAGACAGGGGTGGATGACTGCATCTGTCCTGTTCTATACACTCTCCCTGAAGCTCTGTACTGTCCACTGTTGGAGACAGGCTACTGGGCTAGATGTACCATTGCTTTGATCCAGTATGGCAGTTTTTATGTTCTTACATAATATCACAGAGCAGATGAAATCTTGACTTCTAAGGATAGTTTTTACTGGAAGTTCAAGAGCATTTAGACCTCTAAAAATGTGCATTTTAAACTTTAATAAATAATAATAATTCTTAACTCTTATATAGTGCTTTTCAATAGTATATCTTAACACACTGTATAAAGGAGATCAGTATCATTATCCCCATTTTACCTATGGGTGAACTTAGGCAGGTAGAAAGAAGTAAAAACAAATTTAAGAAGAGTGAAGCAGTAACTCATACAAAATAAAAGCTATCAAAAAGCTGCTGCGGGGTCTAGATAGCAACAACATCCAGCTTAATTTTCATTTTAGTTGACTAAATAAAGCACATATTTTCTTTATAAACTGTTCTAAGAGATGTCTCATAATTTGACACGTTTGTTTGCATGCAATGCAGGAAAGAGGGGCATTTTGGATCCCCTGTTGTGGATTTTGAATGGATTGTTAGTAGTGAGAGCTTTACTCACACACAAATAGCCCGGTCAGCAGCATGGCACAAGAATACTGCCATCAGTCCTCAGTAGTAGAACAACAGGAGGTAATTTATGATAACTGGGAAATCAAGTGTGCAAAAAGTGATGGCTGTTTATCTCTTTCCTCACAGTACGACCTGTGAAGTTCATCTCTTCATGGTGTCTGTGTCGATATTTTCAGAGCTATCGAATTTACATAGTGCTTGCCACTCTGAATGATGACACCTCTAAAGCCAAAGAAGTTTGTTTCAGGGAGGAGATGAAGATGCAAATGAGTTCAGAAAATATTTTATAATGATTAAAAGGTGGGGCTCCACTGAGGCTTATAAGTGACATTGTTTGTGGTATTATTATTTGTATTGGGGTAGTGCTCAAAAGGCCCAAATCTAGTTTGGGGGCTCCATTGTACTCGCTGCTGCACAAACACATAAGAAGACATGCTTCCTATCCGAAAAACTACAGACGGGAACGGGGAGAGCAGTGAACAATAGGAGGGAAAAGGGAAAAGAGGCTAAAAGTAATGAAAATAAAACCTGTGGTTACATAGGTTAATTTATTCCACTGTTTGTAGGCTACAAATTAGTGTCAAGTTTTTAAAATAAGTACAACAAAATCAGCAATCACAGACTATTGCACAACCTAGCTAGCATTGGTTGGGTGACTTAAGTTAGGTATCATAGCAGAAGTGAGTTCTAAGGAGGAATTTGAAGGAGAAGAGAATAGTAGCCTTCTAGATTAATTCAGTTAGTGTAGTCCATTGACATTATGCCTACGGGGCACATCAGAAATTAAATTTGCTTCTCTTGTCAAGTTAAATTAAAGGACAATGGACTCCTAATCCTGTTTTCATTGACACTGTGTCCGATCCCTGTTTCACACCCACTTGTGATGGTTCTTAAGGTATGGTGGACTGTGGGACATGTTGTTACCCCCCTGCCTCTAACGTGAGGGAGACTTGCTTGTGCTTCACTGGGTGTCACTCCCTGACACCACCAGCCTGAGAGTTATCCGAACACCCTCCTCTGGGCTTTGGCATCCCTGACTTTGCCTTGCACGTTAACAATAGGTGCACCCCAGTCCCCAAGCCCCTTTGACGCATTCTCCTGCAGTGTCCAGCCCCTTCTCCACTGAATGCTCACAGAAATACCAGGTCTGCTGTCCTCAGGGGAACAGTGTACACGCCAGCTTGTATGATTCAATTCAGGATCAGCACCTTGCTTAATATCACAGTACTGAGATATGTTTATATATAGTGAAATCAAGGATAAGTGTATTAGGATGATTCAAGTGATAGTGAGTAAGGGCACTGGAAACAAACTTTTACATATAAAACAAAATTATAGCATGCTTTCTAGAGACTAAATGTAACTAGCAGTTAACCTCTTGCCTAAAGACATTTATCCCAACCTCAAAGTCCTCTGCAGCATTTTCAACCGAGGTTGGCTGAGATCCCATTTTCATGAATGTAAACACAGTTCTCATTAATTTTCTAGATGCAATATAAAGGGATATCTTCTTTGCCTTCTAGTTATACTCCCCAACATTCATTGTCTGTCCTCAGAGACTGGGTAACCACCTGTGGCTTGTTCCTCCTGTGTGCGGCTTCCCTGTTGACTTCACATCTCTCTGATGACATAGTGTGTAAAATATGCATCCATTGTGTTAGCTTACAATGCTTAATTTACATTTGACAGAGAGAGAGGTGAATAAACATCACTTCTCTGACAGAAAACCTATTTATTCACCTCTGCTGGTGACTCATCCCTTGTCACAGGCCCTAAGGACATATTTTCAGTATATATACACAATTCCTTACACACTCGATACATACATTTAATGAGATTAGTGACCAGGGTGACCCCGGCTTTCATTTAAGACCACACATGACATTCCTTGGTGGACCAGAATGTGCATGTCAGAATCAGGAGATTTCTGTAACCCTGTTGGCATTAAGAGACTCTTGGGCAACCCCACACCAATATAACATAGGATTTTCCTGCTACGGACCATTTCTTTGGTAGCCATATTGGTGTGACTGCACCATATTGGTGCAGTCACACAAGTTTACATGCATTGAGACTAACACCTCCTTTACCAAGTCTCACACTTTGCCTACTTGGAACTGTTCAAATACATCACTTAGATCGAGGAAAAATGTTCACATAAAGATACAAACTGGTTAAACACTTTTCTTAAAGAACAGCTTATAATTGAAGTATAATCATCAGTATACTAAATCTAATTCATCTTCTACATTTGTTAGCCAACAGTTGCTCACAGGGGATCTTTATAAAAGTGTGAGACTATGAAGGTCCAATGTATAAGGCTTTACCTGCATTACTCCCACTTAGCATCATTCACTATATGGCAAATTGACCCACTTGGATGGTTTTGGATTTTATAGGGACCAATTTCTAATGCAAAAGTATAGAGACATATTAATGTTTTGCTACAATGGGGGTTCAATGGACAAAGCATCCTATATTTAGGCATTCTGGACCAAACTCTGCTGTCACTTAAATAACGCAAATCTAAATTGACTCTGTTGCGTAACTTACCCTGGTATAAATGTGGAGTAGGTGAGAAAACATTTGGCGCTCTGAATTTAATATTTTCAACCACTGAGTAATCCAAGGCTTTGGAAAAGGAGATGAATGGCTAATGACACTAGGGCTATAGATGTGCTGCATTCAATTAGAACAGCGACCAGGAGGAGTAAGACTTTCATGCTCAGACAGGAAACAGAGATTTACTGGAAATTGATTAATGTCATATCTTGGCAGCCTTGAAACTGGATGACAAGCCTCTGGCTGTTTAAAATCCTACCAGGGAACATGTTTGCCATCTAGAGAGCCATGTACAGAATCAAAAGAGATTGTAGCGTCTGAGCCATGACAGACCCCAGCAGAATCATTAACACAGGAACAGCTCTGTTCACAGTGCACATGTTGCACTTTACTGTGCTGTGGAAGCGAGGTACACCAGCGTAGTCAGTCACACACAACTCCTTCTGTTCTAGTGAAGTGGAAATTGGCAGCAGAGGTCTGTATAGGGGCTGTAACTAGCATCCTATTCAGATGTCCTGCGCAACATCCTATTTTATGTATCAGGGCAGGGATGTGTAGTAAGTTGCATATTAATATGACACGTACAAAACAGAAGAGAGACATAAACTATAAGTAGACAAATAGCTCAGTCCATTATTTGCCATTACAGCACTTAGTCCCGTACAACATGGTAACTTGCTTCAGACCCTTCTTAAACAGAAATCCATTGTATGCAAAGCAATGGTGGCACAGAAATTTTAATCTTATAATAGTTGAATACAATAATTTTTGCAAACTGTATGGGTCCCCCCCAATCACTATATAATTTTGTTTTGCAGATGTGTACAGTTCAGAACTTAATCCAGCCAGTCCCACTTCTGAAGAGGGAACTCTGAGAATGACGTGGGTGGGCAGGGTAATGGGACAAAAAGTCTTTCGTTATAGCTCACAAGTTCCAACACATGAATGTGCCAGGTGTTGATCTTAGTCTAATCCAGGCCCAGGTTTCCATATCACAAAAATATCATTGCAGTCACCATTAATTGGCAGCCATAGAGGGTCCAAAGACTGAATCGGTATGGAAGCTGAACTACCCTCCTCATACAGAGATTTGCTTCTTTAAGCTTCATCTTGTAGAATATTGGCCGGGCAGCGTGTAGAAGTTTGAACTATCACTGCCTGAGCTGTGAACCATTTGTTCTATAAAGAGAGTTTTTTGGTTCCCAATGCTGTCAAACCACCACTAGATTCACTTAAAATAATTTACGAGAGCGCTCAGAATTATAAATCCAATTCAGCACTTTTTTATTTCCCGTAAGCTAACAGTAATAGCAGCAGTTTATTGTACGTGAGCGCAAAGTGTAATTATTATTGCCTATAATTTGTCATCATTTCTAGATTTTCTTATTCCAGCCATAGTATTTAGGAAGGAGAAACATTCTAGAAAGAACCCTAATAAACATTCCCAAAGTAATCTATGTTGGGACACAACTAGCCATAATGAAAAACATTCCCCCCTCAGGTCTCCTTTCCTTACACAAGGTGCACATAGGTTTCAAAGGGGCAGCTGTGTTAGTCTGTATCAGCAAAAACAACGAGGAGTCCTTGTGGCACCTTAGAAACTAACACATTTATTTGGGCATAAGCTTTCGTGGGCTAGAACCATCCGATGAAGTGGGCTGTAGCCCACGAAAGCTTATGCCCAAATAAATGTGTTAGTCTCTAAGGTGCCACCCAGTGCACATAGTTCTTTTGCGTTCAGGAGTAACACTCCATAACTTACCACACCTGATAGCCTTATATCTAGAGATGGAGCCCTAACTTTCTGACTCCCAGAACTACGATGGCAACTGTAACACTTGCACATTAGACTACTGTAATGCATTTTCAAGGTTAGTCAGAAATATAAGCTGGTGAAGAATGTGGCTCCCTGCTAATTAAGTAGAGTTTCTCATAGAGATGGCATGTGTCTCATATCATGGCTTCTAATAAGTTTCCAGGTAGAATTTATAGTGTTGGTGTTGACCTATATTATGTGTCCCCTAATTGCCTGAAAGACCACCTGTATGATACTGCAGCACGTGCAATCAGCAGGAACACTTCTGCTGGCATTCCCCTGGTTTAAAAGCTGCTAGCAAGTCTTTTTCCATGAAGGCTACTCAGGTTGAGATAAACTTCCCCTTCCTTGTCCAGCAAAGCTGGATTTTTTGGGCTCTGACAATCAGGATCTAGGTGTCTGAAGATGGATATCCAAAGCCTGAGGCACACAAAATTAATGGACACTTACAAATGTGAGCCTTCATGACTTGTTCAAAGTCACAGTCTGTTACTGGGGCAGGCATAGAAGTAAGAGCTCCCAGTCTTGTGTCCTAACTGTAAGTCTATCTTCTATGGTAGTGAGCGAGCCCACATTTGTAATCTACTCCTAGCTTTGCCTGAGTTAATATTTTTATTTAGATAAAACTTCTTTCCCCACTCATCTTGTTTAAAGTATCTGGCTTCTGTTTCATGGCAAGAGCTATACTGTGTGTTCAGTTAACAAAATGAAGTATTGTGCAAATTAGCATCAAGGAAATCCTCAAGTGAATCAGAGGGTGGATTGCATAATGAGAAGCTGAGATCAAGGGCCTAAGCTGGCATGGTTCTCTTCTGAGAGAATATTTATGTTGCATCTGTGTGAAGGAGAAGGGAATGTTATTCCTGAATAAGAGGTTATGGTGCAGAAAGGGAACTCCAGTGGGAGTCAGCAAGATATTTCCCCTATACTACAGCATTCAGGGTGGCAGAACCAGAAGGCAGGACTAGCATCCCACAATGCAAGTATTTGTGTGGGGGGTTGATGTATGTTTCTGTCCCCCACAATATCTCATGGACAACAGAACTGGGGGAAAGCCAACAGGTGCAGAAGAGCACATGGTTGGGACATAGACATCCCTTAAGGGAGGATTTGTTAAGGGGGATTCTCTATATCCTAATAAAGAAAAGAGAATTAAAGTTGATAAAGTACAGGTAGGAACTGAAGAGAAAAAAAGTCCCATTAAATTACATTACATGAAGGCAGTCAACTAAATATTGATGAATTTTGTAAGTGCTTGTATACAAATGCTAGAAATCTAAATACTAAGATGAGTGGGCTTAAGTGGGAGGTATTAAATGAAGATATTGGTATAATAGGCATCAGAGAAACTTGGTGGAATGATGATACCCAATGGGACATGGTAATACCAGGGTACAAAATATATAGGAATGACAGAATAGGTCATATGGAGGGGGAGTGGCACTATATATGAAAGAAAGCATAAGGTCAAATATAGTAAACATCCTAATGTAATCAAACTGTACCATAGAACTTCTGTGAATAAAAATTCCATGCTTGAATAATAGGAGTGTAGCAGAGTATACTACTGACCACCTGACCAGGATGGGGATGGTGATTGTGAAATCCTCAGGGAAATTAGAGGGGCTACAAATACAGAAAACCCAATAATAATGGGGGATTTCAACTATCCCCATATTGATTGGGTACAAGTCACCTCAGGATGGGATACAGAGATAAAATTTCTAAACACCACGAATGACTGCTTCTGGGAGCAGCTACTCCTAGAACCCACAAGGGAAGAGGCAATTCTTGATTTAGGCCTAAGTGGGACACAAGTTCTGATCCAAGAAGTGAATATAGCTAAATGGCTCAGAAATAGTAGCCAAAAGGTAATTTAATTTAACATCAGGGTGTGTGTGTGGGGGGGGGGAGGAGAATACAAAGGAAACCCACCACAATAGCATTTAACTTTAAAAAAGGAAACTATACAAAAATCAGGAAGCTAGTTAAATGGAAATGAAAATGAACAATCACAAGAAGGAAATGCCTGCAAGTTGCATGGAAACTATTTAAAAACACCATAATAGAGGCTCAAACTAAATGTATAACCCAAATTTAAATAAAAGTGAGAGGACCAAAAAAAGTCACCATATCTAAACAAAGCAAAAGAGGGGTTTAAAGGTGTAAAAAAAGAACAAACCCCTCCTTTAAAAATTGGAAGTCAAATCCTACTGAGGAAAATGGAAAGGGACATAAACTCTGGCAAGTCAAGTGTAAAAGTATACTCGCGCAGGCCAAAAAAGAATGTGAAGACCAATTATTAAAAGACACACAAACTAACAGCATTTTTTTTAAAGTACATCAGAAGCAGGAAGCCTGCCAAACTGTCAGTGGGGCCACTGAACTATCAAGGTGCTACAGGAGCACTCAAGGAAGACAAGGCCATTATGAAGAAACTATATTAAGTCTTTGCATGTCTTAACTGCAGAGGATGTGAGGGAGATTCCCAAACCTGAGCCATTCTTTTTAGGTGACAAATCTGAGGAACTCTCTCAAGTTCAGGTGTCACTACAGAAAGTTTTGGAACAGACTGATAAATTAAACAATAAGTCACCAGGACTGGATGGTATTCACCCAAGAGTTGTGAAGAAACCCAAATATTAAGTTGAAGAGCTAGTAACTATCATATTTAACCTATTTCTTAAATCAGCCTCTGTACCAGATAACTAGAGGATGGTTAATGTAATGCTGATTTTTAAAAAAAGACTCCGAGGCGATCCTGGTAATTACAGGCCAGTAAGCCTAACTTCAGTATCAGGCAGATTGGTTGAAATTATAGTTAAGAACAGAAATATCAGCCAAAGATGAACATGATATATTGGGAAGGAGTCAATACAGCTTTTGTAAAGAGAAATCATACCTCAACGAGCAAGTGGACAAGGGGGATCCAGTGGATATAGTGTACTTGGACTTTCAGAAAGCCTTTGAGAGGGTCCCTCATGAAAGGCTCTTAAGCAAAGTAAGAGGTCATGGGATAAGAGGGAAGGTACTTGTATGGATCAGTAACTGGTTAAAAGATAGGGGGAAAAGGGTAGGAATAAATGGTCAGTGTTCACAGTGGAGAGAGTTGAATAGCAAGGATTTGTACTGGAACCTCTGCTGTTCAGCATATTCATGAAAGATCTGGAAAAAGGGGTAAACAGTGAGGTGGCAAAGTCTGCAGACAACACAAAATCACTCAAGATAGGTAAGTCCCCAAGCTGACTGCAAAAAGTTACAAAGGGATCTCTTTAAACTGGGTGAGTGGGCAACAAGATGGCAGATGAAATTTCATGTTGGTACGTGCCAAATAATGCACATTGGAAAAAATAATCCCAACTATACATATAAACAATAGGGTGCAAATTAGCTGTTACCACTCAAGAAAGAGATCTTGGAGTATTGTGAATAGTTCTCTGAATACATCTACTCAATGTGCAATGGCAATCAAAAAAGCTAAGAGAATGTTAGGAACCATTAGGAAAGGGATAGATAATAAGACTGAAAATATCAATAATGCCAATATATAAATCCATTGTACACCCACACTTTGAAATACTGCATTCAGTTCTTGTCACCCCATCTCAAAAAAGATAGGACAAGAAAAAGTATTAGGATTATGGAACAGCTTCCATACAAGATAAAACTAAAAAGACTGGGACTGTTCAGCTTAGAAAAGAGATGACTAAGGGGGAGATATGATAAACATGCATAAAATCATGAAGGGTGTGGAGAAAGTAAATAAGAAAGTTAGAGATACAAGGTTGGTGAGGTAATATATTTTGTTGATCCAATAAAAGAAATTATCCCACCCGCCTTGTCTCTCTCATATCCTGGGACCAAGAGGGCTACAACAACACTGTAAACAACAACGAATAAGTAAGTTTCAGAGGGGTAGCCGTGTTAGACTGTACCAGCAAAAACAACAAGGAGTCCTTGTGGCACCTTAGAGACTAAAATTTATTTGAGCATAAGCTTTTGTGGGCTAAAACCCACTTCATCTGATGCATGGAGTAGAAAATACAGTAGAGAGGTATAAATACCCAGCATATGAAAAGATGGGAGTTGCCTTACCAAGTTAGGGGTCAGTGCGAACGAGCCAATTCAACTAAGATGGAAGTGAGCTATTCTCAACAGTTGACAAGAAGGGAGAAAAAAATCACTTTTGTAGTGCTAATGAGTTCAATGTAATGAAGGTGGCCCATTTCAAACAGTTGACAAGAAGGTGTGAGTATCAGCAAGGGGAAAATTAGTTTTTGTAGTGACTCATGTAGTGGGTAGTGGATGGGTCACTCCAAAAACTAATTTAAAAGTTGCAACCTTTGCCTTACTGTGACACAGAAAGTTAAAGGAGAGAAATTCCCCCACTCTGGACAGAAAAATAATGTACCATTTCATTGCTTTTGAGGGTCATCCCTCTCTGTGGAGGCAAGGTACCCACTTAGGAAATCACTGACTGTTAGAAAGAGGGTCCAGAACCTTTGGGAGAAAAGAAAGAGGACCAGGCACAACCTGCTGAGGGAGATGCAGAAGGACTTAACCACCAGGTTGGACCAGCTCTTGGAACTCCAGAGGGAGATGCTGGAGCAGGACCATCAGAACTAGGCTGCAGGTCAGGCCATGCTAGAGAAAGAGAAAATGATGGCAGTGGACTACTTCGAGCATAACTGGGTGACGAGGAAGCAGGACTGCCAGCAGCAGAACTGTTTGAGAGCTGCTTCGCATGATGATCAGCAGAATTTGCCACCCCAGACAGGTTGTCCTGGTCCTGTGAATGCAATGCATGAATGGAAGTGCCTATGGGCAGGAGTAGCCAATGCACTCTGCCATTGGGCATTCCCAGGGGAAGGAGAACAAGTACACTGAAAATTGGCAGTGACATTGCATTTAGGTTTTATTTTTTTATTTGGTTTTTTTGCACTTCAGTTTGTTGCACTTTCTTTAGTTTGTGTCCGCTAGACTGCCCTTGTTGTTTGTGATGTTCATGGCATACAAACAGAGAAGTTAGATAAAAATACAAAATACTCTTTCTGGGAGGTTGCAGTGTAACACTACTTTATTTCTCACACAAGAAATAAAGGGTGGTAGATGACAGCCTATGGGGAATGGACAAAGGGATTGATGAGAAAACAAAGCTACATCGTGGAGGTTATAAAATGTAGGAATAAAGTGAAAAATGCTAAAAGTCGAGCTGAATTAGCACTTGCCAAGGAAATTTAAAATATATAAGAGGTTTTAAAGTTATATAAGTAAAAAGTGAACAAGGAAAAATGAGATTGGACCACTATGCAGAGTGGATAGGAAGGAGAGTAAAGCTAATCTAGGTAGGGCCCAAAAACTAAATGAATACTTTGCTTCAGTTTTCAATAAGGAGAATAATATGGAACATGTGCATGAAGACAGTACGGATGATGGAAATGAGTGTCCAGAAATGGAAATGACCACATATGAGGTGGAAGAAAAATTTAAAGAGCTTGATGCACTCAAATCAAGGGGACAGGCTAATTTCCATCCCCAAATACTGGAGGAACTGCAGATGAAATTGCTAGCAAGGATTTGTTGGTACAGACTGGAGATCAGAGGCGGTGCCTGGTAAAGATCTTGAGAGAGGAGTCAGGGTCAAAGTCAAGTTGGAGTCGGAGATCAGGAGATAAGGTGAAGTCCAGCATAATAACAAGATATGTGTGGTTGCCCAGACATCTTCCTGGGGCAATCCCTGGGGTTAAGGAAGGGCATTTGGCACTGTTCCCTCTAAGCTGTGCGTGTGTGCGCTCATACAGAGATCCTAAACCCTGCGCACACGGCAAAACACCGCGCGCACTCCGGCTTCAGCGGCAGCTTTTCTTTTGTTCTTGCTTCGGCGGTGGCACAGAAGAAATTTTTTGCGCACACGGCCTGTTAAACATTAGAGGGAACATTGGCACTTGGCCAATTGGAGGACCACAGTGTACGGTCACTCTGGGTTTCATGGGCAGTACTTCCTGTGGCACCTATTCTCCACAGCGCTCCCTGGCTGTGCCTCTGCAGGGTCTTCTCATGGCACTGTGGGAATCTTGGCCACCCCAGGCTCTGCAGACTCAGGTTCTAACAGTTCTGGGACACTACAGTCAGATTGACAATGACTTTGGGGTTTGTCTTCTTCTGCAGTGTGTGGGTTCAGGTAACTTGCAAGGATTATCTGGGTATATCTCACTTAATCATTTTCCTGCCTTTGCAGGGCCCTCGAGCACTGATGCACCATGGTCCCTCCTATGCTCTGCCTGTGGTACATAACAGTTTAGTGTCCAGTGGGCTGTAATAGTTAGGTCTAATTTTGGCTGTTTGGTTTAGTGTGCAGGTGCTGGGTATTGGTGGCCTGTGATGTACAAGAGGTCAGACTAGATGATCTGGTGGTCTCTTCTGGCTTTAAACTCGATCACTCTATGACAGTTCACAAAGCCTGTTCTCTCGAAGCCTGCTATTAGTTAATATCCCTGATATAAGTCCCCATCTGTGTGTGAACCACAGTGATAATTTAGCCTGGCATACATGCAGCGCCACAGCACCGACAGTTGACATGCCAATGCCAAACTGATTACCCACTGACCTGAGGCAATCTGGGGTAGTCAGCTACCAAATGCCAACCACAACCCACTTCTGGACTGGTGTGGCCTGTCTCATCCCCATATTCTGATCCAAATGGGCTGAGACAAGCGCCGTACACAGATCCAGGAAGGTGGCCTTTCTCATGTGGAAAATCTTGGTCCACTGCTGGTTATTCTAGGTCTGTAGGACAATGTGGTCCCATCACTGTGCTTATGGCCTTGCTCCAGCACAATGGGATTCCACTATATTAAACCCTAAATCATCTGGCTTCACTATACCATGTCTACACACAGCCTTGTAACTTCCCTGCAAAGCATACTGCTGCCTTGTCAGGGCAATAAGCCATTGAAAATGCCCTTCACCGCATCTCATGTCCTGTATCTGCCTCTGGTTGGTGAAAAGAGAATGGCATTAATGTCAACAGCTAGAACAAGTCATCATCCTGAATTGGCTCCATGCCTTGACCACTGTTTGGAACAGAGGCTGTGGACAGAAATCTAGAGCATGCCAAACCAGAAGTGTTTTTCTTTACTGAATTAGTGGGACAAGACCAAATCTGCACAGGCACCCAGGAAGGACAGACAAGTTCTCCTGCAGTACACTGTGAAAGAATTCATAGAGTGGCACAGCTTACTGCAGTGCAAAGAACCATGGGTTACGCACCCAGAAATACTAGTGGATCACACAGGTGAGTAGAGCACCAGTGAAGATACAGCAACTCAAATATGGCTTTGCAATGTGGCTGCTCAAACTTAGGCAAACCCAATGCTCAGACTTGGGTCCTGATCTCCCAGGTTAACTCTGCAGTGAAGACATACCCTAAAAAAGAGCATCTTTGGGATTAGATGTTACACATGACATGGTCAAATTTCTGATTCAAAAGGTGAGAAAGTTCAACATCTACTACTATAAGTTTTGTCTTTGAGGCAAATCGCCACGCCACAGTCCATTAATGATCAGAAGAAAAGGGGAAGAGATGGTCCTTACTGGGGGCCTAGCACTCATTTAGGGCTTTATGGATAGTAATCAACATCATGACTTTCACTCAAAAGTGAATTGCCAGCCAGTGCAGAATCCATAGCACAGATGTAATATACTTTGCTTGGTCTGCCCACAGGAGGAAACATTTTGAATAACTGGCAAAGGCTACATCTGCCTTTTCAGCTGAGGAGATTTGCCTGCATTGTGTCAAAGTGCTTTGTAATCCCAGGGTCCTAGTTTTCTCTGCTCATACAGACCCAGATAGAATCAAAACACTTACTTATGTTCATTTTTGGTTGATCTTGGATTTTGCCTCTCAGAAATCATCCTTATTTATGGTTATTCATGCTTTGACAATCAATTTTAGCAGCTAGTATGAGTTAGCAGAGTTATTCCTGTTGTAACAGTCATATAATTTTAGGAAACACTTTAGGAATGTGCCTTATTTGTGGATTTCAGTCACTTAAAGTTGCACAAATGGAATGGAAGTTGGCCATGCAAATTGTTTTGACAGGTACACAACTATTTGTGCATCTGTTATACCTTTGCCCACTCTCTATTCTTTTTTTGAGCTGTGCTTAAGCAACTGCACAATATTGTATGTGCACTGTATGTGCAAATGTTTAAACTTCCTTGTGTATTTTATTCCATTCCATGCACGCCAACCTGGAAATGCACTTGCAGGGGAAAGGACCTGTTTTCAGACATCTTTGGGTTTTCTGTAGCAAGTACCTGTCACTAAAGTATCTAAGTTTCACTGAACATTTTTACAATATAGATCCTAAATGTTTTAGGAGCATCAGCTCAGTGCTCCTGACATGCATAAATACATTTCCCCCCATTGCAGCAAAACACATGAGCTGAATCATCCTCACCCAAATGTCACTGAATTTCTTCTCCGTTTAGGCTGTTGGCAGGGCAGCTCTCAGAGCCGGTGTCCAGGGATGCACAACTTGGAAATAACATCGTTGTTTGACTGAAGCAGACGGTGAGAGCGTTTAGATTAAATGAAGGAATAAATGCTGTGCTGTGTGTGGAGTGTGTGGGTGCTTCTTGTGGGTCTCAGTTAAGTCTCCATTTTCTTTTTAAACGTTCTTCATTGTTGGGACTAAATAGTATGTGCGTTGCTGCCATTTACTGATTCTCTCCATCCAGGTCCATACATACCATGAGAACAAGCACAGTCAGAGGGCTAGCCATCACTATTATAGTTGATAAGAGTACCATCTCTATTATGGATAAATCCACATACAAATGTCAGCTTTTGGAGCAGAGTCAATCCTCTGGTTTTGTATTTGTACAAAGCCTAGCACAATGGGGTCCTGGTCTATGACGAGGGCTTCTAGGTGCTAAGGTAATACAATTAATATTTAATAATTTAATAATCATAAAAGTAATCAGGCATTCACTAAAGAGACTTCACCAAATTTTGGTAAATTACCTGAGATTATGATAGCAGAATGACTAGCTACTGGAGACTGTGCAGGAGCCCCCAAATTCCTGCTATATCTGAAGAAAAGGGTTTGAAATGTTTTCACTCAGTCTAAATCAGCTCTGCTGCATTTACTGTACTTTCCATTTGACTTGGTATTTCCTGAAATGGCCCTTTATCCTGTTGTGCTTGCTAACTTATTAACAGAAAGTCTTCCTAAATCACTAGCTGAAATTATGTTCACAAAATACAAGCACCCAAAACTTCAGATGGCTAGCCAAATATATTGTCCAAACCTCTTCGATCTGTATGTACACCTAACTATTTTTGGACAGACATATTAAAGGTTAATCATCTGTCCATAGATATACCCAGCTCCTGCCCACCATAATCACTTAACTATGCATAGAGCCATCATTAGGATTTTGGGGTGGGGTAGCAAAATGATTCCTCGGAATTCAAACCAAACTGAACGACTTCATTTTACATGGAGAGACAGTGTTTAGATATCTATTTACAGGTTCCTATCACTTTCTTACATCTCAGGTCTCGGGACTTTCTTTGTTATAAAAAGTTTGAGATCCTGAAAACTCCATTTTCCATTCAAATCTTGCAGAGAATCATCTGACCATTAATTTCAAGTGCTGGATTTCCCCAGATATTTGCTTCATCAGACTTTCTTGGATTTGATTTTGATTTGTGATGCATTCCCATCATATCTTCCAAGAATATGCTGTCATTGGATTTGTTGATTTTAAAACACTTTTACTTTTGAAGAGATGAAGCCTTGGTCTTGTAGCCTCTGTGGAACATATTTGACCCTGACCCAAAGCACTTAATTTTCTAATTTGCTTCCTTACAACTTGTGAGCTCTGCTGCACTGAAAACCATTTCATGTACTTTAAGATAGCAACAGCTAACATGACATACCTTCTACTCAACTTTAATTGGAGCTGTTTGTTTTTCCATCATTGCAGAGTAATATTTTCAATAATTACAACACCTTTAGAGAGATTAATGGGCAGCATTTGCCATACAATATTTATTTTCAGCAACTATTTCAATAATTTTTATTATATTGTCTCCCACAAAATTATGGTTATATAGTTCATATCTAGCCAATGTATTAGCAGTTTTTATTATACTCTCTCCTAATTTGACTTTAGCCATGTCTTCAACTCTAATCTCCAGTTAGTTTTCATATATAAATATATTTTATTTTTGGCTCATGTTTGAATTTCCAGCTTTTACATATGGTCACTGGACAAATTTTTAAGTAAAACATCTGATTTGGACAGATAAATTTATGACCAGATTTTTGGCTGAATTCAGATTTTAATCTAATTTTTGTACTGATATATTACATTATTGAATTAACAACTATAAAATCTGAATATAACATTACTTCATGTTCTTCCTCTACCTATTTTATCCCTCTGATTTTTTATTCTTCCTTAATGGTAATGACAAAGGATTCTGAAGTTAATAGCAATAGTGGACATCCTTATCTAGACCCTCTAAAAATCTATTGATAGAAGACCATTTATTTTATAGATGCTGTTGATTTAGAATATAAAATATTTTATATTTTTAAATTTTCTTCTAAAGCTGAATTCAGTCAGAGTGGAAGATAATCAGTCCTATTCAACACTATTAAATGCATTTTCAGCATCTATTGATAATGTCACTGTTATAATAAGTTTTTGTTTTGTTTTGTTTTTCTGTTAGGTATAAAAGTTTACTTTTCAGCAGCTTGTATGCCTTGCATGAATCCCACATTATAAAATAATCAGGACAGAAATAAAATATGATAAAGTCTGCTTGCTTTTATTAAACAAAAATGTTATTGTTGTTAAACATGGACTACATGGCTCTGTAACAGCTGAATGGATAGTCAGTTCCATGTCTGGAGATGAAACATCAATGTATTTGTATTGTGGGTAGACTCTGTATCATATCAATTATGTATTTGACAAGGCCCTCTAAATTTGAAGACTGTGGTCAAGTTTTTAGTATGTTACATGGGTATCAATCCAAAGTAATCTCATTAAAGCCAAAACACAGTACTTTTTATATTACTCCACAGTCATACCAGTGTCAGTATGGCTATAATCTAGTCTCAAAATTTTTTAAACCATAGTTTCCTGCTGGCTTCCTATGTTGCAAACCATGCATTGGCTCTATTAGACCTTCAAACGTTACCATATGTTTATCTCAGCTCTCTTTGACTGACTCTTTCCAATGGTGATTCCACTAATTTTGGTGACAGGTTTCAGAGTGGTAGCTGTGTTAGTCTGTATCAGCAAAAAGAACGAGGAGTACTTGTGACAACGTAGAGACTAACAAATTTATTTGGGCATACATTTGTTAGTCTCTAAGGTGCCACAAGTACTCCTTGTTCTTTTCACTAATTTTGGAAAATAAGTAGGTAAATGCCCCCATATTCCTTAAAGATTCTGAATTGTATAGATTTTACAAACATAGGCAAAGTCTCCATTAATTTTGGTGGGGTCAGTAAGAAGTTTTCTTCAATTTAACTGAATGTGTACAATGGTTCTGTTGTCACCCCTTTGTCTAATATAGCTATCTATCAATGTCACTGCTCTAGTTTCATATACATAACTGGACTTATTCTCATTTACATTGTCAGTGTAGAGTGTAATTTACACAATGGCCACTTTACATTGCCAGAGTTGTGTGAAGGGTCCTTAATGTAACTGAAAGTCAACCCCAGGTTCTTTGCTGCAACTGAAAGTATGTATCCTGTCTTCTTTTGAGAAATGTGATTAATTTCATATTTCTTTCCAATTCATTCAGTTTCCTTTTTATAGGTTCATCCATATAAACTCTTTCTCAAGCCATCTTTGTATTTCCAATTCTGATATATTTTCATTCAGTTCTTGTTGAATGTAATCTAATATTTTTTACCTCATTCCTTTACCATTGGCCATGCTAACCTTCTAGAATCCTTCCTGTGTTTCAACTGGACCTTTATTGATCTGGGGCCTATACTGATTTCAAGAGAGATTCTTGTTCTTTAAAAATGTCTAGTACACATTACTGAATAAAGTATTCAACCTGCCCTGTTTTGTTTTTGGTTTAATGACAATCCATATTTACTGCCTCTATTGAACTCCAGTAGGCTGGCTATTGCTGCTGCAATACTCTGTACAAAAAGTATCCAACTGTAAAACTGATGAAGGTTAAGTAAAAATAAAATGTAGGTCTTCTGGGTTATTTAGATTCCATATATCTATTTGCCAGCTGTGGACTACTGATATTTTGAGAAGGGCACAACAAACATTTCCACCTTAGTCTCTGATATCGTCCATGTAACCGAAGTAATTATTCATAATGATTTATGAAATAAAGAATTTTAAATTATTTCCCTGAGCTGAATAGCTCCCAAATAAATTTGAAGTAGTTATTTATAGAGCATTTTCAGAAAGTTCTTGTTATCGCCTCTTGAATAAAATCCAGCATACATTAAACAGTTACCATGGTCTGTACAAGTCTGGGTGATATTCTATGGCCCATGTTATACAGGATGTCAGACTAAATAATCTAGTGGTCCCTTCTGGTCTTGAAATATATAAATATATGAATTAGTGATACTACAAAAATCTCAGAATATAATATTGCCATTAAACTCTTGCCTTCTTATTATGCTGCAAACGAAAATAGGTTTGTATCCACAATGACTGGGCCTTATTATATCTCCAGCTCCTTTCTATATTTTCTTTTCCTTCTCAATTAGCTTTATTTCCCACTGATTTTTGCATTTATATTCCAACTTTCAAATATGAATTAGTGATTAGAGAACTTTCATGGTTATTGGAAAAGGTCTTTTTGTGGAGTAAAGGGGTACTTTAATTTATAAGAAACAGCTGATTCATGAATACTGAATTGTTGGCATTCTATATAGAAATTGAAAGCTATTATTTGACTTGTATTAAAACTATAAAATGGAGAAAAAGTAGGAATAGTGGGTGAAATTTTGGCCTCATTGAAGTCAGTGACAAATCTTATTGACTTCAGTGGGGCCAGGATTTCCACCCACTGTTTATAAAACTATCTTCAAAACCATCTTCTTATTATCTCTTTGAATCCAACCTACAGTGTATGAAATTACATTATTTTCTGTACCACTGAAATCTTCTAGAAGGCTAATTTTGTTTCTCTTTATGATACTTTTGCCCATCTTTTTGTGGTATAATTATTATTTATCTCTTCTGGGGAAAATAATTTGATATTCATGTCAAGAAATAAATATAGAGCAATTTACAGATCTCTCTGGGAAGATCAAAGGAGCTCGATAACACAATGAGATTAGAGAGATAACATGAAGATCAGTTATTCAGTATACAAGAAAGAGAGGTGTCTAATTACACTGCAGATTCTTAGTATTACAGCCCCTTCTACACGTCAGAAGTAAAGCTATGTACTAGCCCACGTGATTTTAAGTCAAGTGAAGCTTTTTTGTGAGCTAATTGCTCTAGTGAGCATGTAATTTCATTCTCAGTTCCATCTATCTAAGAAAGGGCAAGAGGATGATTAATTATATATTGTCTAGAAGAGAAATTATGTTAAGTCACAAAATTCTGTGATGTTTTTGCCACTCAAGTTGGAGGCACATAAGAGGGATGATGTGCCTATTCAGGATAGTGCTTTAAGATCATCCCTACTTAATTGCTGTTCTAGGCTCCCTGACTGATTAATTTCACCCTTTCCAATGTGCCTGGTACCTATTAACTTGCAAAGGCAGGTACTTCCCGACCTTGCATGAGCAACAGTTTGATTTCCTGAAGTGTGCCAAAAAGTTTGGAGAAACTGGCTGGAGTCTGTTGTATGTCACAAAGTTGTAAAAGAAGTGAGTGAGTTTTTCTGGCAGTCATTTCTCTTTCCAACATATGTTTTATAATGGTTTATGGCATCCTGCGTAGTCTGCTGATGTAGCAAAGAGTTTGTTCTCAAGACAGCCTAACTGAAGTTTCTCATAAATAATTCACAGTATTAAACAGGCGCTACTGGTCTTCAGTAGCTTGTAAAACTAACTGATGGAAATACTCAAAGGAACATTCATAACTTGGGTTTTTCCAGGCAATAGGCCCCAAATGCCATATATCTTCCAGGAGCAGGGCACAGTGATTCATGTGCATCTGATCTGATTCATTGCATCTACTGCATGGTTTCTGAAAGAAAAGTATTTATTCATCTCTGTCTGTAAAATCAATTGCTTCCACTAGCAGAACTCCCAGAAAGTTGCTTGCCCCTCTGTGGACAGAGGGAGTCTGCTAGGGATGAATCTGGCCCAAGATCCTTAAGAAGAGATGCAGACTGAATCAATGGAGTTCCTCAAGAATCAGGCTTGGGACCAATCTTATTTAATATTTACATTAATGACCTTGGTGGAAAAAGTAGGAGCACACTAATGAAATCTGTTGATGACACAATATTGAGAGGCATCACCAACACGGAGGAGGGTTGGAATATTATGCAGGAAGAATTGAATTATTTTGAGAACCTGAGTAATAGAAATGGGATGAAATTTAATAGTACAAAGTGCAAGGTCATGCACTTGAAACAAGAACAAAAACAAATGGATATAAACTGGCCATGAGTAAATGTAGGCTGGAAATTAAAAGAAGGTTTCTAACCACCAAAAGAGTGAGGTTCTGGAACAGCCTCCTAATCGGAGTTGTGGGGGAAAGAAACCTAACTATGGCGCTTCAGATGTTTATGAATGGGATTGTAGGACGTTGTTGCCTGTAGCAGAAGGGGACTGGATTTGATGACCCAGGAGATCCCTTCCAGTTCTATAGTCTTATATTCTTAGGACTTAGAAGGCACAATGGTGTGTTAGTTACACCCATGTAATTCCACTGAAGGGGTTTCTCAAGGGTAACTGAAGGTAGAATTTAGCTCTGTGTGTCTTTACAGTGCCAGTTCTGAGATACACATTACCAGATAGAGATATACTTAGAATCATAGGACTGGAAGGGCCCTTGAGAGGTTATCTAGTCGAGTCCCCTGCACTCAAGGCAGGACTAAGTATTATAAAGACCATCCCTGACAGGTGTTTGTCTAATCTGCTCTTAAAAATTTCCAGTGACAGAGATTTCACAACCTCCCTAGGCAATTTATTCCGGTGCTTAACCACCCTGACAGGTAGGAAGTTTTTCCCAATGTCCAGCCTAAACTGCCCTTGCTGCAATTTAAGCCCATTACTTTACACTGGATCTTTTCAAATGCTCACCTCATTGGCTGGGATGGGGCTTTGGTGGAGCTGGAAGTAGTGTAGACACCCCTTTCATGGTGAAGGGGCCTTGGCTAGAAGTAGCATTTCTCAGCCACCCTTCCCCTTGCCTCATGCATAGGGGATTGTTGTTTCTTCCTGACTTCCCCTTTTATGATGGTGGGAGAAAAGAGTGATGGGATATGCATTTCACTTGCAGGTGATGAAGACTATCTGACATTGGGCACTGGTCTACCCTCTGGTTGTCCAGCAGGGATAGCGAGGAGCTGCAGGGGGAGTATAGGCAGCTTCCTGGATGTGTGAAGCCATTACAAGATCCCTGTTTCAGCCCCAACCTTACATTAAGTTTACGTGACATTTTACTGCATCTTCTGTAATGCTAGAGACTAGGCCAATCACCACTTTTGGCATCTGGAAGGGATTTTTACCACATGGAGAAACTGACAAAATGCTGTGAGTTGGGATTTTTTTTTAACCTTCTGCTTGGTATCCAGGAGATCTGGTTTTGGGCGAGGGGGGAGGAGGAATGTGTTAAAATTAAAATTGGAGATCTTTGGTGGGTTCCAGTGAATTTTTTGGATAAGGAAGGATCTATTTGGAGGCCCCAAGAACCAGTGGGATGCTTGGGCATTGTCCTGGGGCACTCACATGGCGTGGTGAGGGAATATGCTTTAATGTCTGATGAGCTTGTGTTTCTCATCTCATCTCTGGCACAGAGAAAGGGAGATATCCAGGCTCTAGGTTCTAGTCAGGATTCCCTGGCAGGCCTGATGGGGGGCCTGGGCTTCTTGCTCAGCCCCAGGTTCATACTACCACGTGGAACATTGGTACCACTTTCATCTCTGTTCTGGAACAAGCCTGGTGGATAGTTTGGAGTGATTTATCCCAGTTAACTATTATTTGTTAGATAAAGTTACAGTCTGTTGTTTGTGTCCACATCAATTCTGTAGAACAAATATTACACAAAATAGCTATGGAAAAATAACTATCCTCCTAACTGTACAGAACACCACCCCATTGTTCTGGGATCTTCCAAGAAAGGAATATTTGCCAGACATTTATATACAGTGAGAGGGATTATATTAACTATGCTAGGGAATGGCAATTTTAACTGCTGGTTTCTTTGCTATTTGATTTATGTCTTAGCCTTATTTTAGCATGGTTTTCTTGATTAAAAGGAATTATTATTGTTGTATGCAACATCATTGTGTAATTTTTTAAATCTCTTATTGACTTGAGCTGGTCAAAGCTTTTCAGGTGAAAAATTTTTCCACCAAAAATGGGGTTTAGTCAAAAATGAAATTTTCAATGAGAAAATGTAATTTGGCTAAATTTTTCAATTTTGCGATTGGAATATTTCAAAACAAAACTTCTGATTGAAATTTTGAAAAAAATTGAAATTTTGTTTTAGATTTTCAGATTTTTGCTTTTCAAAGAATCATAGAATATTAGAGTTGGAAGAGAACTCAGGAGGCCATCTAGTCCAATCCCCTGCTCAAAGCAGGACCAACACCCACTAAATCATCCCAGCCAAGGCTTTGTCAAGCCGGACCTTAAAAACCTCTAAAGATAGAGATTCCACAACCTCCCTAGGTAACCCATTCCAGTGCTTCACCACTCTCCTAGTGAAACAGTGTTTCCTAATATCCAACCTAAACCTCCCTCACTGCAACTTGAGACCATTGCTTCTTGTTCCCTGCCATTCTTCCTTTTTGTGCCACTGAATGCAATAGACAATGCAATTGAATGAACTGAAAAGCCCCTCACACACACTTGTTCCCTTGCATCCGATGAAGTGAGCTGTAGCTCACAAAAGCTTATGCTCAAATAAATTGGTGAGTCTCTAAGGTGCCACAAGTCCTCCTGTTCTTTTTGCGAATACAGACTAACACAGCTGCTACTCTGAAACTTTTTCCCTTCTGTAACCTTTGAAAATGTCTCCAATTTCAGAAGAATTATAGTAGCAAAAGATAAAATGAAGCTCTGCCACTCTAACTTTTCCCAGGTGAGTTGGTATTAGACCTACCCAATGTAATTTCTCTTAAAAAGATAGCTCTACAAGTTCAAGTGCAGAAATTCCCCAAAACTGTCTTGTCAAAAACGCCAGTGGAAGTGGTAAAGGAGAAAAGAGTGTATGAGACTCATGTGCCTTAACTGTAAGTTTAAGCCAACAAATATACTTGTCAGGGCAAAATACAGCTCTTTCAGATACAGCTCTGAGACCAAATGAAATACAGCTGTCTGCATCTTTATCATCTAAAGGTCAGTTTTTGCATTAAAAGAATAAAGAGATACTTGTTTCATTACTGCAGCACAGGCAAAACACAGTCTTTTTCCCCCCAGAGTGTATGTGAAACACTGTACCAGTATAACCAGCCTAATAATGGACTCTTTAGCCAATGGTATCTCTAATCATTGTCGCCATTGACATCCAGTCTGTCAGACTCCAAGGTGTGTTATTGAAAGTTTTCTGCAAAAGGCAGCCAATTAATTACTGTGGGATTAAGTGTTATTTGATTGAGTTCAATGAATATTGTTAACAATCTAACCCTTTAACTACACAAAAGGGGGGCTGGAAGACTGGGGTAGAGAAAGAGGGGGACAGATGCCTATATACCAGAGTGATCCAAGTTGCAGGAATTAGGGAGGGAAAAGATCTACTAGATAAGCCAGTCTATTCCATTACCCTGATAGGTAATGGGCATATTACAGATGTTTAATACAGAGAGCAAGACAAATAAAATGTGATAATTACTCTGTATGATGATATACTGCTAAGATTAAAGGCCTGCCTTTGAAATGTATGACCAGCTCTATTCTGATTAAGAGTGTTTATTTTAATACATTATACAAGTTATACCATTTTTGGTGAATTACAAATTTTGTGGTATTCAAACAGCAATAAGTACTGGTTCAACACTATCATTCTGATTTAGGAACCGACCAATACCAGTGCTATTAGTTGACTAATCTGACTAAAATATTTTTGGTATATGGCCAGCTGTAATCAGAAAGATTAAAAATATATTTAATTATCAATTATTGATGGATCTGTGGATTTGCTGTAACTAAATTAGCTACGACAATTTGGCTTCAAGAATGTAAATATAAACAATTTGTAACTGGGGATTCTTGGATATTAACCACTGTGGATATACACAGACAACTTTTTGCTATAAAATCATATCAGATAACACAAATAGCCTGCTGCTATTTCAGGCTTCTATTTAAGTGGTCCCAGAGTAGACAATAGTTATATCTGACTAAATTCACCATTCAAATTAAACATTACACAAACACGATTTACAAACTGGCCACACTACAAAAACAAAACAAAAAAAACCCATCAGCTCAAAACAAACGCTAAGTGGTTTAATATTGCTTCAGTTTACCTCTCCCTCTGTAATGAAGGCAAGTTTAGAACCCCATGATTTTGAGCAAGTTGGGCTACTTGTAGCTTTAGCTCCAATCCGAGTGAGACTCTCACACATTCTGTTCTATATAGGTTCTCGTACCACATTCATCACTGTGGTAGCTGAGCACCTCACGAGCGTAAGTCATTTCAGGATTGGAGCTTTAGTCTGCCTATGCAGGTTGCAAAAAGTACAAGAAATTTCTTATTTTACATGGAGATTCACAAAGTCTCATTAACTATCCATTTCACCTGATATTAGATCACATTTTTCACCATTGTTCAAATGGTAAAACCATATGTTAGAATTTCTGCAAAATGAGCATATCCATAAGACAAATGTATTTAACCAGCAATGAATGTTGTTGTGTGTTGAGTGATGCATTGCTGAGACAGCTGAGAGAGACAGTTAAGAAGCCCCCAGCTTAAAAGAAAGGCATATATCACTGAGCCTGTCCTGGAATTTGAACTGTATGGGCAGAGGGCTTTGGCTGGGCATTGTTCTAGGTAAAGTGTGTGTATATAAGAGAATCAGGACACAACACACAAAAAAGAGACAGAGACAGATGCAGCCTGGATAAGCATGGTGCACACACCTGGGACAAGCCTACAGATGGAGGTTCTGAGTCTGGTGCTGAGGAAAGAGGCTTGGCACTGTAAGAAAAGCAACTATCTCCTGTTGTTTGGTTCCTCTTGTGTTTTGGGGGGAAAGGACTTTGTACATTCCTTGTAAATAAACAAGATTGCACCAAAGAAAATTCCTGACTCCATCATCAATTTCCTAACTGGATCACTGTGAATTTGGCTAACTGCTCAAGTCAAAAGGGGTAACAAATTTAGATTGTTTTTATAGTTACACTTTCTGTTGGCTATTAGGACACTGTCTGAGTGACCCTATCAAAGGTAGATAGACTTTATCAGCAGGCAGTATAACAATGAGCCCATTCCTCTGGAGAGAAATTTAGCTCTCCAGGTCAAGGATTCATTCTAATAGATTATTGACTATTTACTAAAAAAAGGAGGACTTGTGGCACCTTAGAGACTAACAAATTTATTTGAGCATAAGCTTTCGTGAGCTACAGCTCACCTCATCGGATGCATTCAGTGGAAAATACAGTGGGGAGATTTATATACACAGAGAACATGAAACAATGGGTGTTACCATACACACTGTAAAAAGAGTGATCAAGTAGGGTGAGCTATTACCAGCAGGAGAGCAGGGGGAGGGGAACCTTTTGTAGTGATAATCAAGGTGGGCCATTTCCAGCAAGAACATCTGAGGAACAGCGGGGGGAGAAGGAGGGAATAAACATGGGGAAATAGTTTTACTTTGTGTAATGACCCATCCACTCCCAGTCTCTATTCAAGCCTAAGTTAACTGTATCCAGTTTGCAAATTAATTCCAATTCAGCAGTCTCTCGTTGAAGTCTGTTTTTGAAGTTTTTTGTTGAAGAATTGCCACTCTTAGGTCTGTAATCAAGTGACCAAAGAGATTGAAGTGTTCTCCGACTGATTTTTAAATGTAATAATTCTTGATGTCTGATTTGTGTCCATTTATTCTTTTACATAGAGACTGTCTAGTTTGGCCAATGTCCATGGCAGAGGGGCATTCCTGGCACATGATGGCATATATCACATTGGTGGATGTGCAGGTGAATGAGCCTCTGATAGTGTGGCTGATGTGATTAGGCCCTATGATGGTGTCCCCTGAATAGATATGTGGACACAGTTGGCAACGGGCTTTGTTGCAAGGATAGGTTCCTGGGTTAGTGGTTCTGGTGTGTGGTTGCTGGTGAGTATTTGCTTCAAGTTGGGGGGCTGTCTGTAAGCAAGGACTGGCCTGTCTCCCAAGATCTGTGAGAGTGATGGGTTGTCCTTCAGGATAGGTTGTAGATCCTTGATGATGCTTTGGAGAGGTTTTAGTTGGGGGCTGAAGGTGATGGCTAGTGGCATTCTGTTATTTTCTTTGTTGGGCCTGTCCTGTAGTAGGTAACTTGCGGGCTCTCTCATTCTGTTTCTTCACTTCAGCAGGTGGATATTGTAGTTGTAAGAACGCTTGATAGAGATCTTGTAGGTGTTTGTCTCTGTCTGAGGGGTTGGAGCAAATGCGGTTGTATCGTAGAGCTTGGCTGTAGACAATGGGTCGTGTGGTGTGGTCTGGATGAAAGCTGGAGGCATGTTTATGTGACCATCGCTTATTAGCACCATAGTGTCCAGGAAGTAGATCTCTTGTGTGAACTGGTCCAGGCTGAGGTTGATAGTGGGATGGAAATTGTTGAAATCATGGTGGAATTCCTCAAGGGCTTCTTTTCCACGGGTCCAGATGATGAAGATGTCATCAATGTAGCGCAATTGGAGTAGGGGCGTTAGGGGACGAGAGCTGAGGAAGTGTTGTTCTAAGTCAGCCATAAAAATGTTGGCATACTGTGGGGCCATACCTGTCGCAGTGCTGCTGACTTGAAGGTATAAGTTGTCCCCAAATGTGAAATAGTTATGGGTGAGGACAAAGTCACAAAGTTCAGCCACCAGGTTTGCCATGACATTATCAGGGAAACTGTTCCTGGTCATTTGTCCAATCTTCCACTTCTTGTGAGCTTCTTTTTTGTGTTTATGATCAGCAAGGATTTCACTGTTAAGCCAAGCTGGTCACCTGCCATATTTACTATTCTTTCTACACATCAGGATGGTTTGTCCCTATAACCTCAATAAGGATTCTTTAAAATACAGCCAGCTCTCCTGGACTCCTTTCCCCCTCATGTTATTCTCCCAGGGTATCCTGCCCATCAGTTCCCTGACGTTGTCAAAGTCTGCTTTTTCTGAAGTCCAGGGTCATTATTCTGCTGCTCTCTCTTCTTCCTTGTGTCCTGAACTCGACCATCTCATGGTCACTGCCTCCCAGGTTCCCATCCACTTTTGCTTCCCCTACTAATTCTTCCCAGTTTATGAGCAGCAGATCAAGAAGAGCTCTGCCCCAGTTGATTCCTCTAGCACTTGCACCAGGAAATTGTCCCCTACACTTTCCAAAAACTTCTTGGATTGTCTGTGCACCGCTGTATTGCTCTCTCAGCAGATATCAGGGTGATTGACGTCTCCCATGAGAACCAGAGCCTGCGATCTAGTAACTTCTGTTAGTTGCCAGAAGAAAGCCTTATCCACCTCATCCCCCTGGTCTGGTGGTCTACAGCAGACTCCCACCACGACATCACCCTTGTTGCTCACACTTCTAAACTTAATCCAGAGACACTCAGGTTTTTCTGCAGTTTCATATCGGAGCTCTGAGCAGTCATACTGCTCTCTTACATACAATGCAACTCCCCCACCTTTTCTGCCCTGCCTGTCCTTCCTGAACAGTTTATATCCATCTATGACAGTACTCCAGACATGTGAGTTATCCCACCAAGTCTCTGTTATTCCAATCACATCATAATTCCTTGACTGTGCCAGGACTTCCAGTTCTCCCTGCTTGTTTCCCAGGCTTCTTGCATTGTGTATATCAATTGCTTAATTGATTGGAACAGCCTCTGACTCCACACATGCCTTTCCCTTCACTCTGTTGTGCCCATTTCTTCTATAAAGTCTTCAGCCACAATGCCTACGTGTCCCTTGATGTCTGCCTTTATGCTACAGGAGAATGTGTGCATATATGTCCACAGCGTTAACGTACAGCACATCCCCCATACACAGATAGTATTGACTAGAGTGTAGATGTCCACAGGAATAGATTATGTAAGTGCTAGGAAGATAGGGAGCCCATAGGTATGAAGGGACATCTGCTACCATAGCCTCTTTCAGCAAATGTGACTATCACCGACATTACAGCATGGAAGTCTAAACCTAATAATTCACCTGTGACAAGCTTTGAATTCAATTATTCTCTAACATCTTAAATAGTCAATAATCTATTAGAATTGCTCTAGAAAGATTAATTCCAGAGTCTAGTGTTAAATGTTAACTCTAAGTTCATCGACATTTCAGTTTCGCATCTATATTCTCATTTTCAACTTCTTTTAGGCTGTTGTTAACAATCTTCAACACAGCACAATGAAGAACCGGAGCTGAAGTATACCCACTCCCTAAATACACCTATTGCCAAAATGCATCTGGGGAAATCAGGAAACACAACTAGCCTAGGAATAGAGAAGCTCAGGACACTTGTTGGAACAACCCTATTGTAAAAATTCCATATGGACTTTCATGATGTGTAAGTGATCAAAAACTCAAACTTTGGTCCAAATGTAATGCAGAACCACAAAAACCTTTTTAGGAATATGAGAAAGCTTTATCAACAGTTTTTACACCCCTTTAAATGTTTTGGGGTTTATATATATAGTTTCGTGTTATTTCCAACCAGGCTGGAATCAGGAAATACTGGTACCAATAAACTCTGTGGTACATTTAATCCAACCACACCCCTGTTTGATAGATAAGAATCTGCTGTTATATAGATAGGGAAACTGAGACAGAGGAGTTAAGTGACTTCTCAAGTCTAAGCAAGGCAGGGGAAAGACCTTATATCCTGACTCCCAATCCCATACTAAAATTCCTAAATCAAACTCGTAAACCACTCTTCCTCAGACAAAGCCTGTTGTCATGAGATTTTCAATCCAAAGAGATTTGGATAAGCATTTGATTCTTAAGTTTGCCCACCACTAGCAAAAATGTGATTTCTTACAAGCACTTTGTGCACATATGAGACTAAAAAAAGCCATTAAAAATGCAATGAAAACTCAAATAAGAGAAAAAAGTTAAAGTATACCTTAACTCTATAACAAAGAGCATGTGTGTAAGTACCAATAAATCACGGAGATACAAGAATGTATAGATTTGTAACACTGAGCTACAGAAATCAGAAAGAATATGAAAGGGGAAAAGCACTATTGATCAGCCCAGTTTACTTGTTAGGAAGATAAATGGGGTCTTAACATGCAAGCTATAACCACTTGAGTTTGTGGCTCTCTCCCTTTTCCTACAGCTACTACTCTTATCTTACATGAAAGTTTAACAGAAATAAATCTAGTAGTGTTTTCCTCTCTAATCAACAAAGGGCTCTTGCTCTATCCCATTCCCAAAGGAAACCTCCTCTTCTGCTCCCACATTCTTTTAATGTAGCTCAGAACACCCACGGGCCAATTGATGTTGAAGGTAATTAACCCTCATTATCACCTGTTACCTTTTCACTGGTTCCACTTGCAAACAGCTGGAGCAAGCTGCCTTTCAGATTTGGCCATATCTACGCTTGTGCTTGTAACCCGTTGGTAGATGGGGCCCCAGAGTTATGTTTTCATTATATTACATTTGTTTTTACACATTTGGCTTCCCAAGTGTTTTGACTAGAGGTAGGAGAGATATTATGTAAATAATATTATGTCATGATTGGTTTGTTCTGATGTGTCCCCAATGGGAGGAGGTAAGGAAGCAGCAAATTCCCTAAGGGAATTTCCCTTTCACCTACCAACTCTCGGGCCACATTTCGCCAGTCTCTGGCCAGCACTGAAAAATGATATTCCTTGCAATACATTCACAGCATTCCCCAGCAAATGTTTTATCTGTCTAGATCTCTAATGGAACAATTGGTACACCATTTGTTCTTATGCATATCTAGATTAACTGGTCTTGGTACAGGTTACCAGAAAAGTTTGAATTACTGATATCCTAAAATGAAGTGGTATTTGTTCTAAATTTCATATTTGTTTATTAGTAGCTTTAGAAAGATGTAGAGAAGCAAACAGCTAGAAAAATGCTTTCTTCATTTTTCCACATAGTCTCCAGCCTCTCTGTGGGTTAGTACTTTTGATCCATATATTACAGAGCAGTTCACATAGTAGGGTAATTATTAGAGCTGGTCTAAAAGTATGTTTTGGGAAACAAATTAAAACATTTTTGTTTTGTTTTTTCAAATGTTTTTGATGAGAAAGAAACAACAACAAAAACTAAAACCACAAGTGTTGACTTTTTGGGTTTTTTGACACTTTCTATCCCTTTCCTTTTCCTACTTTGCCATGGACAAAGGGGAAAAAAGGAAAAAGGGGCAGAAGAAGGAGTGGGAAATCCAATAGTTCAAATCTTAACAAGTTTGCGGTTTTACTTTTAAAAACTGAAACATATTAGGTTTTCTGGTTATTGTTTTTTTCCTTGACAAATGAGAAAAAACAAAAAGTTCAGTTAAAATTTCATTCTCAAAAAAGTTTCCTTTTGTCAAAAAGTATTTTTGAATAGCTCTAAGTAGTAGTGCTAACATTAGATGGGTGGAGAAATTGACATTCTTAACACAGCAAGCCTGTGACAGAGCTTGGATGAGAACTCACGTCTCTTGCTAATAAGTGCTAGAACTGAGCCACTGGACCACACTCCTTTCTGCTTAGCATTGCTGCCAACAAGCTATTATTGATAACCTTCCTAATACCACTATTTGCTTGCCCATTTCCTCCTCTTCCATTCACACCAGTCAGCCAACTACAACAGTTTGCTTGGCTGACTAATGTGAGATGAACTTTCACCCAAGCCAGCCTGAAAGAGGCAGCTTGATAAACAGAGCTTGATCCAGCAACAATTGATGATGACCACTTTAGCCTCTGTTGGTTTAAGCCAAAGGATGCATTTATTTTATGAGGCAATCAAGCTGCCTGACAAGTCTTATATATTGTGCATGACAAGGAAAAGATGAAAAGCTGCTGCTCAGAAGTTATAGAACTTGAGTCACTGCTAGAATTCCACTAGCAGATGCCAGCCACTGAGGTGGGAAGCCAGGCACATTGTTGCAAGCCTTGCACAACCTCTACATCACAGGTGAAGAAGAACCGGAGCCAGCCATGCAGATCAGAAATGAGGTGTGGGCAGACAAAAGGAGGGTGGTTTACGGCTAGGGCACCTGAAAGATGTGATGAATCTCCGAGTAGGGTGACCAGATGTCCTGATTTTATAGGGACAGTCCCGATATTTGGGGCTTTGTCTTATGTAGATGCCTATTACCACCCACCCCTTGTCCCAATTTTTCACCCTTGCTATCTGGTCACCCTATCTCCGAGGCAGCCTCTGTTAGTGAGGCTGCTATAGAGCTCTGACTCAACTTTCAAGATGCCCTCCTGTGTCATGAGCTTTGCAAATTGCACCTTCTGCACCTGTGAGGATGATGGAAACTCATAAGCTTTCACTTCCAGGTCACAAGGATATTTAAAGGTGGCTTTGGTTTTCCCTGCCCGGTACTTCCCCTAATGGTTATTTTACCAGTTTCCTGAGTCAGGTCAAGAAGATGGAGAGAAATAGAGGCCTGCATAGAGGGATCCTCAGATGGCACAGAACTATTGAATAGCTCCTACACTACCCACTTCCCCCCCACAACTGTTAGTGTGGGGAGCATGATAGCAGGCACAGCTGAGGCTTCCCTGTGCCATAGGGATCTCTGCCTGCTATAATGGTCCCTGGAGGCGATTAGAGGAATTCTCAGGCTGCTCTAACCTTTGCAGGAAACTACCCTGGTGCAGAGTGACCCAAGGACAAGGACAGTGCAAAGGGCACCTTTGAGTTGTTTGCCAATCTGAAGCTGAGGATCTGCCCACTGAGTCAAATCAAGCATCCTAAGCATTGTATGTTTTCATCAGTTCACTGTGTGATTTTCAGCCCCAACATCCACATTTTCCCTCAATATACCATGCATTTAAAACTATGGCTGTAGAGTGCAGATCATGGTGGGTTTCGACCTATTCATACAAGCATAACAAAGAAATGCTTACTGTTCTTTTTTTCTGCACACAATAAAAACAGGATTTTCAAAGCTGCCTAATGTATTTGAAAATACTACTCTAAAAATCCTGTATAATGCACTAATCCATATTGTTATAGAATAGAAAATGAGTCTGATTCTCCACTGCCTTGCTCCTTATAAGATCATTTACATCTGTGCAAAGTGGATGCAAAAATGCTAGCTTTCTAAATTGGATAATATTTTACACCCACTTTTTTCTTTTTTATAGCAAGTATAAACCAGATGCAGGGCAGGGGAAACTCAATCCTTCGATTATCAAATATAGAATATGCCACATTTTAAAAACTAAAGTCTTTAACATGTCTGAGTAACCACCATGCTGATGATAGCCACCCATGTGCCTTTGTGGCTAGGGGTAAGAATAAATTGGTAACTGAAAGCTGAACAGTTGAAGTTAACGGACGGTGGAGGACAAGGAATAAAATAAGCTTTCTATGACAATTCATACTTTTAAATATAGGCATTTGAAAAATGGGGTTCCACATTAATGTCTCTCAGCCTCTTTCATAGCAAACTGATTCAGTTAAAAGGAAAAATATATTTGGGATTTTTTCCCCCTTAACTTTCAGACCTGCAAACTCAGCCTGATCTGAAAGTCAATAATAGTAATAATAGTTCTGCAGTCCAAATTATGCCCTCAGTGATACCTCAATAAATCCCATTGACTTCCATGGTTTGCACAATTGTAACTGATCATAATTCAGTGTATAATGCACAAGTTGGGACAGAATCCAGTTTATTTTCACTTTGGTGGTATGGTGGCTCTGAAGGGCTAACAGGCGTAAAAGTTATGTTAAGCACTGAGGGTGTTGGATATGACACAATGAGCTGCTATGTTAAATAACAGAATGCCAACTTTATAGTAACTTTTCAGCACAGAAGTGCACTTTAGGGATTAATGTAGAAAATTAACTATACATTTCCAATAAACTGAATAAATAAGTTTATTTCTGACTATACTGATTACTGGTATGATAAAAAATATGGATCTACCCTCCCCACAATATGTATGTACTTTCAATTACTAGCAAATTACATATATTTAGGTGACATCTGAAATCCAACATATAAAAAACCAAGGGCTAATTAAAGCCTGTACAAGTACAAGTAAGCAATGTACAGTAAATAATCTTAAATCTGAAAGGCAAATGACTGAATATGTAAAAATTATGAGGCTCAGAGAGTAGGATTTGATTGTTATATTAGTGACAGGATTAGGAGTCACACGCCAAGTAGAAAAGACAGCTCTTGTCTTGAGAATGAGATAGGATTTGAAGAGAAAGAGAGAAACAATTGGGTGCAGTGTGGCTGTTACAGATGTAGGCAGCCCACTGTGAAAATGAAGTGAAGAAGGTGTAGAGATCATGATTTTTGTGTCAGACACCCATTTGTTTCTTCATGCCACTGTGTTTCCTCATTGTATTGTTCCTTGCACATCCCTTTAGATTGTGAGGTCCTTTGGGTAGGGATTTTGTTTGTTGTAAAACACCATGTACACTTATGTCACTTTGATGATAGTAATAGAATAATAGAATAATAGAAATGTAGGACTGGAAGAGACCTCAAGTTGTCATCTAGTCCAGCCCTCTGCACTGAGACAGGACCAAGACAACCTAAACAATCCCTGACAGGGTTTGTTCAGCCTCCAGTGACAGGGATTCCCCAACCTCCCTTGGATTTCTATTCCAAAGTTTAACAACCCTTATAGCTAAAAAGCTTTTCCTAATATCTAACCTAAATCTCCCTTGCTGCAGATTAAGCCCATTGCTTCTTATCCTACTGTCAGTGAAAGTGGAGAACAATTGACCAGTCATCTTTATAATAATCCTTCACTTATTTGTCAGTTTTCTTTCCTCAAGACTAAACATGCCTGGTTTTTTTTTTCACCTTTCCTCGTAGGTCAGGTTTCCCAAAACTTTTATCATTTTTGTTGATCTCTTTTCTCTAATTTGTCCACATCTTTCCTAGTGTTTGTCTATATCAAAATTAGTTTGTAGCAAGCTGGGGTGTGAATCTACCCCGCATTAGCCTGCTGCACACTAACCGTCCATGGGACCCTGCTGACATGCATTGGTTAATACACTTTTGATCCAGTCCTTTTTGAAACAAGATGACTTAAAGCACATCAACACACTTTTAATGAGCATCAGCAGGGTCCACACAGACAGTTAGTCCATGGCAGGCTAGTTCTGGGTAGATGCACACCCCAGTGTGTCACAAACTAAATGTTTGTATAGATAAGCCCTTGCTAATGATCAACTGCAATAGCTATGACGTTTTTGTTATGCTACAATGTGTCATATAAAAGTATCTGAAACCAGAGAGAACATTTTTTCCCTTTGGCTCTACATTTTCCTAAAAAGCAAGTTGAATGTAAATGAAATCTTGTATTTAAATCAAAGTATGTATTAGTGCCGAGACTTGCGCACCAAGTTTCAGCATGAAGCAAATTAAATTGGCTGAAATAGGCAGTACCATAAAATCCCTCTTTAATAAGGGGATGGCAGTAGAAATGCTAAGGAGATCTCCATATGTAAGACAGAAACAAATCATAAGCTTTATCTTGATCTTGTTTGTGTTCATGACGGAAGTACCAAACGCAGGCCTATTTCCTGTGCACTCATATTGCTATATTATTCATGGATCACATTTAAAGTGGAACTAATAATTTTAAGACAGATGCAACAATAGTTTGCATGGCCGCTACCCTCAATGAATTCAGCAACATACTCAGGGATGCAGTTTGCACAAAGCATCCGAATTACCAATAGTTCATGGGTTGAAAATAGCTGACCTTTGACCCCCACAGGCTAGAAGATCTGATGTTTCCCAGTTAGTGAAAACAAGGGAATCTGACAAACTGGCTACATCTAGAAGTAACATTCACGCTTGACTAAAAAGCATTGGGGAAGTAATAAAATTGGTTAGCTGACCGGGAACCCTACAGGAGTTTTTCACAAAACAGTAAAATAGTGTTAAACTGACATTTACTAAGCAAGCTGCTGAACAGCAGTGCTCGGGGTGTGGCCTACACTTAAGCAAAATGCCAGAATTGTATAATGGTCAGACTTTGATGGATCCAACTGACGCCCTAAAGGCTGTTCTTCTATTTTTTATTTCTTCCGTCTGATCCTTATCCCTGATTCAATTAACTATTTTTAAGTGTCTATTTTCCTTTGAACTGTGTAGTAAGGTTCGGCAAATACTCCAATTCAGTTTCTCTCTGATTCCAGAGCTTGTTATGTATCTGTTAAAGTGACACCATCAACTGGAAATCTAATCATGTTTTACAATTTTAAAACATTGTTATCTCTTTTGACCTGAGTGCTTAACCAAAAATTCAGGATCTTGCAGGTTGTTTCAGTTAGGGAGAAAAATTGGTGATTTTTTAATGCAGGAATCAAGTGTTTCTTTGATGCAATCTGGTTTATTTACAAAGAATGTATGAAGTCTCACTTCCCTGAACACAGTGTGAATCAGACAACAAGGGACAATATCTTTGCCCGCAGTTTCAAGCCCCTTTTCCAGTCAGCATCCTGCCCAAAACTTCTCTCTCAGTTTTTCACACTGCTAGTGTTTGTTCTGACTGTGTCCTTCGCTTTTTCTGTCTTTGCTTCTCTGTGTCTGTTTTTGTGATGTTTCTCCCGCTCCCACACTCCCACTAAAATAATACCCAGCCAACCTCACAGCCTCTGCCCACTTTGTTCAAATTCCTGAGTGGCCTCACGTGCCTTTATTTTGGGCAGTAACCGGTGCCTAAGTTTGATTAGAGGCCACTTTGTTTTAGCTACTTTCTTCCATAAAGGAGTTTAATGGTGTCTTACAACTATCTTAAATGAAGGACGGTGATTGCACTCACGCACACAGAGCTTCAAAGAGGTTTAACCAAACGCATAACAATATTTTCCTTTCCTCTCTGTGTGAAAGATCCACATAGATGGGGAAACTTACTATACAGGTGTAACAGTGAAGCAGATGCATAGAATACTTGAAAATACATTTCAAGACAGAAAGGGCTAGATACTCAGCTGGTGTAAAAGCATATTTCCATTTAAGTCAATGGAGCTACACCCATTTACACTGGCTGAGGATCCGTCCCATTGTACTTTAGGATTAAAAAAAATAAGTAAAGGTGAAATTCATTCAAGCCAAAGTGGTTATACCCCCACACCTGCCTATAGCAGTGCTCAATTCCATGCCAGCTTCATGTATTCCACTTCTAAAACAATTCTCTAGAGCCCTGATGAAACCAAGGAGGATCAGGAGTTTACTGAATTTCAAATGCTGTAGCCAATGCACTAGGAGTTTGTCTGGTCATATATTTCAGAGTCTGATGAGGCTTTGTCTTGACTAGAATTCCAAGGTGTATTGATAGCAGGTGTTCGCTAACACCTTCTAACTAACATGTTCTACAACTCTACAGAGGACAAGGCACAGCAGACTTTAACATGTACTAAGATGGTCAAGTTGAATCCTAGTGGGGTACCTAGACTTCAGCTCAACTAGCTTTGCACATGAGCAGCTTAGGATGAGTTACAGTGCCTTATCTATGCTCAAATTTTAGAACATGTTAGTTAGAATGTATGAGTTAATTCATAACAAAAACATCTTTCAGTCCTCGTCAAGACAAGTTTAATACATGCTTACAAATAGGATATTCATATTCAGCAAATCATAACCTTTTCAATGACCTCTCACATGACCCATCTTGCATAAAATGCATCATAATTAGGCCGTAATCATATCATAATAATATCACTTTGAAGAATATGGGGTGCAGTGTGACAGTAGGCATTTGTCCCATGTGCTCTTGCTGACTTGATCAGTTGGCAAAAGCAAACAGGACAAATGCCCACTCTTGTCCAAAAATTGGGGTGCAGAGAAATGTGCGGGGGGACGAGTGGCAATGCCAGCTCTGCACAGGAGTGGAAGGCAGGGCTCTGGCAGGGGGCAGGCAGGGCCCAAGCAAGCAGCGATCTCAGCCCCAGCCTTGCCGGGGGGGGGCAGGCAGGGCTCAGGCAGCAGCAACGCCAGCCTCAGAATTAGGGAAATATGGTCACCTTAACTAGTACGTGCGTCGTTGCTTGCCCGAGCCTTGCCTGCCTCCCACACGGGAATGGGGAGGCTCAGGCCAGTGGCTCAGGCCAGCCCTGCGCAGGGCAGCTTGGGCAAGCAGCTTGGGCCAGCCCTGCATGAGGGCGGGGGAGAAGGATGAGGGCTTGAGCCAGCCCTGTGCAGTGTCCCATTTTCCCTTTAGAAAATATGGTCACCCTAAGGATGTTATAAAGCGAATGGTGATCAATTGTTCTCCATGTCCGCTGACAGTAGGACAAGAAGTAATGGGCTTAATCTCAAGCAAGTTAGATTTAGGTTTGGTATTAGGAACAACTTTCTAACTATATGGTTAGTTAAGTACTGGAATGTAGAATACCTATTATTGGAGGTTTTAAGAACAGGTTAGACAAACACCTGTCAGGGATGGTCTAAATATACTTGGTCTTTCCTCATTGCAGGCAGCTGGACTCGATGACCTCTCAAGGTCCCTTCCAGGTCTATATTTAATTGATTTAAGGAAAATAACATAGGGATATAATTAGTAGATGTTATAGAATCATATGCATAAGAGTAGATTCAAATATCAGAGAAGGATATTTTATACCCTATGTCAAGCTGTCTGGAATAGCTCACAAACGTAGGTGCACATCTCAGAGCAGACTCTTACAAACCAGGGCACAAACCCCAAACTGGTTGTTTCACCAACTAAGTATCAAGTTTGAACTCCTAAACACTATAACAGCCTTAACATGGAGTCACAGACAGTCCCCCTGGGTACCCCAGTCTATCTTGCCACGTAGGGAAGCTTGCATTTGTGATAGATAGTCCCTTATACGAAAAATCACAGCAATATTCAGGTTATTCCCAGTCCCAAAGGACCACGCACTTACCTCAGGTCAAGTGTACCCTAGATCTCTCAAAGACCACACTTGTACCCAATCCTATAATAAACTAACTAAAGATGTATTAACTAGGAAAAAGAAATGAATTATTTACAAGGTTAAAGCAGGTAAACAGACACACAAATGAGTTACTGTGTTAGGTTCCAAAAGGTAATAAAAGCTGCTGTAATAGGCAAGCTGTAAGGCCCTTAGGGCAAACCCAAGCTAAACAGCCAGGGGACCCTTGCTTATGCTTAGAAGTCTTGCCTTCTCCCTGAAGTCCAAGCAGCAAAGGGATGATAATCCCTCTCAGGAAGAAATTTTTATGCCTTTCCTCCCAAGTTCAAACTGTGATGGAATGAGCATTTGTGCATGTCCCCTCTTCATGGGTGTGGGGAAAACAAAGTTTTGGCCACAGATGATCCACAATGACTTGTCTGGTGTCTAAAGGCCTTCTTTTCTTGGGCAGAAGATGACACCACTTGTGGTAAAATAGTATTTTACACTTGGTAATTCTCTCCTGACTGTGGGAGTTTCCAGTTTCATAGCAAACACGTTTATAGTTACAAAGCAAATGCTTAAATATTACCTTATAACATGGGATGTTATAAGTGAGATTAATACATGCAGCAACTCACAAGCATTTCATAAAGTCCAAACACTAAACACATGTCTATAAATCCAGTACCTATTTTAACCATACTAAGACAGGTGAGCCAGACTAGTTTCCAGCTATGAATTTATCAGTGTTCAGTGAGGCCTGGGGCCTTGGCATGAGCGGGCAACTGGTCTGCCAGCATCACACCCTATGCTACAACATATTGTTCTATACACATTGCTACATATAGAACACATAGTGAGATTACGCCGCACTTGGTATGTGAAGTGCCCCGACAGCTTCGATAGCGTCTGAAATAACAGTTTTATTACGTGTGAGCTTTTTCTAAAACAAACAAACAAAAAAACAAACAAACCCCAAAACCTGCACATGGTTTGTCTGATTGCTGTGCTTTTTGGCAGGGGCTTTTTATGGGTTTAATTTTCGGCAGACTTGTGTTTACATAACAGACCATGTAAAAAAGGAGTAAAGAAAATATTTCCCATGGGGTTTTGATAATTATAGGACTTAACAGCAAATGTTTAAAACTTAATAAAGATGTGTTGGTGGAATCAGATAATACCGAAAGAAAGTGGGAGGAAAAAAACTTTACACCCCTTCTTGTCCTTACACCCATCCCTTTAGGCCTGGGGCTTCTGAAGCAAAAATGAAGTGCTTAATGAGCTCATTTACACATCAGTACCCACAATGCTCCTCATTCCAATAACCAAAGGTTGGGAACAAAGTGAATAAGTGAAAGTGTAGCTATATCTACATTGTTTGACCAAGAAGAACTGTGGAAAGCATTCTCCACCTTTTGCTGCCATCACTTTTGAGCTTGCATATGACTGTGCAGTCAGCTTTACCCAAGATTTAAACTGTAAATATTAAATTTTACTCTTCATGTTAAATCCTAAGTGTTTCCTTTGCATTTTAAATCAACATTGCAAAAGCAATTAGTTCCCAGTATGTAGGCATATAGACTGCAAGCTACTGTATTGGAAAATAATAAGCCATTTTTTACTTTAGGAAGTTAATAAAGCATCAAAGAAGTTTAGTTCAAATATTTTTGTATTCCTATAAATCATGCCTCGACAAAAACAAGGTGCTTAAATGGCAATTGACTAGGACTACCAAAAAGGACCCTACTATGTTTCTGATTTTAACATCTCTAAAATGAAACTGCTTTACAGGATGTTAGCAGCAGAAGATCATTCTCACTTGGCTCTTTTAAAATTCAAGCAGGGCTAGTGTCCCATTATTTCTGGCCTTTGTAGGACTCATTATTATAGTACCATCTGTTAGCACCAGGATAATTGAGATGGTGTCAGTGTTTCCTTCGCAACCCCCCGATTTTCATGGTTATATAAATCAGACATAATAATCTGCTCTTGGCTGAACGAGGAAATTTGAAACAAATAATCTGTTTGGCTGTTTATGTATTATGTGTATGAAACATCTAAAGGTTCTTTGTTTCCAGATACATTTTTACACTCGTATCATTCAGAAACAACTTTTGTTTTTTAATTTAAATTTTGCAGGGATTGCATTATAAGCGATCCCTACATTTATGTTGCCTAACCCTCTCCTTTATAAAATGGTTTCCTACCTTTTTTGGAAGCTCTCTCAAGCCTCTACGGTTTATAGTAGGAACTTTACATTTAGCAGGGGGATAGTCCTGGGGTGAGAGAAGTACCTTTTGCTCACTTTGTGAAAATCTGCTCACGTATGGCTGAGTTATAAGCTGTTGAAAATCATTATTTGCTCTCTATATCATTCTCTCCCTCAATACCCAGCATTTTCTGTGGTTGAACCTATACATAGAACTAAACTGCTGGCGAGGACACAGACAAAATGAGCCATCATCATCATGCTCATCCTTTCTCCCCCCCCCCCTTTGCCTCCCCCCCACCCCCATCAAAATACCATTTGACCTCGAGGAATGTATTGGGAATGTATTTTGTTACAGAAAGTGGAGGGAACAAACAGTGGGAAGCCATTTTAGACTGGATTCTGACCAATAAGGAGGAATTGATAATGAATCTGAAGGTGGAAGGCAATTTGGGTGAAAAGTGATCATGAAATGACAGATTTAATGATTCTAAGGAAAGGGAGGACTGACAGCAGAATAAAGACAATGGACTTCCAAAGAGCAGAACTTTAACAAACACAGAGAACTGGTAGGTAAGGTCCCATGGGAAGAAAATCAGGGAAAAAAGGAGTTCAGGAGAGCTGGCAGTTTCTTAAGGAGACAATATTAAAGGCAACCTGCAAACTATCCCAGTGTGAAGGAAAGATTAAAACAATAGTAAGAGGCTAGTATAGCTCCATCAGGAGTGCTTTCGTTATCTGAAAAAGCAAAAAGGAAGCCTACAAATAGTGGAAACACTGAAAAATTGCTAAAGAGGAGTACACGAGAATTGGACAAAATCAGAAAGGCTACAGGACAAAGTGAGTTACACCTAGCAAGGGACATAAATGGGAATAAGAAGAGCTTTAAAAATACATTAGGAGCAAGAAAGAATGAAATAGGTGTAGGTCCTTTAGTGAAGGAGAGCTAATAACTGATGACGTCAAGGAGGCTGAGGTGTTTTATGCCTCTTTTGCTTCAGTCTTCACTAAAATGGTTAATGGTACTAAACACAATATTAACAACAAGGAGGAGGAACACATGCCAAAATAGGAAATGAACAGGTTAAAAAATATTTAGATAAGTTAGATGTATTCAAGTTGGCAGGGCCTGATGAAATTCATCCTAAGGTACTTAAGGAAGTAGCTAAGCAATCTCAGAATGTTTAGCAATTATCGTTGAGAACTCATGGAGGACACTTGATGTCCCAGAAGAGTGAAGAAGGGCAAACATAGTACCCATCTATGAAGGGGAACAAAGAGGACCCCAGAAACTATAGACTAATCAGCCTAACGTTGATACCTCGAAAAATACTGGAACAAATTATTAAACAATCCATTTGCAAGCACCTACAGGATAATAGGATTATAAAGAATAGCTAGTATGGATTTGTCAAGAACAAATCATGACAATCCAAACTCATTTCCTTTTTTGAAAGGGTTACTGGCCTAGTGGATGGGGGAAAGCAGTCCCTGATATAGCAATCATTGGCACGCAGTATACCAATATATATCATATCATATACCAATCAGCAATATACCAATCCCTGATATAGCAACCTTTGGCACGCAGCCCATCAGGGAAATCCGCTGACAGGCCGGGATGGTTTGTTTACCTGCAGTGTCTGCAGATTCAGCCGATCGCAGCTCCCACGGGCCACGGTTCTCTGTTCCAGGCCAATGGGGGCTGCAGGAAGTGGCATAGGCTGAGGGATGTGCTGGCCGCTGCTTCCTGCAGCCCCCATCGGCCTGGAACGGCGAACCGCAGCCAGTGGGAGCTGCAATCGGCTGAATCTGCGGACACTGCAGCTAAACAAACCATCCCGGCCCGTCAGCGGCTTTCCCTGATGGGCCACGTGCCAAAGGTTGCCAATCCCTGTGCTATACCTTGATTTTAGTAAGGCTTTTAACACAGTCCCACATGACATTCTCATAAGCTAACTAGAAAAATGCAATCTAGATGAAAATACTATAAGGTGGGTACACAGCTGGTTGAAAGCCCATACTCAAAGAGTAGTTATCAATGGTTCACTGTCCAGTTGGGATGGTGTATATTGTGGGGTCCTGCAGGGGTCAGCCCTGGACCTGGTATAATTCACTATTTTCATTAATGACTTGGATAATGGAGTGGAGAGTATGCTTATAAAATTTGTAGATGACACACCATTCTGGGAGGGGTTTCAAAGCACTTTGGAGGGCAGGATTAGAATTCAACAAGACCTTAAACTGGAGAACTGGCCTGAAATCAGCAAGATGAAAGTCAGTAGAGATAAGTGCAAATACTACAGTTAGGAAGGAAAAACTCAAATGCACACTACAAACTGGTGAATAACTGGCTAGGCAGTAGTAGTGCTGAAAGGGATCTGGGAGTTTTAGTAGATAACAAATTGAACATAAATTAACAATGTGAAGTAGTTGCAAAAAAAAGGCTAATATCATTCTGGTTGTATTAACATGAATGTTGTAAGTAAGACACAGGAGGTAATTGTCCTGTTCTATTGGTGAAGCCCCAGCTAAAGTATTGTGTCCAGTTCTGGGCACCACACTTAAGGAAAGATATAAACAAACTGGACAGAGCCCAGAGGAGAGCAACAAAGTGATCAAAGGTTTAGAAAACCTGACCTAGGAAGAAAGGTTAAAAAAAAAACTAGGCATGTTTACTCTTGAGAAAAGAACACAGTGTAATTATAAAGATTATGATCAATTGTTCTCCCTATCCAGGAGAAGGGATAAGAAGTAATGGGTTTAATTTGCAGCAAGGGAGATTAAGGTTAGAAAGTAGGGAAAACTTTCTAACTATAGGAGTTGTTAAGCTTTGGAATAGGCTACCAAGGGAGGTTGTGGAATCCCCATCACTGGAGGTTTTTAAGAACAGACAGGACAAAAACCTGTCAGGAGTGATCTAGTCTTACTTGGTTCAGTCTCAGTTCAGGGGGCTGGACTTGTTGACTTCTTGAAGTCCCTTCCAGCCCTACATTTCTCTGATTTGTGGCTCTGAGGTACACTGCACTAGGAGTCAGGAAATCATGAACTCTAGAGCACTTCTTCTGACAGCTGTCAATAATTCTGTATACTTTACAGCCTTTATTATTGAGGAAGGCCTCATGACCCACAAAGAGTATACCCAAGGTCACTTCTGGCAAAGCTGATGATAAAACCCAGGTCTCTCACACTGTTTCTCACAGGGAATCTATGTGAAAGGCTATGCAGACAGTACAGTGGGGCAAATCATGCATTTGTAACCCACTAATTGAATGTTATACATCAGTGGTGGGCACATGCGGCCCATCAGAGTAATCCGCTGGCAGGCCAAGAGACAATGTTTACATTGTCCGTCCGCAGGCACGGCCTCCCGCAAATCCCAGTGGCCGCAGTTTGCCATTCCCAGCCAATGAGAGCTGCGACCGCAGCCACTGGGAGCTGTGGGAAACTGTGTCTGCAGAGGTCAATGTCTGCAAAATGTCTTGGGGCCTGAAATCAGCTTACCCTGTTTGAGTTGTCCACCACTGCTTTAGCTCAAGTGGCAGAAGTTTGTGGTGCAGGTCTAGGGTTCAAACCTTGCTAGTGATGCACATAATAGAATGTTTTAGTCTAGAAAATTATATTGAAAACCTGTATTAAATCAATATTAAGATTGCAACATCAAGCCCTCAAAAGTTAGGAAATAGCAGACTTATGGCTGCCCACGCAACCTTAATTTTTCCGCTTATGTATAAGTATTGTCATATATGATGATGTGCAATTTTTTCTATAGGATCCATGTCTCATTTGAAGACAGATGGACAGTGCTCTGGGGATGAATCAGGGATGGACCCTGCCTCAGTTGTTGCAGAAGTGGAAAGGTATGTGAGGGGACTGCAGGAAGAGAAAGGGTGATCTCTTGGTTAAGGCAGTTGCATGCCAACCTGGAGCTTATGGTTTCTTCTCTGCCAAAGGCCTATTATGTAATGCTGAATATGTCCTGTCAACTAAAATTTGTCACTGGTAGTCACTAATTGTGTGTTCCTCAGATTCTGGGTTCCTGACTTGAGGCATCTGGAGTCTGATTTTTGGAAGTGCTGAGCATTCGGAACTGCAACTGAAGTCAAAGGGAGCTACACTCCTTTAGCAGTGATGGAGCGTGGTCTGGAAAAGTAAGCACAGGGGTGGGACCCAAGAGGCCCTGTATTCTGACTCTGCCATTGATTTGTTGTTGTGGCCTCAGGGAAGTCACTTTGCCTTTCTGTCTCAGCTTCTCCAACTGATGTGGAAATGACTGAGTAAGTAGGCTTGGAAGGATTAGATATTTTCCGGTAAATATCGATTTCACTGACCACACAGAAACCTATGAAAAAAACATTTCCATCAATAATAATCAAGATTTACAGATAAGAAAAATGCTGCTTGAGAATTTCTTAGCATTACATTTAAGAATATTTACTTTCTATATTTGACATATGATGTTAGCAGTTTGTGTTTTAATGGTTATAAAGTTTAAATTTTTTATATCTCAGTGTCTACTGTCATTAAATAATTATTGTCTGCTTCCCCCATTGTCTGACCCCCAGTAATTTCCTGCAACTGAAAATTTAAATAGATAAAAATAAAAAAATGCTTAAATATAAACATTGATATTATCCGTCAAGATTATTTAAAAAATAAAATAAATTCTGCCAAGCCTAGATGTAAGGGAGAGGAGAATAAGGCCCTAAACTTTTAGTTTGTACCACTGTAAAAGCAAGACTAAAGAGGCAAGAAACAACCCAAGTTGGAAGAATGTACGTGAGGAGTTCCTGATGCTATCAGATGAGAGGAGGTCAGAGATACATTCAGAGGAAAAAGGGATGGGTGAGAGAAAAGGTGGAAGGGTTACAGACTTCCAGGTGGATACAGGGGTGAATGAGTCTCTTGGGATCAAGGCAGCAATAGTATTGAGTGTCACAGGCAAAGTGGATGGAAGGGAGAGTCTTCAAACTTTATCGCAAACTCCCCACTGCAGCTCCTTGAGTCCCTGTGCTGGTGGCCTTGTAAGTCTGTGTGTCAGGAAACGTAAGAATGTCCATACTGGGTCAGACTAATAGTCCATCTAGCTCAGTATCCTTTCTCCAACAGTGGCTCACACCAGAGCTTCAGGAGGAGTGTACAGAACAGGGCAGTTGGAGTGATCCACTCATTTTCTCCTCCTGGCTTCTGGGAGTCAGAGGTTAGACAAAAGGAGGGCTTGTCCCTGTAGATGCAAAGTTCTCTGAACAAAGAGAGGCTTTTCAAGCTCTTCACCCCCATCCACTCTGCCTTTTTTTTAACCTAGTGGCTTTATTGATGCAGGTAGAGTTATCAGGAACTAGAATTACACCACCCCATAGATCACCAGAGTAGTGCAGGAAAAGGAGGCAAGCATTTTGATATCAATCTGAAAGAATCAGCAAGGAGGAATTTAATTTGTTCAAGTGTTTATTTTACTCATCCCTGATACCAAAGTTGTTTGTATGCCCAGAGAAAGGAGACAGAAGCAGAATGATCATTACATTATTGGGATCACTATTGCTATTTGGAACAAGCTTTTTGTACTTCAGGCTAAATGAATTAGCCAAAATATTATTTCTCTTTATAGCAATTTATGGTGCAAAGGAAACACCTTCATTTATTAAAAGTTTCTTTTGAAAATGCCCAAGCTCTGGCTTAATAACAGCTCAATTTGGTCTTACAAAGGTGATATTTTTTTAATTTAAAATTCAGTGAATGGTTTTAGGTTGAAGCACTATCAGGAGGTTTCTCTGTTTCTTTCCCACACACATGTTCATTCCTATCGAACTGGCCTATTATACCTAGTGCGCTCGCACTCTCTCTCTCTCTCTCTCTCTCTCTCTCTCTCTCTCTCTCTCTAATAAATAAATAAATAAATAAATAAATAATGGACTAATTGGCAGGGGATGAGGAACTCTGCAAAACCTCACTCATGGAATGCTAATTGTTCTATTATGGGATGAGGATTGTCCTGCTCCCCTGTGGAATGAAAAGGAGATGCCACCAATTAAAACTATGTGTGTTGAGGGATCTCTATGGCCACTGGGACGTCTGCCAGAGTCACCTCTGCAGTGGTTCCCAACCTCAGGCCATTATTTATGTTACAGAAGCATCCAGTATATGCTAGGTGCTATGCAAACATCTAAGGTTCAGTCATGAGTCTGGCTGCTGAGCTGTGCAGGCATAAGAAGCCCCTTTATTTCCCTGCATGGGCTACTCCTGTTGCCAAACCCTGTGAGGGCTCTGGAGTGGGGAGGAGTAGCCACCAGCAGATTGCTATGCCCCCTCCTATACAGGTGAACAGGCAGCAAGCAGGCCGGGGCAGGGAGTGGAAGGAGACTGGGTTCTTCCCTATGGACTGTGCAGCTGAGCCAGTGTGGAGGGGGAAGTAACATGCACCAGGAAAGGGGACGGAGGGGCACAGTTTACTGCCCTCATCAGGGTACTGGAACAATTTGTACAGAGCCATTGAGCCACACTGTAAACCCTGTATATGATGGACACCACTTTAAGCCCGGAGGTGCAGAAGCACTCCTAGTTCCAGCACCTGTGGCCTTCATGGAACTAGGGGGAAAAATGGACAAAATTGTGACTCACAGGTTACAATTCAGTTCCTGTGCTTGCTGCCACATATTCAAACTGGATTGCAAGGTGCCAATCCAGTCCACAGGAAGGAAGATTGATGTTTTACGTCCATCTTTGGATTAATGTATCTGGAAGACATAATTAAGAATCATGTTGGTTCTGTATTCTTCAGTCTAGAATTGCATTTGGGGTTCAGAGCTATGGAGGTGGGAGAGGACTTGGTTTTTGTGCTAGGGTATTAAAACTGCAGAGTTAATAATCTTTGCCTGAACCCTCCCAGACACATGGCTTTGCATTTGTGATAAATTAAGTGTGTGTGTGTTTGGGGGAGAACCCTTTTATAGACACCCAGCCAGCTAGTCAGCTATAAAACCCCTGTTAGTAGCTGTTCTTTACTTGCTTTACTTGTAAAGGGTTAAAAAGTCTGACTGCATGCATAGGTAAAAGGAAGGGAGTGGACACCTGACCAAAAGAGCCAATGGAAAGGCTAGAACTTTTTAAAATTGAAACAAGACTCCTCTTTTGTCTGTCTGTGGTTGCTCTCCTGGAGTGGAGAGACAGGGCTGAAACTATGCTGTAAAAGCTTGCGCCAGGTATGAAAAATCATCAAATCGTACCTAGAAACTACTCATTTGAAACCCCAGATATGTAAGTAGATCAGGAAATGTCTAGGAAGACGTGATTAGATTTATCTCTTTTATTTCTTTATGGATTGTGGACGCCTCTGTGCTAACCCCAGGTGCTTTTTTTTGCTTGTAACCTTTAAGCTGAACCTCAAGAGAGCTATCTTGACGCTTAATTCTTGTAATTGTTTATTTAAAATCTAGCAAAAAGCCTAAATTCCAAATGTATTTTCTTCCTTTTTGTTTTTAATAAAGTTTACCTTTTTTTAAATAATAGGATTGGATTTTTGTGTCCTAAGAGGTTTGTGCATGTTGTTTAATTAGCTGGTGGCAACAGCTGATTTCCTTTGTTTCTTTCTCAGCTCTTCCCTGGAAGGGCGGTGAAGGGGCTTGAGAGTACCTCACAGGAAGGAATTCCCAAGTGCACCTTCCTGGGTTTGGAGGGGGTTTTTTATGCACCTGGGTGGTCGCAGCATCTTCCCATCCAAGGTCAGAGACAAACTGTAACCTTGGAAGTTTAATACAAGGCTGGAGTGGCCAGTATTAATTTTTAGAATGCTCACGGGCCCCCACCTTCTGCATTCAAAGTGCCAGAGTGGGGAATCAGCCTTGTCAGGCTCAGAAGCTTACTCCACCACTCCCTGCCGCTCACTGTGTAGATGTATTCACTGAGGGTAGCTGCATGTGAGCCTGACTAATTTGAAAACCATCAAGCTAGTACAATAGGGGTACTGAAAAGTTACTCTGCCATTCTACAGTCTGAATCCACAGGGGTCCAGAAGGAGGTGAGAGGATCTTCACTTGGCATCTGAAGATCCTGATCTCCATGGAACCACAATCTGTGTGCCAGATCCTGAGTCCATGGAGGCAGGGAGCAAGGGTAGGCAGTCATCAAGCATCAAATAAGATGCATGCTATCCTTCCAGAGTTTGTTCACCACTCTGCATTCTTGCAGCTTGGGAGCCTCATTATTAGTTCAGGCAGGTAGTGAATTTGAACTGGCAGAGCCACTTACAGTCTAAGAAGTAGGCTCAAGAAGGCATAAGTCTGTGAGTGATATGAGGAGCACGGTACACCTTGACAGCATTCATGGTACTATACTGATGCATCAAAATACATAAATAAAGGGCCTGATTCTCCATGGCCTTGCACCAGTACAAGGTGAGCAGTGCGATGGATCGACAAATTCTGATTTGCTAATGTTTTATACCCACTTCATTCTGTTAGCAGAGGAGAATCAGATGAACTACTGAGGAGAGAAAAGTGTTTTTGTTAAGCTGAAGCAAAACTCTACCCAATTCTTTGTTTGCACTGTCCAAACGTGAGCTTATTACATTCAAGACCAAAGGCATTCCTGGTGTAACTCCATTGACGACAGTGGAGTTACAGAGATTAATTACCAGCAGGAGAGTGGGGTGGGGGGAGAGAAAACCTTTCGTAGTGATAAACACCCATTTTTTCATGGTCTGTGTGTATAAAAACATCTTCTGTATTTTCCATGGTATGCATCCGATGAAGTGAGCTGTAGCTCACGAAAGCTTATGCTCAAATAAATTGGTTAGTCTCTAAGGTGCCACAAGTACTCCTTTTCTTTTTGCGAATACAGACTAACATGGCTGTTACTCTGAAACCAGAGATTAATTTGGCCTCCAGAACTTGAAACTACAATGAAATCACTTACAAAAAGGCTGAAGCTTGAGATCACTGGCAGCAATAGCATACCTATTCTCTCTGAATAAATAATAACAACAAACAACACTACTATGGAGAAGTGACTGTAGGTGTCTAAATTACATGTATCAATTAGCAGTTAAAATAATCAAAATAATCCAAAACATCTGGATGAATGGAATCATACAGCACTACAAAAGCTTTTGACAATTACACTGATTCCACAAGGTGAGATACTCTTTTAAATACATTTTAAGTGGGAAGTAAAGGGGAGGTTCACCTTCCAACTTACTTGGCCCTAATTCTGTGGCTGTAGTAACATAGTGTACTCTGCAGAGTGAATATGAAGTCAATAAGTACAGGAAATAGTAATTGAAGATTAAAGCATCCTTTATCTTCGGCAGATAAAATGCACTTCTGTGAGGGTTTGGATAACTGATTATCTTTACTGCATAAAAGTGTGATGGCTGAAGTACCATTATTAGTTAGTTCGCATTGCTGCCTGAGAGGATGGGCAATGGGCAGTCAGCCTATTTTTGCATCCGGTTGGAGGATTAAAGCTTGAAAAATATAAGTAACCCACATTTTCTTCATATTTTATATAAGTGAAACATAAAAAGGCCCTGATAACTGAAGAGACGCTCAGATACCATGGTGATGAACACGGCACAAAAAGACAGATAGAAATTGGTTTAGTGAGCTTCACATACTATATTTCCAAATCTGAGGATAAGTATGGAAAGGAATTTGCTAAGCACAAACCATGCTGTACCACCTACCTATTGGCTCATGCACAGTATTAGTTCTACCAATTCCTGCCACTAATGCCATGGATCCATCATAAGGCTTTCTTTTGGTCTAAGAAAAGCATGATGGGACTTAGAACACTAGGATGACCTGGTAACAATAATGAATTGTAGAACAGTGAAAGGAAGGAGACACATGGGTGTGGCGGCTTCCTATTTTCAGCATGCTTCTTCAACTGCTAGGCTCTTAGTTCAAGTCTTACTTTACTCTCACATACTATACTGAAATGTCAGAGCAGGCATGTGATGGGCATTCAGGGTACAATCCATACCAATGAGCGGTTGAGTCACTGCCTGTCCTGTAACCCTGGTGCCTCAAATGTTTTGCTACTGTAACTCGCTGCCTGGGATGTTCAGTCAGCAACAAGCAAGCAGGTCACACCCTGAGTGTCTGTGTATAACTGCAGTCCTGATCCTGCAACTCTGTCCGTAGCAGCCTGTCAGCAACACTCCAGTCATACTCTGGTTTCTATCAGCCTTGGTTACAACAAGCAAGGTGACCCCAACACACTCCCAGTTCCAAATTTTCCCAACATGGTGATCTCTGTAACATCCAGCTCTCTCCTGGACTGTTCAGAGGAAATAATAAGGCTTGTTTGTTCCTCTAAAGACACAAAACCCACCAGCTTGCCACATTAATTTGAATTCAAACACAGCACTCATGGTTTAGATTAATAGTATAACATGTTTATGAACAAATGAAGATCAGCTTTTAAGTGAATTCAAGTATAAGAGAGAAAGTTAGAAAGGGTTACAAGCAAACAGAAGTGAACACACACATCTACAAATCTGAAACTTATCCTAGTAAGATTCACTCTTTGTTCAAGATGGTTTCTCTCACCAATCTTCCTTCTTCCCCATGACAGGTGACTTCCCCTCAGTCATGGCTTTCCATAGACGTGCAAGGTCTTCCTAGGTGAAAGATCTTTGCCGAAACAGGTTTCTCACTTATATTAAGTTTCCAGAGATGTCAACTCCCCGCACTTGGTTGAAAGGCTCATCTTTCTCAGTTTGTAAGAGTTCTGGTCTATCTAGCGATAGATGTCAAACATGGCTTCTGTCCTTGCTTATAGCTTCCAAAGTTTGTTCCAAGAGGCAGGATGACCTCATGTTGCTTTTTCCTTCCCATGAACTTCCCAGCCCCGGGTATGTAAATGGGGCTTTGTCACAAGCAGCTCTACTCACTGCTCAACAGCACCTCCTCCTAGCGGTTTTGGAGATTAGCTGTACTAGGCCAACACCTCTTCCTGCAGTTTCTTTCCATCCCTGTCTCTTTCTCACTCTGTGGCCCCTCCCTCATTCCTGGATCTGCAGCTTCCTCCTTGTGACTCAGCTCTCTAACCAGGTCACACAATGGTTTCCCCTTCCAGGGGACCAGGTGGGGGAGGGGGGAGTCCTTCAAAGTCTTTTTGCTCAAGTAGCATCAGGCAGTCCTCACACCCACCACCCTGACCCTGTCACTCCTGCAGAGATGCAGGCAGTCTTCTAGTTCACTGCCACAAGCATAGGCTTGCTGACTTTCTCATCGCACAAAACCAAACATCCCTGCCCCACCCCATCCCCAAGGCCTCACCCCTGTCAATACAGGGGTGCTTAGTGTCACAAGCGATAGCAGTTGGGAGGGGGAAGAGAACTGGAACAGCCTGGGCTAGTGTCCCCACTGTGGATCCAATGTATGGCCCAGCAGCCCATCCCTCTTTACTTCCACATGGGGCATGAGCCCCCACTTCCCTGGGAGGTGAAAGCAAGAAAGAGTACAAACCAGTCTGGATTGGGCTCCCCCTGATTAACCAACCCCTGGAGTCTGTACATGGAGCCATGATCCCATCCTGCCTCTGGGATCGTAGCCTTCCCCTGCCATTCGCTCTAGTTCAGTGGTGGGCAACAAGCCCGCACCACTTCCCGCATCTCCCATTGACCAGGAATGGTGAACTGCGGCCACTGTAAGCTGCGGGGTGCCGTGCCTGAGGATGGTCGATGTAAACACTGTCTCGCGGCCCACCAGCGGATTACCCTGACAGGCCGTGTGTGGCCCGCAGGCTACAGGTTGTCTGTGCCACCTTAGTTCAGCCCCCCATAAGTCTGGCATTTTCTAATTTTTTAGTGCTTGAGTTTGCAATCAAAATACATTTTCTTTTGACAAAGCATTTTTGTGTGTAATTGTTTTTATATAGAACATCAGGACAAAATCATAAAATGTGACTTCCCTGGTTAGCACATACTGTCTGGGTAGACAGGCATTCATGATTAAAAGTAGGCACACTGGGCAAGGATTGTGTTCTCAAAGAAAAAGGGGGGAGTTATGTTCACATAACCAGAAACAAATGGATCAGTGGCCAAGTGGTTGATCAGTTGTCATTCACTCCACATTGGGCAATCTTTGTCTGACAGTTCTGCTCTGGACAGATCTAATATGATTATCATATTACACATAACCCTATGCATGTGTTTTGAAAATGACCATCAATTTGGAGCACACTTTACACCCAATTTTTAAAGTTTTGATTATTTTAAAAAAATATTTGTATTAGCATCAGTTTGTAACACCCACATATTGCAACCCAAGTTCCCAAGTGCACAAGGAATACAGGCACTTGGTCTCAGATCCTCAATGGTAATTAGGCACCTAATTCTCATTGGTTTAATTGGGAGTTAGGCACCTAAAGACTTTTGGCCTTGGTACCTGAAGGTAGACAACAATGGTCTAAGACATGAAAAGAGAAAAGACAAACTGAAAAGCTACTTGCCCATTTGATTTAGTAACTTGCTTGGGACAGCCTTACGCATGCACCCTTGAACGGATCTGTCATAAATATAAAGGGAAGGCTAACCACCTTTAAATCCCTCCTGGCCAGAGGAAAAACCCTTTCACCTGTAAAGGGTTAAGAAGGTAAAGATAACCTCACTGGCACCTGACCAAAATGACCAACGAGGAGACAAGATACTTTCAAAGCTGGAGGGGAGGGGGGGAACAAAAGGTTCTCTCTGTCTGTCTGTGTGTTGTTTTTGCCGGGACCAGAGCAGGAATGCAGGTCAGAACTCCTGTAAAGGGTTAATAAGCAATCTAGTTAGATATGCGTTAGATTCTGTTTTGTTTAAATGGCTGATAAAATAAGTTGTGCTGAATGGAATGTATATTCCTGTTCTTGTGTCTTTTTGTAACTTAAGCTTTTGCCTAGTGGGATTCTCTATATTTTGAATCTGATTACCCTGTAAGGTATTTACCATCCTGATTTTACAGAGGTGATTCTTTTACTTTTTCTTCAATTAAAATTCTTCTTTTAAGAACCTGATTGCTTTTTCATTGTTCTTAAGATCCAAGGGTTTGGGTCTGTGTTCACCTATGCAAATTGGTGAGGATTTTTATCAAGCCTTCCCCATGAAAGGGGGTGTAGGGCTTGGGGGGATTTTGGGGGGAAAGACGTTTCCAGGTGGGCTCTTTCCCTGTTATATTTGTTAGACGCTTGGTGGTGGCAGCAATAAAGTCCAGGGACAAAAGGAAAAACAGTTTTAACCTAAGCTGGTAAAAATAAGCTTAGGGGGGTTTTCATGCAGGTCCCCTCATCTGTACCCTAGAGTTCAGAGTGGGGAAGGAACCTTGACAGGATCTAATAATCAGAATGACTCCTTCATTATGAGAAAACTTTCTTTTTTCAAACAAATTACAGACATGAAATCAACAAACACAGGGAAGGCCACAAAGGTGTACAAAGTACAACTTACACCTTTTTGGCACTGACACATCATGTTGGAGAAGGGATGACTCGGCTCTTGGTTTGGGAGGGAAACAGCTCTTTTCATTGTTGTTGAGGCAGACTATGAAAAAAATGGAATCAAGCAAAGAACCATGGATGCAAACTACCTACCTGCACTTGTAAGCAGGTAGCGGCCTGACCACCAGGATGTGCACCACTGATTCTTTGTAGGTGCAAAATTGCACCCACAAAAGCAAAGGATGAACTAAGGCAAATCTGAAAATCCAGCTCTAAGGGTGAACCCTGGTCCCAGTGAAGACAATGGCAAAACTCCCATTGAATTTGGTGGGCAAGCCCTCACCCCCAGATGTCTAATTACAGCTGAGCTTTTCAGTCAGGAAACTATCATTCTCTAAATCAGAATCCATTAAGGTGGAATCTGTTCTTTTTTGCAAAGGAAGAAAGAGAATGTATTTTAGTGGAGTGATATGGGAAGCTATCAGGCAGATACACTATTATAATTCTATTTAAACATAAATACGAACTACATTTAAGTGCAGACTGATGCACAAAAGCCAAGAATGGTGAATCCAGCTTATTCTGAAGAATCTGATGAGAATATGGTCTGGTCGTTCCAGCAGCACAATTGCTACCTGAGAAAAATTATTTGGAAATTCTAGATATTTGACTTCAAATTGAAGAGGTGTATAGTTTTTATCATCCCTTTCTGCCCTCATGGTAGATTGTCCTGTTAGCATCAGCCATAAAACCTGCTTCTGCTCCCACTGACAATCAGTGACAAAACTCCCATTAGCTTTAGTTGGACTAGAATCAGCCTCTTTGTTAGGTGATTAAACCTAGGCATAAAAATTACCTGGCTCCCTCAAGAGTTAAAATCAGAGAATGCCATTACAGTGTGACAACAAGATGACAATGAAGATCAAAAAACATGGAGAGGTGTGGCTTCCGGAGCCCCCAAAGACTAACCTCACTTCGGGATACCAAGATCTTAAAGCCAATATTAACACTAGAGATATCAGAGCAGAGGAAATGCTGTTATAAAGTTTCCATTGTCATTGGATTGGAGGGATTACTACCCTCCATATTATTATTTCAACAATGTGTTCTTAATATGGAAAAGATTCCTTAAGGAGACAAAGAGCAAGACAACTGAACCTGGAAAAAAAAAGAGATGTATTACAGTTGAACAATGTGCTCTATTAAATCTAATACCTAATACTGCAGGTAAAAAAAAAAATGTTGTCTAGTGTGCATAGACAGGTTTGTTTTTTTCATAAATAGCAGCCAGAGGGCTTTCCATGCCAACCTTTTGCTGTCTTTTAAGGAATTAAAGACAGGAGATAATTTCACAGAGATAATTACATTGAGCAACATCCTCAATGTTAAAATAGTAGAGGGCTTAAGTGAGATTATTTGTCTGATCTGACTTCTTTCAAGACCTTTCCAAACTTTAATATAGCAATTTCGGCAGCATTGTAACATGATTAACATCACTATTCTGGTATCTGATCTCGTCTCTGGGTACAAGAGAGAATTAGCCACCCTCTTAGTTCTAAACTGTAGGAGTGATGTTGAAGCGCTACGGTATTTACTTCCAGATACTCACTAAGCATCCACTGTTCTGTCCTGTAGAGCTATGTAAAAGTTTTGTGCACGAAGCAAAACTGGGGTGAACAGTCTGTGGGAGCCTAAGGATGAAAATAAAACAGAAAGGGAATGCAAAGCTAAATTGGGATAGAAAAGGAAAAACATCCTAAAACCAGAAGGACTCAAAACTAAGGACAAGAGATGGGGTCTCTACCATGACATAGCCTCTATCTCTTGCATCTTAAGCATGTGAAGTGACACAGAAGGAAGAAAATGGGCATAAGCAGAATTTGTGATGATATTACCTGCTAGCAAAGGTGAACAGTGAATTTCTACAGCAGTGAAGAATGTGAAATAGAGGAAGTACATCACAGGTACCACTATAGACACAGATACAGGAATAAAGAGGATGGTGGCCTTCCAGTGGCAAATCTCTGAGGTGTCAGTTTTTACTGTAACTTCTGAGCACGTTATCAACAGGCCAGAAGAAAAGGAAGGAAAGGATGAGGCGCATACCTTGACTTTGGTAGTGAAGAGTCTAAGGAGAACTGAGCCAGAGATGCTACTAATCAAACTCATAAAAGTCAAACGGGGGGCGGGGGGGAAGTAATATGATTTTAAGTGCAAGTATCTGGATCAGAAGAAAGGCCTAGGCCCAGAAGTATCTTCTGGGTAGAATGGGGTATTTCTATAAATAGTGCTGATACTGCTGGATGAGGAAGGAGGCTGCTATTTGCTCTCAGACGTTTACAAATTCATAGTTGTCAAACTGCCTGGTCAGAAGATCTGTAATATCGATATAGCATTTTTCCCCCTGCTGGACTCAAAAGGTAAGAATAGTGCAATATCTGGTTAGGCATTTTTAGTATGACCATTATAATGGTGCTAGCTACACAACTGATAATTGTAAACAAACAAACATTGTCTTCCTTCTTTAACGACAAACTCTTCTCCTCTTCCCCGATAGTGCAGCTCTATCCAGCCATCCCTCTCGGATGGCCCTCATTTTATGAGATGTCACTCTTTCCAGTCCAAATATTCTTTGTTTCACACAAGTTTGGTGCTCACCCCACTTTTATTGTTTGAAATTATATGTATCAGAAATAAAGACTTGCAGATCAGAGGTTGGTGGTTCTGCACGTCAGTACTGTTTGGGTATCCAATCAGTTGCACTTTTAAGTAATGCCAGGGGTGCCTAAGGTTTATGGATTGACTCTTCAGTTAGTGTTTTACACAAATTAATTAATAACTAAGTGAGGAACAGGGAAGTGAGCGTGTGGATAATTAGGATTGCTGTTTTATTTTTGTTTTTTTGCATGAAGAGACCAAATTCTGAACAAGTTCTGCAGTCCCTAGGTTCAAGTTTACACTGAGAGTGTAGGTAGATCTTATGGGAGAGAGCAAGAGCTTCCATTTCAATGGCTTTAATCCCAGAAAAACTGATACACTTGAAAGGAGAGCTCAATTTTCACTCACTTCAGCAAGAGTAGATATTTACTGGGTACTTATCCTAGCATAATTAACTTTTAACGTCAATTGCAACCCTAGCTATTTCTAGCTAGCAAAATAGAATGCAACAGGGTGATATAGAGAGCTACCATCTACTGCTAAACATACACTCTAAGGAAAGAAAGTGAGATTTGTACCAACATTTTAATGTCACTTGTCTTTCACCTATTGTAAACTCATCAGGATCTCCAAGCACAGACGTTAGCCACATGATCTCTTGACAAAGCTCAGAAAGATCTTTACTAAAAGAATGAATTGCTTTGTAACCTGTTAATAAGGGCTACTCAGAATTGGAAGATGAGAAAAGGCTCAAGAGGACAGCACAATATGTAAGCATAACTCACAAAAGTATTTTCTCAGTCAGGTGAAGAAAAAGGGTCAACCAGACAAAATCTCTTTCAAAGTGTAGCTTTTTTTTAAAGATGTATTTCATATCCTTTCCACTGAAATCTCTTAGAAGTAATATGTCTTATCCTGTTAATTACCGGTTGGGGAAAGGTTGTTCAGACACTTTATCTGAATTACTTTGGGATGGAAACTTTACAAGGTTTCAGGTGCTTACACGATCAGACTCCAGAACCGTTCAGTTTGAGTTTTGGGCTACAGTTCATGTTGGTTCTTGTTTTATCTGAAAGAATTTGCCCATCCTTAATGCACCCTAAATTATGTAACAACCTTCCAGACAGGATCTGGAAATATTCATTCAGGTGAGTATGAAAGTGGGACAGGATTAAGACAGACATGTAAGTACCCAACATTTCAGCGATGGGCAGGCTGGAGTCAGCAGTATCAGTTTGCAAAGACAATCAAAGAGGGTGAATTTTGGATTCACTTGACAAGGTGGGAGGGATGGGGAGAGAAAGAGGTGAGGTCAAATGGGGCACTAGTCCTGAACACCATAGTATCTTCTCCTGTAGCCAAAGCCCATCAGTTCCTGTTTAAGGCCCAAATTCTGAAAAGACTTATGCACCTGCTTAAATATGCGTAGAATACAACTAGAATACATTACTTTGGAACCTGTTGTGGCAAGGGAGGGGTGAACTGATAGACTTTGGATATGGGCCTTTTTGGTGAAATTGACTGAGAGAGAAAAGGGAGTTTCCTTGACCCTGACACTAAAATATAATCCCAAAAGCAATTCCCTGCCATGTCAGGGAGGAAGATGATAAATAAATGAGTACTGCAGGTAAATACTGAGCCAACTCCTGAAGTCCTTAATCAGTGTCCGCCCAGTCTTTGTTCGAGCAAAACTGCCTGCCTGAGTGAAAACAGAGCAAGGACCTTCTGTTGTAGACATTAGATCATGCAAAAATTAAAATAATGGGATTGATTTGCTTCTCCATCAAGCTTTACCCAGCACAGAAATAGGGGCAGAGCATCATGGAGCCAGATTCGGCCCTCTGATTCTCATGGCCAATTCCCATGGCCCTGATGCTGCTTGCTGTCAAACAGTTGTGGAATTTAAAACACTCTTAGCTAATCCAGGATTACCATGGCCTGCCTCACCCAACATGCCTCTTACACTGTGAGGAGGGTAGGGTCAGAGGCACAGGGCCCAGAGCCAGTCCATCTGGATGGGGGAATTATCAGCTGCCCAGTTGGAGCCAGTTTCTGGCCCCTTTGCAGCTCCTGAGCCTGACTCATAATCTTTACATTTGATGAACACAACTATTCGTTTGGAGGCTGGATTGCCCACTCCCATAGAAAATCCCTGTGTGGCAGGAATGGGGTGGCAGGGCAGGGAGGAAATCTTTGTGTGACTCAGACCAAGAATATGGGGCCAATTTTGGAGACTCTATCCTGTATGGTTTTGAAAGAACAGGATTTCCAAACTGGGCCGAGATTTCTGAGCAGCATCAACCAGTTCAAGTCTGACATTTCTGTATCAGCCTCCTCCTTCTCCAACAGGCACCTTTAGGAGGTCAGAAAATGCCAACAAAATGTCCACCAATGCCTCATGGATGCTCTGCTCATTTCCTGAAACAGGCATGAAAGCCAAAGCGGAACAGGTTCTTCAAATGGTGACTCTGCCACATTGCTGGCTCTGGTTGCCAGGAGAGTGCAAACCCAAAAGATGGTGCAGTAGACTGTGTTGGTGGGCTGTGACAACTTCCTGTAAAGTGCCACAGGATGGACACCTATTTTTTCTCACAGAGCACCACAAACAAAGGGATAGAGCACCCTGGGGAAGGTGCTAGGAAGGCTGGGATAGGCTGATTTGACTCAGGTCTGTGTAGCGCAGGGTAGACGCATGAGCACAGGTATGAGAATTGGGTCCAGCTCAAACCCAGACTTACAAACACCATGTCTGTGGGCTCAAGTACACATTGCTTAACATTGTAATGCAGACTTACCCTGACTGGGCAGACAATTCTATCGTTCGGTTCCCTCACAGAATGTGTTTATAAGCCCTCCTGATGTGAAAGCTTGTATGGGCAAATTTAAAATCCAGTTTCCATGAATATTTGCATTTGTGACTTTGAAATCCGTTATACAATCATTTGTACCAATAACATTTTATTTGCATATTTGCTGGTGTGAGCATGACCAAAGAAAATTAATTTAATGAGTCAAACAAAGAGTCAGAGACTCTTTTGCCTTATTCACTTCAACCTATTGTAAATAAACTTGAAGACCTGGGAAGCATTTGACTTAATGTGGGAGTCCGGTTGAATTTCTATTCAACTCTGGTCCTATCACAAACACTGGTACTAGTATAGTCAAAGAAGGGCTAAAGAAGTCAGGCACTATTGAATGTCATATGGTGTTCATTGTGTGGCCTGAGTTTTTGTTGTTTTCTTTTATACATCCTAAGTTCCTAATCATAGCTTCTTCCTTGGGAAGGAATAAAAATATGAATCAATGACTTTCTGAACATTTTAATAGATCTAAATTATAGTGAATAAAAAATTGTGCATCCATATCTGAATGTTTCCCTCTAATTCTAATTGGCAATGAATCCCTTTTATGCTTCCTGCATTGTGATCTGTTTCAACAACATTAAATTCCAATTTGTTGACATCTGGTCCTACCCAAATCAAATCAGAGATGTTTGACATTGTTGAGCTGTACACAGTGCATTTCAGACAAACACCAGAGTTTCGACACAACTCTTCAAACCCTACAATACGTTCTTTTACCTGCTGTAACCTGAACAATAATTAGGGATCAATAGGAAAGCAAAAAGGTGGGCCTGAGTCTATCCATACTTATGCCAGTGTAAATCAAGAATAGCACCACTGAAGTCAATGGAGTTGTACCAGTGAAGGTGAGAGGAGAATCAACCACTTATTATTTTGATATAGAAGCTTATTCCACAAGGTATGGAGATTTTAAGCATTCTAATTAGAATTCTTTATCAGTATGGAGAGTTTAAACATTCTAATTAGAATTCTTTATTAGTCATACAGGTATCACAATAGTCTGTCCATAATTAGGGTTTAACTAAGGTTTCCATCATAACCCTCACCTTTGTCCTCTCTAAACTAACTTTCCCCAGACTACGCCAATTCACCCAAAATGTCATAGATTATACAGGGATGAAACTTCTCTGGAATGTTTGAGGCAAGGCCAATAAGTCATTTGGAAGACATGAGGTTTCAAAGTAGGAGATTATCTCACTTCTTGCACATTATCCTAACTTGTATTCTCTTGTTATAAAACCAGAATGTACTAGTCACATAAATTGGTATAACTTTTCAGTCTTCAAGGGAACTGAAACATTTGGCTAGATTTACAGGGCATGGAGGGGAATTTTGTAGCTATGAGAAGTCATTTTAATTTACAATGGGAACCTCCATATAGACCCTGATTCAGACTTCATTGAATACTTAGATCTTTCCATCCCTTTATGAAATATTGTTTCAGTCTGAAGAAAGGAGATATGAAAATAAAGGGAATATGGTGATGTAATAAGCAGAAACAGGGCCAGAAATGACTGAGTTATAATCCTGGCTCCGAACTGATTTGCAATTGTTTGCCTCCATTTCCGCATTTGCAAAATTGAAATACAAAGTGGCTGTGAAGATTAGCTAGATAATGTTTGTACAGTGCTTTAAAAATTGTAACATGCTGTGTATTACTATTAAATTGGACTGTACCAATTAAAGGATGCAACAAGAGAAGTCAGTGTATTCACAGAAGCTCTAGGAGGAGCACCACAGAACTCACAGCTCTGTAGGAGAGAGATGACTTAATCCACCTTTGTGTCCTTCCATCTCTGGGATGCTCCAGAGGCCAAAATGGTCCCTAGTGTAATTGAGCAACCCAAGGATCTCCTCTAAGTTATGGCAACCTATCCCAGTGGGTGGCAGTGACACCCAGAATGCTTCCTCCTCTTGTTCCTAGCATGTCCTCTATGCCGGGTTTGTGAGGGCACCTATGTAGGGCAGGTCTGTCCAACAAGTTTTCCCCCAACCAGCTATGGGGCTTTTATAGCCAGTGTACAGGGACTGGAGGAGGAGGGCAAAATCATACCCTTCGATTTTCAAAAGTTAGATAGAATAGCTCAGCCCTTTCAAAAGTATACCATGAAGATATATACCAGAAGAGCCCAAACTACATTGTAACCTAATGGCTGCAATACTTCAGTTTGAACCTTACTTTTTGGTATGTGGATATCTGTGCCAAGTTTCCAGCCCAGAGTGAATTTTCAGGGCAACATTAAAACTCCCTGAAATTAGGGGCTGACAGTGAAAATACTAGTCTATGGCTAAATACTAACCTTGTCCCTTGTTTAGAGAGTGCCAGGGTGGGAGGACTCCAACAGTCTTCCCTCCAGCCCCTTTTGTGGTCTGTACAAGGGTAGAGACAGTGGCAGTCACCATGCACATGTGCCATGAGTAACACAAATTGTCTCAAAAGGAATGAGATAGATGGGAATAGGCTCCTGGCTAACACGCACAGTACTAGCCAGCTACAGCGGAGAGCACATACTCCACCAACCCAAAGGAATGTGCAACATGAACACCACCCCTGGTACTCCAGGGAGCTGTGGGAGGGAGCCAGAATCCTTACCAGAGCTCCCCCAGTATGGTGTATAGGACAGTCCAGAGTCACCAGACAGGAAAGGAAAACTCAGAGCTTGAGTTACAAGTCTCTTCACATCCCTTTCCTCATAGCTGCTTTATTTCCAAAACCAAGACTCAAAACAAGGGAAAAATAACTCATTCTTCTGGGTAATAACCAGCTGAGGCCTTGCCAACTTCAGCCAATTGAGAGCAGAGCAGACACTGCCTTCCCCTGTGGTAGCCTCCTTTGGACCAGGTTTCCATTTCCTTTATTAACCCCATCCAGATAAACCAGGCCTTCAATGTCAAATGCCTTTACAACTTGTCACTGTGTGGCTGGACATTGACCCCACCAAAGGCCAGTAATTTAAGTACCACAACTTGGCCCATCAGTTCAGAGATAGTATGCCTAAAACTCATAATTTAATTGAACTGTGGATACTAAAGACCAAAAACAATCATTATGCCCTATCTAGTCCAGACCCCCTTTATCAGAAACAGATTGCCTCTAGCCTTACAATTCCTTAGTACTTTGTCCAGACTAGTGTTAAATCACCCAAGCAATGTGGCTTCCACTCCTTCTCAAGAGTGTGTATCACACAGTGCAAGTGACCCTTCAGGAAACTGTTGCTGTTATTAAGCATCAATTGACTTTAGCTCAGCTCCATCTCATCTTCACAAATTCCAACCTTCTGACCACCCTATATAATATTTCTCCTGCTCCTTGGTGCTCACACTTGGCATTGTTCTTAGTTGGTGCTCCATATCTTCAGCCTTCTCCGGCCATCAGCCTCTCAGGCATGCACATCTGAAATGGAAATTGAACCCTGGATAATCTGGTAATCAGGCTATTACACATCACTGTGTAAATCAGTCTGATCTGCTCCTGCATGCATTAAATGAACACTCATTGAGCTGCACAAATCTACAGAGTGACCTGTGGTTATTGTTTCCATGGCTAATAGTCCTTTTTGGATTATACATATTACAAGACATAATACATCCTCTAAATGAAATAAGATTGGCCTGACTTGAAGATACACAAAGGAGAGAAATCCTGAACAATACCAGTAACAATACCTATGCTATGCAATACTGTATTACCATATAAAAACATTTCCCTGACACAAAGTGTTTGTTCATTGTAGCTCTCAGTTGATTTTATAGGAATATTGGAGGAGAGCCAATCGTCATCAGCGGAGCATCATCCTGTCAATTATTACTCACTGAGTGTCGAGAATATGCAGTCATGTAAATTCACCTGCAGAGAACCTGAAGCTGTCAAGTGTAGACAGAAAGAGACAGGCTAACACCACTAGAAAGAAAACACATATAATAATACCCAATAATATCTATCTGTGCACAAAAATGATGACTACAATAACCTACCCAATTCCCCTTTCTGGAATTGTCCAAATCACACAGGCCCTGATCCTGCAAGCTGACGAGTTTCCTTCTGGGAGGTGCTGAGCCCCCTCAGCTTCCTTGTATTACTCAGCATCTTGCAGGATCAGGCCCACAGTAAGCCAGGGAGGGGAATCGACATGTGTGCACCATGACAGACAAAGTCATGCTGCTGTTTATAAATGTGCTGTAAAAGGTACAGCATTTATTAGCCACAGGTGGGAACTGGCTGGAGAGCGGAAGCAAAGGGATCAATTGTTGCTAGTGACTGTGACAGCAAACCTGCAAAGATATGAATCTAAGGCAGTTGCAGGCAATGAGGCATCATACATGTATTTATACAAGCTGTTCCAACCTTAACATGAATGAAATGGGTAATAAAAAGCCAGAAATTCCTGGAAGTGCTCCTGGGCAGTACTCAATCCTACTGATCCCTCTGCACAGCAACTGCCTTGCTACCTTTACTCCTACAGCCACTCTAGGGAACTGCTATTGTGAGGGAAGAGAGAGAAAAAAACCCACACTCCTGTCAGTCTGTCTCTCTTCAGCCTTCTATTTAGGGGAGGATGGTTAAATCCTTTGCTGAACAATCCCCAGAATCGGAGAGGGATGCTCGAAGTACAGCAGCTAGTCTCAACCTTTTGTCAACAGTCAGCTCTGAGTCACCACTTGCATTGATTATTAGCGTTACATACTTAATCTGATACCACTGGGAGGGTTATCAGCAGTGGGGATTGAACCTGGGACTTCTGGATTTTAAAACCTGAATCTCTATTGCCTGAAAGGAAAGAACCTGCTTTCTTAAACAGAGCTGTAGCAGGTTCATCCCTAGAGGGAGATAGGCTGCCGCACTGAACAGGCAAAGTTTACATATGCATTACACTTGACATAAATTCACAGATTTTGAATCTGACTGATAGCAAGTCATAGTGTACAAGCATATGCAAGTTTTTCCTTTCCTGAGAACTTTTCAATATGGCCAGCCAGGTAATTACTACTGTGTGAATTTGCTCCACAAGACTAGAGCTGTTTAGAGTTTTTCATGGAAGGGAAAGAACCATCCAACTATCTGTAGTCTTACAAAGAGCATCATATACCATCAGATAGACTCTAGAATCATTATATCATGTAGGAAGATACAGCAGCTCAAGCTTCACTGGTTGCGAAAAAACCATGTGACACATGATTTAACATGCACGATGGCCAAACTTTTCCAGAAGTGACTAACAATTAATGAGTGTTTCTTCAGTTTTGGGGGCCTGACCTGAGACACCTTAAAGGGGTCTGATTTTCAGTAGTGGGTACTCAGCACTTTCTGAAAATACCAGAGGCATCCTTTTAGGTGTCTCAAGCTACGTCCCCAAAATCTGAGGCATCCAAAATCACTAGTCACTTTTAAAAATCTTGGCCATGTGTGTATATTGAATCATACTCCAGAAAATGGTATAGACTGAGACAGCTATGTCACAGAGTTGGTCAGTCTTCCCCTGCTGGCTATCACTAGAGAGCTATGGAGGGATCCAAACCCTGAATCCCCCATGGGCTCTAAGCAACCCTTGATTTCAGCCAGCTGCAGCTGTTTCCTCCCTCAGCCTCTCTGCCACAGTTCCTGGGCACCAACTCTGAAATGGAGCTCCTCATCCCACCTGCCTTAAGACCCCAGGACCAGCACTGACTTCCAAGATACCTCACTAGCTTAAACACACCCTGACCCAGAAATAGGCAGGCCAATCATCCAATTTTAAGCAGAACAGTCATGTTTTTAAATGGTTTGTTCCCTGCCCAAAAACCGGACATGATTTTGTCCCATATCAAGGATGGAGGTACACCATTTTGAAGAGTGTATCACTCTGCCACCACTGGCATGACCTAGCATATTCATCTGTGAGAGGTCACACTAGCAGAGGAAGGGCAGGGCACTTTTCAATTTGGCATCCTCTGAGTGGTGTGACCTGGCATGCACAGTGCGTACAATGTCATACTATTGGGGGTAAGGTCATGCAGTCGGGGATGGACCCATGCGATTCCTGGAAAATGTCTGGTATTCTGGGGATGTGAGAGTGGCCACTCTATCCAGAACTCCGCCTGAAGGTGTGAGCCTTCTGGTTTCCCACTTCCAGGTATCACGTGGAAGGTATATAACACACAGGCACTTTGCACAGAAGTCAAACACATCGTTGTTCTTTACTTAATCACTCAAGATCACACAGATCTATAAAAAAATAATAAACCCTACACACATTTCCCTGTCTCTGTTTCCTCACCATACTTTGGACTAGGGGCATAGTTTTTTGGGCCCATCTAGAGTCCTTCTGGCTCCAGTGCATGGCTTGTGTTCTGAAACATGGAGTTTTCTCTATGTAGGATTCATACAAGGTTTATGCGCTTGGCAACATTCAGGGCACACCCGGAGTGTTGTGCTGGACCTGTGCACACACAGCTCCTTTCAAGGGCATCAACCTTGGAATCTCGCCCAGACGACATGAACCGTGGGAAGCCTCCCAAGACTGGGCTCAAGGCCCGAGAGCAGGGAATGCGGTAGATAGAAATTGGTAAATAAGCATGTTAAACAAAGCCAGTGTATTCCTTTTATCTGGTGGAGAATGTAATGCGCGGGGGGAGAGAAAGAATAAAGGGGAAGGTGGAAAGCTGACAGGCAGAAGCCTGTTAGCAGACCAGCCGCTTGCTTGCTAAAAGCTGTGTTCTGTCTTGTCATTGAACCGCCACATTCTCTACCTAGTTCATCTTGCTTCCCCTCCCCTTGGCCAGTTCATGCCCTTTCTTCCTCCTCCCCAAACTTCCTGAGTGTCTCCTAGTCTTTTTTGTAGACTCCTGCTTGGTCACCTGGTTTCTTTGTCCTGTATCTGGGAATTTTCCACTCTCCTAATCTCCCCTGAGCCCCTGCAGATGGGGAGGATAAAACTGGTTTTTCCTAGGTTGAGCTCGCCCATTGTTCCAAGGTGTTTTCACTTGCACAGAAGGCCCTTGAGTTCTAACGATCCTCCAGTGTATCTGGTCTAGGAGGACATGACACAGACCAGGACAACCAGGGCAGAATTCACATACACATCTAGGAGTTCAAAAATATAGCAATTTCATAAGAACAACTTCCCAATATCAACTAGAAATCATAAGATGTTAAAACAGATGTCCTAAATCACCAAACATTATTATTAGCTGTTCAATATTTTGTAAAAATGACCTTTTGAGAGAATACCAGTCCTATAAAAATCATTACAAGGATAGTCTCATTATGATCATTTGCAGCTCTGATGACAGTTCTCTGCTGAATTATTCAAAGAGATACTGCCCTGGAATATTACATAGAATATTACACATGCTCCCTTGCATTTCTCTTCTGCCTGAAAAAACCTGTCACTTTCAATATCATTCTCCATACTTCAGCATCATCACTTAATCTCAGTAACTGGTATTTTGCCCAGCAAAGGCATTAAATCAACAGGATCATCATACAAAACATCATATTTAAATACATTTTGATTCACCCACAAACCCGGTGTGTGAGTAACACTGTGATGGGTTAAACTTGACATGCCTGTCCAGCGCGTGAATATGTAATACAGATTCACTGTGTTCTAAACCCCAAGAGGGATGGGGGGAAAGTCTGGGTATCTATATCTTCTCAATAGGCACTGATTTCGCACCTACTTCTCCTCTCACACACATCGGTGTAACTCCATTACCTTAAGTGGGGTTACTCCAAATTTCATTTACTAGTTACTCCAAATGTCATTGTATGCTGGGCCCTCATAAGCTCTGGTGTAGTGTGAGGGGACTAGGTCGGAGACAGAATGGGACAGACTGGGGTCAGCTGAGGATTGAGTGTTTTCATAGCACATGTATTTTGTAGAAATTCTGGCTTGCTCTGGACAGCATGAAAATGCCTTAAATCAGAATACTCAGAGGCTACTCAAACTTATGCAAGGGCTGTTTCAGCCCCTACATCGTTCCAGCAGCCATCTTTGCCTGCCCACTGCCCCCTCCCCCCCCCCCCGCCCCCTTACCCCTGCCTGCTGCCTTCTGTGCTCACTTCCTGGTACACCTCTGACCATCAGGCTCCAGAGGGTTAAAATTGGCCACTCACAATTATAAGTGACTTTTGAAAATTGTGTAAGTGACTTGCCTGAACTCATACAGGCAATCAGTGGCAGAGCTGGGAATGTAACCATGTCCCTTGTTCTCAACCAGACATTTCCATTAACCCACAATAGAACCATTGCTAAACAAATTCTAAAATACTGCTGTGGGAAATGGCTTCTCTGTCTAGAGTCTTTAACAAATTAAGAGTGTGTATGACTGTCAGGAAAGAACAACCATAAACCGAAAAGCTGTATTATATTAGTTATTTGGGTGGACCACCTCTTAACAGAGAGATTAGCATGTGGACCACCCCACTTCTCCCATTTGTGACTGCAATGGGCAAATTACATAACATCCCTGTGGCAACTACAACAATTGTTTACATGGAACAGTACTATTAGGGAAGTATTTCAAGTGTTGTAACTTATTTTAATGCTATTTAGCAACTGTAAACAAGGACAAGGAGCCCACACCACATGACCAGCCAGTTCTGCATGGAACGTTCTGTGGGCCACAGTTTGGGAATCTGTTTATTATACTGTTGAAGTCCAAGTGATTGCCCTTAGCTTTCCAACCTTGGCTAGAGAACAGAACATTCTTCACACGCACCTGATGAATTTCTCTTAATTAAGACTGTAGGTCACATCCTAAGAGGGTGTAAATTGGAATATGTCTACTGAAATCTAGTCTTTATGATCCACACTGTGAAGAACAGCTAGTATAATACAACTATCAAAATTATGATTGTTCTTTCATGACAATGATAGTCGACATTCCCATTATGAAATCAACCGTGCTACAACAATTTACATCAGCTGGGGATCTGGCTCTGTAGGTATAGTCTGAAACAACGTGTTTCTCTTTTCAGGATGGGTGAGTGTGTATCAGTGTGAGTGAGTCTGCAATCGATAATAAGGCAGTGTTATCATAGTCAAGCACTTCAATAGATTAAGCCACCCCCAAACTCTAGAGTAATCCAGAACTGTGTGAAGAGATGGTCATTATGGAATTGAGGGTTTAAGATTAAGAGAAAGACTCCCTAATTTTGAATCTAGCCTGATGATGCCTGAGAGATTATACTCAGCAATAACTTTTAATTCTTATTAAGACAGGATAAAAACTGAAATTAAAAGGAGAATCTCTCTATTAACTCTAACAAGAATATTTAAAACTAAACAATTATAAAAATATGCAGACAAAACCAAGGCATCATTCCCAGAAATGCGCGTCTTTTTAAAATAAAAATCCCCCAACCCTTTTGTTAATATAACCAGGCAAACATTTAAATTCAGCTAAATTTTCTTATCTTGAGCTCTGCTATCTTTCTCAAATGAGTTTTGGAAATGAATAATTATCCGTGACACAGAAGCTCTGTGCTGGAATTCAGCCCAACATGGAAGCCAAATGATAATCTTTTTTGTTAAATCTCTGATGTAAAGTAGAAGTTCCTGGCTCTTGTTTTATTTAATAAAGACGTTTTTTGTCTCCCTGTGCCTGCCTTTTCTCCAGCTCTGGAGGACATTTGCTTTGCATGTACATCAGGGTATTGGCATCTTTATTGTGATCCCCCAAATTGCCATGATTATTAAGATTAGGCCTGATTCACTGTGACTCTGCACTCTGTCTAATCATCATTGACACCTGTGCAAAGTGAGTGCAATGCTGGTGCAAAACAGTTCTGATTTGGTAGCTTTTTACACCCAGTTTACAGCAGTGTAAAGGACACCACAAGGTGCAGGGCAACCATGCCTCAAGGCCATATTGTCTATGAGCCTGATTCTGCAAGCCAGGGCTCTTGCAAGGAGTCCTTACTGATTCAAGTGGTCCCACTGGTTTCAGTGCAACCAGAAGTAAAGAACATCACTAACACAAGTTAGCATTTGCAGAACTGAGGAAAAGAATAGGCAAAAGGCTTGTAACACTGATGACCTAGCACTGCAATTTGTTTTTGTTTTTTAAGTACCTTTTATGCATTCATGTGCATTGTGATCTTGATTGTTATAATGGCCCTTGGGGGCCATTTGCAGCTGCTGTAAGTCAGAGGGACCTTCTTGCTGCTCTAACTTGCTCTGGGGTATCAGTCTGGTGCAGAATGGCCAGGAGCAGGGAAGTGCAAAGATGCTTTCAATCTTTATTTTTATCCTCCTCCACACATTGCTCAGAACACTCCCTGGCCAGAGCCAAGAATCAGGCTCTGCATGCCCACCTCATGCTTGGTCTCTGCTGAAACTACCAATAAGGGATCTGAGTCTCAGATGGCTTGTACTTTGTGTGGTCATTTACCCCAGTGCAAAGTGGGTGTGAAATGTTACCAGATCAGAATGGTAGTGATGCATACTCACTTTGCACAGGCATAAATGGTCTTGTCTACATTATGAAAATTCTCACTGGTGTAACTACCCAGGGGCATTTACACTAGTGCAAACCCCTAATGTAGGCGTGCTGAACCAGTGCAAATGGGGGCTTACAATGGGGCAGTTTAATTCAGCAAGTGATCACTAATCAGTTTTACAATCCTTTTTTTCTATTTTTTTCCTGGACCCTGCAAGTACTAATCCATGCTAATTGTTTTTACTCATGGTTGCAACTTGGTCAATGGAGCAACTTGAATCAGCGAGGACTATCTTTGTGAATAAGGGATTGCAGGACATGCCAGTGGACAATGACCCTGTCTAAACTAGGACATGACAAATTATGCTATCCTGCTTAAGCCCCACTTTGTGCCAATATACATGTCTACATTAGGGCTTTGCACTGGTGTAGCTCCATTGACATAAATACACCAGTGCAACTTTTATTAATGTTGATAAACCCAATGTCTTCTAACAAAACAAAACTTCTATATTTAAATTTCTCACCTATCATATATATTTTTAATTTTGTATGTGTTAACTTGGAACAATGAAATGCTATCTGTTCTGCAACTCGCGCGTGTCCTTTTTATAGAAACTCAATGTTAGTCCTTAGAATTCAACCTACAGGCTAAGACTGTACAGTAAATAGAATTAAGGCAGTATGGTCTAGTGGATATGGCATTGGTTCTAGTTCTGGTTCTGCCACTGATCTTGGGTTTGCAGAGATTTGGAAAAATCTCTGGTCCTCTGTTTCCCCTCCCACCTTTAGTATCTCTAGATCCTAAGCTCCTTCGGGCAGGGACTGTCTCTTACTGTATGTATATACAGTGGTAAGAATTTTGGGTCCTCTAAGTGTTACCACAATATAAATAATAATAGTTGGTCTAAAGGAGGAGAGCTCCAGGACAGATAAACCAAGGAGCAAACAAATAATAAACCAAAGAAAGTAACTTTATCAAGAGATCTTCATCTACTTCAGATTTAGCAATACCAAACCAACAGATGTTTCATTAACTCTTCCAGCACTGGGATTGACAGCAAACTGCCCAGCTGTATCTTTTAGTTCTGTTTCATCCTCAGATTCTAGAGGAATAAAAATCAGGAGTGTAGGAAGGTTTAGTAAACTCTTTTTTAAAAATTAGTCTGACTCTTTTGTACTTGGCCCCTGGTGGCCACTGACTAAGAGGACCTTTTCAGAGGTCAAGTCTGCTGATTCAGAGGGTCTTAACGTGAAAGCTCATGAAAGGCCCTGGAAAGTGTTTAAACCTGCCATATCAGCAGCATGATGGGAATAAGATGATGGGGATCAGGGATTAAAACACAAAAAGTTGTATTAAAATTATACAAAGCCCTAAACTGACAATAGAATTTAAGATTTTATAAGGTACACAATAAAGCTAAGCAAACTAGATGACATCTTCCATTATCAAGTCTTCCTTCCCTTAACTAAATATCCAACTATATCCAATTACACTTACTGGAGGGAATTTTATTCTCTTTTTTCTATTCGTTCAGTTTAATCTGAAGCAAAAGTCCTATTTTTATTCTGAATTCAAAACTGACGCCATCTAAGTTGTAATGTGAAATTAAAATGATGCTTTCATCTCACTCAGAGAACCAACACTCATCAATTTGAAAAAATGGCTCTAACTTCAAAAGAGTCGAATAACACTAACGTTAGAATCTGAGGGGGACTGGTTCTTTGTAACTGTCTCACACAGCAGTGCAGCAAACGCTTTGAGAAATTCATCTCTCGTGTGACACTACTGAGTACACTGGTGGTGCACCAGGGAAGGATTTGGCCCTTCATTTTCCCGAGCTGCCTTTACATTGCCTAACTCTCTGGCATATTCTATATGTCATAATTGGCAGTTTGGGTTTGCAGAGGTTTGTGACAGAGTTTTTTGATTTTCTCACATTTAGGTTCACAATCCTTAATGTTTTGCATCTCAATCCTGCAATGAGCTATATGCAGGCCCCCGAAAGACATGCTTGGGACAGGCTTTTGGGGTTGACCCTCTTGTTATGTTAAACTTTAAACAGACACCCTCACTTGCTGGGTTTAAGTAACTTTCAAAGGTATGTTTTATGAAGGTTTATCAATGTGAAAAGAACTGAAATTGTGACCTACTTTTTCTTCTGATTCTGCAAGCATTATCAGGTATAGTGCTTGCTACCAGGAAATCATGAGATTCGTGCTGTCTTATAAGGAAATACTGTGCTTTTAATTAAACACACGTTTTAGTTATGCATCTTTTTGATCTGGAATGTGACATGCTGTATTGAGCACTTCTGTGATAGTTCCATGAATTTCTGAAGAATTTAAAGTGCAGTTCTTATACTGTGTCTATCATCTGTCTAATCCCATTGTCTTTGACAAATGGGCTTTCATTTTAGCTCTATGACAATTTTACCGGAATTCAGACTTAAGTGATCAAAGACCAAAGAAAGATCAAAACTAAAGTGGGTCAAATTTTTTCCTTTTTTTGGTCAAAAATGAAACCTGTTGCCAAAACTTGTCAACATTATGGTAATTTTCTATTTGTTTCAATATTTTCTGTGATTTTAACTGCATATTTTACAAGTATGTATATCAAAACCATATTAGAAAGTTCATTTTAATCAAAACATGCTGTTCTTTTTTGGGTAAAAAATTGAAAATCTTGATAAAAATGAGGATTAAAATATGGAAAATGTCACAAAATGTGGAAAATGGATCCATTTTGAACACTGATAAATGGAAACAACTGCAAAATTTCAAAAAGAGTCTGCAAAATATTTCCCCCGTATTTCATCTAGCTCTAATCACAACTTATAGTGGAGGATTGTGACTGATATAATGCATGTATTAGCCTTGAGTAAGAGATCTTCAAAGGAACAGGAACAGTGACAGATGCCTATATAGAAACCCCTGGAAAAGAACGATTCTTTAACCTGAAGTAATAAGTAGAGTTGGCTGGAATATTTTTTAAAAAGAATGAAATTTCAATGAAAACTGAAAAGAAAATGTTCAAGAACATTTACACACTTTCTTTTCCATGTTATGACCACCTTTCTTTATAAGTGTATTTTTCTGAAGATCTCTTTGCACTTCCATATGACTGGTTAATCCAAAGAGTGTTATAAATTTGAACTAGAAATCTGTCACCGATTATCCTAGTTGTTTCTTAGATGGAGAATGAGACAGGTCTTCCTTACATTTAGAATTAAGACATTTCATTGATTCCCAGGGACTACACAAGAGAGAAAGACTCACAGTAAAACACCTGCTGTCCTCTTCTACCCATCTGAAGCCTGATCCAAAGCTGTCTGAAGTCTAAGGCATAACACAAATAAAATAAAGTTATTTTAAAATGCTTTCTCTGGACAGGTTTCACAGCACTCCAGGGTCTATCTAGCCTACTATGGGCACTCACTGGGTGCTGAGGGAGTATGGGTCTTATAATTTCCCACTGCAAGCAAAAGACACAGACTCACTGTAAATTAGTCCTGCTCTAATCTTCAAACAAATTGTCTGCCCAGGATGAAGCTGTAATTGAATGTGCTAACTCTCCTACCAGCCAATGTTTTTTAATAGTACCAGAGTTTGTCATCATTTCACTTAGCACTTCAATACTTTTCACTACTGTTTATTCATATACAACAGCTGTTTGCTCCTTAAATATTTTGTATATGTTTTTTTGCTATAACCTCTTAAAAATATGCCTCAAACTTAGTTTTGATTTTAGATACCAGCTTTCTGGGTATTGGCAAGGAAATGAACTGGTAAAATATCTCACTTTACATCAGAATCATGTAATGGTACAAAGTACTTTAAAGTCAGCCTTGCCCAATCCTGGAATATAAACAAACATTTTAACCTACCATAGATGAGAAGAATTGTAAGGAAATCTATTCTTCTGAAGACAAAGCTGAGTAGGTCCACTGCAGTCCACACTCATTACGGGAATGGAGGCTAAAAGCGGAGCAAGCCGTTTCTCAGTTTTGGTTAGCAGAGCACCCAAAAAGTGACTCTGTGCATCCAAAACAGCAGCCAAACCTTTCCATTTTTTATTCTAGAGTTACGACACTACCATGAGAGCACTCTGACTTGGAAGAGCATTCTGTGTATTAACATGCAAATGATCACAAGAAGTGTACCCTCTTGCTACCCATTCCCATATCTGTACCATGAGTGTTCTGTTTCATGATTATCTCATAGCAGTGATATGACTTTGGTGGTTGCACTGAGCACTAAGAATGCTAGATATTCACACTGAATCTTCAGTGGATCAGGGGGTTGGTTCATTAAAGAGGGCATGTCTTTATTTTGAATTATTTCTAAATATGACATTGCCAGGGAAAGGGTGGGGGGCGGGAGGAGACAATGTATAAAGCAAGTTAAATGCACACAAAGGGCTTCTCTGAATTGGAATCTAGTGGAGTGCAAATGTGAGCTACTTAACTGTTTTTGCACACTTGGAATACAGTATGTGAGACAATGGGGAGCTACAGAAAACACATGGAAAAAATAACTAATGTAGAAATATAAAACAAAACCGACCAACCAAAACCCCACACATCCACGTTTTGTGAACCAACCCCTTAAAGTTTGACCTGAAAAAGTAACATTTTTTCATATTAACTTGGCAGTAATTGACAGACAAGTGATATGTAAGGAGTGTATAAAATGCTTTTATTTTGTACATCAGCTACCTTCCTGATTTCCCAGTTTTTGCTATTTAAATAAAAAAACAAATTAGGATGGGGAATGGGTTAGTTGGCTGTGTGAAATTAAGTGTTGGGGGCGGGGGGCGGGGGAGATCAGGGCCTACATTTTTACTCAGAACTTAGAGGATTTTCTAACAATGTGATTTGTGCCCACTTCTTTTTCTTTATGGTGTAAAAAGAAAGCCTAAAAAGGTTTTCCATTCTGGATTTTACCTTAAAAATATTCTGAATGTCGAGCCTGGTTTTTCTGGCAGACTCTCACAATGTCTCAGGTCATGCATGGTAGCAGATAGAGCACCGGACTGGGACTCAGGAAACCTGCATTCTATCACTGGCTCTGTAGCTGGGTGATTTAGGGCCAGTCATGTCAATGCTCAGTACCTCAGTTTCCCTATCTGTAAAATGGGGATAGTGGCACTGACCTCCTTTGTAAAGTGATTTGAGATCCACTGAGAAACAGTGTTATAAAAGATTTTTTTTTTTACATTGTGATGTCTCACACTTTTATGGTAGAGTCTTACACAAAAATATTTAGGTCCACAATAAATATTTACTGTGGCATGCAGAGTCTTCCCAACACGAACAGCAATAATGCTGTGGCATGTCAGTAGTGTTGTAATAATCGAGTCTACAAATTTACCCTAACTGTGCCCTCAACTGAAAAAGTATGCAAAATGTCATAAGATGTCATAATAACCTATAGTAACAAATGGGGATGGGAAAAGGTATGAAAGGGAGACAGAAAGACTGAATTAGTCCAAATAAAAAGGCCCATTGATATAACCGGGAACTGTGTTAAGTCAGTAAACAAAAGAGTACAAAAGTGTGGAACCAGAAATCAGTGAACCAAAATTGGTGTGTCAGAAACTAGGCCTAAATGGTGGACAAAATAATCAGCGAATAGGCTATCCATCCATCACTCCCTTTGTAGGTCGTTAAAGAAACAGACTTTGAGGAGAAAAATTGGCTACTGGAGTGAGCTTTGCCATCATGGCTACCACCTCCACCATCTCCTGGGACCACAGACTTTCTTGATCCTGAGACATGTCTTGACCAGACCTGGCCAGAGAGAAGGACCCAAATGACATTGCTATCTCCACCAGCGCCAGTTGAATCCCAAACACCAACTGGGATATGGGGCTTTGTTTCCCTCCCACCGTGTGTCCCTTTCAATCCTGCCTTATTTCTCCTTGCCCTGTTGTTTTCCTTCTGTCTAATAAGAGTCCGGCTTAGCCAGGCAGGATTACATATTTTGCTGTCTTGCTATGAGACTGTGATCAGACAGGGGCAAATAAAAGCAATGCCCTAAACAGCCCAATGCTGGTCCAAATTTGCCAAGTCTTAGAGTGGCTGATAAGACTGTGCCTTGCCTGTGTTTTTCCAGCAGTGAGATTGCAAGTGTAAGTCAATACCAGAGACAGAAGCTGCATTTTTTATCTTTGCTGTTCTTTTCTCTCCTCACATAATGTGTTTGTCTTGTTTTATCTTCTTAGGAAATGGGGTGAGACATAAACAACAACAGCAACAATAATAGATCCAGCCCATCTCAACTAACTTCTTTTTTCCTCACAGAGCACAGTTATTACCATCTTTGATACCATCTAAGATGGTCAAACAAGGGGCTTTTTCCTTCTAAAACTTTCTCCAGCTAAAGGGATGTTAAAATGTAAGCCTGATTTAATACTTTATTTTTCAAATGCTTTAACTCAGTGGTTCCCAAACTTGTTCCACCACTTGTGCAGGGAAAGCCCCTGGTGGGCCAGGCCAGTTTGTTCACCTGCCGCGTCCACAGATTCGGCCGATCGCGGCTCCCAGTGGCTGCGGTTCGCTGCTCCAGGCCAATGGGAGCTGTTGGAAGCAGCGGCCAGTACGTCCCTCAGCCCGCGCCGCTTCCAGCAGCTCCCATTGGCCTGGAGCAGCGAACCACAGTACATCTATAAGATAATACTCGCTTCTCGCATGTAGAGGAGATCCTGGTAGTTTAAGATTGAGGCACACAAGCATGGAAACTTGTACAGATTCTGCCCATGCTGTAACTGTACAATAGATACTGGACTTCAGTCTTTAGGACTGTCCGTCAGGCAACTGTCACATGCATTAAATTCACACACACACAATTTAAATGAAAGTAAAGTGTTACCTTAACATGAGAAGGGGAGACTAGAATTATTAGCAACCAACTGCTGTTCAAAATTGCTATCTAGAATCTATGTTGTGACACAGGAAACCTTGCTTTATTTTCATTGCTTTGTTTTCCTTCAACATATAACAACTCTGCCATCAGATTGTTTCTCCCCACCAGAGCAAGCTTTTCTCGCTATAATTTATGTAATGACCCATTACACAGTCATTAAGTGCAGTAAAGAATGGCAGAGATATATGAGCCATAGGAAGAGTCTTTCATTTTCATGTCAGCACCTGGTCACACCAAGTAAGTGTATCAGAGGGAGCTAGTGCTACATTATTCCACTGTCTTAATGTAAATATGTTTTGGTTTGGGCAATGCAAAGCGTTCCGATCTGAAATAATTTGTATGTTGTTTTGCAAGCAGCTGGTGTTTAAAATATATTTGTAAGCAAATTGCAACTGATTTCTTCCCCAGTAATTTGGTGTCCTGGGACAAGCTTGAAAATGAGTTCTAAGTATGACTAAGGAAAAACTGTAGCATAATGCAATTAGCTAAACAGAGATAGACTTTCATAAACGGACATTAAATGTACAAGGTGTCTCTCACAGGCCTTGAATCATACTGTTTGCATTATGATTCATGCACTATAAAGCTACCTTATAGTCCCTTGGATGAGAGTTCCTCACTCATGTAGTTTATTGAAAAGGTGTTACTGCGACCTCTAGTGGAAAAAGAAAAAAATGAGCACAGAAATCCAGAGTTTCAACAGGTAACAACAATTATCATACTTAGCAGTTATATACAAGGTTACAATATTCATTGCTCTTTCCATACAATAATCTATTAAGTAAAAACAACATAAAATAAAAGACAGTGCTCAAGACTTTGGCAATGCATGATGATAGGCACTTTTGAAATGCTTAAATGCAAAGGCAGACAGAAAATACAAGTTACACGCTAAACTTGGTAAAGGGAATGATACACCAGTGTTTGGGGTAAATTCCCTGATTAGAAAATTACACAAAGGCAGTACGTTAACTTGAGGAGTCAAATGATTTGTTTTATCCTCTTCCTTAGTCCTATCAAAGGAAAATTATTTCTTCCTCACACTATAACTGATTGACTTGATCAAAGGGTACACACAAGTTCCCTTGATTTAAGTACTGTGATATAATAAGATATGCAAAATTAGCCCTATCTAATAATCTATGCTCTAATTTAGTGATGATTTGAGCAGCTCAGAAAATGAACATTTTTCAATTAAAAGTTGAAAGCCAAAACATTTCAGGTCTGAACTGCTGCCTTGGTGTCTTGTGGGAATTATAGTTGGGGTGTCTTTATGCTCTCATTCCGCTCTGTATGATGGGCTTCCTGGGCAGACTACATCTCCCATCTTCACAGTCTCTCCTCCTGGTGGAGGGAAGTGGTTGCATCATGGGAGATTTGAACAAATAAAACTATGGAATTCTGAAAAAGGGGGACGAAGGTAGCAAATATGGAATAAACTGCAGTTTGCTAGGAAGAGCTCAGATCTTACACAAATCTTTCCCTCACAGACCTCCAGAAATATTGGCTGGTTAGTATTTCAGAAACACCATCTGAAATACATCATGTAGTATTCTTGAGGAAGCAGGCAATCTTAGGTGAATTACTTTTGTTTAACAATTACATCAACAACATAATGAATGAATCTGAATTCAGTATGTTATTCTAAGAAGTGCTTATCTTAATCTGCCTCCATGGCTCTGTCCAGCCTACTTCCTCTTTCATAGCTGCGGTGTCCATAAGATGGCATTTTGATACAGAACATGTGTGCACAAGCTGGCTGTGGTTTGGACATCAGCTTACTTCCTCTTGCCCACCCCCATATTTTTGTTATGAAATATTAAACTCCTATTATCCAACACAAAACTCACTCTTCCAAGAGTATATTTTAATGCACAGAATTATAAACGAGTACGTACCAATACAATGGAACTAAGAAAAATAAGTGAGAAAAACTTGAAGTTTGTAACAAAAATATTGCAATCAGGCAACAATGTTGTCCTAAGAAATATACTAATGCAGTAATCCTAGGAGGAACTATCTCTAACCATAAGAAAGTGTAATAAAGGCTCTATTGAGTTCCAGAGAGCTATAGTTGACACCTTTGCTTGTGCTGTGCCTTTTACTGCTTCTTTACGTGTAAAGACAGGATCAAAGATCCTCTGCTTATTTTGTTTTATGTTACAAATATCAGCTCTTGACTTTTCTGCCTTTGCTACAGTGCTCTCTGGTGGACTGGAGAACTACAAGAGAGGGATAATGATAAATTGAGTGAAGCCTGAGCTGCTGTTTCCCCAACTTCAGCTAAGAGGAAAAAGGATGTGTATGTAGCCAGAATGCACAAAACTAGGACTTCTGTTTGTTTTTGTAGAAACTGATTTAATTCACACTCCTGAAAACAGCTGGAGAATCCCTCTGGGTTAGATTGAACAAACAGTGCACACTGGTTGTAGCCCATAGAGAGAAGCACCACCCTGGAGGGATTGTCAGGAGGCATTTTGTCTCAGGAAAGCAGACTGTGTCCCTGAGCTTCTTCATGTACACAGAGAGTGCACACACACTATTATCCCCCTCTGGGGTCCAGCAGACACCCTTCCTTTGAGTGCAGACTGCAATTCTGCCAGACTCTTAAATAGCCCATGTGGTGATAGGAGAATCCTTTCTGCTTTTGAAACTTATTAGCTAAGGTTGCAGTATCACCTGATGCCTCTTTTACCCAAAGACTGAAGTGTCCCAGAAATAAAAGAAAACATTGTTGAAATTGTAAAATACTTTGGAATAACCAGTCTGCATCAGCTTCTATAAAACAGCCAGAGGGTCAAAATTTTCCTACCCCAAGATGTAGAGTGGAATCTGGTGGCTGTTTGTTTTGATCACTTTGTTAAGAACTGGCCTATCATGATGATACTTTGGGAGTGAAATTATGACAAAACAGATGGCACCATCACTGCCAAGAAGTAAACAAAGCACTGGGAGAGAAATGTAGGAGACATGCTCAGTTCATGGAAACCCATTTCAATTGCTTCCATCTAACTGCAACCAGACAAGCAGTTACATTGTTGCTGGGGTTGAAATTTGGAAGGAATTTTAGGAACCACTACAGAAAAGAATACATAAGGACAAAGTTACATTGCAAGCAGTGAAAAGACTTATCAGCAAGCACTTACTCCACCTCATATTTTACCCACATTTGCACCTCAAACACATGTTCAAGTACAAATAAGTTGGATGCTGCAATGACATGGGTAACTACAGATCAACCATCAGTCATGCCCACCATGATACGCTTCAGGGCTGGAGAATTATTCAAAAATATATTTGCTGCTGAAGATACCAGGAAAGTTAAACAGCACTGATGAAAATTGCTGATCAGCCCTATCAATGTAGAGTTCCTAGAAATTAATAAACCAGCTAACCTCTGCAGTAACCTCTACTTCTAGTATAAAAAGAATACTTTCTAAAATTGAACTAAGAAAAGGAGGACTTGTGGCACCTTAGAGACTAACAAATTTATTTGAGCATAAGCTTTCGTGAGCTACTCACTTCATTGGAATGCATCCGATGAAGTGAGCTGTAGCTCACGAAAGCTTATGCTCAAATAAATTTGTTAGTCTCTAAGGTGCCACAAGTCCTCCTTTTCTTTTTGCGGATACAGACTAACACGGCTGCTACTCTGAAACCTAAAGTTGAACTATTTCATTCTAATTCAAGAAACTATGTAGAGAAAGCAGAAAACTAGTCTTCCTCTGTTAAGCAGTGAACAAAATTAAGGTAGCAAATGAAGATACTGTATCCTGGAAAAATCTCTCAATTACTTGTTTATTCAGTTTATTAGTGAAACTTACTTTACCAGCAACTTATTGACTTTTATTATACAGCACATCAACAAGTTTTGATTTCAATGTAGTATTTTACAAAAATCAGTGAAAGAAAGGAATATTCCAAGGAAGCAGAAACCATCTTCATGGGATAAAAAGTGTTAGCTGTTTGAAAAAAATCCATATGACGATGTAGCTAAGTGGAATATTTTGTTATTGAGAGTATAAAATCCTAATAAAGGTAACTGTAAAAAAAAATCCACGTGCCTTTTAGAGATTTTGTTTGTTTTAACTTTTTTGTTTATTTAGGGCTATATAAACATACTAAATAAGAATGTCTATCCATTTGCTATCCGTGCCCTTGACATAACTTAAAAGTACAACAGAATTAATACCTGAACATAATTAAAGTGCATCAGTACAATTCAATATAACCCACTCCGAGCAACAAAGCCAGGCAAAGGCTCAACTCCTTTTCCCCTTCCATCGATTCCCCACCTTTATAAATTCCCCCTCCTTACCATTTTTAAGTGCCTTGTGGGGGCAGGGAAGAGCTTTTCTTCATACCCCACAGGCCATCTGATTCAGTCTATGTTGCACTGTGGGTGGGGACTGATTTCCAAACCTGAGAGCACATGCACATCACAGAGTCTGCCCAATCCATAGCACCTTTTTGTACATACCACGTGAGCCTTCGGTTCAAGTGTCTCTGCTGATTTCATCTATGGCAGTATGGCACAAAGAGAGAGGAACTCTGTCAGCCCTCCTTAGCCATTTAGGGCTTTTTTGGTCAAAACTAACACTTCCGACGTCACTCAGAAACAGCCAGTGTAATGTTATTATATAGCTTACGTGAACGTTGAATGAGTGAAAGCCTAGTAAAATAGAGATATTCAGTCGGACCCCAGGCCTGGCCAAGCTGCACTTGCTGTGGGACGTGAAATGGGGGAGGGAAGGAGCCAGTCTGGCACACAGCATAAGATACAGCAGCCTAATGATCCTTCCCCCTGCTTGTCCCCAAACAGCCACTGTGCAAAAGACGGTGAGCAGAGCTGGATGAAATGTTTAGCCCCAAACTTTTGAATTTTACAACTTGCTTTGATCAAAAAACAATCAAGCACAAATGTTAGAAAAATTGAAACATTTTGCTTTGACATTTCCAAATGAAACATTTTAATTTTTCTATTCAAAATGGATTTTGTTTTTAAATTTACTTCAGTTTTATCTTAAGGATGTTTTTAAAACCTCAAAAGCAAAATGAGCCATTTCATTTCAGACTGAAGAAAACATTTTGTTTGACCCTCCACTCCCCGCCTTCCCCCCCATAAAAAACATTTTAAAAAAGTTTTGGTGTGGTGAAAAATCAGTTCTTCGCATAACTCTAGTAGGGAGTCAGCTGTGTTGGGCCAATTCTTTATTATTCCCACGCCCTTCTCAGCTTTTCACCACCTTTGTGTCTTCAGAGTGGTACAAAGGGCACAGAGATGGGGGCCAGGACTTGGCCCATAACATTTAATAACTTTTGTGGTAACAATGAAGTTTCTGAAGAAATTTAATTTTATTAAAGCAAGTCACTGCTTGAATAAGATGCATACATTTTACCAAACAGCACTATTAGCCTTTTAGGTAGGTAGCCTACACTTCATCCAATAGAGATAACAAAAGAGGATTGCCTCTGCTATCAACAGTTGAGAATGAACATTACTTTTGGAACCAAAGATTAAAATCAGAGCTTAAATTCAAGTTTGTTTGTTTGTTTGAGCTACTGATTTAAAATTAATACTCTGAACACTAATTTTTGATTGCAAAATCCTTATCAAGTTAATGATCAGTTTCAATGCCATCAGTCTAAGGAAAATGGATTAAGAGATTCCTGATGATGCCAGCAAAAGGAAGTTTATGAAACTGACTTTGTGCAATGTTTCAAGAGCACCATCTTGTGGTTTTCCTTTTGCATGGCACATTTTAGCTTTAAGAATGCTTCAATATAGTATAATTGCCAGGAAGGGAAATTCTAGTCTTATCCGAGAGTTTCCTTTCTTGGACTCTTCATATCCCACAGTCTCACATGGGTTTCTTCTCCTGTAATGTGATTTGACAGGCAGACAAAACCTTTGGTCCTGACTGGAGCATACTGCCTTTGAACGTTTCCCAGAATGATAATTTCCAAAACTATGAAAGATTAATTTTTTTTTGTTAACCAAAATACTTCAGCATATAAAATGTAAACCATTTGTAACTGAGCCTTCAGCTACTGGCATCATGTCTGAAATATAGCTTAATTCTGCAATTTCTTAGACAATCTACCAAGTGAGGGTCGGAATAAGTTGTGAAACATGAAGGGTCCAAAACCCAAATTGATCAGGTAAGATTTTCCCTTATGTTTCCTCCACTGCAGGAGAGGCCATTCCTCACAGGTGGATTAAACTGATAGCTTAGATTCTGAGGCAATATGCTTTTGTTTGGAGTTTTTGTCATCCTTCACTACCTCTGGTTGCTGAGGTTAGAGGTACAGGAGAAGTCCCCTGGAGTGTCATCTTCCTCAAGAGGGACAGTTCCCTCTTCTTTTGGGAACAATAAACTAAGTGACAAAGCCTTTTCTTGCTTTTTGATTTCTGAGACTTGTCTTGAGGTAAGTGACTTCTTTGGATTGCAAAGGTCTAGGGCTTAAAAACCCTTTCTAATTTTAAGGAGCTAGTCTGGGTCAAAAGCAGAATTAGGGCACAAGATTATCTGTCTATTCTTTTTATTCCTATTATTAGATCTTTAATGTTGGGGTGGGGTGAGTTCTGGGGATAAGTGAAACTCATGGGAGGTGTTTTTCTTTTTGGTTTACTTCTTTGGGGCAGGCTGAATATCCATCTGACTGAGGATTGTGGTTCTCAGCCCTTTCAAGTCGATTCTGACAACTGGTAATCTGGGATTGAGGCTGGGAACCTTGGACGGCAATAGAAGCCATAGAAGCAACGTCTCATGAATTGGGACGTAATAGTCTCTAGACTGGGGTTCCCAAACTTGGTTTGCAGCTTGCTCAGGGTAAGCCCCTGGGAGGCCGCGAGAAGCTTTGTTTACCTGATCGTCCATCGCTACGGCCGCTCGCAGGTCCGAGGGGCCACAGTTCGCCGTTCCTGGCCAATGGGAGCTGCGGGAAGAGGCGTGGCCCGCACCACCGCTTCCTGCAGCTCCCATTGGCTGGGAATGGCGAACCACGGTCCCTGGGAGCTGCAAGTGGCCGAACCTACGGATGCTCAGGTAAACACAACGTCTCGTGGCCTGCCAGGGGCTTACCCTGAGCAAGCTGCGAACCAAGTTTGGGAACCCCTGCTCTAGATATAGCGGTGCTGGAGAACAGAAGACACATTGGCCCAAATCCTCAAAGGTGCTTAGACCAGTGGTTTTCAAACTGTGGATCGTGACCCAGTACTGGGTTGCGGAATGTAAGGTGCTGGGTCGCAGTGGCTCTGGTCAGCACTGCCAACCAGGCCATTAAAAGTCCCATCAGTGGTGCTAAAGCAGGCTAGTCCCTACCTGTTCTGACACCACGCTGTGCTTTGGAAGCAGCCAGCAGCAGATCCAGGTCCTAGTTGAGGGGGAGGGGGGCACAGGGCTCCATGCGCTGCCCCTGCCCTGAGCACCGGCTCCGTACTCCCATTGGCTGGTTCCTGGCCAATAGTAGCTGGCGGGAGGCGCGGGACAGTGCCTGTGGGCAAGAGGCCTGCGCCTCTGCCTAGGAGTCGGACCTGCTGCGGGCTGCTTCCAGGGTGCAGCAAGGTCCACGATGCCAGGACAGGCAGGAAGCCTGCCTTAGCACCCCTGCTGCGCCACTGACCAGGAGCTGTTTGAGGTAAGCCTGTGCCCCAATCCCGTGCCCCAGCCCTAAGCCCCCCCCAAACCCAGAGCCCCTTCCTGCACACCCAGCCCAGAGCCCTGACTCCCTCCTGCACCTCAACACCCTGCCCCAGCCCTAAGCGCCCCCTGCACCCTTTATCCCCACCTGAGCCTGGACTCCCAGATCTGCCCGTCCCACACCCTGAGCCCCTCATTCCCGGCCCCAGCCCTGAGTCCCTCCCACACCCCAAACCCCTCATCTCCAGGTCCGTTGGGTCAAGGGCATCAATTTTCTTCAACTGAGTCACCAGAAAAAAATGTTTGAAAACCACTGGCTTAGACATTGATCAGTTCAATGTTGCAATGCCTGCCTGCTACATGCCCTGTTGTCTAGTAGAATCGTAAGCCACAAGCTAGGCACTCATGCTTCCCAAACAATTCACGGTGAGGATTAGGTCTCTAAGGACTTCTTTACATGATGTGTTAGTGCACACCAGCTGAGTGGTAAATTCTAGTGCACATCAGCATGTCGTACACTAACTTGTCCATATGGACCCTGCTGGCTCATATGAAAAGTTTCCCAGTGTGTACTGACATAGCACTGTGAAACTGAACTACGTCAACACACACTAGGAACTTTTAATGGAAACCAGCAGGCTCCACATGGCCATATTAGCACACAACACGCTGGTATTCACTAGAATTCACACCCAAGTTGGTGGGCACTAACAGTAGACAAGCCCTAACAAAGGAAAGCCCTAACATCCTCAGAAGCCAGCAAGCTGAGTAGGGAGCTGCCCAAACTAGCCATGAAGAAAATGCTGAGAAGGGTGTAGGCACCTAAATAGCTGACTGACCTGGTTTGTGGGCTAGATAAGCACTACACTCCACTTGGAATCCTCAGCTGTGAACTTCTCCTGGAATTAGACATCTAAGCCAGGTCAGCCGCTTAGGTAGCCCATGTCTAATAGCCAAAACTGCATGGCACCTGCTCATTCACAACACCTCATGCTTGCCTATGTTTCCCTGTTTCCTGGCTGTCTTCTTGAGTGCTGTCCTGCACCCAACCTACCAGTGGTCTGCATTAGAGCACATCTACAGAACTGGGTCCTGCTGGCAAGATAGGTGTTCCCCTACTTAGTCTGACCTGCTCCAAAAAAGCAAATTTGCTGGCTAAATAAACCTAAGTTCCAAAGCAGGCATAGAAAAGTTTTGAGTTAGGACATCTGAATGTTCTGCCAAAAAGGTCCGAGACTTAATGCTTGGCTCTGTTGGCAGAGATCTATAGAAGAAGGGGAAGTCCTACGGCCCCAACCAAAATGTCTGTTCCGCAGAAAGTGTTACAACTGTGAGACATGATGGATACAACAAAATATATTTTACAATCCATAAGCTTGTTAACCTATAAATCTTTGTAATGAGCTCAATGTATCACCTTACAACTATATGAAAAAGCAATCACTAAAGCAACCTTATCTTTTCCAGTTCCCAGCAAATGGCACTGGACACCATTTTCCCCATCCTCAGGGCCATCTCCCTTGCAAACACTATTCTTCCTCGGCCAGAAGAGCATGTCTGCATAGACTTAGAAATAGTCTTACCATATAGCTCCACTTGTTGGGGCACTAGTTTAGACAAGGCTCAGGCACAAACTGGCATTTTAACCACATTTAGGTCTGCACTAACCGATGTTAAGACAGTGATTAACATGATTGAGGTTGGTCTGCACTACTATTCCCAACTTGGTTGCAAAATTAAGAAAAAAGCTGAGCAAAGCCAGGATGCAGCATTCTGACAGAATAAGAACAAGCACTAAGAACAGGAAGTCAATACGACCTACTGTGCTGCTCTTTCGTTGTCTGAAATCTATCTACCGAGGCTGTAGGGGCCCACAGCGGTTGCCAATACTCAGGTAGTTACATCTGGCAGCAGTCGTTTCAGAGTCTTCTGTTTCAGAGCCTGCCTTTAAACACCACAGAACAGTAGTGACAAGTTGTCTGTGGACTGGATCCAGAAAATTAGAACCACAAACTACTGAGTCCACAGTAGATCTTCACTGATAATGGGCTTGTTCTTGGAGTGATGAGCACTCACCTCCCATTATCTTTCATGGGAATTGCAGATGGCCTGAACCTCAGGAACGGATTCAATGCGAGTTTTACACAAAAAGGGAAGGTGGAATATTTTTTTTTTTTATAATTAAACTTTTAGGGATTGGAAATCCCAAAAAATGTTAGATGTGGACTAATGTTAGAACTGATATTATGATGTAACAAAATCAAGAACTACAGAGCATCTACATTAAATTCTGTTGAAAACATTTTAATTTATTTTCACATTTACAGTATAAAAGGTAGACTGACAAATATTTAAAGTCATATTTACATATATACAAACATCTAAAATTTAACATACAATTTGAAGAAAAGTGACAAATCATTTCTTTAGCAATGTACTATATACTTTTTTTTTTTTTTTAACACTTTTTTGGAATGGAGTCAGTATGGCAAGAGTCCTAGGTCAGTTTGTAGCTCCTTGATCATACCAGCAGGGGAGGAATGAAGAAACACCAGTCAAATCCAAGATTAATTTCACGTAAATCATCAGACCAGCTAGTGTTTTGAAAATTTAACTTAAAGTTCCAATTTTAGACTGATGAGGCTCAAATGCAAAACATGTACTCTAAAACTAAGAGTCCCACAACTTTTTGTATATAAAAGGACCTCATTAATATGCACACTCCAATTCAAATTTCCACTGTAAACTCATTTAAAAGACTTTTCTGGAACAATAAAATCAAATATTACTTAATTAAAACAAAATTCAATCCTTAAAACAATTCTTCTTCCACCCCCCCACTGAAAAATGCTAGCTTCAGACATGTAGGAATACTTGCCAAAAATGATCATTTAACCTTGCTTTTTTTTTTTAATTTAAGTTAATAGTTAAGAACATTCTTTAAAAGATACTGTAGAATTCGTATCTAAATTTTTCTTTTAAATTTTATAAATCAGTAAAAAAACATGTTTGGGTATGGACAAATTTCTGAAAAGTCTCAAAAGTTTTTTAAAAATTGACTACAGCTGAGAAATGGATCTAGAATACATTCAACTTATTTTTAAAAAAGATATTTACTAAGAACCACTCCCACATTCACTTTTCTTTAGGATAACTTTCATCTCTGAATTAACCTCTGTGATAGAATAGCAGCTGCTGACAGCACAACAGATCACAATCTCCGCAAATTCTGTTTGCTCTTTTTGGTGCCAGGAAGAAGTCCTAGCTGAGAGCTTGATTTCACAGGTTTGCCACTTGCACAGTCTCTGGAATTGTGGTAGCAGCACAGGCACTTGGTGCAAAAGTCAAAGCTACAGCTTTCACGGCTGCATGTTGCCCTCTGTAGATAGGAGTCATATTTTGCAGGTGAGCTGCAGCGACTACAAACCTTAAGGTTTTCAGTGTTTTTCAAGGTCTTGGCAGCCTATCGGGAAAATATACATTTATTTTTAGCGAAATAATCACTGGAACGAGTAAATACACAAACACCAAGTCTTCCCCCTTGTTTTATAAACTTCCCCCTGAGTTTGTTAGTCTTCAGGGAATGTTGCAAGACCCTTCTTTTCTCCCTTCTCCCGAAGGATGAGTGAAAGAGCTGGAGATCGGTGGTATGGAACTCTAGAGGGGATTCTGTGGTGAGGTTAATCAACTTACTAGAGTTATACTATTGATGAGCTATTGGATATGTACGATTTTATGGAAACAGATCTAAGACGCTTTCTAAAACATTGTCAAGGGTAACCAGAACATTGGACTAAGTCTCTCATTGCAGAGTAATAAATAAATAAGTAAATGCAAATAAGGCCTGGATCCCTCAGCCCTCATCTAAAGAACATATATGATGGACCTCAACTACATTTACTTTCGTAAGGGACTACCATCCATTTAGAATTACATTCAACTTAAAACACTATAAATAGAACTAATTTTCAGAAGTGGTGAGCATCCACTCTCTGAAAATCAGCCCCTCTTCCCCAAAAATCCCCCCACCCCAAAAAAGACACCTCAAGTTGGGCACTCAACCAGAGGCAGTCAAAAATCACTAATCAGTACACTCAGATTACATTTCAATTTTAGTCTTATGGATTTCATGGAAAACATACTAGAGTTTGATGAGGAATGGCTAAAAGCAGCAGCCAAAGAACAGCAACACTGAAAGTTATGAATGTGGGTTTACAGAAACTTTACACTTGTTTGTCTTCGTGAAGTCAGTATTGAATGTATTATCAGCTGAAGTAACAGATCTGCCTAACCTGGATACTTTGCTGTGGACTGTAATATTTGTAACTTATTCCAACTATGAAGCACTTGGTTAACCTCATAATCATCTCTAAACAGGTAAAACACTGAATTTGCGGCAGCTATTAGCCAACCAACAGACCCAACTAAAATGAAGTCAGAAACTACTCTGATTTGAAAGACACCAGGCAAATGAACTGAACTGGAAAATTTGGAGGTTAGTAAATTGTTGAACAGCAAAAGCCACTGGTCCCAAAGTGCAGATTCAGCACATCAATGACAACAGTCCTGTGGCCAAAGTAGGAAAAGATTAGTCTTAATTTTGAGGCAAACTATAAAGCCAAAGCAAGAGATACAATTTACCAAAGAAACCACACAAATCCGTGCTGAATGTTCCATACAATTTGATTGGGGGTGGAGATTCAGCACATGTATTGGCAATTCATCTTTAATGTGTACAACAACAATACTTTTTAGATAAGCCCTATGACAGGCAAACAAGAGGGGTCCAAAACACAGAGTAATCAGAATTCTATCTTTTCACCATTTATGCTCCTTGGGAGATAGACTGGTCAGTTTCACCATCTGGTTGTCCAGTGCTATTGTGTTAGGGAACAACATTTAAAACATTGTTGTCAAGAAGTTTCCTGAAAACACAGATTCAGCCTAGTTTTAGAGGCATGGCTATGATCCCTTCTATACAAGATGAACTGTTTTATGACAGGCTTCTTCAATGAAGGTTGCAGAGTATGTGAGGCCTTACTCTTGGGTGAATAAAGGGGCTAAGAATACAAAACAAAACTTCAGCAGTCTCATTCTGAGGCACGCTAGTATGTACATTTTTGGAAAAAGAGCCTTTTTTTCAATGCCATAAAACTTGAAGTAAGAGAAGCATAGCATGGGCAGGCAATATACAGATTTCCCTCAATAGTTGCGTTGATATGTGTCAATCTTTAAAAATAAGTTAGTACAGACCTGTTAGTCATTGGCTTTTCTTGAGTAGACACTGCTAGTCATGTTATATTACAAAGTGAGACAATTCTTTGAGGGCAGGGACTGTATGTTTGGAAAACTCACTGCACACAGATGGCAATCAGGGGGAAGCCACAAAATTACTTTTCACTTGTGCCCTGAGCTAAGATTTACACCCAAGTATTCTTCTCATAGCCTTATTCAATGAAGACCATCCCATTGTATTATATAACTCCCCACCCAGTTTTATACATACAGCAAAAATAGGTTCCATAATCTAAATTTGTCAGTTATACTTGCAAAGTGTTACCAGTGGTTAAAACTGTGGTGTTCATTTTAGAAACATGAGTTACAAACTGTTCACGTGCTATTCTTGACAGCACATTAGAGGTTAAAGAGGAATAAAAACATCAGTATTACCTCAGAAAACTCCATGTGTCGGCTGTAAGAACCATTCTGATTGCTCTGGTTGGATGATTTGGATCTGGATGCTTTTTTGGATGAGCTGTTTGGAGGGGCTGCGGTCTGAACAGAAGCTAAAGCTGCTCGATACAGAACATATTCCCTTGTTACAGTATGTCCTGAGGGCTGTACACTACCATCCTGTCAAGAAGTAAAATGAGGTTAAGATTTAACAAGGCTCCTCTAAGTAACTGTCAGTATAAAAATTTAACTTTGATGTAAAGTAGCTGTGTATCTTTAAAATAAAGTATTGAGGTTTTCTTTGTAAACTTTTCTTTGGCGAGCAAGTTTATGGTAATTTTTTCAAACCTTGATAGTAAGCTATGTGGCTTTCATTTTACCTGTACTTTTGGTGTAACTAGCTAATCTTATTACTATTTTAAAGGAGGGCTGTCAAATGATTAAAATATTAATTACAATTAATCACAAGATTTAAAAAAGGTGATTAATCACACGGTTAAACAATAGAATACCAATTTAAATTTACTAGAAATATTTTTGGATGTTTTTCTACATTTTCAAATCTATTAATTTCAATTACAACGCAGAATACAAAGTGTAAGTGCTCACTTTCTATTATTTTTTATTACAAATATTTGCACTGAAAAAATGATAAACCAAAAAAATAGTATTTTTCAGTTCACCTCATACAAGTACTGTAGAACAATCTTTTTATCGTGAAAATGCAAAAGATAGTGCGATCTACAAGTCGAAGCATGAAGGGGCATAGGAGCATTCAGCATATCTGGCACGTAAATATCTTGCAATGCCAGCTACAACAGTACCATGCAAACACCTATTCTCACTTTCAGGTGACACTGTAAATAAGAAACAGACAGCACTACATCCCATAAATATAAACAAACTTGTTTGTCTTAGCAATTGGCTGAACAAGAAGTAGGACTGAGTGGACTTGTAGGCTCTAACATTTTTACATTGCACTCAAAAACAAAAGTTATGTAAAAAAATAATTCTACATTTGTAAGTTGTACTTTCACAATAAAGAGATTGCACTGCAGAACTGAAAAATACTATTTCTTTTGTTTCTTTTTTACAGTGCAAGTGAGCACTGCACACTTTGTATTGTAATTGAAATGAATATATTTGAAAATGTAGAAAAACATCCACAAAATTATAAATTTACATTGGTATCTATTATTGTTTAACAGTGTGATTAAAACTGTGATTAATTTTTTTAATCGAGTTAATTTGTTTTGAGTTAATTGCGTGAGTTAAATGCAATTCATGGATAGCCCTCTTTTAAACATCTGTGGGACAACATGGTTTAGGCCACCATTAACTTCAATAATCTTCAATTATGCTGAACATTATTACCAAGTTACCACAATTTTTAACCATTTGACAAATCATGCAATTGAGTCAACAGCAAAATTTTAAAACAAAACAATTTTTTCATCAATATTTTGTTGTGATGAATAGGAATGTTTGTCTCTTTTCCACCAAGAAGTGAACTTTTAGTCCAGATTTTCCAGGTTTGCACTTCAGGTTAAAAAAAGGATGTCAACCTTAACAGGATTTAAACACCTCAGTTTAAATATCACAGGGCCCAGCTCAGAGAACATATTTTCAATATATAATCAAATAATTTTTTTGATCTTCATCCTCAAGAGCCACAGCTAGCCCTCAAGCAACAGGTTGTATATCACTGATTCAGATTTAAAGTTATCAAATGCAGGAACTTACAGAAAGGCTTTTCACTGCTTTACTATACACTTGGAAAGCCCATTTGTCTTCCTTTAGAATTTTCTTCCATGTTGGACTCACTTTAGCCACACTGTAGTGAAAACACAAACACCTTAACAACTTCTGAAAGTAAAAAATAAACTTGTTGCTCAAAAATATGTCCAAGATCTAGTCCACTAGTGTAAGTGTCCTCAAGAGACTGAGTCCACACCCTCCCACCCCCTTCAAGAGGCAGGCTATTCCATTACCTCTTTTCTATTTATATCTGGCAGTACTCAAAATGTGCTAGACTTGTGCAAATATAAAACGTGAGAGGGTGCCTGTCCCAGTGAGCTTACCATATGAACGGACAATAGAAATTTTTAAAATTTTGAACAGGCAAATAAACATTGTGTCATGGTAAGGGCAAATGAGTGAATTTTGGTAGATTTTCATGGTAGTTTTGTAGAACTGGAGTATTATACTTTTTCTATGAAAGATGCACATCACTCCTATATAGCAACATTCATCATGTTGAGTAATGCAACTTTTTAGGATACTTTTGAAGTTGTAACATAATACTAACCAATGTGCAGAAGTCAAGCTCATATGCACAGAGCAGCATCCCTTCTGGTTCCCACTAGCACTATTGCTTTCCCAATGACAAACTCCCATAAAGTTAGTAAACTTACTTTATTAAGTCCATCTCATCAAGATGTCTTAAGATGTTTGCTAAAAGATGTCTGAGGTGCCTTTGGAAGAGTTCACCAAGAATGTCTATTCCATCTAATCCCATTTTTCTGCCAATTAGATTCCTAAGTCCAACGCTTCCCCGGGAAACAATTCTGTCCACAATAGCCCATGATTTAAGATTTCTTTTACCACTTTTTTTCAAAGTTGAGCAAACCAGTTCCTCAAAATAGGTAACTGGTAACAAGGTTTTTTTGGAAAGCTGTGCTTGGCTTTGGTTCATGAGACAGTGATTTGGTGTGCCATATATATTTCCCGCCAGTAATATACTGTCCTCATGTTCTGTTGGATCATTGTACTCGCTGCTCAACATAGAGGAGTAACCACTCTCCTCATTAAACCTACTGTTTTCTAATGCCTCCATTTCACAGGCACCTTCACCAAATCTGTACAATACTTGCTGGTTTTCTTTGTTATGTACAAGCCTTCCTTCAGCTTTGGGGTCAAAATTCCTGGGTGTTACATTCTGCAGTTCACTATGCAATAGCCTCTGATATTCTTTAACACAGTCTTTACAAGACCCTTCCTCATAATTCGAGGTAGAGGATTCTTCTAGTCTTGCCTTTACTGCATCAGTCTTTAATTGTGCGAGTCCAGAGCGGACGTGGTTACAATTAAAATCACATTTCATTCTCGTGGAGTGGTTAAGGTTTGCTTTCATTATTTTCTGGTTTGTATCCTGCAACAAAACAACAAAGTATTAATCCAAAACAGCTCTAACCAGAACAAGTCAGTTGCACAGTTAAACCAAATTTCTCTATGGCAAACAACTATTGTAGGTTTCCACTTAAGTGATGAGATTCCCTGTGACAACAGAATTCCCTATGACTGTACTCTACGAACCAGGAGGTCCCTTCCAGTCATATGTCCCTAATCCCTATGCTAAAAGCACACAACACCAAGAAGAAAATGTTTAAGTTGGAAGACATTTACCATCAGATACATACGAGGACAACCTGCCAAACTTCTGGGCTCACCTGTCCATTTAAAATTCATCCTATATGGAAATGCTCTAAGAACCCATCAATACAAGACTTTCGTCCTTTCCCAACAGACCTTTAATCTTACAGAAAAACATTTAAATAAATGTTTGTATCAAACTGAATACTACAGAATAGATTATGGTGATCTTTTTAATGAAAGATCCAGTAAAAAAACCACGTATTTTAATGTTTCACCATGTGTCTTATACGAATGGACAATTTGTGTAAATTTCCAGTTTTCCACAGAATACATGCCTATTCTTATACTTTCTGAGATGTCTGGGATGGAGAGTTCTACCTTCGCACTGGCTGCTAGATAGTATAGGTGCGGAGGGGGAACTCCTCTCTATTCTTAGAAAAAAAATGCTGTGAGGGAGGGAAAGGTATCACATAGCTCCACTTCATTTCTTTTCATGGTAGATAAGCTCCATTTTATAGTTTCCCTATTTCTCTCCTGCTGACATGAAGCTCTAGGATATCTTGGACCAACCAGCCAGCCAGCTATCCTGCATTGATTGAGTGAGCATGTGTCCTGAGCTGAAGTTCTACTTATACTGTCTGAATTTAGTCAGAGCCATTCTTTTAATGGGGCTCCAAATTCCATAATGCGGAATTCAGTCTACCATTTACAAAAGTGACATTCACAGCACATTTGAACCTCTCCGCCACTTAACTGCAGCCAACTTGAAATGAAATGCAAAAGCTGTTTTAGACCAACTCCACTATACATTTTTCAGAATGAAACTGAGTAACTTCTCCAACTGAATATGTAGGAGGGTGGGTTAGTGGGCAGAATGCAATTTCCCAATTGTAATTTGGATACCATACAGGCATCACTTTTAAGTCTTGCAAGAAGTGCCATCAGATCTTATTATGAATAGGTAGCTCTTCTCCAAATCCACACAAAACAGTAGTTACTGAAAATAGTACTAAAAAAATGTATCTTGCCAGTTTTCAAAAGCCAAGCACAGTTGGGCCAAGTCAGTACTTGAAGGAGACCCTGGAAGTGGAAAACAACCCAGTGCTGTAGGAAGTCAAGTATTCAAAATATGGCACTCTCTCCACAGAGACAGTCCTGAATCTATACTCCAGAATGGAGTTAGGGCACTCTACTACTTGAGTGCATGCCTTTCAGGTCCCAATCAGTGATCATTAAAATTCCAGCAGCACCTTTTCATAAGAATAGAGTGTTACCCTGGATATAATTGTGCCAAAAATAATTCACTAACTTTTTTTTCTGCTTTTTATGATGGATATAATGGCATCCTCACTTCCTGTCTTAAACACCATAGTACATTCAATGTATTTCCAAGTGGCCCCTAGAACAGTGGTTTTTGAACTGCGGATGGCGACCCAGTACTGGGTCACGGAATGTAAGGCATTGGGTCGGAGCAGCTGTGGTCAGCACTGCCAACCAGGCTGTTAAAAGTCCCATCAGCGGTGCTGCCCGGCTAGACTCTACCTGTTCTGACATCTCGCTGTGCCCTGAAAGCAGCCAGCAGCAGGTCCGACTCCTAGGCGGGGGGGCCACTGGGCTCTGCATGCTGCCCCCACCCCGAGCGCTGGCTCTGCACTCCCATTGGCTGGTTCTCGGTCAATGGGAACAGTGGGGGGCAGTGCTTGCGGGCAAGAGCTGGACCACTTCCGGGGCACAGTGCAGTTCCAGGACAATCAGGAAGCCTGCCTTAGCACCCCTGCTGCGCTGCTGACTGGGAGCCGCCTGAGATAAGCCTCCCCCAACCCAGAGCCCCTTCCTGCAGCCCAAACCCCTCACAGAATCATAGAATATCAGGGTCGGAAGGGACCTCAGGAGGTCATCTAGTCCAACCCCCTGCTCAAAGCAGCACCAATCCCCAATTTTTGCCCCCAATCCCTAAATGGCCCCCTCAAGGATTGAACTCACAACCCTGGGTTTAGCAGGCCAATGCTCAAACCACTGAACTATCCCTCCCCCATCATCCCCAGCCCCACCTCAGCACCTGCACCCACCAGGCCAAACTCCCTCCTGCACCACAACCCCCTGCCCCAGCCCTGAGCCCCCTCCCACACCTTGAATCCCTCATTCTCGGCCCCACCCCACAGCCCTCACCCTCGCACCCCAACCCTCTGCCCCTCACACACCCCAAATCCCTCATCCCCAGCTCCGCTAGGTCACGGGCATCAACAATTTTCTTCAACTGGGTCGCCAGAAAAAAGTTTGAAAACCACTGCCCTAGAAGGAACAGAGTGTTAGCGAGAGGGTTCCATGACTTAAGGAGGACAGTTGGCGGGCAGTCACCGAACTGGACATACTGCTTCTTGGATATTAATTTGCCACCAGGCAGAACCAGGATAGGGGCTCCTGCACAGGGTACCAAGCCAAAGTACACTTCAGAGGCAAGGTGGAGGTGTCTCAACCCCCACCACGAAGAGGAGGAAATGGTGGTTGAGGGGGAGGAGAAGCCACCCCCAGGCACAGTTTTGCTGACTGGAAGCAGGGCATGTTTGGGAAGCTAAGAAGTATCCCTTAATGTTAATGGAGATATCCCTTCACATATGTTAGTGGTGAAATAGGAGGGTACCCTATGTTACCCTGATGGATATTTCTCCTGTGTGTTCGTAGTGGGGGGGAAGAGATGTGATCTCCTGCACACTGGGAATAGCCTGAGAAGTGTCCTTCCATGTGGTCATAGTACAAAGGCAAAACCAACTCCTGTGTTTGCGGAGACTGAGGAGTACCCAGGATTTTTAAGGGGTTACAATCATAGGCATTTCCAGGAGTTTGGGGAAAAGGGTGTTCCATAAATGTTTGAGGTGGAAGAAAGAAGTATCCCCTGTATATTTAGGGTGATGCATATCTTTTTGGAGTGAAATAAAAATAATTGGTTCCCTCTGTGTACTGTGAATGGGGCAAAGATGTGGTTCTTGTATAGCTGAATTAGTGAAGGTGACCCCCTCTGGGCTGTGGTTAGAGAAGGTGCCCCTAATGGCCTTGTTTGCAGCACAAATGAGTTCCTGGCCGCCTTCTGCGGTCTCTAAAGCTACATCAGCTCAGTGCATCTGTTCCTAGCGTGGTTAGTACACTGCAGGGTCTGAGAGCTGTCAGTGTATTTCCATTCCCAGCACCCAGTGCCTGAACTGGGCCGCTGCCGACAGAAGAGCCCCCAACTCTGCCATCCTCACACTGAGACAGGTCTTATCTCCTCTTTCCCTCATTTTTAATCACCCCCCCCCCCGAGGGCCGCGGGGCCAATCTGCCGCCAGTTTAGGCAGTGTCCTCTCCCGGCGGCATGGCCTGGACGGGCGGGAGACGGGGCTGCGCGGCTGCTCCTCAGCCTTCCTCCCGCCCGCCAAGACCCCCGGGGCTGGCGCTTCCCTCGCGTGGGGGGAGCAGCCCGGGGCCCGCCATCCCGCCGCAGGGCGGGAGACCGAGAGGAGTGACCGGGGGGGGCGGGGGGGAAGTGGCTACAAGGCCCTGGGGAGGGGGTGGGGGGGTGATGGGAGGCCGGCGGCCCCCGAAGGACCCCCGGGCTACCTGCCGGGTCTGAGCCACTCGGCGGCCGCCCTGGGGAAACCCCCGCCCCGAGGCACGTTCGGTTTCCCTAGCACAAGAACCGAGGCACGCAGCCGGAGCCCCGCTCCCGCCATCCACCCTCCAGAGCCCGGGGCGCCCCAGCCCGGGCACGGACGCCAGGGCACCGAGCCCGCCGTGACCCGGGACGCGTCACAGCCCCACCGCCTCTGAGACCGGGACAAGTCAAACCCCCCGCCAATGCGGCGGCGGCTCCTCAGCCCCGTCCCCCTCGCCCGGCCACAGTACCTGGGGCGCTGCTCCCTCCGCGCGAACCGCGGCCGGTGAATGACTCTGGGCGGCTGCCGCGCTTGCCGGGTACTTTTAAAAACTTTGAATTTGGTATCCAAAATCCCGGCGGCCAATCAGGTGCCGCCCCACGAGCCCGGCCGCCAATGGCGGGGAGGCTGTAAACGGCAGCCAATCCCGGGCCTCGCGAGGAGGAGCCCCTCCTCCCTCGCATTTTCCCTCTTCTGAGGGAGAGGGGCGAGGCAAGCGCGAGCCCGCGCTCGCGCCCATGGGCGTGTCCAAAAGCAGGGAGGGAGGCTGGCAGCGCGCGCTCTCCGGGGTGGACACGTGGAGCGCGGGAGACAGAAGGCGGCGCCGCCAGCAGAAGCGGCTTTTCTGAACGTCCTGATTGCCTCTCTGGGTCCCAGCGCTCGCGCCAGCAGTGAGCGCTGCTCCATGCAGGCACCCCGCGCCTGGGTTCTCTGCCCTGGCTGTGCCAGGCAGCTTAGATCCCTTTTTTAGGGAAAGGTATTTACTGCAAAGGACTGGGACATGGGGTAGCTACTGAGGTTTATTTGCTAAAAGAAAAGGAGGACTTGTGGCACCTTGGACACTAACAAAGTTATTTGAGCATAGGTTTTCCTGAGCTCACTTCATCGGATGCAGCCGCTGAAGTGAGCTTGTAGCTCACGAAAGCTCATGCTCAAATAAATTTGTTAGTCTCCAAGGTGCCACAAGTCCTCCTTTTCTTTTTTTCGAATACAGACTAACACGGCCGCTACTCTGAAACCTGAGGTTTATTTGTAAGTTGTTCTCTGACCATGGGTAAATCATTCCCTTACCTTTGTGGCGCAGTTTCCCCAATCTCTAAAGCGGGGGCAGTTGTACCCCCTTGGCAGCCTGGAGGGTGGCTTAACACCAATGTAAACTCCTTGGGATCATCCGAAGGGAGACATGGAAATGCAGATCATTCCCATATGCTAACCCAAGTAAAACAGGCTCACGTTAACCATAAGCTGCAGAAGAGTCTGCTCCTGCTGGAATTCTGCACAATGCAGAATTAATATTCTCTGCAAAATTTTATTTTTTCCAGCAGAATTTATTTCCCCCCTCCCAGCACTCTCTAGCAAGGGCGACAGGTGCTCCTGCAGCCAGACAGCCTGGGGCTGACAGCTGGAGCATGATGATGTTGTGTTATTCTGACACATAAGATGTGCTGAATTTTAAAATACTGTGTGCAGAATTCCCCCAGGAGTAATTGTCTCTGTAAATTAATGTCTCCTTCCCTTTTATATGTTATTGTACCATTTAATTATTCCCTTGAACTACAGGAGTTTCACTTACCCTCTGCTGCAGCTTGGTTTAGGCCTGGCTGTCAGGTTCCAACCTTCTCCCTCACCCCCAGTGGTTAGCTGACCAAAGTTCTTCAGTACCCCCAAATATTCAGTGTCACCTAGACAATAGTGGAACAGAGTTTAGCAGGCAGAATCCTGTCTCAGCACTGGCTTGGCTGTGCAAAATGTTTAACAAGTATCCTCCATGTCAGCAACATGGGATTTACTTTATTTGGAGAAAGGAGAGGATGGAACAGGTTCCCCTGCTGCCCCCATAATAAAACCAACAATCCACTCACTTTAGACTCTGCTTGCCTGGCTACTAAATAAATTTCCAAGGCTATTAGAACAATAGCAATGCTTATTCCTTTAAATTCTTCTTGTCTATAAGATGCTCAGTTGCAGTGAAGAAGGAATTCAGGATTAAGTCCACCATCTGCACAAGACAAGAATCTAGGTCTAGAACTAGGCCGCTATTTAGGTTTAAATAAGCCCTTCTCTTTCCAGCAGCCATTTTGTTCCCTAAGTGATCCTGTATTTTGGCCTTAGTACTAAGCTCCATTCTGTAGAGCAGTGATGCATGCTTAATTTCACCCATGAAAGTAGTTCCACTGAAGTCATGGGAGTACTTATACTCAAAGTTAGGTATATGGATCACTCTTTCCAAGAGTGGCGCCTTTACACTATAATTTTGGTATCATTTATGTGCAAAATCAGAAGCTATTATGTGTCTGTTAGTGCAACCCCCATTCCTTCACGTTCTTAAAATCAGCTCCAGTGGGAGCACAATACAGTCATCTCACATCTCAGTGGAGTTGTATCAACGCAGGAGTAGTGTCCTTGAAGCTCCAGAGTTGTTAGAGAAAACAGTCCCTCCATCAAAACTAACATGGAACAGAGAGGTGATTTTAAGAACTCAAGAACTTGAAGGGAAGGGGGGTTGCACTTACAGATACACAATATGACCTTACACTTCTGATTCTGCATATAAATATACCAAAATTGTGACGAGTAAGGCTCCATTCTTGCAAAAAGTGGTGCAGATACCTAACTTTGAGTGTAAGTACTCCCATCACTTCAAAGGAACTACTTTCATGGATAAAGTTAAGCTTGCGCATCACTGCTTTACAGAATAGAGCTTAGTACTAAGGCTAGCATACAGGATCATTTTAGGAAACAAAATAGCCTCTAGAAAGCCAAGCTTAAATAAGCACTTACTTGTATACAAAGGACTTGTATATTTCCTAGTTCAAACTAGAGAAGCGAGTAAATGTAAGATAATGGAATGTAGATATAAACTTTGTTTAGTTTTATAATTGCATTCCTTAATTGTTTACAACACATTACATTTTGTATGTACTTTATTGAAATTATGTTTATAAGCAAACTCCTGCAAAGTTTGTCGCACATACTAACTTATTTTTATTCTAATATGTTTTGGTGATTTTGTTAAATAGAAATCGGAAGTAAACATTTTTACCCATAGCAAAATTTTTCCTCATTATATGAATCACTTGTTGCCCTACAGATTTTATTATATATGCAATATATGATAGTATGGTCTGGTATAAAAATTGTGCTCATCACTGTGTCTGTGTGGACAGTCACAATTACTTTCAGTGTTTTGCATACCCAAATATAAATGTAATGTTTCTCATTTATCCTCTGTTTTAACCACACAAAAAAGATCACCAGCAGATCAGAGAGGCAGAATTTTCCTTTACATAAACCATGCTGATTTGTCCCTATTATCTGGTACTGAAATAAGATTTTCTGGTCTGTAATTTCCAGGATTACCTATACCACCTTTAGAAAGACAGATTCAAATATAAATTGCTACCCTCCAGTACAGTAGCTGGAGAGAATAGGTATTTTTGTTATTAGCTAAGATACTTTATATTTAATTAGCGTTTGCCCTACTCCTGCAAGAACTGCCATCTGTAATGACACTGGCAGGACAATTTGCACTGCCATCCCCAGGCTGGACCATTCTGAGTAAAGGACTTCAGATCTCCAGGGCTGCTAATGCAACTCTTACACAGCCATGATTAGTCAACACAACAATGTATACAGACAATAAAAACTCCACCTTTACAGATGAGCTTAGCATCTTGCTGAAGGTTACAGAAAATAGTCTAGTCACCACTAGTTTTCTAATAGCATATAACCTTGATATAACTGATAAAAAGAGGAAAGCAAGAAACAGAAGACCTGAAGTTCAGGCTTCAAGAGAGTACATACAAAATCCACAAAAGGAACTTGGGCATTGCAACGAGCCTAGCTTCAGATGCCTTGAAAATCACAGGAATCCACAAAGCCTACGTTAGATGCATAGGCTCCCTATACAATGCATGGGGAGAGAGAGAGCGCACCGTAAAAATGGGATACACAAAGATCAGCAAGTTAGGCATGCAGCTGCCTAAGCTAGCAGGTGGGAGATGCTGATGGGAAAGGTGTGTCCTAAATCCCGGTCATCTCAGGTGTCTGTTAAAGTTCGGTGCCTAAATCTGGTCTGCAGGGAGGGACCTATTTCTGCTTGTGATCCACAACCAGGAACCCCTCTCTTGGAGTCAGGTGACTTAGGTGCCTAAGTCATTTTCACAAGTAACAAACAGTTTAGGTGTCTGTCTCACTCCATACAAAATGGCTGTGGGGAAGAGGGGGGTCTCCCTTCTAATCTTTAGCTCAGTGCATGAGGTACTCAGCTGAGATATGGGAGATCCTAGTTTAAATTCCCCCCTTTGCCTGATAAGGGATTTGAATAGGGGTGTGTAACCTCTAAGGTGAGTACCTTAGCCACGGGACTATGGGATATTCTGATGTAGGTCTCTCTCAATCTCTCTTGTTGAATTCATTCTACTTTAATAAGATAATTAAATATTACTTGGGCCAGAGACAGAAACAGAGTCATTGTGTAGTCAGGTGGCTAGGTCACTCACCTGAGAGGTAAGAGTAGCCCACTCACAGCTGAGCACCCTAACTACTAGCCTAAATGTTATAAAAGGGAGGCTCCCTGCATCCTTGGCTTTATACTGTATGGAACAGATTTTTACGCTCAAATGAAGCCTAGAACTAGAAGCAACTCTGTTTTTCTGCATACCTTTTGAAAGTAGAGCAGCAATGTCCAGGTGAGAAAGTAAAAACTGCAATCACTTCAAACTCAATCATATTTACTTTAGATTTTCTACACTGTAGTCATCTCATACAAAAGTCAACAGTCTTCTACTCCAGCAAGTAGGAAAAAAAACTGTTTAGCAGTCATGAGGAGATAAATTAGTTCTTTTTGATGATCTGAAATGCAGTTTACACCTCCTGTGTGATGCTCCAGCAAACAGTCATGCAGCTAATTTGTGCCAGGGTAGCCATATCTGTCATTACAGGTCTTAGCAAAGAACAAAGTTCAGGTCAGATTTGTTTTTACATTTTCTGAAATAATTTCCATTAAAGTTTCATAATCAGCACATTCCATCAGGGATGTTATCATTTCATCTAACAGTTCTTCCCCTAACATAAAACTTTCAATATGATGCACAGTTCTGTTTATCCTGTGGTCAGTAACACGATTCTGTGGAAAGTTGTATGTTCTGATCTTCTCAGATCTTCCTTTGGTCCCAATCTATCACATAAGAAGAATCAGTTTATTATCATGGTATTCTTTTTAAGCATAGAATAATATACTGGTTAAGCATTTGAACATCAGTTTTTTACTTCCTACTAGAAATACACAATATTCATGACAGAGATTTAGTAATAGTACTAACCTTAGCCATAGCTGTAGTGAACAGGTCTGTAGAATAACAAGTTCCTAGAGTTCTTAGATCATATATATATATATGAAGAACTGTAGTGGTCTTTTAGTTATTACAAACCTATATGAAGTGCTAAAGTAGCTATCACTGGATAATAAATGTATATGTGAATTAAAAACTAGTATCGTCTCTAGTATTCTGGTTACTGTACTCAGCAGTTGTTTTGTTTCACTTGTCTCATTAGGTCTCTAGATCTTGTATAGCACTGTGTATGAAATATAGCTAGAATACAAAGTTTGACACTGAACCAGAATACATGTTTTGTGTATGTCATTTCACACTTAAAAGGTCAAATATTTAATAAATTATCAGGTTTAGAAATGTGTGCTCTATCCTACTGCAAAGCCATAAGTCTTTCCTTTCTAATGGTACATAGTTTCTAATTGCGATAGATTATCAGACATCAGCCCTTTAGCCTGTCACTGACCCAGGACTGAATATTGTCCATCATGTACCTGAGATATTTTTCAGACAGGTTAATTTAAAAAACAAAGTCAGCGGTTTGAAAGCTATTCAGAGACTTAATGTGGATAGTACTATGTCCTGATGGAACTAGATAAGTAGTCAAAAGTGCAGAATGCGTGATCATTACATGCATGTAGATAAGTTTTTTTCAATCCCTGTGAATGACAGCTAGCTCAATGTGTAAGATTACTAGCCAGGGTGAAAAATACCTGTGCCACCAAGCCCTACCCAAGCCTTATGCACTGCAATTTAATGGAATAAGACAGCGGTTCTCAAACAATGGGTTGGGACCCCATTTTAATGCGGTCACCAGGGCTGGCTTAGACTTGTTGTGGCCGGGGCCAAAGCCCGAGCTCCACCATCCGGGAATAAAGCCAAAGCCCAAAGGCTTCAGTCCTGGGTGGGGGGCTCAGGTTACAGGCGAGACGGTGGGGCTTGGGCTTTGGCCCTGCTACCCGGGGCAGCTGAGCTCAAGTTTCAGTCCACCCTCCTGGTGTCACTTAATTTTTGTTGTCAGAAGGGGGTCGCTGTGCAATGAAGTTTGAGAACCCCTGGAATAAGACATTTGTGCACTGCATTTAACTTTAATATATCGCAATTAAAATTAGATTAAAAAGAAAGTTAAAATGTAACTTGCTCTCAGCAGTCCCATACGCATAGAGCTATTCGTTTGCAAAGTAAATCCTACCTGAATCTTTCTGGCATTGTATCTCTTTCTTGTCTCTTCTTCTAGTTTGATGCTGTATAGTTTAGCACGAAGCATTTGCATAGCCTTCTCTTTATTTCTGATTTGAGATCTCTCTTGTTGACATTCAGACACTACACCTGATTACAGCAAAAATATAATCAGATTTAATGTTTAATAAGAATACGTACAAAAATATTGTTGTGATTCCATCTTCAATGGAGATTATTTTTATGTTAAAAGTAAAAACAAGCTACTACCTTCTTTACCACGTTAAGGGAGGCAAAAAAATAAAATCCAAAATCTGTAATAGTTAAGGATACGATTTAATCACGGAGGTCACGGATTCTGTGATTTTAACAGAGTTCCATGACTTCTTTGGCTTCAGATTCAGCCCCACTCCAGCTTAGGCTTCATTCCCGCTGTAACCATACACTGATTTTTTCCTTTTTGTACCAAGACAGTCCTGTGAATTTTGCTTAATTTTACCATACAAAATTGTATCCATAGTAAAAGTTTAGCCTGAAATTCTGGGTTGAATTGCACAGGTCCTTTACCACATACACAAGATGTTTACATTTATAATTGAATATGATACGCTACAGGGAGTCTGTGGAAGAAGAGATGAGTGATGTGATCTGATTCACAGGTGTGGAAGATAATCTTAGCATCTATGACAGGTTTCAGAGGAACAGCCGTGTTAGTCTGTATTCGCAAAAAGAAAAGGAGTACTTGTGGCACCTTAGAGACTACTCTAAGGTGCCACAAGTACTCCTTTTCTTCTTAGCATCTATGTTTTGCAAGATCTTGATTAAAGAAATTTAGGAATTAGGGAAGCCAGAGAAGAAGAGGCTGCAGTAATCAATGTGGGAGAATCAGGGTGTGGACAATTATTATTATAGCACCACACAAACATGCGCTAAACTCTTCCGCTATAAAAAAAATATGGTCACCACCCCAAAGAGCAAGAAGTGTGAGTAATGAATACCGGGAAGATAAATAAACTGATGGGAATACAGGGGTTACAAAGCAATTTCATATAAATTTCTAGGATTTGTTTATATATCTTGCTGGCTCTATAAGGTTGTGTTTTTAATACTGATTGTTTATATAGTTTAAAAACTTGTTTTCCCTCTGTAACCATAAGGGAGTGTGAATGGAGCGGATACAACAGGAATAATGGAAGTGGAAGAACAGGAACATAAAAGGGGGGGGTGTGATGGAGACAGGCACAAGAGGAAAGAAGAAACAAAATGGTATAGGAAAAGGTCAAGAGATGAAGCATGGCATAGTAGGCAGATCAGAGAACAGTTCATAAGCTCATATAGCAACAAATGTAATTGGTTGCTGAAGTCCAACATCTTGGAGTGTCTGTCTATCATTAAGAAAACTGTGATTATAAAGATGGGCTGCTGCTGCCCTGGTTCCCAAGGGAGCTGGGATATTTAGTGCTCTGCGGGGACTTGGCTTCCTATGTGGGCATTCCATGGTTCAGTGGAAGATGAAGGGAGGCTCAAGAAGATCTAAAATGCCCACTGCTAGATGGGACAAGTATTTTAGTAATCAGAACCGAGTAATAGTGCTCATCTTTGTAAAATAAGTGGTAACATTCTGGATATGTTGGGAGAAGGAGGCATAAGAGATGACTCTGATGTTGCAAAACTAATGGCAATGGGAGAATAGAGCGAGCTCAAATAAAAGGGGAAGCCAACATAATGAGAGAAGAATGGAGCCTTTGAAAGAGATATCTGAGAGGTCTGAGGAGAATCTGGACCTTTCACGGCTATAAGAACCAAGGGAAAACAAGGTGTTGAACACTGGAGTGATCAGCAATACTGAGGCTGCAGAAAGAGATAACAGAGATTCTGGAATTTGGCTCTGATGATATGTCGGAAATGTTGATGACAGCAGTTTTGGTGGAGGTGAAGAGTGGAAGCTAAATAAGAAGGGGTCCAAAAGGAAGCTGGATGAGGGGAAGTCAAGGCAGCTGTTGTAGATGGCACACTGAAAGAGCTCAGAAGTGAGTAGAAAGAAGATTGTATGGCATTTGGAAGTGGATGGCATTTAAGGGGGTTTTTTTGGTTTTTTTTTTTTTTTAATTTTTGAGGATGAAGAAACGAGAGTATGCTTGTATGCTGTGAGGAAGGAGCCAGAAGACAGATGAAAGTCAAAGGCTGAGAATGGGATCAAGGAGACAGGTGGAGGAGTTGCAGTTACCTGCATTAAGGTAGCATCAATACACTTCAATTAGGAGCGGGGCCCCACAGCAGTAAGAACCATGTTAAATTGAGAAAGACACTGCCTGCTTCAAAGAGCTAACATTGTAATGCTAAGTAGAAAAGGAGATACCCTGTTCTCCAGATGCTGTGGAGGAAAGGGGAGAACCACCAAACACAATTGTTCAGTGGGTCTCAAGCTGGCTCCTGAAGATCTGTCTGCTACTGCCTCTCGTCCTTTTTTCAGCTGCTAAATTGCATTAAAAAACTAAAAATATAAATTTTCCATCTATGCAACTGCTGTAGTTGTCTCAAGGATGTTATTGTGAATAAAAAGGGAGATGGTTTAATGAACTGGATTGTAAAAGGAGGTGGTCTGCAAAACTGTGAATGGGGGAAGAAGTGGTTGACAAGACATTTTATATTAATGAGCTATGAAAACATTTGAGAATGGAACTTTGTCTTCAAGGTTTCAGAATAATCTAGAGTTGTATCAAAAGCAACAGAAATTGATTTGTGTGATAAAATTATCATTGCTAACTAAGAAGAGGCAAAATTCCAAGTACAGAGTACTTCCACACTCAAGCAAATCATTGTCCTAATAGTCTGACCTGCTTTTAAGCACTACTTCTCTTTATATGTGAAATTTAACAAACATGGAAAGTGATAAATTGTAATCAAGAGGATTATAGGCTACCCCCTGAAAACAGACATTTATCCCAGTGCACCTCAATCTTCAGTTCCAACACTAATAATTTAGTACTGGACCCATGAAGCAGAAGCCACCAGGTTTGCCAAGACGGATAGTGGTTTTGTGATGTGGAGAACTGTCCACTGAGATCTAAATTTGGATGTAATTTTATAAAGTTTGTAGAAATGAATAGTTATTTCACTAACCCTTTCCAAAACCCTCATCCCATAAGGATTTTACAATATTAAATTACATGAATTTTTGTCTCCCAGTACTGAAAATTGTTCTTACAAAGCGATTGAAGAAGAAGTAGAATTATTTAGCTTTTTGACCTTTCAACCTGATAAGATATCTGCATTTTAGTTATGCCAATAGTTTCACATTGTAGATCCTTTATTAAGATTTAGGTACCTGTTGGAATATGAACTATCCGTACAGCGCTGTCAGTTGTATTTACATGCTGGCCCCCAGCTCCACTGGCTCGCTTAGTTTCAATTTGTAAATCTTTGGGATTAATTATCAGATTGATCTGTGATAGGGAAGATAGAACAAAAAACAAAACAAAACAAAACAAAAACTCACATACATCTTTGTTTCTCCTTTCTATACAAATGAGTTAGTTATTTTTAATACAAACATTTGGATATTTTTTTAAACAGTATATTTCAGTAGGAGATCAAAACCATTTCAAGTTGATGAGGAGTGCAATGAAACAACTTAACAGTTACAGAAAGCACAATACAGTCCTGTTGATCAGACTGCAGTGCAAGCTCCTCTGAGGCAAAGATCAATACAAAGCTTTAATTCTCAGCTAGTTCAAGGGTATTAGCTCAGCAAATCCCTGAGGAGAACAAAATTCTCAGCAAATCTTTTTAGGGGGAGAAAAATATGGAATTTATAGATAATGCATATGTAAACAAAATCTCTAAATTCCAGAGATTTTTGGTCCCAGTTCTTTTGTCACTGTGTCGGGGATACAAGTCCCCCTTTGACATGCCTCTGGTGAAGTCCAGCTAGGAAGAGCCAATATTTGGATGAGGGATTCCTGAGACATTTTCCCCCCACACATAAAAACCTCCTGTGACCAATTTGTATTCCCACTTTCCATACACTAAAGCATTCCTCTGAAATTGTAATAGACTTTGGTTCTAAAACGTTGTTTTTGAATGGAACATTTTTCAAGCTTAGGAAACACTCTGTGTAAATAAAATATAGAAGCTAAAGAGATCTTACTCCATACAAAGTAATTCTCTACAAGCTATGTGAGAGAAAATCCTATTGAACTCACAACAGTTTGTTGGTGGGAAAATGTTGTGAGGCAGGAATGTGAAGAAATCCACAAACACACACACTTAAGTGTGCCCGTGCTCTCTAGCCTCTCCAGACATAAATATGATCATTAGATGCAACATGACTTGGGGTTTTTCAGGGAGCGGTCAAAAGATTGAAAAAGGAAAGATTTTACATGTCTTCAAAACGGCAGGTAATGGGGGTTGTTCATGGGACGATTAGTTATATTTAAATACATCTTACCTCCATGGGTTGGGGTAATATTGCGATAGTCATTGTACTGGTGTGAACACGGCCTTGCTTTTCTGTCTTTGGCACTCGCTGAACACGATGCACTCCTCCTTCAAACTTCATGTGCTTGTAAGCTTCAAGACCTGCTATACTGGCAGCTGCATGTCTCAGGCCACCTTAAAGACAAAGAGAAAACAGTCTTACTATAACTATCCTATTACAATTTGAAACATTTTATTTAGATGATACTGACACTTGTTGTTGGGAAAAAGTTAGGAATAATTTATCGAGTAACTTATGTGTAGTCTGAATCAGGCTTTACTTAATTATCAAGTACCACCTCACCAGCCAACCTGTGTTCCATTCCTCAACATTCTGCAGCACTCTTGCTTTCTATATGTTTTCTCATGTAGCTTTTGGTGTTGGGGAAAATCAAGATTGCTGATTACACAATGAAGAGGCAGGCAGTGTCCCTTCTTGGCTAAGTGTTCCACTAGGAAATTTCCATAGGAATTATCTTCTATTTTTTTTTTTTTTAAACAAGCAGTTAACAAGGAAAAATGTTTTAACTAATATCTTTAGTCAGGTTTAATACCCAATGATGCAAAAAACCTCCAAGAACAGAAATTCCCTGCAGGTTGTTTGTTAAAGGGAGACGTGTCAAATTCATTCTGTGGAGGAGGCCAAATGCCATTTTAAATTATGCCTATGGGCCATGATATATATTTACACCTACGTAGCTCCCTCCATTCATGGAACTCCCACTGATGTCAATGAGAAGTTTACACAAAGATCATGAGCAGAATATGGTCTCTGTACAGTAACAAACTTACTTATTATTTGTTAGTATCTTGCCATATTCAGCATCACTCAATGGAAAAATTTGCTCAACTTTAGGACCACGACTATTTTTGTTCTTTGTGTCTCTTTCCCACCCACCTTTAGTCCCTTTCCCCTCTTCCCTGTTTTTGTATTTCTCTTCCTTTCTTCTTTCTCTGCATTCCCTTTCCTGCTGAGAGGGAGGAAAAATCCTCAATTCCAAACCACCCCTTTCCAGTCACTAAAATTATCAGCAATGAAACAGTTAATGCTGACAAAAAGTGTCACACCTTGAATTTGGAGTTAAACCCAAAGAGATTAATAGGAATGGGAAGGTTCAGATCACTAAAAGCCACTCCTGCAACAGTATACGTTAGAAGAAAGGGAGTACTTGTGGCACCTTAGAGACTAACCAATTTATTTGAGCATAAGCTTTCGTGAGCTACAGCTCACTTCATTGGATGCATTCAGTAGAAAATACAGTGGGGAGATTTATATACATAGAGAACATGAAACAATGGGTGTTACCATACACACTGTAAGGAGAGTGATCACTTAAGGTGAGCTATTACCAGCAAGCGGGGGGGGGGGGAGGGAGTGGAGGGAACCTTTTATAGTTATAATCAAGGTGGGTCATTTCCAGCAGTTGACAAGAACATCTGAGGAACAGCTTGGGGGGGGGGGGGGGAATAAACATGGGGAAATAGTTTTACTTTGTGTAATGACCCATCCACTCCCAGTCTCTATTCAAGCCTAAGTTAAACTGTATCCAGTTTGCAAATTAATTCCAATTCAGCAGTCTCTTGTTGGAGTCTGTTTTTGAAGTTTTTTTGGTGAAGAATTGCCACTCTTAGGTCTGTAATCAAGTGACCAAAGAGACTGAAGTGTTCTCCGACTGGTTTTTGAACGTTATAATTCTTGACGTCTGATTTGTGTCCATTTAATCTTTTACGTAGAGACTGTCCAGTTTGGCCAATGTCCATGGCAGAGGGGCATTGCTGGCACATGATGGCAAAAATCACATTGGTAGATGTGCAGGTGAACGAGCCTCTGATAGTGTGGCTGATGTGATTAGGCCCTATGATGGTGTCCCCTGAATAGATATGTGGACACAGTTGGCATCGGGCTTTGTTGCAAGGATAGGTTCCCTGGGTTAGTGGTTCTGGTGTGTGGTTGCTGGCGAGTATTTGCTTCAGGTTGGGGGGCTGTCTGTAAGCAAGGACTGGCCTGTCTCCCAAGATCTGTGAGAGTGATGGGTCATCCTTCAGGATAGGTTGTAGATCCTTTATGATGTGTTGGAGAGGTTTTAGTTGGGGGCTGAAGGTGATAGGTAGTGGCATTCTGTTATTTTCTTTGCTGGGCCTGTCCTGTAGTAGGTGACTTCTGGGTACTCTTCTGGCTCTGTCAATCTGTTTCTTCACTTCAGCAGCTGGGTACTGTAGTTGTAAGAACGCTTGATAGAGATCTTGTAGGTGTTTGTCTCTGTCTGAGGGGTTGGAGCAAATGCGGTTGTATCGTAGAACTTGGCTGTAGACAATGGGTCGTGTGGTGTGGTCTGGATGAAAGCTGGAGGCATGTAGGTAGGAACAGCAGTCAGTAGGTTTCCAGTATAGGGTGGTGTTTATGTGACCATCGCTTATTAGCACCATAGTGTCCAGGAAGTGGATCTCTTGTGTGGACTGGTGCAGGCTGAGGTTGATGGTGGGATGGAAATGGTTGAAATCATGGTGGAATTCCTCAAGGGCTTCTTTTACATGGGTCCAGATGATAAAGATGTCATCAATGTAGCGAAGTAGAGTAGGGGTATTATGGGACAAGAGCTGAGGAAGCGTTGTTCTGAGTCAGCCAAAGAAATGTTGGCATACTGTGGGGCCATGCAGGTACCCATAGCAGTGCCACTGATTTGAAGGTATACATTGTCCCCAAATGTGAAATAGTTATGGGTGAGGACAAAGTCACAAAGTTCAGCCACCAGGTTTGCTGTGACATTATTGGGGATACCGTTCCTGATGGCTTGTAGTCCATCTTCGTGTGGAATGTTGATGTAGGGGGCTTCTACGTCTATAGTGGCCAGGATGGTGTTTTCAGGAAGATCACCTATGGATTGTAGTTTCCTCAGGAAGTCAGTGGCGTCTCCAAGATAGCTGGGAGTACTGGTAGCATAGGGCCTGAGGAGGGAGTCTACATAGCCAGACAATCCTGTTGTCAGGGTGCCAATGCCTGAGATGATGGGGCGTCCAAGATTTCCAGGTTTATGGATCTTGGGTAGCAGATAGAATACCCCAGGTTGGGGTTCCAGGGGTGTGTCTGTGTGGATTTGTTCTTGTGCTTTTTCAGGGAGTTTCTTGAGCAACTGGTGTAGTTTCTTTTGGTAACCCTCAGTGGGATCAGAGGGTAATGGCTTGTATAAATTGGTGTTGGAGAGCTTCCTAGCAGCCTCTTGTTCATATTCTGACCTATTCATGATGATGACAGCACCTCCTCTGTCAGATTATGATGTCAGAGTTGTTTCTGAGGCTGTGGATGGCATTGTGTTCTGCACGGCTGAGGTTATGGGGCAAGTGATGCTGCTTTTCCACAATTTCAGCCCATGCACATCCAAGGAGAGACTGCTGAATTGGAATTAATTTGCAAACTGGATACAATTAACTTAGGCTTGAATAGAGACTGGGTGTGGATGGGTCATTACACAAAGTAAACAATTTCCCCATGCTTATTCCCTCCTCCCCCCCCCCCCCCCCCAACTGTTCCTCAGATGTTCTTGTCAACTGCTGGAAATGGCCCACCTTGATTATCACTACAAAAGGTTCCCCCCTCCTCCCCCCACTCTCCTGCTGGTAATAGCTCACCTTAAGTGATCACTCTCCTTACAGTGTGTATGGTAACACCCATTGTTTCATGTTCTCTATGTATATAAATCTCCCCACTGTATTTTCTACTGTATTTTCTACTGAATGCATCCAATGAAGTGAGCTGTAGCTCACGAAAGCTTATGCTCAAATAAATTTGTTAGTCTCCAAGGTGCCACAAGTACTCCTTTTCTTTTTGCGAATACAGACTAACAGGGCTGCTACTCTGAAACCTGTCAGTATACGTTAGGTTGTCTCTTCAAGGGCTAGATAGAAGCTTTCTAAAATGAAAGCCAAAACAGTGTAGAAATCTGACTATGCAATCTAGGCCACCAAAAATACATCTAGCAGGCCGGATCCACACTGTGGGACTGGTGTTTGACAACTGTAATTAAAGGTTTTGCAAATATTGCTGTTCTCTGCAGACTCTTAATATTCTATTAACATTTTCTCACAAAAAAAGAAATAAGTTTTGATTCCATTAAGTCAGTCTGTAGGGATCCCAATTTTTTTTTTAAACGTCTGTATGCCAACCTTATCATTTCCCTCCCTGCTCCCTTACAAAGCCATTTGACCTATCCTGGTGATTTTTTAAAAATGTTGCCCATACTTGCCAATAAAATAGGGTTTTATATGAATTTGTAAGTGTATCACTTTGTTACCTCAATGCATAATTAAACAAACTTTATAGCTTAAGTGACTTGTCAGCATGTATCAGTTTATTATGTTAATGCTATACATTAAATCCACCACTTAACACTAATAAATACAGCTATCCAAGATACAATTTGGATATGTCTGTTAAATAAGAATGGCTGCCAAAGAAATCTGAAAGTTTAACATATGCTCTCCATGCTAACAATTCTTGTGAAATCTTTCAATTGTATAAATATGGCCATCATCAGACTGAGCTAAAGATTTATTGCTGTATATTCAGGGATTCTTGCTCAATTACACAGAATTTAGGCTTACTATAATATTAATGCTTAAGCACGTTTATTCTAATTAAAAAGCTAAATAAAGTATCTCTTCTGCATAGCTAGCTGAAGAGGAAGCTGGCTGATGATCACAGTAAAAATACTTTGAAAGGGCACAGTGCTATGGTTTTAGTGATTATTAAGTCAGTTTCTAGTGGATTCTAGTGATTCAGCTTTTCCCCTACATTTCCCATGCCTTGTCCCAAAAGTTTTTATGTTTCCAAAATAGATGTACGAGCTATACAGGTCAAACATCTTATTTGTTTACCATTTGGTGAACCTACATTTATGTCTTTTGTGAAATGTTTTAGGGAGTTAATCTGCTTTAGTAAACCATTCGTATTTAATCAGAAGCTACCACAGCAAGTGGAAATAAAAGAAACAAAAACAAGAATGGACATTAATTAACTTGATTAAGAAACAAAGTACTACCACCACACCTAAGGCACACCCACAGGAATGCCTGATACCATCTGTACTGTGACTTGGCAAGCTAATTTACTGGCAAACTGGGTATGCTTGACCATAACAATCAGTTTACTTGTGATACAGTTAGTCTACCTGATGGATGTCCTTGAACTATAAATCTTGGCATGTTTAAGAATTAGCACATGGGGAATTGATTAATCCAGTTAACAATAACATCTCTAGAAGGAAATTCTGAAGTAATAGAAAATTTGAGCTCATCATGGTCATTAGCAACTAGCAGTCCAAATTGATCAGCTGATGAGAAAAGAACTGAAGAAGACTGTAGCATAGACCAGTTTTACATATTTTAATGTTTCTGCTTTTAAAAAAAATCCTGTTACACAATTTAAACTTTACTAGATGGAATAAAAGATACAAATGAATAAATCCTATCTTCATTAAGATGGAGTCACAAGGATCATTTTATGATAGTCAGAAAGTGACCACCAGTCTAGCTTACCAAGAGGATGGGTTTCACAAAGGAACCAGATCTATATTTTCAGAAGTACAAATGCATGCAACAACCAAATACATGTGTACTTGTAAGTTTGCCCATTAAGATATGTCCCTATAATTCCCAAAGGGTAATATTCATTTCAGTGAAGAGTGCCAGGTCAAGGTCTTTCACACTATTTAAGCCTTTATCATAAGAGTTATATGGTTATATGGAGATCATCAGGTTTATGGAATGGTTCAACCTTTAAACTTACTGTCCAGGTGAATTTACAATTGAGCACGTGTGTGATATTGAGAAATATCACATTTTTGGTGCAGACTAGTGAGGTTTTATTGAACATTTTTACTGAAACAAAAAACTTAAAATGGATGAGAAAATATTTGGCAGAAGACAACATTTCAGATAAATTCAAGATATTTCAGCTTAGTCATTGAACATAATTTTAATTAAATAGTGCCCCTCTCTGTGTCAAAGCACCCAGAGCAATGAACAAACATTCAGAATACAACAGAATGAAGGTATTATAAGAACAAGAATATTAAACAGCTATATAAAACAACTGTGTCCAAATCAATAAAAAATATACTTGAGAATACATAAATGTACCACTATGCAGATATATTCACCCCAAACATGTAACATCAATTAATATTTATTTTTCTCAAGCTACGCCAACTACATTGTGTGAAGCTATAGATCTTCATTCTTTGTGAAACAGTAGAAATGCCATTTCATACTCACAGTAAAAATTGAGTAAAATCTTGTTTATATATTAAAACAGCTTCACTGATTCTGTTTACTTAAATTTAGAAGTGAAGTTGTAGGTAGGCAAGCAACAAAACCCTCATATAAGTAAATTTCTTTTAACTATACAACTTTTCTAGTCTAGTTATTAGAGCATTAATTACAAACCTATTTCACTCGGAAAATATTCCAGTATTTCAAATCTCCAGTTTTTATATGCAGCATATTGTTGATACATATCAAATATCTCTGCAGTGAACAGCATGGCTTCCTGTCCACCAACGCCAGCAGTTACTTCCATGACCAAATCACTCTTGTCTGTTTCTTCTGAAGGAATCAAATGCAATACTATCTGTAAATACAAAAAGTAACACACCTTTTTACCTGTTTAAGGGCTTGTCTATACTGCGCAAAAACTTGCCAGTCAAGGAGCTTTTTGCGCTCAAACTGCAGACATGTACAAACTGCCAAGCCACTTTGTGCGCAGAAACTCCTCAGTTGCAGCGCTGCAAAAAACCACCAGGAGAGTCATAAGGCTATTTGCACAGAGGCTCCAGCGCTCTATTGCCAGTGTGAACGCTTGATTGCTTTCTGCCCTGTAATTGGCCTCCAGAGCTGTCCCATAATGCCTCAAGTGACCACTCTGCTTATTGTTTTGAACTCGGCTGCCCTGGAGCCACGCGCCCCTCCCCTTTCAAAGCACTGTTTCTGACAGCCCTTGAGTGCTGTGCTGATCTGCTCTGGGACACAAAGCAAACCATTAATGTGGAATGCTCCTGCTGTTGAACACAGAGGGGGTGTGTGTGTGAGCCCAGGGAGGAAGGCAAGGGCTGCTGTTGGGGTTTCCCTCTCCGACTGCCTCAGGACTGGTTGCTTCCTGCTGCTGTCTGAACTTACAAGACAGCATGCTGATACATTCTCTGTCCCCCAAAACACAGTCTCTCCCCCACCACCCCATACACCCACACATACTCACTCTCCTCTGCTACCCCCTCACTTCAGCTGAAAAGCAGCTGGCAATGTAGTAGGAAGCCCATGGAACAATGGGATTGGGAAACCTGCATCATGTGATGCTGTGTCTGCCCCATGAGGCATTGCAAACCCTCCCCAAAGCACCCTGTGGCCAGTTGCACAGTGGGATAGCGACCACAATGCACTGTTGTCTTTGCCATTGCAAGAGCTGCTAATGTGGATGTGCTCCAGTATCACAAGCAGCACCGTGTGGACACCCAACAGCGGTTTAATTCCAGCGTTTTAATAAAAGTGGTATAACTTGTGGCACAGAAACTTGCCAGTGTAGACATACCCTAAGATTTTCTTCCCCTGACATCTCAATGCATACTTGAAATGTTTCAGGTTTCAGAGTAACAGCCGTGTTAGTCTGTATTCGCAAAAAGAAAAGGAGTACTTGTGGCACCTTAGAGACTAACCAATTTATTTGAGCATAAGCTTTTGTTAGCTACAGCTCACTTCATCCGATGAATGCATCTGATGAAGTGAGCTGTAGCTCACGAAAGCTCATGCTCAAATAAATTGGTTAGTCTCTAAGGTGCCACAAGTACTCCTTTTCTTTTTGAAATATTTCAGTATGTTCAGATGGTATGAAAATGTCATGCAAGCTGGCAATCGTTTTATTTTGCAGTCTGTTACAGTAGCTCCTTAACATTCTCCAAGTAGGTAGTTTTCTTAATGCTCTTTCTCCATACTCAGCGTTTTAAGCTCAGCCTCCATTTTTGTATTATAATTTTCCCCAGGCAACTCCCTTTAATACATGAATATATAATACTTACTAGCATTTCTCGGTAGACTTCAAGGAAGGTAAGTATCATTATCCTCATTGTATAGGCAAAATAACCTGCTCAAAGTCATACAGCAGGTCAATGGAAGTCCTAGGAATAGAACCCAAATCTCCTGACTTCCAGTCTAATGCCCTTTTTGTTAATACACTACCTCCCTGAAGACTAACTGGAGTCAAGTGTGCGTTTGTTGAGAAAAGGCTTTTTTGTGTTTGTGATGGTGAAAGGCTCCCTTCAAGATGACCAACAAAACCTTGCGCAGATTTCCATCAGCCAGAAGAGGCCTCTGCTTCTGGAGACTGCAGAAATCACTGACCAATATCTGGAAATGGAAAGTCTTTTTTAAACAGATCTTCTTTTAACTCAGTACTAGCTTATCAACTAAGTAGCTCTATGACTGAAAAAGTTCGAAAGTGTGTCATGGAGCTGTTGAGGATTTTTGTTTTGTTTTATTTTATTTCTTTTAAATCAGGAGAGATGTGAATTTGTATTGAGTCACAAATTAAAAATGCCCTGAAATTAAAACCTGAAAATACGTCATTAATAGCCTTTATAAAACAATTTTACACGTTGGACCAAGCTCGCTTCAAACACTTCCCTGTAATGTTTTCACCCATTACTGCTTGCTTGTACTGAGTAAAGTTTCTCTATATCAATATCTTTGTCCTATCTATTCTTCCTGTAAATCTATACATTTTTGTATGTTTACAAAAAAATAAGCATATAAACCAACTGTCATTTTGGTGCTGGATGAGCATGTGGCAAAATTAATCAATTTTCTTTAACAGATCAGATTTAGAAAAAAGCAATAACTTTTTAACTTGTTATCATGCACATTCCAGAGGGAATGATTTTGATGAAAGTTACTACTATGCAGATGCCTATACAAACTAACAAGTGGGAACTATTACATAGTTTACAAATGTCTTTTGTAAAAGCAATAGCCTACTCTCACAATGATCCTATGTGTATTTGCCCTTATCAGTTGATAAAGGCCCTGGGCACATATATAAGCAGTAAAACTAAGTAACTGTTTCTCTTGCAGCCAGAGAAAGGAGGAAGCCTTATTAGCATTTATAGTTTGACATTCTTGAGAAGTGCTCACATAGTTGCTCTATAAATACAAATAAATGCTTTTCAGGTTTCAGGAATGGTCTAAGGATATTTGGTCCATGGAGGGATGGACTAGATTACCTCTCAAGGTCCCTTCCCCAGCCCTGTATTTCTGTGATTTTATAATATGTCAACTTTGCAGTTCTTCACTTCAAACATGGGATGGTATTTCATTCTATCAACTATAAAAAATGAAAAACTAATTTGAATGAAGTTGTATGGTTATAAATGAGGACAGGATTTGGCTAGTGCTCATTTAACTTTGAATAGTAGACGGACATATGCCGTTACTTTACAAAGGACTATACCTGGCGCTTCAATTCAGTTATCTCTTCCTGACAGGAAACTATTTCTTCTTCTGCAAGCTTCTGCAAATCTTCATTCTCACCTGCAATATCGGAGTGTGTTAATCCTCAAGAGCTATGATTTACACAATCTCATTAATCCTCCCTCCACAATAGCTGTATGATGAACCACACTTCTTACTGAATAAAAATATATTTTGCATGTCATTAAAAGTTGAAAAATATGATATGCGATTACCTTAGACCTTAGTCCATCCCGTGCTTTGCTGCACATTGGGCTACCCTAACATTTGCCATGATACATGATAGAGTTGAATAATTATTTTTAATAGTATTTTCTAGTATTGTCTAGATTAGATATGGGGAGATCCACTCTATTCAATATCTCTTTATTCTATCCAGAAAGAAACGTGAAAACTAACTAGGGGCATGGCTACACTGGAAACTTCAAAACGCTCCCACGGCAGTCCTTTGAAGTGCAAGTGTGGTAGTGTGCAAGCACCGGGAGAGAAGAGAGCTCTCCCAGCGCTCCTGGTAATCCACCTCCATGAGGGGATTACCTCTAAGTGCTGGGAGCATAGCCTGTCTACACTAGCGCTTTAAAGCGCTCAGACTTGCTGCACTCAGGGGGGTGATTTTTCACACCCCTGAGCCAGCAAGTTAGAGCGCTATAAAATGTAAGTGTAGACAAGCCCTAGGAGTTAATCTTAAAATTCTCTATTTACCTAAGGGTTTGCCTGAATCACAACATTCTCACCTCTACCCCACCCCTCAGCACAGATGACATTTCTTGAATATTACAAGCAATTCTTAAAATAAATTAATCCAGCCCAGACAGACTTTTAAACAACCTGCAATTATCACTTCTAGCAATGAAGGGGACTGTTATATTTGTCATGCCCATTCAATCCTTTATCGTTCTTCTGCAATTATCAAGAATGGTGCCAATGTGGTGGTAGTTTTTGTGAAGCTTACACCAGTCCACGGGATACTGAACTAAAAATACTACGTACATTTAGCTAGCACACAGGCCAAACCGGTCATCATATTGCAGTAACTCTTGGCCACTTCTGACCTTGACTGGATTCCGAATGGTAACCCAGAAGTTGAAGGCTTTATATCCCATTACCAGTCACCTCATAAAAATGTTTTCAAAGCATAGAGTTCTAAACAATAGTTTCTTTTCAATGTAAAATCAAACACTTTTGATGTAGAATAGCTGAAAAAAATTACATTTAATGTTGAAAGTTGAAAACTATTGTGTACCTATCATTAAAAAATTTACTGGAATAGTGTTTCACTAAAAAATTCCTGACCATGCTTGATTTTAGATACTACCAATATTTGTACACAAGCTTATTTTAGGACCAGCCTACTCTAGAAAGGCTTTGCCGATACAGCTATATTGGTATAGCTATATCAGCAGAGGCCCAATTGGAGACGCAATTTATAAGGGCATAAGGAGGTCTCTGCAGGTATAGTTAAACAACTTCCCAAATGACAAAAGCTATTCCAGCAAAAGGACTCTTTTGCTTATATAACTATGTCTACACAGGATTTTGCCAGTATTGCTGGGCTGGTCACAGCTATGCCAGCAAGATGTTGTTACCTAGACTTAAGTGTTGCCTACATTGGCAAGTTTCTCTCCAGTAAAGCAGCTTTCTGCGCTATAACTCCCAAGGTGTACACACTGCCAGGCCACTTAGTGCACAGAAACTGTGCAGTTGTAGCGATTTAATTAAAAAAAAACAAAACAAAAAACCACACCCCGACAAGAGGTGTACAGCTTTCTGTGCTGGGGCTACAGCGCTGCAATGCCACTGTTGACACCGTGGCGATTACAGCGCTGCGATTGGCCTCTGGGAGCTGTCTCACAATGCCTGTTCTCGCCTCTCTGGTCATCGGTTTGAACTCTACTGCCCTGCCCTCAGGTGACCAATCGTCATCCCCACCCCATAAATTCCTTTGGAAATTTGAAAGTCCCCTTCCTGTTTGCTTGGTGATGTGTGCAGTAGTGTCTGCGCATCTTTCCAGGTGGCCATGTCTGCTCCATGCACCATGCGATCCCCCGCTTGGAGCAATGCCAAGCTACTGGACCTCATCAGTATTTGGGAAGAGGAGGCTGTCCAGTCCCAGTTGCTCTCCATCCGTAGGAAGAATGATACCGACAGAGATTTCACGATGCATGACAGAAAGGGTCCATGACCGGGACACATTACAATGTAGGGTCAAAGTGAAGGAGCTGCGCAATGCCTACTACAAGGCGCGGGAAGCAAACAGCCACTTCAGTGCTGCGCCCACAAGCTGCCGGTTCTACAAAGAGCTGGACACGAAACTCGGCAGTGATCCCACCTCCACTGCGAAGGCCTCTGTGAATACTTCGCTGGCTCACGTGCCAGTTGAGACGGGACTGAGCCAGAAGGAGGAAATCTTGGATGAGGATGTGGCGGGGGACCCAGAAGCAGATGACGACTCAGAGGCCAGAGATGCATGCAGCCATGAGCTCTTTTCTACCCTGAAGGAGCCTAGCCAGTCACAGCTGTCGGAGACTGGCGAAGCGCAAACAGGAGAGGAGGCCCCTGGTAAGTGGATTTGATTTTGGGAATTGCTGAAACGAGTTGTTGGGGGCAGGGGGATGGCAGAAAGCAGACTTGTCTCCCACTGTATGCCTACTCTGAGTGGCGGAACAGGCTGTTGATTGACTCCCTCACTTCACAGGCATCTCCCTCAGAGATCTCCAGGAAACTCTTGTGGAGATACTGGGCAATCTGCTGGCACTGCTGCAGGTTCTTGGGCAGAGCTGCTTTGTTTCTTGCCCCATTAACGGTAACTTTCCCACACCACTGTGCCATCATGGGGGGGAAGAGGGGAAACATTGCTGCACACATGTGAGCTGCATAGGGGCCAGGACGGAAGCCATAGGCTTGGAGAAGACCCTCCCCAGATTCCCTGCTCACCCTCAGCAGCAAGATATCTTCCATAATGATCACATCCTGTGGAAAGTGTGGGGACAGGAATGATTATCAGCCCCCCAACAGTGCTGGCTCTCACCAAGAGCCATGTCCCCACTGTACAGCAGGGTCCGGGAAGAGTGATATACCCTGCCCCTGCGGCTACTCACCATTTTGGGGGTCTTGTGGCTCATGTGTGCTTGCCTGGGATCAGCCAGTTAGTGACAGGTGTGAGAGTACTGGCTGTGTTTTAAAGCACTGAATCAGTGTTGTCTGTGTTGCAAAGAATACTGCTTCTGTAAAACGTTGCGTTTAAACTTCACAGAGATGACCTTGGGAGCCCAGCCTCCCTCTTTGTTAGCAGCAGCTGAATGGCTGCGCAGAATTAGAAAGTGGCCAAGAAGAACTAAGGAGGACTTTCTGCATGAGGTTATGATGCATTCTGCTGCCGAGAAACAGGAATTGAAGGAGTGGAGGGACAGCAAGAAGAGGGACCGAAAGGAGAACACAGCACGTGAGAATGAAGCCACGGAGCAGCTCTTAAACGTTATGGAGTGCCAAGCAGACACGATCCAGGTGATACTAGCTCTTCAAACTGAGTAGCTCTGTGCCCACCCTCCCCTACAGCTGCTGTTGCAAAACTCTTTCCCATGCATATCCCCCCCAACACATTCTTATCAACCTCCTGGCTCCAGTCTCTACCCGCAGCATTCCACTCCTCCCTCCTCACAGTCCGGCACTATGGACTCCCACTGCACTCAACACCATTCCCTCAGCAGTTTGGCCCTGCTGAAGTACAGTACCCACATTATACTCCAAAGAAGAAGGTTGGATATGATCCCTGGACATACACAAATCTTTAGGCATCCCGGGACCCCTCCTCCCCCTGCGATCTTCCCTTCCCCCATCCCCCTCCCTGCAGATGTATTTTTTTGTTTGACTCTCCTCTGATTGTTGTCTTTTAATAAAAGAATTGTGTTGATTTGAAAGCAATCTTTATTTTATCAATTGAAAGCAAAAAGAGCACTGCAAAGCAACATACAATTATGTTAAACCCCTTTATTGCATCATGTGCACCAAATCACCTCCTAGCATTACAAACGCTGCACTCCCGAGCATAGCAACAAATATTAGAGGCTTTCAGCTTCAAATTGCTGTCTCAAGGCATCCCTCATCCTTATGGCCCTGCGCTGTGCCCTTCTAATAGCCCTGGTCTCTAGCTGTTCAAACTTAGCCTCTAGGTGCTGAGCCTCTACGGTTCAGCCCTGAGTGAAGCTTTCACCCTTCCCTTCACAAATATTATGGGGCATACAGCACGTGGCCCCATGTATGGCTTCATAAGCCACGGCATTAAGGGGTAGGTGGGGTCTCCCAGGATCACAATGGGCATTTCAACTTCCCCTACAATGATCTTCTGGTCCAGGAAGAAAGTCCCTGCTTGCAGCTTCTTGAACAGGCCAGAGTTCCCAAAAGATGCATGAGTCATGCACCTTTCTGGACCAGCCTGCCTTAATGTCTGTGAAATGCCCACGGTGGTCCACAAGTGCCTGGAGAATCATTGAGAAACACCCCTTGCAATTAATGTACTCAGTGGCAAGGTGGTCGGGTGCCAGAATTGGAATATGCGTGCCAACTATCGCCTCTCCGCAATTAGGGAAGCCCATTTCTGCAAAGCCGTCCACAATGTCACACACGTTGCCCAGAGTCACGGTCTTTTGGAGCAGGATGCGATTAATGGCCCTGCACACTTCCATCAACACGAGTCCAACAGTCGACTTTCTGACTCCAAACTGGTTAGTGGCTGATCAGTAGCAGTCTGGAGTAGCCAACTTCCACAGTGCAATCGCCCCACACTTCTCCAATGGCAGGGCAGTTCTCATTCTCGTGTCCTTGCACCACAGGACTGGGGCGAGCTCATCACATAGTCCCATGAATGTGGCTTTCCTCATCCGAAAGTTCTGCAGCCACTACTCGTCATCCCAGACGTGCATGACGATGTGATCCCACCACTCAGTGATTGTTTCCCGAGCCCAAAAGCGGCATTCCACCATGGTCAGCACCTCTGTGAATGCCACAAGCAATCTTGTGTCGTAGCTTCTACGTGTGGCGAGATCAATGTCGCACTCCTCTTGCCTTTGTAGTTTAAGGAATAATTCCACTGCCACTCATGACGTGTTGTCAGAGCGAGCAGCATACTGGTGAGCAGTTCAGGATCCATTCCTGCAGCCCGAAGAGGCAGGGCACGCAGTACAGAAACCACTGAAAGATTGCGCCAAAGGTGGACAGAAGCTCAGGGATTTCTGGGATGCGAAGCAATGCATCACGACGCATTGGGACAGGACCCAGGATGCCCCGCAACCGCCTCTGCCTTCCCACAAGTCTTAGCAGCAGAAGAGGTGCTCTGTGGGATAGCTGCCCAGAGTGTACTGCTCCAAATACCATTGCAAGTGTGAACACACTATTGCACAGGCAGCTGACGGTGTGAAAACACAAGAGCAGTTTCCTTTCAGCGCTCTCTGAGCAGAGCTGTAACTTTGTCAGTGTAGACATGCCCTTAGGCTACCAAATATAATTTCACATACAACAAAACACCACACCCAAGACAATCTCTTAAGAAAACACTATGACCCCACTGAAAGGCGAAGGCTCTTTGTGTACGGTCTACTCAGAAAATGAAAGTGTGACTGGAGTGCAGGTAGGCATATCCACACTAGCTTTAATCCAGCTAGCATAGATAACAATAGTAGTGAAGACATGGCATTCAGTGTAGGTTAGCTCAAGTATGTAGCCAGGGTCCTTAGTGGGCTTGTACTCAGGTGAGTAGCCTGCAATGAAGTCCATGTCACCACATCTTCATTACTGTTGTTATCCATGCTAGGTAGATTAGTGTGGGTATGCCTGCCTGGGCTACAATTACACCTGTGTAAATATACCCTCAAGTGTCTGTTGCTTGAATGCAGTGAGCGATAAGGAAACAGTATCAGCATGGATTAAGCAGGTGTGCGTTACACACACACACTCCTTCCCTCCCCAGTTCAGTTAGTAGATATAGAGCAGCTCTTTCAATGAGTCTGCTCTCTACACTTCATTGCTTGGGCTGCACTGCTACTCTTTGCTGAGAGCCTTTCACTCCCCTGCTACTTCTGTTGGCTTCCGAATTTAAGTCTGAATTAAACTTTTGACACAACAAGCCTAGAGCAACATAGAAAAGATGCTCTGCTACATTGCCAGCCTCAGGCAAATAAAAATATCCTCCGAGGGAACACTGGTAAAGAGTGCAGAAGGTGGTGTTTGCCTATTTGCTATATATGCTAATACAGGTTAGAAGCATAAATTGTCATGCATACTCAAAAGACCAGACGATGCTCTAAATAAGGATGGGTGGACTCAAAACTGATTTCCAATACATGATTTTTTATTGTGATTAAGACAGTAGCTGTACTGTATCTCATTTTTCCTCCTCTATCTAGAAGGAAAATGCTGTGCACTGTACAGTTACTGGGGCTGCATTATTTCCCACACACGCTCAATTCTAAATTGACCTGCAAGTATGTTTAAAGGGAGGATCATTAAATAAAGCTGGTGATCTGCATTTATAGACAGGCTCTCAGCACCATGTAAGCCTCATGTTAGAGGCTTGAGAAGTGTGTAAAACCTTGATTGGGCACTCTTCACTAAATTCAATATTACCCATTAGATGTAGCGTAGTAGCCGTGTCAGTCCCAGGCTATTAGAGAGACAGCATGGGTAATGTAATAGCCTCATGGTCTCGGACACCATCCGATGGTCCAAGGACATCTACATCGAACACATCACCGGCCACTGACAGTACCAGGAGGTGTGAGCCGGTACGACATCGTGCATCAACTATGGGAAAGGGACTGAGAGACTTTTTCCATTGGAACATATGAACTGGAACCATAAACTCACTGAACATTAAAACCCACCAAATGAGGTTAGATCTATCCTCATCATCATATCCGCTCATTATACTCCACACCTGAATATAGCCATTAAATGGACAACACACCCCCATAACTCAATGTCTGTTCTTTGACCCGTTAAACTTTTACCCCAAATCAGGGAGACTGCAGATTATGTATTCCTTATGCCACCCGCTCCTAAACTGAATTTCGCACCCCTTGATAATCTGTACCTTATTCCCTGATAACCAGAAACTTCTATGCCTAAACTCTGTACCGTTTTCTTTTTACTTCAACATTATCTTAATAAAATTAATAAATCTCTCTATTACCCGTTGTAAATTATAGGGCCATATCTTAATGGGAAAAAAAAAGGTGAAGTTTTGAATTAAGTTAGCTTAGTCAAGTTAGCTTAGAACATCCAAAAGCCCTTTAAGGCCTTACCATCACTAAGAAAGAAGGTATGCTTTTAACAAATTAATTTAATATGTGTTAAAACCCTGGTGTAGTCAAAGTTATTTTTAGTTTTAAAATCTTAGCTAGTCAAGTAAACTGTAGGCTCCCCACTATGGTTTACCTCAATCAGCTAATGTGTTAAAAGTACAACTGCTTGTCTACATTAGGATTTTAACATGTTAATATATATCTTTTTCCTAGTGACAATGAGGTCTAAGGCTATATCTTCACTGCAGTGAAATAACTAATGCAACCAAAACAATCTAAGGCCTGAGCTACACTAAAACTTATTTCTACATAGTTTCAGAGCTCAGGGCTGTGAAATATCCACACAACTGAGCACTGTCGTTATGCCAACCTAATCCCCCGTCTAGACGCAGCTAGGTTGATGGAAGAATACTTGTGTCGATCTAGCAATTGTTGCTTGGGAAGGAAGTGTTTCTGCAGCAACTGAAAAAACCTGTTCCATCACTGTAGGCTGTGTCTACACACTGTGAGATTATACAGGCATAGCTATTGCGCCCGAACTATGCCACTATAGTCCCCATAGCATAGACATAGCTGATGAGTAAAAAGTCAAATGATTGCCAGGTGGAGGTGGTAGAATTATTTCTATTTCACTCTTTTCATTTGTAATTGTTCCATGAAGAGCTTATACAAGCAAATTTTAGTCCATCATCTATTTGCAAAGTGACAGTTATGATCTTTTATGGTCTGGGGAAAATATACCATGTTAGAAAATATTAATTTTGGGCCTGCGCACACTAGGATAAGATAAGTGTTTTTAGAATGCATTGGCTAACACATATTAACACAAAACTTCAATACTGCCAACATGCAAACATTAAAAAATCATGAGTCAGGCCCCTCAAAAACATGACAGGTTTCAGAGTAGCAGCCGTGGTAGTCTGTATTTGCAAAAAGAAAAAGGAGGACTTGTGGCACCTTAGAGACTAACCAATTTATTTGAGCATAAGCTTTCGTGAGCTACAGCTCAACTTCTGGGTACTCTTCTGGCTCTGTCAATCTGTTTCTTCACTTCAGCAGGTGGGCATTATAGTTGTAAGAATGCTTATGCTAACTTTTTTATGGCTGACTTAGAACAACGCTTCCTCAGCTCTTGTCCCCTAATGTCCCTACTCTAATTGTGCTACATTGATGACATTTTCATCATCTGGACCCATGGAAAAGAAGCCCTTGAGGAATTCCACCATGATTTCAACCATTTCCATCCCACCATCAACCTCAGCCTGCACCAGTCCACACAAGAGATCCACTTCCTGGACACTATGGTGCTAATAAGCGATGGTCACATAAACACCACCCTATACTGGAAACCTACTGACCGCTATTCCTACCTACATGCCTCCAGCTTTCATCCAGACCACACCACACGACCCATTGTCTACAGCCAAGCTATACGATACAACCGCATTTGCTCCAACCCCTCAGACAGAGACAAACACCTACAAGATCTCTATCAAGCATTCTTACAACTACAATACCCACCTGCTGAAGTGAAGAAACAGATTGACAGAGCCAGAAGAGTACCCGGAAGTCACCTACTACAGGACAGGCCCAACAAAGAAAATAACAGAATGCCATCACCTTCAGCCCCCAACTAAAACCTCTCCAACACATCATAAAGGATCTACAACCTATCCTGAAGGAGGACCCATCACTCTCACAGATCTTGGGAGACAGGCCAGTCCTTGCTTACAGACAGCCCCACAACCTGAAGCAAATACTCACCAGCAACCACACCACACAATAGAACCACTAACCCAGGAACCTGTCCTTGCAACACAGCCCGATGCCAACTGTGTCCACATATCTATTCAGGAGACACCATCATAGGGCCTAATCACATCAGCCACACTATCAGAGGCTCGTTCACCTGCACATCTACCAATGTGATATATGCCATCATGTGCCAGCAATGCCCCTCTACCATGGACATTGGCCAAACTGGACAGTCTCTACGTAAAAGAATAAATGGACACAAATCAGACGTCAAGAATTATAACATTCAAAAACCAGTTGGAAAACACTTCAATCTCTTTGGTCACTCGATTACAGACCTAAAAGTGGCAATTCTTCAACAAAAAAACTTCAAAAACAGACTCCAACAAGAGACTGCTGAATTGGAATTAATTTGCAAACTGGATACAATTAATTTAGGCTTGAATAGAGACTGGGAGTGGATGGGTCATTACACAAAGTGAAACTATTTCCCCATGTTTATTCCCCTCCCCGACGTTCTTGTCAACTGCTGGAAATGGCCCACCTTGATCATCACTACAAAAGGTTCTTCCCCCCTGCTCTCCAACTGGTAATAGCTCACCTTAAGTGTGTATGGTAACACCCATTGTTTCATGTTCTCTATGAATATAAATCTCCCCACTGTATTTTCCACTAAATGCATCCAATGAAGTGAGCTGTAGCTCACGAAAGCTTATGCTCTAATAAATGTGTTAGTCTCTAAGGTGCCACAAGTACTCCTTTTCTTTTTTCGAGAACATGAGTTTTTCTAAAAGTAATATTTTTTTTCTGGTTATAGAGCCTTTAGGGTTCACATTTGCAATTTTTTCTCTGCCATCCCTGAAGGCTGGAAACTTTTTTCAAAAATGAAACCTGTGATTCTCACTTAAAAAAAAAACAATTGCAGGAACTATGGCCCAGATCCCCAAGGGGATTTAAATCCTAGCCTAGATAGGACCGTCAGGGGCACAAGCCCAATTAACACTCACTGATACTGGGGAAATTATTTCAGCTTAAGGTAAAGTGTGAATTTAAAGCAGAACAGCTATTGCTGATTAACTCCTTGTGTGCAGGCTCTTATTCTGCAACAGGAGCATCTTAATCTCAACTGCATTAAACTAAAATGCAATAAAGCACCGAGCACTCTTAATTCCAGATTTAATCAGGAATTAACTCCCCCTGTAGACAAACCCAGAGCTAGCTGCCACGGGCACGCACACTGCGCAGGCGCACACACACAGCAAGCTCAGTCCCAGCACCTGGGGTTGCGCGTCCGATATCCCACGGGGCGGGTGGGCGGAGCCAGAAAGAGGGGGCGGGGCCATTCGCGCTCTGCGGGGGTCTCTCACCTCCTCGTGCCAGCTCTTGCGTGTCCCGCAACTCCTGCTCCTTGGCCCACAGCCGCTGGACCCGCGCTCCCAGCTCGGGGCCGGCTCGGCCCCGCGTCTGCTCCTCCAGGAAGCGGCGCAGCCCGGGCGCGGCGAACAGCGTCTCCAGGCCAGGCCAGGAGCTCAGCGGGCGCCGCGGCGGCTGCGCGGCACGTCCCCAGCCCAGACAGGCCCCGGCGGCGGCCCCGCGGCAGCTCCTGGCCGGAGGCGGGGCCGCGCGCAGCCCTTGCCCCGCGAGGAGAGTCCGCGCGAGCAGCCGCATGACCCACGCGAGCGACCCGCGGCGGAAAAGACCGAAGAGGCTCGAGTCTGTCTCCGGCCACGACCTCTTCGGGAATGGCCGGAAACGTTCGGGTGGCTCCCCTTGAATCCCGGAAACTGCCGAAGGCGCTCGGCTCCCCACCAGCTTCGGAAACAGCCGACAAGGGATCGGACTGGACGGCCAGGAGAAGGGGGCGGGGCGGAGACAGACCCAGGCCCCACCACTGACGCGGCGTGTCTGAGCCGCCGGGTCCTAGCTCGCCCCGGCACACGGCGGCCGGAGCCTTCGCCAGAGGTTGGGCAAGACCCAGGGAAGGTCCGAGAGAGCCAGAGCCACCCGTGATCATCACCCTGCGTCTCTACAGCCTCTGCACCCCTCCTACCTCTACATCCCCACAGCCCCTGCCAGCCACACAGCCCCTCCTTCCTCTAGTCCCCACAGCCCCTCCAACTACACAGCTCCTCCTACCTATACGTCCCACAGCCCCTCCTTCCTCTAGTCCCCACAGCCCCTCCTACCTATAATCCCACAGCCCCTCCAACTACACAGCTCCTCCTACCTATACGTCCCACAGCCCCTCCAACTACACAGCCCCTTCTACCTATACATCCCACAGCCCCTCCAACTACACAGCCCCTCCTACCTATACGTCCCCACAGCCCCTCCCAGCCACACAGCCCCTCCTACCTATACGTCCCCACAGCCCCTCCTACCTATACGTTCCCACAGCGCCTCCCAGCCACACAGCCCCTCCTTCCTCTAGGTCCCCACAGCCCCTCCTACCCATACGTACCCCCAGCCCCTCCTACCCACACAGCCCCTCCTACCCATACGTACCCCCAGCCCCTCCTACCCACACAGCCCCTCCTACCCATACGTACCCACAGCCCCGCCCAGCCACACAGCCCCTCCTTTCTATAGGTCCCCACAGCCCCTCCCAGCTACACAGCCCCTCCTTCCTATACACCCCCACAGCCCCTCCCAGCCACACAGCCCCTCCTACCCATACGTACCCCCAGCCCCTCCCAGCCACACAGCCCCTCCTACCCATACGTACCCACAGCCCCGCCCAGCCACACAGCCCCTCCTTTCTATAGGTCCCCACAGCCCCTCCCAGCTACACAGCCCCTCCTTCCTATACACCCCCACAGTCCCTCCCAGCCACACAGCCCCTCCTACCTATATGTCCCACAGCCCCTCCCAGCCACACAGCCCCTCCTTCCTCTACGTCCCCACAGCCCCTCCCAGCCACACAGCCCCTCCTTCCTCTACGTCCCCACAGCCCCTCCCAGCCACACAGCCCCTCCTTCCTCTACGTCCCCACAGCCCCTCCCAGCCACACAGCCCCTCCTTCTTCTACGTCCCCATAGCCCCTCCCAGCCACACAGCCCCTCCTTCCTCTACGTCCCCACAGCCCCTCCCAGCCACACAGCCCCTCCTTCTTCTACGTCCCCATAGCCCCTCCCAGCCACACAGCCCCTCCTTCCTCTACGTCCCCACAGCCCCTCCCAGCCACACAGCCCCTCCTTCCTCTACGTCCCCACAGCCCCTCCCAGCCACACAGCCGCTCCTTCCTATACGTCCCCACAGCCCCTCCCAGCCACACAGCCGCTCCTACCTATACGTCCCACAACCCCTCCCAGCCACACAGCCCCTCCTTCCTCTACGTCCCCACAGCTCCTCCCAGCCACACAGCCCCTCCTACCTATACGTTCCCACAGCCCATCCTTCCTGTACATCCCCACAGCCGTCCCATCCACACAGCCCCTCCTTCCTATACATCCCCACAGCCTCTCCCACCCACACAGCCCCTCCTTCCTATACATCCCCACTGCCCCTCCTTTCTATAGGTCCCCACAGCCCCTCCCAGCTACACAGCCCCTCCTTCCTATACACCCCCACAGCCCCTCCCAGCTACACAGCCCCTCCTACCTATACATCCCCCCAGCCCCTCCCAGCTACACAGCCCCTGCACCCCTCCTACCTATACATCCCCACAGCCCCTGTGCCCCTCCCAGCTTCCGATCCCTACAGCCCCTGCGCCCCTTCTAGCTACACAGCCCCATGCCCCTCCCAGCTATGCCACCCTACAGCCCCTGCAGTACTCCTAGCTATACATCTCTACAGCCCCTGCGCCCCTCCCAGCTATACCGTCCTACTGCCCCTGTACATCCCTACAGCCCCTGCGTTCCTCCTGGCTATATAGCCCTATAGCCCCTATACAGCCCCTGCGTTCCTCCTGGCTATATAGCCCTATAGCCCCTATACAGCCCCTGCGCCCCTCCCAGCTATATAGCCCTACAGCCCCTATACATGCCTTCAGCTCCTGTACCTCTTGTAGTTATATACCTCTATAGCCCCTATACATCCCTACAGCCCCTATACCCTCCCTCCTATACATTGTCACAGCCCCTATTCCCCACCTCTCTATAGATTGGTATAGCCCTCCCATCCAAACATTGCTAAAGCCCCTGCACACCTCCGTCTCCTACATCTCTACAGCTCCTGTACAACTCTCTCCCCTACCTTGCTACAACCCCTGTACTCGGCCCTTCTGTACATCATTACAGCCCCATACACTTCCATCCCTTACTTCGCTACAGCCCCTATACACCCCGCATCTACATATGCAATGCCTATATGCTTCCCTCCCCTACATCTCTACAGCCCCAGTACATGTCCCAGAACATGTCACTACAGCCCCTGTACGACTCCCTTTGGTCCTGTATGCCTCCCATCTATACGTCGCTACAGCCCCTCTATGCCTCCCATCTATATGTCACTACAGCCCCTCTATGCCTCACATCTATACATGGCTAAAGCCCCTGTACACCTCCCTTCAGCCCCAGTATGCCTCCATTTGCTGCATCGCTACAACTACTATACACCTCCTTTCCACACATATATCACTACAGCCCTCATACGCCTTGTTCCCCTGTATCACTGTGGCCCCTGTACACCTCCCTTTGCTGTAGCTCCTATATGCCTTCCTTCCCTACATTGCTACAGCCCTTGTGCACCTCCCATCAGCCACTATATGCTTCCCATCCATATAGCACTTCAGTCACCTACATATATTGCTTCAGCTCTATACCCTCCCCTCAGGACATGGCTTCAGCTCCTCTACACTTCCCATCCATGCACTGCTTCAGTCCCCTATCTGCATTGCTTCTGCCTAATACATCTCCCTCCTGTACATCACTTCTGCCCCTATCTACATCACTTCCGTCCCTGCATGGTGTAGAGGCTTTGACCACTTTATTTTTCATGTTTCAGTCCAGTGACTAGGTTATCCACAGTACAGAGCAGTCTCAGCCCTGTGCTAGTTTGCTTTGGCCTTTTCAGGAGCAAGCCCCAAAAGTTTATAAACCCAGGTTAAAAGCAAATAGAAAACTCACCTCTTTGCTTAACCTTACCTGCCCTAGAAAGCTTACCCTGGCTTTATCAGAAGCCCACTAGAGATGCCACAGTTAGTCAGCACTGATGATGTAACCTTTTCCGGTTCTCCACAAACCATGTTTGGTCGCAGCAGTAGTGCAAGCTTCCAGCAATATGTCCACACTCCTGACCTTGAGGCCCTATATCTATGGGATAATGACAGTTCATTCTCCATTCCTTCCGAATTTTTGGGTTTAATGCAGAGACTGACGACAAGAGTATGAATTATGGCAGTGATTTTGACACATGACTTTTGTCCACTGGGAGATAGATTGAACCATTTCTTTACTAGTAAGTACATCTTCACATACATACACGAGCTGTCAAATGTTGTTTCACTAAGGTAAGTATCATCTCATTGTCTCTAATGCTTCACTCGTGCACTCAGTGGCAGTGGGAAGGCTGCTGGAACTCCACAGCCAGGCTTACTCTGTTGGGAGATTTTAAGACTGGAAGGAACCATAGTGATCATCTAGCCTGACCTACATAGCACAGGGTGTGGAATTTCCCTCAAACGCTGCCACACCACTTGCATAGTGATGGAAGGACCACCGGCTTACTCTACCCTTCTGTGAATAATGACGAGAAGCTTTTGTGCATGTACCGAGGTTGACTCTGGAAGTAGCAGGGAGGATTTCTTCCCAGGATGAACTGCACAAGAACACACCTTGACTGAAGCTAGGGAAGAAGACAGGCCATCCTATTCTTCCCATCTCACCAATCAGCACTAGCTATTTCTTCCTTGCAAAGGCATTCTTTTCTCCTTTGGGGGCAAGCTCAGGGATCTAACACACTCCCTTTCTTCCATTTTGTTGCTGTTCCATATGGGTAACAGTAAGAACCTCCATTATTCCAGCATAGAAACAAAGTGAAACATCTGAGGGACAAGGATCTTATTTCCTCAAACTCCGGTATGACTTCGATATATGGTGATGGATACTGTAGATGAGCTCAAGCACAAAGGCCCAGATCCTCCAAGGTAGTTAGGTACCTACATACCTTCAAGGATCTGAGCCTAAGACCCCAAAAAACATTGTGGATCCCACCTGGGTCACTTCAGCCCCATACTCACATCAGAGCAACTAGGCTCAAAATAAGGGCTTGTCAATATTGAAGAGTTTTAACAGTTATTCCAGTATAATCCTATGTTTACACATTTTCAGGTATAAGAATTTTTGTGTGTTTTATTTAGCTTAAACCCCTTCCTGAGCAACATAAGCTAACATGAAAAAGACATACTGGAATAAGAGTCAACAACTATGTTTAGACTGGTATAACTATATTTGTTTAGATTCATACCTTAAGTTATTTTTAAAAAGGATAAATAAGGCCCAAGTCAGTTTATTGAGGCGCTGGCAAGCACAGGTATGAAGTGTTTGTAATCCTACATAAAAGCTGTACTAGGATTGGGCTCCTGTTAAGTATAATTTCAGAGTTCTTGGCCACTCCTCCTGCTATAAGGAGTCCTCAAAAATATAGTGGTGAAAGAACTTCCTTAAAATACTTTAGGCATCTTTGCATATGTATCCTGTAGTTACAGCACATGCAAAAATTGAACATTCAGAGTAAAAGCAGAACTAAAATGTTTTGTAAGAAAGAGATAAGGGCAGTTTTCAAGAATTACTGAAGTAAAAGCTCAATGGATACCAGTTTCTAAAATACAGCTCTGCTAAACACATTTTAATGCTCAATTGCATTGGAAATGTAAAAGATATACAAAGAAGTCATTTAGTAGGCTGTGGTGTGATAAAAGATTGTGGGATAACTTTATTTTTGCTGTCTGGTATTATCAGTTCATCCCTTCTGATATCTCCTTGTGTGCAAACAGTTTGCAAGAAAGTCACTTTGTTTTGGATGACATCAGAAGTAAGACTCTCAGCTAAACTCAAAACATAAGTAGTTTAAAGAATATACTTTATTATGTTGTAAAAAGGTGAAATTATCCTTAAAATTGTATTAAGCAATAAACTTATAGTACAGCCATTGGAAGGAATCAAATTGAAGTATTCTGTTCTTCCTTTCATGTTCACATCTTAAATTAACAGAAGTAAATAAGCATACTTTACAACTAAATTAACATACACCAGTAGAGTAACAGTAACTTCTCCCAAGCTTACATTAGTGAGTTGTCATTTCAAAAGATTTATTTTTTTTAAAAAAGTTAATGTAATGCATATGCATGTAAAGTTGCCAAAACAGTCAGAAATGAAAACTTGTAATCCAGATCCATTTTGGAAATCCACAGGAAATACATTCAACATGAGAAGATGGTTTTGGATATTAAAATGAAGGGCTGATTAAAAATGGTAATTCTGCAATGTTTAGAAAACCATTTTCAGCAAGTCTGTCGCTGTGTACAATTGGATTGACAAAATACATTGTAACAGCAATATTTTTAAAAGAAGAAAATTAGACTTAGAGGATATGTAGCGAATGTACTGTCTTTGAAGTTAGTCTGGCATTAAGAAATAGCCTAAAGCACTGCCTCTGAAACCTTATTCATGCATGCAAAGCTTCTTTGTGATCCACTGGTATCTGTCAGTGGAGTTCACTTAAGTATGATGGATAATTTAATACAGTAAGCATCTCTGTCAAAGGGAGAAATGAAAAATTATGAAGTTTTATGGATTTCACAGGACCAAATAGTTGAGTTCCTATGAATGTTAGAATTTATGAAATTCATAACTACTATGTATAATTAAACACGCTTTGTGACAAATAGTCAAAAGCCAGGAAATTTAGAGTACATGATGATATAGTGTAAATTAAAGCTTGTGAGGGAAAAAAGCCAGCATGAATTAATGACTTACTGTCAGCAGTTGAATTATCTGGCTTGTATCACAATTTTAAATTGCAGGGAAAGTTTTTGTATTGATATCTTAGTTTATGGGATAAGTAGGGTCAATTTCTGACTCCAAGCATCTCCAAGCTAGCATACTTGGGCATATATATTATATTTAATATATATGTCAGTGGGCATATATATTAAAAACACGGGTCTCATAAGCCCCACATCAAATGTTTTGTCTGCAGAGAATCTGCAGAACAGTAGCAACTTGCATTTGAAGGGAGCCTTATTTTGGGGTTGGTGGCCAGAGAGGAACAAGCAAGTTGAAACTGACATTTTGGTTATTCAAGTATGTAAAGTCTAAATCCACTCAGTCGCCAGGTTCCATCAGCAGGATGTCCGCTGTGAGTCCTTGGCTGTGTTAACTCTGCAAGGAGAAGGGTTACTACAGCCATTGATAACTGAAGGCCTTACTCCTTGTGGGACATGGATTCTGATTCAAAGGCCATTGAAGAAAATAGTCTAACAATTTCAGTGGGCTCATTGAACACATGTCCTAGTCAGCCTCTGCAAAACAAGCCTTATAGGAAGATCTTACTGTAATTTGAAGTTGCTTTCCCCTCTATGGCCCCACAGCCTGATGTATGGCAGCAATTCTATCCACTTGCTCTCCCAGGGAGAGCATCCCCCTCCATTGCACCTACCTTCACAGGTAGGTGCTATCTGTGTAGACATCCTGTGCCAGGGGGAGCAAAGATGGCTCCAAGTCAGAACTTGGACCATAATTATTTAACCTGAAAAATGGGGGTAGCTTCCTGCATACTGTTGACTTAGAGTACAAACCACTTACGCGTGTGAGTAATTTAAACAGAACCATTTATTGGCTTCAATAAGACTATTTGGGCAACCCTAAGTTATTCACGTGTTCCCCAATTCAGCAAAGCCCATGTTTAGTTTCTTTGAAGCCAATGGGATTTAGGCATATGCCTAAATGCTTTGCTTATTCAGGGCCATGCAAAGGTGTCTGCAGGATTAGGCCCTATGATGTATCTGCATTTAAGCTTCTTTTTTTCTTTTTTAAAGCTTATGTTTATATTTTGTACTTGCATTTCAGTTTTTCATGAGACCAGAAGTGGCAAGGTATATACATATTTGTTATTCCAATCTATAGAGTAAGCAGATTGGGCAGTTTAAAAATTGTATTGTACATTATATGTGCAAGTAAATCAGTTTTCAAGTATAATAGCATCTGTTTACATTTTTTTCAAAATACTGTACCAAAAGCAATGAGATTGTGTTATGACCTAATTTGTTGTCAATATCAATTTCAGAAATTTAAACAGTTTGAGATATCCAATAAGTTGACATGGACTGTAGTTGACTATTCATATAATTTTGAAAACCCCAATTATTGAAGTTTATATTAACAGTAATTATATTAATATTTACTCCTTGGAAGAAAGTTTCTATGTCATAAATTATGGTCAGTTTATAAATCCCTGAAAATAGGGGATTTAGAACATAATCTCATTGCAATATTACACTGAAGACCTATGTAATATTTCTTAAAATGATGTAACAGTTTCCAGATACAGATTTCTGGAATGCCTATGCTAGAAATCAACATGTATTTTAGGGCCTTTATCTTTAGTGAGAAGTGTCCTAAAGGATGAACTGTCTGTTTTGACAAGAACATCTACTTGTCTAAAGTATCTTATAAAGATAGCTTATGGCTAGCAGGTCACCATGAAATGGTAACGTCAAGAATATTCAAGTCTACATTTTTAAAGGCTTATACATGCAGTATTGTCTTGTTACACATTGTCTAGTTGTTTGCACCAAAATGCATTGTGCCTCAAACACTAGCAAACCTAAAATCATACCATATAAATATATATATGATGCTATATATGTATAGTACCATAGTAAATATCATTCTAACTAAATGGCACAATAGATATGTAGGACCAAATTTAATTCTAATTAAGAAAAAGTATCTTAAATTCATTTTTAAAATTGTATTTCACAGTAGAAGGAGGCAATTCTTCCTTGTTGAATTCCATCCTCCCCTTCAGGAAGAAAAGTTTTTTGTAAACATCATAGCTATTACTATATCAATATAATTGGATATTTTATTCATAATGGTAAATAGCTAACCAACATGAATAAAGTATGTCATAACACAACAACACTTTCAGACAAAACAGGTATTTATTAAAAGAAATGTTTATAAATATTATGTCTTGCATTTTAAACTACATTTTCATAAACAACAATATTTAAAAGTGCTGAATATAGTAGGATAGTCAGCAACGCCACTGTAAACAGAATTTTGTTTTCTGCCTTGCAGAATTTGTTTAAAATCCCATTTTGTCATACACTACAACATTTAAAATATTTGCATAGGGAATAAAGAATAGCCCTTTTAATAATATCCTGAATTCTATATAAGTTACAAAACCAAATGAGTTTAAGAAACAATTCTTCAAATTGTTCATATTCATCCAGAAAAAAACACACAGATTTCAAGTAAAAATGATAATTTAAAAAATTCCCCAAACTGGCTATTTGAAACATATTCTATAAATAAAATAATAATAATAATAATAATTAATAAGTGTGAGAGAGAGGTAGTAAAAAAAGGGAAAAAAGTAACCCGCAGAAAATAAACATCTCCAAATCCTGCAAGTTATTCCATGCAAGCAGATCCCTGTGCCTGTATGAGTCCCATTGACTTCAATAGGGCTCTGTACAGAGGTCGGCCCATCAGAAGTAATTTACAGACTGAGAGGAAGGGCTCAACATTTCAGGGCCAGATTCTGCTCCATTACAAAATGGTATAATCTGTCAACTCCAAAGTTAATGGAGTTACTCCATATTTATATGCATGTAAGGGAGAAGACTCTTGCCTCTCTCTAAGCCTTAGTATAAGGACGATGTTCCCAGTAATAAGGGCATTTTAAACTTCTATTCAAAGTCATTCTATCATTTGTCTTTCAGGATAGTTTGCAGGGGATGCTAGCACTCAGAATATAGTTTAGTGTGCTGTAAGTATGAAGATGGTGTTTTGTAAGTTACAAGTTATGGTATCTTTAAACATCAAAGTGCATATCAAAATAGGACAATTTTTTTAAAAAAGGCCAAGCCAGATATCTGCAAAAAATAGCCTGGCAGCAAGGTGATTTGAGCACTGTGCTGCCTTCTTAGTTCTGATTGTACTGGGCCCTTAATATTCAGAATTCTTTACCCAGGAAAGACACCTGTTAACTTCAACAGTTTTGCCTGGGTAAGGAGTGTAAGATCACAAGCCCTTGAACATTAATCTCCACAACCCCTTGTTTTCAAGGAGTTTTTCAAAATCAAAGAGACTACAAGCGGAGATAAGTCTTCCTTAGCCCCTCTCCCCCTTTGTAAAATACTACTTTAAAAAAAAACAACATCTTTTCACTGGATTTCTCTTTAAAAGAAAAATATCTTACAGGACAGATGCAATTCCTCAAAATGTTCTAAAATGCTCTAAAATGCTACATGTAGGCAATCTTTTATTAAACTTCTTTATTCAAAAACTAAATTATAAACTTTTTTTTTTTTGCTGAAGTACATAACATTAGACAACAGTGTTAGAACTGGATCGCCAGTCTTTAATAAATCAATTACAGTATCTGACATCTGAAGTGTACATTGAAAAACTTTGTTCTTATAACAATTAAACAATATCAGCGCATAAATCGTGTCACCCAGACATGGATCCCTTTAAGTGGTTTGTGCTTTCTTTTTTTTCGACATTGCAGACGCTAATGAAAATGCCAGTTTTGGCAGTGAACAACCAGAGGAATCCCCACTTTGATTTGTTTTAAATAAACAGTGATAAATAGCTCTTTTTCCTATACAGAAATGTTGGCTTCAAAAAGTCAGTGTATTGTACTCAGTAGAGCATGTTGAATAATGCTACATGTGAAAAATTGGCTTTTTTCTGTGTTAGTGATGTTAAAAAAAAAAATGCAAGCCCCTTCCTGGTTTGCTGCAATTATTTCTATGTACCATAAGACTGTATTGCACAAAAAAGTTCTTAAATACAGATATAATTTATGTTATTGAATTAAATATTGCAACAAATAATTGGTATGTGAAGCAATTTTATCTTGCACATGCAGTGTGAGGATACACAAGGAGACTGTTCATAAAACTACAAATACATCATTGCAATCTTGACTGCAGTTAAGTGAAAGGAGTGTGAAACAAACGTATTTTTGGCAAATCCATCGTTCCCCTCCCCCGCAAACTCAAGCAAGGAGGACCTTGGTAAAAATGTAGACAGAGACCACAATATGTATTTGTTTTCTTCACAGTAGCCTGAGTAGTGCTAAACTGTAGTTCTCCAGGAACTCAGCGCCAGATGTTATTAAACTACTTTTATTCCCTCCCACCCACCACAAAAAAACCCAAATTATTTCATCCAAAAATTAGAACTAAGCTTCAGAAGTAGAGCCTACAGTACTTTCGATGAGAGACTTGTACATCTGAGAGTTCAAAAACCTTGGGAAAGAGTCTCTGTGCATTAAGGTGTATATCTGAAGTTGGGCATCTTCATACATGTGTGGACTGGGATCCAACAAGTTTCTGTTGATCACTTCTCGCACCCGAGAATCAAGACTAACCTGAAGAGAATAGAAAGAGATGTCTGTTAAACAACAGATTTGGAAAGGGCCATATAAATATCTATATTTCATAGATCTTCCAAAAAAAAAAATCTACAGTGCACCAAGAGCTAAGTTTCCTTTTGTCAGTTATATTTTTCGTGTACTCGGCTTCTTCAAAAGTCAATTTTATACAAGTCTGAGTAAAACTACAATCTAAGCCTACCAAACACATTTTGATTTGCCCTGCTGTTTGTGTTCACATGAGGCATTATGAGACAAAGATGCCATATCTCACAGCAAAAATGCAGGGCAGTTAAAGCTATACATTAACATGGATCTCTCCATATATATTTCATTTTACATCGATCATTTTACTTAGTTTTTCCAAACTTAAAGATATTCATCCTCGGAAATACTGGATGACTCATTAAGTGGCTGAAATGCTTTCTCCTAGTTGCTTTTGTTCAGTCTTCTGAAATTTTCTGCTTACTGTACCATGGTTGTTGGGGTTTTTTGTTTTATTTTTGACACTATACTTACTAGTCACAAATTGCCAAAAGTGTTTTTTTTTTTTTATTGTTGTGCTAATGTTGCTATTAGTCTTAAGTCTCATTTTTTTTCTTCCATTCAAGGCCTTTTAGATTCTGGTAATTTCCTCTTTTAGGCAATTTTATATTCATATTTAACTTGGTAGCAATTTTGCAATTTCCACTTGAATTTCTGACATATTCCTTTTGTAATGAACTCTGACAGCTAGGAAGGACAGAGGCACATTGCCCCTGATGTTCTAGTAAAACACAAGATTCATATCAGATTAAATAAAATATCGCTACAATAGGGAAAACTAAATGGGTCCAGTTAGGAAAATATTAGTTGTGGAGAAAAAAGATAGAGCATGGATATGGAAGAGCCAAGAACAATTCGTTGCTTTGATCCTTCTATTTGAGCCACGCAATGAACTTCAACAGACCTATGCTATTTAGATCAGCTGAGGATCTGGCTCTATATATCTGCACTTTACCCATATTAAAAAAAAAATTATATTGTCCAAATATATTTAGTCCATATAAACCCAAAAGCAGCAGCGACACCCTGATGTTAGAAGACCGTTAAAGGTGTGTGGTTAAGCATTAAAAAAAAATCAGGAATGAATATTGCATATGCACTGCAATAAAGTCTTTAAATATATTACCAAATACAATACTGGTATAGTTAAGACAGTAAGCAAGTTTTCTTTACAGCCTTACGAGCTACATGGAGCACCTTGTATTTTTTCCATTTTTTGTGTGCTTGTACTATTGTCATAATAGTCTAATACATCTTGATTGGCTTAATCTTTGTATAGAGTAAGTCCTCTTCTCCAAGATGCATTCTATAGTCTAATCATTTGTTAATCACAAGGCACTATTATGATGCCAGCTTAACTGCAAATATCAGATTCCTATGTATGCCAGCAAGTTTTTCCTATTACTTAATTTATTTACTCTGGAGAATATTTTGTCTTGTTTACTATGTACTTTCATATAAATGGCTGTTGTGAACTCTCTCCTATCATGCACACAGCACTGTGTGATGCAACATGCATAGCTAAAGCTGTAGACGAGATAGTGTATTGAATTATAGTACTGAAGAAGCAGCTGCAAAGGGCAGTATTGCAGCCTTGGAATTTGCTTGGGGCAGATTTCAACTCCTGACCAACTGTACTTCTCTATCCTAGACCTGAAATTCTTAGCTTTAAGTGATTTTCCTTTGGGTGATTTGCCTTTGAGTGCATGAAGTTAACAGCATTAGGGTCTCATTTTATGCAGCTAGAAGATTAATCCTCTTTGTTAGAGAAAGTGGCATCAAGTAGTCCTTATTGAAGATATTTGCTGGTGAGTGTTCTGGTGAAAATTGGTTGAGTTTATAGAATTTTAAAAAAGAGTCACCTTTCACACCTGTAGTCTAGTTTGTCTAGAATTTTCTCAATCACCCTGTAAAGTGTGCAGGCAAAGATGACTGCAGTTTATATGGATAACTGATTGCTGGCTGTGACACTCTGTATCTTGAGGGAACACCCTGCACCTCCACATTCATATGATTGTGTGGTATCCAATGCAAAGTTTGTCATGTTGGGTGTCTTCAGAAGGCTCATGATGCACTGAGCATTGTTGTTATTGTAATATTATAGGTTATAATTTCATGTATATAGTTATGAGGCTGAAAATGTGTCCTCCTGGCTTAAAACAAGCCCAGGCAAAACTCTCCAGGAACAGAGGGGCAGTTCACACCTCATCAGGGCATGTATGGGACGAACTCAGCCCAGCCTCACAGGAACAAAGGACACTGGCCTATGCAGCAACAAAGGATCTGTTGGACTCTCGAGGGAGTCACCCCCCTTCCCTTGGTCAGTCAGGGACGATGATGAGGTAATGCTCACCTGATCCCGAAGTGGGGGGGGAGGGGGAAGGGACAAAGCCAAGAGGGAAGAAAGAACATGATAAAAGGGAGAGACGTTTGCCATGCTCTTCCTTTCTCTTCCACCTCCATCTACAGACATCACCACCAAGCGACTGAAGTGCTGATCAAAGGGGAGAGCCTGGCTGAAGAGCAAACAGCCAGCCTGTGGTGAGATGCATCTAAGTATGTAAGGGCACTGAAAGAGTTAAGATCAGCTTAGAATGCGTTTTGCTTTTATTTCATTTGACCAAATCCATTTTGTTGTGTTTTGGCTTATAATCACTTAAAATCTATCTTTTGTAGTTAACAAATTTGTTTGTTTATTCTACCTAAAACAGTGCGTTTGGTTTGAAGTGTGTCAGAGACTCCTGTTGGGATAACAAGCCTGGTACATATCAATTTCTTTGTTAAATTGACAAACTCATATAAGTTTGCATCAGCAAGTGGGCATAACTGGACAATGCAAGACAGAGGTTCCTAGGGTTGTGTCTGGGACCAGAGATATTGGTTAGTGTTATTCAGTTGCACAATCCAAGCAGCTTTCATGCCAGAGGCTGTGCGTGAACAGCTCAGCAGTGGGGGGTTCTCACAGCAGAGTAGGGTAAGTCTGGCTCCCAGAGTCGAGGATTGGAGTGACCTAGCAGATCACCGGTCCAGATAACACCAGGGGAACTTCACACTGGTCTACACAACCTTTGCATTAAAGTGGTTTGTAAACAGCTATAGTTCAGACAAACCCATAGCAGCATAGGGAAAAGGATGCATAGTAGCTGGGGCAAAGGTTCCCAGCCCACATGCCCCGTCTAAGTGATTTCAAGAGGTCCCCTGCTTGCCTCTTAAGATCTACAGTAATGACAGGAGATGATTTGGGATAGCCATTGAAACTGAAGGGCATCTGCATGGAAAACTTTATGTACACTGAGCATGAAATTTGTCACCATTTTTGAGCTATTAAGCATGATGAAACTCAAATGCTACAGCAGACCTAAAAGCTGGAGAGAGCTATGGGCTACATGATGGCTTAGAAAGCCATCTGAATATTAATAAGTGAAAGAGAAAAACATTATTAGCTTACTATACTGACAGTCGTATCACTCAAAAGCAACATAACATACTACAAGACAGAAGAAAGGCAAGATAATGACAATGGAAGCAATTACCTCTAGAAACCATCTTGGAGGATAAATGTATAGGGCTGAGTCCTCAGCTGGTATAAATCACTATAGCTCCATTGACTTAGAGCTAGAATAGTTTACAAAAGCTGAGGATCTTGTTCAAAGTGTAGGGAAAGTAAAGGAACTTATTGTACTTGACACGATCCAAGCATTTATCTAAAATATTGAGAAAAAACAAACAAACCCCAACAGTGATTGCAGGACATCACTCCACACACAACTTTTTAAGTATTATTAGAGATTATTCATGAACATGTCCCATGGCTCCATTTCCAATTAAACACCAGGTATGGGATGTCACAGTTGTTAATTGGCACCATCTCCTCAAGCCTTCTTCCCTGGCTTACTCCCTATCTCTAAAAGGAATTTTCCACTACAAAAGCAGAGAACAACATACCACTGCTGGCCTTGTGATCACTGAGCCTTGCTTCTTTACCCAGAGATTTGAGAAGCTGGAGTGAATGGTACCAAATGCCCCCAACCCCAACTCTGGCCCCTTTTCATTGGCTGGAGAGCCTCAGTGTGAAGAATCTGTCTGATCTAGCACGTCAGGTATGTTTTCTGACCCCACCACATGAACCTGTAGCCCTGCCATCCTTGATTACAGCAAATGAAAGTTCAGTATTTCCAGCTTTACCTCTTTTGGTGAAAGTATAGAAATATAATCTTCATATATAAGCCTCGCCTTTTCTTCAATAACTTTCTTGTTCTGTTCCTTCTTTAGGTCTTCACACGCAAGCCAGAAAAGCAGGTTCTCTTCGCTGTACTCTGTTCGAAGAAACTCTCTGAAAAGGTTCCTACCAGCTGGTGTTTTCATCATCTTGTCAAAATTCTGAGCCCAAGACATAATTTCATCTGCAGTAGGGTTTTGGCTGCAAAAAGAAAGTATCATTAGAATATGCTTCTGTTTTTGTAACAGTGTTTACATACATTGGGCCAAATTCTCCTCAGTTACACTGTAGTCAAGAACTATGAAAGCAATGGGGCTTCAGTAATAACTATAAAGTTTTGCACTGTGTTCACCTCTGTATTCATAATCCCAATAGCAATTAAATTTGTCTTATTTTAAGAGGCAGGGTACCCTGGTTTTCTATTGATTTTTTGCTAATGTTATTTGTTATCCATAGAACTCAAGAATAAAGTGACATACTGCAAAGACACAACAGAATTTAATTACTGCCTCTGTACTTAAAGGAGATTGGATTCTGAATGGTTGATAATGGATTCTCTTTCAAGGCTGGTTTAGGTGACATCTGATGTCACTGCTTGCTTCTGAAGACGCTAGGACAATCAGGTGCATCTGCATTATTTGGTTCAGCAGGGCTGAGAAGAACAAAGAGGTCCTTGACAGCCAAGGGCATACTAATGAGGCCCAACAAAATACCAATTGAGAGATATTTTAAATTAGCATATGTCTCTAGTACCTAAGAGTTGGTAAGCTTCCCTTTGTTTGGTGCTACGGATCTGAACGATAATCTATTAGTACACGATTTGATGGGTAACACCAGATGCTACTGGCAAAATTGGATACAGAAGAAGGGGAAAAAAACCCAAACCATTCCCACCTTTAGAAGAAAGCTATTCCCAGTTTGTTACACTTTAAGCACTGGATAGGAGATCAGAAGACTACATTGTTTAATATATAAATTATAAACTTGAGGGTTAAGTCGTTCAAGTTATTTAACTACTATTAAATTTAGTTAAATTTAATACTGGGTACTCATTCTGTCCTTCCTGCACGATGGAAGCCTCTGAAAGTTCCAGTGTTTAAGAGCTTTTGAGTATACGTGTCACACAATAAGCAGTATTCAACCATATGTCTCATGCTCAAATCCATTTACTCAACCTTTATTTTACAAGCAATACAGGATACATAAGTTATTTAATATTTATACTTCCAGAAAGCTATCCTGAGCAAAATGGGTATAACTTTTTAATTAACCAATACAGACTCCATATTTTCTGTTTTGTCAGTCAGTGATAATTTCTTGGACTCAGAGGCCAGGATTCTCTTCTCAGAATGGTGAAAATAAGAAGCAACTCCACTAAAGCTAAAGGAGTTTGTGGCATGGATACGTGCAGTGTCCACAAGACAGCACTTCCAGGAAGTACTGAAACAGGTAGAAGTAGGATAGAGAGTCTGGAATTTATTCAGACTTTAGGGATTGAGTAGGGCATTGAATCTGGTTTCATCCATTACGTTCCTTTTTTGTAACCATTAACTCATTGCTCTAAAACTGGACACTCCTTGCTTCGTGAATATTACAGTCTGGTGAAGATATTTGAGCAAGATGGCACTATGCCCCAGAGTTACATTAATTTAAGAAGAGAATAATAAGCAGAATCTCAAGTTCAGTAAGTTAAAGCTAAAATCCTTGCTTCAGCATCTATTCCAAATAACTCAGCTGGATGCTAAGGAATTTTGCAGAGAGAAGGAGAAAAATTCCCGCTCCCCAAGGTCTTGGAACAGCAGCATTTGCACTCCAAGTTGGAGCAGCAACTGCATGACCCTTGAATTTGTGTATATGGAAGGAGGGCCAGAAAATATGTAGTGACAGTTCCTCCACTCCCATCTTCTCTCCTCCCCACATGTTTGGGCAACAATGTTTCACAACCGTTATTTAAACAATTATTTTTGTAGGTAAGATAGGACTTGGAATGCCTTTACTCGCATTTCATCATCATGTCCGATTTTACTGCCTTTTATCCAAAGATTTAAGAAGGGAACATCAGATAAGTTCCTAGAAGCCTCAGATCAAGTGAGGTTCTGATATTACTTACAGCCGAGTTAGAAATACAGACATTTGATTTACTGGATAACTATTGTGAGCACTGGAAGACTTAACGTGAGAAACTTACCATTCCTCTATGACTTGGATACTCTCCATTTTGGTTGTATGTGTTGGCCGTCCTGCATTGTCCCCTCTATCTTCATTCCTAACAGTGAGGCTGCAATGTAGTACAACACTTTATTTTGTCTAGAGAAAGTTAATTTAAAACAATGACTGTAGCAATGCTCCAATGAATGGGGTATGTATATATTTAGGGCTACGTTTTCCAAAGTGATTTCACTCCAGCTTCTAAATATGAACCCAGTTTTGGGAGAGTTTTTTGGTCACAAATTTTTGCATGCCCCAGAACTCAGACTAGGAGGTGAAGATGCTATTTCCATATGCAATTTACTATAAGTTCATAGTTGTGCTCCCAAAGACTGGCATAAATTTAGAGGTCACTTTTGGAAAGATTGCCCTAAGTGGAGTCAGAATAATACTGGTAACAAGTAAGAGGAAAGGAAGAAAAAAAAAGAAAAGGGAGAGAGACTTTATTGGGCACTTATAAAAATGCCCCAGTAATGCTGGGGATTCATTCATTCTTTGAGGAACAAGATTTCCCCTACATTAAGATTATGTTGTGTGGTTTCAATTATAAGATTTAGCATGTAGCTGTCCCATAGGAATCCTTTCCTCTTTAACCAAATTTGTGAGGACTCCTGGACACATTACTTTGAAAACTGACTTTTATTTTTAATGTATTGCCAACTTAGCAAATAGTGTGCTAAATGGATCATACCATTAAGTGGTAAGTCCTTTTGTCCATATGCCAAGTACTATTAGTTTTTCAAACCGATAAAACGTATCGGTTTTTCAGTAGAAAGACTTCCGTTAGCCTTCTGTAACTAGGAGCTGAGAGAAGAATGACTTTCCTTTTCTAAAATAAATAAATAAATACATCTTCAAAGCTAGATGAAAATGTAAAAAAAAATCTTCAAATATTTGTTCCTGTTTTGAATCTCATTTGCTTCATTTTTCTTTGCTTTCTATGAACATACTAGCAGGTGAAATTTCGAGCAGGAACATTTACAGAAACAATTAATTGAATACTGGAAGATGCTTACAGGAAGCAAATTTTGAATGGCATCAATATTTGCATGGGAAATCTGATTGTAAGAGTTAGGCTTGGGAACTGGAACATACCACATGAACAGTTTGTCCAATGGAAAAAAAAACCAACAAATGTAGCTCAGATTTTGAATATCAAATATCCACAATGCCCCTGATCATCTTATGTAGCTGCATGTATAAAAAGTTTAAATAAAAAAGTTTCTCCCTCTTCGACTGAATTGAGTACCTTCCATTCACACTGAAAGAGAAATTCAACTCTGAGTCACTCTAACTGTAAATAAGGTTTCCCTCCACCCCTTCTTCACTCAGGTGCGTGATCAACACTTTTATCATCAGTTTGGCAGCGCTTATAAGTGAACTCAAGGGCTCTTTTAAAAATCCAAAATCCAAAATTCCAAATATTGCAGATTACATATTAAGACTTAAACATTACAAAGATATACACTTTCAAACAAAGCTGCTTGAAATCAGTTGCTTCTTCACTTACCTGCCAAGACCTGAGTTCAGGCCCTTGGTTCTGCTTCCCCTGTTACAGCGTAGGAATGCAGCTCCTGTGCTGCTTAAGGTGTTAGGATGTCATCAACTGCTGCAGGAGAAACAACACATCCTGAACTCTGGGGTTGGCAGGTAAAAAGCCTTTTCCATCTCCTTTTGACCCATTTCCTGTCATTCTATAAACGGAGCACCCACCAAAGCCAATGGGAGTTCCATGTATAGAACAAGAACAGAATATGGACCATCCACTTTTTACATCTTGTAATCTTTAAGTCCACACGTGTAACTGCTTGGGGTCAGTTTGTACCTGGTTAGAGCACAAAGGTTTATTGCGGGGGGGAGAAGATGGCACAAGAAGCTTCCCTCCCTCTGTCATGGCCCCTACACTCCTCTAGATCCCAGGGACTTCAGTGCCCCTGTGGTCACAAGTCACTCCATGGAGGAGATACAGAAAGGCAACTGGCAGCTCCCAGAGAACTCCACTGATTGGTGTAGGGTGGGAGCACAAAAGGATCGTATAACAGATGTGCTCTGTTTTGTACTTCTGTGAGGGATTGTACCCAAGGCACAATCCTTCCCAAAGCTCCCCCGGGGACAATACAGCTTTGCATCACAGACATAATCCTGCTTGCTAGGTACATCAAGCCCTTATTAATTTACGATTGCAAACAGTTTTTTAAAAATAGTTAAAAAGCATTATGATTCACCACATCCTACTCATCTTATTCATGCAATTTTAATGGGAGCGCGCGCGTGATGGGTAAGATGAGGAAAATTCAGCCCAAAGAGAAGGAAATGACCTGTCTTTTTTCTTTTGCGATGTGAGCAGTAGTTAAACTGCACTGAGCTCTTCAGCCTGCCTCAGGGCTGAGCCACTCCAAACCACCCACACCCCAGGTTTTAAATGGGGCTCTAGGTTTCTCAGCCGAGAGGTATAAGATTATACTTAGTTTAAGTAGATATTTGGGGTCAAATGCTGCTTGCTTTGCTCATGCAAAGCTTCTGCTGAAGTATGAGAATCAGGACTGGCTACTGAAGTTGGAAAAAAATGAATAGGGTAGTGAGTACAAAAAAGAAATAGGAACCTAGACACCAAAGCTGTTATTTATCAGAGCAGTAACTGGGACAGGAGCTCTATATTTTTCAGATTTACACAGGTGTAACTAAGAGCACTGTTACTATGTTATTGTAATCAGGTGATTAGGCTGATGTCCTGCCCATTCATGGCTGTCATCAATTAGTATTTATACATGCATGATCTCAGTTATCATCTCCAAACAGTTAAGGTATTTTTGAAATCACTACATACCCATCAATGCACATTCTATACCTCTATCAACATAAAATAAGGAAGTTATTAAAACCCTTTCCCTGGTGTCATTCAGTATGCTGCAGAGTATATGGAAAGTAGACGTCAAACTAAGAGAGCATTGTCTAGTGCCATGGTGGGCAACCTGTGGCCTATGGGCCGCATGCAGCCCACCAGGGCAATCTGATTGTGGACCACAAGACATTTTGCTGATGTTGACCACCCATAGGCATGGCCCCGCGCAGCTCCCAGTGGCTGTGGTTTGCTGTTCCTGGCCAATGGGAGCTGCGTGAAGCGGCGGGCCTCAGGGACGTGCTGGCCGCCGCATCCCACAGCTCCCATTGGCTGGGAACGGTGATCCGTGGCCACTGGGAGCTGCGGGGGGACGTGCCTGTGGATGGTCAATGTCAGCAAAATGTCTCATGGCCCTCAATCAGATTACCCTGATGGAACGCAGGTTGCCCACCACTGGTCTAGTGGGAAAAGCACTGGAGTGTCAAGAAATTCGTATTTTATTCCCAGTTCTGCAACCTGGCGCAAAATCCTATCACCTCTCTGCACCTGTTTCCATCTCATCCTTTGTGTTGTATGTTTAGATTGTAGGCTTTTCATGGCAGGGGCTGTCTCTTACTATGCATCTGTATGAGTAGCAAAATGAGACCCTGATCTTGGTGGGACCTCTGGACACTGCTGTAACATAAACAAGAAATTTATCCTCACTGCGGCCTAAGGACCAGATGAAGCTGATGGAACTTACATGCATCCAAGGACAGAATTTAACCCTAAAACTAGAAATCAGTGTTGTATACATTCAGTATCAAGAATAATGTATATTCTCGGCTAAACTTACTGGGGGCAGACAGACATTCTGACATGTTTCTCTGTAACCTTTTTGTTCTCAGGTAGTGTCCGTTTCTCTGGGGTTAAAATTCATAGTATTCACAGACACTTCCTGCTGCTGGGAAGTCTAATTATCACAGAATTAAGAGACTGGCAAAAAAAGACGGTAAGGTCATAGATATATATATTTTAAAGACAGACGGGACCATTGTGATCATCTAGTCTGACCTCCTGTAAAACACAGGCCCTGAATTAATTTCCACTTCAAGTCCAATAGCTGTGGTTGAACTAGAGCATATCTGTTGGAAAAAACATCCACTTTTAATTACAAAAATCACAGTAATAGAGAATACACCACTACCCTTGCTATGTTTCTCCAATGGTTAGTTACCCTCACTGTTTAAAATATTGCACCTTATTTCTAGTTTCATTTTTTCTAGTCTCAGCTTCCAGATGGAGACCTTTGTCCTCCAGTTAGTTACTAGTTCCTGCATTGGCAGGTCGACTAAGAACTATGCCCTGTAGCAAGCAGTAGCGATGGAATGGTCATCCCCAAATCGAGACAAAACTGAATACATCTCACAAGTGACTAGGGGCCAGATTCTGAAGCCACTGGAGCTAGAGATTAATGTAGTGCCATGATATTGCAGTGCATATGAGCAGATGACTATTGGCTTTTTTTTTATACAGTAGAAAAGAGAATTAACACGTTGTCTGGCACCTTACTTGTAAGTCAGCTGGAAGTTTTGAGCCATAGGCTAGTGAAAACTGGGCAGGACAATGTTTATTTAGGAGCAGAGAAGCATGACAATGTTGCTCTATTATATGAAAAGATCACTGAAATACTAGTAAAATCCATTGACAAAGTTGTATAACTATGAATGATACAGCCAAGCAACCTCCAAGCTATGTTTACAGAACCTAGCTTGTCAATAAACCTCTCTCCTACCTCCCTATTGATCTTTGCCAGAAATAAACTTATCTGCTTGAAATTTCACACACTCAATCTTATACAGTGATAGATATTTTGCTTTTGAAAGTGAGAGGCCATAAGGAGAATACCAGTATTAGGTTTAATTCATTTAATATTTTCTGAACTTTTTTGGCTTGTCTCAGTTCCCAAGACCTAGAGACTCCATGTTTATTTGAACTTCATAAGAATTGGTACCCAGTGCTAGTTTTTTGGGTATAGAGGGTTATGGGTATAGAGAGGTTTCTAAGCAAGATTTAGAAATTAAAGTTAGTTCATGCATGCACTTTGGGCTCTGCAGTATTAAATCCTCATGCTGGCTTTTATGGGACTGCTGAAGCCTGCAGCAGCTGAATGCCAACTCTCTGTATCGTGCACCACGTGGTTTTTTAGAACTCTGTATGGTGCAGCTACTCTGGTGCCAGCTTCAGAAAGCTCATGTTAGAGCAGTTCACATTCTCTTCTAATCTAGGTGATGCATGTAGAGATACTTCTCAGAACCTGCCCCTGTTTTCAGTTGCTTATAACTTTGTAAACTTTAACCATTCGAGCTGAAGTTTTCCATACTGAGTGTCTGCCTCACACTGACTTTTCCTGGAAAGTTTCAGCAAAAACCAGTTTCTCCAAACAATTACAGGGGAAACTATATATTTGCCCATGTTAAAAAAAAATCCTACAATCGTTTCACTGAGAAGCTCTGGCACCTCGGTACGTTGAAACAGGAACTAGAAGTTTAGTGGGTTGTTGATGGTCGGAAATTCCTCTGGTGTCAGGGATGTGCCTTTTGCATTCTGAAAATATGCCCCCTTTTGGGCAAATTGTGAGCCTCTGAAAATTTAAGTTCAGACATGCTCAGTAAAGACTTGTTAAGAGTTCAGCAGCTTAATTTTCTGGAGGGCCTATCTGCACTGAGCATGAGCCAGCTCCTGACAGATCCCACTTGCTGACCAGACTGTGCATGCACCATCCTGGGCTGAGCGAGTCTCTTCCTGGAGTTGCTGCTCTGGAGACTGCAGAAAAATCTGCTAGATTTTAATAGTCTGAAAACTAAACTAGGAAACTTCACTCACTCACTAGGAGGACAGCTGAGCAAAGCATTTTTTAAAACAAAGTGTCATGTATTTCACTCCTGATCAGTTATTTTTGCTTAATTCTTCTCAGGAAGGTCTCTTTACAGGTTATATATTTAAGCTGTTCAGCTTCTTCCCTCTTAACATGAGGTTACCAGTCAGGATACTACCCTTTAATGTACATTCAAGGGCCAAACACTGATGTCCATGATCACTTGGGTCTGTGGCTTGTTGTAGTTTTGTACATATATGTTTTGTCTTCCACAATCACTAGTGTATTATTCAAAAAGGCTTGTTGGCCACCTGCTAGAAGACAGCAATTCAGACAGTGAAATATGCATGAACATGCACATCACCATGAACAGGCAAGTCAGTCTTCAGCATGCAGTTAAGAGTCTCCATGATTTTTAGAAAAGTTTTATAAACTTTAAAGGTCACCTCCTACTAGGCAAAACCTAGCAGGTAGCTTGAGGCAGGTTTCATTGTATTAGCATGCAATTAGTTTTGGCTCATGTTCCCTGAGCAAGCTCTCAAATATAATTTGACTTACTCTTCTCTTCCCATTGAGGATAGTGAGAGATTGTCAATTGGCTTCAAGGAGAGTAGGATCATGCCTTTTATTTCTACATGTCAAACTGAAGTATAGTCTCTATTGGATACCTCCTCACCCTAACAGAACCCACAAAAGCAAGAAGTTTTGTTGAATTGTCTTCCTAAACCTGGGGGTAGGGAGGGGTAATGTGGTCTTGCATGAGATTCTGCAAGTCTTTCAATAAACTAGTTACAATGGAATTAATAGAGGAGAGAGTTTTAGCCTCTATTGTGAATTTCCTTGATTTAGACAGTGTTTTAGTTTTAATATGAAGTCGTGTTGGTACCATATATTTGTTATTGCAGTATACAATCTATGTACTTCTATAGAATATGAGTTTAATAAGAGTGTAGGGAAGAATATATTGCTCGGTACATTCATATGCATTTTCCTACTTAGATAACAGAAATTTATATTATAAGAAAATCTGGTTTTAAGTGGAGCCTTTCATACTCTCAGCATCTCAAATCCATGAAGATGTCATTAGATGCTGGTGGTGCTGCTGCCATGGAGGCAGACACAGCAAACATTATGCACCAAGCTACAGTTAGCAGCCGTAGTATTAGACTGTATTTTACTAAGGAACTTTGATCAAAACTCTGAAATTCTATCTCTTCCCACCTCAGCTCTGAATGTGCTCTGGAATCTCTCTGCTGCCAAGATAGCTAAAGATGTGGAGAAGGGACCCCTTTCTCTGTAGTATGGCACCTCTACACTCAACTTGGTACCATGCTGTCAGGTATGAGCCTAGGTGCCGATGTGGTACAGCATCCTAATAGTTTGTTCTACTTAGAAATATGCACTTATTTTCAGGTTTTGATGTTGTTTTTCCATATGTGCCAGTATATTATTACTTCTTGGACTTCTGGCTAAGGGCAATACGTAGATAAATACTTCTCTGATGTACTGTATTTACTGAGGGACAACCAGTCCTAAATGTTCAATGACTGAGGGACAATCTCCACTCATTGCTATATTTGCTTTCTACAACCAACTCTCTGTAAAACTTTTCATGACTGATGTATCCTAATATTTGGATGCTGACACCTAAACTGTATAATTAAATTTATCAATCTACGTTTGGGTTATTGTTGATTATGTACTATATGTATTTTATGATTTTTAAAGCATACTTTGTACTTTTGAATAATTTAAGCCCTATACCCAGATGTACCAATGCAATTCCCTCAACCTGTGCATTATATAATTTTAACATTAGCTTTAATAAAAATTCAGATTGAGAGTTTAGTCTTTTTCAGGTAATTTACAGTCACTATGATCATGTTTATAGAGAAAGATTTGAGTTAAATGGTACAGTTTGGGAGCTATTTTAACAAAATTTAAATTAAGAAATACCTGTTTCTCCTGGGTAATGGTGGGAGATACATTTTGAGGTCATTGATGACAAGTGTGAACTTGAGGACATACAAAAGCACACAAGCATTTTAAAAGGTCTAGTGATACAACACTGTCCACAAGGGGGCTTTACTAAACCCTGCTTATTTCCTAGTTGTCTTTCTCCTCCCAGAATTTCATAGTGAACACTGATGGAAGGAAAAAATTTTCAACGGACCTCAATCATAAAGAAATCACACTGCTTTCATATGGTATTTACAGCAGAAGCTATTAAATCAATATTTTGGGAACTTTTAGTCTTCTCTCAGAAAAAGCATCCTATTTTAGTCTCAAATGTCGAGTGCACTTTAAGAAATCCACGACCGCAATCTGGTGTGCTAAATCCTCTTATCACTGATTTTTAATGGAATTATTCTGGTTCTATTTCACTACAGCAGGGCTGGCCTCTGGTTCATGCCGTAGGCAAATACTGGACTTGGGGTGCCCTTACCGTACTCTGATCCCCGTCCCACCAACTCACCAAATCAGTCCACTTGTCTCCCTGTCAGTTTAATTTCTTCTTTCAAAATATTGTTGCTCTTTATATTCTGTTGCATGCAGTGGGTATGTGTAGTTTCTAGACATGCTCCAGAGACCTTAGTACTGACTGCAGCTATTCTACAAGTGATTAGTATATTTGAAAGGCATAAAGGCACCTGTCGTCTAGGACCCAGAGAACTAGAAAGGATACTAATTTAAAGGGACACGAGGTGAACAGAAGCTTCACCATCAGAGTGGTTTGGAGTAGTCTTTTGGCAGGTGACTTTAGTGATTCCAATGCTATTCCAACAAGTGCACACTGGGTCTCAGGTCTCTGCTGCCTTACACTTTGTATAGCCACTTACATTTGCTTTGCACAGGGTGAATGACTATCCAAGGTATAAGGCAGTGGAGAATTGGAGCCCATTAGCAAGTTGCCAAGCGCATGACGAGAGTTAGCTTTGCTAAGGCCACCAGCTTGTTACACTCTTGTTGCTTCTTTCACAATGGGGAGATATGACAGGAATGTTCCTGCTAAGCTCTCATAGTTTTATTCAAAAGCATTATTAAGTTTTTGGCTTAGGGAGTCTATGTTTTTTATAAAGATTCCTATTATGATATTGAAGAATATACTTCCTTAATAAATAGGATTAAACTGATTTTGCACAGCATTGCATTCTATTTTGTTATGATTTTGAAATAACAGATTAAATGGTTAAGACAGACTTTCAGTCTTCCACTTCCAGAGATACATATTGAAACCTCCCGTAGGTCACCTACAGAGAGGAGCATATAAAATAGCCACCACACAATTTAGTACAGATAGTCTCTAGAAAGAGAGAGAGGTTCAAGACCGGATAAAAGCAGAGGTGTTGCTATTTAGGACCGAGGTGCATTGGCAGAGTTGAGTATGAGTGTTTATACACCTGCCTATACTCTTTTCAAGGCAAATTAGGGATGTTACCCCTTCATTTTCATTCAACCGTTCATTTTTTATTTATTTTTAAACACACTGCTGGGTTGTGATCATCACAGAAGTCTGTATGGATATAGAGAGAAGTTTGCACTGTTTCACAATGGACTTTAATTGCTATTTTTCAAATTTTCCATAGAGCGAAGAGCCCAGTCTTTGAGCCAGCATGTGCTCCCAACACAGAGATGTCAAAGGGAGTTGAGGGCACCCAACGGAGGGGGGTAGTACCAGTACCTAGTTTATAATCACGAATGCTGCCATCTGGCCACGCGTTTGTATTTTTGAATCATATTAAGATGACTAGATAAGACTGTCATCTCCTTTTTTCTGCCTTGATGAGTGACTGGCCTACTTTTAACAGAAGATTCTTCATCTTCTGGGTTTTATCTACTAGGAGTTAGCCTACAGAGACTCATTTCCATGATCTATCCTCATTTTTTATTTAAAAGCCCTAGACATTTATTCCTGTTTCAACTGACATTTTAAACCGATTTGGAATAATACATAGTTACATGATAAACCTTTACCAGTTTGAAGCTATGCTGCTAACAAATTGACTGGAGCCAGTACCTTTTCCCTTTCAGTTAGGAACCAGTGTCTTATTTGGGTAAGAATTTCTCCTGATAAAACTTAAATATTTAATATCCTGTTATATGCCACTGTTGAATAAAATGGAAAACTTACAAAAATTCCCCTTGCTCCTTTAAGGTACCATACAGAGTGTCCTAGTTCCCATTTTATTTTCAACTTAGGCCTATGTTAAGCCTCTCCCCTTGCAGCAGTTTTGTGTTTTTTCCAGGGTCTAAAGTCAATGCATCTTTGTGTAGCTATATAAAAGTCAGATGTGAAAGGAGAAGACAAAGCTTCTTCACAATATGTTCTGGACTGACATGGGGCCAACACTCCTACCCCCTGAAATTCACACGAACTGCAATGTGAGCAGGACTCAGGTGCCCTAGCTCTCCAGTTTCTTTTCCAGCAACACAACTTTGCTCATCTGTCCTGGTGGCAGAAAGTCCACCCGTGACAGGACTATAACACTTCAAGCCTCCCACAGCCCGTACTCCCCAGTCCTAGAGCTGAATGGCATTGCCCAGAAGGTAGGTGAGGTTGGATGTGAAGAGGGAGGGCTAGGATGCCAGCAAGATGTGCTGAATCAGCACATCTCCCTGAGGGTCTTCAAGCTACCCTCTTCTGATGGAGAGGGTACCTCCACTCCTTGCCTTCCTCTCAGGGTTGCATTTCTCCTCAAGGTCAGCTACCCCTACATGCATAAATGGTGCTGCAACAGGCTGGAATCAAGATCATTTTCTAAAATTAACTTGGTTTAGTCTTAGCTCTCCTTCTAAGAAACTACTGCCAGCAGCTTAGGTGTCGCTGAAGAAGATTAAGGGTCATGTGACCCCACGTATTTACTCTTCAAATCAGGGGGTCTGATTTTTTTGCACCCCAATTTTCCCAGCAATGTCCAATTGTTGGTTTCAAATGGGGCCCATCAGATTTTCATTGTGGGGGATTTCAGCTCTCCCTCTTATTTTCTGGGACTTTGCTATCAGAATGATGGGGATTCTGAATTTAGCACTATTGTGTACATAAAGGTCTTTCCATTTTCTTTTGTGACACTTCAGTTTAAGTTATGGACTACCTGCTAATTTCATATATTTAGGTTTTTCCCCTCAGCCCATCCTTACTGGGTTACCACAGATGGACAAGTCACAGTAAATACAGACACAAACCTCAATGCATCTCAGAACTAATGTGAACTTTTGAGGTCAGAAAAATTAGGTTACAGTTTCAGAAACACACCCCTTCCCCCCACTACCCTAACAACTGGCCAATAACAGTGCAACAATTTCCTAGAGTACTGCATTATAGTGTCTGTTCTATATTCCTATATATTAGATTCCTATTCTTGATTCTCCAATTCATCTGAATCAAAACTCAAATTCACAAGTGGAATAGCTTTAAATGCCCCCCCACCCCCCCAAAAAAAACCCAAATCAAATAATTCACTCTTGTTCTGAAGTTATGGTGGAATAGTTACTTAAGTAGTTAAGTAATGCACTTGGTACCCAAGTGAACACCCATCCCTACCTTGTGTAATCATTTACACAAGCACAGAGTGGATATGAAGTACTACTAGTCAGAATAGTACCATTTTACACCCACATTGCACTGGTGTAAGTGACAATAAGGTGCTGGGCAATGATCTGTCATTTTCTTGGGTGTTATCTTTGAAGTTCTTCAGCCCAGATCTCTCTCTTGCTTAAATCACACATGAGAAGTGTTTGTTAATCTCAGGCTACTAATTGCTGGAAGTTTGCCCTTCTCATTAAACCAGAACACATTCTGGCACAGTATATCAGGCAGGGCCCAGGTCCAAAGGTTTGCAAGGCAGATTGCGATGCCCTAGGAGAGTTGTGTAAACAGTGTGCACAGAGCCACCTGTTTCTAGCCCTGTTACAAGCACTAAATATTCATAAGGCTCCAGTAAAATCAGAAGGAAAAATCCTTGCCCCTGCCGAATGATGATTGAAGAGTGAGCATGTTTATTTTTAATGTTACACTCGAGGATTATACATGTTTTCCCCCCATCTGCTGTTTCCCTTTGTGGTACCCTGTACCCTGTTGTGGTACCAGCTTTCTTTCTTTCTTTCTTTCTTTCTTTCTTTCTTTCTTTCTTTCTTTCTTTCTTTCTTTCTTTCTTTCTTTCTTTCTTAGGACAAGTGTTTGGAATATTGCTGAAGTACCATTAATTTAACCAATTAAGGCACGAAAAGAGTACTCTAACAGTCAGAATGTCTTCTTTTTGGTTGTCCAAATGCTGAAAGTTCAGTTTTCCCATTTTAAGTAGTTTGAAGAACCTTGAGTGGGGCCAGTTTTCAGGTGTTTCAAGTAGTTAAATCTCTGCCTTGTCCCCCAAGTCTTGTGATGCAAAAAGAGAATGTTTGCTAGGCAGCTCTGTCTAGTGACCTAGAAACTTTGACAGGTTTCAGAGTAACAGCCGTGTTAGTCTGTATTCACAAAAAGAAAAGGAGTACTTGTGGCACCTTAGAGACTAACCAATTTATTTGAGCATAAGCTTTCGTGAGCTGCAGCTCACTTCATCGGATGCATACTGTGGAAACTGCAGAAGACATTATATACACAGAGACCATGAAACAATACCTCCTCCCACCCCACTCTCCTGCTGGTAATAGCTTATCTAAAGTGATCACTTTCCTTACAATGTGTATGATAATCAAGTTGGGCCATTTCCAGCACAAATCCAGGTTTTCTCACCCTCCCCACAAACTCACTCTCCTTTGAGTTAATGGATCCAAAGAGAAGATAATTTAGAAGACTGTCTGCACAAGAACATTTTCTGCATAGTGTGAGAATTAGGCCCAGATTGTGAGTTTTATTCAGATTTTACTGGTTTCATTGGGAATTTTGCTTGAGAAGGGAAGCTCAGGTGCACTCCCTTATAGTTACTCTGACACAGATCTAACAAGACTGGCCCATGGAGGTAAGAGGCATGAACTGAACCAGCTAAGCCCATTGTGACCTAGAATGAATTAATTCCCATGGAAGAGAGGTGATGTTTCCATCAAGGCATTAGACCTGATCAAAAAATGGAAAAAAAGAACTGTGAACTATTCTGAGTTTGTTTAGCAGGGTTTGAAATGGAACAATTTCTATTCAACATTTTTTTTTAAAAATCAACTTCTCCCCTTTCCCCTCCCACTCCCATAAAATGGAGTAATGTAATAAAATGGAGTAGTGTCCAAATTTCTTTTCCATTCTAAATCTCCAAAGTCAGAAATGTTGACATGAGTGGTGCCTTTCCAATTTCCAGAAGAGGAGGGTTCGGGAGATACCTTCAGAAGCTGTTTGAATGAAGGCTTTAAAAAACAGATAAGGCCTTTCAGCCTGGGAATTTGTATCAAGCTTCAGGACCAAGGACGGCTTTGTGGCTAGCTTACTCTTTCCTGGGGAAGCCATCTTAGAAGGTCTCCCAACTCATGTTACCAGGTTCTCTTGCAGGAGCAGATCTTGGACCAAATCTTTTGGTTTTGGTGTTGAAGGAAGAGGGATTTGCAGACATCATACTTTGGCAGAGTATCTTTCAAAGGTGCAAGTTGTCCTGCTAAATTCACGAGGAACACCTTTTAAAATCCTTTAGATGCACCTGCCAACTTGGGTAAAACCTCAGCAGAAACCAACTAAAAGTAGAAAGACAGCTAACTTCCGTATATGTGTTCAGATTTATAATGTTTTGAACTACGCAATTTACAAATATTTATACTAACATGACAGAAAGGAGTTGGCTCTGTGACTGCTCTGCTAGGTATTAAGTGGAAACAAGGGACTGTTAAAGAAAGTAGGTATGTAACGAGTATGTGTATTTATTGGCATATAAGGATCCAATACCCTAACTGCCAACTATAGCTAAAAATGATTAGTTAGTATAAGAGCTAGGCATGCAGTTCCCACAGCGTGGAGACAACACCAAAAAACTTAATCTCCTGACAGGGTAAGTTAATCATCCTCAGTCTTTACTTGTTGTAAGTTTTGCATCTCTAGGGCCAGTCGAAAAATGAAGTGGTTTATGTTGGCTAAGCCTTTCATTTCTGGTTCTCCAGGTTTCTTGCTGTGCTACCACCATTCCATAGAGCATTAAGACATTCTAGCTACTGTACATTTGACAACACAGCAAGTTTGCCCACAAAGAATCTTTAACTATCCAAGAAGACAGACTATCCTTGCTGGGGATTCTATACTAAGAAGAATCAAATGAACATTCTGCAAGAGACAGGCATGCACTAGGATGATGTATTGTTTTCCTGGAGCCAAGACATGAGATATCACTCTAAGATTGGATGAGCTTTTGAAGTTGATGGGAAAGGATCCATTTGTGATGGTTCTTATCAGCACTAATGACAGTACATCTCGGATGACTTCAGGCAACAGATGACTTCAGGGAAGGGTGCTGAAGAAAAATCATATTCAAACAATCTTCAGGGAGATCCTTCCTGTCCTGTGAGTGAATGAAGACAGAAGGCAGAAGATTCTGGAAGTGAACCACTGGCTAGGTAAGTGGTGTAGGGTGGAGAGTTTTGGTTTTGTGGAACATTGGTTTCCCCTCCTGCTGAGGTGGAGGCCATCCAAACTATACAGTCCCGTCTCCCCATAGAAGGTGGACCAATCTCCTTGGGGACAGGCTGGCTAGATAGTCAGGAGGGTGTTAAATTAACAATAAAAGGGGACGGTAAAAGGCAGAAAGGTATGAGCGCTCAATTAGCACAAAAATGAGATTTGAGAACAAAATTGATCAAGGAACCAAAGGATATGAAGAGAATAAATTTTTTAATTATGTTCACACCAGTATTAAGAGCCTGGATAGCAAACGAGAGGAATTGCTCATTTATGAACATAAGTTTGATCTAGGTAGTTTCACCAAAACCTAGAGGGATGAGTCACATGACTGGAATGTTATAGCCATCCATTTTAACCGCTTTAGGAAGGATCAAGTGGGTAAAAGGATCAAGAGGAGGAATGACACTATGTCAAAAGTGGCATCATCTGTTTCCAAGTCATTGCTAACTCAGAAGAAAATGTTCTTGAATGCTTATGGATCAATATCCTAACAGATAAAGCACAAGATAGGGTAGTAATTGGTGTCTGTTACAGACCATCAAATCACGCTAGGGAACAGGATGACCGCCTGCTTGCGCACCTAACTATCAAGCATAGGGGAAAAAAGCTGAGTGATTGGGGAGGTGGGATTTCAATTTGAGTGACATATGGGGATCTCATGCTGCCAGTATTAAAACATCTTTGGAATTTCTGAGTGTTATAGATGACTATTTCCTAACTCAAAAAGCTTTGTAGCCAACATCTGTGATTTCTATATTGGACCTTGTCTTGACAGAGAAAGAGAAATTGATTACAGAACCAAACATTAATGGTAGTTTAGGTACAAATGATCATAATTTGATCACATTTCTAATGTGCAAAAAGAATAAAGTCCAAACTAATTATATACATTTGGGACTTTAAAATGGCCAATTTCACAAAGCTGAAATTAATTATGAGAGAAATCAACTTAGAGGAAGAATTTAAACCAGAAAAAGTGTGTGTGATAATTGTGAATTATTCAAGAACACTTTACTAGATGCCCCAAAAGCTATAATTCCACAATCAAGGAAGAAGGTCATACTGGTTAAAAACACCTAACTGGTTTAGAGGAGAAGCAAATGCAGTGATCAACCTACCAACCAAACAACTCAATTACATATATATGTATATAACAAATGGATGAAAGGGGAAGTTGGTAGTAATGAATGTAAATCAGAAGCCAGGAATTGTAGAAAATTCATATGGGAATCAAAGAGATACAAGGAGAATTTGATGGTCAGCAGAATTAATGACAATAAGAAGGAGTTTTTTAAGTATATTGTGAACTGAAAGAATCCTAACAATTGTATTGGTCCATTATTAGATGGAAATGGTAGAATTATCAATAATAACACCAAAAAGGCAGAACGGTTCAATAAATATTTATGTTGCGTATTTGGGGGAAAAACAGAAGATGTAGTCATATCATAGGATAAGATTCTTTCCATTCCAATAGTAACTCTGGAGGACATTAAACAGCAGCTACTAATGTTAGACATTTTAAAATAATCGCACCTAGGTAACTTGCATCCAAGAATTTTAAAAAGCGTTGGCTGAGGATCTCATTGGACCACTAATGTTGATTTTCACTAAGTCTTGGAACACTGGGGAAATTCCAAAAGACAGGAAAAAAAATGAATGTTGCACCTATATTGTGAAGGGTAAATGGGATACTTGGTAATTATAGGCTTGTCAGTCTGACATCGATCCGGGGCAAGATAATGGAGTGGCTGATATGGGACTTGATTAATAGAGTAAAGGAGGGTAATAGAGCTGGTGCCAATCAACATTGTTTTATATGAAGTGGGTCTTGTCAAACTAACTTGGTATTTTTTTAATGATATTACAAGTTCAGTTGATAAAAGTAACCGTGGTGATGTAATATACTTAGACTTCTGCAAGGCGTTTGACTGGGTACTGTGCAACATTTTTATTAAAAAATTACAACAAACACCAAATTAACGTGGCGCATGTTAAATAGTTTAAAAATTGGCTAGCTGATAGCTCTCAAAATGCAATTGTAAATGGGAAATCATCATCGAGTGGGTTTACTTCTAGTGGGATCCCCCAGGGATCAGTTCTTGGCCCTGCACTATTTAAAATTTTTATCAGTGACCTGGAAGAAAACATAAAATCACCACTGCTAAAGGTTGCAGATGACACAAAAATTGAGAGTGGTAAATATTTCAGAGGACAGGTCACTGATACAGAGCGATCTGGATTGCCTGGTAAGCTCTATGTAAGCAAACTACACATTTGAATATGGCTAACTGTAAATGCATCCATCTAGAGTGAAAGAACATAGACCGTACTTACATGACGGAGGTGAAAGAGTGACTGAAAGAGACTTGGGGGTCACGTTGGACAAATCAGCGGTACATGAGCTCCCAGTGAGACACTGTGGCCAAAAGGGCTAATGCAATCCTTGGATGCATAAACAGGGGAACTCCAAGTAGAAGTGGAGAGCTTATCTTACCTCTGTTGGGCACTGGTGCTACTGCTGGTGGAATACTGTGTCCATTGCTGGTGTCCACAATTGAAGGATGTTGGTAGGTTAGAGGAGGTTCTGAGAAGAGCCCTGGGAATGCAGGGGGCTTAAATGATTAGAAAAGATACCTTCCAGTGGTAGATTCAAGGAGGTAAGGGGTGACTTGGTTACAGTCTGCAAGTATCTACATGGGGTATAGATGTTTAATGATAGGCTTTTTAATCTAGCAGAGACAGGTATAATACGATCCAATGGCTGGAAGCTGAAGCTAGACAAATTCAGAATGGAAATAAAGCACACATTTTTAACAGTGAGAATAATTAACCACTGGAACTATTTACCAAGGGTTGTGCTGGATTCTCCATCACTGGCAATTTTCAAATCAACATTGGATTTTTTTTTTAAGAGATGCTCAAGTTCAAGAGGAATTATTTTGGGGAAGTTCTATGGCCTGTATTACACAGGAAGCGAAACTAGATGATCACAGTGGTCCATTCCAGCCTTGCACTCTAGGAATGTGTTTTTATTTGGAGTGAAATGGTTAACAGAAAGGGACAGTTTCTCTCCCACCTCTCCCTGTAACAGCCAGCATTGACAACCCACACCAATGACGCTGGAACACTTTTTATAGTGGGGGTGCAGAGAGTCAGCTAACTGTAAAGCAATGGTCCCCAAACTTTTTACCTCATGCCCCCCTTTACCCTGTCTGTGCCCCAGGCCCCCAGAGCTGGGGCCAGGAGTGGGGCCATGGCTCCAGGAGGGGAGGATGCAGATAGGGGCAAGGGGGCTGAGGCTGGGGCCACAGCTGGGGGCAGCATGGGGCCAGTGGCCAGAAGTGGAGCCCCGGGCAGGGGGCCAGCAGCTGGGCGTGGAGCCCCGGGCGGGGCCAGGAGCAGAGACCTGGGGGTGCTTCAGCACTCCCCGCACCTCTAATTCCTGCCCCTATGACCAGCACCCTTTAAATTGCTAATGCTTATTACCACTAGACTTCCAGTGCTATTGGAAATAGCTTCCAAAATTAACAGGTGCCATTTATTTAAAAAATACATAGTTTAAAAAATATAACCCACAACATAACTAATCATTCTCAGAAGGTACACGGAATAGCTTTCTGAATAAAGACCTAATGCTGCTAACAAGTTCTCTATTAGGAAAGATATTATTTCCACAAACAAAGGTGTGGGTATTTGACTAAGTTGCTATGTAAACAGAGTCTTAATCCTCATTTGACTTTAACACTGGGTGGAATGAAAGAAAACTGAAATATCACATGACTCGCTAGGATATTTTTAGAACTGTAATGACTTGTCCAGAGCTGTCAGCTAATGAACTAGCACCTTGAACAGATACAGCCTTGTTATTGACAAAAGTGAAAGCATTCATTATAAGCTGCGCAAGCCATGCTCTGAGGTGGGCAAGTATTGTACTTATTTTTTAACAGCAAGGAGATTGAGGCACAGAGAGGGTAAGCGATCTGAATTGTCTAACGTCACACATGTTGCTGGCAGAGCTGGAAATAGCCAACAGCATCAGTACTGGCAGGTTCTATTAGAGCATTGTCACCAGTAATGAACCCAACAACGTCTCCATAAAGCCATCTGGTGAGATTCATAATACTCCAGATATAAGAACTGATGGAACTGGGGAGAGTCTGGGTAGGTTTAAGGCCAGCATAGTCTGTTATGATAATCTAATATGACTTCCTGCATAATATGGCTCCAGAGAATTTCTTGCCTGCAACCATAATCAGCAAGTCAGGTTTCTCATGTAGTCTTTTTATATATATAAAAGCTATTAGAGACAGTGAGTGAGAGAAAGAAAGTAGCATGCTGGCTCCTTGTAGCCATAAACAAGCTCACAAGACAAATTCCACACCAAAACAAATATTTCATTTTGACTCAAGTTCTAAAAGGGCCAAAATTGCCTTTCAGAAATGACTCCCCCTCAACCCCTCCCACACCTTCTTTGGGCTTCAATCACAGATTCAGAAGTTAGAGATGGGAGACCCATTAGGTCATCATTCTGCCCGTGCAGGATTTATTTTCACCATTGTATTGTTCAGGTTAGTTTTAAGAATCACAAGCAATGGCATTTCCACTACATCCCTCAAGCTAGCCTGTTAGACTTTACTTTTAAGATGGAAACTAGGCTTACCCAGTTCTTCATGCACAATCAAGTCCACATTCAGAAAAAACGTCAGGATATGATCAGCAATAAACACTTCTACAAAAGCAGTTGAGAGTACACCCAACATTGTAATGCAATGATGGATCATATCTCGATTGACTATGCACAAGCTGTTCAAATGTATGGGAACTGCATACTACCCTGAAGGCTCTCCAAGGGAAACAAAGCTCTAAGGATGTGTGAGGAGAACTGATTATTCAAATATCTATCCCAGTGCAGCCTATAAAGATCCATAAGCAAAGTTGATACTTATGGCCCCGCATACCCTTTACACAGGCCAGAGGAGAGCAGAGGCAGCTCAGTGCTTGTCTTCACATTTAAGAGCCTTCAAGCCTCTCTGTGTTGTATGGAGTGAACATATAGCAAGAAGCAGGATAGCTTCCTAATAGCATGTCCTCACTCACTCTTTCTTGTTCCCATGGATCCTCTGGTTCTGTGAGAGCTGGAAGTTTGTGCTGTTCTGTTCCTGCTCCTGTGGCAAAGAGGAGGACGTGGCAGGGAAGAGGTTCAGAAGAGGCTGTGCCATTGTGATATTTGGTACCCTCTGATGTGCATTTTTAGATGCAGGAAAAGGAGCAAATGGCTGACTTAAGTGTAAAATCGGAGAGATGTACACAGAATGGCCAATCCAAAAACACTCAGATGATTATATCTTTGCATAGGCCCTGAACAATTCTGAGAGTAGCTTTATGCTACATTAGGACTAGCCATGTGCGTAAAGTTAAGCATGTATATAAATTGGAGCCTTCTATATTACGGCAACAGACACCTTAGACATACAGTGCAGCGAAATGATTAACTGAAGTTATTTCATAGACTTAAGCTTCAAACTCCGCAATCCAAGTGTTCCTTTAAGAATAGCTGAGTAGCAATGACTTTCCCTGCTAAAATAGTGCTTTTTGCTAGTTGAAAGATCACAGTGGAAATCCATTTTTTTAATGTTCTCAGACTAGAGAATTTAGTTAACAATTTATTAATTGAACAACTAAATTGCTGCAGCTCTATATAGTTCTCATTTCTGCCCATTTACCGCCCAATGAATGCAAAGACAAAGTGTTCTGAAACATTTCTTATAGTTTAGAGGGAACAATTTAAATACTAAAAAATACAAACTGAAACAAGAGTGTCTTAAATGTAAAATTAAGACATTTTCAAGATCATCTGCCCACCTGAGTTTTACACCCGCTACTTCCTCATTTTATGATAGTAACTTTGGAGAGGGGGCAAAATCAAAGTCGTATTTTCAATGCCCACTCCCTCATCTGCAACACAAGCGGCCCAGAAAGAGCAGAGAACTATTTAATAAAATTCTTGTGTCGAAAAATGAAGTCTGACTTTCAGCAGAGCGACTCTCGGAGAATTCCATACATTCCCAGCAACTGGCAGTTTTCACTCTCTTTGTTTACCTGTGTTGGATATGATACCAAGTACACTACGGGACATACCATGAGCAGCTGCAACAACAGCACCAACAAAAGCAACATGTGTTGTTGGGCCTTTGGTTTCCAGGTGCTTGAGACACGGCAGATGTTCCTTCATTTTGTGACTGCTGCCTTTTTCTCATTTCAGCTACTTCGGTACCCAAGCGGCTACAAGAACACAGACAGAAGAGATTTATAGAATTACTACAGACAAACATGAAGTACAATCACATTTTCTACATTAATTGTATCAAGTCTCTCAAAAACTTTTGGCAATGAAGACAAATACCGGTCATCTGTGCTGCCTAAGTAGTAATTTTACAATACAAACATTTTGCTAAAACACTATATTCCAGGGACATGCTTATGCTGCAGTACTTTAGGGTTGCGTCTGTTCTTGTCACTTTGAGTAGAATAAGAGGCTGCTTGTTAGCCTTGCAATCACTAGCACACACCTCACCAATTGTATAGCACTTTGTTAGCCCTTAAAATATCAACAATGATATGACTATTCAACTGGTTTTTTTTGTTTTTTCCATCTCTCTAAAATTATTGCAAGATGGTAATTCACTTAAACCATGAGCCTGGCTTTGATCTTTGTTATTCCAGTGTGAGCTAGAATTAAACTGCCCTGAAGTCTGAACTGGAACATTACAACTAATGCGCTGCGTCAGTCAGGGCCAATACCTATTATTTACCATTAATTAGTCCAGATTAGCATTACCGTGGGTTTGGCTACTGGAGTTATCTGTGCATCCAAGGAAAAGTAAACATTTCAAAATCTTTCCCAGTGTTAGGCTTTTTGGCTAGGCAAGTTTTTCCTTCCCTCATCACCAGTACTTCCCAGATTTTCTTAAACCAAGCTATTTTTTCCTTCCAGTGGTTTGTACTTATTCCAGACGGAATTAATATTCCATGTATTAGCTGAACTTTTCAAACGAGGAGAATAAGAGTAAAGGGATTTTAGATTTTATTAAGGGATTTTTTTCCACTGGTGCACACAATATGACTCAGTTTGCATACACCAAAACAGCAGCAGTGAAAGTTAAATCTTAAATGGCTTCTTTCTAAAATCACTGAAGTATTTTCAGCACTACATTTCGTAACAGTAGCTAAGGGAGTCTGTGGTTATACAGCCACACATTCCCACCTGTCATGTGACAGGGGTATTAATTACATCGGGTCAGGTTGAGAGACTGGGACTTGGAACCATTTCAGTTTTTTGCCAGAATCGATGTGCTTACAGACTCTTGTACCTTTCTTAAGTGAGTTACTCACAAGCTCCATCCCCTCTCCCAATCCCCCCCCCCAGCGCACAATTGTTTACACCAGCAGTTTTAAACCAGAGGTCTGGGGCTCCCTGAGGGGGCTACAAGCAGATGTCAGGGGTCCGCCAAGCAGGACTGGCAGTAGACTCACTGGGACCCAGGGCAGAAAGCCGAAGCCCTGCCGTGCAGGGCTTAAGTCCAGGACTCTAAGTCCACCAACTGCAGCTGAAGCCGAAGCCTGAGCAGTTTAGCTTAGCTTCACGGGGGCCCCCATGGCATGGGGTCACAGGCAATTGCCCTGCTTCCTACCCCCTAACTCCGGCCCTGGCTTTTATACACAGAAAAACAGTTATTGAGGCACAGGTGGGCTGTGGAGTTTTTATCGCATGTTTGGGGGGCTCAGAAAGAAAAAGGTTGAGAACCCCTGGCCTACACTATTATTTAATACAAGTGATTTGGACTAATACAAGGCTTGTGTTTTGCAGGGGGTCGAGAGCATGGTAGATTGACCACACTTGTGTCTTTATAGTTCCAATATAATGTGCAGGGATCTTGGTGGCACAGAGGGTTAGGGCACTATTTGCCCTCTGCAACCCCATCAAGTTAATTTTTGGTCACAGTTGATACAAGTTTGGAGCCTCAACCTCATTTTACAGTATGTTTATCTGAAAATACAAAACATTGCTTTAATTTGACGTGATTGGCTGTCTGCTCTATCGACGTTCAAGACTAGAATAGCAGAGGGTGTTGCTCCCACTGACTGAGGTGCATTTGCAGAGCTTACACAGCACCTGGCTCAAGTCAATGCTATCAGTCCTACACTTCTGTGAGCATGACATTCCCTCAGTTCCTATAAGGGAAAGTCTACAAGCAGTCAGCAAATCCCAAGGGTGGTGGTGCAAGCCAGACATTCATTTACTGAGCACAGTGGTGCGGGGGTGAACAGGAGTCAAGCTTTTCGTCTTTGCTTGCTTTGGCTGTTAACTACTGTATTTGCAAATATTAGACCTGATCCTATTGTCTTCTCTGACAAAACTCCCATTGATTCATTAAGTGTTTAGGCTGTAGGAGAGGGATTATCAAACTCATTCTTTGGATATATTCAGTGATTGAGCTATGGAATGTAAACAGTGACTTAGTCATATGATGGGGATGCCTTTTGTCTGATCCAGGTTATGAAAATGAAGTTTAGAATTCTAAACTCAGATCAATCTAGTGATATGATGGTTTGACTGGAACCAAATGTAAGGGAATGACAATGGAGATCCAAAATTATGCGACCTGATTTTGAACAGAGATTCTGTGATAGTGATGCAAGCTGGAATTACAAATTTTGAGTTTGCATTTTAGCTTTTGAAAGGTCTCACTCTTCCTGAGATCCCAGAGTGAAATTAGCTCTGTGCTGGGCATGAACACTGTGGATAAGGGGCAAAAGTCCATCTCCCCAATAGAAGCAGCATCTCTTCCGAGCACTACAAAGGAGATTAGATAGACTCTCCTATCCCAGGCAGCACACCGTGGGCCCAATTCCCTTCTCACTGTTTTACATCTGGATATTTCCATTTGCTTCAATTTTATGACTTCCAATTTGTGAGATCAGAATCTGGCTCCATTTTACACAAGAGGTTCAGTTCACTTTCTAGGGGTTATCTAGGTACTCTGGCCCTCATCACCATAGCATCTGAGCATCTCATAATAATCAATGGATTTTATCCTCACAGTGCCCCTGTTAGAACTATCCCCATTTTACAGATGCAAAAGTGTGGTACAGGGTAGATTAAGTAACTGAGCAACATGTACATAATTTTTTAAAGCAGCAAAGCAAGAGAAATGTATGTATCCTTTGTGTGCAGTGAGACCCATATTAGTTTAAGATGAAATGAACAAACCCTGTAAAACTTAGTGCCGTCAACTCCATACAACTGACAATGAGCCTGACTCCAAGTCTCCTACTGACATATTTAGGACATAATTACCAAAAACTTCACTGTAATTAGCACAGAAATCCTCTAGCACTCAGAGCAATATCTTGGGAAAATCCCTCCCTCAAAACGAAGGGAATATATTAAATAACATTTGCTTCATTACACACCTTACAACTGAGAAAGCATAATGAATATTGACTGAGGAGTTCAAACCCCAAATGGTTCATGCTAGAGGATGAAGAGAAGATCCTTCACAACCCCTTTCACATTCCTGTCCCCCACCATCTCACATGGGGTTTTCACTTAAGTTCTTAAATCTCTTTCCCAGAAATCCCCAAGATACAGCATTCTTCACTCTCCTGCCTTTTGGACATTGCACCAGACCCAGGCCACATCAACTCAGTTGCTCTCTTGGTTCCTCTCCTCCGATGCATCAAGATCAAGCTTCTTGTCCGTGCTTCAAAGCCACACAGAACCGCCCCTCCTCATATCTGAGCTGTTTTTTTTATATTGTCTCGTCCCCCATCAATTGTTTTGATACCCCATTTACCTGCATCTCCTATAAGTGTCCCTGCACTTTCTTCCACACTTCCCCTTACATTGGAAAGTCCTTCCTGATTTGCAAACTTCCCCCCCTTCCCCAACCCTCACACCTCATTTAAGTCTGTCCCACATCACCCTACGGCTGCAACATCTACAAGAAGTTAACCAAGACATCCATTTAGTCAAATAAAATCCACCCTCTTTATTCCATCATGCAGTGAAATAGTCCTTGTTTGAGGCAGTGTTTGAGGGAGGTTTAGGTTGGACAGAGGAAAAACTTCCTAACTGTCAGGGTGGTTAAGCACTGGAAAAAATTGCCTAGGGATGCTGTAGAATCTCCATCATTGAAGGTTTTTAAGAACAGGTTAGACAAACACCTGTCAGGAATGGTCTAGATAATACTTAGTCCTGCCATGAGTGTAGGGGACTGGACTAGATGACCTCTCGAGGTCCCTTCCAGTCCTATGATTCTATAATTTTAGTGATGTTGCCCCAACCTTCCCTACCCCATTGTGTCTTGTTTCTCTCTCATTATTGTCTAATTTACCAGAGCTCCTAAGGGCATAGATCACGGATGGAACCCCTGCTCCAGCCCCTTTACGCCTCATAAAAGGTCTAGAGAAGTATAAAGGGGCCCTGAGAGCCCTGGAGCCAGCTTGGGAAGGATTTCCCCTAACTCAGGTACTGCAGAAGACAGCTGTACAGCTGTCTCCCAAGGACCACCTTACAACTCTGGAACATGAGGCATGTAGGGGGCAGCAGGGTCATTCTGGAGCAGGGCACCAGCAAACTACACGGCAGAGATTCTGGGCTGTGCAGTGGGCCCCTTGGGCAGTCCCAGGGAGTTTGCCATATCTTAGATATTTCTGGTGGTCATGGGGTATCTACACTATATTGGGGGCCTCTTCAGCCCCTGGAGCAGCCCAGGATTAGGAGGGCACAAAGATATTTTAAAGTCACCTATCCCCATTCTGCCCTAGGCTGAGAATTCTGTGCTGCAGCTCTCAGAAGTGCAGCAGACACTCTCCTCTCCAATGTCTATTTTGGAGAGGCCCTTATGACATGTGGAGGAGCTGACAACCAAGTCACTTTTCTGTGGAATAGGCAGTGAATGATCCTTCTTTTGTGGTAAATTATGAGCAAAACATTGCAGCTTTCAGGATAGGATTGCCACAGAGTCAGTCTAAGTAACATGCCTTTCTCAAGATGCTGAGGGGGAAAAAAGGAATGAGACAGGTAGCAAATTAGGGATGTTCAAAGGATGTTGAGGGTGCTCAGATCTTTGCAGAGTCACATCCTTAGCCCTGAAAAATATTTTCTTTGAATGATCTGACACACCAGCTCTTCTCCACTGCTCTGCTTCCTTTAACTTTACCAATAAAGGACCAAATCTTCAGCTGATTAAGTTAACATAGCTCCACTGACTTCAGAGCAATGCCAGTTAGTACCAGCCAAGGATGTGGTTCTATACATTTCTTATAGCCACACTTCAGATTATTATTTTGGCCTATTTCATATTCTTTAGATACCACTCTTGCTAATCTGTGTGTATTTCATAACATTAGGGATGTTGTAGTTCTCCCCAAACCCAAGCATTAAGATGCATATAAAGATAAAAAGTGTGCATAGTTACGACACCCAGCCAACATTAACGCCCTACCCTATAGTGACGGCATGCAATACCCATACAATGAATGAGGCATTTTAGGGTTTGTGGTCTCAAAATAAAGTCAAGTCTTAAAGAAAAAACATTTAGATTTTCCACATGTCCACCTCCCTCTTCATGACATCACCACAGGGCAGAATTATTTTATAATGCTTCATTTGGAGATAATTACAAAATTCCAATAGTATTTTGTTACTGATATGTATTCAACTTTAACTCTATTACAACGGTTTGCCTGGGATATTTTTAAAGTGACATACAAATGATGACTAACTACTCAAAAAACCCAACAGAGAACGCCAGCATGCAATATTTCTATTTATTTGCTATCTAGCATCAGTCTTAAAATAGTGTTTTATTTAACGGTGGACCCACTGGTGTATCAGAGCAGTGCAAGCCTGCCAGAGTGCACCAGCCTGTTAAGCTGATTTACAGCAGCTTGCGCTGCTCTTGTGATGCAAAGCAGAACAGATCTGGCCCTTCCTTTACAATGTAGTCATGTTTTTAGGGGGCTGTGTTAGTGAGACCAGTGCTAAGTGAAGGCAGGCAGGAAGAATACAGTCCTAGTGTCTGTCCCTGCACTCCTGCCTCCTTTCCACTAGCAGTGCTGCCTCAATGCACAGTGGAGCCAAGGCCGCATGCCATGGGGAACCTTTCAAGCACTGATGCCCAAGCTAGCATGCAGCTACAGAATTTTTAAAGAGCAGTGACAGTTGGCTCAAGTAATCTACCATCGAGAACTCTAGACTTGTGTCCAGTCTCCCTCACACCAACTCATTACAACCAATAGACTTTGCAAGTTAGTTGTAGAGGAAGCGTTGTTGGTTGAATTACCTTCTATGTCACAATGGCCCCACTTGAGTTATCTCGGCCTAGAAGTTAGAAGCAATTAACTTAGCTTAACTGCCACTTAGTTTCTTAAAATATCAATTATGCATAAGATTTAAATGCATTGCAGTTACATAGAAAGTGTTTGCATTATGCCCTAGTTAAGATCATTTGGGAAGAAGAGACTGACAGATGCCAAGTTTCTTAAAGGACCTCTTTAAATTGCAACTCAAACTGATTAACACATTTACTTGTAAGTTCTCCAGAAATTCATTCTGCACTCCATAAGTTCTGTACATTTGAGGATCCACTATTTTGTACTAACCCCCTCATTCACAAACCAAGAGGTTGAATCCCTGCTTTAAGTGCAAAATTAACTGCTTGAGCTACGGAGTTACAAGCTGCAACTACATAATATACAGTGTTAATGTAACGTACCTGTCAGCGTGTTAACATAGAACAAGAGAGGTCAGTCCAGAAGATGTGTATGTGATAGCTCTTGAGCTAGAGAGACAGGCTTTCTAGCTAAGTCCTGGAGACTAATGCTTTATACTTTGAAGGCCTCTCAGTGTTTGCAAAGATGACAGCCATCATATTATGAAGCCATGATTTTCTTTAGTTTTCAGCGGGGTCATGTAAATACCTCATCCTGCCTCAAATACTTGTACTCCCCCAAATTACCTCTTCTCCATTATGAATGACAGGTCTAAACCTCCTCTGGGTCCATCCCTTTTACAGTTCTATGTTGTAAAATACTTGCTTGTCTCCGAGAGCAGACTACTGCTCCGCCGACAAACTTTTCTTCTGAAGGTGTAGCTCTCAAGTAGCTTCATAATAAGTATTATTGCCTCCCCATAACGATAAGTTTTGACTGCAGCTGCTCTTGCTGCACCTAACCCTTGCCCAAATGAAATCCAAGACATGTGAGTTTTCCGCACATAGAACATCTTTCTAATGTCAGACACTTCTATTCTGGATATGTTTGGCCCTTCATCCTGGCTTTTTTAAAACTGGTTGGAACATGGTCATACAACAATCTGAGGTCACACAGAAACTCCCTGGCAGTAATTCATTTCAGCGTTAGATATTCTCAAAAGCAGAGTATTTTTGCTTTCACGCATCACATTGCATCAGTTTTCACTGGCAGTCATACCGTTTGTAGAGCCAGCTCCTACATCGGTCTAGAATGCCTGATCTTTGGCCCCTATTTTAAATTGATCCTAGCTGCTCTGGTACACAAGCCCTGCAAACTCTTGCATTTAAAAGTCTACTCTTCATAGATTTTTGCCTGTTTCCTCTGTTATAAGAGCAAGCATTTCTCAATTTGTGAATCACTGAATATAATAAGTGGAATTGTAGGGAGAGGAAGAATTGCTCTCAGAGAGTTATAATTTGGTCACATCCTAAGCAAGTCAATCTTTTGAAAAAACAAAAACAAAACTGTTTTCCCTAAATGCTAGCCACATGAAGTAGGCATATGCAGCCTCTTTTCAGAACTGGACCCCTTGTGTCCAGGAGCGAAGACAAAGCCTCCTAGGATATTAAGAAATTATATAGAAGCTGTTCAAATACTTAATATTTTATTGGACTATCTGGGAATGCTAACTCAGCCCTACCAAAACCAGCTTGTGTAATTTGTTTGGACACTGTAGAGACCTTGCTCTGTGTACAACAATCCCTTTTTATGAATCTGCCAGACAGAGTTCATGGTTGAGAGGGTTGACTGAGATGTCTTGTTATCATTTTATGGTGAATTGAGTATCCTTACGACGCCCCACTTAAGTCTCTACATTACAGTGCAGCTATGGATTAATACTTCTAAACCAGACAATATTACCCAGCTACTGAAGATTAAGCCTGACAGTAATGCCTTATTTAAAAGTTTGAGATGGGTACATGCACAGTTTTTTGCTTCAGTGTTTAAAAGGAAGCTTAAAACATTAAACAAGCCGTGCTAAAATTATGAGAAACACTCTGCAGCCTTCAGGAGCATTTTATAAGTGCAGGATGTAAAACTCACCTGGAAGCCTTCCATATTTCCGAAGCATATTTTATATTTGTATGTGCGGCACGGCATCGGAGATTCCCATTTGGTGCTTCACTTATCTGTCCTGTTTCTCTGGCTAGTATGAGTGAAGCTGACTTTGCCAAGTGAAGCCGTTGGTTGCAACTGGTGAAAAAGTTATTTTCCCTCCAGAGAGGGCTTGCAGATCCTGACATAAACATCTTTGGTCAAGTGTATAATGTACTGCACTGAGAGCTCACTCATGGGAGCCTTGAATGACACAGAAAGGAAGCAGCTTCTCCTACATAAGCATTAGATTCTCAGTGCACTAAAAAAGCCAGCTCTCATTTCACAGTTCTACTTAGTTTACTGCTTTGTGACCTGCATACAGCCTGTACAATTTAATCAGAAATTTTACAATTAGAATAAGTAGGCCAGTCAAAGAATTTTGACTAGAGTAAGGAAAGCAAGATATGTGTTCAAGATACTTTTTTTAAAAAACACTGATGCACGATCTCTGCAGCATAGAGAGCCATTTTGGTAAGCTACCAGAAGTAACAGCCAATTGGTGTAGATACAGAATTTTAATCAGATAACTGCACACATCTTTCATTTAGAGAGGTTTAAGTACACTGTACAACAGTACACAGACTGCAAAATCAAAGCATGCTTTGGGAAGGAATATCAATGGGACAACAAACTCTCAAACCAATTGAGGGGGCCATACTTTTTATGCAATGAGAGTTAAAGTCTCAGGTGCTAGGCATTTGATTTGTTCAGAGTAACGTTAGAAGATGTCAATCCACAAATATAAGCACTTCTAGAAACGGTTCAATGAACAGCGTCCCACAAATTTTCCTCCAGGGCAGATTGGAAGAGGCCCTGGGGGCTTTTCGCCTTCCTCTGTAGCATAGGGCACGGGTCACTTGCTGGAGGATTCTCTGCACCTTGAAGTCTTTACACCATGATTTGGGGACTTCAATAGCTCAGACATAGGTGAGAGGTTTATCACAGGAGTGGGTGGGTGAGATTCTGTGGCCTGCGTTGTGCAGGAGGTCAGACTAGATGATCATAATGGTCCCTTCTGACCTTAATATCTATGAATCTATGAAAAAAAAAAGATTTTGTCTCTAGTTATGGATTGTAGTTATCAGAGTTCTCAGCTCTAATGTAAGTATTTATTTCCTCTTCTGTTTCTTGGTTTCAGGCAAAAAACAAAACAAAAAACAAAACAAAAACAGTATCTACAGTCTCATTCTATCTGGAGTCACAGTATTGAAACACTTATCAGCTGTTCCAGTGTTTCCGGCATTATTTCTGGCAACAGCATCTCACTCACTTCTCATTCCCTCAAACGAGGTAGTAAAAAAGCTTTACCCTTATTTTTCATCTTTATCCCTAATGGTCAGCTTTGTATGCAGACTCAGTTCTTGCTTCTATAATTATTGAAGGGATTTGTCTGGAAACCCAGTATTCGTTGTGGCCTGAGTTCTTCCATGCTCTGCTTCTAGTTGCTGCTTTGTTTACCTGTTAATTATGCTTCCTGGCCATGGGTCTTGCTAGACTGATCGCTGCCACCATGTTTCATGTGCTGCATGATGGATAACATGGAAGGACTCCATCCTTCTAAAACTAAATTGGCTCTTTATTAAGAGAATTATTTAAAGCAGCATTGCAACTGTAGCTAGCATTCAAACCATGTGCATGCAGACCGACTAACTAATGCCTCCCTCATACTCTTCACTCCTGCAACCTGTGCACCTCCTAAACTCCATGCAGGTTGCTACAGGCTGTGGGCACAGACAAGGGTTATACAATCAGAGACACTGATGAAAGGTCAGATATCGGAGTTAGTCAGAACCATGACAGCAGTACAGGTTTGAGGTGAGTTCTCTCCTCACTTTTCCTGTTAAGGAGCAAACACCAAGCCGCAAAGAAAGCAAAGGCATAGAAATCAAATAGTGACATCATCAAGAAAATGAAAGGGCAGCAGACATCAAAGGATGAGGATAAAGAAGATATCCTTAGATCTAGCTAGCAGAAGGTAATCACTCACCTTTGTCAGGGAATTAACAATGGACAAGGTACAGACAGCAAATGGGGCTGGTTGATAATTTGGAAGTTTCTGCGTTTGTTATGGTACAATCCCTGCCCCACCTTCCCAAATAAACACTTTCTAAAAAAAAAAGAAAAGAAAAGAAAAGAAAAGAAAAAAGGTTTGTTTTGGTTAAAAGTGTGGCTGGAGAAAACAACCAGCTTTCATGACAAGTCAAAGCAGAGCAAGTAAACCTCATGCTCCTGGCCTATGGAGGCAAAGGATGATGAATAAATACTGTTTAGAAAGGTAGAGTTGAAAACCATGGAAAGTCACTAAGTATTTAAAGCATACCCAGACCTTCTTCAGAAATGCTCAGCTGGGTGAGAAAAAGGAAGAATATAAAGTATGAATACAGGGGAAAGCCGACACTGGCAGAATTGGAGAGGTAAATTTTCACATGGGTATAAATTAGGAAGAAGTCAGTTTGCCTCCTCCTGATTTCTCTTCAATTCTTTCAATATAGGCGCTGCTTTAAGAACACTCTTCATTTATTAGTCAAATGTTGGGGAAGGGGTTGCAAATATTTGGCTTACTCCTACAGGAATTTGTTGGAGACTTAGGGTAAAGTTTTTTCAAAAGTGCTTAAGTGACTTTTGAAAATCTAGGAGTTTAAGTGTTACAAACCCTGGGTGAGGTCCCTGGTAAACACTTACCAGGATGAACTACTGGATCCAACCTTCATGTCCCACATGCTTTTGGCTTGTTGGGGCCAGGCAGAGTTTAGGTACTACTTCTTTGGCCCTGGGCACCTAGACTCTCACTTCAGGTGCAGATTCTGTGTCTGACACTGCTCTTGGTTCTGGGGACCCTGTGGTCCACTTTTGTAGGCCCTGAAACCAGAGCTGGATTTCCCAAGCCTCCCTGGTCACTACTACACATTCCCAGAGTTCCACCAAATCTGTGGATTTACTGTTTCCCTCTTCAGGGATTATGACAGTGAAAAAAAGTAACACAGGCTCGACAAGGAATTTCTAAACACAAAGCGATGTAGCAGCACAAGAGATGTACAGATCTATGGGAAAAACAAAACTTGCATGCAAATCCCTGCCTCTCTTTCCTCACCACTCCAAATGCCCTTTGGGGTTTGGTCAGTGTCTGTTCAGGGAGTCCAGGATTCCTCTTCTTCTCAGCCTTGTTTGCTTCTGGTCCTGGCCTGCTCCCCTGGCTTGAGTGAGTCCTTTTTATGAAGTTGCAATTCCCTTTGTCAGATCACCTTGGTGACTTCAAGTCCCTGGCCAGGTAATCTGTTGCTTGGAACCCTTTCTTCCTGGTGAGCTGGTAAACTCCTAGGCATTGTCCTACTAGTGCAAGATTATTTAATTGTTGATGGTCCTTAACTGTCCTGTTTAGGGGCAGACACCCATGTGCCACTCCCTCTGCCCTTAACGTGAGGGATGATGCAAGGATACAGGCATAATCAAACTGGATTTCATAATTTAACGTGGCCAGATTGAGATTTAGTGAGAGATTTTGGCACTGGAAAAAATCAGAGGGACTTGGAGACTAGGAATAGCATTTTTCAAAAGGGCCTAAAACTAGTCATAAAATGAAAGAAGAAGAAGAAGAAAAAAACCCATAGTAGCTGTCATTATACCCTGCCCCACACCATTTTTCATCACATTTTTGCAAAAAAATTGAGATTTCAAACCAGAACTAAATGAAAAATTCTTAGCTGGCAGATCAACTATTTACTCATTTCTTTGCTTCTCACCAATAACTAAGACCAAAACATATCTTCCCAGAGAAAGCAATAGATGTCTTACTATGGAAAGCTTTGAAAATGGTCATATTTGATAACTTCCCAAGCATTTAGGGTTACTCATACAGCATTTTGTTGCATTTTAAAAGACATGTTCAGGTAGAAAATCAAATCTCTTCTTTTAGGGAACACATTTTTTAAAAAAATACAGAATAAGCACAATTATCCGTATGAGAGAATGATATTCATGGAGCCAAGTTTGGTCCCTACTTCCTTTTAAGGCACCATATTCAACACACTGTTTGTTGCTCAGGTAGAATTGAGGGCAGGATTGGTAGTGATGTTTTTGAAAAAGGTGAGAAATTTGATATCTAGAGAGTGAAAATATCTAAGGCAGGAATATTTTGAAGACCATTTATAAGAGAATTATAAACAGACATTTTTATGTAACATCTCACTTTTGATGAAGTTTAACAGAGAGAACTTGAAGCTACTTTTCAGTGATACCAGTTGTGATATATCAGAATCCATTTCTATATATTGTACCAGTATTAAATAGTTTAATGTTCAGAGGCAAAGAAGGAAGAACATGCTCTCAAAACTTGAAACATAGTCTTTCAAAATCCTTTGGGTACATTTAAATTTGAGTGTGACAATGTTTGCTTAGTCAGATCTGTATGTTTCCCAGTTCTCTAATCTTATCCTAAGCATTGTAAATTGTGCTAATCCCTTAGCTGTATTAACATGCAGCAAACCATTAAGTAGTTCTTCCATTCAACTATGCAATGGAATACTGTGAACACATTTAATTTTGATAAACAGGTCCCTAGTGATCAGCAGATGAAACCTCTTAGAACGTGGTCTTTATAGATTACTGAACAAAGCTTGACATGCATATCTGCCACAGATCTTCCTATAAATTGTGTTCCTGGGCAATTGCTGCTTGTTTGATATCCTTATTTACTGCTGCATAGACTATGAGCTTCCTGAGGGAAGTTCATCAGCGCCCTGTCATCTAAACTACTTTACCTAAACTACTTTAAAGTAGAAGAAGAGTTACATACAGCAGCAGTTCTCAACCAGGGGTCTGGGGCCCCCTGTGGGGGCCGCGAGCAGGTTTTTGGCGGTCCACCAAGCAGGGCCAGAGTTACACTCACTGGAGAAAGCTGAAGCCCCACTGTTCAGAGCTGAAGCCTGGGGCCCTACGCCCTGCCACCTGGGGCTGAAGTTGAAGCCTGAGCAACTTACCTTCGCGGGGTCCGCTGTGGCATGGGGTCCCAGGCAATTGTCCTATTTGCTACCCCCTAATGCCAGCCCTGGCTTTGATATGCAGAAAACCAGTTGTGGTGGCACAGGTGGGCCGTGGAGTTTTTATAGCATGTTGTGGGGGCCTCAGAAAGAAAAATGTTGAGAACCCCTGGCATACAGAACTATTTCCTTGAGCCAATGAAACATGGATGTTTACGTGCTGAATTTTAGAAGAGTAAGTTAAAGAATAAGAAGAGGACCATATAATATACATAACTGAGACACCTATACAAGAGCTTTAGATATCCTGACAATTTAATGTTTTAACATTAGCATTACAAAAATACGAAAATAGGAACACAACTCAGTTTGGTGAGCCAGCCCCCAACCAATGCCTTACCAACCCCTCCCCTGCCCTGCCCCCACTCCCCAAACAAAAAAACCCCTGCCATTAAAAAGTTTAATGACAGCATGGATATACAATTTGGACCAGATGCAGACACCTCCCTGGTGGAGGAGTCTCTGCTGGCAATGTAGCTAATGAGTCTGGTGGAGAAGATGCATGTATAAGGACGAAGTTCTGCTCAGTTATAACCAAGTAACTCCATAGTCAGTTGTGACACTCTTGATTTACACCAGTGAAAGATCACAAGCCAGCTGAATACGCACAGCCCCATGTGGCTCCGATCAACCCTGCAGCTGCATGGCTATATTCCCTACAAGGGTGGGATCTGTGCAAGTTTTTATTCCAGCTATTGAGTACACAGCTGTTCTGTTGCTTTAGGTGTAGTGGTATTGGGTAGGGGTGTGGTTCCCAGTATCTAGCCCAGCTACGTGGGCTAAGGAGTAGGCTTAGTACTACTTTAGTCCATTTGAGACGCAAACACAGACGGCTTGAAATAGAGCCCTTTTAGATATGGTCTTGCTCCCATTACTAGCCAAAGTCATATCTAAAGCTCTCTGCTTAGTGCCCCATACAACTTTAATTTAAGTCTATGAGAGCTTGATCAGGCTATAAAAGATGATTTGTCTATTTAGTGACAGGGAGAGTTGGTAGACTTGCATTTATCTCTGGATTCTCATTTTCTGTAGTCATATATATTTTACAAGAGACCAAGAGTGACTCTGCAGTTTTAAACTAAAAGGCCTGTTTTAGTACCTTTCATCCCAAAGCACTTTACAAGTTATGTATGTATTTAAGAACCATTCAGCCACCTCTGCCTATGCTGAGTGAAATGATAAAAAACTACTTCCATTAAATCCAATAGGAGCAATGTTAAGTGCTTTTTAAAATCCCACCTTTAATGTTTGTGCAGGACAAAGGGGACTTTTGGATGAGAGCTTTAAAATAAGAGATCTAAACACAGTGAACTGCATAGGATTCACTTCACCAGCTGGAGATCTATATGTGTTAAAACACAATACTAAACCCACTTATGGGGATGACTGATTATAACATATGCCTTTAAGTACTATAATGCTGATCAATGGCTCCTCTAGTGCTCTAATTTAAAGTAAAAGGCTATTTTGGACAACCACTCACTGAGCAATAGATAACACTATGCCTTCATACAGCTAATGGAAATTACTTTTGCCTTTTCCTATGTGGCAGAAACACAGAAGTATGGTACAGCCATGTGCTGCATCAGGGATCTACTGTAATTCTCTTTCCATGGCTATGCCCTGTTAGAGTGCAGACTTTAAATATGGGCAAAGGTTTTTATAAAAGGACATAAACATTGTGTTTATCAATAAAAGAGGCCACTGTTTTGCTTCAAAACACTTGAGCCAAGTGATGACTTAGTATTACGTTTTATATTTGACCAGCAGTGCAAGTAGGGCTGTCCGGTCCGGTCCACCATACCAGCAAGATATTTATAGTTGGTATGGTGTACCGGAAAGACACAGGAGGAGCAGAACGGGAGCTCCTCCAGTGCAGCTGGACCGCTCCCTGCCCTTCCACGCAGGGTCTCCTCCATCTGTACAGCAGCCCTGCCAGAGGAGCTGCAGCATGAAGCCACCTGGTGGCTCCACGTTCTGTTTCTTTCACCGCTGCCGTTCCCAAGTCTTTTGTGCAGCGGGAGGAGGACAGAGCTCCCCACCAGGTAAAGCGGGTGGATCACGGGGAGGGGACAAGGAGAGTGAGTGGGCCCCAGGCTGCAGGTGAGGAGGAGGCTCATGTGGAGGAGGTCACGTGTCCCTTGTTAGCTGCTCCCCTCCCCCCCGTACCAGTAAGAAATTGATTCCACTTGCACCACTGTATTTGACTCATTCCTCTTACAGACTTCTGGCATATTCAGTAAATGCACAACTGAAAAGCCAAACTCTGTGCTTTTTCCTAACATGTTTGACACAAATCAGTCTGCCTAACTCCAATCTGCCATTCTTTGCTAATAGAGTTCCACTAAAGCTCTCCTGTGTGGAAGGAAGCCATTTGAAAAGACAGTACTAATGAAGAAGTTCCACTAGAGTTTAGAGACTAACAAATTTATTTGGGCATAAGCTTTCGTGGGCTAAAACCCACTTCATCGGATGCATGCAGTGGAAAATACAGTAGGAAGATATATATAGAGAGAGAGAGAACATGAAAAAATGGCGGTTGCCATACCAACTCTAAGAAGACTAACCAATTAAGGTGGGCTATTATCAGCAGGAGAAAAAAAATGTTGTAGTGATAATCAGGATGGCCCATTTCCAACAGTTGACAAGAAGGTGTGAGTAACAGTAGGGGAAAAAATAGCATGGGGAAATAGTTTTTACTTTGTGTCTCTATGCAAAAGAATAAATGGACACAAATCAGACATCAAGAATTATAACATTCAAAAACCAGTCGGAGAACATTTCAATCTCTCTGGTCACTCGATTACAGACCTAAAAGTCACAATTCTTCAACAAAAAAACTTCAAAAACAGACTCCAATGAGAAACTGCAGAATTGGAATTAATTTGCAAACTGGACACCATTAAATTAGACTTGAATAAAGACTGGGAGTGGATGGGTCATTACACAAAGTAAAACTATTTCTCCATGCTAATTTTTTCTCCTGCTGTTACTCACACCTTCTTGTCAACTGTTTGAAATAGGCGGTCCTGATTATCATTACGAAAGTTTTTCTTTCTCCTGCTGATAATAGCCCACCTTAATCAATTAGTCTCGTTAGAGTTGGTATGGCAACCCCCATTTTTTCATGTTCTCTCTCTCTATATATATATCTTCCTACTGTATTTTCTACTGCATGCATCCGATGAAGTGGGTTTTAGCCCACGAAAGCTTATGCCCAAATAAATTTGTTAGTCTCTAAGGTGCCACAAGTACTCCTCATTCCTTTTGCTGATACAGACTAACATGGCTACCACTCTGAAACCACTAGAGTTTGTGGCTTAAGTGCTATGAGATGACTTGCTGAAAGCAACTGCCACTTGATGCACAGCAGTGCTCACATACATGGTAAATACTGAAAATGTAAGCTACTCGCTGATGTACTGAGACTGGTGGCAGAGAGATGTATGCTGCATCTTAATTTGAAGCCACCTGTACCTTAGGGGAGAGTCCACTGGAGGGAGCGTAAGTTATGAGAAACTTTAATTCTTGATGGAGGAATTTCCTGTGGTGTGGAGAACAGATTTGCTTTGCACTGGAATGGACCTTTGTGTTTATAGTCCCTTGAGAAGCAATATCTCCCGAACAAAGTAAACTAGAAAGTGTAGATTTAAATCTTTAAATCAAGTTATTCGTATTATGGACAGGCCCCTATGGACACCAATTCTGCAGCCTGGCATTCTTCCAACATGCCATGGCTTTTTTTTTTTTTTTTTTTGCTACAGAACTTCATTTGGCTCTAGCCAGGTATTGACATGGTTTCCCCATCTCCCTGCCCTGCTAGGACCCGCTTGCAGCTAGATCTTGATTTCCCCAGAAAGGGAAGTTAGTTGTATTACAGTGCATGACCACTACCCTGTTTCATGGAGCTAGGCAGCAGGGAATCTGGGAGCCTAAGCTGGAGCCCAACATGCAGCCAGAGATGAGGGCACCTAGAAGCATAGACTGGCCAGCCTGACGAACAACACAGCAACTGAGGCCATTTCCAAGTTCCCTACTTCCCAGGCACACATGCAGAGTAGAAGTTCTGAGCCCAGTTGCCTAGGCAACAATACAGGAGCCAAGAGCCAGGTAGTGGAGCCAGACCAACTAGCAAGCACAGAAAAAGACCAGACAGTCAAAAGTAATTGAAAATAGACTAAGTCAGAATATTTTCAACAAGGGTCCGCTATTGCACATGTGCGTGAATGAGAATGAAGGTCATTTCATGGGAGCAGAATAAGTTAATATAGCTGAGGAATTCCAGAAATAGGCATGTTAAAAATAACTCAGCTGTTTTTTATTTGCTAATATTGGAAAATTGCTATTAGCCTGTCAAAATGCCATACATTTTTTTAACTCTTCTAATCATTTTAGATTGGTTATAGCAGTTATTTACAAATGAGCTATCCATTCTGCACTGTTTGTTTATAGTTAGCATCACAGCCTAACCCGATGAGGATAATATTCAGGTGAATGGTTTGAACATAAGAGGGCAAGTGCAATGCAAAGAAGAATTTTGGTTTAACTATAAATACAATATTCAAGTGCAATATGGAACCAGATTCTGAATTTAGTCTGGAATGACAACTGTACCCAAGATCAGAATCTAGCTGATGTAATTCAAACCCTTTTAGGCAAGAACACATTTCCAGACTGCAGTAGATCTGAGTTTGGAGAATGTCCACCAACCATGTCCACTAGAATAACTGTTGTGCTCTATCTCCACTTTAGTTTTTGCAGGGCTTTTTTGGGGGGGGGAGGGGGGAGTTGGGTTAAACCATATCTCTCAGGAACTATTATAAACAGCTGTCCATTTACTATTTAAGATCCCAAGTATTATGATCATGGGGTAGACTGAGGGCAGAAGGGACCATTATGATAACCAAGTCTGACTTCCTGCATAACACAGGCCAGGGAATTTCACCCACCACTTCCACTATCTAGCCAAATCTGTGTTGTCAAGCTCTCTAGCATCTCCATTCTTCCCCTCTCCACTCCCTCCCCACAGGACTAAAGAAGAGGACAAGTCTTGGGAAGAGCACATTTAAGATAACAACAACAGATTGTATGTCTGAGAAGACTGAGACTATTGATGAAGACAAATATTCTTTTGCTTCTTTACACTATACCTATGTTTGTTTGCCTCCAAGTGCTGTTAAAGGATGCCTATTGTACAACCATTCTACAGAAAGTGCCAATCTACGAGTGCTCTTAGGGGACAGTATCTGCAGAAGCAAGCAGTTTACACTGCAATATCACAGTGATTTACTGGAAGTCTGTTAAGATAGGTGGACAGTGTGTTGAAAACCCCAGTGGGAAATATACTGAAATACTTATGATGGTACTTTGCTACTTATTAGTGGTCCCATCCTGGATCCCCTTGGCCACTGACTTCAATGCAGTTGCACTATATAACTGTTCCTCACATCCTTCCTGCAGTGGACTCCTCTAATATTTCCTTTGATTTATCTGACCCTTTTCAGACACCATAGGGAAGGCCAGATTCTGCAACCCCTTACTCACACGAGTCTTCTATACTCATGTCTTCAGTGAGACTACCCCATTTTTCAGGGTAAGTTACTCACACACAGTCAGTGGGACTGTCTGAGTAAGCATGACTCACATGAGTACAGGACTGTGAGAACAGGAATATCAATTGAACAAACTGGTCTTCTAATCAGAGAAAGTGACAAAATAAGGGAGATATTTGTCTGTAAATACATCTACCATCTTCTTTCATATGAAGAAAGGAATGTTTACAATGAGGCACCAAACAGGAAGTAATTAAATGCATGTTTTCAGACAATTTAGTCAAGTTGATTAATTCTACCCCTAATCTGACTATAATTAGGCAAAGTGTTACCGTACACAAGCCAGTACTTGTAGAGTCTTTATAGGATAGTATACTGCATCACTGAAGAGATACCACAAATAAACATTAAAGGCCTCTGATAAGTTATGTAGACACTGTAGGTGGCTGTTTTACTTACTCAGACTGTATTAATTATTCAGTCTCTTATGAATTCTATATTTATCCTATTCTCCTGTGCTTGCAGATTCCCAGTCCACTTTTCACACTTCTGAAGAAGTTGTGATTGTCTATTAATATGCACAAATGCCTCTACAAAAGTCTTCCCCATCATAATAAATCTAGGTTAGACAATCATTAGAGAAGTTTAACTATTGATGTGATAGTAGATAAACCTTCAATATTAAGCAGCATCTGCTTATGGTGCCTGATACCTCATTCTCCCCTATGGGCTGGGCTCCTTCACTATATCTTCCATGATGCACTCTGATCTCCCCTGTTACCAGGCCACATGGTACCTCATGAGGAATGTAGTCCAGGCAGAGAACCTGTCCCAGAGGGGAGAATGAGGCACCAAGTGAAGATTCCATTTAACAATGAACTAATTTAAAACATTTCAATTTGGGGATGTCAAAAAGAAGCATTGACACTTAAAGTTCAAACGCTTTTTGTTCTGCAAAAATTGCTCTTCCAGGTTTTCATCCCAATTCAGAACAAACAAATGTTGAAATATATCAGAATTTCCCATGGGATGGGATGGAAATTCTGATTTCTGCTCAGCTCCACTTCTGATTATGTCAGATCCAGAAGAGAGGATGAAAGTTTCTGTTGACACCTATTCCACTTCTGCAGTCTTTCTCCAGTCACTCTTGTCTGCAAACTATTGCTTGAGTAGGTTCTCCACCCTCACAATAGGAACAGTATAGCTCTCCATCATTTTAGTTGCCTTTATTGAAGTGAATACTTTACTTTCATGAATTGTAGTAGTAAGGACACTGGGCCAGATTCTGATCTCACTTACACTGGGGTAAATTTGGAGTAACTTCATTAACTTTGCAAATTGGGAGCAGCTCTAGTACTGGTGTAAGTGAGCTTGGATTTCCTCCCATGTAATGTATCGACCAACAAATTTGACCACTATAACGTTATTACAGCAGTACAGTTGCAGAAGACCCTTTAACTATGTACCCTCCAGACTTTCATTCAGTAGTGAGAAGATCACAGTATACTTTTCTTTGATTGTCCATCTTCTAGGCATTAGTGTATCTGACGTAAATAAAGCCAGGGCTGGCTTGAGGCCCCAGGGGACCCTGCAATCTCCACGTCTTTCTGGCCTCAATAAAAGCAGTTTGTATACCCTTGTTTACTCTCTGCAAGTTAAGTGTGATACACATATACAATGTGATCTAGCCTCCCCCGGATGAGGGCACATAGCTCTCAATAACAACAATAAGAGCTATGCCAACGAGAGTGCTGTACTTCTGGTTTCATTGGTGAAGGAAGGGGTTCTCATGCCACCTTGTTAAAGAAACAGAGATTTGGTTTCTGTCTCATTTACACCATACAAATCTTGTGCTGCAGCCCCTATTGTTCTAGCAGACTGAGTCTCAAAAGGAGTTCTGTCCAGTCTATGGATCTTTCTCCTTAATTTAGATATGGTACACTCCCTCTCATGAAGAGCTTGTTCCTAGAGGGGTTTTTTTAATGAAGATTCATTCAATATTTTCCTATGTACCTATTTGCATGTTCAAATTGAGCAATCTGTAGTGCTGAATAAATCTCTCACAGATATCTTCTGAGGAAGAGAGCTTTAGGCTCTCTCACTCAAGCTCTCTTCCTCAGAGAATGCATATCTCTCATGTGCTCTCAAGTACAGTGGTCTCATTAACATAAATTATCTACTACCCAAAATGGCTGGGGATAGAAAGCTAAAATTTCAGAAGGAAATAGTTGTCAGTGTTACCTTGCTACATTCTGGTGACAAAAAATTTGTTTTGATTGGACAGTCTGAAGGATTTGAAGACTGAAGTCCCTACATAAGCAGTATCTTCCTTCATGCATTGTGCACTCACGGGGGCAAGGTGTTTTGGTAGTTTCTAGTCAAGAGTTCCAGAATATAGAATTCTCCCCCCTTTAAAAAGGCTAGGTAATTCCATTAAATATTATGTTGTGACAATTAAGCTGTACAATGCACTCTGATTACGTGGTCCCCTGCAGCCTTCCTGCAATGTTGTAACATGCAGCATGTAAGGTGTTTAGCGGGCCTTGCCTCATTCACGGGGGATATTTTATGAAGCACAATGAATACTGGATTGTGACTGACTTTCAGGCAAAATGGGGGAGAATAGAGCATACTAAGAAGCACAAGTTTCCCTCTGCCCCAATACAGACTTATTGGGCTGAGGCAAACTCCACCCATTTGGTCCCCTTGCTGTCACCACATATAAGAGAAATCAGTAATGGTCTGAGTTCCCTATGAAATCTTAGTGGGAAAAGAAGCTCCTTTATGTTGCATCACCTTAACGGTTATGCCCACAGCCTCCAGCTTCCTTTTCAACTCCCAGCTGCCCAAATATCATGTTTCCTTAGCACAGGGTCCAGTTGCCAACCATTTCCTATATCAGTCTGGACATGGAGCCAGACTGCGTATGAACCAGTTGTCAGGGTCTATAGTAGATTAGAACTAGGATAAAATACTCTTAAGATAAGATTTGTTTCTCATTTGCCTATAACTCTCTAGTTCCAGCCATATTCCTCCCCCTTCTCCCAGCCCAATTTACCTATTTTTCATGCAGCTGTGATAAAAATACCTTGAATGTTCACATGGAAGTGGGGAGGAGGACTGCTGTGGCATGATTAAACAGGAGAAGACAACTGAAAGGAAAATCAGATCCTGAGCAGCAGTATCCATAAATATTTGGCTGTGAAAAGGCAAATACATACATTTGTTATTATTAACTGAGTGCCTTCCTGGTGTGTCAATACCCTGGGTTTCTTGAGAAATGAACAAACACTGCCAACCTGGCTGTAATTAAGTGACTGCTACTGTTTTGAAATGCTATTTATAGATAGCCAGGTACAAAGCATTGCCTAATAGCCAGTTATTTATTTTAAGTCAAATACAAATAACAGCTTCTCACGTTACCAAAGTTTCTCCAGCTAATACAATCATTACTACTGAATGATGAACTACACACAAAGTTGTACTCTTTTCTCAGTTGCAGGCAAATCTGTAGTAGCTAGTGAAGCAAATTAGTTACTTCAGATTTACAATGGTGAACCAAAAAGAAAAGGAGGACTTGTGGCACCTTAGAGACTAACAAATTTATTTGAGCATAAGCTTTCGTGAGCTACAGCTTACTTCATCGGATGCATTCAGTGGAAAATACAGTGGGGAGATTTATATACATAGAGAACATGAAACAATGGGTGTTACCATACACACTGTAACCAGAGTGATTACTTAAGGTGAGCTATTACCAGCAGGAGAGCGGGGGGAGAGGGGGAACCTTTTGTAGTGATAATCAAGGTGGGCCATTTCCAGCAGTTGACAAGAACGTCTGAGGAACAGTGGGGGTGTGGGGGGGGGGAATAAACATGGGGAAATAGTTTTACTTTGTGTAATGACCCATCCACTCCCAGTCTCTATTCAAGCCTAAGTTAATTGTATCCAGTTTGCAAATTAATCCAATTCAGCAGTCTCTCGCTGGAGTCTGTTTTTGAAGTTTTTTGTTGACGTATTGCCACTTTTAGGTCTGTAATCAAGTGACCAAAGAGATTGAAATGTTCTCCGACTGGTTTTTGAATGTTATAATTCTTGATGTCTGATTTGTGTCCATTTATTCTTTTACGTAGAGACTGTCCAGTTTGACCAATGTCCATGGCAGAGGGACATTGCTGGCACACGATGGCATATATCACATTGGTAGATGTGCAGGTGAACAAGCCTCTGATAGTGTGGTGAACCAGAAACTGGTCCTTGAACTCCAAGTAGGAGGAGTTTTTTTCTGTACATTAATAGCATCATAACTTACATATTTAGGGGCATTACAATTATTTCAACTCTTTTGCTAAAGGCATCTAGCAGCAGCCTTGGCAACAGGATTCCAGACTACCGTAGATTAACTATTGCTCTGTTCCAGTTTGGTGGTAACTGTGTTCTGAAAAGAAGGTATGCTGTGTAGTTTTAACCACGTCAGTCCTAGGATATTAGAGAGACAAGGTGGGTGAGGTAATATCTTTTATTGGACCAACATCTGTTGGTGAGAGAGAAGACCTTTCTAGCCACACAGAGCTCTTCTGCAGCTCTGAAGAAGAGACCTGAAGAGCTCTGTATAACTCAAAAGCTTGTCTCTCTCTCACTAACAGAAGTTGGTCCAATAAAAGATATTACCTCACCTTGTTTCTCAAAAGAATGTCAGTGTAAGGTAGTTGAATTGGATGTGTGGCTATACACATCCCTGCTTGTGTCAGATGTCTTCTACACACTAACAGCAATACCCCAGGATACCGTTTTGGGGGATGGAAGCAGCAAGAGGATACCATGGAGCCTGGTAATAGGTCTTTCTAATCCTCTCCACTCCATATAAGGTGAGTGGATGGCATGGAATATAACCTTTAGCAGATGCCTTTTGCTTTCCCCCCAAGACAGCTTAATCCACCATGGTCTGAACTAGGCATTTAATGTGGCAACATGCTTTAGTCTTAAATACAAAATTTGCCTCCTGTGAATTGACATCCATTCCAGATTATAAAGATGTCAATGGAGAAGCTGGAGGAAATAAGAGGACCCATTTCCTTTACCCCGAAGGGTCACTAATGTGGTGAGAAGTGAGAATGTGAGAAGATTCTAGGAATCTTCTAAAACGTGAGAAGATTGTCAGCTTTCTAATGTACTAGCAAGTAGAGCCCTGCAGAGTTCTACTCCCACTTGGAAGACACAAGTTATGGGCAAGTAAAATTTTGTTAGTTCTTTCCCTTGATGTGATAATGAAAGAGGTGGCAGGTTGATTTTGTATGCATCCTGAATATATACCAGACGACTGCTTTCTCTTGGATGAGATAAGGCTTGCTCAGAAGTTTGTGATTATCGTGGTCTCTAGTGGCCAACCCACAGAGAGGCTATAAAGCCATATTGTTACTGGCTGCCACCACCTCTGCATTTGGTATCAAATGGTAAGCTCTCTTGTAGTCTATATAGCAGACAAGCCAGACACTGAATGGACCTGGAGACTACACACTTATTCCTGGATATGCTCACTCTAGAGCAGACATTGACAGGGCTGCACACAGAGGCTTGCAGTGTTACTACCTGTGCTTCATATTGCATGACTGTGAAGAGGCTCAATTTCCCCATCAACCTGGCACCTGCCTAGCAGGGGCGCTGGAACAATTTCTATAGTGGGGGAGCTGAGAGCCATTGAACCAAACTGTAAACCCTGTGTATGATTGAAATCATTTCAAACCAGGGGTTGCACCCCCAGAACCCCTAGTTCTAGTACTTATACAGCACAAAGTGCTAGACATTCATTAAGAGCTTTTTTTTATCCCCCAGGATAGCTGCTGCTTACCTGCCTGTTTAAGTTTACCGACACACTTTACATAGTATAACCAAGAGTTGATTAACATGTCTGTGTAGATGTCTCTCCCATGCAAATAGAATAATGGCACATATGGCTACTTCCTTCTATCAGATCTGTAGAGGTTATGACAGTTTACTGAAGATAACATGAGATTGTTTTTTTTCTGGATTTAAATTTGTTTAAGCTGTCTAACAAGATTCCTGTCAGGACACTATTCTACAGCAAGTATGAGTGATCTGCAGGGATGGTCTCCTGAAAGTTATAGTTCAGGGAAAGAAGAAAGAAAGAACTCTCATTTTTATTTAATAAGAGATACATGTCTATTGTTAGCATTGCTGCTTTTTTTAAAGTTGGAATTAAACCTTGAACCACAAATACTAAATGTTTTACCAGCCAATTTGTCCTCCCTGTAGTAAGTATTATGCTGGACAGGCTATCGGAACAAGGGTCTTAAAAAAATGACACGACTAACCAGTGAGGAGTGTTCCATGTGTGATCTGGTATAGAGATGCATCATTTAAACTCACTTTCTTTACTGTTCGGTAGGTTTCCTGGTTTATATCTGTTTGAGCTATTGTAGTACAGCTCTTTGTTCTGTAAAAAAGCAGGATTACACACTGTACTCCATCTAGTATCTTTTATGCAATAATAAGACTTTGCACTTACCTAGCCACTTTCATCAGCCTCAGAGCATTTCAAAAACATTAATGAATCAAGTCTCACAAGAGCCCTGCAAGGATGGCAAATCTTACGTCCCTCAATTCTCACATGCAGATGGATAAATTGTGGAAAAGAGGTAAAGTTTTTTTGTTTTTAGGCAAGGTCACACAGTGAGCCTGTAGCTTAGCCAAGAATAAGATCCTGGCTTCCAGTTCTCTTCTCTGATCATTAGGCCACATTGCCTTTTAGCAATTTGTCAAGTGACGGTTCCACGCAGTTGATGTTCATTACTGAAAAGAGAGAAAATTCCATACACAAAACGAGGGCTAGACTGTGGTTTTGATGATGCAAAGGAGTGAGGGGCAACAAGAACCCCCTCTATACCGTAGAATGGACTACCCATGCCTGCTTCCTTGCCTGTGGAAAAGGGGAGTGCACAGAGCCGTGGGTCTGCACTCTTCACTGCCTTGCCAGTGTGGATGAACCAGCATGGGGCATGCTGCTATATAGACTAGTAGCAAGACTGCTACTCCTACTGAGAGGAAGGTAGATGCCTGGGGGGTGCTATGATTCAGAAGTCCCTCAGGGTCACTCCTGGGGAGATGCAGAGCAGTGTGAATTGTGCACCACCCCTTGCTCAAACTGTCGGCCCATGCCCAGGCATGGGAGTGTGCCTTTGTGGAATTTGTTTTCCATTTTCAAAGACACTGTCTTCTTCTTCCTTCCCCCATCCTACAACCTCCATCTAATCCCACCACATCATCTCAGTCAGTGCTCATGTTCCACTCACAGACACACCCACTGAGGTTCTAGTGAATAATTCACAGCCAGTCAGTAAAGGGAAAGTGGAGCTGTATTTACGCTGCTAGTCAAGAAATCACTGAGTAACTGAAATTCTAAAGCAATGTAGTTTCTTTGACAGTCCAGCCTACAGGTTTTGAGTCATTTTTAAGTTAGCTATCTAAGAAATTATTCCTCAATGTGGTTCCCTGCAGCAGCATTTTATCTTTCTAGTAGCTGAGTTCTTGCCAAGTTCATTAGCTCCAGTGAATTTATGGAGTCTACTCTGCACTTAGATGGAGAACACCATGGTCCTTACCACCCAGATAAAGTCTATTATAGAACTGAGATGGAAGAGATCTAAAGTCTTCCAGTCCATTTCTGCTTGTACAATAGTGTTCTTTTAGGTGTTTTCTGCAGTTAATTCTGTCCAGACAAATATTAATGATCTTATAATTACACTAGTGATTTCTTTATGCCAGTTTGAGGAAAGGTAACTAGTGAAAGACTTTTTTAAAAAAAATAAAAATAAAGTATAGCTTCTTGGAAGGCAGAGTCCCTGTAGTCTAGGTTAGCTAATCCAAGACTTTCCTTCAATAAATAATTATACTGACTCACAAGATGTACTACTTTCTAAGATACCTAAGATAAAAATCTGTTTTTGTCAAATCTAATGGGTTATGTATTAGCCTCCAAATGATACAAAAAATTTAAAACTATCACAGGAAGTCAGACCAGCAACGGATGCAGGACCATATGCTGAAACACTCTGACAGTCATTTTTAGGCAGGTCTGGCAACTTTTTCTGGTCAGTTTGGAAAGTGAAACAGGCCTCATTTTAGTGAAAGTAAGTTCACCCCTAATGGTATCTCTAGTGTAACAGGGTTGACATGGCTCTATTCAAGACAGATGCTCTGTTTTTCTAGTTTTACTATAATCAACTTTATGCTGCTTCTTTCAAGAACCAGCCCCTAAAATCCATTAGAAGCATTTTATTCACTTGACACACATAGCAAAATGTAGGAATTTGTCTTCTGAAAGCTCCTCCACTCAAAAGGACACAGAACACTTATCCCGGGAATTTCTAGCTTTTATAGCTTCAAGCACAAGATGAACACAGTACTAAATAAATAGATATTTATTTATTGCCATTTTCTTTTCCATGCTGTTTTTCACCAAACATATTGCGTACAATGGGAAGGGGATATTCCTTCCCCATTTGATTAGTTTATTCCTGGTTTTGTGCATTTGTGTCACTTGCACAGGAAGCTTGAAAAATTTACCAAAGCCCATTAGCCAGGGTGAAAGACCTCTACCATCATATCATGCCTTTTACTTAAAGGAATAAGAGTTCTGTGCTCCAATTGTGACACTGGCAATTAAAATTTTACTTAAGAGCTGTAGCTCATTAAGTCTCTTTCTTTGTTTTACTGTTGTTCCCTTCCTGAATTCACTCCACCTTCTCTTTCCTACTATAGATCATGGTGCATCTTTTTACAATTTGTCTTCCAGTGCCCATTTCCTCTTCTCTCCCCTTCCACTCCCTTAAATCCAACAGTGTATAAGCTCATTTGGTGGCTATTTCTTTCTGGAGAATCAGCTGCACAAGAATTAGTGTTTACATCTAAAATAACTAGGCTTTGCGAAATATCCCATTGATATGAATGAGGGCACTTCATATCCCTCAGAGCTATTCTTTCACTTTGTCTACATGCTCCAGAAGGCAATACTGCCATGATTCACATTTACCAGTTTGTCAGATAAGACACACTTTTTAAATGAAAAGTTTAAATTTCACAAAAAATAATGACTTTTAAGTGCTCTGCAAACCATAGAGGACTACCTATTTTATTTAATGAACAAGGCCAAGTCAGCATCCTTGGCTACTGGGCTGGAGATTTGAGCTACAGGGACAAGGAAGTTGTTCTCAGTTCAGAAAACATCCCCTCTACAGCTGCTGTGTACCACACTAGGTGCCACGTCTACACTAAGCATTCACATTGCAGAGATATAGACTGTAGTCAGTCATTGGCTGCAACACTGTAGCCTGTCCAAATAGGAACTTAAAAAAAAATGTTTTGGAGCATCCAAGTACAGCATGTGTTGTTCTAGTGTGTTCTGGGACAACTGAAGCAAACACCTATCATCACCACTATAGCTCTCTGGAGCAGGGGCTGATGGAGAATTTTCAAATATTTTGTAGAATTCCCTGTAAGGATCCTAAATCCTCCAGGTACTTTACAGTTGCCAGCATGGACCTCTGTCAAGGTTCCTCCCCCACTCTGAACTCTAGGGTACAGATGTGGGGACCTGCATGAAAAACCTCCTAAGCTTATCTTTACCAGCTTAGGTCAAAACTTCCCCAAGGTACAAAATATTACCCCCGTTATCCTTGGAATGGCCGCTACCACCACCAAACTAATACTGGTTACTGGGGAAGAGCTGTTTGGACGCGTCCTTCCCCCCAAAATACTTCCCAAAACCTTGCACCCTACTTCCTGGACAAGGTTTGGTAAAAAGCCTCACCAATTCGCCTAGGTGACTACAGACCCAGACCCTTGGATCTTAAGAACAATGAACAATCCTCCCAACACTTGCACTCCCCCTTTCCTGGGAAATGTTGGATAAAAAGCCTCACCAATTTGCATAGGTGACCACAGACCCAAACCCTTGGATCTGAGAACAATGAAAAAGCATTCAGTGTTTTACAAGAAGACTTTTAATAAAAAATAGAAGTAAATAGAAATAAAGAAATCCCCCCTGTAAAATCAGGATGGTAGATATCTTACAGGGTAATTAGATTCAAAAACATAGAGAACCCCTCTAGGCAAAACCTTAAGTTACAAAAAAGATACACAGACAGAAATAGTTATTCTATTCAGCACAATTCTTTTCTCAGCCATTTAAAGAAATCATAATCTAACACATACCTAGCTAGATTACTTACTAAAAGTTCTAAGGCTCCATTCCTGTTCTGTCCCTGGCCAAGACGACTACAGACAGACACACAAACCCTTTGTTTCTCTCCCTCCTCCCAGCTTTTGAAAGTATCTTGTCTCCTCATTGGTCATTTTGGTCAGGTGCCAGCGAGGTTACCTTTAGCTTCTTAACCCTTTACAGGTGAGAGGAGCTTTCCCCTGGCCAGGAGGGATTTCAAAGGGGTTTACCCTTCCCTTTATATTTATGACACGCCCCCCAAATCTCAGCTAGGGTGAAACACTGGCTGGGATTTCTTCCTGGAGCTCTAGGAAAACAGAGTTAATAAGACACATGCATCTCTAAATATACTACCAAGTACATAAAGACTAACAATATTTTCCACATCTCAAGGACGATTTTAACCAGTTGATTCTGGGAAACTTTCATGGGAGAGTGCATCAGCCACTTTGTTAGAAGCTCCTGAGATGTGTTGGATGTCGAAATCAAAATCTTGGAGAGCTAAACTCCACCGAAGAAGTTTTCTGTTAGTTTCTTTGACGGTGTGAAGCCACTTTAGTGCAGCATGGTCGGTTTGCAGGTGGAAACGCCGTCCCCAAACATATGGGCGTAGCTTTTCCAGAGCGTAGACAATGGCATAACATTCTTTTTCAGTGACTGACCAGTTGCTTTCCCTCTCAGACAGTTTTTTGCTGAGAAACACTACAGGGTGGAATTCTTGATCAGGTCCTTTCTGCATTAAAACTGCTCCCACACCACGCTCGGATGCATCTGTGGTTACTAGGAACGGTTTGTCAAAGTCTGGGGCCCTTAGTACAGGGTCAGACATGAGTGTCGCTTTAAGCTTGTTAAAGGCCTTCTGACACCTTCCGGTCCACTGAACAGCATTTGGCTGTTTCTTTTTGGTTAGGTCTGTCAGTGGGGCAGCGATTTGGCTGTAGTGCGGTACAAATCGTCTGTAATAACCGGCCAAGCCTAAGAAGGATTGAACCTGTTTCTTTGACTTTGGGACAGGCCACTTTTGGATAGCATCCACTTTGGCCTGTAGGGGGCTGATAGTTCCTTGACCCACCTGGTGTCCAAGGTAAGTCACTCTGTTTAGGCCTATTTGACACTTCTTAGCCTTAACAGTTAGTCCTGCCTCCCTTATGCGCTCAAGGACTTTTTGTAGATGTTCCAGGTGGTCTGCCCAGGAATCCGAAAATATGGCCACATCGTCAAGGTAGGCGACTGCATATTCTCCTAATCCCGCTAGGAGACCATCTACAAGTCTTTGGAAAGTGGCGCTGCATTTCGCAGCCCGAAAGGGAGTACATTAAATTCATACAGCCCGAGATGTGTGATGAAGGCTGACCTTTCCTTGGCAGATTCATCTAGCGGTACCTGCCAGTACCCCTTGGTTAAGTCCAAGGTAGAGATGAACTGGGCCCTTCCCAGTTTCTCTAATAGTTCATCTGTGCGTGGCATGGGATAGTTGTCTGGGCGAGTTACAGCATTTAGCTTACGGTAGTCCACGCAAAAACGTATTTCCCCATCTGGTTTGGGAACTAGAACCACTGGAGATGCCCATGCACTTTCAGAGGGGCGGATTACACCCATCTGTAACATATCCTGGATCTCCCGTTCTATAGCAGTTTTAGCTTGAGGAGACACCCGGTAAGGGTGGACCCTAATTGGGTGAGCATTACCTGTGTCAATGGAGTGGTATGCCCGTTCAGTCAGTCCTGGGGTGGCTGAGAACGTTGGCGCGTAGCTAGTGCACAGCTCCTGGATCTGCTGTCGCTGCATACGCCCAAGGGTCATGGAGAGGTTCACCTCTTCCACACCACCAGCACATTTCCCTTCGTAGTAAACACCTTCAGGCCACTCAGCGTCGTCTCCTCCCTGGGCTGTAAACTGACAAACCTTTAATTCTCTGGAATAAAAGGGCTTTAGAGAATTAATATGGTACACCTTAGGCTTTCGGTTGGAGGTGGGGAATGCTATGAGATAATTAACAGCTCCCAGGCGCTCCTGGACCACGAATGGCCCTTCCCACGATGCTTCCATTTTATGGGCCTGGAGCGCCTTTAAGACCATGACCTGGTCTCCTACTTTGAAGGAACGCTCTCTGGCATGTTTATCATACCAGGCTTTTTGCTCTTTTTGAGCATCCTGTAAGTTTTCTCTAGCAAGGGCTAAAGAGGTTCGGAGGGTGTTTTGTAGGTTGGTTACAAAGTCCAGAATGTTAGTTCCTGGAGAAGGTGTAAATCCCTCCCATTGCTGCTTCACCAACTGCAATGGCCCCTTAACCTCACGGCCATATACAAGTTCAAATGGGGAAAACCCTAAACTGGGATGTGGTACAGCTCTGTAGGCAAAGAGCAACTGCTGCAATACTAGGTCCCAATCATTGGAGTGCTCATTTACGAATTTACGTATCATGGCCCCCAAAGTTCCATTAAACTTCTCCACCATGCCATTTGTTTGATGATGGTAAGGAGTGGCAACCAAGTGATTTACCCCATGAGCTTCCCAAAGGTTTTTCATAGTTCCTGCCAGGAAATTAGTCCCTGCATCTGTGAGGATGTCGGAGGGCCAACCTACCCTGGCAAAAATGTCTGCTAGTGCCTGGCACACACTTTTAGCCCTGGTGTTGCTTAGAGCTACTGCTTCCGGCCATCGGGTGGCAAAATCCATGAAAGTCAGTATGTACTGCTTTCCTCTGGGTGTCTTTTTCGGAAAAGGACCCAGAATATCCACAGCTACTCGCTGAAATGGAACTTCAATGATGGGGAGTGGCTGGAGAGGAGCTTTGACCTGGTCTTGGGGTTTTCCCACTCTTTGGCACACCTCACAAGACTGGACATAGGTAGAAACATCCTTGCCCATTCCCTCCCAGTGGAATGACCCCCCCAAACGGTCTTTGGTCCTGTTCACCCCAGCATGGCCACTAGGGTGATCATGGGCTAAGCTCAAGAGCTTGGCCCGGTATTTAGTTGGAACTACCAACTGTCTCTGAGGATGCCAGTCTTCCTGGTGTCCCCCAGAAAGAGTTTCCTGGTATAAAAGTCCTCTTTCTACAACAAACCTGGATCGATTAGAAGAGCTGAGAGGCGGTGGGTTGCTCCGTGCCGCCGTCCAAGCTCTCTGGAGGCTTTCATCTGCTTCCTGTTCGGTCTGGAACTGTTCCCTTGATGCTGGAGACATCAGTTCCTCATGGGATTGTGGACCTAGGCTTGGTCCCTCTGGAAGCGATATAGGGGATGGAGCTGTTTCTGTTGACTGTGAACCGCTCTCCGCTGGTGCACTATGTTGGGATTCAGGCTCCGGCTGAGCCTCTTGTGTAGGGTTATCGGCTGCTGCCAGTTCAGGTTCGGTGGGGCCCTCTGGTGTTGAGGTTGCAAGTACTGGATTCAGTGCTGACACGGGGTCTGGTGTTGGTTGTTCGGCTGGTTCCGGTTCTGGGACTGGTTCCGTCTGGGTCTCTGGGACTGGATCCACTACTGCTGTTGCAGACATTGGCCTGGGGTCCAGGTCCATCACCTCTGACTGGGTCCTGATAGAAGTTTCCGGAACAGAGCTAGGCCTCACGGCTTGTTTAGCCTGGTTGCGGGTGACCATTCCCACCCTCTTGGCCTGCTTCACATGATTGGCCAAGTCTTCCCCCAACAGCATGGGGATGGGATAATCATCATAGACTGCAAAAGTCCACATTCCTGACCAGCCCTTGTACTGGACAGGCAACTTGGCTGTAGGCAAATTGAAAGAGTTGGACTTGAAGGGTTGAATCGTCACTTGGATCTCTGGGTTGATTAAATTGGGGTCCACTAAGGAAGCATGGATAGCTGACACTTGTGCTCCGGTGTCCCTCCACGCGGTGACCTTCTTCCCGCCCACACTCACAGTTTCCCTCCGCTCCAAGGGTATCTGGGAGGTATCTGGGCCTGTGGACCTCTGGTGTGATTCCGGTGCAATGAACTGTAATCTGTTGGGGTTCTTGGGCAGTTGGCCTTTACATGCCCCAGCTCGTTACACTTAAAACATCGTCCAGCTGACGGGTCACTGGGACGAGGAGGGTTGCTGGAGAACGGGGTGGTGGGACGATAAGGGGTCTGGAGGGTTCTTTGGGAGGTAGGTGGGGCTTTGGGCGGCCCCCGGTAATAGGGTGTGGTCTGGGGTGGTCCCTTCTGGTCTCCGCTCCAACTGCGACCAGTTTTCTTCTTCTCTGCCACCTCCACCCATCTGGCTCCAATCTCTCCTGCCTCGATTACAGTTTTGGGTTTCCCATCTAGGATGTATCTTTCTATTTCCTCAGGAACACCCTCTAAGAATTGTTCCATTTGCATTAGGAAGGGCAAATTTACTGGAGATTCAACACTTGCTCCTGATATCCAGGCATCCCAATGTTTCACAATGTGGTAGGCATGTCGGGTAAATGACATGTCTGGTTTCCACCTTAGGGCTCTGAACCTCCGACGAGACTGCTCGGGTGTTATCCCCATTCTGACTCTCGCCTTGGATTTAAACAGTTCATACTTGTTCATGTGTTCTTTAGGCATTTCAGCTGCCACCTCAGCTAAGGGTCCACTGAGCTGCGGCCTCAGCTCTACCATGTATTGGTCAGTAGAGATGTTGTACCCAAGGCAGGCCCTTTCGAAGTTTTCTAAGAAGGCCTCAGTATCATCACCTGCCTTGTAGGTGGGGAACTTTCTGGGATGGGAAGTGGTACCTGGAGAAGGATTGTTAGGGTTTGTTGGTATGTTCTGCTGGGCCTTTATTCTCTCCATCTCCTCCACATGCTTCCTCGCCTCCATTTCCCTCTTGTGGGCAGCCTCCTGTACCTCCTTCTCCAGCCGCATGAGTTCTATCTGTCTTTCATGTTCCCTTTGTTTTTCCTCAGCCTGAAATTTGGCTAATTCCAGCTGTAGTCGAGCCGAGGATTTGGCCATTCTAACCTCTCTGTTTTTAACTAACTTTACACCCGAGGTTTAGAAATAAACAAACAAAACTTGGCTGTAATTTTTTGCTGTGCTGGAATAGAATACCTATTCTCTGATAGTGATTGTCAGCCTACAGAAAAAGACAATTCCCTTGTCTCTGCTCTGGGCCCAAATTAAAGCAAAAAACCTCGAACTACTTGGGAACCTGCTTACCCAGCCCAACGAAGAAAAAAAAAAAAATTTCTTTTCAAACCTGTGCTCCTTGTAAAACAAAAAAAAAAAATCAAAATCCTAAAAAAAACCCTGCCACTTTTGTCTCCAGGCAAATGGGTAGAGCACACACCCCCTATTTACTTTTAGGAAGAAAAGAAAAAAAAAACAAACCTCTGGGTTGGAAGACTGTGAATTTCCCTGCAGGAGTTAAGTACCCTGCCTCCAGGCAAATGAAACCTGCAATTCACAAGATAATCCCCTTTTGTCTCTGCTTGGCCACAAAGCAGAGAGAAACCAAGCTGCTTTCAGTTTCAAAGCTGCCTTCTGGACTTCCTAAAAATTCCTTTTTAAAATCTGTATTTCTAGTTCAAAAAATCTCAACTGGATCTCAAAATGATTTCAGGTTAATCCCACCACTGTGCCACCATGTCAAGGTTCCTCCCCCACTCTGAACTCTAGGGTACAGATGTGGGGACCTGCATGAAAAACCTCCTAAGCTTATCTTTACCAGCTTAGGTCAAAACTTCCCCAAGGTACAAAATATTACCCCCGTTATCCTTGGAATGGCCGCTACCACCACCAAACTAATACTGGTTACTGGGGAAGAGCTGTTTGGACGCGTCCTTCCCCCCAAAATACTTCCCAAAACCTTGCACCCTACTTCCTGGACAAGGTTTGGTAAAAAGCCTCACCAATTCGCCTAGGTGACTACAGACCCAGACCCTTGGATCTTAAGAACAATGAACAATCCTCCCAACACTTGCACTCCCCCTTTCCTGGGAAATGTTGGATAAAAAGCCTCACCAATTTGCATAGGTGACCACAGACCCAAACCCTTGGATCTGAGAACAATGAAAAAGCATTCAGTGTTTTACAAGAAGACTTTTAATAAAAAATAGAAGTAAATAGAAATAAAGAAATCCCCCCTGTAAAATCAGGATGGTAGATATCTTACAGGGTAATTAGATTCAAAAACATAGAGAACCCCTCTAGGCAAAACCTTAAGTTACAAAAAAGATACACAGACAGAAATAGTTATTCTATTCAGCACAATTCTTTTCTCAGCCATTTAAAGAAATCATAATCTAACACATACCTAGCTAGATTACTTACTAAAAGTTCTAAGGCTCCATTCCTGTTCTGTCCCTGGCCAAGACGACTACAGACAGACACACAAACCCTTTGTTTCTCTCCCTCCTCCCAGCTTTTGAAAGTATCTTGTCTCCTCATTGGTCATTTTGGTCAGGTGCCAGCGAGGTTACCTTTAGCTTCTTAACCCTTTACAGGTGAGAGGAGCTTTCCCCTGGCCAGGAGGGATTTCAAAGGGGTTTACCCTTCCCTTTATATTTATGACAACCTCTCTTAACACATGGTTCTTAACATTGGAAAACAAGCCAGTTTTTCTGGCATGGGAAGAGTCACAGGACAGCTGAGGGTTAGAAGTGGCAGACAGATTCAGCAGAAAGCAAGTATCTCAGAATTGCTGTTATGGGATACAAATCTATGACAAGCCCAGAAGGAAGCCATCCCCCCATGCTCTGTGTCCTGGGAAATTCTCAGGATGTGAGGCCTGCCCTCATTGGCCAATTTACCTATTTTGTAGCCATGGACAACATCCAACTGAAGCACCAGTATTTGATGAGGATCACACACATTCAAAAAAAGGGGGGAATTACTATTTATTGGGAGCCTGAGATGACCAAATAGCTACAGAACTTCCAAGTAAGGAAGGATACCTTTTTGGCTGTCTGGCCAGGGTGAGAGCCCATTTAGATAACAACTTCAGTCCCCACAGAGAGAGCTCATCAACTATTTGTGTCCAATAATATTCATCATGAATTTAGCTTTTATTCTAGCTAGAGACCCAGTCCTGATTTTCTTGAAAGATATTCATTAGTTATTATTGGCCTAATAGTTTGGACAAGCCATTTTCAGGCCCTGGGTCTCTGCAGATTATTTGCTGCAGCTACTCGGTGTGTATTAATCGCATTATTATGTGCGATAATCCAAGGTGCATCTTGTTGTTTAGGCTCTCCAGTTCAGTGGGAAAGTTTAAACATGAGAACCACCAACAAGCTTCTAGAAGGAGTTTTCAAATGCAGTTGCCAAAATCCTCCCAGTCTCATGAATCAAACTGAATCCAGTGCTATTATTTCTGAGCCACAGTTGCTATTCAGCCAGCTCTGCCCATGGCTTAGAGAAGAGTTATTGCTCTGGTGAGGCTTCTGCAGATATAACTTAGTGCCGCATGTTCAGTAATGGCAAGTATAAGGAGGAGGGCTGGGACAAAACCAGCCAGGGCTGTAGCAGACATAGACATTTCTACACACCTATGTAAAGGTTATGCTTTGGTTCAGTGAAATTCATTGTAAAATAGCAAAGAAAAGATCACTTTTTAGACCCTTCAAATTATCCTGCCCAACTTTCCACTCTGGACTCTACTCTTTTCCTTCACACATCCCATGCTCTGCCACATCCACTTGCCTTAATCCTTCTACCTTTCCTAAATATATGCCCTTTTACACACTGCCCCTTAAGCGTGGAATTGCTTGCTCAACTGGAGAACTGGGGCAGCCAGTTCTGAGGTGGGCCCACTAGACAATCTCCCTGTAGGTTGTCTCTATAAATAATTCAGACTCTCTGCTCCTCCAGTTCAGCAACTCTTGCCTCAGGATGTGAGCTGGAAGACTGCTGGAGAGACAGAGGCAGAAGGCCCTGTCTGAGTGTGACCAATTGTGACATAAACATTTTCCAAGCTCATATGGTATGGCTATGCAGGAGACAAAGAAGGAAGCATCTGCAAAATCTCGAATAAAAGATTTATCCCATTTAATGAATAGCCTGCTTAATTCAAGCTGCATTCTCCTAGGAGCTGATTCAAGTATTTCCCGCTGTCAGGAAATTTCTTGTTATTTTTCAGAGAACATTGGTTAATTTCAGGCTCAGATCAACTGTTTTCAACTATGGTAGCAGCGGAGGATCTTGAGGGGGCAGAGGCTCCTCTGCTTCAGTTTAGGTTTGTGTTGCTTATGGAGGTTCTGGAAATGCAGGAAGAAGTTTGTTTTGTAATTTTTGCTTTGGGCCCATATACTTCCTCCCTGTTGAAGGCTTGAGATCATTTTTCAGTGGAGATTCTCAATGCTTCATTTAAGGAGAACAGAGTGTGATAAGCATTCTTAAGGAAGTATGTGCCCTTCACTTAAGAAAAAAGAAAAGGAGGACTTGTGGCACCCTAGAGACTAACCAATTTATTTGAGCATAAGCTTTCGTGAGCTACAGCTCACTTCAACGGAGCTGTAGCTCACGAAAGCTTATGCTCAAATAAATTGGTTAGTCTCTAAGGTGCCACAAGTACTCCTTTTCTTTTTGCGAATACAGACTAACACGGCTGTTACTCTGAAACCTGCCACTTAAGAAACTATCTCTTGACACTGACAATCTAGCCAACTACATGCCTATCTCTAACCTTCCACTTCCAGGCAAAACTATGTAGACAGTTGTAGTGAGATATGTCTCACCCTATCTAGTTGCCTCAGATCTCCTTGCGCCTTGTTGATCTGACTTCACACCTGATTATGGCATTAAGCCTGTCATGGTAACTCTCGCTGATGATCTCTTCAGAGTGATGGATAAAGATCAGATGTCCTTGCTGACATTATTAGAACCTTTAGAAACTGTTGATCCTGAAGTGTTGCTGAGTTGTGTGAAGACCTAACAAAGGGCTGCTTTGTGGACACTTCCTTCTTGTCTCTCCAAGAGACCCCCAGAGGGTAACTACTTTTCTGTCCCAAGGGCTCTCTCACATGCAGAGTTCCATCTTGTCACCTCCCTGTATGTTGGCCTTTGGAAGGGATATCAAGGAGGCATAAGGTGAAGTGCTTTCCATATGCTGATGGTGCTAAGCTTTATCTCTCCATTTCATCCTTCTCAGAGATGTGGTTAAGTTTGTCTCATTGTATAGTTGTGGATGGAGCATGGATGACCACCACCTGGTTGAGAGTCATCCCAGAAAAGACTGAGCTGATGTTAGTAGGACAGTGGAATCAACCATAAGATATGTGAAAGGTCACTTTGATTAAGGGTCTGTGTCTCTGTTTGTCCACTGAGTTAGCAATTTAAAGTTCTTGTTAACAAGTTAGACTCCCAGATGATCATTTTCAATCAGAAAATGCTTATTTGTCACAACCTAAACTGATTGTGGGAAAGGTTCAGTGTTGACTCATTTCCCAGTTCAATTTTTTAATTTTTAAAAAAATGTTGAAATGTCCATTTTGACATTTTCAAAACAAAAGAGTTTTGTTTTCGATTCAGAACAACTTTGTTTTAGTTGAAATTGAAACCAAATGTTTTGAAATTATCAAAATGAAATGTTTCAATTGACCTGATACTATTTTTTTTTTTGGATTATCAGTTCAAGAAAAATTAAGAAAGTTTGACTTTTCACCCTGATTCAGGATGCAATTTTTTTTTTTTAAAGCTCAACTCTTGTGGGATGGAATAATTGTTTGCTGCCCAGCTCTAAAGAAGGCCTCGCTCCCAGGTGAATGATTTGGTGATTCATCCAAGGAGCCTGAATTTGTCCACCATCTATGTGATTTGATTTTTTACTAAGAAGGGGATCTGAATAGCCTCAGATCAAAGAGAGTGACACCTTGTCTATCCTTGTCTGTCTTCAGTTGATGTAGGTGAAGCCAACGCAGTTGTCTCACACAGTCATTATTGCTGGGATCATGATCCTGTTGGCAAAGAGCATATGGTCCTAATTTCTAGCTAGGTTATGTCTACTTATCTGATTTATCTAGTGCTATAAGGTGCACACATAGATAGTGTGGTGCTGAGCACAGGAGAGACAAAAGTCTCTTATGAGTAGCTTATGAAGAAGACTAGATTTATTGAAAAATAAATTTTTCATATTGATGTTGAAGTATCATTAATTTTTGCCTTAAGTGTGTCATCTTGGAAAGCATTAACTATTGTTTTTGGGGTGACAAGGGAAAGAATCTTTAGACTGTAATAAATCCACTTGCCATCAAGAAGAAACTCTGGATTCTCTGGGCAACCTTATCCAGAATTTCATCACAACAGATTTTTAGCTGTTAACTTAGTAAGACCCTGTTTTGTTGCTCTCTTTATTAACTTTGCAATATCTTTAAAACAACTCTAATGGCTGTTTAAGAAATTTGATCTATCCAACTTTCATGAAGCCAGCAGTAGTTTGCTTGCATAAGTAAATTTCATAGATTGATTAGAATCCTGTTTGTCTGTGTTATATCTAAATATCCTCCCAGTTTGTTTATACTTCCATTTCTTTTTTATTTCTCTTTTTGTTTATTTGGAACTTTATTGTTGCATAGCTGGGAAACCATATACAAAACGGAAGATACTGTCATTTATTTCTTTTCTACCAGGCAATGGTAAGTGTCATATTGTTGTGTTTCTTTGTATTTTATATGATGTAATTAGTAATTACATTGATTACGTGCCAGATTCTGTCACCTTTACTCATGTTAAGTAATGACATTCACATAAATAGTAGTCAATTGGATTATTCACGGAATAAGTTACTACTCCAAGTAAGAGTGGCAGAATATGGCTCTAATTTAGGGCTAGACTGCAGTCCTCACTCATATTGGTGTGCACTCTCTTACCTGAGTAGTCTCATTTAATTCAGTGTCACTATTCATGTGAGTAAATGCACAATTTGAGGAAGGGTTCCACAGCCTAGCTTTAAGTAAACAGAAAGGGCCCAATTACTACTCCTGTGGAAAAACCTGTGGGAGGCAGCTAACATGGAAGAAATCTCTTCTTGCAGAGACTTTCCCCCATAATTGTTTCTTTGCAGGTAGGTACAACAGGCTCAACTACAAACCTCATGGATCCTCTGGGATCCCCAAAGCCCTGGCTGGGATGATTTAGTTCGGATTGGTCCTGCTTTGAGCAGGGGGTTGGACTAGATGACCTCCTGTAGTCTCTTCCAACACTAATCTTCTATGATTCTATGACCCTAGGGGATCAGCAGGAAGCTGTGCCCCTATGATAGTTCTGTGTCCCAACCCGTGGCAGCACAGTTCTAGCCAGGGAGATTTCCTCAGATGACAGCTGCCCTAGAAAGCGTCTTAAAAATGGATCCTCACTATGTAAAAGGGGATGGGGAGAGACCTGTGGAAATGTAACACAGCCTATTAAACTTTCATTGTGAGTGCCACTAGGCCCAGGTGAGGGAATGATATAGCCTCTCTCTTGCATCACATCCCTTCCCCAACCCCTCTCCCCACAATCACCTGAGGAACTTGATCCACTGAGGGCCTTTTTCATGGTCAGGTGGGGAGAAGGGATGCTGCTATCGAGGGGTCTGAGCCAACTGTCTGTGTAAGAAGGGGAGGTCTGCACCACAGAGGTTTCATTCCATCCGTGGATCTCAGAAGCACAACTGGGCCAAATGTTATCTAAAGTTCTTTTCTAGGCCATCCGTTGAAGGTGGGCATGTACATCAGAAGTGATCTAATCCATTGAGATGTTGTCAGCCTTGTGAGGCTGAATTCAATAAGAGCTGAATCATTCAGCACCTCACTGGATACACTCAGTACCTTGCAGGACTTGGTTCTAACATAGTCTATGGCTACCTCTACAAAAAAATCCCAAAGTTGGCCTGGGTCAGCTGACTCAGGCTTGAGGGGCTTGGGCTCCGGCATTCCAAAAAATCGCTGTGTAGATGTTTGGGCTGGGTGTGGAGTCCGAGCTCTGGGGCCCTCCACTGTCGCAGGGTTCCAGAGCTTGGGCTCCAGTCCCAGCCCAAAAGTCTACATTGAGTTTTAGCCCCACAGCCCGAGCCCCTCAAGCTGCAATCTGTGTCCAGGCTACAGGTTTTTTATCCCTGTGTAGACCTACCCTAACACGCACACTGTAGCATGCTCTAAATCAGTCACTAACCTGCTTGCCTTTGGGTTTAACACAGAAAAAACAAACTTTAGCTGTTTAAACATTATGTGTCTTGGTTAAATGAAAACCATAAAAGTTCTGCCTTCTACTTGTTAGACTCACATTAAGTCCCCTGGCCAGCAAAGTGCTGTGCACCCTCAGCTTCACTAACTGTGCTGGGGGTTGCTGGTGCTCAGCACCTTACAGCACTGGACCCTATAAGAGGAAGAAAAACAGTTTGCATTAAGTAACATCTGGGCTCCCATTCATTCCTTGTCACAAATGATGTTACTTTTCAGCAATGTGGCTGCTGCCTACAGGGAGATCAGATATACTTTTGTAATTATAAAGCTAAATGTATAACATAAATTGGTGACTTATACTGTGTAGGGGGAGACTGTTTTTCATTGTGGTCTAGTCCCACTCCACTGATGTCAACGGAAAGACTCCTGTAGACTTTAATGGGAGTTGGATCAGGCCCCATATGGACTTTCAAAACACCAGCTAGCCTTATGGGTGCAGTTTTTAAAATAATTACACACAAGCTACAGTTGTGTCTTCAATGGGTCACACATCCAGATAAAATACATCTAGCCTTCTTACAGCAGTTGTTTTATATATTAATTGCTAGAACTTAGCCATAGATCAATCTGTTACTCCTGTCTATTGTAAACAATTGCACACATTTCTAGCTGTGCCATATATATATATATATATATAGTGACTGCAATATTATGGGATGTTCTATCACAAAAGCTAACAATGAAGACAAAGGAAATTTGCAGCATATTATTTTATACATAAATTTGCCAAAGCTAGGACAGATCTTATTTAACTAACTTTAACTGTCTTGGTGTTGTCTGCATAAAAAAGAGGGAGATCAACAGGCTAAGTTTTAATGAATCCCCAAAGAGGCAGATTGTGTTAAAGAACTGATCAAAGAGAAGCTGAATATTCTGACACAAACACAGCAAGTATCAGGCTGTCTACTGTAAAATTTCCAGTATTTATAGCTTAATTCCTACATTACAAAATTTACAGAGACATTGTTAAAAGTGATCCCGAGCCTCCAAATTTTGTAAGTCACCTACTCACTATGGATTTTGATGTTAATGTAGTTTTTCAATTGCAAATTTATATTCATTTTTTCAAGTTGATATTCAGGTTACATGATCAGATGAAAAAAGGAATAAATATACTGAATGAAAATGGTTGGTGTTTTGTTCTAGTTATTTTCAAAATTATTGAAACAATGGAGTGAATGGAGAGACCAATCGTGTTTACTTCGCTGGAAATCGTCTTGCTTTGTTTTTAACTGGACCTTTTAGGTATCTTCAGCTATCGACAGTGTTTTTATACAGGGAGTGTTTGGTGGTATTTCTCCACAGGGAGTGCTGTCTAGTGAGACTGGCAGTCAAGACTCTTGAGGTGAAATCCTGTCTCCAGCTAAATCAATGAGAGCTTTGTCACTGACTTCACTGGGGCCAGGATTTCACCCTAGGATTCTATTCCTCACTCTGCCATTGCTTTGCTCTGTGATCCTGGACAATCGCTTAACTGTTCTGGGACTGATTTTACCCATCTGTCAAATAAACACAAAGCTGTTTACTGTGTCCCAGAGTGCTGTGAGGAGTAATTAATGTTTGAAAAGTGCTTTGGGATTCTTTGATGAAAAGGTGATACTTATAGGCAAAGTCTTCTGGTATTATTATACTAATACATTATGTTAATTCTGAAACCACAAACCAATACCTATAAAGATAATAAATAATAAATACTACTGCTACTACTACTAATAATAATGGCCAATTGGATTATTTATTTTGTAATTGTTCTCAGTATTTACTAAATTGTCTATATGTTCAAGATTACTGCGCTTGCTAGAAGAAAGCTCCTTTCCTCTGGGGATAAATATTTTTCCTCTTGTTCTGTCACTGATATTTTCCTATTGCTGTTTTGGTCTCCATTTTTTTGGGTTCTCTGTAGCTTTTCTCAAGCCCTCATGAAATACTACTAAGTTTTACATATAATATATCTCATACAATATCATTAGGATTCCTTTTGTTTGTTAATCAGATTGAAAACAGGTCACTGTGTTTTGTCGTGGAATGAAATGCCTGACCCAGAAAACCACCAGTGGAAGTAAGGACACAAAGTATACCAGCTTGATTTTCACATTGCATCACACACATATAATATGTCACTCCCTGATCCTAAACTATAATGCTGTCCTGGTGAATATGCTTAAACAATTCTCTCTGCTGTATTATATGAAGGATGGTGAATACAGAACATAAAAGCATAACCATTTCTTAAAAATTGTTGTGGCTACAAAAAGGGATTAGCATTACAAACATCTGTCATAATCAGCTGAGAAACCAAATCTGTTGTCATTTGGAAGTCAAGAATAGTAAGACCTAAAATACAAAAGGACAAAAAGGGACAAATACTGTCTACTTTTAATGGGCATGTAGATGATCTAAAGGAACAAGAACTGCTGTGTTTCCACTGCACAGAGGGTAAACTGGGGAGAGGTTGAGTAGAGGGACTTGCTCTATCCGTGTTGCAACAGAGCGGATCTACTCTGTGCTCCTCAACATGGCATATGAACATCTCAGTGGTTCTCTCTACAACTATGCAGATGGGGCTTGGAGCAAGGGAGTGATATGGGCATGGCCAGTGGTGAGCTGGAGCCGGTTCACACCGGTTCGTGTGAACCGGTTGTTAAATTTTGAAGCAGTTTTAGAACCAGTTGTTAACCCGCTTCCCTGCAGGGGGCGCTGAGGCTTTGATGGGCTCCGGCCGGGAAGTGATGCAATTCCTCCTCCGGCCGCCGGGGGCGCTGCGCTGCGGGAGCCATGTGGGCTGCTGCCTGGCCCTGGGCATGAGCCCTGTTGCTGCTGCTGCTCCCCTGGCCCTGGGGCTCCCGCTGCTGCCTGGTGGGTCCCCGGCTGCTCTGCTGGGCCTGGGCTGCGTCCTGCTGCTCGGGCTGCTCCGAGCCGCTCTCCCCGTGAGCACCCACCACCCCGCCCGGAGCCAGCCCCTGCCTCCAGCCACCCCCGCACCTCCCGCCCGCAGCCAGCCCCTGCCTCCAGCCAACCCCGCACCCCCTGCCCACAGCCAGCCCCCCCGCGTCCCCGCCCGCAGCCAGCCTCCGTCTCCAGCCACCCCCGCACTGCCTTCAGCCACCCCCGCCTGCAGCAGCCCCTGCTGCACCCCTTGCCCTGCCCGCAGCCAGCCCCTTCCTTCAGCCCCCCAGCACCCCTTGCCCGCAGCCAGCCCCCGTCTCCAGCCACCCCCTGCTCTGCCTCCAGCCACCCCCACACCCCCTGCCCACAGCCAGCCACTACCTCCAGCCCCCCCACACCCTCTGCCCGCAACCAGCTCCTGCTGCACCCCCTGCCTGCAGCCAGCCCCTGTCCGCAGCCAGCCCCTGCACACCCTGTCCGCAGCCACCCCTGTACCCCCTGCCCTGCCTCCAGCCACCCCCGCACTCCCTGCCTGCAGCCAGCCTCTGCCGCACCCCCTGCCCTGCCTCCAGCCAGCCCCGCACCCCCTTGCCTCCAGCCAGCCCCGCACCCTCCTGTCTCCAGCCAGCTCCGCACCCCTTGCCCTACCCGCAGCCAGCCCCGCACCCCCTGCCCCATGCCCCTGTCTGCAGCTGGCTCCACGTCCACTGGTGCCCTGCAGTTCCCAGGGCAGTAACCCTTCACCCCTGCTTCAATGAGGGGGGCAGGGAGCAGCTGGGACCCACACATGTGCACACCCTAGGGTGACTAGACAGCAAGTGTGAAAAATCAGGACAGGCGGGGGGTGGGTAATAGGAGCCTATATAAGAAAAAGACCCCAAAATTGGGACTGTCCCTATAAAATTGGGACATCTGGTCACCCTAGCACATCCCCAGGGAGTGGCGGGGACCCACACATGTGAAACGGAGCTCATTTCTAGTTCAGGCCCATCTTTTTAAAAAAAGAACTTTAGGCAGGGTTAACATACATCCGTATTTTCCCGGACAGGTCAGGCTTTTTGGTTCTTAAATTGCCGTCTGGGAGGAATTTTTGCATTTTAAAAATTCCTCCCGGGAAAATACAGAGGTATGGTAACCCTGTTGGTACAAAAAATACATACTGGGGCACATCCCTTAAATCAGAACTTTTTATAGGGAACCGGTTGTTAAGATTTTGGCAGCTCCTCAGTGGGCAAGGCCAATGAGTTTTCAAATACATTAATTCACGGACCAACCCAACTCCCACTCCTGTATGAAGTTACTGAGAACAGTTGCCACTACTACAGCATCCACATTTGTGAAATGACTGCACCATTGCTCTAGCCAGTGTGTGGAGGGTTAACCTCCATAAAACACATTTATTTGGATGTGGTGGAAAATTCCAGGATTTGGCCTTAAGTGTAAAATAATCCAATATAATGTTTGATAGTTATTATCCTCTGCTCTGTTCTTGTATGCTGCTTACTTTTACGGTTAAAGATCTGTCAGAATTTCTTAGCCCCAGTTTCTTATATTAGGAAGATTAGTTAGATTTGTAAAATGTTCTGAACACATTTAACACACTACATAAATATGAAGTATTATTACCAGATGTTCAGGCTGCTATATTACAGACACATTAAATCCTATTGGTTTGAATCTAGGTGCACAAATATTTTTGTACCCATTTTTAAACCACTGTGTGACTGAGTGGCAAAAAATACCTTACATGTCTGTTCCCACGCAATGATAACTTTTGCAAGTTGCTGATTGTTATTAATGTTTTGCCATTTCTGAATAAATTAAAACAACAGACTTACAAAACTAACTAGCAGGTGCTGAGTAACTAGGACTACATTTACCACCTTACTTATGTTCAATTTAATGGGGCTACTCATGGCGTAAGATATTATGCAGTGGGCTAGATCCCCAGCTGAGATAGTTGGCATAGAACATTGATTTGACAACCATTTACAGTAGCTGAATATCTGGCCCAATGTGAGTAAAGATGGCAGAATCTAGCCTATAATGATTTTGCAATAATGTGAACTTTACACTGGATGAGGAGTTCATCATTTCAGAAAGTGATGTCAACAGAGTAATACAACCACTAGGCAATGACCATGAAATTTGTCATTCATTATACCTTTTCTCTCATGGAAGTGCTCAGATCAATATGTAGGTAACGTTTTTATTGGTCAGAAACAAAGCAAAAAATACAGGGACTTCTTGGTAAGCCTTCTTGCCTCAAGCCTGCTGTGTGCCAAGGAATGTGTGACAAGGCATCATCCTACTCCTGTCTCTTTTCTAGACACAAACTGCTCGGAGACCTTCTGGTCAAATGCCTTGTGCAATGTATTTACAGTGCTCTCCCCACCACCTTTACAAACTTGTGCAGCTCTGTATTTATAAACATGCAAACCTTAACTCATTCAGCCAAGGAGTGGGGGAGACAGTGATCTTCAGGAAAAACTTCCTAACTGTAAGAACAGTAGGACAATGGAACAGATGCCTCAGGAGGTGGTGGAAGTTCCTTCGCTGGAGGTTCTCAAAAGGAGGCTGGAGAGCCATCTGGCTTGGATGGTTTAGACACAACAAATCCCGCATCGTGGCAGGGACATTATACTAGATGACCCTTGCAGTCTTTTCTAACCCTGTGATCCTAGGATTCCCCCTGAGAGCTCTCTCCTGGCTCTGACTCTCAAAAGCTTGCCTGTCTCTCTCTCTTTCCTTTGACCACTTCCTTCCTGTGTCTTTTCTACTTTCTGGGCTAGTTAGCCTTTGGGGCTCTCCTCAGCCTATACCAATCTATAAGTTAGGCACAGTTTGGCCCCCCAGATTTAGTCCAGGGCGATTTAATTGATGATCCAGTGATCAGAGTGCTGGTACAGCTGTCTTTGTCCAGCACTCTGTCACAGAATGGCAGAACAGGTTATATATCAGAGCATCCTGTGCTTTGAGATCCCCTGATAGGAGCCCTCTGAGCTGCAATACCTAGGCATGTAGGGGCTGAGTTAAGGATACCGTGCAGCCTTCAGCCATAATTTATGTAGTTTAGCTACTTTGTCTCAGACTCTTTAATATTATTTTACTGACACTATTCAGTGATAAACAGCTTTTGCTATACCCTAGGCTAGACCTATTTATACAGTGTGGCGCTGACTATGCCAGTTTTATCATGTTTCCTTTTTTTAAAATTAAAAATGAGTCTCACACAAAATAACAAATCTGTCTCTGTCAGAGATCCAGCCATATTCTATTTTCCTAAAGTCAAATGAAAGTGAAGGCCTGCACAGAATCATATTCAAATAACGATCCACAGGGAGGGGGAATATTCAGTAATTCATATCATATTCAGTATCAACTGTTTCATAACGGATCCATAGTTTTTCTTTAAACAGAGTGGGCCGGTTTTTCTGGTCCGCTCCACACTTTTTGCTCTGACCAGGTGATGCCAAAGGAGTGAGACTGCACATAAATCCCCAGCTGGACATACCCCTGGCATGATGGAGGCTCAGTGGGAACAGAGCTGGTATAGTTGACACTTGTCCTTCCCTCCCCACAGTTGCGCCCTAGCATAGGGGGGAAGTCCAGGGTGGGAAGAGGTGTATCAGTGATGAGGAGTGGCCAGAGCACACAGTGCTTCTGCTAACCCCAGCTTGTGGATAATCCTTTGGGGACCAATTCCAGCCAGCCAGTTAGAATGACCCCCAGGCTGCTCTCATCTGTGCCAGCATTAGGGCTGAGATATTATCCCCCCACTCTGCTGCGATCACCAGAAACAGCACAGCAAAGAATCAGGCCCAGTGAAAGTTTCACCTTCATTTTTCAACATTTTACAGAAATTGAGAAAAAATGTCCAGGTGTATGGGCATTAGAGGTCCCTGGACTGTCCAATATATAATTGTTATAATAAATGAGGTAGCATGAAGACATTTCTCTCCTGATTCCCCTCTTAATGACTGCCAACTACTACTAATTCCCAGACCAAAAAATGTGCATTTCTATAGAGTTACAGTTGAGAGCATGTCTTAGTAACTTAAGGGTAAAAAAAAACAACACATTACAGGGATGTTGTCATCACCCCAAAGCCAAGCATTACAAACGCAAGAACTGCATAATTAAGGTTACACTTAAAAGAAATCCAGACATAGTAAGGTGAGAAATGCACAATTAAGATACCCAAACAAACTTAACTCTGCCCTGTACTGATGTCATGCAATAACCATACAGTTATGATTAAGCTATTGTAGTATTTGTGGTCTCATATTAGTTCCAATTGATTTTAGACATATTAGAGTTTTTCATATTTTTCCCCTTCCTGTTATCACAACAAGGCATAGTTAAGGTTGTCTAAGTACTATAACTGTGCATTTCTTACTTGAACATGTTTAGATTTCTTTTAAGTGTAACCTTAATTATGTATGTTCCTAGATTTGTAATCATCCCCAGATCAAGCATTACAACAGGCCCGTAATGTTTTTTACCTGTTGGTTTCTGATACATACTCTCAACTTTAACTCTATCTTAACACTGATTTTTTTTGTATGGTCATTTTCTTATTTTTAAGAAATTATTAAACATTTCATATATGAAAAGTAAACAGGAAACCCAAAAAGAATGCTCAGAGAGAACACATGCCCTGAGACTCAATGTTGGTGCAGTTTATCATCTTACCCTGGACTGCTGCCCCAGTTACCACCCCATCAGTGCTGCCTCTGTGCACAGAGGAGCTGAGATTGCAGTACTGCAGATAGGAAGCTGTTCAAGTTCTGATGCCCAAACTAGCATGCAGACATTAAATCTTTAAAGAACAGTGACAGCTGAACCAAGTAAGCTACCAGTGAGGACTCCTGACACATGCATCCAGTCTCCCTCATACTGATGACTCATTACAACCAATAGAATTGTTCCATGCAAATTTACAGCAGAGGAAGGGTGATGATTGGTTGAGTTACCTCTAGAGTCACAATGGCCCCCCTTAAGAGTTACCTGAGCTGTTGACCTGCACCTGTCTGCAGCCTATATATTCATAAGTTATTAACAGTTGCATCTAATTGTTATCTTAATTGCAATTTAATTTGCTCAGATACAGCCTATGCAAAAGCTTCCAATTAATTCTAACAATATGGAAAGTTTGAAGTACCTGTGTTATTTCATTATTAAGATAATTCAGCAGAAAGAATAGATTGACATGAGATGTGAAATTTCTTAAAGGACCTAGTTTTTAATGAATTTTAACTCAACCGAATTAACAGATTGATTTGTAAATTCTCAGAAAATTCATTCTACACTCAAAGAGAAAACACTGTAAATATGGGGAGGATATGTTGTATTGTTCATATGAAAAAGAAGTTGAGTCCCTGCTTTAAGTACTAAATATACCTCTACCTTAACTACGGTGTAATAACTGCACTTCCATACTAACTAACATTGTTTCACTGGGTACATTTTTATAACACAAATATTTCCACATTTTTCACATTCAAAGATCTCTGCAAAGTAGATAAATGACAAGGCCCTATTTGCTTGTTATAGAAGAGTGGAGAGGCTAATGTTAGATGATTGTAGAGGGAGCACTGAATTTTTTTCAAGCCACCATATTTACCTTGAAGAAAAGTTTACATACAGATGCTATTGCTGAAGTGGCAGGCCACACTGATGTCTAGCTGGCTTTACTTTCAGATCAGCTGGTATCTTCTCTCCTATGTCTTAATGTGCAGTTTGCTTTAATCTCCTCTTCAGCTCTTGGGAGAGGAGTATTCCAGCATCCTGCATCAATGTTTTATTTGTTATGGAGGGACCCTCCATTCAGATGAGTTTCTGCTATACTACCTTGCACCTCATCCATGTTGTTTCTGCTGACAGTCATGTTCCAGTGTCATGTGGACACTGCTGCTGACAGCGCTTTTCCAATAATGTGGCAGTAGGTCATGATGTCTCTGTTCCTCTACAGTTCCTGAGAGATAAATTGAAGCACCCCTACTTGTGATCCTATCGCAAGATTGGCAAGCATTTTCCTAAGCAAGCCTGATCAATTCTACTGCTCTTTATGCATGATCCTCACTCAAGTCCTACTCTCTGGTAGAAGCAATTAGTCAGAGGGCCTTCACTGCTGTCTTGCTTTTGGTAAGAGAGTTCTATCGTACTTTTCAAACAATGCACATTACACACAATGAACCATAACTTAAGGCAATCAGCAACAAAGCCATGTCTATATAGCTTTGTATGTTGCATTTAAATTAGTTTTTGAGAAAAACCAAACCAAACCAAACCAAAAACAATAGTTGGAGAACAATGCGCTCCCCCTCCTCCCCAAGGCTCCCAGGAACCAGGTAGTTCAGATAACAGGAATAGGATAGGGATTTTTTACCAGGATGCCAGGTCTAAATTTGGTCTAATCGTTAGTGAAGGAAAGTTATTACCACTGAATGACTGCTCAGTAGACTTTATGAACTGAGTTGATGATTTCAGGTAAGTTCTGTGTGTCCATCTCTCTCTCTCTCTCACATACACACACACAAAATCAAGCCCTCATCACTGCAATTCTTATTTGTAGTCTCAGCAGCAAGACCAAGGACTGGCAGAGTGGGAGACTGAAGTGCCTTTGCATCTATAAGGAGAGGACACTGCTAGGCTCTAGTGCTGTCAACCCAGCACCTTTTATAAACACAACAATCACTTAATGTATATTTTAAGTACACATTTTCCATTTCTGCTGCTCAGAAGCATCTTACTTCTCAGGGCTGGGACTGTGTCTTCCTGTATATATAGATGGTGCCTTGCACATTTGGGTGCTGATGAAATTCAAATAAATAATTATTAGCAATAATAATATCTTAGGTAACAATGTTTCTTACAAACCTCAAACAATGGATTATTCCCATTCATTTACTTACATAGATGCCAATTTTTCATGATGACACTAATTATGTATCTTATAATGTGGCTGATGACACTAGCTTCCATTGATGTGAATAAGGAATTAACTTCCTTTTAAAAACCTGTAAAAATAGACAGTAGTATGCATTCATTTTGCAGAGTTACTTATTATTTCTCTATAAAACCTACCAACAGCTAATAAATTTACCTACTTATATTTTCCAGCTTTTTAAAAATAATGCAATCTATTATTGCATTTGGGATTTCATCCATTTGCCCAACACTTGATAAGCTAAACAAAAAACAAGGTTTATGTATGTATGTATTGGTAAATATAATAATATGCATCCCAGCTGCAAAGCTGATGACTGGTTAGCCCAAATCTTTAGCAATGCGGAAGATAAGGATCCCCTCTCAATACTGGAAACCCTAACACATAGTTATGCCAGTTCTAAGCTCATTATAATGGAGTACTCAGATAGTATGGTGATGAGCGCTCTGGAAATAAACTGGATAAACTAGAGCTTGTTGGTTTTCTTCATATTCTAGCGATTTTATTGGTGATAAAGTTAAGACCTCACGTTTTTTAATCCCGGATTTTAGGAGCTAAATGCAATCAAATCCCTCAAAAACAATGTCGAATGGAAAGGAACCATTCCAGACAGGGTCTTTCTTGCGCTCTCTTCCTTAGGAAGCTGGGCATCTGTACAGTGTCTGTCCTGTGTCAGAGAAAGTCCTCGCCAGGGGCTCAGGGCGGTGGGCTTGATCTCCTTTGCCAGAGAGTTGGCTTGTGAGCGCCCCTCTGCTGAGCGCGCTGCGCTGTTCATAACTTGGTGCCAGCCGGGAAGGATCCGCTATTGCTAGCAGCCACTAACCAGCCTCCTGCTTCCTGAGCCTCATTCTAAACCATCTGTAGCCGCCTGCTTTTCCCCATAGGTTCTGTCCTTCCTCCAGCCTCCGACATTTTCACACACACACACACACAGAGAGAGAGAAAGGCAGGGGGAGCAGAACCCGGCCAAACCCCAGCTCCCTGCTGATGCCGCAGAATAATGAGGGGGGAGGATGGATGGGTGACATGAAAGACTATGGAGAGAGTGGAAAGAAAATCCATAACTCATCAGAATAATGAACAGCAAGGATGGTGCCTGTGAGCCACCTCTTCGTTTGCCCTGCACCGAAGCAGCTTCTACAGACTTAGTGGGGGCCTCGTCCTTTTATTATTAATTATTATTATTATTATTTTATTATCGTCCCCCCCCCCTTTCCCTCAGCCAGCAGTCTGCACTGTATTACATGCCTCTGTTCAGGTCTTACAGGGAATCACTTCCATTTCCAAGGAACCCAGACAAACGGTGCGTGTGGTTTCCACAAGGCCACGGTCTCCGATTGTTTCAAATCAGTGCAAAACGCAAGGGTGCATCGTCCCCACTCCCCTGCCCAGAAGAGACCCTGCCTTAAGGGAGCCAGAGGAGAAGGTCAAGAGGAAAGGTACGATCCCCCCGCCATCCCCAGCAGCCCCCCAAACACATCTGCAAACGATATTCCCCCTCCTTTCCCCCAATATGGTAGGAACCCCCCGCCCGGACAGATCAGGATTCCTTGATGCAGCCGATGCCCAGCAGCAGCAGCATCGCTCCACAGAGCCACAGCCCAGGAGCCAATATCTGGGGAGTCCAGTGGAGCCACCGCGCTCCCTTTCCCCACCCCTTTGTGCATCACTGGAGAGGAGCGACACTCGCTCGGACCCCACCTTGCAGCTCAGCCCCCGGGCCACCGCGGCTGACCCCCCGCCCCGCTACACACACACCCCTTCCCTCCCCACCCCCCGTGTGAGTGCATTTGCAGTTGTACTCCCTCTCCCCCCCCCGCCACCCCCCCCACCCCTTCTCTCTAAACCAGGCACCAGGATACAGCAGACATGTTGGTGCCATTTAACAAGGTTCAGGTTCAAAATAATGATAAAAAACACCACAGCGGTCTGGCTTACCCACCCCCGCCTGGCTGCGTGTGCTTGGCACTGAGCGATCCCGGGGAAGGGCTCGTGCAGCTGGTCCCTAGCGGAGCTGGTTTGCTGCCATCCGCCCAACTTCAGCACCCAGCCTGCAGGGAGAGAGAGCGGGGAGGGAGGAGAAGGGAGGCAGGGAGCGAGCGCACATGCGCCCTGCCACTCGCGCTGGACCCGGCCGAGCAGCTGGAGTTTCCCCGCTTCTCCCCGGCGTGACTCACTCCCAGTCCCCTGCCTCCGCTTCCTCCCCGGGGAGCTTGCCCGCAGCGGGCTGGCGGAGAGCAAGGGGCCAGGCAAAGAGGCCCGAGGAGGGAGTGGTCCCCAGGGGATGCACTGGGAGAGCCGGTGCTCGTGGTCCTAGGGCTCTAGGAATGAGTCTCCAGCCAAACATGGCTGCTTTGGGGAGGGAGACTCGATGTCTGGCGCTGGGTTTTTAAATCACCTGGCTCTGGGGAGGAGTGAGCTGGGGCTGTGTGCCAGAGGGGCGCTGGCCACCTCACTCATTCCAGCTGTGCTTTGTGCGGAGAGCAGGGGCAGCTTGGGACAGGCGCCTCCTTTTCTGGTTCTGAAATGGAAATAAATGTCATGGATAAATGTCGAAGTTAATAGTCCCACTATAAAAAAATATTACCTCAGCCACCTTGTGTCCCATGGATAAATACAGCCAGAGGGGGGAAAGGTAACAGCTAGCTCCATCTGGATCCTGCTTGTTTTTGTACCTTAACCTCCAAACTGGACTAGGCACAGTGACAAAAGGTCAAGCTGCTCCGACTGCACACACAGAAAAGACCACCCAGACCCTGATGCAGCCCAATACAAGTGACACAAAAAACATCTGGATAACTTTTGAATTCCATGCACCCAAGTTCTAATGCCTCAATAGACAACCAGTGTGGGTGCTCCAAGTGCAAAGACAAAACCAAGACCATGATTCACCCTGTGGAACAGTGATACAAAAACCTGGACCCTGCCAACTTTTGGCCAAACTTTCAAATTCCACTGCCTAAACAAGGACACATTTAGTCATTTTTGCTGCACCTTACAAAATCCGGCCCCTGATGTGTTCCAGTGCAATAGCCCCACAATAGCTCAGAGCTGACAACTAGATCCTACTGAATCTTGTCACAAATCCAGAAATTCTAACATCAAAATTGAAAACAAGTGTTCTTTCTACTAGCCAACCAAAACAAACTGTTCCCCAACACATTATGGTATAAGGAAAGTGTAAAACCTTTAATTTGGCACCTGTACCCTGCTGGATCCAGGTAATTTTTGGTTGCATATCTCTCACACAGACACCCCTCCCCCCACTTCCCAGTTTTAATGCCTATGCAGCTTTTCTGAGTCCATCAGATAATCTAGATCCCGAAGTCTTGTGGTGGAACAGTGTTAAAAATACTGGTGAGGTCTTAACACAGCTGAAATAAAGGAAAGGTAAGCAGCCCAGGAGGACTAGCCTCACAATAGCATAAGCATCAAACACTTTGTTTCCTTTTACAATAAAAAACTGACTAACTATAGCCAAATTACAGATTAAATCTACAACTATAGTAATCATATGCCTCTGTTCCTGAATTCTGGGAAGAGGCACTTCAAGCTCCTAATGATGAGGGCTGAAGTTAATCAGAGTCAATGCTCAGCACCTTTAAAATCAGGCCACTTAGACACCTAAATAAGGATGCAGGCACCTAACTTTATGTATTTACATTTGACAATTTTGGCCTACATTAAAACAAAACAAACAAACAAAGTACCCAAACAAGCAGAAAAGCTGATATTTGAAGTGTCCTGGTTACTGCGTGTGCTCCAAATCCAACTGCAATAGATTCATGACTAGGGGGTGGAACAAGAGTCACTACTTTTGCGAAGATGATGAGTTTGTGCATTGGGATTTGCTTATTCTTAAGAGTGGGGATCCATATGGAAAATTCAGGAAGGAGAAGATAGCTTTACTACTCAAAATAAGTGTGTGTTTGTGTGCACGGACAAGTGTGCAAGTGATGGGAGAGTGAAGAGGAGGTTGATTAGAATATGTATTTTCCTATGACAACACCTACTCATTTCTCACTAATCCCATGTTTAGGGAACTTTAGCTGAGTATATTCTTCAGAACACCAGTACCAACAGGATTTGCCAATTGTGGATTCTTTCTCCTCCACCATGAAGTCCCTTGAATAGAGAATGGGGATTTTCTTACTTGCTGTTTTGACCTATATATATATATATATATATTGCACATTTTAGGAGGGAAATGTAAGTTTCATTACGTTTTGGGAGTCAATAGGATTGATAGTACTAGTGAGCGGCAAAGGATGATGGGACAGTGGGAACTGTCTGCATTCCATATTTGTTCATATTCAGGATTCTTAAAGTGAGAGTAGGTGAATCTGTATAATTTTCATAAAGAAAGTAATATTGTTTTGGGGGTGTTTGCTGGATTCCATTGAAGCATATGTTCAACTGTAATGTTATTTTTAAATAAAAGCTTTTTTTTAAGATCGTCCTATATTTTTTAATGAGCAACACAATTTTAAGGCTTCATTTTAGGAAAGCATCCTGTTTAGGAGAAACTCTTAAGCATATGCCTAACTTTGAAGTTAAGCATATCAAGATGCATGTTGATAAGTTGGAGAGGGTTCAGAAAGAGCCACAAGAATAATTAACAGATCAGAAAATTTACCTTATAGTGATAGCCTCAGTGAGCTCGATCTATTTAGCTTAACAAAGAGAAGGTTAAGGGATGGCTTGATTACAGTCTAGAAGTACTTACATAGGGAACAAATACTTAATAATGGGTTCTGCAGTTGAGCAGAGAAAGATATAACATGATCCAATGGCAGGAAGTTGAAGCTAGACAAATTCAGACTGGAACTAAGGTGTAATTTTTTAACAGTGAGAGTAATTAACCTTTGGAATAATTTAGCAAGGGCTGCCACCCAATCCCAGTCACTCCCAGGGCCTCTTCCAATGGCCCAGAATCATCAGCTTGCTGCACATGGCCAAGGAAAAGGGTCATCCTTCTTCAATGTCAGGGCAGGAACAGAAGTAATAGCCAGTGCAGAGGCCAGAGTGGTGGCTCTACACTCGTACACATTTCCCCTACTCAAAGCTACTCCTGTTAGGTGCTGAGCACCCTCAACTCCACTTTCAGTGGGAAAAGAGTGCTCAGCACCTGCCAGGAGCAGGCCCTGGGATTCAGTGCAATTAGACCATGCACATAGCTCTGCAATCCTCTACATTGCTGCCTGTCCTCACATGTTTGTATTTAAATTGATTAAGATGACAGAGATAGGATAGCTGTACTTTGTAAGGGCTAAAGGGAGTCTGCACAGCAGATTGTCCGCTCATCAATAACGCAGGACCACTGCCTAAAAAGGTTTACGCTTTAACTACTGTCGATCTTTGCCAAGACTGACCACGATCACAGGCAATTTTTAACTTAAGATTGGATGCTTGTCTACAATATATGATCTAGGAATTATTTTGGGGAAGTTCTATGATTTGTATTACAAGAGGTCAGATTAAGTAATCCCTTCTGGCCTGGGAAGCTACGAGTTCATTCTCTCATCCACAGAAATCAACGAGACTTAAATGCATGTGATTTCCTGAACTGGAGCCTAAATCAGGTTTGCTTATGAGTTTCTCAGGAGGGGATCCCTGCTATGACAGGTATTTTGAAGCTATCAAAGCAAGGTTCCCCAGCTGCAGACTTGGCAGGCTCATAGTAGGTATGTGTGATGACAGAAGTTATGCCTTGGTGGAGGTGGTGGTCATGCAGAGGCAACACATGGGGGGCAGGGGTTGTGGGGTCATTCCCCCCCATTTGCACAGGTTGTCTCTGGGGTAATGGACAGTGGAGGGAAATGGAGGGGGAGCTTTTATCCACATATCTGCAGAGAAAACTTCCATGGCTTCAAGTTTTATATCTGGAAAATCTGAAGTGTTGACAGTTTTGGTGTGACTGAAATACTTCACCTTTCTATGTCTCCTTTTATGCCTCCCAGTCTCTAGCAAACCCATCCATCTGTATCTACCCTGGTTCCATGTACACATACCCTCACCTCCTGTGGTCTCCTGATCTTCCCTCCATACATCCCAGTCTTGTCCATTCACTCTCTTTATCTTACTTTAGATCACTGACTACTTATTTTCATGACTCTTGCAGTCCCCTGCACTCCATTCCATGACTTCTCTTTCAGGCCCTTCTCTCACTTGTCCTCATTTCTATGTCCCCTCTTCCTTCCTCCTTTCATATCCTATCCAGTCCCACATACCTCAGTACCCTAAATCCCCTTCCATGACTCCCTTTCCATGTTTGTGAAACATCTATGGGATTATTTTCTCTAATTCCCCCCCCCACATAATCAGGGGTTTTGGTTTTTGAACTTCTGTGGCACTCTGAAGTATTCATACAAAGTATTTGATTTTCTTTTACATTTTAGAATTAGAAACATTTTAGTCAGTGAATGAAATATATTCTAAAAGGTTAAAAGGCAAATGATGAGAACACCCAAGTTATTGTTTTGTCTACTAGCCCTATTAGGAAGTAAAATAAATATAACCATCTTCAGTACCCCAAAAATGGCAAAGATCAATGATGATTATGCTAGAAAGACGCCCGAAAAGACAAAATCTTGAACTGGATCAGAAAGCTGTGACCTTTGTTAATGCCCACAACACTACTTTCAGTGTAGTATAAAATCAATAACTGAAAGAAATAATTGAAGCATGGACCGATTATATAACCTTACTTCTCTTTAATATTTGGGAGTAAGACACAGCATCGCAACAGCTGAAAGATGCTAAAGTTGTAGATACCATCTACTAGCCAAAGGATTAAAGAAGAGCTGTGATAATTCCAAAAGTACCAGTATAGCCTTATTGTAAACTTCATGTAAAACATTGGTAGCTGGCATCTCAGGATGTTGCCCGTGACCTGTTTACATCTTGACACTGTTTTCAAGGATTATGGGTATTTTTCTGTCTGTCAATTTTATACTGCTTCCCATAACCAGAATATGTGAGCACCTTTCTTGTAAAATCAGTAGCAATCGTGGTGTTTCTAGCGGACTTCCTGGGGTTTCTGGCAATTCTCCCTTTATGGCATAAAAATCTGCTTGAGATAGGAATTAGATTTTTTTAAAAATATGTATTAATCTGCTGGTTTGTTTCAGGCTTTTTTCTTTGTTGGGTGGAATTTTTAGGATAGAAAGGGCTGTCAGTGGGGTGAGCATCATTCTTGGCCATTTTCTAAAGAACGTCACACTCTGGATTCACTTAATTTCCTCTGGAAGTCTGGGCAGGTTGTTTCTGGGTCATATGGCTTTCCCCACTGAGGTCTAAGTAATTTACATGCTCTGTCACCAGTGTGAGAATCCATTATTGTTTCATCCCTAATTACTTTTAAAGATAACTGGACAAATACTAATGTCATGATTCAAAACTCATTAAGGTTTTGTCTGAATAAGAACGGAGTAAAAAATGAATAAGGATTTCAGAATTTGGCCCAAGTATACTTAAGAAATACCTAAAGCACATGCCTACCTTTCAGGTAATAGTGCTGATGGAATGTACTTAGACTTCTGCAAGGCATTTGACTTGGTATGCATGACATGTTGATTAAAAAACTAGAGCAATATACAGCTAACATGGCTTACATTAAAAGTGGCTAACTGACAGGTCTCAAAATATAACTGTAACAGGGAATCATCACTGAGTGGGTGTGTTTCTAGTGGGGTCCTGCAGGGATCAGTTCTTGGGCCTACTCTGTTTAACATTTTTATCAGTGCCTGGAAGAAAACAAAATCATCACTGATAAAGTATGCATATGACACAAAGATCAGGGAAGTGGCAAATAATAAAAAGAGGAAAGGTCACTGATACAGAGTGATCTGGATCGCTTGGTAAACTGGACATAAGAAAATAATATGCATTTCAATATGGCCAAATGTAAACAACAAAGAATGCAAGACTGGGGATTCTATCCTGGGAAGCAGTGACTCTGAAAAAGAGTTGGGGATCATGGAGAGTTGGGGGTCATGGTGGATAATCAGCTGAACATGAGCTTCCAGTGTGATGCTGTGGCCAAATGGTGTCATGAGATCTTGGATGTATAAACAGGAGAATACCGAGTTAGGGGTAGAAAGGTTATATTGCCTCTGTATTTGGGGCATGTGCGACCTCTGTGGGAATACTGTGTCCGGTTCTGGTGTCCAGAATACAAGATGGCTGTTAATACATTGGAGAGGGTTCAGAGCAGACCCATGAGAATGATTAAAGGATTAGAAAACATGCCTTATTGTGATAGAGGAAGGAGCTGAATCTATATAGATTAACAAAGAGAAGTCTGGGGGGGCGGGGGAGGGGTGTCATTTGATCACAGTTTATAAGTGCATTAAGTACATGGGGAACAAATATTTGATGATGAGCTCTTCAGTCTAGCAGGCAAAAGTATAAATAAATCCAATGGCTGGAAGTTGATACTAGACAAATTCAGAATGGAAATAAGGCACAAGTTTTTTCACAGTTAGGGTAATTATCCATTGGAACAAGTTTATCAAGGTTTGTGGTGAATTCTCCATCACTGGCAATTTTAATATCAAGATTAGATGTTTTTCTACAAGATACACACTAGTTCAAACAGGAATTAATTGAGGAACGTTCTATGGCTTGTGTTATATAGAATATCAGACTAAGATGTTCACAATGGCCTTCTGATCTTATAATATATGAGTGTGCTTAACTCCTGTTGAAGTTAATGGGATTTAAGCACATGCTTAAAGGATTTTTTCTGAATGGGGTAGACTTAAGCACATGCTTTGAAGTTTTTATGAATGGGGGTCTGTCACAGGAGAGCTGGCCCCTGAGGATGGTCAGACTCTCAGCCTTCTTGTGACAGGCTCTGCCAAAGGGAATGAGTCAGCCCAGATCCTTCTGAGGATAAATGATTACCTAAGGATCTGGGCCTAACTAGTTAATTAGTTAAGGAACACCTGGGCCTTATAAAGGGTTATGTGGGCTCAGGCAAGAGAAAAGACAAGAGAAGAAGAGCCTGAGGAAATAACTCCTCAGGGGAGCTGGCTAGGAAGCTGCTCCCAGTGGGGTCTCCCTAGAGAACGGAGGTTCCTGGGGAGAGGAACTGTCCCTAGAAAGAAGAAGTTCCCAAGGGGAGGGCTTCTCAGGGGGAGCCTGGTGAAGGGGTTCACCAGAAAAGGAAACGAAGGAAGAAAGTTCTGAGGTGGGAGAGGCTCTGAAAGGAAGGAGCTATGAATGCCAAGTCTTAGGGGAGCCTGGCCCCATGGAAGGGCTTCACCATGTAGCAGCAGAAGCCCCAGATCATAGGAAGGGTTGTTGCAGTTTGATCTCTGTGGGGACCTGGTTCCAAGAGGAGAAACCCTTTCCCAGGTGATAAGAAGCCCTGGCTCCAGAAGAGGATATCAGTGAGGCTTAAGAGGGCATAAGTCAGGTTGATGGTTAACTCAACCCCTTTCCCCTGCAGCTAGGGCACTGGAGTGGAAACCTGTTTGTGTAACATTCCACCTTTGGGTTAAATAAACTATACCCCTGAAGGGGCACTGTTCAGTTTAAGTCAGCCTCATTAGACTTATTGAAAGTCCACTGGGGAAACTGAGGGAGGGATGTACTTGCAGTAAACCTTTACACCAGGTGAGGCCAAACTGTGGCTTGTGAGCTGCATGCAGCTCTTTTACAGTTCAAGTGCAGTCCCCCAGAGATCCTCCCATTCTCCGCCTACAAGACTGGGCAGGGGGCAGCTCAGGGCTTCTGCCCTGTGGGGGTGGTGGGACTACCAGCTTCTGCCCTTCAGGGGGTGGGGTCTAAGGGCTTTAGTCCAGTGGGAGGGGGCATCAGGGCAGAAGCCCTGCATCCTGGCAGGCACTACCCCACGGGGCAGGTTGTGAGTGTCTTGTAGCTCTCGAACTTCTGAAGATTATTGTGTGCAGCTCAGAGGGTCAGTAAGTTTGGCCACTCCTGCTTTATACACACAGTTTTATTTCTACTTAATATTATGTGTTCATGCTCCCAACGGACTTTATTAAACTGGAGTTATAGTTGAGAGTACAAACTGGTAATTCACTGGGGAGGAACCTCAGAAGAACATGGCAGTGACAAACAAAACAAAACAAGACAACCTGAGGAAACTCAGAAAATTCAAAGGTTAAACTTAAAAGAAACCCAAATATTTGAAGATAGAGAATACAAGAGAAAAAAAGTGATTGGACCATCTCTAAAAACAAGCATAAATTTCATTTGAAGTCTTGTAGGTGGAGTAAAGCAAGTTATTTTATTTCACCTAAGGGTGATATATCAACCATGAGAACAGAACTTGAACGGAAATGAAAAGCCTACGATGATGAGACAAATCTAACTTCATATCCAGTAACTAACTTCAGCCCATTCCTCCGCCCCCACCCCACACCCAATTATTTCCCACAGTATATGTTACCGTTTTGCCAAGTGTTGTCAACAGCAACAAGAGCCAGGTTCTTAAATAAGTGCTACTGGCTTGAGCCCTCACCTTGAATTTCTGGGATCATTAAATATCTTCCCTGAATATCCCCAAAGGGCAATATTTCCCTGTCTATAATCACTGAGTCTGCGTATGGAACAAGGAGAACTTTACTAGGGGAAAAGGCAACATAGCATTACTTTGAGGAAAAAGTAGCAACAGTATCTGTATGAATGATAAATAAATACTCCCCCAGAGTACCTTTGGCAATTGTTCATTAACTCTGTTACTCACCTATTGGCATGATCATTCAGTCGGCAAGTGTCCCTTTTCCATGTCACCTCCCCATGTGCTAAACCCTACTCACAGTTTGGGGTCAGTGGTAGTGTGGTCCCAGAGTCCCGAGGTGTACCTGTGCAGCAGGCCTGTCTCCAGTCCCTTGGTAAGTGCTGCCTTGTACTGTCTTGAGGCTCCACAACCCAACTCAGGTTCAGTGATTTCAGCTTTATGTAGAGGTTAGAGAACGTGTGTGTAGGGGGTGGGGCTTACTCACCAGAGTCACCTCTTTCTGCTGGGTTTCAGTAAAGAGTCCTCTTCAACTATACCTTTTTGAGGAGCTGCTTCTGTATCGTTGCCTGTGTATTCCCATAGCACAGGATCCTTAATGGATGGGATCCAGGATCACATAGAGCACTTGAGCAGACTCCTTGACACTGAAGATGAATCCCCTTGCTGTAAAGTAGAAGTCTTCTTCCCCTTTCTCTTGTTCAGTTCCATTACCTGACCAATTCTGAATCTGCATACTCTTATGGTGACTCCCAAATGAGTCACTGGAAGTATGCTGGGTTGAAAGCTTATACTTTGAAGCTCTGCCTGTAGCTATACTTCTCCCTGTTCACCAATAGATGGGAGCAGAGAGCTCCCTACCTTCTCTAGAGCTTCAGGCCACAGGGCTTACCTATATGAATTAGAACCGGACAATAGAAGAAAAATAGCTTAACTGTTTGGTCTGCCCATGTTCATCATTCACTATCCAAGAACATTTGTGCCAATGGGTTTTCTCTGCGCAAGTGTTTGGAGAACAGTTGTTCTGTCTGCAAAAAATTCTATTTGCATGTGAGCAAGGGTATTCATAGCAAACAAGCGTATTCTCTGTTTGATACTCACTATTCAATATTTGCTGTTTGTTACTAGTAAATGCCTCTTCTTAAAAAAGTTTATCTAATCAGAGTAGAAACAAAATCACATGACTTTGCTAACTAATCACTGAGCCCAAATAAAGAGAGAACTCTGTGTGAATGGACACCCCACTCGGCTAACATTTGTCCTCTTAAACAATTCATCAGATATTTGTGAGTAACCAATACATCTGCAGGGTGCCTGGCAAAATAATTAACAAATGGGAAAAGAAGGTACATTCTTTGGCTATTTTATCTGACACCAATAACCTGTCTACCTTTACTAGAAATACAATATTTTTAAAGAAATTATATTTTAAATGTTTGTCAATACAAGTGTGATAATAACAGCGGGAACTTTAAAAAATGTTGAGGGGTTTTCAACCACTATTGGAGTCAGTTATTTAGTTGGCAATTATCAGCTTTTTATGATGACTTGTCTGTCTGGAAAAAGACAATCAGTTGTCCTGATGTCAGATCAAAAGATTATGCTTTTATGATGTAAGAACAATTGATTATGGACACTGTTCAGGTTGACAAGCTCAACATTTGCATTTCCAAAACATGGTATTTTCTATTTTAAAATATTATTCTAATAAAAGACATTACAATGAAACCCATCAGTCCTTCCAAAGCAAGAACTCAGCAGACTTAAAACAGAGCTCCTAAAGTGGGCAATAGACAACAAATTTTGCAGATGTGAATGCGGTGCTCTCCTGCTGCTGTCTGTGCCAGATTTACTCTTGTGAGAGGCTTACAAATGGAAGTAATTTTCATTCTCTGCGCACTTGAGACAGGATTCTTGTCAATTTCAGTCCCCTGGCATCTCATAGAAATAGAGCTGAGAGGAAAAGGGGACAGATATGTCATGACATACATGGTTGCACAATATTCAAGCACAGTTCCACCATCCCAATCAACTCAGCATAGGAGATGGGATTTTTCATTATGCCCTTTTTTGGGAAAATGCTGCTATTTAAACCTACCAGAGACACATTTTAAAACAGAATATGTCATTTTTAAAGTTGAAGTGTTGACGATTGTCATTTTTGACAATGTACCTTCAAGTACATTTATCATAATCAATTGTTCTGAACACAGGAAGTTACTATGCAAAAATTGTCATGCTCTATCTTCTACAAATGGCATCGATGTATATTAAGGTTCAAACTTGTATTGCAAAAGATCAGGACACACAAAGTTAATTTTCCTGCAGTGACTAACTCTTTCTTCTTGTTTATATACATTATGACAGGACAATGACTCTCAAGCAGTAGTTGCTCCCCCGGGACAGACTGTAAACATTTCCCAGAGGCTTCTGAGTAGAGCTGCTTGAAATTTTTCATGTAGGAAGTTTTTCCACTGAACAATTTGCCTGTGTTGTATGTAACCAAAAATTTGTTTAAATGGAAATCAATACTGATTAAAAATGTCTATTTTCCCAAGGGAAATGTCAAAACAAATGTTTTTGTGAAAAGTTTTGTTTTGGCTTTTTGGTGTAAAGAAACCAAAACAAATCAACCTTTTATGTAAACTAAATAAAAGTTATCATTTTGTTTCAAAATGTCTATTCAAAACAGAAAATTTTTGTTTTGGTTTGAAATTTCTTGCTAGAAAACTGAATTTTTGACCCTCCCCCCTCAGTTTTCTATTTGAAATTTCTAATGGCAGTTTCCCAGCCAGCTCTACCTCTGAGCTCAGTGCAGGCCCTGGGAGCTTGCAAACATGCCGCTCAATCTATCTGCTGCAAGGAGCTAGACTGCCTCCTAAATCCGCCCCGGGCCACTTCTGGATGAGGATCCCATCACTCCCATTGGAGAGTGGAATGGGGCAGATGGAGGCTTATCTGTATGTGGTGTATGTGGCTAGCAATGCCTGAATAGTATCACATATACTACGCTACCTCTCCTCAGTCCAAGGAGTAGCTAGCCACTGTGGTTTGGCTGTGCTGAGTTCAGTCCAGGAGTGCTACCTGTGCTTCTGGCATAGTGGCAGAACAGAGGATAGGGAAATAGGCATAATTCAATAACAAGTTGCTTTGAAAGTGCACCCTTTCCTGCTCATTATGGAGTCTCTGTGGCTCCTCATATTCTCATTATGTTTTCAACAAGTTTGTTGTGGCCTTTGCTTATTTTCTAGTTTATTTGATACCTTTTCTTTATGCTGCTATCTTCTGGCCAACCCTTCTGAATCTTCATCATATTGGTCACTATCCCAGCAAGTCCTTGTGAAATGCTGGTACTTCCCTCTTCACTATTTAACAAACAGAGTAAGAGCGTCCTTCCGCTTCAGCGAAATGAACTAAACCCAGAACCCAGCACGGAGACTGCAGCCATGTACACTTAACACTGCCAACCAGTGACAATTTAAATGAGTTGTTTTGCAGCTTCACACTTGGCTACTGGACAAGACTTCTGAATTTTACTCCCAAACTTGTCTTGCTTTCTAGGAGAGGACCAGCGTGGAGGCAACGTGCTTGATCTCTGAGGACAAGAAATACCTTCAATCACTACCAGACTCTCAGAGAACAGCTCATATTAAGGAGAACTAAACTCCAAAAATCTGGGAAAAGTACGGTTTACAGTGGGCTGTATCTGAAGCATTCTGAACAGACCCCCTTGCAGTAAAGACACATATGTTCAAGTATCTAGTAGGGTACCTAATTTGTGGGTTAATGAGCTGCTTATCCCACTAGTTGGAATTGGCTCTTTTGGGCAGATTTAGCATGTGCTCATTCTTTCTTGTTTTTATTAGCGTGATTCAGATAGTGAAAAACCCAGTGCTTTCCCCACACTGAACAGATACAGCAAAGTGGCAGAGAGGCAGAGGCGGGGGGGGGGGGGGGAGAGTATCATTCCTTGTTCCCTGCAAAGGCAATAGGGTGCCATGGGGTTAGTTGGTGGCATGTTTAGGGTTCTTTAGACATGTCAACCTGCTCACTCTACACATATTATTTCTAGTCAGGGAAGAAAATATCACTTTCCAGATGACAACGACACTGGTGTCAGACTAAACATCAACATATGGTTTGATTGTGTCCTTCATGTTGTCCTTCCACACTCACCTGTATATCTCCTTTTAATAAGCCTTCTGCACCTGGGCATGAGGGCTCAGCTCACCACGCCTCCACTTCCTCCTTCCATCCTTCTCAAAACCCATTTCTCCAAAGAGGTTTGTAAACTACAGTCCTTACATAGTAATTTAAACAGAACAAGAACCCCAACGATGCATGCCACACTCATCTAAGCAGCCATATACACTTACTGTTTTCATCTTCCTCCTCTTCTCACAAACTTTCCCTGTATTTGTTCTCTCCTTCTGGCATTTTTTTAAAATGGTCAGCTCCTTGGGGCAGAGACTCCTTCTTTGTTTTGTAAAGGACCATGCTCATCTTCTGCACTATGTAAATTATAACTATAAAAGTTCACAGTGAGCTCAGTTATTTAACATTATGCCATCTGATGGACTTATCTATAATTCGCAGACGTGCTAACAATAATATTACACAGAATGACATACTACACAAAGGCCAAACTGTGTTTTAGATATTAATACACAACTACTAACTTCAGAGGGAGTTTCATGACTATATGAGAGCAAAATCTGGACGAAAGTTTTTTTTCATCCATGAAACACAACGGGTTAACAACTCTAATTAGTCTAGAAGCAAATGAAGATAGCAATATAACCTTATATATGGAGGAGGTAGTGAATCCAGTTTTTGCATAGCATAAAATCCTGGCTCTTCAGATCAATGGCTTGTTTGCCAGCCCTGTCTGAAGTTTAATGTTTCAATAAATGAGATGTAGCCAAAGTTGTCCTGCAAAAGACTGCAGAGAAAATAAATAAATAACTGGATGTTCCTTTAGAAAAGAATTATTATTGTTGTTTATCTGTTAGGAGCATTTCAGTGCCTGCCACAATCCAGAAGACAATAGACCAGAACTTAAAGAGCAAATTTACTCTGAAAATTGACTATTTTGAAATGTCACCCTCTAGCCAAAAAAGCCTAATAGCTGCTAAAGAGCACTACAAGGAATTTGTATGTACTATTTTATGAATTAAATCGAAGTGCACATGATAAAATAATAACAGAGCATCTTAGATTGCAATGCATCTCTTCCATTGACCAACTGTTATTTAAAGGTCTAGGCAGTTACTCATGACTCATGTGTTGTCAGAGGAAGGCAAAGCCGACGTGCTGAGATATAAGCTAAAATTTTCCAAAGTGACCAGTGATTTAGAGTGCCTTAGGTTTCTGGCTGCCCAGCTTGAGATACCATAAAGGGCCTGATTTTTAGAGAGGGGGGTCTCCTTTGTATTTTCTGACAATCAAGTTCCTTTAAGGCATCTCAAGTTGATTGCCCTGAAGCGGAGGCACCCAAAATCACTTGCTACCTTAGAAAATCTTGGCCCCAGTTTGATTTCTGGTGTAAATCTAAAGAAACTCCCTTGAGTTTCACAGAGTTAACACAGGATTACACCACAGTAACTCAGTTCCGGACATGGTTCACAGAACCAGTTTTAGAGCCTGTGGGCAGAAGTGTACAACCAGTTAATTTTCTCACAAAGCCCCAGCGTGGAGGGATATGGCCGAAGGAGGGGTGCTCAGGAGGGCAATATGTTTTTAAAACAAAACAATAAAGTCCTTTCTCCCTTGGCACCAGCTTGGTAACATTGCTGATAGGAAGAAAAGGCAAACATAAGCATCACCTGCATTTTTAAAATAACTTCTGCTCTCTTTGCCACACCGTCATACAGTGCTACAGAAAGAAACAGCATCTACAAGGTATATGTAGTCACTGGCTACAGGAAAAAATAAAACAAATCATATTGTGCATGCACACACTGATCCAGATACATATGCAGCAGTACCTTCACTGCTGCAAGCTTCAGGGGAAAATATGCTCATAAAACAACTAAAGCAAGTGGCTAAGCCATTGCTTTAATGGATTGCTGTGTATTGAACCAACTGAACTTTCAATTTCACCAGTATCATTTTAAAGTAACCCTGTTGACTTCGGTGGAGACATTTCAGATTTAAACAAGGGCAACTGAGAACAGGATTTGGTCCCTTGAGGGTGGACTAGCTCCTTTATCAATGACTTTTTACACCTGAAAGTAACTACAGTGAGGTCTAGTCATTTAGAAGTCATCCTGCATTTCAAACCTTTTTCATATATGGACAGGCCCAGTATCCTCAGCTTCCTTATAACCAAGCTTGACCTTGTCATCAACAGGTATCTGGGATGGAATCTTTTCGAGGTTGTTTGTTAGACTGTGTGCTATTGTGGAACGCAATATGGGGTAATATGTCTGAGTTTTCTGGTGACAAAGGCTGTTAGAATGTTGTTTGTAAGAGTTTGTGCAGCACTGGATACTCTGCATGTGTGTGCAGGAAAGTTTTACCTACCACAGCCCCTTAGCCATGGCCAGACCTTTCAATATGTTGAGGGCCAAATGCAGGACAAATTCCTCTGATGGGGGCAAGGTGGAAAATAATAGTGAAAAAAGCGCAAAGTGATGTTGGATCCATTTTTCTAGCATAAAATACAAAGGGTAAAATCCTGCCTCCAGTGAACTCAATGGGAATTTTGCCATTGACTTCAGATGGATCCAAAGATTTCACTCCAGGTCTTATTCAGCATTCCTTAGGGCCACTGGCACTACGTGTACTGCGGGGTGCAAGAACAATAATAACTGAAAGCGTGGCCTCCATCAGAAACAGGGCTTACCGTTTTGTTTAATGCCTTTCAGCATCCCCACTAGAAAAATTGTTCCAGCACTCCTGGCGTTCCTTACTCAAGCAAAACTCCCCCTGACTCCAATAGGATTGCTCTGGATTTACATGGCTCTAACTGGCAGCAGAATTTTGTTTCAAAATTAGGAGGGAAGGGCTGGGGGTCGTCTAGTGTTCACAGGCAATGACAACACCACAATTATCTAACAGTGCTTGTGGGAATGACAGCCTGGCTGCCGTGTGAGGAGGGAAGGGAGGCACAGGAGTCAAATGAGTGAAAAGGTTTGTAACCCCGTCTAAAACGATTCCCATTGCAGCGGTTCCACAATCCATTTTTTTGTTTTAAACTCTTGTTTTAGTTCATTTCGGAGGGTTTTGTTCTCTAGCCCAAGGGATTGTGAAGCAGAGGTGTCATCATCATTGCTGACAGAAAGCTTGAAAAGTCCGAGTGCAGGAACCAGCCAAAGCAGAGTGGTTAAAAGAGGCCATCCAAATAGTTAGCTCTGCATATTTACAGGATGGTTATTGAGCAATAACTGTGCCAGTCTCTTCCTATGACTGGCTAAAAGTGGGCATCAACACACTCAAAAGTTTGGCATTTGGTATGGTTATTGAAATTCCAAACCAACCCTAGTTCAGGTTGCATAACTTGCAATAAAACTGTATGATTTTGCTTCAGTAACTGTTCAGCATCCCTGCCCTCTGACTGACTGAGAAAATGACATCTCAACATAAGTAGGTGATGTCGTGTGCCCTGTTAAAAAATTACTGCATTTCTCTTACACAAGAAGACCTGTTTGGAGAGCATAACTCCGAGATACGACATTGTCTGTGCTGGTGTGCCCAGGGGTGGGAATGTTCACAGTGTCCTACCAGGATTATCTCAGTGCGAAGATCTCCTTCTCCTTCTGTGACATTAGGCTGCTTTTGCTTACCCACAGAATCTTCCCTGGCCTGCAGAATTAACTGCATACAAAAGCTGAGGGGCAGAGCCCTCAGCTGGTGTGAACTGCTGATGACTTCAATGAAGTCATGATAGCTTACACCAGCTAAGGATTTGCCCTGAGTACTTGCAATTCTACCTACCTAGATGTATGGTTAGAAATGCTCATACTTAGATTTGTACCTGCATTTCAGCTGTGGGTGCAAAGAATGAAATGATGGTCCATGCTGGAGAACATGAAAATGTCTTCAAGATTATCATTTTTCCTTTTATCCAAAAAAAAAAAAAGGTTGGCTGTAACCCTTCAGAAAAAATGTGGATGCTTAAAATGTTTTCATATTTCAAGGCTTTGAGTGTTCATTTCTTCTCCTTTCTAAATGTATACAATTTAGAGGCCACATTTTCAGTCCTGCCTTAACCAGACTTCAATTTTTGTTCTTGCAAGATTATGTGAGCAAAAACAGACTGGTGTTTGAAAATCTAGCTCATAGAACAGGATCTTAGAATGGTAACAAGCCTCATTACTTTCCAGTCCAAATGCGAAGTTATCACCTTCAATTTACTTTCCCAATAAGCAGCACATAGCATATATGAATCTCTCTCTCTCTCTCTCTCTCTCTCTCTCACTATACACACATATAACATTTTTAAAAACAACATCCTCCCACACTACATCCACTTAACTTTTCCCTCTCGGGGAGGAATGGAGAGAAAACTTCATGACAGACACTAATCTTGTTTATTCTTAATCCTGGTAGGCACTGAGATGCTATGGTGATAGAATAATTCTGCCTGCAGTGGCACCCGAACAATCCCATTAAAGTCAATAAGCTGTAACTGAGGGTAGAATTTGGCTCAACACTTCAAAAGTAGTGTATAATTAAGGCCTGATCCTGCTCCCACTGAAGGGAAATGGTGAAACTCCCATTGACTTCAGTGGAGCTGGATCAAGCCCTTAATGTGAAGAAGAATGTGAAGCAGGAAAGCAAATATTTATCATCCCCATTTTGCAGATAGATTCTGAGACATGTAGAAGTTAAGTGACTTGCCCAAAGGCTAGACAGGTAATAGAACTCAGGAGTTCCTCACTGCTAGTTCTTTGCTCAGTCCACTAAACCACAATGCCTATTTGCGTGAGAAATATTTCCCTGGAGCCCATTATCAATTGGATTTCTAACTGATGATAAAATCCTGAGCTACTCAAACTTGCATTTTATATATGACAAAATGGTAGGTCCATCTTTTTTAAATGAACCACAAGTATGGTAAATTCTGTAGGCATTAAAAATGCTGAATATAGACCAGGGGCACCTCTTAGTTTGCCCAGAGGGATAATTAACTATATTTTAGACACTTACTTTTAGTGGGAAAATAGTATAGTTGGCATGTTCTTTTTGGAAATGACAAGATTTTTACCTCTTTTTTCCCCACCTGTACAGAGCACAAAATGTCTATTCCCCCCTGATATATTAATGTCCTTAGTAACTGTGCTGAGTTGAAAGCACTGTGAACTTAAAAACAAATATCGTAAGAAACAAATGTTCTTACCTATGTAACTAATAGCACCTTGGGTGATTAAAACTGAAAGAATTTTAAATATCCAATTTACGTTCCAGTATTTATTTTCTGTTTGCTTTTTGGGTCTCTTTCTGCTGCCACCATGAGAAAGAAGAAATGAAGTCCCCCTTAGTATAGTTTATATAGTCTTACATTTCCAGACTCTCAGTGCTGCTGGGAGCTAGGCACTTAGAAGACTTATCCAGCAAGGCACTGAATACATCCTTGGAGGTGCTGGACTCCTACTCACAGGGAAGTTTGGGGCCCTGTGAGCAGAAAGGAGATCAATTTGGAAATAAACAGTGTTCACTTTCTCAGTTGTTATTGCAGCGGATTTTTCCAAGCACAATGCGATGTATGGTCTGTTTGATGTAGTCCTTTCCAGTATTCCTGGGGACAGTTAAAGCTTAATAAATCTATCCGACTGTAACACTATGAGTTCATGAAACAGAGGGGAGAGGCATACCCTCTCTGATAAAGCCTGCTCCCTGAAAGAGGCCCACTACCTTCAGAAATCAAGCCAAAAAGCAGAGTGAGAAAAATGAGTGAAACCAAAAGGAATTTAAAAAGCAAATGCTACATCAAAGGGACAGGAAGGAACTGCAATAACATTGCTGAGATTGCAACTGGGCAAAGACCCAGAAGCTTGAGCAAGCAGTACCTCCAATATACTGAATTGTTTCTGTATCAAACAGTTACAAAGTGCTTGGAGAAAAATGAAATATGCTTAGCCAAAGGTGGTGATTATGCATAGAGCCCCTCCTTACAAATGCTGACCAGTTATTCCCAATAGAAGTAAAAAAACACTGGAATCCAGTTAGCCTCTTGCCACTTACCACTGGTGATCTAAGCAAGAAGCTATTTCAACAGGGTGCTTTGCAGAAATAATTTTTATACAGCCAAAGGTGTTCAGACATGGTGATAGGCATGCTATAAGATCCTATTTCAGAATTGCATAATAGAATTGAAAAGATACGTATTTTGTTCTATGCCCCTTTGTCTCAGTTTAATTCCCCTTAATTGCAGAAAAAACATATCTAAGAATAGTCATTTCTGACCACACAAACATCAACAAAGGTACGTTTCCTATTGGGCTATTTATTGTGGGCTGAGCTAACCCTACAAGTCAGACCAAGTATGGGGTAGTGCATAATTCTGAGTCAGAGTTTAATTTATACTTTAACCCTGAAGTAAGGGGAAAGCAATCTGTACCAGCTATTTTTCAGGTGAAGATTACTTCCTCCTCTGGGCCAACTCCCGTCCAACAGCCCTGTCAGAGAGTAGCAGCCTGCTGGTTCCTGTTCTCCCCAGGATGTGGGAAGCTCATGTCTCTGGAGTGCTAGGTTAGTACCCTAACCACTGGCCAATCCTTTCTTGCATTTCAGGGGCCTCATTTCTGGTACTCTGTCCCCAACTGTGTCAGTCAGTCCTTCCATCGCTACTTTGAAAATTCAGTGCAAGGCCCTTCTACTCAGCTCAATTCCTTCCTGATGTTTTGACCTCCTTTTTACATTACCTTTTCCAATGGAGTTTTGGTGCTCCTTTGCTTTTCTTCCCCAGATTCCTGGGTCTCTTTTATCATAAAATTCATGCACCATCTTAGCCCATGATCCTGCAGTTCTGCCTGTGCTTAACTGACACACATGCTTGACTTCAGTGGGACCACCCATCTGCTTAAAGTTATGCATATGAAACAACATACATGTAACATTAAGCATGTGCATAACCATTTGCAAGGTAAAGGGCTTAGATACCTACATTGTGCACAATATAAGAAAGGACTCAGCTATGATCACTGCTGTGCGGCCATGCAGCGCAATAAGGGGGCATATGAAATTCCTTTACTAACCTTGATTCCCCATAATTGTACTTCCCCTCCCTTATAGGGGTCCTGTGAGGATAAATACAGTAAAGACTGTGAGGTGATCTGACAATAAGTTTATGGGGGCCATGTAAATACCTAAGGTAGGTACTTAGGAATGAGAATCCCATGGCTCAAAGCAAGTTGAACATAACACTATGAGATGTTCCCTGTGTGGATAAGGTTTTATATGCTGCTCTTTTAGTATTGTATTGTGACTGAATTAGGAAAGGTAGAAAGTTAAAAAGGCTGCAAGCTGAGTTTCTGAATGTCAAGTATTGTGAAACTAAAGCTGCATGTGTGGAAAAAAGTGAACTTTCCAGAGGGAGCTTGCTATGCCAGACTGTTTCTAAGGCTCTAGTTAGCCAAAGCGTTTTTTGAAGAAATAGAACAAATAGAACATAAACATTGATCAGCCAAAAGCAAAATTCTCCTCTTTGATCTGTGCTCCAGATCTTTTCTTTGCAATATGGGTATGTATCAGTGGCATATTCCGCACTTATTCAGTGTAGCATATGCAATAGACAACTTCAGTGTTGATCAAAGAGGAGACCTTCCCAGAATTGATAAGGAGGATTAAAGCAGGATTACACACCCATATGCTCCTCCTTTGCACAAATACATATTAATACAAACATTCTGCACATTTATTGAGTTTGGTCTGCAGGGCTGGCAGGGAGTGTGGAATGAGTAGCGTCAGGATCAGCAAAGGAACCAAAGGCTGGAACCCTCTGGATATCAGTGGCCCCAGCGCTGTCGATATCTAGTTAGCCATTTACACTGAATCTACGACTGCATTCTCCTTGCCACCTGTCCCCCAACTGTGTCAACAAAACTGTGCCAGTAGCCATTCTGCCATTGGCTGTTGACCCATGATGGCATTCTAAGACTCCACTAATGGGGGTGACAGAGTGCACAAGGCAGGTAACATTGTTTGAAGCAACATTAGCATTATGTCCCTCTTATTGTGGAGGAGAAAATACTTTTAAGTCTGTCTCTTCCCATGGCCAGGCCCCCTTTTCCCGTACAATATCTTTTGCAGAGGGGTGATTACATGGAATAAGAAAGATGCTGCACAATTGCCTTGGCCCTCTGCATTGACTCACCCCAGCTTCCTTTGTAGTTTATGCCCATCTGAAAATTGCAGCAGTGAGGGGAGACTATAGAAAGCAAAATAAGAATTGGAAATGACTTTCCCCATCATTGAAACACTTTGCTCTGAGCTTGAAGATTTGGCAGCCATGGTGGTTTCGGACCCAGACACTTGTACTGATGCACCAATGCTGGATGAAGCGAAACGCGCCATTTGCAAACTGGAAAACGGACATGCAGCTGATGCTGATGCCATCCCCCTAGAACTGCTAATGTGTGCTTTTCATCCTGGAGCAGAATCACTTTTGGTCATCTTTTGCCTAGTGTGGAGAGTTGGAAGGACAGTATTGTGATGTCACTTTATAAGGGCAAGGGACTGCACAGCAAATGTAAGAGTTACAGGTCTATCACCTTGTTGTCCGTGTCAGAGAAGGTGTTTGCATATGTTCTGCTGGTGCATTTGGAGCCCATGCTACATCAGAAGCATTGCCCCCAACAGTCAGGCTCTATGAGGAACAGGTCCACATACCATTTTGGCCCCGTTTGCTGTCCGAGATACACAGTGAGTTCAAGAAGCTTCTGTACATAGCATATGTCAATCTTAAGGCTGGGTTTGATGCAGTTGACAGAGTAGCACTATGGAAAGCCTTAAAGTATGTAGGTGTCCCAACTACTCTGCCGGACTTGATTAGCAAGTTGCATAATGGAACAACTGCCAGTGTGTGTCTCGGGAATCGGATGTCGGCACTTTTTAAAGAAGTATGTGGTGTCAGGCAGGGCTGTGTCTTGGCCCTTGCACTCTTTTGTCAGGCAATGGATTTCATAATGTAGTATTCCATCAGACCATGACTATGCGGATGTTGTTGTTCTTCTAGTACAAAGCCCTGACAGGTTTTGCGAGGTACTCCAGCAAATGGAGGAGGAGCTTGTGGTCAAAGACAAAGTTGGAAAACCTAGGATAAAGTCTACTCATGACTCCAGTCTCTTTGAATAATAAAACAGTTGAAGCAGTCTCCAGCTTTTGCTATTTGGGCTCAATACTCACCAGTTCCTCCAACTCTCATATGGAGGTTCTTCACGGGATTGGCATCCGCCATGGGTCATTTGCCAAAAATATGGAATCAATATCATCTTGGCACAGTAACCAAGTTCAGGATCTATTTGAGCTCAATATTCTCCATACTGCTGTATGGCTGCGAAACAGACACTATGCTGCTCAGACTGGGCAAAGCTGGAGGCTTTCCACACAAAATGCCAACATCGTATATTGGGCATAAAGTGGAATGACTTCATTTGTGATGTAGACATTTACGGTTGCTCCGATCTACAGACTACAGGGGCCATTATCCGCAGCTGGCGTCTTATGCTTTTTGGACATGTTGCCAGAATGCCGTAAGTTCTCCAGATGGCTGTAACATCTGGGATAAAATTCCACCAACCAAGGGGTGGAGGCAGCCCAAAGGCACACCCCCTATTACCTGTGTGCATGAAGTCTGTTCCGATGTTGCTTTTTCGGCCTGTCAAGCCCTTGCGGCCACACAGGAATGGATCAAATGGTGAAAGATCACTATGGCCGAGCGTTCAGCTAACTGTTGAAGAAGAAGATGATCACTGAATTTGCCCCCTGCTAGGGATACTGTTACCCAAGCTAAGGGACAAAGAACTATTAAAAAAAATCCATTGTGCTGTGGAACATGTTGGTAAATCACATCACAGGCCCACGCAATTATTTCTTATGAGTTGACCTTTTCCCCTGGCTTTCTTTTTAAAGGAGAATGTGAATGCATGCTTAAGTTAAAGGCACATTAAACAATGAACACTGTGGGTCTGGCTTTCAAAAGAGTAGCCTCTTCTTTTTTTCTGACAAGCACCATTTACCCCTGAAAAATGTCTCTCTTCAGTTTACACCTTCAATTTAATTGTGGGTGCAAGTGAATTAATAAGAGGCACCAGTACTCAGATTTGTACCCACAATTTATTCTCTTGGAGGAACAAAACAAAAGTTTGTCAGCCTTTTGTAAATGCACTCTACAAGTTTAACATTTATATTTCTTTAACATGAAAATTCTGGTTGCACCTCCTACTTTATGACTTATTAACTTTAATCTTGACACTTCAAGGAATCATGCCCGATCTTGTGTCTTATTCCCTTCAGATGTGAGCAATCAGACATTAATAGACATTGCTTTGTGCAACCTACAGAGCGTGTCTATATTTCAGACACTATAAGAAATAGAGAGGCTAAAGAGTTCAGCTGGTTCAGAAAAGTTAATATATATGTTGTAATTGGAAAGTAAGAAAGTTATATGATTGGAAATTGAGCATACTGGGGCTTTCCAACCACACTATTATTATGGAGCCAATGAAAAGTTCCTTCCTCTCAGCACGTGCTGAGACAATTCATTTCATTCCTCTTCTCCAGTGTTATTTTTCTTCTTAGCACATGAAAATGATATCTGTCCTCTCCATGCATGGACAAACAGAGATCTAGAAATTCAGTGACTCCAATCAATCACTTTGTAGCTGGGATATACCTGAGCAGAGTGCATATGTCCACTATAGAAAGCAGAGTTGAGCAATTTTGTTACCTAAAATACAAACAGGGTGACACAGTATGCATATGCAAGCATAACAGTATTTTGAACATCTCTAGCACTTTCTATCCCAGGATCTTAACACCATTTAAAAACATTAATGAATTAAGTTCAGAAAACTTCTGCAAGATCAGTAAGTTATTACAGCTGGTCAGCAAATGGTATTTTCTTTAAAATACGCAAAATAAATTATTTTCCCCCCCAAAAAAATGTTTTACAGGTTTTTTTATGCTAAAAAAATATCAAGAAATATTTCAGTTGCTGAAAACTTAGAACAACTAAAATGTTTTTCATAAAAAAAAACAAAAAAGGAACTTTTTTCATCATTTTGATCAAAGCATTTCAACCAGCTCTAATGTGTATTATTGGTCCAAATTCATCCCTGGTGTAACTCTGATGAAGCCAGGATGTGGTTTTTTATTAATTAAAAAAAGATGATCTAAAGTATCTTCTCCTGGATCTCCCAGCGAGTCTTGTCTTTTGCATGAGACTTCTAGATTTTAAAGGTCTTCGGGGCAGTGAAGTGCCTTAATATCTGTATCCTATACTAACACATGGTCAGTACTTAATTAATATAGAATCCAGTAGTGATACTTACATATTTAGTGGGTGAAATTCACCGCTGAACAGAGGCCCAGCACAAGGCCTATGTTATGTCCTGTTTAAGTCCCCAAAATAGTAGAGCTGGGTGGAAAAATCAGTAAACAAATTTCACTGATTTTTGTCAAACATTTTCACTGTTTCTTGAACTTTGGAAAAATGTTGACTTTTTTTCCCAAATCACCCACGATTTCCAACTAGTTTTATAGCTCATCAGAATTTCTGCAAAAGTTTTTGCTGAAAAATTTTTCCATAAAAAGTACAATTTTCAAAAACGTGAAATTCAGAAAATTTTGACCAGCTCTAAAGCTCAAGCTAGACAAGTAAATGGTGAGTAAACTTTGTGCTGGTCCCTCTGCACAGAGGTGAATGTCCCCAGTGCAATAACTGAGAAATAACCAGAGTGATTGCGCAAACCTTTATACTCTGATTGGTCAGTTAATCAGAGTGCACATATACTATAAGAGTTGTCAGAATTATGCAAATCAGACACCCACAATCAGAATACTACTGGAACAGACTATACACTTATGCTTCTTCATCTATAACATCCTTGTTCTCGAACTGGAGAACACACTTTCATTTCAGAAGAGTATATTTGTATTGCAATTTTCTGCCTTGGTCCCAAAATCTAGTGGAGCAAGGGTCTTCTAGGAGACATTGGAGAGACAACATTCCACAGCATGAGGTACCCGCTTTCTAAAATTAGATGGCATGGAATGTTCAGTCATCCATGCACTCTAATTGGCTGAACACTCCTAAGCGCTTTATCACATTATTTCCAAGGGTCACCATAAATGCCAGGACATGAACCATAGTTCCAGTGCATGGGGCCAGAAATTTTAATGTTAATTACAATTGGATTCCATCACAATGTCAGTATAGCTACTGGTTATTTGCAAGGAACTCCAAAAATAGAAAGTTGAAGGAACCAATTAAAAATCCAATTACTTACATTATGAATCTCTGACCAATTAAAAACAAAGGTTGATCACACAGTCTTTCACAGTTGTTAAAAATAGCATGGATAAAAGAATCATTTTATTGTTACAACTGTGATAATACAACAGAAAATATTGTGCAGATAACATGACACACAGATAACATTCAGGCCAGGCAAGGAAAATATAGATTATACTAACTTGATGGTTACATATAATTTCAGAAATGTGATTTGACAAGCATAAATTGTAAAAATAATTTCTATAAAAACACGTAAAATCTTGTGTGGTTTCACGCCTGAGATTTTCTTTTCATTTGTTGCAACTCTGTAGAAACTGTATGCATCAGGAATAATCAATCTCAATCAATTTGCAAATGTCTTGCATTCAAATTGAAAAGTACCAACTTATCAAATTATTTTCAAATATATGCAAATGCTGTGGGATTGGTTACCACCTAAGTCTCTTTTAGATGCTTAGACACATGGATAAACCTAGTGCAGATTATCCAGGCCTGACTGTAATTTTTACAACTGTTAAGACTTTAATTTATGTAATATTTTCACATTCTAAAAACCCCAGAACTCATACTACATCTAGCCTGCATAGACATACTTGTGCTAGCTCTCATCTAAGCTAGTGTGTTAAAAGCAACAGCGTATCTGAGGTAGCCTGGACAGTGGCAGTGGAAGCACAGGCTAGACATGCCACGTATGTCCTCAGGGGGTTCAGACAGGTTTGTATTCAGCATGGCAAGCCCGTGCCACCGCCGCCATCGCTGCTAAGGTCAAGTCCTAAGGTCTTTATTCAGGTTCTATTCAATGGTCATTCAGCTTTATTCATGCAAACTCCTCCCGAAGTCAATAGAAGTTTGCCTGACTAAAATAAAAAGCTGACTGAACAAAAACGCTGACTAATATTTCTGGATTTGACTCCAGATGTTTTGGTTTGGTCTTTGAGATGATATATGTAACCACCCAAATATATAAAACCTGCTAAATGAAATCTAGCTATACAATGTATTTATTTATTTACTTATCTGAGGTTTGTACTAGTGACATAAAAGCATGTCCATCCCAGGATCTGGCCATCCATGACAAACTCTTAAAAGTACAGTTAAGACATAATAAATTCAACAATTCACTGCACTGAGTCAACGGGAGACCCTCTACAGTCAACTTCCCTTATTCTTCTTGGAGAGCTGGAGTACCAGGGTTGACCGGAGAGCACTCTGCCATTGATTTAATGGGTTTTCACTAGACCTGCATAATTGATACATCCATCTTCCCGTAGTAGAGACCAGCCCCGAGAATGCCCTGCCAGTAGCCCCTTCCTTTTTTTTCCAGTGGAACGGTAGCTCAGGTGCCTCCACTGACCATTACTGTGGCTGCATCTTATGAAAAGAGAGGTAGATCTTAGGCTTTACTAGTGGGAAAAAAAAATCTTAAAAATCTGCCCAGAAACCAACACGCAGCAAGTGCAGATCGTAGAGCATTGATTTAATGGACTCACAAAATGGCACACAGCTTAAGTGGGAAGCTAAATTCTGCATCAGCTTCAATCCCAGATTAATTTAAGGTGTAGCCCTGTCATAAATATAAAGGGAAGGGTAAACCCCTTTGAAATCCCTCCTGGCCAGGGGAAAGCTCCTCTCACCTGTAAAGGGTTAAGAAGCTAAAGGTAACCTCGCTGGCACCTGACCAAAATGACCAATGAGGAGACAAGATACTTTCAAAAGCTGGGAGGAGGGAGAGAAACAAAGGGTCTGTGTCTGTCTGTATGCTGGTTTCTGCCAGGGATAGACCAGGAATGGAGCCTTAGAACTTTTAGTAAGTAATCTGGCTAGGTATGTGTTAGATTATGATTTCTTTAAATGGCTGAGAAAAGAATTGTGCTGAATAGAATAACTATTTCTGTCTGTGTATCTTTTTTGTAACTTAAGGTTTTGCCTAGAGGGGTTCTCTATGTTTTTGAATCTAATTACCCTGTAAGATATCTACCATCCTGATTTTACAGGGGGGATTTCTTTATTTCTATTTACTTCTATTTTTTATTAAAAGTCTTCTTGTAAAACACTGAATGCTTTTTCATTGTTTTCAGATCCAAGGGTTTGGGTCTGTGGTCACCTATGCAAATTGGTGAGGCTTTTTACCAAACCTTGTCCAGGAAGTGGGGTGCAAGGTTTTGGGAAGTATTTTGGGGGGAAGGACGCGTCCAAACAGCTCTTCCCCAGTAACCAGTATTAGTTTGGTGGTGGTAGCGGCCAGTCCAAGGATAACGGGGGTAATATTTTGTACCTTGGGGAAGTTTTGACCTAAGCTGGTAAAGATAAGCTTAGGAGGTTTTTCATGCAGGTCCCCACATCTGTACCCTAGAGTTCAGAGTGGGGGAGGAACCGTGACATGGTGGCACAGTGGTGGGATTAACCTGAAATCATGTTGAGATCCAGTTGAGATTTTTTGAACTAGAAATACAGATTTTAAAAAGGAATTTTTAGGAAGTCCAGAAAGCAGCTTTGAAACTGAAAGCAGCTTGGTTTCTCTCTGCTTTGTGGCCAAGCAGAGACAAAAGGGGATTATCTTGTGAATTGCAGGTTTTCTTTGCCTGGAGGCAGGGTACTTTTAACTCCTGCAGGGAAATTCACAGTCTTCCAACCCAGAGGTTTTTTTTCTTTTCTTCCTAAAAGTAAATAGGGGGTGTGTGCTCTACCCATTTGCCTGGAGACAAAAGTGGCAGGGTTTTTTTTAGGATTTTGATTTTTTTTTGTTTTACAAGGAGCACAGGTTTGAAAAGAAATTTTTTTTTCTTTGGGCTGGGTAAGCAGGTTTCCAAGTAGTTGGAGGTTTTTTGCTTTGATTTGGGCCCAGAGCAGAGACAAGGGAATTGTCTTTTTCTGTAGGCTGACAATCACTATCAGAGAATAGGTATTCTATTCCAGCACAGCAAAATTTTACAGCCAAGTTTTGTTTGTTTATTTCTAAACCTCGGGTGTAAAGTTAGTTAAAAACAGAGAGGTTAGAATGGCCAAATCCTCGGCTCGACTACAGCTGGAATTAGCCAAATTTCAGGCTGAGGAAAAACAAAGGGAACATGAAAGACAGATAGAACTCATGCGGCTGGAGAAGGAGGTACAGGAGGCTGCCCACAAGAGGGAAATGGAGGCAAGGAAGCATGTGGAGGAGATGGAGAGGATAAAGGCCCAGCAGAATATACCAACAAACCCTAGCAATCCTTTTCCAGGTACCACTTCCCATCCCAGAAAGTTCCCCACCTACAAGGCAGGTGATGATACTGAGGCCTTCTTAGAAAACTTCGAAAGGGCCTGCCTTGGGTACAACATCTCTACTGACCAATACATGGTAGAGCTGAGGCCGCAGCTCAGTGGACCCTTAGCTGAGGTGGCAGCTGAAATGCCTAAAGAACATATGAACAAGTATGAACTGTTTAAATCCAAGGCGAGAGTCAGAATGGGGATAACACCCGAGCAGTCTCGTCGGAGGTTCCGAGTCCTAAGGTGGAAACCAGACATGTCATTTACCCGACATGCCTACCACATTGTGAAACATTGGGATGCCTGGATATCAGGAGCAAGTGTTGAATCTCCAGTAAATTTGCCCTTCCTAATGCAAATGGAACAATTCTTAGAGGGTGTTCCTGAGGAAATAGAAAGATACATCCTAGATGGGAAACCCAAAACTGTAATCGAGGCAGGAGAGATTGGAGCCAGATGGGTGGAGGTGGCAGAGAAGAAGAAAACTGGTCGCAGTTGGAGCGGAGACCAGAAGGGACCACCCCAGACCACACCCTATTACCGGGGGCCACCCAAAGCCCCACCTACCTCCCAAAGAACCCTCCAGACCCCTTATCGTCCCACCACCCCGTTCTCCAGCAACCCACCTCGCCCCGGTGACCCGTCAGCTGGACGATGTTTTAAATGTAATGAGCTGGGGCATGTAAAGGCCAACTGCCCCAAGAACCCCAACAGATTACAGTTCATTGCACCGGAATCACACCAGAGGTCCACAGGCCCAGATACCTCCCAGATACCCTTGGAGCGGAGGGAAACTGTGAGTGTGGGCGGGAAGAAGGTCACCGCGTGGAGGGACACCGGAGCACAAGTGTCAGCTATCCATGCTTCCTTAGTGGACCCCAATTTAATCAACCCAGAGATCCAAGTGACGATTCAACCCTTCAAGTCCAACTCTTTCAATTTGCCTACAGCCAAGTTGCCTGTCCAGTACAAGGGCTGGTCAGGAATGTGGACTTTTGCAGTCTATGATGATTATCCCATCCCCATGCTGTTGGGGGAAGACTTGGCCAATCACGTGAAGCAGGCCAAGAGGGTGGGAACGGTCACCCGCAGCCAGGCTAAACAAGCCATGGGGCCTAGCTCTGTTCCGGAAACTTCTATCAGGGCCCGGTCAGAGGTGATGGACCCGGACCCCAGGCCAATGTCTGCAACAGCAGTAGTGGATCCAGTCCCAGAGACCCAGACGGAACCAGTCCCAGAACCGGAACCAGCCAAACAACCAACACCAGACCCCGTGCCAGCACTGAATCCAGTACTTGCAACCTCAACACCAGAGGGCCCCACCGAACCTGAACTGGCAGCAGCCGATAACCCTACACAAGAGGCTCAGCCGGAGCCTGAATCCCAACATCGTGCACCAGCGGAGAGCGGTTCACAGTCAACAGAAACAGCTCCATCCCCTATATCACTTCCAGAGGGACCAAGCCTATGTCCCCAATCCAATGAGGAACTGATGTCTCCAGCATCAAGGGAACAGTTCCAGACCGAACAGGAAGCAGATGAAAGCCTCCAGAGAGCGTGGACGGCGGCACGGAGCAACCCACCGCCTCTCAGCTCTTCTAATCGATCCAGGTTTGTTGTAGAAAGAGGACTTTTATACAAGGAAACTCTTTCTGGGGGACACCAGGAAGACTGGCATCCTCAGAGACAGTTGGTAGTTCCAACTAAATACCGGGCCAAGCTCTTGAGCTTAGCCCATGATCACCCTAGTGGCCATGCTGGGGTGAACAGGACCAAAGACCGTTTGGGGGGGTCATTCCACTGGGAGGGAATGGGCAAGGATGTTTCTACCTATGTCCAGTCTTGTGAGGTGTGCCAAAGAGTGGGAAAACCCCAAGACCAGGTCAAAGCTCCTCTCCAGCCACTCCCCATCATTGAAGTTCCATTTCAGCGAGTAGCTGTGGATATTCTGGGTCCTTTTCCGAAAAAGACACCCAGAGGAAAGCAGTACATACTGACTTTCATGGATTTTGCCACCCGATGGCCGGAAGCAGTAGCTCTAAGCAACACCAGGGCTAAAAGTGTGTGCCAGGCACTAGCAGACATTTTTGCCAGGGTAGGTTGGCCCTCCGACATCCTCACAGATGCAGGGACTAATTTCCTGGCAGGAACTATGAAAAACCTTTGGGAAGCTCATGGGGTAAATCACTTGGTTGCCACTCCTTACCATCATCAAACAAATGGCATGGTGGAGAAGTTTAATGGAACTTTGGGGGCCATGATACGTAAATTCGTAAATGAGCACTCCAATGATTGGGACCTAGTATTGCAGCAGTTGCTCTTTGCCTACAGAGCTGTACCACATCCCAGTTTAGGGTTTTCCCCATTTGAACTTGTATATGGCCGTGAGGTTAAGGGGCCATTGCAGTTGGTGAAGCAGCAATGGGAGGGATTTACACCTTCTCCAGGAACTAACATTCTGGACTTTGTAACCAACCTACAAAACACCCTCCGAACCTCTTTAGCCCTTGCTAGAGAAAACTTACAGGATGCTCAAAAAGAGCAAAAAGCCTGGTATGATAAACATGCCAGAGAGCGTTCCTTCAAAGTAGGAGACCAGGTCATGGTCTTAAAGGCGCTCCAGGCCCATAAAATGGAAGCATCGTGGGAAGGGCCATTCGTGGTCCAGGAGCACCTGGGAGCTGTTAATTATCTCATAGCATTCCCCACCTCCAACCGAAAGCCTAAGGTGTATCATATTAATTCTCTAAAGCCCTTTTATTCCAGAGAATTAAAGGTTTGTCAGTTTACAGCCCAGGGAGGAGACGACACTGAGTGGCCTGAAGGTGTCTATTACGAAGGGAAATGTGCTGGTGGTGTGGAAGAGGTGAACCTCTCCATGACCCTTGGGCGTATGCAGCGACAGCAGATCCAGGAGCTGTGCACTAGCTACGCGCCAACGTTCTCAGCCACCCCAGGACTGACTGAACGGGCATACCACTCCATTGACACAGGTAATGCTCACCCAATTAGGGTCCACCCTTACCGGGTGTCTCCTCAAGCTAAAACTGCTATAGAACGGGAGATCCAGGATATGTTACAGATGGGTGTAATCCGCCCCTCTGAAAGTGCATGGGCATCTCCAGTGGTTCTAGTTCCCAAACCAGATGGGGAAATACGTTTTTGCGTGGACTACCGTAAGCTAAATGCTGTAACTCGCCCAGACAACTATCCAATGCCACGCACTGATGAACTATTAGAGAAACTGGGACGGGCCCAGTTCATCTCTACCTTGGACTTAACCAAGGGGTACTGGCAGGTACCGCTAGATGAATCTGCCAAGGAAAGGTCAGCCTTCATCACACATCTCGGGCTGTATGAATTTAATGTACTCCCTTTCGGGCTGCGAAATGCACCCGCCACTTTCCAAAGACTTGTAGATGGTCTCCTAGCGGGATTAGGAGAATATGCAGTCGCCTACCTTGACGATGTGGCCATATTTTCGGATTCCTGGGCAGACCACCTGGAACATCTACAAAAAGTCCTTGAGCGCATAAGGGAGGCAGGACTAACTGTTAAGGCTAAGAAGTGTCAAATAGGCCTAAACAGAGTGACTTACCTTGGACACCAGGTGGGTCAAGGAATTATCAGCCCCCTACAGGCCAAAGTGGATGCTATCCAAAAGTGGCCTGTCCCAAAGTCAAAGAAACAGGTTCAATCCTTCTTAGGCTTGGCCGGTTATTACAGACGATTTGTACCGCACTACAGCCAAATCGCTGCCCCACTGACAGACCTAACCAAAAAGAAACAGCCAAATGCTGTTCAGTGGACCGGAAAGTGTCAGAAGGCCTTTAACAAGCTTAAAGCGACACTCATGTCTGACCCTGTACTAAGGGCCCCAGACTTTGACAAACCGTTCCTAGTAACCACAGATGCATCCGAGCGTGGTGTGGGAGCAGTTTTAATGCAGAAAGGACCTGATCAAGAATTCCACCCTGTAGTGTTTCTCAGCAAAAAACTGTCTGAGAGGGAAAGCAACTGGTCAGTCACTGAAAAAGAATGTTATGCCATTGTCTACGCTCTGGAAAAGCTACGCCCATATGTTTGGGGACGGCGTTTCCACCTGCAAACCAACCATGCTGCACTAAAGTGGCTTCACACCGTCAAAGAAACTAACAAAAAACTTCTTCGGTGGAGTTTAGCTCTCCAAGATTTTGATTTCGACATCCAACACATCTCAGGAGCTTCTAACAAAGTGGCTGATGCACTCTCCTGTGAAAGTTTCCCAGAATCAACTGGTTAAAATCGTCCTTGAGATGTGGAAAATATTGTTAGTCTTTATGTACTTGGTAGTATATTTAGAGATGCATGTGTCTTATTAACTCTGTTTTCCTAGAGCTCCAGGAAGAAATCCCAGCCAGTGTTTCACCCTAGCTGAGATTTGGGGGGCGTGTCATAAATATAAAGGGAAGGGTAAACCCCTTTGAAATCCCTCCTGGCCAGGGGAAAGCTCCTCTCACCTGTAAAGGGTTAAGAAGCTAAAGGTAACCTCGCTGGCACCTGACCAAAATGACCAATGAGGAGACAAGATACTTTCAAAAGCTGGGAGGAGGGAGAGAAACAAAGGGTCTGTGTCTGTCTGTATGCTGGTTTCTGCCAGGGATAGACCAGGAATGGAGCCTTAGAACTTTTAGTAAGTAATCTAGCTAGGTATGTGTTAGATTATGATTTCTTTAAATGGCTGAGAAAAGAATTGTGCTGAATAGAATAACTATTTCTGTCTGTGTATCTTTTTTGTAACTTAAGGTTTTGCCTAGAGGGGTTCTCTATGTTTTTGAATCTAATTACCCTGTAAGATATCTACCATCCTGATTTTACAGGGGGGATTTCTTTATTTCTATTTACTTCTATTTTTTATTAAAAGTCTTCTTGTAAAACACTGAATGCTTTTTCATTGTTTTCAGATCCAAGGGTTTGGGTCTGTGGTCACCTATGCAAATTGGTGAGGCTTTTTACCAAACCTTGTCCAGGAAGTGGGGTGCAAGGTTTTGGGAAGTATTTTGGGGGGAAGGACGCGTCCAAACAGCTCTTCCCCAGTAACCAGTATTAGTTTGGTGGTGGTAGCGGCCAGTCCAAGGATAACGGGGGTAATATTTTGTACCTTGGGGAAGTTTTGACCTAAGCTGGTAAAGATAAGCTTAGGAGGTTTTTCATGCAGGTCCCCACATCTGTACCCTAGAGTTCAGAGTGGGGGAGGAACCGTTACAAGCCCCATGGAGGGTGATTTAGAAAAGCCTGATTTGGAGGTCACAAAGGATAACGGTTGCAAGGGCCACATACAAAAGAAATGGGCATAATCTCCTGACCATTAAGAGATGAAAAAATGCTGACCTGGTTGTAGCAGATACCTGTTCTTCTAATAGCAGTGGGAGGTTGAGCCTGGTCCCCTGACTGAAAATTTAAATCACAAATGATAGACACCAACCTTTAATCAAAAGGACCAATGTTATTCTGGTTAGGAGAAACTGCATAAGAAGTATTTGTCCTTCATGAACAGACCATCAGAACAGGTCCTTTGGTCCAGCATGAGGGATATGTAGTTATGAGAGTGTGTGAAATTTTGAGAGAGAGTTTTTCTTGGGTATATATTTAGTATGGTGTTGTTTGAAGCACTAATTTAGTATTACATGCCTAATAAAAATCTTATTTTAAAAAGTTGCTTTCCAGTTTCAACATTAAAAAAAAGTTTACTTGTCTCTAATAATTAACTATAATAATGCCACATAGAGTTTTACTTCTTTAAAGCACGGTACAGACATTAACTAATCCATTAATAAAGCTGAACATTTTTTATGCAACTTGTTTGTGTTGGAAAATGCTGTTTCATCAAAACCAAAATATGTTATGGGAAATGTATCAATTTTGATGGAAATGTTCCTGAGATCCAGCATAGATTCTGATCAATTCCAAAGAGGTAGAGACCTGAATCCAAACCTGACTTTTTCACTCTGAAAATGGACATGTTGTTAAAATTCCATCTCACAAAAGCTTTCAAAGAGTTTGGGGTTATGTGCTGATGTAGAACAAAAACAAATTTAGGAACCTCAAAAGGCTTTAGGAAATGGAATGGTCAGCCTCTGGAAGGCTCTATTTATGAGTCATGTAGTAGATTCCCAAATCATTTCATTGAAACCAGAGAATCTACCTTCACAGTCTGATTCTGAAAACCTGTAGGGAAGATGATAGAGTCAAGGACAGAATAGTTGTCAGGTTATTCAAGCGTAGCAAATCTGTAGATGGAAGGGAAGGAGCTATATGAAAGGTTACATCTGAGTAATTATTTCCTTACTTTGCCTAGGGTCTGAACAGTTACCAAGCTTATGCTCAAATAAATTTGTGAGCTGTAGCTCACGAAAGCTTATGCTCAAATAAATTTGTTAGTCTCTAAGGTGTCACAAGTACTCCTTTTCTTTTTAAGGTGCCACAAGTACTCCTTTTCTTTTTGCATATTAATAGATTGGCTTTACAAAAGCACTTTAATTACTTGGTGAAGGAAGACCAAAATGCCAGCCTTTGAGTGGCAAGACAAAATGTCTAAACATAAACCAACAAAATTTGATAATTAGTGAAATTTATGCTCTTTAAATGTGGATATTACTCACCAATCTCCCACTTAGTATTTCTGCAGACTCTTGGGAGCTCAACCCAAAGTGTCAATTCAAGACTTTAAAACCTTGTAGTGTGTGTCCATACCACAATAAATATCTATTAGCTGACAGTGTTAAAATATTATGCCTCATTTTTTGCTATCAAAGACCAGTTTGCTACTAATCCCTCTTCTCTTTTTCCCTGCTAAAGACTTCCATTAACGCTGAATCTATAATGTATCACTGAAAACATTAAGAGCAAGTGCCACTCAGAGGCAAGGGCCATGCTATATCTACTGTTTCTCCAGATATTTTTTTGTTTTTATTTTTGACAGATCTGTTAGATAGAGATAGATAGGGTCAAGCTGCAAAGTTAAGACTAAGTTAGACCTTCATGGCTTGGTCTTCAATGTTTTGTTTCGCAGAGATGAGGCTCACAAGATTATTTAGCTACACTTTCTTAAATCGTCTTGTCGTGTTCTCATACTGCTTCCCGGCACAACTGTGTGTGATGCTGGCAGACCAGGTCATGCCAGAGTGTATTCAGGCCAATTCACTTGTCTATTAGTTTAGATCAAAGTGATTGTTAAAGGTAGAAGAATGCATTTCGTGTTTAGACTTCATAAAACTAATCGGACGTTACTTGCATTGTTTTCATTTGTCTGTATCATGTTTTCATGCAGCAGCAAACATTTACATTGTTTATACCCCTGTACCTAAATAACCCACCAAAGAAGCCTTGTGGAATGCTGATGAAGGACTTCAACAGAAAAGAGCTAATTTCAAAGCAAGTGGCCATTGTGTGTGATGATCCGAGGTCAAAGATTCAAAATGCATTCCTTACTCACCGTCATAAAAAAAAAAAAAAAAAGCCCACGTGGATAGATATACTGTCAGCATGCTTTATGTCAGAAGAAGTTATACATACAGATTCAAGGAAAGATCCTTCATCTCTGGATTGTTTGGACTCTTACAGGGAAGTGTACCAGGTGCAAAGTGGAGATCCCCAGAGACAATCTGAGTACTCTGAAAAGATTTTTGGGAAACTGGCAGTTTATTACATCACTGCCACCATTTGGAATTACAAGCTGTGTTTTATCTGTTAATATATTTTACCTGCTTTAACCTCTCAATAACTCTCACTTCCTTTTCTTAGCCAATAAACCTTTAGTTAGTTTACTATAGAATTGACAACCAGCATTGTCTTTCTTTGGTATAAGATCTGGAGTACCAGTTGATCTGGGTAAGTGACTGGTCTCTTGGGACTGGGAGCAGCCTGATGTGGTGTGATTTTTGGTTTAAGTGACCTTTTATCATAAAATCCAGTTTGTCTGGCTGGTAGGAGAGACTGGAGAGTCTAAGGGGACTGTCTGTGACTCTATGGTAAGACTGTTATAGTGATCCAGGAGTTCACGTTTGTCACTGTCTTGGTGGAATCTAATTTCTAGAACACACCAACAGCGTGGGGTGTCTGCCCTGTTTTCTGACAGTCTGCTGTGATGTAGGCACTCACAGTTGTGAGCCACTCCAGACAGCATATGACACTGTCCACATGCCATTGCCCAATCATTGCACTCCGCCAGGTCACTGGAAGAGTATTTTCACTGAAGTAGCTGGCATCACAGAAGATGCTTCATATTTTGAGGCTCTCTGCCACAGTCACAGGTGTTTGGGCCAGTAATGTAGCACAACTTGATCATTACATCTCTAGACTGGCCAACTCCAGTGCACAGTCAATTAAGGCAATGCCATACAGCCCAAGGCTACTCTGCAGCACGTCGTAGGTGCTTGACTTGTGGAAGCCAGAGCACCCAGGCTACAGGGATGTTCTCTACTGGTTTGCCATAACTGAACCCTTTTTGGAACCAGGGCTGACTGTTCTCTCCATAAACACTGAATGACTTGGAGTTGCAGCTAGCAAGGGATGTTAAAAGTAACAAGAAGGGCTTCTTCAGGCATGTTAGCAACAAGAAGGTGGTCAAGGAAAGTGTGGGCCCCTTACTGAATGAGGGAGCCAACCTAGTGACAGAGGATGTGGAAAAAGCTAATGTCAGCTCCCAGACAACTGTACTGGGCAGCACAGTATGGGGAGGAGGTGACCAGCCCTCTGTGGAGAAAGAAGTGGTTTGGGACTATTTAGAAAAGCTGGACGAGCACAAGGCCCTGGGGCCGGATGCGCTGCATCCAAGGGTGCTAAAAGAGTTGGCTGATGTGATTGCAGAGCCATTGGCTATTATCTTTGAAAACTCATGGTGATCGGGGGAGGTCCCGGATGACTGGAAAAAGGCTAATGTAGTGCCAATCTTTAAAAAAAGGGAAGGAGGAGGATCCGGGGAAATACAGGCCAGTCAGCCTCACCTCAGTCCCTGGAAAAATCGTGGAGCAGATCCTCAAGGAATCAATTCTGAAGCACTTAAAGGAGAGGAAAGTGATCAGGAACCATCAGCATCGATTCACCGAGGGAAGTCATGCCTGACTAACCTAATTGCCTTCTATGACAAGATAACTGGCTCTGTGGATGAGGGGAAAGCAGTGGACGTGTTATTCCTGGACTTTAGCAAAGCTTTTGATACAGTCTCCCACAGTATTCTTGCAAGCAAGCTGAAGAAGTATGGGCTGGATGAATGGACGATAACGTGGATAGAAAGCTGGCTAGATCATCGGGCTCAATGGACAGTGATCAATGGCTCCATGTCTAGTTGGCAGCCAGTATTAAGCGGAGTGCCCCAAGGGTCAGTCCTGGGGCTGGTTTTGTTCAATATCTTCATTAATGATCTGGAAGATGGCGTGGATTGCACCCTCAGCAAGTTTGCAGATGACACTAAACTGGGAGGAGTGGTAGATATGCTGGAAGGTAGGGATAGGATACAAAGGGACCTAGACAAATTAGAGGATTGGGCTAAAAGAAATCTGATGAGGTTCAACAAGGACAAGTGCAGAGTCCTGAACTGAGGACAGAAAAATCCCATGCACTACTACAGACTAGGGACCGAGCGGCTAGGCAGCAGTTCTGCAGAAAAGGATGTAGGGGTTACAGTGGACGAGAAGCTGGATATGAGTCAACAGTGTGCCCTTGTTGCCAAGAAGGCAAACGGCATTTTGGGCTGTATAAGTAGGAGCCTTGCCAGCAGATCGAGAGACGTGATCCTTTTCCTCTATTCAGCATTTGTCAGGCCTCATCTGGAGTACTGTGTCCAGTTTTGGGCCCCACACTACAAGAAGGATGTGGAAAAACTGGAAAGAGTCCAGCGGAGGGCAACAAAAATGATTAGGGGGCTGGAGCACGTGACTTATGAGGAGAGGCTGAGGGAACTGGGATTGTTTAGTCTGCAGAAGAGAAGAATGAGGGGGGATTTGATAGCTGCTTTCAACTATCTGAAAGGGGGTTCCAAAGAGGATGGATCTAGACTGTTCTCAGTGGTACCAGATGACAGAACGAGGAGTAATGGTTTCAAGTTTAGGGGGAGGTTTAGGTTGGATATTAGAGAAAAAAAAAATCACTAGGAGGGTGGTGAAGCACTGGAATGGGTTACCTAGGGAGGAGGTGGAATCTCCTTCCTTAGAGGTTTTTAAGGTCAGGCTTGACAAAGCCCTGGGTGGGATGATTTAGTTGGGGATTGGTCCTGCTTTGAGCAGGGGATTGGACTAGATGACCTCCTGAGGTCCCTTCCAACCCTGATATTCTATGATTCTATGACTGTCAGCTCCTAAACAGGAAATGATTGCTGGATTTTCTTTAGTTTCTGGATCTAAGAAATGGGAGCATGGCATAATATTTTTATCCATCAGGAGATAGGATTCCACTTAAAACTGTGAATGCTGGTTTCTTACAGATAAGTGTGCAAATGAATTACAGTATCATACCAGAGAATCAATTTTCTCAAGTTGGGTTGGCTTGAACTAGAACACTGGAATTTAAAGTTTACAAGCTTCAAAGAAATCTGAGCTTCACTTTGATTGCCAAAAAGATTAGCAAGATGCTGCTACTGAAGAAATATCTAATACATATGTAAAAACACCACCCTGTTATTCTTAGAAAAAAATCTCTTTGCTGCTGAATTTATGATGAAAAATTTAAAGAGGATTAAAAAATCAGAATCACAGTCAGAAAATGTAAGTCACTGAGATGGAGGAGCCACTAGAAACAAGACTCTCAGTAGATTTTCATCTAACTGGATTTCAGTGCACAATCCCGCTTCTGTGGTTCAGGATTTAACACTATGGCTGATCTCTTGCCACCACTTTGCTACAGCAGCTCACACACTCTGGGACAAGAACACAATGGCCATTTACCAGGCATGGATGATTAGTGCTGCCAGAGAGCTGAAAATTATGTCTTTACAAGTGTTGAAGCATTTGTGGGAAAGAGAATCTGACACATTACGTAAATTCAGGGCAGCATTGCTGCACTTCTTCCTTGTCCACTTGATCATAGATCCTGGACCAGGCTCAGAGGCTACTCCCTGGCTTGATCAGATTTGCCACAACTATGTACTGGCTTGGCCTGTTTTCCTCTCCATGACGTGATTATGGGGCAGCATCTCAGACAATAACTCATGTGGTAGAAGAGTGCCCAACCCAATATGTGGAGAGTGGTCTACAATGCCTGCCCTCCCTTGATACAGAGGCCATACTCTGGTTACAAAACTCGACATGGATCTCAACAGAGGTGCTGGAACTAGGGGTGCTGGTGCCCTTAGGGTTAGGGTGGTGAAGTGGTTTCCATCATTTAAAGGGTTTACAGTTTGGTTCAATGGCTCTCAGCACCTCCACTATACAAATTGTTCCAGCACCCCCATCTCTGATATCTGCATATATGTGAGTGAGAGAGAGAGAGAGAGTGCGTGAAGAACTCCTGGTTAGCATTAGAGCTCCTACTCACATATACTAGAAAACAAGGTATACAATAGACTATGGCAGGGATTCCCAAACCGTGGTACACATACCACTGGGGTGTATACAGCTGAAATTGTGTAATCATAGAATCATAGAATATCAGGGTTGGAAGGGACCTCAGGAGGTCATCTAGTCCAACCCCCTGCTCAAAAGCAGGACCCATCCCCAATTAAATCATCCCAGCCAGGGCTTTGTCAAGCCTGACCTTAAAAACTTCTAAGGAAGGAGATTCCACCACCTCCCTAGGCAACGCATTCCAGTGTTTCACCACCCTCCTAGTGAAAAAGTTTTTCCTAATATCCAACCTAAACCTCCCCCACTGCAACTTGAGACCATTACTCCTTGTCCTGTCCTCTTCCACCACTGAGAATAGTCTAGAACCATCCTCTCTGGAACTACCTCTCAGATAGTTGAAAGCAGCTATCAAATCCCCCCTCATTCTTCTCTTCCGCAGACTAAACAATCCCAGTTCCCTCAGCCTCTCCTTATAACTCATGTGTTCCAGCCCCCTAATCATTTTTGTTGCCCTTCGCTGGACTCTCTCCAATTTATCCACATCCTTCTTGTAGTGTGGGGCCCAAAACTGGACACAGTACTCCAGATGAGGCCTCACCAATGTCGAATAGAGGGGGACGATCACGTCCCTCGATCTGCTGGCTATGCCTCTACTTATACATCCCAAAATGCCATTGGCCTTCATATCCAGCTTCTCGTCCACTGTCACCCCTAGGTCCTTTTCCGCAGAACTGCTGCCTAGCCATTCGGTCCCAAGTCTGTAGCTGTGCATTGGGTTCTTCTGTCCTAAGTGCAGGACCCTGCACTTATCCTTATTGAACCTCATCAGATTTCTTTTGGCCCAATCCTCCAATTTGTCTAGGTCCCTCTGTATCCTATCCCTGCCCTCCAGCGTATCTACCACTCCTCCCAGTTTAGTATCATCCGCAAATTTGCTGAGAGTGCAATCCACACCATTCTCCAGATCATTTATGAAGATATTGAACAAAACCGGCCCCAGGACTGATCCCTGGGGCACTCCACTTGACACCGGCTGCCAACTAGACATGGAGCCATTGATCACTACCCGTTGAGCCCGACAATCTAGCCAACTTTCTACCCACCTTATAGTGCATTCATCCAGCCCATACTTCTTTAACTTGCTGACAAGAATACCGTGGGAGACCGTGTCAAAAGCTTTGCTAAAGTCAAGATACAATACATCCACTGCTTTCCCTTCATCCACAGAACCAGTAATCTCATCATAGAAGGCGATTAGATTAGTCAGGCATGACCTTCCCTTGGTGAATCCATGCTGACTGTTCCTGATCACTTTCCTCTCATGTAAGTGCTTCAGGATTGATTCTTTGAGGACCTGCTCCATGATTTTTCCAGGGACTGAAGTGAGACTCACTGGCCTGTAGTTCCCAGGATCCTCCTTCTTCCCTTTTTTAAAGATTGGCACTACATTAGCCTTTTTCCAGTCATCTGGGACTTCCCCCATTCGCCACGAGTTTTCAAAGATAATGGCCAATGGCTCTGCAATCACAGCCGCCAGTTCCTTTAGCACTCTTGGATGCAACTCATCTGGCCCCATGGACTTGTGCATGTCCAGCTTTTCTAAATAGTTCCTAACCACCTCTTTCTCCACAGAGGGCTGGCCATCTATTCCCCATGTTGTGATGCCTAGCGCAGCAGTCTGGGAGCTGACCTTGTTCGTGAAGACAGAGGCAAAAAAAGCATTGAGTACATTAGCTTTTTCCACACCCTCTGTCACTAGGTTACCTCTCTCATTCATTAAGGGGCCCACACTTTCCTTGGCTTTCTTCTTGTTGCCAACATACCTGAAGAAACCCTTCTTGTTACTCTTAACTTCTCTCGCTAGCTTCAGCTCCAGGTGCGATTTGGTCCTCCTAATTTCATTCCTACATGCCCGAGCAATATTTTTATACTCTTCCCTGGTCATATGTCTAACCTTCCACTTCTTGTAAGCTTCTTTTTTATGCTTAAGATCCGCTAGGATTTCACCATTAAGCCAAGCTGGTCGCCTGCCATATTTACTATTCTTTCGACACATTGGGATGGTTTGTCCCTGTAACCTCAACAGGGATTCCTTGAAATACAGCCAGCTCTCCTGGACTCCTTTCCCCTTCATGTTAGTCCCCCAGGGGATCCTATCCATCCGTTCCCTGAGGGAGTCGAAGTCTGCTTTCCTGAAGTCCAGGGTCTGTATCCTGGATACGGTGGTGGATAATGGTGGATTTTATTTATTATTTTATTTATTGCATTTTCATAATAGGCTACTCAGACAAAGCTTTAAAACTCTGTGGGAATTTGTTATATAAAATATGGTAGTTAATTTACGTCAAGATATATGAATTAAAACCACAGATACCCAGAGACGCTGATGTACAGAGCCCTCACCTCCGATCACCGTAGAGCATGGGCTCAGTTGTCCAGCAACTTTCTAGCCAAATTGAGTTCAGAACTTAGGGAGTTTTTTCAGCTGTTTTTTATAGTTGCACCATAACTATATCTGTATGCAACAGTGAAATACAGACAGATGACTAAAGACAGGTAGCATTAAGAAGAACATATAACGTATCAGTGATGATAAGGATAGGGGTACATGGGCAGCTCGCAGATGGAAGGGGGTATGCAGGCAGCTGGTAGAGCTGGAAGGGGGTACATGATAAGAAAAGTTTGGAAACCTCTGGACTATGGTAAGGATTCTGGAGAAACTCACTTTTATTCTCTTAGGCAAGCAACTATTTTCTTTAAACAGTAGTTTGTGAACTAGAGCTCATTTAAAAAAAAGACTTGTCTCAATCAATTCTATTGACTTGGAACTCCTCAAGGAAAGGGGACACAGACTCAAATTAGAACATAGGAACGTAAGAATGGCCATATTGGGTCAAACCAAAGGTCCATCCAGCCCAGTATCCTGTCTTCCAACAGTGGCCAATGCCAGGTGCCCCCGAGGGAGTGAACCTAACAGGCAATGATCAAGTGTTCTCTCTCCTGCCATCCATCTCCACCCTCTGACAAACAGAGGCTAGGGACACCATTCCTTACCTATCCTGGCTAATAGCCATTAATGGACTTAACCTCCATGAATTTATCCAGTTCTCTTTTAAACCCTGTTATAGTCCTAGCCTTCACAACCTCCTCAGGCAAGGAGTTCCACAGGTTGATTGTGTACTGTGTGAAGCACTTCCTTTTATTTGTTTTAAACCTGCTGCCCATTCATTTCATTTGGTGGCCCCTAGTTCTTATATTATGGGAACAAGTAAATAACTTTTCCTTATTCACTTTCTCCACACCATTCATGATTTTATATACCTCTATCATATCTCCCCTTAGTCTCCTCTTTTCCAAGCTGAAAAGTTCTAGCCTCTTTAATCTCTCCTCATATGGGACCCTTTCCAAACCCCTAATCATTTTAGTTGTCTTTTCTGATGCCAGTATATCTTTTTTGAGATGAGGAGACTACATCTGTATGCAGTATTCAAGATGTGGTCATAGCATGGATTTATATAAGGGCAATAAGATATTCTCCATCTTATTCTCTATCCCCTTTTTAATGATTCCTAACATCCCGTTTGCTCCTTTTAGTTCCACTGCACACTGCGTGGACATCTTTCGAGAACTATCCATGATGACACCAAGATCTTTCTCCTGATTAGTTGTAGCTAAATTAGCCCCCATCATATTGTATGTATAGTTGCGGTTATTTTTTCCAATGTGCATTACTTTACATTTATCCACATTAAATTTCATTTGCCATTTTGTTGCCCAGTCACTTAGTTTGGTGAGATCTTTTTGAAGTTCTTCACAGTCTGCTTTGGTCTTAACTATCTTGAGCAGTTTAGTATCGTCTGCAAACTTTGCCACCTCACTGTTTACTCCTTTCTCCAGATCATTTATGAATAAATTGAATAGGATTGGTCCTAGGACTGACCCTTGGGGAACACCACTAGTTACCCTTCTCCATTCTGAAAATTTACCATTTATTCCTATGCTTTGTTCCCTGTCTCAGTTCTCATGAAAGAACTGCTTATCCCATGACAACTTAATTTACCTAAAAGCCTTTGGTGAGGGACTTTGTCAAAGGCTTTCTGGAAATCTAAGTACACTATGTCCACTAGATCCCCCTTGTCCACATGTTTGCTGACCCCTTCAAAGAACTCTAATAGGTTAGTAAGACATGATTTCCCTTTACAGAAAACATGTTGACTTTTGCCCAACAATATATGTTCTTCTATGTGTCTGACAATTTTATTCTTTACTATTGTTTCAACTAATTTGCCCAGTACTGACGTTAGACTTACTGGTCTGTAATTGCAGGGATCGCCTCTAGAGCCCATTTTAAATATTAGCGTTACATTAGCTATTTTCCAATCATTGGGTACAGAAGCTGATTTAAAGGACAGGTTACAAACCATAGTTAATAGTTCCCCAATTTTACATTTGAGTTCTTTCAGAACTTTTGGGTGAATGCCATCTGGTCCCGGTGACTTGTTACTGTTGAGTTTATCAATTAATTCCAAAACCTCCTCTAGTGACACTTCAATCTGTGACAATTCCTCAGATCTGTCACCTATAAAAGATGCTTCAGGTTTGGGAATCTCCCTAACATCCTCAGCCGTGAAGACTGAAGAAAACAATTCATTACTTTCTCTGCGATGACTTTATCGTCTTTAAGTGCTCCTTTTATCTCTATCGAACAGGGGCCACACTGGTTGTTTAGCAGGCTTCCTGCTTCTGACGTACTTAAAAAACATTTTGTTATTAGCCAAAAACTCAAAAGGTATCTGTTCTTCAAACTCCTTTTTGGCTTTTCTTATTACATTTTTACACTTAATTTGGCAGCGTTTATGCTCCTTTCTATTTACCTTACTAGGATTTCACTTCCACTTTTTAAAAGATGCCTTTTTATCTCTCACTGCTTCTTTTACATGATTGTTAAGCCAGTATATCTTTTTTGAGATGAGTTCTTTTATATGTTTATTAGGTTGCAAATTCTGATTTAGATAAAATCCACCAAAATTCTGCATTTTATTATCTAAAATTGGATTCCATTTTATTAATCTTCTTGTTCAGAATTATTAGTAAGTTGTGTTTTTTCTTTTTCCATGATATATCATCATAGATCACTCTTTGCATGAATGGGCAGGAATGGCAGCAGAGCTAATACTGCAGGATTAGACATTTCCCCCTGTTAATTATGAAAGAAATAATTGTCCTTTATTTGGTGTTTTATATTTTGGGGATTAATTAAATCTTGCTCATAGGATGGTAGTGTACTTTCACATGATTTTGCGCTTTGGGAACACAGTTCCTTTAGATGGTTTTGATAGATATTACAGTGGGATGGTGGGAAGATAAAACATTTATCCTCTTCTAAGCGCAACAAATACTTGCAGCAATGTACAGCGTGTATTTTGATCAGACCTAAAATATTAATTATTAATGCTAGATAACCCAATCTTGAATTCCATGCCTGGGCAAATCTCTCATTAAATTCCAATTTAAGTTAGTCTCAGTAGGGATGTCACAGGGTGATCCCCTCAGAGTCCTTTTGGGCATTAACCACAGACCACAACCACTCCTGGTCTCCTTCACCACCATGTTTTATTGCATTCCAGCAGGCCACAGCCTGTAGTGTCATTTACACATATTTACAGTCCATGGCCAGCTTCCCCACTTGCTTCTAGGGAAGGGTATAGTATTTGTGGCATAGTGCTGCCTACTCCAGGTTTCCTTCCCCTGAGCACTTCTTTCCTGTCAATTTATATAATCTCACCTACTGGAGTTGCTTCCACTTCAATTAGCTTTAACTGAGTAGAGCTACAGCTGGTGAGCGATCTGTTTTCCCGTTAGGTCCCAATTAATATATACTGGTGGGCCGTAGAGTGACAGTGTGCTGAATTAGCTCCTGACTCAGCACACCATGTTACAAGGGGCTCTAAGAGATTACCCAGAATAATTAGTTTCCAGGCCAAAAGAACTTGCATAATCACTTTTGTACATATATAGTGGGTAAAATTAACCATCCAACATGAGATTTACTTAATTGCAAGTGCACATGAGAAGATAAAGAAGAAATGGATCAGGGAACGTCACCATTTTCCTAGCAGACTGGAAAGAAGAGGTGTTGAAACATCAATCTAACTGTAATGACAGATGAAATCACAATCAAATTCTGTATTGACTTACAGTTTGCACAATCTCACAGTAGTATAAATTGCAGCAGAATAGAATCTCAGGTTCTAATGAAATCAATGGAAATTAGATGCCTAGTACTTTTGAAAATCCTACTACATGCCTATCTGTTTCTTTAGGCACCTAACTATCTCTAAAATTTGTCTTTAAGTGCTTACATCACTTCTAAAAATGGGACTAGTGACTTCTAAGTCACTAAGGCATTTGAATGTTGGGTGTAGCAACTCCTCAATAACTTTAAAACTCTGGGCTTAATTACTCAGTTGGTTTGTAGTACTACAGAGTAATGGTGACTATCAAGCAAATGAATGGTTTATCAGTGCTGTTTACATCAATCTATTATGCTAAATGGGGCATTCAATAGATGCCTTCTAGAAGCACAGCAGTTTACATTAGTCTCATATGACTGGCTAATGGGGTTAGATGGGGTATAAATCAGTGCAGAATTTAGCCCACTGACTCTTAAGAATAATATTTGTAATGTTTGGGGGGGGGAATAGATGATATAGTCTCATCATATTGGTGAAGATAATCTTTCCGTTCTACTAGTATCTCTGGAGGATGTTAAACAGAAGCAACTAAAGTTAGACTAAAATTGGGGACTGGTAAATAATTAAGAGGACAGGTCATGGATTCAGAGTGATGTGGTTTGCTTGGTAAACGTGTGCAAGCAAAAATATGCATTTTAATATGGCTCAATGTAAATGTATCCACCTAGGAATAAATAATGTAGGTCATACTTATACAATGGGGGACTCTACCCTAGGAAACAGTGAATCTGAAAAAGATTTAGGGGTTGTGGTGGATAATCAACTGAAGATGAGCTTTCAGTGTGACACTGTGGCCAAAAGGGATCATGAAATCCTTGAACGCATAAACAGGGAAATCTCGAGTACGAGTAGAGAGGTTATTTTACCTCTATATTTGGTACTGGTGCGACCACTGTTGGAATACTGTGTCCAGTTCTGGTGCTCACAATTAAAGAGGGATGTGGATAAATTGGAAAGGGTTCAGAGACTAAAGGATTAGAAAACATGCCTTACAGTGACAGTCTTAAGGAGCTCAATCTGTTTATTTTAACAAAGAGAAGATTAAGTGGTGACTTGATTAAGTACCTACATGGACAACACATATTATTTAATAATGGACTCTTCAGTCTAGCAGAGACAGGTATAACATCATCCAACAGCTGGACGTTGAAGCTAGACAAATTCAGACTGGAAATAAGGGGTACTTTTTAATGGTGAGAATAAGTAACCACTGGAAGAATTTACCAAGGGTCATGGTGGATTCTCCATCACTGAATTTTTAAAATCAAGGTTGGATGTTTTATTAAAAAAGATATAATCTAGGAATTATTTGGTGGAAGTTCTGTGGTCTGTATTATACAGGAGGTCAGGCTAGATGATCTCAGTGGTCCCTTCTGGTGTTGCAGGTAAGGCTGGTCCCACTAACTGAACCTGTACCTCTGGAGCAGGGACAGACATATTTGTTAAAAACTATGTTTTCCTTTTAGTGGCAAATACACAGGGTAAACGAGCATTCGTAAGTGAGAATTATATTGCTTTGACTGTGAAGTGCTGTTCAAGTGCTAGGCCTCACAAATTGCATTCTAGGTACTGCACAAGTTTATAAATGACGAACAACCTGTGGTTATTTAGGTCCATCATTCATGCTGTGGAACAGTATTTTTTCCAAAGGGACACCATTCTATTTTGGGTTAGATATGCTGCAAAATCTTGGTGCTGACTGAGAAAAAGATATGATCACAGTTTCAGACCATGACTCTGTTAGATTAATGTGACAGTTTGGGGTATCTGTCTATGTACAATTTAGGAATTCTGTGTGAGATTGTGAACTGTCTGTTTGCGCCTTTGTCGAGCTGCAAACTGGATTTTGAACATGCAACTTGTTTTCCTTCTCTTGTATTTTTACCTTCAGGTTGGACTGAAATTAAAGGGGGTAGTGACATAGGGCTGACAATGGGAAGTTATTAACCTAAATGATTGCCCATTTATATAGAGCACCTTGGACAGAGAAATAGCTGCTGCTCAGGGCGCACTAGTTTTCTGAGTGCAAATTCTGGGGAAAGAGGTAATTAAGCAACGGATCACCCGGTGAAGGACTTTTATCACATGATGAGTCTGATTCATTGGCTGGAGGCTGTAAAAGAAAGGCTCTCTCAGCAGCCACTTAAAGAGAGGAAGAAGAGATTCCATGGTCTGGATGAGAAGCCATGTGCAGGAGGGCAGGGAGCAGAGGAAGGATTCTGGACTCCCTAGACAACTCTGGCCCATGCCCAAAGAACTCTTGAGAGTGGTGAGGAAACCAAACCAGAGAAAATACATATGACTGTAGTTATTATTTTGTCTAGATCTGTGCATGTCTCATGCTAAGTAAATAGAAATTATGTTTAGAATCCTATGCAAAGTTTGTCTGTTTGCTTCTTTATCATGTGACCCTGAAGAAATGAACTGTAAACACAGAGCACCAAATTGGCTGGAGTTCTGGGCGAGGGATGGGGTGTACTTAAACTACAGGAGGGTCTCAGGGGTTAGCATTAGTCCCAGGGTCTAGGCAGTTAGACTGTTGGGTCCCAGGTCTTAGAAGGGGGTGCTAAACAGATGATCTGCCCTCAGAGAGTGCTTAGAAACCCCAGTCATGGCAGTGCCGGACTCTGTTCAGACTTAAAGGAGGCTTAAAGCACACAGGACCTAGTGAAGTGAGCCCCAAACACAAGTCTGGTGAACGTCAAGCCAGCAGAGGGGTCTTTACCAGGCATGTGACACAGTCAGTAATTTTTTCCCATGTGAATCATGTTTCAACAGTTGCTTTGCCAACAGACTGTGATTGCAGGATGCTCTGGAGTTAGCACATGCGTCTCACTTGACAAGTACCTTCCTCAAAATGATACTCCTGCAACAGAGGTGGGCCTACTGTGGGATGTCACTAAAATCATTATTAAGAATAAACTTTTTGCCTCCTGGTGGAAAAATTAAAAAAAAAGAGTCAGATAAAAAAAAAAAGAGAACCGTAGAAATGGAATAGTTTTACTAGGAAACCAGTAAAAATAGAAGTTGCTTCATGAAATTATTCTTACAAGAAGTGAAATAAATACCTCTGAAATTCCTATGAATGAACAAACACTTCCTTGATTGTAGACATTTAGCTATGATCAGCAATAATATTGGAGAAACTTCCTGAGAGATAACCACAATAGCATGGAATGCAGCTTTACTTGGAAATTATAACTAGGATATGATTCAAATTAAAATAAAAACTAGGACATGAATTCATATCTGACTGGAATTCTTGCACTTATCTGAAGCTGAATAGCACAACACAAATACCAGAAATTGATGATAAACTTAGCCAATGTTCCAATTTGGCACTAGCTGCATCCAAAATATTGAAAGCTGAAATTACAACATACAACACTGAAGGAGCTAACATATTTCTGGGTAAATAGGAAACTACAGAATCTGATGTGCTCTGTGATCTCTTTTATAAGATCACTGGCAAGTAAGAATCTTTATCTGACAAAAATATCCAGCAGAACCAGGGAAACTGAAGAAACCATACATCATGCTCACATCACCTCCTGCCTGAGGAAGTCTAGGCCACCAGTGGACTGCACTAATTAAGCTTATTGATTAGATTGCCTAATACTTTGAATGCTCTGAAGAGCTGAGAAAACCATTTAGCCACAGAAATAAAAATGTTATACAGAAACTCATTAAATGGAACTAACTTAATATTGGGTTGCTCTAGTGCTGATAACGCATGGAGATTGGTTAATGTTCTCTAATTCGGCCTGATTTTGTGACCCTTAGATGCTAGGAAGCCTTTTTCTTGGTCAAGCAAAGTACCTTTTAGAAGAAAGGAGCAGAATTGCCTGTAAAAAAAAACAACTTCATCCAATAAATACAAGCCACTTACATAGCTCCTACATCAGCACTTATAGGTAACTGATCCTGCATGGATCCTTTCTACCTGAAGAGAGGAAATCATAAGGAGTGCTCACTTATATCTACATAATTAACATGCACATTTAAGAATGATACTTTACTTGGAGCTCAAAGTGGAATCCTTATCCTCTCCCCTTACTGTTTGCAAGTGGTGCATTGTCCCTCTTTTGTACAGATGAGCAAAACTCCATTGGGGATTTTTACATCTGTAATGGCCTCTTGCTTTCAGGTGAGCAGGGAGACAACTTCACTTCACTACAGGCAGACAGCAAGTAACAGTCTATAGAGGAAACTCTGGCCCTCTCCGGAGGGGCAGAGCCACAAACAGTCTTTAGGCAGCAGCCGCCTATCTGAGGCAAACAGCAATAAACCGTCCATAGGGGAGTTGGCTGCCACCACAGGGGTGGGATTGGCAGCAGGGGTCGGGGGGCCCACCCTACTCCAGCAGGTGCCAGCCCAGGGCCCTAATAGTGGGTCAGCAGGGATCCACTTGAAACATGCTGTCTCAGTCTCTGGCTCCAAAACCAAAATAAAGTCTGGTTCCCCGGGGCTACTTCCTACCACAGTCTGGGTGTAGGGCTCCATAGTTCAAAGGTCCTTGGTCTCCTCAGGGTACTTGGCTGCTGGCAGTCCCCACAGCTTCTCAGAGCATTCGTCTGATGGTGGTAATGGCAGCTCCTTGGGCTACTAGTCTGTCCTCTGACCGCAGGGCACAGCTCCACTCAGGGGATAGTCCAGGATCCTGTAGAGATCTTCAAAAAGAAAAGGAGTACTTGTGGCACCTTAGAGACTAACAAATTTATTTGAGCGTAAGCTTTCGTGAGCTACAGCTCACTTCATCGGATGCATTCAGCGGAAAATACAGTGGGGATATTTATATACACAGAGAACATGAAACAATGGGTGTTACCATACACACTGTAACAAGAGTGATAAGGAAGGTGATCTTGGCTCCCTGGAAGAGACGTCTGCTCTCTGTGGCAGTCCACTACCAACTGAGCTCCAGGCCTCTTCTTTTATACTTTCTGTCCCGTCCTGGGACTTCTTGTGCCAGGAGTGGGGTGGATTCGGCTCCACCCACGAGGGAGAGTGTAGTGGTCCCTCGCTCTCCAGTTCAGAGAATCCACTCCACCTCACTGCAATGACCCAATACAAAAAGAAAAAGGATAAAACACTCCGTCCAAACAAATGAGCTGTAACTTAGACTATTCATGCTAAGCACCTGCTGATCCTGATGCAAACACTAGCAAGAACCTTCAGCTTAAGAGTCTTAAGGCCCAAATTTTTAAAGATTTTTTTGAAATAACAACCAACTATGCCTTAGAGATAGCATGGCCTAGCACAGGGATCTCAAACTCAAATCACCATGAGTGTCACATGGGAACTAGTACATTGGCCCGAGGGCCGCATCACTGAAATCTTTTCATACAATGATACAAAAGTATTGTAACAAATGAAGAGTAATATAGTATGCTATTAAAAGTCAGGTTTCAGAGTAACAGCTGTGTTAGTCTGTATTTGCAAAAAGAAAAGGAGTACTTGTGGCACCTTAGAGACTAACCAATTTATTTGAGCATGAGCTTTCGTGAGCTACAGCTCACTTCATCGGATGCATGCCGTGGAAACTGTAGCAGACTTTATATATACACAGAGAATATGAAAAAATACCTCCTCCCACCCCACTGTCCAGCTGGTAATAGCTTATCTAAAGTGATCATCAGGTGGGCCATTTCCAGGACAAATCCAGGTTTTCTCACCCTCCACCCCCCCACAAAAATTCACTCTCCTGCTGGTGATAGCCCATCCAAAGTGACAACTCTTTACACAATGTGCATGATAATAAAGTTGGGCCATTTCCTGCACAAATCCAGGTTCTCTCACCCCCTCCCCCCCCTCCCAAAAACCACACACACAAACTCACTATCCTGCTGGTAATAGCTCATCCAAAGTGACCATTCTCCCTACAATGTGCATAATTAAGGTGGGCCATTTCCAGCACAAATCCAGGTTTTCTCACATCCCCCCCACCCCCATACACACACAAACTCACTCTCCTGCTGGTAATAGCTCATCCAAACTGACCACTCTCGAAGTTTAAATCCAAGTTAAACCAGAACATCTGGGGGGGGGGGGGTTAGGAAAAAAACAAGAGGAAATAGATTCATAGATTCATAGATTCATAGATATTTAGGTCAGAAGGGACCATTATGATCATCCAGTCTGACCTCCTGCACAATGCAGGCCACAGAATTTCACCCACCACTCCTAAAAAAGACCTCACACCTATATCTGTGCTATTGAAGTCCTCAAATTGTAGTTTGAAGACCTCAAGGAGCAGAGAATCCTCCAGCAAGTGACCCGTGCCCCATGCTACAGAGGAAGGCGAAAAACCTCCAGGGCCTTCCAATCTGCCCTGGAGGAAAATTCCTTCCCGACCCCAAATATGGCGATCAGCTAAACCCTGAGCATATGGGCAAGATTCATCAGCCAGATACTACAGAAAATTCTTTCCTGGGTAACTTGGATCTTACCCCATCTAAAAACCCATCACAGGCCATTGGGCCTATTTACCATGAATATTTAATTACCAAAACCATGTTATCCCATCATACCATCTCCTCCATAAACTTATCGAGTTTAATCTTAAAGCAAGATAGATCTTTTGCCCCCACTACTTCCCTCGGAAGGCTATTCCAAAACTTCACTCCTCTGATGGTTAGAAACCTTCGTCTAATTTCTAATCTAAATTTCCTAGTGGCCAGTTTATATCCATTTGTTCTTGTGTCCACATTGGTATTGAGTTTAAATAATTCCTCTCCCTCTCTGGTATTTATCCCTCTGATATATTTATAGAGAGCAATCATATCTCCCCTCAACCTTCTTTTAGTTAGGCTAAACAAGCCAAGCTCCCTGAGTCTCCTTTCATAAGACAAGTTTTCCATTCCTCGGATCATCCTAGTAGCCCTTCTCTGTACCTGTTCCAGTTTGAATTCATCCTTCTTAAACATGGGAGACCAGAACTGCACACAGTATTCCAGGTGAGGTCTCACCAGTGCCTTATATAACGGTACTAAAACCTCCTTATCCCTACTGGAAATACCTCTCCTGATGCATCCCAAGACGACATTAGCTTTTTTCACAGCCATATCACATTGGCAGCTCATAGTCAACCTATGATCAACCAATACTCCAAGGTCCTTTTCCTCCTCCGTTACTTCTAGTTGATGCGTCCCTAGCTTATAACTAAAATTCTTGTTATTAATCCCTAAATGCATGACCTTACACTTCTCACTATTAAATTTCATCCTATTCCTATTACTCCAGTTTACAAGGTCATCCAGATCCTCCTGTAGGGTATCCCTGTCCTTCTCTAAATTAGCAATACCTCCCAGCTTTGTATCATCTGCAAACTTTATTAGCACACTCCCACTTTTTGTGCCCAGGTCAGTAATAAAAAGATTAAATAAGATTGGTCCCAAAACTGATCCTTGAGGAACTCCACTGGTAACCTCCCTCCAACTTGACAGTTCACCTTTCAGTAGGACCCGTTGTAGTCTCCCCTTTAACCAATTCCCTATCCACCTTTCAATTTTCCTATTGATGCCCATCTTATCCAATTTAACTAATAATTCCCCATGTGGCACAGTATCAAACGCCTTACTAAAATCTAAATAAATTAGATCCACTGCGTTTCCTTTATCTAAAAAATCTGTTACTCTCTCAAAGAAGGAAATCAGGTTGGTTTGGCACGATCTACCTTTTGTAAAACCAATAGGCTACCTTGCATAATGACTTAGCCACTCCCAGTCTCTATTTAAGCCTAAATTAATAGTATCCAATTTGCAAATGAATTCCAATTCAGCAGTTTCTCGCTGGAGTCTGGATTTGAAGTTCTTTTGTTTTAAGATAGCAACTTTCATGTCTGTGATTGCGTGACCAGAGAGATTGAAGTGTTCTCCGACTGGTTTATGAATGTTATAATTCTTGACATCTGATTTGTGTCCATTTATTCTTTTACGTAGAGACTGTCCAGTTTGACCAATGTACGTGAAGAGGGGTTTTAATAAAATATAACCCCCTCAGTAATGTTTGAAGCTTGGCTGTCGATGGAGTTGGTGCCTATGCGGGCTGCAGGAAATAACTCCGTGGGCCGCATGCAGCCTGCGTGTTTGAGACCCCTGGCCTAGTGCATAAAGCATTGTGCCGTGCCTCAGAAGACCTGGGTGCTATTCCTGGCTCTGCTGCCAGATGATCTTGAGTACCTCTCTGTTTCCCACCTCACCCTTTGTCTGCCTTGTCTATTTTGATTCTAAACTCTCTGCGGTGAGTGTGTTGGGTTCAATCAGAGACCCCCTTGGGACTGTCACCTAATGTGCTGAGACTACCTCTGAGCCTGTTTTCTCTGCCAGTTTGGGCCTCCAGAACCCTGTCTTGTCAAGCCAGACATGCCAGTCTGCTCCAACACAGACCCAGGGTCTGAACCACACATCCCAAAGTTGCAAACTTAACTGAAAACAGCTTAAGAAGTGCTCCTGTCTCTAGCAGCCAGACACCCAGCTCCCAATGGTATCCAAACCCCAAATAAATCTGTTTTACTCTGTATAAAGCTTATACAGGGTAAACTCATAAACTGTCCACACTCTATAAAACTGAGAAAGAGATATACACAGTTGTTTGCTCCCCCAAGTATTACTTACTTACTCTGGGTCAATTAATAAGCAAAAGTGATTTTATTAAGTATAAAAAGTAGGATTTAAGTGGTTCCAAGTAATGAGAGAACAAAGTAAGTTACCAAGCAACAGAAAACAAAAACACACAAGTCTAAGCCTAATACATTAAGAAACTGATTACAGATGAAATCTCACCCTCAGAGATGTTCCAATAAACTTTTTTCACAGACTGGATTCCTTCCTAGTCTGGGCCCAATCCTTTCCCCTGGTACAGTCCTTGTTAGTTCCAGCTTAGGTGGTAAATAGGGGATTTCTCATGACTGGAACCTCTTTTGTTTTGTTCCACCCCCTTATATAGTTTTGGCACAAGGTGGGAATCTTTTGCCTCTCTGGGTCCCCACCGCTCCTTCTAAATGAAAAAGCACCAGGGGGGCGTGTCATAAATATAAAGGGAAGGGTAAACCACTTTGAAATCCCTCCTGGCCAGGGGAAAGCTCCTCTCACCTGTAAAGGGTTAAGAAGCTAAAGGTAACCTCGCTGGCACCTGACCAAAATGACCAATGAGGAGACAAGATACTTTCAAAAGCTGGGAGGAGGGAGAGAAACAAAGGGTCTCTGTCTGTCTTTATGCTGCTTCTGCCGGGGATAGACCAGGAATGGAGTCTTAGAACTTTTAGTAAATAATCTAGCTAGGTACGTGTTAGATTATGATTTCTTTAAACTGCTGAAAAAAGAATTGTGCTGAATAGAATAACTATTTCTGTCTGTGTATCTTTTTTGTAACTTAAGGTTTTGCCTAGAGGGATTCTCTATGTTTTGAATCTAATTACCCTGTAAGGTATCTACCATCCTGATTTTACAGAGGTGATTTCTTTACTTCTATTTCTATTAAAAGTCTTCTTGTAAGAAAACTGAATGCTTTTTCAATGTTCTCAGATCCAAGGGTTTGGGTCTGTGGTCACCTATGCAAATTGGTGAGGCTTTTTATCCAACATTTCCCAGGAAAGGGGGGGGGTGCAAGTGTTGGGAGGATTGTTCATTGTTCTTAAGATCCAAGGGTCTGGGTCTGTAGTCACCTAGGCAAATTGGTGAGGCTTTTTACCAAACCTTGTCCAGGAAGTGGGGTGCAAGGTTTTGGGAAGTATTTTGGGGGGAAAGACGTTTCCAAACAGCTCTTTCCCAGTAACCAGTATTTGTTTGGTGGTGGTAGCGGCCAATCCAAGGACAAAGGGTGGAATATTTTGTACGTTGGGGAAGTTTTGACCTAAGCTGGTAAAGATAAGCTTAGGAGGTTTTTCATGCAGGTCCACAGTATGCATCCGATGAAGTGAGCTGTAGCTCACGAAAGCTTATGCTCAGATAAATTGGTTAGTCTCTAAGGTGCCACAAGTACTCCTTTTCTTTTTGCGAATACAGACTAACAGGGCTGTTACTCTGAAACAGGTTTAAGATGAATCCCAGTACCAAGTGACAGGGTCACATGTCCTGAGACACCCCAAGCCTTCATTCTTCCTGGCCTGACTCACAGGAAGGCTTGCAAGTAAACAGAGACATTTAGAACCAATTGTCCTAGTTGATGGGAGCCATCAAGATTCTAAACCACCATTAATGGCCCTCACTTTGCATAATTACAATAGGACCTCAGAGTTATATTTCATATTTCTAGTTTCAGATACAAAAGTGATACATTTATACAAACAGGATGACCACACTCAGTAGATTTGTAAAGTATCATTACAAAGCTTATAGAGACCTTTTGAATAAAGCATATTCCAGTTACATTATATTCACACTCATTAGCATATTTTCCTAAAATCATATAGTGTGCAACATCACAGTGAGGACTGTTTCTTGAACAATGGGTCCTCGTATAATGGGTCCTAACCTCAGCTGGGACCCCATTGCACTACTGTAATGTAAATAATCATATGATCCCAATATTCCCACATTAACTAAATTACAAATAATTCAGCAGATTTCTGAGGGAAAGATAAATTTTCCATATGGTGACTGAGGAATTATGGACATCATCCATATTCCTCTTTCTAGAAAATCCCACTAGATATCTACCTCCATGTTTAGGCACTTAAATATCTTTGAAAATCTAGCCCTAAAATTATCAGTGGTGGGAGATTACCCTCTTCCAGAAACTTCAAAAAGTTCTACTAAATTTCTAAGTAGTTGGTTTTTTTTCATTCTAATCTGTAGAACTCTGACTGGATGAGTTATTTTTTGTTGTACTAGAATTTCCTACACTTTTTGATACCAATCAATTATTTTAAGGGAATCATTCCTCTCCCACCATCATGCAATGGTCATTCTAACAGCGACTAGGAGATGAGAGATCAGTTCTTTATGGCTTTTATAAGATGCAGAATTTCCAGGACAATTTAGAAACTTCTTCAACACAAGTCAAAATAAAAATAAAAATTAAGATATTAAAATAAGGAAGATAGGAGGAAAAAAAGCTTAATAGTGCATAGCATTTGATAGGACAACAAATAAATAGGTTATACATCTCAAGGTAAGGAAAACAGAAGTTTGGACCTAAACAGAGATAATGAAAGACTTTAAACCAATGATACCAATTGACAAGACCAAAGAGGAGGACAGAGTAAAAAGACATCAACCACAATATGTGAACAATACTACAAAGTTGAAGAAATTGACTGGTAGCAAGTCTCATCAATACAGTGGCAGGGATTTCCAGAGGTCAATTTGTAATTGTGTAGGTACTAAGAGTGGCTTTATTCCAGTTGTAAAACAAGTTTTATAAGACTTCTGTTATAAAAGAATGACTCTGTTAATAAAGTAAAAAGAAAAGCTGGCTGTAAGTGCTTTCCTGTGTTGGTCCAGAGGGTGCAGGACAGTTCAGGATCAAGCCCTGAATACACAGACTCCCCCCCCAAATATCTAAGAAAAAGACCCCTCTTGTTCAGTTTCATCTCCCAGTGGTGGCCAGTACTGGATGCTTCACAGGAACGTGTTACGCAGCCATACTGGATCTAATTGTGTAACACTATATAATGGAGGAAAACTTCTTCCAGAACCCAGTTAATGATTATCTTATATCCTGAAACGTGAAGATAGATACAAATAGCCTTTGTCATGCTATTTTCACAAGGCCAAACTACAAAGGCTGTTCTTATTCATGAATGCCTGATCTCACTTTAAAAACTAAGCTATTTGCTATAATAGATGTAAGAATCCAGGAACTAGACCAAGGGGTCTGTAGAGCCTGGGACAGATGATGTTCCCACAGTGCCACTGGGAGGCCATGCAGAGGTACAGCCAGGGAGCACTGTGGAGAGTTGGCACCACAGAAGACCCAGAGTGATGGTACCCTGCAGCCCTCTTTAATCTCAGGGGTTGCCCCAGGAAGTTGTCTGGGTAACCACACAGACTTTGGTCTGCTGCAATGCCAGACTTTGTTTGATCTCCTGATCTCTGACTCCAGCCTGACTCTGACCCTGATTTCTGCCTCCTGATTCAAGCCTTGTAATATCTCTGATCTCCCATTTCCAACCTCAGCCTGACTTTGGTTCTTGCTTACGGAACCTGGCTCTTGCAATTCCTCCAACCCCTTCTGGATGGCTACTGTCTCTTGTGGGCAGACATGTGACTGCTAGGCCAGACCACCCTATGCCCCAGTCCTTTACAATGTTAAACTTAGAGATGTTTTCATAATTTTTAAAAAATACTTTCCTTTTCTCCTCCCTCTTCAGCAGAGGGCAATGAAAATGATTAGGGGACTGGGGCACATGACTTACAAGGAGAGGCTGAGGGAACCGGGGTTATTTAGTCTGCAGAAGAGAAGAGTGAGGGGGTTTGATAGCAGCCTTCAACTACCTGAAGGGGGGTTCCAAAGAGGATGGAGCTCAGCTGTTCTCAGTGGTGGAATATGACAGAACAAGGAGCAATGGTCTCAAGTTGCAGTGTGGGAGGTCTAGGTTAGGTATTAGGAAACATTATTTCACTAGGAGAGTGGTGAAGCACTGGAATGGGTTATCTAGGGAGGTAGTGGAATCTCCATCCTTAGTGGTTTTTAAGGCCCGGCTTGACAAAGCCCTGGCTGGGATGATTTAGCTGATGTTCCTGCTTTGTGCAGGGGGTTGGACTAGTTATCTCCTGAAGTCTCTTCCAACCCTGATATTATATGATTCTACTTTCTCTTCACTGGTGGATGAATATGTGGAACCTGCCACAGTGGGTTAGCAGGCCCATTTGGCATCCCTCTACAGGGTTCAAACACCTCATAACATAGCCCTGGTCTACACTAGGACTTTAGGTCGAATTTAGCAGCATTAAATCGATGTAAACCTGCACCCGTCCACACGATGAAGCCCTTTATTTTGACTTAAAGGGCTCTTAAAATCGATTTCCTTACTCCACCCCGACAAGTGGATTAGCGCTTAAATTGGCCTTGCCGGCTCGAATTTGGGGTACTGTGGACACAATTTGATGGTATTGGCCTCCGGGAGCTATCCCAGAGTGCTCCATTGTGACCGCTCTGGACAGCACTCTCAACTCAGATACACTGGCCAGGTAGACAGGAAAAGAACCGTGAACTTTTGAATCTCATTTCCTGTTTGGCCAGCGTGGCAAGCTGCAGGTGACCATGCAGAGCTCATCAGCACAGGTGACCATGATGGAGTCCCAGAATCGCAAAAGAGCTCCAGCATGGACTGAACGGGAGGTACGGGATCTGATCGCTGTATGGGGAGAGGAATCCGTGCTATCAGAACTCCGTTCCAGTTTTCGAAATGCCAAAACCTTTGTCAAAATCTCCCAGGGCATGAAGGACAGAGGCGATAACAGAGACCCGAAGCAGTGCCGCGTGAAACTGAAGGAGCTGAGGCAAAACCAGAGAGGCGAATGGCCGCTCCGGGTCAGAGCCCCAAACATGCCGCTTCTATGATGAGCTGCATGCCATTTTAGGGGGTTCAGCCACCACTACCCCAGCCGTGTGGTTTAAATCCTTCAATGGAGATGGAGGCAATATGGAAGCAGGTTTTGGGGACGAAGAAGATGATGATGAGGAGGAGGTTGTAGATAGCTCACAGCAAGCAAGCGGAGAAACCGGTTTTCCTGACAGCCAGGAACTGTTTCTCACCCTGGACCTGGAGCCAGTACCCCCCGAACCCACCCAAGGCTGCCTCCTGGATCCAGCAGGCGGAGAAGGGACCTCTGGTGAGTGTACCTTTTAAAATACTATACATGGTTTAAAAGCAAGCATGTGAAAGGATTACTTTGCCCTGGCATTCGCCGTTCTCCTAGATGTACTCCTAAAGCCTTTGCAAAAGGTTTCTGGGGAGGGCAGCCTTATTGCGTCCTTCATGGTAGGACACTTTACCACTCCAGGCCAGTAACACGTACTCGGGAATCATTGTAGAACAAAGCATTGCAGTGTATGTTTGCTGGCATTCAAACAACATCCGTTCTTTATCTCTCTGTGTTATCTTCAGGAGAGTGAGATATACTTCATGGTCACCTGGTTGAAACAGAGTGCTTTTCTTCAGGGGACACTCAGAGGAGCCCATTCCTGCTGGGCTGTTTGCCTGTGGCTAAACAGAAATGTTCCCCGCTGTTAGCCACAGGGAGGGGGGAAGGTTGAGGGGGTAGCCACGCGGTGGGGGAAGGCAAAATGTGACCTTGTAACGAAAGCACATGTGCTGTGTATGTAATGTTAACAGCAAGGTTTACCCTGAAAGAGTGTAGCCACTATTTTATAAAATGTGTCTTTTTAAATACCGCTGTCCCTTTTTTTTCTCCACCAGCTGCATGTGTTTCAATGATCACAGGATCTTCTCCTTCCCAGAGGCTAGTGAAGCTTAGAAAGAAAAAAAAACGCACTCGCGATGAAATGTTCTCCGAGCTCATGCTGTCCTCCCACACTGACAGAGCACAGACGAATGCGTGGAGGCAAATAATGTCAGAGTGCAGAAAAACACAAAATGACCGGGAGGAGAGGTGGCGGGCTGAAGAGAGTAAGTGGCGGGCTGAAGAGAGTAAGTGGCGGGCTGAAGAGAGTGCTGAAGCTCAAATGTGGCGGCAGCGTGATGAGAGGAGGCAGGATTCAATGCTGAGGCTGCTGGAGGACCAAACCGGTATGCTCCAGTGCATGGTTGAGCTGCAGCAAAGGCAGCTGGAGCAGAGACTGCCACTACAGCCCCTGTGTAACCAACCGCCCTCCTCCCCAAGTTCCATTGCCTCCTCACCCAGACGCCCAAGAATGTGGTGGGGGGGCCTCCGGCCAACCAGCCACTCCACCACAGAGGATTGCCCAAAAAAAAGAAGGCTGTCATTCAATAAATTTTAAAATTGTAAACTTTTAAAGTGCTGTGCTTAAAGTGCTGTGTGGCATTTTCCTTCCCTCCTCCACCACCCCTCCTGGGCTACCTTGGTAGTCATCCCCCTATTTGTGTGATGAATGAATAAAGAATGCATGAATGTGAAGCAACAATGACTTTATTGCCTCTGCAAGCGGTGATTGAAGGGAGGAGGGGCGGGTGGTTAGCTTACAGGGAAGTAGAGTGAACCAAGGGGCAGGAGGTTTCATCAAGGAGAAACAAACAGAACTCTCACACCGTAGCCTGGCCGGTCATGAAACTGGTTTTCAAAGCTTCTCTGATGCGTACCGCGCCCTGCTGTGCTCTTCTAACCGCCCTGGTGTCTGGCTGTGCGTAACCAGCAGCCAGGCGATTTGCCTCAACCTCCCACCCCGCCATAAACGTCTCCCCCTTACTCTCACAGATATTGTGGAGCACACAGCAAGCAGTAATAACAGTGGGAATATTGGTTTCGCTGAGGTCTAAGCGAGTCAGTAAACTGCGCCAGCGCGCCTTTAAACGTCCAAATGCACATTCTACCACCATTCTGCACTTGCTCAGCCTGTAGTTGAACAGCTCCTAACTACTGTCCAGGCTGCCTGTGTACGGCTTCATGAGCCATGGCATTAAGGGGTAGGCTGGGTCCCCAAGGATACATATAGGCATTTCAACATCCCCAACAGTTATTTTCTGGTCTGGGAATAAAGTCCCTTCCTGCAGCTTTTGAAACAGACCAGAGTTCCTGAAGATGCGAGCATCATGCACCTTTCCCGGCCATCCCACGTTGATGTTGGTGAAACGTCCCTTGTGATCCACCAGAGCTTGCAGCACTATCGAAAAGTACCCCTTGCGGTTTATGTACTCGGCGGCTTGGTGCTCCGGTGCCAAGATAGGGATATGGGTTCCGTCTATGGCCCCACCACAGTTAGGGAATCCCATTGCAGCAAAGCCATCCACTATGACCTGCACATTTCCCAGGGTCACTACCCTTGATATCAGCAGATCTTTGATTGCGTGGGCTACTTGCATCACAGCAGCCCCCACAGTAGATTTGCCCACTCCAAATTGATTCCCAACTGACCGGTAGCTGTCTGGCGTTGCAAGCTTCCACAGGGCTATCGCCACTCGCTTCTCAACTGTGAGGGCTGCTCTCATCTTGGTATTCATGCGCCTCAGGGCAGGGGAAAGCAAGTCACAAAGTTCCTTGAAAGTGCCCTTACGCATGCGAAAGTTTCGCAGCCACTGGGAATCGTCCCAGACCTGCAACACTATGCGGTCCCACCAGTCTGTGCTTGTTTCCTGAGCCCAGAATCGGCGTTCCACAGCATGAACCTGCCCAATTAGCACCATGATGCATGCATTGGCAGGGCCCATGCTTTCAGAGAAATCTGTGTCCATGTCCTGATCACTCACGTGACCGCACTGACGTCGCCTCCTCGCCCGGTATCGCTTTGCCAGGTTCTGGTGCTGCATATACTGCTGGATAATGCGTGTGGTGTTTAATGTGCTCCTAATTGCCAAAGTGAGCTGAGCGGCCTCCATGCTTGCCTTGGTATGGCGTCCGCACAGAAAAAAGGCGCGGAATGATTGTCTGCCGTTGCTCTGACGGAGGGAGGGGCTTCTGACGACACGACTTACAGGGTTGGCTTCAGGGAGCTAAAATCAACAAAGGGGGTGTCTTTACATCAAAGAGTATTTCAGGCAGGACTTCATGGAGGGTTCCAATAAGAAATGGTGCACCTAAGTTATTGTTCATATTGGAACAAGGAGGTTAACCTGGCCTCTGATTGATACATGGCTAGATTTACCTCGCTGCACCTTCTCTGTGAGTGACTCCAGTGTGACTTAGAAGAATGAGTCCCCTAGACGGGGGAGGAGGGGAAGCAAATGAATACAGAACAAATCTGGTCTATTTCTTGTTTTGATCCACTCCATCTATCTTTTACATCTTTGGCTGGCAGCAGACGGTGCAGAAGGACTGCATGCCATCCACATCTCATGGCTGCTCGGCAGAAGATGGTACAGTACGACTGCTAGCCATCCTCATCTCTTGCCTGCCCGGCAGAAGATGGTATAGTATGACTGTTAGCAATCTGTATCGCCTGCCTGCTTACCATAAGACGGTTCAATAGGACTGACTGCAGGACTAAAGAGAATGACCTCGTCAAGTCACTCCAAATTTAGTCCCTGTGCCCATGTCTGTCCAGGCGCTCCCAGCCGACGTGGCCAGGAGCACCTCGGACATGACGATGACGGCTACCAGTCGTACTGTACCGTCTGCAGCCACAAGGCAAGGGGTTGCTGCTACTGTGTAGCAATGCCGTACCGCGTCTGCCAGCACCCAGGAAACATATGGTGATGGTTACCTGAGCGGGCTCCATGCTTGCCGTGGTATGGCGTCTGCACAGGTAACTCAGGAAAAAAGGCGCAAAACGATTGTCTGCCCTTGCTTTCACGGAGAGAGGGAGGGAACGGGGGCCTGACGATATGTACCCAGAACCACCCGCGACAATGTTTTAGCCCCATCAGGCATTGGGATCTCAACCCAGAATTCCAATGGGCAGCGGAGACTGCGGGAACTGTGGGATAACTATCCACAGTGCAACGCTCCGGAAGTCAACTCTAGCCTCGGTACTGTGGAAGCACTCCGCCGAGTTAATGCACTTAGAGCATTTTCTGTGGGGACACACACACTCGAATATATAAAACCGATTTTTAAAAAACCGACTTCTATAAATTCGACCTTATTCCGTAGTGTAGACATACCCATAGTGTGTCTGCAGAAGAACCCAGCCACCCTGCTAGACCCTCCTTCTCTCTCCCTTCCTAGCCTTCCTTCCCTTGTGTTCTACCACCTTTCTCTCTCTTCCATCCCCAATTCTCCCCCTCTTTGCAGCTGCGTTTGTATGTGAGTGCTATCATTGTGAACACTCTTTTAGCAAAAAAATAGATTCAGTGCAGCTTACAATGAAATAGAATTTACTGTCAAATATGGTTTTCTATTCCTAGTTATTCTGTTTTATTATATCTGAATAGACTCACATTACAACAAAGGTCTGACATGCACAGTTTGTCTCCTCAGATTACTGTAACATTTTACTGGGTCTCAGCCTTCTGTGTTTGAGGACTAAGATTACTAAGCTTCTAAATATTATGTAATTTCAAGTAGTTATGTGAGGCATATCTTCTGGCTAATATTGCTATCAGGGACACAGTGAAAGGTCTAATTCTTTACCTTTAAGTTTCTCATTTCTCACCAAATATTTTTGCAAAAAACAGATCTGAAAGAATTTGGGACACTAGGAAGAAAAAATCATACTTCTGTATATTGGAAAGTGAATTTGCTTTTTATATCATTTTCATATTTAACATACTTCAAAGTGCTCTACAAAATAAAGACTTATTCTAGGCTTTGACAGCACAAGGATTATATAAGACAATCCAGCAGCCTTTAAGAGATCAACAATAGCCCACACATAGCTTTGGATGCTACACTCAAAACAGGTTTACTGATAGAAGAAATTTGAAAGAGTTTTTCTCCCTCTTCTTTTTAAACTCTACCAACCAGAGGAAAACACCATCTTATGTCCAAGAAAGGATTGGGCCCAAGAAAGAGGCTAAAAGGAACTCATTGTAATACCTCATCCAAAGGAAGGGGCTTGTTACACTGTATCTACATTTGAGCTGGGCCAATGCTTCCCAGATGGCATAAGTGAGTACCTGCACTAGTGCTGTTTGAGTTAGCATACTAAAAATAGCCATGTTGGTAGCATGAGTGGAAGTTTGTGCTAGCTGCCAAGTGTACATACAAGGGGGCTGGGTGTGTATATACTTGGGTGCCTAGCTCAAGCTGCGACTCATGCTACTGTGGCCACACTGCTATTTTTAGGCACTAGCACAAGCTGAGGTACATCTATGTGAACTGGGAATTAAACCTCCCAGCTGAAATGTAGTTGTAGCCAAATAGTTCAGCACCTTTCCACTAAAACATATCACTGGGCTGCCACAAGCAGATGAGCACAAGTCTTGCTGAAGAATTTGAGCCCACAGTGGGCCTGCAGCCAATCAAACCTTTACTGCTCTATGTAATGTATGGGAAGGTACCATACTTCACCTCTCTGGAGAGAGGTGCTGAGCTGAAGCCAAATTTGAAATTCTCTTTGTAAAGCTGCAGGGTGATGAGGAGGAACATGGCTTCTCTGGGCATTCTGGGAAGCATTGTGCCTGAGGCAGGTATTGCCTCAAGGAAACCTGGGTAGCATAAAGAGCAAGCAGCTGCTCCACTACCCTTTCAGGGAGTGCAACACAGAGAGAGTCCTGAACAACTGCCTGCCTGACAGAGTTTATTTCTTTTTTTAATTAGGCTATGTTTTTGTTCAGAGATTATATCTGAAACCATAAAGGTTTAATTTCTCTGGCTGCTGTTAAACTGCTAGTGGCTTACCCAGTTTGAAAACACTGAGGGGAAAAGTTATTTCACCTCTGATCTCTCTCTCTTCACCAGTGAAGTCAATGACAAATCTCCCATTCACTTCAATGGGGCCAGGATTTCACCCCATTTGTCAAGTTTCTTCCTGGTACAAATCAGGAATCTAGGTGAGATATTACATGGATCAATAATGCAGAAATTGTTAATAGGCTCCTGCTATTTATTGTTATGCAGTGTGCCACCAATAAGTCTGTACTTGTTGAGACAGGCTGATGTACGATATCAAGAGAAAGGATTTCTCATCTGATCATAGCTACTGAAAAAGAACCTTGGTCCAAATTAAAGCCAACTGATTTTCTGACCTACAGAAAGTCAGTTCCAGGCTGAAGCGTATTTATGATTTTTGACAAAGGCATTCTTACAGTAATGATATTCTTATTTCAGATACTGCCCCTCTGAGATTAGTTTTTTGCACAGCAGAGCTGGATTGATTACTTTGCTGGAGGCTCAATGGAAGATTGGTGACAGGTGATACCCTTAATAAAATATCAGCTGTCTTTAGAAATAGTTTCTTCAGCAACACCATAGGACATACATACTGAACTGATCTAGATCTTCATATGGTAACAGAAATTCGAAACAGAACTACCTGTTAGGTCATCTTTTCTATCTTCTTGCCATTAGAGGTTTGTTTCCTACTATATATTCTAGAGCATTTCATTCAAAGTAATGTTAATATGACTGCATAAAAATGGCACAGTCTGACCCAACAGATCTGCTTCCTGTCTGCAATCAATCATCTCTGCTAACATTAGTGACAAAATACATGTTGACTGCTCTTTACTCCTGTCAGTCCTGCAGAGCCAAACTTTCAGAAGATTGAAATGCAGAGTCCATTTAGTCTTGTGAATCAACACAATTATTTATTAAGCTCCAAACAGTTACACCTGTGCAAACCCATTGAAGGCACAATGGAGGGAATGGGTGTCACTGGGAGTATAATTTGGACTGGGGAACCATTATCACAATGTGAATAATAAAAAGAATCTAGCATGACTCTCAGCTTTTAGTTTTCAGGATTGGCAGTTAGAAACAACTTTTTACTTGTAATCTTAGACCATTCAATAAGGAAGTAATTGCCACATGAACATAGAGCCTTATCATGCCACTTATAGAGACTCACTTTTCAGAGTACAATCACTCTCTAAATGACTCATGTAATGGGATGACCAAGACTTCCCTTGTGACTCTGTTTGATAGCCCAGTAGACTGTACTGTTCATAAATGTTTCCAGATATCCAACCTAAGTTTTCTTTTATATAATTTCATCCCATTATATTTTTACATTTTAAGATCATATCCCATTAGTGTTCCATAAGCTCTGCACCAGTGCTATTTAGTCTTCCCAGAACATATTTTAAGAAAACACAGAAAATAGATAAACCTACAACAGAAAAGAGAAAAGTAAACTTGCAATCCTGTAATTTTAAATGATCCTCCATTAATAGCAGTTTTGACTTCAGCCTTGCCAACCCCAAGTGTTCACAAATCATGAGATTAAAAAATAAATAAATGTGGGGATCTTTTTATATGCTTTTTGGTTTCTGAGCTTGTTGGGTGCAGCTGAGTCATATTTTCAAGCTTCTCTCTGCAACCAGGAGGGCTGGAAACTTACTCCTCCCCCCAAAAAAAATGACAGCTGAGATTCTTACCTCGTCACCTGCCCCTAGAAGCTGGAGCTTTAAGAAAAACACAGAGAGACTTGTGATAAATTCCTGAGTGTTAGACACCCCTTTCCCCGGTTTAAACTCTTCTTAACATCCCAGCTGACATGTGTTAAAATGATGATGTGTCTGAATTAGATTGTAAGCGTACTGGGGTAGGGACCTTCTTCTTTGTTGATAAAATGCTGTATATTATAACAAAATCCCCTTTTGGTCCTTTTTCACCATTAGTATTCATGGTTAGAATAATTAGAACAGGACGGGGAGCTGTCATGGCTCCACTCCAGGAAGAGGGGGGAGCTGGGGCAAAGTACTGATCACTATGCCAGGGAGAGAAGAGGGAGCTTCCTTCTGCTTTTAGCAGAGGATTGAGAACCCTGTTCCCCCTTACTTTATCTCTTGCTAGTCCTTTTCAAATAGCTCCCCTCCAAATGTTTGGATTTCAGAGAATTTCCCTCCCTCGCACAACTAATACTGCATAGATATCTTTTCCAGATAGATTCTCATGTTATTTCCTGCCCACACCTGGATCATCTCCTCCTGCAGTAAAACCTGTAACATTCTTTTGGGTGTGTGTGTGTTGGAGGGGACGGGGACATATCCCTGCCCTCCCCTTCAATGAAATAGGTTGCCAGAACCTACCTCCATACCTGGCAGCTCAGCAGGGATACATAAAGATTCTGGCAGATACACGAGGCCAGGTCAACCAGCCCCAGAATGCATAACTTTGTCTGGGAGAATCTCTGTGGGGCTAGAGGGGGTGACCAGTATGCATCCCACACTAGAACCCAACCCAGCCTTGGCCTCCCCCCAACCATGGAGGTTCTGAAATAAGGTAAGAATTACTCAAAACTACAGACATTTAAGAGCACACCGATTAAGTTCAACTGCTTTTCTGGTACTGCAAAAGCAATTCTCCCTTTTTTATTGTGTGCGCAATTTCAGATTCACATCTGAAATTATTTTCAAAATAACAAGGGAGAAGAACTGCAGGAATATTTTGTTTATTATGTATGGAACAGAGTGAACTATACATCTTTAGTGTATTATCTGCACTTCCAGGCATCAACACAAGAAGGCACTAAAACACTGCAGTTGTTCACTCATCAATATAAAAGGGACGAGTTACTGAAGTTCTTTTAGGAAGGTATATTCTGTGACACAATGCTACTGTGAGCGAGAGAGAAACTATGATTTAAGATAATGATATAGGACATCATATTTTTAATTCTCATTTAGATCTGTGTGTGCATCTTCAATTGTGTTTCTTTGAATATGAGGACAGTTTTTCCATAATGGTTGATGAGGAAAGTCCAGTAACACATGCTGTTCCTTCACCTAGTGTTTATTTGACTGAACAGATGGGTGGTTGGCAACCCTGGTTGGAAGGAAAAAGTGTTGTTGCCATGAAAATCAGAACAGTGGCCTGGAGCATGGAAAAGATGTTGATTAAAGTATAAAATGGAGCAGAAGAGCTATGCCTTGCATTACATTCAGTAAAAAAAAGCTTTAAAGAAAAAAACCTACTAAAAACAAGAGAGACAAAGAGGATAAAAGACATGCTCCGATTAAGAGACAGATTCTGATCTCACTTACTCTCATGTAAATCCAGAGTAACCCCATTGATTCAGTGGAGTCTCTCTAGATTCTCAGTGGTATAATAGATTTGATTCTGGCCTCAAGATACTAAATTTCCCTAGCAGAGCAAATTTCTCTCCCACCATATGCACAGAGACATTTGTTTTTATCTAACACTTTTGCTAGAAGGTTGCAAAGTAATACTGCTTTATTTCTTAGAATTCAGAATCACAAAACAGAGAAAGACAAAGCAGACTGCTCCTTAAAACAGAGAGGCACAACTCAGCCCACCTTACTTTTCCTGGCTTTCTTCAGACTGACTGCTCAAGGACTGGATTTCACACTTCCTAATAGAGCCCACTAACTTGCGAGTAGGACCAGGAAGAGTACTAGAGGTGTAGCCGTGTTAGTCTGTATCCACAAAAACAACGAGGAATCCGGTAGCACCTTAAAGATTAACAGATTTATTTGGGCATACGCTTTTGCGGGTAAAAAAACAAAAACACTTCTTCAGATGTAGGACCAGGAAACATCTTTACAAATTTAAGTTGATAACTTGGAATTTTAACACAGTTTTCAATACACCACGTTTCCAGTGCAGTGTCGAAGAGATTGGTCTCCCTACTGGTACACATATACAACTTGAGGCAGAGCAGGCTGGAGGCATGCTTAATTGGAAACCAGCACCAGAAACTATGGTCGCATGGAAGGCTAATAGGACATTTGATACAAAGGCCCCAATTCTGCATTGTCCTGAACTATGTGTGGTCATTTACATTAGCACAAAATGAGTGCCAGGTGAGTGTAAAGTGTTACTGAGTCACAATGATAGCATTTGTACCTACTTTACATCAGAGCAAGGTAAGCCTAAATGACCATACCTAAGACCTAAGGTAAGCAAGGTAAGACCTAAATGACCAGGAGCAGGGCAATGGAAAATCAGGTGCTAAAAGTAGTTTTGCTATTCACAAAATCATAGTAGAACCCAGAGGCTCAGCAGTTGCCACTGGGATGGTGCCAAATTGACTTGATTAAATAAATAAATGCACAAGGCTATAGAGAGTTCCTCAGAAATGTAGAAGGCAAGCAGAGACTAATTAGCTTAGAAGAAAAAGAAGGCACGTGTGTTGCCTGATATCGCTGAGCGGTGATTAATTGAAAATTCTCAAAATCAGTTTAACCAATGACTGATTAAAATGTGAGGGTTTTAAAAGGTTCTAGTCTCAGAATCAGGCACAACAGAATCAAGTTCAATATCTGGTTGGGGAGCCCCAGCATGCAAAGAGACAATGACACTGAGGCCAAAACAAAGCTTTAAGTATTTTTCTTAGCATTATTAGTAAAACCACAAATGTTCGATTCCAGATGAAGATATAGCTACTGGGCAGTACCACCCCTCACACACACTCACAGCCTTCTCATGGAGGCCTACTGGTGAGAGACTGGTGGTGTTCCACAAGGGTCCTACCCTGCCTGCAGCATGCCAAGCGAGTCTGATGGTCAAGATTGTTAGGGAGCTTATTTCTTCACTCACTTAGAATCATAGAATATCAGGGTTGGAAGGGACCCCAGAAGGTCATCTAGTCCAACCCCCTGCTCGAAGCAGGACCAATTCCCAGTTAAATCATCCCAGCCAGGGCTTTGTCAAGCTTACTTCCCTGGTCCTTCTCGCATGAACAGAGAGCAACAATACCCGAAGTCCAAAGGTGCAAACAATTCGATGTTTATTGGCGTGAACTTCCAGCAAGAATGATTCCAGTTTCCTTCCTTAGTGTTCCCCCTTCCCAGCTCTGACACCACAGAGCCTTACTCCTGTGTCCTTGTTCCCATTCCTGCCCTTAGCCAAACATGATTCCAATTTCCCCACCCCCATGCCCTGTTCCCATTTCACCCACCCACTCACTTCCTGGTTGACTGCAGACTATATAGTAAAACTTGAGTTCTGCTTAGCTATACCTTAACCAATCATTTTCCTGAAATTTAACTAACCAATCCTAACATATTGTAACATGATTATGTAACCAATTATATCCCACCACCTTAATTAGTTTACACCCAGCAAAATTAATTATACAGCAGACAGAAACAATCACAGAAACAGACAGAGATTATACAGACAAACAATAGCAAAGTGGGAACTATAATGAGAAAACAATACAGAAGTGAGGATTTCACATCCCAGCTATTGATAAGTGAGTTCTTGCCAGACAGGATGCTATCAAATTAAGTTTCCTTTTAAATTTTCTAGGCACTTCCCTTTCTCTGGAGGCAACAGGAATACAATCCTGTCCTGATAATGCCTAACAGCCCAATAGCACCTTATTTCAATGTGACTAGTTTGGAATGTGAGGATGTGACCGGGCGGTCGCTTCCCAGCTTATGGCTGCCTCTGTTGCTTATCCAAAGGCCGTAGCCTAAGAACAGGGCCTCAGACTGTCACAGTAAGAGAGGGACCTTACACTGGCAGACAGTGATTTTGATTCTTTCTTTTATACCTCTATAACTAGCCAAGTGATAAGAATACACCTAAATTCTTAGAATATAGGCCTTTACAGACAGGCCTGAATATCTATATCCTAACAAAGATCTCAAGGCTGTCCACAGCCGGGCTGCTCCTTCAGTGGCTAGTAGGGCGGGTCCAGACCCTCCCCACTATTCCAGGTCCCGGCCCAGGGACCCTGCAAATAGCTCCCTGCTGCCTCTTCGTTCCAGCTGACTTGTCTCTATTCCCTGAGCCACTTCCCCGCAACCTCAGTTCCTTCTGCTCCTGCCTCTGACTCCAGCTCCTTTGCCCTCTTTCCAGGCCCTTGAACCTGCAAATCCTGGCAGCCCGCCAGGAACCCTCTAGGAAACCAGTCTTCTCCCTATGGCTCCCTGCAGCAGACTTCCTCAGGCTGGTCTGCAGCTTCTTTTTATATGGGCCGGTGGGGTTCTGATTGGCTGATCTAGCTGCTGCCCTAATGGGCTGTTTCACTTGCAGCCACTCCTTTGGCTGCTGGCCTGCCGCTCAGCCTCCCTAGGATGGTTTTAACCCTCTCAGGGCCAGTGCAGGGGAGGCGCCTCGTCACACCCCGAAACATAATATTCCCAGTTTCCCAATAACTCAGAGTCACTGTTGGGTAACTCACTTATTCTAAGGCTCATAGGCCTCACAGCCTTATGCCAGCTCCTTAAGCTAAATATCTTACAGGATGTAGGCCTCTAAGTTTCTAGTGTTGCTGCTACATAAAATACCTTAAGCTAGCTCCATGGGCTACACATGTGAGTAACAGGCCAGACTGGGGCTGGCTGCTACACATGCATAGGACAGGATGCAAGGAGCCTCATCTCCCATCTAATAAACTCAATCAAGAGTGATATTGGGTTTGTGGATAGCTCAGATTAAAAAAAAAATGGTTATAGAACTTCCCAACCATGCAAAAAATCTTGGAGAAATTTGAGGAAAAGAGTAAAAGTATGGTTGGGAAGTTTTGTAGCAATTTATTTTGGATCTGAGCTATCCACAAAACCAATATCAGCTTACATAGATGAAGGGTTAGGATAGAGAATCTGACATAAGCAAATGAATACAGTAATAAGTTGGCACCATTTTTTACTTACATATTTTGCTGTTGGGTTTGCAGAAAGAACGGCTATGTTTGGACAGAAATGCAGAAGAAAAAGAAGTTGGAGTTGAAAGGGGAAATTCTGACCTCCATTGAGGTCAATGGAAGTTTTGCCACTGACTGCACCGGGGCCAGGATTTCACTGTGAGTGCAAAGCACTTACGCTGCTTTAGTAAATTTGGCTGTATGGTCTCTATTGGTTTGTGTTTCCAGTTAGAATGAGGCAGGGTGACCATATCTTTCCCTGTATATTATGCAATGACAAGCACACTATTGGCTCATAACCAGTAATATCACCAATAACACTGCTTGAGCTAGAAGGAACTTCCCTGTAGCTTTTAGCATCTTGTTCAAGGGCTGGCTCTATGGGCTACTCAAGAAAAATCACATTTCATTGATAAAACAATAAACACATGGAAAAAATTGATGGGATTAATTTAGCCCATTAAATCTGAGGAGCACAAAGTCAACCCTCTGAGAAACGTCACTTTTCAGGGCTACTTAAAAAGATTAGACAAAACAATCCAGCACCTCAGTAGCTTGGAACTAGTGATTTAGGGCTTTGCCATTTATCACAATCATCCTCCAAATAGACAGTAGGACTTGATGCTGATCCAACTGAAGTCAATGAAACTACTCACAGTAGAAAGCACTGTATGTGATGGCATAAGCCTGGGACACAAAAAAGGCCTTTCAGGTTCAGTGTTGGTAGGGAAGGGCTACTAGGTTAACAGTTCAGGTGTTGGGTTCTCCATAAATAATTTTTGTACTTAGTTCTGGCTTAGGCCTTTGGCATGATTCAGTGATTAATTTTAATAAACTCTTTAAAGAAGGGACTATGTCTTCTATGTACTGAATAGCACCTCACACAATTTTTACACCACTAATATTTTTATTAATACAATAACTGTTTTCCTTGAGGGAAGGGTTTGTTGAAAAATTTCTCTAAGCAAAATATTTCATACACTCTGTGGCATTTCATAGATTTGAACAAGTGAAGCTTCTCTCACCATCTACAGATCATTTTGTAAGAGGGGAAAGTAATTGCACAGCAGCGGATTAAGTGTAACGAGAACCAGCGTCCTGTTCCAATGAACACTCTATAAACACTGCATTAGGCTGCTGAAATGTGGTCTATTTGTCAATAGTACTGCAGCTATTTTGAGTGGCATTGGTTGGAAAGCTAAATAGCTATTAAGACTTGAGGTGGATATTTGTTTCTATTCAGAAATGGAGGGTTTACTAGGGCAAATAAGGAAAAACGTGAGATACATAATCCGCTGTTGTTGAAGGCTCTTATCAGTGGGCTTTGTCCTAAGCATTTTGCACCATTTGCTCAGACACTGCGAGCCTGATTCTGATCCCTCACTCATATTGAATGGTACAGTGAGTGGTCCTGCTAAGATTCCAGATATACCAGTTGTGGTGTGACATGATCCTTGATAGGAGTAAGGTTATCTCATTCTTTGGAGTTCTGAATGAGCAAATTGGTGGCTCACGTGAAGAAAATAGAACAAGGTCCAGATGTTTTCCTTCAGGATAACAGTCATAATCCCAGAATAAGCTCTAGTGTCCATAATGCCTCAGGCTACAGGCAGAGTTATGGGGTCCATCACACCCACATCTGGTTGTCAGCTAGACTTGATCAGGCACACCATTATGCCCTTCCTCCTGGGTCCCAAGGGTGTGACTTGCCCCTCCTTTTCTGCCCTAGCTGCCTGCTTTTGTCCTGATCAGCAAGCTTCTGTTGCTTTACCTCTTCCTCCTCACTCAAACACCTGGCCTCCTGCTCTGCCTATCTCTCCACTGCTAGCAGCCTTTTCCACTCCAGCCTCCGCAGTTCGGGACCTCCCACCAATTGCTGCTGCCTCTGCTGGATCATCTGAGGAATCATCAGCTTGGTCTCTCTGTAGGAGATAAGGAGACCCCTCTGGCCCCTGTTTTGAAGCAGATGCCTCATCCTCCCTCATGGTATATGAGTGCAGCATGGTCACTAGCTCCAATTGCTCCTGGTTAAACTGCTGCCAGACCTCACTGTGCACAGAGCTCTAATTGTTCCTTGGTGAGCTCATTGTCTGCTTCTTTGTTCCTCCTGCCTTTTCTGCTGCTTACTCATCTTTACACTTCCCTTTGTTCTATTTCCTTTGCCCAAATAAACAAACAGAAAATAACAAAACTGTAACCTTTCTATGACTGTTTCCAGCCTCTCACTTGAGAATCACATAAACCTATTTCATCAGTGCTTGCCATGTAAACCTCAGTTTAAATAGTAAACTGTGAGGGGTGCAATCCAGACCATTGAGGGATTAGTCACCATTTGCCCTGCAACCCTGGGTGCCTTACAATGCTTTGCTGCTGCAACTCCCAACCTAGGATGTTCCCAATCAGCCTATGTGCGTGCAGGTCGCACCCTAAGTGTCTCTGTGTGTAGAGAGCCCTAATTCAGCAGCTCTGATCCCAGCAGACTGTGTATAGCTCCACAGCGCACTCTGGCTTCCCCAAGCCTTGGTTACAACCAGCAAGGTGATGCCAACACACACCTGGACCTGAATTTAGATTCATAGATACTAAGGTCAGAAGGGACCATTATGATCATCTAGTCTGACCTCCTGCACAACGCAGGCCACAGAATTTCACCCACCATTCCTGCAAAAAACCTCTCATTCATGTCTGAGCTATTGAAGTCCTCAAATCGTGGTTTAAAGACTTCAAGGAGCAGAGAATCCTCCAGCAAGTGACCCGTGCCCCATGCTACAGAGGAAGGCGAAAAACCTCCAGGGCCTCTTCCAATCTGCCCTGGAGGAAAATTCCTTCCCAACCCCAAATATGGTGATCAGCTAAACCCTGAGCATATGGGCAAGATTCACCAGCCAGATACTACAGAAAATTCTTTCCTGGGTAACTCAGATCCCACCCCATCTAATATCCCATCACAGGCCATTGGGCCTATTTACCATGAATATTTAATTACCAGAAACATGTTATCCCATCAGACCATCTCCTCCATAAACTTATCAAGTTTAATCTTAAAGCAAGATAGATCTTTTGCCCCCACTGCTTCCCTTGGAAGACTATTCCAAAACTTCACTCCTCTGATGGTTAGAAACTTGGTCTAATTTCAAGTCTAAACTTCCTGGTGGCCAGTTTATATCCATTTGTTCTTGTGTCCACATTGGTACTGAGCTTAAATAATTCCTCTCCCTCTCCGGTATTTATCCCTCTGATATATTTATAGAGAGCAATCATAGCTCCCCTCAACCTTCTTTTAGTTAGGCTAAACAAGCCAAGCTCCTCGAGTCTCCTTGCATAAAGCAAGTTTTCCATTCCTCAGATCATCCTAGTAGCCCTTCTCTGTACCTGTTCCAGTTTGAATTCATCCTTCTTAAACATGGGAGAACAGAACTGCACACAATATTCCAGGTGAGGTCTCACCAGTGCCTTGTATAATGGTACTAAAACCTCCTTATCCTTACTGGAAATACCTCTCCTGATGCATCCCAAGACCACATTAGCTTTTTTCACAGCCATATCACATTGGCAGCTCATAGTCATCTTTGATCAACCAATACTCCAAGGTCCTTCTCCTCCTCCGTTACTTCTAATTGATGCGTCCCCAGCTTATAACTAAAATTCTTGTTATTAATCCCTAAATGCATGACCTTACACTTCTCACTATTAAATTTCATCCTATTACTATTACTCCAGTTTACAAGTTCATCCAGGTCCTCCTGGATGATATCCCTGTCCTTCTCTAAATTGGCAATACCTCCCAGCTTTGTACCATCCGCAAACTTTATTAGCACACTCCCACTTTTTGTGCCGAGGTCAGTAATAAAAAGATTAAATAAGATTGGTCCCAAAACCGATCCTTGAGGAATTCCACTGGTAACCTCCCTCCAGCCTGACAGTTCACCTTTCAGTAGGACCTGTTGTAGTCTCCCCTCCTTATCCACCTTTCAATTTTCATATTGATCCCCTCAAAACCATGTGCTCTGCAGTGTCCAGCCCTCTCCTACACAGTTCAGACGTACTTAAATCCCATTTTTAGGCACCTCTGAGATCAATAAAACCTCTGCTTGGCTGCTGTCAAATGCTGTAGGTGTCTAAACTCAATTTAGCGCCTTTGTCTTTGCCGTAAAAGTTCCCTAGGCATCTGTTTCTGCCTCTGGGCATATGCAGTCCTGCCTCCTTCTAGGCATCTGGATGCTTATCTTCCGCCTAAGCCCCAGAGCAATTCACAAACCAGGGGAAGATAAGCACTCTTCTGCCTAAGTTGTGTATGGAGCCTGTGACATTGCACTCCGTATGATTTATGGAAATATGCTTATACGTGTGAATATGATGTAACTGGAATATGCTTTATGCAAAAGGTCTCTTGTATGGTATCATAACAAAGGTTATAAACTACTGAATATATTCCTCCTATTTGTATGCATGTATCATTCTTGTACCTGAAGCTAGAAATATGAAGTATAACTCTGAGGTCCTATTATAATTATGCAAAGTGTGGGCCATTAATGGTGGTTTAGAATCTTGATGTCTCCCATTGACTAGGACAACTGGTTGTAAATGGTCTATTTACCTGCAAGCCTTCCTGTGTACATGTCGGCCAACCCAGGAAGAATGGAGACTAAGGGTCTTACAGTGACATGTGACCATGTCACATGATACTGGAATCCATCTTAATCCTTGTACTTTTCCATTGATGAGGTGGGGGTGGGGCCAAGCACAGACAAAAGATCCCCGCCTTTTGCCAAATCTATAAAAGGGGGTGGAGCAGGACAAAAGGGGCTGCCAGTCATGAGAACATCCCTGCTTACCACCTGAGATGTCTGCTGGATCTAACAACGACTGTACCAGGGAAAAGGATTGGGCCCAGACTAGGAAGGAGTCTCATCTGTGAAAGAAGCTTATTGGAAATCTTTGAGGGTGAGATATTACCTGTAATCAGTATCTTAATGTATTAGACTTAGACTTGCATGTTTTTTTTATTTTGCTTTGTGACTTACTTTGTTCTGTCTGTTATTACTTGAAACCACTTAAATCCTACTTTTTATACTTAATAAAATCACTTTTGTTTATTAATGAACCCAGAGTAAGTGATTAATATTGGGAGAGCAAACAGCTGTGCATCTCTTTCTATAAGTGATATAGAGCAGTGGTTCTCAAAGCTGGTCTGCCGCTTGGTCAGGGAAAGCCCTGGGTGCGCCTGACCGATTTGTTTACCAGGTGCGTCCGCAGGTTCGGCCGATTGCGGCTCCCACTGGCCGTGGTTCGCCGCTCCAGGCCAATGTGGGCTGCGGGAAGGGCGGCCAGCACATGTCTTGGCCTGCGCCACTTCCCGCAGCCCCCATTGGCCTGGAGCAGCAAACCGTGGCCAGTGGGAGCCGCGATCGGCTGAACCTGCAGATGCGGCAGGTAAACAAACCGGTCCGGCGTGCCAGGGGCTTTCCCTGAACAAGCGGCAGACCGGCTTTGAGAACCACTGATATAGAGGGTGAACAATTTATGAATTTACCCTGTATAAGCTTTATACAGAGTAAAACAGATTTATTTGGGGTTTGGATCCCATGGGGAGCTGGATGTCTGGGTGCTAGACATAGGAGAACTTCTTAAGCTGTTTTCAATTAAGTCTGCAGCTTTGGGGCGTGTGGTTCAGACCCTGGGTCTGTGTTGCAGCAGGCTAGCATGTCTGGCTCAACAAGGCAGGATTCCAGGTCCCAAGCTGGAAGGGAAAATTGGCTCAGAGATAATTTCAGCACATCAGGCAACAGTCCCAAGGGGATCTCCGTGACTGAACCCACCACAGGGCCCAATCTGTTAGGCATGCTCAGAGGGTGCCTAACTCCACACCAAATGGCTGGAGGAAGGGAGGACCATTTCCCCTAAAAACTTTAGGCCAGTGGTAAGGGTACTCATTGCTATGTGAGAGACCCCCACTTCAGGTTCCCCTCCTCCTGATCAGAGCGGGTTTGAACAGGCATCTGCTGCCTCTCAGGTGAGTGCCCCAACCAGAAGCCTATGGGATATTCTGATGTGGGGTTCCCTCAGTCTCTCCTATTGAAGCTCTGCCACTTTAATTGAATAAATGACTATTTAAATATTAATTGGGCCAGAAACAGAATCATCTTGTAGTCCTGTGGCTAGGGCACTCATCTGAGAAGTGGAAGAACCCTACATTTACTCCCTGCCACATTAGGGTTACGATGAGACCTACATAGCCAGAGATTGGTTTAAACCCTGAAAGATGAGGTTTTATCTCCTTCCCAATATTTATTTGTTAGTATTATCTATTAATGATTAACAGATAAATTTGTAGCAGCTCCACAACAGTGATGCTCAGTTTCATATGGCACCTTCAAAAGACAGTCAACTTCTCTTTGCGTTTTCTTTTTTTGAACAAACCTATGACTGTTTGTACTTAACTCTAATTGTATTAAGTAAGCTGGAGCCAGATTTGACCATCCCACTGAAATCAATAGGGCTAACTAAGGAGTAAGGTAATTCAAAGTAAATGGCACAATTTCTTCTCTTTGGTTCTTAAATGGCACCCATCACTGTGGTATCTGAGTGCCTGAAGTACATATTTAATATTAAGCGTGTGCTTAAATCCATCCCTGTTCAGCAAAGCACTTAGCACATGCTGAAGTGCTTTGCTGAATCAGGACCTAAAAGTATAAAATGGGTACCAGAATTCACTATAGTGGAGATCCTACAGAAGGGACACAAGATGCAGGTATAAGCCGAATAGTGGAAGCAAAGTGTAATGGTTCTGTTCATGGAACCTTAACAAAAATTTCCTACAATGCAAACTTAACATGTAGTAATACAATATATGAAGAACAGGTGTGCAGGGGGAGGTTGAAAAAAATGGATGTAGTGAGCATGGAACCAGGAAATATGTCTGGAAATGAAATTAATTTGTTTACTCCTAAAATACATCATGTCCTGAAAACATAATTCTGTGGAGGCACAGAGAAATTTTACAGCATTCAAACTCCACTCAAAGAGGTTGGAGTGGGTTTTTCACAGACGAGGTTTTAAAAGAAATATTTGTATTGAAAGAAAAATTAATGCGGTACAAGGAATAGCACAAAATGAACTGCAACAAAGACGTTTCCCACACAAGTACCATCTGGTCCTGGGGACCTATTTCTTTTAGTTATTAGGCCGGTTCATATTATGTACGTATTACAGGGTTCATCAATTTTGGAAGAACTAAAACAGTTTAAGAGAGAATGCAACACGGTTAAGAAATAAATAACTACAACAAATTTTATAGGCCATACCTACATTATCTAACTGATGAGGCTAAACATATAGAAGCTACTGGGTCATGTCAAGAATGTGTGACATCCCATCAAGGGGCTGAAACTGCACCGTTAAACTCAATGGAATTTTTGCAATTAGCTTCAATGGGAGCAGGAATGGGCTTTATGTGCCTTAATCACTGATCAGGGTAGGGAAGTTCAGCTCTCATGGGCCTATTCAGCAAAAGGAAGTGTGTGGTTTATTGTATGAAGCTGAGAGTCCAGACTGTTAGTAAACTGTGGAAAGGATAAATAAATTTCTAAGTACTGTACTCTAGCCTAGCACCTGCGGATGTGCAAGACATATCAGCTTTTCCCTAAAGCTACACTCGGGTTGCCCAACAGCTGAGTAGTGGTAGTTACAGTTTTTCCTCAATATGACATCATGACATTTTATTTTATGTTTTGCTGTGGCCTACATATCTCCAGTAGTATCTTAGGCCTGGATCCTCAAAGAGACTTAGGTACTGCAATGCTGAGTGTTGCAATGCCTAACTTTTAGGAACGTAGGAAAATCACTGGAATCAAACAAAGTCTGAGTTAGGTTCCTTATACAATGAATGCTAGGCCCCTGGAAATGGGATGCATAAAAGTCAGCAGACTAGGCAGGGACCTGCCTAAATTAGCTAACGGGAGATGCAGAGGAGAGGGGTGTGTCTGAAGCCCTGTGATCCACAGCTGAGAACCCCTCTCCTGGAGCCAAGAGCCTGTGCTGTTTCTTGCAAGAATAATTTAGGCACCTGTCTAGTGCCACACAAAATGGCCAGGTGAGGGAGCAGGGGAGGAGGAAGTATTTATTTATTTATTCTATTTTATCATTTTATAAACATAGCAGGGTTTGTATTGTGTTTTAGCAATGTCTGGTTTCCAGTCCATTTTCTCTTTATCCTACATCATTGCAGCAAGGTATTGAATTTGTGACATCATATTAATTTCCATAGCAACAGATATACGTCAGAAATACAGATTTATTATGTCATTCCATGACTATCAGAAGAGCCTGAGCTGTGAAGACAAGCTCTTATTGTAACAGACATAGCTGGGAAATAGAAATGAATAGTTAGAAAATTAAAAGGCAAATGCCTAACTCCATGTCCATGTCTAACACTTTACCCACCTTTACCCCCATATGGAAGCGCTTCATTAAGAATGACTGAGCTGCCATGGTGATTGAAATACATCACAAAGAGGTGATAAGTCAGGAATAGGCAGAAGGAGAAGTTTATGCTAGAACCAGTCCAAATTATAAATATCTAGAGGAATTTGCATTTTAGCAACATTGATCCATTAATCTTTACAAGTGTAATTTCTTTACAAAACAAATAACAAGATAGAAAGAATAAATCTAAATTGTTTGTGTTATTTACTTTACAGCAATCAAAAGTCTGCTAAGTTCTTCACAGTAAAAATAAAGTGACTTGATCCCTGGTCTATATAGCTTACATCTAATTTAAAAAATGGCAACAAGAGGAGGCATTCAGGTTTGGGCTCTTACTGTGTTGTGCAGAAATTGTGGGTACTATTACACTGAGAAGCCACATACTCTACAGCACTCAGCTGCAGCTTGACAGACTCTAAAATACCTAGTACATATATTTAGAATTGACTGAGATTTCACACACAGATATAGTCTGTCAGTAGCTCTTTATCAGGGGTGATCATGACTGAAGGTGCTTCTGTTCTAATAGTTCTTTAGCTCCCTCTTTTGTAAAAGCATGTTTCCCAGAAATGGAGAAACATTCTATTATTCTTATGGCAGGTACCAAGAAGATTTTTATGCTGTAAGCTTTCTTACAAGATTACATATAACAAAGTAACTGCACATCTTGGAAATTTCTTTGTGGAGTTTATCTACATCTGTACTTATTACACTGGCATATGGGTGCTCTCTGAGATATTTTCTCTTGTTAGTTTTACAGATAAATATAAGTTCTCAATAAAGAAATGTTAGTCAGAGGCTCTCATTTGCCTCCTTGGCCAACACAGTCATTCAAGTCCTGGGGTTTTCAGAAGTGCCTAATGGAGAAAGCATTGAACTTTTGACCAGGAGTTGCACACCTAACGTAGAACAGGGGTTGGGCACTTTCGAAAATTCCCCCCTCTTCTCTTAAGCCACATTTCTCTGTTCCAAGTAGTTAAAAAAACTATATTGAAGTGCATAGGTGCATTCCTCCTGGGATTAAAAAAAAAAATACTTTGGGAAAGGCGAGGGGTGGGTGGGAGAGGAGGCACAGAGAAGACTCCTATTTGTTCTCCAGAGTCTCAGTTTTAATTTTGTTTTAAAAAAAAGTTAGTTTCTAGCTATTATGGTTGTGGTGTAAATGGCATCCAAGTATAACTGATGCAGCAAAGAGCCTGAAACAATAGCTTACCCCATTCAATGGGTGCTAACTCAAATGCCAGTGTAGGCCTGGCTTGACATGAGTAATTGAACATGGATGAGGCCTCATTTCTTGGGAGACAGGATTAGGGAAGTAAATGGATCACCAGGCTGGAAACAGAAGGTCTGTACAATCTAAGATAAGGGGGGACACCCAGGGAACCATTTACAGTGGACAAGATAACAATGTATAAACTAAGCCTGGAACATAACACTGAGGTAAAGAGTAAGTTGTGCGTGCACAGTGTGTGAATAGAGCATTCTGTATAGGAATTGGTTCCTACAAAGAGACCAAGCCAACCCCCAAATGTGTGATGCAATATATACTAAATGCCATGTAATGTGTAAAATATATGTAAAGAAAGAGCTTTGCAGTGTATTCTTTGGATGTGTGGTATACCCTGTATCCACCCCCAATGTTTGAGCCTGATCAACTCATGTGTAGCTTGATTGCATGCCAATAAAGAAACCTCAGTGATGAGACCTGAGTCAAGCTGAGTTCCTGGGAACCAAGTGGATAGGTTCTCAGAAGCTACTGAGTGGATAAGGTCTCAGAAGCCACTCCAACATACTTCTGGACATTTTCCTTTTGTAAATTGCAAATTATGGGCAGAAGACTCATCTAAGTTTCTTACATTTCTAAACTGAAAGTTTTAAGGTTACATTTAAGGTTTGAATAAGTTCTTCACAGATAAGAACATTTTTGACCTGGGCTCTGACAACTGCTATATCCTAACAACATTTTGTTGTACTGTCCTTTTTGCTCCCTTATTTTTCTTCTGTATCTCAGCTAGCTGAGGCTTTAGTAAGCTAATTCTTACACTTAAGTTTTTCTTTTTCTGACAGGCAGTATTTCTTCTTAACTTACTAGGTGTTTTTCTCTTAAAAAAAATTGATTGTTTGAGCTGATCAGGGTCCCTCGCATTGCTCTTAATTATTCTTCTACACAACTGTACCCAGATTACATTCCCACTAGTACATTGGGAAGCAGTCAAGCTACACATAAATTCCTATTTCCTCTTCAAAAAAAAAAAGGAGTACTTGTGGCACTTTAGAGACTAACAAATTTATTTGAGCATAAGCTTTCGTGAGCTACAGCTCACTTCATTGGATGCATTCAGTGGAAAATACAGTGGGGAGATTTATATACATACAGAACATGAAACAATGGGTGTTACCATAGACACTGTAAGGAGAGTGATCACTTAAGGTGAGCTATTACCAGCAGGAAAGTGGGGGCGGCGGGAGGGGAAAGAAAACCTTTTGTAGTGATAATCAAGGTGGGCTAGAATGCATCCGATGAAGTGAGCTGTAGCTCATGAAAGCTTATGCTCAAATAAATTGGTTAGTCTCTAAGGTGCAACAAGTATTCTTTTTCTTTTTGCGAATACAGACTAACATGGCTGCTACTCTGAACTATTTCCTCTTCAATGATTTTGACTAAATCATCCATAGTCCAATAAATTAAATCAGATTGTCACTCTGTCTGCAGCAGCCAGCACAATTGATCATTTACCGACACAGTCATCAGGAAGGGCCTATTTTCTTCAGAATGGCTATAAAGGCTTCAGGGGGGCGGGGGTGGGGGGAAGCATATGGTAGTGGGAGTTGCCACCACCTGACCTCCCCTTTGCATGAAGTGTTTTATGACTAAAGGTTTCACTGCATGTGACAGCACTGAGTTACACTGCCATAATGGGGTTTCATTGTCAAACCAAGGATTCAGTTAACACTTCAACATCCTCTTTAACACTTTTCCCCTTTAACATTTACACAGCCCCGAACTACTTAATTCTCTCTGAGCTTTGCAGTGTTTATTTGTGCAAAAGCAGCTTTTAACTCCTCACTTTTTTCCCTTGAAATTCCATTCTGATCCAGGGGTGCTGGGACAATTTTTATAGTAGGTGTGCTGCTGATGGAAACTATGGAAACCATGTGTTTGACATTTGCTATTACTATTTCAAGCCATGGGGGTGTGTCAGCATCCCCAATACCCCTAGTTCCAGCACCACTCTTCTTATCTTCCAAAGTGACATTTCTCAGCCAAATTGTTTTGTCAGCTCTAAGCTTATTTTTTTTATAGTTTTGCACTTATTTTTTTTTTTAACTTAGTACATTTTGCCTGTAAAGCTGCACTCACTAAATACCGTCCTTGAAGAATGGCTGCTTTGGATTTATGCAAATAGGTAACAGTCATTGTTTTCTCTATGACCTTTTAGGAACCCTTTTCCATTAAGTTTGTTTCCTCTTCTACAACTTTCATTTTCTTTTTGCACTTTTTACATGCATCCTTCCAGTAGCCACATTCTGTTTGTAAAGGTTAAGGCACCAGAATAAATCCTTGTGAAGCTGCTGCCTTGATTGGGGGTTTCTTTGCCTTGCGGGGAGAAGGGGAGAACAACTAGGCACTATTTTTCCCCCATGGCTGTTGCACTCAACAGACCTTTGCTGTGTCCTGCCCATACATATTTTTCCCTCTCATGCTGCTCTCTGGAGTTCCTTTTTCACTTGGTCCCAGCCTTCCCCCTAATACTTCTTTGGAAAGTCCCTAAGGGTCGCCCTTAGATTTAACTAACTTCTCCAGCATTGTACTAACTTCTTCATATTTAAACCCTTAAACCTGTCCAATGCTATTTCCCTGAATGCTAGGTTGTGGCTCTCACATTAAGGGGCGTATGCATTACCTGCTCTAGACAAGCAGATCCAAGTCATGGCATCAGTATGCTGGGACAGCCTCTGAGACCTTATCCACTCAGTAGCCTCTAAGAGCCTACCCACTTGGTTCCCAGGAACTCAGCTTGACTCAGGTCTCATCACTGAGGTTTCTTTATTGGCACGCAGTCAAGCTATGCTTGAGTTGATCAGGCTCAAACATTGGGGGTGGGTACAGGGTATATCACACATCCAAAGAGTACACTGCAAAGCTCTTTCTTTACATATATTTACACATTACATGGCATTTAGTATATATTGCATCACACATTTGGGGGTTGGCTTGGTCTCTTTGTAGGAACCAATTCCTATACAGAATGCTCTATTCACACACTGTATATACACGACTTACTTCTTTACCTCAGTGTTATGTTCCAGGCTTAGTTTATCTATTGTTATCTTGTCCACTGTAAATGGTTCCCTGGGTGTTCGCCCTTATCTTCGATTGTACAGACCTTCTGTTTTCAGCCTGGTGGTCCATTTACTTCCCTAATCCTGTCTCTCAAGAAATGAGGCCTCACCTATGTCCAATTACTCATGTCAAGCCAGGCCTAGAGCCAGTGGATGACTGTTTAAATATCAACATTGATGTTTTGCTGTACCACTGCTCAGCAAAGTAAAATATGTGAGTGACTACTCCTTTTTGGTATGTCTTCAGAAACACATGGCAGGGCTGGAGGGGCCATGACTAGTTTAATTTTCCTGAAAGAGAGCTCAGCTTTTAAAAGTTGGGGAAAATACCGTCTTCGTGCTAAAATAATTCCAGCATAGAGGGCCTGCAGAGGACACTTAAATAGTGTGTGGTAGGTTTTGTGCTCCCCCTCTTCACTACAGTGAATTATACTGGAAGCCACTGACGAAGGGAAAAAATGAAGGATGCTAAGGATTACAGCATTTTGACAAGGAGTACTTGTGGCACCTTAGAGACTAAGGTGCCACAAGTACTCCTTTTCTTTTTGCGAATACAGACTAACATGGCTGTTACTCTGAAACCTAGCATTTTGACAGGCACTCCAAGAATTTGACCTTGGTGATGATTCACTGGATATAATAGCCCCTGGTAGAATTAGAAGCAGATTAGTAAAGACAAGGCCATCTATTTATGAAAATAATACATCACCCTCTTAGGGGGGAAAAATCAAAGAGGAGTAAGAGGTGCAAAGAAAGAAAGAGAGAAATATTATTTTTTCGTTGTGTTTTACTACCGTGTTTCTTTTATAGCTAGATATTTTGAAATCCTGGTATTGTTGGTGTTGGTTTTGGAAGGTCAGGCTTCTCAAGAGGCAGGATGACAGCTTTGATTTTAAAAGGGTTACCTTATCAGGATTGTTCCAGCATTTGCAGCCAAGTAATCTGAAGTGAATACAACGGCTGCAGATGCAGAAAGTAGTTGTGCACATTTCCACTGGCCCTGAATAAGCATGGTTTAGCGATCTTGGGCTCAACTGAATGGTAATATGAACAGTAAAAAGAAGGGGCAAGGTTTACAGCAATCCTGATCTCTCTCTCTCATTCTGTGTGTGTGTGTATATATATATATATATATATATATATATATATACATAGAGAGAGAGAGAGAGAGAGAGAGAGAGAGAGAGAGAGAGAGGTGATGAAAGTTACCTGTACTAAATGGGTGTAATTTGCACATGGAATAACCAGACGTTAAAACTGGAGGAGGCTAACTTTTATTTATACATTCTTATTCCTTAAGATAGTCTCTCTTCTTCCTCCCCTCTTCTGCTGAATGTCTAGATTAGGAAAATAAACCAAGGTTAGGGCAGTGTTAGCTGACATGTGCCACTCTCTGACCCGCACTTAGAGCAAATCCACTCTGCAGAGCTGAGCCAGAGTATCTTCGCTAGGCACTAGCGATCAAATGGCTTGGACCTCCCATAATAAGTACTGGCAGATGACTCCGTGACCCTACCACTTTCCTAGCTTCCCAAAGGATGGTGAAGAGCTGGAGGATTCACTTGGAAGTGGATTCTCAGGCATCCTCCATCCCCTCTCATGGCCCACTCCAATCTCTTTTCTATGATGCAACAGGGGAAACCTGTAGAATAGAGCTCCATGTTGTGCAAGCACCCCTCCAATCCCTCCCCACTCCCACTGAGTGGCATCTTCCATCTTGCCTTCTACTCTCATACAGATTAACTCTACTGGTTGTACTGGAAGTGGACACTCAGAGGATGCAGCAGGATTTGCCCCTAGTACTCAGACACCCTTGCCCTCAATTGCTAACATGTATGATGGTACAAAATGCATCACCTTTAAATTTGGCTCACATGTCTTACTACTGCTTATAATAGTAATTAATGATACTCTGCCTTTATGTGGCATTTTCAGTTCAAGGATGTCAAAACTCCTCAAACATTAAGTTGACAAGGAGCATAAGAAAGATGGTAGGAGATGGATACAATCAAATATACACAGTCTATATATACAAATATATAAACTTGAAAGCTTTCTTGATTATTATACAGCTAAAGTGAGTGACATCTATCCCCATGTGCCCTGCATCTTAGCCATTGCAAACTAGCAGACCTCTTAGGAGGGGTCATGGAAGAGAAAGGTTTTAAACAGTTGTAGGAAGAGGGGAAAGTGGCCTTGTAGACCAATTTGGAGAGAGCATTCCTGACTCTGGAGATATGGCTTTAAATCATCATGTGAAAATTAGCTTGGCATTCATAATTGCCATTTATCCCCATCAAAAGCTCCACCCCTCCAATGCAATTCAGCAGAGCTGGTGATCTGGTTCAAGAAGGACACAGGACTGCAGTAACACTGGCTGCTGTAGTTCAAGTTTAGGTGCACAGAGGGAGCCGTCCAAGAAAATGTGTTCAGTATCTACTCAGAATGTTGCTATGCACCCTTCGTTCATTTTCGTGGCCACTAAATTCACTCATTTTTTGTAAGTATAGATGTCTAAATCTAAAACAAAAGCCATTTTTAAGTGACAAGAGCTCAAAAAAGCATCTGAAATCATGGTCTTTGTTGCCTCTTGTAATACCACCACCAAAGCTTTTTTAAAATTGTAAACGAAAGTAATTGAGAATGCGCTGAAGACATAAACGCAGAATTTCAGCCCGGAGGAAGGTTTTACAGAAATGGAATGAAAATATGCTGATAAAGTTTCGCCACCACTGTAATTAAACCTTAGATCATTGTTTCTCCCCCGCACCCCATGCAAACACTTTGTCATCAAAGTAATGCAATAGGGTAGGAACCCTGAAGACAACAGAGATATCAGCTTCACCATCTGGCTTTTTTCAAAGTGACCTTATGTAGCATGGCCAGGCAAACGTGAGAGTTTTCAAAACAAAATGTGGGCTCCTAGGCATTTAGATGTAGGGTTTAATCTTGCCTATGCTGACATTGGTGCACATGGAAAAGGTGAAAAGATCATAAGGTGAAGCCCCAAGTAATATTAGCTAGCATGTGGAGAGAATGAATGAATGCATATATACAACAGCTCAGCAGAGGGACTACAGCACGCACCAAGCACCAACAGGCAAATTGCTCTGCAGTTACAAATGTCATGCTGGCAGTTCTGTTTATGCCATCATGCCCTACACAGGAAGGATTTCTCTTGGTCATGACACACCTGCTGTGTATGCTGGTTATATGGGCCAGCTTAGCCCCCTGGGCTGGTGGTGGTATTCATCTAGGAGAGGGAGCTTGCAATGTGGCTGCAGCTGCTGTTTCATGTTATTTATGGTGAAAGGGACCTCTACCACTGGGAGCCACTGAACAGAAGCTTTGAATCAGCACACTCCCTGACTGTACCCCTTTCGACCTGAGCCTACTGACTTTTGCTTGCATGTGCAATCTTTATAATGACATTTCTTAACTACCCCTTGCTGACCCAGGCAATCATAACATTCTCTTCATACACATAATTTATAGTTTGTGTACATACACACACACACACATATCTCACACGTATACAAATATGGTGTGGTATAAAGGTATTATACTACATATCAGCATGGGTTTGGAATCATCATATTACTCATGAGTGGTGAAACTATGAGTCAGCAATGAGATTATTCCATAGAATGCCAATGAATTCTTTCCACCACATCACACCATTCTAAATAATAATACCTAGCTCTTATATAGCACTTTTCATCAGTAGATCTCAACACACTTTACAAAGGAGGTCTTATGCCCATTTTACAGATGGGGAAACTGAGGCACAGTGCAGGGACGTGACTTTCCCTGGTCACTCAGCAGCAGAGCTGTATATATTCCATCTGTACTGCTGACAAACTCCAGGTGGTAGTGACTGGGATCAAACCTGGGACTTTGTAGCTTAATGCATGAGCCCCTACTGTATGAGCTAAAAGGTATGCTTTTTAGCCAAGGCCACAGCAGGCTCATCAAACTCTAGCTGCTCTATCTGCCACTAGAGGAGGACAGAGCGCCACACCAAGCAGGACTGGGTAACACACGTATGCCACCAAAGCTACAAGAAAAATTTGCCATGTTTTTACAGAGTAATTTTTTAAAATATTAACATTTTGTCTATGAAGCCAGGAGCCTTATTTACCAGGAGGCCAACTGTACATGCCTCAAAAGGAGCTACAAAAGCCCTCTTAAAATGATGAAACAGTTTTTTTCTATACATAAGTATGTCACAGTTTAAGATTTGATACCTTGGAACCTTCCCGGCCTACAAGAAAGTGCTCTGTATGCCACCAGAAAGCTGGGAATCCCCTCCTTCCGACTGCAGGGTCACAGTGTTATCTGAACTTTAACCCAGCATTGAATCTTGCCTGTCCTGGCCTTGGCCGGTGGTAGCTTGGGGTTAACCAGCCTGTCTACTCCTCAGGTCAGAAAGCAAATCATAACTTTGTAAAGAAATGATGAACACAATAAAAAAAATCTTTGCCTCCCTCACAGCCAGGCTATAACTGCAACAACTATTTAGTCTTAGCATCAGACTTTCAGCACAAGCGCTCTAGCCATTACCTCCTGCTGGAGTTTTCACAGACCATATATAAATCAGGGTGACCAATGAGGGCAAGAGCCCAGGAAAAGGGCACTTATGGGGTATTCTGTTGATAGGTGAAGAAAAAAAATGATAAAACACCACAAAAACAGTGAGAGAGCAGACTATTGGGTAAACACTGTTTGCCTTCTAGAAGTGCTCAGGTTCCATTAACATCCAAGGGCTGATTATCAGAGAGGACCGGGCCATTTGCCCCAGCGGAAGAAGTGACACCAAACTTTGACTTGCAAGAGATCATGATTGGTCGTTACCTGCATAAAATCTCCAGTTGTCCAATTTACTAGTCACAACCCAAACACCAGAAGGCTTCAATGGAGAATGGGGGAAGATACTAGGGTGGTGAAGATGGGCTGCAGCAGCAGGGTACACCATCACCTCTTTCAATATGCCATCTTGTACTCCAAAAATCACAGCTTCATTTGAATTGCCCTGTTCATCTCAGTAAAATATTGATGGAGATGCCCAGTTATTGAAATGCAATTGTTTACATCACACTGCTGATCAAAACACTTAAGAAAGGAGGAGCCCAGAAGATGCATGATCATATTTGGACATTAGCACAGCTGACTGTAAATGAAGTCTCATTTTGTCATCTCAAATCAGAACTTGTGTCATAAATATAAAGGGAAGGCTAACCACCTTTAAATCCCTCCTGGCAGAGAAAAAAACCCTTTCACCTGTAAAGGGTTAAGAAGGTAAAGATAACCTCGCTGGCACCTGACCAAAATGACCAATGAGGAGACAAGATACTTTCAAAGCTGAGGGGTGGGGGACAAAGGGTTCTCTCTGTCTGTGTGTTTTTTCTTTGCCAGGACTAGAGCAGGAATGCAGGTCAGAACTCCTGTAAAGGGCTAATAAGCAATCTAGTTAGATATGCGTTAGATTCTGTTTTGTTTAAATGGCTGATAAAATAAGTTGTGCTGAATAGAATGTATATTCCTGTTCTTGTGTCTTTTTGTAACTTAAGATTTTGCCTAGAAGGATTCTCTGTGTTTTGAATCTGATTACCCTGTAAGGTATTTACCATCCTGATTACAGAGGTGATTCTTTTACGTTTTCTTCAATTAAAATTCTTCTTTTAAGAACCTGATTGCTTTTTCATTGTTCTTAAGATCCAAGGGTTTGGGTCTGTGTTCACCTATGCAAATTGGTGAGGATTTTTATCAAGCCTTCCCCAGCAAAGGGGGTGTAGGGTTTGGGAGGATTTTGGGGGGAAAGACGTTTCTAAGCGGGCTCTTTCCCTGTTATATATTTGTTAGATGCTTGGTGGTGGCAGCAATAAAGTCCAGGGGCAAAAGGTAAAATAGTTTGTACCTTGGGGAAGTTTTAACCTAAGCTGGTAAAAATAAGCGTAGGGGGTTTTTCATGCAGGTCCCCACGTCTGTACCCTAGAGTTCAGAGTGGGGAAGGAACCTTGACAGCTTGTTTTATGGGCGACAAATTATTCCCTCTACAATGTGATCCTTGAAACACTAGGGCAAGACAGAGTAGCCAGCTGTCTGGGCTGTTATCCCTATGGATGTTGAAGGCAGCAAGCACGATTAACCTTTTGTCCACCAGTGATAATATAGCTAGGAACTCCATCAGCTCATGCAGAGACTTTGCAGTGCAGCAGGTGATGCGTATGCGCCAGAACTATGGGTATTTCCATCCCAGGATACACATATAAGATGCACGCACTATATATTATCCAGTTTTAGGGTGGTTTACCTCTTGTATTTCAGACTGCATGTAAACAAATAATCAATATGACCTTGTTGATTCCTCTTTGATTCCAGAGTGCACCAAATATCTGGCTGGAGACAACCATGCCAGAATAGGTCCAGCCATATCATCTGGCAAGGTTTAAAATGTCAAAAAATATTATATTTACAGTTATTATAATTTATGCTACATTTAAGGGCCCTTTCCTCTCTCCAGTATTAAATGTGGTCCAAATTAATCTCTAGCTTTTGCAAATGGAATTACACCATGATGAACTTGAGCAATAAATTTTCCAGTCACATTAGTCTTAATTTGTCTGTGTCCAATTCAAAATCCTGCTTTAACACAGGCAAACCACATTTCACTTTTGGGATGAATGAGCCTGTGGTTTTTACTTAATCTCATCTCAAAAGTACAAGTAAATACCCATTTGCTGAAAAATAACATATGGTTCCCTTCAAATAAACAAGAATCACCTGTTCTTAAAATCAAACATCTTTGTTTTTAAGATTAGTTGCTTTACTAATCTTAAAAACAGTGAGTGCATCCCAGATGCTTGACATTGCCAAAGAAAGCAAACACAATCTCTTCATTATGCTAATATTGAAGTAACAGAAGTCTAGTGACATTTTTTTGACAAATGCTAATGATCACTTAATTCTCCAGTTAGTATAATCACGTTGATAATGCCTTTGGTACTGATGTCAATGTCATGTCTGATTCTACACAGTTGTTCAGCAAAAGTCAATGAAATAAAATGTCATGATACATCTTATTTCTTCTTATGGCTGGGGGTTTGCTGGAATCATCCTATGAAAATACCTACATTTCAGCATTAAGGCCTGGTACCTTTCAATTCAAAGCTAGAAACTTGGGCTTCATATTATCAGAAAGAGGGATTCCCGTTTTTCCATGGGAATAGACACTGAGACAGAAGGTAACAGCTGTTTCTCACTATATATGCTACAACTGAACTGGTGACCTAGACATAAAGGGTTCTATTTTCAGGCTCACATTTAATGTATGGTTGATGGATATAGGAGAAATCATCACTACATCCTCAAAGTCAGCTAGCATTCCTAAGTAATTCTGCTTAGCATATATTGTCAATAAAGCTTTATGTCTTTAAAAGTATTGTACAAATAGTAAGTAACTTCCCCATTTTTGTATACACTGAAACCAAGATACAGAGTAGTTAATAGAGTCACCAAAATACCTCACAGAAGTAAGTTGCTGCTGTTTCTGCTGAACTACACTTTGTCTCGGTACACAGCAGTTGTGGGGGACTCTATTAGCCATTAGTCTTCCTTTTATTATGAATCCAACCAACTGACCAAATAGATTCCACAATTTCTCAAGCTCCAATTCCATTTGTCTTTATGCTTGGTGTGAGATACCAAATGCCAGTTGTGAAGAAAGGGCTTAAGAAAGATGAGAATCAGGCCTAGAGCAGCTTCTGTGAACTTTTAACAGATCTATGAACTTACAGAGAGTCTTAATTTGAAATAAAAATAAACAAAGAACATATAAACTTATCTGTTTTCTCCACATAGTTAAAGAGAAAAAGTTACATGGTGGAGAGCAGATGGCACAAATATTGCCCACATATCATTGTGTAGTGCCATCTTTTCCCCACCCATACTGCTGCTTGGATAAAATAGTACAGTATTTGAGTCTATTTTAGCTTTTCTCTTCAAAAATATTTTTTTTAAGCCTCTTAGGGGTAGCGGCTGTCTTTGACTATGTGTTTGTACAGCCCCTAGCACATTACAGCCTCAGTCTTGACTAGATTTCTGGGCTCTACTGTGATATTATTAGTACTAACAACAGTGTGGTGTAATTGGTCATAATATTCAATTGCCTGCACATTAGTAATTACCAAAAACATTTCTGCAGAACAGTCATGCAGAGGCACCAATGATGAAGACAGCTCTAGGCATTTATAAACTCCAGAACTACAGTTTACTTGAGCATCTCTTTGACAATTAAGTTGTGCATCCAGAAGGAACAGATTAATATACACCTGATAAGATTCTTTTAAAAATGACAGTGAAATTTGACATGCTGCATAACCAACATCATGAAATGAGACACCTGAAGCTTTGCATTGACTGTTTTATAGTCTTTGTGTTATTGTATTGGCTACGGTTCTATCTCAGTGGTTTATGGAATGAGTAGGTATGCAAATGTTGCTAAAGTTACTGCATCAAGAATCTGGGTAGCGCAGGGGAGTTTCACAATCATAATGGAGTAAACAAGTTTCATAGTAAGTGAAGGGATTTAGCCTTCTGTTTCCTTTCAAGTTTCTCTCAGGGTTATACAGAGTTTCTTTTTCTCACTGAGAGCCAGTACCTTGCCAGATCTGTCGTGGATGTTGTGAGTGAGCAGTGTTGTTAGAGCTCGGTGCCAAAAATGGTTAGGGAGGGCTTAGGGTGGGGCTCACAGTTGAGAGTGGACGATTGCCTGCATCCTCTTGAAGAACAGTGGAGCTACTAATCTCATGTCCACCCTCCAGGAGCTCTCCAAAGGAATTCTGGAGGCGTCAGAACTACTTAATATTGCTTTCATATACTTTCATTTTCTAAGGCCATACTGTGTGCTAACCTAACACATTTTTTTTCAGTCTGAGTAAACTAAATATAAAATAGTAAAGGGTAAACCAAATATTAAAGGTAGAGGACATTTTTCAAATACTTATATTTTCCCTACATGCACAGTGTTTTTCAGATGTTCATTATAAAGATATAGTATACTGTACATAAGCAGCTAAGGACATTTTATGTCTTTGGATGAAAAATTAAATGCAGCCTAATCCTGGAAAAACTAGAAAGCAATTGCTTAAATCGTTATTGGACTTAATGTATTTGCAATGCACAAAAAATAATGGGCCAAATTCATCCCTGATTTAATTCCAATTGGTTCAATGGAATTGCACAAGGGATAAATTAGGGCCATTTTATTGAAGAATTTTATCATCATGTAGTTAAAGACCTTCAAGGGCAGTGTGCTTAACTATGCTGCATGTAAAAGAAGTTCCCTTTATTGGAGTTAGTTATGGGCCTGACTAAGAACCGCTTACAGTGGTGAGCAGTACTCAGAAAGTGAGTGGGACCCCTTGTAGGACCAGCCGTCTGTCTGGAAGTAGGTCATTGCAGGATTGGGGCATAATTTTGCTGCTGTTGATAGAATGTGCATGTTTCTGCAGTGTGTTTCTGGTTTAAATTCTCTTTTCTCTGATAACTAGCATGATTCCTCTCAGCTCTGTGATACACTCTTAGAATTTTTTTTAAAACCAACTTCTGTACACAGTGATTTGTGATTAACGGCAGCCCAAAAACATGACACAAGAAGAAATGCATCTTTCATTAGCACAGGAAGCACTGAAGCCAGTAGCAGTGATATGTGACAGTTTAACTCTTCGATATAAAAGATTTATTAGGAGCTAAGTAGTATCTGAGCCATCAAGCAACAGAAGCTGCAAGCCGGTAACATTTAATGGTCATCTGAAAGTACAGGAAGCCATGCTAATCAAGCCTCTGTTAAGAGTGTGAATCACTTCAGTAATAATAAAATGGAATTACACAGAATACTGGAAGTGTATATTTTTATCCTTGTTTCTAAATTTTAATTAAAAAGGAGAGATATTTTTTAAAGGTAGCTTTATTTCAAGAACAGAATGCTTTTGGTTTTCAAAAAGAAAGACAAATCAGTGGTTCTGGATATTCAGTTTCTACAGATGACTGCACTCAAAATACAATTGTAGCCCATTAGACTTCATGTAATTTGCCACTGGGACTAGGTAGGTGTAATGGTCAGTGCATGGAGATGTGCCACGTTGGGATGGGCAAACTTATTTTGATCCCTGTCAAACAATGGTGACTCAGGATTCTAACAGGCACCCATACACTGAGTTTGTTGACTGGACAAAAAACAGAGTGTATGGGGAGAACATATAAGATGTATTGCTCATAATGCCCCCATTTGTGCCAGACTAGCTTTTGAGGAGAGAGAAAAAGACATGGCTTCTTCTAAATGGAAAGTTTCCCTTTAGCTAGAAAACTAGCATTTCAACTCTCCCCTGCATAAAACACTGTTTCATAATTTCAAATCTGGATGCCTATAGTTAGGCACCTAATGTTATATTTAGACTTTAACCCTCCAAACACTCATGCACTTGCTTAAATTTACTACCATGAGGAGTCCCATTATTTCAGGAAAGAAAAAGAACAAATAAACAGAGAGCTGAATTGCTGCCTGATTTTCCTCAGAGTGCTGAGCTCCCACAACTCCCGAAGTCAATTAGCAAAACTTTAGGCACCCACGTCTGAAAATTGGGGCCTGAGGGGCTTTTTTAAATAAAAGCAAACAGATATAAATTAATTTCACAAAACCTGAAATACTGGAAAAAGTAGTTTGAGATCGGGTTTGAACGTTTTTCAGACATCTATCCTCCCAAAGACTACACCTAGGCCAGGTTAAAGACATCTGTTTCACCAAGCACTCAAACAGCCACACCCTTGCAACTTAAAGAAATGAAATAATTATGCGCTATATTTCATTGTAGCATTGTCAATCAACTTTCTATTTCATAAATATTGACATACATAACTTACTTCTTGAGTTACTCTGCTTTCTTCTTCCTCTTATAGAGCATGTTGTATCTTTCTCTGACTTGTTTTGCATGTGAGTTGTTCCCTCTTCTTCTTTCCCCATCCACTCCTACTGGTTGTTTTGTGAAGTTATATTTTGCTTCACTTTTGGTGTTTGTACATTGCTTGTTTTGATTGGTCAGCTTAGTTACACAGTGGTGGATTTTTTCCCCAAAATAAAAAAAATAAAAAAAATCACATTTAAGCCTTCTGTTTTCAAAAATCCATTAAAAAATTACCAGTTTTTAAAAAAGACAAACAATAACAAACTTTGTAAAATGAAAAAAAAGAAATCACACTGGGATGGGGTATATTAGACCCTCTGAGGCTCCCTGCTGGAGTCTTCAGGACCCTGCCACACCAAGCCCCCCAAAAGGGAAGTTGAGAGGCTCCTCCAAGCTGTCTAGAACAGCTGTGTGGGACATAGCCAATTAGGGCCCAGCAGACTAGCGTAAGAAGAGCTGAAGGGCTATAGTGAGTTCAGTTCCTTGCTAGAGCTGAAGGAGTGTGGCTGACTGGCAGAGCTATAGGACCTTGGATGGGACAGTACAGCCAGGGAAAATGAGAAGGAGTTCTGAACTGGTTGTGGGGATTCCATCAGGATAAGGCCCTGAGGTAAGGGTGAAGATAGCAGGGGGCTGTGGGGAAGTGGCCCAAGGAATAGAGCAGTGGTGTGACTTAGATAAAGGGACACAGCAAATAGCTGCTATCTACAGGGTCCCTGTGCTGGGACCTGGAGTAGTGGGTGGGCCTGTTGTCTCTTCCACCCCCATTAGCCACTGGGGGAGTAGCCTGGACAGTGAGGCACCCCAGAGGATTGGGGCTGAACTATAGTGGACCAGCTGGAGAGCTGTAGCCAGGAAGCCCCCAGAGGGTGAAGACATTGTCTCTCTCTCTGAAGACCATCAGAGAGAGCAGGTATGCATTTGACCAAGGGGGTGCTCACAAGAGGCGAGTGCACCCCATTACACACACAACTGGAAAACAGAATGAAAATAGCGTAAACATTTCTGTGAATGCTTTTATAGGTTTTTTTTAAACCAACTCTGCCTGTAGACAATCCAAACAAACCCCTCCAGAGCATGACAGCGAGTGCATGCTGATTTCTGGCTGCTCCTGGTAATATGGTGATATTAATGGGGAAATGCATTATAGAAGCTAGTGAACAGGAGCAGCTAATAGGAGTTTTATAAGGGACTTCTCCAGGTGAAGGAGTGATTATGTGACCCTTGGGGTAAGTTTGTCTAAGCATGTGTTTGTGGTGGTGGTGGTCTTGCTGCACAACTGTTCAAATCCCTTTTCCTCAGGAGGAAAATGGGGAGATTGAACCCAGGTCTCCCACATACTAGAGGAGTTCCCTAACTACTGGGATAAAGGGAGGGTGCCTTTCTTTCTCCTTGCTTCAGCCACTTTGTGTAGAGTTAGGCATGCTCAGAGTATACCTACTGGATTAGGCCCTGTGGGCAAGACAAGTGTTGTCCCACCTATCTTCACCAGGTTTGAAGATTATGCTGGTTAATGAGACATTAAGACATGGAATGCATGTCCAGAGACAGAAACTCAGGTGCCTACAGAACTTTTTACAACAAAAATGTAGGTGCTGAGGTCTTTTTAGGAACCCACAGAGTTAAGCAGAAGCTGAGTGAGAATTTTGAGGATCTCAATGCTTGCTAAATATTGGACATGGGCTACTAAAGTGGGAATTAGGCCCCAAAGTCCTTTGGTGAACCTTGGCCTAGTGAACTTCATAGTCTATGACACTTCTCCCTTTTTGGGGTAGGAGTTTTGGTTTTGGGATTACATATTTTTGGAAGGAGATGTTGGTTGTAATTTTTTTGTAAAGAAAACTTGAGTCACTGAAAGGCCACTCAATTACTGCTCCATCCTTATGGGGTTGTGTTTGGGGGAGTTTTTTATATTTACAACTTATATGAATGGGATATATGAAATTGGAGTGATTCTGGTTTTTACTGCCCCTTCACCTGTATTTATTGATTTCATATTGCAGTATTGCACTTGAGTGCTGGGCTGTGGATGTTTACTTTTAGGGGAAAAAAATCATTGAAACATTTCTTTAGAACCCCCCTACAAGCAAACTTAAATTCACCTGTAGACATTATATGGACTTTGTAACTAGATAATCACAAAACAGGGGTCAATATTTTAGGCCCTCCCATTCCTTATACGGTCCTTTTAATGACAGTACCCATACTCTCCTCCAGTGGAAGGAGGCTCAGGGTAAGCAGAATCTTGGTGAGGCTCCCTTCAGAGATTCCCTCCCTCACACTGTGCCTCAAGGGAGAAGGGGCAGGGTTTGCCCCACCACATTATAAGCAGCAGAAGTCACCACTAACGGGCAGATTCCACAGAAGCCGTGGCTGCCTGTGCAGAGTTCAGCACCTTTTGTCTCTGCTCCCTGGATGCATTCCCACTCTGCCTTGGCTCTCTAGCATTTGGAGTGGCATTATTTTGGTTCCCATTGCTCACGGCTGCCCCCTAAGGCACTGGAGGACTCTGTGAAGGAGTGCTATGTGAAAAACCTAATACAACCTAGGGCTGCATTATCTTCTCTGACTAATTTCAGTGAGGCTGGAAGGTAAATATGTACCCTCTCCACCCTCAGCCTCCTCCAAAACCTGCCCTTGTCCTGCCCGGGCTCCACAGCCTCTTGTTAAAAAGGTCAGGAGTAATCCCACAAAAGTCAATAGGTCTGTTTTTTCCTGCATTACTTTTCTCCCTGCATAGTTAGTCAAACCTCTGCAAAGTGAATGTAAATAGGTGCATAATGCTACCAAGTAGGAATGATACCTACTCTGCACAAGTGTAAGGAAGTGGAAAATCAAGCCCAGTGGAGTTACACTGGTTTTAGACTTACAGTTGAGTCTGATATTCCTAATTACAACTGCACCCATGTAAGTAAGGGCAGAACTGGCCCTTGAGCATCAAAAAAGAACACTTATTCAAACCAGAGTATGTAATCAGAATGATGCCATCCAAAAATGTTCATATCCTGTTAGGTCTAAAGGGGGACCATTAGACACCTAAAGGCTCTAATAAAAATAGGCATGCAACACTAGAGGATTTTTGTTGCCATAGAAAGCTATGTACATGTCAGCTCTGTAATTCAGAGCACTGTGCTGGCTTTTATGCTGTGTCTAGAAATACGCCAAGTTTTGAACAACACACCAAAACTCAGAAAGGCTTCATGTACTACAGAAATGGAATGTGCATACTTAATAGAAGGCACAATAGATACCAAACAGATTTTGGTGTCCACAATCTACACAGAAAGCAAACCAGGCCTACAGCAATATTCTTCTAGGTGGGCTAACTCATTTTGCCAAGATAATCTGAGAAATGGCCAGTTAAGAGCTACTGTTACAAGAAATGGTAACAGAGGTAATGGATGGATACCACATTCCAGTGTGATGTATATTTCATACATATTTAAGGACCAGTGAACTGTTAACCTTGGTGTTATGAATCCAATATAATTTTGGAACTTCTCAGATTAGTAATCATGGAGTGACTTCTTTACAGCCTATACTATGGGCAGCTCACTACAGCTATGGTCTATGGAAAATAAAGTCTACATTCTAAGTACACAAATATGTACAACCTCTATATAAACCCAGTGGCAGTTTGTAATTAGGACATGATCTCACTCCCACTGAAGTCAGTGATAAGCTTCCTTAGGAACAGTGACATTTGCAAGTTTGGGGCTAGATCCTTAGTGAAATTGGCATAAGATTCTAATGGGGCTACACAGATTTACACCAGCTGGGGATCTGGCCTTTTATTTCCCATTTTGAATCCTCAAGAAGTTCCTTATACTTGTTGAATTTTGGTCCTTAAGAGAAGAGGACTTGTCAAATACTACTCCTGGGCCTGATTCTCAGTCCCTCCATTTCTGCACTTGAGACAGGAATGGAAGGGCAAAGACTACTTTTAATCATTTTTATGCTCCATGTTCTGTGCACATGAAGGAGCCTTCCCAGCCCCAGGTATACATTAGAGTAACCTGAGGAACACCCTAGTTTATGCTCTGCTTCTCATAGTTCTCTGGTCTTTGTGAAGCCATGAATAATCCATGTGCTGTACCCCTGCCATGTAAGGGGCTGAGAGTATGACTGGCAAAGGGCCCTTTACACCACTTTTCAGTGATTGAGAAGAAATCCTGAGGAAACTGCTTCTACCCACTTTAAGACCCCTTTTGTTGCCAGAGTGGCATATCTTGGCCTTAAGGCCACTGAGAATTAACCTGTACAAACCTAACAGGCCCAACATTGCATACAAACAACATGGAATGTTTGGAATGTGAAATTCTTTGCTAGAAGAAAGTTCAATGTTTTCATGTTGGTTGGAATGTCTCTCTCTTTCTCCCATGTCAGGGGAAGGCAATTCCCATATTATGTATCTGTTTATTTCACACAGGCAAAGTTGAATATGCTAATTTTGCAATAAGCATATTTTGGAGTTGAGAAGTCTGACTTGTTTTGCTTGTGTGGGAACATACAATACATTTCTGGAAGGTGGGAATGTTGGTCACAAACTGGTACCTACTCAATGGCATAATCAATGTCACAATATAGCCAGGCAGTTTCTGTGGATTCCCATTTCAGGATGGTAAATTTTAGAATCAGTTTTAGCAGGAATAAAACTCTCTCTTGTATATCTGAATGTATATTCAAAAACAACAAGGAGTCCTTGTGGAACCTTAGAGATGAACAAATTTATTTGGGCATAAGCTTTCGTGGGCGCCCACTTCATCAGATGCATGAAGTGGAAAATACAGGAGCAGGTATAACTATTTGAAGAGATGGGAGTTGCCTTACCAAATGAGGTCAGACTAAGGAGACAATTCAAGTAACAGTAAGATACCAAGGGAGGAAAAACTTTTTGTAGTGGTAATGAGTGGCCTGTTTCAAACAGTTCACAAGAAGGTGTGAGTAACAGTAGGGGGAAATTGGGTTTAGGTTTTATATTGTACATTATGTTAAAGATATTGTGGTGATACCACAAAGCACACTCAGGAAGAAAGTAGGAAAATTGCAGTGGCTGGGTTGTACATGCAAAATATGAACTTCACAGAACACATTCAATGTTCTGGTTTGTAACATTTAAAAAATGTATAAAAGCTAGGGGGAAAACAGTTTTTCCATCCCATGAAATTTTTTCCTGTCCTAAATTGGAACAAAAAAGTCAATCTAGAAAAAAAATCATGAACCTAAAATCCCAAGCAAACCTGGCTTAAGACAATCAAAAGGTTGTTTTGATGACTTTAAAATATTTTGAGTTCAACCATGTAAGCTAATTATAGTACGTTTTGAAATGTTAATTTTTAAAGTAATTTTGAACTGGAAAACCAGTTTGTTTTTCATTTTTGAAAGTATCAAAGCAAGACATTGACAACTTTGAATTTTTTTCCCCAAAAATGTTCAAGTGGAGAAATTTGTCCAAACCATTCCTCTCAGATTCAATGAATTGACATTTTTTCTGACCCCCTCCAAAAAAAGCTTTGTCAATAAATTCCCAGTCAGCTCTATTCAATATGTCCTTTGCTAGCAAATTACCCAGAAATGTCCAGATAATTTTCCTGAGATGCTGCTGATTCTGAGAGCAGTTCAATCTCATCAATGCAAATACATACCAAACATAATTATTTCTCCCACAATGCTGAACTCTGTACAACCCCTAAAGAAAGTAGCATAACTTTTTAAAGCATACCACAGCTGACAGTTAAAGAGCCAGCTCAAACATAAGAGCTGTTGATGGAATGTAACCTTGGAGATTCAAACAATTTAATCTTAGATTAATAGTACTTCCTCTTTGATAGCCCAGGAAAAATCTCTTGAAGTTCTGGTATGATTGTAAGTTTTAAGTATTCTGTGTTTCACCTCGAAATGAGCAACAAGTCAGCCAGCATACTAAAGACACTAAGCCATTAATTTAGAGCATACAAAATAGCCTAAATATCCCCCAAGCTTCTAGCAAAACTTGTATACAAAGTTAAAAAATAAAATATAACCAAATAAAACCCAACCCTCTGTTTTCCCCTTTTGGTCCCCATTTTCTTGCAATAATTTTTCTCTAGCTATGACATTTTTCACTCATTAGTCAATGACTGTACTTCCCTGCACAACTAGGGTTCCCAACTTTGTAATCGCACAACTGAATACTCAAGCCCCACCCCTTCCCTGAGATGATCTCCCCCCCACTCACTACATTCCCCCTCCCTTGGTGGCTTGCTCTCCCCCACCCTCACTCATTTTCACTGGGCTAGGGCAGGAGGGGGTGAGGGCTCTAACTTGGGGTGTAGGCTCCAGCATGGGGCCAGAAATGAGGGGTTCAGGGTGTGGGAGGGGGCTCTGGGCTAGGGTAGGGAGTTGGGGTGCAGGAAGGGCTCACGGCTCCAGCTGCAGCGTAGGCTCTGGGGTGGGGCTGGAGATGAGGGGCTTGGGGTGCAGGAAGGGGCTCCAGGCTGGGGGGGAACAAAAGGATTCAGAATGTGGGAGGGGACTACAGGTTGCAGTGTGCGAGAGGGTATGGGCTCTGGGCTGGGGGAGCAGGCTGGGTTCGGGCCAGGGATGAGGGGTTTGGGTTGCAGGAGGGAGCTTTGAGTTGGGGGGTGGGGGGCTCAGCTGGGGCAGGGGGTTACCTCAGGCAGCTCCAAGTCAGCAGGGCTAAGGCAGGCTCCCTGCCTGTCTTGGCACCGTGCTGTATCCCAGATGTGACCAGCCAGTCTGCCTCCGGGGGGCACGGCAGGAGGCTCTGTGCACTGCTCTTGCCTGCAGGCACTCCCTTCAGCTCCCATTGGCCATGGTTCCCAGCCAATGGGAGTGCAGAGCTGGGGCTCAGGCAGCATGCAGAGCCAGGGGTGGGGGGCCCTGTCTAGGAGCCAGCCTGGCTGGCTGCTTCTGGGCTGGGGCACAGCATGGTGCCAGGACAGAAAGGGACTAGCCTGCCTTAGCCCTACAGCACCCCCAACCAGACTTTTAACAGTCCAGTCAGCAGTGTTGATGGGAGCTGCCTGGGTCCCTTTTTGACTGGGTCTTCTGGTTGAAAACTAGACACCTGACAACCCTATAGTGACAATGGGCCAGATCCTCATCTCTCTGTTCCAACTGCTAGGTGCTGCTAAGGCCTTCTAGTGGCAGTAGCAGATCCCCACGTGACCCAGGGGCATTCTCAAGTGATGCAAAAATGGCGCTCTTCCCACTGCCTGATCAAACCTTTGATACAGAGGGTGGGGAGTTTGTCAGACTGAGTAGTGCCTGTTCAGATCTTTGCTTGGCTGAACTATTAATTTCAGGCAGCTTAAGTTAAAGGAGGCCTGAGGTTGTTTCTTCCTCTAGTTGTCATACGATCAGGAGAACAGAAAAGTGGCTTAGAGCTGCCATTTCCCCCAAGTCCAGCTATTCCCTTTGTCAACTCAGCAAAGTTGGAGATTGAGCCTGGAATGTGTATTTTTGTTAACTATATGGTTCTGACTGGTAATCGGTAATAAGCACTGGTTAAAGGGGTAATACTAAATGCTACCTAGAAAACCAGAGTTATTGACAGGTTATTTGCTTTAAAATAAAGTGATTCAAACTGGAAGGGAAAAGATTAAACTGAGCTGTGACATCCACTATGGCAAAGGATTACATTGATAACTGACTTGAAACAGCATGCAATGCAGCTGGAATTTAAAAACCTGGCCCCATCAAGAGCTGAGAGTCGAAAGCTAGGTAATTTTTATGTTCTAATTACCTGCTAGTATGAACACTGTCATCAGCTGAGCTTTCTGGATTCTAGTTTGGATTCTCTAGGGATGATTTCCAATTGCTTGTTGTGACAAATTTAAAACAGACTGTTTGCTATACAGCAGACTCCAACTCCTTTGCTACACAAAATCCGTTCCTGGTTGAGGAAGCTTTAATCTTTTACCATTGGACTTCAAGCAAATTAAAGGCAAACAGTGAGGGAGCAGGTGGCCTTCACTCTGTAAAGAAGCTCAAGACTACAAGAAGCAGGCCAAAAGATTTCCTTTAATATAAACACCACCTTCCTTCCTGCCTCCCTCCCCACACCACTGCTTACCGGCACACTGGTGTGGCGCAAAATTACTCCATTTAAAAGCTTTTCCAAGACTCTAAAGATTGGCCTCTTAGTTTGAAGAATTCATTCCTAATATCTTTTGTGCGAAAAATTTGTGTTTTCTAAGCATTAATCAAGCCACAACACTCCTGTGATTGTGCCTCACAACCCAAAATAATGTTGGTACCTAAAGTCCCAGATCCACAAAGGTATTGAGGTGCCAAAGTCCCAGGTTTAGGTTCTGCTGAGGTCCACAGAACTCCTTGGCCAACTCTGTAGGTTTCCAGGGTAAAAATTCCCTAGCTGCCTAACTTTCTTCAGCTGGGCATGTGCCCTGCTGCCCCTTTCTAGGTGTGAGGCTCTCTCACACATAACCCTCAATGTGTCCCATGAACTGGGGGAAGATAAATGCTCCTCCACCTATCATGCTCTGAGCATCCCTAGAGATTAAACCCCATTCAAAATCCAGCTGGAGGAGGTGGTGGTTACACTAGCCACTGGGCTAAACGCTATATGGTGGGTGGAGCACTCATCCTGACTTGAGACCCAAACTATTCACACCCTCTTGCCCTATTAGACGTAGAGGGGAATACAGGTCTGTCATGAGAGACCCCAGTGGTTAGAGCACTATGTATAATATATTTAATTAAGTAGTCATTGGAGCAGGGGGTCTGGACCCCGGGTCTCTCACATTGGTGCCCTAACTAGGCTACAGAATCACACTCACAATTTCTGTGGCCCAATGACTAACTTTTTATCCACAGTACAACAGCTTCAATAAGAGACTGAGGGAGCCCCACATCAGAATATCCCATAGCTCTGTGATTAGAGCACTCTCCTGAAAAATGGGGGACTCCTGGCAGAGGGTAGAATTGTACCTATTGCCAACATCACAGGTGAGTGCACTAACCACTGGGCTAACTAGTATAAAGCATGCATCACCACCCCCTCTTCTTCCAGACATTTTGTGTGGAATGAGGCAAGCGTCTAACTCAGGGGTGGGCGAAATTTTTGGCCTGAGGTCCGCATCTGGGTATGGAAATTGTACAGCGGGCCATAAATGCTCATGAAGTTGGGGAAGGTGTGAGGGCTCTGGCTGGGAGTACAGGTTCCAGGGTGGGGCCAGAAATTAGGAGTTCAGGGTGCAGGAGGGGGCTCTAGGCTGGGGCTCTGGGTTGGGTGTGTGTGGCTGGGGTGTAGGGTGAGGGGTTTGGGGTGTAAGAAAGTGCTCTGGGCTGGGGCAGAGGGCTTGGAGGGCAGGAGGGGGATCAGGGCTGGGGCAGAGGGTTGGGGCATGGGTGAAAGCTCCAGCTGGGGGTGCAGGTTCTGGGGTGGGGCTCAGGATGAGGGGTTTGGCATGCAGGAGGGTGCTCCAGGCTGGAGATGAGGGGTTGGGGTAGGTGGGGGGAGATCCAAGCGGGGGCAGGGGTGGCTCAGGGGTGCAGGCTCCAGGCATCACTTACCTCAGGCAGCTTCCAGAAGCAGCAGCATGTCCCCCTCCAGCTCCTATGCAGAGGTGCAGCCAGATGGCTCTGCTGCACGCTGCCCCATCTGCAGGCATTGCCCCGACAGCTCTAATTGGCTGTGTTTTTCAGCCAGTGGGAGCTTCAGGGGCAGGGGCATTGTGTGGAGCAGAGCCCTTTGGCTGCCCCTACATGTAGGAGCCAGAGCAGGGCCATGCTGCTGCTTCTGAGAGATGCACGGAGTGGCCCCCAACCCCGCTTCCCAGCTGGAGCGTGGCAAGCCCCAGACCCTGCTCCCCAGCAGGAGCTTGAGGGATGGATTAAAATGGATGGTGGGCCAGATGCAGCCCACAGCTGTAGTTTGCCCACCCTGCCCTAACTCATTCTCACACCCCACCCCCCCCAAAAAAAAACAAAAAAACAAAAAAAACAACCAACCCCACTACTTAGCCACCTAAACTGTCTGACTCAAGGTAAGGGGTTTCTGGTTTTTGATCACTAGCAGAGACAGGCAACTCCCTGCAGCCCAGAATTAAGCACCTATTTCACTGAGACTGTAAAGCCACTGTTTTCAACTGTACTCTAGCTTTATACCAGGGTTTTTTTTGCCTAGAAATCTGCAGTGCTCTCTCCTGATAAGACAGAAATGAAAATGATCACAAATGAGAAATAAGTGGCCTACCTAGCCTATTATCTGTATATTGTGGCAAGGTACCTACTTCACCTCATCAGCCTCAGAATTTCTTCCTGCGGTGGTGGGGAGCCTGGAGTAAATCAGTCCTGCTCTGGAGGTTGTTGTTTTGTCACTTTGGTTTACTTGTCAATAATTACAAGGTAGGTTTCAGGGTGGGACCAAATAGTTCTTTGAAGCGCAAAAAAAAACCTCATGACAAAAAAAAATTACCTTTCCCTGCCTGCACTCTGGGTTGTCTAATTATGCTGGCTTCTGGTTTCTAGTCCTTAGCCAAACAGAAGTTAACTTGGTGATTTTTTCCCCTATAGGAAGGAAAGTAGTCTTACACTCAAAAGAATTCTTTTCTTTCTGCTACAGCTTGTATAAAATCTGTGCTCCTTCCAGGGGTGAAAGTAATTTAAAGGATTTACCAGTACTCTAGAGCCCTGAGCAGGGGTGCGTGGCCTTGACCGGAAGAGGTGTGGCCTCAACCAGACAAGGCAGAGCCTTTAAATACCCAGCCCTTTAAATCAAGATTAAAAGACCCCAGGGCTCTGGCTGTGGCTGCGAGCCCCCAGGCCTTTAAATCACCCCTGGAGCTACCAGCTGCAGAGGCTACCCCAGGGGCTCCGGCAGCAGGACTTGGGCAGTGCTTTACAGGGTCCGGGGCTCCAGCCACTGTGGGGAGCCCAGGGCCCTTTAAAGCACCAGCCTGGGGAAGCCAGTCCAATCCAGCATGGCATACTGGTTCTTGCTGGTACAGTGGACTGGCTTACTTTCACCTCTGGCTCCTTCTCTCACCAGAAGAGGGTTTTTTAAAGGTCACTGGCATTTAATTGGACTTGGGTGTCTCTAATTAACCTGAGGTAACCTCTTTTCAGTTCAGAGGGAAAAGGGCCTTCACCATTCCAGGCCTGTTATAACTGCTACTTTTATAGCTGTCAGGTCTGACTTCATCACAATATGGAAAAAAGGCATCACACTCCACCAAAATCTTTGATTTGAATAAAGCAGACTTCATTTCACCAATTAGCCATCACTTGAAAACATCAACTAGAGTACTTCTAATGTCTGAAGTCCCATGTTACTTCATTCTTTGGCTTTAAAAATATGTTGCTGTCTAAATGATTGTAGTGTTTACTACTAATGAGGTGCCTATATCTGTATATTTAGCCAAATATGCAGTCAGATATCGATCGCACGGAGCTCTTATAAACAAAGTCATTGAGGCTATTTGAAGTGTTTGAGTGAAGATGCTTATAACAAAATTCAGCTAAAATTTGAAAACCTATAAGTTAGCAAGGAAATCAAACCAAGCAGGAAGTGTCACCCAGGCTCCATTTGCTCTGCAAAGCAGTCAGGGATTTTTTGTTTTAAAGAGTTTGTACAAACAGTTTCCACTACCATAGTGGTGCTGCTGCCTGGATGGCCAACACACATTCCTTCAAGTAGTCTATTGTATTTGAAAAATATTCTTAAGGTCACATTGTCCTGAATTAACTGGTGACCCAGCCATTTCTAGCTAAAACTATTTTCAAAAGCAGTTTTCAAATTTTTTTTAATAATGCTTGTTTTAGTTGATGCAGCCTTAACCATCTATGGGAAATGGATGTTGTGGGTTTCAGTCTAGTTCCTAGTGGACATGTATAGAAAGCATAAAAATAATTGGCCTAGATTATTTAAAAGATTCATGTGCTGTTTTTTTTAAAAGCATGCAGCTGACCTGTACACTCACAAATCCTAATATGACCTATAAATAAGGGCTTCCAGGTGCATAAACCTGCGTGCAGTATATGTATCTGTGCAAACTCTGCTGGACACACAGATGTCAGGCACATGCAAAACTGTGCATTCACTTCTGAAGACACTTTAAACGTGACCGTTTTAATATTCAGAGAGGCCTGGGGTTGAATGGATGGTACCATATAAGGGCCTTTTTGCGTCTTTCCTGGCTCTATTAATTGAGTGGGAAAAAAGGACTTTAGTGTCCAGCGCTGTCAATCCACCTTCTTTCATTAACACAGTTCTTTTTAAAGTGCAGCTTTTTTAGTTTGAGATTGCTCATCAACATCCTAAAGTATTATGATATTTGACAAATATGCCTTAATACAGAGACATGTCCTCTCGGGAAAACCGAGAAGTCTGCTGCTTGCCAGGGGGTAAGATTCGCGATGTGACGGAGAGATTACCGAGACTCATCAAGCCCTTGGATCGCTACCCCTTCCTGCTTCTCCACGTGGGCACCAATGATACTGCCAAGAATGACCTTGAGCGGATCACTGCGGACTACGTGGCTCTGGGAAGAAGGATAAAGGAGTTTGAGGCGCAAGTGGTGTTTTTGTCCATCCTCCCCGTGGAAGGAGAAGGTCGGGGTAGGGACCGTCAAATCCTGGAAGTCAACGAATAGCTACGCAGGTGGTGTCGGAGAGAAGGCTTTGGATTTTTTGACCATGGGATGGTGTTCCATGAAGGAGGAGTGCTGGGCAGAGACGGGCTCCACCTTACGAAGAGAGGGAAGAGCATCTTTGCGAGCAGGCTGGCTAACCTAGTGAGGAGGGCTTTAAACTAGGTTCACCGGGGGAAGGAGACCAAAGCCCTGAGGTAAGTGGGAAAGCGGGATACCGGGAGGAAGCACAGGCAGGAATGTCTGTGAGGGGAGGGCTCCTGCCTCATACTGAGAATGAGGGGCGATCAGCAGGTTATCTCAAGTGCCTATATACAAATGCACAAAGCCTTGGAAACAAGCAGGGAGAACTGGAGGTCCTGGTGATGTCAAGGAATTATGACGTGATTGGAATAACAGAGACTTGGTGGGATAATTCACATGACTGGAGTACTGTCATGGATGGTTATAAACTGTTCAGGAAGGACAGGCAGGGCAGAAAAGGTGGGAGAGTAGCACTGTATGTAAGGGAGCAGTATGACTGCTCAGAGCTCTGGTATGAAACTGCAGAAAAACATGAGTGTCTCTGGATTAAGTTTAGAAGTGTGAGCAACAAGAGCGATGTAGTGGTGGGAGTCTGTTATAGACCACCGGACCAGGGGGATGAGGTGGATGAGGCTTTCTTCCGGCAACTCGCAGAAGCTACTAGATCGCACGCCCTGGTTCTCATGGGCGACTTTAATCATCCTGATATCTGCTGGGAGAGCACTACAGCGGTGCATAGACGATTGTTTTTTCTTGTTTCTAAAAACAGGACGGTTTTGGAAAATATAGGGGACAATTTCCTGGTGTAAGTGCTGGAGGAGCCAACTGGGGGGGAGCTTTTCTTGACCTGCTGCTCACAAACCGGGAAGAATTAGTAGGGGAAGCAAAAGTGGATGGGAATTTGGGAGGCAGTGACCATGAGTTGGTCGAGTTCAGGATCCTGACACAGGGAAGAAAGGTAAGCAGCAGAATACGGACCCTGGACTTCAGGAAAGCAGACTTCGACTCCCTCAGGGAACTGATGGGTAGGATCCTCTGGGAGAATAACATGAGGGGGAAAGGAGTCCAGGAGAGCTGGCTGTATTTCAAGGAATCCCTATTGAGGTTACAGGGACAAACCATCCCAATGTGTCGAGAGAACAGTAAATATGGCAGGCGACCAGCTTGGCTTAACGGTGAAATCCTTGCGGATCTTAAACATAAAAAAGAAGCTTACAAGAAGTGGAAGGTTGCACAGATGACCAGGGAAGAGTATAAAAATATTGCTCGGGCATGTAGGAATGAAAGCAGGAGGGCCAAATCACACCTGGAGCTGCAGCTAGCAAGAGATATTCAGAGTAACAAGAAGGGTTTCTTCAGGTATGTTGGCAACAAGAAGAAAGCCAAGGAAAGTGTGGGCCCCTTACTGAATGAGGGAGGCAACCTAGTGACAGAGGATGTGGAAAAAGCTAATGTACTCAATGCTTTCTTTGCCTCTGTCTTCACGAACAAGGTCAGCTCCCAGACTGCTTCGCTGGGCAACACACCATGGGGAGTAGATGGCCAGCCCTCTGTAGAGAAAGAGGTGGTTAGGGACTATTTAGAAAAGCTGGACATGCACAAGTCCATGGGGCCGGATGCATTGCATTCGAGAGTGCTAAAGGAATTGGCGGCTGTGATTGCAGAGCCATCGGCCATTATCTTTGAAAACTCGTGGTGAACGGGGGAAGTCCTGGATGACTGGCACTACATTAGCCTTTTTCCAATCTTTATTGAAGAAGGAGGATCCTGGGAACTACAGGCCAGTCAGCCTCACCTCAGTCCCCGGAAAAATCATGGAGCAGGTCCTCAAAGAATCAATTCTGAAGCACTTACATGAGAGGAAAGTGATCAGGAACAGTCAGCATGGATTCACCAAGGGAAGGTCATGCCTGACTAATCTAATCGCCTTCTATGATTGATTACTGGTTCTGGGGATGAAGGGAAAACAGTGGATGTATTGTTTCTTGACTTTAGCAAAGCTTTTGACATGGTCTCCCACCGTATTCTTGTCAGCAAGTTAAAGAAGTATGGGCTGGATGAATGCACTATAAGGTGGGTAGAAAGTTGGCTAGATTGTCGGGCTCAATGTGAAGTGATCAATGGCTCCATGTGTAGTTGGCAGCCGGTGTCAAGTGGAGTGCCCCAGGGGTCGGTCCTGGGGCTGGTTTTGTTCAATATCTTCATAAATGATCTGGAGGATGGTGTGGATTGCACTCTCAGCAAATTTGCGGATGATACTAAACTAGGAGAAGTGGTAGATACGGTAGCAGGTAGGGATAGGATACAGAGGGACCTAGACAAATTAGAGGATTGGGATAAAAGAAATCTGATGAGGTTCAACAAGGATAAGTGCAGGGTCCTGCACTTAGGACGGAAGAACCCAATGCACCGCTACAGACTAGGGACCGAATGGCTAGGCAGCAGTTCTGCGGAAAAGGACCTAGGGGTGACAGTGGACGAGAAGCTGGATATGAGTCAACAGTGTGCCCTTGTTGCCAAGAAGGCCCATGGCATTTTGGGATGTATAAGTAGGGGCATAGCGAGCAGATCGAGGGACGTGATCGTCCCCCTCTATTCGACATTGGTGAGGCCTCATCTGGAGTACTGTGTCCAGTTTTGGGCCCCACACTACAAGAAGGATGTGGATAAATTGGAGAGAGTCCAGCGAAGGGCAACAAAAATGATTAGGGATCTGGAACACATGACTTATGAGGAGAGGCTGAGGGAACTGGGATTGTTTAGTCTGCAGAAGAGAAGAATGAGGGGGGATTTGATAGCTGCTTTCAACTACCTGAGGGGTGGTTCCAGAGAGGATGGTTCTAGACTATTCTCAGTGGTAGAAGAGGACAGGACAGGGAGTAATGGTCTCAAGTTGCAGTGGGGGAGGTTTAGGTTGGATATTAGGAAAAACTTTTTCACTAAGAGGGTGGTGAAACACTGGAATGCGTTACCTAGGGAGGTGGTAGAATCTCCTTCTTTAGAAGTTTTTAAGGTCAGGCTTGATAAAGCCCTGGCTGGGATGATTTAATTGGGGCTTGGTCCTGCTTTGAGCACGGGGTTGGACTAGATGACCTCCTGAGGTCCCTTCCAACCCTGATATTCTATGATTCTATGTCCCATTTTGCCAATCTAGGGCAATGGCTTACTCATTAGAACCTCCATCAGTCACCATGACAGATGTAGTCCACAATGTATTATTTCAAGTTTTAATCTTGTGTTATGACTGATGCTTGCCATGGTTGTTGATGAGGGTTACAGTTAACTGCTTTCTACATGCCAGATAGATGTGTTAATCAGGATGGAGCGGGATACAAAGAATGCGCTTTAAAGGGGACAATATTTCTTCTCCCTTCCTGATCTTTTTTTTGTTTTTTAAGCCTGCCATTGAATACACCAGAGAAGGTTAGAGAAATGGTTAAGTGAGAGGTAGGTTGTAGGGGAACAAGAGCCCCAGACAGAAATCTGATGTTTAAAATTTGAGATGGGGCCAGAGGGGGTTTCAGACTGACTTTACTGTAGTGCACTCTCTTTTGGGTGCTCACAGGAGTGGCCACATTCATTCTTTTGTGTGCTGTGGCTTGCCTTCAGAGGGTAACTTTATTTTAGTTTTTAAACAAGCCTCATTAACTCAGTTAAATCACACAAAACATATTTATGCCATTCTAAACAGCCAGACTCACTTAGTTAACCTGGAATGAACTCAAAATTCAGTCAGTTTGCTCACCTCAACTGTAGAGAGCTAATCAAGGAAGAGCTGGTGAAGATTCTGTTGTCAGGTTGCTATTTGCAGTAAAGTAGATTTAGCTTGGTTTCTAATTCTGACATCCAGTTATCTAGAACATAAACTACAGTCTATAACAGGGGTTGGCAACCTGCGGCACGTGAGCTGATTTTTACTGGCATGCTGCTGCCAGCCAGAGTCCCGGCCGCCGGCCCCCCTCATCCTGCTGCCTGCCTGGGTGAACGGAACTGAGTGGGTTGAGCGGTGCCAGCGGCCGGGACCCCGGCTGGCAGGAGCCAGAGGACGTAACCCCAGACCAGCGACGGGTGAGCCGCTCAGCCCACTGCTGGTCTGAGGTTCTGTCCGCCGGCCCCGCTCAGCCCGTTGCCGGTCTTGAGTTCTGGCCACCGGCCCCTTGCCAGCTAGAGTCCCAGCCATTGGCTCCGCTCATCCCACTGCCGGCCGAGGTGAACGGAACTCCCGGCTGGCAGTGGGCTGAGCGGTGCCGAAGGCCAGGACCCCGGCTGGCAACAGTCGGTGGAACCCCAGACTGGCAGCGGGTGAGCCGCTGTCGGTCTGGGGTTCTGTCTGCCGCCCCGCTCAGCTCGCTGATGGTCTGGGGTTCTGGCCACCGGCCCCTTGCCAGCCAGGGTCCTGGCCATCGGCTGCACTCAGCCTGCTGCTGGCCTGGGATACCAGCCGCCAGCCCCGCTCACCTCGTTGCTGGTCTGGGGTTCCAGCCGCCTGGCCCCCTGCCAGCCGGGGTCCTGGCTGACAGTCTGGGGTTTCGTTGGGGGCTCCTGTAAATGTAAAATTTATTACTGGCATGCAAAACCTTAAATTAATGAAGACTTGGCACGCCACTTCTCAAAGTTTGCTGACCCCTGTAGAGTCTATAATGAGAGAAGTTCAAACTGAGAGGGCCTGGATGATGGTAATAAAGATGATCATGTGTAGCTAATGGTCCTATCCACCCAATTTACACTGCTGTGCTTTGGGCTACTTAGGTTTCTAACAGCCGGTTAATTAAAAGTCAACAAAGCAACTTTATCTTTCAGACAAGTGAAATGCACTTAGCCCAGTATTTGGATCACCTCTGCCTTTTAACAAACATTGCTTCCTGGTACAGTAAAAACAAAGGGGAAAGCAAATTAAGTTTAGATTTCAACTCTAACATTCTCTCCTCCAGTATTCCAATTAATACTTCTGTTTTCAAATCAAAAACAAACCTTTGATTAACATAAGTGAAGTACATCAATGACCCTGCTCTAATTCCTGATGTTGAAGTAATTTATGTATTATGGGAAAAGAATAGCAACTGGATTAAAATCCTTGCTATAAAATCTATCAAATTAAAATACATTTATTGTTATAAAATGTTAGAGATTAAATAATTTGGGTCCTGCTGACACACAATTTTGGATATTTATTAATTGGGAGGTAGACCATTATTTTTATATTTTTATAGTGGTGCTTGTTCTAACCTGCATCAATAATAACAAGGGCACGTGGTGTATAACTTTCCAGCAAGTAAGAAATATGAATTCATGAGCTTTTCTCTTCAAAGGAGTATCCCCATTGTAAGAGAAGTAGTACCATGTATAATGTGCGGTATCAGCAAAGGTATAGTTCACCTTTTCAGAGAAAAAGCAATTTGATTCAATGTGACAAATCTGTTTTTGTTTTTAGTGCTCTTTGCAGGCTCAGATTGCCCTTTGGTTAGAGCTAGTGGACATTTTCTGTATGATTTTTTTTTTGGTTGTTGTTGGAAAAAATGGGGTTTCCCCTTTGTAGGATAAATTCTTCACTGTTCATTTATAACCAGAATCCAGCCACTTTGTGCCACCTGAGAAATGTGGCTAGATCATACCAGAAAATCTGGCCCTTTGTGCTAGAGCAAGGTAGTCTGAGAGAGATGAAAAAATTAGGATGAAGTGAGCTGTAGCTCACGAAAGCTTATGCTCAAATAAATTGGTTAGTCTCTAAGGTGCCACAAGTACTCCTTTTCTTTTTGCGAATACAGACTAACACGGCTGTTACTCTGAAACCAGAGATTATAGAGTTAATCAGTCAATAACAAGTTCAAATGGTATGTATTTTACTAGGTAATGGAAGACTAAACACTAGGTTTGTAATGATCAGATTTAGGATGAACCAGTATATTGTGAAAGCTTCAATACACTAGTCTATAGATAGAACAACCTGTACATAGTCTGGTTTTCTGCTTAATAAAGAGAGAGTTATTAAAGAAAGGAGCATCTGTGCTCTCTGTGCACAAAACGTCAATCCATAAGATGCTAGACCTTCAGAGTGGCAGAGTCCTCATATAATCATACAGTTTAATGATAGATCATCTAGCCTGACCTTCTGTATTTCACAGGTCATCGACACCAGCCGTACCCACACACTAAATTCAACAACTAAAATTAGACTACCATATTCTAGCCCACAGGAGAATAAACTATTGTGTACAGAGGCAGAGACTAGGAGGGACTAATGTGGACCAGTGTCAGAGTCCTCCTCCTAATCAAGGCCCTGTGCAGCACATTGGACCTAAATTATAAAGCAGAGATCCCAGAATTATATGGCAGGGACCCGAGAATCCTGCCTCACTGTTTCCCTGCAAGCCTGTCCCCTGCACTGACCACCCACAAATCTAGTCCAATCACTTGTGCTCACTGTGTACATTTTTTTTCTAATAAACTCCATTTGGTACTAAAGACAATTTAATTTCAATTTTAAATGGGACGTACCATTGTAGTAGTTGTTGGGGGAAAACTGGAAGTATTGGCAGCTGGACAGAGACATAGGCCAGACTGGAGTGGGAAGCTTAGATTTATTGTGGTATACAAAGTCTAGCAAGTGGAGAGATTTAGAAAGGGGTTGATATGGTCATATTTAAAGGCAAAGATAATTTTTGCACTTGCCTTTTGGGGACTACAGGGGAAACAGGTGTGTACCAGGGAGAGAAGAGAAGAGGAGGGTGCAGTAAGTCATGAATTCTAAGGCCTGAAGGGACAATTGTGATAATCTAGTCTGACCTCCTGTATAACACAGAGGATGTTTGCACTACAGCAGATTTTTTAGCAAATCATCCAGTCTTGATTTTAAAATTGACAGTGATGGAGCATTTACCAGAGCCCTTGGTAAGTTGTTCTAATGGTTAATTACCTTCTGGATAATCACGATGGAAAATCAAGGCATAGAGCAACATTTTATCTATTATAATAGGAAAGGTCAGGTTTTCAGTATTTTCTGGAGGGAGAAATTGCAAGAGTCAGATGTGGCCTGGATGTGTGGGGAAAAGGAGAGGATGGAGTCAAAAATGACCATCTTGCTGTTGTCAAGAGTAACAATGAATGGGAAAAGTGGACAGGATGTAGGAGAAAACCTATGGAGCTTTGTTTCAGCCATGTTGAGCCTGCATTGTTAACCAACCCTCCAGGAAGGCATCCTGGAGAGTGTGATCTATAGAACTGTATGGAAAAGTAGATTTGTCATGATCATAGATATGGCAGTTAAATCTGTGTGAGCAGAGTCCAATCATCCATAAATAAGGCATAGCAGGAGAAGAGGCAGAGACTAAAGAAGGATAGAGTCCTGATGGATTCCTACAGAGAAGACTTAATGGAGATTTGCGGGAGGGGCAGAATTGAGGGGTAGCCTATTCTATTCGGGTATGTCTTCACTGCAGAGTTAGCCTGGGCTCCAGCTCACATGTTGTCCCTAACCACACTTCTGCCCACACAGGAAAATCCCTAGCCCAGGCGCTTTAATCCTGAGCTAGCAGGAATGGCTGAGGGTGTAGCTATGAGCTTGGGTTTCGTTTCAGCCCGGGCTGGCAATCTGCCTACTTTGCAATGAGAACACAGACTAATCAAACCTGCAAAAAGAAAAGGAGTACTTGTGGCACCTTAGAGACTAACCAATTTATTGGAGCATAAGCTTTCCTGAGCTACAGCTCACTTCATTGGATGCAGTCATCAGTTATGCATCCGATGAAGTGAGCTGTAGCTCATGAAAGCTTATGCTCCAATAAATTGGTTAGTCTCTAAGGTGCCACAAGTACTCCTTTTCTTTTTGCGAATACAGACTAACACGTTTGCTACTCTGAAACTAATCAAACCTGGGTGCTGTTAGTCCTCCAGTTCTATCCCACAATTCCACCTGGGTTGTACTATTTCTTGTCTAACTCCTCCCTTATTCTGCACTATGTTTTAACCCCCTGTTTGCCTGCTCCATTTCTGCTACTCTTCCACAGCATTTGGACAGAGATGCTGTCCGGAAGTGGACATCAGCCTTCTGATAAAACTGAGGTGTGATATCAATAAAACCCGTCAACTGGGGAAGTGTACCCTAAAAGACATTTTTAAATTTAGCATAAATTTAGGAAAGAAACGGAGAGACAGGGAAGTCAGTTGGATATGCTACGAATCACTATGATTTGCAAACTGAATTCCTTAATGACGGTCTCATTGAAAGTTCTTGCTGCCAAATGCTCTTTGCTTTTGCTTTCAGAACAGTCTGCACTAATAATGAGTGACTCCCTTTGGAAGTTATTTACATAAAATATTGTTCTCCTGGCCACAGAAAGCTGCTCCATGCGAGGTGAGGACAAGAGAGGGAGAGGGGGAGAGAGGGAGAGTGAGTGTGTGTGTACCTGGCAAATGAATAGAGCCATCCAGTTTAATGCACTACTAAGAACCATAGAGTATTGCACCAGAAATCCGTCCCAGCACTTGGGTTAGTGTAACACCATTGTGAAAGTATTTACATGGGTCTGGTATGGGTAGCACTTCGCAGTTGGGCTAGTGTGGGACAGCTTTGAAGTGAAGAATTAAGAAACGAGAGAATGTGAGGGTGACATTTTATACTTGAATGTATGATGTTTGGTACCAAAACAGATTTTTGAAGAGCGCACTGTTTGCGTTGCTCACTACATGCCGTTAAGCATAACCCATATAGGAACTTAACAAGCTAAAGGACTGCATATGACCGGAGCCCATAGGAATATTCTTCATATAGAAAGAGTAATTGCTAGTTGATGTATTTTCATCTTGAAACCCCACATCATACCTAGACCATTATAAATTATTTGTTTAAGTCAGAATGAACAATTGCCTTTTGGTGCCTCTTCCGTATATTACTCTTTAATTTCCACTAACTGAGAGTAAGCAACATCTGTCGCCATTTTGCATGTTAAGTAGATCTTTCACAGCATATTCAACTGAAATTAAATTTAGCTACATTTTTCCCATCAGTGCACTTCCTGATCAATTGCCTGCAAAAGAAAAATGTAGCAATGTTGAGCAAAACCCTGTTCTTTTGTTATTCCACTTCTGACTTGCTTGAATGGCTGGTATGAAGAGCTGCTGCCCAAAATAAGGAGGGGAAAACAGAGGATGGTTTAGGGTTTATTTTATTTTATTTGTTTGGGGTGGCGGAGGGAGGAGGAGGAAATGAAACGAGGATTGGAAACATCTCTCAGCTTAAAGTTTCCTCAGGACACTTACAGAAATTTAGGGATCTGATTCCCCATCGTAGTGCAATGGAAAACCATTTACACCAATTTAAAGTGAGCATCTAACATGAGAGTAGCATGTATTATGGTTACGTAGCTTATCAGTTTCCTTCGTGTCAGGTTTGTTGTGTAGAGCTACCTTAACTGTTGGATGGAATTTCTGTATGAAAATACATACATTTATGAAATCATTCTATGCATCCAGGGCTAACAGTATATGGGCAATTGTCATGAGATATTTTGTATCAATTTAGTTTCCTTTTCTTTAGTAGAATATCATGATCTTGGTATTGTCAATTGCATTAATTCAGATAATGTAGCAGTGGCCAATCCTACTATGTGACATACGAACAACATCAAGACAGAAATACTAAGATAGGAAAGCAACCATGGGTTAATGTTATAAAGATAATCTAGAATTAAAATAGATTTGTCTTCCGGAATAAGATAATTGCAGCCTGCTTTCCATAACCACGTGATGATGGCTAAGGTTAAGATTTTTGTCATGGTTATTTTTAGTAAAAGTCATGGACAGGTCACAGGCAATAAACAAAAAAAAAAACAAAAATAAAATCAGGAAAACCATGACCTGTCTGTGACTTTTGCTGCTGTTGCGCTCCATGGTTTCCCCCACCACCTTGGTGCCTGGGAGCTGCAGCCCCACCCACAGCAGCTGGGAGCTGCAGGGTGACCATATTTCCCAAAGAGAAAATAGGACACCCCAGCCGCTTGCCCGAGGCATCCCCTTCCGCCTGTGTGAGGCTGTTGCCTGTCACTGGAACCCTGAGGAGGGCCCCCTCAGGAGTCTGTCACCTGTTGCTGGAACTTTGCAGGGGGAGCCCCTTGTCGCTGCTGTCCCCTGTTGCTGGAACCCTGCCAGGGCCCCACTGGCTGTCAGCTCTAGAGTCCTGCAGCCCCTGGGGCTGAAGCAGAGAATGTCACTGACATCTCTGGAAGTCAGATTCCATGACCTCAGTGACATAAACGTAGCCATAATGATGGCACAAATGCTTGCTAGACCACTAAATCAAAACTGGGTCTGTTTCATATAGTGGCAGTTGTCCCAGGAGAATTGGAAACACTCTTCATTTGGCATTTTCCTTCTGTGACAAAAATCTTACTTTCTGTGTATACTTGGTGCTCTGTGCCTCAGTCTCCCATCTTTTGGTTCCAGACACTTCTGTCTCCTCCTCTTTGATAGGATGATTCTATTGCCTCTTAATAATTTGGCTACAAGGATAAAACATAGAGCCTCCCCCCCCCCCTTTACAACAGTTACCAAAAAGTCCAAGACACAGCCAGCATGAGGTTGCTGGATGACTATAATCCTTCTGCTCTTTGCATCTGACCTCCTTTATCAGTGAGCCTGCAGAGGATCTCAGGCCATCTACTTTGGGTTCTAGTCCAGGGACTCAGCAGCAAACAGCTAAGGTCCCCAAGTACTCAGATCCCTAGCTTCAACTCTGTGACCACTTTCCACCCCGGTCTAACTTTAGATCTTTCCCACAGCCCATTCTTGGGTGCTCTCTCTAGGCCCCTTCTTGGTTGGGATCACAAGAGAGCCTCCTAGCACTTCACAGCAATCTGGCTCTACTACAGGAGAACCATCCCACCCCCTGCATGCCTTTCCCGGATTTTTTTTTTCTATTGTGCCCCCTTTTTCAATTCCCAGGTCCTTTTCCCCTGACCTGAGGCTGTTTCCTGTAGGACCCTTCATGCTCTCTGCCCCAAATGGAACTCAGTGTTTACCTGTTCATCTTCGGACCCTGTCTTATCATGTGATTCCTCCTTGAGTCCCTCTGTCATTCTTAGCAATTGAGACCCTTCCTAGGCAGAAGGGTCAACCCTTGTCCTGTCAGTCTGTGCATTTTCTGTCACACCATCACGTGGCTTTGTAAGATATGGACAGAGTATGGGCTCTACAGCGACTTTTTTTCCTAGCTCTTGTCTATGTAACATACACAGTTAATCTCAAACTTTTGTTGTTTATGAACATAAAAATGTATGACTGAACTCTCTCTCTGTGTCTGGAGAGCCAATATTTAATGCATATTTAGTAGACTTGCTCTTCCTGGTGTGGAGCTCAGTCCAAATTCCATTGATTTGGATATAAGCAGAGTTGAGCCCCTGAAAGGATGCAGATGAGAACAGAAGGCTAACATCTCTCTTGAGAAGTTATTCACAGAGAAATCCTCAGAAGATCAAGAGATCTGACTAAAGCTGTGTGAAGTGGTTTTCATTACTGACAGAATGAACAAAAAATAAATTTGTGTAGCTTAATGGGGAAGAAAAAAAAAGGGAAACGTTCATTTTGCCTGGGACAGATTCACAAAACTTGTTTTCTAGGGAGAAGTCACATTTTGAAAAACAAACAAACGCCCAACCCACACCAGCTCCATGGAACATTTATAGAAATGACATTGGGCCCTACATCAAAACTGTAATTTGTCCCAAGAGTATGAAATATCACAAGCCATTACAAAGTAAAGCGTTGTAGATCTGTACTAGTCTTTACTCATCTATGAAATTGTATGCTGCTTTTCTTTAGTTAGCAGCATCTCAAGGCACTTTGCAAACTATGTAAGAATAATTATATAAACACCTGTCTTCCAAAAGGATCTTGAAGTGCTCCCCTAAGATAAATATCATCCTTCATTTACTGATGGAAGACTTTTGTCTTGCTTAAGATCAAACAGTGAGGCAAGGGAAAAAGTCAGTAATACAACTCAGGTTTCTAGACTTCCAGTTGCTTGCGCTGAACAGCAGGCAACATTGTCCTGTATGTTTATACAGAAGTGTACACCCCCATCCTAATCAGGAGAAGGCTAATGAGCTCCTCTGGGCTCAATCCTTACTAAACAGACACCCCTGCAGAATCTGCTCCAATTGGAGAAAACAAGCTTAAAAAGGAGAGCTGGTCACAGGAAGGGACTCAGAAGGAACTGACTCCTGTTACAGAGTAGCTAGGAGGGAAACAACTGACAAGCCTCCACCACCCAAAAACTTAACACAACCTCAAAAGACCTTTTAAAGGGGAAAAAGGGCTTTGAAGCCACTTGAGCGCAACCCCTGAGAAAGGCCCTGCCTATCACAGGGCAGAACTGGAATGCAGGCAGCTCTGGTATGGAGGGTAATACCTATATAGCACACAGCACAATAGGAAAACAATGTATGTTCATTTCCTGTGACACTTGCAATTTTGCTTTTTTTAAAAAAAAAACAAAAAACAGTTCATTGTTCTCTTCACCTACATAATGCTTTTGATCTTTCAGTTCATTTTCACACTCTCACCCCCTCTAAATTTCAAAAGCAATTCTGTCTGGAAAAAAAAAGTTAGAAAAAAGGAAGAGTTATACTTGCAAAAAAAATTAGAAGAGCAAAGTCAGTTCTGCTTATTGTAAGAAGAAGAGGTAATATTCACCTTTATTTTATTGGGTCATTATATGGAAGCTTAATTCTAAAAAGAGTGGAATAATACCAGAAGAGTCTAGTAAGCTATCACTATGAACATATATAATGAACCATGAGTAGTGAAAAAGGTGATCTGCCTCTCAGGTGAGACATTCCAGATCAATGTAAATTCTATTACCTTGAATTCATATTAACTTATAACCTACTAAAGCACAGAATTAATCATAATTCTATAAATTAAAGGTCATTTTGTCCAACTCCCTACTGATGAAAGCTTGTTCTCCTCATGGTGTCAAGTATCAGGGGGTAGCCGTGTTAGTCTGTATCCACAAAACAAGTAGGCCGGTGGCACCTTAAAGACTAACAGATTTATTTTTACCCACAAAAGCTTCTGCTCAAATAAATCTGTTAGTCTTTAAGGTGCCACCGGCCTCCTTGTTGTTCTCTACAGTGTATTTTGAAGAGCTTTATCCAATCTGGATTCAAATGGAAAGTTATTGAGGTTCCAACACTTCCTTTTGGAAGCTACTGTACAGTCTAACAGGCATCATTGTTAGATCTAGTTGGAAAACATTGATGGAAACAGTTTTAAGGAAAAATAATATTTTTTCAAAATTTTATTTGACAAATTTTCATTTTGAAAAAATGAAAAAGATTTCAAATATGTTGAAAAATACAGTTTTGACACTTTTGGAACACTGAGTTTTTGTTTTGAAATTACTGTTTAAAATTTTATTTTTACATAAACAAGGTACAAAATCAAAATGAAATATTTTGAAACAATTTTTGTGTTACTCAAAACAATTATTTTTTGGAATTTCATTTCACATAAAATCTTTAAATTTTTGCTTTTTGTCCCAATTCAGACCTCTTTGAGTTATGTAGAAATTATGAAATCCTGAAATTTTTCATGGGTTGGATTCCGCCCCCCCCCCCAACAGTTCTATTATTAGGAATGTATTCCTAATATCTTGCCTTTATTAAAAGTGACCTACTTATTCAATGGCCCCACCAAAAACAGCCCTTTAAATGCTAAGCATGCCTCCATTTTTGTTGTTTTCCATATGAAAATTGTATACTTTGAATGACTTTTTTCAGATTATGGAAAATGGCAAAGACAGGAGAACTACAAAACTCCCAGAGAAAGTGAACAGCACAGTATATTACTTGCTGTCTCATGGCCACTTTGCCTTTCACAGCAATGCACCCCCCATCCACAGCCTGAAGAATATTTTCATTTAAAGGTGCAGCAGCACTCTGGAAAAAACAAAACAAAACAAAAACAACACATTCTCAACCTTTTTTATGTAGTTGCAAATATCACACTTTCCAAGCTATTTATATAGTCTCTCTGCTGGGCTGAAGTGTACAGCCAAAGCACTCTCAGAAAGAGTTATTTTTTTGAGGTAGATATGAGACATTCCCCTCTGGTGTTATCTGGACCGGTGATCTGCTCGGTCACTCCAATCCTTGACTCTGGGAGCCAGCCTTACCCTGGTCTGCTGCGAGAACCCCTCACTGCTGGGCTGTTTACTCACAGCCTCTGGCATGTAAGCTGCTGCTTGGATTGTGCAACCGACTGCCACTAGCCAATACCTCCAGTCCCAGAGACAACCCTCCACCTTGCAGTGTCCAGTTATGCCTGCTGGATGCTGCAAGCTTATAAAAGTGTGTCAATTTAACAAAGAAAGTGATATGTACCAGACTTCTTATCCCAAGGGGAACCTCTGACATGCTTCAAACCAAATGCACTGCTTCAGGTAGAACAAAACAAATTAACTATAAAGATAGATTTGTAAGTGATTGTAAATCAAAACATAAGTCAGATCTGGTCAAATGAAATAAAAGCAAAATGCATTCCAAGCTGATCACTTTCCATGTCGTTACAAACTTAGATGGTTCTCACCACCAGCTGGTTGCTCGCTCTTCACCCAGGTTCTCCCCTTTGATCAGCATTTCAGTTGCTTGGTGTGGTGGCTGTAGTTGGAAGAGAGAAAGAGCATGGCAAATGTCTCTCCCTTTTATCAGGTCCTTTCTTCCCTCTTGGCTTTGCCCCCTCCCCTTTCAGAGTCAGGTGAGCATTACCTCATTGCAGTCCCATACTGACCAAAGGAAGGGGGGTGGCTCACTCAGAGTCTAACAGATCCTTTTGTTGCTGCCTAGGCCAGTGCCCTTTGTTCCTGTGAGGCTGGGCTGGGTTTGTCCCATACATGACCTGCCACTCTGTTCTTGGAGAACTTTTGCCTGGGTTTGCTTTAAGCCATGAGGATACATTTTCAGCCTTATAACTATATACAGTAATGTTATAGGTTATAATTTCATGTAACAATTACTATATCACTATAACAACCATGTTCAGCACATCCTGAACCTTCCAAAGACACCCAACATGACAAACTTTGCATTGGAAACCATACAATCATTTTATAAAGAAAAAACATGGGGGTGTAGGGTGTTCCGAGGTACAGAGCATCAAAAGGTATTGGGCATTTGTCAGTACAGTATGTTAGGTCAAGAATCTTTGCTAACAACATGACCTAACTTAGCAGCAGTACTCAAACTCTCCCCATCATCTCTTGGGTTAGGTCAAGTCCTCATTTACCGAACCACATTGTGAAATCCCACTCCTTATTTCCTGCATCATATTTACATTCCTCCTGTCTTTTTGGATGCTTTAGTTGCTATGGAGATACCATAATTTTAAAAGCAGTACTGAGTTTATTACTTTTCATGGGCAGAGCTACAAGGGCATTGTCATAAATATAAAGGGAAGGGTAAACCCCTTTGAAATCCCTCCTGGCCAGGGGAAAGCTCCTCTCACCTGTAAAGGGTTAAGAAGCTAAAGGTAACCTCGCTGGCACCTGACCAAAATGACCAATGAGGAGACAAGATACTTTCAAAAGCTGGGAGGAGGGAGAGAAACAAAGGGTCTGTGTCTGTCTGTATGCTGGGTCTTTGCCAGGGATAGACCAGGAATGGAGTCTTAGAACTTTTAGTAAGTAATCTAGCTAGGTATGTGTTAGATTATGATTTCTTTAAATGGCTGAGAAAGGAATTGTGCTGAATAGAATAACTATTTCTGTCTGTGTATCTTTTTTGTAACTTAAGGTTTTGCCTAGAGGGGTTCTCTATGTTTTTGAATCTAATTACCCTGTAAGATATCCACCATCCTGATTTTACAGGGGGGATTTCTTTATTTCTATTTACTTCTATTTTTTATTAAAAGTCTTCTTGTAAAAAACTGAATGCTTTTTCATTGTTCTCAGATCCAAGGGTTTGGGTCTGTGGTCACCTATGCAAATTGGTGAGGCTTTTTATCCAACATTGTCCAGGAAGTGGGGTGCAAGGTTTTGGGAAGTATTTTTGGGGGGAAGGACGCATCCAAACAGCTCTTCCCCAGTAACCAGTATTAGTTTGGTGGTGGTAGCGGCCAGTCCAAGGACAACGGGTGGAATGTTTTGTACCTTGGGGAAGTTTTGACCTAAGCTGGTAAAGATAAGCTTAGGAGGTTTTTCATGCAGGTCCCCACATCTGTACCCTAGAGTTCAGAGTGGGGGGAGGAACCTTGACAGGCATTATTTTCATAGAGATTTCAGTGCCTGCTGTCCTTGGATTACTCCTTTGACCTGTTGTGCTCATATTTACAGGCTTTTTGCATCTTTCTGTGGTTAACACTTGCAAGATGGTGGAGTGTCTGCAGGTAGAGTAGAAATACTGTTAGTTCCCCCTTTCAAATAAATAGTCTGGCAGAAAAGCCTGCAGTCTCCCTGGAGTTCAACAAATACTCCCTTCAAGATGTTCTGAACCTTTAACAGTGTAATATAGTTTAAATCAGCTGCATGGGTGTGCAATTGATTATTCCTTCTTAAGCATCATTAAGTGTCCTTTGTCCTTGGCCTTATTAAATTTCATACCATTTCCTCTAGTTTGTCAAGATCATTTTGAATTCAATCCTGGTCTCCAGCATGCTTGCAGCCCCTTCCAGCTTGGTATCATCTGCAAACTTTCCAAGTGTACTGTCTATGCCATGATCCAAATTATGAAGAAGATATTGAATAGAACCAAAGCAAGGACAGATCTCTGCGGAACCCAACTCAATTTGCCATTCCAACTTGATTATGACCCCTTGGTAACTACGCTGAGTATGGGTTTCCAAACACTTCCACTTTATAACAGGTTAATTTAGGCTATTTCCCTAGTTTGCTTATGAGATGGTCATGTTAAATAGTAGCAAAAGCCTTACTAAAGTTCAAATATATCACATCTTCTGCTTCCTCCTTATCCACCAGGCTTGTTACCCTGTCAAAGAAGGATATTAGGTTGGTTTGACATAATTTGTTCTTGACAAATCCATGTTAATAGTTACTTATCACTTTATTATCTTCTAGGTGCTTACAAACTGATTGTTTATTTGCTTCACTATCTTTCCAGGTTCCAGAGTTAATCTGACTGGTCTATAATTCCCCGAGTTGTTCTTGTCATGCTGTCTGGAGTGGCTCATAACTGAGTGCCAACCTCAGGGTAGACTGTCAAAACACATGGTAGATACCACCAAATTGGTCGTATGTTCTATAATTAGATTTCACCAATGTAGTAACAAATAGGAAAGGAGTATTTGTGGCACCTTAGAGACTAACCAATTTATCTGAGCATAAGCTTTCATGAGCTACAGCTCACTTCATCAGATGCATACTGTGGAAAGTGTAGAAGATTTTTTATACACACAAAGCATGAAAAAATGGGTGTTTATCACTACAAAAGGTTCTCTCCCCCCCACCCCACTCTCCTGTTGGTAGCAGCTTATTTAAAGTGATCACTCTCCTTACAATGTGTATGATGATCAAGGTGGGCCATCTCCAGCACAAATCCAGGGTTTAACAAGAATGTCTGAGGAACTGGGGGGGAGGGGAGAACAAGGGGAAATAGGTTACCTTGCATAATGACTCAGCCACTCCCAGTCTCTATTCAAGCCTAAGTTAATTGTATCCAATTTGCAAATGAATTCCAATTCAACAGTCTATCGCAGGAGTCTGGTTTTGAAGGCTGACAAAGGTGGTGCTGTTGTCATCATGAATAGGTTGGAATATGAACAAGAGGCTGCTCGGCAGCTCTCCAACACCACTTTCTACAAGCCATTACCTTCTGATCCCACTGAGAGTTACCAAAAGAAACTACAGCATTTGCTCAAGAAACTCCCTGAAAAAGCACAAGATCAAACTGCACAGACACACCCCTGGAACCCCGACCTGGGATATTCTATCTACTACCCAAGATCCATAAACCTGGAAATCCTGGGCGCCCCATCATCTCAGGCAATGGCACCCTGACAGCAGGATTGTCTGGCTATGTAGACTCCCTCCTCAGGCCCTTTGCTACCAGCTACCTTCGAGACACCACTGACTTCCTGAGGAAACTACAATCCATCGGTGATCTTCCTGATAACACCATCCTGGCCACTATGGATGTAGAAGCCCTCTACACCAACATTCCACACAAAGATGGACTACAAGCCGTCAAGAACACTATCCCCGATAATGTCACGGCTAACCTGGTGGCTGAACTTTGTGACTTTGCCCTTACCCATAACTATTTTACATTTGGGGACAATGTATACGTTCAAATCAGCGGCACTGCTATGGGTACCTGCATGGCCCTACAGTATGTCAACATTTTTATGGCTGACTTAGAACAATGCTTCCTCAGCTCTCATCCCCTAATGCCCCTACTCTACTTGTGCTATATTGATGACATCATCATCTGGACCTATGGAAAAGCCCTTGAGGAATTCCACCATGATTTCAACAATTTCCATCCCACCATCAACCTCAGCCTGGTCCAGTCCACACAGGAAATCCACTTCCTGGTCACTACAGTGCTAATAAACGATGGTCACATAAACACCACTCTATACCGGAAATCTACTGACCGCTATTCCTACCTACATGCCTCCAGCTTTCACCCTGACCACACCACATGATCCATTGTCTACAGCCAAGCTCTGCGATACAACCGCATTTGCTCCAACCCCTCAGACAGAAACAAACACCTACCAGATCTCTATCAAGCATTCTTACAACTACAATACCCACCTGCGGAAGTGAAGAAACAGATTGATAGAGCCAGAAGAGTTCCAGAAGTCACTTACTACAGGACAGGCCTAACAAAGAAAACAACAGAACACCACTAGCCGTCACCTTCAGCCCCCAACTAAAACCCCTCCAACGCATTATTAAGGATCTACAACCTATCCTGAAGGATGACCCAACACTGTCACAAATCTTGGGAGACAGGCCAATCCTTGCCTACAGACAGCCCCCCAACCTGAAGCAAATACTCACCAGCAACCACATACCACACAACAGAACCACTAACCCAGGAACCTATCCTTGCAACAAAGACCGTTGCCAACTGTGCCCACATATCTATTCAGGGAACACCATCACAGGGCCTAATAACATCAGCCACACTATCAGAGGCTCATTCACCTGCACATCCACCAATGTGATATATGCCATCATGTGCCAGCAATGCCCCTCTGCCATGTACATTGGTCAAACTGGACAGTTTTACGTAAAAGAATAAATGGACACAAATCAGATGTCAAGAATTATAACATTCATAAACCAGTCGGAGAACACTTCAATCTCTCTGGTCACGCGATTACAGACATGAAAGTTGCTATATTACAACAAAAAAACTTCAAATCCAGACTCCAGCGAGAAACTGCTGAATTGGAATTCATTTGCAAATTGGATACAATTAACTTAGGCTTGAATAGAGACTGGGAGTGGCTAAGTCATTATGCAATGTAACTTATTTCCCCTTGTTCCCCCCCCCCCCCCCAGTTCCTCAGATGTTCTTGTTAAACCCTGGATTTGTGCTGGAAATGGCTCACCTTGATTATCATACACATTGTAAGGAGAGTGATCACTTTAGATAAGCTATTACCAGCAGGAGAGTGGGGTGGGGGGAGAGAAAACCTTTTGTAGTGGTAAACACCCATTTTTTCATGCTTTGTGTGTATAAAGAGATCTTCTACACTTTCCATAGTATGCATCTGATGAAGTGAGCTATAGCTCACGAAAGCTTATGCTTAGATAAATTGGTTAGTCTAAGGTGCCACAAGTTCTCCTTTTATTTTTGCGAATACAGACTAACACGGCTGTTACTCTGAAACCTATAGTAACAAATGTGAACTTCTGAAGCACTATGCTAGACTTGTGATTTTTGGTGTAAATGACCATTTATCTCTAAAATATTCAGGTTGCTCTCAGTCCCAAGAGACCAGTCACTTACCCCAGATCAATTTGTACCACACATCTTATACCAAAGACAATGCTGGTAGCCAATCCTATAGTAAACTAAGGATTTATTAACTAGGAAAAAGAAATGAGAGTTATTTACAGGTTAAAGTGACAACATACAAGTACAACTGAGTTACAGTCTATGGCTCCAAAAGGTGAACGAGATGTAATAATCTGTCCACTGAATGTCTTCTTGGCCTAAACCAGGTTGACTCTGGGAAATCTCTGCTTTTGTTTCTTAGCTTCAGCCCTCATGAGAGTCCAAAGGAAAAAAAAAGATCCAGTTTCTCCTTGTCAGGAATTTTTATCCCCCTTTGCCCCAGAATCCAAGCTGATGGGAATAAGTTCATGTGCAAGGTCTCTCCTTCCAGGAGGGAGTTAGGAATGCAATCAACCAAGTCTCTCCCCTTTGATGCTACACAATATGTCATTTTCCTTCAATGGGCCATCTTGTGTGCTCTATGAGTACTTTACCTTAATCAATGCTTCTTTTCCTGTTTGGTGAGTTACACAGTTAGAGGTTTACAATGCAAACACAATATAACTTTATACCGTGAGCTATAGAGATTGTAAGTGTGATCAATATATGCAGCATCCTACAAGCAGTTCATAAAGTCTAAACACTGAACACATTCTTATCAATTTAAGATCTAATGTCTATTTTGATAGTGCTAACACAGGTAAGCAAAACTGGTTTCCAGCTATGCATTTGTAAATGTTCAGGGAGACCTGAGCATGAACTGGCACCTGGTCTGCCAGCATCACAATCCTTATTCCCCATTTTATACATAGGTATTATATTTGCCCTTTTCTAGTCTTCTGGAATCTCCTCCATGAGTTCTCAAAGTTAATCACTAATGGTTCAGAGAGCTCTTCAGCCAGTTTCTTAAGTATTCTAAGGTGTACTGAGAATCACAGAATATCAGGGTTGGAAGGGACCTCAGGAGGTCATCTAGTCCAACCCCCTGCTGAAAGCAGGACCAATCCCCCAATTTTTGCCCCAGATCCCTAAATGGCCCCCTTAAGGATTGAGCTCACAACCCTGGGTTTAGCAGGCCAATGCTCAAACCACTCAGCTATCCCTCATACAGTCCTGCTGACTTGAAGACATCTAACTAGTCTAAGTATTTCTTAACTTATTCTTTCCCTATTTTAGCTTCAGCTCCTAACTCATTTATACGATGTTGGTCATCCAATCACTGCTAACCTTTTTGGTGAAATCTGAAGCAAAGAAAAAAAAAAACATTTAACACTCTGGTTGTTTCTTCATCCTAATGTTACTGTCTTTCCCTCTTCATTGAGAAAATTGCCTACTCTGTCCCTGGTCTTACTCTTCCTTCTAAATGTAAATATTTTTAAAATTGGTTATACGGGGAAGTTGTGTCTGAGAGATCTATAAAAAAAGTTGCATTAGCAAGTGTATTTTAATTATACTGGACAGCAAAGTCTGATCATTTGTTTTCTCTTTCTGAGCCCTGCCTTCTAAACTAGACAGGAATAATCTATTGAATATGTAGGATTTAATGCTGGATTATAGTCTTAAACAGAAGAGACAATTCCTTAGCTATATTTTCCCCAAGGCCTGTTTCCATTGCACTTATAAGGGATCAGATCTTTTCTGGGGCCTAGAAATACTGTAGCCTATAAGATTTAAGGGTTAACTGCTGTCAATACAAAGGCAGAGAACTATTTTTCTACGACTGCACTAACCATCTGGGTATAAGCCAGTACTGCCCAGCAGTAAGAGTGTCAGTTACAGATGCAGTTAGATGTACAGTACTTTTTTTTCATAAAAGGATTGAATAAATCACTAATTTTCCATCTACCTGAGGCAAAGCAGTTAGACAAACCAGTTAATAAAAGTGAGTAATGAAGCACTATGATACTTATTAAATCTTAACATTGCTGCACTGATTATTAGTTTTCACAGACCTCAGGGAGTTAAAGGAAATGGGGGAAAGGAAAAAGTGAAATTACATAAAGTAAGTTGCATTAAACTCAGTCCTTTTAAATAAAAGTTTGGATTTTACCTCATAGCAGTAAATATATTAGTGATTATTAAGCAATCATGAAAATTAAAGTTAAACTACCTTCAGAAGTTAGATGTGTTTTTCATAATGACACTGAAAGAAGGAGCATATCAGCTATTGCAACCAAATTACCTGAACTTGCCGCCACAAGTGAAGACAACCCTTTGGGGGACATACACAGCTCTCATTTTGAAATCAGATCAGCGAGAACATGCTCAAATGAATGAAATAATCCTGTTTTTTTTAGGTTCTTTCCCCCCTCGAAGCATGCATTTATCTCCCTCCCTCCCCATGTTGCTCTAGATGCAGAACTAGATATTTCAGCCTGACAGCACCGTTCTCAGTGCAGGACCAAAGAATGAGGTAGAGTGCCTCTGAGTCACCTTTATACCTCATTTTATACCTTGGGTTGGAGGGGGGCCAAACTTGCATGACTTAGGCCAACTTCAGGATTGCTTTCAATTTAAGACCAGCTACCTATGGCTCCAAGAGGCTATTTCAGTAGCAGAAACAGCTGGAGTTCAGGGGCATTCTGATTTTACTCTCTCTTGCCTGTGACTAGTTTTTACATCCAGGACAAAAAGGAGGAGGGTGTAGAGTGTGTGTGAATGGCTAAACTGGCATCACAATACTTTGCCCAGCACTTACTGCACAAAGAAGCCCTAACATTGTCTAGGATCTGGATCAGTTCAAAGATATTAATACCCCAGAGGGTGCAAACCTTGGTTACAAAATTTTACTACTTTCTACAATGTTACCTTTTTCCAGAGAAAAGGTAGTGGGTAACCTGAATGAAGTGGGTAACCACTTTCAATTTTCTGAAAGTCATCATCTATCCTCCTGGGGCTCTGAACTCTGGCTAACTTATTGTTTCTTCCTCTCTTCTTGTAGGAATAACCCTCTTCTCTACTTCCTTGCTCTCCCATTAGCTGTTACTGCCTTCCTCTGCCCTTCATTTTCCAACTCAGCAAACCTGTTCCTCAGCTCTATTTTTCATTCACTAGCTGGTATTTTCTTCTGCCTTGTTCCATAGGCCTCTTTCTTCATCTAGCAGTCTACTCTCAGTTCTCTAGTCCAGCAGCCTCATCTCCTTTATCTGCTCAAATCCATTTAGAAATTCAACCATAGTTTCTAGCTGCACTTCCAAATCTTGGAACTTCTCTTCCATTAGATTTATCAGGCGGGATTTCATACAGATGAAGCACTTTTCAGAATAATGTATATACTGCAGGTTCCACAGCCAGTCATCTGCATTGTCTTTCCATTCCTCTGAGCACTACCACTGCTACATCTGTAGTTGTCATAGCCTTCCCTCCTAAGCGCCTATCAAAGTGAGAAAAAAAAAACCTTCCCCCATATCGTCTGCAAAACTCCCACTTAAACTCTGTTTTCAGCTCTATTTGTTGGCTCCTCTGCCACTGACTGCCTTTGTAGACCTGCCCTCCCTGCAATCCAGGTTTTGCTGTGATCAAAGGCTTCACTTCTTGCATAACATACCATCTTACACCAGACTTTTCAAATTGAAAACAAACCAGCAAGCAGAGAAACAAACTTCTAAGAACTCACTCACTACCCCTAAGGAACAGGGGCTTGCATCCCTTCTCCAACAGATCTCCACTCAAAATTCCATTTTTAGCTCTGTATCTTGTGTAGCATAGCAATGACTCACTGGCACAGCTCCTCTTGCTGGTCATCTTGGGAATTAGCTCTCCAGCACATGGAGCACCTGCTCCTGGCCAGTATCTTGCCTGCCGCTGGCCCCCATGTCCCTCCTGGCCCCCAGTGCCCCTTTTCCTTGGGGTGCTGCCCCCTGGCAGTACTCCTACACTCTGGGTCTCCCCTCCCAGGGGAGCCCCCAACCTTCTATCCTCACCTTGCCTTAGTGGCCACTGCCAGTCATCATCTAGCCCCTCCTCATTGGGGCAGGCTGCAGTCTGTAAACCACTCATCACTGGCAAAGGGGGTTTGGACCTGCTACCTTTCCCTGCAGCCCAGTACCTCTCTTTAGGCCTTGCATAAGGCATACAGCCTGGGGAGTTGCCAGGCTGGAGCTCCCCAGTTCCTCTTGCCTTTCCCCAGCACTTCTCTACCTCTGGTACCCTACTGCCAGGCAGCTAGTCCTTCTCTCTCTACTGCTAGAAAGAGACTGACTCAGCTCTTGGCTCACAGCCATTTTATAGGGCCAGCTGTGGCCTGATTGGGGCGTGGCCCCAGCTGTGGCTACTTACCTAATCAACCTAGCCTTTTCTCTCAGGAGCGGGGTAACTGCCCCACTGCATCCTGGATCCCAATAAGGCCACTGGCTGGCTGGGCTGGCTACCTTTTAAGTCTGGTGCCGAGGGCAGTCCACCCCCTAATGATTTCTTTTGATACCCCAATAGTATAATATTGTGTGAACCTCCTCACTGTATCCCTAAGGAAGACTTACAGGCAATGTGAGGCTGCAGCTTGGACCTTTATACAATTGTGTACAGGTCACTCTGTAATGGATTTACGCTACTCGACAAGATAATGGACATGTTATATAACTAAACACAAATATTGCAGTGGAATGTACTCTTTGTTACAAACCTTGTGTTGATTTGTCAGCTCTGCTGTGGAATTTACATACCCATTTTTACCTAATGTGCTTGTTCATATAGGCTCTATCCTGAGACACGCTGGGCAGGTAAATTTAATTTTACACAATTAAGCTGACACCATTTGCTTCCACCAGGGATTTTTATGTGATTGCAAATAGTCTTATTAAAGTACAACGGATAGTCTCTAGAACAACCTAATTGTTTTGAGATTGGGTCCCACTGGTTATTCTCCATTCACATAGCAGAACAGTTTTGCTTAGCAGTACTGCCTCTATTTAATCTATTTGTTTCACCACTTTTTGAAGCATGCAAAGCAATTCTGTCAAAGACGTTAACCTTTTTTTCACAGTGACTGGAAACACCTAGACAATGGAACATGGTGAGACCACAGACGTGCTTTTCCAGGTTTCTGGATTGCATCACAAGACCTATGTTTTAAGGGTGTAGTGGAGCTGGAGTGAAGCTCTGACATCTTTTCACAAGCAAGAGGGCCTCCCAATATGACCCTTCTGTCTCCCTTAACCTCACCCACACCAAGCTCTCTTTCCCTTGATCCCACCTTTCCACAGAAAGCCCATTTCCAGTAAGCTTTGTACTGTGTGCATCATCAGATGGATTTTGATGCTCTGCAAATCTTCCATCTGGCAGAGGCAGGCCTGAATATCCTGCATCCATAGAGATGGCACCATCCCACCTAAATATTGGTTTGGTTGAAAGTCCTGGATAGCACAGAGAGGACTGTAGTTTCATTCTTGTCTCCCCATAAATTGATAGTCACACAAAAATACCCATGCTGAGTTGAATGCATCTGTATTTAATGTTTGTATTGGGATCTGAACTTGTAGAGCACCACAATATATAAGTGCTGACAGCTACAAGGTCAGAATAGAAAAAAGTCAGCAATGTATAAAAATTAGGGCTGTCGATTAATTGCAGTTAAGCAATTAACTTAAAAAATTAATTGCAATTAAAATTAATTGTGATTAATTGCACTGTTAAACAATAGAATACTAATTGAAATGTATTAAATATTTTTGGATGTTTTTCTACATTTTCAAATATATTGCTTTCTATTACAACACAGAATACAATGTGTACAGTGCTGACTTTATATTATTTTTATTGCAAATATTTTCACTGTAAAAATAATAAACAAAAGAAATAGTATTTTTCAATTCACCTCATACAAGTACTGTAGTGCAATCTCTTTATCATGAAAGTGTAACTTACAAATGTAGACTTATGTACAAAAATACATAACTGCACTCAAAAAAACCCCAGTGTAAAACTTCAGAGCCTACAAATCCACTCAGTCCTACTACTTGTTCAGCCAATCACTAAGATAAACACGTTTGTTTACATTTATGGGAGATAATGCTGCCTGATTCTTATATACAATGTGACCTGAACATGAGAACAGGCATTCACATGGCACTTCTGTAGCTGGCATTGCAAGGTATTTATGTCCTAGATATTCTAAACATTCCTATGCCCCTTCATGCTTTGGCCACCATTCCAGAAGACATGCTTCCATGCTGACGACGTTCGTTAAAAAAAAAGTGTTAATTAAATTTTTGACTGAACTCCTTGGGAGAGAATTGTATGTCTCCTGTTCTGTTTTACCCACATTCTGCCATATATTTCAAGTTATAGCAGTCTCGGATGATGACCCAGCACATGTTCATTTTAAGAACACTTTCACAGCAGATTTGACAAAACGCAAAGAAGGTACCAATGTGAGATTTCTAAAAATAGCTACAGCACTCGACTCAAGGTTTAAGAATCTGAAGTGCTGTCTGAAATCTGAGAGGTTTGGAGTGTGCTTTCAGAAGTTTTAAAAGGGCAACACTCTAATGCAGAAACTTCGGAACCTGAACCACCAAAAAATAAAATCAACCTTCCGCTGGTGGCATCTGACTCAGATGATAAAAATGAACATGGGTTGGTCCAAACTGCTTTGGATCGTTATTGAGCAGAACCTATCATCAGCATGGACGCATGTCCCCTGGAATGGTGGTTGAAGCATGAAGGGACATACGAATCTTTAGCGCATCTGGCATGTAAATATCTTGCGACGCCTGGTACAACAGTGCCATGTGAACGCCTGTTCTCACTTTCAGGTGACATTGTGAACAAGAAATGGGCAGCATTATCTCCTGCAAATTGTCACCAAACTTGTTTGTGTGAGTGATTGTATGAAGTAGGACTGAGTGGACATTTAGGCGCTAAAGTTTTACATTGTTTTATTTTTGAATGCAGTTATATTTTGTACATAATTCTGCATTTGTAAATTCAACTTTCATGATAAAGAGATTGCACTACAGTACTTAGGTGAATTGAAAAATACTATTTCTTTTGTTTTTTACAGTGCAACTATTTGTAATAAAAAATCAATATAAAGTGAGTACTGTACACTTTGTATTCTGTGTTGTAACTGAAATCAATATATCTGAAAATGTAAAAAACACCCAAAATATTTAAATAAATGGTATTCTATTATTGTTTAAAAGTGTGATTAATCACGTGATTAAATTTTGTAATCTCTTGACAGCCCTAATAAAAATACTATGAAGCAGCTCAAAAATATAAGAGCCATCTGCTGTTTTAGCTTTTGTTTGTATTAGTAAATGAGGTCTGGTGATTGAAATGTGAATGACTAACACAGTGCTTTTAAAAGGGTATTAGCACTAGGAAGACAGAAAGTTATCTGGACCTTGAATAGACTTTCATATGGAATGTGGGCTAGACAGTAAGCCCCTTATTCTCACTGAGCAGTAACTTACCTCACATATACCTGTATGAACTTCTACGATTCAGTGTGAGCCAGGGGTCCACACTCTGGATAAATGTAATGCCACAGGAGCTCAGGTGTGATAGCTGAACATAGGCTAGTGAAAATTGAAGACTAGGAAGAGAGGGAGTAGTTGTGATTTATTCTGTTCCTAAATCTTGATTGGAGTGCTTTGGAACTGGGAAATCAGCTTGTTTGGCACAATATAGCCTTGACTGATTCTTTTTTCTTTTACATTGAATTTTCTGTAGTTTTAATTTGTTCAAAAGAAACACAGGGCAGGAAGGGCAGGAGGGAGAGAGAGATTGCTATAATCAAACTGAAGTGTGCACACATCCATCTTTCTGATGTGTTTTAGGAGCACGAAGAGAGGAAAAAATCAAACCAAAAGAGTCTATCAAACCAAGGAGGCTCCTGGCAGGGTAATGGCAATGAATGCATTATCACACAGTGATTCCAAGTTCATCCCGAGCAGACAGAAGCTGAGAGCACTGGCATGGCCAAACACTCAGACCAGTGTGGGTGTGGAGGTAAAGGATTGTCTCATATGACTATCAAGTACCCAGACTAATAACAAGACTCATAGGAGATGCAGCTTCCAGCTCTCCTTGACTTGAGAGTAGAGCTGTGCGAACACCCCACATAGGCCCGAAAGGGTTAATGTGTGCCTGAGGGTATGGGCAGTGGGTATAATAGGCCAGGAAAGGCTTTGCTGCCGCTGCCCTGCCACCGGACAACTGGGGTGTGGTAGCCCCCCTTCCCTGAGACCCCCACCACCTCTTCCGACCCCCGAAGGTCCCCGCGGCTCACCACACTGCTGGGGCCAGTGGCTTGGCGGGGGGCGGCCTTCAGGGGTGGGAGGAGCTGGTGCTCGGGGAGGCTGCCAGCTTGGCCCAGCGCTCGGGGGGGCTGGCAGCTCTGTCTGGTGCTAGGGCCGGCCCGGTGCTCAGGGGGGCCAGCGGCTGGGTCTGGTGTGGGAGGGGGGGTAGCTGGAGTGGACGGGCCGGGGCTCCTCTGGTTGGGGGACCCCCTGAGGGCTTTTCCTTTTACCGGGGGGGGGGGAAGGGTTCAGGGCTCTAGCATGCAGGAGGGGGACTTGGGCAGAAGGGGCAGGGCCGGCAGGCTAGCCTCCCCAAAGCAGAGGTTCACCCGCTGCCCATGCCTGAGGGGCCAGTTAGGGTATCTGTCTGCAGCTGGAGGGAAAGCCAGGCTTAACTGAACAAGAGGCTCAGAAGGGTGGACTATAAATCCAAAAGTTTGCAGCAGAAAGGGGCTGCAGGAAAAGAGTCTGCAGTCACTTTCTGGAAGAAGACAGGAGGGGGGTGAAAACCCAAGAGGGAGAATAAGCCATATTTGGGGTCGGGAAGTAATTTTCTCTGTGGGCCAGAGACCATCAGGGTTTTTCGCCTTCCTCTGCAGCCTGGGGTCATTTGCAGGTTTAAACTAGTTAAATTGTGACTTCTCTGTAACCTGAAGCTTTTAAACCATGATCTGAGGACTTCAGTAACTCAGCCAGAGGTTAGGGGTCTACTACAGGAGTGGGTAGATGAGGTTCTGTGGCCTGCAATGCGCAGGAGGTCAGATTAGTTGATCACGATGATCCCTTCTGATATTAAAGTCTGTGAGTCATCAATAACGAGTGGGCACTGTGAAAAAAACAATGCAACCCTATAAAAACAGAAATAAAAAAAGCAGCAGCTGTAATAGTAATAAAGGAGAGCTGCACTGCTGGTGGTCATCCATCATATACAACTTAGGTAACAAAAAATATGATTCCTTTGAGAGTTTTCAGCAGTTCATTTACACACTTTAGGCACCTGCACATCAACCCTGAGAAAGTCTATTCCTTATATAAATTGGCATTCTGACTTCACTTTATATAATAGTGGATCCAGCTAAGAGAAAATGTTAAGCCAAGCTTCATATTGAAAAAATAAAGACATCAGACAGCTAGTAAAACTGATAATTCACAGTATAAGAATTGAATTTTTACTTTAGTTTTTTTCCTCCCAGCAACCATACTGACTGGAGGACTTTGGTCTCTTACATACACATACTGCATAGCACAAAAAACTCTTAAATTTATAGTTTAAAGAATTGTATGAAAGAAAAACATGAACATTTTTCAGCTAGTTCACCCTTTTGCTAAAAGCTGCTGGATGCTATTGCAAGATGTGATAGCTCATGTTAGGAAATTTCAACTCGTAAGATGTTTTACAGGAGATCTGTAAAAGGAAAAATAAATAGGCCTGTGCCTTTTTATAATTTCTTTATGATTTAGAAACAAGGCCCAAAGGTTTTGTAATATATTTTTTACATTAGAAAATCAAGTTTTGTCTGTCCTGGAAGACTACGGGTGACTGGAGAATTTGTAGATTTAGAACAATAGAGTGACAATGACCAGGTAATTAACTGAGGGAGGAAGTGATTTTTATTCCAGTTGTTTAAAACATTGTTTTATTGATTTCTGTTAATACCCATTTAAAATATTTGGATATAAGCTCTTTATCATCAATTCAACACCACTGCTCCTTCAATTAATGGCCGAGAGAAATTCTAATGCACGTTTGAGACATTCAGGAACACGTGACCACATTGCTGTGGCTTTAAATGGGGGAAAATACCCTTATCCCAAATGTCAAGACTTTTATACAGTACATCATATAGTAATAAAAGGGGTCCAACTCAATTACGGTTTTCCTTTGCAGATCACCTTTAAAAATTTACTCTTATTAAATTGGCATAAGGAACACAATTGAATTTCTTTATTGATTTTATTTGGTAATGTTAATCTTTGGAGACTGCGCTCTAACTTTTCCTCTGTGACTTAGTTTAGAATAAATGTAAAACAGATGGGAGCTGATCCAATTTGATCTGCTCCATTGCAATCAATGGCAGTCTTTCCATTGATTTTAGTGGGAGCTGGATTAGGCTACATGCAAAACATGGCCACATAGACCTGAGCATCTGAACCATAGCTAAATTCTCCAGTCAGTTCAGACTCAAGTGTAAGTCAGTGTCCTCTAAAAAGGTGTGATGAACAAATGAGTAGGTGTAGGACCTGGTTATCTGAGCCCATGCCTCCACAACATGTATGTTGAAATCTACTGTGGAACTCTGGCCACTGATGAATTAAACTTTCCTTGACTGCTCTCAGTTTAGGCTCCTTCCCTTTGTAACTCATTCCAATTACATTTCTGTAAGAACCAGCAATATTCAGGGAAAGGTATAGCACTCTTTTTTCGTTTTAAGTTTGGCTTTAATGAACTTGTTTAATTCCGTCATTATGGCCCTGAACCAGTAAAGCATTTAAGAAAATGCTTAAACATACTAAATATGAGAATAGTCCTTTTTAAATTATTGGAACTACTTGAATACTTAACACTAAGCACATGTTTAAGTATTTTGCTGAGTTGGATTTATTACAGCAGGCAAGTTCTTTTGGAAAAATGAACCATTGATTCAGAACATAAGAATGGCCATACTGGGTCAGACCAATGGTTCACCTAGCCCAGTATCCTGCCTTCTGGCAGTGGCCAATGCCAGATGCTTCAGAATGAGCAGAACCCTGTTCTCTTCTCCCAGCCTCTGACAGTTAGAGGCCTTGGACAGCCAGAGCACGGGGTTGCATTCCTGATCATCCTATCCAATAGCCATTGTTGGACCTATCTTCCATGAACTCATCCTATTCTCCTTGAACCCAGCTATAGTTTTGGCCTTCACAACATCCCCCGGCAATGAGTTCCACAGGTTGACGGTGTGCTGTGTGAAGCAGTACCTCCCTTTGTCTTCCAACCCTAATCTTGTATGATTCTATGCCACCCACCAATTTCACTGGGTAACCCGTGGTTCCCATGCCATGCAGAAGGGGAAATAACACTTTCCCATTCACTTTGTCCACATCATTCATGATTTTATAAACCTCTATCATACCCTTCTCCCTTAGTCCATGCTGAAAAGTCCCAGTCTTTTCAATCTCTCCTCATATGGAAGCTGCTCCCTACCCCTAATAATTTTTCTTGCCTGCGTAAGTGCCTTTTCAAATTCTAACATCTCTTTTTTAAAGAATGGGTGACCAGAACTGCACGGAATAGTCAAGATGTGAGTGTTCCATGGATTTATACAGAAGCATTATGATATTTTCTTTTTTATTATCTATCCCTTTCCTAATGGTTCGTAACATTATGTTAGATTTTTTGACTGCTGCTGCACATTGAGCAGATGTTTTCAGAGAACTATCCACAATGACTCCAAGATCTCTTTCTTGAGTGGTAACAGCTAATTTAGACGTCATCATTTTGTATGTATAGTTGGAATTATATTTTCCAGTGTGCATGACTTTGCATATATCAACATCGAATTTCATCGGCCATTTTGTTGCCCAGTCACCCAGTTTTGTGAACCTCCTTTGAGACTTTTCCCAGTCTGCTTTGGACTTACGTATCTTGTGTCATTTTGTATCATCTGCAAATTTTTCCACCTCACAATTTAACCCTTTCTCCAGGTCATTTATGAATATGTTGAATAGGACTGGTCCCAGTACAGATCCCTGGGGGACACCACTATTTACTTCTCTCCATTCTGAAACTGGCCATTTACTCCTTCCCTTTGTTTCCTATCTTTTAACTAGTTACTGATCCACAAAAGGACCATTCTTCTTATCCCATGATTGCTTACTTTGCTTAAGAGCCTTTGGAGAGGGACCTTGTCAAAGTCTTTCTCAAAGTCCAAGTACACTATACCTACTGGATCACCCTTGTCCACATGTCTGTTGACTCCCTCAAATAATTCTAATAGATTGGTGAGGCATGATTTCTCTTTACAAAAGCTGTGTTGACTCTTCCCCAACAAATCATGTTCATCTATATGTGTGATAATTCCTTTATTATAATTTCAACCAATTTGCCTGGTACAGAAGTTAGGCTTACTGGATAGTAATTGCCAGGATCACCTCTGGCGCCTTTTAAAAAAATTGGCATCACATTAGCTATCCTCAAGTCATCTGGTACAGAAGCTTATTTAAATGAGGTTACATACCACAGTTAGTAGTTCTGCAATTTCATATTTGAGTTCCATCAGCACTCTTAGGTGAATACATACCATCTGGTATTCAGCAATGAATTGTTGTGTCAATCATTTAATTAATATTTAATTTAATGTTAAATGTTACATGAACTGCTTATTTACTACAGCTAATGGTACAATATATGGGACTGATACTACAAACATTTACTACAGAGCACAGTGTTTACTACTTGTGGTAGCAAGTATTTTATTCAGTAGCATTTGCAGGATCTTACCCTAAAGCACTCAATAAATCAAAGTTTTATGGTACAACTGACTTATACATTAGAGTATCTGTCCTTTTGTAGTATGGGAGAGACAAAGTAGGTGAGGTTATAATTAGGGCTGTCGATTAATCACAGTTAACTCATGTGATTAACTGAAAAAAATTAATCACCATTAATCACAGTTTTAATCACATTGTTAAACAATGGAATACCAATTAAAATTTATTAAATATTTTGGATGTTTTTCTACATTTTCAAATATATTGATTTCAATTACAACAGAATACAAAGTATACACTATTATTATTTTTATTACAAATATTTCCACTATAAAAATGATAAATAAAAGAAACAGTATTTTTCAGTGCACCTCATACAAGTACTGTACTGCAATCTCTTTATCGTGCAAGTGCAACTTACAAATGTAGATTTTTTTTTGTTACATAACTGCACTCAAAAACAAAACAATGCAAAACTTCAGAGCCTACAAGTCCACTCGGTCCTACTTCTTGTTCAACCAATTGCTAAGACAAACAAGTTTGTTTACATTTACGGGAGATAATACTGCCCACTTCTTGTTTACAATGTCACCAGAAAGTAAGAGCAGGCATTTGCATGAGATTTTTGTAGCCAGCGTTGCAAGGTATTTACATCCCAGATATGCTAAACATTCCTATGCCCCTTCATGCTTCGGCCACCATTCCAGAGGACATGCTTCCATGCTGATGATACTCGTTAAAAAAATAATGCGTTAATTAAATTTGTGACTGAACTCCTTGGGGGAGAATTGCATGTCTCTTGCTCTGTTTTACCCTTCATTCTGCCATATATTTCATGTTATAGTAGTCTCAAATAGTGATTCAGCACATGTTGTTCATTTTAAGAACACTTTCACTGCAAATCTGACAAAATGCAAAGAAGATACCATTGTAAGATTTCTAAATATAGCTACAGCACTCGACCCAAGATTTAAGAATCTGAAGTGCCTTCCAAAATCTGAGAGAGATGAGGTGTGGAGCATGCTTTCAGAAGTCTTAAAAGAGCAACACTCTGATGCGGAAACTACAGAACCCAAACAACCAAGAAAGAAAATCAACCTTCTGCTGATGGCATCAGACTCAGATAATGAAAATGAACATGTGTCAGTCCGCACTGCTTTGGATTGTTATCGAGCAGAACCGTCATCAGCATGGACACATGTCCTCTGGAATGGTGGTTGAAGCATGAAGGGACATATGAATCTTTAGCACATCTGGCAGGTAAATATCTTGCAACGCTGGCTACAACAGTGCAATGTGAACGCCTGTTCTCACTTTCAAGTGACATTGTAATCAAGAAGCAGGCAGCATTATCTCCTGCAAATGTAAACAAACTTGTTTGTCTGAGCAAATGGCTGAACAAGAAGTAGGATTGATTGGACTTGTAGGCTCTAAAGTTTTACATTGTTTTATTTTTGAATGCAGTTATTTTTTGTACATAATTCTACATTTGTAAGTTCAACTTTCATGATAAAGAGATTTCACTATAGTACTTGTATTAGGTGAATTGAAAAATACTATTTCTTTTGTTTTTTACAGTGCAAATGTTTGTAATCAAAAATAAATATAAAGTGAGCACTGTACACTTTTATTCTGTGTCATAATTGAAATAAATATATTTGAAAATGTAGAAAACATCCAAAATATTTAAATAAATGGTATTCTATTATTGTTTAACAGTGTGATTAATCATGATTATTTCTTTTAAATTGCTTGACAGCCCTAGTAATAATATCTTTTATTGGACCCGCTTCTAAGAGAAGATATTACCTCACATACTTTTTCTCTTTCATATCCCTGACCAACATGGCTACAATAACACTGCAAACAACTTATGTATTATGTAAGTAGCATCAGTCAACTAGAACTAGGTACTATCATAAAAAGTTATCTCCACTTTTCTCAACCTGGAGTAGAAGGAGTTACCTAGGAATGCAGGCAAAGTGCTATTGCAAACAAGGTCATTGTAGACAGAATTACTTGTACAGTTCCACAACAATACTCTGCTTAGCGGCATAACAAGGGTATCCCATTTTCTAATTTAAAAGTGAACAAATTCCACAGCGTTTAACTGAGATAAATATTTCATCAAAGTGAAACTTGACAGGATATCACACCTGACTGTCCCAAGTCTGAGTCAGCTCTAGGCCAGATATGGTACAGCATCTAGATTAAGGATCGCAATGGGGTTCATATCACATGTTGAGAAACCACTTGGAATACACTAAGTGTACTCCTACACCGTTGAAACCTATGGATATGTCTGAACGGCAGCTGGGAGACAGCATCCCAGCCTGGGTAGACAGATTCATGCTAGCAGTGTGGAAATTGAGTCTTGGGCTGGAGCTCAGGGTCTCAAGCCCACCTGACCCTCTAGGCTTGAGAGCCTGAGGTCCAACCTGACCTGCAACATCCGCACTATTTTTAGTGCACTAGGTAAAGCCCCACTAGTGTGCATCTGTCTACCTAGGCTATGAGGCACTCTTTCTGCTGCAACGTAGACAGACCCATATAATTAACTCCAATCGGAGCTGGTTCAAGACTCTTGTGCCATGCACCCATCATGCTCTGTGAATCTTGTGTATATCAGTCCATTTCAAGTAAGATATAAATGTTACTCCAGCTGTCCAATTCTTATTTGGTGTACAACTCACATTAACATTACAGTAATGTGCTCAGCTATTTCAATTAACTTAAAGAACGTACTGGTAGCAGTACACTTGTAATCTAATGAATAAATGAGATCATAGCATTTTATCTTTCCAATCCTGGGATTGAAGATTGTGTATTTTTTTATGAGCACTAAGAAGGTGGAAGCTGATTAAGCTTCCTGTGTAGGTCAACATGATGAATTTGATAGTTTTGTGTCTGTTTTTTAACTAATTCAATTGTCTCATGATAAGTTACTTTAAATAACTTTTCGGAAACAGTATATTTTCTTTCTTACAAGCTCCCTGGTATTCAGATGTGAGGGACTGCAGGGCTTGAACATGGGCCCGCAGTTCCCCAAACGGCAACTGCCATCCCACAGATCTCGGGAACCAGCACAAAAGGGAGCTAGTGGAATTCTGACCCACCACAGGCTCCACCCACAGAGCTCCTGATTGGAGCAGATGTCTGGCCCCACCAATTGGCTCAAATGCGCTACTTAAGCCAGAAGGAAGCATAGGAAGCCGTCCAAGCAACTAAGTGAATTCCTGACCTTCTGCTGCACTGGACCCTGACTCTGGTTTGACCTTTGGTGCTGTTATCTGACTCTGACATTTGGTTTGACCCCTGGTACTGTTTTCTGAGTCCGGCTCAACCCCTGAGCCTTGGTGTGACTCCTGACACTGATTCCAGCTCAACCATTGGTGTGACTCCTGAATCCAACTGTGGCCCTGACCCTTGGTGTGATCCTGATTCCTACTGCAGCTCTGACTCTGGTTTTGGCTCCTGGCTTCCAACCCTGGCTCCTGCCACTAAGCCTAACAGTCCATGCCCCGGTCCCTACGCCATACAAGATATTATATATGCATGAGATCAACAGACAGAAATGCTTTGGGATGCTTAAGATCAGTTATCAGTATAGATGACACATTTTATAAACACAGTTTCACAATATACTTGTGGATATAACCTGCTTCCCATGCCCCTCTCTCAGAACTCAGAGTCTCAGGTAGCACCCTTACCATATATATCATGTCAGAGATAGAGAACTACTGAAGTTCTTAACTTGGCCACAGATTTCCATTATTCTCCCCTCCCGCTGTTTCTTGGGCTAGACCTATTCTCTTTGATGTAATAAAGTAGTCAAATATCTTTCTGACTTCTAAGGAACACAAGGAGCCACTTCTTTTTCAGCAAAATGAAATCCATGACAGACAGACATAACTAGCTATCTAAGTAGTTTATATGCCAGCAAATTACTCAAATTCTGTAAGTAATCCAGAGTTCATTGTATACACCCAAACCTCCGAGGTCTGGATGTTCAGTATGAGTGGAAGTGGTTACGGCTCTGCAAACAGTGGCAGGACTTGATTGTGGCTGAGATTAATAATCCATAAATCAAATGTTCTGGAATGAACTTGCTTTCTTTCATTAATGGTTCATAAAGTTACAAATTACATTCATGAGATTGTTCACTGAACATATTCAGGTGGCAAACGGCTATAAATTAGCTATTGTCTCACCATTAGATTAGTGTGAGAGGCACAGAATTTTTACCATATTCATACCTCCAATCCAGCCAATAGGTTCAACTGATCATATTCATAGAAATAAAGGCCAGTACCTTCAAAGGGTGTTCTCTGTGCATCTTTCTCCCCAGGACCCATGTGGATATGGAGATTTGTACCCATGCAAATTATAGAAATGTTGTTGAGAGTGCACGACATCTGAGATCCTCAGATTTATTTATTTTTTTGCACGCGTACAATGTTGTTTGGAACCTTTAGATGGTCCTTAGTTATGGCCCTATATGACCAAGTTTCCTACCAGAAAAACTTTGTATAACCAATTTAATAGCCCTTTAAAACTGTCGTTAAAAATAATGGAAACTCTCCTGAGCACCTTTGGCAATAACAAAAAGATTATGCTCATAACTTGGAAGCGGCTCAGAATGGCAAAATCTGATTTTTTGAGGAAGGAGAGTTGGAGGGAGTGAAGAGAAAGATATTGTGTTTTTTACTGAATCTTTGTTACACTGAAATCCGTTTTATTTGGAAACTCATTTCCAGCTGAAGCTCAATTTCAAGAGTGATTTGCTATGATTCTAGTTAAAGAACTAAGTTTTGCAGTACATGTTGCACAAAACACTGAACTCGAAGAAATTAAAATGTCATTGTGCAGGGAAGGTGCAGAAGTGTATATGAAGATACTCACTTCCTGCTTTTAGGGCTTGGTATATGCTCAGAATTTAGCAGCTGTGACTGTTGACAATAGGCAGGAATGGCAGATTTCAGTGGCCTAGATTAGTGGACTGCAAAAGAAGGTGAGCTGAACAGTAAGTAAGGAAGTGCAGTGGTTAGGGCACTAATTTAGGACCTTGGAGACATGGATTCAATTCCTTACTCGGCCACAGACTTCCTGTGTGACCTTGGGCAACTCACTTCGCTTTTCTGTGCCTTCGTTCCCTACCTATAAAATAGGAAGCTCACAGAGATGTTGTGAGGATATATATTAAAAATTGTGAGGTGCTACACTGATGGGGATGATAGAGCGGACATGTTGGTTATTTAGAGTTAGTTCCAATACTGCATCTGCAAGGGCAGACCCTTGAACCACAGTGGAGAGCCATTGGCTCTAGGCCAATTATTGATTTAGCAAGTAATTGATTGTTTTATAATTTACTAGCAATCAGAACAGTTACTCACATTTGTGTGTCTAAGGGTATGTGTACACAGGTATTGGACACCTGAGGCTAGCCTGTGCCAGCTGACTCAGGCTCAGGCTAAGGGGCTGTTTAATTGCAGTGTAGACATTTGGACTTGGGCTGTAGCCCGAACTCTGGGACTCTCCCACCTCACAGGGTCTTAGAGCACTGGCTCCAGCCCAAGTCTGAACATCTACACTGCAATTTAACAGCCCTTTAGCGCAAGCCTCATGAGTCTGAGTCAGCTGGAATGAGCCAGCTTTGGGTGTTTAATTGCAGTGTAGACTTACCCTAATACATGCATCTGAATGGCTGTTGTCCTCATGTACTGTTCCTACACAATGGATGGGAGATGATGCACATGGTTTCTAGAGCTGTACATGATGCTTGGTGCACATGACTAGTAAGAACCAGGACAAGTGGACAAACCTGAGTCTTCACAGAAATTAGCATATCAAAACAAGCTGTAAAACTAAAAAAAGAAGTCTGACTTGAAGACAATCAATTTTACTTTCAGTTACACTTCCTAAAGTGTATGATTAAGGGCTTTTCTTCACTGGGAGTTTGCCTCTTTGCTAGCTATGGGTGTAACAGCACCAGTGCAGGCAAGGAATGCTGCCATTTGCACCAGTGCAGTTATCCACTGCATGAATCTGATTAAAAGGTAAATTGTAGCTGCAGCTGTGCAATCCCCTAGTGTAGCTACAGGAACAACAGGTAATGGGGCAAATCCCTAGTATAGACAAAGTCTAATGTTTAAAAATATGATTAAACCTACATTAGTCTTTAAATATCTCTGTGAACTAATCTCGTGACTTTTTGTACAAGAAAGAGGAAGCATTTGTATGGCAGACGATCAAGAAGATACCAGACTTAGGCCCTGTCTGCACTTGCAGTGGTGTGTAGGATACGTGTAGCTACCCGTTGCAGTGAAAAGTAGGCTGCCTCCACACTGCAGTGTATAGCTACACTTGGCAGGAAAAGGCTCTGGCAGCTCCTTGTGGCAGGGAAAGGCTCCAGTACCAGGGAGCTACCAGATTTCCCTTGCTGCCTGCTCCCACCAGAACCTGTCTCTGCTGCCAGAGTATTTCACTGAGGCAAGGAAAGGCTCCAGCAGCTGGACACTACACTGCTAAAATAGCACTGTAGTCATGGGAGGCACTGCTTGGGCATGTAGAGAACCCTGTAGGGTACATACCCTAAGGTTTTGGAGTGTCTGTACTTTACACGCCTAAGCAGTGCCTCACCAACTACACTGATATTTATACCCGTGCTAGCTGTGTCTGTATTCTACACACAGCCGTAAGTGTAGACATACCTTAAGGCTGTGGCTACACTATAAAGTTTTGTCTACAGAACTTTTCTTGGCTTTCAGTCTGACACTTTTCTGTTGCTAGAGCATGCACATACTTGGCTGCTTCTCATATTGTTCTAGGTAGTTCACTATACTTTTCAGCTTAGATCTTAATCACCAGTCAAGTTTTCATATTAAAATTTCAATGCATGTCCCTGCCATATTCCATAAGGAAATGGCTTAGCTACAATGGATGAAATATGAAAGTCAGCTTGTATTTTCACTGTTGTGTTTTCAAGTTAGTGCACCTATCATAGTGTTTCTTTGAGATAGGGATATTAATTTCTTCTTACTTGCAAGACCCTATTTGCAGAAGCGTAGCAATGAAAATTATATGTAATGTCATGTTTGCTCTGACTAATGAACTGATCAAAATGTATTTTTACCTCAGTGGGCTTCAACAAGAACCAGTGGCGATAACATAGGCTAAAATGATCAGATCTCAGAACCTTGTCTGTCACTAGAATCAGGTGGTTAGAGCACTGTATAATTCCCCTCAGTATAGTTTTTCTATCTAGATGTTCCACTTACAATGGTTTAACATGTTTTCTGCTGCCCCTGTGGCACATCTGCAACATTAAAGTTGGCTCATTGTTCAGTAACCCGATCTGCGCTAATAAATCCCTGCCTTTTAGATTAGTGAAATACGTCGGACTTTGCTTCCTGTCAAAAGATGTGTAAGATATTTATAAATATTGATAACATTGCCAGCTTATTTCTGGTAAAATATCTCCCTTCTGTGACAATTCTTTTCATTTGTAAAAATCAGGAACATAAAATGTTGTGAGCCAGAACAAAGTACTGAAGTGAGGAAGGATGGCCTTGTGATTAAGGCACTGGATTGATCTGGAACTCAGGAGAGCTGGACCAATTTCTGCCCTGTTACATTGGGCTCCAGTCTACCTTTGGTGGATAAATCTGCAAGGGTAGAAAAACAAAATTAAAATGTGTGGCTTTGAAGTTGCTGATGTTTGGGGCTATTCTTGGATATGTTGAACAGACTGGGATTGTTATTAAAAAGAGCACTAGTGTCCCTGAGAAAATTAGGGGCCATTCTCAGTGCAAGGCCTGTGTACCAGAAGGGAACTTTAGCACTCTATGTTTGCATGGAAAAGAGTTACTTTAAAGTTCAAGTTCGTAAAGAAGTATACGTATCTGAGTGGAATTCAGCAAATGTTTGTCGGCCTCCTCCTCTTCACAACAGCATCCCTGACAACTCTGCCTGAGTAGCATGCAAGGCAAGCACAGCTTTTGTTGAACTGAATCCAAAGCACTTGTTAGAAAACAAGTGTTTCTCAAGCTGTGTTAAGGCTGGTCTTCTTGGAGAACATTTGATCTCTTCAGGTGTGAGGCAGAGGAAAAGGGGTTTCCAAGATGATCCTAAATAATGAGCATAAAGAATAGGTTCGTTTTCGGTTTGCTTTCAATTTAGCAAAACTAGAACCCAGTACTGAATACAAAGTGCTCAGTTAATTATTGTTTAGCTAAGCAAGCAAGTCAAACATCCTTGTTGATATAATTAAAATACAATTCCTCAATGATAAAAATGTTGTGTGTTCCCCAAACACATGCACAAGTAGACATGGCCTTAAAATAATTACCGGGGGACAAAGGGTTTGTACACTTGAACCCCAAAACTGTCTGAGTGGTTGGCAAAATCTTAAACTCCATGAGGTTTGCACACTCCTACTTTAAAGTGGAGCAGAATACAAACCCCAGATTATTTCATTGCATTGCAAAGTGAAAATGACAATTCCAGTTTATACTGAAGTTTTTCTGGCGGGCGGGGGTGAGGGTGGAAGTGACTCCACCATGAAAGAGTTAAAGTAATTTTTCACTGAGGCATTGCTAAGTGCTCTTTCAGCATGAATAGAAAAAGAATATTGGGACTGGACTATTCCGTGGTAATTGGGAAAAACAGCAGGAATTTGGCAGTTGGCCTCCAGACAGGCAGTTGAATGGACTCCTTCAGTCCTGCCCTCTAAAGCAAGGAGAAACCCAATTGGACAACAGTCCTCTCCGCTAGTGGGATCCTGAAGGAGGCAGTTCTGACCAAAAAAGGATTTTTGAGTGATCTTGTATATTGCTCCTGACAGGGAACAGTAACATTCCCTAGTGGTTCTCAAACGATGCAGATAGTTTCTATTTATACTGACTAGTATAGTCTCATCTTTACACAATGAAAAGAAATAAAATGTAACAATAATCACACAGATGAAAAGAGCTGAGAAATGGCAAAGTAGACAATAAAAGATTCAAAAGCATAGTGGGCCAGATCCTCAGCTGGTGTAAATCTGCATATTAGAGCAGCTTGACATTTTTCCTTCAAAACATTTTTCAATGAAAAATACCCTTTTTGCACACAAAAACAAAACAAAACAAAACAAAAAAACCCAAATTTTTGTTCCCAAAAATCCTTCTGATTTTTCAGTGAAAACCAAAAAGATTTGGTGTTTTACCTTCCTTTACCCCATTTGTTTTCCTTTTCCCACTGAAAAAGAGAGGGTGGGCAGAAAGGCAGAAAGGTATAATAATTCTGGCTTGGGGAGGATTTATCTTCCTTTTAATTTTTTTTTTTACTAAATATACTTACCATTTTTCAACTAGCTCTCCTGCACAGCGCCATTAAAGTCAGTGGAGCTCCATTGATTTACATTAGCTGAGAGTCTGGCTCATGGAATCTTCTGTTCCAAGACAGTGGATAGTCTATAACAAGTTGTTATCTCCCTAACCATAAAACATTTAGGTATCTGAGCTTTAATCTTTCTAACAGAAGAGTGGGCCTTTGGGAAAGGGAACATTTTTCATGTCTACTTGTGCATGTGTTTGGGGAACACACAACATTTTTATCATTGAGGAATTGTATTTTAATTATATCAACAAGGATGTTTGACTTGCTTGCTTAGCTAAACAATAATTAACTGAGCACTTTGTATTCAGTACTGGGTTCTAGTTTTGCTAAATTGAAAGCAAACCGAAAACGAACCTATTCTTTATGCTCATTATTTAGGATCATCTTGGAAACCCCTTTTCCTCTGCCTCACACCTGAAGAGATCAAATGTTCTCCAAGAAGACCAGCCTTAACACAGCTTGAGAAACACTTGTTTTCTAACAAGTGCTTTGGATTCAGTTCAACAAAAGCTGTGCTTGCCTTGCATGCTACTCAGGCAGAGTTGTCAGGGATGCTGTTGTGAAGAGGAGGCCGACAAACATTTGCTGAATTCCACTCAGATACGTATACTTCTTTACGAACTTGAACTTTAAAGTAACTCTTTTCCATGCAAACATAGAGTGCTAAAGTTCCCTTCTGGTACACAGGCCTTGCACTGAGAATGGCCCCTAATTTTCTCAGGGACACTAGTGCTCTTTTTAATAACAATCCCAGTCTGTTCAACATATCCAAGAATAGCCCCAAACATCAGCAACTTCAAAGCCACACATTTTAATTTTGTTTTTCTACCCTTGCAGATTTATCCACCAAAGGTAGACTGGAGCCCAATGTAACAGGGCAGAAATTGGTCCAGCTCTCCTGAGTTCCAGATCAATCCAGTGCCTTAATCACAAGGCCATCCTTCCTCACTTCAGTACTTTGTTCTGGCTCACAACATTTTATGTTCCTGATTTTTACAAATGAAAAGAATTGTCACAGAAGGGAGATATTTTACCAGAAATAAGCTGGCAATGTTATCAATATTTATAAATATCTTACACATCTTTTGACAGGAAGCAAAGTCCGACGTATTTCACTAATCTAAAAGGCAGGGATTTATTAGCGCAGATCGGGTTACTGAACAATGAGCCAACTTTAATGTTGCAGATGTGCCACAGGGGCAGCAGAAAACATGTTAAACCATTGTAAGTGGAACATCTAGATAGAAAAACTATACTGAGGGGAATTATACAGTGCTCTAACCACCTGATTCTAGTGACAGACAAGGTTCTAAGATCATCGTGATCTGCATGATGCTGAACACCTTCAGCTCTCACTGACTTTAATGGAATGGACGCAACACCTCCTGGTATTATGGCTCAGGTTCAACTCTGAAATAAAACAAAAAACAAAAGAGGCTTTCCAGCCAGAGAACTACCAGCAATCTGCATTAGAAACTGAAGCCTCTGGACTTACTTCTGCTATGCTGGTGAAGGTGGCTGCCTTATATTCATTTCTTGCTAGCATTTTTTTTCACTAGCCTCTGTTTCTTTAACAGATTGAAAAAAAAATTGAAAAGTTTTCTTGCATCTGTGATTAGCCAGCTGCTATTGCACACGTACAGAAGGATTCTTCTATGACATGTGGAGGTTTAGCCCTCAAGTCGTTAGTGAAATCGATCTAAAAAAAGTGTTAGACCTTTTACTGACCCTTTTAGAAGATATTACCTCTCTTCATGGCATTCTGTCCAGCCAGCACATTACATTGCTTTCCTTTCCTTTAGGCCCCTTTCTCTGTGCTCAGCTATGTAAGCCTCTCCCCAGGTGATAACAGATTTGTTAGTGGGGCTTTTTTGGGAAGGGGAGAACTGTGTCCCATGAACAGTTAATTGGACTGAAATATGCAGGTTGCAGAATGGTGTTCAGGAGGGATTTTTGAAAGCATCTAAGAGATTTTGATGATCAGCTGCCATCGATTTTCAATGGGAGTCAGGTGCCTACCTCTCTTGCTTTTGAAAATCCCACTTTTCATAGTGTCTTTGAAACTGTGCAGATGCTAGGGCTTACTTTTATTTTTCAACTATACAAAACAAGCCACCGTGAAAATGAAAACAAGAAGTCTCCTGTTTGAAATCAGGCAATTTGTATAATTCACCAAGAGAATTTCCTTCGTACAGTTCCTGGTACTGTAGATTCAGAAACAAGACTGATGTTTCATTTAGCATAAACAACAGATTTTTTATTTCATTGACAGGCTTTTCTAGGGCATTTACCACCATAGTATCTGAGCATGTCATAGGTAATAATGAACTTACAACAGCCTTGTGAGATAGGGAGGTATTGTCATCCCCATTTTACAGAGAGGGAACAGATTGATTAAGTAACTAGCTTAACTCACAGGATGTCTGTGACAGAGCAGGTATTAGAACAAAAAAATCTCCCAAGTCCCGGTGCAATACCTTAAGCACAAGTCTATCTTTCTTCTCTCCGACACCTTTCTATAGGTTTCATAATTGGTGGACATCTGTACTCTTGGGTCATCTTAATTTACCTTCCCAGACAGCTTTGAAGGAAACACTTCACAGGAATTATTAACCAGCATTTTAGATTCAGTGTCAGTACGTCTGAGAAGCATGAGACTTTACAGTGATAGATTGTAGGTGTTGTAGGTGCTTCAATTTCCCAGCACATAATAGACTATTTTTCTTGTATTGCTCTCTTGGGTTTGCATTAGATCTGAAAGCCTGAAAAACCCTCTTGAAAAACAAATTGACATTAAAAAAAAAAAGACTGAACGTGCCGGTGCAAATCTAGACAGCTCAATTAAGGTCAGTGGAGAATTAAATGTTAGGAAAGATTATGGTAACAAGCAAATGCTTCAATCTTCCCAGAAAATAGAGAATGAAATGGGTAACTGGAAAAAAAAGGAACCTTTTCTCATGGTTTCCCTTCCAAACCCATAAGACCTATGAACACCTAAACCCAAGATTTTCACTACAAGGACCATATGATACTTTTGATCTATAGCAGAACTGCCAGTAACGTCTTTGGTATTTATGTCAGTAGATTAGAAGTTATATATGGTCCTGAATTTCCTTGCTTGCTAGCAACAGCTTGATATTTGGGCAATCACCCTTTTTTGGAACATGGGGAGGTCACAGAGAGAGATGAATATAATCCACTATTAGTATTAATCTTCCTCCATAACAGGAAGATTACAGAGGCTACTCTGCCTCACCTTTTTCATCCACCATCACAAAGCGACTGCATTGGGTGAAACTAGGGAAGCATGGGACTGTTAATATAATTCTTCATATGTATTATGTTATGCACAGTATACTGTAGTTCAACATATGTGCATGTGGCTTTTAGTTTTCTTTCATTATCTGAGGGGATGGAGTTGCTCTTTCCGGAAAATTACAGCAAGAGGAGATTTATTTTACTTGTGCAACACCCCCTTGAAGAAGGAAAGTATTATCATCCCCACTTTACAGAAGGAGAACAAAGGCATGAGAGATTAAGTGACTTAATCTTCACTGTATTATTTTTAAAAGATTGTGGGAGAGAGGAGGGTGAACAGAAGAGCCAGAGAAAAGCCTAAGGAGGCTTGAGATAAAGCAATAGGGGTCTGAGGCAACAATTGAGCTATAGGCCAGGGGACGAGATGACGCACACAGAAGCTGCCCGCACAATAAGCACGGTAGGGGGTGGTGGCAGAGAATGGTTCAAGGCAGCAGCAGTTATGTGGCTAACAGTTCTGCACAGGGAGTCAAAGACCTCACAAAGTTCCATACCTGTCTCTGCCTGCTGGCAGTGTGCTCAGTTAGGGTCTGATCCAATTAAAACATTGGAAAGACTCTGATTGACTTCAGCTGGCTTTGGATCAAGCCCTGGCTGTACTCAGCAAAACATGTTTAGAAAATGCTGGAGGTGGGCTTTTGCTCACTCATGGCTCAGTCATTTGTTACTTTTTATATCATAAAGTTATAGGCACTTGTTGACATGTGGCTCATAGCATATTCAAGGAAGTTATTTAGCTGATATTGCTGCAGCAAATCTGCTCTTTCAGAAGTTTAATGTGGAGAGGGATCACTAATTTTCTTTTACTGAGATTTAGCACATACATCACATTAGTGATTTAGAGTCAAATCCTGCAATTCTTCCTCTGGCAAAACTCCCAGTGATATCAAGGAAAGTTTTCTGTGGGAAAACATTGCTGTGGACAAATTGAAATGATAAAAAGCTTAGAAATCCTGAGCTGTGAGGAAAGGTTAAAACAATGGGCATATTCAGTGTTGAGAAAAGAAGATGGCCGGGGGAGGGACCCGATAACAGTCCTCAAATATGTTTAGGGCTGTTATAAAGAGGCCAGTGATCAATTGTTCTCTATGTCCACTGTAGATAGGGACAAGAAGTAATGGGCTTAATCTGCAGCAAAGGAGATTTAGGTTACAAGTTAGGAAAAAACTTTCTGAATATAAGGGGGAGTTAAATTCAGGAATAGGCTCCAAAACTGGAGGTTTTTAAACACAGGTTGGACAAATACGCACCCGGGATAGTCTAGATTTATTTAGTTATGCCACTACGCAGGGGGCTGGACTTGATGACTACCTGAGGACTCTTCTAGCCCTATATTTCTATGATTCTATGAAAATTAAATTAGCTATGACATATGGAATAGATACTGTGTTTAATAGCCTTGATTAGAATAAATGCCTTGACATTTCACAATATTTCAAAAATAAATGATTCGGTAAACAATTTTAAGTACTTTCCTAAATACACAGCTGAGCTAATAAGTCAGGGCCAGGTTCCTCCACTTTAGTATACATTGAGCAGTACCTTACTCAGAATAGTTTTTTTAATATGTCTATATGCATAGTAAGATGCTACTCATATAAGGGTGAAAAAATCTGACCCCAGTGAATTATTTATTCTGTGAATTCCATAATAATTTTCAAATAAGGTATTTGACATTTAACCCCCCTACCATTATGGACTAGTTCTATCTTGGACTCCCATTCCCCTGCTCAAACAAATAAAGAATTCCCTCCCTAAGATAGAGTCTAGAGCCTCCCTCCTGCACCACTGAAGTCAATGGAAGACTTACAGTTATAACTTCCATGGTACAAATGATTTCTATTAGGGACTAAATCAATAGGACTCCCAAACATTTCTCATCACCGAAGCACCTGCTGTGCACATTCAGGTTTCCACACCAGTTTCTAAACACACACAACCTTTAGTTATGTTCCATTTAGGGGAAGAAGTCATGTCAAATAACTTATTTGAAAATAAATACTATCAGGCTGCACTAGCCAACTCTGGAACCTCAAATTGCTCTCTGTTGACACATCAATGCTCTGTTCTGCACCATGCTGCTTTTCTACCCCATGCATCTATGGACTCAATCCCGCAGTCTTTTTTCTCACCTGCTGTACCCAAACAGGCCATGGTGTCATCCCGCAGAGTTTGCTGCTGTACCTCCTCATGCTCTTCCCTTCTTAGATGTTGATACTGCATAGAAGGGTGTTTGTTTAGTGTTTTGGAATGGCCTATATGTATTTGCCCATTATTCCAACACCCCAGACCAAGGACAGGCATAGCCTTGATAAGGGAGGGAAGGTTTAGTAATTAAGTTGGCTATACCAGCAGAATGCTTGAACCCAGAACTTCTCCAGAGTGCACAGTCTGAGGAAAGTGGCTATACTCTAGGAGGATCTGTGGGGGTAGTGGAAGGAAAATGACTTTTGTTTTCATGAAGGCCCCTTTACACCACTTTGGAAGTGCAAAGAGGTTGAAAAATGAGTATAAATGTAACATGCCAATTTTAGGCTTCTTTACACTGCCAGAATGGTGTAAAGATGCCTTGATGTAAGGGTGCCAAAATTCTTCTACAGAGGTCTCAGAAGCTGCAAACAGCAATTCTGGCAATTTTCACTGTTCCCTATAGTCATGTCTATCACCTCCAGCCTGCCCCACAACCGTCCCTGTTTATATGGGTGCCATTATTGTCTGCCAAGCTCACTCCTCCTGCCTCCCTGTGTGCCGCATAAAAGGGACTAATTGGTCCTAATTTAATTCTAATTGGTGCTGCCTGAGTTCTTAGAATTAAACAATTTAAATTTCCAAGAATTGTTTTAATCCCTAGGACAGATAAAATAGAATTTATTCAGTGCAAAATACCAGTTCATATTCCAATTGTGCCAATTTTTGAGTTCCCTTGTTTTCATTGGTGTTCTGGTGGAGCCACTTAGACATTATAAAACAATGCACAGACTTCTGAAATGTAAAGGACAGAATAAAATGGGATTCCTGTATCCAGAACTGTGTGATCACTTTTGAGATGCTATTTCCAGTCTTCATTTATGACACTAAACCTCTCAATTTAAAAGATGTTAATACCCATTCTGATCTATATGAAAAGCTATAGTATATAATTTTCCCGTCAGTATCTTCAGACAATCTTTTTTCAAAGTTAACTTTTTAATTAAGCTCAAGGGTGAGATTCTGAACATCACAATGCATTGATATGTAAGTCTGTAGTGGTTAAAGGATGCACTTTTAGAGTATGGTTGAGCACCACATGAAATGCGAACTCTTTGGGGCAGGGACAGTTTTTGTTTATGTTTGTACAGTGTCTAGTACAATGAGGCCTTGGACTTTTAGGTGCCAACATAACAAAAGAAATGACATTCCTACAGTCTAATATGAGAGCAATCAAGGAGGCAGTGATTCAGTATAAGAGATGGGGCACTGCGAACTCTACTCAGTAATCAGAAAACTCATTCTTTCATATATTTTTTCTTTGCACAAATCCATCTATGGTTCTGATATATGAGTTCCCAGTTCCTTGGGTTAGGCTGAATTCAGTAGTTTGCCTTTTCCAACAGTGCCATAACCCAGTGATAAACCGATAACCCAGGGTTTAACATAAGAACATAAGAATGGCCATACTGGGTCAGACCAAAGGTCTATCCAGCCCAGTATCCTGTCTACAGACAGTGGCCAATGCCAGGTGCCCCAGAGGGAGTGAACCTAACAGGTAATGATCAAGTGATCTCTCTCCTGCCATCCATCTCCACTCTCTGACAAACAGAGGCTAGGGACACCCTTCCTTACCCATCCTGGCTAATAGCCATTAATGGACTAAACCTCCATGAATTTATCCAGTTCTCTTTTAAACCCTGTTATAGTCCTTGTGTGGTGGGGCGGTGCCCCACCCCCATGCCAGATTGGGCTACAACAGGCCAGAGCGTCTGCGCAAGGTGGCAGCCAATTAGGGAGAGCCTGTTAGAGAGCCAATCAGGGCCAGTATTACAGCCAGCCATTAAGGGCTAGGTTAGGCCCTATATAAAGGCTGCCCAGGAAGGGAGCAGGCAGTCTCTCTCAGGCCTTCAGAGAGTGAGGGTCTGTTTTATGTGAGAGGGGCATTGGCATCTCCTGCCCGGTACCTGCCAGGCACCTGCCAGGCTGTGGGCCCTGAGGGAAAGGACCTAGCCAGTGCAAAGGGACTGAAGGGGAAATCTCCTGGGGAGAGAAGGAGGGCAAGCAGGAAGGCTGCTGCCAAAGGGTCCCTGGGTTGGGACCCAGAGTAGAGGGTGGGTCTGGGTCCCCCCCCCTGCACTTCCACCTGGCTGTTAGGAGTGGCCATCATGGACTGCACCAGACCTCTGCCAAAAGGGGTTAGACTTTGGGGTGTGGTTGGCCATTGTGGCTGGGGCAAAGAGAAGGACTGCTGATAATACCAAGCCCCTGGAAGGGGGTGAGACTGGAGCAGTGGGCACTGCTGGAGGGCAGTGTCCTGAACCAGGATCCTTGTGAACTGAGCTAATTCCCAGAGCGAACAGCAGGAGGTGCTGCTGTGGTGAGTCCCAACCCCATCACACCTACCCTTCACAACCTCCTCAGGCAAGGAATTCTACAACTTGACTGTATGCTGAGTGAAGAAGAATTTCCTTTTATTTGTTTTAAACCTGCTGCCCATTCATTTCATTTGGTGGCCCCTAGTTCTTATATTATGGGAACAAGTAAATAACTTTTTCTTATTCACTTTCTCCGCACCACTCATGATTTTGTATACCTCTATCATATCTCCCCTTAGTCTCCTCTTTTCCAAGCTGAAAAGTCCTAGCCTCTTTCATCTGCCCTCATATGGGACCTGTTCCAAACCCCTAATCATTTTAATTGCCCTTCTCTAATGCCAGTATATCTTTCATTTGAAATGAGGGGACCACATCTGTATGCAGTATTCAAGATGTGGGCGTACCATGGGTTTATATAAGGGCAATAAGATATTCTCTATCTTATTCTCTATGCCTTTTTTAATGATTCCTAACATCCTGTTTGCTTTTTTTGACTGCTGCTGCACACTGTGTGGACATCTTTAGAGAACTATCCACGATGACGCCGAGGTCTTTCTCCTGATTAGTTGTAGCTAAATTAGCCCCCATCATATTGTATGGATAGTTGCGGTTATTTTTTCCAACGTGCATTACTTTACATTTATCCACATTAAATTTCATTTGCCATTTTGTTGCCCAATCACTTAGTTTTGTGAGATCATTTTGAAGTTCTTCAGTCTGCTTTGGTCTTAACTATCTTGAGCAGTTTAGTATCATCTGCAAACTTTGCCACCTCACTGTTTACTCCTTTCTCCAGATAATCTATGAATAAATTGAATAGGATTGGTCCTAGGACTAACCCTTGGGGAAACACGACTAGTTACCCCTCTCCATTCTGAAAATTTACCATTTATTCCTGCCCTTTGTTGCCTGTCTTTTAATCAGTTTTAGAGACTGCAGAGTGTGACTTATCCATCAAACTATAATACAAACCCCAGAATTTCAGATAGAACAAATGGTTTTCTGACAAAAGCTGTGGTTGGTGTATACCTTACACATGATGTTAGCCTTCCTGAGTGATGGGTGTAGTAAGACCCTGAACAAACTCCTACACCCAGGAGACTCTGGAGAGATCACTGAGAAAAGAGGAAATTGTGGCTGGGACTGTCCATCAAGACCAAAGGGGAATGGAGGTGGGGGAACACCAAACTTAGACACAGGCACTCACTGGAGGAGTTTGAAGAAGCTTGACATGCCTAGGTTGCAATCGGGTGATAGGAACCCCGCATTTAAGTTAGACGTGTGTAGACTTATTTTAAAATCCCTTTTCTCAGTACTTTTTTTCCTACTGTTAACAGAAACAGTAGTTTAGTTTTAACACGGCTGTCTGGTCTCACACTCCTGAAAGGAACAATTGCTCTTCTGGACCCGAAGGGTAAGCAGGGTGGATACACAGGGTACTGTAGCCCAGAGCCTGGTCAAAGAGTGGGGGTATTGTGAAATTCCACCCCGAGATAGGTACAGGCATGAGGCCTGACAGTTGAGGGAATGCACTCAGGGTATATATACGCAGCATCTGAGACTGACCCACCCAGCCGGGGTTCACAGACTTGGGCTAGTGGGGCTCATGCTAGCATGCTGTTTTAGCTGTGTAGACAGTGCTTTGACATTGCAGTTCGCGCTGCAGCTTGGGCTCTGAAGCCTGGGTAGAATGGAGGTGGGCCTCGAGCCTGAGCTCCATCCTGAGCCTCAACATCAAAACATTGTCTACTCCACTATTTTTAGCATGCTAATATAAGCCTGCTTCCACAAATCTGTGGATCTGGGCTGGGAGGCTCACTCCTAGATGCAATGTAGACCTACCCTCAGAGACCAGGAAGGGGATGGAGGATGCAGCTAGCCCTGTGACCTTGACTGAGATCTCATGGTTTGATATGGGTAGGAGAGGAATGTTCCCTTGGACGTTTGAGTTCAAAGCTGAATTTGAAGCAAATTGGTTCATAGCCTGTTCCTTGTAAATTGAAGTGCAAGTTTCAGTTTTGGACTAGCCTCCTAAACAAAATGCCTCATACACCTCCACTTAATCCTGGACTAGACTCTGATCTCAAATTACACCTTTGTAAATCCTGAGAAACTTTGTTTAAATCAGTCAAGTTTCTTCAGATTTATGCTAGTGAAACAGATCAGAAACTGTCCGTTCATTAACCTGCCATATACCAGTATGCCTTTGTCTCACACTCATTAAAATTTGTAGGGCAGATATTTAAGACTCACTAAAAGAATTTCTCTTACAAAAGGACATTTCAGATTCTTTTAAGTGATACATTGGTTTTACTGAGAACATTCATAGATTGCTTTATATCAGCATGCTGAAGTCTAAACTACCCCCATTGAATAGCTCAGTGGAATGTTGAAAGTTAGTTTCTAACTGAATGAAAAACTGCTTTTCCTCCATGCTTCCTTATTAAGGACTCTTGATACAAGGGCCTTTATATGGCAAAATCCATGTCACAAATTTAGAAGAGAATACACTCACTCCATGGTGTGTATGTGAGACTCTTTATGAAAATCTGATGTTTAAGATATAACATAAAATTATTGCTTGGAGTACAATAGTGTAATTGGAAATGGCAGTGGTGTATATTCTCTTTTTTGAAGGGTTTTCTTTTGCAGAAATCTTGGTAGATAATGAAGGTCTGGGTACAATATTAAATCTAAAATGGGATCAGGCAGTTTCTCTTCTGTCACAGAGCTAAGTTTTTATAATCCTTATCATAGCTGAAATTGGATAAATGAAATTTGCATTTATGTAGTGCTTTTCATCCACACAGGATTGCAAAAAAATCTCTTTTCAGATTAAGGGTAATACATTGGTGAATGAATGCATGGGGATTTGATATATATTACTTATTATTTTATAAGGAGTCATTCAGAACCCAACTGAAAGAGGCAAACTCGCAGACCAGTTGATCATTTTATAGCTCTTCATTCTGGGACTAAAAACAGTTTAATAGTTGTGCCTTTCCTGCCACTGGTTTATGTAGCCAATGCAAACGGGACATTTCCTCAGATGACCCTTTGTGTATCAATGGTTATTAGTCTATTCCTTTTAAAAAAAATTATCTCTTATGAAGGAAAGAGCAAGTCCCAGAAGGATAAGGGGGAAAAATAATTGGGCCCTCTGTAGGGAATTACATAGAGTTTTGGGTTCTAGTGATCTGTTTAATGAGTATGTTAGCATTCTTTTATAAAAACTTAATAATTAAGCTGATGAAGTTGGCTTGGAAAACAACTCCTCACTCATTCTGTCTGTCAGTAATATTATAGCATGGCAAATTCTACTTGTCCAGTCACTGGAGTATAATTTTTGACTAATGGTACATTACCAGGCTACTTATGATGGAAAGAATGGTAGAGTGATGTTTTTTGCCTGACTTGGTACATTTTCAGAACAACTTTGTCCAGTTTTAGTATGTATTTACTTGTTTCATAGTAGTGCCCAGAGGCCCCACTTAGACTTGCACTCATTGTGCTGGAGGTGTTGAGCAGAGATCTTCCTAAGTGATGTACTGTACATCAGCTTTCTCTATCTTGGCAGAATAGTCAAAGAATAAAGTTACAGCAGAAACGAGGTATTTAGTATTGTGGTCTTAGGTGCCTCAGTCTGGGGTTTAGAAGCTTATTGCACAGTTTTTTTGCTACACTGTAATCCATAAAAACCCTGCCACACTCTGAAGGCCCCTAAACTCACTCAGCACCTACGATTTCAGGGTAAAAGTTTCCTCAGTAACTAAGTTTCTGCCTATGATTATGTGCACTAATGCTTCCCTCTAGGGTTCTGGATGCTTAACTAGGCATTTTAGCACCCAGGGTGAACAAGCATATTTGCACACCTTTCGTTTTCCCCCCATCATTTTCCCACCCCATTTTTCACCCCTGTGGCTTTGTGCCCTGGGCAGCCCCCTGCTCACGCTGCCCTGGTTACAGCCCTTCCCCAGAGCAATTCATAACCCAAGGGAAGATAGGTGTTTGGCTAGGTAAATTGTGTATGGGGCCCAATGCAGTAGATTGGGTCTGAATCAAAATCTGGTCACGGGAGGAGGTGGTCTTACTGGGCTAGAGAGAGCATGGGAATGACCCCGTACCCCAGCAGTCAGGGGATGCATGTGGGAGGTGGGAGACGCTGGGTCCAGTTCCCCTGCTCCAACCCCTCTTTCATTATTTATCCACTGTGGAATAGCTTCAACAGAAGAGATTGAGGGAGTCTCTACATCAGAATCTCTTAGTTCAGTGGTTAGAGCACTCTCCTGAGAGATAGGATTTGAACAGGGGCTTTCTTTCTTGCCTTCTGGCAGAGAAGGGAAAATTGAACCTGGCTCTTCCACTTCGTAGGTGAGCGTTCTAAATACTGGGCTAAATTATAAGGTGGGTGGTGGCACCACCTCTTTCTCCAGGTGTTTTATGTGGAGTAAGACAGCCACCTTACTCATTTCAACTAGAAACTACTTGGGTGCCTAAGCTGCCTTCCTGCAGGAGGCTGGTTCCTGTTTGTGGATTGTTAAGCCGAGATAGGCACATATCTGTGAGGGAAGGGAAGGGCTTAGCACACCTGGACATTGGCATTTCCCATTGGTTACTTTAGGAGGCTTCCTGCCTAGTATGCTGGCTTTTGTGAATTGCATTGTATGGCACCTATCTCTGCCCATTCATTGTATAAAGAGTCTAGGTGTCTAACTCGGGCTTTGTGGGTTACACTGTTGTTCCTGTGATTTTTTCCAGGTACCTAAAGGTTAGGTGCTGCAATGATCAGCACAGTTCCCATCCTACTCATCCAAAGATTTCCTCATATTTCAGTTTCATTGACTTTTTTTGCCAACCCCCAAACATTTTCCTGCCATTATCTTCCTCCAGCTTTCTGATAATTCCTCTTCAGCCACTGTTCTTACCATAGCAACTGCCTTTTAGCCTTTTTTTCTTCCTGTTTATGTATTTTTATTGTCTCAGTCTTATAACCTGCTTCCTCAAGCTCTTTGCATTATTCTTTTTAGCTTTCCTTGCACATCAGATTTCTAGCACCAGTGTGTTCTCTGTAACTACCCATCTTACCACTAGATTTGTCATGTTTCCTCTCCTGCCTAATGGAACATACTTTAAACTTCTTCCATTCATCCTCCCCTGGCTTCATTGTCTTTGGCGAAGCATGGAAACTTTCCTTTATGTTTTAGCAGAATTTTCTTTTCTTCCCCTTACATAGCCACAAACACAATCTTTCCTGGTTTTGCAGGTTGCAGTCAGATTTTAGCTACTAATTTGATATTAATATCAAATTATAACTGAACTGACAATAAAGAAAAGGAGGACTTGTGGCACCTTAGAGACTAACCAATTTATTAGAGCATAAGCTTTCGTGAGCTACAGCTCACTTCTTCAGATGCATATCGTGGAAACTGCAGCAGGCTTTATATATACACAGAGAATATGAAACAATACCTATTCCCACCCCACTGTCCTGCTGGTAATAGCTTATCTAAAGTGATTTCCAGCACAAATCCAGGTTTTCTCACCCTCCACCCCCCCACACAAATTCACTCTCCTGCTGGTGATAGCCCATCCAAAGTGATAACTCTTTACACAATGTGCATGACAATTAAGCTGGGCTATTTCCTGCATAAATCCAGGTTCTCACATCCCCCCCACCCCCATACACACACAAACTCACTCTCCTGCTGGTAATAGCTCATCCAAACTGACCACTCTTCAAGTTAAAATCCAAGTTAAACCAGAACATCTGGGGGGGGGGGGGGTAGGAAAAAACAAGAGGAAACAGGCTACCTTGCATAATGACTTAGCCACTCCAAGTCTCTATTTAAGCCTAAATTAATAGTATCCAATTTGCAAATGAATTCCAATTCAGCAGTTTCTCGCTGGAGTCTGGATTTGAAGTTTTTTTGTTTTAAGATAGCGACCTTCATGTCTGTGATCGCGTGACCAGAGAGATTGAAGTGTTCTCCGACTGGTTTATGAATGTTATAATTCTTGACATCTGATTTGTGTCCATTTATTCTTTTACGTAGAGACTGTCCAGTTTGACCAATGTACATGGCAGAGGGGCATTGCTGGCACATGATGGCATATATCACATTGGTGGATGTGCAGGTGAACGAGCCTCTGATAGTGTGGCTGATGTTATTAGGCCCTGTGATGGTGTCCCCTGAATAGATATGTGGGCACAGTTGGCAACGGGCTTTGTTGCAAGGATAAGTTCCTGGGTTAGTGGTTCTGTTGTGTGGTATGTGGTTGTTGGTGAGTATTTGCTTCAGGTTGCGGGGCTGTCTGTAGGCAAGGACTGGCCTGTCTCCCAAGATTTGTGAGAGTGTTGGGTCATCCTTTAGGATAGGTTGTAGATCCTTAATAATGCGTTGGAGGGGTTTTAGTTGGGGGCTGAAGGTGACGGCTAGTGGCGTTCTGTTATTTTCTTTGTTAGGCCTGTCCTGTAGTAGGTAACTTCTGGGAACTCTTCTGGCTCTATCAATCTGTTTCTTTACTTCTGCAGGTGGGTATTGTAGTTGTAAGAAAGCTTGACAGAGATCTTGTAGGTGTTTGTCTCTGTCTGAGGGGTTGGAGCAAATGCGGTTGTATCGCAGAGCTTGGCTGTAGACGATGGATCGTGTGGTGTGGTCAGGGTGAAAGCTGGAGGCATGCAGGTAGGAATAGCGGTCAGTAGGTTTCCGGTATAGGGTGGTGTTTATGTGACCATTGTTTATTAGCACTGTAGTGTCCAGGAAGTGGATCTCTTGTGTGGACTGGACCAGGCTGAGGTTGGTGGTGGGATGGAAATTGTTGAAATCATGGTGGAATTCCTCAAGGGCTTCTTTTCCATGGGTCCAGATGATGAAGATGTCATCAATATAGCGCAAGTAGAGTAGGGGCTTTAGGGGACGAGAGCTGAGGAAGCGTTGTTCTAAATCAGCCATAAAAATGTTGGCATACTGTGGGGCCATGCGGGTACCCATAGCAGTGCCGCTGATCTGAACGTATACATTGTCCCCAAATGTGAAGTAGTTATGGGTAAGGACAAAGTCACAAAGTTCAGCCACCAGGTTAGCCGTGACATTATCGGGGATAGTGTTCTTGACGGCTTGTAGTCCATCTTTGTGTGGAATGTTGGTGTAGAGGGCTTCTACATCCATAGTGGCCAGGATGGTGTTATCAGGAAGATCACCGATGGATTGTAGTTTCCTCAGGAAGTCAGTGGTGTCTCGAAGGTAGCTGGGAGTGCTGGTAGCGTAGGGCCTGAGGAGGGAGTCTACATAGCCAGACAATCCTGCTGTCAGGGTGCCAATGCCTGAGATGATGGGGCGCCCAGGATTTCCAGGTTTATGGATCTTGGGTAGTAGATAGAATATCCCAGGTCGGGGTTCCAGGGGTGTGTCTGTGCGGATTTGATCTTGTGCTTTTTCAGGAAGTTTCTTGAGCAAATGCTGTAGTTGCTTTTGGTAACTCTCAGTGGGATCAGAGGGTAATGGCTTGTAGAAACTCGTGTTGGAGAGCTGCCGAGCAGCCTCTTGTTCATATTCCGACCTATTCATGACGACAACAGCACCTCCTTTGTCAGCCTTTTTGATTATGATGTCAGAGTTGTTTCTGAGGCAACGCTTCCTCAGCTCTCGTCCCCTAAAGCCCCTACTCTACTTGCGCTATATTGATGACATCTTCATCATCTGGACCCATGGAAAAGAAGCCCTTGAGGAATTCCACCATGATTTCAACAATTTCCATCCCACCACCAACCTCAGCCTGGTCCAGTCCACACAAGAGATCCACTTCCTGGACACTACAGTGCTAATAAACAATGGTCACATAAACACCACCCTATACCGGAAACCTACTGACCGCTATTCCTACCTGCATGCCTCCAGCTTTCACCCTGACCACACCACACGATCCATCGTCTACAGCCAAGCTCTGCGATACAACCGCATTTGCTCCAACCCCTCAGACAGAGACAAACACCTACAAGATCTCTGTCAAGCTTTCTTACAACTACAATACCCACCTGCAGAAGTAAAGAAACAGATTGATAGAGCCAGAAGAGTTCCCAGAAGTTACCTACTACAGGACAGGCCTAACAAAGAAAATAACAGAACGCCACTAGCCGTCACCTTCAGCCCCCAACTAAAACCCCTCCAACGCATTATTAAGGATCTACAACCTATCCTAAAGGATGACCCAACACTCTCACAAATCTTGGGAGACAGGCCAGTCCTTGCCTACAGACAGCCCCGCAACCTGAAGCAAATACTCACCAACAACCACATACCACACAACAGAACCACTAACCCAGGAACTTATCCTTGCAACAAAGCCCGTTGCCAACTGTGCCCACATATCTATTCAGGGGACACCATCACAGGGCCTAATAACATCAGCCACACTATCAGAGGCTCGTTCACCTGCACATCCACCAATGTGATATATGCCATCATGTGCCAGCAATGCCCCTCTGCCATGTACATTGGTCAAACTGGACAGTCTCTACGTAAAAGAATAAATGGACACAAATCAGATGTCAAGAATTATAACATTCATAAACCAGTCGGAGAACACTTCAATCTCTCTGGTCACGCGATCACAGACATGAAGGTCGCTATCTTAAAACAAAAAAACTTCAAATCCAGACTCCAGCGAGAAACTGCTGAATTGGAATTCATTTGCAAATTGGATACTATTAATTTAGGCTTAAATAGAGACTTGGAGTGGCTAAGTCATTATGCAAGGTAGCCTGTTTCCTCTTGTTTTTTCCTACCCCCCCCCCCAGATGTTCTGGTTTAACTTGGATTTTAACTTGAAGAGTGGTCAGTTTGGATGAGCTATTACCAGCAGGAGAGTGAGTTTGTGTGTGTATGGGGGTGGGGGGGGATGTGAGAACCTGGATTTATGCAGGAAATAGCCCAGCTTAATTGTCATGCACATTGTGTAAAGAGTTATCACTTTGGATGGGCTATCACCAGCAGGAGAGTGAATTTGTGTGGGGGGGTGGAGGGTGAGAAAACCTGGATTTGTGCTGGAAATCACTTTAGATAAGCTATTACCAGCAGGACAGTGGGGTGGGAATAGGTATTGTTTCATATTCTCTGTGTATATATAAAGCCTGCTGCAGTTTCCACGATATGCATCTGAAGAAGTGAGCTGTAGCTCACGAAAGCTTATGCTCTAATAAATTGGTTAGTCTCTAAGGTGCCACAAGTCCTCCTTTTCTTTTTTGCGAATACAGACTAACACGGCTGTTACTCTGAAACCTGAACTGACAATGGTTGAAATACTTGTCTTCATGAGCTAGATAGAAATGGATGTCAATCAACATCTAGGAAAATCTTTCAGGAAAGCTCTTCCTCATTGTCAGTCGTAATGTCTGTCAGTTTTAGCATATTTTTGGAAAATATAATTACTGTAATGAATTATCTAGCATGTGTATGGAACACTAACCTCTGCTGGAGGGGAGTGATTCCAGGAAGGGTCTTGCATAAGTAAACATTCTTTGGTTGAGCCATATGCCCTTTATCTGAATTCAGCAGTTCTGTCCTTTTAGTCGTTGTGACCTACATCAAGACTTGCACAGAAGGCATAGAAAGTTTTCTCCAAGTTTATATTTTTTTAGAAAAGGAAGAGTGTTGCGTTTTCATTTTTCAGTGTTGCCAACTCACTCTGCTTGTTTGCTGCAGCCCACCTGCCTCATCCTAGAATGAATACTTGAAGGGTTTATAAAAGGATCCATGGTGACTAACTCTAACTCTAGAGAGGTGGTAGAGGTATAGAAAAAATATTTCCAAAGGCTGTTAAATGAGAAGAGAGCTGTGATTGCAAGCACCACCGACAATTATGGGGAGCCTCAAAAGGTATTAATATCCATAGATGAGACCGAAGAAGTGTAGGATAAAATGAAGAAAGGTAAAGCAACTGATGAAGATGAGAACTGTTATCAAAACAGATGGAGATATTGGAGTAAAATGGCTTCATAGATTACTATGTGTTTGGATCAAGCTAGGATACCAGATGCCCCTTTGAAAGAGTAAGGGTGATGCAAATTATCCAGATACATATCAGGATATCACCGTGTTAGTAAGTCTTTGAGAGTTTAGAGACAAGGTTGAGGTGCAACTTGGAGGAAAATATAGAAGAGGAACAACATTGCTGTAGGAAGGAAAAGTACTATATATGCAATAGTTGCAATGAGACAGAAGTCTGAAAGAACAATAAATGACATAGAATGTATTGATTTTGAGAAAGCATATGACTTAGTTCTGTAGGAATTGGTGTTTGAAGTATTTAGATGGATAGAAGGAGTACTTCAAGAAGTGGAGATGACAGAGGAGCTATATAGAAGGTCGAACTATGGTGGTAACATTACATGGAATTTCAGAGTTTTGAGGTGGCGGTGGGATTGAGACAAGGCACTGTGCTGAGTACACTTCTCCATCCTACTTATGGAGTTTAGTAGTAGGAGAACCAAACCTTTGGACACACAGAACATTAATGTATGCTGACTATCTGGCCCTTTTGGCAGACAGCAAAGAGGAATTGGTAAATATGGTATCAGTGGTCATCTGTGTTTGAAGGTAAATAAAACTGAAGTTATGCAAGTAGAGAAGAGCTGTTGATTGACATTTCAGGAGAGAAGCTAACACAGAAGAGAAAATGTGTTCTTGGGAAATACACCTAGTGCCATCAGAGAGGGATTTGGAGAGCTGAAAAGAAGAACCCAGTGTGCATGGGTGGCAGTGGAAAAAAATGGCAGCAGTACTTGAGAGGGTAAACTGAGTATGCATGGAAGTAATTAGGAAGATGAAATTAGGGGGAGGATGAGACAGGCTGGACATGCGGTAAGAATGGGAGAACAATCAGCAAAGAAATCAGGGAGGTAAAGGACAGCAAAAAAGGATATGGAAGACTGAGGTGGGGTGGGGCCTTGGGGGAAGAGGTGGAGTGGGGACAGGGTCAGAGGCAAAGAGGGGGTCAAGCACCCCCAGGGAAGCCAGAAAGTCCACACCTCTGATTCTTATTTCATATGCAGTTGACACACTCTGAAAGTTCAGGAATTTTCGTCGCAAACTGGATAGCCACAACTGAAAATGCAGGAAGTGAAGAATAAACTACCCCAATGTTGGCTGTAACTAAATGGTCCAGAGAGATTTTAGAGAATTGAAGAATAGAGCTCACCATATGAGGAAAATAACTTCCAGAATAACAACACCTGTGTTAAAAACAAGTCAGGTGGCACCTGTGTTAGTTTGTCAGAACATTGAAGGTAATAAGACAAGGGCATTTTTTTTCCTAAGACATTACATAATCCATCTAAAAATACCAGAAGTGGTGTTGGAGAGGGAGGGAAAGCAGTGTTTGTGATGAGTGGTGGAACCTTGAGTGATGGTGTGAAGGAATCAATAGAATGAGTAGTAAAATACATGCCATGTAAATGAAACCTAAATGTGGCTGTACAAAAGAGCTTGTCTTCTTTCAGCTTCCACTATTAAAGGCCTGACTCTTTTTTCCAGGCAAGGGCTCAAAAGAGTTCACCTGTTTCTCAGAATGAGGCTAAGAAACATACATTGTTCAATTTTTTTTACAGCCCTTTTATTTCATTTCACTGGACTTGGGCGGGGGGTATAATAGGCCAGGGGAGGGTAATCCTCCACAAACAGGATGCAGCGCACCTCCCTTTGGAGACGCACTGCTGGTCTGCCCCATATGGAACACCACTGCTGAAAGGGCGCCCAGGCCATGGCCCCACCCATGCTCCACCCTGAGGCCCCACTTCTGTGACCTGATCTTCCCCTTTGGCGCCACCCACACTGTTCCTCTTCCTGGCCCCACTCCACCTCTTCCCTAAGGCCTCCCGTGCCCAGGCTTCTCCACCCCTGTCCCACTGCAGCCCTTCCATCCGCCTCTCACGCTTCTCTGCTGCTTCCCCCTGCCCAACTCTTGCACCTCTTTGCCCCCAGAGAGGTGTGGGTGGCAGGCAGGGGGACCCCTCAGGGAGGGAGTGGAGAAAGGCATGAGCGGGGGGTGGCCTTGGGGGAGGGACGAAGAGGCACAAACCCAACCCAGCCTGAACCCAACTGTCAAGCAACCTCATTTTTCTGCCATCAAGCCCTACATCACTCTAAGTTTTTAAGTTACCTTTTATTTCCCTAGTCCATTAGAATGAAAGGACTTCTGTATATCTCTTGGTATATGTAAGACTATATGATACACAGTACTGGTCTTAAAGCTACTACTGTTTATGTAGTTTCACACAATTGCTTGATAAATACCTGATTCATTTTTAAATATTTCTGCACTGCCCATATTCCAAGTTTTGAATGTTTATCTTGTAGTTGCCCAACCCCAGCCTGGGCTTAGCTGTAGTCTCTGAGTCTCTTGCTTGTGGATACCCTATAGGAACACCCAGTCCCACAAAGTTGCAAGACTTCCTTGTTAACCTTCTCCTGGCGCTGGCCAAGATGGCTATCCATCACACGAGGAGAAGGAAGTTGAATGGGGGTGCTCAAGGACTATGGAGCCTATTTCCCTTCCCTGGTTTGATCACGTCTCTGACAGAGTTCCTCTGGGCAGTGTCCACTGACTCCTTAGATGCCTTTGGGGAGCAGTGGGTGCTCTTGGGAGTTCTCTGCTTGGTGTCCCCTTCTGGTTCTGTAATTTTGATGAAATTTGTAATTTCATGATCTTCACTTCCATCACTGATTTTTTTGTTGTTGTCCCCAGTATCCACTTGTGGCCCAAGTTCACTGGCCCCTCCCCCTTGGTTAAGGGGGATAGCCTTTAGCTATGGGCAGACTTAGGCCCACTGTTTCCCAGTAACCACAATAGGTACAGGATCCCCCACTCCTAGACAATCTCACTGTTCCTGGCAGGAGTCCAGCTCAATCCTGAGGTCTTTTCTGAGTCCACCTGCCTCTAGTAAGTGCTCCCCAGGTCCTGTCGCTGGTCACCAGATGTGAGGAGCCCTCCAGGGCCCCTTTTCTGTATCAGTCTGCCCCAAACAAGGTGAGCGAAGGTTTAGTCACTGCCTCAGACTGAACTCCCTGTGCTAGGACAGATAGCAATCCATGGCAGCTTCCCTGCTCCTGAAAAAACATTTCCCCCTTTTGTGTGGCCATCTCCCGCTTTTAAGCTCCACTTCTCCAAGTGGAGCATATTCTCCAGGTGCACCTAATTGATGCTGCCTGTGTAAGATTGCTCATTAGCCTCTTCACCAGAGGAATAAGGTCATGTCCCAACATGTGTATGCAAATGTAATGCATACATTTCTCTTGCTGCGGTCACATCATGAAGTGGACTGCATAGAAAGCAACGTAAGTTTAGGATGGGCCTATAATTCATGATTGGGGCAATAGGCTAGGTTCCAGGAAGTCCTGAGTTTTAATCTTGTCTCTGACACAAATGTCCTGGGAGCCTCGAGTAAATCACTTAAGCCAAAATTTTCAAGTGCAGCTGTCTAAAATTAGGTGCCTAAATTGTTGGCTTGATTTTTCAGAGGTTTTGGGCACCCACAGCAACTCTGGAAAAAAATCAAACTGCTTATTTAGGTGGCTAAACCTGGATTGATGTGGCTAAACTTCAGCACCTGCATTTGAAAATGTTGGCTTTAGCCTCTGAACATCAGTTCCTCCATCTGTAAAATAAGGATAATTCCTTACCAGCCTCAGCATTGTCAAAGATTAGTGTTGGTACAGAACTTTGACAATATTAAAACATTATGTAAATGCAAAGGGTTAATTATTGTTAGAACTGTCATTACCACTATAATTTTTTTTTAAACTAAGCCTCTTTCTCTTGATATGTTTTTGTCCAAAGCGCCTTGCTTCAGTAGCAAATATTAGCAACTGTTTCTGTTAAATTCTCTTGCTATACTACTGCAAATTGTATAGCTAATGTTCTGTGGTCGTTATTGTGAAATGCATGCAAATTCAGAGTACTAAACCGTTTTTAATAGTCTGTTTCTCTTGTAAGTAGTAAAAATATCTGAGTGATGAGCAATAGCTACTTTCGTTAGCCAACAGCATCAGGAGAGGAGCGAAATCGTTCTGTTCAACTTTCCAAAAAGCTGTATTGCTTTTTTAGAAGAAGAAATGAGAAAATACAGAGGTGGTTAGGGAGTAGATATGGAAAGTAGAGAAAGTAGGAAAAAAACACATGAAAACAAATCAACTTTCAGAAGATCATTTTATTTTAAATTATTCAGGAGAAATCTGTTACTAAACTATGTAAACAATTATGGTAAAATATTATTTAAGCTAGGTATTTATTTGCTAGCAAGTGTATCCAGCAAGATCACATTATGGAATAGCATGAAAGCCATGACAAAAGTATTCCCACTTCCTTTTCTCAGCCTTTCCCTTTTTACTGGCTGCTTTGCAGTTTGAGAAAGTGAATTTATTAAGATGACAGCCCCACAGAACAGAATTAGAGAGTTTCTATAGCCAACTACTTCAGTGAATGAACTCCTATAACCATTCATTATAGGCCTAATCCAGAGTCCATTGATGTCACTGGGAGTGTTTCCATTGACTTCAGTAGGTTTTTTTCAGGGCCCTTAACTCCTAAATCCACAACCTTTATGGCTTTTCCTCAATATGAAAACCATGTAGGCTGAAATTACATAGTGCTCCACTGATGTGTGTAGTCTGCAGGAAGAGGCCATTTTATGAGCAGCTCTAAGATTTATTTTTTTAGTGAAGTATTTGTACTTCCAACAATGTTGTTGATGTTCCATTTAAAATAAATGCAGTTGTCCAAGACATTTCTCCAGTCATATGGAGACCATGCTAAACTGCTAAATGAACTGCTAAATGCTCAAGGCAAATTAGAAGTTTATCAACATGTATGACCCCCCTTATAAGATAGCCATGACCAAAGTAATATGCCTTTAAAAACTAAAATTGCATCTTCGATGCACCTATTGTCTGTGGAGCAGAAGTGTAAGCTAAGGGAGTAGGCAGTGACATTCTACAGTAACTGAAGTTTCTGAGTGCTCTTCAGGGACATTCCCAATCTGGAGGTGACAGTCATGGATAACCAAGGGTGATGTCTGCATCCAAAAGGAGTAGTCTCCAGCTAAAGAGAAAAAAAACCAACCTGCTTGTGAATTTCCTTGCTGCTGTAATTTAACCCCTATGCCCTGAGGCAGAGAGAAAAAAAACTCCAGCTGCTTGCAGCTAAAAAACCTGCTTCCAAGCTGCCAAAAGGGAAAAAAAAATGTCCTTTTAAAATCCTACTGTGCTTTTGATTCAAAATGATCTCTGGTTCAAAATCCCACCATTCTGCCACCATGTCAGGGTTCCCTCCCCATTCTGAACTCTAGGGTACAGATGTGGGGACCCGCATGAAAGACCCCCTAAGCTTATTTCTACCAGCTTAGGGTAAAACTTCCCCAAGGCACACCCTCTTTGCCCTTGGAGGGTATGCTGCCACCACCAAGTGATTTAACAAAGAATCGGGGAAAGGACCACTTGGAGTTCCTATTCTTCCCCTCCCCTAACCCCCCCCCAAAACCCCAAGCCCTTACACCACCTTTCCTGGGGAGGCTTGAGAATAATATCCTAACTAATTGGTTACAAAGTGATCCCAGACCCAAACCCCCTGGGTCTTAGGATCATAGAGAAATCAGTCAGGCTCTTAAAAGAAACACAACTTTACTAGAAAGAAAAAAGGTAAAAGAAGCACCTGTCTAAAATTAGAAGGGAAGCTAATCTCACTGGGCAATCAGATTTAAATCACAGAGGATTTCCCTCTGGGCAAAAACTTTAAAGTTACAAAAAGAAACCAGGAATACAGCTTCCTCTCAGCACCGAGAAAATCACAAGCCAAAACAAAAGTAAACCAACACATTTCCTTGCTAGTACTTACTAATTCTAATGGAGTTGGATTGCTTGCTTCCCTGATCTCTCTCTCTCCAGCAAGCACGCAGAACAGACAAAAACCTTTCTACCTGCCCCAGATTTGAAAATATCTTGTCCCTGTATTGGTCCTTCTGCTCAGGTGCCAGCCAGGTCACCTGAGCTTCTTAACCCTTTACAGGTAAAAGGATATTGTGCCTCTGGCCAGGAAGGATTTTATAGTACTGTATACAGGAAGGCTGTTGCCCTTCCCTTTATATTTATGACACTCTGTCTCTTTGCCCAGTGAATAAGAAACTAAGGCTAGCCAGTTATCAAGAATTCAGCTTCACAAAAATAAAATTGAGGTTTCAAAATTTGTTTTCCTTCCACAACAGAATAAAACCAAGGTCTCTAGAATTTCTTTGCAAACAATGAGAGACAGACCCTCTATAGAACAGCCAATAGCTCTGCTCTACCTGATTCAGGGCAGGTACTTTGACCTGAGTCTCCCACATCCCAGGCAAGTGCTCTAATTGGGCTATAGAGAAGGGTCTCTCTCTCTCTCTCTCTCTCTCAAATTTCATTCTGGACCTGAAGCCTTCCTGAATTGGTTTAGATAAAACTTTCATCATCTCCATGAAAAGTTTCAGTTTCAACAAATCAGCATTTTTGTACAAAGAAATGTCATCCAAATATTCCCTGACCAGCTCTTACCCTTGGCTACAGCTGCCACGTGGAAATCCAGGAGCAGCCAGCCATTTAGTAGGATCTTTAAACTGCAAAGCTTGTTAATAAAAAATAGCATCCATTTTGGGATATGTCCATCACCTTCCCTAGTTTCCTCATCCAGCCTGGATCTTTTCCCTCTTCTGATTGACTCAGGCAACTACTGCATATTCAGTCCTTGATCTCAGAAACTGAGCAGCTCAAGAAAGGAGATAAAGTGTTGAGATCCTAGTAACTCAAACCTTCTTGTCTCTTCTAGTTGGTTCAACTACATCTTAATTAGGAGGATTAACAGGAGAGAGCCTTATGGTAGCCCATAAAAGAAATTCCTGATTGTGAATAAACAGTTTCCACAACCATCTCCTAGGACCATTCATTCTCTCTGGAGTCTGAGACTTGGTCTACACCTAAAATGTAAGTAAAACAAGCTTCATCACTCAGGGGTGTAAAAAATCCATAATCCTCAGCCATAGTTAAACCAACCCAAGCCTGGGTATAGACAATGCTAGGTCAAGGGAAGAATTCTTCTGACCTAACCACCACCTCTTGAGGGGGTAGATTTACTACAGTGATGGGAAAAACCCCTGACATTTCTGAAGCAAACATCTACACTACTGCACTGCTCTGCATAGCTGCAGCACCGTAGCTGTGCTGCTGTAGTGTAGACATACCTTCAGGAAAGAGGACAATCTGTCCTCCCCTCTCAAACCTGAAACTCCTAAAACAATGGTTCTCAATCTTAGTATTGGCCACCACTTTCACATAGCAAGCCTCTGCGTGCGACCCTCCCCCCTTATACATTAAAAATGGATGTTTTTAATTTAAATTTAACGGGGGCTGGGGCTGTAAACCCTGTGTCTGGTGGGCTGGAGTTGTCAGCTCAAGACCCCCTAGGTAATAACCTGGCAACCCTTGAAGGGTTGTGACCTCCCTGGTTTGAGAATCCCTGTTCTAAAACATTCTCATGGGACAGAGTAGCAGTCTGCTGTTTTTTTTAAAAAATTACTAGCATAGTTAAGTTGCTGTAAAAATTTAAAAACTGAAAACATATAGGATGTCATAGCATAAACCATTCGCAGGCAAGTCAACAAGACGCACACAGGTTTTTTAATATGTCATGTTGATATATCTCTTTTCAGACAGGTTTTCATGACCCTGGTTTACTGTATTCGGTATACTGCATTATTTTTACTGAGCAGTCAAATTATGCTATTTCACACAGAGAAATATAGATGACTGTTTGTTATTAATCACATCTGCTATAGATTTAGAACCTGTCCAGTGCTGAAGAACTGGAACAAGTAGACAGGACAACTTGGCCCAAACCACTTAGAAAGCTCAACACTTCCCAGCTTTCAAGAGCAATTATATTAAATGCCCAATGGTATAAAATGATCACACAGTGCTACAGTCAATAGCATTAGATGACCTCAGTGCATGTGCTCTTTACTCATAGCCTTTATTAATCCTGCCTCATTTTAATTTCATGCCTCATCATTGCAACTCTAATCAAACTCAAACAGTCAAAATCTAAGGGAGATTTTAGTTTCATTGGTAAGGCTGCCAGTGAAAGATTCATTTTTAAATGGCCATCCTTCATGCATCTGCCACACAGATGATGAAATATCCAAGGGAGCATGTGGGAAAGAATCTTATGCGCTTTTTCATATTAGCAACATTAAAGAGATTCAATAGCTGGTCTGCCCGCTTGCACAGTAAAACTGGGTTTATTTGTGACATTTATTACCTATTCAAGTGTTCTCTTACAGGTGATGAAGAAAGAGCTGCTTTTTGCATTTTTGTTCTTTTAATTACTTGCAGGTTGCCCAGATAATATGGTGATGAATGGCCATGAAATTACATAGAACAGTCTCTATCGGTCTAACCTATTCCAAGGACAGGACCAGGGCAGATGCAGGCACAGAATCAGGAAGCTATCACTGACTCCCTGGCAGCCCCCTTTTTCTGCTGCACGTGGTTGATCTCCGTCTCAGCACAGAATCTGGCCTATAGTTACTGTATTTTTTTTAATCAAAGGTAGAACCAATACTAAGACAGATACAGATTCACAACGGTATTTAAGAGTTAGGCTCAAATTCACAAAAATATTTAGGCACCTAAGAGGCAGATTGGAATGAAGGGGTGGAATTTGAAGGCAAAATCCAGTGTCCCCAATCCTGTCATGGTCTATAGACACAGGAAAATCACCTTTGATTTGCAGGTAGGTGGACCAAGGACCAACCACCACTTAGGTGCCTGGGATAATAGGAAGTTTGCTTCATATTTTACCAGTGTGCTGGATTCTGCCCAGTTTATATGTGGATTGTATCCAGTTATATATTTTGCCTGTGGCCTGAGAACATGCTGTAACTAACTCTGCTTTGAAAGCCGTCAGTTAACTGCTTGCTCAGTCTAACAGGAGCAGCAGTAAAGCAGTGTAGCTCAATCCAGAAGGCAGCCAGAGCTGCTGTCCATGACAATGGATGCTCTTTTTCTTTGTGGTAGAATTAATGGAATGCTTTAAAGGCTTTAGTACTGCTGCAAGGTGTTGCTGAATGGCTCATTTCAATATGAGAAGCTTATAGTCAGGAGAGCAGTTCATATTACATCCCTCTGTCCTGAACTTTAATTATATATTTGGAGTAAGTAATGATATCTAGTCCAGCAAATTTCAGACCAGCTAATTCAACTAAGAATTGGAATAAAACTTTACTAAAATAGTTCAAATGTGCCAGTGAAAAATGAATATCTGCACTAGATTTACTTCAGTCATTTGGCTTTTGCCAAAGAACTTTGAAAGTTCTTTTTTTTTTCTCAAGAGATGTGGGAAAGTTAATTGTTCATATATTCCTGCTAATAACCAGGCCCGCTGATAGAAATTCCAGGGCCAGGGCTGTCCCTAGGGAGCGTGGGGCCCGGAGCAGAAGTGATGAATCCGTCACTTCTGGGACCGGCTGCGCTGGCCAATCGCACCAGCCCGCGGGGCCCAGAGCTGTCTTGTGCACCTAGAAGCCCTGCAGCCTGCCCAGGCAATTTTAAAAGGGCCCGGGGCTCCTGGCCGCCATGGGCTCCCGGACCCTTTTAAATTGCCCAGGCCCCTGTGCAATTGTCACCCCACCCCATGTCAGTGCGCCTGCTAATAATGTTTGCTATTGTATTTATTACCTCAGAATGATCATAAATGAAAGGACATTAAGGATCTTCTCCAATAATTTGTCTCCACAGAATCCCCTTACTCAAATTTCAGCTTCCTTCCTTTTCTCTATGCCTGAAAAGATCTTCAGCAAGATTCTTTTAAATAGGAGCATAAAGTCAGGTTTCTGAAAATCAGTGAGATGAGTTTCAAAAGGGCAGAGAAGCCAGCACACTGAAGTCAGATGACCTTCATTACTTACTAGTTGAGATTTTTGATTTGTTTTTAAAATCACTAGGTCAAATGGGCATCAAAATTATGCTACCAAATTTTAATAGGTGATCAGACCATTAGTCTTACCCCCTGCATAACACAGATCATAGAAATTCACTCTAACTTTGGCAATAAGCACAGAATAAAAACTTGTGGCTGATGTAATTTGGAATATGAGGACCAGTTTTTAAAATACTTTAAGAAAAGGCCAAATGTCACTTAGTGTTAGTATTTTAATAAACCACTGAAGTTTATAAAGCTGCTACTGAATTGAAGTTAAATCAGTGTTGGGAATCTTCACCTCTGCATAATTAACTCTTTAGCAAACAGAGTAGCCCTGAGTGACAGTATCCTCAGAGAAAAGACTAGATAAAGCATGAAAAGGAGTCCTCTCTGTCTAAAAGATAGTGATGTTATAAAAATATTGAAATTTGGAATAAATTAATTTTAGTACCAACTGCTGACCATCAAAGTTAATTTGGCATTCTTACAAGCTGAGTGCAAATTTATAAATGTGCCCAAATTTTAGCCTCCATTTGACAGTACATCCATACTTAGGAAAGCAATGAACCACATGTTTAACTTAAGGCTTGTGCTTATGTCCCATTTGATTTCAGTGGAATGCAAGCATGTGCTTCCATGCTTTGCTGAATTGGGGCTTCTGAGAACATTTGTGAATGCAGGAGGGAAGGGGGCAAAATTTAGGCTAATAGGTACAGTGTCTGATTAGGATAGATTCCAAATTTTAATACCACTGGGTTCATGTTCCACTTCGTGAGACTATGCAAAAAAGAGCAGAGAAAACCACAACAGAAGTAATATATTTTAAATAGCCTAAATTTAGAAGTAAAGAAGTGTGGGAGGGTAGGGGCATGGTAAGAGCTCTTTTCCTTCATTTTCATCACTCCCATAACTGCACTGGTCATTGGGACACCATCATTGATGAGCAATCAACCAATTGTCTCCACCCCTGATTGTGTCAGTGCTTGAGTCTCCACGAAGTCCATTCCTGTCAACTCTTATGTTGTCAATCCATCTCTTCTTTTCCCCTGTACTGTCCCTTGAAGGATGATCTTGGATAGGCCAGATCTTGTTACATGGCCGTACCACTTCAGCTTGCGCTTCTTCACGGTCGTCAGGAGGTCTTCATATGACCCAGTGCATTGGGTGATGTAGTGGACCTCTTCATTAGTGACATGATCAAAGTAGAAGATGCCCCGGATTTTACAGAAGTATCTCATCTCTTCTATCTGTATTTTCTGTTCAAGTTCTGCCATAATGGTCCATGTCTTGCATGCATACAGAAAAATTGAGATGACCAATGTGTGCAGCAGTTTCAGTTTGGATTCCAGGGAAATGTTCTTATTCCTCCAAATTGGCTTTAGTTTTGCCACTGCTGCTGTTTGCGCAGTTCTTGCTAGAGTTTCTGCCTTTGATCCTTCATCAGTGGTGATTGCCCCCAAATACTTGAGCTGTTTCAGTGTCTCCAGCTCTTGTCCACTGACATATGTGAGCTGATCCCGTCACATTTATCATCACCTTGGTTTTCTCTGCATTGATTTCCATGCCGTATTTTGCAAACATTTCATCCAATCATTTCACAAGGTTGGCAAGTTCATCTTCACTGCCTGCCAGGCAGTCAATGTTCTCAGCAAAACAGATTTGAGATTGTTCACTCCCTGCCCCCCCCCCCACTCCCCCAAATTCTGACTGTGCATATGTCCTCTTCTAGGGCAGGGATTGGCAACCTTTGGCTGTAGCCCACCAGGGTAAGCCCACTGGCGGGCCGGGCCAGTTAGCCGAACCTGCAGACGCGGCAGGTAAACAGATCGCAGCTCCCACTGGCCACGGTTCACTGCTCCAGGCCAATGGGGGCTGCGGGAAGTGGCAGCCAGCACATCCCTTGGCCTAGATGCAAATTTTTAACGAGGGTAATTAAACACTGGAAATTTACCAAGGGTTGTGGTGGGTTCTCCATCACTGGAAATTTTTATATCCAGATGGACTTTTTTCTAAAAGATATGCTGTCGTTCAACCAGGAATTAACTCAGGAAAGTCCAATGGCCTGTGTTATGTTGGATGTCAGACTAGATTATCACAGTGGTCCCCGTTGGCTTTATAGTGTATACATCTATGGTTATACAATTGAATGCTGACCTGGAGAATTGGATTCTATTCCTGCCTTTGGCACATTGAACCAAACTTTTCACAGGTGGTCACTAACTGTGTGTTCTTCAGTTTCTAGGTGCCCAAATTGAGACCCTGGGGTCTGATTTTCAGAAGTGATGAACGCTCCCAGGTGCAGCTGAAGTCAGCAGGAGTTCTGCTTTGAACAGATATAATGCCAACTGCAGTGAAAAAAGTCAGGCCATAGTTATCTCAAATTGGGCACCCAATAGCTAATTAAACAATTCTTTCCAAAGAAGATGGTGGCTTAAAAATATTTGACTTCAGATAAGAAGCAAGTCACCCAATAGCCAATTTTTATGGCTGATTACGCCAATTGCACTTGTGTAAGTTTGCTAATTTGGATTGTGTGATCAAGAGGCAAATTGTGCAACCTTGTTTAACAGGCAAGAGTTCCTAATAGCAAGAGATTACACTTTTGGACATTGGATGAGCCATACAAGTATGAGTCACAGGCCCTGAATATGGAAAGAATGTACAAAGTTAGTGCATACACTAAAGACACCCAACTCAGTGGTCCCAAAAAGCCACATGTTAAGTTGTAAGGTTTAAAAATAATTGCAGAAGAATTGGTGGCATGTAAGAAAAAAATCAGTTTTCTTAGCACTTGGAAACAAATGTCATTAAATAGAAAAATTCTGGTAAAATTCTTATTCCAGATTACAGGGTTCATATGTAGGTCAAAAGAAAGTAACATCTGCTATAGAAAAAGGGAGATATGCAGCTGTGGTGGGAAAACCTTAACTCAAGGCTGGCTACAGAAGAGGATGATTCTGATTTAAAGGAAGCTGTACACATCAACATAATGGAAGGAGAAGCTTATTTCCTGTCAGAAGAACTGAAAATAGAACTGTAAAAGCAAGAAATCTTTCAATGCATATCAGCAGTATTATCCAGAAGATGAACAATGAAGAATACATTGGAAGACCAAGTAAAGAAGCTGGAAGACATTGTCAAAACAAAATCAAGACTTCAAGCAGTTGTAGGCATGATTGAAAAGAATTCAAGAAGGCAGAAAAACAAATGGATGAATTTACCAGAAAGGATAAAGTACTAATATAGACAAAATGTCAGAATACAAATGTAGGCCTGATGACAGACAAAGATCAAGGAAAAAATTGAGCTGTTTTTAAATGACTGCTGGTTATGCATTAGCAGTTCAAAAAAAAAAATGTAGAGTCAGGATGACAAATCCAATTTGCTTTCCATTCCAGGTGATTTAGAGACACCAGAGAGGAAAAACAAACAAGTTCATAATGAACCAAAAAAGCCCAACCAACCAAACACCCTCCTTTCTCCCCCCCCCAACAAAAAAAAAATGAAGAGAAACCATCAATGATAAAATGATTCCAAATCACAGCAGTCTGCTAGACACCTTTGGGGAAGCAGCTCACCTAGAGGAAGGAGACACAGGGCAAGTCATCTGCTATGCCTCATCTGTAAAATGGGGATAATACTTCCTTTCTCCCACTATTTGTAACTTGGATTTAGAATGTAAGTTCTCTGTGGCCAGAAAGAGAATACAGCTCCACTATGCTCAGTTCTCTGCTGTTGGAAATTAAAACCCCTCCCCTACAACAGATTATGGATTAAAGCAAGCACACATGGCTGCAGCATCCTTTTCAAAGAGAAGATGCATAGTATGGGATGATAGCCTTCAAAATAACTGCTTAGAAGCAAAATGTTAAAGTGCCTGAAACTAAATGGTCAATACAGTATTGATCACTGGAAAACATAAACTCATGGGGCACATCCACTTTTCATTTAACACTTTACGTGTCTGTCTGTAAATTCACAGTAATTAATGTATGGGTGTAAATTTTAAAAATATTGACACTTTTACTAGCTCATTCAGGTAAGGAGAGATCCCTGTAGGCTACGGAGTGGAAAACATAATGTTCATATTAAAGAAAAGACTGCAGAGCTACTGCAGAATAATTCATACTTAGCAAATATAATTTTAAATTGTAAGAGTTACAGGCTAAGAATTAGTTCCAGAAAATCAAATGGTGGGGGAGAATGGGGCTTAGTTTAACCTAGAGAATCTTAGTTTAATTAAGATGGGCCGAAACTGCTTGAGGAATAGAAAGTTGTACCTTGCTTATAAGCAGGAATTTTGTTGGAGAAATTCATGTCACACTGCTGCTAGTAAGATGAAGATTATACACTCATTATCTGAACACTTTTGAGGAAACATCACCTCAGAGACTCAGTGTTTGAGATCTGGAGGAACTAATGAATAGCTGCAAAATTACCTCAGCCAGATGGATAATTGAACCTGCAGTGCAAGTGGAATATTTGCAAACTACAAACAAGTAACACTGAATAATGCAGTAGTAGTCAGTCATACCTTGTGCTAACATCTGAGGACTGCACAGTGTTTGACAAAAGGTGGATGAATGTCGTCATCCCCATTTTACAGATGGGGATATCTTGGCCCAGAGAAGTTCGCTCAGGTGACCTAGTGAGTCAATGGCAGACATACCTCAACTTTCTAAGGCCCAAATATGTGACACAATGTGTGGCAGAGTCCCAAGATAAGGGACACAGTTATTCATGCAGGAAATCTCCATTTCTTTGTTCTTTCTGATCTACAGTTTTCAACAATAAAAGAGAGAGGACACCAAATGTGTGTGGGTTTGTACATAGGGAGCTTTGTGACTAAAATGCATTACATTCCCTGAAATGGTTGGAGAGGTATAGTGGCAGAGAACTCTAAGGGTATGTCTACACTACGGAATAAGGTCGAATTTATAGAAGTAGTTTTTTTAGAAATCGGTTTTATATATTCGAGTGTGTGTGTCCCCACAGAAAATGCTTTAAGTGCATTAACTCGGCGGAGCGCTTCCACAGTACGGAGGCTAGAGTCGACTTCCGGAGCGTTGCACTGTGGGTAGCTATCCCACAGTTCCCGCAGTCTCCGCTGCCCATTGGAATTCTGGGTTGAGATCCCAATGCCTGATGGGGCTAAAACATTGTCGCGGGTGGTTCTGGGTACATATCGTCAGGCCCCCGTTCCCTCCCTCCCTCCGTGAAAGCAAGGGCAGACAATCGTTTCGCGCCTTTTTTCCTGAGTTACCTGTGCAGACGCCATACCACTGCAAGCATGGAGCCTGCTAAGGTAACCGTCACCCTATGTCTCCTGGGTGCTGGCAGACGCGGTACGGCTTTGCTGCACAGTAGCAGCAACCCATTGCCTTCTGGCAGCAGACGGTGCAATACGACTGGTAGTCGTCCTCGTCGTGTCCGAGGTGCTCCTGGCCACGTCGGCTGGGAGCGCCTGGGCAGACATGGGCGCAGGGACTAAATTTGGAGTGACCTGACCAGGTCATTCTCTTTAGTCCTGCAGTCAGTCCTATTGAACCGTCTTATGGTGAGCGGGCAGGCGATACGGACTGCTAGCAGTCGTACTGTACCATCTTCTGCCAGGCAGGCAAGAGATGAGGATTGCTAGCAGTCGTATTGTACCATCTTCTGCCAGGCAGGCAAGAGATGAAGATGGCTAGCAGTCGTACTGTACCATCTTCTGCCGAGCAGCCATGAGATGTGGATGGCATGCAGTCCTTCTGCACCGACTGCTGCCAGCCAAAGATGTAAAAGATAGATGGAGTGGGTCAGAACAAGAAATAGACCAGATTTGTTTTGCACTCATTTGCCTCCTCCCCTGTCTAGGGGACTCATTCCTCTAGATCACACTGCAGTCACTCACAGAGAAGGTGCAGCGAGGTAAATCTAGCCATGTATCAATCAGAGGCCAGGCTAACCTCCTTGTTCCAATAAGAACGATAACTTAGGTGCACCATTTCTTATTGGAACCCTCCGTGCAGTCCTGCCTGAAATACTCCTTGATGTACAGGCACCCCCTTTGTTGATTTTAGCTCCCTGAAGCCAACCCTGTAAGCCGTGTCGTCAGTCGCCCCTCCCTCCGTCAGAGCAACGGCAGACAATCGTTCGCGCCTTTTTTCTGTGCGGACGCCATACCAAGGCAAGCATGGAGGCCGCTCAGCTCACTTTGGCAATTAGGAGCACATTAAACACCACACGCATTATCCAGCAGTATATGCAGCACCAGAACCTGGCAAAGTGATACCGGGCGAGGAGGCGACGTCAGCGCGGTCACGTGAGTGATCAGGACATGGACACAGATTTCTCTGAAAGCATGGGCCCTGCCAATGCATGCATCATGGTGCTAATGGGGCAGGTTCATGCTGTGGAACACCGATTCTGGGCTCGGGAAACAAGCACAGACTGGTGGGATCGCATAGTGTTGCAGGTCTGGGACGATTCCCAGTGGCTGCGAAACTTTCGCATGCGTAAGGGCACTTTCATGGAACTTTGTGACTTGCTTTCCCCTGCCCTGAAGCGCATGAATACCAAGATGAGAGCAGCCCTCACAGTTGAGAAGCGAGTGGCGATAGCCCTGTGGAAGCTTGCAACGCCAGACAGCTACCGGTCAGTTGGGAATCAATTTGGAGTGGGCAAATCTACTGTGGGGGCTGCTGTGATGCAAGTAGCCCACGCAATCAAAGATCTGCTGATATCAAGAGTAGTGACCCTGGGAAATGTGCAGGTCATAGTGGATGGCTTTGCTGCAATGGGATTCCCTAACTGTGGTGGGGCTATAGACGGAACCCATATCCCTATCTTGGCACCGGAGCACCAAGCCGCCGAGTACATAAACCGCAAGGGGTACTTTTCAATAGTGCTGCAAGCTCTGGTGGATCACAAGGGATGTTTCACCAACATCAACGTGGGATGGCCGGGAAAGGTGCATGATGCTCGCATCTTCAGGAACTCTGGTCTGTTTCAAAAGCTGCAGGAAGGGACTTTATTCCCAGACCAGAAAATAACTGTTGGGGATGTTGAAATGCCTATATGTATCCTTGGGGACCCAGCCTACCCCTTAATGCCATGGCTCATGAAGCCGTACACAGGCAGCCTGGACAGTAGTCAGGAGCTGTTCAACTACAGGCTGAGCAAGTGCAGAATGTGCATTTGGACGTTTAAAGGCGTGCTGGCGCAGTTTACTGACTCGCTTAGACCTCAGCGAAACCAATATTCCCACTGTTATTACTGCTTGCTGTGTGCTCCACAATATCTGTGAGAGTAAGGGGGAGACGTTTATGGCGGGGTGGGAGGTTGAGGCAAATCGCCTGGCTGCTGGTTACGCGCAGCCAGACACCAGGGCGGTTAGAAGAGCACAGGAGGGCACGGTACGCATCAGAGAAGCTTTGAAAACCAGTTTCATGACTGGCCAGGCTACGGTGTGAAAGTTCTGTTTGTTTCTCCTTGATGAAACCCCCCACCCCTTGGTTCACTCTACTTCCCTGTAAGCTAACCACCCGCCCCTCCTCCCTTCAATCACAGCTTGCAGAGGCAATAAAGTCATTGTTGCTTCACATTCATGCATTCTTTATTCATTCATCACACAAATAGGGAGATGACTACCAAGGTAGCCCAGGAGGGGTGGTGGAGGAGGGAAGGAAAATGCCACACAGCACTTTAAGCACAGCACTTTAAAAGTTTACAACTTTAAAATTTATTGAATGACAGCCTTCTTTTTTTTGGGCAATCCTCTGTGGTGGAGTGGCTGGTTGGCCGGAGGCCCCCCCCCCCCGCGTTCTTGGGTGTCTGGGTGTGGAGGCTATGGAACTTGGGGAGGAGGGCGGTTGGTTACAGAGGGGCAGCAGTGGCAGTCTGTGCTCCAGCTGCCTTTGCTGCAGCTCAACCATACACTGGAGCATACTGGTTTGGTCCTGCAGCAGCCTCAGCATTGAATCCTGCCTCCTCTCATCACGCTGCCGCCACATTTGAGCTTCAGCCCTCTCTTCAGCCCGCCACTTACTCTCTTCAGCCCGCCACCTCTCCTGCCGGTCATTTTGTGCTTTTCTGCACTCTGACATTATTTGCCTCCACGCATTCGTCTGTGCTCTGTCAGTGTGGGAGGACAGCATGAGCTCGGAGAACATTTCATCGCGAGTGCGTTTTTTTTTCTTTCTAAGCTTCACTAGCCTCTGGGAAGGAGAAGATCCTGTGATCATTGAAACACATGCAGCTGGTGGAGAAAAAAAAAAGGGACAGCGGTATTTAAAAAGACACATTTTATAAAATAGTGGCTACACTCTTTCAGGGTAAACCTTGCTGTTAACATTACATACATAGCACATGTGCTTTCGTTACAAGGTCGCATTTTGCCTCCTCCCACCGCGTGACTACCCCCTCAACCTTCCCCCCTCCCTGTGGCTAACAGCGGGGAACATTTCTGTTTAGCCACGGGCAAACAGCCCAGCAGGAACGGGCACCTCTGAGTGTCCCCTGAAGAAAAGCACTCTATTTCAACCAGGTGACCATGAATTATATCTCACTCTCCTGAGGATAACACAGAGAGATAAAGAACGGATGTTGTTTGAATGCCAGCAAACATACACTGCAATGCTTTGTTCTACAATGATTCCCGAGTACGTGTTACTGGCCTGGAGTGGTAAAGTGTCCTACCATGAAGGACGCAATAAGGCTGCCCTCCCCAGAAACCTTTTTCAAAGGCTTTAGGACTACATCTAGGAGAACCGCAAATGCCAGGGCAAAGTAATCCTTTCACATGCTTGCTTTTAAACCATGTATAGTATTTTAAAAGGTACACTCACCAGAGGTCCCTTCTCCGCCTGCTGGGTCCAGGAGGCAGCCTTGGGTGGGTTCGGGGGGTACTGGCTCCAGGTCTAGGGTGAGAAACAGTTCCTGGCTGTCGGGAAAACCGGTTTCTCCGCTTGCTTGCTGTGAGCTATCTACAACCTCCTCCTCCTCCTCATCTTCTTCGTCCCCAAAACCTGCTTCCGTATTGCCTCCATCTCCATTGAAGGAGTCAAACAACACGGCTGGGGTAGTGGTGGCTGAACCCCCTAAAATGGCATTGAGCTCATCATAGAAGTGGCATGTTTGGGGCTCTGACCCAGAGCGGCTGTTCGCCTCTCTGGTTTTCTGGTAGGCTTGCCTCAACTCCTTCAGTTTCATGCGGCACTGCTTCGGGTCCCTGTTATGGCCTCTGTCCTTCATGCCCTGGGAGATTTTCACAAAGGTTTTGGCATTTCGAAAACTGGAACGGAGTTCTGATAGCACGGATTCCTCTCCCCAAACAGCGATCAGATCCCGTACCTCCCGTTCGGTCCATGCTGGAGCTCTTTTGCGATTCTGGGACTCCATCATGGTCACCTGTGCTGATGAGCTCTGCATGGTCACCTGCAGCTTGCCACGCTGGCCCAACAGGAAATGAGATTCAAAAGTTCGCGGTTCTTTTCCTGTCTACCTGGCCAGTGCATCTGAGTTGAGAGTGCTGTCCAGAGCGGTCATAATGGAGCACTCTGGGATAGCTCCCGGAGGCCAATACCATCGAATTGTGTCCACAGTACCCCAAATTCGAGCCAGCAACGTCGATTTAAGCACTAATCCACTTGTCAGGGGTGGAGTAAGGAAATTGATTTTAAGAGCCCTTTAAGTCGAAATAAAGGGCTTCATTGTGTGGACGGGTGCAGGTTTACATCAATTTAACGCTGCTAAATTCGACCTAACATCCTAGTGTAGACCAGGGCTAACTCCTAGTCCCTTGCACTAACCATAAAACAGACTCCCATTTCTTATTTCACAGGGATCAGTCACTGGCTTACTCTAACCCATATCAGTTGTGTATAATACTATTCAAAGAAAGATTTCTAAGTCTGATGGCAATATTAAGCTAGGAAGCACGGGAAGTTATAACCAATAATGCAGTCAGTACAGAACTGTTTAGATAAGTGAAAATATCTGTACATTACTCATCTGAAAGCAACTGTAGATTCTAATACTGGGAATTACATACAGATCAAACAGGAACTGTATTAGAGAACAAAGATAGAAGAAACAGCTGGTATGATAATGGAAAGGTGATGTGGTAAATTGATCAGGATTGTGATTGGGGCTTTATCATAGAGAGACATTCCACTTAAACTATAATTCTTGCCTTGGAAATATGCTTTGATAGTCCGTCTTTCATCAATCAGGTAACTCTGACAGGTGTATGAAAGACACAGTGATGTTCACTGTCTTTTCTTGTTTGAACAGCTGCCCAAATTGTCAAATCTACAGAATGTAGCTCCTTCAAATAACTGCATTTGTGCATGATATTTCTCTAGATCCTACATCTTACTGCTAAATCCTGTCAAGTATCAGAGGGGTAGCAGTGTTAGTCTGGATCTGTAAAACAGCAGAGTCCCGTGGCACCTTGTAGACTAACAGACGTATCGGAGCATAAGCTTTCGTGGGTGAATACCCACTTTGTCGGATTCATCTTTTACATCAGTATAAATCTGAGAACTAAATTTACTTCAGAGGAGTTAATCTAGATTTACAATGATGTAATTGAAAGCAGAATATTGCTCCCCTGTGTTTGACAGAGATCAACAAAGTGTAGAATAGGGCTACAAAATGTATAGCAATCATTTTTCCAGTATGTGTACAAACAATTGTATAATTATACCACAGAAAAATATGCATTTTCAATGTCCTGAGAATAAATATGCAGTGCCATTAACACAATCTTCGTTGTCTTGCTTTTGTATCAATACCATAAAGGGGTGCACATGGGACTAGGGAGGGGTAGTACCTCTGTTGGAGGAACACATCATGCTGCTTTGGGAGTAGTTCATCCGCATTGATCCCCACCTACACCCAGCTCTCACCTGTGGCTCTAAGTAGCTGTTTGCATGCGACAGTGGCCACACCCCAGGAAACTGCTTCAAGTGGGCCAAACCAGGTGAGGGTAGCCGTTGGGTCTTCCCTTGGCAAGGTTAGAGAGGCAGTTTCCCTAGCATGCGAAGACCAGTTCTGGTGGACTGGGCGGAGGAAATCAATTTATGATTCAATGGCGATGAAGGCAGTTCAGCAATGTGCTGTGGGGCACAGAGCACAACAAGGCACAGAAGATGTCCTGGTCAGCCTCTTCAGCTAAGGAGGTCCCCAGCTGTAATGATTCTTTGTGCCGCTGGAATCTGGCTTCCACAGCCAAGAGTGGGACTGCCCCGGAGCAACGGCTTTCTCACTTAAAAATTTCTTGCACAGGTTTTCTTGTAACTCTCATCCCATTAACATCTTATCAAATTTCATCCTCATATCATTAATTCAAGTCCTGTGACAATTTGGGGCATGGAAAAAGCAACAGGTGGAGATGACCATTGGCAGTCATAGCCATGATCCTGTGCGTAGGTGGCTTTGGGACTAATGGCCATTCAGCTCCATCCCAGGGGCAGCAGAGAAGTTTGGCAGCATCCTAGGCCCTTTTCAGGATAGCACTGCTCACACTTTTTAGGGATGGGGCTAGAAAAGGTGCCCTAAATATTGCCTGCCCCATAACATCTGGCCAGACTACCATGGCTGTCAGGCCAGACTACAGTGGTTGAAAAACAAAAGATTCACCCTAGGAGCATGGAATGTCCGCTCCCTTATGGACACAGGTGGTGCACAAAGGCCTGAGAGAAGAACAGCTCTTGTCTCCAGAGAACTTGCCTGCTACAATATTGATATTGCAGCACTGAGACTAGAGTGGCCAGAGAAGGTTCCATCAGTGAGTTAGGCAGTGATTACACCTTCTTTTGAAAAGGAAAAGCAGAGGATGAAGACAGGATCCATGGAGTTGGATTTGCCATAAGAACGTCACTCCTGAAACAACTTCCTGATCTCCCTGTTGGTCTGAATGAACGGCTCATGAAACTTCGATTTCCCCTGGATCCTCTATGGCATGTCACTATCATCAGTGCCTATGCACCTACACTGACCAGCACAGAGGAAAGCAAGGAGCAGTTCTACTCTGACCTGGAATCCATCAGATCAACTCCTGCATATGACAAACTCATCCTGCTGGGAGACTTAATGCTAGAGTTGGTAGAGACAGCAGTGGCTGGAGAGGTGTGATAGGATGACATGGAGTGGGAAAGATGAATAGCAACAGACTCTTCCTCTTGGGTAAATGTGCAGAACACAGTCGGCTCATCACTAATACCATCTTTAGGCAAAATGATAAATATAAAACAATATGGATGCACCCACAGGCCAAACAATGGCACCTGAGTGACTATGTTGTCACCCACCAGTGAGACATCCACAGTTTCAGAATTACCAGAGCCATGCATGGTGCAGAATCCTGGACAGACCACAGATTGGTAAGAGCAGTGCTGAACCTGCATATAGTCCACTTACAGTGCAAGCATCCCAAACGTAATCAAACAGCCTTCAACATAGTTAGCGAAGCTCCAGCACGCTATCAGGTGCGGTTCCAGCAGTCACTTGATCACAAGCTTTTTTCATGCCTGCCAATCACTGGCAACCCATCAGAAAAATGGAACCAGTTTAAATATGTGATTACTGACACAGCTAAATCAGGGCTAGGGCCAAAGAAAAGGGTACACCAGGATTGGTTCAACAAGGACATCTCCAAACTCTTAAGTACAAGCAGAAAGCATTTGTTGAATGGCAGAATGAACTCACTTCCAACTAAAAAAAACAGGTTTAAGTACTACAGAGTAAGGCCCAGTCTGAACTAAGGAGAATACAGGACAAGTGGTGGAAGAGGAAAGCTGCAGAAGTCCAGCATTACAGATACAAACAACGCAAAGATGTTCTTGGACTCTCTCCAAAGCAGTCTACGGACCATCTAAATTTGGCACAGCCCCCTTGAAGTCAGCAGATGGCACACCCCCGATCAAAGACGAGGAGGGAATCATACAGAGATGGGTTGAACACTTCAGTAGTCTACTCAATTGACCATCCACAGTCGTTGGGCGTGTCCTTGACCATTTACCTGAGAAATTGATCAAAAAGGATCTCTATCTCCCATCAGTTGAGGAGGTTATAAAAGCCTTAAAACAACTGAACTCTGGCAAAGCATCTGGAAAGGATGGTTTCCCAGAAGAATTGTTTAAAGGAGCGAGCCCAAAGGCTATCAAGGTGTTTCATGACATCCTGAGTAGCATTTGGTAGGAAGAAGAAATACCCCAAGACTTCAAAGGTGCTACTGTTGTATTATGGTTCAAAAACAAAGGCAGCAAAGCTGACTCTGGAAACTACAGAGGCATTGCTCTCCTCTGTACAGCAGGCAAAATACTAGCTTGCATTCTACTGAACAGACTAATTGCAAATATATCTGAGGAGAATCTGCCAGAAGCTCAGTGTGGTTTCAGACCAGACCAGGTTGTAGCACTATGGAGAGCTTTGTTGTAAAGCAGGTCCAGGAAAAAATGTGTAAAGCAGAATATGGACCTGTACGCAGTTTTCATCAATTTGACTAAAGCTTTAGATATGGTCAACAGAGAGGGTCTTTGGGCTATTCTACATAAACTGGACTGCCCACAAAGGTTCATGCACTCTCCTGTGGGCATGGAACAGATGGAGGATTTGTAAGTACTTGCCAGTGGTGACTTTTCTGATGCATTTGAAACTTCAAATGGAGTGAAGCAAGGCTGCACACTTGCTCCAGTGCTGTTCAACTTGTTCTTTGCTTGGGTTCTCAGTCATGCAACATGGGACTTGGATCAGGGGATATACATTTTGCTACCAACTCAAGGGCTCCCTCTTTGATCTTCCAAGACTCAATGCTAAAACCAAGATACTGGAGAGGCTTCTGGTCAAGGCACATTTTGCAGATGACTGTGCCTTGATGGCTCATAGACAAGACAGGTCTTCAGGTCATTGTGGATAGATTTTTCTAAAGCATCCCAGCTCTTTGGCATCACCATCAGTAAAACAGAGGTTTTGTTCCAACCAGCACCTCATTCCAATGCCCCAGCACCAACCAACCAAGGCACACAGTTGAAAAAAAATGTGGATCAGTTCAAGTATTTGGGCAGTACCATTTCAAGTGATGGCTCCCTTGATAAGGAAATCTCATCCAGAATTAGTAAAGCCAGCCAGGTCCTTAGCAAACTTCGAGTAAAAGTTCTTAACCAACATAACATCAGTCTTTCTACCAAATTGAAGATCTATAGTGCAGTGGTTCAAACATCTCTCCTCTATGGATCTGAGATGTGGACTCTTCATAGACATCACATTAAACAGCTTGAGCAATTTCACATGCGCTGCCTCTACTCAATGAACATTTGCTGGCAGGACAAAGTAACCAATATTAAGGTCCTTGAGAGAGCAAACACAACCAGCATTGAGGAAACATTGAGACCACAACTTAGGTGGACCGGGCATATTGGAATGGAACACCACAGTCTCCCAAAACAGGTCTTGTATGGGGGAGTTGAGTCAGGGCAAAAGAAAGAAGGGTCATCCGTATAAGCACTTCAAAGATCATTTGAAGATAAGTCTCCAGTGGGCTGGCATCAATCCCAAAGAACTTGAGCAAATGGCTCAGAACAGGACTCCCTGGCAGTCTCTGACAAGATCAGCATGTGACAAGTTTGAGCAGGATCTATGAAATTATCTCCAGGCTGCACGTGAAAGGCGCCAGAGCTGTACCGTCAAACATCATAGATACAGACTTCCCATGCCCTCAGTGCGGCTGACTCTGTGCATCAGGATTCAAACTGAAGAGACTCATGCGTTATGTGACATGGTCAGGCCAGATGGCTACAGGAGAGTGACAGAAGACAGATACCTTACCCAGGGAAGTGGGACCTACTTAACCTGGGGCTAATATAACAGGGAAGGTTCCAGAACAATCAGGAACTTTCTGGAAACTAAGGCACAGGCTGATTAGAACACCTGCAGCCAATCAAGAAGCTGCCAGAATCAATTAAGACAGGCAGGCTAATCAGGGCACCTGGGTTTAAAAAGGAGCTCACTTCAGTTTGTGGTGTGCATGGGAGGAGCTGGGAGCAAGACTCACAAGAGGCTGAGAGAGAAGGTGTACTATTGGAAGACTGAAGTACAAGCATTATCAGATATCAGGAGGAAGGTCCTGTGATGAAAATAAAGGTGTTGGGAGGAGGCCATGGGGAAGTAGCCCAGGGAGTTGTAGCTGTCATGCAGCTGTTACAGAAGCCATTGTAGACACTGCAACACAGAGGGCCCTGGGCTGGAACCCAGAGTAGAGGGCAGGCCTGGGTTCCCCTCCATTCCCAATTCCCTACTTGATACTGGAGGAGTTGAACTGGACTATGGGTTTCACCAGAGGGGAAGGTCTTTGGCCTGTTCCCCGATCCACTAGGTGAATCAGCAGAGACTGTGGGGATTGTTCTTCCTTTTCCCCATGCTGGCTGGTGATGAGGCTAACTGAGTGAGCGGCAGATTTGAGCCACAAAAGTGGCCAAACTGAGGGCTGCGTGAACCTCTGAGGCGAGCAAATCTGCCAATAAGCACAGGACCCACCAAGGCAGAGAAGGAACTTTGTCACAGTAGCCATATATGAGAACTGCGACACTATCGTCAGTCAGCAATGGACTACCAATAATATCGTAAAATAATGTTGGTCAGAATCTCAGTTGTACATCTTCAATTTCTCTCAAGATAGCTACTTATCCCTCACAGAGCCTGATCTAGCTCCCATGGAAGTCAATGGGAAAACTCATATTGACTTTAACAGGAGTTGGAGCAGGCCCTCAGAAAGCCAGGCAGATGCAGTGGAGTGTACCAGCGAGCTATCTACAGGCTCTTACAACAGTGTTAGGGCCTTGTGTAGGAACAGATTCTAAGAATGTGTAATCTTTTATGATACTTTAGGGCAGTGGTTCCCAAACTTGTTCTGCCGCTTGTGCGGGGAAAGCCTCTGGCGGACTGGGTCGGTTTGTTTACCTGCCACGTCCGTAGGTTCAGCTGATCGCGGCTCCCAGTGCCCGCAGTTCGCTGCTCCAGGCCAATGGGAACTGCTGGAAGCAGTGTGGGCTGAGGGACGTACTGACCGCAGCTTCCAGCAGCTCCCATTGGCCTGGAGCAGCGAACTGCGGGCACTGGGAGCAGTGATCAGCCAAACCTGCGGCACAGCAGGTAAACAAACCGGCCTAAGTTCGGGAACCACTGCTTTAGGGAGATTTTTTTTTTCTTACACAAAGGCAAGAAATGAACAGACCTAGACTTACTGGCGGCTATATTCTCTGGTTTTCAAGAGTGGACAACTGACTGTTTCTCACCCCAGAGGAATAGAATCTGCATATGGCTTGTAAACCTTTAACAGCTTCCTTGAACAAGAGTTTTAGATGCAAAAGCATGTTTCTGTGCCCCTGTTCCACCAGTGCTAAACTAATGGCAGTTTCTCCTCCTGTGCTGATTATGCAGAACAGCAGTCAGTCAGCTCTTTCATTGGCACCATTCAGCTAGCCAAACTCTACCCCTTTCAGTCATGCCTCAGTCTCACTCTTTGCTACCTGGAAGCAGGAAGCACATTATAGCCATTAGCATTTTTTAAAAAAAACCTTATTTTATCACTAGTTTTTGATAGACTTGATCTGAATGATTAAACTCAATTAGAAATTGTCTTAAGTACTTTTTGAAATGCTATTGTCTATCAGACAGAGTTTTATCTTATAAGCAAAAGTCTAATGAAATAACCTTCAATGCATCTGATGAACCAGAGGGATTGTTTATAGGAAGGATCAAGGTAGGTAATGCTAAATATAGGAAAGTATAACTTTCCTTTCTGTGGACACATTGCCTTGGCATGGAAGAAGAAAATAATCAAGCTAACAGAATGTGGCCAGAACAACTTGAATCAATGTCATGAAAGCCCTAAAGATATTATTTACTGCTTTTGTAGAAGTCTAGAGGCTAGATGCTCAATTAATATTCATCCTCTCTTGAAATGCAATCTCTTTTAGTGCTCAGGAAAGGCAGTATTTGCATCATGGACCCCAGGTGCTAGGAGATAAAGTGGTGAAACGGGTCACCTCCAACTACTGTATTTCCATATGAATGCTGATCTATAATTTCCAAATCTCAAATATTTGAAGTGTGAGTGGGTTACAGTAGCTAGAACATTCAGTGAATGTCTCTTAACTTAATGGGAAAACAAAAGGAGTTATTGAAAGCTGAAAATATCCCTCATTGTGAGGCCATTAGTCTCCTAGGCATTTTGATAATGCTGGGTGGAACAAAGCCAATACAGCAGAAGAACCTGAAGTGAAATCAAAGTCTGACATAGATGAAGTGAATGGTTGAAAGGACAGCACTGGGGAGATTGTTCACGGCACTACTCTTCATCCCCTTGGCAGACAGAGAAGCCAAGTCTGTTCACATCCAATTTCAATTGAATGAATATGCATTCAGAACCAGTAGCTATGGGAAATCAGTGGACCTAATATTTTAAAAAAAACCTTTGAATTATATGGGACTCCACCTTTTTGTTCTTAAATTGCCACATTGATACAATAATTGTATACTACTGATCCTACGGCTGCTACTACTACTTTCACATTACAGTAGAACCTCAGTTACAAATAACCTCCATACCCGAGGTGTTCGTAACTCTGAAATATTCATAACTCTGAATAAAAAGTTATTGTTCTTTCAAAAGTTTCCTTATGAACACTGACAATAGAGCTTTGAAACTTTACTATGCATAAGAAAAATGCTGCTTTTAACCATCTAATTTAAATGAAACAAGCACAAACAATTTCCTTATGTTTTCAAATTTTTTTTAAACTTTCACTTTATTTTTTAGTAGTTCACATTTAACACAATAGTGTGCTGTATCTGCTTTATTTTATTTTTTTTGGTCTCTGCTGCTGCCTGATTATGTACTTACGGTTTCAAATGAGGTGTGTGTGTGTGTGTGTGTGGTTGACTGGTCAGTTTGTAACTCTGATGTTCGTAACTGTGAGGTTCTATTGTACCTCACCCACTGATCTCTCTAATATCCTGGGACCAATGCTGTTACTGTAAGACTTCAAAATACTAATAAACAGTAATAATCATCAGCCAGTGTAAATGAGTGTAGCTTCACAGACTGAAAGCTATGCTACCATTTACAACAGCTGAGGATCATCTGATACATTAGCCAGATATTATCCATGAAACAATAGTTTCAAATGTCCCCTAGGACTTTGTATTCTGGTTCACCTATGAGTACATTCATGAACTACTTCTGCCCCAGGAATGACATATATTCAGTCCCAAATAGGACTCCAGGAAAGAGCTGACCAAAATGTTTTGGATGAAACTTTTTTCCCACTAAAATAGCATATCTGATTCAACTAAAACATTTTGAAAATTTGTGTTATTTTGGCAAATCCATTTTGATCAAAACAAAAAACGAACAAAACATTTCAATTTCTCAGGCTAGCATTAGAACCGGATTTAAGTTCCATTGGAGGAGGAGACATTTTCCCCTGGCTCCCCAATAGCTCAGTAGTTAGGGAATTTACTGTGCCCAAGGAAAATCCAGTTCTGAATCCCTGTTCTGGAGCAAGGACCTGAACCTAGGTAATGTCCCCTTGGAGATGAATGCCCTAAACACTAGTCTCTTTCTCTGCCCCAGTGACTATTTCAGTATATTATAGCCCCAAACCTATTATTATTTTTCAAAACTGCCAGCAAACCAAAAAATTCACACCGCTCTACTCAAGAGGCCTGATCCTGTGTTCTTGTGTACTGAAGAATCCCACTGATATCAGTAGGAGATATGAGTATTCAAATAATGCAGGATGAGGCCCAAAGCAAATATAAAGCAAAGAGCCTGACTAAAACTATATGCTTTATCCAGCACTCTTTACCTTGGATCTTGAATCATTAGTTTTCACATCAGTGGGAGATTTGCATGAATAAGGACTACAGGATCAGGTGTAGGTTTGGAAGTCTGTAATGGTGCAGTCCTGGCCTCCTTGAAGTCAGCGACCAGGATTTTACCTGAGGGTTCTAAAGCATTTCTAGCAACCCCAAAGTTTACTCTGTTCTTCATGCTTCTACTTTGGGTAATCAATCATATAAATGGTAAAATATGGAGTGTGGCCTGAAAACCTGTGAAAGCATTTGAAGAGCTATGACTCTTCAGCATATATGACTGAAGGAAGCAGCTGGATGGTAGAAAGACAAATGGTGAGGGAGATTAAAAAATTTTTCTTCCTAATTGCTTAATTCAGAAAAGTACTTAAACACAGCACTCAATAGCTTAAGTTGAAGTCAGTGGGACTTAAGCATGTGCTTAAAGGTAAGCACATGCCAAAGTGCTGTGCTAAATCAAGGCTTAAGTCATCTAGAAGTACTTTATTGCTTATTTGTGCCTATTGGCAGCATAGCATAATTCAAGCAATGCCTCATTTATAACACAGGAATGAGAAAAACAGAAGAATTTCTTCTAATTTAGGAGAGAGTGGGAAGAAGGGTTAGAGCATCTTAAAACTGTGGATGCTATGTATACCAGTATATTCATTTGGAAGTTTGTCAAGGTTTCTACCCCACTCTGAACTCTAGGGTACAGATGGGGGGACCTGCATGAAAGACCCCCTAAGCTTATTCTTACCAGCGTAGGTTAAAAACTTCCTCAAGGTACAAACTTTGCCTTGTCCTTGAACCCTATGCTGCCACCACCAAGCGTGTTAAATAAAGAACAGGGAAAGAGCCCACTTGGAGACATCTTCCCCCCCGCAAAATATCCCCCCAAGCCCTACACCCCCTTTCCTGGGGAAGGCTTGATAAAAATCGTCACCAATTTGCATAGGTGAACACAGACCCAAACCCTTGGGTCTTAAGAACAATGAAAAAGTAATCAGGTTCTTAGAAGAAGAATTTTAATTAAAGAAAAAGTAAAAGAATCACCTCTGTAAAATCAGGATGGTAAATACCTTCCAGAGTAATCAGATTCAAAACATAGAGAATCCCTCTAAGCAAAACCTTAAATTACAAAAAGACACAAAAGCAGGAATATACATTCCATTCAGCACAACCTATTTTACCAGCCATTAAACAAAAAGAAATCTAATGCATTTCTAGGTAGATTGCTTACTAACTTTTTACAGGAGTTCTGAAGAGCATTCCTGATCTGTTCCCGGCAAAAGCATCACACAGACAGACAGACAGACCCTTTGTTCTCCCCTCTCCAGCTTTGAAAGTATCTTGTCTCCTCATTGGTCATTTTGGTCAGGTGCCAGCAAGGTTATTTTAGCTTCTTAACCCTTTATAGGTGAAGGGGTTTTGCCTCTGGCCAAGAGGGATTTTATAGTTCTGTATACAGAAAGGTGGTTACCCTTCCCTTTATATTTATGACAAAGTTAAATTGGAAAATGCCATCATTTTTAATAGTTAAATAGAAAAGCTTTGGGGAATAAACCCAGTTGTGGGAACAATGGTCTCTTGCCATACACAGATAAATGTTGCTGAAATTTTCTCTAATCCAGAGGGATTGGTTATTCTGTTTTAACATGGATGTTTGCCTCAGTTTATCCTTGATTAGGATTTTGCTTTTCTTTGAACAAATTCTTGAAAAGAGATAGAAAAGTGATACTGAAGAAACTGAACATATTAGATAAGAAAACACTTGTGGCAGTCTAAGAAAAGAAACTTTTTATACTTTTCCATATGAGATAAATGATAGTTCCAGGTTTGACAGCCATTCAAACAGAAAAAAAGTTTAGGAACATACTCAAACAATAAAAAAGAGGAAATAAATTTTAGAATTTATCAATAAAACAAACATTTGACTGTACATCTTCTACATAAAGGCAGCAGATCAGGTTGTTCTGGAGGGGAGAGTTTTTTATATAGGACTGAAAGCAATGGAAACTGAACTCCTCCATTCACTGAAAATGTAAGATCTTGGGGTGGCTTATTTATTCCTGTTTCATTGTTCATGTACTAAAAAAGAATTAGATGAGACTCAAATGGGAATTCTCAGTGTTCTGATGCTTTCCTGTCTCCCTTTCACTCTAGGTCGCTTTGTTTCCCTCTTTTTAAAAAATGCCTTTTATTGACATTGAAAAAAACATTTTTCTCAAATGCTTCTCAAGATTTTCTTAGCTATATCTTCCTAGCAGGGTAGTTACAGGCACACTCTGTAAGGGTTCCATTTCTATTAGTATCACAGAGATAAATTTTACAGACTTAGTAATCACAATCTCATTTCTCTCTTACAGGGGGGTTTGTTTCTCAAGCAATTTTCTTGTAATCTCATCTTTTCATTTTGCTGTTTTTCATTATTGCTCCTAAATGTTCTGATTGGACAGACACCAATGAGAAATCCAACCCCCCCCCCCCTTTCTCATGATCTCTTACAGTAGGGTGTGCTTTTTATTTATTTATTTATTTTGGAGGGGGGTTATGTACAAAGTGAGGTTTTTATTATATTGGTATCATTATAGTGGTTTTTTGCTATGATTATTTTACAATACTCTACTGTCATTGCATATGGGGACTAGAGGACAGGGTCACTTTAAAACTTGGTATTACACTATTTAAATTCCTAAAAAAGATTTTTTTCACCATTACTTGATATATTTTCCTTTTTCTCTGTGATATATAGAAAAGATAAGAATGAGAAATGTTACTTGGGCTTTAGTTTAGACTGGAAGGACTGTTTACATGGCAATTTGTCTTACAGCAATCCTTGCTTAGATTTCCTGTTATTCTAAGTAGTGATGGGAAAGCTAGAAAAAAAATTGGAAAAAAAATCATAGTTATAAATGATATAAATCCATTTTAAAGCTGGCAACAATTTCTCTTTTAAAATAAGGGCATTACTAATAGCTCTTTTTTTTTCTTAAAGAGCCACTGTTCCGGTCCCATAAGATACCTTTTCCTCTCTGCATCCAGCTATTTATGAAGGAAATGGATGAGTGAGGAGAAAAATAAGTGGTCACCATAGCTGAGCATGGAAAACAGCCAGGGATCTGAAAGAGAATGGGCTGGGTGTTTAAGGGCATGTGCCTAATTTGTGCCTGTAAAACACCAAGACTGCATGCAGAAGTTGGGTGCCTATGTTCTGTACATATGCAGTAGTTAGTTTGCACACTCAAAGTATTTCATGTTCAAAATAAGTAGGTGCAAGTGTGCTTGCCCAATTACTTGTGACTATCTTTGACAATCTGATCCACTGTGCCTAGCTTGTACTGTGTGACCTATGTCTATACTATTCATCTGTTTTTCTGATTTTTAAAGTTTAACTAAGCTTATGATCTAGTTTAATCTTAGAGTTTCAAATTCATTTTAGTTTGTGTGATTTTTCTTTTGGCCATTTTCCTTCTTGCCATTCCACTAGAAGAGATCACCCAGTAATAGGCAAAATGGCCCATCTTGAAGAGGATATTTGGGAATTGTTAAACCTATTTAAACAACTATGAATGTAAAATTGGAAGGTGGACATTACCCAATTTATCCATTAGTATTTGGGGACTAGACCAAAGCAGAGAAAACACTGGATTCAAACAGGTTTCTGATCTATTGGGTTTGGCGAAGGCCAATGCAATACTCAAATGCTAATTTGAAGCTTAAAACTTGAAATCAGGATATAAGAATGAGCAGCTGAGCACATGAAAGACTAAATGAAAGGAGTCACTTGGCATTGCTGTGGCTGAGTTGGGTTTAAATAAGGCTGGGAGGAATTGATAGTACCGCATTTATTTTCAGTTGAATTCTCTTCAATGCTTTTTCTTAGTTTTTTTTTAAGGCAGATTTTATTGGCATAATACAAAGGTTAATCTGTATTCTCTATGGAGACACTTAAATTGGACTAACTGATGATGGGCAATTCAGACAGCAGAAGCCTGAACTCTGATCTCAGGGAAGTTGGAGTAAGGAGTTGAAAACCCCTGGAGTACCTGGACAACAAAAAGAGAAGTTGTAACCTCTAGCTACAAACTGTGGTGAAAAGGGGCTGACACAGCCAGTGTGGGTATGGGGTGAGCCACATGACCTGAAGGCTGTTAAACATTCTGACAGGATCTAAACCCTATTCTTTGGGGCAAATCAATGGAATAAGGATTGTACTAATGCTGGTAGAGTCAATGGAATCCTGAGAAAACCAAACAATTCTTCTTATTGTAAGCCCCTTTTACCAGAGGGGCCTCTGAACTTTATTGGGAGTGTTCCCGTTGGGAAGATTCTGTGTGCTGCAATCTAGCCTTATAGACTACAACTCCTGTGATGCCTTGGGGAAAGAGTGAGAGACTTCCTCTTCCAGGGAGTGCAGGTGGTGTCCTCCATTTATTTTTGGGGAGAGGAGTGAGATTGCTAGTGTGGAGCTCTGTCCATACCAGGAGCTACTGCTAGGAAGCCAGAAGCTACTGTGGAGAGCCTTCTGGGGCTTTGATCGAGCAGAACGCTTCAGACGTGGTTGGTGGCTTTCCTGGAGCCAGGGCAAAGACTATTGCTGTGCCTAGATCTGAATGAGATGGGCCTGCAGTGAAGGTACTGTGAGTAACCCCCACCCTTATTTGGGAAAGTACTTGCAAGGGAAGGGGCACAGCAGAGAGACTGAATCTGAGGAGAGGCAGAGTGATCTTCCCACCAAACCAGGACCCAGAGCTGCTGACGTTTGGTGGGGCCGGCTCCAATCATCAGAGGGGTTGTGCAGCTTGTTGCCTTGGCTGGACTGATAGAGAGAACCAACAGAGTGCTGTCTCCAGCTGCAGATCTTCAAGCTCACCCATGCAAGGGTTTATGACTCTGAAATCCAGAGGAGTATACACTCTGGGGCGGAGTAAATGGTGCCAGTGTAAATGGCAGTTAAGTTTTATTTATTACTGTTTATTATATTTGTTAGTTGATTTTATTCAACTGCCCCTGTGGATTTAAATTAGTAGGGACATTTAATCCTAGTTGGTTGTACCCTGTTTCTTTAAGTTAAGTAAAGGTGTGCTAACTCTAATTTAAGTATATTGGATGTATATTATTTATAATTGGTATTTTTGAGTGAGACCCATGCCACAGATTATTATTTATTATTATTGTAAGGGGTTTATTCCTGGAGGTTCCCAAGGCATGCCAATAAGTGTGTACAGGGGCCAGCCAGGTGGAGGCACTGACAATTTTAAATTCCTTTAGGAGGAAAAGGACTGCAGTAGAGGAGTGGATAAAGGATTCCCAGCTATCCAACATCACCACTGGGATACTCAGGATCTCTTTTAATGTCAACATCAGGCGTCCAGGTACACAGACCTGCTCCCGTGTAACCCGGGAGCTCCCGTGTAACCCGGGAAGGAGGGTTACATTATAAAAGAACTCTGAGGTTACTACCCAAAATATGCATCAGTCATTTAATGCCAAGTTCTAAAAACTCAGGGGGCTGATGTTGGAACCAAATTTCTTGCCAATTTTTATGTCACTAAATGAACGTAATATTAACTGATGAATTTAAAATGACAAATGAAAACAAAACAACCCCTCAACCAAAACACAACTTTTCAATCTTTTTCAGGGACATCTCCTGCATGATATTCTAGAAGGAAAATTAAATCTTACATGCTTAACAGTTTATCATTTGAATCTTATTTGTTGTCTTAGTTTGTTATAATCTTTGAAAAATGAATATGAGATAGCATGTTCAATAACATTCTGACCCCATCTGCTTCCTCCCTGTACATGCGCATAGAGACATATACACTGTATGGAATACTTCAGACTCCACTGATGATGTTTTCGTCCAGGCTCATGACTGTTCAATGCATATACAGAGAGTTGGTCAAAAGTGTTAAGAAATAAAGCTCACTGTGTTCTTCATTTTTAAAAACAAAATGTCTGCATTCATTTGAATGACAGGGGAGAGATTAGTCTTGTGTCTTCTCAGGAAAGAGATTAATTTTCTAATATCTTTTTAGGGAGATATTCTCAGAAAGTAATATTAAAATTCCACTTAGCTTCAGTGCTCACAACAGACAGCAAGCAACCCACCAGATAAATCTCACAATGTGCATCCAAAACAAATTCTTCACATTGGGTAGAATCATAGAATCATAGAATATCAGGGTTGGAAGGGACCCCAGAAGGTCATCTAGTCCAACCCCCTGCTCAAAGCAGGACCAATTCCCAGTTAAATCATCCCAGCCAGGGCTTTGTCAAGCCTGACCTTAAAAACCTCTAAGGAAGGAGATTCTACCACCTCCCTAGGTAACGCATTCCAGTGTTTCACCACCCTCTTAGTGAAAAAGTTTTTCCTAATATCCAATCTAAACCTCCCCCACTGCAACTTGAGACCATTACTCCTCGTTCTGTCATCTGCTACCATTGAGAACAGTCTAGAGCCATCCTCTTTGGAACCCCCTTTCAGGTAGTTGAAAGCAGCTATCAAATCCCCCCTCATTCTTCTCTTCTGCAGGCTAAACAATCCCAGCTCCCTCAGCCTCTCCTCATAACTCATGTGTTCCATTCCCCTAATCATTTTTGTTGCCCTTCGCTGGACTCTCTCCAATTTATCCACATCCTTCTTGAAGTGTGGGGCCCACACTTGAAGTGTGGGGTAGGTCTTCACTGAAGAGTTAATCTGGGTTCTTATGCAGATTTTGGCATTAGGCTCACCCATCCACTGCCCCTCCCACCGTCCACACAGGAAAACCTCCAACTAAGGCTTGGAGGTACTTTCAGCTCATATTGGCTAACTCCTTGTGGGTAAAACTCAGGTTCTGCTTTAACCTGAGGTGAAACCCATCCACTTTGCAGCAAGGATGCAGGCAAACTCCCTTCAGTGCAGATAGTCCTCTGATGCCCTTCTCACATTTCCCCTGGAAAGACAGACAACACAATTGTCTGGGAAAAAATCCTAGTACATCTCCGGACAAAGCACCATGTGACATGTCTCTGGACACATACGGGCGAACACCAAACCAGTGAGGACACAGTAGTGGGTGTAGGGCTTTGCTATGGGGTTACTCACACGTGGTCTAGGTTAACATGAGTGCTCAGACTTGGGTGCCAATTCAGGTTAACTGTGCAGTGTAGATCACATGTAACATATATGTCTCTGATACAGCCAAAAACTGAAGCTCGATATCTTGAATCCTAGACCAGTGCCTGAACGACAAGCTCATTCGTGCTCTCCTCCCCATCAAGAAGGATGTATACCCTCTTTAAAACCAATATGTAGAATGGTTGCACTGGTTTGCTCGAGAAGTATTAGGCATAGCTTTAAAATGCAAACTTTTGTTATGAACAGTGAAAAATTAACACCAGAAAAATCTTTCCAACAGCAGAAGCATTATTTTCCTGTTCTTCCTGTGAGGTGCCTTATGAAAAATAAATTGGGAAAACAATGGATAAGAAAATTAGTTTGACAGAAAAACCAGAAAAAAAGAGGAGCTGTAGGCAATATGCCACATTAGTTTTAAAAAAACAACAAAAAAAAATACCAGGCACATTGCTCTCTAATTACAGACTTCTGAATCTGGAGGAATCTGCAGCTATGGCAGTGTAGGAGAATTGAAGAGGTGCTAACTGAATGTTTGGTACAAGAATCACCCTGCCAGCTCAGAATAGTTCAGTCTATTGTCCAAATGAGCTACAAGACCCACTTTGCTTCTTATTTGAAAAGGATCATTGTGCATTCCCAGCTAGCACATGCTGCTGACTTCAACATATAACTAACCACGCCCCCATTCAGTAGACCACACCCTCTAAAGAGGGACATGCTGTGCCAAATGGTACAGTAACCAGGCTCACACATACCAAAACTCTTTTTAATGCTAAGTGCAGTAGAGATCATCTTTCGCCCATCTATATACTCAATTAACCCAACACAGCAGAAGACAGGGGTTTTCCAGGCATTTCCCTTCCCAGCTGCCACCCCTCTTTGGTTTTAAACCACTAAGCAAAGGAATTTTGCTATTGCATTCTGTTGGATGAGGTCAGGCCCCAAATTTTAAGGCGTTGTTTCGTATCTTGAAAGAAAATCTGTGTATTTGCTGTACTAAAGCAAGATTCTCCTCTCTGTAATGGATTTCTTTTCAAAGCTAGAAAACTGGAAGAGAGAGGGGTCAGGAAAAGACCCATCTCTTGTTCTGTTAATATTTTTTAAGTGCTCATATATAGCACTTACATTTTCTGCTACAGAAATAAATTCTCTGCCCTATCACCAGGATAGAAGAAAAAACGTTTCTGGGTTAACACCACATGTGGAAACCCAGGGCCTGACCTAGAGAGGTGCTTAGCATCCTCAGCTTCTACTGAGACCAATGCTTGGAGCAAGCATCTGATTCTGCAAGAAACTCACTTGCCCTCAACACACCATCACATCACTGACCGTTAGAACTGTAAGAATTTTCATCCTCAGATTTACTGTTTACTATTCCATTTGTATCTTTCTTTGGATATTACTCAATTTGGCCAATAAAAATATACTGGTCACCTGATTTTTGGTTTTCATATGCTAGAACAATGTTGCTGCATCTGAATTCACAACACTGCAAGGGAACTGCATATGAAATTTCAAACAAATAAAAGTTTCCTTGGGTCAAATCCTGAGCCGCATCCTCTTTGCAACCACTGAGAGCCCTGATCATAGCAGAAGCATGTGGATCTAAAACTCTTAAATCAGGTGTGCCCCCCCCACCAAAAAAAACCACCACAACATGGCAATGAGTACAACTTCACAAGAGCTCTCTGCACCCCATGTCTACACAGGGACATTTTGGGGGCATGGCTGATAGATCCATGATTGCACAGATCGACCAGCCATTCCCCACTCTGAGGCTAAGCATCAGCAAATATGTTGCATGGCAAAAGAGTTGTAGTATTCTTTGAAGTAACAGATACAACTGTATTTTAAAATGTGATTGAAAAGAGTTTGCTGGTGCAGGGCTTAAGACTTGTATGTTTCTGTTGTCTTAATGCTAGATTTTGACATATAAATCTTTGTGAAATATGTCTGATCTACAAGAAAAGCAAATGCAATTTGAGCTTAGGCTGCAGCCATCCTTCAGAGAAGAATGTTTTAAGCTTATTTTTTCTAGCTGTGTGACACTATTGACCTTTAAGAAGGGACAGAAAGATTAATGTTGTAATTGGAGCTTGGTCTTTGGAAAATTTACAGTATTGTGCACTGAAAAGTCATGGTGAGTAACTCAGAGTTCTAAGTATGCTGCATTTATTAATGCTGCTGTTTTAGCTCTGTAAGGCTAATAGAGGTAGTATAATGAACCATAAATGGCTAAATTAAAGAGTGCAGTTTTAGTATATATTGCCTTTCATATTATGTCTAATTGTGCATAAGTGGCTAATAGTCATAAATCTTTGGTCCAAAATCTCATTATGAATATGAATTTGTTCCAGGACAAAATGCTACATGCAAGGCCTGTAACCTGTTGGCTTTTCAAAATGCTACATCCTACAATGCTTTATACAGGGTACAGTGTGTCTGTCAGGGTACAGTGTGTCACAGCGTCAAGCCCAAGTGAGACCCAGACCTGCTCCTGTTAAAAATATATACATTCTGCTCAAAGCTGTACAGTAACCCTATTGTAAGGTATAATGGTTTTCACCAGTCCTCTAGAGCCCAGGTGGTGATAGATACGCCAGGTGTTTTGTCCATTTGGTAGTACCAATAATATTAATTCTAAGACAGGATTCTGGCTGTGTGGTGGTAATTATTTTTCTCAATTTTCTTTTTTCTTGGTGTTCTTTATTATGTTACATTAACTATTGGTGCAACTTTCCTCCTTCATAGCACTAGATTTCACCACTGAGCCATCTAGCAACCGTCATTTGCCATCTCAGCATAATCATAGCTTATTCAATGGGCAGCAACTACTTCAGAAGAATGGATTTAATTCAAAATCCATGCTGTTTTTCTCTTACATTGTACTCATTACCTCCCACCAACCTCAGCCCCAAATATTGTGTTTTCTTTCTTTTTCATTTGCTTAAAAATTAGGGCTTGACCCTGGAAGCCTTACTTACATGCAGGTCAAATTAATCCCTTTGCGCAGAGCCAGCAGAAGGGCTGTGTACCACTTACGTTCCACTAAAGCCTAATTTTGAGTAGACTTCAATGGTGACATTAATCTTTGTCGCTACTTAAAAATCCTTATTGCCACACAGCTAGATCAATAAAATTCAAATTCATCTCTGAAGGATGGCTGTAGCCAAAACCCAAATTGCATTTTTTTGAAGAGGCTTTTTCCTTAGGCTAGAAATATTTCACAGAGATTCATTATGTCTAAGCTTAGCATTAAGAAAACTGAAACATACATGCCTCGAGGCCAGCACTAGTTACATCAGTAAGGAAGTCATGGTTAGGTCCTTGATTAGGACAAATCCAAGGTTCCCCACCACCCCTGAACTTCCAGTGTCGTCTTTCCCATTTTGAGCCATATTTTCTGAGGTAGAATCAAATTGAAGTTGAAGAAACACCCTTCTGATAAAGCCTTTCCCCAACAATGATACCTATATAACAGAAAAACCTGAATCTGTCAACACACACAGTCCTGTGACCAAAGGGAGCAGGGAGAGAACTTATTTGTTCTGGACTCTTGTACTTATCATTTTGTCCACTGTTCAAGGGCTGATCCAAATCCCAGTGAACTTATTTGAAAGATTCCAATTTACTTCAGTTGGCTTTGGATCATGCCCTTCAACACCAACATGCTAGATGCCCTATGGACATCTAAAATAACAGATTAGATAGAATCCAAATGGGATCTAGTATTTAGCAAATTCATTTATGTACAGAGGGTTTAGCACTGGCTTGGGATAAATATTTCTAGGAAGCCTTTGTTAAAATATTGGCAAGACCGCCCTGCTTTCTGTGTTTCTATGGCTTGTATACGTCCCCCCTTTGTTTTATATACCACAACAGTTGGAGTATTATAACACAAGCTGAAGTGCATTTTATCTGAGCTGAACCTTTATTGCTTTGTGAGTTAGCGTTTGGTGCAAGGATGGCTGTTTTCTTCCATTAATGAATATATGTTACAAAGAATGACCCTTGAAGTCCATAGCGTATAATCACTCCAGGATAGCAACACTTCTAAGGTAATGAGTGACACTCTGCTTTGGCTATGAACCTGACATGTCCTGTTTTAATGTTCAAGAAGAAATCTTTATAGAAAAAAAAAACTTTTGTGTGTGTATTTTTTTAAAATGAAGGAACAACAAATATATATGGAATATGGTCATGGACCGAATCTCTACAAGGAGAACACACTCAGTGTGCATTGCAACAAGTTTCTAAAACTAGTAATGAAACTACTTAGGGTAGGGATCATGTCCTGCCTGTTTTGAGAAGCATCTAGTTCATTCCAGGGAGTTATGGAATAAATAAATAAATACATACATATAAAATAATTCATTTTTATACACACATCTGTCAAATATGATGTGTCATGAATCGTTACGTGCTTTGCTTGACTGGTGCTAAATCACATAGCCGCAGTGGGAGCTCCCTTGCATACAGGGTCAACATGTCCCTTTAAAAAGGTACATGTTTTCCTATCCATGGCCACCCAGCTTTGTTAGCCAGTGTAGATAAATGAGGCCCTGCCTGCACCAATGCCCTATCTGATCCCCATTTTCTTTGGGATGGCTTGTGCTGCTAGCCTTGAGCACTGAAGTCTGTGACTGTGTTTGGTTCTGGTATGGGAATACAAGGGGGGCTGGCATATTTCAGTTCTTAATTTTGGATGCTGAATATCTCATTTTCCTCAGTAGGAATAAGAAAATACAAGAAAGATTGATCTTTGTGGTATTACCTCGGACTTGCAAATTTCGATCCTAGCCTACAAGCCTGGTCTTGTGAATTTCCTGTTATTCAGTTAATGAATTTCAAATTTTGAGTGAAGCTGCAGTAAAGCATCTGAACTTTTGGAGTGCTTTTCTGACCCTTTCAAGATAGTCCAGAACTAACACTGCAGTGCACACAACCATTGCTTTACCTAAAAGTTCATTTTTCCAATTCTTAAGTTGTTGCATCATAAACAAACATACGTAAGCAGATGGAAAAATGCTAGAAAAAGTCTCTGGAATCATTGGCTAATAACACAAACCCTCTCCTGTCTTATTTTATTTTTCAGGCTCCTTCCACCACACGAGATTTGATGGACTTGTTTCAAAGAGATTAAGGCTTTTATTCAGCTGGCCTTTCCCTGGCTGGCACTTCTCATTGCAGTGCTCTCTTTTCCTACATAGGCAGGCAGAGATGTGCTGCTGGGAAAAGCCATATACATCCCCCACTTGAGGAACAGGGACAGTGGGCCAGGCAGCAGGTTAATATCCGAGGAATTTCTGTGACTGAGATCAGTGTAGTCATACAAATGAGTAAACATGACTGCTGGCTTGTTCTGTGGTAAAGATCAGGATATCCCATCTTTCTCCCTAGTGGAAGTTTCTCTAAATCCCAGTCAGTTGTTTGTGGGGCATACAGGGGAGCATGCCAATGAGAGCAGCTGTTTCTTCTCCAGGAGGAGAAGCAAGGGCAGACTGACCCTTATTTAGGAAGATCCACCTGGATTGAAGATGACTAACTCAGTGATCATTATTAACTACTTGTCTCAATTTTATCAGGAGATGAAAGAGCAATTATTTTTGCAAGAGGTTTATGGCTGAGGGCCCAAATGAATTTAGTTGTTACAATTTTCTTCATTTGACTCACAGAAATTAAGTTAACACTAAAGTTATTTCCATATTTTTGATGATCATATCATTAATACATAAACACACTCTGCATTTTAAGTAAGAGCTAAAGAATAAGTCCTACATAATAAATGCTTGTTTCTCTATGGTTTAACACCAAATCCAACTAACCTAGGGAGAGAAACAGATCAACAGCTGTGTATCTTCATGCAGGACTCTTATTTTCCTCTTGAGCAAGATGATAGTGGATATCACCCATTTTACTCCTACAGTTAATTTGGATCTGAGAGAAGGAAGACCACCAAAAATTTGATTTTTAGAGTTACTAATTTGGGTTTAAGGAAGAGAACCCAGTTTTTTCCAGAAGAGAACTTTAGATCTATATACACCTTACAAACATTAATGGTTGTACAATATATTTTTTCCATCTACTGAACTGAAGCACTTTTCCTGTACTTAATGAAAGAAATTATAATGCTCCCAACAGGTATATATGGGGAGGATTTTACCTATCCAGCCCCCTGCTATTTTGGGAGTTTACAAGAAGCAGCCTAGAAGCAGCAACTGGGAAAATTACAAAGTAAATGTTTGTCTGGCAACCCTGAAATGTTTGTCTGGCAACCCTCAGGATGGGAAAGAGAAGGACATCAGGACCTCAAAGGTCTACATTAACACAGACAGACTCTGAGGGACAGACTAGAGAGAAGGAGGAGGAGTTACTAGGTCAGGACTCTGACTGACATGCCAGAGCAACCAATTGCAGGCTTAGGAGAGCCTACACACAACAGAGACCACTCAGACAGGTACACTGAGCTCAGATTGGCACAACATCTGGGAGATGGGGGTTGGATACAGGGAATCAGCTTCCAGCAGCAGAAGGAGGCAGAACCCTTCTGTAGTTCTCCAAGGAAAAGAACACAAAGAACTCAAGACCCATTGGTCCTACAGTGGGCCTTAGAGCCACTTAGAAGAAAGGAATAAGTTGCACTGTAGGACGCTTGGGATCAGGGGTGCTCCAAGGAGGCTGTAGCTGGAAAAAGCCTAACTCCTAAACTTTTATAGTTCACTGGCTATGAGAAATAATGGTGCTGGAAACAATGTAGGCCTGGTCTACACTGCAAAGTTAGGTCGACATACGGTAGCTTATGTAGACCTAACTCTGTAAGTTCCTATGCTAAAATGTCACTCCAACCAATGTAACTTGCTCATTACGCTGACTTAATAATTTCACCTCCACAAGAGACATAGCATTTAGGTCAACGTAGTTAGGTTGATGCAGCATCAGTGTAGACGCTGCTTTATTTATGTCAACTATAGTGGCTGCCAGAAGGTGTCCCACAATGCCCCACTGTGACCACTATGATCACCGTTTTGAACTCCGCTGCCTGGTGGTCAGGTACACAGGTACATGCCCCGCCCCTCTTAAGCCCCCACTAATTTTTGAAATTCCATTTCCTGTTTGCTTGGCGTGGAGAGCTCTCCTAGCAGCTGCCCAGCTGACCATGCTGGCTCCATGCTACAGACACACTCCTGCCTGGAGTGTGTGTCATGCCTCAAAATGCATGTCTGTAGACCAATATCTTGGTGTTCAATGTTACTTTCCTGTTATACCACATATGCTTGGTCAGTTGGCTGAATATGGTGGCTGCCTTTCCAATGCAAAAATTCAGCTCATCATCCAGAGATAAGTTATCTGATACAGTTAATCCTTGATAGCAGAACTTGTGCACCACTTCTAGCATGGTGCTAGCTATTAAAGCTTGTGGTGCAGTCAAACCACCTTGTGCGATAGTCATTGGTTTCTTCAGACTGATGGCTAGTCCAAATTCATCACAAGCTTGTCCCTAAAAGCCTTCCACAGCCGTTGTCTTCACCATATTCTAAATATCAAGTGGGAAACCAGGGTTCTTGACACTGAAGTACTTGAGATAGCAAAATTGCCAAGTCTAACCATTATTCTCAAACACAGACTTCTCCTTTGGCTTGATCATCTGCACTAGATCGACAATGGATGCATTCCAAAGCATCTCCTATATTGAAAACTTGAAGATGCGTGAAGGCCGCTGGGCTGATATATTTGACCCTATGGTTGCAAGAAGAACTTGAAAACTTTCAACATCAACACCCTAAGTTGGAAAGATGCAGCTAGCTATAGGCTACGCTGGAGGGCTGTGCTGCCTCAGGGTATCAGAGACTGAAGAGGGGTTGAGAGAGAGGAGAAAGAGAAGAGAGTGAAAAGGAAAGCGCAGCAGGCCTCGAGCACTAGTGGTGTGCCAACTTCACCTTCTGGCCCTGTGCTTTATGCCTGAATTATGTGTGGCAAGGACTGTTGCTCAAGAATCAAGTAGTTCTTCTGCCCAACATGGCCTACCACTCCCAGAGACTTTTCCCTCACTTGTGTTAGCCCTTCCAGGTCCTTTCCCACATCCTAGGCCTCCCGTGGGAGCCTCTCTGTTCCCTGCGGTTCTCACTCACCTATCCAGGAATTGCATATTACTGGCAATTGTCTGTCTCAAAAAATGATGTTACACCATATAATATATACCAAAGTAGTTGAGTTAGTGTGTGTGTCATACTACAGCATCGTGAATGGCTAAAAAGTCCAATCTTGGTGTTTTTTCTAAGTTTTCTGTTTAATTAATAAAGTGTGCCCTAGGGCCAGGGACTGAAACTGACTGGTTTACAGGTTGGAGCTACACTTCTTTTATATTCTCATGTTTCCTGCATGGGGTAAGTAAGGACATATGATTAACCCCAGACACGGCTGTTGGAAGTTTCCATGGTCTCATGCTAGGCATGTGTGTCACTCGGAAGTAGGGAGTCCATGGGAGCAATCATTGCAAAGAATTGCAATTTCTATGATAAAATGGTTACTTATTAGATTAACCTCTCAGTCTCCTCTGGCTCTTTCCTCTCACAATACAAGCATGCTTCAGTTTCTCCCATTTAAAAAAAAAAATACTCACCAATGACCCCACTTGCTTCTCTAACTCCCATCCCATCTATCTGCTTTTCATCTCTAAACTCATTGAATGTTCTGTGTATAGCTGCTATTTGGATTTTTTCATCCTCAGATTCTATCCTAGACTCTCTCCAATCTGGCATCCATCCCTTGCATTCCACTAAAACCACTCTTGCCAGAGACCCTACTAACGTCTTCCTAGCTAAAACTAAGAACCGGTACTCCAGTCTCATCCTCCTTGACTGGTTAGCTGCTTTTGACACAATTCATCATGCTCTCCTTCTTGAAATCTTGTCCAACCATGACTCTGTCCTCTCCTCATTCTCCTCCTACCTTTCTAAATGCTTCTTCAGTGTATCCTCAGAAGATCCTTCTCATTCTGTCTCCAACTTTCTGTGGGGTTCCAAGGGCTTTGTCCTTGGCCTCTTCTCTTCTTCCTCCGCAACTTTGTTTCTGGGTAAACACAAATTCAAATACCATCTTCTATGCTGATAACTCAGAGATCTACCTCTCTCCTGTCTCCTTCTGGTTAAACTAAATGCTCAGCTTGTCTTTCTGACATCTCCTCCCCTCCAAGCCCTCTTATCTACCTCCTTTCTCAATCAATGTGGACACCACCACCAAACTGCCTATCACTCAGCCCCATAACTTGCATTGCCATCTTTGACTCAGACCTCTCTCCAGGTCCTGACATTCAGGTTATGTCTAAATTTTGCTGATTCTTTCTGCATAAGATGTCTAAGATATGGCCTTTTCTATCCAGCCACACAGCTAAAATTTTCTTCCAGGGTCTCATCATCTTGATTATTGAAACAACCTTTTCTTTGACCTTGACAAATTCAGTCTTGTTCTACTTATATCCATTCAGAATGCTGCTGTAAAGATAATTTCCCCAGCCCACTGATTTAACCATATCAGCCCTCTCTTTGCACCCCTTCACTGACTCTCCCTTCTCTATCATATCAAATGTAAGTTACTTGTCTTCATTTTCAAGGCCCTTAAGGGTCTATCCTCACTCTACCTATCATCTCTCATTCACTATCGAGATGTCAGCTTCCGCCAGTTAGCCCATGATGCCAACCTCCATCATCCCCTTGTTACATTTTCAGTCAAGTACCTTCATGCTTTCACCTAGGCTGCCCTTCACCTTTGGTAGAAGATCTTAATAAATATCTCCAAAGCTACATTATTATCCTCCTTCAAAACCCTCATCAAAACTCCTTTGTGGTAAAGCCTACAAAACTCAACAACAGTTAGGCTGCTGTCATGCTGATACCACTGCCCATCATGCTAGCCAAAATTATTTCCTTGTTTCCTTGAACTCCCTTGTCTATCTGCATCCATATTTTGTCTCTTGTCTTATACTTAGATTGTAAACTCTTTGGGGCCAGGGGCCATCTTTTAGTTCTGTGCAGTGAGTCCAGGTCCATGACTAGGCTTTCTAAGCACTATAGTAATACAGATCATTAATAACAACAACAACAGATTGAATATCTGAAACTTTTTTTCTCTAATCAAGATCTACAATTATAGTCATTAATATATCAAAAAAGCAACTAATTGCTAATTGAATGTTAATACTGTGTGTGTTTCAATGAAGCTTGAAATAAAATTTCAGAAACTCATTAAAAATAAAGTGTAATTATGCTAGGTAAAACTGATCATTTCTTCTTCCTTGTTAACACTTATTTTGCTGTTGCCTCTCCCCTTCCTCTAGTCCTTCCCTAATTTCCTTCCTGTCCACCCAAGGCTTCTTCAGATTTCTCCTACATCATTGGAAGCAAAAAAAAAAAATCCAATCTCCATTTTTCTGTACCAGGGGTGGCCAACCTGAGACTCCGGAGCCACATGCGGCTCTTCAGAAGTTAATATGCAGCTCCTTGTATAGGTCACCAACTCTGGGGCTGGAGCTACAGGTGCCAACTTTCCAGTGTGCTGGGGGGGTGGTGGTGTGTGCTCACTGTTCAACCCCTGGCTCTGCCACAGGCCCTGCCCCCACTCCAGCCCACCCCTTCACATCCCCTCCCCGAGCCTGCCGTGTCCTCTCTCCTCCCCAAGCCTCCTGCATGCCACAAAACAGCTGATGGGGAGGGACAGGGAGGCGCTGATTGGCAGGGCTGCTGGTGGGTGGGAGGCACTGGGAGCAGGGGAGCTAAAGGGGGTTGCTGACGTATTACTGTGGCTCTTTAGAAATGTATATTGGTAAATTCTGGCTCCTTCTCAGGCTCAGGTTAGCCACCCCTGTTCCATACAATCCAGTTATTGGGCCAAATTCTGCCTTTACAGGCATATGACACTCATTGAAATCAACAGGCATTGTGCATATGAGAGCAGACATTGACCTCCACTGAGTGCAGATATTTCAGATTAAATAAAGGTACAAATTACTGTTATGGTAAAATGATGATACAAGAGGAAATGGTTACAGCCTTCAGCTTCTAGCCTTTACTAAAGCTTACTCATAAATGTGTAACTTGCAAAAATAATGAAATTGAATCATAATAAATATCATTTTGTCTCATTACTTGTGTCCTTTTTACAATCTTGCAAAAGTCAAATGCAATGTGTTGAAAGCAAAAAGATTGTTTCATATCTATTTACGCAGTGGACCTTTCTATTTCTTTTCTTTTTAATATGCCTTTGTACCTTCTTGTTTACTAGAGGCAGACTATACGGTACAAGTAGTATTGGAAAAGTAAAATTTTGCTTTGAGCTCACATATAATTATTAAGAACTGTCACTGGTCTTGGTAATTATATTGGTATCTAACCTCATTTTTCATCCTATGCTCTGTTTTGCCTTAGTTTTATTATTGTTCATCAATCCTACTTGTTAGATAGTGTATTATTACTGCCCTGCAGCTTGTTATGCTATTTATGGTATTTATCCAAAGAACTTGTAGGAAGCCCTTCTTCTGGCTTACTAGCAGCAGAATTTAAAACTACAGTAAAACGGTTAGTCTTCCCAGATTTATGAGTGTCGCTATGTATATATAGGTTGCCATGATGAGGGGGCAGGAAAGGAGAAGTTTGATACTGGCTTGTGCATGTTTTATTGCTTACTGCCATCTTTGAATCATCTTTCAGAACTCTAGAGCTACATGGTGTACTGTGAATTCACAAAACATTAATAGTATGATGCCTCTGGTTGAGGCAAAATATGCTTTATATATGCTAAATGAACAGCCAGATAACTTCAAATGATAGCAAGTGAAGGACTAAACTTTCTTGGAAATGTGCCTAGAGAAGTTGCTAAATCTGACAGCCATTTCAGCTGATAAATTAAATGCAGAGTATGTGTAAAATGTCAAAAACTAAAAGCTAGCAAAGTAGCAATACTTGAGATACCTCGATGCAATATATTCCGTTTGAAGAAATTTCTAAAGTATGACTGTAGAGTTGATGTAAACCCTGGTGCACACTTATTTGATTGTTTTCATATACTGTATGCCAGAGAACAAGTGACTGGCATCACAAAGGTGATGTAGCAAACAGCATTTATCTTGTAGTTCAGAGGACTGGCGTGACTGTGTTCCTTAAACAAATAATAAACATAGAAGTGTTCAGAAACAATTAGTTAGTAGAACAGAGAGTGTTTGCTTAACAAAACAATAGTAGTACTCTAGGATGAAAGGAATAATTGTCCAGTTACTGGCATTTTCCAGACTGTCAGCCAAATAAAGCCGAGTCAATGAAGCTAGTTTTGGGAATGGGGGGTGGGGGAAAGAGAGTCACAGTTTCTCCCTTAATCTGTAGGAGGAGATATGATGTTTCTTAAAATATAATTTGATTATTCTGGATATGTGAACTGGCAGATGATAAATCATCTTTGAAATGTAACCTTCCCCTGATGTGCAGTGACATCTTTAATTTGCTCTATATCCATTTTTGTTTTGTTCTTTGGGTCCCTGAAATTCTCAAGATGGGAGTTATATGGCCTCTCCATCAATCAATGAATATCCGAACTCGTCACAAACATGCATGTTTTTTTCTCTAACACCCTATGCTCGGTGTCTGTCTGTTAAGCTCTGTGGACCAAATTAAAACCTACTTCTAGTAGGTGCAATTATATGGACTTCCCTGGAATTGCCAGGGTTGAATTTGGCCCTCAAATATAAGCTTTATTAACTAAGTTCTGATTAATATAGAATTAGTTTAAAGCTTTTGAATGTATAAAGTGTCACGATTTAAAAAAAAAGTTATTTTGCAAATTTAACGAGGCGCAGTCATTCCACTTTCTTATCATGCATCACCGTTCTCTCTGAAAATACATATTTTTATAAAATCCTCTGTGTGTGTGGAATGACATCAGTCCTATTGACTCAGTAGCCTTAAATGTCAGCCACATATACTTCTAGAGTAGATTAAAACCTTTCCCAAATGAAATGATTGACTCTAATGATATATATCCTTTTGAAGATGAAAGTCTAAATGAACGTCTCTTTTCATGTCCACTGACAAGAAAGATGGAATAAAATACACTTGTTTTAGAGAAGATTTTGTAACAGATCACATTCTGGCATATAGAATGGTAAGATACTGAAATGTCCTTTCAGCAGATATTAGAGCAAAACTCCGCCGCACCTACTTACTGAATCTTCATTATCCTTCAAGTTGACGTAAATCAAGTGTCTATCAATAGGGATAACATTAACGTGAGTGATAGGTTAACATTTTCTATGTATGCAGAATTATTAGAATGTTGTTTGTAGTTCATTCCTGGATAGCCCTAGTCACTAGATTTTGAATATGGTCTCCTGAGAAGTGATATGGTCCTGATACAATGGTGACGGGATACTTGTCAGTGGAGTGGGTTGTAGGCAGTCAGGGCCTAGTGGTTGGACTCTGACTGCCAGAGCCAAGGGTTGACACAGAGTCAGAGATGAGGGTGGGAGCCAGATTATCAGGAGTCAGGGAGGGCAGGAGCAAGGCTGGGTGCAGGGTAGAATCTGGGCTGTAGCTGTGGAGAAACAGAGCAGGAGCAGGGCTTGGAGGGGCAAGCACAAAGAGGTAGAGAGTCCATGGATGTGTGCATTGAACGGCCAGCGAGCTACTCCTGCTGTTGGGTTTAAGAACCAGCCTGCTGGCTTTCTCAGCCGATCAGGTAGCCTAGCTCACTTATTAGGGCCTCAGAAGTACTGAGTAGGCACAGCTGAGGGTCTTACTCCTGACACCCATTCAATTTAATAGGAAACTAAATAAAATATAAGAATTGGCAGGTAAAACAGAGAGGAAGGGGAAATTTGAAGACATACTCAAAGATAAAGAGATACAAAATAGATATGCATATTAGAAATAAGAAGTGTTTAGACATGAAAAACCAACATGGTGTAGTGAGGGCAATCACAGAAAGATATAGAGGCTGAATCTTCTTTACACTAATGCTATTTTGTACCACTCTGGTAATGCAGTGGGGTTTTAAACATAAATTACACCCTCTAAAGTCTCTTTACCCTAGCATGGTGGTGAAAAGTGGCCTTAGTACAGTGGTTCTTAACCCATGGCCGCTTGCAGTCTAATCAGCACACAGCTGACATGTTCAAATCCATACAGATAGTATATTTATTGTATGGATGTGGCCCACACCATGGAGAGCTGCATATTCAGCCCACAGTGGTTGAGAACTGCTATCTTAGTGTAAATGAGACTCAGACCCTTGAAGACTATAAAGAAACAAAACTGATTTTTTTGCATAGGTCCTTACCATGATGAATAATGAGGGGGGAAATAGTATACCTACATCAAGGTCTCAGGTCTCTCTTTGCAGTGAGAGGAGAAGAATAGTTGAATATAAAAAAAGAAAGAATAGAACCTGCAAAAGCAACCTGTAATAAAGCACCAGGAATAACTACCATTACCTAAGACTTCAGAAAGAACAAAAGATTGATGTAACCAAGCTACGAAGAAAAATATTTTAAAAACTACTTTACTGGAGTGGCTAATGCCATATAAACCTCTTATAGGGCAGGGAGGGAAGGACAATTATAAGAATTCTAGCCAAGAAAGCCCTACTGATATTTCAGGCAAAAGAGCTGAGAAAAATTAAGACAATGTATAATCTGACAAGAACAAAACACCACAACACAGCTGTTTTAGGTAAATTGTCTTTCTAAGATGTGAGTTATTTGATATTTATTTATTTATTTAGTACTTGCAGAGGGCTTTGATAAAGTCCCTCTCAAGAGGCTATTACAGGAACTAGATGGTAGCATTTCTATGGTAGCTTTCATCTAACAACATCTAGAAGCTTTACACAAATTATTTAAGACTTAACATATACTAGGGAGGAAGGTATTTTAGCCTCTTAAACAAGTAGCTGATACACTGATTGAGTCACTTGACAGTCATTCAGCAAGTCAGTGGCAGAGGCAGAAATGGGAGATAGGAGTCTTAACTCCCAGTCTCTTATATTACCCTGTAGCTAATTCAGGTAGTTTCACAGTCACAAACCCACCCTAGGCTGTTTATCTTTCACCAATATGTGAATTCAGTCCTCTCTTATATAGCAATACCCTACAATGCAGACTTATAGTAATGGTAAACTTCCCTGAAGGCCTCACTACCTAGCCACAACTAACTCCCTGAGTTTCCTTCTAAGTCATTCCTTGCTTCCTGTTTCCTCTTCCTATATTCTCCCTGCAATTACCTTGTTAGCCCAGTGGTTGTCACGAAGGTGCTCACAATCCCACAACAGAAAGTATATAATTGCCCTCAGCTAGCCTTACAGCCTTCTCCCGACTGCAGCAATGTCAGTGATCAGGGTGTTGTCTCAGACACAAACAACAGACTTTAGGCTAGGATTAAAAACTGGTTGAGAGATGGGAAAAAAACAACACACATAATAGCCAATGAAATACAATATTATAGACAAGTTCAAGGCAGTATACACTGGAAGGAACAACTTTAAAACTATTCACATAGTAAGTTCTGAATGCATCAGGAAAAGATCTAGGAATCGTCATGAGCAGCTGAATGAAGATGTCTGCTTAGTGCAGTCAGCAAAGAAAACATTAGGCTGTAATAAAAAGGGGGCATGGAAAATATTATAATGCCATTATATGAAATTAATACCATTTTTTTATTTTGAATACTGCATTCACTGCAATTATTCATCTCAGATCATACCAGAAAAACAAAACACACACAATCGGGTAATGAAAATTGTGAGTGGCACAGGAGGAGGGTGAGAGAGCTCTCAAATGTGTGATAGAATCTTGACATATTGGATTAATTTCTTTGGCATTAAATAATGTCTATAAACTGTAGTCTCATCCTCACATTTCAAGCTTTCTGATGTCAAGTATGTACAATAACTAAAGTGAAATGCCACAAGATCAGTATGGTAGGGAGGCAAATTTAGGTCTAAAAATTAGCATATTCTGTGATTTACCTTATCATTGGTTAATTTTTCTGAGTTATGAGAATATTATTTACAATACACTCATTGAATCTGCAGTTTGAAAACTTTGGGTACTCTCCGTACTTTTCAGGAGTTTCAAAAGTACAAATGTAGCAAAGCATTTAAGCACAGGCCTAATTTTAAGCTGGTGAGTGCTTGGAATTCAATAGTAATGCCCACATGCTTAAGATTAGGGAAGTGAATTGCTGAATTGGGGCCTGTCACAGGGTGCCTGGTCCCTTTAAGAAGGAAGAGGCAGCTGCCTATCACTGAGGCCAATTTTGCCTATTTGAGGACATCTGGAGCTAATTCAGTTGTACCTATCAGTCCTATCTAGGAGAGGGCTAGGAATGATTTCTATAAAAAGTGCAGGAGAAGAATGGTGTTCTTTGTAAATCCTTTGTAGGTATACAGAAGTAGAACTTCTAGGAGTAGTGGCTTAGGTAGGGACATCTGGGAAGGCTTACTAGGATCTCCTGGGAATAGTAGAAGCCTAGCTAGGAGACAAGGTGAAATATAATTGTTTAGGATAATGGTTGAACCTTGAGACAAGGAAGACTGCTTAAGTTCCCCATTTAACAGGGGACACCAGGAAGGAGGAAGCTGGTGAGCCTCTCTCAGGAATGTGAAATAGTTTTAAGTTGTAGACTTTTTGTTAAGACTGTGGTTTGGGAGGGGACTAGACCCCCTATAACCCAATAAAGGAGCTATAGCAGGGGTTTTCCTGTTGAAAGACTAGTTCTTGTAGTGACGTGTGAGACTGATAAGAGCCTGTACCTGCTACTAAGAGGAATCCAGAGGCCTTCACCCCTTATATACCCCATATTTCCTATTAGTCTGTAAATTAATTGAAAAGATAACTTCCTAAGACACTCTGCTGAGTTAAAAGCCATTGCTGTAACTGATTTGAAATGCTTGTCCAAACATGGAAAACACTATTGCTGCAGACATTAAGATACTTGATTTGTCTCTCATTTGCTCAGAGACTTAAATTCAAAGTGAGTAGAACATTAGCTGCAAAATGTAACTTCATTTCTTTTACTTTAATACAGCTAGTCTGCATGTGATCAGGGTAAAAACATGATTTTGTTTGTTTCTTTCTTTTAAATATCTTATTTTCAAAGGCAAACTGATAAAGGTGTTTTAATTTTTCACTTACAATTAGTGTAGCAATTTCCCGCCCCCTCATCTTATTTATTCATGATCACTATTCTAATCACACTTTTCTCCCATGGGTGTTGTAAGTATTCTAAAGGGTACTAATGATATTCCCCCCCAAATACATGAGAAATGCTACAGCTATAATTAGTCTTCCCAATTCAGTGGTGAGGGCCAGAATATATATATTTCACACTGATACTGTATTTATTTGTATATTCTTCCCCCACCCCATCGCTAAATATTTGCTGCACTATACTGGATGAAACTGCAGACATATTGTAACTCTGGGATAAAATTTCTTGGATTAAGTTCTTGCAGCAACTTTGATCTATGAGTAGGACAGACCAGGAGGAGGTTGAGGACTAGAGTTGATCAGAGGAGGAAGACCATTCCGTTTCACAACTTTTGAGGTTTTGAAATGGCTTTTTGTTCTCCACTGGAACAAAACCAAAATCTTTTGAATGTTTTTTCATAAATGGAAGTGTGTCAAAATGGCTGTTTCCAGATCAAATCCTGAGGTTTTATTTATTTAGGAGGGTGGGTGTGCAGTGTGGGTATCCTGGTGACTAGGGTACAAGGCTTTAGGACACCTATATTCAGGTACCTGCTCTGCCTGATTCAGAGATGAATTCTTCATCCCCGATCACTCTGGGTTAGGGAAAGCAAGGACTTGAATCTCAGTATGCCTAATTTCAGGCCAAGTCCCCTATCTACTGAATTTCTGTCACGGGCTAATTCTGTCTCTCAAGCCCTCCCAATTAACACTGGGTCAAAACCAATACATCTCAGTTTAAGCAAAACAGCAAGTTTTAGCGAAATTTCAGTGAGGATATTCATGCTGTTTCTTTTAAACTTTCTCCAGAGGCCAGGCAGGGTTAAAAGCTGTGGAAAGCTCTATGCAGAAGATCTACAGTGAAACAAAGGGAGAGAGAAAGCCGTTTCAGGGACAATACAATTTTTTTTCCTTATTGCAATCATTTCTTCTTTATTAGAAGAAAAAGGTTTCTGAGATTCTTTTACCACTGTCAGATGATACAGCATGAGAAGCTGTTGTTCTGAACCAGCATAAATGTCAGAGAAAGAAAATGCCAGAGTTAAACTCTCCTCAGGAAATTCACTTTCTTAAGCTCAAGGAATGACAGCCTGGGACATTCTTGATTTTTTTTCAGGGACATATGTTTAATTATTTATAGATACTACTGTAGTATTCCTTCACACTAATGCACAGTGGAGGGAGACCATGGTCACCTTGATTATTTCATATCTGCCTTCATCTGGGTTTCTTGCACCTTCCTCTGAAACATCTGAAAATGGCCACTGTGGAAGTTAAAAAGTTGAAATCTGGATATTGGGCTAGACCAACTACTGATCTGATTCTGTATGGCAATTCCTTGGTCCCTATGATCAGATTAACAGGGAGCAAAGCTTTACTGAATTGATTTGGCAATCTCCAATTATGATACAATCTGGCTATTAGAAATCATGAACTTGGATGTGGATTAAGATTATATGAAGCCATTTACATACTACATTACGGTGCAATGCAAATAACATGATGATGCCGAGTAGTTTCTTCTCTTTCAAAGTCCGTGACACTACAACGACGGCAAAGACCAAGGTTTATACTTTAATGTGAGGCAAGTATAAAGTTCATGAGAGAGTAATGTAGGTCCCAGTTTAGCACATGCCTAGCTTTAAGCATGAGGGTAACATTTCCAAAGGTGACTTAGGCATTTAGGAGCCAATTTTAGTCAATGGGACTCAGGCTCCTAAGTCACATTAGGTACTTCAGAAAAGGAGTGAGTGGGCAGCATCATGACAGAGTTTTGATGTTACAAGAGGATTTTAATTTTAATGGACACTTGTCTCCTGGGAGCACTGTATTTTCAACTGTCTATAGATGCAGGTAGAGATTGGGAAAGACACTTTATACATGACTGTAAATATATTGAGTTTTCTGAAAAAAATCATTGCAACTGTCTTATTGCAAATGCTGGATATTGTATTTTATTGTGCTGATATTTAGTTTATAACCAAACTGCTGTCTCTGCAGCAATACACTGATGGAACCTTTACTTCAATAAAACATGAGGGCCCCTGAAATATTATTGGCACCATCAAAGTTTTCATTTCTGGGACAGATAACTGTAATGCACCTAGGCATAATTCACCATGCTAGACTAAAATAAGTCTACTAAAATGGGTTTAAAATCACTTTCAGCCTATGAACTCTTCAAAATTCAGTCAAAGGCCCCAGTCCAGCAAGGATTTACTGATATGCTTATCTTCAAGTGTGTGAGTACTCCTGAGTCCCACAGGACTCACATGCATAAAGTTAAACACACATGTAGTCTTTACATGAGTGGGTCATAATTGCTTTAATGACTCTTAAAAAGCAAAGGGTTTATGAATGGACAGGGGTTGAGGAAGGAGGGGAAATTACATGGGTCATTGGGTATTCACAGCAGATAACTCTCCAGGAAGTTGTTGGGAAAGTTTTCAAATGCCTGCCACTGAGTGAGGAGTATATTTGAAATCCCTGTCATCAGGTGAAAAATCTGTTAGTAGCAGATGCATAGAGAATTTTGCCAGTTTCTGATGATGGTAATGGAAGCTGCACGTGAAATCTTTGTAGATGAGGAAAAAATATACCCTGGTATACTGAAGTCTGACTGATTTCAGATCTTGAACTTACATTCCTTATGAGACCAAACATTCCGAATGCGAGTACTGTAGCAGAAAGTGAGGAGGGGTAATCAAGTTATTCAATTATTTTCCTGCAAGTCAACACTCCAGAAATATTGGGCAAAAAATGGTTGGGTTTCTACTGACTGAAGGAGAAGGAAATTGTAAATGTTTTTGGTAACAATGATCTACTGCATGGTCATGTGGGAAATGGAAATTTTCTAAAGATTTTTTTTTTCGCTATACCTAAAGCCACAGGTCTATTAGGAGCAATATGTTTTAAAATTAGTTAGGGATGAGAGATCATTTAAAGAGGCTTTTAGGGCTATGTTCCTACTGAGCAATACTTTATTCCACAAAAACAAGTCCATGAGACAATTCAAGGAGTACAATATTTCTTGGTGTGATTTAAAGGTACTGAAATCTGGCCATTAATTATTCTAACCTTCGATGGTCCTGACAGGTCATAAAGCATCTAGATTGATTTTGATTTTTCTGAGACATCTAGAAATACAAATTCTTTACCAGTTATGTATGGTTTCAGTAGAACCACTTTAATTATTGACAAATAGAATTCTGCCTCTGAAATTAAGTCCCACTGCTCAAGAAGATGAGTAACATGCTGCTATGGATATTGAGAGGAAACTTACAGTGAAAGAAACAATTGAAAATTGATCTCGCAAAAGAGTTAAGACTAGTTGAATAACTTGCACAAATATTCATCAGCTCAGCTCTAATCAAAGGTGATTGAATTGGAGTACACTTTCAAATTCAAATAAATATTTATGAATAACTTTGGAATTATTTGCCCAGCTCTAGAAATAATTCTGAAGATCAAGTGGGTTTGATTTCCTGAAGGTATCGCCAGCTGTGTACTAAATTAGAGACCAATGGAGAAAAGATACTCAGGATTCTTATGAAGTAAGAAGCAATCTCATTTATGATATGAAAAGGGTAAAAGAACCTTTCTGATGTCTAAGCTTAGACAATATTCCTACCATTCACACAGGATTTTATCCATCCTGATCAGAAATTCTAAAGCTTAACTGCATCTACATTTCTGGTTTTGGTGCATGAGCTTGATCAAATCTAGTGCACGTATGTGTACATGAGCTGCAAATTTCATCTCCAGCTCCAGTGTAGATGTACCCTTAGTGGTAGCTATCGTTATCTACCCTACCTTTCTTTTTTTTTTCTCCACCACACCTGCTTTCTTTCCCTTCTTCCTCTATGTCTATATTCTCTACTCTTTCTATAGAGCGACAGTCAAATCACAGTTGCTCTAAACTTCAGAAGTAAATTGACCACAAAAGTTTAATCAATCTTTACTAGCCAATTACCATCACTTGCACAAGCTTCAATTGTTAGTTGTTTTTTTCTTTTGCCTTCTGCAATCCCTTTATACTTTGGTTAAACCCCATGACCTAACCAACTATCAGTGAATAATAAAAATCCAACAAACTCCTTCTGTATCTTAGGTTGAATACAGAAATCACATCCCATTAATAGCTGTGCTGTGTGCTGTTTATCAGCAGCTGTGACTGACACCAGAGATAGCTGCATTTCGGTGGCTGCTGAAGATACGGGGTTTTTTAACATACTTGGGAAAGCACTGTAGGAGTCTTCAGACCCCTATATCAATGTGCAATAGGCCCCTATATCAATGTGCAATAAAACCCAGTTATATTAAGTTGAAAATATAGAGTATATGTAAAATCTGAATGTTAGGGATATAGTGAAGGACATGAGATGCCTGTAATATTTTGAGTATTATAGGTTGTTTGTTTTGTTTTGTTTTGTTTGCTACAAGAATACAAGGGACTAATTCCAACAGGGCTTACTTGCACATAAGTAGGAAAGGAGACAAAGCTTCAGATTCACTAGTACTTAAAAGGACAATGCAGGTATCATTTGCTTTTTACACACCCATGAAGGGGAAATGGGTGCAAACACTTGTCCCATCACTTTGAACACTCAGGAAAGAGAAAAAAAATCCCTGACCAGAAGGAACAGAATCACTATGCTGCTTGGAAAGGGCAATATTTCTAAGCATAAGCATGGGATCTCCAAGCTGCTTAGATTGGGTTAGCTTTAAAGGACATATAGAGTTTGCATATCACAACAGCTTCTATTATCTTTTGGCACCTAACACTGTGACTCATTTGTGTGTGTGTGTGTGTACCTGCATTAACCTTGTAAATAACTCTTATTTCTTGTTCTTAGTTAATAAATCTTCAGTTAATTTTATTATCGGATTGGCTACAAGCATTGTCTTTGGTGTGAGGTCTAAGGTATAACTGACCTGGGGTAAATGACTGGTCTTTTGGGACTGGGAATAACCTGAATATCACTGTGATTTGTGGTGTCAGAGACTATCACAAAGGCAAATTTGCCTGGGTGGCAAGATAGACTGGAGTGCTCAAGGCGGCTGTCTGTGACTCCATGGTAAGGCTGTTTATAGTGCTAGAGGAGTTCACACTTGTCACTTGGTTGATGAAATCTACCTATAGAACTCTCAACTAATTTGGGGTTCATGCCCTGCTTCTTGACAGTCTGCCCTGAGGTTGGCACTCAAGCTCATGAGCTATTCTAGATAGCTTGACAAAGGTCACAACCAAGCAATACACCTTTGAAAGTAATATAGAACATGATGGGAAGCCAGTGTAGAGATTTCAGAGCAGGGGTGATGTGTTCAATTGACTAGGTAGGGAAAGCACTGTAGGGATGTGTGCTGCAGCATTCTGTTCACCCACAAACAAAAATTATCCAAGCCTTGGCTGCAGTAAATGAGAGGATTTATCAGTGATCTAAGTCTTTCTAATTAAGCGAGGTCTCCTCCTGGCAATTTTCCAGACTTCACTGTTACAAAGAATACTGTATAGGCAAATCCACTAAGAAATACGGCACTAGTGTACTGTACAGACTCCTAATACTCGGAGATGGGCTCAAGGGAATACCAATGGAATTGCTCAACAAGCATGTGGAACTGACTAGCAAAGTTTCTATTTTGGTTTAATTAAAGTGGCATCGAACTGAATATCGAAGACTCATTTACAGTAGGAGTCTTAGCCTTACCATCTGATGGTCTTTCGGGTAGATCTGTGTGCCATCAAGTCTGACCTCACCCCTAAGATCAGATTTGGTCTTGAGACTTGCTCTTAGCTGGACCCTAATCTGGATATTACCCTTTCCATACGCTGCTACAGTTGAGTAGATTTTCTTACCAAATGAATCAGTACAGCTTGTTTCAGATTGGATGCAACAATACCAGATTCTAAGGGGAGATGCACTATCCCTTAAGTTATTGATGCCATGACATGTAAACACACTCTCAGAGGCAAACTAGAATTCACAGCACATGTCACTGCCCTCAAGCCCTGAATCACATCTCCGGTATTGGAAACAGGAACCTTATTAAAACTACTCAAACACCCTGGGAGGTGAATTTAAAAAGCCAGAGATGTAGGAGTGCAATCAGGAAGCTGACTCAGTATAGTTTGCTCTCACGTTTAAGGCTTATTCATGAAATAATTGCATATTTTACAAGCAACCATAGAATGAACAAGAAAGCTGTTCACTGCTTTTTTTTTTCTGGTTTAAAAGAAAGTGGCACAAAGTAAGCAAGAATTAAGCACTCAGCTGTATTACTACCCTGTGTGTGAAGAATTGATTTTTAGAAGTCGGGCTGTGCCATCTCCACAGTACATGAACTTAATCTAGAATGACAAAACAAGTAACCTGGTGGGCAGGCTGCAAATAAGGGATATTAAATCCTTCATATAGCCAGCTTTAGTAATAGCTAGCATGTCAGTTTCTTGATGTAGAGAATTTACTCTACAGTGATCCAACACTGAAAATAGATGTTTTCAAATCAGACGTGTCTGAACATTATTTATTCAACTCTACAGGCCTGCAACGTAGGTCTCTACCCTCATTAGAAGTGGCAAACCATATGTATAATATAGGCTAATTTTCAAACCACATGTTTACCCTAAGATGTATTTTGGATCTGCACCAAAGCTGGATGGAATACCCCTAGATCTAGAAGGATGTGGCACCTTAATTTTAAAGAATTTTGGTTCAAAATATGCTCCCTAGTGCACACTTTTTGCAAGAATAGGTATCCATGCTTGGGTGGCAGAAATAAGCCTTTGAAATACGTTCATAGGCAAATTATTTAAGTCAATCTGAGCTTCAGAAGTGAAGAAACAAACAAAAATTATCCCAGCTTCTCATCTGGGCCATTTTGTGGCACATTACTGATGGACTCAGGTCAGAAGATCACAGCAATGCAAACAGGATCCTCTGGTGTATATGATGATATGCTATCCCTCCTTCCTGCTGCTGACACAGGCACAGACCTTAAACTTCATAAACTTATTCCACCAGCCCAGCCCTTCAGCCAGCAGCCCCAAATTAGAGGAATGAAAGGTGATCTTAGCACTTCAAGAAACAGAAGGAAAATCTGGTATTTAAAAACAAAGTAACTTGAGACACACTGGCATCAAAAGAAATAAAGAATAAAAATGTGTTTGTCTTAAAAGTGGAAAGCTAAAACTGCGAATATACCAGGATAAATATTTTATGGGACATGCATAAAGCCAGTAATGCAGTATTGAGGGGTTGGCTGTAGATAGTACTGCCGGTCCTGAGCTTAGTGGCGATACTTTGAGGCAACACATCTATTGGCAAGAGTCCAAAGGTCATTTTACTTGGTGGCTATTGCTTGGCAAAGTGTAGCCCACTGGCAAGAGTCTGTTGGCTGCCTTGCCTAGTGGCTATCAGTCAGAGCAGTGTCAGCTACTGGGGTGGGGGGGCAGATAGGGGAACCCGGGCCCATTCTACTCTACCAGGTTCTGACCTAGGACCCTCCGAAGCAGTAGCCCTTGTACAGGGCCTAGGGTCAGATACCCCAAACCCCTTGTTCCAGTCCCTCCAGCATGTCTTGGGCTGGACTTGGGGTCTCTCCTATGGTCCCCTCTGATCCATCTTCTCAGTCTCCTCCACTGGCAACAACAAGTTGTCACCTTCTGCTCCCATGACCAACAGGCTTCCAGCAACCTGGTTTCGAGGCTCGATCTTGACATCTTGGTGGCTGCTGCACCTGAGTGCTCTCCTCCATGTTCAGCCCAGACTGAGCAGAGCTGCTCTCTTTTGAATGCTCCCATCACATTGAGAGGCAAGAGGACTTGGCTTCCTGTGTCCAGAGAAGCTCCTTAACCCTTGCCTTGCCTTGCCTTTTCTAACATGCAGCTTCTGTTAGAAACTTGCCACACTGAAAGAGATCAATTTTTTTGAAGTAACTGGTGTGAACATTTCAGGTGGACACTACACTTGAAGAAATGAAACACCATACACATGGTTAGTTTAAACAGATGTCAACTTTATTAACTCAGTAACCAAAGATTAACCAAACATTTAACTGTTAACAACCTAATTAGAACTAGCCAGGGGACAAAAATACAATTTTATAGCAACTTAACGAGGTTTCCAAATTTGTTTTTCACATTGGAATGAAAACAGAACCTTTTCTGGAAATACAATTGTGCCAATATCCACTTTTATATAGAAAACAGAGCGTTTTTTCCATCACAGATCACTGTGAATCATGCAGAGACTTGAATGTGAGACTCCTACATCCCACGTGAGTGCCCTAACCTGCATGATATAATACTTCAGAGTAGTTCTTGCCCCAAATACCCTTCTTGACAAAAACAGTAAATCACTGGTTTCAGAGTAACAGCCGTGTTAGTCTGTATTCGCAAAAAGAAAAGGAGTACTTGTGGCACCTTAGAGAAATCACTGTAAAACATTTCAGCTATGATTAAGAGTATTTTGACAAATTTCATTTACTCAAGTGTCCTGACCAACTCAAAACTTAATTAATGTCATACATGGCTGCTAACCTTTCCTATGAGGTACTAAGTGCTGAGGATGAAAGCCTTAATGCATAGAGTCCATCTCTTCCAAGCCATAGCTTTCTCAGTCCAAGAATCACACCAGATCAGAATGCCTCACTTTGCCCTTTCCTCCTGGGCAGAATTCAGGCATTGATAAGGGAACCTCAATCTGTGCTCAATGCTGATGCACTAAACTCTCATTCTGATCTTCTAATTCTAGCATAATTTACTACTGTTCCTTTCAGAGGGAGTGGGATAAATTAAAGTCACCTGGCAGTACCCCACGACTGCATGGGATTCCTGAAAATACAGTTGTGACAAAGTTACTCCTAATGAAACACAGTTATCCTGAGAGAGCTTTTCAGTCAGTCCTTTCTCTTCCCTCCCACTCACAGTCCAGCCCACTGAATTATTCAAGGAGAACACCCCCTCCCCTGCAAAAAAGCAGCTGCCCATTCCAAACTGCAGCAGGGGAAAATTCCTTCCTAACGTTAAAATTAACAATGTACAATTTTACTGGATGTAAAGAGGAAACTACAACCACAAAGAGGGGGTGGGAGAGGAGACTGAATGTGAGGAGTCAGAATGCCCATCCCCACTCCTGCTGACCTGGGTACCTCCCCAGCATGACAGAGGAGGGCCCAGTGGGAACTTTAAACCTGTCAGTTGTAATGACCTGAGCCACCTCCACCTCATCTCATAGAACAGTGGTTCTCAACTCTGGTCCACCGCTTGTTCAGGGAAAGTCCCTGGCGGGCCGGGCCGGTTTGTTTATCTGTCGCGTCTGCAGGTTTGGCTGATCACGGCTTCCAGTGGCCGTGGTTTGCTGCTCTAGGCCAATGGGGGCTGTGGGAAGCGGTGGCCAGCACGTCCCTCGGCCCACGCCACTTTCTGCACCCCTCATTGGCCTGGAGCGGCAAACCATGGCCAGTGGGAGCTGCTACTGGCCGAACCTGTGGACGCTGCAGGTATAAACAAACCGGCCCGGTGCGCCAGGGGCTTTCCCTGAACAAGCAGCGGACCAAAACTGAGAACTCCTGTCAAAGAAATCCAGAGTGGCATTTCCTCAGCTTTTGTCTTCAAAGCTTCAGCTCAGTGAGTATTTGGGGTTGGGTTGGGGTGTTACTGGTTTAAAGAGAAGAGTAAAACCTGCTTTAAACCATGTTCAAAAGAACTTCTATGTTAATACTTGTTAATCACTGATAGGTGATTGGAAAGCACAATGTGATTAATATGGAGAAACCCGTGGAACTAACAATTTACTTGCTGTAAATTAGTTACTTAATATGAATTTAGCAAGTCTTTCTTTTACTTTTATATTTTAATACTATAGGTTTTTCTATGGCCAAAAATTAGCAAAGATTTCCCTATAATTATGCTTCCCAAATAATTGAGTGGGATTGTCTTTACCAACAGAAACATCTGCAGTCCTTAAACCTAGACGTAAGAGCTTCAGAATTACACCCTGAAATTACACTGGTTGTCAAGATACATTTTCAGTCAGAATTAAAACACAGAGCCTTTCTATTATACTCTGTATCTAAACTGCTCCATTCAGGGAAAAACTGGATTTACAGATATTGGCATTATAGAGCTGGTGAAGGTTTCATTAATGGGAAACCAAAGGCACATCCATCAAGTGGCTAACACTTAAAAGTTTTTCAATTTAAAGAATATATGCTCCTTCTGGAAGGGACTCATTATTCTTCCATGTTTGAATGATATTTTATTGGTTACATTTCTTTATATATAGATTAATTCTTCATAAAATTTGGATTTTGCTATTGTTTATGAGCACTATTTTCTTTTAAGTACATTGCATCGAGTTAAATTTTCTTAGAAATAAAGAACATAAGAATGGCCCTACTGGGTCAGACCAAAGGGCCATCTAGCCCAGTATCCTGTCTTCTAAAAGTGGCCCATGCCAGGTGCCCCAGAGGCAATGAACAGAACAGGTAATCGTCAAGTGATCCATTCCCTGTCGCTCATTTCCAGCTTCTGGCAAACAGAGGCTAGGGACACCATCCCTGTCCATCCTGGCTAATAGTCATTGATGGACCTATCCTCCATATAGTTCTTTTTTGAATCCTGTTTTAGTCTTGGCCTTCACAACATCCTCTGGCAAGGAGTTCCGCAGGTTGACTGTGCGTTCTGTGAAAAAATAGATTCATAGATACTAAGGTCAGAAGGGACCATTATGATCATCTAGTCTGACCTCCTGCACAACGCAGGCTACAGAATCTTACCCACCCACTCTTGCGAAAAACCTCACCTATGTCTGAGCTATCGAAGTCCTCAAATCGTGGTTTAAAGACTTCAAGGAGCAGAGAATCCTCCAGCAAGTGACCCGTGCCCCATGCTACAGAGGAAGGTGAAAAACCTCCAGGGCCTCTTCTAATCTGCCCTGGAGGAAAATTCCTTCCCGACCCCAAATATGGCAATCAGCTAAACCCTGAGCATATGGGCAAGATTCACCAGCCAGATACTACAGAAAAATACTTTCTTTTGTTTATTTTAAACTTGCTGCCTGTTAATTTCATTTGGTGACCTCTAGTCCTTGTAGAGAAGGAGTAAATAATACTTCCTTATTTACTTTCTCCACACCAGTCATGATTTTTATAGACCTCTATCATATCCCCCCTTAGTCATCTCTTTTCCAAACTGAAAAATCCTAGTCGTCTTAATCTCAGAATTTCAGAAAGTATCCCTACAATTAATTAAAATTCAAAAGTGAATAAAGCATAGGAAAGAAATTATTGGCAAATAACTGTTGTTCTTCAAGAGTTGTCTATATGGAATTTGGAATTCCTGGTGTTAAGCTGCAGAACTGCCTTCTAAAGCCAAGAGAGAGAGAATGTAGGTGAAGTCATATCTTTTATTGGATCAACTTTTGTTTGTGGAAGGTACAAGCGTTAGAGCTACACAGAGCTCTTCCTCAAGTTTGCCCTATACCCACCCATGTTCCCAGCCTTGCTTTTGCCTCAGATCCAACTTGGCTCCTGCCTTTCCTGGCCCCTGGTAATCCAGTTCCAACCCTTGCCTCTGATTCCTGACTCTGACTCTTTCAACTTGTGGCACTGGCATTTGGACTGACTCTGATTCTAACCTTCAGCCTTGGTTCTGGCCCTGTCGACCCCTGGGTCGGGAATTCGGACGCCACCCACTGAGCCTCATTCCTGCTCTGACCACTAGGTCAGATACGACATGGTATCCTGACAGTCAAGCCCCTAAACTGAATCAAGCAGAATAGAGACTTAAAACTGGGTATCCAACATCCCAGGAAAGTGCCATAATCACCAGGTATTGGTTATTCTAAGGTGGCTCTTTATCTTGTTTTTTAAAATTTTTAAAAATGTCTCAGTTTTGTTCCAGTGTGAAATGAAACAGAATTTTGAAATCTGTAGTCTTGCAAATCCGTGTCTTCTGGCCAGCCCTAGTTCACTGTAATTCACCGATTGAATTTAGACCGATGTTTCTCACCCACAATCCAGGACCCACGTCTGATACTCAACCTAAGTCAGTGTAGCACCTTATATCCAGTGACTAGTTTGCCTGCTATCCTGCTGAACAATTCTGTACACTGTAGACAAAGTACAGTCCTGGATACAATTTCTTATACTCCTGGACTGAGACAGTTTCACCTTCTTTTTTAAGCATTAGAAATAGCCTTACCAAATCTTGCAGTTATTATTATGGTCATTACTGTAACAGAGGAAAAGAGCTGATGCCAAAAGCAGAACTTAGTGAGACACACAAGGACTCAGTCTCATGAGTACTACTTGCCTTTATATAATATGAAAAACTATCATGCTGCCATGGTAACTTTACTTTTGCTGCTTGTAATTTTGTTGTGTCCAATTATTTGTTGGAATTAAATTGATCAAGTTTAACAGATTCTATACAGGTTTCATTTACATGTTTATTGTAATCTCTTATTTTGAACATTAGATTTGTAATGCCCAAAACCTGTATTAAAGGAAATAGATTTTTTCCTTGTGCCTTTATCATTCACTTTTTTACATTATTGGCTCAAATATGCCCAGGAGTGAGGTTGCCTTCAGAGTATATCTGGATATAATTTGGCCCAGTGGGAGTTTTGCTTGAGGAAGAACTAAGGACTGCAGAATCTGGCCCTGTGTTTAGTCATCATAACATATGATTAATGTGTTTTGATAGATGACCTTTCATTTTTAATGAGGACCCAGAGTTACACAACACCACATCCACAGGGCACACAAGCCAAATGATCATACTTTTCAAACAAATTCTGAGAAGTGTTTCATCAAAATGGCACCACTTTGATGGCATAATCCTCCTTTGTCCCCTGGTATCTGACAACACTATAAGTCATAGGAAATAAGACATAGTATGGATGTCATCAGCACAGTCCTTCGATTGAATTCTCATTGTAAATCAGTGTTAACTGGCCCTTAGTTTGTAATCAAAATAAGTGTTGCCAGCAGAGCAGTCTGGGTCCTCTTATCCATATTTGTAGATGACATGAAAAGACATAAAAAAACCCGAATATAAAATATGTACTTTATTAAAACATTGTGTTGCAAATATGTGCCTGCTTTAAGGCTATCCATTTGAACAGAACCAAAATATTGAACATCCTACTCTTTACCTTTTGGAAAGCAAACAAGAAAACACTGACAAGCAATATAAATTATATTTGTTTTCTAGCCAGAGCATCTGGTCTTTTGGCAGACTCCTCTGGCAGATCTACTATGCTTGAGGCTTTGAGTTACACTATGCTGAGAAATTTCTTTGGCTCATTTTTGCTAATAGAATAAATGGACAACTGGTCTTCGTTCTATTTGTCTGAGGTGTCCAAAAGCTGACTTCTGTCTGGGGCCTTTCTATCTAGATCTGGTAAAAAAAAATTCATCAGAACTGTTCTTTGATGGAAAATTGGATTTTTTTTATTAAACTATTTATTTATTGGAAAGTGCCTGCTATCTGCAGGAAATCAACTTTCTGTCAAAACTGAAAACCAAAATTTTCACCTGAAAACAAACTTCTTACACTTGGTTTTTCAATAGAAATTTAAAAATTTCTAGGGGGTGGGGAACCCATTTTCTGACCCTCTCTCTTCCTCTCTCTCATCCTTTCTGTTTAGCTGATAACCGCCAGTGAAGTACTTAAATTGTGATAGGTGAGAAGTTGAAATATAGAGTTTTCACAATGTATTCATCAGATTTATCCCTTTTATCTATTCATTAATTCTCCATAAAAAACAATTAGCATTATAGGGACAGACTGATATCCTTACTTCAAACAGTCCTCCACAAGTGGTCCTACATTAGGCCTACTTGTGGATTAAGGTTCTACTCAGTATGAATAAAGGGTAACTACAGTCTGTCTCTCAGCAACTTGTTCATCATTCATAATTTGTCAGTGTTTTTACAGACATGTTTCCGTCTAAATATGTTTGCAACCAGTTCATAGCAAAAGCTTATGAGTGTTTGCACAGACTGAATTAGTTGTGAATACCAATTAGGCCCCTAAGTCATGTAGTATGGATTCCGTTACTTGATTGGATGACTTAACCACTATGCACAACAGCAGTATCTAAAGAAAGTAATTGAGGTACTGACTGTTTCAGGGAGAGAGATGGAAAGCTCTGTAGGGAGTAAGACATAAGCTATAAAGAAGCTAAGAAAATATTGGACATTTTAAATCTTTTCCTTGCTTCTTTTCCACAAAAGAGCAGTGGCCAAGATCTTCAAAAGTAATTGATCTTGTGTGGCTTAGATTTTGGATGCCCACCTTTAGACACTTTAAAGGGGCCTGACTTTCAGAGGAAGGGTGCTCAGTACTTCTTGAGAAGTCACACCCTTTTAAATGGGCATCCAACATTTGAACCACACAAAATCAATAGCCACTTTTGCAAATCTTGGCTAATATATTTTGTGTAGTACATAGACCCCAGATTTAAATATAGCTGGCTTCCTTCTTAACTCAGGGTGAGAGAGAGCTGGCTGTCCAGTAGATTTTTATTATTCTTTTTTTTTCTTTTCATGGAGTATATATGAATGTCTACCATGTCACTGAATGTATCTAGCGAGTGGCTGTATTTCCAGTGCAATTACCCATATTTTCACAAACTTTTATGTGAACAATCAGTCACAGAAAAGTAAACCAAGGAACCTATTGAACTGCAGTTCTGATACCGAGAGTGTATTTTTCTCCAGTATTCCACCAGTTCTAGCAACTGACTTGCCAGCAGTAATGCTGCTCCCTAAGACATCAAGTGGGAAGTGCTGAAGAACAGAGCAGTTGGCCCCCTGTCACCCTCCCTTATTTACAAGATCTCCAACTGCCACCCATCCCAACTTGTCCCATGCTAGGCAATAAACTACTCCTACCCTATTATGCCAACTTGTGTTGAGGCTTCATTGCGGCCCCAGCATTGTGAGGCACTTCACTACCTCCTGCCCTTCGTGTGAGGGAGCCTTGTCTGTGCCTGCCTGGGGTCATCTCCCTGTTTCCACAAGCAACACAAGCACTGCCCTCTCAGTCTACACAGACTCTGCTGTCCCTCTGCAGGTTAGCGATAGGCACGCTCCAACCTGCGAGCCCTCTGACCATTTCCCTATAGAGTCCAGCGCTTGGTCCCACAGAATTCACAAATTAGCTGCTCCCAAGGAAGCAGTACCCACCAGCTTTAGATATGTTTATAGCGTAAACAGGTCAAACTTCATTTAACGAAGTATAAAGATTCTAGAAGTAGCATGGGAAAGTTTTGGAAACAAATGCTTAAATGTAAAATAAAATTATAACATGCCTCTAGATCCTAGACATAATTTGGCAGTGGTGGCTATTTCTTGATAGGAGGAGGATGTCTGCTGGGGGAAAAACACCCTTGGCAGAGGCCTATGTGTGAAATCTTTTAACGTGGTAGAGCTGGTGTGCAGGCGGCAACCTCATGAAACTTGACAGGAAGGAGCTGTGGACCCAGTGGCAGGGAAGTCCGAGACAACCGGAGGTCTCTGTCCTGCTGCAGCCCTCATCTGCCTTCATAGCCACAGAGAACAGACAAGTCCCCGAATATGCTTGTTCCACCGTTGGAGTCTTGAGAAGTTGGGACTGCTCTTCGTCTGGAAGCTCACCTCAGAATTATTCGCCTGCCAGGAGTACAACACTCCGGATGACATATTTCTGAAGGTCACTGGGACACACAAGCCTCTCCACCACAACAAGGTAACATAAAAAGAGAGGCCTAGACTTAATTAACAAGATACTGTCTTGTCTAACAAAGGTTAGCTCACGCAAAATCTTTGCAGCATTTTCTAGCCAGGCTGGCTGTGACTCTCCTTTCATAAGACAACACATGCTGACAGTTCATCTCCTTGGTAAAGAATTCCGAGTGTATCTCAGAACCCACAGTTCCCCAAATCCATTGTCATTACTGGACACCCCTCTGGACAAAGTGGACACCCCTCTGCTGTTTTTGTTTTTCCTGCAGATCTCTCATGTGAATTCACAATCTCTTCATTAGGATCAGGCTCACGAATGCAAATAGACTTACAATGTAAGCCACACAATGACCAGCCAGAGAGACAAGCACCTACCACCTGTCTCAACTCACCTTAAGAACATAGTTTTTCAATATAGATACATAAATGCTTAAATATAATCCACACATACAACCCGGGTGTCCCTGGATCACCCGGATAAGGAGTGATAAGGAGAACTTGATGCATATCTTTATTAGGAAGTATTGTACCTGCTTAAGTGTTAACAGCACAACTATTTACTGCAGAATGATGCTTCCAGATGTATTCACATTTTAGACTGTTTTGATGAGTAAAGTCAGCCAAGGCAACATCTGCCAAGAGTCCAGTTTCATGTTTGCTATTGTAAATCCTGTTGAACTGCTTTCATCACAGTAGTTATCCATAACATTTTGAATGAACTTAGCCAGTCAGCTCCTAAGACTTACTGTGTCAGATATCATGGGCTTGATTCTGATCTCACACCAAGGAGAATCAAGTTACATACGTGGCTGGATTTACAAGTGACCTTTAAAACTTAATGCCTAAATTCAACTTCTGTCATGGAGTCTGTTTCCATGCAATAGTGTACGAACATATGAGATGAGGACCGTGTAAGTGCCTTGCAGATTTCCAACATAGTAGTGCTCTGGAAGTGGAGTGCTTTTCAGCCATAAGTTATGGAGTCTTGCTTGCAAATTCAAATGCAGAATTAATCAATGTCCATCTCCATTTGCGGTCTAGACCGTGGGGGCGAGGGGGGGGAACTACACTTTTAGGGCCCTGAAATTTTTTTTGTCCTAAAAGCATTGGTATAGTAGAGACAAAACTTGATAACACATCTCTACATCTGGGGAGTGAGGATAAAGAGTTTTTAAGGTGAACTGCTCTTTCACATGAAAGTCAGTAACTACTTTGGGGCAGGCATTGTGGAGTGAGTGAGGAGACAAAAACAAATCAGATTATCAGGGAAGGACAGACATTGCAAAGAACTGATGACTAATGTGCCACGCAATGCCCTTCTGCCATGTACATTGGCCAAACTGGACAGTCTCTACGTAGAAGAATAAATGGACACAAATCAGACGTCAAGAATTATAACATTCAAAAACCAGTCGGAGAACACTTCAATCTCTTTGGTCACTCGATTACAGACCTAAAAGTGGCAATTCTTCAACAAAAAAACTTCAGAACCAGACTCCAATGAAAGACTGCTGAATTGGAATTAATTTGCAAACTGGATACAATTAACTTAGGCTTGAATAGAGACTGGGAGTGGATGGGTCATTACACAAAGTCAAACTATTTCCCCCATGTTTATTCCCCCCCCCCCCCCGCTGTTCCTCAGACGTTCTTGTCAACTGCTGGAAATGGCCCACTTTTATTATCACTACAAAAGGATCTTTTCCCCCGGCTCTCGTGCTGGTAATAGCTCACCTTACCTGATCACTCTCCTTACAGTGTGTATGTTAACATCCATTGTTTCATGTTCTCTGTGTATATAAATCTCCCCACTGTATTTTCTACTGAATGCATCCGATAAAGTGAGCTGTTGCTCACGAAAGCTTATGCTCAAATAAATTGGTTAGTCTCTAAGGTGCCACAAGTACTCCTTTTCTTTTTGCGGACACAGACTAACACAGCTGCTACTCTGAAACCTGTTATTTTTACAGACAATTAGTCTACCACTTCAAATACAATTCTAAGCCATTGTAAGCACCATAAAATATTGATCTCACTCGAGAAAAGTCTTCAGTTTATTAAGTAGTTTGTCCAGGAGATCACTTATAGTGCACTGCCAAAGAAATCAAAGCACATCATTATCTTTCACATTTTTCCTCTAAAGGAGGAGAAAAATCGGTCTCTCAGAAAACCACTTGCTATATTATTCATTTTCATAAGATATATTCCACTGAGATTTCATTTCAGTACAAGACTAATCTGATTCAAGTTGTTCTCATTTATAGATTGCTTGTTTTCATAAACTCAGAAGGGTTCAAAACTTGGGTGGATCTATTAGCTTATGATTGCTCTAAAACTGTGAGTGGAACCTGTAATTAGATGTAGGTGAAATATTTACATATTAAAAAAAGTCTAGATCTGCAACTAAAAGTAAGAAAAACAACAACTTTTTGCTACTGCTGTTATGCAAAAAAAATTTCCACAAATGTGAGACGTTTTCTCTGAGCTCATTGTCAAACCTGTGAAGTCAGAGATCTCAATTCTATCATCCACCAAGCAAGCAAAAGCAATGTAAAGAGAACTTACACTGGCTAGATTTGCACTGGGGTTTATCCCAGTGTAAGGGAAATCTCTCCTAAAATAAAGTTACAAGAGATGGGATAGTCATATCCTATGCCAGCTGTTCTTCAACTCCAGTCAGAAAGGGGGGAGGGGGGGTGGGGGGGAATGTCATGGGTGTGCTGGAGCCAGTCTCCACTATACCTGATTATCTATAGTCATAAGTTCTATTACTGAGTTTACACCAGTGGCAGAAGTCAGAGTAGATCCTCTGCTGCACTAACTTCTTCCAGGGCCAGACAACAGAGGACTGGAGAGCTCTCTGCAACCACCTTGGATGTAGCACATAATCAGGGCGAGGGTGAACACGTGAAATTCAAATAAACAGGGGGAGCAGGACAGTGGGGTGGGAATAGGTATTGTTTCATATTCTCTGTGTATATATAAAGCCTGCTGCAGTTTCCACGATATGCATCTGAAGAAGTGAGCTGTAGCTCACGAAAGCTTATGCTCTAATAAATTGGTTAGTCTCTAAGGTGCCACAAGTCCTCCTTTTCTTTTTGACTGTAAACATGTCACTCTAACGAGCTATGTTTCCTGGGTCGCTATAGAAATTGCGTGTTGAGAATGTCTGAAGTTTCACCTAGTTCAACCACTCAGTTCCTTATTAGTTCTCCCAGTGGCACCTTTAACATATTTGTCTCAACAGTTTTGGCAAATGGAGATTAAATGTGCCTGTTTCAGTATCTTAACAGTGGACTGATGTAATTCTGCACAAGTTACATTCTGTTTGAACCACAAGCCTTGTAAAGTCAGTGATCTCTTTAGTGATCTTTCTCCTGGAATGTCTATTCTTTTTCAAGAACGATGGTGACTCAGAACAACAACAAAAAAAGACAAGATCTGTTTTTGTCAAAATTATGACACTTCCTATGTATGTGCTCCCCAGGCACAACTGTCCCAGCATGAAGTAGAAGCAGTATCAGTTGGTCCCTCACATCTGCTTAAATAAAGTTGATACAAGAGGAAGCCTATTTCAGTTGCTAGATCTACCCCAGAGAGGTATGAACAGTGTGGCTTCATGTGAAACCTCTTTGGCAGCCAGAATTAGTAGTGACAGGAGGACTGGAGATCCATTGGAAAGGGGCAGTGGTAGAATTTTGCTAGTGGAGGAAGGATTTAAAAAACAAAACAAAAAATTAGTGCCTCCCAGTAATTCTTGCATTTCATTTAGACTGGCACTGCCAGTGGCTGCCAGGGCATTGTAGTATATACTCTCCTGGGCAGTCACTGACTGTACAGATGCTCCACTGGGATATGGAACTAGACCCCCCAGGGAACTTCAGGAGTGAGTGGGCAGAGCTTCCTGACAAGAGCGATCCCTGGATGCATGAGATTCCCTAATGGAAGCTTTTGGGAAACTTACCGTATTTTTTTCTGGTCTGGGCCTATAAGTGGTTCCATCCACCACCATAGCACCCATGGGCATCAGAATATGGTTTGCTGGGGTCTTTGTCTCAAGAACCCCTTTTTGAACTCTTTTGGCCTTGCAAAGGCCTTTCAGTCTACATTTTCTGTGTCCCAGCTCTATTGCCTCCTCAAGTTCAGTTACCAGATCAGAATCAGCTGCTACTACAGAGGCAAGACTGATCCCAACTTCCCATTAAAGGTCAGCCAGCCTATGACATGATCTATGTAGGTTTATAGGTTTACTACCTCTACTCCTTGACAATTTCTCATCTGGACTGATTTTAATGAAACTATGGGCTTGCCTTCACTACCAGGGTAAGTCAACCTAAATTATGCTACTCCAGCTATGTGAATAACGTAGCTAGAATCGACATAGCTTAGGTCGACTTACCCTGGTGTCTTCACTGCGCTGCGTTGATGGGATGCACTATCCGGTCGACTTCCCTTACTCGTCTCTGAGAGCTGGAGTACCAGGATTGACCAGAGAGTGCTCTGCCATCGATTTAGCGGGTCTTCACTAGACCCGCTAAATTGATCCCTGCTGCATCAATTGCAGCAGCGTTGATCTCCCCAGTAGTGGAGACCAGCTCTATGTCCACTTGTATTGGCTGAGGATGAGAGACCCTCCTATATGTTCAGATACACATGTTAGACTAAGTCTGAAACTGAATACAAATTATCAGCCTTTTTGTACTGAGCTACAGTGATGCCATTTATGATTATGTCAACCCACAGTTTGGAGGGAAGTTTGTTCATTTATTTTGATACTATCTGTGTGTCTCATAAAACCCACTACGATCAAAGTTACCTACCACTCTCCAAACCCCAAGCCAGATTATCCCATCCCAACACACATTCATTTTTGAATTGTTGAAAAGCTTTTGTGAAATTATAAAAGTAGAAAATATTCTCTGTTAATGGATTTGATCCACCCCATTCTTTTGCTTATCTGTTGTGTGTTCTTGCTTTGAAAGGGAAGATCCTCATTTCTTTCTTCCTTATTTGTCTGTTTATATGTGATAAATATTATTTTGTCAGTACTAGGAATGGATTTTACTAAGAAGCAACAGAATTAGAAGTTAGAGATGGGGAAAAGACTTCAATTCAATCCCTTCTTCCCAGTTTCAGAATTTTGCCCTAACATATATTTAATATTTGTATTGTGCCCAGGAGCCTTCATCATGGACCAGGTGCTGTACAAACACAAAGCAAAAAAACCAGTTTCTGCCCCAACTGCAGCTTTGTCCAGTCTAGCTTTAAATATTTCTTGTAATGAGGTTTCCTCCAATTCCCTTGTGAGATTTCCCCCCCACTTTGATCTCATAGGTAGCAATTTCTCCTGAATTTGAGTTTACATTTCTTTTAGTTAATTTCATCCCATTAGTCTGTTTTAATCCTTTGTACCATCCTGAATAGTTCCTCTACAATACAAGTTGTTGGGATGTGACAAAAAACTGAAGATTTTTAATTTTGCATAAATTTGCATAAAGTACTGTCTGATGAAATAAGGGCACCAGCTTCTCCCAAAACTATGTCCCTCCAGCCTCACATATGCCTATCTTCAAGCCCCATATCAATTAGTTATACATCCCTACTATCCCAATAGCAATTAATTATACATCTCCTGGCCCCACATCTATTCAGACCTCAGCTTCACTTGAATCATTGTGCTCCCAGACCCAAATCAATGTGATTACCCGCTACCAGTCTGCACATCAACTGTACACCCCCAGTCCCAAACTAATTAATTTTGTGCTCCCTGCGACCCTCATGCTTGCCCCAGGCTCTCCACCACATCAGCTCTGCACCATCCCAGACCCACCCACATCTTGTCCCCCTAGAGCATGTCTGCTCCTCCCACAGCAGTGGATATTCTTCAGCCCACTCTTTAGACCTGGGGAAGCTCCAGGGACTCCTTCCTCCTTTCCCAGGCCTGGTGTTGCAGGAGGTTGTGATTGGAGGATCAAGGGAAAAGGAAGTGAGAGAGAGAGAGAGGAACTAAGCCATTTTTTCACAGGATGGAGGGGGAAAGAGGGGAGCAGAGTCCCCCTGAGCTACAGGGCTGTTACTGCTCCCTCCCCTCATATAAAAATGGTATCTGCAGTTTCCTCACCTCTCCCAAAAAACTCCTCATGAGAGCATTGGGGAGGGAAGGAAGCTTAAATGCTCTCATCTCTGATTGGTTGCCTATGCCAGGAGGTGGGGAAGGCAGCGAATTAGAGGCTGTTTTCCTAGAGACAAGTGGGTTTTTTCCTGCAGCCCCTTTGGGGTACCTGGAAAACCCCTCTATAATTCTGAGAACCCAGAGCCTGTCTCTTTCTAGTGCCAAAGCCTTAGAATCAAATATGCTAGTCTTGTGTGAGCTATTGCAAATAGAATTACACCCATGCTAGGGTTACAAGAAAGTTGACAAAACTGCAGTTATAGGTGAAGAAAGCAGCAGTGCCAAAAATGGCCATAAATAGAGCTGATGCTGTGTGTTGTTCTTCCCTTCATCTCACTAATCCACATTGGTATTGGGGATAACAGCTAATTTTTCAAGTTCCTGATTCTGAAAAAAAGTTCCTTCTTCCTAGTATTTATCAGCTGTTGAGCTGCCTTGTTTTTCCTCCTGGTCTGAGCGGTAGGTACAATAGCTGTAGGTCAATACATATGCTAATCCCATGGGCTGAAGATGGAATTGGTTCTGCCAACCCTAACTAATAAATACTCAGAATTGAGCTATAAGTTCCCTGAAAACCTTTATTATATTGTGAATTACTTTATGAAAGGAGAAAAAGAAATTGGCCCTTCTCAACCTCTCCTCCGAATCCCATGTCTTCGGTTTTTTTATAAAGAAAGATACATGTAGTCTTTTAAATCATTATTGAGGAGTTTAGCCCCATCACCCTCACTAAAATCAGGCTGTGTCATGTGGCTAAAACCTCACAAAGCATTTAGAAAATTCTTCCACCTCAAGTACTTTACATACAATTAAGCATGTGAGAGACAGGCAGAAGTGTTACTACACCCTGTGGAAGAACTAGGCACAGAATCTAGAATCAGGAAATGGACTTTTAATTCAAATTGCTAATGGACATGTGCACCCTGGAGTGGTGGTGTAACCGTTCTGGTCCCCAACAGAAGTTGGCCCAATAAAAGATAATATCTCACTCGCCTTGTCTCTCTAATGAGTGTCCTGGAAGCATCTGTGTTAATTTGACCAGCTAACCACCTTCTCAGTTTACCTTTCCTCTTTTTATATTTACAAGAAAGAAATGTAAGTTAGTCATTCTAAAGCATTTTAGAGTATCGTTTTCAAAAGCACACAGTGTTGGTCTAACTTTTCCCCACTGAAGTCAGTGGGAGTTTTACCATTGACTGAAATGGAAGTAAAATTAGGCTAAATGCTGAGTGCATTGGAAAAATCATACCCTAAGGTCTAACATGTTACATTGTATGCTCACCATTTCCCTAGCTATGTATTTTAGTAGTTTTAGAGAATCACATAATAGGGGTCATTAAGGTGTAGACAGATCACTCAACACAGTTCACATAAGAACAACACTTCAATTAAATCCATACTTCCAGCAGGTCACGCTTTGAGTACATCAATGCCAAAACTAATTATTTTTTATTGTATTGGCTCCACGGGGGCCTCGCCCTACCCTTGGAATGAAATATAACCTTCAGAAAATGTGAGCTTCTGGAAAGGATTTGAAGATTAGCCCTTCAACCAAATCCATCTGTCTTCAAAGCAGATATTTTTCAGTGGATTTTAAATATTTAGCAGCATTTCAGTCATCCAGCAGCCACACCTTCACAATTAACTTTTGCTGCTTTTCTCTGCTATAGCTTGTCCACAAGAATGTTATTTCAAAGAGGACAGCAGGGAAGCACGAGTAATTTATTTGGTCCCATATGGATTATTCAATACTCAGTTGGTCACTGAAAGATCAAAAAGAGAGATTTTTACTGACCTCTTCTGTAACTTTTACCCTTGTGACAAGGCGATTCTCTCTCTACTCTTAATATCTTTATGCTGCTTCTCATGGAAATGATGATGTGATTTTTGTAATAAATACAAATAAATAGAAATTAGGAATTAATTGACTTCAGGGAAGCTCAAAAGGTTGGGTGATTTGGTGTAAGTTTGCAAAAAGCAGCCAGTTCTTGATTTAAGAATAATTATATTGAGACCCACTAGAAACATTTTAGTTAGACAAATAATCACCAGCTAAAGAAAAATGGGATTGTTTGTTTTAGTACATCTTTAATAGCAGAACTATGTGGAGATTTTCTCCAGTCAAAGTGCTCTTCCAAGTCTCAAAAGATAAATTGTAAATAGTTAGACTTAGAAATACTGTTTAGGATAGTTATTACTGACAGTGACAGGAAAAGTGAGAACTATTATTGCCTGGAGTAGAATTCCTGAACTTTTTGAAATAAATATTCTTTTTACCACAATATGCTTATCTAGAAATAGCGGTCGTCAGCTCATTTTGACTGGAGTATCCCTCTTAGAGCTTAATCCCTCAGTGCTAAGATATTTGCATGATTAAATATGAGCTGGGAGAGCATGGCTCCACACATTTATTTAAACATCTGAAAGCACTGTTTGGTGTGTGCAATTGCACCACAGGAACATAAACAACTTGGACCTAAGATTGAAAGCTGACTGAATTCCCTGAAGCAGGAAGGCTTAACAACAATTTATACAAATGGAGAACATTAAAATTGCTGCAATTATCACCACCTCAGCTGAACTGAAATTAAATTCAGCTTGTTTGTCAAGAAAGTGGTATCTTCACTCAGAATGAAAAAGAAACAAAACAAAAAACCCTCCCCCGGTTGCTTTTGTAGCCTTGTTATGTAACTTGTATCCCTTGGGACTGAGCAGTAATTTATGAGAAAAGTATAATTAGGGCTTCTGATTTTAGGTTTTAACTGATCAACACCAGAAAAAACACCAGAAAAGGTGAGTTGTATCTCAGGGCTTGTTTAACATGGAGCAGTAATGTAGACTAGAGGTATAATTTCTAAAACACATTTACATGATAATTGATCCATGTAGACCCTTCTGGTGTGCACTAAGACTATGTCTACCCTACAAGAAAACACCTACGGGCTGGACCAAGTCCACTGACACGGGGTCACAGAACTCGGGCTGTGGGGCTACAAAATTGCAGTGTAGACATTCAGGCTCAGACTGGAGCCTGGGCCCTGAGACCCATGCTGCGGGGAGGGTCCCAGGCACCAGCCCAAGCCTGAATGGACTACACTGCAGTTATATAGCCCCACAGCCTGAGCACCATGAGCTCAAATCAGCAGACCTGGGTCAGCTGTGGGTGTTTCATTGGGGTGCAGACATACCCTAAAGGTTCCCTAGTCACTTTAACATAGTGCTGTTTCAAATAGCACTATGTTACAGTGCACTAGGGAACATTACAGAATAGATTAGTCATTACATTAGTATATGTAGTAAGAGGAATGTAGTAAGAGTAGATGCCAGGTGTCCAGTTTTCAACCAAACACACGGTCGAAAAGGGACCCTCCCCAGCTCAGTGAAAATGAGCAAGTGAGTGAGAGTGGGGGAGAGCAAGTGATGGAGGGAGGGAGGGAGTGAGCGGCACAGGGCCTTGGAGAAGGGGCAGGGCAAGGGTGTTTGGTTTTGTTCGGTCAGAAAGTTGGCAACCCTAGGCCCTGAAATATAAGCCTTGTATCAGAGGCCTGGCCTGAGGCCTTGGCTAAAGTAGTCAAGTTAAGTTGTGAGCAAGAGGCAGGCCCTGCTCACAGAATCTGGCAAGAACAGGGCTGATGCTGCACAAACACATTCCTAAGTAGTGCTAGATCCAAGAATATATACGCAAACACATTCCAGATGGGTGGTACAAGAACACCTCAATACCAGCGCATTCCCCAAAGAGAACAGGAACATGCTGACCCACCCTAAAGATAAGGTCAGGATGGCAGCATGATGGGTAGAGATGTTTTGATCAAACCAACATGTACAAGGCAATGGGTGGCACTCAGATACGTCAGGGGCAATATGTAACTTGTCCGTCTTGGTGTATAAAGATGTATCTCAGAGGGAGTGTCTTTGGCCAGCGGAGGGGACAGTGGAAAGTCCCACCAACTGACTGAACTGCATCCATTGTCACGGACACACACGTAGTGGTGTATCCTGCAGACTCTACGGGACCTAGTACCGTCCTTCATCGACAATAAACCTGGATGCTTGCCTTCATACCTTAATGGATTTTGTGGTCATTGGGTGGTTTGCTTGAGGTCTGCTGTGCCAACTGTCTGCACAGACCTGGGACAGCACATAGGGAGAACACAAACATGCAGCCGAACATCTAACCACAGTATATATTGTAACAAATAATATATTTTACAATTACAGTATATATAAAAAGCCCCAAGACCTCCATTTGTTTTATTTATATAAAATTCAAGATTGCTAAAAATAAACCTCCCCAAATGAAAAGAATAAAGCCCCAAAACCAAAAGTCCTAAATATAATACATTATGATCCATAGCTTCAATTTTGTGTCTGATTGACCAAGCAAACGCTCAGTTCTGGAGACAGTGGGCAAAACCTATATAATCTCATTAGGCTCCTAAACCCATTTTTAGGTTCCTAAATATAAAATTGCCTGATTTTCAGAATTGCTGAGCATCCAAAAATGCATTTGAAGTCACTGTGAGCTGCAGGTGCTCAGCACCTTTGATTATCAAACACCTTAATTGTGGGTGACTAATTATAAGTTTAGAAACCCAACTGTAGGCACACCCATTTTGATCACAAATCAATTCTGCTTTCCTCCACTGCTGATACTGTATGTGGATTCAGAGTCTTTCCTTGGTCTATCTGAACACTTGATTGACCATAGGTCATGTATTTTAAACATTTGGCCTTCATCACAGTTGTAAAACTATTTGTGTGGGTAGCACTTTTGCATGTACACTTTTGAAAATTTGCCCCCCAAATTTGAAAGGAACTATAACAGGTCAAATTTGAGCCCAAAATTAGGTTTTGTAAAAATAATCTGTTATAAAACCTAAATCCAGCAGGGGTTTCCAGGCATCTTTTTAATTGCAAATTGAAAACATTTTTAAAGATAAACAGATAAACATTCTGCTGGAATTTTGGAAACCCAGTCACTGCTGCATTGTGCTAATGCATGAGACTCAAACGGCAATTGACTAAAATCTGAAAATAAATACGTGTCAAGGCCTCTAGCATATACACAAGGGTTTGCAATATTCAACTTTACACACAAGTAGTTCCACCGAAGTATAGTTAAGCATGTGCAGGTTGGAAGAATTGGGTTTCAAATGCCTAATCTCATGTTGCTATCTAGAATGAGAGAAATCAAAATTATAAATTAACATCTTAAATAGGGGAAAAATGAATTTTAATTTTTTTAGCTTTCATAATCAGAGGTAGTTTTTGTAATATAGGTAATGGGGTGTGATTTTAAAATATGATTTTTAACCAGATAGCATCCCTTTAACAGACAAAAAAACAAATGATGAAACAATCGTCCATAAAAAAAGAACAGCGTGATCATACAGGTGGAGTGGCTGAGACAAAATGATTTAATATTCAATTTCATCAGCTATTGTGGACCCCAAGCTCTTGCTGAATCTCTCCAAGCCAGGCCTTTTTATTAGTGGGAGTATAATGGAAAAATCTTCATGCTATTATGAAATTTGCGCAATTGTGAGATGATTTTTTTTTATTTGTTAAATAATAAGAGCAAGTATTTGGTATTCAAATGTATAATAATTCTCTCTACTGAAGATTTTATACACATTAGTTTTTGAAAAAAAACATTTGATTCCAATTAATTAAAATGAACACACACAAGACATATAAATTGAGTAGAATTCCATTTATGACTTAAATTGTGCATACAGCACTGCAGTTTAACCAACCCCTCCTGTTCTGAATCTGGACATACAGAAAGGCAAAGATTGGGGTTAGGGAGGGGACTGAGGGGCAAGAGGGACAATATGCCACTGAAAACTAGAATTTTTAACAGGGATCATGATACAGCCTTCTGTACAGCACAACAATTATAATTATTGGAGTGTGCCTATTATACTACAGTGGGCCAGATTCAGCCCTAAATCAAAGATTTTAAGGACAAAAAGGATCATTACAATCTAGACTGACTTCCTGCATAACACAGGCTAAACAACTTCACAGTAAAGTCCAAATCAAAGTCTCTGAGCTATAGCTATCTTTAGAAAAATATCTGGTCTTGGTTTAAAGACCTCAAGTGATGGAGAATCCACCACATCCTAGGTAAATTGTTCTGTGTGGTTAATTAACCTCACTATAAAATAATTGCACTTTATTGCTAATCAAAATTTGTCTAGCTTCAGTTTCTAGACATTTGATCTTCAAATGCCTTTGTGCGTTAGACTGATCTCTATCATCAGAAATCTTCTCCTCCTGTGCATACTTATAGACCATAATCAAGTAATCTCTTAACCTTCTCTGATAAGCTAAATTGATTAAGCTTTTTCAGTCTGCTCCCTTAAATCAGATTTTCCAGAACTCTAATCATTATTGTAGCTATCTTTTGAACGCTTCCAATTTGTCAACATCCTCTTTGAAGTGTGAACATCAGAACTGTATACAGAAATCTAGTAATAGTCTCATTAATGGTGTGTACAAAGGTACTATCATCTCTCTACTCCTGCTTAATATTCCCCTTCTTATACATACAAGGTCTGTATTCTTCCTCTTAGATAAAATCTTTTTCAGTCACAGCATTCCAGGACACATTCTGCAATCTTTAAATTTGACCTTTTTTCTTTGTTAATAGAAGGATGATCTTGCATCTGGCTGTATTAAAGCATGTTGTTCAAACAAGGCCACTTTACCAAATAATTTAGGTTAACCTGTATAACTGACCTTAACAGTAATGATTTTATGTATTCTTCCAAATCACTGATGAAGATATTTAAGATAAGCACTGGGCCAACAACAGATTGCAGTGGGACGACTTATTACATGTGCCCCTGTCGGGTAACAATTCCTTATTTACCATTACTTTTTGAGATTTCATTTACTCTGTTTTCAACCCATTTAATATGTGCTGCATTGATATTGGATAGTACTATTTTTTTTAGTCAAATGCCATGCACTTGTAACACCAACATACCCCAGTCATTGGCAGGTAGGATCAAACCTAGGGTCTTTGAAACTTAGTGTATGAGCCTCTACTGCATGAGCTAAAAGCCATCCGCCTCTTAGCCAAGGTTGTGGCAGACTCATCAATCTCTAGGTGGTCTCAGTGCCACTAAATGGGGACACAGTGCCACACTAGCAGGCATGCGTTACACACACTAGCAGGTGAAATGCCTGGCAGAAGTATATTATGTGAAGTTACTTTTTTCCAACCAAATTTGTAATTTAATCACAAAAGCAATATTAAGTTTGACTACACTTACTTTCCACAGAACTATGTCGACTGGTATTAATTATAGTGCCAACCTTTAATTTTTTACTGATTGCATTCTGTATCAAGCTTTCCACCATTTTACCTGAGATCAAAGTCTAACTAACTGTCCTACAGTTATCTAGAATGAGTGTGTATGTAGACAAAGAAGACAGCCATACTGGTTCATGATGGAGCATATAGTAAGCCCATTCCTGCACTTCCTACTCAGGTAAAACTTCCACTGAAATCCTTCTTTTACAGGTTTGGGAATAAAATTTGTACAAAAGATCCTGGGAAATGGACTGGATTTGACTCTCATTTACACTGATGTAAACCAGGAATAACTCTGTTGAAGTCAGAGGAAGTCTCGTGTAAAACCAAAATAAGAAAAAACATAATCAAGCCATAAAAGTATACAAGAGGTCCATTTTGAAAGTGATTTAGTGATTTTCCTGGGCAATTTTTCTGCATTACTGTGGCATTTTCAGAAAATATTCATAGATGTTAAGCCCATTGAGATCATCTGATCTTCAGCATATGTCAGGCTGCTGAAGATCAGCAATTCATGCATTAAGTGCAAAGACTTGTGCTTGAATTAGAGCATGTCTTTTAGAAAGACCTCCAATCTTGATTAAAGACCTCCGCTGATGGAAACTCCATCACATCATTTGGTAAGCTTCCCTAGTAGTTAATTAGCCTCACCATTAAAAAATGTGCCTTATTTCCAGCTATGTTGGTTTTTTTTCTGCCATCTCTGAATCCTTATTGACTTGTTTCCACATAGTGAACACTATATTGGATGGAGTGAACTAGTAAAATGGTGAGTTAATTTTGTGTTATTTATGTAGTGTAATCAGTCTATATAGCAGGACATGCACACTTGCCTCAGTTTATCCTTTATATGACCCATGCAAAATAATGTTTTTTCTCTGTGGCACATTTAATCCCTTTTTATTCATAGAAAGTTCCACAGATCCCTCATAATAGAGACAGTACTTCTCAAAACCCCAAAATTGCAGTAGCTCTTCAATCATATTCAAGGGTCACCATTTCCAAATTAACCCACCCAAGAGTCATTAACCACTGGGTCTCAGTTCCTTTAGCTCCTGTTCCAGGGCCCCACTCTCCAGGCCTCCTGCCTGAGAGGTACAAAACCCACTTCTCTCCCACAAGGCTTCTCCTGTAGCCCCACACCAGGTGTCCCATGAGAAGGCTCCCAACAGAGTTCCACTCAGCCAGGCCTCTCTGCTTGTGATTCCTACTCCTGCTCCTGTTCAGTGGAACCTCCCTCCAGAATCAACCCCTTGTTTGTGGGCTCCTCCTACAGCTCTTCACTTAGGTCTTCTGCCTGTTGGCCCCCTATTCTCCCCAGGCCTTCTTGTCTGTGATTCCTACCCTGGCTCTTTGGGACCTCCCTCCAGAGTCAACCACTTGCTTCTAGTCCTGGCTTATGCTGAGCATGCTGATTCTTCCCCTCATTCCAAGGGGCCTCTGCCCAAGGCTTCCTGCAATGTGGCAGGTTCCCCAGCTCTAGCCAGTGCTTCAACAGTTTCCCTCAGAACTGTCACCAGCATCTCACAGTTACTGCTGCTCTCCTTCTGGGTTCCTGCAGCTCTTTCCCTCAGGCAACTCTCTGCCACCCCTCCTGTATCATCTCTATTCCCAGGCAGGTATCACCTGCCCCTCCTGACTCTTTCAGTCTCCTTCTCAGGTAGCTCTCAACTACCCCTTTCTAGCTTTCCTCTTCTCAGGCCCAGGTGCTTTCACTTAAACCCAACTGAGCTGGTGCTGAGTCATAGGTGCACTGCACCCTACTACCTATTAAAGGAGCCAATCACTCTGTGATACATGGAAGAGATACAGTGCAGAAACAAATTCTCACGTACAACTGCATGAAAGGAAAGTGTAAAACTAACGGGAAACAAGTATACCAGGAAATTAAGAACTCTGGTGAATCAGAAATTCTATGTACAATACTAAAGCCTAGGCACAAGAGAGCACCTCCTACATTATTTTTCTCAACGCAACCTCACATATTTGATTACCGGAGGATATGTGGTAACATTTCTCCTTTCAGTCTTATAGCTTTTACTGTTTTCTGCTCTTCAACAACTTTTAATGTATGTGGGAGCAGGGAGGAGGGGGTAGTATTTTGCATATATGAATGATCCAGTATAATTAATTTTCAGAGAAATGGAGTCTGAAGTAAAACCATGTAGCAATAGAACAATTTGCATTCATCATTGCATAGGAAAGTAAAAAAACATAATTATGACAGCTTCTAATTGCATTCATAAATTTTAACAGCCCCTGTCACCGTATAATTTATTAACCTTCTTGGAAGTCTTGTCTTTTTCACTAGAAGCATTGATATTCAGTCCTGGAGAATTATGACAGCAAGTACTGTCGTTTTTAGACATTTAATAGTGGTTGTGAAAAGTTGCTTGAGGGAACAGCATGAGAATACTAATTTGCTTTTTAGTTTTTAAGCAGTTTTTTCCTTTTCTGAAGTTGCAAAGATTCAATAGAAAACTGTCTATTCAGCTGCTGAAGTTTTATATGATACATTCACTAGCCTAGGCTGCTCATTATCTGCAAGATTTTAAGTGAAGAATTTAGCACACAAGACAAATAAGCTTGGGGAAATAGCTTCATTCTGAGCTGTATGTAGGCCGCTAACAAATCTTTAAAAATTTCTTTTTACTTGGTTTGCAGTATGAAACTAGTATAGATCTTTACTTCCTGAAGGTAAATAAGTAAAAGGAAAAGCATTTAAAAACTTTTTGCTGGTTTGGTTTTTCACAAAACACTCTCTAGGATAACTTAATTATATTACTGACGAACATTCCAACTTTTTAATATTTCATTTTACCAGAAGAGGGGGAAATGTACCCTCTGGTACCCAATAATTTCTCCCTCACAATAGCCTGAGTTGTGCAAACTTTTGTTTTAATTCTTTAAAAATAAAAGAAATTCAAATCAGTATATAAATTGGAAGCTCTATGTCAGACTAGTGGACTATGAAAAATTAATTTTATTTCAAGTGTGGGAGTGCCATTTATGGGAGAATGTTGGGCTACAATGAAAAAAAATCAGCTGTGTGGGGAGAAAGGTTGTCTTCTAAACTACTAAATATAGGTATTTTTGAAAGGATAATCTAAGTTTGGGGTCTTTTGGTGGAAGCTTTAATGGGATTGTGGTCCCTGACCATCTTGGCTAATAGCCATTGATAGACTTATCCTCCATGAACGTATCTAATTCTTTTTTTAACTCAGTTATACTTTTGGCCTTCACAGCATTCCATGGCAATGAATTCCACAAGTTGACTGTGTGTTGTGTGAAGAAGTACTTGCTTTTCTTTGTTTTAAACAAGCTATAATACTGTACTGTGGCAGGGCTGACTCACTCCTGCCTCTGTTCAAGTCCATGAAACTCTTAGAGACCTTTCTTCTGGTAAAACAGCAGAATATTACTTTCTACCACCACCGTCTGCTCCTGAGGCAAGCAGGGAAGATCGAGCAACCTGCTGTTACCCAGGGTGGAGCAACCCAACCCGACCAGGAGCCTTCTTGCTGTCTCGCTGGCTGCTGCCTGAGAGCCTGCTGCCTTTCTCCCAGAGAGAGCACGCTACCACCACGACAGCGCTACTTCCTCCCCCTAGCACCAGCGGGCCTCTCCTGGATGGTTGCCCACTGCTGTCAGAGGAGAAGGCGGCTGTTGTGGAGCTACTGTCACTGCTGCTGTTAGGCTAGTGACTACTGCTGTTACCAGGACTGAGTCTTTTGTTCCATCATCATCTCTGTAGGTATTGCAGCAGCTGTTGTTGCTGCTGTTGTCAGGGAGCCTGGGGTGGGGAGGGGGAGATGAGCCCTCCCCCCCACCAGTCCGTCTGCTCCCCTGCTACCACCATGTTCCCTGCCGTGATTCCCACAGACCACCTGGGACTGCCCACACTTGCCAGATCAGCTGCTTTCCACCACTCTGATTGCCACCTGGGACTCTGACAGCAGCTGCTTTTTGCTTACAAGTGCAGAACATCTACCATGTCTTTGTTGACTTCAAGAAGGCGTTTGACAGAGTATGGCATGAAGCTCTCTGGGCAGCCATGAAGAAGTACAATGTTGGTCGTAAGTTTATTCTTATCATTAAACAAGTGTATGCCAAGGCCAGCAGTGCAGTTCTCGTCAATGGCACAATAGGAGAGTGCTTTCACACCACTGTTGGAGTCTGGAAAGGCTGCCTTCTTTCGCCCACACTGTTCAACATCTATTTGGCATGCATAACGACTGATACCCTGGAAGATCACATATGCACAGTCAGCATTGGGGGGCGAACAATCTCAAATCTTCGGTTCGCTGATGACATTGATGGCCTGGCAGGCTGCGAATATGAACTTTGTGAAACGATTGGATGAAACCTCCGTAAAATATGGCATGGAAATCAGAACAGGGAAAACCAAGCTGATGACAAACAAACGTGATGGGATCAGCTCACTATCACTGTCAGTGGACAAGAGCTGGCCTAAACAACATTTAGGGTGATAAATTGCTATGTGTAACCTGTTTCTTTAGTGTATTAAGCTTAGTTTGTGTGTTTTGTTTTATTTGCTCAGTAATCTGCTTTGTTCCGTTTGCTATCCCTTATAATCACTTAAATTTACCGTTGGTAGTTAATAAAATTATTTCTTGTTTTTAACATAACCCATTTTGTGCAATTCATATCTGGGGAGGGGGGGCAAGAAGCTGTGCATATATCTCTCCACACTGAGGGAGAGGGTGATTTTTATGAGCTTGCACTGTGAAGATTTTTCTGTATAGCACAAGACAATATTATTTTGGGTTTATTCCCCAAAGAGGATTGCATGTGAGTGCTGGGTGAATCCCTGGGCTGAATCTTCTCAGCCAGAGCTGACTTCAGTCTGTATCTGCAGCTGAATGTGGCCTTACCTCTGTGTGTGTGTGTGTGTGTGTGTGTGCGCGCGCACGCTAGCGAAGACTTGAGGGCCTAGCACAGCAAAGACAGGGTGAGAAAGCCCAGGCAGGTGGAACAGGTAGGCTCAGTGAGACCCCAGCACATCAGGTGCAATCTTGGATGGGGGAGCCAACCCATCACAGCCCCAAATCAAGAAAGCACATGCTTAAATCTCATTGAAGTCAATGGACCAGATCATCAGCTACTGTAAATTGCCATGGATCTATGACAGTTGACTTTTACAATGGCGCTGACAACCAATGCCAGCTAAAGATCTTCTCCTATGAGACTTAGGTATATGCTTAATGTTAGGTAGCTGCTTGAGTGATTTCCTGAACCAATGCATCAGTTCCTTCTCGTTTTGTAAGTCATTTATTTACATTATGCAGTATACTTTTGAGCTCCATACTTGGAAACTAGACTGAGGTGCTGGAAATGGTCCTAAGAAAAGAGCAAAAGTGATTAAAGTACATTAGGAGGGTTAAGTGATGTGCAAAGAGGGAATGGGGGGAGCAACAGAAAACAGGTATTCTATTTGCTGACAAGACTTTTTAGAGGAGATATCGTTTCCTTTAGTATTTTGTTAGCATCAAAGATATACTCCTCCAAATAACCCTCATTGCCAGATTGAACAAGTCCTATATGAGGAGGCAGGCAGCTTGGAAGGAGGGGATAAGAGGGTACAAGGATCCTTCCCTATTTTTACCCCAGTTCTTTCACTTAGGGAAAATGAGCAAGGGCTGCCGAAATCTAGCACTGCCCCCAAGGAGTAAGGGCAGGACCATCACCTACTTCCCTTTCTATGTGAGCTAGCTGAGCTGAGCTGAGTTACACTGGGGTAGTGAAAGCCATTGGCATATTTCCTACTTTGGCATACAATCTCATCTGGGTCCTAAAAAGAATACTCTGAAAAGCCAGTATAGCTTCAGGGACACCCAGTGCTGCAAGGACCCTCTTCATCCCTCCCAAAATTGATCAGTGGCTTAAAGCCAAATATAGCTATTGGACTGCCAGCCCGATCTTCCTGAGAAGCAGATATCACTTGCTTGTCTACAGTAGGGTTTCTTGTACCTACCTCTAAAGCATCTGGTGCTGGCCACTGTTTGAGACAGGATGCTGGACAGGATGAACCTTGGGTCTGATCCACTCTGGTAATTCCTATGTCCCTATATTTTCCACAGTGCTAGCCAAATTAATTCTTTCAAGGATCCAGAGGATTCACTTTAACCCCCTAGACTGAAGGGGGACAGAGTCTCAAAATGCAGAAAAAAATTAAGTCAGAAAACAATAGAAATAAATCTTACTTATACTAAAGGTGATGGACTTCTAAAATGCCCCAGAAAGGAATGCATTGGAAGTTCCTAGCCTACACTGCTGATAAAGGTGAGACATACTTTTGCTTCTCTTCGGTATTCATGTAGGGCCAGTGTGACGGAGTTCCTGGGGTGCAACGTGGACCGTGGGATTGCTGAACCCTTTGTCCCACCAACCAAAGGTATCTCTCACTCTGTGTTGCTGCTGACAAGCTACAACCTTTGTAAGTGAAGTACCTGCCACAGACATCCACAGGCAGGGACACATCCAACTGAGTTACACAAATGCTTTCCATAGCTACTCATAAACCAACAATAGAGAGGCTCCTGCCAATTCCTCCAGCTCCACAGCCTTGCACCCCAAAACTGTATGATCTTGCCCTGGTCAGAACCCTCACCAGTGTAAGTTCATTACCCAGTCTGCCCCTCTCTCAATGTGGAGAGATCACACACTAGCCTTTGTAAACTGAGCTGAGATTTTCAAGGCACTTCAACCAAAACACACTGTTTTAGGTAAAAAATAAAACAGATAGATTTTACTTGATTACAAGTAGTAAACATAGAGATCAAAGTTGGTTACCTAAGAAATAAAAGTAAATTCACAATTTGAGCTCTATAAACTAAACAGGATTTGACTCAAGCAGTGTCTCACACTGGCAGATGGTACCAACAGGTCACAGATCTTCAATACACAGGCTGGAACTCTCCTCCCCACCATCCTCCTCAGTTCAAAGTCTTTTTACGCCAGATGTGTTTCCAGGTGTTGACTTGTGGAGGAGTGAGGCACAGTAATTATGTCACTTCCCCTTGTGATGTTGCACTCCATATGCTTTATGAATGTGAATATGATGTAACTGGAATATGCTTTATGCAAAAAGTCTCTTGGAAGGTATCATTACAAAAGTTATAACCTATTGAATATATTCATCCTATTTGTATGAATGTATCATTCTTTCAGAGTAACAGCCGTGTTAGTCTGTATTCGCAAAAAGAAAAGGAGTACTTGTGGCACCTTAGAGACTAACCAATTTATTTGAGCATAAGCTTTCGTGAGCTGTAGCTCACGAAAGCTTATGCTCAAATAAATTGGTTAGTCTCTAAGGTGCCACAAGTACTCCTTGTATCATTCTTGTATCTGAAACTAGAAACATGAAGTATAACTCTAAGGTCCTATTGTAATTATGCAAAGTGTGGGCCATTAATGGTGGTTTAGAATCTTGATGGGTCCCATTGACTAGGACAATTGACTATGTAAATGGCTCAGTTTACCTGCAAGCCTGCCTGTATACATGTAGGCCAGTCCCTGGGTAATGAAAAATGAGGTCTTACAGTGACATGTGACCATGTCAGCAGATACTGGAATCCATCTTAAACCTGGTGCTTTTCCATTTAGAAGGAGGGGTGTGGACCCAGAGAGACAAAGGATTCCCGCTTTGAGCCAAAGCTATAAAAGGGGGTGGAGCAGAACAAGGGGGGTCCCAATCATGAGAGAGTCCCTACTTTTCACCTAAGATGCCTGCTGGAACTAACAACGACTGTCCCAGGGGAAAGGATTGGGCCCAGGCTAGGAAGGAGTCTAGTCTGTGAAAGAAGCTTATTGGAACATCTCAAAGGGTGAGATTTACCTGTAATCAGTTTCTTAATGTATTAGGCTTAGACTTGAGTGTTTTTGTTTTATTTTGCTTGGTAACTTACTTTGTTCTCTCTGTTATTACTTGGAACTACTTAAATCCTACTTTTTATACTTAATAAAATCACTTTTGTTTATTGATAAACCCAGAGTAAGTGATTAATACCTGGGGGAGCAAACAGCTGTGCATATCTCTCTATCGGTGTTCTAGAGTGTGGACAATTTATGAGTTTACCCTGTATAAGCTTTATACAGAGTAAAATGGATTTATTTGGGGTTTGGATCCCATTGGGAGCTGGATGTCTGGGAGCTGGAGAAGGTAGCCTGCTGAGTTGTTTTCACTTAAAGCCTGCAGCTTTGGGGGCGTGGTATAGACCCTGAGTCTGGGCTGCAGCAGCTAGTGTGTCTGGCTCAAAAAGACAGGGGTCTAGAGTCCCAAACTGGCAAGGAAAACGGGCTCAGAGGTAATCTCAGCACATCAGGTGACAGTCCCAAGGGGGTCTCTGTCATCGAACCCATCACACCCCTCTTTTATAGCTTTTTCCAACTTGCTAGAAAGATCTACACTTATGATATGGGAGTCTACCCCATTGGTCAAGCAGCCCTCATTGTATATGTGTTCTTCCTGAGAAGTCTTCTAGAATGGTCGTTGGGAGTGTTGGTTCTCTTTAATGGGCCATCAATGTGTCTGGCTACTTCACAGTTGTACCTGAAAGGCTGGTTGTGGGTGTTCCCTACTCTCAACATATTTCAGTAACACACACATAGCAAAACATCATAACTTCACATAAAATGATAGCACATACAATCCAACAAAATATTAATGTTCAACAGAACAAGGCTTTTAAAATGATACCTCACAAGGCATACTTTGTACAAAACATATCATAATTATATGACCGTGGTGAATATGGGGGTTCCAGGGTGCTGCTTTGAGGTACAGAGTGCCACAGCCAGATTGTGTGCTGCTTTTCCCTGGAAGCACAGGGGTGCACAAAAAGGTTGCCTAGCTGCTCAAATGCAGCACCTAACAGCCATCCCACACTTTCTGCCTTTTGGGAAGTGCAGGGATTACTTACTTCTCCTTCCCATCGGGAGCAAGGTGGCTGAGAAGGAGCAGATAGAGGCAGGAAAACATGGCTCTGTCATCTTATAGTAGCTTGCAGAGTGGAGCTGTGGCAACAGAAAGAGCTTTCTGCATCAACTTTGTGGCTGGTGCAAATCGGGTGACCACCCATCCCAAATTGGGCAGGACAGTTTCAAAATGCAGAGCCCAAGTCCTGGGCTTAATGAGCCCGGGACAGCATTTGTCCTGGATTCTGTGTGGCACTGCTCCACATCTGCCCAAGGCTCAGGGCAGCACCAGCCTCTTCGCGGCGTGATGGACTGAGGTGGGCCTTAGTCCCACCTCACCACCAGGCCCCATCCCCTTTTCGTCTTCTTCTCCCTGAGGCCTCCCCCAGGCCAGGCCAGAAGCCAGAGCTGGGCAGTAGTAAGAGCTGCCCAACAAGCCTGGGCTGTTGTGGGGAGTCCCGGAGCTTCCACTTGCCCAGGGTGGTATGCCCTGGGGAGCAGAGACATGAGTTGGGGGCTGCTCTTGGGTCCCCCGGTTCCCCACCCAGGAGAGATAGAGGGTCTGGGGCTCCCCACAGTGGCCTGGGCTTCCTGGGCAGCTCTTACCACGTTCCAGCTGCCACCCTGGCTGGGGGAGGCTTGGGGAAAGAGGAGGGGCAGAGGGTGAGGCCATGGAGGGGGCAGGGCTCCTGCATAGGTCCCACTTTTGCCTTTTGAAAAGGTGGTCACTCTAGGTGCAAAATGTCTACCACCAAGCAAAGGCACCAGCACCATAAAAAACTGTGCCTTATGCATCCCCAATGCTCCTCCAGGGACAGTGTGGCTCCAAACCACCCAGTATTCAGGGTGTATTGCATCTAGATGTTGCAATCTAATCCAGGGGTTCTTGGCCTGGGCATTGTGACCCCACAGTGAGTTGTGAACAGGAGTTGGAGATGTGATGGGGGTGTAAAAACCCTGCACTGATGATGGAGTAAAAGAGCTGCTGTGGGCAAGGCTGGCCCTGCCTTTCCAGCGTGTCAGTTATGTCAAGGGTGAAGTAAGGACTTAAAGGCATGAAGTTCCCAGCAGTTGCTGAGCAGCTCTGGGAGAGAGCAGATGGCGGTTCTGCAACTCCCAAAGGAGACTCCTGGAATTCTTCAGAGGAACAGTCCTCAGAAAGGCTGTTTACCAGCTCCCCCCATGCCTGCAAGGATACAATGATCCTGGTATACTGGGCAGGTGGGATAGGTTCGGCAAGGCTCAAGGCGAGCCAATAACAAGGTTGGTCCCACTGCTCTCTACCCCTTTTGGGATTAGGGAATCTGAGACCATACAAAAGGGACGAGGGGAGTGGGAACCTAGAACCCCATCCCCTTCAAACACAGAGACTGTTTAACTCTATATCATAGAGACCCCTACTTAAGTAGACAGGGGACACCCCAAAGATTTCCTCAGTGCCCATACAGTAGGAGGTTCCTATAAGCAACTGAAGAACTGTGACAAATGGTGGTATATATGGGCATGAGATCACAACAGACATAAGGGGAGCTGGGGGGTGGGAGGAGAGAGTTACTTACACTTGCGGGCTGTCTAAGCAAGATGGACTTGGACAGGCTGCTGAAATGGCTGATAGAAAGCCAACAGCAACAAGCCATGCAGCAGCAGCTGTTACAATTAGCTATGGAGCAGCAGCAGCAAATGGCACAGCAACAACAGCTGCTGAGGGGAATAATGGCACAACAGCAGGGCTGACAGCAAAAGCTGATCCAACAAAAGTCTTTCTTCAAGTGGCCACAGGGGCACCAACAATTTGACCAAAGTCCCACCCATAGTGGTAAAGTTAGCAAAAATGGGCCTGGACGATGACCCCGAGTTCTTCCTCATAACATTTGAACAAGTAGCTCAGACTGCCTGGTGGCCAAAGTTGCATTGAGCCATCCCGCTGGCCCCTTTCCTCATCACACCCACCCTACCAAGAAATAGAGGAGACAGATGCGCAGGACTACCAGAAACTCAAAACAGTTACCCTTGATTATTTAGACATTATGAAGGAACCTCACCACTGGTGTTTCCGAGCTGAGAAGTACCCACCAGGAGTATGATACCACATGCTGTCTCAATACTTGAGGGACCACTGCTGGCCCTGGTTGAAGCCAGAATCCCAGAAAAAGGTACAAATAGCTGAACTTGTGGTGGTGGAAAAGTTCATGTGCATTGTACCTGCTAGGGGAAGAGTCTGGGTGTTAAAACATTGCCCAGAAATGTTGGCAGAGGTAGTCTGCCTCATGGAGAATTATATGGCTGCTGATAGCCCACCAGTGGCAGCAGGGAGCAGTGTACAGGGATTGAGAGGATCTGACCAAACAGAAGCTGGGATCAGTTGAGTGTAGGGACTACCTCAGAGTGGGCCTCTAGAAACAAATTCAGCAGCAGCAGCAAGGAACACAGCAAGGATGCAGGGGCATGTCCCAAGCTCATCAGACAGTTACAGTAATCTAGAGAGAGATTTCTTCATGTAATCCCAGAGACCCATCAGATGCATTGGGAAAACCAAACAGAGGCACCCAGAAGACTTCTCCAGCAAGATCTACAACCCCCTAAAACAGAGCCTATTGCTCCTGCAAGCCTAGGGGTATGCTTCCTCTGAGACTGTCCCTACATAAAATGTAATGATGGGTAAGTATGGTCAACTGAGATTCAAGCTCAGAAGAAGGGGTCAGACAAGCAAGTTGTGCCTGTACAAATCAATGGCTTAGTAGACTCCAGCTGTGGACAGACAGTGGTATGGTAACAATTAGACAGACAGCAAGGCAAGGCAAGGCTGGGGAGACAGTCGTGCTCCAGGATATACAGGGAAATGTGAAACCCGACTTAGCATGAAACATACAACTGATGGTGGGGATTCGTACAGCAACCTTCTTGTCAGGTTATCCTCTGCCTGAGCATATCCAGCTGTCAAGGTTCCTCCTCCACTCTGAACTCTAGGGTACAGATGTGGGGACCTGCATGAAAAACCTTCTAAGCTTATCTTTACCAGCTTAGGTCAAAACTTCCCCAAGGTACAAAATATTTCACCCGTTGTCCTTGGACTGGCCGCTACCACCACCAAACTAATACTGGTTACTGGGGAAGAGCTGTTTGGACGCGTCCTTCCCCCCAAAATACTTCCCAAAACCTTGCACCCCACTTCCTGGACAAGGTTTGGTAAAAAGCCTCACCAATTTGCCTAGGTGACTACAGACTCAGACCCTTGGATCTTAAGAACAATGAACAATCCTCCCAACACTTGCACCCCCCCTTTCCTGGGAAATGTTGGATAAAAAGCCTCACCAATTTGCATAGGTGACCACAGACCCAAACCCTTGGATCTGAGAACAATGAAAAAGCATTCAGTTTTTTACAAGAAGACTTTTAATAAAAAAATAGAAGTAAATAGAAATAAAGAAATCCCCCCCCTGTAAAATCAGGATGGTAGATATCTTACAGGGTAATTAGATTCAAAAACATAGAGAACCCCTCTAGGCAAAACCTTAAGTTACAAAAAAGATACACAGACAGAAATAGTTATTCTAGTCAGCACAATTCTTTTCTCAGCCATTTAAAGAAATCATAATCTAACACATACCTAGCTAGATTACTTACTAAAAGTTCTAAGACTCCATTCCTGGTCTATCCCCGGTAAAGACCAGCATATAGACAGACACAGACCCTTTGTTTCTCTCCCTCCTCCCAGCTTTTGAAAGTATCTTGTCTCCTCATTGGTCATTTTGGTCAGGTGCCAGCGAGGTTACCTTTAGCTTCTTAACCCTTTACAGGTGAGAGGAGCTTTCCCCTGGCCAGGAGGGATTTCAAAGGGGTTTACCCTTCCCTTTATATTTATGACACCAGCCATACTAGAAAGGGATTGGCAGTATTTCCAAGAAGCCCTAGATGAGTATGGAAGATGCCTTGCAAAAAGATCAGTCCCTTTTGGCAGTTGGAGACAAGGCGGACCAAGCTGAATTGGCTAGGCAAGGCAAACAACCTGACCCTGATGAAGGGCCCTCACGGTGTGGTAATGCACCATACCGGGTCTTGGTGACCTTACTGAGACCGACTCTGGCACTAATATTCTTGCCCAAAACACAGATTGAAACAGTGAGCCAACCCCATGCTTACTGAGCCTTCAGTCAACTCCCGGTGGTAAATGGCAAACCTCTGGAACATCAGCTACTCTATCAGTAGCCTCATTTTGAACTCTGGGGTGAGCAGATATACTGTGTCAAGTGAGATAAACAGACAAATGAAATCAGGCTCCAACTTCTGGTCCCTTCCATATACTAGAAGTAAGTGATGAGACTAGCCCATGCATAGAGTACCCAAGGAGGGAGAAAACTCTTGACCGAATCACCATCCATTTTATCGACCTGGTATCCATAAAGATGTGAGCCACTACTGCAGCTCTTGCCCAGAGTTTCAGTTAATAGGCCCCAGGGGCATGCCCCAGGCACCGCATTCCACTTCCCCTCATGGATCTACCCTTTGAAATAGGAATAGACTTGGTGTGGCTCCTGGAAGAGAGCTGCTGACTTTCAGCATATTTTAGTCATCTTAGATAATGACACGTGGTACCCCAAGGCCATTCCACTACAATTGACTAATCCAGCCACCATAGCCACTGACCTCGTGAGACAATTTTCTCTTGTGGGACTCCCTAAAGAAATCCTGACAGGTCAAGACCCTAATTTCACATCCCAGTTGATGAAGACTCTATGAAACCTATTGAAAGTTAAGATGCTGCGAACATTAGTCTACCATCCGCAAACAGATAGCCTGGTAGAATGTTTTAATAAAACATTAAAAGATATTTTCAGGAACTTTGTGACTGCAGACCCCAAACATTGGGACTAACTACTCCCACCTGTGCTATTCACCATCCAGGAAGTCCCCCAATCATCCAAGGGCGTTTCACCTTTCAAGCTCTCATATGGAAGACAACCCTGTTGCATTCTAGACCTATTATGAGAATCCTGGAAGAACATTCTCCAGTTAAAGAGACGACATAAAGAACTGGGAGAATTTGCCAGAGAAAACTTTCTGCAGGCTGAACACAAATAAGAATCCTTCTATAACCATGAAGCTTGGTCGAGAGAGTTTAAGCCAGGTGATGTGGTACTATTACTGTTATCCAGCTCAGAGTCTAAACTGTTGGACCGTTGGCAGGAGACCTTCAAAGTGATTAGAAAGATAGGTCCCATCAATTATGAAATCCGATAACTCCCACACCAAAAATTTATCATAAGCCTTCGAGAGAAACCTTCTGGAATGCTGGGGAGAATCTTTTCATCTACCCCTGCCCCTCCAAACCCAAAGTAGGATCCCAGGCCCTGACAGACAAAACCTGTGAGTCTGTGAAGATGGGTGAGATCTTACAACCTGAACAAGGGGCTCAAGCCCAGCAATCTTTTAGTCTACCACAGGAAAGACCACTTAATCTCACATTGTGTTGAAACAGCATCAGGGCAAGAAATGAGGGAAAACCCCTGCCTCCCCACCCTGGAAAATGTGGGATGTAGTCTACCAGGAGCTTCAAGCAAGGTGAGAGTGGTGGAGGTGTCCTACAGCGAATGGAGGAGTCCCACTGTCTTGCTCCCTAAGATAGACAGGATAGTATGCTTCTGTATAGACTTCTTCAAAGTCCAATGCAATATTTAAATTTGATACCTATCCCATTGTTATAACCATAGGGGTAGCCTAAATTCCTCCTTACCTGTAAGGGGTTAAGATGCTCAAGTAACCTGGCTGGCACCTGACCAAAGGAACCAATGGGGACAAAAGATACTTTCAAATCTGGTGGGTGTGGGGGGAGAGAGAGGTTTTGTTTTGGGTTCTTTATTTCTGTGGCCATTCGCTCTTGGGACTAAGAGGGACCGGACATCAATCCATGTTCTCCAAATCTTTCTAAGTAAGTCCCTCATATTTCAGACTTGTAAGTAACAGCCAGGCAAGGCATATTAGTTTATCTTTGTTTTCTCAACTTGTGAATTTTCCCTTTGCTAGAGGGAGTTTTATCCCTGTTTTGTTGTAACTTTGAAACTAAGGCTAGAGGGGGTTCCTTTGTGCTCTTTGAATTTTCTGCTACTCTGTAAGGTTAACTACCAGTCTAAGTTTACAGAGGTGATTCTTTTACCTTTTTCTCTTTAAATAAAATCCTTCTTTTTAAGAACCTGACTGATTTTTCCATTGTTCTAAGACCCAGGGGGGTGGGTCTGTAGTCCCTTTGTAACCAATTGGTGAGGATATATGCTCAAGCCTTCCCCAGGAAAGGGGGTATAGGCTTGGGGGAATATTTTGGGGGAATAGGACTCCAAGTGGTCCTTTCCCTGATTGTTTGTTAAATCACTTGGTGGTGGCAGCGATCCCAAGGCAAGAAAGGAATCTGTGCCTTGGGGAAGTTTTAACCTAAGCTGGTAAGAATAAGCTTAGGGGGTCTTTCATGTGGGTCCCCACATCTGTACCCCAGAGTTCAGAGTGGGGAAGGAACCCTGACACCCATACTGAAGGTAAATGAGTTACTGTAGTGGTTAGGAGCAGCCAAGCATATATCTACTATTGACCTTACAAAAGGTTACTGACAGGTACCCCTTCCACCGGACTCCAGGGAAAAGTTGGCTTTCTCCACACCCTTTGAATTGTACAGTTTCCGTACCATGACCTTTGGACTCCAAGATGCAGCCATAACTTTCCAGAGGTTGATGGATAAAATCTTGCAACCCCTTAACTATATGCTGCCACCTATCTATAGCCAGAATTGGAGGGGACCACCTGAAACAGGTAGCAGCAGTACTTCAATCCCTTGTGGATGTAGGATTGACAGCCAATCCAGTGAAATTGATTTCACTAGCTGCAGCCATTGGTGGACAAAGGGCATCTTTGAGCTGCCCTATCCCTTCGACAAAAAACACAAGTGTGGTGATTCCTGAGATTACCTGGGAACTACCAATGTTTTGTCCTGGGGTTTTCCACCATTGCAGTACCCTTAATAGATTTCATAGAAGAGGGTCACCCCAGGAAAATATGGCAGATGGAAAACTGTAACAAAGTCTTTAGACACTCAAGAGGCGTCTGTGTATAGAACCTGTCCTTTTCAACCTGGATTTTTCAAGAGAGTTCCTTCTACAGACTGATGCCTCAGATGTAGGTCTTGGGGCAGTGCTTTTGCAAAAATTTGAGGGAGAACTATATATCAGTAGGAAGCGATTCCCCAGAGAGAACAAACATATTCAGTCATAGAAAAGAGTCCCTATCAGTAGATAGGCCATAGGTGCCTCACATTACTATGTACTGGGCAACCCCTTTTCATTAATTACAGACCATGGATTGCTCTGATGATTGAATGCAATGAAGGAGATCAACCCTCGAATAATGCATTGGTATTGGTCACTACAACCCTAGAAGTCCATCACCAAGCTGAAAAAGCTCACCAGAATGCTGATTCCCCCACCCCCCATGATGGGGAAGCTCCTGCACATGACTAACACCCTTACTCCAATCCTAAACAGGGTGGGGTGTGATGGGGTGTATAATCCCCACAACAGTGATGAAGGGGTTAAAGAGTTGCGATGGGCAAGGCTGGTCCAAACCCTCCTGCTCTTCCCATATTGCTAAATATGAAAAGGGAGGAGAGTCCTGGTATGGAGAAAAGGTCCCGGTATAGAAAAGGTTCGGAGCCATAGATTTAGGCCATGGTGCCAAGTTCTATAGCTAGCTAGTAACTAGCTCTTGGTATTAAATAGTAGGTTAGAAGGGACCGTGTTTAAGAGTGAAATGGTTAATAGTTGTTGGGGTTTGATGTTAGAGAAAATGAATGGGACTATATTAAAAAAAAGCTTTGTTATCTACTCTTGGTTTGCCTTTTGTTTTCAGTTCCCTGGCAATACATGCAATGACTGTTGTGCGTGTCTGATGAGGATGGGCCCCAATCCCATTTCAATTTAGCCCTGGAAAGGTTTATAATTTATTGTTTTAGTCATCTAGCTGATTTTCAGTCAGCATCTCTCTGCCAAGTTCCAGTCCACTAAACAGCTAACAATTCTTAAATATTGATTTATTCACTATGGTAATATTAGTATTCATTTACTCTACCTGCTATTCTGTGCTAAATATGTGTATATAGATGTGAGTGCCCTAATCAGCTAACATTCACTTCAATTAAGCGCTCATATAAATCTTCAATTAAGCTAATTGTGCCTTAGTTATCGGTCAGACTCAATTATGAAATAGCACTATGCTTCTGAAAGTAAATCCATCTCCTAGTTTTAATCCAAGAATGCCAAGTAGAGTCAGAAGGTTGATTCTCCACTGCCTTGTACTTTGTGGAGTCCTTTATACCTGTACAAAATAGGTGAAAAATAAAACCAAACCAGAATGACAGCATTTGACACATACTCTGCAAGTGATGTGGGGCCGACTTTTTTTAATATGGACCTCTCTCAACATTTTCCTTTTTGGTTGGCTAAACATACAGCACTCCTAGGGTAAAATAATCTTTGCCCTAAACCAAAATCCACTCCTCAAAGAAACATGCAGACTATCAATTTTGTTCTCCTCCTGCCCTCCAAACAAACAACCCTTTAATTCCATATTCTCGCTCCCAAATCATCAGCTCCATAGTCTCCCAAGTTTCAGAGTAACAGCCGTGTTAGTCTGTATTCGCAAAAAGAAAAGGAGTACTTGGGGCACCTTAGAGACTAACCAATTTATTTGAGCATGAGCTTTCGTGAGCTACAGCTCACTTCATCAGATGCATACCGTGGAAACTGCAGCAGACTTTATATATACACAGAGAATATGAAACAATACCTCCTCCCACCCCACTGTCCTGCTGGTAATAGCTTATCTAAAGTGATCATCAAGTTGGGCCATTTCCAGCACAAATCCAGGTTTTCTCACCCTCCACCCCCCCACACAAATTCACTCTCCTGCTGGTGATAGCCCATCCAAAGTGACAACTCTTTACACAATGTGCATGATAATCAAGTTGGGCTATTTCCTGCACAAATCCAGGTTTTCTCACATCCCCTCCACCCCCATACACACACAGACTCACTCTCCTGCTGGTCCTGCATTCCCCATGCTCCCTTTGTCTTCTCAGTATATCATGCTGGCTCATTGATGTATCTCTGCTACCAGGCCACTGTTGTCATACCAGAAGCAGTAACGGTGACAGTCTTTTTTTCCACACTACTAGAGGAAACAGATATCATAAGATTCACCAATAAATCAAATCTGAAAAGAATAGCTTTTAAAAATAGTATGCACTTTAAATTGCCACAAGCCTTGTCTGCTGTGAAAATAGGTTTTTTCCTGTCTTTTGGATCGTGTGATGAGGTATAAAAACCTCTATGCTGGGTCAGAAGGGGAGATCATTGTTTCAAATGATCAAATTAAATCCATTTTTGTTAGTGAAGATGAAGATATAAAACAACCAGTGTTTCCAGAAGCAGGGAAGCCACACAAACAATGAAATAAAGTGATAAATCAAAATATTTCTGGCATGGAAGAATTTGTTCCTAACATACAAAAATGAGTAAGCCCTAGTGGGGTGGGGGGGGGGAATTATATCCTGTTAATTCTGGGAAACTTCCTCTATTAACTTAGAGGCCCAGGTTCTGGATTCACTGTATTTGCTGTACATTTCAGTATAATGCTGAAGTCAGTAGAATTACTTCAATTTTACAGCAGTGTAACTGAGAACTTAATCTGATCCCACTCCTTGTTTCCCATGGTTTAGTTTACAGATACGTTACCTTGAACGCTCTGTGCTTGAGCATCAACTCTCTTCCCACCTTCCACACACCTCCATCAAGTACAAGCCACTTCCACTAAAGGAGAAAGAAGCTGCTAACGAAATCCATGCAAACAAGTGACTGAAGTGAGTCCCACAGAAATAACACACAATGAGGAGTATTAAGTACACAAAATGGTTGTGTGTAATAGATGAACTGTGATTAGTCCCTGTTCCAAAATGTGTCTGTGTAGAAAGCTTTCAGAAAGAACAAAGACAGTCAATCGAGTATATACACACAATAGTTTTGATTTACACCAGTGAAAGTGAAATCAGAATCAGGGTGCATCTGCTATTTCCTCATTAATAAAGGTGAACTCAGAAGTGTTCTAATTCTGTCAGTGCCTTGAATCTCTCTATCAAGTCTGATTTCTTTGTTATGCTAGCTCTGAATTTAAAAAACACAAAGCTTAACAAAACAGTGCAAGCGTGTGAAAATGCAACACAGTATTGCAACCCCCCAAACGTTCTAAAATTGAGTCAAAACCCTCCAAATAATATGACATAATATTTTTTTCATGTCTTCTGATTTTTGAACCCCCCCTGCCAACCCCAGTGAGTGACACAATTAGTGTTGCCAATTTACAGTGAGAAATAGGACTTCGTCCGCGACATCCCTGCAATTAATCTTGTGCCCCAGCCTCAATATCAACCCTTCACCTCCAGCTCCAAAAATCAATTCATTTTCTGTCCTCAGTTCTCACATCTGCCCAAACTCCATATCAACTCCACCTACCCAGCCACACAACAATCCTGTACCCTCATTGGCCCCTAGTCCCTTGCCTACTAAAGCACCATCTGTTCCATCTGCAACCATGGAGGTTCTTCAGGCCCTGGCAGGCCTGGGGACAGGGCATTTCCTCATCTCACTCCAAGCCTGGGGTTGGATCATTAGAGGGAAGGAGTGAAAAGATGTTCACCCATTTTTCACAAGAGGTTGAGAGGAAGCAGAACTGCCCTGAGCTGCTGTGTTCTTTCTGCTCCCTCCCCCGACTCACCTTATTCCAAAATTCCTTTGGCTGCTGTTTCCAAGGAGGTGAGGAAGTGGAGAAGACAGCCAATCAGAAGGGGTTTTACACAAGCTGTTGAGAGAGGGGAATGTAGCTTCATTGCAAGACTGGCTCCGGTAAGGCCCAAATGAGCTTTGCTTGCAATAAGTTTGCAACAATTAGCAATTCTGTGAAACACTGGACAACAAACATTGTTTTTCACTGCACATAACCTGTTAAGACTCAAGGTTCAGAAATCTGCAGCTTTTATTTAAATAGTTCAGTGTCCTAATTTGCATTTTGATGCATTACATTATTGACAGATGCAATAGCAATTGTCCTGATTACCTGCAAGTGTCCTGAGCTTAAGACTGGCAATAGGATACATCATGGCAATGAGATTTAGGAACATGGGGATTGCTATGGTTCTGGCTGACTCTGGTAGTTGGGTGCCTAAATCTGGCTACTCCTTACCCCCCTGTGTATGGGAGGGAGGCTCTGGCCCTGGCTGCTCCTCTCTAATTATAGTTCATAGACCATTGCAACCAGGGAGGCTGGGATAGAGCAATCACTTCTGTGTGGCTTGAGCCATAGCTCCTTGTCTATAATGGAACGCTAAGCTTTATTATACTGTTCAGCCAGTAGGTGACACTGCGTATAAAATACCTTATTGAAGCTAACCTCATCCACACCTGGCAGACCATTAAAGGATTCATGAAGAACACATCTGGTGGTTTCCTTGCTAGGAAGGAATCTCTGTAGCCAGTCCATAGCTGGTACAGGAACATGACAAATGTCCATGGGTACTTTGGGGTGACTATGCTCTGGGCTACACCTCTGGTTACAATCCTTCTGGGACTCTATAATCAGAGTTAAGTTACTAGGCTGAAAAAAGAAGAAAGTGGCTCAAGCCAGGAGGCTTAACAGGTCTGATATGATTGCAAACATTCCTTGTTAGTCTCCCATATGCTCCCCCACCGCACAGCAGAGACAGTGAACGCCTCAGACACTTATCATTGCCTCACAGCCAAGAGGGTTAATGAGGCAGCCCTTTCTGGGCAGGAAATAAAGATGAATACTTGCATACTCTTCCCAGGCCAAATCCTGTACTCCTGACTCCATTTTTTAGGAAGTTCTAACTCAGGTAACTCCCACTGGCTTCAGTGCAAAGTTTCCCGTGTAGGGAATAGTAGAAAGCCAAGGGAGGAGAGTGGGGAGTCAGGATTTGACTCTTTGTTTTTAAACTAAGATCCAACAAAGGATTGAACCCAGAATAACGAGCTATCTGCAGAAGAAGGAATTATGCTAAAACAAACTGAATACTTAAGAGTTTGCAAAACCATCAAAAGGAAAAAAAATCTTCACTAATAGACTCACCGTTGCACTAATGGCAAAGAGTAACGGGAAGAAGAAAAGTTATTGGGCCAGATTCATTCTGTTCCAGAGGATCCCTGTTCTGAAATGGGAGCTTGAACTGGACTGTGCCGTCAAAGTGGGTACAGCGGACTGAGGCCACAGACCCTCAACTACCCGCTCTTCTAATACACACAGACTCTGGCTGAGTTACTGAAGTCCTCAAATCATGATTTAAAGACTTCAAGTTACAGAGACTCCATCATCTACTCTAGTTCAAACCAGAACGTAGCCTGTGCCCACAGCTGCAGAGAAAGGTGAAAACACCCCAGGGTTTTGCCAATCTCAGCTGGGGAAAATGCCTTCCCTACCCCAAATATGGTGATCAGTTAGACTATGCAAAAGAATAAATGGACACAAATCAGATGTCAAGAATTATAACATTCAAAAACCAGTCAGAGAACACTTCAGAGAACACCTGGTCACTCAGTTACAGACCTAAAAGTCGCAATTCTACAGCAAAAATCTTCAAAACCAGACTCCAACGAGAAACTGCAGATTTGGAATTAGTTTGCAAACTGGACACCATTAAATTAAGCTTGAATAAAGACTGGGAGTGGGTGGGTCTTTACATAAAGTAAAACTATTTCCCCATGCTAATTTTCCCCCCTACTGTTACTCACACCTTCTTGTCAACTGTTGGAAATGGGCCATCCAGATTATCACAACAAAAGTTTTTTTTCTCCTGCTGATAGGAGCCCACCTTAATTGATTAGTCTTGTTATAGTTGGTATGGCAACACCCATTTTTTCATATTCTGTGTGTGTGTATATATATATATATCTTCCTACTGTATTTTCCACTGCATGCATCCGATGAAGTGGGTTTTAGCCCACGAAAGCTTATGCCCAAATAAATTTGTTAGTCTCTAAGGTGCCACAAGTACTCCTCATTCTTTTTGTTGATACAGACTAACACGACTACCACTCTGAAAGCTGTCTCTAAGCATGTTAGTGAGGCCTTCTCATCCAGTGTCCCATCTCCAGCCAATGGAGATAATTGCAGTTGCAGATGGGCCAAATATCACTGTAGGCAATCTCATCATGGCATCCCCTCCATACACTTGTAAAGATCAGTCTTCAAACCAGTTATGTTTTTTGCTTCCACTGCTCCCCTTGGGAGGTGTTCCAAAACTTCACTCCTTTTTTTAATTTTTAGCTCAAATTTGTTGATGGCCAGTTTATATCCATTTGTTCTTCCCTTTTGTTACTCAAGCTCCTTGAATTTGTGTACAGACATCTTAGTTGTTTCTTCTTGACTTCGCCGAGATTCTTTGCATGTTTAGATATAGTCATTCTACTGCCAGTATCACCAACTGGACTGTTAGTGGCATTGGTATTGGTGCTATCCTTCCACTTGATGTCCATTCTCCTACCTTCTGTTGTTCCTTTCTCAACTGCTGTATCAGCTCTTACTTGGAGAGACATGGAGATTACTTGAGCATCTCCTAACCGTCTTCCCCCAAATTCCTAGCTCTTAAAGCTCTTTTCATCAGTTGTGCCAACCTGCATCCCAGAAGTTTATTTCCCTCCCTCCTCAGGTGGAGTCTATCCCATGAGAACAGTCCTCTGTCCATAATTCCTGCCAGTTGTCAAACATCCCAAAAGCCCTTCTTATAAGCACTGCTGACTGAGCCATCTGTTGATCATAATAATCTTGTCTTGTCTTTGCTCTCTTCCTCTAGAGACAGATAGAATCCCACTGAAGATCACCTGAGCCTCCCTTTCTTTACGCATCTTCCCCAGCCTGGTGTAGTCTCCCTGAATGTGTTCCAGTGAAAATCTAGCACTATCATTATCCTTCACATGGGAAGGAATCAGTAGATTCTTTTCCACTCCCATTAGGATCCTCTTCAGTCTCAGATGCACATTCCATGTCTTAGCTCCCAGCAGGCAACAGGCTTATCCATTCCACTGAGTAAGGAGTCCCCAAGCATGTAGACCTGTCTCTTCCTGACGTTGGTGCAATTCTCTGGCTTTCCTCCTGTTCTTTCCAGCTGCAAGTCCTCTTGGCTTTAGTTCTCACTAGCAATCTTCTGTGAGTCATGTTCTATTCTCCTGGGGTTCCAAAGCCTGGCTATCTCAATTATCTCTTCTCCTCTTCTTGTAGGGCTAGCTGTTTTTCTTTTCTTCCTTGCCCTCCTATCTTTAATAGGCAGCAGATTTAAACTAAACAAAAGGAAGTATTTCATCCCATAATACACAGTCAACCTGTGGAATTCTTTGCTAGGGGATGTTGTGAAGGCCAAGACTATAACAGGGTGCAAAAAAGAACTAGATACACAGTAAGTCCTAGATGATTTAATGGTTCTTTCACCTTAAACTCTATGAATCTGTGAGATTAGTGCCATTTTGGGAGGCAGAGAGAGTGAAGGGATCATTGTAAATTTAAATTTCTGAGAAACGTTGGGATCGGAAGGTATTGGGAGAGACCAAAAGACAAGGAAACTTTGGGAGAAGAAGGAAGGCAGAAATGCGTGCTTGAGGTTCAGGGGGTGAGAGTTTTTAGGGAATGAAGGAGAATGAAAGCTGGGACTTGGAAAAAAGAGAGAGGGTTGAGTCATTCCATATAGGTAGGGAAACTGAGGAGGAGGCGAGAGAGAATGAATGTCTCTATAGCCGATCTGTTAGTGCACTCATCCAGGAGACCTGGGTGCAAGTCTCTGCTCCACAGCTGGGATTCAAACCTAGGTCTCCCACATCCCAGGTAAGTGCTCTCACTATGGGGTGTGACAGAGCAGCCACTACCTTATTCTCTGGCTGTGTGATTGTAGCCCTTTTTTTGTTGTTGTTGGCATTTTTTTTTCCTTTTAGTTAACACAAGTTTAAAAATACCCCAAATTGAAAAAAACATTTAGTTCAAAATGAAATTTCTGACTCTCATTTTTCTAAATAAATAATTAAAAAATGGTTTCAGTTTGAACTCAACTGTTTTTCATGTAGCAGGATCTTTAGTAGATTGCCCTTCCTAGGAATCTGACCAAACGTGCTAGCCCTGCCCTGGAACTTACTAAACCTCTGCACTCACTGATCTGTCGTTCAGTCACTAGATGCATAAATATCTCTTTTGCACAGATAGCTTTTCAGGCCAGTAGTGGGATTTGATCTATTTCTTTCTTCCATTCTGGAACATCCAAAATATTTATATCCTCCAGAGCTTGCCCAGCCTGAAACAAAGTTAGAACCAATACTGATAAGGCCTTTGACAGGATTTTACCCCACCTACCCTCAGCCAGGCCCAAATTTTTACATTTTTTAGAATGAAATTAATATATTAATCTTACCATAGTATGTCTGAGGGCTATCAATGTTAGCAGTAGGAGCTTCTGAACAGGAGAATTCATAAAGGAGTAATGTAGGCATTCCGAAATGATAGAAGTTGCAAACTGTGGCCTTGTCTTGATGCAGACCATGAAGTGGGGGATCCTGTTCTTTCGTTTTCCTCCCCCTCAACAACAACAACAACAACAACAAAATGCTCTCTCTTTCATTAACTTCCCAGTTACTTTCACATCAGATGGGCCAACCCTCCCAGTCAGGACTAGGAGTCATCCAGCTGCAGGCTAATGCAAGGGAGCCAGGGATGAGATATTTGGCAACGTGGCTTGCAAGCGTGAAGAGCACCTGGAGTACAAAAGGCTGAGGAAGAGTGGGACACACTGTGGGATGAGACTGCTGGACAAATTCCTTGCTGAGGAGTGGAGGAAAAGAGAACAGGATCATATGGTCATGGAATGGCCAATCAGTTTGGTGGCCAACAGAGTGCAGTCACCAGCTTCAGTACAAGCTCCACACCTACCACTTCTAACAGCTCCAGGAACAATGCCCTACACGCTCCGCCATGATACCAAACTCTGTGGTTGGCTGGGCAATGGACAGCTCCGTGAAATGGAGTGGGCAGGAGTACCCTATGCTCCTGAGAACTTAATCTGGGTCTCATGTTCAAGTCTAGAGCCCTAAAACTCAGATGCTCCAAAATGTAGATGTTAACTTCATGTTAAAGGATTCCTCTAATTAGATTGTAATGCCATCAGACCCCAGTTGGCAGCAGCCAGGATCAAACCTGGGACCTCTGGAGCTTAACACATGAGCTAAAAGACATGAGCTATAGCAGGCTCATCAAGCTCTAGCTGGTCTAGCTGCCACTAGAAGGGGACAGAATGCCACATCAAGCAGGCATGGCTTAAAGATGAATGTGCGAATGTCTCCATTTTGAATACTTTCACATGCAATTTTGAAATGTGCTGATGTTAACTCCTGATAGTCAGACTCCACTATTCGGTATTCAGTTTTGCCGCCCTTACTCACATAAAGTTGTGTCTTTCTCCTGAATTATTTCCACTGAAATCAATGGACTAAGATACCATTGTAGATGAACAAGAGTGGTAAAATCAGGCCTCAGGGAATGTTAAATGCAAAATGAGCACAAAACCACTGAAGTGAATTCAATTTAAAAATGTGAATATTCAAGGAAAGTGATCTTAGTCCAACTTTAATATGTTTGCATTCATAAACATCATATCCAGGGGAGCTACAGTTCCAGAAATGGTGGTTAGGCAGAGAGTGGGCACCATTAATCACTAGCCATCAATTAAGCACTCATTGCTCTCCTGTTAAGAAGAAACACTACTTTGTTTTAAGTTTTGGATCACTGTGTTATCCACAGGTCACAACTCCTGAAGGAAAGAACCAGTCAAAACCAGTCAGACCTGTTGGGCTAAGCACCGTTGTTACACAAGGAACTGTAGCCTAGCACCCAGTCTAAGAGTGGGAGAACTGTGGGATTCCATCTCAGGGACATAGAGGCATGAGGCCTCAGACCTGATAAGCGTGCGCTCAGAGAGGCCAGAGAAAGGGTCTGAGGTCCAGTTAGCTCTATTACAACTGTCACGGTTACATTTGTGAGCTCTAGCATTTGTATTTACATTTTCCGCAGGGTTTTGTTTTGTTTAATGCCATATGGAGCCTAAGGCAGAAATAATGAGAGATCTGGGTCTTTTCATAGTATTTCAGTTCTTGGCTGGTGGAAATGCTATGAAAAGATAAACTAGAGTCATTTCAGTGCCATAAATGGCTCCTTGAGGCAAAAAACAGACAGACACAAATAAAGTGAGAAAAATAGACTCGGACATAAATACTCAGCTGTGTGGGGATTAACCAAATAACTAAATATTCAGGTTTGTTTGGGTTCTTACATAGTCTGGAAGCAAAACCCTAGCAAATAAGCAGCCTGTCAACCAAGTAACGTTATTTATGAACGCACAAAGGCTTTTAAAGGTGACAGCAATATTCATGGTGTTTCCATGCTTTATTACATGTACAAGAAACAGTAATTAGGTCTGTCAAGAGATCCGTGCACATGCTTCCATCCATCTGATAGTTTTCTTCTACCTTCAACATCTTTGAATATGATTTATGGAAGGTTGTCTTTTTCCTGACTCCTGAATATGTTTCGAGGAGGAAAGGGAGAGGAACAAATGATCTGAAATGATAACAATTGCAGTAAAAGAAGAAGTCATAATTAATTATTTTGCCACATCATAAAAGGAGTGGAATAGAATTTTGGAAACTCAAAAGGAATAAAGGGCCAATTTCTATGCTACATTGTAACTACATTGAGATCAGCAGAATTATATCACAGAGAATTTGGTCCACAGTGTGATGTAGCTTTATCTAATTTAATATATTTTTAAAATAGCTTTCTGGTTGGATAAATGACAGAAAACAAGGGGGGCTAAGAGGAAAAAGCCATTGCTGGGGTGAAGACTTCAGCAGTCTGACGCTACACCCAGCTGAGCTCCATTCCTCCATCCAGGTAGAGCCACTGATCATCTGTTGAGTCGAATTAAAATTTCTCAGCAGCAAAGAGGTGTTTCTACAGGACACCATCAGGAAAGCTGCACAGAAGATGCTGCTTCCTGTTCCCTTCTGCTGACTGCACATCAGGGGAGGGAAAAGATTTGCTGGGCTTTGTGCTACAGCAGCAGGGGAGGGAGGGGTATTTGGCTTCTCCAGCCCATCCGTACACACATGTTATTAGAGGAGATTGACTGTTCCTCAGTTCCCCAAGCAAAGGAAAAAGGTAATCCTTCCTTTAGGAGAAGGGGACAAAAGGAATCTGGGAGAACGAGCCAGAGCTTATTAATAATATTAGTGGTTTTAGAGTAATGTGTGATGGGCCCTATGTACTTAACTGTAATATACCTAAAAGACAGTCCCTGCCCCAAAAACCTTATAATTGTAATAGAAAGGAAAGGGCAAGCACTAGGAGGAAGGAGCTGTTTCTGGCATCAGGTTTAGGTTTCTTGAAATTGGCTGGACTATTGCATTATCTTCAGAGAGAGAGTGTAGAATGTGCCTTTGAATGAAAGCAGGGGCCCCATACTTTCTCTGGTTAATTTTCATACCATGAGACTCAGGGTCCTGTTTCTAAATCACTGAGCCACACACAGTCCTCCAGTTTTTCAAGGTTTGTGTGGTGGACCTAATTCCTATCAAAGTACAAGTTCTAATTATTTCTGGATTGGATCAAATAATGCATAGTTGTGTATGGGATGGTATTTATTTTGCAGTGTAAACATAAATTGTGATGCTGTTGTGGAGTACTCTCTCATGACCAAAGTGGGGACTGAGCCTACCAACTGAAGACCCATCTCCTTGACATTGTCCACGACTCCCCCTGAGTTTGAGCCACAATTACTCCATTGCTTGTGACTAACAATTTGAAGGATCAAGTCTTCTGAAAACATAGGCAAATAGTTCATTGAAAATCTCCATTAAGTCTGAGGGAACCCCAAGAACCAAGTACTCAGCCTATTTTCATACAGCCAACGTGGCCAGAACATCCCAGTCTATGTAATACCTATTCTGCCCATTTCACATCTTCTCACTGACTGAAGGTAAGACAGCTTACCAGTCTTCCTTACAAGGTGCATTACACTTTTTAAAACACTACTGAACAACTACAATGGGAAGGTTCATTGAACACTATTTCATAATTACTGCAGAAAGTATTTCCTGCAGAACTCACAGCGACTTGTATTTTTAAATGAGGGGGAGAAATTTAAATAAATTACCTGCTGAACAAGAATCTAGAGAAACCGTTCTTGAGTGCGGAGACTGAGGTAATGATTAACCAGACTGTAAGCAAACCATGTCTTCTCTGAGTCATTTCTAAGATGAGACACTCCTCTGGATTGTGAGTTACTTAGAAGCCCACCAAGTTGTGGTCTCTGGATTGCATGTGGCTCAGCTAAAAGTAAGTATATATATGTACATCCATCAATAAACCTGAAAAATAAGGAATGCAATTTTTATAAGCCTTTGACAGTTTACCAATGACAACCAGGTCACTAGACTTTTGCAGCCCTATTTAACAACCTATTTCTTTGATTGGTAATTTATTAAATTCCTCTCTGCTGCTGTTTTTGAAACGAGACAGTCCCCCAATCTTCATGAGGTTTTCTGTAAATATATTAAGTCTATAAAATAATTTAATAAAAGCCTAGTGCACTTCTTAGAGTCAAACCTTGCAGTCCTTACTTAGTACTTAGCTGGGCAAAACTTCTACCAACTTCAAATGTGAATTTTTTTCTGGGTAAGGGACTGGCAGATTTGGCCTTCCATTCTTTATTAACCAGGGCCCTCAAAGACTCATCAAGGATTTGTCTGGGGCTGTGTTCATCTCCTCCAGCATCAGCTTAGGGTAATTTGATTTAACAACTTTGATTCTGTTCAGATAAAGCAATTCACTGTTATTACCTCCTGGCCTCAGGCCCTTAAATTAAAAATGTTGTCATCTGAGTATACTGATCCTTCTCTCATAAGCGTGGTACTTTAACACAGAGTTACAGTTGGCCCTCTACCTTTTAAGGGAATAAGATACTGTTTTCTTGCTTATTAACTATCTTTCATTGGTTTTGTCCTTGACTGCCACTGTGACCAGTTAAGCTAATTTGTGACTTATTTTACAATTTGTTGTGCCACCAAGAAGCTTCTGGTTAATTTAAAACATCAATATAAAACATTACTTACAACTCTTTAGCTGTGCTAAGAAAGTTCAGGTGGTCTCAAAGTCATTTTGTTTCAGGAGCCTAGAAAGCTAGTTTACTGTAAGGAAATGTGGATAATTAAAACCCAGATTGCTGAGCACTAACAGGATTTCTGTGGGATTACTCCTGTGCATATGTACTCCTCAGTATATGTAATCTGGCCCTAATGATTGAAACACTACAGTTCAAGGATTCAATAGCTGTGTATATAGGAACAGGGAATGGCAGACACAGGTATCTTGTTATTAAAGGTGTACTTTCAACTTAAATATCTCATATATATAAACAAGTTTTACTTGTTAGTGTTACATAGAACACCTGGATGATTAAGGAAAGTTTATTGTATTTTTTATGTATTTGTTTACTTTCCTCCTCCAAAAAGAGGCATGCAAAAGCCCCACCTTCTTTCCCAATGGGAATTGGCCAGCAAAGCTGCCAGGCTGGCAGCACACACACAAGATGTAAACGGCATTTCTTAAAACAGGTGTAGCAGGTGGCAGACTGCCTCTGTACAGCCTGGAGCTCCCAGAGGCATTCTGCCTCCCTGAGACAGCCACCTCTGGGATAGTCCCTAAAGCAATGTGGCTCTGCACAGCCCTCAGTGCCAGGCTGTGCCTTATGGACACGTCTGAGCCCTAACTAGAATGTTGTAAATCTCTTACAGCAACAAGATCAGAACTAGAAACCATCTCTCTCCAAAAGCCCCCAAGCCCTCTTTCTCAGTTTTGGCTATAGAACTGGACTGAAATATCCAGTTAGGAGTGCTTAGATGAGTCTGTTTTGATTTAATGTTTTAGTTAAGTAGGTGGAATAGTATATTTCTGCATTGTGTAATTTTAATTCTAAAATGCCACAGCTGACCAAGCTCTGTTAAAAAAGGAATGTTTTAATATAATTTCAATAAATTAAATCCTTGCAGACATGAAGGATTAGAGTCTATCACTGCTCCTCACACAGAATCCCAGTTGACTGCTGTGGAATTTCCATGACTGGAATAGCTTGAGGACTAAATCCTGAAATGGGTAAAAATATTGATTCAACATCTTGCCACACTTCATTTGCATTCACTGATGGCAGTGGTATGGTCATTTGGTCCAGTTCCTAGCCACATCCTATACGTCCATATCACAAAGCCCATAATCACAATTACCACTAATTGGTGCCCTTGTCAGACTCAGAGTGGCCAATGATTTCATCATTATGCACTTGATTTGCATATTTGTTGGTCCAGTAGTCCCATCTCCTAACCTACTGTCTAAATTCCCTGAACTAAATTCCCTTTGTGGTCCCCAGAAGGTGAAAGTACTCCAGAGAAGGAGAGTCCAGGAGTGCAAAGGTGCTACAGCTTTTCTGGCATCTGTGAGGGAAGGACACAGTGGGCTAGCGCAACCCAAGAAGTGTGGATATTGGGGAGGAAGAGGACAAGGCTGGTGAACATGTGCTAATTCTACATCATCTCAGAGAATCAGGTATTTACAGAATTCCTATGGAATGCCAGTGAGAGTGAGCTTCTTCTGCCACAGCAGAAATCTTGTGGTGGAGTAGCCATGACCCCCGCACTTGCCCTTCCTTTGATGTATCATCCTCCATGCTGGGTGCGGGAGGCGCAGGAAGCTTTGCTGGTGCAGCAAGGCATAACATTACACCTTAACTGAAGCTGGTTTACCTAGTCTAAAGTTGCTCTATTTTTAGCAGACCAAATATAGCTACCAGTATATAACTCATTCCATATTGAAGAGTCCAAAAGACTTTGCATGTGTATGAGGCATGCCAGTTTTGGCATTAAGACTTAGGAACTGACTGAAAGTTATTCGGAAGCCAGAAGAACAGTGCCACCCACTGGTTTAATGGATAGGAGATTTGACAGATCTGCAAGGAGTTGGACAGTTTTAGAATGAAAGGGAAAGTTTACACAAGGGTAGGCCCCTCCCCACAGGAGTTCTGCTACCCTTTGGCCAGTCAAAGATATGGGAGCCAATTAGTTCCTCACTCCATATGATAATTAATTTAAACCCCTGCCCAGGCTTTCTCAACCCTCTTGCCCCATGTTAGCTGAACTCACCCTGTCTCCCTGCAATTATATGTAGTATAGGAACTCTGTGTTTAGGAGGCTGTAGGTGTCACCATGCCTCAATAGGTCACAGCTTAGAATGCCAAGTTCAGGACAAACTGCTGAGAAGTAGGGCAGACTCACCCCCAAACTAATGGTTATTCTATCATTAGATTGTACCAAGCCAGTAACAAAAATAAACTTCTGTCTCACCACACTGGTTAACAGTAAGTCAGAAAAGCAGTCTTAGGCATTCTAGCCCTTGTTTCACCTTCCAGACTTGGACTCTATGATGAATGGTTACTGAAAACCAATTTAATCAAATATACGATTCTTCTAATCCTCAGAGACCAGTCACCTAGACAGGTCAATATAACTCAGCTCTTACCCAATAATCACGCTGATGCTAATCCTTTAGTAACTAACACTAAAGGTTTAATAATAAAAGAATAAGAGAGTTAATAATGGTTAATTGATCATATACATACAAATAATTGCAAAGTCCTTATGTCAGGTTTGTAGCAGTGATGGAATTAACTGTTGGCTTGTAAAGTCTCTCTGGTAACTTCCAGGATTGGAAGGTCCTCAGTGCATAGTTCAAAATGTCCCATTGTAAATCTACATTCCAGAGAACAGGATGGGAAAGAGGCAAAATTAATATCTTGGGGGTCTTTTATATCCTTTGCCATGTGCCTGGAAATTTACTGTCTCTGTTTGTGAAAAGTTACTGGCCTAAGGTGGAGTCCAGGGTCACCTGAGCATATCAGATGTCCTTACATGCTTTGATGACTCATAGGGGCAGCCATTGCCCATATTCTTGCTGATGCTTCCACAGGAAGGCTTACTGGGTGGGATGAGCTTCTTCTAAAACCCATCATGAGAGATAAGTGTCTTTGATAGGCCATCAACACATAGGTGCCAAGCCTTGATGTAAATCTTATCTGGAGGGTGTTACCAAGGAATACAATACAGGTATAAGATACAAGTCTATGGCCAATATTCATATCTTTAGATACAACAATGATCCATGGATTTAACCAGGACAATCATATTTGATAGATTATAACTTTTCCATTGACACCTTACATGACATACTTTGTACAAAATTTGTTGCAATTGTATTACAGTGGTAATATCAATGACATAAATATTCATATTCAATCATACAACATCACAGTGAGTCTGACCCATTGTCTCTTTTAGGTGTTAGGAAGGAATTTTTCCCATTGTGGCCAAACTGGCTGAGGCCTGGTAGGTGTTTTTCACTTCCTCAGAGCCTTATGGAGACACAGTTAGGTTAAATAGGAATAGGGTTTAGAAATTTAATATTTGGAACTGTATGTTTGTTCAGTTCATTGCAACTTGTGGCCAGTGGTCAGTGCAGATATGAGACCAAAGTGTCAGCACCCAGGAACAAGACAGAGGATTTCACTTGGACCTATGGGGAAAGGGGATACTTGAATCCATTGCTGACCAATGTCCCTATTTGGTTCCCTCTGTCCCCGTTGAGAGAGTTCAGCAGAGCAAGCTGAATCCTAGGGGTAGGCAGAGGAGATTCTACCCTGAGTTATGGGCTATATGATTGGAGCCATGTAGAATCCGCACTGGACCCACCTAAATCTCTGGTATGGGGAAATGATACACATAGAGCCCCTCTCTGGTGTTACATTTAATAGAGTTGCAGCCTGCCACTTAAAATCCATCCCTATGTCTGTCCTCATTCACCTCAAAGAAGGCTACATCTGGATTTTAGGCTGGTAAAAAACAGTAAGCGCTGAGGCAAAGGAATAAGTTTGTAGATGAAAATAATGAAAGCACTGTGACACACTGACAATATCCTGAACAAACCTTATTGAATTAAGATAACATTATTGAATTAAGGTTAATATCATACAATGCCACAATAACACATAATTGTATTTTTAAAAATATAATTATGTGTTATTGTGGCATTGTATGTAACTTCTCTCATAGTGTTGGGGGATGATGTACTTCCTCCATTATCAACCCTTTGAAGCCAGGGAGATATGCATATACCAGTTCACACTGGATTCTCCAGGGACTAACAGACAGAGAAGGGGGATTGGATAAATAGCTTGGTTTTAAACTGGCTGAGGGCTTCTCTCTGGTCAGCAAAGAAATAGCAGCCCTGCTCCACTGAATGTCCCACTCCTTACCATAGGTGCTGGAACTGGGGGTGCTACCGCACCCCCTGGCTTGAAGTGGTTTCCATGATATACAGGGTTTACAATTTGGTTCTATGGCTGTCAGAACCCCCACTATACAAATTGTTCCAGCACTCTTGCTCCTTAGGGGTTGAAGGACTGGGCCTCCTGAGACCTCATAAGTCTGGGTGCTTGTTCTGAGCTAAAGTTGTGCTGAATTGGTGATCACAAGGATTCCTCTGGGTGAGGAGGGGTGTCGAAGGACTCCACTTGCCAGAATCCATTTTAGGTAAGCTCATTAGCATGCATGTAGGTTATTTTCTCTGTAATTCTGTTTACCTTAAGAATAAAATAGACTTGCATAGGAAGTTTTGTGTGCTGCCTACTAACTATAGCAGTTTATACCTGTTAATTGTCTCTGAAGAGAAAGGAAGCAGGTGTGCTTGGGCAACCTGTCTATATGGGGAAATTCTCAGTGAAGGCTGGGAACTGTGTCACCTGGAAATACCCCAATCAGAAGGGAGAAGGGTGCAGATCTCCACCCAAGAGAGGCAACAGCTTGGGAGCGGAAAGCCTGACAGTGGGTGCCCTTACTGGCACTAAAGTGAAATACAGGTGCAGTTGCCCTGAACTGTAACAAGTATGTTGTAAGTTTCCAGTTTGTGTGCAGACATATGAGATGTATGTACTATTTAGACACTACCAAGTGGGATTCTCACAGGACTTCAAATGGTGGTGTCATAGAGAACCTCAGGAGCACACTCTTGGGGTAGGATATGGGTACTTTTTGTCCCTGACACCTTTCTCTTGCAGCAGAGTGTACTATGGATTTGGTGTGAAGAGGTGCTGTGTCCATCCGGCAGCTCCTCCCCATCTTCTGGGTGTTAACTAGTGCAGACCAAACAGGCAAAACTGAACAGTCCTGCACCCTGCAAACAGTCCAGATTCACCCGCATTCTCCTTGCAAGGCAAGTAGGGGCTTGTCTACACTCACAGCATTGTACTGTTGCAGCTGTGGCAGTGTAGTGCTTAGTGAAGACACTGCCTACTTCTTCCACCAACATAGGTAATCTACCTCCCTGAAAGGCCATAGCTGTGTTAATAAGAGGGCTTCTCCCATTGACATAATGCTGTCTAGACCAGGGGTTAGGATGGAATTACTACATCACTCAGTGGTGTGGATTTTCCACACTCCTGACCAACTTAGTTATACCAATATAAGTTGGTAGTGTAGGGTTGGAGTTGACTGCTCAGAGGAGCTCATTAACCTCTTCCTGACTGGAATGGGACAGGCTCCCCCCCACAGTTGGTTTTAAAGGAATATTAGAGAATATTTTCAGAAAACAAAACAAAACAAAAAACACCTTTGAAATTGTAAATGTGAATATTTTCACTGAAAACTTTATTCTAAGAGTTCTGATCATCCAATAAGGAAAGAGAAATGTACCACATCTCTAACATGTCTAATCAAAACTAAACAATACAGTTTAAATTTCAGACCCTTGCAGTGAACTACTCAGACCTAGTCTACAGGCACAAGGTTGGTTGTAACAAATTGGAGAATAATTCTGAATGAATCAATTTGAGAGCTTCATAAGTTGTCCCGAGACAATATTATGGTAATGTACAAAGACTCAATTGACAATGGGGATCCATTTTACTAAGTACTGTACAAACAGGTAAATACAATCCCTACCCAAATGTGCTCTGGTGCTACAAAGAAGTGAAGGAAGGGGACAGTATATAGACAATCAGAGTGAGCATATAATTAAATTTGTCTAATAAGTTTTCTCCTAGGAATAATTTGTTATTTGTTCTTCTTTACTGAGAAATAATTTGTTCTTCTTTACTGAAAACCCTGTCTAATGATCCTAACTCATTGTAGGCAGGCCAAATATTTGTAATGAAATGCTAGCAAACATAAAGTCTAAGATAACTATTATTCCCATTTCTGTGAGAAAAACTGCTAAGATTCACACATTTTTGGTGAAATGTGTGTGTCTCAGGAAGAGAACAGATTCATTTTAAGCAAAGAGAGTTTCACCTCAGAATAATACAAAAATTGCATTTTTTGTATGATTTTGATTTAAAATAACCCACCCATCCATTTCAAAACATGAAGTATGTTTTAGGGATGAAAAAGTACATGGAAATGAAAGAGGAAAAAAATTTCTCATTAAATTATGTGAAATGAAAATTTTGATTTTTGCACAACTGTAATCCATTCATCCTCCCCTCAAGAAGACCTTGATTTTGCAATGATATCTGTCATTCACATGAAATAACTTGCAGGAAGATACAGACTAGAAAGAAAATGATTTTGCAGAGTAAGGCTTGCATCCTGTCAACATTTATGCATGTGCTTAACTTGAATCCCATGAATTGTTCCATTATCCTGAATAGGACTAGTCTATAAGATTGAAGTTAAGCACGTGCAAACATTTTTTCAGGCTTTCACTCTACAAAAATGTCTTCTTTCCAGCCTTTATCTCCCTGTAAATTATTGTTTTATATAAATTATGCTATATAAATTTATAGTACATACTATGTTGTATTTTAATAGCAACCATAAGGTAAACCCATTTATTTTCATATATTGCTGTGAAAGTATGAGATGTGACAATAAAAGTGACATTTTTATTTTAACCCAAGTTTTTTAAGATGATAAGCTTCAGAAGGATGAAAATATCTTGAATCAGTAAACTGAGCCAGTCAACTCTGTTTCCTGTATTTGATCAGAAAATTAATGGCAATCCAAATTGTCTTTGGGTTTGGAGGTGATAATTAATTACTTAAATTGAGCTGATGGCCTACAGTTAATGAAGCAAGTTTATGTGCCTGCCGAACTTGCTATTTTGAATATAAAAAGGAATGTACTAATTCTTTTGAATTTATGACCCAGGAAAGACTAGTTACTTTTTGATCCTGGGCAGTCGTCAGGGGCCTTGAATGTAATTTATTTGTTACCCAATGGCGTCAGCACTATGTGACTTTTTTCGAACATGAATTAATTGGGATCCATTATTCACCAAAGCTGTGACAAAGAATTTCAAGCGAACAGTTTTGTGGTAGAAAATGCTCTTTTGTCAAAATAAAAATGTTTCATAGGAACATGCTGATTTAAAAAAAAACAGTGGAAAAATTATGAAATGATTTGTATTAAAAAATAGGGTGTTGTGTTCCAACATTGTTCTGACTTCAAAAAATTAGTCTTCAAATATTTTAAAAAGTTTAGCATTTCATTTTATTGCTGTGTACTTTTTATTGTATTTCATATTTTGTATTCTGTTCTGACATAGTCTAAACAAAATACTTCAGTAAGGTAATTTTGGTGTTTCCAAAACAAGCTGTTTTCGAAGTTTCATTCTGTGGACTATATCTGGCCGTGTCGATTTGTTATATCATTGAGCTGTTAGTGTTCATTGGATCTTTGACACCTACCTTATGGTGAAGAGAGTGCCAATAGCAAAAAGGTAAATAATTGGATACAATTATGGAGAGAAGGTATCCTCTCCATAGTTAAAGGTACCACGCATATCTCCATTAAATCCAAAATTGGAATTTGGAACTCCTTCTAAAATCTTCAGGAGAAAATCCTGTGCAAGAGAAATTGGTCGTGTGCAGGGAAAGAGCTTAAGACAGATCATGCCAACTCTTTGCCTAGCCCATTCTAAGACAGTAGACTGAAAAAAGTAGGGTGTTTGTCCACTGGGGACAGTGACCGTGGCCGCAGGAGGGGCCTATACCGAGAATGCTCCATCAGGCCAAACTGCAAAGCATAGGGCACATGATCCCCCAAACTGGTGCTTTATTCTACAATTAGATTTCACCAAGCCAGTAACCAAACAGATGCTGTAATACTTCACTGGCTGCCAAGAAGCCAAAATACAGTTCCCTGTTAGGAATCCAGCCTTTGGCTCCCACCCAAACAGCCAAGTCTACTATAGTGAGGGTTACTAAAACCCTTATTCACCATATATAAAGTTCAAGAAGGGTTTCTTCAGGTATGTTGACAACAAGAAGAAGGTCAGGGAAAGTGTGGGCCCCTTACTAAATGAGGGAGCAACCTAGTGACACAGGATGTGGAAAAAGCTAATGCACTCAATGCTTTTTTTGCCTCTGTCTTCACGACCAAGGTCGGCTCCCAGACTACTGCACAGCATGGGGAGGAGGTGACCAGCCCTCTGTGGAGAAAGAAGTGGTTCAGGACCATTTAGAAAAGCTGGATGAGCACAAGTCATTTGGGCGGAATGCGCTGCATCCAAGGGTGCTAAAGGAATTGGCTGATGTGCTTGTAGAGCCATTGGCCATTATCTTTGAAAATTCATGGTGATTGGGGGAGGTCCCAGATGACTGGAAAAAGGCAAATGTAGTGCCCATCTTTAAAAAAGGGAAGAAGGAGGATCTGGGGAACTACAGGCCAGTCAGCCTCACCTCAGTCCCTGGAAAAAATCCTGAAGCAGGTCCTCAAGGAATCAATTCTGAAGCACTTAGAGGAGAGGAAAGTGATCAGAAACAGTCAGCGTGGAGTCACCAAGGGCAAGTCATACCTGACTAACCCAATTGCCTTCTATGATGAGATAACTCGCTCTGTGGATGTTATTCCTGGACTTTAGCAAAGCTTTTGATACAGTGTCCCACAGTATTCTTGCCAGCAAGTTAAAGAAGTATGGGTGGATTAAAGGACTATAAGGTGGATAGAAAGTTGGCTAAATCATTGGGCTCAACGGGTAGTAATCAATGGCTCCATGTCTAGTTGGCAGCCGGTATCAAGCGGAGTGTCCCAAGGGTTGATCCTGGGGCTGGTTTTGTTCAATATTTTCATTAATCATCTGGAGGATGGCGTGGATTGCACCCTCAGCAAGTTTGCAAATGACACTAAACTGGGAGAAGTGGTAGATACGCTGGAAGGTAGGGATAGGATACAAAGGGACCTAGACAAATTGGAGGATTGGGCCAAAAGAAATCTGATGAGGTTCAACAAGGATAAGTGCAGAGTCCTGCACTTAGGATGGAAGAATCCCATGCACTGCTACAGACTAGGGACCGAGTGGCTAGGCAGCAGTTCTGCAGAGAAGGATGTAGGGGTTACAGTGGACGAGAAGCTGGATATGAGTCAACAGTATGCCCTTGTTGCCAAGAAGGCTAATGGCATTTTGGGCTGTATAAGTAGGAACCTTGACAGCAGATCGAGGGATGTGATCCTTCCCCTCTATTCAGCATTGGTGAGGCCTCATCTGGAGTACTGTGTCCAGTTTTGGGCTCCACACTACAAGAAGGATGTGAAAAAGCTGGAAAGAGTCCAGCGAAGGGCAACAACAATTATTAGGGTGCTGGAGCACCTGATTTATGAGGTGAGGCTGAGGGAACTGGGATTATTTAGTCTGCAGAAGAGAAGAATGAGGGGGGATTTGAAAACTGCTTTCAACTACCGGAAAGGGGGTCCCAAAGAGGATGGATCTAGACTGTTCTCAGTGGTACCAGATGACAGAATGAGAAGTAATGGTCTCAAGTTGCAGTGGGGGAGGTTTAGGTTGGATATCAGGAAAAACATTTTCACGAGGAGGATGGTGAAGCGCTGGAATGGGTTATCTAGGGAGGTGGCGGAATCTCCTTCCTTAGAGGTTTTTAAGGTCAGGCTTGACAAAGCCCTGGCTGGGATGATTTAGTTGGGGATTGGTCCTGCTTTGAGCAGGGTGTTGGACTGGATGACCTCCTGAGGTCCCTTCCAACCCTGATATTCTATGATTCTGCACTTCTACCAATCCCAAGAGGTCGAACACATTTCAGATCTTTCCCAAATACACGCTTACAGCCAAATCTTATTAACTAAATCTAAGATTTATTGAAAAAGAAAAGAAAGAGTTACTATGGTTAGGAGATCATTAAACATACAAATATGAATAAAGTTCTAAGGTTGGTTTTGTAGCAGAAATGGGGAGGCTGCTGATTTGTAAAATTCCTTCTAGAATCAGTTCAGTAGGTTATAATTCAATATGCAGTCCATGTGCAGAGTTTGTTCAAATTTTTCCATGAGAATTTGCAGGGATAATCCAGAAAAGACCTGGAGACCTCAGTCTTGCAATTTAAACATTTCCTAACAAAGTTTAAGCATATCTGAGATAGTAAGGGTCAGACCTGAAAGATTCTTTATAGCTGAAGTTCAGCTAAGAAGCCTTTTGGTAGCAAGTGATAACAGTAGGCATTCCTTGGATGAAGAATAGGTGATGTACATTGTTGTTTTGAAACAAATCTCTATTTCCTAGGCATACATCGATAACTATTTGCATTCATTAGCAAAAAGGCAATTAACCATTCAAACAACTCGTATGTAGTTTACTGCAAACTTTGAAGAGAAAAAAGACAATAATATTATGACATCACAAATTCCATCTAAATGTTATCATTTTTTGACCTTTGAATCAATATACTACAGTAATGAAATATTATAGACAGGAACAGAGATTTAGCATCTACAAGCTATTTAGATCACATTGTTAAACTTTTAAGAAGATACAAGTATACACAGACAAATACCATTAGTGTCTACTTCTGATTCTCTAACAATACAGACCTACATTTTAAGAACTCTAGTTTATTTAACGTAGCTTTGCTAACTATCTACAAGGAATGGCCCTATTTACCATTTCAATGCTCTTCTAATATGTCCTTAAAGATTGCTTTTAGTTCAACCAACTGGTTGCATAGCCTTCACCGGTTCAGCGTCACAAGGGAATTCTAAACATTCTTTTGTATCTTAACTCAAAAGTTGTGAGGCTTAATGTAGCAATCTTCATGGTACTTGGAGGGAGGAGCTAAGTTGCAGGAAAGAAGAGTCTAGAGGAGGCACTAGGAAGTCAGTCTGTATACACATGGTTGGAATGCTCCCTGCAGTTGCAGCACCTCTGAGAATAATTATCTTAATAAAGAGCAAGTTTAGTTCTAGAGCAGTGGTTCTTAACCTGGAGTGCAGGCACCCTCTAGGGGTGCGAGATGCCCTTTCTGGGGGTGCGAGACATGCCAGATTTTTTTAGACGGTAAATCATTGAAAACACAAATTAAGCACAGGCACGTAAGTACAATGACTTTGTTTCATCAAACCTATGTATTTATTAACATTATACATTTTTAACTACTACTGTGATATACAAACAAAAAATTATTTTCAAGTTTTTAAGCTAACTGTAGTGAAATTATCTCGCTACAAAATACAGTGTACTGCCACGTTGCGGGGTATTTCTTGAATCATGAGCAGATGATGAGGTGGCAGCGCCGTGGCTTTGTTTGAATTCAGTTAGCCACTAACTGTTCGCACATTGGTTACAATTTACTTCCACAGCAAACCTCCGCAACACCTCTGGGTAGTACTTGCCTATTTTTGTGTGCCTACTGGACTATTATTTGTGGTGAGTAATAACATAAAACTATTTTACGTATATTTAATATGCATTTAAAAGTGTATAGGCCCCCCTATCTCCGTTTATATATTTTTTCATTTCAGTAACCCTTGCCATGTCAAAGAAACGCAAATAGAACGACAACTGTGTTCATTACAGGTTTACTTGTACGGCAGAGAAGGATGGAAATCAATGTACTGTGCAGCTTGTTATTTTCAAACGCCAATCTCAAACCATTGAAGCTGTCTGAACATTTCAACAAACAGCATAGTGGTGCAGCTGCTGGACATGACATTGACAACCTGAAGTCTACAAAGGCATGATTTAAACATAGCGGAACCTTGAGGAAGTTTGGGTTTGTGTCACTTGAGAAGCCCTTGTTACAAGCATCCTATGAAGCTGCATATTTGTGTGCCAAGGAAAAGAAGCCTCATACAATAGCTGAGGAATTAGTGAAATCTTGTGCATTGGAAATGGCAAAAATAGTATTGGGACCAGATGCGCAAAAAAAGCTTCAGCAGGTTCCCTTGTCAAATGGCGTGATCCATTCTAAAATTCATGAGATGAGCCAGGATATCTTGCAGCAAGTTATAGAAGATATCAAAGCTAGTCCTCTTAAAGTGGATATTCAGTTTGATGAGTCAACTGACTTTGATGGCTGCAGTCAGCTGTTGGTGTTTGTGCAGTACGTAAAGGGGAAAGAAATCTTGGAAGAATTCTTGTTCTGTGAACCACTGCAATTAACTACGAAAGGAATCGATGTGTTCAATCTCATCAAAGACTTATTCTTGAAGCATAAGATAACACTTGACATGTGTGGATCAATTTGCATCGATGGTGCCCCTGCCATGCTAGGAAAAAATTCAGGATTTGTTGCCTGTGTAAAGAAAGATGTACCTCCTATCATGATCACACCTTTTATGTTGCACCGCCATGTACTTGCCGCAAAGACTTTGCCTACAAAATTGAAGGATACTTTGTCTACTGCGGTGAGCGCAGTAAACTTCATCAGAGGACACGCTCTAAATCATCGCCTCTTCCATGCTTTTTGCAAAGAAATTGGTACCAAGCACACTGTCCTTCTTTTCCATACAGAAGTGAGGTGGTTTCCCCGTGGCTGAATGCTTACTCATATTTTTGAAATGCACAAAGAAATAAGTCAGTTTCTTTGTAACCAAAGCAGTAATTTAGTTAATGAATTTGAAAAGAGAGAGTTTATCCTTTGCCTAGCATACATGGCAGATATATCCATACACTTAAATTAACTCAACACATCTATGCAAGGAACTGGGATGAACACAGTAACTGCCAGAGAAAAGTTATCTGCTTTTATTCAGAAACTTCCAGTTTGGATAAAGCATGTTGAGAAAAGAAATTTCACTAACTTTCCTTTTCTTGAAGAAACAGTTGTTTCAGAAAATGAAGGAATGACCATCGCAACTGAAGTGACAAAGCATTTGAAACAGCTGAGTAACTCTTTCCAAGGATATTTTTCCACTGGAGATCTTGATGTGGCAAAGAAATGGATACTGGATCCATTTCTTTTTAACCTGTATTACATCAACAATAGTGATTTGATGAAAGATGATCTCATTGAATTACGAGCCAATGGCCGAATCCGAATGGAGTTTGAGACAATGAAGCTTGAGAATTTCTGGTGTGCTCATCTAGCACCATTTCCACAACTGGCGAAGACAGTGCTGGAGATCCTTGTGCCATTTGCAACTACATACTTGTATGAGATAGGATTTTCATCACTCTTACACATCAAAACAAAGGCCAGAAACCGCCTAAATGGGTGTGGCTATTTCAAAAAATGTTCCTCGTTTCTCGAACAGCATTGAACAGAAGCAACAGCAGAAGAGTCACTGAGCTGGTAAACTTTAAAAAGTGTGTAATTTTTCATGTATTCTTAATTTTACTGTGAAATTAGAATTATATATTTATTTTATCTCTTTCATTCTATAGTTATGATATATCTAGGTTTAAAGAATTGACCTAATTCAACGATTTTTGATAAGGGGTACGAGAACATATTTTGAGAACCAAAGGGGTGCAGGCTGCAGTAAAGGTTAAGAACCACTGTTCTAGAGACATGGAGTCCCCTCAGGTTGTTATCCAGCATGTGGCTCATGGAACAGTTCAACACTTCAAATTTGGCCTGTAAATGCAGTAGGACTATTCACATATGGATGTGTGTGCAGGACTGGGGCCTTGGTTTGTTGTGAGGACTTTGCCACTTCAGCTATTTTCCAATACTAATGCTACATGCTGCGGAAATGTACATTGGTGAATTGGGAACATGAGAAAGCTTTTTTAGATATAAATGTAATTAACTAAACCTTTCATAGCCATTACCTCTTTTTTAAATGTTGCTTTATTCTATGTATCTTGTTGGGATATGGTAGTAACCCTATAATACAGTGGGTGCCAGCAAGCACCTCCTCATGGGTAAAGCACCCTGCCTCTATTTCTCCTCTCTTCACTGGGTACCAAAGACCCATGTCACTCCCCCCTGGTATCAGTGGCTAATCAAATTGCCCACATTCTTCCCCCATGTGATGCAGCAGGGCTTTTCACCAGCTTAACAAGCACTTACTGCCAAACCCACTGTCCTTAAGAATATTTATTTGTGCAAACATAAGCACATAACAGACAAAAACGGTTCCTCAGCTGACCTTTTGGTCCTAGGGTTTCACAGCCTCTCTTCCCAGGGATTTCTGGTAATCCTGCTTCTTGCAGCTTTCCAGTCCCAGCCAGCTCCCCAATCCCAGCCAGCTTCCTTCCCCTTCTGGAACACAAGTCCCACGGCTTCCTCCTGGAACAGCTGGCCCTGTTCTAAGGACCCACCACTGCTGTTAACTCAACTTCCCTATAGTTCTTCTCCTCAGGCACAGCTTACCCCAATCACTCCTCCTTTTCTTTTTCTTTTTTTCTTTTCTGACACAGCAGCCGCAGCATGTGAGGCTATGACTGCCACCTACTTCATTTTTCACATAATCAAAAATCTATATCCTCTCACCCGGTCCTGGATCCTTAAAAAATGAAGTAATTTTTTTTAATGCTACCCCAGTTCCCAGGTACTCAGTCCTTTCAGATTATTTTCATTCATTTTGAGACATCTCAGTTCATCATAAAGAATCTTTCTCTCTGTGTGATTCTCCTTGCATTGCTACAGCAGAAGCTCAGCTGTTTCTAGGACTCTGCATGTGTTGCACAATCCCTCTTTGGGGTTGTATAGAATATGAATTACCATTCAGATCACAGTGACCTGCTAGCACTCTAAATATAGTTAATTCACTTCTTCTATCATAGCTATTATGTATACCATTATCCTCTAGTTTAGCACATATTTCATAGAATCCTCATCTTTTTTAATCTTTGGTCCTTAGTTCTTGCCATTACTTCTTAACTTCTCTCTTAATTGAAGTGCAGTTTGCTCAGAGGGATCTTTATACTAACCTCCTCATTTTAAGGCATTTTTCACTGCTTTATCTGCCATTTCATTGCCCAGTATCATGCCATGCACCAGAATCCACACTATTACTATAGTACAATTTAAGTATACCTATGTCCATAGTCAGGAATGATATTTTATTGATTTCTGAGGCTCCTTTTTGAATCACCATTATAGCCAATAATGAGTCAGATAGGATAACAATCATAGTTGGGTGTATGTCCCTTATCCACATCTGTGCAAACAGTATGCCCATCAATATGCCCATCATAATGGCCACAAAATTGGCTAGTCTCATAGATCCCTTAATTCTAAATTCAGGGATACAAAGAGCTGTTCCCAATCTACCTGTATTGTCATCTCTAGAGCCATCAGTATAGAAATGGCAGTGCTGACTCCATTTGCCATTTATAAACTTATAAATCTTTATGAATCTTAGTCGTATTTGATGGGTCCTGCTCTTCCCTTTGTTTCTTTGTGTCATTCTAAATCTACAACTGGAGAGACAACCATCCAGCTACAGTTGATTTCTCATGACTAAAGATTTTAATTTCTTCCAGATCTTCCTTTTCACCCCAGTCTTTTACCCACCTTTTGACTTTGCTAGCATGTGGCAGTTTCTAGCACGCAGTTACTTCTTGTCTACTTAATTTCCAGCAGTCCTGGTAAATTTGTTTAGTACACACATCTTCACTATTTCCATTACCCTTAGTCCAACAGGTTAAATCTAACCATTTCATCCTTAAATTTAAAGACATTTTTCCAGTGGCTACCTGCAGCACACACAACAGAGTCATAATATTCACACCACACGTGATTCACAGAGTTTGCACCTGGATTGGATCTAATTTTTTTTAGTGTTGATTTAGAAGCTGAATTAAAGGCATGGCATTCATAATCTAGAACTGATCTTATTAATGCCCAATACAGCATCAATGTTTTCCCATCAATACTTTTAAGCAGACCCATCTAGTCTTGATATTATCTATATGACACTTCCAAGTTATTTTGTTATTGAACTTAACTTCTAGGAATCTAAAATTTTGAACTACCTGTTTTTTTTCCTGTATAGAGATATAGGTTCCATTCTTCACCAATTTTCCTTTCTGTGAAGATGATTCCCTTTGCTTTAGCAAGTGAGAACTTAAATCCCCAAGTATCTCTCCATTCTGAACACCCCCTCACCTCCCCCCACCACCACCACTCAAAGTGCCTTATTGGTTTTCTCCACACCTATCTTAAGTCTTCTTGTTTGGCCCATACAGCACAGTCATCTGCAAACAGAGTAATACCTATTCCTATCCATACTCTCTCCAGAAGATCATTAGTCATAATGTTAAATGGGGTTTGTCATAAATATAAAGGGAAGGGTAAACCCTTTAAAATCCCTCCTGGCCAGAGGAAAAATCCTCTCACCTGTAAAGGGTTAAGAAGCTAAAGGTAACCTCGCTGGCACCTGACCAAAATGACCAATGAGGAGACAAGATACTTTCAAAAGCTGGGAGGAGGGAGAGAAACAAAGGGTCTGGGGCTGTCTGTATGCTGCTTTTGCCAGGGACAGAACAGGAATGGAGTCTTAGAACTTTTAGTAAGTAATCTAGCTAGGTATGTTTGTTAGATTATGATTTCTTTAAATGGCTGAGAAAAGAACTGTGCTGAATAGAATGACTATTCCTGTCTGTGTGTCTTTTTTGTAACTTAAGGTTTTGCCTAGAGGGATTCTCTATGTTTTGAATCTAATTACCCTGTAAGGTATCTACCATCCTGATTTTACAGAGGTGATTCCTTTACTTCTATTAAAAATCTTCTTGTAAGAAAACTGAATGCTTTCTCATTGTTCTCAGATCCAAGGGTTTGGGTCTGTGGTCACCTATGCAAATTGGTGAGGATTTTTACCAAACCTTCCCCAGGAAGTGGGGTGCAAGGGTTGGGAGGATTTTGGGGGGAAAGACGTGTTCAAACTACGTTTTCCCAGTAAAGCCAGTTAAAGTTTGGTGTTGGCAGTGGAAATTCCAAGGGCAAAGGGTAAAATTAATTTGTACCTTGGGGAAGTTTTAACCTAAGCTGATAAAAGTAAGCGTAGGAGGTTTTCATGCAGGTCCCCACATCTGTACCCTAGAGTTCAGAGTGGGGAAAGAACCTTGACAGAGTTGGACTGATAAAACCCCCTCTATGGAGTGCCATTATTAAGTTTATAAATATTTGAGAAAGCCACCCCCAACCCTGATTGGTATGGTTCTATCACTTAAGTCTCGTATCCACCAGAACGTTCCTTCTATTCCAATTACAGCTAGTTTATTCAGCAAGCCTTCCCTCCATAGCATGTTAAATGCTTTATCAGCATCCAAAAAGACAGCTATCATAAGCTGTTTCTCTCATGGTTTTTTGTATTTCTGTTTCTAATCTTACAATACCATGATTAAGTGTGCATCTTCCTTTCCTGAAACCATTTTGTACACAATATATTATTTCGTTTGCCCCCCAAGTATGTTACTGATCTCTCATTTATCATTCTTTCCATAATTTTGCCCACACATCAGGTCTTCTGCATAGTTTGCCAAGTTTTACTACAGGTATAACCACTGCTCGCTTCCATTCTGCGGGCAGTATTCCTTTTCCCTATACATAGGTACCGACTCTGTGGGTGTTCTGGGGCTTAAGTTTGGAGAAAAAATAGGGGGTGATCAGCACTCATCAGCCTCAGGGCTGGCCACCCATCAGCTGTTTGGCAGGCCCCCGAGGCTGGCCGTGATGCTCGGGGGAGGGGAAGAGAGGAGGGAGTAGTGGGGCGGGCACTCCGGGGAGGTGCAGAAGAGGGTGGCGGAGCAGCGGGAGAATCTCGGGGGAGGCAGAGGAGTGGGGGGGAGGGAAGAAGTGGAGCGAGGGCGGGGCCTCGGGGGAATTGGCCGAGCAGGAGCAGGGCCTCAGGGTGGAGCAGGGGTGGAGCACCTATCAGGAAGAACAAAAGTTAGCTCCTATTGCCCCATATGTTGTTATACAATTTCAATAAACCTTTTAGACTCCCTTCTGGTACATGCATAAGCATTGCATTACATAGGCTCTCTTTACCTGGGGCTGCATTTTTACTTTTGTCTATAGCTTTTATGAATTCCTGTACAAATAAATTTTCATTCAGTATGTCGTCCCTATGGTCTGTCCATGTAAGACCTCACGATTTTCTTCAACATTCTTTTTTGTTTACAAAACTCTTTACTTTGATTTGTATCACTACAAACTTTTTGAAACTCTTTTGCTAAAATGTGTGCTTTTCCTAAGTTAAAACTTTCAGCTTTATCATTTACTATAAGACAAAGTATAAATTTGTTTTTACTCCATAATCCATTCATTCTTAACTTATCTCTAAAAGCTTGGAATCTTTGTTCATTTTTCCATAATAGTTTCTCCAGTTCTCTTTGTCTTTTTACTTATTTGTCATACTGCTGCTTAACATCTTGTATAGTTTCATAAGTCCTTGCTATTCATTGTACTCTTTGCTTGCTTGTATGCCTTATTTCTTTTTTTAATTGCTGCTTTACAATCTTCATTCTGCCTGGGAACTGGATTTCAGAGTGTGTGACAATTTGATATCTTACCTATAGTTATGTGGGCTGCTGTTACAACTCTGTTTATATTATCATTGAAATTCCTTTAGATTTTTACTTATACAATTGGTATTTGTAATTGTATAAGTACAATTTGCTTATACAAATACCAGCATTTAAATTTTACCCAGATGGTTGTGGATTGTCTGTGTAATCCCTCTCTCCTGCTAATCAGTTGCTTAACAACAGTACTTGGTCCTAACTAATATGCCTTTTAATGTCAAACCACATACATTACCCGTCTTGCTTCTGTCATCAATTTAGATAGCTGGAGAATTACTTTTATTTCCCTTAAAATTGTAGTTTTAAGGCATTTCTCAGCCGCTTTCTTATGAGTACATTTTGCTAATAAATCTCCACCCTGCATTCTTTTAGCACTTAATAGATCTCCAATATTTCACCTAAATCCATTCCACTGTTTCCAAGGGATTAACATCTCCAATCTTTACATCTTCAGTGGTGATCTGATAAGATGTCAGTCCTTTTCCTTATTCTTTTTTCCATCCCCGTCTGCTCCCTCTTCTTTAGGTACAGATATTTCTAGTCATTTTTATTTCTTCCTAATCTGAAGCCATTCCTCATTCCTTATTTCTTTTCCCCCATTTTCTAACAAAACTTCCAGACTTTCCCTCTCAGACTGTTTCCAGCCCTGTTCAGCCAGCCAGTCAGCCACCAGCCCAAACTACCCCTGAGTTCCAAGCCCCAGCTCTCAGCCCCTGCCAGCAATCGCTCTGCTCAGACCAGCAAGTAAGCCTGAGCTCTTCTGCTTTTCTCTGCCCTCTGACAGGCCTTTACAGCCTCAGATGTAGCCTTGCCACCTTTAACTGGCTCATTTGTGCCCACTTGCTCTCACACAGGAGAGGTGAGCCTGGTCTACTCACAGGGGCTAGCTGTTCTGTGACAAACCATTAAATGATAATTTGTATATTGCAGTTCATTCAAGTAACTCAGAACAATTTTGTACCTGAGCTGTCTGTGCTGTGTTCCCCCCAGGGTGCTACCTGGAACTGGGCTATCACTGAGCACTCTGATCCACCGGCCTGGGCTCTTCTCTTACTGTGCTGCTGTGATAAGTTGCAAAGCCCTCCAGCCTGCACTTTCACCAGCATTCACACCAGTAGGGACACACCCAGCTGCAGTTATACATAGGCTTTCTAACCACCAGCCTCCCAGTTTAGGACCCCAGAGCAGTACCGTCCTTCCCTGGTCAGATATGGCCAGTATATGGGTTTAACACGCAGTCCGCCTCTCCCTCACTGAGAAGAGGACCATGCACACTCGTGGTAACCAAAATGAGATTTTCCCCAGACACCTTAGTCAAATGCACACTGGTTTGGATTAAAACATAAAATAAGCTTATTAATTACAAAAGGATAGATTTTACCTGATTATAAGGGATAGCAAAACAATTTACCTAGTAAATAAATGAAGCTCCAAACTGAGTTTAACATACTGGATAGGTAGGATATGAATTAGCAAATTCTCACCCTGAGTAATAAATAGGCTGGCAGATTCTTAAGGCACAAGCTGTCTTGGCTTTCCAGCTTGGGTTTCCCAGGTTTTCATACACAGGCTAGAAAACCCTTTAATTTGGGACCATCAATTCCCCCCTGGTCCGTCTTTATTCCTCAGGTGTTTCCAGATGTGGTGTTGTAGGGAGAGTGAGGTCCCATCATGATGTCATTTTCCCCCTTTTATATCTTCTTCCCACTTGCTGGAAAGCTCTTTTGGTGTGACCTGGGTCAACCAGTTCCCATTGTGTAGGGCTATCTCGGAGAGGTTTCTATTGTACACAGTTCCTGGGGTAATCCTGGTGTTTGTGTGCATTTTCTCAATCAGCCATTAACATTGTTTGGCCTTTTTACTGTTGCAGCTGACAGGCTGCTTTTGAGCGTTTTCAACCTCACAACATGTTTCAGTAACACACACATAGCCGAACTCCGTAACTTCACATACGACGATACCACATACAATCCAATGAGATATGACTGTCTAGCAGATGAAGACTTTTAGAATGATACCTCACAAGGCACACTTTATACAAAGCATATCGTAATTACATGACAGTGGTGAATATTGGGGTGTCAGAGCCTCACACTGTCATTAACCAATAACATTTTACACAGCCTCTTAGTACTGATAGCTAGGAATTCAAAGAGGGATTGCATATTTATATGGATATCAAGAGTATCTACAGTGCATAATTCATTATCATCATGATGTTCCCATTATGCCTCTGGCATTTAGGACAGTGATGAAGCTCTAACAAAATATTTAGAAGGGATATTAAATTTCATGCTTCAGAGCTTAAGCCAATCTCTTACTATCAGAGATCAGGATGAGGCACTTCTACCTATTGCAGGATTCTTACATCTTCCTCTGAAGCATCTGGAACTGGCCACTTTCAGAGACAGGGTACTAGAGTAGGTGGACCTTGGGTCTGCTCCAATCTGGAAATTCCTAGGTTCCTCATGTGTGCAGCTATGGAATACACCATAAACATCACCCACAAGGAAGTTAATGGAGCCTCACATTAAACAAAACATTTAGACAGCCAAACACTGTTGCTGTATATCCTTACTGAGCAGGGACAATATAAGGTGATGTAGGTGTTATTGTGACAGGTGAAGTGAAAGAAAATAATTCATTTTCTTAGCAGATGGAGAAAAATAACTGCTAAGGAGAGAAGGCATGAAGACAGTCCAAGCCCAAGTGCTGTGAATTTAACCAAGGGGGAAAAGTTATTTTTTTCCCCACAAGAAAATTATTCCAAAATGCAAACTGTCTCTAGAATAGCTTTAAGCAACTGATATTTGAGAATTTAATAACCTACATGAGAAAAAAATCTTTATTTTTTAGCAAACAACTGAGCCGTTTTTATAGGCAGTCTTTCTTGGGGAGAAATTGGAATAAACATTATTTTAAATTCATACTAATTCTTTATTGCTTTTTGATACTTTAGTGTAGCTCTGTACATAATGAAGTTTTCTCAACAAATATTTCAACAGTACAGAACAGAAAATAAGGTACATTTTCAAAACAATATTGCCTGAACTGTGTTTGGGAGGATTTCTAAACTTTCTTTGTTGAAGGATTTAAAGCTTGCTCTCTTATTTTTATTTTTAAACTGGATTTTTAGCAAAAGCAAAATCCCTGTTTATTTTGTTTGTCAGAACACATCATCACTACACTGTTCATTCAAAGGCCCAAAGAAGATTATGATCTTTAACGATACTCTTAAAGTTTCAAAATATAAAATAAAGAAATTACAAAAATATTGTCTGCTAATAAGACTAGCCTCCAGTAAGAACTACAAATGTAAAATTAATCATTCCCTGTTTTTCCCCATGTATTGTATTGTTTGTTTGTTTAAATACTCCTCAGCAGCTTCTCTTGCTAAATGATTAGGCTAAGGAGAAACTTCATATTATCAGTTTCAGCTGGAGAAAAATGCTATTACAGTTTGAATATAAAGTAAAATCTGATCAATTACCTGGACTTCCAATTCCTGATAAGGGGCCAGATACTGTTTAACCATGGATCAGTAGGCTCTAATATACTGTAATTGATCCTATGTTGTTTATTTAACAGTGTTTTTGGTTAGTCAGAGGTGACCATGCTTTTCTGTTTGAAATAGCCTGCATGGATCCATTCTAACTTTGTTTCCATCGACTTATTTCATGATTGTTTCTGTTGGTAGATGGTCTCCAGCCTGCTAAGAAGACCTAATATCTATTGTTATTAAATCAGTTATGTTGCTCTGTGATGGCAGTGTGGTGCTCAGTGTGACATTTGATAAAAGTGTCTGATATATATATAATTCTTGTACAGATCATAAGTTCTTCTATCACCCTCCTTCACCACCATGTCAGAGCAACTTCTAATGTTGTATGGAGGTGATTAAAACCTGTCATTTGCAGTTCACTCTCTTTTTCATCTTCTCCCAAGGAAAATAATTATGTGTGCAGAGGAGTCTTTTGTTTTGTGGTTTCTTTAAATGTACATGTGGCTGTGTGTTTGTCAGAGATGGCAGGTCAAAGAACTGTATCTTGCACTTGGAGTGGAAGGTGCTGAAGTTAGTGATGGTCCTTAGTTCCCACGAGAGTTAGTTCCACAGTCTTGGACTTGTCCCTGAGAGACTTCTGTCTCCTGCACAGATGAGCTTTATCCTGATGGTGGCAATCTTTTCCCTCTCTCAACCCACACTTTTTAGTAATGCATAGGTAACACAGATCCCAGACCTGAAGTGTTGGGACATTTTTCAACTGTTGATTGCTCATCCTACACTGAATCTGCTCTATGAATGCAGATTAATATCTGTTATATCTGTGGACACAATACACATTCTGAAATAGCAGGGGCATTTCCAAGTATCTGTACTCTGTAATGACCAAATTCTGTCCCCAATGCACACATCAGAAGACTCAAGAGCTACCTGTAAGTGTTTTGCTGCTCTAGATCATTCTCAGTATGTGCTCCCACCTCGTTCCATCCATCCGACACAATTCTGTTTCCCTCTCAAACTTGTTTTTCCTACACAATTTAATTTTTCCATATCCCCCACCCCTTCATCTATCCTATTCCTCTCCCTTCCTGTGTTGTATTTTTTCCAATTATCTTTCTTTTTGTCAGCCCCAGAAATCCACACCACTAACTCAGCCTTCCCATCTCCTCTTTATTCTCATCCTAGCACACACGCAGCCCATGCCTTTCCTCACACACTGCCCCATAAGGCACATTTCTTGAGGGGACAGTCTTCTTTCTCTTCATCATCCCAAGGACAGGGGCCACTGGAGAAGAGAGGTGCTAAAGTGTCTCTATAGGTTGCGTGTACACAGGTTGGGGTTCTGCTCAGTCTGATAGCTCATTTAGCTAAAACCTAGTCAACTTTTCAGCAGTGGTTTTCCTGGATGGGGAGACAGAGCAGAAGGATCTGGGATGTCCTGTGAGATGAAAGGATGAGATGAAATGGTGCTTACAGGGCTGTAGGAGAAGTTGAAGACAGGATAAAATTTGACAACAATTTAATCCAGCTGGAGGCAACTGCAGGATGGAGGAAACTTGTCTCTTTCTTGCAAGTCTGTTTTTCTATTCCCTTAGCCCTGCCTCCCTAGGGAACTGTGTGATCTGCCTACACAGCATGGGAAAGGGATGATGAATCACAGGTTTATGCCTAAAATTTGACCATGTCTCCCCCAGGGCTGCCACTACAGTAACCAGAAATGATGCCTCAACTGGACCCATTTCATAGCCATGTTACTCAACCATCTCAGTCATCCAACTGCAGCTACTAAAGGGGCACACAGCTATAGGTCAACCTATTGCACAGGTAAGAGCTTCAGGGCAGGGTGCAAGGTCCTTCTTATACAATAAGGCTTGCCCTACCATCATGTAGTAAGTGTAGTCCTAGGTATGATAAGAAAGAGAAAAAAAAACAATCTTTGCTCCAGATTCTTGACCATTACTGAAGAGAGTGAGATTGGAATAACTTTTTGAAGCACTTCCTGTGGCCAACCCTTTGCCTGTGCTGTTAATCAGCCAGTTGTGAATGCCAGCGATCTTACAAATCGGGGACAGTTGCTGAGAGAGAGAAATGCTATAGGTGATGTATCCATAGAATGCAATAGAATAATGACAAAAGTATTATTCTAAGTGTTGTGATGGGGTGTTCACCTCACACCAGCCCTAAAGGAGTTAAGGTGGCCAGAAGAGGCCAATTACACTTCATAGTTGCACCTGAAGGGTGGCACAAGGAATTATAAAAACTAATTGCTGATGAAGACCAGCCCAGGGAGAAGGTGAGTAAGGAATATAAAGAGAGGAAGTTTGTAGTAGTAGGGGAAGAGTCTGCAGTCACTCTCTGGGAGCAAAGAGGTGGGGAGGCAGAAGAAACCCCGGGGTTAGAGTAAGCCTAAGATCCTAGTTCTGGAAGAACGGTCAACTCCAGAAGACCTGTGAGGAAAGAGAGCCTGACAAGGCAGGGTAGGAAGCAGTCCAAGGAAACTGCCCACTGTGTAGATCTTGACTGCTAGGTATAAGGTTCCTGGGCTGGAACCCAGTATGGCAAGAGGCCTGGTTTCCTCTCCCAGCCACTGGGAAGTGGTGCAGATCTGTTGGAGGCAATATCTGGACAGGTGGTCTGATGAGATTTCCCTACCCCTGGAAGGAGGACTAAATGGTGAAGACTGAGCACCATAGCAATAGAGTGACTATTGGCAGGGGGTGCCATATGGGAAAAAAGCTGCTATGCCATCTCTGACCAGAAGGATGTGCTCTTGTGGTGAGTGAATCCTGTTACAAGTGTCTAGAATAGCTGAATTTCCAGTCCTCTTAAACTTTTTATTTCATGCTTTTGGCATTATGTAGCTGTATGCTTCATTCTATTCTTCAGTTCTTTTCATATCTTGTATATATTCTGTATTGTGGCAGAATCTGCAATATACTATTCCTATATTAATTTTCTCTGCCTCTAATTAAAGACAGTACAGGTATTTCTGGATAAATACAGATTGCACTTCTTTTTATGTAGAGACTTGCTGAGAAATGTTCCTACAGATTCTTTTATTAAGTTACCAGCAAGCAGTACTGCTAATTTTATGCAGATACTCTGCTCAGGGACAAGCTAAAACTTTATGGGAACACTCAATTTAGAATTGCTTTGCTTATGAAAGAGAATATGGACATTGCATTTCATGAAGTGAACTTTGTTGAGATAACCTTGCTATTTACAGCTACCAGGATGCACTGCAGCTGTAAGACAAAATGACTTATTTATAACAGTTTAATTAATGATTTAGGATAAAATCTTGGACTTCTGTAAAAAGCTCAAGTAAACTGCCCTTATGCATGAGTTCTCTATGGAGGTAAGAATGTTTGGCAGGGTGGGGAATGAAATCTTCCTCTTTCTTCTAAGGCAAAAATACAAGTGTAGTGATGCCCCCTCTGTATGTATGTAGTTTTGGCCAACGGATCTACGTAACTGGGTCCTAATGGTGTAATCTCTGCCCCTTTCCCACAATGTCTTAAGACAGACTTTTCATTAAGTCCATCTGTTTCACATTTCTATTGAGTATCCATAACCATTATACAATGGCCTCTGTCAAAAGATGACCTTTTTCATCTCCGGTCATTGCAATTTATATTATTTGGCTTATGCTCACTTTGCACTAGATTACATAAAGCAATATTTTACTAGTTACTGTTGATTTAAAGCAAACTTATTAATACTGTTGTATCAATGCAGCAGCATCTCATCTTTTCATCTCACGGGACATCCCAGAACCTTCTGCTCTGTCTCCCCATCCAGGAAAACCACCGCTGAAAAGTTGACTAGGTTTTAGCTAAATCACCTCAGTCCTCCCCTTCAGTTACCAGACTAATGCCCTCCTGGAATTCTAACTACTCTGTTAATCAGAATAGTGGTTCCCCTTCTGCAAGCCATACACCCTCCTTTCCCTATAGAATGTGACCCAATGTTCCTCAAAACCAAGACCCTCTACTTGATGCTACTTGCCCAGTCTACAGTTTACCTCCAATATCTTCTGTTTTTTCTTCTCTCCTTCATGCGACAGGAAGGATCTCCTAGGTCACCAGTTCTTTCCTCTCCTTCACCTCCCTTCTAAGATCCCTGAAGATTCTGATGATCTACAAAGTGTTTTGAGGCGGTGTTGTTCATGCCAACATGCATCATAGCCAAGGATCTTTGCCCAGAAACTTTAGAATCCCATTTAGTTGTTCAGTTGTTTATATTATTTGTATTCCAGGAAGACAGCATGGTACTGCTGTACTTCTGTCTACTGCAGAATATTTTGTATAATCTCCTTAACAATGAGTCACCAACGAGGATGGTCTGTCTTCTTTGGACAGTCAGTGGTCTTCTGGGCATGCTTGACATCAAGAATTAGACTGAGCATCCATCCCCAGCTGTGGTGATGGTATATCAACTATATGGCCACTATGTGGTGGGTAATTATAGCCTTTAATTATGTATATAAAATCTTGTTACAATGTATGAGAAACATTACTGTCTGAATTTAAAAGGAAAGGAAAAGTTAATAATGAACTCTCTCTCCATCCCCTGATGGTGACTCAGTACAGCCTTTCTGCTGTCTGCCCTGAGTTGTACTAAACAGAGAAGACCTGATCTAGTTTGTGTTGGTCCTTTCTGGAGAAGAAATTGTCTATTTATTCACTAGTCCCCAAGATGTGCTAGACACTCTACAGGTAGAGGTAGACACCATTCCCGCCTTGAAAAGCTTATTTCCCCTCCCCCGCACCCAATGGGTCTGATCTCACTTAATGAGGTCGATGGGCTAGATCCTCAGCTAGAATAAATCAGTTTAGCTCTACTGTCATTAGTGGAGCTATGCTGATTTACACCATCTGAAGATCAGTCCCCATGGCTTTATTGAAGAACTTCCTTGGATCTAATATGGCAAGGAACTGACTGACTCTTAAGACTCTCTCAGTTCCACCATATCAGTGCTCTCAGACTCAGACCTTAACTTGGGCGGCAGCTAATTCCATCCTAAGACAAAAAGAAAAGGAGTACGTGTGGCACCTTAGAGACTAACCAATTAATTAATTAATTGGTTAGTCTCTAAGGTGCCACACGTACTCCTTTTCTTTTTGCGAATACAGACTAACACGGCTGCTACTCTGAAACCATCCTAAGACAGTTGTGGCTACATTAATAGCCCCCTATATCTTAATTGCTCAAACACCACTGAAGCACACAAATACTGTCATAACAAGTAGGGTAGAAAATCTGCCATCCTTCTTTCATTTGCACCATAATCATAAAGCTCACAGCTGCCACCACACTCTGTCTTGAAGTATGCCTCCACTTGTCCCATGCAAGATTGCTCTTTGTGCACAGTAGCTCGCTCTCATCACCTTGAATTGTCAAAACCCTTCTTTGTTTACCAGACATCTGCTAATGGCTAAATCTATCATTTGGGATAATGAATCCTTCAGGGATCAATATTTAATGGTGTTTCCTGTTGACAGATTTAAATTGATTTGAAACTATCCACTAACACAAACTGCAAAGGTGACATACTGTTCAGGAAATATTTCCTTCCATCATCAACCTAGAGCTGTAACCATTGAAGTATAAATCACTCTGACAGGGTAGAGACACAAATTTCACCATTGCATAAGTGCACGTAGATAAAATAACTATATTTTAGTAGAAAATGATAGCTCTAGAATGATAAATCCTAATTCTTCCAATGCCACAGCAAAGAGGAGGAAATAGTCATCCACTGTATTGCTAACATTAATGCCACACACAAATGCTCTAACATCCAATATTTTACCTTCAATAAAGGAACAATATTTCCAAAGAAACTCTCATCTCATTGCATTCCATATATTGCTTTTTACTGTTTTCCCCCTCCTGATTCAAGTTCTATTCTCTACTTTTATGCCACCAGAAGTACTTATAATGCCTTGAAGTCTGAACACTGGATCTTCAGATTGCAATATTCCTGCACAAAATCTTTCAAGCTCATGGACATGAATGTATAAAGATTTTTTTTGTATGAAGAAAAAGGAGTACTTGTGGCACCTTAGAGACTAACCAATTTATTTGAGCATGAGCTTTCGTGAGCTACAGCTCACTCCATCGGATGCATACCGTGGAAACTGCAGAAGACATTATATACACACAGAGACCATGAAACAATACCTCCTCCCACCCCACTGTCCCGCTGGTAATACCTTATCTAAAGTTTCTCTGTCAGATGTCCTCAGTAAATAAGATTTTAGCCCATAAAGACTGTGAAGTAGCTGTGGCAATATGCTGACTTACAAATGATGTAACTAAGATGAAATATTATGGCCAACTTTTTCAAACTTTAGGCTAACTTTAGGCTCCCAGCTTCATATGTAGGCAATTAGGTAGCTTTTCACAGCACCTACTCCTCATATTCAATCCTGCACCTCTTGAAAAATCAACTTATGTAAGTGCTTACATAGAGATTTAGTTGCCTAACATTTAAGCACGCAAATTTGAAAATATTGCCTACAGATAGAGTCCATGTCAGAACTGGGATCAGAACCCATATCTTCTGAATCCTGCTCCCATGCCTGAATCATTAAACAACGCTAGCTCACTGACTATCTCCACGGACAATAGCAATACAATCAATGGCTTTTGGCAACATACAAGCTGAAGGATTGTTTATTCCTCCTTGAACGATATTTGATTGCTATTTGCATCCCAGTTGGTCACTGTTCCTCTAATATCGTACCGGTTACTTATCTGCATATTATGTTTACAGGATGTATCTACTGTACTTAGAGTCAAGCTGTCCTGCAGTGGCTCAAGAGCATGGGTACCAACCTCAGGGCAGATGTAGGAAAAGGGAATAAACCTCAAATTGGTTGTGAATTTTATACTTGGATTTCACCAATTTATTATCAATTGTAAACTCCTCAGGCACTAAAAACAACCATATCATGGAGTCACTATAGCAACCTTATCAACCTGGGGTACTCCACTCTCTTGCCTTTGTGATAGATGGTCCCTTACACCAAAGACCACAGCAATATTCAGGTTATTCCCCGTCCCAGAGGACCAGTCACTTACCCCAGGTCAATTGCATGTTAGATCTCGCACCAGAGACAATGCTTGTAGCCAATCCTATAATAAACTATCTAGAGATTCCTTATATAGGAAAAGGAAACAAAAATATATATAATAAAAAATACCCACAAATGAGCTCCAATGAGGGAAATCTTACCCCTCAACATCCAAGCAGCATAAAGATACAGTTCCGCCTTGTTAGGGATTTTTAGCAAACACCCCCTCTCCTTTTGCTTCAAATTGTAAACTCAGCTGGTGGGAGGAATTCACTTGCATATCTCTCTTGACTGCGGGGTGGGGGAGAAAGGGCAGTGAGGAAGAGTAATCAACAAAGTCTTTTGTCCTCCTTGTCTGACTATAGTTCTTAGGATGTTTATGGGCTTTCCTTGTGGGGTAGGATGTATTTCTATTGGAGGCCAGCATTTCAATGTCTCTTTCCTTTCTGGTGATTTACACAGTTAGAGACTTACAATGCAAATGCTTAGATATGGGCTACAGATGTTATAAGTGAGATGAATGCTTCTAGATTGCGGCATGCATTAAATGAAGTCTAGACACTAAACACATTTTTATAACACGAATGCTACTTAACACAAGTGATCTGGACTAATTTTAGCTATGTATTCCTCATTATTCAGCTGGGCAGGAGCTGGCGCTTCGTGTACCAGTGTCACAGAGATGCTGATTCAGAAGATGCTCCTCATCATTGTCCCCAAACCAGACTTTCATCTGTATCTTGCACCAAACAAAGGTTAAGACTCAAATATTTGTATCTTTTTTTCACGTCCAGTTTCCCCTTGGGATTGCAACTATTAAGTACTTTGAGAAAAGCTGTTCTAGGGCTGTTTCCAACCTATTCAAAAGTAGAAGGTATCAGAAATCTCATGAGAGCTTTTAAAACTGAGATTTCCAGCCCAAATTTTGAAGATTCAAAAAGTTCAAATATTCTTTGAATCAGAATGTTCTGAGTTTTGGATGCATGCCCAAATCAAATCCAAACTCTTATGGTTTTGCCCCCTGCTAGCTGAAATCCCATCTATGGCGCAATCAGTGTGTGAGACCTCGGAGATGAACTCAAGGAAGTACTAACCCTTTCCTGAATTTAAATAGTTAGGGACAGCAATTTAATTTCCTTTCTTCTTTTGACATGCTATTTACACCATATGAACACCTAGTGCAAGACACTTCCCTTGAGCATTATTCATATTTTACAGATGGGGGAACTAAAGCAGAGAGAAGTGACTTGCTTAGGGTCACATAGGCTGTGTCAGAACAGGAAATAGAACCTCGGGGCGTGTTGACACAGGTTAATTATTCCAGTATAGCTTGCTGGTCAACTATCATACTGTAACTTTGCTGGTATAGGTCCGCATGGACAGTCTATTACAGAGTAAATGTGACTTCCAAACCAAGTAATTATACTGAAAGTTATGCTTATTTTGGAATTGTGCACACACAGCAAGTTTTTCCAGCAAAGCTATAGTGGAATATTTATTCCAGTAAACTTGACAGTCAGGGTATGTTGAGATGCTGCTGTAGTGTAGAAACTTTTTATGGTTACAGATGGGGATTCTTCCATTTTGATGGTAAATCTACCTCTGAGAGGCAGTAGCTAGGGTCAACAGAAGTTTTTCATTGATCTAGTACTCTCTACACTGGTGTTTAGGTTGGCTTAAGTGCTGGCATATTCTGGGGTGCAATCCAGACCAGTGAGAGATTGTCATTGAATCAGGAAGCCTCCCCTGTTGCACCCTCCTCCTTGTGTTTCCTCCCGGTATCCCACTTCTCCACATCTTTTCCAATAAGCCTCAGCTCCCCAAGCATAAACCCTCAGTAACTATGTTAGCTCTATATAGTATCCTGATTGGCAAACAAAACAGGTATATCTACCAATTTTAGATGGAGACTTCTTCTTTTCTTTTCTTTTTTCTCTTCTTCTTTACTTTCAGGTACTTGGTCTGTCAAGGATCCCCTGAAGCAAGGTCTAGGTCACCCTGAGGACTTCTGTCTCATAGTCTCAAACCTCTTCAGATGTTAATTGGGGGAACTAACTTAACTAATTTAGTTTGCTTAGCATTTATAGCTTTTGTTTTCAAAGGAGTCATGAGTCCAGATATATGCCCTGTGGGTGTTCATCACTGTTTTTTTATTAATATTTTGGAAGGAGGGGGCTGCAAAACAGACACAGACCAAAGCTCAATCATCATTTACTCTCTCATCAATCATTCACCTAAGCTTTTAGTATGATGCCATCCCACGATATTACGTTTTCTTTATTTTGTGAGCTGGTGCCCTGCTGATATATTCCAAAGTTCAATGTTGAAACATAAATGCAGATCAAGCCACTATTAGCACCTCCAGTAGCTTTCCACATTATTTATCTAGTGCTAAGAGAATCCTGCTCCCAGAATCCTCTAGCAAGTTCAGACATATCAAGCCATACCAAACTCATGCTTGCCATATTTATTCATATCAGTCACAGCAATTCATAATAATTTGGCTCTGGGCCAACACAGGTCACAGTTGGAGACAGATGCTGGAGAAGATGGACCATAGTCTGACCCAGTATGGCAGTTCTTCTGGTTTAATTATTAAGGGTAGGCCTTGCTTCATGGACTCAAACATTAAGGCCAGAAGGGACAATCATGATATGCAGTCTGACCTGTTGCAGGCCACAGAACCTCACCCTTCCACTCCTGTAATAGGCCCATAATCTCTGAGTTACTGAAGTCCTCAAATCTTGATTTAAAGACTTCATGTTACAGAAAATCCACCATTTACTCTAGCTCAAACCAGCAAGTGACCCGGACGCAACACTCCAGAGGAAGGTGAAAACCCTTTAAGGTCTCTGCCAATCAGACCTGGAGGAGAAATTCTTCCTAATCCCAAATATGGCAGTCAGTTAGACCCTGAGCATATGGGTGAGACCCACCAGCCAGACACCTGGGAAAGAATTCTCTGTAGTAACTCAGAGCTCTCCCCATCTAGTGCCCCATACTACAGCCTTTATTAATATGTTTGCTGATTTATCGTTTCTGACTTCAAATTATTTACCAGCAATAGAAGCAAAATAGCAGCCCTGTTTTTGTAGGGTAGGGACAAAGTTGGATCTAAAGGGAAAGGGATCCCTTTAAGGAAAGTCATCTGTCAAAAGAAAGCAGTACTTTATACTGGCTCGTTCAGTATAGAATATTTCAGTCACCATATTTTAGTGAGTATTCAAAGCACTGAGTATCCACTTCTAAATCAGATGTGTCAACTTCAAAGTTCACAGATTTCAGGTCTTATTACATTGTTTCTCAGTCCATGAAATTGTAATGTGGTCTTGTCACCTCCATTTGTCTCTTTAAAAAAAAAACACCTTAATATCTTAGTGTGGTGTTAGCTGACAAGCTGACTCAGTGCCTGTCAAAGTAATTAAGAACTATTTGCTCTCTAGCATTCATGGTTAAACAGGAAGCTTTACACTTGAATTGTTTCATCTGCTTTAAATCCCTCTAAGAGGAATAACTTAGCTGGATGTAGAATACTAAAAGCTCTGGTAAGAGATCTCACTGGTTCACATCTAGTAGCAAGTTTTTTTGGACATAACAAAGCCTGCATCTTGGCAGGGGAGTGAGACTAGATGACCCTTACAGTCCCTTATAACCCTATGATTCTAAGTAAAGTAATTATCTGACAGCAGTTTAGTGGTCTAAATTAATGATGATGGAACCTGAATCAATAGAAAAGCTGGAATCCCTTCTCTCCAAGCACTGTTAAGAGGGCAACAACATTCCTCTCTTCCTTCTGCAGGCTATGCAGGCCTGACCCCACCCTTCCAATTAGTACTTCTTGGCCTTTCCCCTGACCCCATCCTTCAAGCTACCAGGGGGAAGATGGAGAAAGCTGACTGGCTTCTCTAGTTTATTTGTTACCAGGGAGAAGGAGGAAAATTAATCTGACAGAGGGTGCTCAGGGGCAGTCCTTTTGATGTCAAAGTGATTCTCCACTCCCTCAAAGCTCTAATCTTTGTGTAAGGCATACACAAAAGGCAATGCAGTTATACTGATAACTAAAATTTTCACAGTGGGTGAACTTTTTGGACACTCCCCACTGTGGTCCCAAAGATGGTGATTCCTAGACTCTCATGACCCTTGCTGGCTGGGGTTGTTGTGGATAGGGTCAGGCACTATAGTTTGAACCTTGTTCTGTACAGAGCCCTGAGTCTGTCTCTGCTTTGCATCGCAGGTGTGTACTACCTGCGGCAATAAAGAATCCCATGCCTTTAAAGAACAATCTGAGTTTGAAGTGTATTGCAGTGGTAGGTGAGGAGTTCTTTTCCTGCGGAACTTGTGAACTCCACCAGATTGGCAGCTCACAGGACACAGATTATAAATGTTTGGGGATTGAAATCCTCAGCAGATAGGGACCTGATGAGCTTTGGGGTGTGTGACACTACATCCCATATTCTTCATAGAGATATTATGATATGATATGGCATAACTATAATGTATTTTATGCAAGATGGGTCATGTGAGACCATTGGATAGGTTATGATTTATTGGATAATTACCCAATTTGTATGCATGTATCATTTTTGTATCTGAAGCTAGGAATATTGACTATGTATCTGTATTAAAATGTGTTTACACTTGGGGAACGCCCACTAGGCACAAGACAGTCAGTCTAGATGGCTGGCTGGGAAGGGCCCATTCAGGTTGATAAGCCATTAGGAGAAAACAATAGACTTTAGAAGAAGCTAATCTCCACCAGGAAGCCTTCCTGAGAATGCTGTAAACAGCCTCTGACTCATGGCTGCTATGGCACTACAGGGACATGTAACCAGGTCACCTGGTACTGGACTCCATCTTGGACTCCATCTTGCCATATGCAAAAGCTATTTAATGCAGCGGAATGACATCATCGTGGTTCTTCACTGACTCCCCACCCCAAAGAGACTCTTGGAAACACCTGAGGAACAAGGACTGAACTGTGGGGGGAGGGAAGTGCTGGACCAAGGCTAAAGGGATTTTTAGCCTGTGAAAGGAACACCTAGGGTTTTTAAACTGTAGGTTAGTGCAGCTGGCTCCTTAAGAATCTCTGCAGCCTTCTTGAATCATCATTTTAGAGTGAGAATTTCCTACTCATATCCAATCTCAGGCTTAGTATATTAAGCTTAGTTTGCATGTTTTGTTTGCTAGGTAATCTGTTTTGATCTGTTTGCTATCCTTTATAATCACTTAAAATCTATCTTTTGTAGTTAAACTTATTTTTCCTTTGTCTAAAACCAGTGTGTGGGTGTCATAACTTGGGGCAGAAAGCTGTTCAATGTCCTTCTCCATATTGAGGGAGGGAGCAACTTTCATGAGCTTACACTGTACAGATCTCTGTGCAGCACAAGATGGTATAATTTGAGGCTTAAATTCCAGAGGAGGATGTGCACTTGAGTAGCTGGGCAGTTCCTTAGCTGTAGCCTCCCCATGCAGAGCTGATCACAGCATCTGTCTGTGCTGCAGCTTGGTGTGTCCTTACCTATATGTGTGCTGGAGCCTGGGAGAAGGCTTGGCAGACTGGTCACACCAGTACAATGTAAAGGGAACCTAGGTTGGTGGGTTGAGGGGGTCAGTGGTATCTCAGTTCCAGGTGGCATCCTTGGGGGAACCCATCCCAAGGTGTTTTTAAGACAGGGGTATTTAGTAGGAGGGGGAGTAAAAGCTTATGATCACAAGAAATTAAAACATGGCAATGCACTGACAATTCCAATATTGATGTATCATGGGGGAGGAAATTGCCTTACTTCCACCCCTCTCAGAATAGTTCTTGACTCAAGATTGTGCTCATTTTCAAAACAAAGATTTGTTCCCTTGAAAACAAACAAAACCCCACCCAGGAGTTCCTGGGGGCTTCCTCCTCTCTCTGCTCTTCTGTAGTAGTATTGAGCCATATGCTCCTGGAGCAGCCAGCTAGCCAGCTCTTTTTCTCCTCTCTGGATCCTGCACTCTCCAGAAGCTACACTGTCCTAAACCAGAACACAGGACATGCCTATCATCCCAGAAATGCAGGCTATCCCATTTTTTATGGGACATCTTACACTGCCTTCAGCTCCAGGTTCCCCTCTTTCTTCCTCAGCAGTGGAAATGCTGATGGCTTGGGAAGGAGGAGTAAGAAATCAGAAGAGCCTAGAAGGATGGGGCCCCAGCAGCCCTAAAACATTATTATTGAAATGAGTTTTCTCTCTCTGGAAGATGAGGGCCAGGTTCCTCTGTGTACTTTATTTTGTCTCCTACTCTCTGCCCTTAATGTCCGATCTGTGGATGCCTTTAAGTTGCCTGAAGGTATAAAACCATTGAGAGGACTGAGGAGAAGGGGAAAAACAAAACAAAGTATAACTGAGGGGAAAGGAGAACTAACAATCCTCCTCCAATCCTCTAGTAGCTTTTGGAGTGGTAAAGAGATGGAGTTTTCCCACCCCTCTCCTCCTCCCTGCTCAATGCTTTCTCACAAAATAGGTGGCTTTTGCCAGCAGGAAAACAGTTGCTTCTGTGCTCCCTCCAAAACTGGGCAACATTGCTGCTAGGTTTGTTGGGGACAGAATCTTACATTGTTTGACTGAGTCTGACCTCGAGTGAAAGTACAGTACTCAGAGCGACTGCCAGGTAGGCAGACACCAGCCTCTGACACTGCCCATCCCAGATGGCATATTGCCACTTGTCTTTAGGCTGCCAATTTGTCTCTCATTCATACAGAAATTGGCTGTTGAAAGTGTGTAGTTGAATACATTAATGAGATAAAGGCCCTATACAAAAGTAATTAATTCAAAGACAAAAAAAAAAAAGCCACATAGCTGCATTTAGCTGGTGAGAGGGAGAGGACCCAGAGTAGCTGCCTGAAGAAGGACTGTTGTCGTTCCACAAAAGGATGTTTGCAGAGTGCACTCCGTCATAGCTCTTTACAGCATGGCATGGCATGTTACTGCAGGCCCAACCTCAGATTCTATCCTAGGTAGTCATCAACTCTCACAGCTTTCAGAGTGTTCAGTTGCTGAGGTGACTTAGCCCTCCAGCTGAATCAGAGACTTTAAGGCTAGAAGGGACCACCAGATCATCTAGTTTGACCTCACAGGCCACCAACACCACCCAGCACCCGCACACTGACCCAACAACCAAAATTAGAGTAAAGTATTACAGCCCACTGGAGCTTAGACTGTGCCACAGGCAAAGAATAGGAGGGACTGAGATGCACCTGTGCTTGAGGCCCTTGCTGTGACACTGGAGGCTTAGGCCAACTCTAAGCCTATATATCTCCAGAGAGTCTGTCAGGCTTAATTATTTTGTTAAAATTGCAGTAAATATATACTTTGGACTTTCCTAAATACTGGGGAATGGACAACTAATCCTCATGTGCTAATCTCTGTAGTTCTCATGCTAAGAGTAATATGTGGACATGACTGGGGCAGACCACTTGATAACCAGAGCCATTAATTACTGAGTTTTGGCTATAGCAAGGGCTACCCCTCTTAGGGGAAAGTGGCCAATTGATACCCATTTAAAAAGCCATTTGTCCAGAAGAGGCTCCTCAATTCTCAATACAGTAGGTAAAACCAATTTATGGGACAAGGGGAAACTCCCATCCAGAGATGAGTCACGCAGGAGGACATCACCGAAGAATTACCTCATGGACTCCCCCACCATCACCTTTTGCATCTGTGAGCCCTGGAGTCAGAACTGTCACATGGCAGGTTTTCAGATAAAAGCTGACTAGTAGGAGGAAACAGGGTTCTTTTTACCAGCCTGGATCCTAAGAGGCAAGGATTTTGTCAGCCAGATAAAGGACCTCGAGCTGCCACAGCTGGGATAAACCTCAGAAGCTGAATCTATAAGACCTTGAACAGAAGTTTTTTTTTATAAAATAACCAAATTATGTATTTGTCTGTCTTTAATATTCTTAGCATTGTGCAAACATCTCTTGCTTCATTTTCACTTAATAAATCCTAAATACGTTTATTATAGGATTGGACTGAGCGTCGCCTTGTTGGATGAAGGAGGGAGATCTAAGGAACTGACCTGTGGTTTGTGTCTGGTCCTATAGGAACTGAGAAACTTGGATTTTCTTGATATTATGGTGAAAGGGGGAGCCTAATATCACAGGGGTCTGTCACTTAGTGTCAAAAGGCACTGGGGTTCCCCAAAGGGACTGTTTAAATTCTACATTAAGGCTGGCAAAAGCCTAGGCAGTTAATAAGCGGTGCGGTTAGCTCTTGTCTCTCAATTACTGGCACTGGGTTAATTTACCTGTTACTGAATAGTCTGCCCTAAAGTAGAGCCCCTGGTAATTCTAAGTCTCAAGATACCAAGGGTCCTGACAATAGCAGGGAAGTGATTGAGATATACTTAGATAATCCTGGAAAGTGCCTCACACATACATGCAGCTGAAGAAAACCCAAGGTCACTTCCAATCTGACTGGGGGAGAATTCCTTCCTGATCCATATATAGTGATCAGTTAGACCCTGAGCGTGTGAGCAAGAGCCAAAAAGCCAAGAGAGAACGTTTGATGCCACTTCAGGGCCCTGGTCCATCCAACCGAATGTCCCATCTCCAGCCATAGTCATCCCCGATACTTCAGAGGACTGAGACTTAAAAAAAAATAAATCCCTGTTTGAATACATTGGGGAGGAGGATCCTTTACTGGCTCCTCCTGGTCACTGGATGAAACCTTGAAGCCATGAGCTTTAGGAACAAAGGCCATAAACTCGAAGTGACCACCAGGACTGTTTGAGCCCTGCCCCCACCATCACAAACAGCCCCGTCATACATTTGTACCCACAAATTAGTCCAGCTTTCTCAAAATGAATTAAGTTGTTTGCCCCTACAACTCTTGCTAGAGGGATGTTCCAAGAGCTCACCCTTCTGATAGAAACCTTCCAATTTCCAGCCTGAATCTGTTTATACCCATCTGTGGACAGTTTATACCCATCTGTTCTTGCACCAACATTGTCCTTAAATAGCTCTTTACCCTCCCTGGTATTTATCCCCCTAATGTATTTATAGAGAGCAATCATATCCCCCCTCAGCCTTATTTTTGCTAGACTAAATAAGCCAAGCTCTTCCACGCTCACCTGAGTCCCCTAAATCCACATAAGAGTGCACCTCATCTGGGGTATTAAAATCAAAACAAACACACAAACCAAGAGTCTTGTGCCTCGCTTGAGATTGAGGCATAGCCTTCCTTCCTGAGGGTCGGTCTGTCTTTCAAAAAATCTCTCATCCCTCTAGGGCAATGGTTTTCAATCTATGGTCCATGGACCCCTGGGGGTCCACAGACTATATATAAAATTTCCAAAGGGGTCCACACCTCCATTTGAAATTTGTTGGGGGTCTGAAAAGGAAAAAAAGTTTGAAAACCACTGTTCTTGGGCTCTTCTGTCTCTCTTATAGAGCACTATCTCAGTGTTGCTCTCCTGGGAGTTCCTTTCTGTTCAGTTCCCCTCCTAACTCATGGGATTTTTTGCAACTCTCCCCAGTTCTCCCTTCAGGTGATTTCTTGCTGGCCTTATACAGGCCAGGTGCTCTTCATCACCTACAGCCTCGGCTGGGACTGGCAACTAATGAATCAAGTGTGGCTGGACCTGTATCTCCTAAAGCAGTGTTCCACAACAAGGAGTAAGTAGAGGTCTTCCAGGGGTGATGCTGATTGATTGGCGATCCCTTAATTTGAGGATGCTCTCTACCATGGATTTACATCTGGGGCCTGAGATGACTCAGGAGTCCAATCCTGGAACCGCAAATCTGCCCACAGTAGGTACAGACATTCTGTGGCATTCATCTAGATATTTGCCTGATTTTACAACAGGCTACATGAAAAGCACTAGTGGAGTTAGTACAAACTAAAGTTTCATACAGACAAAGACCTGTTTATAGTGCTTTATATACTATACATTGAAATGAAATGCAATATTTATATTCCAATTTGATTTATTTTATAATTATATGGTAAAAATGAGAAAGTCAGCAATTTTTCAGTAATAGCGTGCTGTGACACTTTTGTATTTTTATGTCTGATTTTGTAAGCACATAGTTTTTAAATGAGGTGAAACTTGAGGGTATGCAACACAAATCAGACTCCGGAAAGGGGCACAGTAGTCTGGAAAGGTTGAGAGCCACTGTCCTGAAGGAAAGGAGTACTTGTGGCACCTTAGAGACTAACCAATTTATTAGAGCATAATAAATATATTTATTTATATATATATATATATATATATATAAAAAATAGAGTCTCTAAGGTGCCACAAGTACTCCTTTTCTTTTTGCGAATACAGACTAACACGGCTGTTACTCTGAAACCTGTCCTGAAGGAGTCAGTCAGTGATGATAGAGACTGGTATAACAGTAGAATTCTTCATAATCTTGAAATTCTGGAATGAGAACATCTGAATGTGATTGACACTCAAGACTGGGCTTTGGAACTTATTTTTTATTACTTGACCAATAACATGTTCACGATCATCCATATATATAATCTCTCTCTCTCTCTCCCTCTCCTCCCTCCTCCTACTCCCAAGGAGTTTCCAATCTTATTTAAACACAGAACTAAATCCGTCCTAGACGTAGCTAACTGAAGCTTTGTTCTTAGAGAACAAAAGATTACCAGCCAGAACCAAGTCTTAAAACATCACACATCTGGCACTGTTCTAAAGCAGCATGAACAACAACAGATTTCACAGATGAATGTGGCACTATATAACCTAGGTAGGAGGGCTACAAATAAGACAGTGACAAAACACACACACAAAAACCTTCTACCAGTAACACATCTTTTAAATAGACTTTTCTTTTGCTTAAAGACAAACAGCCCATGTCACTATCCAAAATTATGAACTAACATTCAAATTTTTAATCAGAAGCATTTGAGTGGCACTTCAGGGAAAAAAACACCCCATCAGATTAGTTGGACTGTTCTTGTGCTTGCTGTGTATTTAACACAATACTTCAAATTCATATTACACCTTTCTTCCTTATGAATCTCAAAACTTTTTGTAGGATGTACTGCATATGAAGGGAATTTTGCTAGGAATCTAGGCATCACACTGTACTCTTTTAAGAAAAGAAAGCCATGGGGTCAATCATTAATAATTACAAGGGTTCACGACTTCCATTTTATCACTTACCCTAAAGACAGCCAGGAGTGTAAATCCAGAGTTATTCCAATAATGATCAGCACAGTTATTCCAGACTTACACTGGTTTAACTGAAATAAGAATGTGGCCATCTGGCCCTGGCCCTCCAGCAACACAATGCCTTTTAGCACCACAGTCATGGCATTATCTTAGGCCTAATGGAAGGGAAACAGTGCTACTTAATGCCAAACAACCATGATTTTCATTGGAGGTCTCCCATACAAGAACTGACTAGACCCAATTTTGTCTAGTATATGAGAGTACAATCCAAGTGGGTTATATGCCTAAAATAGAACTATGACAGATTAGACTTTTCTTTGCTGCTTTTACAGATTAGAACAGTGTTTCTCAAACTTTTTGTGCTGGCAACCCCCTTTGGACTTAAAAAAAATCTGACATCCCCTCTTCCCCCACTAAGACTTAATGATATTTAAATAAATTATGAATAATATTCATGAATGCTGCTAGGGGATGGGTCTCATCCAATGGAAAGCAGGGCAATTGCCCGGGCCCTATGCCACAGGGGGCCTCACAAAGATAAATTACATGCTTCAGCCCTGCTGCCCGAGGCTCAAGCCAAAGCCTGAGCCCCACCACCCAGGGCAGAAGCATGTAACTTAGCTTTGCAGGGCCCCCTGTTGGATGGGACCATGGGCAATTGCCTTGCTTGACATCCCCTAATGCCGATTGTGGTGACCCAACCCCCCAAACCCATCCTGCGATCCCAGGTTGAGAAACACTGGATTAATATATAGTACTTATATGTTTAATAAAGTGAACTGAAAGTGAAATAAAAAGTACAATTAAGCCTTAGGTCATTACTTTAAAGTGCTTGAATTTACTAGTCATATGCAATGTTTTGTAAATCATATTGTGACAGATTAATACATTGCTTTAGAATTTTTTATCCTACCTCTGTTTTATTTTTCAGAACTGAAATATTTATTGAATTTAAATTTTGATTATGCAAAATGAACATGCTCGGTTACTCCAATGTGCTATTTCCAAGCAAGACTAATTATACGTTTGGCACTGGCTGTACACAGTAAGCAGCTTGGAAGCTAACAAAACAGAGAAATTATATTTTGGAGACAGCGGAGTTTGTTTTTTTTTCCAGGCTGAGTGGGCTCTGACTTCATTCCCTTTCCCCCTTTATCAGCTCTGACATAAAATATGATACAGAACCAGAGTTGCGTAAAACATGCTAGTTTGTTCTGCTTGTGTTTTGACGAACTAGATCAGTGGATTTGGTTTTTTTAGTCTTAGGTACTTTATCTACTTAGGTTTTTATACTGTCAATAACCTGAATACTTGAGCATCTGTGCGTCACTAAGTTAGGCTAACCCCTCTTTCTGCAAATATATAAATAAAATCAAAGAAACTGACAAAAGTGTTTGAAGCTCAGTGAGTTTAATCAAAACTCCCAAGGATCCTTTCCCTGTCCTATCCGTGAAGCTGCATCCAGCGGGTGGAGTAAACCTTTTGCTGAAAGACAAAGGGCAAGCTAATGCCTCAAGCCAGGTATCATCAAAATTGATTGGTGATCACCTGTTGGCAACGAAGGGGGGCAGGAACAGATCAATCTGCATTTTAGCAAACAACCACATAGAACCTCTTTCAGTATAACACTCCATGTCTCTGTCCTCACAGTGGGAAGGAAATTTTTCTAGGGGTAATCTTCAGGAGAATGGATAATAAAGAGTGATTGGACTATAAAAGAGAGGGCCAAAAACAGCCCAGGGTCTCTCTACCTCTTTCACCTAAGAAGACAAAGGAACCAACCCTTGGATTTTGGAGAGGTTCTGACCTGAGAATTTGATCAGCCCTGTTGCTGGGAACATATGGTAAGGATTTTACCTTGAATCGAGTCTAGTTTAAGTTTCAGCTACTAGGAACCATTTTCTCTTGTAACCATTTCTGACTTTAATACCTTGTGCTTGTACTCACTTAAAATCTCTCTTTGTGGTTAAATCAATTTGTTTTATTTTTTAATCAAAACTAATACAGTGTTGTGTTTAAACTGAATTGTTTGGTAACTTCAGTTAAAGTAATAAACTGCTGTACATTGACCCCTTACAGGGGAAATGACCCTCTAATATCTGAACTGCCCAGAAAAAGGATGGACCGTGCAGAACACATGTTTTTTCGTGAAAATTTGGGACTGGGAGGGTGTTGGTGGGTCACACAACAGGTAGTGACCAAGTCTGCCAGCAAGCTAAAGTGTGGCCGATGTGTTGCCAACAGGCTGCTGAAGTCAGAATTGATGGACAAGGATTGCAGCTGTAGACAGACACTGAGGTTGTGACTTGCACGCTGTTTGTGCGTGGCCAAGTTTGGGAGCTACAACTGCAAAGCATTATGAGACACGCAAGAGTTGCAGGGCAGGTGATGACACAATGCCTCACTGGTCTGGATTGCACCCTGGAATGGGTCTAAGTAACTATACTTATTAAATCATATACAATGTGCAAGGTCTAGCTACATGTACCCACTGCTGCCTTGACAGGCTTCAGGTGGCTTCTAAAATATAGAAGACAGTGAGGGCCACTTGACGGTTCAAACTATTTAAAGCGATACTACCCAATTCCTTTATACGACAGATAGTTACATGCTCTAGAAGCAAGATAACATCCAAAACCAACATAAGCTATGTGTTCAATAGGCTAGGCCAACCTCTGAGGGAGATAAATTGGCTTGGAATGCAAGGGGAACAAATATTAGAAGCCCCTGCTCTGTACTCATCAGGAGTTTTGGAGCTACTCATTGTGGGAAGAGCTCATGTAAATGGTTAAATGAAAGCAAAAAAACCCAGTCATTTTTGGCTGTATATTTATAGAGTTTTGTATTGGGTGCCTGGAGCCAAGAAACCTACAAACTCCTTTGTGATTTCCTGTCCCTACTATACTGCATACTCATTTCATGTATTTAAATGCAATTTTTCCATTAGCAAAATCATGGTGTTTTTTATAGCAGGTGAAAACGAATACAATCAAGTAAGAAGTAATATTTGGGGAGAGGGGAACCTATTAAGAAATCTGAATGGAATCATAATCTAAACAAATGCATGAGAGAAATGTTATAGAACAGGTATTTTTAAATTTACTGGGCATTAAAAGAAAACAGGAATAAGAATATATTTCAGAGTTATCTTTAAATAAATATTTTCTGACCTCCAAAATATTATTATTAAACTCATTGGGAGGAAAGGCCCATTGAGACTCACGGGGACCGTTGAGTGATCTATGGTAAACACATATATCCATACAGTACGTGACTAGCAGTATCAGAGCACAGCAATGAAGTGTTCCCATGTATTGCCATGTTTTATTTTGAATAGGAAAGTGAGAGTATGAGAGAGAGAAAGCTGTATGGACAATGTATATGTTAGTTCACAAAGGCAGCAGCAGTTGGGCTAACTTCCAGATAGGGACAATATAAGCTGTATTTGTTTATGACTGCTAAGATTCTTTGCCAGGGCTGATACACTGTCTTCAGCTGTACTCTTCCAGGGCTTATCTGTATAATGCAGCTTTTGGCATAGTCACGGAAAATGTCCGCCTATGTCGGCTACAGATATTTCATTAGGTTCAAACAATGGGCAAAAAGTAATTGTTTCAAAGTGCAAGGCTGGACAAATCCAACAATCACAGCATATGCTACCTTTTGGCTAGCTTGAAAGAATTTAAAATAGTCTCTCTCAAAGAGCTTCTATTGTAACCAAAACCAAAAGGGTTTTTTTCACTACTTCTGTGAAAATGTTCTCTAAAGATGTTTGTATCCATTTAGCTCTTTGAAGAATATAATGGCATGTTGAACACAAGTGGGGAGAACTAAGAGGTACTGGAAATTGGGAAGATATGTACTTAAGGTAAGAAAGGAAGACCTTCTTATTGATAGGTTTCAGAGTAGCAGCCGCGTTAGTCTGTATTCGCAAAAAGAAAAGGAGGACTTGTAGCACCTTAGAGACTAACCAATTTATTTGAGCATAAGCTTTTGTGAGCTACAGCTCACTTCATCGGATGCATTCAGTGGAAAATACAGTGGGGAGATTTATGTACATAGAGAACATGAAACAATAGGTGTTACCATACACACTGTAACAAGAGTGATCACTTAAGGTGAGCTATTACCAGCAGGAGAGCGGGGGAGAAAAAACCTTTTGTAGTGATAATCAAGGTGGGCCATTTCCAGCAGTTGACCAGAACATCTGAGGAACAGTGGGGGACGGAGGGGGGGGAATACACATGGGGAAATAGTTTACTTTGTGTAATGACCCATCCACTCCCAGTCTCTGTTCAAGCCTAAGTTAATTGTATCCAGTTTGCAAACTAATTCCAATTCAGCAGTCTCTTGTTGGAGTCTGGTTTTGAAGGTTTTTTGTTGAAGAATTGCAACTTTAAGGTCTGTAATTGAGTGACCAAAGAGATTGAAGTGTTCTCCGACTGGTTTTTGAATGTTATAATTCTTGACGTCTGATTTGTGTCCATTTATTCTTTTACGTAGAGACTGTCCAGTTTGGCCAATGTACATGGCAGAGGGGCATTGCTGGCACATGATGGAATATATCACATTGGTAGATGTGCAGGTGAATAAGCCTCTGATAGTGTGGCTGATGCGATTAGGCCCTATGATGGTGTCCCCTGAATAGATATGTGGACACAGTTGGCAATGGGCTTTGTTGCAAGGATAGGTTCCTGGGTTAGTAGTTCTGTTGTGTGGTGTGTGGTTGCTGGTGAGTATTTGCTTCAGGTTGGGGGGCTGTTTGTAAGCAAGGACTGGCCTGTCTCCCAAGATCTGTGAGAGTGATGGGTTGTCCTTCAGGATAGGTTGTAGATCCTTGATGATGTTGGAGAGGTTTTAGTTGGGGGCTGAAGGTGACGGCTAGCAGCGTTCTGTTATTTTCTTTGTTGGGCCTGTAAGAGGCTCGTTCACCTGCACATCTACCAATGTGATATATGCCATCATGTGCCAGAAATGCCCCTCTGCCATGGACATTGGTCAAACTGGACAGTCTCTACGTAAAAGAATAAATGGACACAAATCAGACATCAAGAATTATAACATTCAAAAACCAGTCAGAGAACTGGTCACTTGATTACAGTCACACTTTGGTCACTCAATTACAAACCTAAAAGTTGCACTTCTTCAACAAAAAAAAACTTCAAAACCAGACTCCAACGAGAGACTGCTGAATTGGAATTAATTTGCAAACTGGATACAATTAACTTAGGCTTGAATAGAGACTGGGTGTGGATGGGTCATTACACAAAGTAAAACTATTTCCCCATGTGTATTCCCCCCCTCTTTCCCCCATTGTTTCTCAGACGTTCTGGTCAACTGCTGGAAATGGCCCACCTTGATTATCGCTACAAAAGGTTTTTTTCTCCCTCGCTCTCCTGCTGGTAATAGCTCACCTTAAGTGATCACTCTTGTTACAGTGTGTATGTTAACACCTATGTTTCATGTTCTCTATGTATATAAATCTCTCCACTGTATTTTCCACTGAATGCATCCGATGAAGTGAGCTGTAGCTCACAAAAGCTTATGCTCAAATAAATTTGTTAGTCTCTAAGGTGCTACAAGTACTTCTCTTCTTATTGATGTCACATATACTATCCACTCATAAATAATGTTGTGGATTGACTGAATTAAAATAAGTAATTCTAGCAGTCTATAAGAGGTTACTTCAACCACCATTTGCACTATTGTGTCCAATGCTGGACTCATACACTCGGAAGAACATAGATGAAATAGCAGGAGTCAATACTAAGAGAAACAAGATTGACCAAGGTAAGAACCTATGCAGATATGCAACAGTGCTAGGAAAAACACCAAAAACCTAGACTGTATTCCAAGAGAAGTGATGGAAACCCCATTGTTTTAAACATTTAAAACTAGACTGCAGTAACGTTAGAAATACTATATGTAATAACCCTGTATTAGCAAGGGATGCGATAGATAATCCAGTAGATCTTTGTATCTCTAACTCTGCTATCACTCTATAATCTATTGATTTAGACTTTAGCAGGTTAGGAGAAATAATTTTCAACTACTGTTTTATGTTCTTGTAATCTGTAAATTTACATTGACATCAGTGGGACCAGTTTTTTATGTAAATGCCCTCACATGTGAGGGAGGGTTCAGAATCTGACCCTCTATTATGATTCTTGTATCATTCCTCAATTTGTATTTCCTTTTCTGTATGAAACTTTTACTTAATTTGGTTTTGATATTTACTGGGCTTTCTTAACAGTCAACACTCAAAAACAACATAAACTAAATGATCAGCCCAAAATAAGTTCAGAACAAAGTATTCCTTAAAAGAAGTAAAAGTTAAACACAGCAAAGTGTTTGCTGTCAATGCTTGATTCAGTTTTCAGTTTTGCTGTATTCTTTGATATGAAGCTCCTTTACTCTATTTAAAGGGAATACTTCATTAATTCTGAGCCTCACACATCAAATTAAATTGCTAAAAAACTCTTTTGCTATAATAGCACATTCTGTACCAGATACTGCAAAGATTTAATTGACTTTGATGTGAATTATGTCTCCCTTAATTTAAATCTTAATCAAAGAGTCAACGTTACATTGTACTGAACTACAACAGCACAAGTTAAATGTTCACTGTTGGCAAAAGCCTTCTAATGCCAGTGACCTGAACATTAATAAGAAGAAGATGGTCCATCAAATTTCCTAAACGTTAAATAACTGACATTTAATTATCACATTATTAATTTTGAAGCTCCTCTAGTCAGATGTGATGTGATGTGTGCCTCCCCCGCACTCTCCCAGTTTTGTTGCTTGGCTTGGACTGAGCATGCTCAGTAACACTGCTGAAGCTGGATGCCCTCACTCTGTCCCCCAACTGTCGGCAGGCATGGATTGTCTCTGCCTCTAGTTATTAGTCGGCTTCAATTTATTTTACATCATAGGGCAGTAACTACACATAGAACCCTACATGAGATAACCAATGACCCCACACAATGGAGGCTGCTCAAACCAAATACTTTGGACCCAATTCTGCTTTCATTTGTACCAGAGTCAGATCACGAGAATGCCACTTCTATTCACTAGGGATATTGTACAAAGAAAGCAACAGTAGATATCTGAAACAAAAAAGTGTGGCTGAATGTAGAAGTTATACTATGGGAAAAAAGCAGAGTAACAGTTGTAGTCTGTAACCACAAAATATGTGTATGAAGTTAATAGAAGAATTAAATATGGTTATATTCTGTACTCTTGGAAAATATTTTGTACATTATAAACAGCAGCGAGGAATGGAGTCTCATCACAAAGATACACATAATGTCTGATTCCTGTGATTCAGTATCTGGGTGATTGTAACCTAGGGTCTCAAAAACACATGTATTTCTTTCAGCAAAAGTCATGGTAGATCAGGTTGTGAGCTCATTAGATCTCACAGCCTAAGCAAAGTCAGGCCTTATTAGGGTATAGATAGATAGATAGATAGATAGGAGTCCTTTATGAGAAACTCAGAGCGATACATGAAGTAGTGATGGTATTTCAGCAGTTGGTTCAATTTTCTGTAAACCAGTACTGAACTAGCATGCCAGCATAACACTGTGAAGCGCTAACTTGATATCTTCCGGGTGAGAGAGAATACCGAAATGTAGACCACCTATAGTCCTTAAAGATCCCACAATAAAAGTTTAGAAGTGCTAACCGTGGCACCCAGGCCAAATCGCTGTTCAGATTATTATATTCTCCATACCCAAATTCTACCTGCAGTTATATATTTATTTCCTGTCCTAAGCTGTGGCAGAGCATTGCAGTGCAATGTTAAAAAGCTGTTGTATTACATCCCAGAAATGGGTATGCTCCAGTAATCACAGCACTTGTAATAAAAGAATGGCTCACAGGAACGCTGGTCTCTATTTGTTGGCCCAGACACAGGAAAGGGTTATACCACTCTCACATGGCAGGGATTCAGCTGTTGCCACTATTGTCAGTGAAATCGACCCAATCTAGGGTGCAGCACTGCAGCTGGGCATTGAATATACCTAAGCATTTCATTTTGCAGAGAAATCTCCCAGTGGAACATTGCTGTAGGTTAATATATGACACAGTATTGATTTGTGGTTGTAAAATACAAGAACATGTTAAGTGCTAATCAAGTATTATTGTTGGTATACTCAACTGTGTGCCAGTACCTATACAAAAAGAAAAGGAGTACTTGTGGCACCTTAGAGACTAACCAATTTATTTGAACATAGGCTTTCGTGAGCTACGGCTCACTTCATCGGATGCATCCTGTGGAAAATACAGAAGATGTTTTTATACACACCAAGCATGAAAAAGTGAGTGTTTATCACTACAAAAGGTTTTCTCTCCCCCCACCCCACTCTCCTGCTGGTAATAGCTTATCTAAAGTGATCACTCTCCTTACAATGTGTATGGCCCACCTTGATTACCTTGGGGATATGATGTGTGTGCTGGAATGCAAGTTAAATACATCCCCAAGTGCACACATGGGTGCTATGGAGGAATCTTGCTTGGCTGCTTATGCAGGACAAAGAAGTTCTCTGAACTCTCCTCCCTACTTTGCATACCTTACATAGGAAGGGGGAAGATTTCACTCATAGACTGCTATATCTCAACAAGCATTTTGAGATTCTTTTCTTTAAAACTCACCATAGAAGAAGTTATACTGTATAATCTGTATTCTTCAGGGCATAAGCCTCTAACAGTTGAGGATTAGGAAGAAACTTTCCCTATGGGGATGTTATTCCATAGCTGTCTACTGCAAGGTTTCTTGCACCTTCCTTCAAATTATCTGGTACCAGCTACTGATCTGATATGGCAATTCCTGTGTTCCTATGTATGAGCCTGTCCTGAATCTGATTTCTAGAGAGAGGTGGGTAGGTGTGTATACTTGCACACACAGATCTTCTGCTACTTTTGGGGGGTTAAGGGGCAGCAATTTAGACAAATTGTATCTAACATTGTTTATTTCTTTATTTTGTGGTATGGAGCAGATGTTGTTCCCACACTAGAGAATGTTCATTTACAAAAGGTTTCTTCAAGCAGATGTTCCCATACGTATACAGTATTGTCTTCTACTAGCACTATTTCCCCCCCATAGAAACATGTTGATTTGCAGCCGTACAGAAGAGAAACAAATCCCACATCAGAGATGCTGGCCTTCTTTTTAAGCTGCTTGCCAATGTTCCTGTTCCTTCCTCTACACTAGCTGTGCTCATTACTGAAATTTTTACTGACCTTGTTCCTTGTTCCATGAATTCTCTGTGTGACATAGTTCCATATCGTATCTTTCTATTATGGAGACTACCACTGATGTCTATTCTAACAAAACATCATTGTCATCTTCTTCCTCTGGCTACCAAAACACACAGAAACTGAATCTCACCCACAAAAATTGATGTGAGTACCTTCTTTTCTCCCTCTTAAATCATTTGCACAATATTTCTTAATGATTGGGAGCTTTTTAGGAAGTATGGCAATGCTGAAATGTCTGAAATATCACTTCCTCTATGCATCTCTCTCTTTTTCAGGTCCCAGTTTTTTCTTCTCATTTTCATTCTTTCTCTGGATCTCCCTTCTCAGTGAATGGTTCACTAAAAATAATAAAAAAATCTCTATCTGGGTTTGCTTTTGGAATTACAGTAAACTTCATTGTCATTTTAGTTACCCATCCAAAGCTTCATAGAGCTCTGGAAATGTAACTAAAACAATGTACACAGGTTTCGTTTCGTAGGTGCTTCCACAATACCCAGAGCAGCCCATTGACTTTTGTTTGTGTATAGGTGTGAACAGGGGTGAAAGTAACTTAAAGAACTTACTCGTACTCTGGAGTCCTGAGCAGGGGGCATGGTCTTGACCAGAATAGGTGTGGCCTCAACCGGAAGAAGCGGGGCCTTTAAATACCCAGGCCCTTTAAATCAAGATTTAAAGGCCCCAGGGCTCTGGCTGTGGCTGGGAGCCCCCAGGCCTTTAAATCACCCCCAGAACTACCAGCTGCAGAGGCAGCTAGGAGCCCCATGGCTCTGGGGGAATTTAAAGAGCTCTGACCACCACTACCACAGTGGAGCTCCAGGCCCTTTAAATCACCGCCGGAGCCCTGCCACTGCTACCTGGGGCTCCGGCAGTGGGGCTCGGATGGCGTTTTAAAGGGCCCAGGGGCTCCAGCTGCTGCAGGGTACAGGGGGCACTTTAAAGGGCCCAGGGCTCCCCACAGCGGCCAGATCCCCTGGCCCTTTAAATCACCACCAGAGCCCTGCCGCTGCTACCCCAGGGGCTCTGGCAGTGGGGCTCGGGCGGTGCTTTAAAGGGCCTGGGGCTTCAGCTGCTGCGGGGAGCCTGGGGTCCTTTAAAGTGCCAGCCTGGGGAAACCGGTCCGGCATGGCGTACTGGCAAGAGCCAGTACGCCATACCGCACCGGACCAGCTTACTTTCATCTCTGGGTGTGAAACAAATAGCAACGTGAGGCCCAGCAATGTTAGTAATTTCACGTGCTTGATTATTGTCTTGGCGCTGAATGCTGCTGCAGTCTTGCCTCTGCTGACCCCTTGTTTTACAGCCTATCTCATTTGTCTTAGTTTTATTTCTCCCATTGGTTGGTCTTGTCTTTGCCTCTTCCATGTTTCATCTCTTACAAGGCACTAATAACTGATCAGGCATGTTTCCACTGATCTTATGACAATTAGGTTTTCTTTTTCTTCTGAGCATTTTACCTGCCCTCTGTAGACATTTGATAGCTGTAAATCTGTGATGGTTGGGTCACTCAAATATATAACATTAGGAGATAAGAGGGTAGACACATTTATTTTCTCCTTGAATGCTATGTCTGAATTTCCTAAGCATTATTTTATACATCTAATGTTCTTTCTCTGACTCTCATAGGTGCAATAGGTTCATGGAACAATGATATTTAGGATGTTCTGAGCACAGAATGCAAATCTTGCTGAGGCCCCTGGGCTGATTATCCAATGAACTGGTCTTTATGGGCTGAACTCTGACTTGAAGTCAAGTCTGCTGTGAAGTTAAACCTAGCCAGTCTAGAGGTAACAGAGTTTCATGTAAATGGAGTTCAGATACCTACTTGTATTATTTTATATCCATTTTGCACAGGGGCAAACAGACACAGACAGGTGAACTGAGTGGCAGAAGAATATGCAGCGAGTCAGTGGCAGAACCAGAAAAGAACCCAGGACTCCTGAGTTACAGGTCTTTGCTCTAACCACTAGACACAACACTCATCCATTGGTTGACTGTATTTTGTTTAGTTATATGTGGCGTGGCTTTTTTGTGTGTGTTTTGTTTTTTTTCTATTTCTCTTTTAATTCATTGCACTCTACATAAATGCACAGATGCAAGACCTTTAACCTTTCCACCCCTCCACCAACACCACAGTATTGTGTTCGTAACCAGAGTGACCTGAAGAAGAGCTCTGTAAGCTCAAAAGCTTGTCTTTTTTTTTTAAACAGAAGTTGGTCCAATCAAAGATATTACCTCACCCACCTCTCTCATAACCAGCATATGCAATTACCTGAATATAATTGTGTAGGGTGGGATTTTCAAAAAGCTTTTGAAAGTCAATGGTAGTTGGATGACCAATGGCCTGATTTCTAAAGGTATTTAGGTGTCCAGTGGGATTTTCAAAAGCACTTACATATCAAACCCATATTGATTTCAAGAGGAAGGGGAGGAGCTCCCTTATAATCTTTAGCCCAGTTGTTAGGGTACTCACCCAGGATGTGGGGAGACCCCCACAGTTCAATTCCCCCTCCTCCTGAAAGGGAGAAAAGATTTGAACAGGGATCAGCCACCTCTCTGGAGAGTGCCCTAATCACCAGGATATGGAATCATCCTAACTTTTTCCCTAAACCAATTAATATTTAAGTACTCCATTGTTTAACTAAAAAGTGGAAGAACTCCAACAGGGAGAAAGTAAAGCAGCCCCCACATCAGATATTGCATAGCTTAGTGGTTGGGGCACTCAGGGAAGAGCCTGTTCAAATCCCTTTTCCCCCTCAGAGGGAGGGGGAACTTGAACAAGGGGTTTCCCACTAGACTAAAGATTATAAGGAAGGTTATTCTCCTTTTTCCCATTTCTTGATGTTTTGTGTGAACTCACTTGAGAGACTTGATTCAGTAGGAGTTTGCAGAAGCCAGAAAGGCCCCTCCCCCATGACTAGGGCAGCCATCCTTCCCAATATGTGAATTGCTCAGGTGCTCAGGCAGGAGATAGGTGTTGGATGCCTGTCATGAGGCAGCGGTGCCCATGCTCAGGAAGGAGATGGGCACCTAGAGTGAGGCTTCAGTAGGCATCCTCAGAGGAAAAAACAGAGGCGTTGAGTGAATTTACGTTCCTACAGGGTTAGGCAGCAGCCAAGCAGGAGTTTGCTGGATCATAGTGGTGCCTAAAAACAGGATTTTAGGTGCCTAAGCACATTTGTGGATCCCATTCTAGGAGCCTAGGCACTTCTGAAAATATCAGGTGACACCTATCTGCATCTTTAGGTGCCTCAATACATTTAAAAATATGGCCCCACTCCCTGAAGTCCTTTTAAAAATCACTCCCTTGGCAGATAAAACAATTTACACTCTCAGTTCACTTAATATAGTGGTTTTTATATTCTACTCACCATTACAATGAACATTTTTCTGTCACATCACAATTTATTTGTGTATGTCCTGTAGACATTTAGAACAGAAGCCCAGAAATTAATGGGAGTTAGGCACCTAAATACCTTTGTAGATCTGGGACAGAGTCCCAGATCCTAAATTATTCATTTACCTTTTGCTGCAACCTGCCACAGAGCTGAAATGGATTATGCAGTTAAGTGACATGCATGGTTTATGGAATAGTTGCCAGGTTGATCCATGGTTAAATATTGTTGTTTACACAGTCAAAGAGGGCGAAACTTACTCCTCTGGGCAAAATCAGCTTAGATGAACATTTGTTATTTGCAAGTTTTCTAGCTTTCATTTGCCTTTCATTGACTAAATGAAATTAAGCTTAGGAGAAAAAAACAAGGTTTGCCACCTGCTCTTCAGTTCTCCTGTTAATGGAGCTCTTGCTGCCAGTGAAAGGTTTCCATGATAGCTGGCACAGAGCACCTGGAGAAGAGTGGAAAACATTTCATAGAAACAGGGCCACTCTAAGGAGGTCATAAGGGTACAGCCAGCGACAGCTAACTAAGTTTGTGGGTAGATTAGTGAAAGAGAGGGATAAATGAAATAGGAAGGATAACAAAAGAGGAAATGAGAGAGAAACCAGAATGAGAACTCCACCTGCCAATAGATAAGATAGGCATGCTCGAGTTCCCTCCGACCGCATTGGTGGTTTGTGTAGGGCTGGAATTTCTGTCTGTTAGTTGGCCACAAAAATAACTATTTACAGTCTTCCCCCTTCACATACATATGTTCCCATGGGAAAGACAATCAGTGGATTCTTTCCTGCCCCCATTAGGATTGTCTTCAGCCTCAGCGTGAACCATGAACCAGGGGAAGATAGCATGCACCTGCCTATTTTGCCTGAGGGGCTTGATCTGGTAGGTGTGCTCAGAGGCCACCTAACTGCACAAAAAACCAGCAGGAAGATGGCCTTCCTTGTAATCTTCAGCTCAGTAGTTAAGGTAGTCTCCTAGGATGTGGAAACCAATGGTTCAAGTCACCTCATGAGAGAGGGGATTTGAACAAGGATCTGCCACCTCTCAGGTGAGTGCCCTAACCACTGGATTACAGAGTGCTTCTTATTCTTTGTTTGGCTCAATATTTAATTATTCAATTAAAGTGAAACCTCTTCAACCAAAGAGACTGAGGGAGCCTCCCATATGAGACTATCCCATAGTCCAGTGGTTAGAGCACTCACCTCAAAGGTGGGAGACCCCCTGTTTAAATAACTTCTCCTCATCAGGCAAGGGGGAACTTGAACCAGTGGGATCCCACAGCCCAGGTGAATGCACTAATCACTGCTGTTAAGGGACATACTCCTTTTCTTTTCCCCACGCCCCACCAGTTTTTTGTAGAGCTAGGTAGCCTCTGAATGTGCCTACCGGATCTGGCCCCCAGGCAAAATAGGCAGACAAACACCTTTCTTCCTCCAGTTCATGGATTGGAAGCAAAGACACATTCCTCTTTGCAGTCTGGATTTAGGAGCCTATCACTGTGAGAGTGATGGGGCTTAGGACACATCCTTCTCCTTGACATCTCCCACTGGCTAGCTTAGGCAGCTCCATGGGCAGTGGAGGGTAGTCCGTGGTTCCACCCCTTCCATCCACCCCACAAATGTGGGCTGAGCCCCCTCTCCCTGCTGCCGGAGCCGCGAGATCTCCTGCCCCCAGTCGTGGCCGCAGTCCCGAGGCCCCCTTCCCTCCACCCCCGAGGTCAGAGGAGCCCCAGGCCAGCTGGAGCCCTGAGCTCCCCGCACCCGAAACTGCTCGGAGGAGCCTCATGCTGCCCAGAGCCCCCGTAGCTGCACCTCCCCTCCACAGACCCCCAAGCTGACCCATGAAAATTGAAAAGTTCTTCTCTTCTTCTCTCTTCTAGAAGAAGAACCTTTTGATATGCTCCATGCAAGTTCTGGGGCAGCTGAGGAGATGGTATATGTTACTCAGGATCCTGGGTTCATCAGTAATCTCCCTGGAGTCTAGGGAGATTACTGATGAACCCAGGAAGCTGAATAGCACATACTGTCTCCTCAGCCGCCCCAGAACCTACATGGGGCATAATAAAAAGCAAAAATTTCCCCAACCAGAACTACAACTGGGGTCCCGCGGCAGCCGCTACGCTAGGGGAGGCAGAGGCTACCCTGGCCTATTATACCCAGTGCTCACGGGCAGCTCCCTGCCTAGCTGCTGTTTTTTGTGGATTGCATTCTTAGGCACCTATCACTCCCTATTCACCGTATAGAAATCAAGGTGCCTAACTCAGGCTTTGTGGATCGCAGTGTTGTTCTTGTGATTTTTCTCATCACCTAAAAATTAGACATTGTGATGCTTAGCATCACAATACATAAGTCCCCTTGTGGATCTGGGTCAAAGAGACAAGACAATTATACTAGTAGACAGACTAATTTGTACCTGTAGCCTGAAGATTAGCAGTAATGTGATAGACATTGGCACTTTATAAATTGAGTCCCATATTTTAAATAAGACACTCAATACAGCAGGTTGGGACTTAATGTATCAGAGCCTGAAAATGGCCATTAGAGAGCAGAAAGGCAAACATAGTGCAGTTTAAGATACTGGAAAACAGCTTCAATGATATTGTCATAGTGTTTGACTCTAGGTGATCACCACCTTTAATCAATGCCCTGATCAGCTGAGACATTATCTCATCTTCAGTAGGAGACATTTTTTCTGTATAGTTAGAGAGGTAAATCAGACGGTCTATTCTACATATCTCATGAAGATTCATACCAAATAAAAATTCAGCCAAAACAACTCAATAATGGCATTGTTTTGGGAATCTGATTTGACATCTCTAATAATCAAGAAGTGGAAATACCCACTGAGTCACTGCTAACACCACAATTTCAGACATTTTCTTGAACTGATCCTGTAAAACTGATTTAGCTGCATCCTTTCCCCAAGAAGCAGTTTAGATCCTTCCCACCCCACATGGTCCTAGAGTCCGGGCCTCAGCCTGAGCCTGGAAGTCTACCCAAACAGCCCCACAGCCCGAGCCCCATGAGCCCCAGTCGGCTGGCATGGGCCAGCCACAGGGTTTCTGTGCTATGTGGACATACCCACAGACAGTCATAGCCAGTGAAGAAATTCTTTGGGAAAATTTACCAGCGTTGGTATTGCCATATTACTCAATGAAGACTGAGCTATAGCTTGGTGGTTTCAGATAAACGAGACAGTCTCTGCTATCTTAATTCTGCAATGCTGGATCAAAGCCTCCTAATTAAAACTCAAGTGACCCTGCCCAGGGACAAATTCTGCTCCCACTTCTACTCCATTGAATTCAATAACCAAGCAGAATGTTGATCAGCTAGGGTCAAATCCCTTTCAGCCTTTACTCCAGCAAACTTTTTAAATCAATGGCAGTTCTGGCAGAGTCAGGGGTGTAGGATCTGGCCGCTCATGTTGTCTCATGTCAGTATTTTCTCTTGCACAAAGAATTAGCTCACCGAAGTGGCTCTTTTATGTTTCAGAAGAGCAGAACTGGGTAACATTACTTAGGTGGCAGACTGTGCTGTCACAAGTCCAAGAATACAATTCCAAAACTGATATGCTGGTAAAGCTGAGAAAGCAGCCTCTGCATTTGGGTTTGTGGAGTGGAAATAGGCACATGCACCGAGCTCCATATCACAGCAAACCATCCTGCCTTTTGAAATGGAAATAAAGGCCTGCGTCAATGATTGCCAGAGGGAGAGTGCAAAAAGTAGATGTATTTCAACATACATGTAAGTGCAGTCTCCACAGAGGAATTACTTCCATTACATTTAGTGGGAATCTGATAACTCCTTTCCTGTATAGTATGTTAAACTTTAACTCATAGTCTTCAGGATATTCTACTGTTCTAAAGCCCTTGGAATACTCAGGCATAACTCACGGATTAATGGGTTGTTTCTGATCTCTCATGGTTTTTTCATCCATATAACTCCATTGGCCTCCAGGGACATACACCTTATTCACAGCAATGTAATGAGAGGAGATTCAGTTCCAAATTGTCAGCCTTAAGACAGTTCAGATTCTATACTTTTGACTGTTGAAGACTGACTCTAAAGGACCACGTTTTCAAACTTGTGTGCAATGGGTGTTGCCAAAAACCATTTCTGTACCGTTGGTGCTTGCATAACCTCATGTTCACTTGTAAAAAGTGGGGAACTGCATGTAAAAAGACCACTTGGGCATGCAGTTACCTGCATTTGAATGCACCGACAAGGCTGTGTGGGTACATTAGGTGTATTTTATTTCCATTCCTGCAAATGCATTCATGGCATCCCATTTGTTTTGGGGAAATTGGCACTGAATTATTTTAATATAGGTGTTTTATATGTTTATTTCTGTCACAGGGTGCCTGGCCTCTGTGATTAAAATAAGTCCAACTCCCTGTGCTGGAGAAGGTGCTCCCAGTTAAGACAATTAAAAGGACAGTGTTGCACCTGTGCTATAAAAGGGTCAAAGGAAGTTCAGTAAGGGCAGAGCCAGAAGGGGACTATAGCTGCAGGGAGAGTTGGTCTTTTGCAGTGATTCCTGAAGAAGGGTATTGGGGCTGAGGGAGAAGACCCAGCTCGGGGAGGGTTGTGCCCATCTTAAGGCTGGCTGGAAAATGGGTTTTGTGTTTGGGTTTTTTTTTTCAAACTTCATAAATAAACCAGGCCCCAAGAAGGACTGTGTCTGAGGATTGAATGAGACTGTGTGGGTTTGTTTAAGGAGCCCTGTGGATGGGGAAAACTGCAGGGTCATCCTGGGCATGAGGGGATGCTTGGATGGCAGCCACCCTGTTACAATTCCACAGGATTTCTACATACAGTACCGTGTGTAACACTCCCACATAGAAAACATTTTGCATTTCCATTTTGCAACCTTCACTTAAGCCCGAAACATCCATTTTAATATGATCTCCAGTTCCATTTTTGACCATAGGTTTTTATCCATCCTTTTAGTAAAAACCAAGGTGCTAAATGAGAGCAGAAAGTATATTATCCTACTTGGACATCTATTTAGATCTTGTGTTTGATACATTAGACTTTTTTTTCTTCTTATAACATCTAACTGTTTCATGTCTTATCCTTCTTTTAAGAATGCAAATTACAGATATTTGCAGCTGAATGAGTTTGTTCCTTTTACTTTTCAAACTTTGTATTTATTTTTTACTTATTTTTTCTTGTTCTCATGAAACATCTCACTCCAATTCCCTTCCTGTACAATGGAGAGTCAGAGGTATCTTTTGGATAGTAGCTCATATGGGTCAGCAGCCCTCAGAGATGAGGAAGAATTGAGGGTGGAAACTGTTGATGCAACTTCACCAACCTCATGATAAATCTGTGCCAAAGTCAATGCTACTTGTGGCAGCCTTATGTACTTCCGCCCTCTCTTCTGCAACCCTACTTTTGGGCACTCTCCACAATACCAGCTGGTGGGGCAGCCCCTCCTGGTGTGTCTTTCTTGAAGCCTGGGTTTTACAGAGCTGCGAGCATGAGACATAGAGTGGAGAGACTTAGTACAGCAGGAGAAAGTTTCTGTGGAGCCTTGAAGAATTGCTGGTTTGGGTAGTGTCTGACTCCCTGTTTGTTTGGTGGTGAAGAGTAAGCTCAACTCCCTAGGCAATAACAGAGACAGGGAAACCCTTGGAATTTCTAGTCTCCAAGGCAGGTTAGTGCAGGGCTGGGTAAGTTTCTTCCTTTCTGAAAAACTTAAAAATGTTTTAAACCGGGGAAAGTAATTGCAGGTAAAATAACACTTTGTGTCTTGTCTTTCAAACTGAGTGGGAAGGAAGCTTCAGCATTAATTGACACTAATTGGCAACTCTGCTGAGCAGTCTCCACAGGGAGTTTGAGGACTGAACAAGCCTGGAGACTGAACTATCCTTTCATTCCTAGAGAGAGGGTCCATGCTAGGTCAGGTCTGGAAAAACATTGGCAAGGCAGCATGGGAGGAAACTAAAAGCTAATGTACTCAATGCTTTTTTTGCCTCTGTTTTCACTAACAAGGTCAGCTCCCAGACTGCTGCGCTGGGCATCACAAAATGGGGAAGAGATGGCCAGCCCTCTGTGGAGATAGAGGTGGTTAGGGACTATTTAGAAAATCTGGATGTGCACAAGTCCATGGGGCCGGACGAGTTGCATCCGAGAGTGCTGAAGGAATTGGCGGCTGTGATTGCAGAGCCATTGGCCATAATCTTTGAAAACTCGTGGCGAACCGGGGAAGTCCCGGATGACTGGAAAAAGGCTAATGTAGTGCCAATCTTTAAAAAAGGGAAGAAGGAGGATCCTGGGAACTACAGGCCAGTCAGCCTCACCTCAGTCCCTGGAAAAATCATGGAGCAGGTCCTCAAAGAATCAATCCTGAAGCACTTGCATGAGAGGAAAGTGATCAGGAACAGCCAGCATGGATTCACCAAGGGAAGGTCATGTCTGACTAATCTAATCGCCTTTTATGATGAGATTACTGGTTCTGTGGATGAAGGGAAAGCAGTGGATGTATTGTTTCTTGACTTTAGCAAAGCTTTTGACACGGTCTCCCACAGTATTCTTGTCAGCAAGTTAAGGAAGTATGGGCTGGATGAATGCACTATAAGGTGGGTAGACAGCTGGCTAGATTGTCGGGCTCAACGGGTAGTGATCAATGGCTCCATGTCTAGTTGGCAGCCGGTATCAAGTGGAGTGCCCCAAGGGTCGGTCCTGGGGCCGGTTTTGTTCAATATCTTCATAAATGATCTGGAGGATGGTGTGGATTGCACTCTCAGCAAATTTGCGGATGATACTAAACTGGGAGGAGTGGTAGATACGCTGGAGGGGAGGGATAGGATACAGAAGGACCTAGACAAATTGGAGGATTGGGCCAAAAGAAATCTGATGAGGTTCAATAAGGATAAGTGCAGGGTCCTGCACTTAGGACGGAAGAACCCAATGCACAGCTACAGACTAGGGACCAAATGGCTAGGCAGCAGTTCTGCGGAAAAGGACCTAGGGGTGACAGTGGACGAGAAGCTGGATATGAGTCAGCAGTGTGCCCTTGTTGCCAAGAAGGCCAATGGCATTTTGGGATGTATAAGTAGGGGCATAGCAAGCAGATCGAGGGACGTGATCGTTCCCCTCTATTCAACATTGGTGAGGCCTCATCTGGAGTACTGCGTCCAGTTTTGGGCCCCACACTTCAAGAAGGATGTGGATAAATTGGAGAGAGTCCAGCGAAGGGCAACAAAAATGATTAGGGGACTGGAACACATGAGTTATGAGGAGAGGCTGAGGGAGCTGGGATTGTTTAGCCTGCAGAAGAGAAGAATGAGGGGGGATTTGATAGCTGCTTTCAACTACCTGAAAGGGGGTTCCAAAGAGGATGGCTCTAGACTGTTCTCAATGGTAGCAGATGACAGAACGAGGAGTAATGGTCTCAAGTTGCAGTGGGTGAGGTTTAGATTGGATATTAGGAAAAACTTTTTCACTAAGAGGGTGGTGAAACACTGGAATGAGTTACCTAGGGAGGTGGTAGAATCTCCTTCCTTAGAAGTTTTTAAGGTCAGGCTTGACAAAGCCCTGGCTGGGATGATTTAACTGGGAATTGGTCCTGCTTCGAGCAGGGGGTTGGACTAGATGACCTTCTGGGGTCCCTTCCAACCCTGATATTCTATGATTCTATGAAGCTTGCACTGCCCCTGGCTGAGCTGTGCCTCTTCTGTGGATAAATAAAAGAGCTCACTCTCGGGGGCTGTCAGTCTGGCACCTTTCAGCAACACTAAATTCACACAGAAAGAAGAAAAAGAATGGGAAACATTTGAATACTAATGAGAGTAGATCAGGTGCAGAAGTTCATGAAATCTGCACTCTGTGTAGGACGCTGCCTGTGGACTGTGAAATGAGGCTGTTTGGCTTGAACTATCTGCTGTCAGAAAGATTAAAACACCTTTCTTTTTAAATAATCACATGAACTGACTCAGTTTACGTGAGTGACATCACACGCATGTCTTCCCTTGAGCAAAACACATAGAGCCTGAAAGATGTGGCACAGCGTTCTGAGTTTCTGCATATAGCAGAAAGAAACCTACAACAGAGGCACAGTAGCATTTTAAAAAATAATATTAGATATAGGGTTCTCAAACTTCCCATCGCAAAGGTCAGGCCTTAATAGAGAGATTGTCTCCTTGCAACATCTCATTTATGACCAACTCCTTTCATTTGCAGTAATATAACATGTCGGGGGCAACAACCGCAATTGCTTCCACAGAAATGTAACATGAGGGAAGTATTTGTACATTATTAACCATCTTTAATGCATCTTGTTCTTTTTTTCGATAAAGTTATCCATTCTGTCTCCATTTGACTTTCATCTCCTCCTTTCCTCCCATCCTTCTAGTTGAAAACAAGAACGAGGGACAGCACCTTGTGACCAGTCAGGTCTCTGCAGACGACAGTTTGTGAACCTTGGCATTAGATTAATCTCCCCACTGAATATTAATATTGTTACATGGGAGGTAGGGGAGGGGGCATGAAAGAAGATGAATCCTGTAAAACAAACCTCTCTCCTTCACAGGATGTGAGTTACCATGAAATTGATTAATATTTATTTGGGAATAAAACATTAATTCTTCAGGAAACAGAGAAAGAAAGAAATCTTAATCACAGTGAATATGAAAAAAATAACCTAGAGGAAGGGGGAAATATCTTCAAGGAAGGATGAAATCTGCTAGAAACAGTGAATCAAAAGTTCACTTGTTCAGTTTAAGTTTCCAATTCTATCATTTATTCAGTGTTAATTTATGTCTAAAGATATTTTCCTTATAGACTTGTTTCCTGACAGACTTGTTGAGATATCCTATTAAGAATGTGATTAACATTTTTATGACAATTTCTTTTAATATTTTCACTTCTACTGCTGAATTCTGAGAGGCCCACATGCAGTGAGACTGATACAACACTGTGAATCTGTATCATTCAGCAAGAAGAGCGACCCTATAAAACGTGTCCTTACTCCATCCAACAAACTAGGCACTGATGGATTTTATGGGATGATTTTGGGAGATACACAAGGTGGGACTCCTAATTATCTCCCACGAAGTTCTTGAGACATCAAAGGATGGGGTCTTGCAGTTACAATTTGGGGCACTAAGAGAAACGGGCTCATTGAAATCAGTAGAAAGACTCTCATTTACTTCATTCGGCTTTGGGTGAGGCTCAGAAAAGCCTACTTGATAATTAGGGCTCAAAAACAAGACTATGTGAATTTTTGCTAGCATCATTTTTATTACTACTGCATTATCTTCATTGACTAGTATGCAAGATAGTCAACATTCATAATTCTGACTGAGTGGGGGATTGAAAGCCAGGAACAACTGAGCTTAAATCCCTGTTGTGTCTTTATCTTACTGTATTGCCTTGGGAAGTCCCTTAACCTTTCTAGGACAGTTTCTCCATCTGAAAAACAGAGATAATACTTTCCTATCTACCTCACAGGAGTCATTTGGATTAGTTAACATCTTTATAATGTTTTGCCATGGTAAAGCACTCTATAAATGGTGGCATTTTTGTAGTAAGCAAAATAATTTTTTAGAAAGACACTTCCTATGTGGCTAGTTTACACAAGATCTTTCAAAGATTACTGGCAGATCATTTTTGCCATGCATGACCTGATTTGCAGAAGTGCTGTGCACTCTCAATTGATAGTAAAATCGATAAGTGCTTAAATACCACTGAAAACTCAAGCCAGCAGTCTCTTCATTGAGGACACCAGCACAACTGCCAATAAGAAACCTTTAGACATGCATCTACTTCATGTATCTATTAACAGCTCAAAGAGAGAGAGAGTACACAGGAACAAATTAATGCCTACAGGGATTCAGTTTATTGTAGATGACTAATAGTGGAATTATAGCTCAGGCACTTTAAATATATTTAAAATTAAAAAAAATAGATTTATAATATTCATTATTAAGAAACAAAAGCACTGCATCATAAAAATACCTCAGAGATGCATTGAACTTTTTAGACTATGCAAAGAATCAGAGTTAGATTCTTGAAGAAAATATCCCATCATACAGAACCTTTCAGCAAGTGGCTTTCTGGAGCAGAGCATGAGCTGAAAAGTGTTTTCCCAGGAGAAGCAGTGTGCGATGCTTTGGGGGTTCACCCAGACCAATAACAGGTTTTGTCACCCTACCCTGTAAACCCTGGGTGCCTCTGTGCTGTGCAGCTTTGTCTCAGAGCCCTGATACCAACGGCTTGCTGACAGCACATTGATCTCACTGTGTCTTCTATCAACCTGGCTACTCCTTTCAGGGTAACGCCAACAGCCCTTCTAGTCCCAAGACTCCCCAAAGCCATGCGGAGTTCCCAGAACTGTAAGCCACTGTGTAACCCTGCTCAGCCTCAGCAAGGGAGAGCTTTGCTGCTGCTAAGCTATGTGCCATCTCCCTGAGACACCAGCTTGTCTGCCTTGCCAGCAAACTCTTCAGGACTCTGCCAGTTCAAACCTCACCTACCAGGCAACTATCAGTGAACTCCAGTTCCTGAGTTCCCCAGAGATACCCTTCTGCAGTGCTTAGCCCCCTTACTGTAGAACCAGGAAACTTTACCAAATTCGCTGCTCCTTTAAAGAGAGACAGTATGCAGCAGCTGATTAACTTAACTGGGGCTGACAAACCTTCCACTTCAATCAAAGCACAGAGCTGGTTTATTGTAAAAATAAAGCAAGTTTATTAAACAAAGGACCAAGTGCGACCAAGGATAAAAAATATGGGTTGAAATGGTTACAAACAAATAAAAGTAAAATAAGCCATTAAAACTTAACAAACTACAACCTTTTGTTCAAAGAAGTTTTTGTCACCACAATCATGTTTGTTGCATGGCTGGCCCATTCTTTAGCCAGGACCCAAAACATGGAGCTCAAAGTGCTTGGTTTCTTTGACTTCTCGGGTGAAGGACAACGTAGGAATTCTCTTTCCCTCTCTTTATAGTCCTGTAGAGCTTTGAAATGTAATCTTCTGAAATGTATGCCCAGTTCCTTTCTCCTGCTGGCTGAAGACACCATGCTGCCTGGCGCAGATCCCATGATGTTTTTTTCCCCACTTTTGATTGTTACAGTAAACATGATCTTTCTGCAATCTCCAAAATAAACGAATACCCCACTGTCCTTGGTCAAACCTGGCTTGAGGTGTCAGCCCCTTTCCTTGTCTGGAAAAAGCTGCTTATCAACCTCCCCTGATCATTAATATTCTTGCTTGATGTATGTACAGTTAACCTAACAAAATTATGCAGATGTGCTAGAAATATGTAATAAATAAAATAATAAACCTGCCAGTTTATTATTTTATTACATATTTCTAGCACATCTGCATAATTTTGTTAGGTTAACTGTTGGATAAGTGTCACAACAGGATGTGAGTATGTCAAGCCTGACAAGAGTTGCTGACAGAGTAGTGAACCACCAATGGACCTCTGTGTCACAGACACCAACAGACCTTCCAGTCCTGAATCTCCCCAAAACTGTGTCCCCTCAGTGTCCAGGCTCTTTTACTAGATACTCAAAGAAGTTATTAAGTTCACTGCCTCCAAAAAAGACAGAACACACACCAGTCTGTTAGTTTAGCTGAGTACTTCCCTTTCAGTTCAATACATAGCACTCAGATGATTTTATAATAAAATAAGAAAAAATTATTAACAAACAGTAGGTATTTAAGTGATAATAAGTAAGAATAGAAGCCAGTGATATGAATACAAGTAAAACAAAACATGCTTTCTAGTGACTAAAACTTAACTGCAGCAAGTTACAATCTTTGTCTAAGCAGTTTTCTCAACTATAGTCAGTTCCAGCTACCCTTAGTTTCAAGGCCAAGAAAATCCATTTTTTCATGAGCTCAAAGAGTGCTGCTCTTGCTTTGTCCCTTAAGTGATGGATGACAAAATTGCTTTTGCTTCTGCTTATATTCCCAAAGTCTATTGTTTCTTTTTCAAAAGCCAAGAAATATTCCTGGAGCTGCAGGATCCATTCTCCATCATGACTGTTAACTAGTCTTTCCCTTCCCCACAACTTGTTTAGCTTGATGGGTCTGTTTACCTTATACGTAGATATACTTTTCATTGTCTTCTATGGTATTACCTGGCTCAATCTACATTGGAGACACAGGAAAAAAGGTGGAAAATATTCCTTTGCCTAGGACAGGCTGAGCTTATGCACAGCTTTCAAGCCACCCTTTTAAGAACATATTTCCAGCACAATCTATAATTCTTTATACACAGCCTGTACATACATCACTCAATATATTACTGACTCACACCAGCTTGCATATGATATCGCTGGGATGTTATCTGATTAAAATATGACCATATAGATCATTGTTGCAACCACTGTTATATATTTGCAGCAAAACTTGTACAAAACTTGTAAGATGTCTATGAAAACGTTATGATTTTCTGGTGATGATTATGTTATCTGTATGCATGTATCATTTTTGTATTTGAAGTTATGACTATTGGCTCTATACCTGGATTTCAAATGTTTGCTCCTGGAGTAACGCCCACAAGGTAGTTAGCCAGCACATCATGGAGGGACTATTCAAATTAAGTGGCTCATCAAGAAACACTTAACTAACAATGGACCATGGGAGACACCCATCTACACTGAATGGACTCTCCTGCAAATGTGCTATTTGAGGTATAGGTAATGGCTTCTACTATGTCCAAATCTTCATGCATGGACATGTGACTTGCCCATGCGATTCCAAACACTATCTTGTCAACTGTAATTTCCCACTAGCTGTGCTTAGGGCTTTGTTTGAAACAATGGGTTTCCCTCCACAGGTCAGTAGATATAAAAGGCCCTGGAAACCCCTCAATTTTGCCTCTTTCCTGCTCAAGCCTCTGGACTATGAACTTGTACTAGTGAGAGCATTCTAACCAATGGACTGAGGATCCTCCTGTGATTTGGAAGTAACCAGAAACTTGCCTTAAGCCAGCAGTTTATTTCATCACTGCTACAAATCTGAACCAAGAATTTTGCATTTATTGTACATATTTGATTATTTTAACCAATTTTAACTCTTACCTTCCTTTCGCTCTTTTTTATAAATAAACCTTTTGATTTTAGATACTAAAGGATTGGCACCAGCATGATTTTTGGATGAGATCTGAGTTATATATTGACCTGGATGTGTGGCTGGTCCATTGGGATCAGAAGAACATTTTTATTTGATAAGACTGGTTGTAAAGAACCACGCACCTTTAAATCCAGTGTTTTCGGTGGTAATACAAGGACTGGGATGCCTAAGGAAACTGCTTTTATGACTTCTTGTTAGCCAGTGTGGTGAAACAGAAGTTTACTTTTGTTGCTGGTTTGGTATATCCTATGGGGGACTAGCCACCAGTCTTGGGGTGCATCTGTCCTATTTCTCAGCAGTTTGTCCTGAATTTGGCATCCTCAGTTGTGACCCACAGAGGCACGGTTACAGTGGCACAGTCAGCAGGAGCCACAGAACCAGGTCAATTAAGCTTTGGCTCAGAACCCCACACTATTTAAAATTTTATATTGAGAGTTTTAAAGCTTAAAGATCAGTGACCATGAACCAGAAGGCATCAGCAGAACAAGCAGTGAAACTGCAAGCCCTGAAAGAAAGCCTGTCACTTGAACATGAACAAAGACTGGCAGAATTTCAAATGCAAGAGAAGCAAGCCTTGGCCAAGCTAGAAAAAGAAGCTGAAGAAAGAGCCAAAGAAGTTGGATCTGGAATCAGATAAAGCACAGACAGAACTCTTTGGTCAGGAAAATGTTTCTCTAGAGCAAATTAAAGTTGATGGTGAGGTTAAAGCCCTAACTGAGGAAGAAAAGGGTAGATTAGTTGTGGGTGATGGACTGTTGGCTAATAAAGTTTGGGAAAGTAAGCTTGAACAAGATAGAAATTATTTGTTTAAAGTAGCTCAGTATAATGTGGAGAATAGCAGTTTATCTGTTGGGAGTGGTAACTTATCTGTCAAGGAAGCTGTCCCACTTTATGTCTGAAATCAGCCATGGGTGCTGGGACAGAGGAAAGAATGGCTCCAAATTTGGTTTTGATTCGCAACAAGATACCTGCTGAGGAAAAGTTTCTCTCCAATTCTTTGTCTGTGGAGCAGACAGAAAGAGCTTCTCAGTTTATGATACTTGAAAGTTTATCTGTTGTCCCAGACGTGATTCTGGATTTAAGTGAAACTCAGAAAGAGTCTGTTGTCACTCAGGAAAATGTTCCTTTACAGTAAGCTCTAGGTGAAGAGGGTAAGGGCAGAATTTCTGTGAAAGATAAACTGTGGCTTAAAAGGACTCCTGAAGAGAAAATCTTCATGGTAGAATTTTCAAGCAGTTTGCTGCAACTGATGGGTGTGGAAGTGATTTGAGTGAGGTAGTTTCAGTTCCTAACTACCAGAGTCTTTCTGAGGTAAATAGATCCACTGACCTTGCTTTAGAAAGATCCAGTGTGGATAGCCTAGAGAAGGTTTCAGATGGGGGAGGGCGGAATTGTTAGAGAAATTAAACAGCCCTGTAACCAAGGGGCTGGGCTTGGCCAGCATGTTCTCCTTGTTGATTCTTTGAGTAAGCAGTCTGTACCTCAAGGTCTGAGGAAAGGCTGGTTACTGTTTTTTCAGAGCAGGACAGCCTTATGACTGAACTCACAAGGATGCAGGGGAGAGCAGGCAAACTCTCACCCTTAGACACGTTGGATTTGTTTGGTATCTCTTTAAAACAGAGTCCAGTCTCTAAGCTGTTTGGTGGTGGTGGATTCACAAGCAAGCATGTGGGAGAGTGTCTCTGCAGATGTTCATAGCACAGAGCTGCAGTTGGTGAACACACCTAGCCAGCAAAGGGTTTCCTGTAAGCAGGGAGGTTCAGTTTTCAACCTTCTAGGAGAAAGTGTTGTGGGGGAAACGACTCGATCCTGCTAAGGGGAAGAATGAGTGTCCAGCTTTGAAATTGGTAGCAGATGAGAATTTGAAAGCTAATGTCTCGGCTGATACAATCTACCTGGCTAACAAGGGAGGGGGAATATTTTCCCCATAGCTGGTAGCACTGAGGACACACCTGGCCAGCCAAGGGATTTAGTAAGATAAGAGGCATGGTATGACCAAGAGACTTATAAACACTGACTTGTAACAAATTTAGTGCTACTGTTGGATTTTTATGTCAACTATGGTAAAAAGGTACAATGTGTATGACTTTAATGAAAAGCCTGTAAACATATTGAAAATGATACCTGAAAACACTGTATGCTAAAAAAGCCTTATAGTACTAAAATGATATGACTGATACATATATAAACATTCTTGAAACTTGGCACAGCAGTGAAACCTTAAAGTTAGTCTGCTGTATAAAAAAGGGGAACTGAGGCACACTATCATATTGCTTTCATGGCTAAATTCCAAGATTTCTACACTGTGAAGAACATTAATATTTACACTGACTTGATGTTAATTGGGTTACAAACATTTGCCAGAGCTTGTATGAATAAATTACCTATTTTCTTTAGCTCTTGGCAAGATCACATAAGACATACAGGAATTTGCAAGAGCAGATCCAATTCACTATTGGTCCAACCAAGTTTTACATTGGGTTTGTAAAGGAATTCAATAATATTGTTAAACATGATTCTGACAAACCATTTTCCGGTATATACTGATACTTCTAATATTGGGTGAGAAACTGTAGTAATACAGAACCAATAATGGCAAGTTACATGGTTACAACCTCATATGACACCTTTCATAGCCAATTTATGACAACAGGGCTTAGAAGAAATGAGTGTGTCAGGCCTGACGTGAGGTATGGTGCAGTGTGACCTCTGCCAGTTGGTCATGAGGGGCTCCCTGGGTCACATAATGGCCATCTGAGTTTGCTCTTTATTGTTCACCTGAAAAACAAGAATGCAGGAATTAAGAACTGACAAATGAAGTGTCACAAAGGGCTGCTCAAACATCTATGCTTAAAAATAAACCCAGTACTGGCAAAAAAGAGAAGAGAAAGCAACCAAGCAAGAATATTCAGTCAATTAAGGCTTGCAAGGAAAAGATAAAGGCAATGGAAAAGCAAAATGAGTTAATGCCAGCTAAAAGGGTTTTACAAATATGTCAGAGGCAACAGGGTGTACTAAGGAGAAAGAATCCCCATTAATAAGTGAAATAACAGATTAATGCTAAAATCAGAAATAAGATACTGAGTTCCTTTTCATTGTTTCTCTCCAGATATGTTTCAGTAAAGATAAGAAAGTAGTGAGACACCCGAAATTTGACCATAAAACAATCAGCTAGCTTCTCCTGCCTTGGTAAAACCCAGGAAAGGGGGCTTGGAGAGGAGTTCTCTGAAAGTTCTCATTCCAGAAATTCCCCCATATTGTTTAAGGGGAGGTTTTCCTCCTGGACCCATACCAAACCCCACTGATTTCCAGACATCCCTGTGGCTCCTGGTAGGATCTCTGGGAGGCCAAACCCTGGGCTTTCACACTGATTCTTGTGTCCCTGGAAGCTCTGACTGGTGACACCTGAAACCTGGAGTCATGCTACCAGTCAGGCCCTCTCCTGCCACTGCTCCCCCAGCACTCACTCTTAAAGAGGGATTACCCGACATGGAGGACTTCCATCCCCTGGATGTATTACCTTTTCTGGAGAGGAAGAGTGGGGAGGAGGTAGATTGCCATCAACCCCAGCTTCCTCACAGCCTGTGTAGTTCCCAGTCCCTCCTAGTCCCTAGAGCAGGCAAACACACTCCATCTGAAGGAAGAGTTTGAGGCCTGGGAATAGAGATGATGTTACAGAGGTACTGAGCACCTACTTGCACACAGGAGTCAAGAGCTTTCTATATGGAAGGTCCCTTACACATATGGCTCTGGGAGCATTACTCCTCATCCACTCCAGCATATTATTGTATATTGAATTTAGCCACTGACAAATTATGGACAACAGAGGAAATCTGGAGAATAGTAAATGTGGTACCAATTTCAAGAATGGAAAGATGAATGGTCCTGGCAATTCTGGTCCCGCAAGCCCATCCCAAGTAAAATAGAACAAAAATATAATTAAGTATCTAGAACCTCCCAATGAATGCCCTCAACTCCAGTTCAAAGCAACTAGCCAACTTCTCATGTCCCCAATGTGTTGAAATTCTCATGGAAGTCAATGAGAGGAAAGACTAAGAAAAGACTTCATGATCTAGGCCATTGACTTGGAATGGGAGTTGAGCTCACTTAGCATTTTGCAGGGCTGCACCTCTAGAGAGTAATGGATTCAGAAATAGCAAAAGCATAGGTTTATATAGAACAAATTGTGCACTATAAACTCTATTACTTTTTGGTAGAATTAAAACATTATTGGATGTGAGGACCATAGTAGATGTAATATATTTGAATTGTACTAGTACATTCAATACTACATCTCACAAAATCATAGTTCAAAATTAATTCTCAGGGTCTTGAATAACAATATCGTCATGAGGAGTGAGAACTGCCAAAAAGACTGCTAAAAAGGATAATAAGTAGAACTCTCTCAAAAGGACGGAGTATCCAGTGAGATGCCACAGGAGCAGTGTTAGGTTGCGTCTTATTTGACCTCCTCGTTCATGTTGACTGGTAAGCCAAAAAATGTACTAGGCCTAAGGCTTACTGATGAACCAGACTCTTTTAAGAATGCTATTAAACTATTGTGGGATGTGGAAATTGGCAGATTGCTAAAACTTTTATCATCGTGTTTTGTTATTTGATTTACAAATGATTTTGCAAGGAATGTTCTAACTTCAAAACAAATGGAAATGTATAAATAATGCACTAACAATAAAGGTTATGATTAGATTTGGAAGGATTAGATATTGATCAGAAAACGTGAGTAAACATCTATTTCATTATACACACAAATCGACAAAAACATTTCTGCTGATAATTTAAATTTACAGATAGGCAAAGTAAGAAAAATGCTGTTTGAGGATTTAGAGTTTGATTTAAGGCTATTTAATTTGTATATTTTGATATGTGAAGTTGACAGTTTGTGTTTTAATTATTATAAAGTTTTTACTTTATGAATCTCAAATTTACTGTCATTAAATAATTTGTTTGCTCCCCCATTTTCTGACACATACTCCATAATTTCCCACAACTGTGAAAGTTTAATTCAATAAAAATGCTTAAAACCCATAATTTTTCACAACTGAAAACATTAAAACTGATAAAAATTGGGGAAAATGCTTAAAAATAAACATTATTATCCATCAAATTATATATAAACAATTAATTCTGCCAGGCCTAGTTATGATTAAGCAGCAGATGTGTGATCATGTGCTTGGAAATGTATTACATGTACCAGACAAATATATATTTTTATTCTTCTGATGGGAGAGAAGAACTTATAAGATGTACACAAGTTACTTATAAGTAGGCTGAGCTATATGAAAGCAGGTGAACCAGACAGCACTGGGATCAGTCTGTCATCTTTGTCACTGGCGGAAAATTTCAGTGCCACAGAATTGGTAACATTTATGCCTTTTTGTTATGTGATGTATTATAATTGATTAATAAAATATCAAACAAGCTTGGGCATCTGATGTCTCCTTAATTATTAAATAAAATTGAACCTGAATTGGTAACATTAGTGATCAGGATGAGGAAAGAAGTAGCATGCTAATGAAAAAAATCAGTGACCAAACTAAATTGAGCTCTTACTCAAACTGCAAACACCTATGGGTAGGGGAGGGACATTATATCATCCTTTAGTTATTTATAGATGGTTAAGTTCAAGGAATAACCAGAATTATTTGGTGCGATGAATGGGGGTATAGGTAGGAGTAATGAGACAGAATTTAAAAAGGGAAAATGTAGGCTGAATATTGGGGAAATTTCTTCCGAAGACTGAGATATAGTACATTATAGTACATTATAATTATAGTACATTGTATAATAGTCTCAAGAGAAGTGATGGAAGCTTGGGACTTTTAAAACTAGATTTTACGAAATATTAGAACTATAATGAAGGGAACAATTCTGCATTGGCTGGGAATGGGCTACATGATCTAATAAGCTTTCTCTATTTCTAACATCAATGATTCATTTGATTTTAAAATGCAATATGAAGCCATGCATGAATTTTGTATGACATATTTTATCAGTGCTTAGAATTAAATAGTGAAGTCACCTGGATAACTAGCACAGCCCTTCTAATCACAATGATAAGCATATCAGAATGAAATAATTGTTCTTCAAACTTATGCAGTATTAAACTAGGTCGGATTGCTTTTTTATGTGAGAAAGAGCTTGCTACTGATCAGAGAACAAGCCTCATTCAAACCAAAACCATTCTTCTTATTTTGCCTTCTTCCAAATAATGGTCAATTAATTATTGAATCTCTAATGATTATAGTCATTGGGTAGGCTCAGTAGGAATAATTCTAAGGTGGCACAGATTTGACTTTGTCTGCTTTCCCTGCAGCCCTGGATATCATTATCAGATCAAGTTTGCAACTCTGTGGGGATAGGGCTAATCAGCAATAATAGAAGTTACATGGATGCACTGAGAGGGCAATATAGCCTTATGGGTATTGCCAAGTATGTTACTGCATAACATTTTTACTTCCTGGGGCAGCATTTCTTTTGTCGTGTTCTTTGTTCTCCCTCAGGCATATTAACATACAATAAGATCCTTATAACTAATTGAACTCACCCCATTAGTGATGGTTATTAATGGACCAGATGTTGCTGTGTTACGTCAGTGTAAACCCAGAATAACTCGGAGGGCTTCATGAAATTTATAACTCTCCTTATCCCCTCCCCCTGCATGTGTATGCATGTGTGTCCATTTCTGGTGTTCACACTTCAAAAGGGATCTTGAGAAATTGGAAAGTATTCAGAAAAGAGCTACATGAATGATCTGAGTCTTGAAAATCTGCTATACAATAAGAGACTAAAGACGCTCAATCTATTTAGTGTATGAAAGTAAAAGTTGAGTGACTTGATCATGGCTTATAAGTACTCATATAAGGAGGAGATTTCTGATAGTAGAGGGCTTTTTAATGTAGCAGACAATGGCATAACACAACTCATCAGCACTAAGATGAAGCTAGATACATTCAAAGTAGAAATAAGGTGCTCATTTTTACACAAGGAGGATTAACCATGGGAATAAATACCAAGGGAAGTGATGGATTCGCCATCTCTTTATTTCCTCAGCGGGAGACTGGATCCCCTTCTAAAAGATAAATCCCAAAGTAATAGAATTTCATCCAGTAATGTCTACATCAAGCCTATGTCCTGTGTTATGCAGGAGGTCAGACTAAATTAACACGTTAGTCTGCTTTGGCCTTAAAAATATATGAATGTCAGTATTACTGTGAAATACTAATAGCTCCAGCTCTGTTGGTTTTAGTGGATTTATAGTGGCATATCTGAAAGCAGAAACTGGCCCATTATGTTTAGTTATACATCCTCCTTCGTAAATTATGAGTACATTAAGTCTAGTCCAGTTCCCACTGAAGTAATGGGAGTTTTTCCAGAGGCAATTAATTATTAAACAATGCATGCATGTACAGTTTTCACAGTGGTACCCTTCAGAGTACTGCTAGTTTAACAAGTTATTTTTTCTTGTACCCAAATAGGTGAACATCAAAGCAGATCTGACAATCATTCTGGACTAAGTAAAATCCTGAAGTAAACACCCCCTCAAAGAAATATAAAGAAATGTCATACTGCTGCATTTTGTTTCCTACTATAAGGTGAATTTTTACTTCTCCTGTACAAAGCTCAAGTAATCAGGTTTAATGTAAGGCAGTAAAATGCAGGTATGTCAGGGCTGATATTGATTCTGCCAAACTGTAGGCAGGTCATGGGGCTATAATGCAGCCCTTCTTCAACATTATTCCAGCTATAGGTTGGAATAACAGCTACTTCCACTCTGCACCTCCCCCCTTCCCAATACTGAGCTAGTTAAAGCTACTGGATCCATACAGTGATGGATCCCCTGATATCTACCCAGAACTGACCTGATGCTTTTCCTACACAGCAGCCTTCTCCGAACCTGCATGGAGACCCCTTTTGTCATGCACAGAGCTTGCACAGGTGACCATCTCTGTGGCACTGGTCTACCATTACACACACACACTCCAATTGTGAGAGTCCAGTGGTGTACAGGGCTATACACAAGCCTCCATAGTAGGAGTGAACTTCAGCCCTATCTTGTAATATGTATAGGTTTGTAAAATAGAAGCCCTTCAGACTTCTGTTTTAGTTGAGAAACTCCATCAACTTTAAACACTGATGGATTGTCCAGTGGTTAGGGCACCTACATGGGAGGAGGGAGACCCTGGGTCCAACTCCCTGCTCGTACCACTCTTTCCTTAGTCATCGATAGTACAACAGCTTCAACAGGAGAGACTGAAGGAGCTCCACATCGGAATATGCCATAACTCATTGGTTAGCAAACTCTCCTGAGAAGTGGGACCCCTGTTCAAATCCTCTCTCTCCCTCTGGCAGAAAGGGGAAGAATGGAAGCTGGGTCTCCCACATATATTCAAGGATATAGGCACATGCTGATATTAGGGGTGGTGTGGGGGAAGAGCATTGGAGGGGAATGGGTTGCTTGATCCACAGAACAATTCCCCCCTCTCCCCCCACCCACACAACCCTTACCCTGATTTTATGGAAGTGCCTCCATGGATGATCTGCAGGTGGAAGGGAGACAAAAGTAAAGTGGGAAGAGGCAAAGTCAAGGAATGGCTATATCTGCAGCTTTGTCACTCCCTGTTCAGTAAATCCTTAACTTGCTGGACAGTGCAACAAGCAGAGGACCATGGGAGGAGAGCTCTTGTGGGAGGCATGCTGCCATGGGGGACCGGGAGGCAGAGAGCAAGTACAGCACCACTGTATGAATTGTCCTGACTTCCACTGGACTTCCAAGATGTGCCTGGATCCCAGAAGATGCTCCTGGGTTTCTTGGGATGAGCTTTCCTTATACAGGATAGGGGAGGGGGAATGGCGAATGTTGCTGCTGTGAAAGAAATGATCAGGTGGAATGTCTGTGATTTTCATACTTGCAGTCCTTTGTGGCAGTAACTCCTGTAGGAAACAGTCTGCTCCATGGTTATTAAAAACCTTCTCCAAAGCCCACTGAAGTCTATAGGAGTCATTCCTATATTTAGATAATGGCATAGAGTACACTAATAAAGTGCTTTGGAGGATAGGGTTTAAATTCAAAATGATCTGGACAAACTGGAGAAATGGTCTGAAGTAAATAGGATTAAATTCAATAAGGACAAATGCAAAGTACTCCTCGTAGGAGGGAACAATCAGCTGCACACATACAAAATGGGAAATAACTGCCTATGAAGGAGTACTGCCGAAAGGGATCTGGGAGTCATAGTGGACCACAAGCTAAATATGAGTCAACAGTGTAACACTATTGCAAAAAAAAAGCTAAACATCATTCTGGGATGTATTAGCAGGAGTGTTGTAATTACATGAGAAGTAATTCTTCCGCTCTACTCCGCACTGATTAGGCCTCAACTGGGTTATTGTGTCCAGTTCTGGGCACCACATTTCAGGAAAGATGTGGAAAAATTGGAAAAAGTCCAGAGAAGTGCAACAAAAATTATTAAAGTTCTAGAAAACATGACCTATGAGGGAAGATTGAAAAAACTGGGTTTGTTTAGTCTGGAGAAGAAAAGACTGACAGGGGACATGATAACAGTTTTCAAGGACATAAATGGTTGTTACAAGGAGGAGGGAGAAACATTTTTCCTAATAGCTGAGAATAGGACAAGAAGCAATGGGCTTAAATTGCAGCAAGGGAGGTTTAGGTTGGACATTAGGAAAAAGCTTCCTAACTGTCAGGGTGGTAAAGCACTGGAATAAATTGCCTAGGGAGGTTGTGGAATCTCTCTCATTAGATATTTTTAGGTTAGACAAGCACCTGTCAGGGATGCTCTAGATAATACTTAGTCATTTTCTCTTTAGGGAAACATAGTTTAAAAATGTTAAAGAGAGACCAAGGTTCTATTGTAGTTGTATTTTGTATAGGTAACTATTTTATATCCAACATTATATGTATTTCTCTTTGAACTCTGACATTGCATAAGAGATTTTAATCAGAGGCCTTGCAGGGACTCCTACAAACTCCACCTGTATCATTGCCATTCTTGCACTAAAAGGTGCCCATGGTACATTCTAGCTCTAAATGAAGAGGGTTCTTTGTTGTATTAAAAACATCTTTTCAGGAAGTTTAAGTACCAATATTAATTGATTCGTTAGCCAGGCATCTTTCTGCACATTCAAACTGGTTTTGCCTGTTAAATACCTATTCCCTCTGCTTGCCTTTTAGTCTTCAGATTAACATATGGTACACTTGACATATAATACACACAACAAAGACACAAATTTAAGATTGTATTAAGAGAGGGCTACAGCTGTGACAGCACAAAAGACTTGGAAGATTGAAGCCCAGAGGCAATCTGATGCATCTGTCATGATGTCTGGAGTGGCTCACAACCATGAGTGCCTACCTTAGGGCAGACTGACGGAAAAAAGGGCAGACACATCAAACTGGTGGTGTGGTCAATAATTAGATTTCACCAAGCCACTGGCAAATGTGAACTCCTGGGTCACTATACCAGTCTTACCATGGAGTCACAGACAGTCCCCTTAGACTCTCCAGTCTATTTTGCCACACAGACAAACTGGACTTTGTGACAAAAGGTCACTTAAACCAAAAACCAACCACATCAGGTTGCTCCCAGTCCCAAGAGACCAGTCACTTACCCCAGATCAATTGGTACTCTAGAGTTCTTACACCAAAGACAACACTGGCAGCTAATTCTATAATAAACTAACCAAAGGTTTATTAGCTAAGAAAAGGAAGTGAGAGTTATTGAGAGTTAAAGCAGGTAAAATATATGCACAGGTGGGTCACAGTTTGTAATTCCAAATGATGGCAGTGATGTAATAAACTGCCAGTTTCCCAAAAGTCTTTTCAGGGTACCCAGATTGTTTCTGGGGATCTCTGCTTTGCATTTGGCACACTTCCCTGTAAGAGTCCAAACAGTCCAGAGATGCAGGATCTTTCTTTGAATCCTCTCTTATAGCTTCTTCTCACAGAAAACAAGCTGGCAGTGTCACTACCCACGTGGGCTTTACTTTGATGACGGAGAGTGAGGAATGCATTTTGAGCCTTTGACCTCCGATCGTCACATATCATGACCACTGGCTTTGAAATTAACACTTTTCTGTTAAAGGGCTTCTTTCTCCTTTGATAGATTATTTAGTTGCAGGGGTATACACAATGAAAATGTTCACTACTACATTATAATGGAATACAGATAAGTGAAAACAATGCAAGTAACATCCCACTAGTTTTCATGAAGTTTAAACACCAAATGTACTTTTATACATTTAACAATCACTTTGCTCTGTATGAATACACAAGTGAATTGGCCTAGGACTCTGGCATGAGCTGGTACCTGGTCTGCCAGCGTCACAGTGTCAACAAAGAGAGGGCAGAATACCCTGGGACAGATGTGAAATTTGTAATGACTATGCATCTCTCATGCCAAGAGTTAGGTTTCTCCCTGAAAGCTTTGCAATAGTTTCTGTGGTAAAAACTGAAATCTGGGACATGTATAACAATATGGAAAGGGATAACAGAGTTCATGTTTCCATCCAGAATGGTGAAACTTTGGTACAGCACCAACAGAAGTTTCATTTACTTAATATTTCATGTGCTGGTGTTTCTGTAAGATGGTGTCATGTAAGAGCCCAGCAGCACTGCATCAATATTCATCGTTACCTTGCAACTAATATTAAGAGAGCCAGGGACTTTTACCCAGTTTAGAGGAATACTGAATATGCACAGCCTGTATCAGCCACATGATGAAATTTCAAGTTCTTACACCCAGTGACATGCCTAACCTTCTTCCAACCCAATTTGTGCACTATGTTTGAGTAGCAGTGTGGCCTCAGAGAGGGGACTGGAGCAGGACTCAAGAAACCTGGGTTTTATTCCCAGTGTTGCCACTGGTCTGCTGGGTGACGTCGGACAAGTCACTTCATCACCCTGTGGCTTGATACTGCCTTCCTTTGTAAAGTACTTTTAAGATTTACTGATGAAAAGTGCTGCATATAAGCTAGGTACAATTATTATCACCAACATGCCAGTGTACAGTTCACCTCAGAATTTGGCCCATGATGCAATGAAATTTAATAAAACTAGAATTAGCCTAATTTTTTTCTATCAGAGTTTTTTGATGAAAAGTTTTTTTCCGCCAAAACAAACATTTTTGCAGATTTATCTTTTTCTCTCTCTCTTTAAAACTGAAAGTCTTTACCAAAAGCATTTACTGTCAACAGTCTAAGGACCTGAACTAAAAACTACAAGGTATTTTTGATGAAAAAGCAAACACATGAACATTTTAGAAATTACCAGCAAAAATGTAATTGACATTTTTAGCCAGTTCTACATAATATAACAGCTAGCTTCAACATAAATTAATGATGATCCCTGTCATTCTCATTCCTCAGTACCAGAGAGGCCTAGGGTAAGTTGAGGGCAGGGTGAAAGAAGAGGCATATGGAGGAGAACAAGTTGACATAATTATTTGGAATTTCAAATAGTATTTGACAAGTCCTGCACTATTTGTATTTGACAAAGTCCTGCACTAGAAGAATTAAGGATATTACTGTATGTGGTCATGAGCAGAGAGAGAAAGTTCTTATAATCCATTAAAAACGTTTAAGACCCAGGAAGCAAAGAGTAGGAAAGAATGGTCAGTTTTCAACAGGGCAAGAGTTTAGCACTGTGGAACCCCCCACAGTTCCACACTAGGACCCGTATAGTTTAGTACATTTATTAATGATCTCAACAAGGGGGTGAACAGTTGGGGGGAGGGGGAACACCAGATGACATCATCTGTTAAATTAGCCAAAATTAGAAGAGATCGTGAGTAGAGCTGGTTGATAAATATGCCGTGACACATTGTTTCATCAGAATTTGTCAATTCAGCAAAGTCAAATGTTCTGCGCATACCACCTGATTTCACTACAGTTCCATTGGAAACTTGTTTGGCTTCCTGTCAGCTCATCCACCTAACATCCAGGACTTCCAGGGTCCAGAGACCCAGGGCAACCAATTGGGTAAATTTTCCTGGGGCAAGGATTCCATTCCCTTTAGGGGAATTTCAAATTATGTGGTTTTTGTACCTACCTGGAACAAAAACAAATTTCAAAAGATCAAAATCCTTTGTGAAATGGAATGACCTTTCTCTCCCCAGCTCTAATTCTAAGATACTTCACAGGGATTTAAAGCTAGATGAAAGGGTGGCAGAATGGGAGATGAATTTCAGTCTCGTTACATGCTAGGTGATAATTGTCTGACCTACTCATACATATTACTGGTTTCTAAATTGTCTGCAAGTACTTTGGAAGAAGACCTGGGCCTCATTATAAACAGCTCAATTGAAACACCTTAATATAGGACGCAGTTAAAAAAGGGATATAAAACATTAATATGTATAAAGAAAGGACCTAAATACTGGAATACTGCAAATATATGTATGCTATAATAGATAGATGATTAATTGTATTATATTATATTATATTATATATTACTTATATTAATTAATATATGCTATAATTAATAGATGATTTTACCTGGAATAATGTGTTCAATTCTGGTCACACTATCTCAGAAGATATAGCAAATATAAAAGGGATTCAGAGATTGGGCAACAAATTCTAAGTAGGGAAGGATTTACTTATGAAGAGAAATTGAAGAGAATGGGACAGTTTCATTTAGAAAAGAGATAAAAAGAGGAGATATGACAGAAGAATACAAAACAATGAGTGGTAAAGGGAAGTTAGGTCAGCCACTCCTATTCACACTTTCTCACAATAAAAGGATGACAAGCTATTCAGTGAAATTGAAAGGCCACATATTTAAAACTGATAAAAGGAAACAATTGTATACACAAACACATTACTAATCTATGGAACTCATTACCACTAGGTATGGTTGAGATCAGCAGATTAGTATGATTCAGGGAGAGAATAGAAACAGTTCTATTACAGAGGATATAGGCATAAAATAACCCTTTCTTCCAGGTGTTGTCAGCTACAAGGGCCAGGTTCAATAGCTATGGGTCCCTCTTAAAACTAGCACCACTGCCTGGAGACCAACCTGGAATATCTGGGTCACTAAATACTTTCCCTGAGTGTCCACAATAGGCCATGCTTCCTCACTTGCAAGCACCAAGTCTGTGTATGAAAGAAGGAAAATATTGTTAGGGGAAAAGAGAACCCAGCATCAACTTGAAAAGACACAGTAATAATATCTGTATGAATGATAGAAAAAAACCCAGAAAACCTACTTCCCCGTGGTAACTTTGGCAGTAGTTTGATGACTCTGTTCTCAACCTGGCAGGGTAAATGTGCAAAAGGCAAATGTCTCTTTACCATGATAATTGTTCCCTTCCCCATCCACTACCAGTTTGGTGTTAGCGGGTAGCACAATCCTAGAGTCCTGAGGGGCCCTTGGAGTGTGCTGTCTGGACCTATTCTGAGTCTCTGCTACCTAATCCCCCAGCTACAGAAACTGTAGCTTTATTTAGTGATTGGATATGAGGGGCCTCACCAGAGTTCACTCAGCTCTACTGCTGCTTCAGTAAAGTCTTTTCTCCATTCCTTCCCTTTGAGGAGCCACCTCTGCATCATCTTCTGTCATAAAGTCCTTAGGCTGTGTTGTCTCTCACCAGGAAGTCCCCTCAGTAATATAAGATCCTCGGGGACTGGGAACCAGTAGTATATAGGAAACACGAAGAGTCTTTGCTAGAACATAGGAACCTTTTTCCCCACTCTCAATTCAATTTCAGCACCCAATCAATGCTGAGCTTGAGCACAGTTATAGCAACTCCCAAATCATCAGTGGAAAAATTCTAGGTGGAAACATTATTCAAATGAAGCTCTCTCTGTAATCATATTTTCCCCTGTTCAGTAATAGACGGTGGCAGAGAGCTTCTTTACCTCTAAAGCTTTTGCCCATCTGGAGTTCTGGATAAATATCTTATACAAATGAGGTAACTGTATTTATGCTTCTGCCCCCCTTCCCCGTTCACCAACAGATGGGAGCCGGGAGCTTCAGATCACAAAGCTTAAACATATCAGGAATATAGACCGTCATACTTAGGACATAAACCATAAATCACTAACTGTTGCATGTTAGGAAGAATATTTTCTGCTGGGCAAGTTGTTACATAATTGCTCACTGTAGCATTTTGCACCACATACAGATGCACTGGCTACTATAAGAGACAGGATACTGGACTGAATAGACACCTGGTCTGCTCCAGTATGGCAGTTGCCATGTGTCAATAAAAGTGGGTGCAACTCATATGCCATGTCTGCATTCAGCCCAGGATGTGTGGGTACAGAAGCGGTGACTGTTAATAACTTTTTATTTCTGTGCAGTAATATCCAGTCAGAGTTAGGGTCCAGGGTTGCCTCAGGTTTCACTCCATTAACTTCAGTTGAGTGACATCAGAGATGCATTTAACCCAATGGGACTTTTCAGTATATGCTGCAGTTTTCATGATTTTCCCCTCATGTCCTGCATATGGTCTTTATCTTCCCATGCAAACCTGTTTCTTACAGTCGTTTAATTTGCAATCTTTTTTCTGAGAACTGGGAATTACGTTTTTGGTGACTTAATAATCACTTTGATATCAGACAACTTATAATGCAGTTGAGATTTTTTTTTAATATCCTCAGTTTTACTGGGGTTATAAGGCTTATTTTTGTTCTCTTGTTCCTCTCAGCGGTTATATTAGGAAAAAGGGTTTTACCTCTGTATTAATGAGCTGCTGGTTAGTGCTACCATCTTAAGCCTTTTGATCTTAACTACATTTCCACCAACCTAAGAATCTTTTGATGAGAGGGTCCTTGTTTCTCAATTGATCATATCCCTGGGTTCAGTTTCAGCTACTCTAGACAAACTGTCCAGTGTATTTAGCTTCTTTCTCAAAAGTCATCATGGTGTATATAGAAACCAAATATTCTCCCCCCCAAAAATATAAAGGGAAAATGTTTCTTTCAGTTTAAGATCAGCAGAACACTCACATATGCTTTAGCAATAGCTCAAGCTTATGAACACTTTCCAAATATTACCAAAGCCCAGGTTTCTGCAAACCATGAGTCAAGCCACTAAAAATCTTGATTTTTTTAAAAATAGTAAGTAGTGGGTTCTTTTTATTTGCCTTCTATTTTTTGAGCTATTATGGTCCATATTTTCAAGCATTTCTTTGCAGCCATGAGGGTTGTCAGAGAGCAATATCTCTGAGTAGCTGATACGTTTGATTATCTTAACCTGCCCTCGTAATATCATACTTTCTAGACATCACAATGTGCAGCAGTCAGCACAAGTGGAGAAAAGACTGCAAGGCTGGGTCTGGTTGTTTCCTGACTTGCACCTTGTGTTGTTGTTACTCCTGGCTCCCATGACTTAAATGGAGCCAGGATTTCATGTCAGGTGTGTACAGTTAAGCATACCTGCATTTGCAATATTGTGGTCTGGTTTATTTACTGTAGATATAAGTACAGGAGTTACACCTGCTTTGGTTTTGCATGAACTTGGTGAAGCCTTTGATAGAACTGATCCAAAGATTGCTTTTAACATCTTGAATTGTGTTTGATTTCTTTTTATATATGAAAGTAGTCATGTCTCACATTTAATATCCTACTATTTTTATTTCAGATAGTCAAAGGGTTCATTATTACTACCTCTATTTTTCATAAATACAGTTTACAGCTGATATATATTGTTGCACTTGATATTAACTTCTTTATTCATGAAGCTATCTAATGATTAAAGAGAATCTAATAATTTTTTAACATATAGTATATCTACACTACTATTTTATAATTATTGATTGTGCATAGCTGTTTCTGAAAAGGAAAACTCTTTCTGCTCTCTTTCCCTCCCCTCCCCCCACCCCCAAGAGAAAACAAATTTTACCAGGCACTTATTTCATGCATACTAGCTAAAGTACAAATCTATGCAAGATGTTGTCCACACAGCACCTTGAAACTTACTACCAACTGTGTTTAAAAGCAGTTGATAAGCACATTTGGAAATAATTTTCCACCTTGGCTTTTGCTTTCACAGTTGTCTCAAAATTTCCTAGTTGAGTAAGGGGGATTTTTCTAAGCTATCACATATAAGTTTCTGTACCTCATTCTAACTATGGGAGCATTCCTACAAGCACACATGCAGCTGACTAACTTTAGTCCCATAAGTTAAATTAAAAGGGGTTACTCAGGTTCATACGCATTTGCAGAATCCGGCCCATGATTTGTAAATATGGCCCTGATTCTGCTGATTGTTTTGTGTGGGTAGATCCCAATGTCTGCACAGTGCTCATTACCGAATGAGCATAAACTTCTTGTAGATGTAAATCATTGTACAGCCATGCTAGGAAGTGTAATCATATCTTACTTATGGCAGGCCCTCAGAACTACAGCTATTCATAGATATTTAGGTCAGAAGGGACCACTATGATCATCCAGTCCGACCCCCTGCACAACGCAGGCCACAGAACTTCACCCACCTCTCCTGCAAAAAACCTCACACCTATATCTGTGCTATTGAAGTCCTCAAATCGTAGTTTAAAGACTTCAAGGAGCAGAGAATCCTCCAGCAAGTGATCCGTGCCCCATGCTACAGAGGAAGGCGAAAAACCTCCAGGGACTCTTCCAATCTACCCTGGAGAAAAATTCCTTCCCGACCCCAATTATGGCGATCAGCTAAACCCTGAGCATATGGGCAAGATTCACCAGCCAGATACTACAGAAAATTCTTTCCTGGGTAACTCGGATCGCAGCCCATCTAATATCCCATCACAGGCCATTGGGCCTATTTACCATGAATATTTAATTACCAAAACCGTATTATCCCATCATACCATCTCCTCCATAAACTTATCGAGTTTAATCTTAAAGCCAGATAGATCTTTTGCCCCCACTGCTTCCCTTGTAAGGCTATTCCAAAACTTCACTCCTCTGATGGTTAGAAACCTTCGTCTAATTTCTAGTCTAAATTTCCTGGTGGCCAGTTTATACCCATTTGTTCTTGTGTCCACATTGGTACTGAGCTTAAATAATTCCTCTCCCTAATCAGTAATTCCTATTCAAGTTGCTGATGCTAGCAAACAGGAGAGTTTTGCCAGGGAGTGTTCCAGGTGAAGGAGGAGCAAACGTGACCCTTGGATGAATTTGTTGTCTGTCTGTTTGTTTGTTGTGTGCTTGCTGCTTGCCATGCACCCGCTTCATTGAAGTTTGTAGTGTGGTCTGTTGGGAGAGGGGGCGGGGAGGCTGTGCACTGAGCCTAGCAGCCTGATAGGCAAGACTAAGAGTTTCTTAAGAAGGTTCTAGCCTGCCATCCTTTGATAACTGAACTTCAGTGCCTGGTATTAAATGAGGCTATTGATATAATAGGCATCACAGAAATTTGGTGGAACGATGACAATCAATGGGGCACAGTAATACCAGAGCACAAAATATATAGGAATGACAGAATAAGTTGTGCTGGGTGGGGAGTGACACTATGTGAAAGAACGCAGTGTCAACATACTATAAAACCTTTAAATGAATCAAACTGTACCACAGAATCTCTATGGATATAAATTCCATGCTTGAATATGAGTTTAGTAGTAGGAATATACTACTGACTGCCTGATTAGGATGATGATGGTGACTGTGAAATGCTCAGGTAGATTAGATAGATTACAAAGGCAGAAAACGCAATAATAATGGGGGATTTCAACTATCCCCATATTGACTGAGTACATGTCACCTCAGGATAGGATGTAGAGATAAAACTTCTAGATACCATAAATGACTGCTTCTTGGAGCAGTTAGTCCTGGAACCCACAAGGGGAGAGACAATTCTAGATTTAGTCCTAACTGGTGCACAGGAGCTCATCCAACAGGTGAATCCACTTGGTAATAGTGACCATAACATAATTAAATTTAGCATGGGGGGGGGAGAATAGCATGGGAAGCCCCCCACACTAGCATTTAACTTCAAAAAAGGGAACTTTACAATAATTAGGAAGCTAGTTCAATGGAAATTTAAAGGAACAGTCACAAGACTGAAATGCCTGCAAGCTGCATGGAAATGTTTTAAAAACATAATAGAGGCTCAAATTAAATGTATTCCCCAAATAAAAAAAAAACATAGTAAGAGGACTAAAAAATGCCACTATGGCTAAACAGAGTAAAAGAGGGGGTTACAGACAAAAAGAGGGGGTTACTTTAAAAATTGGAAGCCAAAAATAGAAAGGAACAAACTCTGGCAAATCAAGTTTATAGTTAGGCTGGGCAAAAAAAGAATGTGAAGAACAGCTAGCAAAAGACACAAAAAATAAAAAGCCAACAAAAAAATGTAAGTCCATCACAAACAGGAAAAATCAATGGGGCTACTAGACAATCAAGTTGCGCAAGAAGCACTCAAGGAAGACAAGGCCATTCCAGAGCAGCTAAATGAATTCTTGTGTCAGTCTTAACTCTAGAAGATGGGAGGGAGATAAATATTGATAAATTAAACAGTAATAAGTCACCAGGACCAGATGGTATTTATCCAAGAGTTCTGAAGGAACTCAAATATGAAATAGCAGAACTACTAACTGTGGTATAAAGAAAAGGAGGACTTGTGGCACCTTAGAGACTAACAATATTTTTTACCTTCAGTCCCTTTGGTATGATGTCCATCTGTTTGCATTTGGAAAGGAAGATGTCTGTCTGTATCTGTACGAGTTTTTTCATGAAGTTGATAGACTTCCACTCCATACCGCTAAATTCAGTGCCTTGCATAACTGTGGTATGTAACCTATCGCTTAAATCAGCTTCTGTACCAGATAGTTGGAAGATAGCAAAAGTAACACCAATTTTTTTTTTAAAAAAAGGCTTTAGAGGTGATCCTGGCAATTATAGGCCAGCAAGCCTAAAACTTCAGTATCAGACAAATTGGTTGAAACTATAGGAAAGAACAGAATGATCAGACACGTAGATTAACACAATTTGTTGGGGAGGAGTCAACACAGCTTTTCTAAAGGGAAATCATGCTTCACTAACCTATTAGAATTCTTTAAGGGGGTCAACAGACATGTCGACAAGCATGATCCAGTGGATGTAGTGTACTTCTCCTTTCAGAAAGTCTTTGACAAGGTCCCTCACCAAAGGTTCTTATGCAAAGTAAGCTGCCATGGGATAAGAGGGAAGGTCCTCTCATTAATCAGTAACTGGTTAAAAGACAGGGAAAAAAAGGTTGGAATAAATGGTCAGTTTTCAAAATGGAGAGAGGTGTAAATAGTGGTGTCCCCCAGGGATCAGTACTGGGATCAGTGCTGTTCAATATATTCATAAATGATCTGGTAAAAGGGGTAAACAGTGAGGTGGCAAAATTTTCAGACAATACAAAATTACTCGACTGCAAAGAGTTACAAAGGGATTTCACTAAACTGGGTGACTCGGGAACAAAATGGCAGATAAAATTCAATGTTGGTAAATGCAAACCAATGCAAATTGAAAAACAATCACAACTATACGTACACAGTGATGGGATCTAAATTAGCTGTTACCATTCAAGAAAGAGATTTTTGAGTAAGTGTGGATAGTTCTCTAAAAACATCCACCCAATGCTCAGCAGCACCAAAAAAGCTAACAGAATTTTAAGAACCATTAGGAAAGGGCTAAATAAGACAATACATATCATAATGCTACTATATAATTCCATGGTATGCCCACAACTTGAATACTGTGTGCAATTCTGGTCTCCCCATCTCAAAAAAGATGTATTGGAATTGGAAAAGGTTCCGAGAAAGACAACAAAAATGAGGAGGGGTGTGGAACAGCTTCCATATGAGGAGAGATTAAAAAGACTGGGACTGTTCAGCTTGGAAAAGAGACAACTAAAGGGGACAACTATCATGGAGGTCTATAAAATCACGTATGTTGTGGAGAAAGTGAATAAGGAAGTGTTATTTAACCCTTCAGAAAACACAAGAACTCCGAGTCACCAAATAAAATTAACAGGCAGCAGGTTTAAAACAAACAAAAGGCAGTATTTCTTCACACAACTCACAGTCAATCTGTGGAACTCATTGCCAGGGGATGTTGTGAAGGCCAAAACTATAACTGGGTTAACAATATTAGATAAAATCATGGAGGATAGGTGTGCCTGGTGTGGAGGAGCAGGGCCCTGGGGTATTTCTGAGGCAGGCCCGGCTCTTGTGCTGTGTCAGGGTCAGGTGCAGCATCACCGCTGAGTCCGTGTCTAGGGGGGAGGGAGAGCTGCAGGGTGATCTCCCACCACCGTGCAGCCACTGGCCTATGCTCCCCCCTGCCATGCTGGAGCCTCCACATTTATTTATTGACAAATAAAATTTGCAGAATTTTAAAATATTATGGCCGAAATTTTATGTTTTTGGCACATAATTTTTATTTTTTTGGTACAGAATTCCCTAGGAGTAGGTGTTAGGCATAGTCGGAATTACAATGTATAAAGTGTTCGCTGGTTGGGTAAAGTGGGAAGACCCATGGAAAAACCCCAGCAGTAACCATCCCTTACTGACAATCATTTGGTGAGAGATCCTTTAGACCCTAAAATATGTTGAAGACGTGATATGACTACTGTTATAACTTTTGCATGGTTTTTTGGGGGGGATTTCTATATGCATGGGTAAGTGTATCTTTCCTTATTGCTTTAATAAAACTCGTAGTACAGATAAGACTTTGTTCTTGTAAATCTGTTTGTGATCACTGTCGTTGGTCTTCATGTGTTTCTAGAGCCTCCAAATCTAACACAAGGACCAGAGGTGATTTTGACTATGTTGTGCTCGAAACCGTAGCAACCAGAGCAGAACACATGGTGGTGTAATACAACATCACTATATTTAATTAAGTAAAATAAAAGGCTACATTAGAATATGCTCATTTAAGGCAAGGTAAAAAGGCAGTTCAGGGCCTGATCCAGAGCCTGCTGAAGTCAATGAGGCTTTGATTAAAGCTCTGAGCGATCGTGCTATATCTTGTTATCTACAGCAGTATGTGTTAACTTTGAGTAGGTAAGCAATTACATAATTTAGAATGCTCTTTCACTAAGGGAAATGAAAAGAAGCCATTTTGAAAGAATTATGCAGTGCTACCAACCTAATATAAATATTTTCCAAGTGTTTTAAACATTTATTGGCAAAAAGAAAAGGAGTACTTGTGGCACCTTAGAGACTAACCAATTTATCTGAGCATAAGCTTTCGTGAGCTACAGCTCACTTCATCGGATGCATACTGTGGAAACTGCAGAAGACATTATATACACAGAGACCATGAAACAATACCTCCTCCCACCCCACTCTCCTGCTGGTAATAGCTCATCCAAACTGACCACTCTCCTTACAATGTGTATGATAATCAAGGTGGGCCATTTCCAGCATAAATCCAAGTTTAACCAGAACGTCTGGGGGGAGGGGGGTAGGAAAAAACAAGGGGAAATAGCTACTCCCAGTCTCTATTTAAGCCTAAATTAATAGTATCCAATTTGCAAATGAATTCCAATTCAGCAGTTTCTTGCTGGAGTCTGGATTTGAAGTTTTTTTGTTGTAAGATAGCGACCTTCATGTCTGTAATTGTGTGACCAGAGAGATTGAAATGTTCTCTGACTGGTTTATGAATGTTATAATTCTTGACATCTGATTTGTGTCCATTTATTCTTTTACGTAGAGACTGTCCAGTTTGACCAATGTAAATGGCAGACGGGCATTGCTGGCACATGATGGCATATATCACATTGGTGGATGTGCAGGTGAATGAGCCTCTGACAGTGTGGCTGATGTTATTAGGCCCTGTGATGGTGTCCCCTGAATAGATATGTGGGCACAGTTGGCAACATTTATTGGGTCATCTAAGTAAATGAAACAGATTATTCTATTATCCAATGCAGCAATTATCAGGAACTCCGTTGGCTCTGGGTGTGGTTGCCTAGCAACCCAATGAACTTGTCTGGGACCAATAAACGTTCCCTAAATGACTCTGCTTCCTGATTGGTCAGAAGGGCCACCAGACCCCATTTAAGTTTTGTAGCAACAGCAGCACAGTGGCTGATCCATGCATTCCATGCCTGCAGCTGTGCCCAAACTGGCTTCCTGTACTGACCCTTGCTCCAACTTGTACTTGGTCCTGCTCCAGCCTTAGTCCCTTACTTTTTGGTCCTGCCTCAGTGCAGGGGGGCTGAACTAGACAACCTCTCAAGGCCCCTTCCAGCCCTGCATTTCTATGACTAAGTATTCAGGATCTATTCAATTGTTTTAAGATTATGTAGACAGTAGGACAGATTCTGCTCTTAGTTACACAGGTGCAAATCCATGGGATGACTCTGGATTTACACCCATGAAACTGAGAGCAGAAACTGGCTCTGCACATCTAGCAACACAATGATCCCTAGAAGGATGCTAGAGCATTGATTAAATATTGATTAAGGGGAAGAATGTGTCACCTACTGAAACATCTATGTAAGTGTTTTCTACAGTACATAGGTATTCCTTGGAGATCACCTATCCCAGTGACAACTTGAGCCTTTCTTACACTGAGACCTTACAGACAAAAGGGCTGAAAATATATGGTTTTCAGAATATGTAGCAGTTGCTGGTAGTAGCTCATTTCAGTTCTATACTACACCAGCCAGCTTGAAAATTCCCAAATGGTAGAATACTGCTACCAACCAAGGGGAAAGGGCACAGCCAGCTCAACTTTCTGTTAGTCAAGGATGCCCCTGTTAGCTTGTCAGGAAAGAAATGAGAAGTGAAGTATTTTTAAAAGATAGATGCAAAGTTTAAAGAGTCGAGCAGGCCAGGAAATGGAAATCTCTTCCACCAAACAAATTTGTGTGAAGGGATTTCTACAAAAACTCAGTTTCAGGGATATTTTGGCTTGCTGGGTGCCCAGGCTCCCCAGCTGCTCAGCTTCCTCGAATGCTGGGAGCTCAGTTGCAAAACAGCTGGACTGTTGGGTAGCATGGGGAGCCAGTCACCTGACTTCCCAGGCAACTGGCTAGCAGCCCATGGAGCAGGGGAGTTGGCTAGCCAGAGAAGTAGGCCAGCTAGAGACTGATCTAGGACAGGTGATTAGTGCAGTTGCAGTGGGAACCAGTTTTCAGGGGTTGGCATACCACTCAGTCATTCTTTTTTGGGTTCAACTGCACCAGAGGGTACTAAAATCGACTTCGCCCTGACTTACAAAATGCCTAGGGCTGATCCTAACCAGGCCATCCAGTGAGCCCTACAGCCTGGCAGGAGAGTAATCATGAGCCCTGGAGCCAATAAGCTCTGGCTGCCAGCTGACCAGACAGCCTGCGTGTCTGGCTTCCATCGAAGCTTTCAGTGGAATCATGATGTTCCTAAAAAACATTACAATTCCATTGAATCCGAATTTTCTCACACAAGTCTTCCACTGGAAAATTTTTGGCTAGCATTATAGTTTTTTGTTCTGGATTACATGAGAAGTAAAGAACACTTAAGGTTCATGCACTTATCATACAAATCAGATTAAATATTCTTTAGAATTTAGAAAGCTCTTTAGTTTTCCTTCATGAGCTTCAGACTTACTGTAGTTTCCTCTTCTTCAGACCACCAAAGTTTTCATGGAAGCTTTTACACTGGATGAGCATTTGGCGTCACTGCAGATAAACTTACTTCCTTTCAGCACATCCCAAGGGGGAACTCCAGATTGGTTTGCTCCAATTTATGAGTTAAGACAGAAATAATTGTTGTCTGCCAAAGCTTATTGATAGACCTTTTTTCCAAGCTGCTAGGTTTTTAGCATTATGGAAGTTAAATAATTTAGTAGAAAAATATTTATGTGGGTGCATCAGGCCCTTTAAACATATCACAGTGGGCTTGATCCTGTATAACAGATACTTTCAACAGTCTGTACAAGTACAAGGTAGAAACTGATGAACAAGACGGGAGAATGGAAGAATATGGCTCTACATTAATGAGAGTGTTGCTGTTGGCTGCCAAGATATTCCTGTAGCTCAGTGCCATACCAAGAGTGTTCCAGACCCCGGTTGATGACTCAAATCTGGGTCCCTCCCTCCAGCCTCTCAAAAGACCAGCAGTCACCATTAAGTACTTTTAAAAGGAACCATCCTAGCCTTCTCTGAAATAATCTCATTAATTAGCTCATCCAAGCCTATTTCAGCTTGCTTCCAAGTTCTCTATAGAAATAGCTGCTAGATCACTTAACCTTTCTTGCCCCAGGGATATTCTTAGATAGGTCTTGATTAATTTTAGCTTGCTGAAACTCCTTTCATTAGCAGCCATGCTTACAGGAAGGAAGCACAAAATATGAAGTGCTGTTTCTGTGTTAGGGAAACATATCAAAAACCCCTTCGGTGAATGTTGCTAAGGAGATCAATTGGTGTCTTTGTTTTCAAGTCATTCTTAAAGATTCACTGTCCAGTTGTGTTGATACTGAGTCCAAGATGAGGTTGAAAACTTTGCATTCAAAAACTTTTTTGGGATCTGATGATCTTTTGTCCGTTCACCTGGCATTATTTTCGTCCTCTGAAAGCGTTTCTCTTTGAACTGTGTGGATATTCCTAACATATCAGCCTGTGAGGTAGCAGCTTCCTTTCATACAATGAGCCCAGAAGACCATAATTCTCATAAAGTGTCTCAGAGGCCACCAAGTGAATCAAGAGCCATTTGAATGTCAAGATACAGTCTTGGCAAGTTTTGCTCACAATGTTAATTTTTGCTAAGACAGTATACCTCTTCTTGGCTGAAACAATAAATAAAAAACTCTGAAATGTTCATTTGCAAGCCATCAGCATGCAATTTAAGTTCTGGCATAAGCTTATGTCAAGCCCTGGTCTTGTCTAAAGTGTCAAGAACACGCTCAACCTGATTCCAGAGTGGACAGATTGCATTTTTCCTCCCTGAACACCTTGTCAGGCTTTGGCATTTTAATGTAATGCTAATATTCTTTTTCAACACATCCCAATGACTAGTAGAAGCAGAAAACAGGGTATAAAATCTTTGCACAATTCCAAAAATAGAACAATTTGGATAACAACTATTGCAGCAGCTTCTCCAACAAGATTCTGTGAGTGGACTGTACCTGGGATGAAAAACACATACTGATATACCTGAATTCAATTTTGACTACCTTTGTATGATATCAGTGTTGTTGTAGCCATGTTGGTCCCAGGATACTAAAGAGACAAAGTGGATCAGATAATATTTTTTATTAGACCAACTCCTGTTTGGGAAAGAAACAAGTGTTTGAGCTACACAGAGCTCTTCCCAGACCTGAAGAAGAGGTCTGTGTAGTTCAAAAGCTTGCCTCTTTCACCAACAGAAGATATTACCTCACTTACCTTGTCTATCTTTGTATGATGCAGACATGTCATCTCTGTTGTCATAGCATTGTCCCCTGCAATCAGCCATATCTAAACCATCTTTTTTTCAGCTTCTCTAAAATAACTTCCATAATTCCCTTCCTCATTTTGGTGTGGATATCAATTAAATCTACAAATTTTTACACAATCTTTGCTCTGTCTTTTGAAATCTCGGCATATCTTAATACCTGAGACATTTGTTCCATTTGGGAGAGAACAGGAGTGCAATGCCACACAGAGAAGTATTCAGCATTGTTGAAAATAGTCTGCCATAATTTTCTTGAGAATCTATCGATAAATTCATTTTAAATTTGATTTGATAAGTACATCACCTTTCTGGTACCAGTCTTATTAGCTTCCACGCGATCTTGCAATAAACTTTATCATGCCTTGCAAGCAACTCAAGTAAATCCAAAAAATTACCATTACGAGGGCTGCCTAATTTCTCATCTGAACCTCTCAAAGCTAAACAACTCTCATCTAACTACAGTAAAATATCCAAGCGATGACAAAATATTGCACAACATGTACTTCTGCATCTGATAGCAGGCTTGCATGTACTTGTCAATTGTGCAACCCTTTTCCAACTATTCTGCAAGCTCCACCCAGAGAGTGATTGTCTCCATGTTTCCTTTGAATGTTTGTGTTCGCTCACTCAAATAGAAAAAGTTTGTGAACTCAGTTTTACAGTTCTCAAAGGAAGATGAGGAATTTGGCTGGAAAAGCAAAACAGAACAGAGGTGCGAGTTGAACTGTAGATCAACCAATATCTCTAGTGTAACTCTGCATTAGGAATTTTGACAAAGAACTACAATTTTCTACTTGCCTTACTTTGCTTTCACTAGGTGAAAAAGTCTTGTTCTAAATTAACAAAACAGTGCACAGAACCTGTTACTTGTAACCAAGTAGCCACATCCTCCTTGTCAACAATCAAGCAGTGTTCACATCCATAATACTTGAACTAGTAATCAATGGGCAACTTTCTGTTCCAGAATCACAGGCTCCAGGACACAACAGTTCAACACCAGGTTCTGTGCTGTAATCAGACTTCAGCACCCAACAAGCCTCACAAGCACAAATCAACAGCCTCACTAGCTAATGAAAGCTCAGAAGTGTAAGTATCATAACTGTCAACGAATTGTTCACCAGGAACCCTAGCTCTTTACTTGTGTGGATTTGTAATCTCCACTCATATGGAAGCAATAGTACTGTCTGTTGCCTTTTATTCATGGCCTTGTAGGCTCAAGGTCATTATCTCTCTTTCCTCTTTGCTTATGGATCTTTGATAGATCATTGGTTACTTTTCTTAAACATGGTAAGTGTAATAGAACTGAAGAGTGATGCAATGGTCACATCTAGAGAAGAGCTTTTTTGAAGCCTTTGAAGACCTCATTAATAACTTCCTTCTTGTTCCATTGGGAAATTCCAACCAGTATTGGTTGACTTTAGTTTTCAGTTTCCAATTCTTTTACCTAATGGGCAAATTAAAAAAAAAGTGTTCTGTCTCCGTCTCTGTGCAAGCAAAAATCCAGGAATTGAATGCTACATTGCACTCTCAAACATTTTTTATGGATTCAGTACAGTCTACAGGGATATCAGTCAAATAAGTAGTAACATGAAAGGAAAATCTGTTTTGAGGATAATCATGCAAAACAGTATTCAAATACAAGTTGGTATAACTTTCAATCTAAATATAAAGCAGGGAAAACTGAAACTAGTCTAGTCTTTTCAAGTTTAGTTGAGTTCACCTCAGAAATAGGTGTATGTATACAAGTTGTTTACTATTTATTCTCATAGTATTGGGTCAAGTTCAGCAATAACTCAAATGGTAATGTGTATTAAGTTATAGGCTAGATTTTTTTATGTTCCATAACAGTTATAAGCAGAACAATAGTTTAACCATTTGGATATAGGGTGAGAAAAATTAAGCTGACATATACATGGGCTTAACTTCTATTGAAACCAGGATGAAATTGGTCCCAAGGGGGTTGGGGATGGTGCAGGCAGAATCTGAAGTAGAATAACCTGCTTTATATTGTGGTCTCCTATTGATGTTCACTTGTTCTACATAGGCTCAATTCAGTAAGATTTTCACAAGGGTGATACAAATAGTATAGGTGGAGATGGTAGCATTGCATATATTTAAGGTTGCCTGACACTTTCTGTTATGATACCCTGTTTTCAGTTGCTTATAACTTTGCCAAACTATCTATGTGTGCTGAAATTTTTCATGTTGGGTGTTGCCTTAGGCTGTTTATTTTTTAAAGTTTCAGCAAAATCAGCGTAGCTGTTTCTGACAACATGATTGAGAAAAAATGCATTTTGCAATGTTAAAAATGTTCTTACAACTGTTTTATCAAGATCTAGTACCTCCAGGCTTTGAAATTCAGCAGGGGTGAACCCTGGTGTCAAGGATTCTTTTTTTCCATACTGTCCCCAAGAAAAATGACCAATTGTGACCAAGTTATAAGCCTTTGAAAAATCTCAGTTCTCACATGCATCCTAGAACCTTGATACAATTTGGAAACTAACTTTTCTGAAGATTCTATATGCACTGAGAATACTCCAGCCTAGGACTTTCAGAGACTCAGCAGGACATTTCTTCAATAGCTGCTCCCAGCAGCCTGGGGCTCGCTATATATATATATATATATATTTTTTAGTGTCTAGGCAACAGAAATGAGAGTGGGGACATTGTCTCTCCTGCATTCTCAATACTCCCTCTGCTGGAACCTAGGCAGCAAGGAGAAGGTAACAGTATGACTTGAATACAGAGCAGATCTGGCCAGAGGGCAGCAAACAGGGAGGATTGGGACAAAGGGCCTGGAAGCTGTGAGTGGGAGATTGGGACTGTCTGGTCAAGGAAACTGGGAGCTGGGGGGGTACAATATCAAGCTGGTTAGGGAATTGGTTTATGTGTGACTGGTAGCAGAGAAGGCAATTAGGTGAGGGAGACTGGGACTGGCTGGGCAAGGAGCCTAGCAGAAGGACCCTAGAATTGGAATCCAGGGATTTGGACAAGGAGTCCAGAGATGGAGACTAATGGCTTGGCAGAGCGAGTAGAACTGGTATGAGCAGCCTTGTGGTAGGGATGAATGGGACCAGGAGTTGTGGGAGGGCAGACACAGGGCTGAGGTAGGGACAAGCTGAAAGGGTCAGGCTTAGGGGAAAACAGCAACAAAAGGGTCTATGACTACTAGAACACATTCTCCTCCAGAATTTTGAATGAAGCACAAGTTCTTCTAACTCAATATTCTTCTGCTGTCAGCTATCTATGGGACCCACTGGCAAAGTGTGGGTCTCATCCCCCTCTTGTGCTAGTCCACATAGCAGTAGTGAGTTGTCATCCTCTATTAGTTACTAGATTAGCTCCAGTGAGAGATATGAGTGCTGTTGATCTAAAGATGGTGACCCTGAAGATGTTCCATGTGCATGTCAGCATGATGGCATTTTTGTTTCTCTAGTTACTTATTGAAAAAGTTAGGAACTAGACTGTACTGAATCCATTAACAAAACTTTGTTAAAAGAATGTTAAGGTTGCATTCAAAAGATAGGAAATACCATAATTAAGGGCGTCTGTGCAACCTTAATTTGGCTCTTTTGTACATATGCATTATAAAACAATCTTTAATTATGTAATCAGATATTTTTTCCCACAGGGCACCTGCCTCATTCAGGGCACAGGTTAGCCCCACTCTGGGAAAAATCAGTGTCGTTAATGAGAGAGGAGGTAGCCTGTAAGACACCTGTCTCATTTGCTGCAGAGGCAGGAAGGTGTGTATTATTTGTATCAGTGTGGCAGGGGTCTGCAGTAAGAGAAAGGATGGTCTCATGAGTAAGGACCTGTGTAAATCATGATTTCACAGACTGCATGGAAATAGGGAAATTAGCCAAATACTGTGATTTTTCCAATGGGGCAAGGCGGAAGTGTGCACCCCCACTTCTGCCACACCACTATTGGAAAAAAATCATGATACTGGGCTAATTTGGCTGCTCATGGGTCTTAGCTTCCTGTCTGGTCAGCTGGCAGGAAGAGGGGGAGGGGCTGAAAATGCACAGCCATTAGGGATACCTCTACACGTCCTACAGTAGCAAGCCCCCCACGCCGTGTTGACAGACTTGGGGGTGGTGGGCTTGTGAGATCACTCTAACAATAGCTGTGCAGACAGTACTTGGAAGCAGTGGCTCTGAAGCCCAAGGATAGAGATGGGCTTCAAAGGCTGATCTCCAGCCTGAGCTGCAACTTCGAAGCACTGTCTACACAGCTATTTCTAGAGCACTAGCACAAGCCCAATGAGCCTGAGTCTGTTGACTTGAGCTGGGAGGCTCACTGTTGTGGGCTGTGTAACTATAAATTATGAGCCCTGCCCACCCCACAGTGGCCCCCACCAGGCCCAGGGGAGACATCTCAATGCTGGCTGATCAACATCTGAGACTGGGATATGCTGCTTGAAGCACAAGGAGGTGCTTGAGGGGCCCTGAGCAGTGGAGGGACTGTGGTAGGTGGGGGTATGGATTCCCCAGCTGAAGCAAGGATCCCTCATATACTTGTTCATGCTCCAAGCAGTGGATCCTGAGTTTGTTTTTTAGGGAGCGTTGCGCTGAACATAAAACATAGATGTTTTTCCAGAAGAGTTAGGGTGTGTGATTTCATTGACTATGAATATTTGGATAGTTCACATTTTCCATGCATGTCACAATATGGATAATGTTATGGAGACTGGCCACTTCTTATTGTATTTGAGCTATGCTAAAATCCCCCCACTATATCTGCATTATTTCCAACAAGACTTGAAGAACCATATATTGTACATGTGGCAATGAAATGCTTATAGTGTAATTGCTGGCTTCCTAACTATTCATGTCATACTAAATGGAAAAGAGAAGTTCATTCAAAAGGAAACAAAATGTCTGGGAGTGTAAATGAGAATGGCTTTCAGGTTCAGTTTCCTATCACGTTTCTTCGTTGTGCAAGAACCTAGGTCCTTACTCTGTGTAATACAGGAATGTGTTGGAAGGACGTTGTCAACATTAGGAAGCCACAATTTTATTTCTTTCTGTTGGCAAGGTCTATATGACATTCACTATGCACTGTGTTTTTCAGTTTGAAAAACACCAATAATATTTTTAGAATATGCTCGAAGAGATTAGGGACTAGACCACCTCTTTCCCTTGGAAAAACGAAAAGAGCCTAATTCAAAGGAAGAAGAACAAAAGCCATCAAATTCTTCTCGCCGATTTCTCCCCTGATTCTATATTCATGGAAACAGTGGAGAGTTTGGGCTACAGAAGCTGCAGATCTCAGAGAATATACAGTGGAGCAGGGTCTCATACTTAGTAGCCCTTCCCCTACCTCTGAAGCCTCTTGTCCGAGTCCTTTAGAGCCGTACTACTAGGTCCCCTAGCTGCTGCACTCAGAAAACCTCACTTAAAAGGGAAGGTTGGGGGCTCCACAGAAGAGGCAGTACAGCCTGACTCTGCAACACCCTTTTAGCTGATCCCTACCTCCCCAGAAAATATCCATGGAACGTGGGGAAAGCCGTCTGGCTTTCAGGTCATGCTGTGGCCACCTCAGCTTCTCCTCCAGAGCTCTCCCCCCAATTCAGTTAATCCCTTCAGTTTATAATGGGTTTCAGCATCCATATAGCCCTTTCTTCAGGCTCATAGTTTTTTGCAGCTCTCCTAACCAGAGCTTGTGACCCAGCAGGACCCAGCAGGTCCCTCAGCAGGTTGTCCTGGAGAGTTATCACCTGTTTTTTACTCGGTACACTTCCTCTCAGGATCTCTCAGATTAAGCTGAGACTGCCCTTATTTTCTCCAGAAGGCCTGATTCTCAGTCACATGCTCCCATCATATGACCCCCTTCGACTTTAAGACAGGTTACACGTGGCAGAGGTGAGGCTGACCCCACTCCTCATAAAGGGCTAGCACACCCTGTCACAATGCCAGAGAGGTGACTGACTTTTTTGTTCAAAATATCCACCTCACTAAATAAGGCTCATAAAGTGCTTTATAGATTATTATAATTGATAAAGCAATGGTGGAATCTTAGCTCAATGTAATTATGACCAGTTAGAAAAACTTTTACTATCCCAAATCGTTCATTTCCATGGTTTTGCTCTGCATCCTTAAAATGTTGGTGTTTTTGGTTTCCCCTCTAACTGTTAGTTGTCAGTAGTCACTTTATAGCTATTTACCTTGTAAAATATTTTCACATAAGTCATAGAATCATAGAATATCAGGGTTGGAAGGGACCCCAGAAGGTCATCTAGTCCAACCCTCTGCTCGAAGCAGGACCAATTCCCAGTTAAATCATCCCAGCCAGGGCTTTGTCAAGCCTGACCTTAAAAACCTCTAAGGAAGGAGATTCTACCACCTCCCTAGGTAACGCATTCCAGTGTTTCACCACCCTCTTAGTGAAAAAGTTTTTCCTAATATCCAATCTAAACCTCCCCCACTGCAACTTGAGACCATTACTCCTCGTCCTGTCATCTGCTACCATTGAGAACAGTCTAGAGCCATCCTCTTTGGAATCCCCTTTCAGGTAGTTGAAAGCAGCTATCAGATCCCCCCTCATTCTTCTCTTCTGCAGGCTAAACAATCCCAGCTCCCTCAGCCTCTCCTCATAACTCATGTGTTCCAGTCCCCTAATCATTTTTGTTGCCCTTCGCTGGACTCTCTCCAATTTATCCACATCCTTCTTGAAGTGTGGGGCCCAAAACTGGACACAGTACTCCAGATGAGGCCTCACCAATGTCGAATAGAGGGGAACGATCACGTCCCTCGATCTGCTTGCTATGCCCATACTTATACATCCCAAAATGCCATTGGCCTTCTTGGCAACAAGGGCACACTGCTGACTCATATCCAGCTTCTCGTCCACTGTCACCCCTAGGTCCTTTTCCGCAGAACTGCTGCCTAGCCATTCGGTCCCTAGTCTGTAGCTGTGCATTTGGTTCTTCCGTCCTAAGTGCAGGACCCTGCACTTATCCTTATTGAACCTCATCAGATTTCTTTTGGCCCAATCCTCCAATTTGTCTAGGTCCTTCTGTATCCTATCCCTCCCCTCCAGCGTATCTACCACTCCTCCCAGTTTAGTATCATCCGCAAATTTGCTGAGAGTGCAATCCACACCATCCTCCAGATCATTTATGAAGATATTGAACAAAACCAGCCCCAGGACCGACCCTTGGGGCACTCCACTTGATACCGGCTGCCAACTAGACATGGAGCCATTGATCACTACCCGTTGATCCCGACAATCTAGCCAGCTTTCTACCCACCTTATAGTGCATTCATCCAGCCCATACTTCCTTAACTTGCTGACAAGAATACTGTGGGAGACCGTGTCAAAAGCTTTGCTAAAGTCAAGAAACAATACATCCACTGCTTTCCCTTCATCCACAGAACCAGTAATCTCATCATAAAAGGCGATTAGATTAGTCAGGCATGACCTTCCCTTGGTGAATCCATGCTGGCTGTTCCTGATCACTTTCCTCTCATGCAAGTGCTTCAGGATTGATTCTTTGAGGACCTGCTCCATGATTTTTCCAGGGACTGAGGTGAGGCTGACTGGCCTGTAGTTCCCAGGATCCTCCTTCTTCCCTTTTTTAAAGATTGGCACTACATTAGCCTTTTTCCAGTCATCCGGGACTTCCCCGGTTCGCCACGAGTTTTCAAAGATAATGGCCAATGGCTCTGCAATCACAGCCGCCAATTCCTTCAGCACTCTCGGATGCAACTCGTCCGGCCCCATGGACTTGTGCACGTCCAGCTTTTCTAAATAGTCCCTAACCACCTCTATCTCCACAGAGGGCTGGCCATCTCTTCCCCATTTTGTGATGCCCAGCGCAGCAGTCTGGGAGCTGACCTTGTTAGTGAAAACAGAGGCAAAAAAAGCATTGAGTATATTAGCTTTTTCCACATCCTCTGTCACTAGGTTGCCTCCCTCATTCAGTAAGGGGCCCACACATTCCTTGGCTTTCTTCTTGTTGCCAACATACCTGAAGAAACCCTTCTTGTTACTCTTGACATCTCTGGCTAGCTGCAGCTCCAGGTGCGATTTGGCCCTCCTGATATCATTCCTACATGCCCGAGCAATATTTTTATACTCTTCCCTGGTCATATGTCCAACCTTCCACTTCTTGTAAGCTTCTTTTTTATGTTTAAGATCCGCTAGGATTTCACCATTAAGCCAAGCTGGTCGCCTGCCATATTTACTATTCTTTCGACTCATTGGGATGGTTTGTCCCTGTAACCTCAACAGGGATTCCCTGAAATACAGCCAGCTCTCCTGGACTCCTTTCCCCTTCAAGTTAGTCCCCCAGGGGATCCTGGCCATCCGTTCCCTGAGGGAGTCGAAGTCTGCTTTCCTGAAGTCCAGGGTCCGTATCCTGCTGCTTACCTTTCTTCCCTGCGTCAGGATCCTGAACTCAACCAACTCATGGTCACTGCCTCCCAGATTCCCATCCACTTTTGCTTCCCCCACTAATTCTACTCGGTTTGTGAGCAGCAGGTCAAGAAAAGCGCCCCCCTAGTTGGCTCCTCTAGCACTTGCGCCAGGAAATTGTCCCCTACGCTTTCCAAAAACTTCCTGGATTGTCTATGCACCGCTGTATTGCTCTCCCAGCAGATATCAGGAAAATTAAAGTCACCCATGAGAATCAGGGCATGCGATCTAGTAGCTTCCGTGAGCTGCCGGAAGAAAGCCTCATCTACCTCATCCCCCTGGTCCGGTGGTCTATAGCAGACTCCCACCACTACATCATTCTTGTTGCACACACTTCTAAACTTAATCCAGAGACACTCAGGTTTTTCTGCAGTTTCGTACCGGAGCTCTGAGCAGTCATACTGCTCCCTTACATACAGTGCTACTCCCCCACCTTTTCTGCCCTGCCTGTCCTTCCTGAACAGTTTATAACCATCCATGACAGTACTCCAGTCATGTGAGTTATCCCACCAAGTTTCTGTTATTCCGATCACGTCATAGTTCCTTGACATCACCAGGACCTCCAGTTCTCCCTGCTGAAGTCAGTCCCTACACTTCCCACATCCTTTTTATTGCTGTTCTCTGGACTGGCCCCAGTTTCTATGTATATTTCTTGTGATTCTAGACTGCAGAAATATGTAGGTAGTGGGTATTTTTTAATAGTGCATGCCTCTATCAAGTAGCCCCAAGTTATTTGTGTGCAATATTTCAAAAAATATTTTAAAGGATCTTTAATGACACTTTCAATCTGCGTGGCCCTCTGCAATCAATCAAACTACAATTTATCTTTTATAGCCTTACTCTGTACATAAATAGACCACCATCCTGCAGTTGGATTCACTAGCTTGGACACTTGTAGATCACACTGAAGTATTAGCACCATAAAGAGTTAGGGCCTGATCTAGCTCTCATTGAAATCTAGGGACGTTTCATCACTGACATCAATGGGAACAGGATTGGGTCATTTAGCCCTGGCAAAGAACTTTAGAAAACCTCAAGAAACATTACAATGTTTAAGCCCATTAGAGGGACACATCACATTTTTCAGAAGGCATTTTTGATTGGTGGAAAAATCTTTAAGCAAGACAAAGTGCATCACCCTAATTAAATGTGACATTTAACAGATTGGACCTTTGTATATCATTAAGGAGCAATAATCACACTGACTGATCTGAATCGCAAGCCTCTTGGAATCTGAAAAAGACGAATACTGGCAGCCCTTTTCAACTACATGGTAAAAGAACAAAGAAAATTACTCTGAATAATTGGCTTGAAAGGGTTTTGTTGGTGAGTGCTGATAAATCAGTAAAGGTCTAACTAATAGGTCTTTTCTCCCAGTCTAAGGTGCCTATACTACCTGCAGTACTCAGAAGTGTTAGACAAGTGGATAATAAAGTTATCAGTTAATGGAGTGGAAAACCTTTAGGAAGTTTAACTAAACTGAAGAACATTTTCTTCAATGTGATTTCTGATAAAAGTAGGCTTGTTTGCCCTCTTAATTTATTAGTCAACTGACTTTTTTCAGAGGTGTTGTTAACAGTGTAAGCAAAGTGTTTTAGGAGAATGGTTATGTTGCACCTAACCTTAGATGTAAGTGTCAGGGTTCAGGGCAATGCACCAGTATTCCCTCATGGCCACCAACGGTACCCACCTCTTGAGCAGAGACCTGCATCTCTCTCCCTCCTGACCAGAGGATCTTAAAGGCAGCACAGTTCCCTGCCTACACTGTGATATCCCCAGCAAGCCAGACCACCTAAACAGGCCAGTATCTGCTCTTTGCTTTTTCTTCGAAAGCTATGAACAGTGTAATTGCCAACAGTTACAAGTTACCACCCAGCTCTTTCTAAGCAACCACATTTATTCTTAAAGTGAAAGCATTACAGAGAAAACATATTAAAAACAATGAAAGAATGTACACACAAGCTAACCTCAGGCTCCAGGAGATGTCAGTCCTTCCAACTTTTTGACCAGGATTGGGGCCACTTGGACAGAAGGTTCTGGGTCAGAAGGAAGTTCCTGAGTCAGTTTAAACTCAGGTTATTTATCCAAAAGTCCTTTCTTTGTCTGTTGGCCTCTGGAGAATCCAATTTGTACTAGTATATGTGAGCCTCCCCAGGAGGCAGTACCTCTTGGTGACGGGTTACAAGCTGGCTAATTTGTCTTAATCATGACCCACTGCTTTCACTTCGGAGAGGAGCTGTGGTAGCCTTCCCCCATGGAGCAGACCATAATCATACATACATCATTCATTTAAAACAATGGCCCCCAAAAACCTCCCCATGGGGTTGCAATTCAGATCAATCAGTGTGATCATTGCTCCTTAGATGATAGGCAAAGGGCCAATCTGTCAAATGTCACATTTCATTAGGGTGATGCACTCTGTCTTGCTTAAGGATAATTTATTATAAACAAATCCTATCCCACAATAACACAGAAACTTAATACAATATGGTCTTTAAAAGATATTGCTGGAAATTGCCATACCTGTCAGAATAAGACCAGCTGTATTTTATGTTTAGAACCATATCTGCTATAAATTCCAGAATGTTTAAATTACCATTCTGTTCTGAAAGTAATTCTATTAAAATATATATTTTTGTGTTAAAAATATGAAAAATACCATCTTCTTATTCCAGACTTATGCCCTTTGCATGTACATGGTCATATCTGCTTAGTTACTGAAACACCACCTACTCTGCCCTTCTCAATTTTAATAATTTATGTTGTTTGTTCACACATTCAGCTGGGATCACACTGGGCTGTTTAGTCAGTTTCACTTTTCATTTGTAGCCAACAAGTTGACCATGTACTATTTGTTATCTCCTTTGTACTTTATAATTGTTTTCATGGGTGTCTCCTAAGGTTTCAGTTTGGAAAAAATGCCAAGTCTCGGTTCAGTTGACTTCATTTATTCAGTTGTATTGAGGAATGTTTTTAAAAGCTTTGCAAGTTTAGGATTAAGCTCCACTAGATAAATGTATTCCTTGTTATGTGTATGTTTGTATAATCATATTAGATTCAGACTGCAATTGCTACAAAGTATGCATTGTAGAAGTCCTCAGTGGAACCTCCTATTGAAGCTCTTAGCTGTCAAGGTTTAATGAACTGTTTGAAATTCACCAAAATATTTAACTTGGGTTAGCCTAGGAAAATCTGATAGATGCTGTAGCAAGGAAAGTATTTTTGGACATACTGTGCTATGCACCATTTTCATAAATAAGGATGCTGCTGTGAAGATCCTGTGTGAGTTTCAGAGGTATTAACCAGGCCCTTACCTGCTAGCTCTTGGGGAACTTCAGTGAGCCATATTCTCTGTTCAATTTTATTGAAGTGTATTTGTGCAGTTGTCAGAAATAATGTTTTTGGATTGTAATGACAGATTGAAGCATGCTTGTCAGTTCCCTACTGGTTTAACTTTCACAGAGGTCATTAAGGTTTATGTGCTGAGATTACATGGAAATTTAAAAATGGCTGAAGACTACTTCTTCCCAGGTGGGTTTTGTTGTACATATGCTTTTTTGTTAACTATGTGCTTTGATAATTATGTTATGTGACTGAGCCAATGACTTTGTTCTCTGCTAAGAAGAAAAAGTTAGAGACAAACTACTTAAAATTAAATTGAAAGGAAAAGGTCTGGAATTGGGGCAAGTTTGTATGTGAGCAGCAGGTACATACTCTGCCTCAAACACGGAGCTGTTCTTAATAAAAGTTCCATCTTAAGATGGCATTCTTTTCATCTCAAAGGAAAGAGCTTTAATAAATACTGTAAAATAAGCATACTTAATATATGCCTGTTAAAATACTTATTGTGTCATACTAACTGTGTGCATGTCTTGGAAAACATGGTCTCTAGGAATGTCAGCCATCTTAGATGCAGCCATTTGGAAGAAATGTCTGGCCAATATTTGGCCTGATTGTATGGGTGACTGAGACAATGTGACTAGTAACTATAATCCATATTGGTCTGCACATATAGACTACATCTTCACTACACACTGCTGGCGGTGGTATGTAAAGTATGTGTAGCTACATGCTGCAGTAAAACACAAGCTGTGCCCACACAGCAGTGTAAAGCCACACGTGGCAGTGAAAGGATCTAGCAGGGGAGAGGCAGTGGGAAAAGGATGTGTCTTTCCCAGCTGCCCAGAGTCTTTCCATGTGGAAGGGAAAGGCTCCGGAGCCTTTCTCTGCTGCCTCCCTGGAGTCTTGTCCTGTGGCAGGGAAGGGTTCCTGCAGCAGCAAAGTGGCAGAGCCTTTCTCCACTATGAGTCTTTTCCTGTGGGGGATAAGACTTCAGCAGCAGGGAGGAAGTGGGACACTAGACTGCTAAAAACAGCAGTGTAGACGGGGAGGCATGGTTTGAGCAAGTAGAGAGCGCGTAGAGTATGTACTCGAGTATGTACTCACACCCTTCAGGTGTGTCTTTTTTCTACTCACCCAAGCTGTACCTCACCATCTACATTGCTATTTACACCCATGTTAGGGTGGCTACTAAAGTATGTACTCTACATACCACCAAAAGTAGTATACAGTGTAGATATAGCATTAATGTAATGCTCCCATCTGTTGTACCTACCACACAGTTGGGTTTGGTAAAGCAAGAAGAATGCTGGCCTGGAAAGTCTTGAGGAGACAAACAGTAGTTTTTAGTGTGCTGTTGTCTAGTGGTTTAGAGCAGGGGTATTCTATTGTACTCTATTCTATCCTGAAAACATTCTTACCACCAGAGTATCTGACTGCCTGGCAATGAGTGGGCATGTTAGTCAGAAGGCCTGGGATCTGTTTCTTTATTGTATTGAGCATATGAAGTAGAAAAAAATAGGTCAATGGGTGAACACTTCAGAGAGAGAGAGGGAGAGAGCGATACCGTATGTATTATAGCTTCAGAATTATGGAGGTTGGTATGTTCACACTATGAGGGTGTTTATATTCATCCAACCTCCTGCAATGTTCTGGTCAGTAGTCATTGTAGCTGAAACAGCAAAGAGTTTCCCTCCCTCTGAGGTGAAAATGACCAAAGAAACCTTGCAAAATAGCCAGGCTGGTATCCTGCAGGTTGGTGACAAATGTAAAATCGGTGCATGGAATGTCTGAACACTGTCCAAAACAACTAAAGCCATCTTTTCATTAACTAGATGAAAAAGCCTGAAACATTGATATCTGCACTTTATCTGAATTTCACTGGCAAGGAAGTGGTGAAAAGAAAGTTCATGGCCATATGTTTTTGTTCTCAAGCCACTCTGACAGGTTACTCCAGCAAGGGGTGGCCATTGTTCTTTCACCCAGTGCCCAGAAGGCATTGCAGGTTTAGGTGGTGATTAATGAGCACTCATCACCAGCTGTGGGCATCATACCATCATCGCAATGTATGATCCGATGAAGTGAGCTGTAGCTCACGAAAGCTCATGCTCAAATAAATTGGTTAGTCTCTAAGGTGCCATAAGTACTCCTTTTCTTAAAGCCAATGCTGTGGCCACTGATAATTTGACCAGCAACTGCAGACAAGCCTTACTGAAACTTCTAGAAGAAATGTCATCATAATCCTGGGTGACTTTAATGTGCAAGTGGGAAAGAATAATGACACCTGGGCATATACCCTCAGTACGTTTGGTATTGGGCAGAAGAATAGGAATAGGCAGCAACTCCTGGAAATTTCAGCTGCCCGTGGCATCATGATTGTTAACTCACTCTTCTGCCATTCAGAGATTTACAAGTAGACCTCATACAGCACAGATGGTTTCACTAGGACTGTTATTGATCAGTCATGGATATATGAGTTTGCAGAGATGCTGAACATGACACTGATGATCAGTTTCTGCTGACAAAAGTGCACCTCCATCTTCAAAGACAGCTAGTTAATGGACTGAAATTAATCCAGATCAATCAAAAGCTCTTATTACAATCAAGCTATCAGAGAGCTTTCTGTTCTGAACTACTTAAGGTCATTGAAGCATTAGAGACTGTCACTCTCTCTATCATCTTATGAGGAATGGAGTCGTTTCAAGTCATCAGTGCTGACTGCTCTGTATTGGGGCCTCAGCCCTTTAAATATCATTCATGGATTGGTGAGGAGATGCTCTCTGCATTTTCAGCTAAGAAAAAAGTGAGGACAAAATTTCAATCTTCAAAGAAACATCTGTTGAGAGGAAAAGCTAAGACTGAAGTGTTTGACTTTGGAATGTCATCAAGTTATGTAAGAAAGATCGGGAATCCAAGTTATCAACCCAGGCGCCCAATTTAGGACAGGCTACTGCCAGACATGATCTCTGCACCCTCTATTTAACTCTTCCATATTTGTGGGGGCATCCACTTGTCTTGTAAACAATCGGGATGGCAACATCAGCCACAGTCACAGTCTGTCCATAAGCTGAAGTATGGGAAGGCACCAATATCTCCACTGAGCTGCTGAACACAGGTGACAGCATTGTGGTATCATGGATGCATAGCCTCCTCCAGACCATCTGGAGCACTAATGACTGCAAGATGTGTGTTGTTCTGCCTCTTGTTCAAGAAAAGGCAGTGCAATGGGGTGTACAAACCCCACACTGAGCAACAAGGGGTTAAGGGATTATTCTGGGCTCCACCAGCCCCGCTCTGCCACACCTGAAGCAAATGCTCCATCTGCTGGAGGAATTAAAAGGCAGGGAATTGGCTCATCTGAGTGACAAAGCTGGAGGTGAGCTGACCTGTAGCCCACAGCTTGAGCAGAGCAGCGGGAAAACCAAATCTCTGACATGGCTGCCCAAAGGGATCCTACCTGAGGGAAGGGAGGACCCACCCCAGAGACAACCAGAGGGGGAAGTATCCTCTGGACCTTGGACTTTGGTAACCCCCTTTACTTATTGTGGTTTGGGTTTTCCCACCAGGGGAAAGCCTTGGACTAAACTGACCCCAGGGGGTTGGATGAGAGGAAGAGGCCCAGGGAGGACAATCTTAAGAAGCCTTGGTTGCCAAGGTTGCTACTCCGGGTAGCCCAAAGGGCTCTAGGTTGGAGCCTGAGGAAGTGGGAGGGCCTGGGCTCCCCTCCCTACAATCTCCTTGGGAGTCAGGAGTTGCAGGCGTGACCACTAGGAAACGTTCCCCAAGTGAGCACCATTATAGGCAGTAAGGCTGAATAGAGCAATTATTGAGCTAGTATGCTGTTGTGGGTTCTGAGGAAAGTCTTTGCTTTCGTGTTAATGTCTTGAAGCAATGATGAACTTTGTGGCAAAGGCTAGGATACTCAGTGCAGCTTTAGACTTGGTCATTTCACTCTTGCCCAGACCTTTACCCTGAGACAGCTTGTTGAGAAGATGGATGAATTTAATAAACTGTGTGCAGCACTTCTGATACACTTCCCTTAGGCCTTTGATTCAGTGCATCAAGCAAGTTTGTGGGATCAGATGAGGTGACCTGGCATCCCTGGGAATATAGTGCCATTGATAGACAAGATCTATAATGGAACAGAGTCAATGGCAGATACATGACATGGTATTCTGTCTCCATGGGAATTTGTGAGGCTGCTTTCTTTCACCATCATTGTTCAGTATCAGCATTGGTTGGTTGATTGAGAAGCTTGAGGAGACAGCTGTCAGTGGTACTGAGCTGAATAACATTCTGCTTCGAGATCTCAAGTATGCCAATGATGTTGTCTTGGTGGCTTAATCTGGTAAATCGCTGCAGCTCATGGCTGATCTGGTCAGGCATGAAGCTGCACATATTGGTCTGGTTTTTAATCCACATAAAACTAAGTCCCTGGCCATTACCATCAAGCAGTTTCCAGTTCCAGATTACAACCAGCTCAGTATTAATCTGTCTGGTTCAGCAGCTTCTGTCCCTACAGTGGCCTCTGTGGAAAGATGACATCCAGCTTGCTGTGAAGATATGGCTCTATAGAACCATGGTTATACCAACTCTGTTGTACAGAAGTGAAACATGGACACAGAGGAAGGTTGAGGTAGACCAGACTGACTTTTTCAGTTGTCATCATCTTTGTCAGCTGCTCCATATTTAGAGGATCAGATCAGAAATAAGAATATGTGAAGCTGAACCCAGCAACTGCCTCTAGCAGGACTTGTTTAGTTTTGGCAGCTTTCTTGGTATTATTATTACTTGGTATTATTGCTATGTTATTAGGATGGAAGAACAATGAATTCAGAAGCATATTTTACCAAGGAATGCTGCTATATGGGCAGCAATCAAATGGGTGCCAAAAGCTGTGATAGCATGATAAGATTGTCAGTGATGGACATAAACTAGGTATATAACCAGACGACTTTAAGGACAAGCCAGAAATTGATTGTGTGGTGCTCAATCTGCAAGGAGGCTACATTTCTTTGGGATTTGCCTTGATGGTGGTGATGATGATCAATTAAAAAGCAAATCCTGCCCTTTCCACAGTCACGAAAGTCTTCAAAGACAGTGGAAGAGGTACACTTCTGTTGTGCAGAGAGGTGTGGGATTCAGAGGGCATTCACAGTGGATCTGAGAGGGCTTCCTGTACCTTAGCTTCCTGCATGAGTTTGAGGAGCAGAACTGACGCTCTTTAGCTGTGCAGATCCACTGACCAACATGCTAGCTGCTGGGGTAAGTTTTGTTACTCCTGCTTCTTTTTGTGCTGCCTCCGGGGATAGAAGGGAGCCCCATGCAGCAGCCCCTGCCATTATACTAAGTTAATTTTGCTTTTAGTAATCTTACAGTTCCTTTTAGTGTTTATTATCTAAAGACAAAGTACCCGGGTCTTTGCATTTTCCTCTTATTTTGAGGACCTTATGTACTAGTAATCCAACTGTCTTTTCAGAGAAGAGGATGTGTGTGTTAACAAGATTTGAATTAGAAAGTAAAAGACAGAAGAGAAATAATGTCTTTTCAGATAACTCAGGGTGCCATAGTAACAGCAATGCTATTAAATCCCTGCGCAGTGAGATGATAGGGGGAGGGAAGCTCTGAGCATGACTTTGCTTTTCCTTACAATAGGACTTGCTTTTTCTTTTTCTTTTTCTTTTTTTTTTTTTTGTCTCAGTAACAGTGTTCCTCGGGATCTCATTCATGCTCACAGAGAGTAATCTGACCAAGATGATAGACCAAAGTGAATTCTGGGATACAGCAGAAGGATTATGGGAATTTGAACTCCAGGCATTCTACAAGTCAATACAAAAAATACCCAGAATGGAACCACCCATAAAGAAATTCACTAAAATCAGTGCAGCATAGTGCTGTGTGTGGACATGTGGTGTAAATGTAATATCCCTTGTGGCTACACTGGCACAACAATATGAACCTGCCCAACTGGGGTGCGATGCAATGGTTTAACTACAAAGATGCATGTTACTGGAAAGGAAGCTTTTTGTGTAGACAAGACCTAGTTCGTTAATCCACCACCACATCTGTCCCCAGAAACATCCAACAATAATCTGTGACAAGTCAGCTGTATTATCTGAGAGTGAGACTTTGGGTCAATTTGAGAGGCAGTGGTGGTGTAACAGTCACTCCGAGCTAACTACACACGCCCTACAGAGTACTTAACTTTAATTACTAGTTCAGAGCACCTTTTTTAGTTGCATACTCTTTGCTTTGTAGCAAAGAAGTTCTTTTTCAGTAAGCTGCAGCAGCTGCAAACAGGTATTTTTTCATTTTCTATATTGGGAGATTTGAATCTGCTCATAGATTCTAAACAAAAGCTTGTTGAAGTCAGTAGACTCCCATTGATTTCACTGGTCTTTGGATCAGGACCATATTGGATACCGGTACCATGCAAAATACATTGTTTTCTGTGGCTGTGGAATTTAATAAAATCTATTTCTTTCATTACAGTTAAATACTGAAATTACCAGTCTTTACATCTGAGGCCTGATCTTGTACCATTTAAGTCATTGTGTGTTTTGCCATTGACTTATGTGGATTCAGAATGAGACCCATGAAGCTAAATTTAGAAATACATAAAAGAAAATATTTGAATATTTTCTGGACTTCATAATTTCTATGCCATTATTTTCTTATCAAATCTTATTAAACAAAAAAATCATCTCGCCATGGCAAAATATTCTAAAATAAAACATCTTCATTATGGATACATTTCTAGTTCAAAAAGCCACCCAATACTGTCAGTTTTTCCATTTAGGCAGATGTGTGAGGGATGGAAATATGTCCTGATTACTAAAATATCTAGGGAAGTAGAATACATTTGAGCACCACTAATCTACTCAACTGGTTCTTAAACCTCTAACACTTTCTTGACTCCTCTCAGGCCACCCCAAGCCCACATCTTTGCGTGCATTCACACTCACTTTTAAGCCCAATTGGTAAAATCCTGACTTTCTGTCAGTCAAGCTAAATCACCTCTCCTGGCTTGCAAAGGTAGGTAGTGGTAGCCACCCTCATCCTCTTTCAGAGTTTTGATCCTTGCTCAAATCTCCCTCTTGTCATCTGGCACAATCTTAATAAAGTTTTCAAGGAAATACTCAAGTTTTGGCTAGAGATTTCTAGGAAGGACTGTTTTGTTTCCTCCATCAGGACAGAAAACTTCTCATGCCACTCTGCAACAATTTCTGGTGATACTGTCACTGTGAAGATGCTGGTAGCAAATAGGTCCAGGTGACCCTGAGCCACCTTGAGCTATTGTCTTCTCTGGGCCTTTGGCACCCTCCAGAGTAATTTATCAGCCAGAATCACCACTGCCTGCAATAAGTTTAGCAATATTGTTGTACTATCTCTACATTTATTGCCTGGATACATGACTGTCCATGCCCACTAACCCTCATGGCTACAGGCTTTGAAAAGTGCCCCCATATACTCACTATGTTGGGCACTGCTAAACTCTCCTGAAGAAAGCTGCCATGCAACAAGTCTGACCCACTTCATACTTTTCTGGGAAATTGGGAAATTTTTAGGGCATTTTCTCACGTATTTTTGTCTGTCCACTAACTCTTTAAAACTAACAACGGCTGCCAGTCTTATTTTGTTGTTTATCAGTGGCCTGAGCTGGGGTATCCTTGAGAGGCATCCTCACTGCACCTGCTGAAAGGCTGATCTTAATCAGGAGGAAGAAGAAACGAACAAGGAAGGAAATGTTCTTAGTTTTCCCTGAGAGCTCTATGTTTGAGGCCTGAAAAACAAGAGTAGAAGGGACACATGTAGGAGGAGAGGCAGAAAGCCTGGGAGGTGCATACAGAAGTCCTCCAAGATATTTTGCAGCTCCCGAGACAGCAAAACAGATGTTATAAAGTATTATGGAGGAAAAACTTCCAAAGACTTGTGCAGGCAGCCATTTTACTGCATGGACAATTCTCTTTCCAGGGCCTGACCCTCACCAAAAATGCTGCATTGTCCTTCCACTCCACTCCAGTGGAAAACAAGAACTGCTATGGCTATACAAACACTCTCTCATAAAACAGTGAGACAGATGCTGGTGTGGGACACAATGGGATGCCTTCCCACAGCAGAGCACTTCTTTTGCTGCTATAACTTCTCGCCGTGAGGATGCATAGCTCTGGCAAAGGCAGACAGGCGTGCATGTGCTCTAGCAACATTGCAGTGTTGCCAGCTGTATTCCAGCAAAAATGCTAATGGTAGAACTTTTTTAATGTGGTCTGATAAAAGTTGGCTTCTTTCCTAAGTCACCTCTAGACTATTAACTTTACTCCAAGCAAAGTAGAACCTCTTCCACAGTACAAACAGATGGTCTAATTTATGGAACCCTTTTGTGTATTCTAATCAGAATTTTATGGCTCTTCTAACGTCCAAAGAGAACCCTTTTTTTTTTCTGTCTTCAATGGGACAAGGAAAGAAACTAGACAGGAAAACAAAAGTAAGGAAAAAAGGTGTCAGTTAAAAACAAAAATTGAGACGTTTATTTTTTCCTCATACATACTTAAATCAAAATTGGGTGAACAGATTAACTTTACACTTTCCACATAAAAAATCACCTAGAATGGATCAGACTAATCATGGAATGTTCCTGCCCCAAAGAATTTCTCCATTTATTTATTTTAATTTAATAGAAAAAAAAATCAGGACTGTGACAAAACAATGGTACACGGCACAATATGACAAAGCCATGACAATGGCGCTATTCAAGCAGAAAAATTAAAGGTTCCATATAAATGATTGTAGTCAATTTTTAAAAATCTTTTCCCAACATGGGGGGGGGGGAAGTCTAACACATTCTAAAGAATAATCATATTCAGAAAAAATTGAACTTTTAATATTGGTTATGAGTTTTTTTTCCCCATAAAATCTTCAATAATGCTGTCAAAAGGCATAACTGAATAATTGTATTTGGTGTAGGGAAAAAAAAAACAGATAAAGCCAAAAATTAGGCAATACAGAATCTCATAAGTCAACATTTCTTTTCAGATTCTTAACTATAAATGTGCGAGTTTAAAAAAATCACATTACTGAAGTAAAACAAAACCCACTTCTTATCTTTAAAGTCACATTTTGTTGGAAATATTACTGTGTCACTGAAACTCAGACACTCACCACTCAGAGAAAGTAATTTCTTTTTATGCGCTTGTGTGCTTTTAGTCACATCAGGAAAATATGTGGGTTTTGCTCACTATAAAGAATATTGCCCTTCTCTTCCCATACTACTTTCATTAATCTTTCTCAATCAGTAGCTTCTTCTAAAAGAAACAATAGCTGTAGAAAGTGGTCAGGCAGATTTGTTTCAAGACAAAAAGAACAGTATCAGTCTTATATTTGTAAAATCTTTGATTCTAGAGGAAAAGAGTCACACTCGGAGAGAGAAATTAAGAAACCAGCAACAGACTGAAAAACTGCCCTTTCCAGCAGCATAGAAAATCACAACATACTATTATTTGCTTGAATATGATGCTTGAAGTGCCTTATATCGCTACCTAACATATTTTTATTTATTTGTATTGTGGTAGCACCTAGACGCCCTAATCATGGAACAAGACCCTATTGTGCTAGGTGCTGCAAACACACAGAACAAAAGACAGTCCCTGCCCCAAAGAATGTATAACACAGATTACAAAGGAGTCTTGTGACTGCAGTAGAAGAACTTTACAAACATGTGGTGTTCTGCTTAAAAAGTTGAACTTCCTCTAAAACTTCAAATACTTAAGGAGACTGAGGTGGAAAATTGCAACAGAACCTTCGTCTTTTAATGTAAAAGACACCTAAAATAATTATATCTAATAAATTCCTGAGTAACCTACAGCAAGTTTTCACTCTTAAACCCATGCTGGTTCTTTCCATTAGATTATTTCTCTGCAGGCTCTTTCAATTTATCCTGAGGTCACTTTTCAATGGACGTGTCTACAATAGAGCTGGAAAGTGTAAATTCCAGCTTCAGGTGACATACCCGCGCTAGCTGTGATGGTACTAGCGTGCTCAAAATATTAGTATAGACACCATGGTGTGAGCAAAGGGGAGGACTAGTCACCCCAAATACATACCGAGAGTCTCAAACAGGATTGTACTTTGGACAATCCCCTTCTGTCATTTGTGCTGCCATGGCTTCTAAGTTTAGCCACTTGCTCTGACTGAGCTAGCATAGGTATGTCTCCTCAAGATGGAATGTACCACCTTTCATCTCTAGTGTAGATGTACCCACTGTTTTGCATGTTACAGCCACCAGGAAGCCCCTGAAATTAAAGTAAAAAGATTTACCCCTTAAATTTATCCTTTTCACTTCACACTTCTGTTAAGGAAAAGTTAGCACATGTGACTCCATTTTGGTTTGGGGCCCACCATTGTTTAAATGCCAGCACATCATACACCAGGAGGAGTAATCCTTAGATATTGAATCCCTGTGAAAATCCTCCTCCTTGTCTCCAGCCTGCCTTGACTCCCAGTATCTGGTTTTTGTCAGTCTCTAACTCCCTGTCTCTTGGCCTTGATGTGAGGCCTCCCATCCTGATAATAAAAGTTACTGATGCATAGCTTTAGGACCATGCTGTGTAATTAACATACTGGTATAGCACGAGGAATGCACCAAGCAGGGATAGGTGGTAGATAAGACAAGGGTTTGTTTATTGGCTAAGGTTTCTGATGCACGAGGGCAACATGCTTTGCTAAAAAGTATATAACCTTTGTATAATCTGCATTCAGGGTCCCCTCCTGGCTAGCAGGGGGGCACCACGCTCGAGCGTAATAAACTTAGTGTCTTTTGGGAACTCTGCAGTTGTGGACTTTGTTTCTGTGCCTCAGCCTAGATTCGAACCGTGCGTGACCTATCAGGTATAATTCGCAGCACTTGTCTGCGTGTCCTACCAGGTATAATTCGCAGCACTTCCAACAGACCTCCCTGCCTCTCTCAGTGCCAACACATCTACATGGAATAGGGAAAGTGAGCAACAAACAGCTGGCTTTACAATACAGGGGGTGGATATTTCTGTATGTCAGGAGGAATCCCTGACTGCTTCTTCAGGGGAGCTTTCTGGATGCTTTCTGCTTCCTGAACAGCACAAAATGGCTAGATCAGAGGCCAAAGATCTGGCCCCTTGTACCTTTTCAGTGTTTCACTGATCATTAATTTAATTGTGCATGAGCAAAGTGAAACTATTTTTTTAAAATGTCTGATTAGGCTAAAATAAGAACTAATCTCAGGTCTTCATGCCAGACTCAAAACTGAACGAATCGGATTATTTCTGAGCTCCAGAGATAGTTAAGGCAAATATTTGTTCGCACATTGTCAAGGTTCCTCCCCCACTCTGAACTCTAGGGTACAGATGTGGGGACCTGCATGAAAAACCTCCTAAGCTTACCTTTACCAGCTTAGGTCAAAACTTCCCCAAGGTACAAAATATTACCCCCGTTATCCTTGGAATGGCCGCTACCACCACCAAACTAATACTGGTTACTGGGGAAGAGCTGTTTGGACGCGTCCTTCCCCCCAAAATACTTCCCAAAACCTTGCACCCCACTTCCTGGACAAGGTTTAGTAAAAAGCCTCACCAATTTGCATAGGTGACTACAGACCCAGACCCTTGGATCTTAAGAACAATGAACAATCCTCCCAACACTTGCACCCCCCCCTTTCCTGGGAAATGTTGGATAAAAAGCCTCACCAATTTGCATAGGTGACCACAAACCCAAACCCTTGGATCTGAGAACAATGAAAAAGCATTCAGTGTTTTACAAGAAGACTTTTAATAAAAAACAGAAGTAAATAGAAATAAAGAAATCCCCCCTGTAAAATCAGGATGGTATATATCTTACAGGGTAATTAGATTCAAAAACATAGAGAACCCCTCTAGGCAAAACCTTAAGTTACAAAAAAGATACACAGACAGAAATAGTTATTCTATTCAGCACAATTCTTTTCTCAGCCATTTAAAGAAATCATAATCTAACACATACCTAGCTAGATTACTTACTAAAAGTTCTAAGACTCCATTCCTGTTCTGTCCCCGGCCAAGACGACTACAGACAGACACAGACCCTTTGTTTTTCTCCCTCCTCCCAGCTTTTGAAAGTATCTTGTCTCCTCATTGGTCATTTTGGTCAGGTGCCAGCGAGGTTACCTTTAGCTTCTTAACCCTTTACAGGTGAGAGGAGCTTTCCCCTGGCCAGGAGGGATTTCAAAGGGGTTTACCCTTCCCTTTATATTTATGACACGCCCCCCAAATCTCAGCTAGGGTGAAACACTGGCTGGGATTTCTTCCTGGAGCTCTAGGAAAACAGAGTTAATAAGACACATGCATATCTAAATATACTACCAAGTACATAAAGACTATCAAAATTTTCCACATCTCAAGGACGATTTTAACCAGTTGATTCTGGGAAACTTTCACGGGAGAGTGCATCAGCCACTTTGTTAGAAGCTCCTGAGATGTGTTGGATGTCGAAATCAAAATCTTGGAGAGCTAAACTCCACCGAAGAAGTTTTTTGTTAGTTTCTTTGACGGTGTGAAGCCACTTTAGTGCAGCATGGTCGGTTTGCAGGTGGAAACGCCGTCCCCAAACATATGGGCGTAGCTTTTCCAGAGCGTAGACAATGGCATAACATTCTTTTTCAGTGACTGACCAGTTGCTTTCCCTCTCAGACAGTTTTTTGCTGAGAAACACTACAGGGTGGAATTCTTGATCAGGTCCTTTCTGCATTAAAACTGCTCCCACACCACGCTCGGATGCATCTGTGGTTACTAGGAACGGTTTGTCAAAGTCTGGGGCCCTTAGTACAGGGTCAGACATGAGTGTCGCTTTAAGCTTGTTAAAGGCCTTCTGACACTTTCCGGTCCACTGAACAGCATTTGGCTGTTTCTTTTTGGTTAGGTCTGTCAGTGGGGCAGCGATTTGGCTGTAGTGCGGTACAAATCGTCTGTAATAACCGGCCAACCCTAAGAAGGATTGAACCTGTTTCTTTGACTTTGGGACAGGCCACTTTTGGATAGCATCCACTTTGGCCTGTAGGGGGCTGATAGTTCCTTGACCCACCTGGTGTCCAAGGTAAGTCACTCTGTTTAGGCCTATTTGACACTTCTTAGCCTTAACAGTTAGTCCTGCCTCCCTTATGCGCTCAAGGACTTTTTGTAGATGTTCCAGGTGGTCTGCCCAGGAATCCGAAAATATGGCCACATCGTCAAGGTAGGCGACTGCATATTCTCCTAATCCCGCTAGGAGACCATCTACAAGTCTTTGGAAAGTGGCGGGTGCATTTCGCAGCCCGAAAGGGAGTACATTAAATTCATACAGCCCGAGATGTGTGATGAAGGCTGACCTTTCCTTGGCAGATTCATCTAGCGGTACCTGCCAGTACCCCTTGGTTAAGTCCAAGGTAGAGATGAACTGGGCCCTTCCCAGTTTCTCTAATAGTTCATCTGTGCGTGGCATGGGATAGTTGTCTGGGCGAGTTACAGCATTTAGCTTACGGTAGTCCACGCAAAAACGTATTTCCCCATCTGGTTTGGGAACTAGAACCACTGGAGATGCCCATGCACTTTCAGAGGGGCGGATTACACCCATCTGTAACATATCCTGGATCTCCCGTTCTATAGCAGTTTTAGCTTGAGGAGACACCCGGTAAGGTTGGACCCTAATTGGGTGAGCATTACCTGTGTCAATGGAGTGGTATGCCCGTTCAGTCAGTCCTGGGGTGGCTGAGAACGTTGGCGCGTAGCTAGTGCACAGCTCCTGGATCTGCTGTCGCTGCATACGCCCAAGGGTCATGGAGAGGTTCACCTCTTCCACACCACCAGCACATTTCCCTTCGTAGTAGACACCTTCAGGCCACTCAGCGTCGTCTCCTCCCTGGGCTGTAAACTGACAAACCTTTAATTCTCTGGAATAAAAGGGCTTTAGAGAATTAATATGATACACCTTAGGCTTTCGGTTGGAGGTGGGGACTGCTATGAGATAATTAACAGCTCCCAGGCGCTCCTGGACCACGAATGGCCCTTCCCACGATGCTTCCATTTTATGGGCCTGGAGCGCCTTTAAGACCATGACCTGGTCTCCTACTTTGAAGGAACGCTCTCTGGCATGTTTATCATACCAGGCTTTTTGCTCTTTTTGAGCATCCTGTAAGTTTTCTCTAGCAAGGGCTGAAGAGGTTCGGAGGGTGGTTTGTAGGTTGGTTACAAAGTCCAGAATGTTCGTTCCTGGAGAAGGTGTAAATCCCTCCCATTGCTGCTTCACCAACTGCAATGGCCCCTTAACCTCACGGCCATATACAAGTTCAAATGGGGAAAACCCTAAACTGGGATGTGGTACAGCTCTGTAGGCAAAGAGCAACTGCTGCAATACTAGGTCCCAATCATTGGAGTGCTCATTTACGAATTTACGTATCATGGCCCCCAAAGTTCCATTAAACTTCTCCACCATGCCATTTGTTTGATGATGGTAAGGAGTGGCAACCGAGTGATTTACCCCATGAGCTTCCCAAAGGTTTTTCATAGTTCCTGCCAGGAAATTAGTCCCTGCATCTGTGAGGATGTCGGAGGGCCAACCTACCCTGGCAAAAATGTCTGCTAGTGCCTGGCACACACTTTTAGCCCTGGTGTTGCTTAGAGCTACTGCTTCCGGCCATCGGGTGGCAAAATCCATGAAAGTCAGTATGTACTGCTTTCCTCTGGGTGTCTTTTTCGGAAAAGGACCCAGAATATCCACAGCTACTCGCTGAAATGGAACTTCAATGATGGGGAGTGGCTGGAGAGGAGCTTTGACCTGGTCTTGGGGTTTTCCCACTCTTTGGCACACCTCACAAGACTGGACATAGGTAGAAACATCCTTGCCCATTCCCTCCCAGTGGAATGACCCCCCCAAACGGTCTTTGGTCCTGTTCACCCCAGCATGGCCACTAGGGTGATCATGGGCTAAGCTCAAGAGCTTGGCCCGGTATTTAGTTGGAACTACCAACTGTCTCTGAGGATGCCAGTCTTCCTGGTGTCCCCCAGAAAGAGTTTCCTTGTATAAAAGTCCTCTTTCTACAACAAACCTGGATCGATTAGAAGAGCTGAGAGGCGGTGGGTTGCTCCGTGCCGCCGTCCAAGCTCTCTGGAGGCTTTCATCTGCTTCCTGTTCGGTCTGGAACTGTTCCCTTGATGCTGGAGACATCAGTTCCTCATGGGATTGTGGACCTAGGCTTGGTCCCTCTGGAAGCGATATAGGGGATGGAGCTGTTTCTGTTGACTGTGAACTGCTCTCCGCTGGTGCACTATGTTGGGATTCAGGCTCCGGCTGAGCCTCTTGTGTAGGGTTATCGGCTGCTGCCAGTTCAGGTTCGGTGGGGCCCTCTGGTGTTGAGGTTGCAAGTACTGGATTCAGTGCTGACACGGGGTCTGGTGTTGGTTGTTCGGCTGGTTCTGGTTCTGGGACTGGTTCCGTCTGGGTCTCTGGGACTGGATCCACTACTGTTGTTGCAGACATTGGCCTGGGGTCCAGGTCCATCACCTCTGACTGGGTCCTGATAGAAGTTTCCGGAACAGAGCTAGGCCTCACGGCTTGTTTAGCCTGGTTGCGGGTGACCATTCCCACCCTCTTGGCCTGCTTCACATGATTGGCCAAGTCTTCCCCCAACAGCATGGGGATGGGATAATCATCATAGACTGCAAAAGTCCACATTCCTGACCAGCCCTTGTACTGGACAGGCAACTTGGCTGTAGGCAAATTGAAAGAGTTGGACTTGAAGGGTTGAATCGTCACTTGGATCTCTGGGTTGATTAAATTGGGGTCCACTAAGGAAGCATGGATAGCTGACACTTGTGCTCCGGTGTCCCTCCACGCGGTGACCTTCTTCCCACCCACACTCACAGTTTCCCTCCGCTCCAAGGGTATCTGGGAGGTATCTGGGCCTGTGGACCTCTGGTGTGATTCCGGTGCAATGAACTGTAATCTGTTGGGGTTCTTGGGGCAGTTGGCCTTTACATGCCCCAGCTCGTTACACTTAAAACATCGTCCAGCTGACGGGTCACTGGGGCGAGGAGGGTTGCTGGAGAACGGGGTGGTGGGACGATAAGGGGTCTGGAGGGTTCTTTGGGAGGTAGGTGGGGCTTTGGGCGGCCCCCGGTAATAGGGTGTGGTCTGGGGTGGTCCCTTCTGGTCTCCGCTCCAACTGCGACCAGTTTTCTTCTTCTCTGCCACCTCCACCCATCTGGCTCCAATCTCTCCTGCCTCAATTACAGTTTTGGGTTTCCCATCTAGGATGTATCTTTCTATTTCCTCAGGAACACCCTCTAAGAATTGTTCCATTTGCATTAGGAAGGGCAAATTTACTGGAGATTCAACACTTGCTCCTGATATCCAGGCATCCCAATGTTTTACAATGTGGTAGGCATGTCGGGTAAATGACATGTCTGGTTTCCACCTTAGGGCTCTGAACCTCCGACGAGACTGCTCGGGTGTTATCCCCATTCTGACTCTCGCCTTGGATTTAAACAGTTCATACTTGTTCATGTGTTCTTTAGGCATTTCAGCTGCCACCTCAGCTAAGGGTCCACTGAGCTGCGGCCTCAGCTCTACCATGTATTGGTCAGTAGAGATGTTGTACCCAAGGCAGGCCCTTTCGAAGTTTTCTAAGAAGGCCTCAGTATCATCACCTGCCTTGTAGGTGGGGAACTTTCTGGGATGGGAAGTGGTACCTGGAGAAGGATTGCTAGGGTTTGTTGGTATATTCTGCTGGGCCTTTATCCTCTCCATCTCCTCCACATGCTTCCTCTCTTTTTCCTTCTCCTCCTCCACATGCTTCCTTGCCTCCATTTCCCTCTTGTGGGCAGCCTCTTGGTGTTGTTCTGCCTCCCTTTCTTGTTCCTTCTTCAGCTGCATGAGTTCTATCTGTCTTTCATGTTCCCTTTGTTTTTCCTCAGCCTGAAATTTGGCTAATTCCAGCTGTAGTCGAGCTGAGGATTTGGCCATTCTAACCTCTCTGTTTTTAACTAACTTTACACCCGAGGTTTAGAAATAAACAAACAAAACTTGGCTGTAAAATTTTGCTGTGCTGGAATAGAATACCTATTCTCTGATAGTGATTGTCAGCCTACAGAAAAAGACAATTCCCTTGTCTCTGCTCTGGGCCCAAATTAAAGCAAAAACCCTCCAACTACTTGGAAACCTGCTTACCCAGCCCAAAGAAGAAAAAAAATTTATTTTCAAACCTGTGCTCCTTGTAAAACAAAAAAAAAAATCAAAATCCTAAAAAAAACCCTGCCACTTTTGTCTCCAGGCAAATGGGTAGAGCACACACCCCCTATTTACTTTTAGGAAGAAAAGAAAAAAAAAAAAAACCTCTGGGTTGGAAGACTGTGAATTTCCCTGCAGGAGTTAAGTACCCTGCCTCCAGGCAAAGAAAACCTGCAATTCACAAGATAATCCCCTTTTGTCTCTGCTTGGCCACAAAGCAGAGAGAAACCAAGCTGCTTTCAGTTTCAAAGCTGCCTTCTGGACTTCCTAAAAATTCCTTTTTAAAATCTGTATTTCTAGTTCAAAAAATCTCAACTGGATCTCAAAATGATTTCAGGTTAATCCCACCACTGTGCCACCATGTCAAGGTTCCTCCCCCACTCTGAACTCTAGGGTACAGATGTGGGGACCTGCATGAAAAACCTCCTAAGCTTATCTTTACCAGCTTAGGTCAAAACTTCCCCAAGGTACAAAATATTACCCCCGTTATCCTTGGAATGGCCGCTACCACCACCAAACTAATACTGGTTACTGGGGAAGAGCTGTTTGGACGCGTCCTTCCCCCCAAAATACTTCCCAAAACCTTGCACCCCACTTCCTGGACAAGGTTTGGTAAAAAGCCTCACCAATTTGCCTAGGTGACTACAGACCCAGACCCTTGGATCTTAAGAACAATGAACAATCCTCCCAACACTTGCACCCCCCCCTTTCCTGGGAAATGTTGGATAAAAAGCCTCACCAATTTGCATAGGTGACCACAAACCCAAACCCTTGGATCTGAGAACAATGAAAAAGCATTCAGTGTTTTACAAGAAGACTTTTAATAAAAAATAGAAGTAAATAGAAATAAAGAAATCCCCCCTGTAAAATCAGGATGGTATATATCTTACAGGGTAATTAGATTCAAAAACATAGAGAACCCCTCTAGGCAAAACCTTAAGTTACAAAAAAGATACACAGACAGAAATAGTTATTCTATTCAGCACAATTCTTTTCTCAGCCATTTAAAGAAATCATAATCTAACACATACCTAGCTAGATTACTTACTAAAAGTTCTAAGACTCCATTCCTGTTCTGTCCCCGGCCAAGACGACTACAGACAGACACAGACCCTTTGTTTTTCTCCCTCCTCCCAGCTTTTGAAAGTATCTTGTCTCCTCATTGGTCATTTTGGTCAGGTGCCAGCGAGGTTACCTTTAGCTTCTTAACCCTTTACAGGTGAGAGGAGCTTTCCCCTGGCCAGGAGGGATTTCAAAGGGGTTTACCCTTCCCTTTATATTTATGACACACATGTTTAAATTCCTGTTTGCTTCTGCACTTTTTTCAGCTGGGTGTAGAACCAGAAATAGATTAACACTATGAAAGTGGTTATGGTGGTGGTACTGGGTTCATCAAAATCAGGTAGTGCTGGAAATCCCAGGAGAGAGCCTGTCCTTTTGACGTTTCTAAACCTTAAAGGGCAAGCCAAGTTCAGATACAGATTCAAAATTTTTGGATGCTTATTCAGCTGTTAAAATGTTCTCCTCTCACTCAGGCCCAAATCCTAAAGACCTTAATTAGTCAAAACATACAATGACATTTTGTCTACTTAATGAATTAATAAAAACTGAATAAAGATGTCAAGGTTTGACCCCATAAGAATACTTCCTGGATTTGGACAGGACTGAAGGAGAAGCATCGAATTATCCTGATAGTGGCTGTTCTTGCAGTAAATTGGGATCAAAAGAAACAGAGAATGTTGGCAGTATTGTAAGAAATTGTCAAATTCCTATCCCATCTTCACAAACTCAGGAGGTACAGATCAAAATTCCAATGACTTATTATTTATGCTGTGGTAGTGCCTAGAAACCTCAATGAGATTGGCGTTCCATTTTGCTAAGTATTGTGACAACCTAGTAAATGGCAGTCTCCACCCCAAATAGTTTATAATCTATGTATATTTAGTGGAAATGAACAGGACCTCTGAGCTTTGTCTGTGATTCTCACTGGTTTTACAGCAGGCTGATTCCAGTGATTCAGGATAAGATAAATTCATGGAGGATTGGTTCATCAATGGATATTAGCCAAGATGGTCAGGGATCATAGAAGATTAGGGTTGGAAGAGACCTCAGGAAGTCATCTAGTCCAACCCCCTGCTCAAAGCAGGACCAACCCCAACTAAATCATCCCAGCCAGGGCTTTGTCAAGCCAGGCCTTAAAAACTTCTAAGGAGGGGGATTCCACCACCTCCCTAAGTAACCCATTCCAGTGCTTCACCACCCTCCTAGTGAAATAGTTTTTCCTAATATCCAACCTAGACCTCCCCCACTGCAACTTGAGACCATTGCTTCTTGTTCTGTCATCTGCCACCACTGAGAACAGCCTAGCTCCATCCTCTTTGGAATCCCCCTTCAGGAAGTTGAAGGCTGCTATCAAATCTCCCCCCTCCCTTCTTTTCTGCAGACTAAATAAGCCCAGTTCCCACAGCCTCTCCTCATAAGTCGTCATGCCCCAGCCCCTAATCATTTTCATTTGCCCTCTGCTGGACTCTTTCCAATTGCCCACATCTGTATTGGGGGGCCCAAAACTGGATGCAATACTCCGGATGTGGCCTCACCAGTGCCAAAGAGAGAGGAATAATCACTTCCCTCGATCCGCTGGCAACGCTCCTACTAATGCAGCCCAATATGCCATTAGCATGGTTGGCAACAGGGGCACGCTGTTGACTCATATCCAGCTTCTCGTCCACTGTAATCCCTATGTCCTTTTCTGCAGAACTGCCTCTTAGCCAGTTGGTTCCCAGCCTGTAGCAGTGCATAGGATTCTTTTGTCTTAAGTGCAGGACTCTGCACTTGTCCTTGTTGAACCTCATCAGATCTCTTTTGGCCCAATCCTCCAATTTGTCTAGGTCACTCTGAACCCTCTCCCCACCAGTTTAGTGTCATCCACAAACTTGCTGAGGGTGAAATCCATCCAATCATCCAGCTCACTAATGAAGATGTTGAACAAAACTGGCTCAGACTGACCCCTGGGGCACTACGCTTGATACCAGCTGCCAACTAGACATAGAGCCGTTGATCACTACCCATTGAGCCCGACGATCTAGCCACCTTTCTATCCACCTTATAATCCATTCATCCAATCCATACTTCTTTAACTTGCTGGCAAGAATACTGTGGGAGATCATAGCAAAAACTTTGCTAAAGTCAAGGTATATCATGTCCACTGCTTTCCCCATACCCAGAGCTAGTTACCTCATCATAGAAAGGAATAAGGTTGGTCAGGCATGACTTGCCCTTGGTGAATCCATGTTGACTGTTCCTGGTCATCCTCCTCTCCTCCAAGTGCTTCAGAATGGATTCATTGAGGACCTGCTCCATGATTTTTCCAGAGACTGTAGTTCCCAGGATTCTCCTTCTTTCCTTTTTTTTTTAAAGATGGGCACTACATTTGCCTTTTTCCAATAATCTGGGACCTCCCCTGATAGCCACAAGTTTTCAAAGATAATGGCCAAAGGCTCTTCAATCACATCAGCCGACTCCTTCAGCACCCTTGGATGCAGTGCATCCGGCCCCATGGACTTGTGCATGTCCAGCTTTTCTAAATAGTCCTTAACCTGTTTGTTCACCACTGAGGGCTGCTCACCTCCTCCCCATATTGTGCTGCCCGTGCAGCAGTCTGGGAGTTGACTTTGTCTGTGAAGACCAAGGCAAAAAACAAAGCATGGGGATGTAACCCCATGCTCCGGATGGCCCCAAACCTCTGACTGCAAGAACTGGGACTGGACAACAGAGGATGGATCACTCAATAAATTGCCCTGTTCTGGTCACTTCCTCTGAAACATCTGGCACCAGCCACTGCTGGAAGACAGGCTACTGGGCTAGATAGGCCATTGGTCTGACCCAGTATGGCCATTCTCATGTTCTTATATGGCATCACTCTTGATTTACAACAGTATGAAGTCAGAATGAGGGCCTTTGAGTTTTACCTCTAATTCTCTGACCACTACCTGCAAGAGTTAGATTTCCTGTTTGGTAGTAAATCACACAGCATTTTGTCAAAAATGATCCACACGTGTTTAAAAGACAGCAAGATGACCACTGGCATGAAAAATAATAATAATTGTAGCAATCATTCCTACCAAGCTCCATGTAAATTCCCCTGGTGCCGAGACTGTTAAATTTGGCAACATTCCTTATGGCTGGATGATAGATTGAACTGGGAGTAGACAGACACAACAAGCACCACCTGCTACTAGCTCTTAATTCTTGTTTCCTTGACAGCAGTTCTTGGTATTTTAACAAAAGACCAATCTTGCTTCCATCAAAGTCAGTGAGACTTTTCCCCCTTGATTTCAGCTGAACTAACACAGGACCCCAGAGGAGAAAAGGGAAAAGAGGCTCTGTGATACCAGTTGACAACATAATTTTTCAGACTAGAAACCAGTGGCACATGCTGTGGCCATGTACAATGCACACTGAGAAATGGTGAGTTTATTATGAATGCGCCAACATGGATCCTGTTTTTCCCCACAGCTCTTTAGTGTGCATTTAAAGATAGCAAATAGCTTTGTATTTTTCATTTGTAATGATCTGTTAAAAGGTTTGACATATCCAGAAATAATGCAGCTCTCTGGAGCTTTTACCTTCACTATAGGAAAGCAGTCCTGTAAATAAACTAGAACCACAGTTACTATTTGTTTTACTGCCTCTCTGTTTGAATGAATAAAGGCTTTTTGTTTTATTTTTTAAAAACTATTTCTTTTTTTTTTCTTTTTTTGGAATGAGGTCCATAGTTGGCACTAGCATCCCCTTGGCAAGGTGGAGTAGGGAAATCAAGTGTTCACTGCTATCAACCTATTCTTTTGGATAAGCAGAGGACTTCACCATCAGTCATGACATTTTAACAGGTTTCAGAGTAGCAGCCGTGTTAGTCTGTATTCACAAAAAGAAAAGGAGGACTTGTGGCACCTTAGAGACTAACCAATTTATTTGAGCATAAGCTTTCGTGAGCTACAGCTCACTTCATCCGATGCATATTTTAAGTTACTCAAATGTGTTTAAAAAGGATAGCTCATCAATAGTGATCTAATTCTTTATCTTTCAACTCTTAAATTTGCAATAACTAAATCGGGAAGCATATATTTAATTTCTTTAGATTTACAAAATCATAAAAATCACCGACATAAAAGTTCTGGGTGTCATTGGAATTAGACTTACAAATGTCAATGATGACTGCCCAGTAGCAAAAAAATAATGCTAGACAGATTGTGTCACTGCTTTAATCCACTGCTCCTTGAGACCGTGCCTGCCCTCTCCAAGAAAAATACCCTAACCCTAATGCTTCCCCAAAACCCTGGATGTCTGCTGTCGTTTGATGCTTCCAGTATAACTTTGTCGTACATGCTGAGGAACAAAACATATAAAATGCTATTTAATGCTAAGTCCTCTCAAAAATCAGGTTGCCAGTAGTTCTATTTGGGCACCTAAAAGCAGAAGCTACTTTTTGTGTCTCTGCTCCCCACCTGTAAAACGTGGCTATTAATACTCTATCTCCCGGGGTGCTGTGCAAATAAATTCATCAGTGTTTGAGAAGTACTTGATACTCCAGGGATGCATGCCATAGGAAAAACCCACACGGAAATGAATAATTCTGTCTTCAGAGAAAGGTTTGAAGTAATTGACAATAAATAAGGCCTAGGGCCATATATTGAATAATGTAGAGAAAATAAGATATTGCAGAGCTGCTCTTTCAATGAGCATCATCCATTTTGTGCACTGAATGAGGTGGGGTCCTATGGACAAAATAGTGTATGATCATGTAATTAAACACTGTATCATAATGCATATACTGAAGAGGGCCAAACCAAGACTGCACAGGAACCTTCTGGCATTTTCTAATGTTTGTGTGCTTGACTTTGCAACTTTAACATTCTTTTAACATTTTGTGTGTGTGATATACTGTCTGCTGATTCCTTAGAAAACTAAAAGCACATGTTGCTATGGTTTTATATAAAATTACGGCTTTCACCCAGTTGTTCAGCTCTTGAATCAATCTGGCAATGCATTATTTTTGTCTGTCATTACCAATCTCCCATCCACTCTGCTTTCCTTCCCTCTACTCCATTTGCTTAACTTTTGCATATGTCAGAATTTTGTAATCTTTGTCAGTTATTTGTGGACAGTAAATGTTTGGAACTCATTTTATGTCAGTTTACATTGTCACTTTTATTCAGAGAAATAAATCTATTTATGACTTAAGGGGACAGTTTCAGTTTCCAAAACATGCTCATAGTAATTTAAAAAAACAACAACCCAAAATGGCAGTGTGAAGTGACTGAAAATGGAAGTTCTCTCTGAAACTTAGTGTCTTCAATTTAAATCTAAACATAGGTAGACTTAATCCTGACTCAGTGTGGGGGGGATGGACTAGCTGTTTTATGAGAAAAATCCAGCTCTACCGGGATTGTGGGCGAAACTTTGAATTGTGGGCAGGATTTTTTTTAACCAAATATCATCATAGAATTGTAGGACTGGAAGGGTCCTCAAGAGGTCATCTAGTCCCGTCCCCTACACTCAAGGCAGGACTGAGTATTACCTAGACCATCCCTGACAGGTGTTTGTCTAACCTGCTCTTAAAAATCTCCAGTGATGGAGATTCCACAACCTCCTTAGGCAATTTATTCCAGTCCTTAACCACCCTGACAGTTAGGAAGATTTTCCTAATGTCCAGCCTAAACTGCCGTTGCTGCCATTTTAATATGATACCTCAAATTATAGTATGGAATAGCAGAAAATACAGGGGTGGCACTCCGCCTGAAAGCGGCACCCTAGAACCCCCATATTCACCACTGTCTTATAAGTATGATATATTTTGTATAAATATGGCTTGTGATATATCATTTTAAAAGTCTTAATCTGTTGAACATTAATATCCTGTTGGCTTGTATGTACTATCATTGTATGGGAAGTTATGAAGTTTTGGGGTGTGTGTGTGTGTGTGTGTGTGTGTTACTTAAATATGTTGTGAGGTTGTGAAAACCCACAACCAGCCTTTCAGGTACAACGATGGAGAAGCCAGACAGTATTGACGGCCCATTAAGGGGAATCCACGCTACCAAGGACTACCACAGGATCTGTATACAATGAAGACTTCTCAGAGGGAATACGCAGACGACACTGCTTGACTCATGTCATAGCAAAGGATCTTTCCGGCAAGCTGGAAGAACCTATAAAAGAGGGGAAGAGACATCATCACTTGGCCTCACTTCCCCCACAACTCAACACCTGGAAGCACATCTGGAGGACACAGATTCAGAATGGGAGCACGGGGGTGGTCCCATGCCGGAAAGGAGAATCCCAGCTTGTGTATTAAGGAACTATACCATCAGGGTGAGACACTGCTTGATTCAAATCCTGTCTACTGTATAGAACTCAGATTGCAATTTTACTTTCATTTCTTAGGTAACCAAATTTGATCTGTATGCTTATTACTTATAATCACTTAACATCTATCCTTCTGTAGCTAATAAATCTGTTTTATATTTTACCTTAAACTGTGTGTTTTCGTTTAAGTGCTTGGGAAATCTGCTCAGGTTGCAAGGGCTGGTGTATGTCCACTTTCCTTTGTAGAGGTGGGGGACTGGGTAATAAACTTACTCACCAAGCTATGGTACAGCCCTGGGTTGCAAGGCTGGGAAGCTGTGGGCGGTTGGCTGGAGCCTCTCTATTGTTGGTTCATGAGTGGCTGGCAAAAGCATTCATGTAATTCAGTTGGGTATGTCCCTGCCTGTGGATGTCTGTACAACTGCAGTACCTGGAGGGATTTGCAGCTTGTCACAGCATCACTGTGTGAGAGGCAGCCCAGGTTGGTGGCACAGAGAGCTCAGTGAAACCCCAGTTCCAGGTTGCATCCCAGGGAACCCGTCACAACAGGGCCTATCATAATTGAGCAGGGAGGGAGGGAAGAAGACATCTATTCTGTGGGTCAATTGCACACTAGAATTAACAAATTTAAAAGAAAGTATGTTTGTGTTTTAAAAAATATATTACAGGGAACAGACTAGCAAGAAGGACATGGAAGATGAAGTGAGCTGTAGCTCACGAAAGCTTATGCTTAAATAAATTGGTTAGTCTCTAAGGTGCCACAAGTACTCCTTCTTCTTTTTGCGAATACAGACTAACACGGCTGCTACTCTGAAACATGAGTAATAAGCAATACTGCTATCTAGTGGTAAAACTATAACCCTACATTTTAAGAGATGTACTACTAATTAGGGGTGCTAGTATAATTTAAAACCTGGACACAACATAGTCCCAGTCACTTGACTCGTCCCAGGTCTATTTTGTTGTTTGTATACACACACATATCTGCTCCCTTTACATGCTATACTCCCTATCATATGGGAATTCAGTTTTTCTAAACATGGAAGCATGCTTTTGTAGTTAAAACACAGGGCGTCAGGTGATCACATTTCTAGTCCCAGCTCTCCTACAACTTGCACGTGACCCTGGGCATGTTTTAACTAAAGCTGGTTGGGAATTTGACAAACTGTTCTTTGCTTGAAAAATGCCAATTTATCGAAAGTGAAACCATTTGCCAAAAAATATCCATTTTGGCTCAGAAAAGAAAAATAGTCTTGCTGTCTTGTGAGCAGCAGTTCTTCCAATACAATATGTTATTGCTTTGATCCTGCTCGCAGAACTGCCTTGAGCTTATTTATCAGGAGAATAAGGCCATGTGAATACATACAAGACCAGAGAAGAGGCAGGCAGTCAATGACCAGAGTGGCCTGATCTGAGATTTCTTTACAATTTTCTTTTCAACTATCAAATTTCGAATGCTGCTTTCAGAGAATTTATGGAAACAAACACACACACACACACACACACACACACACTGCATATGAAACCACTAGAGATGAGCCTGAACCAAACTCTGGATCTACACTTTGGGAACTTTGACCCAGATCCAAGCTTTGAACCTTGGGCTTATCTTTAAGTGAACCTGACATTAATAAAAAGTATACTTTCTCGTCCCTGAGGGTAGCGTTAAGCCTCAGTAACAGGAGGACTGTAAGAAAATAGTAATTGCTATTTTTTTGCCAGTTGCTTTTTATAACTGTTTGCAATAATTAAGATGCTCTGTCCCACTGGTACATATGTTACTGAAATTCAGAGTGCTTTTTTCAGAAGCTATTTAGTGTTTTTAGTGCAGCAGATCCATCCACAAAAGCATAGCCATAAACTAAAGTGCAAATTATTTTTTACCCAATCGCTAAAATTAGGGCTAGTTTGGAAATATTTTCTAAATACCTTTGAGTAGTCTTAAACTCCTTTACTTTCTGAACATTTTGGGACTGATCCTGCTTCTACTATAATCAGTGGTAAATAGGTACTCTGTATGAGAACTCAGTGATTTAAAAACCTGCCAGTATGGCCATAGTGTTCTTTGGCCTGAATGCCACCAAACACTGCACCCAATATCTAGGTACACTGTCCCTCTGGCCTTTATTGCAGAAATCAATGTTCTAAAAACTTAGACGCAGAGCAGTTGCCTTAACTTGACACAGTGTAGTTATATTTTTCTTTTATGCTTTTCTCCCACATCTACAGGGTTCCAGCTAGAAAATGTTTTAGTAGTTTCAAAATTCCTAAGCTGGCTCATCTGCTAGAAAGCTCTATATGAAACCATGCACCCAAGCTATGAAAACTCAGCAGTAATCTCTCAATATTTAATATGTGATATGGAGTAAAATTAAGAAAATAGGAGCTCTCTCTCTTTAAAGGCAACAGTGAGCAGGATTCAGCTTGATACCTCCAGCCTGGACAGTTAAGCATGCATGTTTGGCTAGAACAATGAGCAGAAAGCTCTTGCAGAGGAGAATGCTTCTCTGGAAATGAGAAGTGGTGCTAAGAGACAACCATGTATATGAACTTTCCAAAGAGCTTCTTAAATTGTGTACACACACAAATTACTACAGAACCTAAAACTGTCCAAACTAGCAAATCCAATCTTGAATGGATATGGGAAACATGCAATGGACATTTCTTAAGAGGCTCTCCCATCCTTCTTGCAGAGTACAGCTGAGAAATGCCTTTGTGGGAGAAGTTATAGGTACCAGGTCTAACTGAAGATTCAACGGAGAAATGGACAAGCAAGGGCAGGACAGATATCAGGAGACATCTAATACCAGAAGTTCATGGTTGTTAGTTGCAGCCCTGCCAAAAGGCAAAACAGGGGAAGTGGAAGAAAAAAATGGGAGCTCATAAAATGTATGAATTTTTTTATTCCCTGTAACAACACAGATAGTTCCTATATCAGGATTTGCTTGGAGAGTTTAAGACTAGATATTTATACTTTACATTTCTTTCGTTTAATCATAGAATATCAGGGTTGGAAAGGACTTCAGGAGGTCATCTAGCCCAACCCCCCGCTCAAAGCAGGACCAATCCCCAACTAAATCATCCCAGCCAGGGCTTTGTCAAGCCTGACCTTAAAAAATCTGATTGTTTGTATGGCTCCTGTCAGAGCCCAGGACTACACTTTGCTAAGCACTGTACAAACAGAACAAAAAAGATGGTCCTTGCCCCCCCCCCAAAGCATTTATGATCTAAATCAATCTGATTCTTTATCTCTTTCCTTAACACAGCTCATAGTGGCTCTAGCCATGGTTAACCTGTTTTGTACATAAGTAGAGGACTTCCTCCTCATTATTTTTTATCCTGTGCCCTTCATGGGAATCACATTCACTTTGTACACGTATGATACTTTTTAATGTTTCAACAAAATTAAGATGAATTAATCCCAACCTAGATTGCAAACTCATTGGCACAGGGAGTGCATTTTACTATAGGTTTCTCAGTGTTGCAATCAGAACTAAGATAATAAATAATGATAGTGAACTGAGTTAACACTTTTACAGTTACAGCATTTTGAATAACACATTCTGAAATGAAGCGGGTCAAGATCAGAAAATAGCAATACAACAAATTAAATTAAAAATTACATTTAGGTTTTAGAGTTTTTTAAGCATGAGGCATTATGCATTTGTGTGTACTGTGAACGAAATATTACATTCTACAAACATCATGCTAGAAAAATGTTCCCAGTAAAAATATTTTTTTGGGTCTCAGGAAACCCATGAAGCGATACTGCATGTCAATGATTGCTTGTGATTAGAACTCTAAGGTAGGGAGGTTAAAAACAGAAGTCAGCTCATTTACCATAGAATATTGAATATCTGTGACTGAACATAAATTAAATGAATGAATCAATCAATACCACCTTCAGACATTTAGAGGAAGTATTTAATCAGTGGGCAGTACCACTTCCTTGTGTTATTATGTTTTATTGGATAGTCTCAGCTCACCTTTGTGGAAAAAAGCTTCCTGCTTTAAATTTAAATTAAGTTTAATTTCAGAACCATGAGACAGATCATTTGCTGTTTCCTTTATCTGTGTGTTTTATAAATCTACTGCATATATCAGACTTTGTGGTGACCGAAAACCTCAGACTACTGAAGGTTGAGGATAAATGTTCTTCAACCAATCCTGTTTATGCAGGGGAAGGACAAAGCTATTTGAGGACAAATGCCTCACAATACTGGCTGACTAGTGTGAGGTAGAAGTACAAGGAGTGTGATGTATTAACAGCACTACTGATATTCCCTATGGTAAACCTAGAACCAGATTGTGGCCTGCCCTGTACTCCCACACAGGAGACTACAGGGGCAGAAGGCAGCTTCTTACTCCCCTGTGCTCGCTACCTGCTGTTCATGAAAGCAGCCATTTCTGAAGTGCTACTCCCCCTCGTGCAGCGTGGGTGAAGAGTGGGCTGGCAGAGAACAGGCACGGCCCTGGCTCCTCCAACAATGGTGACCCTCCACCATGCACCAGACAGTGCATGGTGCATCAGACAGAGGGTTGGCATAAGGTATGTATTACAGAGCGTGTGTGTCTCCATTCATGTCCATCCCCTGAGCAGGGGGAAACTGGGAAGCAGGCTGACCTTGAGCCACATTCTCTACTTCCTGGCTTCCTGCAGCAAGGCACTGCTCTGTAAGCAAAGTTTACACCAATGCCACAATTCATTCCTAAGGGAGCACCAGTTTATACCATTAATACATTACCTACCAGTAAGAAGGGTAAAAGGAAATTTTAAGGGCATTCCCTGGACCCAATCTAATTTTGGCGTCATTAACCCCAAATGATTTGGTCTGGTTGGCCAGCCTCGTTTACACCTGTCTGCTCTCACTGGCTGCTAAAATGCTGTATACCCATCTGCATTTAATTTCTGACAGTTCTGAGATTTCCCATAACTAGTGCTACTGATATCCTGTTTGTGGCCATAGAAAGGCAAAGCACTAATCATGGTGAACAAAGCCATTTGTTTGATTGTGATGGCACTGAACATTCCCTACAAAGTCTCTAAACACTAGGAAAACTGCTATGTAAAAATCTTCCCTTCACTGGTGATTCTAGCTGCACACTACCCCCGGCTGGGAGAGTCATGGTATCTGATACACTATTCTCAGCAGAAAACAATCATTTACCCATAGAGATGAATGTATTGCCAGGGGGTTCTCTGGAGCTGTAGATCTATCAAATGATAGGCCTCCTGCATATTTAATCTGTTTTCCCTCTTCAGCCACATGGGACTGACTGGACACTGTGAACATTTCTTTGCTCTTATTACATGACACCATCTATCAAGATATGCCTCTGGATGGATAATAAAAGAATTCATAAGCCAGACGTATTACTGACACAGAGACAGACCAAGGACATAAACCATAAGAGTGGTTTGTAGCCTTTGGATGCACTGGCATCCTCATCACTTTAGGTATCACCAAATCATTGTGCACATCTTGATTGGAACATATGGGTTATGCTCATTTTTGAGCACCTAACCTAAGTATCTGTAGGAGCAAAACCGGGACCAAAGTATGAAAGGCTTTCTTATAATGTTGTCATACAGCATCTTTTAACTCTTGTCACTAATGTGTAGAAATCAAGTGCATAAACTTAGAAATGAACAGTACCACTCTAGAAAAACATCAGACTTTACCACAGCATAGACCAAATTCTGCCTTCGTTTACACTTGCATAATCACACTGACTTAAGTGGACCAGCACCACCATGACTATGCCGTTCTTTTAGCTTGGAGATGGGTGAACTATTCAACAAACAGTGAACAGCTTATCTGGCAAATTCAATCCCAGTTTCTGTCCATACATTAGTAGTGACTGGGCTCAGATTATTACACTTGTTTGTTATTTGAACTGATTCAATGTGTGGCTTGTACAAACATGGTGTAGCCAATGGAGTGTTCACGAAGTACTTACTGCAAATATTGCTTTGTACATGTACTAATAGTGCTAGGTGATTGATCCCTTATATAGCATGATATTGCTTCTGTTCCTTGACTGGACGATTCCCAAACTTCAAAAATAAAAAATAAAAAAATCAAGTCAGCCATGTGTACATTCCTGCAAATAGACGTTTGGACAAGTATTTGTGATACTCTCTCTTTTAACAAATATTCTTGTGAACAAGAATAAAATGTTCCTGTTGAGTAACTAAAAGGAATCACGAACAACATGAAAGAATTTCCTGTTTTTATTCAAACAAATGTTCACAAACACCTTCCTCTACTTTCACTTACCCATTTAATTTTCCTTGGCATAATTTTCTTCTCCTGGAAAATGTAACATTTTTTTTTGATTTTTAGAATAGTTGTATGGTTTGCAACTTTAGAACATTCTTAGCTGTAGAATCTTCTTTTCTCCCCATTATTGTTTTATATTTACTGGTTTTGTTTACTCACCTTCCTTGTTTGTAATTTGGTTGTTCTTTTGTTTTCTTTCTATTTAATGAGACATTGTTCTTATGATATTTGTTAAGCACCCCATTGTGCTTTTGCAGGGGTCTGCTTTATAAATAAAAATTATTATTATTATGGGGGTATACTCTCTTCTATATCTTACCCTGATCAAGATTCTGAATATACAAATATGTTAAGTACACACGCACACTTGAAATTAATAGAAATAACTTTTTTCAAATCCTGTTTCTTCTTAAATCACATCCATAATCAATTCACAAACTATGTGATTCAAAAGCCATCTGGAAGCTTGATATCCTTACTCCTCTAGCTAGATGGTAATCCATTTACTGCTTTTGATGTGAAGACAGTTGTATATGGTATCTAAAAATGTATTCTAAGTAACTTATCTGTTCTTCAGAACATCTGTGTTGTGTATGTAATATTACCACTTCAGCCTGTAGATAGCACACTCTAACTCCAGTTGTTCCAATTTGAGTTAACTCACTAAATCATGAAGCTTCCCTTTCTGTAACTGGTCTTTTATTTTAAGCCACTTTTTGGCATCTCCCCTTTTAAGGAAATTGTAACTCCATAAGGACAAAAGCCAATGTCATTACAGAAATCTGTAAGACATAGGAACAAGATTATCAAAAAGTATTGAAGAGCAATATAATATAGTTGATTAAAGGAACTATGAGGCAGACAATGTAAGAAGAGCTAAAATATTTTGAGAAACAAGAAAAATGATGCTTTTGCACATCAAGATGAGTCAGAATTTTAGCCACCTTCAGGGTGCAATATACTATGTAAAATTCAAGCACTTGCATGGGCGTTCTTCAGTACAGTATTTTGCTCTGGGTCTTTTACGACCCTGATTTTACCACCCATCCATATTTACATTGAGTAATGCCTTCATCCCTGAGTAACTCATTGATGAAAATGTAACTATTCCTGGAGTGAGGCACTTCTCAACATGAGTAAAGGCGTCAGACTCAAGTGCTTAATAAAGAGATAGGAGAAAGAGTTCATCTGCATAAATTTTGCTTGTCATGTTTGATTCAGTGTTTGGGTTGGGATTGGAGATGGATTTTCTGGAAAGTTCACCACACCATGGAACCAACTTTGCCTCCTGTAGTTTGAAGAGACAGTTAGAGATGGTTGAAAAATGAAATTAAAAAAAACCATCAAAATATTTTTAGTTTTGAAAATTTTCATTTTCAAAATTTTGCGGTTTATTCAGTTTATTTTCCCCCTTTTTCCCATTCAAAAAAATGTGACCAGTTCAAGTTGTAACACGTCTCCCATCAGGGAGAGATGTTTTGCTGTTCTGACCTCAGAGCTTGGTGGAACATGAACAGTTCCAAAGACCTTTGAAGGAGAGTATTGTTCCTCAAAGTGATCACACTGTTGATGGTTGGATAGGACTTTATAGTGATCTTAGTCTTCAATGGTCGCTAGGCATCCTTTTACCTGGCTTAATCCTCATAGGTCACCCTGAGTTCAGATGACCTCTGACAGATGAAGTAAGAGGGGAAATGGCTATAGTGCCAGTGATGGAAGTTTTGTGATGAAGTGGATTGGACTGTAGAAACACAAACCAGTTTAAGACACTAGATACGTATGTTCTAAAGCCAGAAGGGGTCAGTGTGATCATCTTGTAGTCTGACCTGCTGCATCATACAGGCAATAGAATTTCTGTTTACACCAGAGCATAATCTTTTAGAACAGGGATCTCAAACTCAAATCACCACGAGGGCCACATGAGGACTAGTACATTGGCCTGAGGGCCGCATCACTGAAACCTTTTCATACAATGATACAAAAGTATAGTCAAAAATGAAAATAATGAAGAGTAATATAGTATGCTATTAAAAGTCAATGTATTAACTTTTTAAAAACTGTAATGCGAAAAGTCAGTGTTAATTTTGACAGTCATTTCATTTTTGGCCACTTAACTGGTAGCGTTTTGCATTAACCAGAGCATTAATACTAGGTTTGATATCCTGAGACTAAACCAATCTCAGTGTTGCTTGCAAATGTTCATCAGTGAGCCTTGACCTTAACACAGATTTGTTAATCTTCATGGAAGAGAAAAACTGTTCACATATATATGTACTTCCAAACATTGTCATTACCCTTGCGGAAGCAGAGAATAATATGGGAAATCTTTCTTGTGAAAGAAACTGGTAGAATTCTGGAATTCCAACATCTGTATACTTCTGCTTCAAAATGGTATCACACTGTAGCTCCACTAACTCCATCTGCATTTCCTCTGCAACATTGTCAATTTCCACAGCAAATGGTGTGGAAAAAAGTTGAAAATGTGGTTCAAGTACCTTGAAATCTTTAAACCGCATATCAAACTGTTTGTGTAAGTTAGATATATCTGCATATTCTTTCAAGGATCTGGGTTCAACTTTTCCTAAAGAATTCAGAGTCGAGAAATGGATCAAATTGCCAGCAGTCAGCTGTTTCCCCCACATAGTAAGCTTGACTTTGAATGACTTAACACTGTCATACATTTGCGTTATCACCTGTTTTCTACCCTGAAGCTTCAAGTTCAGTGCATTCAGGTGATCAGTTACATCTGTTAGAAAAGCAAGGTTGCAGATAAAAGTGGAATCCGCAAGCTGTGGAACCTCCTTGTTTTTCATTTTCATGAAGGAATCAATTTCCTAAGTGCAAAAAAAGGCTTCTAAAACATTTCCACAACTCAGCCATCTAACTTGAGTGTGATACAGAAGTTCCCCATATTCGCTGTCCATACTTGCTAGAAAAGAAGTGAACTGTCTGTGATTCAGCCCTCATGCACATATAAAATTAACGGTTTTAACAGCTACATCCAGAACCTCCTTCATTTGTAGACTTTTACTACACAGGGCTTCTTGGTGCAAAATGCAGTGTATACTAGTGAAGCTAATTCCTGGTATCTTGAGGCTGTTCAGTTTGGTCTTCAATAATCCAACCACACCAACGTTTTCAGAGCACACTGATGGCACACCGTCCGTGGCACAAGATACGAGTTTGTTCCATGGCAGCGCAGCTTTTTCAATGCACTCTTCCAGTCCTTGAAATGTCACGTCCCGTGGTTGTACCCTTCAGTGGCATTAAATCTAGCAATTCAGTTATATTCAAATTGCAATCCACACCTCTAATGAGCACCGCACACTGTGCGGTATAGGATACATCTGTACTCTCATCAAGAGCAACTGAAAATGCTTCAAAGTCTTTTGCCATTTGAATCAATTGTTTTTGCAAATTATCGGCTAAATCCATTATCCTGCAGGCAACTGTATTGGCAGACAAGCCTATGCCTTCAAAAACTCTCTTCCTATCAGGACGTAAAATTTCGCTGGCCTTCACAAGACATTATTTTATGAAGAGGCCTTCTGGAAAAGGTTGCAATGATTTAGCTATAATTTTGCTTATCACAAAACTTGCTCTTACTGAATCTTCACTAGATTTGTTAATCTCCGAAAAGAAATTTCTTTGCTTGGCAAATGCTGCTTTAAGTTGCCGAACTTTTTCCTCTTGGATTTTTCCAGTGAATGCATCATGTTTTTCACCGTGCATCATGTCATAGTGCTCCTTGGGAACAGCAATCATCTGCTGACAAAAAAGGCATTGAATTTTATCTTTTACCTCTGTGGAAAAAAAATACAAATTCTCCCATTTGTCTTTTTTTCAATGCCAAAGTCATTTCCGAGGGGTTTTAATAAAATATAAGCACTCAGGAATGCACCTCACTCAAAGGACAAAACACACTCTTCCTTTTAGAATTACTTCGGTTAAAGCCCCACGCTCTGCCCCAGCCACGCCCCCACTCCACCCCTTCCATGAGGCCCCACCCCTGCCCTGTCTCTTCCCACCGCTTCCCCACCCCATTCCAACCCCTTCCCCAAATTCCCGCCCCCGCCTCTTCTCCATCTCCCCCCCGAGTTTGCTGTGTCCCCACTCCTCCCCTTCCCTCCTGGAAAATCCTAAGTGCTGCCAAACAGTTGTTTGGCATTGGGAAGTGCTGGGAGGTAGGTAGAGGAGCGGGGATGTGACGCACTCGGGGAGGGGAGCTTGGTGGGCTGCAGGAAATAACTCCGTGGGCCGCATGCGTGTTTGAGACCCGTTTTAGAACATCATCCAAACTTCATTTAAAAATTGCCAGTGGTAGAGAATCCACCACAAACCCTCGGTAAATTGTTCCACAGGTTCCAACAGGAAAAAATTCCCACTATTTCTCTGTCAAGGAAAACTTGGAGGATGAGATCCTCTCCCCTGCTCTGGCCCTTGATGCTGGGTAAAAGGATTGGAGCAGTGAAAAGAGACACTAAAAGCTCTGGTTCTGGCCAGTGGAGGTTTCCCCTGTTGCAAGCACTGAAGAAGACCAAAGTAAGACTGCCTTTTGAGGATCACCTCTCACGCTCTGGTGAAGGTGATATGACTTGTGAGAGACTGGGGCAGGAGAAGCATATCAGGGTTGGACTGCAACACACAAAGCTGCACGGATTTGGCTCCTAGGGAGGCTGCTTTAACTTACAGAAGCCCTCAGGGCTGTTTGAATTATGTTAGTGGAGTCTTCAGCCCCCAGAACAGCCCGGGATTGGGAGGGAGCCAAGCTGGCTTAACACCACCTTAACAGCCCCCACCTTCACCTAGGCTATGAGTTCTGTACTTCACCCCTTAGAAGTGGAGTATATAATCTCATACTAGATATGAATATTGATTGTGAGGCCAATCACTCCCTCTCCAACACAGCATACGTGCTGCATTGTACAGCACTTTTAACTGAATTTGAACTGTTGTTCATTTGCAGGAGTGTTCTTGTTGAGTTGTTCTGACCAAAGACTTGTGTGCATTCTGTATTTTAATACTTTGAAGATTAATTAGCCACAGTAAGGGCTCAGATTATCTCAACTTGATTGTTTTATTGAATATTAAAAGCATAATTCTGTCATGTCCCTCATTGTTTTCTACTGAACAGGTGATTCCTCCCCCTTGCAAATTACAATTAAGTACGTGCCTGGCATGATTCCAAACTGATTGTCACTAATCTTTACTTCTCTTTGTAGTCTCTTATCAATGCTTTTTCCCATATCTTCACAGTGTGGCTCCTCAATATGACGACATGATGGTTATCACAGTCTTGGTATTAATGTGCTCTTTCTCCAGGCATCAGGCCCCTTCTTAGTCCTCGTGATGGAATTAAACAGGTGTATCAATACACCGATGCCTACATGCTTCAGGCATTTCCATACTTCTGATGCTATGCCACTGAGGCCAAGGGCTTTCTTATTTTTCATGTTGCTCAATGCTTCTTCAAATTCTTCTAGGACTGGTGCCACCAGACCCTGGTTTGGTTTTTATCAACAGTATGGTTCTTTTGGCATCTCTCCCTTCATAAGCCTTTCAAAGTAATTTCTACACCATTAGTCTGGTTCTCATTGATTAATGTATTTCCATTATCATCTTTTATCTCACCAATGCCTTTAAGTTCTTTTATTATGGGTCTTCTTTTCCACACTATATATTTCTCTCTCATGAGACCATAGTTAGTGCTTTTGTATGGCTCTGAATGCTGGGCACTGAGGAAGAGAGAAGTAGGTCTTGAATACAGTGGAAATTAAAATGTTAAGATGGATGCTTGGAGTTCCAAGGATGGATGAATTAGGGGAAGTGTGAGAGTGGTGCCACTTATAGAAAAGTTGAGGTAATACAGGCTTATATGGTTTGCTCATGTGAAAAGAAGATCAGAAGAATATATAGGAAACACGCTGTTAAACTTAGACGTGGACATTAAGAGAAGGTAGGGGACCCAACGCTAGATGAATGGATGTAATACAAAACTTTCCGATGAACTGCTTCAAGACAGAGTGGCATGGAGAAAACAAATTCAAAGAGCTGATCCCATATATATGGGACCAAGACTAGAAGAAGACTATTCAGCATAATCATTAAGAACCTATTACATACTCAAAAGAGATTCATCCTTTTATCATTGTAATTAGATTGATTACTTAGGGTATGTCCACATGGTTGTGCCATAACCCACCTTATTGTCCATATCTAAACCTCAGAAGCATGTGTCTGAAGGCGAGTAGAGGGCAAGTAAGCTACCATACCTGAGGGGTGTGTGTGAAGGTGTGCAACAGTACCAACAACACACAGCAAATCAGTCTCTTGGGCTTCTCCCTCTCTGCATAGAACCCTAGGATGCCACCCTTAAAATGGTAGTGCTTATGTCAACAGGGGCAGTGTGGACATGGGTATCCGCATGTACACAGCATTATACCCATGTACAGTACACCATATGTGGACACTCAGCATGTGTATGGGGAGTATGCACGACCCACTCCAGGAACAGAGCATGTGCTCTAGTGTAGACTTTAGACTCAGCTGTGTGTTGGGAGGGTTGGACAGGCAAAATGTTGTGATAATTAGTGTTCATAGGAGATGTACCCACTTTGCCAGACACCATATGGTCTTTTGAGGCATGAGGGAACAATTCTGCAATACGGCATGCTTCTTTTTAAAAAGAAAAGAAAAGGGGGAAAGACATTTCAAGGGCTTCCCATGTTGTCTTGAAAGCAGATGGCTGCCTGAAAGGAGCGCTCCCTATCCACTTTCCAGAATTCACCTGCATCTGTTTAAATATTTTTTTTTCCAAAGCTATTTTGAAAACAGTAGAAGAGTCTTCTCAGGATCTGTCTGAATCACAAAATGTGAGGGTGTGGAGAGAAAAGCTCAGGGAAGAGAACAGACCTTCCACTCCTGAGGAAAGGCAGGTGCTTCCCCAACAACTACTGCCTAGAGGCCCCTCCCAGAGGGAAGGGAGTACCCGATCCTGATGCATCCTGAGTGGGAATCATTCCTCTCTATCTTTCTTACTAACTCCGTTTATTTGCATTAGTTCCCCTTGCTTTTTGCTCATGGACTCCCCCAGAAGGGGAGAGACTCTGAAGGGATCTGGCCAGAGGGCCAAGTCACAGGAAGAGACAGGTCACTGCAGAGGTGGAGCAGCCAGCACTAGCAGACCCCAGCAGAGAGAGAGCTCTCTCAGGCCACGAGGCGGTACAGTGAGCCAACCCCATCACAAGGAGCTATCTGCAATGCTGCTGCCAATAAAATAACAAAACAAAATTAGTTGCACTGGGTTCAGAAAAGAAACCTGACCCCTTTAGTGCTTTAATAACACAATTACAGAAATGAAAGAGAGTGCAGCCAAAGAAGAGGAGAGAATAAAAGATTTGAAACAGAGAATTGATTGAATGAAGAAAGAAACCTCGTGAGAGATGAATTGGAGTGGAGTGGGTTTCTTTTTTTCTTTTTTTTTGAAACTCAAGAGGCTTCAGGGAAAAGTGTGCCAATTTAGAGAACACATGGAGGAGGAACAGTATGAGAAAGTATGGTATCCCTAAGGAACCAGAAAATAACAAATGCTGGACTTCCTGCCTCTGTTCTTTAAAGAAGTTTTAAATCTAGTTGTCATGGGCTGGCAGCCCTTTGAGGAAAACTGGGCTCAGCCTTGCCCAAGACTTAGCAGCTATCCTTCAGCCTCACTGATGAGCTAGCAACCTAAGGGCTAATTAGTGCCCCCCAGCTGTGTGTTATGGGGTTTAATTAGAAAGACTGAGCCCAGGTGTGGTGGTGAAACAGGGAGCGCACTACTGAAGCCTGACCTACACCTAACACTTAGGTTGATCTAGCTACATTGCTCAGAGCTGTGAAAAACTTCAGGCCCTGTGCGATGTAGTTAGGCTGACCTAACCCCTACTGGAAATGAAGCTAGGTCATTGGAAGTATTCTTCCATTGACTGAGCGCTGGTTCTTGGAGAGGTGGATATGCTACAGTGATGGGAAACCCCCTTCCATCACAGTCATGTCTACGCTACAGTGGCATAGCTGCAGATGTGCCGCTTCAGCACTCAGTGTAGACATACCCTTAAATAGAGCTGGGGATCCAGTTTAAGAGGAAGACCTTGGAAGGGGAAACCAAGGGGAGTTTCCTCTAGGAAGAGTCTGAGGAAGTCAGGCTACGTCACTCACAAGGAGCAGGGTCCGCTCCTGTGCGGGCGAGCCCTGAGATAGGGCCTAAAAGGAGCAGGGAGATCCTCAGAGGTAAACTGCTGAGTCCCTAGCAAAGGGAAGTGGTAGGGGAATACTGTTGGGGAAGCAGCAGGATAAGAGAAGCTCTGCTAGAGCCTCGAGAAGGGGCCAAGAAGCTGAGGAATTCAGTGGACATTGAGGGAGGCAGAAGAACTATTCATTTGGGCATTGATTTGGGCTTTAAGTTGGACCTTTTGTGATCTTGGAAGGAGACTGAACTGTTAAGTGACTTGGCCAGTGGGCCAAGCTCAGAAAACCCAGAGACAAAGCAGGGAGAAAACACTGGCCGGGACTGGCCATTGTAGCCAAGGAAGGGACTGGCCACCTGGGATGAACAAGAGGTGAGGTTCCTTGCAACACTGCATCCAGGAACAAGGGGGTGCCCTAGAGGTTAGGATGCACCCTTACACTAGTAGGGTATTTTTATCCAATTTCTGAGCACTAATTACTAAAAGCAAACAAACCAACCCTTCCCTCCAGATCTACAGTTGTCTTTAAGAATCAGCTCCCTGTGATACTGGTAGATTTCCATTCTTCTGCAGGATCTGGGCTTTCCTTTTATGCTTTTTGCTTCCTGCATTGCCAAAGCAAGCCTGGCATTTTAAAAGTTATTTTTCCCCTGTGAAAAAAATCATTCATAGACTTTAGGGCCAGAAGGGACCATCATGATCTGGTCTGACCTCCAGCATAATACCAGCCAAACAACCTTGTCCAATAATTTCTGCATCGAGTCTGTTTCTTCTGCTTGAGCTATAGCATAGACTAGATTTAAAGACGTCAAATGATGGAGAACCCACCACTAGATTTTGACAATTTCCAATTTTGACAAGACCAACATTTTTCTTTGAAGATTTTTGGGTTTTTATTGAAATAGTTTTGGTTTTCAGTTTGACAAAACCCTGAAATTTCTGTAAGCCATTAAAAAAAAAAGGTTTCAATGAAAAAATTTGATAGTCTCTGGTACTGTATTTTTACCACTACTACTCTCTTGAAAACTCAGATATTTTGGAGCAATATTGAACGTATTAAACTAAGGGAACTAATGTCCAGATCATCCTCTAATATGGCCCTCCAAGTGCAGAACCAATGCCAAAGAGTGTCAGATACCTTGGGACCTCACAGAGAGTCTGAGTCCTCTCCAGGGGAGAGAGTTAAACCAATGGTTCTCAACCTATTTACCATTGTGAGCCGCATATGCAGCTCTCTGTGTGTTATATGGGCTGCATCCACACTATATACTACCTGTATGGCCCTGAGGATGTCACATGGGCAACAGCTGTGTGCTGATTGGACTGCGGGTTGAAAACCACTGAGTTAAACAATTGCAAGGTGGGAGGGAGCCACTTTGTTCCCCTGACATGGAGATTACTAGAAAAGGTAACAGCCCCAGGAAAGCTCTGTTACTGGGGTTTTACAGAAGGCCAAAGTGCAAGAGGAGCAGAGGGGTGGGGCTGCCTTGTGTGGAAAGTCTGGGATCCATGAGGTTTGTGGAAGGAATGGTCATCCATGAAAAATTCCACCCCTATAGAATAACTATGGGGCGACTCTTTAAAAAAAAGAAACACATCAGAGTTCTCCTTCCCTAAAATTCTTCCAGTAATGTGGAAAATATTGTGTAGTAAGCAGCCCTGCTTTGTGTACTGCACAGCAGCTATAAGAAGCAGCAAGATGCATAAACTAGTGAGCATCCATGCCTTATCCAGGGCACAATACCTGTCAGGTATAAAAAAGTGTAGGGAAAGAGACAGGACTCCTCTTCCATTGACTACCCCCTTATTGCACTATGTGATTATGCTACCGTAAGTGAGCTGGGCTTCAGTTCAACCAAGTTGAAGTTCAACACTCATTTTCGCCACTCCCTTGAATTAGCTTTGTATCTGCATTCTTCCTCCCTTGTAAAAAGTTGATGGATGTAAGACTGCGGCTGAAGAACAAAGACCAAAAGCTTGTAACTTGGCCAACTCAAAACCAATTTGCACTTTAATTCTCCAAAGCATTTCTTTTCCATAGGGACTACTTCTCTGTCACACTTCAACTTCCCCCACTACCTTTCTGCATAGAAGCTGTTTAAATAAAGGTCAGTGATATGGGGCACAATTACCATTGAAGCACCCCATGGTGTCAGGAATCGGCACTGCACTGATTAGCACCTCTTGTGTTCCCTTTGGTTGCTTCCTGTGTGGCACACATTGTTAGGATATAGATATTCAGGCCTGTCTGTAAAGGCCTATATTCTAAGAATGTAGGTGTATTCTTATCACTTGGCTAGTTACAGAGGTATAAAAGAAAGAATCAAAATCACTGTCTGCCAGTGTAAGGTCCCTCTCTTACTGTGACAGTCTGAGGCCCTGTTCTTAGGCTAAGGCCTTTGGCTAAGCAACAGAGGCAGCCATAAGCTGGGAAGCGACCGGTCACATCCTCACATTCCAAACTAAACTAATTGAAATAAGGTGCTATTGGGCTGTTAGGAATACAATCCTGTCCTGATAATGCCTATCGCCTCCAGAGAAAGGGAAGTGCCTAGAAAATGTAAAAGGAAACTTAGTTTGATAGCATCCTGTCTGGCAAGAACTCACTTATCAATAGCTGGGATGTGAAATCCTCACTTCTGTATTGTTTTGTCATTATAGTTCCCACTTTGTTATTGTTTGTCTGTATAATCTCTGTCTGGTTCTGTGATTGTTTCTGTCTGCTGTAATTAATTTTGCTGGGTGTAAACTAATTAAGGTGGTGGGATATAATTGGTTATATAATCATGTTACAATATTTTAGGATTGGTTAGTTACAGTGATTGCTTAAAATGATTGGTTAACGTATAGCTAAGCAGAACTCAAGTTTTACTATATAGTCTGCAGTCAACCAGGAAGTGAGTGGGTGGGTGAAATGGGAATGGGGTGGGGAAATTGGAATCATGTTTGGCTAAGGGCAGGAATAGGAACAGGGACACAGGTGTAAGGCTCTGTGGTGTCAGAGCTGGGAAGGGGGACACTAAGGAAGGAAACTGGAATCATGCTTGCTGGAAGTTCACCCCAATAAACATCCAATTGTTTGCACCTTTGGACTTCGGGTATTGTTGCTCTCTGTTCATGCGAGAAGGACCAGGGAAGTAAGTGGGTGAAGGAATAAGCCCCCTGACACACGATTGCCCATTGTGTTCTGTGACTTTGCCGTCTTGTCATTCATCCTCCTTCCAAGGTAAGAAAAAGATCCAACTAGAAGTCCAAAATTAAACATCTAAATACTAATTCTTCTGCTCCTCTCAGACTTCACTTAAGTGTTATTTCTGGTCCTACCTCAGGGCCTCCTGCTTAGGAGCCTAAACTCGTTCTGCAGAGTTCTTCCCCTGTTGCTTCTTATCTAGTACGTCCATCCCACCACTCCTCCTTGGGACTCTACCTGGGATGCTTCCCTGAAGGATCTCCCTGCTCCTTCTAGGCCCTGGCTCAGGATTTCTCCCACAGGAGCCTACTCTGCTTCCTGTGGCTCCTTCTATCTGACTTCCTGCCTGTTTAAGCCCCTAACTCAGGGCCTCCTCCCTGTGGGTTTCTCTCTGCAGGGGAGTCCTGCATCCTCCACAGTTTCTTTCCTCTGCAGTCACCCCCAGCCTACTTATAAAGGTCCAGGCTATTAGATAATCAGCTAATACCACCCCCTCTAGCCAGGACACAATCAATCACCCCACAGGCATGGAACATGTTCCTGACAAGATGTTTTCCTTGTCTAGTAGCCGATGGGGGTTTAACCCCATCACAATCAGACTTACACTCTCCTAATATAAGGAATAAAGTATTTTCCTGACTGACAGAGAGACCTGAAGAAGAGCTTTGTATAGCTTGAAAGCTTGCACCTTCCACGAACAAAAGTTTGTCCAGAGAAAGATATTACCTCACCCACCTTGTCTCTCTAGTATCTAGGGACCAACATAGCTACAACAACGCCAAAAACCCAAACTTGAAAGATTCAGAAATTTGAGCACCTGAAATCAGAGAGTTCAAATGGAAACCTTAACTGTAGTTGATGTTAACATTTCAGCTAATTTGAAGCTATAAAACATTTTATGCACCACAATTTAATTTTGTATGTTCTTCATATCAACAGTCACAAAAATCCCTGTTCCTCTTGTACTTTAATATCCACTTTTGCTGGCATGATATTTGTGATAATTTGTCTGAGCCAGATCCGACCTGTAATGAGATGCTGAATGCCCTAAACTCCCATTGACTTCAATGGAAATTATCTGAGCTCAGTACCTTACCTCCCTGCAGGATTGGACCTTCGGTATTTTATTACTATTATAAACTGTAATGATAGTCTGTTTAGCACATGAATAATCTATATAAATGTGTCACAAACTGTTTAAGGAAATCTAATAAAACTTCAGTGTACAAATGCTAAAATAAAATACATTGATTAAAAGGTGTCAAATATAAAGGAAAGGGTAACCACCTTTCTATATACTATAGAGAGTGCTATAAAATCTCTCCTTGCCAGAGGCAAAACCCTTTCACCTGTAAAGGGTTAAGAAGCTAAGGTAACCCTGCTTGGCACCTGACCCAAAATGGCCAATGAGAGGACAAGATTCTTTCAAAAAAAAAAAAATTGACAGGTTTCAGAGTAACAGCCGTGTTAGTCTGTATTCGCAAAAAGAAAAGGAGTACTAGTGGCACCTTAGAGACTAACCAATTTATTTGAGCATAAGCTTTCGTGAGCTACAGCTCACTGCATCGGATGCATACTGTGTAAGTTGCACTTTCATGATAAAGAGATTGAACTACAGTACTTGTATGAGGTGAATTGAAAAATACTATTTCTTTTGATTATTATTTTACAGTGCAAATATTTGTAATAAAAATAATATAAAGTGAGCACTGAACACTTTGTATTCTGTATTACAATAGAAATCAATATATTTGAAAATGTAGAAAAACATCCAAAATATTTAATAGATTTCAATTGGTATTCTATTGTTTAACAGTGCAATTAATCACAATTAATTTTTTGAGTCCTAGTCCTGAAGTGTCCAGCCCTCAGCTGCGTCACTCAGAGAAATAAGGTTTGTTGCTCCTTTAAAGAGAGACAAAAGTACACTACAGCTTATTAACTTACCTGAGGTAAAATTCTCCCTTCTCTTCAAACACAGCACTAAGTTGGTTAAGAGTAAACACAAATAGTAAAAATAAAGTAAATTAATTAATTAACAAATATACATAGTTTTAAATGGGTTCCAGTATAAGAAATGAAGATAGAAAGAGTTACAAGTAAAACAAAACAAAATATGCTTTCCAGTGGCTCGGATTTAACATAAGCTATAGCCTTTGTTCAAAGTACATTTCTTACCTGTCTTTCTCCTGTGGAGGCCCGGACAGTAAGGAATTCAGTCAGAGCTGGAAAGAAGCACAAGAGGCTGGTTTCCCTTGTCTCCCGTTTTCTTCCTTTGCCTAAACAGTTCTCACCTATATTCAGTTTCCAGAGACTTCAACCCCTCCTTGGTTGAAGGATCCATCTTTCTCAGCTTGCAAGAGCTCCATTCACTTGGGTCTATCTAGCGCTGGATCCAAAAGATGGCTTCTGTATTTGTTTATATCTTCCAAAGTTCTATGACCTTGTTTCAAGAGGCAGGATGACATTATGCTGTTCTTCCCTTCGTGTGGACTTCCCATCCTGCTGCTGATTTCTGTGTAAATTTAGCTTCCATTGTTTCTGGTCACACCTTGCTTAATTTCATTGGATACAGGCTGCCTTCCCTCATGTCTGGGGAAAGCCTGTTTCTCCCTTTGTTTGGTCACAGACTGTAAAACATAATATCTATAATCCCTCATATAGTGCAAACACATATTTCATGATTATATTGTTCACCAATGCATCACAGGTTTTCCTAAAAGACCTCATACAATACATTTTTATAAGACAGTAATATCATGTACAATCAGTTGCTTCTATTACTTGTCACTTGATGTTCAGCTCTCCTGTCTTTATAGATCAGTAAACCTTTGCAATGGATTCTCTGAAAAGCAAAACCCAGACCAAGCTTCTCTTTCCTGCTGGATGTTGATGACATGCTGTCTCCTCCCCCACTAGTTAGCTTGATAGTTTTCTTTATCTAATGTAAATGGACCATCACTGTCTTTATCTGACAACAGGTCAAAGAAGCAAAAACACTCCTTTATTTATAGCAGATTTGTTTACCAACTCCCCTGGCACACCTGATTTAAACACACTTTACTCATAATTCCAGGTAATCCACACTCCGTACATACAGCATGCAAGAATAATAATGATCAGTGCGTTACTAGTTTTTCAATGACACATTACATGACGCCTTTTGGATACAGACTATAACCACAGTGAGTTGGGGTATGGTGACTTGGTCACGCCAGCTGAAATTCATTACCAGATACCAGTGAGCCCTTTGCCCTCTATCTCTGGGATGCTCTTTTGGGGTCACACATTCCCTCTTCCAAAGTTGCAGGAGGGTTCAGAGCCCTCTTTCCTAGACAGGGCCCCTGCCACTATATTAAGTTTCCCCCTTATAGAGAGAAACTTGTTTTGTCGCCTTTGTTTACAGTCTCCAGGTCATAATATCAGAGAGTAACAATAATTTCATCTACAAAGTTGTTACAAACATTTCACAGTGCATTAACCACCACTGGGTTATTCAATTTCAAATAATATATTAAATGTCATTTTTAATATAAATATCGTGACACCAGTGTGTGAGGTGCAGGAAGCATATCAGGCCTGAAAAGGGTTGCTGATAAAGAGTAGGGAACCACAAATGAGTCTCTGTGTCACACAGGAAATATGATTGTACTCAAAGAGTTACTGTGCCAAATTTGGAGACTAAATTCTATCATTAAAGAGTGAAAGGGAGGGATTTTAGTCCTGCTTTAAGTACATATCTCAATGCAACATTAAATCTGAGGTCTTGATTGACATCTCCAAAATTACTGCTTTGTATACTAAATTCGGTTGAAAAAAATTTCCAGCTCAGAAAATCCAAAATTGTGCAGCTTTGTCATCTTAGATTTATCATTGCCAACGCCCTGTCTCCTGCAGCATGGAACTAATGGTTAGCTGCTAGGAGGAAGATGTTCAGATTTCCATGGTCTCCGTACACAAATTCATTTCTGGATTTAGAACAAGTTTCTCTTTTCCTTATTGAGAAAAATAATCTCTTTACTCTGCATGGCACCAGCCTCTTGAGCTTAACAGAGCCTCCCTGGCTCAGTGAAATCTCTGCCACTCAGCAAAGCCCCTCATCCTCCTCAACCTCTACTCATCTAAACTTTCACTCAACTCCTTTCAGTTCAGTATATTTGGCTACAATTGCATTCTGTTGTCTTAAATGGGACCATCAGGGGACACTGTCTCTACATAAGCATCAATAATGGCTGATCCATCCTTTGAAAATCAATTCTCCATACCTTTATCTGCAACGGGAATCAAAACTATCACCTTTCAAAGTATTACAAGGTTTAAACATCCCCTGAACATGTTAGCTCAGACCATGAGCCTATTGACATTTGGAGGAGCTATAATCCAACCAGCCAAAGGCTTGATTTGTTATTCTGCTCTGCACAGTATTTTCTCAAAAACAGAATTCTTTGCAATGTCTCATTCACTGCTTTCACAAACAGTTTCATGCCAAACTAGTTTCATAGTCCTTACTGACCTGCAGATGTAATTATCAATCTGGACATCTGTCAAGTGAGACTTAACAGGTGATTACCTCAGCAGCTGCCTCTCTTCCAGCATGACACCACACTACAGCCATTGAGGCACTCCAGCTAACACCCTCTGGTTTAATGGAAGGCATTCTTGGAGGGGGATTCTGATTAGGTAATTTGGTTCAGCAGAATTCTAGTCTGTTGATATTCAAGTTAGACTGCAAGGCCCACTTGTTGTCCTGGGGTTTCTTGAGGAAAAGGGGTGAGTAATTTGATAGGGCAGTGGGAAGACTTTGGGAAGGAAACTAACTTTGTGGAAAGTTTATTACTACTTTTGAACATTGGTTCACATTGTTATTCCTGTTTTCTTATTTGTATGTGAGACTAGATCCTTGAATGGAGGCAGATTTAAAAATCCAAATTAATGGAATCAACAGGTAAAGAATGAACATAGCTGTACTTAAAGAGCAAACATTCCCCCAGGCAAGAGGAAATGAACTTAAGGCTTTTATGAGTTACACACAAATAAGGCTATTATTTCCTAATGTTTTATAACTGGAAATAGATAGAGTCTATTTTTGTCTTGAAAGTATAGTCCAGAAAGTCATGCCCTATAATCTCAAAGAGTGATCATTTTGTTATAAAATATATCCACAGTATATAAAAGCTTGTTTATAAACAAAGCTGCCATTAACACATTATTTAATACTTAGGGTACATCTGCAGAAAGCTATCCACTGTTTATGGAAAAAGGAAAATGTCTGAAAGCTGTTATTGAAATAGAATTTCCATGTACACTGACAAAGTATTAATTATAAATGTCTTAAAAACTATGAAATTTCACAATCCTTCATTTCTATTTAATCAAATTCTATGGGGACTTCTTAATCAATTAGTGTAATCCTAGAAAAGGATCAGGAGAGCTTTGACAGAGTATTAGGGGAAGGCACAACTAATGCATTAAATTACCTATAATTGGGTCTCACAGGTTTTCTGCAGTCTGTCTAGGCACGGAACTTTCATTGATTTTAAATGGGATTTCCATGCAAGGGAGTTCCAGAATTTTTTCTGAGTCTAAATATTTTCAAATGTTATTGCTTTAAGTTGCATGGAATTTTTTTTTCTTGACACTGTGATAATGTGTGGTTTAAACATATTCCTAAAAGTAAAAAAAGAAAAACAATAGGTAAAATACTCAAAATGAACAAACCTCTCTTTACCTGCACTGCATTATACCCACAGTTGCATTAACAAACTGGGAAAGTCACCACCTCTCTGTGCCTACATTCCCCTAGCTGTAATATGAGAACAATAATACTGATCTACCTCCTGCGGCGTTTGTGAAGCTCAGGGATAGACAGCTTACAGAAAGGGGTGGTGCACTCTTGCCTTGGCCCAGGAACAGAGCAGAGAGCAAATGGCTCTTGAGGAAGCGATAAATTTTCATTCCATTCCTGTGGGGCAATAATTTCCTGGGGCGAGAGTTTAGCTGCACTGGCTAGCAGATTGTGGAGGGTGGCCCCATACTTCAGCCTATTATCCCCCCATTCCCATCTCTCCAACTCACACCTCCCAGCTACTGAAGGTCAAGGAACCACCTTGTGCAGGGGAGTAGAAGGGGAATGTTAGGGACCTTTCCTAATTGTGAAGGGGGGGGCACCCATCTCACAATCTGGCCCTTTGTTAGGGCCAGATTCTGATACCCTTACTCAACTTGAGTCGTATCTTACTCCTGAAGGAGAATATGGGACTATGGGAAGAAGTCAAGGTACTAAACAATGGGTGAGATTTTCAAAAGCATCGAAATGAGTTAGGAGCACAAGTCCTAATGATTTCCATGGAGATTTGTGCTTCCAACTCCTTTAAGTATTTTTGAAAAATCCCATCGAAAGAATAAGAGTGTCAGAACCTGGTCCTAACAGCTTTGGTATGAAGGGTGCTATGAAAATACAAAGCAGTAGCATTAATGCACTTAAAAACAGCTAACACTTCTTTTTAATAACAACATAGGGGGAGCTACTATCAGTTGGCTTTCATTTAAAGACTCCTGAAGTAGCTTATATTAGTTTACACTAGCCAATAATCTGGTCCTATATATTAGATTTCTGAGATATTTAATATCTTATTTTATGTACAAGATCAAACACCTCAGCCTTCCAAATGGATTTGTGCATATAGAAGCAGACGTTATTTCCACAAGTCAACAATAACTTTTAAGTTCACAGATGAATGTGCATAAATAGGTATTTTCCCTTTTATTTATGCATTACAGAGCACAAAAAAAACCACACAAGAGTAGAGCAGATATTCCTGTGAGGAACAAGGGTCATGTGGAGTGACAAACATCTTAGGGAAGATGTATATTTTTTTAAAAAAAACTACACAGCTACTATGTTGTTTACGTTGATTACTGCAGATGTTAGGAGACTAAAAGCTGGATGATGAAGGGAGATGTTTTTTATTCCTGTGCAATCCGCTCTTTCAACTGTGCTCATATTCATTTGTTCAAAACCTTTCACAATTCAGCTTTTCCCCCACATTTCTCTTTGTTCACTTTTTAATAATCTCTCTTGCCTCTAAGGGAATTAACTGTCACATAAAGCATTTACATTATTTTCAGGTCTCGAGCAGTTACCTATGTAATGAGAAGAGATCCTATCTAGACAGCCTTTTATTTTCTCATTAGCAAATGTAAGAGGTTTATGATTATTATATCAGGAACTGAAGAGTATCAGGCAACCAAGTTACCCTTACACTAGTGGTCTCCAAAACAAGCTGCAATTATAATTGAGTGTAAAGCACAGCATTCAGTCTGAAATAAAATGACCCATTACTAAACATCAGTAAAAAAAAATTTCTTCTTAAATGATTATTCCAACTTGGAATCAAAAGACCAGGTTCTCACACAAGGGTAAATCAGAACAAACTACACTGAAGTTACACTGGTATAAAACTAAGGTAACTGAAAATAGAACCAAGCACCATAAAATACGTGGATCTAGTCTTCCTGCAGGGAACGTGCAGTTCTTTTAGATCAGGAGTTCCCAGACTTGGTTCGTGGCTTGTTCAGGGTAAGCCCCTGGCGGGCCACGAGATGCTGTGTTTACCTGAGCATCCGCAGGTGTGGCCGTTCGCAGCTCCCACTGGCCATGGTTTACTGTTCCCGGCCAATGGGAGCTGCGGGAAGCAGCGCAGGCCAGGTTACCGCTTCCCGCAGCTCCCATTGGCCGGGAATGGTAAACCACAGCCAATGAGAGCTGCGAGCGGCCACACCTGCGGACGCTCAGGTAAACACAGCGTCTCGTGGCCAGCCAGGGGCTTACCCTGAAGAAGCCATGAACCAAGTTTGGGAACCACTGTGACTTAGATGACCATTCATCATAGAGGAAATAAACTTCCTACGAAAAGGTGACTGAGAATGCTAATGACAAAAGAAACTAATGTGTGTGTTTGTACTGTATTGAAAATCATGAAGCACCTACTATATTTAGTGTAAGAACAGTTGGACACCTTTCTTTTTTTCAAAATATGTTGCCCTGCTGATGAGTGGGGAGGAACATTATTTTAAAAAATAAAATTCCTCTATGCCATCTGCTATATTGCACCCTTGGATGGGTTGTTGGTAGAAGGGACTGAACCTGGGAAATCTGGATCTTAAAACATGAGCATCTGTTGCCTGAGCTAAAAGTTTTATTTCTGTTATCTCATGTTCTAGCAGGCTCTTCAATATCTAACTGTGACTTATTCACCAGTGGAGGGGACAAAGAGCCACACTCAGTGGGTGTGGTTTGCATGTCCATTGAGCTGAAACACAGAGTTTTGAGTTCAAGGGGACAAAGTATTGATGTTTTTCAGGTGTGAAAACTACTATTGAGAACAATATGTATCGAATAATTCATTTGGTGAATGTTGCCTCATATTGTCTCAATGAAGTGTCCATGTGAAGATTACAATTTTCCTGAAGGCATTTGTTGTTCAAAATTATAGTCCAAATCATTTCTCTGAATAAACACTTGGTCCTGTACAGTTTATTGGAAGCACTCATTAATTCAAACTCTTGTGATTGGATACCTAGGTATGTTCTTGTTTTCTGATAGGCTAGATTTGTGCAACAGTTTGGCTCAGATTTCTGGCACAAACACAAACATCTGAGTTCAAAATTCCCTGTTTCTGGAAACGTTCCTACTTGTAAACTCATCCATTAAAATATCTGTAGTGAGGAAATACAAAAAGCGTCATTTGTAATTTGAAATTAATTTGTCTTAAATTCTAACAAATACAGTAATTGGAATAAATACTTTTGTAGTATTTGCCCAACTCTAATTCTTAAGTGCTGGAATATATTAAAAATCACTCGTGCTTTCTAATGTGAGGGTTCATTGACCAGCTGTCTTTTTATTAAAACATCCTTTTGGTCAGTTAATTAAAAAAAACAACCACCCTCATTTCTGTTTGATGGTCTCTGGTATAGCCTTAAGAGCTTTAGAATGTTTTATAATAATACCTGAAAGAGACAGATTGGGGAGAAGTCATACTTATAAAGGGCAGAGGATAAATTTGAGGATAAATTAAAAATGCTCTAGTTTTGGTTTCTAGAATATAGTTGATAGCCTTTTGTTTATTACACAACATAGTATTCTGTTGGGGTGATGCAGCATTGTTCCCCTCCTGTTCCATTCTAAGGGCCCTAGGTCAGTAAATTGAATTGTGAATGTATCTTTAAAATGGTTATTCCAACAGCAGAACCACAGAGGCTTCTGCAGAAGAATGGGGAGGGTCATTTAAAGTTGGAGTTTTACATTTGTTACAGTTATTAGTTCATTTAATGGGATGGAAATCAGCTGGAGCAGAGTCCTTCAATACATTTTGTTTGTTCTCTTTTTTATTAATATTATTATTAATCCCAAATTACTTTGTTTATTTACTGACTTAACTCTGACTCAGGGGAGAATATTGAAAATTACACTAATTGTGCATCAGGCTATAATTTTAGAAGGTCCATTAAGTTACAGGTTTTGGGAGGGTGGAAGACTCACTCCCTTCCCCACCTTCTCTCTGATCTTACACAGCCGGGACAATAGCAGGCAAGGATCTGGGTTCAAGGGAGAGTGCTCCCTGAAGTGCCCTTTCTTCTCCACACATTTGTACATAGATTCTCCCACCTAAATGAACGCTAGAGATTCTGGGGGGACCAGACATCATGAGAATGTGAATGAACTAGAACAATGCTGCCCTTTGGGCAAGTGGCCGAGCAGCAGGAAACATCTTGTGGATCCAGATGGATGGATGTGTGTGTGAAATAATCTCTGCCTGTTTCACGCAGGGGTAACACTATATGTGGATATTTACAGAGAACCAATCTTTGTAATATTCAAATGCTGTGTTCTCCCCTCCCAAGCTCTTACTACCCCACCCAAAAGTAATCTCCTTCATGATGTGCCTGAAATGCCTAATGGGCACCAAGGCCCAAATCTCAAAGGTCTTTGGGCACATAACTCCCATTGGCACCTAAATAGCTTGAGGAGCTGGGCCCAAATTCCACCACAGCAATATAGAATCCCCGGCTTGCCACTTAATCACAGGGACTGCAGCATTTCAAATACTCTCCTGTTTTTCTATCTAATAATTCATCTGTAATATGCCATCCAGAACAACCACCCTTACACAGTGGACTGCACACCTAATTGACTTAATTCTCTGTTGCACTCCTGCAGAGCTTACTCGCAGCCTCTCCTTATGTCGGGTGCGGTGTTTCTAGCACAGGAGGTGGAGGAGTCCAGTAGTACAGCTAATTGTTAGAAAACTGAGGTAGCAGATGCTTTCTTCTAAATAGCTGGCCAGATCTCCACTGACTGAGTTACCTGGTTATATCATTGACCTTACAATATGAATATCTTTGGGAATTTAGACATTCTGTCAGAGTCTCAAATATAACCGACACAGAAAATTCCTGCTTGCTTGATTAAAAAAAACAAAAACAAAAACCAGAAGACAGACAATTTTCCACCATCGGTATTGGAACTTGCAAAAAAAAAAAAAAGGAGAAATATAGATGTACCTGAGAACTACTGAAAGTTATAAACCCATGGTAGCAATGGATAACTGCTGATGAGTCAAATGGATGGACTGAATGGGTTATACTTTCTTAATGTAATGCCATCTTGACATTTCTATTTGCAAGGAAGGAGTGTTTGTTTGTATTCCACATACAATACAGTGCTCCTTTTCTAAACCCTGTTTGGTCTAGGAGCATAACATTGGGCAAGCCAGGCAGAACAGGTACAATGACCTGACTGTCTGAGAGACAAGCCCACCTCAGAAGCTGGTTTAGCCTGGTCCAGAAAAAGCTGCCAGAAGGTAACGCAAACAAAAGAAGGATTTTGCGGAAAGAAAGCAAGAGGAAGGATGATAGGGGATAGAAGTGAATGCTGAATACTTTCATTACCTAACCTTCAAAAGCTCTGAGGTGTATTAGCAGGGAAGATTTTTTTTTCCAGTTAGAGGGAAACAGTTAAAGGCTCTTCAGATGGAGGTAGGAGGACCTTTTATACCAGCTAAAAGATGAACATTTAAGAGAAGTCTGTGACTTGGCATTTCTGGGGCAGATTACAGTGAAATTGCAGCAAAAAGCCATTTTGCTTTAATCAAATACAGAACAATCCACTTAAATAGTGAAGATCTGGGGTGGTCTATATTGCCGGAGCTAAAAGAACAGATTGTACCCCTCAGTAGTAAACCAAAAGAAGAGCAAACTAAACTATCTAAAGTGGAGGCAATTCAGAAAGAATGTGTTGAAAGATTAAAGTTGATTGAAATACAGTTTCCGGAATACATAAAAATTAAAAAGCAAAAAAACACACGGAGAACTTACACAAGGCCCACAGCTGCGTAGTCTCTGGAGTACAGCACCTGCCACTGCTACAGGCACATGGTGTTCCCCAGAGCTATCCTCTTTGGCCTCTCCTCAGCTGAGCTCCTTCAGGAGCAGGTAAATTCAATTCTGGACTTTCTTATGAGAGCTGCACTGGCACAGGAGACAGTAAAACTACCTACAGCAGGGGTTCCCCCTACACAAAGGGAATACTCCAGAGTTAATGTCCAGCTGCTATAAATCCACTTTGCACCACGTAATATGGCACCAGAGTGAATTTAGCAGACTGGAGAATCTGGCCCAATGGCGAGGCCCAAATCCTGCAAACATTTGTGCATTTGCTTAACTTTCCTACAGTGAGACATCTGATTTCAGTGAGATGACTCCTAGTAGTGAAGTGAGGCACATGTGTAATTGTTGGGCCCATAATGTCCTTCTTTATCACCCCTTGCATTCAAGTGCCGTGGCCTAATTCTTTGCTCATCTTAGACCTGTGAAAAACAGGACTTACCCTTTGTGTTCCCGTTTCACATGGAGTTTCTATTCTCACTGCTATAACAGGCAAGCAAAAGTACAAATTACAGAAAACAATAACAGTCATAATCAATGAATATTTTGCTTTAAGCCCTTTACAGATATAAGACAAAGTATGGCTAAAACACTGGGGCATTGCCTTTGTAATGTGAATAAATCTTAGAAAATATCAGGACTTCTGTTCAATGCAGTAAATTAATTTAGCTGATGATTTCATTTTATTATTTTATTTGTGTTCCCTGGAATGAATTCAGTCATGGACTGCAAGGTGTGTCAAACACAAAACATTTGGATGTCAACTGTCTATTCAACATCAGGAACTTTTATTAAATGCTACCTTTGAATACTTTCAGCAGCAAGAGAGCCAAACAAAATCTCTTGGGTCTGCTTCTCCTCACTTAAACTAGTGTAACTTTACTAACTTCAACTGAGTTAGTCTTAATTTTCATTCATGTAAGGGACAGGCAAAACAGACTGTAAACATGTATTCAGAAACCAAAGGAAAATAGAACAGCATTTCTTTGGATAGCATGCATGTACTGAGAAGTTGTTCTAAAGCTAGCTAAGGAAGTTAATTGATCTAATTCTGGCAGGTGTGTTTGTCACAGTTCCAGAGTTAACTGCACCTCTGCCCCTTTGTGGCCTCTTGCAATTGGCCTGCTGACTCAGGCTCATGGGGCTCAGGCTAAGGGGCCATTTAATTGCAGTACAGACATTTGGGCTTGGGCTAGAGCCCAGGCTCTTGGATCCTGTGAGATGGGAGGGGTCAGAACTCAGGCTGCAGCCCAAACCTGAACATTTACACTGCCATTAAACAGTCCCTGAGCGATGTCGTTATGCTGACATGAGTTTAGTTCAGCAGTTGCTGTCCTGCTATCTCCCAGGGATACTGACAAGCTTTATCAGTGGCCAACCAGCTTTCATGAAGCACAGTTCATCTACTTAGGATAAAAGCATTACCGAGAAAACATGTAAAACAATATACAGCTTATATGCATCCCTGTCTTACCAGGTATTACCATATTCTACAGAGAGACCCGAGTAGGTTTCAAAGTTCTTCTAATCCTTCTAGTAGGGTTTGTGCCTCTTACTCACAGTTTCATGTTAGTTCTTTGATCCAATGAGAGCGACCACCCCCACCCTCTACATCAAGTCTCTTTATGTAAGGAGACGGTTGCCCCCTTACTAACATTCAGTGGGGGTGTTTTAGTTGCTAGCTCCCAGTATTAAAAAGGGGGAAGGGTCGATGGGGAAATCAGGACCCTGACACTGGCAGCCCCCAGGAACAATGGGGAGAGGCCAGTGCACCAGGTCAGCCTGAATGACACGGCGGACAGGCTAATCAGGGAGTCAGGAGGCGCCAGGGAGGTCCCGTCCACCATGTGAGCTGGAATTGCCTGGGTCAGAGAGTGGGGCTGAGCTAAGGAGAAAGCAGGGGCCCAAGCTGAGCTGGGGAGCAGAGCTGTGCCAAATCCAGAGAGAGCAGACCCTGTCCTGGGAGCAGAGCTGCAGCCCCAAAGCCAGAGGCACAGCCCAGAGAGAGCAGACTTGCCCTGGGAGCAGAGCTGCACCAACCAGAGCCATGGGGCCAGAAAAGCAGCCCAGGAAGCAGGTCAGTGCTGGGAGCAGAGTCACAGAAGCCTCCTACAGAGCAGACCTGTCCTGGGAGCAGAGCTGTAGCAACCAGAAGCAGAGGGGCCAAAGAAGCAGCCCAGGGAGCTGGAAGCAAAGCAGCAGTGCTGAGACCGAGTGGTGGAGCTGGGGCTGGAGCAGTCCAGAGCTGGGTGCGGTGAGCAGCTTGGGAGAGCGAGGGGGACCCTGGGCAGCGGGCCCAGCACAGGGAGACACCTCAGCCAAGAGGCTCTGCAGGCCAGGCTTAGATCGTAACCCTGGCAGGACGGATGCGACACTGGGAAGAAGGGTCCTACCACTTAGAGCCTGAGAGCATGTGGCCACCAACCAGAGCGAGCGTCCAACCCACAGCATCCCTACAGCACAGCCAGGGCTGGAGAAGAAGGCCTGGGACTTACAATGTCAGGTCAGTGAACTGACCTGACATTCCAGAGACACTGTTTGTGATGTTCCCTGCCACGGAGCGGGTTGATGCGTTTCCTTTAACCTTTCCCATTTTTCCTTATGGTGAGTATTTGCTTCAGGTTGGGGGGCTGTCTATAGGCAAGGACTGGCCTGTCTCCCAAGACAGCCCCCCACCCTGAAGCAAATACTCACCAGCAACCACATACCACACAACAGAACCACTAACCCAGGAACCTATCCTTGCAACAAAGACCGTTGCCAAGTGTGCCCACATATCTATTCAGGGGACACCATCACAGGGCCTAATAACATCAGCCACACTATCAGAGCCTCGTTCACCTGCACATCCACCAATGTGATATATGCCATCATATATATGCCAGCATATATATGCCATCATATATATGCCAGCAATGCCCCTCTGCCATGTACGTTGGTCAAACTGGACAGTCTCTACGTAAAAGAATAAATGGACACACATCAGATGTCAAGAATTATAACATTCATAAACCAGTCGGAGAACACTTGCAATCTCTGTGGTCACGCGATTACAGACATGAAAGTTGCTATATTACAACAAAAAAACTTCAAATCCAGACTCCAGCGAAAAACTGTTGAATTGGAATTGATTTGCAAATTTGATACAATTAACTTAGGCTTGAATAGAGACTGGGAGTGGCTAAGTCATTATGCAAGGTAACCTATTTCCCCTTGTTTTTTCCTATCCCCCCCCACCCCCGACGTTCTTGTTAAACTCTGGATTTGTGCTGGAAATGGCCCACCTTGATTATCATACACATTGTAAGGAGAGTGGTCACTTTACATAAGCTATTACCAGCAGGAGAGTGGGGTGGGGGGAGGTATTTTTTCATGCTTTGTGTTATATGAAAAGATCTTCTACACTTTCCACAGTATGCATCTGATGAAGTGAGCTGTAGCTCACGAAAGCTTATGCTCAAATAAATTGGTTAGTCTCTAAGGTGCCACAAGTCCTCTTTTTCTTCTGTGTTAGGAACTAGGCACCTATGTGTGTAACTATCAATGAGAGAACCATCAAGGACCAGCAACATTGAATGACTTGCCCCTACTGGAACAATGGATTTTTTACTGGCAGGACATTTGACTTTAAACAGACTCTGTAGTAACCTGTCTGGGAAGAGGGGGCTAGAATCACACAGTATAAGCAGATGTCTGGGAGAGCTACAGTTTCTCCAACTGCCTGGAGAGGAGGGATTTTACTTAAGGAGGGGGCAGTCTGTGAGAAGGAGGCCATTACATTGCCACATGCTAGAAGACCAAGCCAAGAAGGGAGAAAGGGTTGCTTGGCCTATAGACTATGACCAAAACTGGGGTTCATAGGAATAGTGAGATCAGACATGGGCTTGGGGTGTTCTTCATGACTGCTGGTTGTTTTCAAAGATCTGTATCTCTCTGCTGTAAATGTATCTGTGGTTAAGCTAAACCTGTGCTAACCAAATGTATCTATAGTTGTGCTAAGCTTGTGATCCTTGCTTGCCTGCCACATTTTCCCTGAAGGGTTCAATTAAGAAACTAGAGCGTCCACAGCCAGGTGGTCTCTGGGAGAATGTACATAAGCAACTGAGTCTCAAGGAGGCTCAGGTGGATGGTCTATGGGGTTCCACTGACAAAGAAGGGTGTCGGATATAGGTTCTGCACCTGGGAGTGCACATAGAATATCAGGGTCGGAAGGGACCTCAGGAGGTCATCTAGTCCAACCCCCTGCTCAAAGCAGGACCAATCCCCAATTAAATCATCCCAGCCAAGGCTTTGTCAAGCCTGACCTTAAAAACTTCTAAGGAAGGAGATTCTACCACCTCGCTAGGTAATGCATTCCAGTGTTTCACCACCCTCCTAGTGAAAAAGTTTTTCCTAATATCCAACCTAAACCTCCCCCACTGCAACTTGAGACCATTACTCCTCGTTCTGTCCTCTTCTACCACTGAGAATAGTCTAGAACCATCCTCTCTGGAACCACCTCTCAGGTAGTTGAAAGCAGCTATCAAATCCCCCCTCATTCTTCTCTTCTGCAGACTAAACAATCCCAGTTCCCTCAGCCTCTCCTCATAAGTCATGTGTTCCAGACCCCTAATCATTTTTGTTGCCCTTCGCTGGACTCTCTCCAATTTATCCACATCCTTCTTGTAGTGAGGAGCCCAAAACTGGACACAGTACTCCAGATGAGGCCTCACCAATGTCGAACAGAGGGGGACGATCACATCCCTCGATCTGCTCGCTATGCCCCTATTTATACATCCCAAAATGCCATTGGCCTTCTTGGCAACAAGGGCACACTGCTGACTCATATCCAGCTTCTCGTCCACTATCACCCCTAGGTCCTTTTCTGTAGAACTGCTGCCTAGCCATTCGGTCCCTAGTCTGTATCTGTGCATTGGGTTCTTCCGTCCTAAGTGCAGGACCCTGCACTTATCCTTATTGAACCTCATCAGATTTCTTTTGGCCCAATCCTCCAATTTGTCTAGGTCCCTCTGTATCCTATCCCTGCCCTCCAGCGTATCTACCACTCCTCCCAGTTTAGTATCATCCGCAAATTTGCTGAGAGTGCAATCCACACCATCCTCCAGATCATTTATGAAGATATTGAACAAAACCGGCCCCAGGACCGACCCCTGGGGTACTCCACTTGACACCGGCTGCCAACTAGACATGGAGGCATTGATCATTACCTGTTGAGCCCGACAATTTAGCCAACTTTCTACCCACCTTATAGTGCATTCATCCAGCCCATACTTCTTTAACTTGCTGACAAGAATACTGTGGGAGACCGTGTCAAAAGCTTTGCTAAAATCAAGAAACAATACATCCACTGCTTTCCCTTCATCCCCAGAACCAGTAATCTCATCATAGAAGGCAATTAGATTAGTCAAGCATGACCTTCCCTTGGTGAATCCATGCTGACTGTTCCTGATCACTTTCCTCTCATGTAAGTGCTTCAGGATTGATTCTTTGAGGACCTGCTCCATGATTTTTCCGGGGACTGAGGTGAGGCTGACTGGCCTGTAGTTCCCAGGATCCTCCTTCTTCCCTTTTTTAAAGATTGGCACTACATTAGCCTTTTTCCAGTCATCCGGGACTTCCCCCGTTCGCCACGAGTTTTCAAAGATAATGGCCAATGGCTCTGCAATCACAGCCGCCAATTCCTTTAGCACTCTCGGATGGAACTCGTCCGGCCCCATGGACTTGTGCACGTCCAGCTTTTCTAAATAGTCCCTAACCTCTTTCTCCACAGAGGGCTGGCTATCTATTCCCCATTTTGTGATGCCCAGCGCAGCAGTCTGGGAGCTGACCTTGTTAGTGAAGACAGAGGCAAAAAAAGCATTGAGTACATTAGCTTTTTCCACATCCTCTGTCACTAGGTTGCCTCCCTCATTCAGTAAGGGGCCTACACTTTCCTTGGCTTTCTTCTTGTTGCCAACATACCTGAAGAAACCCTTCTTGTTACTCTTGACATCTCTCACTAGCTGCAGCTCCAGGTGCGATTTGGCCCTCCTGATTTCATTCCTACATGCCCGAGCAATATTTTTATATTCTTCCATGGTCATATGTCCAACCTTCCACTTCTTGTGAACTTTTTTTTTATGTTTAAGATCTGCTAGGATTTCACCGTTAAGCCAAGCTGGTCGCCTGCCATATTTACTATTCTTTCGACACATCGGGATGGTCTGTCCCTGTAACCTCAACAGGGATTCCTTGAAATGAGTCCAGGAGAGATGGCTGTGTTTCCCCTTCATGTTAGTCCCCCAGGGGATCCTGGCCATCTGTTCCCTGAGGGAGTCAAAGTCTGCTTTCCTGAAGTCCAGGGTCTGTATCCTGCGGCTTACCTTTCTTCCCTGTGTCAGGATCCTGAACTCAACCAACTCATGGTTACTGCCTCCCAGATTCCCATCCACTTTTGCTTCCCCCACTAATTCTTCCCGGTTTGTGAGCAGCAGGTCAAGAAAAGCTCCCCCCCTAGTTGGCTCCTCTAGCACTTGCACCAGGAAATTGTCCCCTACGCTTTCCAAAAACTTCCTGGATCATCTATGCACCGCTGTATTGCTCTCCCAGCAGATATCAGGAAAATTAAAGTCACCTATGCGAACCAGGGCGTGCGATCTAGTAGCTGAGAGACCTGGAGCTAGGAACAGTGCCCAGTGTCTTCTTAGACCTAGCGGCTTAGAAGCTTGGGGGCCCAGGATTGGGGTCTGTTTACAACTGAGAGAGGGGGAGTGGGACAGGTTGTAGCAGCAGCATCTAGATATTACTTTCTCCGTGATCTTGGGAAAAAAAAAGATATTTCTAATGCTCAGCTAGACCAACAAAAGTGTGACTCAGGGCTAAGTAGTCGCCTAATAGTCTTTGAACCCCACTATTTCCATCAGTTTCCTAATGTAGAAATAGTTTCACATTTGACAGAATAATGGTAATACTCCGATCTCAGCTTTGAAGGTACTTTTAAACATCTTTTACTTCAAGTAGCAACACAAAGATCAGAACCAGAGTCTACTTACTGTTGGATTCTGCTAAAAATCACCTGGGATTACCCTATGGAGGCCATGAAATCCCAAGACAACACACTATTGCCATCCCAAAAGAAACTCATTAAACTGAGGCGGAAATTCAGGCAAATAACAGTTCTGACAATAAGGTGTTTGTAAATTCATTTAATCGTAACTCACAAATTAGGTGGGCAGACTCAAAGGTCCAGTCCCATGGATAGTTTCATTTTACTCTAGAGATCAGGCAAGAAGCATGGCCACACCTCTCCAGCCTCATGAGGGATCAAGAATCAAGCTCGAACAAGCTTATCTAGAATAGGGAAAGAGCTATCCAGCTCTCAGTAACACGTGCAAGGTTACTGCATTCCTGTTGGATGCTTCTTGGTGCATGGGAACAGCCTAATTAATGATCAACACTGCATTAAGTATTATAAGATTAAGTTTTACATTTGCAAGCCTCTAGTTCTGAAATAATAGGCATAGAGGACAATTCCTCTTGATGGCAAACAAATCAGGTCAATATGACCAAGTGCAGAGATTCTCAGCCTGAGGGTTACAACTACCCATACTGAGAAATGGCTCGATCCCAGCTAGATGGAAACATAGTGCTGGTAGTGAGCAGATTCCTGTATGGAAAAAGTTGTGAACTACGGATCTGACAGACAGGAGATAGGGGTTCGTCCCTGACTTGCTGTGTGACCTTGGGGAAGTCACTTCACATCTTCATGCCTCCACTTCTCCCTCTGTTTGTCTGTCTTGTCGGTAAGGCTTTCAAGGCATGGACTGTCTCTTAATATATGTTTGTGCAGTGCCTTGCATAATGGGGCCAAAACCTCATTTGGGGTTTCTAGTGCTATTGCAATACACATCATTAACTAGTAATAAGTCATTTTATTTTGGCAGACAGATCTCGCATTTTTTTCTAATTGGCAATGGTATTCAATGCCATATTAGCTATATCCCTGTCAAATTTATTCTTAGGCCTTAGTGCATATGAAGTACAGTGCAGATGCACATTTGTACACACACACACACACACACACTCACTCTTCTGTTTTGGGAGAGATTACTGGAGGTACATCAGTAGTCCTCATTTTAAGTATGGGAAATCTCTCATGAAAAGGATGAATCTTTCCAAAGGGAAGAAAAATGTTAAGTGCATCCAGTGACTGACACTTATTTGTACTGTACCTGCTACAATTTTTTGTATGGTATTTGCGGGTTCTACTTTTATACATTTTGATGGACAATTATAAAACATCCCTCTCTGCTCTTAAATTGCCCTTTTCATCTGAAAATCAGATTAATCCCAGAAGTTCCTAACAAACTACCTCTGTTATTTCAAATATACCCAGAAAGGAATAAGAAAGAATTATACATTTCCTCCCAAACATGAAATCAGCCACAGACTCCTTTGCTATGTCAGGCTAGGTAAAAGTCAGTCCTTATTTCTGCAGCAAAACAAGTGCCTCCAATCCCAAGGACATGACAACTCTTTCTTTTCATTTTAGTATGTACAATATAAAAATGTCTGGCTTCCAACCATAAATGGCCAGCAATGCCCATAAGTGTTGCTATGTAGCCACAATCCAAGGGTTATCACTTAAAGGCAAGGGGGTTGGGATCTTATGCACTCACAGACACATCAATTACCAAACTAAAGCAAGTGTTTACTCTTTTCTTTACTTCTGCCATTTCTAAACACTCTCATGTGAGAAAGAAAGAATTTACACTGATAAAACTTGTCACTGGCACGTGAAACTGAGAGGTCAAAAATATGCACAGTTGCACATGCACCAGTGGAAGCCACCTTTTGCATATTTGGCCCTTGTCCATAATGCATCACAAACCTCTGTCACATGTATTATTGCCATTTATGAGATAAGTCTCTTGCGTCTCAGGCTATGTCTACACTAGAGACATTACCGTGGCACAGCTGTAACGATGCAGCTGCACCACTGTAAGATCTCTCGTGTAGCCATTCTATGCGGATGGGAGAGAGCTCTCCTGTCGACATAATTAAACCACCCCCAATAAGCAGCAGCAGCTTTGTTGGCGGAAGAAGATCTCCCACCAACATAGCGCTGTGCACACTACCACTTAGGACGGTGTAATTTATATCACCCAAGGGTGTGGTTTTTTCACACCTCTGAGATACATAAGTTTTGCTGACATAATGGTAGTGTAGACATAGCCTTAGTTTAACCTGATTCTCCACTGCCTTACGCTTCGCGTAGTCATATATACACATGCAGGTTGCATGTAAAATGCTACTGCTGCTGAAAGTGGGTGAAATGCGTACACAAAGTGAAATGCAGTAGAGATTCAGGACCAGAGGAGTTAAATGATTTGGCCAAGATCAGACAGCAAGACAATACAAGCTTCTGCTGAAATAGCTTTGTCAATTGGGGTATGAAGGGGTAGAAGCCCCTAGGGTGTATGTAGTTATATCTGCAAAATTGCTCTTTTACTGGTATAGCTGGTTTCATTCAGGGGGAGTGCAGAGAGGTGAAGGGGGTTGCTATACTCGTGCAAAGTGCAACTCTTGGGTATTGCTGCATCCACACCAGGAGTGCTTTGCCAGGAGAGTTTGCTGGCATTCCTAGACTGGCAAAGAGCTCTTAGGGCGCACACAGCCTCAGGCCTCATCCATATTTAAAATACTTGCCAGCATAGTTACGTCAGGAGTGTGGGGGTGGGGAACCCAAACAAATAAACAAATCCGACAGCCGACATAGCGATGTTAGCAAAACCCCCTTCTGTAGATGAAGTTATTACTGGCAAAAGCATTCTTGCCATTTAGCACATCAAGCGGGGAGCTGGTTTAACTATAGCAGTAACTATACCACTGGGTGGGGGGGTCTCTGTCAGAGCTGTACCTGTGGTATAGTTATATGGGCAAAGCCTGTCTTTTGCAGACAAGGCCCCTGAGTCTGGGGTCCCAATTCTCTGCACTACCTACCTGGAACACTGCCTGCCTTTTCATTTGAATGTGTACAATTCAAGTGTGCAAATGTATAGAATTTGATTGACACTACATGATTTCTTTGTAAAGCGCACATTTCCAATGGTTATGGGCCTTTGGAAGTTAGGAGTGATAGAATCTGTAGTCCTCCTTTTCTTCCTGTGTTGAAGGCCAGTGTAAATTATATACCCCATTCTGGATCATAAAGAGTCATCCCATAAGTTGTCTTGGCTGCGGGCTATCGAAAAGTCTGAATGTGACATGTCTAATAATGGTATTCAGGAAACAGAGTAAGCTCAATGTATAGTTTTAAATCAGGGCATTCCATAACTGTCACTGTCTTTCTGCTGGGTAGTTTGGTGTTTGAAATCACCAGGAAAGATAGAGTTTATTCCCAGGCCTATATAAACACACACCTAGAGAGAACAGGATAGACTACAGAATGAATATTTAAAGGTAAAACGATCAATAACAACAACAGTACTGCTCTGTTGATTTATAGTTTGGCCTTTAAAAATGAATTACATAGCTATTATTTGCTTTATTAAAGATCAAATTGATGAATAAATCAGGCCGTCATAAAAGTCAAGGCACTGAGCATGTGGGATTTAAGTTGCAGAATAAACTTGTTAGGGCTTTCTGCCTGAACCCAATAGTCAGAAATTCTATACCTGGGTAATTCTATACCTTTTTGTGATTCTTATGTTTGTTCTTAGAGTGATCTGGGCTGAAAGCTTTCTGTAAGATGTACTTAGCTGCAATAGCAGTAGCAAAATTTTGAAACAAAACTGTGTGGGATCCCATTGCTTTTTTCTTTATACTAACACGTATCAGCTCTTCTGTGGTTTATATTAACAAGGAAGCATATATAGGAACATACAGTAAAACCTGCCTTAGAGAGCACCTCTGATGAGAGACCACCTGTCATGGGTGACTACTTGTGGAAGTCATGGAACACCGTCTGGTTCTTTGAAGAGAGATCACCTCTTACAAGGGACCACTTTTGCTAACTTCCATGAGTGGTCGCTCTTGGCAGGTTTTACTGTAGATGCATCTCTAATAACCAAATAAAGTAGAACATGTAAGTGATAAAATGGAATAAGCGTGTGTGGTACAATAAATCTTTTCTAATCACCGGTAGCAAAGAGACTCTTCAAGATAAATACTTAATTTTTGCTTTCAGCAAATGGTTAAGTTAATACAGTTTGCTTTAAAGACTGGATTTCATAAGTGACAAATGCAATCAAAGCTTTCAGTTCTAATGGCAGTATTGACATTTGATATGCTTTCTCAGGAGATAGAATAATGTTCCTGCTTCTGTCCCAGCAGTGCTGGCATAATTAATTTGATTTTCATTTCTAGATAGCATCAGATTTGTATTAGTACATATTTGATCTCTTTTTCTTAGTACTGATTTGTGTGTTATAACGTATGGCTCTTATGAAACTAACTTTAAGCAGCCATCTTGGGCAATGAAGTCACAAAACTCCATGTTAATTACAGTATGTCAGAACTATCTTTGAGCCCTCATACATCATTACTTGTATCTTAGCACTTTGTTCTGATGATCTACTACATAGGGCAACACACACACACCCCATTCAGAAACAGCTAAGCAGCTTTGTTATTACTGTGTATATGTGAAGGAGGCTGAATTTGGGTTTTACAGAGCCACATAAATAAGGCTTTGCAAATTTAAAGGCAGTTTTGCTTCAGAGTCAATTTCATCTAAAACACCAAAGTTTCAGGATTTCAGATAAGAGGTTTCATCTTTTCAATCATTCCTTCAGTAACCCTTTAACTTCAGTTCTCTCCTTCCTGCTCATGTACTCCAATATCATAAATGTTAAGTCTACTGTTAACATTTATAAACGTTAAGATTTATAAAATACTAGCAGTCTGTTTTGTATACCATGAGAAATCTATGTACTGTGTCCATTCCCTATTTTCCTTCTCCTTATTTCTACCTCTTAGTTCACAAAACTTCTTTGCCTTTACAGATTTTTCCAGAAGAACGTTGTATCAGAAGGCTCCTGCTTAAACGGTTCAAATCATTGCTAACATTTCCTATTTCCAGTATGTATTGAAGAAAATCTTTTTTCCTATTGTGCAGTTTAGCAGATATGTTGTTGATCAACCTATTTTTCATCCATCTAAAACTATCAGGGATTATGAATTAAACACTACTGAAGGATCATCTGTTGGAAAACTTGTAACCAAAGAAAATCCCTTAGAATTTTATCAGTAGAAGACAAAATGTTTAAATTGTTCAAGTCAGCAAGGAGGCAATTCAATAATAATAATTTTTTTTAAATGTAGTGAGACAAACTGGGGAAGGGTCACTACTTTCTAAAGATAAAAAAACTGTATACTGATTTCCTTCAAGCGTCTCAAAATTTACTTAAACAACATGATGTGGAGAAATATAGGTTTTAAGCAATAAAGACCATCATGATTCTCTCCTGTCTCTCTCAGCCTTTGAAACCCTGAAAGATTTTTCTTTATTAATGTTCTTTTCTCAGAATGGATTCTTCCATACTCAGGTGTTTCATTTTTGTGGCCATGTCTGTTAGATGTGTCCTCATTATGGAGCCTTATCCTGCAACCCTTATTCACACTGACTTCAGTAGGGCTAGTCACAGGGCTAAGGGGTGAAGGATTAGGCCCAGAGCATCCTTGGCTTTTTCAATTACTGTGGAGTCTGAGTTTGATCTCCACTTGGAAAAACTGACAGTACTATTGCTACTTTTCCTGTAGGCCAGATACAATCAGAGCCTGCCAATTCTCCCTGCTCTGTAATGCAGCTGCTAAAAAGCAACTTCCTCTTCCACATTGCACACAGACACTAGAATCTCTTCACTGAAATTCAAGCTTTAAATCCTTTCACGCTTTCCAGAATCCTACATAAATCATTGCTCTGTCCACCCACCCTTTCCCCAATCTCTGATCCCACTTGCTTCTAATCCCCTTCTGACTTCCTCTATCCCATTTCTCCTCATCTTCTTGCCTTACTACTCCCTTCAGCTCCTTCTCCCATTCCCTGCTTCACACCTTCTTTCATGCTGTGTCCTGCTCTTGGAACAGTCTCCCACTGCTTGTCTGCCAAACACTTTTTATAGCTAAGATTTTTTAAGACTTGCAAACTTGCTCTAAAATGCAACATAGCTTAGTCTTATTCTCTGACAGGGACAAAGTTATCTTGTCATGGAGGAGTCAGAGACATTAACATTCAACAAAAATATGAACACAAGGAAGGAAACAGCCTATTTTAAAGTCCTCTCCTCTTATCACTGATACACTGACCTTTAAAGAGACTTGTTTGCAGTCGGCTTTGTCAGCATGTAAGAGATTTGATGTTTTCTCCTTATGTTCAAAACAAAATTCTTCTTCTGTTAAGTTCAGAAAGCACTGATGCTCCACCATGGTTGCCCTGCAGTTTTCCACTCTTATTAAAAGGCCCTTTCTCTCCCTCAAAAGTATTCCGTACTTTTTGTGAAAAATTCTCTTATGTGCCTCAACTGTCAATACAACTCCAGGGACTGAGAAAGAAGACTGAAGAAAAGAACAAAGTGAACATTACATGAATACACATGATCAATGGTGCTGTTAAGGGGGCTCCCACACACTGCATGTGCTAGTACAGATTTGCTCATCTTTTAGACTTAGTTTGAAGTCAGATGTTCTGCAGAACTATTACTAGGAAGCACTGTGGATAGCTGAGACAGAGCTGGGAGTGTTGGTCATTTCTTCTGCCTTGCTCTCTCACCTAATTCCACACTCATGCTCATTCATTGGAACTAGAAACTCACCTGTTGTCATCACAGACGCTATCATTACATTCAGATTAGAAATGTGGATGATCATCCATGATCTGAGCATTACTGGAAAAAGTTTCAACACAAACATTTTGTCCATCCCTCAAAATTACCCAGAACAAAACTTTTTTGAAAATTTAGAAGTGTTCAATGTTCTCCCTGCAACTGCTCCAACATGGGTCAGACCAGTAGTTACCACATCTGCGCGGGCAAGGAATGTTGTCCTTCTCAGAGCCCAATTCAAGCCCTATTTCTGGGCACAATTTATGAGTGTCATCCTTCTGCCCAGTGAAGTAGGCAGCAACAAGTTCAAGATCGAAGGGTTCCTCTTAACAACACTAAACAGAACCAGCACAAGCCCCCACCTAGTCATCTGGGAAAATGAATCACCACTCTGGGCATCTCTAAAAAGTATTGCTTCCCCACTCACAAGCACTGAGTCTGTGTATGACAAAAGAAAACTTTTGTTAACAGAAGAAAACACACCATTAATTTGGGAAAATGGTGCAATGACTTGAAAGTCTGCAACCAATAACAAAAGACACCCACCCCACTGTATCTTGGGCAGTGTCATCTGCTTTGGTTTCCCACCTTGGGTGTGCAAGTCCAATGGACAAATGTCTGTTTAACATACCACTCCCCTTTTCCCTCGGCTGTACCCCACTCACAGTTTGTTGTCCAAGCCCAGGAACATCCCCAGAGTCCAGGAGTGCATTTCAATGCTTTGCTTCCCTCCCAAGGGGAGAGGATGGTTGAGTGATGCCACCTCTGCTCATCAATGCTGCTGCAGCCTCTGTCGCTGTTTGTCACTGTTGATGTCATTCCCATCATCACTGCTGCCACCTTCGCTGCTGCTTCTCACTGAGATGCTGTGTTCTGCAGTTCTACCACTTAGCCCAGTTCTCGGTGATTTCAGCTCATTAGTGATTTCACTGGGTGAAACCAAACCTCTCTGCTGCTGCCCTTTGGTGTGATCTTTTCCCCACAATGCTATCTCTGAACTAGGTCTGAAGTTCAGCCCCCTTGGATCAGCTTATCGGGGAGTTCAGTTCTAGTGATCGCCGAGAAAGAACCAGGACTCTCAGTTAAGTCTAGTCAGCTCTGTCTTTAAACACTGGAGTGGGAGAGTCAAATGGCTTCTGGGACCCTTTAAACAGGTCCACACCACTAGTAAGAACACCCATCCTCTCCTCCTCTGACTTTCACTTGGACTTGGCATCACTACCCCCGCTTAGCAAATGGGGTCCATCTAGGGTGACCCTCTCCACCAGGGCATGCTATATACAGATCTGCTGCCCTTAATTCATACAACAAAGATAACAATATTTCATTACCCCAGAGTTCACTACGAAAGTTAATCTTTACCCAAAACAGCCAAAACGGATCTCTGCTAATCATCTAGGCAGAGGAGGTGTGTATGCAAATATGATCTGCTCCCTGCATCTTTCCCCACAGTGCATCACTAGATACCAGGGGAGAGCTCATTCAGACCCTGCTTACATCAGTACAACTTCAACCACCAGCAAGCCCCTCAAGCTAAGACAATTCTCAAAGGCCCCAAAGTAAGGTAGATGAAAATGCAGCACTCCTCCAGAGCTCCACTGCAGGGGCCATCTCCAGGCTACACCATGAGTCATGAACCCTCTTCTTCAATTCCTATGCTCTCACACTTCTGGCAGTGCTCCAGACTTCTTGCAGCTTGTCTCCCAAAGCTCCCAACTCAGGGCTTCTGTCAGAGGTCTCCCCGAAGTGCTCAACCCCCCAGGCTCCTTTGCCTGCAAGTCCTACCCTTGCTGAGCAGCTCCTCAGGGAAACCTCCCTCCAGAATCAACCCTCTTGTTACTGTGCTCAGTCTGCTCTAGCTGAGCTCATTCTTCCCCTTTACCTAGGGGCCTCTGTACAAGTCTTTTACTCAGCTGGGTCAGCCCCACTCTGGCCAGTTCTCTGCAACAGCTGGCTTTCAATTACTGTTCTCTCAGGTCTCACACAGCTCTCTCCAGTCAACTTGCATTAGCTTCCCACTGCTCCTTGCCGTTTCCCTTTCTCACCTGCTTGCCTAGAGGCCAGCTGCACTCTATTAGACCCATGGGGAGGCAACTAACTAGTCACAGGTGAACTGGTCTTATTCTCTCTTAGAGGGGCCAGTCACCCTATGACACCAGAACAGCTGGTGGCTCTTAAAACACTCTCATATTCATTCCCATGTACAATAAGTGTATTTCTCAAATAACTTAATATTCTCTATTTGCAGCATTGCACTTTGGAGTATGTTTCCTGAAGGGAAATCATGTGGTATGCACGCTTGATATACTCTTATTAAATATCAACAACTTTATTGGAGAATCAGATCTCTTCAATGAAAGGAAAAGATGTTGGATCATATTAAAGAAGTTCTGTATTAAAATCACAAATGAGTTTGATTCCCCATAGTTTAAATTCCAGGGTATTACTAATTAAGAGGTCTCTTAGTTTTTGGTACTGTTTCTCTCCCTCTATGTGTGAAACTTGCAAGCTGCTAATTGTGTTAGTACATTCTAAGACAGAGTCTGTTCTCAAAGCAATTCTTTGTAAACAACAACTACTCACACAGAGAGACTCAAAGCAATACTCTGCAACAACAGAAACAGCACCCAGAGACTCCCCACCCTTTTGTTGTATTCATTTCGCTTTGTTAACAATTGTGATTAAAATAGAGAGAGAGGATGTTTGTGGATGGATGCTTGGTGTGGATAATAACTGAATGATCAGGGAGGTGCCAGCCTAAGAATCCAGTGTCCATCGGCTGAAGAAGGCGTCAAGTGGAAATAACCAGAGGACCCCCGGAGGGCAGACTGGAATCCACCCAACAGCCTCAAGGATGGGAGAACCAAAGAACAACATCACATCTGGCAGCACAGAGCCATCAGGAATGTGTCTTCTGCTGATTGATTCAGCAACAGCATGATGAAGCAATTCCCATAGACTGGCATAGGAAGAAATTACTATAAAAATGGACTCTAGAAAGTGAGAACTTTGGGGTCTGATTCTGTAAACCAACTTCCAGGAGCATCAGATGAGCATCTGACAAGGCCCTGCTCCCTCCTCATGTCCAGGCCACCTGGCCAGTGGCTTGGCATAAGCAACTCTAAGGCTGGTAACTATGATAACAACCTTGCAGAACCTCTGTGTGTGTATGAATGAATGTGTGAATAAATATGAAATTGAATGGAATGTTATAGCTATAATTAACTGCTTACTAGGATCCTTTCTGTATTCACAATAAATGTGGCATTTTGCCTTTTTCCCTTTAATAAGATCCTGCTGGTTTTTATTTTATTGGTATAACATTTTGGTGGAGAATTGTGAAAGGGGGAATACTGGTAAAAAACCTCAGTTATTGTAAATATTGGTGTGCACACCGCCAGCTCTATTGAGCTAGGCATTTCTATTGGGTTAACCAGACCTGTTGGCCTCCAAGAAGGTAGCAGGAAAAACAGGTTAACCAGACCTGCTGGCCTCCGAAAAGGTAGCAGGGGACCTGCTGGCCTCCAGGAAGGTAGCAGGGGAAAAACGCATAGATTAAGCTACGATTACTAAACCTAAGTCCTATTGCTCACTGAGGTATCAGGGGCAGCAAGAAGGCCTAAGGGCCAGGATAAGCTACTCGCTGGAATAAGGAGTAGCAGGTTCAGAGAATCTAGGCTGTGTCACTCACTGACCTGTGCCAGGTGCGACAAGGAAATTTGATAACCTACGATTTCAGAATCTAGGTTGTGTCACTTGCTAAGTAATACCAGGAGTGACAAAGAGATTGAAATATCCGTGTTAAGATGTTTAAAAGAAAACAGGGTAAGCCAGTACCAGAGGGAGGAATGGAGTTAGAAGGAACTCCAACCCCACCTTTTGTTAAAGAAATTACACCTTTTAAACAAATCCTTCAAAAATTTCGGCACAGTCCTTGGACTAAACAAGCCCTAGCTGATGTCTGCACTATTTCGGACCTAGAGGATAGATTGGCTCAGTATATCCTCATATACAAACCTAGTGCTGCCAAAAAGAGATGCAGCAGCAATTTGGTTGTTGTGGGAGGCATGTAAGGATTCTTAACTCCGCTTGTCTTTATGTAAAGAGGAAAAGGCACAAACGGAAAAGGGAGCAGACAACTGGAAGGTGCTGGCTACAAATACCCAAAGTCAGGTGAAAATAGTGAAAGAGGCACTCCAGGAATGCAAAAAGAGAGAAAGATTCCTGGTAGACCAAGCTAAAGCCTCTGAGAAAATTAAAAGAGAATCATGTGCTCCAAGGTATGGTAAGGAAATTAACTTTGAAGCAGGGAAGAGCACCTACATTGTGAATCACTAATTAAGAGTCTGAGACAAAAATTGGGCTTTGCCTCTAAACAGGTAGCAGCCATTACAGCAGGTGAAGGGGGAGAAGGTCCTATGTATGGCACCCCCAGGCATAATTACAAAGAGAAAAGAGAGTGAAAAAGTTAACTCTGCAGAGGCTGGAGGGAATTAAGCAGCTAAACTTTGTGAAAATGTTAAAAAGGAAGTGTTAGAGCATTCTTGGTTTCTTTGCAGCCATTATGAAGGAAAAATGGGCCCTTTTCCAAAGGAACGTCTGTAAATTAGCCAGGCAAAAATAAACTGATTAAAATCATTTGACTGGACAATTTAGTCAAATTTGCTAAAAGAACATAAGGGGGTTCTATTGGAACTTAACTGCCTCAAATGTGTAAAGGGAATGTAAGATGTAAAAAACAGAGCAGTGTGGAAGGGATGTTAAGGAAAAGAAAATGTGTATGTATCTATCTGTGTGTGTGTGTAAATATGTAAAGTTCTAAGGACCAATTGGTTTTGTTTTAAATAATGCCACTAAAAATCCATTTGACTCTTTAATTCAAAGTTGCAAAACTGACAGGCCTTTTTGCTACACACAGGTAATTAGTGTCGTTTGGCTTTGGGATTTGGCATTTAACCCTTAAAAAGGTAACTCAATGCTTTACAAAATTTAAAACGTTTTTAAGTCGTGGCTGCAGCAGGGCGGTCAAAATCAGGAGAATAGAAAAAAAATTCTGGATTCTTTTTGTTTGTTTGGTTGGTTTTTGTTTGTTTGTTTTTGTAACAAAATAGCAGATGAGAGCTGTAATAAATAAATAAACAATAAGAAATTTAAAAAGACAGTGCCCCTCTGAAGCAACAGCAGGGGTGAGGTGCACAAAACAAAAAGAAGCAATGTTAGAAACACTGAGCCTTAAAATGGCTCTGAGTAATCAGACTTTCAGTTTGATAAAGGTACATGAAAACTCTGTAAGCAAAAAAAAGAAATAGTTACACCTTATGTAAAAATTGATATGATAATGTTATAGAAGTTAAACTATCCGATGAAGTGAGCTGTAGCTCATGAAAGCTTATGCTCAAATAAATTGGTTAGTCTCTGAGGTGCCACAAGTCCTCCTTTTCTTTTTGCGAATACAGACTAACACGGCTGCTAGTCTGAAACCTGTCATTATGGAAGGAATGTGCATTTGCCCCAGAACATGTGCAGGGTATATTGTAGAAGGGGCAAAAGAAATGCAAACATACCAGGCTACTTAATTAAAATGCTATTAGGGCTCCAAAGGGAGCCACAATAGGTTGGGTTTTCTTTTTCAGATTGCTGTATTTTTGGAAGCAGAAGTTAAAAAAGTAATCAAAACTCTGGTGAAAGTTGATTTTGTCCCCTTTAAGATAGTCTCTGAGCTGCTGATGGCTTTAAATCCAAAAGCAGGAAACCTCTGTGAAAATGCAAGTTACCTAAATGATAAAGGAAGGAAAGAACTAGCAGCACAAAGGAGCTGCAGATAAAGGACACACCTGGTCAGCAAACAAATTGTCTAAATAAAAGGCATGGGATAACAAGAGAATTTTAATAAATTTAATGATAATAAGTACCCTGTAACAATGTATAGTGTGTATGATTTTTGGAAAAATCCTTTAAGGTCATATGGTAATGATGCTTCTCAGCTATTACCTGTAAATAAACTTAAAGGTTAACATAGCAGGAAAAACATTATAAACTTGGTCTGCTGTATAAGAAGGAAAACTGAGGTACCCCACCTCATGGATTTAATGACTAAACAATGGGATAATTTCCCCATAATCCTTAAAAGATAGAAGGCATTGAAACCTGGCCTGCCTATGGAACAAAAACAGGAAAATATGGAGGTAATTCCTCTGTTTTGTCTGCAATCAGCAAGGGTATTTGTAAAAAGTATTTTAAGCAATAATCTGCCACCCCAAAAAGGGGTAGGAACATGTTCTTTTGTCTGTCAGAAAATCAGGAAAAGCTGATGCCAGCTGAAGAGCAACCCAATACCATGAATCTACTGTCATAACAGAAATTGTGTTTTGTGTTCTATGTTTTGTCTTGTTGCTAGCACTGTTGTGTGTTTTTTTAAAAAAAAAAAAAATACTGCAGACCTGCAGGTAATTAAAAATAAATTAAGCTCTCTGTCCCAGCTACAGGACAGCCTGATACAAAAACAAGTACATCCCAATGTAGACTTGGTCCAAATTGGTCTGGTAACCTAAAAGCCTGATGGAATCTTTGGCAATGGCTTATGCATAAGAAAAAAAAATAGAAATTGGAAACTACACAGTCATAGCTATGGGATGCACTGAAATGCAGATACTTGCCCTAGCTACTTTGGAACACGAAATGTTCTGGGTCATTTTTGGAAATATTAAGGGTTTGATGCATTTGTTAAAGCAAAGAAAGAGATCATTGTTTGACACTTATCAGTATGAATGGATGCAATACGTTTCCAGTATTGTAAAACCAGACTTGTTAATGGGAGAAATTGTTGTCAAAATTGCACACCAACAATCCCTGGAGGCAAAGGTATTGAAGGTTAGCCCACTCCCCATATTACACATGGGATCCTTCTGGCTACCCTGGACCTCGAGCCAGTGGGCTGCAGGGGAGGGAAGCTATTGGACACTAGAGGTTGTACTGAATGGACTCCTCAAAAGTGGGTGTGCCTCACCTTGCCTGTTGCCCCAGAACCTTGTAGTAAAGATACATCACTAGGATCATGTATGTGGCATGAATTGGAATCACAAACTCAAATTGCCTCACAGTACCTTCTCTTGAATAGGCTACATAGAAAGTGACACTGACAATTATAAATCTTAATGTCAAAAGGGGGATTATGTTGGATCATATTAAAGAAGTTCTGTATTAAAATCAAATGAATTTGATTCCCCATAGTTTAAATTCCAGGGTATTACTAATTAAGAGGTCTCTTAGTTTTTGGTACTGTTTCTCTCTCTCTATGTGTGAAACTTGCAAGCTGCTAATTGTGTTAGTACATTCTAAGACAGAGTCTGTTCTCAAAGCAATTCTTTGTAAACAACAACTACTCACACAGAGAGAAAGACTCAAAGCAATACTCTGTAACAACAGAAACAGCACCCAGAGACTCCCTGCCCTTTTGTTGTACTCATCTCGCTTTGTTAACAATTGTGATTAAAATAGAGAGAAAGGATGTTTGTGGATGGATGCTTGGTGTGGATAATAACTGAATGATCAGGGAGGTGCCAGCCTAAGAATCCAGTGTCCATCGGCTGAAGAAGGCGTCAAGTGGAAATAACCAGAGGACCCCCGGAGGGCAGACTGGAATCCACCCAACAGCCTCAAGGATGGGAGAACCAAAGAACAACATCACATCTGGCAGCACGGAGCCGTCAGGAATGTGCTATCTGCTGATTGATTCAGCAACAGCATGATGAAGCAATTCCCATAGACTGGCATAGAAGGAAATTCCTATAAAAATGGACTCTAGAAAGTGAGAACTTTGGGGTCTGATTCAGCAAACCAACTTCTAGGAGCATCAGATGTGCATCTGATAAGGCCCTGCTCCCTCCTCATGTCCAGGCCACTTGGCCAGTGGCTTGGCATAAGCAACTCTAAGGCTGGTAACTATGATAACAACCTTGCAGAACGTGTGTGTGTGTGTGTGTGTGTGCGCGTGAGAGAGAGAGTGAATATGTGAATAAATATGAAATTGAATAGAATGTTATAGCTATAACTAACTGCTTACTAGGATCCTTTCTGTATTCACAATAAATGTGGCATTTTGCCTTTTCCCCTTTAATAATATCCTGCTGGTTTTTATTTTATTGGTATAACAAACATGCATTCATCATTTAAGGATTGTTCAGTACCATACAGGATCAAGTCTTTAAAGCCTAATCCAAAACCCACTGAAGTCAACTGGAGTTTCTTCACTGACTTCCACAAACTTTGGATGAGACCTTTGCATAGCAAGTTTGAAGTTTGCTGAAAAAAAATCTTAATAGCATCAAATATTTTCCCTGTGTTCAGATTACTCAGAAATGACTGAAAAGATTTTGTGAGGAGGAAGAAATATCTTCTAGGATAATGCCAAATACGAGCTCTGTGTGCTTTGAAGAACTGGATGGGAAACAGTTTAACTGTCTCATGGAAAAGGTTGAAATTTTCAAAAAATTTACCATTCCAAATTTTGATGGAACCAAGACCCTTTGAATTGTTCATGAGGAATGAGGGAGAGGCCTATCCCAGGATACCTAATAACCCAGTCATCAGGGCACTCCCATGAAATGTGGGAAACCCATGTTCAAGTCCTTGCTCTCATGATTCAGAACAGGGACTTGTAGCTGAGTCTCCGACATTCCAGACAGCGGTTCTAACCTCTGGGCTATTGGCTATTCTAGCTTGAGGTGACAGTGTATAGCTGGCTCTCCCCCAAATAAAATTTTCATCCGAACCAATATATTTCTATGAAATGTTTCCATTTCAACAAATTGGCATTTTCCAATGAAAAAATATTTTCTAAAAAAATTCCCAGGCAGCTCTACTGTTTTGGTAGTGTCTACCCTACTGGCTACATTCTGTTCTCATTTTCATGAGGATTTGGGCTTATATTTGTACTTGACTCGCCAAACCATTTTCCATCAGGATATATAGTGCATGCGTCAGAAGTGCAGAATACAAATCATGTCATAATATGAGCACCCTAACACCAATAAACCGAGAAGAAAGAACCAGATGACTTTGAATCTACTGTATGCCTGAAGAAACAAACACAATACGGAACAGGAACACCCAGTTGGATAGTATCTTTGTTCATAACTGCACATTTTTAATTAAAATATACAACTGCACAGGAATACTGATCAGTTGGACAAAGAGTAGCTAGACAAGATGAAAAATAAATTCCTCTTACAGAATAAAAATAAGGCTTTGAAAAATTACATGGGACTGAGAATGGATATTCAAACTTAGAAGAGAAAAGAATAAATTGGAGAACAATATGTAATATTGTCTCTCTATATTTCTGACTAACACAGGACAATTTTCTGACTGATGCTTCCAAAGGAATTACACTTTATGAGCCAGATCTTGAGCTCATTTAAATCAGTGTAGGTACATTGACTCCAATGGAGCTACACTGATTTATAACAGCTGAGGACATAGCCCTTTATTTTTAAAGAAGTAACTTAAGAATTACACTGCTGTAGGACTGTTTGCAAACCAAGCGGCAATTATTCTGCTCCTGGTACCATGCCCAATATGTTAATATCTTAGTCCTGACGGTCCTTTTCCAGTCAAATCTTATTTTCAAGCTGCCTTCACACATACTTCTGAAAGTATTTTAAGAGCTAAATATTGCCTCATTTTTATTTTACAACAATGTAGGAAAAATCAAAATTTGTGTTTTCATTAGGCTAGTGAAAAATGGACTAATAATTCCACAAATCTTCTCCCAGTAAGGGAGCAATCCAGCTACCACTGAAGTAAGTTAATAGAAGTCTTTTGACTTCAGTGACAGTTGTATTGAGCCCTGAATGACTAAGTGGGCATGGCAGAGGAATGCTTCACACATAGATGAAATTCTCTTTTTCCAGGACACTAAGTACCAGTGGAACTGATTTGAAGCATAACTGTAACCTCAAAGGAAGACGCTTTACCTCCAAGGTTCATTATTGTGGAGTCTGGCCAGTGTATTCATGTAAGTGAAGATTCACTGATCATATTCAAATCCCCTCCTTGTCTTGCTCACACTCAAAACACCACTCTGATGCCCCAGAATGAGACTCCTGCATCCTATCCTCCTTGCATGCTGGAACTGCACAGCTTCTGCAACCATGATGGGGAGATGGGGGAAGTGGAAGGAAGGATTTGTCCCTTACACTGTTACCCTATTAAATAAACTGTGGAGGGCTAAGTGACACCAGCATTTTGTCTGTATCTTGTGATCGCAAGAGAGCTGCCTTCTTACTTCAAGTAGAGAAAACTTGGATCAATATGGCAAATTCGTGATTAAGACTTTGCATTATAGTTCCCAAATAGTGGCTTAATGTAGATGTATAAGACTAGGGCTTGCTGGAAAACAAGAATTCCATTTTTCAAAAAAATTGAGGTTTTGACATTTGTTTCCATTCCAATGCAAAAGAAAACCAAGACCTTTCAAAATTGTTCATGAAAAATCCAGAGCATCAGACATCAGAATAGCCAATAGCTATTCAGTGGTTAGGCCATATCACTTGTGATGTAAGATTCCTGGTCTGAATCAGGAAAAGTAGGACCTGAACCTATGTCTCTTGTATACCACATGAGCCAATAATCCAGTGGTTAGTGCACTATTTTAGGGTGAAGGAATCTCTTTCATATATATGAGGAAAATGTCTGTACATAGCAAAAGAGACAGAAAATGCAACGGTTCATATTCCTACAATAAAGCGATCTCTACCACTACATGTCATATATACTATTCCTGCTTTTCTTGATAAATGTAATTTAATGTACCTGTTTCATGCTAACTGTACTGTATACCATGAAATACACAGGATGTATAGCATGGCCAAATTAACGTTGCTGTTAACTTTAACTTTTTGGGATACATGGAGTATGCCTATTGTCAAGGTTCCTTCCACACTCTGAACTCTAGGGTACAGATGTGGGACCTGCATGAAAGACCCCCTAAGCTTATTCTTACCAGCTTAGGTTAAAAACTTCCCCAAGGTACAAACTTTGCCTTGTCCTTGAACCGTATGCTGCCACCACCAAGCGTGTTAAACAAAGAACAGGGAAAGAGCCCACTTGGAGACGTCTTCCCCCAAAATATCCCCCCAAGCCCTACACCCCCTTTCCTGGGGAAGGCTTGATAAAAATCCTCACCAATTTGTACAGGTGAACACAGACCCAAACCCTTGGATCTTAAGAACAATGAAAAAAAGCAATCAGGTTCTTAAAAGAAGAATTTTAATTAAAGAAAAGGTAAAAGAATCACCTCTGTAAAGTCAAGATGGTAAATACCTTACAGGGTAATCAGATTCAAAACATAGAGAATCCCTCTAGGCAAAACCTTAAGTTACAAAAAGACACAAAACCAGGAATATACATTCCATTCAGCACAGCGTATTTTACCAGCCATTAAACAAAAGGAAATCTAATGCATTTCTAGCTAGATTACTTACTAATTTAATAGAGTTTCTGAGACTGCATTCCTGATCTGTTCCTGGATAAAGCCACACACAGACAGACCATTTGTTTCCCCCCCACCTCCAGATTTGAAAGTATCTTGTCTCCTCATTGGTCATTTTGGTCAGGTGCCAGCGAGGTTATCTTAGCTTCTTAACCCTTTACAGGTGGAAGGGTTTTGCCTCTGGCCAGGAGGGATTTTATAGCACTGTATACAGAAAGGGTTATCCTTCCCTTTATTTTTATGACACCTATCCTTTCTGTTTTATTTTCAATGTGAGTATTGAAAGCACATGTTCTATTAAAGTGCGAGGAATGGAGAATGACAGCTCAAAACCCAATATTCATCTCCTGTCTTATTTCCCTTGTGGGAGGAACATGTTTTTTCCATTTCAATTAGTTTCCTATCTCCCTTATGTAATAAGATCAAGAAATTTCATGCTGTCTAAATTATTACTTACAACTGAACACTGTATGAAAAACTGTGTGTAAAATTTGACATTACCGATTACTGAAATCCTTAAAAATGGAAGAGATGTGTAATGGGTCAGTTCAGTTCCATTCTCTTTCACTATGGGAAGACTGATTTAATCATTTTTAAGCCATCCCTGATAGAAGATTGTGTAGTCTATCCTTGATGGCAATTTTACATCTTCTGTTGGAGGCTTGTTCCAGTGTCTTTAATAAGGCAACTGAAGTCAATAAAAAAAGACTGCCACAGACTTTAGTCAGCATTGGATCTGAGTCACTGGGTACAATCTTCCCTTCCAGTTTGCACTGTAGATCTCTATTGCACATTCTCCACTTCTTATGTGTGTAGAATTCCTACTGTTCTCGATAGAATTCTGCAGAGTGCAGAATGCAGACCAGGAATGCAGAATACAGATCAGAAGACTGTTCTGCAAATAAGAGTGCACACCATGGATCAGAGAACAATATTATAACCTTAAAGCTTTCCCTATATATTAACCTAAGTTGTTCTCACTGCCTTTAGCCTCGTCCTGTCCTTGTTGACTAATGAAAATAATTGATCACTGTGCTTTTTATGGCATCACATTTCAATTTGGTCCAGTAATGGGACATAAAACAAAGTTAGAATGAAATAAAAATCACATTCCATCAAAAAGATATGATTTTCAATATTGCCTCACATGATATTGTGCATGGCACAATGGCATGCACTGTGACATGCACAAAGCCATGGAAAAGCAGTACACTCTGAGCTATTGCTTTGGTAGTAAAGTAACGGACGCTTTTCTCTATTGTTTATATGAACTCTTAGGCACATGCATTGTTAGCCAGCATCACCATTGGACAATGTAGTTGAGACTACTCTATTGGCATATCATGACACATGATTAAATGGGAATCCTGCTAAAACATTCAGGACCCTACAAAAATGTCAGAAGCAACATTTATTTTCACTTCTATGATAATTATGTGCTGGAGCACTGTTCCATTCTAAGACTGAAATACAGTATTTAATTAGCACCCAGAATATTTTTCTGAGGGACCTCTTTTTGCCTAAGTATTTTTACCAGTGCTTGAATTGGCTCCAAGTTTTTAGGCAGTGGTGTTGTGACTAATGCTTATTACAGTCATCATAATCATCCCACTGTTATCATGTACTCTTATGTGTGTTGAATCCACCTGTTGTGGATTTTCTCATCTGAAAATACATCTAAACTGCACTCTTCTTTTGGAGGTGTGTAGGGTACATACCCACACACAGGGGCAGCTCGTCCATATAGGTGAACTAGGTGGTCGCCTAGGGTGCCAAGTTAAATGGGGTGCCAAATTCGAGGAAAAAAATCAAATTTAAAAAATATATATATATGAAAAAGATGAAAAAAATACAAATAAAATAACAAATATGTCATTATTTCAATTCCCATGCGCGTATGGAGGGAATATGAATTATAATTCATTTCTCTACATTTCCGAGAATGTATTAATATGTCAAAAATTTTATTTACTTCAAAAATAAATAATATTTTAGTGAATTTTTTTTCAATTTGCGACATAGGGTCAAGATGACCTACTCTGCAATTTTGATAAGCAATAACTCAGCCACAATGAAACACATCTGCCAGCGGCAAGAGCTGTGATGCTAGTGACACCTAAACCCAAATATTCATCAAGGTTGCATAGCCAGAAATTCATGTGGAGCAGAGATATCGCGAGTTGATACATGTCAAACGGTCATTTTAACACATGTCACAGGTAGATGGTTAAGAATAGAGCGAATACTGTGGAAAATTGTGTTTCTTGGTGCCAAAGAATAAAGAATAACATCTTTCAGCATTATAAATCCAAATTGTGAGTATCTTTAAGCATTATTAAACCTTATCCATTATCGAGCTATGTAATTATGAACTTTTCTTTGTTCACTGGTTCACATGTAATAAATAAGGTCCATAAAAGAAAAGTAACAGCGTTAACACTTAACAGATTACAAAAGTGTTGATGTCACACTCTAAGCTGATAACTGTGAGGAAGGGGATTACTTTCCAAACAACTGGTGTCAGGTTATAATGTCGAAAAAGGTCATTTTGTTTCCACATAAACACTGTAACTAACTGTTTTAATAGGTAAGTGAATGTATGTTACTAATCATTGAACCTTCTAAGCAGTGAAAAGACATGTTGGGATGGCTGCAGTGTGGTTTAAATAGCCAACCATGTGGTGTGTCAGCCATCCTTAAACGCTATAATGCGTGCAGTCGGGAGCACAGTTGGTACATAACAATAGTACATAACAATGCCCCATGGCAGAAAGAGGAGAAAAGAAAACGAAAGGCTGAGAAGGAAAAGGACCAAGAAAAACAGCAGGGATCCTTCCTGGAATATTTTCTCTTTAATCCAAATAAAGATGGAAGCAGTTCACAGCATCCAGATGAAGGAATTTTACTTGGAGAGGAGGTTAGCTCACATCCGCATGGAAGCAGTTTGGAACATCAAGAGGAAGGTATATTACTTCAGGATGAGGGTAGCACACATCCACAAAAAAGCAGTTTGGAAACTGAAGATGATGGAAACTTACTTCTAGATGAAGGCAGCTCACAGCATCAGACTGATATGGAGTGGAGAAAATTTATTCACCTTCGAAGACACATGCAGAAATTGAAGTAAATGAAGTAGAAGGAAGAAAGGATGAGGAAGTTACAAACAAGTGACAGTATGGGGATCCTATTCATGGCCCATTGGTTGGACAGACGGACGAACAAACCAAATAATTAAGCCGCTGTTAAAAAAAAAACACTTAAAAAACATTAAAAGGAAAAAAGGGGCAAAATGTTTCCCAGTTTACCAAAACCTCAAGCTAGATCTGCCCTTGGGGGGTGCCGATTGTATGGTTCGCCTAGGGTGCCAGTTGCTGGCAGCTACTCTAGGGCCGCCCCTGCCCACACAGCCCTCTAAATAGCAGTGTAGCTGTCAAGGCAGGGCTTAGCTGAGTAAAGACATGCCTGAAGGGTGCGGGCATGTATATGAATACGTGGCCTACATGGCTGTTTACTTGCCCACGCTGTGCCTCTCCCTCGACACCGCTGTTTGTAGCAGTGTAGTATCCTGCTGCTGGAGCCTCTTCCAGCTGGAGGGGAAGATTCTGGCAGTGGAGAGGCAGCAGAGAAAGGCTGGGGCAGCTCCCCGCTGCTAGGGCCCTTCCCCCACCACAGGGACAGCAGCAGGAAAAGGCTCTGCCGGCTCCCTGTTGCTGGGGAAGGCTCCAGCAGTGGGAAAAGGCTCTGGCAGAGGGGTTTCTCCACGGCCTCCCCTCTGCCAAAGTCTTTCCTCCCCTCAGCAAAAGGCTCCAGCAGCGGAGAGCTGCTGAAGCCTTTTCCTGCTGACATGTGTTACTACACACCACAGTGTGGATGCAGCTTGCTTTTCACCACAGCACCTAGCTACATGTACGCTACCCACAGCTGCCTCTGGTGTGTAGTGTAGACGTAGCCTTATACTTGGATAGTAAGCTGTTTGGGGCAAGGACCAATTTGTGTGTGTGTGTGTGTGTGTGTGTGTGTGTGTGTGTGTGTGTGTGTATATACACACAGTGCCTAGCACAGTGGAGCTCCAAGAACTTCTTTGGGGTCTTTAAGTGCTACCTCAATGCCACTAATAATGATACTGGGGGAAAATTTCAAAAGCACCCAAATGACTTGGGAACCTAAGTCCCATTTTGAAAAGTAAGTTAGGCACATATGAGCCTAAGTCCTATTGGAAATCAATAGGACTTACAAGTTTAAGAGTCTAAGCGGCTTTTGAAAAATGGCACTTAGGCTCCTAAATCACTTAGGCATGGTTGCAAATTTTATGCACTACTTTTTTCCTCACCTTTTCCCCCTTTTTGAAATGAGCAGCAGTGAGAAATGAGGTTGTGCCCCCAAACACTCATAACCCTGCCCCATGTTCACCCACTGTTTCACATACCCAACCTATTACAAGCTGAAGCCTTGCAAGAGTTCTCCAACCCGTAAAAAATTCTGTGTATGCATACATATTTCCTTTATGTACATTCATGGAGGCCAACAGCTCTAAGTGCTATTCATACCTTTCATATGAAATCTAAAGCTCTCAGATATACATCAGGACTCAGCCAGTAACCTTAAAAAAACATCATGTCTACCATGAGCTAAAGTCATATGCCTAAGTTCATTTAAAATGAACAGCCAAACTTTATACCCCTCATCATGTATCAGTGTTGCTACATGGATGCAAATTAAGGCAGAATTTGGCCATAAGCTGTTTTACAAATATATGGTCTCTGTCTTAACTGTGTTTTCATTTTTAGCCGTATTAGCTCTGCCATAGTAGCTGGGATGCAGAGACAACCTTGTGTTCACGTTCAGACTGTTTTCCTACTGATTTATTTTTGAGCTAACTGGTCAACACATTAATATCGTATAACACTGCATAGGATGAGCCCTCAGTCAGCAGATGCTGTGTTTCTAAAAGGGCACAGCTTTCTTATTCTGCATCAGTGGAAGTTGGGAGAGTGAGAAATAGGGGAGGAAGAGAGAAAAAAATGAAAGCCTTAATCCATTTATATAGTTCCTATTCAAATCATGTTGAATACAACTAATTATTACCCTGCTCATGCCACCAAAGAGCATTTCCTAACTTTTAGGAGCACGTTAGTGGGAGGTTTGCATCCCTAATGTATGTACTCCCAGTTTCCCGTTGTTGGTGTGAAATAACCAGAGTAAAGGCAATTAAATGATTTTGGTGCTGTGGTGTGTGAAATAACACACTTCGGCCCTGATTCTGCTCCACCTGAAGTCAATGGGCCTTGTATATGAAGTCTAACTCTTTCATACCTAGATGTAGGATATAAATCCCATGTGTCTTTTTAGTAGACTACAAGCAAAGAGCATGATATATGAACTTTCATGGCTAATATAGTTTATACAGGCCAGTGAACAGTAATGAGACAAGAGTCCTGTGGCACCTTATAAACTAACAGACGTTTGGAGCATTACCTGTCATGGGTGAATACCCACTTCGTTGGAGTAATGAGACATTGTATTATAAATCTAATACTTATTCTGAACCCTGTATAGGCTTGAGAGATGACTAGTTAAGACCTAATCCTGCTTTTTTTACTTGAGTGAGAGGTCCCATGGGCTTTTCACTCTAGCAGATAAAGGTATAACATGATCCAATGGCAGGATGCTGAAGACAAATTCAGATTAGAAATAAGGCGCATAATTTTAACAATGAGAATAACTGACCATTGGAACAACTTACTCATGGCTATGGTGTATTCCCCCTTGCTAGCAAATTCTTAATCAAGATACATGTATTTCTAAGATATGCTCTATTTAAAAGATATGCTTTAGTTCTGACAGGAATCAATTCAGAGAAGTCCTAATGCTTGTGTTATGCAGGAGGTCAGACTAGATGATCACAGTGGCCCTTTCTGGCTTTATAATTTATGAATACAGTAAAATCATATTATCCACCATAAAGTTAGGTGTGTGCCCTAATCTACGTTGTATTTATGGAGTAGATTGGTAGTTTAATAGTACATTTGAGTAAAAAACTATAATAAAATCAGGTTTGATTATTTTTATGCATGTGAGTCATATTTGCAAGTCTTAAATCAAGAGTTGCACATATCAAAGTATGCTCTATGATATATGCCTGGGAAAGACAGTTTTTGCAGTTATACCTCATCTCTCTAATACATTAGTTAATGTCATAACACACTATGGTGGTGCTGCCATTTTTCTTCCCTCTTTTTTCTGGAGTCATCTATAGAACATGAAAAATGAGTTTACTATGGGAGGACTTAGAACAAGCGCAAGTTCTGACTACCAGAGCATATTTTTTATGGCATGCTGTAAATGGTTACAGTACTCGATGTACTAGTACCTGGTGCATGGAAATCAAATTTATTTCATAAATGACACCTCATTTAGCCCAGTGTATTGCACCTATGAGGGTAAATCAAGGGCACAGTGGATAGGTTTGATATAGTATTAGACAAAAGAGAAAGGATGCTACTGAACAGGACCAAAGCAGCCAGAGCAGGCATGCTAAGGCAGTCCATGGGAGAAGGGTGTTGTTTGATGTGGAATATGGGGTTGTTATTGTTTTTCTTTTATGTTTGCAGAAGAATGGTCAGATGATTAAGGCGTTAGGCTAAGGCTTTGGATATGCGGGTTCAACTCCCAGCTCTACAAAAGACTTGCTGTGTGACCTTAGGCAAGTCACTTAGGATGTTTCTGCACTGCAATGTAAGCCCGGGGTCTGTGGGACCCGAGCCTGTAGTCTCCATGTTTGTAAGCCTGAGTTTACAACACACAGAATATTAACCCTGGATTTGGAATTTCTGGACCTGGGTCTCACACCCATACATCTACACTGCACTGTGAAGACGTATCCCAGGCTTCCGAGCATGCTCACCTGCTGTAGTCTCTCAAGCCCTTTGTGTGTGGTGCACTATGGAAAAACTTGACTGTCCATCCTGCAGCACTTTACACAAAGTTGTTGCAGCCTGCTAACACATTGTGCAGACCCCTCTTTTGGGACTGCATGCTCCCAGCAACCAGAGAACACAACACAGAAGAGTCACCACTTGAACAGCTTGTCCTGCTTGGGCTCTCACTACTGTTTCTGGAAACAGGCAGAGCATCCATGAGATGCTGGTGGGCATTTTGGCAGCATTTTCTGACCTGGCACCTGTTGGAGGAGGATGACAACATAAGACATGGCAGACTCAAACTGGCTGATGTTGCTCAAAACTCTCAGTCTAGTTGCTGATGTCCCCTATGTAGGCCAGAAGTGCTGGAGCAGAGCTACAAGCACAGACTGGTGGGATCACATAGTCATGTGAACCTGGGATGACCTGCAGTGGATCTAGAATATTCACATGAAGAAAGCTCCATTTCTGGAGCTTTGTGAGCAACTTGCCCTGATGCTCCATGACAGTTGTTGACAACTAGTGGCATATGCATCAAAATTAGTAATTGATGTGAAAACCAGATATGCACAGATTGAGAAGGATCTTTTAGGGATATTGTTTGCCTGTGAGCAATTCAATCAATATGTTTATGGCCAGACAGGGGATATTGAAACGGACCACAAGCCCCTGATAGCATTATTTGGCAAACCACTAAATGACTGTACCTTAAGGATTCAAAGAATGATGATAAAGATGCAAAAGTATGATTTGATTGTGACCTACACACCCAGTAAATTCATGTTTACTGCAGATGCATTTTCCAGAGCAGTGACTCCCACTATGAAACCAGAGAAGACCTCAGAGAAAGAGATGCAAACCTATTATTGTAAAGGCAATTCCTGTAACTAACAAAAAACTGCAAAAATAAGAGGGGAAACAGAGAAAGATGAATAATTGGGGATCCTTAAAGAAGTAATAATTAAAGGGTGTCCTGAAGAAATAAGCAGTTGCTGTCTAAGTATAAGAGACTACTGGAACTGCAGGTATGATTATACTGTGATGAATGGGATGATTTTCAAGGGCAGCAAGGTTGTAATACCAATGAGCCTCTGGAAAGAAATGCCAGAGAAGATTCATGGGGGTCATTTAGGAATTCAGAAGTGCAAACAACAAGCACGAGAGGTGATGCATTGACCATGGATCAATGACGACATTACTAATGCGGTAGAAAACTGATTTTTGTGCTTAAAATACAAGCCATGTCAACAGGCAGAGCTACTGAGAGCTCAACAAGTTCCACAAAGGCTTTATCAGAAAGGCAGGCACTCATTTATTTACCTAGCAATCAAAGGATTATCTAATAAGTCACAGATCATTATTCTCTGTATCCAGAAATTTGCAGACTGCACAGTACTAGCAGTAAATCATTGACAGCTGGCATGAAAAGAATATTTTCCAGACATGGAATTCCAGATGAAGTCTTTAGTGATAATGGGCCAAAATTTTCCAGTCAGATTTTAGGTACTTTGCCATAGATTGGGATTTTCATCACAAAACATCAAGGCCAAATTACCCTCAATCGAATGGAATCATGGAAAGGTCTATATGGATGGTAAACAGCGTTATGAAAAAGACTTTCAACAGTGGGGTGATTTGCTTAAAGCTTTACTGAAATAATCTCTGGAGAATAGCTTTTCTCCAGCTCACCGGTTAATGGGAAGAAGGAACAGATCAGATTTACCAATCACTGATGACTTGCTGAAATCTTATGACAATGAAACTGTACAGAAGATGAAAGAAAATCAGAAGTGAAAGCAGAAATATTATTTTGACAAAATGGCCTGTGGCCCCCCATCTCCTACCCCAGGCGATAGAATGTGCCTGAGGAATCTCACCTCTAATACTTGGGGCCAAATGGGTGCCATTAAAGAACAGCTACATCCAAGGTCTTATATTATCCAGACAGACCAAGGGGATACATTTGTATATAATCGAAGGGATCTAAAAGTAATCCCAGAACACTGACAGTAGATATGGACTCTGGCATTTACCAGCTGACTGTTTGTCATCAATGCACAAAGAGAAACTGGCAAGCAACAAGAGAGCAACTGAAACTCTAACGAAAGGCTGATACTGAGAAGCCTGGAGAGAGAGATCAAACATCCTGAAAGACTCAGAGACTTGATAACCTGCCTGGAGAAGGGGCATTGAGGAAAGTGAGGTGACTTAACTGAGTGAGGTAAATACTCACTCCAGAGTGATGTGCTGGTAGCCCCTCCTTCTCTAAGTGGTTGACACATTGGGTATATAGATTGTAGTTGGTGGGAATTTAATGTATACATTGTTAGAAAGTAAGTTATATATGTAAAGAGGTAATTGTATTTTTAGGAGGTGAGATGAAGAGATATTTTTGTGAAAGATTATAATTTAGAGGGGCTCCTTCATAAAGGACATTATTGGGAATCTAGGAATTTTGAGACGTGCCCTGGTACCAAGGGCTGGCGAACAAAGTACAGCAACTTACCCGTGGATGCTCTCTATTTTTTTAATAAAAGTTTACTCCTTTCTCATTCACGGGCTTGTTGTTTAATGAACCCTGTGACAGAGTGCAGGGAGTTAACAGCACTCTGATCACTCTGGCACTAATTGGCTCCCCCAGAGAGGGTTGACTGGGGAATGAAATGTAATTAGCTATTCAAGACAAAAGGCTGGAGGAACTAAAGAGCCAATTAGCCCATCAACTCAAGACTGAGAAGAAAGGCACAGGAAGGAAATACAAAGGGAGAGGAGCAGGACTAGTTGAGTACAAAGTCAGAGAGATTGCTAGGATGGGAGACTCCTTCTTCTCTTTTGCACTGGGAAAAGGGCTGAGGATACAATAGTAAAAAGCATTGCTGCACAAAACTGTAAAGGAGTTGGTGAGGGAACATAAACAAATGGCATGGTGTGGATATCCAACCTGTGGAGTCTGAGCAATTTTCTATAGTTCAAGAAGTCACGAGACCATGCCCTGCTATAAACCCCAAGATCATTACAGCTATGGCCACTATCAAGAAGAAGCCCTTTGCCAAGTGCAGGACTACAGTCAGATTCTGGTAAACCTGTGGTGTGAGGCAAGATGTTTGACTTCAGTAAGAGCACCAGAAATGACTGTGTGTACCAAGAAATAGCAGACAAGCTGGCAGTATTGGGGATTCAATGGACCGGTGACTAGTGCAGGGAGTGTATTAACTGGCACAAAAGCGACTACTGGAAAGTCAGCTATGAGAATCACACCTCTGGGAACTTCCCGTCATCCTGCCTCTTTTATGAGGATCTTGACTGGGTGCTGCACTGAGGACTTAGCCCCCAGAAGTTCACAATAGCCTGGTCAGTTGGGATGGCGACCTTCTGACCCCTGAATCCAGTATGGGACTGGAGGTGAGGGAGCAGCTGCTTGAAAAGGCTAGTGAAGTAACTCTGGTGCACATAACCATCTGGACACTAGCAGTTGCTTTCATAGTGTGTGTTTCCACTTTTTGATTCAATCTTTTTCTGTCTATATTCATTTGTACTTATGGATAAACCCTTCTGGTAAGTTCAGCTCTTTGGCTTGTGGTTTCACAGTGTCTGCAGAGCTTTTTCTATCATTAAAATCTCCTTCATAGAGCAGTCGCTCTCTTTCCATATTGTACTTAATACCACAAGTGAGTCTATCTCTGAACAGAGACTCCATCAACTCTCCAAAGTCACAGGTCTTACTGAATCTCCTTAATTCTGTGCCACATTGCTCTATGGTGTCATCAGTTTTTTGCATGCATGTAAAAAAAATGTCTCTCTCAAAGGTCTCATTCCATTTTGGCATGCAATGTTCCTCAAATGTGGTCAGTATTTTACTTAACTTCATGCTTGCACCTTCTTCAAACAAAATTGTTATAAATATCCAATGCTTCCTCCCCAGCAACTTGAAAAACCATTGATTTCACGTTATCATTTTTCTCCTCTGCCCCATGGCTACTAAATACAATTCAAATCTCTGTTGGAATTTTTTCCAGTTCTCTGGAACATTGCCTGACAATTGCAGCGGGGTGGGAGGTTATAACTTTTTGTCTTGGCTTTTTTACCTTCTTAAGCTTATCAAGCTCCCTGGTGCTCCTGAAATTTATACATAAGCCTCTGTTCTTCTTTGTTTGCTGCCCCATGTGCTCCTCTTTTCCTTATTTTCGGTTTTAGACACAGGAGTTAACCTCAAAAGGACTTCAGTCTATTTCTCACCTGGCACGTCTGACACCATGTAATGATCCTAGGGTACATTAAACAATAAAGCAGTGAATAAGAAAGGAATACACTTTTATTTAAAAAAAAAAAACCTAGAGAATGTCCATAATAAACTGCTGTACAGAGCTACATTCCCCTTTTGTTTGACACTCCCTTGCTTCCAGGGCAAGTCTCAAAATGCCTAGCTCCATAATACTGTCCCTTATAGGAGAGCCTCTCTACATAATAATCTTTCACTAGCATATCTGTACAATAGCTAATACAGGAGACTGTTCACTTTATTTGCAGCTCAGCAGTCAGAATAAAATGGAGGGGTTAAACACTGAGTGACTGTACTTGAACCAGAGGCATTGCTTCCATTTCCTGGGAGTCAATTGGCTAGTCTTGGGATAGAAAGAATTGGAACACTGGCCCATGGGATTGTGGGATAACACTGGTGGACTCTCAGGATACAAGTCTGGGGGACCTGAGCTACATCCACACAGCAAACGTAGATGGAGCTTCTATAAGGTGGGTACTAAACTGGTTGGAAAACCATTCCCAGAGAGTAATCATCAGTGGTTCAAAGTCATGCTGGAAGGGCAAAATGAGTGGGGTCCCACAGGGATCAGTTCTGGGTCCAGTTCTGTTCAATATGTTCATCAATGATTTAGATCAGTGGTTCCCAAACTTGTTCCGCCGCTTGTGCAGGGAAAGCCCCTGGCGGGCCGGGCTGGTTTGTTTACCTGCTGCGTCCACAGGTTCGGCCAATCGCGGCTCCCAGTGGCCGCGGTTCACTGTTCCGGGCCAATAGGAACTGCTGGAAGTGGCAGCCAGTAAGTCTGTTGGCCCACGCCACTTCCAGCAGTTCCCATTGGCCCGGAACAGTGAACCGCGGCCACTTGGAGCCGCGATTTACCTGCCGCGTCCACAGGTTCGGCCAATCGCGGCTCCCAGTGGCCGCGGTTCACTGTTCCGGGCCAATAGGAACTGCTGGAAGTGGCAGCCAGTAAGTCTGTTGGCCCACGCCACTTCCAGCAGTTCCCATTGGCCCGGAACAGTGAACCGCGGCCACTTGGAGCCGCGATTTACCTGCCGCGTCCACAGGTTCGGCCAATCGTGGCTCCCAGTGGCCGCGGTTCACTGTTCCGGGCCAATGGGAACTGCTGGAAGTGGCGTGGGCCAACGGACTTACTGGCTGCTACTTCCAACAGTTCCTATTGGCCCGGAACAGTGAACCGCGGCCACTGGGAGCCGCGATTGGCCGAACCTGTGGACGCGGCAGGTAAACAAACCAGCCCGGCCCGCCAGGGGCTTTCCCTGCACAAGCGGCGGAACAAGTTTGGGAACCACTGATTTAGATAATGGCATAGAGAGTACAGTTATAAAGTTTGCAGAGGATACCAAACTGGGAGGGTTTGCAGGTGCTTTGGAGGATAGGATTAAAATTCAAAATGATCTAGACAAACTGGAGAAATGGTCTGCAGTAAAAAGGATGAAATTCAATAAGGGCAAATGCAAAGCACTTCACTTAGGAAGGAACAATCAGTTGCACACATACAAAATGGGAAATGACTGCCTAGGAAGGAGTACTGCGGAAAAGGATCTGGGGGGTCATAGCGGACCATAAGCTAAATATGAATCAACAGTGTGACACTATTGCAAAAACAGCGAATATCATTGTGGGATGTATTAGCAGGAGTGTTGTAAGCAAGACACAAGAAGTAATTCTTCTCCTCTGCTCCGCACTGATTAGGCCTCAACTGGAGTATTCTGTCCAGTTCTGGGCACCACATTTCAGGAAAGATCTGGACAAATTGGAGAAAGTCCAGAGAAGAGCAACAAAAATGATTAAAGGTCTACAAAACATGACCTATGAGGGAAGACTGAAAAAACTGGGTTTGTTCAATCTGGAGAAGAGAAGACTGAGAGGGGACATGATAACAGTTTTCAAGTACATCAAAGGTTGTTATAAGGAGGAGGGAGAAAAATTGTTCTTAACCTCTGAGGATAGGACAAGCAGCAATGGGCTTAAATTGCAGCAGGCAAGACTTAGGAAGTTTTTCCTAATGTCCAACCTAACTGTAAGGGTGGTTAAGCACTGGAATAAATTGCCTAGGGAGGTTGTGGAATCTTCATCATTGGAGATTTTTAAAAGCAGGTTAGACAAACACCTGTCAGGGATGATCTAGATAATACTTAGTCCTGCCGTGAGTGCAAGGGACTAGACTAGATGACCTCTCAAGGTCCCTTCCTCTCCTATGATTCTAAAATGATGCACTGTGGACCTGAGTCCCACTGAGACTCAGGCTCAGGCCCTCCCACTACCCCCCTTTGCTAGGTCCTAGAGCCTGAATCCAGAAAGAGTACTGGCCCAAGTCAGATACATTTATGTGTAGATGGAAGGGGATTAGGGTTCGAGCCTGAGTCTAGGTTTACATTACCATGTAGACTTACAGAGTATCTGTATGCCTCAGTTCCCCCATTTGTACAAATAGGAATATTAACACTTCCTTGCCAAACAGGGATGTTGTGAGGCACTCAGATCCTATGGTAATTGGGACCGTAAAATTATTGAATATAGAAAGATGTTTGCACAGTATGTAAAAACACGATCCCAGCACCAAGGAGTTTGCAATTCTGAAAGCATTCATGCAGGAAAGTAACTTTACCTGTGACTAATCACTGTGACTGTCCATGTGAGTGGAGTTATTCATGTGTGTAAATACAGGATCAAACTCCTAGAAGTTCACAACAAGAAAAAGGAAACTCTGGGAGATAATAAAGATGTGAACAGAAGGAGTTCATGGGAGATTATGGGGATGCAGGCTGCAATGCACACATCAGTTCCTAATACTATTTTTAATAGTTACATTAATATAGGTTTCTTTAAATGGAACCAGAGGGTCATTGTTCTTGCTATGCTTTCTCCCTCTCACTCTTGGCCTCTCTCAATCCTCTCCTCTCTCTTCACTTGATTCTGCTTCCACTGAAGTTAATTGCAAGCTTTCCATTGACTTCAGTGGGAGCAGGATCGAGCCCTATGCCTGTCCCTCCAAAAATCCTGTATAGAGAATCTCTCAGGAATCAGGGCCTGCAGCAGAGCCCCTCTCCAGAGAGCCTGCAGTGGGCTTCCTGATTGGCTACACTGTGGATTGGCTGGAAGAGTTAGCAAACTGACTCTTAAACCCAGCAGCAGCAGGAGTTCAGTGGCTCCTCAAAGCACTTGTCCACAGCTGTGATAGCTCCTTTCTTTTTCCAGCCCTGCCCCCACCTTACCTCACTCCAGGTAACCTGGTTCTGACCCTCAGCTCCGACCCTTGGCTCGGACATAAGAACGGCCATACTGGGTCTGACCAATGGTCCATCTAGCCATGCATCCTGTCTTCCAACAGTGGCCAGTGCCAGGTGTCCCAGAGGGAATTATCAGAACAGGACACCAATTATCGAGTGATCCATCCACTGTTGTCCTGTCCCAGCTTCTGGCATCTGGTCTCTGACTCCAGTTCTGACCCCTGGGTCTGATTTCTGAATGCTGACTCCTGCTCTAGCCACTAGGCATGACTGCCCACTTCTTGGTCACTGACAAAATTAGGGCCAATACTGGTGAATAATCAGTTTTGCCACAAGGCACAGAAGACTCAGTTTTCCCTCTCCCAACCGTAAATGTCTTTCTGGGCATCCACATGGAGGACATAAGGCCATGGAAGTACTGCCTTGCCCTATTTTATACTATCGCTCAACCTGAGAGCAGATAAAAGGAATTAAAATTGTGATAGGAATATTAGGAGAGCTTGTTGCCAGCATAGGCACCGATTCCATCATTGTTCCAGGGCTGGAGCACCCACAGAAAACAATTAGTGGGTGCTTAGCACCCACTGGCAGCCAAGCCTCCCCACTTCCTTCCCTCAGTGCCTACCGCCCACCAACAGCCTCACCAATCAACTCCTCCCAGCACCTCCCACCTGCCATGGATCAGCTGTTCCACGGTGTGCAGGAGGTGCTGGGAGTGAGTGGGGAGGAGTGGGAATGGAGCATGTTCGGGGGAGGGGGCGGAACTGGGTGGGAAGAGGCAGGGTGGGAGTGGGAAGAGGCGGGGACTTGGGGGAAGGGGTGGAGTCGGGGCGGCATCTGAAGCTGAGTTGGGGTTGAGCACCCCTGAGGGAAGTTGGAAGCTGGCGCCTGTGGTTGCCAGCATTGCTGTGCTGCAGGGAAGTACCGCAATGCCTTAAACACTCCAGGTGGCTTTACTTCTCTCTCTTCCTCCTGCCCATAATGCTTGTTTGTGATGGCCAAATTGTTCTCATTTCTCCCAAACATGAGACCCAATGCAGCTACCACCAGCATATCTCAGCTATCCCTCTTGTATTTCTTTAGCACAGACAGCAAAAGTGTCATACATGCTGGGGTGCCCTCCCCGCCACATACGCCCACAGAGAACGTTGGGACACACAGTTAGCTATGTAGCATTGGAGAGCATGTTTGTTCAGGAGTGAGGTGAGGATGAATATATGCAAGGATCAGTGTGATGTAACTAACTTTTTTGTGGGGAGGGAGGGAGAACTGAAAAATGGCTTTTTTCTCCCATAGTGGTGCAGCTGCCCTCCTCTCCATACCCTTCCTGCATGCTGACCTGGAGGAAAATCAAATCAGATATTCTGTTAAGAAAGTAAAGGAATACTGAACTGAATTTGGGAAGCTTATGGAAAATTATAAAGGGGATTATTTCAGGTTAACATTCAAGTTCTGCGATTTCATCTTGATTCAGTAAAGCATTTTAGATGGAGCTTCTAGTGTTCTCAGCAGAATTTCTTTTAAATGGAAATTGCCATCTCACTAATCACACAAATATATGCTCTTGAGAGAAGGAAACAAGCAATGCAAAAATCCATGTTTATTGAGAAAGGAGGAAGCATTCCAAACTAAGCTCCAGCTATAGATTTATTTCTATTTATAGTTTTGCTTTTTAATAGCAGGTGAACGTTGTTATTCCCTCTCCTAGGATAGTCCTCTGCTCTTTTTGCGCACTTAATAATGAAGTCATCAAAAGAGCAATTAATAAAACGGCTATTTCTGCCAATGGGAGTTCTATTATAATATCTTGTGGTCCAGTTTCCATAAAATTCTTATCTATTTTATTGTTTCTCATGGACTAGAAGATCGATGTTATTGTTGGCTCTGTGGGACTGTGTAAGAGGCAAGTTTCAGTCTTACTAATTATCACTATTTTATTAGCAGATAGTGATTCACATTATAAACTCAAACTAGTTTCCTTTAAGGGATAATATCACAGAGAAAAGGGAAGATGTACTAAAAAAAATTCATTTGAAATATTAAATCTTCATATTATCAGTTTTCCTGTGACGATCTCAGACAGTACGGATGTCATACTACACTGCAGTGTGGAATTGTGGGTCATACAACCGTTTGAAATCAATGACAGGGAGTCCATTGTATATTATGGTATTTTAATTTATAAATATCTTTAAATAAATTAATTTTACTTCAGGTAACAAAAGTGCATATAACATCTACTTAGATCATCACCCCTTCTAAAGACTCGGTTTACTGCTAGCTCAAATTAAACTTCATGCCTAAACCGATGTCTAACCAAGAGTTATTTGGACAGTGACAGAAGATCATTTTTACAGTCCCTTGGCTTCCAACCCCCTTTAGTGTCAGCCAATCAGCTCTATCCTCCACTTTTCCATGAGTTTGTAGGTTAAAAAACCAGAAACAAAACAAACAAAATTTCCCGCATTAGCCTTCCCTGTCCAGGAGGAAATAAAGAGCCACCAACACCAACGATTTCTGAATAAACAAAACAAAAACAAGAGATGAAGGAGGACATCTGTGGGATGGTCTTCTGGGGGATTATGACAGTTCCACAAATAACTAATGCCAAAACGGAAAAGAGAAATGGAGAATAAAAGAAAACCAAATAAAGAAGATAGAAGACATATACAAGCGGCATAGAATATGCAGGAAGTAGTGTCCAGAGTAAGAGGTCAGGAAGGAGGAAAAAGATATTTCTATAAACAAACTCAAACCAAAACCCAGGGTCTGAATAAGTTCATTCTCTGGGATGATTAGATGCAGGCCTATTGCTATAAACTACCAAAGTACAAACAAAGAATATTTTAAGGTGGTAAAAATAATGTTGCATACTATGTTTGTGTGAAATATTTGCATGAAACCTCAATCCTATTCAGACCTAGGGTCAAGTGCATTCAGAAACCTGAATCCACACTTACAAAAGAAGTGATAAACTTGCAATGGGGTTGTTGCAGTTGTTAGGAAACCAGCACATTTCTTCTTGTTCTTACTCTTAGAAGAAGCTCCTAGACTCACTGGAGACATCTAAGGTAAGAAAGCCTTGTGGTGGGTGCAGAGCAGATAGGAATGAGGTATGGGGTGAGATTCCCCTGAGAGGTGTATTAAACTCTATCCTCTCTATCTTCCAAGTGAACCCAGAAAGGTTCACTTCAAAACCTCTGCAAAACCAATCTAAATCAAACAACTTGTAAAAATGTTTTTTTAATCAAACACCACAGGATTCATAGTGCCCAACTACCTATTCTCTTTTGAAAAAGATGACAGTGGATATAAAATTGTACCTAACAGATCTAGTTATAGTTATTTCCATATATAAAAACTGACTATACATACATCATGGCTCTAGCTGTGCATCCATGAGTAAGCTTAAAAACAGCAACCAACAATCATGCCACTGGCCCACTGGAAGCAGCTCTGGATACATTATGTATTTTCTTTCTGTTAACAGCATTTTTTTTTCAAACTTACTTTGAAAAATTGTTTTTGCTACTTCTGACCTGGTGGTGCGAAAAGCAGCAACAAGGCAGGCTGGCATGTCCCATGTGTATAGCTAAACACTGATCAGAGAGAGAGGGCTAGCAGATGTCTCTGCTAACTGAGTGGACTTTTGGGGCCCATGAAGGAGCACCTCGGCATTTTTTAATTTAATTTTTCTAGTTCCTTTCCTGGCAAAGATAACCATGAAAGCATAAACCTACCACTGGGGTTGAAATGAACAAACATCTGAAGTCCACTACTGCCACAGGCAGTAGAGCGCTAAGGATTCTCTTCCCTCACATACACAGACCCTGATTCTTCTCTCGCTGACACCAGTTTCACGCTGCTTTTTGACACATTTACAATGATGTAAGTGTGAGACAAATCAAGCCCAGACTTTACGGGTATGTCCGCACTGCAACTGAAGGTGTGATTATGGGTGTGTAGGCATACTTTTAAGATAGCTGGCACAGCTAAAAACAGCAGTGAAGATGCAGTGGCACGGGCTTCCGTGCGGCTTCTATTAGCATGTCTGCTCTCCAGCTAGCTTGCACTGAAGACCTTGCCTCTGTGTCTTCACTGCTATTTTTAGCCATGCTCACTAGATTAAAGCTAGCACAGGTATGTCTACCGGAGCTGCACTTGCACTTCTGACTGCAGTGTAGATATACCCTATATGTAAAATAAGCCTTTTAGGTTTGGAGTGTATCCCTAACAGCCTAACAGTACTGCCAATTCTCACTATTTTATCCCAAGTCCCCCAATATTTAAAGTTACCCTTAAAGCCCCATCTCTGGGAGTCATATGATTACATGAGAATCGTAGCTGTCATTTTTTAAATAGATTTCTAGTCCTCACAGATGCAAGGAAAAGCTTGCAAATGTGAACTCTAAAAGTTCAAAGACCAGAAGGCAAATAAAGAGAATCCAAATTTGGTATTTTAACTCTCAGGATTTTATGCCCAATCTCACAATTTTAGGGGCCCATTTCATGACTTTTGAATGCTTGAGTTCGGCAATACTGCACTAACCCTCCCCCAGATCCCTAGACCTGCTCTGTGAACACTGGTGTAATAATAGGGCCCATAAATTTGTTACATATTTGTTATGGCTGTCTGTGCTGGTTACAATTTATAGTCTTAGGCTAGAGCTGAGCCGACTGCTGCTGTAAAAAATTCTGCAGGACTGGAAGAAGTCCTTCCAATTAACTATTGATCAATGGATCCATTCCATGTTTATGACATTTTAATTTGAAAGAGTATGTGATCTGAAAAGCTTTGTTAATTAGGTGGGGTAGATTAGAAGCCAAAAAAAAAAAAAAAGAAAAGAAATCAACTCATACAACCCCGTAGCTATCCCATCCATCTCCATCTCAGCCTTTGAAAAACATCCAATCTTTGCTTTGTAAATTCCTCTGGCACAATAATTTGGCATTAGCATTTCAAAGATGTACCTACCTTTTGTTCTTGAAGAAGTATTTCATATAGTACAGTTTCACTTACCCCACTATTATAAATTCCATACGTTTTAAGACAGGGGTCTCAAACATGCGGCCTGCGGGCCACATGCAGCTTGCAGAGTGGTTTCCTGAGCCCACCATAGGCACCAACTCCCACCCTCTGCCTCTCACCCCCTGCTCCCTCTCCCAAGTATGCCATATCCCTGCTCCTGTGCCTACCTCCCAACGCTTAGGACTTTCCAGGAGGGAGGAGGCAGGAGCATGGATGCGGCATGCTCAGGAGAGGAGGCGGGGATGGGGCGGGAAGAGGCGGGGCGGGGCATGTACTGAAGTGTCACTAGATACCTCTTGCGGTTATGGTAACACCACTCTTTTCATTAGGTGCCAATAATGTGCTTGGTAAGACTTCAAACAGCTTACAGTCTAGCAGAGATACACAGGAGCCAGGATACACAGAAAGACCCAGAGGGGGTATTAACTTGGAGCAGTCTGGGAGAGGGGGTTGTTTATTTGGGCATCTGTGGCGTGATATGAATCATTCCCCTTGGCTTCAGGGCTTTCTTGCAATGCATGTGCTATCAGAACCTGTTTTGAAAGGTGCTAAGCACCCTGAGATCCCACTGGTCTCAGTGGAAGGAGAAGGCACCTCAGCTCCGCACAAAGGAAGTTCTAACAGAGAGATGACCCAAGAGGGGGTGCGCGGCCTGCATCCCAGCCCCTTGCTGTTCTGGCCTGTGACCTGAGGCTGAAAGGTGCTGCCAGCTGCCTTCTGTGAGGTGAGATGGGCTAAGAGCCAGTGGCTCTTAGTCCATCAGTCCCCATCAGACCCCATGACAGCTCCCTCTGCTTCCGCAAGGGTAATGACAATGTTTGGAAGTACATATATATATGAACAGTTTTTCTCTTCTATGAAGATTAACATCTCTGTGTTAAGGTCAAGGCTCACTGATGAACATTTGCAAGCAACACTGAGATTGGTTTGATATCCTGAGATGAAACCAAATATTGATGCTCTGGTTAATGCAAAACGTTGCCAGCTAAGTGGCCAAAAATGAAATGACTGTCAAAATTAGCACTGACTTTTTGCATTACAGTTTTTAAAAAGTTAATACACTGACTTTTTATAGCATATTATATTACTCTTAATTTTTTAAATTTTTGACTATACTTTTGTGTCATTGTATGAAACGGTTTCAGTAATGCGGCCCCCAGGCCCATGTACTAGTCCTCATGTGGCCCTCATGGTGATTTGAGTTTGAGATCCCTGTTTTAAGTCTTTCAGAGTTGGGAATCAGATGTGTGAAACTCAGTTGTCACTTCTCATGCTGAAAGGAGATTTTTGAAAAATTTCACACAAGCAGAAACTAGATAAATGTTATCATTTGCAATCCTGGTGACCTTTTGTTCCCTCATTGTTAGTCCCTAGCCACCAGCCTAGTGGAATGATTGCACGCACATGAAAGAGTCTGATTCTTCACTGTCTTGTCACTATTTACCTCTATCCAAAGTGGGTATAAAACACTACCAATTTAGGACGGTAGTAACTTACACTCACTTTGCCCAGGTAGAAATGACTGCATAAGGCAAGGCACTGAAGAATCAAGCTCTACATCTCATAAAGGGTGGGATTCTACTACTTCTGAATTCTGCTTTGCCCATATAGAGGTCTGTGAGGCACATAGGTAAACCTCTTCAGGTAAAATGGCTCTTACTTCCTTCACCATAACTAATGTCAGACAGAACGTTTGAGTTTCTGAGATGTTTCAAATAAATTTGAAATGTTCAAATAAATTTGTTAGCCTCTAAGGTGCCACAAGTTCAGTAAGTGTGGGATTTTTTTCAGTTTTGGTTTCTAGCCTTGACTGGAAACAGAACTGCCTAAATTCTCTGAAAGAGGCCGACCTCAAGATCTTTCAGTCCAGCGGAGGTGTCAGAAGCCTTATGAGACCACTGTTTGCATGCATTTCCAGCCCACTTTGGAAACTCAAAGAGCCAATTCTCAAGGGATCCTTGTCTAGCCAAGTTGAGTGCAATATATGACCTAGATGTGGGGAAGAGGGAAAGTAAATGTTGTGGGTTTTCTTATTTGTTTTTTAAAATTAAAGTTTTTATTGATTTTTGCATTTCAATTCAAACATCACAACACATTAAAAAACAAACAACCCCCCAGCATTTGCTTTGTCATCCTTCATTCCCCTGATCCTGGGGCTAGTCAGAGGAGAAAATGATCAGCCCCATTTCCCCAGCACACCTGACACCCTCTATCCTGGGGACTCAGACAATCCAGGAAGTTTTTGGAAAATGTAGGGGACAATTTCCTGGTGCAAGTGCTGGAGGAACCAACTAGGGGCAGAGCTCTTCTTGACCTGCTGCTCACAAACCGGGAAGAATTAGTAGGGGAAGCAAAAGTGGATGGGAACCTGGGAGGCAGTGACCATGAGATGGTCGAGTTCAGGATCCTGACACAAGGAAGAAAGAAAAGCAGCCGAATACGGACCCTGGACTTCAGAAAAGCAGACTGACTCCCTCCGGGAACTGATGGTCAGGATCCCCTGGGAGAATAACATGCGGGGGAAAGGAGTCCAGGAGAGCTGGCTGTATTTTAAAGAATCCTTATTGTGGTTACAGGGACAAACCATCCCGATGTGTCGAAAGAATAGTAAATATGGCAGGCGACCAGCTTGGATTAACAGTGAAATCCTTGCTGATCTTAAACACAAAAAAGAGGCTTACAAGAAGTGGAAGATTGGACAAACGACCAGGGATGAGTATAAAAATATTGCTCGGGCATGTAGGAGTGAAATCAGGAAGGCTAAATCACACCTGGAGTTGCAGCTAGCGAGAGATGTTAAGAGTAACAAGAAGGGTTTCTTCAGGTATGTTGGCAACAAGAAGAAAGCCAAGGAAAGTGTGGGCCCCTTACTTAATGAGGGAGGCAACCTAGTGACAGAGGATGTGGAAAAAGCTAATGTACTCAATGCTTTCTTTGCCTCTGTCTTTACGAACAAGATCAGCTCCCAGACGACTGCACTGGGCAGCACAGCATGGGGAGGAGGTGGCCAGCCCTCTGTGAAGAAAGAAGTGGTTCAGGATTATTTAGAAAAGCTGGACGTGCACACGTCCATGGGGCCGGATGCGTTGCATCCGAGAGTGCTAAAGGAATTGGCGGATGTGATTGCAGAGCCATTGGCCATTATCTTTGAAAACTCATGGCGATCGGAGAAAGTCCCGGAAGACTGGAAAAAGGCTAATGTAGTGCCCATCTTTAAAAAAAGGAAGGAGGAGGATCCTGGGAACTACAGGCCAGTCAGCCTCACCTCAGTCCCCGGAAAAATCATGGAGCAGGTCCTCAAGGAATCAATTCTGAAGCACTTAGACGAGAGGAAAGTGATCAGGAACAGTTAGCATAGATTCACCAAGGGCAAGTCATGCCTGACTAATCTAATTGCCTTCTCTGATAAGATAACTGGTTCTGTAGATGAAGGGAAAGCAGTGGACGTGTTATTCCTTGACTTTAGCAAAGCTTTTGACACGGTCTCCCACAGTATTCTTGTCAGCAAGTCAAAGAAGTATGGGCTGGATGGATGCACTACAAGGTGGGTAGAAAGTTGGCTAGATTGTCGGGCTCAATGGGTAGTGATCAATGGCTCCATGTCTAGTTGGCAGCCGGTATCTAGCGGAGTGCCCCAAGGGACAGTGGACGAGAAGCTGGATATGAGTCAACAGTGTGCCCTTGTTGCCAAGAAGGCCAATGGCATTTTGGGATGTATAAGTAGGGGCATTGCCAGCAGATCGAGGGACGTGATCGTTCCCCTCTATTCGACGTTGGTGAAGCCTCGTCTGGAGTACTGTGTCCAGTTTTGGGCCCCACACTACAAGAAGAGTGTGGAAAAATTGGAAAACGTCCAGCGGAAGGCAACAAAAATTATTAGGGGTCTGGAACACATGACTTATGAGGAGAGGCTGAGGGAACTGGGGATGTTTAGTCTATGGAAGAGAAGAATGAGGGGGGATTTGATAGGTGCTTTTAACTACCTGAAAGGTGGATCCAAAGAGGATAGATCTAGACTATTCTCAGTGATAGTAGATGACAGGACAAGGAGTAATGGTCTCAAGTTGCACTGGGGGAGATTTAGGTTGGATATTAGGAAAAACTTTTTCACTAGGAGGGTGGTGAAACACTGGAATGCGTTTCCTAAGGAGGTGGTGAAATCCCCTTCCTTAGAAGTTTTTAAGGTCAGGCTTGACAAAGCTCTGGCTGGGATGATTTAGTTGGGGATTGGTCCTGCTCTGGGCAGGGGGTTGGACTAGATGACCTCCAGAGGTCCCTTCCAACTCTGATATTCTATGATTCTGTGAGGGTGGCATAAACCAGCTAAGCCCATTTTGTGGTCCCTTTACACCAGAATGGTACAAAGGAGTTGTTGCAGGGACCAAGATATCGTCCAATATGTTTAGATAGTTTTGAAAAGCATCAAAACTTTGGGTGCATACCTAAAACAAACCAGAACACCAAGCTTTTGTGATTCACCCACACTTTGTCCCTGATGCTTTGGTGGTAAGACTTGTTCATTTTGGGATCTAAAAAAACCAGGCGAGGTGGCACCCAAAGATGCTCCAGAAAATATTTTTTAAACAACTGTGTAGCAGAAGCTATGCATTTCATTGGGGTTGGACATAGGTGGATGTCACAGTTGCAAGGCTAGCTGTACCCATGTTCTCTCTTAGTGCAGCCCCTCAAGTGTTAGGCTTTATGCCTTTACTTTTCTGGTGCGGAAATCTGTAATTCTCCCACTCTTAAAATGAGTCCTTGGCTTCTGTAGCATATGTATCAACTGCGAATACACAGCCAGTCTAACTGGGTTTGGCACTTGTGGTTGTTCCCTTCGGGAGTGTGTGATCAGCACGGCCAGTCTTATGGGTGGGCGATGTGGGAGATCTCCAGGGTGCCGTGGTCAAGTGGGCAGAGCTGGGGAGCCCCACTCCACTCCTGCGGAGGGTTGCCACTTACCCAGAGTGACCTCACCACATGGTGCCAGGCTCTGCCAGTGAAACAGGATCCTTCAGAACCTTGCGGCCAGCTGGAGTTTAAATCCCCTGTGGGCCTGCCCCTTTGGAATGCTGCGAGACTCAATCAACGTCTTGCTTTACAGCACTGGGCAGAAGCAAGAAGCACCGGGAAAGCATCAGAAAGGGAGGGAGTGTGGTTCTCTCTCGGGTGGGGCAGGGTAACAGGATTCACATTGAACACTGGGAGGCGAGGGAAGGGAATAAAGGGGGCTGCGGGGCAGGAGCCAGATGCTCACACATGTCCCCTGTCCACTCTCCTAACAGCATGACACTTGCAGTGCTGCTGTCACTCCACGTGCTGCTGCTCTGCCTGCTGAATGGCCACCCACTGCTCAGGGAGCAGTACTTAAAGGGTGCCAAAGAAAGTTCACCCAGGGTGCCATTTTCCCTAAGGCTGGCCCTGGTGACCAGTGGTGAATACAGCAACCAGATGGCTTTCTTCAAATCAACATACTGCTTAATTTTAATAGTGGGAGCAAGATACTTAGAGAAAAGGGATTTTAAAACACTCATTTTTAACAGTGAAGTAATTATTCATTGAGCAACTTATCCAGGGTTGTGGTAGATTCTCCATCCCTGGCAATTTTAAATCAAGATCAAGATTCATAAATTATTACAGAGCAGCCCGATGTCACAGAATCAAAGGGAAAGTATGTTTTGTTTTGTTTTTTTTTTTAAAAAAAAGCTATTTGGTCCAGGACAACTGACTTTCATGGTAACAACAAATTTAGGTGAAAAACCAAATGTTTATGATTCCTTCAAAAAACTTTTTTTCCCCCACTAGGTTTGTTTGTCATATGAATATTTCACAGCTCCAGTCCCAAGCACCCAGAAAGAACAAACAGAAAAGACACCACACAGCGTTCTGCTGCAGTTAAAAGATTATGGGTATGTTTGTATGTATGATTGTTACCCCCTAAATCACAAAAAGGAGATGATAATCTAATACAAGTACTTCCTGTTGCCATGTCAAAATATGCAGTATAGTTTAATAATATACAGTAACTTGAAACTAACAGTATGATTCCACTGTTGTGAATTCAATTACTTTAGGAGTACACGTAATGTACTTATTTGGAATGACTGTTTCTTGAATTCTCAGTGGCTTTCACTTTGTCTACTAACACAAAAGAGTAATAAACTTTGGTTACTGCACATTTACTTTATAACAGAGTAATCAAAAGACAGAACAGACTTTAGTGACATGTTAAGATGAAAGATACCAAAAATTCCAAAAGAGGGGTTTGTTGTTTGTTTTTCCACATTGTACACATTTCAGATTCAAAACTGCATACGCGTATACTTCCAAAAGACTACAAAATAAATTAAAAACTTCATGGCATGTGCCCAGAGATCTGATGAACATTTGTAGGTCTTATGGATGGTGTAAATGCATGGGATATGCTGATAGCTGAGAGAGGAAAGGAATACTAACATTCAGGATTCTCCTTTAGAGAAACATGTACAAACACTTCCTAAATTCCTGGGAATCCTGACTGGGATTCCCCCAGCCCCCAGCTCAGTGTCCTGTTGTAGCCTATTTCATTCTCTCTCCAACCCCTACTCCCCATCCCCCGACCTCCCCACATTTTCACAGGACAAAATTAGGGAAAAATACATCAGCTTTCCTACTGCATGACTGAGATTCGCTGGCCTTGGCACAGTGGGCTCTTCTTTTACATCCACTGCTGACAGCCTCACTGGCCCCGTGGTGCTCTGCTGCTTCTTGTGCCTCAGCCCACCATCCAGGTCACATATAGTCCCACCCCTTCCAGGGTAAACCAAGAATCCAACAAACAATAGTCCATGAACCTCACATTGGGCCTTTGGTCCAACTCGCATTGCACCAATCCTTACCCTTGTGTCAGAGGGTTTTTATAACCTGCACCCCTTGGTGCAGAGGTTTCTGCTGCACCTCCCTCAGTGGGCCAGTAAGGGAACCAAGGTCCTCTCTCCCCTCTGGATTCCAGTCTTCAATAAGCAGATAAGGCTGGGGAACTCCAACCCATTGCTGTCTCCTGCACTATTTCCTACCTTGACCTGTCTTAGCCCTTTACCACAGCCTCTTCCCAGGCTCAATGTATATTGGTTTCAGCCTCTCTAGAGCTTTTCATCAAGCCCACTAAATTCCTGCTCCCTGCAGGCCTCTATGCCAGCAAGGGGAATCGGGGGCTGATTCACTTCCCCCAGCTGATTCACTTCCTTCCCAATTGCCTTGTGCTCCTCAATGCAGGCCTACCTTCTTGCAGGGAGACTCTGTCTGCCAGCAGTCCAGCTCAGTTCCCTGATTCCAACCTGAGTTCTCCCACTGAGAGTCAGAGAGCTGCTCTCCTTCCTGGTCAGCCCCTTTTTTAACTCTTCCCCCCAGGCTTGATACTAACTGAGAAGTGGGGACAGACTGTTTGAGTTCACAGGCTCTCATTAACCTCTTCTAGCTCAGGTGGTTTCGTACAGTCCTTCCACACCCATCTTAAAAAATTCATACAAGCCTTTTATTGAGGTCTAGCACTTCTGTGCTTTGGAGCAAGGACTTAAAATTTGACAGGTGGCACCACTCTGCTGTCAGGGATATGCCTTTTGCCATCCCGGTGAGAAGTCATCCAAATTTCTCCAAGTTATAAGCCTGTGAAAAGTCTCAGATTGCCCTCATTCATCAAAGACTTGTTTTCTCAGCTAAACATCTCTGAAGATGCCATTTGCATGGAACATGTATGATCCAGTCTGGGGCTAAGGAGAACTTTCCTGCATTTGCTCCTCCTGGTAGCCAGGCACAGCTGTGGGATCAGGTACACGGACTGACAGCAGCAAGACTGGTTTTCCTGGGCTCACAGTGCGCCTAAGCCCAGATCCTGCAAACACTTGTGCACGTGCTTAACTTTATCAGCAGGAGTAGTCCCGATATTCAAAAGTTATCACATCACAGACAAACAGAGAGATGCTCTTGAGTTAAGCGTAAGATCTCACTTTGCTCAGCCAATCTCTCCAGTTTTCCTTTCTGGAAACAATAGGTGGGGACAAGACTGATAAATCATAATTTCACAACGAGTAAATCCACAGAGCCTTTGATGAGGCTTAAAAATAATTAGTAGCTTACTTTTAAAGGTCTATCTTCCATATGGTAGGTGGAATCCTTACCCACGAATTCACTTCCTGACATGGGGTCAGATATAAACTTTCTAACAAGACTTCTAACAAATCTTTCATGTCTCTGGAGTCATACAATACATGAAAATAGCCATTTCTGTAGGATTATGGAGGCTTTGCATTCAGGAAACACAACATTTTACCTACTATGGCAGCAATTCAGCATAAATACAGAAGATAGTCTAATCATCATCAGTCCAATTGTTCAAAAAGTCCAAAAGATATATCCTGAACAAAATGAAACCTGAAAAAATTATTTGCATTTTTTAGAAAGAACACCTAACACACCCGTGGGCTAGGTTTTGATTTCACCTGCTGTCCGTTCATTAATACACCATGACATATGATAGGTGTACGGAGTAATAGGATTTTGAATGCATCTGAAATTGCTGGCTGGAGTTCCACAGATTTATTCCTACAAAAAATAATAAGAGCCTATATTTATAGAAGGCTAGAGTGAACCTTTAGACTCAGCTCTGCTAATGAGATGGTAAATTGGAACAGTGTCTCAACATTCCTTTCCTTGCACAGGGAGCTTGGGGAAAAGTAATTTACTTCACTTGTTTTCAGGGTTCGACATGTTCCCCACCACACCATATGTTGCCAGCTCCATTGCCAGGAGAGCCATGTCTTGGTTCTTTTTGACTGAAATGGTTTAAAGGTTTCTGGGGTTGTCGAGGCTGATTCCCCACTCTGACACTTTGTGCAGACGGTGGGGGTTTGCAAGGATTGTAAAAATTAATACTGGCCACTCCAGGCTTGTATTAAACTCCCAAGGTTACAGCTTTTCTTTGACATTGGATGGGTAAGTGCTGCCACCACCCAAGTGCAAAAACCCCTTTGAGAACCCGGGAAGACACACTTGAGAATTCCTTCCTGTGGGGTACCGTCAAGCCCTTTCACACCGTGCCCTCCGGGGAAGAGCTGAGAAAGAAAATAAAGGAAATCAGCTGTTGCCACCAGCTAATTAAACAACATGCACAAACCTCTTAAGACACAAAATCCAATCCTGTTCTTAAAAAGGGTAAATTTTATTAAAAACAAAAAGAAAGAAAATACATTTGAAAACTCAGGTTATTGCTAGATTTTAAAAAAAAACACTTACAATAATTAATCATCAAGAATAACCTTCTTGAGGTCCAGCTTAAAGGTTACAAGCAAAACAAAAGCATTTGTGGTTAGCAGAGAGGAGTCCACAAGCCATAAAGAAATAAAAAGAAATAAACCTAATCGCATCTTTCTACACATTTCCTGATCTACTTACATATCTGAGAGTTTCAAGCGAGTCATTTCTAGGTATGATTCAGACGATTTTTCACACCTGGCTCCAAGCTCTTACAACATAGCTGCAGCCCTGTCTTTGCTTCTCTCCGAGAACAACAGACAGACAAAGGGAAAGTTTTTTTCCCAATTTTAAAAAGTTCTAGTCTTCCCATTGGCTCTTTTGGTCAGGTGCCCACTCCCTTCCTTTTACCTACGCAGGGAGATTTTTTAACCCTTTACAGATAAAGCAAGTAGAGAACAGCTACTAAGAGGGATGTTTATAGCTAACTGGCTGTAAAATTTATCACGGGGTAGAAGCACATAAGAGATTGGGAGACAAAAATAGGTGGCCTGAAAGTTGCAGGTTTAGAAAGATTGAGAATTCTTGTTTTAAATGTTTGCTTGTCACTAACAGTAACACTATTTATTCAAGACTGGAAAATAAGACACATATGATAAGGTAATAAACACAGGGTCTGCAGAAGCAATAACAATAAAACAATTCCATGTGTGTATGTTGCATTTATTCTGTCTACTCGGTTCCTCAAAAGTTTGCAAGAGGGACTGGTTTTTTTCAAAGTAGTCTGTTAATGATTTGGGTTCATGCTGATTCAAGAAATGAAAATTGTTTGGAGAGAGTTTGATTTCTTGTTTAGAACCATAAGCTCAGCGAGGGAGAAAAAGTCAATGTTTTCTTACACTGTATTATTGGGCTAAAAGAGATTATTATTGGAGAAAGAATAGAAATATCAATAAAGAACCAATTTACTATGGACACCAAGGTGGGTGGGCTGAGATTTGTGACGATTTCATGGAGGATTTTGTCTGCCTGCTTTCTCAAAAACATTTTATACTTTTATGATTATTTGACCTTTTGTGCCCTTCTGTAGTGTCAGTTTATCCTTTAGTTCTTCTTTTAATACAGATTTGCCGGAAGGACCTGGGCTAGATCAACAAAGGGATTTAGGCACTGCAACAATGAGCATTGCAGTCTCTAACTTCAGCCCTGGGTTAGGTGCCTAAGAACGGAATCCACAAAAGCTAGCAGCAAACTGAGTGGGGAACCACCTACGCTAGTCAATATGAAATGCTGAGGAGAGGAGTGGGGCCTAAACCCCTCCCTTCAAAGGGATTTAGGTACTTAAGTCCAGGCCAGAGGGAGGCGCCTATCTCTATTTGGGATTCACAGCTGTATACCCCTTCCTGGAGTTAGGCACCCTTGCTCATTTTTGCACAAAGCACTAGAGGAAAGGAGATGGTAATTCCATCTCTTCCCCCACCTTATATATTTTAGCTCAGTGGTTAAAGCACTCACCCAGGATGTGGGAGAGACAGGTTCAAATCCCTGCCCTTGTGCAGGAATTTAAACCCAGGTCTCTTTGCTGGTAAGGGAACGTCCTTAACTAACAAACTATGTGTATTCATTGAATCAAAGCATGAGAATGACTCTATACATAGATTTTTTTTTTTGGCTGCCTCTATCAGTGCTTTCTTCTTTCCCACCTTCTTCGCTCCCAGTTTCTAGGCACTTTTTCCTGCCTCCTCCAACCCCCAAATCAGATTGTTTTTCCACTAAAGGAGAATGGTAGTGAAACATTGTGGGAACCAACATCAAAAGCGTTGGCACAGCTCTGCGCCCACATAATTCTATCCCTTGTTGTGGGCTGGGGATTGAGGACGTTGCCTGCTGGCCCACCCACCTGGGAAGGGGGGGAACCATGGACCTGGCGATACAACCAGTTTTTCTCCTCTACTGGAACAGGCAGGGGCATCCTTCCCCAGGAAGATGCTTTACTATTTAGAGATCACTGTTTATACAAGACCACCTTTCAGGGAATCTACTTAGAGAGGGAGTTTATTGCCATCCAGCTACCCCTAAATACTGGGGCAGGGGGCAGGGAGCACTGGCTTCAGGGCAGTGCCTAAAGTGGTCTGCAAAAGGTGGGGAGTCTGTCATTCCCCACATCTGCCCATCTCCCTGTCCAGCAACCCCAACCCCAAAAGCAATTCTGCCCCCAGCCTCCAAAGCAATCCTTTCCCCCCAGCTCCCACATCTATTGTGCCTCCCAGTCCCCCATCACTTATGTCCCCCGTCCCCTATGTCACCTCTGCCCTCCTAAAGCTCCTGGTGTTCTTCACCCTCCTCCTTCAGGCCTTAAGAGTCCCTCGCTCCCTTCCCAGGCCTGGTGCTGCAGCAAGGGAGTGGGGAGAGGGAGCGAAGTAGAAGAACCCTCCCCATTGATCATTGGGGGAAAGAGAAGGAGGAGGCAGGGACAGAACTGCCGGGCTCTTTCTGCCCCCACCTGCCCTGTCCCCTCCTGTGAGAATGGTAGCACCTCCTGAGGGGAGGGCGAGGATCTTGACCAGCTTCTTGCAGGAGTCTGATTGACTGCTGTTATCCAGGAGGCAGGGAAGTGGGGGAAGACAGCCAATCAGAGGGGAGTTTCCTCCAAGTGATACTTAAACTGTTCACCCCTCAGCGACCAGGCTCACTACTTAGAAATTGTATTTCCTGGGCTCATGACCCCTTACTACCCGGCATGTTTAGGCACTTGCTGAGACAGAGTAGGAGGGAAAGTTACCCCAGAGCCCCCTTCCATACCTTACAAAGCTGTCTGAGGTAAGGTGTAGGGGTGGGAGGCTGGGGCAGCTGGTGGAGCAGCAGCAGGGCTGTGTGAACAGCATGAGGTTCAGAACGTTTTCCCCAAACTAGGCCAAGGGTTGCCCAAGATAACGGACTCTGAACATCCTACACTACATCTCCTCCCACACCCACCCCACCAATTACACAAATGCACCTACCGATTTCAGCCTTTATTTCCAGGGCTCTTTGCCCGCTGCTCGCACGGCCTTAGTGATAAACTAAACCCCTGCAAACCAAACCAAGGACTTTCATTTTCTGGCACCACATAAAGGCTGTGAGAAACCTGCCAGTTTCAGTTCAGGCAAGAGTTCCTTCACACAGATTCTGTACTTTTCCATGTAGCAGTTTGGTCACCTCCCAACACAGCCACACATAAAAGGCTCATGTTCCTTGAAATCGCTCTTTTAACAGAGAATTTGCTGAACTCAGGGTGAAATGCAATCAGCAACCCAAGCCACTTGAGTATAGTGAGTTATTGTGCCAGGCTGTGTGGCATTTGTGAAGTGCATTAATCCAAACCACCACCCTTTATCATTTCTTCAATTTCCTGTCAGGCACAGAGATAATTGGGAATGATGGAGTGGCTTGTTTTAAAATAACCAAGCATTTTTGATTGTTTAATCTGAAAAACAGGCTTAGCAAGTACAGAAAAGGCTTAAATTAGACGGCTCTCATTTCCCTATTTGTATTTGATGCTTTCTAAAAATTAGTTGTGTTATAGACAGGCCTAGTACCACCTCCTATGGTTAATGTTTCCTGATGTTTCACATTATAAGAGTCTTTTTTCAGTTCCTTTATAGCTTTGCCAAATTTTAACTGCTTGGGCTCAAATCTTCCATACCAGATGTCTGCCTCAGCTGATGGGGGGAGGGGAGTTTCAGCTAAAACAGTTCAGCCATTTTTGAGAACAAGATTAGAGAAAAATCCATTGTTTTGCTTTGTTAAAAAAAATCCTTGCACAAATTTAAAACGGAGGCCATAGTAACTCCATGGTTTGGAGTAAGGGCTTGACATTTGGCCGGGGTGGTCTTTGTGTCATGCATGTGCCTTTTGCAGTTCCCACGTAAAGCCACTCAAATTAGGCCAAGTTGGAAACCTTTGAAAATTCTCATTTTGCACACGCTCAGTAGAGACTTGTTAGAATTCAGCAACTAAATTCCCTGAAGATCCCATCTTCACTGAGCATGCTCCATCCCCGGGCTGCAGGGGCTTGCCAGGACTTTCCTGGCACTTGCTGCTCCTGGCTGCTGTGGCACGGAATGCGGGAACTGAGAGAAGGGAGGCAGTCTCTCCTGTGCTCTCATTGCTTCTTCTGCTGACATTAAGGCAGTGTGGTGGAGCACACTGCCTGACATGAATGCAGAGGGGACAAGAGAAGAACCTGAGGTGGGAGGAGCAGCACATGGAGTAAATTAGGACAAGTAGCCTGCTAGAGTGGATGGCTGGGACTGGGATTTTCAGGGTGGAAACTGGGCCCTTGTGAATGGAGACTGGGACTGGCTGGGAAAGAAGTCTGGGACAAGGTGCTGACAGGGGAGGAAGTGGGACAAAGAGGTCGGGAGTGTGGCGGGGAAAATGGGACTGTGAGTGGGGAAACTTCTGATTCATTCAGTGCACTGGATAGAGCTGCTCTGGGGATGAATCAAGGTTGTCTTCTGAAGGAGGCTGTTGTCTATAGGGCTCCCGTCTCATTTGCAGAAGTTGAAAGGTGTGCAGTGAATGAAACAGGGGTCCTGTAGAAACAATAGTATATGATCATGTAATTAAAGACGGTATCATAATGCATACACACAAGGGGGGGGTGGGCAAATTAATATTGCTCGGGCACCTTCTAGCACTTCCTGTCTTCTGAGTGCTTGATTTTGCAACCTTAACATTCTTTTAATGTAGCTTTGTGTGTGTTTTATGGGGTTTTTTTAAACAAGGGCAGATATATGCGAAAGTGTAATGCATCTACAGTGCCCACTATTAAAAACAGAACTTCTCTTATCACATTAATTATACCATTACTGCATTATTTGTGATATTCCCTCTATTTATGATAGGAAACACCACAAATACTGGGATGAACTTTACTGTGGGGAGGAAATATCCCATTTTTTATGGCATGTACTCTATGATTGTTCTTAAAAAAAACCGCTATAACTGCTTCCACATACTGACGTCACTCAGAGCTTCAAGAATCAAGGTTGCTTATAACAAACCATATTTGTCCTCAGACACCTACCTGTTCATCTCTTTCATTGTTATTAAGAGAGTGCGCACAAATCTCTGAAATGAGAATCTTGGTGAGGGAGCCTGGTATAGGAAATAGGATACTGAACTGGGAGTTAGGAAATGTGTCCCCCATTCTTGGCTCCGTTACTGACCTGCTGTATGATTTTGGACAAGTCACTTAACCTCTCTGTGTTTCCCCATTTCAGCCTTTATCTCTCTTGTCTATTTTAATTGTGAGCACCTCAGGGTAGGCATGGGCTTTCACTATGTGTTCATATATTGCTTAGCACAATAGGATCCCCATCTCAGATGGAGCCTTTAGATGTTACTGTAATACAAATAAAAATAATAATCTTTCTCTGTGACCTATAAAAACACTTTGGATGTTTAAAAAGTGGTGTTGCAAGTGTTTTGTTTATTTATATAATCATTTCTTATTTATTTAGATTTTATGTCTCCTGTCTCCTGTCTCCATACTTATAGGACTGCCAGAATTCCTACAATAAAATAAGCCTGCCAATTAATCATAATAACGCTACCCCTGCATCCTTTGGTCATCAATTACTGTACTTACAGTATATACAAACACTTTCATACCCCACTTGTTGTTAACTCTACTACAGTTTATGTGGTGTTTCTCACTTTATTATAGGGAATATGACAAATACCATGGTAATGTCACATCAAGGTGGGGTATTTTTTGAATGGCACCCACTGCAATTCTGAGTATAAAGTCACTTATCAGAACCCATATAGCAAATCGGATAAGCACCATATTTTTTAAATCAGCTATTATCTACAAAAATAGGAAATGAAACCACAATTAATTTGGCTTGTGCATTCTTGATAATTGCAGAACTGGTGCATGCCCCTGTGGTTGCTATTTGAAAGTGAGTAGTTAAGAAATCAGAATCATCCACACTTCCGTCCTAGACCAAACAGGTTTATTAGCCCACTAGCACTAAGAAATTACGTGCCCAATAGAGCACAGTTCCATGGGGTACTCTTCAAGAAGCAGCGTAAGTGTGAAATGTACTCCAAAAGTACATAGTGCACTATCATTGACTTTTATATTGCAAGCATCTAAACTCAAATAAATCCATTAAATGTCTAACCAAAGTCAGATATTTATGCAAACCCTTCTGACTACTTTGGGCTAGAAATTGCTCTTTAAATTTCATTGTGACAGGATGCTTTGAAATGTGTTACTTCATGATTCAGTCAGATTGAAAATACTGTCATTAAAGCTTTTGCTGTGATAATCTGAAACCCAAAACCAGAAGCTCAAAGGTGCATAGAAATTAAAGATCAAAGATAAATGAAAAGTTAACCAAAGTTTTTTTTTTTTTTTAGACCACAAAAAGTTTGGGTGAATATCAGTTCTTATTTTATGCAAAGCAGTCCACTTAGCCCTAGGAATTTTACAGTTCAACTCCAAGCTAGAAGAACATTTAAGAGATGAGAGAGAATGTTTACAGGATGATAGATGGGAATAATAGGAAGGATAATGTAGGGCAACAAATAAGAGTATTGTCTCAGTTCAGTAGGGCACAAAAGCCAATGATATATGTCCCTTCTCCTGTAGCAGAACTATCAGTTCAGCGTTGCTGACTTGCAACTGCAAGACAGGAGAGCTCTTATGAAATGACATAGAATGCTTTGTATTGGTTATTTCAGCCACAGCAGTACTAATCAGTAAGAATGAGATTTATTTGCCTTCATTTATAAAATGGTCCAATCATATAGAGCCCCATCCAACATCCATAGAAGCCAAAGGAAAGACTCCTGTTGCCATCAAGAGGCATTTGATTGAATCTAGCGTGCCTGGAGTTTGTATACAATATTTTAAATCATATACATTTCATTAACCAATGACAATATTAAATGATTTCTACCCCACAACATAAACTGAATACCAACCCCACAATCAGCACCCTAGGTAAAAACCTGAAAAAGGAGGAAGATCTTATACCATGGCCAAAAAATTCAGGGGCTGTGAAACCTGTGGTTGCAATGAATTAATTGCATTGCTAAGGGGACCCGACAGAGAACACTGTCACCAGCAGTTCAGATTTAGCCATTGTTAGCCAGCTGATGTCAGATGGCACACAGGAAGGAAGGCAGTCTTTCAGACAGCTAGCACTGAAATCATATGGAGCTTTAAAGGGCAAGAGTCAGCAGCAACCGTCCTCGGGCTCGTTTTGTTCAATATCTTCATTAATGATCTGGAGGATGGTGTGGATTGCACCCTCAGCAAGTTTGCAGATGACACTAAACTGGGAGGAGAGGTAGATACGCTGAAGGGTAGGGATAGGATACAGAGGGACCTAGACAAATTAGAGGTTTGGGCCAAAAGAAATCTGATGAGGTTCAACAAGGACAAGTACAGAGTCCTGCACTTAGGACAGAAGAATCCCATGCACCGCTACAGACTAGGGACCGAATGGCTCGGCAGCAGTTCTGCAGAAAGGACCTAGGGGTTACAGTGGACGAGAAGCTGGATATGAGTCAACAGTGTGCCCTTGTTGCCAAGAAGGCCAATTGCATTTTGGGATGTATAAGTAGGGGCACTGCTAACAGATCAAGGGACGTGATCGTTCCCCTCTATTTGACATTGGTGAGGCCTCATCTGGAGTACTGTGTCCAGTTTTGAGCCCCAAACTGCAAGAAGGATGTGGAAAAATTGGAAAGAGTCCAGTGGAGGGCAACAAAAATGATTGGGGGCTGGAGCACATGACTTAATGAGGTGAGGCTGAGGGAACTGGGATTGTTTAGTCTACGGAAGAGAAGAATGAGGGGGATTTGATAGCTTCTTTCAACTATCTGAAAGGGGGTTCCAGAGAGGCTGGATCTAGACTGTTCTCAGTGGTAGCAGATGACAGAACAAGGAGTAATGGTCTCAAGTTGCAGTGGGGGAGGTTTAGGTTGGATATTAGGAAAAAAAATTTCACAAGGAGGGTGGTGAAGCACTGGAATGCCTTACCTAGGGAGGTGGTGGAATCTCCTTCCTTTGAGGTTTTTAAGGTCAGGCTTGACAAAGCCCTGGCTGGGATGATTTAGTTGGGGACTGATCCTGCTTTGAGCAGGGGCTTGGACTAGATGACCTCCTGAGGTCTCTTCCAACCCTGATATTTTATGATTCTATGATTCAGAGGGAGTTGTTTCTGAAGTGCCGAAGTTAGACAGGTAGAGCAAGGGTTTCTTGGCCTTCAGATATAGGTAGGTTTGTCGGCATTTCTGTAAAGGTGATGCTTTTTTTCTGGTGGCGGGAACTGTGGCAGTTTGAGGAATATTTTGAGCTGTAAGAGAGGCAGGTGAAATTGAGTCAATTGGTGAATGAAGGGGAAGAGCAAAATTTGAGGGGGAGAGTTTGCAGGAGAGAACTAGGAGAGAACATCAAAAGAGTCACAGGGAGATAAATATTGTGTCTCCTCTGCATTATTATAATGTGTTCCTAACTTTTCCTGGCAAAAGGGAGATGAGAGTGTGCAGAGGGAAGGGTGCCTCCTTTTCTTCCCACTTCCCTACGAGCCTCCCTTAAATGGCTTTCCTCTGACATTGCAATCAGAGTGTCCCAGTTTTTCACTAAAAATATAATCACCTTGCAGAGGAGGATAGAAGACTGGGGTGGCAATTCGGTACATGAACTCAATCCATTTATTCTGGGATACCAGCTGCCAATAAGAGACATGCATGGTGCATGGTACCAAGGAACCTCATTGTCCTCCCTGTCTAGGCCTACTATATAAATCACTAGGCTAGGCACAGCCCAGATGAGTGGGAGATTGGCAGACTGGATGGGTCATTGTTACTAACAAGACATGATAACTATTCTAAACGAGGATAGAAGCCTCTATAGTCTTGGGAGCAGCTGGATGAAAAGAAACCTGTCATATTGCCTACAGTGTGACAAGTCATAAATCAACAATTACTGTCAAGTGGGTGCACTTTTTATCTTTTGGTTACTATGGAAAAATAAACAATTTGATGTTTTGTGAGGATGCACAGATATACTTTGTAATTCATGTTTACTACAGTTGAGACTGAGGGCCAACCAAGAATGAAGCCTCACTGTGCTAGGCACTCGGCGGACATAGAGTAATAGAGGGTCCCTGCCTCCAAAAGCTAACAGTCTGAAGAGACAAGACAGACACAGGGTGGGGGAAGGCGTAGAACACACAAGCAGCATGAACAATGTGATGGCAGAAAATGGCTTATGTGTTGCCTATTTATTTATTTTGAGTAGGGTTGCCAGGTGTCTGTATTTTGACCAGAACACCTGGTCAAAAAGGGACCTTAGCAGCTCTGGTCAGCACTGCTGACTGGGCTATTAAAAGTCCAGCCGGCGGTGCAGTGGGGCTTGCCGTGGCTCCACACTGCTCCCGGAAGCAGTGGCATGTCCCCCCTCTGGCTCCTATGCGTAGGGGCATCCAGGGGGCTCTGAACATTGCCTCCACCCCAAGCGCCAGCTCTGCACGGGACCTGTGGCTAATGGGAGCTGCGGGGATGGCACCTGTGGACTTAAACTGCCACAGTTTCTTCCACCTCCACCGCGCCTCCGCGTAGGAGCCAAAGAGGGGCAATGCCACTGCTTCCAGGAGCTGCTTGAGGTAAGCACTGCCCAGAGCCTGCACCCCTGGCCCCCTCCTGCACCCCAACCCCTTACCCCAGCCCCAGCCCCCTCCTGCCCTATGAATCCCTCAGTCCCAGAGCACCCTCCTGCACCCAAAACCCCTCTACCCAGCCCCACCCCAGAGCCCATACCCCCAGCTGGAGTCCTTACCCCCGAGTGCCCAGTGAAAATGAGCGAGTGAGTGAGGTTTGAGAGAGTGAACGGTGGAGGGAAGGGGAATGGAATGAGTGGGGCCTTAGAGAATGGGTGGTGCCTCAGAGGAGGGGCAGGGCAGGGGGTAGAGCAAGGGTGTTCGGTTTTGTGCGAGTAGAAAGTTGGCAACCCTAATTTTGAGTGGGGTTGTTAGGAGGAGATCAAATAAATGGAAAGGTAATTGAAGGGAAGAGCAGTGAGGGGGACAGGACAGGGGAGTAGAAGGTAAGAGGGGCAGGGGAATATGAGCAGGGAGCCTTACTCTCTATTTATGTGCATACAGTGTACACATGTCTGTTATTGATGTATATAATAGAGCCACCAAAGGGTGTAAAAATAGCTTTAATGTTTGTACTAACCTGTACTATGACATTCAGAATTCATGCTACAGCTACCATTCTAACCTGATAAATGTCACCACTGGACTACACTCTGGGGTTACTTGGTTTGAAACAATATCTGCATGCTGTGGCCTGGGAAAGTAAGAAAAGTCAGATATTTCATTTACTTCCATAGGGCCTTTTGAATGAGAAAGACAGGCCTGTGGTTAAGGCACTGGAGTGGGTTCAGGTGCTCTTGAGCCAGTTCCCATCTTTGTCACAGATTTTCTGCATGGTTTAGAGCTAGATTGCGACTTTAGGCACAGCCCTGGGCAAAGCGGGGGTGGGTGTGGGAGATGGTTTCCTCCACTGCCACCACAACAAAGAAGTATCATCTGCACAAAAATGTCCACAAACCCCCAAGGCTAAGAAACTCTCCCCTTACTGATCTAACTTCTGCACTTTAGAACAGGACCAGGAGATACTATAATTTAGAGACACATGTCTGAGATGCAATTCCTTCCCTGTTTACTCCATTTGTTGCTGACGCATACCAAATTACAACACGCCCTAGATGATTGACTTGCACTGGCCAGTTAGTAACAGGGATGGAATCAAGACTACTTTCTCCCCCATGCACCCCTGTGCAGTCACATAGGCCAAACCTTGATCTGACTCTCAGAGAAAGGGAGAAATTGAAATTACTGAGTATGCTGATTTGGCTGACACTAACTTCTTTTCTGGAGGGGGGTGTCTTCTTAGGGTTCAGCATGCCCTTTGATAAATATGAAATTCAGGATACCTGGGGCCACCTACTTCCTCTGGGAAGCCCATTCTTCTACCCAGCTGCAACATATTCTTTGATTGTTAGGTTGGGGTTTTTGTGTTTGTTTAGATCTGGGGTTATTTTTAAAGTCCTTTTTAAAACGTCTAAAATAAAGTTGTCAAATCTCCAAGTCAACCATGTTTAATCTAGTGAAGCAAGATGATTTCTCAACAACTACATTCATCTTCAGATCTTACGCTAGAGCGTTTCCCTCTCCCCACTGGAGAATAATCCTGCATTTTGCAATTAGTAGTGACAGGCTAATAAATCTTAGCTGAGATGTTGTTTAGTCTTTTCCTTCATACACGTTTAATATACAAAAAAAATGGACATTCTGCTGTTGACACTTCTTAGAATGTCTTCATTGTCTGACTCCAAAATGATTGAAGAGCTCAAAAATTCCATATGATCCATTATTACCACTGACAATTTTTCTTTCATTTTTTGTGGACTGAAAATATCTTGTTGCTTTAGGGCCAGATTCTACCATGTCTACTTAGCTTAAATAATCCCTTACTCACTGAAAAGTCACACTGAAATGAATGGGACTATCTGGGAGTCAGATACCACTTAATGTGACAAGTGTTGGCCCATAATTATTACAATCCTCTGCATTTTAAACAGTCTGATACTGTTATGAAATTAAATATATTTTTGAAGATTTGATATTTCACCTCCTCTACCTGAACAACACTGTTTCTGCTGATAATTATTTATTTCCAATATTTTTCTTTCACAAATGGAGTTTAATTAAAAAAAAAAACACAACAGGATTCACTACAAAATACCAGCTTCTAAATGCACAGTTTAATTGAAGAACATATTTTCTGTTCTTCAGACTCTGTGTTTTCTCTTAAGTCTGGATGGAGGATTACTACTTTGATAGTCTTTTGTCCTTAAGGGTATGCCTACACTTGAAGCTTTGCACTGAGCAAATTCCAGATATTTAGTTCCAACAGCCGATGTAAGAATTACATATAGTAGTTAATGGACTCAATTCTGTCCTTAGGGACCCCCCACTCAATTCCCACCACTGACCATAAGAGTTGTGTTTGTATTACTGAAGTAGAATTGAAACCACCATTTTTAAATCTCCTGCATGTTTACATTCAGAGTTTCTCTCACAGCCGTACTCCCCTTTATTTGTTGCCAAGTTTCATGCTCTCCTTTGAACCAGTCTGTGCCTCCAGCCTCTTGTGTGCATAAGACATATATGTCACATAAGAGCTACTCAAATACCACACCAAAGTATTTGTTGGCTAATTATTCAATGACAAATGGGGAAAGTTGTTGCATATTGTGTTCAATTACAGTAACTCCTCACTTCAAGTCGTCCCGGTTAACGTTGTTACGTTGCTGATCAATTAGAGAACATGCTCGTTTAAAGTTGTGGAATGCTCCCTTATGTTGTCTGGCAGCCGCCTGCTTTGTCCACTGCTTGCAGGAAGAGCAGCCTTTTGCAGCTTGCTGGTGGGGGCTTGGAACAAGGGTGGGCCGGCAGCCCCCCATTAGCTCCCTGCTCCCCTAAATTCCCTGTGTGGCAGCTGCCCAGCAGGCTATCAATTGCTGGGCAGTTCCGCTGTCCCTCCCCCCACTGCTGTGTGCTGCTCCTGCCCTCTGCCTTGGAGCTGATCCCGGGAGCCTCCCGCTTGCTGTGCAGGGGACGGGGAAAGAAGGGGACTAATGTCAGGGTCCCCCTCTCCCTACTCTTGCCCCCGCTTACCCCTTCTCCATATAGAGCAGGGGGGAGACACTGCAGGGCTCAGGATGGAGAGACCGCAGCTGCTGTCTCAACTTCCTGATCTTTTTAAAGGCAATGTACTTAGAATGTGGTATCTGCGTACTTAAAGGGGCAATGCACATCCTTCTCTCTCTCCCACACACAGGGTGTGTGTCTCTGTCTCTGTCTGCCATGCTGTTTCCCCGCCTTCCATTCCTGCTGCCTTGTAGAGTGTGAGGCTACATTAACAACGTGTTATCCCTTGAGGGCACAGCCGAGTGCTAGTTCATCATTTAGCAGTAAGGCATTCCCTGGGAAATATCCCACCCTCTTCCACCCTCTGACTTCACCACCTCAACCAAGCTTCACAATCATCATTGCTGTGTACAGTATTAAATTGTTTGTTTAAAACGTATGCTCTGTGTGTGTGTGTGTGCGCGTATATATATATATATATATATATAGTTTTTTGTCTGGTGAAAAAAATTTCCCTGGAACCTAACCCCACATTTACATCAATTCTTATGGGGAAACTGGATTCACTTAACATCATTTCACTTAAAGTCGCATTTTTCAGGAACATAACTACAACGTTTAGCGAGGAGTTACTGTAATACTATTCTATCATCCCCAGCGTAAATACAAGTGAGAGTCTTTATTCACAACAAGAAATTAGGTGATGCCCTTACAGAGACTAGCAACTGACTCTGACTCCATATGCTGCTCTTCTGGAGCCAGTCATCCCTGCACTCGTGCTAAGGCGAGCACCATGTCTAAGAAGATGCTGATGGTGCCGCCTCTATTCTGTGACTGCTGGAGACCAAGCTAGAGACTAAGACAGCCCTGGGGCTGCACTAATTTGCAACTCTTGGAGCCGTCACCCCTGATGGGTTTGTGACAACAGAGAATTGCTGAATGCCTTGTTAGCCTTGTCTGAATGTGCCCTGCCTCTACATGGTATATTAAAAATAATTCAATTATCTCAGCTAGAGAAGATCACTTAGGGTATGTCTACACTATGAAATTAGGTCGAATTTATAGAAGTCGTTTTTTTAGAAATCGGTTTTATATATTCGAGTGTGTGTGTCCCCACAGAAAATGCTCTAAGTGCATTAAGTGCATTAACTCGGCGGAGTGCTTCCACAGTACCGAGACTAGAGTCGACTTCCGGAGTGTTGCACTGTGGGTAGCTATCCCACAGTTCCTGCAGTCTCCGCTGCCCATTTGAATTCTGGGTTGAGATCCCAATGTCTGATGGGGCTAAAACATTGTCGCGGGTGGTTCTGGGTACATATCGTCAGGCCCCCCTTCCCTCCCTCCCTCCATGAAAGCAAGGGCAGACAATCGTTTCGCACCTTTTTTCCTGAGTTACCTGTGCAGACACCATACCACGGCAAGCATGGAGCCCGCTCAGGTAACCGTCACCGTATGTCTCCTGGGTGCTGGCAGACGTGGTTCTGCATTGCTACACAGCAGCATCAACCCATTGCCTTGTGGCAGCAGATGGTACAGTACGACTGGTAGCCGTCATCATCATGTCCAAGGTGCTCCTGGCCTCATCAGCCAAGAACGCCTGGGCAGACATGGGCGCAGGGACTAAATTTGGAGTGACTTGACCAGGTCATTCTCTTTAGTCCTGCAGTCAGTCCTATTGAACCATGTTATGGTGAGCAGGCAGACGATACAGATTGCTAGCAGTCCTACTATACCATCTTCTGCCAGGCAGGCAAGAGATGAGGATGGCTAGCAGTCCTACTGCACCGTCTTCTGCCGAGCAGCCATGAGATGTGGATGGCTTGCAGTCCTTCTGCACCGTCTGCTGCCAGTCAAAGATGTAAAAGATAGATGGAGTGGATCAAAACAAGAAATAGACCAGATTTGTTTTGTACTCATTTTCTTCCCCCTCTCCCCCATCTAGGGGACTCATTCCTCTAGGTCACGCTGCAGTCACTCACAGAGAAGGTGCAGCGAGGTAAATCTAGCCATGTATCAATCAGAGGCCAGACCAACCTGCTTGTTCCAATAAGAACAATTACTTAGGTAATTACACATGCAGCTGGTGGAGAAAAAAAAGGGACAGCGGTATTTAAAAAGACACATTTTATAAAACAGTGGCTACGCTCTTTCAGGGTAAACCTTGCTGTTAACATTACATACATAGCACATGTGCTTTCGTTACAAGGTCGCATTTTGCCTCCTCCCACCGCGCGACTACCCCCTCAACCTTCCCCCCTCCCTGTGGCTAACAGCGGGGAACATTTCTGTTTAGCCACGGGCAAACAGCCCAGCAGGAATGGGCACCTCTGAGTGTCCCCTGAAGAAAAGCACCCTATTTCAACCAGGTGACCATGAATGATATCTCACTCTCCTGAGGAAATACAGAGAGATAAAGAACGGATGTTGTTTGAACGCCAGCAAACATACACTGCAATGCTTTGTTGTACAATGATTCCCGAGTACGTGTTACTGGCCTGGAGTGGTAAAGTGTCCTACCATGGAGGATGCAATAAGGCTACCCTCCCCAGAAACCTTTTGCAAAGGCTTTGGGAGTACATCCAGGACAGCCGCAAATGCCAGGGCAAATTAATCCTTTCACATGCTTGCTTTTAAACCATGTATAGTATTTTAAAAGGTACACTCACCGGAGGTCCCTTCTCCGCCTGCTGGGTCCAGGAGGCAGCCTTGGGTGGGTTCGGGGAGTACTGGCTCCAGGTCCAGGGTGAGAAACAGTTCCTGGCTGTCAGGAAAACCGGTTTCTCCGCTTGCTTGCTGTGAGCTATCTACAACCTCCTCATCATCATCATCTTCTTTGTCCCCAAAACCTGCTTCCCTGTTGCCTCCATCTCCATTGAAGGAGTCAAACAACATGGCTGGGGTAGTGGTGGCTGAACCCCCTAAAATGGCATGCAGCTCATCATAGAAGCAGCATGTTCGGGGCTCTGACCCGGAGCGGCCGTTCGCCTCTCTGGTTTTCTGGTAGGCTTGCCTCAGCTCCTTAAGTTTCACGCGGCACTGCTTTGGGTCCCTGTTATGGCCTCTGTCCTTCATGCCCTGGGAGATTTTCACAAAGGTTTTGGCATTTCGAAAACTGGAACGGAGTTCTGATAGCACGGATTCCTCTCCCCATACAGCGATCAGATCCCGTACCTCCCGTTCAGTCCATGCTGGAGCTCTTTTGCGATTCTGGGATTCCATCATGGTCACCTCTGCTGATGAGCTCTGCATGGTCACCTCTGTTGATGAGCTCTGCATGGTCACCTGCAGCTTGCCACGCTGGTCAAACAGGAAATGAGATTCAAAAGTTCGCGGTTCTTTTCCTGTCTACCTGGCCAGTGCATCTGAGTTGAGAGCGCTGTCCAGAGCGGTCAAAATGGAGCACTCTGGGATAGCTCCTGGAGGCCAATACCGTCGAATTGTGTCCACAGTACCCCAAATTCGACCGGCAAGGCCTATTTAAGCGCTAATCCACTTGTCAGGGGTGGAGTAGGGAAATCAATTTTAAGAGCCCTTTAAGTCAAAATAAAGGGCTTCATCGTGTGGACGGGTGCAGGTTTACATTGATTTAATGCTGCTAAATCCGACCTAAAGTCCTAGTGTAGACCAGGGCTTACAGTTTTGTTGGCCTGCATGTTGTATCCCTCACAGGGGAATTACCTTGAGTTTCTGCAAGAAAGCCTCATTTCCTGCCCATGGGACAATCATGTATTCAGGTGACCACGTTTGTGGTAATGCAGCATATCTGATACCATCAGTTAAATAGTAGCCTTGACTCCACCCACAAAATCCGATCTGTCTATGTAGCCTCAGTAAATTCATTGTTATGAGAGAAAGAGTTAAAATATAATCTATCAAAGGACTCCTTGAATTGCACAGCTGCAGTGTGCCCTTCTCATGAAATAGCCATCTGTCAGGCAGCGAAAAGGGCAACTCAATAAAAATAAAGACAAGATCCATCAGAATCCAAGAAATCAGTTCACAACGTTAGAAAAGTAAATAAACATAGCTACAGTCTGTCTTTGCAGTAACACCATTCTTCTACTTCCAACTTATTAAATCTGAAGAACATTAAAAGTTCTCTGGTGCTGTTAAGAATACCAGGCTCATTCATTTGGGTCGTTGTTTGTTCTTCTGCAATGACTGTGGATGAAACACAATGCAGGCTGGGAAATTAAATTTTGCATTATTGAAATAGCATAAGTGTTAAGTGATCAGAAACATGTTTAAATTCAAGTCCCTTTTACAGAGAAGCAGCAACCCCAATATGCCTAACCTGTGTCATCCTCACACTGAGCACTGGCATAACACAGTAGAGGGTGTAGAAGATTGAGGTATGAGGTGCTCAGCAGCAGGTAGCATGTTTGAGTAACTGTCAGGAAGTCATACTGAGATGTGGTGGAGTGATGGTGAAGCATATTTTGAAGCAAAATGAGACACCTGGTAGAAAATAGACGTGCCATGTTCATGCTGAAAATGATGGGCAAGAACTAGGAAGGAAAGGCGAAGCTGGGAAGAGAGACAGATATGCTGAAGAAGAGGCAAGGCCGAATAGTGAGAAGACTTGCTAGCAGAAGGGAACCACCTGAGTAGGAGAAAGTGGCTGTGATGGCTGTGTCTTGCAGAACAGTTATGGAGGTTCTTATAGACTGAAGCTGCCAAATGAATTACCAGTAATGATGATAAAAATAATACCTGAGGATTAGATAACCACACAGCAGCATCTGCAGAAACATAGCTGCAGTAAAGAGGGGAAGATAACCAGGTTGGATGTGGCTCTGAAACGTCTGTGTGACAGCTGATATCTTTGCTGACACATCAGGGATAGAAATGGGGACACTCTAGTGGTAAAAGGATGAGCTGTTTCAGTTTGAAATAAAGCTCTCTGGTTGGGACTGTAAGAGACTCCTATCCTCTGGGGTTCTAGCAGGGAGGGGGACATGCAACACACACACTCACCTATAGGGCACAATTTTCATCCTTATATGATTTTCGATTGATTTAGAAAAATGTTAAAATGTAGAATTTTAAAATGTGAGGTTAATTTGGCTTGAGAGAAACCTTGCGTCACTCTCCTTTTACCATGTTCTGTTCATGAGTGAGGCTTCGTATGTCCTTGTGTTCTGTAAAACTACTTTATTAACATGTTTCTATTCTTCAGATCAAAGTGTGGTTTCAGACTGTCAGCAGGATTTATAGACATAGATTGTACTTCTTCGCAAAGGAAGCCAATTTATCATTGTCATCAGAATGCCACTCTCTGGGGCTAGGTACTGCAGCTGAGAGTTTCAAAGCAGACTTTGGGGTTTAGACATACACCACCTATTGACTTTAATTTGAATGGACAGTGGTGTCTAAATCCTCTAGTGTGCTTTGAAAATCTCTGCCTATCAGCATATTATCCCCGTGCATTGGAGACTTCAGACTGAGAACAAAATTCTTCTGCTGGGTTTATGAGACACTGGTACAATGTATCTCATTGACCTTCTAATTCGGTGTGTTCCGGGTTGTCCCTTAAAATCTATGGGTAAGGATTGATTGTTATTACTGGGTATTAGGGGAAAACAGTCTGGAATGTGTATTTGCAGTTAGTTCCTCATGGTCTCAAAATGGTCATATAAATATACCTGCATATACTTAATAGAACAATGGAAACATGGCCTGTTTCCGGTTTCATTACAAATCTGAAACTTAAGCTACATTTACTGAAAGGGATATTGAGGTTTGCAAACTTTTCAGCAAACTGCGTGAACCAAGTTTTAGGTCAGTTTGGAATGAGTTCCAAAGAAACCTAGGCCAAACTTTGCACTAGCCTAGCATGAATTTCAGATATCAGGGTGGGAGAGGGAAGAATTCTGGGTAGAAACCATGTGAAATGTGGTGCTTTCAAATGTGTTTCACTTTGAGATTTTGGAGTTTGCTCAAACCATGAAACTCAAAGTGCAAACCCACAGATATGGGGAAAATATATGATTTAATTAACACTTTGCTAACACAAACTGTTTTCAGTTCCATTGGAAGAAGCATGGTCTAGTGGAAAAACACAAGGAGAGCTGGGAGATCAGAGGGTTGTTCCTGACTTTGCTGTTCAATGATGCATAAGTCACTTAAGGCCAAATCATTCCCTACGTAGGATTTCTGCATGTAAGGACTAGAGACTTCTTGAGGTTCCATTTGTAGCATTTTCCTGATATGGGTCCCTTGGGGATGACATAAGGTCAGCTTTCCCCTGAAAAAGGAGAACTGGGTTAGTCCCCCAGAACCACAGAGATCCTCAGAAGCCAGTGCCAGCCATCCAGAGGCTGTGCCCCTCAGCCTGACTGATGTCTCCCTAACCGAATTGGTCAAAAATTTCTATTTAAACTTTTTTTCCAATGGAAAATTGGGTTTTTAATAAATGAATTTTTCACTGGAAAACCAACCCCCACCCCATCCCAAACCATTAATTTCAGCTGAAAATTTTGGATTTCAATTTTTTAAAGAAAAGTCCAAATTTACTGCAGAAATGAAACTCATTTTGCAACCTACCCCCTAATAGAATAGCTCAGATAGGCCCCATATCACAAAGGAAACACCCACTCTCCCTAGAGTATCCCTAAGTGGGGGAGGAGGGGAAGAGTTCAGGGAGATACATTGATGCTGACAGGATTTAGAGATCTGCTGAGCTGAGAAGGATTTCATCTTCCCAGTCCCTCCCATTCCCAGCTGTGAGGCTTGAAATCGGAAGGGTAGAAGGAAATGAACAGTAGTGGCCTACAGGTGGCAATGCCCATATCCACTCCACCCCACCCCCCAAAGCTGAGATTTGCTGGTTCTCAGTACCTGACATGGATTTTGAAGGGAAACCCTTGCAGAAAGACAAGGAATTCAAAGCATATTAACACAAGGGATTGAAAGTTTTCTTTCAAAAAATCCATTGAAAGCCATCAATATCATCTAATTTGCATCTGAAGAAGTGGTTTTTTACCCACAAAAGCTTATGCCCAAATAAATTTGTTAGTCTTTAAGGTGCCACTGGACTCCATCTAATTTGAAGAAACTTTTAAACCGTTTTTTAAAGACGTTTTAAATGTAATTAATCTCCATACTGAAATGCAGACAAGCTAAGCAAGGGCTTTTATTATTTCTATAGCATCAACAGTGTGCCAGATGCTTTACTGGAGTCAGGTATGAAACTAAAGCCCCTATTCTGAGGAACTGACAAGCTAAGTTTCAAAGTTTTCTTTGAATATCCTTTCTATTTTATTTTAGATTTTTTTAACAGCTTTATGTTACTTCAATAAATACATCCAGCATCCAGACATCATTCTGATGCACATGGGATAAGAAACTAGAGATTGGAAAGAAAAGTAAAAGCTAGTCTTAAAAAAAAATTTAAAAGGTCTATCAGGGAAAAAATCTGCTCAAATTGTGACTCTTCAGATTAGAGATCCTATGGACTGTATGTGAATGTGAGATAATACAAAAACTCTGAGAGCAAATAGATAGCATCATACTTGGATCTAAGTTGAGAGTAAACTCCCATGAGTGCAGTCTGTGAAAAATAAAATGTTGCATAAGGGTGGTCTGAAAATACTTTGGAAATAATGCTATTTTGTTGAATTGGTTTTCCCGTATTTGCCTTCAGAACTGCTGCAAATTGTTTTATTGCACAAAAGCAGCAGCACTTGTCACTTTAACTTATGCTTCTACAAGTGAAATTCATGCAAACAGAACAGGTAACTGATTATTTGCCTGTCATGTGTTTATACCTACACCACACAACCAACTCATCAAATGGGTTGTCAAGTATATCTATGCTGCCCTTGCTATGCACACACAACTTCTATAGTGCTGCATGTAGAGCAAGAGCTGTATACATAAATACAATGTTGAAAGAATGTTAAGGTTGCAAAGTCAAGCATTCAAAAGATAGGAAATTACAGAATGAAAGCTGTGCATACACCATTAATTCCTCTCCTTTACATATATGCATTATGCCATACCCTTGAATTATATGATCACATACTATTTTTTTCACAGGACCCCTTTTTACCCATTGACTAAATTTCCTCCACTGAAATCAGCTCTGCATGGGAAGACTCAGCTCGGGAATTGTCCAGCACTCAAATGCACAACTCCTCTGGACTGTAAACCCAAAACTGTATTGTCTTGCACTGCACAGAAAACTGTACAGCGTAAACTCTTCTTAACCCTTTACAGGTAAAAGGATATTGTGCCTCTGTCCAGGAGGGATTTTATAGTACTGTATACAGGAAGGTTGTTACCCTTCCCTTTATATTTATGACACCTCACCTACTGTGCTGGTGGCAATAACAGTCTAGTTTCCTAAGGGCTGTAATACTTTGGTCTAATTCTGGTTTTGGGCTCGGTGTGGAGGTGGCTGATATGGAGTGGCTAGTAGATGTGCAGTGGCCTGTGAAATACAGGTCAGATTGGATGATCTAGAGGTCCCCTCTGGCCTTAAACTCTATGTCTCTATGATTATGGGGAGATTTTATCTCTTACTGAAGAATGAGGCCTAAGCCACTGCCAGAGGCAGAATACCAAACTTGACAAATAAATTGGTTAGTCTCTAAGGTGCCACAAGTACTCCTTTTCTTTTTTCTAAGAGAGACAACAATTATATTGTTCCAATGAAAGATATTAGCTCACCCACCTTGTCTCTCTCATATCCTGGGATGAGTATGGCCACAACAACACTGCAAACAAAGAGTGAGTGATCTAGTCTGGCATGATAAGTCCTGCAGCAAGTTCCCGTAATTAGCCTGACACTCTTTATGCATGACTTTCCTACTGTCTGCTAGACGACTATTGAAAAGGAATTGCTGTAACGCAGGAGGTTATCTGACAATCAACAAATTTAAATATTTTTTAAATGCAATCTTACCATACAAAGTACATGCTGTAAATTTCAAGTAAATAACTTTAATGCACAATTGACGAAAATTACATCTTCATTTATGCAGGTTAGGTAATACATATGCAAAGCAATATGCAAACTGTGCTTAATGTTCACAAGAACACTTCATCTAACTTAAATGGATTCACAAGCATTCTTTTGACGCTGCTTTTGATGCTGCTAGATGCATACTGCCCATTTGCCCTCATCTTAACAGTAATCACTCTATATCTTCTCTTGCTGTACATCAAACCTACATAGTAGCTCTTTCCCCATTTGTGTTCTTGGCACTTAAGAGATGGAAAAAACTACCAGGATTCCTAGTAGTTCTAGTAATGTGGATGGGACACTTAAAATGTGTCAACTGTTAAGAGAACTAAGTAAACCTAGTTTAATGTAATGTAAACCTACAACCTAATAAAAACAACAAGGAGTCCTTGGGGCACCCTTAAATAAATTAATTAGTCTCTCAGGTGCCACAAGGAATCCTTATTGGTTTTGCTGATACAGACTAACACAGCTACCACTCTGAAACCTACAACCTAATGGCACCTTACTTCACTGAGAAAGAAAGAAAGAAAGAAAGAAAGAAAGAAAGAAAGAAAGAAAGAAAGAAAGAAAGAAATTTGGCCTGTGATAGTAAAGTGAGAAACTAAGTGCTGCTTTGCTCTAGTTGGTCACATGAGCCATCCAATAAAGCAATTTTCTAATATGCAGCTTTCACTCTGATATATGCAAAAAATATCACAGTCATAAATAGGTTAAACAGGCATTTTCCCAGACTGCCATTTTGATCACAGATAAAATTTGGAGGGGAATATTTTCTTAAGGTTAGACCATACATAGAAAATTCCATCTACATAACTTTTTCTACTAGAAAAAAAATACATATTTTGGCCATTAACACTGAAACAAGAGTGTGATATTGCATCACTATGTACACTACATTTTCAGACAAACACTAAATAATCAATAATTAATTATTCAAAATAACAGTAAGGACAAAAAAATTAAATACAGCCAAATTATTATATATACACATGCACACCCTCTAACCTTCTCTGCAATAAATAAAATGGTTATTAAAGGTTAATTTGTTGGTCAGTATTATAGTCAAACAAGCAAATAAATAGACATTTCTAACTACATTCTCTCTGAGTTGTGCGTATATGTGTGTGGCGCTAGTCAATCAAATCTCCAGTGTCAATTCATTTGATAGAAACTACTGAAGATGGAAGACAACAGGCATCACATTTATTAAATGGCTGTTAGTACAGAAACTACATAACACTAATGTCAGCCTCCAGACTCTAATTTCCATCTCAAGTGGGACCATATCTTAAAAAAAACTTTAAAGACATTTTCCTGGGGAAGGAAGACAGCTCAGAAGCAAGTGCTAATAAAATGTTACTATCATTCAAATCTGTTAGCCTAAAGAATTCTACTTCACTTTACTTGGCATCTTACACAGAACCAACGGCTACATGTTTAGTAATTTGTTGCAATTGATTTTCACTTGAAAATGGCCCACACTTGATCATAAGATGGTTCTTTTTATTGGAAAATAAATGACCTCTGTGGAAAATAATGTGTGAAATGCTCTGCAAAAGTAGATCTATTTTTGACATCATAACAAAATTTGAAAAACCTTAAATTTTCATTTTGGCGCAAATGTTTTGCACACTCCTAATCTGTGTACCTGTACATTTGTGTTTGCATTTATCTACACATGTAATAAAAGGATTCAACACGTATCACACAAATGGTTGTGTGACTGTGTGTATGAAAGAAGAGGAGAATTTCCACATTAGGGTTTTTAAAATACCAGAATACAGAGGATCCATATGCTCTATATTCAAATTTCTTTAAACAATGGGTAAAATTATGGATCTCATCACTAGAGTTTTACAAAAATGTGCATTTTTATTTCTTCAAACTTAACAATAAAATTGAAAAAATTCATGAAAATCCTAGTTTTGAAAGACAAAATGGAATCCCTTTGAGGGCCTGATTTAAAGTCCAGTTGAAAGACTCCTACTGAGTTCAGTCAACTTTGGATCTGGCCTTATGCCTAAGGCTATGATTTAGTCACATGTATTTTTAGTAAAAGTCATGGACAGGTCACAGGCAATAAGCAAAAATTCATGGCCTGTGACCTGTCCATGACTTATACTATAAATACCCCTGACTAAATCTTGGGGGGTTGTATTGCTGGGAGAGGGGAGAGGGGCAGGGGGGACCTCTGCTGGGGAGAGCCGGGGGTTGCTGCTGGGAGGGCATCTGGGGCATGGAGCCAACAGTGGTGCATGTTGATCTGGTCAGCAGGCATGGTGCCCTGCTGGCCCCAGAATCTAGCGTGGGGAGTGATGGGAGCCAACAGCAGGCCCTGAGAAGGGGCAGTGAAGTTCCTCTGTTGCTGAAACAGGTCTCAGAGCAGGCTTTGGAGCAGGAGCAGCACATATTGGATCCACACTCAGAGAAGCTGATTGATGCCCCCTCTGAGGAGCAGCCTGCCGTGGAGCCTGCAGCAGACGCAGAAGGGACAAAAGCCGCCCCTGAGCCTGAATAATTTCTGGCTCTGTTTTAATGCTTCTTAATACAGTAACGGAAGGGATTTCCACACTATGAACCAATGCAAAATTTGTGAGAAGCCTTGGCTAACAGTGTGTATGCACTAACGATGGATTGTACACCCCTACTCCCCTCACCATGTTGAGTTCAAAGTGGTGACTGGGAAATGCAAACAGCAAAGAATATTTTTAAAGTGTATTTTCACTGGAAAGGTGCAGATTTTTACTAGGGCCATTCCTGTTTCTTAAAAATAATAACCTTATATTGACATGCCTGTAAATATGCCACTCTGTAACCACTCAATGGTCTATCAAGCTGCCTGGAAACATTGACTTGTGCAGGGGTGGGGAGATGGAAATGTGTTCCATTGACATATCTCGTCCATTTCTGTTAGAGGAAGTCCATGCAGTCCATAAGTGACAAAACCATTTGTCCCAGATACACCTGGGGTTTGAAATTTTGTTCAGAAATGTGCCAGAGGAACATGGGAGTGAGGGGGTGGAGTTCTGCATGTTTGCATGCAGTGGTAATGGAGTAAGCCATGTGGAGATGAAAGCAGTAACCTAGAATCATAGAATATCAGTGTTGGAAGGGACCTCAGGAGGTCATCTAGTCCAACCCCCTGCTCAAAGTAGGGCCAATCCCCAGTTTTTGCCCCAGATCCCTAAATAGCCCCCTCAAGGATTGAACTCACAACCCTGGGTTTAGCAGGCCAATGCTCAAACCACTGAGCTATCACTCCCCCCCAATTCCCTCATGAATTCTGACCCTGTTCCTTGTGCAGATAGCTGGAAACTATTCCTGAATCAGGAACTCCAGATAGGTCGTCATATTTTGGGGAAAGGCATATTTTTCCAGGCCACCTCAGTGGCTGACCAGGCCACTTCACTCATAGATGTGCTGTTCAGCCACTGGACGTTTGAATGCTTTGGCTGCATACACTGCATGTTTCACATCAGGAGTTTGGAATAACATCTCCTCTGCCAATTGGGCACCACAAGAACTGTTATGTCCTCCAAAATGTGTAAGGTCTGAAATGACAGGAAAAGTTTCTGTAGGATGGCCATTGATGGCACCACCCTCGCCCCCAAGTAGTTCTGAAATTTTCTAAAATCAAAAGAGCAGCTTTGCATTTTTAACTTATCTTTGTGTCTGCACTTCTTTTGCTGTAATTAACTAGGCTGTATCTACAAACCTTCTGCGGTCTGAAGCATCCCTCACAATATATTGGCGTTCAGTTTCTAAAATTATCATTTTATGTCCTTGAAATTCCACAAGGATTTTTTCTGTGCTCTTGCACTGAACTATTTGAGACAATAACCCTGTATCTTGTCCTATTCATGGCCCTTCAACCTCTACTGGCTTCAGTACCTCCACAGTTCACCCACACTGCAACAGAAGCCTGGGCCAACATACCTTTATGGACCGATCTAAGGGGAAGCATTCTCTGATGAATGTATAGAATCATAGGGTTAGAGGGGACCACATGGATCATCTAATCTGAGCCCCTGCCAACATGCAGGATTTGTTGTGTCTAAACTTATGGTTGAAGTTCTGGAGAAGGCTGGCAAGCAGGTCCAGTGCCAAAGACAGAGGGGTGTATGGCTAGAGGAAAGGAATGATGGGATGCAAGAGGAAAGGCTCAGGCTGGCTTCAAAGGAGCAGGCACTTGCTTTGCAGTTTCTGGAACAGGAATGGCAGCAAGGAAGGACAGAACTCAGCAGAAAGAACTGTGTGTGCAGCTTATATCATTAATGACCACCAGAGTAGCAGAGTGGACAGTCAAGTTTTCCCAGAGTGCACCATGGTCAAAGGGCTAGAGCAGGCACATTTCAGAAGAGCGCCAGGAGGTATGCTATATGGCGGATTTGATTCGGGTCTGTGTGCTGCCGTGTGGATGCCAGAGGCCCAGGTTCGAGCCCAGATTAGAAAAAAGCTTAATGTAGGGTTAACAATCACTGTTGATGCTCAAGCCCTGGGTTCTCTAAACCAGGCTCAGATCACTTGAGTCCCACTAACCCTGGGCATACATTGCGGTGTAGACAGATCCTGAGAGACTTTTTGCTCTACAGGCAATTGCTGCACATTAGCTTACAAGGCGGTAACTGCCTGAATTTACAGCATAACTAGAGTGATACCTGATATCATCAAGACCAGGGGTTCTCAAACTGGGGGTTGGGACCCTTCAGGGGGTTGCGAGGTTATTACATGTGGGGTCATGAGCTGTCAGTCTCCACCCCAAGTCCCACTTTGCATCCAGCATTTATAATGGTGTTAAATATATAAAAAGGTGTTTTTTATTTATAAGGGGGGTTGAACTCAGAGTCTTGCTATGTGAAAGGGGTCACCAGTACAAAAGTTTGAGAACCACTGATCAAGAAAATCAGATAATGAAAACTTGAGTCTGCAAGACACTGAGTCTGATGAGCAGAGAAAGATTGCCAAAGCAAGTTTGGTAGAATGCTGCTGGGGATACCTGGGGCTAATATAGTCTGACAACATGGGTAACAGGAGGAAATACAGTATGGTGCACTTCTCAAGGCTGTATGAAGACCATGACACATGGAGGAAGATTGCTGGCCAATAACTCCTGTGTGTTGTGTTTACTGTCCATCGTGATGTGACTCTGTGGTGCTTGCACTGTGAGAATGATGATGATTCACCATCTGAATCTATAGTGGGTGGTTTTCTTTTCTGATGAGTGTGTCTCCAATACCACAGATAAAGCAATCTTGCACTTTCTGTATGAAAAGGTAAACTATGTTTCAAAGCCCTATTGTCAGTAAATGTTTACATGAATTTTTTATTGCCAAGTTCTTTTATAGAAATATCTGGCATTATTTTTTGTGCCTGTATGCCAGCAACTATGTAGTTTTCAATAAATGTCAAAACATGTTCCGAACAATCCTTTGGGGATAACAAATGACTGCTAGTTTGTGAACTTATTTTCTTTGTTATCAGCGCATAACATAATGCTTTCAAAAAGCTGCATGGCAGGCAGGTTCTAGTGAAGCGATTAGGAACACAACATAAAGTGCAGTACAGAATCATGTCTGATATATTAGCGATAAATCAGAAAAAAATGACAGGCTAAAGATTCATCTTTTACTGTTAGGGCCAAAAGTTAGAATTAATTCTAGCTTTATGTTTTAAATTAACTACATCTGAGGTCAAGTCACCATTCACATTATCTGCCATTCAGGTCCACTATATTAAATCCTTAACAACCAAAAATTTCAATTAAAGATTAAAATTAGCCCCATTAGTCAAGGCATTTACCCTATATTTTATAATTACTTAACAAACATTAATTAATCCTTGCAACCCCCCTGCAGGTTAGATAAGTATATTTATCCCTGTTCTACAGATTAGAAAAAAGATGAAGGTGGACTATGTTGTATGTAGCGTTGTTGTAGCCATGTTGGTCCCAGGATATTAGAGAGACAAGGAGGGTGAGGTAGTATCTTTTATTCATCAAACTTCTGTTGGTGAGAGAGACAAGCTTTTAAGCTTACACGGAGCTTCTTCCGCAGGTCTGGGAAGTGTACTCTGCCTGTCACAGCTAAATATGAGGTGGAACAGATTGTTTAACATAAGTAGTTAATGCATATTTCAAGGGACAATTCACGGTAAACTGGCCTGTTAGCAACTCTCCAGTCATAGGGAGAAAAGGAGAGGGGAAAAAAGTGGAGGGGATGAGGTTAGTGGGTAATAGGTAGTTGTAAAAAGCCACCAGTACAGTGTCTTATTCAGTCATTGTTTTTTATTGTCTGGCAAAGATATGAATTTATGCTCCCAGGCTCGTCTTTTGAAGAGTTGTACAGGTAAAATTTTTTCTCCTTTCCTTCCTACGTATTAATGGGCCACTTAATCTTGAATGGTCCCTTGCAATATGTGTTAACTACTTATGTTAAACAATCAGTTCCACCTTGTATTTAGCAGTGACACTCTATGGGCTTGTCTTCACTACAGGGGTAAGTCGACCTAAGTTATGCTACTCTACGTGAATAAAGTAGCTGGAGTTGACGTAACTTAGGTCGACTTACCATGGTGTCTTCACTGCACTGCGTCGATGGGAGATGCTCTCCCGTCGACTTATCTTACTCTCACCCGGTGTAACGGGGTCGAAAGGAGAGTTCTCTGCCATTTATTTAGTGGGTCTTCACTAGACCCATTAAATTGACCCCTGCTATGTCGATTGCAGCAGCGTCAATCTCCCCGTAGTGAAGAGTAGCCCTGACTGAGTACACTTCCCAGACCTGAAGAAGCGTGCTTATTGAGCTACTGTGAGTATAAATAACAGTGTACCTTAGGGTTGCCAGGTGTCTGATTTTTGACTGGAGCACGCAGTTGAAAAGGGGCCCTGGTGGCTCCGGTCATCACCTCTGACTGGGTCTTTAAAAGTCCAGTCGGCGGCACAGAGGGACTAAGGCAGGCTCCCTGCCTGCGTGGCTCTGAGCAGCTTCCAGAAGCAGCAGCATGCCCCCCCTCCAGCTCCTACATGTAAGGGCAACCACCCGGAGCCTGTACCCCTCATGCCCAGCCAGCGCCTTCACCCTCCCACGCCCCAACCCTCTGCCCCAGCTCTGATCCCCCTCCCGCCCTCCGAACCCCTCAGTCCCAGTCCAGAGCACCCTCCTGCAACCCAAACTCCTCATCCCCAGCCCCACCCCAGAGTCCGCACCCCCAGTTGGAGCCCCCATGCCCCAACCCCCTGCCCTGATCCCCCTCCCACCCTCCAAACACCTCTGTCCCAGCCTCGAGAACCTCCTGCACCCCAAATCCTTCATCCCCAGCCGCACCCACAGCTGGAGCCCTCACCCCCACACACACCCGAATCCCCTGCCCTAGCCCAGTGAAAACAAGCAAGTGAGTGAAGGTGGGGAGAGGGAGTGACAGAGGGAGGGGGGATGGAATGAGCGGGGGTGGGGCCTTGGAGAAGGGGGAGGTGTTAGGGAGGTGCAGGGCAGGGGGCGGGGCAAGGGTGTTCAGTTTTGTGCGAGTAGAAAGTTGTCAACCCTAGTGTAGCTGTGATAACACTGGTCGTGGAAGTGGAGGCATGGCTGAGCTGTGCTGACTACATATCCACGGGTTTCAGGTGTTTACATGTATGTGAACAGGAGACTCACACCCCAACTTGAAAAGTAGACATAACCTCAGTTGAGAGTCCTGGTTTCTTCTCAGTGGTCACTAAAGCTCAAATCATGTCACATTAATTTCTCATGTGAATTAGGTGTCTAAATTCACTTTACAAATCCCACCCCAAGTCTCTTGGCCCCCAATCCTCTGTTCTATCCACTGGAACATTTAGAAAGTGTTTGCTTCATAATGGCTTCTTAAAAGACGACTTATCATCTTGGTATTATCTCATATCACAATGAGTGCAGTGCCATGGGGGAGTCTTTTTAGCATTCTTTTCACCTTTCTTCTTGGAATCTCATCTCCGTAAAGATGCTTTTTGATATTGAAAGCTGTTAGTCTTCTGTTCTTCTCTGATGAAGCCATAGATAAGGCCATTCCCTAAGCAAGGATACCATTTTAAAAGATGCTGGAGAAACATAGAGTTCTTTGACAATGAAACCTTTTTAGAAAGCATTTTAACATCATTTTATGCAGTAGGAAGTTTACAGGAAATATGAATGCATTTTTATTGAGTCTGGTTATATATGTATGCAAACTGGATTGACTGTTCAATTTAATAAGTACATACTATACATTTACATGATTTTTCCTTGCTTGCTGCAATAATATAAGGCATTAGAGGGCAAAATATCACAGACTTTTTTTTTCATCCCAGTTCTGCAGTTTCTCGATTATAACATTTAAAAACCAGTAGGAGAACACTTCAATCTCCCAGGACACTCAATAACAGACTTAAAAGTGGCAATTCTTCAACAAAAAAACTTCAAAACCAGACTCCAATGACAAACTGCAGAACTGGAATTAATTTGCAAACTGGACACCATCAAATTAGGCCTGAATAAAGACTGGGAGTGGTCACTACAAAAACTAATTTCCCCATACTAATTTTCCCCTACTGTTACTCACACCTTCTTGTCAGCTGTTTGAAATGGGCCACCCTGATTACATTAGCCTCATTACCACTACAAAAGTAATTTTTCCTCCCTTGGTATTCTACTGTTAAGAATAGCCCACTTCCACTTTAATTGAATTATCTCGTTAGTACTGACCCCCCGCTTGGTAAGGCAACTTCCACCTTTTCATGTACTGTGTATTTATACCTGCCTACTGTATTTTCCACTCCATGCATCTGATGAAGTGGGTTTTAGCCCACGAAAGCTTATGCCCAAATAAATTTGTTAGTCTCTAAGCTGTCACAAGTACTCCTCATTGTTTTTGCTGATACAGACTAACACAGCTACCACTCTGAAACCTATCTTGTTTCTGAGTGCCAATAATGAACTTTAGGGAGTATAAACAGAAGGCAAAGCCGATACCACCTTATTCTGCACCTAGAAAGTAAACAGGCAGGGTGTTTGCATTTATGGAAATGGGATCTCAGCAAACCTTGGTTGAAATCATTAGTGCCTAGAAATTAAGTTATGATTTCGTTTTATATGTAACCTTTTGTTTCCAGTGTCCTTACTCAGTATCACTTGAATCTTTGGTAATAAACGTATCCTTGTTTCCATTATAAATTTATCTCAGTGTGATTTTAAGCATTGAATCATAAAAGTTGAATCATACAAGCTGATGTGTACACTATTCCTTTGGGGACAGCAGACCTGGTATTTCTGTAAGTATTCAGTGTAGAAGCACCTGGACACTACAGGGGAATGCTTCAATGGGAGTCGGGGACTGGGGTGATTGATTGTTAAACTCCAAGATTAAGTAAGGGCTGGCTTTGCCCAGAGGAGAGTGTTTGGGTAGCTAAAAGGCTTGTGGTGTCAGGGAGCTGACATCCAGTCAAGCACAAGCAAATCTTTCTTTTGTTGGTGGCAGTGGGGTAACAAGGTGACTCACAGTCCTGGGTACCTTGTGAACCATGATACTGATTTCTTGCTGAATTCCACATAGTATCAAAGACTCCTGGTATGAAGTAGCAATTTGCTATTGAGCCATCCCCTGTTATGTCCTTCAGCAAATGCACAATAGACTGTAGAAGTTAGAATTTACAAGAACAAATGCTGGGATCTGTTTAATGGCAGCATCTGGTTTACATAACATTCATTTGAAATTCATTTGTGATGGAAAGGAATACAATAATCTCTTTGTAGTCATATCAAACTCACACCCTCTTCTCCAGGGAACTGATAATCACTATATCTGCAGTTTGAATCTTGAAAGAGAATGTGCCTGGCTCATCTATGTGGTGCTTCCTCCAGGAAAGCAGAGTTTCATCATTATGCTTAAGATCACATGTTCTGCAGCTGTTTGTGAGTTCACTGAGGAGTGAACCTGTTACAGCACAGCGTCTGATTTATGTCATAGACACAACCTATTAACAGGACAGTTTAATGCCTTATAGTGAAAGACTCAATGAGCTCAATCTATTCAATTTAACCAAGAGAAAGTGAAGTGTGACTTGATCACAAACAACTATTTGATAATGGGTTCTTTCGTCAAGGAGACAAAGGTACAAACACAATCCACTGGCTGGAAGTTGAAGCTAGAAAAATTCAAACTGGAAATAAGATGCAAAATTGTGAACCGTGAGGGTAACTAACCCTTGGAGCAATTTCCCAAGGGTCATGATGAACCGTCCATCACTGGCAATTTTAAAATCAAGACTGGATATTTTTCAAAAAGATACGCTCCAGTTCAAACAGGAATTAATTCAGGGAAGTTCTATGACCTGTGTTATACAGGAGGTCAGATTAGATGAGCATAGTGGTCTCTTCTGGTTTTATAATCTATGAATCTATAATCCCATACACACACACACACATCTTTCAGAGACAAGTCATTAGTCAAATTAAAATATCAAAAGGATTAGCATACAGTGCCTGTGTAACAAAGTGGCTTTTGGCGGGAAACTACTGAGAGTATCAATTCAGGACAAATTTCATAGAGCAGCGCAGTCACAGACCAAGGCTGGGGTTCCTTCACCACTAAGGCACATAAAACCAGCCAAACAGAGAGGACTTCGGTTTCACCCCACTGGCTAACCAGAATTCATACAAGCAATTGCCTCAGACACTCCAGTTTCCCAGTATCACCACCAGTGTCACTCCTTGTGGGGATGAATGGTTATGAAAACCAATACCCCAGTAAAAGAAAAATGGTTCTCCAGATCCCAAAGGACCTAGCCCCAGACCCAGGGCAATACACAAGTCAGATCTTACCCACAAATCACGCTGTTGCCAATTCTTTAGAATCTATAATCTAAAGGTTTATTCATAAAAAGAAAGAAATATAGATGAGAGCTAAAATTGGTCAAAGTAATCAATTACATACAGCAATGGCAAAGTTATTGGTTCAGGCTTGTAGCAGTGATGGAATAAACTGCAGGCTCAAATCAAGTTTCTGGAGTAAATCCACAGCTTGGATGGGTCATTCAGTCCTTTGTTCAGAGCTTCAGTTTGTAGCAAGGTTCGTCCAGAAGTAAGAAGCAGGATTGAAGACAAAATGGAGAAGATGCAGCTGCCCTTTATAGTCTCTTGCCTTGTGGCCTGTGCTTCCTTTGTTTCAAACACATGCTACCCAGCACATGGCTTGGAAGCCTTAGAGTTCTCTCCATAGGCATGTCCCTTCATGCCTTTCTGACTCATAAGGTGTATCTGTCTATTCTCAATGGGTCAGTTGTATAGCTGATGGTCCTTAATGGGCCATCAAGCAGGCTAGGCAGTGCTGATGCCAAACTGGTGGTGTCACCCAGAAGCATAGCACAAGTTTGAAATACAGACATACATACATATCTATAACTCATAATACATAACTCATAATACAAAAGCAATACAAACATATAAACAAGATTATCATATCTGGCAAATTATAGCATTTTCATTGACACCTTACTTGACCTCCTTTGTATCAGATTTGGTGCAACAATAGGACCTTGATTGTAATAATGATCTATACGGTCACAGTTCATGTCAATAACGTCACAGCCTGCACCTACATGCCTTGCCTATGTATTATATCACACGGATGCTGCATTGCCTCCAGTACAGCTGTGCAGCTGGTAGCAATAATGGGACCCCTTACACATAGACCACTGGAGCTAACCAGCGTTTTTACCACAGTGTCATCCAAAGCTACTCTAACTTGAAGAGTAGTCAGTTTCCCACAAAAGACTAGTGTAGACATAGCCAGAACTTTTCTAATGTGTGTGCTTATTGTATCTCTTTTCCAGTTTCTAATGCTTCTACATTGTACTCACCAAGCCATTTCTTGTACACAGTCCTTTTCTGAGCCTTCAGGTTGTTGTGCTCCCCTGTTGAATAGCTGTAAAATAGCATGTTAAGAATGTATGTGAATATTTCAAGTACTGTAATCTTGCTGTTTATCTCACGGTATCGATAATGAGCAGGCATTAAGATCTGATTTTCTCTAGACTCATTGATTTGTCCCATCTGAAATAAAACTAAGCTATTTTTCTGACCTTGTAGATGGTTAAAAATCATTATGTCTACTTTATTAGAGAATTGTTTCAACATGAATTTCTCCTGAGGCATAGAGGGCATCCTCCTGTGGGGGAAAAGAATCCATCTCAGACATGTACAGAAAAGGGCTTTGACATTTTAGTCACCCTTCTCTTCCAATATAATATGTTGCCTCCCAAATTGTAAACTAATAATTACGTTTCTGAGTAATGGAGGGATTGCTGGGCACAGTCTGACATTGATTTGTCATAGGGATTTTTCAACCTGGTTTTTGCTTCCCATCAAGTAACAGAATGTTCCCTGTAGCATTTCTTTTGATTTACTGCGTCTCTTATGATGCCCTTTGCTACTGGATCAGTCTCCATCAGTACCAATACCTCTGCACTGCTTTTGAAAAAGCAGCAATTTATGAAGTCAAATTCTGATGTCAGTTCAACCCATTGGGATTGCATTGGTGTACCAGAGAGCTGTGTTTGCGCCCCTGAATATTAAGCAGTCTCCTAACAATTAAACAAAATGCTAATTAAGGAAAATAAATAGGAATATACTTAACACATCAGTTGACTGAAACGCAATCCTTAAATAAAGATGTGAAATTTGGCAATATGGAAGTTCCTGCAAACTAGTAGGGATTAACATGTGACAGTGGTAAAAAAAAATCAAAGCTTCACCATCTCCTAGCACTAGGCCAGGAACTTTATTAGAATAAGGAAAACAGTCCAAAAAGCCACTTTCATCCCTAGACCTATTCTGTCTCTTTCTCTTTCTGCTTCCTCCCAGGCTTCCTGCTCCAGATTTAAAGAAACCGTACACTTATCCTCACAGGAATACACAAAATGGTTCTGATAAGATATACAGAAAAATAAGAGAATGGAAAGAGCAAAAGAAAACTTAGGTAAAATACAAGGAAAAATTATTAACATTGAGGTCAATGAGACTATAAAATATTGACTTCTTCCAAATGAAGTTTTGGAAGCCCTGTTGCTTGAATCACTTAAAACTAGATTTGAAAACGTATGGCAGGATATTGTTCTGTACTGGCAGAGGGATAGAAACGAGAATCCAGTACAGCGGTGTCCAACCTTTGTGGCATCCAGAGCTGCATAGCCAATTGCCAATTTATCAAGAGCCTAGGGACACTGCTAATTTGCATTTACATGATTTTAGTAGGACTTTAATCTGAGATGAATGCAAACAGTTATTGTTTGTTTGTCAAGCAGGGTGATTTTTATACTGCTTTACAAAACAAATGGAGAAAATAAATGTGTGCCAAGGGTTGTCAGTAGAGGTATCAGTGGGCAAATGGGTGTCAAAGCAGCCAGGCCACTTTGCTGATGTTCAGCTTTCCCTTTGAGATGGCTCCAGACGGTGTGGCATGCAGGTCTGCATCTATTAGTCCATCTCAGTGCTTTGATTTTGTTCAGATTCATAATGGAAAAGGAGGTTACATAACTAGCTGCCCCCTTACATAAGCCCAGATTTCTGTCATCTGGGAGGCACTGATAGAAATTCAATAAGTTTCCTTCAGAAAATGTGCATCAGAATAGACTGGAGAGCTGTAGTTAATCAATTCTAGCTCAATTTTGGCTTCCGCTTAAGTGGGTTCAGCTGAAACAAAAACATGAACAACCTGACTTCAATGGGGTTGCATTGATGAAACTGAGAGCAGAATTTGGTTTGTTTTCCTCAACAGCTTTGCATTCAAAAGAGGCCAATAATAATAAGGGGAAAATCAACTGGACTTTGTCACATTTAATCTAAATAAAAATATTGGCCTGTGTTCTAACTGTGTGGGGTTTGAGAGAATTTAACACTCAAAGTTCGGAAAGCTTTGCGGTCGAAACAAGCCCATGTGAAAATAAATCAACTGGATTTTTTTTTCAGATTTAACCTAAATTAAACATTGTCCTTAATGTTATGATTTTATGAGTGATAAAATAATCAGTAAGCTAAACAGCAATATTTTTATTTAGAGTTTTGCAAATCAAAAAGTGATATTTTCTCATTTTATAACAAAATCACTTTGGACGTGTTTTTTCATTTGGGAGTTTGGGGGTTTTGACAATCAGGGTCCAGACACCCCAAGAGGAGAACAGGGGGTTTGAACCCCAAGGAATAAGCCATTGAATCAATTGGTTGTATACCCTGTTATTGTGTGTGAATATATGTCAAGTAAGATCTTTTATGAAAGCTTGTGGTGTTCTGTGCTTGATGTCATTAGCAGATATGTATACAAGTTACGGTTATGAATATAGGCATGTATATATTTGTAGAACATTGTAACTGTAGGTAGCATACAAACACAGCAGCACCTCACAGCAGTGTGGAGAAGCCCTGAAGGGGTCCTCTCAAGCTAATTGTTTATATGAAACTAACTCCAAACACTTAGTTGTACAACCCTGGGAAAGGCCATGGTGGACAACTAGTGGTAACGGAAAGACATTGAAACTGAAAAGAAAACCCTTATCTTGAAAAACTAAGGAAGGAGGGAGTTCCCCACCCACACCCCTAACTATGAATTACCATAGTGTGAGAAAGGGGGAAAAAACACCTGCAAACCCTGTTAAAAGGGAAGAGGGCTTGAATTGAAGGTCATCCAGAAACTGAGGGCCAGCCCAGCATCTGAGCAGGGAGCTGTCCGTGAAACACTGGAACCCTGCTAGGACAGAAAGCCTGCGAGGAAACTGTTCTGAGACAATAGCTAACTTGTATTAGAAAAGGGAATTTAGGTAACACAGAAGTGTAAAACCTGAGGCGGTGTCTTTATGTCTTATTTTCTGGGTCACTTGTATGGGTTAGCTCTTCCTTGCTATTACATCTTTGAAACTAGGCTCTCACCTTGTTGTGTATTTTTACCCCAAGCAGGTAACCTGTGTGGAGAGTGTGCGCCAATGTGAACTGATAATTGGAGGCAGGTTTCACTGCTTCGAGGGTGACAAACCAGAGAGGAAAAGTCTGAGAGTCTCGTAGTTAAGAACTCGGAAAGATGGATTTGGTGGGCCTCAGGGCTGGAGGAGGTCGTTGAGGTCATCCTGCATGGAGTAACTAGGCTCCTGGAACCCAGGGTTGAGATCTTTATGCTTGTAGGCTGGCTGCTGGTGCCAGAGCTGTGTGCCATAGCAGCACAGCACTCAGACACCCAAGGTCACAGGCAGGCAGGGACAGAACCCCTTACTGGTCTCGGTGATCTCAAAATGCCACAGGGCTTTTTGACAAAAAATTCTGTAAAAATGTTTTTTTTTCTATTTATTTAAAAAGCCATGCTCTGCAAACATAAATAAATAAGTTTTGATACAAAAATGTCACTAATTCTGGCACCAGCATAAAGACACAAGGGAGCCGACTCGAGCTCGTGGGGCTCAGGCTGTGGGGCTAGTTCATTGCTGTTTAGACTTCTGGGCTCTGGCTGGAGCCTGAGCTCTGGGACCCTCCCACATTGTAGGTCCTAGAGCCCAGGCACCAGCCTGAGCCAAGAAGTTTAAATAGCCATGGAACAGCCCCACAGCCCAAGCCCAAGTTGTCTGGAATGGGCCAGTCAGGGGTTTTTCTTTTCTGTCTAGACATACCCTAAGGGGCTTTGCAGGAGTGCAGAAGCACTGGGGTAGAAGAATGCCATGAATCCTGCCCCTTCCCACACATACCCTGTCATAGGAGCCACCTGCACCAAGAGGATTCCATTAGGGTCCCATGCACCTGCCCTGTAGCCTCTTTACTCCAGCCTCGCCTCCATAAAGGGACTGTAGCACCATGATGAGTAGGGTCCAGTGGAGTTATATCAGGAATTTATTTGGCCCATTGAATTTACACAGGCGTAAGTGAGAGCAGAATCTGGCCTTTATTACTGAACGTGGTATAATCAAAAAGGACAAAAGACACGTTACAAACGCACTGATGATAATCCCCTCACCTTGCCTATTCGATAGGATTCATTCGGGAACTGACCGCAGGAGCAGGCAGATGTGAAGTGTATGAGTTTCCTGCAGCTCATTTGCTTTTACAAGCTAAGAAGCTCGTTAAAAGGGGAGGGAAACACAAAGAGAACATTAAACACCTGCATTCAAGTGATAAGACATAACGATAATGGCAGGTGCAGTGTACAGTCAAACACAGGTAGAAGCTTTCACTGAGCTTCAAAACTAAACTGGATTCAGCACTGGAGACTACCCTGTGCTGGTAGGCAAATAGATAAAGTGGCCTAATATGGCAATAAACTACTTTGGTCGGATGGGTATTAGTGGCTATTGGTGTGTGCTTCCAGTGCATTACACTGAGTGCACTCAAGCCAACAAGCAGCCCAATAATCAGGTAAAGCACACTCCAGAGAGTTTCATTGCTGTTAAAGTAGAGATCACAAGCAGCAGGGAGACTATGTCTCAGGCAGGCACAATCTCTCCTGAGACTACTCCATGCATACACAAAGAGGCAGGGATGTAAAATCTGTTTTTCATTAAGGTGGGACAGTTGCTCCCCCAATACACCAGCCCCATTTCCCAGGTTCTAGAGTATGAGATTGGTGTCATGCTGTCTGGAGTGGCTCTTGACTTTGAATGGCTACCTCAGAGCAGACGCCCCAAGCTGGTGGTTCTATAATTAGATTTTACCAAGCCAGTGACAAATGTGAACTCCTGGATCATTCTAACAGTCTCACCATGGAGATATAAACAGTCCCCTTAGACTGTCTAGTCTATCTTGCCATGCAGGCAAATTGGACTGAGTGATAAATGGTCACTTAAACCAAAAATCACACAATATTCAGATTTCTTCCAGCCCCAAAAGACCAGCCACTAACCCCAGATCAATTGGTATCCTAGATCTCACAAAGACAACGCTTGTAGCCAATCCTGTAATAAACTATCTAAAAGTTCATTAACTAGGGAAAAATGAGAGTTATGTACAGGTTAAAGCACGAAAACATATACACAAATGACTAAGAGTGACAGAATTGCAGTGACCTGTCAATTCAGAGTGTCTTTCAGGGTTGTAACCCCTGGGGAATCTCTGGAACCTCTGGAATCTCAGTTTGGTGCCTCTGGCCCTGTGAGATTTCAAATAGCCAAGAGATGGACAATTTTCCTGTGTCTTTGTTTTATTTTCTTCATTCAGCCTCCTAGGCTTGGTCTACACTAGAGAGTAAGACAGCTTATGTTGACCTAATTATGTCAGTGTCTACACTACAGCCTTGCTCCTGCCGAGGCAAGTGCCCTACTACACTGACATAATAACTCCACCTCCACGAGAGGCGTATGGCTTATGTCAGTATAGTTAGGGCAATGCAGTGTTCGCGTAGACACTGCATTACTTACATCAGCCATTGGCTGTCATTCTTGTCGATTTCATGGCTCCATACTGGAGCCATTAAATTGACGATGGTGGGGGGCTTCAACTACAGCCCAGCTGGCCCCTGGGCTCCCCACTCCCAGCCGGGCTGAGCCCTGCCTGCTCCCAGCTGAGCTGCACCTGCCTGGCTTCCCGCTCCCAGCCAGGCTGCCGCCTGGGCTCCTCACTCCCCACAAGGAGCCTGGCTGTTGCCCAGAGGCTTCCTGTGGGGATCCCAGCTGTACCGAGGCTCCCAGCTCCCCACTGGAAGCTCAGGAGCCACCTGGACTCCGGGTGCAGAGCTTCCCGCCAAGGGACCTGGGGGCAGCTGGGCTCCCAGTGGTCGGGAGCTGAGAGCCGGGGGGGCAGCAAGACTCCTGGCAGGGGGCTGTGTGTGGAGCTGAGGCGCAGGCTTTCAGTCCCCTACCCTACCCCTCTTAAGGCAGTGGAAGCACTCCTGATGATGACATGCACCACCGACAGAAAGAGGGCGGTGTGTACATGAATCACCGTAGTAATTACTACTGTGGGTGTAAGTCGACCTAACATAGTTTCTAGTGTAGACATGTCCCTAGTCCATAGGACAATCTTCCTTCCATGTAGCATTTCCAAGGTGCCATAGGGCCATTAACCAATCCTTTGAATTGCTTGCGTTGTGCAGATTTTTCTATACAGCGCAATACAATATACCTTTGGGGCTGCACTCCAAGGGAGGTGGGCACCTGAGTGCTGTGGCAAGACCCTTAAGATGAGTCTTCCCAGAGCTGATCTCAGTGTCAGTGTCTTTCTGCAGCTGAGTGCGGCCCTGCCTATGTGGGTGCTAGAGGAGGCTTAGGAGCCTGGCTCAGCAAGACAGGGTAAAGGAGGCCTAGGCTGGCAGAACAGGCGGGCTCAATGGTAATCCAGTTCATCAGGAGGCACCTTAAAGGGGGGCAACTCCTCACAATTGTTTTACCAATAATAATTTATACCTTGTTTCAACACCAGGGAATATGAGCTAAACAGAGAAATTCATTGATCGTTGACATGTCTTGAGACAACCATATTTCACAAAGCCTATATAGAGCGTGGTAAAATGATGTTAATATCTTGTTTAGGACATATCTTAGGATGGGAAAGTTAAAAGTAGTCCTGGCTGTGCCTGGCTGTACCAACTTTTGGTACTTTTAAAAAAAAAGTATGTAATGCACAAAAGAATAAGCCAGGGCAGCAGCAGCTGCATGATCAAATTATACTTTACACACTTCTTCCCTCCTGTTTAATGGTTACTAAATAAAATGAATATTATTAATTATTATCACTGCACAGAAGTGATGAAAAAAATTACCAAAAAATAGGTTCCGTGAAAAATGGCTTTTACCCAAAAGTTAACATTTTTTCCCAAAAATGGTTTTTGAACACCAAACTCTTTTCACAAAAATATTTTAATGGGAAATTTAAACAGAAATGGGGAAAAATGAACATTTTTGATATTTCCAGCAAAAAATGTATTTTTTCACCAGCACTACCTTTAGGCACAGGTTTGTATTTATACACCTACAGTATGAGAAGAGGGCTTCTGAGAAACACTGGCTGTTTTAAAAAATGATAGATGCATGTGTCCGATGTTCATTTACACACAGAAGTTAAATCCATTCACAAATACATGAAGGATTACCTCATCATGCTTTTTCAGAGAAAATTTGTAATAGAACCAAGTGAAACATAGTATTTTCCAGGGGGTTTGTCCAAGTTTACCATTTGATGGGGGACAGAATGAGAAAGAACTGGCCTCTCTTGGTTCAAAGGCACAGTTTAAATAAATAGAAGTAAATGTATATTGTGTATCCTGTTTAGCTGTATTTAGTTGCTGTTGCCTGCAGCATCACTGCTGTCACCACAGCTCCTGAACCGGTATATTTTCCATCCACTAGCTGCCTATCAAGCACTGTTACTTACATATCCCAGAAGGCTTTGTTTCTGTCTGTCCTGGTGGCAGCACAGTTCAAAGCCTTCTGGGTGAGGAATTAGTGCCAGTGAAGGCTGAAGAGAATTAGGAAATAATAAGGGGGAAAATAGAGTGAAGAGCATGGGAAGAATGGGGTGGGGGCATCTCAATTAGGAAGCAGATGGGACTCAGTCTATGGGTGGGAGGAGAGGTGTGCTACTGAGAAGAAGGGATCCAGTCGAAGCACCTAAGCCAGGGAAGTTAATTATTCCCAGCACTGATTTACTCACATAAGCTCTTTGGTTTTCACATAGTTGATCCTGTTGCTGGAAGGGAGTTGTGGGGTTCAGTGTCACTTTCAGCAGCTGTTTTCAGATACCTCCGTAGAATATACTTTAGTCTAGTGATGCTTCAGAATGAAAGGCTCTGTAAAAACAGACATTCTTCCTACCTTTATTCATGAAATGAATCATTTCCCCACCAAAGATTTCCTTGAAGACTTCCCTCCAGCCTCCCTTATAAACTCGTTGCCTCAGGGGGAGGGGTATTAAATAGCTCAAAGTGTAAATGAAGAAAGCAGAGGCGGGGCTAGGAATAAGAAGATTAAGCAATTGGTTAGGGCCCCGAGCAGCTCAAGGGGCCCCGTATTAATTATTAGTATGGGGGGGGGATATTCCTGCTTGGGGCCCCCACTGGGCTAGCCCTGGCATAGGAAGAGATTGCACATCTTGGAAAGGTTTATATACACCAAGAATGCCACAGATAGGACTCACTCTTGCCCTACTCCCCAGAAATTGTCCGAAATGGCTCCTTTTGCTTCAAACATTTTAAGTGCCAGGGCAAACATCTAGTTATTTTAATTATAGGCCCAGGACTGCTCCTACTGAACTCAATACAGAATCAGGCCCAACTGATCAACAATTGGTATATAAAAAAAAGTTTTGCCATGTATGTTTTATTTATGGCTGTAACTATGTGACTGTAAAGTGCACCTATTGTTCAAGCTGGCATGGTGGGCTAAGACTAATGTTCTTCTGGAATTAACCAGGGAATCTGTCTTCTGGATATAATACCACAGAAACACTGCACCCACACACCAGACTGTAAATCTTTAATGACTAGAACTCTAATTTCACAGAGTTAAGACTGTTTCCTAAGTGAAATATTGTATTGTTGGAAAAGCACTCAGTGGCTGCTCACAAAGAAGAAGAGATGGACTGCTGTTGGCTGTGGGGAAAGCCTACTAAAGATGTTTGGATAGTGCCCTCTTTCACCCACCAAATCGCCATTGTTATTTTCTTATTCTTGCCAATGAAGTGTTATCTCCAGAACAGGAGGAGTACCTATGGAAACAATGATTGCTTTTGCAACAGGGGTTGGCATCATTTCTCCACCAGGTAAGTAACAGGACATACAGCCATAGGATGTATATCTGACAATCACAAGTACCTCTGTATCTGAAGGGAGCCCCTGTGCCATCTCTAATCTGCAGAGACAAACTAGAGGTGGGTGTCACTCTTTGTTTGTTGCCCAATATACCAACCTCTGGCAGTACAATAGCAGGGTACTTAATCATCCACACATTTCTAGTCATCATAAATTAGTGCAATACGTTGACAGCTTATTGGGAGCATTACAGACAACTGGCTGGAGTGGAGTAGCCTGAAGTGCGACTATTGTGTCAGGATTTTGTAGCCTTTCTGTCTCACAAAAGACTTGTGTTTTTCTATTAAAATCATTTTTAAACAGAACAGCCAGCCTGCCCTACTACTAGAGCCTGACACAGAGTGCACTAATTGTGCTAATAATCTCATTTCAATGGCAGCTGTCAGGCAGGGAAATATGGGTATTTTCCCCCTTTACTTATTCTCAAGAGCACAAGTGCCTATCATGTCATGTTCCCACCCCTCCCCAATATTGCCATCCTAGAGAATTCCTGTTTCTGTACAGCCTCAAAAGGAACAGAAACAAATGAGAGAAGAAATGGCATTGTCCTTTATCACATAGTGGTTTATAAAATTTATTGTGTTTGGTTTGATTTATAGATCAATAAACCTCAGGTCCAAGTACTGTTTGTTGTAATGATGCTTTCTCTGTGTTTCCTTCCAAAATCAAAAATTGCTGCCAGGTGGTGTCAATAGCGAAATGGCTGGGTCCAATTTCCAGGGCTTCCTCTTAACATTACAAAACAGAACCAGCTCAAGCTCCCACCCAGAAATCTGGGAAACCAAAACACCACCCCCGGGTGCCTCTAGGAAGCAATACTTCCCCACAAGCACTGAGTCTGTGTATAACAAAAGAGAATTCAGCATTAGTTTGGGAAAACAGTGCAACGATGGCTGGAAAAGTATGCAAATCATAAGCAAACACAAGCCCCACAGTATCGCGAGCGGTGTCCTTTGCCTCAGTTTCCCACCTTGTGGCGTGAAAGTCCACTGGACAAATGTCCCTTTAACATACCACTTCCCTTTCCCTCCACTGTACCCCGCTCACAGTTAGTAGTCCAAAGTCCCAGAATTCATGCAGGTTCACCTCCCATCTCTGAAGGAGAGGGTGAAGCAACACCCCTGCGGCTGTGGCTGGTGCTGCTTACCACTGTCCCTGTTATCATTACTGCTGCCCCTTCCTCTGCATGTTCTGAGGTTCCATTGCTTAGCCCAGTTCTTAATGACTTCAGCTCTCAGTGATTTAACTGGGAAGTGGGGGAACTTCTCTGCTGCTGCATCCTCTGTGCACAGCTGGATAAACTTTCCTGTGGGCCTGGGGCTATTCGATTTTCTGGGGCCCCTGTACCCAAATCTCTTTCCTAATTTAAAACAAAATGATCACAATTATGGCACTGAGGCTATTAACGCTATACTAAACTTGCCTTTTAATTAACATAAATCCGTTCTGTGGTTACATTTCAGTCTTAAAACATGTAGAATATAGTTAAGTTAATTCAAAATAGCCTACTTCTTACCTTAGAACAGCTGTTATATTAGTTTCTTTCTGGGAGGAATTTTGGGTGCAGAAGAAGGCTCTAGGCTGGGGCAGGGGTTTGCGGTTCAGGAGGGAGTTTAGTGCAGGAGGGGATTTTGACCTGGGGCAGGGGGTTGGGGTGAGGAGGGGAGGGGAGGGGAGGTAGGGTCTGCGAGGGAGTTTGGTGCAGGAGGGGATTCTGACCTGGGGCAGGGGGTTGGGGTGAGGAGGGGAGGTAGGGTCTGCGAGGGAGTTTGGTGCAGGAGGGGATTCTGACCTGGGGCAGGGAGTTGGGGTGCAAGAGGGGAGGTAGGGTCTGCGAGGGAGTTTGGTGCAGGAGGGGATTCTGACCTGGGGCAGGGGGTTGGGGTGCAAAGTGCAGGCTCCAGCCGGGAGGCGCTTGCCACAGGTAGCTCCCGCCCAGCAGTGCAGCAGGGCTCAGGCAGGCTGCCTGCCTGCCATAGCCCCACATCGCTCCCGGAAGCGGCCAGCTGCTGGCACATCTCTGCGCGCCCCTGGGGGGTGGGAGACAGCATGTCTCTGTACGCTGCCTGTGCCCGCAAGCGCCACCCCTGCAGCTGCAGGGATGATGCTGAGGGCTGGGGCAGCACACGGAGCTGCCTCACTCCCCCCTATACCCCCCCACCCTGCCCCACCAGGGGCTGTAAAGACATGCCAGCAGCCGGCTGCTTCCAGGAGCAGCGTGGGGCCACGGCATGCAGGCAGCCTGCCTGAGCTCTGCTGCGCCGGGGTCCCCCTTAGCCTGGGGCCCTGGGCTGCAGCCTCTAAAGCCCCTGCGTTAATCCAGCCCTGCCTCTGTGTTGTGTTTCATTTGTCCTTACATTCAGTCTCGGGGTCAGCCAGGTAGAGTGACTCATCAGTGATTTCAGCTCTAGCAATCGCTGAGCAGAAATCAGAACTCTAATTTGAATCTGATCAGCTCTGTCTTTAAATACTGTCCAGAGGGGGAAAGTCATGTGGTAGCTCTAAGTCTTTAAACAGAATTCCCACCTCACCCCCAACTTTATCTTGGATTTGGCATCATTACCCCCTGCTTAGCGAATGAGGTTAAGTTAGGGTGACTGCCTGGGGTTGTCTGGGTGTCCCAGGCCAACAGTATCACCTAATGGTGATACTCCAGGATGTAATGCCTGTTGGTGAGAGTTCAAAGGGGCCGCTTCGCCTAGCAGCACTATCAGTCTTGAGCCACCTAGCAGCGAGAGCCCAAGTGAGGAAGGTAGGGGAACCCGGGCCTGCCCTACTCCACTGGGTTCCAACCCTGGGCCCTTTGAAACAAGGTACCATGACACAGGGTCCAGGTCCCAATACCACCAAGCATGTTCCCTGGGTTGTTTCCTACCTTTGCCCCTGTCACTCCGGTGTCATCTCCGGGGTTGGACATGGGGTGTCTCTTGTATCCGTTCTGTTTCATCTGTGGCAACTCTGCTGCTTGCAACAGCAAGAAGTCCCTCTTGGCTCCTGCAGCTGGCTGGCTTCCCACAGCACAGCTAGGAGGCTTGACCCCTGCAGATTGGAGTCCCTTTGGCTTCCTGGCAGGAGGCTTTTGCACACAACCACTCTCCTCCTCACTCAGCTGAGCTGCTCCCTTTTGAATGCTCCCTCCACTGGGAACATGCCCAGCAGAGGTGAGGGGATGTGGCTTCTTGGACCAAGATCTGTTCTTTAACCCCTGCTTTGCCAATGCTCCATCACAGTGACCTCCTCAATTAGGGCATATTAAGTACAGTTCTGCTAGTCTTTAGTCATACAGTAAATATAATAACATTTCATTACCCCTGCACCAAAGTGAATCTTAACCCACAACAGCCAAAATTGATCACTGGCAAAGCAGGTTGGTCTGCTGATCACTTAGAGTAAGTAGGTGTGTCTATGCAAATACGGTCTACTCCTGAGGTCTTTTCCCCCAGTTCATCAATAGATGGTAGGGGAGAGGTCATTCAGACCTTGGCTTACATTTACAGTATCGAGCACTAGTTTGTACAATGGGTTAATACCCTCGCTCTTTGCTTTTGGAAACAGTAAATAGAAACCTTAGCTAAAGTCACAATTCTGACCTGAATCTAAGGAGGCAAACTTAAGATCTCTAGCCCAAGCATGAAGTGTGTATTAAGCTATGTACTCCCATATGTTGATGCCATGAAGTTCAAATAAAAGAGTCTAAGGGAAAGTTGGAGTCTCACTGTGCTGACTAGATTCTGCTTTATTATATTGATCATCCAAGCAAACCTGATTTCATAACCAATACATCACTACAGCTGAAAGATGCTATTAATGTAGTTAACAATACAGAGAAACTAAGATGTGAAAGGAGGAGGAACTTTGGAGGAACTTCCTCATGCTATCTTGTGGCCCACAATGTTGATTCTCAGATCTAAAAAAATACTTTGGTGATGTTCATTACTTGTTGTTTATCTTAATCTGCCCAATGTATTATTAAAAGTGTGTGGCTCTCTGATTATAAAGACTTATACTTGTTTTTCTATTAGGTGCTATCACAGCTGTGAAGTTATGTCACTTCTGAATATGTAGCTAAAAACCCAATAGTTCACTTTCCTTTAGTCCTGTAGCTCATGTATATGTGCGTGCTTGTCCTTGTTCAGGAGTAAAGTACAAGACACCCAAATGTGAAATTCAATAGTTTTCCATCAGATGTAACAAGCTAATGTGATAAGTAACATTATTCAACAAATAGGAACTATCAGCTATGATGAAGTGCAACATATTGATACGAAGCCAGAGTAACTGATGAAGGGTGGATTTTCAGTGCCCCACAGCAAGATAAAAGAAAGACTGACAACCAGGGTGGATGAGAATTTTAACCAAGGTACAGAAACAGTACTCAGAATGATTTGTACTGACACAAATAACTGTAAGCGCATTTGATGAACTGAGCTCTCAGAGAAACAGCTCAGGATTGTACTCAGTCTAAGTAGCATGCACAGTGCAGTTAAAAGAGATAGATGTGACCTTGACAACTCCATGAAGGTGGATGAAGAAGCTAACAAAGCCGGGTACAGTTGCTGGAAATTAGGGAATCCTTTGCAAACACACTGGCTAAGATTTTTTTTAAAAGACTAATGATCTGGATGACAAAGTTTTGGATGCCCAACTTGAGAGGACAAAGAGACCTGATTTTCAAAAAAAATGCTGAACTCTTACCCTCCGAACACCAGGCCCCTTCCCAGTGTCTCAAGGAGGCACAGCACAGAACTCACTGCCCAGGGGGTGGGCCAGGTTAAGGTAGCTTCAAGCTACCTTTGCACCCTCACAATTCTGGGCTTCTCCAAGGGCTTAAATGTCCTCGAGATCTGCCTAAAGTTACAGCAGCCTGCCACCAGCTGCTCCTGGGCACAGTGGCTGCCCAGAATCTCCACAGCACTATATATTGTGGCTCTATCCCATCCTATCTCTGATACTTCCCTCCCCCACCAGCCCCACCTAATGGCATGTCTCCTACCCTCTGGCTCACAAGGCATCCTTTAAAGCGGGTGGCTGTCTTCCTCAATTCCTGAGCCAGACAAATTCTGCCAGACAGTTGTGGGGCTTTTAGAGCCTATACTTGCTCTACCGGAGCTGGGGTGGGGATGAGACTCTCAAAACCCTGTGATGTAAGACTAGAGGATCGCATCTATATCAGTTCATATACAAACTCTTTTCAAAGAAGATGCCATGTAAGTCACAATTCACATCCAGCAGGTGATGCATTCAAAAAAGCAATTGGGTGAAATATCAGGTTCACAGATAGACAAATGCATCAGAGCAATGTCTCCTGATTTCACATTCTGAGATGAGGAAATGTCATGTCTCAAATGGTTTAGTTTATTTTGTTTTTGTTTTTTAATTCATTGGATACCAAAATCACCAGTCACTTTGGACAGTGTCTGCTTGCATAAAAATACTTCACATCTCATAAAAAAATAAATGTAGTTTTTTGGGTTTCTTTTAATTTTGAGGTCACCAGGAATGTGGGAGATCCTTCTTGAAGAGAAAACTGAAAAGAAATAGTCACACACTTTAATTGACTCTGAAGTCTTTATGTAAAATCTATTGCTGGCCAGAGGATGACAATTCCTTTTGTGACAACTTTCGAGGTTTAAAAATTTGCCTTCATTCTCCAATGGAATGCAAACAAACCTTTTGAATGTTTTCATGAAACAGAACTGTGTAGAAATGTTTGTTTTTGGAGCAAAAATGTCAGGGTTTTGATTCCTCTTTCTCTCATCAGAAGTGACCAGAGAGTCCCAGAAGGCAGAAACCTCCAGTTGAAAATGTAGTTGAAACCGATACGTCTCCATGAAAAGTTTTGGCGTACATGAAACAGCATATTTCAATGAAAATACATTTTGTCAAAAATGTTCTGACCAGCTCTAGTAAAATCTTAGTACATTTCTTAAGGGTGGAATTTGCAAAATCGCTCACATTGGTATAACTCTGTTCTCAATCCTGTCTTCAATATGAGCAGTTAGGCAAATGCTGAACCCCTTCCCTCTCTTTTTCCAGGACTCAGTGACACAATTTTTCTAATTTTTTAAATACATATATATATATATATATATATACTATAAATAAATATTATTGTTTGAAGAAGCTCTGCAGGGTTTTGTCCCTTGTTTTTTGTGTTGAGTCTCAAAGTTTCTCTGGGAGTAAGGCAGAGAAGGGAGAGGCAGGCTGAACACAGGAAAGTAGTGGGGAGGAATCTACACATTTCCCGAAATCCTGTTTCTGACATTTGGCCACAGTTTTAAGTGTCTGTTATTCATACTCTTTTCTTCATCAGGTTCATCTGACTAAAGATCTGACAAAGGTGCTCGAACTGTGCACACATTGCTTCCGGTTTAGGGAGTCTTCATGTCCTGAAGGTGGCATTTTGAGGGAGTTCAGAACCCAGCCCCTAATCATACAGAGAATATTCCAGCTCCAGTAACCCCACTCAAGTTCATGTAATGCAAAAGTAAAAGTATGTGTTTAGCAGAGAATTCAGGACAGATGGAATGATCTTCACTGTTGCTTGCCATTGTGATGCAAATAATAATTTAAAAAAACAGCAAGCACTTGTGAAAGACTTCAATTAAGATTAATAGTTTGTTGTATTAAAACAGGTTGTATTGGTATACATTTGCTAGATGCTGTTGGTCAAGATTATCTATACTGTTTAAGGTGCCAATTGTTTCTTACAAAATAAATACAACAATGATTGTGTACAGTTCATTCTCAATTACAAATTTCCTTAGATATTTTGTATACATAATGTGTGCCATATAAAAGTGGTATGTGAGAGTGAAGCATTAATGCCAAGGAGTTGGTGCTGAGCAAATTATCATTGCCTCATCTTAAAGTAAATATGTTGACTCTACATTTGTTCCTTTATAGAAAAGTCTGAGTAGAGTGTAGCAGGGAATACCTTGGTTTCTTCTGAAATTGGTCAGAACAGCCAGAGAATCAAATTCTTTCTATACAATTTTTAAACTATCCTATAAAATATAATACAGAATTTCATCCCATCTGTAGATGCTTTAAAAATAGGATGTTTAAAAATTTTTATAAACAGGATATCATGATCGATTACATTTTATAGGACTTTCCTGTAAGGCTTATATAATAAAAATAAACTCTTTGGTAGGGAGAAATCAAGCACAGTTTATTTGTACATATTATATGGCTGGTATAGGACACACCTTAAGGTGAAGAAGATAAATAAAACCTGCAATAAAATTATATCCTCATGACAGGGAATGAAAACTACATTAATTTAAGGACTGGGATGTATTACATTCGGTCCTGCACTACGCCCAGAAGATCATTCCCATACTTCAGGATAAATGAAAGGTTCAATATCTGATATCTCATGAATCCCATGGGCTGGAAATGCTTATGCCATTTATAATCTGCAATTCTCTTCTTTCCAGCAGTATAAAACATTTGTTTCTATCCTTGACAGGTTGTAAGACAGCAGACCTTTGCAATTATATTATCATTTTATGATCAAATTTTAAATGATTTATCAGCTGCTGAAATAATCTAGCAGTTGAAAAAGGGAAAACTAGTAATTTCAAAATATGAATAAATAATGTTTGCATGATGGATATTTATTTACTAATTGGAGTATTTTTGAATTCTACGTTCCCCTTCATGAATTTAGTATGGGTTAGTGGAAACGTGAAAGTGACGGCAATTTCTATTTGTTTAGCCATACACACTTGAAATTGATAGCACATGGGAAATACTACTGACAGAATATATAAGAAAACACACAAACTACATGTTAATGGAGCTATAAGGTATTAAACAGAAGCCTGTCTTCCAGGCTTAAGAGCATCAGGATAGTGTCACAGAAAGCATATGGGGCTGGAGGGTTTATGAAATCATTTGAGTGACATTGACAGCACTTTGATGGCAAGTCTTGTGGGATCAGCTGTTTAAATCTTTGTACTGGGGAAAGGGGCAGTCTTCCTGGTGCTCTAAATCCCAGAAGAAATAGAATATCATGCAGAAATGAATTCCAATAGGCATTGACTCATATTCAGATATGCAGTGTAGCTGTAGCCATGTTGGTCCGAGGATATTAGAGAGATCAGATGGGTGAAGTAATATCTTTTACACAGGCTCTGGCATCTAATTTTCCCTGGAGGTGCTCACCCTCGCTCCACAGGGTCTGGTGCTGCTTTGAATTGGTGCATCCTGGTCTGTGGGAAGCTTGCTTCTGATGATGAGGTTGGGGGGTTGTTTGAAGGCCAGAAATGGGTGTTCATGAAAGATTTCTTTCAGTATGGGTCCCCTATAGAGTATGGATTGTAGTTGTTTGATGATATCCCACATGAGTTCTGGTGTGAGGTGGTAGGAGACAACTAGGTGTGTACGGTCAGAGGGAATTTTATTTCTGTATTGAAGCAGGCTCACTTGGGGGTATTTGGGTCGTCTGTTCCATGATGGGATCTACTTCTCTGGTGGAGTGTCGTTGTTTGGTGAAGGCCGTTTTAAATGTGTTCAGGTGTATATTCTGGACTTTCTCCTTGGAGCATATTCTGTGGTATCTGGGTGTCTGGCTGTAGATAACAGATTTCTTGGTGTGTTTGGAGTGGTTACTGGATCTAGGAAGGTAGGTGTGGTGATCCATGGGTTTCTTGTATGTGGTTGTCTGCAGGGTTCCATTACTGAAGCTGATTGTCATTGATGCTAGTATGGGAGTGTTCCAGAGAGAGTTTAACGGATGGGTGGTAGTTGTTGAAGTCATGGTGGGTATTTATGAAGGAATTTAAGCCATCTGTCCAGAGGATGAAAATATCATCTATGTACCTCAGGTACATCATCTGTTCGTGGTGCATTTGTCCAGAAATTCTTCAAGGTGGCCCATGAAGAGGTTGCCATATTGGGGAGCCACTCTAGTACCCATGGCTGTTCCCAGGATTTGATCACAGTGTTTGTTGTTGAATGTAAAATTGTTGCGGGTGAGGATGAAATTGATGAGATTAGTGATGAACAGAGACATAGATGTATGGCTTATTACTACAATGATCTGTAACCCATTAACCTCTTCTTTTTGTTCTATAACTGCAGAGGTGTTAATGGACCACTCTACCTTGGTCCCTTAAAATATGTGTAAACTACTTATTCTAAACAATCTGCTCCACCTTGCATTTAGCTGTGACCCTGGGAGTACCTTTCCCAGACCTGAAGAAGAGCTCTGAGTGGCTCAAAAGCTTGTTTCTCTCACCAACAGAAGTTGGTCCAATAAAAGTGAGTGGCTCACCCACCTTGTCGCTCTCATATTGGGATATGTCATATACCAGTTATATATGTCATACTAGTTGAAACAGCATTAGCTGTGGATGAAGAAAATATGGTTTCTTCAGTAGTTGGGGAAGGTCAGTCCATTTAGGATGTTGTATCCAATTTTATAATGCTTTCCACTTCTAAAAGACTTTCCATCTAAGGATCTCAAAGCATTTAAAAAATCTTAATGATTAATCCTCACCCAAACCATCTGAAGAGGGAAGTACTGTCATCTTCATTTACACCTGGAGAAACTGAGGTGCAGAGGGTTTAAGCAACTTCTTCGAAGTGAAGCAGGAAGTCTAAGTCCGATCCTTGGGATAGATCACATGCTTCCTGACTCCCGTTAATATGCTTTGACCACAACATCATCTTTCCTCCCTGTTCAAAGGTATCTATAGCTTTTGAGTGCAAGTTTCACTAAGGGCTTTATTTAGTTTAGAGGTTTGCAAATAATAGATTTTTCTGTTTGTGGGGAATTCTGAAAAAAAAATGAGGGGGAAATAGTTTCAAGCCAAATGGAAAATGAATATTTTTAGTATATTGAAAAGTTGAAAAAAAATTGTGTTTCAGCTCAAATGAAACTTTTCATTCAACTTGAAATGAAATGTTTAGTTTAGATTTCAGGTTCTTTTTTTCTGTTTTTCTTTTCTTTTCTTTCTTTTTTTTTTTTTGTTAAATATAAAGGAAATTTTGAACCTAAAAATCAAAATGTTTCATTTTGAAAATGTCAGAACTCTTCAACTTTTTGGAATTTTTGTTTGGTTTGGTTTTGTTTGATCGGGATTTTTTTTTACACAAACAATTTGGTGAAACCAGCACAAAATTGTGAAATGTTTTGGTGAAGATGAATCTACATTTTTCACACACACAAAAAAGAGTTTAAGACAAAAAAGTTCACCCAGTTTTAAATCTTTTACCATTACTGTCGCCCTATTTGACTAGCTTCCCTCCAATAAAATTATTGATTTTCCACCCTATGCTGATGTCACCATGCCTCAATGGGTCACAACTGAGAATGCCAAATTCAGGACAAACTGCTGAGAAATAGGGTAGATCTACCCCAAACTCGGGGTTATTCTACCTTTAGATATAGATATATTCTATCATTAGATGTACCAGGCCTACTAGTAATACAAGTAAACTTGTGTCTCACCACACTGGTTAACAGAAAGTCAAAAATGCAGTCTCCTTAGGCATTCCAACCCTTGTTTCGCCACCCAGACACTGGATCTATGATGAGTGGTTATTGAAAACCAATTTAATCAAATAAAGGGTCCTTCTGGTCTCAAGAGATCAGCCATTTAGCCACGTCGATATATAGCTCAGATCTTACCCAATAATCACACTAATGCCAATCCTTTAGTAACTATAGAAGAAAGGTTTAACAATAAAAGAAAGGAAAAGAATAAGCGAATTAATAATGGTTAATAGATCATATACATACAATGTTGCAAAGTCCTTATATCAGTTTTGTAGCAGTGATGGTATAGACTGCTGGCTTGTAAAGTCTCTCTGGGGGTAACTTCTGCAACTTTGGAAGGTCATCAGCTCCTTGTAGTTGTAAATCCACAGTCCAGAGAATCAGGGCAGGAAGGAGGGAAAATGAAGATATCTCAGGGGTCTTTTATACCCTTTGCAATGTTCCTGGAAATTTACTGGCTCAAACACAGCTCACAGACTCTGTTTATGGAAAGTTACTGGCACAAGATGGAGTGCAGGGTCACGTGAGCATATCACATGTCTTTACAAGAGCATATCACATGTCTTGATGATTCACAGAGGTAGCCTTACCCACATACTTGTTGAGGCGTCTACAGGAAAGGCTTGCAGGGCCGGATGAATTTCTTTGATGGCCCATTGTTAGAGTGAAGTATCCTTGATGGGCCATCAATACATAGCTGTCTGGCTCTAATGTAAATCTTATCTGGTGGGTGTCACCCAGGAATAAACACATTTGAGATACAGTAACATAGCCAATATTCAAAACTTAAGATATAGTGATGATACATGGATTTAACCAGAATAATCTTATTTAGCAAATCATAACTTTTCCATTGACAGCTTTCATGACATACTTTGTACAAGATTTGTTGCAATTGTATAACCATGGCAATATCAATGATATAAATGGTCATATTCAATCATAAGCATCACAGCTGCCTATTATTAAAATTGTATGCTGTGTATATAAAATAAATAAATCAGAGCAACTGGGCTAGTTGGGAGGACAGGGGGCTCAGAAACAGGCAGACTTGAGGAAAAAAGCTGATAGGAGAGGGGTGTACAGAAAGACCAGCTGGGGTCTAAAAAAAACCATGGACAAGGAAGTTGGGAGTGGGGAGGGGGATGGAAACTGAACAGTCCCTAGGAAGGATGAATCTGGAGGAAAACCCATTCAGAAGCAGGAACAGTTGCTAGGAGGTGGTATGTGAAGAGCAAAGAGGTTCCTGGCACCCTCACCCCATCATTTATCACCTTCCCTTCATGTGTGTTTGGGGATAGGGAAGGAAATGGCTTCTCACCTCTGGGACACTCCAAATTTTTGACCAGGCCTGTTTCTGAAAGGCTACACAGCCTGCAGTCTCAGGGGATGCCAGTTCTTGGTCTGTTCCCCACTCCCCCTCCTTCACACATCACATGAGGAGCATGCTGAGCTGACACATGGACATAAAGTTCCTGAAGGCTCTGGCCCACCCAAAAACTCACCTCACATCTTACCCTTTCTCCACTCAGCAAGTCTTGACTCAACATTATGTAGTTGTACATATAGCTCATCTATTTTAACATGCTCCCTTTCACTGTTAAATCTTTGTCCCCCCACCAGAACTGGTTAGAAATTATTCTTCTTTCCATGGAAAACTTTGGCAATTTTTTTCATTATCATTTAAATCTTACATGAAAATATTTGATTTTACATCAGAAAACCAAAATGTTTTGGCTGAACACAGATGTTTTCAGCCAAAAACGTTTGGCATTTTTTGGTTAATTTTTTTTTTTTTGCCAAAACATGCTGGAAACGTTCTAGTTTTGGCCAAAATATGTTGGATTTGGGGGCTTTCAGATTTCTGAAGAAAAAACAATTTTGTTTTGGGGAACACAGGTACTTTCTTTGGAATTTTTCATTTTGTCCGAAACTACATTTTTCAATTTAAAAAAGGTTAGACAGAACATTTTTGAACAGCCCTTTATTCCTTCTTTCTCCCCTTCTATTGTTTGTTACACCCACTTTTACATCTTCATTGAAACTAGACTGTAAGCTCTGTGAAACAGGGCCCATTTCTTTATTATGTATTTGTTCAGTCAATGCCTTGTACAATGGGGTATCTTGACAGGGGTCTTTGGGCACTATTGTAATACAAATAACTATTATCATTATGAGTACGATGAACACATTATTGTTGTTGTTATTATTATTAACAAGCACAATAACTAGGATTATGAATTGAGACACACAAAAGTCAAGACAGAACAAAGTTAAAAGTTTTCATAGAAAAATTTTACTCTTCTAGAATGCACAGATTCTAATCTGTATGTGAAATTTTGCATTTAGCTGTCTAACTAGTAATCGCAAATATTACATAAGTTCAGTGTGGGTGAGTTATTGTTATTAGGGGTATATTTTCTTTTTGACAGAATATGAGCTGGAGAGCGGCATGCTATTATTTATCAAGAACTTTTGTGACATAAAGGTATTAGTTAGTAGATGAAATAATAGTTTGTCTTAATAATCTTGACAATCTGCATCTTCTCTGGTGGGTTAATGTGTAATTCCAGCTTTTTAGGACTATAAAGGTATAAAGCCACATTTGGCTGTCTGTTACACTGTTGTCAATCTAAAATCAATGGAATTACTTTGGATTTACACTGTTGTCGAGCAGAATTTGGCCTTGGTGCCTCAACTGGAGTGCTCAGATGTAATTCTTTTAACTTAAATGTGCTTTCACGAAGGGGAGCACAGACATGATAGAGCCAGCCCCGTGACTTTTGTACAGCACATAATGTAGCCACTTATAAATCTTACTTTAGATGTAATCCTGTCTGATATTGGCAGTTCCATTTTTTAAAAAGGGGAGGAGGGTGATCTATTGTGTGTTTATCTATTGACTGAGATACACCAAATGGACATTGTCTTTTCTAAGAGCAAAGTAAATGAAACATGTTACAGTGAATTTAATAAGCTCCAAAGGTGACATAACATAAAGGAAGATTCTACTTTGAAAAGTGACTCTGTAAAATTGGCAGATTACAATTGCAGATGAAAACTGCTCCCATTTATAAGGGGGAAAATAGTTTGTTTAACTACCAGCTCTCTTCAAATTCAATTTGGGATGTGAAAGTCAAGCTGGGTTCTTTCTGACTCATGATTCATTATCCCCAGTAAAAAGTATACCAGCCAGATTCTTCCTTTAGTTATACCTGTGCCCCCACAGTGTTTTCAAATTCTGATCCAAATGATATTTCTAGAACCATATGGAAGACAATGGGATTGCAGGGAGGAAGGGAAAAAAGATGGGGCAACTTTCAGATTTGAAAATAAACTGGGTTGAACAAATATTAAACAAATTCAGCTCCAGGTTGCTCAAGATGCGTTTAGATTACGATGGGGTGGGGAGTGCCAGGGCCTTCTCTCCTCTCCACCTCCCAGCACCTTGCTCCTGCTCTTGAACGGGTTTCCCTCTCGATTCCTCCTTCCTCAGGACTGTTCAATGTGTAGCCCCTTGTCACTCCCAGCTTCTGTGTCTGTCTCCGTTCAGGTTTCAGAGTAGCAGCCGTGTTAATCTGTATTCGCAAAGAGAAAAGGAGTACTTGTGGCACCTTAGAGACTAACCAATTTATTTGAGCATGAGCTTTCGTGAGCTACAGCTCACTTCATCGGATGCATACTGTGGAAACTGCAGAAGACATTATATATACAGAGACCATGAAACAATACCTCCTCCCACCCCACTCTCCTGCTGGTAATAGCTCATCCAAACTGACCACTCTCCCTACAATGTGTATGATAATCAAGGTGGGCCATTTCCAGCACAAATCCAGGGTTTAACAAGAACGTCTTGGGGGGGGGGGTAGGAAAAAACAAGGGGAAATAGGTTACCTTGCATAATGACTTAGCCACTCCCGGTCTCTGTTCAAGCCTAAGTTAATTGTATCCAATTTGCAAATGAATTCCAATTCAACAGTTTCTCGCTGGAGTCTGGATTTGAAGTTTTTTTGTTGTAATATCGCAACTTTCATGTCTGTAATCGCGTGACCAGAGAGATTGAAGTGTTCTCCGACTGGTTTATGAATGTTATAATTCTTGACATCTGATTTGTGTCCATTTAGTCTTTACGTAGAGACTGTCCAGTTTGACCAATGTACATGGCAGAGGGGCATTGCTGGCACATGATGGAATATATCACATTGGTGGATGTGCAGGTGAACGAGCCTCTGATAGTGTGGCTGATGTTATTAGGCCCTGTGATGGTGTTCCCTGAATAGATATGTGGGCACAGTTGGCAACGGGCTTTGTTGCAAGGATAGGTTCCTGGGTTAGTGGTTCTGTTGTGTGGTATGTGGTTGTTGGTGAGTATTTGCTTCAGGTTGCGGGGACTGGCCTATCTCCCAAGATTTGTGAGAGTGTTGGGTCATCCTTCAGGATAGGTTGTAGATCCTTAATAATGCGTTGAAGGAGTTTTAGTTGGGGGCTGAAGGTGACGGCTAGTGGCATTCTGTTATTTTCTTTGTTAGGCCTGTCCTGTAGTAGGAGACTTCTGGGAACTCTTCTGGCTCTATCAATCTGTTTCTTCACTTCCACAGGTGGGTATTGTAGTTGTAAGAATGCTTGATAGAGATCTTGTAGTTGTTTGTCTCTGTCTGAAGGGTTGGAGCAAATGCGGTTGTATCGCAGAATTTGGCTGTAGACGATGGATCGTGTGGTGTGATCAGGGTGAAAGCTGGAGGCATGTAGGTAGGAATAGCGGTCAGGAGGTTTCCGGTATAGGTTGGTGTTTATGTGACCATCGTTCATTAGCATTGTAGTGTCCAGGAAGTGGATCTCTTGTGTGGACTGGTCCAGGCTGAGGTTGATGGTGGGATGGAAATGGTTGAAATCATGGTGGAATTCCTCAAGGGCTTCTTTTCCATGGGTCCAGATGATGAAGATGTCATCAATATAGCGCAAGTATGCCAACATTTTTATGGCTGACTTAGAACAATGCTTCCTCAGCTCTCATCCTCTAACTCCCCTACTCTACTTGCGCTATATTGATGACATCTTCATCATCTGGACCCATGGAAAGAATTATAACATTCATAAACCAGTCGAAGAACACTTCAATCTCTCTGGTCACGCGATTACAGACATGAAAGTTGTGATATTACAACAAAAAAACCTTCAAATCCAGACTCCAGCGAGAAACTGTTGAATTGGAATTCATTTGCAAATTGGATACAATTAACTTAGGCTTGAATAGAAACTGGGAGTGGCTAAGTCATTATGCAAGGTAACCTATTTCCCCTTGTTTTTTCCTACCCCCTCCCCCAAGACATTCTTGTTAAACCCTGGATTTGTGCTGGAAATGGCCCACCTTGATTATCATACACATTGTAAGGAGAGTGGTCACTTTAGATAAGCTATTAGCAGCAGGAGAGTGGGGTGGGAGGAGGTATTTTTTCATGCTTTATGTGTATATAAAAAGATCTTCTACATTTTCCACAGTACGCATCCGATGAAGTGAGCTGTAGCTCATGAAAGCTTATGTCAAATAAATTGGTTAGTCTCTATGGTGCCACAAGTACTCCTTTTCTCTTTGTCTCCTTTCAGTCGCCCTCCACCCATCCTGTCTGTCTGTGCACCCCTTTCCTACACACAAACCCACATATGACTGCAAAAATTACTTTGCAACATGAAGACAAAACTTTACCATGTGCCTAACAGCACCATTGTATGTTTCATCCTCAACAGTTGATGTGCATACATCCTTTCTTTGGGATCCTTCAGTGTACAATAGAATTACTTCATAGGGCTGTGTCAGATTTTCCCATCATGTATGAAAAGAAAATACAGTCCCTGATGTCCTCCAAAATATTCATATGCTTGTTACTTTCTCCCAGGTTTAACAATCTGCACGATGGTAAGCACAGAGCCTGTGAGAATATGATGCCATCCTTTTTCCAGCCAACACTGGATTTTCAGCCTAAGAAAACAATACCTTGTTGAGGACAGAGTGCAGGAAGATGTGTGTTGCAATGCATTTTTACCACAGATTCATATGCAGGCAGAGGATCAGGTGTTTGTTTTTATAGACAGCACTGTGAATCTTTAACTAGAGCTGGTTAAATAATATTCACAAAGAATAGATTTGTTTTTTTTTCTGTCAGTTGTCAAATTACTCACAAATAGTTGTTTTAACTATTCAACCAGCTCTATACATGTTGAAATCACTAACTTCTAATTCTGAGTCATATAATTCAGTTAGTACTGTCTGACATATTCATGGTGGAATTATGTCTGTTCAAAAAAGAATTGAGGCCTTTATTTTTTATACTTTCTCCCTTTATTCATTTGCTTGCCATCTTTAGAAGTACTCCTTGAGAAACAGCTGCTGAAAGAATACTGAAATGTCCTTCCAAAAACAATATTAATACATAAACTGGCAAGGGTGATCGTTAATAATGTTGTTTTAATTTTATGTAGCTACTACTCAGGGCAGGTTAGCATTTGCAAAGTAAACTAACAATGCTGGGTGATAGCTCTGTAGCTGAAATCTCTTGGATCTGATGCATTTTGAAATTAAATATAAGTATATATACTAAATCCAAGTTGTATGTATGACACTATGTGAATTGGCTCACACTGGAGTATAGTGTTGTCGCAGAAATGACCTTTACCCTACTTTCCCAAGTGTAAACAAGCTCTCTATTTTTTTTTAAGAGCGATTTGGCAACAGTCAAGCTATCCTCTCTTTGATGCAGTTTGAAGCTGTGGGGAAAAATCCAGTGGGCCTAAAACTTCCCAAGTAGGCCTAAAACTTTGGTCAAGCTCTGGCCTGGGTTTGTGTGCCGGTGTGAATGAGTCGAGTAAGTGAGGGTCACAGGAAGACGCCCAGAGCACTCTACAAGGCCAAATGGTCCGTGACCAGAGTTGTCTCTAACACAAGCCCTGTGGCCGCACCAAGAAGGGTCAAAGTAAGACCATGACCCTGGCGGTTTCTCTCTGCATGGCATGACCTGTGAGGGGACTGTCCAGCTCTAGGAGTGTGTGACCCCATCTCTTCCATCCTTGGGTGGTCTGTTCCCGCACTCTCTTTCCTCCCCTGTGTCTGGCTCCCTCCTGGGGCGGTTGAGATACAAGCCACTGACTGGTCTGAAAGCCTCAACTGAAGCAACAGAGTACGCGTCAGCCGATGTTCTTTGCGGAGACGGGCTGTAGGATAGTGGTGGATGTCCTAAACAAGCCTTACCGGTGTGAAAGTTCTCCGGGTACTGGGAGCCGGTGGTCCAAGGTGGCCTCCGCCTCGCCAGAAAGGTACTCGGACTGGACCAGGAAGGTTACTGGGGGACCGATCACCTCGCCAAAGGGCACATGGTTTATGTTTTGTCTGTGTCTGTCTGTGCAGTAATAGTTTAGTTCATCAGAATGGGGGCTGGTGAGTCTAATTAGAGCATTGTCACCCCAAAAGGTACCCCAGCCTATTACATGTATATTAATTACAGTCCCTCTACTTGCAAGTTTTTGAAAAAATGGAATTGGTACTCAAGAGACAATTCCATCTTGCAGTTTCCTGTAAAGGCAAGTTTTGACCTTGACAAGATTGTGCACCTCCAGGGTGCCTTTCTTGCCAACCGTGTTGGACCAAGCCAAATGGAAGCATATTTTGATTGGTATGGAGAAACAGAAAAACGGTGCCATGAATCTCAAACAAGGAGTCTCAAGGACTCCTAGGAGAAACTTAAATTGCAGTTAAAAGAAACCAAAGAGAAATTTGGTTTCTCTCCCCGACCCCCAGCCGGCCATCCAACTCCCCTCTACCCCTCAAAGCCCCTACAGAAATGCCCCACCGCCCCACCTGAGGACTTAATAGATTTTTACTTGGAAAACAGACAGCTGGTTGCTCCTATTGCCCCTATGTCATTTCGGCCACCTGGGTCAGCAGGCAGCCTTTCGCCCGGGCAGGGTGGAACAGGTGGGGAGACTGAGAGGTCGCCTCCACCGGAGTATGGTCAAGAGACGGAGGTTGACTCCACTGTCCCAGGTTCCCCATCCCAAACCAAGGCATGATCCCCATCAACCTCTCTCATGGATTCCTCTGGGAGTACAGTTACTACCTTAGAAAATACACACAATCCTACCTGGGCAGATTTGAATCAGCTTTTGAGGAGAGTCTTGATCAGGAAGACACTGAACCACATTTTCGAAGAGGCAAAATGGCCCAAAACTGACCCAGGTAGTGGGAACTTAGAAAGGCTTAGAAATGAAGTCTGCCCGAAAAAGGCAGATTGGACCAAAATTAGCGCTTGTAAATAAAATAAAGGAGAGAACCCTGCTGATTATATGCAGTGCCTTAAACAGATGTTCGAAAGGTATTCAGATATAGACAACGCAGAGAATGATGCTGAACAAGCTATCATGGCTGCTTTTGTCCAGGGACTAAATCCCCAGTTGGGCGACCTGCTAAAAATAGGCATTGTGGACTGGGAGGGAAAAGGCCTGAAGGAAATCCTATCATCAGCCCTGCATTGCCATCATCAGTTAGAAAAGAAAAAAGAGGACACTGAAAATAAATTAATGACCGTCCAAATCCAAAATGCACAAGGGTTTCGCACTAACCACCAAATGCGGGGAAGACGGGGGAGGCAAAACAGAGGTCCCTATCAACCACCCAGTTACCCAGGGACAAAGTAATAACACTTGTCATTACTGTAAACAGGAGGGACACTGGAAAAATTATTGTCTCTATCACAGTGCCCCCCAGACCAGGGCTTGTCCACCAACCACACCTGTCTTTCCGCTGCCACTTCCTTCCCCTGCACCAGCTTTCCCTCAAGACCGCTAGGATAGCCAGGAGATGGGTAATATCATTGCTTCGCTTATTCCTTTAGACCAGACTGGGCCATATGTAAACTGTATGATAAATGGCACTCCTACTTCTTGTTTGTTAGACATTGGTGCTGCACAATCCACTCTCCACACTAGCGATTTTCCTTCTCTCCCTGTAACCTCTGAAATAATAAATGCAGTGGGAGTGGGCAACACTCACCCCATCTCCTCACCTCTGACCGTATCTATTGGCCCTCTATCCAACCAACATGCTTTCCTTCTCAGTCCTTGTTCACTGGCTAACTTTTTGGGAAGGGACTTGCTGTGCAAATTGAATTGTACCATCTATTGCACCCCGGACGGAGTGTACTTAGATGTCCTGGATTCAGGACACAATGAGGTTTTGGCAGTTTTGCAGACGGACCCCTCTGAGGGGCAGGCCGGCTCCAGCCCTTCCTTGTTGCCACAGGAACTGCTGGCTAAGGTTCCTCCTTCCTTGAGGGCTAAACATGCCAACCAGGTTGGGTGCATTAGGACTGCCTAGCTGGTTGTAATTCACCTGAATCCGGCAAAACATCTTCCTAGAGGACAGCAGTACTCTCTCTCAAAGCAAGCTCTTATTCAACCAGAAGTTATTGTTCCTACCGTTAGCGAATGTAACACCCCTATCCTGCTGGTAAGAAAGCCTGGCAAGCAAGCTTGGTGCTTTGTTCAGGATCTCCAGGCTGTAAATGCTTCTGTTCTCCCAACCTTCCCAGTTGTTCCCAACCCTGCTACTATCCTTTCCTATATCCCGCATTCCACTGTATACTTTATCGTTGTGGATATCTGTTCGGCTTTCTTCTCTATCCCTATTGATAAAGATAGCCAATATCTGTTTGCCTTTACCTATCAAGGGCTTCAATATTCTTGGACCAGGTTGCCCCAAGATATACTGAATCGCCCACTTTGTTCTCCCGGGTCCTTAAAAAGGATCTCAATGACATTAAGTTCCCAGTATGGTCCACTCTGATCCAGTACATAGATGACCTGCTACTAGCATCCTTGTCCTTGGAAGCCTCAAAAATTGATTCCCTTACGTTACTGCAGGCTCTAGCCCAAAAGGGTCATAAAGCCTCCAAGTCCAAACTGCAACTCTGTCTGCCCAGAGTCCATTATTTGGGACATGATATTTCAGCTGGAGAAAGGCACTTGTCCTCTGCGCAAATACAAGATATCCTCCAGGTCCCTAGACCAACCACTTAGAAGCAAATGAGCAGCTTCCTAGGTATGGCCGGGTACTGTAAGCAATGGATCCTTGGGTATGCAGCGATTGTCAGGCCCTTACAAGAGCTAACTCATGACAAGGTCTGTGAGCCCCTTCCATGATCCACTAAAGCCAAAAAGGCTTTCGCTCAGATTAAGGAAGTTCTTACCAGGTCCCCCGCTTTAGGCCTGCCGGATTATCAGAAACCTTTTACACTTTATTGCCATGAAAAGGAGGGAATAGCCTTGGGGGTCCTTACCCAAAGTCATGGTGATAAACAACACCCTGTAACATATTATAGCATGCCTGTGGACCCTGTAGCGGCTGGACTCCCTCCTTGCCTTCGGGTGATAGCTCCCGCCACTTCTCTTGTGGAGGCTTCTGCTACTCTCATTTTAAAATCCCCTCTATCTGTTGCCGTCCCACATGCTGTAACCACCCTACTTTCAAAAAGCAAAACCCAACATCTAATTCCAGACTAACCAAGTATGAGATGTTGCTTTTAAATGCTTCAAATGTAACCCTTACCCGCTGTCCCGTCCTCAATCCCGCTTCCCTGCTGCCCACGGCAGCTAAGGGAGAGCTTCATAATTGTTTAACGGTAACAATGGAGCTTTCCACCCCTAGAGTGGACCTGAAGAACACCCCACTTCACAACCCTGAATTGCTTTTTTATACAGATGGATCCTGCCTTAGAAATCCTATGGGTCTACTCATGACTGGCTATGCGGTTTGATCCGAACACAAGCCTGTAGAGGCCCATTCTCTCCTGGGAGCTCACTCAGCTCAAGTCACAGAACTTGTCGCCCTTACCTGTGCATGTACCTTAGCTAAGGAAAAATCAGTTACCATCTACACCAACTCCTGATATGCCTTTGGAGTGGTTCATGACTACGGGCAACTATGGAAATACCGAGGGTTTCTCGCTTTGGGGGAGGGCAAGGATTAGTAATGGGTCTTTTGTTAATGCTCTCCTCTCTGCCCTACAGCTCCCTTCCACCATTGCTATTGTAAAATGTGCTGCTCACCAAAAACTTTATGATGATGTTACTAGAGGAAATGCACTGGCAGATGCTACTGCCAGACAGGCGGCCCTTTCCGGGTCTCCGGCTCCCTTTGAATTTGTGTTTTTCAGTGCACAACTCCCCTCCATGCCTACCTCTCTCCATGATTTAGCTCTGGTACAGAATTCATCCCCAGGCTTTGAGAAGGACAAATGGAGGCGGGATGGATGCTCCTTGCATCCAGATGGTTTGTGGCACTCCCCAGATGGCTGCCTGGTGGCGCCCAAAAGTCTACTCCCCCATCTTGCTTGTGCGTCCCATGCAATGGCACATGTGAGCAAGGGAGGAACGATTGCCTCAGTACTGCATCATTGGTATGCCCCAAATTTTTCCATTATGGCACAGCAGTACTGTGATTCTTGTCCGATCTGCCTGGCCCACAACAGTGGCAGGCCAGTATGGACAAAACTAGCAGAGCACCCCGCCCCATGGGTACCCTTTGTAAGTACCCAGGTTGATTTTATCAATATGCCAAAGTGCTGCTCTTATGAATATGTCCTTGTTTGTGTTTGTATGTATTCTGGTTGGTTAGAGGCCTACCCTTGTGCTAAGGCCAACTCCATTACCGTAGCAAAAAAACTGTTAAGGGACCTTATGTCTCGGTTTGGTCTACCTCTCTCCGTCAACAGTGACCAAGGTACCCATTTCACAGGCCAAATTATGCAACAAATTTGCAAGGCCCTTAACATAACTCAATAGCTACATTGTGCTCCTCACCCCCAGAGTGCGGGGGCAGTTGAGTGCAAAAATGGGGAATTGAAAAATAAACTCTCCAAGATCTGTGCTGAAACCAACCTAAAATGGCCTGATACCCTACCCCTTGTTCTCATATATATGAGAAGCACACCCTCGCGCAAACATGGCCTGTCCCCACATGAAATCCTCATGGCCAGACCTATGAGAATGCCAATGCCCCTTTCCCCGCTACCAGGCCAATTGGATCTGCAATTAAATGATGATACTATTATGGCCTATTGCAAGGCACTAATTCAGTGCGTCAGGTCTATTCACCCACAGGTGCAAAGTGCCCTGCCTGAACCGGCTGATTCTCTGTGCCACCCGCTGCTGCCTGGAGATTGGGTCTACATCGAAGTACACCAGAGAAAGACCTCCCTGGAGCCCTGGTGGAAAGGCCCATATCAGATCCTACTGACCACCCACTGCAAGAAAACAATGCCACCTCTGGACTCAGACGCTGGGGATTTCCAACCAGCAAATCCGGTTCCTGAAAACCACCAGAGCAACCATGACAACAACCCTGCTTCAAACCCCAAGAGGGAATCTAGGTACAATCTCAGAAAAAGAAAGTGATACCTGCAGTGACTCGCCTTTATAGCCAGCTGAAGTGTCGGCCTGCTGGTAAGAGGGACCCCAGAGACCAAAATAAAGCCTTTAGAAGTCCACTGGAGAGCCTAGCACCCGCTGGCACTTGGCTGCCATGACCAACCCCACGGACAAAGTAAGGGAATCGGTCATGGTGCGAAAATGGCTGATGCCTTCTATTCGGTTCGTATGTGCAACTATGTTCTTGCTACTATTGTTGAATTTTCATGATACTGTTATGTTCTTTTGGATGGACAAATCCACCAGCCATTCATCAACAACAAAACCCTTTGAAGGACTGGGTGCAGTGCCAGTGACCTCCCCCTTGTATAATGTTAAACCATGGACATTCCAAGAAAGGAGGAGGAACATCCGTTCTGCTGAAACCAAGGTACAAGGATTCCTAACCACAAAGGTCATTGAGAACTGGCCCTGGTGGAAGAGATTGAGTAATGTACACTGGCAAGGAGGGAGTTGTGGACTTTTTGCTTGGGAATGCAGTATTACTTGGTATTTAGGGTTTCTTCTGGGGGCAGCAAATTGTGCCATTGGGCAAGTACCGCAGGGATGTACTGCTCTCCCTAACTGGCTCCCAGAAAATGAATATCCAAAACACCTTGCTACCCCAACCGTCCCTTCCTCCATTAACCTCACCACCACCACTCCCACAACCTACCCAAATATAGACGATACTGTATATTCAAATGAAACTCAATGGCCAAAACCTTCACATTTAAGTGATTTATAGAAGTTTTGTTCCGAGAAATTATTTTTTAATATTCGGGACTGTTCATATGAGCGAATGATTGAGTGGAGAACCGATGGGGTGGTGGAAATAGAAATATATGATATCACTGCCACTGAGCCCCAAACGTTAAAAATTGAAATTGTTGGGGCCCATAGTGGGACAGATATGATGGCCATTCCCAGAGTTTGTAGCATGCTAAGCAAAAAGGGCCCTTATTGTTATTTGGTCACCCAACTGATAAATAATCAAACAAGTACCCAAAAAGTTTGTTCCGCTGCTGAAAAAATTACCTGTACTGAAAATGTCCCAATAACCAATAATTTAAACTGTACCATATAGCAGTACACCCTGTCCTATGCTATTGATGCTGGGGCCTCTCAAGAGTATATAAGGGTGTTCAGCCATCAAATGTGGTAAAATACTTCATCAAAGAGAGATGGGTTGGAGTTTTGATGGACTGTAATTAAAGCTACATTAGGGACTATAAAATTTTCACTACCCTTATGTAGTTTTCAGATTACCTCTACAGATCCAAATTGCTCTAAAGGGGCTGCCATCAGGTTAGCACAGCAAAGGGCCTGGGTTTCCGCTAGAAAAAGGAGGGACTTGACTGGACACTTATGGGATGGCGCAAATAGCATAGCTGCAATCTGGAATATCCATAAAAGTCAACAACATGAGGAAAAATTGGGACAGCTGGAAAAAGCTACAGGCCTTATTACTGAAGCACAGCTAGCCCTGGTTCAGGCTGGTGTCGGTGAATTATATGTTATCTCTGCCCTTAGCTCAATGACCCAAAAGCTGTTAACAGAGATGGTACTGGTATCACCAAAGCTGGAAAGGCATTGCAGTAGGATCTGGCCTGTTCAGAGGTTCAGGATTTTCTGAATGAACAACTCACGGCTATTCAGGGGGATCTTGAGCATCAGGCATGGCCCACTGCCCATACAAATACCTCAGGAGTTCCATCTAATCTGTGGTCGTGGAGGCATACTTGGCGATTTTCTAAATGGAAATGCAGATGTTCACAGTGCTCCTTCCAAGCATATGGGCCGGTCGGAGGGGTATGGGCTCCCACCTACGGAATCCTGCCAGGTCCGTGGGGAGGATGCATGTGGGATTGGATAATTCACCGAGACATTTGGGATCTTGAACTACCTGGTATGCCCAGCCGATTTGTAGTCAGTGCTCCTGGAATAATGCCCGACATTTGGGTAGGGATTGGAAGTCAATGGACACTCTGGCCGTTAGAACCCCCTCAACGTCAATGTGTTCGTAAACTAAAACCGGGAGAGGTTGTCACTGTTCATGACATTTGTTGGGAGGGTATGGGATGCGGGACTACCCTGACAGGACACCTACTTTTCCAAGTTAATGATAGCTATGTGCATGTTGAGAGCACTACCTTGAATGATGTACACTTTAATCTCACCACAACTGCTGGCAATCATATCATTCATTCGCCTGTAGATAAAATTCTATAATTAGCCCTTAGGTTCCAAATACCTTTTAATTGGACTATTTTAGTACCTGACCGATTCCAAAATTTGCTTTCAATCCTACCAGAGGTTCAGAATATTTCCGAATTACAAGGACAAACTCACATGTTCCAGAATATATATCAAGCTGAAAAGAATGTCTTTTATACTGCCTATAGAATGTCTACTTTGTGTATCCAGACTGATATATTGTGTTTTGTGACTAAAGCTATACACCAATCCCAGCCACATTATATTATCACTGTGGGAATGTTGTTGCTTTTATTGCTGTTTAGCATAGGGTTATGTTATTGTTGCTGTAATAGATGTATCTATCGTTGCCTATCCAGCCCTAGGCCTGCCAACCTCGGTTCAAGAGAGCAGGTGACACTAATGGTTGTAAATGAAATGTATGACACAGTTGGGGCAGAAGAACAGGAGGACGAAAAGGAGGAAATTAACAAGCTCATGGCCATAGAAGTTTAGGCCCAATTGGTGGTGCCAGAAAAGGCATGAAAGGAGGGAATGTGGGGAAAAATCCAGTGGGCCTAAAACTTCCCAAGTAGGCCTAAAACTTGGTCAAGCTAACTGTGTGTGTAAAAGCATAAGTAGAGGCTGAGGAAAATTCCACTGTGGTAGTTGCAACAGAATAGCTTAGGAAATGTAACCCTAACAGTTAGAAATTAGGGAAGACTCTCTAACTGCAAAGAACAACCTGTCAATAACAGGAAAAGCTTGTTTTGTTATATCCCAAATAAGGAAAACTACTGTTAGAGCCTATACTATATGCCAAATAAGGAAAACCCTGTTAAAGGAAGTGTGCTTAACAAATTGTGGTTTTCAGCTATATAAACTCCTGTATTTTCTGCTTACGTAGAGCAGCTATTGCTGACTCTCCCTGTATACGTACACTTGAATAAAGCACTTCAGGCATTTCTGATTTCAAACACAAAGCGTGGTTAATTTTCCACCACAAAGTGTATATTTATAGCTTATCAATTGTAGTCTACCTAAGTAATGACTAACATAGCATCATCAATTTCCCATGGCCCAAGGGGAAGAAAATGAAATTTATTATATGCATATATGCATCTTGATTGTGCTGGTCGGCACTGGTAATGAAAGATAATTAGAATATTTATTGTTTCAGAGTAGCAGCCGTGTTAGGCTGTATCTGCAAAAAGAAAATAAGTAATTGTGGCACCTTAGAGACTAACAAATTTATTTGAGCATAAGCTTTCGTGAGCTACAGCTCACTTCATCAGATGCATGCCGTGGAAAATACAGTGGAGAGATTTATATACACAGAGAACATGAAACAATGGGTGTTACCATACACACTGTAACAAGAGTGATCAGGTAAGGTGAGCTATTACCAGCAGGAGAGAAAAAAGCCTTTTGTAGTGATAATCAAGGTGGGCCATTTCCAGCAGTTAACAAGAATGTGTGAGGAACAGTGGGCGGGGGGGGGGGAGAATAACATGGGGAAATAGTTTTACTTTGTGTAATGACCCATCCACTCCCAGTCTTTATTCAAGACTAACTTAATGGTGTCCAGTTTGCAAATTAATTCCAATTCAGCAGTCTCTCATTGGAGTCTGTTTTTGAAATTTTTTCGTTGTAATATTGAGACTGTTAGACCTGTAATCGAGTGACCAGAGAGATTGAAGTGTTCTCCACCTGGTTTTTGAATGTTATAATTCTTGACGTCTGATTTGTGTTTACAGAAAGGAGTGCACTTTCAGCTGTATCCCCTTGTTAGCAAAAAGACTGTTATGAAGAAAGCAAATTATAAAATGCTCTATCATCATGCCCCGTATGCAGACATTCAGCATATCACTAACAGCTAGAATCACAAGGGGGACTTTGGTGCCTAACTACGAAGTCCAGCATTTAGGTATCACTGTCACAAAACCGTCCCCCTCTCAGCTGCCACCTGACCTTGCAATTGCATAAGTACAGCAGCACATGTAAATTGGCTTTGTAGCAGTCTGGATTTCATAAACAAGATTTAGTTAAATTAAAGTATCCTTATGCTGTCATTCATTTGAGAGAGACAAGGTGGGCGAGGTAGTGTGATTATTATTACCTCACCCACCTTGTCTAATATCATGGGGGCCAATGCAGATACTACAATACTGCATACATTAATTTGAGAGTCTTTTTGGTTCAGATTCAGAAGATGAATGAGCAGAGCTGTGATGAAACCCAAAGCCAGGTGTGCTCACTAAGAACCCTTTTGGCAGCCTTGGACAAGGTTTGGAGTGACTGAGTGGGCTGGAACACAGTACTCTCAACCTAAATCTGTGAGAAATGTAGTGGTTTCAGCTTAGTTTCGCTAGTCCAAAGTAAAACTGAATGGACATGAATCCATGGGAACCGCAATAGAAAAGTGGTCCTCATGCACTCTTCTGAACCAAAAGGGCAGAGCTTCACTCAGCTCTGCACATGAATATTTCCACTACATCCCAGGGTGTTCATAACAAGGGCAATAGAAATATTGAGCACAGAAAAATTACAGCTCTTGAGATTTTGGTTTTAATTCAGTGGGCTCCACAAAATAAAACCATTTTTAAACAAAAATTTAGAGCTGAGATTTAATTGCCCGATTTCCACTAATTTTAAAGGGAATAAGCATCTAAATCCTCTGAACGGCTTTGAAAATCTCAGGCTATGAGTAAAACTTTCAAAAGTGACTTTGGAGCCCATTTTCAAAAGTGACCTTGCTACATAAGTTTCACTGAAACTCCATGGGATTTAGGCTCCTAAGTGCCTTAGTAATTTTCAAAATGGGATTTGTAAGCCTGTATCTCTTAGGGTAACATTTTCAAAAGCCCCTATTTCTTTTCCTATTGCAAAACCAGCCTTCCCAATGTTAATCAGTGTGTGTCTGCCATATACTGTTGACCCAGCCTTGCAAAGAACACCCTACATAAATAATAGCAGCAACCGCAAAAAAATATGGACTCTAAACTAATTTTCAATAATGTGTGAACTAGCCTTTCCTTCACCCTGTTAACTTCACAACAATCGGAGGCCTGATCCACACTCAAAAATTGGGTTATTTACCCACCTACTAACACTCAAACTCTTCCAAACCCCACCTCCATCCCGGGCACCTTCCTGAGGCATATGGCACAACTGAAGTTGTGTGCCCTCCTGAGCTGAAGCATTGCAGCGCTAAGGCATTGACTGTCTTAAACAAAAGTCCCCTTGCTTTTTTCTTCACCCCTAGGTGGGGCAGGGTCCTCTCATAACTCCAGTCAGGCTCCGTGTTCCCTGGTCTGGAATCCTCCTGGGGTCTCAGCTGGTTCTCAGTAGTCAGTGCTGGGTTGGATCCTTCTCTCTGCTACATGCTGGTCACTGCAGTGCTGGAGCTGCCTACTCTATGCAGCTGAGCCTCAGAACAGTGAAAAAACTCCCATAGGAGGAAGTGGGAGTCTAGCAGTGCAGCTCTCTTAGCGTCCAGACTCAAAGTGAAACTAAACACACTTTGTAAAGTCATTGTTCTGGTGGACAGCTTGTTCGGATCACTTGAGCAGAAGCCTCCCTATTGGCCCCATCAGGAGTCTCTAGTTCCTTCTGTCCCCAGCCCTAACTCAGCATGGTGGTAAATAGGGTCTGAGGGCTTTGGTAGCCATGTAGGGAACTCCTATAGGCTCACACCAGAGCTTCAGGAGATGGCAATCTCCAGGTGAGGTTTACATAAGCAAGTGCTTAAATGCTGTCCCGAATAGAATAGGCATGTGCTTAAGTGAATTCCCATACTGGGGCCTACAGCAGAACATCACTGGCCCACTGCCACATTTACAAGTTTATTTCAGCTTGGTTCTTGGAGATGTTCCTTTTACTTTCCCAATCTCTCTTCCTCTTTGTCAAGGTTCCTCCCCAACTCCGAACTCTAGGGTACAGATGTGGGGACCTGCATGAAAACCTCCTAAGCTTACTTTTACCAGCTTAGGTTAAAACTTCCCCAAGGTACAAATTAATTTTATCTTTTGTCCTTGGAATAACCACTGCCACCACCAAACTCTAATGGGGTTTACTGGGAAACATAGTTTGGACACGTCTTTCCCCCCAAAATCCTCCCAACCCTTGCACCCCACTTCCTGGGAAAGGTTTGGTAAAAATCCTCACCAATTTGCATAGGTGACCACAGACCCAAACCCTTGGATCTGAGAACAATGAAAAAACATTCAGTTTTCTTACAAGAAGACTTTTAATAGAAATAGAAGTAAATAGGAGTAAAGGAATCACCCCTGTAAAATCAGGATGGTAGATACCTTACAGGGTAATTAAATTCAAAACATAGAGAATCCCTCTAGGCAAAACCTTAAGTTACAAAAAAGACACACAGACAGAAATAGTCATTCTATTCAGCACAATGCTTTTCTCAGCCATTTAAAGAAATCATAATCTAACGCATACCTAGCTAGATTACTTACTAAAGTTCTAAGACTCCATTCCTGTTCTATCCCCGGCAAAGCAGCATACCAACAGAGAGACCCTTTGTTTCTCTCCCTCCTCCCAGCTTTTGAAAGTATCTTGTCTCCTCATTGGTCATTTTGGTCAGGTGTCAGCGAGGTTACCTTTAGCTTCTTAACCCTTTACAGGTGAGAGGATTTTTCCTCTGGCCAGGAGGGATTTTAAAGGGGTTTACCCTTCCCTTTATATTTATGACACTCTTTAATAACTGCAATGGATGATGGGCACATGGAGTGGGGATATCAAAGGTGCCCAAATGACTCAGTCCCACTGACTGTGCTCTTATTTGTAAAACCCCACTCAGGGCTCCTTTTTTCTTGATGCTGCTACTACAAGTACTGACAAGTGGAGAATGTGGATCTTTGCAAAGTCCCCTCTAAACACAAATTAGAAATCTTGTATTTTAAACGGTTAAGAACTATCCGCACTCAGTAAATCATTCTGACTGAAGAACTGTGTTAATCAAAATCATGCTCTGGATTACCATCCTCACAGGGCTTAGATATTCTGCTTTACATGATTGTAAAATGGTTACAATTGTGGGCAAAAGCAGTGTTAGCTAATTTTACACTGTGTTACAATGATGACCCATGAAAACTTGCCATTTACCTTAGATTAGTGGTTCTCAGCCAGGGGTACGCATAACCCTGGGGGTAGGCAGAGGTCTTCCATGGGGTACATAAACTAATCTAGATATTTGCCTAGTTTTACAACAGGCTACATAAAAAGCACTAGCAAAGTCAGTATAAACTAAAATTTCATACAATGACTTTCTTATACTGCTCTATATGCTATACACTGAAATGTAAGTACAACATTTATATTCCAATTGATTTATTTTATAATTACATGGTAAAATGAGAAGTAAGCAATTTTTCAGTAACAGCGTGTTGTGATATGTTTATATTTTATGTCTGATTTTGTAAGCAAGTAGTTTTAAGTGACATGAAAGTTGGGGGTACGCAAGAAAAATCAGACTCCTGAAAAGGGTACAGTAGTCTGGCCAGGTTGAGAGCTGCTGCCTACAAAGACTAAGATGTATTTGAGTGTTCAAAGTATTTGTCCTCGAGCTCCGTCAAACCATATGTAAATGCATGCTCCAGAGCTAAATGCCTCCACTGAGAATGCCCTTACCAGGGCCGGCTCTAGGCACCAGTAAAACAAGCAGGTGCTTGGGGTGGCAAATTTCTAGGGGCAGCATTCCGGCGCTGGCAATGCTGCCCCTAGAAATGTGCCCCCACCGCCCCAGCTCACCTCCGCTCCGCCTCTGCCTGCTCCCCTGAGCACACCACTGCCCCTCCACTTCTCCCTCCTCCCTCCTTCCCTCCCTCCCAGGCTTGCCACACGCCAAACAGCTGTTTCGCACGGCAAGCCTGGGAGGAAGGGAGAGAAGCCAAGTGGTGGTGCACTCAGGGGAGGCAGCAGTGGTGGAGCAAAGGTGAGCTGGGGCGGGGAGCGGTTCCTCTACCCCCCCGTTACTTCCTGTGCTGCCCCCCCACTCACCTCCGCTCTGCCTGCTCCCCTGAACGCGCTGCCTCTCCCTCGCCTGAGAGGGAGGAGGGAGAAGCGGGGTGGCGGTGTGTTCAGGAGAACAGGAAGGCTGCTTGCACCCTATCTATAACCCCTGTGTACTCACACAGGGGCTAGCTACAGTTTGGCTCTTTGTATGCCTAAATCAGATTCTTTACTATTCTTTAGCTCATCCTATGTAAATTAGTTTTGGTCTACTATCAGATCACTTCAGGAAACTAAAAATACACTAATTAAATTCATAACTACATATTACTCTCTCTTGGGGTGACGATGAGATGCCAGGATGGTACGGCTTCATAGCTACTGCGTGAAACTGTACCAGCATTATAACATATGTCTCCAGGCAAAACTCAAACAGCAAGTGTCAGATTCTGCTCTCAATTACCCTGCTGTAGCTGAGATGGCACTCAAGGGAATGGTGCTAGATTTACAAAATTTTCCTCTCCCTTATTATAACTCAATCACAATACTGTGTAACATCTCTCAAGTTATCCAGCATCTTGCAGGAGTCTTTCAAGAGGTCATGACACGTTTCCTCAAGTTATCACTGAATATGACACAGTTCACAAATTAGAGAGACAAGGTGTGGGAGGTAATATCTTTTACTGGACCAACTTCTGTTGGTGAGAGAAACAAGCTTATGCAGAATTTTGAGCTTATACAGAACTTACACTGAGCTCTTCTTCAGGAGAGTTCTTCAGAAGAAGAGCTCTGTGTAAGCTCGAAAGCTTGTCTCTTTCACCAACAGAAGTTGGTCCAGTAAAAGATATTAACTCCCACACCTTGTCTTTCTAGTATTCTGGAACCAATGGCTACAACAACACTGCATGTTTCACAAATGTTAACCTAGATGAAAGTTTTGCCCTTGAGAGCTTTGAATTTTCCTATGGATTTTGAATTTTCCTGTTTACAGGTATAAAGAGAAACCAACATGCTTATTTCTGTCTTCTCTTAGGTTATATTTTATAATAATGAATACAATGAATAATGAAACAGTAAATAAGCTGCTTTCTAGTTCACTGCTCAGGTAAGATACTTTAGAGCACTTCTCATAATTCTTCTCATAAAAGTATTGTTTAATTAAAAGGTCAAGCCCTCAAGGGACTATGTGGAATAGGATTAGTTTTCCGCTTTACCTCCACAGGGTATGTAACCCATTATAAACTCAAATGAGATGCAATAAATTGCCATCTTGATATCCATTAACATAGCTTTGAAATTGTGACTCAATTTACTTCAGCCAGCATTAAAATGTTGGTCATTATTTTCTATGAAACTAATCTGTAAGATCAGCATGATACAGTATTTTAGTAATCCAACGATCTAGCCTGTTAGAGCCTTGACTGCTCCCAGATGTCTTGCTTTAATTCCTAGCCTTGCTTTTTGCATCAGCAGTCTGCTCTTAAAGAGAACATTATTTTTATCTCTAGCGTATGCTGGCAATTGCCTTTAAAAACTTGAGAAAAAATGGCTTGTGTGTTTCCTATAGCCAGGATCGATTCCTTCAATTGTTTGTTAGTCACTTTCAGGATTAATAGGTGTCTCATTACACTTTTTTTTTTTTTTGCAGGTATTTTGCTTCTGAGACTTACTTCTTTAGTGTAAGGAGGCCCTTGAGGAATTCCATCAAGATTTCAAAAATTTCCACCCCACCATCAACCTCAGCCTGGACCAGTCCACACAAGAGGTCCACTTCCTAGACACGACAGTGCTAATAAGCGATGGTCACATAAACAACACCCTATACTAGAAACCTACTGACCGCTATACTTACCTACATGCCTCCAGCTTCCATCCAGACCACATCACATGATCCATTGTCTACAGCCAAGCTCTAAGATACAACTGCATTAGCTCCAACCCCTCAGACAGAGACAAACAGCTACAGGATCTCTATCAAGTGTTCTTAAAACTACAATACCCACCTGGTAAAGTGAAAAAACAGATTGACAGAGCCAGAATGGTACCCAGAAGTCACCTACTACAAGACAAGCCCAATAAAGAAAGTAACAGAACGCCACTAGCTGTCACCTACAGCCCCCGACTAAAACCTCTCCAGCGCATCATCAAGGATCTACTACCTGAAAGACGATCCCTCACTCTCACAGACCTTGGGGGACAGGCCAGTCCTCGCTTACAAACAGTCCCCCAGCTTGAAGCAAATACTCACCAGCAACCACACACCACACAACAAAAACACCAACCCAGGAACCAAACCCTGCAACAAATCCCGATGCCAACTCTGTCCACATATCTTTTCAAAGGAAACCATCATAGGACCTAACCACATCAGCCACACCATCAGGGGCTCGTTCGCCTGCACATCTACCAATGTGATATATGCCATCATGTGCGAACAATGCCCCAGTAGTGTGGAGGTGGCCATGGACATTGGCCAAACCAGACAGTCTCTACGCAAAAGAATAAATGGACACAAATCTAACATCAGAAATCATAACATTCAAAAACCAAAAGGAGAACACTTTAATCTCCCTGGACACTCAATAACAGACCAGAAAGTGGCAATTCTTCAACAAATAAAACTTCAAAAACAGACTCTAATGTGAAACTGCAGAACTGGAATTAATTTGCAAACTGGACACCATCAGATTAGGCCTGAATAAAGACTGGGAGTGGTTGGGTCATCACAAAACCTAAACCTAATTTCCTCCATACTAATTTCCCTCTACTGTTACTCACACCTTCTTGTCAACTGTCTGAAATGGACCACTCTCATTACCACTTCAAAAGTTATTTCCCCCCTTGGAATCCTGCTGTCAATTGAATTATCTTGTTAGACTGACCTAACACTTGGTAAGACAAATCACATCTTTTCATGCATTTATACCTGCTCCTGTATTTTCCGCTCCATGCATCTGATGAAGTGGGTTCTAGCCCACGAAAGCTTATGCCCAAATAAATGTGTTAGTCCCTAAGGTGCCACAAGGACTCTTTGTTGTTTTTCCTTTAGTGTAGTATGCAACAACCTCCTGACATCTGTAGGAAAGTACCAAAGGAGACACAGTTCTAAGGAACTGGAATCATAGCTTCAGGGTTAGACAACACAAGATAAAATCAAATCAATCTTCATCTACAAAGCTTTATTAAGGAATCTTATCTTGAATATATCTGAATATATCTCATTTAATCAATTCCCTGATGTTGCAGGGGCCTCAGTCCTTGGCGCACCGTGGTCCCACCTTTTCTCTGTCTGTGGAACACAATATTTTAATCTCCTGAGGGTTGTAATACTTTAAATCCAACAAGTGAAATTAGAGTAGTGTGGAGGTGGCTGGATGGTGTGTGAGCAGTGATCCACAGGAGATCAGACGAGGTGATCTGGTGGTCCCTTCTGGCCTATAGCACTATGATTCTATGATATTTACCAAAGGAGAATTTTCTTTTTTTTTAGCTGCATCTCCAAGGAAATGTAGTTTTATACTTCCAGGCTTTTATCCTGTGGACTCTTAGTGAACCCAGCATTTGGAACTACTATTCGGGCTCAGGATCGGAAAGCAACTGCAGCACAGTTACAGTGGTCACCATTCAAAGTCAGTGTTTACCAGAAATTACTACACCCTACTGTTATGCTTCTTCATACTTAAATAGTAGCCCTACACTTTCAGTCTGAATGACGTTTTAGACATAAGGGAAAAAACAAAAGAACAAAAGTGAATTCTCCTTGAGACAACACAGTGTATGTCACCTCTGAACCATGTATCAGCAGTGTCTCATAAAAAGGGCAGCTGTTGCTGCAGACAAGCAGACTCTTTAGAAATGTAAAGTTATGGTACACATTAAAAAAGGCATAAATTTGACATAACTACACAGTCTATAGAGAGACCAGGGTTATTTTTTATTCCAAATATAAAGTCATACTTCTGTCTGGGAACCGTTGGTAAATATGGACTTTTAATAGCAGCCACTGTACATATAGTAACATCATGTCACCTTGGCTACTATTTCAAAGCTTCTCAAAATGTGGCTTATGGATCAGTGGTCAAGATGAACTGGGGAGCCTGATCCCAATGAAGTAAATGAAAAGACTCCCTTTGATTTCAACAGAACATGGAGCTGAACTTAAAAACTTGTTTTTTCTACTGGTTAAAATGGTATTCCCATTCTATGCACAGGAACTGTCTCAGAAAGTGGTAGAAATGTTTAAAACAGAAAAAGTTTAATCATTGTATGAAACAGAGTGATAACATTGTTCACATAATAACTGCAAGCAAGGTGGGATGGGTTCCTTTAATAAAACATCTAATTTCAAAACTTTACATCTGCTCTCATGACTCTTCTTTTGATCCAGAACATGTAACCCAAGCTGACACAAATGGCCATAGCTACCAATATACCTACAGGTGGAAAAACACAGAATACTAATAGTAGGTCTCAGGAGCAGTTCTTTCATGTTGTACACAAAGAGAATGCAGTCAGCCTGTCAACTTCCAGCACACAGCTACTGAAGCAAAATTATCATGCTGTTCCAACTTTCATATCTCTATAAAATAGATTGTTTTCATCAACAGCTTTTCACATTCCTGATTCTCCATCCATGAATGAACACTTGGATGACAGAGATGCATAACATATTCAGGAGCTTGGGAGCTCATGCAAACATCAGTACAACACGAAGAGGAGTTCTGAGTTAAACAGGTTTTAATATATGAAAAGGCATTTTTAGTATAAAGTCTTAATCTTGCAATACGTAGACAGATCCAATAATGCGAGATACATGGATTTATTTCCTTTAAATCTGCCAGCAGTTTCTAATAGGTTTTGTTGCTTAGCCATTGCACAGAAAGATATGCTGGTACAAACTGAAAAATTATTGCATGAATAAATGTGCTTATTATACAGTATGTAGCGATGGGTGAAGCTAAGAGGCTGCTGAGTTCAAAAGCACCCTATAATTTAAATAAAGCAGTAATGATCTGCAAAAGAGCAGTAAACAATTTTAAAAGTCCAAATTTGTTTGGTTAATGGGAAGTGACTCCATATGTAATAAAACAATGTTTAATAAAGAATAATTTACATATTGAAGCTGAAAACAGATATTACAGAAGTCCTCAGACTCTCAGGCCCTGATCCAAAGCCCATTGAAGTCAGTGGAATCTTTCCATTTGACTTCAGTAGTCTTTGGATCAGACCCTTAGCTCTCCAAGGCTGGATGGAGTCTATTCATCAATCTGGCTTCTGATAAGGACTTGTATTTCACTCCCAGGTATATGCTCTTTTCTTTCTATTATTTTCCTAAACTCCTATCCCCTTCTCCCTGTGTGCTTTCAGGGCTTATATTGTCTCACTGATTCTATAAACTGATCCTTCTTTATTGACTTTGTCTATTGATGTGTCTATGGACATGTGCCTTTGTCTCTGGATTTCTCTCTCTGACGCTACTTGGCTCCTCTCTTCACTCCAGGTATTTTTTCTACACAAACGTTGTCCAAGCCACTTAGGAAACCTCTCTCTGTGTCCTTCAGATATTTTTCTCCCTCTTGCAGATCTTCCCTAGTTCTACTTCAATTCCCTCTTTTGGCATCCAGGTCACACCCCACCCCCACCCCTCGCATTGACAGAATTCCACCCTAACTTAGTTCCTGGAAGAAAACTCCAGTGGGAGATTGTGTGTCATTTTTTTCATATCCTGTCATTTATTTCTGGCAATTGCTTTGTTTTCTTAAATTAACTATTACTTGACTGTAGAAAATGGCTGGGGTATTTTCCTTTTCCTACCATAGGATCCAATAGTTTTTGCTACAGAAATGGGCAATAAATGACTAGTAAAATGCACCTCCTAACTCAGCATATCTGCTCCCAGGATATCTTCAGTGTTATAATCTGCTGACTTGAGTTACTACTTGCTGCTCCTGGTAACAGAGCATAGCCAGAACAGCTAGGAGAGAGTGAGCTAGATTCTGTGCTGACTCATGTTATCTGCATCACCTAACTTAGGTCCGGCTGCAGAATCCTTGTTGATGATGCACAAGCCATGCAAGCAGTTTGACTTTCATAACCCACTTACTTGAAGCTTGCTGAGCTGGCAGTTAGCACTAAACAAAAAAGCATATTTTCACTGGATAATGGCTAATTGGGAAGATATGTTTAGGAAGTTACAGAGATACAAAAATTGAACCCAATATATGATTTTTGCAATGCCACTTTTCATAATAGTACCACATTATGTGGACCACATATTATAAGATAAATGTTCTTATTGTTGTTACATGGTTGCCATAAATAATAATAAATAATCCCAATTTATTTGGAAAATGGTTCAGTTTGGTTTCAGTTCAGATAAGGGCTCAACATTTCTGAAAGGAATTCAAGAGACTGGGACAAGGTGCTAATAAGATTGTCAGGTAGTGAAGTCAGAGAGATTTCTGATCGTTCTATCTGGTATGGACCCATATGCCACAGCAACAATATATAGTGTTCTGGCACTTTTACAGTTCTGCTTTGAAGTTTTCAGAATGAAAAGTAATGGGTGGAAAGGCTAACTGGAATTGTGAGTCTCCAAAAAAAATGTGACTTTGAGTTGTGGGTGAACATTTGGGGATGAGAGGTTGAAACAAGGGAGAAGTTGTTATTTTAGTTAATCGGCTTTCTCAGTTCTACATATCTTTTATGTACTTGGTCCTGAGAGTCCATATGCATATGCACCTGCCTCCTTCTCTTGAAATGCATTTCATTCTTTGCCTCTTTGTATTTTTGGAAGATGAACTCTTCTGAATGGTTTCATTGAAGAATGATCTGGAAATGTCCCTTCCCCCACTCCTGCCCATCCAAACGTCAAATATAGAATAAATTTGCTTTTCTGGTGCTTTTCATGAGCAGCAACAGTAAAAGTCAAGAGGGCCCTCGAGCAAATCAAGCAGTTTAAGTGTACAAGTTAAGCATGTCTGTGATGATGGCAAACCAGGTGCCAACTTGTTCCAAGGACCACATTCCTCACTTGAATACTGACAAATGCACAGCTGGAGTCAGTATGGTTCATCTCTGTGTTAGTATTGCTAAAATAGGTATTAGACTTTAAAATGTGCTTAGTGTTTTAGACATTATTGAATGCCCATAAGTGCCTGCATGCATAAATCTAATTTATAACATCTGTAGCCCATATTGTAGGTAATATTTAAATGTTTGTATTAGGAGCCTCTGGGACTGTGGAAATCACCAAAGGAGAGAGACGTTAATTAGTGTAAAGTGCTGAACTCCAACAGAAGGTGTTTTGTTCCACCCCACAAGGAAGGCCCACCAACACCAGACATATTATTGTGGAACATCCAAAAGGACAACAGACTTTGATTGCTCTCTCCTGCACCTATGAAGAGGAGTTGTGCAAGTGAATTCCTTCCAGCAGCTGAATTTACAGCTCGAAGTGCAAGAGGGGAAGGGAATAAAAAGCTCTCACGAGGAGGAACTGTAGCTTTATGCTACGTGGACCCTGAGGGGCAAGGATTTCTAAGCATAAGCAAAAGCTCCCCAGTGCTTAGCCTGGGTTAGTCCTCAAGGACATATAGAGCTTGCTTATTATAGCAGCTTCTATTAGTTTTTGAAAATTAAGATTGGCACTCATTTGTGTGCACATACAGTGCTTAATTCATAATGAAAGAGGTGCCGGGGGTGAGACCCGGCAAGCCCCAGCACAAATTAAGCACTGGCTGGGTGGCCACAGAGTAGCAGCTGCTGGCATGGTATGGTGTATTGCCACCCTTACTTCTGGGCGGCTGCTGCTGCTGGTGCAGCTCTTCCTTCAGAGCTAGGCGGCTGCTGGCCAGGAGCTGAGAGGTGCCAACGGTATGAACTGCCAAGCCTAGAGGTGCCGGGGTTCAGCCATGGCACAAATTAAGCACTGTGTATCTATGTTTATCTGCTTTACCTTGTAAATAACTCTCATTTCCTTCTCCTATATAATAAATCTTAAGACAATTTATTGTAAGATTGGCTACTAGCATTGTCTTTGGTGTGAGGACTAAGGTGTAATTGCCCTGGTGTTAGAGACTTGTCCTTTGGGACTAGGAGTCATAGGCTCCGACTCCATGGGTGATCCAGGACTGGAGCACCCACTGGCAGCTCCCCTATCAGCACCCTCCCGCAGCGCTTCCCGCCGGCCAGCAGCCCCACTGATCAGTGCCTCCCACTCCCTCCCAGCACCTCCTGCCTGCCTTGGATGAGCTTCTTCTGCAGCATGCAGGAGGTGCTGGGGGAAGTGGGGAGGAGCGAGGGTGGGGTGCACTTGGGGGAGGGGGCAGCACAGGGTGGGAAGAGGTGGGGCGGGAGTAGGGCTTGGGGGAAGGGGTGGAGTGGGGGTGGGGCCTGGTCCCCTGGCACATTAGAAAGTCAGCACCTATGCTAGGAGTAACCTGAATATTGCAGTAATATTTGGTGTATGGGACTATCTATCACAAAGGAAAGCTTGCCAAGATGGCAAGACAGACTGGAGTGTCCAAGTGGCTGTCTGACTTCATGATAAGGTTGTTATAGTGCCTAAGGAGCTTACACTTGATAATTAGTTTGTTAAATCTAAGTATAGAACTCACAGCCAATTTGAGGCTTGTGCCCTGTTTCCTAGCAGTCTGCTCTGAGGTCGGTACCCACGTTCTAGGGCCACTGCTGGACAGCTTCACAATGTCCCTCTGTGTTTGTTAACAAATTATATTGGCATCAGGTCTAATAATTCCTTTGATAGTTGAAGTTATCATTTTAAACAGCAGACAGATGAAACTGTATAACATTATGATTGGGGGAGGGACATGCCATGTGGTGATACGTACGGCTGGTGATATGGCAGACAAGATATAATTTTTAAAATGTATTCTTTAATTTCACATAGATGTTTCTTTATTCTTGTAATGATTTCTGATTTATGGTAGATACATGCAGGACTTGAGTGTATTTCAGAATTGGAGGGCAAATCTAGGATCTGAACAAACACTTTCATTTTCCAGTGTGCTATGCATCTGGGAGATAAGAAGGAAAAGTGACTGCTGCTCTAATGAGAGAAAATTACTTCACTAATCATATTAAAGAACATGGTAGGATGGGGGTGGGAGGAGAGATGTAGAATCTGGAAGACTTACACACACCATGGATATAACTATTTCTATGAGAATCATAAAACTTACATTAGAATTTTTTAAAAGATATTTTAAAGCCTTACTATGATGAAAAAAACCCCCTTAAATTCCTTTATTTGGGCCTGATCCAGTGCTCCTGGAAATCAAGTGCAAGACTCCCACTGATTTTAATAGGTATTGGTTTGGAACCTGTAACAGCAGAGCTGTAATGAGTGTGTCTGCAATGTTGCTAGGACCAGAATGGTATAGAAAAATATGGGCACTTGGGATCTAGATTATGAAACAGAAATATTTTAAGGGATTTAGGGTGGCATTCATTAAGGTATTGGAATGCTGAGCATCCTGGCACTGAACTTTTAGGTACCTAGAAAATCACAGGAAAAACATCACTACCTACAATGCTGAGTACAGTGAATGGGGAGAGATAGGTGCCTAAGGATATGTGTACACAGCAATGTAAGCCCAGGTTTGAGCCTAGGCTCAAGCCTAACCCCCTTTGCTTCCACACACCAATTGTGCTAACTTAGGGCTCAAACCCAGGGTCTGAGCCCATGTTAAGCTGAGATCTAGTGTCTGAGCACTGTTGCTTCCCTAAGTGCATGTGGCCCTGGTTTGACTTGGGTCCCAGAAGTCCTCTGGATGTATCCCAGAATTCCTGGTGGCAGAAGAGCAGTGCTGCAGGTAGCCAGAAGCACCATTACTGCCTGGTCAAGCTCACTCCCTGTTCCTGTTCTGGCTCCTCCATGCTGCCATGCTGAGCTTGTCCAGAGCAGGGAGCAAAGCTGACTGGTGGGATGCGGTTCCTAGCCACTGGGATGTTCCGTGCTGAGCCAGGAACCCTGCCGTTCTCCCTCCCTGCTCTCTGGACCTTGCTACCCCCTCCATCCCCCGCCCTCCCTGGGCTGTGGGTGCAGAGGCACCCAGAAAGCAAGCACTACGAGGGCAGTGAGCAGGGGCCAGCCCCAAAACTTCCCAACAGCCTCCTGGGGATCACAGGAGGCAGGGATATCCAGAGGTGATCTGCACTGGAAACCCCAGGGATGCACTTCACTGCTTGACAGCCTTCAGCAGCCAGGCTTGGGGCAGGTGGTTGGTGTGTGTGTGTGTGTGTGTGTGTGTGTGTGTGTGTGTGTGTTTCCTCTGAAACCTACCTTTTCTCTCAAACTTCAAAACAGACAAAAATAAATAAAAAGCCAACCACACAAACCTTCACTGAACATCTAATTTTAAAAATTAAGAATTGGAAAGTTTCATTTTACTAGTTTGACATTTCTGGAGACTGATGTCCTCATTATCCTCAGAACAGGCGCACAGGGACATTTTCCTGCCAATGTGACAGCCTAAAGTGCAGAGCCCAATTCTCAGAGTAGATGATAGTTCACTATAAAGCCTCCACAAACGGCAGTCATTCTACTGAGTCAGCCACCAACAGAGCTACTTATGCAGTTTGTGTACTCATGTGCTACTTATGGGCATTTGAGTCTCATCAATAGCACTATCACAGTTAGGAAACAGGGTGGACAGTAGAGTTTTCCCACAGTGCAACACATTCGTAGGGCTAGAGTGTGGACACAGGCAGGGCGCCAAAGGCATGCTGGGGTAGGGTTACTTTGATTCAGGTCTGTGCACCTCAGTGTAGATGCCAGAGTCCTAGGTTCCAGCACAGGTCAGAAAATCCTTAACCTAGGGTTAAAATGCAATGTAGGTGCTCAACCCCAGGGTTCCCTGACACGGGTCAGCTCCCACCAGCTGAGGATCTGAGTCTGCTCATCCAGTTTGAAAGAGGGGGGTCTCTTGCTTCTCAGGAGAGTGTGCTAATCACTGAGCTATGGGATATTCCAGTGTGGAGCTCCCTCAGTCTTTCCTGTAAAAGCTGTTGCACCCTGGAAAACTGATGAAAAATGTGATTGGAGCAGAGGGATTTGACCCAGATTCTCCTACTTCCCAGCTGGATTCCCTAACAATTAGGCTACAGAGTCATTCTCACTCTCTTTCTGGACCAATGTGGATCACAGTGGAGTCATAACTGAGATTTAGACACCTAATTATCTTTGTGGATCCCACCCTTACTCTTTAAGACTGGAAACATGGCCACACATGAGGTTTCTACAATATGTTCAATTTAGAAAAAGTCTTTTAAAAAGCCCTGGTTAGAGAAATGTCCAATACGTACCAGGTCAACATGACAGGTTAGTGGCTCACACTATCCCACCAGCTGAGGATCTGAGTCTGCACATCCAGGTCCTAGAGATAAGGGAGATGGAGACCATTTCAGAATTTTCTCAAGTGACTTCCTTGAGCCAGTGCTCAGGGTGGGACATTCATCATGGGTTCCATAGGAAGCTACATCCAGACCTCCTTTGCTCTCAGATGGGACTTGAGAGCTATGAGGAAGTGCCAGCATAGGGTAAGAAAAGGGGTGGAAGCCCAGATTATCATACCCAGAAGGAATTGAATTGTTGGTGTAAAAAGTTCTTGCTGTTGGGGGATGAAATTCACTCCACTGTAGGCAGATTTGTACAATACCCTCAAAACCATTCAAGTCCCCATATAAATCCTCAATAAATGTAACAGAAGGCTTTCTGTGGGCCACTGTTTTATGGAAAAGTCCTACAGAATTTAACTGGGGTGAAACCAACAGGATTCTATAGAAATTACTCTAAAAACCTACAGAATTTAATAGAGAATTGTAGCCTTCTGTGACGTTATTGACTTGAACTGGGACCATATAGAACATTGTTGCAACCAACGTCCTGTAGTGGCACCAAATCTTGTATAAAGGGGATCAAATAAGGTGCCTAAGACAAAGTTATGGTTTGCTGGTTATGATTATGCTATATGTGTGTATCATTTTTGTCATTGAAGTTATGAATATTGGCTCTATACTACCTGTATTTCAAACTTATACTATGCTTCTGGGTGACACCCCAGAAAAGTTGATGCCAGCTCTGCCTAGCCTTCTTGGTGGCCCATTAAGGACCATCAGCTATACAACTGACCCACTGAGAGAAGGCGGACACGCCTTGTGAATCAGCAAGGTATGCAGGGACATGCCTATGGACAGAACTCTGAGGTTTTTCCATGCCATGTGATGGTCAACTTGTCCTTGGGACAAAGAAAGCGGAGACCACATGGCAAGAGACTATAAAAAGCTATAAAAAGCTGTTGCAGCTCCTCCATCTTGTCTTCAATCCTGCTTCTTACCTCTGGAGGGATTTTGCTACAAAAGGAAGCTCTACACAAAGGACAAGTGCTTATATACGAATGCACAAAGCCTTGGAAACAAGCAGGGAGAACTGGAGGTCCTGGTGATGTCAAGGAACTATGACGTGATTGGAATAACAGAGACTTGGTGGGATAACTCACATGACTGGAGTACTGTCATGGATGGTTATAAACTGTTCAGGAAGGACAGGCAGGGCAGAAAAGGTGGGAGAGTAGCACTGTATGTAAGGGGGCAGTATGACTGCTCAGAGCTCCGGTACGAAATTGTAGAAAAACCTGAGTGTCTCTGGATTAAGTTTAGAAGTGTGTGCAACAAGAGTGATGTAGTGGTGGGAGTCTGCTATAGACCACCGGACCAGGGGGATGAGGTAGATGAGGCTTTCTTCCGGCAGCTCATGGAAGCTACTAGATCGCATGCCCTGATTCTCATGGGTGACTTTAATTCTCCTAATATCTGCTGGGAGAGCAATACAGCAGTGCATAGACAATCCAGGAAGTTTTTGGAAAGCGTAGGGGACAATTTCCTGGCGCAAGTGCTAGAGGAGCCAACTAGGGGGGGCGCTTTTCTTGACCTGCTGCTCACAAACCGGGTAGAATTAGTGGGGGAAGCAAAAGTGGATGGGAATCTGGGAGGCAGTGACCATGAGTTGGTTGAGTTCAGGATCCTGATGCAGGGAAGAAAGGTAAGCAGCAGGATACGGACCCTGGACTTCAGGAAAGCAGACTTCGACTCCCTCAGGGAACGGATGGCCAGGATCCCCTGGGGGACTAACATGAAGGGGAAAGGAATCCACGAGAGCTGGCTGTATTTCAAGGAATCCCTGTTGAGGTTACAGGGACAAACCATCCCGATGAGTCGAAAGAATAGTAAATATGGCAGGCGACCAGCTTGGCTTAATGGTGAAATCCTAGTGGATCTTAAACATAAAAAAGAAGCTTACAAGAAGTGGAAGGTTGGACATATGACCAGGGAAGAGTATAAAAATATTGCTCGGGCATGTAGGAATGATATCAGGAGGGCCAAATCGCACCTGGAGCTGCAGCTAGCAAAAGATGTCAAGAGTAACAAGAAGGGTTTCTTCAGGTATGTTGGCAACAAGAAGAAAGCCAAGGAAAGTGTGGGCCCCTTACTGAATGAGGGAGGCAACCTAGTGACAGAGGATGTGGAAAAAGCTAATGTACTCAATGCTTTTTTTGCCTCTGTTTTCACTAACAAGGTCAGCTCCCAGACTGCTGCGCTGGGCATCACAAAATGGGGAAGAGATGGCCAGCCCTCTGTGGAGATAGAGGTGGTTAGGGACTATTTAGAAAAGCTGGACGTGCACAAGTCCATGGGGCCGGACGAGTTGCATCTGAGAGTGCTGAAGGAATTGGCGGCTGTGATTGCAGAGCCATTGGCCATTATCTTTGAAAACTCGTGGCGAATGGGGGAAGTCCCGGATGACTGGAAAAAGGCTAATGTAGTGCCAATCTTTAAAAAAGGGAAAAAGGAGGATCCTGGGAACTACAGGCCAGTCAGCCTCACCTCAGTCCCTGGAAAAATCATGGAGCAGGTCCTCAAAGAATCAATCCTGAAGCACTTGCATGAGAGGAAAGTGATCAGGAACAGCCAGCATGGATTCACCAAGGGAAGGTCATGCCTGACTAATCTAATCGCCTTTTATGATGAGATTACTGGTTCTGTGGATGAAGGGAAAGCAGTGGATGTATTGTTTCTTGACTTTAGCAAAGCTTTTGACACCGTCTCCCACAGTATTCTTGTCAGCAAGTTAAGGAAGTATGGGCTGGATGAATGCACTATAAGGTGGGTAGAAAGCTAGCTAGATTGTCAGGCTCAACGGGTAGTGATCAATGGCTCCATGTCTAGTTGGCAGCCGGTGTCAAGTGGAGTGCCCCAGGGGTCGGTCCTGGGGCCGGTTTTGTTCAATATCTTCATAAATGATCTGGAGGATGGTGTAGATTGCACTCTCAGCAAATTTGCGGATGATACTAAACTGGGAGGAGTGGTAGATACGCTGGAGGGGAGGGATGGGATACAGAAGGACCTAGACAAATTGGAGGATTGGACCAAAAGAAATCTGATGAGGTTCAATAAGGATAAGTGCAGGGTCCTGCACTTAGGACGGAAGAATCCAATGCACCGCTACAGACTAGGGGCCGAATGGCTAGGCAGCAGTTCTGCGGAAAAGGACCTAGGGGTGACAGTGGATGAGAAGCTGGATATGAGTCAGCAGTGTGCCCTTGTTGCCAAGAAGACCAATGGCATTTTGGGATGTATAAGTAGGGGCATAGCAAGCAGATCGAGGGACGTGATCGTTCCCCTCTATTCGACATTGGTGAGGCCTCATCTGGAGTACTGTGTCCAGTTTTGGGCCCCACACTACAAGAAGGATGTGGATAAATTGGAGAGAGTCCAGCGAAGGGCAACAAAAATGATTAGGGGTCTAGAACACATGAGTTATGAGGAGAGGCTGAGGGAGCTGGGATTGTTTAGTCTGCAGAAGAGAAGAATGAGGGGGGATTTGATAGCTGCTTTCAACTACCTGAAAGGGGGTTCCAAAGAGGATGGCTCTAGATTGTTCTCAATGGTAGCAGATGACAGAACGAGGAGTAATGGTCTCAAGTTGCAGTGGGGGAGGTTTAGATTGGATATTAGGAAAAACTTTTTCACTATGAGGGTGGTGAAACACTGGAATGCGTTACCTAGGGAGGTGGTAGAATCTCCTTCCTTAGAGGTTTTTAAGGTTAGGCTTGACAAAGCCCTGGCTGGGATGATTTAACTGGGAATTGGTCCTGCTTCGAGCAGGGGGTTGGACTAGATGACCTTCTGGGGTCCCTTCCAACCCTGATATTCTATGATTCTATGACTGATGACCCATCCCAGCAGTGGATGTACTTCAGAGACTTGATTTGAACCTGCAGTTTATTCTATCACTGCTACAAGCCTGAACCAAGAACTTTGCCATTACTGTATGTAATTGATTCCATTTAACCAATTCTAGCTCTCATCTATATCTTTTTCCTTTTATGAAAAAGGATTCCTTTTTTGTGGGGGAGAGATAGCTCAGTGGTTTGAGCATTGGCCTGCTAAACCTAGGGTTGTGAGTTCAATCCTTGAGGGGGCTGTTTGGGGATCTGGGGCAAAAATTGGGGATTGGTCCTGCTTTGAGCAGGGGGTTGGACTAGATGACGTCCTGAGGTCCCTTCCAACCCTGATATTCTATGATTCTATGACTAAACCTTTAGATTTTAGATTCTAAAGGATTGGCAACAGTGTGATTTGTGGGTAAGATCTAACTTGTATATTGACCTGGGTCTGGGCCTTGGTTCTTTGGTATCAAGAGGACCTTTTTTCTTTTACTGGGGTATTGTTTTCATAACCATTTATCCCCATAACGGTGCACTGGTGATGATACTGAGAAACTGGAGTGTCTAAGGGAATTGCTTGTGTGACTTGTGGTTAGCCAGTGGGGTGAAACCACAGTCCTCTCTGTCTGGCTGGTTTGGTTTGCCTTAGAGGTGGGAAAACCCCAACCTTGGGCTGTAACGGCCCTGCTTTAAGCAATTTGTCCTGAACTGGCCCTCTCAGTTAGGTCCCACCAGAACCAGCAACGTTACACCTTCCTATCAATTTTTTAACTAACCTATAAAATTCCAGAACAAGGATATGATTCCCTGTTCAATTATATAGAATGGTTTGAAAAATATATAGAAAGGTTATTATTTCCTATAGGACATTACAATAAGACTTTTCTGCATGAGGGCAAATTTCCCCCGGTATGAATTGCTTGTAGGTTTGAAGGTTCTTTCATTCATATGTATTTATTACGAATCAGCATACATTAGTTCCAGGAGCTAAGGACACCTCCAGCTGTGCTGGCTCATCTCTTATTTTGAGAAATAAGCATTTAAAGAGTTGATTACACAATGTGATTATGGAAAATACCAAGTCAGGGTACATATGGCTTTGTTAGTCAAAGGCAGCCCTAGGTATGCTAGCATAAATTCATTCACAAAACACCCATAGCAAGGTGGGTTCAGCCAACAAAGTCAGAACTCAGTAAAAAGTTAAAAAATTAATTAGGCCTCCCCTGCACCAAGACAATAACCACATCTAAGCATTGTTTGTGGCCAAGCTATGTTATAATACAATTTATTCTTGCCTGTGTGAACACGTTTATAACCATGTTTTAGCCTCGGGACACGATTTTCCTCTTACACTAACTTTAAATTAGTGTGAGTCCTCTAACTGCAGTGGAGTTATTCCTTGTTTACACCAGTGTAAGTGAGGTCAGAATTGCGTGTTAGGCTAAATATGGTTTCCTAATATGGTTGTAAGCATATTTATTTTCTGTCTACACTGGCAAAGAAAACCTAACCTGGCTGCACTTTATATATAAGCATAATTACTTTTATTTTGTTTGCCTTTACATTAGGACTGGAAGTATTGGTAACTAAACCAGTGGGCTAGTACCTATGTAACACACTAGCGTACACACTGTGTATGGTGTTGTGAGAACTATGTTGTTTTGCACTATGTTCACACTTGAATTGTACTACATTGTCGCAGTTGCACTGCTCTCTGGATACCTATCCCACAGATTTCTGTCAGTGCTTCCTAAAGCTTTGGGGTGTGAGAGATTTTTGAAGACCTCCTGAGAGCCCAGCAGAGTTGTGGGACAGGTGTTCAAGCTCACATAATTCCCATGGGATAACACCCATAAATCCTTCTCTCAAAATGGAGGCCAAGGTGAATAGACAGGTCTTGCCTGACAAGAAAGATTTTTGCTGGAACTTTCAATAAGCAGTCATGAGATGGCTGAGGTCAGGTAGTGGTGGATGTCATGGCAATAGCTGTGGAAAGTTAGTTGAGGGATAGTGCTCACCAGGTGGAGTGCCACTTTTGGGTCCACACCATGATCACAGACTGGTGGGACTGAGATGTTCTTAAGAATGAGCCGTGGTGGTTACATACCTTCAGAATGAGAAGGAAGACTTTTCAATACATCTCTGACAAAGTCCTGCCTTTGCAGGACCAGAGCAAGATGATGAGAACTGATGGGCATGGGAAAAAGTGTGGAGATTGCCCTATGGAACTGGCTATCCCAATTAGTTGGACACCAATTAGTTGGATAGCAAGATGAGGCTAGGAAATCCATGCTGATACCTGCTGTTGTGAAGGTGTGCGTGATAATACATCATGTGTTGCAGAAGTGAGTGATCAAAGTGATTATTGTCCAAGAGGTCACTGGACAAATTAAACAGGGGGGTTCCTGGAACGGTGCAGGAGCTATTGATGTAACCCATATGCCTATTCTGTGCTCTGCTCACAGGCTTAGGAGTACATTGACAGAAAAGTGCACTGCTCAGTGATGATGCAAGCCTTAATATAGCATTGTGGCAAGCTGATGGACATGTTCATAGTGCGTCTCCCGTTTGGCACTCAGAGTGCTATTATTACACTATTGTCAGATCTAGAAAGCTGGCAACATGCATTTGAAATCTATACTTGACAAACACTTGGAAAAGAGCTGTCTTTTGTTATCGCGAAACTTTGCCAGACTGTGGTCAGCAAAAACACTCTGGCTGTTGTTGATTAAGGCTTTTGTTATTTCCAAGGGTGATTATGGTAACTATTTATTTTTGGGCCCCATTGATTGTGCTATTCAATGGGCTGTGGCTTCCTACGGATGCTGCAGATCAGTTTCTTAGCTGAATTTGGAGTAAAGTGAAAAAAATAACTCTGCATTGGTTCCTCTGCATGATTCCTCACTGATTTAGAAATGTCACTGCTCTTATTCAATTCTCACTCGACCACACTCCAATAAACTTCCATGGGAGAGGGACTAAGAAAGGATTGGCTAAAAAACTGAGGGGGTGGTTCCTCCCCAACCCAGGCTCCATGTGCAGCAGAACTCGCTGCACCAAGACATTGCCCTTCCATTGGGGCACCTTCCACTCCTACCATCCCCAGGTCTATGGAGAACTCTCTGCAAGTCCAGGCATCTGCATATGGCAAAGGCCCAAGGTGGGCCAGAATTGGAGTCCTTTGATGATTTGGAATCCCTTCCATTCTCAGAGGGCCTTAGAGATATAGAGGGTTTGCAAAGCTGGCTTCACCAGCCATCTGAAGATTCCCTGGGTAGCTGGCCCTACTTCAACATTTCTACTCATTGCTCTGTCAAAGGGTGCATGTCAAGGAGGGAGATGGCATGGTTGAAAGCTGCTGTAATTGGGCAATACTCAACTGCTATGCCAGCCCACTGGGGGCCATTACCAGCTGCCACAAGTTAGAGCAGCCCCAAAGGCTGCATGCATGTAAGTAGCATAGAGCTGCCTTTATTTCCGGGTCCTGACCAAGCTCAGATCTGACAGACTCTTTTTCCATAAGTGATGAACAAAAAAATATTTTAAAAAATCAATGCATCAGTCCTTAAATTCTTGCAGGTAGCAAATAAAACACTTCAAGGCCATTTCATGTTTTCACTGGAAAATACAAAATTAATGTATTAAAAATAATTGCTAGATGCTGTGGGAACAAAAGCAGACATTACACACGACATTCTAAAATGCTTCCCCTTCATTATGCTTTCTAATATACTTTTCTGGAGGTAAAGCTGTACTTTGGTCCTGAATCACATTAAGTTCCCATTACCGTTATTACTTCTATCATTATCACACCACCACATCCAGTCTGTTGCTCTGAGAGGGATTGGCTATCGGCCTCCAGAGGATGCTGTTGGCTCTACTGTATATTTTCAGACACTGGAACAATGAGAAAAGCACTTTTCATGCACTCCCTGCACTGATTAGGATGGAGGCATTTACGTTTCTAGACTTAATATCCCAGTGTTTTCATTTATAAATCTAATTTTTTTCATTTTCTAAAAAACTGACAAAGGCTACATTTTTTCACCCAGAAGGAAGCCATTCCCTGTACACTTTTGCTCTTCTATTTGTCTAACAAGGGATTTTGGAGACATGGAGTTCACACAAATACATGGCGGATAGCCTGCAAGACATACTAGTTCCTCCACCAGGCAGTATTAATTTAAATGAAATATATGGGCCCAAAGAGTCAAAGGTGTTAACATAAGCCAGTCACTGTCCAACACTAAGCAGTTTTAAACGAGTTTTGGGGTTTGGTATACAGAGACCCCAGCCTGCCTAGTACCATGGCAAGGCACCATTAAAAATTCTTGTAACCTTTTATTAAAAATACAAAACAGAAGGAAAAACAGTGAAAGCATTTGAAATGTAAAGTATTAAACAAGGTTTTTATTTTCACAACATCCCTTGTTCCTTTTCTCTCTATCTCGAAAGAGTCTTTAGGAGGGAAAAAAATGCCGGTCTTTTGGATGGTATCAAAGATGGTAATAAAGATGAGGGGAAAAAGAAGTTAGTTGAGATGGGCTGAGGCTGTTGTTGTTTAAGTTCAAACTCATTTCCTAGAAGACAAGACAAACACACACAAATGGGGAAGAGAAAAGAACAACAAAGGTAGAAAATGGTGTTGACTCTCACTTGCAACCTCACTGCTGGAGAAACACAGGTATAGCACACTGTCTTATTAGCCACTCTGAGACCTGGAAAGCTCAGGCTGTTTAGGGCATTGCTTTCAATTGTCTCTTTCTAATAACAGACTTACAGTAGTGTTGCAAAATATACAGTCTTGCCTGGCTAAACCATATTCTTCTTAGATGGTAAAAGGAGAGGTAGGAAAGAGAAGAAATAAGCTGGTGAAGAAAAAAGGACAATTGGAAGGGGAGAATTGTGGGGGAGACAAAGTCTCACATCTGAGGTGGTGTTTGGGATCCATCTGGACGTGGTGGAGGTAGCAATGTCATTTGGCTCCCTGTTTCTCGCCTGGTCTGGCCAGCACATCTTCCAAGCGAAAGATGAAGGTCTAGGGTCCCAGGAGACATTGGGAGTGGCAGCTACGATGGTGAGGTTTGTTCCTTCTCCTTCTCTCGTCTTTCAGTCAAGGTCCATTAGCTTTTCCCAGAAAAGTCTGTTTCTGAAGACCCCAAAAGCGAGTGATAAGCAGAACTGTTCATCCCCTCATTATTTTGTCCACCAATTAGACCCAATTTCTGATATGCCAATTTTGGTTCACTGATTTCTGATCCCCTACTTTCCTTGTTTACCAGGCATGATCTTAACACAGCCTTTGAGTTATATTCTGGGCTAATTCAGTCTTTCCATCTTCCTTTTGTTCCTTTTCCTATCTACCTGTTGTTAGAGGTTATTGTGACATTTTATGAACTTTCACTCACTTCTTACAGTTAAACTCACAACTAGGGTAAATTTGTAGGCCAAATTATTACAACAACCCTTCCTTCCTTCCATTCCCCCCTGCTCAGGGAGTGTAGGGGGCCAGGGTGGCTCCCCTCTGATAAAGAGGATAAAGAGCCACCCTCTCAGCCTGAGTGGGCGGGGCCAGACCAAGCTTCCGCCAATCCCCGGAAGAGGAAGGGTGGGAAAGGAAATACAAAGGGCGGGGCCCTCTGCCCAGTGAAGAGAGCACCAGGGAGGGAGACAGACACAGGCTGCTCCCTCGCGATCCTGCTGCTGACCCAGGCGAAGCCCCGGGCAAGGAGGAGCCTGACCGGGAGGAAGGCCTGTGGCAACCGGGACTGCCAGCTGCTGAATACCCAGAGGATCTGGAGGGGCCTGACTGCAGCCCGGGTCAGCGTGAGTCCGATACCGAGGGGGAGCGGGAGTGGCCCGCAGCGGAATACTCGGACGAGATGGAGGGACCGTAGCAACCCGCCTGAGAGACTGGGTAGGAAGTAGCCCAGGGGCCAAACTGCACTGTGGGGTGGGTGTGTTTGGTCAGCGGGCGCGGACGGCCCCGCTGACCCAGCGGCGGGACTTTCGCCTGCCGCCACTGTCAGGGCGCTGGGCTGGAATGCAGTGGAGTTGGGTGGGCCTGCATTCCTTTACCCCAGTGCTCCTCTGCCTCAGGGGCACGCTACTGACTTGTGCCGGCACCCTCCTGCCTGAGGGGCGCACTACTGACTCCGGCCAGCACACCTTCCCCGCTAATTCCCCAATGCCCGGAAGGTGTGGCTGAGGCCTGCCAGTGAGACCATAGCTCTCCATCGCCCCTAGGGGCTCGGAGGACTGACCGAAACCTGTCGCAAGTGGTGGAGAATGCGGACAGGCGATCCCAACCCCTGCCGAAAGGGGTTAGTGCGAGGGCGCCTCTGAAGCTCCCCTACTGGAAAGATGGAGATGGAAAGGCTCATCAAGTTCCTGGCTGAGAGCCAGCAACAGCAGCAGCACCAACTCTTGCAGCAGCTGGGCACCCACCAGCAGCAGTTGCTTCAAACCCTGGGGGCCCAGCACCAGGAACAACAAACCCAGTGCAGTCCTCTTGCAGGAGGTGGATGGGGAGGAACACCCGATTGTTTACCTCAGTCGGAAGCTGTTCCCCAGAGAACGGAACTACTCCGTCGTGGAGAAAGAGGCCCTAGCCGTTAAGTGGGCAGTCGATGCGCTCCGCTACTACCTCCTCGGGGCCCCCTTTATACTGGTTATGGACCACGTTATGGCTTAATAAGATGAAGGACAATAATGCCAGGCTGATGCGATGGTATCTCGCTCTGCAGCCCTATGCCTTCACGATTCAACATCGGGCGGGACGAGACAATGCCAATGCGGATTTCCTATCCCGCCTCGGAGAAGGTGAGGACGCCAGCTCCGAAGATTGGGAGCTGGTTTTGAGGGGTGCGGTATGTAGGGGGCCAGGGTGGCTCCCCTCCAAACCAGAGGGTAAAGAGCCACCCTCTCAGCCTGAGTGGGCGGGGCCAGACCAAGCTTCCTCCAATCCCCAGAAGGGGAAGGGTGGGACAGGAAGTACAAAGGGCGGGGCCCTCTGCCCAGTGAAGAGAGCACCAGGGAGGGAGACAGACACAGGCTGCTCCCTCGCGATCCTGCTACTGACCCAGGCGAAGCCCCGGGCAAGGAGAAGCCTGACCGGGAGGAAGGCCTGTGGCAACCGGGACTGCCAGCTGCTGAATACCCAGAGGACCTGGAGGAGCCTGACTGCAGCCCAGGCCAGCGTGAGTCCGATACTGAGGGGGAGCAGGAGTGGCCCGCAGCGGAATACTCAGATGAGATGGAGGGACCGGACTGGCCCGCAGTGGAATATCTGGACGAGATGGAGGGATCGTAGCGACCCGCCTGAGAGACCGGGTAGGAAGTAGCCCAGGGGCCAAACACACAGCGTTGGGTGGGTGTGTTTGGTCAGCGGGCGCGGACAGCCCCGCTGACCCAGCGGCGGGACTTTCGCCTGCCGCCACTGTCAGGCCCTGGGCTGGAACGCAGTGGAATTGGGTGGCCTGCGTTCCCCTACCCCGGCGCCCCCCTGCCTGAGGGGCACACTACTGACTCGTGCCGGCGCCCCCCTACCTGAGGGGCGCGCTACTGACTCCGGCCGGCACATCTTCCCCGCTAATTCCCCAATGCCCGGAAGGTGTGGCTGAGGCCTGCCAGTGAGACCATAGCTCTCCATCGCCCCTAGGGGCTCGGAGGACTGACCAAAACCTGTCACAGTGAGCCATTACAATTTCAAGGTCAATAAATTGCAAACTACTCTGTGAAGGACTTACACGATGAACCTGTATGGTTCCTTTGAAGTTGTGTCCTATCAGGTTAAAAAAATTGCAGAAGATCTACAATTTGTCAATCATTTGAGATTATTTTTGCCTGATAGAATAGAACAGTTTCAAAGGAATCATGCATGTCCACTGTGTAAGTCCTTCATAAAATAGTTTGCACGTTACTATATTAATAAAAAGGTTTAATTATGTACTATATATGTAATGTTATTGTGCAAGTGAAATGAGGGCTCAAAAGGGGAGTGATAGCACTCAGTGGAGACAGGCATTTTACATGGTATGCAAGTCACCTGAAACAGCTCACCCAAGGCCAATAAAAATCTGATTCATGCTTCAGTATTTTTCACCATGAGTATAATAATGCAAGCCTCTCACAAGTCTTTCTGCTATTTATGTACCAAGCTTACCATTTATTCACAGTTCTGCTACTGTTTCGTTTGCTGCTGTTCCCAAAATTCTTTTGTTAACCCTCCCTTCAGACTCTTCGAAACAGTTACCACTGGATATGAGATTCCAATTTAAAAATACCTTTCCAACTTTAAATTCTTTGAGGAACCCATTTCCTGCTTACTAAGTAATCTTGATGATTTCTTTACTTCTTCCTCCTTTGCTGGCTGCTTATCCTGTATTTGCTTATTGGGAATTGCTGCCCTGGTGACAGTTGGCACAATTAGTCTCATTATTTTAAATACTAACTTTCTTCTGAGATTGTAATTCCTTCCCACCCCCACCCCTTCAGCATTTTTAATTTGCTGAAATTTTCAGTATGTTGAAATTGTGAATTTTGTATGAGCTTTTTTTATTAAATAAGCATAAAAAGCTGATAATAAATATATATTCATGTATAAATTAATGCTACATAACATGCCTCTAGCACTGCCCCACTCCCAGCAGATGCATGGAGAAGGGCCAGAAGTGTTTGGACCCTGGATTCAGCCTCACAATGCATCAGCTAGCAAAAGCTGAACTGGCACTAGTGGGGAAATAACCTGCATCCAGGAAAGGGGCTATAGTAAGTTACTTCTGGAGGGAAAATAACTGTGTGATACAGTGGGGCAGCACAGCTATGTGCCCTTACACTCAACACAGAACAATGGTGGCTCAATCCAGCCAAATACTTTGCAGTTTATTTTGTTAGGCTTCAGATTTGGTTTTTACACACAATTTTACAGCTTGTTATTAACGACGGATTCTGAGCAAAATCCCAGATCCAAATATCCCTGAACGCAGTGAGATTCGAAATCCAGAGCTGAGTGTTATGGATTCAGACCATCACTACTTGTTATGCAAGTCTTGGGCAGTTTCCCCTCTGGTAAATTAGGATAGAATCCTATGTGGTCAATGAGCTGTGTAATGCTCCATCTTTCTGCTGCTGCTAGAAAACACATCATAGATGAAGCAGCTCACATCATTAGAAATTTAGTGACTGTTGATAATAATCATCACACTAAGTCTTATATTCTCCTCTTGTGCTTCAGTACAAAACAGGACCTCCATTAACCTTGTGAACCAGACAGAATCTTTAAGTTTTGAAGAAGAGCTTAAAAGTTCATAAAGCTCTCTCTAACCTCTAAGGCTTCCATTTGATATGACTAGAAATGTAGTGAGGAAATGAGGAAAAACCTTGATAATAATGCCGTGATCATGGCTAGCTGTACTATTTGATCAAGCCATTTGAGTAAAACTGGCTTGCAGAAGTTCCGGATAAGGAAAACCAACAACTTATCTGTAACCAGAACAAGTTATAACAAGATCTTTAAAATCTGTACTTTGAACAACACCTTCTATTAGAAGAAACACAGTTCTACCTCTGTTAAAATCTCTGTATTTTCCACTTATTGAGCACTTGATGCAGACCCACATATCTATTACTACCAATGAGAAAAGTGGACAAGAAGACACTGTGACAACCTTTTGTTGCACCAACAAACAAGTTGTAATACACAAGTTTGGTGGCCAAAGAAAAATCGTCCCTGAAAAGAACATAGTTTGAACCAAAAGCTCAGGAAGAGAGAATTTGCCATGTTGGAAGAAACCAAAAACCCACCTGCTCTGCTATCCTATCTCTGATTTTCTATTCATAACAAATACTGCAGTAAAAAGCATCTTTCCCCACACTGCACAAGGCACCTAAAGGATCACTTAGGGAAATTGTCTCATTTCACTAAGAGAAGCAGCAGACTCGAGAGTTATTAAGGCATATCTACACCTTTGCTTGATTTGTTCAGATTCTCTTCTAAATATACAATTTTAACCCTGTTAAAGTAAAATGAAAATCCTACATGCTTCAAGACGTGACTGTAAATTCAGTGAAATAATTTCCAGAAGATGTAGGACTTCTTATTTCCAGTGGACCAACAAGCCAAGGAATCTAGGAAGAGAGTCAGAGAGTTCCTTAGGTATGTCTACACCAGAGCTGCAAGGTGTAAATTCCAGCTGGAGGAGGCATACCTTCAGTAGCTCTGATTGAGCTAGTGCACTGCAAAGAGCATGTAGTTGGGCTATGTGTGAGTAGTGGGAGGGGCCAGCCATCCTGAGTACAATCTGATCCAAGCCCACAGGCACATACTTGGGGTAGCTGGCCCCTCCTGCTGCTCGCACCACCACAGTTACAATTATATTATTAGTATGCTAGCTCGATCAGAGCTAGTGCAGGTATGTTTACTTAAGATGGAAATTATACCTTTCAGCTCCAGTGTAGATAGAATCTTGCCCGCTAAACAAATATTTTATGTTTATACCTGGGTTTTTTGCAGACGCCACTTATTGCCATTGGGTGATGTCCTCAGGATTGTCCACCATCATTAACAGAAACATTAATTGAATAACTCACAGCAACTAATTTATTCCATGAATGTAGCTGTAATGTTGCACTCCATAATATTTTATGGAAATATGTTTGAGTGTGAATATAATGTAACTGGAATATGCTTTATGCCAGTGGTTGCCTTTATGCCAAACAGGCCTGGCCCACCAGGGACTTTCCCTGCACAAGTGGCAGAACAAGTCTGGGAACCACTGCTTTATGCAGAAGGTCTCTTCTAAGGTATCATTACAAAGCTTATAATCTACTGAATATATTCCTCCTATTTGTATGTATGTATCATTCTTGTATCTGAAGCTAGAAATATGAAGTATAACTCTGAGGTCCTATTGTAATTATGCAAAGTGTGAGCCATTAATGGTGATTTGGAAGCTTGATGGCTCCCATTGACTAGGACAATTGGTTGTAAATGGTCTGTTTACTTTGAAACCTTTCTGAGTCCGTGCGGGCCAGCCCTGGAAGAATGGAGGCTGGGGTCTCACAGGACATGTGAACATGTCACCTCATACTGGAATCTATCTTAAACCTGGTGTTTTTCCATTCAGAAGGAAGGGTGGGGACCCAGAGAGACAAAAGATCCCCGCCTTATGCCAAAGGAATAAAAGGGGGTGGAATTAGAACAAATAAGGCAGACAATCATGAGAACACCCTTGCTTTCCACCTAAAATGTCTGCTAGAACTAACAAGAACTGTTCCAAGGGAAAGGATTGGGCTCAGACTAGGAAGGAGTCTAGTCTGTGAAAGAAGCTTATTGGAACATCTCTGAAGGTGAGATTTTACCTGTAATCAGTTTCTTAATGTATTAGGCTTAGACTTGAGTGTTTTTGCTTTATTTTGCTTGGTGACTTACTTTGTTCTGTCTGTTATTACTTGAAACCACTTCAATCCTACTTTGTATACATAATAAAATCACTTTTGTTTATTAATGAACCCAGAGTAAGTGATTAATACCTGGGGGAGCAAACAGCTGTGCATCTCTCTCTATCAGTGTTATAGAGTTTGGACAATTTATGAGTTTACCCTATATTAGTTTTATACAGAGAAAAATGTATTCATTTGGGGTTTGGATCCCACTGGGAGCTGGGTGTCTGGGTGCTGGAGGCAGGTGACCTGCTGAGCAGTTTTTGGTTAAAGTCTGCAGCTTTGTGGGGCATGGACCAGACCTGGGTCTGTGTTGCAGCAGGCTAGCATGTCTGGCTCAAGAAGGCAGGGTTCTGGAAGAGTCCCACTCTGGCAGGGAAAACGGGCTCAGAGGTAATTCCAGCACATCAGGTGACAGTCCCAAGGGGGGTCTCTATGACCGAACCCGTCACAATAGCCTCTTTGCTGCTATCAGAAATTACATGAGCAGATCACAGTTTTCTCCAGATTATTATTCAAAATTACTTGACAATTTTTTATTTCTGTGATTTCTTTTCTTTCTGGACTAGAACTTGGCAAAAAAAAAGTTAGCTTAAAACATTTGCAACAAAGAACAGGGAGCATTTCTCATGAGGGTTTTTTATTTTTTTTTTTTTTTGGACCAGCTGCAATGGCTACACTGTAAATAGCTTGCACAGATATTCAACACTTGATATTCAAAATTCAAGCTGTATTGGTTAATTGTGATTTGTTATGTAAGTCACATCCTTCTGGAGGAGTGTAAATCTACAGGAGAAGGGCTGGCTTCAAGAAGCCCCGGGAGTTTTGAATCTCTTAGGGAGAGGTAACAAATAAGTAACATTACGGCATTTTAGAAAACTGTAAGCACTTTCCTTGCTGGGCTGCATGGGTCATACCTGAGCTATTGTTTCTAGAAAGATTAGGTCTCTGTGAGTTTTATCAGCTAAGAATACTCATTACTTGCATTATGTCTCATTCTGCCGGACAGAGTGAAAGGAGTGTTGTAAATCCTAGCGGCAAATTGCTTCCCTCCCTTGCCCCCTTGAGCAAGGGGAAGCAGGAGAGAACTGTGCCTCAGAGGGGTGTTGCTAAGGCATAGTTTCTTCCTGGGCTACTGCTGGGGTTGGGTAGTTTATGTATCACTTTTTGATCAGGACTATGCCTAAAGGCACAATCTTAGCCTATTGATATAATGGTATTGTCTCAGTAAATAAAGTAGGCCCCTGTGCCAGAGCAGGGGCCCACATGTAGCCAGATAAGAGGGCTACAAAGAACCAGGGAGACTCTGAAGGGAGAGACCCAGTGAGACAGACACTTGGTGAATCAGAGCTGCCGGAGTGAGTGTCATGAGCAGATGAAAGCTAGCACAGACCAAGAGAACTGGGGAAAGTCCCAGAAGGCAGAAGAAGATGTTTCCTGGGGAAATCTGAAGATAAGGAGAGCAGCAAGAGGAGTTTGTTGGCTGACTTCCCGAAGTCAGAGAGCCAGAGCCAGATGGCTTGAGAGGGCTGAAGGCAGGAGAGCAACGGAGGGGCTTACCTGGTGCCATCTCCACACTGGAGAGCTTGACTCAGAGGAACAGTGATAGCACTGGGGGAGTGAGGGATGCTCCCCTGGTGGAGATAATATTCCAGCTGAGAGGCTGTGAGGGTTCCTGCTGGGAAGAGCACGTGGTGGATGGCCTGCTGAGGGACAGAAGAGGACTGATGAAGAGCCTTGGTGTGATGGAAGACACTGGAGTGTGGTATGGAAGGATTCACAGCAGAGAGGCTCTTGGGAGCAAGGGGTGGGGTGGGAGTTACGAAGAACAGAGATTTAAGGACTATGTACCCTGGATGTGGAAAATGGATGATGTGGTGTTCTTTTGTTGGGAATTACTTGAACTAGGTTTTGGAAATAACCCATGTTAATGGACTAGAAATAACTTTGCATGGAGTGACTGGGGACTGGAAAGGGAAACTGAGGCAGGAAAGGGAAACAGGAGGGTGCTCCATGCAGGGCTGCCTAATCATAGGTACCAAACACATTTCATAATATTTTGGATTAATTGGGAGAGCCTGTGATTAAAGTGGTGTATCCTATGCTAATTAAGCAAATTCTTTATCAAGTTCTATCAATCATTGAAGAATGATCATTTATAAAAGGCCAAGTCCTTCACATTCAGGTTATATGGACTATGGATTTGTAGCCATTTCTGTGGATCTTCATTAAGTTAAATTCAAATGTGCATTTATGCTATGATGCTAGAATTTGCAAACTGCTTTTATCAAGACACGGACACAAATACACACAAAATGTACATAAAACAACTTACACTCTCCAAAAAGAAATTCCAGCAAGGAGAGCTGAAAAACTGGAGCCTATTCATTTTCTGTTGTCATTGACTTTGTTTATTAATAACATCTCCAGCTTGACAAATGTAACAGTATTCATTTACATGATGATTATTACAGTAATAATATCTGTTATACTTCCCATAATGGACTGCAATGTTTACTGGTGAAAGTTGGTGTGTTTATCTACAATACACTAACACATCCATTAAACTGCATAATCTCTGCCTTAATTGAAAGCACTAATAGACCTGGCATCACTGTTTTCTGTAAATTCAAAGGTCAGGTCTTTTTATGGACAGCATAAATAGGCATCATCACTGAAACACTAATGCACATTAAATCGTATTTTATCAATACTTCAAGCCATAGCCTGGGTTGGGATAATTGTGGATGTACATGGAATTCTGATTATTATTATTAGTCACTGTGTGTTCTGTTTAGGCCACTTGCAAATGTAAAGGACTATATGATGATGAACATGGCTTTATATTATATTATATTATATTTTGTAGTTGTTTCTTAATTCACTGTAATTATTGTAGGTTTCTTCCCCATCATACAAGAAATGCATTTGATTCAGATGTTGTTCTTAATCTTAGCAGAGAAGTCACTCCTATGGAACCTGTTCTCATAAATCTACCAGAACTTGAGTTTGACAAGCTATAAAGCATCTATTTGTTTGAATAAACTTTTGAAAGACCTGTAATAATATTAGGAAACTTTATATATTTACAGCCCAGTTCTGCCACCCTTCTCCATTACTCCAGTGTAAATCAGAACTTCTTCCACTACAAGCAGTGGAGTTTACCACTGTAAATGTAAGGATGATCAGTATCCTGTGGGGGTGGGATTTTTAAAAAACACCTGACTTTCAATAGGACTTGTGTTGCTGAGTCGCTAAGGGTATGTCTCCACTGCACAGACAACCGGGTCTGCGGGACCCATGTCTGCAAATCCATTCTTACCAAGCTTGGGTTTGAGTGTCCACACGACATTGGAACAGGAGCCTCATACCTGTGTCAATTCTCCCATACTGTACTACAAAGACAGAGTGGCTTCAGGGGTCGTATCCCAGGGTTCATGTCCCAGGACGTGCTGCTCTGATGTCCATGACCAGCAACAGCACCGGTGTTACTTTGACTGCTTGATCTGGCAGCTGCCCACTTTCCTTTAGCAGAGTCATTGAATGAGGGATTATACTTATAACATCCCCACACAGCAGCTTGGCATAGAATCATAGAATATCAGGGTCATAGAATATCAGGGTCATAGAATATCAGGAGGTCATCTAGTCCAACCCCCTCCTCAAAGCAGGAAATGCAGCACTGTGGGCTCTGTGCTTGCCACAGTTCCCAACACCTGACTGAATTCCTCGTAGAAGAGGCAGGTAGGTGGGGTCTTCCCTGAGCTGTGATTGTCATCCCTGGCTTTGCGGTAGTTGGTCTTCAGCTGCTTGACTCACTCCCAACCTTGAGAGGTAGTCCAGTGGATTCCCAGCCTCCCCAAGATACTTTTGTATACATGCTCATTTCTGATGCTCTTGCTGAAGTTGAATGTCTTGCTCTCCTCAGACCATATTTTTACTAGAATTTGATTGTGTTCCTCTTGCCAGCTAACCCCACACTTGATGTGGGACTTCTCTTTAGTGCCAGCCATAGCTAACACATGATAGGGTTAACTGTGTTTCCCGCCCATGTGGAAAAGGGTTAAACACTGAGCGGCTGTATTTGAACCAGAGGGTTGCTTCTAGTTCCTGGGAACTGATTGGGATGATTGGAGATGGAAGGTCCAGAACACACAGGCCTCAGAGATTGTGAAATAGTGTTGGCAAATTCTCTGGACGTGAGCCTAGTGACCTGCACTTCAGCTACATCTACACTGCAGAATAAGTGGACTTGGACTTATGCCTTAGCCAGGACTCTGGTTCAGACCCACACTCCTGGGTAAGTCCAAAGACTCGAGTCCTGAGAGACTTTGTCTGTGGATGGTAGAGGTGGTTGGGCTTAAACCTGTAAATTGATCTATCATGGAAATAACCAGTGATGGAGTCCAAATCTTTCTTTACTATTCAGAAGCCATGGCTTTGAAATATGTTGCAGGCATGATAACACCTTTACTCACACTGACCCCTCAGTGGGGCTACTCAACATGTCTAAGGGTGGCAGCTGTATACTATGGCACTTAAAATATTACTGTAACATCATACAAGGAACCAGACTCTTTGACACTACTGAAGTTATTGAATAATAATTCCTCAGAACCTATACAAACAAAATAGGAGTTACTTGGTACCAGTGTAATTCAATTTAAATTTTCCATCTATATGTCAAACACTGAATTCCTTTGTTATGGTCTGTTTGAGAGCCTGCTGGAGCTGGCTGCTACAATGTCAATCTGTTTCTTTCAGTGGCTCTTACTTTATGGGACTTTAATTCTCATGGCAATAGTTTGTTATCTGTCTCACTCTGAAATGGTGGGAACCTAACTGTTATAACCCTCAGCAATAGACAGATAAGAAGCCTAAGGTTTTTTTTGCCTTCACATATCTGTACTCATTGCCATTTAATTAGACTCTGCTTCAGTGAGGTGCCTTTTGTGAACCTGGCAAAAAACAACTATACCTAGTCTAAGGGGATGAATCCTACTCTCACTTACACAGGTGTAAAACCAGAGTAATTCCATTCAGATCTGTGAACACATAAGCCTAACACTCAGTCACTACAGGCTTTTCATGTGCCTTCATGTGTCATTTCCACTTCAACCTTTCTTTAAAAAAAATCAGTTGAGTTTGTATCATTAAAATGCACATTATTTAGAAAAAAAGAAACTTTTCAAAAGTCATAAGAAACACTGTTTCGTATTCTCCTGTATCTTATATATTTTTAAATCACAGGGTTATTATGAACAGACAAAACACTGCATAATTAAAAGAGGCAAGGTGCCAAAACTGCCAGTGGTTTCCACTGTTTGTAGAAAATAGTCTGGATTTCCTAAGGAGTCTAAGGAGAATTAAGTACCCAAGTCTCATTGCAATTTCCATGGGAGCTGGATGCTTAACTCCCTAAAGATTGTTTAAAATTCCACCTGTCGACAATAATGTGAAAAAACTTCATTAAAAGGAAATCAAGATTGAGCCTATTTACCCCATAAAACACCCGCAGAAGAAAAGCACAGAACAACAGTGTGCAATTTGTACTTACATAGTATCTTCCATCGGAGGCCCTCCAAGTACTTTACAATCTGTCATTAATTCTTTCTCACACCATTCCTGTGAGATGAGGATTACTATCTCCAGTTTACAAATAAGCAAAGTGAAACACAGAGACATTAAAGTCTGCTGCAGTTTCCACGATATGCATCTGATGAAGTGAGCTGTAGCTCACGAAAGCTTATGCTCTAATAAATTGGTTAGTCTCTAAGGTGCCACAAGTACTCCTTTTCTTTTTTCAAGGGCACATAATGACTCAGCATCAGAACAGGTAATACAATCCAAAATGTCAAACCCTCTCTCCCCTGCTCTAATCACTAGATCACTTTCCCCTTTTATGTTATTGTTAATTAACTTTATAAAATGCATTTCTAAATAACCCATCTGCATACTATCTAGAGCTGTTAAATTATTTTTCATCAAGACATGTTTTGATGAAAAATGGCTTTATAACCAAAATGCTGGAAATTTTAAAAAATGTTTCAGTCAAAATTGTTTGGTTTTCAATAACATTTTTCAAATTTTGAAAAACTGAGAATGTTTCACAGGAATTTTTTAAAAAGAGTTGTTGGGGTTTTTTTTGCATACATTTTTCATTATATTATACCCTATACTCTCAGCTATGCTGTCGTCCTGCACCCTCTCCTCTTTCATAGTCACCCATTTTGGGAAACTCCAAGTGGATGTTAGTGACTCTGCCAATCTCTTAGGAAAATTGCCTTTCTAAAGATGTGACTGTTGCAGCTTGCTCTGCAGTCAGCAAAATCTTGGGCTCAGCCTGATCTGCGGCAGAAGCAGGTTCCACAATGATAGGATCTCCTGGAGTGTACTTTGGGCTCTGTTAGCCAAAGCATGCTAGCTGATAGTAGCTAGCATAACCCAATATGGAATGAGGAAAGATGATTAGGGCACTAGCCTAGGACTTCAAAGGCTTGGGTTCCGTTCCCTGCTCTGTCCTAAGGCCAATTAGGGTATGTCTACATTACAATTAAACATCTGCAACTGGCTCATGTCAGCTGACTGAGGCTCAGGCTAGGGGGCTGTTTAATTGAGGTGTAGATGTCCAGGCTCCAGCCTGAGCCACAACGTCTACACCACAATTAAGCAGCCCAGCAGACCAAGCCCTGTCAGCTGACATGGGCCAGCCAAGGGAGTTTAATTGTAATGTAGACAGATTTTGAAAGATACTTAGGAAACTAAAGATGCAGAGAGGTGACTAGTGTCTTATCTGCCTCTCATTCTTTAGGCACTGAAATACTTTTAAGAATCTGGCTCTTAGTCTCCCTGTGCCTCAGTTCCCCATCAGTAAAATGGGATCAATAGCACTTCCCTACCTCACTGAGGTACTGTGAGGATAAATACATTATAAATTGTGAGATGCCCAGACACTATTGGTGATGGGGGCCATATACATTCCCCAAAAAGAATGAACATGTCAGGTGCAGTCTATTTAGGGCTTTGTACATGAGAACAAGGAACTGAATAAGTAACCAGTAAAGCACACGGAACACTGCTGCGAAATGTTCTCATTGGTCTGTCCTGCTTGGATAAAGCGTGATACACCATGAAAGTGGGTCTAGCCGGGAGCTGCCTGAGAACTTCCAAATAATAGCTGTTAATTAAGATGAAAAGAGTACAGGTGCTAAAACAACAACCACAAAAATATTGCTATGTATAAAAAAACATCAATTTATTGTTTCAAGCTTCTATGATACCAGCACTTGAATGGAGGATTCTAAAAGCACTGTGAGATATCACGATTAATTATAAAGCATGTATATACCTTTAAATTTCTTCCAGGCATTGAGGGCTTTCAATTAACTGAATTGGGAGACTCTTAAAAAGGAAATCATTGACATAATAGACCAGAAAAAGGAACAATATCTGCAAAAATCCCTTCTTTGTCACAAATTATCTAGTATGCAAAGATTCATTTGCCCTCCAAAAATCATCCTTAGTAATTCTACCCAATGACATAATTGTAACTAATCCCTCTCTTATCTTTAGTAGGCTTCATACAATATTCTTGGGTCCTTGATTTAAAAACTATGCCATTATCTAAAGAAATTTTACACAGGAATCAAGACAGGTCTATAGCATTTAATTTAAGTTTTTAATTTAAGGAAATTCACACTACCACTTTGTTTCCTGTCTTTAAGCAGTATACTGATCCATGAAAGGACCTTCCCTCTTATCCCATGACTGTTTACTCAGGTTAAGAGCCTGTGGTGAGGGACCCTGCAAAGTAGTTACAAAGGGTTCTTTTTGGTGTCCATTGTGATGTGTAGTCTTTCAGTATCCATTTGATGCTTATCTATCTCATATAAACCATTGTGATTGGTAACAGTCAACATCTGGTCTGCAGCATTAGCAGGGAAACCAACAACTGAATAAATATGAGGACTGGTCTGGCCTCTTACCCTTAGAGTTAGCTCCTCCAATCTCAGGTTGAAGCATGTTGGTGAGATAGAATGGAGAAGTTTACACTGTCCAGGCTGTACCCATTCTGTGGATCTCTCTTAATTAGAAATCTTACATTTTGCAGGCTGACTGACTCAGAGTCAGCCTTAAATTTTTGGAAAGCCAGCTAAACCATTTCTTTTACCTCTCTCTCCCCTTCCCCGACCCCCAAAACATGACCATTTCTGTTCTTTATCACTCTTTGCAGTGTCAGAGTAAAGATTCTGGGCAAGCTTAGCAAGATGATCCTTTAGTATACAATCCAGACTGGCTCAATTGACATTAAAAGACTGTGGGGATGGAAAGAAAGGAAGTCTTTATGTAACCACTAGCCTACTGCTGCATACACAGAGCCCAATACTTTGGTCATTTCAACCCTAGTGATCAGCTTATGCCATCAAGAGTCTCTTAAGAGGGCTTAAAACTGACTTTAAAAATAATTATACTGCAGGCTCTACAATGCATGTCAAGTTCCGCCAGTTAAGGGTGCTCTGCAGTTGTGGTCTTTGTATGACACAAAGGCTTGACCTATGTAAATCCAGCACGTTTCATGAGCACTATAACATTCACTTAATATTTTCAGGAAAGCAAATTGAGTTTGAATATCGGTTTGCACAGCTGTTTGGTGGATTCAGGCATTTGTTGTTTGTTTGGCATTTTAGTCCTGTCGTTATTTTTCAGAATGTCCAATACCTTCCAATGGATGAGATTTATTTGTTGTGAGATGTGGTTTAATTACCTAAGGGTGATTTATTTATTTGAAGCGGGGCAGAGAGTAGGGGGTAAACATGCTCCTATCTGTTGTGACTGCTGTTTCACCTTTCATTTTTCCTTCTGCTTTGCCGATTTGCAAAAGTGGAATGAAATTTGAATACTCTTTCACAGAAAGAGTCCTTTAGACTCTCATAAGGCCCAAGCAATTGCAGAGGAATTGTGGGTTTTATGCTAATATATGCAGTTTAGCGTCACACAACCCAATATTGAAAATGGTGGGGAACTACTAGTGAGAGAACCAAAAGGTTAGGCCCTGATTCAGAAAGGCATTCCTATTTCAGAAAGAAGTATTGCTTAATTTTAAGCACGTGCTTCAATCACATTAATGTCAATAGGCTTAAAGCATATACTTAACGTTAAGTAAGTGGTAAGTGCTTATCTGAACAGGAATGGACTTAAGAATACTGTGTACTATCCTTGTGGCTAGTCAGCAATAATGGTTCAAGATCAAAACATGCCAAATCCAAACGGAGATGAGTTTGCATTTGTCCCCTTACCCTGATTGAGTCACAATGGAGATAAACAATGCAGACAGATCCAAAAGATGTTCTGCTTGAAGGAAATTGGAAAGTCCTTATAGCAAGAAACACTTGACTCGGAAACTCTTAGCACGATCTGAGTGCATGTGCACGTATTCCATTAAAAACATCAAACAATTCTGTTAATCACTCAAGAGTCCGAAAGTACTAACGTTACGTTGAAAGTGGAGCTGGTCAAAAACCAGAACTTACGTGTCAGGGGAAATTCCAAAATTTTAACATTTTGTTTCATCTCAAATTGAACTCTCTTAATTTTTTGCAAAATGAAATGCTCTGAAATATTGTATTTTAACCTGATTGAAAAATTTCATTTTAGATTAAATCAATATTGTTATGCTGGGGAGCTGATAAAATCTCGCTGAAGCTGGTGGAAATGTAAAAAGCAAGAAAGTTGCTTTATAGAATAGATATTTGAAACAATAGGAGTTACCACCCAAGTCCCAGGCCACAAGTGATTAGAAATCTGAGCTACGGGGGTGGAGGGGCTGGACTTGGGGCTGACTGCATATATTTGACGCTGGGTAATGTTTGAGGAAACTGTGCGTGAGAGAAAGAGTAATGTTATGGCCAGGGTGCCTCAGCAGTGCACTGCCTTCTTTTTCCCCTTCTTCACTTCTCCTTAAACAAATTCAATGTAGTCAAATGAAATTAAAACAGTCCTCAGCTATACACTGTCCCTCCAGGTCCCAACCTCACTTCAGTGTCTTTCTCCCTTTAGTTAGGGGGGTTCCCAGCCCTCTTTCCTGGAGCTGGGGAACGGTTCAATGTCTTTTCAAGAGCCATTCTGATTCACCACTGTTGCTACTGAAGCTTCTGCTTCCTGAGCATCTTCTCCTCATGGCAACCATCTATTTCTGTTTATAGGGAATCTGCTCCTCTAACACTGGTGTGCCCTGTTTAATAATCAGTGTTGCCTCACCCCAGGCCCTTCCATCACTAAGGAATGGCCCACTCTATTACAGAGAGCAAAGTAGAAAAAACACCACAGTAGCATACAGAGAAAGCAGCAAGAAAATCCCACAGACAGCCAGAAAAACGCTTTTAGTATGACCCTCAGAAAAAGCTGAGAGAGAAAGCTTTTGGGCAGATCACTGGGCATAGAATTGTGAGGAAAGAAACTGCCTCCTGTTGTTAGATTCTTACTGTGTTCTGGAGAAAAGGACTCTCTGTACATTCTTTGTAAATAAATAGGATTCCAGCAAATAAATACCTGAATCCATCATCCCTTTCTCCTCCTCAGGGAAACAACCTGCAAGATGCTGAATATTGGCTACAGGTCAGGTCAACAGGGTAACAGTACATTCCACCAAAATGTTTTGATTGTATTGAATCAGCATTGTCCAATGGAAAAATTTTGACCGGCTCTAATTGAAAGCCTGTACGTGAAAAATTAAGCTCAAACCATAAAAAATCATACATTATTTACTACAGGGTTATTTTTAATTAACTTTAGTGGAGTGGAATTGAATTCCAGCCAGTAATAGGGATCCATTTCATGTGCATTTCATAAAGTTTGATGACTATCTACAGTTCATGGTCTGTTCCCAGAAAATATACCCAGCATCAACATTGCTATGTGCTGACAGCTAAACTAAGAAAGGTTATTGCAAATAACAATGATGGAGTTTATTAAGTTAATTCATCTAGCCCCATTCCAGGCTGTGGCAATGATTTTGTTACATAAGGAATTCTGCAAGAAAACTCTATTTATTTGCTATACTACTTTGTAAAACAAAATCAGTACAGAAATCTGTGGTGCAAGTTTAGTGGGACACGCTGAAGATAAGGAAGTGGTGAAGATGGCAAGGGGCTAACAAAATAAAATATACAAAGCAGATTTCATAAGAGATCTAGCCACCTCAACACCCTAAATGGAAATGTTTAAGGTAACTTCTTTTCTAAAGTAATTTTTCTAGAGGGGAAGAAAAGTATAAAACCAAACAAGGAAAAAGGGCAGACATTACAGAGGGCCAAATTACCAAGAAGAGGCAAGCTCAATGTCGATGCAGAAAAACTGTGTGCACAAAAACCAGCAACTGTGATTGCATTGCAAATCAGCTAACCTCACATATAAATAGCCTAAATAGCCTTTGCATGTTCGTTTATCTAATTTTTATATGCAGTTATAAAAATTGCACATACTGTATAATCACAGATGCGCTTTTGCATGTATTGTTTTGCATGTGAGCCTTGGACCTCCATTTTTTAAAATTAAGCCCAGGGTTTCAAACAAGCCGAAAACCCTCACAATCTGGTCATTAGTATTATCAAAACCCAAACAGTGGCCAGTCCTATCAGAGTGTTCAGGGGGAGTCAACAGACTATAACAACACAAACTACCCCAAGCAGGAAACAGACTGTAATAATGAAAGTATCTAGAGTGTTTGATACTAAGGAAATCATTCCTCTGTCTGTGGATGATTATTAGTATTTGTGCATTGAATAAATGGCATCATAAATATTTAAAATATATAAGAATAGTTCAGTTTTTTAAAATTAATAATCAACAGATTATTCTACTCATTGGATAAAATCAGATGCCTAAATAAACTGTTTTTTAAAAATTACATTATAAAGTTCATTATTCATAAGAAAATATAATCAAGGCAATAAATCATCTCTCTATAACTGAACTAGACTGACCTTAAATATTCTCATACTAAATACTCATGAATAAAGTAAATGACAATCTCAGACTGGAATTCTCACCCCCTGTCTAATAATAGGCTGTAGTAATCATACTAAAGAATTCATGAGCTAATTAAAATTCACTGGAGTTGATAGTGGAAGAAAGTAAGACATACAAATAGGGCCTTCCATTTAATTCAATCACTGGTTAATTTGATTATCCACTTACTCTTATCAAAACCTCCAAAATGAAATCATTAGTATTAAAATAACATTCACTCTTTGGAAGTGATTCTGTCTATAAGTCACCTGTAAATCCATTGAAGTTAACAGTGTTACCTGGGAGTGAAATTTTAGTGAGAACAGACTCAAGCCCTTTATTTTGTTTAGTATTATGACTTGTATTACAGTAGAACCTTGGAGCCAGAAGCCAGATCAGAGCCCTGCTGGATTAGGAAGTACGCAAACACATAATGAGATATAGCCCCACCCCTTACTGATGTATCCTAATCTGAAGATATTGTTGGATGATTCAATTCTGGCTACAGAATGTTGTTAATTAGGACCCAGTTCTGTAACCCTACCTTGAAATAATGAGTACAAGAAAATCCTTCAAGTTAGCCTCTCTATGTTCCTGGGTGGAAGCCTTGGGACTTCCACTCTTGAATCTATACCACACTTATGTTCGTTGCAAGTCAATATATGACAATCTCTTTCCCCATATATTCTTCAAATTATTCCTCAAAACCCACCTGTTCCATGATGTCTTCCATGTTTGCTAACATATACATGACTCCATCATAAGACAACTGTGTTTAACTGTAGCATCACTCTCTCTGTCTTCAGATTATAAATTCTTCCTGGTAGGGATTGTGACTTTATGTTCATTTTCTGATGGCCACACTCTGTGAATTTTTGGTAATATATAAACAACATCAACAACATAGATTTGGAATTGGTGGTGGAAAGTAGATTTACTCGTAGATCATCTATCTTTTTGTACCACACTCATCACTGAGCACTTTTACAAGTATCTATTCTCCTTCAAATGTAAGTAGTTTTTTCCTCCCTCCCCCACAACAAGATTTTGTTATTTTATTTGTTGTGTGAATGCTATGCTAGTGACTATTTTACCTTGCCTGGAAGCCGATGAGATTCATGGTAATTCTGATGTACTCGGGAAGTGAATGCCAATTATGGCCCAGATTCCGAGAAATCACTGCCCCCTGAACTATCTTTGACCCTCCCCCCAAATCATTGCTTGCATTTTCAACAATGCAGCTGTTATGTAGAGAATTAACTGATAAGTAAACTAGGGGAACTGCGATCTGAACAAGAAGGGTATTTCTGTGGCTCAGGCGCAGGATAGGATAAAGCACAGAAAGTCAGGAAATTTGGGTTTTATTCCCTGCTGTCATAGACTTCCTCTGGAACATTAGGCAAATCATTTAGCCTTACCATGCCTCAGTTTTCCTATTTGTAAAATGTGGATGATCTTCCCTACTTCACCAGTTTTTTGTGAGGGTTGATTCACTAACAATTATAAGGTACTTTGAGGTACCAGGATGGAAAGAGCTATAGAAATAATATTATTTATTTTTATAAAATTTAATAATAAATTACCAATAGGAAGATGGAGCAAAAGCAAAATAGCCATCTCCTTTATTTTTCAATACATAAGGGAAATTTCTTTTTGTGTAGTTTCTTATCAGCTATTTTTCTAGCTTTAACTTCCCTGCATTTTATTTGCAAGGGTAAAAAAGCCCTGACAATTTATTCTAGTTTCTGAATTCATTTTTTAAACTAAAATACAAAAAAGACCCCACTTTAAATGATTCAAGATGGGTACAGTGAATGGGCAGAATTAAGGACTGAGTTTGAAGATGTCTCAAGGGCTAAGATAGCAATCAGTGTGTTATCGGCAGAAGCCAGGCAAAGACATGTCCAAAATAAGAATCCATTAGAAGAATAAAATAGAGCTAAAAACATCAGGTTCTGTATCCTGTGTGCAGTAGGACAGTTTGTCTTGCAGTAAGTTCGGTGTCTGGAGAGTGACTGGCTTACAGAAGACAATTATGTGAAAGCTTTTTCCTTGACCTTCTTTCCCCTTCCTTGACAAGGGGGTTCTGTTTGGAAACCCAGAAGGCCTGTACACAACTTTATACTTGTCTTTTCATCTTCCAAAAGGCCCCTTGCTACACATCACTAGTGCCTAGGCTCTCCATTGCAGCTATGCAACAGAGAGCTTTTAATATAAACATTGTAAAAACCATATGGCAGGCGCAGAACATCCCAGAAACACTCAAGTGGAGTGCACCTTTCAGCATCCTGGAACTTCTGAAGAGAGTGCAGCTGCTGTGGCACTAACTGGAGTGGATATTCCATAACTTTGTACTGATTTCAGTGTGTTGTGAGTACAGGGGTAGACTGAGCCTTTGTGCAGTGTAAAGGGAGATGGACACCTGCACCACTGCAGGAGCCCCGGCTTTCTGCATCCCTTTTCTCCTCCACCCTGCTCTGGCTGTAATATGGGGGGAGCAGTAGCATGGGAGCCCAGTTGCACAGCAGTATTAGGCTTGGCTACAATATTGTTTGAGCTGATAGGAGTGCATCATAAGAACAGGCCACTCGCTCAGACCAATGGTCCATCAAGCCCACTATCATGATTTCTGACAGCGGCCAGTGCCAGGTGCTTCAGAGGGAATGAACAGAACAGAACAATCACTGAGTGATCCATCCCCTGTTGTCCAGTCCCATTTTCTGGCATTCAGAGGCTTAGGGACACCCACAGCATGGGATTGCATTCTTGATCATCTTGGCTAATAGCCATTGCTGGACCTATCCTTCATAAACTTTCTAATTCTTTTTTGAACCCAGTTATATTTTTGGCCTTCACAACATACCGTGGCAACAAGTTCCACAGATTGACTGTGTATTGTGTGAAAAAAACTTCCCTATTCACTTCCCTATTCACTTTCTCCACACCATTCATGATTTTTTTAGACCTCTATCATATTTCCCCTTAGTCATCTCATTCTAAGATGAACAATTACAGTCCCAATTCTTTTAATATCTCCTCATATGGAAACTGTTCCATAATCCATAATATCTGTCCCCTAATAATTATTTGTTGCCCTTCTCTGTATCTTGTCCAATTCTAATATATATTTTTGAGATGAGGTGACCAGAACTGCACACAGTATTGAATGAGTGGGCATACCATAGATTTGTATTTAGATATTTTCTCTTATTATCTATCCCCTTCCTAATGGTTCCTAACAGTCTGTTAGCTTTTTTGACTGCTGCTGCACATTGAGCAGATGTTTTCAGAGAACTATCCACAATGACTTCAACAATTTCTTGAGTGGTAACAGCTAATTTTAGATCCCCATCATTTTGTATGTATAGCTGGGATTATGTTTTCCAATGTACATTTATTTGCATTTATCAACATTGAATTTCATCTGCCATTTTCTTGCCCAGACACCCAGTTTTGTGAAATCCCTTTGTAACTCCTTCCAATCTGCTTTGGACTTAACTATCTTGACTAATTTTGTGTCATCTGCAAACTTTGCCATCTTTTTCCAGATAATTTATGAATATGTTGAACAGTACTTGTCCCAGTACAGATCTCTGCGGGACACCACTATTTACCTCTCTCCAATCTGAAAGCTGTCCATTTATTCCTAACCTTTTTTCCTGTCTTTTAACAAGTACCTGAGAGCCCCTTCCTTCTTACTCCATGACTGCTTACTTTGCTTAAAAGCCTTTGGTGAGGGACTTTGTCAGAAGTTTTCTGAAAGGCCAAGTACACTATATCCCGGGGATCACCCTTGTCTGCATGTTTGTTGACCCGCTCAAAAAATTCTAAAAGATTTGTGAGGCATGATTTCCCTTTACAAAATTCCTGTTGACTATTTCCCAACTTATTCTGTTCATCTATGTGTGATAATTCTGTTCCTTACCATAGTTTCAACAATTTGCTTATTACTGAATTTAGGCTTACTGGCCTGTAATTGCCAGAACTGCCTCAGGAGCTTTTTGTAAAAGTTAAATTAGCTATCTGCCAGATATCTGGTACAGAGGCTGATTTAAATAATAGGTTACACACCACAGGTAGTAGTTCTGCAATTTCATATTTGAGTTCCTTCAGAACTGTTAGGTGAATATCATCTCGTCCTGTTTAATTTATCAATTTGTTCCAAAATCTCCTCCACTGACACCTCAGTCTGGGATAGTTCCTCATATTTGTCATCTAAAAAAGAATTACTCGGGTGTGGGACTCTCCCTCATATCCTCAGCAGGGAAGACTGATGCAAAGAATTCATTTAGTTTCTCTGCAATGGCTTTGTCTTCCTTGAGTGCTCCTTTAGCACCTTGATCATCCAGTGGGCCTACTGATGGTTTGGCAGGCTTCCTGCTTTTGATTAACTTAATTTGTTTTTTACTGTTCGTTTTTGTGTCTTTTGCTAGTTGCTCTTCACAGTCTTTTTCAGTCTGCCTGAGTATGCTCCATCAGAGTGATGGAGGATCAGCTGACTCAGGCTCCTGGGGCTCATGTTACAGGGCTAAAAATAGCAGTGTAGACATTCAGGCTGGGGCTGGAGCCCAAGCTCTGAGACCCTCCCATCGTGCCAGGTTTCAGAGCCTGGGCTCCACCCTGAGCCTGAATGTCTACGCTCCTATTTTTAGCACTGTAGCAGGAGCCCAAGTAAGTTGACTCAGGCTCTGTGACTTGCTGCTTTGGGTCTTTTGTAGACATACCCATAGGTAACAAGCACTAGCTGCTCACAAACAAGGAGTCTTTCAGAAATTATTTCCAAAGTTGCTACATTTCTTTGGCAGAGATATATACATGACTTATGTTGTACCCATCAGAAATATCGTAGGCCATTGAGAGTCAAAGCCTTTCTAGTGTTCTGCTGTGCTGATGCTAGTATGACAAACTAAATAACTAACGTTAAAGGTCCTGCTGCAGTAAACCATCTTTTCCTCTTTCTCCTCACAAGAAGGCTGTTTTTCAGCAGATTCAATTATCTTTCACAGCAAGTTTCTTATTAAATTAAAGGAGTTGGTGACTGATAACGTAATCTGAAGTGCTTGTCACTGCATTCAACAAGGTGTTCTTGAAAAGCATGATAATTAGCTCTCCTTGTTCTTTAAATGCTAGCAAGTGTCTTTTCCTTGCATTTCTTTCTTCAGTGAAGAGCTGGTAATATCCAGTGGCATGTTAATCTATGGGCTGGGGGGGCGTCTAAGGGCTGGCATCACAGTGTACGTCTAGATTGCACACCGCTGGCAGCAGTATGTGGGGTATGTGAAGCTACACTCTGCAGTGAAAAACAGGCTGCATCCACACTGTGGCATCAGTGAAAGGCTTTGGAAGTGGGGAGGCAGTGGGGTAAATCTCCAGCAGCTTTCTGCAGTGGGGAATGGCTCCAGCACTTAGGAGCTGCCAGAGCCTTTCCCCACTTCTGAAGCCTTTCTCTGTGGTGGGGAAAGACTCCAGCAATGGAGAGGCAGTGGGACACTATGCTGCTAAAAGTATCAGTGTAGACAAAGGAAGCACTGCTTAGGCATGCAAAGAGCCTAGTAGGGTACATACCCTAAGGATCTCTTTACTCACACACCTAAACAGTGCCTTACCATCTGCATTGCTATTTATACCCATACTACAGGCCACTCCACACACCACCAAAAGGAGTGTGAAGTATAAACAGACCCTCAATTAGGGGTAGCTTCCTATGGTAAAAATAGGATGGATAGAGGGTGTTTTGTTTTTTTAACAACGATTTTTGCTTTGCTTTGACTTGTCCTTTACTGTAGACTATTTAAGTGCTCTCAGATTACTTGATCCCCTTGATTTCCTTGGAGCTATTAGCGGAAGGACTTACTGATGTAAACGTTGTGCAATCTAGCTCTTAGATACTCTTTGCTTGAATATACGTGGCAGCTTGCTGAAATCAGCATTGACTCCCCAAGCTGCCCCCAGGGGGAAGAAGAGAGCAAGTTACTTGCTTAGGGCACAGCTACACTTGCAGATGTAGAGCGCTTTGACTTAAACCAGCCTTCAGAGAGCGCAGTAGGGAAACCGCTGCAGTCTGTCCATGCTGACAGCTTCAAGTGCACTGGCATGGCCACATTTGCGGCACTTGCAGAAGCATTGGGAGCAGTGCATTGTGGGCAGCTATCCCAGCATGCAAGTGGCTGCAATGTGCTTTTCAAATGGGGGGTGGATGGGGTGGAATGTGACAGGGAGTGTGTTGTGTGTATGTGGGGGGAGAGAGAGTGGGTTTTGGGAGGGGGGCTGAGAGCATGTCAGCATGCTGTCTTGTAAGTTCAGACAGCAGCAGACCCTCCTCCCCCACACCTCTCTCTCACACACACACAGCATTCCACACTAATGGTTGCTTTGTCTCGGAGCAGATAAGCAGCCGGCTGTCAGAAACGGAGCTTTCAAAGGGCATATCCACATTCCTGCAGTGATTCCAAAACAATGTCAAGAGTGGCCACTTGACTTAAGGGGATTATGGGACATTTCCGGAGGCTGATCAGAGGGCAGTAATACAACACCTCGTCCACACTGGCACCGCGGTGCTTCAGTGGGGGCACAGCAAACGTTATTCTATTTGCTGACGTGGAGTACCAGCAGCGCTGTAGCCATGGAGTCAGAGCACTCTATGTGCCTTGCCAGTGTGGATGGGTAATGAGCTAGTGCGCCCGGGGCTCCTTTATTGCGCTGTAACTCACAAGTGTAGCCAAGCCCTTACTGCGCTTGGGTTGAACAGGCTTGGCAGAACAGGGGGCAATATTTCAATCTTGCCTCAGGACAAGCATATATATATATATATATATATATATATATATATATATGTTCTGCCAAGCCACACACCCCATGGCCCTAGAGGAACAGAGAGAAAACATTTGTCCTGTAATCATTCAGTTCTTCATATTTTTTTCAGCAGCTGGACACCATGCTGATAAATGATTTATTATCATTCAATATTTCGGGTGGCAGCTGAGCTGCTGTTCTAAACCAGATTTGGGCCCTCTTTATAAAATGCACAAAAAAAAAGTCATACCAACTTCAGGTTTCACAGGTTAGATCTGGGGCCAATGTGGAATTTTCCTACAAAATTTGAAGGTGGTTGTGGAGAAGGGATAAAGGAGGGAGAAAAAAGAGGGAATGGAAAGTGCATGAGAGTAAGATACGTATCAGATATACATTTTGGGCACAATCCTCAATATGCAGCTATGAGAGGGGAGAGTCTAAGATGGTCCTAAGACATCTTTAGTTTCACTTGATCCTCGTGGTAGCTTGGGGAAGAAGCAGCCCTCAGCACAAGTTAGAACAATCACAAATCTTCTCTAACCTTGCCCTGGCTAGAACAGCTGCCCATGCATTTAGCTAGGAATCAGTGGAGTACACCATATAATCACAGACTCAGAGAAATATAGGACTGGAAGGGATATTGATAGGTCACAGAGTCCAGTCCCCTGCACTGAAGCAGGACTAAGTATTACTTACACCATCCCTGACAGATATCTGTCTAACCTTTCTTAAAAATCTCCAGTGATGGAGATTCCACAACCTCCCTAGGTAATTTATTCCAATGCTTAACTACACTTACAGTTAGGAAGTTCTTCCTAATGTATAACTTAAATCTCTCTTGCTTCAATTTAAGCTCATTACTCCTTGTCCTGGCCTCAGTGGTTAAGAATAATTTATCATCCTCTTCTTTATAACAACCTTTTATGTACTTGAAGACTGTTATCATGTCCCCCCTCAGTCTTCTCTTCTGCAGACTAAACAAACCCAGTTTTTTCAATCTTTTTTCCATAGGTCATGTTTTCTAGACCTTTAATCATTTTTGTTGCGCTCTTCTGTACTTTCTTCAATTTGTCCAGACTGTGGTGCCCAGAACTAGACACAATACGCCAGTTGAGGTCTTATCAGTGCTGAGTAGAGTGGAAGAATTACTTCTTGCACTTACAACACTCCTGCTAATACATCCTAGAATAACGTTCACTTTTTTGCAATGGTATTACATTGTTTTCTCATATTTAGTTTGTGATCTACTATAACCTCCAGGTCCTTTTCTGCAGTACTCCTTCCCAGGCAGTCATTTATCATTTTGTATTTGTGCAATTGCTTATTCCTTCCTAAGTGGAGTACTTTGCATTTGTCCTTATTGAATTTCATCCTGTTTACTTCAGACCATTTCTCCAGTTTGTCCAGACCATTTGGAATTGTAATCCTATCCTCCAAAGCATTTGCAATCCCTCCCAGCTTGGCATCATCCGCAAACTTTATAAGTGTACTCTCTACGCCATTATCTAAATCATTGATGAAGACATTGAAGAGACCCAGACCCAGGAAAGACCCCTGAGGAACCCCATTTGATATGCCCTTCCAGCTTAATTAAGAATAATTGATAGCTACTGTCTGAGTATGCTAGTAGGGCTCCCAACTCATAGTAGGCTATATTTCTTTAGTTTGTTTACGAGAAGGTCATATGAGACAGTATCAAAAGCCTTACTAAAGTCAAGATTATATCACACCTACTGCTTCCCCCATCCACAAGGCTAGTTACTCTGCCAGAGAAGGATATTATGTTGGTTTGAGTTAATTTGTTCTTGACAAATCCATGTTGGCTGTTACTTATCACCTTATTCTCCTATAGGTGCTTACAAACTGATTGTTTGATTATTTGCTCCATTATCTTTCTGGGTAAAGAAAGCTGATTGGTCTATAATTTCCTGGGTAGTCCTGATTCCCCTTTGTATAGAAAGGTACTATATTTGCCCTTTTCCAGTCCTCTGGTACCACTCCCATCACAAGTTCTCAAAGATAATTGCTAATGGCACAGAGATCTCTTCAGTCTGTTCCTTAAGGATTCTAGAATGTATTTCTTCAGGCCCTGCTGACATGAAGACACCTTTAACTTGTCTAAGGCCAGGTCTACACTACAGACCTCTATTGGTATAGCTATGTCTCTTAGAGGTGTGAAAAATCCACAGCCCTGAGCGCTATAGTTATACTGATCTAACCCCTATGTAGATAGCGCAGTGTCGGCAGGAGAGTTTCTCCAGTCAACATAGCTACCACCCCTCAGAGAGGTGGATTAACTATGCTGACAGGACAAGTCCTCCTGTCAGCATAGGAGCACCTTCGCTTAAGCGCTACAGCTGTGAACCTGCATCGATGCAGCTGCATCAATTCAGCATTTTAAGTGTAGATCTGCCCTAAGTAATTCTTAACTTGTTCTTTCCCTATTTTAGCCTCAGATCATACCTTCTTTACACTGATGTTCAGTATCTTGGTGGACCAATCACTTTTTTTTTTTTTTGGTGAAAACTGAGACAAAAAGGGCATTTAACAACATTTAAGGTCATTGCTGCATTTTCTATGATTGTTTTTCCCTCCTCATTGAGTAATGGGCCTACCCTGTCCTTGGTTCTCATGAATTTGTAAAAATTTTGTTACTCTTTATGTCCCTAGCTACTTTAATCTCTTTTTTTTCCCTTGGCCTTTCTAATTTTGTCCCTACATGCTTGTGTTGGTTTTTTTATTCATCCTTCATAATTTGACCTAGTTTTTACTTTTTGTAGGACTCTTTTTTGAGTTCCAGGTCATTGAAGATCTCCTGGTTAAGCCAGGAGCCATGCTCATGTCAGGCCCACATCTGATCTCCTTGCTCAAGAACATCCTCACTCAAGCCTCACTCAAGCTCTGTTTATGCCAGCCCAGGAGGCGTCTCCTGATCACTCATCATCAGTCCCTTTGGCAATGGTTTAAAGCAGTGGCTCTCAACATTTCCAGACTACTGTACCTCTCTCAGGAGTCCAATTTGTCTTGCATACCCCCATATTTCACCTCACTTAAAAACTATGTGCTTACAAAACAGACATAAAAATACAAAAGTGTCACAGTACACTTACTGAAAAAATTCTTACTTTCTCATTTTTACCATACAATTATAAAATAAATCAATTGGAATATAAATATTGTACTTACATTTCAGTGTATAGTATATAGAGTATAAACAAGTGATTGTCTGTATGAAATTTTAATTTGTACTGACTTCACTAGTGCTTTTTATGTAGTCTGTTGTGAAACTAGGCAAATATCTAAATGAGTTGATGTACCCCCTGGAAGACTTCTGCATACCCTCAGGGGTATGCATTCCCCTGGTTGAGAACCACTGGTTTAAAGAACATTACCAGCCACTGAAGTTTTGGCCCTCAGCCTTTATAGAGCTCATGTGAATAAAACCTTTGAACCTTTAGATGGTCTCCCATCACTAGAAAACAACTTCATGCTTCGGTTTTTTTGGGGCACTGGAAGGAGTCAGTGTCAGACCCAAAATTAGGATTTGGCTGTGTTTGGCTTCTCCCTCTGCACTCGCACTCTCAGACTTCACCTCTGGCTCTGAATTAAGAAACTTTGTAATAAAATAATAAAGTGTTTTGTATCTGTTTTTTTAACTAAGATGCCTCTGGAATTGTCCCCTTTTCTCTTGATACTATTTCTCATTATTTTGATTATTTTTACCAGCAATACCTAAAGCAGACATTACCAGAAAGCTGCTGCAGCTGCAATAAAAAATCCAATTATAAAGTAGCCCTGGCAACACAAAAGAGATGATATAATGTCTCTAAAAAATCAAGGTAAATTCATCCATATTTTCCTTACCTCTCTCTATATAATACTATTTATATTGCTTTTGATCCCAATCCCCCGTGCAGAAAGATAACTCTATAAACTTTCACAAAAAGAAAAGGAGGACTTGTGGCACCTTAGAGACTAACCAATTTATTAGAGCATAAGCTTTCGTGAGCTACAGCTCACTTCTTCAGATGCATATCGTGGAAACTGCAGCAGGCTTTATATATACACAGAGAATATGAAACAATACCTATTCCCACCCCACTGTCCTGCTGGTAATAGCTTATCTAAAGTGATTTCCAGCACAAATCCAGGTTTTCTCACCCTCCACCCCCCCACACAAATTCACTCTCCTGCTGGTGATAGCCCATCCAAAGTGATAACTCTTTACACAATGTGCATGACAATTAAGCTGGGCTATTTCCTGCATAAATCCAGGTTCTCACATCCCCCCACCCCCATACACACACAAACTCACTCTCCTGCTGGTAATAGCTCATCCAAACTGACCACTCTTCAAGTTAAAATCCAAGTTAAACCAGAACATCTGGGGGGGGGGGTAGGAAAAAACAAGAGGAAACAGGCTACCTTGCATAATGACTTAGCCACTCCAAGTCTCTATTTAAGCCTAAATTAATAGTATCCAATTTGCAAATGAATTCCAATTCAGCAGTTTCTCGCTGGAGTCTGGATTTGAAGTTTTTTTGTTTTAAGATAGCGACCTTCATGTCTGTGATCGCGTGACCAGAGAGATTGAAGTGTTCTCCGACTGGTTTATGAATGTTATAATTCTTGACATCTGATTTGTGTCCATTTATTCTTTTACGTAGAGACTGTCCAGTTTGACCAATGTACATGGCAGAGGGGCATTGCTGGCACATGATGGCATATATCACATTGGTGGATGTGCAGGTGAACGAGCCTCTGATAGTGTGGCTGATGTTATTAGGCCCTGTGATTATGCAAGGTAGCCTGTTTCCTCTTGTTTTTTCCTACCCCCCCCCCCCAGATGTTCTGGTTTAACTTGGATTTTAACTTGAAGAGTGGTCAGTTTGGATGAGCTATTACCAGCAGGAGAGTGAGTTTGTGTGTGTATGGGGGTGGGGGGGATGTGAGAACCTGGATTTATGCAGGAAATAGCCCAGCTTAATTGTCATGCACATTGTGTAAAGAGTTATCACTTTGGATGGGCTATCACCAGCAGGAGAGTGAATTTGTGTGGGGGGGTGGAGGGTGAGAAAACCTGGATTTGTGCTGGAAATCACTTTAGATAAGCTATTACCAGCAGGACAGTGGGGTGGGAATAGGTATTGTTTCATATTCTCTGTGTATATATAAAGCCTGCTGCAGTTTCCACGATATGCATCTGAAGAAGTGAGCTGTAGCTCACGAAAGCTTATGCTCTAAAAAATTGGTTAGTCTCTAAGGTGCCACAAGTCCTCCTTTTCTTTTTGCGAATACAGACTAACACGGCTGTTACTCTGAAATCTATAAACTTTGTGACTTTGTCCTTACCCATAACTATTTTACATTTGGGGACAATGTATACCTTCAGATCAGCGGCACTGCTATGGGTACCTGCATGGCCCCACAGTATGCCAACATTTTTATGGCTGACTTAGAACAATGCTTCCTCAGCTCTCGTCCCTTAAAGCTCCTACTCTACTTGCGCTATATTGATGACATCTTCATCATCTGGACCCATGGAAAAGAAGCCCTTGAGGAATTCCACCATGATTTCAACAATTTCCATCCCACCATCAACCTCAGCCTGGTCCAGTCCACACAAGAGATCCACTTCCTGAACACTACAGTGCTAATAAACAATGGTCACATAAACACCACCCTATACCGGAAACCTACTGACCGCTATTCCTACCTACATGCCTCCAGCTTTCACCCTGACCACACCACACGATCCATCGTCTACAGCCAAGCTCTGCGATACAACCGCATTTGCTCCAACCCCTCAGACAGAGACAAACACCTACAAGATCTCTATCAAGCATTCTTACAACTACAATACCCACCTGTGGAAGTGAAGAAACAGATTGATAGAGCCAGAAGAGTTCCCAGAAGTCACCTACTACAGGACAGGCCTAACAAAGAAAATAACAGAACGCCACTAGCCGTCACCTTCAGCCCCCAACTAAAACCCCTCCAACACATTATTAAGGATCTACAACCTATCCGGATGACCCAACACTCTCACAAATCTTGGGAGACAGGCCAGTCCTTGCCTACAGACAGCCCCGCAACCTGAAGCAAATACTCACCAACAACCACATACCACACAACAGAACCACTAACCCAGGAACCTATCCTTGCAACAAAGCCCGTTGCCAACTGTGCCCACATATCTATTCAGGGGACACCATCAAAGGGCCTAATAACATCAGCCACACTATCAGAGGCTCGTTCACCTGCACATCCACCAATGTGATATATGCCATCATGTGCCAGCAATGCCCCTCTGCCATGTACATTGGTCAAACTGGACAATCTCTACATAAAAGAATAAATGGACACACATCAGATGTCAAGAATTATAACATTCATAAACCAGTCGGAGAACACTTCAATCTCTCTGGTCATGCAATCACAGACATGAAGGTCGCTATCTTACAACAAAAAAACTTCAAATCCAGACTCCAGCGAGAAACTGCTGAATTGGAATTCATTTGCAAATTGGATACTATTAATTTAGGCTTAAATAGAGACTGGGAGTGGCTAAGTCTTTATGCAAGGTAGCCTATTTCCCCTTGTTTTTTTCTACCCCTCCCACCCCCCGAAGTTCTGGTTAAACTTGGATTTATGCTGGAAATGGCCCACCTTGATTATCATGCACATTGTAAGGAGAGTGGTCAGTTTGGATGAGCTATTGCCAGCAGGAGAGTGAGTTTGGGGGGGGGGGCGTGAGAAAACCTGGATTTGTGCTGGAAATGGCCCACCTTGATTATCATGCACATTGTAGGGAGAGTGGTCACTTTGGATAAACTATTACCAGCAGGAGAGTGAGTTTGTGTGTGTGTGTTTGGGGGGGGGGGGGTGAGGAAAACCTGGATTTGTGCTGGAAATGGCCCACCTTGATTATCATACACATTGTAGGGAGAGTGGTCACTTTGGATAAGCTATTACCAGCAGGAGAGTGAGTTTGTGTGTGTGGTTTTTGGAGGGGGGTGGGGGGCTGAGAAAACGTGGATTTGTGCTTGAAATGGCCCACCTTGATTATCATACACATTTTAAAGAGAGTGGTCACTTTGGATGGGCTATTACCAGCAGGAGAGTGAGTTTGTGTGTGGGGGGCGGAGGGTGAGAAAACCTGGATTTGTGCTGGAAATGGCCCAACTTGATGATCATTTTAGATAAGCTATTACCAGCAGGAGAGTGGGGTGGGAGGAGGTATTGTTTCATGGTCTCTGTGTATATAATGTCTTCTGCAGTTTCCACAGTATGCATCCGATGAAGTGAGATGTAGCTCACGAAAGCTCATGCTCAAATAAATTGGTTAGTCTCTAAGGTGCCACAAGTACTCCTTTTCTTTTTGCGAATACAGATTAACACGGCTGTTACTCTGAAATCCATAAACTATAATGATGACTCCCAGCAGAGAAGCCAACAGACTTTTAGCCATGCTCTTCTCTTGTAAATTGCAGGACTCATACCCCAGAACAGCATATCAAAGAATCAATTTTTCTGGTAATTTCCACAGCTACAGAATCAAAGTCATCTGCGAAAGCAGAGACACCCACTCACAAACATTCCATTACATGCCCATGCCAAGTCACATTTTAAACACATTTTAATCAACACATGGCATGATCCCTACGTATTCATCAAATTATAATTCATTCGTGTGAGTGTAGTTTTTCTAGTGTACTCCCCTGGGCCTGATGAAAGATGGCTTGGGATATCTATTAATCATCACCACCACCATCGTCATCATCTAAAGTAAATGCAAACCATCCAGACTGCAGTTTCACATAAAGGCTGAGAAATAAGCCCAAGAATTGAACACATTTGTGCACTTAGAGCCAACTGTGGGTATCTTTACTCACAGTGAATAATGAGTAGTCCCACTGAAATCTGTAGGACTACTTATGGAGTAAGGGAGGGATCCACAAAGGGACTTAGACATTGCAATGCTGAGTACCACAGCACCTAACTTTTAGGTGCCTAGAAAATAATAGGAACAACACTGCGATCCACAAAGCTGAGTTAGATGCATGGGCTCCTAGATAATGAATAGCGAAAGATAGGAGCCTTCCAATGCAATCCACAAAAGCCAACACACTATAGGGAGCCGCCTAAGCTAGCCAGTAGGAGATGCTGACAATAGGGGTGTGAACTAAGCCATGCCCCTCTCAGAGAGATAGATATCTAATTCCAGGCTGCAGGGAGGGAACCCATCATCTGGAGTCAGCCAGTTTAGGTGTCTAAGGCAGTTCTGGGGGAGACTGAGTTAGGTGCTTGCCTCGCTCCACACAAAACATGGTGCCTACCTTATGACTTTTAGCCCACTGATTAGAGAACTTTTCTGGGCTGCAGGAGACACAGGTTCAATTCCCACCTCCACCGCCACCCCCACCCCTTTGCCTGATGGGGAAAAATCATTTGAATAGGGGTCTCCCATCGCTCAGGAGAAGAGCACTCTAACCACTGAGCCATAGGATATTCTCATGGAGGAGGAAAGAGGTCTCCCTCAGTTTCTCCTGCTGAAGTTGTTCCACTGTGGGCAAATCATGAAAGCATGTTTGGAGCAGGGGGTCTGGACAGAGGGTCTTCCACCTCCGCAGGAGGTGTCCTAACCACTGGACGACAGAGTCATTCTTTTTCTCTGGCCCAGTAACTGTTTCATTGTGGACACAGCTTTAAATAGTCATTGGGCAGAGAGAGAGCATGTGGGAATGACTCTGTAGCCCAGTGGACAGCGTATGCAACTAGGTGGTGGGAGATGCTGGGTCCAGTCCCTCTGTTCCAATCACTCCTCACTATTTATCCACAGTGGAATAACTTCTACAGGAGAGACAGACTATCTCATAGCTCAGTGGTTAGAGCACCCTCCTGTGAGGCAAGAGACCCCCTATTCAAATCCCTCCCCCTCCCTGGGCAGAGAGGGAAAATTGAACCTTTGCCTCCCAGGTGGGTGCGCTAACCACTGAACTACAAGTTATAAGGCGAGCACTGGATTTTGAATGGGCGTTGATTCACTTCCTCCTCTGGATGGCTTTTGAATGGGACCCATCCAGCCAGCATGCTCAGTAGGATGCCTAGTAGATCAGGTCCCATACACGACTTAAGTGGCTGTATGCCTATCTTCCCTTGGTTTGCGAATGGCTCTGGAGTATAGGTGGGAGACAGACATTCAGATGCCTAGAGGGAGAGAGCTGTGTGCATGCTCAGAGGCAGAAACACTCTTACTGCAAAAACTGAGGTGCTGTGTGAGTTCAGGGGCCTACAGGGTTCAGCAGAAGTTTTGTGGATATCAGTAGAGCCACAACTAGGACTTAGGAGCCTAAACTTGGGATTTAGGTGGCTAAGTCTGGGATTTAGGCTCCTAAGTACCTTTGTGGATCCCACCCTAAGCTACTACTACATGTAAGGGAGGCACACTCCAGCCCTTAATGCTTATTTACAGGAAAATATTGCACCCTCCCTTAGAAAACTGGTTGGGCAGCTCTGCTTGCCAGCATAGATGGATGAAGTTATGACTACATTTCTTTCCTGTCCCTTTTGGGGCAGTATGTGTCCCACAAGTGGTCTGTGTTACTACAATTGTGGCTGAGCCCTGAATATGGGATCATGTCCTCACTCCCATGCACACTATCACAAGGGGTGAGGCCGCCATCAGGTCCATTGAAGCACTCTGCATTGCCCTGCACTGCAATTTTATGGAAAGAGATGGAGACACTGTTTGGGTCAAATTCATCACTGATGTAGCTCTACTAAAGTCTCTAGAATTACAGTAGGGATGAACTAAGCCCAGAACACTGAAGGGAGAAGGGAATCGCTGGTAGAGTTTTTTAAAGTCTTCCCTCCACTGGTAAAGGGATAAACTGGATATTAACAATGAAAGTGGAAAAATGTAGGGCTGGAAAATTCTGAATAGGTGTTGCATAGAATGGACAAAAGAAAGCCCAACAAGAGGGACTGCAAGACCTGTAAGCAATTTTTTTTTCAATAATTGAGCCTGCTGCTGAGTTTAGACCAGACTGAATGTAAAAGCTCTGAGCTGTTCCAATCTGGAAAATTATTTTAAAGACTAGAGTAAAACAAATTATTTTCCCAGTGCAATCTCACATTTTAAATAACTACAACTTATGTTGGTATCATGACAAGAATATAAAAACACCCTGAAATCTCTATGAGAATTTTTAATTGCCTGCCAGCCACCAGGCATATTATAAGTAAATCATAAACCAGAATACAAGGTTAGTGGCTAAGATTGCTTATGTAAACCTCATTATGAATTTCTTCACCTTCAAGTGTTTTGGCCCAATTCTGCCATCTAGTTATAGGCATATACAATGAAATCAATAGGATCACACTGGTGTAATCCAAGGCAGAAAATGACCCTTTATTATATCTGTAAGTGAACGGGAATCTGCATTGTTCTGCCGAGACAACTTTAACTGAGAGTTTCCAAACTTATTAACCTTTCTGCTTTTTAACTCAAACTAACTGCAGAACATTAAAGAATTGGCTCAATTAGTAATCAGAACAACTTAACCAACTTATTGTTCAGGAATACTGCCCTGAAGCTGCTTATGGAATTTCCACTGATTCCATTCTGAGCTCTCAGTCTCGTAGACTATAAATCTGGGGAAGCCCTGAGTATGCACTGGATTAGGGCCTTGGAGAAGAACCCCAAAAAAATCTAGGTTGGCACGAGAGGATTCCGGCTATATTTGTTTCATTATAACTGTTCTCTTTCCCATCCCTATGGTCCCTCACTCTCAAGCTCTTCTACAAATATTTATTGCAACATGGGAATTTATTAGGTAGTGATATGTCTTTTAGTCATGCTGGGTGAAAATTCACTTCATTTATATGACACATGATTGGGCTTTATATAGGTGAAGAGAGTAGATACTGACAGGGGGGGAGATCCATCCCTCAAGCTGTGGCTAGGGCGCAGGGCTGCAGCAGAATCCTCCTTTAGTTTTCCCCTCTTCTTTTTCCTTCCAGTGGGAGGGGGAAATCAGGATCTTTACTGTATTATGAATAGTGCTTAAAGACAAAAATGCAGAGAATGTACCTGCCTGGAAAAGCTCAGAGTCAGAACAGACAACTAACAGATGAAGGATGGAAGACGGGATGCATCAGAAAAGTGATTGAGTTGAGCTACTTTGCATGCATCTTTTTGTTCCACTTCTTTTTATTCAAGTGGCAGCTGTCTTCTCAATACCTTTTTGAAGGAGGAGGGTATGGGTTTATTTAGGCATCGCTCTAAAACGTGTTATGAATAACTCACCCATAGATTGAATTTAGCCCTGCTCTTGCTGTGACTATGTTCCCCAGGGGAGCGAGGTTCTGGCTGCGTGGAGCCCAATGTAGGCCCAAGGTCCCAGTTTGTGCCTACTGAAAGGATGACTGCTGTGATGCAGTCTTGACACCTATCTACCAGGAGCAAGACTGATACCAACAACTCATTTCATTTGCTCGTATTTACCAATTTTGAAAAAGAAAAACAGAAGGCAGGTAATGGCACTATAATGAAGTAGTGATACAATGCCAACTCATTTCATCTCAGCCTTGTAGATGCTATCAGTCTGCCACAGCTTTTGGGTGCTACTGTCCTGGAACAGAGTCAAAGCAGTGATCTACAGGTGAATGGCTGAATAGCTCATTACCGGTTCCAACATCTGTCTTGGCACTTTCTAGTTCAATTTGTGCTAAAGGTAGAAATTCAGCCTTTGCTGAATGACAAAAACCAGGGGAGAGGGTATGGGGGGGAGGGAATATCTTTTATCGGACCTGAAGAAGAGTTCTGTGTAGCTCCAAACCTTGTCTCTTTCACCAACAGAAGTTGGTCCAATAAAAGAAATTACCTCAACCATCTTGTCTCTCTAATATCTTGGGACCAAACACAGCTTCAACAACACTGCACACAAAAACCATGGGGTCAGACTTAACTATTAACTGGCAGAAGATGTGTAATACCATGTTGACCACCTTAAGTAAATCAGGTGTATATTCCAGGGATATCCAAACAAGACAAACGAGTTTTCCGTTGCATGCTGCTATCATAACATTAGCTCCCATTGCCATTAAAAAAATAAAATAAAATAAGACAAAGACTTTGTCAAGTTAGAAGAAGGCTCTTGCTTGTTTCAGAAGTTTTGAAGCTACATATATGTAACCTTTGAAAGATCCTTATATTCAGCATGTACCTTGAACAGATAACATTTTTGGAAGAAAACCCATTATACAGGTATAGAAAAAAACTAAGTTGGGGGGAAAAGACCAAAAATAGATGTGATGTCTATCAAGGAAGCCATGTTTAGAAAAGAGTTATTAGTATTATAACAGCAGTGGATAGGGAACTGCTTGGAGGCTCAGGAAACCTGAATTCTAGCTCCAGCATGATCACTGCCCTGCTATGTGACTCTGTTTCCCCTCCCATCACTTGTCTGTAGTGCCTAGGGACCAATCAAGATTGGGGCCCAGCTGTGATAGACAGTAAACAAAGTCCCTGCCCTGAAGAGCTTACAGGGCAGGGACCACCTGTACCTACCGATATTTGGGCGGGGGGGGGGGCAGAGTGAGGGCAATGGCTTCAGCAGATATTACTGACCTCTGTGTGACCATGCTCAGTACAAGCCAAGCAGCAAATCTGGCAGGGGTGCATGACCCCGACTACCTCCCCGTCCCCCCCTCACCGCCCTCGCCTCTGACAGGTGGAGTGAGGCTGAGGTGCGGAGTTTGTGACGGAGGGTGTTGGAACAAACAGTCAATCAGTACAGGAGAATCTCCAGAGTAAGAACTGTGACAGCAGTCTGACGTCAGTCTTTGTGGCAGCACGTGATGAGGCTGCTTCTGCATCTGCTCTGCCAGCTGGAGAGTTTATGGGGCTGCGCGTTTGCTCCTGCCTGGAAAATTTCTCTTGCCTGAGCCCACATGGGTCCGTCCTAATGCCCCTGGAATGGTTTGGTAGGGGGTCATCCTGCTGAGTTCCTGGTCCCTGGGTCATTGGGGTGAAGGGGTGGGTCCAACAGGACTCCATCTTTCCCTCCTCCTTCCCTGATGGTGCAGTGATGAGGGTGATTCTGTGTCTTTGCCACCTGGAGAGTTTCTCTAGGCTGTCTGGATGTGGGCTCTGCCCTGGAATTTTTCTCTGGCTCCAGCCTATAACCAATCTATGTATGTATATATGTTTTTTGACTAGATATCATTACTTCCCTAAAGCAAACAAACAAGAAAGAATTGTGCTGTGAGCACAAAGTCAAGAGAATTTGTAATAAAAACACATCAAAATTAAAGGGATGTTGTAGGATATAGTATACTGAGATGTACTTCCACTCAGTTCCATAAATTAAATACACACACACACACTCCAAGAAAAAAAGTAACGTTTCTGGCACTGTTCTACGTGAGATGCAGAATCCTAACAAGTTCCAAGACAACAATCATTAATACACAGTCATACAACCAGAGTTGTTAAGCCACAATTTGCACTGCTACTTCCACAAAGAATTTTAATCTTTTTGTAAAATGGAGAATATTTTTGGATCCTAAAGAACGTTAAGGCTGCAGTCCTGTCATCTGGGGTCCATGTATGCGAATCAGATGGCAGGACTGAGCTTGCATTGTGGATCCATGCAAATGGACTAAATGAAGTCAGTGGAACTCTGCACAAGCACAGCAGTCTTCCTACGCAGATCACAATACAGGATCAGAACTTAAGCAATGAAAATGCAATGATTCATTGACATTGGGGAAACTAAATAACATCTTAATAAAAATACAGCCCTGACAGCATTTTAAGGCTCTACCTTGTGATATGAGATAGGTACTGTATTTGGTAGACTATAGATTCCAGTTAACATCCATGGAAATTTATTTAATTAGCCACTGGAGATCATTCATGTCATTCTGCAATCCGATTTACAAAGAAAAAATAATTTTAAAAAAATTGAATGCAAGGGCAGTATAGTCCAGTCTATTCCAGCTCATCCCACAATCTATGTGCATGCAAGCTTCCAGGAAATTCAGACTTCGTTTACAGCATGATTTGTTTCTTTAGAAATAGAAAGAAAGAAAGAAAGAAAGAAAGAAAGAAAGAAAGAAAGAAAGAAAGAAAGAAAGAAAGAAAGAAAGAAAGAAAGAAAGAAAGAAAGAGCACAGGTTTTTTCTTGTATTCTATCTGTAAGAGAAATATTTTTGTACCATGAGTGAAACATTTAATCTAGACTCCTCCCCTGTCCCTCTCCAATTAATTCATGCTAGGGATAGGGATTTACAGCCAGTGCTTCACTCTCACATAGAGCTGGGTGATTAATGGATTTTGTTGGGTCTCTGTTAATTAAAAAAAATGTTTAATTTGTATTTTGAGCATTTTTCTACATGTAATTTTTTAAAATAAAATTAAAAGGAAATTTAACACAAAAAGTTGTTTCAAATTGAAAAACATCAAAATGCTGTTTCGGAAATGTTGAATTTAAACATTTTGATTTTTTCAGATTTTGTTTTTGGGTTTGGTTGGTTGGGTTGGGGTTTTTTTTGTTTGTTTGTTTGAATTTTCCTTTTTCTGACTGAAACACTTCTGCAAAAAATCAACTCAAATTTGTTAAATCATTCTGTGTGGCTGAATCTGCATTTTTCACCACAAGAAGTTTTGATTGAAATTTTTCATCTAGCTCTAGTCTCATGCAGCTGTACTAGAGGGCCTGTCAAGCTTTGTTATTGGGCATTGGTAAGAGAGGACTGGCCAATCAGCTATGGAAATACCGTGCTGGGAGGCCATCTCTGACTGCAGCTAACTTTTGGTGAACAAGCTGGCCATCCAAAAAGAAAACACACTCAGGAATCTATCACTAAGAAAGGGCCATAGCAGGAAGAAAGACTGAGGACCCAATTCTGATTATCACTTACATCCCAGGATAAAATTAGTTTTAAGTGAGATCAGAGATCCTGTCACTGGAGAAGTCCACTCTAAGTCCTGGGACTGCAGAGAATCTTTAGGCTCCTTTGGGCATGAGGGAGAGAGCCTGTTTTCAGCCTGTTTGTGACTTGGTGGTGATGGGAGAATGCACACACTTTTATGTTTCCTTTTTGAGACCTGCTTTCCAGACCTCCCGTTAGAATATGTTTATAAATGAATACATATTTATCAGAGGTTACCTTCTCTTTTTATAATGCGGGTAAGTTTAAGCACTATCCAGAAGCAGCTACAAAAATGATTATAGGAAAGTAATCCATGCAAAGTGTACTACCTCCCATATGAGAGAGTCACCTTGTTCACAGAATGGATGATAGCCTCCTTTTCAAACCCCTCTTATCCATGTCACTATTAAGACCACACTCCTAGCAAAACAGAAATCCATAATAGCATGTATTAATTTATGTAAATCCTTGTGCCCTTAGAACTGTCTTATCAGCACAAGTCAATACCATACTGCACACATTTGCTTATGGATTAATTTTGCACAGTGTGTTGCAATGTCAACATAAAACGTTATTTATTAACCACAGGAACATTACACATGACAAACTGTCTCTTTTCTAATAATGTTCAAGTTGCAGCCCAGATTGAAATTCACAGACCTGAAAATTAGCAAGCCAGCTCCTATTCAGAACTTCAGTACATATGACTGAAATAATTACAGTGATCAACACATTGCTAAGGAAGTAAAGTCTGTGCAGAAATCAGTAAGGAGGTGCAGAGGATTGCCCATGACTCCTACAGCCTCACTGATTGACAACTCCAATTCTGACTCTAGGGCTACAGGTCACAATACAACCTTCTTGTGCGGAGTAATGGATGGGCCTTTTGCCTTGAGGACAAGCATTCCAAAGCACCTTCATATCTGAATAATGTCCAAGTTTCAATCACATCAGCTGCCAACACTGTCATCCTGTAGAATATCAACTCAAGGTCTCATTCCTTCTCTCCAAGGCACTCAGTAGCCTGGTCCCCACAATATGTGGATTACCTAAAACTCTGGCAGGGCAACTGTGGTCCATAACTTTGCTCCTGAGGCACAACGGACCTTTTCAGCACAAAGGTAAACATCATCTTTGCAGGAAACACACATTTCTTGGGGCTGGTCGGAGACTGTGGAATGAACTCCAACAGGTACTAAGGATCATCCCAAACCTCACCACCTTCAAACACACACATAGGACCATGTGCATAAAGCAAATACGAACCAGCCTATCGAAACAAAACACTACACTGTGCACACAGTTTCCCCCCTACAGGAACAGGATGAGAGAGTACAAATCACACATGACAGGCGTTAGCCGCTTTGCTTAATACACTACTGGAAGGTGCTCCGAAATTATGGTGATGCAGGCGGTTTAAGAACCTATATAGAATAGAATCAAATCTTGGGTTGCATCCAAACCAGATCTTGAGAACAGGTCCCTTCCACTTCTGGATCTAAACTTAAAGTGCAGGTTCCAATGCACAGACTTGAAGTTCTGGACTTGGACATTTCAGGGTCACTATTCAAGGCGGGGTCTCAGATTTCAAGCCCCTGTTCACTCATCTATAATTTTACATATAAATCATAAGTAAAAAAGACTTACTACTCTGAGTTTGCACTTCTTCTGTTTGCCTTGTTTGCATAAGCAGACTTCTTCCGAGGTCTCTCAGCAACCTATGGGCTCAAAGTCAGATATTTGCCCAGCAAAATGGAAGAGTTCTGCTTGGACTCTTTGCTTCTTTGTTGCTTTTTTTATTATTATTATTGTTTGTTTGTTTCCTTGCTTGTTCTAATTTTCAAGGGAAACAGAAGATTGGAGGTGAAAGAGCAAAAGGTTTTGCTGGATTCAATGAAAGACTGCATTTTTATGTAGTTATTTGCAGCTCTAGTTACACATATAATTAAAAAAGAGAATCGATTCCTTTATGTCATAGAATCATAGAATATCAGGGTTGGAAGGGAACCTCAGGAGGTCATCTAGTCCAACACCCTGCTCAAAGCAGGACCAATCCCCAACTAAATCATCCCAGCCAGGGCTTTGTCAAGCCTGACCTTAAAAACTTCCAAGGAAGGAGATTCCACCACATCCCTAGGTAATGCATTCCAGTGTTTCATCACCCTCCCAGTGAAAAAGTTTTTCCTAATATCCAACCTAAACCTCCCCCACTGCAACTTGAGACCATTACTCCTGGTTCTGTCATCTGCTACCACCGAGAACAGTCTAGATCCATCCTCTTTGGAACCCCCTTTCAGGTAGTTGAAAGCAGCTATCAAATCCCTCCTCATTCTTCTCTTCCGCTGACTAAAAAATCCCAGTTCCCTCAGCCTCTCCTCATAAGTCATGTGTTCCAGTCCCCTAATCATTTTTGTTGCCCTCTGCTGGACATTTTCCAATTTTTCCACATCAGAACTGCTTTTGTAGAAGAAAAAATGAATAGAAAGGAAGGTCCACATAGTGCAGATAGGGTTACCCTAGTAGTTACCCCCACCCCTGCCCAAAACTCAACCTTAACCATTAGATTAATAAAAATACTGCAAATTAAGATGTTAACATACCTGGTACAGAACGCTACAGTTAAGCCACAGTTCTTTCTTCTGGTTTAAGTCTAAGTGTGTGTGAGAGTTGATAGGCCTTGATCCTGTAATTGGTTGTGTGGGGTGAATTGATGCATCCATGAAACCAGTGGGACTCCACAAAGGTCAGCAGTCTGCCAGCATGCTTCACGTTACAGAATCAAAGCCTAATTACCTATATACATGCAAAAGGCTATTCTTCACTATGTATTTTACCAAGTTTGAACACATCCGTGAAGAACTGAGTTAGCCAATATGATGCTGACTGGTACAAATTGTGCTGAACATCATGTCAGCTAATTGTAATTAGATACTGTAGAATTGAGCACTAAACTGCAATAGGGTTTAATCACGATTAGTGGAATGAGATACGTCTTTCTGTCATGAGCATAGGGTTACCTGCACCTCTGACCCCTTTCTTGATATCTGTGAGTGCACCGCCCTCTGGTATGAGGCCCCATTCCTTTATCTTCCCTGGGGTGAAATCCCACAATTCTTGTGCTCTTAGACAGGGCCGTGGGCTATAGTCCCCTGTGTATCCACCGTGCTTACCCAGCAGGCCTGACTGGACTCAGTATCTGTAGTTCTGCCCTTGGGAGCTATGACCAGTGATGAATACAGTGACTCCAAAAGGTCTTTTTAAACCAGACTATTTACTCTTAATAGTTGGAACAAGAAAAAGCACAAAAGAAGAGGTTTTAAACCAATAAACAGGCTACACAGGTCTGTATAACCTAAAGGCTGAGGTAGGCCTATCTTACCCCAGACTCCTGACCTATGGAGTCTGCATGTCATCTGACTGTCAGTCTGTTCCCCAACAGTCTCTGCCTTTTGAATCTCCTGCCTGGCCCCTCCCCTTTTAAATCCAATCAAAGTTCTTTGTTCTCTTCTGTGTCTCCGGAGCCTGGTTAGACCAGTTCTGTCAGCTAGGCACAGTATTTTAGCTCTCCATTGTCTCTTATCCCTTGAAGTGTTTACCAGAATCTACCCTTCCTGGGTATATTTCCTGACACACCTGCAAGTAAATTAACTCAATATCTGCGTACAGTAATCATTACAATAACCCAATTAACTGTAGCTGGATCAGGGCTATAGAGGTGAGTGCACAGGGTCTCACTCTCATCCTGAAGATCTCTCTTAAGCTCCTGTGTCCTCAGACAGGCCTGAGCCCAGTGGGCTGGACTTTCTATTGCTCAGTGCAGAGGTCTCTACTGGAACTGAGCAGTAACTTCAGCTTCTATTCTGTGGGAAATTTTGCATCTCTTATTTCCACCCCTCAAATATGGTTTCAGATCAGAATAAAGAGTCCGAAATGCCAGAATTTTCAATGGAATAAACTTTTTTTAAAAAAAGTTTGAAAGAAGCAAAATGGAATTCTTCAGAAATTTCCATCTGGCTAGCTGGCTCCCCACTCTCCTTGGCAGCCTCTCTAGCCAGCTGGTGGGGAGGTGCTGTTCCCAGCCACCCTGCCTCCACCACAGTTGGCTAGCGGGGCTGTGAGGTAGGCTCGGGAACCAGCCAGCCAGCCCACCTGGGGTTTCTTTCTCAAATTTCAGTGGAATTTGACATGTTCCCATAGATTCTGTCGAATCAGCACTTTCTGCCAGAAAACTGTTCTGTTGGGAAAATTTCTATCAGCTCTAGTATAAACTTACTATTATGTAACCACCTTGTCCCAAATATAGCCTCTGCACAGACTTGTGGTGGGGCATAACTTGGAGCTAGGATGTCCACTTGAGAGATGACAGATGTCCTCTAATTGACTTCAGCCTTCCTTGATTTGGAGCTACTGGATTTTGCTTGATACCTTGTGAACTCAGCCATCAACAATTGATGTCTCCTGAACCCAGGTGACCTTAACTCAACCATCCCTATCAAATGCATTCCTAATGCAGCTGTCCTCCAGAGAGCACTTATAAACTCCCCATATGTTCCAATAATACATTTTTCACTTGGATAACTCAGAAATGGATGAAGCTATAAACATCAAACTTGGCTGGTTTTGTACAAATCATTCACATTTCAAAGTAAAGCCAAATATGAAGAAAATTTGGCTTCGTAGCTTTAATCACAAATGAAATATTGTGTATATAGTTACATTCAGTATTTGTTTATCAGTTATGTCCTTAATTGGGATGATAATAAATGGATCCTCAAATGTGTGTAACTAAGTGGATATAAATATTCTCATATACACTTGCAAAACTACCACTTAAAATGCTCATAATTTTAAAACTAGTGAACAGATTATCTTCAAACTTGATGATTTTTTTAAGTATTAGAGACTTAATAATTGAGCTAAGTTTTAAGTTTCTGACTTTAGTTGGTTTAGAGTTACCTGAGAACAAATTTTCCTCATCTGATCCTTTGAAAGAGGTTTATTTTTTCATTTTCAGATTACTCAGAAATGGCTGAATTGATTTTATTGAAATTTACTAGATCCTTCCCTTCCCCACCCCTACTCCTCCTTTGAGTTGAGATCATGCCTGTGAAACTTGAGCCCAATATAAATGTGAGAAAACTATCATGGCAGTGGGTGGGGGGGTGGACGGCAGGGTGCTTGGGCTGCTATTCATTACAAAATTTTACAATGGTTGCACATGGTTGTAAGTCAAATGATAGAGGTCTGTGTTGGGGTCTGAAGGTTGAGGATTCAAACTCTGCTGATGACCCATGTGGAAGCTCCTCTGGCCACAGCTGATAGAATTTGTTGATAGAAAGGTCCCTCTTGGCTTAAAATCTATCACTGAATTAGATTATAGGATGCTGTCCAGGACTTTGCAGTCATTGTAGACAGATTTGCAGCTGCCTGTAATAATTCTGAATAATTTTGGTTCCTGATTGAGCAGAGGGTAATGTGGAGGAGAAGCAGAATGGCCAGTAATACAATTTAAAACAGGAAATTGATGGTAAAGAAGAGTCAGCTGGGGTAGCCAGTATACGGGGCTTTTGATTCAAGAGACGTTTTCTGTGAGTGGGCGGTAGGAATTTTTTGACAAGTAATCATCTTTACTACCCATTAATACTATTGCTTGCTTGTACGGCTGTCTTTAGTTGTAAAATATACATTTTATTGGCTAAAAATCTTGAAATGAGAAAACAGAGACACGTCTCCAATAGTGAAAGCCCCCAGAGATCTGTGCATGTTTCCCACTTCCAAAATATTTTCTGTACCTATGGCTATAATTTACCTGTGTTTCCTCTGGCTGTAAGTGGGAGGCAGTGGGGGTTTGCAATATCTCCCTACACTGTTTTATTTTGTTTCTTGACTTTCACAGCATGCAGGCTGCCTTTTAAGTTCAGCATAAACAAAACACCTGCTTTGATTAATCATACTAGACACTCTGATGACACTAAAGAAAAAATACCCTGATCTCATTGCAGTGAGAATGCATTTGTGCATCTCTTCTTACCCAGGTTATTTTCACCACTGTTGACAAAAGAACTGTGTGGGGAAAACAGATGCTGTTCCTGCCTCCACATCAGGCTTCACTGGCATTCCCCATAAAGTACTTGGAAGTGACACCACGGTATATTTTTCTACGCACAGACACAGAGAGAGAGAACACAGGCACTTTGAAATAGCAGATCATTCTCTTACTATTATCACTGTAGCCTTGATCCTTCAAGCCCTTGACAGGTGAATAGGAGGCAGGGCAGCACAGTTGTGAGCAGATGTTACAGATGGGGAGAAATGAGGTTAAGTTCTAGGATCCGAATATTCAGTCCTGGATGCCTAAAATTAAGCCCCTAAATCCATATATAGACCCTTATAAGTGGCTGAGATGCTGAGCTCCTGGACTCCTATTGACTTCAACGGGAGCTGCAAATACTCAATGTGACACATATTGCGACCCTATGCAATATCTTTGGGGACCATATTGTATTAAGTCTATGAATGGTTTATGTATGATTGTGTTTTGCTCAATGGTAGACTAACACAAATGAGACAAGACACTGTACAACATATCAGGTAAGGGTAGATTGTGGGTGGGGGAAGAGATCTTGGATGAAAAGAGGAAGGCAAGAGGGATTGCCTTTTATTGGAGGGCTGCATTTTATGAAAAGTTTTGCAGGAGAAGAGAGAGGGTTTGGTGGACAAAAAGCAGGAGCTGAGAGTGGCATACAAATGCAAAACTGTGAATAGTAAGCAAAGTGAGAAGTAAAGCAAAAGCACTGGGAGGATGTATGGTGACTGATGACTATATTGGTTATATTGAAGCATAGAAAACTCATCATAGCAATGACATATGCACATTTTTGCTCAACCGTTCACATTGGAAGTGTGACAGACCTTGAATTAAATGGCAGCATAAAAGCTAACCTCCCAAAATATAATAGGGTTAGAAGAGGCGCTGATCCTACAATCAAGAATGACATGATATGGATGAAAATGTTGAATGATTAAGCAACTGAGATATAAAGATAAGAGAAACAGCATATGGTGAACTGCCTGCTTCTGCAATATGGTAATATCCTCAAAATCCAGGGTTTAATGTTCAATTAATTTCTTGTTAGGAATGTTGCACTCCAGGGATAAAGAGATTTATTTACAAGCACACATTGCAAAGTTTACCAAACTCCCCTGATGTAACTGTGAATGAACTGGAAAATGGGCTTTTTCCTCATAAACAGCATTAATATAGAGCCATGAATACGTACAAACTGATGAACAGTACAGCTGTTATGCTTGATTGGCCCTGCTCTCTCATGGCAGAAGCAGAGGTATTTATGTGGTTTCCACTACACCTATTTATACAATGCCTTCGCACTTGGTGATCTACCCCCTATTTTTTTGAAAGACACTAAAATAAAATATAAGGAATGTTATTTATTCATTCCAACCTTATGTCCACAACACTGTAAATGTGAAATTGAATAAAAACTATGCCAAGTCTGATTTTGCTTTCAGTTACATGGCTGTAAACCCATTAGTTTTACATGGCTGTAAACCCATTAACTTCAGTGAAGCTACTCCTGATTTACACCAATTTAACAGAGCAAAATCTGGCCCTGTGTTCTTACTGACAAATTAATTCATTTTGGGGAGGGTGGGGCAGTACTTGTTTTAATTCAAAGAAAGTTCATCTTCCTGATGGATGGAAGGAACAAGGTCGAAGCTACAGGAGAGATGCCAAGGAAAGCACCCTCTGGTGCTGTAGCAGATGAATCAGAGGGTACTGCTGGGAGTCAGTGTGTGTGTACCAAGTAGCTAATGGAGGCAGCACAGTAGAAGAAGGTGCAACGTATTTTAGAAGTGAGGAGACTCCCCTCATTAGAGGGCAACTTGTCATTTTGTTGGAGGGCAACACACTCAGATTTATTAACTCCTTGTGAACACGCTCAGATTTATTAAAGTGAGCAGCACTGATCTTTGCAGAGGAAATCCAAAGTCTCAAACTGCTCTTTGCTGGAGGCTTCATAGAATCATAGAATATCAGGGTTGGAAGGGACCTCAGGAGGTCATCTAGTCCAACCCCCTGCTCAAAGCAGCACCAATCCCCAATTCATCTCTGATTAGGGGAAGCTGCTCTCTGTAAGAAAGTCTCAAACTGACTTTCTCCCCCCACCCCACCCCCATGTCTGCTTCTCTGACTCCTAAAGGCCAGGGAAAGAAGGGAGGCAAAATGCCCAGACACTCACCCTCAGCAGCCCTGGAAGACATCTTTTGTCAATTTCAATGGTAGAAAGTAAAATTGACAAGAGTCTTTCAGGCCAGCTGCCTTCATTTCAATTTTCCCCAATGGAAAATCAGAACTTTTAGGCCAAACAATTTTTATTTGGGAAAATGTCAGTTTAGCAAAAAGGGCATTTTTCATCCGACAAATCATTCCGACAATTTTCAACCAGCCCTCCTCATCACTCGACGCTTACATTACACCCCAGCTTCAGAGACCACAAAGGGTTGATAAATTCCTTGGCTAAACCTGAGAGACTGAGATTGAGACTGTTTTGTCAGGTGGCAGAGCATTAACCTGTATATTTATGTGTTGGAGACCAGACACATTATACCGTTGCTGGGGATGTGTATGGGTGACGCCCCAAAGGGACTCCCTTCCTTTGAATCATCTCTGATACTCATAAAGGGCTTGCCCCTGCTTAGATAGAGGTGTTTAATTGTCAAGTGCAGTATTCATTCCTAAGGGTTAACTCCTGCCTCCCCAAGGTGCTTGGAGCCAGAGACAAGTGGGGTTCTCACAGGCGCATAACCAGGAACTTGGGAAACACTTAAAACAACTCCAGGTTTCCCTCACAACATGTGCTATATAAAAGTTTGGTGGCCTGTGTCACCATGAGGATTTCCCTGTGAATGTTAGTGTAACAAGTATGCAATGTTGTTGTGGCCGTGTTGGTCCCAACATATTAGAGAGACAAGGTAGGTGAGTAATAGAGAAGCGCAGTTGGAAAAGTAACTCAGATACTTTCCTGATGAACTGTTTTTTTTCCTCTAAATGGACAACCTATCCTAAATTCTCAATTACTGAGGGACAATCTTCACTCATTGATATATTTTGCTTTCCGCCACCAACTCTCGGTATATCTTTTTTCATGTGTAATGTACCCAAATGCATGGATGCTAAATATCTAATCTAAACTGTATTCTTAAATTCATTCACCTAAATTTGGGTTATTGCTGATGTTATGAATTATACCTGATAGGACACGCACACAACTGCTGCGAATTACACCTGTTGGACACGCACACAAATCCTATGAATTACACCTGGTAGGACACGCACACAAATGCTACGAATTACACCTGATAGGTCACGCACAGTTCGAATCTAGGCTGAGGCACATAAACAAAGTCCACAACTGCCGAGTTCCCAAAAAACACCAAGTTTATTACGCTCAAGCATGGTGCCCCCCTGCTACCCAGGAGGGGACCCCGAATACAGATTATACAAAGGTTATATACTTTTTAGCAAAGCATGTTGCCCTCGTGCATCGGAAACCTTAGCCAATAAACAAACCCTTTTCTTATCTACCACCTATCCCTACTTGGTGCATTCCTCGTGCTAAACTAGTTTGTTAATTACACAGCATGGTCCTAAAGCCATGCATCAGTAACTTTTATTATCAGGATGGGAGGCCTCACATCAAAGGCCAGGAGATAGGGAGTTAGGGACTGACAAAAAAACAGATACTGGGAGTCAAGGCAGGCTGGAGACAAGGAGGAGGATTTTCACAGGAATGCAGTATCTAAGGAACACGCCTCCTGGTGCATGATGTGCTTGCTTTTAGACAATGGTGGGCCCCAAACCAAAATGGAGTCACATGTGCTAACTTTTCCTTAACACTGATTATGCACTATAAGTATTTTATTACTTTAAAAACAAACTTTGTATTTGTGGATAATCTAAGCACTATACCCAGATGTAGACACTCTTTTCTCAACCTATATATTATATAATTTTTTTAACATTAGCTTTAATAAAATTTTTAAATCTTTTATTGGACTAACTTCTCTTGGTGAGAGAGATAAGCTTTTGAGCCCCAATAGCAGCTATGTGGGTGAAAGCAGACAATCACTGCACTTGCAAATGAACTCGCACAAGAAAATGATAAAAGACAAAAACACCTCATCACCTATAGGTGAACACTTTTCAGAAAGCAAGCAAGCAAGCTCATCCTCAAAGAAAACCTGCAAAACATTTTCAAAAGAAGAGCCTGGTAGCTTAAATTTATAACTTTGCTAGACACTAAAAATCACAGACTGAACAGAGACACTGGATTTATGGCTTATTATAACAATCTATAACCCACTAACAACCCCCCTAAGTCTCCCATCTTGGTCAACTGCTTTCCTCCCTACGACTGGAAGGGTGTCAAGGGCCACTTTACCTTGAATGGTCCCTTGAAATATGGGTTAATTACTTATACTAAATAGTCTGTTCCACCTTATATTTAGCTGTAACACTCTGGCCATGTCCATACTACACAATCATGTCAACCTAAGTTTTGTCAGCATACAGCCACCACGGTTATTACATCACTCGTGTGTGTCCACACTGGGATCCTAGAGTTGGCGGTATCTGTCCTCACCAAGAGAGCTTGTTTCAGTGTAAAAAGAAAAGGAGTACTTGTGGCACCTTAGAGACTAACCAATTTATTAGAGCATAAGCTTTCGTGAGCTACAGCTCACTTCATCAGATGCATTCAGTGGAAAAAAAGGATGATCTTGAGAAAACCTGGACGGATGGCAACCCTAGTGGTGGCTGGACTAACACGGCTGTTACTCTGAAACCTGTTTCAGTGTAGAGTGCAGTGCACTGTGGGTAGCTGTCCCATTGTGCAACTCACCCCCATGCAGCGCAGGGTATTTTAGGAAGTTTTTGCAATGCCTCACGGGGCCGAAATGAGTCACACAGGGGTGACTGGGAGCATGATTACAACGTCCCATAATGCAGTGTTCTCCATCCCATAATTGCATCTGTACCCCATAATATTTAATGCCTCTTTTCAAAATCCCGCAAACCCACACGTCCCTTGCTGCTATCCGCCATCTCCAACAGAAGCATGGAGCCTGTACAGCTCTGCACTAATGTGATGCACTATTGTTATGAGCACGGGCCACCTGATCCTGCAGTATTTGCAGAGGCGCAAGCGACACTACAGGGAACATGATGATTCCTTGGACGCTAGATTGCAGTGGGACAGAGAAAGAAACAATTCAGAGTTGTTGGGAGCATTCACGGAGCAGCTTCAGGTGGTGGGGCGGAGTTTTGGGCCCAAGAAACAAGCACCAAGTGACAAGCAGTGGCTGCAGAACTTTCGGATGCACAAGGCCACATTCCTGGATCTGTGTGCTGAACTTGCCCCAGCCCTCCAGCACAGTGACACCAAAATGAGAGCTGCACTGACAGTGGAGAAGCAAGTGGAAATCGCACTATGGAAACTTGCAACACCAGATTGCTACCAATCAGTCAGGAATAAATTTGAAGTTGGGAAATCCATCACAGGGGCTGTTGTCAGGCAAGTGTGCAGGGCCATTAATTGCCTCCTGCTACAAAGAACTGTGACTCTAGGCAATGTTCAAACCATAGTGGATGGTTTTAAAGCAATGGGGTTTCCATACTGCAGTGGAACAGGACTGTTCAAAAAGCTGCAAGCAGGGGCTTTCTTTTCCGGCCGGCAGATTACCGTTGGCGATGTTGAAATGCCAACAGTGATCATGGGAGACCCATCCTACTCCTTCCTCCCCTGGCTCATGAAGCCATACCTCGACTGCACCAACGAATGATTCAATTACAGGCCGAGCAGGTGCAGAATGACAGTAGAAATGTGCCTTTGACCGTTTGATGGGTCGGTAGAACTGTCTACTCATGAGATTGGACGTCAGTGAAAGAAATATCCCAATGGTATAGTGCCAGCTGTGTGCTTCAGAATATCTGTGAAGCAAAGGGAGGAAAGTTTCTGCCGGGATGCAGGGCTGGAATGGCTGTCAGCTGATTTGGAGCAGCCAAATACTAGAGCTATAAGAAGAGCTCAGCACAGAGCGAAATGGCTCAGGGAGACTTTGAAAGACCATTTTCATAGTGAGCCAGAGTGGTGTGTGTTCCTGTAGCATGCTCTGCCTGTCCTTGCTCTTTCGCAGCTCAGTATGGACCCTTTGGTGAGCAGTGTGGGTGGAGTAAAATGACATTGCCAGTGCACCTATTAATACTGTCTGTGAATGATGTCATCACCACCCAGCATACGTTGCGATCTAATAAAGATGAATTATGTTTCCAAAAGCAGAATTTTACTCCATAACAACAGAAACAGAAGAACATGTATAACTTAATAAAAATAAACTAAGGGAAAAGAAGTTATGAAGGGGAAAGAGTCATTTCCATTTCAGATCCACGTCCACCAATATGCATGTCTTTCACAGGTCAGTGTTTGTGCGGCTGTGCATATCTTTAACGTCCCCAGGGGTGGAGTGGTAGGGATAATGCAGCGGCCCCTGACACCATGGGGAATATTGAGGGGAGGGGGTGTAGCAAAGTCTCAATACACAGTTCTCTATGGGCTTCAGAGGTTGGCAAGCATGGGATTGTTGAACCCGCAGGTCCACCAGAGTGTGAAGCATCTCTGTTTGCTGTCTGAGAAGCACAAGCATCTGCTGATGCACAAGCACAAGCATCCCTCTCCTTTTCCTGTGCCTTTCTCCTCTCCACTCTATCCCTGTCCATGCTGTCAGCAAGGGTGATCCTCCAAGCCCTGTGCTCGGTATCTGAAGCAGCGGAGGCTTGCAGGATCTCTTGGAACATGTCACCCAGAGTCCTCTTCCTTCTCCTTATCTGGCTCAGTCATGTCACTGGTGTAGATGGAGAGAGGTAAGCTTCTTTGCATCGACCTAACTCTGTAGTGAGGACCAGCCCTCTGAGTAAATTTCTCAGACATGAAGAAGAGTTGGTCTGTGTAGCTCAAAAGCTTGTCTCTCTTGCCAACAGAAGTTGGTCCAATAAAAGATATTACCAACCCACCTTGTCTCTCAGTGCTACACAGTTAGGACATACTGTTAACAGTGCCAGGGACAACTATGGTGATGCACAGTAGAGGGATGCAGCTTTCTCCTCATATCATTTCTTGATTTAGTCCTAAGTGGAGCACACGATCTGGCCAAGAAGTGAATATAGCTAAACCACTCATAATGTAATTAAATTTAATATCCTTGTGGGAGGAGGATACCAAAGAAGCCCACCACAGTAGCATTTAACTTCAAAAAGGAGAACTACACAAAAATGAGAAAGCTAGTTATCTGGAAATTAAAAGGGGATAGTCACAAGCACGAAATGCCTGCAGGCTGCATGGAAACTTTCAGAAATAAAGGCTCAAATTAAAGGTATGCCTCAAACATTAAAAAAAAGCAAGAGGGCCAAAAAAAATGCCACCATGGCTAAACAACAGTGTGAAAGAGGTGGTTAGAGGGAAAAAAAAACCTTTCAAAATTGGAAGTCAAATCCTACTAAGAGAAACAGAAAGGAACATAAACCTTGGCAAGTCAAGAGTAAAAATACATTAGGCAGGCCAAAAAAGCATGTGAAGAGCAATTTGCAAAAGACCCAAAAACTAACAGCAAAAGAAATTTTAAGTACATCAGAAGCAGGAAGTCTGCCACACAATCATTGGGGCCACTGGACAATCAAGGTGCTCAAGGAGTGCTCCAGGAAGACAAGGCCTTTGGGGAGAAGCTAAATGAATTATTTGCATTGGTATTTACTTCAGAGGATATAAGGGAGATTCACACATCTGAGCCATTCTTTTTAGGGAACAGATCTGAGGAACTGTTCCAGAATGAGGTGTTGATACAGGAGGTTTTGGAAGAAATTGATAAATTAAACAGTAATAAGTCACCAGGACCAGGTGGTATTCACCCCAGAGTTCTGAAGGAATTCAAATATAAAATGGCAGAACTATTACTGTGGCATGTAACCTATCATTTAAATCAGCCTCTGTATCAGATGACTGGAGGATAGCTAATGTAAACTCCAAATTCTATAAAAGGCTACAGAAGTGATCCTGGCAATTACAGAGTGGTAAGCTTAACTGCAGTACAATCAAACTGGTTGAAACTACAGTAAAGAACAGAATTATCAGACACATATGTGAACACAATATTTTGTGCATATGTCAACATGGCTTTTGTAAAGGGAAATCGTGCCTCAACAATTTATTAGAAGTCTTTTAGGGTGTCAGGAAACATGTGGATAAGGGTGGTCCAATGGATACAGTGGCCTTTCAGAAAGCCTTTGAGAAGGTCCCTCACCAAAGACTCATAAGCAAAGTAAGCTGTCATTGGTCTTCTCATGGATGAGTAACTGGTTAAAAGATAGGAAATAAAGAGAAGGAATAAATGGTCAGTTCTCACACTGGAGGATCCTGTACATCATATTCATAAATGATCTGGAAAAAGGGGTAAACAGTGAAGTGGCAAAGTTTGCAGATGATACAAAATTACTCAAGATAGTTACATCCAAAGTAGACTGCAAAGAGTTACAAAGGGATCTCACAAAACTGGGTAACTGGGCAAGAAAACGGCAGATGACATTCAATGTTGATAAATGCAAAGTAATGCACATTAGAAAACACAATCCCAACTATATATACAGAATGATGGGGTCTAAAATTAGCTGTTACCACTCAAGAAAGAGATCTTGGAGTCATTGTGGAAAACATGTGCTCAATGTGCAGCAGCAGTCAAAAAAGCTAACAGAACTTTAGGAATTATTATGAAAGGGATAGTAATATGACAGAAAATATCAGAATGCCACTATATAAATGCATGGTACACCCACACCTTGAATACTGCACACAGTTCTGGTGACTTCATCCAAACAAAGTTATATTATAATTGGAAAAGGTACAGAGAAGGGAAAGAAAAATTATTAGGGGTATGGAACAGCTTCCATATGATGAAAGATTAAAAACACTGAGAATGTTCAGTTTGGAAAAGAGATGACTAAGGGGGGATATGATAGAGGTCTATGAAATCATGAATGGTGTGGACAAAGTGATTAAGGCAGTGCTATTAACTCCTTCACATAACACAGGAACCAGGGTCACCCAATTAAATTAATAGGCAGCCAGTTTAAAACAAACAAAAGGCAGTACTTCTTCACACAATGCACAATCAACCCGTGGAACTCATTGCCAGGGGATGTTGTGAAGGTCAAAAGTATAACTGGGTTCAAAGAAGAATTAGATAAGTTCCTGGAGAGTAGGTCTATCGATAGCTATTAGCCAAGATGATCAGGGATGAAACCTCATGTTCTGGGTGTCCCTAAGCCTCTGACTGCCAGATGCTGGGACTGGATGACAGGGGACGGACCATTTGATAATTTCCCTTTTCTGAACCTTCCCTCTGAAGCATCTGGCATTGGTCACTGTTGAAAGACATGATGCTGGGCTAGCTGGACCATTATTCTGACCCAGATTGGCCATTCTTGTGTTCTTATCATGCTGGTCCCTCTCCACAGGCCACTGCAGAGAAGTGTGGGGCCATGGCAAAAGACAATATTTATCTGGCCCACAATAACGGTTAGGGGGATTTTAGAGCCCACTTTGCACAGGTGAGAAGAACTGCACAGGATGCAAGGCCAATGGCAAACCAGCCCCTCTCTATTACTGTCTCACTGTGATGCTTATTGGCTTCTCATCACCAGGCTTTCCAGAGTTTGAGCTAGAGATGAGTTTATTTGCCTCCATCTCCTCTGCAAAGACTCTCTAGTGCTTTGAGGGTTTTTAGAGCACAGCACACTCAATTAGAGAAGTGAGATACAAAGAGCCCTCCCTATATGTGAAGAACATGCCATATTCCCATTGTTTTGTTTGATGTCAGGTGGCTCCATTCTAAAGAGCAGAGACACAGTAACCTATGTTTTAAAAGCATTTCTTTTCTTCTCACTGTCAATGATGCCTTTATCACCTCTACTTTCATTTTGTGTTTCTGTGTGCGGGAAAGGAGGCCTTTTCTGCACTCTGGCAATGAGTGGGAACAAATTAGTTTTGATCCCCAAACAACTGGTAATCACTTTTCCTGGTATCCAAAAGGTGGGTCAGGGCTACCCATTTATTTGCAACAATCTTAGGAGCCACAAGTATCATAAAAAATCCCTACAGACAATTTTGATTCCAAACTGAATTTACATGATTTATAGGAAGTACTAAAAAGACCCCTATTTCACTTCGTGAGTCACCTCATTATGGTGCAGCTATTTGACTAGGCAGACTGCAAGGACCACTGTAAATATCTCACCAATCTCACATCTTTGTGTTTGAAAGAGAATGAGAAATTATGAAAATTGTGTATTTTAGAAAAATTTCTGTTCCTAAAAGAGCAGCTTACATTTCATGGGCTCTATAGTGCTTGACTCCAGAGCACATCTATTTCCAATCCCTCTTCATGTACCAAGTACCGATTGCTTTGTCTGAATGTACAATTATAGGGTATAATTGTCACTGAAAATGTATGATTGTGGTGACCTTAACTTTATAGACACTAGACAGACTATATTAGGCAAAAAGTCTTCCATTTACAGTCTACCCTTTCATTTGTGGAGTAAGAATCTTTAAAAACCGAAAATAAAAACTAGTATAAAATTAATACCAGAATCAGTGATCTTTCCATTTCAGATGAGTTTACATCTCACAGTATCCTCATACTTAAAAACATTAGGGGCTCAAATTGCTATTCCACAGAACTTAATGCAGATGAAGGGAAGAGAAACAAAGGTAGCTTTAAGTACCTTTACTTCTCTCCAAATTCTGGTCAATGGCACAAGTTCGATGTTATCAGGGTTATTCTATTTTGTGTCAGCTAGAATGGTTCCACGGGACCATTCCACTGGCTGGGAATCAGCAGAGCATACCATACTCCTGTTCTGCCTCCTCCAGCTGTCATTACTCCTTTTCCCACCCATAGAACAGGTTCTCCCCACCACTAAACATAAGTACATAAGAACATAAAAACGGCCATACTGGGCCAGACCAAAGGTCCATCTAGCCCAGTAGCCTGTCTTCTGTCTTCCTATGCCAGGTGCCCCAGAGGGAATGAATGGAAAATGTAATCATCCAGTGATCCATTCCCTGTTGCCCATTCCCAGCGTCTGGCAAACAGAGGCTAGGGACACCATCCCTGCCCATCCTGGCTAATAACCATTGATGGTCCTATCCTCCAAGAACTTATCTAGTTCTAGGTGGAGGGGTGGTAGGGAAAGAGAAGAAGTGGGTAACTGTCAAAGATCTGGTCAGGCACCATCTTCTGGTTACCCCCCAGATTGCTGTGAGGGGAATCCAAGCTTCTGGATCCCCATGTTTTAAGCCTCCGAAGTCTGAATGAAGTCCAGTCACTGTCTCCAATCCTGGGGCCCCGATGCATATTCTCAGGGCACAGACCCTTTGTCTAGCACCCCTTTCTAAGAACTGGAACTCACTGTCCAGCTGCCTATCCCCTGGTTCAGTTGGACCCCTCAGACTTCCCCATATTTAACAAACTCCCTCTCAGACCCATTGTGGTTTACCATTTCTCTCTAAGGACGTTGTGAAGCATCTAACACGCCAGAAAACGAACACATTGATGCTCTTTTATACTTAATCATATGATGCCCAGGAGAGTACAGATCATTTAGAAAACAACAAACACCCTAACTGAAATCCCCCTCACTAGCTTATCCTTCCCTGGGAGACCATCTGTGTCAAGTTGGCAGGCAAGCAGGGACCCCTGCCTCATGAAGGCTGTTATATACTAGGTGGCTTCTCCCTCAAGGAATCTTCTTCCCCAGCACCTGGCACCTTCCTCGCTCTCCTGGCCAGTGCTTCCTGTTCCTATCCATCTCCCTAGTTTATATGTTCTCTTTGCAACACCTGGCTTTCTTTGTTTTTGTAACTTTCCTCTGCTCCAAAAAACAAACAAGTAAATACCCTCCCCTCAAAGAGGATGGGTAAAACTGGTTCCTCCCTAGGATAATTTGTATGGTCAAGCACCATCATCAGCATTAAAATATTTTCCATTGTCCCTTATCTGATGTATACTTGCTGCAAGTCCTATACACAATGGTGGATGAAAGTACCATAGGTTTCCATGATACAGCCCATTTCATGATAATGTCTGAAAAACTTTTCAATAGCAACCAGAATTCATAAGCTGTATGAATCCCCAAAATCATCCCAGTAACATCACTCCTGTCAGGCCCTCTCCCCATCCTGGAGCATCCCCACCTAGCCCAGATATGCCTCCCTTTTTAAACTAGGCTTTAGAGTAGCTTTAAAGTCATTTTTTTCTGCGCTGGCAGCACAGTCAACTTACAGGGGGCCAAGGATCTGTCCCATGGGGCCAAATATGCATATGGTCAGTTTCATGTCATTTCCCACACCTCAAGCAAAAATGGAAAACCTTTTGTTCCCATCTCAAGGGAATTTTGTACCTATGCATCTGTCACAGGGTGGGACAAGTTTCCTTCTCCTTGTCCCTGCTCCCTGTGCTTGGGCTGGCAAAAGAAAGGGTCTCAGACGTCTCTTGAAGGTGCTTTACCCGTGTTCTTTTATTTACAGTGGCTGTACAGTCCCAGTTCCCCCAGCATCTGTCCCCGCTCCGACCCCTCACTGGGTTCTCTGGCCTTTGAGGCTTGTGTCAGCCAGCAGAGAGCCACAACCCTCCTATCCTCCTACCTGGCTAGCCTCTCCTCACTGAGCTCTTCCCTGAGTTTATATTTCTTCCCAGTCATCAACCCAGCTGGTTCCCCTTGGCTCAGCAGATTACCCTGAGCCTGCCCTCGTTAGGGCCTGCAGCTGGGCTCCCATCTAAGGGTCTTGGCCCACGTACCTGGTCACCCTACAGAGAAGCAGGGGGAAGCCAGGTCTTTAGCAGGGCATCCAAAGGTTTTATACCTCTGCCCTGTGACAGCATTTTACATCTGCTACAATGAGTCACATATTCCGGTATCCATATTTCCGTTTAGACTGTCCCATATAAAACATAGTATTGTAGGAACTGGCGCGCTATTACATACGTGTGCAACTGACACATCCTCCTTTGATGTTTGAGTTTCATTGACACCATTCCTCTTACATACCAATTCTCAGAACCATGCCCTATATCACACTTATTCTACATCACAATATAGCCAAGAGGTAGGCTTTGAGTTCACTGCAAAAAAGGTGTATTTCATCCAGATCACTATCTTAAGGCAAAGACACCTTTTTATACAGTGAAGATATAGCCTTAGGCTAGGAATGTATTCCAGAGAGAAGAAAGAACAAATGATATTGCTATGTGATTACATGCAGGGCTTACAAGATGGCAAAGTTAAGCTTATTTAAGCTACCTTAACAGAAAAATTGAATAGGGAAAGTTGATAGCAATGAATATAAATTAGAAGCTAGGAACTGTAGAAAATTGATAAGGGAAACAAAAGGACACAGTGGGAAGATGTATGGCCAGCAGAGTTGAAGACAACAAGAGTTTAAATATATTAGGAACAAAAGGAATCCAATGGTTTTGTTCCATTACTAGAGGGAAATGGTAGAATTGTCCATAATAATATAGAAAAGGCAGAAGTGTTCATTAAATATTTATGTTCTGTTTGGGAAAAAGCCAGATGATGAAATACTTTCCATTCCAACAGTAACTCAGGAGAGGATGTTAAACAGAAACTACTGAAGTTACATATTCTTAAACCAGCAGGTCCAGAAAACTTGCATCTGAGAGTTTAGAAGAGCTGGGTGAGGAGCTCTCTGGTCAATTAATGTTGATTTTCAATATGTCTTGGAACACTGGAGAAGTTTCAAATGATTGGAAGAAAACTAATGTTGTGCCAATATTTTTAAAAGGTAAACAGGATGACCCAAGTAATTATAGGCCTGTAAAGCTGGACAAAATAATGGAATGGCTGATATGGGACATAATTATGACTGAAGTGTGTTTACCAGACAAGTCTGGGAAGTGAGAAAACATGTTTCTTAAAGACAAAGGACAAGTTGACAGCCCTAGGCAGGTGTCATCACAGATGATGGGCAATCACCTGTCAAATGGCCATTCTTTGGCAAGGAAGGGGGCAGGAACAAATAGATCTGCATCTTGGTAAACAACTGCGTGAAACCACTCCCACACCGCATTCCCTGTTTCCTTGCTCTCAGCTGGAAAGAACTTTATCTAGGGGTCACTCTCAGGAAAATGCATTTCAAAGGGTTCCAGAACTATAAAAGTGAGGGTCAAAAACACCCTAAGTTCTCTCCCTATCCATCTTTCTCTTTTCACCTAAGAAGACAAAAAGAAAACAGCCGTTGGACCTTGAGAGCAGATCCAGAACTGAAACTAGGTCAGCAATGCTACTGAAAACCTATGGCAAGAATTTTCCCTTGAACCATATCTAGTTTGTTAAGTTTAGTATGAGGTAGTGTTTTATCCTTATTTTTCTTGTAACCATCTCTGACTTGAGTGCCTTCATACTTGGACTCACTTAAAACCTCTCTCTTTGTAGTTAAATAAAAAATTTTTATTCTTTAATCAAAATGAATTCAGTGTTATGAACGGTGTGTGTAACTCCATTTAGGGTGGTAACCTGTTGTATCTTGATGCCCTTAGAGGGGCAATGGACCTAATATATCTGGACTGTCTAGGACTGTGCTGGACAGTGCAGAACACATGTTTTTTGGGGAAAATCCGGGCCTGGGAGTCACCATGCAGGTGGTAACCAAGACTGGAGGAAGCTAGAGTGTTGCTTGTGTTTGCTGACAAGTTGCTGGGGTCAAAGCAGCTGGACCAGGGCTGTGGATATACACAGACACTCAGGGTGTGACCTGCATGCTGCTTGGGAGGAGCCCAGGTCGGGACCACATCAGTAAAGCATTGTGAGGCACCCCGGGTTGCAGGGCAGGTAATGAAATAGACCTTCACTGGTCTGGATTGCCCCCTGGAATGTCACATTCTGCCCCAAAGAGCTGATAGACTAGATAAGATCCTATCCTGAGATGGGAAAAGGCAAGAGGCCTGTCACCTGAAAATGCACAATCAGAGCAGTAAGGTGACATAAGTGCAGCTAGCCCTATAACCATGCTGTTATCACATGCACATTAGGAACTTTGTTGAGAGCATCAATCCATTAGATGGTAGTATCTTTCAGCAAGAGCAATCAGAATTTCCATGTCATTCCTGGCTGTCCAGTGCTCTTCTAAAAGTTTTGTGTATAGCCTGAGAATGTACAAATGTTTTCTGATGGGTCTCTTTGATAACATAAAGTAATAGGTTCCAGTATATTTACCTGTATGCACCACTGGATAGTCACATGCCTGGAGCTACCAAAGCTAGGGCCATAGAGTTAAAGTGGTCAGCTAGAGCACTGCATTTCAGAGGGGGCATAAGCAGCCTCTCTTCTTTCCTGTGCTGTGTTTTAATTTTGCGCTAGCCTTTGGAAAGATACCTTCCCCCCCCCCACCAACATACACATCTTGGCTGTTATTCAAGAGCCGCTTCTCTGAGACTCTGGAAATAGCACTGTCTCTTCTCACGTGACTTGTTCATCGGAGAGTACCATCAAATAAGAAGTTGGGAAGGAAAAGGGAAACAAGTGAAAGATTAGAGAAAAGAGAGAATAAATAAGAAGTTCATAGAGGCAGATCTACAGAAGGCAACAGTGGAAACTAACAAGGGAGAATAAGAAAGCAGTGGTAGGGAGTGGCACCTAGTAAAAGAGGAGGAAAAGGGGATATGAGCCAAACAAATAGGAAGATGGAAAATAAGAGAAAGGCTTCAGGGAAAGCAAGAGGAAGAAAACAGAAATACATGTAGAAAAAGAGACAGAAAATTACCAAATGTATTTCAGCTAGCTCAAATAACTTAATGATAAAAATACTTATTGAGACGTTGTTTAACAAAAAACGGACATTGGAAGGCCAGGAAATTCTAAATGACATGAATTTGAAAATAATTGCTTGACAATATAGAAATTCAGAGTTTCATACATTGTAAGGCCAGAAGGAACAATTGTGATCATCTAGTCTGACCTCCTGTATAACAAAAGCCACAGAACTGCCCTGAATTAATTCTTGTTCAAAACAGAGCACTCCTTTTAGAAAAAAAAATCCAATCTTGATTTTAAATTTGCCAGTGATGGAGTATCCACCATGACCCTTGGTCTATTAGATTGAAGAACCCACTATGAACAAATTTCTGTTCCTCATATAGAGACTGTTTTTTTGGTGCTGTCTTTGTATAATGCCTAACATTATAGGATTCAGGTCTATGACTAGGGCTCCTAGGCACTATAGTAATATAAATAATAATCATCTGCAAAATGTATCAGTGGTGGTTTCATGTAAGTAATTACAGACTGTGATCAAATCACCCCTTAACCTTCTCTTTGAGAAGCTAAATAGATTGAGCTCCTTGAGACTTCCACTATAAAGCATACTTTCCAATCCATTTGGAACCTTCTGAACCCTCTTCAATTTATAAACATCCTTCTTGAATTGTGGGCACCAGAACCAGACATAGTATTCTGGAAGTGGTGACACCAGTACCAAATATAAAGGTAATATTACTTCTTTACACCTACTCGAGATTCCCTTATTGATACATCCAAGGATCACATTAGCCTTTTCAGCCACAGTGTCCACTGGGAGCTTATGTTCACCTGATTACCCATCATGACCCCCAAGTCTCTTTGGAAGTCACTGCTTCCCCGGATAGACTCCCCCATCCTGTACATACTGCTTACATTCTTTGTTCCTAGATATATTAACTTACATTTGGCTAAATTAAAATGCACTTGTGCTAATTGGCACCAGTATTCAATGTCATTGCCCTATACTCATTTTCATACAACCACGCAATTCCCTCCTCATTTCCCTCACCCCTGGTGGGCCATGCTCATCATGGCTACTGCTGTGAGCACTCTGAAGCAGAAGTGTCAATAAGCATGTCTGGTTTAAAACTTTAGGGGAGCAAGGAAAGGAAGTTCTGAACCTTAACATTCACTTCCTGTTGTGATTATACTGGCAATGGTACCTCTGTGTGTTATATTTGTAGCTGCTGAGGTGTGGCTCATCTGCAAATGCCTGATCCAGATACGGAAGAGAAAGAAGAATGCACAGGATGACATGTTCTGCGAGATCTTGCAAGCCAGTGCTGCCTCAGATTGTGATCAAAGGACGTGAACAGTGACCATTGCACTGTCTTGCAACCTGGAAAAGAAAAGAGCGGACATGAGAAAAGCGCAGGAGTCCCAGCAGGAAAAGGAGAGTGAGATGCACCAGGGTATAATGGGACTTTTCCAGACATGAACACAGATGCTGCAGACTCTTGTGGACCTACAGGTTCAACAATCCCTGGCTCACCTCCTTTTGCAGTCCATGGAGAACTCCAGCATAGCACCTCCCTATGCCCCGCCATCAACATTCCATGTGGCATCAGAGCCGCATCCCTACCCCTACCACTCCACACCGGGGGGATATTAAGGTCAACCACAGCTTCAGAAACACTGGCCTATGAGAGCCACAGTTGATGTATGTGTAGCTAAAATGACATGAATGTTCCTTCCCCTTCTTTAAGCTTTGCTCCATAAATGCATTAAGGTTTTAATGCATTTGCTTTTAACTTGCACTGATTTTTAAGTGTTTATGTTACTCAGGAAAACTCTATATGGGGTCAATAGCTATACTGCTATAGTCCCCGTAGCGTAGACATGGCCTGAGTATGTCTCCTCAGTCCCTTTTGTTAGAATGAACACAGAGGTCATATTTTGGACACATACACTGCATACAGAGAGCTGTGGTCATATCTTGTTGCGGACAGAAAACAATGCCACCACAGTTGGCCCTATCTGGCATCTTTATTGACAGTCTCAGCAGAGATACTAAGATACGAATACTCACAGAGGTTGAACTAAGCAGAGTAGGTTTGATGCACTTCAGCAAGGTAGTGTGGGAGAGCTTTCATTACAGCTCTCCACCCTGTACCAGTTCTGCAGATAAATTCATTCTCCCAGGGTAACACATAGGCAGGATTCAATTTAAAAGTATGATGTTCTAAAAACTAGATGTTATCACTGTGTTTCAGATACTGCTATTCTTCTTGTGTCCAAGAACTGTTTTAAAATGATTTGCACTGAAATTTATGGAGCTGCTGCTTCTGGGAAGTGGGGGTTTGTTTTTAAAGACTAGAGTAAAACAGATGAACAAAAAGGTTTAAAGCGTCATTTGCATGAATTAAAATCTCTAAGTGGTACCTGACCTAGATGGTGCAAAGAAAAATGTTTTCAAGATAGTCTGAAGTGGATGAAGAGTGCCTGAGAGACATACTGAGGTTTAACCAGAAAGGTTTTTAAGAGCAAGTAGGAGAGATATTGAATGCAACAGAGCTTTCCTTTGTAAGTGGAAATGTAAAAAAAAAGCAGAAGTGTGTCATACTCACATATGCATGTGGAAGTCTACATTTTGCCCGTTCCCTTCAAATGCATGTTCTTTCCCCTGCAGGCATGCAAGTGATGTATAGTTTCAAGATGAGATCTTAATTTAGTTTATATATATTGCCTCTTATATTGTGCAGTAGCACATGATAAATACACTAAGGGTTGAGTGATGCTCTGCAATGGCAGTCTTAAGAACCTAAAAGATGTGCTTTGTGCTTCACACACTAATGAATCATACATCTCCCAGAATGGGCGTTTACAACCCAAGGACACATCTGCACTCAAGCTGGAAATGTAACTTCCAGCACAAGTGGACATACATGCACTAGTTTTGACTGAACTGATGTGCCAGAACTAGAAGTGGAGCCACAGCAGCACGGGTGGCAGGACAGGCTAGCCATCTCAGTTTGCATCTAGGGTCCCGGACATGATGATACTTGGGTCAGCTTGCCCAACTGGCTGACATAGCTACACTTCTATTTTTAGTGCACTAGCTCCATCAAAGCTAGCATGAGTACATCTACTTGAGCTGGAAATTACATCTCCAGCCCAAGTGCAGATGGACCCTAAGTTCAACAACACAAAGCAGAAAGTGATGGCACGTAATGCTAACTTGGGCTAAGAGACGAATGAGGGTTACAGTTCATGATCATATGATTAGCTTTTACCAGATGCATCTTGTTTGTTCCATTTTCTTAATAAATCTATCTTATTTTAGAAGTATTGTAAGTTTTTTCTAACTCATTGCAGGTGGAGGGAAGATGGAAGATAGGAAGTGACAGAGTTCATGAGGTCACAGGAAGCTGGGGGAGAAAAGAGAGGAGGAGTGGCAGGGGTGGAAACAGTACATGAAGAAGAAAGCAGTTCAGAGGTAAAGATCTAGAAGACAAGAGCAGGAACCCCAACGAGGCAGGGAGAAGGCCACAAAACGAAGAGACAGGCAACACACGGTAGCACAAGGAAAATAATCTGCAGTGGAGAAAGGCAGCAAGTAATTTGTGAAGCTGGCAAGGAATAAATCAAACCAAGCTGTGCTCATAAATTAATCAAAATTGTCAAGAACAATATATACTGTTAGCAGCCAAAAGAATGACAGCATGAATAATGGAATGGAAGAAGTGTTAAAAACCATAAGTTATTAAATTGGGGGAAATGAACGAAGCATCAGAGTAGAAACTGGCAGCAGCATTAAATAATAGGCAGAGTTAGAGTATTGAAGTACTGAACAAAATAGCAGTTTTAAATGGTAGATGAAATTCAGACATGTAGGCGACTCTTCGTTGACAGAGTTAAAGCTCTGACAGAGTCATTGGAGGGTCTGACAGTATTTGACCCATCACTCTTGAGCTGTGGTGAGGTCATGGACGTGGAAAATTCCTCCATTGTCTGTTCAGGGAGTGGGGTGTCATCTGTTGTATGTTCAGGAAGATCACGTGATTGAACATACAATATTAGTGAACTTGCATCCATCAATTTGAGCTAATGCTGGAGTTTAGACTACAGCAGAAGCACTTGCCTATCCTGCAATAAGGACAATTAAACAAATCACTAACAGTTTCCCTTTCTTCCTGAATCACTCCATGCTGTCTATTGGTGATGCAAGATCCATTCAGAAGAGAAACTGGAAAGAATTTCTAACTAGGATTGCTCAAAAATAGAGAATGTTTTTTGCAAAGGATTTCTCCCCTTTTTCGTTGGGAAATTTTCCAATCAGCTCCATTTGTAATCTCATAGTTCCATATAAACTGAGCTACAGCTTCAATGGGTTAGGTAGTTATTGAGCACCCTTATGCACCTTTATGGATCAGAGTCTCGCCTGGGTTTGACTGGCACAACTCCATTATAGTAAATGGAGCTGCACTGATGTCATCTGCTGAGAATGTGACTCAATTATCCTTATTCTATCAGGAATCTCATTGTTTCAGTAGCGTTGCTGGTGGAGTAAAGTACTACTCAACATAAATAATGGGTGTAAAATATGGGGCTAATGCATACCTGTTCCCTGAAGGAAAATTCAAAAGCTACAAACTTCAAGCAGTCCGTTTATTACCCTCTGCAGTAACCAGCATAAGCACAGTCAAGAGCTTGCTCTAAAGGAACATAACCTGCAACTCTCAGCTTCCTCTTGTTTCTCTTCAAGGAAGAGTTACCTTACAGGGATGTTTCACATCACCTTAGTTAGGAAATTGAAAGCTAATGGGACTTGTGGGGCTAACTCATATAGATGCTTTGAAAATCCCACCCTAGATTTGGAACAAACATCAGAGGTCCGGTAGTTCTCACATCTAAAGATTGGTGTAGAGCTGATATCTGGGGATAAGTGACTGAAAGCTAAATTATTCTGTTGCATTTTCTTACTTTAATGAATTTGTACTTAAGTGAAAACATCTGAGAACCTGGAATAATGGAGAGTTGAAGGTGCCTTTGCTTCTCTAAAGCACAAAATAAGTCCTAGAGACAAAATACACTGACTACATATCCCAAAGAAAGTATGTTCTGGGATAGCCTGAGAAGTCAGTCATATATTAAAGACTACATTTTCAGGTACCACTTCAGCACTCATTCTTAGGCACAAGAATAATTTTGTATGGGGTTTCTGGGCTCTAATACCGAGCATGTGAGGACTAAAGGACAGGTGGGTGCAACTGGATTGGGTTCTGGGAACGATGCAAAGGACAAGCACCAGGTTTTGTTTTTCAGAATTACTCGGAAGCACTCAGGGAAGCTTGAATGAATGCAAGCTAGGCCTGAATCAGGCAAATGCAAAATAGCCAACCCTCCACTGGCTATGTATGCTGCTCAAGTACAAGAGAGGCAGCAGCTGGAGAAAAAAAATCCCCCCTCCCTCCACACACATGAACGAGATAGGCAGTTTGTAGGGGTGAGAGACTGAGAAAGACAGATAGAGGTTTGCTGTCCAGAAAGTGGTTCAGGCAGTGTTGAGAAGGGGGTGAAAACAACAACTATAGAGATACATAAGGGGCATGAAGCTGGAAAGGAAGAGAGAATCAAAAGGCACAAGATACTATAATTCTCTATAAAAAGAAAAGGAGGACTTGTGGCACCTTAGAGACTAACCAATTTATTAGAGCATAAGCTTTCGTGAGCTACAGCTGTAGCTCACGAAAGCTTATGCTCTAATAAATTGGTTAGTCTCTAAGGTGCCACAAGTCCTCCTTTTCTTTTTGCGAATACAGACTAACACGGCTGTTACTCTGAAACCTATAATTCTCTATGTGGCAATTACCAGCCACACATGAAGCTGCTTCAGAAACTCAGTAAAGACACAGGAATGATCGCATTGCACTTCTCAATTCATGAGGTGTGACTCAGACGTCGGCTGCATGACTGTCCTGTTACAGTCGGTTCCTTTTCATTTCCAGGTCAGTACAGCTCCGCTGCTGTGCAAGCTCTGTTGTGTTTTGCAAGTGTGGTACCTGCCGTTGCAGTTAGTTGAATGAGTGCTGTTTTCATGCCACAGGAGGAAGAGATAAATGGAACGAGAGAGAAACTTTATTAACTAGGGGCATGATGAAATCTGGCACGTGGATTCACATTTACTGGCCAAAGTGATTTTCCAAAGCCAGTGCATGTGTTATGCTAGTTAATGAAACCAAACAAGCTGCACAAACACATGAAAAGCACACCAGGAAATATGCAGATTCATTTCGGAGGAATTTAACTGATCTCAAAAGAGAGTGCTTTTCAAAAGGTTACCTATGTCTCTCATAAAACCTTAAGCATTAAAGATATACTGTATCTTTAAGAACTGCTACAGCCTCATGCGATAAGAATGAGATTATTCTACACATATCGCTGAAATCATGTCAGAAAAAATTAATGGACGCAGAGGTGAATGCTCCCAGTCTGCAACAGCACTCAGACGCTCCAGTGATTAAATACCTCTTGATGTGCAATCCAAAGGATTGAAAAGATGCACAAATCAAAGAAATTTGACAGCAATAAGGAGTCTATTGATATTGTTGGACAGGCAAGACTTATTGGTTTTGTTCCTTATTTTTATACTGTGTATTTTATTGTGCAAACCACACTCAATCACAAGTCAACATTCTAAGATAAATAAGGGGTAAATAAGGTTTTAAAAAAATACTTTGATATTTGTTTTAAAATAGTATTTTTGATCAATCTGGAATGGATTTTTAACATGGTGAGTGTTGGGATGATTTATTTGGGACATTGTTTGTCATGGACCTGAAAAGGGGAAGAACTGCTGATTTAGCACCAAGGACCTGAAGGATGACATGGAGAGCACGACCCAGCAAAGACACGTTCTTTCTGCTAGGGCTTGCTGTAAAACAAGAATTCTATTTCATGAAAAATGTTGAGATGTCACCATTTGTTTGCATTCCAATGTAGAACACAACCAAGACCTATCGAAACTTTTGATGTTAAAGAGAGAGAGAGAATCAGCAGACGAGAGATGATTAGTGAGCCATTAAAGCTGACACCCCAAACACTGGAGTAAATATCATGGGGGCATTCTCCTCGATGGCCTGGCTGGCCAACTTGGAAAAAACAGTTGGAGGCAGAAAGAAGACTTCATAGGTAGGCTATGTGACAAAGACCACTGAGCAATATGGTGACTGGGCTTAAGCACACACTGAGGAAGGCAGTTGTTGGGTTTTGTGTTGGGTTTTCCTTAGGAAATGTAGTTTCCTTGAAACAGAAAAGGCCTGGGAAATACACACAGTGGAAAACAAACTGGGACTATCCTGAGTCCCAAAAGCTCCTGGGCTTCCTGAAGTAATGTAAATTGGGGCTGTTGCTTTCCTGTAACTTTTCCAATTTTCCTGTACATTTTCCAATTTCCTGTAATGTAAATTGGGACTGTTGTTTAGCCTGTAGTGAAGAATAAGATCAGATGAGACTAAACCATCATGCAGGCAGCTTTGAAATAATTTTCTCTAATGCTTTGTTCCATTTGCTAACATACATACTTATTTTAAGAAGGTTTTTGTTCACCCAGACACCCATAAGAGCACCCACACTGTACAGGGGTGGGGGGATCTATCAGATTTGAAGGTCCACTTACTCCATTAAGTTGGTTCCTTGACTAGGTGACATTTTCTCTTGAACTCCTTAGCTGATGGCCGAGGGGGCAGGATATCACCTTGCTAATCCCTAGAACTCCATAACAGTGGACCCGTTTCAGAGGAACAGCCGTGTTAGTCTGTATTCGCAAAAAGAAAAGGAGTACTTGTGGCACCTTAGAGACTAACCAATTTATTTGAGCATGAGCTTTCGTGAGCTACAGCTCACTTCATCAGATGTTTACCGTGGAAACTGCAGCAGACTTTATATACACACAGAAATCATGAAACAATACCTCCTCCCACCCCACTGTCCTGCTGGTAATAGCTTATCTAAAGTGATCAACAGGTGGGCCATTTCCAGCACAAATCCAGGTTTTCTCACCCTCCACCCCCCCACACAAATTCACTCTCCTGCTGGTGCTAGCCCATCCAAAGTGACAACTCTTTACATAATCAAGTCGGGCTATTTCCTGCATAGATCAAGGTTTTCTCACATCCCCCCCACCCCCATACACACACAAACTGGTGTGTGGTGAATGGTCAGTTTAGATGAGCTATTACCAGCAGGAGAGTGAGTTTGTGTGTGTATGGGGGTGGGGGGGATGTGAGAAAACCTTGATCTATGCAGGAAATAGCCCGACTTGATTATGTAAAGAGTTGTCACTTTGGATGGGCTAGCACCAGCAGGAGAGTGAATTTGTGTGGGGGGGTGGAGGGTGAGAAAACCTGGATTTGTGCTGGAAATGGCCCACCTGTTGATCACTTTAGATAAGCTATTACCAGCAGGACAGTGGGGTGGGAGGAGGTATTGTTTCATGATTTCTGTGTGTATATAAAGTCTGCTGCAGTTTCCACGGTAAACATCTGATGAAGTGAGCTGTAGCTCACGAAAGCTCATGCTCAAATAAATTGGTTAGTCTCTAAGGTGCCACAAGTACTCCTTTTCTCATAACAGTGGAGTAGTGTGAATATAGCTGTAGCCACAGGGAAACTGACACACTATCACCATAGCCTCTGGTATTTGCTCCATGCCCAGGTGGGGGTGAAGGAGGGATGATGTAACACTCCCTCTGTCCACATTTTGAGGTATAGCAGAGAGCCAAGGAGTCTGCCACTCATGACATTGGAAACAAACCAATCTCCCCCACTCCCTGCACTTCACTGTGGTGATAATGCAGCCCCGCAGCTAGAGCCAGACTTCTAACAAATGGTGGCCAGCTATATGCTCTGCACAGGCTTGGCTTTCTGCAGAGCCAGCTCTGAAGCCCCCACATCCTTGCTAGAAGGCCCATCTCTACCTGCCTTTCCTGAGGCCAGCTTGCCCATTGCCTTAATTAGGTGGGGCCTCTGCTTCCCCTATTTCCACCAATATTCTCGTGCAATCTCCCACAGCACTGACCGTCAGCTAAATATTCCTCGCCTCCAACAGACCCTGCTTTAGGGTTGCCTCTAGTTCATGGCTATTATTTCACAGACATGGAGCTTTGTGCTGCAGCATATGTTGATGTTAGACAAGTGTTTACAGTGGAGAGTGTTTGCTTCTGGGACTACTGTCTTCCTCTCACACTGCCAGTAATTACTGAGGAAGCCAGACAGTTTGGGCTCTCTGCCATACCACAGCTTGTCAGTGTCTGTAGTGGCTGTTTTCAGCACATTAAGCTAATTTACATGCAAGGATCCAGTACTCTATTCAGTTAGAGTTAGAGGGCATGTTCATGCCACTCTGCATGCTCACCTTTCAATGCTTAACCCTTCAGGGGGCTGTGATGAAGTGAGGGGTGCTAGAACATGGGGCCATGGCCCAATCACTTTTTACTGGCTGTAAGGGCAAACAATGGGGGGGGGCGAGGGAGGAGAGGAACAAGCAGCGGCCAGGGTGTTGGGGGGAAGGGGCGGCGTGGGAGGAAGGCCTTGGGGGAAAGGAGTGGAAGGGGGAAACAGGACCATGGGTCAGGCACAGGTGGTGGCCCCCCCAATTTTAGGGGGTTTCCACTGTTCCTGGATGACGTCTGCATGCACACGAGTGGTGTGCAGTCCTAGGCCTGTGCATGACAAAATGGAGCCACAAGCAAATGCAGGCTTTGCAACCACTAATCAGTGTCTGCACAGAAAGGGAAAAATACAAGTCTCATTTGCCCATAAGTGTGGGAAACAAGTTTAAAAAGCAGCATAAAATAATGTCAAGGGAAATGTCCAGCACCATCAGCGTACGAGCAGGAACACAGCTGGCAGTCTTCCCAGTAATTTTCTCAGTGCACTCTGCTCCTCTCTGGAGGGGGAGAATGGAAGCTGGAAACTGGAAGCAACATCACAATCAGCAGGAACCAGGGAGACTAGGGACAAATGGAGCCAGAGCAGAGCCAGATTTTGTAACTAAAGAGAACTGGGGGAAAGGGGGAAGGAGAAAGGGGGAATGATTCCTTGGTAACCATTTTTCAATTGCAAAATATGCTTGAAAAGGCACCATATATACATCTAAAGGGCACCCAAGGGGTGGGTGAGGAAGTGTGACAGTTGTCAAGACTTTGACTGTTACTCCCTGCCTACAGTGAGAGGGAGTCTCTTGTAGCTGGGTGTCAGTTCCCTGGCTCCACCAGCCTTTCAGTCTTTCAAGCACTCTGCTCTGGGCTATCCTAGCCCTTCCTTCACCTTGCACCCAAAGCCCTGAATCCCTTTGAATAATTCCCCTGTGATATCCAGGCTACTCTGACACTGGCTAGTCTCAGAAATTCTAGATTCTCCACAGTGTCCCAGTTTTACTTAAGCCACTGCTCCTGTAAACCACATAGCACTTGTGAGTTCTTACAATAAAGCAAAATTAGGTTTATTAAAGTAAAAATAAAGATTTAACTAGAAATAAGACACTGATGAAAACAAGTGGTTGCAATACAAATCATAACATGTGAATATGGGTATATATTTAAAAGTTACCTTTCCTCGCTAAGAAAGTAGATGTTTCTCCTAAAAGTTTCCATCATTTGGCAATCTGGCTGGTTCCTTAATAACTAGGATCCAAATGTTCATAAAAGCACCCTGCTCTGCCAGGGATTTTCCCTCAGTGAATGGATCCAGAGTGCTTTTCCTATTTCCGTGTTATACTGAAAACAGCCTTTTTGTTTCTATACACAACCAGGGCTAAGCTCTGTCTGTTCTAATGTTCCTTTTCCACCTCTACAAGGTTTTGATTATTTGGTGGTGCCTTCAATGGTTTTCTATTGATTGTTTTGGAAGGGAGCAAGGCTGGTCAACTGGGCCTTGCATTATCTTGCCAGCAGATTAGGGAAGGGTTGCAACTCCCTCTTGCTTGGATGGGCCATCCAAGTCAGTAAAGCACTTTCAATAAAATACATTGTCCTTTAAATATTACCTGTGCATACGCCTCATAATTATGAGTCTTGACAAGTTATAAGCTTTCTGTAGACACCTTATATGACATCCCTTATGGATAAATATCTTGCAAGATATTTGTTGGTGTAATGAGTTTGTCAGGTCTTAGTTGAGAGCTGTTTACAAAGAACAGGGAACTTTTTGCCAACGGGTCTGTGTGTCACAGGTGGCCATCTCCCTATTGGCCCCATCACTAAAAGCTGTATAGGAGAAGTACTGATCAATTATTTTATGTGATAGTGTCTCTCACTCACTTACTCACAGCCACACTCACACACTTTATCTGCTGCTGTGGTGAACCACAGAAAGATCCCAGCTGCACTACCAAAGCCAACTGGGTATATATGGCAGAATGGCACCCAGAAGTCCCTTTTCAAAATCCCTGTGCTGTGTAAGTGCTCGATGTCTCCATCTGGCCCCATCTTGTCTGTGCAACACTTTGTCTTCTGAATTATGAGTGGTTCAGTTCTGAAATTGTGCTAAATAAAATCCTTTGCATGCAGTGAAATAAGCATTTACACATTCCATCCTATAAGCCTTAGAAGAATCTGAAAAATTAGGCCACAGCCCTAAAGCTTCTTCCAAAGAAGTCTATTGGGTATTGTGCTAGATATTAATTGAGGATTGTGAGAAAGATTGTGCTCTTCTCAAAACATAATTGGTATGAGGCTTAGAAGTGTTTCTATTTAAGTCTATCTGCACTCAGTTTGCAGCTGCGTTTAAGTCAATGGAGCTCTAAGTCGATATACGCTAACTGAGGATCTGACCCCCTTCCTTTTATATTGAATCTCAAAGCCGGGTCACAAAGGTGAAAATGACAGCGTTCTATCTATTTACTCCTTCCTTACCTTTGGTTTTGCTACAAGTATGGAAAGAGATCTCCAGAGAGTGAACTCACAGAGGTATTTTGTTTAGCTGTAACACCACTAATGAACTTTTATTAAATGAATGACAGTGACCTACCAGTGTTTGTGATTATCATCATGATTTTTTCAAAGACATTTTGCTCTGTTCTCTGAATACTCTAACTAGCTGAGAGTTTTCACTGAACTATTCTGATGAAAAATGTGGTTTCCCTAAAAATCAAAATTTTGAGTGGAGAAAAAAAGAAGATAATACAAACAAAATCATCAAAATCTACATGAAAAAAATCGAAGTGATGTTTCATTTTAATTGGAATGTTTTGAAATGTCCCTACATTTCCAAATAGAAATGTTCTGAACACTTCATTCCTGTTTTCATGGCTTATTATTGGAGCAGGGCCATCTATACCTCCATTTTAGGCCTGTCCTAAACTTTAAAGTTGTACTGCAATAACTGTCTGCTAGGAGTGGGGTTTTTTAATTTTTATTTTTTTATATCAGTACTGCCCCTAATGTGGGTCCAGTTATACCCGTAAGTTTACCCACATTCCTATACAGGAATAACTAAACAAGCATCTTTATATCAATATAACTTATTCTGCAGAGTTTATACTGTTTTACTTATAGCAGCATAATTAAAGCTGTACAATTTTTAGTTTAGACAAGGCCTCTGTGAGTTAACAATGATTTCATTATTAGAATCTGCAGTTTGTTATTTTAAAGCGGAGCTGGTGAGAACATTCTTAACTGATTGTATTTGTGTCAAAATATGCTGTTTCATCAAAGCTAATGTTTTTTGTGGAGATATATGAATTTTGATGGGAAGGTTTAGAGGTCAGGAGTGACCAGCAAGCCCTGGACCAGAAAGACACACTCATAATTAAAAATCTTACCTTTTAGATCTGAGGTTGGACATTGGACACAATTCTGTTTCATGAAAACATTTCAAAGGTCTTGTGTTCCTTCCAATGCAAAAAGAACATTGTACTCCTTCATCCTCTGGCCAGCTCCAGTATTAAAGGTGTATTGTATCCATAGAAAGTTGCTCTGGGATTAAATTTTTCATTAGAGCTGGTTAGAAGATTAGTTATTTGGGGAAGGGGTTTTTTGTTTTTCATGTGGAAAATTTTAATGTAAAGAAGTTCTCATTTTTGTCAAATTTTTCCACATGAAATCATCATGGATTTGTCAAGAACAAATTGTGTCAAACCAACTTAAAAGCTTTATTTGACATGGTAACAAGCCTTGTGGATGGGGGGAAGTGGTGGATGTGGTATATCTTGACTTTAGTAAGGCTTTTGATACTGTCTCGCATGACCTTCTCATAAACAAATGATAGAAATACAACCTAGATGGATCTACTATAAGGTGGGTGCATAACTGTTTGGAAAACCATTCCCAGAGAGTAGTTATCACTGGTTCATAGTAAAGCTGGAAGGGTATATCAAATGAGGTCGCACTGGCATCAGTTCTGGATGCCAATATCTTCATCAATCTGTTCAATATCTTCATCAATCATTTAGATAATGGCATAGACAGTATGCTTATAAAGTTTGTGGATGATACCAAGCTGGGAGGGGTTGCAAATGCTTTGGAGGATAGGATTAAAATTCAAAATGATCTGGACAAATTGGAGAAATGGTTTGAAATGAATAGGAGGCCTTGCTGAGAAGAGTCTTGACTATTAGCCTCTGTGTGCAATTGGCTTGGCTGTTAGCTTCTTTGAGTTGTTCTGCTGTCCCCTGGCCCTTCTGTGACATTGCTGTATAAGGCCCACAGGTACGAACTGAACATCTGTAAATGAACGCAAGTTGCGGTTATTTAATACACTGTTTGACGGCCACTTATTTTCTCTTTTGGAACCAATAGTCCATTTCTCAGGTGCAAAGCAGAACAAGACCCTTCCAACTTACCTTTCCAACCTATGTTAAAGTAACGGTAAAGATCTGGCCAAAAAACTCGCAAAAATAGATAAATTGAGTTAAGGCAAAGCTGACTTTGGTTTGAACTACGGAGCCTATACTGCAGGGCTGTCCACACAGTGGGAGATCTTACTGGGGGCTCAGTTATATCTTTTAGAAAGCTGAGCTGGGGTGGGGAGGAGATGCAGAGGTAAGCAGCGGGTAAGATTTTCAAGAGTGCTCAGCATTGACCTATCTCTGCTCCCAGTGAGGTCAATGGGAGTTTCACTATTAACTTCACAGAGCTGGACCAGTGCTGAGCACTTTTCAAGATGCTATGCCCCCACATTATGCCTTTGTAAGGACCAATGCTTCCTGGAAGTTTGATGAGAAGTGCTCCCCCCCCCCACGTTTGTAGAAGAGATGCCAGTCTAAGTTCCCTCTAAGCTGCACGTCCGCGCAGCTGCTTATTAAGTGCTGCACAGGAGCTCAGGGCTGCAGAAGGGGAGATGCCTCTCCCCAAGCCCCGGACATGCCATGGCGCCTTTCCCCCAGCCCTGACCCAGCCCAGCCCCATACCTGCCATGGCTGGGGGACAGGCACCCCTCCCGCAGCCCTGACCCAGCCCAGCCTAGACCTGTCGTGGCCAGGGGAGAGGCGCCTCTCCCCCCCAGCCCAGGTGCTGCTGCAGGGAAAGAGAGCTGGGGGGAGTCTTCTCTCCCCACTATAGCCCCACAGAGCCCCATTGCACCCCAAATCCCTAATCCCTGGCCCCACCCCAAAGCCCGCACCCCTCACTGGAGCACTCACCCTGCACACATACCCCAACCCTCTGCCCCAGCCATGAGCCCCCTCCTATACTCCAGACTCCTTGGCCCCACCCTGCCACATGAATTTTGTTATGTGCACCAATATGGAGGTGATGTGTCACACGTCACTTCCATATTGGTGCACGTAACAAAATTCATTCCGCACATGGGTGAGAAAAATGAGAGGGTTAGGCTTAGGGTACCAGTGCTTCTCCAGTACAGCCATGCTGATGCATGAGGATTGGGGTTGCAATCACCTCTCCTGCCTAAGCCCTTTCTAGTGCTGCTGGCAGCATTAGCCAAACTTGGTGCATTTCACAGGCCTGAAGCCAAATATGGCTTCCTATTGCAATGGCAAAGTGAGCAATAAGGGCTTCTTCTTCATGTTTCACTCCAGGACACTTGCACTTGAGAGACTATAATTTGGTTCTTTATGCACTGCAGTATATAGTGCCTTTGTTTCTCATCTGCATTTCTTGGCTGAAGCGTTTAACAGATCTTAGCTATTTTTAATTAGGTTCTCCAACTAGTTAATGATTTTTTATTGTTGATCGTCTAACTTTTCTTAAACCCAATATGGACATTGCATAATAAGAAGTTATGGTTTATGATGTAGGTCTCATCGGCTTTGTTGAACTCCACAGAGATCAGATTTTGGGTACAATGGAAAAGCCTCTCAATTACAGATTATTATTCAGAGTTAATGCCATATAGTGCACCACTACGTGGCAGGTTAACAGATTAAAGTGACCAAAGAATCAGTTTATACTGATGAAATTTCACTGGTCCGTTTATAGCCAGAGAAGTTTTATCTTTGTCTGGATTTGTTTATATTTCAAAGAATGTGGTTTAAGCAATGAATATGCTGCATTCCTCAACACTTGTTCTATTATTCTTTGCTAAAAACTGAATATTCCATCTGAATTTATTCCCTATATATTTAACAGCTTTCTTTATAAAATGTTTTACCATATGTGCAAAATGTATGCATAGATTCAGAGCCCATTAAGGCCAGAAGGGACCACGGATGGGATCCATGAAGGGGCTTAGGTGTTGCAACCCTGGGTGTTGTGGAGCCTAACTTTTAGGCACCTAGAAAGTCATGGGAACAAAACTGCAATCCACAAAGCTGGATTTGGGTGCTTAGGCTCCCTGTACAATGATTGGGGAGAGATAGGCACCTAGACTGTGATCCACTGGTTTGGCAGAACTCTGGGCAGGTAGCCACCTAAGCTAGCCAATGGGAGATGCCTACAAGATTGATGTGTGTGAGCTGCACACCTCTCTCAGAGATAGGCGCCAAACTAAGTCTGGGCTGCAGGGAGCCACCTAGCTGTTAGCAATCCATGAATGGGGGAAAGATAGGTGTGATAGATGTTTGGCTACCTAAGTTGCACAGAGTATCCAAAAAAAATGGCTTGGAGTGGGTGAGGGGAGTACCTCCCTTATAACTTTTAGCCCAGTGGATAGGGTACTCAACCAGGATGTGGGAGACCCCTCATTCAAGTCTCCCCTCTTCTTGATGGGGAAAAGAGATTTGAGCAGGGATCTGTCACCTCTCTGGAGAGTGCTCTAACTACTAGGCTACAGAGTCATCCCAATTAATATTTAATTATTCATTTATTTAAAATGGAACATCTTTAATAGGAAGGATTGAGGGACTCCCACCTCCAAATATTAGAGCCTTCACTGGAAAGGTGACTAATTACTGTTAATCTCCCACTCTGGAGGAGGGGAATTTGAACCAGGGGTCTCCCACATCCCAGGTGAGTCCGCTAGGCTCAAAATTATAAAGAAGGTTGTCCTCCTCCTTACCACCCAACCGCCACCTCACAGACCACCTACCAGATCAGCCCCTCCACCACCACCCCAGACATGACTTAGGCAACCCAACATCTATCTTTCCCAGTTTGTAAATTGCTCTGGGATTTAGGTGGGAGACAGGCATCAGGATGCCTGTCATGAGGCAGCAGTGCACATGCCCAGGGTAAAAAAAATTTAAGCACCAAGTGAGTTTAGGCACATACAGGGTTAAGCAGCAGCTGAGTGCCAGTTCTGTGGCTCACAGCAGTGCCTGAAAACAGGACTTAGGCACCTAAATACTGTTGTGGATCACTCCGCCCTCTCATTAGATCATATAGTCTGAACTTCTGTGTGTCACAGGCCCTCAAATTTCAACCAGTCACCCTTGTGCTGAGCCCAGTAATTCACATTTAACTAGATCATAATGTGTTTGGCTAAGGTATGTCTTCTAGAAAAGCATCTAGTCTTGTTCTGATGACATCAAGAGATGGAGAATCCACCACTTTCCTTAGGAGTTTGTTCTAGTGGTTAGTCATAGAATCATAGAATATCAGGGTTGGAAGGGACCCCTGAAGGTCATCTAGTCCAACCCCCTGCTCAAAGCAGGACCAATTCCCAGTTAAATCATCCCAGCCAGGGCTTTGTCAAGCCTGACCTTAAAAACCTCTAAGGAAGGAGATTCTACCACCTCCCTAGGTAACGCATTCCAGTGTTTCACCACCCTCTTAGTGAAAAAGTTTTTCCTAATATCCAATCTAAACCTCCCCCACTGCAACTTGAGACCATTACTCCTTGTTCTGTCATCTGCTACCATTGAGAACAGTCTAGAGCCATCCTCTTTGGAACCCCCTTTCAGGTAGTTGAAAGCAGCTATCAAATCCCCCCTCATTCTTCTCTTCTGCAGGCTAAACAATCCCAGCTCCCTCAGCCTCTCCTCATAAGTCATGTGTTCTAGACCCCTAATCATTTTTGTTGCCCTTCGCTGGACTCTCTCCAATTTATCCACATCCTTCTTGTAGTGTGGGACCCAAAACTGGACACAATACTCCAGATGAGGCCTCACCAATGTCGAATAGAGGGGAACGATCACGTCCCTCGATCTGCTTGCTATGCCCCTACTTATACATCCCAAAATGCCATTGGCCTTCTTGGCAACAAGGGCACACTGACTCATATCCAGCTTCTCGTCCACTGTCACCCCTAGGTCCTTTTCTGAAGAACTGCTGCCTAGCCATTCGGTCCCTAGTCTGTAGCGGTGCATTGGATTCTTCCATCCTAAGTGCAGGACCCTGCACTTATCCTTATTGAACCTCATCAGATTTCTTTTGGCCCAATCCTCCAATTTGTCTAGGCCTTTCTGTATCCTATCCCTCCCCTCCAGCGTATCTACCACTCCTCCCAGTTTAGTATCATCCGCAAATTTGCTGAGAGTGCAATCCACACCATCCTCCAGATCATTTATGAACATATTGAACAAAACCGGCCCCAGGACCGACCCTTGGGGCACTCCACTTGATACCGGCTGCCAACTAGACATGGAGCCATTGATCACTACCCGTTGAGCCCGACAATCTAGCCAGCTTTCTACCCACCTTATAGTGCATTCATCTAGCCCATACTTCCTTAACTTGCTGACAACAATACTGTGGGAGACCGTGTCAAAAGCTTTGCTAAAGTCAAGAAACAATACATCCACTGCTTTCCCTTCATCCACAGAACCAGTAATCTCATCATAAAAAGCGATTAGATTAGTCAGGCATGACCTTCCCTTGGTGAATCCATGCTGGCTGTTCCTGATCACTTTCCTCTCATGCAAATGCATCAGGATTGATTCTTTGAGGACCTGCTCCATGATTTTTCCAGGGACTGAGGTGAGGCTGACTGGCCTGTAGTTCCCAGGATCCTCCTCCTTCCCTTTTTTAAAGATTGGCACTACATTAGCCTTTTTCCAGTCATCCGGGACTTCCCCGGTTCGTCACGAGTTTTCAAAGATAATGGCCAATGGTTCTGCAATCACAGCCGCCAATTCCTTCAGCACTCTCGGATGCAACTCGTCTGGCCCCATGGACTTGTGCACGTCCAGCTTTTCTAAATAGTCCCTAACCACCTCTATCTCCACAGAGGGCTGGCCATCTCTTCCCCATTTTGTGATGCCCAGCGCAGCAGTCTGGGAGCTGACCTTGTTAGTGAAAACAGAGGCAAAAAAAGCATTGAGTACATTAGCTTTTTCCACATCCTCTGTCACTAGGTTGCCTCCCTCATTCAGTAAGGGGCCCACACTTTCCTTGGCTTTCTTCTTGTTGCCAACATACCTGAAGAAACCCTTCTTGTTACTCTTGACATCTCTTGCTAGCTGCAGCTCCAGGTGTGATTTGGCCCTCCTGATATCATTCCTACATGCCCGAGCAATATTTTTATACTCTTCCCTGGTCATATGTCCAACCTTCCACTTCTTGTAAGCTTCTTTTTTACGTTTAAGATCCGCTAGGATTTCACCATTAAGCCAAGCTGGTCGCCTGCCATATTTACTATTCTTTCGACTCATTGGGATGGTTTGTCCCTGTAACCTCAACAGGGATTCCTTGAAATACAGCCAGCTCTCCTGGACTCCTTTCCCCTTCAAGTTAGTCCCCCAGGGGATCCTGGCCATCCGTTCCCTGAGGGAGTCGAAGTCTGCTTTCCTGAAGTCCAGGGTCCATATCCTGCTGCTTACCTTTCTTCCCTGCGTCAGGATCCTGAACTGAACCAACTCATGGTCACTGCCTCCCAGATTCCCATCCACTTTTGCTTCCCCCACTAATTCTACCCAGTTTGTGAGCAGCAGGTCAAGAAAAGCGCCCCCCCCTAGTTGGCTCCTCTAGCACTTGCACCAGGAAATTGTCCCCTACGCTTTCCAAAAGCTTCCTGGATTGTCTATGCACCGCTGTATTGCTCTCCCAGCAGATATCAGGAAAATTAAAGTCACCCATGAGAATCAGGGCATGCGATCTAGTAGCTTCCGTGAGCTGCCGGAAGAAAGCCTCATCTACCTCATCCCCCTGGTCCGGTGGTCTATAGCAGACACCCACCACTACATCACTCTTGTTGCACACACTTCTAAACTAGTCACCTCACTGTTGAACATTTGTACCCAAGTTCTAATTTATGTTTGTCTGCCTTCAGCTTCCAACCGTAAGTTTTTGGTTGGACTTTCTCAGGTAGATTAAAGAACCCTCTATTACCCAATATTTTCTCCTCATGAAGATATTTATACATCTCTCAAACTTATTTTAGATAAATTATACAGCTGGAGCTCTTTGAGTCTCACTGTCAAGCATTTCCTCTAACCCTTAAATCATTTTTGCGGCTCTCTGTTGCACCCTCTCCACATTTTTAAAAGGACACTGAAAAATTGGACATTAGAACTGTACATGGTATTCCAGTATCAGTCTTCCCAATATTATATATGGAGGTAGAATCACCCACTCCCCCCGCCCAGTTCTGCTCCTTTGTTTATATATCCAAGTTTATACATTCGTCCTCTTTGCCACAGCATCACATTGGGGACTCATGTTGAGTTGCTTGTCCACTATGACTCCTAAATCCTTTTTCAGAGTCATTACTTTGCAGGATATGATCCCCCAGTCTGTAGGTATTGCCCGATATTCCTGGATATATAACTTTGCATTTGGCTGTAGTAACATTCATTCTGTTTGAATGGGCCCAGCTTACCAACCCATTCAGATTGCTCTCTATCACTGTCCTGTCTTCGTTTACCACTGTGCTAAGCTTATTTCATCTTGCAACTTTTAAAAAAATGAGGCTACATAAGTAGAAAGTTCATGTCACATTTTGATATCTTTTCTGTTGACGCTACGAGAGAGGGAGACATACAGGAAACAATTTGAATAAATTAAAAATGTTTACTGTGATTGTGTTCTTGTATCTTGTGTTGGTTTTCCATGAACATTCTGGCAAGTGAGCTCACTGACAAATGTTTATGCAAACAATGAATTCTACGCAGATATTGGAATGTATTCACCAAGAGAAAATATTAGCAAAAAGCAAGTTTTGAAATAACATTAGTATCCACACTGGAAACTTGACACTAAGAAATGCCCTCAAACCAATCAGGTAACAAAGATGCGCCTTATGACCTATATGTCCAGTCATAAGCAACCAGTACAGCTTGTGATGTTGAATATCAAATTATTATAATGAATAGCTCATAAATGAGGTACGGTCAAAGTTATCCATGGGAAAAATTTGTAAATTTTAAACAGTTTGTGAAGAGTGATGTTTTCAGATAGTTTGCACACACAAGTTTAGCCTAAGTTATTCACCTCGCTCTGCTCTTACCAGTGTTGCAATATTTCATATCTGTTGCAATTTGTTGCAAGTTAGCGAAACAGCATAACATTAGCTTGTGGGATTTTACATTAGTATAATGGTGCTACTTTCATGTAGTTAAATAATTTTGTTCACTAGGAAAACTGTATGTACAGAGAACCATTGTAACAGTCCTGCATTTATATATTGCCTTTCATCCCAACGGATAAAAGAATCCTTTATAGACTTGATTCTGTGGCTGTCCTGTGACACCAATGATTGGAATGACCAAAGAACCAGGCCTCAAATACATATGCAAGCTGTCCAGGGTTCTCTTCATGAATCAGTTAAATACAGCCACTATGGAATGAAAAAATAGTGCAGTGCAACACCCCCCAACATTTTTGGACAAGAATATATTATCCACTCCTATAATGCTCACCAGAAGACGATCTCTAAGGGGCAAATAACTGATCACTCAGATCTACTGAGGACAAGTGTTCTGTATAAGCTTAGCATTATTACTCAGAGAGTAGCAAGCACCTGGAGATTTCCAGGGCCTCTCTGGGAACTGTATGAAGACAGCCTGTTACTAAGATGCTTTGGGAACGCTGAAACAATTTTATTTCAGTTGTATCAAAACAAGGTGTTTTGACATTTCCACATCAAAGATTTGTGGAAGTTTCTGTTCTGCAAGAAGTTTTTCTATTTTGACTTTTCAATGTATTCAGGACTAAGTTTGGAAATAGCAGAATTTCCCACAGGATAGAAATTCCGATTTTTGGCTACCACTTGCAGATAGTTAATAGATAAAGTGTAAGTAGATAGCAAGATTATGTAGCGTAGTTCCAGAGGTTTGTAGGACCAGTAAAACTTGTAAAGAGCTGCTAGATAGAGCCATTTGCAGTGCACTTCAAGAGGTATGTGGGTGCTACCATGATGGGAGCTATTGAAAGTACTTAGATAAGTGGCAGTATTGATCATTAATAATTTTTTTAAATTCCAAGTGTAAAAGCTATTGATTCTCTAAAGTAGGACCAGCCCCAGACATTTTGCTGCCCGAGGCAAACTTCAGTATGAGCCTCCCTCAACACACAATCAGGCAAATATGTTCCAAATCATGTTTTTACTAGGTTATTTATTGCCACTTTTGATGTTACTTATTAATTAAATAAAAATTTAAAGCTTAGTTGTGCCTTGAGAGACCAGAGCAGCTCTGGAACACCACAAGATTAGAAGAACCTTGAATCTTACTGCCTTCAAAGGAAAATTAAACTAGTCTCACTGCTTCCAGGCAGGCTAGGAAATACAACAAAGCAGAAGCACAGGGACTTTAAGAAGTACAAAGATCATGTCTGCAGACAGACACACTAAACATAGTGGTAGCATGGGAATCATTAATTTTTTCTCACTGACCAAGTCAAAGAGCAGATGTTACAGTTTAAAAAAAAAAAAAACAACTTTGTAAAAGCAGTGAGATGTATGCAGAGTGTACAAGTCCCAGAAGACAAAGAGAATCCTAGAAAAGCCTATCTACAACTGAAGCGACTTAAGCTACCAGATTCTGGTGATCTAAATATACACACATTTCTGCTTTCTCTACAGTGAACTAACCCAAGCCCAGCAATGTCAATGGGAAACTCCTGTTTACTTCAGTGGGAATGTGGGGGGTTCAATCCAGTGTCAAACTGATGCTCACTGTCTCCAGGCTTCCTGTTCTCTTCCACAACCACTACCACCCTTCTTCCTTCCACTTCTGTGCCTATTCCCCCTGCTACTTCCCTGCCCCTCACAAAATCCCCAGTAGTTTTCTGTTGTTTCCTGGATTTCATTCAGTAGAAGTTATGGGCCAACAAAAAGACACACATTTGTTAGAGTCAGTTTGTGCTATAAGGCTGTGAGAAACACCATGTACCTTCCCATTACATTCTGCCAGTACTTCAGTTTCTCCATTGGCTTAGCTCTCCAACAAGGCCTGTGTACTCTTTTTGTCCACCCAAGTTCCCTGAGCAACAGCCCTCTCATTAGCAGCTGAGTGGACCATCTCTCCTTTTTTTCATGGGTCCATTCTTATTCATGAATGGCTCTAAAACAGTGGTTCTCAAACTTTTGTACTGGTGACCCCTTTCACACAGCAAGCCTCTGTGTGCGACTCCCCTTATAAATTAAAAACACTTTTTACATATTTAACACCATTATAAATGCTGGAAGCAAAGAGGAGTTTGGGGTGGAGGCTGACAGCTTGTGACCCCCATGTAATAACCTTGTGACACCAGCTTGAGAACCCCTGCTCTAAAAAAAGCCTTTGCTCAGCTCCTTTCAAGCTACTTCCTCAATCATTTCCCCTTAAAAAGAACAGAATTCCAGCCTCTTTTTTTTTGGGGGGGGGGGTCTGTTTTGTCAAGGAGACCCACAGCAAGACAACTATTTCCTTGATCTTCCTAATTAAGAAAACCAGACCTTTTATACCCAGCATGCTTAGCAATTTACAGTTCCCATGATTGCTGAACTACAAGTCCCAGAACACCTGTTTTTGGCCAAAAATCACACCACAGGAGTGCCTGAAAACTGAACTCAGAAAAGCTAGCTCCCATGTAACACAGGAAAAACTTTTTCAGTTATCTGTCTTTATCTGAGTTGTTCAGAGATTTTCATCACAACTTTTCCAGTGGAATATGTCTTTTCAACAAAGGTAAAATCATCATTTTGGTTGACTACTTTTTCAAACACATTGGGGGTGGGGGAAGGGGGAAACAGGGAGGGACCTCCACATTCTCTCCGTTTTTTATTTTTTCCCCTGGAAAGAGATGAAAAAGGATAGTAATGTGTTTCTCCACCACAACACCTGCTCACTCTGAAAAATGAAGCTTTTTATGTCTCATTTTTTAACAAAATGAAAAGTTCTCATTTTTTTAAAAAAATTGCATGAATTATACTTTGAGTAGAGTTTGCATTAAGAAGGATTAAAAAAAACTTTCTTGTTACAACTATAGGGATCTAAGTGTATATGTATGTTTTATACAATTGAAGTAGCATCCTTGACCCCAGAAGCTAGGTTTATATATGAGAATGTGACAAGGCAACCTTGGTACCTAATGCTCTCTGCCTCAGTTCCCATCTTCTAACTCCAGGAACTTCAGTCTATCACTTTTGGACAGGTCAGTTCCACTGATCTTAATTATTTAGCCCTCTAGCCAAATCACAAAGCCTGTGGGTCAACAAAACAAACAATGGTTCAGCAACCTCATATTGGGTCTTCAGTCTGACTCCAGACTCAAAAGTCCATCCACCCCACCATTCAAGGGAGCTCTCACACCATCTTGCTCAGAGGCTTTATAGGGGAATACAGAAGAGAGTTAGTGACTCCCTGTAGCAAGCAGCAAAAGAGCCATCTTCACAGAACCTTTGCTGCACTGCTCTGGGCCTTTCCATACCTCTCCCTGTGCTCGTGTGTATCAGTTGGCCACTTCCTTGACTCCATTGTGGAGTTCCTCCTCACACCTTCCATCCCATATCTCTCAATCTCCTCCTCCTTCAACTTTCCTTCTCCCTAGTGAGCTAGGGAGGCTTCTTCTTATATGAAGCCTCGAAACCCACCACTCAGAGGAGTTAGTTAACTAGACATAGGTGTGACTGAGCCAAACTCCCTTAAAGGGCCAGCCCACCTTATGACAGGATGCCATTTATACAGTGAATAAATTATGTTCATTATTTTCATTAACAACTTTCCCTCTTGACTCTTTCTCTTCCTTTTCCCTATTCTCTGTTATGCATTCTCTCCACTTTCTCTCAGGGTTGCCATGCAACAACAGTCCTCTGCATACACCCTTTTTCACACTCTCTCCTAAGCAGACAGAAGCCCAGTACCATCTGCATTCAAGTCAAACATTCAAAGTAATAATGCTCAATGAGGTTGAAATAGGAAGTTCACCCATCTCTAATGAAAATGAAAAAAGGAGTCTGATTTAATTAATATGAAGACGTTGGTCCTATTTTATGTTTCTGGATTTATAAAGCTAGGGTCCAGTTATATGTTCCTTGGGTTCCTTAGGTTACCCCTAAACCCAATAATTATAATGAGATTTTGGGGTGCCCAGTGAATAAATGCAGGATCAAACCTTTTGGGGTGCCCAGTGAATAAATGCACTGCTCCTCTATTTTGGAGGAAGTTTATTTTGTTTTAGAAATGACAGAATCTTATATCAAATTCCCACAATGCACACACCAAAGAAGTAGCCCTTAGGCGAATCACAATGCTGAAATTGCTGTTCTGAGACTATAACAAAGTTTCTTGCTGTCAATGCACAACAAAACTAGATTACATGGAAGGAGAAAAGCATAGGGTGACAAAAGAAACGAAAACATGCTGTACAAATAATAAACACCAAAAACAATCCCCTACCAAGCAAAAACTTTTAAAATTTATAAAGAAAAGTAATGCAATGAAAACTATGAAATAACCATAACCCAAGAAGCCTGCAACACGGGTATTAGAAAAGATCTCCACTCTTCTAAAGAAAATTACCAACAGAACAACACAAAAACACATTGATGCTAATGATTGCATGACTTACTGGTCAGAAACCAGGTTCCTATAAGCATAAACAAAAAATGTGTGTGGTGGCGGGGGGTGGGGGGCTGTTGCAGCATTTTCCACATATTAATTAGCCTCGGTGTACAAAAATTTCTCTGTACAGCCACCAAGGCCTGGTATTATCTGAGTTACTGCTTATGACCTTTCATGTTTGAACCTGTGATGACTGTAAGTAAGGCTACAATTTAGACGTGGGTATTTTTAGTAAAAGTCACAGACAGGTCATGGCAATAAACAAAAATTCACGACCGGTGACCTGTCCATGCCTTATACTCAAAATATCCGTGATTAAATCTTGGTGGGAAGGGCGCTAGTAGGGGGACATCCAGAGGGGCCACTGAAGGGGGAGGATGGGGGAGAGCGATGCTGTGGAGGGGATGCCCAGGGCCAGCAGCACCAGCTGCCAGGGACTATGGACCAAGACCCACGGCTGCACTGCTGGGGCCAGCAGACTGCAGCTGCTCCAGCTAGTTGGGGACTGCTGCCTGGGGCCATGGACCGCAGCTGCTCCAGCTGCCCTGGGACCACTGACAGGGGCCGCTGGATCAGCGGCTGTTGTGGCTGTCCCTGGGCCGCTCCAGCAGTGGCTGATATGGCTGTCCCAGGGGCCACCTGAGCAGCTGTCTCTGGGGTCAGCCACACTGGCCACTGCAGAAGTCATGGAGGTCACAGAAATTCACAGAATCCATGACTTCCGTGACCTCAGTGACAGACTTGGAACCCTAACCATGAGCAATTTTATATTCCCTCCCTCTACACTGCACTTTTCAGTGGTCATTGTTACCCCAACCTTTCCCTCCATTTTTTTCCTTTCAAAACACAAATAGTTATATCTGTGAGAATGGGAAGGGAAGTGAGACAGACATGTGGAATGCATGGGCAATATATGGATATATTTCCATAGAAACTGTGACAAAAAATCCCCCACCTCTCTCTCGCTGCCTCTGCATGTAGGGATAAAGTAGCTGAATTGAGTGACAGGTAAGAACTGGGAATTGTTTTCTTTCACTGGATGCTAGTTGGCAAGAGGGTGCATGCTGCAAGAGTGAAAGCCTTTTGAAAAGCCCAGGAGAGTTTAAATATATAGGAGGGGAGGCTCACATAAGAGGTCACTCACCCCCAGCCAAAGGGAAGGCAGCAAACCTGAGAGGGGTGGGCAGCCCCACGTCTTGTCACAGGCTGTCTCGCATCACCCCTTCCAAGGCACCATGTTGCCTCCCCATTCAGAAGTTGGTCCAATAAAAGATATCACCTCACGCACCTTGTCTCTCTAATATCCTGCAACTGGCATGGCTACAATACTTCATAATTCTGACTCACAGTGATTATGATACCACATGGCTTTGGGTCTTGATCCTGCCAACATAAATGCGAGTGTAGACTCTTACACCAACAAGGGAGCGCCATTTATATGTAAGTGTCAGAGTTCACACAAATGCATCTATTTGCAGGATCAGGTCCTTATTTTGTACCATAATGACACATTTAACAGCATTAAATAATACAGGGTACGTCTACACAACAGCTGGGAAGTGTAATTCCCAGTGCTGGTCGGCTCTGCTCAGCCTAGCATGCTAATAATAGCAGTGTGGTCATGGTGAGTGTCATGGGCAGTGGCTAGGGTGACCAGATGTCCTGATATTATTGGGACCATCCTGATATTAGGGGCTTTGTCTTCTATAGGCAACTATTACTGCCCCCCCCATCCTGATTTTTCACACTTGCTATCGGGTCACCCTAGTAGGAGGCACAAGCTAGCCGTTGAAGTACAATCTTTCCAGATCCCCTGGGTACAAACTCGGGTGGCTAGTTTGAGTCACTGCAACCACTCTGCTATTTTAGTGCATTAGCTCAAGCAGAGTTAGTGTGTGCCTGTCTCCCCATGCTGGGAATCACATCTCCCAGCTGCTGTGTACACATACCCACAGTTACCTTTTTGAAAAACATCTGTCTTCCTTTGCTATTGTTTACTAAAAATAATCTCTCCACTTTTTATATTTACACAGCCACCAGTACCGTAGTATCTGAGCACCTCACAACACCCCTGCAAGGTAGACAATTGCTAGTATCCCCATTTCAACAGATGTGGCACAGGGGTCCAAGGTCACACAGGCTGTTTGTGGTAGAACAGCCACTTGAACCTACTTGATCTCCCAGGCTGGCACCCTACCCACAAGACCATCCTTCACAGTCACACATTTAGGCAAGGAAAAAGGATATATTTTCAGAGGAACTATGAAAATAGCTGGACAGTTACTAAGGACTAAGCTACAGGAAGGCTGCTGTAGGTGTCTGGAGTTGTAGCTCTTTCACCAGCAGAAGGTGAGAGAAATTATATACCGACTAGGAATGGGAAAAACATGCCTCCAGAGGAGATTTGACAGGAAATAAAGCTGATGTTTTTAACAGCACAACAACAGTCTGCCACCCTCATTAGCTCAGACATTTCAGATAAAGGCAATAAAGGCCTCGTGAAGCTCCAGAGAGGAGGGTGAAGCAGATCAATATTACACTGGCTGTTTGGTCTTCATTCAGTATTTATAGTATTCTAAAACACTGGTGCCTAGAGTCACAAAGGAATGCATCATAGAATATCAGGGTTGGAAGGGACCTCAGTTAGTCCAACCCCCTACTCAAAGCAGGACCAATCCCCAATTTTTGCCCCGATCCCTAAATGCCCCCTCAAGGATTGAACTCACAACCCTGGGTTTAGCAAGCCAATGCTCAAACCACTGAGCTATCCTTCCCTCCCAACATAGGCATGTTGCTGCTGAGAGTCACTATGCCTAACCTAGAAAATCACCGAGGGTATGTCTGCACTGTGATAAATACTCGTAGAACAGTCACAGCTGGCCCAGATCAGCTGACTCAGGTTCTTGGGACGAAGGATGCAGGACTAAAAATTCCAGTGCAGACATTTGGGCTCAGACTAGAGCCCAGGCTCTGAAAACCAATGCGGGGGATGGGTCCCAGAGCCCAGGCACCTACATGACAATTTTATAGCTCTGCAGCCCGAGCCCTGCAAGCCCAAGTCAGCTGTGGCTCTGTGACTCAGTGCCATGAGTTTTTTGTTGCAGTGTATATGTACCCTGGGATTCACAAAGCCTGAATTCAGTGCCTAGGAACCCTGTGCAATGAGTGAGAAAGATAGGCACCTCAGAATGGGACTTATAAAAGCCAGCACACTAGGCAGCTCCCTCTCTAAAGTAGCCAGTGGGATGTAACAGGGAAAGGGGTGTGTCTTAAGCCCCACTCCTCTCTTGGAGATAAATGCCAAAGTCTGGGCTGCAGGGAAACACCTATCTCTGCTTGGGATACTCAGCTGCACACCCTGTCTTGCAGAGATGTGCCTGTGCTGTTTTGACACCACCAAGGAGGAGGACCTCCCTCTTAACTTTTAGCCCAGTGGGTAGGGTACTCACCTGGGATGTGAAACGCTCACCAGTTCAAGTCCCTTCTCTCATATTAAATGAGGATATTAATATAACAGGCATCACAGAAACTTGGTGGAATGAGGATAATCAATGGGACACTTTAATACCAGGGTACAAAATATATCGGAAGGACAGAATAGGTCGTGCTGGTGGGGGAGTGGCACTATGTGTGAAAGAAAGTGTAGAATCAAAGGAAGTAAAAATCTTAAATGAACCAAACTGTACCATAGAATCTCTATGGATAGTAATCCCATGCTCGAATAATAAGAATATAGCAGTAGGGATATACTACCGACCACCTGACCAGGATGGTGATAGTGACTGCAAAATGTTCAGGGAGATTAGAAAGGCTATAAAAATAAAAAAACTCAGTAATAATGGGGGATTTCAACTATCCCCATATTGACTGGGTACATGTCACCTCAGGACAGGATGCAAAGATAAACTTTCTTGACACCTTAAATGACTGCTTCTTGGAGCAGCTAGTCCTGGAACCCACAAGAGGAGAGGCAATTCTTGATTTGGTCCTAAGTGGATGACAGGATCTGGTCCAAGAGGTGAATAGAGCTGGACCGCTTGGTAATAGTGACCATAATATAATTACATTTAACATCCCTGTGGTAGGGATAACACCACAGTAGCCCAACATGGTAGCACTTAATTTCAGAAAAGGGAACTACACAAAAATAAGGAAGTTAGCTAAACAGAAATTAAAAGGTACAGTACCAAAAGGGAAATCCCTGGAAGCTGCATGGAAAGTTTTTAAAGACACCATAATAGAGGATCAAGAACCAAAAAGGTGCCTCCATGGCTAAACAACAAAGTACTGGAAGCAGTGAGAGTCAAAAAAGCATCCTTTAAAAAGTGGAAGTTAAATCCCAGTGAGGAAAATGGAATGGAGCATAAACTCTGGCAAATGAAGTGTAAAAATATAATTAGGAAGGCCCAAAAAGAATTTGAAGAACAGCTAGCCAAAGACTCAAAAAGTAATAGCAAAAAAAATTTTGAATACATCAGAAGCAGGAAGCCTGCTAAACAACCAGTGGGGCAACTGGACGATTGAGATACTAAAGAAGCACTCAAGGATGATAAGACCATTGCGGAGCAACTAAATGAATTCTTTGCATCGGTCTTCACAGCTGAGGTGTGAGGGATATTCCCAAACCTGAGTCATTCTTTTTAGGTGACAAATCTAAGGAACTGTCCCAGATTGAGGTGTCATTAGAGGAGGTTTTGGAACAAATTGATAAATTAAACAGTAATAAGTCACCAGGACCAGATGGTATTCACCCCAAAGTTCTGAAGGAACTCAAATGTGAAATTGCAGAACTACTAACTGTGGTCTGTGACCTATCATTTCAATCAGCTTCTGTACCAAATGACTGGGAGATAGCTAATGTGATGCCAATTTTATTAAAGGGCTCCAGAGGTGATCCCGGCAATTACAGGCCAGTAAGCCTGACTTCAGTACCAGGCAAATTGGTTGAAACTATAGTAAAGAACCAAATTGTCAGAAACATAGATGAACATAATTTGTTGGGGAAGAGTCAACACGGTTTTTGTAAAGGGAAATCATGCCTCACCAATCTACTAGAATTCTTTGAGAGGGTCAACAAGCATGTGGACAAGGGGGATCCAGGGGATACAGTGTAGTTAGATTTTCAGAAAGCCTTTGACAAGATCCCTCACCAAAGGCTCTTAAGCAAAGTAAGCTGTCATGGGACAAGAGGGAAGGTCCTCTCATGGATCAGTAACTTGTTAAAAGATAGGAACCAAAGGGTAGGAATAAATAATCAGTTTTTGGATTGGAGAGAGGTAAATAGTGGTGTCCCCCAGGGGTCTGTACTGGGACTAGTCCTATTCAACATATTCATAAATGATCTGGAAAAAGGGTAAACAGTGAGGTGGCAAAATTTGCAGATGATACAAAACTACTCAAGATAGTTAAGTCCCAGGCAGACTGTGAAGAGCTACAAATGAATCTCACAAAACTGGGTGACTGGGCAACAAAATGGCAGATGAAATTCAATGTTGATAAATGCTAAGTAATGCCCATTGGAAAACATAATCCCAACTATACATATAAAATGATGGGTTTAAATTAGCTGTTACCACTCAAGAAAGAGATCTTGGAATCATCATGGATAATTCTCTGAAAACATCCGCTCCATCTGCAGCGGCAGTCAAAAAAGTGAACAGAATTTTGGGAATCATTAAGAAAGGGATAGATATTGCCACTATATAAATCCATGGTACTCCCACATCTTGAATACTGCATGTAGATGTGGTTGCCCCATCTCAAAAAAGATATTTTGGAATTGGAAAAGGTTCAGAAAAGGGCAACAAAAATTATTAGGGGTATGGAACGGCTTCCGTATGAGGAGAGATTAATAAGATTGGGACTTTTCAAAAAGAGATGTCTAGGGGGGATATGATTGAGGTCTATAAAATCATGACTGGTGTAGAGAAAGTAAGTAAGTGTTATTTACTCCTTCTCATAACACAAGAACTCGGGGTCACCAAATGAAATTAATAGGCAGCAGGTTTAAAACAAACAAAAGGAAGTATTTCTTCACAAAATGCACAGTCAACCTGTGGAACTCTTTGCCTGTTTGACCACTCTTCACTATTACCAAGTGGTCTTTGTTGTGAAGGCCAAGACTGTAAAAGGGTTAAAAAAAGAATTAGATAAATTCATGGAGGATAGGTCCATCTATGGCTATTAGCCAGGATGGGCAGGAATGGTGTCCCTAGCCTCTGTTTGCCAGAAGCTGGGAATGGGCGACAGGGAATGGATCACTTGATGATTACCTGTTCTGTTTATTCCCTCTGGGGCACCTGGTATTGGCCACTGTTGGAAGACAGGATAATGGGCTAGATGGACCTTTGATCTGACCCAGTTTGGCCGTTTTTATGTTATGTTCTCTGATTGAGGTAGGAGAAGGGATCTGAACAAGGATCTGCCACCTCGCAGGATAGAGGGCTTTAATCATTAGTCAATGAGAACTTCTGATGTGGGGCTCCCTCAGGCTGTCCTGTTGAACCTGTCCTACTTTGGATAATAAATAAAAAATCCATTGGCTCCTGAGTCTCCCAGGTGAGTGCTCTAACCACAAGTCTACAGAATCATTCTCATGCATATTCATATTCTCTCTCTCTCTCTCACATATATATATATTTCACTATTTATCCAAAACTGAACAGCTTCAACAGGAGAGAGTCCCAGTTCAGATATAGGAGACCCACTTTATACTATGCCAGAGCCCAGTGGTTAGAGCACTCACCTGAGGAGTGCTAGTTCATATCCCTTCTCCCACTCAGATGGTGGACTTGAAGCAGGGGTGTTCCCCATCCCAAAGGAGCACCCTAACCACTGGGCTAAAAGTTATGAGGGAGGTCTTCCTGCTTGGCCTTTTTGTTATAGGGTCACCTATAGGAGCCTGATCTGGTAAGGGAGGCCTGAGCACACTTACCAGACTGGGTCCTGCAGGCAAGTTAGGTGGAGGAGCACCTATTTTCTCCCATATCGCTCTGGGGATTATGCACCAGGATGTCTGGTGTAGGGCTGCAGTATACAAATTCAAAGACAGATACATAGGCACCTAGAAAACTCTTACTGCAAAAATGTAAGTACTGAGTGATTTTAGATGCCTTCAGAGTTCAGGAGCAGCTGAGCAGGAGTTTTGTGAATCCCAGTGGGGCCTGATTCTGGTATTCAGGTGCCTAAAGTGGCTGTTAGGTACTAAATCCTTTTGTGAATCTAGCCCTGAATTAGTAGAAGACCTATTCCACTAGCTTTCACAAGTAGCTAATAATTTATATTCTAAGACAGATGAAAGGTCTTTTAAATTATTGTTTGAATGTACTAGTGTAGTGAATATATTAGGTCATATTTGTACCCTGTATGAAACTAGTCTATGCATGTAACTTTGTGCAAATTACATGGTGGAGAAAAATGATCTCACAGACATCTAAGGAAGGGGTGTGAGTCATTTATTATTTTGTGCCCAAAACCAATACTGTCAAGGAGTGAAAACATGGATTTTAAAAGTGCCAAGATATATTTGGCAACGTAGGAAATGATCTATGAATACTTTGGCTTTTTCATTAGTATCAAGGAGCCTTTCATGTTGTGCCTGTAGAAACATTTGAAATAAATCTCGAGCTAGTAATTACCCCCTAGAGTTTCAGAGATTTGTCGTTTTTGTGTGCAGAAGAATGTACAAAATAGAAAAAAGATCATACTAGATGCTTATCTCCTCAACCACATTTATGCCTCATTTTGCATGTAGAAATAAATAATTCAGGAGTGAAGAAGTTAATGATCTCTGTTCATCTTATCTTATCTCTGCTTATCTTTAGGGCTTGTAACTAAACCCAATACAACCCAATTTCACCTTCTTTTCCCAATGTCTTTGAGTTGCAGTTAAACCTGATTTGTAACCATTTTCATCAACACATAACATTCGGGGAAAGAAAGGGGGAGAGAAAAAGAAAGCCGCTCTTTTTATTGGCCCATGAAGCTCTGCAGTTGTTTTCTTCCCACAAGCAGCACAGAAGTGGAATGTTCCATCTCCCATTTACGCCACATCCAGACTTCTCAACAGAGCAGCGTGACAGAACATGTACTGATTGATGCACAGCAGCTCATTACAGTCTCAGTAATTCTGTCAGTCTAATTAACTGGGAAAATCACTTCCAAAGGCTTTTCACTGATTGAATTCAAGCATTTCATTTTAAATAAAACAGGTACCACTTTTCACCTACCAAAAAACTTGAAATAAAGTAAAACCAATTTCTCCAAAGACTTTTAACTTTATTTTTAAATTGGCCAGTTCTTCTGTCTTTCCTTTGCTGTTAATGAAGATCTGTGTGATCTCCAACATCTTTCACCTTTTCCTTTTGACTTCTTCCATGATTAGGTCATATTCAAGTGCTAATGACACTACAAAGTCTGCTGACATAGGAAATTCATCTCTGACTTGGGGTTCCTTCAACACATTCTTCTCTCTCTCTCTGACTCACACCCACACCCACAATATAAAGGTTTGGGCCATCCCCTGCTGTAGAAAAACCCATGTGAGGGATCCTGCAGTAGGAAATCTTCACTGAGGATCCACATGTAGAGATCTCCCCACATACTCCCATAGGGTTGAGGCGCAGAGTGGCTTTCTCCCCTTGCCATATTAGGCCATAGGGACTAATTCTAAACATAATGGACCTTGGGGTGATCCACAGGAAGTCAAGATCGACAATACAGTTGCTGTTTGCTTCTGCATTGGCTTTGGCCTCCAGGTCCATGCTAAGAAGGAACCCACTCCTCCCCTCTTAGCTGTAGCGCCTCCACCATCCACAAAAAACTAACAAATGTTCTCACAGCCTGAGGGGGAAACTAATATGCATCCACCCATCTTTCCCCCATCCTGACTAGTCTACACCCTTACCCTGGTTTCTGGAGGGTGTGGATGGGGGAGGCTAACATTGTGGCACCTGAACTCCACTTCTTCATGGAAGGGAGGGAGACCTGTTCACAGGGGTATGCAGGAAAGTGATCAGGAACAGCCAGCATGGATTCACCAAGGGAAGGTCATGCCTGACTAATCTAATCGCCTTTTATGATGAGATTACTGGTTCTGTGGATGAAGGGAAAGCAGTGGATGTATTGTTCCTTGACTTTAGCAAAGCTTTTGACACAGTCTCCCACAGTATTCTTGCCAGCAAGTTAAAGAAGTATGGGATGGATGAATGGACTATAAGGTGGGTAGAAAGCTGGCTAGATTGTCGGGCTCAACGGGTAGTGATCAATGACTCCATGTCTAGTTGGCAGCCGGTATCAAGTGGAGTGCCCAGGGGTCGGTCCTGGGGCCGGTTTTGTTCAATATCTTCATAAATGATCTGGAGGATGGTGTGGATTGCACTCTCAGCAAATTTGCGGATGATACTAAACTGGGAGGAGTGGTAGATACGCTGGAGGGGAGGGATAGGATACAGAAGGGCCTAGACAAATTGGAGGATTGGGCCAAAAGAAATCTGATGAGGTTCAATAAGGATAAGTGCAGGGTCCTGCACTTAGGACGGAAGAATCCCATGCACCGCTACAGACTAGAGACCGAATGGCTAGGCAGCAGTTCTGCGGAAAAGGACCTAGGGGTGACAGTGGACGAGAAGCTGGATATGAGTCAGCAGTGTGCCCTTGTTGCCAAGAAGGCCAATGGCATTTTGGGATGTATAAGTAGGGGCATAGTGAGCAGATCGAGGGACGTGATCGTTCCCCTCTATTTGACATTGGTGAGGCCTCATCTGGAGTACTGTGTCCAGTTTTGGGCCCCACACTACAAGAAGGATGTGGATAAATTGGAGAGAGTCCAGCGAAGGGCAACAAAAATGATTAGGGGTCTAGAACACATGACTTATGAGGAGAGGCTGAGGGAGCTGGGATTGTTTAGCCTGCAGAAGAGAAGAATGAGGGGGGATTTGATAGCTGCTTTCAACTACCTGAAAGGGGGTTCCAAAGAGGATGGCGCTAGACTGTTCTCAATGGTAGCAGATGACAGAACGAGGAGTAATGGTCTCAAGTTGCAGTGGGGGAGGTTTAGATTGGATATTAGGAAAAACTTTTCCACTAAGAGGGTGGTGAAACACTGGAATGCGTTACCTAGGGAGGTGGTAGAATCTCCTTCCTTAGAGGTTTTTAAGGTCAGGCTTGACAAAGCCCTGGCTGGGATGATTTAACTGGGAATTGGTCCTGCTTCGAGCAGGGGGTTGGACTAGATGACCTTCTGGGGTCCCTTCCAACCCTGATATTCTATGATCTAGGGATACACTCTGATCCAGGTTGTCATAAATGTAAAGGGAAGGGTAAACCCCTTTAAAATCCCTCCTGGCCAGAGGAAATATCCTCTCACCTGTAAAGGGTTAAGAAGCTAAAGGTAACCTCGCTGGCACCTGACCAAAATGACCAATGAGGAGACAAGATACTTTCAAAAGCTGGGAGGAGGGAGAGAAACAAAGGGTCTGTGTCTGTTGGTATGCTGCTTTGCCGGGGATAGAACAGGAATGGAGTCTTAGAACTTTTAGTAAGTAATCTAGCTAGGTATGCGTTAGATTATGATTTCTTTAAATGGCTGAGAAAAGAACTGTGCTGAATAGAATGACTATTTCTGTCTGTGTGTCTTTTTTGTAATTTAAGGTTTTGCCTAGAGGGATTCTCTATGTTTTGAATCTAATTACCCTGTAAGGTACCTACCATCCTGATTTTACAGGAGTGATTCCTTTACTCCTATTTACTTCTATTTCTATTAAAAGTCTTGTAAGAAAACTGAATGCTTTTTCAATGTTCTCAGTTCCAAGGGTTTGGGTCTGTGGTCACCTATGCAAATTGGTGAGGATTTTTACCAAACCTTTCCCAGGAAGTGGGGTGCAAGGGTTGGGAGGATTTTGGGGGGAAAGACGTGTCCAAACTACGTTTCCCAGTTAACCCAGTTAGAGTTTGGTGGTGGCAGTGGTTATTCCAAGGACAAAGGATAAAATTAATTTGTACCTTGGGGAAATTTTAACCTAAGCTGGTAAAAGTAAGCTTAGGAGGTTTTCATGCAGGTCCTCACATCTGTACCCTAGAGTTCAGAGTTGGGGAGGAACCTTGACACAGGTACATTTGAAAAAATGAATCATGCTGTCACTCCTACAGCCTGGAAAGGGAAGGAGAGAGACTGTTATCATTTCTGGTTTTAAACACTTCGAAGGTGCTCAGGTACTCCAGGGATGGGGGCCTTATGAGGGCTGAGACAGGCAATTAGGAAACAATGGTGATGTAGAAGATCCTGGGTTACTATTTCAGTGCCCATTCACATTGAGTGAGAAGATGGGGGAAACACCTTGATCTGCCGTCAGACTTTCCAGCTACACGCAGGGAAGATCCCTTTGCTGTTTATGGACAATAAGAGCACAGTAGGTGCAGTGGAGAACTGACAGCAAAAGGGATCAATACAATGGCTTGAGTAACAAATAAACAAGTAAGAAAAATTGTTAAAAATGACGCTATGAAAACTCAATTTCCAAATTATTTTCCATGTGAGTTGACAATTTAGGGACATTTAAATGTACTGGAAAAGAAATGGATAATAGATAAAGACTCAGTGACAAATAATCAGATGGAGGAAACCAATGAACTATATAAAGCAGTCCAATTTTAAAACCTAATCCTGCAAACACTTACATCAGCAATCCCTACCCATTATGAATGCTGTCATTGACTACATAAGGCTGCTACTCTGAAACCTACATAAGGATTAGGAAGTGAGGTACTGTTTGTGGGATCAGACCCTCGTTTGCATCTTTTCATATGCACTGCATCCCTAAAAACTTTACAGACTTCAATAACAGAATGAGAGAGAAATAAGAGTGGAGAAAGTAATTAATAGGTGCCTTCAACAATAAAGGAATTGGAAACCACTGGCCCACCAATAGTTAATCCTGATTGCTATTTCCATCTACTCGTGGCAAATTTCCAAGCAATTCACCTGCAGGGGATTTTGTCTTGTCTGATACCTTCATTTTGAAAAGGAGCAAAGTTTCCGTAAGTATACAGGTTTCTATTTTATCTCACTTTCCCATCTTCTGGCAGTTTTTGTTTTATGCTGCTTGGCTGAATATTGTAGAAATAGCACATCCCCCTTCCCTCCTTCCCTGAACTTTTGTTAGTTATCTTTACCTTTTAACTTTACTCAGCATCTTAGTTTGTGGTAGTTAAGTACATTTATGATTAACACCCCAATTCTCCAACCTAAATCTCTTCTGTTCGAGCTTTGATTCAGTTTCACCATGCAGTACTTAAGCATTCAGCACTACCTCTGGCCATTAGTAGAAAGTACAAGCTTGCCTCCAAATAGAAAAACTATGAAATGCACAACACACGGGAGAGCTCAAACTGTCATGCAGGTTTATAAATGCAGAACAAAGTTATCAGAGCTTTGATGGATCATGATCTGACTCAAAACTGACAAAGAGAAAATCAGGGCTGATTTCTAATGGGAAAAGTTAATCTAGGTGGCTAGAACACATTTCCTCCCACTGCACTGTAATAACATTAAGATCAGTTCTGTTTTATGTATGTTTTCCTTTAACAATATAGCACTGCCTGCAGCATTTCACTTCAGCCTCATTACGATTAGAACGTCCCCTGAAATGTGGAGTGTGTGTAATGGGGGCCTGGAGAAAGTGGTGTTGTAAGAACCAACCACTGGAACAAGATCCAAGTTTCATCACCGTCATGGGCCAAACCAAAACCCCAGATCTGAACATCCACCTCACTGAGGATGACTATAATTTACTTGAGAGACAAAGTGGGTGAAGTAATATCTTTTATTGGATCAACTTCTATTGGTTAAAGAGACAAGCTTTCTAACTACACAGAACTCTTCTTCAGGTCTGGGAAAGGTACTGAGGGTATGTCTATACTTGAAGTGCTACAATGGCACATCTACGGCTCTGCATCTTTGCCACTGTAGTGCTTTAGCATAGATGCTACCTAAAGCTGATGGGAAGGGTTCTCCCATCAGCAAAGGCAATCCACCCCCGAGAGGCAATAGCCAGGTCAATAGAAGAATTCTTCTGCCAACCTAGCACTGTCTATGCTGGGGGTTAATTCAGTTTAACTACCTTGCTGAGAGGTGAGGATTTTTTACATCCCTGAGCAACGTAGCTGGATTGACCTAACTTTTTAGTGTAGACCAAGCCTCAGAGTGTCAAAGCTAAATATAAGGTAGAGCAGACTGTTTAGCATAAGTAGTTAACACACATTGTAAGAGTTCATTCCAGGTAAAGTGGCCCATTAACATCTCTGCAGTCATAGGACAAAAAAGGAGGGTTAGTGAGTTACAGATTTTTGTAACAAGCCATAAATCCAGAGTCTCTGTTCAGTCCACGATTTTTAGTGTCTAGCAGAGTTATGAATTTAAGCTCCCAGCCTCCTCTTTTGAAGGTGTTCTGCAGATTTCCTTTGAAACTGTGGACTTAGAGGTCAGATATACAGTGATAGCTTTGTAAAAAAATGTTCGCCGACAGGTGATAGGGTGTTTTTATCTTTTTTCATTTTTCTGAGTGAATTCATTTGAGAGCATAATCTCTGTCTGGTTTCACCCACATAGTTGTTATTTGGAGCATTTAATGAACTGGGTGAGGTACAGCACATATTGTGATAGGTATGTGTAGAACCCGTGGATCCTGGAAGGTGTGATGTGGAGGGTATTGACCATCGTAGCCTCAGAGATATGTCTGTAGGTTTTGCACCTGTTGTTATGGCAAGGTCTGGTGCTGCATTCAGTTGGCATGTCCTGGTCTGTGGTGAGCTTGCTTCTGATGATGAGCTTGGAGAGGTTGGAGGGGCAGAGTTGTTTGAAGGCCAGAAAAGAGGGTTCAAGAAAGATTTCTTTCAGGGTATGGTCCTCATGAAGTATGGATTGTAACTGTTTAATAAAAGCCTGTAAGGGTTTTATTGTTAGGTGGTAGGTGACAACTAGGGGTGTTCCCAATCCTTATTTTTACCTGTCCTTATTTGTCTGTACCAAGGAACTAGAGCCAATAAACACATCTCCAGTCTCTTTCCTCCTCTTCCTCCCACTTTCATCCAGCAGACCCGCTAGAATGGGACAACACAAAATTGGGGTCACAGAATTGAGACCTCAGATCTCAGTCTTTTCAAAGCTTGTGACCATTTTTACAGTAAAGAGGTGACAGAATTCATTATTATTTCAGGCATGCTGGTGAAGGTTACATGAGCATTTCACCAATGTAATGCTTGATATAAGAAGCAATGTAGCAATCTCTGCTCTCTATGTCTTTTAACCTCTCCCATCTAACACTGGTAGTATTTCCTAATTTCCCCTCTCCAAAGCTAGCATTTTAAAAGCCACTTTGCTTTTCCTTGCACCTTCATCAGCCTGAAGAGCAAAGGTGCCTAGTTCCTGGTTTGCACGTCAATTATCATTGGCTAGAGTTGTTAGACCAAGTCAAGTTCAGTTTGTCTTTAAAGCAACAACAGTTATTTTATCCATAATTCATGTTTGATGTGGAGCAGAAATAGTGGGAAGGGAAAACGATTAAAAAATATGAGTCCCTCTGTCACAATGATTGTGCACTATTGTGTAATCTTGTGTGGCATCGCCAAAACAGGGATCGTTGCATTTTTACTCTCTCACTCGGCCATTTAACACAGAGTTTCTTTAGGAGGTGAAACAATCTTTGAGCTCCAAGAAGAAGTATGAATAAGAGTGTCTGGAGCCTCCCTGCTTAGGATTTTCAGTCTAAAGGCCGTAGTCCAGGCCACTTCCTACAATGCCAGGGTCTCTCATTCTCCTCTCCCCACACCATGCCAGAAGTAGTGACTAAGTAGTGACAGGGCTATGAACAATTTTGCTCTCCGAGCATTGTGTAGACACAGCTAGGTTGGCAGAGAAATTCTTCCATCAGTCTAGTTACTGCCTCTCAGAGAGATAGATGAACTACATTGATGGACCAACCCATTCCGTCAATGTAGGAAGCGTTTACACTACAGTTCCATAGCTGTGTCAATGTAGTTGCTGTAGAGTAAAGATGCTCTTAGATGTAATTGTGTACTTTCATCACAGGTTAGATCCTGGGAACTGTGTATGGCCCAAGGCTACTTGGAGATTCATGCTGTAGCAGCCATAACTCACATTTTCTTTCTTTGCTGAATCTGCATCTCAGATTTCATAACATTTTAATGCAATAGTTTTTCTTCACATTGTAAACTGATAATCATATCAATGGATCTAAATGGTTTACCAAAAAGAAGGGAATTGGTTCAACTACAAACGGCAGACTTACAATTTATAAATACTAAAAGGATATTTGGGATGGGGATTTAGTTGGGGACTGGTCCTGCTTTGAGCAGGGGGTTGGACTAGATGACCTCCTGAGGTCCCTTCCAACCTTGATATTCTATGATTCTATGATGCATTACAGCATCCTTAACCATGGAGAGCACTACATCATAAGATCTGTTTTCCAGCTCTTTAAATTCAAGTCTGTGCTAAGCAGCTAGGCTTGGATTACAAATGAACCAATCCATACTTTAGTCCCAAAAGCAACTGAAAGAGATGAAAAATAAATCTGAGCATATTATACGTCACTGTGCTAGCCCATGCCCAGCAGAAAAACAGCTTTACTTGAGAGCTACAGCAGGGAGAATATGACAAACATTTCCATATTTTGTTTGTCTTATAATAATTTGCTTGCAATGTGTTTCCCTTCCTTTCGTGCTCACTTTCTGCTAAAAAACAAGTGATTGACTTTCAGTAGCATGGCTGGTTGCAGAAAGCAAATTTTAAGCATGCATGCATGAGAACTTGAGGGAAGTGAATTTTAAATTCACTGTTCAAAATAATTCACAGAGGAAACTTGATTATAATAGCTAGCCTCATTCAGTGTGGAACAGAAATAATCTGATGTGATTGTTAGCACCAATAACTAGAGGATCACACACTTTGTTGCTTCTGAAGGCTAAGCAAATAGCACACACCAACAAGGGCTCCTTGCATTCCTCCATTCCCTCATCGTATGCTCCCTGTGTGCTACTCTCCCCTCCCCACGTATTTCAGGGGCTCCCTACAACACCCCCATTCCTTCCCTTGTGCTGAGGGCTATACCGGTCTCCAGTTCCCCCAACTAGGGGTCCTCTGTGTGTGCCCCCCTGTCAACCTCCCCATATCAGGGTTCCCCATTTTCCCCCAACACTAGGGGCTCTGTGTGCTCCCCTGTTCCCAATTTCAGCCTCATATCTCTCAGTCCCCCCTTCCCCACCATGGCTGGGTCTCTGTGTGCCCCCACATTTATCTCCTCTGCCACATGCTAGGGCTCTCTATCCCTTCATATCCCTCTCCCCCATTCCCTTGTCCTCCATTCTCCCCCCACAAACACACCAGGGGCTCTATATGGCTTCCATTTCCCCATCTCTCCATGCCTCCCATTTCTTCCTTCCCCCGCCTTACCAGAGTCTCCCATTCTCCCCTCCCCTGCCATTGGTTCTGTGTGCCTTCTCTTCCCACTTCCCCCCATTCTGGGGTTCCTCATTCTTCCCACACCCCATGCCAGAAGCTCTGTGCCAAAAGCCCCTATTTCACCCTTCCCCACTGTGGCAGGGTCTCTAAGTGTCCCCCATGCCTCCAATCTCCTCCATCCACACCAAGGGCTTTGTGTGGCTCCCATTATCTCCTTCCCCCCATTCTCCCTTTCCCCTCATCATTCTTATTTCTTTTCTTTCTGTATGGGAAGTAAGTCGCTTAGGGTGTCAATTTTTTAACTGTATTGTGAGGCTCTGCAGAGGAGAGACATGGAGTACTGTTAAGCAGGAAGGTGTTAATGAGTTCCATCAGACTGAAGGATGCCAGGGCTTCCATGTGTCTCCCATTTACCCCTTTCAGCTTTTTCTGGTTTTCTCCAAAATCAATAGGGTTCTGCCCATTAATGCCTAGAACATTGCCTGAAATTTGTGAACTGATCAGGTGCAGCATTCAAAAGTTCTCATGTTGCAGCCAGCCAGCCAGCCAGAGAAATGCCATTGAACTGAGTGTTTGCCTAGTTTTTGGCTGAGCGAAGTCAAGTCTATGTAGCATGGATTTTAAATTTCAATAGCAAGCCATAGACTTAATGAAGTTTACAAAATCTATTTACTGACTACTTTCAGATAAATACATTTGAGAAAATCATGATGTGTTTGCAGACAATCTACAAACAGAAAAGGGGTGACGCTGGTCAAATAAATTATTCATTACAAGTTATACACTCCGCTCTGCTGAGAATTTACCAATAAAACTGAGAACTGAGCCTGGGGGAAACTCTTGGTGATAAAGATGCCATCTGTATCACTGCCTGATTCGGCTGCTATTCTTATACCATGGTACAACACATTTCAGAACGTACAAAGAGGTTACATCCCTATGACCAAAGGTGCTCAGATACTATAATGATGGGTGTAGTATGAAACATTAATAGACAGATGGTCTGCCTGACAGATAGTGAGATTTTGATTTATTTATTAAAAAGAAAGAAAAAACTGTATTCAGTTGAAATTGCAGAAGGATGTTACAACTCCACATAGAGGACTCTGACCAGAACACCTTTTCTCCCACAGGATCTTTAATTACCATAAATGGTCAGATTCTTTGGTTTATGTCTTATCTGTGTCATATATGACAAATATTTGCAGAAGGACAGGGTGCCTCTAAACACCTACTAAATCACCAGTATCACTTGAAGCTAGTAAATCCCCTCTTAGGGTGATCTGTTGTTATGAACTTTACAAACAAGACCCCAAGAAAACAACAGGGAACATGCATTAGATCATAAAATCATAGATGTGTAGGACTGGAAGGGACCTCAAGAGATCATCTAGTCCTGTCCCCTGCACTCAAGGCAGGACTACGTAATAGCTAGACCATTCCTGACAGGTTTTTGTCTAACCTGTTCTTAAAAAACTCAAATGATGGAGATTCCACAAGCTCCCTAGGCAATTTATTCCAATGCTTAACTATCATGACAGTTAGGAAGTGTTTCCTAACGTCCAACCTAAACCTCCCTTGCTGCAATTTAAACGCATTGCTTCTTGCTTCTTGAGTATCCTAGGATGTATTTCATCAGGCTCTGCCGACTTGAAGACATCTACATTGTCTAAGTAATTTTTAGCTTGTTCTTCCCCTGTTTTAGCCTCAGATCCTACCTCATTTTCACTGGTGTTCACTGTGTAAGATGTCCAGTTACTCATAACCTTTTTATATAAACGGAGACAAAAAAGTTGTGTAACACATTTGCCATTTCCACATTTTCTGTTATTGTCTTTTCCCCCTCATTGAGTAATAGACCTACCCTCTCCTTGCTTCTAATGTATTTGTAGAATGTTTTCTTGTTACTCTTTATGTCTCTAGCTAGTTTAATCTCCCTTTGTGCCTGGCCCTTTTTAATTTTGTCCCTACAAGCTTGTGTTGTTTGTTTATATTCATCCTTTGTAATTTGATCTAGTTTCCTCTTTGTGTAGGACTTTTGTTTTAAATCACTGAAGATCTCCTGGTTAAGGCAGGGTGGCCTCTTGCCATCCTTTCTATCTTTCCTAGACAGTGGGATAGTTTGCTCTTGTGCCCTTAATAATAATTGCATTGAAAAACTGCCAACTCTCCTTAACTATTTTTACCTTAGACTTGCTTGCCATCGGATCTTACCTACCAACTCCCTGAGTTTGCTAAAGTCTGCCTTCCTGAAATCCATTATCTTTATTCTGCTGTTTTCCCTTCATTATCACTTTCAGCCAAGCTTCCTTCCACTTTCAAATTTTCAACCAGTTCCTTCCTATTTGACACAATCAAATCTAGATGTTCCTCGCCTCAGATCGGCAACAGCACCTCATTACGTGAACACAAGAAATCGTATTAAATTACTTCAAACTGTTCTCCACAAATTCGTACCATGAAAATGTAGTGACAGATCATCAGCTTATGCAAATCATCATAGCTCCACTGACTTCAATGAAGTCACACCAATTTATACCAGCAGAGAACATAAGAACATAAGAATGGCTATACTGGATCAGATCAATGCTCCTGCTAACCCAGTACAGTATCCTGTCTTCCAACAGTGACCAATGCCAGGTGTTTCAGAAGGAATTAACAGAACAAGTGCTCATTGAGTGATCCATCCCCTGTTATCCACTCCCAAATTCTAGCAAACAGAGCATGGTGTTGCATTCCGGACTATCATGGCTAATAGCCACTGAAGGACCTATCCTCCATGAACTTATCTAGTTCTTTTTTTAATCTTGTTATAGTTTCAGCCTTCACAACATCCTCTGGCAACAAGTTCCACAGGTTGACTGTGTATTGTGTGAAGAAATATTTCCTTTTGTTTGTTTAAAACCTGCTGCTTATTAATTTCATTGGGTTCTTGTTCCCCTAGTTCTTGTGTTATGTGAAGGAGTAAATAACATTTCCTTATTCATGTTCTCCATACTAGTCAAGATTTTGTAGACCTCTTTCATGTCTCCTGTTAGTCATCTCTTTTCCAAGTGGAAGAGCCAGAAGATCTGACCCATTGTATCTTACCACACGGTTCTCCTGACTGACTCTAGATATTTTTTTAATAATAAAGCTTTCACCTTCTAAATTATAGCTGATGGTGGGCCAGATTCTGCTTTCATTGACACTGGTGTAAATTTGAAGTAAATCTGACTTCAGTGGCATTATTCCAGTTATGTACCAGGACAAATGAGAGTAGGATGTGGCCTATTACTTTTTCAATTAAAAGGCAAGTAGTTCCATCCGTTTTTCTTATCTTAAAAATAGAAAAATATTATTTATCAGTAGTTCCCAGTTTTTCTCTGAACTTCCCATTGATTCCATTCCCATTGTAATAAATAACACAAAACTAGAACAAAAATGCTTGAGTAATAACAACATCATTTCTGAATAGAGCATCTGGCCCTTATTTACTTTACCTCCACTAGAGGTACATAGCATTAAAAATATCCTTGACTTTGATAGAACATGACATATATGCAAGACTTTGAAATCCTCTAAAGCTATCAGGTAGATTCTCAACTGATGTAAATCAGTTTAGCTGCACTGATTTCAAGGCAGCTATAAAATGAGTGATGATTTATTTCAATGGAGTAATTCCAATTTGCACCAGTTCAGGATCTGGCCTGTCATCTTTAATAGTTTTTATTGAATATTTATCCTCATAACACAGAGGCAAGATAGCATCTACAAGGAGGCCAAACACAGATCTAGTGTAACAGTGCCAACAAGCTTACAAATATGTAAAACAAATCAACATTTTTAAGAGCTGAAATTCCCTTGCTATCTCTCTTCAGTCAAGATATAGCCAAAAAAAAAAAGAGCAAAAATGAGATTCAGTAATGAATATATCATGATCCAATATTAGACATGCTTGTGGCTGTTAAAAAGTGACATTCCTAATTAAATGCAAACATTCACTAATCAATCTGCTACGAACATGTAACACACCTCTAAATGAAATAGAGGAAAATGGTGCCTACCCAAAGTAGTCAATGAATCAAGCTAAATCAAGATTCCAGTTGTAATTTGCAGTGTTTCTGTAGACGTATTGGTCCCAGACTATGAGAGAGACAAGGTAGGTTAAGTAATATCTTTTATTGGACCAACTAAATAAAATAAAAGATATTGTCTCACCTACCTTGTCTCTCTCTGGATCACAGTAGCATTCAATGAGTATCACATGTCCTGAATAAATATGAACTACTAGATTCATAGACTTCAAGGCTGGAAGGGACCATCATGATCATCTAGGCTGACCTCCTGCACGTTGCAGGCTCCAGAACCTCACCCACCCGCTCCTGTAATACACCCATAACATCTGGCTAAGTTTAAAGTCCTCAAATCTTGATTTAAAGACTTCAAGTTACAAATATTCCACAATTTATTCTAGTTCAAAAAAGCAAGTGACCCACGTCCCATGCTGCAGAGGAAAGCAAAAAAAACCCAGGGTCTCTGCCAATGTGACCTGGGAGGAAAATTGCTTCCTGATCACAAATGTGGTGACCAGCTAGACCCTGAGCATGTGGGTGAGATCCTCCTGCCAGACACCTGTGAAAGAATTCTCTGTAGTAACTCAGGGCTTGCCTACACTTGAAACACTATGGTGGTACACCTGCAGAGCTGCATCTGCACTGCTGTAGCACTTCATTGTAGACACTACCTATGCCAGTTGGAGGGGTTCTCCCATAAGGGTAGGTTAATCCACCTCCCCAAGAGGTGGCAGGTAGGTCTATAGAAGAATCCTTCCACTGAACTAGCACTGTCTACAGTGGGGATTACGTCAGCTTAACTATGTTGCTCAGGGATGTGGATTTTTCACACCCCTGAGCAATATAGCTGGGTATCTAACTTTTTAGTGTAGACCAGGCCTCAGAGCTCTCCCCATCTAGTGTGTTATCTCCAGCCATTGGAGATATTTGCTAATAGCATAAGCATCTGGGTTTTCCATCAAAAAAAGTCCATATGTCTATAACCACAGGGGGCTGGATAAGAAAACCAAATGTCCAAACTTGCTGGAAAGGCTGTATTCTCTCCTATGCATATTAGTTCTCCATAGGGGATGCTCCCCTCAAACCCATATATACCCAAGATCTGCAAAGATCTGAAAGGATTCAATGGGGGCAAAGCACATTTGCACAAAGACTATTTGACACTTCACTGCCATTCAGGTCAGTCCATCTCCCAGATACCCATGGACAGCAAGGCTTGCACAGCAACAGTTCTGCCATGGCCTTCACTGATCATGGCTACCTCTGACATCCATCTGTGGAGTGTGGGGGGGTGGGGCGTGGTTCCAATATACAGAGGGGTATGGCGTATGAATAACTGCAGAGCCTGTCTGACTAGTATATACTGCATTGGATTGCAGGCATTGAAGATGGGAAGATTCCACTACAGTCCACATGGTCATCCTTCCCGGTCCTGTTACCCCTCCCACCCTCCCTCATGGAACTGAAACCTTGTAGACCACCTGTGCCAGGGTTTAAGTGGAAGGGGAGGCTGTGACAGAGTTGTGTATCCATGTGACAGTGTGCTGGAAGCTAGCAAGTAACCCAGCACTGTGATCACTTAGGCATCAATCAGCTTTGCTGCAGAAGGTTGATTGGGGTTGGGCAAGCTAATTGGCTGATCAGGCTGGGAGGCTGGGTGAGCCAAGTAGTCCAGCAGCTGCGGGATATAAGGACATGGGAAGGACATACTGGAGGAAAGAGGGTATAACCAGGGCTAGCTGAGCCCAGTGTGTATAGAGATCTTAAGGAAAGGAGATCTCTTTCCCATCCTGGCTCCATGAGAAAGGCCTAAAGATAGAGAAACACTGCATATAATATTTCAGCTAGGACTGTATTGGTGTAGGTAATGGGAATGTAAATAAATCACATGAAGTGACCACACAGTGGAAAGAGTCTGAGAAGTTGCGTAGGCATCTGAGAACAGGGACAGACCATGCCCTATCACAACCCCATTAAGTAGGATCCACAGTAGCATGCTCTCCTCCACTTGCAGACAAGCAGGAGAGGAAGGGCATAAAATCATATGAGCCTCCAGGGGGAAAAAGTGTATTAATTGAACAGTACTAATACTGCATTCATTCTTTACCACACAGAACTGCCTCATGCAAGGAAATAGCATCATAATCACAGGAACCTTTGCAAGTCTAGAAATAATAGGCAAAGCTGTAAATCTTCCTCTATTTTGAACTTGTCTTGTGATCTTGCAGGCACATCTGCTGAGATTTCTAATTTCTGGGGAGTCACAAATTTTCAGGCATCTTGAGAATGAAATCTATAAATATGTCAGCCATAGTCTATTTTCAAAAGACTGCCACTTACTTACATTAATTATTATCAAAGTTATGGTAGCACCTAGGGACCCCAAACAAGGGTAATGGCTCCATTGTGTGCAATACCACATGTCAAGGTTCCTCCCCCACTCTGAACTCTAGGGTACAGATGTGGAGACCTGCATGAAAACCTCCTTAGCTTACTTTTACCAGCTTAGGTTAAAACTTCCCCAAGATACAAATTAATTTTATCCTTTGTCCTTGGAATATCCACTGCCACCACCAAACTCTAACTGGGTTTACTGGGAAACGTAGTTTGGACACGTCTTTCCCCCCAAAATCCTCCCAATCCTTGCACCCCACTTCCTGGGAAAGGTTTGGTAAAAATCCTCACCAATTTGCATAGGTGACTACAGACCCAAACCCTTGGATCTGAGAACAATGAAAAAGCATTCAGTTTTCTTACAAGAAGAATTTTAATAGAAATAGAAGGAAATAGAAGTAAAGGAATCACCTCTGTAAAATCAGGATGGTAGATACCTTACAGGGTAATTAGATTCAAAACATAGAGAATCCCTCTAGGCAAAACCTTAAGTTACAAAAAAGACACACAGACAGAAATAGTCATTCTATTCAGCACAGTTCTTTTCCCAGCCATTTAAAGAAATCATGATCTAACACACACCTAGCTAGATTACTTACTAAAAGTTCTAAGACTCTATTCCTGTTCTATCCCCGGCAAAAGCAGCGTACCGACAGACACAGACCCTTTGTTTCTCTCCCTCCTCCCAGCTTTTGAAAGTATCTTGTCTCCTCATTGGTCATTTTGGTCAGGTGCCAGCGAGGTTACCTTTAGCTTCTTAACCCTTTACAGGTGAGAGGATTTTTCCTCTGGCCAGGAGGGATTTTAAAGGGGTTTACCCTTCCCTTTATATTTATGACACCATACAAACACAAAGACAACCCCTACCCCAGAGAGTTTATGATATAGGTGACAGACAGGACCAAAAAAACAGACAAACAGGGAGGCAGGACAAGGTACCCAAACAAACAGAAGGTAACAGAAATCACAGCCTATCATTTGCCTAACCAGTGTTAAACAGGAGAAATCTCCAGGCATCACTTTTGAAGTAGGTTTTAAGGAGGTGCTTAAAAGAAGATGCGATGATAGCTTAATGAATGATGATATGGAGTTTTTCCAAAGGATAGGAAGGTACAGTGGGAAAAAGTTTACTTTAAACTTATAGGTTACTGTATATAATTTTTCATCTCAAAATTCTCTCCTTGAAAGATGGTATAGGGTAAGACAACTACTTGCAACCACGGGCATAGTTTGGGAGGCTGGAGGAGGCATTGCACCCCCAAACTACAAGCCTTGCCAGGCATAGAATTTGCCCCTCCCCACACGCAGCCCCATTGGCCTGACTGGAGTTGCCCCCCCCCCAAAATATAGAAATTATAGTATTTCCACAAATTGCTTTTTAGTCTTAATTTTCTCCCCCCCCCCAAACTTTTTGTCTCTGCGCATGTCTACACCACAATCAGGTGTGATTGCAGCACCTGTAGATGTACCCAAGCTAACTTTGAGTAACAAAAGCAGTGGAGCAGTGGAAACATACAGCTGCACCAGCTCATCCTGTTTACTCAGGGCTCCAGGTACACATGAAAGCAGGCTGCCTGGGCTGCCACAGCTTCACTGCTATTGCTATTCAAGCGGACTTAGATTTCTGTTATCAGTTCAGGAAGTTAGGTCACTAGGAACTATGCCTGCAATAAGTATCGGCATCTTCTTGGGTGTTTTCTCACCCCTAATTTTTATTGTGTGACAGATAAAGAGCCATATTGCTGAAACATGATCTCTTGGACTGTGTGATTACTAGAACTCCTTACTTTCCCCACTTCCAAAACAACAATAAATGGCCTCAATTCAGGAAAGCACTTAAACATATGCTTCAGTCCCACAGATTTCATATACAGAATGATTACATACTTTCGTGGCTTTCAAAAATGGTAAATAGAAAAAAAAATAGAAATCACTCCAAGAGCTACCTACATAGTCCAAGTTTCAAACAAATCAGTGAAAGAATTCCCCCCCACCCCAAGTTGCATATTATAGGAGGATCTGGCATCATTGTAAGCTGTTTGGAGCAGGGACCTTCTTTTTGTTCTGTGCTTGTACAAAGCCCAGCACAATGGGGTCCTGGTGCACGGGATCCTAGGTGCTATTGCAGTAAAAATAGCTATACTAACAATAGTAGTTACAGTTGCCTAATACTTTCCATTGTAAACCTCTCTTTTGATATCTAGTGTTGTGTGTAATTCTGTTACTCAAGCTACTTGTGGGATAGACCATGCCATGCCTATGCACTACCCTGCAGTAGGGATGGCATGGTGCTGCACTTTTCCAGGGAGGGGAGAGCACCAGAGTGCAAATCTGCCTAGTCCTAAAGCAGGCCATACAAGTTGGAAAGGCCCTTCAGTTTCCCGTGCTCCACTCCCCTCTCCCCCCTGCAACATGTGCAGAAGGGCCAGGTAAAATCTAGCCCACAAAGGGCCTGGTCCCATTCCTATGTGTCAATAAACAACTCTTACTGACATCAATCACAGCACGACTGGGCCTAGAGAGCACAGCAAGTGAAATAAAATGGCAAATTGATCTTACATGTGCTTGTAGATTCAACTGAGAAAATATATGCTAAATATTTGTAGATGCTAAATTAATTTAGTGTCTGTATTTTATGAGTGGTATCATTGCTTTGGCCTGCTAATCATTCATCATAATTTTTCAAATGAATCATACACTGTTAGCTGGTGATGTTTCAATGCAGTGCCTGGACAATTTAGGAAAAAAATAACACATGGTTGGGTGGAGGGGTTATGTTAAATGGTTTTGCACTTCTTAAAAACAATATAGCTTGTTTCTCCCTGTTTGGAGGCATCAGCTCAAGTCTCTCCACGTCATCGTAGTATCAATAAGCTGTTGCTAGGATGTGAATGTTTCCATGGCAATAGGTGAACTCTCTAGCTGCATTGACAGCTAGAATTCCTTTCTCCCTCTCTCTTTCTCGCATTATTGAATTCTTTCTTCGTTTCTGAACTAATGTATACATGAAAGTAGAACATGGATGGGTAAATTCTGCCTTGATTTGGACACTGTGCAATCTCTGTTTCTTCAATGTGACTGCAATGGTTGGAATGAAGCACGAATCTGGCCACAAGCATAGTTTGCTGCTTTCTTTTGATTCAGATTTCTAACATGGAGCCAGTACTGTAAGTACCATGCTCAGAAAATGGCCAGAAATCTTGACGAACACAGGCTTTCTTTCAAAAAGCTGGCATTCTTTCCTCTCTCTTGTTTTGCTCTTTTTTGGGACTACTTAAGAAGGCAGTCACTTTTCAGCACACTCTATGAACAGGAACAGGCTGTGGTGTGATTGCCACCTGTTGGGTTTGAAACTGCAACTGCAGTGTTGTGAACTGTGAGGTTTCTGGAGCTTCTCGGATCGCGCTGTGGTAGGTTAATCGGGTGTCCTTTAAACAATGTTTTCAGGCCCTGGGAGGATTTACAAAAAAAACCCTAAAAGTGTTTTGCTTTAATTTACATAACCCCTAAGCCTACCCTCCAGAGACTGGCTACCAGAAGCAGCTCTTGGCCTTCTGAGCAGGTGAAAGTGGCAAAAGGTTGGTCAGTGCAGGTGTGCTACCAGAACCATGTCCCTGCCAGTTTTACAAAAAGCAGCATTTTGTCCCAGTTTCTATGAAGCCCTCTTCAGAATCAGGTCCGCTGACCTTGCAGTGTCAGCTCCACCAGTGCAATTGATCGGAGGTTGGCTAACAAATGTGCTCCTCAAAGACCACCCCCACCAGATCTGTCACACGTTTCCTCTCCTTCTTCCCACAAGACCTTCCAGTAATTGCTTGCCCCCGTTAGCACAGGATCCACATCCCCCTCAGTTGACCAAATCCCCCTGGAAACACTCCAGGACACTCTGCTTACTCTGTAACTCACTTATTTCTCTCCTCCTGTTGTGAGGTTTAGGTAGGGGTTTTTAAAGCTACCCCATTTTTTGTTGTTGTTGTTGCCAGGCACCTGTTTTTGCTTAACAAGCTATTTAAATAAACACCCATTAAATCAGAAAGGGAAAAAAGGACACTGAACGCTCAAAAAAAAATCAAATGAATCTGCATTTTAACAAACTCCCTCGTTCTCTCTCAACTTGCACAGTCTCTTAACAGGAAAATCTCTTGCTTGAAAGTCTTTCAAATGGCATCAAATGTCTCTATCGGGAAAAGGAGAGAGTAAGGCTGGTCGCTTTCATTTCCTAGTTTCTCTTCTTGCTGTTTCTTCTTAAGACAAATGCACACAAAGGGGATGGAGTGAAGAATGACAAAAGATAGGAAAATGAAGATTCTGCCTCTAGTTTTTGCAGTTCATTTTCTAGAGGACCACAAGCACAGCATATGACCCAACTAGCCACTCCTGGACCCTGGCTTCATATTCCTGGTTGTAAAAAAAAAAACCCAAACAAACATCTGGCTCGATTGCTCCAGTTTTCTTCTCACCAGGCTTTAGAAGGCAAAACTTACACTGCTAACAGGCTTCTCTGTCATTATGTTCAGCTGTAACTGGTCACAGCAGGGAGTTGTTAGATGACATTTCTCCTGGCTGCCTACAATGGACTCTTGTTAGACAGCCGGCAAAAAGGGGAAGGTACTGAGGTAAAAGCTGAGGTAAAAATAACACACAAGAAAGGGGGAATTAACAGAAACTTTAAGTTCACATTTTAAATCGGGGTGGCCAACCTGTGGCTCCGGAGCCACATGTGACTCTTCAGAAGTTAATATGTGGCTCTTTGTATAGGCACCGACTCCAGAGCTGGAGCTATGGGTGCCAACTTTCCATTGTGCTGGGGGGCGCTCACTGCTCAACCCCTGGCTTTGCCACAGGCCCTGCCCCCACTCCACCCCTTCCCACCCCCTCCTCTGAGCCTGCCATGTCCTCACTCCTCCCCATCCCCCTCTAAGCCTCCTGCACACCATGAAACAGCTGATCGGGAGGTGTGAGGAGGGAGGGGGAGGTGCTGATCGGTAGGGCTGCCGGTGGGCAGAAGGCGCCGGGAGCGGGGTGGGGAGAATGGATGGGAGGCTGCTGACATATTACTGTGGCTCTTTGCCAATGTACATTGATAAATTCTGGCTTCTTCTCAGGCTCAAGTTGCCCTCCCCCCCCCATCCCCTGTCTTAGATAATTGCTCCAGACATGGCAATGGAGATGGTCCTTCTAGCTCCCTTTCTTTGTCTTGTATAGTCAGATCATCTTCCAGGAAGAAGGGGAAAAAAGGCTGAATGAAGTGATAGTAAATCTCTGTATCCCAGCAGGTAGTAGCAGTGGTGACAGTGATCAGCCATGGTGAGATAATTAGCCCTGCTAGAGATGACATCCCTGGGACTCAAATTATTTATGAAGACAAAGCTCTTTGGTGAAATCTGATCTCTTCTGAATACAAACTCACACAAAACAAAAATGGGGGAAGAATTTCAGACCCCACGTATGAGGTCTTCAGCCCACCACACATTTTTTAGATTTCCCAGGTAGACAGATTAAGGAGGTCACAAGTTAAGGAGAAATGTGTCTGGAACTCCCTTGCTAAAATATTCACAGTACATTGTTGCCTTTCAGCCTCTGCCCTAGGCTGTTCCTTTGTTTTCCAAAGTTAGTTCCTTGTAACTACATTCTGTGGAGAAACTCCCAGTCAGAGAACCATCAGCAAATCCTAGGGTGTCCCAGCTCACAGTGATGTTCCTCAGTATCACAAAACACATCTCCCCATACTTTTTGCTTTCCCTTACTTTGTCAGTCTATTGTTAATATCAGACAGATTATAGATATTGAATTTTGTGTCTTCCACCAGTATATGTACTATTCAATGCCTTTGAAAAACTGTTCCCGGCTTCACAGCTCTTCTGACCCATTTGCCTATCTGAAATTTTCATAATTTAAAAATTGCTGTACTGATTTCCTACAAAGATCAGCTCCTCAGCTGGTATAAGTATGTGTAGTGCCCTGGAAGTCGGAAACAGATCTATTTACATAGGCCCAGGTATTTTGCAGCTCTCATTAGGCCAGGATTTCATGAAAATGGTGGAGTAAGCTACATAGAATCATAGAATCATAGAATATCAGGGTTGGAAGGGACCCCAGAAGGTCATCTAGTCCAACCCCCTGCTCAAAGCAGGACCAATTCCCAGTTAAATCATCCCAGCCAGGGCTTTGTCAAGCCTGACCTTACAAACCTCTAAGGAAGGAGATTCTACCACCTCCCTAGGTAACGCATTCCAGTGTTTCACCACCCTCTTAGTGAAAAAGTTTTTCCTAATATCCAATCTAAACCTCCCCCACTGCAACTTGAGACCATTACTCCTCGTTCTGTCATCTGCTACCATTGAGAACAGTCTAGAGCCATCCTCTTTGGAACCCCCTTTCAGGTAGTTGAAAGCAGCTATCAAATCCCCCCTCATTCTTCTCTTCTGCAGGCTAAACAATCCCAGCTCCCTCAGCCTCTCCTCATAACTCATGTGTTCCAGTCCCCTAATCATTTTTGTTGCCCTTCGCTGGACTCTCTCCAATTTATCCACATCCTTCTTGAAGTGTGGGGCCCAAAACTGGACACAGTACTCCAGATGAGGCCTCACCAATGTCGAATAGAGGGGAACGATCACGTCCCTCGATCTGCTCGCTATGCCCCTACTTATACATCCCAAAATGCCATTGGCCTTCTTGGCAACAAGGGCACACTGCTGACTCATATCCAGCTTCTCGTCCACTGTCACCCCTAGGTCCTTTTCTGCAGAACTGCTGCCTAGCCATTCGGTCCCTAGTCTGTAGCTGTGCATTGGGTTCTTCCGTCCTAAGTGCAGGACCCTGCACTTATCCTTATTGAACCTCATCAGATTTCTTTTGGCCCAATCCTCCAATTTGTCTAGGCCCTTCTGTATCCTATCCCTCCCCTCCAGCGTATCTACCACTCCTCCCAGTTTAGTATCATCCGCAAATTTGCTGAGAGTGCAATCCACACCATCCTCCAGATCATTTATGAAGATATTGAACAAAACCAGCCCCAGGACCGACCCTTGGGGTACTCCACTTGATACCGGCTGCCAACTAGACATGGAGCCATTGATCACTACCCGTTGAGTCCGACAATCTAGCCAGCTTTCTACCCACCTTATAGTGCATTCATCGAGCCCATACTTCCTTAACTTGCTGACAAGAATACTGTGGGAGACCGTGTCAAAAGCTTTGCTAAAGTCAAGAAACAATGATGCTAGGTCAGCATCCGCAAGTGTAACTGGCATGCTGAAAAGCTGCAAGGAGAGGTTGTTGCTGGAAAAACAACTAATGATGTAAGAAAAAACTCAGAATTGCCTTTAGCTGTGATTGAAAAGGCTTCAGCCTGTTAGACATTCATAGCTTTAAAATTACTTCTCAGATTGTTTTCAGGTAGTTTCATTTAAATAAACAGTAGGCTAAATTCAGAGGTGGCATAAATGGTGCGCTAAATTGGTTATCAGAGTAAGCTGATTGCAATTTACAGCCCAAAAGACTGATCCAAAGCCCACTGAGGTCAATGGAAATCTAACCATAAACTTCAGTGGATTTTGAAATAGGGTCCAAGAGGGAATGAGGAGAGGACATGGCAAGAAAACTTAGTTGTAAGGGCCAGGCAATGTAAGAAGGAATAAAATAAAGCAGGGGTCCTGAGCTAATTTCATTTACACTAGAGAACGTTGCATGAAGTTCCGTGCAAGGTGCCAATATGCCAATAATCCCCAGTTTCTGTTTCTTTCAATGACACTAAGCCCTGGAATTTAGTAGTGTTAAATCGATTTAACCCTGCACCCATCCACACGACGAAGCCCTTTTTTTTTACTTAAAGGATTCTTAAAATCGATTTCCTTACTCCACCCCTGACAAGGGGATTACTGCTGAAATCTGCCTTGCCGGGTCGAATTTGGGGTACTGTGGATGCAATTAGACGGTATTGGCCTCCGGGAGCTATCCCAGAGTGCTCCACTGTGACCGCTCTGGACAGCACTCTCAACTCAGATGCACTGGCCAGGTAGACAGGAAAAGGCCCGTGAACTTTTGAATTTCAATTTCCTGTTTGGCCAGTGTGGCAAGCTGCAGATGAGTGCAGCTCATCAGCAGAGGTGACCATGATGGAGTCCCAGAATCGCAAAAGAGCTCCAGCATGGACCGAACAGGAGGTACGGGATCTGATCGCTGTATGGGGAGAGGAATCCGTGCTATCAGAACTCCATTCCAGTTTTCGAAATGCCAAAACATTTGTCAAAATCTTCCAGGGCAGGAAGGACAGAGGCCATAACAGGGACCCGAAGCAGTGCCGCGTGAAACTTAAGGAATTGAGGCAAGCCTATCAGAAAACCAGAGAGGCAAATGGCTGGTCCGGGTCAGAGCCCAAAACATGCTCCTTCTATGATGAGCTGCATGCCATTTTAGGGGGTTCAGCCACCACTACCCCAGCCGTGTTGTTTAACTCCTTCAATGGAGATGGAGGCAACATGGAAGCTGGTTTTGGGGACGAGGAAGATAGCTCACAGCAAGCAAGTGGAGAAGCCGGTTTTCCCGACAGCCAGGAATTGTTTCTCACCCTGGACCTGGAGCCAGTACCCCCCGAACCCACTCAAGGCTGCCTCCTGGACCCGCCAGGCAGAGAAGGGACCTCTGGTGAGTGTACCTTTTAAAATACTATGCATGGTTTAAAAGCAAGCATGTTTAATGGTTAATTTGCCATGGCATTCGCGGCTCTCCTGGATGTACTCCCAAAGCCTTTGCAAAAAGTTTCTGGGGAGGGCAGCTTTATTCCATTCACCATGATAGGACACTTTACCACTCCAGGCCATTAGCATGTACTTGGGAATCATTGTAGAACAAAGCATTGCAGTGTATGTTTGCTGGTGTTCAAACAACATCCGTTCTTTATCTCTCTGTGTTATCCTCAGGAGAGTGATATCATTCATGATCACCTGGTTGAAATAGGGTGCTTTTTTTAAGGGGACATTCAGAGATGCCCGTTCCTGCTGGGCTGTTTGCCTGTGGCTGAACAGAAATGTTCCCCGCTGTTAGCCACGGGGAGGGTGAAGGGTGGGGGGCTAGCCATGTGCTGGGGGGAGGCAAAATGCAACCTTGGAAAAAAAGCACATGTGCTATGTATGTAATGTTAACAGCAAGGTTTACCGTGAAAGAGTGTACCCATTGTTCTATGAAATGTGTCTTTTTGAATACCACTGTCCCTTTTTTTTTCTCCACCAGCTGCATGTGTTTCAAGGATCACAGGATCTTCTCCTTCCCAGAGGCTAGTGAAGATTAGAAGGCGAAAAAAATGCACTTGCAACGAAATGTTCTCTGAGCTCATGCTGTCCTCCCACACTGACAGAGCACAGATGAACGCGTGGAGGCAGACAATGTTAGAGTGCTGGAAAGCACAAAATGACCGGGAGGAGAGGTGGTGGGCTGAAGAGAGTAAGTGGCGGGCTGAAGAGAGGGCTGAAGCTGAAAGGTGGCGGCAGCATGATGAGAGGAGGCAGGATTCAATGCTGAGGCTGCTGGAGGATCAAACTAATATGCTCCAGCATATGGTTGAGCTGCAGGAAAGGCAGCTGGAGCACAGACCGCCACTACAGCCCCTGTGTAACCAACTGCCCTCCTCCCCAAGTTCCATAGCCTCCTCACCCAGACGCCAAAGAACGTGGTGGGGGGGCCTCTGGCCACCCAGCCACCCAGCCACTCCACCTCAGAGGATTGCCCAAGAGACAGAAGGCTGGCATTCAATAAGTTTTAAACTTTTAAAGTGCTGTGTGGCCTTGTCCTTCCCTCTTCCACCACCCCTCCCAGGCTACCTTGGCAGTTATCCCCCCTATATTTGTGATGAATTAATAAAGAATGCATGAATGTGAAGCAACAGTGACTTTATTGCCTCTGCAAGCAGTGATCGAAGGGAGCAGGGAGGGTGGTTAGCTTACAGGGAAGTAGAGTGAACCAAGGGGCGGGAAGTTTCATCAAGGAGAAACAAACAGAACTTTCAAACCGTAGCCTGGCCAGTCATGAAACTGGTTTTCAAAGCTTCTCTGATGTGCACCGCACCCTCCTGTGCTCTTCTAACCGCCCTGGAGTCTGGCTGCGAGTAACCAGCAGCCAGGCGATTTGCCTCAACCTCCCATCCCACCATAAATGTCTCCCCCTTACTCTGACCGATATTGTGGAGCGCCCAGCAAGCAGTAATAACAGTGGGAATATTGGTTTCGCTGATGTCTAACCGAGTCAGTAAACTGCGCCAAAGCACTTTTAAACGTCCAAATGCACATTCTACCACCATTCTGCACTTGCTCAGCCTGTAGTTGAACAGCTCCTGACTACTGTCCAGGCTGCCTGTGTACGGCTTCATGAGCCATGGCATTAAGGGGTAGGCTGGGTCCCCAAAGATAACTATAGGCATTTCAACTTCCTCAACGGTTATTTTTTGGTCTGGGAATAAAGTCCCTTTCTGCAGCTTTTGAAACAGACCAGAGTTCCTGAAGATGTGAGTGTCATGAACCTTTCCCGGCCATCCCACTTTGATGTTGGTGAAACGTCCTTTGTGATCCACCAGTGCTTGCAGCACTATTGAAAAGTACCCCTTGCGGATTATGCCGGGTTGGTGCTCCGGTGCCAAGATAGGGATATGGGTTCCGTCTATGGCCGCACCACAGTTAGGGAATCCCATTGCAGCAAAGCCATCCACTATGACCTGCACATTTCCCAGGGTCACTACCCTTGATATCAGCAGATCTTTGATTGCGTTGGCTACTTGCATCACAGCAGCCTTCACAGTGGATTTGCCCACTCTAAATTGATTCCCGGCTGACCGGTAGCTCTCTGGCATTGCAAGCTTCCACAGGGCTATTGCCACTCGCTTCTCAACTGTGAGGGCTGCTGTCATCTTGGTATTCATGCGCTTCGGGGCAGGGGAAAGCAAGTCACAAAGTTCCATGAAAGTGCCCTTACACATGCGAAAGTTTCGCAGCCACTGGGAATCGTCCCAGACCTGCAACACTATGTGGTCCCACCACTCTGTGCTTGTTTCCCAGGCCCAGAATCAGTGTTCCATGGCATGAACCTGCCCCATTAGCACCATGATGCCCACATTGCCAGGGCCCGTGCTTTGAGAGAAGTCTGTGTCCATGTCCTCATCACTCTTGTCACCACACTGATGTTGCCTACTTGCCCGGTTTCGCTTTGCCAGGTTCTGGTGCTGCATATACTGCTGGATAATGCGCGTGGTGTTTAATGTGCTCCTAATTGCAAAAGTGATCTGAGCGGGCTCCATGTTTGCCGTGGCATGGCGTCTGCACAGAAAAAAGGCACGGAACAATTGTCTGCCATTGCTCTGACGGAGGGAGGGGCAACTGATGACATGGTTTACAGGGTTGGCTTACAGGGAATTAAAATCAACAAAGGGGATGGCTTTACATCAAGGAGAAACAAAAACAACCGTTACACAGAATCGCCCCCTCAAGGATTGAACTCAAAACCCTGAGTTTAGCAGGCCAATGCTCAACCCAGTAAGCTATCCCTCCCTCTGGTATTTCAGGCAGGACTGAATCTCTATTAAAGTTTTCAAGGTGCCCCTGACAGACCTCACCAAAACGATTGTCGGCCATTGATTTCACGGAGGGAGGGAGGGGGGAAGCAAATGAATACAAAACAAAGCTGGTCTATTTCTTGTTTTGATCCACTCCATCTATCTTTTACATCTTTGGCTGGCAGCAGACGGTGCAGTAGGACTTCAAGCCATCCACATCTCCTGCCTGCCTGGCAGAAGATGGTACAATATGACTGCTAACCATCCTCATCTCCTACCTGCTCACCATAAGATGGTACAATAGGACTGCCTGCAGGACTAAAGAGAATGACCTGGTTGAGTCACTCCTAATTTAGTCCCTGCGCTTGTCTGCCCAGGCGCTCCTGACCGACCTTACCGAAACGGCCAGGAGCACCTCGGACACGATGATGATGGTTTTCAGACCTATTGCACCATCTGCTGCCACAAGGCAATGGGTTGCTCCTGCTGTGTAGCAATGCAGTACCATGTCTGCCAGCACCCAGTAGACGTACGGTGACAGTGAGCTGAGCGGACTCCATGCTTACCGTGGTATGGCGTCTGCACAGGTAACTCAAGAAAAATGGTGTGCAACAATTGTCTGCTATTGCTTTCACGGAGGGAGGGCCTGACGACATGTACCCAGAACCACCCGCGACAATGTTTTTTGCCCCATCAGGCATTGGGATCTCAACCCAGAATTTCAATGGGCAGTGGAGACTGCAGGAACTGTGGGATAGCTACCCACAGTGCAACACTCCGGAAGTCAACGCTAGCCTTGGTACTGTAGAAGCACTCCGCCGAGTTAACGCACTTAATGCACTTAGAGCATTTTGTGTAGGGGCACACACAATTGACTATATAAAAACAATTTCTAAAAAAATGACTTCTATAAATCCGACCTAATTTCGTAGTGTAGACATACCCAGAGTGTACATGCTTTGCCAAAGTGTTTGCAGGATCAGGCCCTCTTAGAATAAGAGTAGTTGTCATTTTCTCTTCTTCATAATAGGTGATAGAACACCTGGCTGCCAGAAGTCCATGTGATATTCATTCTTCATGTCTTAAGTGAAGTCCTCAAAACTCTACTGGGGGACTGAGGATAACCTACTATTAGTAGCTTTTTCATTTGTCTATGTATCAAAAAAGCTAGCATGTTTGAATGTGAAACTATGGAGACCCAGGCCTCCTCTCCTATCCCCAGCATCTTCTAACCTACAGGAGCCCCAGAATTTACCTGTTTCACCAGCACACATCCCCTACAATGTCCCAACAGCCCTCTAAAACCATAACTCTGTTCTATAGTGACACCATGAAGAGGGGGAATGAAAAAGAAATCTAATGTGTCTTAAAAAAATAGCAATTTAATCTAATCTAGGTCCCCAAACACTAAAATATCAGAATCATAATCTCATGGTTTTTGAATGGTGTCACTAGAGGGCAGAGTTAGGGTTTCTGCTGAAGAAGAAAAGTTCAATTATGAAAAATAATGGGAGGGGGAAATGGGCATAAATCCTTATATAATCAAATGTGGCCAGTGCACAAGATTTCAGAGAGTTCTACTGCAGGGAGATTGGAATGCTATGTGACAGGGCAGAGTTAAGGTACTTTGGATGTCATAACTCTGCATTCCCGTACCTTGCTATGTTTGGATTTCTTTTGAGTTTAATTTAACTGTGAATTTTATTAATGTATAAACACTTGGTTTGGGGATAATTACAACATCCCTATAATGTAGTGTACCCTAAATTACTGATATATATTTTCAACTTTAACTCTATTTTAATGGAGTTTTTGGTCTGGATAAAGGGTCTGAATCACTACTGTGTTACTCCAGTTTTATGCTAGTGTAATGCCATTAAAAGAATCAGGTCACACTAGTGTAAAACTTGAATAACACAGCAGAGCATCAAACCCCAAATTTCGTACATAATCTCCAGCATTTATCCCTCACTTTCCCTGCTTATTTCACTTGTTTCAATCAGCCAGTTTAAACAAATTTCCTCTCATTACCAAGCAACCTGATGTCAATTTTCCTGTTTAGCTATTTACATTTTTTGATTCAAGACTTTCCCTGCTGTGTCATAAATATTGTCCTTTTATCTGCATTCATAGGGTTTTTATGCCTTGTTGTATAAGCTTCAGACTGTTCCCTTTTTATTGTTGTTACTGCTAATGAAGCTCTCTCTGACACATCTCTACTTAGAGCATCTCTATTTTTCCCCTGGGTAATGTAATGTAATACCTAATTTGTATGAACTGGAAATATGGCAGATCAGAGCATCTGTATTCCAGTTTAAGTTGAACAAGATCCAGCATCTACCATGATTAAACATCTGGTGAAATGAGCAGATTCTAGCCTTTTCAAAGCCAAGCATTCTTTCCCTGGGTTTGAAAACCTTCTTTTCATGGCTCAGAGATAAATGGGAGCAAAAAACAGGCTAATGTCTAGGTGACTTGGTACCTTGTTCTTGGGTTATTTTGGCAGTAGGAAGTGATAGAGGACTCAGGCTTAAACTTCTGGTGCAGCCAAGCACATTCACTGTCTGCAGGCCTAGGTCTCCCAGCGGAAGCTGATGAGCTTGTGGGCTGCTCCAATTTATGTCAGCTGCTAACTTGCCCCAAGGAACCAGAACTGCAGCCAAGGATCAACACAAACTCCTGACCACATGCCCCTCCACTTCCATGCCAGCAGGAGGGAGAGGGTAGCATTGGAGCCTCTCTGTTGGCTCCAGACCACGATAGGATCCTCCTTACACCAGGCTAATTCTTCTTCGCCCGGGTGCACTTGCTCTATAGCCAGATTCTGACAATGCAAAGAGGCCCCATCACATAAAATTATTTAGTCCTCAACTCTAAAAAACTGCAAGGAATGTTATTCTTTGCAAAATGCACAGGTGTTCCGGGCACCTCATCGTGGGCTATCCAATACAATCTCATAGCATCCACTGATGTCAGAAATAGTATTCAGCAACAACCTCTAACACATATTGATGGCAGTGCTCCTAGGGTCATCCTGATGGAAAGAAGTCAGGACTAGGATGAACTTTTTTCCACGTGAGGGCTTTTGTTTCTCTTTGAATTGTTCATATTCAGGAGCGCAAAGCACTCAGTCACTTTGGAGAACCTCAGCCATTCTTAAGCTAAAGCTGTCTAAAGGGTAATTCTCTTGCTGTGGAAAAATATACGAGTAAAACTATTTGGTGACAGGGATACAGGAGACCTGGGTGGTCTTAACTGCTCTGCCACTGTCTTGATGGAGGACCTTGAGCAAGTCACTTCACCTCTCTGTATCTCCATTTGCCATCCCACCATTTCACTCTTTTGTCTATTTAAACTGTAAGCTCTATGGGGCAGGGACTATTGTTTACTGTGTGGCTCTACAGTGGCTAGCATACTGGAGCCCCAGTCTTGGTTGGGGCTTCAAGGTGGTTCTTTGCAAAAAAATAAATATAGTAATAATTTGTTTGACATAATTACATTTCAGGGAATGTCTTCCACCAGCTCAAACAAACCTCATGTGGATGAAAAAAATTTGCAGCTCTTCACAAAGTTTTTTCTTGGACTCAGAAAATAATGTAATACCTTGCTGGTTCCTTTTAATTAATCATTTGTATTGGCTTACCTATAGCTCCTCTTATAGAGGCTCAATTAAAAAAATGTCTGTGATATGGGTTCTTATTTTGAATGATGTCTTGACAAGGTGGTATTGTCAGATCTGTGTCTTGTTTAGTGTATTTCCTATTGTTTCAGTGGTACATGTCTTTGCTTTGTTAGTACAGGAAAAAATGATAAAACTTTTTCTTCAGGATCGTGAGATTGTGTCCAGGATTTTCTTAAATAATTTGAGTATCTAAGACACATTGACAAGCTTGTCTTAGATTTCTGATTCACTATAAAAATAAAGCTTACATTTTTTCCAACTCAAGTACATCCTAGGATGATGCATCTCCAAAGTTTTCACGCTGTGAGGTACTTTGAGAAAGAAATACCCTGTTTGTGACTCCCCTTTCAATACTTTGGTCACTCAGGCTTAGTTCTTAAACTCTTTTAATTTTGAAGACAAGCTACAGAAGATTTGTAGATACCTGGTGACCATTTGAGAATCACAGAAATCCCAGTTTAAAATGTGTGAGTGAATGTAATAGTTTAAATCCTGTCATTAGTAGATATTTGAAAACATCACAAAACACCAGACACTTTAGTTCAACTGAGGATCAAATTTGTGAAACTCGGAGTCACTATTCCACTGAATGCATCCGATGAAGTGAGCTGTAGCTCACGAAAGCTCATGCTCAAATAAATTGGTTAGTCTCTAAGGTGCCACAAGTCCTCCTGTTCTTTTTGCGGATACAGACTAACACGGCTGCTCCTCTGAAACCTATTTAGATGTACTAGATCTACTATATATAGGAGTTTGCTGTGTGTGGAACACCTACCTGCTTGCATTATCACCATCAAGCTGGCTGTCAGTGAGAATTGAACCAAAGAGCTGTAGAGATAAGATCATAAACCTCTACGGCTTAAGGTAAAGGACTAAATGGGCACCTGTATAAAATTCACATCTTTGATGGATCAGGCATGGAGAGGGACCCAAACTATACACCAAACAGTGGTTTACTTTTGCACCAAGTTTTCTCTTGCCATTTTCATCAATCTCTGACTTTCTTGAAGGTGTTATAAAATCACGTGCATGGCCTTTCCCTGTGTCACTATCATCATCTCTCTATGCAGCTTCAGAGGGTCCAAATGGGCAGTAGCTCAGAGAGACCCCAGCATCCCAACCTTCTATCCACACCCATTTGATTAAACATTTACAAACAAATAAAGTACCTGGAAAACTGATTAGATTTCCTCATAGCTGTAGCTTCCAAAGCATACAGCAGTGGACAGTCCTTACTTAGAATTCAGTCAACCCTCAGAGTTCATGTTGACTTCAGTGAGAATTATTCGCACAGAAGGAATGCAAAACTCTTACTGATTCATTTATAACAACATAAGAAAGGCCATACTGGGTCAGACGAATCATCCATCTAGCTCTGTCATAAATATAAAAAAAGAGTAGCATAAAATCCCTCCATGGCAGCTGTACTGAATCACTTTACCTGTAAGGGGTTAAGAAACTCAAATAACCTGGTTGGCACCTGACCAGAAGGACCAATAAGGAAAGAAGATACTTTCAAATCTGGTGGGGGAGGTTTTGATTGTGCTCTTTTTGTTGTTCCCTCTTCAGACGGAGAGAGAAACCAAGCGGGGACAATTTCTCCTGAAAATATACCTGGAATAATCCATCTAAGAATTACAGAAATTCTAAGTGAGGCAAGGAAATGCGTTAGGTTATCTTTTGTTTTAGCTTGTGAATTTTCCCTATGCTAAGGGGTAATTTTATTCCTGTTTTTGTAACTGTGAAGCTGAGTCCAGAGGGAAGTCCTCTGTGTTTTAAATCTTTTTATTACCCTGTAAAGTTACCTTTCATCTTGATTTTGCAAATGTGATTCTTTTACTTTTTTTCTTTATAATAAAATTCTTCTTTTAAGAACCTGGTTGATTTTCAGTGTCCTAAACACCAAAGGGTTTGGTCTGCATTCACATTGTTAACCAATTGGTTGGTATATTATTCTCAAGCCTCCCCAGGAAAGGGAGTGAAGGGACTTGGGGGAATATTTTGGGGGAATGGGGACTCCAAGTGACCCTTTCCTGAATTTTTGTTTAAATCGCTTGGTGGTGGAAGCAATACCATCCAAGGACAAGGAAAAGAATTTGTGCCTTAGGGAAGTTTTTAACCTAAGCTGGGGGTCTTTCATGCGGGTCTCCACATCTGTACCCCAGAGTTCAGAGTGGGGAGGGAACCCTGACAAGCTCACTGTCCTGTCTTCCTGCAATGGCCAGTGCCAGCTGCTTCAAAGAGAATGAACACAACAGGGCAATTATCAAGTGACCCAGCCCCAGCTTCTGACAGTCGGCGGTTTAAGGACACCCAGAGCTTGGGGTTACGTCCCTGATTATCTTGGCTAATGGGTCAGTGGAGGACTAAGGTTTGTTTAAATTGCCAAAGAGTACATTGCCAAACAGCCACAGTAATATGTCAGCAGCCCCCCTGCCGCTCCCAGTGCCTCCTGCCCACTGGCAGCCCTGCCAATCAGTGCCTCCTCCTCCCTCCCCATACCTCCCAATCAGCTGTTTCGTGGCATGCAGGAGGCTCGGGGTGGGGGGGGAGGTGCGAGGGCACGGCCGGCTCAGGGCAGGGGGCGGGAAGGGGTGGATTGGGGGCAGGGCCTGTGGCAGAGCCAGGGGTTGATCAGTGAGCACCCCCCGGCACATTGGAAAGTTGGCGCCGGTAGCTCCAGCCCTGGAGTCGGTGCCTATACAAGGAGCTGCATATTAACTTCTGAAGAGCCGCATGTGGCTCTGGAGCCACAGGTTGGCCACCCTGATCTAGAAGATAATACATGATAAGTAACAGTCAGCATTGATTTGTCAAGAACAAATTGTGTCAAAACAACCTGATAGCTTTCTTTGACAGGGTAACAAGCCTTCTGGATAGGCAAGAAGCAGCAGATGTGGTATATCTTGAATTCAGTAAGGCTTTTGATACTGTCTTGCATGATCTTCTCATAAACAAGCTATGGAAATACAACCTAGACAGAACTACTATAAGGTGGGTGCATAACTGATTGGAAAACCATTCCCAGAGAGTAGTTATCAGTGGTCCAGCCTCTGAGGTGGAAGGACATATCCAGTGGGGTCCCACAGGGATCAGTCCTGGTTCTGGTGCTGTTCAATATCTTCATCACTGATTTAGATAATGACACAGAAATACACTTATAAAGTTTTCAGATGATACCAAACTGGGGGGTGGGGTGGAAGTTGCATGTGCTTTGGAGGAGAGGATTAAATTTCAAAATGATCGGGACAAACTGGGGAAATGGTCTGAAGTAAGCAGGATGAAATGGAATGTACTCAGTAAGGACAATTGGAATGTACTCGACTTAAAAAGGAACAATCAGTTGTACACACACAAAATGGGAAATGACTGCTTAGTAAGGAGTACTGCAGAAAGATCTGGGGGTCATAGTGGATCACAAACTAAATATGAGTCAACAGTGTAACACTGTTGCAAAAAAATGTAAACATCATTCTGGGATGTATTAGTAGGAGTGTTGTAAGCAAGACGTGATAAGTAATTCTTCTGCTCTAATCCATGCTGATTAGGCCTCAACTGGAGTACTGTGTCTAGTTCTGGGTGCCACATTTCAGGAAATATGCAGATAAATTGGAGAAAGTCCAGAGAAGAACAATAAAAATTATTAAAGGTCTAGAAAACATGACTGATGAGGGAAGATTGAAAAAACTGGATTTTTCAGTCTGGTGCAGGGACATTACAGTTTTCAAGAACATAAAAGGTTGTTATAAGGAGGAGGTAGAAAAATTGTTCTCTTTAACCTCTGAGGATAGGACAAAAAGTGATGGGCTTAAATAGCAGCAAGTTTAGGTTGGATATTAGGAAAAATTTCCTAATTGTCAAGGTAGTTAAGCACTGGAATAAATTGCCTAGGGATGATGTGGAATCTCTGTCATTGAAGATTTTTAAGAGCGGGTTAGACAAGCATCTGTCAGAGATGGTCTAGATAATATTTAGTCCTGCTCTGAGTGCAGAGGACTGAAATAGAAGACCTCTCTAGGTCCCTTCCAGTACTGTAATTCTATGATAAGTAGTTGTAATCATAAATGCTAATTTTGCACTAAATTCAACATTTGAACATGCAAGTATCAGAAGTATCAGGTATGCTTGCTTAAAACAAATACACCAGCAAGTACCACATCCTGTTAGAGAAGCCTGTATATATATGCTACAATTCTGTAACTGACACAACATCTACACTATGGGGACTATCCCAGCATAGCTACAGCATGGTAGTTATGCCAGTATAACCCCATCATGTAGATAAAGCCTACACCAATGGAAGGGGATTTTCCATAGGTGTAGGAACAACAACTTCACAAGCCATGGTGGCTACACAGATGGAATCATTCTTCCATTGACCTATTTGCATCTACACTGGAGGTTAGGTCAGCATATCTACCTCACTCGGGTGGGTGAATTTTTCACATCCTGTCAACCTAAATTTTAAGTGTAGAGCAGGCCATAGGTCCATACCTAGGCATATTCTGAAAACCAGTATGAGACATTGAAATGACAAGAAACCAAGAAAAATAGCACTGCAAAACCAGACAGGTGAGATTTTATTTTTATTAGCATATTGTATATGATATCAGTAAAAAAATCCATTTCAGATAACTCTATTTATGAATAAGATTCCAAGGAACTGAGAACTGATATGTACCTCATGCCATTTCATGGTTGAAAGGTGATAAAATAACATAGCTGAGTAAAAATATCAAGATCTCTGAACTTTCAGTTTTCAAAAATATATGAGAGAAATAGCTTGGCAGATTGGTCCAGATTTTATTTAATATAGAAGTTTATCTTGAAAATATTATGCAATATTTATTACAGCTAATCTTTCATGCACCAACCAAGAAAGAATTACACAGCAGGTCTTTTCCTCTTCCTTCTACATTTCACAGCGTTTAAAATGTAATGGGGCCAGGCCACTTGTGTTAAATATAAAAACTAGATGATGTATTGCGAAATATAGTCTTCATTTGTTGTTGTCACGTATTTTGAAGGCAAGTTTTGATGATATGTTGGATTAAAGCTATAATCAAAGTATTAAAGACATCTATTCCTTGCGACAGAGTCTAGTGCCTTGGAGGCAGCACACCCACTGTGACTTGTGTTGCTATATATACTTGTTGGCAGAATTACACTAGTTTCTACAGCTGTATAGGACCTGTCCAAAAACTAAGAGTACACATTAGATTGATTCCCTTGCTGTGGGCACACTGAGCCTGCAATCTGTATATTTTATTTTTTATTTTGAAAAGAGTACTTTTTGTAATGAATGAGCCATCTTTTGTTTTTTATCTTGGATTGCTTTTTTCCCCCCTAGTACCGCCTTTTAAAAAATTTTTTTTTAAAAAAGTACCCTACATACATATTTGAAAAGCAGTATTTTTAAATCAGCAGAAAAAAGACCATACAAAATCACTAGCACTGATTTTGTACTTCTCTGAAGAAAATGTTTCATGCTTTCCCAAATAAATTCTACAAGATACAGTTATACTGGATGATGTTAATGCCTGCCACCCATTGAGACTTTGATGCAAAGACAATAACTGACTTGGTAAAAAATCAATGGATGTACTAAGCACCCTTCTTTCAGGCTAAATGGAAGGTACCAAATAAGCTCCTCATGTCATGGCTGCGTCGTGGGTGGCCAGACCCAGTAGTAGTAGTCACAGTCCCACAGTCAGGAAACAGGAGTCAAGAGTCAGCTGGATCATGATACCAAGAACTCAGAGGCAGGAACCAAACTGGATATCAGGAACCATATGTTCCTCAGTCCCCGGAAAAATCATGGAGCAGGTCCTCAAAGAATCAATCCTGAAGCACTTACATGAGAGGAAAGTGATCAGGAACAGTCAGCATGGATTCACCAAGGGAAGGTCCTGCCTGACTAATCTAATCGCCTTCTATGATGAGATTACTGGTTCTGTGGATGAAGGGAAAGCAGTGGATGTACTGTTTCTTGACTTTAGCAAAGCTTTTGACATGGTCTCCCACAGTATTCTTGTCAGCAAGTTAAAGAAGTATGGACTGGATGAATGCACTATAAGGTGGGTAAAAAGTTGGCTAGATTGTCGGGCTCAATGGGTAGTGATCAATGGCTCCATGTCTAGTTGGCAGCCGGTGTCAAGTGGAGTGCCCAGGGGTCGGTCCTGGGGCCGGTTTTGTTCAATATCTTCATAAATGATCTGAAGGATGGTGTGGATTGCACTCTCAGCAAATTTGCGGATGACACTAAACTGGGAGGAGTGGTAGATACGCTGGAGGGCAGGGATAGGATACAGAGGAACCTAGACAAATTGGAGGATTGGGCCAAAAGAAATCTGATGAGGTTCAACAAGGATAAGTGCAGGGTCCTGCACTTAGGACGGAAGAACCCAATGCACAGCTACAGACTAGGGACCGAATGGCTAGGCAGCAGTTCTGCGGAAAAGGACCTAGGGGTGACAGTGGATGAGAAACTGGATATGAGTCAGCAGTGTGCCTTTGTTGCCAAGAAGGCCAATGGCATTTTGGGATGTATAGGTATGGGCATAGCGAGCAGATCGAGGGACGTGATCGTTCCCCTCTATTCAACATTGGTGAGGCCTCATCTGGAGTACTGTGTCCAGTTTTGGGCCCCACACTTCAAGAAGGATGTGGATAAATTGGAGAGAGTCCAGCGAAGGGCAACAAAAATGATTAGGGGTCTGGAACACATGAGTTATGAGGAGAGGCTGAGGGAACTGGGATTGTTTAGCCTGCAGAAGAGAAGAATGAGGGGGGATTTGATAGCTGCTTTCAACTACCTGAAAGGGGGTTCCAAAGAGGATGGCTCTAGACTGTTCTCAATGGTAGCAGATGACAGAACGAGGAGTAATGGTCTCAAGTTGCAGTGGGGGAGGTTTAGATTGGATATTAGGAAAAACTTTTTCACTAAGAGGGTGGTGAAACACTGGAATGCGTTACCTAGGGAGGTGGTAGAATCTCCTTCCTTAGAGGTTTTTAAGGCCAGGCTTGACAAAGCCCTGGCTGGGATGATTTAACTGGGAATTGGTCCTGCTTTGAGCAGGGGGTTGGACTAGATGATCTTCTGGGGTCCCTTCCAACCCTGATATTCTATGATTCTAACTACCTGAGAGGTGGTTCCAGAGAGGATGGTTCTAGACTATTCTCGGTGGTAGAAGAGTACAGGACAAGGAGTAATGGTCTCAAGTTGCAGTGGGGGAGGTTTAGGTTGGATATTAGGAAAATCTTTTTCACTAGGAGGGTGGTGAAACACTGGAATGCGTTGCCTAGGGAAGTGGTAGAATCTCCTTCCTTGGAAGTTTTTAAGGTCAGGCTTGACAAAGCCCTGGCTGGGATGATTTAATTGGGGATTGGTCCTGCTTTGAGCAGGGGGTTGGACTAGATGCCCTCCTGAGGTCCCTTCCAACCCTGATATTCTATGATTCTATATGTCATATGCCAGGAGTCAAGCTGGGTCGGGAGGCCAGGAAATCAAGCCGGGGAAGAGGGTGCAGGAAGCACAAGGCAGATGTACCAGAGCAAGGTGGAACCCGATTGTTCAGACATCTTCCTGTTCCTGCTGCTGACTTACGTAGTGCCAGTGGACCGGTCAGCCAGTCTGGAACTCTGCCAATTGGACCTCAGGGGTGAATCCTCACACTGGGGCTGGGCTTCATGGGTCCCAGATGAGCAATTGTCAGCAGGCTGCCAGGTGGAAGGTTGGAGTGTGGTTGCTACCCTGGGCCTCGGTTTGAGACAGGGGGTCATGACACTTTTATGTTAGGGTTGCCAGGTGTCCAGTTTTTTTACCAGAATGCACGGTCAAAAAGGGACCCTGGCAGCTCTGGTCAGCACTGCTGACCGGGCTGTTAAAAGGCCGGTTGGCAGCGCAGCAGGGCTAAGGCAGGCTCCCTGCCTGCCATTACTCCGCACGGCTCCCGGAAGCAACAGCATGTCCTCCCTTCAGCTCCTATGTGTAGGGGCAGTCAGGGGGCTCCATATGCCACCCCTACCCCAAGTTCCGCCCCCGCAGCTCCCATTGGCTGGGAACCACAGCCAATGGGAGCTGCAAGGGCGGTGCCTGTGGACAGGGCAGCATACAGAGCTGCCTGGCTGCACCTCTGCTTAGAAACCTGAGGGAAGACATGCCGCTGCTTCTGGAAGCTGCCTGAGGTAGGCACCGCCCGGAGCCTGCACCCCTGACATCCTCCTGTGCCCCTGCCCCAGCCCTGATCCCCCTCCCACCCTCTGAACCCCTCGGTGCCAGCCCAGAGCACCCTCCTGAACCCCAAACCCCTCATCCCCAGCCCCACCCCAGAGCCCACACCCCCAGCCAGAGCCCTAATCCCCCTGCACCAACCCCCTGCTCCTGGCCTGATCCCCCTCCCACCCTCTGAACCCCTTGGTCCCAACCCAGAGCTCCTATACCCCAAACCCCTCATCCCCAGCCCCACACCAAAGCCCACACCCCCAGCCAGAGCGCTCACCCCCCTTGCCCCAGCCCAGAGCCCCCTCCCACACCCTGAACCCTTCGTTTCTGGCCCCACCCCGGAACCTGCACCCCCAGCCCAGAGTCTGTATCCCCTCCCACACCCCAACCCCCTGCATTAGCCTGGAGCCCCCTCCCATACTCCAAATCCTTGACTTCACCCCCCAGCCCAGAGCCCCCTCCTGCACTCCAAACCCTTCATCCCTGGCCCCACCCCAGAGCCTGCACCCCCAGCCAGAGCCCTCACCCCCTCCCACATCCCAACTGTGACATTCTGTACCTCGTGGGAACACCCTACATCCCCATGTTCATCTTTATAAAATGATTGTGTGATTTCCAATGCAAAGTTTGTCATGTTGGGTGTCTTCGGAAGGCTCATAATGCACTGAGCATGGTTGTTATAGTAATTGTTACAGTAATGTTATAGGTTATAATTTCATGTATATAGTTATGAGGCTGAAAATGTATCCCTCATGGCTTAAAGCAAGCCCATGCAAAAACTCTCCAAGAACAGAGGGGCAGCTCACACCTCATCAGAGCATGGATGGGACAAACCCAGCCCAGCCTCACAGGAATAATGGACACTGTCAGCAACAAAAGAATCTGTTAGACCCTCAAGGGAGTTACCCCCTTTCTTTAGGCAGTTTGGGACTTCGATGAGGCAATGCTTACTTGATTCTGAAGGGGTGGGTGGGACAAAGCCAAGAGGAAAGAAAGGACACGATAAAAGGGAGAGACTTTTTGCCATGCTCTCTCTCTCTCTCTCTTCCACTTACATCTACAGATACCACCACCACCAAGTGACTGAAATGCTGATCAAAGGGGAGAGCCTGACTGAAAAGCCAGCCTGTGGTGAGAAGCATCTAAGTTTTTAAGGACATTGAAAGTGTTAAGATCAGCTTAGAATGCATTTTGCTTTTATTTCATTTGACTAAATCTGACTTGTTATGCTTTGATTTATAATCACTTAAAATCTACCTTTATAGTTAATAAATCTGTTTGTTTGTTCTACCTGAAGCAGTGCATTTGGTTTGCAGTATGTCAGACTCCCCTTGGGAGAACAAGCCTGGTACATATCAATTTCTTTGTTAAATTGACAAACTCATATAAGCTTGCATTGTCCAGTGGGCATAACTGGACACTGCAAGACAGAGGTTCCCAGGGTTGTGCCTGGGACCGGAGATATTGGCTAGTGTCATATGCTTGCAGTTTACATGCCAGAGGCTGTGTGTGAACAGCCCAGGAGTGGGGGTTCTCACAGCAGAGCAGGGTAAGGCTGGCTCCCGGAGTCAAGGATTGGAGAGGCCTAGCCGATCACTGGTCCAGACAACACGAGAGGGGAACATCACACCAACCCACTGCCACAGCCAGGAGCCCCCTCCAGCACCCTGAACTCCTCATTTCTGGCCCCATCCTGAATCCCTCACCCCAGCCCAGTGAAAATGAGTGAGTGAGGGTGGGAAGAGAGAGTGACAGAGGGAGGAGGGGTGGAGTGAGAGGGGCGGGGCCTTGGAGAAGGGACAGGGCTTCAGAGAAGGGACTGGGCAGGGCAATGGTGTTCGAATTTGTGCAAGAAGAAAGTTGGCAACCCTATTTTATGTAGTGAGATAACTGAAAACAATAGAAGCCACCACTTAAGGCAATGGGCCACATAAGACCTGAGGGGAAAAAAAACAAACAAACAATCTAAGTAAACTAACAGGAGGTTCCCTGATTGCAAAGGCAGGGCTTTGGAGCTCAGATTTGTAGGATATGGGTCAGAGGTAGAGAAACTAGGAAGTAAGCCAGAAGAAAGTGAGAGAAGCAGTAGTGAGAGGTACTCAGAGCAGCAAAAAAGAGACAAAGCTTCTTGGGCACAGAATTCACTAGAGAATTAGGTTTCAGGGATTCCTAAGCAAAAAAACTGGCTCCTATTGTTGATTTCTACAGTGTTCAGGGAAACAGGACTTTGTAAATAAAAGGGATTGCACCAAAAAATATACCTGACTTTGAGCATCCTGTGTCATGACTAAATAGTTAAACTGGAAACCATCAAGAGAACCTGAATTTTAGCACTAGCTATCAGATCCCCTGTACAAGAATGAACTGCTTCATAAACATCTCCATCACAGACCAGAAGAGCTGGCCCAAGCAGTGGGGAGCACCCCCCCTACATTTCTGGGTCCACTGTGCCTGCCTGTGATACCCCACTAAGCATCAACTAGGGCAGTGAATTTCTACACTGCCTTAGCAAGCATCCCCTATCACAGGCTGTACCTTGAAGCACTGATTTACTCCTAAGACACTAGGATACTTATAGAATCTGCACCTGAGTTCAGCTCTTACAGAACAAAACTAATCCATCAACATTGAAACAGCACTTTAAGAACAAAGACAAAACCACATCCCTCAACCTTTGTGCCCTCCTTTGATTCAAGCCCACAGACCAGGAAAGATTGAAACATGAGAGTTGCCCTATTGACTGCAGAGCTCATCTGACATTACTTGAAGATCAGACTGCTAATACAACAGACTGATAGAAGAAGAATCAAAAGATGTTCCTCCCCTCTCAAAGCTGGCTGTCTAGCTTGAGAATTTCCTAGCACTGAAGGATACAGAGGCTGCTACACAGACTGAATCTGTGACCATGACAGTCAGCAGGAGAAAGTGCCTGATGTAATTGTATCCCCCAAAGGAGTTCCTTCCATGCAGTTGTTACTTGCTATTTGCAGCTGTCACTTGCAGACAGCTTTAACCCCATATATTACACCAGAGCAAATATGGACTTTAATGAATCTGCAGTCTAAGGCTATATATCTGAAAACTAGTTTATGTAGGTATAATATCTATATAGAAACACATGTATCCCTCAACTGCAAACATTGAAAAGTCTGCAGAATAAAAGTTACAGATTTCCCAAACTTCATTTAGCATGATTGTATAGTTTACAACCTCTGTTGACTTCTCACAGATTTGGATCAACACAAATAATTTCAACATTTACCCAGCAAACTTTCCCCAAAAAAGGGAAACGCGTTACTCTTATGAAGACCAAAACGACATAAATATGGCATTTCTAGGATGTGGTGTTGTCACGTTACGGGGTGGCCAAAAAAAAATTAAGGATTTTTTTCCAAATGTGAAAATTTATGATTTTTCAAATTCTTATATGACTAGTGTTTGGTTTAATCACCCCTGCCCCAAGTGCCTACAACTACCCTCTGACCCCACCCCCACTCCTACCCTTACCCCACCTCCTCATGCAGTGCTCCTCTAAAAAGAGAATGACAGTGGAGCTAATTACAAACATATTAAGTTCAGTTTTGGCATGGTAAGAGACAAAATTGGACTTCTGATAGAAAACTATATGCAACTTTAACTGCCTCTCCAAAGGCATAAATTATGAATGTGAAAATGCGTCTCCACTACAAAAACTACTTATTGTGGCAGTACAGAATAGTATTCTAAAGCAACTGGGATGCTGGGTGTTTTCATTTGTATGTCAGCCAGGATATTCTTCCAGCTAACAATTGTCTCATAATGGTGCGTGTATCTGAGTTCTGGGAATAAAACTGAAAGGTTTGAACATGTTTCTAGCTTCTACTCTGTGCATTTTTTAATCCTAGACTATGCAAAATTATATACATTTATAGTCATGATAACTTCTGTTGTAACTGGCTTTTCCATCTGCCAAAAACATTAAAATAGATGCTGTTAATCTCACACAAATCAGAGCCAAAATTTTAAAACCAAACCCTGGCTTCTTTCCAGGAACATCTATTTAAGTCCGAAGCTGATACTGGAATTAAGAGTAACATCAGATCAACCAGTCATGGGTCAACAATAAATATTGAGTGGTTATATACAGTGAATGACACCACCAACAAAAAGCTGCAATATTATCTATGGTGGGGGGAAAAGGGAGATGAACTGCTCTGTAAAAGGTTTTTGCAAAAGTGCTAAATCTTTGAACACTGTTAAACTCCTGCCTTAATTACACTAACTACTTGCAATAACAGTGTGCGTGAAAAGAAATACTTTTGGAAATACTGTAAGTATAGCTAGAGTTTAATGTCTTTCAGACAAGCGATGGCTAAATGTAATATGTACCTGATTAGTTCTCTTATCATTTGTGATTGAGGGTGGATTTCTGACAAATCAGAGGAAATAAAATGGGACATGGGTCAAGGCTATTTTCAGACAGAGGAAGAGCGGTTTCACATCTCTAGCTGATTCCAACACCTTCATCCTGTATTTAGTAGGGTTTTTAAAGAAAGATAAGAAGAACTGGGAAACAGATGAAAGGATACACTTCAATGGCAGCAAGAGCAGTTCCATTGTCAGGACTTCATTTCTTATTATGATTTATCATTACTATTTTATTTATTATGCTGTCTTACATGTGAAACAGCAAGACTGTGCTTGGCTCTCTACAAGTCACTATTGCCTTGATCTTGCAAAGTGCTGAACTCTCTAGCCCAATCCAGCGCAGCACTTAAGCATGAGCTTAACTTTCAGCTCTTGAATTGTCCCATTGGCTTAGTGGGACTATTTACATGCTCTACTTTAAGCACATGCTTGGATAACGCTAGCAAGAGCAGTGCTTTGCAGGCTCCAATTCAGCAGACCAGTCCTACTCAGCAAAGCTCTTAAGAACACGTGTGCTTCAAGTGAAGCATGTGCTTAAATACTGTTTCTCAAATGGGGCCAAAATGAAGTTACTCTCTGGTCTGAAGAGCTTATGTGCTAAAAGATAGAGGAGACAAGACATTCTGGGAAACCCAAAGGAGAAGGAAACTTGTAATTTTTGTTTATTTGTTTGATTATTGTTGGTTTACTTTTGAATATAATGGGGAAAGCAATCTTTAAGGCTGGACTTAGATACAGAGAGTGTGGTGAATTGGTATGGAAAAGGCATTCCATGCAGAAGAGCAATGTGGTAAAAAGCATAATATAGAGTGAGAGAAGGAGACAAATGGGACATTGAGACAGGTCCCATTGACAGCATGTAGCTGGTAAGAGAACATGATTAGATGAGATAAGAGATGTAGGTTGGAGTAGACTCACTTAGAGCCCTAAAGCAAAGAAGAGAAATTTAAATTTGATATGGTGGGCTACTAGAGGAGATAGACAACTCTCACATGCAGAACTGGGGACAGAATATTGAAAGAATAAAGAATTTAGGAAAAGGTTAAGAATGTGAGTTCAGGACACGGTGACCAAGATTGATGCAGGTTGCTTGGGAATTGATGCAGCCCACAGGGACTCTCCAAACATCATTCCCTAAAATCCACCATCCAACCCCAAGAAATATTGCACCTGGTTCCTGAAACCTCTAAGATACCCTTTAGCTCTGCATTTCCTCTCTGAATCTTAAAGCACTGAAAAAATAGAGCTCTGCTTCCACGCCTTCTGCAAACCAAACAGTGCCTCTGCCCGACGGAACACAGCCGACGGTGATACTACAACAGGTGTCTGCAGATAGCGTTGAAGGTAAACCTGCAGTTTCAACCCCACAAGCCACCGTGACTGAGACTCAGAGTGCACTGTAAGCTCTACCCAGACAGATGAGTGAAACAGAATGCAGAATTTCTGAAGTGGGAGATAATTTCAAAGAGAACAAATTACTGCTTATGAAGAACTGTAATGATACCAAATACAGATGCCTACCTCATTGATATGGCTGACCTTGCAGCGAACAATGACTAGCATTTCGTGGAAAGGGAATGCCTGAAAAATGCAAAGCAATTTGGGCGGACTTTTTAGAGGTCTAAGATATGTCACTTTCCCTCCCTCCCTTTATTCTAACTCTCTTATTTACTTTATGCATTATGATGATTCTGATATATTTGTTGTTAATGGAAAAATTTATAAAAAATTTAAATAAACAAAGAACATGAGTTGAATGGTAAACAGTATTAATATCAGCTACTGTGCATTTCCTATTGAGGAAATTATGGAAACAGGCAGTCGTCTTTTCAAATAAGAAATAGTTTGCTTTGTTTGTTGATGTGGTAGGGGAAAAGTACTGATTCTCGCTTGATCCTTCAAAACCTCGCTTGTGCAAGTTGTCCCAAGGAACTTAAATGTCATGAATGAATCTCAGTGGGCTCAATGTCATAATGTAATGAATAACGGCTTGCTTTATCCGGCCCTTTTCTGAGATCTTACAGGGTTGGAAAAATATATTTGGCGGAAATTATATGTAATGAGGGAAAAGAGAGAAATTCTGCCTTCAGAAAAATTATTAATTTACATTATCATAGCACCCAGAAGCCCCATCATGGATCAGGACCCTATTATGCAAGATGCTGTACAAACAACAAAATGAGAGTCACTGCCTCCAAAGAGTTATATGTCATTAAGACCTGGTAGATAAGGTCCCATGGGATGAAAATCTAAGGGAAAAAGGAGTTCAGGAGAGCAGGCATTTTTTTCAAAGAGACAATATTAAAGGTTCAACCGCAAACTATTCTGATGGGAAGAAAAGATAGTCCTATTGGCCTCTTGCTATTCTCTTGCTATCAGGAGCTCTTTAATGACCTGAAAATCAAAACATGTTTCTATTTGTTTGTAGAATTCCTGACAAATTGCTGTCAAGGTTCCCCCCCCACTCTGAACTCTAGGGTACAGATGTGGGGACCTGCATGAAAAACCTCCTAAGCTTATCTTTACCAGCTTAGGTCAAAACTTCCCCAAGGTACAAAATATTCCACCCGTCGTCCTTGGATTGGCTGCTACCACCACCAAACTAATACTGGTTACTGGGGAAGAGCTGTTTGGACGCGTCTTTCCCCCCAAAATACTTCCCAAAACCTTGCACCCCACTTCCTGGACAAGGTTTGGTAAAAAGCCTCACCAATTTGCCTAGGTGACTACAGACCCAGACCCTTGGATCTTAAGAACAATGAACAATCCTCCCAACACTTGCACCCCCCCTTTCCTGGGAAATGTTGGATAAAAAGCCTCACCAATTTGCATAGGTGACCACAGACCCAAACCCTTGGATCTGAGAACAATGAAAAAGCATTCAGTTTCTTACAAGAAGACTTTTAATAAAAATAGAAGTAAATAGAAATAAAGAAATCCCCCCTGTAAAATCAGGATGGTAGATATCTTACCAGGTAATTAGATTCAAAAACACAGAGAACCCCTCTAGGCAAAACCTTAAGTTACAAAAAAGATACACAGACAGAAATAGTTATTCTATTCAGCACAATTCTTTTCTCAGCCATTTAAAGAAATCATAATCTAACACATGCCTAGCTAGATTACTTACTAAAAGTTCTAAGGCTCCATTCCTGGTCTATCCCTGGCAGAAACCAGCATACAGACAGACACAGACCCTTTGTTTCTCTCCCTCCTCCCAGCTTTTGAAAGTATCTTGTCTCCTCATTGGTCATTTTGGTCAGGTGCCAGCGAGGTTACCTTTAGCTTCTTAACCCTTTACAGGTGAGAGGAGCTTTCCCCTGGCCAGGAGGGATTTCAAAGGGGTTTACCCTTCCCTTTATATTTATGACAATTGCTTTGCTAAGGATGACTGCAAAAGAGTAGTACAAACACAAAGGGACAAAATCAGAAAGGCTAAGGCACAAAATAAGTTACACCTAGTGAGGGACATAAAGGCAGGGCCGGCTATAGGTTTTTTGCCACCCCAAGTAAAAAATTTGCCACCCCTAACTCAGGTTGGTCTGGGGCTTGCAGGCAGCGCTGGAAGCGGAGGGAGTGACGTCACCTTCTCCCAGGGCCTGCAGGGGCTTTCCCCCCTTCCCTGCCCAGCCGCGCAGTGAAGCCCCAATATAAGGGGTGGCACAAGGCAGTGCAGCAGCCAGTGCACAGATGAGGTGGTGCAGCCCCGGCTCCCCAGCAGGACTCGTCCTCTCCTCCCCAGGTAGCGGCTGGACCCTGGCAGCTCAGCATCCCAGGGCTGGAGCTTCCCCTTCCCACTGCAGCCAGGGGTGCGGCGCCCTCGCCCCCTCTAAGTGGCACAGCTCCAAGAGCGCAACTGCCCTGGAAAAAAAAAGGCTGGCCGGAATGCCGCCCCTGGAAATGTGCAGCCCCAAGCACGTGCTTGCTTTGCTGGTGCCTAAAGTCGGTCCTGCATAAAGGCAATAAAAAAAGGTTCTGTAAATACATTAGGAGAAAGATGAAGGAAATTGTTGGTCTTTTTTCCAGTACCAAATATAGGGTGACTGGTGTATAATTCTCTGGGTCCTCTTGGTTCTCCTTTTTAAAGATAAGTACTATGTTTGTCCTTCATGAGTTCTCTAGTTCTCAGGGATCTCACCTGTTCTCCATGAGTTGTCAAAGATAATTGCTTCAGCTAGTCGCTTAATTATCATAGGGAGAATTTCATCAGGCCCTACCAACATGAATACCTCAAAATTTATTTAAATATTCTTTAACCTGTTCTATCCCTATTTTGGCTTGAGTTCATTCCCCCTTGTTGTTAATGTTAGTTGTTAAAATTAACAAAAAGGAGAAAGGAACCATGAGGATCTGGGGAATTACAGACCAGTCATCCTAAATTCTATACCTGGAAAGATAATGGAAGAAATTCTTAAGCTATCAATTTGTAAGCACCTAGAGTATAACAGGGTGATAAGTAATGGAAACATGGATTTGTGAAGAACAAATCATGCCAAACCAGCCTCATTTTCTTCTTTGAGAGGTTTACTGGCCTAGTAGATAAGAGGAAAGCTGTTGACATGCTGTATCTTTATTTTAGTAAGGCTTGTGACACAGTCTCACATGACACTCTCATAAGAAGACAAAGGAAATGTAGTCTAGATGAAATTACTAGCAGGTGGGTACAAAACTGGTTGAAAGAACATACTCATAGGACGGCAACTTATCTAATGGTATCCCACAAGAGTCTGTCTGGGGTTTAGTACCATTATGTATTTTCATTAGTGACTTAGATAAAGGAGTGGAGAGTGCGCTTGTAGCTCAGTGGTTTGAGCATTGGCCTGCTAAACCCAGGGTTGTGAGTTCAATCCTTGAGGGGGCCATTTGGGATCTGGGGCAAAAATTGGGGATTGGTCCTGCTTTGAGCAGGGGGTTGGACTAGATGACCTCCTGAGGTCCCTCCCAACCCCGGGATTCTATGGTTCTATGATTTGCAGATGATCCTGAGCTGGGAGGGGTTGCTACCACTCTGAAGGACAGGATTAGAATTCAAATTGACAAATTGGAAAAATGATCTGAATTCAACAAGATGAAATTTAATAAAGACCAGTGCAAAGTACTACACTTAGGAAGAAAATAATCAAATACAAAATGGGGAATAACTGAATAGGCAGTAGTACTGCTGAAAAAGATCTGGAAATTATAGGGGATCACAAATTGAATGAGAGTCAATAATGTGATGCAGTTGCGAAAAAGGCTAAAGTCATTCTGGTGTGCATTAACAGGAGTGCCATATGTAAAACACTCTATCCAGCATAGGTGAGGCCTCAGCTGGCGTGCCACACTTTAAGAAAGCTGTGGACAAATTGGAGAGAGAGTCCAGAGGAGTGCAACAAAAATAATATAAAGTTTAGAAAACCTGACCTATAAAAAAAGGTTTAAAAAAACTGAGCATGTTTAGTCTTGAGAAAAGATTGAGGGGAACCTGATAAAAGTCTTGAAATATATTAAGAGCTGTTATAAAGAAGATGATGATCAATTGTTCTCCATGTCCACTAAAGGCAGGACAAGGAGTAATGGGCTTAATCTGCAGCAAGGGAGATTTAGGTTAAATATTAGGAAAAACTTTCTAACTATAAAGATAGTTGAGCATAGGAACAGGCTTCCAAGGGCGGTTGTGGAATCCCCATCATTGGAGGTTTTTAACAACTGGTTAGACAAACACGTATCCATGATGATCTAGGATTTGGGCCTTCTTCAGTGCAGGGGGCTGGATGGTACGATCTCTCAAGGTTCTTCCAGCCCTACAGTTCTATGAAAAAATAATGTTATGCTGGATGCATCTTTACAGTAAAGATCCTTTTGAACTACACACGAGCCTATGCAAAAAGAAAAGGAGTACTTGTGGCACCTTAGAGACTAACAAATTTATTTGATGCTCAGATAAATTTGTTAGTCTCTAAGGTGCCACAAGTACTCCTTTTCTTTTTGCGAATACAGACTAACATGGCTGCTACTCTGACACAAGCCTATACTCTTCTAAAATACATTTTATAATGATAAATTAAATCCTACTTTTCCAAATAAGCTTCATGTTATAGCCAGAAGCACACAATTCTCTCTCTCTCTCCCCAAAACCACCAAAATCTGGCTACAATGTGACAATGCTTCACTGACACAAATGAAACCTCAATCATTCCACTATACAAACATCTGTTTGACAGAAAGATAGATATAATCTTGTTAGTTTGAAATAGCAGAAATTAGCTCATTTAAAGAGAAAATGATTACAAAAATCAATAGCTGCTGCTTTGAAAAATAAGTGTTTTGTACTATCTAGTAGTAGAAGACTATTATCTTCTGACATTTTCTATCCCTTTAATGATGTTTCATAAATACACAGAAACAAAAGATCAGGACTATTACAGTAAGTATGTATGTATATATCTATCGAACAACACTGGATAATACAACATTTATGTTAATGTCTTTATGTTTTCTGGATTTTTCCAGGAAGACATTTTTTAGGAAGAAAAATTATGTAAACATAGACCTAAGCTCTGGCATGCGCTAGGTGTGTGCGCTAGAAGAGGCACCGGCTACAATGGTCATTTTATGCTCCACTGAAGCAGTGTTAGGCTGGGTGTTTTGTGCACGCTAATATACCTAGCAGTGCTCTCTTAGTGCACAGGGAACATGAGCAGACATGCAGCTGGAGGTATGGCCCAGGGCCTGGCCCCTCTGCACACCTGGCAGTGCCTGGAAGCAGAAACTAAGTGTAATGCACAATTATTTTTTTGGACATTTCTCAACAAGTGCCGCTGAGTGTGCTGCTCCCTGGCAGGCAGAATGACTCATGACGCTTTCACGCAGCTAATCCAGCTCCTCTATATCGCTTTCCCACTCACTGTGCCTCTGGCAACAAAAGCCAGAATCTAAGGGAAAAAAAAGTTGTTAGACTGTTACAAGACAGAATTATAATGAAGACATGAGTAGATTATAGAAATAATTAAAGGGAGATGATATTATGGGCCAGATCCCCAGTAGCTGTAAAGAAGCATGCCTTCAATGACAACAATGGAGCTAGGTCAATTTTCACCCATGGAAGATCTGACACTATGTAGAGTTTACAACACCAAGTGAGATAATGGGGAATGAATATGGATGTGTGTGTAAGAAATCCCAGTGGATCATAACTCAAGGTTCATGGTCCCAACAGCAGAAACTCCACCTAGAGGCACCCTGAACCCAGCTAGCATAATACCACAAGTGTAGGTGTGCCTGGAGGAGTGGGGGAAGGTTTCTGAAAAGAGCTATAGGCAGAAGATAGGGTAGAGTATGTGCTGATCAAGACGGTATGATCTAGCGGATAGAGCACTACGCAAGGAGTAAGAAAACTTAGGCCATGTCTACACTAGAGAGCTTACAGCAGCATTGCTGTACCAATGGGAGAGCTCTCCCATCAGCATAATTAAACCACCCCCAACAAGCAGCGATAGCTACATTGGCAAGAGAAGCTCTCCCACTGACATAGCGCTGTCCATACCGTTGCTTATGTCGGTGTAACTTATGTCGCTTAGGAGGGTGGTTTTTTTCACACCCCTGAGCGACATAAGTTATACCAACAAAAGTGATAGTGTAGACATAGCCTTAGGGCTTGTCTACAAAAACAATTAGTTTGTGGCCAGCTGGGGTGTGAATCTACCCTGCACTAGCCTGCCACAGACCAGCGGTCCATGTAGACTCCGCTGACATGCATTAACAGTTTGTTCATGCATTTTGATCTGGTTCTCTTTGAAACAACTAGATTAAAATGCATTAACAGTTTGTTAATGTACATCAACAGAGTCCACATTGATAGCTGGTCTGTAGCACATTAGTATAGGGTAGATTCAGACCCGGTGTGCCATGAACTAAATGTTCATGAAGACATACCTTGAGTGTGTATTCCCAGCTCTGCCATTCAACTGTTGTGTGACCCCAGGCAAATTACTTTGCTTTTCTGTTCCTCTGTTTCCTCTTTGGTGCAGTGGCTGTGTCTCACTGTATGATTGTACAGGACCTAGCACAAGGTGGCCCTGATTTTGGTGGAGTCTCATTGAAATCAGTTGTAATACTACAACAATAGCAGTAGTGTTAATCTCTGTTGGTGACACTTCTATGGTATCTCAACCACAAATGAAAGCTTCCCTCCCCACCAGAACCCATAGGCGAGGGAATGCCATTGCTGTCTCAATGAGTTGCAATTTGCTGCTCTCTGCAATAGTGGTGGTAAATTGTGCACCCCACTCCCACTCAATCTGCCTCTAGAAATATCTAGCTTTGTATCTGAGAATGAGAGACCCTGACTGCTGTTGCATCTTCTGTATTATATACTTGTCTGAGCATTTGCTTAGATTTCTATTTTGTGCTTGTGCTTTGCTCATGAACTCTAGTTGATGGTGCAATGCTCTGGAAGGGTGCTTGTACTAAGGGAGGTCTATAAAATGAAGTGACTGACTAATTGAATGAGTTATTGGTAATAATAATGAGTCATTGGGTGCTTTTTTCACCTCTTTCTCAAACCGGCTTCTCCAAACCAGAGAAAACCCTTATATATCAAAGAGTGCAACCCTACTTCAAGATTTCCAACTGCACAAATCAGTCACTAACGCAGCAATAACACTTCAGGTTCCCCCCCAGTCTACCCTTCCACAATCAGCCACATCAAAGGGCAAACTTTTGTCTGCTGGTAGTGACCTGAGATCTCAAATCCCTTTTCTAATTATTGTGTCTGTTCTTCCTGACCTAAGAAGCATTGCAGGGAACTGGCAGACAGATTCTCAAGTCAAGCAGAATCTACAAGTTGGCTGCCAGCTGTTAGAATCGCAGTGCCAGCTTTTTAGCCTTTGTTTCCTTTGCATTAGGATTGGTGTTGACCTTTTAGGTTTTTGCAAATTTCAAGACTGAGAATTCTTAACCCGTATTAGTCATGTGTGAGTAAATTGTCTGAATAATGAATATCTCCATGTCAAACAGTGATGGTTTTCAATTAGCAAAAGAAATCCTTAACCTCTTCAAATTGGTTTTGATTAGTGCTACTGCACAACTTCACGTGGTATTGTAACCAAAGAGAATGCTTTTGCCAAGAGTAACTTTATGAAATGGTATATACACGTATGAAAAATTCTGCATATGATATGGAATAATAATGCTGTGCATTTCCACATCAACTGTCATCTGAGGAGCACAAAGCACTTTACAAATATTAATTAAACTACATAACATCCTTAGAAGGTAGATAAAGGATACACAGAGATCCCTAAACCACCATTTAAATGCAGCCACCTCTGGGGTGGAACAAGGCTACTGCTTGACAGCACACAACAGCTTTAGTCCATGAAATGAAGAACAACGTATCCAGTTGAAACCATGTGTGAGTGTGTGGAATATAATTACCTGTTTTGTGGTAGCAATAGTTTGTAGAGGCCTCAAACAGGACACCAGAGTTAACAATCTTATTTTTACATATGAGACCATGGAATCATTAATGACCATAAGTGCTTATCAGAAAGGCTCCATCTCCAGCAGCAGTGCCCTCTAAAATTGGGGTATTGGATTGGCATGAACTCTGATGGAAGAGGGTCAGCTACTGAAACGCCTACACCACTTATTGCAGAGCCATCACTGCTTCTTGGAGGCGTCACGTCTAAATACGGATTCAGCTCAACTCCTGACCTTGTGTGATCTAACAGGATCACAGCCCAAGGTGGCATGGCTACAGATAATATAGTGTAGAGAAAGTGTTTCCTGCTATCATTATTATTTGTTTGTATTGTAGTAGTGCACAGAGGCCCCCAATCAAAGGATCACAGCCCTTTGTGCTAGGCACTGTACACATATAACAAAAAGATAATACCTGTCTAAAAATTTTACAATCTAAATACATAAGATTACTCACTAGAAGCCTTCCCCAAGGTAAGAATAATGCATCTGATGCTGTTCTCACACACTGTAACTGCATTGCTTTCAACTGAGTTATTCTTTACTTACCCCAGCATAACTGAGCAGAATTAGGCCTTTCTGACTCAACCACATTAAATTTAGTCATGACAAAATGTGTTCCTTCATATTATATATGGTACATAAAGATGATGGCATCCGAGTACTGATTAATTACTGTTAGTCCAAGTCAGCTGCAAGTAGTAGCTTAGCAGAAGCAAGTATTCACTGGAGTAACACAAATGCTGCTAATCTCTCATTTCAATGACCACTCAGAGGCACTGAATTCATACAAAAAGAATTATAAAAAATAATCATGTGAATATGAGACCAGCCATGCTTTTTATCATTGCATCTCCTCCCCCTATATTCCCCATACTAGCTCTTTTACCCATCAGGCATAAATCCAGACACTTCGTGACTCTCTTAACTCTCTCAAGCAAAGACAAGTATCATACTCATGCACCAGAGGCCATAAACCTCCAGCAATCCCAGCTCAAAGAAGACCTAGACTACAAACATTTCATAATGAGCCAGAGGGAGTGGAAAACAGAGAAGAAGCCACTTTGGTAATACCGGTAGTTTCCTTCACATTTGAAAGGATGATTTTTAAAAACAATTAAAATTTTTATCATTTCTAGGGTTAATATACAAAAATAATGATCTTCCTCTCCTTGAAACTTCAGTATTCTTTAGGGAGCAAGGAACCTAATTATTTCTAATGGCTGCTAGCACCCAGATTACTTGACCTGCTAAGCAATAATATTCAGCTCCTGCATGGCTCTTCATGTTTTTATAGTCGCTTACAAACATTAATTGATCAAACTTCACCATGCTTTGTGATACAGAGGTTATTAAAGCTAGTCACATTTTTTTTTTCATTTGAAAAGTTTCATTTGAAACTTTTTTCAACTAAATGACTTTTTGGAAACATTTAAAAATGTTCCAGTTTCTTTTTTGTTTTTGTTTTTTAAAAGGGTTTTTGAAAGCAAAGGGGTTTGTTTCCCTTTCCCCATTTTTTCTTAACCCCTTGAAGGGTTAAAATCCATTGTTGATGTAATAACCTGGTATATGGATTTGTGTACAGGCTCAAAGTCCAGAGTTTGGTCAAGAGGTCAGAGGCCTAGCAAATAATGATTAGCTAAGAAAAAGCAGAATAACCAAAGATAACCTTGTTTTTGTTAAAATATGTCTGGTCAGCAAAACGCCAAATATTAGGGGCAATAATTGTGTCTTATTCAAAGTTGAAAATAGAATAAAGAAGCCCTGTTTTTGTTGTGTTAGTTTCTTCTGTAGGGAGATGTTCTTCCCACACATCCAACCTTGAGTTTATAAAAGGTTGGAACATGTCAGTATAAGATATGGCCTCCTCCCACCTCCCTTTCCCAGAAACCAATGCCTGCCTTAAAACACAAATAAGCAACTTAAAAAACAATCTTTATTGCCATATACTTTCACTGTTTCTTTGCTTTTACCCCTAAATATGTATCTATGAAACAATCAAAGGAGCTACTTCATTCCTATAAACCACAAATTAAATTCAACATATATTCTATTCTAATACATTTATTAAAGTACTAATTAAATACTAAATGTTAATTTATTACCATTAAAACAATGGGTGGAGACGTTATGTAACCTTTTGACCATTGGCTACTGTGTTACCATGTCTTGCAGCTAGACCTATCCGATGGTGTGGGACTGCCTACCCTGTCACTTCCCCCCCCCCCATGCAAAATCCATGTATTCCATTGTAATTAATTAATTCTTTTTAAGGTCCCACTTTGGCTGAATAAAAAGGTGGGGAAGGAGATAAAAGGGGGAAAAAACAAAACAAAAAAATTGAAAAATTTCCAGCTTTTCTTCTTTGTTGAAAAATCTGAAAATGTTTTAAATTTTCCAGGAAAAATTTTGTAATAAGAAAAAAGTTTCACAAAAGATACTTACAATTATTAATGAAGCCTAACAAGTATTATTATCCCCGTTACACAGGTGGGAAAACTAGAACATAGAGAGGTTAAATGACTTGCACAGGGTGAATTGCTACTATCTGCTTATAACACAAACCAGCCTTGTTTGTCCACCCTTGGAAACTCCCCCAAAACTATCAGCTGCTGGCAACAACAACCCCCAGGCTGGAATCCACAAGCTCTGCTCTTTCCCTCTGCAGGCTAGCAATTTGTACACCCCAGTCCTTAGGCCCCTAAGTGAGTCCCTGGGACAAAGCAAAGATAACAACCTGTGGCTAAATCTATGGAGATAGTTAGCCCCCAGGGTTCTGCTCTGGCACAGGTCCCTCCAACCTGTCAGTACACCCCACTTTGTTACACTCGAGTGCCAGTCCCTCAACTTCTGAACACCCACAATGCACACAGATTTGTTGCTTTCATGAAAGCCAGTTCACTAATTTTGCCTTAGTTTAACCTTAGCACACTTCACTTAGTCGTGTCTATAGTAAAAACAAAGACAAGTTTATTTGACAAAGCTTAAGACAAAGATTCAAATAGAAGTAAGTATAGGGATTAGAAACATGAAGAAAAAATGCAACAAGAAAAATATCAAATGCAATCTAGAGCCTATAATTATTAACAAGACCCTTTCCTGCCTAATCAGGTTTTTTTCTCACCCAATAGTCAGTCTGAACAGCACTTGTCCAGTCAAGATAGCTGGGATCCACTTTTCATGAGACTCTCATACTGGCTGAGTGTTACCTCTATAATAGATACCATCTTGCACCCTTATTTTTTCTATTATGCAGTTCCCGGCCTTTTGTCTTTTTTCATACCCAGGGCATTTGGTTAACTTCACTTCCTGATGGTTCCCTATTAGAGATCTTTTTCCCGGGCTCTTTTGTGTTTTGGAAAGGTGCAAGCCTCCAACTTGTCAAGATTGTCAACATTTGGCTGGGCTGGGTCAAAAGATGCTAATTATTCTGACTTTTCCTTGAGTTAGCTCTCAGAACCACACTGCTCCAAGTGACCAGCTCAACTTTCAGCCGCTTTGGAATACATTAGTCTACATGTTACATAACTCTTAAAATATTTCATGTACATAAATCCTGCAATAGCCATGGTAACCAGCAAGTACTTATCTATTGGCAGGGGCCATACATGTCCCCCTTTGGTGAAATATTGTGAAGATGATGAACCCAGGGGAAACGTGGGCCATATCTAGGCAAGTCCCTGGGTATAGACTGTGTATCCCCCATCTGTGACCAACATGGGGTGCCTGGTTCACAGATAGCATGAAGAGAATAATGCACATTAGTGCCCTAAGTACCAGAGAAGAGTACACTCAGAATCGATGCACCCACTGATGTGCTGAATGAGCATCACAGATTTTTGAGTTCCATTGAAGTCCCTTGCCATATAGTGCAGGGAGAGATAGAGTACTTCATGTTCCTAAATTGTACACATTGTGCAAGGGCTCAAGTGCTTCCAGTGTTCAGTCCAATAGCTCCCACTAATGATTATGGACCAGACTATTCCTGGCTATAGTATGGGTGAGCTAAGGTGAGGCATCCCTTACACAAAGAAAAGAGCATTGGGAAAACCACTCCTCCTAGAGTTCCTGAGGGGTGTCAGTAACCCAAAGATGGATACATAAGGAGCAGAGCCATAATCTCTCTCTGTCTGTCTCTCTCACACACACAAACACCCTTCTTCAGCCCATGGAGCTAGCTGGTCATAGAGATGGAAGCACAATTCCAAAGAAAACTATGTGCACCGAAGAAGGAAATAGGAGATCTATGTGCCTGTCCTTGGTGCAAGGTAAGGCACAGAGACACATTTCAATGAGTTTGAATAGAGGTTACTATGCAATCTTGAGTGTTCTATAATACAGCAGGAATGAGTAGAAAAGGACAAGATCTGAAGGGAAAGTGATTTTTTCCTCATAAGATATAAAGCAAAGCTCAGGGGAGAGGTGGGCTGAGGTACCCCCACCTAAATGTCATATTATCTGTGAACGCGTAACTCTACAGGACGGAGGGAATGTGAAATAAAACGGCGGGGCGGGATACAATACTTTAGCAAATGGTAAATATAAACCTTGGGCCAGATTCAGCAGCACACGCCTGCTGTTTTGCATTTCTCTAATGATGCAAAAGCACCCATAAACCCAGTTTACCTGGCAGGTTAAGATGGGTTTACAGCTGTTTTGTATCAACTGGGATAGCAAAAAGCAGCCAAAGCATAGCAACAAATCTAGGCATTTGTCTTTTAGTGGTGGACTTATTTTCCCAAATGTACCTGCTCGCTATTATAAAATTAACGAGGTAAGATGTAAGAGAGAAAAAGTAGGGGGGGGAAGCAAAAATAAAATATCTTTGTGACTGAGAGTGTGGTTTGACCTTTAATTTTTAAATTTAAGATGTACTGAACTGTATTGTGTCCTCATAACCCATTTGATTGCACTTCAAACAAATGACACAAAATTTAGGTTTAATAGTCCTCACTAGTATCCAGACATATTGCTTTTGTTTTGATTGTACTAGTCTATGCTAGCAGCAAGAGTAGTCCCTCCCACAAGGCCTGGCTTAAACTTCTTCCCTCATGCTCACTAATAAGAGAGGCTTCTCTCCACTCCTCGCAGGGGTTAGGTCCTGGGTCCTTTATTTCAGCCTGGTGCCTCCATGCAAGGTGACTCCTCTCTGTGCCTGGGACACAAGAGGTGCTGTCCATTGGGAAAATAACTAATATCATCTCCCTATTCACCAGGAATATAACCCAGCACATGGATAACAAAACACAATACCCCACCAATTAAATGCCACACTCAGATTAGAACAATATAACACAGGGGACTTGACTGGAGACAGGAAACAAAGGCTCTAGGCAAAGAAAGGATTAAGATGAACTAAAATACTAGATCAACAATATAACAAATTCCCCTTCTCCCTACATTCCCCACTGCACATATACCCCCATTCCCTGCCTACCACCTTTACAGGCAGATGGGGCACAGAGGATAAATCCTGTGATGAGTGCTGCAGCACTGTGAATGTTGGGCAGCTTGACAAAAAGAAAGGGCTTCCCTTATTGTGTCTTCACCCCTGGGACCGGTTTCTCTCCTGGATCCCTAATCTGGAGTCATGTGGAGGTCTTGGCTGGCTCTAGGTAGTCAGTAGTGGATTGGTTCTCTGCCTCCCTGATTGCTGGTTTTTGAAGGGCTGGCACAACTTGACCACATACTAAATCCCACAATAATTCAAAGTCTCCTTTTGTGTGAGGAATGGGAGTTGACAGTTGCTCCTCTCTCTGCTCCATAGATTCATAGATTCCAAGGCCAGAAGGGACCATTGTAATCATCTAGTCTCACCTCCTGCATAACACAGGCAAGAGAATTTTGCAAAAATAGTTCATAGAGCAGATATTGTAGAAAACCATCCAATCTTGATTTTAAAATTGCCAATAGTGGAGAATCCACCATGACCCTTGTTAAAGTGTTCCAATGGTTAATTACTCTCACTGTTAAAAAATGTTTGTCTTATTTCCAGTCTAAATTTGTCTAGCTTCAATTAATTTTATTATACAATTTTCTGCTAGATTAAAGAGCCCATAATTAGATATTTGTTCCCCATGTAGACTACAACCAAGTCATCCATTAACCTGCTTTTTGTTATGCTGAATAAATTGAACTCTTTCATGTTTTCTAATCCTTTAATCATTCCTGTGGATTTTCTCTGAATTCTCTCCAATTTATCAACATCCTTCTTGAATTGTAGGCACAAGAACTGGGCACAGTATTCCAGCAGCAGTCTCACCAGTGCCAAACAGAGGTAAAATAATACTTTTACTCCTACTCGAGATTCCCGTTTATGCATCCCAGAATTACATTAGCCCTTTTGGCCACAGCCTCCCAATGGGAGTTCATGTTCAGCTGATTATCCACCACAACCCCCAAATATTTTTCAGAGTCACCGCTTCCCAGAATAGAGTCCTCCATCCTATAAGTATGGACTGCTTCTTTGTTCCGAGATGTATACATTTATGCTAGCATATTAAAATGCATATTGTTTGCTTGTGCCCAGTTTACCAAGTGATACATATCATTCTGAATCAGTGACCTGTCCTCTTTATTATTTACCACTTCCCCAATTTTTTATGCTTTCTGCTAACTTTGTCAGTGACGATTTCATGTTTTCTTCCAGATCATTGACAAAAATGTTAAATGGCATATGGCCAAGAACCCTTGAGGTTCAGAGAGGTGACCAGTTCTTCTTTATTTGTTAAGATAAAGTATTCCACTGGGGTGGCTGCAATGCTTTTTGAGTTAGGAAATTGTTGTCTATAATGTTTAGAAATGCCAATGATGTTTTAGTATTCCAAACTCAAACAGCCTGAAACTGAAATCTGAATGAGTCCCTTTGTCTCTGAGACAGCCTGAATTCGCCCATCCCTACCCCCTTAGACTGAGCAGCCCTCACTTCTCATTGGCCTAGCAAATTGCCTATATAAATCACTCCATCCAGTGCTCCCCGCTGGCTTTGGTAGGCCTTTCCAGTCTATTCTGTCCCCACCCAAGATCCTAAGCAGTCTGGGAGATGGTATGTGGAGGCTATAGAGCCACTGTTGCTGTAGTCCAAAGGGTAGCATCTCGGAGGCTAAGTTCAGTGTTCCGGGAGCTAGAAAATTCCTGTCTACACTCCAAGCACTACAGTGACACAGCTGCACCAATACCACTTTAGTGTAGACACTAGCTACAGCAACAGAAGGGGGTTTTCCATTGCTGTAGTAAATCCACCCCCTTGAGATGCAGTAGCTATCCTTCCATCAACCTAGCTGCAATTACAAGGGGTGGGTGTGGTTAGGTTGACTTAACTACATTGCATTCGATGCAACATTTTTCCACAGCTTTGATCAAGGTCGCAAGGCCTATTTCACTTTCAGGCATAGACCTGGTCTCCAGAGGCAGTTACAGAAGTATGAAATGAGAGTCTTCAGAAAATTCCCTCTGGAAGGCATATTTAAACAGTAGACCACTCCTTGTGTTTTATTTTGTCTTTAGCATCTTCTCCTTCCTCCATCGTCTGGCCTCCCTCTGTAAAATGCAAGCAAAATGGACAAGCACAGAAAATCGGAAGTCTTCCAAATTCATTTGGTCAAAAGCAAGGCACATTGCCTCCAGTAAGGACTCTCGGTCATTCTCTCTCTCTCTCTCTCTCGCACACACACTCTACAATGAGACACTGAGTTTGCATTCTCAGTATTTATTTTAATGGCAGGCAAATCAAGTAGAAAACAATGATTACAGTCACGAGATGGCCAAGTCCAATAAAGAACCTTCTCTTGTACTAATTGACCTAAATATTTATCTACTAGACTAAAGGAAATTCAACTTGACAACACAGATCACTCTGGAATGATGAGAAACAAGTCCATGTAATGCATATGCTTAATTGCACCCACTTGTCCTTATTATTGCTACCTGCTGCAGCTATTATTATGGATCACTGCTTTTTCAGTCTATTAGAACTTCTGAAATTATTCCCATAAACTAACACAGGTCCTGATAAATGCGGTGAACTGTACTTCATCTACATCTGTACCAGATGATTGGAAGATAGCTAATGTAACCCCAAATTTTAAAAAAAGTCTCCAGAGGTGATCTTGGCAATTACAGATTTGCTTGGTACTAAAGTTAGATTTGCCAATTAGTTGAAACTGTGGTAAAGAACAGAATTATGACACATATGTTAACATAATAATTTGGGAATGAGCAAACACAGTTCTTGTAAAGGGAAATCATTCCTCACCAATCTATTAGAATTCTTTGAAGGTGTCAACAAGCACATGGACAAGGGTGATCAAATTAATACATAGTGTACTTGTCCTTTCAGAAAGCCTTTTACAAGGTCCCTCACCCAAGGCTCTTAAGCAAAGAGAAGGTCCTCTCATGGTTCAGTAACTAATCAAAAGACAGGAAGCAAAGGTTAGTAATAAATGGTCAGTTTTCACAGTGAAGAGAGGTAAATATCAGGGTACCCCCAAGGATCTGTACTTGGACCTGCGCTGTTCAACATATTCATTAATGATCTGGAAAAGGGTAAACAGTGAGGTGTCAAATTTTGCAGATGATACAAAATTATTCAAGATAGTTACAAAACTGGGTGACTCGGCAAGAAAATGGGAGATGAAATTCAATGTTGATAAATGAAAAGTTATGCACATTAGAAAACATAATCCCAACTATACATACAAAATGATAGGGTCCAAACTAGCTGTTACCACTCCCGAAAGGTCTTGGAGTCATCGTGCATAGTTTTCTGAAAACATTCACTCAAAGTGCAGAGGCAGTCAAAAAACTAGCAATGTTAGAAAATATCATAGTGCCACTATATAATACCATGGTACTCCCATCCCTTGAATAGTGAATGCAGTTCTGGTGGCCCCATCTCAAAAAATATATATTAGAACTTGAAAAAGTACAGAGAAGGGCAACAAAAATTATTAGGGGTATGAAACAGCTTCCATATAAAGGAGAGATAAAAAGATTGGGACTGTTCAGCTTAGAAAAGGACTAACTAAGGGTATGTCAACACTACCCACCGGATCAGTGGGCAGCAATCGACCCCCGAGCGCTCACTCATCGACTCCTGTACTCCAGTGCCGCAAGCAGAGTCGACGGGGGAGCGTAGTGAAGACACCGCAGTAAGTAGGTCTAAGTATATCGACTTCAGCTACGTTATTCAAGTAGCTGAAGTTGCGTAACTTAGATCGATCCCCTGCCCCAGTGTAGACCAAGGCTTAGTGAAGGATATTATAGAGATCTAAAAAGAAAAGGAGTACTTGTGGCACCTTAGAGACTAACCAATTTATTTGAGCATGAGCTTTCGTGAGCTACAGCTCACTTCATCGGATGCACACCGTGGAAACTGCAGAAGACATTATATACACACAGAGACCATGAAACAATACCTCCTCCCACCCCACTGTCCTGCTGGTAATAACTTATCTAAAGTGATCATCAAGTTGGGCCATTTCCAGCACAAATCCAGGTTCTCACCCTCCGTCGCCCCCCCACACAAACTCACTCTCCTGCTGGTAATAGCCCATCCAAAGTGACCACTCTCTTCACAATGTGTATGATAATCAAGGTGGGCCATTTCCTGCATAAATCCAGGTTCTCTCACTCCCTCACCCCCCTGCAAAAACCACACACACAAACTCACTCTCCTGCTGGTAATAGCTTATCCAAAGTGACCACTCTCCCTACAATGTGCATGATAATCAAGGTGGGCCATTTCCAGCACAAATCCAGGTTCTCTCACCCCCCCACCCCCATACACACACAAACTCACTCTCCTGCTGGACACACCCCTGGAACCCCGACCTGGGATATTCTATCTACTACCCAAGATCCATAAACCTGGAAATCCTGGGTGCCCCATCATCTCAAGCATTGGCACCCTGACAGCAGGATTGTCTGGCTATGTAGACTCCCTCCTCAGGCCCTACGCTACCAGCACTCCCAGCTACCTTCGAGACACCACTGACTTCCTAAGGAAACTTCAATCCACCGGTGATCTTCCTGATAACACCATCCTGGCCACTATGGATGTAGAAGCCCTCTACACCAACATTCCACACAAAGATGGACTACAAGCCGTCAAGAACACTATCCCCGATAATGTCACGGCTAACCTGGTGGCTGAACTTTGTGACTTTGTCCTCACCCATAACTATTTTACATTTGGGGACAATGTATACCTTCAGATCAGCGGCACTGCTATGGGTACCCGCATGGCCCCACAGTATACCAACATTTTTATGGCTGATTTAAAACAACGCTTCCTCAGCTCTCGTCCCCTAAAGCCCCTACTCTACTTGCGCTATATTGATGACATCTTCATCATCTGGACCCATGGAAAAGAAGCCCTTGAGGAATTCCACCATGATTTCAACAATTTCCATCCCACCATCAACCTCAGCCTGGTCCAGTCCACACAAGAGATCCACTTCCTGGACACTACAGTGCTAATAAACAATGGTCACATAAACACCACCCTATACCGGAAACCTACTGACCGCTATTCCTACCTACATGCCTCCAGTTTTCACCCTGACCACACCACACGATCCATCGTCTACAGCCAAGCTCTGCGATACAACCGCATTTGCTCCAACCCCTCAGACAGAGACAAACACCTACAAGATCTCTGTCAAGCTTTCTTACAACTACAATACCCACCTGCGGAAGTGAAGAAACAGATTGATAGAGCCAGAAGAGTTCCCAGAAATCACCTACTACAGGATAGGCCTAACAAAGAAAATAACAGAACGCCACTAGCCGTCACCTTCAGCCCCCAACTAAAACCCCTCCAATGCATTATTAAGGATCTACAACCTATCCTGAAGGATGACCCAACACTCTCACAAATCTTGGGAGAAAGGCCAGTCCTTGCCTACAGACAGCCCCGCAACCTGAAGCAAATACTCACCAACAACCACATACCACACAACAGAACCACTAACCCAGGAACCTATCCTTGCAACAAAGCCCGTTGCCAACTGTGCCCACATATCTATTCAGGGGACACCATCACAGGGCCTAATAACATCAGCCACACTATCAGAGGCTCGTTCACCTGCACATCCACCAATGTGATATATGCCATCATGTGCCAGCAATGCCCCTCTGCCATTTACATTGGTCAAACTGGACAGTCTCTACATAAAAGAATAAATGGACACAAATCAGATGTCAAGAATTATAACATTCATAAACCAGTCGGAGAACACTTCAATCTCTCTGATCACGCAATCACAGACCGCTATCTTACAACAAAAAAACTTCAAATCCAGACTCCAGCGAGAAACTGCTGAATTGGAATTCATTTGCAAATTGGATACTATGAATTTAGGCTTAAATAGAGACTGGGAGTGGCTAAGTCATTATGCAAGGTAGCCTATTTCCCCTTGTTTTTTCCTCCCCCGACGTTCTGGTTAAACTTGGATTTAAACTTGGAGAGTGGTCAGTTTGGATGAGCTATTGCCAGCAGGAGAGTGAGTTTGTGTGTGTGTGTTCCCCGGGGCGGGGGGGGGGTGAGAAAGCCTGGATTTGTGCTGGAAATGGCCCACCTTGATTACCATGCACATTGTAGGGAGAGTGGTCACTTTGGATGAGCTATTACCAGCAGGAGAGTGAGTTTGTGTGTGTATGGGGGTGAGGGAGTGAGAGAACCTGGATTTATGCAGGAAATGGCCCACCTTGATTATCATACACATTGTGAAGAGAGTGGTCACTTTGGATGGGCTATTACCAGCAGGAGAGTGAGTTTGTGTGTGGGGGAGCGGAGGGTGAGAAAACCTGGATTTGTGCTGGAAATGGCCCAACTTGATGATCACTTTAGATAAGCTATTACCAGCAGGACAGTGGGGTGGGAGGAGGTATTGTTTCATGGTCTCTGTGTGTATATAATGTCTTCTGAAGTTTCCATGGTATGCATCCGATGAAGTGAGCTGTAGCTCACGAAAGCTCATGCTCAAATAAATTGGTTAGTCTCTAAGGTGCCACAAGTACTCCTTTTCTTTTTGAGAATACAGACTAACATGGCTGTTACTCTGAAACCTATAGAGATCTATAAAATCATGAATGGTGTGGAGAAAGTGAATAAATAAGTATCAGAGGGGTAACCGTGTTAGTCTGGATCTGTAAAAGCAGCAAAGAGTCCTGTGGCACCCTATAGACTAACAGATGTATTGAAGCATAAGCTTTCGTGGGTGCATACCCACTTCGTCGGATGCACGCATAAATAAGTGTTATTTACCCCTTCATATAAGACAAGAACCATGGGTCACCCACTGAAATTAACAGACATCAGGAATAAAAGAAACACAATGAAGTATTCCTTCACACAACACACAGTCAACCTCATTGCCAAGGGATGCCAAAAGAATAACTGGGTTCAAAAAAGAATGAGATAAGTTCCTGGAGCATAGGTCCATCAATGGCTGTTAGCCAAGATGGTCAGAAATGCAACCCCATGCTCTGGGTGTCCCTAAATCTCTGACTGCCAGAAGCTGGGACTGGACACCAGGGGATGGATCAGTCAATAATTGCCCTGTTCTGTTCATTCCCTCTGAACCATCTAGCACTGATCACTGTTGGACAACAGGATACTGTGCTAGATGGACCATTGGTCAGACCCAGTATGACCATTCTTATGAATATGGAAGAAAGGTGAATTAAAATTACAAAGGGAGACATATTGAATTCTTTTACAGGGACATCAGTCTATTGGTCCCTAACTGAACTTCCTGGGAGTATAATTTAGCTCTTCCTTGAAGAGAGAAGCATATGTTAATTGCATTGCTTCTAAATCCCCATTTCAGACTTTTTATTGATTGAATTCTGACTATAGCTGGATAAATAATGAAAATGTGTTCATAAAAGATTCCTTGATGAAATCCTGCCAACCTTCTCAATGAATATTAACAAGCTCAGGGGTTGACCCAGTGACCTGGGATCAATCCTGACACATGTAAGATAATGCAAAGCAATAATAGCAACGGGACTTAAATTATGCCTCTTTCTCTGACAGAAAAAACAAACTATCTTCTAAGAGATTTCTAAAACTACAACCCTTCTATGCTGTATACATTAAATAGAGGTCAATGATATTGAAGACTACTTATAGATAATAATAAGGTAATTAGTGTTTATTAAATCTTTCAGCTTTACACTGGGTTGGGCATAGTGAGAGTTATGGCACTCAAGAGAGCACAAAAGCTACTGACGGTGTTTGCTTCTGCAAAAGGCACAAGAAGCACTGATCATGCTCTACCATGCCTTTCTAAAGCACAGTCCTTCCCAGGACTCCCCACTGGGACAATGCAGTTCTACATTTCTCCCAGCAAGGCGCTTGTGACGCTTCCTGGGCATACCCAGGATTGTGAGGCATCTCACTATCAACCACCTGCCCTTAACATGAGGAAGCATTGTCCTTGCCTGCTATGGGTCAGTTCTCCAGCACCACCAGCCTCTGACAATGCTAGCACTATCCTCCAAGCCACAGCCCTCACTTTCTCTTTACAAGTCAACAATAGGGACACCCCAACCCTTGAGCACTCTGAGCATCCCCATGTCTTCCCACTTATGACCAGCAATATGGCTCTTCTCAAATCTACAAACCAGGCCAGGCCTGCCTTCCTTCCTAGTGCTCAAGCAGGCTACAGACCTCTTACAATCCCTGGTGCAAGTCAGGCTCCTTGTTCTACACAGGAGAAGCCTGCCTGCTCTCCTTCATTGACAGTCCTCAATTGCTTGGCATTCCTCCTCTAAAGTTGGACACCCACAGCCTAAGTGTAGTGTGATGGGGCAAACTGAGCCAAGGGCTGCTTTTTAACCCCTTCCTATCTGGTGCAGGATTTGTCTACCCTGTCACAGGTGACGAATTTAAAGTTCCTGTATCCAGGCACATAAAATATTCCTTTAAAAAAAACCTTTTGATTAAAAATGCATCATGCTTGTTCTGAGTCTAGATGAAGATTTTGGGGTGAAAGTCTGAAAAAATTCTGTTTGGCCTTTTCTGTATCATGGACAAATACGTATTTTTCAGCATTTCCTCTGCACTCTGACAATTCAGAATGGCTTGTTTTTCTAAACTGAAAACTTTGCTCGCATGTAATCATCCAAGCAATTCGAAGAAAATTGATCTAGGTACACTGAGATTATGAACTGTAACTCTCCAGGCCCACACTATCCTTAACTTTCAAAGGCATGCCAAAGTGCAGTCTTCCAGATAAATGTACACAGCTATGTTTGTATTGCTGCACATTTATTTCCAGGCATCAACATTTCCTTCAGTGTTTGATCATTTCATCAATTCATACAAAATGTAAAATATATGCCATGAACATATGGGACTTGGCTTTCACACAGAACACCCTATGGATCAAATGCGGCTTTTTCCAGAAATTATGCTCTGACTTGGGCCAGATGGGCAGAGACAAACACTGCAGGAGAGACACTGAGGACACTGGCACTGTCCAAGGTGACTTATTCCTTGAAATAACTCAAGGACCCTTTTAAAGGTCATCCTAACTCATTCCTGCAAGAAATGCCTTAGGTGCCTAAGCCATCTAACTGCAGGGAGTTCCCATTCATGGATCGCTAAACAGACATAGGCACCTGCCTGCAGCCCAGATTTACACACTGGTATCTGAGCAGGGGCAGAGCTTATGGCCCCACACTCTGGTTGGCATCTCCCAGTGGCTAAGTTAGATGACTTCCCCAACTAGCATGCTGGCTTTTGTGGGTAGCATTCTTAGGCACCTATCTCTCCCCATTCAACATAGAGGGAGCTTAGGTGCCTAACTCAGCTTTGTGTACCACAGTATTGTTCCTGGATTTTCTAGGTGCTGTGACATTCAACACTGCAATGCCTAAGTACCTTTGTGTATCCCACCCCCTCTGCCTCAGTTCCCCATCCTATGGCTAGTGTTATGTTGGAGGTCACATCATAATGGTCCCTTCTGATCTTATAATCTATTAAATCAATTAACCTATTTATTTGTAAATTCTTAGGAATATTCATTCTGTACATTTGGGGTGGATACACTATATTATTTGTACATAATAAAGAGATACAGGGCCCTCATTGTCCACCCCCTTTGACTTTATATAGTTATTTACACCTGTGTATTTTGTTCTGGTAGCATTTTACACTCACTTTAAACAGGTGTAAATTACAATGTGCAAAGCATTGGAGATTCCAACACACCAGGTGAAACCCTGGTCCATTTGAGTAGTGGGGCCAGGAGTTCACCTACTATTCCTGTTTTAAGTGGAAATATCACAAGTACCCCCAAAATCTGAGGGGTTCAGAATTACATTGTCCAAAGGTTCTCAGGGATGTGCAAGCTAAAAGCGATGCCTCTACCTCCTGTGTGTGCCAGCTAGCCCTTCTCACCTGACTCAGCAACTTTGCAAGTGTATACTCAGCAGAACTTTGATTATCCTGCCCTCAATTATCCTAAATCCCCTGTTATCAAAAAGAGGGTCACATGCATTAATCATATTAAAAATCCACTTAATTAACTGAAACCTTGATTATTCAGATTTATTCAGTGTCTCCCATGCCGCTTCAGTAATGAAGTTTGTACTGCGTTTGTAAAATGCTATGTTTAACCAGTGTTCTTTTTCTTTCACTTACCTCTGAAATTTTGCTTAATGAGTCTTGTTCTTAATGGGACTAATCCCTGGGGCTTCTTGACAGTCTTCAGTGCAGTCAAGGTTTTCACCTGTCAAAAGGTTAATTTCATTTAACGTGCTATTTTTTCTGTGTCATGTAACAGAGATTATTATGTACCACCACCTTTATCTAGGCATCAATAACTCATTTTAAAATGTCAAAGGTCTTCCTAATGACCAGTCTGATGAGTCATTGAGCTTCATTAAAATCAAAGACCAAAACAGGCAACAGGTGGTTGTGATAATTAAGGAGTGAGAAGGGATGTGAACAGGCTCTCCTAGCTGCATTAGCTTCTCCCCTACACCTTATTCTGAGAAGGGGCCTAGGCAATGGCACATCAGACAGATTAATGACCACCTGGCTCCAGTCCTGACTTAAGCTGTCAGATGGCTTTGATGAGGGCTGAGGGAGCAAAAGGAGGGGCTGCTCCACTGCATGCATGCTCCAAGATCCATTGCATTGAGAGTGGCTTAGTTTCAAGGCCTTCTCATTTACTCATTCCGCATGCCAGAAAGTCCCTCTTCTCATGAGGGAGAATGAGACATCAACTCTGAAAGGAAAAAAACTCAAAGTTGTTGCTATACTTTCCCCCCTCCTGTAGATTTTCACACTGAAGAGGAATGTTCCTATTCTAAAGCACCATTTAAAAATATTATTCTAACTGGCTATGCCCAATCCACACAGACCATGGGGCTTTTGAAAATAATCACCTGGGTGTAGAAAAGTGCATGCTGATAATCACCAGTTTGCACACACAGCAGGTTCTTTGACCTTTCCCCTCCATTTCCCTTACAACTCCAATACCCCCTGATGATACATCACTTTTGAAAAAGGAAGAATAATCCCCCTTATCCAGATTTATATATCTCAAATAATTATTTTCCAACTGTGAAGTCCTATAGCTTCTCTTCCCCTTCTCCTCCCACTGCCAATGAACCGAGGTACTTCATCAGAATTTGCTGCTCCCTCCTATGGTAACCACTTTAACCTCCACTAGGAATGCAAATAGAGCACCTGCATGGGACACATTGTTCTTGGTATGGAGTGAAAATAACTCCCAACCCCCAAAATGGATGCTACTCAGCCATCTTGCCTTTCCTGGATGTACAGTGGCTAGTCTTTGGAGCCTTACACCAGGGGCACCATTTCAGATTTTGGGGGGCAACTTTAACCATGATTCCAGGGGCTACTTAGGCACCTGAAAACTGTAGGGTTGTTATTTTTTAAATAATAACTTAGAAATTAGCTCATAGGAGCACTGTATCTAATTCCTATATAAAAAAAACAGAATTAAATAAATATTAGACCCACTCAGCTCTAATACTAACATGTTCTCACATCTTGGGACAAGTCACTTAAGGAATGCTGGTTAGGTTTAAAATTTTAATGTATTGTGACAAAGTTCCTCTTCTGCCTTGGTGGGTCCCGCGCTTATTGGCGAATTTGCTCGCCTCAGAGGTTCATGGCAGCCCTCAATTTGGCCACTTTCGTGGCTCAAATCTGCCGTTCACTCAGTTCGCCTCATCACTGGCCAGCATGGGGAAAAGGAAGAAGAACAATTCCCACAGTCTCTGCTGATCCACCTAGTGGATCGGGGAACAGGCCAGAGACCTTCCCCTCTGGTGGAACCCACAGTCCAGGTCAACTCCTCCGGTATCAAGTAGGGAGTTGGGGGGATGGAGGTAACCCGGGCCCGCCCTCTACTCCAGGTTCCAGCCCAGGGTCCTGTGGATTTCAGGTGTCTGTAGTGTTTTGTGTAACGCCTGTGTGACAGCTACATCTCCCTGGACTACTTCCCAATGGCCTCCTCCCAACAACTTCTTTATCTCACTGCAGGACCTTCCTCCTGATGCCTGATAATGCTTGTACTTCTTAGTCTTCCAGTAGTATGCCTTCTCACTCTCAGCTCCTTGCACACACACCACAAACTGAAATGAGCTCCTTTTTAAACCCAGGTGCCCTGCCTGTCTTAATTGATTCTGGCAGCTTCTTGGTTGGCTGCAGGTGTTCTAATCAGCCTGTCTGACTTAATTGTTTCCAGAAAGTTCCTGATTGTTCTGGAACCTTCCCTCTTACCTTACCCAGGGAAAAGGGACCTACTTAACCTGGGGCTAATATATCTGCCTTTGATCACTCTCCTTTAGCCATCTGGCCTGACCCTGTCACAGTATATTTTTAATTTGTTGCTAACTCTTGAACACAACAATTGAAACAATTGTAGAAAATCTAGATTACTTTCTATCACTTTTTTGGAGTTCACCAAGCTTGGAAATTATCATTTAACTTTGGAAACATCTTACCAGGGCAAGGCCTCGGCAGTTTATACTGCACCTGCCTGGGGCTCTAGGGGTGTTACCCCACTACAAATAATAAACTAGAAATTTTTCCCTGCTCTGCATGAAGGAGGTGCACTGACACTGAGCAGTGGCTGAGCTAGGCCTGAGCAATGTAATGCATAATATGGAGCAGTCACACTGCCAGCTATGTTTCCTGCTTCCTGTTCACTGGGAGTTAACTTTTCTCTCTCACTTGCATTCGAGCCCCTCCGACTTCAGGAATGTGACAGCAAAAGAATTTGGTCCAAGAAATGCTGAGCGGGCAGGCTGCTTCTGGAAATGCACAGGAGTATCTCTGTTTAGCTTTGGAATGAATGTTCCACTTAAAAATGCCAACCTGTCCAAACAAGCAATGTGTACATAAAATACATGCCCACAGCCTTCAAATGTGGTGTCTTTGGGTCCGTTCCTGGTAATGTTAGCAAATCTTTTAAAATCTCCACACATTGATAAAATGATCATTACATTGATCAAGCAGAAGTTTCTCTGGTCACAGTCTTAGGCTTCTTGAAAAGCAGAACACAAGCCTGTTTGCCAATCATTTCACAACCTGTTGCCATATGGTAAATCACATTTTATTACTCGGTACAGCAAACTCCCGGTGATCCTATCTAATAAGAGGGCAACCCCCCATTAAGATCCCTTGACTCATTATGTTAATCAATTGCATTGTAAACACCTTATAAGCTCAGCCTGTTGAATCCCTAGCTTCAGGTCACATTCTCTGTACTAAGAAGAACAGGAGGACTTGTGGCACCTTAGAGACTAACCAATTTATTTGAGCATGAGCTTTCGTGAGCTACAGCTCACTTCGTCGGATGCATTCAGTGCATTCTCTGTACTGCTGCTGGTGCCTTCTTGTGCTCCAAGATCTAACAGGAGCAGGTACAAGCTCCTGGGGAATGGCAGATTCGAAATGATTTTATTATAAATGCCATTGCTGCCAGGGGCTGGGTCCAAAAGAATGTGCTGCATTTGGGAAAGACAGCGGTGTGGTTTGTCCTAGTACTGTACCTGCCCTTCTGTTCCTCCTTCCCCTCCCATGAGGTAGGACCCCTCGGTGAGGAGGGAGCGGAGCAGAACAAAGCTGAAGGTAATGAAGGCAAAGGAGATTTGTAAGTTCAGCCTCCCCCCCCCCCCGCGTTTCCTCTGCCCGGGGGCTGTACAAGAGGGACGGGGGGGAGTTGAAAGTCACCCAGTCTTGGGAGGCTGGGACACAGCAGTGGGGGTCACATCGTGTCCCCCTGGTACAAGTCCGTTAAAAAGAACAAATGCCAGGAGAGGAAAAGGCGACTCACGGCCCTTCCCCTCCCCCCGCAGGCTCCGCCTCTCCACGCTGGTCCGGCCAACACACACACTTGCCGCCCATCCAGCTGCGGGAGCGCACGTGCCGGCCGGCGGGCGGGCGGGCGAGCGCGCGCATCTGGCGGGCGGGCGAGCGAAGCTTTGCGGTTCCTTTGGCGCAAGATCCCGCTCTCCCTCCCCAGCCAGGCTGCCGCCTGCTCCCCGGCGCCCCCTCCCCGCCCCTTCCCGGCCGCTCCTCTGGGGGCCGAGGGGGGGTGGCAGCTTCCAGCCGACGACAGTGGCGTGTCAGGCGCTGCGAGGCGCGCTGTGCAGGTGTCACTTCGCCTCTCCCCGCCGCCCGGTGCGCCTCGCTGGCTGCGGGCTGGGGTCTCTCCCTCTCCAGCTGGGGGCGGCCTGCGAGGGACGCCGCTGAGCCCGCCCGCTGCCCGCCCCGCGGCTTACCTGCTGCTCGGCGGCGCGTCCTGCGCGCTCCTCCGCCCAGCACCATGGACAGCGCCTTCCCCGCCAACTCCAGCGCCTGCGGCCCCTTCGCGCCCCCCTCCGCCGCCTGCCCGCCCCTGCCGCCGGGCGTCTGGGGCAACCTGTCCGGGCGCCCGGAGGAGCCCGGCTGGAACCAGTCCGACGCCTGCAGCGGCGCCAACAGCAGCCACGGGGCAGGCGGCGGCGGCCCGTGCCCGGCGAGCGGGGTCAGCCCCTCCATGATCACCGCCATCACCATCATGGCTCTCTACTCCGTCGTGTGCGTGGTGGGGCTCTTCGGAAACTTCTTGGTCATGTATGTCATCATCAGGTAAGGGGCTGGGCAGGGGGCCGAAGGAGGCTGCCCCGGGGCCGGGGTGGGGGGGGGGGGAGCACGGAGGGAGAGAGACCGAGGAGGCTATAAAGCACCAAACACTTTGTTCTTAGTCACTGTCCTCGGCACTGCCCGCAACCCGGGAGTAGCTACCTGGCGCCAGACAGTGCAATTGCTTGACCCCGGGGCTGGGAGAGGACAGGATGTCTTTGCCTTGATGAGGCGGGCTGGAAGGGGGGCGTTAATCACTCTTGAATTGGCTCGGCTGAAAGTAGGGTCCTGCTTGGAGATACTTTCCACACCAAGCTCCGTCTCTCCCGCTGCGGTTGTGCTGGCCACCTGGAGAGGGTCTGAGATGCTCGCAAATTGCCTCTTCCTGCTTCAGACGGGGGGGGGGGGGGATCTTTTAGACAGACCTCTCTGTGTTCTTCTTTCTGCTTTGTGGCTAATCGAGACGATATTAATGTATTGCTAAAATACCCTATGAGGGGGCATGACGCCTCTGCCAGGGGCAAAGGGGAAAAGTTGCACTCTAGGTCTGGTAGTGAGAGAAAAATATTTCACAAAGATCAGATCAGAGGAAGGCAACGGACCTTTCTGCCTGATGAAGGAAATTTCAGCAAGGCTCAGAGGTGAGCTAACTAAACGAATAATGTTAAATTAGAGAGAAAGAAATTAGCACAGTGTGTCACAGAGGCAAAAGTGACATCTATTTGTTTACGTGGCAATTTGTAATCTTCATGGCTGTGATTTATAATCTGGTAAATACTCTCTGAGAGTCCAAAACCAATGCTCTAAAATAAGTGGAGAGAAATGCATTTGCTCAGAACATTTGTGATGTGCTTTCACGCAGAACTCTAGCATACTAGCTAAAGAGACAGAAGGCTTTAAAACTATGATTCTTTAACACTACACACACTCGTGAATATTATAACACCTAACCTTTTTAACACACATAGCCCTTTCTTCCTGGGGTTCTGTAGTCTCCCCCTTGAAATTAAAGTCAAAATTCCCACTGACCTCTACTAAGGAAAGGATTGGGCCCATTAAAACTAATTACTGTTTTTCCGATGTTGTTGCAATCTTTCTTAGCTTTCTCACAGATAATCCCACTTCCAGATAAATATATTTACTAGTGGGACAACTGTTATTCAAAGGAGCCATTTAAGATTTAAAGGGGTTTTTTTTAAATAAGTTGCAGTTGCTTCATGAGTGAGCCTGCCACACTTGCAAATCAGATTTCTTAATACAAGGCAAGTAAGAGAGGAATGAAATTTGCTCATTACATTTGTCTAACATTTGGGAGAAATCAGATTACAATCACTTTCTCTGAGAAAACAGCACCATCTATTGAAAGCAATGATCGCAACAGATGGAATTGCTGTAGAGGAAATTGGGGTTTCATTTAGAATACGTATTCTCTTGAGAAACAACACCTTTCTTGCATTAATTTTAATGTAATTTTTAAAGGTTTTCATGATGTGATGAGAAGAGGAAATAGAAATAATTCTATATATTAAAGCAAGGTGATATGTTGTTTTCCTGAGTGGTCCTGAAGTTATAAACAGTTAGTATTTTAAATAAATAAAAATAATACGATGCCTTACCAAAGGCAAAACCAGATTAGTAGTTATTTTCTAAAATTGTTATGTTTTTCACTAATTTAATTTTGTTGTTTTAAAATAAATTTGTATTTTCCAGGGAATACAAACTGGAGGGAACTTTTTAATGTCTGATTCAACCTGGGACTAATTTGGCAGATTGGTGCAGCAGGGCACAATTAGCAAGAATGGCATGGAAACTAGTTGCTAGTGATGAGAGCCGTTTTGTAACTGAAAGAGCAGGATGGAGACAGTCCCACAGCATCTGCTTGCATTACAGCAGCAACCACAGAAACTTCACAGTGGTCATATTTCCCAATATTGAAAATCTTAACTGCAGAAATACAGGATTTGAGATATTGATGAGAGTAGAAATTTGTCTCACCCACAGTATATATTTAAGAGCAGAAATATCATGCTAGTGAATTTATGGTACACCAATTAATAAGACAACTTGGCCGACAGGGTTAATGGAAATGGAGATTCAGTAATATACATCAGTGGTTCTAAATGGAGTAGTCCTATCCCAGGACAAGGAGCTGTTGTTTCAAATAACCCTTTAGGAACTGAATTTTGAATTGAAATAGCTGGAAAGATTCTGTACCACTCTGTGATTTTATCCAATCAGCAAGACATGCCATTTCCTGGCAACTTTCCAGCTGTACAAATACTTCCAAATGGCATGATGACCGTAATTGTATGATGCATGTATTGAATGTATTCCACTGGGGAAAATCAGATGCATAATATAACAGAGTAAGGATGCTTGTAATCAAATAAGTATTGGTTTGGGGTTGTTTAGTTATGCTGACTGAACCTGTTAAATATCCAATAACTGATAGTACCATTTTAACAATCTTTGCTTTTATTATTATTTGTATTACAGCAGCATCAAGAAGCCTCGGTGTCCTAGACATGGTACATAGGCATTTTAAGGAACAGTCTCTTCCCCAAAGAGCTTACAATCTAAATAGACAAGACAAAGAGTGGGAGAAAGGAAGTATTATTACTTTCATTTTACAGATGGGGATATGAGGCACAAAGAGGTTAAGGGTGGGATCCATAAAGGTACTTAGGCACCTAAGTCCCAGTTTTAGGCACCAGTGAGATCCACCAAACTCCTACTTGGCTGCCACATAACCTTATAAGTGGCTACAGTCACTCAGCACGTATGCTTTTGCAGTAAACGTTCCCCAGGCGCCCATGTTCCTACCTGTGGACATGTGCACTGCTGCCTCATTCTAGGCATCTGGGTACCTATCTCCCACCTAAGCCCCAGAGTCATTTGCAAACCAGGGGAAGATACGTGTTTGGCTGCCTAAGTTGGGGTGGGAGGGCAGGATTTGATGCAATGAGCATTGCAATGAGCATTGCCTATCACATTGAGCTCCTCAGGTGAGTTCACACAAAACTGCAAGGGATGAAGGGGAAGAGGCCTCCCTTATAACCTTTAGCCCAGTGGTTAGGGTATGCAGGTGGAATATAAGAGACCCCTGGTTCAAGTCCACCCCTCTGCCTGATAAGTAAAAGGGATTTGAATAGGGATCTGCCACCTTTCACGTAAGTGCTTTAACCACTAAGCAGTAGAGTCATTCTAACTGTCTGTGACTCAATTAATATTCAGTTATTTAATTAAAATGGAACAACTTCAATTGGAGAGATTGAGAGAGATACGCACCAGAATATTCTATTTCTTCAATGGGAGTTAGGCACCTAAATACCTTTGAGGAACTGGGCCTGGGTACCTTGGAGGGTCAGGCCCAGCAAGAACAGTAATGACTTGATCTTCAGAGGTGTTGAGCTTCAATAACTCCGGCTCTTTTGGAAATGTAGTTGAAAGCACGTAGAGTTGCCCCATAGTTAAGGTGAAAGCTCCATTAGAAGTAGTCAAACATCTACCCCTAGCTCCTCCAAAAAGAAAAGGTCTTTCTGAAATTTTGCACACCACATTTCATCCCTGGGTACATTATCTTTCCAGGAAGTTTGATAACATTAAGAAAAGGGGTTTTAAAATTATGGTTTTGGGGCCTTGATCATGCAAGTCCTTGCATAATGTTCAGGTCTAACTGTAATCCTCCATACTACTACTCAAGCCACTTCTGCATCTGCTCCCTTACTCTCCTGAGCAAAAGGGGTCAAGTCAAAGAGTGAAAGACATAGGCTTAAATGTGAATCTCAGTTTGCAAATTAGGTGCTTTGCTTATCTGTTTGCTCTTTTCCTTGACAAAATTTTTGCCAATAGGGAGGAGTGACTTGGCAGCTATTCGGCAGCATTCTCATTGATGCAGGATCAGATTCTCCAGCACATCCTGACTCTCTCGTCACTTTACCTTGAATTTATATGTACACCATTCTTTACCTGCATCCTGTCAGATCAAGTCCTGTGTAGCCAACTCTAAGTTGTTTCTCAGTGATGATCAAGCAGCTCCTCTGCTGTGTTTCTGAGTGAACAATAGAACTCCATTTTATCATCCTCCATTGATTTCTTGACTATTTTGGTGCTATATTAGCTATTTTCTTTATGGATTCCATATAAATATTAATTCCAAAATGAATAGGATGCTGTAATGCTTTTCAAAAGACATGAAGGTGAATTATAATTTTCTTCTTAAATTAACATTTTCGTTGGCAAACATTGTTAGGCAACAACATATGTGACTTCTAGCTATTGAGTGGCACATAGATACAGTGTGCTATTAGTAACACAATGAATTCAGTTACCAAAGCAATCTATGGGCCCTGTCCTGCTCCCATTCAAGTCAGTGGGAGATTTGTCATGGATGTGCATGGGAGGAGGATTGCGTCTAAGGGTCAGATCTCCAAAGCTATTTAGGCACCTAACTTCCACTGATTTCAATGGGAGGTAACTGCCTAAATACCTTTGAGGATCTGAGACTTTAGCATGTCCAGTGTTAGAAAGATATAATACAAATGTAGTCAATTATCCTTGACACTACATGGATGTCTGGAAAAACGGAATATTTACCTCAGAGCTCAATCCTGCAAGGTACTGAACTCCTCCTGAGAGGAGCTTAGTGCCCACAACACCCAGTAAAGTCAATGGGAACTGAAGGCACAGCACACTTCTCAGGATTGAAGCCTTAACTGCATTTCTCATAAATTAAGACTGAAGTTCCCTTGGTGATGTGTTCTTAACAAGAAATGCCTTGTATCTTGACGGTAAATGATCTGCCTAGTACCACAAACTTGAAATTACAACATAAGAATGGCCATACTGGGTCAGACCACTGGTCCATCTCGCCCAGTATCCTGCCTTCTGACAGCGGCCAATGCCCGGTGTTTCAGAGGGAATGAACAGGAGCTGGCAATTTTCAAGTGATCCATCCCGTTGTCCGCTCCTAGCTTCTGGCAGACAGACGCTTAGGACACCCAGATGAAAAGAGTCTTTGCCAAATGATAGAAAACAAAATTCCTCCCTTCAGATTTCTGAGGACATTTTTTTTGTTTTACTAATGATTTAAAGGAAAGAGAAGCTACGATTAAGCCCACTGAAATCAATGGAAGTCTTTCAGTTGACTTCAGTGGGTTTTGGATCAGGCTCTGTATGAATAAAAAATAACATTACTTTTAGTTTTTATCATAAAATATGCTTTATATATTGTGGCAAATTGCTGGTACGATTATGATGGGTCCCACGCTTCCTCTGGGGGGGGGGGGTCAGGGTGCAGTTTCCTGCCCCAGAACTAGGGTATCTACTGTCCCACTAGTAACCCAGAGAAGGGGAGGGGAGGGGGCGGGACCCGGGCCCGCCCTCTACTCCGGGTCCCAGCCCAGAGGCCCTTGGGATAGTGGTAAACCACTTGAACTAGTGCTTCCTGCCCCTGAGTTACTTCCCTCTCCTGCTCTTCAGCTTGTGGGGCTTCCTGCCCTCTCTCTCTGCACAAGCCTGGTGTCTCTTTACCTAGGGTCTTAGTCTTCTAGCCAGCCACAGCACTTCTCCAAACTCTCCTCTGCTCCAACTCCTTCAAACTGCTCTCTGCTCCAACCGCTCCTGGTCTGATTGAAGCAGGGGGGTTTTATCATGTGACTGGCTTCAGGTGCTCTAATTGGCTTGAGGTGCTTTAATTAGTCTATAGCAAACTTTCTTCCCTCTACAGGGAATAAGGCTCCCTTCTAGTACTCTCCTGCTGCCCTCTGGCCATGCTGTATCACAATATTCAAACAATTGAAAATTTTATTTTGTTCTTTCAGTCAAGACATGGTGGTTAGAGCCCAATCTATTGCCAGGACATATTTCAGAGTCATCCCTTTGTGATCAGATGAAGAAGGAAGCAGCAGGCAACAGCAAGTCCAACCTGCACATAGCTGATCTCCGTGTGTTAGTTACAGCTAAAACAGGTCAATTTTTGTAAAAGAAAAGTGACGATTGAAAAATGGCCCTTTTTAAAACCAAACATTTCATACAAAACTCATAACTTTCTCTAAGAATTTTGCTTGCCATGGCATTTTTCACAGTTATCCCACTTTTTTATCAAAACTATTACCAACATTTTCCATGTGAAAGCTGGGAATTCTGATTCAGTGGTGAGTTGGCATCTAGCAATTTAAGTAGCCATGACCCCTCGATAGAATCATAGTATCATAGAATCATAGAATATCAGGGTTGGAAGGGACCTCAGGAGGTCATCTAGTCCAACCCCCTGCTCAAAAGCAGGACCAATCCCCAATTAAATCATCCCAGCCAGGGCTTTGTCAAGCCTGACCTTAAAAACTTCTAAGGAAGGAGATTCCACCACCTCCCTAGGCAACGCATTCCAATGTTTCACCACCCTCCTAGTGAAAAAGTTTTTCCTAATATCCAACCTAAACCTCCTCCACTGCAACTTGAGACCATTACTCCTTGTCCTGTCCTCTTCCACCACTGAGAATAGTCTAGAACCATCCTCTCTGGAATCACCTCTCAGGTAGTTGAAAGCAGCTATCAAATCCCCCCTCATTCTTCTCTTCTGCAGACTAAACAATCCCAGTTCCCTCAGCCTCTCTTCATAAGTCATGTGTTCCAGACCTCTAATCATTTTTGTTGCCCTTCGCTGGACTCTTTCCAATTTATCCACATCCTTCTTGTGGTGTGAGGCCCAAAACTGGACACAGTACTCCAGATGAGGCCTCACCAATGTTGAATAGAGGGGGACGATCACGTCCCTCGATCTGCTCGCTATGGCCCTACTTATACATCCCAAAATGCCATTGGCCTTCTTGGCAACAAGGGCACACTGCTGACTCATATCCAGCTTCTCGTCCACTGTCACCCCTAGGTCCTTTTCCGCAGAACTGCTGCCTAGCCATTCGGTCCCTACTCTGTAGCCATTCGGTCCCTAGTCTGTAATAGGATAGGTCATCCTGTGTTAGCATGGGGCAGGAGAAGAGGAGGAAGATGAGCCCTCAAGGATCAGAGGCAGGAGGCAGAAGACAGGCTGTTCAGGATTTTGATGAGGGGCAGTAAAGGAGGGAAATGGGCTTAGTGGGATAGTGAGGGGCCGTGGTGTAGAAGGAAGAGCCCTCGGAGCTCATGATGGGAGGCAGAGAGAAGGTCTAGGGCCAAATTAAGCCTATCCAGGGCAGTAAGCACACCACACTATTAGAAATTGACCTAATGCTATGGCACCCCTTTTGTAGCCACCAAGATCATCTCTCTTATCTGAAGAGGTAGGGTGGCAGCACTGGGGTCCCTCCAGTACTTAGCTCGGTAATTGAGGTGCATCTCCTTGGGTGAGTTGGTTGGACACACTGCACTCGTCTGCTCCTGCCACCCATACAGTGCTTTGCTGGATTGGTGTTGGTAGGGTGCCTCAAAGCAGGGATCTGGAAGTTAACACCTCATTGATATGCATTGTGAGGTTCATCCCTCTCAGAGTATAATTTCAGGGTCTCTGCAAACTCAGACTAATGTCTCTGCATCAGCTGCACTGCAGGTGCCATTTTCAAACTTTTCTTCACAACCAAGAAGACTAGAAACTTTTTTTTTTAACTGAAAGACAAGTTTCTCATGTAATCACAGGACTCCTAAATCTGGAGCCAAAGTGCCTATGCCTTAATCCAGACTCAGAGTGGGGTACAGAAGGGATTGAAAATGTTGATGCTGATGTGTATTTTTTATAGGAAGGGTTTTAGAAGGGGACTCAATGATTCTTTTTCTTGTGTTATGTGTCAATATTGTGAGGGTAATTTTTTCTTTGCTTATTTTGTGGAAAATAATGCTGCTGATTTCTTCAGATTCTTTCTGCTTTTGACATGTGGTATGTGTGTTTTTCTTTCCTAATGGCAACAGGGGGTTTATCATGCTTGGTTTTCTTAATTGCTTTTTTGAGTGGTGAAACAGTGTTTTTGGGAGTGTTTGTTGTTTGGAATGCTGTACATTAGAATCCCATTAACTTATTAATGACTAAGAGACCCACTACTGAATTATTGAAATTGTCAAAAGGCCTGATCCAAAGCCCAGAGAAATCAATGGAACTCTTTCAGTTGATGTCAGTGGGTTTTGGATCAGGCCCGGTAGGAGAACACTGTGAAAAAGCAAAGGTGATGTATCACAAAATATGTTTTATATATTCAAATACTTAAACTTATTGTTATTAATTACTGGATAATGTTCCAGGATACACTACTATAGTAGAATTTGTAAAATGAATTAATTCTGGGCAGTATGTGACCTCACTGTAATTGTATTTGATAATAGGCATTTGCAGAGTAACGGAAAGAAACTGCATTTTTGTGCAAATTATAGAGTGTGGATTAGCAAATTCTACTGTGGGTTTTTTTGGTTTTGTATGTTTTGTGCTTGTTTCTGCAGTGCGAAAGCCCTGGTCTAATAAATGTGTTATCAACAACGGAATTCTGTCAGAAATCTATTTGGACAACCTACTTCATGAAATCATACCTAACAATCGCTCCAAGTGCAAAGCACTAAAACCAAATCCCACTGTGAATGTTTTGGGGGAGGGGGTTGCAATAGTGCTGCACTTTTAACTTTCTTCAAGTGGGATAAAAACTATGTGCAGTGTCTGGGACACTAACATCCCTTTTTCTATTTATGGTATTATTATTTGTAGGGCTGTCAATCGCAGTTAAGTCAAGTGATTAACTCAAAACAAATTAATTAAATTTTTAAAATTAATTGCAATTAATTGCAGTTTTAATTACACTGTTAATAATAGAATACCAATTTACATTTATTATAAATATTTTGGATGTTTTTCTATATTTTCAAATCTATTGATTTCAATTATATCACAAGTACAAAGTGTACACTACTCACTTTATATAATTTTATTACAGATATTTGCCCGGTAAAAAGCTAAACAAAAGTAATAGTATTTATCAGTTCACCTCATACAAGTACTTTAGTGCAATCTCTTTGTCGTGCATGTACAACTTACAAATTTAGAATTTTTTTTTACATAACTGCACTCAAAAACAAACAATGTAAAACTTTAGAGCCTACAAGTCCACTCAGTCCTACTTCTTGTTCAGCCAATTGCTAAGACAAACAAGTTTGTTTACATTTACAGGAGATAATGCTGCCCACTTCTTATTTACAATGTCACCTGAAAGTGAGAACAGGCACTCATATTGCACTGTTGTAGTTGGCATTACAAGGTATTTACATGCCAGATATGCTAAACATTCATATGCCCTTTCATGCTTTGACTTGTAGATTGCACTATTATTTATCTTTTTAAAGTGCAAATATTTGTAATAAAAATAATAATGTAAAGTGAGCACTCTACACTTTGTTTTCTGCATTGTAATTGAAATCAATATGTTTGAAAATGTAGAAAAACATCCAAAATATTTATAATACATTTAAATTGTTATTCTATTGTTGTTTAACAGTGCGATTAAAACTGCGATTAAGCGTGATTAATTTTTTTAATGGTTTGACAGCCTGAATTATTTGTTAGTTTTAGTAGTCGTACCAGGGTACTGACTTTCTTAAGCTTTTCCTTTAAGACTATACTAGTATTTTATGAGAGCTGTCTGGAGGACAATTCTGGTTTGTGGCAGCTTTCAAAATTTTTGATCCACACTAGCACAAAACCAAAACCTTTTGAATGTTTTTATGAAAAATAGAATTGTGTTGAAATGTCTGTTTTCAGATTGAAACATGAGGTTTTCTGGTCAGGAAGGTGTTTTGAGTCCATGGCTCGCTGGATACTTCAGACCACAGAGAGCAACTCTCATGTTCTATAGCTTGCTGGGTAGAGCACTGGCTGGGCTGTGGGAGATCCTGCTTCAAGTTCCTTGACTCTGCTGTGAATCAAGGACTTGAACCTGGGACTCTCTCAAGTCAGTGCAAATCAGTGATCAGAAGGCTATAGAGTATGAGAAAGTCTCTCTCTCATGTGTTTCAGCTTTGACACAATGACACTTTGTCAAAAATATTTCTTCCAACTCTAATTTTTACTTGCTCACTGTCTTGAAGCTGCACAAGAATGGAGTGCTGCAGACATCCTGTACTGTTGGCACTACAATTGTGCAGGGATAGCATGCCAGTGCTGCTGATTTGGTATGAATTACCCTTTGTTTCATACCAATTTATACCTTTTCATTCCTTTGTGTGCTTTGCACAAGGGAATGGGGTGACTGGGCCCAAGAAAGGTAGTTTTGGACTGAATTTTGATATAGATAGGAGGTCAGTGAAGGTGACGGAGGATGCTGTGCGTGTGATGGAAGAAGACTCAACAACTCTTTCTCTGACAAGATTTAAAGCTTTAGTCATTATTCACAGGGAAGAATAGGGGCCAAAACTGACAGATAGCAAGGGATTACGAATTAAGGCATTCTAAGACTTTGTCAACACTAGCATTTCTGTTGGCAAAACTTTTGTCAGTCAGGGGTGTGAAAAAACATACGTTTCACTGACAAAAGTGCAGGTGTGGACAAAGTCTCTTGCTGACATAGCTACTGCCACTCACTGGGGGTGGATTAATTATGCTCTTCCACCAGCATAGAGTGGCTACGGATCTTACAGGGGCACGGTATATAGTGTAGCCATAGCTTAAGATGGGAACTGTTTGGACCAGGCATAGGTTGAATAACCAGACAAAAATTATTGTAAAGGAAATTTTATCAATATTCATGGGCTGGTTGGAAATACTTTAGATCCAAATTTTTCTTTTTTTTTACTTTGTATACACATTGAGGAGTAAGAGGCGGGTATATCATGGTCTGTACCACACATTCTTACTTTTGTATTATTATTCTCCCTGGCCTCTGACTTACCCCTCCTAAGTTTGTCATTAACTCTGTTTGTAACCCTTCTTTATTTAGATCCAGACACACGTGTTTACATTATCCCCAAGGTATTCAAAATAAGCAAGGTCAGTACAATGTAAGCCCTTAGATTGTAAACTCTTTGGGTCACGGATCATGACATTTCTATGTTCTTAGAGAAACCGAGCACACTTAGGAGGTTAGATAAATGGTAAATAGCAATTAATGTAGAACACATTTTCAGTATTTGTGGGTTGGGTGGAGGGTGATTTTTGTTTCTATCAAAAATAGGCTAACTGAGAAGAAAATAGTGCATGTTTTGAGAATTCAAACCATCACAGTTCCTGAGTAACAGTTAGCCCAGTGATGATATGAAAAATGCACCCGTTATATGTTGCATTAAAGTCCATATGGCTAGCATTATTACTATGAAGTTATTGAACAGTTATGAGAAAATACCACCTGGTATTTCATGTTAAATAACCTGAACACAATTGTAGCTATCAGTCTATCAATCCATATATTTTATATTTACAGAAAGACAAGTGTCTGTGTTTGCATACCATCCTGTGGTTGAAATTTAGCCTGTGTAATCTCTACAGCTTGGTAAATCTTTGACTATCAGGCCATTTTCCCCCTAGAGATCAAGGGAACCAAATTGACGAAAAGCATTTATACCTTTGTATTTATTTTATTAGGACTTGAACAAAGGATGAACATGACTCAAATGCTCTTTTCTCTGCCTTTATTCAGCCTCGTTAACAAAATCTATATTAACATTTTTTACATTGATATATCACATTTAGGATAAATTGGGTGCCTCGGGGGATTGGTAATGGTCCACATAAGCTATCGTCTTATTTAAGTCTAGTTCAGACTGCCACTGATCAAAAGTTGTTGTTACCATTTAGAGGTCAATCCTGTGAGGTTATCTAATACCTCTGCTACACCCCTGGATGATTTGGTGCAACGCACGTTACGATATCATACCTTAAAGGAAATACTGGGTGGAGAGAATGTTGCGTCTCATAAAAGGAGTGTTACACAAATTACCACACCATGCAACACACGAACTCCAGGAAGAACTGTGCTTCTGAGGAATGTCCCTGAAGAACAATGCCTCCCAGACCACCCCCAGGGCAATACATCTGTGCCCCATATCTTACTTTGGGCTGTGCGAATTAGCTTTATTTAGCTTTCTCATTAGATGCAACTGTGTAAAAATCCTGCAACTTCATGTTAATGATAACAATTGTGGTCAGATAACACTGACAGGATGAGATCAACATTTATCATCTAAAGTTATTTGTCTTGCAAATATCATACTAAGTGATTTAAGGCATTTGTAATCACTTCACATACAACTCAGAGTGATGAGTTTGCCGATTTTCCTTAAAAGCTAAGAACCAAATTATATCCATGAAGCTGCATGCACATCTGATGACCAGTTTTGACCCATATATTACAAAGCCAAAGTCACTCCACTTTGCTACATGTTGTTCTCAACTAATAAATTAGAGTTATTATTGAGCCAAATTCTGCTCTTACCTCCGCTAATGGAAATTTGTAGTAAATCAATTTGTTCCAGAAGGATTACTCAGAATTTACCCTGTTAAGCCTAAGGACAGGATTTAGCCCAGGACGCATGAAGTAATTAGCTGTTAAATGCAGAATGATTCTATTTTTATGGACCATGATTCATATGGAAATTTCCTTCTGAGTTCAAACCAATAATTCATCTAGTCCAGTGTGCTGTCTGATCATGACTGTGTCAATCAGGGTCCACACAGCACAGGGGGAGAACAGGTTTACTTCCACCCCCAAATTGAGCAGTTAAACCAACTGATTGCATACTGTATTATTGTACTACAAAAGAGTAAGGCCTTTTATGAAAGCTTGTGATGTTCTGAACTTGATGGTGATTCTGAGATATGTATTATATATTGTGATTATGAATCTGTAGAAAACTACTCCTAACCAGTACAGCTTCAGCTATACCTCACAGCAGGGAGGGGCACCTCCCAAGCCAGTTGTTTACAGGAAACCAGCTTCAACAACTACCCATCCCTTGTCCAGCCCAGGAAAAGTCAATGGTGGACCATTATAATTAATGGGAAGACATTGAGACATCAAGTTCAGCTATCAAGATCAGAATTTTTTTAAAATTCTTGGCAAATTGACAAGTCAGAAAAACTGAATTGTTTTAGGGCAAACAAAAGGGTTCTTTTAGACAAAAGGGAAGCATTTTGTTTTGATCCATGTTTGATTGGTGTTTAAAATATTATTAAATAATTTTTAATTAAAAAATTTCCTAGCAGCCATGACGCATTGCTTATATGCACACAGGTCCTGTGGAGTATTCCTGCAAATGTTGTATTTGTTATTATGGGTGCAACCACTGATTTTTCTCAAAAATACGTTTCACTGGAAGCATGGGGGAGGGAGGGAAGGTGAGTAGTTGAAGTATGTATTAGCAACATTCATCTTTTCTCAGTGGTGTATTACACAGCTCGTATGGGAGCAACAGTTACTACTGGAGACCCACCTTGTGTCATACTACCTAGTCATAATGGGACTGAGTTAAAGGTGGTTTGACAGTCTTACCTCCTTTGACTGCAGGGAAGTTCAACAGTCTAAACACTTTTGACTGCAGGGAAGTTTCACCCATTTACACTAGAGTTGATAGGGCTCCAAATGTTCTTACTGTTTATTAGTTTGTGTATCAGAGCATTCACTTTACAGTAATTTCTTTTTAAAATGAAATTGCTCTTCATTGCAAGTCTGGGAAAAGAGGAGGATTAAGACAATAAGAATTTTTTTGCACTGAAACATAAAAAAACAAAGAATTTTTTTCCCCTGGCGGTTCTCTCGCTTTTAGAGATGTATTGTAATAAAGAAACACCACATTATCAGATTGTTTTTATTTAGTGCAGGCTCCTGCTAGGGCTATTTCCATACATATATGTGCAATAAAAAAGAGGAAATAAAATCATGAGATAAAAACAGTGATAAAATAATTACATTATATAAGCTTTGCAGCAATGGCACATGCTAGCTAAAATAAATTCCTTATTCTCTGACTGCTAGTCTTTGCAGTCAAAGCAGAAAATGTTGCCTCAGCTGGCAGATAAGATTTCCTCTCTGAATGGAGACAAACTGCCATTCTTTGAGAAGAAAAACGCTTTTTGTTCCATCTGGGGGAGGACTAATATCAGTAAATAATGCATAATAAGTCATGGACAAAATGTGAGAGGTCCCTCCATTGGGAGCAAGTGATGGGAGGTAGGGGGAGAGGAGCCATTAAAAAAAAGCAACTAGTGAATTAATGACAGGTTTCAGAGTAACAGCCGTGTTAGTCTGTATTCGCAAAAAGAAAAGGAGTACTTGTGGCACCTTAGAGACTAACCAATTTATTTGAGCATAAGCTTTCATGAGCTACAGCTCACTTCATCGGATGCATACTGTAGAAACTGCAGAAGACATTATATACACAGAGAACATGAAACAATACCTCCTCCCACCCCACTCTCCTGCTGGTAATAGCTTATCTAAAGTGATCACTCTCCTTACAATGTGTATGATAATCAAGTTGGGCCATTTCCAGCACAAATCCAGGTTTTCTCACCACCCCCCCCCACACACACAAACTCACTCTCCTGCTGGTAATAGCCCATCCAAAGTGACCACTCTCTTTACAATGTGTATGATAATCAAGGTGGGCCATTTCCAGCACAAATCCAGGTTTTCTCACACCCCCCCACTTTTTTTTCCAAAAACCACACACACAAACTCACTCTCCTGCTGGTAATAGCTTATCCAAAGTGACCACTCTCCTTACAATGTGTATGAAAATCAAGGTGGCACAAGTACTCCTTTTCTTTTAGTGAATTAATGGGCAGCTTGAGCCCAAGGCCAAACATATTAAAACAATTAGTTAAAAACCTGAATGAGTCAGACACCCCCAGTGAGACATGCAAATGGGTGTCACATCATTCCCTACAAGAGCTGTGGCAGGTGCTAAAAATCAACTGGAACCAACAATTACCTCAGCTTTCATGCCCTCCTTTCCAGAAGCTGGGTTGCTGCTGAAGCTGCTAATTGGCCCTGAATGCGTGAGAAAGGGCAGTGAACACACAGGCTTCTCCAAAGTAAATTTTAGTCTTTTGAAGCTACTTCCTTCTCCTATCCTGCAGGTGTTCTTTGAATTCAGGGTGGGGGTTAGCATTGCTCTTGTCTCCTAGAGATGCTTCTCCTCCTCTCATTGCACCCTCTAGTATGGGAGGAGAGTAGCTCGGAGGGCAGAGACTTGGAGGAAGAAAGAAAATTTAGGGGAAGAGACACCTTGGGGAAGGGGAATAGAGTCCAGGGGAAAGAATGAGGTGAAGAAAGGACATTGTGGGGAGGGGAATCCACAGAATAAAAGACCAAAGTAATGGGAGGGAGGAGTTCGGTGAACAAAGACTGGTCTAAACTAACCTAACCAGTTGACCTCCACCAATATAGGCAGGGCTTTGGAGCGGAGCCCGCGGAGCAGCTCCGGAGCAGTGGAGCTACAGGTTTTTGCCTGGGGCTGGAGCGGAGCCGGAGCACAGCTCCAAAGCCCTGAATATAGGAGCTATGCTTTGGTCCAGTACATTCTACATTCAGATCTACTGTATATCTTTTCAAATGCCTCTGCAGAAATTCCTTTGGGAAGCTGCACATCATCTAGCAGTTATGTAAGGAGAGAAGGGGGTTGCCTCCAACAGTAAAGCCAGAAATTGGATTATTTGGTGGCACTACTTCATTCCATGCGGAGCACAGCAAGAACTATAACTGTTCAGCGTGATCTCAGTTCTGGTATACCCTCCCAACACTCGGCTGCACGTATGTCTTGGCAACTCTTTCCTCTCTGTGATGCTCCCTGGCTCATGACTGAATTACAGAGCAGGTAGTGGAAAACAAATAAGTTCCATATTTCCAAAGAAGGCATTTGGACTGTATTATACATATTGTGTAGTTATCTAAAAATCAGTGCGGTTTTCCTGGCCTCCATACAGCATTTATCACTTTTGTAAGTATTAAGTAGAAACCAACTATTGTCCCTGCATTTACACGTGCTTCCTAGATTATGGTTAGCAAATTTAAAAGCTAGACACAAAACAGAGGTCTTGACAGCTTGGCGTGGATCATAAGGATTGCATGGTCCATTTTGTTAGAACAGCAGTTTGGCTCAACATCCTATTCAAAATGTGTCTTTCTCCTAACCGATGCGGTCCAGCAAATTGCCTCCTTCCATCCCAGAAGTGGCTGCATATCTATTAAACTTTTGCAGAACAAACATTTAAATCTCCCTTTTGAAATTTGTCCTGACTCTCTCTTCCCCCCCATTCACCACCGCCACACTTCTTTGGATTCCTCTAATTAAATAATCATAGTCCCTAAAACCCAGAGGTACATTCTTCTCTCTCTCACACACACACACACGCCATTTTTGAACTCTTATAATTAGACACATAGCTAGTTAACCCCCTTCCTCATCATCATCTAACTGGGTTGGGTCAGGATAAGTTGATGAAACCGCTCAGGTCTCTCAGCTACGTCCATTTTCAGCTTTTGTCAAAATGCTATTTCAACCGGCTCTTCCCAACTCCCCAGCTGTGTTCTGTACATGCCCCTGGTGAGACAGGGAAGCAGTCCTGGCAGTAAGGGGTATGGCAGGAGCTGGTGAGTCAGGCAGGGAGCATGAGGGGTACAAGTTTTAGGGAGGCAGGGGCTGGGTTTAGCTGGAGTGGAGAAGCCTGTGTGCAGAGGCAATGTCTGTGTGAGAGGCCCAGAGCGAGGAAGCCCAGTGTCTCTTTGCCACTATAGTGGTATTTGAAGGGCTCGCCCTGGTACTTCTGCCTCACTTCCTCAGAGCCCAAAAGCAACAGTGCTATACAAAGCCCATCAAGCACCAATGCAGAGACACTGAGCTCCTTCTAAACTGCTGCTTCAGCATGCCAATACACCCAGGCAGCCATGACATGGAAAGCCCATGTCACTCCCTTTCCTTGGCACAGAGACTCTGTTTCTCCTCACATCCCAGGCCTTACCTGACTTTACCCTCACCCACTTGAGTGTGCATTTTTAGAGTTCAAACTTTCATTTTCAATAGGCTCTTAATGACACTAGTTCCTGCCGGGGGGAGGGGGGGGCAGCAGAACGGACAGATGCTTGTAAAAATATTTCTGAACAGTATTTGTGCTGGGCCCAGTGAGAACTGAAATTATTTGTTATTCAATGACTCACTATGGACCATGCGGAACTGGGCCCTGAGCCCACGATAGGCCACAAATACTGTGCTTATTGTATGGTTTGGGGACCTGTAGCACATATCCTCATACAGTCAGGTACAAAACTAAGTTGCTGGACAAGACTGGCCTGGAGAAGTGTCTATTTCCTAATCCAGCTCTTTAACAGTATAACACAGAGCACTGCTGCTGCCACGCCATTGTGCTGCAAGGTTTGCTGTACGTATCAATATAAAAAGCATGTGCTAACTAACGCTCATCTAATACCTCTGAACAGAACGATTCCTTGCAGTTCCTTTCAGTAAGCAAAGGAACAGCAACTTCAGTAAGTTGTACAACTTGTGTTAAAGTGCCATGAACTAACAATGGTAAAAGCCCCAAAAGAAAACATGTTGTTGCTAATTATTGCTTTATTAGGGGGGATACATTATCTAGGCATGTATACAAGATTAATCAGAGCAGCCATGAAAATAAATGCTAATTTAAATTAGTTCAGCTTGGTGTATTTCATGCATTTTAATCTTCTGAAGCCCATTCAAGGAGACCTCAACTGCATAAACTAGTTTAATGCATGCATCCATCTGAACGTAATAAGTCCTCATTTGTTTTAACACGTCATTTGTGCACAGAGGGTGTTAGTTTGGGGAGATAATTTAATGTCCCCGAGCACAGCAGAGAGAGATTTGTAGGAACCGTGTCCATTATTTGTATACGGGTCTTTCCTGCACATTTCCTAATGGCTGGTTTGCCTGCCCCCTTATTTCAATGAGCACAACAGCAGCCTACCAGTTTCATAAGAACCTTCTTCCTGAAAAGAAACTCCCAAAATGACATCATAGCCAATTTCTTCACTGAAGCACTACAGCAGTGCAGCTGCAGCATTTAAGTGTAGAAAAGCCCTTTTATGTGGTGTGGCATGTTGTTGTCCCAGCATGCCCCGTCATGGCCAGATGTGGCATTGCAGCAGTGCTACCTCAATTTCCACCCCCCCCCCCCATCCTTTGAGGTACCATGGCTGTAGAAGTGCCTTGGCCCTCAGCCAAACCCCTTTGTAGAGCTGCACCCCTGACAGCCTTTGCCTTCCTTTGCCAAAGTCCAACAAAAAATAAACAGAAAACCAAACCTTCAGCTCAGTTGGGCTCAGCAAGCCACCTCTTCCTCACAAGTAGCTTTAATCTGCTACAGTTTGTCCCTATCCCAAGCCTCAAGCTCCTGTTCCCTCAACAACCCTACTGTTCAGGGGCTGGCACACTCCTCCCCTCACTCAGGGATTCATGGAGACTACAGTTTCATAGATTCATAGATATTAAGGTCAGAAGGGACCATTATGATCATCTAGTCTGACCTCCTGCCAATGCAGGCCATAGAATCTCACCCACCCACTCCTGCAATAAACCTCTCACCTATGTCTGAGCTATTGAAGTCCTCAAATCATGGTTTAAAGACTTCAAGGTGCAGAGAATCCTCCAGCAAGTGACCGGTGCCGCATGCTGCAGAGGAAGGGGACAAACCCCCATGGCCTCTTCCAATCTGCCCTGGAGGAAAATTCCTTCCCGACCCCAAATATGGTCATCAGCTGAACCCTGAGCATGTGGGCAAAACCCTTGTCTCCAGCTCATCTTTGGAGTAGCTTGTTTGCTCTCCTTCCTCCATTTCAGCCTTCTTTCAGGCTGCTTGCAAGAGAGAGAGCGCACACAAGCACATACATACATACACAAGTGAGTACACATGCACACTTCCCACTTTCATTCCTGTGAGTCTTCTTCCTTCAGCTGGGTTCACCCACCTCTTTATGGCAACAAGCTCTATTTTCCCCCATCTGAGATTTATTTCCAGTTAGGACTGGCCCACCCTCTGGCGCAAACAGGCTGGTTAACTGGCTCTCAGGCCCATATTAACCCTTTCCCTCCAGCAAACCATCACCTACCAGCCAATTTTTTCTCCCTCCTCCCTATCTGTTGTTTTGATAGCTCTGGCTTTTTCTGAATCTCTCCTACATGGAATCTCCCCCAACAGTTTCAGTATCTCTTAGGATCACAGCAGCTTCTTCTAAGTACCTCTCCACAGGAAAGAAGTCTCCACAGGGTACTCTGAGAACCTCGCACAGAACCTACGTCTCTCTCTGATCACCTTGATGTTTGTTGAGTAACCTATGTACTAACCCTTCTGTCCTGGCAGTGTGGGGAGTAGCAGTAGAATGAGCAGCCTGGGTACTTTATTGTTGCAGAATTCATTCTGTGCTTTGGTTTATAATTTAGATACATAACTATGTATCATAATTTCCCCAAAAAAGCAAAATGAGTATGATACCAACCGCTTGCTGTTTTAGTTTTAAACTATGAGAAAACTATAAAAAAAACAAAAACATTAAATGTAGGTTGCTTATGGCTGTACATACACAGTGCTATAAAATGAGAAAATTAGGAGATGAGTAGCTGCTTCAGATATTCTGCTAGATCAGAAGTTTTAAACAAAGTTCTTGAAACCATGTTCAGGTTGTACAAATCTGCCTTCACTAGTTAATGGTGGCCACCAATTCCTTACAACCAGCAGCTATTCAGTAAAACTCCTAAACAGAGCAAGGCAAGAGAAAGAAACACAGAATATCTTCCTTTACACCTTTTACGTCTTTCCCCAGAGGGCCTCCTAAAAAGATCTTTAGTAATTTGTTTCTTTTACAAATCAGTCCTTAAAATGAAAGACATTTTCTGTTTGGTAAGGCACTTTATATGTTATTTTGTGGGACCACAAAGGAGTTTAATTTAAAAAAAGATCATCTGATCCACTGAGAACAGGACAACCAATGTGCTTAGCAACCTAGGAAGCAATCAGAATTCCCGAGCAGAATGGCCTGAAACTTACTTTGTGAGAGAAAGTTTCATTTTACCACTGCAAATCTTTTAAACTCAACGACCTCATGCAGTATCAAATGGCTTAGGGAATACTACACTGTAGGATGTTCACAAAGGTTAATGAAACAAAAGGGGAAGTTAATGCACCACTCAGAGCAATATTAAGGGTCTATCTATGCTACAAGCACTACAGGAGCACAGTTGTAGCACTGCAGCGATGCCGCTGGAGAGTTATAGCATAGACACTTGCTACAGCAACAGAAGGGGTTTTACCGTCCCTGTAAATCTACCCACTAGAGAGACTGGAGCTAGGTGGAAGAAGAATCCTTCTGTCCATCGACCTAGCTGTGTCTACGGGATTAGGTCAGCCTACTTATGTCATATAGGGCACAACATTTGTTGCAGCCTTAAGCAACGTAGCTAGGTGAACCTACATTTGAGGTGCAGGCCAGGCCTAACTCAAATTAAGATTTAAATTAACAACAACAACAAAAACCTACTTGTTCAGCTGTGATTGAAAGGTACTTGGTAGATTTAAAACTAACTGATTGATTTTTAAAGCTGGTTACTAAGTGTACACTTCTAAAGAGTTAGTTCTTATATTAACAGCAGCTCTTTTCTCATTCAATTTTTCCTAATTATGTAAGTCACTCAGACCAATATACCAGGTCAGGATATGAGATCGTCTTACATTTTCCACTGTTGTAACATAATTATAGTAAATTTGTTATGTAATATTGTAAGTTTTAAATATAACTTTCCTAAAATTAGTAGCAAGCCAAAAACTTTTAAAATAAAATTGGATTTTTAGACATATTGGACATTTCTCTTTGTTTACTTCTTCACCAAGAATCTGAACCATTGCAATGCCACAATATATATGATTTAGGTCTCCACTTTTATATACTGCAATTCCAATACTTAGTAGATACAGCAGTTCTTTTCATCTAGTGTAGTGCCCAGTGGATACTAAAAATATTTGTTGAATCAGTTTTTGTCTCAATTCTGCTTCAGCCATAATGGTTCTTCTGCAAATTTTCTCCTAGATTGCATTGTCACTTATTAGAGCAATACTTCATTTTGTTTTACAAACATTCATGGAGGTGTGTAAAAATATTTCATTTGAAGCCTGTGCATTAGACAGTTTCTTGATTAAATAAAATTAATTATAAAATGTGTCTCTGATAATCTCAAAGCCAGTACTGTTGTTTCACAGTTGCTTCCTACAGGTAAGTCACTGGTATTGATTTTATTGATTAATACTGATAGCTGTGTTCATTCACCCACTTTGCTGATTTTTCTAGGTACACCAAAATGAAGACTGCCACCAATATATATATTTTCAACCTTGCCCTGGCAGATGCCCTAGCAACAAGTACTCTGCCATTCCAGAGTGTGAATTACTTGATGGGAACATGGCCATTTGGTACAATCCTTTGTAAGATCGTTATATCCATAGACTACTACAATATGTTCACAAGTATCTTTACACTCTGCACCATGAGTGTGGATCGCTACATAGCTGTTTGCCACCCAGTCAAGGCTCTTGATTTTCGCACTCCCAGAAATGCCAAAATTGTCAATGTCTGCAACTGGATTCTTTCTTCAACCATAGGTCTGCCAGTTATGTTCATGGCAACCACAAAATACAGGCACGGTGAGTCTGACTTTCATAACTGGGGTTGAGTTAAACTGAATGTTTAAATGCTCACTTAAAACCATAAGGTCCCCAGACTTATGGTTTTAAGTCTTATCCTCCACATCTACTCTGCCCCTCCAAAAAACAAAAATCTATATTTACAAAATATACACCAAGTACTGCAGATGAACACATATGTAGATGAAGCCTGTCACGTCATGAAATGTACACAAACTATAGTTGACAAGTAAGGAACATACTTTCAAGAGCTTTTGTTTCTTAAAATATGCTTCCAGTTTTCATGTAAAAAAAATTATTATTGACCTATTAAGAGCCTCATCCAAAGCCCAAGGAAATCAGTGGAAAGACACTCATTGACCTAGGATCTGATCCTGAGCCAACTGAAGCTAGTAACAAAGTTCCCATTGATTTCAAAGGAAAGAGCCTTAATGCACCGGATCAAGCCTTAACTATCAAAAAGTGTGCAGGGCACCACTAGTACAAACCAAAGCATTTACAGTCTAATCCTGCAAACAGATTTCCCCACACTGACTTTATTGGAACTCCTCATGGGGTTCAGGAGTCTCAGATAGCCAATCAAGTTCCAAGTAAAAATATGATCCGGGGAGGGGGGTAGGACAGCGGAAGGATGATAGAAAGAATAGGATTACAGAGACAAGAGCATGAGTTAGCTTAGTGATACTGCACACAATCTGAAGATATGGTTTAAGAACGTAAGGATGGCCCTACTGTGTCAGACCAAAGACCAGTATCCTGTCCTCTGACAGTGGCCAGTGCCAGGTGCCCCAGAGGGAATGAACAGAACAGGTAATCATCAAGTGATCCATCCCCTGTCACTCATTCCCAGCTTCTGGCAAACAGAGGCTAGGAATACCATTCCTGCCCATCCTGGCTAATAGCCATTGATGGACCTATCCTCCATGAACTTATCTATTTCTTTTTTGAACTCTGTTATGGTCTTGTCCTTCACAATATCCTCTGGTAAGGAGTTCCACAGGTTGACTGTAAAGAAATACCTCCTTTTATTTGTTTTAAACTTGCTGCCTATTAATTTCATTTGGTGACCCTAGTTCTTGTACTATGAGAAGTAGTAAATAACACTTCCTTATCTACTTTCTCTACAGCAACCATGATTTTACAGACCTCAAACTTATCTCCCCTTAGCCATCTCTTTTCCAAGCTGAAAAGTCCCAGTCTTATTAATCTCTCCTCATACGGAAACTGTAAGGTGTTATGTTAACTTGCATTACGGTAATAGCTGTGTGCACAACTTGTTTGTGTATATTATATATGGAAGGCATTGTATGTCACTTCCCCTCTTTAAATATTTGAGAACTTTGGCTTAGATCACTAAAGAGCTTTGTTCTCGTTGTATGTATGTGTGTGCACACACACACATACACATACATATATTAGATGCACAGAAATGCTGTAAATAAAGTTCTCCTATGACATATAAAGCACCTACAATGCAACTCAGATTTTGCCTATTCTGCCTTTATAAAAATATTCCTTTTTTATTACAGAACTTATTTTTGTAATCAAGCACACTCACCTAGTGATTTACATTCACCATAATATAAAACATTACATTTCCCTCATATGCCAGAATATAATAGCATATTAGCATTTCAGAATTTCTTTTTAACGAGCACATTAACAGGAAATATTACCCAGAATAACACCAGAGCCATGTAGAAAACTCATCTGCATAATAATTCTAGCAAACGCAGAAGTAGATCCAGGACTAAAAAAGAAAAGCCAACAAGATACGAGAGCTAAGATATTGATGCTGTGGAGCAGAAGTATCTTCTACGGCTTGACATTTGGGAGTTGTGGCTACCAGCCAAAGAGCAAACAAAAGAAAGGAACTTCACACTGGAACATGAGTAGCCACTATGATTGTCACAATTTAGAGTTAAAAAGATGAGTTGTCATGGTTAAGATAATTTAAACACACATGTAGAAACGCAGATTAAGAACTCCAAGTGCAGCAATAATACAAATGAGAGGGAAATCTGAAAAATCCACAGATGTGGAGATACCCATTTTATGGTTTGAGGGCAGTGTGGAAAATCTTGCATTGCAACTGCTGTCTTTATGTGGATAACAGAAAAAGAACTGCCTAGCCAATACATTTCATGTGTGTTAAATACATTAAATTGCAAAGAAAACACTCTCAAAAATATTTATGGGAATCTCTTGAATTCTACCATTTGGGATTTCATATAAACACACAAAATCACCTTCACTCCCAACATTCAGTGGAAATATTTATCACATTTGATCTGATTGATGACATCTTACCTGATCATTTCAGCCAGCGAGTTATGTTTCTGAATGTGTATATTATTATCCATGTTTAATAAGACTGGTATAATCACCTCCTCTCCAGCCTCCTGGGCTCTTGCCGCTCTACTCTAACAATCAGCAGCTAAATTAATCTTCCTTTCCCTCCCTCAGCCATCCATGCACTTCTTTAAGGCCTCAAACCTTCAAGGTGCTGACCACTCTGAGCCTGAGTCAACACAGCTCTTATGCACAAATGTAAACACTGTAGTAACTAGGGATGGACTTAAGCACGTGCTTTTTGTGAGCGTGCAGGTGACTGTGACAGACTGCTGGGAGCTAGCAGCTGAGCCAGCACTCTGGTCACTTTGCATACGTTTACACAGGGATTAAAAAAATGGCGATTGGCCTGGGCCAACTGGCTTGGGCTCGGGCTCTTGGCTGAAAAATTGCTGTGTAGATGCTCAGGCCGCACGGTCCCAGAGCTCAGGCTCCAGCCCGAGCCCAGTGTCTCCACAGCAATTTTTCAGCTTGGAGCCTGAGCCCTGGGAGCCAGAGTCAGTTGACCTGGGCCAGTTACAGGTTTCTTATCCCTGCATAGACGTTTCTCTGGGGAAAGTAGTTAGTGCCTGACTTGGGGGGCAGAAGACTGTGGGCTGATAAGCTATGAAGCTAACTATTCCATCCGCTAATAAGATAGTTAAAAACCAAAAGAAGGAAGTGCAAAGGGAGGAGAGAGGGCTAGCAGGGCCCTGGGGAAGCCAGGTTGCTGGCTGGTGAGATTGCTTTGTCTTCTTCTCCTCCCTGGAGAAAGGGCTGAGGATTGAAGGACACTCTAGGTAAAAGTGCTGCACAGGAATTTTGATGATGGCTTGGTGGAGGAAACAAATGAAAACAGAGGTGTTGACAATAAAGAAGTGGTCCAAGACTGTTTTCAAGGGACCCCAGGGAGGGAGAGATGCCTGCCCTGTTACAATGGTCCAATTGATTTCAGTGTGTGTAAGCATGTGTCTATGTGTTTTGCTGGATCAGGATAGCATGCAGGTCAGCACCTTGCAGGACTGAGCCCCAAATCTCTCCAATGCTGTCTTGTCTCATTTTGCATAAAATTCAAACTTCTCCTGACTTTTGAGATCCCCTGCTTGCAACTCATCTCCTATCACTCCCTCTGCTTCACCCACTCATCTTGTTGCTCCCCTCCTCCCATTCTTGCTTTTGTGTCTTTTTCATGCTGCTTTCTACAGCTGGAAAACCATCCTCCTTCCTCATTGTTCTTTTAACCCCCAAATCCTCAAAACAAAACACTGTTTAAACTGCCCTGTTTCAAAAGATTTCATGCTGAAACTGAAAATTGTTCCCAAGTTTGTTTGTAAACCATAAGTGAACCTTTTGACAAAAAAAACAAAGCAAGAATCTTTTGGTTTTGGCTTTCAAACAAAAATGTCACAACTCTCTAGCAATAACACTGCATTCTTCAGGAAATGTACAGACCTGTGGTAAAGTACCTGCATGGCTGCAAACAAACATGCATCAGCCATTCAAACTGTTTTGTTTCAGTTACTCATTTTATAAAATTGCATTGTACAATATTGTGGGGCGCGGGGAGGGGAGGAAAAGACTAAAGCAAAGCAAGTTAAACACTGAACTGTTCACTCTTCTCTATAATTTTGTTTTACTTTAGGTTCCATTGACTGCACTCTTACGTTCTCTCACCCAGCTTGGTACTGGGAGAACCTACTGAAAATCTGTGTATTCATCTTTGCCTTCATCATGCCAGTCCTGATCATTACCGTGTGCTATGGCTTGATGATTTTACGCCTGAAGAGTGTCCGCATGCTGTCTGGCTCCAAAGAGAAGGATAGAAACCTGAGGAGAATCACGAGAATGGTCCTTGTAGTGGTGGCGGTGTTCATTGTCTGCTGGACTCCCATCCACATTTATGTCATCATTAAAGCCTTGATCAATATTCCAGAAACTACGTTCCAAACAGTCTCCTGGCACTTCTGTATCGCTTTAGGATACACAAATAGCTGCCTTAATCCAGTCCTTTATGCATTTCTAGATGAAAACTTCAAAAGATGTTTCAGAGAATTCTGCATTCCCACTTCCTCCACTATCGAGCAACAAAACTCCACCCGCATCCGACAAAACACTCGTGATCATGCCTCCACTGCCAATACTGTGGATAGGACTAACCATCAGGTATGACTAGCAGTGGAGATGTCATCTCTGGATTCAGGCCTCCCTCCTGGAGATGACATGTATTCCGAAGTTACAGTCTTTACTGATTTATAGGTATCAGGAGGTAGCTTGGTTTATCTTTACAGCTGGTGTACACGTACACACAACCCAATCCAGTGAGATGCTAAGTGCTCGCAATACCCAATGAAGTTTGGAAGTAGGGGGCTCTCAAAAGGACTTTGCATGATCAGGCCATGTGTGTGTGTGTGTGGCTGCGCACACACACCCACACACACACACACAGAAAGAAGCCGAATGGTCTTACTTACAGAATGGTTGCAACTGCTGAACATTCTGTGAATGACTGATGAAGGATCATAGACTTTTCTATTCACACCACTAGTGCATGGTGGTAAGCCAAATAGATATCCCTATCCTCCTCCCATTTTAAAGATGATTTTCAAAGGCAGAAAATATATTTGTGCAATCTTTTTGCTTCTTTATGGTCTATGAAGAAGTTCTGAAAGGTCCTGTTTTTCCTGGCAGTCTATGCAAGCCTGGGCCCAGTCGTCACACAGTTTTTGTACCAGTACAACTATGTTGGTTAGAAGTGTGATATTTTTAACCTATATAGTTATACGAGTGAAACCCCCAGTGTGGGCACAGTTCTGCCAGTATAAAGAAGCTTTGTAACCCCTTCCCATAGAAGAATAAGTTATTACAATGCAAGCCAAGTTTATGACAAAATAAGTGCGTCCACAGGTCTGTGCCAAGAGGTCTGTGCCACTTCAGCTATACTGGTATAATTAAAGCAGTACAACATGTGTGTGAAGACTGGCCTTAAAGAAAGAGTAGGTTTATGGCATCACAGGTACCAAGGAAATCAAACTGGATTTATTGAGAGGGGAAGAGATTTTTATTCAAGCTGTTTAAAACTCTGGGGTTTGTTTTGTCTTTTTTTTTATTGACACCTATTTAATTCAATTGTCAAACTGCTGGATAAGAAGCTCTTCTGTTTGTGATTCAACACCCATGCCCCTGTAATTAGGTCTGAGAGCTTCTATTCCACATCTGAGTCTTCCCCGGGAAACATCAAGCTAAACAGGGAAAGAAAAACGTAACGTTCCTGTGATCAAAGAAATGAAGCAGAAAAATAAACCTTTATCAAGATCTTCTGAGTCTTCTTTACAATTCACATAAAAAAGAAAAAGGGCACAAAACCTGCTGGTGCTGGGTAGATTCACACCCCAACTTGCTGCAAACATTAAGTGTTTGTGTAGACTGACCCTTAATCAGCAAAAGCACTCTGTTTCCAGTATAAGCGGCATCTACAGTACACTAGGAGGGTTTGACAGAACTCTCACTATAGCTATACCAACAAGCCTTTCTAGTGTAGACAAAGCCTTAGAGGGGATTTCGTATGAGTACTAATTCCTTAGACTGCTCAGCACAATTCATATCATTTTCAGTGGAACAGACAAAGGACCGTAACAAAGTGCTGACTGAATGCTCTTAACTCCCACTAAAGTTAATGAGAACTGAAGGCACTGAGAACCCAAGCAAGATTAAGCCCAAAGTGCTTGAGACTTGAGCTGCTTGGGAATTTGACAAAGAATTGTGTGTCAGAAAGTGACAATTCATTGAATTGTTCCGAAAAGATGGCAGTATCTCACTTGCGTTCATTGAAGTAGGTGCTCAGATACTGTGGCGATGACAATCAATTAGCTAGAAATGAATCCATCAAAATGAATTGGACTTTTCAGAATTCAGCAGTCATCATCAACACAATTTGTTAACAGCTGATCTTTGTTAAGATAATCAGCAGCTGCCAAAAAGAATAATAAAAAGGTCTTTTTCAGTAACAATAGGATCATTAGCATCCTTGATGCAGGAAAAATATTCAAGCAGATTTTAACCTAGGAAACAGAATCCTGCAGATAGTGTTCACCTGACTGGGGTAAGAAGTGATTTTAAAATCTTTGGACCAGATTCTTAGCTGATATTAACCCGAATAGTCCCATCAAATTCAACAAAAAGCTATTATGCCATTTACACCAGCTGAGTGTCTGACCTTTCCTTTATACTCCATACCTATGCTGGGTCATTCATAGAAGAGTCCAAAGTACTTTAACATTAAGCAGTTTTATTTGGGGAAAGGGACTTCCTCAGGATCCCTCCATTCCTTCTTTGCTTTTTATTCCTTCCTCACTTATACATCACTGTAAGTGCATTTATACATTTATATACAGCCCCACAGTCAAAAAAAAAAAATCAAAGTGTGCCAAGCTTCCCTTAACCAAGAAGGTTTAGACAAGTACTCACTTCAGAACCCATCAGCTCCATCCCTTGAGTTAGCCAGGGAGAACCACCGAAGAGTGACACAAGTTGCTTCATCTCCCAGGAGCGGAGCATGCCACCTTTACATTATGCCCAGTGTTTGCAAGGTAGAGTAGCCCCTATCTTTTTTTTCCCCTGTTAAATTATTTTGCACCATCTCAGAAGTATGCTGTGGATCAAATTCTGCTTTGTATATCTTAAGGGAGAACTGCACCTTATATTATTAAAAATGGGCATAGCCACACTATAAATAATAGCATACTTCAATTACTATAAAGCATTGTGTGTGGGGGGGGGATCCAATGGAATACTCCTAAATAACCTGGTTGGCAGAAAAGTGTCATTTTTGTGAATGTTTATTGCTAAATTCAGCAGCTCTTTAGAACTGGGCCCTATTCTGAAGCTCTATAACTGTTGTACATGGAGTGGCTCTAGAAATGAGCCCATTGCTTTTTCTCTAATGTATGTGATTCTCAAATCTGTTTGGCTTACTACTCATGAAGAAAATCAAGAATAAATGACACTCGGTGGACTGGAACTAACTGATTTTCTTATAAAAATGCATGCAATTGCTGAAGCTAGTTTTTAAAAGTGTGAAATGAACTAAATGATCAGGAAACACACATGTTCATTAGTATATGAAAAATGGAAAGCTTTAACTGATCGATAAAAGTTAGAGATGGGCCTAAGCCACAACATTCATTTTTGGATGTAGATTTCCCCAAAGCATAGGAATATTCAGATCTGAGGATTATAATCCATTTCTAACTAAGTAGCTGCTAGTGGAATTTCCACCACAGAGTTGCAGACAGAGCTGAAATAAAGCTTGTGAAATTTTGACACTGCTAAACCTAAATTTGAGCTCGGGTTTGACCTCAGGTCATATCTTATTTTAAACCAGGAGTTAAAGAAAACACCTCCTTGCTAAAAGAAAAGTAAGAGGCTCCTCTCCTGTGTTTCACTGGGTGAGCAGGGCTGCCCTGAAGCACCTCTTCCTCTGTGACTGGTGCAGGGAGAGCTTCTCCTTTCCTGTTTCAACCAAACCAGTGGTCTAAGTCTAATCAGGAGCTCTACTTTTTGAGCAACAAACACTTCATTTGGAAGGTGTTTCACCTTGATTTCAACTTGCTACAACACTGAAAAATATAGCCCATTGTCAGAGCATAGAAATGATAAATGGCTTTCAAGGAGAGAAAAACTGGCAGGTTTTGCTGTTGAAATTGTTGGTAGTGCCCTTCTGCACAGGTGCAGCACTGATCACAAAGAAAACTATAGCTATCTACCATATGATATGCTATTGGGGGCTTCGTGGGCGGGGGATTTAATTCCCGTCTCAGACTGAACTTTTGGACTATTACAGATGAGCTATAGAAAAGTTAAAACTCTTAATTTAGCAGAGTGACAATTGATTGTATTTGGCACAATAGGAAGCAAAAGCTTAGAAGAAGATGTTCATGTATCACAGAGAACACTAACTTTTCAGCAATGACTACAAAAAGTGCATTGAAGGGACCAAAGTTGTTCTCTACTAATGAAATTCACATAGGATTCTCCGTACAGAAAGAAAACTGCCACCATTATGTACTTGGCATGTAATGTATTCTAGTTTAAACATGGTAACATAGTGTATGTCATGGAGAAGACATTTCTCTATTTTAATTCCTCTGTTGTAAACATATTGGGCCAGATCCTCAGCTGGTGTAAATCAACATAACTCAGTGGAATTCAATGGCACTATGTCGATTCACACCAGTCTAGCCCACTCAAATATGTGAGTAAACAATTAAATGAACACAATTGTTGCCACCTTACGTTACTGAGAACCAGCAAGAGGTTTTAAGTGGAAGAACTACGCTTATTTTGAAATCAGAGTCAGATCACTAGCTCAAACCACAATTTTTGTGGTAGTTTCCTCTGCCTTCCTGATGTAAACTGAAAGGAAATTCTTGCCTTTAGCTTTGCACAGTGAGATAGTAGCAGCAAATGCTGGGTAAATTCACCCCAAAAAAATATTTGCAAGAAACACATGGGAGGGGAAATCAATGACCTACTCATGGTATTTACAATTTCTTTCCTTTCAGTTGGAACTTCTGGAAGCTGAAGCCACACCACTGCCATGAGAGGGTGTCCTGCCGCATAGCCTTCAAAGCAATCACAACACCAGTGCCAAGGTGTGTTTGTGGGGAATGTGTAGGAGACACTTCTTCCCTCCTGGAGGAAAGTGCTTGCTTTTAAAATCCATAAAAGTGATTTGCCACTAAGCAAATCTGCACGGCTCGTTACAGAAGCATGAAACCTAATAGCAGGCAGAGTCAGATGAAATGGGGGCTTAGCATGCTCCAGTGTACCAAATATACATATTCATCCAGAATATATACATTTATCTAAAAGGGGAATACTGGACATTAGTGGGGTCAGATGGCCTGAGTTTTGCTCTGAATGGTTACAGTAGCATTAGGTTGGAAGCAAAAACTCAAGGGATGGACAAATATAGGCTGCTTAATGGAGGTCATTTTCTAATAAATGGAAGCAGAATTGCATACAACACAGCAAGGGATATTTTGGAACAGTTTCAGCTAGAAATGTGCTTTCTAATGGTGTTTTCTTGCATCGGTTACAACACGGTTTTTATATGAACAATCATCACTTAATCAGCTACAATAACAAAGGAGATCAAAGCTACCTGTGTCACACAGAGAACTTTCTCAAAAAGTATGACCCTTTCAGCATTTTAATGGAAAATTACTCACTTTTTTCAATGCTCACTTCAAAAACCCAAACCTTAACCTCCTTTTCCACTTTTAACATACAAAAATATTTTACCAATAAAAAGAATGCATTGTCATTTGTTCAGGAAGAAGCAAGTGGGAATAACAGTTGGAAAGGTTTGATGTTCCTCTGAGTTGTTGTTGCTGGTAAAATGGATCAATAAAGGGACTGCAGCTTTTTCTGTAAATTCCATTGTGAATATATGTATATTGTTAATCTTTTCAGAGCTAGCACAGTGTGTTTATAAATTCTCTTTGAGCTAGTTTCTCCAGTTTCACCTGTCCAATCAGTAACATCTCAGACACATCCAAGTACTCATTTTTTGTATAGCACTCTGGGATCCTTCAGGATGAAAGGACCTATATAAAATGTGAATCACTATTGTTAAATCTGTGACGAGCTTAAGCAAATACAGAACTCACTTTAGGTCTTTTTTAAAAAGAAAAACAGTAAAGTTACATTTTGCAAGTAAATTGTTTTTTTAAAACCAAGCCCATAACATTTATGTTTTTCTAATCAATGTAATAAAATTGTAGTCTCTATTTCCATTTTCTGTTGGCTGCTAAAGCACTTTAAAATGTACAAAAGAAACACTGTGCAGAAGCAATTGCTGTGTAACCTGCTTTCTGGTATAAAAGACAACTATCCATGTAGATAAATTTGTGGTAATATGGTATTTTGTAGCCACTATTTGGTATTTGCTGTATATAATTAAATGGTCAAGTTATTCATGAGGCAAAACGTACTTACATGAATTTACGTGCATTGTAAAATAAAACCTACTCTCCCTCTTGTAATTAAAGTGCATATAAAATTCTAATATTATAGTGTAAACATGTTTGTTTCTGTCATGAATAGTGTAATACAGATGGAGAGCCAAACTCCAATCTGGTATAAATCAGGGTAGCACTACTGAAGTCAATGAAGCTACATCAATTCCTTCCAGCTGAGTATCTGACCGTGTGCATCAGTAGAATACATAAAATGGAACCCATTTGTTTCTTTCTGTTGAAAGCTGCCTCATGTTGCCACAGAATTTAATCCAGGGAAGCCACCTCTTGCAGTAACACAAAACTATGAACCTCTCGCATGGGTCATCTTTACAACAACAGATTTCAAGGAGTAAGTCCTTGATCTGGTTGCAATGATGGGTGAGCCTTTAGAGAGGAATGTGATGCACACTTTGCTAGTATATTTTATTATTCCTTGGCTGACAGCAAGAAGTAGAATCATCTCACACATTATCTGTACCAGGAAGGAAAACTGAATAATCCTCAGTCTGCTTGGTTACTGACCAACACCAACAATGTCGCCATTCTGCTATAGTCCATTTAATGGAGTTTAAGAAACTCCAAGTGAAATATAAAGATCACCAACTTCTTAAGCCCCTAGTGGTAAGCCAGAAGAGCAATATATTAATTAAAAACAGAAGTCATGGCTTCCTGCACTCAGTTTTCCACTCAAAGTGCTTAATTATTTAAAACCCCAGTTTCTTTTAGCCTGGGAATGGAATAATGTCCACTCTTCATGGTTAGTCAAATATTTTAAAAATGTGGCTTCCTACAGTTCAATAATTAAGTACTTTTATCATTATTCAGTGTGAATACCTATTAGCAGACATTGTAGTGAAGCATGAGAAGCATTAGAAAAGTGCATTTCCTTCATTTCTGGCAATGATTTAAAATGTCACAAATTACTATGTGACTTTTTGTTGCAATGCATTAATAAAAAATAATTGTGCTTTTCATTCATGCACAATGTACTGTATTCCAAATGGCATCCATTCAACAAAAACATCTAAAGGCTTGTCTCAGTGTCCAAGCTTTTAGCTTAGTTAGGAAACAAGGTTAAGATCCAGTCTACACTACAAAAATGGAACCATTTTATTACCTCATTAGGGGACAAACACAGTGTAACCAAGTTCCTTGATATTTGTTTGTGGACAGGCCTTTTCGGATACAAATGTCACACTTCTGGCACCCTAGTATCCTGCCACATGTCCTCAACACAGTTCAGTTGAGAATAGTAAAAATGAGTGCTTAAAGTTGGCTCCAAAATAAATATTTGGGAATGTAAACAAGTGACCACATTTTCAGAAGTGCTCCAGTAGAGTCACCTTGAAGGATCATGTTCTTAACTATCCAGCTGCCTTCGAAGAAAATCAATGTTCTTTGTGCAACAATGGAAATTTCTTATGTTTTATTATAAAAACAAAACATAGGGGCTAAACTCTGCCTGGACTTGCACCACATGAAACCATGCTGAAATTACGAATGTTACACAGACTACTGTGTTAAAACAGAATATGATCCCTGTCAGTCAAGCAATATACAAGTTAGGAAAATTATTTTTACACATGTAAAGTATAACAAATTCCAAATAATGTAAGTAATACCCGATTATTTGCTAGTTACACAAGCTGACTCCATGCATTCTCCTCCCCCAACTTGGAAGAATTCTCAAAGACTTTTGGTCATATATAGTATCCAGCTACTATAAATTACTGCAGTACTGTACTTCTCTCCGTTCAGAGGATTCTTAATAAACAACCCACGTGGTTGGAATTGCAGATGTAAGCGTGAACTTTGCATCCAAACATGCAGGGATCAACATCTGACCAGGGGTCAAATTCTGTGTTTATACTTATAGTCAGTTTAGGGCCAGAAGGGACCACTAGATTATCTAGTCTGATCTCCTAAACGTGACAGGCCACCACCACCCACACTAAACACAACCACCAAAAATCGGATCAAAGTATTACAGCTCCCAGAAGACTAGACTATTATGTCTACCCCTGGCAGAGAACAGAAGGGCCTGAGGAGCACCATTGCCTCTGGCCCCCCAGAAAAGACAGGGAAATGATTAAGTGAGATATACGCTGACAATCCTGGCAAATGACCCGCATCTGCACATTGCAGAGGAAGCCCAAAAAACCCCAAAGTCACTGCCAATCTGACCTGGGGGAAAGTTCCTTCTTGTCCCCACATATGGTGATCAGTTAGACCCAGAGCATGTGAACAGAAAACCGCTAGCCAAGCACCTGAGAGAAAGAATGGTTGGTGCTGCCGCATTTATGATAGACAGGTGTACATTTGTTTTTACTTCATATTCCATTCATTCTGTTAACTTATTTATATAACTCTGAAAACTTGAAATCTTTGTTCATTTTCTCATAATGCTTTCTCCAACCCTTTCTTTGCCTTTTTAATAATTCTTCTTGCTGCTGCTTTACATCTTGTATAGTTCAGTAAGTCCTTGCTATTCATTGTACTCGTTGCTTGCTTGTATGCCTTATTTCTTTCTTTAATTGCTGCTTTACAATCTTCGTTCCACCAGGGAACTGGATTTTGGAGTTTGTGGCAATTTGATGTCTTACCTGTGGTGAGGTTGGCTGCTGCTACAACTCCCTTTATATTATCATTGAAATTCCTCTAGATTTTTACTTATAGAGTTGGTACTTAGATTCTCAGCACACTTACTCTTTAAGAGTCCCCAGTTTTCATTTCTAAGGCTCCAGGTAGGAACTCCTGCAGTGGCCTTCCCCTTCCATCATCTTTACAGATTTCCCAGCTACATTTAATTATTATGTTGCTTGTTGCAATTCCCAGCTCTAAACATGAAAATGTTCCAGCCACTGAATTAAACCTAGAAGGTGCTCCAGTATTGAGCTATACCAGATTGGGTATGTCAATGAACTGTTCCAGGCATTTGCCATTATAATAAGTTTTTCTGCTTCCCCATAATTCATTATGGCTATTAAGGTCTCCACAAATAATATATGGGCCTATGACACCTTTAACTATCTCTTCCAGTTCTAGATTGCCTAGTTTGTTTACATGGATTGTAAACATTCTAGATAGGTATTAAGGTACTGTTATCTGCAGAGGACCCTCAACAGTATTGAACTCAAGATTTATATTCTGTATATCCATGTGAATGTAGCTAAGACCTTCCTTTATAAATATACAGATCCCCTCCTCCTCCTGTTATTTCTGTCACATCTGAGGACATCATAGCTGCCAGTCTAAACAAATATAACTTTTCTCACCGTCTAGGTTTCTTGTACTCATATCACATCAGGTTTGCTTTCCCATTTTACAAAACAGTTTTCTTTTATTCCTGTCCATGCATTATTAAACTATGTGCATTCCAGGAAAAAAAAAACACCATTAGAATCACATTGCTTAAACTACATTTTTACCTTCATTTAAATTTGCATGCATGCAGCCTATCAAGAGATTGGCTATATCCAAATACTTTCCTGTGGCTTTTGTTATAATTTTTATTCTTTCAGTCTTCTTCCCTGTCTGTAGAGTACAATTAATCACTTCTTTCATAAATGCTATAAATTTATCTTTACCTACAAGCCATATATTTTCATCTATCCCCCTTATGTTATCTTTCCTGCCCTGAACTGCATATTATTTTACCAGTAGCTCTTTTCCTTCACTGGCATTTTCCTCTTTCTCCACATTATGCTGTGAATTTTTTTTGGTAGCTTCTGCATAGGCTGTTTTATGGATAGTTTTATGTATCTCCCTGGCTCATTCCGCTGCCACGCACACTTTGTATGATGCACTGGGCTTATCCCCACCACTGCTGCATTTTAGTTGTTCCTTCTACACAGTTCTCATACAAGTGTTCTCCTCCACACCTTACAGAGAGCCACCACATGCCTAAATCTTCGACATTTATAACATCTCAAAGGAGCCAGGCTGTGTGGCTTAACCCAGAAGAACAGATACCCTATATTAACCCTATCAGGCAGCACTGCACCTTTGAATGTTATTCAGACAGTTGTAGACGTTGTGTGTTCTCCCCTCTCTTGCTAATCAGTCACTTAACAAACAGCACTTGGTCCTGACTTGTGCCCTTTTAATTTCATCCTCAATCATGCCTAGTGGATCCCTCTATGTTACCACTCTTGCTTCTGTCATAAATTTAAGTGGCTGGCAAATTACTTTTTTTTTTCCTAAAATTGTAGTTTTAAGAATTTTCTCAGCCTATTTCTTATGTGTACATTCCACTAATAAGTCTCTATGCCGCATTCTTTTAGAGCTTAATAGATCTGCAATACTTCATGTGACCCATTCTGCTGTTTTCAAGGGATTAACATCTCCTATTCTTATATCTTCCACTAATGATTTGTTGATTAGAATGTTGATCCTATTCCTTACTCTTTTTTTTTCCCATTCCCTGCCTGCTTCCGGTTTTTCAGATACTGATATTTCTATTTCCTCCCCCACTTCTTCCTACTCTGAAGCCATTTCTCATCCCTTGCTTCTTCCTCATTTGCCAGCATAACTTTCAGCCTTTCTCTTTCAGCCTGTATTTCCAGCTCTGTTCAGCCCATCCAAGCTCTCAGCTTACCCTAGCCAACTAGCCACAGTACCATAGCCCAACTAGGGTTGCCAGGCATCCAGTTTTCAACCGGAACACCCAGTCCAAAAAGAACCCTGGCAGCTCCGGTTCTGTACTGCCGACCAAACCATTAAAAGTCCAGTCGGCGATGCAGCGGGGACCCAGGACTAAGGCAGGCTCCCTACCTGCCCTAGATCCGCGTGGCTCCCGGAAGCGGCCGCCAGAGAGGCTCCACGCGCTACCCCGCTCCGAGTGCTGGCTCCGCAGCTCCCATTGGCTGGGAACCAGGACCAATGGGAGCTGTGGGGGGGCACCTGTGGGCATGAGCCTCCCTCGCTGCCCACATGCCTATGGGCTGCAGCAACCTGGAGGCCACTTCCTGGGAGCTGTGGTAAGTGCTGCCAGAACCCCACATCCCAAAACCCCTCTTGCACCCCCACCCTCTAGCCCAGCCCAGAGTCCTCTCTAGGGTTGCCAGGTGTCCTGTTTTTGACCGGCACACCTGGTCATAAAGGGACCCTGGTGGCTCCGGTCAGCACTGATGACCGGAATGTTAAAAAGTCCAGTCGGCAGAGCAGTGAGGCTAAGGCAGGCTCCCTACCTGCCGTGGGTCCCGGAAGCAGCGGCATGTCCCCCCCTCTGGCTCCTATGTGTTGGGGCAGCCAGGGGGCTCTGCACGCTTCCCCCAAGTGCCGGCTCTGCAGCTCCCATTGGCCAGGAATTGCAGCCAATGGGAGCTGGGGGTGTGTGGCACATTGCAGAGCGGCCTGCCCGTGACTCTGCTTAGGAGCTGGAGCGGGGACATGCTGCTGCTTCTGGGAGCTGCTTGATGTAAGCACTGCCCAGAGCCTGCACCTCTGACCCACTCCCACACCCCAACCCCCTGTCCCAGCCCTGATCTCCCTCCCACCCTCCAAACACCTCGATCCCAGCCCAGAGCACCCTCCTGCACCCCAAACCCCTCATCCCCAGAGCCCACACCCCCAGCTGTAGCCCTCACCCCCTCATGCCCCAACCCCCTGCCCCAGCCCAGACTGCCCTCCCACACCCTGAACTCCTAATTTCTGGCCCCAACCCCCTGAGCCAGTCCAGTGAAAATAAGCGAGTGAGTAAAGTTGGGGAGTGAGAGCGACATAGGGAGTGGGGATGGAGTGAGCAGGGCCTCCGAGAAGGGGTGGGGCAGGGCAGGGCAAGGGTGTTCGGCTTTGTGCAAGTAGAAAGCTGGCAACCCTAGTTCCCTCCCGCACCCAAACTCCCTCCTGGAGCCCGCACCGCTCCCCCTCCCCAGGCTGGAGCCTTCACCCACACCCAAAACCCTTCATCCCCAGCCCCACCCCAGAGCCTTCACCCCCATCCAGAGCCCTTACCCTCCTCAACCTCCTGCCCCAGCCAGGTGAAAGTGAGTGAGGGTGGGGGAAAGCGAGCAACAGAGGAGAGGGATGGAGTGAGTGGGGATGGGGCCTCAGAGAAGGGGTGGGTCAGAACAGGGATGTTTAGTTTTGTGCTGTTAGAAAGTTGGCAACCCTCAGGCCAGTTCAGCTGTCTCTTACCTCTTTTTATAAGCTTGTCCCAGCTCCTCCCACAGCTGGGCTTTATCAGCCATTAGCCATCACATCCAAGTGTAGCCTATAACATTAATTGGCCTATTTTAGCTCTTCAATCTTGTAGGAGGGAGTGTACACTCCAACATATAGAGTAAGTCCACTGTCCCAACTTCAACCCTCATATGAGTATTTTGGAAATTTTTGGCGGGAGGCAAAAGCATTTCTCTTTTTGTTTTGTTTTGTTTAATGTTAGCTGTTAGAAGCAGCTCCGGGTTTTGAATAGTTAGAATAAACCCCAGGGATCTGGAGTAGTGAGCAAAGGTGAATGAACTAAATTTGTTGCAATTTACCACTTGAATTTTATCTGCCTCTTAATTCTAGCATTTCCTAACCTTTGTGTGCCTGTTTTTACAACTTTAATGTTATTTTAATGTAGTATCTTGTTTAGATATAATTCTATATTCCTCCTCTTTGCTCTTTATTTAAGAACATCTGTATGAAGATGTGTATTGAAGTGTTCATCTGCTGCTGTTTATTCCTGATCGGTTCAGAGTCTTCTCTCACATCACAATTGGTTGTCAGTCAGAATCACTGTACAACTCAGAATTATAAAGGAATTATCACAGTACTTATTAGGTTCCTATGGACATAAATATGACACCACAAACAGAAGAGTTTGACTTCAGGTAAGGGAGAAGTTTAGATGAAGATCAGCAGAACACAAGGATTTTTTAGAAATAACCCTCCTGCTTTTGTCAGTGTCCTCGGGAAAGAAGTAAAAGAAGCATAGAAAAGTGCAGACAATGTGAAATAAAATAAAAGGGAAGACTCACTTTTCCAGATAATGATTTTCCATGAAATATCAGCAACCTTTGAAGGGATCACTTCATAGTCTAAGCAAAATCCATGTGCTATCCATATGACTTGGAATATATTTTTCAGACTTCATCCATGCATTTTGCCTTTGTTGCTATGTTAATCTAGGAATACACTCAATCTGGGAAAGTAAAGGCCACATATTGTTTGGTGAAGATAAAGGAAACTCACCCATACTGCTGAAAACACAGCACCCTTTGATTGCCATTTTGTGTTTTATACTATGAAGAGACGTCCAACCCTAACATCCTTTTACCTTCTGTTTGGTATTTTGTCTGGATGGCAAAACCGACCACAGCTAGAATCAGTCCCGTCTAATCACACATCAGGCTTTTCCTGAAGTCAGTTCAGAAATTTTTTTAAGACAGTCACAATTTGTCCCCTCTCTGCAGCAAGTATGTCGGTCTTTTTTATTTAATTTATTTATTTATTTATTTTAAGAGTATTCTGTTAAAGTCAGTCCCCTCACTCAGCCACTGCTAGTGAGACAATTGACATCTTGGTTGATATCGGGAACAAATGAGGGAACCTCAAAAGCTAAAAGCATGAACTCCTGCAGCTTGGGCTAGGTCTGGAGATTAGGCCCTGTATTTGGGAACTATAAGAGACATCCTCTGAGTGGATGCAGCTAACGTACTGAACAGTTGCTTACATTAACGTACTGCTGAGGGTCATTAGACAGCCTTCACAGTTTAGGATTAAATTAATTATTTTTTGTGAAATTGATCTTTTCCCCTCTTTTAAAAGAAAAACTATTGCCTATTACTATTATTATTATAAGCCTGGTTACCTAAGATTTGAGGGACTACACTTAAATAAAATGTCTCCTTCTTCTTTAATTGAAAAACTGGTGGTAAATTTTTCTCTCACACTCTCTCTGTGTTCTTATTTTAACTTATGGTGTGACACTTTTCATCTACTTGGACTAAATATGCATTATTTTTCCCCCTTCTGGTTGAGAGATGGAAGAGTCACACTTTAGGAAAAACTGACAATGATAGTGTGTTTGATAGTTTCAGGCTTTATACTTTTTAGAATGAAAAAGAAGTTTGTGAGAGTGAAACACTTGTTGGACCCCAATATATAGGCTACTAACACTGTTGTGACAGGTTTCCCTCAGGGTGCCACTTGGAACTGGGGTACCACGGAGCCTGCCTGACCCACCAGCCTGGGTTCCCTTTACACTGTACTGCTATGCAGCCTGTCAAGCCCTCCATCAGGCTTCCGACTGCACTTAACCAGCACACATATAGGTAGGGACACACCCAGCTGCAGCTATACGCACATGCTGAGATCAGCTCTACATTGGAAGGCTCAGCTAAGGCACTGCCCAGTGACGAAGGCATGCACCCCCGTCTGGCGGGTAAATCCAGAATTATACCATTTTGCGCTGCACAGAGAACTGTACAGCTTACACTCATGAAATTTGCACCCTCCTTCAAGGTGGAGGAAGATATGCAACAGCTTTCTGCCCCAAGTTATAATTCCCACACACATTGGTTTTAAACAAAACAAGTTTATTAACTACAAAATATAGATTTTAAGTGGTTATACGTGATAGCAAACAGATCAAAGCAGATTACCTTAGTAAATAAACAAAACCACAAACTGAGTTTAACACACTAAATAGGTAGGATATGAATTAGCAAATTCTCACTCTGAGTGATAAACAGACTGACAGGTTCTTAAGGCACAAGCTGCCTTGGCTTTCCCAGGTTTTCATACACAGGTTAAAAAGCCCTGTAGCCTGGGACCATCACTTCCCACAGTTCAGTCCTTGCCCCTCCGGTGTTGCCAGGTGTGGTGTTGTAGGGAAAGTGAGGTACCATCATTTTCCCCTTTTATATCTTCTTCCTACTTGCTGGAAAGCTCTTTCACTGTGACTTGGGTCAAACAGTTTCCATTGTGTAGAGCTATCTCTGAGAGGTTTCTTTTCTACACAGTTCCTGTGGTAACCCTTGTGTCTGTGTGCATTTCCTCAATGAGCCATTAACATTGTTTAGCCTTTTTACTGTTGTACCTGAAAGGCTACTTGTGGGTGTTTTCAATCTCATAACATGTTTCAGTAACACATACATAGCCTAACTTCACATATGAGGATAGCACATACAACCCAATGAGATATTAATGTCTAGCAGATCAAGACTTTTAGAATGATACCTCATAAAGCATACTTTGTACAAACATATCGTAATTACACGATAGTGGTAAATATTGGGGTGCCAGGGTGTCAACTGTGATGCTGAATATGCTTATATTTATTACAATGAACATAAAAGACCTTCCATGAGGAGAGAGAATTCTGTGAAAAATGATCAAATATTCATGGCACATTCTGCTTTATTCATAAACTTTTTAAATACTAAGAACAGCAAAAAGAAAAGGCTCATCATAAAGCTGAAGAGAAATATGATACTCCATTTCACACACTCCTTGTATCTGCTACCATAAGACCTTACCCCAACCCTTTTCTAATTATTTTTATATATTATGGTACCCAGAGTGTGTATGCATGTAGGCCTGGGACTCCCAATGAATATTGCTAACATGCTACTATCCAGTGATCTGGAAAACAACAGCACCTTGAGGCCCTAATCAGAGATCAACACCCCATTTTTCTAAGTGCTGTACAGACAAATGCAGAAGGGAACATTATGATCATCTAGTCTGACCTCCAGCTTAAAGACATGGATAATGGAGTGGAGAGTACACTTATTAAATTTACAGAAGACACCAACCTCGGAGCAGTTACTAACAGTTTGGAGGACAGGATTACAGGTGAAAACATCCTTGACATATTGGAGAATTGGTGTGAAATCAACATTATGAAATTCAATAAAGTAAGTGCAAAGTACTACACTTAGGAAGGAAAAATCAGATGCACAACTACAAAATGGGGAATAACTAGGTCGGTGATAGTACCGCCGGAAAGGATCTGGTGGAAGTAGTGGATCACAAATTGAATGAGTCAACAATAAGATGCACTTACAAAAACTTACTCTGGAGTGTCCTAACAGGAATGTCATATGTGAGACCTGAGAGGTAATTGTCCTACTCTACAGGACATTGGTGAGGCCTAAGCAGGAGTATTCTGGATGCCAGACTTTGGAGAGTGCAGAAGAGAGCAACAAAAAAGATTAAAAGATGTAGAAAACCAGATTTATGAGGAAAGTCTACAAGAACATACTAAACATGCAAGAGAAAAGAACATGAGGGGCACGACCTGATAACAGTCTTCCAATATGTTAAGGGCTGTTATAAAGTGCACTGTGATCAACTGATCTCTGGGTCCACTGAAGGTAGGACAAAAAGTAGTGGGCTTAATTTGCAGTAAGGGAGATTTAGGTTAGATATTAGAAGAAACATTTTAATTATAAGAGTAAATAAGCTCTGGAATAGGCTTCCAAGGGAGGTTGTGGAATCCCCATCATTGACTGTTTTTAACAATAGGTTGGACAAATACCTGTTGGGATGATCTAGGTTTATTTGGTCTTGCCTCAACTCAGGGGGCTGGATTTGATGATATCTCAAGGTCCCTTGCAGCCCTATATTTTTATGATAATACAAGCCATAGACCCTAATAAGCCAGTATTGTCTGTTTGAGCTATATTATATCTTCTAGAAGGATATCCTTAAAGATTTCCAGTAATGGAGAATCCATCATGTCTCAAGGCAATCTGGTCTAATGATTAATTACCCCTCACAGTGTAAAATCTGTGATTTATTGCTAGAATGAATTTGTCTAGCTGCCAACTATTAGATCTTGTAACAGCTTTCTTTTTTTTTTGGCTAGATCAAAGAGCTCTCTGCCATTATAGTCTCATTCTCATATAGGTGCTTGTAGACTGTAATCAAGTCACCTCTTAATCTTCTCTTGAATACGCTAAATTGATCGAGCTTCTTAAGTCTTCCACTAGGAGGTATTTTTCCAGACTTGTAATCATGCATATAGTTCTTTTCTGAACCATTCCAATTTTTCAACATCTTTTTTGAAATGTGGACACCAGATAAGAAAATGTTATTCCAGCAGGAGTCACACTAATTCTGTATAATAAGGTAATACCACATCCCTACTCCTACTTGATATTCCCTTGCTTATGCATCCCAGCATCGTGTTCACCCCCTCTTAGCTATATCATCACACTGGAAGCTCATGTTCAGTCGACTCTCTACCTCTAAGTCCTTCCTAGTGTCACTGTACTCCAGGACACAGTCCCCCATCTTGTAAGAGTGACCTACATTCATTATTCTTATATGTATGCCCCTGGCCTTACCAAGCAATCCATACTGGTGTATGTGCTTGGCTGTATTCGGCACTAGGTTACTGATTCATGCTGGACTAAAAACAATAAAAGTCAATGAATCATTGACAAAAAATGGAAATATTCTCATTTTTCCACCATTTTTGCATATCACTCCAGTAGTGGTAGACTCAATGATTTCTACTCAGTTTCACTTTCTGGTTCTCTTGCACTAGAACAATGCTGCACTATGGCAAATGCCACAGGGAAATATTGAAAAAGTAATTTATGATATTTTGCTCACATTTTATTTTAAACTAAAATCTAGGTTTGGGGTCTGAACTACCTGGAGTATCTCCTTAATAATATAAAAGCTCTCTTTCCTCTAAAAACAAGTCACGTATTGAAGTTACTGCCCACCACTTCAGCAGCCAATAAACTGTTGAATGTATTCCTACATTACTACATAAATAGCTAGTACATATTGACAATGCAAACTGTAGTAAGTTTATTGGGCCAAATTCACCACTGACATAACAAGGGACAACATAATCAAAGTCAACGGATTTAAATCATGTTCCATAAGCTGGGAATTTAACTCTTTTTTATTAGTTGAGCCAGCACAAGCCAATATAATAATTAGATACATTTTGCCAAAGATTGGTTTGAATTCCTCAATTCTTAAAAAATAGCTGGAGGATATAAATCATGGAAAAACACTGGAGGAAAAAAATGTTAAAGTATTGGACCAAGGGAAACTTGGACAGTCATTTTAAATTTAAAATCTCTATTACAATAAAGCTAATAGATTGAACAGAGGTTATAGATTGCATATGTATGTTTGTTACTACTACTTTTAAGACTATTTATATACTAAAAGATTGCCTTTCCTCCAAAAAAGGATGTTTTTCTTTTTAAGATTACACGGCATCTGAATTCCAAGGACTGACACAATGATAAGAAAGAAATCTAGGTAAAGTGCTACCATTTTTTATAAGAAAAATATACATATGGTGTGATAATGAGCTGCTTGCAGACATGGAGACCCTATGTAATTATCACCACTCGGTGGCCCACCATTCAAATTGCTCCTCCAGCAGTGACACACTAGCTTCTGCATTACCAAGAGATAATGTCATTGCACACACACTGATCCATCACAAGTTATCATTTACAGTTGGCCATCTTTTACATTTGACTGGCTTCTGGATACTGTGGCCTAAGTTGACATGGCATGCAAAAAGTAAAAAAGCCACATGTGAAGTTGCAGCACATCAGAAGTTGTAAAGGAGGATCACCTGATCACCTGATCAACATCATGATGGATCAGTATAGCTCTAAGGCCCTTTGTTACTATTACCTATCTAGTCATTTATAAACCTCCGGATTATTTTGTACTGGATTGCTTTTTTAATGGTGGTGCCAGAATATACAAACATGTTATTCTGTATTGTAATGTTCTTGCATATGAGATACAATCAGGTTTACAAATAAAGAAAAATAATTAAACCAGAACATCTTGTGCATTTCTCTAGCAACACTGTCAATTAGAGTGAGTAAATGCTCAAAAGAAAGTACTCACTATTACAGAGATTGAGAAACCTGAATATTCATAGGACTTCATTAAATACTAAGAAATATTTTGGGTTACACATCATAGAATCATAGAATATCAGGGTTGGAAGGGACCTCAGGAGGTCATCTAGTCCAACCCCCAACTAAATCATCCCAGCCAGGGCTTTGTCAAGCCTGACCTTAAACTTCTAAGAAAGGAGATTCCACCACCTCCCTAGGTAATGCATTCCAGTGTTTCACCACCCTCCTAGTGAAAAAGTTTTTCCTAATATCCAACCTAAACCTCCCCCACTGCAACTTGAGACCATTACTCCTTGTTCTGCCATCTGCTACCACTGAGAACAGTCTAGATCCACCCTCTTTGGAACCCCCTTTCAGGTAGTTGAAAACACCTATCAAATCCCCCCTCATTCTTCTCTTCCGTAGACTAAACAATCCCAGTTCCCTCAGCCTCTCCTCATAAGTCATGTGTTCCAGTCCCCTAATCATTTTTGTTGCCCTCCGCTGGACTCTTTCCAATTTTTCCACATCCTTCTTGTCGTGTGGGGCCCAAAACTGGACACAGTACTCCAGATGAAGCCTCACCAATGTCGAATAGAGGGGAACGATCACGTCCCTCGATCTGCTGGCAATGCCCCTACTTATACATCCCAAAATGCCATTGGCCTTCTTGGCAACAAGGGCACACTGTTGACTCATAACCAGCTTCTCGTCCACTGTCTCCCCTAGGTCCTTTTCTGCAGAACTGCTGCCTAGCCATTCAGTCCCTAGTCTGTAGTGGTGCGTGGGATTCTTCCGTCCTAAGTGCAGGACTCTGCACTTGTTGAACCTCATCAGATTTCTTTTGACCCAATCCTCTAATTTGTCTAGGTCCCTTTATATCCTATCCCTACCCTCCAGGGTATCTACCTCTTCTCCCAGTTTAGTGTCATCTGCATAATTGCTGAGGGTGCAGTCCACACCATCCTCCAGATCATTAATGAAGGTATCGAACAAAACTGGCCCCAGGACCGACCCCTGGGGCACTCCACTTGATACTGACTGCCAACTAGACATGGAGCCATTGATCACTACCCATTAAGCCAGATAATCTAGCCAGCTTTCTATCCACCTTATAGTCCATTCATCCAGCCCACACTTCTTTAATTTACTGGCAAGAATCCTCTGGGAGACTGAGTCAAAAGCTTTGCTAAAGTCAAGGAACAACACGTCCACTGCTTTCCCCTGATCCACAGAGCCAGTTATCTCGTCATAGAAGGCAATTAGAATAGTCAGGCATGACTTGCCCTTGGTGAATCCATATTATTGGATATGATTGTCAGTATCATCTGAATTTCCTTGGAGTGCAATGCAATAGCAGAAGTACTCTGATGCCCAGAGGAATAACTTCTAACATCACTTTCTCTGCACACACCAAAATATTGAAGGTCATCATTCCATCCCCATTCTTTGTGCAAAGGTCCCATTGTTAACAATGGGAGTTCCCAGACCAGGATGAAGGCAACATATGGCTGTAAGGAAATGTGAGGTACAAGAAAGGAAAAGTGGTTTTACACCAATGTGAAGATCATGGGTGACAGTTATCCTAGTTTACACAAATGCTATTACATTTACCAAGACAACTACTATATGGGGATATTTACATCTGTGGAATATCAACAAATACATGTAATTTTAAAAGCAGTAGCACAGTTCCAATCCCTCATTGTTACTTCAGAAAGGTGAGACTATAGAAACAAAGGCACACAACAAATGATGTGAGCAAATCATTGAAAACTACGACTTGCAGGGACTAGATGGTTCCCAGATCTTCAGGGCAGCCTGTTTGGAGCTAAGTGCAGCTTGGAGTTCAGGGAAGAAGAGAGCTACAAAGGTGACTGTAAGTGACCTTTATGGTTTCATGATGCTTTGGCCACTGGAAAAAATTGCAAATATATTGTTCTTGTGGAGAATTCAAAAAACTGCTCAGATTTTTAGTCTGGGCAGGGGACTAGGCTAAACATATAAATACATGATTGAATTAGCATTCAGCCAAAACAGTATAAATAGTTTCTGATTTACTCCATTCTTCAGATGAAAATGCTTGACATTTAATAACTGGAAATAGAATTGGGAAGGGGGCAGGAAAATGTTTCAGTAAAAGGGCAGAGGGGCAGGTTAGAAACTTTTGGGTAAAAACTAGGAGATCAAAGAGCTGATCTGGCTATCTGATTTAGAGGTTTCTATAGTGTCTGCAATTGTAATTGCTATTTCCAATCAATTATCAGTTCCCACCATGAGGACAGTATTCAGTTCTAGAAGATGTAGATAAATATTGTTATATAAGCCAGTGGCTCAAATCAGTCAGTAGTGCACTCTTTTATAACATCTGTTGGACCAGGGAATCTTCTGGAATACTACCAAACACTCTGAGAGAATAGTGAAAACCATTCGTCTAGGTCTGAATCACTGCTGGAGAAATGAGTCAGGTTTCTTTTGAAAGTAATTGCTCATATTTTTATATGAATTCCCCAAACAGACCGACTGAGCTTTGGACAGAGTGATATGGGGTTTAACATACTGAAATTAGTGCACCAGAAGAGCCAAAAGCTTTACAGTTATCAGAGGAAATGAGATTTGAAGACTAACTCCTGTTCTTGTCAGATTCTTTTCAGAGAGAGACACCAGGGGCCAGATTCTGATCTCACATGTGTCAACAACAAGTCATTCAGTTGAACTCAGTGGAGTGAAAGTGGTAAAGTCAGCATCAGGCTCAAGAGCCTCACATTTTGCAGCTGTGGTGTGGGTATAAATATAAAGAAAGTGGGAAAAGTTACACCCAGAAAGCCCCAGGATTTGGGCTAGGCTGGCTCCTCAGCGATACAACAATGCACCAGTGGGAGTCTGAACAGGAAATCTTCTTGACATGTTCTCTCACTCTGTCCCACCACAACATGCTCTCTGGGAAGCGCAGTGTCAGGCGGAGGGAGTGACCCACAAAAGAAGCTGCTTAAAAGCCCATCCCCAAGATCCGAGAAACTTATATTGCCACCCCTTTCTGCCCCCGTCTGTCTAGGTGCTTATATAGTCCTCATCACTGTATCATTTGAACGCCCCACAGTTACGAATGGATTTTTATCTTCACTGCAACCCTGTGGGGTTGGCAAGTCTTATCTCCTTTTTACAGTTGGAGAATTGAGACACTGGATAGATGGCATGACTTGACCAAGGTCACACAAGCAGTCTGTGGCTGAGCTGGAAATTTAATCCAGGTCTCCTGAATCCCAGTTCGGTATCCTATCCATTAAGCCATCCTTCCCATCACATGCAGATCTCTTACACTGTGTGTATGGGGGGGGGGGTTAGTTACAGTACTTTGTACCATAAGCTTGATTGCTCTGGGATGAGATCAATATACTTTGTTGTGCAGCTGCTCCAAACTCTTCCCCCAACCAGCTGCCATGCAGTGGCTCCTTAGCTGTTACCAAATTTCTGCCTTGGTCTACACTACAGAATTACTTCGGTATAACTACATGGTGCAGGGGTGTGAGTGACGTAGTTATACAAAACTAAATGCTGGCGTAGAGAATACTCTGTCGGCAGGAGAGCGTCTCCTGCTGACTTAGCTACTGCCTCTCTGAGGTGGATCAACTAATCCAACAGGAGCTCTCTCCATCGGCTTAGAGCATCTTCATTAAAGTGTTACAGCAGCACAGCTGCATTGGGGCAGCTGCACCAATGCTGCATTTTAAATGTAGACAAGCCCTTTGCAACAGTTAGATTATAAGGCAGCAGGATGCTGATGTAGATAAAGCCCCAGGTCCCTACTCAGGTAGGTTTTCTGTGATTTTCCTCTGATCGGCATCATGCTGCAGAAAGGAGCATGCGCCCCCTAGTTGGAGAGTTCAGCCAAACACTCAAGCAGCCATGGATATAGAAAGTGACTGAATTGATCCTATCCTTAGCTCCAAATCACAAAAACATTCCCATCTGGAAAATCTACCAGCCTCAAACTATATTCCTGCCTGATAAACTTTACCTAGAATAAATATCATTGATTAGAGACAGGACTCACAAAAACCAATTTGCAATATAAACACACAAAGATAGCAAAAGCCACAGATTATCTACAGATGCAATCTGCCCCTCACCTTGCACTCAGAAAGCTTTCAAGCTCCCCGTATTTGACAAGAGTCAGGTGGGAGAGCCTTAAAACCTCCAAACAATGAAGCAAGTCCAAGTCATCCTTCTTCAAGGCCATTTGGGCTGCTAGAGTTAAAAATAACATTTTAAAGCTAGTTCTATCATCTGTACAACTTCTATCCAACAAAGATGCATGTTACTGTCCTGCCTCTCTTGTGTTAGTAGGGTGAGAGGGGATAGAACTGTCTGTACACTCCACAGAGCCACAGGAAGGGCACAGACAGGTCAGGCTCCATAAGAGAGCGCCACACCTGAGACACTGGGAAACCAGGTGCCAGCCCTTGCCAGGGCTTTAGGCTCAGCCGAGCACTGACAAATTCATTGCTGGAAACCAGTCTGTTTCACCTGCATGTTAGTATGGTTAAGATGGATATTGCACTTGTAACAATGGGTTTAGTGTTTAGACTTTATGAAATGCTTGGACGTTGTTGCATGCATTAATTTCACTTATAATATTTTTATCACTATTATTTATAATATTTTTATTAGGTAATATTTACATTTTTGCTTTATAACTGTAAAAAAATGTTTGCTCTAGAATCAGACGAACACACACACACGCACTAACAGAGCGCGTCTGAAAAGGACCGGGTTAATCAGCACTCTGACCCCTTATATGTCCCTGGACTCAGGAGGCTGTGTTGAGCAGCACTTCCAAGCTGCCACCCTCATATGCCCCAAGTTCAGCACGTCCCTATCCCCACTTTCACGTTACAATTGCACTGGTAGTAACCCACCTGATGAGCAAACCCCACAGGATTTTTGGGTGCTGCAGGGATTTTTAGCTTAGGTACGAGAAGTGTTGCTGCAGAGTGAATGGGGAAGCCAAAAAACATCCACGAGAGAGAGAGAAGCAACCAGCTTAATCATGAAAGTTATTTATTGCCAGGTAATAACCATACAAGGGGAGCCAAACAAACAAAACAGTTATAATATTAAATCTAACTTAAATTTGATTATAAAAGTCAGGTTTAGAAAACTATAACTGATCACACAACTCAGGGTCAGAAGGTCATACCTACAGAGAGAGAGTGAGAGCTGGGTTCTCACCACGCCGTGAAACTTGAATCGATCGGGGCTCCCAGGTGGAGGTGGTAGCTGAGGGTCTGGAGTGCTGGAGACAGGCAAAGCTCCCAGCACAATCAGTCAGGAGAAGATGAAGTCCCAATGGAACTGATGCAGATTTTGGATCCAGGCATCAGAGCACTTACTTGAGCATTGGTAGGGGTTTTTGTAGGCAAAGAACAGTGGTTCAAGGGAGAACCCTAGATTCATTTATGGGTAAACCGATGGCTCAAGGAAATATACTAAAGTTGTTTTGTTCAGGCTAGACAAGGAGTGGAAAAATTTTTTGGCTCAAGGGCCACATTGGGGTTGCGAAACGGTATGGAGGGCCAGGTAGGGAAGGCTGTGCCTCCCCAAACAGCCTGGCACCCACCCCCATCTACCCCCTCCCACTTCCTGCCCCCTGACTGCCCCCCTCAGAACCCCCGACCCATCCACCCCCCCTTGCTCCTTGTCCCCTGACTGCCCCCTCCCGGGACCCCCCGCCCCTAACCGCACCCCTGGGACCCCACCCCCTATCCAACCTCCCCCGCTCCCTGTCTCCTGACCACCACCCCCCAAACTTCCACCCCATCCAACTGCCCCTGTCCCCTGAGTGCCCCCCGGGGCCTCCTGCCCCTTATCCAACCTCCCCCCTTACCCTTACCATGCCGCTCAGTGCGGCAGGATAGGCTTATTTGAAAGCCTGGGAGGTGGGTGGGCACAAGCTGTGCTGCCCGCAAGGCGGCATTGCTGAGGGGGAGGGGCCGGGGGTGAGCCTCCCCAACCGGGAGCTCAGGGGCTGGGTAGGACGGTCCTGCGGGCTGGATGTGGCTCGTGGGCCATAGTTTGCCCACCCTTGGGCTAGACAATAGGAACTGCTCATTCCTGACTATGGGTGATGTTCCTTCGAGGGAGCTAACAATACAATTAGGCAGCTTCAGTATTTTGGATTCCAATAAAGGATTTATTATTAGAATTGGTCTGATAACTACTGAGCTGGATGTGTGCAGGCATGGGTTCGTTAACATCTGGAGCAGAGATCCCCCATCATGCAGTGCTTCCCTGCTTTTCTGGTCCCAGAGTTCAGTGCGGTTCCTGCCTTGGAATCTCTGTTCTCCATTCTCTATGCTAATGGGGATGCCTCCCTGTCCCATCCTTGATGCAAATGAGGCACAGGGAGTTTCCTTAATCCTGTCACCCTTGTTCAGAGAGGTTTAGGTGCGTCTCCCACTGCCTTTTCATTGTTTTTTGTAAGTCTTTCTTCTGCTCAGCTTTGGTTCAAGCGGGGGAGGGGGGGAGAGATCTTTCATGAGTCAGACGGTCTGGGTACTGTGCCCTGGTTCCCCAACAACACAGAGCTGATAGGTAACAAGCTCACAAGAAAGGAAGCATTAAGGTGACGTAATGTGAAGCTCAGCTTGATCCTTCATGCTGACTGCTGGAGTTTCAAATAACATACTCAGAGCCAAATGTTTGTGATCAACCCACCCAGCAGCACAGAAAATAAATACATGTCTTTGGTAAAACTGCAATAACAAATTCAAGGAAATCACACTCTGCTCACTGATGTTTCTTGAGCAAGGAGAGAGGCTAAATTAACTGTGTGTGTCAGTCAGTTCTACTTCGTACCCTTGTTCTTACATGGACAGAGTTGTTTTACAAGCCATTCCTTCCTATATCCTCAAAGCCCATCTAATTTCCTGAAGACTGCGGAAACCATGTTTCCTTGGTAAGCAAGCTATGTCTCTCAGTCACAGCAAGCTATCATTTGTGTCACTCTCAGAGGCTCTGAGTTGTGTCTGAATAGACGGGATGTGAGCATTCTAGAACTGCCCAAGCCAAAAGTATTAGCAACATAATTCAGCATTTTACAGTATAAGAAAATGGGGTTCAAATCACAGGCTGCTTGAATTTGAATTCCCTTTGCTTGTCATCATGCAAGCAGGAGAATTTCCAGACTGAATAATAATACAGAGTCAATAGCAACTGACAAGCGGCCTCAACGTGAAATAGAAAACAAAGGCCACACACGCAGACAATGAAAGTAATGCACATTTTTTCTAGTTATGTGCAACATTGTGTATGGTTTCTGCTGGCACAATCCCCCCATTGCAGGGTTGAAAGCTGCTCTCCTTCAGCAGAACTCTGCTGGGTGGACAGCAGTGGCAACATTGCCTTCACCACTCATGCAGTTTCTGTCACCACGTGCTAGCAGGAACGAATATAATTCACTGTCTTTAAGAAGACTGAGAATAAAAAAAATGCAGCTTGATCTACAAAGAGAGCAGTACTTGAAGTGCCATAAGGAAAGATGGTTTTGTGGTAACAACAGTGGATTATGATTCAGGACTGCTGAATTCTATTCCTAACTCTGCCATAGACGTCCTGTGTGACCTTGGGAAAGTCACTTCTATTCTTTAACCATAAGTTTCCCAATGTGTAAAAGGGGAAATTTCCCTACCTCAAGGAGAGATTTGCAAGGATAGGTTCATTAATGTTTGTGAGGTGCTCCGCTACTGCCTTGAATAATGCCATAGAAAAGTCTATAAACACAATATTTGAAGGGCACATTGCTTGCTCAGACCAACTTCCTCACAAGTTCATAACTTTGATAATTTCTAACCAATTTTTCTAAGTGCGGTAAGGGGGATACAGCATATGTGCTAAATTTCATATTTCAAATCACAGCTGGGTTTTAGCTATTTGTAGGAAGAAAAAATGTAGCATATTTTTAGAATGGGAAGAGTGTATTTTTATCCATGCTCTCAGTAACTTAAAAGCAGTTGGATTCAGCTTGCTTAAACTTTCACCAAAAAAAAAAATCATTTTTGGGACTGAGACAAAGCATGGAGTATCTCAGAATAAAAAGGCAAATGTTTTGGGAAGTTCTGACGTGTTGTGAGAAAACTGTGTATTATAACAGAAACAACACAGCTACTCTCACAATAGCATTTGCTACCTATGTGCAAAATAGGTAAGGGAGAGAAAATAATTATGTATAAGAATGTAAGTGAGGGACCATATATTTCCGTACCAGTTAATACCTTAACTAGACTTGAAGTCTGTTAGATAATACAATGGTGTGTTTTGTGGAGCTTCTGATGTCATTTCTACAGTTAGCTAGGATTTACTAATATTTCAAAATCATTTTTCTAGCCCTTTAAAAATTATTAGTAGATTCTAAAATACAGAATTGCTTAGATATGTATTAGTGCCCTTGCATTGATATTTGCTTGTACCAACTTAATATATGGAAGCAACAACAACAAAAAACCAAGGAGAGCCAAACAACCTTCATAAGGCGTCTAACAAAATCAAGCTTCTGTCATGAAGATAGATAATGTTATACCATTTAATTATTAGGCACCAACTTCTTGTTTAAGCCACTGCACATAATGGATGTGCCTGAATCAGGTTTGTTGAATGACAAGGGCCTCATCCCAAAAAAAGCTCCACCTCGAGTGCTCCAATACAGAGGTCTACTGGGATTCCTTGTGGGCAAAGAGTCTGCCTGTCTGGACTTCTTGCAGGATCAGGGCCTAACTTAGCCGTTTACATGGCACATAGCAGAAGCATAACTGACATACAGCCTGCATAACATGTTTTTGTGCCGGGGAAAGTGAGTTGGCCAACTGACGTACACGGTTACTATAATTAGGTTTCAGTGCTCAAGTTCAAGTACCTATAGATGTGACAATGGTTTTTGTGCATAATGCCAAGACTTTCAGTGATGCAATAAAAATACAGATGGGAAAATATAAAGATATAAAAAGGAAAAAAAATCATTAAGTCCTATGAATGAGCTCATTGCATTATTACTTCACTTGCAATATCACTAAAAGCCAGCAGGCTGTGCATGTGTACTAGCTTTCTTAATTAAAAAACCCTACTATTTGATAAAGCTATCATAAAGCTGCCTTTTCCCAAAGGCAATCAAAAGGTAGTTTTAGCCCAAAACATTGTCACCTGCTTTCCTTTGTTTTATTCAAATGTAATAAGGGAACATAGGCTGAGGATCTTGCCCAATAACCATAGATTACTGTGATATATACAGAATGATACACACATACACACATTTTATGTATATATAACACAGTCTCCCACATATTTAAACCTTTTAGTTACAGATAAGATACATGCCCAGATCAAAGAGTTCCCTTCATTTACATTCTTACAAAAATAAGTTGATGAGCAGTTACACTTTATGCCACCAAAGGACAGTGTAACCTAAAAAACTGACTCGAAAGGAGGAAATGGAGAAGACTTAAGTTTACTTCATAACAGTGTATGACGAGGATCTGGAGGAAGGATATTTCCCATGCTGTTGCATGTGTTGCCTTTCTAAAGTGAAGTGAAATTTCCCTTATGCAGCTCCCATCACCTTTATTATTTTATTTTGGTAAAAAGAGCTGCCTGGCCGTGCTACATATATGAAAATGTAAACACATCACATGTCTTTCAAGGACGTTCATTTGGCATGAGGTGTCTTTCTTTAGGAACAGATACAGCAGCCAGTTCAGGGGACTGTTTCAGCCAGGCTGTTCCAAAAAGTACATTCTCTCCCAGAGTGCAAGGCATTTTTCAAAATAGCCATTCACAGAAACTTCCTGATTCTAAAAAAACAGGCTTTGAAATAATAATCCCCAAGTAAATGTGCCTGTCTTAAGAATGTGCCTGTTTTTTATGTTACTGTTAGGTTTGTTTGGGGGTTTTTTTTTCAAAACCAATTTGGAAAAAAAACAAAAGTCTGAGTTAAGAATTCTGTCTTGCATGTTTAACACAGAAGTATCAATGTAAGAGGCTAGTTCCCCTTGGCTACATGCATGTCATGTCCCCTAAACTTAGGAGTTACATGCATGCACTAAGAGGCAAAAATATTAGTACTGAGCACACTTATAGCACTTTAAATTTTAAAATACTGACTATTAACTTAACTAGCTAGTAAGCACCAGACTGGGGCTCAGAAGATCTTAGTTCTGTTCCTAACTCTGCCACTGGTCTATTGGGTGACCTTGGGCAATTCACTTCATTGCTCTGTGCCTTAGTTTCCCTAACTGTAAAAAGGGGATAATGATACTGCCCTTCTTGGTAAAGTGCTTTCAGATCTATTATTATTATGCATGTGTGTAACTTTATTCATGTGAGTCATTCCATTGACTTCTCATGGGTGAAGTTACTCACCTGTGTAAGTGTCCACAAGACTGGGAATTAATCAATCTTCACATCACCATATGAGGTAGACAAGTGTTTATGTATCTTCATTTTACAGCCGGGGGAAAGTGAGACAGGAAGGATAACTTGTGAGTGCAGCTACAGTAACCTGTTCAAGGCCACACAATATCTGGGACAGAGTGAGCATTAGCACTCAGATGGTTCCTAAGTTCTTGACCAATCTACTAATGCAAAACAAATTTTCTTGGAGAAAATTTACCCCTGTGCAGGTGGCCCACAAAAAAGCTCATGTTCACGTAACTCCTCAAAATAGGGTTTAAGTGGAATATTAGTGGCACGTCAACTTGGTAGTGCCCCCATGCAGAGGGGGAATTTCACTTTAATAGTAAGCCCTTCTGTTTAAAGGGCCCATGTAAAAAAGAAAGCAAGATTTCTAATTTCAGTGGATGGGAACAGAGTAAACTGCAGAACTTGCTGACAGTTCAAGGAAATCATGACTGACATTTCAAAGTTTATCTTCTTTCTACATGTCCCACATAAAACAGGAAATACCACTTTGGCCCTACCACTAGAAGAAAACCGCTCCATTTCCCGTTATTAGAGTTTAGCTTTTCTCATAAATGACACATACTGCCATTGCAATTGGTCACTCTTGAGCCACACAAAAAATCTTCCCATACAGTACAGGGAAACTCCTCCTGCAGAAATGCCTTACAGTTAGAGATGGATTTTATCAAAAAATAAATTGGTATACCAAATATACAGTATTATATTCACACCCATGCCCATATATATAGACCTGATACCCATGTGATAAATTGCATTTATCTTCCACATTGATTTACCTGAACTCTGCCCATTAACTTCTCCAATCAGCATTAATTCCAAAACTCTGAGTAGATTTAAATTAGCTCCATTATCACACATACACATACTTCAACATACTGCCACAAAAACATTTCCTTTCCCCCTAAATGGTAGGATTTTCTCCCCCCAAAAATGACGTCTGTCTGTGGCACAAGGCTGTCGCCATTCAGTCCTGGACCAATGACAACTTTTCCGTCCACTCTCTGATTAAATCATTACAGCTAGAAATGACGCTCTGGGATTCTCTCCCATCTCAGTGGATTACAGCATTCACGTCTAGTCCTTGTAGCTTCTGAGCTCTGGAACACTGAAATAGAGAGACATCCTTGATTTACAGAAAAGCCATTAAAAATGGATTTTAGAAATGACTAAAATGGTTAAGTTCTACTTTTCCAATCACTCCAAGATCTGTACAGCCGGACTCCCTGTACTAATGTAGAGATGGGCCTTACGGACAAAGAAATAACAACAAAGCTTTTTATTTTCTCTCTCTCTCGCGCGCGCGCGCACACACACTTAATTCTAAAACATTTCTAACTAAGTTCTCCTGAATAATATATGAAACAACACACATGTATGCGGTAATATAATGGCACCCATTTAGCACCATGTGTATTTCACATTTTAGAGTAATGCTGCCATTTGAAATTCATGCCCAAAACCTTTTATACAAACACAATTGATGGCAAACACCACTGAGCAGAGAACATGGTGCTCAGTGCTCTCTTGTATTGATGTGATTAGCAGTTACATTCACCTCTTGTGTACATCTATTTACATAGAATTCATCCCCTCCTGTATTTCCTCTCACCCTGACTTAGAAATCTGAGATTTTTGAGCTGTTTTTGCTGCAATTATTTCAGCATCTGACAGTAGAGTTATTTATCAGCTAAGAAGATTGGAATGTTTTCCCTTAATGAAAAATATGTCCTTTTATTCTGATGCTATCTTCACTTCACATGCTCCATGCTTTCTATTCCCTTCATGTCTGGGAGGCCTCAAAACTATCTGAAGAGGCAGGAGATGAGTTCTGATTGCTGCACTTATAGTAAGGTAAATTTACTTTTTCAGACAGGAGTTTTTTGCCTGAGATATTAGCTACTTTAAAGTTACCCCGTGCTGAGAATTCTCTGTTCTATTTTAAGTAAAAGTGATGTGACCCATTCTCTGCTAGTTGCGGAAACGTCAATAGTTCAAAAATTTATTGGCCAGCTAACAGGGCAGTATTCCAAAACTATTTCAGGCTACATGACCCTGTTACAACCAATTGTACTGCGTTTGTCAATCCAAGGACATTGTTGCATCGCTATACATTATACAAGACATACACTCATCTACAAATACACACGTGCGTATGCATGCATTCACACTGAGAGTAAGAGAATATGAATCACTGGGCCAAACTCTGCTCTCATTTGCACAGTGTAAATCTATTTCAACCAGTGGAGTTACTCCAGGTTTGCAAGGGTCTGAGGGCTCATCACTGCTGCTGCTGATCACTCTGGCCCTGGTTCAGAAAAGCTCTGGAGCATGTGGGCAGTGGAGGTGTTTAAAGTTAAGCACATGGGAAAGCAAACAGCAGCTTGCAAGACCAACCCCCAAATGACTGAAATTTGGCCTTCATTTATTTATTGATTGTTTAGCACTAACAACAGGTTTAAATTGACCCCAGAGATTAATCCCCAAGTTGGTACCTCATGAGGATACCACAAATGGGTTAAGTAATTATTTGATCTAATGCCAAATACATGGGCAGAGATCCCTCTTCATTTCCACATCTCTTCATTTTCACATCTAATCATGTAGTTCTCATTTCGGGAGGCATCTCATCCAGGCATCAGACAATTGGATTTTCCCACCTTCTACAGGTTTTGCTGGAAATGATGCAAGATAACAAAAAACACTCCATTTGCTGTTATTAGAGTTTAGTTTTTCTCATAAATGACACATACTGCCATTGCAATTGATCACTCTTGAGCCACACAAAAAATCTTCCCATACAGTGCAGGGAGACTCCTCCTGTGGAAATGCCTTACATTTCAAGAGATGGATTTTATCAAAAAATAAGTTGGTATACCAAATATACAGTATTATATTCACACCCATGCCCATATATGTAGACATGATACCCAGGCAACAAACTGCATTTATCTTCCACATTTGACTGATTTACCTGCACTCTGCCCATTAACTTCTCCAGTCAGCATTAATTCCAAAACTCTGAGTAGATTTAAATCAGCTCCATTACCACACATATATGCACTTCAACAATCTGCCACAAAAATGTTTCCTTTCCCCCCAAATGGTAGGATTCCCCCCCCCCCCCCCCCCACCATGACATCTGTCTGCGGCACAAGGCTGTCATCATTCAGTCCTGGACGAATGACAACTTTTCAGTCCACTCTCTGGTGGAATCATTACAACTAGTAAAATAAAAAAAGAAAAAAAAATGTTACAGGTGAAAAAATATATACACAGATAAGTCAGCCATGAGACGCTAATTAGTAGATAAATGTCTTTCTTCACTGGAGTCTGTACTGCTATAAAGCCAACAATTTAATTCTCACTTTCAGTTGTATGCTAATCATTTACATTATTTGTTTTACTTCCGAATACACATACACATGGGTTCTCCATAGGTAAAATCCACTCCTATGCAGAGGGCCCATACAAGGCCTAGCCACGACTTATATCCCACTTAACATTATTTCAAGGGCTTGCATGGGACTGATGTGGTGGATGGGCCTTGCAGCTCACCCTATGTTGGTATTATCCAGCTGATTTAATTTCAAGTTCATCACATGCACTTTGGGAGGTAATTTTGTCTGTCAAGCCAAAAACGTACTGACAATAAAATCTTACATCATCGGTAGACTTTAAGGCTAGAAGGGCTCAGTTTGAATAACTAATTATATGACCAAAGCATGTATCAGAGGGTTGGGGTGGAATGAATTTATTCCATACTGAGTGAACACTGTAACAAAACAGAATTGAAAAAGTTAGGCAAATACAAATACACACACACACACACACACATATATATATATATATAAAATGTGCAACAAATTTCTGCATTGTCTTTATATTTTTCCAAGGCTTTGGCCAAGTTACTAGACTGAGGTCCAGCTGTTTGGTGTCACTTTCCCAGTGGAAAGCGGCCCTAAACTCAGCAGATCAAGCCCCTAAAGTGACTCTCCTGGATAGATATATCCTTGAGTGGTACAGAGCTCCTGTATGACTCCCACACCAACTACTCTGGCTGTCAGTGTAGAGGGTGTGGCTAGGAACAAGGTCTACTATTTTGAGCTTCCATAAACCTGGCTGCCATATGGGGCCATTGGCAGCTGATGAAGGTGAAAGGATCTTGGGACTGTGGCCTGGTACAGAGCAGCCCCAGAATCAGGAAGTCCAAAGGGCACTGCACCAGGCACTCTATGCCTACAGGTGAAGATCTGTCCCTTCCAAGTTTAGTTTATTTTAAGACTTTTTTTAAAATGTACTTATTGTCTAAAATCTTGACAATTGACTTTTTTTTCAGAAATGAGGAAATATTCTAAGTGTGAGTGAAAATATTGGTTTAGCATAGTTTGTTTGTTGGGTAGTGGGTGCACACTTTACAAAATGACAGATGATTAGCTTTAAGGAAAGATTTTTTACCAGAATAATAAATGTCACTAAAAAAAAATCTGAATTTTGTTGTTCACTAGGAACAACTGAAAAAAATACGCACAAAGTCTAAAAACATAATGAGGAATTCCTTAATTTCATAAGTCAATATTTTCTTGATTTCTCTTAAACAGAATTTTCTTTAAGTTCCTGAAGTATTTTACAGCTTTGGCTGCATAATGTCAGTGTGCAACTGTCAAAAAAAGAACAAAAAACCTTCAGTATTGTTGCTTAACACAAGAGAATCTATATATCTATATACACACACACACACTTAGACATAAACAAACCTTCATCATGTTACAGTTAAGGTTGCTAAGTGCAATTCAAAAGAATGGTCTGGATGGGAAAGGCTGATGTCAGATCTATTTACATCACTTAGCTTGTGGTTTCCATAGTTTAGAAGGTTTAGTTAAAAGATTTTGTGGTTTTATTTTTAACAGATGTGCCCAGTGATTGTTTCAGTTTCCTTCTCTGATTCCTATACTAGTTCTTACCACCCAGTTCCAGTCCCCAGCTAGTCCTTGTTCTCTAGCTACAGCTCTCCATAGTCCAGCACTAACGCGGACTCAACAACCAGTCCCACTCCCTAGTTCCAGTCCTGAGGCAGTGCTGGTATCTCAAATACAACCCTACTTCCGAGCCACAGCATCTAACCACCTCCTGTTTTTGCCTCCTGTGTCTCTCCATCCCTCAGTCCACTCTTCTCCTCCCGCTAATATCTGCAGAAGGGAAAACCTGCTTCACGGGAACTTATACAGTCCACCTAGGCATGGCTCCCTTCAATCAAATTTTAGTAGATTTACCAGCTGCCAAAAGTGCCCAAACCTCAGAGCCTTCCTGCTGCATTCAATTCCCAAGTCCAACCCATCTCTAATGATCCAACATTTCCTGGATGTTCTGGGATACAGCTAAGGGTTTAGATCTTAAAACATTAATTGCTTAGTAATGAAACATTTCCAAGCAATTAAAACTAATTGCTAAGCAAGTGGAGGAAATCCAATCTGTTCCAGTGAAGATGGTTAATTTTTTTTCATAATCAAAATTCTAATAATCTACACTATGCATACACATGGGTCAATATCTGAACATGTATGATTTTTTTATATTTATAGCGTATTCTGCTTTAAAGCTAGATGAGTCCAAAAACTCTTGAGAACATCTTTACACACTGGCTAACTGGAGTGCATCTCCTTCACACCAGAGTATTTGGGTGTATATCTTTAAATGCTAGTTCCTGTGCTGGGGATCCATTTAATAAGGAGGAATATTTCTTAAAACTCAGTGACTTTACAAAGTCACATATGCTGAAATGTGCAAATCAAACTATACTGCACATGTATAGACAATTCAACACCCAATTGGGAGTTCAAATGTGTATCCTGTGCTGAGAAACCTAAGGCTGAAAATTATGACCCATTGCAGCAAAACAATGTGTTAATTTTTTATTTGATTAACATACTAGTTAAACTATGCCACCTGGGGTTATGAAACCATGTCACCTGGGGTTATGAAATTTTATAGAAAAATATTTTCCTACCCTAGAATATACAGTGAAATTTTCAACCAAATCTCACACTGAGGTCAAAAAGTAGAAGCAAGGTACTCAAAAATAAAGCTTACAATGCAACTCCCAATGTGTCCGTAACTTTGGAATGGTATGAATAATATAAATGTATATTAATTATATTTGGGTATGAAGACTGTGCAGGCATTTCTCTTGAAATCAACAGATAAACAATCTCATCTATAACATGTGGTCCTTTTTACAGTAGAAAATGTACAGTACATAAATATATAAATAAAAATATATACAGTACATGGTCACACATTCACATAAGCCATAAAGTGACACATATTAAAAAAAAATATAATCAACTATGTTTTATATGTTTGGATCTACCCAGCTCCACCACTGCGTGCTGAGTGTCATCAGCCAAGTCACTGCCGTTCTGTGCCTCAGTTTCCCCTGTAAAACAGGGATAATAAACTGACTTCCTTTGTAAAGCATTTTGTGTTCTACTGATTAAAAGCGCTGTAAAAGGTCTATTATTATGACTATGAATTCAAGATGAACTTGTACTTTACGTATTCACTACTATCAAAAATATGTAAGCAGAAAATTGTCCTTTACTGAGTCCTATATTCCATAAGAAAAGTTGAAACTTGATGAGACAGAGTTTCCGCATTGCAGAACAAATTTATTTGTCACGAACACACATTAAGGGACCCTCTCCAGATGACGTGGGAAAACAGCATCTTGATCTTGTCCATACACAATTAGGAAATGTTTATGGTGTCCATTGACTGGGTGCCTTGAAAATTATTTAAAATTCAGATTTATGCATAATCATTATCCTTGTTGCCACCGTTTACATAGTAATGCAGTCAAAACAAATGTAAGTAGAGATAAAAGTTCTTACTTGTAGTTGTCTTGAAGAGACAAATGGTAGGAGAGAAGATTGTATCCTGTTAGCATTATCATAGCTTTAAAAAAGTTTCTTCCATCAATAGGTTACATGAATAAAATGACCCCGAAGGTCTAGTATCTACAATATGTACATTCCTCTGAGACTTTCAGGTCTGTGTGTGCTCAGTTTACCTCTGATGAAAGATCAGCCATTCCTGAATGTCAATCCATTTCCTCTCTGCTTCAGATAATGTTTGCCTCAGACATGTACCCAGAGGGGGCATCTTTTTTTAATTTTGGGGTTCCATTTTATTGGCATGAAATGAGTTTGAGGAGAGGAAATAATGCTTTGGAGAATGGGTTGTTTTTCTTTTAAAGGGGAAGAGATAAGCACTTGGAAAAAACAAAACCTGAAACTGTAGTAGCTTAAAGCATCAGGAGGTAAAGAGGGACAGGGAGGAATCCTGTTATGTACTGCAGGTTCCACTGTCCTCAGATAGCATTTTCAATTAAAGAAAGGTGGTGGATTCATCTATGGTTCCTTGCTATTCCCTTCCACAACAGCTAGGGCATCGTGCTGCTGATAGATCTCTTGGACCAACATGGTGTTTGTATTCTTCCATTCTCTATACTTCTTTGCCGTCAGCTCAGGATCTTCCAGCAATTGGTTAATCATGGCCAGGTCATGCTCTTTACACTAGTAGGAAATCAAGAGGGTTAATAAATATATATTTTCCCATACGAACTGTACACCGTATTTTCCTTAATAAAACTAGTATGAACCTAAATTGCCCATCTTGGCAATGTGATTCCCTTTTTGAGTATGGGAATTTTAAAACAAGCCCATGGCAAAAGTTTCTTCCAATTGAAGTTACAGTTCTGTTTATACCTGAGTCTTTAAAATATCCCATATTTTTCACAGGATCTTTGCACAAAAGCCCAAGAGAAGAGTTACATGAAGAACTGATCACTTTTCATAAAATGCTAAATTTTAAAAAAACTGGTAACAGCAGCAGCAATTACTGCAATTTGGACACAGCTTTTGACCTTCAAGAAAAACACTCCCTTCCCACATTGTAAATACCCCTACTTTCAGTCCTAGACATATTAAATTTAGATGTAATCCACACTCACATAGGGTGGCTATCTGTCCCACTCTAGTGGCTAGACCATATAGGGAGGTTTACAAGGCTGCTGCTACTTGTAAGTTAATGAACCCCGTTCCTTTAGCTCAGTATGTAGGGCTCACATTTTTAGGCCCACAGATCTCAGCTTCAGTCCTCACAGAGGATGTGAGCAGAGACATCAGTACATGGAGAATAAACACCTTAAGGTGGACAGGGATGGTGTCCCTCGCCTCTGTTTGCCAGAAGCTGGGAATGGGCAATAGGAGATGGATCACTTTATGATTATCTGTTCTGTTCATTCCCTCTGGGGCACCTGGCATTGGCCACTGTCAGAAGACAGAATACTGGGCGAGATGGACTTTTGGTCTGACCCAATATGGCCATTCTTATGTTCTCTATTGCAGAGCTCCATTTTCCTTTTCCAGGTCTACAGTATCTTACTATTCTTTTAGTGTGTCCCAGGCATACAGGGCTTCTCCAAGCAGTGATACTGGATTTCAACTATGGAGACATAGACTTCAACAAAATGTTCTTAGTAATTCTAGGATGAGGACAAATGGATCTGAACTGAAATGGTTCTCCACCAACCATCATTTAGCTATGCCAGCTCCAGACAGAAGCCTCTGTTGAGACAAATTAACTGCAAAAGTGCCAATTCTCTCTGGCGTATGCACGGAGTAGGCCTCTGCTGTTAAACAGCCCCATGAGATGGAATTCTAGTATTATAATAAGAAGGGATAAGCAAACACCCATTCTGGATAGAAAAAAATAATAAAAACAATGTATGTAGTTTGTCCGTTGCTCGTCTCCCTCCAGTGGATGTGAGGCAGCGGACCCCTCCACTGGCCTATGTCAAGCACCTCTAGTCAGCCTCAGGTAAGGGTCATTACAGAAGAGAGGCAAAAGTAAGACAGAGAAGGTTTCAAGGTCAGAGCTAGGAGGATGAGACAGAGAGTAAGTGGGGAAATAAAGGCAGGTAAGAGGGCCTAGAGCTTTCTTGACCTCAAGAATTATGCACAAAAGTGATCCTGACCCATAGCCTCAACAACTTTCCCAGAAGGCCTAATCTCTGTGATCTGTGATTCTTGAACCAACTGGAATTGGACAGCTTGTTAGAAAGGCAGATTACTCAGGTTCAGCCCTATGTCTAGCTGGCAACTTTTGTAAGAGGACAGCAAAAGGCACAGGACAGAGAAACAGACAGGTGCTGCTAACATAGAAGCGGGGATTTTTTTTCCCCGATGGAGAAATTTTCTGACAGGGTGGATCTATCTTTCGTATCTCTGGAAAAAAGACTAATTTCCTCCAATCATTTAGCATATGAAACACTCTGCAAACAGCTTCCCTCTCTTCCTAGCCATCCGAAATATGTTTTGCTATTGATATATTGTGGCAGCAGCAATGATTCATTGCTAGAGATGTGGAGTAGCAAGTCCAAACTAATAATCCCAGTCAGCCTCGGTATGTTCATAAATCACTCTGCTTGAAGCTGATAAAGGTTTAGTCAAAGCACAGCAAATATGGATCAGATGTAAGACTTCCCGGAATTCTGTATTTCCAATAGATCACGCAGGGTTAATTATGTCCTGCTTCATATAATATTAAGAAGAAATTACTTTAAAAGCATACTTTTTTACTGATTCACAGTTTGGCATTTCCTTACTATGAGAATGTACCTTTCACACTAACTAATGTAAACACCATTGCTTAAAGAATTCTATTTGTCTCTGTATGAAATTCTCTAATGCCATATTTATCTTGTCGACACTCCAACTTCTTGGTTTGAATAAAGCAAAACCCATATTTTCTGCATTAAGAAAAGCATCCAAGAAAATGATCTTTCCATACTCAATTAGTGTTAGACAAAAAAAAAAAAAAAAAAAGTCTGGTTATAAAAGAGTGCTAACCACAGTCAGATCCATAATTTACTCATTTGTTTACCCAGAGGAATGTGAATCCCCTTAGGAAATAAACAAAAACTCTAATAGCACTAAAGTTTTTATCCCCAACTCACCATCATTCTAATCTGAAGATTTAACACTAAAATGTGAGCCACCAATTCACTTGGCACTAAGCAGTTCTGTTCTTTCCTTTATTGGTGACACACATTACACTGGAAAAGCCATGTAACGTTTTTCTGTCTCTCAGTTTCCTCACCTGTAAAACGTGGATACTATTTATCTATCTTACAAGTATGTGGTGGGGCTTACTTCATTAATGATGAGATCCTCAGACAGCAGATGCTACAGAAGAATGTATTATTATGAGTCTCAGAACAGCTGATTTGGCATTAGTACCAGTGAGAAATTTCTTTATAAATTTCTCCAAAGTAGACATGACTTAAAGCTAAGTAAAAACAATTGAGGTAACATACTCATTTCTTACTTCTGATAAAAAAAGCAAGAGGATGGGGAAGGCAATTGTTTTAATGTTCATTCATAGAATATCAGGTTTGGAAGGGACCTCAGGAGGTCATCTAGTCCAACTCCCTGCTCAAAGCAGGAACAATCCCCAATTTTTGCCCAGGATCCCTAAATGGCCCCCTAAAGGACTGAACTCACAACCCTGGATTTAGCAGGCCAATGCTCAAATGACTGAGCTATCCCTCCATCTCTCTATTTACAATTTAATTTTATATTAATAAGTTTTCTCTCTCTCTCCTCTAGTACCACCCAGAAACAGGACTAGAAATTCCATGAGACACAAATGAGGCTCCAAGTGATTCCTATCCATCAGAGTATTGCAGAGTCTATCTATCTCTCAGACCCTCCAGGGAATGTGCTGAGAAACCCTCTCATCCTCTACCCATGGTAAAATTCCAACATGAAAGCAGGATGCTTGTGTTATTGAAACTATTTTAGTTCCAGGAGGCCCTTAAAATAGCTTTAGCACATCCTGTGCATTCTGCAGTAATCCCTTAAGGAAAACTTTCTTGGCTAAGGGTCATTTGGTTGTCCACTACCGTCCGTGTACTTTTTCTGCTCTCCCTCCTTTGACACTGTCCCATTCAGTGAACTCACCAAACATGCACTGAGTGTGTGAATTTGACAACTGACTACCATGTGATCTCTTATAAATTCCTGACACCTTCTCCAGTCAGGCTGGAACTACAGCAAGAACTGAACTATTGCTTCTGATTCCACTTTCAAATATAGCCACAAAACACAGAGGCAGGAGAAAGTGAAACATTATTTGAAAGACTTAACTGAACAACATTCACTTTGAGATTGGGTGAAGCTTCAGATTGTTTCTTTTTCAATACAAACTGTTTTTCCTCTTTTCAGGCTGGAACTTTACCCCTTGTGACACCTCACCTTTAATGTGCTATTCAGCATTCGGATTTGGTGGAGTTTCTCATTCATGGAGGGGTTTTTGCTCCGTTTGGCGAAGGACTTTCTGAGCTCTTTTTTGGTTGAAGGTCGACGGTCCCCGATGGGAGACAAACTTGCTTGTTCTAATGACTTGTAAAGTCGCTCCATTTCGTCTTCGGAGCATTTTGCCTGTTCTATAAAGAAAAGAATAATAATAAATAAGATAAGAATGTGACTACGACAGCAAGTTGCAGTGATGCTGGATTCAGTTAATAGGATTTTTACAAAGTTAAAGGGACTATATTTTCAAAATAAAAACAGATGGCAGTAACATACATATGACCAAAAAAAAAAAAAAGTAAATGCTGGTATTGATACTTCCAGCTGCTGTCTCAACAGTGACATGTCTATTTCTTGAAGTGAAGGGTTATTTTGTGTTCTGAGTGTCTTTATTATTTAACTCTGAACAACTGTTAACAACATGCACTTTGAGCAAAAAGAAGCTTTGATAGAATCTACTCTCATTCAGCTTTTCCCTTCACTCCAAACACCGTTCATCACCTTGAACACTTGTTCCACTGATCTCTCTCTGTTCCTAGAAAACACAGAGCAAATTCTGCTTGGTACAGCAGCATATCTTAAACTAACAGTTTGTAGTTTTTAAACACACAACCAAAAATATTTTGATTGAGGGAATAAAAAAAAGGGACATTTCAGGAGTCACATAAGAAGTTTCCAAGACACTGGGACAAAGTATGAACAAGTAAGACATATGGTCACGTTACATATAGTTGTCAAATTTCATACACTGTGGCACACAATTCCGCATGGAACTTTCACAATGAATCCTTGTTTAAGACTGTTTCAGTTATTCCTTTCAGTCTGACAGCTTTCTAGTTGCAGCACCATCTCCTCTAGATGGGGACACTTGGGAAAAGGAGAGAACAGCTGGGAATTTAGCAGAAAGATAAGACAAAAGCAACCTGGGATAAAAGGTAAATTTTTAAAGACACTATTTAATATGAAGGTGCAACAATTAATATGTGCCAGGTTTAGATGAGTGACGATTAGTAAAAAGTAGGACTGTCACTTAATCACAGTTAACTCATGCGATTAACTCAAAAAAATTAATCGCTATTAATCACAGTTTTAATCGTACTGTTAAACAATAGAATACCAATTGAAATTTATTAAATATTTTGGATGTTTTTCTACATTTTCAAATGTATTCATTTCAATTACAACACAGAATACAAAGTGTACAGTGCTCACTTCATATTTTTATTACAAATATTTGCACTGTAAAAATGATAAAAGAAAAAGTATTTTTCAGTTCACCTCATACAAGTATTGTAGTGCAATCTTTTTATCATGAAAGCACAATTTACAAATTTTGTTACATAACTGAACTCAAAACCAAAGCAATGTAAAACTTTAATGCCTACAAGTCCACTCAGTCCTACTTCTTGTGCAGCCAATCGCTAAGAGAAACAAGTTTGTTTACATTTATGGGAGATAATGCTGCCTCATTCTTATTTACGTCACTTGAAAGTGAGAACATAGCTGGCATTCCAAGGTATTTACTTGCCAGATATGCTAAACATTCATATGCACCTTCATGCTTTGGCCACCATTCCAGAGGACATGCTTCCATTCTGATGATGCTTGTTAAAAAAATAAAGTGTTAATAAAATTTGTGACTGAACTCCTTGGGGGAGAATTGTATGTTTCCTGCTCTGTGTTTTACCCACATTCTGAAATATATTTCATGTTATAGCAGTCTCGGATGATGACCCAGCACATTGTTCGTTTTAAGAACACTTTCACTACAGATTTGACAAAATGCAAAGAAGGTACCAATGTGAGATTTCTAAAGATAGCTAAAGCACTTGACCCAAGATTTAAGAATCTGAAGTGCCTTCCAACATCTGAGAGGGATGGGCTGTGCAGCATGCTTTCAGACGTCTTAAAAGAGCAATGCTCCAAAGCAGCAGCTACAGAACCCAAACCACCAAAAAAGAAAATCAACCTTCTGTTGGTGTCATCTGACTCAGATGATGAAAATGAACATGCGTTGGTCTGCACTGCTTTGGATCGTTGTAGAGAAGAACCCATCATCAGCATGAATACATGTCCTCTGGAATGCTGGTTCAAGCATGAAGGAACATATGAATCTTTAGCACATTTGGCACATAAATATCTTGCTGGCTACAACAGTACCATGCGAATACCTGTTCTCACTTTCAGGTGACATTGTAAACAAGAAGTGGGCAACATTATTTCCTTCAAATGTAAACAAATCTGTTTGTCTGAGTGATTGGCTGAACAAGAAGTAGGACTGAGTGGACTTGTAGGCTCTAAAATGTTACATTGTTTTATTTTTGAATGCAGTTTTTTTTGTATATAACTACATTTGTAAGTTCAATTTTCATTATAAAGAGATTGCACTACAGTACTTGTATTAAGTGAATTAAAAAAACAATTTCTTTTATTTTTACAGTGCAAATATTTATAATAAAAAGTAAATATAAAGTGAGCACTGTATATTTTGTATTCTGTGTTGTAATTGAAATCAATACATTTGAAATGTGGAAAACATCCAAAAATATTTATATAAATGGTATGCTATTATTGTTTAAGAGCACGATTAATCACCATTAATTTTTAAAGCACTTGACAGCCCTAGTAAAAAGACATTTTCAATATGGGAATTTTGACTGTAGGACTCATTTTTCTGCTGGTCTGACAAGGGCAGAGATTTTTGGTCATCAGAGATTTTAGGCTCATATAGTCCACATAATCTCTCAGGAAAATGGCCTGAGTTTATTGTTTCTTTCTGTGATTTTGGGTCCTTTAGCTGGCAGGGGTATAACATTCAACTTTATTTCACTGATTTTTTTTTAAATGGGCACCAACTGACTTTTGTTGATCAGAATATTTTATAAACTGAAGTAAATTAAAAAGTGAAATTAATCCTTTCCTTTCACCCTACCAAACTGTCTTTTCTTGTCTGAAGTAACAGGTGCCACCCACCTTCCCCCCCACCCCACCCCACACACACACTCTGTCTGTCTGTCTCTCTCTCTCTTCTATACAAAAGAGCCTTCACATTATGACTCCCCTAACCTCTCCAAGGAAAGGATTAATTAATACTGCCTACAGTGAGCCCTCTTCTTGGATCTCCACAGTAAATGTCTTAAGGAAAAGGCAAATGGAAGCCACCACTGTGTCACAAGCTACTTTTATAAGCCTATGTCGTACAGGTTCTTGAGTGACTCTTGCAATTAGAGAGCAGCACTAGAGGAGATCAAAGAGTAGGCTAAGAGCCAAGATCCCAAGAATATCTCTGTAAGGTTTTCTTATAGCACCCATGACCATAATGTCTAACGGCCTCATCCTGTATCCACTGAAGTGAATGGGAATCTTTCCATTGACTTCATTGGCAGTGGCTCAGGCACAAAATGCTGAAGTAGTAGAAAAGATCTTTCCCATGTTCTAGAAAATGTTGCTCTCTTTCCCCCTCCCCACAATGCTTTTTAAAACCCTTTGGCTATAGTGAGAAAACTTTAGTTTTATGGTACATTACACATATTTGTGTTTCCAGTGCTCAAGGCGTATGTGGGTTATCTGGCATTTTTACATTACTCTGCAAATATAAACAGACTGACTTTACCTTGACTGGAACTAAATATAGCTTATGGCTTTGATACAATATTTGAGGGAGGGGGGATATTTAACAAGCTACAGGAAACCGAAAAAAAATTGCACGTGCTAGGCATAATACACGGCAGTAATATTTCCTGAAAATTGCTGGCTCACACTGTTTACTTTGGAAGAAGCAGCTGCGTTTGGTTCCAAAGTGGATTTCTGCTCATGGCACGGTTGGTTTTGCTGTTAACATCACACACTGGGATCGTAAATTTGACACTCAATTTCAGAGTGAAGGTAACAATTACCAGGTGTATAAGCAGGCTATTAGCCAGGATGGGTTGGGATGCAACACCATGCTCTGAGTGTCCCTAAACCTCTGACTGCTAGAAGCTGGGAATGGGCGACAGGGAATGGATCACTTGATGATTGTCTGTTCTGCTCATTCCCTCTGAAGCACCTGGCCACTGTCAGAAGACAGGATATTGGGCTAGATGGACCATTGGTCTGACCCAGTATGGCCGTTCTTATGTTCTTACACAAGACTTTCTTTTGGAGCTACTCAATGATGATCACTGATGCACTACAGGGGCCACTGAGGAGCATGAGACATGCCACCCATGAACACACCTCTTCTGATTTCTGCATACTGACATCTCATAGAGCAAAATTAATATTCTTAATAATAAATAATAATAATAATCAGGGTATTTTATGTGGCAACACAGAGCAGTAATTCCTAGGCCAACCAGCCAATTTTCAAACTCTTTTTGATCAAATCCCCTTTCCATCGCCTCCACAAAACAATCCAATTGGAAAGATTCTCAACTTGCTACTAAAACACTCACATAGTCAAAGCCGAAAACCAGCTATCTATCTCAAAGCCTATATGACAATGAGCTGATGTAAATTCACATTTAATTAAATCACTTCATCAATTTGGAGAGGTTAAGGCCAGAAAGGACCATTATATCATCTAGTCTAACCTCCTAAATCTCACAGGCCATTAAATGTCACTCATTTACCACTCCACTGAGCCCAGTAACTTGTATTCTCATCCTACCTGCCTATTTTCTCAATGTACATCTTATGATACAAGAAGGGAGGATTTCCTTATGGCCAAAAAATCCACACAGCAGCTCCCAAGAAACTCCATATGGTAGCTCCCAAGTGACTAGCACTTCAAAGGACAGACAGAATAGGGTGACCAGATGTCCCAATTTTATAGGGACAGTCCCGATATTCAGGGCTTTGTCTTACATACGTGCCTATTACCATCCCCCATCCCAATTCTTCACACTTGCTATCTGGTCGCCCTAGACCAGAATTTTGAATTCCACTTGCAAAGCCTTTCAAAACTGCAGAATTAAAGATTTTTGCCAAAAAAGGTGGGTCAGAGTCAGTAGATTTTACATGGAATGTTAAAATACAAAGCTGTTTTGCTCAGGTGAATAAAAGTAGCAACAGTGTAGAATCTAAATGGAATTTTAGGAAATGGTTTAAAACAGGGTTCTGTTGACCATGGTATGTGGAGCACTGATGGAGTGGTCACATGATGTTCCCTGTTTCCAGTTGCTCATCAACCAGGAGCTGTAACCAAGTAGAAGAGTTGCCACCAGAAAAGTTAAAAATTACTAAATAAATATTTTCCTAATATTTCTCTTTTGTAAACAAATCCTGTAGTTATCAATAGATAACATGTCTGTCTATAGATCAGAAGATTTCAGATTTGACTCCTGCCTGGCTTGTAGCTCTGACCTCAGCAGCCTGGCTTTTGAGCTCCCCTTCCCCAGAAGCAAAGCCCAATGCTTTGTGGCATTGAAGGTTTTGCTCAATATTTCATATTCAATGCTATGTGGTTGCAAATGTGAGAGGTGATCCAGATGACTATAAATGGCAAAGGAGTTGTCCACAAGACACTCATTTTTCAGATGTGGTCCATGCCTTTGAAATGCCTCATTTTAATATGTCAATTAGGTGTTTTAACAAGTCCAATAAACAATTTGTGATAATAAAAAATACTTAGCACTTGGACAGTGCTTATCAACTTTGAAGTGTTTCACAAGCCTTTTGTCATGTCAGAAAACAAGACACTAATTGTAGTTTTGTTCCCATAAAAATATTAGGGAAAAAATTAAGGTTGGATGGTTGTGATAAAGTAAACACTGACCCAAACCTTGACCTGGAACTGAACTTTTTCTGAGGTTCAAATCATAGGTGCTGATCAGCTGTTCAGTAGCAGGCAGGAGGTGCTGGGGGGAGTGGAGTGAGGGTGGGACATTGGGGGAAAGGGTGGAGTGAGAGTCGAGCACCCCCAGGGAAATCTGAAAGTTGGTGACTCTGGTTCAAATAATGTGATGTACTCACAAGTACTCAGCTTAGTGCTTCTGGTTCCATCCATGACTGGAAACAGAGTACTGATACAGTATATCACAAGAGTGACTCAGTATTTCTATTCCAAACAGAATCAGGAAGCATAAGAAATCTCACAAGGAAGCAAATTCTCATTAGCTTTGCAAACAGATGTTTTGGGTTCCAGTGAATTCAATAGTTCATATAAAACTTGAGCAACCTTAGGGTGTATTATTGTATCATTGCAATATGTTTACTTTGTGTCAGATAGTGAAAGGATATGCAGAGAGTACACATCACTCAGTCTCACATGTCTGCGTGAAAAAACAATAGGTCGTCTATATTGTCACACCCATGTAAAAGTTTATCCTTTCAGGGCCTTCCCCCAGGGTTGGCTGATCAGCCAAATGGGGTTTGTTCTGATGATGTACAATAGAACCTCAGAATTATGAACACCTTGGGAATGGAGGGGGGGGTAAAGGAGACAATTGCCCATAAGCCCGCAGCAGGGCTAAGGCAGGCTTCCTGCCCTCCCTCGCTCCACACCGCTCCCGGAAGCGGCCGGCATGCTCCTGAGGCCCCTGGGGGCGGGTCTCTACCCACTGCCTCTGCCACAAGCACCGATTCCACAGCTCCCATTGGCTGGGAACTGCGGCCAATGGGAGCTATGGGGGCAGTGCCTGAGGGCAGCGGCACTCTGCGGAGACCTCCTGAGCCCCCTTCCTAGGAGCTGCTGCCAGAAGGGTGTGCCGATCACTTTCGGGAGCCTCCTAAGGTAAGGGGCGACCCTCTGGCCCCCTCCTGAACCCCCACCCTCTGCCCCAGCCTAGAGCCCACACCCCCTCCTGCACCCAAACTCCTTCCCAGAGCCCACATCCCCTCGGACAGGGGCCCCACAAAATCTAATAGCCTCAGGCCCATAAAAGAGTTAATCTGGCCCTGTTTGTGGCTATCACAATGCCCCAACTTCTGACTGTACCAAATATGTTGGTGTCAAGGTTCACAGAAGAGAAAAGAGATCAGAGGGAAAAATTTAAAAACAAAAACAAAAAAAAGAGAGTGAACTCTGCGCTTCCATCTTATGGCTCCCTTTCTCTCTCTCTCATCTCGTCTCCTTTCCCAGTTATGACTGTGGGATTCCACTGTCTGTTTTCTATGGTAATGGAAGAACATAGAACCTGTGGTTAAGAGGAAACCAGGGAGACTTAAAATCTTATTGTTCATTTTTTTTAAAAAAAAGTTCTGTTTCAAGATTTTGATGATGTCCCTGGGAAGTTAATTACAGCTCCCTCAAAGCCTCAGACAAAAGAAACTGGGAAATAATTGACTTAAGAGAGCATAGGTTAAACATACTAGTCCCAGTGAATGCAGAGCTGCAAAACTCAATTCTGTAAAAGGGAGAGACAGAAGAATCAGGAAGGACATGTCATTACAAACATTAAATACCAGGCCATTTACCCAGCTTGTACTTTGGGTTCAGAACTGAATCAATTTTTAAAGAACTGAGACCTGACTAGGAGCTGCACCGTTGAAAGCTCATTTGCAAAGTTCTGAAAAATGTATAGGTAAATTTTCACTTTAAAACTTTGATCCTTTTCTACATCAATCAGAATTATCATCAAAATAAAGCTCAGGTTAGCCGCATCCACTTACAGGGCTACCTTCCACATGCAGCGCCAGATTCTCTCCTGAAGCAGAACTGCACCAAGAGAACTCTGTTACTCAGCTACAGCCAGAATCTGACCCCTTTATACTGTCAGAGCAGGAAATGGGGGTCAAGGCATACTATTGAATCTGGTCCATGGCATTATTAGCAGAGCTGGGTTAAACCAAGGGAAGAGAATGTCAACTCTGAAAACCAGGAATTGTTCAGATCCAGATCTCATTAACAAATTCCTTCCCACAGAGCCACCCCTGCCAAAGTTCAAGGAGATTGGAGAACAGGCTCCAGTTTTGCACCATCTCTAAGTATAAGCATGTGACAGATCATCAAATGTTACTGTCTAAAATGAAACAACAGAAGAACCATCATGAGAATCATTCGCTGGAAGAATTTCTTGCCTTAAGCTTTAGGCCATTGACCTCAGCTGTTCGTAAATCCTCAGGAAGAAGGATGTTATTGCTGTTGTAGAAGAAACCTATATAAATATAAATAAATGTTCCCATTCTCTTGTAGTAATATTTCAATATCTTCTGCTTCCTTTCTTTCTTTGTTGTTATTATTTGTGGTGGTGGTCATAATCAGGCAATTTGTTCCAACAGTTGCCAAAATAAATAAAAATTATAGGGATTGGCTATTGAGTGTAGCTTGCTGCCAGGGAGGAGGTAAGAGAAATTCCTGGATACAGAGCACGTAGTCAGATACTTGTTTATATTCTTAACTGACTGGTGTTTACTTCTCTGTTTCTTTATGCCAGATGGAGTTTTGATTCCTTTGTCTTATGTGCAACAGGCAACAATCCTGCAATATTAATTTCTATAAAAAGCAGATAATGGAATCAACCTACTATTTCAGAGTGAGAAACCTGTTACTTCTCTCTACAGAAAATAGTCCCCTCTGTCTTCTCTCTTATCTAGGGTTTTGTATCACACTCATTTCTACAATATCTGAACCTTCCTCAAAATACAGCGCAGTGGATTTAATACTACTACTGCTATTTAAAAGCGCTGTGCAAGTCTCAAAGTGTTCAGCATTTCAGTCTGAATAATAACTCGAGTCTGAACATTTAACGGAATCCTTTGCTTCTCGTAAGGACATAGCCATTTTAAAAAGTGAGAATGGGTTTGTTTCATTTCCGTCTTCCTGTGTCCATACAACGTTACTTCTTAAACATGATATTTCCCTATGACCCACTGCGTGGTTTTGGGTCTACTGAATTCGGTCTCCGAAGGTGCATCACATAGTAGGGTAGGGACTCTGCTGGTGTAGCTGGGATTGTATTTCATAAATTTACTGTTGCTTGTTCCTACTCTTATCAGCTCATTATTATACAGTTGGTTTTCTTTGCAGCAGAACATTTTTGTTTAAAACTGGGGTTGCTGCGTTTCATTTGGTCTTGCCAGTATATCAGTAACACAAAATTCCTTGTTTAGGGTTGAACATTCTCCGAGGTTTAAAATAACTGTTTAAATCTATTTTTGTCCCAGTTTTTTTTTTCTTCACATATATAGTCATCAATGGTGCACATAATCCTCATAGCAAATGGCAAAACATCAGGCTAAACTCAGCTGAAGACAAACAAGCTGTGTATATGCAACTAACCTGATGTTGGGCTTGGAAAGTCTCATTTTGGGTTATGGAACCCTTTTCCCACCAGGCCCCCTTCTTTCCTGCACAGCCCCTTCCTACAAAGTCAGAGATACTCCTCCCTCCCCGTAGGTCAGGATTTTCCCTATGTAGATCCTTTTTCCCCAGTTGTTGATAACCAAAGAATTCATCAGTTCTGGCAACCTTTCACCTAGGTCCTACATGCCACCATGTTAGAAATTCCATTCTGGTACTTCCCTTTGCCAAAGGGCCTCAAAGCAGATTGTGTGATAGGTTATTTCTCTCCCCTCAAGAGTGAAGAGGGAGGCATGTGCATGGAGCTGAATGTGTCAAAGCCAGAGTATTAATCAACTGTATAATTGTTCTGGTTACAATGGTTCAGGCCATTAGGCAATAGAAGTATTGGGCCTTCAAGGAGCTGCAATATAAGCTGGGACCTTGCCCCTTACATCCTATCTCAGAGGCAGAGCGGTATGTAGGGGCACGTCTACACTTACCTCCGGAGCGATTGATCCAGCAGAGGTCGATTTATCACATCTAGTGAAGATGCGATAAATCGACCGGCGAGCGCTCTCCCTTCCACTGGAGCAAGAGGCACAGGCGGAATCGACGGGGGAGCATCAGCAGTCGACTTACCACAGTGAAGACACCGTGTTAAGTAGATCTAAGTACGTTGACTTCAGCTACATTATTCACGTAGCTGAAGTTGACTAACTTAGATAGATCCCGCCCCCCCGATTGTAGACCAGGCCTAAGAGAGTGCAGTACAAGTACAGGGAAGAACCAATACTGGTTGCATTAACAAATCTTCAAGCCATGGTATATTTGTTTCACTGATTAAAACAGTCCTTTTGTTCTGTTGTTGCTTGCTCTGAATAGAGTATTTTTACATCTGGCTTGCCTGGGCTTTGCTAATGTACTTCACAGGGTTCAGACACATCACTATTAGCTAACTGGAGTGGGAATGTCCTGCTTGATGAGCCTCAGAACCAGCATTATATTCTTTCCAATATGCTCATCTCAAGCTGAATCCCTGATTTTCTCAAATCTCACAGCTGAAACACCATGAAATTTATCTGCCACTGAGACTTCACCCCCCCCCATCTGCTACAATAAAAAGCTTTCACTCTCCACCCTCACCCTCACCCTCCCCTCCACCCCCACTCCCAACCAAATAAAGGAGAGAAAGACGTGTACAGTATGTAATTGGATTACTCGGTAGTGGGTTATGATGCACACAAGCAAACATGGTTATTCAGTTTCCATAGTGACTATGCTGTTGAAGTTATCTATTTCTGGAGTTCCATCACAGACCTTCAATAGCCAGGGATCAGTTTGCAAGCACTCTGCCTTTTTGACAGCTGCCAGCTAGACAATGGGGGAGGAGGAAACATTACTTTTCTCCAAAATATGTTCAGCCGTTTTAAACCAGTGTACCAATGGGACCTTTATAACTTCACAAGACAATTATACCAAAACATTCACAGATTTTCTTCATCGTTTTTAGTGGTTGGTATCGTGTTATCTTAGTAAGATTTGATTCTGAAAAATTGTATTCCTAGTTTTTTATATATTCTTGTGCCTATTCATTATCATGCTAAATCTTAGAGACAAGGTGGGTGAGGTAATTTCTTTTATTGGACCAACTTCTGTTGGTGAAAGGGACAAGCTGGTCCAATAAAAGATATTATCCCACCCATTTTGTCTCTCTAATACCTTGGCACCGACATGGCTACAATTATACTGTATATGCTAAATCTTAGTAATACAAGTAATTGTCAAAACAACTTATTATATCACAGTAGTATATACTAAGCAAAAAAGGTACAGCTAAAAGGATTTGAATAGCAACCTCTGAGCGATTGGGGCAGTCCTCTCCCAGAGGCATGGAACCAAGCAAATATTGCACCCCATCACCTACTATTTAAGGAAGTTTACCCCACCTGAGTGAAACTATGGGATCTTGAACATAGAGCTCTTGGCATTAACACTGCCTTTGAACAGTGGTGTCACTACTTGGAAGGGATCCATCATCCAGTCCATGTATTTACTGAGCTCAAGAACCTCGAATACAGCGCAGGGCCAAGGCCATAAATGAACAACAACTCCAGTGGGCCCTATTCTTTTCTCAATTCAACTTTACCTTGACCTACCTCCCTGGAACTAGAAACAGCAAGACTGACACCTTGTCCCAAAAGATATAGCTCTAACCCACAAGGCCCTAGTCCAGAACCAGCTCACATTCACGTGACCCACTGCCAGGACCTGCTGATGCTCATCCGCTCTTCCTCTGTCTCTGGAGTTCCACCAGATGAGATGGCCATTACTGACTGAGAAACACATGACACCCAAGAGGGGATCACGTTTCTCAGGGACCACATTTATGATCCCCCTGGACTTTCAAGCGTGGCTGTTCTTCAACTATGCCAAGACTCCACCCAGAAAGGACACTTGGGGTGACGTAAAACAATTAACATCTGGTACTTCTGGTGGCCCTGTATGCACCCCACAATAGGGACCTTTATTGCTTACTGCCAGACATGTGCCTGCACCATGATCCCATGCCAGAAAGCCTATGGTCTCCTCCGACCTCTGGACACCCCATCTCAGCCATGGAAGGCCATTTCCTTGGACTTTGTGGTAGAACTATCAGAATCCAGTGGTTTCATGACCATTCTGACAATGGTGGATTGCTTTTCCAAAATGTCCCACTTCAATTCCTGCTTTGATTTACCCTTTGCAGGGTTAAACCACCCAGCTCTGGCTAAACAATGCAGTCTATCTTCATGGCCTCCCAGATCATGTCACCTCTGACCAGGGGCCCCAGTTCACTGCCTGCTTCTGGCACTAGGCCCTACATCTATTAGGGGTCAATGTGCACCTGTCCTCTGTCTACCATCCTCAGTCAAATGGCCAAATGGAAAGAATCAACCAGATCCTAGAACAATACCTATGATGCTACACCAACCATCACCCGGATGACTGGTCTACATGATCACCATATGCTGAGTTCTTGTATAATAATGCAGACCATGCAACCAGAGGCCACAGCCCCTTCTTTGTCAACTGTGGGTCCCACCCCTGATTTCACCCACAACTATCAACATCCTCATTCCCTTTCATTGGCCTCGGACCTAGTATAACACATCCATAACACCCAAGAAGAGGAGAAGTAGGACTACAAAAGGCATATAGACCAGCATAAGCAATAAGGCTCTACCTACTCTGTAGGACAGAAGATATGAATTTCTATAGAGAGAGAAACAGACCTTCTCAGAAACTAGACCACAGGTTCCTTGGCCCATACCAGATTTGGTGGCAAATCAAACAGGTCATCTTTGAGCTCCAACTCCCCCAGTCCCTTGAGTCCACCTTGTATTCTATGTCTCACTCATAAAACCCTACACTGAGAACGCATTTCCCCATAGACTCCCGTCACCACTCCTACCAGTACAAGTACAAGATCAGGAGGAATATATTGTTCACAAAGTCCTTGATTCCAAAGTCAAGCAGTGTAAATTGTGGTACCTGATTGACTGGGAAGGTTACAGCCCAGAGGAGTGCACTTGAGAGCCAGCTGAGAACATTCACATTCCTGTCCTGGTTCAGGTCTTTCATAGGAGCCACTCTGAGAAACTTGGACCCATGTCACCCAGAGGGCATCCCTAGGAGAGGGGATGATGTCATAACCCACAGGCCTTGAACGTTGGCCCACAGGGTTCACAGGAGCAACCACGCTCCAACACACCCCTTGGCAGCCTGCTGACAACTGTTTACCCAGGACTCATGAAGCCCAGCCCCTGTTTGAGGTTCCACCCTTGAGGTCCTATTGGTGGCCTAACCTAAGCCAGCAGCAGGAACAGAAAGCTGTCTGAACTGAGATCCACCCTGCTCTGGGCTGTGTGCTTCCCACTCCCACTCCTCCAGCTTGACTTTCTGGCATCCCAACTCAGCTTGACTCCTGGCATCTGACTTGTGGTTCTGATCTCAGGTTTGTCTCCTTCTTCTGATCTCCCAGTATCCTGACCTGGCCTGACTCTTGACTCCTGTCTCGTGATGGTGGACTCTAGCTCTGACCACTAGATCTGGCTGCTAACTACCCAGCCGTGACAGCACTTTATATACTCAATGCACTGTACAGACATTCTCTCATCAATCACACTCCACTGGCAAGTTATTCAGAGAAAAATTAAAAAGAAGAGAGGAAAATGCAGAATTCATGTTGTATAGTCCTGCAGAGAGATGCCTCTCCAACATGCTCACCTTTGGATAGTGTCCTTGCTCCTATCAAATCTTCTGGCACAGTTAGGCGATCCCTGCTGCTGTCTGATGAAGTTGTGTCTTCACTTAATAAAGAGTTCTGAGATCCATTATTAGATCTGAGAAGCTGGCTTTCTGCCATTTCACTACAGTCTGCCGTTGGATGATCATCATCATGAATCTGGACACAGAAGGATAAAGGCTGATCAACCTCTTCCGTGTTAACTATGTCAAGCCAAGACTGTCTCTCTGGATGAGCCATTTTGGCTATCAAGGAAGATGAGGAACCTTGTGACTTCATGGTGCTTTCCAGGGAGGAGAGAGAACAGGATGCTTCACTTGATAGAGGCGAGATCAACAAGGGCTGCTGCTGAGCCTGTTTTCCGGAACAAATTGCGGGGGGGGGGGGGGGGGAAATAGTTATCTTATTATAATGGCCCATGGAATAGGAGATAGCTATATATATAGTTTTGCTGAAAGTTTCCCACATTTTCAAAGTATGAAAAGAAGTGCATGGTCACAAATCAACAACTTCTCCCCATACACACTTTCACACACCATCGAGTGCACATTCTCTTTTGAAAATGTGAGCATATGGCTTTCAGATATCAGCTAAGGCCTTGTCTATACCAGGGACCCGCTCTGCTTAAAGCCATTGGTTGCCAGTCATTAGGAGTGCAGCAATGGTGCAAACTCCAGTGTAGACATGCACATCCACTATTTGCACTAGTGAGACTTACCCCAGTTTCAAACAGGGGAAAACTCTATCAGTGGAATGCTTATATTTTGGATTTGGTCTTCTTGGTACCTCAAACTTCAATAGATTTTAGTTGTCCCAGCTTTAATGATCTGTGTTCTGGTGACTACAGGTGTCTGTCCTACACGTGTCTCAGACCTTGTCTATACTAGGCAGTTGCACTAGTGCAACTACACTCATAGCTGGCCACCAATGGCTAAAATCAGATCAAAACCCCATTGTATACTAGGCCTGAGGTACAACAGGCAAGGTCCTTCACAAGATGCTATTTAAGAAAGTAAGAAGTCAAGGGTGAAATGCAAAATATTGTTATGACAAAAACTGCCGAAGACAGAAAACAAGGAGCAAGAATAAATGGTCAATTTCCGTCATGAGAAAAGGACAACAGCAGGGTGCCTTCAGATTCTGTATTAGGTATGGTGGTGTTTAATATATTTATTAATGAACTAAAAAAGGAAAGGGCGGAAAAGGCAGTGAGGTAGCAAAATTTGCAGAGGACAAAGTTATATAGGTTAGCCACACCCAGAGAAGACAGAGGAATTTCAAAGGCACTTCACTATGATAGGTGAATGGGCAACATGACAGAGGATGAAAGTGAATGTTGATAAATGCAAAGTAATGTACATTGGAAGGAAAAACTTGTACTACTCATACACCTAACAGGGCTTTAATTTTACTTAATCAACTCAGGAAAGGAACGTGAGCATCACCATGGACAGATCAATGAAAACATATTTCATCAACATGAAGCTATAGTCATCAAACCAAACAGTGTTAGAATGTACGGAAAATGGGATGGAGAAAGCTTACAGAAAATATTATGTAAGTCAGTAGTGTGGTCTCATCTAGGACACTGTATGCCATACTGCTCACCCCATCTCAAAAAGGATATTGCAGAACTAGCTGGGGTTCAGAGAAGAGCGACCAGAATAATTAGGAGCATGGAAAAAGTCTAATATGAAGTGAGATTGTAAAGACTGTGAATAAGAAGGGAGTAATGAATATAATAGATGGAGTAATGAAAGGTATAGAGAAGGTAAATTGGAAGCTTTTTGTTCTCCCTCTCTCTTGACACATGAGCAAAGGGGCAGTTAATGAAAGTAAAAAGATGGCAAATTCAAAACTGATAAAAGGAAATATTTTTCTACAGACAACACAGTTAGACTGTGGCACTAAGAGATTAGCAAGACTCAAAGAGGGACTGAACATTTATATAGATAACAACAGCACCTTGCATTCAAACAGTTGATGTGAAAAATAAAAAGAGTATGGGAAGGGAGGCAAAACCACGTTTCAGGGTTTAAATCAATCTCAAACTATTCAGGATTAGGATGAGACCTTTACGGAAGCATATTATCCCACATCTTCCAACTGTGGAGTTCTTTCACCTTTCTCTGAAGCATTTGGTACTGACCACTGTCAGAGACGCCATGGGTCACAGCACTGAGCCAGTATGGCAATTCTTATGTGGGAAGGGGGTGTTCACCCCACACCAGAAAGGATAGGGTTAAAAGCAGCCTAGGGAGGCTGCACAGGGAGCAGCCAATCAGGGCCCAGCGGGCTTACATAAAGGGAGATGCAGGGCCTGAGACATGCAGTTGCCACAGGGACCCTAAGGAGAGAGGACTGTGTTCTTAGTGGACTGCAGGAAGGTAGCACTTTGAGCAGAAAAGCTGCTGTCAGGGACCGGGGGAGCCAGAGGGAGCTCCTGGCTGGCTGTCGGGTCGTGCTAGCTGTAGGCCCTGAGAAGAGGTGAAGAAGTTGCTGGGACTGTGGGCAAGTGGCTCAGGGAATTGAAGCAATATTGCCGGAGCAGTTAAGGTGAGGCAGCAGGAATAGGGTCCCTGTCTATAGGGTCCCTGGGCCAGGACCCAGAATAGTGGGTGGGCCTAGATCCTCCCCACTCATCACTGGGGAAGTGGCTGGACTATAGAACTGGGAGATACTTCCCCTCCCAGAAGGGGAAAAACACGGATAGTGATGCAGCCGGAGGGCTAGGTCATACAAAGGATGCTGCAGTTCCTGGACTAGGGTGGGTCTACAAGTGGAGACAAGGCCAGGAGAGGCACTACCAGGAGAGGGTGCGCCTGATGAGGGAGCTAATCTATGTGATGGCAAGCAGGGGGCGCTCCTCTGGGGAGCAAACTATGTCCCACTGTGTTCCTAAAATAGGCGAGATATCTGTAATGATCAGAAGAGAGAACATAAAAACTGGGAGCACGGGAAAATGTTGAAGGTGGGTTGCTAGGGAAACCTGCTGGCTAGGCATGACAAACATAATACATACTCCTATCCTTAGATAAAGGGCCAGTCTATTATACCTATTAACAGTACACTAATGATCCATAGATTAACAGCGTATCTAAAAACCAAATACAACATTTTATATTATGCTGTACCAGCTTTTGCGATTCACGATTTCCTTTTAAAGTTGGTGGGAGGGAAATGAAGCATAGTTTCTTCCTGGGGTGTAATCACTAATCTTTTGCAGCAGACAAGGAGAGTTGATTAAAAAAAAAAAAATCCTGGCTAGAGCTATGTGAGTAATTGATTTTTCAGTCACTGGCTGGTCTGAAAAATTGAAAAAAAAATCTCAGTTTGGGTGGAATAGAAACTGAAATTTTTCAGAATTCTCAGTGAATCAAAAAAGGTGGAAAAAAAATTATTTCGTGTCAAACAAAATGTTTTGTTTGGGTATTTTCAATAGAAGAAAATGAAGGACTAGATTCACAAAACTGGAGTGGGGGGGGCAGAGGTGATGTATGGGGGGCTACGTGCCCCCTCATTTGCACCTTGGGTTGTACTGAGCATGCTCAATAACTCTGCTGACACTGGCTGCCCTTCCTCTGTCCCCCCACTATTGGCAGGCACAGGTCGTCCCTGGCAGTGCCCTTATATCCAGTAGCCTGGTAGCTAGGGCACTTCCCAGAGATGGGGGATCCAGGTTGAAATCCCCTCTCTGGAGCAGATATTTGAAACTCAGACCTTCTCTCTCCCAGGTGAGCGACTTAACCACTAGGTTATTCTGGAGTTGGTCTCTCTCCATCTCTACTGTTCCACTTTGTATAAAATATTCATTGGGCCAGAGAAAGAGAACAGGAATGACACTAGTGGTTCAGATACTCATCTGGGAAGATTGATGCCCAGGGTCCAGTGCCAGCTGCAGAGTAGGGGTTTGAACCTGGTTCTCCCATTTCTCACATGAGGGCATAACTATAGGGCATGATGAGGGCGCTGACAACTCCACTAGCTACAATTTTGTGAATGGTGAGTAAATCCCTTTCTGAATCTAGCCCCAACACTGAAATGCTCCGTTCTGATAATGACAAAAGGATTTATTTTGACATTTCCAAAATATTTTCTCTTTTTGTTTTAACAGAAACAATTCATCCAAAAAATTTCATCCAGCTCTAATCCTGGGACCCTGCTTGTAGCACTGACTGCATTCTGGTAACTATATTAAAAACATTTTTTTCAGAGCTCTTGAGCCTAACCCAGCTGCTTACAGAATTTAAATTATTTACACAGTCATAAATTTCATCTGCTAGAATCAGAAGTTCCTCATGGTATCCCAAGAAATAAAGCTGACAATAAGCAAATCAGGAGGGTTCCTCTTCCCTATAATTTAAGTCAAGGAGAGACACTGGCCAAGTATTTGTACCCCAAAGCAGTACAAGTAAAACATAAAAATGAATGCCAATGTGATGTTAATGTTCTGATTTTAAATGCTCAAAAATCAGGAAAGAAAAAATTGGAATTTACATATGTAAAAGAAAAGCCTTAATGATATGTAAACTTTGCATCTGTATGAAGGACTCTTTTTCTTTTCATTTTGTATTACAGAGAAAAAGGATGAGGGGGAGACAGACGAAAAACTCTTCCAGCTCTCTCTCTCTCTATTTATTTATTTTAAAGATATCCAGTATTTACCTAACTTACCATAGTGGTTGCTTTGGAGCTATTGCAATCTTCCATATACTAGTAAATCTTCATTTTAGAGACATTTTTAAAAGCAGATGTTTGACCAAGGCAATCCTAAGGATCCCACTAGAGATCAATGAGTCTTTAGGGCCTCTTTTAGAGAGAAATTACTGACATGAAACCCCTTAACTGTCCTCTTGGGACCTCTGCAATCTATTATCTCAAGGTAGCTGCTGTTTGGGAGCAATAAATACACTCACATGCGGGAAAACCTAACACACATGGGCAGCAACAGTTTTTGTCCTACAAATGTCCAAAAGGACTTGTTTTTAATATTTTTTTTCACAAATACCCAGGGACACTACTCTACATAGTAGACTTATGACCATTCATGTTTTGTTTTTAAACTATCAAACTGATTTTGGGTTAGAGGACTACAAAGAAGCAGCTGAAACTTTACATTGGGAGTACAGCTCAATCCTCACTACCCTAACAGACACCATGAACTGAACTGGCTGCCTATTAGTGTCTGGAGAGAGTTTAAGATGCTGATTTTGACCTTTAAAGCCTCAAGTGGATTGGGACCTTCCTGCCTGAGAAGCCACAGTTTTCAAGAGAGCCTAAGTGACTCGAAAGCTTGAAGTATATAGTCCGGCTTGAGAAGACATACCTGCGCTAGCTCTGACCAAGAATGTACCTATGGCCTTGGATGGGCTCAGAATCAGGGTGGCTAGCTCCTCCTGCTAATTCCTAGCGCACTGGCTCAATCGAATTTACACCTTCCAGCTCTTGTGTAGACATACCCTCAGGAGCATAAATCCCATTTTCAAAAGTGACATAGACACTTAGGGGCCTAAGTGTCATTGAAAGTCAGAAAGATTTAGGCTCCCAAGTGTATCACTTTTGACATGGGTTTGTGTTCCTAAGATAAATGTTACTTCTAATAAAAATTAGAAAGTATGCAACTAGGGTATGGATTCCAACCTTGGGTGTGTCCCAAAGAGCAGATTTTTCATACAAAAGCATCCAAAGTCTGGCAAACTTCAGGGATTTATAGCACAAAAATTCTATATTGAAGGCACACGTCAAAAGCATCACTTCACATACCTTCCCAAAACCAACTGCTCCATTTCAAACATTACCCCAATATGAGACATGCTGTTCATTTGTCCAGTGGCCCTGCTGCTCCAACAGCTGCCTCTGGCGATTTATGAAATTTTGGCCAAGGAGGACTTTGGTATGACATTGAATCAGGTCTGCTGGTGTCTGAGTGCGCTCTGCTAGCTGTGACTAGCAGTTGAAGAAAGCTGTGGGTAGGACCGACCAATGCCAATCAGTGCACTGCCTACTGACCAGTTCTAAAAAAAGACTCGGTTGCTTAGTGGATAATAGGCTTGTTTCCATCAGAAAGGTGATGTGGGGGTGGAGAGATGAAAGCTAAAGGGGGAAGTGGGTGGAAGAAAGGAAAGAGGAGCTTGATGAGGGGAGAGATCAAGGAAATGTGAGTCCTCACAACATCCATCTTGCTTGCACCCCTCCCACTCCTCTGCCTTGCTGAAATCCTAAAGCCAGCCTTACTCCTGATGCAGTGGATTTTACATACAACAGAAGAACATATGGGAAGGAGACACCCAGTGATGGCCTTTGCAGTAATGGAGTGGCAAGCTTCTGGCATGCCAGAAAGAGAATATTAAAAATAGTACCTGATTAAACCCACTTATGGAGAAATGCAGAGATATTCAATTAAAAACTCAAGATCAACATAAGGGAAGGGCAGCTACAAAGTATTGTAACAACCCATTTGCTTTTATGCTGGCACTCTTAAGACAATCATTCACTGCAGTATAAAATTCAAGATACTTTATTCACTACTAGCCTTTGACCCAGAATAAATCTTTGAGCAGAGTCTTTAAGGTTTTCATTCTCTCTGCTATTTATAGCCTCTAGACCACATTTAACTTTCAGTTAGTGCAGGAAATAAAGAATCTTGAATTTTATATACCAGTGAACAATATATGTTCCAGGAGTGCCAGGTGGGTTGTTTGACAGTGTTTAACATTAGACAACGGTTTTAGGAGAGGAAGTGCAGATTAATTTATCTGACTGAAACAGAAGGGGAAATAAGTGAGCGTGTGACACATAATCCTAACTTTATAAACGCAAATTTAGCTCTGGTGCAGGGTGCCAGACGGACATTCCTGCAGACAGATTCTCTTTTTATCCACAGAACAGTACTCACAACTACAGTGCAAGCTTCACTGACTAACCCATGTGCCTCAACGTATTCAGGAAGAACCACCTCTATAGGTGAGGGGGTATTTAGTATTTTACTTTTTGCTTAGGAAAAATCAATATGGGAGCCTCTTAGTACCAACCACGCTCATGTTTATTGTGATGTGGACACCTGTTTACTAGGAACTGGAAATAAGACCAGTTTATTTCATGTCACTGCACTCCTTTTTGATGTTAACAACTTTCATTTATTCCTGGCCTGGGGTGGATTATTTAGTTTGCACTAGTGCCCAGAACACGCTAGGCACTTTCCTAACACAAATTAAGACATAATGTAAGACACACACACACACACACACACATTCACTTCAGCTGCAAAGGTTGTAGGTCCCTCTCCATCTGAACCCCCTCCTTACACATGAGATAAGTAGATAAAAATGTATAGCTAGACCTACTGTCTAGAATATTCCCTTCTGCCTGGCTTCTGTTATAGATTAAAGTAAATGGCTCCTGGGTGAGGGGAAGGGAACATAAAAACAAAAAATCAGACAAATCAACACCTGCCATGAGTTGCAGTGTCAACGTTTGGGCTCAGGTTCCAGCCCGAGCCCAAACGTTGACACTGGCCATTAAACAGACCCTGACCCTGAGCCCTGCAAGCCCAAGTCAGCTGGCCTGGGCCAGCCACAAGTTTTCCACTGCAGTGTAGAGATACCCTGAAAGAGTCTAAAGAGAAAGAGAAAGGAGGGGGTGGGGCAATGTGCTGCAACGTGCAAGGAAGATGATAAGTAACTCACGGCAGGTGTTGATTTGTCTGATTTTTATTTTTATGTTCCGTTCCCCTCACCCAGGAGCTGTTTACTTTAATCTATATCAGAATCCAGGCAGAAGGGAACTGGGGAATATTCTAGACAGAAGCTCTATGGGGAAACAGAAAGAAAGAGACAACCAGCCTAGCTTTAGCAATAGCACTTTTTCCCTTTTTCTTATCGTTTCCCTGTTCAATGTTAGAAGAAAGTGATTTTTTATCATTGTCACATGACATCCTCCTCCCTCCATTCTCTCTCTCTCTCTCTCTCTCTCTCTCTCTCACACACACACACACACACTGAATTAAAGTAATAATTAATACATTTATGTTATGGAAAAATGTAAAAATGAATAATTCCAGAACAGACCCCAAATTTTGCCTGACCCCATTAGAAAGAAATAGGTCTCTCAGTCTGCTGAGTTTGTGCTAATTGAAACATGCCTTTCAGTTTACAAGGTCTGTGTTAATTGTAGGAGAACATCCTGAAACAGAAATCTGTTCTAAAGTAATAAAATAACCATTAAGGACAGCTGTTGTTACAACTCTGTTTTCCAAAATTCAGAAATAAAATTTGTTAACCCCCACTCTTGCATTCTTATCTTGATTGTTCTATTTTCATATGTAACAAGTGGTATGAATGGGCTTATTAAAGTCTGTCATGCCCAATGATTTTAAAATAGTCATGGTAAAAAATAAATAGGCAATAAAATGTAAATGTAATAAAAAATATGTTAAGTAAAATAAAATGTAATTGTAAATGCATGTTTAAATAAACAATAAAAGGTTAAGGTGCCAGCCTTAAAATAAAAAAAACAACTACCCAGGACCGTTTGGCTGAAAAATGCACTGGGTGAAATAGACTGATAACCCTGAGGGCACACCGGAATCCACCCACAACCACCCCAAGGACAGAGGGGGGCCAAAGAATCGAAAAACAAGATAACAAGTCATCATTGCTGTGCCATCTGCGTGATTGATTTTCACTTCAAATGTGAGAACAGCATGATGAAGAAAACTCCATAGACTTGTATGAGAATGAATCCCTATAAAAACAGATCCTAAAGACTGGGGTCTTTGGGTCTGGTTCTGCAACCAACTTCCAGGGGCATTGGATGCGCATCTGACAAGGCCCTGCTCCATCCTCGTGTCCAGGCTGCCTGGCCAGTGACTTGGCACGAGCAGCTTCTAGGCTGGTAACTATAACAACAACCTTGCAGAACTTGTATTCACAATAAACATGGCATATTGCCTTATCCCCTGAATAAGATCCTGCTGGTTTTTATTTTCTAAGTATAACACACACACACACACACTCACTCACAAACACACACACTCGAGTTCCAACGGTTTTAGGTCCCTCTCTCAACACCAAACCCCCTCATTTCAAGCTAATGAGAAGCTTACTCATGAGATAAGTAGATAAAAATCGATATGCTGGGTGACTATGAGCTAGATTCTTTTCAGTATCACAGAAGAGACTCTTTGGGAGGGATTTAAATGAGGGCAGGGTAGTGCCCTCCAACTTTCATTCTAAAATGATAACTTTTGGTTTAGCTCTTCGTGCAGATTAATCATTTCGTCCATGTGTTCAATTCTCAGTGCACTATCATGGAGAAGGATGACATATTAGTGTGAACTGTCACCAGGAAGGAGGAAAGGAAAGGATGGAGGGGAAGGGTGCAGCAAAATAAGAGCATCCATATTTCACAGGCAGATTAAATAAATGCTTACAGCCCTTATTGTAAATTATTAGTCAGATGTGCACCTTTTGAAGAGGGTGTGATGACATTTGTGCCAGCGGTTTAGCAACTGGAAACAAGCTAATTACTGTAATACATACCAAATGAGGAGGAGGTGGCTGTTCTGTGTAAGGAGGGGGTGGAGTCTCTCCTGCTATTTCTGGATCTTCATGTTCACTCTCACTATAGCATTCTAGGAAAAAAGAGTAAAATGAAACAAAAAATAAATAGACACCCATTTATTCCTTTTAGCTGCTCAGCAGCTGAAGATCATTATATGATTATATTCAATTGTATGATGGAGTTGCCGCCGATTGCAGGGAACTGCACTCAATGACCCAGGAGGTCCCTTCCAGTCCTATGTATTTTGGTCTGAAGGCCAAAACCCATGGTCTTAATGTCTCCTACAGCAGTATCTCTTCATTGGTATTTTATGGCAACTTGTTTTGAAATGTATTTTTATTCCAATGTTATCGTTATGGCAGGAGTCATCAGATGGCACTGCCATAGACAATTTTACCAGTTCCTTTTCTTGGCACGTGAGCAGTTTTCAGTCTGCAGAAATGCTGTGTTGTTGGTTTTGCAATTTTGGGGAAGCTGTGGCAAGCAGTAGGAAAGTTTGTTCCCTTGCTTAGTCTCTCTATCTCGTGTCAATTCCTGGGGCAGAGTTGCTCCCGGAGAAGGAGGCATTGGTGTTTTGGCCAAGATTCCTGGAAGAGGGTGATTGCCTGCATACTGTTTGTGACCATCTTCATTCTAGGATTGATGTACATAGGGTCAAACAAACAAGTTGCACTAAGAATACACTCAGATTCCACCTCACTATTTTTAACTCCAGTGACAAAGACCTGAAAGGCCCCAACATCTGCTACTGCTCAGCAGAGGGACAACAAAATGAATAAAAAGGAAAATAGTAGGGGAGTTAGTGGAAGTATTCACTGCTGCCACTTGGGAGGGGTTTTTTTAAAACTAGATGAAACAAACAAAGCATTCACAAACATGGTATAGGTTCTAATCCAGTTATACTCTTTTCCGGACCGAGAAATTGAGACACAGAGCTTAAAATGGCAAAGAAGGTGACAAACGAAATCAGCATGCTGTTGGTCCTAACTTCCAGGGCCCTGCTGTAGTCACTGAAAAACACTGCTTCCACTGGATTAAATCCCTCAGCAGCAGCCACCAGCACTGCAGATTCAAACTTGGAGCAAGTGTTTATCTGAGAGACTTCAGTCTGTTTAAATGCTTTCCCGTACCACATACCATGTGCGACAGAGTACACACATACCCTGTACCTGGACATCTGCTCTGAACTGAGACATTGTGTGGTCAGCAAGAATCAGTTAAGCAAAGTGTAATGACGACAACATCAGTGGGTGCTGGCAGACTGAGGTACTGACTGTCCCTGTGGTTTCAATTGGAACCAGTATTCTGCACTTCCTCTTCTAAGCTGTTGCACAATATTACTATGTGCTGCTAAACAGCAGTAGCAAGACCACCTTACTATCTTTGACATCGCTTACAGGGAGTTTGTGAGGTTTCTATTTTTATGTTCATGAAGCGTTTTGTGGTTCTTGGATTTCATGGCATCATACAAGTGTGCAGCATCACCATTTGGTAACAATCAATTATCTTTCAGATAAATTATTGGCTGTACTTTTTTTCCCCTTCTTTTATCTATGGAAAACTGTGTGGGTCACTTTTTTGGTTCTAATAATTCACCTGTCAGCAAAAAGCTCTGACGTGAAGACTTTAAGCAAAGGAAAGATGTCACAAAGATGTTGATGAAATGACATCCAGGGGATTTGCCAGGTTTTGTGTAGTTTTGCACATGTTCTCATTTTATTATTGGCAGAACTAGAGGATTATTTTATAACATAGCTACGGTTTTGTTTACTGCAAACTTTGGCCAGCTACATATTTTAAAATCATATTTAGAATAACAGATTGAAATTTTATGCCAGTAGAAACATTTAAGAAATCAAAGGAACTATTGATTAATAAATAAAATATTCTTTCTGCGGTTTTTCTTTTATTCACACACATGACACAGGAAAAGTAAAATCTATATCTGGTTTCTGATATTGGAAACTGATTGAAGGAGGGACTAAATACACAGGAACCATTCCCCTCAGTCTCCCCCCTAAAAAGGAGGAATCCAAGAGTGGGGATCTAAGAGCTCTTTGAATAGTTATGATGTGTGACACTCAGGAAAGACTTACAATACTGGAAACTGCAGCATGTCCTTAGGCTATGTCAGCATTTTCCCAAAATGTGAGGTGTGCACACCTAGCTAATGGCAAGAAGATGGATAAGCCTTTAACCACACACACACACACATCAGGAGTACAGATCAGGAGATGGGGAGGGGTGCATTTTCCTGAAAACAGCGGTGCGGGGTGTCAGCTTTAAAAAGTTTGGGCAATACTTGACGATGTTAAGTTTGTTCTGATGATGAAGTGCTGGTAACTTGGTCACCTGCTGCAGAGGTCAGCTGGGTAGAGTTTCTCAGGACAGGAGCTCTCTCGTCTGCTTACATAGTTCCCATTAAGATCAGTTGACTTTCCTAATTTTAATTGCTTCTTATTTTCCTAACTCTTCTCTTGCTTCAGCTATTTCTCCAAACACAACCAGCATACTGTACTTCCTGGAACTTTCATTTTTAAGCTCCTGTTTGTTTCCATAATACTGAGAGGTTGCCAGTCAAATTATTGTCATCATCTTTCAATCAGCCATTTTGCTGCTTGTCTAAACAGCTCAAGCCAAAGCTGGACCCCTTTCCTCCTCTGGTAAAATTATAGACTGGGTTCCCTGCTACCTAAGATTCAGTATAGCAACGTGCCCTCCACTTGCCCCAAACCACTCTGCTCTAACACCTGGGTGAGGGGATGAAAAGGCACTAGGGAACGTATCCACAAATGGCAAGTTTCTGGAGAAAGCCAGTGGACCAGTGAATAGAGGTTTCTCTTAAAGAGAAGGAAGGGGAAATGCACTGTATCCCAGTCAAAACAAAGGAGACAGTGAGGCATCCTGATTCTCCAGGCACCTCAAGTTATCATCACCAGTGATTTCTATCAGCACAAATAGCTTGTAATACCACTCCATATGGCACTGAACTAGCTCAGCAAAGTTAACACTAGCACTGTATGAATGAGTCCTATGTATGAGCTATGCCCCATTCACAAACGTGGCAGAGGGCCTAAAGCAGGGCGGGGTTAACCTTTTTTCTATCATGGGCCCATAGGCACCAACTCCTGGGTGTTCCGGTGCTGGAGCACCCACGGGAAAAAAAATGGTGGGTGCGAAGCCTCCCCCTACGAGAACCTCCCCCTCCCCCCAGCACCTCTTGCCCGCTGGTGGGACCCACCGATCAGCACCACCCCCTCCTTCCCAGGGCCTACTGCCTTCTGCTGATCAGCTGTTTCATGGCATCAGCAGGCTCTGGGAGGGAGGAGAGGAGCAAAGGCAGAGCGCTTGGGGGAAGGGGAGGAACTGGGCAGGGAAGGGGTGGGAAGAGGCGGAGCGGGGGTGGAAAGAAGCAGGGCAGGGGTGGAGTCTTGGGGGAAGGGGTGGAGTGGGAACAGGGCCTGGGCAGAGCTGGGGGGAGCACCCCCACAAATCAGAAACTCAGTGCCTATGCACAGGCCATTGACCCACATAAAAAAATCAATCACGGGCCACATACATCCCCACAGGGGGGCATGGAGCCTCAGGGCTTCCCACCCGCAGCAGGGAAAGCCAGTGCTCACAGCTCCAGCCCCACAGGGTGGGGCACTGAGGCTCGGGGCTTCAGGCCCGGAGCACCAAGACTAGCCACGAGCCAGATGAAATCAAGCAACGGCCAGATCTGGCCCGCATCCTGTAGGTTCCCCACCCCGGCCTAAAGAGAAGATTGTATCAGAATTCTTTGATGCTCATAACACAAATAGAGTGAACCATTTAGGCTGTAAACTCCTTGGGTACAGGGACCTGCTATTTTATATCTCTAAAGCACCATCAACACATATAGTACTGTATTAATGAATAAATTAAGGGAACTCTTTTAAATCATAAATTCCACAGTTGTCAGACAGTTAATTGTTGTGCCTTGGTTGATATGGAAATCAGATATTTCAGGGCACAACTGGCTTTTTGGTGCTAGTGAAACATGCAACAGCTGATGAGCCACAAACTGAAAGTTTAAAAAGAACAGCGTTGATATGAAATTAATTGTAGCAAAAATCTCACTGTGTAAAAAAAATGAAATCGTTCCATGCAGAAATTGTGATGTGAACATACCTTCTTCATTCTTTCCATTGGATGCCTGAGGAATTACAGCTAGCCCCAGTTTATTTAGCCACCTATGTTATAAACAAAAAGCAAGCACATTTTAAGGGATATTTGTATTCTACCCTGCAACACCTCTGACAGTCTTCAGATACAGTGATCTTCCTATCTTTTATTATCACCACCAGTATTTTTTTCTTTCATCCTCAGTTTAAACTTCCTGTGGGATTCAGAGCTGGTCTACACTAAAAAGTTAGGTTGAAAAATTTCTTGCCCTCTGCAATGTAGTTAAGCTGACATAAGATCCAGTGTAAACACCACTAGGTTGATGGAAGAATTCTTCTATCAACCTACCCACTGCCTCTTGCAGAGGTGGATTTGCTACAGCAATGAAATAACCCCTTCCGCAGTGCTACAGCAGCACAGCTCAAGGTGAGCCCCCCTGTAGTGCAGACTTTCCTTAAAGGGTGCTGAATACCTGCTACTCCCTTTGATTTCAAAGGAAGTTGAGGAGCATTCAAGCACCTCCCAAGGAGATATGTACTCCTCACCTCACAGGTTAAGGAACAGTTTATAAGGCTATTTAGAAATCCCTCTGTTTTTAAACTGCTTCCATACATGGGTATCTGAACCAGTGACTTAATTATTTAAGATACTGTAACAAATTATTTATTCCTCACAGTTACGCAATCTTATGCTCTTATCAGACCATGGCATACTTTGTAAGAGTAGGTCCTTTAACTCAGGCTTCCTGACCAAATTTAAAATTATGTAAGTTATGCTCTACGTCCCCTTACACCCCCAGTTTTATATAGCATTCTTCACTTCCTGTTCTAAACAGTTAGGTAGCATTGCTGCATGCTATTAACAGCTGCTGCGTTTCCCACCTTCCCTAGAGGGCTGTGTTTTCTTAGTGCATGAAGTGACACCTGGTTATAGTTTGTGTATCTTTTCAATTTATAAACCTTTTGGATCCTTTGAACTGTAAGGTGCTATAGTATGTAAGACATTACCTGCTCAAAAATTCATTCACCCTCCTCGTCAGACCAATCTCTAGGTTTAGTGGGCCTCTGGGAACTAGTTATACAATAATTAGATGACAGTGTCTGATCTTGCTCCCATTGAGGTCACTGGGAAATTTGCCAATAACTTCAGTAGGAGTAGGATTGGGTCCACCTCCTCCTGATCACTGTATGAAGCATCAATGTGCATAACAACTAAAGATTACGGATTGTCATTCCTGTAAAAATGGAGAATGAATTTTGGCTCCAGTTTATTAAGGACCTTGACCTTACTCAATGAAGATTAATAGAAATGAAAGTAAAAAAGAATTCTTAGTATTTCAAACAGAATGGATAGGTCAAAAAAAAAAGTCCAGATTTAAAAGGTTACCATCATGTAGGAGTGTAAAGTGCACCGTGGTAAATGCATGCGGCTATCTGCTATCTTCTAGCACATGTACTAAATAAATGAAGCAAACTACTTCCTGAATAAACCCATTAGTGGTTTAATGGATGGATGCCTGTAAGAGTTACAAACAAATGTCCTGCTCCTATTAACATTTATGTACATGAGTAACTTTACACGCATGAATAGTCCCAACGAGTTCAGTGGACTACTCACAAGTGTAAACAGTTTCAGGATTGGGACCAAAAAGGCAGATACCGCTCACTCTAGTTTTATGCATGTGTGATTTTTATATATAATACATTTCCATGGAAAACATCAGTACTAATACCACACTCAGCAATTAAGTTCTCATAAATCAGCAAATCCACAAAGATTAACTCTGACCCTCTGTAGGGGTGTCTCACTCCATCCTCAAGAAAGATTTTCTGCAAACTGCAGTTGTTAAGTAAATTTCATTATGGCTTTAAAAATCAAGGCCAATATTAAATTAGTGTATGCCTTGTTGTACCGTAACTTAGTCTGTAAGGTTGTATAAGAAATTTCAGTTTGTATTATATAATATATATTAAAATTTGTCAGACAATTCATAATTCACAATACACATCATATTTTAAAGGCCTAAATTCAAGGGTCAGAGTTAATCTTTGTGGATTTGCTGATTTATGAGAACTTCAGGAACATTGATTTATTTTTATGAAACATTGGTAGGCTTATTGAAAATTGGCCTTATAATGGGATCCTAACTTAACCTTAACTATGGAGCAAATATTGCCACTCCATAATATCTTAATTAAATTGACATGTTTTTAAATAGCCACCACTAGAGCAGGGTGTTTTATCTTACATTTACCTGGAAGATAACCACTCCATCAGCATGAAAAAACAAAAACAGCAGTCCAAGAATACTCTTGAATCACAAACTACTACTTGACAACTAAAGAACCAACATGCAAACAAAGCAACGGTTCTAAGATGGTGGGCAAGGATAGAGATGTTCAGCTGCTGTTACTTACCTATTCATTTCCTCCACATTCTCTGCTGCAAAATAAAATGTCTTGATCTGTGGGTGGCTGACCTTAATAGCACTTCAAGAAAAAACAACAACAACAATGTACACACACACAGAGGAAGGAAAAGTTAATGTACGTAGGAAAAAACAATGAAATTGTGAGAGCAAATTATCCAAAGCATAACACCTTTGTACATCCCATTCTATTAATGCAGACCAAGTTATCCATTAAGAAATGTATTTCTTTCCTCAAAATTCTGTGCCATTTTTAGTGGAATTTTATAGGTTTGTCATTTTAGCAAAGATACAAAGAACTTTGGGTCAAGATAGATAAGAGGTGTTCTAGTACTGAAAGGACATTTTCAGAAGAAAAAAAAATAGACGTATTTCTAGTCTATTAGCATCATTTTATGTCCTCCTGATTTGTACACCTTTTTGGTGAAGAGAAGGGAGTAAAAAAGATTCTTGTGAAAATAAACGTTATAATGATATTAGCTGCCCTCTAACAAACCAACAATGGTACACGCTTGGGAATCAGCGCTAAAGTATCACAAGAAAGATGTGCCGGCTAAAGAAAAAAGTTTCTAATTCTGGATGTTCACATGCCAAGAATCCATCTCAATTCACCTCTGTTCAGTTGCCCCCCCAAAAAGAAAAGTTGCCTTCTAGTGAAGGACTGGAGGGCCAATGGGACTGGAATCTGCCTACGGGACTGAATTGAAAGTTGATTCCATTTGATGGTTGTCTGGTGGCTTATATAAAATGAATTGAACTCAGTCCAAATACTGCAGGCAAGTAGCTACATAAAGACCATCATCAACTCTGTCAATAAGTGGCAGCTACAATGAAGAACTGTAGAGCAACGGAGACTGAACTAGCTAGTTGAAACACACTGGTAAGTTAAAACAGAAGAAATTTACACTTCAACAGCCAATTTTATCTCTGTTCTGTGGATAACTAGAGGATTTCAGGCAGCCTAAGCAGATCATGGGGCACCTTTTCTCAAAATACCTATGATTTTTTCATTTAAGACATCTCACCATTTTTGAAAGGGCACAACTTTATATGCCCTTCTTCCTACATGTTATTAGGTAGCTTTCTAATTATATGCACCAAACTCTAGAAAGGAGATTATTGTTATCACATAATTTAAATAATAAAGCAAATTATGCTAATTTCTGCATTTTGAAAATAAGATCATAGCAGGTCCCCCATATGTGATCATTAGTACTGGGAGAAAACTTCAAAAGTTTCTGGTAACATTCATTCCAATTTTTAGATGAATTCATTGACTGTTTGCAGCCTTTTTGTGTTGTTTTATTGCAAATATTCTACCAAACCAGTTTCTGTCAGAAATTATCACTGAAACAACCAGTTGGAAATTAATTGGAGAATATCCACAGAAAGCAAACACTGAATTTGCAAATAAGAGTATTTGCAGAGGAATCCTCATTCTAAGAGTTTCACTCATCCAGTCAGAAAATGTAAACACACCCTGTGACTTAAAATTGAACACTTCATACTTGAGCCCCTAACTTTAGGCACCTGTGCCCCTCATTTGCAAACACCATCTATCAGGCTTAGCACTGCAAACGGTCCATTGAAGCCAAAGGCAACAGTCACCACTTGCTGTGTGTTATGTGGATCAGCAAACAAGGGCTCTGAGAAACCAACAGGGAACTCTGGAGCCACAGACTTTCATACTCAGAACATTTTGCCTCTGTTCCTCAAGAATTCAAGTAACAGGCCTGCCAGCAAGCATGCCTTAAGAAAAATGTGGGGATAGAGCACCGGGAGGAAGGCTTTCTCTTAAAAGCTAGGATAAAACCATGTAGTGTTTTGTAGATGAAAAACCAAATCCTTGAACTGCATTTAGAAGCATCTGGAAGACAGTGCAGTGTATGGAGCATGATGGTTGGGGCCAGGCCTAGATAAAATGGTGCCCTAGGCAAGGAGCATCTCCAGCACCCCCATCCCCTTCCATTTGTTAAAATTTTGAATACCTTATTTTTTATTGCATTTGTAGCCCTTTTCATGACTTTGATGCATGACTTGCATACATGACTTATCCCTGTCATATAAGATGATAAATTTTCACGCTAGGATCTGTAAATCTGTATTTATTCATGCCATATGTAAGCAAATAAGAAAAAAAATGTTTCCTCAAATCTTATAGAAATATTTTAATTTTTAAGAATAACTGAAATATACTAATATCAAGAAATTGAACTGTGCACCAACAGGGTGGACCAGTATTAAATACAGGTTTCAGAGTAACAGCCGTGTTAGTCTGTCTTCGCAAAAAGAAAAGGAGTACTTGTGGCACCTTAGAGACTAACCAATTTATTTGAGCATGAGCTTTCGTGAGCTACAGCTCACTTCATCGGATGCATACCGTGGAATCGGTATGCATCCGATGAAGTGAGCTGTAGCTCACGAAAGCTCATGCTCAAATAAATTGGTTAGTCTCTAAGGTGCCACAAGTACTCCTTTTCAGTATTAAATAGTGTTACAGTAGGTGACAATCTTAGAAGGTTACCCTAGTGCTGGGCTCTCATTTCACTTCACTTTGTTCTTATATCTCACTGACTGACTGCTGATGCCCCTCCCCTTATATAGCATGGCTGACAACATTCTAGGAGGTTCAAGGAAAATGTAGTTCTCGGAAAGTCTGGAAGATCCCACAAGATTCTGCAAAGAACATTCCAGCAGGTTAGTGAAAAGTGATTTCACATATGGAATACCTGAAACATTTTACTTCAGACATTCTATTTTCCCCTTTGTTGCTAACAACAAAAACAGCATCTTGAGCCTGGTGCCCCCCAAGCCTGGCACTCTAGGCAGTCACCTAGGTCACCTGCCCCAACTGTAGTAATATATTAAACAGTTTATGCTGCTAAGTAAGTAAGCTGTCATGTCCTGAACAAGCAGAGATTCTGTGTGATCCTCAAGCATATCCCAAAGAATTCATTGCAGTAATCTAATCTAAGGAATAATCCCTGTTAATACACAGCAGTATTATTTATATCATTATTAACCCTCCCAGTTAAGAAAAGGTAGCTAATCAAGAGTATTCTCATTTGGACACCAGTTGGAAGAAAGCCTTTGGCATAAAGTCATATTTGTTGTTTAATAGAGTATTATGACTCTGCATACCAGAGATTTTATCTTTACAAGGGTGCACCAAATTCACTTTCCACAACTCCTAAAACTGCATAAATCCCATGCCAGGTTCTCCGTGGAAGGCTAGCTGCTCAGTCCAGATAGGGCGGCAATACACAGGAGGCGTAGTGAGCAAAAGGCATAGCAGGAAAATAAAACAAAACAAAATAAAATAATAATAATAATTTTCCAGGCAATGTCAAACACACAAAACTAGCTATTCTTTGCACAAAAGTTAAGCCCAGTCATGGTGAAAGTAAGAAACTCAAAAAGAAAAGGAGTACTAGTGGCACCTTAGAGACTAACCAATTTATTTGAGCATAAGCTTTTGTGAGCTACAGCTCACTTCATCGGATGCATTCAGTGGAAAATACGAGGTATTTTCCATTGAATGCATCCGACTGGTATTTTCCACTGAATGCATCCGATGAAGTGAGCTGTAGCTCACAAAAGCTTATGCTCAAATAAATTGGTTAGTCTCTAAGGTGCCACTAGTACTCCTTTTCTTTTTGCGAATACAGACTAACACAGCTGCTACTCTGAAACTTGTAAGAAACTCAGAAGTTCTTGAGATAGTCTATTCATGCCATTTCTGACCTCCATCCCTTTTCATTGACCTGCACCAAATTCAAATGTAGCTTTTGGCATGTAAAATCTTTATTCAGCCAAGCATGGGGCTGAGTGACAAACTTACTACTTTTTCTTGCATTCACTCGCTCGGTCCACAGTGAAGTCTGGCAGGTTGATGAATCCTTCAGCTTTCTCTGCCTGCAACAAAATACGTCACCAGAATTAACCCAGGCTGCAGTGGTGGACACTGCTGACCAAGATTAGATTAATTCCCGACAACCTTTTATTCCATGCATATACATTCCTAGTGCAAGGAGCAAGATAGGACCCACTTTTATGTGACTGTGTGTAGGGGAATCAGAAACCCTGCATGGGTTGCCCATCTCATTGTGATGGCGGTGCCACTCCACCTCCTGTGCAAGTGGGCAGGGTGTGGGCATAGCTTTTGCTCCACACCCCCAAGAATCAAGCCGCACAGGTGAACTGGCACAGCAGGGGATGGAATCTGCACCTTGTATAGGGTTAGGAAAGATTACTCCCCCTTCTGGAGCAACCATGCACTGACTCATATTCAGGATTTGTCACACTCTGGTTCATAGGGTCAGCTATGGATACAAGTTCCAAAAGCAAAATTTAGCCTCGGGTCTGAAGAGGACTAAAATAGAGGAGGCGCTAGGGGAAAGCAGCTCCCTTTGTAATGATCAGTGATCACATGCTGGTACTGCTGTACATGAGCAAAGTCATCAGCCAAACCTCATACATGCAGCATGGGAAACTGAACCCTTAACCTTCAGCTCCAAAAAACAGAAGTTTCTTCTCATTTGAGGTGAAGGATAATGTCAATATAGGTCAGTAGGAGTGAGAACCATATCCTCTTTTCAGGTGTGGCCATTAGAGACAGTCTCAGAGGGGTAAGCACTTGAGTTGACATTCAGTACAACAGTGCTTCATACACCTTGCTAAAATAAAGGGCTCGATTTCCCAGGCTTCCTTTATTCACCCACAACATAGCCAGTGCAATTTAGACATCTAAATCTCTGATTTGCAGGTATAATTAGTTAATTAAGCATTTGCAGGTGGGATTTTCAGAAGTGCTCATCCTGGAGCCAGTTAAATGCCTGGTAAGTGAAACACAGAGGTGCTGAGGAAGGACGGACAAAGTGCACTTCCCCTGATTTGAGTTAATAAAGTTGCAGCCTGCTGCTGAAATCCATCCCCATGTCTGTCTTCATTCACCTGTGCATCCTGCTCAATCACTGTAGACCTGAACCCTTCCCCTCCTATGAATGGCGGTGATGCAGACAAATAAGAACCTGCATCTGTATGTGTGGGGGGGAATATGGATTTGTTCTTTCAAAAAAAGATTAGAAATATTAATTCCTGAACTATGCATTTCTTGTGCCTCCCCCTCAACCCTACCGCATTATAATTCTGAAAACATATACTGTGAAAAGCAGCTGAGCTATCTAAAGATATTTCAAAGAGCAAGGATAATTCAGATGGAGCAAAGATGCAGAAGACTGACAGCATCTCAAACTACATTGTTTGTCTGTGAATCTGAAGTGACTATAAAAAAAGGAGGATATTAGCCAAGAATAGTCTCACATTTTTATACGTCAAATATTTAAACTAGAGCAACTGAAGACATTGATTGAGAAAGTAAGTGCAAAGGAAGCAATGAGGTTAATCATAGGAGGTGAGGAAATTACAGTTTGGTAGACGGGCTTCTTCTGCAGTGAGAAATGTTATTGGTTTGCTACTGTTGTTTTTTGTCTTCTCTGGATTATAATTTTAATTATCTGTCCAGGGTGCTGAGAGAGTGGGTTAGGTTTCTTTTATGTTTCACATGTTGAAATGTAATGAAGTTAAATTAACAGCAAGCAGGAGATCAGAAGTTTGTTTGTTTTTTTAAAGGAAAAATAATGTGTAGGAGAGAATTTTACCAAAATCGTATCATATTTAAAATGGGATAAACAATACCCTGAACAAATGCTTTCAACCTAGCAGCCACAAAATAAATGAAAGCCAGTAAGAGAAAGAGGAATTCTGGGAAAGTGCCTTCCAAGGTTTGGCCACTGACAGTACTAAGGGAAGAGAACAAGTTATGCAGGTGTAAGCAGTGTCAGGATGAGCTCCACCCTGACATCTGGTGGTGAGGTGTGTCAAGTTGTGGAAAAGAACTTCAGGGGCTGATCTCATTTGCATAGGCACACCGACCCCACCTAGAATGAGGCCATAGCTGCCCAAATGGTCACTTTGGCTGCTGTGGGATCCCCAGTGTCTCTGTTATTGGGGCAGGAAGAATAATTTGTTATTACCCTGATTATGGGAACTGTGCTTGGAACTGTACTTGGCCTTTTGTTATGATGGAGGGACTCACCATCAACTAAGTAGCACTCGCTAGGCAAGGGTCATGGGTTTTAAAACTCTGTGAATTGAGAGAGGCTGGGGACAAGTATTAATACTTGGTGGCATGGGCCCCCTTGGTGAGGGCCTTACATGCTAATTGCACTTCCTCCTCTCTCCACTGTGGAATATCAGAGCTACTTTTGATTCCATTAGGAATCTAGTTACAGGCTGCTGAGCTCACTTTGGGCTAATGGTGCACCAGCACTGAGGCTCCCCTACTACAAGCTGAATTCACCAAAGAGCTGAACTGACTAAGAGCTGAAATCACTGAGTGTTGTGTTAAGTAGTGGGGGAGCCTGAAGATATATTGTGGAGCAGTTTGCGGGATGGCTGGAGTGCCTTGTGGACAGGCTGGTGGAGCAGTCCGTAGGACGGAGGGAGCTGCTGGTGGGACGCGGAGCAGTTTGTGGACCGGCTGGTGGAGCAGTTCGTGGGACGGCGGGAGCTGCTTGTGGGCCGCGGAGCTGAGTGAAGGAGTTCGTGGGGCAGCTGGCAGAGCGGAGCGAAGCGAAGACCTATGGAGCTGTGGGGCGGTCAGCTTCAGATCATGTAAGGTGCCTCTTACCCCCGTCCCATCTCCACCCAGGTTGGGAGGTAAAGCTCCGCAGATAAACTTTCGAACTCTGGGGCTGCCCTGACCAGGGACAGAGACTTTTGGGTCATTGGACTTTTGGGACTTTGGGTGATTTGGGGTTGCTGGACTCAAGAACCAAAGGGAAAGGGGCATGCCCCAGTTTGCTTGGGGTGGGTTTTTTGCCCATGGGTTGTGTTATGAATTCTGTTGGTGGTGTTTCCCCAACGTAATGCCACATTGTTTCTCTCTGTTATTAAAAGGCTTTTTGCTACACTCAGACTATGTGCTTGCGAGAGGGGAAGTATTGCCTCTTGGAGGCGCCCAGCGGGGGTGGTATATATTTGTCCCAGGTCACTGGGTGGGGGCTCGAGCCGATTTGCATTGTGTTATTGGAATGGATCCCCTAGATATTGAACCCGGCCCTTGTTGCTGCCAACTCTGACGGGCAGAAGGGTTACACAGGGTTAGAGTACCGAAATCTTGGTTACCTCCTGAGCTAAGTACAGTAAACAGACTATGTCTACATTTCTCTTCCCAGTATAAGCCTACAAAAACAAATGCCAACACAGTTGAGTGCTCCATGTGGTGCCTAGCATAGCATTGAAACAGAGGTTATTAAATGCACCATTGGACTGGAAAGGTACATCCACAATGCTGGGTTCTCCACTCCATCCACCGCCAATCTAGCTATACAATTTTAGAAATCGAGATTAAGATGATCTTTCTAAAAAGGAACATCCCTCACACCCTCACCCCCAGCCCTAGCCACACACCAACTAACCGAAATTTAAAGCAAGAATGAATAAACTTTGCAACACCAGGAGGCTCTTTGGCAGCACATAATACGTATCTCCATTTATAGAAGAAAGAAGAAGAAGAAGAAGAAGAATGCACACTACCATACTATATGTTTTTATATCTTCCTTGAGGGATCAACAAGATACTACTTGTTGGTAAATTTTGCCATTACTGAAAACGGATGCAAATTTAAGGCATTCAGAGTGTTCTTAATACACTTTTTACCATTTTAAAAGGTTGTTCAAAAATTGGAGCAGGTTCAGAGAATAGCTAAAAAATGGATCGAAGTTTGGACAAAATGCCTGACAGTGAGAGATTTAAAAAGCTCGATCTGTTTAGCTTATTAAAAAGAAGTTTTAGAGATGATTTGATTACAGTGTATAAGTACCTTCATGGGGATGAAATACCAGGTATTAGACTCCTTAATCTAGCAGAGAAAGGTATAACAAAAACCAGTGACTGGAAGTTGAAGCCAGCTAAATACAAATTAGAAATAAGGCACTAATTTTTTTTAACAGTAAGGGTGATAACCATTGTAACCAGCTCCCAAGGGAAGTGACACTTTTTCTATTGATACCTTCAAATCCAGATGGATAGCCAAACACTTGTTATGCTTCAGTCACACAAGTTACTGGGTTCAACATGGGGAGAACTAGGTGAAATTCTATGGCCTGTGGTATACAGGAGTTCAGACAAGATGATCTAATGGACCACCCTCACCCCCCAACCTTAAAAATCTATGAATTTATAAATCCAGGGAATCCTAGCCCTTTCCATTCATCTACAGAGAGTGTACCTTTATAAACAAGTGTAGGATATAGCTGTAAGTCTCATTTGGGGATTTTTCAGATTACAGTTGACCTTCTTGTTCCACTGTGGGCCACTCAGTTTTAAATGGGAATCTTTCCCCTCAGTCATTTAGGAAGATGGATACTTACAGCCTCAGTACAACAGTGCACTTAAAAAAAGGTGCTTCAACTAAGCATGGGATTCAGTCCAGCTGAAGCCACATGACTATTCATGTTCTTAACGTTAAGTAGGTGATAAATACTTTGCTGGAGCGGAACAATGGTGCTCAGCACTTTGCAGGATCAAAGTGTAAGTGCATTTTAGGGTTCCATGTTCATTGTGACTTCATAATTTCCACAACACATTTGATTCATTTGCAAGTTGGACATGCCTTTGTTGTTTTGGGTTGTGTGTTTTTTTATTAATTATTATTCTTATTGCTTTGTTTTGTTTCTGTTTTAAACTGACAGCTCTATAATCTAGACCTGGTATCTTCCCTGAAATCCCAAGACATGCAGCAGGTATAATTGGGAACAAAGTTGTGATAGCTGTGTTTGCTCCCCAATATTAGCATGTGTAAAAACCAGTCAAATTTTATTGTCACAGAAATCAGCAAATGGGATGGATTCTAAATAAGCACAGGGAGCAGAATAATGTGCCATTTTGACAGTCACTTTTTGGAGTGGAATGGCATTTTAAAAGCTTTTTAAAATTTTAAAAGCTGAAAAGTCATAAGCCATTATCTTTTGTCTCAAGAATTATTTTCTAACATTATTTTAAATGTACCATTATTAATTTCATAAGGATATGGTCAAGCTTCTCTATGATCCTGTTGTAATATCTCAAGATGGCCATGAAGGATTCAAATTAAAAGAACCCTGATCTACCTTTATAGCAGGATGTTCAAAAAGAAAGAACAAACTGATACATTGTGATTTTGAGATGGGTTACCCTACATAGAAAGGGAAACTGCCCAATCGTTTGAAAGTTCACAAATCAAGATACAGTATATCATCATGCATAAACTGGGATGTGCATTTAAAAAATATATATATATATCATTGGTATGTTAGAGCCTAGTATTAGAAGCAGCTCTCTTGCTGAAAAGTCAGTGACTATAGCTGGTTTGTGAAAAATTTCAAAATTTTTAAGCTGTCAAATGATTTTAAAAATCATAATTAATTGCGAGATTACAAAAATTGTTGCAATTAATCGCACTGTTAAACAGTAATAGAATACCAATTTAAATGTATAATATCCATTTCAATGGGTTTGAAATAAACCCATTTGTTTTTTAGTTTTAATGTTTTGCGATATTAAAGCAATTTATAAAATATAAATCATTTCCATTTTAGGCAAACAAAAAATATCTATAAAAATCTTGAGAAGTATTTTGATTAAAAATGTCACCAGATTTGTTGCAAAACACAAACTGGTTCATTAATGCCAACTTTTTTAAAAAACGGATCAATTTTTGACCAAAAAAACCCTTTTCATTCAAAAGATTTCAACCAACTATATTTGTGATAGACACAAAACACAGGATCCCAGTGAAAGATACTAAGCCACTTTACCATTTACTTTAATAGGTTGAATACCCTTGGCTATGGTTTTGGATTCTTATCTTTACTTTTTACGTGTTATTTATGTGATGCTGTATGGAATCTGGGGGACACTTGAGGATATTATGAATATCAATATTGTCAAATTGCAATGAGTTGTGCCAGATATGCCCTGTAAGGTATCTGAAAAAAATGTTATAATTTGCCAGATATGATGATCTTGTTTATATGTTTGTACCACCTTCGTATTATGGGTTATAGATATGTATGTATGTCTGTATTTCAAAACTTGTGCTATGTTTCTGGGTGACACCCCCAGAGAGTTTCAGCAGTGCCTAGCCTGCTTGATGGCTCATTAAGGATCATCAGCTATACAACTGACTCATTGAGAGAAGGCAGATACACCTTGTGACTCAGCAAGGCATGCAGGGACATGCCTATGGACAGAACTCTAAGGTTTCCAAGCCATGTGCTGGGCAGCTTGCGTTTGGGACAAAGGAAGCACAGGCCACATGGCAAAAGACTATAAGAGGCAGCTGCATCTTCTCCATTTTGTCTTCAGTCCTGCTTCTTGTCTTCAATCCTGCTTCTTACCTCTGGAAGGACTTTGCTACAAACTGACGCTCTGAACAAAGGACTGAATGATCTATCCAAGCTGTGGATGTGTTCCAGAGGGACTTTCAAGCCAGCAAACACACCAATTACTGCTAAGAACTTGATATATTGACTTTGAAGTCTTTGTACATATGTGATTGTTTTACCATGTAACATCTCTCTTCTTGTTTTTTCTTTATAATAAACCTTTAGTTTTAGACACTAACGGATTGGCTGGCAGCATGGTATTTTGGGTAAGATCCAAACCTATATTGACCTGGTAATGTGGCTGACCCTTTGGGGTCAGAAGAACATTTTGTATATGTGAGCAGAGTTTTTTTAAAATAACTTCTCACTGTACTGGACTTAGGGTGCTGGCTGGGAGCCAGAGAACTGGAATGCAATAAAGAGGGCTGTGTGATTTTTTTTCTTCTTCTTCTTCTTGATAATTGGTGTGGGGAATCAGAAGCACAGTTTGTCACTGGTTGGGGAGTTTAACTTCAGTGTTATCCACCAGTCTTGGGAGTATCTGCTCTCCCTTTTGCAATATGCCCTGACCTTGGCATTTCCAGTGAGGGCTATCCCAGGCACCATGCTTCTGTTCTCTTAAAAGTTAAGAGAACATAAGCAATAGGGGGAAAGGTGAGAAATTGATAGCGCTGGAGATTGAAGTTGTCACTTCATCCACAGAACAGCAGAGCACTGACAGCACAAACTGGTTTCTGTGGCCTCATCAGCATGCTTCAGTTGTGGCTGGGGGGACCATTTGTAGACATGAGTGAGAAGTTCAACCTCCATGTCTACTCAATGCTCTGCTTCTCCGATAAATCCTAAGATTGTCAGTTGTGGATAATTTTTGTAATGTTTATCCAGGCCTGTGAGGAACCAGAATGAAAATGAACTGACCTCATAGTCCAACGAACAGTCAGCAGAAGGCAATGACTTTTCGTCAGTGCCAAAGGGTCTGATGAGCACAGTTTAAACACAATTAGTTAGAGCAAAACTTAAGGATAAATGTTGAGTCTATCATCACCTGAACCCCCTTTTATTGTATTCATCAGATGATTTTTCTAAGCTGATTCCTCATGAAACGGTGTTAGAGATCAAGACTTTGAACAATGTGTATAGCTATAGAAGGAAACTTGGAATTTTTGTCCATCCACTGAAAGTCACACAAGTAATCCTACAGATACACAACAAACAGTTGATTAGTCTCCCACTTTCCAATGAATCACAGGTGCACATGTGAGACAGATGTGAGATGAAACAGGAGTCTAGCACCAGAATTATTTGTGTTCATTTTTTCCCTTCCATGCAGAAGTAATGCCCCACTCACAAGGTTTCAGTATGAATGCTCCAGACTAGAACTAAAACTGCTTGGGGGAGGCAGAACCTGATGATGTCCTTTCTAAATGTTCCGTTTAGAAGCATCCATCCGTACAGAACAGCAACAAAAAGAGGGAACTAGAGACTAGCAGACAGTGACTCTCAAAGATGTCTGGAGTTCAGTCTGGATACGCATTCAGACATTTTGGAGCTTATCAGACTAACTTATTAAGATTGCCCCACTTACTCCCAAATCAGTTCTCATTCACACCTTTCAACCCAATCAGATCCTTCTCCGTTTCCTTCTCCCAAGGTACTTCCTGACTACCTTAACTGTCTCTCCTCATCCTTTTTTATTAAGGTCACAAATCTGCCACTGTTCCTGTTGAGATTTCCCAGCTGCTGTCTTCTGATACACTGCTGGTGAGTCGTGAATGCATTCGTTCCCCATTCCCTCTTCCGTGGAAGACCCAATATTTGAGCACAATAGCCAGATCAACAAAGTTCCAGAGCTTCTGAGGCCTTAGGACAGATTTAATCAAGAGCATGCAATGCACTGGGGACTGTGGAGAATACCTCACCCTAACCTGAGAAAACAGAAATGTGGATTCAGTTAGAGATTCCACACAAATTCTGATATTTCTCCAGCCTTACTAGAAAAAGGCCATCAACAGCACACTGCTGTTGCTATGCTACCGTTGTCAGTATCTGGTTGACTGTAGCATCTACAGAAAGTGAAAAAACCTCTTGCTTCTTAAAATAAAGAAAGGGGTCATACAGAACCACAGACAGCCTAGGTCACTCACTTCATTCATTCATTTGACCTCAGCTTGATTCCGCCCTCACCACTCTTCACCAGTGTGTCAGTGTCAAAGGATCTATGTTTAAAGGCCCTTTTCTACAGTAATCTGAGTTGAGTGTTTAGATGCTAAAGTGGAAAGTTACTCTGCTGCCTCCTCCCAGCCTGACATACAGCAGCTGATCCCCACATTGTTGAAACTACAGAATATTCTAATGTTCTTTAAAACATATAGGGCCCAATTCTTAGGTCAGTTGTGCTGGTGTAAGTCAGGATTAACTCTACTAACGGTAATATAATTGCACCAGTATAAAAATTGGTGTCATGCAGGTGAATTGGGTCCATAATATCTTTCAGCAAGTCAATAAGAAACCAGCAGAATCTTATTATATGCTGGTCCACAAACACTGCATCTTTATTCTGCTTCAGGCACTTGCATTTAGGAGCAGGAGTGATTAAGTGGCCAAGGCATTAACGAGCATTTCTAAACATCAGTGAAGAGGTGAAAATATTCGCTAAGCTATAAAATATAATGGGCAAAATACAGCCCCAGGAGAATTCCCCTGAAATTAATCAAACTGCACCTGGGATGGCTTCGATCTAATAAAGGGTAGGCGAGAAAGGTTTCCTCTTCCTTTGACACCTTTTCGTTGGTGTGATGCTGCTGAGCACTGTCTAGAGCTACGCTGGGGGGAGGCCTGTTCTTTAAGTTGTCCAAGGTAACAATAGACCAGCTCAGCCTGTTACATAAAATTGTTTATAAAATCAAGAAAAGGTGGAGACAAATGAGCCAGTACAAACTGGACTGCTTACATTAAAACAACGGTGATGAGGGGTCTTCCAGGCATAAAGTTGCAGATTGATAGGACATTGATCTGAAAGAGTCTCAAAATGGGAGGAAATGTTTAGGGTTGAAATCACTGAAATGTTTTTTGAATGGTTAACTAAATAAAGTAGCCACCCCTTTTTGGACATGGTCCATCTGGGGGTCACTCAGTGACAGTCAGGGGTGTGGGACATGGACTGTAAGGAGACAACTTTATCACCATAGCTTCTATCTCCATCATCTCCTCGGACCCCAGAATCTACCATTGGGCCTTCATCATCCTGATCCTAAGAGAGAGTCCTGAACAGAGCAAGCCAGGGAGAGGAAACTGATGATAGCGCCACCTCCACCTGGGATGTAAGATTTGCATTTCACTCCCTCATGTCAATTTCCTTCCCACTCTTAGTTTTCCTCTTTCCGATCTCTCTCTTTCCTTTTACTTTTGGTCCAAAAAAATTCTGTTTAGCAGGCCAAGTCTGACATGTCTCAGAGTGGCTGATAAACCTGTGCTATGCCCGTGCCTCTCCAGTATCAAGGCTGAAAGTCAGATTCAACAGCAGAGTCAGGAGCTGCATTTTCTAGCCTTGTTATTCTTCTCTCCTCGTGTGTCTGTCTTCTTTTTATATTAAAGAAGGAAGGATTGGACTCAACAACAACGGCGGCAACAAGAACTGCTGCAAACCACCTCAATGGTCTTCTCTTTTCCTCTAAAAGAACAGTTAATAGCATCTAAAAAGAGCCCCGGAAAGGAGTTTCTCTCTATAAAAGAACTCTCTCCAGCTAAAGGGATGTTAAAATGAAAACCTTTCTTTATATTTTACGTTTAAATGTTTTAGCAGCTTTCTTTGACAAAAGGTTTTTAAAAATTTTAGCGGTAATTGCTACAATTTAACTAAGCCAGTGAAGATGTGACAAGAAATCCCAGACCACACTTAACTGTTCACTGTTGTAATTGTAAACAAAGCTTTCAGTGACATCTTACCCCTTGTTGGGCCCAAGACATCCCTTTTTCAGCAGGACAGCTATTTGCATTTTTAAAAGTTAATCATTCACTATTCAGCAATTTAAACTCCACTGTGCTGTCCTAGTCGCCTAATCCCCTGACCCCTCCCAATTCAGTGCAGGTGTCCACAGAAAAAACACAGTAGGAGCTTTTGTGCCAGATCCATGGGACACATGAGTGAAACAGAGCAGTGAATGTGATGACAACAAGACAAGAGATAACACCACAATGAGCTGGCCAAGCTGTAATTCTGACACCAGCTTTACTATCAGGCAACAAAAATATCAAAAGGAGAGTAAAAGACAGGTCAAGCAAGGTTCAAACTGCAGGTGGGAGAAATAAGCAAGTCCCCTTATTAAAATTATGCAATTAGTTCCATTGAGAACATGAGGAGAGTGCTGCCCCTTCCTTGACGGTAAGTGCCTGTAAGCTTCTTCAATTTGCAAGTTCCTTCCAGCATTTAAATGACAGTGGAGCCTGTGAAGAACACGCAGGCTTAAAGGAACAGACTGTCTGACAAATCCATTTCACAAGTGCTTGCAGAAACAAAAAATGTAGAAAGTTTCTAGTATTTGCTCATTTTGCAAGAAATCTCAGGGCTGAGCAAAAACTAAATAAGCCCGATCATTTATATATCTCCAGATTATACTTCAGATCTTCCCCAACTCTTTCCTTCCCAGTGCCAGTAGTCCCTGCTTAGTCACTCACACACAGTTAAGAGTTTATTGTACTCACCAATTGGCTGCTGTACCAGTATAATGATGACCCCTTCAGCACAAACCAGAACTTTTTCCATTTGTTACCAATGAAAGGTCCTTTTTCCTTTTTCTTGTAGAGCCACCCCTGGTAATCAGCTTGTCCCAGGTCCTTACACGATATCCTCCGTCGACTCATAACAACAATCTCTGTGCCATTAAAATAAATGGTTCTGCTTGTTTAAATCTACAAAGCTAAATAAATTAAATATATCAGACCATCTACATTTGCTATATTAACAGTCATCCAAGTGTCTCTTAAAATGCACATCAAAGTCAGATGGTCAGTCAGTTTTATGATGTCTGTTAGACACATTCATTTAAAAGGCATTCTAAATGTACAAAGATAAAATGAGAAGATGTTCTCAGAAAATAAATTACATGTACTGATTACTCTAAAGATAATTGCACACAAATAAGACATGAATTATTGTAAAATAAAACAAACTAGATAAAAATGTGTTTCGTCCTTCTTACAGCTGCATTAGAAAACAATAGATCTATTTAAGTCACAGCTAGAGAGGACTAGCTTTCAACTAAATGAAAAGCTGCATGTCTCTCTCTAGAATCTCCAGCTCTGTGTCTATTGACATACCACAAAGGCTTAGTCCAAAAGAACAGCATGCTGTCATTTTTTCAGAATTGATGCAAAAATAAGCAGAGTTTAACCAACAGTCCTTCACCAGCTAACCAGCGGTACGAAAACCTCGACCTCCCCCCAACAAGACACACTTTTAAAAAAAAGAAAAGAAGAGGGGAAAGATCCGTTACCTTGACTTTTCTGTTTGGTCTTCTGACGCAAGGGAACCTGCAAGAAATGCAGGAAGGAAAGAAAGGAAATTTCAGATTGTGTTACAACATTTGTAAAGAAAGACTGGGGCAACTGGAGAGGGGGGTGTTTATCTAAAAACCCACTTGCAGCTAAAGGGAAGCTACTAGCTGAAGCATAAAATGTGTTAATTAAAACTGATGTATGTGCAGTTGAACAAGAACAAATGTAGCACTATTATACATATGAATCAATCCACTAGTGCTTCCTGTTTCACACCCACAGGAGCCTCTCTCGGATTGCTTTTTAGCTGAATCGTATAATGTTCTCTGAAGCAAAAAAAAGAAAAGTTAAGCCTGCAACATTTTAAGCCTCATTGCCTTTATTAGGGATAATTACTAATATGTAAGGGTGAAAAAAACATGGCAGGTATTTTATCATCACTGATATAGCACATTGTGGGCATTACTGTAAACAAATAATAAAAACAAAAATATCACTGCTTTTCCCCCCTCTTTGTCTTTCTGGTACACATTGCCCCCTACATGAGTAAGATGTTGACAGAATACGTTACAGATAGGAGGATAGTGTCTCAATATTAAAAAAATATGGTCCACATTTGGTGGATTTTCCTCATTATAATGTATAATATATATGCTTAGTTGATTATGTTATCCCATATATATTTATGTATTTTAATTATAGGCACTCATTTTCATATTTTACATATAGTATATTTTATCCAACATTATTATATGGAAAATACATTTGCCTTACTGAAAAATAAAGACATGAAACTAAGGGTTATCAGCTTGAGTTAAAACCTATAGGGGAGCCTGACGTTGAATTTGAGCTGCCAACTCAAATTAAAAGCTGAGTTGCTGTGTTTTCACTGCTATTTTAACCTGAGTTAGTTCATGTGGGTTAGCTAACCCAAGTTAAGAACACACCATTTTGTGCAGTGTACACATAACCTAAACTGAATGAAGTGGAGTCCAGAGAATAGGGAATTAGGAATCAAAAGTCCTGGGTTCTACTCTTAGCTCTCCCCTGACCTGTTGTGTTACCTCAGACAAGGCAACTCACTGCTCTTTGCCTCAGTTTTCCCATCTATAAAATGGGGAAAATAATAGATACTCTTTTTAAAACATTCAGACCTCTCACTGAAAAATGATGCATACAAGCTTAGTATTTTGATATTTGTTTACACACACATCCAGCTATGCAGAGGTGATATTCATCTGATGAATTGCAGAACTGTGTAACAAAGGACTATAATGTATCTTTGAACACTTAACTTGCCAAGATATTCGTCCTTTAAGTTATATTATCTTTAGGGAGAGAAAAGCTATTTTATGCTCTTTGGGGAGGTTTTCATGGCTCCACGTACCGGTGAACTCATGGTAACTAAGACGCTTAGCTTTAGAGTGGCCAGGGACACACACACACAAATATCAAAATCATGTTTTTCTAAACCTCAAACATTTTCTCAATATTTTGCTCTGTAACATAGGTAACACATACATAACTGTGCACCAGAAAGTTTTTATTGGTGCTTATTTGGGATGACCTACCTAACTCACTTGTGGATGGCTTTGCCAAGAGTGAACGATCCCAGACTCATCATTTTTTATTTATGCTGTAGTCCATTGGATGTTTCTCTCAGGACAATGTTTTCCTTGATCTATTCCCATGGAGCAATGAGCAAATAGACCAGTTACATGGGAGCCACTAATGTTCCCCCACTCCCATATGGGATGACCCTGAAGTCGTCTTTCCAAAGGAAGTTGTCCCTGACTCAGGCCTGAGCCCATAGGAAAATAGTAAGGGCTGCCAGGACTACCTCCTTGGACCCAGTACCTCCTACCTAGCAATTAGGCTGGGATGACGAAAGAGGGAGACGAAATAACACCTCTTATGCAGAAACCAGGTAGTGGGAATGATTCCATGATGCTGTAAATCGCATCGTGTAAATCCAGATTAACGAAATGTCATGATGGTAAAATTGCAACACAGTGACAGGATGTGGCTCTCTGTAACTATTTGATGAAGAAGTAGCTCTCCTGCTAATGCACGACCTTTATCACTGAGCTAAAGCAAAATAGCTTAGACCATAGACTGGTTTGAACGGAAGAGACAGAATCCTCATTGCATGAATCATTTATAACTGAACGGGACGAATCACTGGTAAATACATTGGAGGCAGCAATCCCAGGATCTGGGCATGGATTGCAGTCACCATGAATTAATATACACTTCTGGTACCAGTTTCTATGGTTCTAGTAGCAGAAAGCCATGAACTTTTCTGTTAGATGACAAACATGAAACCTATGACTAGTGTGCTCTGTTTTCACAAGCCCAACAGCCTTTATTACGTGTTAATAAAATCATATAAAAATAAGAACAGGAGCACTTTTTCTTCTTTAAAAAAATATTCCATTTATTCCTAACAGGTCATGGGCACAGTCAAGGGTCCCTGTAGTCCAGGACTCTGCAGCAGTGGAATTTGTCATGGAATCTCCCCACTCTCACAGAATTTCAGCTCTGATATCCCTCCTGGTCCCAAAGCTAATAAATTTAATATGGGGAAAAAACAGCTGTACTCACTGAACTCGTGTTCATATTTAATATTGTTGAAACCTCCATTTTTTTAAATTTAATCTACCACTACACTTGCAGTCTGCAGTTTGACAAAAAATCCAGAGACTTGCAAAATTTAGGTCCAGCTTGTCACAAAACACACAGGATGTTGGGTTGTACTAGCAAATGGTTCTCCAAAAATCAGATTGAAGTTTCCCATCTGCAAGATATCCAGATATGGCCACCATGTATAGGGAATCTTTCAATTCAGGATACTCAGGTGGGTAGCACAAGGAATCAATAGAGAGCCACTTGAGATTTTCCGGTTTGCAAGTTTAATTTCAGATCAAGAGACAAATCCTTTCAACAAGGAAGAGTTTTTCAAGACAATGAGAAGCAGCTGAAAATCACTATAAAAACACACCCAACCATAACCAATAGAACCGATGGTCCAAACCAGTGGTATAGCAGCCATGTCAGAAGAGACTATATGGATTACATAAGGTGCACTCACTGGAACAATATATGACTATTTGGTATGCTTCTTAAAGCCCCAGCTCCTGGAGTCATCCAATTTATGTGAGAATCTCAGCTTTCATTATCCTTCAAAGAGGAAAGATGAAAACATGAATCCCCTAATGGTCCCAAAACAGAAAGGCAAATAAACCGAATTTAATTTTTAAAAATTTCATTATTTTTAAGCCACTCCTGATTTTGTGCAGCCTGACTCCTGATTTTTGCTTGCAGTTGACAATACTGCAATTTTTTTCATTGTAGTTTTACACATCAGGAATGTGGTGGACAGTGATGGGACTGTGGCCTACTGGAACCTCTGCACCTAAATGTAGACCGCAAACCTATGGCTTACTATCCAGAGCTCCTCCTGCAGAGTGCAAATACATACATGCCCTAGCTGTAGCTTGATGAAACTGCAGAGCTCAAACTAGGGCACATTCACTTACCTCACTGGCTGACCCAATCAATAGGCAGGAATTATAGAGGTGTGACAGTTTGGGGGATACGTCTGTGGCAGCTGACGAATTCCATTTTGGTTTTGTGAACATCACGTTGTATTTTCAACCTCCCTCTAGAAGGTAGCCTTTGGTGTGGCTTTGAACATTCATTTGGTAGCAGGAACTGACATCTGGAGGACAGATTAGGAGTATGCTCCATAGTGTAGCATAGCTCCATAGTGTAGACTCAGCCTATGCCAATGGAAGGGGTTTTTCTGTTGCTGTAGGAACACCACTTCCCTGAACAACGTTAGCCACATCAACAGAAGCACTCTTCCAGCAATACAGAGGAGTCTACACTGGGGGTACTCTTGGAATAGCTGCGACACTAATGGATGTGGATTTTTCACACCCCTAAGCACGAACCTAAATTTTAAATGTAGACCAGGCCTTAAATTTAATATGGGGAAAAAACAGCTGTACTCACTGAACTCGTGTTCATATTTAATATTGTTGAAACCTCCATTTTTTTGTAAATCTCTTGTGTTTTAATGGTAGAGTGTTAGAGATTAAGGCCAAAAAGGACCACCAGATCATCTAGTCTGACCTCCTGTATAGCACAGGCCATCAACACCACCCAGCAACTGCACACTAACCCAACAACCAAAATGAGGCCAAAGTATTAGTCCATAGGAGACTAGACTATTGCACTGCAAGTAGAGAATAGGAGAGCCCAATGTGCACCAATGCCCGAAGGACCCATAATGGTAGGGAAATGATTAAGTGAGAAATACCCAGATCATCCTGGCAAATGACCCGCATGCAGATGCTGCGGAGGAAAGCAAATAATCCCCCAGGTCACTGCCTATCTGACCTGGGGAAAATTCCTTCCCAAGCCCACATATAGCAAAGTGAGAGTATGAGAGTGAATATAGAAGCAAATATATTTGCTAAGCCTGTGTTCCTTGCTTTACTGCCATGCTATCCCTGAAGGGTGTAAGTAGAAAACCAGAGCTCCCACACCAGGTGATCTCTGGGGAAAAATGTGTCTAAGCAACAGGAGGTTTGGGAGGGCTGACACACTGATTCTGGGGTCTAGGCTAACAGATTGTGGGATACCACTGCCCAAGAAGGGTCAGACATGGGATCTGCACCTGAGAGAGTGCCAGAGAGACCCAGAATCAGGAACAGTGATCAGAGTCACTACCAAGACCCAATGGGCTTAAAAGAACATGGGACTCAGCTGTTGGATCAAAGCAAAACAGACTGGCGCTCCTCCAGAGAGCAGGACTGGACCAGGTTGTGACAATCTCATTGGCTGTCCCAATCAATAATCAAGAACTTATTTAAAGATTGAATGTGACCTCAACCTTTTGGAGAGCAAAACTACACACACAAGTAGGGCACTTCCCTCAACCCATCCTGCAACTAATGGCTGTAGCCAAAATTGTAGATATACTTACAAGAGCATTCCCATCAGCAGCCATGTAGGATTCCAAAACCCAAGGGGAAAAGCTGCAACAAAGAAAAAATATATGTTTATTTAAGATCTAAGCCACACTTTTACAGCATAAATCTCAGTGAACCGAGAAAATAGTTTTCAAAAATGTTCTAAATTGCCTAAGTTTACAAAAGTTATGTTCTTCAAACTTAAGGGTGCTGTATATGATGTAACTTTACTAGCAGAGAAGTAAAATAATGATCTGGACCGGAGGTCTAGCTTCATCAAGTCTTTTTTCAAGATGCGCAATATAAAAGCTCAAGGATAAAATTTGTTTTAGGCAATGGGTAGAGCTGGTCTAAAAATATTTTTCCCTATAGAAATTTTTGATTAATATGAAGAACTGATTAAAAAAAACCTAAAATTTTCATCAGAAATGTAGTTTTCCGACTAAAGACTTTGGCCAAAAATGGGAGTAGTGTATCAAACGAGTTTAGTTTGTTCCTCATGTCCCCATTCTCCTCTATGGGCTAGGATCCCCAGCTGGACTACATCTCCCATAAGCCATCCTGGTGTCCACTTTTGGTGGGAAGAAACAGTGCAACATTAAGTCCTTGGCCAGGGTGTTTTATAGGAGATATAGTCCAGCAGGGGATCTCTCCCAAAGAGAGAATCTCTCTCCAGGTTTTAGGCCACCAGTCTAGATAATATCAACTGAAGACTCAGTATGATTTTGGAGAGCAATATTCTTTTGGACCCTGAAATATTTGTGTCAGGGAAAAAATCAAAGCAACTTACTAGTCAGAAGAAAGCCACAATAACTTTACTAGGACCAGATAACTAACTAGAAAACCAATCCCTCAAAAATAATGGACATCAAAGAGTCTTTCAATAAACCGGAGAGTTTAGAGAATATAGTATTTTGTTTAAATGAGCAGCAGCAGGAATGTAAGGAAATATAGTCACTCTTTAGTGAACTATAATTAGTACTTTTTTTCTGTGCTGTCTAAAACTGTGAATTTAAGAGATATGCTATTCTTAACATGTAATATTTGTTTTATTTTGAAAATAAAAACAGTAAACAGAAAAATACATATATACAGAATCTGGCCTCCAACAGTTTCAAACCAAAAATAAAAAGATGAAAGTACCTAAATCTGAAAAAAATAGATTAATAAGGAGAGATGCTATAGAAAAGAATGTCAAGGTTTAGAAGTCATATCCAAGTAAAAACAGAAGGGGGGAAACATCTTAGTTATACAAGCAAATTAAAGCAGAAGCATCAAATGCTGAACCAGAAAACAAGGGAGTAACTGAATGAACAATTGACAACGGTGATTACTGTGATGTGACAGGTCTTTCCATAATTTTTCATTAATTTTTTTGTAATTATGAGAATTTACAGATTCAGATCACTCTGAGCCTGTGAGCGAAAGATAAGAGATTTAGGTAACTGTCAAGGAAAAAGCTTCTGTATGGCTAATAGGAATCATAGAATATCAGGGTTGGAAGGGACCTCAGGAGGTCACCTAGTCCAACCCCCTGCTCAAAGCAGGACCAATCCCCAACTAAATCGTCCCAGCCAGGGCTTTGTCAGCTGACCTTAAAAACCTCAAAGGAAGGAGATTCCACCACCTCCCTAAGTAACACATTCCAGTGCTTCACCACCCTCCTTGTGAAAAAGTTTTTCCTAATATCCAACTGTCACAGGGTCCCCGCAGGCTTTCTCCCTCTTGAGCCTGTGCCCTGTGTTTAAGCTGGTATAATAAAGAATCCTCCATGCCTTCTTTTGCTGGATCACCCAAGTGTCTTTATTTACCGTTTCAGAGGGGTAGCCGTGTTAGTCTGGATCTGTAAAAGCGGCAAAGAGTCCTGTGGCACCTTATAGACTAACAGACATATTGGAGTATGAGCTTTCGTGGGTGAATACCCACTTCATCGGATGCATGCAGTGGAAATTTCCAGAGGCAGGTATAAATATGCAAGCAAGAATCAGGCTAGGGATAACGAGGTTAGTTCAGTCAGGGAGGGTGAGGCCCTCTTTTAGCAGTTGAGGTGTGAACACCAAGGGAGGAGAAACTGCTACACACAGATGGAATACAAGCTGTCAGGAACAGTATCCCTGATGATGCCACCGCACAACTGGTTGCTGAGCTCTGTAACTTTATCCTCACACACAATTATTTCAAATTTGGTGACAATATATACCTCCAGACCAGTGGTGCTGCTATGGGCACCCACATGGCCCCACAATATGCCAACATTTTTATGGCTGACTGGGAACAACGCTTCCTCAGTTCTCGTCCACTCACACCCCTTCTCTACCTACATTACATTGATGACATCTTCATCATCTAGACCCATGGGAAGGAAACCCTGGAAGAATTCCACCACAAATTCAACAGCTTCCACCCCACCATCAAACTCAGCCTGGACCAATCTACGCGGGAGGTCAACTTCCTAGACTCCAAGGTGCAAATAAGTGATGGTTTTCGGTATAGGGTGGTGTTAACGTGACCTACTGACCGCTATGCCTACCTTCATGCCTCCAGCTTCCACCCTGGACACACCACACGATCCATTGTCCACAGCCAAGCGCTGAGGTACAACCACATTTGCTCCAACTCCTCAGACAGAGACCAACACCTACAAGATCTGCACCAAGCATTCTCAAAACTACGATACCCACATAAGGAAATAAGGAAACAGATCAACAGAGCCAAATGTGTACTCAGAAGCATCCTGCTGCAAGACAAGCCCAAGAAAGAAACCAACAGAACTCCACTGGCCATCACATACAGTCCTCAGCTAAAACCACTCCAGTGCATCATCAGTGATCTACAACCCATCCTGGACAACAATCCCTCACTTTCACAGGCCTTGGGAGGCAGGCCAGTCCTCACCCACAGACAGCCTGCCAACCTGAAGTATATTCTCACCAGCAACTACACACCGCACCATAGTAACTCTAACTCAGGAACCAACCCATGCAACAAACCTCGATGCCAACTCTGCCCACATATCTACACCAGCGACAACATCACAGGACCTAACCAGATCAGCCACACCATCACTGGTTCATTCACCTGCATGTCCACCAACGTAATATATGCCATCATGTGCCAGCAATGCTCCTCTACTATGTCCATCGGCCAACCTGGACAGTCCCTATGTAAAAGGATAAATGGACACAAATCAGACATTAGGAATTTTCTTCAAAGATGAATGTTTTCATTTTCAGAAATCCTTGATATTGAAAAACCATTGAAATTTCTGCACATTGGGGAGTCAGGGGGTAGCTTGCAGAGTTTAGACCAGCACAAATTATTAGTAGTCTTTACTCCTGTTCTTACAAGATCTGCATTAACCAAGTGGCATGTGAGTAACAGATGATGCAATGAGCATGAGAACACAAGCAAGTGACTTATAAGAAATATCTTGCAATCATTTCCACCTGGTTACTGCCTCCATTCTGAAAAATAGAGATATCACTGTCAAAGAGCAAAAACACAGAGAGGAAATAAACAGGTACCCACAGTCCTCATGTCAAAGGGAAGCCATAATCTGCTAATCACATTTTTCTTGCAGAATTTAAAAGCTACAGTGTCTGAGTTTGTATCTCACAGGTTGTAAAATACAGTGCATGTGCTGATTTCCAGTGCTTTTGGCACAAGTCTGGCTTTTGGCACATCCCTCAGATGACATCCAGAAAGAGGGAATATGCCTTGCAGCTTGTGAATAAACACTTTAGATGTGTCACATGACCCTATTTGTATTGTGGTAACATCCAAAATGAGCATGGCTCCGTTCCTGCTCAGAAAAGTGTACAGTATAAAACAGACTGGCCGAAAGAATTCCATTTTTCACTCAAGCTAGAATCAGGGCTCTGAAACAACCTGAAAGTAGGCAAATGATTTGGAGTTCTCTCATTTTTGTTTGCTTTTCTTACGTTTCTCACTAACTTTAGCCCCACTGTTTTTTTGTTGCTGGAAAGACCGTGCTGCAGTAGATAATGAATTGACAGATTACATTAAACTAGCCACAGCTTTATTTAAAAAAAAAGACTTCACCATAGATTTCACTTAATCACCATTAACAATTTCATCACAACAAACTATAATGATGCTTGAGGCATGTCTGCAGTTGATTTGCATCAAGGTCATAGTCTTACATAACAGTCCTTGAGTCATCTCTCATTCTCTGGGGAAGGTCCTTTCAGCCACACGGGGTAAAGCCACATGAGCTTTAACCCCACATTGACTCATCTGGACTGAAAACAGATGACTCATCTGGACCCAGGAAGCAACACCTTTTGTGTTGTCCTTTTGGCAACTGGAGATGTTCTCAGTTAGTGTGGACTTCCCTATTCCCAAATTACTATCTCACTTGTATCTCAAGGAGATGGAGGATCATCTGTAGATTTTCTCTGACGTACCTGTATCCAGGAAGGTCAGAAACTAGACTGATCAGTTGTTTCACCAGGCCAGCTTCAGACCCAAACGGTGAACACTTTTTGAATTCCCCATGTACTGTACCCCATGTTGATGCAGCTGCAATCTGCCCTATGTTGGCTGCAATTAAATAACATTTCAAAATGTAAATGCATTAAAGCAGCTGCAAAACTACAGATTCCCCATTTGATTTTTAAAGGACAAGAACTCTACACTGAAGCATCGTCAACAATTAATGTTTTTCTAAAGAGTTCCTGCACCCTGGACTAGAATTATATATTCAGGGGTTGACAGGGCCCCCTCTGGATAAATGGCCCTTTACAAGGTGATGATAGGTATAAAATCAAGGCCAGTCCTGGAAGCAAGAAATGCATTTAACATTCTACACAGCTTGGTTAGAGGATTTCATATATTTCCAAATAGGTTGAAGGGGATTCAATCCCCTCACATGGATGTCCCCCAAAAAGAAGATTTCTGACTCCTCTTGAGAGAGGCCCAAGAAAAACTGGGGCAAGGTTCACTGATCCTACTGTAAATGGAACCGTAGATATAATCCTGACTGGATCGCAGGCAGTTACTGAGCTGTCAATCCAGCAGGGAGATATGCAGACAGACTGAATGTGCAAGCATTTCTGAGGAAGTCTGAAGGAAGCAGTTCCAAGAGTAGCTGGCTCCCAGAAGAGAAGGGGAGGACGAAAAAGTAGATTAAAGGGAATAAGGATGCTGGTGCTAAAACCACTCCTGAAGCACTCAGGACAAAACCAAATTGTTATGGTGGCTGACTGTACTGGGGGTATATTTCTACCCTTTATCTGCACTAGCCAGTGTAACCAACTGGTGAGTATGTGGTATAGGATACCTTTTGTGCTGATCTACAGAGGGTCTGAGCTGTTACAGCCCCTAACTATAGCACTTTGGCTCCAGCTCTAGCAGCTCATGCTGCTAGGTCTGGAGATCCCTGGTTCAATCCCCAGCATATCAACGATGTGAGCAGTCCTCACACTTGCAGGCTTGTAACATGCGGCAAGTTCAGGTGGATGAGCTGACTGGCAGCCTGGCTCTGAAATTTACTCTGCTACTAGCCCCAAAATAATCCCAAATGGGTTGCCAGAAAAGCAGAGACCTGCTGAGAGACAGGACTGTGATTCTGAAGGTGCTAAAGCCCTCTTACTGAACCCCTTGTAGTGTCCTCAAACAGTCATACAGCAAAGCTAAGCCAGAGGCTGATGAAATGGGTGAGAACAGCTCCTGAACGCCCATTGCTGGTGGGTGTAGGTGCTCGGGGGAAGCGTTCCCACAAGCTGCTCTCCATTCCAAAACACAAAATTCCCTTGGTAGTCCAGAAGATGAAAGAAAGGAGCAGTGAGGCAGCAAAAAGGCCTTGCCTGGAATCCTTCCTGAGATACTGAGGCCCAGGAAAGACTGACAACAAAGGCAATGCAGGGGTCCTAAGCTGTAGTGTTTTTCCTTCCCTCTGTGGAAAAGTAAAAGTAAACTTTTCCCCCCCAGAAACAAATCCCCGGCAAATAACACACACACATGGAACAGACAAGAAACATCTACTCCCCCCTGTGGAAGCCAACTGCAGAGAGCACTGTCCATTCAGCAAGCATGTCAGCAGGGGAGATTTCAAATATCACCTTCCAAAAAGAGAAAAAGCAAAACTCTGCCTCCATTCACCAGAAATGGACAAGCATATCCAGAGCAGTCACTCCAACACAAGGTAAAGAAAAATCTCTCATACTCCAACTCCTGTTGCTCTCATTCAGAATAACTGAGTTCTTGGTTAGCCGAGTAGAAAGAGGTCTCAGAGTGAATCTCCACAATAGAGAGCTCCAAATTTATTCTTAGAAGCCACATTCATCTGAGTCTAAATATAGCGAGTGCGTCACTGTTCCCTCTAAGCTGTGCATGTGTGCACGTGCATGCAGATCCCAAACCCCGCGCACAAGGCGAAACACCATGTGCACAAAAATTTGCACAGAAGAAAATTTTTGCGCACACAGCCTGTCAAAAATTAGAGGGAACATTGGAGTGCGCTTAAAAATTTCTCCCAGTTGTTGAAATAGAAGGTATAGGGAATATTTCTGGAACATGGGAAATAGGATGTAGAGCTAGAACTAGTAGAATTTTTTAAGGGCACCCACTAAAATAAAATATTTGTTTCCAAAACATTCCCTGAGGTTTTAGCTGCACAACTCACATTAGTCAAGTGAAGGAATCCTGGGAATAAACCACTGACAAACATTTAGAAAATGTAGGGGGTAAGGTTCATTGTAGAGCTGGTCAGAAAAATGCTGACAAAGCATTTTTTCCAGTCAGAATTTGGTTAGAATTTGTGGATTTGTCAAAAATCAAAATCTCTTGTAAAGACAGGTTGGTTTTGATATAGTTCAAATGTAACCCCACCTGTCAGGCAGGTTTCCAGAATAAACCTACCAGGTTTGTTGTCAGCTCACCTGCCCGGCTCCTCAGTAGCCCACCTGAAGAGGAGCTAAAAGCCTGGAAATCCCAGCTCCTAGGCTCACAGCCGCCTGGTGTGCTAGGGTCCCTTGCTCTGGGGCAGTGCACCTACCAGGCTGACAAGGAGCGGAGATCCTGGAGACCCTGGTTCCCACGCTCCTCGGCTCCCAGCTCCTCTTCAGCCACCAGGCAGAATTTCATTTTGAAATTATCAACATGTTATGATTTTTTTTAATGTAAATGTATTTTTAATTTCTGTTTCATGTAGAATTTCAATTGCGGGGTTTTGTTCCAAATTGGAAGGAAAATGCATTTTAAAATCCTTTGAAATGGATTTTACCGATTCTCCTCCCAGCTCTAGTTCATTGCTATGTCATCCGCATCAAGGTCTTAATAAGGAATTTACCCTATAACTGCATATATACAGTTATTGGTATTTATTGTTTAACCAATTTATTGGTTAGTCTCTAAGATGCCACAAGTACTCCTTTTCTTTTGGCGAATACAGACTAACACGGCTGCTACTCTGAAACCTGTATATATGCACAGAGCCATCTAGTGGCCAGAAATAATTTAATTTAAGACAGTGAACTCATTAATACTTCAGAAACTAATCAACCCACCAACCCATGCCTAAAATGCCCTCTGATTTCATTAGAATACTTCATGTTCCAAACTGAACATAGAACAATCTAATATCTGAATCTAATATAATTGACTGGCAGGCAATTGAGGCAAGAGCAACCAGTCCTTTTAAGAAGTGATACTAAACATGTCACGACTGTCAGTGGAACAAGATAATAGTAGCATGTTTCAGAGTGGTAGCTGTGTTAGTCTTTATGAGCAAAAATAATTAGGAGTCTTTGTGGCACCTTAGAGACCAACAAATTTATTTGGGCATAAGCTTTCATGGGTTAGAACCCACTTCATCAGGTGCATGGAGTGAAAATACAGGAGCAGGTATAAATACATGAAAGGATGGGGGTTGCTTTACCAAGTGTGAGGTCAGTCTAACAAGATAAATCAATTAACAGCAGGATACCAAGGGAGGAAAAAAACTTTTGAAGTGGTAACAGAGTGGCCCCTTACAGACAGTTGACAAGGTGTGAGCAACAGTAGGGAGAAATTAGTATTAGAGAAATTAAGTTTAGGTTTTGTAATGACCCAACCACTCCCAGTCTCTATTCAAGCCTAATCTGATGGTGTCCAGTTTGCAAATTAATTCCAGTTCTGCAGCTTCATGTTGGAGTCTGTTTTTGAAGGTTTTTGTTCAAGAAATTGCCACTTTTAGGTCTGTTATTGAGTGACCAGAGAGACTGAAGTTTTACTGGTTTTTGAATGTTATGATTCCTGATGTCAGATTTGTGTCCATTTATTCTTTTGCATAGAGACTGTCCAGTTTGGCCAATGCACATGGCAGAGGGGCATTGCTGGCACATGATGGCAGATCTCACACTGGTAGATGTACAGGTGAACGAGCCCTTGATGGTAAAGCTGCTGTAGGATTGCTCAGTCACTAATACTCAGCCTTTCCCTTTGATGCATACATTTAAGAGTAAAAGAAAACAGAATGTCTCTACAATTTTTGCTCTTTCTGGTTTGTGACTGGATATTCTCCCTGATCTGGCCACCTTTGTAAATTCATTGTATGTATAAAGATCTGGCACTGAGAATCAAAGAGAAATGTCATAGAAAGTGAACAGATATAAAACAAAGCAAAACAAAATCCATGATGCTGGTCAGAAAGGGGAAAGCTGTGGAGAAACAGCTTGGCCACAGCTGTCCTCTTCCATCATAGAATCATAGAATATCAGGGTTGGAAGGGACCTCAGGAGCTCATCTACTCCAACCCCCTGCTCAAAGCAGGACCAATCCCCAATTAAATCATCCCAGCCAGGGCTTTGTCAAGCCTGACCTTAAAAACTTGTAAGGAAGGAGATTCTACCACCTCCCTAGGTAACATATTCCAGTGTTTCACCACCCTCCTAGTGAAAAAGTTTTTCCTACTATCCAACCTAAACCTCCCCCTCTGCAACTTGAGACCATTAGTCCTTGTCCTGTCCTCTTCTACCACTGAGAATAGTCTAGAACCATCTTCTCTGGAACCACCTCTCAGGTAGTTGAAAGCACCTATCAAACCCCCCCTCATTCTTCTCTTCTGCAGACTAAACAATCCCAGTTCCCTCAGCCTCTCCTCATAAGTCATGTGTTCCAGTCCCCTAACCATTTTTGTTGCCCTTCGCTGGACTCTCTCCAATGTATCCACATCCTTCTTGTAGTGTGGGGCCCAAAACTGGACACAGTACTCCAGATGAGGCCTCACCAATATAGAGGGGGACGATCACGTCCCTCGATCTGCTCGCTATGCCCCTACTTATACATCCCAAAATGCCATTGGCCTTCTTGGCAACAAGGGCACACTGCTGACTCATATCCAGTTTCTCGTCCACTGTCACCCCTAGGTCCTTTTCCGCAGAACTGCTGCCTAGCCATTCGGTCCCTAGTCTGTAGCGGTGCATTGGGTTCTTCCGTCCCAAGTGCAGGACCCTGCCCTTATCCTTGTTGAACCTCATCAGATTTCTTTTGGCCCAATCCTCCAATTTGTCTAGGTCCCTCTGTATCCTATCCCTGCCCTCCAGCATATCTACCACTCCTCCCAGTTTAGTATCATCCGCAAATTTGCTGAGAGTGCAATCCACACCATCCTCCAGATCATTTATGAACATATTGAACAAAACCGGCCCCAGGACCGACCCCTGGGGCACTCCACTTGACACCGGCTGCCAACTAGACATGGAGCCATTGATCACTACCCATTGAGCCCGACAATCTAGCCAACTTTCTACCCACCTTATAGTGCATTCATCCAGCCCATACTTCTTTAACTTGCTGACAAGAATACTGTGGGAGACCGTGTCAAAGTCAAGAAACAATACATCCACTGCTTTCCCTTCATCCACACAACCAGTAATCTCATCATAGAAGGTGATTAGATTAGTCAGGCATGACCTTCCCTTGGTGAATCCATGCTGACTGTTCCTGATCACTTTCCTCTCATGCAAGTGCTTCAGGATTGATTCTTTGAGGACCTGCTCCATGATTTTTCCAGGGACTGAGGTGAGGCTGACTGGCCTGTAGTTCCCAGGATCCTCCTTCTTCCCTTTTTTAAAGATTGGCACTACATTAGCCTTTTTCCAGTCATCCAGGACTTCCCCCATTCGCCACGAGTTTTCAAAGATAATGGCCAATGGCTCTGCAATCACTGCCGCCAATTCCTTTAGCACTCTCGGATGCAACTCGTCTGGCCCCATGGACTTGTGCACGTCCAGCTTTTCTAAATAGTCCCTAACCACCTCTTTCTCCACAGAGGGCTGGCCATCTATTCCCCATGTTGTGATGCCCAGCGCAGCTCCCAGACTGCTGACTTTGTTAGTGAAGACAGAGGCAAAAAAAGCATCGAGTGCATTAGCTTTTTCCACATCCTCCGTCACTAGGTTGCCTCCCTCATTCATTAAGGGGCCCACACTTTCCTTGGCTTTCTTCTTGTTGCCAGCATACCTGAAGAAACCCTTCAAAAGCCTCCATCCTATATTCATGACAGTGAATTTCTTAGAGGGCTAAAAGGATGCTAGACTGTCATGACAGGATGTAGTGGTGATGAAAAATACCACCATTCGAGAATGAAATCCATTCAGATAAGGACCATTTTGTGCATGTCCTGTGTATAGAATGGTGAAGGGCACTTCCAGAACAACAGGGTGCTAGGGGAACCAGAGTGCCAGCATCGGAGTTTTTGTTGTAACAGTTGAATTGGCAATGGCTCCAGAACTTAATATCCAAGCCTAAACATCAATACGGTGCAGAGCCAGATTCACCAAATCATGCTGTTTCAGGTATTTATGAATCAAAGCAGGTATTGCTCCACTGAAGGGAAAAATTCTATTTTAAGATATTAAACTCAAAGAGCAACTGTACTGTAGACACTGTTTGCACTGAAAAATATTTTTGCTACTTACTGGACAGTCTCCCCACTAACTGTATTACTGATTTTAGCAACACGTTTCATTTCCTTTTATTCCCCTGTTTGATTGACCTTCACTTTTTTCACCATCATTTTAGAAATGAAAGTTTGACTAGAAAGGAAGAGGTTTGTAATTGTACTAAGCACTTATGTAGCACTCTATAGCTCCAAACTGCTACATGAACATTAAGGGTGCAGAGTTGCACCTGTAGGAGGAGGGTTCAGAGAGAGGCGGGTAAGCAGAGGAGTATGAACATACAAGAACAATCAGTATTAATTGCATTCAGTCCCCACAGAATGGGAACCTTTCTCCTTCCTCGGTCTTTTAGGGCTTCCTTGTCTCACTGACTCCTGCCCAAGGAAAACCGGCAATATGATTAGCCTTTATCGCCATGTGATGGGTGAGGATATTAGACTGAACTGGTCTGGGTAAAAGGACTCTGGGAATGACACATGATAATTGTCAAGAAGAGAAAAGAAAAAACTGACCCTGAGCACCCTCACAGTGTCATCTAGGGAGGGGTGCACTGGAAGTTTTCCCACAAGTGTGAGTTCTGCACTTTTAGTATTTATACAGTATTTGAAGATTCTGGCACAGATTTTCGGAAGCGACTAATGGCTGAGACATTTTCAGGAAAAGCTGAGCACTTGCCCAATGAAAATCAGGCCTTTCCAAGGTGTCTCAAATGGTGCACCCACAACCACTAGTCGCTTTTGAAGAAAATTTGACCATAGCTTTAGTATTGCTGAAGCTAATATAATGTAGAAAAAAGGGGATTTCTCCCCCTACATTCAGTGTTGCTAACTCACAATTTTATCACGAGTGTCGCGATGGGCATGGATTTTTTGAAAGCCTCAGCTCTTGGGGTCACATAAGTATGTAAGAATCTCAGCTTCCATTTAGAAAAGTCTTCACAGTTGGAGAGAAAAGATTAAAAAATGTGAATTCCAAAGATTCTGGAAGCAAATAAAAAACCACACAAAGTTGATTGCTTTTTACAATCATGATTTTATTGGGGCCTGACTAATTTTAAAAGCTGGAAGTTGGCAATAGAATCCACAAATGGTGACACACGGACAGGCAAAAGATGGCAGTGGTAATAAGCTGCATGGCGTAGTTCAAGAATTTCCTCTATACATACCCAGAAAATGTAGCAATCAGTCATAGTCTGACACCGTTTGCGCAGAAGGAAAGAGAGAAAATGGTGTTCAATGAAAGGATAATTAGTACTAGTGTGTTTATATTATTAAATCGTTGGGAATTCAGACCCCCAAGTAGAGGAGGCAGGAAGGAGAGAAACATGTGCGAGGAGTGAAGCTCCAAGCACTAGGAGCTGCATGTAGAGAATGTTAGGTGTTTCTCCTGTAACTGAACCACAGATAGTATTCTAGTTAAGCAGCTGTTTCATAATACAAATCTTTTATCTTCACCTAGCACTCAAATGCTACACACCACAACCAGGGAGAAGTGGCAGAGGTTAACTGTCCTCTTTACCATCTTCAAAGCTTCTAGAAAAGTGTGACAATTTCAGTTTGGACGTAGGAATTGTCTGCATGGAAACTGCTTCCTTTGGATCATTAGAGAGACAAGCGGTGAGATAATATATTTTATTGGATCAACTTCTGCTGGTGAAAGAGACAAGCTTTTGAGCTACACAGAGCTCTTCCTCAGGTTCTGGGAAAGGTACAAGGTAGGAGACATTAAGCACAAGGAGTTAACACACATGTTGCAAGAGACCATTCAGGTTGAAGTGGGTAGTTAGCACCTGCAGCGATAGCACAGAGAGTTAATGAGTTACGGATTGTTGTAATGAGCCATAAATTTAGTGTCTTTACCAAGTCCATGATTTTTAGTGTCTAGCAAAATTATGAATTTAAGCTCCCAAGGTCATCTTTTCAAGGTGTAGTGCAGGTTTCAATTGAGGACAAGGACTGAGAGGTCAGTTGTGGAGTGATTATTCTGTGAAAAGTATTCACCCCACAGGTGATATGGTATATTTGTCTTATTTTTCTGTGAGAGTTCATTTGGGAGCCTAGGGATTGTTTCATTTCACCTACATGGTTGTTACTGGAGCGCTTAGTGCACTGGATGAAGTACACCATACATTGTGATGGGAATGTATAGGACCCATGGATCTTGAAAGGGATGTTGGGGGCGGGGGGGTTATTGATCATTGTAGCAGTGAAAATGTCTGCAGGTTTTGCATCTGTTGTTCTGACAGGGCTGATGCTGCTTTGAGTTGGTGTGTCTTAATCTGTGGGAAGCTTGCCTTTGATGAGTTTGGTGAGGTTCAGGGGTTGTTTGAAGGCCAGAAGAGTGGGTTTTGGGAAAGAGTTCTTTCAGGATGTGGTCCCCATCAAGTATGGGTTGTAATTGGTTAAATGATGTTCTATAAGGAGTCCAGTGTGGGGTGGTAGGTGACAACTAGGGGTGTGCAGTCAGCGGTTTTGGTTTTTTCCCCCCCTGTACCGAAGTAGGTTCTTTTAGGATATTTGGGTGGCCCATTTCATGAGATGATCTATTTCTCTGGTGGAGTGTCCTGGTTTGGTGAAAGCAGTTTTAAGTGTGTCAAGGTGTCATGATGACCACAAAGAAACTCAGAAGCAAGACAGTCACTCGGAAGAGGCACCTCTCTGTAGGGATGGAAATATCTCCAAAGGAATCTTACTGCTGCTCTGCTAAACTTGAGCTAACCAAGCCGTTCCTCCGTCTCTGAGTTAAAGTCCAAGAATTTATGTAAGGCAGCAAATAGCCAGATTCAGATTTTAAATATAAGAGCAAATCCAGAATAAATTCTTTTAAATCCATGGCTTTATTTGAGTAATATCAGTGGGTATAAGACAGCAGATTCAGGCCCAAAATTACCAGATGTTTGTGCACTTGTACCCTTCACAGATCTTAGACATGCCCCGTGCCTTTTTTGGTTAGGGTAGTGATGATGGAGAGGAGACAGAAGAGAGGAAAACCTGCTGTGTTTATAGATTACACAAAGAGCCTATGTTTGGAAAAATTCCTATACCTATGGACAGTCCGGAAAAGGGATCGCATATGTACCAGTTATTTAAAAAAAAAAAACCCACCAGAGAGGCCTAGGAGCAAGAATAAAACATTAGCAAAGCTCACTGATAATGGCAAGGGTAGTTGTAGATATTTTACTGTTGTAATCGGCCAGACTGAACAGACTGGATCTATTGTAGCTATAGTTTCCTGTTTAAGCCTAAAATGCACAGAAATGGATCCCCAATGGAAGATTGTTAATTACCACTTGTAGGGGGGTAGCCCCAGCTCAGACAATTGCTTTTTGAACTTTTTACTGTTGAATAGCTGATGAACACACTCAACCCATAGATTAAGAATTGCCATCATTGCACCTCAAATTGGTATCTGATTGCAACAACTTTGGTCCAAAATAGTGACCAAAACTTGCCTCTTACAAAAAATGGCCCTTTTTCTAAATGATTTTTTTTAACAAAATTAAAATAGTGGTGGAAAAATTTTCATCATTTTTTCCCATAAAAAAAATTGAAAATTTCTGTGAAAAGCCTGGAAATTTTTCAAAAATTTTAATCAAAAATACTTACTATTTTGTGACCAGATCTGAATTACACTTTTTGCTCTCATGGGCTGTAGAGTGTGGAACTCATTGCCCTCTAAAATCTATCCTATTACATCTCTCGCCACATAAAACACAGCTTGAGTGCTCCTTTTTTAAAATGGGAAAAAATGTATTTTTGAATGACCACAGGTGACCCTCTATCACCTTCCCTCTCTCCCACACCCCCTTTTTCTCTAAATCGGACCCAATTTGTTTGTATAGGGTGTTTGTATTTTAAGAAGATATTTTATTTGAATTTACACTGTTGTACAGCACCTCAAATACTTCACCAATAATTTTGATGCAATTATTATTTTTACAGTTCTGATGGGAAAAGAAAGCATACTTTCAAAATTTTAGAGTGATAAATGCATGGACTACTCTGTTGAATACAAAAAGTACAAAATAAAAACATTGTAACAAACTGTTTAGGGTTTTTGTGTAATTTAAGTCTAACGATATAGCTTGCATATTTCAGTGGCACATGGGTGGGGGGATATGGATCAGCGTTCACATCACACTCCCTATCAGTACCCGGACCAAGCCGGGGAAGCTAATGATCCAAACAGCAGACCAAATTTGGTGATCAGTCCTGGTCATGTGTCACCTGAGGCATGTTGTGCATACGCTAAGAAGAATGACACATGGTAAATAGAATTAGGAACAAAGACTGAAGAGATTCATTTAGACACATCACTTCTTGAACATGGCACATATATGTTATCAAAAAGCAGTAAGTGCCTGGAAGGTAGCTAACCCACACTCAGTACATCCAACAGTCATGTACGTTGATTTCAGCTGCAGTAATTTAAATCAGCTAGAGTATTTTTTAAAAGATTAATATCAGTAGTTTAAATACCAGTGATTTAAGTTGCCTTGACTTAAACCAATCCACCTGGCAGGACAGTGCTTTTGGCCTGAACTCTTGCCTAACATATGGAATGGCACTTTTGTCCCTCCCACCTAGTATTAATGGCCTGTCCAAGTACATGCTGCTATGCATCCTGTTTTTGTTGGCTGCTACATGACTCTTCTCACCTTCTGACCAGATATTCTAATCTAGTGCATACGTTTCAAAAGTGCTATCATGCATAAGATAATAAACAAATAGTAATGTCTTACAGAAGTACTGTAATGGCAAGTTACCTGGGCAAGTTACACAGGCTACGTCTACACTGCAATGAAAAAACCCAGGGCTGGCTCGTGCCAGCACACTTGGGCTCACGGGGTTTGGGCTGTGGGGCTGTTTCATTGCAGTGTAAATTTCCAGCTTCAGGCTGGAGCCCGGGCTCTAGGACCCTGCAAGCTGGGAAGGTGCCAGCCCAAGCCAAGAAGACTACACTGCAGTGAAACAACCCTGTAGCCCAAGCACTGCAAGTCTGAATCAGCTGGCCCGTACCAGCCATGGGTGTCTAGTTGCTATATAGACTTGCTATGTAGGAAACTGAGGCACAGAAAAACTATCTGCAAAATGGGGTTAACAGCTGTCACAGGGATGTTGTGAAGATAAATACATTACAAGTTGCGAAGTGCTTTGTGACCTACTTATGAAAAGCACTATATAGGAGCTAGGTATTATTATTACTATTATTTAATGTTTTGGATGTAGCTCATCTAAGACCAGTCTTTGGCTGGCACTAGTACCCTACCATAACTGAATTAGTGCCTTGTGACCAGTGATGATGCCTTTCTGACACCCGGGTCTGACTGAAGACAGTTAAAAGATCTCAGAAAGCTGTGAGTGCACTTGCAGAAAACCAGGTTCCTATTCAATAAGGGCAAAAAGCCAGTCTTCCTGAGATAGGGCTTCTATACCGCATGCTCAAACCTGCTTTTAAATAGTGAAGAAATATTTGGGAAAATTAAAAGATACATAACAAACACCACAACTGAGGGACAAATTTGCCCTTGCGTATGCAAATCTCACAAATCTAAATCATATCTGTTGAAGTAAGTGCTGGCCAAACCAAAAGAATCAATTATTCACCCAGCTCTAGTTAGAGCAGAATGTGTGTAGAGGAGTGTACTACATAAGGTCTTGTTTACACAGGGAAAAGTCCCAAAACAGCTCATGTGGAATTGCTCTTGCTGAATAGCTATTCATATTAGCTCACTAGCTCCCTACGTGAATACTCTTATTCTACACTAAGGGCTTACCTACACAGGGACAGGCAGGGAAGTTAAGGTGACTCAGCTGTAGGTGTGATGTGAATGTGCGTGAGTTAAAGCATGCTACCACCAGCTTTCACTCCGGAGTAAAATGATCTTAATTTGCTGTAACTTAATCCAGCAGCAACCAGAGGCTACGCCTATACTACGGAGCCTATGCCAGCACAGCCCCCTACTGTAATCACAACCCATACCAACACAAGGAGTTTTTCTGACAGTGCAGGAACACCTCCCCAAACAACATTAGCTACGTAAACAGATGCACTCTACTGGCATAGCAGCGTCTCCGCTGGGGGAGGTTGCTGGCATAGCTACATTGGCTAGGGAGGTAATGGGGGTGTTTTTCTTTCACAGCCCCAACTGACATAGCTATAGTGATATAACTTGTAATTGTGGACCAAGCCTAAGAGTGCCTTTGTGAGCTTTAGCTTAATCCACTTCTGAAGTGGACTAATCTAAACAGCACAAAGGCACTCTTGGGGCATGTCTATATGGTGACACTCAGAAAAAATAAAGTGAATCAAGTAAAGGCGTGAAATCACTGTGCATGAGTTAAAGCACATTTAACACCCCCTGGCTCCTCACATGACCCTGTGGATGCTCTCACTCAGGAATAAAGTGTAGTCTTATGCTTGGACTAAGTTATAAGTTATGCTTAAAAGTTTATATCAGCATAGCTATAGCAGTCAAGGGTTGAAAAAAAACCAAACAGATGCCAACCAGCATAACTATGCTGACAAAAATCCTAGTGTAGATGCAGCTGTGTTGACAGAAAAGCGCTTCCATGGATGTAACTATTGTCATTCAGGGAGGTGGTGTTCCGACAATGACAGAGAAACTGTCAGCATAGGCGGCTCCGACACAAGAGGTCTATGACGGCACACGGTCTGTAGTGTAGATGTAGCTTTAGTGCAGCATAAGAGTGCTTACATGAGGAGTTAGTGCAGAATAGCTTTGCACTTTAAATTCACATCTTAACTATTTCTCATTAACTTTCCTGCAACTTACCTGTGTAGACAAGCCCCAAACCGTAACTGATCTATTGAAACCTTATTCCGAAATAGGTGTAACAGCAACAAAGTGGGGAAGTCTGTTTATGGAACACCAACAGGTTTATTGCATGACAGATGTTTTTAAGAAGTTATTCAAAAGTATTCCTGCAGATTTCAGAGTAGCAGCCGTGTTAAGTCTATATTCGCAAAAAGAACAGGAGTACTTGTGGCACCTTGGAGACTAACAAATTTATTTGAGCATGAGCTTTCGTGAGCTACAGCTCACTTCAAAAGTATTCCTGATACTGTTTGCAAATGTTTGTGTTTGTATTACTTGTTTGTCAGTAAGAACTCGCATGGTACTCTCTCTTTGAGGCTGTGAGACAGCTATTATTAACACCTACATTTAGAGTTTTACATTTCATAGCTCTTAGGTTTAACTCTGTTTAACACTCCTCTGAAAAAATTGTGAAAAGACAGAACTCTGACCTGTGCTCCCTCGAAGAGGTAAGCTGCAGTGCAGAAAATGTGGACAGTAAAAAAAGTGAGTGGATTTCCTGCTAGCAAGTCAAACACTGACAGGTACCTTACATGGAAACTGGATCTGACCAGGCCACAAATCCAAAGTGCAACTCCAACCTCCTCATGGTGCAACCCAGGTACTTAGTTACATAAACCAAAAAAACAACAAAATGAGTAAGATGGAATCTGCTCATAACCTCAATCCTACCTCAACCTTGGCATTGGAAAAAAAGAGATGATAATGATGAGAGTTATACGTAATATTATCTCATCACCCATTGCACATGCAAGCAGCATTGCTAAGTCATCATGGAACCACATTCAGCCTGGTTTCACTAGCAATAAGTGGTGCAGCAGCCAGGCCTCTTTCTCCAGTTCCACTAATCATATTACATGCACTATCAGAAGTCTGAGTGGCCTTCAAGCCCAGCCCTGTGCACAGCATAATAAAATAATTAAACCTGACAGTGACAAAGGCCTGGACAACTGCAGCAATTTGCATGTCAGAAAAAAAGGGGTGCACCCACCCAGCCAAATCTCAAAGGTACAGTGTTCATGGCTTCTCCTGTATGCTGGAATCCAGTAGCAGTTGAAGATCCAATAGGATCTCCATTCTGCAAACCTGCTCACAAAAGTCTGCATATTCCCCATCCTTTAATCAAGGGAGCAAACCATATCTCCCTCCCTGGATAGTTCCCTCCAGCATATTCCCCATCCTTTAATCAAGGGAGCAAACCATATCTCCCTCCCTGGATAGTTCCCTCCAGCCACTGCTACTACCTCTTTCATCCTGATTGAAGCCCAGCCAATTCATTCCCATCCATGGCCCTATTATTTTAGCTGGGCACTGAAACCATAAAAACAGAGACTTTACCAGAAGCCTGTATTGTCTCACTGTCTCCCCTAGCTGCCTCAGAGTACCTTGAACAGGATGGGGAACAGTATAAAACTCAGCAGTGTAACACACAAGCAAGCACACCATGCTGAACTGTAACATCAAAACACTGCGCCCATCCTGAAAGACATTTAACACCACCTTAAAGTCCTTTGCAGTGTAGTTGTAGCCAGGTTGGTCTCAGAATATTAGAGAAACCAGGTGAGTAAGGTAAACTCCTGTTGGTGAAAGAAACTACCTTTATGCCCTGTAAGCCCTGCTTGCTGGATGCAAGAGAGCTCCATGAAAATCAGAAGTGTGCCACAATTATCAGGACAATTGGCAAGCAGCTTGTGCATGAAGAACTAACAGTTACTCCACTAACGTGTGCAATTTCACCGCTCTCTCTCTCTCCAATGAAAAAGTCAGTGCCATATTCATAAAGACCACAGAAGCTGCAAACAGAATGTGCACACCCCACTCCTTCTATTAGGAGTAAGAGATTTCCCATTTCCAAAAGGAAAAGAGAGAGAGCGAACAAAATCACAATGAAAACACAGTTAAAAGAGGAATGTCCACACATCACTGAATTCAGAAATATGGAAATAGATTTTCTTGAACTGTAGGACTTCTACCTGATCAAGGTACATGCAGGAATGTGGCTAGAAAGCCTATGTAATAATGGCATAGCAGGAATATTTACTACTCCCAGAGTGCACTAAATATCTCTAGGAAGCTACAGAACTTGAAAGACTAGGAAAAGAACAGAAGTGATAGCACCCAATGGAAGTTACCAAAACATTTCTCACTATAGTAAGAGATACCTAAAAGAAGCTTGCTCTAAATGCTGAATTGTAAAACACTGGCAGAACTGAAAGACTACCAAATCCTGAGAGAGACAAGGTGGGTGAGATCATATATTTCATTGAATCAGCTTCATAAACAAACTAGGGAAATATAACATAGATGGAGCTGCTATAAGGTGGATGCATAACTGGTTGGAAAATCATTCCTAGAGAGCAGTTATCAGTGGTTCACAGCCATGTTGGAAAGGCATAACGAGTGGGGTCCCACAGGGATAGGTTCTGAGTCTGAATATCTTCATCAATGATTTAGATAATTACATAGAGAGTACACTTATAAAGTTTGTTGACGATACCAAGCTGGAAGGGGTTGCAAGTGCTTTGGAGGATAGGATTAAAATTCAAAATCATCTGGACAAACTGGAGAAATGGTCTGAAGTAAATAAGATGAAATTCAATAAGGACAAATGCAAAGTACTCCACTTAGGAAGAAACAATCAGTTGCACAAATACAAAATGGGAACCGACTTCCTAGGAAGGAGTACTGCGGAAAGGGATCTGGGGGTCATACTCGATCACAAGCTAAATATGAGTCAACAGTGTAATGCTGTTGCAAAAAAAGCAAACATCATTCTCATCAGTATTAGCAGGAGTGTTGTAAGCAAGACACGAGAAGTAATTCTTCCACTCTACTCCATGCTGATTAGGCCTCAGCTGGAGTATTGTGTCCAGTTCCGGGTGCCACATTTTAGGAAAGAGGTGGACAAATTGGAGGAAGTCCAGAGAAGAGCAACAAAAATTATTAAAGGTCTAGAAACATGATCTATGAGGGAAGATTGAAAAAATGGGGTTTGTTTAGTCTGGAGAAGAGAAGACTGAGAGGGGACATGATAACAGTTTTCAAGTACAGAAAAGATTGTTACAAGGAGGAGGGAGAAAAATTGTTCTTCTTAACCTCTGAGGATAGAACAAGAATCAATGGGCTTAAATTGGAGCAAGGGCGGTTTAGGTTGAACATTAGGAAAAACTTCCTAACTGTCAGGGTGGTTAAACACTGGAATAAATTGCCTAGGGAGGTTGTGGAAACTCCATCATTGGAATTTTTAAGAGCAGGTTGGACAAACACCTGTCAGGGTTGGTCTAGATAATACTTAGTCCTGCCTTGAGTGCAGGGGACTGGACTAGATGACCTCTCAAGGTCCCTTTCAGTTCTATGATTCTATGATTCTATCAAAGAGACAAGTTTTCAAGCTACACAGAGCTGTTCTTCAGGTCTGGAAAAAGTCAACAACAGATATTACCTCACTCACCTCATCTCACTAATATCCTGGGACCAACACAGATGCAACACTGAAAATAACAAATACTCAATAACTGAAGACACTGTATTCAGATTTCTTAGCTGAAATAAAATAATATATTAGCAAGGGGTATATTAGGATTTAAATTCAACCAAGCAAAGAGAGACTATCATACTTCCCAAAGGGCACCTCTTGGGAGTCAGAGATGCTTGGAGAGGTTACTTATCTGAACCTTAAATAGGTCTGAGTTCAGTTTAGGGGAATTGGTATTATGTTTGGATCCAGTGTTTTGTAATCTGGAATAACCTATTCACAGAGAAGCCCAGGATTTGAACAATACGAGAGTGACAGTTAAAGCCTTAGCTGAGTGAGAAAGCTGACATAATACATGCCTGTCAATTTGGATACCACCACCGCCCCCCTTCCCCACCGCCACACACATTTTTATGAGCAAAAAAGATGAAAGATTCACATATTCATTCCTTCTTTTAAAAAAAAAATTACTTAGGGCTATTGCTACAGCAGATTAAATCCCATTGTTTATATAGCACCATAAATCCATATACCGTTATGAGACTGGCACATTTTTCTCTGAGAAACTGAAATTGGTTTAGCAGTTTCTGTTTACTTCACTATCAAATACTCATCTTCACATACATCAATCATATTTCAGTGAAGTAACCAAAACGAGGCTCTCACACTCACTTCTGATGCAGCTGAGAGATAATCAGTGGGATCTTTTACAAAGTAGAAATACATTCATTTAAAAAAAATATTTCAGAATAATCCATTTCCTTTGTTTAACCAAAGGAAAAAAGGAAGTAGCACATCTCTTTTAAGCAGACCTTTATAGAACAGAGCAGTTACATGCCAATGTGAACAGTTTCTTTTATAAGTGTAATTACTGATCATTTGAAAGGAAGTGAAAATTCAATACCATAATAGTCATTCAGCAAAGACAAGAAAGCATCCAATTTAGGAGGAAAGGATTAAAAGTTACATACCCACCAGCTAAGAATTCCTGTGACCAGCCACACACTTGCCCTGCCAACTCCTATACATCTCAAAATGGAGAGGAAATTCTTACTCAAATTAGTTGCAATGCTGAAGTTGCCCAAGAGGAAACTGGTGCGTCTCTGAAAAGTCATGACTATGCAAACTAAAGGTGGTAAATTGGTTGACATAGCAACTGCTGAACACCATGCCAACCAGGATCATGCTAGTTGGGCCTGCAAAATTGGGATGGCTATTTCATGAACAAGTTCTCTCATGGTATTCCTGCACATCTAGTCCTGTAATCCAAAAGTGTAGAATGAAACAACGGGGCAAAAATTAAATGAAACTTTACAATCGTCTTAGTTTAGATTTGGGGCTTTCAGTGCTAGTGGTTCCATATTACTGTGGTTAGCTTCTTCTTGGGTTTGTTTTACGGCACAGCACATTTATTGTTTTGACTACTGGTGTCATTGACACTATTGATGTCATTTGTAGACCATTCAAAAGACAAATTAAATCTGGGTTTGCTTTGATCTGGCCAGAAAGGCCGTATTACAGATTATTGCGCTTATTGGCAATGGAGCAGAGGCCCAGGATTTAATGACCACAGAAAATGAATGACTCATTTCACACGCTAGTGGCAGTCATTCTAAAGCCTCAACCATACTGGGGAGATTGTACCACTTTAAATATATTGGCATTGTTAAAGCAGTACAGCTACTCACCTCCATGGGGACACTGTTAGATTGGCATAAAGGTGCTTGGATAATTAATCCTGTATGGGAAGGGGAATACCTACAGCAGTGTAAGGTACCTTTACACCATTACAATTCATCTGTACTAGGGTTTGTACTGGTATAACAACTTTATCGGTAGAAAGTCACACTCCTAACCAACGTGGATATATGGTATAACTTCCAAGTGCAGACTAGGCCTATGCTAGACCTATGTTAAGACTAGGCTTATGCCAAGGTTGAGACAGGTTAATAAGGCAAAAGTTTACACTGCTGCTGCCCATGTCAGATTTTCTTTAAATAGAGGACTTCTGCTCTTAGCAAATATCTCCAACAGCCAGAGATGGGAAAGTAGACATGGAGGGCTCTGAGTTACTACAGAGAATTCTTTCCCAGGTGTCTGGCTGGTGGATCTTGCCCACATGCTCAGGGTCTAACTGATCACCACATTTGGGGTCAGGAAGGAATTTTCTCCCAGGTCAGATTAGCAGAGACATTCGGGTTTTTTCACCTTCCTCTGCAGTGTGGGCATCTTCACTTGCTGGTTTGACCTAGAGCAAATGGTATAACTTGAAGACTTTAAATTAAGATCTGTGGATGTCAATAACTCAGACAGAGATTATGGGTCTATTATAAGAGTGACTGGGGAGGTTCTGTGGCCTGTGATGCGCAGGTCAGACTAAGTGAGCATGATTGTCCATTCTGGCCTTAAAGTCTACACACCTGTATGTAAATTCAGCACCAAGGTTACTTTTTTTAAACAGAGTAAAAATATGTTTTATTATTAAATATTTAGTTGTTCTTGTGCCACATCTCCATGATGGATGAAGTCATCTGTGTTTGGAAGTTTGTACTGTTTATAAAGCACCACTGGAATTTTCTGAATGGGAATGTGCTAGTTAAGCATTATTAGGTACTAATATTTTTTAATCAGAAGCAGTTGTACAGTACAGACCCATTTATGTGCGAATCTGCTTACCGCGCAGTAGCGCCATGCCTCCTATTGCTACCTATTTAACACGCGAGGCTCGTTAACATGTGGTACAGGAACTTGCTATGTAGCGCTACAGATTTGCTCACTAACTTGCTGACGTAGAAATCGACAGGAAGTGCGGAGCGGAAACGTGTTGTACATCTTTACCGATATTGGTAAAGACGTATCATGCACGCTTAGTCATAGTCACGCTAGAGAGAGAGGTAACATATAGTAGTTATATAGTTATGTATGTGTGTATATATAGTTATATATACACACACACACACACACACAATACATTAGAAAAGCTAGCTGCAATAGATCGAGTAAATAGCGGAGAAACCCAGGCCAAAGTTTCAAAAGATATAGGGACTGCCGAATCTACTCTCCGAGGCTGGCTAAAAAACAACTCTAAACTGAACGGCTTTGTACAAAATATCGATTCTGCCATGGGGCTTAAGCGAAAACGTGTGTGCTATTCAGCAAAGCCCACACCAGACAAAGCCATGCCCGCGGGGTTTGCTCAGGAAAGGCTGAAAGGAATGCCACTAAGTGGGCCAAGCCTTCAAGCCCAAGCAACAAAATTTGGAAATTTAATGGGGGGATGAATCATTCCAAGCCAGCAAGGGGTTTATAAGTCGTTTTAAAAAGCATCATGGCATAGTGCAGGTATCAATTTCTGGAGAAAGACGATCAGCCGATGTATCAGCCGCGAACGCGTTTCATCTGCAGCGAATGACAGACTTCATAAGAAAGAAAAAAAATGCGAGCCAGAAAGACCATAAAATAACAGCTTTTTTTCTAAGTGAATCAGAGACACTTTTTTCAGCATGGCCCTTTTAACATGCAGTCGTGACGGGTTGACTCCCGACATCCGCACGTAAATGGGTCTGTACTGTATTTATTAGTCTATTTGCTATATTTTTATTCTATATTGACAAAGGTTCCACTCCCTCCATGACTAGTCAGTTTGAGTCCCCTACCTGACTCCAGGGAGAAATAAAACTGGAAACAGGTGGACATTAAAATCAGAAGCTTTTCAGTTTCTCCAGTCCCTAGCTATCTAAGGTACTAGTACTTGCCAGAGAGAAAAGTCTATTTACGTCTTCTTTCCACTGTATAATTTGAGGGTACATAGGAAAGACAAGGGTAAGTGTGTGCATATTTGGCTCTGTATTACCATTTTAAATATTTGAAGGGTATTCAGCAGAGTAATCTGTACCAACTGAACCACAAAAGTATCAATTCAAAAGAGGAACCTGGGTGTCATATTAGACCGCTCAGTGAAGGCCTCTCTGCACAATATGCAGCTGCAATTAATAGTCTGAATAGGATGCCCAAGAAATGGCATGGGGAATAATACAAGTAATATTACAATGCCCTTACAGAAATTTAAGGTGTGACCTCCTATGGACTACTGTGAGCAGTACTGGTCACCTTGTTTCTAAAAGGATACTGCAGAACTAGAGAGAGTTCAAGAGAAGAGTCATAAGAATGATCCAGAGCCTGGAAAAAACTCTCATATGAAAAGAGATTGAAAAGATTAGGATTTTTTACCTTACAAAGGCGATGAATAAGAGGGGACATGGTAAAATAGCGACTGGTCTAGGGAAGGTAGATTAGGAAATTCTGTTTTCCCTGCCTTGTAACACAAGAACACGGGCTGTTCAATTAAATTAAAAGGTGGCAAAATCAAAATTGAAAAAAGAAATACCGTTTCACACATTGTGTAGCCTGTGGAACTCACTGCCACAGAAGTCATTGAGGCCAAACACATCACATGTTTTAAAGAGACTGGGTATCTAGAGGGATATCAAGAATATCCAGGCTTATGACAAAAAATGGAAGAAATATTAAACCTTATGCTTCAGGGTTTAAATCAAACTATCAGAGATCAGGGTGAGACCTGACCTAGGAGGCAGTTTATCCGATATTGCCCTTCTGGAAGGTTCTGACACCCTCCTCCAGAGGTGCTGGAATAATGTTTATAGTGTGGGAACTGATGATGGAAACTATGTATTTGGGCTGTTATTACTACTTCAAGCCAGGGGTGCAGAGCACCCCCAGTACCCCTAGTTCTAGCAACACTGTCTTCCTATGAAGCATCTTGTGCTGGCCATAGTCAGAGATAGCATTCTGGACTAGATGGACCTTGGGTCTGCTCCAGTCTGGCAATTCTTATGTTCCTAAAGGTATGAGGGACATAATAAAGAAAGTGGACCCCTAAGGTCTGGCAATCAGGCAGCAGACCAAGTGTTTTTATAGATAGCTCCTTAGAGATTTGCATTGCAGTTTGTGTAAGTAAAGATAACATGTGAAGGGGATTCCTTGCAAACACAGAAGCTAGAATGGAAGATTGAACCCATGGGGTTTTCCAGGTGCATGAAGGCATCAGCAACTGTATGCTACACCTAGAGCTCTGGAAGCTGGCATGGAAGCAGAATTATTATACCTGTGAAGCATAACAAATGGTGGATCACTGCGTATGGGACAGCCAGGAAGAAAGTACTTCCCAGTAGAAATATTACATCCCACATGTCTAACAGGCAATAATTCAAATATAAGAAGTTAGCTATAGGCATAGTTTTCCAGACTCAAATGGTTATGCAAAATAAAAGGCCATTTCTGGGCCAGAGGATAGATTCTGTGCACTGAATATGTGTGGTTTTGATTCTGCTGAATGATGCAAACCCCCAGAAGAATCAAAACTATTTTCCCTCAGCAAAAAATAAATCCTACTAACATTACCATGTATTACACATATCTCAAGGGAAAAAAAATTGACCCCCACATCCCCTGCACACATGCACATACACACTCTGTTCATTTAAATGTTTTGTCAGAAAAGCTCAATAAATACGTTTTTAGCACAAAAATCTAGTAATCTCTGTATCTCCCATCTGAAAGGAAAATCAAGCTGTCCATCTATTCTTCCCATCCACTCCTGATTGTCTATCCAATTTAATAACTGGTGGCTATGCATAAAGAAACAAAAAAGCCACTGAAGGCAAATTGCTCAGCACACTTCCCAAATTCTGCACTCCGTGTGATTTCTGCCGAATATTACATACCACAAATGAGAAGATGCAACTGTTTTCAACCAATATGATTCAGATTTGCCACACCCACTTGCTACAGAGAAACAGTCACAGCACATATCTAAGATTTATATTTAAAAACCATACACCATCCTCACCTCACCCTTCCCTCTCCCTCCCCCCCCCGCCCCGCCTCCCCACTCCACATACACTATGTTCAGATAACTCTAAAGGATTTTACTTTAACTCATCAGAGCCAGGAAGTTCTGAGTCATGCACAAAGTCGTTGTTTGGGTTCGTTTCTACTTGCATGCATAAGAGCGTGAAGTGGTTTCACAGCTCATAAAAATCAACTAGTGTCTGAAAACTGTAGCAACGCTTCAATACAAAGAGGCTGGTGGGACTTAAAAACACATTTGTAGCCTGAATTTTACTTTTCCTTATGTTCTGTGTTCAAGTCAAGCCCTCAGGAGTATTATTTCAAATCAATTGGGAGGGATTTGGCTGTGCAACTCCCATTAAGGCCAGTTCTTGTCTTTGAAAACAATCTCAATAGATTTTGAGGGATTCATTTTCTTTTGGTTAGAATAGGGAATCAGACCTCCTAGGTTCTAGTCCCAACTCTGCCACTGACTCACCATGTGATTTAGGGCAAACAACTGACCATCTCTGCACCTTAGTTTCTCCATTTGTAAAATGGGTGTCAATAGTAATTACCTACTTCAGAAGAATGTTGGATGGTTTCATTAATACATACTTGTGATGAAGTGTTGGATGCTGCTTAGATTAAATGTTTCATATGCGGGCAATATATTGCAGTTGTTAAAAAGACAACAAAAGAACAAGAGGAAGGAGAAAGAGAATCTCATCAGAGTGAACAGAGGGTTGATTAAATGATTTGAAAACAAAGAGCAGCCAGTGAACCTAGCGGAGAACAAAATACTGGGTCAACAGCAGCACTAGCCAGGGCAAGGTGTTGTTAACATTTTGTGAACAGAATCGTAAATCTCAATGCATCTTTTCAAATTACTCATGTAAGCAGAGTCAGGATGAGCTCCACCCTGACATCTGGTGGTGAGGCTTTCTTCCGGCAGCTCACGGAAGCTACTAGATCGCATGCCCTGATTCTCATGGGTGACTTTAATTTTCCTGATATCTGCTGGGAGAGCAATACAGCGGTGCATAGACAATCCAGGAAGGTTTTGGAAAGTGTAGGGGACAATTTCCTGGCGCAAGTGCTAGAGGAGCCAACTAGGGGGGGCGCTTTTCTTGACCTGCTGCTCACAAACCGGGTAGAATTAGTGGGGGAAGCAAAAGTGGATGGGAATCTGGGAGGCAGTGACCATGAGTTGGTTGAGTTCAGGATCCTGACGCAGGGAAGAAAGGTAAGCAGCAGGATACGGATCCTGGACTTCAGGAAAGCAGACTTCGACTCCCTCAGGGAACGGATGGCCAGGATCCCCTGGGGGACTAACTTGAAGGGGAAAGGAGTCCAGGAGAGCTGGCTGTATTTCAAGGAATCCCTGTTGAGGTTACAGGGACAAACCATCCCAATGAGTCGAAAGAATAGTAAATATGGCAGGCGACCAGCTTGGCTTAATGGTGAAATCCTAGCGGATCTTAAACATAAAAAAGAAGCTTACAAGAAGTGGAAGGTTGGACATATGACCAGGGAAGAGTATAAAAATATTGCTCGGGCATGTAGGAATGTTATCAGGAGGGCCAAATCGCACCTGGAGCTGCAGCTAGCCAGAGATGTCAAGAGTAACAAGAAGGGTTTCTTCAGGCAACAAGAAGAAAGCCAAGGAAAGTGTGGGCCCCTTACTGAATGAGGGAGGCAACCTAGTGACAGAGGATGTGGAAAAAGCTAATGTACTCAATGCTTTTTTTGCCTCTGTTTTCACTAACAAGGTCAGCTCCCAGACTGCTGCGCTGGGCATCACAAAATGGGGAAGAGATGGCCAGCCCTCTGTGGAGATAGAGGTGGTTAGGGACTATTTAGAAAAGCTGGACGTGCACAAGTCCATGGGGCCGGACGAGTTGCATCCGAGAGTGCTGAAGGAATTGGCGGCTGTGATTGCAGAGCCATTGGCCATTATCTTTGAAAACTCGTGGCAAACCGGGGAAGTCCCGGATGACTGGAAAAAGGCTAATGTAGTGCCAATCTTTAAAAAAGGGAAGAAGGAGGATCCTGGGAACTACAGGCCAGTCAGCCTCACCTCAGTCCCTGGAAAAATCATGGAGCAGGTCCTCAAAGAATCAATCCTGAAGCACTTGCATGAGAGGAAAGTGATCAGGAACAGCCAGCATGGATTCACCAAGGGAAGGTCATGCCTGACTAATCTAATCGCCTTTTATGATAAGATTACTGGTTCTGTGGATGAAGGGAAAGCAGTGGATGTATTGTTTCTTGACTTTAGCAAAGCTTTTGACACGGTCTCCCACAGTATTCTTGTCAGCAAGTTAAGGAAGTATGGGCTGGATGAATGCACTATAAGGTGGGTAGAAAGCTGGCTAGATTGTCGGGCTCAACGGGTAGTGATCAATGGCTCCATGTCTAGTTGGCAGCCGGTATCAAGTGGAGTGCCCCAAGGGTCGGTCCTGGGGCCGGTTTTGTTCAATATGTTCATAAATGATCTGGAGGATGGTGTGGATTGCACTCTCAGCAAATTTGCGGATGATACTAAACTGGAAGGAGTGGTAGATACGCTGGAGGGGAGGGATAGGATACAGAAGGACCTAGACAAATTGGAGGATTGGACCAAAAGAAATCTGATGAGGTTCAATAAGGATAAGTGCAGGGTCCTGCACTTAGGATGGAAGAATCCAATGCACCGCTACAGACTAGGGGCCGAATGGCTAGGCAGCTGTTCTGCGGAAAAGGACCTAGGGGTGACAGTGGATGAGAAGCTGGATATGAGTCAGCAGTGTGCCCTTGTTGCCAAGAAGGCCAATGGCATTTTGGGATGTATAAGTAGGGGCATAGCGAGCAGATCGAGGGACGTGATCGTTCCCCTCTATTCGACATTGGTGAGGCCTCATCTGGAGTACTGTGTCCAGTTTTGGGCCCCACACTTCAAGAAGGATGTGGATAAATTGGAGAGCGTCCAGCGAAGGGCAACAAAAATGATTAGGGGTCTGGAACACATGAGTTATGAGGAGAGGCTGAGGGAGCTGGGATTGTTTAGCCTGCAGAAGAGAAGAATGAGGGGGGATTTGATAGCTGCTTTCAACTACCTGAAAGGGGGATCCAAAGAGGATGGCTCTAGACTGTTCTCAATGGTAGCAGATGACAGAACGAGGAGTAATGGTCTCAAGTTGCAGTGGGGGAGGTTTAGATTGGATATTAGGAAAAACTTTTTCACTAAGAGGGTGGTGAAACACTGGAATGCGTTACCTAGGGAGGTGGTAGAATCTCCTTCCTTAGAGGTTTTTAAGGTCAGGCTTGACAAAGCCCTGGCTGGGATGATTTAACTGGGAATTGGTCCTTCTTCGAGCAGGGGGTTGGACTAGATGACCTTCTGGGGTCCCTTCCAACCCTGATATTCTATGATTCTATGAGGTGTGGCAAGTTGTGGAAAAGAACTTCAGGGGCTGATCTCATTTGCATAGGCACACCCACCTCAACTAGAATGAGGCCAGAGCTGCCCAAATGGTCACTTTGGCTGCTGTGGGATCCCCAGTGTGTCTGTTATTGGGGCAGGAAGAATAAATTGTTATTACCCTGATTATGGGAATCAAGGACAGTGGAACTGTACTTGGCCTTTTGTTGTGATGGAGGGACTCGCCATCAACTAAGTACCACTCGTTAGGCAAGGGACATGGGTTCCAAAACTCTGTGAATTGAGAGAGGCTTGGGACAGGTATTAATACTTGGTGGCATAGGTGAAGGCCTTTTATGCTAATTGCACTTTCTCCTCTCTCCACTGTAGAATATCAGAGCTAATTTTGATTCCATTAGGAGTCTAGTTACAGGCTGCTGAGCTGAATTCACTTTGGGCTAATGGTGCACCAGTACTGAGGCTCCCCTACTACAAGCTGACATCACAAAAGAGCTAAACTTACTAAGAGCTGAAATCACTGAGCGTTGTGTTAAGTAGTGGGGGAGCCTGAAGATATATGGTGGAGCAGTTTGTTGGATGCCTAGAGCAGCTCATGGGACAGCTGGCAGAGCAGAGCCCCATGGAGAGGTGGGGCCATCAGCTTTGGACCATGTAAGGTACCCCTTAACCACCACCACCCCATCTCCACCCAGGTTGGGAGGTAAAACTCTGCAGATAAATTTTTGAACTCTGGGGCTGCCCTGACCAGGGACAGAGACTTTTGGGTTGTTGGACTTTTGGGACTTCGGGTGATTTCGGGTTGCTGGACTCAAGACCCAAAGGGAAAGGACATGCCCCAATTTGCTTGGGGTGGGTTTTTGCTCATGGGTTGTGTTATGAATCCTGTTGGTGGTGTTTGCCCAACATAATGCCACATTGTTTCTCTCTGTTATTAAAAGGCTTTTTGCTACACTCAGACTATGTGCTTGCGAGAGGGGAAGTATTGCCTCTTGGAGGCGCCCAGCGGGGGTGGTATATATTTGTCCCAGGTCACTGGGTGGGGGCTCGAGCCGATTTGCATTGTGTTATTGGAATGGATCCCCTAGATATTGAACCCGGCCCTTGTAGCTGCCAACTCTGACAGGCAGAAGGGTTACACTCATTTCATAAACGTACATCGCTGCTTTTTCCCCTCCCACCACCTTTGACTGAGTAGACTCCAGCAGCTCCAGTCACAAGTTAACACAAATACTGTCTATTGTATGTACATAATTGTAATGTGTTTGTGTAATTAGTAGCATGCAGTAGTTTATCTTCATATGAGTACTCATGTAGACAGTTTTCCTTGACATCTGTCAGGAACTCGTCTGGCTCCAGGTGCAGTCACCTACCAACCCAATGAGCTCAGCTGGACCCAATAAATCCCCACCAAGTGACTGTGTTCCCTGATTAGACAGAAGGGCCAATCGATCACCATTTAAGCCTTGTAGCAACAGTAGGACAGTGGCAACTCCATGCATTCCACGGCCTGCAGCGGTGCCAGACATGCTTCCTGTACTGGTCCTGGCTCCAACCCATGCCTGCTCCCACTCCAGCCCTAGTCCCTATCTTCCTTAGAACTCCTGGCTCCGACTCCTGGCTTTCCCCTGACCACGCCTCTGGCTCTGCACTTTGATTCTTCTCCAGCTACTCAGCCAGACTCCAGTTCTGACCACGAGGTCACAGTGCTTACATCCCAGCGTGACACCACCTTTGTATAAACCCCCATAACCCTTGATTGATACTGAATATTCCAGATACAGTAGGTACCTGCTGTGGTTGCTGGTGTTACCAATTCCATACGAATGTTCCACTAAGGCAGGGGCGGCTAACCTGAGTCTGAGAAATAGCCAGAATTTACCAATATACATTGCCAAAGAGCCACACTAATATGTCAGCAGCCCCCATCAGCTCCCCCAACTCCAACCTGCAGCGCCTCCTGCCTGGCGGCAGCTCCACCAATCAGTACCTCCCACTCCCTCCCCCCACCTCCCGTGATCAGTTGTTCAGCGGTGCGCAGGAGTCTCTGGTGGGGAGGGGGGAAGAGTGAGAGCATGGCAGAGCAGGGGGTTGAGCACTCCCCAGCACGTTGGAAAGTTGGCATCTACAGAGCTCCAGCCCCAGAGTCGGTGCCTATGCAAGGAGTCGCATATTAACCTCTGAAGAGCCACATGCGGCTCCGAAGCCACAGGTTGGCCACCCCTGCACTATGGACAGGTCAATACTAGAGACTTCTGCTGATATAGTAATGTTGATTAAGGGTGCGATTATTTTTAAGGACATTTCTATACGGACAATAGCCCTAGTATAGATGAAGTTATACCATCCAAAAAAAGCATTCTTTTGCTGCTCTAAGCTGCGCCTGCACTCATGAGGATAGTTATACTGGCAAATGTGCTTAAAGTGCTCTGAAAAAAAGGGGGAGCCTATCACAATCTGGGCGCTCAGCTTTGGGAAGGCAATGCTTAAAGTGGCCCCTTCCCTGACATGGCTCGATTAAATATATTTGCCGGGTTGTGACCCATCCCCCCACGGCACCTCCACTTTAAGCACTGCCAGCAATGTTTTCTAGTGTACTGTAGGCCTAAAAGAATGATGGCAGCACAGCAGGTTCAGCTGAAGGCCTGCTATAAAGGAGTTCAAGAGACTTTAAAGGTAAGGAAGGCGGGGGGGGGGGCAGGAGTGCAAACTTATAGAATCATAGGACTGGAAGAGACCTCGAGAGGCCATCTAGTCCAGTCCCCTGCACTCATGGCAGGACTAAGTATTATCTAGACCATCCCTGACAGGTGTTTGCCCAACCTGCTCTTAAAAATCCCCAATGATGGAGATTCCACAACCTCCCGAGGCAATTTATTCTTCATACCAATAGGGCCTGATCCAGCAAGACTTTTGCACATCGAAAAACAATGAAAATCACTCTGCACACAAACTGCTTGGCCGATTAGTCCCACCGATTACAATACAATTATAGCAACTTCTTTTTGACATGACAGGTTGTAACAGCCCCTTGTAGGACCAGCCAAAGTAACACAGTATGGATGTAATGGCTAGACAGATGGCGAACTGAGATTGTTTATTATAAAAAAATGGGTGCATTGTAGCATATACCTCTCCCTCCCAAAGTACAAGAAAAAAAATGTAAGTGTTCCATTTTCAAAAACTGGAAATGGAAAAAAAATGCATTTCCTAATGAACATTTGCATTTAGAAACTTTTCTGCCAAACAAATTGAAAAAATCTTCCAACAAAAATTGTCGAATGAAAACTTTTTGGTCAGAATTTTTTAAAAAACAAATAATTACATATAATTTTTTTCAACCAGCTCTACTTGACTGTGAACTTTCTGGGGTAGGGAGCAGTTTTTATTTGTTTGTAGAACACCTAGCACAATGGGATTCCAGCCCAATGGTAATACAAAGGACAAGAACCACTACATTGATATGGATATGCAATTAAACCATTAACAATTGTTACTCTATATAGGCCTGACCTGGAGTCTATTGACTACAGTAGTCTTTGGTACAGGCCCCATGTGCAGCAGTCACCTCTCAATGTTAATATGATGTGAATGTTTTAACATGCAAGACCTCATCTTCATTACGGACTATTTTAAATTTACAAAAAGGCCATTTTTATATTAGTAACAAAACAGGAAAGTAACATCGTGTAAGTTTTATGTTTGCATCCCAAGTTCTAAAATAGTGGCTTTAAAATATATATAATGCAAGAAGTATGGGGAATAAGCAGGAAGAACTTGAAATGCTAGTAAATAAACACAACTATGACATAGTTGGTATCACAGAGACTTGGTGGGATAATACACATGACTGGAACATTGGTATAGAAAGGTACAGCTTGCTCAGGAAGGACGGGCAGGGAAAAATGGAAGGAGGTGTTGCCTTTCTATTAAAAAATGTATACACTTGGACTGAGGTTGAGCTGGAAATAGCAGACAGACTTGTTTAAAGTCTCTGGGTAAGGATAAAAGGAATAAAATACAAGGGTGATGACATGGTAGGGGGTCTACTAAAGACCATCTAACCAGGAAGAAGAGGTGGATGAGGCTTTTTTAAAAACTAACAAAATCATCCAAAGCACAGGAGTGAAGTTCTGGAACAGCCTTCCAAGGGAAGCAGTGGTGGCAAAAGACATATCTGGCTTCAAGACTAAGCTTGATAAGTTTATGGAAGGGATGATATGATGGGGTAGCCTAATTTTGGCAATTAATTGATCTTCAGCTATTCAAGGTAGATATGCCCAATGGCTTGTGATGGGATGTTAGATGGGGTGGGATCTGAGTTACTACAGAGAATTCGTTCCTGGGTGTCTGGCTGGTGAGTCTTGCCCACATGCTCAGGGTTTAGCTGATCACCATATTTGGGGTTGGGAAGGAATTTTCCCCCAAGGCAGATTGGCAGAGGCCCTGGGGGTTTTTCGCCTTCCTCTGAAGCATGGGATATGGGTCACTTGCTGGAGGATTCTCTGCATCTTGAAGTCTTTAAAGCATGATTTGAGGACTTCAATAGCTCAGATATAGATGAGAGGTTTGTTACAGGATTGGGTGGGGTGAGATTCTGTGGCCTATGTTGTGCAGGAGGTCAGACTAGACGATCATAATGGTCCCTTCTGACCTTAAAGTCTATGATTCTATGACTTGGTGGTGAAGGGGGACTTGAACTACTCAGGCATCTATTGGGGAAAATAACACAGCAGGACACAAATTATTCAACAAGTTCTTGGAATGTATTGGAGACAATTTTTTATTTCAGAAGGTGGAGAAAGCCAGTAGGAGAGAGGCTGTTCTAGAGTTGATTTTGACTAATAGGAAGGAACTGGTTGAGTTTCAAACTGGTTTGAAAGTGGAAGGCAGCTTGAGTGAAAGTGATCATGAAATGGTAAAGTTCATGATTCTAAGGAATGGTAGGTGGGAGAACAGCAAAATAAAGACAGTGGATTTCAAGAAAGCAGACTTTAGCAAACTCAGGGAATTGGTAGGTAAGATCCCATGGGAAGCAAGTCTAAGGGGAAAAACAATTGAATACAGTTGGCAGTTTTTCAAAGAGACGTTATTAAACGCAGAAGAGCAAAACTATCCCACTGCGCAGGAAAGATAGGAAGTATGGCTAGAGACCACCCTGGCTTAACCGGGAGATCGTCAATGATCTAAAAATCAAAAAAGAGTCCTACAAAAAGTGGAAACTAGGTCAAATTACAATGGTTGAATATAAACAAATAACACAAGTATGTAGGGACAAAATTAGAAAGGCCAAGGCACAAAACGAGCTCAAACTAGTTAGAGACATAAAGGGAAACAGGAAAATATTCTACAAATACATTAGAAGCAAGAAGAATACCAAGGACAGTGTAGGCCCATTACTCAATGTGAGGTGTGGGGAAGAGAAGAGACAATAACAGAAAATGTGGAAATGGCAGAGGTGCTTAATGACTTATTTGTTTTCACCAAGAAGGTTGGTGGTGATTGGACGTCTAACATAGTGAATGCCAGTGAAAATGAGGTAGGAGCAGAGGCTAAAATAGGGAAAGAACAAGCTAAAAATTACTTAGACAAGTTAGATGACCTGATGAAATGCATCATAGAATATTCAAGGAGCTGACTGAGGAGATATCTGAGCCATTCACGATTATCTTTGAAAAATCATCGAAGACGGGAGAGATTCCAGAAGACTGGAAAAGGGCAAATATAGTGCCCATCTATAAAAAGGGAAATAAGGACAACCCGGGGAATTACAGACCAGTCACTTAACTTCTGTACCCAGAAAGAACAAATACTTAAGCAGTCAATTTGCAAACATCGAGAAAATAAGAAGGTGAAAAGTAATAGCATGGATTTGTCAAGAACAAATTGTATCAAGCCAACCTGATAGCTTTCTTTGACAGGGTAACAAGATTTGTGGATGGGGAGGAAGTGGTAGACGTGGTATAGCTTGACTTTACTAAAGCTTTGGTACGGTCTTGAATGATCTTCTCATAACAAACTAGGGAAATGCAACCTATATTGAGCTACTATAAGGTGGGTGCAAAACTGGTTGGAAAACCATTCCTAGAGAGTAGTTATCAGTGGTTCACAGTCATGCTGGAAGGGCATAACAAGTGGGGTCCCACACGGATCAGTTCCGGGTCTGGTTCTGTTCTATATCTTCATCAATGATTTAGATCAGGGGTTCTCAAACTTCATTGCATAGAGACCCCCTTCTGACAACAAAAATTACTATATGACCCCAGGAGGGGGGACCAAGCCTGAACCCGCCCAAGCCCTGCCGCCCTAGGTCAAGGGGCCAAAGCTCAAGGGCTTCAGCCCCTCATGGGGGGCCTGTAACCTGAGACCTTCCACCCCAGCCTGAAGCCCTTGGGCTTCAGTCCCAGGCGGGGGTTCGGGCTTCAGCTTCACCCCAGAAAGTCTAAGCCAGCCCTAGCAACCCCATTAAAATGGGATGGCGACGCACTTTGGGGTCCCAACCCACAGTTTGAGAACCACTAATTTAGATAACGGCACAGAGACCACACTTACAAAGTGTGCAGACGATACCAAGCTAGGAGGGGTTGCAAGTGCTTTGGAGGATAGGATTAAAATTCAAAATCATCTGGACAAACTGGAGAAATGGTCTGAAGAAAATAGGATGAAATTCAATAAGGACAAATGTAAAGTAATCCACTGAGGAGGGAACAATCAGTTGCACACGTACAAAATGGGAAATGACTGCCTAGGAAGGAGTACTGCGGAAAGGGATCTGGGAGTCATAGTGGATCACAAGCTAAATATGAGTCAACAGTGTAATGCTGTTGCAAAAAAAGCAAACATCATTCTGATCAGTATTAGCAGGAGTGTTGTAAGAAAGACACGAGAAGTAATTCTTCCACTCTACCCCATGCTGATTAAGCCTCAAATTGCTGTGTCCAGTTCTGGGTGCCACATTTCAGGAAAGATCTGGACAAATTGGAGAAAGTCCAGAGAGCGCAACAGAAATGATTAAAGGTCTAGAAAACATGACCTTTGCAGGAAGGTTGAAAAAAATGGGTTTGTTTAGTCTGGAAAAGAAAAACTGAGAGGGGGACATGATAACAGTTTTCAAGTACATAAAAGGTTGTTAAAAGGAAGAGGAGAATTGTTCTTCCTAACCTTTGAGGATAGGACAAGAAGCAATGGGCTTAAATTGCAACAAGGGAGGTTTAGGTTGGACATTAGGAAAAACTTCCTACCTGTCAGGGTGGTTAAGCACTGGAATAAATTGCCTAAGGAGGTTGTGGAATCTCCACCATTGAAGATTTTTAAGAGCAAGTTAGACACCCGGTCTAGATAATACTTAGTCCTGCCATGAGTGCAGGGGACTGGACTAAATGACTTCTCAAGGCCCCTTCCGGTCCTATGATTCTATGATATACACCGGGGGGGGGGTGGCTGCCAAAGCCAAATTAACACCCAAGTTGCAGCCCTTTGTGAAAATGTACAGATCAAAATGAATTAATGCCCAAAATGAAAGCTTTACAATGGAAATGCTGATAAATTCTTGGTTAGAGCAGGATTAGCAGGTGCCACCCTCCAAAACTGTTCACTTGTCATTTCTCATCAGCACTTTCTGCTGAGACTGCAGACAGCAGTGTTTTTCAGTTCCTCTTTTTATACTTTGCTCCTCCACTTTATTGCTCTCTTGAGCATTGCAAATGCTGTTCTAGCATGCAAAGAATGACACAAGTTCCTTCTCTTTGGGTTATTTTTCTTTTTTCTGTGCTTCCTCCACCCCCGGTTTATTTGCATTCTCCATTATTAAAGATCAGTTCACTAGGCCAAGGAAGGGACTAATTACTCAGACACATCAAGAAATACTCTGCTAATGTTAGACTCGTGGTCTAGTGGTTAGACTCCAGCCTTATTTATTTTTAATGTGCCCCTTACTATAGTATCTAGGAACCAAGAATCAAGACATCTGAGTTCTCTCTATTTTGCCATTGATTCACTTGTTTACAGTAGCACTTTTTTCACCATTGATTTACCACTGGTGCAAACGCCACTAGAGGTTGCAACAGCAGGAGTAACAGAGTTGAGAAGGAACAAACTTTTTCACTCGTGTGCTGCCTACCACTTGTGTGTTAAAACTGGAGACTTCAAAGCAACATTAAAGTATGGTCCAGTACTGTATTATTCCCACTTTGCATATGAGGAAATTGAAATGCTAATGTTAGATGACATCCTGCTTAAAAATAAAAACCTCTGCCATTTCTACTCTGGCACTTTCACCATTGCTACTGGTAATGAAGATGCACTCATACTAGACTAATAGCAGAAGCACTGGAAATGCCTAGTATAGTTGTTCTCACTCCATGAACTTGGGCAGGTCACATGATATCTTGGTGCTCAATTTCCTCATATGTAAGATGTGAATAATCCTTAACCATCTTTTATTTAAAAAAAAAAATCAGATTCCCATAACTATTATCCAGTCGTAGTGGCACGCAGAATGGACTTTTGTCTTGAATGACCCCTTGCAAGTCTTCTTCCTTTGGCAAGAGTCCGTATGGAAGGGGTTAGGCTTCTTAAAGCCTTCAAAATTGCATCTTCCAAGATCATTGGCCTATGCACTACATCCTTCAACTTCAGTTCTATGAACCTTCTGTAAAAGCATACCTTCTTCTGCATGTCGGACATGACCCCACCATGGCGGTTATCTCGTTCTCAGCTGGCACAAGATTCCAACTTGCTGGGATCATCCAAATATCTTGTTTGTGACAAAAAAATATCAAACCATCAGATGCTAAGAACACACCATAACTTTTCACATTGAATATTTCTTTTAGTTTCCTCTCTGCTTTTAATGACCATGTCTCTCTGCTCCATATAAGACAGCTGTCATATCTGCTGTGTTGAACACTTGTATCTTAGCTGTCACACAGACATCCCATCACCCAAACAGATGCCTTGGAGGACACTCAAATGCCATTGGCGCAAGACCAATCCAAAGTGCAACTTCTTCGGATGTAAAACCTTCTGCTGTCAACCGAATAGCCACGTGGATAAAAACTATACGCCCATTCAATGTCACTGCCATCTATGTTCAGCATTGGCAGGCCATTCATTTCTGTTTTATAGGCGGCATGCATAGCTTTAGTTTAATCACTGTTGACCTTAAGTCACATAGATTCTGCCGTTTTCCCACCGCTCCTCCAGCATTAGCTGTAATCTCGTCAAATAAGGCAATATCATTTGCATACTCAAGATCATCTCATCAATGTGACATCAGAGCAAAAGTTAGCTATTGTGTTTTTAATTCATGAACACCTTAGATTCTAAAGGAGAAATCTGCTTTCCTTTTAGATCCTGGTTTAATTTCAAAAAACATTTTTAGTCATTTTTACTGATGAGAAGGAATATAAATTAAACCCATGAATGGCAATGTAGGAAAATTGCACTCATTTTTCTCAGTCCACAAGTCTAAAAAAAATCCTGAAAATTGTATTATTTTTATAAAAAGGTCTTTGAAGTTGGCACTGCTGACCCAATTGGTGGAGGTGGCCATCTTGGTGAAAGTGAGCTCATTTGAGAGTCTGACAGCACATGAGAAGAACTGACAAGAAACAAGTTTCCAATTATCAGAATACATTTCACAAACACACAATCTACAGTTTATAAACGGTGACCACTGTTGCTTATATTGTGCACTTTCCTACTGCTGGACTGAGTAAAAGGGATGCACATTTTCTTTTCACTGCTTAAGCCTTCTGCAGTGTAGGAATGATGAGAGAACCCCAAAAAGTACAAAACCCTTTAAAAACTCTGCTTTCAGTATACCTACAAAACATTGAAACTTAGTGACTCACAGAGGACTGTTTATCTTGTAAGATCCTCTTAAGAGTTGGCAATGATTCCAACTGCTCAAAGCAAGCAGATGCAAAGTCCTTCCTTACCCACTCTCCTTACAAGAACAACAAGGTGTCCGGTGGCACCTTAAAAACTAACAGATTTATCTGAGGATAAGCTTTCGTGGGTAAAAACCCCACTTCTTCAGATTCATGGAGTGAAAATTACAGACGCAGGCATAAATATACTGACACATGAAGAGAAGGGAGTTACTCCACTTGTGAGGTACCAGTGCTGACAGGGCCAATTCGATCAGGATGAATGTAGTCCACTCCCAATAATAGATGAGGAGGTGTTAATTCCAGGAGAGGCAAAGCTGCTTTTCTAATGAGCCAGCCATTCCCAATCCCTATTCAAGCCCAAATTAAAAAAGGGAAGAAGGAGGATCCTGGGAACTACAAGCCAGTCATCCTCACCTCAGTCCCTGGAAAAATCATGGAACGGGTCCTCAAGGAATCAATTCTGAAGCACTTAGAGGAGAGGAAAGTGATCAGGAACAGTCAGCATGAATTCACCAAGGGCAAGTCATGCCTGACTAATCTAATTGCCTTCTATGACGAGATAACTGGCTCTGTGGATCAGGTGAAAGCAGTGGACGTGTTGTTCCTTGACTTTAGCAAAGCTTTTGACACAGTCTCCCACAGGATTCTTGCCAGCAAGTTAAAGAAGTATGGGCTGGATGAATGGACTATAAGGTGGGTAGAAAGTTGGCTAGATTGTCGGGCTCAACGGGTAGTGATCAATGGCTCCATGTCTAGTTGGCAGCTGGTATCAAGTGGAGTGCCCCAAGGGTCGGTCCTCGGGCCAGTTTTGTTCAATATCTTCATTAATGATCTGGAGGATGGCATGGACTTCACCCTCAGCAAGTTTGCAGATGACACTAAACTGGGAGGAGAGGTAGATACGCTGGAGGATCGGGATAGGATACAGAGGGACCTAGACAAATTAGAGGATTGGGCCAAAAGAAATCTGATGCGGTTCAACAAGGACAAGTGCAGAGTCCTGCACTTAGGACAGAAGAATTCCATGCACTGCTACAGACTAGGGACCGAATGGCTAGGCAGCAGTTCTGCAGAGAAGGACCTAGGGGTTACAGTGGACGAGAAGCTGGATATGAGTCAGCAGTGTGCCCTTGTTGCCAAGAAGGCCAATGGCATTTTGGGATGTATAAGTAGGGGCATTGCCAGCAGATCGAGGGACGTGATCATTCCCCTCTATTCAACATTGGTGAGGCCTCATGTGGAGAACTGTGTCCAGTTTTGGGCCCCACACAACAAGAAGGATGTGGAAAAACTGGAAAGCGTCCAGCGGAGGGCAACAAAAATGATTAGGGGCCTGGAACACATGACTTATGAGGATAGGCTGAGGGAACTGGGATTGTTTTAGTTTGCGGAAGAGAAGAATGAGGGGGGATTTGATAGGTGTTTTCAACTACCTGAAAGGTGGTTCCAGAGAGGATGGTTCTAGACTATTCTCAGTGGTAGAAGAGTACAGGACAAGGAGTAATGGTCTCAAGTTGCAGTGGGGGAGGTTTAGGTTGGATATTAGGAAAAACTTTTTCACTAGGAGGGTGGTGAAACACTGGAATGCATTACCTAGGGAGGTGGTGGAATTTCCTTCCTTAGAAGTTTTTAAGGTCAGGCTTGACAAAGCCCTGGCTGGGATGATTTAGTTGGGGATTGGTCCTGCTTTGAGCAGGGGGTTGGACTAGATGACTTCCTGAGGTCCCTTCCAACCCTGATATTCTATATTCTATTCTAACGGTGTTAAATTTGCAAATGAATTTTAGTTCTGCTGTTTCTCTTTGAAGTCTGTTTCTGAAGTTTTTTTGTTCAAGTATAGATACTTTCAAATCTGTTAGAGAACGTCCAGGAAGATTGAAGTCTTCTCCTACTGGCTTTTGTATGTTACCATTCCTTATGTCCGATTTGTGTCCATTTATACTTTTACGTAGGGACTGTTCGATTTGGCCAATGTACATGGCAGAGGGGCATTGCTGGCACATGATGGCATATATAACATTAGTAGACGTGCAAGTGAATGAGCCTCTGATGATGTGGCTGATGTGGTTGGGTCCTCTGATGGTGTCGCTAGAGTAGATATGGGGACAGAGTAGGCAACAAGGTTTGCTACAGGGATTGGTTCCTGGGTTAGTGTTTCTGTGGTGTGGTGTGTAGTTGCTGGTGAGTATTTGCTTCAGGTTGGGGGGCTGTCTGTAAGCAAGGACTGGTCTGCCTCGCAAGGTCTGAGAGTGAGGGATCATTTTCCAGGATAGGTTGTAGATCGCTGATGATGTGCTGGAGAGGTTTTAGCTGGGGGCTGTACGCGATGGCTAGTGGTGTTCCGTTATTTTCCCTGTTGGGCCTGTCCTGTAGTAGGTGATTTCTGGGTACCCATCTCACTCTGTCAATCTGTTTCCTCACTTCCCCAGGTGGGTATTGTAGTTTTAAGCATGCTTGATAAAGAACTTGTAGGTGTTTGTCTCTATCTGAAGGATTGGAGCATATTCGGTTGTATCTTAGGGGTTGGCTGTAGACAATGGATTGTGTGATGTGTCCTGGATGGAAGCTGGAGGCATGTAGGCAAGTATAGCGGTCAGTAGGTTTCTGGTATAGGGTGTTTATGTGACCATCACTTATTAGCACTGTAGTGTCCAGGAAGTGGATCTCTTGTGTGGACTGGTCCAGGCTGAGGTTGATGGTAGGATGGAAATTGTTGAAATCCAGGTGGAATTCTTCAAGGGCCTCCTTCTAGTGGGTCCATATGATGAAGATGTCATCAATGTAGCACAAGTAGAGTAGGGGCATTAGGGGACGAGAGCTGAGGAAGCGTTGTTCTAAGTCAGCCATAAAAATGTTGGCCTACTGTGGGGCCATGCAGGTACCCATAGCAGTGCCGCTGGCTTGAAGATATAAGTTGTCCCCAAATCTGAAGTGGTTGTGGGTGAGGACAAAGTCACAAAGCTTAGCCACCAGGTGTGCTGTGGCCTCATCAGGGATACTGTTCTTGACAGCTTGTAGTCCATCCTCATGTGGAATATTGGTATAAAGAGCTTCTACATCCATGGTAGCCAGGACAGTGTTTTCAGGAAGATCACCAATGCACTGTAGTTTCCTCAGAAAGTCGGTGGTGTCTCAAAGGTAGCTAGGAGTGCTGGTAGCGTAGGGTCTGAGGAGAGAGTCCAAATAGCCAGATAATCCTGCTCTAAGAGTGCCAATGCCTGAGATGATGGGGCGTCCAGGATTTCCAGGTTTATGGATCTTGGGTAGCAGATAGAATACCCCTGGTCAGGGCTCTGGCAGTGTATCCTTACAAGATGCTCCCTCCAGGTGACTCGCCTACCCTCAAATCAAGCAGGGGTCAAACCCATTCACCCACTCAACACTCGTAAGAAATTGTTTCTTCAGTGCAATCAAGTGCTGAGCCCCCACCCACTCATGACACAGTGTTCTGGTTGTGGTACTATTTTCAGCAGCTTTCAACTCCTGTTTTCCATGATTAAAACAGTTCCTTGTTTAACTACCCAAAATGGTGAAGCAATTAAGAGAATGAAATAGAGTGTAAAAGGAAATAGATTTTGAGGGTGGTGGAGGAAAGGCAAGAGACAATTAAGGCTCTAACTGGGCTGGCATTGTATTGCTCATTCCTGCTTTACTGAATTTGCTTCCATGATGTTCTGCTTCTCTGCTACACACTGCATGTGTTCCATCCCCCGGCTCAACATTTACAGACCCTTCAGGGAGGGATGGAGATCCTGGACATTTAGCCAGAGAGGTAACAACATATTTTGGGAGCTCAGCACAGCACTGGATAGTTTCTAGCTCCAGTCACTCCCTGCTTTCCAAACCCAACCCTCTTAGGCGGGCTCAATTTTTTTTAAATGTCACCATTTCAAGGGCACTGCCTGTCCTGAATGCTGCCTGCTAAAACCTTTTCTAGCCCCAGTTCCTATCCATTTGGGATTAAATAATGTAGGTTCAGCTCCAGAATTTCACAGTCAAAACTAACAAGGCGTTATGATGGAAATTCTCTCTTGCCCCAGTAGATAGCCCCCAGGAGACCCCCTCTCCAGGTGTTTCACACTAAACCATGCCCACCTCAGTCCCTAGCCTTCAGTTAGAGTTGCCTCCCAACTCAGACTGTCCCTGCAATCTTGCTCCTGAATCAGTGCTCATCTGAGGCCGACATGACCCAGGGTGTGGAGGAACAGCAAAAGGCCCTTTGCACTCTTTGGCCCCACAGCAGGACCAGGCAGTGAAACCGTGAGCAGAGCAGTCATGCAGAAATGCCCTTATATCTCCTGGGTCTTTGAACCAGCCTTAAATAAACTAGAGCAAAAAGCTGACCTGAGGGTCCATAAAATCCACATTTGTGCAGATCCAGTGGCTTCCAGGTCCATGCGACTGGTGTGTGGGGCCAGATTTTCAAAAGTGCTCAGCACCCAATATGCACCCAATGCACTTTTGAAAATCTGGCTGCAGCACCTATTCTTCTTATACGGGGGAAAAGCGGCTTCAAGAGGATAGCATTGCAGCTCTGTACCTTGGATTGGGAAAATCGCTTTGACTTCTTCAGTCTCTGCACAGAACTGCACCAAGTTGTTCTAGCTTTACACAAGTGAAGTGGATTTCAACTGCTGCACTGACCTCAATACATGGATCACACCTATAATGCTATTCTCTACATGCAGAAGGCAGTCTGGATTTGTCTGATGATGCATTTGTAAGATGATGCAGACCTAAAGCTCATACTTTTTAGAGGACAGAGTTGTGGTAGATGGTTTCCATGGGGGCGGGGTGGGGGGATGAGAAAACCTGGATTTGTGCTGGAAATGGCCCAACTTGATTATCATACACATTGTAAGGAGAGTGATCACTTTAGATAGCTATTACCAGCAGCAGAGTGGGGTGGGAGGAGGTATTTTTTCATGCTTTGTGTGTATATAAAAAGATCTTCTACACTTTCCACAGTATGCATCCGATGAAGTGAGCTGTAGCTCATGAAAGCTTATGCTCAAATAAATTGGTTAGTCTCTAAGGTGCCACAAGTTCTCCTTTTCTTTTTGCGAATACAGACTAACACGGCTGTTACTCTGAAACATGTTTTTCTCAGTTAGTTCACACTGTCCTAATGGAAAGGAAACAAGTGTTGAATAAGTAGATCTATATCTGTTCAAGTCTAGTGAAGGTGAGATATGTGGGACTGATTGTAGCATGTAACCTTTCCCCGCACCCTCCCAAAATCTGTTTCTCAGGGCTACCTCATGTCCAGAACAAAAGTTTTGCCTATAACATTTTTCCCACTCAATAAAATTCTGAGCCAAGTTCATCCTAGATATGCCTATTTATAAGGCTTCCCTAGCCTGAAGGCTTTTTCAATCCTCAGAAAGAGCATCTGAGGGTGAGTAAGAGTCCATACCACCTTGAAAAGAAATTCTATGACATTGCATGTCACTCATAAAGATCTTGAACTGCACTAAGATTCAAAACAAAAGCTGATTTTTCACTGGCAGTCCTGGCCTCTCCTTGAGAGCAGCTGGAGTTTGTCTGTCATGGTTTTGCCCAAGAACTTCCACAAGGTGGCAGCACCTCAGACCACAACTCCCGGGTAATTTTTACATTGTGGCATTCATAGGAGTTTTAAAGGTCACTGGCAATGTTGTGCTGGGAAGCGGCTGCACACACCAAACAAACAGAAAAATGGAAACAGTTACATGCCAGCACTGCTATGCAAGACTGCTTGATTAATAGACATTATACAGTCTGTATGTATTGCATGCACACTCTAAGCAGCTATTGCTTATTTTTTAAATATTAAGTATTATATTTACATCATCAGGCCTTCTACTCCAAATCTTTGGGCTGTCTGCCATAAGCACTGAAGTGGAGTAACTCCCAAGATTTTTCTAGATCCTGACCCCATATAACAAATGTAAAGCATTCTGCAACCCTATCTCCTCCAGCCGTAATGTCTTTAACTATTAACTACTTGCTGGACTGTGAAGGATTTCTAAGAGGTACAGAATAAGTTCGGTTTTACTCAGTGTGTTAGGGCTGGAGCAAGCAGTGTTATAAAAAGAAGGTATTTTTGTGATGTGACCCACCTGAACAACCAGAAAGACCGTGGGGACCCACTCTTCTCCGTCGGGGCTCAAGCTACAGAGAATTCAAATTTCAACCATGTGCTCCTTTGTACAGATCTCAGTTCAAAATGCCAGAGAATCAGGGCAACAAGTGAGGCTATTAGTCCCTACAGGAGGCTACAAAATAATTTAACATGATGATCCCATCCACTGTAGCTGGCCAAACCGTGATGAAAGCTGGTCAAGCTAGAACAGTGTTGACTTGTGTTATATTTTAGAGCTTATGATCAGCACTATGCAAGATTTTCCAGAGAGTGCAAGTTACAACCGGCGCTAAATTCCCTGAACAATACTCAGATTAAGCACTTAAGAGCCTTACACAGTCCTGCCCTACAACACATATGGGCGCACAACTTTCTGTGAACCCAGCCAAATGACCCTGGGAGAAGAAATGGGCAGCAAAGAGAGACTTTGAAAGAAAGGGCACAAGAAGGTTATTAAGATCCTTGCAAAACTATGTACAGATCTTACTTCAATGCCATTTGAACAATTATAACCCAGTACAAAGCTCCCCTCTATTCGACATTGGTGAGGCCTCATCTGGAGTACTGTGTCCAGTTTTGGGCCCCACACGACAAGAAGGATGTGGAAAAATTGGAAAACGTCCAGCAGAGATCAACAAAAATGATTAGGGGTCTGGAACACATGACTTATGAGGAGAGGCTGAGGGAGCTGGGATTGTTTAGTCTGCAGAAGAGAAGAATGAGGGGGGATTTGATAGCTGCTTTCAACTACCTGAAAGGGGGTTCCAAAGAGGATGGCTCTAGACTGTTCTCAATGGTAGCAGATGACAGAACGAGGAGTAATGGTCTCAAGTTGCAGTGGGGGAGGTTTAGGTTGGATATTAGGAAAAACTTTTTCATTAGGAGGGTGGTGAAACACTGGAATGCGTTACCTAGGGAGGTGGTGGAATCTCCTTCCTTAGGAGTCTTTAAGGCCAGGCTTGACAAAGCCCTGGCTGGGATGATTTAGTTGGGGATTGGTCCTGCTTTGAGCAGGGGGTTGGAGTAGATGAGCTCCTGAGGTCCCTTCCAGCCCTGATAGTCTATGATTCTATGATTCCAATTTCTGTGGACCCCTACATTCTACCACTACAAAAGGACAATCTAGGAACTTAAATAGAACTCACCCTATATGTGTAACAGATATAGCAAACTACAAATCTCAAGCCTCTCTTACACATAACTTTCCAGTAACTTGTGAATATCATCTCTCTCTCTCTCTCTCTCTCTCTCTCACACACACACAAACACAATTTGGTGGTGTGTGTGTGTCCATTCTCAAAAATGGGAAAAAATACAGGCACTCTATATTATTAAGAAAATAAAACTGAAAACTAGCAAAAAACAAATGACAAAAGGCTACAAGGCTGTCTGAGATGCATCTAAAACTACGATTCGTTAAGGACAAACATCTTACACTGACTTAGCTCCAGTAGAACTTCAAACGATTTAGACATTGATCATTGTTGTCTCTGCCAAAGAAATAAAGAGGGGGTGGGGAGGGGGACTACAAACATAAGTTATGGAATTGCCCTGACAGAGCAGAACAGTAGCTGGAAAATCAAAATCCTTCTAGATAGAGCGAAATCCTACCCTACACCTTTCTCCGTGATATCATATAGATTCTTAGTCTCATGTGTTCTCAATAAACTAGGCTTCTGACCATGCACTGAATGCTCTGCGGGCATATGGGTCTGTCCAGCCAGAGGTCATTGCAGGATCACAGAATCCTAGAAGATTAGGGTTGGAAGAGTTCTCAGGAGGTCATCTAGTCAAACTCCCTATTCAAAGCAGGACCAACCTCAAATAAATCATTCCAGTCAGGGCTTTGTCAAGCCGGGCCTTAAAAACCTCTAAGGATGGAGATTCCACCACCTCCCTATGTAACCCATTCCAGTGCTTCAGCACCCACCGAGTGAAACAGTGTTTCCTATGTCCAACCTAGACCTCCCGCACTACAACTTGAAACCATTGCTTCTTGTTCTGCCATCTGCCACCACTGAGAACAGCCTAGCTCCATCCTCTTTGGAACCCCTCTTCAGGTAGTTGTACGCTGCTATCAAATCCCGCCTCGCTCTTCTTTTCTGTAGACTAAATAAGCCCAGATCCCTCAGCCTCTCCTCATAAGTCATATGCCCCAGACCCCTAACTGTTTTCGCTGCCCTCCACTGGATTCTCTCCAATTTGTTCACATCCTTTCTGTAGCAGGGAGGCCCAAAATTGGATGCAATACTCCAGATGTGGCCTCTCCAGTGCCAAATAGAGGGGAATAATCACTTCCCTCGATCTGCTGGCAATGATCATACTAATGCAGCCCAAAATGCCATTAGCCTTCTTGGCAACAAGGGCACACTGTTGACTCATATCCAGCTTCTCATTTACTGTAATCCCCAGGTCCTTTTCTGCAGAACTGCCCCTTAGCCAGTCGGTCACCAGCCTGTAGCAGTGCATGGATTTTTCCATCCTAAGTACAGGACTCTGAACTTGTCCTTGTTGAACCTCATCAGATTTCTTTTGGCCCAATCCTCCAATTTGTCTAGGTCACTCTGGACCCTGTCCCTACCCTCCAGCATATTTACCTCTCCCCCAGCTTAGTGTCATCCACAAACTTGCTGAGGGTGCAATCCATCCAGATCATTAATGAAGACATTGAACAAAACCAGCTCCAGGACCGACCTCTGGCTCACTCCACTTGATACCGGCTGCCAACGAGATACTGAGCCATTGATCACTACCCTTTGAGCCCAATGATCTTGCCAGCTTTCTATCCACCTTATAGTCCATTCATCCAATCCATACTTTTTTAACTTGCTGGCAAGAATACTGTGGGAGACCATATCAAAAGCTTTGCTAAAGTCAAGGTATATCACGTCCAGTGCTTTCCCCATAACCACAGAGCCCGTTATCTCATCATAGAAGGCAATCAGGTTGGTCAGGCATGACTTGCCCTTGGTGAATCCATGCTGACTGTTCCTGATCACCTTTCTCTCCTCCAAGTGCTTCAAATTGGATTCCTTGAGGACCTGCTCCATGATTTTTCTGGAGGTGAGGCTGACTCATCTATAGTTCCCCAGATTTTCCTTCTTCCTTTTTTTAAAGATGGGCACTACATTTGCCTTTTCCCCATCGTCCGGGCCCTCCCACAATCGCCACGAGTTTTCAAAGATAATGGCCAATGGCTCTGCAATCATATCCGCCAGCTCCCTTAGCACCCTTAGATGCATTGCATCTGGCCCCATGGACTTTTGCATGTCCAGCTTTTCTAAATAGTCCTTAACCTGTTCTTTCACCACTGAGGGCTGCTCACCTCCTCCCCATACTGTGTTGCCCAGTGCAGCAGTCTGGGAGCTGACCTTGCCTGTGAAGACCTAGGCAAAAAAAAAAAAAAGCATTGAGTACTTCAGCTTTTTCCACATCATCTGTCACTAGGTAGCCAGAGGTCATTGCAGGATCAGGGGCTAGGTGACTGATGGTGCCTTACCATCATAGTTTAATGAATAGTCTGCCAACACTAAATTGAGGGACCTTTGAGAGGCAGGAAGGATGGCACAGTTGTTTGAGCACTAATGTAAGACTTAGGAGACCCAGGTTTAATTTCCTGATCTGCTACGGGCTTCTTGTGTGATCTTGAGCAAACACCATGAAGCCTTGTGCTATTCCCATTAAAGTCAATGGCAAAACTCCCATTGACTTCAGTGGTGTAAGAGCAGTAGTAAGAATAAATACATTAAAGACTGTGAGGTGCTCAGACACTATGGTTACAGAGACGATATAAATATCTTAAATACTAGATAGATAGTCATTCTGCATGAAGACCCAGCCATCCATAGCAGTGTCCACCTTAGAAATTAGACAAATTCAAAGAAATACAAGAGCATATTAAACTGATCAGCCAAAGTGTGATTAATAAAGGCTAGGCCCTGTAAACAATAACTGCAGTTGTACAGAAAGACTTCCAACTAGGTCTGACTACAACAGAATGCAACAGAGCTGACCCCGCTACTAAAGAAGTCCTTGCCCTCAGCACCAGAGACGTAGACCCTGACGCTGCAATGGGATCCATGCAGGCCAATTCTGATATCCGCACAGAGCCCTATTGAACACAGGGGCTGCAAACGTCCACCCATGAGGATCCAATCGCAGAAGTAGGGCCTAAATACCGAGCAAGCCTCCCTTTGTCTGAAATCAATGAAATAGAACAATTTTCCTGGACCCAGCAGAAGACATGATGTTTCCCTCTTCCCAGATACCAAAGGTAACAGGGCAGAGATGCCAACTCTTCCTATTTTCCACCATATTTAATCTAGTATTTTGTCACTTTCCCTCCACAAGCATCTCCCAGGACAGTTAATCTCAGTACAGTGAAAATTATGGGGAGTTGTTTTAATTCCCTACTTAAAACATATTCAAATGTTGCCAGATATGATATGGGTATTCACCCCTCCATACAATAGATTTCCCTCTCCATTTTGCTCTTTAAGATGGTCAGGCAGGGGCAGGGAAGGGCTTCTGGGAACGTAAGTTAGAAAAGGAGGCTTTCTTGCCACCAGCTTGTTTGTTTGAAATACAGAAGTTAGAGAGCAGAACTCCTGAGAAAGTGGGTAGCAGTCTCCTTTCTTCCATTTTTAAAATCCAGCGATATTACCCTTTCATTTAATCTTCTCTGCTCAAAGAATCTTTTCTCCAGGGGAGGGAGAAAGAAATACAAAAACCATGAATGATACCAAACCTTCTTTCAAAATGATATAGTATCTGTCTCCCGAAGCCTGCCACAGAGAAAACACTTTTTCCTTCCTTCCCCTTGCCCTTTAAGGAATTTATTTCGCCTGCTGTCCTCTCTCCAGCCTGATCCAGAGTCTAGATCTCTGAAGCATCCAGATGTTCCTGGCAGTTACTATTGTTAGGGCTGCACTAATCCAGCTGAAGCTAATGTAAAGACTCAGGTGTGACAACAACAGGAATGGAGGCAATAAGAGCCCCACTGTTCAATAGGCTACAAACAGATGGGCAGACCAAGACAGCTAAGCAACAAAGCACTGTGAGAAGCCATTGGTTGGAATACTTTGAGCTATCATTGTCTGTATACGCCAGGGATCGGCAACCTTTGGCAAGTGGCATGCTAGGATAAGCCCCCGGGCGGGGCAGGCCTGTTTGTTTACTTGCCGCATCCACATGATCAGCTGATCGCAGCTCCCACGGGCCACGGTTCGCCACTCCAGGCCAATGGGAGCTGTGGAAAGCAGTGCGGGCCGAGGGATGTGCTGGCCTCTGCTTTCCGCAGCCCCCGTTGGCCTGGAGCGGCGAATCGTGGCCAGTGGGAGCGGCAAACAGTGGCCAGTGGGAGCTGCAATCAGCCGATCCTGTGGACGCGGCAGGTAAACAAACCGGCCCGGCCCGCCAGGGGGCTTACCCTGGTGGGCCACGTGCCAAAGGTTGCCAATCCCTGGTATACGCACTTTTGATAACCAATAGCTGTCTCAGAGACTTTCCAGGTATTAACAGTAACCACTAGTGTTTGGCTAAACTGGTGCCAGCTAAAATAAGGAACAAGAAGTCAGGCCTCCTAACGTTGTTTCCTAATTCAGCATTAAACATTGATATTTCATTATTATCCAAAACCCACAGATAGGATCAGGGCCCCGTTGTGCTAGTTGCTGCCCAAACACATAGGAAGACGCCATCCTGCCCCAAAGATCTTACAAAGATGAGCTTGCAAGAACAAGTGAGATAGCCATCAACTGATGTCTTTGCAATGGTTAGAAGCAAAGCCTGCCCCCACCTAACTAGCCCACTTTTGGCCTCTGCCAAAATGATAATGAAATTAACAGGAATATTTAGAAATCTGAACATGTTTGCATATCTATCAGGAATCAAACTCAGAACTGGGGATGCTGTTTATGTTCTTGCATATGCCTTCTGATCAGAGCCAAGAAAACAGTTTAAAAAAACAAAGTGTCTTCGCTCTGAAATGCCACCATTTGTGAACTTTTTTCAGTTGCTCCAGTTGGTTTTATTTATGTAGAGACACAAGCATGGAAAATTTCAGAGCTATAATTTGTGGCTTCCTGACTCCAGGATCATTTTGATGGAGTTCTCCTGTGGCCATTCTGCTAGCTAAATATTTACACACATATACTGTGCATAACATTTACTTATGTGTATAGGCAAGAGCTCAGCATATTTCACATAATTTTTCAGGGTCCACATGTGTTTCAGATCATGACAACATGTTAAAAATATGTGCCTACAAAACACATCTTAAACGTATTTATACAAAACATTACGTGCTTGTCCTTGAGGTGTTTTCTATATATAGAAAAACTGAAGATTAGATTTCCTGTTCTCACTCACGATCTTTTCTTATTATTAATCACTTCCTTCATTAGGGATCAATCATGCGTTATTTTTATCAGTGTTTTATAAACTCAAAACTTAAGTGAGATAACACACACAACATCCAAAAACCACCCAACCTGGAAAAAAAAAATCCTGACAAAACAAGTGACATTTGATAATTTTACAGCAATTATGGTGGAACAGTACAGTGACTTGCTTTATAGCCAGTAAGGTCATGTCTGTTAAGAAGCTACTTCTGACAGCTCCTGAATGCACAGCCAAAACAACTGTGATTAAGAACGGTTGCTAAGCTTGGCTGTGGCTGGACTTAAATAATATTTTTTTATAACCTGTTTATAATATAGTTTGGCTTTGTCCACACATAGTGAAACAAATGGTGTCAAACCTGATCCAGTCACAGTTCAGCTCCCCAACGTTTTAAAATGTGATTGCTTAGGTTGTGGTTTTTACTGTATGGACAGGGCCATAAATGCGCTGAGATCGCCTCCTCACTATAAGATCCAAGGGTCTTTGTTCTCAATAATCACTCTTAGGCCCTACTCCTGCAATAAGTTACACACATGCTGAGTAGTCCCATTGATTTCAAATGGGAATACTCATCCAGCTAAGATCTATCTATGGCCCCATTAGCGCAGTCTCTGAGCACCTTAGAATCCTTAATGGTATTTATCCGCACAACACCCCTATGAGGGAGGGCAGTACCGAAATCCCCATTTTACTGATGGGGAACTGAGATACAGAGAGCCAGATCCACAACAGGACTTCAGTGCACAGCAGAGCCCAGCGCTAGCCCACTGGGGGCTCTAAACAGGAATATTTTTGCTGTCCTCATCCCCCTTGCCCCCCGCCCCCACACACAAGTAAAACAGGCAAGTTCTTATAATAAAAAGCAAACAGAAGGTCCCCTTGAGCTGCTCATGGCCCGAAGCAATTGCTTAGTCTGCTTATAACTAGCTCCAGCTCTGATGAATAAACCCCAAATTTAAGCTCCTAAGTCCCAATGTTAGACATATCTGTGATCCACATAACCCTTGCTTGGCTGCTGCCTAACCCTGTAGGTGCCTACACTCACTGGGCACCTACATTTCTGCTATAAATGTTCCCTAGGCACTTAACTTTCTGCCTGTTTGCATGCACATGGCTGCCTCACTCGAGACATCTGGATGCCTCTCTTCTGTCTAAACCCTGTTCCAATCTCCTCACGCAGAGAGGGAGAGGGAATGGAACTGGGGTTCTCCCAGTTCCCAGGTGAGTGCTCTACCCACTGGGTTAATGGTTATTACAAACAAACATTCACCGCCTCCTCCTATGTGTGGTGTTAGACCTCTCAGAAAATGCCTACTGGATAAGGCCCTGCAGGCAAGACACGTGCTCTTCTGGATGAACCATCAGAGACACTCAAGTATTTATTTCTCCCTCTAGTGCCTGATGTGTAAAGAGGATAAAAGCCTTTATACTGTGGACAGTTACCCCAGCTGATAATATTCTATGTTACACACTTTCAGTGAGAATATAGTCATTTCTTGGCAATTTCATGAAAAACAATGTTTCAGCAAATAGCACAGAACAAAAATGACAAAACATGCTGCCCCAAATGGGTGAAAAAGTAACCCCCTTTGCACAGCTCTGCTTAAATGATAGCATAAAGAAAGGTTTGAGAAGGCGTGTTCAAACAATTATTTATTATTTGTTAACCACCATCAGTACTGCTCACATGATAGTCACCATCTTGGCCAACACTCCAGTGATAGATCTGGGGAACCACCAGAGCTAAAAGCAAAAGCTGCTGCCAATAAAGCTAAAATTCTGTAGCTGAGGCTATAACAAATTCATAGCCTCTACAGATCGGGCACAGATGAGCACTTATAACAATATTCATCAGCGGGTTACACTCTCTATTGTTAAAACATAGAGGCAGACTTGGTCCTTGTCCATAGAAGTGGACATTCTAAATGAGATAGTGAATATAGTTCAGACACCCCATGCCCGAGGGCCCCAGATGCTGGTCATCCTAAAAGCAATGCTGATGCCCTTGCCCTAGGCATTTCATTGGGCTGTTGAAGCCCCCTTTATACCTCTGAAACGTATAAAGGAACCATAGCCTGTGCCAGAATCTGGCCCACTCTGTTCCCTCCTCCTGAGGAGATGCCACACCTTCTGCTGGGGTTACTGGACAGTAGAAGTAGATTCTGAAAAGAAGAGGAGCTGCTCCTGGAGGTGAGAGGGTGGGAGGAGCAAGTAGTGGAGAGGTATTCACCTGCCAGGGCAGTGCTTGAGCACGTTTTGAAGGCATGCTCCTTTCTGCTGGGTCTCCTAGCACTAATGCCCCCACCTTTGTTCAGTCTCCTACTGTTAACCAAATGGTAGTGGCAGAGGTTGCAGCTAAAAATGCAGCACCAGGCAACATGAGCTCACCAGCCAGGAAGGACAGAAACATGGAGATTTTCTTTCCAAAATACTTATCGTGCTTTTCTGACTCTCATACCAAGTTTCAGGTTTGCGGTAGAAGTTCAGGCCACTTCTTGTTTTATCCAAATAGGTTTGCCCATCCCTACCTGAGACGTGAATTCATTCAAAAATATAGGGCCAAATCTCGGTTGATAAAAATGAGCACAGCTCCACGGAACTTCAGTCATTTTCACCAGGAAAAAGTCTCTGTAACATTAGAGTAAATCCAGAATGCCTTACCTTATCCACATGCACAAAGAGGGGGGTTGAGCCAGAGGATAAATGTGTCTATACAACCAAAGGAGGCAAAATAAAGCATATTTTAAGAAGTGCAAGTGGCGCCTTGTAGTCTACAATCTGTCAAGTTAAGCCAACAAAAAGAAAAGAAAAAAAGCCACCTTGTAAATAAAGTGGTTACAAATCTAGTTTCTAAATTCTGGCATGAGGCCAGCATCTAAGCGTGAAGGACTGAAAGGAAAACCTGCTGTAAATTCTTTCACGTAAAAGGCTGTGTTTAAAAGGCACAGGATACCAGTTTCAGAAAGGTCATGAAGTCACACCAGTATTTCCAAAGCAGAACTCAAAACAAAGGGTAAAGCTGCAGATTCGAGCAAGGTCAGCATTCAACCTGACTCATTTTTAAAGACAGACAGCTGCCACAGAGGAGCAAATCCTTTGCGTAGGAATGCCGAATAGTGATTGATGAGAAAATCTTGCACTGAACCTTGTATATACTGTTAGGCAGCCATGACCACAAATTAAAACACTTTCAGAACCTTGCATAAGCATCAGCATCTGAACAATTATAAAGAATATGTGTTGCATATTCCAAAACAAAAGAGTCGCACCCTCCCTCACACATGTTTAAAATAGTAATGAAGTATGTCACAAGGTGAGCTGGGGCTGGTTTAACCTGCTTCCTAGGTAATGGGATTGAGTCCAAGGGTCAGCTGACAGTCATGTGACTTAACTACAGTATATAAGGACAAGCAGTAGCTTGCAAGGAGGGGATGTAATAAAGGTGAAAAAGTGGAAGCAGGGGATTTAGTTCTCTTCTGAAGGAAGCAAGAGAAATATCTAGGAAGTCTGGTCTATTCTCTGGTCTATTTGACCAGGCTAAAGGCAGTGTTTGAACCTGGGCTATAAAGTATGGTAAAGTGCTAATAAGAGCTAGTGAGCCTGGGGATGAGGGTTGGGAGATCTGCTTTATGGTAAGCTGATAGTTTATATTAATAAACTAGACCCCAATATGGTGAACTAATTCAAAAGCGCCAGTTGTAGGCCCTTTGACTGGAAGAGGTAAACGGAGGCATTGGATGGGCCTGACATCAGATCAAGTAAGATACGGCTGCTACAGGTCTCTAAGTGGACATTTGGCTGCACTCAAGCAAGCTTCAGTGTTATCAAGAGCTGGCACCTAACATCAAATAGCAAAGAAGTTTTTTGGTGCATACATTCCTGGACAGTGCGGGGGGTATGGTAGTCTGTTCAAATGCGTATTCAATCACACTTCTGCATCCGATGAAGTGAGCTGTAGCTCATGAAAGCTTATGCTCAAATAAATTGGTTAGTCTCTAAGGTGCCACTAGTACTCCTACACTTCTACTGTAACTACTCACATAATTGTGCCTCTAACCTTGCTGAGCTTGCATGGATCAGTAATTATTACAAAGAATTCATTTGTAAAGTTCTGTTCTCTGTTCCCTAGATGGAAGTACCTGATCCTGGTTCCCTAATGAAGTCAATGGGAGCATTGTCATAGACTTCATTGGTCACAGGATGGAGCTGTGCTCAAGGAAGGGAGAAAGTGGGGGTACTAGCTCTCTACTCCTTGTCCCAATTTTACACTGGTGTACCATTCCACCCACCTTGTGGTGTCTTGTATGCTTCTGTAAAGTGAATGGAAAATGCTACCATTATGCTTTGACAGCATTTTGCACAAGGTGTATGGGGCCAGATTCTCTTCTTTGGTCTGGTGCTTCTGTGCTGCTTTGGGTCAGAAAGTTTGCAGATTGTCCCAGCTAAGGATTCTACTGGCATAGAACTGACATAGCACCAGCTTCCCTATAGCCCCCAGTGCGGAATACCTGAAGAGCGGTAAGGGTGTGTAGTCATAGCACTATCATGCTCCAATTATCTCCAGGCGGCAGGAGCTGAGAATCACAGTTGCTATTGTACTGTAGAACACCCCAGGGATTGTACTAAACTATGCTGGAGCTTGCATAGATCAGGGAGCCCCAACCAGCTTCTTTGCAGCTCCCTGCCCCCCTCTGAACCTAGCTGATACTGAGAATTTGGGCCTTAATTTTTAAATCCTTTAAAAATGTTGTTTGCATTGCATCTTGGCTTTGTGTGTACTTATAAAGTTTAATACAAGCCCCCAATCACAAGCCGCTGTGACAGAGAACAAATTAATACTTTAATATGATCTCCTTCCTCCTGTACAAGTCAGTTGTAAATTGCTGTAATGAATCTTCCACTTCTTTGCATGCGTAACCAGTCCTTGGCATGAACATAGCTTTTTCATCATCAAAGCACTTTACAAGCTAATTGCCCTTAAAATGCCCTATTTGAAAAGCTAACCAAAAACATATCTTCATTTTGAAAGAAATTGTTCTTATAAGTGAATGTGCATTAACAGAGCCACCTAACTATTGCCTCCCAAATGAAATCGCCCCTTTATCAGCGAATTGCACTAGGCTTACAACCTGCCTAGTGAGTGATGGTGACAGGCCTGAAGAGACATATGTGTTACTTTGTGGAAAGAGTGGAGGAGTGGAGGACACTGCTGGATGTTGCTCAGTAATTTCACTGGTTTCAGAATAGCAGCCGTGTTAGTCTGTATCCACAAAAAGAAAAAGGAGGACTCTTGTTTTTTCCTACCCCCCCCCCCAGATGTTCTGGTTTAACTTGGATTTAAACTTGAAGAGTGGTCAGTTTGGATGAGCTATTACCAGCAGGAGAGTGAGTTTGTGTGTGTATGGGGGTGGGGGGGATGTGAGAAAACCTGGATTTGTGCAGGAAATAGCCCAACTTGATTGTCATGCACATTGTGTAAAGAGTTGTCACTTTGGATGGGCTATCACCAGCAGGAGAGTGAATTTGTATGGGGGGGTGGAGGGTGAGAAAACCTGGATTTGTGCTGGAAATGGCCCACCTGATGATCACTTTAGATAAGCTATTACCAGCAGGACAGTGGGGTGGGAGGAGGTATTGGTTCATATTCTCTGTGTATATATAAAGCCTGCTGCAGTTTCCACGATATGCATCTGAGGAAGTGAGCTGTAGCTCACGAAAGCTTATGCTCTAATAAATTGGTTAGTCTCTAAGGTGCCACAAGTACTCCTTTTCTTTTTGCGAATACAGACTAACACGGCTGTTACTCTGAAACCTTAGAGACTAACCAATTTATTTGAGCATAAGCTTTCGTGAGCTACAGCTCACTTCATAGGATGCATTTCACTGATTCTCAAGGGAAGGCTGGCCTAGTCTACTAATTAGTAGAGTCCAAATATGATAGATCCTAGGTTCCAGGCATGTCTCAACCCACTCCTGCTGCAAAGAACCTTGAAATACACCTGTTTTGCTAAAGTGGAAAAAATAGTTCCAGGCCTCTGATGCCGGTGGGGTGCTTTTGCCACCGATAAAAGGGTTCTTCCACCTGCTTCTCTTGTATTACTTTTGAGCGAAGGCCTGCTTTGCCAGTGTACTTGGGTTTCTCTGTGCTGCTCCATCTGAACAAAGCTGCCCTAAATTTAGTGACTCTGGTCACCGAGGAATGGATTCATCCTGCATAGAGCCACCATAGCAGCACCCCTACAACCCACTCCCCTTTGGGCCACTGGCAGCCAACTAGGACAAGGTAGCCCAAAGATGATTTTTAAAGCCACCTTTGAATGCACACTTATGAGATGAACTGAGGGTTCCTCAGCTGCTTGTCAGGATCTTGGGCCACATGTTTTCTCCTCTTGGGACACCAAATGGGATAGTTCTATGCCTTTTGATTATTGAGGGGAAGAGAATCTTAATTCCTTTTAAATTACAGTTTACAATCTGTAAAAACTGACAAGACATCTAGAGAAATGCAAGGCTAGCATTCTAGCTGCCTTCAAGCTCTGTGTTATTTTCCCCCTTTTATAAGAATAAGAATCAAAATGGGGGTGGGCAAAATAAATGTTCTCTTACCTGATCATTTCTGTATCAAGAATGATCCTTCCTGGTATCTATAGTATATGAAGAGAAGATTTAAAAGGCCAGTGTAATAAATATATGTGATGAGAGAGATTGGGTGGTTTTTTAGCAAAGCAACCTGTTTTGGCACTGTCAATCTTTCTCCATTAAAGAACCCATCTAATCCCAACCCCCCCCCCCCTTTCTGTGCAAAAAACTGAAATAGCTCTTAAGAAAAAATACCATTCAATTTCCTCAGCTACACTGACTTCTGGCACAACTTTTCTGCCCGTAGGAAATGAGGGTTTTAGTTTAACAAGCTGTCAAATTACAAAAATGGGTAGTTTGCAGATGACTGTTGTTTTTCAAAGTAAACTGGTGCTCTGACAATACATCTGGCAAGATTGCTTTATCCCAGTGCATTCTCCTTTATTGCAAATCTAATAAGCTATACAGAGTTGAAGATTTTTATCGCATCCTTCATCCATGTGGAGCCCAAAGTGCTTTATTAACTTCACTAAAAGCTTGTGCAGACGATAGGCCTACTCATCCTCATCATTTGTGAATAACTCAGTGAGGAGCAGAAAGTCCTCACTTATCAGTTCGCACAGGATGTTATTTGTTCCCCCTCCCCACATCCCCTTCTACAGGTTTTCGTCCTGCAAACCTGTGTGTGGAAATACAGTAAATCTGCTGGAAATGCAGGCGGCTACTCCTGGCGGCTCCCATTCTACTGTCCTGCTTCAACAGGAGACCCAATCAGTTCAGAGCTGGAATAGGAGTCATCCGGACTGTTTGACCTCTTGTACCATTCGAGTGGCACAACGTGCAGCCATATCTCATTATGTGGAGATTCCCCCAGCATGGTGCAATTCCTAGTTGATACAGAGCCGGCACAGACAGTGTTTATGTCATCCCCTCCCCCTGCACCTCTTAACATAGGGGGCACGTTGGAGGTGGGGCATGCTGCACTCCCACACTTCCTGGCTAGTGGATGACACCCCCACACCCTCTTAGGGGCTGCTATCTTCTGGCTGACTTTAGAGCAGTGGTTCTCAAATTTTTTGTATGGGATACTCCTTTCACACAGCAAGCCTAACACGTCTCCCCCCCCCCCCCCCCGCACACACACACACACCTTTATAAATTAAAAATGGGGATTTCAATTTAATTTTAAATTAAATTAAAATGTAATTTAATTGAGACTGTCAGCCCCGCCCCTGGCAGGGCTGACAGCTCGTGACACACACACCCCACCCCCGGGCAATAATCTCGCCACCCCCAGTTTGAGAACCCCTGCTTTAGAGCAACCTCTGTGCTACTCTAAAGTAGCCCAGGCTCAGCACAGAACATGCCCTAAGTTCAAGGAGGCACAGCCTGAGTGAAGCTGCGGCTGTAGGCCAAGGAAGGCTACTAGCAGTACACCCTAGTTTAACAAAAACAAGGCTGAGAAATACTTCTTAACTATAAATGAAGGCTTCCTTGGGGTAGCTCAGAACCATACCACACACATCTCCACTCCACTGGAGATCTTTTACTTTACCAGGACCAGAGAACCCCCACTGATTCTAGCTAGTCTGCATTTGAAGCTGGAGCGTGGCACTTTTTCCTTTGACTCTCTGCCCTCTTTTAATTCTCTCCGGGGTGACTAAAGGAGGGGAGGCATCTCCAGCTGCATGCAGAAGAAAATAGCAGTCCAATAGAGCGTGTCTTATTCAGATCACTTCGCTTATGCATTTTTTCCACGCAAACTTTGCAGAAAATGCACAAATGGTACATTGTGCTTTTCTGAATCAAGTCCATAGTTAATAGTCCAAGTAGTACACATCAAAACAATCTCTATTTGAGAAACAGAGGAAGGGCATGTTTAACTATCCGGAGAGTAGCACATTCAGCTCAGTGGCAGACAACAGCTACAGTTCTTGCTGATCAGTGTTTTTAACAACCTTTTCCCTGCGTTACTCCCTCATTGTAGTGTATATGTACGGTAGAGTGCTTATTTAATAGAAATCTATTTTAAAGCATGCATAATAAAATAAAAATGTATCAAAAGATCTAGTTGAGGGATCACCAATTTTAAAGCTACCTGACCGTGACATGTGTTGGTTTTAGGGAAAAAAAAAAAAACAAAACACACCAGGCTGTTTCTCAGAGGACAGTGAAGACTCGTACTTACCAGGCAGCAAGCTGAGAAGCAGCGCTGTTTTGAAAGCTCTCTCTCCCCCTCCCTGCGGCAGCATTTTGAAAGCTTGTGATGCTTGAGGTGTTAATATAGTAGCCTATTAGAACAGCATTAAGACTGAAGCTTTCTGAGCAGTGGGGAACTGCTAGCCAATACAAACTTGCATGCAGTAAGCTCTCAGTAAACACAAGGAAGTGCCTCTTTTACTTCTCTAGGTGCAGTGCCTTTTTGTTGAAACCTTCAATTTAATACACTGCACCCTATTCTCCTCTCACTCGTGCCAGTGTAAATCAGGAGCGACTCCATTGGTGTTGGTGTAAAAGCAGTGTGAAAGAAGAATCAGGCCCAGTGCATTCTGGGAAAGCACTCAGTGCCAGACTAACTGCTCACTCCCAGTATTGTTTTTCAAGACAAACATTCAAAATATAAACTCAGCTGGAGGGCTGAACACTCTGTTTACAGAAATCTAAGTCCTTCTTATAGAAATCATGTCAGTTGGTCAGTGAATAAAGATAAACTATTGCTAAAGCTGTCTAGAGCAGTGGTTCTCAAACTGTGGTCCGCAAGCTCCATTCAGGCGTCCGCAGATAGTTCCCTCGAAGGTGAGTGCCTGGGCGGCTGCACACGAGAGAATGAAGGGCCACCCACCTAATTAGTGGAGTCGCACAGGCATGACTCCACTAATTAGGTGTCTGGACCCTGGAAAAGATGCACATGTAAGGTGAGGTGGTGGCCTTGGTGGAATAGGTAGGTGGGAGGGGGCAGTGGGGTGAGAAGAGGGGGTGGGGGAATTTGGGATGTGCAGGCCTGCGGTGGCCAGAGAAAGAGGCAAACTTTCCCTAGCTCCAGGGCTGCAGCTGCTGGGGAGAGATGGCCCTCCTTCCCAGCCCCAGCTCTGCAGCAGGGGCAAGATCTTAGCCCCTGTTCGGGGGCTGCTGCAGTGGGGGAGAGAGGGAGAGACCCCACACCCCTTCCTTCCCAGCCCCACCTTGAGGGCTGCCGCGGCAGGGGAGAGAGGGCACATCCATCGCATTAGAAAATATTATATTAAAATATGATAGAAAATATGATATTAAAATATGAGTTGTGTGTTTTTATTTGTAGAACAAAAAAAACTCAATTATTATTAAGGTTTTTTTAATATAGCACTTTACAATATCAAACTAACGGTACAAACAACATTTGGAAAGATCATTAAGTGGTCCGCTGAGACCCTCAGCAATTTTCAAGTGGTCTGCGAAAAAAAAAAAAAGTTTGAGAACCACTGATCTAGAGGAACACATTGCAGCCCCAATGCATGGTGGGAATCTGCACCAGTCCTGGCAATCTCGTTAGAGCTGGGGTAGGTAGGGGTAGGGGAAGGTGACACTGTGAATATATTTATTGTTCATTGTTGCAAATAGTTTAACATCTCCGAGAATGATGAAAATCATGGTACGTGCTGGTGCTTTAATTGATAGTTGATTTAATTTCCACGGGATTGTGGAAAATGTTCATTTGCATTGGTTAAGCGGCTGGGATTTTTGGCCACTGGTGAGCACAGGTCCTATCATCATGGGGTGGAAGGCACTTGAGGAGCGTGCTGCGGTGGTGCCTCTGTTCCTCAAACAGCCAGTGGCTTTGTTTTTCTTTCAGAATGATCTTCATTGTCCCAATTCATAGACCTAAACATCTTAAAGCCAGAAGGGATTACGATGATCAGCCACGCTGGCCCACATAACGCAGGCCATAGAATTTCACCCAGCAATTCCTGCATCAAGCCCATATTTTGACACCCTCCCTGTATAGCAGCAGGTGCCTCAGCCCAGCCATCCTACGTATGTACAGCAGCCGGGAGCATGCCTCCAAACACAGGTAGGCAGACACACACTAGCTCTGCTGGAACTATCCCATTCAACACAGCAATGTGGCCCCAGCTCTAGCTACCCACCTGAGTTCATACCTTGGGGCAGGCAGCCTTGTACGTGGACAGCTAGACTGAGCCACTGCCTGGACCACCATGGCCCTAGCATTTTTAATGGGCTAGCTCCAGCATGCATGCATCTCCTTTTGCTGAGAGTCCATGCGTACTAGAACAGTGGTGCTCAACCAGGGATCCGGGGCCCCCCTAGGGGGGCCGCGAGCAGGTTTCAGGGGGGCTATCAAGCAGGGCCAGCCTCAGACTTACTGGGGCCCATGGCAGAAAGCCAAAGCCCCTCTGCATGGGGCTGAAGCCTGAGCCCCACCACCTGGGGCTGACACTGAAGCCTGAGCAGCTTAGCTTCATGGGGCTCCTTGTGGCATGGGGCCCTGGGCAACTGCCTTGTTTGCTACCCCCTAAAGCCGGCCCTGGCTTTTATATACAGAAAATCAATTATTGTGACACAGGTGGGCCGTGGAGGTTTTATTGCATACTACTGGGGGTCTCAGAAAGAAAAAGATTGAGAACCCCTGTCTTTGAATACACTCTCTTCCAGAAACTGGAATGGAGTGCAGTGTGAACATAGCCTTAGAGAACTACATACAACTAATAAAGTGACCAAAATCCTCTACATTTTTAATTTTCATCAAAATTAAGAAGAGAAATTTAACAAAAAATTATTTTTTTTCAATTGGTTATAGAACTGGTTGAAGTTTTCTAACTTTAGAAAGTTAAATTTCAATGTGACTGAAATTTCAATGTGGGGGGGGGGAACTTTTCACACACAAAAATGCTATTTTTTCTTAATTTTTCCCCAAATTAACTTTTTCAATAAAATAATTACATATTTATTTTCCTTCATCAGATGGGGGAGAGGGGCTGTGTGCACATGCACACGCATGTACACTCTTTAAATTATATTTTTTAAATGGTGTCCTATGATGGCTTCCTAGGCGTGTTTATCAGTACTTGAAGAAACAAAATTTAAGAGAATAATGTGCAACAAATGTTTTATATTGCTTACAAATTTTCCATGCACAATAGTTGCAATATTGCCAAATTATCTGTGATTCAAATATATTCACAAATTTCTTCAGCAAATTATTCTTGGTCTATAGTTCATCAAAACTGTGACTATTACAATTAAATACATGAGGGATTCTCAAGATGGGATTTTGCAATTCCTGGACCATTAGAAGGGGGTCACAAAAAAGTGATAGGGGTTGTGACAGCCCAGTCTTTTTCATATTGTTAATGCGGAATAGGTACCACCTATCTCCCAATTAACGAGAGAAGTATTGGTGGGAATCCCAGTATGGACGAATCTGAGAACCACCTCAAGAATTGCAAATGGAGTAACTTTTATGACTAACAAAAGGATCCGTTTTAGGCAGATCACTGAGTAGGACCCCAAAGCCCTTTCCCACTCCACAATGACCCCGCTGAAGTAGTTGATGGCCTACAGTTTTGGGTGTTCATTCCCAGCCAGGTTTCAGAAGCAGTCCCGCAAGGCCTTCCAAGTCAGGAGATAATTAGGTCCACCTGAGTCTATGTTTTGTACATTCTGTTTTATGAGTTTATTTCTTAAAACCACCTGCAAAAGGCTTTTGTCTCCTCTGCAGCTAGAGGCTCCAAGTTGGTGGCTCTGCAATAAGACCCAACCCAGTGGGTGTAATTTTATGTTCAAACCTGAACTTCTGGCTAATTTTCCTCTTTTGTTGCACTCCTTGTCCTGGTATGTTGCACCTATTGTTCTGAAGTAGACCATCACATAAATTTAACACAAACTCATTCTGGGAGTTTTTCTGCTTACACAATAGCATTTGTCAGTGTACCTACCATAAGCAATTTGTGTTCCCTCTAGGACTTCTTGGTAGTGATGGCTGCCATTTTAGTTAGGCTGTGAAACAAACGCGAATACGCTTGGTGGAGGATGGAAGTTCCCAAGGCCTGACCATTCTGTGTATCTCTTCTTTCATGTATGCAAATCTGGAGGTCAGGAGGAAGTATTTCTGAGAATACCACAGGTCAGCAGCGCCTGAAAAGACCAGACAGAGCCTCTTGCCCCCCCAGTGGGATATCACATTTTAAGTTGTGGGGTAAGGGAAGGGTACTGGGCTCAGTGTTCTCAATACATTAGTTTCCCCCAATCGCTCCGTTCATCACAGACTGGAGATAATATTGGTTTAAGAGCTTGTGCCCACTCTGGAAGGGTATGCTAGGAAACCAGATTAAAAATTACTTCAGGAAGCCTGATTATACCGCCCCCCCCCATCCCCGTTTGGACACTACTTGATAAAAATGATTTTTTAGGATTGTTCAGGTCTAGTCATTCAAACTGTCTTAACCAACTTCTGCCCCTGTACTCCAGCACCACGAGAGGCATAGGCAGAGGTCGACGGGGGAGCAGCAGCAGTCGACTCACCACGGTGGAGACACCATGTTAAGTCGATCTAAGTACATTGACTTCAGCTATGTTATTCACGTAGCTGAAGTTGTATAACTTAGATTGATTTCCTCCCCTCCCCCCGCAGTGTAGACCAGGGCTAAGACTCCTAACATTTCCTGCCAGTCGGTGGAGCAGTATTAGCAGTTGATGGGGAAGAGTTGTCCCATTTCACTCCCTCTTCTGGACAAAAACTGTGTGCATCTTCTCTTCCCTGCTACTAGCTCTTCCTCCATAGGGAATAGTCAGCTCAGCAAAAAGAGGGAAGGACAGAAAAGGGAAAGAAACGAGGAGATCAGGATTATAGCTCCACCTCCTTTCACTAACAGGGTCTGCAATTGGGATTTACAGTTCAGCAACCAGGAAAAAAAGCAGATTTTCCTTTGGTTCAAGTCGTAGAGACCTGTGTGTTTGAAGATGAAGGGCCAAGCTTCCAGACAACTGCTGCTCAGGGTGGTCCAAGCAATTCTTAAGCAGAGTCAAAACTGACTGCTTACTAAGTATCAGAGGAATTTTCAGAAAAATCAAAGGCCTGGAAATGAGGATCGCTCCTGGACACACTGTCTTCCAGTCAATGCTATTATTACTGAAAAGAACAGTAAAGCTCTGGCTGACGTTATCTTAGGCAGTAAACCAAACGGCTGGATAAACACTATAAATTAAAATAGCATTTATAGTTAACTGTTTGTGTAATAAATTCCTGGAAAGAGACCACTTGGAATTAATGTAATACAATTCTAGTTTGCAGGAAGTTCTGATCAACATCAGAGTCTCTTGTACTCCGCTTCCACTTTAAAAAAGAAAAGAAAAGATGGCTCTTTATGTGAAGCAGTTAATCAAGAACTTTGATGTCAAACTATTATAAATCATCAATATATTGAGGGGACTGTACTTCTGCAGAAGATTTTGGATTGTGAAAAGTTCAGCTGTAGCTGTGGGCTTGTTTGTTTGTTTAAAAAAAGAAGCTTCATTTGTACACCTATAAACTGAACGTCTCATTCTTACAACGTACCATGAGAGGGAGGAATAGTATTGGAGTTTTAAGTACCGACCTTGAAGCCAGAAGACCTCATTTCTAATGCATGCTGTGGCAAGCTTTCCTCTGATCAAGGGTGAGTCAATTACACGTACACCACAAGACATTGATCTAGGAGGCGGAGGGACTTTTGCAGAACTAGGCCAGAGACAGATCTAAGAGCCGCTAGATGTTGGCAAATTGGGGGAAACTGAGGCAGAAGATGATAAATGACCACCCCCCCCCCCATCTGTAAGAATATACAATTTCTTACTAGCCACTCGACACACTCTCAGAGTTACATAATGAGGCTGGTTGATAAGTCTCCATCCCCCCTTACAGTCTAGTCTAATGAGAGATGAGCTATGTCCTCTCCCCTCTAGAAATTAACTTATAAGAGGGCAAAGGCTTGTGCTGTATTCAGAGCCATTGCACAGATAATTAGCATCAATTTAAACTCTGGAAGGAACCAGTATACTATAGTTATAATTGCCATAAATACTTGTTTCCCATGATCATCCAATAATTGAACCCAAATACATGTTTTGAGAAACAGCTATTAGAATTCACTTTGCCAGGTGTGTATATCCTTGGACAATAGTGTCTCTATGGCACCTCAAAAAACTTTTTCCAGCTTCTGGACTCCTTTAAAACCTAAGTTTATGCATACTGGTTGGCATGAACCTTTTCAACCTGATCATTGGACCAGCAATATCCAGAAAAGTTTGCTTATAAATAGTAATGGGATGCACCTTCAAATTCTTGATGTTCCTGTGAAAGGTCCTAGTGTAGGGATAGACAGTTGAATTTCTATTCAGAGCTATAGAACATACCTCAGTCCAAATAAATAGTCCTCTGCAATAAAAACTTCTTGAAGGTGTAGAGGAATGGTTTGATGCTTATTAGCCATTTAAAAAATAAAAAAACCTTCCTGACAAGTCCCAGAGCCACAGCAGCTCTGCCTTCAGCTGGAAAATAGCCCAGTGGGTTCCACTAGACTCTCCGAGTGTGTTCTAGTTAGACCTTTTCTCAACTACATTTTCCCTTACAGACCAGCCTAGAAGGGTTACCTTACTCACAGGTGAAATGTTATTGCTCATTTACATTAAAAGAGGGATTGGTAACCAACCAATTTACCAGTTCAGACCCAGCCTAAACTCTCAGTGAATTTAAGTGATTGACTTCAATCCAGTTCCCAAGGGGCAGATTTCCTCATTCCAAACCACCACTATTTGGCAAACTTGTGGCCTCATCAGAGGACAAGCACTGAACTACAGTCAGACACTAGAGGGGGGTCCTTCCAGGTCAGGAATGAGAGATGTTTGTTTTTCTGCTGCCTCTTCTGTGAATAGATACAGCCTCAGGCTCCAGAATTAACTCACACACACACCTAAGAATAGACAAAGAGATCGATTTTACTGCATAAACTCCACATGGGAATGAGGTGCTTGCATTCTTTCAAGGGATGATTGAGGTAATCATGCAGGGAGCTGTAAAAAAGTATATTTACATCTGTTCTAGGTCATGCTACAATGTTTCTCTCTCCCACTGGGAATAGAGCTGGAGAATACTCAGGTCTGATTTCTTCTCTAGTAAACATATAATCCTCATTCTTCCCATCAGAGAACTAGCCTTGGCAGCCATCTCATGTCTAGTGCCTAACTAGAATAAAATATACATATTCAGCTTGGCTTGTGTGGTACATTGAGGACTTGGCCACCATCTTCTGGCCCCACCTCCTATGGCCAAGAAAACCTACACCCATATTTACAAACTCCAGGGGCTGCCTCAGGACCTGGAAAGCCCTTCACCCCTGCTCTTAAAGTGAGAGCTTGCCATTCAAAACTGTCCTCAGTACACCACAGCTCTGAAGAATGTTAGGTCAGTGATATTGTTAATGGGATTCAATCTTTCAGCTCTAGACTAAGTCCATAGTGACCAAAAAGTAGCCATCACCTTCCAGACTGCTGTCTGGTGCTCTAAAACAAATTAACTGATTTCCACTACTTCCCATGTGACAGGTGTTCACAATCACCCAATGTTTTGAGTGTGCAAACAAGTCAACTACCCTGTTCTATCTAATCTAACAGTCCTTTATTCCCTCCCTCAAAAAAAGTGAATGTGCTGATGACATGATGGACAAAGTGCAGAGTTCTCATAGTGCAGCTTGCTGTGAGTTTTCTATTTAAAACTGATGCTGCAGTGTAGGCAGTTGAGTTCCGTGAGATTACACGTAAAAGCACTCTACTGCTTTTGTCATATATTTTACAGTTCAAGTCCTGTGCACAGAGCTATATATAAACCACTTTGAATGACCGTCCTTGTTTCATATATTTCAACACCACACAAATCAGAAAATCAGCCAATTGGGAAAGTAATAACTTTCGAACTTGTGTCGGTTTTCTTTCTAGATTTGGCACTAGGTTACTAAAACTGTGGTAGGGAGAATATGGAGATATTTACTCTTCACAGGCTAGAGCAAATCTTGTTCCAAAACGTGTAAATAATTATTTTTGAGAACTCTTCCTACACTTAATGTTTTTAATGAATTCCCTGGCTTTTTAAAGCACTGTAGCACATTATAAAACTCAAAGGCTATGAGAAGAAAAGAGCACATCCATACAATTGCCCAGATCTTTTATTAGTTCTGCACTGGCACAGCAAGTCTGATGCAGGATCAGGGCCAAAAAGAGGAAGGTAAAGTAGAAAGCCTTGTTTATTGTATAGTATCAAATAATCCAGCCAACACTTCACTTCTATATCGGAGTATCTGATGTTGAAGTCATGCTCTGAGACTGTGTAAGCTGTTAGTTATGGAGAAAGTTAGATAAACAAGTACAAAAAAATAATCTAGAAACCATGTGCAATGAGGCTGTTTAGAAGGTGCATTTTGATGACTGATAGGTCCAGGTGTCGTTACCCTACTCAGATAAAAGAGAGGCAGGAGAACTCAAAGAAGACCTAGGATGTAAGTTGAACAGTTCTTAGGAAGGAATCCTAGAAGCAGCAAAACCTAGAAAATAGGTGAGAGCTGAACTTACTGTTGAATTCTTGGTTAAAACCGAAGTCCAGAATTGGGTTTAAATTGGACTCTCTATGCTGTGGATGTGTGTGTAGGACAGTAGAGGAAGACACCTGCTCACCGCATACAACAAAAACCCATCACTTTACAACTTGTACTTGAAAAACAAGTCACTTAAATCATATTCCTGCAAAGAGAAGTCCAGTCACTCCTCCAAATGTAAAGCTGTCGAATTTTTACCATCTGCTTCCTGATTTGGCTGAGTTTTAGGTTTCATGTTGTATTCAATGAACACATAAGTCTACACAGAATATTGTTTTAAAGCAAGTTTTGCTTAGTAAGAGAAAACATCTTGTTAATTTCCTTTAATCTTTGGTTTAAAGAAACCACACATATAAAATTTACCCTGTATGTGTGTCACTGTTGGGCAGCCCATTTCCAAACAGCAGTTTCCAGAACACTTATAAATTTAGTCATCCCAAATCCTAGAAAACCAAAACTGCTTTATAGTTGTCCTGAATATATCATTACAGACTGTCCTCATTCTACCAGTTAATTTATTTCACTTTAACTCTGAAGACTTCTATTGGCCTGGCTATCCCCCTCCACTGCTTTTGATGTAAACAATCCTGCAACTTCAATGTACAATGCACACACACCACGTACTAATGCTAAAAATTCAGTACACCAACCTTTTTTGCAGAATGGAAAATGATTTGTCTAATGTTGCTCCCTCAGAATGTGTTGTTCCACCTCCCAGAATGATATTCCTGGACAGACGTCAGGATATGCTTCTACAGACACAACGTTCTGAAGATTCAGAGCGGGCTGCACTGCGGGGACAGGAGGACAGTGAAGAAATTTGGCAGCATGTGACCTCCAAAAGAAGAAAGGGGAGCGTCCATGTACCAGCAACACAGATACAGGTAAGTAACCATTTTCATGTTCTCTCCACAGGTACTAATGCGGAGGGTGGACTAGATGATACATCTGAGGGAAGGGAACAGAAGGAGAGTCCGCCGATTGGAAGGCATGACATGCACTGTCCTAGGGTTGGGGGTTCCACGACCACCGCTCCCAAGAGAAGGAAGTGGGTGGTGGTGGTCGGGGACTCTCTCCTCAGGGGGACTGAGTCATCTATCTGCCGCCCTGACCGGGAAAACTGAGAAGTCTGCTGCTTGCCAGGAGCTAGGATTCACGATGTGACGGAGAGACTGCCAAGACTCATCAAGCCCTCGGATCGCTACCCCTTCCTGCTTCTCCACGTGGGCACCAATGATACTGCCAAGAATGACCTTGAGCGGATCACTGCGGACGACGTGGCTTTGGGAAGAAGGATAAAGGAGTTTGAGGCGCAAGTGGTGTTCTCGTCCATCCTCCCCGTGGAAGGAAAAGGCCTGGGTAGAGACCGTCAAATTGTAGAAGTCAACGAATGGCTACACAGGTGGTGTCAGAGAGAAGGCTTTGGTTTCTTTGACCATGGGATGGTGATCCAAGAAGGAGGAGTGCTAGGCAGAGACAGGCTCCACCTAACGAAGAGAGGGAAGAGCATCTTCGCAAGCAGGTTGGCTAACCTAGTGAGGACGACTTTAAACTAGGTTCACCGGGGGAAGGAGACCAAAGCCCTGAGGTAAGTGGGGAAGTGGGATACCAGGAGGAAGCACGAGCAGGAGTGCGCAAGAGGGGAGGGCTCCTGCCTCATACTGAGAAAGAGGGGCGATCAGCAAGTTATCTCAAGTGCCTATACACAAATGCAAGAAGCCTGGGAAACAAGCAGGGAGAACTGGAAGTCCTGGCACAGTCAAGGAATTGATGTGATTGGAATAACAGAGATTTAGTGGGATAACTCACATGACTGGAGTACTGTCATGGATGGATATAAACTGTTCAGGAAGGACAGGCAGGGCAGAAAAAGTGGGGGAGTTGCATTGTATGTAAGGGAGCAGTATGACTGCTCAGAGCTTAAGTATGAGACTGCAGAAAAACCTGAGAGTCTCTGGATTAAGTTTAGAAGTGTGAGCAACAAGGGTGATGTCGTGGTGGGAGTCTGTTATAGACCACCGGACCAGGGGGATGAGATGAACGAGGCTTTCTTCTGGCAACTCACGGAAGTTACTAGATCGCAGGCCCTGGTTCTCATGGGCGACTTTAATCATCCTGATATCTGCTGAGTGAGCACTACAGCGGTGCACAGACAATCCAGGAAGTTTTTGGAAAGCATAGGGGACAATTTCCTGGTGCAAGTGCTGGAGGAACCAACTAGGAGCAGAGCTCTTCTTGACCTGCTGCTCACAAACCAGGAAGAATTAGTAGGGGAAGCAAAAGTGGATGGGAACCTGGGAGGCAGTGACCATGAGTTTGTCGAGTTCAGGACCCTGACACAGGGAAGAAAGGAGAGCAGCAGAATACGGACCCTGGACTTCAGAAAAGCAAACTTTGACTCCTGCAGGGAACTGATGAGTAGGATCCCCTGGGGGAATAACATGAGGGGGAAAGGAGTCCAGGAGAGCTGGCTGTATTTTAAAGAATCCTTATTGAGGTTACAGGGACAAACCATCCCGATGTGTAGAAAGAATAGTAGGCAACCAGCTTGGCTTAACAGTGAAATCCTTGCTGATCTTAAACACAAAAAAGAAGCTTACAAGAAGTGGAAGATTGGACAAATGACCAGGGAAGAGTATAAAAATATTGCTCGGGGATGCAGGAGTGAAATCAGGAAGGCCAAATCACACCTTGAGTTGCTGCTAGCAAGAGATGTTAAGAGTAACAAGAAGGGTTTCTTCAAGTATGTTAGCAACAAGAAGAAAGCCAAGGAAAGTGTGGGCCCCTTACTGAATGAGGGAGGCAACCTAGTGACAGAGGATGTGGGAAAAGCTGAAGTACTCAATGCTTTTTTTGCCTCTGTCTTCACGAACAAGGTCAGCTCCCAGACTGCTGCACTGGGCAGCACAGCATGGGGAGGAGGTGACCAGCCCTCTGTGGAGAAAGAAGTGGTTCGGGACTATTTAGAAAAGCTGGATGAGCACAAGTCCATGGGGCTAGATGCGCTACATCCGAGAGTGCTAAAGGAGTTGGCGGATGTGATTGCAGAGCCATTAGCCATTATCTTTGAAAACTCATGGTGATCCGGGGAAGTCCCGGATGACTGGAAAAAGGCTAATGTAGTGCTCATCTTTAAAAAAGGGAAGGAGGAGGATCCTAGGAACTACAGGCCAGTCAGCCTCACCTCAGTCCCTGGAAAAATCATGGAGCGGGTCCTCAAGGAATCAATTCTGAAGCACTTAGAGGAGAGAAAAATGATCAGGAACAGTCAGCAATGATTCACCAAGGGCAAGTCATGCCTGACTAATCTAATTGCCTTCTAGGACGAGATAACTGGCTCTGTGGATCAGGGGAAAGCAGTGGACGTGTTGTTCCTTGACTTTACAAAGCTTTTGACACAGTCTCCCACAGGATTCTTGCCAGCAAGTTAAAGAAGTATGGGCTGGATGAATGGACTATAAGGTGGATAGAAAGTTGGCTAGATTGTCGGGCTCAATGGGTAGTGATCAATGGCTCCATGTCTAGTTGGCAGCCGGTATCAAGTGGAGTGCCCCAAGGGTTGGTCCTCGGGCCGGTTTTGTTCAATATCTTCATAAATGATCTGGAGGATGGTGTGGATTGCACGCTCAGCAAGTTTGCAGATGACACTAAACTGGGAGGAAAGGTAGATATGCTGGAGGGTAGGGATAGGATACAGAGGGACCTAGACAAATTAAGAGGATTGGGCCAAAAGAAATCTGATGAGGTTCAACAAGGACAAGTGCAGAGTCCTTCACTTAGGATGGAAGAATCCCATGCACTGTTACAGACTAGGGACCGAATGGCTCGGCAGCAGTTCTGCAGAAAAGGACCTAGGGGTTACAGTGGACGAGAAGCTGGATATGAGTCAACAGTGTGCCCTTGTTGTCAAGGCCAATGGCATTTTGGGATGTATAAGTAGGGGCATTGCCAGCAGATCGAGGGACTTGATCGTTGCCCTCTATTCGACATTGGTGAGGCCTCATCTGAAGTACTGTATCCAGTTTTGGGCCCCACATGACAAGAAGGATGTGGAAAAATTGGAAAGCGTCCAGCAGAGGGCAACAAAAATGATTAGGGGACTTATGAGGAGAGACTGAGGGAATCGGGATTGTTTAGTCTGCGGAAGAGAAGAGTGAGGGGGGATTTGATAGCTGCTTTCAACTACCTGAAAGGGGGTTCCAAAGAGGATGGATCTAGACTGTTCTCAGTGGTAGCAGATGACAGAACGAGGAGTAATGGTCTCAAGTTGCAGTGGGGGAGGTTTAGGTTGGATAGTAGGAAAAACTTTTTCACTAGGAGGGTGGTGAAACACTGGAATGCGTTACCCATGGAGGTGGTGGAATCTCCTTCCTCAGAAGTTTTTAAGGTCAGGCTTGACAAAGCCCTGGCTGGGATGATTCACTTGGGGATTGGTCCTGCTTTGAGCGGGGGGTTGGACTAGATGACCTCCTGAGGTCCCTTCCAACCCTGATATTCTATGATTCTATATTGCAAACAGATGCAGTGATTCTGCATTGTTGTACCACAGCAGGCTAATAAATACTACCAGCTTCCTGTAAATTTACTATTGCATACACAAAGGTCAACCGTTGCTGTGTTCTTTAGTAAAATTAGTCTAGGTATTGCTCATTAGCGTACACACAGCCTACATACCCAATAGTCAAACCCATGGCAGCCAAGTTTGTACTAACAAGCCATCTTGAACTTGTATGGTTCCCAAGTTTCGTCCAGATCCCAGAAGCTGCAAAGCACCCACAATACTTGCTGCTGTCACTGACGGTTACATGTGCTCAGCACCTCTCAGGTGCAGGCCCTATGACACAAATGTAGGTCAGGAAATATAGTTAAGCTTGCAGCACGTGTGCATGAAACCCAGGAGAAATAAAAACATTCAGAAGTTTCCCCTTCTGAGTCAGAAACAGCTATTTGAATAAGGTGGGTTGTGTCAGAGATAACAGGAAGCTAAGAGAAAAACATTACTCACATAGAGACACATGTACACACCAGATGTGAGGCTCCCTTCTACAGCGGAGAACTAAGAAGGGACAGGAATGTTTTGGATAAGTCACATTTTTAATACTTTTCTATGCTACAAACAATGTTAAAAACAGGTAGAACTTTTAACAAAGGCCGTTATGGTACAGAATAAACACAATCCAGACTCTGCCATAATCTGACCTTCATTGCTGCCAGTTCTTCTCTGATTTTAAATCCTTCTAGCTAAACCAGTAGTTGCACTTGTTCTGTATCGTCTTGCTATCTGCTAAACATCAGCTAATTAATACTGAAGCTTGAGGTGAAGGTAGAGAGCTGTTCAAGTAAGACTTAAGTCTATTCTTCTCCCATATACTTCATTTTCTCATTGCCAGCAAAGGAACATCAGATAGGGAAGTAACCACTATCTGCAGATATACCTTGCTTGTGGCAATGACGACACACTATGCTATCTTCAAGTTCCTGCTCTTTTTATTCTGTGAATTTCTCCGTGAGTTGGTTTTTGGATTTCTCATTCATTTAGTGCTCATGAAAAGTGAGAGGCTTGATATTGGCTTGAAAAAGGATGTAGGGCTTGATTGTCATTTACACTAAGGCCCCTGGTACACCACTCTACCAGTGTCAATAATACAGGCCACCAGTGTGTACATTTCCCCTTCACAGCTCTGACAAGGCTCCTCCACCCCTCAATTATAGCCTGAACCCCCCCGCCATTCTAGTCCTCCTTCAGTACAGGGTTCCAGCTGTATGGCCATTTTTTAGGTATAACAAGGTATTAAGGGCTAAATGCTCCCTGCCTTGGTGTGAGGGAGATCACTTATTCATGAATCATGGGGCAGGAAACACATGGAACGCTCTGAGAGCCAACTGCAGCCTCTCCACATAGAACGTGGGCTCACGGAACTGAGAGATGACCATGGGGCAACATGGCGTGCTTTCCTAGCAAAGCACGGTGGGAGCCAGAAATTAACAATGTTCCTTGCACAGACTTCTGCCCAGCTGCTTCCCCCCACCCTTCCCCAAGGAAGCAAGAGCACAGCTACCACGGGGAGCAAACACCTGGCCATGCTGCTAAAGAGACAGAAGAGCCTTAATCAGAGCGCAAAAAAAAAAAAAAAAAGGAGAGGCATTCAAAGGTTGAGCCTGGTTTTTTCTCTAGATTCTTGGACTGAAGATGTTTTAATAGCTACACCCCTTTCCAGGGTTTTCCTAGCTTCCTCTCTCTCACCCTGCCCACCACCATGATGGGAAGGTTGTTCCCTCTCCTGTAACCCAACCCAGTCTGAAGCTTTGTTCCCCTTGTTCTCCCTATTCATCCTCTTCCCCATGCTGAAGAGGAACAAAATAGCTCTAGGAGAAGACGCTTGCACCCTGAACCCAGGGCTCCAGAGGTAAAAAGTCTGTGCAGAACCCCAGCTCCCAGAAACAGTTTAATGATATACACTAATAATTTAATGTTTTCATTGGATTAGAAACTTTTAGTGGTTGCTTTAATTGTTAATCGTGTTCCTGTGCAGCAAATTCAGATTGGGTCCTCAGGAAGATAACACACTTGCAAAAGGGTAGGCCAGGTGCACCAAAGAGGGCCATGGTGGCAGACTGCCAGGAACTTGAGTGTTGTCTATTTGACAACACTATCAAATATATAAACATACACAGCCATTATATTTGGTGATATTTCTAGATTCTTTGATGTGCTGTGTTCCTTATTAATTGGATTTACCAGCAATGAAAACAATGAGCCAGGGTAGGCTGTTCACAAGGATGTCAGAGAGCAGCAATAGGTTTAGTGTTCTAATATATAGAAAACCAAAAGCAGGGCTGCACGTTAGGTACCTCTGTGCCGGGCAGTTTATGCCTAGAAACAAACCACTGGGCTGGTAAGATGTTAGTGTCTCTTTCCTTCTCCAACATCCTCTGCCAGCCCTACCTCAAAGGAAAACTTCCCAGATGCTCCCATAGAAAGAAAGAGTGTCGCCTCCCCATTTGGCAATCCAGTACTTTTTAATTAAAGTCACCTCCGATCAGGCCTGCAAAATGCCAGCTTCACAAAGAAAGCAATATTACAAAAGGAGCTTGCAATCTGCGCTGAAACAAAGTAAGCAAAGGCTGGGGCTAAGAGACTTATTCCCCCCTGAGAGGAGCGAGCTCAGGCAGCTTGCTCAAACACACATTAAAGCATGGTTGATAGGCACATGCCTTTTGCAGCATCTGGAGCCAGTCCATCGTGCTCTGCTACCAGTGTATGCCTGTTGGTGCTCGCTAACCTTGGCAGACCCGATATGGGGTGATCTATTATTTCACAGCAGTTATGTTTAGGAAGAAGGGATTGCAGACTTGCTCTCAGGAAAGTGGTTTTCTTTGTGGTGGAACTGGCAGAGGCAGCTTCCGCCAACTCAGTTTCTTGCAGAACTGGGGTTTTTTTTATTGCATTCATTCTTTCCCCCCTTGTGCAGCCTTAGTGCTACTAAAAAGGTACAAGGTGGGTGAGGTAGTATCTTTTATTGGACCAACTTCTGTTGGCGAGAGACAAGCTTTCGAGCTACACAGAGCTCATCCTCAGGTCTGCAAAAGGTATTAAGGGCAGGTCTACCCTTAAAACCCTATATTGGCACAGATGCACCACTATAGTGCTTTAATGAAGATGCTCCTATGCCGACAAGAGAGAGCTCTTATGTCAGCCTAGTTAATCCACCACCTAAAGAGGGAGCAGCTGTGTCGATGAGAGAAGCCCTCCCTTTGACATAGCATTCTCTACACCAGGGGTGAGGTGGGTATAACTGTTGCTCAGGGATGTGGATTTTTCACACCCCTTGGGGATGTAGTTATACCGATGTAAGTCTGTGGTGTACACCAAACCTAAAAAAGTGTCTCCGCTAAATACAAGGTTGAACAAATAGTTCAGCATAAGTAGTTAGCATGTTTTAATGGGACCATTCAAGGTAAAGTGGCCCATTAACACCTCTGTGGTCATAGGACAGAAAAAGGGGGGTTAGTGGGTTATAGGTTGTTGTAATATGCCATAAATTCAGTGTCTTTAGTAGGACCATGATATTAGCTGTTAAAAGTATCCGTCTCAGACACAGCTTAGATCAGGGGTAGTCAAAGGGCCAAACCTGGACCGCCAGACACTTTTGAACAAACCCTCAAATCTTTTTATTGGCTTATTACTACTACTGTTGGTTTTTTAAATTATTTTCTCTGGAGCGTGGACCTTGACTATACCTTGACCAAAAAATAATGGACTACCTCTGGTTTAGATGTTGTTGAGCCTCCTCGCACTGCTGTTTTGATTGCATTTCTTGGGTACCATGTACATTATTTGACATTTGAAAATTTGTTGGGGTGGGTTTGGGCGGAGGGGCACGCACTGTGTCTACAATGGCCAGCTAAATTATTAGTGATGGGCAAGCCTCCAGGGTGTGGGGACTTATTATGTACTTTGGGCTAGAAATCTTGCGAGATCAGGCTCTTGTAGTATTTTGGTTTCCAATGGAAGCAGCAATACAAAAAGAGTGACTACTTCTCACAGTAGTTTCCAACCCAGCCAAAAATCAGGAATTGCCAAAGTACAAAAAATATCAACCTGCGCTCCAAAATCACAGTAATTGATGGCAGGACTTTGAAAGAAGCCAGAGATTTCTCCAAGGTGAACTGTAAATCAAAAATAAATTTGCTTGTACCTTTTACTGTTCAATGACGTTCAAGATAGTCGCTCCGAATGTTTCAGAGAATCCTCTCAGGTGGTTGGCTGGGGTAGCGTTTTTCACCTTCCTCTGCAGCATAGGTCCTGCTAGGATTGTCTGGATATATCCCACCTAATCTCATCTCTCTGCCATTGCAGAGGCTTCTGCCATTAGTGGCACTTCAGTCACACCTGTCCTCTGCCTCTCCCGATGACTGAAATGCATTGATCTAATGTCACTGGAGTCAACAAAGGGCATCTGGGTGAAGTTTAGGGTATGTCTACACTGCAATTACACACTCACAGCAAGGTTTGGGCTAAGGGGCTGTTTAATTGCAGTGTCGGCATTTGGCCTCAGGCTGCAGCCCAAGCTCTGGGACTCTTCCACCTTGCAAGATCCTAGAACCCGGGCTCCAGCCCAAGCCTGAACACGCTGCAATTAACAGCCCCTTAGCCTGAGCCCATAAGCCTGAGCCCTGGTCTACACTTGGGGGGGGGAAATCTATCTAAGTACATTGACTTCAGCTACGTGATTCATGTAGTTGAAGTTGACGTACTTAGATCGACTTACCATGGTGTCTTCACCGCGGTGAGTCGACTGCTGCCGCTCCCCTGTTGACTCTGCCTGCGCCTCTCGCGGCGGCGGAGTACAGGAATCAACGGGAGAGTGCTCGGGGATCAATTTATCGCTTCTAGACAAGAAGTAATAAATTGACCCCTGCTGGATCGATCGCTGCCTGCGGATCCAGCGGGCAGTGTAGACATACTCAGTCAGCTGGCAGAAGCCAACTGCAGATTTTTAATTGTAGTGTACACATATACACAATGGCCTGTGATAATACAGGTAGTCAGACTAGATGATCTAATGGTCCCTTCTGGCCTTACATTTCATGATGTTTATGAAAAAAAAATTAAGAGCAAGGGCCATATTTTAAGGTAGTTAGGTGCAGACATATGTAGATGGGGCTAGTGGGATTTTCAGAAATGCCTAGGCACTAAACTCCCATTGAAGTAAAGCGAGGTTAAAATTGAAATAAATGGGAATTAGGGCACCTAGGCACTTGTGAAAACCTATTAAATGTCTATCTGCACCTGCAGACACCTAAATAGCTTTAAAAATCTGTCCCCTAGAATCAGTGTCACAGCACCTCTCAACTGGGGGGAATGAGCAATGCCACTACAGAGGTGAGAGACATCACTCTTGGGTTCCTCCAACAAAGAGAAAGAAGTAAGAGCCTTGCAATATCATTTGTTTTTATTAAAAAGTCTGAAGCTATGTTTTATTTGTAGTAAAGGGCAAGATCAAAAGTTTAGTTTTGCTTTGCAGCCTAACTTTAAAGAAAAGGCAGAGAGGAGGAAGAGGGAATAGCTGGGAGACAGATTTTTAGATTTCTAACATGGTTTGTTGGACAGGTGTGGAAGTGACCAAAGACTGTTGTAATAGTGTTCAAAATATAGGGATGCTAACTGGCCATATCAGATCAGCACAAAAGCTGCAACAGAGTAAACTAAACTTAAGATCCAAACTAGGGTTAAGAACCATTCTCAAGCACAATTTAAAGCCAGTGTAGATTAAGCTGTAATGACTACCGAAGTTTTAAACTACTTTGACTAAATTAGAGCAAGCTTTTCTCACTATTCTTGTTAGACTGAGTGTGGCTTCCAGAGAATCAGACTGGATGAGCTACCACTACTACACCCAGGAGGGGTCAAGTGTTCTCGGGAGGCAAAAAGCAGTACATATCTCTGATTCCACCCATCTGAACACATGTACAACCCTGTTCACAAATGTGTGCTTCTACAGACACCTTTAAGCCTATCAAAGGCAAGCAGAACTTGTATACTATGAATTACACTGAATTTAACAGCAGTTGTTGAATTGGACCACAGTTCAACAGCAGCCAGCCTAGCCTGTGTGCACAGGGCTGGACTATGTTGTAAGTGGCTTCTGACACTCAGCGTTCATTGCCTAGATCTATTTATACCAGAGCAGTTTCTGCACTCGGCTCCGCCCCATCCACGTAGATGGAACTCAGTTGGCCTTGTCTGCACTACCAATTCTGTCATGCTGGAGGAGAGTAGTGCCGTAGTGCCCTCACTATTATAATGTGGTACGGTCATGTCTACGAAGATGGGGCCAAACTGTGTTATAACCGTGTTACAGAATGGGGTTACAGCTCTAGGGACAAATTCCACCCTCGTACAAATCACCATTGAAGTCAGAGTTGCACTAGCTTACCAGAGAGCTGAATTTAACCACCTGGTCTCCAGAGGGCCATAACAGAGTTCCATAACATTTTCGTAACATCAGCTTGGTCACATAGGCAAAACCGTGCTATGTCATAACATAGTCAGGGCAGTGCCCCAACATGCTAAAATCCACAGTACAGACAAAGACTTTAAAAACTGTTAAAGTGTTTTTCTTTTCTTTAATGTAGATGGAACACAGGAGACTGTCATTACTGCAAGATCACCCAGTGCAGCATTTGGCAGTTGATGGAATGGAGAACATGACAGTATTTGTTTTTTGGCACTGGTTAATTAGTGCACAGTGCTGTAGATAGGAATGTACAAACTACATCTGGTTAAGAATAAAAAAAATATACAGCTATATTTAACACTTAAATTAAACACTTTTTTGCATACTAACAACCTCTTGTACATTCAGTTTTAAACAAAGATTCTTTAATAACCATAATTTTACAAGCTTTTTCCCCCTTCCCAAAAACCAGATGCTGCTTGAGACTTTTAAAGGTGAAAAACTGGAGCTACATTTAAAAATAGCCAGGTGTCTTACTACTGTAATGTATCACAGCATATTTTTCTTTCTGAAAACACAGATCTATCCATTCAAAAACTGAACCACTGTAGAGGTTCCATAAAACCAGCAGGGTTTGTTTTTATATGGATACTTTGGTTAACAGCAAATCATTCTTAAACAATGAAGGAAAAAAATCATTTCTTTTACCACCTCTAGAGATGCACTTCCTTGGCATGTTGTAGCAATCCACATCTTTATGGATGAGCACTGCAGCAAGTCAGAGAACACTAGTTTGCCTGTACTGAGATCTCAATAACTGGATTATAAACCAGGTTTAATATATTCCTAACACAGTTCTCTGGTTATCACAGAGAAGAAGCTACCTTTATTCCTTACAAAGTTAAAGCTGCAGCAGTACTTGCCACAACCCCACATTATTATACAAAATAGATGTTTCCCCTCTTGCCTTTCTGGTCAGGAGAACAGCTCTGGATTTTCACTGAACCCTACGTTTTCAGCAACCCAGTAGGTTGCGCAGCATCAGAGCATTTTAGCAAATGAAGTGCCACTGGACCTCATTGTAATGCAACGATTGCTTCTGCACAGGTCATACGGATTTCAGATCAGATGTGACCTCTGATTCACTGGAGCCTTACTTGTTTCCAGAGGAATGAATTCCCTCAACTTTGGGGCAGGAAAAAGAAACTAGACCTTTATCCCACTTCCATCTCACGTTATCCAATCCTCTCTGTTCCAGTACATTAGAGCCATCAAAAATCACACTCAAAAAAGGGGAGGTGTGTACAACTCTCCAGGAATAGATCAACACATCAGTCACTATGTAATACTGTAGCTGAAAAGCAAGAAGTCTGACTGAGAAACAAAGGCACTTGGTAACAGAAGATGAGAACACATTCCATTAAACAATCAGTGAGTCAACAGTTTAAGTCTTGTGATCCAACTGACCAGTAGTGAAGGCTCTGTGGAGGAAGATTTTGTGGGTGATGTAACAGAGAGTTTTTTAGCTCCTTCCTCCTGGAAAGGGATGGTTGCACTGTTATGAAGATCTGTATTCACAAAGCACCTGCTGCCTCTAATGTAGTCTGCGCCCCTCACTAACTGCCTGTCAGCCACTGGCCTTGCAAAATGCTGCTGCGAGGAGGAACTTTCTTCAATGATTGGGGGTATCCTCTCATTACTGAAGTACCTGCAGAGGACATCTTCACCTGCAGTAAAAAAGAAGGTGGAAATCTTTGTAGTTTTTGCCTCTACAATTCATTATTAAGTAACCATCTTGCTTTTTTATACCTATTGAGAGGATCTCAAGGCATGATACAAATACCAATTAAGGCACAAAAAGCGTGCTTATGAGGTGAATAATTATTATTTGCATTTTACAGATGGGTAAATTGCGGTCCATGGAGGTTTCAAGTGACTTTCCCATGTTTAGACCATGAAGTCAGTGACAGAACCTAGGAGTGCTGGCATCCAACCACCTGCCCTATCTGCGCACACTTAGCCAATAAAAGTGTGGCAAGGTTATTCAATACCCAAAACAAAATAAAATTGATAAGCACGGAACAGTGTTTGGAGGTTAATTGGAAGACTCAAACACGGCAAACCTGCTGTAAAGCAACATTTCACATGAGTGAAAACCATGATGATGCATGTTCGGTGACTGAAAACATTGTTTTCATACTGTTGAATGACAAGTTGAACATACATCTACTCCTGACTCGCTGTAACCCTCTTAAAGCCACAATATTCTGTCTGGACACTGGAAATCAAGTATTTTGAAAATATAAATTTAAGCTCTTTATTTCTGATTGCACATTTATATTGTACTAACAGTTCAGGTACACTTAAAAACCTCCTAAAATCTAAACAAAAAGCAGCCCTGCCACCTGCTGATCATTCTGTTGGATTGGCTAATTAGTCAGTTTTCAGCATTTTGCAAACCTCAAAGGAGCTTCTCTATATTGCAATGACCTTTCTTGGAAATGCACATAGTCTTCTGTAACTGACTTCAAGAACACGTAACAATAGTCATCCTGTCTGCTTTCCTATTCTGCACAGGTTCTTATACAACCCCATCACTACAGTACCTGAACTTCAGAGAAACAATATGAACCAGAAAGCTAGTATCCAACTCCATCATACTAAGTTTCTCTGCCATTCTGTGCATGCTGCTTTAGGATCCCTCACCTCCTAATTGACCTCCCAATTGCCAAGCAGGTCAAGTGCTCATGCATAATCGCTAATCAGTTTTGCCAGCATGAGTACATGTTAAAAGAAATTTGATTTTCTCCTGGCTTCATTTAAAAAAAAAAAAATTGTTCAAATGGGACCATGTCCCATTAGCAACAAAAAACCTGGGTCCAAAATTTTAGAAGAGTCCTGATGACCCAATTTTGTTTTGGATTTCTTACCTTGACGTTTGCTGAAGCTTGAATTGGCACTTCTGGAGGAAGTGCTTCTTGTCTGTCTGACAATGATGCTTATCTCACGAGAGAGAGTGCATTGTCTATAGCATTCCTGGTTTTCTCTCCTTTTCCTTTCGCCTGGTCTCCTCTCCCTGCAATCACTTGGCTAAATCGTGCCTCTCATCCCAACCACTTTCTAAGAGCGTCAAGCTTCTAGTGCTGGACACTAGCAATAGTTGTAGTGGGGATAATTCCTGGAAAGCTCTGCTTCTAGCTTGCTTCAAAACCAGCCCCTACTACAGATTGAACAAACATAAAAGCTCTGATCAAGAAACAGCTTAGTCCTCAACATTCACGGGACAGATGTGGGAGGGACGCGAAGGGTATGTGGGAAATGGAACAGCCGTTAGTAGAAAGCAGAAACATATACAAGTACAGATCTGCCCTAATCAGTCCAACCCATCTCAGATGCTTAAGTCAACTGCAAGACAGAACAACAAAGGTTTTGGTCTCAATGCAAACTAAGCCTGAGTCGTCCAACCACTGCCTCGTGTTATTAATACTTAAAGCATAAAACAGTGACATCAGCGCTGAACATCTGATCTGCAAACAGCAATCCTTTATTCCTAAATTTAAGATTTTATTCCTCCCAATTCATCTCCTGATTGAAGGAAGTTTTTGTTTGTTTTAATAGTCTTGCCTTTTCTTCCTTGTGCTCGGGGCCTCAAGAAAGGATCTGCAGCTCCCAGCCAGCTCCCATCTGCAGGCATTGACAGAGGACGAGGTTTTCCTAAGGGCAACATGGAGAAGGTTATAAGAGGAATGTACTGTTAAGCTTAGGAGAACATTATCTCATCTCCATTTATCTCATCACAGTGTTGTGGGAACAAATTATTTCAAGATAATTTTTGCTTTTAAAACAAGGAAGCATTATGAGGAGATCTGACAGCCACACAAAATGCTTATCTCCAACTCTACTATAACTGACCACCAAAAGTTACAACCGATGCACAAACGGTAAACCAAAATCTGATCTCATCCAGCTGGGCTTTGATGCCAGTCATTAAAGTAATGAACAACAGGGTTTAATTTTTAGTGAAATGAATAAGTGGATTCAAACTTAGAATTCTGTTGTTTATGTTTTCCTCAGATTACCTTTAAAATTCAGCGAGCAGTTCTCATACTCTCACAAAAAATCCACACCCACCCAAGCATTTAAATCTTGAATAGCAACAATAAAAAGAGGCATGAACTCACCATAAGACTGTGTTTTTTCTCTCATCTTTGTTGGCAGTATATTTGCTTCCATGGGATATCCAGGCAACTGATCAGAATCCGCAATAGTAAACCTTCGCCTTCGGCTTTCCTGATCGAGGAAAGAATTAGGAGACTCTGCGCCCTTGGAGCCAGGTAATGGCTGCTTAGGTTTATTACCTCCTCCATAAACGAGACACTCCTTCTGATCCCTGAAAGGACATTTGCCTCAATTAGCAATGTGAAAGGTATTTTATACTGCAGTCATGAGCCCAGAATGAGCATTCTAGCTCAGAGGTGGGCAAACTACGGCCCGCATGCCACATCTGGCCCGAGGGACCATCCTGCCCAGCCCCTGAGCTCCTGGCCGGGGAGGCTAGTCCCCGGCCCCTCCGCCAGTGTCCCCCCTCCCCCGCAGCCTGAGCGTGCTGCGCCACGCCGCCAGCACAGCAGTGTGGCTGGCTCCGGCATGGTAAGGGGGCGGGGAGTCCCAGGGCGGCAGTCAGGGGCCAGGGAGCGGCGGGGTTGGATAGGCATAGGAGTCCCGGGGGCCTCTCAGGGGTGTAGATAGGGGTTGGGGCAGTCAGGGGACAGGGAGAAGGGGGGGGTTGGAAAGTGGTTGGGGTCCCGGGGGGCAGTCAGGGGGCAAGGGTCCCAGGAGGGGGCAGTCAGGGGACAAGGAGCGGGGGCTTGGATGGGTCAGGGATTCTGAGGGGGGCAGTCAGGGCGTGGGATGTGGGAGGGGGCAGATAGGGGGTGGGGGCCAGGCTGTTTGGGGAAGCACAGCCTTCCCTACCTGGCCCTCCATATAGTTTTGCAACCCCGATGTGGCCCTCGGGGTTGCAAAGTACTTTGGATACTGTGGTTCTCTAGTGAATGCATTAAAAATTCTTTGAAGGGAAAAGTGCTGGTTAAAATAATGATGTTCTTAATTTTTTTTCAGTTTTGGGTGCATATCCCTATTTGGGAGGTTTGGCATTTCAGTCATTACAAATGATATTAGCCAATGGGAGTATATCACCTTCCCTGCCCACTTACCAAAGTATGATTCTCTTAGAGTTTTTAATTATAAAAAAAAAAAATACTCCAATTAGATTTTCACATGTTCTAGGGTGGTTTCTGCATGAACTTCCCTTCCTAGAGTGACCATATGTTCATGAAAACCAGAAGCATCTGTTTAATTCTAAAAAAACACACACATACCACCCCACAACCGTGATCTGACCCACTTTTTACACCCACTATAATATGATTATTTGAAGGAGCTGGCAACCAGCATGAGACGGACAGCAGGCTCTGAGTATATATGCACCTTAGGGCCCCCCCCATCCTCACTCATATAATTCCAGGCCTATCCAGGCCTCTACGGGGCCCAAGAGACACATGTACAGTCATATCTATGGGAATTCAGATCAGAGCCACACAGAACTGAAGCGAGTGTCTAGCCTGCAGAGAGCTCAGCTATGTAACCACCATATGCAAGAGGCAACTGAGACAGGCTGGGCAAATGCCCATGGTTCTCTTCACACTAAGGGTGGGAGGAGAGAAATGACAACAGGATACAAAATATAAAAGGAAGTGGGCACCCTCTCTCCTGCTTCCAGATGCCAAAAGCTTCCCACGTTTACTTCCTTAAGGGAACAAAACCAACATACAACTATCTACTGCCTTTCCCTGCCCCGTCCAGGAGGGGTGTCCAAGTTTTATAAACCCCCACCCCCTAATTCCAACTCTATCCCTACACACACTTATTCAAGATGCACACAGTTGGGCTTAGATTTGCTATTCTGGTCCTAAAAAACCTTAAAAGGGCTTTTTAAAAGCACTGCAGAGCCTCATAGTAAAAACTGTTTAAAAATGCTAGTCAAAGCATATCTAGTCTGACAAATTTTAGCACTGAAGACCAATGTTTTAAAAACCTGAGTATCTCAGTTAGGTTGCTAAATACATATTTATTTACATTTATGTTTCGTATTTATGGACAAGTCACCTGACTTTCAGAAGTGCTGAGCACCCAGCACCTTCTCAGGAGTATTACCATGGGAGGGGAGACTAGGTAGGTCAGATCACCAATGATTTGGGAACAGCCTAAAGCTAGCATGATCTCAACCACCTGATATCTCTCTCTCTCTCTGTCTCCCCTCATGTGACTAAGTCTGAATTTTATTATGGATTGAGATCCTCAAAGACAAAAATACAGCCTGCCAACTGATTCTTTTACTCTGCCTAGAGTACTCCTGAGTTTTAGGGTTCTTTGGGTCTAACAAATTTAAAACCGGTTGTGTTCAATCATAAAATTCTTCCAAGTAGTTATTGAAGCTGATCAGAACAGAACATCGGAAAAAAGTATGTCATGAAAAGGATTAAGTATGGCTATTTTTGCTACTCAGTGGTTTTTCACATGCCAGAATAACACCCATTAAAGTTTTTTGGGCAACTCTGCTCTATGTAGCACACAGTGATTTTCTAAAACTGTACACAATTGTTTTCTCCAACAATAAGAAGTACTTAGTGGCTTATGCATTTACTAAGCCCAGAGAAAATCTGCAAGATCTGCAATTTCCTCAAGATAATTTGCACTGAGTTTTGCAGGCAAGCCAGCATAGAGAAGTCTGATAAAAAGGAACTTTTTGTTCAGTAGTGCATGCTTATCTGCATACCGAGGAGAATATGGAACAGCTGGTGGTGGGGGTATATAGAGGTCCAGGATGGCTGGCTTCTCTTTCTTCATCGAGGTATCCATGGTGCTTTCTGGTGACTGAGTTGTAGTTGGTGGAGGACTGGTCTGAAATTAAAGCAATATAATACCTGTAAGATATTTTTGAAATTATCTTCTCCAGCATCTCCTACCACCCACCAGAAGAAGCCAACCCTATAATCAGAGAGTTACCATATTTTACACTGTGGAACTCACTGTCGAAATAGACTATTCAATGTGTATATGAGACTACAGAAGTTATTGCTGATGTAGGGACAGTGATGGATGTCTTCAGTATGCTGAAGAAATATAATGTCATTCAACCCATTTGCATGGTTGAACAATTTACTTTATGTCTAAAGGGCATGGATGAGTACAAGATATCAGACAATGTAGGTAACACTGTTAGGGTAGAGGAAGAAAAGCATGGAATATTTTTGCCCCACTATTTGGAAGGTTTGCCCTGCCACCTCTTACTCAGTTTTACAACCTCCTAGTGCAGCAGAGGTTATAAGGAATGTTTTAATCTTTCCTTAGCAAGGAGATTGTATCCTTTATTTTCGATGAAGATCTTTCCACAGCTGTCCATTATTTTGTCACCTTGTGGGTAGATCACTAGTATCCAGTTTACATAAAGCTACACCTTGAAACCCATTTGGAAGTTGCTCGTGCACCAAGCGCTTGCTCATTTATCAGGTTGTATTTTCCAAAGGGATAAATATAAAAGCTGCACCAGTTGATTTCTCTGAAGTTTCAGATTGATCTAGAAAGCCAACAAATGGTTTGATCTCTGACTACCACAGAGATCACCTCTCCTTCTTCGTGATACCACAGCAAGAAAAGGTTACTTACTGTAACTGAGTTTCTGAGATGTGATGCAAACATCTATTCCATGTAGGTGAGTGCGCACCCAGCATGCTGGAGACAGACACTCTTGCCTAGCAGTACCCATAAAGGGGTGGGACTTGAGCCTCATGACTGTGGCCCCAAGCCTGGTTCTGTGAGGCAGCACCACCCCAACCCCCCTCAGTTCCTTCATACTGAAAGCCCATGAGGAGATGCAGGTGCAGATTGGACAGAGGGAGGGTTGTGGAATATATATCTGCATCATGAAAAATCAGTTACCATAAGTAACAGTTTCTTCTTCTTCTTCGAGTAGATGCCAACATGTAATCTACATAGGCGGCTCACAAGCAGTACCCCAATCTGGAGGCGGGCTTGAAGTCTACTGAAATAGGGATCGCAGGACTGCCCTTCTGAGGTGTGCATCTGCTCCGGAAGATGTGACAATAGCATAATGGTCTGTAAACATACCTATGAGTGACCACTAGGCTGCCCTACAAGTGTCCAGTCTGGAAAATGGTCACTGAGGAAGGCTATCGATGTCACTTGCGCTCTCGTGGAGAGAGCCCGTATCTGCTGACGAAGCAAAGCCGATGCCACCTCAGACAGTCTTGATACAGGATATTATCAATCTAGAGATGGTCTGTGCAGAACTATTTTCCCCTTCATGAGGTGCGCATATGACATAAAATGGTTTAGTCCTGTCTAGATAAAAGGCTAGACATCACCTGATGTCCAGACTATGGAGGCGCTGTTCCTCGGGGGAAGAGTGCAGTTTAGGGAAAAAACACAGGTAAATACCATCGGCTGATTTAGATGAAAGAGACCATCCTAGATAAAAAAACTTTGGGTGTGGTCACAACGTTACCTTGCCCTTCAAGAACTGAGCATAAGGCAACTCCGCTATTAGGGCCTGCGACTCTCACATCCTTCTTGCCGAAGCAAAGGCTAACAGGAACACAGTTTTCTGAGGCAGGAGGGGAAGTGGGTAGGGAATGAACCATGTTTAGGTCCAACAAGGGAATTGGCTCTTGGACCAAAGGACGCAGGTGGAGAAGCCCCTTCAGAAATCTCATTACCATGGCATTAGAAGAAAAAAAAATTCCCTTGAACAGGGGGGATGAAACACTGATATTGCTGCCAAATGCATTCTCAGTGAACTGAGCACAGGGACGATTTCTGAAGATGTAACGGGTACTCTAAGAAGTCCAGGATGAAAGCCCCTATTGTTTGAGTTCTATGAGCCAAGGACCACACCAAGAACCTCTTCCATTTCACTAAGTAGGCCGTCCGAGTGCAGGACTTCCTCCTACTTTTGAGTAGATTTGTTGGACAGCCTCCGAACACTGCTCTTCCTCTTCATTCATCCATGCCACAGCCATTGCACAATATGCAGGAAGCTGATCACAGGATGCAGGGTCCAGCTGTGGTTCTGAGTGACAAGGGTCAGGATGGAGACAGTGTGGAAGTTGAACAACAGAGCAAGGAGATCTGAGAACCAGCACTGTCTCAGCTGTGCTGGAGCAATAAAGATGAACTTGGCCCAGTCCACCTTAAGCTGGAGGATGGACCTGAGGAATGATCAGAATAGGTGTAATGGTGTACAGAAGAGTTGACCACCAGCTGCAGTGGAAGATATTTGTGAGAGTGCCTCTGCTGAGGCCCCGTCAAGAGCAGAAAACTAGTCACTTTCTGTTTTCCCTTCTCACAAACAGGTAGATCGCGGGGATGCCCCATGTTGCAAAGATGACCTGGAAGACACTCTCCTTCAGAGACCACTCATGACTTAGGGAAAAAACTCTGCTGAGGTGGTCCACAAGACAACAACTTTGCACCCCCAACAAGTGGGCTGCTACCGTAGTGATGTCTTCAATACAAAATTGTCACAAATTGATCCCTAGAGAAAGAGTAACACGGAATGCACTTCCCCTTGTTTGTTCACATATTACATCGCGATGGTTTCGTCGGTGAGTATGTGAACCACTGAGTTTCTGATGTGGTTCTGGAAGTCGCAACATGTATTGTAGATGGCCCAAAAGTTCCAACATGTTATGGAGTGAGGCTTCCTATCCTGACCACAGACCCTGCACCCTCAATGAGTCCAGATGTCCATCCCTTCCTCCCCACATCCAGAAGGGAACCACTGACTTGGTTGGCAATGGCCGAGTGAAGGAGACTCCTTAGCACACATGGTGTGGGGACACCCACCAGCACAAGGAATCTAGGACTACTGAAAGACAGCGAACCAACCTATCCAGGATATGCAAAGCAGGGCAATAAACCATCCTGAGCCACATCTGAAGAGGGCGAAGGCACAGCCTGACAAACTGGACCACTTGCATGCAAGCGGACACATGACCCAACAGGCTCAGACACAAGCAGACTGTCATGGAGGGCTGAGGCTTTAGACTGAGTCAGAGCCATTGAAATGCTTGGAAGCAGTTGGCTGGCAGGAACACCCTCGACCTCATAAAATCTAACTTGATTTCTTGAGTAGAACCAAGGTTGACTTTGTGGTGTTTAAAATGAGTCCCAGACGGTCAAGCAAACACTATGTGGTGTCGATGTGGGCTAGAACCTCCTCTCTGGAGTCACCCATCAGTAACCAGTCATCGAGGTACAGGAAATTGAGGATTCCCTTTCTCCTGAGATATGCCATGATCACCACCATGCATTTGGTGAAGACTCGAGGGGAAGAAGAGACCCCAAACGGGAAAACCATATACAGAAAGTAACATTCTCCTACCACAAAACAGAGAAACCTCCTGTGGCTCCATAGAATTACCACATGAACATAAGCATCCTGAAGATCCAAAGCAGCGTACCAGTTGTTCTGAGACAGTATGGGAAGGATAGCCAATAGAATGGCCATGTGGAATCTCATGTACTTGATTAATTTGTTGAGGCCGCGAAGGTCAAAAATAGGTCTCTCATCCTGCTCTTCAGTTTCAGCATCAGGAAATACTGGGAGAAAGAGCTGTGGCCCAGCGTTCCTGCAGAACTTCCTCTATTGCTCCTAATGTCAACAGAGAGCTGACCTACTTGATGAGCAATGTCTTGTGAGAGGGGTCCCTGAAGAGGGATGGAGGGTTTGGGGATGAAGGTGGGGGTGGAAAGAGAGCAAGGAGAGGAACAGGATTGTAGCCCGATCTGACCATGTCTAGGACCCTGCTGTCGGAGGTAATTGAGTCCCAAGAGAGGGCAGAGTAATGACTGGGCCATTGCTCTGGACTAAGGAGTCAAAATAGGTGCTTAGCCAGCACCAAGGGAGTGTGTGTGGACTGTCCAAAGCCTGAGACCAACTGCTTCCTCTGCGTCCCACTGTTTCAGAGGGAAAGGTTGCAAAAAGGATTGCTGCAGGCGATAATGTTGTTGCTGCTGCACCCTATAGTGGTGTTTTTGTGCAAACAGCATGTAAACTCCTAAGGACCGCAAGGTACCCCTGGAAACCTTAAAGGGGTGTAGAGTGTCATTGTCTTATCCAAGAACAAAACAAGACTTGGCTGTCAAAAAGCAAGTCCTCGATGGTCTGCTGGACTTCCAAACCAATCCCAGAGTTCTGCAACCAGGAAGCCCATCTCATAGTTACTGCCGAGGCCATGACCAGGTGTCCATAATGTCAAAGGCAGACTGCAAAGACATTTTGGCCACCAAGCAGCCTTCCACAACAAACGCACGAACTTCTTCATGCAAGACATTGGGCAACTGGTCTTTGACTTTAGATATGGCTGTTCAACTGAGGAATCATACTTGGACATCAAAGCTTGTTGATTAGCTATCCTCATCTGTAGGGATGAGGAGGTATAGATCTTACTGCCCAAAAGATCCAACCGCTCCGAGTCTCTGTCATTGAGTGTTGTGACAAAGTTCCTGCTCTACCTTGGTGGGTCTTGCGCTTACTGGCAGATTTGCTCGCCTTGGAGCTTCACAGCACTCCCTCAGCTTGGCCGTTTTTCTGAACCCACAGTCCAGGTCAAGTCCTCCTATGTCTGACCAGGAGTTGGGAGGTTTGGGTGGAACCTGGGCCCGCCCTCTACTCTGGGTTCCAGCCCAGGGCCCTGTGGAATGCAGCTGTCTAGAGTGCCTCCTGGAACAGCTGTGTGACTGCTACAACTCCCTGGGCTACTTCCCCATAGCCTCCTCCCAACACCTTCTTTATCCTCACCATAGGACCTTCCTCCTGGTGTCTGATAATGCTTGTACACCTCAGTCCTCCAACAGTCCGCATTCTCACTCTCAGCTCCTAGTGCCTCTTGCTCCCAGCTCCTCACACGCACACCACAAACTGAAGTGAGCTCCTTTTTAAAACCCAGGTGCCCTGATTAGCCTGCCTTAATTGAGTCTAGCAGCTTCTTGATTGGCTGCAGGTGTTCTAATCAGCCTGGCTTAATCGTCTCCAGAAGGTTCCTGTTTGTTCTGGAACTTTCCCTGTTACCATACCCAGGGAAAAGGGACCTACTTAGCCTGGGGCTAATATATCTGCCTTCTATTACTCTCCTATAGCCATCTGGCCTGACCCTGTCACAGTGTAGACTTAAACCTACCCTGCCAGGCCCAGTTGTTTACTGCCATTATGATCAGGGAATTCAGGGCCAGGCGGAAATAGAACCCCTCAAATCATGGGAACAAAATAGCACTTTTCCATATACTAAGCCACCAGCAGTACCAAGGCCGGTGTACTCCAGAGGTCGCTGGCTCGAGGAGTGCATCATTAATTGGGAGGGCCACTCTCACAGGGACATTGGGCTATAGAATATCTACTAGTTTGGGTGTGTTCTCTTTGAGAAACTCTGCTTGTATGTCAAGGGATTTGGCTACACAGCATAAAAGGTCCCGATGCACATTAAAGTCCTCCAGAACCAAACAGCACAGCATAGTCCAGCAATGAGGATGAGGGTCTTGGTTGAGTGCAAACCAGCTCTTACTCCCAGGAAGGCATACCCAAGAGGGAGGACTTTGGAGATTCTACTGGGAGGAAGACTGCCAATGCCTAGGCTTGCAGCTGATCCGCCGTCACCATTGTTGACCTGGCATGGGATTTCGGCTTTGAACAAGACAAGGAATGGGATCACTGGGAATGAGGAGCATCCCGCTGAGTCCAAGGAGGTCACTGATATGGATAGGGCATTGGTGGCCAGTAGGAGCACGGACAGGGAAATTCTTCCCAGCCTGGGAACATGCCAACTCTGAGAACCATACTGGTCCACTGGCGGACCTCGGAGCTCATCATGTGATGCAGAACAAGAAGATGACGACGCTCCCTCAGAATCAGAAAAGCCCCAAGATCTCAGAGACATGGGAGAAGCGATGCTCAAGGCAGCCAACAGGCAGTCCAATTCATCCGTCACCCAGAACGAGATGGAATTCGTGCCCCTGATGAAGGCCGAGCATGTTGGTGCTGCAGGCAGCGTTGGTCCCGGTGCAAACACTGGTACCGGAGCACCCAAGCATGTCAATGTCGAGGGTGATGAGAGCCACTATGGGAGCATCTGCAGTGTTGAATGTAGCAGGGCCGAAGATGGTCCCAGTGCCATGGTCCCCCATACCGATTCTGATCGGGGTGCTGGAACAATTTGCGTAATGAAAGTGCTGAGAGCCATTGAACCAAACTGCAAACTCTCAAAATAATGGAAACCTTCAAGCCGGGGTGTGTGGCAGCACCCCTAGTTCCAGCACCGGCTCTCTCCCCATCATGGGGAGGGGAGGGTCTGGATGTGGTTCTGACAGACATGAGGATTCAGAGGGGATATAGGTGATGCAGCCCTGGGAGGTCTTGGACCAAAAGGCAGAGTAGGTCCACAGCTGCCTGGTATGCCTACGAAATGGACACTGTGGGTACCAGCACTCCCTTGTCAGTACTGGCCTCAATGGACACCCAGAGGCCGGAACCAGACCAGATGGTACAGGGTTTCTGCCCTTCCCTCTTGGTACCAGAGAAGGGTCAGAGGCACCAATGCCATCCCACATGCCAGAAATTATGCCGGACCAGACTGCTCTTTTCTGGGGGAGGCAGAAGAGTCGCCCCGCAACCTAGAGCTGTCCCAGTTGGTCTTATGAGATCTCTTCATTGGCACTGATGATGGAGAAAGGCTCCTCCGCCTCTTTGGAGAGGCGCTTGCCCTGTAACAAGAGGTGGCAGTGCTTTCCACGCCCAAGAATGATCTTCAGCCCGAGGAGGGCCTCAGTACCGGAACAGGTTACATGGCCTGTTCGTGGAGGTGCTGCTTGATGTGAAAGTCCCACGCCATTTGAATCCACTTCTTGAATGAGATTGCACAATGCTCTTTTGCCAAGACAAAGCAAAGCGCTTCATGTAGGGGGCATTGCTGGGGATCACCCCTCCACACAAAGGATAGTGAGGGCTTCACCAGGGACACAATCGAGCAATTAACACTATCTACTGACTAACTAAAATAAACTAGGCTAAGACTTAATGTGAGGTTGAGAGTCTACAACCACACAGAGCTCTGACTCCAGCCAATGGCAATGAGAAGGAACTGAGCGGGGAGGGGAGGAGGTCAGAGGGGCAGCACCTCATATAGTCGGGGAGGGACCACAGACATGACCACCACCCCTCTACAGGTACTTCTAGGCAAAAGTCTCCAGCTCCAGCGTGCTGGGCACAGACACACCTAAATGGAATAAACGTCTGCATCTATACAAGAAGAACTGTGATCAGCTGACGCACTCAAGCTAACAGGCCCTGGGAGGGGCCAGACAGTCTCAGAATCTCCTAAGCTTTGAAGAAAACTTCTCTCCCTGTGGTCTGCCAGACCCTGGATTTGATGTCCTTCAGGGGAAGCTTCAAATTCTCTTTTTTCTCTTGCAGGGGAGAGGGAGAATGAGGAGGAAGACTATCTTCTTATAACCTGTCATCATAACACTCAAGTTCCTGGAATGGAGGGTGTGTCCAAGAGAAAATGGTGTGTGTGGATGCAGGAGGGTTAGTTTTGGACACTGGGGCAGAGTTTTTATATTGGATAGATTTATTAGTATTTTGTATATGCACCCAGATCTTTAGATGGTCACATTTTAAATGACTCTGTACTATAAATAGTGTCCACATTGTAAACCATGTAAAATAACGATGCTCAAAGAGCACAGGTGTAAGATGATAGTCTCATTCATAAGTAGCAAGGAATTCAGATTTACAGCTTTCTGGAGCATGCATGCACATACACACACCCCTCAAGCACTCCAGATAGCCATCTATACACTTTGCTGAGAAAAAAGTACCCCCATAGCTATAGACATCTTGTGCAAGAACAGAGGCTGGAACAAAGGAAAAAATGGTACCTGTAGTCATAGGCAATTTATTAGATTAGAATGTAATTAATTGTATCTTCCTGTAGCTGTTAAACAAATTGCTTTCTGCTATAACATGCTGTCCTCCAAAACTAGTCTTTGAAGTTATTAGAACCCCTGTTCCTCCCCTACCCGTTACCCCGCCTCTGGCTTTCCCAACGTCCAAATTATGCTTACATACGTCATTTGACCACGTACACAAAACAAGAAGCTCACACCCTTTTCTTTCAGTGCTTGAACTACTTTTCCCTCTCCAGACTAAAACGGAAGTATACATTGGATAACATTGGTTTGGAGAACTTATACGAGATTATCTTTGCTGAATAAACTAATCTTGGTATTTATTGTTTATTTACAAAATTCATCAGTGCAGATTATCAGCCTTTCAGCCTCAAATGACTTTTTTCTAAAATCAGTGCCTTGAAAACTTGGATTATGAAAGTCAACATTAAATACTCTTATTCTTTTGGAATGTTAGATGAGATTTGGCTAAAGAAAGGACCCTTTCCCATTTTAATTCTGATCCAAAAGGGACAGCCACTGCACAACGAACACCCCCAAAACTCCATAGATATATGGTCACATTGGCTGTTGATGTCAGATATTAAAAGAATAAATTATCTTGGGGGGGATTGCAAAGTAATTCATATCCAACTATTAACGTATGAACACAACTCTTCCATCAGCGTATCACCTGTACAAGTGGTGGTTTCCAGCGTAGGTTCTTCAGTGGGGCCGGAGTAAAATTAAAAGAGCCTGTAGGACGTTTCTTAAGTAGCAGTTTAACTCCAGCAGGATTCTCTCGCAACTTTCCCACAAGGTTTTTTAGTTGCCATCCCACCTTAAAAAGAAGAAAAGGTACCTCTTGCATGCATTCAGAATGAATGGAATATAACTAGGACAGACACTTTCTCTCAAACAACACAAACAATAGAAGAAACCCACTGAAGCAGCTGTAAAGGGTACAAAACTTGAAACACTAATTTTTTTTCTTTTTTAGTAGGTCTCTCAAAAATGTATCACAATTATTTCAAGTGCACATCCATTTTGTGATAGGTCAGGCTCCAGAGTTCAGCATGGGCTTATGCATTTGCTCAACTTTGAACACGAGTAGTCACACTGAATTACTCCAATATAATCATACCTGATATTTAATACCACTGAGTTCTATGGGTCTGCTCTTGTGTGTGAAGTTAAATGCAAATGTGACTGTTTATGGGACAGGGAACTAAAATGAGGGGGGAGAGGGAGAATCCCTCAACTCTCCGAGGGGCAAAAAGGTATTTGCCAAAAAAATTTCTTTAAAAAATACCAACTTTTTATTAATAAAACATATACAAATTCAACATTTCACTTTAAACGTAGGCCCTAAGTAAGAAATCATTTTATCCAAAAATATTGCAAGGATTTATTGAAAAACAATGTGTGATAAAAATCAAATCTTTCAAGTATTTTCAGTAGAAGAAATGACTTCTACATTAAAGTGAAACCATTTTTACACATATTGCAATAAGGACACACACAAAAAAACCCCCTAAATACAAAGCTTGTTACCCAATTATCATCTTGGAGGGAAAAGTCTTGCAGAACAAGCAAGGCTTAGGAAAAGGTTGATAGAGTTTTTGATTACTTACTACAGTCTGATGATTAACCTGGATCACCTCATCACCAGCATGAATCTTTTGAGATCGATCAGCGGGGGACTACAGAGAAATAAATAAGAGGCATGCGTTTCAATAGGCTTTCCCTTTTTCTAAAAAGAAAAAAAAAAACAAACACAGAAAACCAAAAACAACCCTGCTCTTTTATGCCAAAACTCAGATTGTGAAAGTAATATTTAAAGCAGCAGCAGAGCTAATATGTGTATATATAAACTATATTTATACACAGAACTGTCAAGTGTGTATTATGTCCCCAGTACCCATGTGGTTTGAAAACTCATAGCGATCAGGGGAAGTCCCGGAAGACAGGGAAAAGGCTAATGTAGTGCCCATCTTTAAAAAAGGAAACGAGGAGGATCTGGGGAACTACAGACCAGTCAGCCTCACCTCAGTCCTTGGAAAAATCATGGAGCAGGTCCTCAAGGAATCAATTCTGAAGCACTTAGAGGAGAGGAAAGTGATCAGGAACAGTCAGCATGGATTCACCAAGGGCAAGTCATGCCTGACTAACCTAATTGCCTTCTATGATGAGATAACTGGCTTTGTGCATGAAGGGAAAGCAGTGGATGTATTATTCCTTGACTTTAGCAAAGCTTTTGATACAGTCTCCCACAGTATTCTTGCTAGCAAGTTAAAGAAGTATGGGCTGTATGAATGGACAATAAGGTGGATAGAAAGCTGGCTAGATCAGGGGTCAGCAACCGGCGGCATGCAAGCTGATTTTTAGTGGCACTCTGCTGCCAGCCAGGGTCCTGGCCGCCAGCCCCGCTCAGCCCGCTGCTGGCCTGGATGGACAGAACCCCGGGCCGGCAGCAGGTTGAGTGGTGATGGCAGCCGGCACTCTGGTTGGCAGGGGCCGGAGGAGGGAACCCCAGACTAGCAGCGGGCTGAATGGATCAGCACACTGCCGGTCTGGGGTTCCATCTGCCACCTGTACTGCCAGTCTGGGATTCTGTCCGCCAGCCCCGCTCAGCCTGCTGCCGGCTGAGCGTTACCTCCATCCAGGCTGGCAGCGGGACCCCAGACTGGCAGCGCGGGCAGCAGACAGAACCCCAGACCAGCAGGGAACTGAGCCCTGGCTGGCCGGGGTCCCATCTGCCGCTGGCCCCGGCCGGCCAGAATCCTGTCTGCCGCCTGGAGGGAATTTTCTGACAAAATGGTTTTTCATTGGAAAATATCAATTAATCAAAACAGAACTTTTTTTGCAGGACTTTATCAGTTTTGACAGAACTGTCACCGGGAACAGTTTCTCAGGTCTAGGATGTAATTCCTGGTCTAAATCAGAACTTCAAGTCCCTGCTCTGCCTGATTCGGACCAGACACTTGAAGTAAATCAGTCTCCCACATCTCAGCATATGGCTGTTCTGTGATCTCAATCTCTCCTGTTGGACTGTTTGGATTCGACATTGGTGAGGCCTCATCTGGAGTACTGTGTCCAGTTTTGGGCCCCACACTTCAAGAAGGATGTGGATAAATTGGAGAGAGTCCAGCGAAGGGCAACAAAAATGATTAGGGGACTGGAACACATGACTTATGAGGAGAGGCTGAGGGAGCTGGGATTGTTTAGCCTGCAGAAGAGAAGAATGAGGGGGGATTTGATAGCTGCTTTCAACTACCTGAAAGGGGGTTCCAAAGAGGATGGCTCTAGACTGTTCTCAATGGTAGCAGATGACAGAACGAGGAGTAATGGTCTCAAGTTGCAGTGGGGGAGGTTTAGATTGGATATTAGGAAAAACTTTTTCACTAAGAGGGTGGTGAAACACTGGAATGAGTTACCTAGGGAGGTGGTAGAATCTCCTTCCTTAGAGGTTTTTAAGGTCAGGCTTGACAAAGCCCTGGCTGGGATGATTTAACTGGGAATTGGTCCTGCTTTGAGCAGGGGGTTGGACTAGATGACCTTCTGGGGTCCCTTCCAACCCTGATATTCTATGATTCTATGTTCAGCTTTGTATAAATAAATACTCAGCTTTCACAATTTAGCAATTGAGACATTCACCCTCCCCACCTCCCGGACTCCAGAATAGCCCATGGGTTAGGGCACTCAGCTGGGATATGAGAGACTGACATTCAAGTGTCAGGTCCAAACTGGGCAGAGCAGGGACTTGAATTTGTTTGTCCCATGTTCCAAGTGAGTGCCCTAACCAGTGGGCTATTCAAGGAGAAGCACACAGACACGATCTCTCTTTTTGGGAAAATCCTTGAAAAAAAGATCTCAGTTTGGTCCCAATGTGGATCAGGAACACATCTGAAACCTCTAAATTTTTCACGAGACAGGAAAACACCAAGCTTCAGTTAATATACACCCATCTGTGCCGGTTCCTTATCCTAGCCTCACATCCAGAACACCCCCAAGACACACCAGTCATCTCAGACACTTCAATTTGGATGTTCTAGAGTCTGTGTTAGCTAACAGCAGGTCAGATAGTTATCATCAATAGCAACATAAACCTAAGTAAAGAAAAAGTGGCAATTAATAAGTGCTAAGAAAATCCAGGAACAGGAGCTAAGATGACCATCACAAATTGTTTGGTTCTACAGGGATGGAATAGTCAGCTGCATTGCAAAGAGTTTTTAACTTTGTGCTATTTTAAATTTGGTTTAAAAACAAAATGTTTTTACACAAACTACACTGAATAAAAGGTTTTAGAGGAGAAAACAGCTTTGAAGTGGATAATAAAAGATTAAACATATCCTATTAAGAAACAATATGGGCACTGTTAGTTATTTATGTTGCTACTTGTTATAACTGAATCTAAACACAATAACGTGGTTTCATTTAGCGTGTTCGCTAAAAGCCTTAAGTCTCAAATACTGAAGATATATGACAGAAAAGTAACGAGTGCAGCTGGGGCCATTTCATTTTTCCCCTCACTGCTTACTAATCTAAATGAAAGCTGCAAGTTTTCATTTAAGTCCCTAATTTAGTCATTTAATCCAAATGCCTGCATCAAGAAAATAAGAAAATTATATTTAAGTAACCGGACAACATTATGTGTGCGCATGATGTGTACTGAGAGATATAGGTGTTAAAAAACCAACAACATTTAAAAATTAATTTCCTCCCAAAACAGACAACATGCTCAGCTAGACATTAACAAGCAGCTGTTAAACATGTAAATATTTACTCTGAGTTATCTAAAGCTGGTGCCATGCACAGGTTACTGCTACAGTTATTTAAAAAATATTCCTGCTACCATAACAACATATCAACTCTGATGAAGCCGTGGCAACACTGGCAGAACAGAGATACACTAACAGACGTGTCCACAGTGCAATTCACACAGGGAGGGCTACTCACCATAGCAAAAGCCTCACTCTCTCCCCACAAACAACAATATGGATAGGAGGACAATATCCCTGAGCTACTGAAGAACTGAAAGCCTGGATGGAAGTTTCTCTCTCATCACCACCAGACCTTCAAAACTCAAGTAATATCTTGTAATAGTGGGACACTATAGGAGTAAATTGTGCAATGAGGAAGATGCTGTACATGTGACAGAGGCTCCAACTACTATGAGTAACCACATTTCTTTGCAAAAAGAAAAGGAGTACTTCTGGCACCTTAAGGTGCCACACATACTCCTTTTCTTTTTGCGAATACAGACTAACACGGCTGCTACTCTGACACATTTCTTTGCTATCCTCTTGCTTCTTCATCAAGGAAATGCCTGTTTGGAGGGGTGAATACTGTCCAAACCAAGGCTAACAGCATCTTTTGGGCTGTGATTATGCTTGCAGAAAATATTCTAGGGGGGTCCCACACAGGTCAGTTCTGGGTCTGACACTATTCAATATCTTCATTCATGACTTGGATAATGGAGTGGAGAGCAGACTTACAAAACCTGTGGAAGATATTAAGGGGTTGCAAGCACTTTGGAAAACAGGATTGTATTTCAAAACTACCTTGACAAATTAGAGAATTGGTCTGACACTGAATTCAATTAGATAAAATTCAAAAAAAATTGCAAAGTACTATATTTAGGAAGGAAAGAAATCAAATGAACACCTACAAAATGGGGAATAACTGGCTAGGTGCAGTACTGCTGAAAAGGATCCGGAGGTTATAGTGGATCACAAATGGAATGAGTGTCAATAATGAGATGCAGTAGGGAAAAAGAACATCTCAGAATATTAGCCTAACAGGAGCATCACATGTAAGAGTCAGGCGGTAATTATCTCACTCTACTCAGCACTGGAGAGGCCTCAGCTGGAGTACTGTGTCCAGTTCTGGGTGCCACACTTCAGAAAAGATGTGGATAAAAGGGAGGGAGTCCAGACAAGAGCAACAAAAATAAGATTTAGAAAACCTGACCAGTAAGGAAAGGTTAAAGAACTATGCCTGCTTAGTCTTGAGAAAAGAATACTGACGGGGGACCGGATAACAGTCTCCAATATGTTACAGGCTGTTATAAAAAGGATGGGGACCAATTGTTCTCCAAATCCACTGCAGGTAGGACAAGTATGGGCTTAACCTGCAGCCAGGAAGATTTCATTTTTTTTTCTAATAGCTAATCTAACTGTAAGGGAAATTAAGCTCTGGAACAGACTTCCAAGGGAGGTTGTGGAATCCCCATCATTGGAGATTTTTAAGAACAGGTTAGACAAAAGAGGTGTCAGGTATGGTCTAGGTTTTTGCTTGGTTCTGCCTCAGTGCAGGGGGCTGGACTTGATGACCTCTCAAAGTCCCTTCCAGCCCTATATTTCTGTGATTCCTGATTCATTAAGCAGTGAGCACTGAATTCAGAATATCCTACAGGATGATCAACAGTCTGCTTGAGAGATCTCAGATAGTACATATATAGCCAGTTTCAGCTCACAAGGCAGCTATTCCACGCCTATGGAGAGCATGGAAGAAGGTGGAAAGTTTTGTTTTGGCCAGTGTGTTCTCATGCAACACAGGAAATCACGAACAGGCAGGAAGATCTTGGAAATCCTGACAACTGACTGAAATTAGACAGTGTATTGATTTCCTGGAACCATTCAGTGTGGTTGGTGCAGTACTAGAGTTCTGATAACAGCCACCTGGCAAAGGTTTCATTCACATATGTTAAAAGTAATTTTTTGAAAGCTAAATAAAATGCAGATACTACTTTGGTCAGAAAGGTAGTTTGTAGCCGAATATAAACTAGATCTTTTGTCATCAGAAAGGGGGGAAAGAGTCTAATTATTGCTAGTAGATCTCTCACTGTCATCTCCTAGTTGATGTTATTTCTCCAAGGAGAATGCGGTTTCCTAGGAGAAGAACTGATACTTACAGATTCACCTGGGTTCAGAGTTTTGGTTTATGGTTGCAGCAGAGTCTCACTCAGAGCTTTCAGCCTGTGTTTCAACTACCTATACAACTTAATGGTGACCAAAGTTACAATCTTTTACAATCTATCAAATGTTGACATTGCTGCACAGTAGACTCAGTCTTTCAGCCTATGGTGAACAAGTTATGCCAAATAACCCAGTAAGATTAAGAGTTGGCAGATATAAAAGATTATAGTTTTCATGATAAATGGTAAGTACAGATTTCCACCCACTCCTCCCTAATCACTATAACTTAGCAAGGGTTCAGAAGGAATCACCAGTCCTTTTTCTAACTAGAAAAGATCACACAAGCTGCACTTCACAGGTTCTTCCTTTCAGCAACCACACCATCCACATAGAATAGTCCTACTATTATTATCTATTTGGATTATAGTAGCACCTAGGAGCCACAGTCATTGACCAAAACCCTATTGTGTTAGGCACTGTACAAGCATACAATAAAGAGGCAGCAGTCTCAGCACACCAGAGGACTAGTATCTAGACGGCAACATCCTAAACCCAAGAGGGGGGGGGAAAAAAAAAAAACAAAAAACTTTTTGTGATCTTAGCTGCTGTTACTTTGCCACTGAGAAGCACATAGTTTATTCCTGGTCTAAACTACCCTCCCTGATCTCCTTTGGTAAAGAGAAGTTGTCCTAATAAGAGCAAAGTATGGAAGAGCATATTTGCTCAGCAAGCACTTGTTTACTCAAGACACCATAAAAACTTTGTAACTGAACAATAATTTCTAGTAATTCCGTAAGGCAAATATTCTAAAGCCAATGGTATTTTGAACATCAACCTCAACTCCTGTTTTCCGACAGTGGCCAATGCCATGTGCCCCAGAGGGAATGAATAGAACAGGTAATCATCAAGTGATCCATCCCCTGTCGCCCATTCCCAGCTTCTGGCTTTCCTGCCTGAGCGAGTGGAATCTAGGTTCTGCTAGATGAGAGTGATGGGCAAAAGCTATGTGGAGTTCAGTGATTCCAGGAGTTGAAGCAGGAGGGTCACCTGTTATCCAGTACTCCTTTAGGAATGCCTCACTGTCTGTCAACCAACAAGAACTGTGGCTTTTCTGTAGCTTGGGGGGGCGGGGGGGGGTGTGATATTCCATTTTGTGCCCTCTTTAAGAAGGCTGATGAACCTGATGTTTGCAGGTATCCTGTGAACCACTTTTCCTGTGGTTTCTGAGTAGCTGTTCCCATAGGCCTTCCTCAAGTTCCAACACAGCCTTGGTAGCAATGTGATTAGGGGGACTTGGAGAGCAATGTCTATGACAACAGGAGGGTGCTCGCTATGCATAAAATTGTCAAGGACAGTTCATTCCACAACTAGAGGCCACGTGTTCTGGCCACAGAACACAAACCACATGTCCAGCAAGTAGACTTGCCTCCGTCCGGCAAAACAGAAGGTTTCTTGCTACTTGGAATTGAACAGTAGATGCCTGTCTTGATTCGAAGCCCATTCAAAAAGTTGTTCATCTTAAGTATCATTGTCTCGTAACCCCAGGATTTATGATGGCTCTTGAGGTCTCCAACCCATATTAAAGAGTGGTGGTGATTCAGTAAAACCTGCGTGGTACAGGAGACATTTGGTGGCTTATAGATGTTGGGGATCGCAAACTCACTGACTCTCGTTGTGACGACATATGGTGAAGAGTTCAAGACCATGCAGCAGATTTTCCAGAGCCTGTCTCACAAATGTTGTTAGTTCGTGTTTTGTTTTGCTAGTTCGTGTGTTGGCTCTCCACTAAATGTTATTCTGTAATGTTACATATTTTGATGCTTTTTCATTATACAATAAGTCTCTCTCTTGTTAAGTGCTTTGGCATAACCAACACTATCAACATGGCAACCGAACAGCAGTCCATGGCCTCACAGTCTAAAAAGCAACTCAAGTGACAATCCAGTGAAATGGCCCTTCTTAGGACCATCACCGAAAGAGAAACATAGGATCATACCTAGATGTATGCCACCACAATGTAGAAGGCTGTCTCCTACAAAATGTGATTATTTGACCAAGCTATTATATCAACAGGATACCCTTGTGTTATTCTATTAAAACATACATATATGCATAATCTTCATAAATCCAGGATAAACCAATGGTGTATCACACAAAGTTGCTCGCAATAGGATTTTGCGATCCATACATGGCAGAAACAAAAAGCCTCAGGAATCTGCCTAAACATACTTTCATCCAGAATAGTTTAAATTAAAAATACATCTACTTCAAATTGAATTAGACGTACTCACATTTTCTGTAGTTCCAGTAATTACATGCAATCCATCATAAGTTGATTTGATATACATTCCCTAATGTGGGGGGGGGGGGGGAAGGGGAGAAGAAATTGAAAATAATCAAATTTAAGAAAGGCAGTGCCAAGAATAAAAACTTGCATACTAATTATGTAACAGGTTAAGCAACATCTTACAACAAACTTAAAACTCATTCTGTGTAAAAAACATCAAATATATGAAAATTCATGGACTCACATTTGTAAATAGTGTGATCTAGTATCAAAGTACTAAATGTTCCTCTTTTCCTGAATTCTTGGGCACTCAGTACATATAATTTTATACTTGACCCTTTGCAGATGATCCTTAAAATATTTATTTTTAAATCATGTAACTTAACTTCTTTATAGCCTTGACTATCCTGGAGAATTTTAGATAAGCCATTTAGAGTTCCTTGCATGCCAAGCACCTCCTCACAAGTTTGCTACAAATATTCTACAGACAAGCAAGTTCAAATAATCCCTGTTCTTAATGCTCGCCATCTTGTAACATTACAGTGTTGGCGTAAACCAGGAGCACAGGCAAACCATACGCTAGCACCACTTTACTATACTACTGGGTGTGGCTGCAAGGATAAATGTTAATGAAATAGGTCTAAGCGTGTGGATTCTTAACATACCATCTACAAATGGGCTAACATTCACATTTTAATTACACATAGTAGACTTCTGTATCAATTTCCATATAGATAACATAGGTCATTTTCCTTCCTGATAAGCTGTTTTGAAGATTACTTACCATGCTGTGCTTTTTAGCTATGCAGTGCCATTCAAGTGCTAAGTGCAATTTATGTGCCAGGAATTACTATCCACCACTTAGAAGCGTGAACACAAAACATTTTTCTTTCTTGATTTTCTTCTCCATTTGCAAAGATTTATGCTCCCTGCCCTCCTCCTCCTCCTTCGCTGTCCCCCCATTTCTTGCAGAGCACAAGCTATCATGCTGCTATTCAGCGAATACCCTTATTTGATACCCAAACCGCACTGAAGAAGTTGCCATAGTTCTGGAACATGGTTAGTTCATTTGTGTCCCTTCCGTTAGCCCTGCAATAATGTAGCTCAAAACACTGTAGGTTCTCCATCACAGCACCCATGTTTTTTAAAAACTGTTCAACAAAAGATATTTCTCACTTCTTCATAGTTTTAAGAGTAAGTTAAATAATTTCAGATAAATATTTCAGTTTCCTTTAAGGCATTTAAATGTGAACCACCTCCACTCCAGCCAGAAAGGTCCCATCTCCAATTTTTTGTAAACACCATTCAATGGAACATCCAACCCGACCAACCATATTCAGCACATGGTCAAAGGTTTACCACAGACCCCTGCTAAAAACAAACGCCAAATACGCCCCACATCCAACCAAAACTACAGATAAAAAAAAATCTCACAAAACAGTATAGATAAAAAAAAATCCTTCAGAAAGTCTCTATGTACAGTTGATTTAGGTGACCAGCGAAGGTAAGGGACCCCTTTGTTCCCCTCCATCGATGAATCCCACCAATAGCCAGGTGTACTCAGCATACTACCACCTCAAAAATGCCTTAAACACAGGCAAGGGACTGATCCTGCAGACAGTTTTGCCCATGAGTCTAGTTAGTCCCACGCTGAATCCTTACTGATTTTAATGGGAGTAAACAATGCACATAGGCGTAACGGCTTGCAGGGCCAGGCACTAACAATGCAGACATAGTAACCACAGAAGCAGACACAGCTGAGTTCTTACCAGGCCTTCCCCAAGTTTAATGTTGGTTAAATGAACCTCCTCCAGACATGCACTCTGGCTCATCAACGGATCTGTAGTTGATCTGATCATCTTATCACAAATTCCATTTAAAATCTTGGACTGAAAATGAACAAAAATTCATTAGGAAAGCCACATTCTAGAATTCCTCCCCACACTAATTTCTCAATAAAGCAGAAGTTATTTAATTATAAAATCTGGCCCACTAAGAAAGCTTGATAGAACTGGTAGCAGAATACGAGACCATTCAGACAATTCTCCTTTATGGCCTTGTCTACCCTAGGCTTTTGGGGTAAAAATCTGCCACTTCTGCTACCACCAGTGACAAGGCATGTTGGGAAAAGGTGCCGCTACAGTTGCCTGGAAAAAAAGGCAAAAACGACACCACCACACTCTTGCAAAAATTTAGTCTATATTTTTTTGGAATTTTTATTTTTAAATCCCGAACATTTGACTACCTTTAGTGCCAAAAGCTGCCAACAGTTATTTAGATCTGCTTTAAGAAAGGTTAGGCAGGATGGTGCTAAAGAAGCCAATGGCAACTGGTGAGTACTCTACACCAAGCTTTTGAGTAGGTAGGCATTTAACAATTAAGTATTTTAGCAGTTATCTCCTTTGTGCCAGTTGCTGGAATCCTTACAAACTTATATTTCCTTGTTACCAAAATATATCCAATCCCAACCCAATACCATTTCTAAGGACACATTCTGACCTTAAACACATATAACTCGGACTAACGAAGCCAGTGAAAGTCAGGCTTACGTATCAGAAGGGAGTAATTTGTCTTTTACATTCTAAAAGTTTCAAACAGGCAAAATGACTGTTTAATCAGAGAAAATATAATGGTCAAAACATTTATTTTCTTCCCACACACTCAAAATTTACATTATACACCTCAGAGTAACAGCCGTGTTAGTCTGTATTCGCAAAAAGAAAAGGCGTACTTGTGGCACCTTAGAGACTAACCAATTTATTTGAGCATAAGCTTTCGTGAGAGGAAGTGAGCTGTAGCTCACAAAAGCTTATACTCAAATAAATTGGTGAGTCTCTAAGGTGCCACAAGTACTCCTTTTCATTATACACCTCATTGTTTGAATACATATCAAGACACAAAATACAATGTATTTAACTTAAAGTTGTTTTCAACAGTTAAGAAAAAAAAAAAAAGGCCCTAAAATCTTCAGGATAGCATTTATTTGTAATTGGCTGTGAAACTGGAAGGTAGCTCACCTGAGAAAGTAAATATCTCCAAGTGCCCTTGGGACTTCTCACTCAGTGGAGACATATGTAATTAAGGGGCCGCACAAAATGCAGCCTTGTATAAAGATACCTCTATCTAATTTACCGTGGGCACACGGTAAATTATTCTCAAGGTTTTTTATTCTAAACCAGATTTATAGAACTGAAGTAATGTAATTTAAATAAATCGAAACAATGCCCAAACATGAATATGAGGAACTGCTAAAACAAGGGAATTCCAAACAACAGTACATATATGGAATGGGGTGTGGAAAAATGAGAAACTGAAAACTCCTATTTGCTTGGTTTCCTTATTTATGGACACAATTATTTTTAGCTATTGTGCTACTGAATGCCTAAGCATCTATCAGCAAACGGAAGGCCTTATCAAAGAACACAGCCTGGCTCATGTCAAAAGCAGGAAGCGATGATTAACTGTTACAAAATATTAAAAGTATTTCATTACATCCCACTGTTGGTCACAAGGTTGCTTCAAAATGATTTTGAAAACTTAGAGCTTTCAGAATGAAGAATAATTAGACATAGATCTTTCTACTTCCATAGGCAGGACAGTGTCTTTACAGGACCACAGCAAGGTACATTATCTATTAAATAAAGTGCTATATCCCACGCTGCGGATCATGGACATTTTGCTTTACTTGGTGGAACATCCTTTTACATTCCTTCCCCTCCCCTAAAAACTGAGCCAGACATTGGACTTGAAGAAATACCTATGGAATAAAACCTTAAGGATCATCTACTGTATACAGCAGTGCTGACTTATACATCATTAAAAATTCACCATTATCCCTTCTGAAAGAATAATGAATGAAAAAAACAGCCTGCAATGGAGTTTTGCTTACATGGTATATTTCAACTTTGTCAGTCTGAGTAATCAAGAAGTCATTGAAATAAATGGGAATACAAATAACTAGGTCGTAACTGAAATGCATACTTACTACATGTAGAACTTTGTCTTCCATTTCAGCCACAGTGCAATCCTAAAAAGAGAAAACAAGCACTAAATTAACAGAACTGTGTAAACAGACTAGGTTGCAAAATACTGAAATATAGCTACCCCTGACCTCAGGCAAAAAGGGTAGTATCTTTGGAGCAGGGATTAATCAGACATCTGCTTCGCCTTCTAGGCATGAAATGTACCATTGAACAACAATTTTCTGACACCTGATCTAAGAGGCAATACAGACCTTCAAAATGTTAAAAGAATACAAGCCTTCAGTTACTGCAGAAGAATTTTCCAGGAAAAATGAGTTATGCACAAATAAAGATGGACTTTGTTAAGGTAAACCATATAAGCTTGTTTTAGATACTACAAATTCTGAGCCAGCTATTACTGTATTCATCATTTCAAAATGGATAAAAAAACCACGGGTTAAAAATAGCTTCAGAAGTGCTTTTAAAATATGCTATTGATGGCATTCACAAAGGCAAGGGAATGGCACACAGAGCATTATTTACACAGCTCAGGTACAAAAGACTTTGAACTGAAAAGAGTTCATTTAGTAGATTACAGAAGAGACCATTGTTCTCTGAAAAAAAACAGCAAAACTGGAACACACCAATACATTCCCAGGTAAAAAGAAGAAGGAGGTGGGGAAGGGAGGGTAAACCACAGGTACGGTTGTAAATATTTATTAATTACTTAAGAAACCCCCACTAACACTTTTCTCAAAAATAACAAAACGTTTTGAAAATACAAAGTTAAGGTTATATTTGGGGGAAAAAAACCCAAACATCACAAAGATCACTTTAACAATCTTAACTCTGACCCATATCGCACCAGAGTTCCAAGCTGCACAACTGTCACACCTCATCGTAAAAGATTGAGACATTTTAACGAAGAGATTTCATGAAGAAGGATTTGCTGAAGACTAAGTATTCACAGTCTGCATAAATCTTTAAGTCTACTTACTTTATATAGTTTGCCAAAGAACTTAGCACACAACTTGGGTTTTTACATAAACGTACATGTTATGGAAGCGTGAGCTCAATATCCTGAGTCCTTAGCATTAAGTTTATTTTTGGCCTGGTTCTTAAGGGGGTTAGAGCCACTACATATGTATCTATACCAAGTCTGACCACACGTTTACATTTGATGCTCCATATGCTTTTGAGACTTGTCCTGAAAATTGCTCCAAAGGCCGTCACTTTTAGCGAACAGACAGTAACCTCACTTTTTCTGGTGACAGTGTAGTCGTATGAGGAAAAAAAGAAGAGTAGCTTGCTATACTAATGTAAAGAGAGATGTACTTTGCTTTAAGTGCTCCAATAGAAAAATAATATATCAACAAGAGTAAGGTACTAGAAGACCTTTTAGATCACTTCTCAATTTTCAGTCACTGAAGTAATGACAACGTTTCCACGTAGGATTGTCTTTTTGTTGTTCTCTGGACAGCCATACAAGGACAGAATAGTGTGGTGACTAAAGCCATGTCTACACTACAAAACTTATGTTGACTCAAGTTATGTTAGCATACAGATGGCACGGTTGGTACATCATTTGTGCCCATGCATACTTGGCTCCTTGTGTCAGCAGTTTACGTGCTCACCAGGAGCATTTGTATTGATGCAGAATGCGGTGCACCACGGGTAGGTATCTCACTGCGCAACTCGCCACCATCCAGCACACTATCTTTTGGGAAGTTTTGGCAATGCATGATGGGGCTGAAATGAGTCACGCAGGGGTGACTGGAAGCATGGGGTGAATGTCCCATTTTGCAACTGTCTCCATCCCATGATGTTATCTGTATCCCATAATGTTCATGCTTTTTAAAAAAAAAAAAAGCCCACAAACACACACGGCCTCCTCTGTCCACCATTCCTGAAAGAAGCATAAAGCCTGCACTATTATCACAAGCATTGCAAGTACAGCTTGCACGCTCCTGAAACATTTCCAGAGCTATAAGAACCGCCAAAGGAAGTGGGGAAACACGACAATTCCTCACAGGACAGACTGCTGTGGGACATAGTAAGAATCAATTCAAGGTTGTTCGTAGCATTCAGGGACCACCTGCAGATGGTGGAGTGTTGCTTCTGGGCCCGAGAAACAAGCACTGACTTTTGGAATCGCATCATAATGCAGAACTTTCAGATGAGCAAGGCCACATTCCTGGATCTGTGCAGGGATCTTTATCCAGCCCTCCTGCACAGGGATACCAAAATGAGAGCTGCACAGACAGTGCAAAAGTGAGTGGCAATTGCACTGTGGAAACTTGCAATGCCAGATTGCTACCGGTCAGTCAGCAATCAATTTGGAGTAAGGAAATTCACCAGGAGGGCTGTTGTGAGGCAAGTATGCAGGGTCAGTACGCAGGACTGTGACGACTCTCAGCAACGTGCAGGACATAGCAGATAGATTTGCAACAGTGCTGCTCCTGAATTGCAGTGCGATAGATGGCTTGCATCTCTCTGTTTTGGCATCAGACCACCTTGCCATTCAGTACACCAAACAGGAAGGGCTACTTTTCTGTGGTTATGCAAGCACAGGTGAATCACCAGGAACGCTTCACTGACATCAGTGTGAGCTCGTCAGGGAAGATGCATGACACTCACATCTTTAAGAACACAGGACTGTTGTGAAAGCTACAAGACTTTCTTTCCTGATCAGCAGTTTTCCATTGGAAATGTTGAAATGCCAAAAAATGATCCTGGGGGACCCAGCCTACCCTTTGCTCCCCTGGCTCATGAAGGCATATACGTCCACCTTGACAGCACCAAGGAACAATTCAACTACTGGCTCAGCAGATGCAGAATGACAGTTGAATTAACTTTTGGTGGTTTTAAGGGTAGCTGGCATTATTTACTTACAAGATTAGACCTCAGTGAGAAAAACATCTCAATGATTATAGCTGCCTGCTGTGTGCTGCATAATATACGTGAAGCAAAGGGGGGAAGTTTCCATCAGGCTGCAGGGCAGAGGTGGAGGAGCTGTCATCTGAATTTGAACAGTCAGACACAAGGGCTATTAGAAGAGCTCAGTGCAGAGCTATATTGCTCTGGGAGGCTTTGAAAGACCATTTTAACACTGAGCAAGAACAGGGTGTGTTGTTGTAGTGTGTTCTACCTGGCTCTGCAGGAGTTGTGTGGTGATCACTGTACATGTAGGAATACAACATTGTCAATGCACCTATTAATTTTGTTTTTGAATTATCTCATGAGTTATGTGGCACTTAGCAATAATAGGTAACTGGTTGCTTTCAGAACTGCTGATCACTTGGCAGCATATGTTGTGAACTAATAAAGATGAATTGTGTTAAAAAAATCACAATCAGTGCAAAAAAACCCCCACAATTTTAAAACAATACATTAAAAAACTTAAAATTTAATAAACAGAATGTATGAAGGGGAAAGAACACTGATGCCCATTTCAGCTACACATACACCAACCGTGGCTGTCACAGGAATGTTTAGCTATGATTGTCTTTAATGTCCCTTGGGTGGCATGGCAGGGGTAGTGCAGTGGCCCCTGATGCCACACAGAATGTTGGGGGAATGGGAGGGGTATAGGGAGGTCCGGATATTGCGTTCTCAGTGGTCTGCAGAGGGAGGTGAGCCCAGGACTGTTGAACCTGCAGGTCCACCACAGTCTGCAGCCTCTGTGTTTGCTGCCTGAGAAGCCTCATTATGTCTTTGTGCATCTCCCTCTCTTTTTCCCGCTGGAGCTCTCTCTTCTCCACTCTTTCCTTCTCCAGGCTGGCCACAATATTCATCCTCCAGGCCTTGTGCTCGCAGTCTGATGTGGCAGTGGCTTGCAGGATCTCACTGAACATGTCATCCTGAGTCCTCTTCTTTCTCCGCTTTATCTGGCTCAGGCATTCTGCACGTGTGGAAGGCGGTGTGAAGGCCAGAATGGCAACAGCTGAAGATAAAAACACTGAGGTACCTTTATCAGCATATTCACAACAGAAAGGGAAACTTGCTCCCTTGCAGTTGTAAACACAACATTCTCACTTCTGCTAGGGATAGTTTGTGCACGGCGCTAGTCACAGCACTAGCCATGGTGAATATGGCCCGCCGGGGGTTGGGGGAAATGGAGCGAATTGCTTGGTTGCATGATTCCAGTCATGTAGAGCAATGGCACTGAATATTCGCACCATTTTCCATAGGCAGTGGTGATTTTAGCTGACATCTCACTTCTGAGGGTTACAAAAGGCAGAGACCCCACAGTTGCTGCGGTGTCCTAAAGCTGCCCGAGCCCATAAGCTGCTAGCCTGTGCTGCTATTGCAATGGTGCCTACTGAAGTTACCGTTCAGCATCATAGAAAAAAGTGCCCTACCACAGAGGACGAAATAAGGCTGCCAACCCTAAAAACCTTCAGGAGGGGATTGCCGAGTACCTCAATGAAAGTTTCATGGAGATCTCTCAGGAGGATTCAAGGGACACCCCTGTATACATAAACAAACTACTCTGTGTGGCCCCTGCCTAACTCCAGAGAGGAATGAAAAGCAAATAGCAACTCTACGTCTCATGGTTGTACCACTACCTCTTCTAGCATGAGTAAATTAATGAAAAAAGTCAAAAGATGTGTCCTGCCATCCCTGTAATTGAAAATGTATCTAAACACTTATCTGAGGTTCCTTTCCCTGCACTGGGCTCGCCGGTGATCCACTGGTGAGACTGTGGCATCACCAAAAAGAGGTCTGACTTGCTGCGCAGCTGGATCCCAGGTTGTCTGACCCCATACTCCTCCCCCTCATCCACCTCCTTGCTGTTCACAGCAGGGGCCTATGACTCGGTGGGCTCCTCAGAGGTATCCACAGTGCTGTGGGTCCTCCACCAAGTATGGCTTGCAGCTCTTTGTAAAAAAGTGGCACATCTGCAGGTCAGCACCAGATCGATTGTTGGCCTCCCTGGTCTTCTGGTACACCTGCTGCAGTTCCTGGACTTTCACACTGCATGGCTGCTGGTCCCCATCGTACCGGTTCTTCTGCATCCCCTGAGCCATCTGCTCATAGACGTCAACATTTCTAGGCTGGTTCAGAGCTGTGCCTGCACAGCCTCTTCTTCCCACAGGCCCAGGATATCCGGTATCTCCTGTCTACTCCAAGCCAGAGTGCTTCTGGAGCATGTAGCCAGCACGGGCAGCTGCACTCAACAGTGGAGAGCTGCTAGGTGTGCTCATCAAGCTGGACAATCGAGAAAAGGAATTTCAAAAATGCACTGGGCTTTAAAGGGAAGGGGGCTTCCAGTCTCGGTCTCTGTGATGCCTGCAAAGTAGAGTTCATAATGGTGACCCAAGAGGTCAGCGTGGGGCATTGTAGGACAGCTGCTGGAGGACACTTAGGCTCAACGTAAGTAATTCAGTGTCTACACTTGCTCTGTGTCACTCAGGGAGGTGGTGTTACTACGTTGGCATAACAGGGTGCTTATGTAAGGGGGAAACCAATTTAAAGTCAAGACACATGCACAATTAGGTTGATGTAAACTGTCTTGTGTCAACCTAACTTTCTAATGTAGACCAGGCCTAACTAAGCCCTTCCTTATTTGGTTTTGTTTTAAGTGCAACTTAAGTAGAAAGTTTGGAAAAACTTAGTTGTGACAGGTTTTTCGAGAAAACTACCAGGTGCTCCGAAGGGCTGTCTCTTAAGTAATTGATAGAAATATACAACTTTGACTCCAGTATAAAGTTGCTTGTTTTTTTAATAAGAATTCCCTTTGGGTATTTGAAAAACATATAATAACTAATTAGTGAGTCCTTGTGAACCATGCCAGCTGTGTAGGAATTAAGTCTTGTCAGTGACTAATCTTGCTTTAACCATGTTACTAAAATTCATGTTCTAAACATGACCCTCAAACTGCAGATTTGATAGGGCAGATGAACCCATGTCTCCATCCCTTCCTCCCCCACCAAACACAACCACAATCCCAATCCCCAATTATTTCAATCTGAGTTGGCCTGCTTAGTACACATGATCCAACACTGATTGCTCCCATGGTTAGAAACAATTCTAAAAGCAGCAGCATCGCATTAATTTCCATACACTGGTTAAAAAGGGAGGCTTGTGAACATGTCGGGGAGCAGATTGCAGGGGGGAGGGGAGGGAAGGAAGCAGAGGTAGATTGAGAAGCCTTGAATGGTCATCTGCAAATGCACTGTTAAAAGTTAGCTAGCTATAGGGTTATGTGCAGAATGCCCCACAGCAAGGGTAAGAAGGGCATGGAGCAATTAAGCAATAAACCCTGTTTGGGTCCCTGTTTCCTGCTTTTAATAGGACACTCCAGCACGAATCATTTGAGGTCACCTGCAAGAGCTTCTCTCCCAAAAGGGGAGAAGCAATTAACTCATTTTCTTTCAATATACTGTATGTATGGTTTTGAGAAGTTTTTGAAAATGACATAGCTTTTTCCTCACACACGAAGTGCACAAGTCCATGCCACAGATTTCATCCCACCTACAAAAAAACCCCCACAATAAAATCCCCAACACACACCACTTACCTGACCATCTCCTACAAGGGAGTTCCATGCTCCAGCAGGCATCAGTGGGAGCTGCATATCACAGTATGGTACGTACTGAGGCATCGAAGGAGAGTGGGAGCCAGCCACTCTGACCCCAGCTATACCCAAAGCATGAAATGAGTTGGTCTGCTGAAAGTCACTTACATGCCAAATGACCCTCTAGCCATTACGATTTTGGCCAATCACAGCTAATAGTTAATTTTTAATAAAACATTGTGGAAGTCAGCCTGGTGGAAACAGAAACGTGAGGAAAAGGCAGCTCTTTCCGTCACCTGTTGCAGTCCACACCCAGCGGCTACTGCTCTCTTCCAGGGTATAATTTGAGTTGCTATTTTATTTATTAAAACAAGTTACCAACGTTGATTCTAACTGGAGTTAAAAAAACAGCTTTCAGGTTTTCAAATTCAAAGCAGCTATTCCAGGGCCAAACCCAACCCTTAAAGTTAATGAAAACACTAATGGACTTTAAAATGGGAGACACCTAGCTCAACATTGCTGAGAAGTTTTGAAATTAACTAAACAAAAATCTCAACTGCAGGAGAACAGAATGACCAAAGTTGGTAGCAGCCAGCATGCACTTGATCATTATCACGTGTATGGTACTCCAGCATATGTTTTCCTCATTAACAAGTTGCACATAACTAGCACACAGTTATTTCCCCAGCCACCCACCTTCCTTCCTTTTTTTGGAGAGGTGAGAAGAAAAGCTGGGAGGAGGTAAAAAGTCAACTGACCTTCTGAACTGTGGTAGTGAGATCCAAGCAGAGCTGAATGATTCTGTTCTTTGTCGCTGAGAAGTCAGCAATCCCTGTAAATGGGGCCCTGTAACAAGACAAAATCCCCTTAGAATGAAAAGCCCTCTCGGCTTCCAACTCTGGCTGTTAATGGGCACAGCACATAGATTTACACAGTTGCAGGTCAGATAGCAAACCTGAGACATGCTGGAACTATCCCGTTAACACAGTAAAAATGTAATCTGAATAACCGTAGCTGCAGTAAATAGACTAAAGTGCCTTTTAACACAAGTGCACCAATATGGTGAGCAACAAACTACCCTTATAACAAGTGTATTCTTTATCATGAAAAATATCTCAGCCAAGATCAGCCTCTGTAATGGCTTGCTTTCCTCTAAGAGGTAAATCTGAACAGCTGCTAACCTTTCAGCACTGTTTACAAAGGACTCAATTCTAGCTCAGTGATTATACCCTCCCTTAAAGGAGACCACTTTAGAGAGCTGTTGAGGGGGCACCTCAGCCCCACCTGCTACTTTATGAGGGGCAGGGAGAGAAGGGAAAGAGTTCCAAAACACTGACTGGGCTCAAAGTTGGATAAGTCAGCCATCTTGCTGCTGGGGCTAGCAGACAGGAAAGTTGGTGGGGGCTGGCAGTGACCGCAGGAAAGGACCAAGTGAGAAGAGCAAGCTACTGCCAGGGAACACCACCTGACAGTGACAGGAGGGCCATTCATGGGATAACAGCTCTTCCTCCCCATGATCTCCTTCTGACTTCCCTCCCCACAAGCTGGGTCCCTAGGAAAGCTGGCAACATGCGAGAGAATTTACAATCCTCTCTTATCCTGTCCCAGCATCACTGCTTGGACACTATCTGCTCAGCTGCCTGTCTGTTTCCGCAGCAGCTGTCACAGAGCAACCCTAGCCCGTGTAAGGAAAAGCAAAGGAGTCTTTCTTGCTGCCTGTCTTTTTCCAGGCCACTGAAGCACACATTTGGGAAAGGAGCAAATTCAGTCAAAAATTAAAGCCACGTTAACAAATGACTGTTTTTTAGACAATCATTTTGTGTGAGGGGGTGGAGCAGAAAGTTGCATCTGTATAAGGGGGCGGGGAGAATGGGGAATTTTCTTTAAAGCCCTGTCTGAACTAGGGAATTTTTGGGGTGGGGGGTGTGGAGGAGAAGAGAGAGTTTCCAATCACTGTAAACACTGGTCAAATCCATTGATTTTAGAAGTATCATCACCCTATGCCCTGCAGCCACCAACAGCCTGGCAATTCAACTTGCTAATTACCGACATCCTAAGATTTAAATAAAGTGGTGGTCTGGGTGGGAACAGAGACATTTACATCCAGACATCACTCTAGAAGCTGCCTTTGGAAGCCGAAAACATTCATTTCACTAACACAAGTGACCATATAGATTTTTTTTTTTTTTTTAAATGAGAGTACCAATCTCATACCTGTCCAACCATGCTAGCAAGGCCTTAGCAGCACCAATGAGCTCCACCACTGAGGTGAGGAATTCATTGGGGGGTTTGTGTGAGGTTTTTCCATCATAATTCGAATTTTTCCTCCGGCTGCTGATGTAATTCTGCAGGTTGTTGGAAGAAGCTCGCAATTTGAGAACCAAGTTCTTCATATTGTCTGTTTCAAGGCCATAATTCTGCAAAAAAAAAAAAAAAAGAAAGATTTTTTTTAAATAGTTTTGTAAGTCAATATAGAGATCCCATCTAAGTCTGTTTTGTGGTGCAATTAGCTATTTGGGATGGAAGATCCAGAGTACTGCTTATAATTACTCTCTTGACAAAAGAAAAATTGTTTGGGAAAAAAGCAACTTGATTGAACCAGACACCATTGGACAACCCGCTCTGTGAAATGCAGTCTCTAATCTATATTAGGCATTTGAAAGTATGCTATTAATCCCAGTTATCCTCAGTGCTCTTAACTCCTAGACAATGCAGGAAGTCCCCAAATCCTGTTGTGGGTGTGTAGGTAACTGGTTTGGAAAGCAGGTGTAGGTGCTGTCCCAGATGCAAAGATTTGAAAAGCAGTCCATAGATTTCTGAACATTCAGATGCAGCAGGGTTCCACTTCCAGCTGCAGAATGCCACGGAGACAAAAGCTACCTGACTGAAGGCCTGACTTTACTATGTGACAAACCTCATCAATTTCCACTGAAGTCACTGGGAGTTGAGGGAACTCAATCTCAGAATATTAGGGCCCCAAATCCCATCACATCACTTGATTCTTAATGGAACACAGCAGCGTTGATTTCACTTTTCTCCCTTTAAAGGTAATGGAAGTCTGGCTGCTCCCAGTACTATGGTGGAAAACCAGAAGCAGCATAGCTATGTTCCACTCACAACAAAAAAGAGGGGGAAGTTTAAACCTGCTGAGGGACAAAAGCTGAACTACCAGGCAACAGATAGGATTAAATATTTACACTAGGGTTTTGACTGTGAAATTATAACACTTCTGAGGTAAGTGTTCCCCTACTAGGAAAGGGCATTTATTTGCAAGTGTATGGACAGCATCAACACTATGCATAAAAGAGTGAAAATTGCCTTTGAAGTCCCTTCCCCCCATCCCAAAAGGTAAAACCTATGGAATACTAGATCACTCAGGAGAGTGATAATACAGAGAGAACCTGTAACATCTAGGTCGCGAGTTCAAAGGCACCCAAGTCACTAGTAACAAAAATTAGAATCCAGTTGGCTTACGCAAAATCAGTTTGTCTCAGTCCAAATGTCAGTTACAAAACCCATGCTGTATCTGTTCTGTAGACAGAGGTTAAGGCCAACATTTTCAAATGTGATTAATAATTTGGGATGCCTCACTGGAGGCATCTTAAAGAAGCTTGATTTTCAGAGGGCAAATAGGTCCCTCAGCACTTTCTGAAAAATAAAGTCCCTTTTTCAGGTTGAGCACCAAAAAACAGGGGTACCCAAAATCACTAGTCATGTTTGAAAAAGCTTGACCCTAGTCTTTAGGGTCTTATCTGCACTTGAGATCTTTGTGAAATTCTCCCATCACTGCTATTGCCCAGATGAATTTCCACCATCCCTAGCAATGGCAGAAGCCCTAGCACAGACTAGCTATGCTCGGAGTTGGAGCTACACTAATGCCAGGGCAACACTGGAACTTACAAAAACCTCTGTTTAGACACAGCTCAAGGGCACCACTCTAGCACAAAGATTACTTAGAAAGAAAAACAAAACAAAAAAAAAACTACACTGCAACTCAAGAAGTTATTACAGAGACATGATGGGCTAGAACACGTGCTAGGAATGGGGAAAGCCTTCTGATGATTTTCAACTGCACTTTGTATCTATACTGATTTGTAAGAGATGAGAGACAACAAACCACTTGTCCCCGTACAAATCTCATGCCGCCACCACTTCCTCCCCTCAATCACAGCATTTCTCCCAGAAGCCCCCTTATGGCCTTCAAAAACACCTCTTCCCACTCCATTAAGCTTACATGATCCGTGACCCAGCTTTACTGGCAATATTCCTGATCTAGGATCTCTTATGCAGATTGTTGTGCTCCACTCTACTCAAGTTTCATGTACTCCCTGGCTTTCCTGGTCAAATGTGCCTAATGAAGTCTGGGATACCATGGACTGAAAAAGCTGTAGCACAAGTGACAGGGAACTTTTTATTTATTTATTTTATTTTAAAAGAAAACACCCCACCCACAAAAAAAGCCTATAGAACTCCCCTCAGGAATCCACAAAGCTAACACATACTGGCATTGTTCAGCCACCAAATTGCCTTTAAAACTACCTCCCAGTTCTGGCCACAGTCCAGCGGGTATACACTGCAAAAGTCTACTAGAGCACTTGACAAGGGAGCACATGGTATCTAGAGTACAGCTAGAGAGGTGTTGCTGAGATGAGAGAGGATGTGGTCTAAGAAACAACACCCTTCCAACAGCAGAGGATATCCTTAAGTTTTCCGTCATCCCAGAGCAGGAAAATTTCTGGCTTTAATAATAAAAGTCTGAGCATTACATTCTGTAGCCATATAAAAACTTGCCACCTTTCGATTTAAAGTAAAACAAAAACAAGAGACGATCATTTTGATGAGTTTCTTGCAGCCAAGTTCTTTCATCCTCTTACACGATGCTGCAATATTGTTTGTTTTTGGTGTGCTGCTTCCTCACCACCAGCTCTGAGTGCCAAGCCACTTCCTGCAGCCACAAGAACGTGAAAATAGCAGCGTCCTAGAAGAGTATAAAAGCCTAATTACTCTGGCAAGGGGAGAGAGCAAACAGAATATCCCTTCACTCGGGACTGAAAACATTATAGGCCCTTTTAACCCATAAGGAGAGCAACTTACTCAAACAAGTTATTAGATGGTTAGAACCACTCGATAAAGAGCTGTGATCCTTTCAGATGAGGCAGGGTGAGGGACAACTGCAGAATTCCCAAGGCCTGAGTTTCAAGCACTCAGGCATGCACTCAGATGCATAAAAACGAGAATGCAACTGCATGCCTAATTAGTGCAAGCAATTATCACCATTGCACGCGAAGAAGTTACTCACTTTGTGCAGCAACAATGGTTCTTCGAGATGTGCAACCCTACGAGTTCCCCATTGTAGGTGTGTCTGCTTCCCTGCGCTGCTTATCGGAGAACTTTGGTATCAGTGTCTGTTGGGCCTATGCTGCGCCATGAGACTAGTCAGTGCGTGTGGGCTAACTGTCCTCACTTCCTTCTCTACCACAGTCAAAGAAGTACTCCAAAGTAGAGGGGAGGAGGGTGGGTTGTGGAACACTCACAGGGACACACATCTCGAACCACCATCATTACTGAACAAGGTGAGTAATGACAGGTTTCAGAGTAACAGCCGTGTTAGTCTGTATTCGCAAAAAGAAAAAGGAGTACTTGTGGCACCTTAGAGACTAACCAATTTATTTGAGCATGAGCTTTCGTGAGCTACAGCTCACTTCATCGGATGATGATGAGTAATAACTTCTTAGGGACACTCCTCGATGGATGCACCATTGTAGGTGACTACCAAGCTGCAACCCTTTTGGAGGGTTGGGACTTCGGAGTTGAGTCAGTCACAGATGACAGTACTGTGAAGCCAAAGATGGCATTAGAGGTGGAGTCCCCAGTGACCTGTGAAGGTGTGAGCAGACACCCACATCACCACTCTGCAGATATCTGCAATAGGGACATCCTTAAAGAAGGTGACAGATGAGGAGATCAATCTTGTGGAATCTGTATGGATAGAGTCTGGAGGGGGTCATGTTACGAATTTGGTAGCACTGTCTGATGCAATTCGAGACCCACTTAGAGTGTCTTTGGGCTGATACTGCTGAACCCTTTGATCTTTCCACCATGGAGAGGAATAGTTTAGGGGACTTCCTGAAGCTGTGTGTCCTATTGAGGTAGGATGCAAGGGCTCTCCTAACATCTAAGGTATGCAGTATGGCTTCCCTGTTGTCTCAGTGAGGCTTGGAGTAGAAGATGGAAAGGTGGATAGACTGATTCATATGAAATGACGATGTTATCTTAGGAATGAACTTTGGATGCGACCTGAGTGTAACCTTGCCTGGGAAGAATACTGTGTAAGGGCGATGCACCATCAAAGCTGCTATCTCCCCTATTCTTCTAGCCGAGGTGATTGCTATCAGAAAGGCCGTTTTCACCGATAGGTATGTCAGTGAACAGGTAGCCATAGGCTCAAAGGGGGGTCTGGTCAGCCTTTTCAGTACCAGGTCTAGGTTCCATGAGGGGTAGAAAATCAAAGTTGAGGGAAGAGGTTAGTTATACCCTTAAGGAACCTTTTGGTCATTGGATGCGATAGTACTGAGTATCCCTCTATGGGTCGGAGAAACATTGTGATGGCTGCTAAGTGGACCCTGAGAGAGCTCAGGGAAAACCCCAATTTTTAAGGGTCAGAGCATATTCCAGAATACGTGGAAGAGTTGCTGACACTGGAAAGATTTGTTAAGACATGCACCAAATCTGAAACCACCTCTACAGGTAACTGCTTTGCCTGAAGGACTTTCTACTGTGTTACAGAACTTCTTGCACTTCCCTTCAGCATGACCTTTCTAGGTGCTGGAACCATGTAGGAGCCATGCTTTGAGGCAGAGTATCCCCAAGTTGGGATGTATGCTTTGTCCTGTGAGAGGAGGTGCAGAGAGTTCAGAAGGGAGATCAGCAAGCACATCACGAGCTGCATCAGGTAAGGGTACCGGGTCTGTCTTGGCCAAGTAGGAGCAAATCAGGATTATGTGAGCTCCATCCCTCTACCTTTAGCAGGATCTTCAGCAGAAGGGGAAATGGAAGGAAAGCGTAAAGAAGGTCCTTGTCCCAGGGGAGAAGGAGAGGATCTCACAGAGAGTGCTGTCCAATCTCCACCCTGGGGTAGTATCTTGGATACTTCTTGTTCTGGTAAGTGGCAAACAGGTCTGTGAACTGTGTTCCCCACTGTGAGAACAAGTCGCGAAGAACTGACAGATGCATCTCTAATTTGTGATCATGCAGAAATTTGCCAGTGAGCTTGTCCGCTATCGAGTTCTGCGAGCCCGGGAGGTAAGCTGCGGACAAGGTGACGTGAGAGCTATACCAGGTCCATAGCCTAATTGCGTCCGTGCATAGAGCGGGTGACCTTGCCCCTTCCTGGCGGTTCACGTAGTACATGCAGGCTATGTTGTCCATTAGGATCTTCGTATGTGATCCTGCTCTCAGTGGGAGGAAATGGGCGCAGGCATTCCTGACAACTCTCAATTCAAGGAGATTGATATATAAGAATATCTCCACAGGTGACCATTTGCTTTGCATTGCATGGCTGTTCAGATCCGCGCTCCATCCTCTGCGCAATACGTCGGTGATAAGGAGCAACGATGGTGACACCTGTAAGAAGGGAATCCCTTTGCATGCATTGGCTGGGTTTTTCCACCAGGCCAGGCAGTTTTTGATCCTGGTAGGTAGTGACAGGGTTTGTTCACACTGTCTCTATTCAGCCTGTAAACTGAACTGAACCATAGCTGTAGGCATCGCATGTGGACTCGGGCATCCGGTATCACAGCTTTGCTCGCACCATATGCCCCTGGAGTTGGAGGCAGAGTCTGGCTGGTATTTGAGGTCTGTACTGAGCTGGATCTATGAGTAACACCAGGGATAGGAACCTGTCTTGAGGTAGGAAGGCTTTGGTGTTGAGCTGAAGGCCCAGACCTGTGAACAAGCATATCATGAAGTCGGTGGCTTGACAAGCCTCCTGGAGCAACTAGGTTGTGAGAAGACAATCATCCAGATAAGTGTAGATCATTATCTCTTGTAAGTGTAGATGAGTGGCTACCACTGAGAGAACTGGGAAAATATACTCTCAGGGCTAATCAAAATCTGAAGGGGAGGACTCTGTATTAGTAATGGTCATGTTCCAAAATAAATCTGAGAAATCGTCTGTAAGCCAGTAATATTGAAATATGAAAGTAGGCGTCCTGCAGGCTGAAAACCAGTCTCCCTGTTCCAATGATGGACTAATCATTGATAAACTGACCATCTTGAACTTCTGATCCTCAAAAAACTTGTTGAGAGCTCTGATGCCCAGGATAGGTCTCCAACCTCCCTTCCTTTTGTGCATTGGGAAGTAAAGACAGCAGAACTCCTTGCCTCGTAGATGCTGAGGTACCTGTTCTATAGCTCCTAACTGTAGGAGTTGACCTACCTCCTGACATAGTAGACTCTTATGAAAAGGGTTCCTGAAGAGGCAGGGGAAGGGTGTTGTGGGGGTGTAGAAAGGTGAACTGGATGGAGTACCTGGAACTGATAATCTCTAGGACCTATCTGTCCCACATTATTTACTGTGGAACGCTGCCAAACAGTAGTCAAATTGGTGCATGGTCACAGACAGTAGTAGGGAGTGGTCTTGTGATGCCTCGACCCGCCTGTCAAAAGTGGTGTTTAGGGCAGGTGGTTGGACGAACATTGAAGAGAAGGTTTAAGGTGGCCTAGGAATACAATTTCCTATCAAGGACATCGAGGCACTTCCAGTCTCTGTCATAGGGTGCTCCCCTAGAACGATGATGTTGTTGTCACAGCATCCACCACGATGGAACTGGGTGGTGGGTAGGAGAAAAAACTGATTCCTTTGTGGGGACATAATATTTCTTGTCTACCCACTTGCACATTGAGGCTATCGATGCCAGGGTTTGGCACGCCGTTTTAGCCAGTTCTAAGATCGCTTTATTGATTGGGAGGCTGATTTTTTAAAAGGACAAAAAGTGGAGGATGACAATGAGCTGCTGGTGCGTGTCTGATCTCCTCCAATGGTATGTGGAGAGTATCTGCTACTCTATTCCCCTGCTCCTGAAACAGGTGGAAGTCATCTGCCACAGATGGTGATGCAGGCATGACCACTTCATCCAGCAAAGAGGAAGATATGGCTTTAGGTGTTATCTCCTCTCCTCCTCCATATCCCCTTCTTGCTCCACTGTCTCTTGAGGCTCTGAAACCTTCAATGCTGTGGCTGAGGGAGCGTGCTTGGAGGGTTGTAGGTGATGCTTGAAGCTCATGAGGCAGGCTGTCAGTGTGCCACCCAGCAGTCCCAGTATGGCCACTGTGGTGCCATAGGGCCTGATGGACTTGCCCACTGGTGGCTGTACCAAGATGGTGGTGGTGCCATCTGCTGGTACATTCCCAGACCCTACTGATAGTAGGTCCATATGGCACTCGAGAGGAGTACTGCAATACGCCGTCCGGTTCACTATCCAATCCCTCACTTGATAGTGGGGGAGGGCATGGCATGATTGAAGGGACATACCCGTGCCCAGCAATGGCTTGGTGCCATGAACTCAGTATCGAGGGGCAGAGAGTTGGGTGCCTCCATCATGCCTAGATCACCAGCTTGATGGAATTCTAGTGGTACCGAGTGTCCCGGTATTGGGCGAGATGGAGACCTTGCCTGTACTGGTCTCTCCAGTGCCTGGTAGGCTATTATCGCTGGCATTACCAATGTCAGCACACATACCAGGAGCATTTTAGGGCATTTGCCCTTATTTCTCAGTATCAAAGATTCGGTTTCCATGCCCAAAGGGTCCATGGGCCTACAGCAGTACCAGATACTGATGGTCACTGTGACGCATGGGTGCTGAATTGTACTCTCGGTGTTGGCAGTGCCGAGGATACCAAGTGAGATGGCAGTAACTTTCAGCTATCCCGGTTCTCGCTGAGGGAACTCCTCTCAGAGGTTTAAAAAAAGTGGGGAGTCCCTGGACCATTTCTTAGACCCCCTATCCTTCAAAGTCTAAGACTGAGGGGAAGACTCATGCTCATCAGAGAGCTGCTTCCATAAAGATGATTTTTGGAGGTGCTCTCTGTCCTAGGGGGATCTCAGGTGGAGCTGATGACAGAGGGAACACTTCTGCTGGATGAGGCCCTCGCCGAGGCAGTAGATGCACTGGGATTGCTTGTCCATGACTGGGATTGCCTTGTTGCAAGTGCAGCACTTCTCGAAGTCCAGAGAGCCAGGCATACCCTTGTGTGGGAAATGTCTTCCCCCCTCCCCACTGCAACAGAGGTTGACAAAAGAACAGAGTCCTTTCTTCTTTTCAGTTTGGTTTGTTGTTTTTTAAAAGGCATGGCCAAATAAAATGGAACAAGGAAAGAAAAAAGAGGTTTCAAGGGAAGCTAAATTTTAGCAAAATAAGAATGTTAACGATCCGCAAACATACAGCAACGGCTCCATCTCTAGCTAGGGGTGGAGCTAGCTTGAAAAGCAACTGAGGACAACGACAGAGCACGTGTGAGCCCAACAGACACTGCTACCGAAGTTCTCTGATCAGCAGCGCAGGCACACAGCCATACCTACAGTGCAGCACCCATAGAGACTCAACTCGAAGAACCACCAGCTACTGCACAACTGTTTGAAAGAAAATCACCCTCTCATACAGGTTTTATGGGAAAATGAGGGTTTCCAAATTGGATTTAATTCCGTTCCACGCTATCTGAGTTCCCATTCTGCACCTAATACCATGGGATCTGAACACCTACGTTATTCTGATGCTTGATCTCCCTCCAATTACTTCTTTGATTTAATCAGAACTTCTTTCATGTGAATTAATGTTTTTAATCTTCAAAACGTTTTACAAATATCAGTCAGTCAATCTTCAACACCGCCAGGAGCTGGCTAAATATAATCCACTTCATTTTAGTTTCTCCATCTTTAAGAACAGATTAAGTGACTCACCAGAGGCCACCAAAGGAGTTAGAGTCAGGATTAGAATCCAGGAATTGCTGGTTCCCAGTCCCATGCTCCAGTTATGCCACCTCTCCCTATTTATACCAAGTATCAGTCGCTGATGTTTGGCAGGTAGCTGAAGCCCCAAAAATTTAGCTTTTTGCTTTAAAAAAAAAAAAGTTTAATACAACCCGACATTAATGTTTTAACTGTTTATTATTTCAAGAAAAAAAGTTGTGTTGCTTATGTATATAGAAACTGTTTTCTAGTTCAATACATCAAACTTTATTTTTCATCAACACACACAAAGAAGTGGGCCCTTGGGAGCACATTATGTCAAACATTCCTATCTGATTATTCATTAATTTGGGAAGACACATGTAAGGGTTCAGTTTAAATAAGACACCTCAAAGTGCGTCTACTTCCCCCACTCCGCCACCAAACCACGTTATAGTTTACAGAGACAACAGTCTGCTAAACACTACACTGATCTGACAACTAGTTGAGTTAAGGTAACCGACATAGAAGTAGATGACATTTAAAAAAATAATTTTCAACTGGAGACTTCTTAATAAAGTGTGTGGGGGGGGGGGGGTGGAAGAGGGCAAAAGATCCAAAAAAGTGTAAATTCTGAATATACATTGATTCCAATTTCCTTCAGCATCAAAATGTTAAAGTGAATATAGTGCTGGGGTAAGTTGTGGGCTCGAAACCTCCACAAACTTAAGTTATAAATTTATATACATAGACAGTTACAGCACAAGCACAGCAGCATACACTTAACCTAAAACAAAGATTGCTATCCATCCTGGTATTTTTGGTTCATAGAATATCAGGGTTGGAAGGGACCTCAGGAGGTCATCTAGTCCAACCCCCTGCTCAAAGCAGGACCAATCCCCAACTAAATCATCCCAGCCAGGGCTTTGTCAAGCCTGACCTTCATCTTTAATTTTTCAGGTCAATTCTGCAAGAACTACTTATATGTTGTCACTTTGCACTGGAATCCTCTAAAATGCCATCATCATACAACTTGATTTGGTGGTCTTGTGAAAAACTGATCAGATCATGCATGTCACATGATGCTGAAGACGACGACACGCCAAATATAATTACATTGTACTGCACCACACTGATACAACATCACAAGCATTGCTACAGCATGAGGGAGGAGTTTGCCCTATCAGGCAAAACTATCAAAGGCAGATCCACCACACCAAGATCCCTCAACTCTAAGGTAGAGAAAAAAAAAAAAAAAAAAAAACAGCTGCATCTTTCTACCATGGTTGAAGATCTAGTCTGTGCTTTAACATATATAGGAGTATTATAAGCTACAGGAGAATTTGGGACCCTAATCCCAAGAGCAAACTAAAGATGAAGCTATTATTTCCCATTAATGCCTGCACTGTTCTTCATTCACTGAACCTATGCCAAAGTCTAGTCATATCCTCGGCAAGATGTTCCACAAGTTTACCACCTTTCCAGGTGATTTTTGCACAATTCTGCTTCATGGTGACATCTTAACTTTTAAATTTGTGCCACCATTTCTGTGGTTTAACTGGAGTTTAAAAAGCAAGTGCATGTCCCTTTAAAATTTCAGTCAACTAAAGTGTCTGCTCCCCACTTTAATGTATGGAAAGCCAGAGATACTCAATTTGATTTTTTTTTAAAGTTCATTTTCTGACAGAACACCCTTTTAATCCAAGGTTTAAAGAAAAAAAAAAAGTTTTTTCTGCTCCATCTACCTGTTGAGAAGGGTATTTTAGGCAGGCTCAAGAGCAACAAACATACATGCTCAGAGGGGAGCCCCTCGCCCTCTTCCTCAGAGCACACACTTGCCTGTTGTCTCTTCAGTTACAGTACTGCTGCAGGTGTTCTTGATAAACACCCTTCTGAAAAGGCTAGGGGGAGGATATACAATCAAAACACAAAACTGATTTTGCACAATGAACTGTCAAATGAACAACATAAACAAACAGAAAAAATAGATCTACTCTAATTTTCACTTATACTATCTTAGGGGTGGTTTACTACAGCAACAGACAACATTTACAGATGGAAGTTATTTTCAAGTTGACAGTGTCCTTTTAATATCATTAGCTCTCATCCTTCAATGTGGTCCTCCTTTAGATTTTCTTTGATGTCCTTTCCACAATGACATCTTAGCCTCAGACTCTCCTGTATTCAGTGGCTGGATGGGCCTAGAAAAATCTCAGAGGTTGACAATCTGGCGACCATTTAAGGAGAAAGATGCTTCAAAGGCAACTTTCCTTTCTTTCTTTCGGGGTCGCAGGAGTTCTTGTGGTATGCAGTGGAACCAGAGGACACTCTTGAAAGAGGTCGAGAAAAAAAAACATGCTAGGCAGGACTGGGGGAAAAGAGCAATCTTTTATAAAGGCTCAGAGTGGGAATAAAGCACCAAGTTCCTGAGAAGGCCACGTTGTGGGGTATAAGCCCAGTTGCATTTACTATGTGCCAGGTCACGTAGGAGTAGATTGTGGGAGGTGGAAGAAGTCTTCATAAAAGTATGCTTCTAACAGTAATTATGGATTGTTTTTTGGCTTTTTAATTCGGGGGTTAGGGGGAAAAAGTCACTTCAGCACAAAATACCAGAATGCATTAATGCATAAAACTGTATCTGAAGGACCTTGGGATGGTGAGGGGGAGGAAGGAGGGGGAGGAGGAGGAGGAGACCTTCTCCTTCATATGAAAAGTGAAAGCGCTAGCAAAGCCATGAAAAGCTGACTTACATCCAAACATGAAGCAGAAACACTGGAGCACAAAATTAAGGCTGATTTGATACAATAATGCCTTTCCTAAAACTCAAAAAAGAAATTAAGGTGACGACAAAAGACAAAGCTAAAACACAGGAACACCTCCCCCCAAAACTCCCTCTACCCAAAAAAAGAACAAGGACATTTTAGTTACAGCATATGAACTCTGTCTAATGCATTAACTTGAACTGTACTACACAAAAGTATTTCCAGAAATGGGCCTGAGGTCAAAACTTTTGTCTACAAAGGAAATTAGGAGGAAATTGTAGGAGATAAAACAGCTTTAGGTTCTGGCAGTCATCCAGCTTTGTTTTATTCTCATATTATAATAGTAAGGAAAAAATGCCTTAGGGTGGCTGCCACATCCATTATTTCACTCAGGCCAATATACAGTACATTTGTGAATTCACCAGACTCTCTCCCTTGCCTGACACACTATACCCCATCCCCACAGCATGAGTTATGTTTCAGTTCTTCCGTTAAGTGAAGATTAACGTTAAAAAATATTGATATACAAAAATATTTAGGAAAAAAGCCTTTGCTATTGTACAAATGTTTTGGCTGAAGTATTTGAACAAAATATTTATAAATTCTGTTGATGAAACACAGTGGCTTTGTTATAGGATATCCCGTTTGTCGTTGGTTTAATCGAGTACAAATGATCTCTGTACCATCTTTCTGAAACAAGAATAGCACATTTCACATGGAGTAACAGCTCTGTCCATTTTAAGAAGAATACACTCAGTGCAGCAAACGTTACATAATGAATGGAATGTAGGCCAGTAATGGCAAAAGAATTGCTGAGCATTCTTTCCCACCATTCTCAGTGATGTAATTGTATATATTTCTGGCTCTAGCTCATAGCATTACATCAGACACGTACTCAAAGTGTGTCCAAATCATGACTTTTAAATAAACTGTATCTGTAATACTGTACCACCAATACAGACATCAATTTATGCATTCATTCCAGAGCAGGTCTACATTTAAAACCCATACATACAATTATACAAAGGGAAGGAGGGAAACAGCTGAAATTTCAGATACAATGATTTTTTTTTTAATAGTCCTACCATCAAAATATTCCTTAAATCATTTTTAAAAGGTCTTTTTATAAATTATCTATAAGAGTACAGAGTTCTATAGTTTTGCTAGTTTATGGAGAAGAGATGTGGCTCGCCTAATCCAGTTTATATCAACAATTATTAACAACTGCCATTTCCACAATGTCATTTTTTATGACCAAC